>NC_142864.1:10000000-20000000 GCF_061612785.1 Hesperophylax consimilis
TTCGGTTGTCCTGGATAATACTGAATTTTGTTATTCCATGTTTGGTGCTGATGTAAATGTATTTTGTTTATGGCAGTTGGTTGTTATGTTAGAAATATATTAATCATCTAGCTGTACCGTCTTCGAAACAATAGCGCGTGTTGCTTTTACTTCCAACAGATGGTGCTATTTAACAAAAAAGCATGTTTTTACCTGTCAAAGGTGACATCTATATAACATAGATATATAAAAACACGCGTATTCGAATGCAAAGTTGTGTCAAAATTTCAGAGCAATCGATGAAGAACTTTCTTAGATTTAAAATGTTACACAAACGAACATTTGCATTTTTATTTGTATAGATATACATTGTCAACAAGCCATGTAAATGTATTTAATTTAATTTAGACACTATCAGCCTTACTAAAAAACGTGGTGTAAATATTATGCGGCTCATAGTCAGAACAGTGAAACACTTGACTTATTGTGTACCATGGAATTTGTTTGGTTAAAATGCTCTTAAACCAGGCTCAAGGCAGGCTTTACCACACCAACGTTGGACGGGTGTGTAAGTATCTAATTAGAAATACAGTATTTGGTTAAGTTTGGTTGGTCAAGGAAAATCTGGTTTATTTTTACTCCATGTTCGGCATGAACAAATGTACCTCTCCTATGAGAACTTCAAGATGCAGATTGCACGGAAAATATGTTTGTACCACAGATAAATTCGCAGTTTTAGAACGAATTTCAAAATAAAATAATTTCGTTGAAAGCAGATGGAAGCCTCTTTCAGATTTTTGTATTAAAAATTGACATATGCAATTAAAAAATATTAAAATTTTTAATGCATAGAAAGATAAAGTTTTTAAAGTCGTTCACTGATGATTTTTATCATGTAAACTGTAATTACTACTTACTAATTACTACAAACTAAAAAACATATATATTTAGATAAAGGTATTACAAAAGTTACTGTCAATTTTTCGGGAACATTTACAGTAGATTTTCAAATGCAAACTGAAAGTGCGGTAATGTCTCTTTCTAAAACTACTTAAATCATATTTCTAACCGTAATACGAAATGAGATAGCATAACCTAAATGAGACCGTGTCAGGCTGGGATACTTATCTCCCAAAAAGACTCGTTCGTTGTCAGTGAATAATGTCTTCTAAAATTGCCCAATTGGTTAAGGTATTTGGTTGTTTAGTTCGGTTGGTCAAGCTTATAGTAGAAAATTATTGTTCATGTCAGAAGTGTAAATGCATTCTTTATACGACAGTTAAATGTTAAGTTTGGTTGGTCAGGGATATTATTATAGAATTGAACGCACGGTGTTATTTGTATTACAAAGAAGAAATTACGACTAATTGGTGTTAATCTTGTAATGTATTTGTAGCATCGCTATTGGAGTTCGGTTGTAACAATAAATAATACGAACATACCTATACATTTAAACATCAAACATTCCAAACACGGTGTTAACATAAATAGCTACTGCATCAGTTGGCCTAAGTTCCAAGGAAAGAATAACTCGGTTGTTCTGGGATACACAAACAATTTCAAACTACTACGCTTCGGTATATATACATTCCTGGGATAAAACAATCATCCGTTGCTATTCCGTTCACCTGTTTGTCGGGGAGAATACGAAGAATGAACTAGCTGGCGTTATCGGTTGTTTTTGGTTGGCCATGTTGACTTCCGAGACGCGGCGAGGTCTTGCCGACACCTTAGGCCCCGGTACGCCTGGTTGCTCCGCTTCTATTGGCCGGACGGTCGACCAATCGGGGGACAGCACATTGTTAGGACAAATATCGCCGAAGCCAAGTTAGTTATGTACATGAATAGGACACGTACAACGAGGATTATTTATCACGTTGATGGTTTCATAGCGCTTTAGCTGGACAATTCAATGCAGTATAAACATTGTATCCAGTATTATAATAAAAGGTAGGCAGATAAAGTAGGATGATAAAATGTCTTTCCTGATATCCAAGACTTGCCCATTCCACACTCATGCACATTCTGATTCAGCTTTTGCAATACGTCCACTTTTCATGCCAGCTTTTTATTAATACATATTTTTCAAAACATTATATAAAAAAATAGTTTACTTGACGTGTAACTATATTCGCATACGTCTTTTTTCATTCTTACTTGATATTTTCAATAACATTATAACTTTTCCTATTAACGAATTTGTAACAATAGTTATTTATCGTCAACAAAGAAATCATAATTAAGTAGGATAGCACAAATGAACATAACAATGTTAAATAAAATTAAATAATCTGAGCGCAAATCAAACATCTGTAAAAGTAAAAATGTTGTCAAAAACAATTCAATTTCAATCAATAATGAAGCACAACGAAATGTAAAAGTTACAGAATATATAAATAAATAATTGACGTAATAAAGATTTAATTAAATGAAAAGCGAACAAAACGGACTTCACAATAGAAAAAAAAGTATAATATAATAATTTGTGATAGCACCATTGAAATAGAAAATATACATAGGTACTTCAGTACTTTATAGATTAACTTACTGCGAAGTCATGAATGTTTCTAACCACTCTCATGCTCAGTGTATTGTAATGAAATATGCAGAGAAATGTTATTTACACATAATTTCACTAAATAATGATATCTCGTTCATTAATAAATATGTAGCGCAGTAACGAATAGTTCGATTTGTGCCATTTTTACTTTATTTGAAAGATTGTTTCATAAGCAAGCCCTCAGTTAACCATAAATAGATACAGGTTACATCGTAGAGTTGGGTAATTACAGCAGATAACGCGCACCACTTGTAAAGTGCAATAATCACATTACTGGCCCTTTACAATGTAAGGGTAATGTCTTGCCTTCAGATTATTGGCCCTTTACGGTAAAGTTTAACTGCGGTATTAGAATGGTTATTCTGATTATCTGATTATCTCAGATGACGTCATGTGATAATGAAGAAAGACAAACTCTTTACATAAGTACCTGTCTCTCTCATACAAGACTTTAGCGGCACATTCATTACAGTAAGTGTCAGGTCTGCCGATCAATTTATCGCAGAGATCAAGAGTACCTATCTCTCTCATACAAGACTTTAGCGGCACATTCATTACAGTAAGTGTCGGGTCTGCCGATCAATTTATCGCAGAGATCAAGAGTACATATCTCTCTCATACAAGACTTTAGCGGCACATTCATTACAGTAAGTGTCAGGTCTGCCGATCAATTTATCGCAGAGATCAAGAGTATCTGTCTCTCTCATACAAGACTTTAGAGGCACATTCATTACAGTAAGTGTCAAGTCTGCCGATCAATTTATCGCAGAGCTCACGAGAGTGGTCAAACATATTTATGATTTTTAATCAAAGATTATTTAAGTAGGTACCGAAGGGTCTATGTAGTTTTTCTTTGTCTATGGGCGGACATACACAATAATATAGAGTAGCCAAATGAACTAAATTCAATGCCGATAAAAATAGGTTAAACCAAAGACAAGAGGCCCCCAAGCAACCATCCCACCGGCATATCCCATTTGAATGCATCCAACGTCTATGACATCACTGATAATAAATTTTTAACACTTAAGTTTGAGTTAAGTACTAACTTCAGTTCCATAATCACTGAACAAATAATTTACAAACATTTACCCTGACCTGTAAGATTAAACATGGACTTAAAAACATCCAATATATAAAATATTTAAAAAAAATTACCAACAAACCCTAGCGACCCAATGCAGTGTTGAAATCTAAGATGTATTTTGCAAAAAATAATAGAAAATGCAGCTCGAATATCCTATATATGTAGTTTAGTCAGCTATGATATTCATTTTAAGATATTTAGTGAATTTTAAAAATACTAATTTCGGCTGTAACTCCGGTGCGATGAATTTTAGAAATTTTGCTTTGAATTTAAGCTTTATTTTCAAAATTTTGAGTGTTTGTTTGAAGGACCCAGACAAGCTGTATTTTTGACAGAAAATTATTTTAATTGTCATTTTCAAAATTGGAAATGATTTGTCGAAATACAGATTATCCCAGTTTAAATGAGACATGAAGTGAAAAAATTGGTTCCACTTTTTTACCTGCAATAAGTCCAATTTGATCTCCAACACTCTAACGCTGAACGACCGAAAACTGTCTAATCCGGTACCAGCGCACTGCTACTCACATCATAATAATAGTGGAACACGTTTTGACGATATATAAGTATGCAATTACGCCCCTATGATCCTTTCGCAGGTATATGCTGTTGTTTGTCTGTCTGTTTGTGCGCTTAATTCATCCAAACTGTGCAACTTTCTGTTTTCACTATCATTTAGAGAATTTCTTCCGGAAGGTTTATATATATATATAATACATGCATATTATCCTTAGTAGAGAAAACTCTAATAACGCCGGGTAGAGATTGATAGAAAAATTTATTTATGTTAAGGCCACAGAGTAGCATTTTCGATTTACTGGCGATTCTTAAATCTTCGACCGAATACTTAGATTTCGCCATAATTTATGTGAATTAGGTTGCTAGAATGGAGGGTAGCTAATTAATCTTCCCGATTCTCGGCAGAGGGGATAGAACGCCAAACAAACTGGGTTTTAAAATCTTTAAGTTAATACTTTAACAGATTTGCTGTCACAAAATTTTGAGCAACGAACTAAGCCTAAACTTTTCAAATCGGTAATGGTGTCAGAGAACCGGTTAAAAAGTATTATTAAGTATTTATTATTCAGTGATGTCTCATCCGTTTCACGTGCACCAATGAAATAGTCAATAGCACCGAGTGGCGACATGGGCGGTACCTGTTTGTGTTGGAGAAAACAAAGAAAGAACTGCCGTCCGGAATCGGTTTCTTGGCGTTTTTTATCTCCACATCGGATAGTCGCCTCGGCCTGGCTGAGGACTTTTTGCTCTTAGGTTCTGGCACAAATATTACACATTACACAGTTGGTATTTTATCAAAGTAAAAAAATACATATTATGTATTATTCTCGTCATGGTAAATTTTGAACGAAGTTTCGTTCTATTTGTGAAATTTTTTTTCATCAATGTGTTATAAAAAGAATCTGATATTAGTACTAAATTTGTTTGTGGAACATTCTTAAATACAAGTAAAAATCATTAAATACTTCTTATATTATAGGTATTTTCAATGTGTCTTTTTCACATTGCACATTATCTGGAATAGATTGCACAATTAGAGTTGAGCCAAACAATCACTCATTGTGTGTATTGGTGCACATTAACAGTGTCGGGAAAATCGTAGTACAAGCGAGAAAAAATTGGAATGAATTTTGTAGTACAACTTTTTTTGATTTGAGCTTTCGTTTTCGAGTAAATCGAGTCTGAAGTTGGAATATTATTAGCCAAATTTATAAGAATCTATCGCCAGAGGTTTTATTATCAGCAGTTTTTTTAACCCTTCAGTTGTCGAAATAAAGTTTTTTGGATTCTCCGTGATGTAGATTGTACTGAGAGTTTCCGGACACCGTGTATTTACAGTTCCGACAGTGATTCCTTGCGAAACGTCACTGAAAAACAGTGCTTTGTCTCAGTGAAAAGTGAGCACGTGAATGCATTGTTAGAATTTGAATATTGTAAATGTTTTTACCAGAGTTTTACAGCGCGTTACTTTTAATCACGAGTGATTTTTTTTTCAATTTCGCTGGAATTTTCATGTCTGAAGTAAAATAACAAGTTTGAAATGTGCTGTATGCAAGTAATGCATCTATGTGAGTACTGTGTTTGTGTCAACTCTAGTTGTGATACTTATAGTAATAAAATTATTCATGTCAACAAGTTTCAATATCCAAAGAAAAAACTGAATCATTATGTAGCATAGGCTTTATTTAAAACCTATAAAGTGAGATAAACATTACCATTTTGCAGCCAAATCGACGTTTCTTACCAATTTCGTGTGTAATTCTTAGTTTAAATCTCCCGCCAATGTCACCTGCTAGTTCCAAATGCATCCTTGAGGCGGCGCCAGTAGTGGGACGCCACCAGTGACGCTATAATTTCATGCTTCATTAGCATTTATTTTGCGAAGGTCAAACACGTTTGGTTTGTTTACAAACATCAAATACCGTAAAATAACCTGTTTTTCAGTATTTGCGCAAAATTTACATATTTTTTTTTCGAGGTTATTAACAGTGTGACTGTTCGAACTCCGTAAAATTGCGATTTATAGAGTTTCGTGTGTTTTTGTTTAGTGTTTTTTTGTGGTTTCTTTGTGTTTTCGCGATTATGTCGGATTCCGAACGTTCCGAGAGCGGGGAAGCCGAATTTTCGAGGGCGGAAGTCATGAAGGTGATCCACACGGACACGCGGGGAAAGCGTTCGAGGGTCTGCGCGGAAGACAAAGCCAAAAGGCAGAGGGTTTGTGAATTAGCTCCCGCCGACCCGCGAATTGACCTGTTAACACAGCAGATGTCCCAGATGCAGGAAATGTTGCGTCTGCTGCTAGAGAAGCGTTCGGAGGCTCCCGTCCGTGGCGCCTCGGACGACGATGACGAGGACAGCATCTCCCTGGACACCCCTGCGTCGCTTCGGGAGGAATTGGCAGGAGATTTGGGAATGGGACTCATCCATCCGAATAAGCCGTCTCGCGACTTGGATCTCGGGGAGTGGACAACTGACCTAAAGCAGCCGAAGATACCATCGGCCGACCCAGGGAGGGTGAAAAAAGTGGAGCTCCTTCAGCATCTGGGGACGGCCAACTGGAACAATGTCCGCTACCTCGAGATCCAGAAGTCGTATGCCGCAACCCCCCTCTTCTCAATGTTGGCATTGAACCCTGAATTGAAGCGCCTAGCTCAGGAGGAATCGGCCAGTACGTCAACGGACTCCTTCTGCGGCTCCCTGACCAATGCTCTTTCCCTGCAGGCTGATCTCCTGAAGGCCTCCTTGCAGGAGCTGGTCAACTGGAGTGCGGAACCGGGCACGAAGCTGAGCACTTCCACTCTTTTCGAGAAGGTGCAGTCTCTCTTCGCGGCGGGGTCTGAGTCCCAGAAGGTGTCCAAAGACATCATGCAGATGGTCTGCGGAAAACGGGCTAGCCACATTGAGTATCGACGAGAGGGGGCATTGCGAGGCATCAGTGACGGATACGTCCGAGATGCCTTACGGAAGATTCCGCCCACATCGGAATATCTCTTTGACCCGAACCTCCTGTCGGCCCAGCTGGATAAGTTAGGGGGAGTGAAGAAGTGCCTCGCTCCTCAGCCTAGCACGTCGCGACCAGCTCCACCCGTTAAACCTGTGACTGTGCAGAGCTCGCAGCCCTTTCGTCCTAGAGTGCAGCAGGGAAGAACCATCGCGAGAAGGGAGCACCCTGAGAGTCGAGGTCCGGAACCAGCCCGTAGGGCCGCTAAAGCTTTCCCTCCCCGAGGTAGGTTCCGGCCCAAGGAAAGAGCAGGGAAGCCAGACCGTAAGAGGTTTTAACAGTGGGCCCTCTTTTCAAGGGGGTCAGTTGCGCTCATTCGCAGGTGAGTGGAGGAACCTTGGCGCCCCTACTATCATCCTTAAGATGTTAGATGGCTACCGAATTCCATTTTCATCAAAACCTCCACTAAATAATAATATTGATTTCTTTAACTCCCCTTTCGCCACTAAGACTTCTGTGGCAATGACAGAACAAATAGAAAAACTCAAAGCCCTTAAGGTTTTAGAGTCGGCACCTGCCACTCCCTCATTTATTTCTAACATGTTTCTGGTCCCCAAATCAGATGGCTCAAAGAGGCCGGTCTTTAACTTAAAGTATTTAAACAATTTTCTGACTGTCAGTAAATTTCGTCTGGTAAACGTTTATCGAGTTCCTACTTTTCTACAACCGAATGACTGGATGGTTAAAGTGGACCTCACACATGCTTACTTTCATGTACCTGTGAGTGAGCAGCATAGATGTTTCCTTAGACTTATCTATAGGAATGAACTCTTGCAGATGACATCCCTCCCCTTTGGCTTGGCCACCGCACCTAAGGCATTCGCAACCTTCACTAACTGGGTAGCGCAGGAACTGCGGAAGAGAGGGATGAGAATTCTAGTGTATCTGGATGATTTTTTATTAGTAAACCAATGCCTGCCTACTTTAAAACAGCAGTCTATTGAAATGGTGGAGTTTTTGCAAGGCTTGGGATGGCATATACAATTTGATAAGTCAATATTAGAACCATCACAACAAGTTCAATTTCTTGGTATCAGCTGGAATACTCTAACTAATGAAAAGTCTCTCCCTCAGAACAAGGTTTCAGCCCTATCTTATTTGTTAAAGGGTTTTATTCAGACAGGTAGGTGGTCACTAGATAAGGGGCGCAGCCTCTTGGGCTCTTTAAACTTTGCTAGTTTTGCAGTTCCAAGAGGCAGGCTCAACAGCCGGTACATACAGAAAGGGTGCTTAGGACTCAGACACTACCACCCTTGGGAGTCATCACCAATTCCGGCAGCTACCGCTCGGGAATTGAGATGGTGGGTTCGATCGCTCACCATGACGTCACCTATACATCTGCCGCTGTTTGAGCATTACCTGACAACCGATGCCTCTGATCAGGGTTGGGGTGCCCAGCTGGACGAAAAGCTTCTCAGCGGTGTGTGGGCTGATGACCAGCTGAATCTTCACTCCAATGTAAAGGAGATGCTCGCCGTGTTGGCTGCCTTGTCTCCTCACGCGCTTGAGCTATCTGGCTCGGGTCTTCTGATCCAGTCGGATAACAGGTCTGTCGTATCTTATCTCCGCAAGGAGGGTGGTACCAGATCAACTCAACTCCTGAGCTGTACTCGACTAGTGCTAGATGTTTTGGATAAACACTGTGTCTCCATGACAGCACAATACTTACCCGGTCGTTTCAATGAAGTAGCGGACTGTCTATCTCGTCATCGTGCTGTACCCGAATGGCACTTGCTACCCTCTTTCACAGAGGTAGCATTCAGAAAATGGGGACGACCCGAGATAGACCTATTTGGCTCTAGGACAGCGCATGTGGATCAAAGGTATGTTTCTCTTGATTTTCAGGACGACAAGGCAGACTACCACAATGCTTGGAGCAGGGACTGGGACTATCAGCTGGCTTGGATCTTCCCTCCCCCGTGCCTCATGCCGAGGGTTCTTTGCCACCTGAACAGGGCAAGGGGATTATACCTGGTAGTGGCTCCTCGTTGGGAAAGGGCATTTTGGAGAGCGGATCTGAAGTGTCGGGCCTTGGGTCCACCTCTTACGATTCACAATCTAGGAGAAGCACTGATAGACACCAGGACCAACAACCCCCCTCCTCAAGTAGAGTCCTTCACTCTGGAGATTTGGCTTTGTGGGGGTGGGACAAAAACCTAACAAGATGGTCAAGTCAGCAGAAGGAACTTCTTAGATCCGGATGGAGAAGTTCTACCCTTCGCACTTATGCTCCGGCATGGCGGAGGTGGCAGCGCTGGGCGTCAGAGAATCAGCTCGATGCCACGCGTCCCAAAGCTGAAGACTTAGCCAGGTTCCTAGCCGATCTACACATCAAAGAAAAGCTATCGCTGAGTACCATTTTAGTTCACAAGTCAGTGGTGTGTACCTTAGGCTCTCCCGAAGACAATAGAGAGCTGAGCTCCAATCCGATAGTGAAGAAGATATTAAAAGGGATATCTTTAGCTAGACTAAGGCCTTCGAAACCCCCCATTTGGGACCCGAGGGTTGTATCATCAATGCTGGAGAAGAATTTGCCTCAACATATTACTCTCTTTGAAGCATCAAGGAGAGCAGCCACCATCCTGCTTTTGGCATCAGGGCGCCGAGTCCACGATCTCACATTGCTCCATTGCACAGCTGAAAGATTGTCAGTGGACAGTGAAGGCATCTCCATTTGGCCAGTGTTTGGTGGCAAGACAGATTCGGCAGACTGGCAACAATCAGGGTGGAGACTGGCTCGCTCGGAGTCTAGGAACATAGACCCTGTCTATTGGACGGAAAAGGTCATAGAACTGTCAAAGGAACGGAGAGCGCAGGCGATACTACCTAGCCTATTTATTACAACTTGTGGGACAGTGAAAGCGGCCTCCAGGGCAGTAATTGCAGGTTGGATTAGGACAGTCCTCAGGGATGCTGGTGTAGAGGATCCACCTGGCAGCATCCGTTCAGCAGTGGCATCTCTGAACTGGCTGCAGAATTATAAGCTGGACGATATACTGTCACGTGGTAACTGGAGAAGTCCCAATACCTTTGCCAGGTTCTATAGAAGGGAAATTGCAGAATCGGCTGGCCGAGTCAACACCGACCCATCTGTCGCTGACCTTTTTCAACCTCTGTAACTGGTTAGCTGATTTCTGGAAATCTTGCCCCTATTTTCTTTTTATTTGATTCACATTAGCATAATGTCACCAGGCGATAACAAACAATATCTCACTTTATAGGTTTTAAATAAAGCCTATGCTACATAATAAAAAAGTTTTACCTTACAATAAAACTTATATTATGTACTTAGCTTTATTTAAAACCTAGGCAAGGGCTGCCTGATGAGATCTAATGAAGCATAAAATTATAGCGTCACTGGTGGCGTCCCACTACTGGCGCCGCCTCAAGGATGCATTTGGAACTAGCAGGTGACATTGGCGGGAGATTTAAACTAAGAATTACACACGAAATTGGTAAGAAACGTCGATTTGGCTGCAAAATGGTAATGTTTATCTCACTTTATAGGTTTTAAATAAAGCTAAGTACATAATATAAGTTTTATTGTAAGGTAAAACTTTTTCATTTAATTTAAAACAACTTGTAACTGATTGTTTTGGTCTTTCGAGATACTAACGACAGATTCATTGATAAACACTGAAACATTGTTTGACGAGTCAGGATACGTTTAAAAGTAAAAATGACTGAGAAAATAATAGTAATATTCGCCCATGCATTGCGTTACCTTGTTCGTCATTGTTTTCCGGGTCTTCAATTTCTTCGTCTTCTAACTGTTCTTCGTCTTCGTCTAAAGGCACCATTCTTTCAGATCCCGTTTCGTCATATTCGTCTCGTTCCGAACTGAAACATGTCAGATATAACATCATAATATTTATTTTATATTAACTCCATGCAGGGGGCCCTGAGAGAAATAACTACATACAGGAGGTCCCGAGAGAAATAGTTTCCCTCAGGGTCTGTTTTATCTTTGGGGAAGGGTCTTTTTAAAGAAAGAAAGTTCTGTGAAGGAAAACGGTATAAGGAGTGGGTAAGAGTTTGGAGTGAGTGTGTGAAGGAGTGACGAACGTATGAATCCATTGCGGTGCAAGTCGATGGTTCGAGAGAGTCCAGCTGGAAAGCTCGAAAGGTCTCCCTCAACCAGTTTCTTCCGATCTGATTCCCAGACGCATCCGAGCAAAGATCTAGGAAAACTTCATACCGTAAATTCGGGCACCCCAGCTAAGTTACCAAATGTAGTGAACCACGTGGTGTTACCCATTGGTACCCATTCCCGTCTCCAAGATAAGTATGCCCCTATTATTATGTATCTAGCACGCATGTGCTGTAAACAAACGTAATAGCCCAAATGGGGCGTGAATAAATAGATATATAAATCATCACGGCTCTACCCCAGGGTGGGATATAACCTCCTTTGCCATCGGCCTCTAGGCAGTCCTCAGTCCTTCCCATCCTGCTTCAATCCTTATCTACCTCTTCCTCGGTCCGCCTCTGGGTAGCTTCCACGGGGGCACATTTGATTTACAAGCTGCCAAATAATTTACATGACAATTTATAATGATTGACTAACTTTTCAGTATCATACATGTCCTCGTTGGCATATTCTTCATCCGTGTTGACAGCGTCCCCAGCTCCAATGGGTGTTGGACTGTGAGATTTTTGCGCATCACCCTGGAAACAATATATAAACTCAATGTAAATAACCAAATTCCTAAATCAATTACTTAAAAATGACATTGACCAAATTCACTGAACTTGTAAAATTAAGTAACCAATCTTATGAAATTCAGAAAGCAAATTCACCAAAATGGAAAAGGCAGTGTCAAAACTCAATATCCTTGTAAAAGTCAATGAATACATTCACCAATTATGAAAAAGTCAATTATCAAATTCACCAAACTTGTTGACAAAATTCACAAAGCTTATAATAATCAGTGTCCAAATTAAATACTCTTGTAACCAAAACCTTGTGAGTAAAAATCCAACAGGAAAGTTAGTAAAAATGATAATATTCACAAAATAAACAGATGTTGAATTATTTTGTGAATATTATCATTTTTCAAGACGGACCGCAAAAGGTGAGCCACTCCCTATTGGCAAATAAATAATTAAGTAGTCGAAAGGGCAAAATAAAGTGAATGAAATCAATTGAAACTAACCAATAATAGTGTATTTGGGCCTTCTCTAGGGTTGCCAGATGTCCGGTTTTGATCCGAAAGTACGGTTTTTTGAACGGCTGTCCGGTATAGAAAATTTTGGAAAACCGGACATTAGAATGTCCGGTTTTTTTGAAAATATGCGACATATATACCTCACTCACAAGATAATTTACAGAGCAAAAGCCGTGAGTGATACTGGCGAGTTGCTCAAATCTGTTGAAAATGGTACAATATGTGTGCAGTGTTCCCGTCTACAATTCATTGTGTTCACCCTCAGAAATTTTCGGTAATTTTCTCTTGTTTGTTTTGGCCAAAATTAAGGGGGTTTATCATTATCAAAGGACCCTTTGATTTTCGACAAATTGTACCAAAAAAAAAATCAAAGGGGGGACCCTTTGATAAAAATTGTTCGTTTTTTTTTGTTATCTGGGACATCTGGCAACCCTAGCCTTCTCATCAATTTTCAAGTATTTATTAACTTAGATGTTAATTGGGAGCAGATCGAATGCATTGGGCAGCCTGTCTGGAAGCAAATACTGACCAAACTAACTGATTGCTCTAATTGGAAATATATGCAAAAATATCAATATTTAACTATAAAATATTTTGATGAAACGTATCGTCACACTGAACAGAGTTGGTTTCTAAGGCCCAGTTGTTTTGCAGAAATTCAAATGTAACATTGTCATCAAATGGCCACTTTGTTTTTTTGACATTTGAAAGGTCCCCGTTTAACGTCGATTCTAGGTGCATTTCAGCTTTGTTTCAAATTGTAATAAGCTGACAAGCTGAACAACATGATAGTTGTCCTCTTCCGCTGATCACTATTTGTTTAAAAGCTGAAACGGACTTAGAATCGGCATTTAACGGGAACCTTTCAACTGTCAAAAATACAAAATGGCGCTGAATTGCCATTTGATGACAATGTGTGATATTAGAACCAAAGGACATAATCTCTTACTTAACCCTTTAAGTAAAGCTAAACAATGCACTTCCACTAGCAATTAGGCAGAAGACAAATTACTATTTTATATAAATCAGACACAGTCTTGGATCATTGGCCGAGACAGATCAAACATCAACGATTTATCTACGCTGCTTGTATTTTGTTTGAAATGTAATATTGTGTTGTATTTTAATTTTAGTAATAAACTGCGCCTGCTCTCAACACAGGAGTTCCTAGAGAGACAGCACATGTAAATGTAATTAATTTAGATGGATAATTTTTTTTTAAATGATATATTAGAATTTCTGCGAAACAACTGGGCCTTAGACTGATAGTTTTTCGCATTCCCCTCCTACTGCTTATACACATTAAATGAAAATATGGTAAGAAAATAACTAAATGTGGACCTCTGCTTCTTCAGCTTCTTTTTCAATGGCCGTTAGAGATTCAGCGTCTGCAAGATTGTCCACAGCGATGGCCAAGAAGACGTTCAGCAAGATGTCTGGTGTTTCAAGCTCATATTAAGGATATAATATAATAAAAACAAATTATTAAATACAATATGTGAAACAGCATGAAAGAGGAACAGCAGTGTAGGTATATAAGAATGTGCAAAGTTGTCCGGTGTCTCTTCGATAATACATTGTGCTAAGTACAGTCTCTTGACTTTTATCACGCCATCCCAATATCATAGTAAAATCTTATAATAATGTTAAAGGCCATCATACAAAGGGCTAGATATATAAATTGATACAAAACAATAATTCAACACAGTAGGGAGGTACATATAAAGTGGAAGCCCGAAAATCCAACACCAAGAAATCTGCCCTGATGATTGACACTGTAACGCTGACCGAAACATTGGTTAAAAAAGTAGGAAGCGCAATACGGCATAATAACCCAAAAATGAATCACGATAATACTTTCGGCCGTGAGAATCCCATTATACCTTTGGGGATCTGGCGAGAGGCACGAAATGAAAGTCGGTCGTGAAGGTCACAGTGTTTATTTGTGAGTCAGGTAGCCGTGATGAGAGTGGACGTAGAACAGATGTAGTATTCTCCGGATGCAGGCGGTGATGGCAGGTCAAGCGCGGGTCAGTGAGTCGACGCCGGGCGCTGGTGACCGGGACTCGATGACGGTCAGACACTGGCGATCTTGGGAATCAGTACTCCAGTGCTGACGGGAAGGCCGAAGGTGCGGTGGACCTTGTAGGGAGTTGAGCGGGAGCTGCATAGACCAGTGAGGATGCTGTGTGTCCTCGTGGTGGTCATGGTGCGTGGATGAAGCGCTGGTCAGAGGCGCTGGAACCAGGGCGCTGTAATCCGTTGTAGCGCTGGCCAGGGACGGTGGCCAAGGCGCTATAATGATGTCCCGATGGAGTCCATAGTTGAAACCGAGCGGAGCCGGGAATATTGTCCTTCACGCAAATAAAGTGCGCGGGTTATCACTCGCGAGACTTGTAAACTGACGGCTGACTGATGACTGACTGTTGCTCGCTGCGTCGGGCTTATTTATACAGTACAGCCGGCGGAAACAGTAGGTAGATGGATTCGCAAAAAATCGGAGACACTCGCTCAGTCTGGGTCTTTCGGGAACTTTCGGCGGCGCTGCAATTATGCATAGGCGATAGGCTCGAACCTTCTAGCGAGTTGGCGTGATGTGCCAGACTTGCTCGCAATCGTATTGTCATAGGTAGGTCACATTGTTTACCATCAATTCTTGGTAGCAATTGTAAGTACCTAAGTATGTCGAGCTGTTTATTATTAATGAGACAATTCTGGATTGTTCTCTCGTCGCCACATATCCTACCAAGAAAACTAGTCCGATTATGGGAATTATGTAGGCAGGCACTTCGCTTATTAAAAAAAAATATATATTATATTAACCTTCCCATTTCCAATGGGGGTACCCAAAATCTTTGAAATTACTATACTGCATAAATAATTTTAAAATGACACTTGTGAGGAGGTAAGCTAATCTAGGTATATCACCCGCCGTCTGTTGCCGCTTGTCACACGTGATATGTTAGTACAACCCCGGCCGTTGGTAGTAGGCCACGTTCGTTGATGAATAAAGAGATTTTTAAAAATAATATTAACTATGTTTTGATGATGATTACATTTAAATAAAATTTATGAAAAAATTACATTAAAATGATATAATGCGTGGGGTAACTGAGTCACCCCAGTTTCGATATGCATCTTGTCATGCCAATGGTTAATTGCATACAGGAGATAACCCTGTGTTATCTTTGGGAATGCTGTGCAGTGTTTTTGAGGTAAGGAAGGGGTGAATTTTGGAGAGAGGTCTCTCTTATTTTTTTATTGTATTATCGCTATTATATTAGGATTAAAGTCAGAAAGGATACAGTTTCCGCATATGAAGAGAATGATGAAGTATATGCAGGCCAGCACGCCGAAGGAAGCCACCCCTCCGTATGCCTGGATCCCCACGTACATCACCGCATTCCAATCTTCTCCCGTTAATATCTGGAAATTACAAAAAAAATATTTAACAAAATGCCCCAGATGGTTTGTTTAGGTTACGCTAGGTTAACACACTTCGGCCGGGAAAGGTAGTTCTACCCGTTCAGTCGATTGACGCTTAAGGCCGGGAAGGGTATTTCTCATTTCAATGGCAGAAAAGACGTAATTATTCAATGTTTTTATATTAATATTATATACCAATTTCTTTATAAAGGTCCCAACTATATGTAGATAATTATCGAATCGTAATGCAAATCTGTTTTTTATATTTATTTTCGTGCGTTTCGTTTACATCGGTATTTCAACAAAAGGATAGTACATTATTTGTTATTGAAATAATTCAATAGGGAATTCTCGTGCATTTTGTAAAAAATTTATTTCAATAAAGATAATTATTTTATTATGTGCCTCTTTTTTTTCTTTTTTTTTAAATGCATTTTCAATTTTTTGTAGTTGTTTTAAAAATTGCGTGCTATTTCGGCTCTGAAAACGGTCATGCGCCATTTTGACCGCTACGTCACACCTTTGCCGCCGCCGCCGCCATCGGTTTGCAGGATCTACTCAGGCCGGTCAACAGTGACGTCATTGTTCGCCCTTGAACGCTTGATCAATCACCGGGCGTTTTTAGCTGCATTGAAATATTTCGTTCGCGCCTGTTTTTAAAGTCATTATAACTTTAAGAAATGATTTTTGAAAATTATAAAAACTATTTATTCTTGTGTCTGAAGTGTTTCTACATGTGAATAATTAATAATAAGTGATTTTTTGGTGTGAAGAGAATTCCCTATTCCTGGAATGAGGATTTTTATGACCGTGAAACCCGATTCGAATCTCTGTCTCTGTTCCACAACACACTCAACTCCGCAAGCGAGAGAGAGATGTTGGGCATATTTAAAGAAAGCCGGTATGAGTAAATACCGATAGGCAGACAGTAATAAACATATTACAAGGTTAATTGAGTTGCATTTCAAATAATTTTCGATTTTCGTTTAATACTTTTTGTTAAAAATTGGGGGTGATCCTTTTTGAATAAAAACTGGTTTTCTTGATACCACTTTACATTTATTTCAAACTATTGAAACAGGTACAATATTTATAAAGAAACTGTGCGAATAACACTGCTACGATCGCTATGACTTATGAGCTTGTTTATTATCGAGTTATTGTTGAGAAAAGAACGAAAAAACACATAATGCGAGCCTTTTTAAAGACTTCAAAAAACCACCACATGTAAATAAAACATTTGTCATCGTGATGTCTAGCAGTAAAAATGAAACCTGCTATACCGACCAAATTGACACTATTTTCTAAGCAAGGACTCACACCATTTTGGTTAAACGTAGTAATTTCAAATTTCTAGACTACAGATGTCGGTAGCCTGCAAAATTGAACATATTGCCAGGGGGCGGGATTCAAAAATTGCACTAAATTTTTGAATGATAATCTATTTAAAAATAAACTATAAACCAAACAGAATAAACTAAAAATTCTTAATCTAAATATACCACAAAAATACTAACAAAATAATTCAAAATAGCAGAAATTAACAAAATAAAACCCCCTTTTTTTTATGCCCTGCTGGTAAACTTATAAATTTAACTGTATAAATGCTGTTGAATTACTCTATTAATAAACTAAAGATAACTAGAAAATTATTAATCCTATTAAATAACCAAAAAAAATTCAAAAATGACTAAATTACACACGTCTGCATACTAATTTTTACATATTTAAATAGTTCAATAACACAAATAATATAGTTCACACTGAACACAACACAATTATTGTTCCTTTTTTTTCTTCTTTCTTCTCAGGTCTTCTGCTTGATCCATCCAAGGTGGAGTCGAGAAGATAAGCATCATAGTGTAATGTACATAATCAATCCTTGGTAAGGTCCGGGACGTCAATTACAGGTTTAGTGTCTGAATCCAGGGGCATCAGACATATCTTTGTGATGGGCCTCACAAAGACTCCTTGAGGTGTTTTTAGTGTAACAACTCGTACTACTCCATCCGCTCCAGGGTGTGTATGCAGAATTCGGGCCATTTTCCATAAAGGTGGAGGTAAATGATCTTCCTTTAAAATCACCAGATCGTCTTTTTGCAGTGCCCGTTGAGTGCTGGTCTGCCATTTAGTTCTCTTTTGTAGTTCCATCAGGTAATCTTGCTTCCATCTAGACCAAAAAGATTGAATTAGCGAACTGATCCTCTGATATTGAGTTAGTCTGTTGTCCGGTATCGCCCGGACGTCTCTCTCAGGAATGATACAGGATTCAGTGCCTATAAGGAAATGGTTTGGGGTAAGAGGTTGGTAATCATGGATGTCGTCGGATAAGGAAGTTAATGGACGGGAGTTCAAACAGGCCTCAATCTGACAAATTAAGGTATATAAGAGTTCAAATGTTAATGAAGAATTGTTAGTGATTCTATATAAATGGAATTTTGCTGATTTTACTGCTGCTTCCCACAAACCTCCCTGATTAGGGGCTCGAGGGGTTATGAACTTCCACTCAATACCTCTGTTCACTAAATAATTTTGAATATTGTCGTTGTTTTCCCTCAAGCTGGTGTACAGCTCTTTGAGTCTGCTGCTAGCTCCTTTAAAATTACTAGCATTGTCGGAAAAGATCTTTTCAGGTTGTCCCCTACGGGATATAAACCTTTTTAAGCTGTTCAAAAAAGCATTGCTAGATAAATCCGAAACTAATTCCAAGTGAACGGCCTTGGTTGAGAAGCAAATAAAGATACATAAATACGATTTTGCGAGGGAAGCCTTCCTCAGCGTCCCACTTTTAATTAGAATTGGTCCGGCGTAATCTATTCCGGTGATAGCGAAAGGACGACTCGGCGTAATTCTTTCGGGTGGCAAATTTCCCATGATTTGATGACCGGTTCGGGGACGACATCTAAAACATACAACACATTTATGTAATATCTTTTTAATAGTATTTTTACCAAAGATGGGCCAAAATTTTAATCGTATTTTAGCTAACAAAGCTTGAGGTCCTGCGTGTAGGTTTACATAATGGTAGTGACGTATTATCAATTCAGTTAGCTTATGTTTAGCCGGCAAGATAACTGGGTGTTTTTGTTGGTAAGATAAATGTGTAGCCAAATTCAACCTACCGCCTACATATATTAGACCATCATGTAAGAAGGGATTAAGAGATTTTAAATTACTTTTCTTGTTGACGATGCCATGGTTTTTTAATTCTTTCAATTCCTTTTGAAAGGCGTGTATTTGAGCTGATCTCAATAGACATTTCAAGCCTGATTCCAATTCAGCCACACTTAAATTGTCTGAAATTTTACCCTTAACACTTCTGCAGTTATTGACAAATCGCAATAAACACATACGCAGTAACTCTTTTCAATTTAATAAATGATGAGAATTTTTCAAATATCTCCCATTCTTGAATATCTGTGGATAATAGAATATTTTTGCCTTTGAGTTCAGGAGGGTTTGAACACGAAATATTTGATATAGGCCAAGCGTTGACTCCCTCGGTCAACCAACTTGGTCCATTCCACCATATTGCAGAATTTATCAATTTATCTGTAGTGGTTCCTCTTGAAAGTATATCTGCTGCATTGTCGGCTGATGATACATGTCTCCATAGATCTGGATCACTAAGTTCTTGTATTTCGGCTACTCGGTTTGCAACGAAAGTAGCCCATCTCGTAGGTTGACCTTTCAGCCAGCACAACGTTATCATGGAGTCACACCAATAATGTGTGTCGATCTCCACTATATTTAACGCTTGTTTTACGTTTTTAATTAATTTAGCCAGTAGCACAGCACTACAAAGCTCCAACTTGGGCAGGGAAATACACTTCAATGGCGCCACTCTTGATTTGGACGTTATTAAATGTGAATGCCGCTTACCGACATGGTCCACTGACACCATGTAAACGCAGGCTCCGTAAGCTTTCTCAGATGAGTCGCAAAAACCGTGTAGTTGTAGATATGTAGATTGCCTGCAAATAATTTTTCTTGGTATTTTCAACACATTTAGTTGAATTAATTCTTGAAGGTAGGACCTCCAGGGTGCTAATATTTCATTAGGCAATGGATCATCCCACGCTGCTTTAGACTGCCATAACTTCTGCATTATCAATTTGGCTACAACTATAATCGGTCCTAGAAGACCTAATGGATCGAAGGTTGATGCGATGCAAGATAATATCTGTCTTTTACTCTCGGTTCGACTTGATGGTTTCATTATTACATAAGAAAAATAATCAGATTCATTATTCCATATTAATCCTAATATTTTCTCAGTCTTTGGATTGTCAGTAATAATTTTTTCAGAATTGCCTGATTCGGCAATCTTAGCTTGGCCCGACTCGGCTGACAACTCCAAGACATTGGACCTCCATTTCCTCAAGGTCATCCCCGCAGACAAAAAGATGTTGATTAATTGCTCTTTTAACTCTCTACAGGATTCCATGTCATCTCCTCCGGTTAACAAGTCATCCATATAGAAGTCATTTTCTATGACCTGACTAGCTCTAGGAAAATTTATATTGTTATCCATACCAATTTGCCGTAGACTTCTAGTGGCTAAGAAAGAGGAAGGCCCCAGACCATATGTGACTGTCTTCAGACGGTAATGCTTGAGCACCTCCTGCGGCGACTCGCGCCACACTATCTTCTGCAGGTCACGGTCCGCTTCACACACATTAATGTGGCGGTACATCTTCTCGATGTCAGCCGTCAGTACTACTTGATGTTTCCTGAAATGCAATAGTTGGGTGTATAAGTCCTTTTGTATAACAGGTCCTGTCATCAAGGCGTCATTGAGAGAAATTCCATTTGAAGTTTTGGCGGAGCCGTCAAAAACGACCCTCACTTTAGTAGTAGTGCTTGATTCTTTTATTACAGCGTGATGAGGTAAAAAATAGGATTCACGATCCCCCTTTGACTGGTCACACACCTCCATATGACCTAATTCCTCATATTCACGCATGAATTGTATATATTGTGTCTTCAATTCGGGATTTGACACAAATTTTCTTTCTATATTTTTAAATCTTTTTTCAGCAGTGAGCAATGAACTTCCCAGCTGATCAATGCATGCTCGACGCGGTAAACTTACTACGTATCTACCGTCGTCTTGTCTAGTATGAGTACTAGCAAAACTGGCTTCACAAGCCTTTTCTTCATGATTTAGAATCTTAGTGGGATTAATCTCCTCCAATTTCCAAAATTTTTCTATTTGGTGACTTATTTTATTTATAGATAAATTACAACAATCTGATACAGGCCTTTGCTTTGGGTACATGTGGATTGGTCCTGATATGATCCATCCCAGTTGCGTACGTTGAAGTGTTGGTCCCGATTCGAGTTTCAATCTATCGTTGGTTAGGATTTCCCAAAAGCTCTCCGCGCCCAACAGGATGTCGATGGGTGCAGCTATATTGAAGTTCGGGTCAGCTAGCTCCAATCCTCGTGGTAACTTGAAGTCTTTTTTCGCCATTGTCACTTGTGGTAAATTTGTTGTAATCTCCTGAAAAATCAGACATGATATTTCACTTTTATAATCAGTATGAAGCGAATTCATCTCCACTGAAATTCTCTTTTTTATGTGAGTGATGTTATTATGGATCCCAGAAACGGGTTTGTTTATCAATTCACATGGTAAATTTAATTTATTAGCAAATTCTGCTCTCATAAAATTTGACTGGGCCCCTGAATCAATCAGAATGCGGGCTTTAAAAATTTTATTGTTACTACCCACAACTCCTATGTTGGCAGTTGACAATAATATTATTTTTTCTGCTTTATCCGATGCAGAAAAATTCGATACTGAAACCTCGTTATCAGCATCCATATTGGAGGCCTCCCGCAGAGGTACCTCATTGTGTAGTAAGGTGTTGTGATTATCTTTGCCACAACGCCTGCAAGAAAAGGTTGCCTTGCAACTCTGTGCCTGGTGACCCACCTTTAAACATTTAAAACAAGCTTGGATTGATTTCGTAGCATCAATCCTCTCATGTAATTTTAATTTCAGAAATTTTTTACAATAATAAATATGGTGACCTTTCTCGTTACAATAAATGCAGTTGTTAGCCTTTACCGCTAAAAATACTGATGAATCTTTTTTGCAATTATTGTTGCCTAGTTGTGTTTTATGTAAGCTAGAAAATTTTTTCTCAGAAGCGTTCATCAGTTCCAATACTTGGGCTCTAGCAGATAAACATTTTAAGAATTCCTTTAACGTCGGTAATTCGTCTTGTAATATATATTGTTCCCAATTTTTTCGGGTAGCTGTGTCTAATTTATTTGATATTATATAAATAACCAATGGATCCCATTGATCTACCTTGACCCCGATATTTTGTAATGCCTTTAAACTAACGTTTGTTTCATCAATTAGATACCTCAATGCTACAGGCTCTTCTTGTTTCATGTCTTTTAATGAAAATAGAGCTTGGATGTGTTTATGAACGGTAGTTCTTAAATTTGCATAACGTTCATTTAATAATTCCCAAGCGGAAATGTAATTTAATTCAGAAATTTCTAGATTAGCAATTATCTTTAATGCGTTTCCCTTTAAAGTTGATTGCAAATAAAAGAATTTTTGTACGTTGCTTAAATTTCTATTGTTATGGACTAAAGTCTTGAAGGTTTCGACGAAATTAACCCAATTTTTCTGATCGCCATGAAATTCCCGTAATTGGAGGTTGGGTAGTTTAATTTCCACCTTACTTTGATCGACGGATTCGATCGCGCCTTTGGCCGTTGCCAAAACTGAGAAATATTGGTTTTCGAAAGCTTCTCGTTGACTATAATTTTCAATTTCGTCTGAATCCGGTAACATTTCAATTTTCTGTTGAACTGCTTCGAATTCATCTAACAATGATTTCACCCGCTCATATCTTAATTTAATTTCATTTACCGACAATGCATTTAAGGAATCCGCGAATCGGGTTAGTTTTCCTTTGATTACGCCGCGTTTGTTTATTAATGACTTCATATTTTCCATTTTTAATTATATTTTGTTAATATCGGTTGACAATTATTTTATTTTAGCAAACACCCGTTTGAAAGAATACCACGACAATCTTGACAATACTATTTGAGAACACTATTCAATAATATTATATTCTTATTTTCAAGTGGGTAGTGATTTTATTTATAATATTGACTCTATTTAAGATTAATCTCGTTTAAATTACATGAGACCTGAATAAACATAAAATGGATGATAGGAAGGAAAGCACTGAATACTTATCTCAGATTTGCGATGTGGTCCACTTTCCTTAATGATTTCCAGTTTCAATCAATTTTGTATCCTTTTGGCTGCTGGTTCTTTGTTTTTTTTTACATACAATCTCCTGATCGTAATCCGGCTCGAAGGACCAAATGTTAAAAATTGGGGGTGATCCTTTTTGAATAAAAACTGGTTTTCTTGATACCACTTTACATTTATTTCAAACTATTGAAACAGGTACAATATTTATAAAGAAACTGTGCGAATAACACTGCTACGATCGCTATGACTTATGAGCTTGTTTATTATCGAGTTATTGTTGAGAAAAGAACGAAAAAACACATAATGCGAGCCTTTTTAAAGACTTCAAAAAACCACCACATGTAAATAAAACATTTGTCATCGTGATGTCTAGCAGTAAAAATGAAACCTGCTATACCGACCAAATTGACACTATTTTCTAAGCAAGGACTCACACCATTTTGGTTAAACGTAGTAATTTCAAATTTCTAGACTACAGATGTCGGTAGCCTGCAAAATTGAACACTTTTATAGCTTGGGTATACAGAGTTACTACGTAGAAACGTTTTATTAGAATATTTTAATTATTTTCGAAGATATAGCGATTTAAAACAAATTCGTGCCGGATCTTTATTTTCGCCCGGAGTCAGGGTAGCGCCAATGCAAAAAGTTCCCGGCCAAAATGTGTTAATTTTGACAATATAAGGCTAGGTTAATATTTGTTACATGTAGCAATATTATAAGAGAAAACTTTCCTATTATTATTTTTTAATTTTTTATTTCTATACATACATTACAGTGTCTACCAAATATTTACATTTGTATATAATACATAAATTTAGAACCGTTGTTAATATGGTGTTTGTTTTATGCTGGGTGTGAGGTAGGTTTGAGTAGGTGACACTGTGGTGGGTAATGTTATATGTTTCGTGAACACCTCACTGGGAGAACCTGTGCTGAGGTGTTTACGTGGTTATGTTTAAATGGTACATGTGTATATTTAACATTTTGTTTCAACTTAATTACAAGAAACAACTATTTACACTGAGGGATATTTTGGATTATTTAAATAATAATATATATGTATTTAGATTGAAGCGGAACCTTCACTTCATAGATATCAAGATCTTGTGAAATTTTGAACTTTGATTGAAAAAATGTAACTATAATGCATCTTTTACAATCTCTTTCTATGTAAGCCGTTGTTCCTTGCAGTAATTAAGTTGAGTGTTATTTAAATAATTAGTACTTATTAGCCCTTGGAAATGCCAATCGTCCGCAATAAGCCAGCTGACACTATTTTCGTAAAAACTCAGTTGTTTTTGCAAAATGATTTTTTTTGTTAATTAGGCCGTCTTATATACTCATAAAATTGATATATCTGTCCTATGTAGTTTCCCCAGGATACAGGATTCAAAGATGTTATAAAAAACTACAGGGTTTTCCAATAAGAGGTGTTATTTTGAATAGCCCGCTATTTCGGTAGATACTTTTGAAGCTGTCATTTTTTGACATTAGACAAGTAGAAACTACGCCATTAATAAAAATGGAACGATACACGCTTCAACAACGCATTGAAATTATTAAAATTCACTTGAGTGAAACAAATGCAAATCATCTTGAGTGATGAGGCCCATTTCCATCTCGGTGGCTTCGACAACAAGCAAAATTGTTGCATCTGGGGCTCGGAAAACCCAAGAGTTATTGTTGAAAAGCCTCTCAATCCTCAACGTGTGACTGTTTGGTGCGGTTTATGGTCCGGCGGAGTCGTTGGACCTTACTTTTTCGAAAATGAAGCGTGAGCAACAGTTACGGTGAATGGATTGCGCTATCGAGAGATGATAAATGATTTTTTTATGGCCGAAATTAGATGGTATTGATCTGGACAACGTTTACTTTCAACAAAACGGCGCTACGTGCCACACAAGCAACGAAACCATTGATCTTTTACGATTGAATATCAAAATAACACCTCTTATTGGAAAACCCTGTATAATAAAATGAAAACAAAGAAGAATATTATAAGTCATATGAGAATATCCTGTAAATAAATATAGTACTATGACTTTTGAAAATCGGTATTATGACATTTGACACGGAATTTCGCAATTCACATTTTCACAGATAAAATAAATATATTTGCAAGTGATGAAACGACAAGCTTGAATAATATTAAAATACATTGTTTCCTTGTCAAGCGAATATAATATATTTTAGCATATTATGAGCATTTCCTAACGTTCAAAATATCAGGAAATCAATTAAAGCTACTAGGATATCCTCGGTGGATTTCTTGGCAAACCAAGGATTAACATAGTAAGATGAATACTTAGAAGGAAAATTTACCATTATTTGTTATGTCCAGAATTCAGTGTTGGCATTACTGTACATTTGCTGTTGGCATAATGGCGCATCGACCCATCAGACCACCATCGACTAACCATCACACCATATCCCCAGAGGATAGACAGCAACATAACTCTATGTCGGCACAATCTCCTAGCTTCCTAATGCCTAATACATTCTTCATTTTGTTATTAAGGCGATGCCATACGTAGTAATGCAAAATCATGTGTTTTTGGCTTGAAAATTTGGTCGCCTAGAAATGTTTCAGATGCTTTAATTAAATACTGCGAGTAGAATACATCTTGGCCTTTGAAATAATCGAGTATTTTTTAGATAAGCCTAGAAAAAAATAATGTATAAGGCCTATAAAAATTGCTTTAAAGTTCAAAATCTCCTACTTACGAACCCATTTTCGGTTATGATTTTATTGTATAATGTGGCAAATTAAGTTATTTATAAAATGATCGAAAAAAAATTAAATATTTATGCCTGAACATCCACAAAATAAAATAAAAGGCACTTTTTGGCCATGTTTTTTTCTTGCATAAATCAAAACAGGCGGATGGTGTTAAGAGGAAATTTCAACCTTATCGCTATCTACGTAAGGGCTGTTATTGATAGCGGCTCAATTTAAAATATTACATGACGTAGTGCATCGCCTTAAGATTTTTAACATGGCCCAACACAAGAATTTTATTCATTTAGTTGAGTCTCTCGTCCCCGACCTCTCTACCATTCACTTTCGTGTCATATATCCATCTTACATTCCTTTTTCAGTTCATCAATTTCACGTCATCGAACCATCAAGCGTTCCCTTTTTAATCTTGTTCACTATGCTTTCCCCAGGCTTACATTCTTTCCGGATCTTCATACTTTAACGCACACACGCCTCAGGTATGTCATTTCTACAGCATTAAGTCTACTGTCATCCTTTCTCTACCAGTTATAAGCCTTACTGCCTCCATTGTGGACTACCAGCCTTGCCTCATTGGACAACATTAGATCTCATCATTAATCATCGCCAGAGGTCAGTATTTCGTTTCACGAACAATACCAAAGAATTCAAATGTTAAACGTCAATATAATGAAAGAATTCAAACGTCAAAGAATATTACACTCCTGATAAATACATTATATTATAAAAACTGACCTGAAACACGGTGAGCAGAGCTTGCCAGAAACTGTCGAAGTTGGAGCGCACCTTGTCCTGGGTGGAGTCAAAGTTGAACCTGCCTCCAAAAACCTGCATTCCCAGCAGGGCAAAGATCACAATGAACAGGAACAGCAGTAGCAACAGCGACGCGATGGACTGGATAGAGTTCAGCAGGGAGGCCACCAAATTGGACAGCGAGCGCCAGTATCTGGAACATGCCAAAACATTCATCATTATATCTGAAACATGCCAAAATATTCATCAATTCATTTGAATCATTTAAAAAAATTCATCATTATATCTGAAACATGTCACAAAATTCATCATTATATCTGAAATATGCCACAACATTCATCTTTGTATCTGGAACATGACCCAATATTCATACTTTTATCTGGAACATGTCAAAAAATTCATCATTATATCTGAAATATGCCACAACATTCATCTTTGTATCTGGAACATGACCCAATATTCATACTTTTATCTGGAACATGTCAAAAAATTCATCATTATATCTGAAATATGCCACAACATTCATCTTTGTATCTGGAACATGACCCAATATTCATACTTTTATCTGAAACATCTCAAAAAATTGATCAACCCATCTGAAACACTTCGTGGCGCGTACCCGCAAGAAGCTTCATTTTTTTCTTAATACACAATAGCAGTATTATGCATCAAGACCAATTCGGTCATAAATATGTATTAGTTTTAAGTCACTAGCTATAAGTCACTAGTTATATAATTCTCGGTGGGTAGTTGCCGCCTAGAATTCTTAGTTGTAAGTCACCAGTTATAAGTTAATCTTAGTTGTAAATCACTAGTAATAAATTTTAACTGTGAGTTATCAGTTATATGTCTAAGTTATAGGTTAAATAATTTGTTTGTAAACGGCGCTATGAAAATTTTATTGTTATTATTATTATTAGTGTAAAAACAGAACATGATAAAACAATAAGTTAGGTTAGGTAAGGTGAGGTTAGGTAATGTGAGTTTAGGTGAGGTTAGATTAGGTTAGACTAGGTGAGTTTTGGTTACGCTAGCTTAGGTAAAGATTGTTTAGGTGAGGTTTGTATTATTTATTTCTTCATTATTTTATATGTCCCTGTTCTGTTTTGTTATGCAGCCGATTTGTAGACATCTGAATAAAGCAATTGACTGACTTGGTGACTTTGAAGACTCGGAGCAGCCTGACGCAGCGCAGCACGGAGACTCCGAGGGGCGGCATCACTTTGGTGTAGGTGAGCACCATCTCCCCGATGGAGCCAATCACCACAAAGCAGTCAAAGCGGTTGAACAGCGATACAAAATAACCCTAGAATCAGAACAACATCATCCATTGTTGAAGTTATAAAATCCTTTATTTATCACCTTTATCCAATTAAATAACTTTCTCCAATTAAGCACCTCCATTTTCATTACTTAAGTTTTGTTCATTTTGTTAATTGGTTCATTTGTTGATTCATTAATTTTGTTTATTCATTCATTTTGTTAATTCATTCATTTAGTTAATTCGTTCATTTAGTTAATTGGTTCATTTGTTGATTCATTAATTTTGTTTATTCATTCATTTTGTTAAAAGTTGTTTTAATTTTGTTGCAGTGACAGCAGTTCGTGTTTACACTTTGCTCTTGCAAAAAAACTAAAAAAAACCTCCGAATTCGTGTGCAAACAGTATCTATATGGAAAATTTAAGTGCCAAAAAAGTTTATTTGATAAAACAGTAATAAAATAATACTATTCTAGCGGATTCTAAACATTTTTATCGAAAGTTTTAAAACAACCTAAGATTGTGTGTTTGTTCTCATTGAAATGTCCATCCCACCGATGCCTGATGAATGCTGCCATCGGCGTAAAAAAAGAATGCTGGACATGATGACGTCCCCATTACAAAAAAAGGCCCCGGGAATGATTTCTCCAGTGGTTGAAGATGAGGAATCTGACAGGGCATTGGACTATTCCGACGTGTCTGAAAATGAGAGTGAAATCCCAGTGTCCTCAGTCCAGATACTGAACGACACTGAAGCAAGTCTAAGAGCACTCCAAGATGTCCTTGCTGAAAAGCAGTCAAGAGTCTCAAAGGATCAACAACTGCGGATAAGCGCATATGTATCCGCTGTATTCAGATCAGTTTCACAGCTGTTATTGGAACGAGAGGGCTTCAAAGCTGATCTGGCAACAGTCAATGCCAAATTAATAGTGGCAAAGGGAGAGATCGCGATTGAAAAAGCAGAAAACCAACACAGGTTAGAAAAAATATTGCAGTTGGAGTCAGATCTAGGACCAGTGATGCGTAGAGTAGCCGATGCCACGGAAGCAAGCCTATCGTTTGCCGATATTGTGAAAAATGGCCCACAGAAGATGATACCATCAATCAACCGCTCAGGACTTAACGTTGGGACCCCCAAACCTGCTGTATGCATCTTCCCAAAGCTGGATTCTACAAAAGATAGCGACGATACGAAACAGCTACTAAAAGATACATTACGACCATCAGAACTTGGAATCCGTGTGACGGGCATTAGGAGCATTCGAAACAAAGGCGTTGTAATTCATACTGCAACACAAGAAGATCAGGATAAAATTCTGAAAACCCCATGTCTAGCAAACTCGGACACTCTAAGCGCTCGATTACCAACAAAACGGCTTCCAAGGGTGATCTTCTTCAACGTTCCTCGTGACCTAACGGACGAGTGCTTCCTGAAAAATGCCTTAGCAGGAACCCAGGACAAAGCAGGCCTAGATTTCGTAGTAAAAAGTTGCAAGCTAAGTCACCTTGCTGGCGCTCGAACTGGATCAACTTGCCACCGGGTCTTCGAGGTTCCTGCCCACATTCGTCACGTGCTGGTGGAGCAGGGGAAAGTCTTTGTGGACTGGAATGTGTGCCGTGTTCGTGACTTCATTGGACTTACAGTGTGCTCCAAGTGCCAAATGATCGGACATTCCTTCAAGTTTTGCAAGGACCAGCAAAGATGTGGACACTGCGCAGGCGAAGGTCACGCCCGGATAAACTGCCCAAAAGCCGCCGCCGAGCCTGTCTGCGCCACCTGTACAAGATTTGGGAAGCCCGCTGCACATCCGACTGGAGACAAGGACTCCTGCCCGGCCTACAAGGCTGCCCTTGCCAAGGACTTTGCAACTATTGATTATGGCGTCTAATTACATTGAAGAAGATGACGAGGTAGATTACGAAAATACTCATAATTTCTGTGATTGGCTAAAGTTTCATAGCAACTACAATATGGAAAATATTAATATTGTTCAGTTGAATGTTAGATCGATTTATAAATACTGGGATACTTTGAATGTCTACTTAAATACTTGTTGGAAGCATATTCATGTGTTAATGTTATGTGAAACAGCTATAACACCGAATCTTGTCTGTCTGTATAATATTCCTGGATTTAATTGTTACAACTATTGCCGAACTAAAAAATCTGGAGGAGGTATATTGCTATATGTTCGAAATGAATTCACATTTCAACAGAAAACAATAGAAACAAATCATTTTGAATGTGTGCTTGGCTCTATGACACTTCCAAACAAGAGTATTTTAAACATCATAGCAATATACCGCCCCCCCAACTGTAGCCAACCACAATTTCTTAATGAAATATCTGCCATTCTGCATACTATAAGCCCCAAAGAAAATGTTTTACTTATAGGTGATATTAATCTAGACTTGTTAAATTGTCAAAACCCTATTATTATGGCATATGAAAATATAATGTCGGATAATTATTTAATCAAATGTATTTGTGACGTAACTAGAGAAGCAGTTTTAGCAGGAAAAGTTACTCGTACTTGTTTAGACCACATATTTGTCCGATTTAACAGTGGATGTAAACAAAGCGATTCTCTTTCCTCATGTGTATGTAATAATATTACTATAGCAGATCACTTTTTAACTGCAGTTAATATTAAATATAGTGCAAGGAAAGAAGCCCCAGAACACGGGGAAAGAATTTCGTTTTTATCGCAAAACAAAATCGACAAAAACATTCATAATTTTAAGTGGCACTCCTTGCTTGAGGAACAAGATTGCAATATACTATATAGTAAAATTAAAAACAACTTTAAGAATTTGTATGAACAGAGTAAAATCGTTATGAATTATAAAACCAAAAAAAGACCTCTGTCAATAAAACCTTGGATAACTTCTAATATCTTAGAAAACATAAAAAAAAAAGATTCATTGTACAGAAGGTGGAAGAATTTTCCTAGCAATCAATTCTTTGAATTGGAATATAAAACTTTCAGAAATAAGGTGACAAAAGAAATTATTAAATGTAAGTCTACCTTTTTTAACAATAAATTCAAAAATTATTTTGGAAATACAAAAAAAACTTGGGATGAAATAAATAAATTATTAGGACGCAAGTCCAAAAGTAGTTGTGACGAAATAATCTCGATATATATGTTAAATACGAATAATGAAGAAACCGTAGCAGATAAGTTTGTTGAATATTTTACAAATAGTGTTAGCTCTATGATACATAAATGTGATTATTTAGCATCGACCGTCAGGCCGAATGAAGTGCAACATAGTATGTACCTACCCAGAGCTACCTGCCAAGAAATCAATATTATTGTTAGCAAATTAAACAATTCAAAGTCACCAGGGATTGACAACATTCGAATGTTTGACATTAAGACACATATTAATATTTTAGGGCCTGTTATAACACACTTTATCAATTTAATTTTATCGCAAGCAGTAATACCAGATGAACTAAAAAGTAGCATCATTAGGCCAATTTACAAAGGGGGCAAACATACAGATATTCAAAATTATAGGCCAATAAGCATATTGCCAGCCCTAGAAAAAATACTTGAAAAATACATTTCCATAAAACTTAATAAATATCTAGAATCTTTCTCTTTGTTGGATCCCAACCAATATGGATTTCAAAAGAAAAAAAGTACGGAAATGCTGCTTCAGGAATTTTCAAATCACATAAATTATGAATTAAATCTAAAAAAACAAGTGTTGGTTTTATTTATAGATAACTCTAAGGCATTTGATACCATTGATACAAATAAACTATTAGAAACACTGGAGGCAATAGGAATTAGAGGAAAGCTGCTAGTTTTATTAAAAAATTTACTAACTGATCGACAAATAAGAGTAAAAATTCTTAAAAAACTTAGCAAAAGAAAATATATCTCAACAGGTGTTGCACAGGGGTCAATTCTAGGGCCAACCCTTTATATTATTTATGTCTCAATTATGAGAAAATTATTTTCATTCGCTAAACATTTTGTATATGCAGACGATACGGCGCTCGTAATATCGCACGAAGATCTGGTTACTGCAATGAACCTTATGCAACATGATTTTATTGCCCTACTGAAATGGTCGCATGATGCAGGCCTCTTTATAAACGCCAAAAAAACTAAAATTATGCACATCAGATCTCCACACGCCAGATGTAATGTAATTCCTTCATTATATACACACACATTTGACTGCATACATAAAAATGTTGCACAGCCCTGTTCATGTGAAACCATTGATTTTGTCAAAAGTTATGTATATTTGGGTGTTACTATTGACTGCTACATGAAATGGGATATACACATTGCTAATGTTTGTAAACGTCTACGAGCTATTGTGGGTAGGATTTATAAAATAAAATATTTCGTGCCTATAAGTACTTTAAAGTTAATCTACTTATCTCTGGCTGAATCCACTATACGTTATGGAATTACTTCTTGGGGACATTCTTGTAAAACTAATATAAGCTATATACAAACATTACAAAACTCCATTATAAAATTGTTAATCCATAAATATGACAATCAACACAGAAGTAACATTAAATTAATATACAAGTGTCTGAATATTTTACCTGTCAGAGGATTATTGTTTTATAATATTGTAAGTCAACATGTTATATTGTCTGATTCATTGTATAGGGAAAGAGTTTGCCATAAACATAACACAAGATTCACTCAAAATGAAGGACTGGTAGTTCCGAAATGTACTAATAAATATGGTGAAAGAACTTTAAACTATATAGTACCCAAAATTTTCAACCTATTACCAATGACAATTAAAAATAATAACATGTATACTGCTAATGTTAAATATAATCTAAGGAAATGTTTATTGGATAATAATGATTTATACTGATGCCCCTGAAATGGAATTCATATTGTTAGAAAATGGAAAAACAATTATTTTGTAATACCTCTATTTATGAAACTATTGCTGTACTTGTTGATAATACTAATTTGTTCATACATTTATTTTTACTTGCTTATTATATAAGGCTTTTATGCTGCTATTTAAACTTTTCTGCAATGTAACCAATTTATGTAATTATGTACCGTTCAAATTGTATCTTATGATTTTATAAATGTTGTCTCTATGTCCCTGCTGACAAACTACATAAGTAGTTTAGCGGGTTTAAATGTGAATAAAATAAAAAAAAAAAATAAAAAAATAAAAAAATTCGTTCATTTAGTTAATTCGTTCATTTAGTTAATTCGTTCATTTAGTTAATTCATTCATTTTGTTAATTCGTTCATTTTGTTAATTCGTTCATTTTGTTAATTCATCCATTTTATTAATTCGTTCATTTTGTTAATTCGTTCATTTTGTTAACTCATTCATTTGTTTCATTTGATTTTCATTCAATCTTTTCGTTGAATCTTTTTATTGATTAATTGGCAGTACATATATTGTTAAGAACATTATTTAGTAATGTGGGATATACTGGGTGGTTAAACATGTAATAATAATAATTATAATCAGTTTAATTTTAAACTTAAACATAAATAATAATAATAGTATTTGTATGATTTGTATAGCGCCATTTTGGTGCTAAATCACTTCAAAGCCCCAACACAAATATATCATACATTTTTACAATGATCTATGTTATTACTAACTATAGACTAGTCAAACTATTATCAATTTATGGCTAACAGATTGCATCCACCGGATCGATCACTAATACAAAACTATATGTACAATGTCATTCGTTTAATTTATTTTCACTCGATTCAATCTTTAATTTTTTTCTTTCAATTTAATCTTGTCATTAATGTATTTTTTTTATTTGATTCAATCTTTTTTCATCTGTTTCATGTTTCCTTTAATTTGTGTCATTTGGTTCAATCTTCCATTTAGTTCATTCATTCATTTGATTCAATCAAATGAATGAAATTCAATGAGAAATAGAAGAAGAGGAATGAGGATGTTCAGTAGAGGGATGCGTTTGCCCACTTGCGTCTACCTCGGTGAAAAAAACATGCTGATATAACATCTGCGTATTTACTACTTGTTTGTATTAGTTTACCCATTTGGTTTGACTAATTTGACTTAACCCTACCTAAAGTAACAACTGTTACACAATGGTATAAATGTATATAAATGATATGTACCTGAAATCCTAAACTGTACATTTTGAGCATCATTTCCAGCGTGAATAAAGCTACGAAGAAAGTGTTGGTATACTCTTGAAAGTTGTCGAGCCACACTGGTTGGCTAGAAACAGAAAAAAAAACAAACATTAATAAAAAAAAACACAATATAAGAAATTGCGTGGTTCCAACCGAGCAGAAGACCCCATATAATAGCCATTGTGAAACAGTTCACAGTATTTATTTTTATTTATTTATTTATCGTTTCTTTACATTGTATCTTTTTTTTTAAGTTATAATTTTTAACCTCACTAGGACAAGCCTGTGTTGAGGTTAATAATTTAATAGTATGTAATAAACATTTCTTAAAATGGTTTGTATGAGCAGATTGGCCAGATCTAATTAGCCATGGTTTTTCTGCACGTCAGACCGAGAGATTAATACTTTCCACCAGGGCCTAGAATGCTGCGTAAGGAAGGGAATACAAAACTCTGCAAATAATTCCACAATCCAGCTGTTCAACACAAGAACGAGTCGAAGAAGCGATACGTTCAAATACGTGACAAATCTCAACAGTGTAAAAATGTTTGGATCAATGATGATAGTTCCTTGGAGCATATTCCATTGAAATACAGGTGGAACAAGGACGAAATTCCCACCTGACGTATACACACCAAAATGGCGATCGGTTTGTTAAGATAGGGGAATATATAAAACTGCTCGTTTCTGCACAAAGTAAAGTGTATATAAATATATAAAAATTACATCCCTGATAAAAGGGATGTAATTTTCACTAGAAAAATAATATGTGTATGTTACAGTAGGTAACTTTAAAAACATTCTTAAGTATGGTTACCAATTATCTTTTCACGACATTGTTCGTTGGTACTGTCACCAAGTATACAAGGTATCCGAAAACTAGTAGCATAAGTGGGAAACTCGTGAATCAATATCTCATGGAGAATCTAAAAGAATCTTTTTAAAGGTTAAAAAAAGTTTTAGAATAAAGTCTAGGCTTCATCATATTTTAAAAGACATCAAACAACTGATATTAACCTCTTAGCAATCGATTTTTTTGAAATTTCACTTATTTGATTTACTTGAAAACGAAACCTCAAATCGACTCCAAATGTGATGTTTCGGAAACATGAAGAGTTTCCGGAGACTGTGTATATTATATCAAGTGTAACAATCAAATAAGGCGCATGTGGAACTCACAGATAGTGCTCGGAAGCCAACACTCCCGTGTTGAGGAATACCAGCACAATGATGAGCCAGTAGAAGGCCTGCGACTTGACGGCCTTGCGGCAAGAGCGTCGCAGCCGCCGGTTCACCTTGTCCATGTCCTTCTTCCAGCGCCGGAAACTGGACTCCTGAACCGCCTCTCCGTCCGGACCCAGCCCGTCCGAGGAGTCGCCCACGTTCAGGGCTTTGCCTGCAATATACCGAGAAAGATGTTTAAATTCAAGTTGAAATATCACGGGGATTAAATGATAACACCAACATGTTAACAGGTTTGCCAGCCTTGAACAGTGAAGGCCTAGAAAACTTCGATATGTAAACTCGGAGTGCTCTGTCACCCATATTCAACACGCTATAACTTTAAAACTAGAGTAGTTAGTCAATAACGGCGTGTAAACAACATTTTTGATTCATTCAAGCATAAGGCCAGTATAAAAATAACAAGTCGTGACAGTTGCCGGATGAATATTGACCAATGAAAGTTGAAAATTGAGGGAAATATTTATGCAGAGTGATCATCTTTACTTTACCACTAAACAAATCCAAAAGATTGTTACTGTGGCACTTCAGTTATGTGTAATGCTAAACCTAAAAGGAGCGTTAATAAATAAAAAATGTACTAGAATTCAAACAGTTACAGAATCAAACAGAAAATGATAAAAGAATAGGTTAGGTCTGCTGTTTGTTTATTCTTTTTAATTCTTCTGCAATGTTCAGTTTTATCATGGAACAAACTAAAACATTGGATTTGAACGTGGTAGTTACCGTCTTGGTTGTTCTGCCTGTCATCTTTCTCTGGCTCAATGTCCTCGGCCTGCGTGATCCAGTCCAGGTATCCTCGCAAGTCCTCCTCGATCTGCTGTTTCTCTCGCAGCTTCTGGAAGTCTCCTCGCGCCTTGGCCTTCTCTCTCTCTTTTGAGAACTCTCTGGAACATTGAAGAACATGTATTTAAAAGAATGCAACAATGTACTTGACATTACAAATGTAAAAAACTAACAATCGTGCCGGTTCCACGCAGAGATTGACAGAGAGAGGATATATTGCATCTCTATCTTGGCACACACTCCTTACTTTATTCCCAATCATACATTGTGTAATGTCCTTTCTGTTATTCTGACTTTTGATTGCCGACTCAAGTATTTGTTTCATTTATTCGTGCCATGTCTTTCTCGGGCGTCGATCCCGAGGTTGATGGCAAGACTCTAAACCGCAGCGGCAGACCGCTGACTTAATACAAGACAAAATAATAATAATGATTATTATCATAACATTTAGTATTAAGTCTGCCGTCTGCCGCTGCGGTTTGCAATCTGCTATCGACCTCGAAATCATACCTTAACACCTCGACTCCGGTGATGGGTCTGATTTGACCCAGTGTTTTTTAAATAAAAGATTTTGCCGCAAATATCTCGTTTAGGCTAATTTCCTTTTGTCTATTCGTTCATCAAATATTTACCCACACTTCGACTCAAAAATGATTAAAATCGGACACGTTTTAAAAAAGTTATTAGAATAATTGTGTATAAAAACACGCAAAAACTCCATTTCTTCTCAGTTGAATTCGAGCAGCCGACGAAACAGCATATCTCTTGCTCTGTCCTTCCGTCTTTGTCTCTCACAGTCCCGGGCAGATGTTGTCAACCATTCGGGCACATATCTAGTATTGTGATTTTTGTTTGTGACTTTGTTTTAATATTTTTTTTTTCGTACTGTACAAACGCAATGGCAAGGCAAAATTATTTATCTGATAATGAGATCGAAAAGCTACTTAACAGTTCGAACAGTGAGATCAGTGATGATGGCGACTTGGAATTCGAAACATTAGATCCAGAATTTGTAATAATAAATCCATTTAGTATTTTGTGTATGTATATAAATTTTGTTAATCGTCGAATCATTTTTGTATTTTCGTATTTAGAATATTGCTTTTATTCCGTTTTTTTAAATGAAAATTGTTAATTTAAATATGTTTTGTTGAAAAATAAAAGTTTCAGTATTTTTAATGTGTGTCATTCAATGGTTTTAATTGTGACAAATAAATGTGTGAAGAAAGTAAATACTCAACTTGAATTAGAATGCCATTATACATATAATATTTTCTAATATTTGCATAAGCAATCATCGTTTAATATGGCTATAAATTGAATTTATTTTCTCTTTACACATCTTTCTATTAGAGGTACAGCCACAAGGAAGTTATCAAATAAGTGATTTTATTTCTGGTATTTTAAATAATACACGATATTCCGGTAAATGCACACCATCGAAAATTTTAAAAATTATAGAAATAAAAATGTTTGTTTCCGCTGACGATCGTTTCCTGTCCCCCCCTCCCGCACTGCCCTCCACATTCCCCTGACCATCACCCGGCACCCGCACCTGCCGTGCGTCGGGGGCTCGGGGCCGTCTTCGATTCAGTTGTTGATTAGCTGTTGCGCGGCGTGTCCGCTAGGGCGGAACGAAAATTTTTTTTTTCTAATTTTGATTTGGAATAGTTGTATTAAGTTGCCAATTGCCATCAATTACCTCAATTAAAAATATAAATAATATCAGACAACGGTAAGAGCCCCCGCCAAGACATCGAACATTTACAAAAACGACAGTTTAGGGGATATTTGCGCGGCCTAGAAAATACTACAGAATTTATTAAAATAGGTTTATTTTATTTAAAAACATATTCAAATATAGTTAAATAGCTGTTGCAATCAAATATTTCTTTATTTTAATATACTTTGGCGCTGTAACACAGGTGCAAAGTGCGGGACGAAGCGGGGGGCGGCACCTGACAATCTACGAAATGCAGTGTTTTGTTTAAACTACTGTCGACAATTGTCTCAGGTGAAATGTCTCGCGTCAATTATATTCATGAGTACTTATTGATAAACGTTTTTTAAGTGAATTAAACTGATTTCTAGAAGACAAAATTTAAAATGTCCGATATTTGGTGTAAGTGCAGAGTTGAAAGAGAATATCCTACCTACGTATGAAAATGTGATGAAATTCTACGAATGGGTTAGACAAGACTTAAAAGTAAGGAATAACACAACAAAAGAACCTACGTATTTGGAAATTGCCGTAGTAGTTTGAACGAAAATTGAAGAATTGTGGATAAAATCTTCTATTCCAATTGTCACACACAAAATAATCTTACAGTTATCACTCGAAGTGTTATAATTTGAAAAAGTCTTTGAAAAAACTTAAGGAAGAAAAGTTAGAAGAGTTCAGAGTACAGAGTAGAAAGATTTTTGACATAGCTGCAAGTAAATGTCAAGAATTTGTAAGCTGAACTTGTTTGAGAGAAAAAAAAGTTCCAAAAGAGGAACAAATGTTTTTAGAAGACCAACGCACTAACTGACTAATGGCTTTAGGAAGAACTGATCTTATCCATAATAAAAAATTGCTGAATAGAACATTACGTACTCTCAAACAAGAAATGATACATAATAGATAGGATGAAACTAAGAACAATAAGACAGAATGAGACGCGAGCAAATTTTAACCGAAGAAAGAGTAACAGAAATTCCTTCATTATATTTCGATGGAAGGAAAGACAAGACGGCTAAAACTGAAGATCGAAGAGGCTTAGAGTGATTGTACAAGAGGAACATATTTCGATTATAAAAGAACCAGGTACTGTTTATGGGGTTCCAACATCAGGCAGTGCAAGAAATATTGAAAGAGCTATCTACAGATTTTTAACGACTGAAAAGATATCACAGATGGTTTAATGGCTGTTGGCTGTGATGAAAAATACACAAATACAGGGAAAACAGACAATCTCAACCATTGCAATGGATAATTTGTCTCTTACACTCCTTACACTCCAATGAGTTACCATTGAGGCATTTGTTTACCTATTTGGATGGCCCTACTGCAGGACCTAAATCATTTGCAGGTCAAATTGGTAATGCATTAGAGATATGCGAGACGCTGCCGTTGGCTAACTTTGAGAAGATAGAAGGTGAACTACCTCCACAAATATCCACAGATCTCAGTACAAACCAGAAATATTTACAAGAAATTACTACTGCTGTCATAAATGGATCCTGGTCTCCTGGATTTATTAAAGAGAAGCCCAGGTAAACTACCCCATGCCCGCTGGTTCACAAGAATTAATCACATACTGCATTTGTATATTTCTACAGAAAATCCACAACAAAATCTTGTGACTTTAGCAACGTTTGTCGTATAATCATACGTTCCTGTCTGGTTTACTATCAAAACACATTCATCCTGCAAAGATGGTTCAAATCATTTATGGAAGCTCATTAACAGCACTAGATATTTGTCCAACGAGTTGTTAGCGATAGTGGACCCTGTTATAATTTGAAACAGTTACTTCGCTCATCCAGAAAACTTGTTGTTGAGTATGATAACAGATTCACGTAAGCACATTAGAGAACTCGCTGCAAGACGCATTTTAAAGGCTCGTCAAGTTAATAAAAAATCTGTTTCTCGCATTTTTGAGGTGCCAAAAGTGAACTTAAATGCATGTTCTTACATAGACATGATTGACTGGCAACAAAATATATACGAACCCTCAATACTGTTGAATATTTCCGATGATCAGTTACAAGATCTTATTGAAAATGGAGAAGATACAGTGTTGAAGTTTATGAGACTGCCTTGCCACACCCAGGCTGTGGAAAGATTTGTAAAAATTGTGACAGAAGCAGTTCTAAGTGCATTCGACAAGACAAGACGAGAGGGATTCATAAAATCTAAATTAGCATCTCGAAAACTCATGCCAAAGTTTGAACCTAAAAATGGTTTTTTGCTATAAATAATGATTTTATTCATACCAACATAACTTTCTTAATCTGTGTTTAATTTTGAAATTAATGTTTTTATTAATTAAAATCTACTTTTATTTTATCATTTCATGCATAACATATTATATTTACTTATTATTTTGTTTATAGGGTGTTTAATACAAAACGTCTATAAAAACTTAAAAAATAAAATTTCAACTCTCTGGCGGGACCTCAAGATGTCGAGCTAGAAGTTCCAAATTGAGAACTGTTATTTAGAATTACATAAAGCAACTTTTCCCTGGTATTCCAATTCGAATTTCGAAAAAAAAAAATTTTTCATACAAAAGTGTTCCACCCTAGTGTCCGCGCTGCTGTATATCGACGAACCTCAAAATTTACGGAATACTAATTTCTAAAACTTCCATCTTCATACAAGAAACACAAGGGATATGTTATGAGTTAATGAGGAATTACATAATATCATATAAAAGTAAGGATATGAACGAAAAATGCATAAAAAGCCTTTTAATTTCATCATTTCAGCCGGGTCAATCTGGACCCTCCATCTCCACATCCACTCCAAACCATCTAAGCGTCTCTTTCTTAATCTCGTTGGCTACGCATTCTTCAGCCTTGCATTCTTTCCGGATCTATAAAAAGATCAAACATGGTTGTACTACACATACACCGTAGGGATCTCATTTCTGTTTACTTTCATCCTTACTCTTTAAATTTAATTAACTACATTGAGAACACTTTTTACTAGCGACTACCGTATTCAGTTGATGAAGTTTCCTGCGCTCAACCTTTTTCCAATATCCTTGCATTTTTACATCTTTACCTAATAACCACTTTTGCTTGTCATTTAAGGTATATTTGATAAATTTTTTTAATATTGTTATTGGTGGCAGAAATAGCTATACGAAACTGTTTTAGTGATTAGCAATTTTATTATCAACGGCTTAGCCTTCGATTTATGTAAAAATGGTAAAGTATTTGAAGACCTACCCAGACAACACACCAAGAATTAGGTTCATGACGAAAAAGGCACCCAAGATCACCATGGACACAAAATACATCCACTGCCAACTGTTCCCCATTGCATCTTGAATCTGGAATTATATCAACCACAATTAGCAAGTAAAATTACATATTAAATAAATAATAGTTAGTGTATTGATTACTATTGATAAAGACAATAAATATGTATATGGCATGAAAGCCATTATCGACAAGATGAAATTTAATGCTTTTATCAACAATATTGGTTAACCAGTCAGACGAATGGCTTCCCATGCTCTAAGCTTGAGCGACGGCTGCATAAATTTAGGTAGAAGATTTTTTTAAATTTATTTTTAAATTTCCGCAAACAGCTCAATTATAAAACCTACAAATATAGGATAAATGATGAAATATAGAACCTCAGTAAGCAGTTTAATTTTTTTCATATTAAAATCTGGAGGTATGATTTTTTGAATGCCAGTATCTCCTCCAAGGCGATGAGCATCATGAAAAGCTTCGTGAACGACGCCTTCGAGCATGGGGCCTACTACAACAAGAGGTCTACGATCACCAGCAGGAAGATCCAGACCGCCGTCAGGCTACTCCTTCCCGGCGAGCTGGCCAAGCACGCCGCGTCCGAGGGCACCAAGGCCTTCACCAAGTAGATGAACAGACCACCAACAGATGGACAGAAATACACAGCACTGTCCGGAAATATCCATCACTCAAGGCATTTACTTTGTAAACAGCCTATCGCACGAGTGGCTAATAGTACACATTTGCGAGTACAACAATAACAGTTATCTCCAATGATATTACAAACATATAGACACGATATTGAATGATTTTTTGACGTGTACAAAATAGATGTCGTGTCAGTGTTGTTGTAAGTTTCTTTCTGATTTTGATTAATTATTGACTGTTGGTTATGCTCGGGACAAGAATAAAAACACATTGACTGCTATGTTTATCCCACCATAGCTAACAATATGGCTGTACTATTGTAATACTAATACTAATCAATACTGAGAAAAATACTAATTATAATAATATAATAATGAAAAGTGTTTTATCTTCTTTTTTTTGTAACAAATAGATATAATGATATCCTCACTGGGATCTCCCGTGCTGAGGATTTCATTTACATATTATAATTACATTTAATTAGTGTTTTTTCTGAAACAATTATAAATATATTACGTGGTGTTTTTTTGTGTCAACGTTGACAATTTTGCTTCAGTCGTGCTAGCCTAAAGGTTGGGTTAGGTTGCTAGCCTAAACGTTAGGTAAGCTGTAAGCTTAAAGGCTAGGTTAGGTTGCTAGTCTAAACGTTAGGTAAAATTGCTAGCTTAAGGTTAGCTTAGGTTGCTAGACTAAACGTTGATTGCCAGCTTAAAGGCTAGGTTAGGTTAGGTTCCTAGCTTAAGGATAGTTTAGGTTGCTAGCTTAAAGGTCAGATTAGGTTGTTGGCGTAGGTTGTTGTCAGTAGTTTTAAAAGGCAACTTTAACTTACAGAATACAGCACGTCCGTCCATCCCTCCAGGGTGATACACTGGAACACCGTCAACATGCTGAGGCCAAAGTTATCGAAGTTGGTGATCCCGAAGTTGGGTCCCTCCCAGTAGAGAGAGCAAACCTCTCCATCGGCGCAACGAAACCCCTCATCACCACACGGATGTGGCTCGTCCACTATTTTTCCTGCAGATAAGTAATTTAAAAAACATAAAGGTTAATGTGATTCTTTTTTTATAAAAAAAACAACACAGGAAGCCTTGAAGGAAATATGTTTCCCTCAGAGCCAGTGTCTTCTTTGGGGATGCTGTGTGGGGGTCTTTTTTAAGGAGATGAAGGAGTGAGGAGTAAGTAAGGAATAGAGGAAACACAGAGACTCGAAAATCATTCCACATCAAAATTGACCTATTCTCAAATTGACGTTAATATCAACATTGTACAAATGTTATGCACGCAGATGACATGTTTGACCAAGTAACTTTGTACTACATATTTTGTACAAAGTAAAACATATTTGTATTATAGACAGACTCATTGCCTGATGGCAATTGGTGATGATCTGGCTTGTAAGTAGCACAGACCATCAGGGAAATAAATTCCCTATGAAAAAAAATTGGATTGATTATTAAATTCACTCTGCAGGAGAAGTAACAACTTATAAACCAGCCACCAAAATACATAAAAACAGACGACTCACCAAAAAATAGCACTCGCATTGAGTTTAGCTCCTCGATCTTCAAATTCGGCAGCAGACGGCAAATCGGCACAATAATATTTGCATTCGCACTATGAGATTATAATATGTCAACCAGCTCTCAAGAGAGTAGAATTTTGAATAATAATGAATTAGCACATTGTAATTCCAAAGGTAATGCCACATTATTGTTACAAAAATATTTTACTCATTTAGTCTTAAGACTGGCCGCATACATACGTTTTCCGTATTCGATTTCCGAATTCGTTTTCCGTATTCGGACATCCGAATGCACGGAATCAGTAGAAAATACATTAACTGCCGCACACGTTCGTTTTAGTTCCGAACGGAACAAATTCCTTACGCACGTTCCGAATGCGAGCCGGCGCGTTCGGAGAAACCGAATGGAAAAAACCTAATGACGTCATGCGGAACGCAGCTATTGCATACAGTTTGTTTGTGCCGACGCAAACGTTCGGAAATTTCTGTTCAGTAATTCAGTGTTGCCAACGGATCTTGACCTAATATCGCCGTTTCTCATACATAAGTAAAATTTGTCCCCAGAAAATAAACAAATTTCAAGAAAATATAAAATTTGTCCCCAGAAAAATAAATTTCATGGGGGGGGGGTGGCTAGAGAATTTCGGGATTTGAAGTAGCTTAATTGGCGACCAGTCGCCTTTTAGATTTTTTCGGCACCGATTCTCGCTCTGAGTAGCCTAAATGGCGATATATCGCCCTTGTTGGCAACACTGGTACTGACGTTTATACATTCCGAATGAAGAAAAACGAACGTTTGCGCTAGTCTCACGGAATTCCGAATACGGAAAACGAATTCGGAAATCGAATACGGAAAACGTATGTATGCGGCCAGCCTTATTCGACCTCTTTTGACAAACGATATAATTCGGATGAATCCATCTGATCAATGCAAAGATGACTGTAATTCATTATCACTCACCTGCAGAGCAAAATCTATACAAAACTGACCAGAGATGTCTCTGCTGTCCACTATTTTTAATTTTAATTTAAAAAAATTTATTTCAACTAATTTAAAGTCTACTGCTTTTCCAGCAATTTCTACCAACTTATCTCATTGATGATGCCAGTTATACGAATCACTCCCCATTGAAATACTTGTAGAAGCATTCCCACAATGTAAGGAAGGTATAGTTAGAGATGCATTGTGAGAGAAGTTAGGTTAGGTTACACTTAGAACCAAATGAAGAGTCATACCAGTGGAGTTGTTATGACAGGCCTTGTGCAGCTTTCCCGAGAAGAGCTCCAACCCGATGATGGCGTAAATGATGATGACAAAAAGCACCAACAGGGCGATGTGGAATAAAGGCACCATGGCGCGTAATATAGAATTTAAGACAACCTGCAAACCTGCAAAGGAAACATACTAATGTTAGTTGTAAGGTTAGGTTATTTCACACAAATTCAAATGAAACAATGTAAATACGAATATGAGTATATTTATGAGGAGCTGTGTCGAATTCATCAAACTCAAGAAGCCAGTGTCAACCAATACATATACAACATATCAAAGGTATCACGGTAAAAATCACAAAATGATTCCCCTTTCTGCTGGTCACAATTTGTTCAAAATCTGAAATGGACCTAGAATCGGCGTTAAAAAAAAAGAAAATGGCGCTGATTGGCTATTAGATAAAAATGTTATATTTTAATTTACCTAAAACACCTAATCGAAAAAAAAAACAGTAAAAAATGACAACGATGGGACTATCATACTGAAACAAGCAACATAACTTATGATTACACTTTTTTAATGTGACTCCTCACAAGAACGCCTCTGTCTGTGCAGTATATAGCTAGGGAAACTATTTCGCCATCCCGCTGAGCAACATTGTGAAACGGGTAAAGGAAGGGGCTGTAGAAAGAGATTTGTTAATGCAGGTCTTGAAGAGGCCCAGATTAAATGAAGGAGGTAAGACGGATACTGGTATCTCGTTTCATAATTTTCGACTTGCACAAAACCGGATCGGAGAAACGAAAAACATTCTCAAGAAGTCAATATCAATTGTGAATGGTTGTTCCGCTCGAATCTGTCTGTATTCACGGATGTGATCAATACTGCTAACTCCTACGAGCAGGCTCCATTGAAATATCTGCAGAATAGACTACTTGCATTACACCTGGCAATCGGTCCGTCAACAACGGATTATCAATCAGAGGAACCACCCTTTTTTGCACATAGTCAAGCAGGTTCATCAATTGTTTGGAATCTCCTGCCAAGAGGTGGCTTCCAAATTCAACATAATATACAATCATCATTATTTACAGACGAACCGACTTCCTTTGCACAGAAGCAAAGGGGTAAATATTTGGGAGCTCCAGCACAGAAGTGGCTTCCAAATTCAACATAAAAATGCATCCATAATTACTTACTGACGAACCTCCCTCATTTGAACAGATCAAGCAGTTTCATCATTTGGAAGCTCGAGCCCAGCTCAAATTCAACACATGCGTTCATCAGTACTTACTTGGTACTCCGGACACAAGTCTGAGAGGCCGCAGCACCCTGAACGCCCTCAGGGCTTTCACGTCGAAGCCCTCCTTCATTATGTTTGACAGGACCGTACTTATCATACTGGAACACAGAAAACTTTCATCAATAACCTCATGGATAAGTGATTTTAATTGTGGTAACCATAGATAATAGAAACAAGAGATGGGCAATAAATCATTATGAGTATAAGGAGTTTTGTGAAAAGTATAGCTTGCATCCAAATACAGGGTTTTCCAATAAGAGGTGATATTTTGAATAGCCCGATATTTCGGTAGATGTTACTTTTGAAGCTGTCATTTTTTGACATTTGACAAGTAGAAACTACGCCATTAATAAAAATGGAATGATACACGGTTCAACAACGCATTGAAATGATTAAAATTCACTTGAGTGAATCAAATGCATATCATCTTGAGTGATGAGGCCCATTTCCACCTCAGTGGCTTCGTCAACAAGCCAAATTGTCGCATCTGAGGCTCGGAAAACCCAAATCAAAAAATGTTATACCAAGTTTCCCGATACTGTGTATTTTGAGTGAAATACTGCCTATGAAATATTTCCAATACTCCTCAAAAGTTTCTCCTGCGCAGTTAGATTTTTGGCGTTTGGACAGTATTGTTTATTCGTTGACGATATGTAAATACCTAAGAATATAAAGAATAAATAATGAAACTTACCCTATGACGACTATAGTAAAGTCTAGTATATTCCACCCGTTCCTTAAGTAAGCACCCTGATGCATCATAAACCCATAAGCTATAATTTTCATGACGCATTCCGCTGTGAATATTACGAGGAAAATGTATTCTATTTTTTCCTGAAATATAAAAAAAACAAAATAGAATTAATGAATATTTATTTTTCGGAATAACTTTATTGAGTAAAACCTCAAATTTTAATATTTAAATATTGAAGACAATATTAATGATTTCTAAACGAAAATCTGAAACAGAAAAATCAGAAAAGGAAACGGTCACATCTGGGACTCGAACCCAGGATCCTTGTCTTTCCGGGACAGTGCTCTACCGACTGAGCTAATGGGACCCTATTCCCCTCGGTCACTTTTAACTGTATCATACTTCGAATAAGAACCACTAACATTATCTTCATTTTTTCACCGCACATTTTTATTGGCAACTATCTTTTTATGTATGATCATAAAAATGTGCGGTGAAAAAATGAAGATAATGTTAGTGGTTCTTATTCGAAGTATGATACAGTTAAAAGTGACCGAGGGGAATAGGGTCCCATTAGCTCAGTCGGTAGAGCACTGTCCCGGAAAGACAAGGGTCCTGGGTTCGAGTCCCAGATGTGAACGTTTCCTTTTCTGATTTTTCTGTTTCAGATTTTTGTTTAGAAATCATTAATATTGTCTTCAATATTTAAGAATTAATGAAATCTGAGATTTTCATGGCAAAAAGAATTATGTATTATGTTTTTTTTGGGGTATTATGCCTTGTTGCTCTTCCTCCTTCTTCTTCGGAACACTGGGGCAAGAAAGCATCAAAACTGCAGGTCTGCAAAAACCAAGTTTCCTCTTGAGACAGAGGAATTTTATAAACTCAGCTTTTACGGATGTGACAAGCCAGAAAAAACAGACAATTTCCAAAAGGATCTCATTTTCGTGCATTCAAACTCGGCCATCCTGACAAATCGGCTTTTGCCTTAAAGCACTTAAATGAAACCGGCCATTACTTTGGACTTGTTGCCGATGGTCTGGAAAGACCCAAAACGCATCGAGCATGTCTAAATACAGTGGCAATTAAATCCTAAAAAATCCAAATTAATATTAACTGAGACTACGGGGAGAACTGTAGTTCTCGGTCTCCGGTATTTGATGGATATACTAAAACTATATTAATTTAACTAATTATATAGAAATACATAAATAAATAAGAGGATTGAGGCCACAAAACGGTACCACTACTTTATACATAAACACACTCTTAACCACAATCTACACATCTGCCTTGATGATGGACAGTGTAAAGTGTAAAGCTGTCCGAAATTTGGCGAAGGAGAAAACGCAACACAGCATAATATCGCATAAATAAATCAGGATGGTATTAATAAAATATCAAATAATCAAAGATGACAAAGCAGTAGATTCTGTGCTAATTTGAACCCAAACTAGGAAGGGGAAAATATTACAGGACAATTGTTGTCTCACCGAAATTCAAATGTACTTAATCCATTAACACTTGGCTTCTGATTACTTGGAATGGATTACACTACGTATTAAACTTTGCTTCTGCATCCAAGCAAGCAGAAGCAATTCTACATGGAAATTAAGAGAAATTTACTATAATTTTTGATAGTTCGAGCTACGTATCATAGATGGCTCTAGTGCTAGTAGCAAAAAAAGTTTACAGAGTTCTCCAAGAGATGTCTCTAGTATATAGGTTCGCCCCTTCAGTTCAAAACGTGGTGAGCTAGCAGTTAGGTTTCTACTAACAGAGAGATTTTAGAAGCATAAGAGAACGGACGCTAATCTTTCAATTCGTTCCTGATTATAAGAGTTTCTAAAACCACTTTAAATAAAAAATGATACGTTAATGTTAGCTCAGAGGGTTGGAGCTGGCAACCCAGGTATCACAACCTCATACATAAGCTCACATTTCACCATAACCTCAAATAACACATCTTTTGTCCTGGTGATGGACACTGCAATGCTGTCCGAAACGTTGGCTAAAGAAGGAGTTAGTGCAACACGGCATAACACCCCAAAAACAAATAGCAAAAATAAGAGTTTCTAGTCTAGCATTTTGTTGTAAAAGGAGTAATTATTTATAAGACCCATTCAGAAAGTAATTAAATGAAAGATTTTTTTAAATTTATATAAGTTATAACCTAAAAATGTCAATCAACTCCATTTTGGTTGTTTTTTTGTATTTTGTCCCTGTTAAACGACAATTGTACGCCCGTTTCAGCTTTTGAACAGACTATGATCAGCTGATAAGCACAACGACATGTCCATTACGCTGTCAGTTGATCATAACTTGTTCAAAAGATAAAATTCGAAATGGCTGTCTTTGACCATTTGATGACCATGTTACATTTGAATTTCTTTGAAAGACACCCACCTAAAAATGAGAAAGCAGTAAACTGGTGTCTGCCAAACTAAATAATAATTGTGAAGATAATGAAAGAAAGGAACTTACCAAATAAGAATTAGTAACATTAGAGTCGCCCATAGGATAGGGCGTGTATACAGCTAAAGCCACGCAGTTGGCAAAGATTGTCGTCAAGATCATCCATTCAAACGGTCTGAGAGAATGGAGTTAAGAAAAAAAATTGTGACCAGGTGATATGTCAAAATTTTTAAATAATTTTGCTTTCCTTTCCCTTACTGTGCTAAAAAAATCCACGCGTTCCGATGCTGTGTAGTCAATACACATCTCAAAATAAGCGATTTAATATAAAAGTGATAATAATTGTAATTTAATTGCTGGAAACATGAAAAAACCATCAGCAGATGCTAAAATAAAGCTCGAGGGGTCCACATCTAACGACGGTCCACGACCAACTGGCTGGCGGCTAGCACACACACAGCTATGCGGTCGTAGGTATCGATGGTCTAAATAAAAATACAACTGCAGACGTGTGGATTTCTCATGTTCCCGTATAGCGAACTAAAGCGGGACATGAATAGCGTGTCATTTCCTCGCACACTCTTCGTGTAGCATTGTCACACGGTTGATTGTATTGTGTATTTGTTTCTGATTTTTAACAAAAATCTCTTATTTTTAATTGAATTTGAAAACTATGTTAAATTTTACTTTTTAATTCAGTGAATAAATTTATAACGGAGGAATACCTAAAATCTGAACGCAGAATTTATTATATTTATAGAGTTATTAAAGTTATTAGAAACAATGTGTAGTAAATACACACCACAGATAAGGAAAGGTTAACCTTGAGTTCTATTTTAAATGCTTTACATTAGACCACTGAATTGAAATTCGCTATCTTTTCCACGTTAATACTGAACAAGAATACAAATTTGCAATATTCAATGTTCACAGATGACTTAAAACCATTCTGTATATCGACTCAAATCCCTTCCTACCAGCTATATACGCTACATAGTTCCCCCGCCTTTACACTGTAGAGACAGGGGCGATCGTGCGGCGTTCCTCTGCAAAATGATACAGTTTCCATTGCACATTGGGCAAAAACAAACTGTCTAATCTTCAGTACCTACACCAAAATGCAATGTCCTCTCATACACTAAACAGCAGATCAAGTGTGAATATTTAATAAAAGCTTTTAAACTGCTAGGTTTTGTCAATTGCAATTTTGACTCATTCTATGACCCAGACTCCTTTATAGTACCAAGTGGAGTCGAATTGTATTATCTGGGCTCTGTATGAATCATTTTACATTTTTAACATTCAAAGAATTCATAAAAATTTCTTACGTTGCTTATTTTTGCACCTCCATCGAACATATACATATTTATATCCATCTCATTTTATTCTAGACATGTCAATCTACCATTAACTAACTAGAAAGTGTTTTGTTTTATTAAACTTCAACATTACAAAACCAAACTTAGGTTGCCATGAGGGGTGTTTATAATTGCCATTTATTAAAAAAAAATTATTGAAAATTATTCTCATGGCTTACACATGTGTGTTTTTGTGAAATAATTATCACAATACAGTTAAATTTATAAGAAAAATATTCATTCACTAACGAATGTAGCCACCGGCCAACGGCTGGAGTCAAGGGGTGGTTTACTGGGTTCAAACCCCCCCCCCCAACAGGTTCAGTTTTGCATAGGAAATGCAATTTTGTCTTGCCACCACCACCTTGGATTGAACCCCCCCTTATGTGAATGCTACAGTTACGCCCGTGGGTTTATCTTGATTGAACATTGTACAGAATAGAACTACAGTATGACTCCTGCGTCCTTGTTAGAGTGACAAGGAAGTAAGTAGGCGTATTCGGATGAGTGCGAAGTATGTTGCAAAGGATACTTCCACTCCACCACGTCAATGCACAGCTTCCTGACGGGGTTCTTGAGGTCGAGGCACCACAGGGCTCGCTGGGGCCGCTCAGGCTGCACCTTGCCCCCGCGCCGTGGGGCCTTGCGGGCTGCGGGCGAGGGCTTGACGATGGGCGCATAGGCGCTGAGGCCCGGCGCCACGGTGGAGGGGGGCGCCGCGGTGGAGGGAGGGGGCACCGCGGCGGGCGGGGCGCCGCCCTCGGCATCGGCGCTCATAGCCACCCGGCCCTGCAACATGCATCGTTCAAAGGTGAAGAAAAAAATTATCAACAAACGCAGCGAACCAACTGGGGTGACCTATGGTATGGCAGAGGTGTTGGTTATCCAATAAAAGGTTCCCGGGGCATCGGTACCCAAACCCGACTCCCAAATTGAATAAAGGTTAAGAAAAGTTAAGAATAGTTAAGAAAAGTTAAGAGAAGTAAAAAGTTAAGAGAAGTAAAAAGTTAAGAAAACTTAAGAATTTCTCTATTAAAAGTTTTTAAAAATTTTAAAAGTTAACATATCTATTATTTATATTTTTTAAATTGTCTCCGGTGATGTCTAAATGACATCTACATTATTTCGATGGCCCAATATTGAACGGACACAAGTCCGAAAAACCATAAATTACGTTATAGATATCAAAAAATTCGCCAAAAGGAAAAAGCAAGAAAACCAATAAAAAAATGTCGAAAACCCTGAATACAGGGTTTTCCAATAAGAGGTGTTATTTTGAATAGCCCGCTATTTCGGTAGATGTTACTTTTAAAGCTGTTATTTTTTGACATTTGACAAATAGAAACTACGCCATTAATAAAAATGGAACGATACACTCTTCAACAACGCATTGAAATTATTAAAATTCACTTGAGTGAATCAAATGCAAATCATCTTGAGTGATGAGGCCCATTTCCACCTCGGTGGCTTCGTCAACAAGCAAAATTGTCGCATCTGGGGCTCGGAAAACCCAAGAGTTATTGTTGAAAAGCATCTCTATTCTCAAAGTGTAACTGTTTGGTGCGGTTTATGGTCTGGCGGAGTCATTGGACCTTACTTTTTCGAAAATGAGACTGGAGCAACAGTTACGGTGAATGGATTGCGCTATCGAGAGATGATTAATGATTTTTTATGGCCGGAATTGGATGGTATTGATCTGGACAACGTTTAATTTCAACAAGACGGCGCTACGTGCCACACAAGCAACGAAACCATTGATATTTTACGATTGAATATCAAAATAACTCCTCTTATTGGAAAACCCTGTATATCCAAATATTTAGATGTACCCAGTTTTGTACTAATCAGTTTCAATTTAAAAGTGTCGATTGTGTCCGCGCATTTAATTAAAACGTACAAATTTCAGTGAAATCAGTGGAAATTTGACATGACATGCGCTCAAACAAAATATTGATTATCTCAAAACAGCAGAATTGGACTTGATGCAGTTTTAAATACTGGGCCATCGATTTGTGGTTGAGTCGGTGATGGATACATTTGAATAAAATGAATAAACACAATATAACATACCTGGCTACCGTGTCTCTACAGCGACCCGTTTTGCCTCTTTTTCCGAAAATCAGTTTCCCTCCAAAAGCGTCCAATTTCAAACTTCTGAAGAGATTCGCACTTATTCTTTCTTCCATGCGATTTGTTTCTCCTTTTTTCTACCCAAAGAAATCCTTAATACTTTCTTGAATTATAAAATGATTACACCTGCCTAATATTTAATAAAACTAATAAATATTTTATTCATTTGGTCTGTTATATAAATACATAATATAATTATAAACGATTATTTTCATCTGTCTTTTTAATACAGTATAAGTGCTTAGAAAAATCTTAGTATTTTTTTCTTTTCTTTTGTGTCTATGGATATATATCAGGATTGTTTCGGAGTAAATTCTAGTAGTTGCTTTGGTATATTTGTGGCGTCAGAGAAGAGTTGTGTTTTTGGCTGAATGAAATTAGTGCTGCGATGAGAACTGAATCTCAACAATGGTCCCCTGAAAATAAAGAAAACCACAATTAAAATCACGAAAAAAATAAAACTTTTGTGATCTATAAAAAAATTTATATATAAAGATGCAAAAGTCGGTCATTCTGAATACATGTAGGAAGGATAATGAAAGATTTTTTAAATATTTATGTTGAGGGATCAGTAGGATTTATAGGCCCTGTTAGAAGTTCTACCGAGCCGAACCCTCTGATATGAAAATATCTGGAGTCGGTGAATCATTTTCCCATTTGATCTCTGGTGAGTTGACGTGTTGTTCTTGTATTGTTTTGTATTTATTTTGCTTATATAATTGCACTTGCATAATGTTGATTGACTAGATGATCATTTGTGGAAAAGTGTGTGGAAGGGTTTAGTTTTTCCTATGGGGAAGATTTAACCCGGACATAAAATCGGAAGTTTAAAAATATTATAATTTTAAGAATTCATCATATTATATTCCCTCGGCCTCCGTGGTCGAGGGGTAATAATGCTTTGGACTAGCAAGCTGGAGGTTGCGGGTTCAATTTTGTATGATTTATTTACGTTATTTCACAAATCACACATTTAAAAAAATATTTTATAAAATATATTACCTACAAATTCAACAATAACTTTGAGTGTACATTTGAAACTTTGCAGCAAAGACGAGCAGTGGCTAACTCAATATTTATAAACAGAATTTTAAACAATGACATCAACTGTACCGAACTTCTGTCCCTTATTAACTTCAACATACCTTTGAGACGTACACGACATACAGTGCTATTCCACAGGCTAAATTATGAAACAAATGCAGCATCTAATTTGTCAATTAACCGAGCTCTTCATACTCTAAATAATATTTGTCTAAACTATAACATTGATATTTTTTGGGATTCACTGCCCAAATTCAAACGTGGCATCATGTCAATAATTTAAACTATTCAATGCGCATACATACAGACACACACACACTCACACATACATTAGACACGTCCAGAGATGTGCAAAATGGGTACCCAAAACCATTTGAAATGCAAAATGGAAATGGGTCAAAACTTTTCGATTTGAAAATGCAAAATGCAAAATACCTATTTTCAAAATGCATTGAAAATGCAAAATGGTTTCTCAGGTCAAACAATTGAAATAATTATAGAATTTTTAAACAATTTTATCATTTCATAATGGACATCAATGTAGAACAAACATATTACATGATGGTAAATCCAAAAACACCACGACTACAGATTATGAAACCACAAAAAATTTGCGCAGGACTAATATTGTGAACGTAAAAACATAGAAACTGCTATCTAACATATATTACAGCGGCCCCATGTTGAGTATTTGAATCAGTATTTTTTGTAATGGTATCACTCAATTGCCAGAGCTCCTACCAGGGAGCAACTTGACAAATGTAAATTATCTCTCATAGCGAGGTTGAGGACCGACTGATATTTGGGGCTTATGAAAAAAAGATGAGTGGAGATAGTAGGAAGAATGTTGCAAAAAAGTATTTAAAATGGAAAATTCATTGAGAAAAGCATTTAAAATGGAAAATGCAAAATGGTTTTTAGAAAAGCATTTAAAATGCAAAATGTAAAATACCCATTTTGCATTTCCATTTGAAATGGATTTATTTGAAATAAAGCACATCTCTGGACACGTCACACACACACTACACACGTCACCTGGTAAGTAATAAGTAATAAACATACCACTTAGCAGACATTACAAGGAAACATATTGTACTGGACACCTACGCCAGTAACATCGACTGTAAATGCCGGTTTCCTCTCGGGGGTACCTTGGGTAAGGATTTTCAAAGAAACACAACTTGCGAATGTCGTCGGACAACTGACTGGTTGTGGCAGTTGTTTGCATATTTATTGAGTTTGAATTCAACACGTGTTAATGTACAGCAATTATTCTTATCTCTAAACAGGATGCATGAGAGCATTAAGGAACCAAAAAAAATAACTAAATTTTAATTACTACCGTTAAATCCCATTTGATACATGATACGTGTCCGGTGATAAGCTTTATAAAGGGATTCGGCGTCGTTAGATGCGTGATAACAGTACATATTCATTTCCTTAATTATTTTAATGATTATGTCCATCCACCTGCTGTCCGGTACACATATCATAGGTGCCCAACATGAAGTATCTTATTCCTGTATATTGTTTCATCTCTGTAAATCATGTACTGTTTGTTTCTATAATATAAAATAAAATGTGCGACACTTTTCAGAGTGGAAGATACCCTTCAGTATCGTCCTGGTGTGAGACCACCATTCATATTTGAAACATTGATTAAAATGGCTTTGGCCATGTTTGGTGACCAGATATGAATAAGTATAAAGTAGAGTAAGTAAGTATAACATAAGTAATGAACAAGTACTCCCTGGCTATTTATATATGACTCTTACATAGCTCTTGATTTCAACTTAATTACTTCAAGAAATAACTATTTTTGTCGTGGGAGATGGTAAAATATGAATTAAAGTTCCATTTTCCCAATCAAAGTGTTTAAAGGATAGGAAATACACTAAAATTATTAAAATAACCCAAACTAACACCCTAAAAACCTATTTTTTGCATGTTTACTTAGACATCCATCTTAGATATCTATGTTGAAATCAAGCTTTGTTTTTTTAAAGAGCATTGCTTTGCATGCAGTGGAATTCAACAAGTTAACCTAAATTTCTTTTGAACTACGATAACTACCGACAAATACGACAGTTGCCAACTCGTCAGGGTAGCCGATGCACATCGTCTTAAATACAGGTGCTCAAAATCCCCACAATTTCATCACAAGTTCTATTACCTCAATAATTCCATTGAATTTAGCATTTATTTTTTATAATCCAGCTATTTTAGGATTTTCTCTCACATTTAGGCTTTAAAAATAGAAATTTAATTGAAATTTTGTTGCTAAACAAAACTAAATTTGTTGCTAAACAAAACTAAATTTGTTGCTTAACAAAACTAAATTTGTTGCTAAGCAAAACTAAATTTGTTGCTAAACAAAACTAAATTTGTTGCTAAGCAAAACTAAATTTGTTGCTAAACAAAACTAAATTTGTTGCTAAGCAAAACTAAATTTGTTGCTTAACAAAACTAAATTTGTTGCTAGGCAAAACTAAATTTGTTGCTAAGCAAAACTAAATTTAGTGAGTTTTCACAATTATTGTAATATTATTTTTCAATATTTTTTTCCACCCAAAAAGGTTCTCCCCACAAAAATCCAATGCTTGAAAAATTTTACAAATTCCCCGCAATTTGGGGAATTCACCACAAATTGGCAACCCTGCATCTCGTCACACTTCAAAACTTCGTAGTTACTTGCGATTCTTTGTTGAATTACGGGAATATTTTTTCAGTTTACCCGGGTCTAATTTGTTAACATCTCATCTAGCCTCGTAAAATCGTTGTGTATCCTTTACTGTCACGGTTAGAAATATAATCTAAACGGTGTTAGAAAGAGGAAACGAAACGCTTTATATTCAAATCTAGAAGATAACCAAATAAAATGACAACTCTATGAAACCATAAGTTCCGGCTGCAATTTGAGAAAAAAATTATAAATTAACGAAAAAAATGAGGTGACAGTATCTACAATACATTTGTCTTATATGATTTTTGTGTTTTTTTGCTATCAGTAATTTTTGTTCAGTGTTTAGACGAAGAAAATTAAAGTGAGCCATTATTAAAACGTAAAGCGAGCCATTATTAAAACGTTAAGTGAGCCATTATTAAAACGTAAAGTGAGCCATTATTGAAGCGTAAAGTGAGCCATTATTAAAACGTAAAGTGAGCCATTATTAAAACGTAAAGTGAGCCATTATGAAAACGTCAAGTGAGCCATTATTAAAACGTCAAGTGAGCCATTATGAAAACGTCAAGTGAGCCATTATTAAAACGTAAAGTGAGCCATTATGAAAACGTCAAGTGAGCCATTATTAAAACGTAAAGTGAGCCATTATGAAAACGTCAAGTGAGCCATTATGAAAACGTAAAGTGAGCCATTATGAAAACGTCAAGTGTTCCATTATGAAAACGTCAAGTGAGCCATTATTAAAACGTAAAGTGAGCCATTATGAAAACGTCAAGTGAACCATTATGAAAATGTAAAGTGAGCTATTTTTAAAACGTAAAGTGAGCCACTATTAAAACATAAAGTGAGCCATTATTAAAACGTAAAGTGAGCCACTATTAAAACATAAAGTGAGCCATTATTAAAACGTAAAGTGAGCCACTATTAAAACATAAAGTGAGCCATTATTAAAACGTAAAGTGAGCCATTATTAAAACTTTTAATGTTTGCTTTAAAAAAATTAATATTTAAAAAACTATATGTTCATTATAATAATACAATTTGAAAGGGTATTTCATTACTCATTACCTTTCTAAAACAGTTTTTAGGATACGTTCAGAAAGCTGAAATACTCCGAAATTCTGCCAGAATATGTCAGAGGCCTGAACATTTTATCCTATATTTCCATAAAATATTGAAAAAATTTAATAAAACAAACTTTGTTGGTTGTCTGTGATGATGTTCATAATGTAAAATGTTACGGTAAATGCGTAAAACTATTCACGTATTCTAATTTTCGAAATTGAAACTGAACTGAGTGATAAATTAGGTACCAAAATTATTTTAAATATGTTTTTCTAAATAGGTTTTTTGCTATTGCTTTTTTTATAAAACTTTTTTAACTTCATTTTATTACAATTAATAGGCAAGAAAAATATTGTAAAAAACAACAATCTGATAAATTTTTAAAATAAATTAACATTATTGCCCAAAACTTTATAATGAAGATCAAACTATATAATTGAGTTTACTTCAAAAAATGTTTTGTAAAAAAACCAAATTTTGGCAGTACCCCAAGATATATATACATATAAATTTTTTTTGTAATTCTTAGATAGATATCTATAACAAAAATGTAAATGTTCGTTTGATCAAAATCTTTAATGTCCGAAATTTCTTCACCGATTGCTTTGAAATTTTTATACAACGTTGAATTAGAATACGCGTGTGTTTCTACATACCAGTATTATATAGATGTCACCTGTGACAAGTAAAAACATATATTTAAAAAAAAACAGCGTTATCTATTGGACGTAAAAGCAACACGCGTTAATCTTTCTCTATCTGTACAGACAGACTGAGTAACAGCAACGCAACGGGTACAGCTAGTTCTTAATAAATAAATAACCATAACTTACGAGAATCGCCACAATTCAACTTGTATACGGCCAAATAATAACGTAAATGTTGTCAATCTAGCCTAAAATTCAGCCCCTTTATAACAAGAGTCGTTAATTATAGGTGTTAAGTTACTTGTGTAGTTAGTCTGCCGCACAGACATAGGAATTAATAGACGAGAAGATAATGGCGAGGGGTAAAATCAACTGTTGAAGAACGAAGGGGGTTAAGCTGACTGTGATTCGTCAATAAATCAATCTGACAGTAAATAGGCATCTCGCATTATAATATCACCATTTACTTCTTAAAAGTAAAATCTGCTTTTGAATGAATAGACATTTTTACATGGGAGCGCAAATTACTCGCCACGTTATGAACTAATTTGCGAAGTCCAAATTCGGCAAAGTAAATTTCTTCTGTTTGCAGAGTCGTAGGTAAATTTCTTCTGTTTGCAGAATCGTAGTTAGTTTCAGAGTATTTAGTTAAGACACTTTTACAAATGTTTCATAATTTACTTACCCCAGTAAACAACGATGAGCACACTTGAGAATCGCTACATTGTGATGTGATAGTATATGTTTCTAAAACTGATCCATATAATACGGTGTGAATAAGCTTAAAATAAAGTAAAATAATGCTTACTTATGGAATGTAATACGACAATTGGGTTTATTCTCTTTTTCACATCTATTTTTACAAGTTTTCATATCACAAGTCAACATTTTGCCGTGTTATTTCGTAAAATGAACCGATGATGCCTCGACCATAGTTCGCACAAGAATGATGACGTCACGTTTTCAAATTTCACTTGAGGCCATACGCGAGCCCAGCCGGCTCCAATGGAACCGGTATGGGGAGTGGGGATAATACGCTTTTAATCAATTAGGGCAGGTCTACTAATATTCATATGTCTATGGTCTGCATTATTCTAAGGCTTAGCCGAAGATCGATAGTCCCGCTGACGTGGGCAAATTATTATTATGATGAACAGACTGCCTATTACCCCCCGCGGCCTGTGTCCCTGTGGCAGTGTTGCCAAATCGATTTTCAAAATAAAGTTAACCATCTTCCGAAAAGGAGCTGAAAAAGAGCTAAAGCTTAATTTTTTAAATTATTTTCTGGATTCCCCACAACATTAAATGGGATCCATGGCTTAGCGAATTTCGGGAACAAATTATTCCCAACAATATTTTCAAAGCGAATTTAAAGGGATGATTACCATTTTTTTCCAAATCCACGAGGGGGGAGGTTGCTATAGAATTTCGGGGAAAGATATTCCCCACATTATTTGAAATCCATGCGAGAGGGGAGTGGCAGGAAATGAATTCCCACCAATTCCTGGGGAGGAAAATAATACCCCACAATTAACGAATTTCGTCGACGTTTTCAGAAATTCCCCATATTTTTGTGTTTTCCTCAATATACATATTTCCCACCTATTTTGTATTTAAATAGTAGCTACATTATCTGGAAAAACGAGCTAAAAAGCTAAACCACTTTTTTGGCATCAATTTAAAGCTAAATCTAGCTCTAAAGTGGCTGAGTTGGCAACACTGGTGGCCCATTGCTTGTGGTCCCGTGTCTTTACGACCTACGTTATGTATAGATTAATCTATTTATTTTGTGTTTTATTATCAGTGTTTGAAGTATTATAATCAATAGTATCAAATACCTATCGCACTAGTTATGTTATTTTTACTACTTCAAAGCATTAACAATAATAAAATAGCATTTTATTTCAACACTGACCTTTGTAATTGTTCGGCGAATGTGTTTTTGCGTGCTAAGCAAATAATAAATCAATACTAATTATTGCCTGTGATATAGCTTCTTGTATGGGTTTTCAATTGAAACAACCCAATTTTAAGCCAGCCTTTGATGTTCCGAATTCTGAAGGCCAATTTATTAAAAACGATATTATGTATTTTAATGAAGACTCTGTTCAGAGCAGAGCCCGAAGCTAGATCAAAGAAATGGTTCATTGTTGCAGATATTTTTGATATTAAACAATATAATCAAAATATGTGTAAAAAAAATGGAGCAATATTTCGATGATTCTCGACTGCAAATGCAAAGGTTTTTTTTTTATTTAGGAAACAAAAAGTCATTTATATATTTAGCATAAACAGCAATTATTTACAATATTAGACCAATAATGTTCCATTAGTTCTAGTCGTTGATTCAATATTTGCACCTATACAATATATTTATAAATAACAAATAAATATAATAATTTAATTTATATGTTGCACTGATTACATTATGTATTACTTGCGTCTCTTACTTTTCTGTAATATTTGTATTTTAAATATATTTTTAATTTTGAATTTTTATTTTTATTTGTTTTATATTTTAATCTTTATTTAGGTATATGAAAATTAATGTGTCTTTTTATGTGTATTTGTACGTTAACTGAGTTTTTATAACTGGATTGTTTTCACGTAAGTGAGAACGTCTGTAAAAACCCAGTATGAATAAATAAATAAATAAAAATAAAGATTATAAGGAATTACAAAATGTTATAAAAACAATTAAAGACAGTAAGGACGGGTTGTTTCGGAGAATTTGAACAATTCATCAAATTTCAACGTTCATTTTCGGGTTCTGTGAAAGTCCTATTCAAGTTCTGTTATTATATCATTGTAGGCTAGTTGCTTGAAAAAACTGAAATAAAAACAGAACTTGAAAAAATCTTTCACAGAACTTGAAAATAAACGTTGAAATTTGATGAATTGTTCAAATTCTCCGAAATAACCCGTCCTTAGTGTAATACAATTTTCGCATGATTATAATAAAAATAAATAAACTAAGATGATAGGATTATTTCACAAAATAAAAAATAAGTTATCAGTTTAGCAAGTTGCATTTTATGTTTTCGAGTTACACTTGAAAATGTGTATATCTCTAGAGGCATTATGAGTTTTACAGATACGTCTTATTAAAGAGTTTTGCGCATATTTGGCTTTACAGTGTGCTGTTCTAAATAAGTCGTTCGATCTGGTGTTGTGATCAGGGCAACGAAATGCAATCTTTTCTAGCAGATATGATGAATCAACAACTGTTCACGATTTTGTATAAGAATAGGGCATCAGAAAATTTTCTGCGTTTACATAAAGCGGTAGGGTCAAACCGATGATCACTAAAGCGATACAATAGGTGTTTAATAAATTTGATTTGGATTTTTCAATTAAGGCCCCGTAGTAAGCTTTCAGAGATGGTTTGAAAGGAAGATATGTAAATAGGAATGTTAGAGGGAGCGCCCTAATATTGAAAAACGATAATATTTCATAAAACACGACTCTTTCGAAATAGAGCAAAAATCTCTAGCCAAATGCTTTAGTTGCATTTAAAGAAACACTGTAAATTTTTTCATGCCTATAACATATTAAACAACAGAACAAAACGTGTTTTAAATCATTTACGCAGCTTACTTTGCGACTTATTTCTATCGAGAGAATTTAATTTATTGATTTATTTATGTCTATTCTTAAATACACATTTTACAAATGATTACAGTGGCTTATATTGTAGTACAGAGAAAAAAGTACAGAAAAAAAGGTATAAAAAATAAAGAAGATAGGTTGATATAGGTAAAACTGTGTGTGGGTGATATTGTATGTTACGTGAACACCTCACTAGGAGAACCTGTGCTGAGGTGTTAACGTGTTTGTGATTAAGTGTGACAGGTATTTATGTGTTGTAGTAGAAAGTTATTTTTTTTTCACAGACATATATTGAAACATTAAAACACATATTTATATGTGAGTGTATGTATTTTTGGATAATTCTTGAAGAACGTGGATAATATTTAATTTTACTTATTATATTTTGGTTATGTTTGGTTTGGAATTAAAATCTTTTGAATAAACTGAATATCTTGATGTTTTATCCAGGCTACGATATGTTTTTTGAGAAAGTTTGTAGATGTATTTGTAGTCATTAATTGTTTCAAAGTAATGGGGATACTGTTAAAAAGTGTCTTTGTCCGTGTGTGGTGTGTGTTATCGGAATGTTCAGTGTTTTATTTGCTGATGACCTGGTTTTTATTATGGCTTTTGGTTGATTTGTAATATGAATATTATTATGAATGAGATGTAGGAGAGCAGTTTTGGCGTAAAGTTGTCTTATTCATATAATTAACGTTTAGACATAACAAATGTATAGATATTTACTTCAAAAATTACTTTTTTTTGGTACTTAAAAACTTAAAGAGTAGTAATCTGTAGAAATTGGGTATGCGGGGGAATAATTAAAGTGATATAAAGTTATGAAACAAAAATTAAGTTACGTAGGTTAGGTTTATGTGTGTGTTTTTTAATCGCTTTTAATGGGTTTATCACTTTTTAAATGTGTGTTGAATTATCATTGTGTTGAGTTATCGTGGAACCTTTTGTGCAGTGTAAAGACAACAACTATGTCGCCACTCGATTGAGCAGCGTTGTGAGGCGGGTTAAAGTATAGTCTGTTGGAAGGGATTTATTAATGCGGGTCTTGAAGAGACTCGATAATAATGAAAGAGAAAAACAGACCCCATTAATGGTGGACTGAACGCAGTTGGCGCTAACAAAAAATTGTCCAAAGAAGCGAAGTTAGCAGTCCACAATGGAGTGCTGGTACCTACCCTGATGTACGGAAGTGAGGCATGGAACTGGCAAAGAAAGGATGAAATTAGATTGAATGCTGTTGAAATGAGATCCCTGAGGCGTATGTGTGGTAAAACCATGTATGATCGTGTGAGGAATGTGGAGATCCGCAAAGAGTGCATGGCTGATGTAAGTGTAATGAGTAGGATCAAGAAAGGGACGCTTAGATGGTTTGGGCATGTAGAGCAAATGAGCGAAGAAAGGAGTGTAAGGAGAATATACGATGCAAATGTGAATGGTAGCAGAAGTCGGGGACGCCATGGACGAGGAAGACATGGCACGACCAAGTGAATCAGATACTTGAGTCGGGCCATGTCAAGAGTCAGAATAATAGAAGAGTATGTATGAATGTGAATGAGGCAAGGAGTGTGTGCCAAGACCGAGTTGTTTGGCGGTCCGTCCTTTCTGCCTACCCCTGCGGGGAAACGGCGTGATGGTTAATTAGTTAGTCAGTTTTAGAAAAACAGGTAATGCGTGTTATTTGCCATTTAAATAATCAAACATTCTATAAATATAATATGCATGTATTATATATGCAAAGGAAGAACTAAGCGCACAAACAGACAGACGATTTTATTAATACTATTCCTCTCCTTATTGTGGTTTAAAGCCAATGAATCCACCTACATTTGACAGTTTTTCTCATATTTTCAGGATCCATAAATTTGGCATACTTGCCATAATTTGCCAAACATCACCACTCGATTTTTGGCGAATTCTGGCAAATATGCCAAAAATCGCTCGAGTGGTGAAGCCAACCTCCCTGTGGAGGTAAGCAAGGTTTTTAATCACACGATACAATACCCATCGCAAATCGCTGACTATTCAATTTCGTGGATGACAAATTAATTAAAATACATAGAATTTAATCGAATCTGTCTATCAAAGAGCCCATGGGATAGATTAGCTGATAGGTACAGACTGTTGAATAACTTCTGTTTTGCGTTTCATATTTTATTTATTTTATTTATTTATTTAATACATGTTACATTATTATGAAATTTACATAGAGTAGATATAATGAATCACCATACTAGGCGGCTGCCTGTTTCATGGTGACCAATTGAGTGTAATTAATTTGTATGAAATATGAAATCTAGTGTAAACATCTGAAATTAGTAACTATAGATGAAGCTAAAATTTTGGAAAAATTGTAATAAAAAGTAGAAGATAGAAATTAGAAAGGAGAAAGAAGTAAATTAGCATTAGATTGTAAAAATGTACATAATTATATATATAATTTTTAATATGTGTGCATGCAAGCACACATGTGTATATAGCAGCAGACATACCTATATACATATAACAGCACATGTATACATACACCCATATGACGCATCCTCACGCATATAAACAATATATACACCTCTATCTGAGTACTTGGAATAGGCTACTAACACTATAAAAGTAGATATAAAGTAGATTTCCGCGTCTGTCTATGATTAATGATTTTTTATGGCAGGAATTGGATGGTATTGATCTGGATAACGTTTACTTTCAACAAGACAGCGCTACGTGCCACACAAGCAACGAAACCATTGATCTTTTACGATTGAATATCAAAATAACACCTCTTATTGGAAAACCCTGTATTTATAGAAAGTAGAAAAAAGTCGATGTTTTGCAATCAAGTCGTACATTGCTAACTCTGGCTAAATCTTATGAGATACATCAAAATAATGTACTACGGAATTGTATATCTTAAAAAGGCCTACAGAAAAGGTATATATCTATCCTAAGGATAAATTCCATCAATGCCGGGTACATGTCCGCTAGTAGAATATAAGTCACCGAGTCTGTCTGTTTGTACTAAACTAAGCAACGGATATCGATAGGGTTTTTACTATCATATAGAGAATTGCTTCCGGAAGGCTTATATATATATATATATATATATATATACAGGGTGTATCGGCACTAACCCGACAAACTTTAAACAGCTATTCCTTAGCACATTTGGAGTAAAAAATGTTATGGGCACTTTGATGTCCGGTAGCATTTTTTTTCAATTAAAACCAAAAAAAAATAAAATTTCCACACTACATCACTGTCATTGGCATCGAGTTTCGTGTTCAACAGCTGTTATAAGCAAGTATGTCAAAAAGCGTCTTCGCTCTTTCGCACACATTAAATAATAATAGTTAAAAATGAGACGAATGGTGCCGTTCCATTTCGTTGTGATTGTGAGTGTGCGCCAATATAGGTACACACGTGCATTATTCAACGGAATTCGAATAAAATATTTGCCAGATGGGTTTTCAAACTTTGACAAAGGATAAAACAGTGGTGACATGTGGTGAAAATATGAATAATTAATTTTTTATTAAAAAAAAACGTTACCGGACAGCAAAGTGCACATAAGATTTTTTTACTCCAAATATGCCAAGGAATAGCTGGTTAAAGTTTGTCGCGTACGTGCCGATACACCCTGTATATATATAAAGTGGAGAAAAGTCTCCAAAGAACGCCGGGTACACACAATTGGAACACTATTTAGAATTGAACCGGTTTGACCGTGTTTGGTAACCAGATCTTAATAGCCAGATACTTTTCCAGCTTGCTCTTCCCTATCTCCTTCCTCACCCCCACTACCTTCAGCCTCATAACATACCCCAATTGAGGATGCCATGGTCTCGCTGGCTCCAGATGGTTGGAAGCAGTTGGGACTTTCGTACTTTTTCACATTTAAAATAAAATTAAAATGTTGTCACAAAAAGCTCCAAGCAAGAAGAAAGAAGACATAAATAACATTAAAAAATTCCTCAATCAATTTCTTTACTCCTGCCCATCTTCAATTAAAATATTGGCTCATTAGGTTGTCACGTATACCGGACGATTAAAGTCCAACATCCTTCCTCTCAGAGCAGATATTCTAATTCCAACAAATCAGTGCCCCTGGTGTAGTAACCGGTCGCACCGGTACAAGAGTGCTCCTGACTAGGGTATTACTATCCCCCATACATGAAGAAAGTTCCCGTTTTTATCTGAAGCGCGTGCTTTTGAAGATATAAGGGCTGGAAGTTTCGCCCTCCAGAATTTTCTAGAACAGTCCAGAACATTCGAGAGTATTCGAGAGCATTCCACAATATTCCAGGATGTTTCGGGAACATCTCCTGATTATGTTTGTGCTCGCAAAACTCGAAAAGTAGTCAACCTACATCGGTGAAAATTCAAAAGTTTGTTGTTATTATGTATTATATATGGCGATGCCATATGTAGTAATGAAAAATCATGCGTTTTTGGTTTGAAAATTTGGTCGCCTATAAATGTTTCAGTTGCTTTAATACTGCGAGTAGAATACATCGTGGCCTTTGAAATAATTGAGTAATTTTTAGATAAGTCTTTTTATAAGCCTAGAAAAAAATAATGTATAAGGCCTATGAAAACTGCTTTAAAGTTCAAAATTTCCTACTTACGAACCCATTTTTGGTTATGATTTTATTGTATAATGTGGCAAATTAAGTTATTTATAAAATGATCCGAAAAAAAATTTATATTTATGCCTGAACATCCACAAAATAAAATAAAAGGCACTTTTTGGCCATGTTTTTTTTTGCATAAATCAAAACAGGCGGATGGTGTTAAGCGGGAATTTAAACCTCATCGAAATCTACGTAAGGTTTGTTATTGATAGCGGCTCAATTTAAAATATTACACGACGTAGTGCATCGCCTTAATGCTATATATCTGCACCGTAATGAGATATGGAATGGAATTAAAGTCGATGTAATGTAGTTTTTTAACAGTAACATTGTGGTATACAGTTGTGCACGGACGTATATAAGGGGGGGGGTCTTGGGGGTCCGGACCCCCCCCCATTGCACCGCGCCGATTGTAGAATACGATAGTTTCTTAAGTCCGCCACAGTGCGGGGAGCGGGGGAATGGGCAGTGCCCCCGCCGCGGCGCGCCGCCGCCGCCCGCGTTTCGGCCGCGCGCACCATACCAAGCTAGAATCTAGTTTAGTCTATTTTGTCTCTTCGCGTTGCGCAGTTGTCAGTTGTTTTAATACAGAAAGAAGTGTCGCATTTAAAAAGTATGAAACGATCAAATCAGGTATCTCTTTTGAGTTTTTTTTCTAAGAAAGAGAGACCAAATCCCAATGAACTTTTATCAAAAGACAATGTGGAATCCTGTCATATTGAAGAAGTAGGAATAAATAGAGCGGGGCCATCCACAGATACTGATGACGATGAAGTGAAGAAAGGTAAGTCTCTTGTTTATTTTATTAGGAAGGAACCCAGTTACTAGAATTTTAAAAACTTTTATCCTGCTCTTATTTTTATTCCCAGAGAATTTCTGTAAACAAATGTTTTGCCGTGAGCATAAAATATTTGACAAATGGTAATTTCAGTGTATATGCGACGTGTACCTAAGTGTTATAAAATCATTTCGCCTTTTAACAGAAAGAAATACAATTATATTTAACTAACAACTAACTGGTGCCCGCGACATTGTTCGCGTAGACTTAATTTTTAGTTGAAAATTCTTATTCTTAACATAACTTTTTAGTTTATGAACCGATTGGAATGAAACATAGACTAAAATGTTAAACAAAACCGCATACAAATCGATTAAGCCGTTTCTGAGATTAGCGTGGTCAAACGCACAGACAAACAGACAAAAATTTTAATAACTATTTTATTGACCTCAGTAACATAATTATAGTGCGTATGAATTGTTTTTTTTTTGTAAATATTTATGTACTTACAGAAACGGAACGCTTACGATTTAATTATAGTATGGATTAGAGTATTAGAGTCACAAATTATTATTATTATTCTTACAATTAAATATGACCAAAAAGCTGTTTGAAGATGGGTATGTGCTGTTGTTTTGTTTTAGTCAAATATGTCTTTGTTACAGCCAGGATGGATTTGTGTTCGGCTACGTCCGCAGCCGCAGCCAGGACGGGTTATGATATTGCGCTCTACGTATGTCATCCTCCAAGCAATGACGAGGAAAAGCTGAGAGCATTAAAAGAGCTTTGGACCCCTCCGGATACATTTAAATTTCCAGTCACTATCACTGGTAAAAAGAAACTTTCTTTTCAACGCCATTGGACTACCAGGTACTCATGGCTTGTATATTCAAACGTCATGCAGGGAGCACTTTGCAAAGTATGTGTTTTATTTGGAAAAAAGCATGGCGGTCGTGGTCAGCAAGAACTTGGAGCCTTGGTTAGTAAGCCATTTACTTACTGGAAGAAAGCTTTAGAGAGCTTTGATCACCATGCAGATACTAAGTATCATAAATTTGCTGTTGAGCAGGCAGCAAATTTTGCAAGGATCATGGAAGGAAAAACGTTTGATGTTATAGAGTGCATGAATGCAGAAAACAGTAAAATTGCCGAAGAGAACAGAAAAAGATTGAAAGCCATTGTTGAAACAATTATTCTTTGTGGAAGGCAAGAAATAGCACTAAGAGGAAGTCGTGATTTTGGAGAAATTGGGATAAATGAACCCGAACATAATGATGGTAGTTTTAGAGCACTTCTTCGTTTTCGTGCGCGATCTGGCGATGAAGCACTTAAAAATCATTTACTAACACAAAACATTCACAGTAGAGCCATGTATACGTCACCAGGAATTCAAAATCAAGTGATTGAACTATGTGGTAGTGCTATTCTAGCTAAGTACTTAATAGGGTCAAAGAGGCTGGTTTTTTTACTGTACTTGCTGATGAAACACAAGACATATCACGGCGAGAACAATTAGCGTTATGTTTACGATACGTACACTGCTCATCTGGGAAATCGGTTATACGGGAAGATTTTTTAGAATTCATCCACGTAGAAGATGTTTCAGCTCAAGCTTTGGCAACGACTATTATATCACATCTCTTATCATATAATTTGGATATGGATAAATGGATTGGTCAAGGCTATGATGGCGCTGCAGTGATGAGCGGCCGGTTACGGGGCGTAAGAACAATAATCGCAGAGCAATACCCGAGAGCGCAATTCGTACACTGTGTTGCTCATGTTCTCAACTTAGTTTTAGCGCATTCATGTGAGATACCAATAATACGTAACTGTATCGGAACCATTAAGAGCGTAATAAACTTTTTTCGCCTATCACCGCTTCGCGACGGACTTTTGAAGAAAATTGCGGATCAAATTAATTCATCTCATTCAACGCTTATCTCTCTTTGTGAGACACGATGGACCGAGAAACAGGTGGCTGTCGAAAGATTTGCAGAAATGGTTCCCGTTATATGCGAAACACTTGGGGCACTTCAAGATGCTGCTAGTAGCGACTTCGCTACTCAAGCATACCATCTTCAAATCGCTATGGATAACAGCCAGTTTATTGTTTCTTTAGTTATACTGAGAAAAGTTTTTTCATATACAGCAAACCTTAACAAAGCAATGCAGAAAGTCAATGTCGATTTGACCAACATTTGCGAATATACAAAAAATGTAAAAACGACTTTACTAAATGTTCGGAACGAAAGTCAGTTCGCAATTCTTTTTGAGCAAGCACAGCAGATGAGTTCAAGCGATATAGTAATGCCAAGAATAACTGGAAGGCAAACCCTGCGCAATAATATTGCAGCAGAAACTGCCGAAATATACTACCGACGAAATGTGTTTTACCCTTTCATTGATCATGTTATTACAGAACTCGACGCTCGTTTTAAACCACATGAATCGACGATCGAAGGAATTCAAATGCTGCTACCTGAAAAAACCAGTAATGACTCCAGGATAAAAGAAAATCTTAACAAGATTACACAAACATTTCTGGGTGGGGAAAATAAAGGCACAATATTTCTGAGTGAATATGAGATATGGCACAATCACTGGAAATCTGTAGCACAAAAACCTGCAACTGTGATCGACACCATCGATAACTGCGATGATCAGTTTTTCCCTTTAATAAAAAAGCTTCTAATTATTTTAGCCACACTCCCAGTGTCCACTGCAACCCCTGAAAGATCTTTCTCTACATTAAAGAGGTTAAAAACTTACCTAAGAAATAAAATGGGCGACGAAAGACTTACTGGTCTGGCTTTAATGAGCGTACACCGAGATCTGGCGGTGCAACTTGATTCCGAAGAAATTATTAATCAGTTAGCAATTAAACGTAAAAGACTAAATGTATTACTTTAAGTAGTGTCCGACCGAACTTTCGGTTTCGGTTTCGGCCTAGTTTCGGCCAAAAAACGAGTTTCGGCTTAGTTTCGGTTTCGGCCGCCATCCAGCCGAAACTACGGCCGAAACCGAAACTGAATTCGGAAGATTTCGTCCTGCGGTCGGACATGTTCGGTGCACTGAACTGCGAGCCACGAAAACACTTTTTATTTTCATTATATTCAAATAAGTATTATTGCATTAAAAATATTTTGTTATTGTAGGTAGGATGATACTTTTTGATTTTAATTTTATAATTGTAGTTCATTAAAAAGAGTTCCTTACAATATGACCAAAGTTTAGAATAAATTATTTGGTTATGTGATTAAATAAAAGGTGTTTCAATTTTAAAACAAATTATTTGTTCTTAAGATGAAAGAGTATTTTTGTTTAGTGTACCTTAACAAATTAGGTATAAAAAAAAGTTATTTTGTTTTCCACCTTTTATTTTATGTTATTTCTTTTTTTATGTTATAAACGAAGCGATTTTATTTAAATAAGGAGCGATAATTATGTTATGTTTATTTTTAGTTCAAATATCAGAGACTGAATGATTTATATATATAATATTTAAAAATAAAGGCTGATTGATTAAGACTGACTATTTTTTTCACGAAAACATGACCATATATATTTTTTTTTAATTTGCGGACCCCCCCCTTATCAAAGCTATATATACGTCCGTGCAGTTGTGAATGGTGGAAGAAGTTAGAGGCGCCCGAGAAAGAGATTAGCAATAACGAAGCATAGCGGGGGATCTACAAGTCTCTTTATGTAAAGAAGAGTGTCTGGGTCAGGCGGTTGGCTACAGAGCGGGCGAGGTTGATTTGATTTTTATACATATCTACAGTTTTATATCAAGACTGATGAAATTTTGCACACTTGACCTTCAAAACAAGAGAAAGGTCACTGTCTACATCTGAATTTAAAAAAAACTATAGCCTTCACAACGCTGGGGAATTTGACTAGTATTTTTTATAAACTAGGTTTTTGGTTCGTTGTGGTTTCACAGATTCAGCAGTCAACAAGCGACGGTATTGCTGATGAAAGAAAAAAATCGAGGTCAGCCATACATAACTTTCTCGGCCAAGAGTAGAAGATAAACTAAATGGAATATGGAATAGGGTAATGTTGACATTTAGCTTGCAAAGTGTCGCTTTTCATTCGCAACCGAAAGTTGAGATTTTTTAAGCCGCCCACATTTCTTGTGTAAGTACTTATCTACCTTGTGAGAATTACTAGAAGCAAATCTCTAAACAGTATACAATAAAGTCGCCATCCGCGTCTGTCCGTTTGTGCGCTTAGTTCTTCTAAACTACGCAACGGATATTGATAAGATTTTTACGATCATTCAGTGAATTTCTTCCGGAAGGTTTAGATATATAATACATGCATATTGTATTTATAGAAAATAGAGAAAAGTCGATGTTTTATAATCAAGTCGTAAAAATATTATTTCGAACACTACATTGTTAACGCTGGCTAAACTAATAATCAAAATAATGTATTACGGAATTGTATATTTTTAAAGGCCTATAGAAAATTTCACGGTGGTGTATGTCCGGGTACACGTCAGGTGTCAACATGCCACACTAGCGCCTCCTAGCGGCATAATTGTGCGCCTTGGTTTTATTTCGTACGTTTTAATCATGTTTAACCTAATGGATTTCATGTGAAATAATATATTCTTTCTTGTGTTTTCAAAACAACATTTTTATGCAAAGCACAAAGGATATCAAATTATTATAAGCAATATATAACGTACTTTGTTCATTAAATTTAATAAAATTTTCTGATCGCAGAATTATTTCCGATTTAACCTGTTTGTATAAAATTATTAATTCAATGTTTGATACCCCTGATTTATTATATGTAATTTCTTTTCATACTCCAAGCAGGTCGGTTACAAGACAGTACCTACCATATTATTGTAGCAATTCTATATCAACGTCCCAATATCACACTCCTATGCGACGGATTCAACAGCTAGGAAACAAATACTACGATGTTGTTGATATATTTAGTACATCAATTTCAATATATAAGCATACCCTATTGAAGTTTTTTTTCATCAAGTAGTGGAATATTTTAATAAAGGTATTTAATTTGATTTGACTAACACATACTAATTTTGTCACTGAAACAGAAAAAAATATTTTTTATGTTTTATGCCTGCATGCTGTGTAGATCAAGTTCATTGATATTTTATATTTATTTTTCTGCAATTGTTTTATATATTCGTTTCCTGCACTATTTTCGTGTATAATTTCGTAAATATTTTTTATATATAATATGTATGTAAAAGCCTTAATAGGCGTGAAATAAATAAATAAATATTTTCTAGCCTTAAACACAAATATCAATTGAAAAAATTAATGAGAAAAATAAATGCCGCAGGAATTGAATACTCGCCTACTAATGCCGACGCATCACAGTGGTTCCATGCATCTGACCGGCACACCATGGGCTGAAAATCGCTTTTCATAGACATAGAGACTTGAATTTTCAAGGGTATTTTTTATGGCTAGAAATGGATTCTGCTGATCTTTAATATGCTATAAAATTTCGTACGAAGCAATTGCGTGTACAAATGAAGGAGTTATACATATGCAGTGTAAATAAAATATTGTAAACTAGACAAAGCCTACTCATATGTAAAGCATTTAAGCATTAAAATGAATCATCAACATTAAAAAATGTTAATTTGTAGCGCCACAAACAAAAAAATACAAATAAATAGTAGTAGATCTGTGTGTAAGGATATAATGGCCAACCTTATGATTCCAGAGATAGCCTCATTTTTAATGTCAGTGCCATACAATTTTTTTTAAAAAATGATAACTCCTTCATTTGTACACACAATTGATTCGTACGAAATTTTATAGCATAGTAATGATCAGCAGAATCCATTTCTAGCCAAAAGAAAAAAAAATCAAGTCTCTATGTCTATGAAAGGCGATTTTCAGCCCACTGTGCGGCAATCAGAAGGTGCAGTTTCAATTCCCTTCGGCAGCATTTATTTTTTCCCGGAAATTTTTTTCAATGTATATTTGTGTTTAAGGCTATATATTTATTTTACGTCAGTAAATTACAGAAAAAAACGAAACCGACTATGTTTCCCTATGTTCAACCATGCTGTCGAATGTACATAGGTACGACCTTACTGCTGTTTTTGCTCATATGTACCTAAAAAATATTTATTTATTTATTTATTAGGAACAATATTTTTTACAATTCAAGTTTTCCAGTAATGTAGGCCTCACTGGGTGGCTTGCCCGTGCTGAGGCCTTCATTTTATAATATGAAAATATAAACTACATAATACATTTAAAGAGAATAATTATACATTTAAAATTAAAAATACATAATATATTTAAAATTTAAAAAATAGAACATTGAAAATAATCTTGTGTGTTTGTGAGTGATGTGTGTTTATATTGGTTTTGTGTGTTACGTGTAGGTTTTATTTTTATTTTATGCTATGAAATTTTGGTAATATTGTCTTTTTTGTTCTTTAATCCATTTTGTTATTTTGTGTGTGAATTTATTTTTATCTTCCTCAATTTTAATTTCAAGTTTTAAACTGTTGAAAGCTTTTATTGCTAGTGTCTTTGTCCAAAGCTTGAATTTACTGTCGGAATTTTTATGTTTTCTTTGTACGCTTGTCTAACTGATCTGTTAGTGTTATTTTGTGTATGTTGAAATTTATTTTTTTTTATCAAAAATGTAGTTTAGTAGTGTTTTAACGTATAATTGGCGTATATCTCCTCAAAAATCCTCCGCGAAATCACTCCTAACGAAGTCTGAAACAAATTGGGAAAACGTCAAATGCGAGTTGACAGTGAATGACCGGACAAGCCTTCTGGAAAAAGATGATACTGATACTGCTTGGAGTTATTTTATAGAAGTTTTACAGAACATTATCCTATCAAACACCAAAACCATAGAAAAAAAGTTATCTCATAAAAATTTACACATTAAACCTTGGATTAGTCAGAATATTATAAACTCAATCAGAAAAAGAGATGAACTGCACAAAAAAGTCAAAAACAACCCTTATGATATCCTAACACTTCGATTCTACAAAAGATATCGTAATACATGTAAAAATGTAATACGTTATGCTAAAGAAACATTATATAAAAACAAAATTGATGAATGTAATAATGATTCACGTAAACTCTGGCAGATCATAAATGAAATAACTAATGCTAAAGCCTCACGTAATGACAATAGCATTAAGGAATTAAACATTGATGAGATTCCCACATCTTTTACAGAACACCCGGACAAACTTCTTGACTTTATAAACAACTATTTTTGCAATATAGGCTCAAACTTAGCAAATAAAATTAAACAAAATTCAATTAGTACTATCGAAAATACAGTGAGGATTGACGATGTAAATCAAGAAAACAGCCTCAATATTGTCAAGATAACAAGTGATGAAATAAGAAATATTATAGCCTCCCTAAATATAAATAAGTCATCGGGAAATGAACTGATATCAAGCAAATCAATTAAATATCTACAAAATGAGTTAATCCACCCACTGACGTATCTTATAAATCTGTCAATATCAAATGGTATTTTTCCTGCTTGTCTTAAAATTGCTACGATCATTCCAATATATAAAAACGGTCCCAAAAATGATGTATCAAACTATCGACCAATTAGTATTTTAACTACACTATCAAAAATATTAGAAAAAGTTATAAAAAAACAAATGCTTACATTTTTGGATTCTAATAAAATATTATCATCTACGCAGTATGGTTTTAGGGAAAACCTGGGTACTGGTGACGCTATAGCTAATGTAACAAATACAATTATTAGAAAATTGGATGAAGGCAAAAAATGCCTAGCAGTTTTCATTGATCTTCAAAAAGCTTTCGATACCATTGACCACGAAATACTGTATTTAAAACTAAAAAAAAATGGAATAACCGAAACAACCCTAAACCTACTTAGAAGTTACTTAACGGGAAGAGAACAATTTGTACAAATTGGTAAAAGAAGGAGCAAAACTCTACCAATTAAGTACGGTGTCCCCCAGGGAAGCGTATTAGGACCTATACTATTTCTAATTTACATAAATGACCTTATGAATCTTCCCATCAAAGGAAACATAATGAGCTTTGCAGATGACACTGTAATTTTATTCCATGAACAAGATTGGACAAGCACATATAAGGAGGCTGAACATGGCCTAACTGTTCTTCAAAACTGGCTTAAAGCAAACTCCCTTACATTAAATGTGAATAAAACCAAATATTTAATTTTCTCCAAAAACAAAAGAGGACAACCAATGAATGAGCATATACTCAAACTACATGAATGTCAAAAAAAAATTCCTCAATGTTCCTGCTCGATTATAACTCAAACCAAAAGCATAAAATATCTTGGTATTGAAATTGACGATAAACTACACTGGGATTCACACATTGATCGAACTTCAAAAAAGTTAACTAAACTCATCTACTTCTTCAAAAAATTACGGAACATTTTGTCAGCTAGGGATTTAAAGAGAGTTTACTATGCTTTATGCCACTCCAAATTGGAATATGGAATAATAGGATGGGGCTCAGCAGTATCAAAACATATAAAACAGCTGAAGGTAACTCAGAATTGCATCATAAAGACCATACTAAAGGTTCCTATAAGGACGTCAACAACAGAAATTTTTAAACAATTTGACGTTCCAAGCATACAGAAAATCTATGCCAAAAACATTTTGGTACAACACCTCAAAAATAATTCTCAGGAAAACACCTCACATACTCATAAAACCAGAGCCAAACAAACAGAGATACTAACTATACCAAAGTGTAACTCTACCTTTGGACAAAGAAGCTCTGAATTTTTAGCAGTAAAGGTATATAACAAACTCCCACTTAGTATCAAACAAATCAAAACAAAAAACAACTGCATTAAGAACATTAAATCTTGGCTTAAGGAATTACCGGAAAAAGAACTTACTAGCATATTTAAAACATCGTCGTAGAAGTTTCTGGAAACCCTTAACCAAAACATGGAGTCATACCATAGAAGTTGCTGAATAACTTATCCAAAACCTAGTCCCCCTCAGCACAGGATCTCCTAGTGAGGAGGACTATGAATATAATCAACATCTATTTTTTATATATATATTCTTATAAAAATGTTAAAAAAAATGTATAATATAGCTACTAAATAAAAAAATTAAAAAAAAAATCTAGTACGTCACAGCTGTTGAATATTTGGTCTGTATCAGTCAGTCTATGTTTTTTTAGTATTACCTTTAAGATCGTTTTCTGTGCGGTTTCTATGTAATTGATAGCCGAGTTTGTTGCTCCTCCCCAAGCAATAATTTCATATTCTATTATTGATTGGCAAAGTGCAAAATATATTGTTTTTAATTGTTTTATTTTATATATGTGTCTTATGTTTAGGAAAATGTGTATTGTTTTGAGTAGTTTATTTGTGATTTGTTTAATGTGAGGTATCCATCTAAGGTTATGGTCAATTACGATTCCTAGATACTTTATTTGTTCTGTTTTTTCTAGAGGAGGGCAATCTTAGGTGTTGGTGTTTAAACATTCGTGTATTTTTATGGTGTTTGTGTTGTTTTTTGGCTGTCCCGTGCTATTTATACTGTATGTTGTGAATTTTGTCTTTGATATGTTAAGTGTAAGTATGTTTGAGTCTAGCCATGTTTTAACTTGCGAGATTCCCAAATTCGCTATTTTATATACATTATTCCAATATTACATCGGCTATTAAATGTCTTTGATGGTTTAAAGAGGTAATAAAATATTTTATAAATATTTTTTTTTTTGTATTAGGCAATTCACCCTAAAGTGCTTTGTGAATATAAAATTTATTATCATTAATTTCATTTTTGTAAGCTTTGATGAGGACTAATTAATATTACAGGGTATGTATTATTTATTGTTATTAGCTGGGGTACCAGGATTCGCTTATGGAACATTCCAGACTATTCCCGAACATACCACAAAATTCCAAAATGTTCCGGGATGTTCTGGAATGTTGTTGAATGCTCTAGAATGTTCTGGACTGTTCTAGAAATTTCTAGATGGCGAAACTTCCAGCCCTTATATCTTCAAAAGCATGCCCTTCAGGTAAAAACGGGAACTTTCTTCATGGAGGGGGATAGAGGGCTACCACACCATATAACTCCCTTCATCGTACCGGGACTCGTTTCTGAGTTTTAGCGGCACGTACATTGTACATTTACTTTCGTAATATATATATATATATATATATATATATATATATATATATATATATATATATATATATATATATATATATATATATATATATATATATATATTTTTTATAGTGAATACCTCACAAGAGTCCCAACTGCTCCCGTCTGGAGCCAGTGAGACTATGGCATCCCCAATTGGGGGATGTTGTGAGGCTGAAGGTAAGTGGGGAAGGGAAAGAGGAAGGTGGGGAAGTACCTGGCTATTCAGATCTAGTCACTAAACACGGCGAAAGCCATTTGGAGCAACGTTTCAATTCTGAATGGTGGTCTTACACCAGGGCAATACTGGTAGTATCTTCCACTCTGGAACGTGCCGCAAATATACTATATATTATTTTAATTAATTAATTGTGAAATAACACAAATTAATCAAATAAAATTTATTTGCGCACGCCGGGTTCGAACCCGCGACCTTCGGAATGGCAGTCCAATGCGTTACCACTGGACTATGCCGGCCGTCAGAATATGGATTATTTCAATTATATGGTAAGAATAAAATATAAAATTAATCATTTCATGTGCCCTCGAGGTCATAACCCCCCCCCCCCCCCCCCCCCCGGATATCACCAAAGCACACAGAGGGGCTATCACTTGGAAACACGTTGGGAATCACTGGTCTAATCAATGGTTGGAATTCACTGGTCTAATCTGTTTCTAAAATGAGTAAAAATCCTTTCTGTTTTCGCCAACATTACCAGTTTGCAGAAATAAAACGGATTAGCAATTGATGGCTTGATAAATGATGGAATAATTCTGACAATCATTCCCGACCTCAGCTGGAACCGGGAACCATTGGGTGTTGGGGCCTTTTGACTTGATTTATCGCTCCTTTTTACAAGAAAAAAAACACTATTTATCATTGCGAAAAAGTGGTTCACTTTGCCACTGTGCAAATGATAACATTTTCCCGATTCTCGTGAAAAGGCTGCTAAAAATAATACGAAGAAATGTTATATTCACGTGGAAAGCAAACACTTTGACAATTTAAAGAAATGGAAAATTCACGTGGAAAGCAAACACTTTGACAATTTGAATAAATGTTATATTTACGTAGAAAGTAAGCACTTTGATAATTTAAATAAATGTTATATTTACGTAGAAAGTAAGCACTTTGATAATTTAAATAAATGTTATATTTACGTAGAAAGTAAGCACTTTGATAATTTAAAGAAATTTTTCATCAATAAGTATTTATTAAAATTTTAATTACCAACATTCTTGACTCAGCGGTTAAGATTTTGTCGGCCTCTGTGGTCGAGGGGTAAGGCTCTCAACTAGCAACCCGGAGGTCGCGGGTTAAAATCACGGCGTGCGCAAGTAAATTTTAATTAATTATTTTTTGTTATTTTACAATTTACTAATTTAAAATAATACATTCAAATTTGCGGCACGTTCCAGAACGGACGATACTCTCAGTATCGCCCTGGTGAAAGACCACCATTCAGAATCAGCTTGAAATGGATTTGGCCATGTTTGGTGACCAGATCTGAACTGCCGGGTATTTCCCCATCTTCTTCTCCTCCTCACTAACTTCAGCCACAGCACATACCCTAAGTGGGGATGCCACAGTCTCACTGGCTTCAGACGGTTGGGAGCAGTTGGGACTCTTGTGCGGTATTCACAAAAAATACCACCTTTAAGACTATAGGATCAGGGTTCGAGTCCCAGTGGCGACCATTATCTTATTTAAGTTCCAGAGTGGTAGGCACTGTCAGTAAATTTCCGGTAAGTCCCAGAGTGGTAGTCACTGTCAGTATTGCCCGGATGAAAGATCATCATTCAGAATCGAAATGTTTCTTGGAATTTTGTTTAGTGACTAGATCTGTGTAGTCTCCAATATGTCTATCTCTTTCCCATCCCCAATTATTTCAGCCTTAAAATATGTCCCAAATGGGAACGCCATACACGGAGAATAATTAGTTTTGCTAATTTGAAAACGGGATTGCAGGCAGTTTTCTTATAAACTATTAATTAATTCCTAATATATCGGAACACGTGTTCATGCACCTGCACTTGCCTTGATAATATACAATGAAGAAATGCGGAAATATTGGGAATAGAACACGTGTTCCTACACCTTGGTAATGCGTTTCATACCCGGAGAAAACTATCTGATATGAAATATTGTTAATTTATTAAAAAATCTGGTCATATTATTCGTTTTCCTGTTAAAAATGGGACTGCGGGCCTATAACCAATACATTCATAACAAACTATCAGTAAAGCACGAATATGTTATGAAGAAGTCAGAACACTGTGTTCTGAAAATAAAAATATTTTCTCATCTCGTCTATGATATTTATTCGGACAAGGCCACCTGCGTTGAACACGTGTTCAGATGTATTCTGAAAGACTAATATTTCGTCATAAAATGGTCATACATTCATATTTTTAACAGTATCTTGATAAAAAAGCCGTACTCATTTTTCTCAGAATATTTTACATAAAGATTATTAGGAAACCTATCAGTTCATTCGTTACGGGCCTGTAATCCCGTTTTTAACTGGATTAGGAATAATTTGAAGAGATAATAATTAATTTGAAATGTTCAATGTTAGTAAATTTTCTCCGAGTATATACTTAACCTTACCTAACCCAACCGTTTTGAACTTTTGGTGTGTTCGATAAATTAATGGCATGAAAGACAAATTCGAGCTTTACAGTAATATTTATTACTAAGAGTTATCAGGTTGCCATCCAATTTGAACAATATCCTTGGATGTTCCCATTGGAAGTAAAAAAGCTCTACTGGGGAAGAATAAAGGTTTGAGGAAACCGGGGATATTTCTATTTGTGCCTTCGTAAAGCTCCCTAATGAAGGAATATCCCCTTTCCCCCACGTCCGTGATGGTTCCGTTGCCGGATATACGCCGGGACGCACGGGCGTGCTAGCACACGATCGTGCTACGCCAACCCCAAAATGAGGCACTTACCTAAATGATAATTTTTATTTTATTTAATTTAGGAAACAAACAGTCATTTATATATTTAGCATAAACAGCAATTATTTACAATATTAGAACAATAATGTTCCATTAATTCTAGTCGTTGATTCAATATTTGCACCTACACAATATATTTATAAATGACAAAGAAATATAAAGAATAAACATTATCAGGAATTACAAAATGTTATAAAAACAATTAAAGACAGTTAGTAGTAATACAGTTTTAGCATGATTATAATAAAAAAACAATAAAATATCAGTTTAGTAAGTTGCATTTTATATGTTTTCAAGTTACAGTTGAAAATGTGTACATCTCTAGAGGCATTATGAGTTTTACAGATACGTCCTATTAAAGAGTTTTGCGCATTTTTGGCTTTACAGTGTGGTGTTCTAAATAAGTCGTTCGATCTGGTGTTGTGTTCAGGGTTAACTATCACATCCTTTTTTCCGCAGGGGAAGGCAGAGAGGACGCACGGACTCACAACTCTGTCTCATACATGATCGTCTGTTATTCTAACTCTTAACACGCACCGCTTTAAATTCCAATTAAAACCATGTATGACCGTGTGAAAAAGGTGGAGTATTTCGTGATGGCCTATCTATGTTATTTGTTCAAGATAGGTTTGATTTATTCTGCACCAATGACAGTGCTAGGATTTGAAAACATTATGTTCGAATCCGCCGTGTTATTTGCAGTGTTTAGGAAAAACGTGGTCAGTTAAAATAAAGCTTTTTCTTTATAAAAAAAAAGGTTGTTCAGTTCGACGTAATTAAAAAATGACCAATAGCCCTGTAACGATCTAGCAAGGTTATCGCAATTCGTCTCCGCTGTCGAAAAGTACATAGTCATCTCAAGTAGAGTCTTAGCCGGGAGATGATGTTCTAAAAATCCAAATGTTTCCTGTGATATTATTCTATTTTATTATGCAAATCAATTCCAGTGTGGGCCCCACTAAAAACTGCCGTGAGTACGCTTTGTTGTGTGATTCTCTCTTTGGTGTGGGGCACAAACTTGCATCGGGAATAACAGATGTTCATAGGCAAAGGTAAAATCAAGTTCTTTATGCCCGTCATTTTACACGGATATTTGGAAAGAGTGCAAGTCTGATGTACCTAAGTAAGTAAAACGAATAATATTAAGGTAAGTGACACTTCGATGGTTTGGACATGTAGATCGAATAAAATAAGAGAGAAGTGTATAGTGTAAAGAGAACATTATATTTATAACGTGAAAGCGATTGGTGGAAGAATCCGGGAATGCTTCAGAGAGACTTGGCACAATCAAGTCCTTTCTTTAAAGATTATATGAGTTCCGAACACAAAAAAAAAATTTAAAAACTTCTTTCCAACTTGTCTCATATCACGAAAATTAAAATTAAGTGTTGAACATAAACATGTTGTCTTATAGATAATACCTACGATAAATAAACTTGCACACAAACAATTATATGCATTTAAAAATCTATATTAATTATGTTTATATTTTAATATTAGTGTTTAATATTTTTAATTTTTATTTGTATCGTTTTAAATATACATATACTTTTTCTTTATTTTTCAGTTTACTATTAATTTTAATATATTTGTTTTTAGTTTTATTTATCATTAAATTTGTTTTTTACTTCTTTCTTATGTTTCTATAAAATAGTATTTTTTTGTTCTTCTGAGTTATTTTTATTATTACTCCATTATGATTTATACTTACATACTTATGTTCCTATAAAATAGTATTTTTTAGTATTTTTATGTCATTTTTATGATTATTATTTCATGTATAACTACCACAACACGGGCATTAGCCTAGTATGGTAGTTAAAAAAAATGTCTAAAAATGTAACACGTAAACATTTATTAAATAAAAAAAATAAAAAAAAGTGCATCGGGTAAATATATATTTTTAATTTTATTTAGTTCATTTAAACGCCCCTAGGGCATTTATATACAATTTTTTTTTAAATACAATAAAATGAAGAGTTTACATAATATATGAGAATATACAGATTACATAAAATATAAGATTTAACAGTGCATAGGTTAATAAAATATAGGTAACATGAATCATAAGAGTTTACGAAACGTAGGTAACATGGAAATAAGTGAAATAAAAATAGATGATCTGCCAATATCCTCCAAATCAATTGAATAAAAAAATATGAAATTGTTGTTCACATTAGACTATAAACTATGTAACTTTAACTAACAATCACAGTTACGCAAGATTAGGATAAGAATCGACAAAATGTCTAATAGAAAAACATTTATATCAATGTAAACATCGATTGAACTATACTTAGAGTATGCAAGAAGCAAGGAATATACGCCAAGTGTGTGGCGGTTCATTATATCTGCCTATCGCTGCGGAGAAACGGTAAATGGTTTGTGTGGTTTTTTCACAACTTTTTACAAAATTTACTTTAAAAAAACTGTAGATGTGTCAAAAAAATTCTCCACATTTCATTTAAGTAAAAAAATAAATACATATGAACATGTTTTTTTCTAAGCCAATTTAAATTTCTTGCAAGTGGCTCCTTCGTTCGAGAAGCTTCTTGCTACGAACGTGATATGTATGGATGATATTATTATTATATACAGGGTGTATCGGCACGTACCCGACGAACTTTAACCAGCTAGTCCTTAGCACATTTGGAGTAAAAAATGTTATGGGCACTTTGCTGTCCGGTAACATTTTTTTTTAATAAAAAAATTATTATTCATATTTTCACCACATGTCATCAATGCTTTATCCTTTGTCAAAGTTTGAAAACCAATCTGGCAATATTTTGTTCGAGTTTCGTTGAATAATGTACGTACGTACCTACGTTGGCGCACTTTAACAATCACAACGAAATGGCACGGCACCATTCGTCTCATTTTTAACTATTATTATTTAGTGTGTACGAAAGAGCGAGGACACTTTTTGACACACTTGCTAATAACAGCTGTTGAACACGAGAAACAATGCAAATGACAGTGACGGAGTGTGGATTTTTTATTTATTTTTTGTTTTTAATGGAAAAAAAATGTTACCGGACAGCAAAGCGCCCATAACATTTTTTACTCCAAATGTGCTGAGGAATAGCTGGTTAAAGTTTGTCGGGTACGTGCCGATACACCCTGTATATAAGAAACCATTTTCATTCGTGGTTACAACAACGTTTAGCAACGTTATAACAACGTATGTAAGACCATTATTTTTTTATGTTTGCAGTTTCCATTGATGCATATCAGATATAAAGAGAAGTAAGAACCTGACATAATTTAACTAGCGATTCTTAATTATTTTAAATAAAAATGTTTTTTTTTAAAGCAAACAAACGATACGATGATCAGAATTAGAAAAAAAAACTTTAAATCTTTCATTCATCTTCTTCCGTATTTTGGGGGAGTCAGAGGAGAACATCTAGGTCAGTAAGCCAATCTAGGGCCTCAGGCCTCTCGTCCTGTGGACCTCATCAATCCCGCCGGGGAATAAATACAGCGGGTAATCGTTGAGCGCATGTTCGGTGGTTTGCACTGCACCAAACCGACTCTTTAAGGCACTAAGTATGCATCATGTGAGCATAGCGGCTATGGGAGGACTTTATTCTATGAATGGCGGACCAGAGTTAACGAGGCAGTGAGAATCCAGGCTGTCTCTCAGTGGGGTCGTGCACGAGATAGGCATTTCTCATGTCGGCTGATTGTCACTCAAGTTTCCACCTATCTTCTGGTGTCAGAGGTAACCGGAGGATACTTTCTCTCTTTGCATCCAGAAGGGTTTTCGGGACTTCAAGCGGTATGCACGTCATCATCGTACAAAGGTATTGGGTTTTTTTGCACCAACTACTTGTATTCCCTCAGTGCAATCACTAGACTGATATTTGTGGGGAATTAATTATACTAGCAAGTATAGCTAATTATTCATTCATTTTTATATTTTCATCATTTGTTTTTGGTTTGAAAATTTGGTCGCCTAGAAATGTTTCAGATGCTTTAATTAAAAACTGCGAGTAGAATACATCTTGGCCTTTGAAATAATCGAGTATTTTTTAGATAAGTCTTTTTATAAACCCAGAAAAAAATAATGCATAGGGCCATGAAAACTGCTTTAAAGTTCAAAATATCCTACTTACAAACCCATTTTCGGTTATGGTTTTATTGTATAATGTGACAAATTAAGTTATTTATAAAATGATCGAAATTTTTTTAATATTTTTGCCTGAACATCCACAAAATAAAATAAAAATGCACTTTTTGGCCACGTTTTTTTCTTGCATAAATCAAAACAGGTGGATGGTGTGAAGCGGGAATTTAAGCCTTATCGCCATCTACGTAAGGTGTGTTATTGATAGCGGCTCGATTCAAAATATTACACGACGTAGTGCATCACCTTAAGACGCTTTGTTAGTTTTGATTCAAACCACTTTATTAATTTGAATGTAGTTCTTTTTAAGTATTTTAGTTTTGATTCAAACCACTTTATTATTATTAATGTGGTGCTTTTTAACTATTTTAGTTTTGATTTAAACTACTTGATAGCTTTTCTAATACGAGAGCAAACTTTTGTGTTGTAAGAAAAAGCGCTGATTTTTCTGAGAATTTTTCGGGCAACTTGGTCCCCAGGAACCAGTTACCTTGCATTCTCAATTCAAACACGTTTCTACAGTGCGCCAGAGTTCTAGCTGAGATTTTAGTATGAATAATTGAAAGGTATACCTTTTTCTCACCATTTTCTTTTATGTAATATACGAGAATATAATTATATTACCTTATTTTATTAAATTTAACCGCACAAAAAGTGGATGATTTTAAATTCTATCATTGTAGAAGAAATTATATGTAAAGAACAACCTCTCCTTCTCGCAAATAGTACTGGACACAAAATATTTTGAGAATGTTTTTGGAATATTGACACTTCCAAATAACAGCACTTTAAATGTCTTAGCAATATACCGACCTCCGAATTTAAATAAGCAAGCATTCTTGTCATTCTATGAGTTAATTGTATTTCATATACTTATTTCCTTATTTCTTTAAAAATGAATAATTTCTTCACTGAGGAATTAGATAAAACCCTTAATATTTCGAAATATATTTGTCATACTTTAAAAGATTGTAATAAAATCGTGGATAAAATAACAAATTCATTCACCGTACTCATAGACATATGAATATTAGTAGACCTGCCCTAAGTGATTAAAAGCGTATTATCCCCACTCCCCATACCGGTTCCATTGGAGCCGGCTGTGCTCGCGTATGGCCTCAAGTGAAATTTGAAAACGTGACGTCATCATTCTTGTGCGAACTATGGTCGAGGCATCATCGGTTCATTTTACGAAATAACACGGCAAAATGTTGACTTGTACTATGAAAACTTGTAAAAATAGATGTGAAAAAGAGAATAAACCCAATTGTCGTATTACATTCCATATATAAGCATTATTTTACTTTATTTTAAGCATATTCACATCGTATAATATGAATCAGTTGTTACTATCACATCGAGAAACGTCTGGACGCGAAACACAAAGCTGGTTGGTTGCTGGGAAGTAAATTATGAACATTTATAAAAGTGTCTTAACTAAATACTTAAACGAAATATTCGACTCTGAAAATAGAACCGAATTTTTTTTCCGAATTTGGACTTCGCAAATTTGTTCATAACGTGGCGAGTAATTTGCGCTCCCATGTAAAAATGTCTATTCATTCAAAAGCAGATTTTACTTTTAAGAAGTAAATGGTGATATTATAATGCGAGATGCCTATTTACTGTCAGATTGATTTATTGGCGAATCACAGTCAGCTTCACTCCCTTCGTTCTTCAACAGTTGATTTTACCCCTCGCCATTATCTTCTCGTCTATTAATTCCTATGTCTGTGGTTAATTGTATTTCATATTCTTATTTCCTTATTTCTTTAAAAATGAATAATTTCTTCACTGAGGAATTAGATAAAACCCTTAATATTTCGAAATATATTTGTCATACTTTAAAAGATTGTAATAAAATCGTGGATAAAATAACAAATTCATTCTCTGTACTATTTAAATATCAGATCAATGAAACAAAATTTCAATGAATTTTTACTCTCAATTAATTTACTAAATCATAAACCGGACGTTATAGTTTAACTGAAGCATTCACCAACGTATACAATAAATTTTGCATACCAGAATATACCTACTTCGCAACATCTTGTGCTATTAACAGAAATAGTGGTATTGTTGTATTTGTTAAATCTTGCTATTCAAACATCGCAGTGGAAGAAGTACCTATGCAGCGAGTTAATTGCTTAGATATTAATCTAAATGTAAATAAAATGTGTTTTAATATTATTATTGCAATTTACCGAACACACGGATCAAACGAGTACACATTTATGGATGAATGGAGTAATAACAATAATCGGCGATTTCAACATAGATGTTTCAAACGAAAATAGTAACAAAATAAAAACTGAATTTATCAATTATAATTATTATTTTTTTGGTAAACTAATGTTTAAGACAAGATTTTTTTATGCATAGCACAAAGGGTAACAATTATTTTACAAGCAATAATTATTAGCCTGAAGCGTCGGGGCCGTTGTATCTTCATGCATCTTCGCATCTTCATTATCGTTGCATCTTCATTATCGTCATGTATCTCTTATCAGGAGATTTTTCAATGTGGATGAGTGTTTCAGGCTAATAATTATTGCTTGTAAAATAATTGTAGAAGAAGATAATATTAACAATTACAAACGAAACATGATACAGATTTTATTTTATTAAAAAAAAGGTCAAATTTACATTTAAAAAAAATTAATATCACCTTTCAAATGTTATAACTTCAATTCATGTTACAACCATTAACATTAATTAACGTCACAATCCTCTTTTAAGTTTATATTTATTGTACTGTATTTATGTTAATTAACGATATAAACATGAAATAATTGTAAAATAACTCCTACGCCAAGCTCAAGAGCTAGCACTCTTCATTGGAGTAGAAATTCAAACAAATATGTTCCCACTATTACCTATTATTACCTAATTTTATGTACAATGTAACAATGTTATAAGTTAAACAATAAAAAATAAAAAAAAAACAAAACACAGTAAAAAAAGATAACGGTCTCAACTGGGAATTGAACTCGTGAACTCTGTTTTACCGGGACAACGTCTTTATCTATTGGTGCATACCACGTGATACATAATACGTGAATACCATACAAAAAAAAAAAGTTTTAAAAATATATATTTTTTTAAATAATCTCCACACAGGCATCAAAGATTATTATTTCCCTCAATTATTATTGCTTATTTATTAAGAATCTCTACAAATTATTCGTAATCCGGATAAAAATGGGATTGCAGGCCGTTTCTTGATAAACTTTTAGTAAATTCCATAATATAACGGAATACGAGTTATTCTCAATTTGGGAGGTATTATATCAAATCATAGAAATATGTTTAAAAATATTGCACATTTATACATGGAATTTTTTTGTGGACACTTTTTTAATTGTGTTTTTGTGTAATTTAAAAAAAAATCATAAAAATTAAAATAAAAAAAACGTTTCCATGCACCTGCGTTTGTCTTGGTAATATATAGTGAAAAAATGCGAAAATATTGGGATTTTTATGAACACGTGTTCCCACATCGTGATAATACATTCGTATTAAAGATATCAACTTACTTTATCTAAATATATCTTTATCCTTTTTTAACATATATATTTAGATGTTTAAGAGATATTTTAAACGAAAAATTACTTAGAACCACATACTTCGATTTCTGTTAATCAATTATACAATACGGCATTATAGGCTGGGGCGGTACATATAAAAAATCAAACACAAACAATTTACATATCACAAAAACTAATAATAAAAACCATAAAAAAACCCTATTCATATTCGTCCGAACTTTTATTCAAACAATTTAAGGTCAGAAAATTAAGTGCATTATACTTCTACCATGCAACATTACAAATTTATAAAAACAATATTCAAAATAAAATTGCACCCTTTAAAAACAACAGAAATCTTAGACAAACGTCAATACTTCCTACTCCTAAATGTAAAAAGACAATAGGACAGTTCAACCATGAATATCTCGGAGTTAATTTTTTTAATTCATTACCAGAAAAAATTAGAAACATGAATGCAAATATAAACGAATTCAAAAGCCACCTTAAAAAGTATTCCGAACAGTTGAACTGAATCATATCAAATATAAACCAATATAACAACACCCCCCATACACACAAGCCCTGCTTATTTATGGGGGTACATCAAATACTTATATTATATTATATTACGTAATTAATAACTGTTTTATATTGTATAATGTAATTCGTGTATCTTTTTTTACTAATAAAAAAAATAATAAAATAAAAAATAGTGAAAAAACATTTGTAATTCTATGGCAATACACACAAAAAGATACATTTAAAAAAACTTAGTATTTTGCTAAAATTTTATCGGAAATCTACCAATTTATTCGTTAAGGTCCTGCAATCCCGTTTTTAACAGGATTTTAAATAATTTTGAAGAGATTCTTAGTACATTATAAATATACAATTGTGAACACGAGTCTTGAAGAGACCCATGTTTTAGGAGAGAGGGAACACAGTAGCGAGCAAGTCGTTTCATTTCCGAGCCGTAGAAACCACCCGTTCTCACGTGATAAATTTCAACGGCCTACAAATGTGGTTCGCGTGTTTCCTGACCATGTACCGGTGCCGAAGGGATAAATGTTGTTAGTAGTTCAGAGCATCTTCCATTGAAATACCAGTAGAACAAGTACGGCATTCCCACAGCCTCAACTAAAGAAAGCTAGAAGTCCAAGATACTGGGAGTCTTGTATAGAACTAGCAAATTCTTCAATAGTGACAAGCTGCGCTAACCCAGAAAAAATCTCAATTACCCACCTACGTTCAACAATTGAATTTGGGAGCCACCTCTGGGATGGAGCCCCAAAATACTTGATTTTGTGGAAAGTCCGTCCAATGGACAATCCGTTGTTAACATACCGATTACCATCTCCAATATACAGAATCAATGTAAGCATGCTGAGTCTGTTCTATGGGTATTTCAATAGAGCTAGCAACGTTGATACGAGCGGAACATTGATGTTAGCTTCATGAGAGAGCTTCATGTCTCGCATATATAGAACAAGCTACCGGCATATGTATTGCCTCCTTAATATTAAACACATTAGCTATTTAGATAATAAGATTAGAAAACTAAGTTATTTTTTCAAAACTATCGGGAATGTGCTCATTAAAAAAGACTTAATCAAAATTTACATGGCTCTCTGCCAATAACTGTTAGAATACGGTATTATCGGATGGGACAGTGCAAATAAAAATAAACTAAATCCACTAATTAAAACTCAAAAAGCCTTAATGAAAATTATACTGAAAGTTCCTGTAAGAACTAGCACTGACGAAATCTTCACCAATCTTAACATCGTGTGAATTAAACAACTATATTCTAAAACTATACTCATTAACATTCATAAGTACAAAACCCGAGAAATAACAACAAACACGTACAATAGAAACACTAGATCTCATGGTCAAAAACTTATCCAACAAATAACTACTAATACAACTTTTGGGAAAAAAAGCTTCTTATATCATAGTATTAAACTCTACAATAAAATACCACTCTCATTCAAAAACCTCAACATTTTAACATTTAAATCTCAAATAAAAAGCTGGATACTTAATATAGGGAGATTTGAAATAGAAAATATACTGATATCAAACAGACTAAAACAGAATCAACAGAACTATACAAAAAAGCACTATCTTACTTATTTTAAAATTATTTAAAAAAAAAAAAATTATACTGCATGATATATGTTTATAATTAAATTCATACGTTACTTTGTTGTAATATTAATTTCTTATAATTAAATTATAATATGTAAATGAAATCCTCAGCACGGGAGATCCCAGTGAGGATATCATTATCTCTATATGTTACTAAGAAAAGAAGACAATAAATCATTATTATTACTATCATATTATCTGGGCCTCTTCAAGAACCGATTGTATAAGTCTCTTCCTACAATCCCTACCCTAACCCGCCTCACAACATTGCCCAGCCTGGTGTAGACAGGGACACTTGTGAGGTATAGCATAAATACTAAGGACTATATTGACGGCCTCCGTGGACGAAGTTAAGGCTCTCGACTACCAATCTGGAGGTCACGGGTTAAAATCGCGGCGTGCGCAAGTAAATTTTATTTTATTGATTTGTGTAATTTTTTCATTTAAAATAACGTAAAATATGATTGCGGCACTTTCCAGAAAGGAAGATACTTTTCATCGCCCTGGTGTAAAAGCACCATTCAGAATTGAAATGTTGATTGAAATGGCTTTTTCCGTGTTTGGTGACCAGATCTGAATAGCCAGGTACTCCTTACCTTCCTCTTCCCCATCTCCTTCCCCTCGCTGCTATCATAGGCATCACAACATACCCCAATCTGTGATGCCATAGTATCACTGGTTCCAGATAGTTGGGAGCAGTTGGGACTCTTCTGCGGTATTGAAATAAAAATAAAAGGATCAACCACTCCACATTATTTAATTCGACATATTTGCTGCCGCAATAAATTATTTTATACTGACCAAATACTTGTTCAAAACAATCCGACAATTAATTTGACATTTGATGGACATTGAAAAAAACAATATACCTTTATTTTGTTTTCGCTAAGTGCTTCATAAAATATATCTACTCATACAAATGGATTTAGCGACACACACTGTGAACACATTCAGGGCTGGCGCTAGTAAAAACCTCAAGGGCAATGTGTGGGGTTTATCAGCGCTTGGCTCCTTAGCTCTTTGGTGGCGTCTTGGCAAGTCGGCGCCCGGAGCGGACTGCTCCAATTGCACCTTTCATACGAAGGACATATTATGTATTATGCACTAAACCAAGCATTAATACGTAATATAAGAAAAATTTGACATATTACCTATACATGGTGTCCGGAAACTAGTGCTACAAACGAGAAACTGGTGAAGCTACCCCTCATCCGACAGATGATATATTTAAAAAAAAACTTTAAAGTTTCCTAAGATTTTATCAAAAAATCGATTTAAGTAAACTTTAAAAATAATTTAAAAAAACTGAAAACTCCACTGCCCAACATAAATACTCTACTTCAGAATTTGCATACATCTTTTGGACAGAGAAATATTAAATTTCACGGTGTGTAACTATACATATAATGCCCTATAAAAAGAACGAAAAAAAAGTTAACCCGCAAAAACCAAAGTTTGTCTACTACAAATATATCTACAGGGTTTTCCAATAAGAGGTGTTATTTTGATATTCAATCGTAAAAGATCAATGGTTTCGTTGCTTGTGTGGCACGTAGCGCCGTCTTATTGAAAGTAAACGTTGTCCAGATCAATACCATCCAATTCCGGCCATAAAAAATCATTAATCATCTCTCGATAGCGCAATCCATTCACCGTGACTGTAGCTCCAGCCTCATTTTCGAAATAACTCTTGGGTTTTCCGAGCCCCAGATGCGACAATTTTGCTTGTTGACGAAGACACCGAGGTGGAAATGGCCCTCATCACTCAAGATGATTTGCATTTGATTCACTCAAGTGAATTTTAATAATTTCAATGCGTTGTTGAAGCGTGTATCGTTCCATTTTTATTAATGGCTTAGTTTCTACTGGTCAAATGTCAAAAAATGACAGCTTCAAAAGTAACATCTACCGAAATAGCGGGCTATTCAAAATAACACCTCTTATTGGAAAACCCTGTATTTAAAAAAATAATAATAATAAATAAACATATTATATCTGGCTTGACTGAGGATTGCATCTTTCTCCCCAGATAATGGCTCTTAACAACTGTTGTGAACTTAAATAAATAAACAAAAAAATGGTTTCAAAACTCGGATTCAATGTCTGAGCCATAGATATAATATATTATACGAGTACATAATTCAAAATTTTGGTTCACTTAATCCTGCCATGCTTGGGGTGTCCTCGACCAGGGCCGGTCCTATTTGGGCACAATTGGAGCAGTACAATCCGCGCGCCGAATTTCCAATGCGCTGATAATACCTTATCTAAAGCATCACCCTTAAGACTATTTTTTATAAGAACAGCGATACACAAAAATACAAATCATACGAATATTATTGATAAAGGCGCCAAAATTTTACTCGCGCCAGTCGCCATTTGGCCGGCCCTGTCCCCGACCTGTTATTCCATCTACTTGCACGTCATGTATTTTCCAGGATATCTTTATTCGATTTAAAATGGTGAAAATTTCATTGATAAACATTCCACGGTGTGCGAAATTACTTTGCGGGATGAAGAAAAATAAATTTATAGGTACTTCTACTGCGAAAGTGATGTTTGTTCGAACTTGCTGGAACTTTTTCGTAGAATCGAGGCAAGGACCTTCAGAAATGTGTTGTTTTAACAAAATCTACAAAGTGCTACGTGGCACATAACAAGTAGATATTGCAAATACGGAGCTTTCAGAAAAAACAATATTTTGTTATTGGCTGCGTGTAAACAGGAGAAGAAATGCGCGAGCCGAACCAAGAATTATGAGAAAGGAACAAAGCAACCACAAACAGCGCGAATCGTCGCTTGCGGTTGCATTCTTTCCTTTCCCATGTGGTTCGGCTCGCGGTATTTTGTCCAGTTTAAGGCGAAGCTTAAGGCGATGTACTACGTCGTGTAATATTTTAAATTGAACCGCTATCAATAACAACCCTTACGTAGATGGCGATAAGGTTTAAATTCCCGCTTAACACCATCCGCCTGTTTTGATTTATTTGCAAGAGAAAAACATGGCCAAAAAGTGCCTTTTATTTTATTTTGTGGATGTTCAGGCACAAATATTTAATTTTTTCCGATCATTTTATAAATAACTTAATTTGCCACATTATACAATAAAATCATAACCGAAAATGGGTTCGTAAGTAGGAGATTTTGAACTTTAAAGCAGTTTTCATAGCCCTATACATTATTTTTTTCTGGGCTTATAAAAAGACTTATCTAAAAAATACTCGATTATTTCAAAGGCCAGAATGTATTCTACTCGCAGCATTTAATTAAAGCATCTGAAAAATTTTCTAGGCGACCAAATTTTCAAACCAAATACACATCATTACTAAGTATGGCATCGCCTTGTAGTGATTTTCGATCAATCTTTATAACGAATTGTTTTACATTATGAATACAAAAAAATATGCTTTAGATAAATTGAAGCATTTAGTATCGTTTCTCTTGAGTAGAATTCAAATTAAAAAAGTTATTTACTCAATTTAAAATTAAACTACTAAAAAATGTTTTTATTCAATAGAAATGTATGAACGCGTAAAGGAAACAACTTTTAAAAACTACAGTATTATAGCTAAGATTATACGTGACAGTTTCACTTGATTGACTTTTTTTCTTTCTTATAAAATTATTTACAAAATAAATAAAAACCAGTTTTGTGCTTGAAATCGAACGTTTCTAGAGTCCGTTTGTCAAGCGATTTTAATGCCTATTACCTACAATATAAGGAATACCAAGAATATACACATTTTTGGCTTGTAGCTTCCTCTTGAGGGAATAAGAGTGCCGACACATTACGCAGTACGCGTCAAAGCGTTTATTATAACAACATATCGCTCGCTATACAATCTCGTATAGAGTTCTTACACTTGACAGATGATGTGTTATAAGTGTGGGCGTGGCGTCGATGATATGCCGCAATCTGCTAGCCAGGCGATATTTGAAAATGATGTGACCCCCTCTCCTGCGGTATCAATTTAGGGAGCGCCATAATCAAGCGGATGTCATCCAGCAAAGTGACAGATCCCGTACAGAGAAATGATATTCGCGGCAACTCCCCAACTGATCAGACCCCCACTTCTGTCGCAGGTAGAGTAAGATTATAGCGTAGTGTGACTCCTCAACATATAATCTGTATCGGCCACGCCCAAATAAGCGCTGGTGCGTGTAGTGTAATATGTCTTAGGCAGCAAGCGCAAGTGGCGTTGCGTGACATTTGCAGTTGCTTCGTTCCTTTCCCAGAAATCGTGGTTCAGCTCGGCAGTTCGCTCGCGTGTTTATCCACACGCTAAGACGCCACAAGACTCAAGAGGGGGTCAGCTCAAGGTTCGCATATTAATTAATTCTGACGAATTTCTAGCTATATACAGGGTTTTCCAATAAGAGGTGTTATTTTGATATTCAATCGTAAAAGATCAATGGTTTCGTTGCTTGTGTGGCACGTAGCGCCGTCTTGTTGAAAGTAAACGTTGTCCAGATCAATACCATCCAATTCCGGTCATAAAAAAATCATTCATCATCCCTCGATAGCGCAATCCATTCACCGTAACTGTTGCTCCAGCCTCATTTTCGAAAAAGTAAAGTCCAATGACTCCGCTGGACCATAAACCAAACCAAACAGTCACATGTTGAAGATAGAGAGGCTTTTCAACAATAACTCTTGGGTTTTCCAAGCCCCAGATGTGACAATTTTGCTTGACGAAGCCACCGAGGTGGAAATGGGCCTCATCACTCAAGATGATTTGCATTTGATTCACTCAAGTGAATTTTAATAATTTCAATGCGTTGTTGAAGCGTGTATCGTTCCATTTTTATTAATGGCGTAGTTTCTACTTGTCAAATGTCAAAAATGACAGCTTCAAAAGTAACATCTACCGAAATAGCGGGCTATTCAAAATAACACCTCTTATTGGAAAACCCTTTATTATAGCTACGGTATAATTTATTTGTTCAGACGGATACCCACGGGATGGAAATTATTTGAATGTAAGACCAGCTGACGTGTACCCGGCGTTACTCGGAGACTTTTAAATGGTTTGGAGTAAAGTTTAAAGGTTGTGAATTGTAGAATACCTGACAACTGGGTGCATTTTTAAAGTTCAACTAATATTTTATTTTTTCACCAGTCATAAAGCTTACTTTAGAGTCCGACAGATGTCGCTAGAGTGTAGCAATTGCCTGTGGGGTATCCTTGTCAGACTTCAAGCTTCTAGAAACAGAGAATTACCAACCCTCGGGTAATGAACAGTGTAGCTAAATCCAGACTTATTTATTGTAACGTAAATAAACGCAATTATAGTAAAAAGAACCTTTTACTTTTCACAAGAGTTCCCAACACTAAATCTGCAAGTAAAGCAGAGATATAACATAAACAATATTGGTAACCGGTGCGAGCACGACAATCATTGCATTTGACAGTTGACATCGACTAAAATATCGGTAGTTAATCGAGCCCGTTCGCTTCTTAGATAAGCTTGTCTACATGCCAAAAAAAATCGCGCGGAAATCAATTTACACAGAGTATTTTTTATTAAGTAAATATAGATTGCAAACAGTAAAACCGATCCGGTTATCACCATTCGTGCGTCACCTTTTAAAAGTATTTCAAATTGCCCTAATTTAATTAATAGTTCTAATTTTTTAGATGGATACACGCTATCCAGCAATTAATATGTTAAAAATGGATGCATAATTTATTTAAAAACGTTGCTCTATACCATAGACATATGAATATTAGTAGACCTGCCCTAAGGACGGGTTGTTTCGGAGAATCTGAACAATTCATCAAATTTCAACGTTCATTTTCGGGTTCTGTGAAAGACTTACTCAAGTTCTGTTTTTATATCATTGTAGGTTAGTTGCTTGACAAAACTGAAATAAAAACAGAACATGAAAAAATCTTTCACAGAACTTGAAAATGAACGTTGAAATTTGACGAATTGTTCAGATTCTCCGAAACAACCCGTCCTTAGTGATTAAAAGCGTATTATCCCCACTCCCCATACCGGTTCCATTGGAGCCGGCTGTGCTCGCGTATGGCCTCAAGTGAAATTTGAAAACGTGACGTCATCATTCTTGTGCGAACTATGGTCGAGGCATCATCGGTTCATTTTACGAAATAACACGGCAAAATGTTGACTTGTGCTATGAAAACTTGTAAAAATAGATGTGAAAAAGAGAATAAACCCAATTGTCGTATTACATTCCATATAGGTATAAGCATTATTTTACTTTATTTTAAGCATATTTACATCGTATAATATTGATCAGTCGTAGAAACATATACTATCACATCGAGAAACGTGAGAAACGTCTGGACGCGAAACACAAAGCTGGTTGGTTGCTGGGAAGTAAATTATGAACATTTATAAAAGTGTCTTAACTAAATACTTAAACGAAATATTCGACTCTGAAAATAGAAGAAATTTTTTGCCGAATTTGGACTTCGCAAATTTGTTCATAACGTGGCGAGTAATTTGCGCTTCCATGTAAAAATGTCTATTCATTCGAAAGCAGATTTTACTTTTAAGAACTAAATGGTGATATTATAATGCGAGATGCCTATATACTGTCAGATTGATTTATTGACGAATCACAGTCAGCTTTACCCCCTTCGTTCTTCAACAGTTGATTTTACCCCTCGCCATTATCTTCTCGTCTATGAATTCATATGTCTGTGCTCTATACCAGGGCTGCCCAACCCGAGGCCCGCGGGCCACATTGTGGCCCGTAAACGAATTAAAAGCGGCCCGCGTGAATCATTTTCAAAATACCCGCCAATTTGAAAATTACTTGAATCAACAAATATATTCGTATAATTGCATCATCCACCAGGAGGCGTTGTGTGCAAAGGACAAAAAGTTGAATGATATAATGGAGCCGGTAGTACGCTGCATAAATTACATACATCCAAAAGCTCTTCACAGATGTCAATTCAGAGTTTTACTTGAAGAAGAAATCAGCGAATTTGGAGAGTTACAACTGTATTGCGCTATGCGATGGCTTTCAAGGGGCAACATGTTAAAACATTTCAAGTTGAGAGAGCAGGCGTTGGAATTTTTAGAAGAAAAACGGGCGTTACCTTGGGAAAGCGATTAACTCAAGAAAAAGTAATGGTTGAGTGATCTTGAATTTCTTGTTGACATCACCAATTATCTCAATATTTTAAATCTCAAATTACAAGGCAAAGATTGTTCACTTCCGACTATCGAAAATATTGACCTTTTTCCCATACTCAATATTGCCACCATAAACTGTACTAAGTACGAAGCTAAAATTAGATGCTTATTACAGTCGTTTGAAAGCAGATTCCAGGACTTTGAAAGTAAAAAAACAATATTAACAATTTTTTTTTAATCCTTTTACAATCAGTTTGAATGAAATAATTAGTTATCCTGCCAATATCCAGTTGGAACTCACTAAACTGCAAAATCATTCTGCACTGAAAAACCTTTTTGCAGAAAAAATAATTTCAAAGTCACAAACTTCTTCAGAAGAATTTGGAGATTTCTGGAAATTGGTGACAAAGGAAAACTGGCGTTTCAATTTTTAAGTAATTTTGGATCAACGTATGTTTGTGAAAAGTTCTTTTCTAATCTTAATTTTGTAAAAAATAAATACCGCACATCTCTAACTGAGCAAAATTATATGTCTAATTTGTTGCTACTGTCAACATTTGAACTGACTCCTAACACAGGAGAATTTTTAAAACAAAAACAATGTCAGAAATCACATTGATAGTACCAATTACTTGGATTTAGATTTTTGTTGCATAAAAAATTGTTTCGTTATTTTGCAGTAGATGCTATTTATTTTATTATTTCAATAAACGACAGTAAAATTTCAATATTTTTATTTGTTTGTTGCATAAAACAAGACATTAAAAAGCTTAGGTAACAAACATAGGAACCGTCAGTAGTCAGTGGCCCGTCAGTGACTTTTAAATCGTCAATTTTTCCCAACTGTTAAAAAGGTTGGGCAGCCTTGCTCTATACTAATAATATTGTACATAAAATGGACTGTTCTGAATTATTAAAATGAATCAATATGTCCCAAATTCTTGCCGCAAAAGATGGTAGAGAAAAATAATTACTTACATTTTTAAATACGTCTATTTGAATTTCATTTTGTATTCGTGAACGAATTAATTCAAATTTTGGAAGTGGAAATTAACCCACTTGCCGACATCCGATCAAGCTGAAACTCGACAGCTAGACTCGTTGTCAATGACAATGCATTCTATCAACTTTTGGTGGCAATCACGCATATACATGCGGACATATACGCATTTCTCTGAAATTGGATGATATTACAGCAATATACGAAATATACGTAAGTTCCACCCAATCGAGATTTGGCTCAGTTGTTAGCGCGGTCAGGATGGCAGTACCTTATCTGAAGATCGTCAGCTTTCACTAAGAATCGTTTTAAAGCGACACAACTCTAATAACGGGGGTTTGCTCGAAGCTCACATTTTAATTATTTACGATGAACGTATTACTAATATCTCAAAAACGTTTTTCAACCATACAATTAGCGGTAAGCACCAGATTTTATTTTCCTAGACGACGCATTAGTAACTTCACGAGGGATCCCACTAGAAACATTTGAGATTTTAGTAATACGTTCATCAAAAGTAAAAGTATTATTTTCTCTTTAAATGTATTATGTAGATTATATTTTCATATTATAAAATGAAGGCATCAGCACGGGCAAGCCACCCAGTGAGGCCAACATTACTGGAAAACTTTGAAATGTAAAAAAAAATTGAACCAAATAAAAACACATAAAAAATTTTTAAAAAATAAATAAATACATAAAAAAAACCCCACGGAAAGATTGATTTTCTAGGTCTTGTAGGACAAAGTCGTTTTCACATGATTTCATCACATTATATCGTTTAGGCTCCCACTTTTTTTTAGAAATTTGATAAGGCAAATTCAACTGCATGTCTTTCCAACACACCAGGGCTGCGTCGCATATTTCTGTGGCACGGCTGCTTCACTTAAGTCGTTAAAATTCTGCATTTAATTTAGGGTATTGTCTCGTAAAACAACAAAACGCAGTGTATGAATGCCCGCCGCTTAACCCTTTCACACCCGCATTATTGTTTCCACATATATAAAATATGTAATGCTTTAATTGCTGAAAATTTTTGGTATTTAATTTTTTTTTTTTTTTAGAAATTATTCTATGTTTATTTGGATTAACATTGGGCGTCAGAGGGTATTTTTTAAATAGTAACGTAAAATAAACACAACGCAAAAGTAGTACAAATAACTGTTTCATATCAAAAATGCACATTTACAATGTACTGATAAACTTTAAGGTACAAACAAATCATTTTAACTAAAATTCATTCAGAAATAAATAAATAATCTAGGATCATAAATCTTTAAAAATTAGCCATACTAGTCGAAAACATGTCCGTCGCTGCCAGTGTTGATTTGAATTAACATTGAAATTCATCTATAATATTCTGGCATTATATTGTAAACAGTGAATTGAAATGATGTTATAATTATATAGAACACATCTTAATGCGTTAAAATATTTGTAATTCGAGTAGAAAATATTGATATCCTACCTTAAATTAAGTAATCAATGACGGAAGAAATTCGATGAAACTCACAATCAGCAGATGTCAAAATATTTATCGTTGTTGTGGCGGGAATAAAGATTTCAACATAGCGGAAAAAATAGACGCCGCAGAAAAGATAACAAGCTATAAGAAAACAAAACCATTGCTTTTCTAATTCGCTACCGTTACAGTAAAAAAAATTAGAAAGTTCATGTTAATTTGAATTAACACTGGGACTGAAAGGGTTAAATTTCACATGTGGCGGATATATAATGCGTGACCAACGAAGTGGAATGTACTACGATTGAAACGTTTGCTTCTCGAGAGTTTATTGTATATCAGCCGACCACAGTTGACTGTCAAAGCACAGGACGATGATTGGTAATTGGAAGAGAGCCAAGGGCCGCCGGCCTCGACACAAGCTAAAGCTCGGCTGTTGGTGGAATGGGACGCGGACTACAATCGTAGCAAACTCTTTATCTGATCCACGGGCTATTTCAAAACAATGACATAATGCTACCAATGTTACATACATACCTCCTGCCTTGCTCTACCGATTAGAGGACAACTATCGTGGCCGTATCGACAACTAAGCACCATTGATAAGATTAACTAACTCTCGGCGTGAATTTATCTTGAATCTAAGAAACAGTACACCTTCTCTATAATACAGACTTTTCTAAGTTGTTGATTTGTTAACCATGGCACTAAAGGACAAAATCCAAGAATTAGGACACTTTCTCTATAATATAAACTTTTCTAAGGTGTAGCTTTGTTAACCACAGCACTATAGGACACAAACCAAGAAATAGTACACCGTCTCAATGTTGAATCCTTTTTGAGTTGTAGATTTATTATCCACGGGACTAAAGGACACAATCCAAGAAACAGGACACTTTCTCTATAATATAGACTTTTCTAAGTTGTAGATTTGCTAACCACAGCACTAAAGGACACAAACCAAGAAACAGGACACCTTCTCTATGTTGAATCATTTTCTGAGTTGTAGATTTATTATCCACGGGACTAAAGGACACAATCCAAGAAACAGGACACTTCCTCTATAATATAGACTTTTTAGGTTGTAGATTTGCTATTCACAGCACTAAAGGATACAAACCAAGAAACAGGACACCTCTATGTTGAATCATGTTCTGAGTTATAGATTTGTTAACCACACGACTAAAGGACACAATCCAAGATACAGGACACCTTTTCTAACTTATATATTTGATAACCACATGACTAAAGGTTACAGTCCAAGAAACAAGACACCGCCTTTTCTACGTTGTAGATTTAATAACCAAAGGGGTTCAATGATAACTCAATACAGTGAAAATTCAACACACCTTTAAAAAGTGATATAAAGTCATTAGAAACGATGAAAAAAAAAATTTAAACCTAACCTAACCTACTTAATAAAGTTTTTACTTCATCACTTTCCATGACTTTATATAACTTTTTAAAGATGTAATGAACTATCATTGTGATGATTTATCCGGTCACCAACCAAAGGATATAGGACGTAATTCAAGAAACAAGACACCGCCTTTAGTAGTTCATTTGATAGCCACACGTCACGACTAATGTACTTAGCCCAAGAAACAAAACACCTAGAGTTAATCGAAGAAACAGGACACTACTAATATTATAGCCTTTCTAAGTTATAGTTTTGATAATCAAATAATTACAGGACATAATCCAAAAAACAGGACACCGCCTTTTATCAAAATTACATTTTATAACTGAAGGACACAACCAAAGAAGTGGGACACCTTCACTTTTGTCACGCGCCTCGGGAAGACCACGTGATTAATGAACGGGATTAATTCACTAGTATAATTAACCTGCACAGGGCGCGGGTGGTGCTTGTGCTGAAATTATTAATAAGTGGGAGAAATGGTAGTAATGGAAGATACAAGATTACCTTTAAAGACGAGACTACGCCCTAAAATAAAGTCAGAGTCTTAACGACGTAAGTGAAGAAGCCGTACACAAAAATATGCGACGCGATTCCTTGGTGTATTGTATAGACTAGGGGTTGAATTCGCTCAAATCTTGCCACATCTCTAAAAAAAAGTGGGAATCTCAACGACATGAGTTATAAAGTCGTGTAAAAACAATATTCAGCGCGCAGCCTGGCGTAATGGACGGACTTATGGTCGAATTTATCCTAGCAGGCCTAGAAAATCGATCTTTCCGTGGGATTTATTTTATTTTTTTCTGATGAACGTGTCACTAAAATCTGTGATGTTTCTCTCGGGAAGTTACTAATTCATCGTCTAGATAAATAAAATCTGATGCTTACCGCTAATTTTATAGTTGAAAAACGTTTTATAAAATATTCAAACCATTTTAAATAAAATATTTTAATTTTAAGGTACTGTTTTTATTAATCTTAAATATAAATAACTTGCATCCGTAGGGATCGCTGAGAATTAATTAAAATGTGAGCCTCGAGAAAATTTCCTCTTGTGTCGTCTACACGACGTTTTTAAAAATGATTTTTTATTAGTAGTTATTGGATATTTTATCATGCATTAGAGTTTGCACATTCTTATACAGAGTTTTCCAATAAGAGGTGTTATTTTGAATAGCCCGCTATTTCGGTAGATGTCACTTTTGAAGCTGTCATTTTTTGACATTTGATAAGTAGAAACTACGCCATTAATAAAAATGGAATGATACACGCTTCAACAACGCATTGAAATTATTAAAATTCTCTTGAGTGAATCAAATGCAAATCATCTTGAGTGATGAGGCCCATTTCCACCTCGGTGGCTTCGTCAAAAAGCAAAATTGTCGCATCTGGGGATCGGAAAACCCAAGAGTTATTGTTGAAAAGCCTCTCTATCCTCAACGTGTGACTGTTTGGTGCGGTTTATGGTCTAGATATGAGTATATAGATGGTATAGATGATTAATGACTTTTTATGGCCGGAATTGGATGGTATTGATCTGGACAACGTTTACTTTCAACAAGACGGCGCTACCAGCCACACAAGCAACGAAACCATTGATCTTTTACGATTGAATATCAAAATAACACCTCTTATTGGAAAACCGTTTACATAATGCATACCTATTTGAGATTGATCAATAGTGGTCAAATATTCGCAAAGCAATATTGGTCAAATTTACAGTGGCGTGTAGAAGAACAACCCAAAGAAAAACAATCGTAACAATAATAAATAATAAATAAAAATAACATAATAAATTCGAAGTATAAAAACGACGATTTTCTCCAAAACTCTTTTTGGTACCCTTTCTCCATCTCGATTTATTCGGAGAAGAAAACATAGAATCACAAACAAAGAGTACACAAATATGTACGAAATACACAAAATCAATACAAAATAACAGATTGTTAAATAATTTCGGCAGTTATAAATAAATCCGATTGGCTTATTATATTGAGCTTAACTTGGCTTATTAAATTGAGCTTAACTTAGCTTATTATACACGATGGAGCAAAAGTAATCACCCGATGTTCTTTAGCTGTAATTTTTGTTTTTATGATAAACTTTGGTACTGCTTGTGAAATTTGTTCAATTGTTTGTAAAACGATTCATGTCTTATCGATTTGTATTCTTCGTTTGTTTACTTCACAAATGTGAAAGCCGAATTGAAATTAGGCGCCATTTGCTAAAGTTATAGCGTTTTCCAATAAAGTGATTACTTTTGCCCCACCCAGCCCTGACGAAGCTTGAGCTTAAGCGAAACCCGGTTGGCTGTCATTATTAATTCAAATAAAAAGTGGTGTATTACTAACTAATTAACTAACTAACCATCACGCCGTTTCCCCGCAGGGGTGGGCAGAGAGGACGGACCGCCAAACATTCGGTCTTGGCACACACTCCTTGCCTCATTCACATTCATACATCGTCTCATACATACTCTTCATTATTCTGACTCTTGACATGGCCCGACTCGAGTATCTGATTTACTTGATCGTGCCATGTCTTCCCCGGGCGTCCCCGACTTCTGCTACCATTCACATTAGCATAATATATCCTCCTTACACTCCTATCTTCACTAATTCGCTCTACATGCCCAAACCATCTAAGCGTCCCTTTCTTGATCTTATTATACTCATTACGCTTACATCAGCTTTGCACTCTTTGCGGATCTACACATTCCTCACACGATCAAAAATGGTTTTACTACACACACGCCTCAGGGATCTCATTTCAACAGCATTCAATCTACTTTCCTCCTTTCTTTGCCAGTTCCATGCCTCACTTTCATACATCAGGGTAGCTACCAGCACTCTATTGTGGACTGCTATAAAGTGTGTTTTTTCATTTAATATATAATAGACCTGCCGGTGGCTGGGTTGACATCGCGCTTTGGTCCCACTCAGGCATAGTGTGTTCAATTCCTCGGCTGGCCAAGTCCTCCATCACAACGCGAGCAACATTTTCAGCTTACTGTGGTGGTAGTAGGAGATTTTCAAATATTGTCAGGTTATTCGTAACCCGAGAATGTTTGTCTTTCTTTTTTAAAAAGGAAAAAAAAATAATGTCACACCCCAAAGTATTTGTTTCATTCGAAAAAGATTCTTTATCAATTGATTTCAAGTTTAATTTGTATAACTACATTTCAATTTCAAGTTTTTCTTTTTATATATTCAATAGTGTTACAGTTTATTTATAATTGCTACTGTGATATTGTTATTACTAAGCGTGACAGATGTTTCGCCTTCTGATGGCGATTTATATGAATTTTCGGCGGAAAGAGCCGACGAGTGACTAGGCTGACCGAATGAAGTGTCGTTCCGTGCAAGAGCGTCGTTCCATCTTGCCACGCTTGCAACGCAAGAGTCGGTTTTACTCCACTTTTGGGCCCCGCCAAAAGATGTTGTACATTAAAAAATTAAATAAAATAACGTATTTAAGACGGCCGAGAATTAAACCTAGATATACGCCGATTATACGTTAAAACACTACTAAACTACATTTTTGACAAAAAAAATAAATTTCAACATACACAAAATAACACTAACAGACCAGTTAGACAAGCGTACAAAGAAAACATAAAAACTCCGACAATAAATTCAAGCTTTGGACAAAGACACTACCAATACCATGCTATAAAAGCTTTCAACAGTGTAAAAATTGAAATTGAGGAAAATAAAAATAAATTCACGCACAAAATTACAAAATGGATTAAAGAACAAAAAAGACATTATTACCAAAATGTCATAGAATAAAATAAAAATAAAACCTACACGTAACATTTAAAACCAATATAAACACACATCACTCACAAACACAGAAGATCATATTTTAAATTAATTATTTTCTCTTTAAATGTATTATGTAGATTATATTTTCATATTATAAAATGAAGGCCTCAGCACGGGCAAGCCACCCAGTGAGGCCAACATTACTGGAAAACTTTGAAATGTAAAAAATATTGTACCAAATAAAAAAAAAAACCCGATCAACTGCTTCAGCATTCCGAAAATACGTACATTCCACAGACATAAGAATATATAGACTAGAAATTAAAGGTGAGGGGTAAAATCAACTGTTGAAGAACGAAGTGGGTAAAGCTGACTGTGATTCGTCAGTAAATCAATCTGACAGTAGATAGGCATCTCGCATTTTAATATCACCATTTAGTTCTTAAAAGTAAAATCTGCTTTTGAATGAATAGACATTTTTACATGGGAGCGCAAATTACTCGCCACGTTATGAACAAATTTGCGAAGTCCAAATTCGGCAAAAAAAATTTCTTCTATTTTCAGAGTCGAATATTTTGTTTACGTATTTAGTTAAGACACTTTTATAAGTGTTCATAATTTACTTCCCAGTAACAACGATGCGCACACTTGAGAATCGCTACATTCGACCAGATTTATCTCGATGTAATAGTATATGTTTCTACAACTGATTCATATTATACGATGTGAATAAGCTTAAAATGATTCTTACATATGGAATGTAATACGACAATTGGGTTTATTCTCTTTTTCACATCTATTTTTACAAGTTTTCATATCACAAGCCACTATTTTGCCGTGTTATTTCATAAAATGAGTCGACCATAGCTCGACGCTAGTTCGAACAAGAATGATGACTTCACATTCTCAAGATTCACGGGAGGCCATACGCGAGCCCAGCCGGCTCTAATGGAACCGGTATGGGGAGTGGGGAATAATACGCATTTAATCACTTAGGGCAGGTCTACTAATATTCATATGTCTATGGTACATACTCACATCATAACCGAATGAAAATCACATCATGAAAACCGCGTGACAAACGGAGTCTAGAAACGTTCGATTTCAAGCACAAAACTAGTTTTTATTTATTTTGAAAATAATTTTATAAGAAAGCAAAAAAGTTATTCAAGTGAAACTGTCACAGATAATCTTAGCTATAATACTGTATTTTTTAAAGTTGTTTCCTTTACGCGTTCATACATTTCTATTGAAAATATTTATATTTTTTATTTGTATTCTACTCAAGCGAAACGATAGGAAAACCTTCAATGTATCTAAAGCATATTTTTTGGTATTCATAATGTATAAAGTTCGTTATAAAGATTAATCAAAATAGTGATTTAGCATTAAGCTTCGCCAAACATATAAATACTATGAAGAAATCAAAAACTGCCGGAAAATCAATATGAATTTTCTTACATAGATAGACTAAATAATTTATAGTACATTTTCGTTAGGTACACAGAGAAATCTGTCTAATATAAAATTTTGCTAATTTATTAAAAATCTCTTCAAATTATTCGTATCCCGGTTAAAAACGGGACTGCAGGCCGTTAACGAATGATTTGAAAGGTTTCCTAAAAACATCAGTAAAACACGAATATCAGTACAAACACACGTACATGAACACTGAACACGTGTTCCGATATGTTATGAATGTAGATACTAAAAGTTTACTAGGAAACAGCATGCTATCCCGTTTTTTTATCAGGATTTTAATAAATCAGCAATACTCATTTTTCTCCGTGTACCTATGCACGAGTACATGATGAACTAGCACGCTAATTATTCAGTTGGTCACAATAATCAAAGGAAGGTGACTGTAAACCGGCGATTAGCATTCAACGAACAATAAAATTCATATCTGAAGCTTTGGTCATAAAGCAACCAGGGCCATTGCATTTTTATGAGCCAAAAGCGATAGTTGAACGATTTCCAATGAAATTGTCAGAAATGCGAGAAAATTTTCAGATACAGGCAGTCGTTCTACGGGTCGGGATGTTTTTTTTTTATTATTATTACTTATTAACCAATAAATTAACATACTTTTTTTTTGGTATAATCCACCTCACTAGGCTGAGCCTGTTCCCAGATGGCGGGAGTTTGATTTAATAAAGATGGATGTATGTTGCAAAATCTCTGCGAACCGCATACAAGCTATGTAGCTTGTACCTTAGATAACTGTCGGTATTGCAGATTTCTGTTATCTCATTTATGCTGAATGTCATTATCTTATCATAATGTAATAATATAATTCCTGTCGAAGACTTAAAATACAATTTCTTACTAAATACTCTAAAAATACATACATTAGAAGATAGACGTAAAATAAACGATTTAACGTTCTTATTCAAAATACTTAACTCTAATTTCGACTGTTGTGAACTCCTGCAACTCATAAACATACATACACCCACAGTAACAACACGACAAAATACAATATTCTACAGCAGCACACATAAGCGTAACTACATTGCCCACTCTCCGATACAACGACTTCACACCATGGGAAATCATTACTTGGGTGATGTTGACATATTCAATACCAAATTGGCAAGTTTTGTGGATCATTTAAAACATTTATTTCAACAATACTCCTAAACACATCATGTAAACCTACAAATAGCTGTAATTTTCTGTTTTTGTTTCTTGTGTTTGTATGACTTGTTGCATAGCTTTTATCAAATGTAATTTTATTCTTAATTTTTATGTTTCAAAGTATCTGTCAAATTAAAATTATACTACCAACCATGTAAAAGTCCTCTGGGCGTTAAATAAATAAATAAAATAAATAATCAAAATTGACTCACGGGTACTATTATAAGTTGTAACAGGTGATTTAATAATATAAATTATAATTTGACAAAAGACTGAGGAGACGGCCAAATGGCGCGTAAACGTGTAAACAATAACAAACTATGGTGCATCAACTCTTTTACCAAGTGACGATGAGATTGTGCATTTTTTGTGATATCATTGATGTGCCCAAATAATAAATTCTTTGGAATATTTAAAAATATTTTTTATCTAAAAAAATAATATCCGTTTGAGTGATCTTTGCCAAATTATGCCAAGTTTGCAAAAACGTTTTAAGCGATCGCTTGATATTATGTGACAAATTTATAGAACCTAAAAATATGGGATGAAAGGTTAAATCTAGATGGATTAATTGACTTTAAATTAATATTTGGAGGAATGGTTTTAATTCAATTATATGGTAAAAGTATATATATAAAAGATACAAATCGCTCTGGGGGCTTGGTAAAAATGGTATTTAAGTTCATTACATGGTTTCGCGATAAATATCAAGCGCCGTACCTCGAGGGAAGTACATCGCATCGCTCCCTCTCGCCCCCCGACCCGTTTGCGCTGTTTGCAAGTCCAATACAAATATATGGATCGGTGGGCTCTCGGTAAACCGCGCTCGTGTTTTTGTTGATACTTACCGACCCGTGGGACGAGGCTCTTAACCCTTTCATCCTCAGTTTTAATTCAAATTAACATGAACTTTCTGAATTTCTTTACCGTAACGGTAGCGATTTAGAAAAGTAATGTTTTCGTTTTCTTATAGCTTGTAGTCTTTTCTGTGGTGTTTATTTTTTCCGCTCGGTTGAAATTGTTATTCCCGCCACAACAACGATAAATATTTTGACATCTGCTGATTGTGAGTTTCATCCTATTTCTGTCATCATTGATTAAATTTAAGGTGAGATATCAATATTTTATACTCGAATAAGAAATATTTTTACAAGATGTGTTCTATAATAATAACATCAGTTCAATTCACCGAACACAGTCATTTGCCAGAATATTGTAAATGAATTTCAATGTTTATTCAAATTAACACTGGTAGTGACGGACATGTTTTCGACTAGTATGGCCAATTTTTAAAGATTTATTAGCCTATTTATTATTTCTTTATTTCTCAATGAATTTTAGTTAAAATGTTATTTGTTTGTACCTTAGAGATTATCATTACATTGTAAATATGCATTTTTGACATGAAAGAGTCATTTGTATTACTTTTGTGTTATGTTTATTTTAAGTTAATATTTAAAAAATACCCTCTGACGCCCAATGTTAATCCAAATTAACATAGAAAAATTTCTAAAAATTAAATACCACAAATTTTCAAATAATTTTCTGAGGTATTATAAAGCATTACATATTTTATATATGTGGAAACAATAATGCGGGTGTGAAAGGGTTAATTCCAGTAAACGCATCCGGTTTTCGATTTAGATATTTGATTTCAAGTGGAGGACACCCCTGGTCCATTTTACTCCGATGGATTGTAATTATAATACGCCCGTTTTAACTGCCTACAAGCCTTACACAGAGGTAGAATATTTAATAGGAGTGGGTAGTGTGTAAACTGTACCCTACACTATGTTAGTATGTTGTTACCTACAGTCTGTACCTAATTCAAATGGAGGTAAGGAGAGCAAGGCTGCCGACACATAGAACTAAAAGCATGCATATTTTACTATATGTACCCAGTAAAGGAAAGTGTTGTACTTAGAATACGTTTTACCTTGAAACAGATTCAAAATTAGCATTCAATTCAAGAAATAAGACTGATTAAGGCGATGCACCGTGTCCAGAGATGTGCAAAGTGGGTACCCAAAACCATTTGAAATGCGAAATGGAAATGGGTCAAAACTTTTCCATTTGAAAATGCAAAATGGTTTTTAGAAAAGCATTTCAAATACAAAATGCAAAATACCTATTTTCAAAATGCATTGAAAATGCAAAACGGTTTTTCAGGTCAAACAATTAAAATAATTATAGAATTTTTAAACAGTTTTGTCATTTAATTATGGACATCAATGTAGAACAAACATATTACATGATGGTAAATCAAAAAATGCTACGACTACGGATTATGAACCACAAAAAATTTGCCCGGGACAAATGTTGCCAACGTAAGAACATAGAAACTGCTATCTAAGATTTAATATTACAGCGTCATGGCCCCATGTTCAGTATTTGAATCAGTATTTTTTGTAATGGTATCACTCAATTGCCAGGGCTTCTACCAGGGAGCAACTTGACAAATGTAAATTATCTATCATAGCAAGGTTGAGAACCGACTGATATTTGGGGCTTATGAAAAAAAGATGAGTGGAGATAGTAGGAAGAATGTTGCAAAAAATCATTTGAAATGCAAAATGCAAAATGGTTTTTAGAAAAGCATTTTGCATTTCCATTTGAAATGGATTTATTTGAAATAAAGTATATCTCTGACCATGTGGTGTAACATTTGGGAACGGGTCGCTAACAATAACACTTCTTATGTAGATGGCTAGAAGGTTTAAATTTCCGCTGCTACACTGACCGCCTGTTTCGATTTAGGCAAGAAAAAAGACATCGCCAAAAAGTGTGTTTTATTTTCTTTTGCGAAGTTCAGGCATAAATATTTAAATGTTTTATGATCATTTTCTAAAAAACTCAATTTGCCATATCACTTACACACTTCTTGCCTCTTTCACATTATTCTATTATTCTCTCTTATTCTATTGACTCTTGACATGGCCCGACTCAAGTATCTGATTCACTTGGTCGTGTCATGTCTTGCTCGGGCGTCCCCGACTTCTACAATTCACATTTATGTCATATTTGGATAGGCGGAGAGTGCTACAATTTTCTGTGACAATTTTAAAACAAAGAATCAGGTTCATTCACATAAAAATCGACTGCATAATTTTGGTAATAGATTTGGGAATGTTGTAGACATGGTTAAAGAATAAATCTTCATAATTACTATCCGTGGTGAATATGTATATTTTCCCGTTTATTCATTTTTATTTATATATATATATCCCAAAATTATTTTCTTAAATATTTATATATTTGTTTATAATTTACATTATTTAATTAAATTATTTAAACTTATTTCTTATTTTAAAGAAGTGAGTTGTCTATATTATTTCAAATATGCTAAACTTAAACGTGATGTAACTTTATTTATTTTATAAATCAATACTTGCTTTACCATTATATAATATAAATAAATATATTCTCCTTACACTCCTTTCTTCATTTATTCGCTCTACATGCCCAAACTATCTAAGCGTCACTTTCTTCATCTTACTCATTACGCTTACATCAGCCTTGCATTCTCACACGATCATACAAAGTTTTACCACTCATACGCCTCAGGGATCTCATTTCTACAACTTTCGATCTACTTTCATCCTTCTTCTGCCAGCCCCACGCCTCACTGCCATACATCAGGGTAAGTACCAGCACTCCATTGTAGACTGCTAGCTTCGCTTCTTTGGACATTTTTTTGCTAGCGCCAACAGTGTTCAGTCCTCCATTAAAGGAGTTACCTGCATTTACCCTTCTTTCAATATATCTTTCAGCCTCTCCATCTCTCGTAAACATACTTAATTATTATTAAATGTGTATATACATATGCAGATGATAAAAAATATACTTAGTTATTAAATCAATCAACGACTGCATTAAACTTCAAGAGGTGACTTACTCCGGTGGCTCACTTCCTACCTTTGGACTAGACTTCGAAGTGTTTAGTTGGGGGAACAAAGTCCAGCTTCTTCTCTGTGCCCTCCGGTGTACCTCAAGGTTCTCATTTAGGCCCATTATTATTTAATGTGTATATATACGATATTCACAAATGTTTTTCACATTCTAATTACCTAGATTTATTAGACGATAAAAAAATATACTTAGTTATTAAATCAATCAACGACTGCATTAAACTTCAAAAGGACCTCAATCGTCTTTTTGTCTATTGCGAATTAAACAAACTTGTTACTAACATCGCAAAATGCAATAAATTAACATTTACACGTAATAAAAATAAAATATCCTTTGTATACACACTAAACGGCACACAAATCAATGAAGTAAAATATATCAGGGACCTTGGGGTAACACTGGATGTTAAATTAAACTTTATCCAACACACTGATGACATCATTAACAAAACCAATAACATGCTGGGATTTATAATTCGCATAGCAAAACCCTTCCACAACATAAACACTCTATATTCCCTTTACACCGCATATATTCGCCCGCACCTGGAACACTGTACACCGATCTGGACTCCTTTATACCAAGTCCATATCTAAAGAATAGAAAGAATCAAAAAAAAATTTAAACACATAAATTATAAACTAAACTTACACTTCTCAAATTATACCGAATCCATTAAATTTCATAATTTTAACTCCCTCCAAACACGACGTCTAATTTTTGATCAAATCTTTTTGTTTAAAATCCTAAATAATGGTCTGGACTCACAAGAACTTACCACTTTAATAAATCTTCATATTCCGTCTAGATCAACCCGACAATCTGATTTATTTTATCTACCCTCGTGTAGAACAAACATTCGAAAAAATTCCCCAATTCCTCGTATATGTGCACAATATAATACAAAATTTTACAGCATTGACATTTTTGGTAATAACCTAAAGAAATATCGATATGAAGTAATGCGTACGATCGACTATTAATATGAGAGTGTTGAATGTATCGGGAGCATCTCCTATCCTCTTCTTATTTTCCTCTTCATTTAACAACAAATTAATTTTAAGATATTATTCTTAATTTCCAATGAACTTTAGCATTAGAAACTTCTGTGGCTTGACTTCAGTTAACTTGTATATTTATATATATCATTGTATATTATGTAAAAGCTGTTTGTTTCTTACAAATAAATAAAAAAAATACTTCCCAAATACACAAACTCGTCCACCTGCTCCAAGTATTCATCATTCACAACTATATTGAGCACTGTTTTCATACTCTCTCTTTCAAACACCATTACTTTAGGCTTACTTACATTCATCATTTACTCATTTGTCATACATACTTCGTTCATCCTAGACACGAGAGAGTGTAGGTCTTCAATATTGTTAGCAATCAGCACCGCATCATCAGCATACAATAGGCAACATATTTTCAATTACTCAAATTCGCGCCCAATCCCACCGCTTTCAATTCTTGCAATCAATTATCCATGTACAAATTGAGTAACCACGGTGAAATTACGCAGCCTTAGTTAACACCTTTTGTGATATCAAACCACCCCGTAAAACCTCCCTTCACCCTACCACATGCAAAGCTTCCCTCATACAGAGACACAATTGCATGTGTGAGATTCGTATTCACTCCATACTTGGGCAACACCCTCCATAGCTTTCCTGTCTACTCGGTCGTATATATCGTATGGTCATAATTTATAATATCGTATAAGTGTACATTTGATTTTATATTAATAATTTAAAAATTGTAAATGGTAGTGTAGACAGCCTTGATTTAATTAACCTCATTTAATTTCATGTACCCATAAGAGCTACTCGATCTAAAACCTTCTTTAATTGTAACAATTCTAAGACTGAACATTTCAAACACTCGCTTGTACCTAGATTACATGAAATTAGTACAAAATAGGTACGCAGATGTAGCGGATCTGTTTAACTGCACAGAAGCTAGATACAAAAAAGCCTTAATATCATATCTTTTAAATCATGGTCAATAAAATGTAAGTCTACTCATACTTACGTAAAAAGTCAAATAAATATGTATATAAAATGAACTTCCTGGGGCAACTGAGGAAACCTGGGTCAATAAAAATAGTCTATAAGGTGAACCAACAGCTTGATTGGCACTTAACTACTTTCAACCAAAACCAGAAAATAAATGCATACATTTTAGCTATTGTAATATACTATATCATGTATCTATACTATCATATATTTCAATCAATACTAATCTAACCTAGTCTACCTATAAGTTTTGCATGTACTTGTATCTTTAACTTTTTATATCGATCTAGAGTTTCTGTTAATTGTATATTTTCTGATGTCACTGTTTATAATTTACTGTATATGGTATATTTTATACCGTTGATATTAAAATAAATAAATTTATCTATTTTGTCACTAACATGGTTTTTTTTTAAAATTAACCCCACACAGGGCCTATTTCATCTTGGGGATGCTGTGTGGAGGGTATTTTAAAATTTAAAAAAATGAGAGGAAGTTCTGGGAAGGAAATGGTATGTGGGTTGGGTAGGAATCTAGGGATCAGTATGTCTAAGAGTGACGAACGAATGATCCTTTCCGCTGCGGCGCAAGGCGATGGGTCAAGGGGGACCAGTTGGAGAGGTCAAAGGGTCTCCCCAATCTGGCACGCCACACTTCACTCTATGAACCCGGGCACCCCTGCTAAGTCACCAAACGTAGCGAACCACTTGGAATGACCTATGACAGAAGTGTTGGTTATTCAATAAAAAGGTTCTCAGAGCGGCGATACCAAACCTGCCTTCCAGGCGTTTTTTTGTTTTTATATTTTTTTTATGTGAAACCGCACAAGAGTCCCAACTACTCCCAACCGTCTTGATCCAGTGAGACTTTGGCATACCCAATCGGGGTATGTTGTGAGGCTGAAGGTAGAGGGGCGGGGAAGGAGATGGAAAAGAGGAAGGTGGTAAGTAGCTGGCTATTGAGATCTGGTTACCAAACACGGTCAAACCGGTTCAATTCTAAATAGTGTTCCAACTGTGTGTACCCAGCGTTCTTTGGAGACTTTTCTCTACTTTATATACAGGGTGTATCGGCACGTACCCGACAAACTTTAACCAGCTATTCCTTAGCACATTTGGAGTAAAAAATGTTATGGGCACTTTGCTGTCCGGTAACGTTTTTTTTTTAATAAAAAATTTACTATTCATATTTTCACCACATGTCACCACTGTTTTATCTTTTGTCAAAGTTTGAAAACCCATCTGGCAATATTTTATTCGAATTCCGTTGAATAATGTACGTGTGTACCTATATTGGCGCACTTTTACAATCACAACGAAATGGCACGGCACCATTCGTCTCATTTTTAACTATTATTATTTAGTGTGCCAATAACATTTTTTACTCCAAATGTGCTAAGGAATAGCTGGTTAAAGTTTGTCGGGTTAGTGCCGATACACCCTGTATATATAAAACTTCCGGAAGAAATTCTCTATATTAAAGTAAAAACCCTATCGAAATCCGTTGCTTAGTTTAGAAGAACTAAGCGCACAAACTGAGAGACACGGAGACTTATATTCTACTAGCGGACATGTACCCGGCATTACTGGGATTTACCCTTATAGTCCAAGCGATGACCGTAAAAATCCCATCCCATAGGCCACATGAACCAAATTAGTACTGGGCTTTAACCCCAAATAAGATTAGTTTAAAAAACGCATTCATCCAGATTTCGGCCCGGGAGGAGTCCTGGAAAGCGTCGACTTCTGGTGTCATTTTTGGGATGAAAATATCCGACGTGCCACATTACCAAAACTAACGGCAAAAGTTGACTGCAAATTTGTTATGAAAAAAAAAATCGCTCGGCCAACTTTTGTGTGGGGAGAAGTACCTAACAAATGACATTGTAGATATCCTCCAGATGCGGCAAAATATCTCATCGGCCACACGAATTAAATCGATGTCAGAATTTAGATAAAAATTCCCTGTTTACGAATATGTCTTTCTGTCGAAATTCGGCCGAGGAGAACGGAGAAAAAAGTAGTATTAGGAGGTAGACATATACCGTTCTGTACATTTCTGTAGGCCTTTTGGAGATATACCCCTAGTCAGAGATGTGCTTTATTTCAAATAAATCCATTTCAAATGGGTATTTTCCATTTTGCATTTTAAATGCTTTTCTCAATGCATTTTCCATTTTAAATGCTTTTTTGCAACATACTTCCTACTATCTCCACTCATCTTTTTTTAATAAGCCCCAAATATCAGTCGGTCCTCAACTACGCTATGAGAGATAATTAACATTTGTCAAGTTGCTCCCTGGTAGGAGCCCTGGCAATTGAGTGATACCATTACAAAAAATACTGATTCAAATACTGAACATGGGGCCATGACGCTGTAATATTAAATGTTAGATAGCAGTTTCTATGTTTTTACGTTGGCAACATTAGTCCCGCGCAAATTTTTTGTGGTTTCATAATCTGTAGTCGTGGTGTTTTTGGATTTACCATCATGTAATATGTTTGTTCTACATTGATCTCCATTATTAAATGACAAAATTGCTTAAAAATTCTATAATTATTTTAATTGTTTGACTTGAGAAACCATTTTGCATTTTCAATGCATTTTGAAAATAGGTATTTTGCATTTTGCATTTGAAATGCTTTTCTAAAAACCATTTTGCATTTTCAAATGGAAAAATTTTGACCCATTTCCATTTTGCATTTGAAATGGTTTTGGGTACCCATTTTGCACATCTCTACCCCTAGTACACTAAACACAGCGAAGCAATTTCAAGAAACGTTTCAATTCTGAATGGTGGTCTTACACCAGGGCGATACTGAGAGTATCTTCCACTCTGGTTAGTGCCGCAAATATACTTCATATTATTTTAAATGAGTAATTTGTGAAATAACACAAATTAATCAAATAAAATTAATTTGCGCATGCCAGAATTTTAACCCGCGATCTTCCGCTTGCTAATTGATAGCCTTACCACTCGACCAAGTGTATATTTTGTTGGTGGATAATACTGCATTTATTAATTTTTTTATGATTGTTTTACAATTCGAAGATTTTAACATATGAATAATAATATTTGATATTTGGAGCTCAAAATAAGTGTATACAGTGACTAGCAAAATAATACAAGCTACGTTAATACTCAATGTGATATATTTTGAACTAGCTGTACCCCGCCACGCGTTGCTGTGGTACAGTTTGTCTGTGCAGACAGAGGAACAATAGTGCGTGTAAAACATGTTTTAATCTGTCACAGGTGACATCTATATAATATAGGTATATACAAACACAGGCGTATTCGAACGCAACGTTGTGTCAATATTTCAAAGCAATCGGTGAAAAACATTTGGAGATTTTGAACAAACTGTTACATCAGTAGATATAGTAACAGGATTACGATATATTCCTATAAGAATTACGATATATTCCTATAAGAAACACAACACTTTTTTTAATTGTGTAATAATGTTAAATATTAATACATAAATCTATATTATTAATCCGCTAACGTCTGTAGTACACACTCGCTCAACGTACGACACAAACGGAAGTGCTGCCATCTACAATATTCAAATTGAAGTTGTCGTATTTTATTTTTTACCTGCTAGTATTTAATTAGTTGCTTTCTGACCCCAGGTCGCACAACGCACTTGAGCCGGTTCAAACTAGGAATTAAGTCAATAAATATTTGAGCATTGATGATGGGAAGCCCCGTATACACTGTACACGATTTATTGATTTCAAGCACTCCATTTTGACAAATTAACTATTTATATGCTAATTGAGAGTGATGAAACTAATTTGATTACAATATTGATCATGAAAATTTAAAAACGAAATCATTCGAGGCATTTAAAAAAAAACAAAAAAATGAATTTCGTGATGAAATGCTCTGCATTTTATAAGGCTATGTATGCAATGCGAAGTAATGTAAAATGAAGTATGAAAAATTGATCGCTTATAAATATAAAAGATGATTTAATTGAGGCCCCGTAGTAAGCGTTCAAAGGTGGTTTGAAATGGTAAATACGAATGTTAGAGGGAGCACGCTAATTAAAAAAAAAGATAATTAAGGCGATGCACTACGTCGCGTAATATTTTAAATCGAGCGGCTATCAATAACAGCCCTTACGTAGATGGCGATAAGGTTTAAATTCCCGCTTAACACCATCCGCCTGTTTTTATTTATGCAAAAAAAAAACATGGCCAAAAAGTGCCTTTTATTTTATTTTGTGGATGTTCAGCCATAAACATTTAATTTTTTTCCGTTCATTTTATAAATAACTTAATTTGCCACATTATACAATAATATCATAACCGAAAATGGGTTCGTAAGTAGGAGATTTTGAACTTTAAAGCAGTTTTCATAGGCTTTATACATTACTTTTTTCTGGGCTTCTAAAAAGACTTATCTAAAAAATACTCGATTATTTCAAAGACCAAGATGTATTCTACTCGCAGCATTTAATTAAAGCATCTGAAACATTTCTAGGCGACCAAATTTTCAAACCAAAAACACATGATTTTGCATTACTACGTAGTGCATCGCCTTAAGTGAAAATGGTGAAAATATTTAATAAAATACGACTCAAATATCATTAAAATAAACATTACTATTTTTAAATAATACACTTTTTATATAAAACGTGAAAAATGTTGTCAAAAACGCTAACCACATTTTTACTTAATCATTTACTCCAATTGTAGAAAAATTGAGAAAACTCGATATTTTGAATACACATTCGTTTTGTTTGGGGAATTTGCAAAAACACTATGACTTTACTTGTATCTTGTTAAACCGATTGTTACGATAGCGGCTTGAAATATGAATTATTCATTTTAACTATTTATTTAGAGGATTTTATTAATGGCATCCAGTATAAATATTTTAAGCAAACTTGAAAGAATAATCATTTCTCTTTCTAACGTCAAAAAATTACGTATTTCCGCATGATAGAAAAAAAAGATAAAAATTCTTTAATAAAAAAATGGACGCCCGGTCATATACAGGTTGTATCGGCACGTACCCGACAAACTTTAACCAGCTATTCCTTAGCACATTTGGAGTAAACAATGTTATGGGCACTTTGCTGTCCGGTAACATTTTTTTTAATAAAAAATTTACTATTCATATTTTCACCACATGTCAACAATGTTTTATCCTCGTCAAAGTTTGAAAACCCGTCTGACAATATTTTGTTCGAGTTTCGTTGAATAATGTACGTACACCTACGTTGTCGCGCTTTTACAATCACAACGAAATGGCACGGCACCATTCGTCTCATTTTTAACTATTATTATTTAGTGTGTACGAAAGAGCGACACACTTGCTAATAACAGCTGTTGAACACGAGAAACAATGCAAATGACAGTGACGGAGTGTGGATTTTTTATTTATTTTTTGTTTTTAATGGAAAAAAATGTTACCGGACAGCAAAGCGCTCATAACATTTTTTACTCCAAATGTGCTGAGGAATAGCTGGTTAAAGTTTGTCGGGTACTTGCCGATACACCCTGTATAACCTTAAAACGCTGGAGGGGTCCTTTGCGGACCCCACTCGACCCAAGCACGCTTGACACAGGACGCGTGAAATGGGTGAAATGGACGAAGGATTGACTTTAAGTACTTACCTAATTTAAGTATGATTTATTCTTTTGATCTTTGGTTACTGTGAATTTGCGATAAGTCAATTTCTTCAAAATATGAGTTAGGTCGTGGTCTTACCATTGAGTTAGGTATAGATACACAGTACATACACAGATGCATTGTTTGTGTACAGCGTATTAAAAACATAAGATCAGGCGTGCACTAGCGACTTGTGTCGCGGCGACAGTTTTTAGGCGACTATTTCAAAATCCATTCAAATCTAAAATAGTTGCAACGTGTGCGCACCTCTATATTTATACTGCAATGGATTTTGTAATTGGCGCAGCAACTGCAGCCGCGACAATTGTCGCTCGTGTGCGCACGGCCTTATTTTATAATTATATAATAATTATTCAACCATATTTTAGTAAAAAGAATGGGTTTTAAAAACTTAAGGTTAATCAAAGTAACATTTTGAATAATTGTTTTTTTTAAATATGTCTAATTGAATTTAATTTTTTTTTTCGGGAAAGAATTAATGCAAATCTTGGAAGCAGAAATTAACCTACTTCCCGAGATCCGATCGAGCTAAAACTCGACAGACATACTAGTTGTCGATCACAATGCATTCTGTCAAATTTAGTGGCAAATACGCATTCACACGCGGAAATATTACAGCAATATACGAAATATTTGTCGGTTCCACCCAATCGGCATTTGGCTCAGTTGTTAGCGCGGTCAGGAGGGCAGTACCTAATCTGGAGACGATCTGCTTTCACTAAAAATCCTTTTAAGGCGACATTAGACTCTAATAACTGGGGTTTGTTCAGATTACAATCACGTATATAAAAGCGGAGATATACGCATCTCTCTGAAATCGAATGATATTATAGCAGTTAATTTAATACGATATAAATATCGCTCCTACCCGATCGACATTTGGCGAGGTTGTGAGCTCGGTTGACTCCAGTCCTTGGGAAAGAAGGTATAATCCTCAATAAAAACATTTTTTTCAAGTTTTAAACCCCCGCATACTCAATTTCTACCGATTTATAACAAGTTTCTCGTTAAATCTTTATGTTTTTAAATTCCAAAAAATATGTTATTTTTGATGTTTCACAGAAAAATTCACAGTGTATCTTTAAATGTAACTAAAGCATTTGTCGAGAGATTTTTGCTCTATTTCAAAGGAGTCGTGTTTTATTAAATGTTTTCACCATTTTCGCTTAATTATTATCGTTTTTTTTAATAATAATATTAATCTTTATAACGAATCGGTGTACATTATGAATACCAAAAAATATGCTTTGGATAAATTGAAGGTTTTTCTATAGTTTCGCTTGAGTAGAATATACATAAAATAATAAACTACTCAATAAAAAATATAAATGTAAACTACTAAAAAATTTTTTTTTCAATAGAATGCGTATGAACGCATAAAGAAAACAACTTTTAAAAAATACAGTATTTTAGCTAAGATTATCTGTGACAGATTAACTTTTTTGCTTTCTTATAAAATTATTTACAAAATAAATAAAAACCAGTTTTATGCTTGAAATCGAACGTTTTTAAGCGTTTTATCAAGCGATTTTAATGCCTATTACCTACAATGTAAGGTATACCAAGAATATACACATTTTTTGCTTGTAGCTTCCTCGTTTTTTTAAATACTAGCGCACTCCTTCTGACATTCGTATTTACATATTTCTCTTTCAAACCATCTTTGAACGCTTACTACGGAGCCTTTAAAGATATTATAGTAAAAAAAAATTTTTTTTTACGGTTTAATTTTTTTAACCTCGATGATCGTGATTGCTATCTGCTGTTTCCCGGTGACGTTTGGCAACCATGTTTGCAATGTTTGTGTCAACTCTGATAGATCGGAGGCATATCAACAATAATTAATGCTGATAAAAAAACTAATAATTATTTTATCTAGGGTTTTCCAGTAAGAGGTGTTATTTTGAATAGCCCGCTATTTCGGTAGATGTCACTTTTGAAGCTGTCATTTTTTGACATTTGACAAGTAGAAACTACGCCATTGATAAAAATGGAACGATACACGCTTCAACAATGCATTGAAATGATTAAAATTCACTTGATTGAATCAAATGCAAATCATCTTGAGTGATGAGGCCCATTTCCACCTCGGTGGCTTCGTCAACAAGCAAAATTGTCGCATCTGAGGCTCGGAAAACCCAAGAGTTATTGTTGAAAAGCTTCTCTATCTTCAACGTGTGACTTTTTGGTGCGGTTTATGGTCCGGCGGAGTCATTGGACCTTACTTTCTCGAAAATGAGGCTGGAGCAACAGTTACGGTGGGATAGGGCTATCGAGAGATGATTAATGATTTTTTATGGCCGAAATTGGATGGTATTAATCTGGACAACGTTTAATTTCAACAAGACGGCGCTACGTGCCACACAAGCAACGAAAGCATTGATCTTTTACGATTGAATATCAAAATAACACCTCTTATTGGAAAACCCTGTACAACAAACTTCCACATGAATAATGTTCATATAATTATAATATTCTATAAATATAATATTCCAGTATTCTTCCAATAACAGTCCTTCCCAAACATGAAATCACGACCACCATCCTACAAATTAACCAACAATCAACCTACACTAACATCAAGCTACTCTACAATCAAGACCTCCACAACCACAATACTCGGAATAACAATAAAATCCACATCCTCTAAATACGAAATATGGAATAATATCTCTTAACTATACTGCCTACACACTCTATAACTCTCTTCCAGATAAGTATAAACAGCCGGCATATTCCAAAAATTTAAAGTAATGCATTAAAAGAATATTTTTTTTAAAACATTTCTTGTCGTGTTGTAGTTTGTTTTGTTTTTTCTCTTCTATCCTTTTCTATCCCATATATTTGTAGTGGAGCATAATCTATTTTTATCAATGTAAGAGTGGGTAAGTACCTTCTTCCAAATTCCCGAAGTTATCATGTCGGCTGTTATGAAATGTACAATTGAGCATTTGAAGTTTTTACAATTTTTCAAAAGTAAAACTCAAAATAATCAGTTTTTTGTCCCTCCTGTAAAATTTTCCAAAGTGGAGTTACCAAACTTACTCTTTAAGCCCCCGTATTTCGAAATTCTACCGATTTATAACACATTATTTATCTTTGACACTTTAAGTTCAAAATAATATCACACATTTATTTATTAATACAAATTTCTAGGCAAAAAATACTTTAATAACCTACCTGATAATATCAGAAAAATCGAAGACGAGAAAACCCTACGCAAAGCGATCAAAAAACATTTCAATTAAAAAAAATAAAAAATAACGAAATTCGTCAATTAAATAATGTAACGTTATAAATCGTTAAATTGTACATTGTTGATATACATTTATATTTTTAATGTTCTTAATTCCTTAAATTATGAATAAGAATACTTACATAAATAATGTTCATCTCGATACTCAGCATCTCTTTTAAACACAAGCGTCTGCTTCCATAAAAGAGTAACATAAAAAATTTAAAAAAAAAATTGTGAAAACTAATTTTTATATATCATTATTGTTAGCAAATATTATTATACATTGTAAACTGTTTAATTATTAAATAAAAAATAAAATAAAATAAATATGTGGTAAATGTGACGATAATATGTACACATTTGTTATGGCGAAACGGTAATTATACGAAATTGCCTCGATAGAAAAAATTCGCAAATAAGCTCCGAAAATTATTAAAAATACAGGTTGTTCCTTTATTTAATATGTTATAGGTATGCGAAAAATCACAGTGTATCTTTAAATGCAACTAAAGAATTTGTCGAGATATTTTTGTTGTATTTCAAATGAGTCGTGTTTTATTGAATATTTTCTCTTAATTATTATCGTTTTTCAATATTAGCGCGCTCCCTCTAATATTCGTATTTCCATATGACGCGCGACGTTAAAAAAACAATACCGTACAAAATTAATTACATTAATCCTAATGATTAGATTTGCCAATCAATGGTCGCCCCATTAGATTGTGGTTTTGCCGCGCATCGCATTTTTTCGTCGTGGCTTCTTCTTCCTTTAAATCGTTATATTTTATGGTATTGTCTCGTTTTACCTGTGACAGATGTGAATAATCGACGAAGCCACTGAGCTAATCCCACCCTATTTCCTTCGGTCATATTTAACTGTATCATACTATACAGAACTACTAACATTGTCTTCATTTGAAAACTGAATGTCAACAAAACAAAATATATGGAAATAGGCAACAAAACGCATAACACAGAGTTAAAATTGACAATTAATGACGAAAAAATTGAAAAAGTAAATGAAATTAAGTACCCGGGTGTGATACTAGATTCAAAACTAACTTTCGCAGCAAATTTTGAATATGTGCTAAAGAAGGTATCTAAAAAAGTAAATTTTCTTAGAAGATTAAGAAATAAACTAAATGGAAACACTACAGAGCTGATTTATAAAACTATAGTTGCTCCACATTTAGATTATTGCTCTACTATGTTGTATTTGGCCAATGAAGGAAACTTGAACAAGCTAGATGTTATACAGAATAGAGCTATGAGATGTATACTAGGAAAAGGAAAATACGCAAGCATAGATCAAATGAGAGAACAGCTGAATTGGATTTCTATAAAAAAGAGACTATTATTTAATGTGTTAATTTTTGTACATAAAATCATGAACAACCAAATGCCAAAATATTTTAAGGATGAAATTGTTTTTAATAGAGATGTTCATAATTACGAAACCAGAAATGTAAATAGGATTAGATTGCCACATATGAAAAAAACAAAATCACAGAAATGCCTAATGTACAAAGGACTAAAAATGTATGATGAAATGCCTGAAAGTCTGAAGAATGAATGTATTTAAAAAGAAATGTTATATTTATTGTAAAAATATGTAAAATTACAAAATGAAATATGATCTTGTTTATATTAGTTTATATTCAAATGTATAAACTAACTCAATAAATAATAAAAAAATAAAAAAATTTCTTCGCATGTTTTTATTGGCTGCTCTTTATGTATGATTGCAAGATTCTTCCCCAACTAAATGCAATCTAGATAGTGTCTTGGGTAAATAATACGTCTTTAATTTTAATGTGCGACATCTATTGAGTTTTTTGCAAGTGTAGGATGAATATTTATAGTTTTTGGAAGACCAAATTGTAATATTTAATCGATACCTAAAATTTTAAGAGAATAAGTTATTTAAAAAAATAAATATAATAATAATGTAAATGAACGTATAGGATTAACAGGGGTAGGCAAAGAGGGTGTTTGTGTTGCGTCTCGGCACACTCTTCTTCCTTCATTCACATTCTTACATCGTCTCGTACATAATCAAACTCTTGACATGATCCTATTGTTTGAATCACTTGATCGTGCCATGTCTTCCTCGTGCGTCCCCATACTTATAACAAAATTATTAAAAAATGCAACTTACCGATTGTAAACGGATTAGTAGAAAAATCACATCTAGTGTTCATAACGAAACATTATTTATTTATTGGGTGTACAAATATTCTACTTATAAACATTTGGGATTAATATTTTAATAGACAAATATACAAATCACACCGATATAATAATTATTTAAAGATATTTTTGTTTAGAAATTAATCCTATCTAATTTTCACCCAGTCACTGCTTTTTTATTAGAATTTCATTAGAAAACTTTGTCAATTTGTAAAGTTTTTTTCATTATTTGCACTTATAAGCTGTTTTTTTAGCATTCTGTCAGTCAGTTGCGCACTATAAGGTGTCAATATTGAACGCAAGAACGAGACGAAAAACGAACAGACAAAACAAATTATAATGAATTTATTTTATAGTGTTTTATGGGTTAAAAAAAACACATTTATAGAGCGATATTAATATAATTTTAAAATCAATCTTTCACTTTTAATACGGTTGGATACAAAAACTAAGTCATTAATGATAGATATCTAAGTTGTTTTATAAATGTTTAGTTTTAATGAAGTATGTTTTAGTTTCAGTGGTGTGAATAATAATTACAGATCACCCGTTTTCGACATGACGGCTTCCGCGCATTTTTCTCGAGAATTGAACCACATCGCGGTACACCCAAGTTTCCTCACAGGCAGGTCGGAAATAGGGCATTTTCGAAATGCGGCACAGGCAAAACGCATCATAAGATCACGGAAAACCGATACAAACGTTCCTCCCGCACTGCAATATGTAAAGCTGAACTAAAATCTACGCAATCACACGGAACAAAACACGATCACTCAGAAAACTGCCAAGTCTTCGCACAAAAAGCTCGCTGCTGCCTAAAATCTGTCACTGATTCATTATGTTTCGACTTTCCAGTCATTTGGCCACATTATATCACAAACTTGTCCATGTTTTGAAGTGTCACTTCATTGTAGAATCATTTTGACATCCACCGGGGCGATTTCATTGCGCGATAGCGTATAGTTTTTCCTTTATTTTCATCTATACATTGTTCTATGCAATCTCCCAGTGGAAATGGGCAGGAAACCACCGTTCTCATTCTGTAAAACAATCTGGAAACAGTGCGACAGAGACGCAGCATTGACGTTGGATAAACGTCAAACAGCGCCCGAGGTCTTCCGAGGTTTTCCGGAAATGCCCGAAGCTTTCCGAATGGCAAGTTGTTTTCCACCACGCCTCGTATTACCGGAGTGAAGTTGTTTCAATTTGCGAGAGCTTTCGACATCGGCGTGAAACTAGCTACAGAAACACCTGTCAAAGCTCGGAAAACAAATTAGTATTTTTTGAACATTTTGTACTTGTATAATGTTTCGTTATTATCGTTACCGAATTAATTTAGTTATAATGCAATGAATTCACTTGATATGTGTTTGTTGTTTTTGCAGGTATGACAAGTATACCCGGGTTTAATGTCATTAGTTCTCGTAATAGAATAATATGTTATATTGTTAGTTCAGTAACCTAACAGTAGGTATTTAAATGCCTCCTATTGTCGTCATTATTATTGGGAAAACGTTGGTTGCACAATTATTATGAAGGACTTAGCTAGCGGGGGAATTGAACTCTCAACGCCTGGGTGGAAACTCGTCGCATCTTTTCATTCAGCTGCCTAGTAATCATGATACATGAATAAGTTTATATTGAAACAGACACATTATAATGAATCAGGGTATCTAGCACGATAAAATATAAAAGTTTTATCGATAATGTCGGTAACTTGTCATCGTTTTCGAGCGTGACTGCACTTCGCTAACGAACAAACATCAGTTCACAACGAGTGTTCTTAATTTATTCGACGTGAACTGTTGTTTACAAGTTAGCGATCTGCAGTCGCGCTCGGGAACGATGATAAATTGTCGATAAATCCTTTATCGATCGACCATGATACCCAGAACGCTAATTTGATAAGTTACGTAGGTACACATATTTTTAAGGATATTTTTTAAACAAATGAGTGAGTATTATTTTACTGTCTTGGCAAACAATACAATGTACTTATGATTGTGTGTATGGGTGCATATTACACCTAATTAATAAATAAATAAATTTATCAGTTACGTATTAAGTTTGCTTTTAACTTTCCGGAGCCTGTGGGACTTTGACAATGACACTGTAAGGAGTGGTGAATGGAAGGAGATGGAGAAGATGATGATTATAAAGTACTTGGGTATTAAGGTCTGATCTAAAAACACGGTTAAAGTCATCCCAAGCAATGACTTTTCGATTCTGAATGGTGTTCTTTAACCAGAGAATCTAGAAAATATCTACCATTGTTTTTTGGATAACAAAAATAGCTCGCTTCTTGACTTGTTTATAACAAAGCAGGATATAACATACCTATCACAAGAAAACCATTTTATAAACAAATCATTTTATTTACATTTGAAGTATTCACCGATTTTCAATGAACACGTAATAACCCTGACCACTAAACTATACAGATTTGAAATAAAACTGGATTCGTCCATAATTAACAGATGTACCATTTTTTCATGTATACATTAGATATATTAACGGTTTGATAATTAATCCCTCGTATATCCAATTTTTAACCGATTTATAACAAGTTACTCTTTAAGTTTTTAAGTTCCAAAAACATGTTATTTTTTAAGTTAAGGCGAAGCTTAATGCCATATCACTATTTTGATTAATCTTTATAACAAATTGGTGTACATTATGAAAACCAAAAAAATATGCTTTAGTCAAATTGAAAGTTTCCTATCACTTCGCTTGAGTAGAATACAAATAAATAACTCAATAAAAAATATAAATGCAAACTACTATGGATCTTCCAGAATGCGACTTTTACATATTGCTCAATAAAATTTAGCCTTCAGGCCAGTTCCCACAGTTCGTATTTTCAAAGTTAGCATAGTTTCCCACATTTGCACATTCGACCCTACAATAAAACAATTCATTGGCCTTGTATTTTTATAAAAATATTGTCTTGTTTGTGTATAATTTATGATTTAAGAATTCGTGACATTTTATGATCACCCTAGTTAAACCATTTGCCTAAAAATATTTTCCAATATCTTTCCCACCCCTGTCCCATAGTAATAAAAACCCCAAATAAAGTTTCATCTCCCTTAAAATAATCCCTTTAAAATATTTGTTTTGTTTAAGTCACGTCTGTATTATTTAGGATAGTTAAGTGCATTATCTTTTATGTTTAAGAATGTTGTTTTCCGACGAGCGGGTGGAACAGCTTTATTTTTGTAATATGTTTTTTTTTTTTTTTTTTTTTTTTTTTTATTGTTTAACTTATAACATTGTTACATTGTACATAAAATAAGTTAAAAATAAGTAATAGTGTAAAACATATGTTGTTGAATTTCTACTCCAATGAAGAGTGCTAGCTCTTGAGCTTGGCGTAGGAGTTATTTGACAATTATTTCATGTTTATATCAGTAATTAACATTATTACAGTACAATAAATATAAACTTAAAAGAGGATTGTGACGTTAATTTTGGTTGAAACATGAATTGAAGTTATAACATTTGATAGGTGATATTAATTTTTTTTAAAGATAAATTTGACCTTCTTTTTGAATAAAATAAAATCTGGTATTTTTTTCACTTCTTCGGGAAGACTATTAAAATATATTATGCCTTTGTAAATGTAGTTATTGTGCATTTGTTGTGTTGAAAATAGAGGAATTTGGATGTTAAAATTATGCCTTAAGGATGAGTTAAATTTAAGTTTTTTTACTACAGTTTCTTTATATATTTGTAATATTGCATCTTTTTTATAGAGGTCTTCAATTTTTGGTACTTCGAAAATTTTGAACAATGATGCTGAAGAGAAAGTTGGTTTTTTTTTCAAAATTACTTTGATAATTAGTTTTTGTACCACTTTAACAGAGCTTAAAAAATTTTCATATGCACCTCCCCACCCAATGATTCCATACTGAAGTAATGATTGGACTAGTGCGTAATAGACTTTTTTCAGGTTGTTTATCTTGAGAACATTTCTTAATCTAATGAATATATAGATACATTTTCTAATGCGTTTAACAAGTTCACATATGTGTCTGTTCCATTTCATATGTTGGTCTACAATTACACCGAGGTATTTTATTTCAGTTGTTTGGTTTAGTATGGTACATGATTCATTACAAACATCTTTGTTACATTTTTTGTTGTGTATTATTATATGAATGTTGGGGTTAGTTTTGAATTTATTTATTGTGAATGGTATATAAACTGTTTTTTTTGCGTTAATTGTAAGTAGATTTGTATCGAACCAGTTTTTTAGGATTTGGATGTCATTATTTGCATTTTCATTTACAATTTTCCAGTCATTACCCTTAATTATGATAATTGTATCATCTGCGTAAGATATAACTGTTCCACTGAGGTTTTGTTTGAAAATATCGTTTACGTACATGATAAAAAGTAAAGGACCCAAAACAGTACCTTGTGGTATCCCAAAATCACTTGTGAGTGGTAGACTAGATGCGTGATTAATTTTTACAACTTGTGTTCTTTGGTGAAGATAACTTTTTAGCCAACTTAATGCTGTGTCATTAAAACCTACGATCTTTAATTTTTGTATTAGTTTGACATGAGATATGCTGTCGAAGGCTTTTTGGAGATCAACAAAAATACCAACACATTTTAATGATTTGTCTAAAGCGTCTTGTATGGTACTAGATAATTTAGCAATGGCGTCTTTTGTGCTTTTGTTTTCCATGAATCCAAACTGATTTTCGTGAATTGTATTATTAATCTTTATGAACTGAGTTATTCTTTTTTTGGCAATTTTTTCAAATATTTTTGCAATGTTTGATAGTAAAGAAATAGGGCGGTAATTGGTTGGTTCTTCCGGATTGCCGGTTTTAAATATTGGTATAATTACAGATTGTTTGTACATGGATGGAAAAACTCCGCTTTGAAAACTTGTATTGATTATATGAGTTAATGGTTTTGATACTTGTGATTTTATACATTTCAGTGTTTGTATTGTGACCCCATCAAAACCAGGGGTAGAACCTCCTTTCATACCTGTAATAATTTGTTCAATTTCTTCTGGTGTTGTTGGTTGAAATAATTCAAATTTATGCTCATTATTTACTGTAGTGTTTGGGTCATTTGGGGTAAGGCCTTGTTGGATTTTTTTAGCGAGGTTTTTTCCTACATTAGCAAAAAAATTGTTAAATACATTTGCGGCTTCTAGAGGTTTATCTTTACAGCAGATTTTTGAATCATTATGATTTACATTGTTGATTGTTTTATTTTTTAAATGTTTTTTATCGACAATTTCATTTATGATGGACCAAATCCTTTTACTGTCATTTCCAGATAATTCAAGTTTTTGTTTGTAGTAGTCATCCTTTGTGTTTTTTATTAGATATGTAAGTTTTTTTTTATAAGCTTTGAAATGTTTTTGTAATGTTATATTTTCCGGTTGTTTTGTATATTGTTTGTAGAGTGTTTCTTTGTGTCTAATTGAGATGATTAATCCGTGAGTTATCCATGGTTTGATTGGCTTTAGTTTTGAAGATGTTTTGTTAGATTTAATATTTCTACAAGCATTTATGTGAAAACTCAGTTTTTTATCAAATATTTTGCAGCATTCTTCTACATCGTTACATTGATATATTTCTTGCCATTCTTTTTCGTTACTTAATATTTTAGTGAGAGAATTTATATTAATACCATAGTTGTATTTATCAGTATTATTAACGGCCGTTGTGGTTGGTAATGAGAGGTTTTGATGTTTGTAGTCATATTTAAATATACATGCAAAATGATCCGTTACAGATGTTTTAATTACCGCAGATGATATATTTTGTATATCTTTGGTGTTTGTGAATATGTGATCGATACAAGATGGTCGTTGTCCGATAATGTTTCTGGTGTATGAATTTATACATGAAATGTAATTTAATTCTGCTAACATATTTAAATAGTTATCTTTATCGTTAGAGGAGTAGTCATTAGCGATATTTAAGTTAATATCTCCGATGAGTATTGTTTTTTTGTTTCTATGATGTTGTAATATTTTTTTAAATTCTTCTATGTATGTGGTTATAGCAGAAGAGTGTGTCCGATAAATAGCAATGATATTAAATGAATAATTCATAAAATTTATCTCCAAGTTTAATAAATTGACATTATTCACCATTATTTCATTTACACTTGTGACAGCGTAAATATTTGATACAAATATGGCGACGCCGCTATTTCTGTTAATTTTATATTTTGTTGCATAGTACGAGTAACCCGGTATATTATAATTAATTTCACTCGATGAATGCGTTTCTGATAGTATTATACAGTCAAGTCTATTTAATTGTTTAATAGTTATTAGAAATTCTTCGAAATTTTTTTCCAAAGATCTAACGTTCATGTGTATTATTATTAGGCTGGCTGTAGGTTTTATATCTATAAAATCGTTTGTATTATTTACCGTGTCAAAAATCCTTTCGTCTATTTTATATGAATTATCTATTGCGTTTATTATAAAGTCGTTCATTTTGAGGTAGTAATAAAATTAACAATAATGTTGGCGCTGGGAATACACTTCACATTTGCAATTATAATATTATATGTGTTTGCTTGTACATTATCACTGCGTGTTAACACTTTGCGGGCGGGCTTTTCGTAATATTTTTTTGAAATATTGTGCATATTATTTAGGTTTTCGTTACACTTGTAATTAATAATATGCATCATTAGTCGTAATCGATGCGATCCCTCGCAATTTTCAGCATTTTGTTTCTATAGTTGCACCTAATACTGTTGGCTGCGTGGTCCGTGGTGTTTTTTTCTCCATATTTAGAATTTTGTCTGGTGCAGTTTACACATGCTGGTACTGTTTTTTCTCTTCCCGGACATTTTGAAAGGATGTGATCGCCCATGCAGTGTGGGCAAATTGGAGGGCTGGTTCGGTGTAGGCATCTTTTAGCCGTATGCATGAACATACAGCAATGAAAACATTGAGTCAGTGGATCGCAATCTTCAATTATGTCCTTCAAGAATTTACTTTAAATACAGATACCTCCCAGAAAAAGGACAGTATTGCTATAACTGGTAGGTACAGGCGTACCTACGCAGGAGGCAGTGTTGATATAACTGGTAGGTACAGGCGTACCTACGCAGGAGCTAGTGTTGAAATAACTGGTAGGTACATGCGTACCTACGCAGTCAGTCGTGAGATAATTACTAGGTTTATGTAAACCTAGGGAAAACTGAAGAATAAAGGAAACTACAACCTTCATTTCTTTCAGTTTAAGTTTGAGCAGAGGAAAATAAGATCCTCTGCAATTATATTGTGATTTAATAAATTTATATGTCAAGAAGAAGAAGTGTTTTCCTGCATTCTATCTGACGGCGTGTTCTCGTACCACGATAGCAGAAACATACTACAAAATATATTTTGTTCATTAGAAATGTATGAACGCGTAAAGGAAACAACTTTTAAAAAATACAGTTTTATAGCTAAGATTATCTGTGACAGTTTCACTTGATTAACTTTTTTGCTTTCTTATAAAATTATTTAAAAAATAAGTTAAAAACCAATTTTTTGCTTGAATTCGAACGTTTCTAGACTCCGTTTGTCAAGCGGTTTTAATGCCTATTACCTAGAATATAAGGTATACCAAGAATATACACATTTGCTTGTTATGCCGAAACGTAAATTATATTAAATCGCAAAGTAAGCTTTATAAAACACGTTTTTATGTTATTTAATATGTTATAGGCATGAAAAAATTAACAGTGTATCTTTAAATGCAACTAAAGCATTTGACGAGAGATTTTTGCTCTATTACAAACGAGTCGTGTTTTATCAAATATTTTCTAATTATTATCGTTTTTTTTTAATATTCTATAAAAACCATCTTTCAACGCTTACTACGGTGCCTTAAGGCCGAGTGTAGTTTTTTATTAATTTAAAATAATGATAATATTATTAAACAAATCGATAATGATAGTGTTTTCAACGAGGAAAAATTTGCGCTACAACAAACTGTAGATGTCTTTTTAATATAATTATGTTAATAAACTTACTTTAAGGCGATGCCATACGTAGTAATGCAAAATCATGTGTTTTTGGTTTGAAAATTTGGTCACCTAGAAATGTTTCAGATGCTTTAATTAAATACTACGAGTAGAATACATCTTGACCTTTGAAATAATCGAGTATTTTTTAGATAAGTCTTTTTATAAGCCCGGATAAAAATAGTGTAAAGGCCTATGAAAACTGCTTTAAAGTTCAAAATCTCCTACTTACGAACCCATTTTCGGTTATGATTTTATTGTATAATGTGGCAAATTAAGTTATTTATAAAATTATCGTAAAAAATTTAAATATTTATGCCTGAACATCCACAAAATAAAATAAAAGGCATAAAATATTTTGCATAAAAATATTTTTCGGCGTGCTAAGATATTGAAATCGCGATGCACTACGTCGTGTAATATTTTAAATCGAGCCGCTATCAATAACACCCCTTACGTAGATGGCGATAAGGTTTAAATTCCCACATAACACCATCCGCTTGTTTTTATTTATGCAAGAAAAAAACATGGCCAAAAAGTGCCTTTTATTTTATTCTGTGGATGTTCAGGCATAAATATTTAATTTTTTTCCGATCATTTTATAAATAACTTAATTTTCCACACTATACAATAAAATCATAACCAAAAATGGGTTCATAAGTAGGAGATTTTGAACTTTAAAGCAATTTTCATAGGCCTTATACATTATTTTTTTCTGTGTTTATAAAAAGACTTATCTAAAAAATACTCGATAATTCCAAAGGCTAAGATGTGTTCTACTCGCAGTATTTAATAAGAGCATCTGAAACATTTCAAGGCGGCCAAATTTTCAAACCAAAAACACATGATTTTGCATTACTACGTAGTGCATCGCCTTAAGAACAAGAGAGGATATAGTAATGGTTAATGGTAGTACGTGTGTTATCTCATATATATATATATATACGTATAAACCTCTTTTGTACTTTTTCTATTACTAGAATATGGTTTTGTTCAGAAAGTGCCCATATAATGGGGCTTTATTCCAGGGTACTGCGAACAAGGACTTCATTTGTTAAGATGGGCCATGTACACTTATTGATAAAGCACGTCGCCAACATCTTTCACGAATACTACTACTGCTGGCATCTACACATAATGCATAGCCGTGTTACAGTCCGTGCAGTTTGGTCGTAGCTCTATTAATATCTCCCATTGTTTATTTTTATTTTTTTTATTTTAATTTTTAAAAGAAAGACAAACATTCCCGGGTTACGAATAACCTGACAATATTTGAAAATCTCCTACTACCACCATAGTAAGCTGAAAATGTTGCTTGTGTTGTGATGGAGGACTTAGCCAGCCGAGGAATTGAACACGCCTCGCCTGGGTGGGACCCAAGCGCGATGTCAACTCGGCCACCAACCGGTCAATATTATCTATGATTAAGTACATAATACTGGTCACGTAGTTCTATATTCGTCACCAAATGACACGTGGTCATAAAATCGTTCTACGTTCTGTATTTCCTTTTATATTATGGTCAGATATATATTATAAACAGCTTTAGAAAGAGAGAACACCGAGCTTTCTCTTTTCGTTAAAATTTTACCATACAGTAGGCAATAGGTAGTACGTAGTAGGTGGTAGGTGGTAGGTGGTAGGTGGTAGGTGGTAGGTGGTAGGTGGTAGGTAGGAGGTGGTAGGTGGTAGGTGCTAGGTAGTAGGTGGTAGAAAGGAGGTGGGAGGTGGTAGGTGGTAGGTGGTAGGTAGGAGGTGGTAGGTGGTAGGTGGTAGGTGGTAGGTGGTAGGTGGTAGGTGGTAGGTGGTAGGTGGTAGGTAGGAGGTGGTAGGTGGTAGGTGGTAGGTAGGAGGTGGGAGGTGGTAGGTGGTAGGTAGGAGGTGGGAGGTGGTAGGTGGTAGGTGCTAGGTGGTAGAAAGGAGGTGGGAGGTGGTAGGTGGTAGGTAGGAGGTGGTAGGTGGTAGGTGGTAGAAAGGAGGTGGTAGGTGGTAGGTGGGAGGTGGTAGGTAGGAGGTGGGAGGTGGTAGGTGGTAGGTGGGAGGTGGTAGGTGGTAGGTGGGAGGTGGTAGGTAGGAGGTGGGAGGTGGTAGGTGGTAGGTGGTAGGTAGGAGGTGGGAGGTGGTAGGTGGTAGGTGGTAGGTAGGAGGTGGTAGGTGGTAGGTGGTAGGTAGGATGTGGTAGGTGGTAGGTGGTAGGTAGGAGGTGGGAGGTTGGAGGTTTTAGGTGGTAGGTAGGAGGTGGGAGGTGGTAGGTGGTAGGTGGTAGGTGGTAGGTGGTAGGTGGTAGTTGGTAGGTGGTAGGTGGTAGGTGGTAGGTGGGAGGTGGTAGGTGGTAGGTGGTAGGTGGTAGGTGGTAGGTGGTAGGTGGTAGGTAGGAGGTGGTAGGTGGTAGGTGCTAGGTAGTAGAAAGGAGGTGGGAGGTGGTAGGTGGTAGGTGGTAGGTAGGAGGTGGTAGGTGGTAGGTGGTAGGTGGTAGGTGGTAGGTGGTAGGTGGTAGGTGGTAGGTGGTAGGTGGTAGGTAGGAGGTGAGAGGTGGTAGGTGGTAGGTTGGAGCTAATGTAAAAAAAGTATACTACTACGAACTTACGCGAAATGGAAATCAATTTATAACAACACATATGCAAAACCTTCATTTACCAAAAATTATAATTATCTCCCTATAAGTGAATTGCGATGTATTACTGGCCAATCTGAGCACGATATTGCACAATTTCCACGTATATGTATATATTTCAACCAAAAAACTATAGGAATCACTTTAATTCATTATTATTTATTTGGTAAACTAACATTTAAGACAAGATTTTTTATGCATGGCACAGAGGGTAACAATTATTTTTCTAAGCAATAATTATTAGCCTGAAACACTCATCCATATTGAAAAATCTCCTAATAAAAATCACATGACGCCAACGGGATTTGAACCCGTGTCCTTTCGATTTCCGGTCGACAGCTCTGACCACTGAGCTATGGCGGCTTATCTCTTATCCGCGAAATAATTCAATATATACTAGGAGATTTTTCAATGTGGATGAGTGTTTCAGGCTAATAATTATTGCTTATAAAAATAATTGTTACACTCTAATTCAATTCAATTTCAACGTTAGAACCGTGACTCCCTTATCAGACACAAGAGTTCTTCGTTTCTGATAAGGTATACATAATGATTGACTAATAATGCTCTTAAATATGTTCCCTTTAACTTATAAACGCATTGTATATATTACGTCGCGCCTAACAGTGAAGAACTCGACGTATAACCTTGGCGTTTGTTGGGTTAAAACGGTCTTAAACCAGGCTCAAGACCGGCTTTTCCACACCAACGCTAAACGGGCGTGTAGAATCTAATTAGTAAAACCGGATATGTTTGTAAAATATATGTTACTCGTATTTTCAATAAAAGTTTGGTTGAGTGATTTGGCATCAAATTCAAAATTAAGTTTTGAATGAAAGATAAATTCTATGGCATGGAATATCTTGTACAGCGCCGTAGGGTCGATTTTCAGAAAAGCGGCACTACACAAATTATCCAATCTGATTCAATTTGTAGTGGTAAGCCAATACTCGAGTCGGACGGAGTCGGGTACTACTTAGTACACAGTAGTACCCGACACTGGTACCTAGGCCGTGGTAGAACCTACTGGACACTTCGTCCGTTGCCTAGAGGTCAAACCAGACGGTACCTAAAACTACCTCGCTATTCATACAGGCATTGAGCGACCGCTATAATCTTCAGGGTTACGGGCGGCAACATATTGTAGCGATAGTAACTAGAATGTTCAGGAATCGCATCGAAACCTACGAGCTAACACCGTAGGTTCTGCTCATCTATCTCTACCCGATGGATGATTTTCGATGCATTCGCACCTTATGTAAGCGACAGCGGGAAGGTACTCAAGCAGTCTACTACTTTCATATAGTTAACGCGCTAATCAAAACAACTTAATCCTTTCGCGCCGCGATTACTTAAATAATCCTTGCTGTGTCTGTTGTGATTAATTACTTGTGAGAAATATCAAATATTGTTAATATTTATTCACGGCTGTTTTAACTGTAGCGATCGACGAGATTCATCTAGAATGTTTCGCTAAAGGTAAACAATACGAGCTTCCTGTCTACGGGCTACCGACGTCTAGAGCTACCTACGACAATACGTTGCGAGTTGGTCTAGCACATTACGCGCATTCGCTAGAAGGTTCTAGCCTATTGCCTAGGCATAATTTCAGTGCCATCGAAACTACCAGACGAATCTTGCCGAAGCGAGTGACCCGTAGTTTACCAGCGATCTCGCGCAGCTACTGATGCCATCGGCCGGGCTATATAAACAGGCCCGACGCAGCGAGCAGTCAGTCAGTCATCAGTCGTTCAACAATTTACAATACTTCGCGAGTGACAACCCGCGCAGGACAATATACCAGGCTCTGCATGGTTTATTTATGGACTCCAACGGGATCACAGCGCCCTGCCCCCATCGTTCCTGGCCTGGATCACACAGCGCCCTGGTTACAGCACATCTGACAAGCGCTACATCCACGCACCTAGACCACGCGGCATCCTCGCTAGTCTATGCACCTCCCGCACAACCGCCGACTAGTTCCACCGCACCTTTCGGCTTCCCTGTCAGTACTGGAGCTCCTGAAAGACCCACGCTCTTCACCAGTACCTGATACGTCAACGAGTCCGGTCACCAGCAGCGGCGTCGACTCACTGACCCGCGCTTGACCGCCTGCATCCGGAGTCTTCATCATCGATCCTCAAGTCAATTCAAATACGGCAACCTGACTCCATAACACACTGTGATCTTCACGACATCTTTCATTTCGTGCCTCCTCACCAGATCCCCAAAGAATAAATCTATTACAAAATATAACATTTTTAATTTCAACACCGAATACATATTCGTAAAAAATTGATATTATTTTGAATTTGATGAAATTCTGAAACTTTAATATTACCTCGGTAAATATCATTTCATTTTTACACTACCCATTAAAAAGTATTGGTTTCGTTGTCTATTGAACTGTGCTCACAGAGTGAATTGTTGAAGTGATTCCAGTGTAACATACTCCTTCCCATTCTACTGTTTAACCCTCCAGTCTAGTAGAAGTACGAGGTCGAAGTGGATAGTCGAAGTAGTAAGTAGACGGACGCGGGGAACATGAACCTCCCCGTAGAACAAAGGGGAGTCATTCCTTTCAATTACCACTCCATTTCCCGTGGCATTGTATTGCAACACTGTGCAGGATTTTCCGTTTATCGTTACCGCGTAAATACTGCGACATCTCTAAATAGTATAAAATAAAGTCGCTATCCGCGTCTGTCTGTTTGTGCGCTTAGTTCTTTTAAACTTGGCAACAGATTTTGATAAGGTTTTCATCTATCATTTAGAGAATTTCCTTTCGAATTTTATTATATTCATGGAATGTAGAGATAAGTCGACGTTTATCCTAAAATACACAACCTCAAAACTTTACTCCTAATTCAATTCAATTCAATTTGTTTATTAATTTCAAAAACATTACAAAGTTTTTCATTTCAAAGCGTTTTTAAAATAATTTTTATAATAAGAATTAAAAGATCAATATTTACAGTGTGTATATTAACTATATCAGTGATAATAGAGCTTGCCTTTTAAAGGAAGCTTCATTGATGACAAACATGTCGATATCCGAATTTATTCTGTTCAACAGCAAGATTGCTCTCCCCACAGGCATGACCATTGGCAAGTTAGTTCTGCAGGCCGGGAGATAAAATAGTCTATGTTGTCGGTGACGTAGATAACCATCGGGAACATAGAAATGAATGCTCTCCATGATGACCGAGTTTTCAAACCATCCACGAATCAGTCTAAAGAAATGTGTAGCAATGCGCACATCTCTCCTGACCCGTAGATAGTTCATTCCGAGCATACCCAAAAGAAAGTCAGTGGGATAGAGCCACGGGTAGTAGCCATACTCCCTCATGTAGAGAAATCTCAAGAATTTCTTCTGAACTCTCTCCAACATGAGAGAATACTTAACCTGGTGTGGACTCCAAATCACCGACCCACTTTCAAGTCTACTCCTTACTAAGGAATTAAATAAAACTATAAGCACCCGGTTATCTCTGAATTTCCTTGCAGTGCGTAGAACAAAGCCCAGAATTCTAAGTGAAGTGCTACATGCCGCCTCAATATGAGCATGAAATGTCAGTCTACTATCAAACATGATTCCAAGATCCTTCATTGTCGAGACACGTTTTAAACTTCGGGCGTCCGTTGAATACCGGTAATACCAGGTATGACTCGCCCTAGTGAATGACAAAATTAAACATTTAGAAACATTAAACTCAATCCGATTTATTTTACTCCATTCAACAATTCTATTAATGTCTGACTGGAGTTGATTGCAGTCTTCTAAATTTAGTATTTCTAAGAAAAGTTTTAAGTCATCAGCAAAGAGAAGAAACCTAGAATGCAGAATTACTTCTGAAATATCGTTTATAAATATGGAAAAGAGGAGTGGGCCTAAATTACTGCCTTGGGGTACCCCCGATCGTACAAAGAAATGGTTAGATTGGAATAGTCCATGAGACACAAACTGTTTCCTGTCTGCAAGATAGCTAGCAAAAAAAGTAAGTAGTCTTATGGAGAATCCTATTGTAGCCAATTTATTGAGTAAAACGTCGTGATTTACAGTATCGAAGGCCTTTGAAAAATCATTGTATGAACAATCTACTTGATGGCCTTTGTCTAATGATTTAGATACGTAATCCGTAAACACCAATAGGTTGGTTTCTGTCGATCGACCTTTTCTAAATCCATGCTGTTCAGAAATTAGAAACGGTTCAACTTGTGGTAGTGTGAATTTATGAAGAATCGATTCGAACAATTTAGCCGGTGCAGATAGTATTGCTACCGGTCTGTAATTTTCCACAGAAATCTTTATGCCGCTTTTATAAATCGGACAAATTTTTGATATTTTCCACAAATCAGGAAATACACCAGTTTCTAGGGAAAGGTTAAATAAGAAGCTTAGTGGCAGTTTTAAAAACTCGGCACAACCTTTTAAGAAAAATCATTCACAACCCCGAGCACCGCCGGGGGTTATCCTTAGAAGATAGACAAACACAATCAAAATCATTTCTGTAGGCCTTTTTAAGATACACAATTCCATAGTACATTGTTTTAATATATCTCATAAGGTTTAGCGAGCGTTAGCAATGTAAGCGTCAATAAATATATTTTTTTACGATTTTATTTTAAAACATCCACTTTTCTCTACTTTCTATAAATATAATATGCATGTTTTATGTATATGTAAACCTTTCGGAAGAAATTCTCTAAATGATACTTAAAACCCTATCAGAATCCGTTGCGTAGATTAGAAGAATTAAGCGCACAAACAAAGGAGGATCGCGACTTTTTAATTACTATTTAGAGAAGAATAACACCAAAAAAATTGAATGAAAGAATTACACATTTCAAATATAATTTCTGATGAATAACTACTAACATTTTATGTATTACTTACAGGTAGGTACTTTATCGGTTCATCGCTTTAAAAGTTAAAATCAGTTCTAATTTTGAAAATGACGCTTAAATTCTAAGCAAATATGAGTTCTAGAGTTCATTCAACCAGAGTTATAGACAGAAACACAACCGAAATTAGTATTTTTTAGTGACTAGTAACAGTTTTTCATTAATTTGATTGATAAATAGGTAAGAATTAAATATACAACAAGAATTCCAACAAAACTTTACACATAAAATTAGCTAGGTTGATTAGGTCACGCGCGATCTATCTTGTGACAAAAACCACGCGGTTGATGGAAGGTTAATTTAAAAAAAATGCTTTTTAGTATTTGCATATATTTTAGATTTTTCGCGTTTTGTAAACCAAAATTACAAATACACGATTTTATTGTTTTTAAATCCTTTGTAGATTTGTGTGTAATCATTTTGAAAACCTATACAATGTTATAACAAAGTTGAACTGAACGGGTATTTAATTTTTGATTTAATTAAATTTTAACCCTTTCATGTTAAAATACAACAATACAACATCATACAACAATACCAAGTGTCACAGTGAACACATACTTTTTTTGCTCCACAAAATTTAACAGTAAACATTAATCTAAGGACTCTATGTAGTGATTTTTATTACAAAAACTCAACTAAAATCTAAACTTAAACAGTGAAATAATAGTTGCAGCTGCCTAACTGGTAACTCTTTATTTATAACTTAATATCTCAAATCTCAACTGTCACCAGAGCGCATTAGACACACACAAACAAACGCCATACAGAAGGAAGTACTACTGACATACACATTCAGAGTATCGAAGTGTGCAAGTGAATTGCCTATCTAACTTGTCACAGACAACTCAAGTGCAGGGTTGTCACCACTATATTATATAAAATAAAATTAAAATAATTTTATAAATTCCAACTTGCAAGATGAGTGCCACAGATGCTCTTTCTTATATCAATAAAGCGAAAGAAGAAATTAGTGCTCTATACAGTAACATAACGGATCCCGCTTTAAAACTAACTAAAGATCAGATGACCAAACTACTCAATAAACTGTCCAACCTCTCTGGCACTATGTTGGATGTAGGTGTAAAAGTTGGAATTCTCGAGGGACAGGTCAAGTCGTACGAGCACATGGTCTCTTCAAAATTGATAGATTCAAACTCATCACAAGAATCCACAAACTCATCAACTGTATCAATGTGTGAAGCTGCCGATGAGCTCGAAGAGAGGAAAAAACGGTCAAAAAACATAATTATTTTTAACTTCCCTGAAAGCTCAGCCAGTTCCCATATAGAAAAAAATACTGATGATACAACGAGAATCTTAACCACACTAACAACTCTTAACTCATCCATCACCCGAGCCAACATAACAACTTTTCGTCTGGGAATCACAAAACCTGACAAACCTCGACCTCTTAAAGTCATCCTTGACAGTTCCATCCAAGCCATAGACATACTGAAGAAAAAGAACAACATAACCGAATACCCCGGTATTAAAATTTATTCAGACCAAACTCCAGCTCAAAGAAACTATCTCACCAAGCTACGTTTAACACTAGAACAAAGAACCAAAGATGGTGAGATTGGACTCACAATAAAATACAAAAATAATAAACCTGTTATTGTAAATAGTAACTCAAAAAACTAAAACCTATCATGGCTTACTATCAGAATATCAGAGGCTGCCGCACAAAACTTAATGAGCTAAGATCATCGATTCCAATCCATCCCTTTCATATATATTTCCTGACTGAAACTTGGTTGGATCCGTCCTTTAACACAGAAGAACTAGGCTTCATTTCACACAACACCTACCGCTTAGATAGAAGTACCGCCACCAGCACCAAATCAAGAGGAGGAGGTGTATTAATATCAGTCACCAAATCTATAACTTCATCCAGGCTAAAATGCAAACACAAAAATATAGAACAAATTTTCCTACTACTCAAGACGAACCTAGGAAAAATCATTCTTGGATGTGTTTATATTCTTCCCGGATCAATTACACAAATTTACGTAAACCACATTGAAGATGTAGAGGCCCTCAAGCTCAAATATCCGGAAGCTAGAATGCTGCTAATCGGCGACTACAATACTCCCAATACAGACTGGATTACCCATAGCGATAACTCAACAACTCATTTTAATACATCTGCTAATTCTCGTGAAATTATAAATATGTCAAATTTCCTAGGTCTTAAACAAATTAATAATGTATACAACTCTAATCACCATTTACTAGATCTTGCATTTAGTAGCGATCCTTCAGTAAAATTATGTAAATCCATAGACCCCCTTCTTCCCGAAGATTCCCACCATCCTCCCTTAAACATCACCATTACTAACAACTTCCTAAACATTTACTCTAATAGTGTTCCTAAATATTCATACAATTTTGCAAGGGCAGATTATCCACTCATAACAAAATACTTAGAAAGTACAGACTGGTCCTTTTTAGACAAAAACACAAATGTTAACCAAAATCTTGAATCTTTTTACTCCATCATCAACACGGCTATTGAAAATTATGTTCCCTTAATTCAATTCAAACCATCAAAGTTCCCCAAATGGTTTAATAATGACTTAAAACACTTAATAATTAACAAAAAAATCTGGCACAAAAATTTCAAAGAGAGCAACTCTATCTCAGACTACAAAATATTTCATAAATATAGAACTGACTGTAAAAAGCTCTCCAAAAAATTATATCAAACATACATACTCAACACAGAAAAGTCTATTCCTTCAAATACCAAAAACTTTTTTACACATGTAAACTCACTAAGAAAAAACAAACCTAACCTACCAACATACATGTATTTCGAAGGGAAAAGTAGTAGTGATACTAATGACATCGTTAATTTGTTTGCCGACTTCTTCAAAAACGTTTACGATAATGATATCCCAAATGTTCAACTTCCACCCTTTCATCCAAAGGAATCGGTCCACATTCCCGCTTTACATATAAATGTTCCTGATGTTATACGCAAAATAAAAACACTCGACTTAAAGAAAAAAGCGGGTCCTGACAAAATTAGTCCTGCCTTTCTAATTAACTGTGCATCAATAATAGCCAATCCACTATGTCATATATTTAACCAATCATTAAATTCTGGATGCTTCCCCGACCTATGGAAAAATTGCTATCTAACACCTGTATTTAAAAAAGGCGATATTCATGATGTCACTAATTACCGACCCATCTGCATGCTCTCAACTATCCCCAAACTGTTTGAAAAACTTATCCTCGATAAAATCTCCATACATATTAACAACATCATTGTAACTAATCAACATGGATTTATGCCAGGCAGATCCACACTAACAAATCTCTCCTTATATGAAAATTTTATAGCATTTTCACTCGAAAACAAAACCCAAGTCGACTCAATATATACAGACTTTGTAAAAGCGTTTGACAAAGTTAACCATAAAATTCTTCTTAATAAACTTAGTCAAATCGGAATTGAGGGTAAACTATTGGAATGGATAAAAAGCTACTTAACAAATAGAAATCTACAAGTAAAAAATAATTCTAACCTTTCACACAAATTCATAGCTACTAGCGGTGTACCCCAAGGGTCACATTTAGGCCCAATACTGTTTCTCCTTTTCATAAACGATATTGTTACTGTATTTGATAAAAATGTTGAAGTGCTACTTTTTGCCGATGACCTTAAACTATTTAAAATTATAAAAACAATAAATGACTGTATTCAAATTCAATTAAATTTAAATAAACTTCAAGATTGGTGCAAAACTAACAAACTTTATCTCAATATTAGTAAATGCCACATTATAAGATTTTTTAGAACAACACAACCCCTTAACTATCAATACAAAATTAATAATGTTTCTCTCGCCTCTGTAAGTGAAATTAACGATCTCGGCATTATTTTCGATTCAAAATTTAACTTTCTTTCACATGTAGAAACAGTCACCAACAAAGGACTAAAAATGCTCGGCTTCATTCTCCGAAATGGCAAAGACTTTAAAAATATTTCAACACTAAAAATCTTATATTCCTCACTTGTTCGAAGTCAAATCGAATATAATTCTCCTATTTGGTGTCCTTACTTTAAAATCCACTCCGACTCTATTGAAAAAATTCAGCATAAATTCCTAAGATACATTAACTATAAACTCGGTCTACCTATAGAATCAATAAATTACAATCACTTGATGAAAGAATTAAACTTACTTAAACTCTCAGATAGAAGACTTATTTCCGATTTGACTTTTATTTTTAAAATTGTCAATGGTATTATAGACAGCCCTGATATATTAAGCCTAATTACCTTCCATATACCCACTAGAACCACTCGATCCAAAATTCTTTTTAATTTCAATAACAATATCAGGACTGAGTCATTTAGAAACTCGCTTACACCTAGATTGCATGCAGTTGGCAATTTTTTGCAACACATCTACTACTTTCTCAGAAGTAGTAGATGTGTTCAACTGCACGGAATATAGTTATAAGAAGGCTATAATAACATACCTCTGTCGTAATTATCAAAGTTATTAGGCATAATACCATTCTATTCATAAGTTATCACAGAACCTAAACTATGCACTTACATCAGATATCAGACAGAAGAGTGTTATCTAATAATTTTATATACTTAATCAAAACTATAATTTTTCCCAAAATTGTTATGAGATGTCTTACTGACAGCCCTGTTTCAATAGAGCTAACTCTTAGTTCTCAGCAAATTCAACCAAATCCAATATTGAAGGTAACAATAACCTCAATACTAAACTACTGTACGGATTGAAAATAAAAATGCTATTGTACCTATGTATACCAGATGTTATTCTTGTTTAATTTTCAACATAATTTCTCAGTAATTATTCTGTTTAACATAATACTGTTTCGCTCCTGTGAACCACTGTAAACATAACTCATGTATATTGTAAAAGCCTTTTACGGCGTCTAAATAAATAAATAAATAAATAAAAATATCAGTGTTGGCGTTAGAACCAATAGAGGGACCCATCTGCGTATCTAGCACTGTTGATCCACAAAGGATTTATCGATATTGTCGATAACTTGTCATCATTCCCGAGCAGGACTGCAGATCGCAAACCTACAAACAACAGTTCAGTTTTTAATTTTTTTCAGTTTTTAGTTTCAGTTGTTAACTCTTTTTTGTTTGTTGGCAATCTGCTAACTAATCAAAATTAACGACATTATCGATAAAACCTTTGTCAATAGACCATGTCTGTGGAGAGGGGGAAAAGGCCCCGTAGTAAGCGTTCAAAGATGGTGTGAAAGGGAGATATGTAAATACGAATGTTAGAGAGAGCGCGCGTATATTAAAAAACCATAATTATTAAGCTAAAATGGTGAAAATGTTTAATAACACAAGACTCGTTTGAAATAGAGCAAAAATCTCTCGACAAATGCTTTAGATACATTTAAAGATACACTGTGAATTTGTTGATACCTATAACATATTAAATAACAGAACAAAACGTGTTTTTAATCGTTTTCGTATCTTACTTTGCGATTTTTTTCTATCGAGGGAATTTCATATAATTAACGTTTCAGCCTAACAAATGTATTGACAGTATCTTAAAAAATAACATATATATTTTCAGGAACTTAAAAACTTAAGGTTTTAAGAATGTGTTATAAATCGGTAGAAATTCGAAAAGCGGGGCTTTTACGTTAACTGCAATTCCAGTTCAAAAAGTAGTTAATTTAAATGCTAAGTACAATTCCTTATCCTTAAGGCGAAGCTTAATGCCAAATCACTATTTTGATTAATCTTTATAACGAATTGGGGAACATTATGAACATAAAAAAATATGCTTTAGATAAATTGAAGGTTTTCTCATCGCTTCATTTGAGAAGAATACAAATAAAATAACAAATTACTAAATAAAAAATATAAATGTTAACTACTAAAAAAATTTTTTTTTTCAATAGAAATGTATGAACGCATAAACGAATCAACTTTAAAAAAATACATTATTATAGCTAAGATTATCTGTGACAGTTTTACTAGATTAACTTTATTGCTTTCTTATAAAATTATTTTCAAAATAAATAAAAACCTGTTTTTTGCTAGAAATCGAACGTTTCTAGACTCCGTTTGTCAAGCGATTTTAATGACTATTACCTACAATATAAGGTGTACCAAGAATATACACATTTTTGGCTTGTAGCTTCCTCTTAAGTAGAACCGAAATCGCTCCTCTGGTCCTTAAACGGTTCTTTAAAGTGATGTGTACCATATATACATTCATAGTTAGTTGTTGGGAGGTGTAAGAAGTTTATAGATCTAGGGTTAGTTGTATGTATACGTTATTTCCACGTGGCCGGGAGATGAAATATCTCCCAATGCACTTATCCGGGGCTTCCTTGAGATGAAGCGAGAATCTTGGACGACACGTATAAGAAAATTTTATGCGGGAAATATAGGAAACGTTTAAATATTCACCGTCTTAATAATAATAATAATACTTGGATGACTTGTATAGCGCCGTTTTTGTGCAAAAACACCTCAAGGGCGCTGTACAAACTTATAATACATTTCTACAGTGATCTATGTTATTACTTAACTATTTATGGAGAAAATATACAGTACAATACTTACCTGGTAGGTCACTTGATATTAACACTTAATTAACATTATCTAATTGTTTATTGGCGAAATTTAGATACAGGATTTAGGACTTAATTGAAAAATTGAATATAACTGGACTTTCTCTTGTGATTGGTATATTTAATTTAAGGGTACGACAGCTTAAAAAGGTAAATTTTTAGTTTAGACCTGAATTCTGTTGGACTTGTTATGGATCTTAGTTCCGGAGGGAGTTTATTCCAAGCCTTCGGCCCTGATACTCCGAAAGCGCGATCACCAAACTTAGTATTTGGCTTGCGCATAGGTTCTATCAGTCTGCCTACAGCTGCTGATGTTGCTGATCTAAGCGTTGACTGCCTCAGACCAGTGTTACACATAGTTCAGAGATGTAGGGAGACGTCTTACTAATAAGATTCTTCCACGCCCGTTCAACGTTGGTGTAGTGTGGTCTTAGCCGAGCCTGGTTTAAGACCGTCTTAACCAAACAAACGCCATGATAGTACGTAAAGTTTTTCACTGAATTATTGTTTAGTTTGCCCAACTTTTAAAAAATCATCAAGATTTTTTGTAAAAACTTCCTTCGGCATCTTGAATTAATTTCTTCCATTACATATAAGCTATATTTTCCCGCTTTAATGAGATATTTTCACAAACTATGAATACCAAACCCCTCAGTCCTCCGGCATATTCTGACGGAAGTTGGAGTATTTCCGCTTTGCAATAAAATCCAAATAAATACAATAATTCTGAATATATCCAAAAAATGTTGAAAGATGATAAAATTAATATTTAAATTATAATTAGAAATAAACGCACAATTTTTTAAATGTTAAAATTTTTAATGCGAACGTAAATATTTTTTTTAAATAACTCGCATTACGTTTTTTTTCAAACTAAAATTACTGATATTACAGTGATAGTGAAAAAATATATCAAAACGCAAGCGTTTGCTTTTTTATTTTTATTTATTTATGTCTACTCTTGAATACACATTTTACAAATGATTACAGTGGTTTATATTGTAGTACAGATAAAAAAGTACAGAAAAAAAGGTATAAAAAATAAAGAACATAGGTTGATATAGGTAAAACTGTCTGTGGGTGATATTGTATGTTACGTGAACACCTCACTAGGAGAACCTGTGCTGAGGTGTTAACGTGTTTGTGATTAAGGGTGACAGGTATTTTTGTGTTGTGGTAGAAAGTAAATTTTTTTTTTCACAGACATATTGAAACATGAAAACACACATTTATATGTGAGTGTGTGTATTTTTGGATAATTCTTGAAGAACGTGTATAATATTTAATTTTACTTATTATATTTTGGTTATGTTTGGTTTGGAATTATAATATTTTGAATAAAGTGAATATCTTGATTTTTTTATCCATGCTACGATATGTTTTTTGATAAAGTTTGTAGATGTATTTGTAGTCATTCGTTGTTTCAAATTAATGGGCATACTGTTAAAGAGTTTGGTTGCGTAGTATTGAAAGTGTCTTTGTCCGTGTGTGGTGTGTGTTATCGGAATGTTCAGTGTTTTATTTGTTGATGACCTGGTTTTTATTATGGCTTTTGGTTGATTTGTAATATGAAGATTATTATGGATGAGATGTAGGAGAGCAGATGTCTGATCTTGAAATTTTAATTGCTCCTATTATATACACTTATTGCTTAATGTTATTCTATTTTCCTTATAATTAGTGTAACTCACTCACCAAGCACAAGAACCAGTTTCTTCTTTGGAGAGATTGCAATTAAAAATATATGTTGTACCAATATGTAATTTGTATAACACCACTGTACCCACTTATATCTATATTAAATAATTAAAAAAAAAATACAAACACTAGTTTCGATTTCAGTCTGTATTTGGTGTCAGTGTGTTTTCTATTTCTGATCTCCCTATACTTGAGTCCAGCTTTTTTATATACAAATTTTATATTGTTGAGATTTTTGAATGAGCGTGGGATTTCGCTATAGAGTTTAGTACCAAAATATAGGAAGATTTTTTGTCCAAATGTTGTATTCATAATTTCTTATTGGATATATGTATTTTCCAATAAGAAGTGTTATTTTGATATTCAATCGTAAAAGATCAATGGTTTCGTTGCTTGTGTGGCACGTAGCGCCGTCTTGTTGAAAGTAAACGTTGTCCAGATTAATACCATCCAATTTCGGCCATAAAAAATCATTAATCATCCCTCGATAGCGCAATCCATTCACCGTAACTGTTGCGCCAGCCTCATTTTCGAAAAAAGTAAAGTCCAATGTCTCCGCCGGACCATGAACCGCACCAAACAGTCACACGTTGAGGATAGAGGAGCTTTTCAACAATAACTCTTGGGTTTTCCGAGCCCCAGATGCGACAATTTTGCTTGTTGACGAAGCCACCGAGGTGGAAATGGCACTCAAGATGATTTGCATTTGATTCAATCGAGTGAATTTTAATAATTTCAATGCGTTGTTGAAGCTTGAAGTTCTACTTGTCAAAAAATTACAGCTTCAAAAGTAACATCTACCGAAATAGCGGGCTATTCAAAATAACACCTCTTATTGGAAAACCCTGTATATGACTCTGAGATCTAGTGTTTCTAATATACGTGTTAGTTGTTATTTCTCGTGTTTTGTATTATGAATCTAAAGGATTATTAGAATTGTTGACATAACGTTAAGATTGTTAAAGATTTCTTCAGTGCTAGTTCTTAGAAAATAATGTTCATGATTGTTTTTTGGGTTTATACATATAATTAGTGAACTAAGAATATTATAATTTTCACTGCCCCATCCGTTAATAGCGTATTCTAATAGTGGTTGGAAGAGATGCCTCTTATTTTCATTATTTTATTTATTTTTATTTAAGTACATAAAAAAGGCATGTTGCCCAAAAATTTACATAGGTACATGGGTGTTTAAATACATAATAATAACAAAAATAGTAACAAAATAAATAAGCTAAATATGCAGAAGTAAATAACAAATAAGAATGGGTAAATACAAATATGTTCATAAACGATTTGTTATTGTCACACCTGTACTGGTGAGACACTGATTAGGTAGGTACAATGTTACTTCTCTTTAAATAAAGGGCTTCATCGCAATATCAGCAATCTTGATTGGTTGATTTCATATCTACTTTTTATGTTAGTGTACCTAAATCTCATTTGCACATCAAAATGAACAACTTTGTCGTGTTTTTGAAATAATAAATTGAATTCAATAGAAAAAAGAGACAGGTATAGGTTTTGACAAGGATAGGTTTTAAATCGTTGTAGAGAATGATGACACAAGCACCAGGTGGCATCTAAAATTTAGGTTTATAATTAAAGCGTTGAGTGTTGCTTGGACATTATCGAGTATCGGGTGGCACGATTTCAATTTAGAAATTTTAATTCAATAACAGTATTTTTTCCATTTAAAAAGGAAGATGCAAATATAGGGAAAAAATTAGTTGCAAGATGATATTGTTAACTAACCATCACGGCGTTTCTCCGCAGGGGTAGGCAGAGAGGACGGACCGCCAAACAACTCGGTCTTGGCACACACTCCTTGCCTCATTCACATTCATACATCGTCTCATAGATACTATTCTGTTATTCTGACACTTGACATGGCTCGACTCTAGTATCTGACTCACGTGGTCGTGCCATTTCTTCCTCGGGGCTCCTTACGCTCCTTTCTTCGATCGTTCGTTCTACATGCCCAAACCATATAAGCGTCCCTTTCTTGATCTTTCTCATTACACTAACATCAGCCTTGCACTCTTTTCGGATCTCCATATTTCTCACACGATCATACATGATTTTACCACACATACGCCTCAGGGATCTCATTTCTACATCATTCAGTCTACTTTCATCCTTTCTCTGCCAGTTCCATGTCTCACTTCCATACATCAGGGTAGGTACCACCACTCCACTGTGGACAACTAGCTTCGATTTTTGGACAATCTTTTGTAAGCGCCAACTGCGTTCAGTCCTCCATTAATGAAGTTACCTGCATTTACCCTTCTTTCAATATATCTGTCAGCCTGATGATAATGTTAATTCGGAATTTGAAATAGGAGATCGATAAATAGGTCACAGTGGTCGAGTGGTTTATACCGCCTGTCCCGGTAAGACAAGAGAGATCCTGGGTTCAATTCCTAGTTGCGATCGTTATCTTTTCATTTGTCTGTGTTCTGTTTCATGTTTCGTTTAGAATTATCAGTATTATGTTCTTCTTCAATAATATATTACAATGATCGGTATAACCTTGAAATAAGTCAAAAAGAAAATTTGTTGCTGTTGAGAAGTAAGAGCTTCATAAATGCACGCACAGATGGCAGTGCATAGAGCTTGCGTAGAAGTCCGCAAGATGGAGCCAGTGGCCAGTAGTCGCCAGGGCCAGTGGGAAGGCTCCCAGACAAACTTACTGTTTCAGATTCCAATTAGCCAGCTACTAGTTAGGTCGACTATCGAGTCACCTTTATAATACGCGGAGTATTAATTAAATCACTGATTAATCTAAAAGAACCATTTATTTATAAACTCCTTCCAAGATGAGTTGGAGACCTGTTTGTACGAACACAACAATTCCCGAATATTATTTGATTAAATATTTATTCAACGCTATAAAGTGGGGATATATTATCCAGGTTGTGATTATTTAAGAGTCAATATGCTCTGGCCACGCGTTACGTTGAAAATGTCAGCGGTTCCCCAGAAATAGTATAGTGAGTCAAGTCAGAAGTTATTATCCCTTTCGAACCAAACCGAACCGAACCGGGGCGAGCTTCCGAGCTTTATTTTTATACTCGTACAGACTCACGAAAAGCAACATGTTGTTTTTACCCCGAATAAGAACGCATTTGCCAAATTCTGAGAATAAGCTGAGATTAACTTACTACCTGTAAACTCAGCATCACGCTAATTAACATATCTGAGATTAAGAGGAAGCTACAAGCAAAAAATGTGTATATTCTTGGTATACCTTATATTGTAGGCAATAGACATGAAAATCGCGTGACAAACGTTCGATTTCAAGCAAAATACTGGTTTTTATTTATTTTGTAAATAATTTCATAAGAAAGAAAAAAAGTTATTCAAGTGAAACTGTCACAGATAATTTTAGCTTTAATACTGCATTTTTTAAAAGTTGTTTCCTTTACGCGTTCATACATTTCTATTGAAAAAATATTTTCTTTAGTAGTTTACATTTATATTTTTTATTGAGTAATTTATTATTTTATTTGTATTCTACTCAGGCGAAACGATAGAAAAACCTTCAATTTATCTAAAGCATAGTTTTTGGTATTCATAATGTACACCAATTCTTTATAAAGATTAATCAAAATAGTGAATTGGCACTAAGCTTCGCCTTAAAATAACATTTCTTCAACAAAATATAGTACCTTACCTAATATAACCTAACATAATTTAACCTAACCTAACCTGACCTAACCTAACTTGACCTGAACTAACCTAACCTAACATAAACTATATATCTACATGAGTTTCAAGATAGTACAGGTTTTGCAGAAACTGTATCGGTCAGAAGTATTTGGTGACAAGTTCTGCACAGTCAGGTATCTAATTCTCAAACTTCATATTCCCCACCTTCATTCCCTCCCAATCCCTTCTGCCAGACAACGTACGCCAAAAGAGGATGCCGTAGTCCAACAGGCTTCAGAGACAGTCGACAGCAGATGGGACTTAGATAAAAAATGTTTATTTGGCTACGCCGGTTTTGAATCCGCGATCTCTTCGCGAGCGAAAGGATCTTGCAGCCCGTCTAACATAGTATATTCTGCTGATTTTATAAGTATTGTGTTCAAATTAAAAAATACATCGGATTAATTACCAACCAAATTGGTTAGGAACGTTGTTTTGAAACAACACGCTCAGAAAAAAATATATAAATACCCAAGTCACGATACGTGTGTAAGTATAAATATATTCGGCCGCTGAGTGAAATATCAGGAACCGTTTTTACAAAGATGATAATTAAAATTTCAACGTATTTGTTACTACGTTTGCCTACTACAGGGTTTTCCAATAAGAGGTGTTATTTTAAATTGCCCACTATTTCGGTAGATGTTACTTTTGAAGCTGTCATTTTTTTACATTTGACAAGTAAAAACTACGCCATTAATAAAAATAGAACGATACACGCTTCAACAACGCATTGAAATTATTAAAATTCGCTTGAGTGAATCAAATGCAAATCATCTTGAGTGATGAGGCCAATTTCCACCTCGGTGGCTTCGTCAACAAGCAAAATTGTCGCTCGGAAAACCCAAGAGTTATTGTTGAAAAGCCTCTCTATCCTCATCGTGTGACTGTTTGGTGCAGTTTATGGTCCGGTGGAGTCATTGGACCTTACTTTTTCGAAAATGAGGCTGGAGCAACAGTTACGGTGAATGGATTGCGCTATCGAGAGATGATAAATGATTTTTTATGGCCGGAATTGGATGGTATTGATCTGTACAACGTTTACTTTCAACAAGACGGCGCTACTTGAAACACTAGCAACGAAACCATTGATCTTTTACGATTGAATATCAAAATAACACCTCTTATTGGAAAACCCTGTAGAAGAATCTACAATATATCTACATGTGAACAAAGTATAAATACAATACTAAACTTATTTGTGGAGATACAATGTGGATTTATTTAGACGTGCCTATATTTTTCCGGAATTCTTTGGCGTGAATCACTAACGTCTTCTCCGGTGGTGATTGTGTTTAATATATTATAATAGACTCGTCTAAGTCTATTAGTATAATATATGTAAGTATATAGATACAATATAGAAGGGAAGCTAGAAGGAAGGATGAAAGTAGATTAATGTTGTATATATACGAAATCCCGCATGTATTGTAAAACCATCTATGACCGTGAAACCATGTGACCCTTGTCGTTTTTATTTTAGGGAATGAAATGTAAATTGAAATTGGTTTGGCTTTACGTACGATGTTTTATGCAGCTTTTAAAAAGCTCTGAAGTTAAAGCACCGCAATGTGCTTCGAAGCGTGAGCCAATTAAAACAGTCCGAAAGTGGCACACCCAATAATACCCTCCTCGATATTAAAGCTCTAGTGGTAGATACTCTTAATATTGCCACTAGAGCATATTTTTGCCCTGGTGGTATATACTTTTAGTATTGCCCTTGTAAAATACCAGCATTCAGATTCGAAACGTTATTTGAAATGACTTTAGTCTTAATTGGTGACCTATATGCGAATAGCTACGAATTTTCAAATCTTGCTTTTCCCCGTATCCTTCTCTTCCCCTTATTCTTCCTACTATTTGCATTGCTCATCTCCTTCCGTCCACATCTCCTTCCTTCCACATCTCCTTCCCTTCCCCATATTTTTGCCTTTTCCATATCCTTCCCTTATTCATCTCATATCCTTTCCCACGTCATTCCATTACTTATCTCCTTTCCTTCTCCATATCCTTCTCTTCCACAAAATCCTTACCTTACTCATATCCATCCCTTCCCCACGTCCTTCCATTCCCCATCTCTTTCCCTTCCCCATATCCTCCCATATTCCTTCCCTTGCCCATCTCCTCCCCTTCCCTATATCCTTCCCTTTCTTATCTCCATCCCTTCTCCATTTCCTAGCCTTATTCATCTCTTTCCCTCCCACATCTCCTTCCCTTCCCCATATTTTTGCCTTTTCCATATCCTTCCCTTATTCATCTCATATCCCTTCCAACGTCATTCCATTACTTATCTCCTTCCCTTCTCCATATCCTTCTCTTCCACAAAATCCTTACCTTACTCATATCCATCCCTTCCCCACGTCCTTCCATTCCCCATCTCTTTCCCTTCCCCATATCCTCCCATATTCCTTCCCTTGCCAATCTCCTCCCTTTCTCTATATCCTTCCCTTTCTTATCTCCATCCCTTCCCCATCTCCTAGCCTTACTCATCTCTTTCCCTCCCACATCTCCTTCCCTTCCCCATTTTTTTCCCATTCCCTTATTCATCTCATTTTTTTTCCACGTCTTTCCCTTACTTATATCCTTCCCTTCTCTATATCCTTCTCTTCCACAAAATTCTTCCTTTACTCATATCCATCCCTTCCATTCCACATCTTCTTCGCTTCCCCATCTCCTTCCCTTCCCTATATATCCTTCCTTTTCGTATCTCCATCCCTTCCCCATCTTCTTGCCTTACTCATATCTTTCCCTCCTACATCTCCTACCTTTCCCCAAATGAGGTTTGTTGTGAGGCTGGATAGAGAGGAGAGGGGAAGACGAAAATTGGAAGTTCCTAGCTAATCAGATCTGGTCACCAAACACGGCTAAAGCCCTTTCTAGCAACGCAATCCACTGAAAGTATCTACCACAATGGATTTTACAACGTGAAACTGTATGATTAGTTGCGTCCACCTAAAAGTTGTTGGAATCCGTGACTCAATTCAATGCACTGATTTTGAAGAAACGTAATGATCCGTTTTTGAGTCAATTATATTAAAAAATTAAATCCAACAATATGGCGATCATAAAAAAGTGTTCAAAAATTGTAACACGTGTAAAAAAAATACAAAAATCTAACACAAAATTTTAATTAGGTTATATAACATCTCATTTTATAAAATATAAAGCCGCTGTCGCCAAGTAAACTTCACTGTTTAAAATAGTCTAACCACCATGTTTATTTAATGCTACGTATACATACGCGAGCCGAACTGCCGAACTGAACCTCAACTTATGAGAAAGGAACGAAGCAACCGCAAATGGCTCACCGACATTCGACAACAATCGCCGCCATCTGCAAACTGACATTGCTCGATGGCACTGACTTGATCACGTGACATTTAAAAATCCGTCGCTCGCCGAGACCTGTACTGCAGTCGGCATCGAAAGCATACTAATATGCGAAAATTAACATTCATAATTTTTCTGTCCGTTTCCGGAGTGCCATTTTTAAGGCGATCCAATTGGTAAAATTCAAATTGAATAATGCAAAAAAAACATAGCCTTGTAGCATCTTTCTCAGTTACAAATGGCATTAATCTGTTTTCTAGTAAAAAAAGTCCAAAAAACGGCGATACACTACGTAGTGTTTTGGTTTGAAAATTTGGTCGCTTAGAAATGTTTCAGATGCTTTAAATAAATACTGCGAGTAGAATTTATCTTGGCCTTTGAAATAATCGAGTATTTTTTAGATAAACCTTTTTATAAGCCCAGAAAAAAATAATGTATAAGGCCTATGAAAACTGCTTTAAAGTTCAAAATCTCCAACTTACGAACCCATTTTCGGTTATGATTTGATTGTATAATGTAGCAAATTAAGTTATTTATAAAATGATCGGAAAAAATTTAATATTTATGCCTGAACATCCACAAAATAAAATAAAAGGCACTTTTTGGCCATGTTTTTTTTTCTTGCATAAATCAAAACAGGCGGATTTTAAACCTTATCGCCATCTACGTAAGGGGTGTTATTGATAGCGGCTTGATTGATTTAACGAAAAGCCCAAGATGTGTTATTCTCGCAGTATTTAATTTAAGAATTCTATGGTATTTCTGACAAACTTTGCATTTCTTATCATTGAAAGTTGAAACCAATTCGATCCCAGATAAAAAAACCTTATAACAATGAAATAAGTTTTAACGTGTAATAATAACACGGCAGTACCACGGCCTCTGGCATATTGACCGGTATATTTCAAAGATGCTGTCAGACAGTCGGAGAAATTGTGTGTATTTCCGCTTTTCAATAAAATCCAAATATATTTCTGAGCGTATTCAAAAACTAAAAACTGTTTTTCAAACACGCTTTCAAATTTTATTATGAGAAATAAACATAAAATGTTTTAAATATTAAAATTTTGAATTCATAGAGCTGAATATTTTAATTATTCTGTGTTTCACTTTTATATTTAAATATAAAGCTTGGTGTTTTCTCTTTCTGATACCGTTTAGATCATATTTCTATCTATGAGGGTAAGTGAGACCATAATATATTAGCTGTTCGAAAAAGCGATCAAATCGACTCTACATTGTAATAACTGTTAGTTCCCAAAACCGAACAAATTAGCCTGAGAAATTAACCACTAAACACTACGTGTGTTTTTTCTTAGATGTATTTATGTCAATTGGTTTTTACGGTTATAAAAAAGCAGGAACTCATAAACTGACCCGTTTAAAAAATAATGCAAGCTTACGACACTAACTAAAAAAAACTCACCGTTTTTTTTTCAAGCAAACTTCAGTTTTTACTCCATAACCAATGCACTTGTAACTTTTATGACAAATATCACACTAGAAACAAACCACTTTCACACAAACACATCACTGTCACTTTCTGCGAAGAAAACTATAATACAGATATAACACTTCAAAACTAGTCTCATTACCACACTTTTCCAAGATGTCACACTTCACATGAAGCTTTCACCGATTATTTTTAAGCTTGGCGTTGTATTACTTTCAATGCCTGAAACTCGCTAAATCCTTTTACGAAAGATTCGGGTTCGTTTGTCGACATTACTTGAGGCTATTTCTGACGTGTGTTCGGATCGCTCGGGTCCGACGAAGCTGAGGTGCCACGACTGGCGTACATTATTGAGAGGCAATAATGTGTGCGGGAAACTCAGTAGCTCCGGGTAAAGTATAGATTCTTCTGCAGTTTTTGTCGGCCACTGGGTTGCGTGGTGTTGGTATGTCGTTATAACATCAGAGCGCTGCTTCTCAATCTTCTTCGTCGGTTCCTCATTGCTGAAGATCGTGACTCGTGACTGTCTGTCCACCAATTTCCATTGTGGACACTCCTCGCGATTATGTGCTCCTTGGAGAGCTGCGAACACCAACCTGTCGGATGACAGTGATACTCTTGGTAACTCCAGCGCATTAGTGACCTTATTCTGCTTCCCCTAGCCAACACTTTGCCAGTGGCTGAGATTCTCGAAGTCGGGGTAACCAGTTTGGCCTCAGTAAAATACGCTGTAGTTGAAAGCCTATTGTGAATGCCTGGCTTGGCCTGGCTCTTCCAGAATGGGCAAATTTGTGAGTCTGTCAGTCCATGGAATCCTGAGCAATCCAGAATCAATCTTCTGGCATAACACTGACAAACGACAGTTCGAAACATTATTACGAAATGATTTGGTAATTTTATTCCTTTTCTTTCTATGGTATTGTTAAAAATAAGAGATTGCCAGATGTTGCCGCACAAACGGGGATAACCGTGATCTGGGGGTAATCCTATATTGATTAACTCTCCCTACGTGACCCTGACTTCTGGAGTCCCCCAGGGTTCAGTCATGGGGCCCCTACTTTTTATTCTGTTCATCAACGATGTTGCCAAACTTATAGATTCATTCGGACTTCTTTCCCATTGCTATGCTGACGATCAGCAAATCTATTTCTACTGTGCACCGAATGAGAAAGACAAATTAAAAGATATCACTGTTAAATTTGTACCATAAGAGAGTGGATGTCTTCGAACAAACTTAGACTAAATCCATCCAAAACAGAATTTCTCTGGACATCAACAAAAAAGCGCCAGTCAATGTTAGACAAAACTCCTCTCATTACCTCTGGCTGCAACATCATCCCTAAAAATGACATTAAACTCAGGGGTGTTCATCTAGATGAAGATCTCTCACTCAAATCCCAAATATTAACAAAACAGTAAGCGCAGGTTTCTTTCACCTTCGTCACATCAAATCTATAAAAAAAAATATTCCGGCTAACGCCACAAAGATGTTGGTAAACTCCTACGTTGTATCACGACTCGACTATTGCAATGGCATATACGCAATCCCTTAAATATACACTGACAGACTTCAGTCAGTTTTCAACAGAGATGTTCTTTATTTCAAATAAATCCATTTCAAATGGAAATGCAAAATAGGTATTTTCCATTTTGCATTTTAAATGCTTTTCTAAAAACCATTTTGCATTTTAAATGCTTTTCTCAATGCATTTTCCATTTTAAATGCTTTTTTGCAACATTCTTCCTACTTTCTCCACTCATCTGTTTTTCATAAGCCCCAAATATCAGTCGGTCCTCGACCTCGCTATGAGAGATAATTTACATTTGTCAAGTTGCTCCCTGGTAGGAGCCCTGGCAATTGAGTGATAACATTACAAAAAATACTGAACATGGGCCATGACGCTGTAATATTAAATATTAGATAGCAGTTTCTATGTTTTAACGTTGGCAACATTAGTCCCGCGCAAATTTTTTGTGGTTTCATAATCTGTAGTCGTGGTGTTTTTGGATTTACCATCATGTAATATTTTTGTTCTACATTGATGTCCATTATTAAATGACAAAATTGTTTAAAAATTCTATAATTATTCTAATTGTTTGACCTGAGAAACCATTTTGCATTTTCAATGCATTTTGAAAATAGGTATTTTGCATTTTGCATTTTACATTTTCAAATGGAAAAGTTTTGACCCATATCCATTTTGCATTTCGAATGGTTTTGGGTACTCATTTTGCACATCTCTGGCAAGGCTGATAACTGGCGTGTCCAAATATTCCCACATATCACAACATTTGCGGAACCTTCATTGGCTTAAGTGCCCTGAGAGAATTCAATTCAAACTCTGCTGGATGGTTTTTAAAGCCGTACATGATATGGCGCCACCCTACTTGTCGGAACTCTGCATTCCAAACGATGTTAATGTTAGGCAAGCAACGCTTCGATCAGCATCTTCAACAGCAATAGGTAGACTTTCAGTACCTATGCGCAATCACTATACCAATTGTGGAGACCGAACTTTTGCAGTAGCAGGCCCAACAGCTTGGAACAAACTCCCTTCATATTTGCGAAAGATCGACAGCTCATCTGAGTTCAGAGCAAAACTAAAGACTCACCTTTTCAACTTGTCGTATCCAGAATGATGACCTTTTTTATTTTTTTTTTCATCAGTAGTATTTCATTGCTCCGTCCAGGGGATTTTTCCACTTGACTTTTTTTTTCACCGTTATTAACCGTTTATTACGCGTAATTTTTTTTTTATAATATTTTATAACTGACACCACGGGCAGAAATCATAACAATCGGTATTTGTAAATATAAATTAAATATGTATGTTAGTCGTAAATCTCTAGTTTAAGCCGTAGTTGTAAGTCGTTTTGTAGCGGTATTGTGTAAATGCCCATTTGGTCATAAAAATATGTATAGACTTTTAACTAGCTCTTTAGTTAAAAGTCTTAGTTGTAAATCACTCGACATTAGTCTTAGTTATAAGTCTCTATCTATGAAACTTAGTTATAAACCAAAAGTAATTAGTTATAAGTCTAAGTGATCAATGCATAAATTAAGTTATTAAGCGCCCTTGAGGTGATTTTCTCACGAAAACGGCGCTATATAAATAATCCAATCATTATTAATATTCCTAGTCGTATTTATTGTTTTTGTTGTTAATTCGTGGAACTCCGCTTATTTACTTAATTATAACAATATAAAAGATTACAATCATATGGAGAAACGAAACCTTTTAAAAATTCTTTTATTTTTTTACGAATCTTAATTTTACGAACCTGATCTATTCTAAGACCCGGTATATCAGTCAGTCTATATCCTCGCTATGTACGGCAATCCTTGCTCAAATTTAAGCTGGATAAATCTGCTGCTCAAGCCTTGATTAGCGGCAGAACAGTTTATTTTTTAGACGCCGAGGCGCTAGCAATATCACAGGTCAAATATGACATTCGCGTCTCACCGATATTTACGTAAAATGCCCAATTTTATCAGTATGGACTATTATATTCAAATAGTCTGGTAAGGTATTATAAGAATGATTTGAAAAGTTTCAACGTCAGGATAGTTTGTTTTGAATAGTTAGTTCGTCGTAATTTCCAAAGTTCTCCAGCAGAACAAATATTATTTAAAATTATATAGCATATAGGTAATAGCACTGATTGAACTTCGTCAAAAATCAACTCGAAAATTACACCTGCCAAAGAAACCGCTGTCGTTGGCATTTTGAAAGTCGGCGATCTCGCAATGACATTAAAGAGCATTGGTATACCACTCCCGTAGACAGTAAAATCAAACACGTTTCTTTATTAAAATCATAGACAATACGTGTAATATTGCTGAAATCTAGGCTTACAACCCGTATACGGATTATGTTCCGAGCCTTGCTAAGCACGACATTCCAACCAAGCCGAGCTTAAAATCAACTGACTACTGTATCGGGCCCATAATCTAAAATATATATGATATTTTGGAAGAACTAGCTGTACCCCGCCACGCGTTGCTGTTGCTCAGTCTATCTGATATAGAAACAATAAAGCGTTTTGCATTTACGTCTAACAGATGACACTGTTTCTTAAAAAAAAACATGTTCTTTACCTGTCACAGGTGACACCTACGAGTATATAATAAAGGTAAATAAAAACACAAGCGTATTCAGAGAAAACGTTGTGCCAAAATTTCAAAGCTTTCGGAGACTTAAAATTTTGAACAAGCGAACAATTAAATTTTTATTTATATTTATAAATAAATAGATAGATATAATCTATATGATCAGTGAGTGATCGAGGACCTAAAAAGCCATGGACAGATCATTAGTGCGATTTTGTATTAATTGCCTGGCAGCCATCTTGTATTACAAACTTTTGAAATGATTTGTATGCAAAGTGGTGCATAATGAACTATTATTATTTTATTTTTGTGTTGTTGCAGTTATTTCGGCTTATATTTTTTATATATTTTATGAGACAAGAGGATGTCATAAAAAAAACATCTAAGTATATCGACCGGTCGGTGGCCGAGTTGACATTGCGTTTGGGTCCCACCTAGGCGTAGTGTGTTCAATTCCTCGGCTAGCTAAGTCCTCCATCACAACACAAGCAACATTTTCAGCTTACTGTGGTGGTAGTAGGAGATTTTAAAATATTGCCAGGTTATTCGTAACCCGGGAATGTTTGTCTTTCTTTTAAAAAATAAAAAAATATTTTCGCATTTTTTTCACATCTTCCTGTTGTTCTCGAATAGGCTTTGATAGAAACCCAAAGATAATCGATTTCGAACAAACCATAGAAAAGACTATAAGACAAGGAAACCCAATATGTAATTAGGTATGAATGTATTTTGGTCAATCAGAAGCAAAATTACTGTCAATTTTTTAAATGAGAATAATGAACAAGTGTTTTTTCAACTGCTCAGTAACAGCTCCTAACCGTTTGTAGCCCGTGTGGACCTAGGCATTATCAATAATGGTGTGTTATGAGGCTGGAGAAGGAAACGGGAAGATCAATGATGAGAAGTACCTGGCTATTCAATTCTGAATGGTGGTCTTTGACCAGGGCGGCTTAAAGAACCCCGGGTTTGCCAAGTTCCAGCGGCGTGGAAAACATTGCCGATTTTTAGCTAGGGATATTTTTTACATGTTTAGAAGCGCTGCTTATCGGGGCGCGCAGTTCGCTAGACCTGCTATTAATACTTGGGAGAGGCGAAACACGCTGCACGGGCACGCCGCGCATTGACACCGGCCATTGGGAGCACTGGGACGTGCAAGTGGATGGTGCCACCGGTAGGTGATGGCCAAGCGCCACTCCACATGCCAATTAATACCTCGCGCATACCTACCGCTGACAGCACCATCGGAACCTCTCCCTATTTCTCACAAACAATGCATTTATTCTAACAGTATCAGAAAGAGAGCTTGCAACAGATCTCTCAGCTGCAGAAACACTGAATAAAAAAATCCTAGAAGTGTGAAATGTACTATTTTGAAAGAAAACTTATTTATCCGACACCTTTTTACTCCTAGGTCTTAGATAAGCAAATAAAATTATATTTTAACCACTTAAAATAGAATGTCGATATTTTAAAATCGTTGATCAACCACTGACCTGTCAGTGGCTGAGTTGGTATCGCATTGGGGTCCCACCCAGGCGTTGTGAGTTCAATTCCTCGACTGGCTAAATCCTTTATTATGACTCAAGCTACATTTTCCGCTTACTGTGGTGGTAGTAGGAGATTTTCAAAAATTGTCAGGTTATTCGTAATCCGGGATTGTTTTAATGTCAGCAAAGTAAGGGAGATTGGACCTAACTTCGGGTACCTACACGGACACGCACTCCATCGGTTTTTCTTTTCAGTGGGCAGGAATGGAAGCTTCATACCACTAACTTAATTTGCCCCAAACTATGTATCAAAGAGGAAATATAGAAAAAAAACATTCCTATGATTGAAATACGTTAAATTAAATTTATTATTTTTCAAGTGGTAATCTATGAAATTAAAACCAAGCCCAGTTATGTACAAGATATTTTGGCGCCGTTTGTGGCAGAAGTTCTAATTGAGTTAGTAGTGACATCTATGTTTTTTTTTCGTAATAAATCCATTGCTTGAAAAGAGTGTTCCAAAATAATTTACAGGTACGTGTCATTATTTATTATAATGTAATAGTATGTTTACAAAGAGTTTATCAATAATACTAATATATATTTACACATAAATATATATATAATTTTATGTAAATTCTATGTGTGAGTCGAGTACAGACTTAGAAGAGATGTTGAATGGAGGGGAGGCAATTTTAGATAAGGCTTGACAGAAGAGAGGATATTTGTTTAGAGAGGGACAGCCAAAAAATGTGTGATAATAATAATATTTGGATGATTTGTATAGCGCTGTTTTTGCAAAACAAGTATACAATATACTCTTTTCCTGTATCACTCAACCTTACAAGTTTACAAAGATGATATCCTAAACACAACTGTACCATTCAAAAACACAGCAAATCTCAGGCAAAAATACATGTTACCAATTCCGATTTGTAAAAAAACTTTGGGTCAACAAAACTACAAATACTTAGGAACAAATTTCTTCAATAAATTGCCAGAAAATATAAGATCACAGATAGATTCAAAGAATTCAAAACACAATTAAAAAAATATACTGAAAACCTAAACTAAATTTAAAAATAAAAATTAAGTAAATATAAGAAAAAAAAACATAAATTTAAAAAATAAAATAAATCTAAGAAACTAAACAAATAATACCTCATCCCATACACACAAGCAATTGCTTATTATGGGAGAACATTGAAAATAATAAATAATAACCATATCATAATATCTTTTATCTTATCACTGGTGAAATATATAATATGTATATCATACATTGTAAAGAATTTTCTTGAATAAATATAATTAAAAAAAAAAAAATGTCTACAGTGCTCTTTCTTATTACTAACCAGTGGCGGTTCTTCCCTTAGGTCAATTGGTGTTTGACCCCCCAAAATTATAAGACAACAATAATAAATATAATAATCAATTATGTGCATCAAAACATTTAAAATGTAACGCGAAACAGCGGCGGCGGCGAGTGACTAGCAGTGACATCTGTTGTCTCTAATAGAAGCTTTCATTCACAAGTCCACACGATTCGCTGGGTCAATTTAAAGAATGTCCAATTTGGCATCTTCTGTCCCTACGCGCGCCATAGAATAAACGAGATGGCACTATATTTTTCGTCGAAGTAAAAATTAGCTTCCGAAGAAAGTTTAGGGACGCTTAGGTCATGACCGTGGGGGAGACAACACGGTGAATATTATATGTTTTACAGAGATGGTGACATAAACAAATGTCGTTTTTTCATTTTACACGCTTGTAGTGTGTGGAACAATGGTTGTTTTTCAATTGCATAGTTCGGGAAAGGATTAGAATAATTATTTATGTTGTTATCGATTTAGAATGAAACAAAACAAAAAACGTAAAAAATCATTGTCAAATAGAATCAAACACTGATTTTATTTATTTTAATGTTGTGGACAACTACATTAAAACTTAATATCTTAAAAATAATTTGCCGTAAGTACATGGATTGTGTATTTATTTCCAATTTATTATATTAACATAATATTTATTTAGAGTCCGCGACTCTAAAACTCTATAACAAATTGATATAGTTAATAATATATGGGCATTTTTCACAATATCAAATAAAGATTAGTCACACATTTTTTTCAAATGACCTACCACGACTGAATCCCTAGAGCCGCCTCTGTTACTAACTATAGACTAGACAAACTATTATAAACTAATGGCTAACAGATTGCATCCATCGAATCATCGATCACTAATGCAAAACTATTTTACAATGCATTTGACCAATGAATTGTGTTAGAATGTATACATGTTATTATTATTGACCGGTCAGTGGTTGAGTGGGCATAGCGCTTGGGTCTCACCCGAGCGTCGCGTGTTCGATTCCTCGGCTGGCTAAGTCCTCCATCACAACACAAGCAACAATTTCGGCTTTCTGTGGTGGTAGTAGGAGATTTTCAAACATTGTTGGGTTATTCGTAACCCGGGAATGTTTGTCTTTCTTTTAAAAAAAAAAAAAAAAAAAAAAAATTTATTTATTTATTTTCTGTACAGGCTGATTAATATACAGTACTATACTTACCCAGGAGGTTACTTGAGATTAACACTGTTTACTGTTTATTAGAGAATTTTAGATACTGTTTGCAAGCAGAGGACATAATTGTAAATGGCATTTTTAATTCTGGGATTAAATTTAATAATATACGTTCTTTAATCAGTGTGTTTAGGAGAGGAAAAACAAATTTTACATTGGGCGGTAAAACAAAACAAGGATTTGATTAGCAGTTTTCTTCCTAAATGCAATTCGTCGCTCAGAATACTCATAAGACAGGTTGAGAGTAAAGCTTCAAATAATGTAAATCCAATAAGAAAGGTGTGATTAGGATACATTGGAGGCAGGGCCGGCCCAATGTGGGCAATCCGCTCCGTACGCCAAATTGTCAAGGCGCTAATAATATCTAACACCTAACTCTCCTAACACATCGCCCTTAAGATTATTTTTCACAGAAACGGTGCTACACAAAAATACAAATCATACGAATATTATTGAATACAGTGATCACCTACCTAGGCGTGGTTTTGACAAGGGGCGTTAAAATTTTACTAGCGCCAGGCGACACGGTGACTTTGGGACGGTCGTGATTACATACAGACAATTCAAGAATGCTACTCTTAGGCAGGTATATTAAATTTCAGGATGAGAGAGCCTAAAAATGTAAGTTTTTAGTTTAGACCTGCATTGTTGAGTTTGTTATGCATCTTAATTCCAGAGGGAGTTTATTCCAAGCCTTAGGCCCAGATAATCCGAAATCGCAATCCCCAAACATAGTATTTAGCTTGCGCTTAGGTTCCATCAGTCTTAATGTCCAATTCTCTTTTTCTTCTTTGAAAAAAGGGCGAATTGTTGAAACCACTTTGTGTTGAGGCATAGCAGGCTCCCTTGAATTGACTAGCAATGCGCCAATACTCTGCCCAAACATTGCAGGATCTGTCTTTGAGGATGCACATTGGGCGCATATTGCACCATTGTTCTAAAATTAATTATAAAAAACCCTATTATTATAGAACTTCTACTTCTGGCGCTATTAAAATTAGAAAGAGTATTTATTGATGTATTTTTAAATGTAAGTATGTAAGTCTCTACATATTTTATTTTTATATTAACTCCACACAGGAGGCCCTGAAGAAAATAATTTCCCTCAGGGCCTATGTCATCTTCGGGGATGCTGTGTGGAGGGTCTTTTTGTGGAGAGGAAGGAGTGAACATGGGTCTTGAAGAGTCCCATGTTGTAGGAGGGAGGAAACACAGAGGCCGGCAGTTCGTTCCACAGCCGAGCTGTTGAACTTAAGAATGAATCGTAGAAGCGACCCGTTCTCATGTGACAAGTGTCAACTGTGTACAAATGTTGGGCGCGCGTTTGGCGTGTATCCCGACTACGCACCGGTGCTGAAGGGATCAACGACGCTAGTTTCTCAGAGCATCTTCCATTGTAATACCGATAGAACAATGACAGCATACCTACCTGACGCCTGTGCTCTAAAGATTGGGGAATCTATCAAACGGACCGCCCGTTTCTGCACAGAGTCAAGGGTTTTTTTCAGGTATTTAGGGGCTCCGGACCAGAGATGGCTGCCAAATTCGACAGTAGGGCGCACTTGCGATTTGTACAGGGTGAGCAGTCGTGTACTATTAAAGTATCTGCGGGCCCTGTACAGTACGCCCAGCTTCTGAGAGGCCAACTTCACTCTGGCTTCGGTGGAGCCCCCGTACCTGAGCAGGTCACTTATAGTTATACCAAGCATATCAATGGAAGGCCTGTTCGGCTATATGTAAATATATGTCATTAAGACAGTAATCATAAGTCACAAGATATAAGTCAGTAGTTATTAGCCTCAGTCGTAAGTCACTAGTTATTATGAATCCTAGATGTAAGTCAGCTGTAATTATTATTTAATAATTATATTTGTACAGCACCCTTGAGGAGATTTTTCACGAAACAATGCTATATAAATTAGCCAAATACTATTATTATTATTATGGAAAAATGTCTAGATAGGGGAATGTGGTTTATAATTTTAATTATTCGAATCGTTACCTATTTCCTTGATTGTAATAATTTCCATTTGCCAGGCTGAATGTCTTAAATTTTAAAAATTAATTTTGTCAAGTATTCAGTTTGCAATCTAACCATTTTTTCTATAATGTATGTAAGATGTGTGTTCAACCTGTAAATTTTACAAAGAAAAAAAAATAAAATCACCAAACAAGATAAATAATAACTCCGAGATTCAACAATATATTTTATTCAACATTGACTCCGAGTGAACACATAACATTTCAACGTGAATAACAACAATTCGTTCATTATCGCATAGGTAATACTTATCCAACAACATAACAATTACCTTAAACTTATAACAAACTCATGACTCGTACGGGTTATATGTATGTTACGACTCGTACAAGTTATATGTTATTATGTAATATATTTTAGGCCAACTTCCTTACATCCTTTTTAGCCTCTCCCAGCACAAATTCTCATGGAGGGTAAATTAGTTATTATTGCTTATACTGTAAATTAATGTAATTATTGTTATTTTGGATGCAGTGATATTTATATTTTCTTAGGCGTTTTATGCATAATGATTAAATAAAATTGCAAATTATGATCAAATAAAGTCATTGCTCGTTGGCGAATGGCAAAATTAAAGTTTTATTTTAGCTACAACCTTCGTGTGATACACAATAATTGTTTCAAAGATTGAAATTTAAAAAAAATTCATTCAAGACAATAATGCTGTTACAGTTTGATATAACTATGTAACTATGTAACATATAACTATGTACTCCACATTTAGTTTCAGTTTGTATTATTATAACAAGTTTGATGCGATTCCAATCATTTACTTACAAAGATTGATGTTATTTAAATTTAGTTTCAAAGTTTGGTATAGTCCAGATTAGTTTCAAAGATTGATGTAATTCAAATTTAGTTTCAAAGTTTGTTATAGTCCAGATTAGTTTCAAAGATTGATGTAATTCAAATTTAGTTTCAAAGTTTGGTATCAAAGATATTAGAAGAACGAGATGTGCTATGAGCAGTTCATACTGTGTGGAATTGTTTTGCCCAGTGTCGCTGGTTTTGTTCACCAATACTACTGCACGCCTTCGCTTACGCTAAGGTATCCGCACTAATACATAGAACAGATTTCTGTGCGTACACGTCCCGATAGTATTCAAAGTACCCTAATTAGGTAGTACTCCGCCTACATAGCATATCTCGTTCTTCTAATATCTTTGTTTGGTATAGTCCAGATTAATTTCAAAGATTGATGTAATTCAAAGTTTGGTATAGTCCAGATTAATTTCAAAGATTGATGTAATTCAAAGTTTGGTATAGTCCAGATTAATTTCAAAGATTGATGTAATACAAATTTAATTTCAAAGTTTGATATAGTCAAAATTAGTTTCAAAGTTTGAAGTAAATCAAATTTAGTTTCAAAGATAGAAACATTCAAATATAGTTTGGAAATTGAAGTAATTCAAATTTTGTCTCTCATTTTGATGTAATTGAAATATGTTTAAGTTTTAAAGTTTGGTGTAATTCAAATTTAGTTTCAGCGTTTGACGAAATTCAAATAAAGTTTCAATGTTTGATATGATTCAAATTATCATTGTTACAAATTTTGATGTAATTCAAATTTGAATAATTTAGTTGAACTTAAATTTTTGTTTATATTATAATAAATAACATTGAGAAAAAAGCCAGGGCAATGAGTGTTACAACTAAATCAATCTCAGTACTTCATTTCCAGCCTTTATAATAATATCTACTTATATAGGTAAGACGCATTAATTACATTCGTAACCTATTTAACTCGTCTATAATAAAATCAATCGAGGCTCAACCGGTCTTATCTCTTCCTACCTGTGACCTCCGCTTCCCTTTCACGATATGATCATTCCTATCTTCCCTAAATGCTTTAAATATTATACTGCACGTCTGTTATGCGTTAAATGTAGGTCATGTAACACTCAAAACATATATTCGTAACAAAGCCAGTTGGACAACGTTATTCTCAATTGTGGTATGCCGTGAGGCTGAAAGGAAGGAAACTGGGAATAGGGAGTGGGATAAGTATCAGGCTACATAAATCTGGTCACCAAACATAGCTAAAGCCATTTCAAGCAACATTTAGATTCTGAATGGTGGCCTTTCACTTGGGCGATACTGAGAGTATTTAAGGCGATGCCATACGTAGTAATGCAAAATCATGTGCTTTTGGTTTGAAAATTTGGTCGCCTAGAAATGTTTCAGATGCTTTAATTAAATACTGCGAGTAGAATACATCTTGACCATTGAAATGATTGAGTATTTTTTACAGAAGTCTTTTTATAAGCCCAGAAAAAAATAATGTAAAGGCCTATGAAAACTGCTTTAAAGTTCAAAATCTTCTACTTACGAACCCATTTTCGGTTATGATTTTATTGTATAATGTGGAAAATTAAGTTATCTATATAATGATCGAAAAAAAATTAAATATTTATGCCTGAACATCCACAAAATAAAATAAAAGGCAATTTTTGGCCATGTTTTTTTCTTGCGTAAATCAAAACAGGCGGATGGTGTTAAGCGGGAATTTAAACCTTATCGCCATCTACGTAAGGGTTGTTATTGATAGCGGCTCAATTTAAAATATTACACGACGTAGTAGTGCATCGTCTTAATCAGTATTTTAGGAATGTTTTAAGGAAATGGGGAGAGGGAGCGGGAGGGAAGAGAATGCAAAATCAGTGTTTTAAATTTTGTCTCACCTGATTTCCTAGAATATATGTTTCGCAGTGTTACATTTATATAGCATTATTTTCTTAATGCTTAAAATATAGTAATGCCTTTATTAAGTCGACGCTTAGGACTAGATATAAATACTCAACATCGAACTCGGCACTTAAACTAGTTTGAGAAAAAGTCACATGGATAGCCTTAGACAACGTTACTTAAGCATAGTTTAGATTCATCGGCGAGAAGGACACATTCATTTCCGGCAAAGAAAAAACCCTCTTCCAAGACGGCCAAGTAATATCGGACAGGAAAAGGCGACGATACTGATTATGGCACAGTGGAAAGAAATTAAATATCGTTAAAAGCACTGAATAAATAATGCAAGCTAGAAATGTTTCAATGTCCTTTTCAAATATACCCACTGCAGCTACGATTCAATACATTTTGGTTCTAGCCCGTTTAGCACATGCGCTCTGTCTCTCTTATACTGTCTGACATCATATACATATCACCATTCCATTTTTTCATTGAAATAAAAAGTTTACAGTGATGGTGAAACAAAATTCTGCATTTGAAATTTAAGCAAAGAATGGTCGGACGTGTGGGTTACGAAACACATTACTTTACTCTACGGTTAGAAGGAATAACTGAAATATCAAAAAATCCAACTTTAACTGATGGTTATTTGGTAATAAGTTGCATATAGTACAGTCCTGTTTATCCAAACTTTGATTAGTCCAAATTCTGCATTAAGGTCAAACGCAACGCTCGTTGTATTCTACGTGTTCACAGATGGCGTTAATTAATTCATTTTGTTTAAATACGCTTTTGCAAGGTTTGTTTGCGCCCGTATATACGCAATATGAATATGAATCAATAGTTTTGTTCGTTTAAAGACTTAATTCTTTCGAGAAAGGCACACAAATACAATATTTTACCGATGATTCAATCCAATATTGTATTTGTATGCCTTTCTTGATAGAATTGAGTTTTTATATGGACAAAACTATTTATTCATATTCATATTGCGTATATGAGGGCGCAAACAAATAATTTGTCTTAATACTGTAAAGCAATACCTTGCAAGAGCGTATTTAAACAAAATTAATTAATTAACGCCATCTGTGAACACGTAGAATACAACGAGCGTTGCGTTTAACCTTAACCAACAACTGATTATTCAACATTTTGGGTTCAATTTTTGACAGTTGAAAGGTCCCCGGTTAAACGCTGGTTCTAAGTCAGCTTGAGCTTTTGAACAAATTGTGTTCTGCAGAAAAGGTCAACTGTCGTATTGTTATGTTTGTCAGCTGATCATAATTTGACAGAAAGCTGAAACAGATCTAGAATCGGCATTTAAAGGGGACATGTCAAAAAAAACAAAATGGTGCTGATTGAACCATTTGATAATGTTATATTTGAATATCTGAGAAACACACTACAGACTTAGGACGGGTTGTTTCGGAGAATTTGAACAATTCATAAAATTTCAACGTTCATTTTCGGGTTCTGTGAAAGTCCTATTCAAGTTGTTATTATATCATTGTAGGCTGGTCGCTTGACAAAACTGAAATAAATACAGAACTTGAATAAATCTTTCACAGAATATCTGCGAATAACACCACAGACTTAGGACGGGTTGTTTCGGAGAATTTGAACAATTCATAAAATTTCAACGTTCATTTTCAAGTTCATTGATGATTGAAAGATTTTTTCAAGTTCTGTTTTTATTTCAGTTTTGTCAAGCAACTAGCATACAATGATATAATAACAGAACTTGAATAGGACTTTCACAGAACCCGAAAATGAATGTTGAAATTTGATGAATTGTTCAAATTCTCCGAAACAACCCGTCCTTAAATTTGTTGAATCTTCTAATTCCTCGTTTTATTGAATAATCAGGACTCTACTATAACGGATGTGATTTTGTGTTTGAGATTTGCTTGATTACTGTAAAAGCGCAAAATTATCAAATTGGACTGAAAAGAAAACCTAACGATTGAGTGTTTTGTTTTGGAATACGACATATGAAAATAATTTAATAACAACTTGGATAGAAAATATAATACTTTTTAAATATTGAGTACAGGTTTCCAAAAATATGACACTCTTTGCTGGTTAAAAAATGTTTAAAAAGAGCATTTTATGATGTTAACCCACCGAGAACCAAAAATCTGGGAAAAATTTCACTTAAAATTGTTTACGATAAATTACATCGCTCCAACTGAAATTGAAAGAAAATTAAAATAAATACGATTTTTTAAAGAAAGACAAATATTCCCGGGTTACGAATAACCTTACAATATTTGAAAACTCCTACTGTCATCATTATAAGCGTAAATTTTAACTTGTGCAAAGACGGAAGGTCTTGGCTATCAGAGGAATCGAACCCACGACCCATAGTTGGGAACGTGATGCATTTATGAACTCGGCCACTAATCGTAGATTGATTTAAGTTTTTCCCGCTTGGCATAAGTAGCAAAACTTAAAACACAGTTTTAAGATCTCACAATTTGAAATAGCTTCGGTACTCTAATTATTTTGCCGTAGAAAGATACGACAAAAGGGCCAAAAGCTTATTTGTTATTTTACCATTTTTTCACAGAATAATTTAATAACGTGAATTTTAAAGCAACGCCGGATCTCGGTGGGTTAAGAGTGCCGAGGTGAAAGGAAAAGAAACGAGTGGCATTCTATTAACGCCTCAGGCTAATTTGTTCGCTTTTGGGAGCAGCTCCTATGGATCTTATAGAAATCATTATGTCTCCCTTACTCTCATGGTGATAAATATGATCTAAATGGTGTTAGAAAGAGAAAACACCACGCTTTATATTCAAATCTTGAAGTCAACTAGGGGCCGTTCAAGTATTATGTAAGCACTATGGGGTGTAGGGGGGTCTTTGCTTTGCTTATTTTTGATGACATGAGGGGTGGGGGTGATTACGTCAGCACTGCTCAGCAGTAGTTATTTTTTTTTATACATTGGCAACCCACACATTGTCTATGTTTGAAAACCGAATACATAATCGGGGATTCCCACTGTGTCAATAAAGTTTGTTTAAATGAATATTATGTGCATTAAAGTCCTCTATCCTAAGTCTATTTTATAAGTGCTGCTTATGAATCAATAAAAAAACAGAACACATTAACAGAAAAATGCATATAGGTACCAATTTTTACGTAAGCATGGGAGGGGGGGGGGGGTAAGAGCTTTGCTTACTTTTGATGACAAGGGGGAAGAGGGGGTAAATAATTGTTATAAATCTGCTTACGTAATACTTGAACGGCCCCCTACAAGAATTGAATTTCATATAGGAAACCAAAATTTCCGAGTGCAATTTGGGAAAAATTTATGAAACTTGTTGAAACTAATAAAATATGTGTTTTTTTTTCTTCGTTATCAGTAATTTTACTTAGAAAAAACATAATGTGACCCATTTTTATACATCTGCACTAAATATTTTAATTTTTAAAAAATTTAAGCATTTTTCATCACCTTTCAAAAACAGTTCTTAGTTTTCAGATACGTTCAGAAATATTCCATTAACTTTGACAGAATATGCCGGAGGCCTGAGGGTTAACTCTGCCTACCCTTACGTGACGCTGCTCGATGTAACAAGAATATGAATACAAAATCATTATCTATATTACCCATTTAAAATTTTGATATTTTTTGAGAATGAAAATAAAATTAAAAAATTGATATTAGCGCCGGCACGATTAAGTACACAATACAATGTATTACATTTAGAAATAGAGCAATATGCTTCGATGAATAATATTATTTAAGTATACATTAGAAAGTTCGCTGTAGAATATATTAGCAAAAGATATCATCGTCACATGAAATAGTACACTTAAATATGGACTTAAAATATACTTTTTATGTTTAAAGATATAATGTATTTATTACGTACCTAAAAATATGTGTTTTTTTGTATTTTTTTAAAAGATTTCTAATTAAATACAATATAAATAGTATGTAGATAATAATCACTTTCCATTTTTAGCCTTATCATAATAATGTTATAATATTAATAATATTTTTTCTTTCCTACAACAAAAGCACACTTATAGAATAATAACATCGTACCGACATTTAGAGTAACGCCCCCTTTGATAGCTTACATAGTATATTATCCATATAAATAATCACGTCACATATGGGAGATGTCTTACAATTTACTTACAATAATATATACGGGATTTGTGAATGTTTAAATAAATAGAATTTATGACAAAGTATTGATAGAAGAAACATGTATAATAGAATATACAATATATTAATATGACTATGAAATATTTTTGATATATGTATCGTTATTTTATGTTGAAAATCATAAAAAAAAACTTTTGCGTTAATGTAATGTTAACCTAATCTATGCGGACATTGCATATGTGATTCATCAGCAGCTATTTCGCATCATTACAATGCTGTCCTTTTCAACACAATCTCTCCCATCACGCTCAATGTTTGACACAATGTTTTCGTGAAACATTGTTAATCACATTTGTGACACCTGCTTACGGGGAAAACCGCCGATGGATCACATATGTGACACCTGCTTACAAGGATAACTGCGGATCGATTACATATGTGACACCTGCTTACAGGGATAACTGCGGATCGATTACATATGTGACACCTGCTTACAGGGATAACGGCGGATGAAACAAATATGCGACAGCTGCTTGTGGGGATAACCGCCAATGGATCACACGTGCAACACCTGCTTGCGGGGATATCCACAGATGTATCACATACTACATCTGCTTATGGGAACTGCGGATGGATCACATATGTGACACCTGCTTACGGGGATAATCGCCGATGGAACACATATGTGACACCTGCTTACGGAGATAGTTGCTGATGGATCACACACATATCAGGTTAAATCATGCATAGATTTCCAAGTTCTAAGACAAAAATGAAAATTAGAAATAAACTGTGGTAGACATTATGAAATGACAAAATAATCAAGTTATAAAAGCTTACAATTAGTCTATATACGAAGCGAAACTTACAAACTAATTATTATCGCGAGTTTAAGTTTAAATTACATTGACAGAAGCTTATAATATGTATATTATTAGGGTGAAATATATTAATATTATCTCCTCTGTTGATGACTACGGCCTGTCTAACCGTTGGGTAAATACATTACAATATTCCTACTTATTTATCGTCAGATCATGTCTGCTATGAAAGGCAGTTTTCCTAGACCATATAATCTATCTTTCATCTTTAAACTTACATAACTCTTAGAATGTAGATCGGTATGTATAAATCGATAACTTTGATTTATTATTGACATTGTCGCCACATCACATCATCAGAGGGGTGAGTAAGTTACCCCAACCGTCCACCAACTCTAAATTAAGTTTGCTTACACAAAATATTGGGTTTATCGAATGGTAAATAATTTGTCGTTTATGAAGTTGTTTTTTTGTAAATCATTTATCAAAATGTCAAGATGATTTCAATACTAGGTTAAAAATATATACAATTAATTTACTTTTCTCGTTGCGATGGGGTCATGAGCCAAAATTTGGAAGGATAGAACTTAATGTTTGTAAATATTGCAAATCTACCGTTTTCGGCAATCGTTCTATATCCATTTAATGACATTTCAATAAAAATGATGAGTTTTAACCATAGATAATAGAAACAAAGGAGTCATAGCATGAAAGCGTTTTGACTGTCTATGTACTATGACCAAACTGCATAGACAAAGCGACTAAGCAATGAAAGTTGTGCATTTGGTATGTAGGTAGAAACAACGTCGAGATACGGCTGAGCAAAGACTCGTTTGACAGTTGTATGCAGATGATGTATAATAATAGATCTTTTTAGCCCTTCTCCCTTGTATCGATTGTCCATGGTTTTGCCAAATAATAACAAAAAAAAAATTAAATAAACTTATTTATTATACAAGACCTTTTGTAACATGAGCAGAATTCAACTGTGAGGCAGTCTAGCTGCCTGAAAATCATCCATTCTCACCAATACCAATTAAGCTATTATTATTGTTTCCACCTTTTGCCACTAGATGGCACTGAACATCAAAATCGTATATATATTATATAAATAATTTTATGACATACATGTGGCAATGACATGGCAACATTGAATCCATAACAGTGTATATTGTACGCACGGGTATAACAAACATAATTTAAAAACTATTTTCAAACTCAATAATTGTGTAAATATTTAAAAACAACAACGGTAACAATTTTACACAGATAATATAATAATAATTGAGAACAATATTGCTTTGGTGAGTATATTATAATATTTTGTGCACATTTCAACAAGGTAAATCAATACAAATGTTAGTAAAACTTTTTTTTAAATCTTTCATAATATGAACAGCTTTCCTCTTCTATACAAAGACAACTCTATGGAATTTCAATGCATAGACAATTTTTAATGTGTCACGGGTGATATGCGGAATTTAACAGGGACTTATAAAATCCAGACTGACAATAATGTACACAGAAATTCTTACATAAGTATCATGTTGTTGTTTTTTTATGTCAAACGAAATTGTGAAAACTTTTAATATTTATTTTACAGATCCTTTAGCCATGGTATTGAACTCGTTTCATCAAAATTCAAATCAAACATCCTACTCATGCGACTATCAATGTAAATAAGTATACTTTATCAACATTTTTTTTTTTTAATTTTAATAATTTTGTATTTGTATGCTTTTTTATCCACATTTGACACATTAAAAATTGCATCTTGTAAGAAAATACTCTTCATTAATATTTTAACAAAGGATATGTGAAATCAATGTGATGCCACCCAGTATATTGGAATTTATCAAAAGTATTGAAGAGAGAATATACAATTCAGAAATAAAAATAGATTTTAAATTATGTTTCTAACAAGTCTTTCTAAAAATTTTGCTTTGCAGAAATACAATAATTAACTGTATTATATATATGAATGTTGAAACTGCCAAAAACGTGTGACTTCTGTGTGGAATCTTTTGGCAAAAAGTCAGAAAATGCCTCTATTAGGATGTTTTTTAAGGTTATGAGTTTTTTCCACTGAATGAATAAAAAAAAAGTGGAAATTGTTATTTTTACAAAAGGATGGCATTACATTACATTGTATACACATAATTGACAGCTGTTTCAAATTGATTTGTTTCAGTCAGCAATCCAATCAAGCATCTATCAATAGTTTTGTAAATTAAACAATACATCATTTTACAAAATCAACAAGTGTTTTGTAAACAATATCAATACATACAAAGTCAACAAGTTTTTTGTAAATTAAACAAAAGTTTTTTGTTAATTAAACGACATTACAAAATCAACAAGCTGCTTTTTTTTGTAAATTTTACGATAGCAAAGATGTATGGACAGTAGGATATGAAACAAAGACACTAGCGCAAGAGTGACCTAACCGAGACTTTTGAGAAATCGACTAATTTACACCTATTTATGACATTAGGAAAGAGAAAAAATAAGCAACCCTCATTTCCATAAGGAAAACAAGATGGTACCATAAACACTGCCTTTGCAATAGTGGTCTAACCAAGATCAAAATAACATTAAATTTTTAATTCCTTCAAAATACCACTGTGGAAGACATGTCTAAAAGAAACAAGGTTGAGACATGATGACATTTTTTTTATCAAATAACATGAAGTTATCTCATTTACCCAAATCATGCAAATTTCAGAGTTAAACCACTCTTGCGCTATTGTTTTCAAATTCAGAGTTAAATCACTCTTGCGCTATTGTCTTCAAATTCAGAGTTAAACCACTCTTGCGCTATTGTTTTCAAATTATGCTTAACACAAACAATCAATGTGAAAAACTCGTAAAACTGTTTTTAGTCGTTTAACTTCAGCGTATTACTTATGTACCTTTTATCTTCAGGATACCGCAAAACTCAGGATTTGATACCGACCAATAAAATTTATATTCAATAGGAAATAAATAACAAACAAAAAATGGAATGATAGGATGTCTTTGAAATTTCACATTCAAGTATGAAATACGTTATTAAATATTAAAAAGAAAATTGTTAAAATTAAACAAAGAATCGTTTGAGTATTCTTCCAAATTGCAAATAAAGTCCACGTTCAAAATAATTTTTTTTTAATTCTTAAATATTTTTTTCTAAATTAAATTATTTTAATATTCTCAACAAAAAAAAGAGGTTTTGTAGTACAACTAAGGAAAAGTTTTTGCAGTCTAAAAGGTTCCACGACGGAAGGAATTATAATATGAAAAATTCACTAACAATAAATTCAGTTTGACGACGACCAACGCTGAAAGTTGTACGTCTCTTAAAAACACAACCGTTTCTTTAAAAAAAAAATTTAGATCACTAAAAATAATGGCTTCATGGACTAGATCTAATAGTTTTACATTTTCCTTTCCTGTATTTTAATATTTGGCATGGGTATAAAATATATTTCTCAAAATGAATCAGAAAAAAAAACACTTGAATTTGTCTCGTTCGATAAGCAGGCGGACATTTTGAAAGTGAACCTACTGACATCTATTGATTTTTAACAAAGCTTTTTACCTACATAACAGTTTCCTGTAAATGGATGCCTCAATCAGCTGTCAAATCATCATATGTTTCATGGACCTAAAAGGCCCTGGACGGAGAATTCGACAACAATTTGAAGCCGCGGGGTGAGAGGGAAGATGAATAGAAATGCCAAAATCTATTTTTTTTTTTAACGACGTATCCCGTTACTTGTGTCATCAAATACTCCAAAAAAATCATAAGCTTATGTAACTGCATTAACAACACAAAAATAAAATAATAACAGTTCATTATGCACCACTTTGCACACAAATCAGTTCAAAAGTAGTCATACAAGATGGCTGCCAGGCAATTTTCCCTCACCCTAGATTTGGCTTCAATGTCATTCATACAAAATCACACTAACGCACTGTCGAGGGCTTTTTAGGTCCATGATATGTTTACATTTATGAATGGCAACACTAAGAATGTTTTTTTTTTTTAATAATAAACATAGATAACAATCATTATTTTTGGGATTTAGGTATAAATGTTGCCATAAAGCAAACATTATTTGTAGATTTATAATCATTGAGCATTAAAATATATATATAGTTTGAAACTGAGATGCATTCTGACATTAAATCGAATGAGTATTATTATCGAACTGTTTAAAGTTTAGCCATCAGAGCACGGGTTCCCAAACAACGTTATTTTATTGTTTTACGTTTCAACACAGGAGACCCCTAGGTAAAAAAATTCTTATAAGGGCTTATGTCATATTTGTGACGAGTGTTTTAACTGTGTTGAAACTAAATAAAAAATTCTCTGGCACAATATTCAATCAACGTTTGAGAAAATAGTTTCCAAAATGGTGTTGGCTTACACAAAAACTCGCCTGCGAATTTCGAAACTAAAAATAATTAACATTAAATGGTTAAGAACAGAAGAAATGGGCTTGTTTCAAGTGCAGAAATTTTTATAACGAAGCATCGTTACACAATAATAAGCTCTAAAGTAACTAAGCGAGTCCATTATCGCAGATGGAAAGTTAATGTCACAGTGCACCTCAGTCAAACGCTAAAACAAATGTATGGAATCAAAGTCTTGTATATGGTAACCGGACAAATCGGAACAGTGACAAATCAGAATACTTATAACCACTCTAGCGATCGCGTTAATAATTGAAATACGACTCCAGCGACATATTCGCCTACATTAAAAAAAAATCATACCTACAAATTTTAATATGGAGACAAACCGATTTATAAGAAATCGTAAGCTTTATAAATGCGCAATTCTGTGTGTTAGTTCCTTTGAAATTGCCATATGTGGTACTTATATTTGTCTATAGCCTACTTGATAATCACAGATTCAAATACATCAGAACGCTTAATTTTTAATCGTAAACAATTGTTCGAAAGTTTTGTATGAAAAAATATTTTATAGAATTTGTGTTTGCGGACTGTCAAAATCGAATGCACTAAATTAGGATATTTCAAGCATTTATTATTAGCACAGAAAGTGTTATCTCAGCTTTTTACTAAGGCAAACTGCATATCGCAGGAAGGTTTTGAAAAATTTTAAAAAATGTTTTACGAAAGGTAGATAAATTTGGCACATTATGGCAAGCGATCGCTCAATACGTTTTGCAAACTTGCCATAATATGCCAAAAATCGTTCAGTGGTTAAGTGATATAATGTCATGAAAGATGGAAAAAAACAGGTTAAATAGGTTAAGTTTTTAGGTAGTGTTCTGATTTGTCGCTGTTCTGATTTGTCATGGAAGCCTTGTATGTATATATTACATAGGTGGTTTGATTGACGTTTTGTTTGTCCTCTCAGTAGATGTACGAGTTCATGTTGATGAGCGGAATAGGCATCTTGTTGTGTGCTTCCTGGTGAGGGGGTAGGTAGCAGGGGGTGGGCTGCGGGGGCGCGGGGTGGTAGAGCGGGGGCTGCGCCAGCTGGGCGGGGTGGTGTGGGTGGTACTGCACCGGGGAGAAGTCGCGCGGGTGTAGCATGACGTAGGGATACGCTCCCGGCATGGACGGTGCTGCGGCGTAACCGGGGCACGTGGTATACAAGCCTGTCGCTGAAAATACATAAACCACCAATTTAGATATTTTTAGAATATACTATAACTTGGCGCCACGACCCTTGGGCCATGAGATATATCTAAATATGTGGCGACAACAAAAGTGTTTTATTGTCTGGTTGTATTTATACTCTGGGGGGGGTATGGGAGCCTTTTAAAAATGTTTTCACGTTAAAACCATGACTCTGTGCAGAAGTCCGTTTGATAGATATTGACTACCTTAACAAACGGATTGCAATCTTTGCAAGTTTGAAAGGCCGAGAAAATTAGTTTTAACATATCTTAGTTTTATGAATTTACACCAAATATCTGAATTCTAAGGGTCGGCCACGAAATTTCGATTTACGCGTAAATATATTGTATTTTTATGAATTTATTTCGAATAACTGAATTCAAAGGGCCGGCTGCGACTGAAATCGGACCTGTAATTTTAATTTCCGCGGAAATATAATATCATATTTTTACTAAATTTACTTTGAATATCTGAGTTTAAAGAGCGAAAGACATCGGCTGCAAATTTTTGATTCAAGCCGAAATATAATGTATTTTTAAGAATTTACACCAAATATCTGAATATTTAATATTTGCCTGCCACGGTGAAAATCTACCGAGTAAATTCGATTTACGCTAAAAAATACCACATTTTTACGAATTTACACTTTAACTTAGAATAACTGAACTTGAAAGGCCGGCGGCTATGAAAATCGGCCTCGATATTTCAATTTACGTGGAAATACATTGTATTTTACGAATTTACTTGTTTAAAAGGGCAGCTGCAATGTAAATCGGCTGCAAAATCCCAATTTACCAGGAAATATTTTGTATATTTATTTATTTATCGAATTTACGTTGAATAACCAAATTTAACAACATGTTGATTTACGCGGAAATGTGTGGTATTTTTACGAGTTTACTTTGAATAACTGAACTGGAAGGGCCGACGGCAGCGGTAATCGGCTGCGAAAATACAATTTAAATGGGAATAATTCGTAATATTACGAATTAACTCCAAAGACCCGAATTTGAAGGGGCAGAAGAGGAACTCGATTTTCAGCATCTTTTTTTTTCATAAAATTTAGAATTACGTGGGAATTCGTTCATTCGAAATTTGATTTTTGATGTTCTGTGGATTTCGAATTAACGAGTTTCTACTGTTTATTGATTCATAGAAAAATTACTTTTTTTTTCCTTCACATTTATTGCGCTTAAAACTTATGAATAAATTGATTAACCCTTAGGATCCGACCAGCTACAATTCAGTGAAATCATGACTACCTTTAGATGCACTACAATGTGCAGTGTGTAGAGCTAGGATTTAGAAGTTTTGAACACATTTCAATACTGTCCATAAAAATTCCTAAATAAAACATTAACTTTGTAGAAACCTGTCAATTATCCATTTACATAAATAAAAATGTTAAGGCGATGCACTACGTCGTGTAATATTTTAAATTGAGCCGTTATCAATAACAACCCTTACGTAGATGGCGATAAGGTTTAAATTCCCGCTTAACACCATCCGCCTGTTTTGATTTATGCAGGAAAAAAACATGGCCAAAAAGTGCCTTTTATTTTATTTTGTGGATGTTCAGGCATAAATATTTAATTTTTTTTCGATCATTTTATAAATAACTTAATTTGCCACATTATACAATAAAATCATAACCAAAAATGGGTTCGTAAGTAGGAGATTTTGAACTTTAAAGCAGTTTTCATAGGCCTTTACACTATTTTTTTCTCAGCTTATAAAAAGACTTATCTAAAAATTACTCGATTATTTCAAAGGCTAAGATGTATTCTACTCGCAGTATTTAATTAAAAGCAACTGAAATATTTCTAGGCGACCAAATTTTCAAACCAAAAACACATGATTTTGCATTACTACGTATGGCATCGCCTTAATGTTTGTTTATTCAAAATCTCAAATCTCCGAAAGTTATTCACCTATTGCTTTGAAATTTTGATACAACGTTTTGATACACGTGTGTTTTTATATGTAAAATGGCTAAAAAAAAAAACTGCGCCATCTATTGGACGTAAAAGCAACACGCACTATTGTTTCTCTATCAGCACAGATAGACCGAGCCACATCAACGCGTGGTGGGGTACAGCTACTTTCAAATATTATATTTTGCATTGAGATTTACAAAATATTAACCCTTCTTCTAAGGCAAGGCTGCCCAACCTTTTTAGCAGTTGGGCGAAATTGACGATTTTGAATCACTGGCGGGCCACTGAATACCTGACGGTTCCTATTTCCATGGGGGGGGGGGGGTTGTTAGAGAATTTCTATAAAACATAATTCCCCACAAAAAAAAATCTAAATAATAAGTGCTCCCCACAAAATATTTGAAATCCATGGGGGGGGGGGTTGTTACGGAACTTCGCTGAGAAAAAATTCCGCACACCCGAACATCACATGTGATACCCCACAGCAATTTTTCGAATTCCATGGCGGGGGGGGGGTGGCTACAGGATTCCATTTCGACGCAAAAAATATTATGTCGAAAACCGGTGCATTTTTGTTTCAAAAGTAAGTTCAACGTTAGATTTTTTCGTCGCTGATTCTCGTTCTGAGTAGCCTAAATAGCGATAAATCGCCGTCGTTGGCAACACTGGTGACCGCGCGCAAACTGCATTGTTTGTTTTACCGCGGACCCGCGACACTTTTTCAAATTGGCGGATTGGCGGGTTTTTTGAAAATGTTTCACGCGGGCCACTTATAATTCGTTCGCGGGCCACATTGTGGCCCGCGGGCCTGGGGTTGGGCAGCCTTGTTCTAAGGGTTAAAATACACTAAAAAAACTCAATATAATTGAAATACCTTTTTACTTGACTTTCCAGTTCGTTGTGTGTTATGTCGTAGCGTGACATTGATATATGTACATGTCACAAACCCTTTAAATTAGTACGTACCGTCATATCCGGGCATGCTCTGCGGGTAGAGCATGTACTGGGGGGCCACCATGGCCTGCCCCTGGTGGTAGATGGCGGGGGGACGGGGGAAACGGGGAGCCGGGGCGGCCTGCGCCTGCTGTGGGGGCGCCGCGGCCAGGCTCGACTCGGGGGTGGTGGCAGCGCTGCCACGCGGCGACTCGCGACGCAGCATGGCCTGCGTGTTCATGGCGGACTGGAAACAAAAAAAACAATTGAATTAATTTATATTTAAAGAACAGCAAATGCAGAAAAGCATCATGTCGTGTAGTATTTCAGCCAAAAATATTAAAATGTTTTCCAGACATTGTCTAGAGAACTTAATTTACAAACAGAAGACAAACAGGGAAAAAATCATAGTTTTTATCCAGATATTTAAACAAAACTCATCAAGTTTTGACAGTCGGTATGAGGATATTCCTACTTCCACGTTCAAGAGGTTAATGCTGAAAAAAAGAAATCTCGAAGACGTTTGTGTACCTGCTGCGGCTGCATGGGCGCCTGTGGCTGCATGGGATAGGCCGCTATGCACAGGGGGCCCTTGTGAGGGCCCTGCGGAGGCAGGGGCAGGTAGTAGGGCTCCCCGCCCATCACGGGGGACAGCTCAGGAGAGAACTGGGGCACCTGAAACATTAGCAAATCATATATTACATACATACTGTTGAGTTCAACTGATGGCAACTACCTCCAGTCTGTAGCCCCTAGAGATGAGCGATATTCCTGTCCCGGTGACTTGCTGGTTGTCACTGGAACTGTATATGAGTGTATCTTAAAGTAAACTAGTTTCTTGAAGTTTCCTGTATTTACCCTTCTTTCAATATCCCTATCAGCCTTCCCATCTCTCATAAAAATCATCTTCCCAAATACACAAACTCTTCCACCTGCTCCGAGTATTCATCATTCACAATTCGAAGAAAGCTGGAATTAAATATTCAAATAGATTCGTTATTCGTACCTGTTTTCTTACAGCTTGAGCAATTCTGAGCCGTCCCATTGGAGAGAACATCACACCACCATACTGGAAATAGAAATAAACAGATTAGTATTATTAGAACAGTAGTTGGTGTAGGTCAAATTGAGATCCTGGGGTTATTCAGCTATTGGATGGCACCCGGAGTCACTTGGTTCAGCAGAGATGACCTAAGGAAACTGGTGAAGGAGATGTTCTTCTACGATGTGTTCTGTTGTTTGAATATTCACACAATCAGAAACCTTTAGGCCCCATTTGTGTATCACATACAATGCACAGCGGGTATGACTGCACCGGCGGTTTAGTGAGGTTCACATCTCTCACCGAGGGAGAGAGAACCCATACAGATACTAAATTATTTACAAGAAATAGGTTTAAATGACAAAAGATGCGTAGAATCTTCCCAAGGTATATATTTCGTTTGAATGCATTTGTAACGCATGCGCGTGGAATCTGTGATGGTTCAATACCCGTGGCTCTATCCTACTGACTTTCTCTTGGGCATGCTCGGTATGAACCATCTACGGGTCAGAAGAGATGTGCATATTGTATCACACTTCTTCAAACTGATTCGTGGATGGTTTGAAAATCCGACTATCATGGAGAGTATTAGTCTCTATGTTCCTGATGGTTATCTCCGTCACCGACAGCATAGACTGTGCCATCTCCCGGCCTGCAGGAGGGTCAATCCGCACCAAATCATCCAGAAAATTTTGGATTTGTCACCCACCATCTCAGATTTTGATGAAACTTTAAATTTTTAATCCTTCCATATAGATAAGAAAATATACCAAATTTTACCTTCCTACCTCAACTCGTTTTTTTTTATGGGCAGTTGAAGTTTGGGCAAAATAAGCGTTTTTACATATTCCGAGCACTCCGGAAGAGCTTGTACCTTCAATGAAAAAAAATTGTATCTTTGTCATTTATAGTGCAAATGCAATGAAAATTTTCAATATTATCAAGAAAACTATGCTGATTGCAGAAAAAAATAAATAAACCCTTTACATTTATCTACTTGACTTTAAAAAATTACCAAAAGTAATTTTTCAAGTAATTTTTGGGACGGAAAAGGTACTTTACAAAAAAGCAATATCTCGGGAAGGTACAGTGTTAATGAAGTAATTTTTTTTTTTATTCATATCTACAAATAGCATAGAATCACATACAAAAATAAAATTCATGGCATTTTACTTGCTTCAATAAATAAAATCCATTTTAAACTTTTTTCAAACTTTTTGTAATTTTTTTTTATTCTTATCTACAATAAACATAGTACAACCTAAAAAAATAAAACTCCTGGTATTTTGTGTGCTTCACAGTGTAGAAACGTTTTTAAAATAAGAAATCTTTATCATACAGAATTGTTCTAGGTTTTTTTAAATCTAGATACAAAAATAAATAAAATCCATTTTAAACTTTTTTCAAACTTTTTGTGATTTTTTTTATATCTATTTTTAGTTTGTAATTGGGCAAGTTATAGTTTAGGTATATAGCTAGTAATATAGGTTGAATGAATGGACTAATATCAAAGAAACAGTTCTAGAGACAAGTCACTACATGGAAATGATGTATCTGCAACAAGAACAAGACAGAACATGAAAATTACTATCTGCCTCATCACTAAGTTTGCAGGATACTACATGCTTTGTTTCCTCTGACATGCTTAGTTCTGAGTCAGCTTCAAAGCAGTGATCATCTATATAAATACAGTAGTTGTTTCATGTTATGGTGTACGTTGTTAAAATGTCTCTAATCGAAACAAGTTTAGTTAAATGTAGTGTGGGACAACATAATGGTACTGAATGTCACAAAAAAAGTTATACTAAGTCAGAGAAATTAACGAGTGTGGATTTGTTAAGTGAATTTGAAAAAAAGCTTATTCAACAAAGAAGTTTTGTATCTACAGACTTGGTTTTCAACATTTGTGAGCACCACAGAATATTTAACTTAAATAAATATGAAACATTTCAAAAAGCTTGTTTTGACCCGTTCCAAAGCCGCAAAAGGAAAATTACAAAAACTTTAAGAACAGTATCCTTGGAATTTTCAGAGAACATTATTCATTCATTGCATTTGCACTATAAATGACAAAGATACAATTTTTTTTCATTGAAGGTACAAGCTCTTCCGGAGTGCTCGGAATATGTAAATACGCTTATTTTGCCCAAACTTCAACTGCCCATAAAAAAAAAACGAGTTGAGGTAAGAAGGTAAAATTTGGTATATTTTCTTATCTAAATGGAAGGATTAAAAATTTAAAGTTTCATCAAAATCTGAGATGGTGGGTGACATGGCCTGGATGATTTGGTGCGGATTGACCCAGGACTAACTTGCCTGCAGGTCATGCCGGTGGGGAGAGCAGTCTTGCTATTGAACAGAATTAATTCAGATATCGACATATTTAGCTGAAGGTGAAGCTGCCTTTAAAAGGCAAGCTCTATTGATGCTGGTATAGTTTATACACCGCTTACTTATTATGTAATACCATTTTACAAATGTACTTAAAAACGAAATAAAATGTAATTTTGTAATGTTTTTAAAGGAATAAACTAATTGAATTGAATTGAAAATAAAAGTAATGATGTGTGTACTGCAGGTAGTTGGTAATAATAGGCACAATGCTCACCTGTTTTACGATGGCCTTAGCGTCCTTTGGATTGACGAACGTCACAAACCCGTAGCACTTGGACACCCCTGCCCGGTCGTAGATGATTTTTGCCGCCGAGATGTGGGAAAACGACGAGAAGAATCTCCAGAGTTCCTCGTCAGCCGTCTTTGCGGAGAATCCGCCAACGAAGATGCGATTAGGGATGACCGTGCCGAACTTGGGCGCATTGTACAAGATGTTATCGTCCGAATTCTCCACTTTATCGTCGGCGATACCATTTGGTTTGTCGAGCAGCGGGATTTTGTTTTCGTCGAGCTTTTCCTGCTTGACGGGCTCATTGGATTTGATCGCTGCTTTGGCTGGGTCCATTGTGGCGATTCCGTTTGGTATTCTCGTGAGAGGTTTCTTGTCTTCCACGATTCGGGAACTGTTGGGGGTCTCACACTTTGTGAAGTGCTTCTCTTTTGTGATCATTTTGAAGTGTTTGTCTTGTTCTTGGGAGGGTATGGTGTCTGGAATGTTACGCTAGCGTGGTACAGTAACGACAACTACTATGAAAAGTGTCTCTGGGATACTGTGCTAGCGTGGTATAGTCCCCAACAACGGGGATATATGTGTATTGAAGTGTCTGTCTGTGAGTGGGTGAGATGCTACACTAGCATGGTCTAGTCTACAACAACGGGGTATTTGTGTGTATTTCAACAATCAACAAGTTAGTTTGTGCCCTGATAAAAGGTAATTATTCTGATAAATCCTCTGTACGGAAGTGTCCGTAAAACGATGATAATAAGTTCAGTCGCTGGGCAGGCCCAATAGCAATAACAGGTTACTTTGTATTATTGTCTAGTTATATGGCTACTGTCTTTGGTTTGTGGATCCTTAAAACGATGTAACAATTATATTCAACCTCTTGCACGTGTCCTACATCACGTGTCGACACGCGTTTGCACGTTCAGCAGCGAGATCATCTGATCTTTCGTTAGCTGCAACAGCGCTGCTTAAGTCATTAAATATGGCATTGCATTTTTACTGCAATTTTTTTTTGTATTTCAGGTATAATATTCAAAAATATTATTTCTCTTTCAAAATAGATTCATTTTCTAATTTGTAACATGCGACTCCGTCGGAGCTCTATCGGGATCTGAAACAAAAAATAAGTTGTAAATTAAAATATACCTAATGCAAAGTTATTCATGTCACACTGAAAGAGACATAATGGCCCTCAACACTAGCGGCCATATTCACTTCAAGTGTTGAAATGGGTTCCATGATAATTTCTCAAAATGACAATTCAACACACCTTTAAAAGATGATATAAAGTCATTAAAAAGTGATGAAACAAAAACTAGGTTAAATAGTTACATATGTAAGCTAGTTTTTGTTTCATTATTTTTCATAACTTTATAACACTTTTTATAGGTGTGTTGAATTGTCGTTTTGACGAGTCTCACCATTGAAACGAAATGTAGACATTTGTACTAGATATTTGCCACCATTTGATTAAAACAATTAGTATTGTTATAAAATGCCTCAAACCCAAATTTTAACTTTTGTATGAAAAAGGTTATACAGCCGTTCCTCTTAGGCTTGAAATACTAAAAAAAAAACACCACTGGGCAACACATTTTAGAAAAGAACCCAGGTTTTTTTCCAACCCTTTCTGGATATGATTCAAATGAGGACTTGCGCAGTTTCGCTACTCTCTAACATAAATATTTTCTCTGTCAATTTCTAATTTAACTCCTGGGGTCTTTTGAAATTTTGTTGTAATGTTATTTTAAAAGAACCATCATCAGAAATCAGAGGCGGCTCTAGGGATACAGGCCTGGTAGGTGATTTGAAAAAAAAATGAGTGACTAATCTTTATTTGATATTGTGAAAAATGCCCAGGTATTATTATCTATATTAATTTGTAAATCTGCGACTCTAAATACATATTATGTTAATATAGTGAATTGGAAATAACTACACAATCCATGTACTTGCGGAAAATTATTTTTAAGAGATTACATTTTAAGGCGATGCCATACGTAGTAATGCAAAATCTTGTGTTTTTGGTTTGAAAATTTGGTCACCTAAAAATGTTTCAGATGCTTTAATTAAATACTGCGATTAGAATACATCTTGGCCTTTGAAATAATCGAGTATTTTTTAGATAAGTCTTTTTAAAAGCCCAGAAAAAAATAATGTATAAGGCCTATGAAAACTGCTTTAAAGTTCAAAATCTCCTACTTACGAACCCATTTTCGGTTATGATTTTATTGTATAATGTGGCAAATTAAGTTATTTATAAAATGATCGATTTTTTAAAAAATATTTATGCCTGAACATCCACAAAATAAAATAAAAGGTACTTTTTGGCCATGTTTTTTTCTTGCATAAATCAAAACAGGCGGATGGTGTTAAGCGGGAATTTAAACCTTATCGCCATCTACGTAAGGGCTGTTATTGATAGCGGCTCAATTTAAAATATTACACGACGTAGTGCATCGCCTTAATGTAGTTGTGCACAACATTAAAGTTAATAAAATAAGAGTTTGAATCGCCCTTCCGCAGTATCCAAAAAAGATACTGGGTGCGAAGCTGTTGAAAAACAACCAATGTTCCACACACTACAAGCGTGTAAAATGAAAAATCGACTTATTTTTATGTCACCATCTCTTTAAAACATATAATATTCATCGTGCTGTCTCCCTCACGGCCATGACCTAAGCGTCCCTAAGCTTTCTTCAGTACCTAATTTTTACTTCGACGAAAGACATTGTGCCATCTCGTTTATTCTATGACGCGCATAGAGAGAGAAGATGCCAAAGGGGACATTCTTTAAATTGACTCAGCGAATCGTGTGGACTTGTGAATGAAAGCTTCTATTAGAGACAACAGATGTCACTGCTAGTCACTCGCCGCGGCCGCTGTTTTGCGTTTAATTTCAAATAAATTAAGAATAAGACCAGTTGTTTAGATGCACATAATGTATTATTATTGTTGTCTTATAATTTTGGGGAATCAAACACCAATTGACCTAAGGGATGCATCAGATGCATGATTTATTTACAAATATTCCCGTTTGACATTAATCTAATAGATTCATGTTTGGCGTATCCTAAAATGTATTACTGTTTTTGAGACGAAAGATTATAAATATAACAAACGGACAAATGCAATGTCTCACAAACTGAAGATGAAAACACTTAATTTAAACATTGTTCATGTATGACAAAGATAAATATTCAAAGAATATGTGCGTGTGAACGAAATAAAATATAGCAGGTAGCGATTTCATATTTTCATCGAATACTACATTCTACATCACGGGTGTGACTGAGATAAGAAGATATGCTTACTCGCTTACACTATAAGACGAACACGGATTACTTATGTGTTGTTATGGTCGCTATCTCACTTTCTCTTATTGCGCTGAAAATCTTCTGGAAACAATCGAAATAATTCTATTTTTTATAATAATAAAATATTATTTCTTGGCTTTTAAAAAAAAACAAAAATTGTCCGCATTCTTAACGTACCGATCCGTGAAGTAGCGGTGAAAGTTAGAAACCGCCGACCAATCAGAGGACGTTAAAGTCTCTTACGGTTTTAATCGTGTTTAAATGACGACTTATTGATTCCACAAATCATTACATATAATCAAACTTATATATTCAGAATCAGCGTTTGTTGACCAACATGAATGTTTTTTGCCATAATATTTATGTCACTCAGCTCAACTCAGTGCCAATAAATCGGCGGTTATTGCAATATAAAACACAGTAATATAATTGTATGCTTTACATTACCTACCTCACGAGGTGTAACCTGTTCCGAGGTAGGTGACAGGAATGTACAGTAAAAATATTTCATTACAATGCTATTGACAGATTTAGGAAGTGTTAAATTTAGATAAATATGTGAAGGAAAGGAGTATGCAGTGTTTAAATAAGAGAAGAAAAAAAAGCTTCTCAAGATGGCTGCAAAATTAACAATCGATTTTAATTTAAATGAAATAACTATTAAAATGCATTATTTTCCATTTCCAGGGACTGAAATACATAACTCTCATAAGCGAACTATCAATTCTTAATATTGAAATAAGAATTTGCTTAGATCCTATCGGGATGTCATTTATCCAGTTCCTACCTATCCCTAACTATCACCTAGGTGGGAAGGTATTTGAAATTTGGAACAATGGCAAGAACATACTAGGTGGGAAGGTATTTGAAATTTGGAACAATGGCAAGAACATACTAGGTGGGAAGGTATTTGAAATTTGAAACAATGGCAAGAACATACTAGGTGGGAAGGTATTTGAAATTTGGAACAATGGCAAGAACATACTAGGTGGGAAGGTATTTGAAATTTGGAACAATGGCAAGAACATACTAGGTGGGAAGGTATTTGAAATTTGGAACAATGGCAAGAACATACTAGGTGGGAAGGTATTTGAAATTTGAAACAATGGCAAGAACATACTAGGTGGGAAGGTATTTGAAATTTGGAACAATGGCAAGAACATACTAGGTGGGAAGGTATTTGAAATTTGGAACAATGGCAAGAACATACTAGGTGGGAAGGTATTTGAAATTTGGAACAATGGCAAGAACATACTAGGTGGGAAGGTATTTGAAATTTGGAACAATGGCAAGAACATACTAGGTGGGAAGGTATTCGAAATTTGGAACAATGGCAAGAACATACTAGTTGGGAAGGTATTTGAAATTTGAAACAATGGCAAGAACATACTAGGTGGGAAGGTATTTGAAATTTGAAACAATGGCAAGAACATACTAGGTGGGAAGGTATTTGAAATTTGGAACAATGGCAAGAACATACTAGGTGGGAAGGTATTTGAAATTTGGAACAATGGCAAGAACATACTAGGTGGGAAGGTATTTGAAATTTGAAACAATGGCAAGAACATACTAGGTGGGAAGGTATTTGAAATTTGGAACAATGGCAAGAACATACTAGGTGGGAAGGTATTTGAAATTTGGAACAATGGCAAGAACATACTAGGTGGGAAGGTATTTGAAATTTGGAACAATGGCAAGAACATACTAGGTGGGAAGGTATTTGAAATTTGGAACAATGGCAAGAACATACTAGGTGGGAAGGTATTCGAAATTTGGAACAATGGCAAGAACATACTAGGTGGGAAGGTATTTGAAATTTGAAACAATAGCAAGAACATACTAGGTGGGAAGGTATTTGAAATTTGAAACAATGGCAAGAACATACTAGGTGGGAAGGTATTTGAAATTTGGAACAATGGCAAGAACATACTAGGTGGGAAGGTATTTGAAATTTGGAACAATGGCAAGAACATACTAGGTGGGAAGGTATTTGAAATTTGGAACAATGGCAAGAACATACTAGGTGGGAAGGTATTTGAAATTTGAAACAATGGCAAGAACATACTAGGTGGGAAGGTATTTGAAATTTGGAACAATGGCAAGAACATACTAGGTGGGAAGGTATTTGAAATTTGGAACAATGGCAAGAACATACTAGGTGGGAAGGTATTTGAAATTTGGAACAATGGCAAGAACATACTAGGTGGGAAGGTATTCGAAATTTGGAACAATGGCAAGAACATACTAGGTGGGAAGGTATTTGAAATTTGAAACAATGGCAAGAACATACTAGGTGGGAAGGTATTTGAAATTTGAAACAATGGCAAGAACATACTAGGTGGGAAGGTATTTGAAATTTGGAACAATGGCAAGAACATACTAGGTGGGAAGATATTTGAAATTTGGAACAATGGCAAGAACATACTAGGTGGGAAGGTATTTGAAATTTGGAACAATGGCAAGAACATACTAGGTGGGAAGGTATTTGAAATTTGAAACAATGGCAAGAACATACTAGGTGGGAAGGTATTTGAAATTTGAAACAGTGGCAAGAACATACTAGGTGGGAAGGTATTTGAAATTTGGAACAATGGCAAGAACATAGTACAAATTCGAGTGCATTTGTTTTAAAAACAGAAGAATAATTAGGACGATAAATAAACCACTCAACAGATCGACATCTTCGGGCTTTTTGTATGAAACAAATTGATCCTAAAAAAAACATAGACAGTACAATTCTTATTTGGAGCCTACTTCTTATACTATACACCAATGAAAAACTCTGAAAGTTTATTCTATAGACTAGTTTCTTTACTAGACTCTTTGGAAAGTAAAAAGGAGCAAATTGATGGTGTTTTTCATGTACACAATCTCTTTGAAAGGTAAAAAGAAAGAAATTGACAATCTTGGAAATGCTTAATATTGTTTTAATTACTGTCATTTTGTTGTGGCGATAATAACCTCGCGGTGGGACTCACTATGTTGTGATTGTGTTGTGTTCTCCTTCGCAGAAATACAGCGGTAAGCGTCGTCCTGTTTTTCTTCTTTCCAAACCTTGTTCATTCCTACACATACCTACTATCACCCAATTTCATTTAGTTTAATTTGAATTATTTACAATCCACTTTAATAATAATAATAATAATATTGGACAATTTTTATAGCGCCGCTTTCGTGAGTTATCACCTCAGGGGCGCTTTACAGTTATGCAGGTATTACAAAAAAAAAAAATATATATATTACCAAAATAAAGTGAAGTTAAGTAAAGTAAAATGAAGAACAGGAACAGGTGACATGAAGACAGAAGATGGAGACTCTGCAGCAAGAATCCTAGATGGTGAAGAGGCTGGACCAGCTGCCGCAGCGAGAGAGACTACCGCGTCCACCAACAGTACCAGCACGAAGTTCGTCATCCGTTCAGGTATGTGTCTGCTGCTAATAAAGCGCTGACATGTGTCTGCTGCTATTAAAGCGCTGACACAATATCCTCACATAGATAACAGACCTTGGCAGCACCGCTGTGACGTTCGACGAAGACAGAAAATGGAGACTCTGCAGCAAGAATCCTAGGTGGTGAAGAAACTTGACCAACTGCTGCAGCGAGAGAGTCCTCCGCGTCCACCAACAGTACCAGCACGAGGTTCGTCATCCGTTCAGGTATGTGTCTGCTGCTAATAAAGCGCTGATATGTGTCTGCTGCTATTAAAGCGCTGACACAATATCCTCACATAGATAACAGACCTTGGCAGCACCGCTGTGACGTGCGAAGAAGATAGAGAATGGAGACTCTGCAGCAAGAATCCTAGGTGGTGAAGAAACTGGACCAGCTGTTGCAGGGAGAGAGTCCTTCGCGTCCACCAACAGTACCAGCATGAGGTTCGTCATCCGTTCAGGTATGTGTCTGCTGCTAATAAAGCGCTGACATGTGTCTGCTGCTATTAAAGCGCTGACACAATATCCTCACATAGATAACAGACCTTGGCAGCACCGCTGTGACGTGCGAAGAAGATAGAGAATGGAGACTCTGCAGCAAGAATCCTAGGTGGTGAAGAAACTGGACCAGCTGTTGCAGGGAGAGAGTCCTTCGCGTCCACCAACAGTACCAGCATGAGGTTCGTCATCCGTTCAGGTATGTGTCTGCTGCTAATAAAGCGCTGACATGTGTCTGCTGCTATTAAAGCGCTGACACAATATCCTCACATAGATAACAGACCTTGGCAGCACCGCTGTGACGTGCGAAGAAGATAGAGAATGGAGACTCTGCAGCAAGAATCCTAGGTGGTGAAGAAACTGGACCAGCTGTTGCAGGGAGAGAGTCCTTCGCGTCCACCAACAGTACCAGCATGAGGTTCGTCATCCGTTCAGGTATGTGTCTGCTGCTAATAAAGCGCTGACATGTGTCTGCTGCTATTAAAGCGCTGACACAATATCCTCACATAGATAACAGACCTTGGCAGCACCGCTGTGACGTTAGACGAAGATAGAAGATGGAGACTCTGCAGCAAGAATCCTAGGTGGTGAAGAAACTGGACCTGCTGCTGCATCGAGAGAGACTACCGCGTCCACCAACAGTACCAGCACGAGGTTTATCATCTGTTCAGGTATGTGTCTGCTGCTAGTAAAGCGCTGACACAATATCCTCACATAGAAAACAGACCTTGGGAGCACCGCTTTGACGTTCGACGAAGATAGAAAAATGGAAACTCTGCAGCAAGAATCCTAGGTGGTGAAGAAACTGGACCAGCTGCTGCAGGGAGAGAGTCCTCCGCGTCCACCAACAGTGCTAGCACGTGGTTCGTCATCCGTTCAGGTATGTGTCTGCTGCTAATAAAGAGCGCTGAAATAATATCCTCACATAGATAACAGACCTGGGCAGCACCGCTGTAACGTTCGGCGAGTCCATCATATCTAGTCTCTATTAATAATAATAATAATAATATTTGGACGATTTATACAGCGCCGCTCTTGTGCAAAATCACCTCATCTCTCCTAGTCTATTTTAGTCCCTTCTAGTCACTTCTTAGCTATTCATGCCACTAATTGCATCTTCTCGACCCTTTTAGACTCTTTCCTGGCTCTAATACCTAAATAAAAAAAATAAAATAAAAATAAAAAAATTACAATTTCTTTTATTGTGTCGTGATCCAACGATTTCATACCTCTGTCTCAGACCTATAGGGCTCGCTTATCGCAGGCTTTCATAAACAAAATCTTGAACCAAAGTCAAAGTGAAGTGTATGTGTCATCTGAAACGAAAACATAAATAAAAACAAAAAATTTAAATAAAATATGGCTTATCTGTTTTCTATGTAGATATCCTTGGTTGAAGAGGTCCCGTAAATCCCGAACTAAAGACACCACTTGACATTTGAGGGGTCAGGTATAAAATCTCCAACTGCATTGAGCATCTTTGCTCTGGCTCCACTTCCCAAATTTTATCGGTTTAAAATGCTATAATAATTGCAAATTCCGGCTAAACAGTAACAGTTACGCACATTTCGTGAAAGAAGAAGGTAAGCACTGTATAAAACACGTATGCTGAACATTTTTCAGCAATCTCTTAGCAAGGGAAACCTTTTGAAAGGATTAAACAAACCGGAGCAGTTAAAACACGTCCGCTCTATAGTAAATAAGCTTTCATGTGCATCTGAAGCTGTAATTCGTAAGCAGTTTCGGAAGTAATAGCTACAAAGTGTTTTATTTTTTTTAAATAAAATAGTGCATATTAAACGTGTCCCTATTCTGTATGTTTAACTTATATTTTAATTAAATCCAAACTAAGAACCTACTTTTTTTAACCTTTCCTTATGTGTGGTGTGTATTTACTACACATTGCTTCTAATAACTTTAATAACTCTATAAATATAATAAATTCTGGGTTCAGATGTTAGGTATTCCTCCGTTATACATTTATGCACTGAATTAAAAAATAATATTTTGGATAGTTTTCAAATTCAATTAAAAATCAGAGATTTTTGATAAAAATCTGAAACAAATACAATCAACCGTGTGATACGCGAAGAGTGTGTGAGGAAATGACACGCTATTGATGTCTCGCTTTAATTCGCTATACGGGAACATGAGACATCTACACGTCTGCAGTTGTATTTTGATTTAGACCATCGATACCTACGACCGCACAGCTGTGTTTGTGCCAGCCGCTAGCCAGTCGGCCGTGAACCGTCGTTAGATGTGGACCCCTCGCACGTTTCTTTAGCATCTGCCGATGGTTTCTTCATGTTTTCAGCAATTAAATTACAATTATTATCACTTTTGATATAAAATATAATAAACATAATCGATTAGCTATGAATATTCATATTTTTCCCATATTAAATCGCTTATTTTGAGATGTGTATTGACTACACAGCACCGGAAAATGTGGATTTTTTTAGCACAGTAAGGGAAAGGTTAAACAGGATTTTAGGTTCAAAATTTGGGTTTCTTAAAGAGAAACATTGTTTCTGGTAATTGTGCAATATGTAGCCATAAGTAAAATTTTACCATTAGTTAGTTGTCAATTCAAGGCACATATTATATATAACATTGAAACAACGTAACCTAATATGTAACGGTAATAACACAGCTCACAAATCCTTGTTAGTACGATGGTGCAAATTAAACCTGCTAGCTCTCAGTAAAACATTAAGGAAAATAATATTCTGAGTCTAAAACCTGCAATACAATAAGGAACTTGAGTGAAAAATATTATGGCTTAAAAAACATGTATTCATATAGATCAACAAACACTGATTTCGAATAAAAAAGTTTTACTATATACTAGCTGTACCCTGCAGGGGAGATAGAGAAACAATGTTAGTCCAATAGATATTTTGAAATTTTTTTTTACATTAACTTAACACAGGAAGAACTGAGGAAAATAATTTCTCTTAGGGCCTATGTCATCTTTGGGGATGCTGTGTGCAGGGTCCTTTGGTCCATATTGTAGGAGGGAGGAAACACAGAGGCCGGCAAATCGTTTTACAGCCGAGCTGCTGAACTCAAGAAGGAGTCGTAGAAGCGACCCATTCTCATGTGACTAACATCAACCGTGTTTAAATGTTAGGCGTGCGCGTTAAAAAACATATTTTTACTTGTCAAGGTAATGATATCTAAATTTCAAAGCAATAGATGAAGAACTTTCGGAGATTTAAGATTTTGAACTAACGAACATTTACATTTTTATTTATAAAGATATAATTATACTTAGAATCAATAAATTGTCATTTAAAACCGTGAGAGATTTAAACGCCCTGTGATTGGTTAGCTGGTTCTGACAGAATTTGATGAAATACTGGTATGTTAGAAGGTTAAGTTAAAAAAAATTGCCTGGAATTTCTTATTCTCCTTACATTATACCTAACTAACCATGACACCGTTTCTCTCCAGGCGTTGGCAGAGAGGATAAACTGCCACACAACTCTGTTTTGGCAAACACAAATAGTTATTTATTCATTGAAAATCTAAAAACGTTGATAACATGGTTATTAGTTATTACAAAATCCAAATATCAATTTTAAAACATCAAAGTATTCAAAATTTAAACCCTTCCGGTTTTTTGCAATGAACAACATTTAGTCAACAAGTTTTGTGCATTCAATTCCAAAAACGTGCCAAAAATCGATAATACAACACTTCAGGATTTAATCTGTCAATACCACTAGAAAACATTAATATAAACAACGTTTTAACTTAACATAAAAGTAAAAATAACGAAATGGAAACGTATTCAATCATTGGTGTTATTTACGTCAATAATATTGGGTAAAAATCGAAAAAAAAAATTATTTAGTTTACAATAATTTCATAATAATAGTATACGGAATTAGATACACCGAAATAAAGAGTGTAAATATCACGTTAATTTGCAAATGTGTATTCGAGTTTTGCACATAGACAGTCGCACTTGGAAGGAACAAGGAACTACAAAATGGTTTTGTTTCAGACTAAAATCGAACTCGCGACTTGGGCGCTTCGATTCTCCCCGAAAATGACCTCAAATTAGCCATGTTACAGTGCAAAATGACGATCTGAATCTTTACATACATTTAAGCAATAAAAACTTATCAATGAAATAAATAAATTCGACTAACAGGTGTAAAATATGAACCCATGTTTTCGTGTGATTTCGAGTACAACCGATCCGGATCGGACGCGTAAAATTAGCGTCAGGTCAAATCGTCAGAATAACACGCGAATACTGACATAGGAATAGAGAAATAACATTAAATAAAGGAGTATTGACTTACAATAATATTTAAAGTGTACTTCTACATAATAGCGCTCGAGTAGACTCCCGAAGACTTAGTGAAAAAAATGAAAAACTAGGTCAAGTTGTATCTTACAGAATAATATTAAATATTATAGGCTGTCGGTGTTGCCCGGTAGAAAAATAGATTCCCTGGCAAAGGCAGCTAAAATCCCTATAGATGTAAAACTTCCTAGATTTTGGACAGTCGAATTTTTTTTTTTTAAATTGAAGTTTTTTTTATAAACCATGAAAAGTTGTTATTTTTTGACGTTTGAAAATTCATTTATATTCATTATGGAGCCAGTTGTAACTTGACTGACAAATTACATATCGTGGCTGTTCTGACTCAATCTGTGTTGTTTCAAAATTTACTGTTTAAAATTATATTTGGGGCACAGAATTTCAGAGTGGTAGATACTTTTAGTATTGTTCAGGTGAAAGACCACAATTTAGAGCTGAAAAGTTGCTTGAAATGACTTTAGCCGTGTTTGTTGTCCAGATATGAATAGCCAGGTACTTCGGCAACTTTTTTTCCTCTTTCCTAACTCCTTCCTCTCCCTACTACATTCAGACTCACAATGTATCATTATTTTGGATGCCATAGTCTCACTGGCTCTAAACGATTGAGAGCAGTTGGCTCTTGTGTGGTTTCATTTTTTAAATTTTTTTACATTTAGTTTTACAACAGATGTCTCAGGGATCTCTTCTGCGGTACTAACCTAAAAACCTCGTTTATACAAAAACATGCTTTCTGGGAGAATTTTTTTTTTAAATTTAATTAATACAAAAAAAAGTTTAAAATTAATTTTAATGTGTAAGTAAAACAGACAGTCTTTCATCTCTTGTGAAAACATATTTTTCATAGATTCGAGGTAGAGTTAGAATAGCGACAATGATTCCGTTTTCTTTGGAAGGGCAGGCAGAGAGAATAGATTGCCATCTTACACTGTTTTGGTACATACTCCTTGCCTTTTTAACATGCATGCATCGTCTATTTGTTTATTTTATTGTAAAACAATAACATTTCTAGAATTTGAAAAATATCAAAAGTAGATGTCACGCAAAGCTGCCTCAAGGCAGCTTTTCAGCAGGTTCTACCTTTTTTCTTTAATGTAACAAACGAAACATCCCATAATTATTTTGTTGCTAAATTAGGTTATTTTTAAATTCACGACAATGTCTGTCTATAATGCACTGGTCTTTTTTTCTGATTGTAGCTGCTTCCTATATTATGTTTCCAATATTCCCATATTGGATTATCATGTAGGTAAATTTTGTGGACAGGTATCACAAATTCAAACATACTTTGGCAAGTTTTTTTATGAATTTTTGAATTACTCCTAGTCAGTTTTAGGAAATTTTGTATCTCGAATACAATAGATTTATCTGATATACAATCTTCTATTTCTATGATTCTTGAAGTTACCCGACTCAACTATTTGATTCGCTTGATTTAGCCACAATATTATATATGTTTATGTCATTATTCATTTGCTTTCGCGTCATTCAGATCGTACAACGGTGCCTTTCTTAATTTTGTTCACTACGCTCTCTTAATCCTTGCATTCTTTTCAAATCTCCACATCCGTAACAATCCGCCAATGATGATTTTATCACACATTCTACTCAAGAATCTCAGTTACACGACATTCAGTCTATTTTCATCCTTCCTCTGCCAGACATAAAAGTTGGTATTTGTTCGTAAGTAACTTTTCTCCAAATGGGTGCAGATAATGAAAACCAGGTCTTATGGTTGTCTTATAAATATATAGGTTGAATGAGTAGAATTTAGTAAATAAAAAATCCATACCATCCACCATAAAAAATCCCACTCTGAGTTCTCCCTGTATTTGTTGACAAACTCCCTTTCTGTACTAGCATTCTCTGTTTCTACCTAGATATGGGGATTTCTTTCCAGACATGGCAACGCTGACACGCATAATATCAGTACGGGAGGAGCTTCGCCGCCCGGACACAGAGCGCGCCGCCGTCGGCCATGTGACGCAGAAAAGCCAACCGAACAAACATTTCGCCAAATCTTTTTCATTTATTTTTTTTTTTGATCCAAAAATCAAAGTCGCAACTGCCCGGAACCAATTTCATATTGTGTGTAATCATGGATGGAACTTTAACTTTAAATATCTTGTGTGTATCAGAACCCGCCATAAGGATCGTAGAATAAATCATTGAATACAGAATGGGTATTTTATTTAGTCGTGAATGGTTTATTTATGATTTAGTCATTAGAACAAATCGGAACAAATAATACCCAATAACGTTTTTGAGGCCATTTTTACAATCAAAATTAAGCAACAGTAATTGTTTTAATTAAGCCTTTCGTCCTACTGGTTCGATATCGGTACGAAATCGACAAACCGGAGACCCTGCGCAATTTGGCCTGCATACCGTGGTTAACTTTACTTTTCTGCTTTTCGGTTTTTGTCGATTTCGTACACCGAGTAAGTGGTCGGTAAGTAATCGACATAGGCCAAATTCTTTTCTGCGCAGGGTCTTACAGCACTCGGTTTATATGTCGATTGCTTACCGACCCGTGGGCAAAGGGCTAAGTGCTAAAGTTCCTTATATGAAAATGACCACGTAAAGTAATTTTGAACTATTGAAGAAATAAAGTTCCAACTTACAAATTTTATGATTTCAGGGTACATTTTGGTTTTGATAAGCGAACATAAGAACACACTTTTTTGATGCGAGGTCTACTGTTCACAGAACTACAAGTTGAAATTTACATTCATTTTCCTTATCCCCATCTCCTTCACTTTCCCACTCCCTTCAGCTTTACAACATACCCTAATTGGGAATACCATAGTCCCACTAGCCCTGGACATTTGGGACTTTTGTGCGGTATTCACCAAATAAAAATACTGTGTTTCATATTTTGTTTTGCAGTTTTGTATTCTGCGACTGGCGCAACTGCCTGTCACGTGATTTCAGCTTAGTTCGCAATTCTACCGCTGGAGCATGGCGGCAATTTCTTCAGAATTCGATTGTTATTATTATTTATATCGAACTGATTAATTAATTAACGGGGATTTCGACACTAACTCTTTTGATTTAATAATTTTGCATCACACCTGAAAAGAATTCTTCGAATAATAAAATGGATAATACGTGACCAAATGTCATCTTCACAAATCATAACACAAGACTGGCTTAAACTTAATAATGATTCTGCATAAGAGTCCATGAGTTTAGTCGTTGCACGCGGATCAAGGTTTTCGGCGGAATTTTGCAGCATATGGTGTGAAACAGTATATATATAACAATTGATCTATTTCTAAAAAAACAATAATATTCCACACTAAAACCAGTTTGTTTTCATAAAATCACTCGGCACAAAAGATGCTATTGTTAATGTAGATGGAGTAGATGGACATTTACGAAGATAAGGGTAACAATTGTGTAGATATATTTATTGATCTCAGAAAAGCTTTTGATTGCATATCTCATGAAATTCTACTCAGAAAATTGAATCATATTGCCATAAAAGACAACACAGTTAAATGGATTTCTATCTGCTTAAAAAATCACCTGCAAGTAGTAAAAATCAACCAGGTTAGTAGCGATAAATGTCAGAATTTAGAATCCCAAAAGGTATAGTGATTGGACCAATGCTTTTTACCATATAGGTATGTTAACGACATTTTCTTTCAATCACTACATGGACAAATTACTTTATACGCCGATGACACAATGTGTACTAATAATAAACGAAAATACTTAAAAAAACATTAAAAAATATAAGCCAATAAAGACATAAACACATTTTCTTCGACATTCGAATTTCTTCCAATTTAACTTACTATCAAGTAGTGAAAAAAACATTTATAGTTAAATTTGCAATATAAACAAACGATACACCTAAAATCTTACATGCCAATTCCAAAACTAACAATAAATTCATTGTATTTTAAACTGCACAATATTAAAAACAACAAACATAATATCTAGAATTATCGATACAAATCTGTAACGGAAGGACAAAATACGTCAAGCAGTAAAAATAAATAAAAAATCAATTTATGTATCCTTAAGAATTTTATATTTATTTTATAAAGTAATTTCATATAAAGGTTATATTGGGATTATTCAGATTAAGAAATTTGAATACTACTCTTCCATAGAAGTGTTTTGCAAGAGGAGTGCACAGTACATTATTGTAGTTATTTATAAGTAATTTATAATATAATAGGTATTACGTATAAGTACATTGCAATAGTTACATTATATGTTTGGTAGTTGAAAATAGTTAAAGTAGGCAAGTAATATACTTTATTCAGAAAATGGGTGATTTTTGAGAGTAATTCAAGTGGAAAAAGTTTTTTAAGTTTTAAAAAATCTTATAAAAATATGTTGGTATGTAGGTGTAAGAAACCAATTATTTTTTATTATAAACTAAATGATCTTTGCTTATGTACTGGGCAGTCTATCAAGGACCTTAGATTACAAGCTATCTTTTCGTTAACTTGGTTAATAAATCTCTTAAACTTATTGGCTTCATCAATAGCCTAACTTCATGAATACCTCTGACTTTGATAATATAATTACCCTTAAAAGTCTTTACTGTTCGTTAGTTCGCCCTAATGTAGAATATGCCTGCATTATTTGGTCTCAACTCTATGATGTTCACATTGATCATATCGAATCAGTACAGCATCGCTTCTTAAAGGGAATTTTTGGAGGTTAGGGATTAGAAAGATGCGATTACTCATACGATGAAATTGAAGTAAAATTCTATATTTCTTCTTTAGAAAAACGTAGGAAGGACTTTGATCTCATCTGCATTTTCAAAATTATTAACAGTATGATTGACTCACATAATTTGTTGCAATTCATCCCTTTCAATATCCCTTCCCGTAGACTCAGAAATAATGATTTGCTTTTCCTCAATTAACACTCATTAGCCAATGTCCAGAATGGCAACTCAAGTCAGGACCTTGAATTTTTGGTGTAAACCCATAGACATATGAATATTAGTAGACCTGCCCTAAGTGATTAAAAGCGTATTATCCCCACTCCCCATACCGGTTCCATTGGAGCCGGCTGTGCTCGCGTATGGCCTCAAGTGAATTTAAAAAACGTGACGTCATCATTCTTGTGCGAACTATGGTCGAGGCATCATCGGTTCATTTTACGAAATAACACGGCAAAATGGTGGCTTGTGGTATGAAAACTTGTAAAAATAGATGTGAAAAAGAGAATAAACCCAATTGTCGTATTACATTCCATATATAAGCATTATTTTACTTTCTTTTAAGCATATTCACATCGTATAATATGGATCAGTTGTAGAAACATATACTATCACATCGAGATACGTCTGAACACAAAGCTGGTTGGTTGCTGGGAAGTAAATTATGAACATTTATAATAGTGTCTTAACTAAATACGTAAACGAAATATTCGACTCTGAAAATAGAAGAAATTTATTTTGCCGAATTTGGACTTCGCAAATTTGTTCATAACGTGGCGATTAATTTGCGCTCCCACGTAAAAATGTCTATTCATTCAAAAGCAGATTTTAGTTTTAAGAACTAAATGGTGATATTATAATGCGAGATGCCTATATACTGTCAGATTGATTTGTCAGCTTTACCCCCTTCGTTCTTCAACAGTTGATTTTACCCCTCATCTTTAATTTCTAGTCTATATATTCATATGTCTGTGTGTAAACCTTAATTATTTTTGTCAGTCATTATGCAAGTAATATTTTATAATGTTGTGGCAGAAGTCGTGAACTCCGTCAAAATGTTGTTCCTGTCTTGACTTGACATTATCTTTATTGTTTTTGTCCCATATTTTTGTTATAGCAGTAATTTTTAAAATTATTCTGTATTGCAACATTTCTCCTTGCATTAATTTCGTGTAATATGTAATGTGCTGTAATTGGACATGGTAACATAATACTAAAATATGTTTGTGCCTCCCCACTTTTCAACCCCACAAACTGTCACTGCCTACTTCAATAATTTCTAAATAGTATAAAATAAAGTCGCTTTCCGCGTCTGTCTGTTTGTGCGCTTAGTTCTTCTAAACTACGCAATAGATTTTTATAGAGTTTTCAACAAAGATATTAGAAGAACGAGATATGCTATGTTGGCCGCCGGACCGTAGCCGGAGTACTACCTAATTAGGGTACTTTGAACGGTATCGGGACGTGTACGCACAGAAATCTGTTCTATGGATTAGTGCGGATACCTTAGCGCAAGCGAAGGTGTGCAGTAGTATTGGTGAACAAAACCGGCGACACTCGGCAAAACAATTCCACTCAGTACGAACTGCGCATAGCACATCTCGTTCTTCTAATATCTTTGGTTTTCAATATCATTTAGACAATTTTTTCCGGAAGGTTTATATATACAATACATGCATACTATATTTATAAAAAGTAGATAAAAGTTGATGTTTTGTAATAAAGTCGTAAAAAAATATTTTCGGTAGCTTACATTCAGAGATGTGCTTTATTTCAAATAAATCCATTTCAAATGGAAATGCAAAGTGCAAAATGGGTATTTTCCATTTTGCATTTTAAATGCTTTTCTCAATGCATTTTCCATTTTAAATGCTTTTTTGCAACATTCTTCCTACTATCTCCACTAATCTTTTTTTCATAAGCCCCAAATATCAGTCGGTCCTCAACCTCGCTATGAGGGATAATTTAAATTTGTCAAGTCGCTCCCTGGTAGGAGCCCTGGCAATTGAGTGATATCATTACAAAAAATACTGAACATGGGGCCATGACGCTGTAATATTAAATATAAGATAGCAGTTTCTATGTTTTTACGTTGGCAACATTAGTCCCGCGCAAATTTTTTGTGGTTTCATAATCTGTAGTCGTGGTGTTTTTGGATTTACCATCATGTAATATGTTTGTTATACATTGATGTCCATTATTAAATGACAAAATTGTTGTTAAAAGAAAAAATTCTATAATTATTTTAATTGTTTGACCTGAGAAACCATTTTGCATTTTCAATGCATTTTGAAAATAGGTATTTTGCATTTGAAATGCTTTTCTAAAAACCATTTTGCATTTTGCATTTTCAAATGGAAAAGTTTTGACCCATTTAGATTTTGCATTTCAAATGGTTTTGGGTACCCATTTTGCACATCTCTGTTTACATTGCTAACGCTGGTCAAACCTTATGAGATACATAAAAATAATGTACTACGGAAATGTACGTCTTGAACAGGCCTACAGAAGAGTTCCCGATAGTATATGTCTACCTCCTAAGGATAACCCCCAGGAAAGCCGGGTACCACAGACATAGGAATTAATAGACGAGAAGATAATGGCGAGGGGTAAAATCAACTGTTGAAGAACGAAGGGGGTTAAGCTGACTGTGATTCGTCAATAAATCAATCTGACAGTAAATAGGCATCTCGCATTATAATATCACCATTTAGTTCTTAAAAGTAAAATCTGCTTTTGAATGAATAGACATTTTTACATGGGAGCGCAAAATACTCGCCACGTTATGAACTAATTTGCGAAGTCCAAATTCGGCAAAGTAAATTTCTTCTTTTTGCAGAGTCGTAGTTAGTTTCAGAGTATTTAGTTAAGACACTTACAAATGTTTCATAATTTACTTACCCCAGTAAACAACGATGAGCACACTTGAGAATCGCTACATTGTGATGTGATAGTATATGTTTCTAAAACTGATCCATATAATACGGTGTGAATAAGCTTAAAATAAAGTAAAATAATGCTTACTTATGGAATGTAATACGACAATTGGGTTTATTCTCTTTTTCACATCTATTTTTACAAGTTTTCATATCACAAGTCAACATTTTGCCGTGTTATTTCGTAAAATGAACCGATGATGCCTCGACCATAGTTCGCACAAGAATGATGACGTCACGTTTTCAAATTTCACTTGAGGCCATACGCGAGCCCAGCCGGCTCCAATGGAACCGGTATGGGGAGTGGGGATAATACGCTTTTAATCACTTAGGGCAGGTCTACTAATATTCATATGTCTATGCCGGGTACACATTAGCTAGTATATTAATAAAATGTTACGATTTTTATCGGCTAATTCATCTATCGCGTGTGGTAAGACTGGTAAGCCGGTAACGAAATAAAAAGGTTCATGTCCGTGGAAATGCGTCTCAGAAAAAATATCGATTTAATTTGTCATTTTTGATTACTCTCCTACATGATTGATAATCCTGCCAAAGCCATAACCTATTTTTTTAAAGTACCTGACCATGACCCGTCATGAAAGTCTATAAAATGATGGTTCTACGAATTTTCAAATCGGAATAATACAAGGTTTTCCAATAAGAGGTGTTATTTTGATATTCAATTGTAAAAGATCAATGGTTTCGTTGCTTGTGTGGCACGTAGCGCCGTCTTGTTGAAAGTAAACGTTGTCCAAATAAATACCATTCAATTCCGGCCATAAAAAAATCATTAATCATCTCTCGATAGCGCAATCCATTCACCGTAACTGTTGCTCCAGCCTCATTTTCAAAAAATTAAAATACAATGACTCCGCCGAACCATAAACCGCACCAAACAGTGACTGTTTAGGATAAAGAGGCTTTTCAACAATAACTCTTGGGTTTTCCGAGCACCAGATGCGATAATTTTGCTTGTTGACGAAGCCACTGAGGTGGAAATGGGTCTCATCACTCAAGATGATTTGCATTTGATTTACTCATGTGAATTTTAATAATTTCAATGCGTTGTTGAAGCGTGTATCGTTCCATTTTTATTAATGGCGTAGTTTTTACTTGTCAAATATCAAAAATGACAGCTTCAAAAGTAACATCTACCGAAATGGAGGGCTATTCAAAATAACACCTCTTATTGGAAAACCCTGTATTATTTATTTATTTATTTAAACGCCCATTGGGCTTTTACATACATTGTTATTAGTGTTATTACATTAACTATGTGACATTTAAAAGTTTACGTACATATATAAATAAAATAGTTATTATATCTGTAGTACATAAATGTTTTACAAATAATACAGAATACCATTATGGAGAACAGTTTTTTTTTTTTACTTACTTAGAAAAATAAATGGATTGAAATTAATCAGCATTTATAGGGACTTAAAATCATATTCGAATTGTTATTTAAATTACAATATTAATTTGTAAAGTTAAAACATATATATTAAAGTTAAAAAGTCATAAAAGAACAGAGTGAAAAAAACAGAAGCTAAAAAATGGGTTTTTCACTATGGAGTGGAGAAGTCATACATTTCAGCAAAGTGTTTATGTAGATTTCGTTTAAGCACTGCTACGGAATCTCTAAATATATCAACAACATTACCAAATTTATTACCAAAATTTTGTATTCGATTTAACGATATGTGCGCTTGATAATTAGATTTGAAATTGTCACAGAAAAAGGTGGAATTTTGTCTCGTATTTTTGGAAGGTACAAATAATTTTATTGTGGCAAGAATTTCAGGGCTGTCGATTCTATAATTAATAATTTTATTTAGTAGAACAAGGTCGGAGATAATTCGCCTATCTGATAGCGTAATCAAATTTAGTTGATGCATGAGTTGGATATAATTTATATTTTGGATTGGAATATTCAGTTTAAAGTTAATAAATCTTAAAAATTTGTGTTGTACCCTTTCAATATTGTTGGAATGTACTTTATAAAACGGGGACCAAATAGGCGAATTATACTCTACTTGACTTCTTACTAAAGATGTGTACAGTGTGTTCAAACATTCTAGTGACTTGAAGTCACATGCGGTACCTACCTGCCTGTAAGTTTGAAAAGAGAATTGTAATTGAGAAACTGACAACTGATTGTTTCTTTCGACAAATTGTGTAGTTCCTAATTTGAAATGTTAAAAAAATTAACAAATAATATAATAAGTGGTTGAGTAATTACGTTCCTACTTACAAATCTTATGATTTCACCATTTTCGCTTAAGGCGATGCACTACGTCGTGTAATATTTTAAATCGAGTCGCTATAAATAACAGCCCTTACGTAAATGGCGATAAGGTTTAAATTCCCGCTTAACACCATCCACCTGTTTTGATTTATGCAAGAAAAAAACATGGGCAAAAAGTGCCTTTTATTTTATTTTGTGGATGTTCAGCGATAAATATTTAATTTTTTTCCGATCATTTTATAAATAACTTAATTTGCCACTGTTTTAATATTAGCGCGCTCCCTCTAACATTTGTATTTACATATCTTTCAAACCGTCTTTCAAAGCTTACTACAGGGCCTTAAATGCTACTTAAGACACATATGTGTTAGATTTTTAGAAAAACGTATTTCGTATTTACATATTATCTCCATTTCAAACCATCTTCTTCTTCTATTTGAATGCGCAATATTGTCCAAATCCAAGATTCGTAGAAAATATTTACTTAACACATTTGAGCCTTGGTCCAAATCAATCTGCCATATTCGTATGTTAAACATAAGCTAACATATGAATCCACTATAATTTGTTAAAAAATCTGTTTTATCCAAGCGCCCTTGAGGTAATTTTGCACAAAACGGCGCTATACAAATCACCAAAATATTATAAATAAATTTCTTAAGTTCCATTTTAATAAATTTATAAATTTTGTTGACAGACTAAACCTTTACCGGCGAAGTTTATCGATAAACACAAGCTATATTTGCAAAGATTGTGCATATTATATTATGTATCCGACAGTATAAGTATGCACAAAATACTTATTTTTATAAGCAAGAATGTAAATAAGATCGTTTGAAAAATCAGTAGTTTGTAGTTATTAAAAATAATAGTGTTTGTTGAATTCAGGTAGGCAACACATTACATAGCTTGGTCTATTTCAGCATATCGCTCGCCATACACTACCAATGCGAATACATTGCGAGCGATACACTGAAATACGCCAAGCCACGGAAATATAGCGTGGTCTTTCACAGGCTTTAATCGCGAGAACAAAACATGACACTCTTGACTTAAATTATTTTATTTATCTTGAGACAACAGGGTTCTATCTGACATTTAGGCTAAAATTGTGTGTTTCTTAGATTTTTCTCTCTCTCTCTCTCTATTTAAAACTATTTCTAAAACATGTCCAACTCCTATGTAAATTTGCAGATAGTTAATTATGCAAAAAAGTTCTATTTTAAATATATGTTTTTAGAACAACATGGTTCCATTTGAAAATTTTACGCGAATCTTAGTTCCATCTGCCATAGATAAAATATTTTTGTAGCAACATGGTTCCATTTAAAGCTTTCTAAACTTTGATACTAAACTATTCAACAAATTCCCTCTCGTATTCAAAATTTATAACAATATTATAACATACAAATCTCAAATAAAAAGCTGGATACAAAACGTAGGTAGATCAGAAATAAATTAAACATTCTGTGCGATGACGCTGGAATTGCGTCACTGCGATTTGGGACAGAAAAAGGTGTTATTCTTTCTCGGTTCCAGGAGACTTGTAATTTGAAAATGAGATTGCGCTACCCCAACCAACACATAAAGTAATGGCCAGATTTCTGTACTTACCAGGTTGGCTATTTTTTGGTTTGATGTCCAGCGGGGGGCGCACTTTTTACATGAGCCAATGCACACAATTGGCGAGCAAGTGCTTCCTGTCATGTACCAAAATCAAGCGCGGAGTTTGAATTCCTGCTCTATGGTTGGTGGGAGCAGAACAAAGCTGATAATGCAAGAAAAATGACAAACGTCATAACAAAACAATTACTAATACCAAATACATACTGAAACCGAAAACACTCAAGTGCACTAAAAACACCATGTAATATATTTGTAAAAAAACACTACAAATATGTATAAAACTACTTCATGCTATGCATAATACTGAATTTTAATGATTCTCACCGGTGAGGATATCATAAACTCTATTTAAAAGGAAGATAATAATTTTTTGATTGCATTGTTCTTCGAACAATAGACAACAAACTGGTCATCAGCCACATTTAAAAGAGTGGACATGCAGAACGTATTGTAATTTTATTATATTTAGGTAAAAAAAGGATGATGTTAAGCCAAAAAAAAATTACATTAATCGGATAGAACCCGGTTCCTGATTTTCGAAGCAGCAAGGTTCTATATATTTTTTACCAAGTTTAGCCGAGGTCCTGAAACATAAATAACTTTATTTTAACTTTCTACTTCAATGTCTGAGTTTTTTACATACCGCAGATAGAACCTTGTTGAACGTAATCTAAAAATAAGTTTCTTTGCGAGTGCGACAGCGAGAACCGCACAGTGTCATGATAGTAAAACAGAAACGTTTGTCCATAGAAAAGTAAAAGTCCTATATGATTCGCTCTGGTATATGTGTATACGTATGTATTCAAAGATTCTAACTTAAGGCGATGCACTACGTCGTGTAATATTTTAAATTGAGCCGCTATCAATAACAACCCTTACGTAGATGGCGATAAGGTTTAAATTCCCGCTTAACACCATCCGCCTGTTTTGATTTATGCAAGATAAAAACATGGCCAAAAAGTGCCTTTTATTTTATTTTGTGGATGTTCAGGCATAAATATTTAATTTTTTTTCGATCATTTTATAAATAACTTAATTTGCCACATTATACAATAAAATAATAACCGAAAATGGGTTCGTAAGTAGGAGATTTTGAACTTTAAAGCAGTTTTCATAGGCCTTATACATTATTTTTTTCTGGGCTTATAAAATGACTTATCTAAAAAATACTTAATCATTTCAAAGGCCAAGATGTATTCTACTCGCAGTATTTAATTAAAGCATCTGAAACATTTCTAGGCGACCAAATTTTCAAACCAAAAACACATGATTTTGCATTTTACTACGTATGGCATCGCCTTAAAAGAGATTGCAAATTAAAAGAAAAATAATTAAAGATTTTCACTTTTTTCGAACCACTGTATTTTCGCTATTGCTAATGACTTTCTCAGACGTTTCCAACTTATTCCACCATTCACTACTGTATACTGTGTGTAGGTTACTGTTAAAAAACTACATTACATTGACTTTAAGTCGACTCTGTATATCATTCTGGTGCAGAGATTTTCCCTCAAGTATTCCTCGGGTGTCCCCGACTTCTTTTACAAATTCAAACCACTCTGGCACTAATAATGATTGCAGTGACAATTATTTTCTTCGGGTTGGTTAAAAAATAAGGTGACCGGAAATATATAGAAACAAATTAGATTTTTTTTTATTTTTTTTATATTTTTATATTTTTTTATTTTTTTAAAATTTTTATATTTTTATATTTTTTTTTTACTTAACAAAATAGGTAGAACAACAAAGCTGTCACATGCCAGCTTGGCTGCAGAATCCACCGAATCAAAATATCTTAAGTCTATGTCTATAACATTGTATGATTATGTGTACATGAGTAAGTCTTATTTCTAAGTAGGTTTTTATTTCACAGATTTTATTTTATTGCAGACATTCGCAAAATATATTTCTAACGAGTAATTGTAAATACATAATATATCTAATGCACCTCACTAAAAACAAAGAGTTTGGAAATTTACATTAAGGTGTTCAAAGATACATGGATTGATCATTTATTAACCACAGCTTTATGATTTTAGGGCAGGGTCTCTCATTATTAACAATTTGTAAATTTTTATTTAGTTTGTCGAAGATCACAGGTACCAAGTATTCAAGAGTACGGCCTCCATACTTATTTAAAATTCGAGGAGTTTTTAGCCCTTTTCCTTCTGTAAATCTTGTGTTGTGCCCGTGTACCAGTGGTTTTTTGTACAAGCTTTCTCCCGCATTCTCCCGATCGTGACAAAAGAATAGTTTTGGTTAGGTTGGTTTAGATAAGGTTTGGTTAGATTAGGTTGGGTAATGTTTTTTTTCTAGTGTTCCTGGTTTTCACTATTCAAGGGTGTTCTAGGCTATCAATTTAAATTATAGAGAGAGGGAAGGTGAATGAACATTTTTCAAAATTATATGGATGTTTGGACTCGATTTCAGAAGAGATGAGATCTTGAATGGAGGGGAGGCAATTTTAGATGAGGTTTGAAAGAAGAGATGATATTTGTTTAGAGAGGGACAACCAAAAATATGTGATCTAAAGTTCCCACTTCTAGACCACAGAATGTACAATCTGAGGAGTCAAGCACGTGGATTTTACAAAGGTAAGAATGAACGGAACAATGTCCAATACTCATTCGAATCAGTGAGGAAATTTCTTTTTTGGAAAATGGGGGAATTGTTGAAACCACAGATTTGATGGGATAGTCCTTTGTATTGAGGCATAGCAGGCTCCCTTGACTGACTAGCAATGTGCCAATACTCTGCCTAACATTGCCGATCTATCTTGGAGAGTGGAAAACATGTCAGATAGGTGTATATGGTTTACGAGGGTAACAACAGGGTTGGATGGAGAAATCGGTTATGCAAGGTTGGTTTTGGTTAGGTTTGGTTAGTTTAGGCTAGGTTAGGTTAGGTTTGGTTAGTTTAGGCTAGGTTAGGTTAGGTTAGGTTAGTTTAGGCTAGGTTAGGTTAGGTTTGACATGATTTGAGATTTTCAGGGCCAAAAGTATTATCTTGATTAATTTTTGGGTATTATTTCGTGTTACGCTACCCCCTTTAGCCAACGTTTCGAACAGCTTTCGTGTCCATCATCAGGGCAAATGTAAGGTTTGAGAGAGTGTTACAGTGTCCACAATCGGGGTAGATGTATAATTAGTATTTAAGTATGTAACGCTGTCAGAAATCTTAACTAAAAGAAGGTAGCGTGAAATGGCATAATACCCCAAAAATAAATCACGATAATCATGCATCTAAGGTTGTTTTTTTTCTTCACCTTTCTTTCTGTTTTGTAATTGTTCTATTTATCACTGTTATGTTTTATAACTGTTCTATTTTATAACGGTTCTATTTTGTAACTGTTTTATTTTGTAACTCTTTTGCTTTGTAATTAACTATTTTGTAACTGTTCTTTTTTATTAGTGAAATCAAAACTACGTCTAGTAGTTTGCATTTCCTGTAGTAATGCTTAAACTAAAAAATCGAGGGGAGCGAGATGTTCGACAGAAGAAAACAATTTGGTTGGGTCAGGGCAGGGGGTGAAGCATGAACTAGATTGTATTGCCGCGCACTGCACTGGTGGGAATGCCAAAGGCGGTACGTCAAATAACGTGTTCTTGTTTTATCAAACTTCAAGGTTAGAAACTGGAGGAAATTTGTTCGGTAAAAACAACGGAAAGATGTGCCAACGTTTTTCTGTTTTGGCATCGCAGCATTTTGAAATATTCTCAGAATTTCTCCTTTCAATGATAAACTTCAAGACGTGTTACCTTTTTATACAAATATTTATTACTTCCAAGCATAGACATATGAATATTAGTAGACCTGCCCTAAGTGATTAAAAGCGTATTATCCCCACTCCCCATACCGGTTCCATTGGAGCCGGCTGTGCTCGCTTATGGCCTCAAGTGAAATTTGAAAACGTGACGTCATCATTCTTGTGCGAACTATGGTCGAGGCATCATCGGTTCATTTTACGAAATAACACGGCAAAATGTTGACTTGTACTATGAAAACTTGTAAAAATAGATGTGAAAAAGAGAATAAACCCAATTGTCGTATTACATTCCATATATAAGCATTATTTTACTTTATTTTAAGCATATTCACATCGTATAATATGAATCAGTTGTTACTATCACATCGAGAAACGTCTGGACGCGAAACACAAAGCTGGTTAGTTGCTGGGAAGTAAATTATGAACATTTATAAAAGTGTCTTAACTAAATACTTAAACGAAATATTCGACTCTGAAAATGAACCGAATTTTTTTGCCGAATTTGGACTTCGCAAATTTGTTCATAACGTGGCGAGTAATTTGCGCTCCCATGTAAAAATGTCTATTCATTCCAAAGCAGATTTTACTTTTAAGAAGTAAATGGTGATATTATAATGCGAGATGCCTATTTACTGTCAGATTGATTTATTGACGAATCACAGTCAGCTTCACTCCCTTCGTTCTTCAACAGTTGATTTTACCCCTCGCCATTATCTTCTCGTCTAATAATTCCTATGTCTGTGCTTCCAAGGCTTTTTTTTAAAGAAAGACAAATCTTTCTGGGTTACAAAAATAACTACAACTTTTTGACGGCCTCCGTGGTCGAGGAGTAAAACTCTTGACTAGCAATCCGAAGGTTGCTTGAAAAATTTATTTGATGAATTTGTGTTATTTTACAGTTAATTAATTAAATAAGACTAGGTGACGTGTACCTGGAGTTACTGGGCGTTATCCTTAGGAGATAGACATATACCATGGCAGACTTTTCTGTATGCCTATTCAAGATATACAATTCCGTAATACATTATTTTTATTATTATTATTTTTTGGTAAACTAATGTTTAAGACAAGATTTTTTATGCATAGCACAAAGGGTAACAATTATTTTACAAGCAATAATTATTAGAACCACTCATCCACATTGAAAAATCTCCTGTTAAAAGATACATGACGCCAACGGGACTCGAACCCGTGTCCCTTCGATTTCCGGTCGACAGCTCTGACCACTGAGCTATGGCGGCTTATCTCTTATCCCCGAAATAATTCAATATATACTAGTGTTTCATTCAACAATTACTGCTTGTTACATTTTTTCACCTGAAAACAACCAACTTTATTTTATATGAGAAAGGCATTGTAAGTGCTAACTCTCTCACTAGATGGCGTCGAGACAAATTGTCTACATTTTTTGGTGAAAATACTAGAACTTGTCAAATAATAATTATTATTTTTTTGGTAAACTAATGTTTTAAGACAATTTTTTTTATGCATAGCACAAAGGGTAACAATTATTTTTATAAGCAATAATTATTAGCCTGAAACACTCATCCACATTGAAAAATCTCCTGATAAAAGATACATGACGCCAACGGGACTTGAACCCGTGTCCTTTCGATTTCCGGTCAATTACTGCTTGTTACATTTTTTCACCTGAAAACAACCAACTTTATTTTATATGAGAAAGGCATTGTAAGTGCTAACTTTCTCGAAAAAAAAATGCGCCCTAAAAAAACGCGGTGAAAATTTTATTATGTGAAAACCTTACTAATTTGAAACGTAAAATAAAAACTGACATAAGATAGTTCATGGAAAGATATATAAGATACTAGTGGATCCCTCGCAATGCTTCGCTATTGCTTATATCTTTCTCGGGCGCCACCGACTTCTACCACCATTCACTACTGTATACCACAATGTTATTGTTACTTTTTATTTTTTAATTGAGTTTATGTGAGATATAAAGTTTAATTTAGAGTCGAAAATGATGCCCAGGTCATTAATTTGTTCGACAAAGGGTTGAGTTATTAAGTTCATATGAATAAATAATTGGTTGACTTATTTTGTAAAATCTTATTGAATGGCACTTATTTATATAGAGATATAGTTTATTTAGAGTGCACCAATTAATTAACCTGTTTTATTTTGTAGACTGATACAATCTTCAACGGTTTTTACTTTTTTAAATAGTTTTAAATCGTCTGCAAACAGTAATACATTTAATATGTCCGATATAACCTCACTTTTCCGATAACATTAAACCATATTCACAATATGACATTATTAATGGATTAAAAATGACGAAAAATAACACAAATAATAGTTAATATATATATACATATATATTTATATTTATGTACAAAATTTTAGCTTTTCCGGAAACAATAGAACATATTATATCGGGATGTTCTGTATTAGCGCCGTCTGAGTATACATTAAATCACAATCAAGTTTTAAAAATAATTCACCCAAGTTTGGTAATTAAACATAACTTGATTGACTGCCGTAATATAATACCATATTATGAATACGAACCAAATTAATTTTTAGAAAATGTATTATGATAAAACTATACTTACAGAACGAACGATTAGTCATAATAGACATGACATTGTTTTACAAGACAAAATTAAAAAAAAAATATCTTATATAATTGATGTCGCTATTCCAAATTTCTGTAATATTCAAAAATCTTTTTCTGAAAAAATAAGAAAATACACAGATTTAGGAAATGAAATCAAAAGAATTTGGCATTCTCAGACTATAAAAATATTACCATTTGTTATTTCGGCTACTGGTATTATACCTAAGCTCTCTCTTTCAAAATTTAGGCGTATTAGATTTGTCAAAGAATTTATATATAAAAATGCAAAAATCAGTCATTTTAAATACATGTAGGATAACGAAAGATATTTTAAATATTTATATTGAGGGATCAATAGGATTTATAGATTTTTTTTATTTATTGTTATTAAGTTTAATTTGTAGAACTCCATTTTATTTTTTTATTTTTTTATATATACAATAATATTATTATTGGGTTTATAAAAACAGTTTATATTTAAACAAGTTCTGCTGTGTAATTGTTATTACGCGTGACAGCTGTTTCGCCCTCTAAAGGCATTATCAAACTGTGGGTAGCCCACTTACAGACGATACATTTATATTATTTCTATGTAGGTATTTTAATTTAAATTACTGATTTCTTAATTGATTTATGTGTAAAAATGTTAGAAATTATTGATGGTTATTACCCTAGTAAAGTTTCCCCAATTAGTGTAATGTTTAAATTTGACTGAATGTCTTAATGTTAGTTATTCCCAAACGATGACTCATAGGGTTATTTTAATAGTATAATTAAGTACTTCAATGTGCACTCGTATTTGCACTAGGTTTGAAGATATCTAGTAGGGGTGAACGAATTATATTGGTTTGTTCATTAATTAGAATAGCTTTCGGATTATTAGAATTTTTGTTAATTTCTAACTGCTCTAAAAGATTCAGTTTACGGCCTTTATTTTGTACGTGTAACGGAGTTGGTTTATTATTATCATTAAGTGAGTGATTTTCATCTAGGAGATGTTTGGCAAATTGAGATTGCATTTTATTATTATTTTTAAAAGATCTTATATGTTCTTTGAACCTAGTGTTAAAGGACCGACCCGTTTGTCCAACATAAACAGCGTTGCATTCGTCACACTGGAGTTTATAAATGCCACTATTTTGTAATTTGAGTACCTTACTTTTTGAGTTTTTAAGAGATGATCCTAAGTTGTTATTTGTGCGGAAGGCAATATCTAAGCCACATTTTTTGAGGACTTTGGCAATTTTATTAGATGTCTGTCCGATGAATTCTAAACACCCGAATTTATTATTCGTCTTATTATTAGTCACTGGGTAAATTAATTTAAGGTTATTTTTGTGTTTATTATTATTAATTATTTTTTCGATGTCTCTACCCTTGAAGCCATTATTTTTAGCAATAGTTAGGATTGTATTTTTTTCCTTCTCGTATGCTTTCTTGTCGAGTGGGATGTTAGTAAGCCTATGTACCATTGAGTGGTAGGCAGATAATTTATGTGACCATGGATGTAAAGATTTATAATTAATGGTCGTATCTGTAAACGTAGGCTTACGGAAAATTTCGAACGTATGTTTATTATTTTCTCTACCGAATGTTAGGTCTAAAAAATCGGGATTACGATACTCGTGAACACATCGGCGGAATTATATCTGATAAATTCAAAACTCAGGAAAATAAACTTAAAAAACTTGTCGAATCTAAAAATAAAAATGTAAAAGTCAATGAATATCAAAGTAATACAAATACGGAGTTTTATATAAAAACGATTAACCTATCAGGTGAAACTTTTGAAGAAGATGAAATAAATTTACTAGATAAAGGCTTCAAATATAAAATAAATTCAGATATCACTAAAAAACAAATTGAATGTTTGGCAATCGACACAGAAATTTCTCTGTCTAAAATAAAAAATTACGGCTTACCTAAACAAATAACAGCGGATATCTTGAGAAAAACTTTGAAATCAACCAGTAAAAATAAAAATAAATTCAATATAAAAGAAACGGAAATTTTAAATGATATTAAAGCCAAAATTAAAAATAGCGACCTCACAATTACTAAAGCGGATAAGGGGAAATCCGTCGTTATATTAAACAAAATTGATTACTTAAATAAAGTAGAAGCATTCTTAAAACCAGAAGACTTTGAAATCTTAAAAAAGGACCCAACGGACAAAATTTCAGTAAACGTGCGCAACCTAATAAATAATTGCCAATCAATATTCCCAAATAAATACGCTAGAAGAAGTGCAATGGTGATGAATCCAAGGGCTCCTGCATTATACGGACAACCTAAAATTCACAAGGATAATATCCCTATACGTCCCGTTGTTTCTTTTATAAACGCCCCAACGACAATACTCGCCAAAAAACTTAACTTTCTTTTCAAACAACATACTAAATTCTCCCCAAAACATAGCGTTAAAAATTATCTCGAACTTGTAAATAAAATAAAAAACATAAATCTACCGCACAATTGCCAGTTCATATCTTTAGACGTAGTAAGCCTCTTTAGCAATATACCTATTCAAGAATGCCTTAAAATCATTGAAGATATTTTAGACGAATCTAATATAAACCCAGTTACTAAAAAAGACTTATTCGATCTATTTAAAATTTGTGTGGAAACCAACTACTTTGAGTTTAACAATAAATTCTATCAACAAAACGACGGATTACCAATGGGATCGCCCCTCAGTCCACTTCTTGCAGAAATATTCATGGATTACATTGAAAAACAAATTTTAAATTCAATCTTTAGCAAACACATCATTTACTATGTTCGTTATGTTGACGACATTTTGGTCTGTTGGAAAGGCACCAACAGACAATTAGATCTTTTTGTCACATTTGCTAACTCCATCAACCGTAAAATCTGCTTTACGGTTGAAAGAGAGTGTAATAATAAAATTAATTTTTTAGACCTAACAATCGGTAGAGAAAATAATAAACATACGTTCGAAATTTTCCGTAAGCCTACGTTTACAGATACGACCATTAATTATAAATCTTTACATCCATGGTCACATAAATTATCTGCCTACCACTCAATGGTACATAGGCTTACTAACATCCCACTCGACAAGAAAGCATACGAGAAGGAAAAAAATACAATCCTAACTATTGCTAAAAATAATGGCTTCAAGGGTAGAGACATCGATAAAATAATTAATAATAATAAACACAAAAATAACCTTAAATTAATTTACCCAGTGACTAATAATAAGACGAATAATAAATTCGGGTGTTTAGAATTCATCGGACAGACATCTAATAAAATTGCCAAAGTCCTCAAAAAATGTGGCTTAGATATTGCCTTCCGCACAAATAACAACTTAGGATCATCTCTTAAAAACTCAAAAAGTAAGGTACTCAAATTACAAAATAGTGGCATTTATAAACTCCAGTGTGACGAATGCAACGCTGTTTATGTTGGACAAACGGGTCGGTCCTTTAACACTAGGTTCAAAGAACATATAAGATCTTTTAAAAATAATAATAAAATGCAATCTCAATTTGCCAAACATCTCCTAGATGAAAATCACTCACTTAATGATAATAATAAACCAACTCCGTTACACGTACAAAATAAAGGCCGTAAACTGAATCTTTTAGAGCAGTTAGAAATTAACAAAAATTCTAATAATCCGAAAGCTATTCTAATTAATGAACAAACCAATATAATTCGTTCACCCCTACTAGATATCTTCAAACCTAGTGCAAATACGAGTGCACATTGAAGTACTTAATTATACTATTAAAATAACCCTATGAGTCATCGTTTGGGAATAACTAACATTAAGACATTCAGTCAAATTTAAACATTACACTAATTGGGGAAACTTTACTAGGGTAATAACCATCAATAATTTCTAACATTTTTACACATAAATCAATTAAGAAATCAGTAATTTAAATTAAAATACCTACATAGAAATAATATAAATGTATCGTCTGTAAGTGGGCTACCCACAGTTTGATAATGCCTTTAGAGGGCGAAACAGCTGTCACGCGTAATAACAATTACACAGCAGAACTTGTTTAAATATAAACTGTTTTTATAAACCCAATAATAATATTATTGTATATAGAAAAAAAAAAAAAATAAATAAATAAAAAAAAAAAAAAAAAAAAGGATTTATAGATCCAATTAGAAGTTCTACCGAGCCGAACCCTCTGATATGAAAATATCTGGAATCAGTGAGTTATTTTCCCACTTGTTCTCTGGTGAGTTGACGTGTTGTTCTTGTATTTATTATGCTTATATAATGCACTTGCATAATGTGGGTTGACTAGATAGATGATCATTTGTGGAAAAGTGTGTGGAAGGGTTTAGTTTTTCCTGAGGGGGAAGATTTATAAAAATTAAACCAACATAATAGTGAATTGGTCATTAGAATAAAAATTAAGAACAAACATGATTTGAATCACACTTCACAAACCACAAATCAAAACTGTCATGTTAAAAGTTGATTTTTCACAAAAAACGGCGTTATAAAAATCATCAAAATATTATAATTACTATTACTAACATTGCCGGGAAAATGTGCCAGTCTGCAGATGCCAAATCATGTCTGCCAAAATTCAATGTTGCCAGAAATTAAATTTATTGTTTTGCTTAGTTCCCGGGTAAAACAACGATGATAAAAGTATAGGTTTGGTTACGTTAGGTATATTTTATTTATTTTAAACCGTTTAGTTCATTTTCAAAATTTTGTGGACGCCATTGCACTCTTCGATATCTCACTTATGGCGGGCAGAGTGAAGAGTGTAGAGTAGCGAGTGGTGTGTGAGGTTTAGGGGAGGAGAAAGGGGCTTTAGGTGTGGGGAAGTTTATCGTAAAGCTCCGTTCACAAAACGCCAGTGGTTAAGAATAACACTTGGCGCTTTTCCCTCCTTTACAATATTTGGCCGCAATACCCTCCTAAGGATATTTACGAGCAGTTATATGAACTGTAGACCTCGCGTCTCAGGCCTCTGGCATATTCTGACAGAATATTAGATCATATCAAAAATTGCATATTTTTGAACGTATTCGTAAACTAAAAACTGTTTTTAAAAGGTGATTAATTACGCATTCAAATTTTATCATCAGAAATAAACATATACCAACGTTTTTAATGCAAAGTAATTATTACATGTTGTGCTGATTCCAAATCTGATAACAACCTGTATAACAGTGAGGCATGGAACTGGCAAAGGAACGATCAAGTAGCCTGAATGCTGTAGAAATCAGATCCCTGAGGCGTATTTGTGGTGTGCTCTCTTGACTTCCCATTCAATCTGCCTACTCGGAGAAAAAATAGTATTGCCGATTTATTAAAATCCTGTTTAAAAGGGATAGCATGCCGTTTCTTAACAAACTTTTAGTAGATTCAGAATACATCTGAACACGTGTTCATGCACCTGCGTTGAACTATGGCGAAATGACAAAACACGTGTTCCGACATCGCCATAACACGATCGTGTTTTACTGGTAGGTAGTTTATTAGGAAAACCAGTCAATTCTTTCGTTAAAGTCCCGCAGTCCCGTTTTTACCCGGAATACCAATATTTGAAAAGATTCTTAATAAATTTGCAATATTTTACATCAGTAAGTTTTCTCCGTGTATTTTTTAAATACCGTAGGCGTAATAAATAAGATTAAGGAAGGGGTACTTATATTGCTTGGTCGTGAAGAGCGGATGACAGAATGACAGAAATATTAGGGAAGAAAACCAAATACAGGTAAATCATTTTATAGATTTATCGTTTGAATTTATTTCAGCACACCGATAGTGGTTAAATCTGGTTTTATTTATTTATTTACTTCTATATTTATTTATTTATTTCTATACATACATTACAGTGTCTACCAAATATTTACATTTGTATATAATACATAAATTTAGAACTGTTGTTAATATGGTGTTTGTTTTATGCTGGGTGTGAGGTAGGTTTGAGTAGGTGACACTGTGATGGGGAATGTTATATGTTTCGTGAACACCTCACTGGGAGAACCTGTGCTGAGGTGTTTACGTGGTTATGATTAAATGGTACATGTATTTATATGTATTGGTTAAATTTTCTTATATAAGTGTAAGTTGGGATTTTAAATTTTCTTTTAAAGTTCCAAAATAGTTTGGAATACCCGCCCACTGTTGTCTATAAAGTCTTTACATTACACAAGTAAGAATCTTTTTAGAATGATTTTACTGTAGCCAGAGATGTGCTTTATTTCAAATAAATCCATTTCAAATGGAAATGCAAAATGAAAAATGGGTATTTTCCATTTTGCATTTTAAATGCTTTTCTAAAAACCATTTTGCATTTTAAATGCTTTTCTCAATGCGTTTTCCATTATAAATGCTTTTTTGCAACATTCTTCCTACTATCTCCACTCATCTTTTTTTCATAAGCCCCAAATATCAGTCGGTCCTCAACCTCGCTATGAGAGATAATTTACATTTGTCAAGTTGCTCCCTGGTAGGAGCACTGGCAATTGAGTGATACCATTATAAAAAATACTGATTCAAATACTGAACATGGGGCCATGACGCTGTAATATTAAATGTTAGATAGCAGTTTCTATGTTTTTACGTTGGCAACATTAGTCCCGCGAAAATTTTTTGTGGTTTCATAATCTGTAGTGGTATTTTTGGAATTACCATCATGTTATATGTTTGTTCTACATTGATGTCCATTATTAAATGACAAAATTTTATAAAAATTCTATAATTATTTTGATTGTTTGACCTGAGAAACCATTTTGCATTTTATTGAAAAAAAACACCTATTTTCAAAATGCATTGGCATTTTGAAAATAGGTGTTTTGCATTTTGCATTTGAAATGCTTTTCTAAAAACCATTTTGCATTTTGCATTTTCAAATGGAAAAGTTTTGACCCATTTCCATTTTGCATTTCAAATGGTTTTGGATACCCATTTTGCACATCTCTGACTGTAGCCATATAACAAAGAATAAAATGTCATGCGCACAGAGAAATAAAGTATTGCTGATTTATTAAAATCCTGTTAAAAACGGGACAGCAGGCAGCTTTCTAATAAAATTTTATTGTTTTCCGAATCTATCAGAACACGTAGCACTTGCGTTTGCTCTGTTATGAAAAAGTGTTCCGACGTCTGGTTAATAATTCCTTTCTTAATAATATTTTTACATGAAACCTATCAATTCATTCGTGGGCCTGCAGTCCCGTTTAAACAGGATTTGGATAATTTGAAGAAATTTTTAATAAATTTGCAATATTTTATACTGGTATCGGTAAGTTTTTTCCGTCTAGAAAAGTTTTTTTTGAAGATAATATCTGTACATTTGTTAGGTCAAAACGTTAATTATATGAAATTCCCTCGATAGAAGAAAATTATTTAAAACACGTTTTGATCTGTTATTTAATATGTTATAGGCATGAAAACAATACAGTGTATCTTTAAATCCATAAACATTTGTCGAGAGATTTTTGCTCTATTTCAAACGAGTCACAATTTTCCTTTAATTGTTATCGTTTTTTTATGTAAGCGCCTCCCTCTAACACTTTTATTTAAATTTAAACCTTTAAAACCATCTTAAATGAACGCTTACTACGGGGCCTTAAGAATTTATCTGAAAAATAACACTTAAAAATATCGCCATAGTTACTGAGAACTACCTTACCCAAAAATTGTAATTGAACAATAGAAGTTGCTGAAAAGTCTCTATCCAAAAAATCCCCCTATTTAAAAAACAACAAACAATCCAAAATAGATCAATAACAAAATTTTTGAAGTACAGGATTTTCCAATAAGAGGTGTTATTTTGATATCCAATCGTAAAAAATAAATGGTTTCGTTGCTTGTGTGGCGCGTAGCACCGTCTTGTTGAAAGCAAACGTTGTCCAAATCAATACCATCCAATTCAAACCATAAAAAAATCATTAATCATCTCTCGATAGCGCAATCCATTCACCGTAACTGTTGCTCCAGCCTCATTTTCGAAAAAGTAAGGTCCAATGACTCAACGCCGGACCATAAACCGCACCAAACAGTCACACGTTGAGGATAGAGAGGCTTTTCAACAATAACTCTTGGGTTTTCCGAGCCCCAGATGCGACAATTTTGCTTGTTGACGAAGCCACCGAGGTAGAAATAGGCTTCATCACTCAAGATGATTTGCATTTGATTCACTCAAGTGAATTTTAATAATTTCAATGCGTTGTTGAAGCGTGTATCGTTCAATTTTTATTAATGGCGTAGTTTCTACTTGTCAAATGTCAAAAAATGATACAGCTTCAAAAGTAACATGTACCGAAATAACAGGCTATTCAAAATAACACCTCTTATTGGAAAACACTGTATAATAAATATAAATTAATACAGAAGATGAACATTTTCTATAACGCTTTAATTTTTACATACAAAGTTTTCGCAATTTACTAAAAGTTAACCTTTGAGACAAACTACATTACAATAAAGACCACATGCACCACACAAGACAGAAAGTTAAATATTAAACTTAACATATTGAACAAATCAAAAGCACCAAATTGTTTCCTGTATAGAGTACAGCAAAGTACAGCAAAAATCCAAATATACAGCTCAGTTCCCAACGAAATTAAAAATGTACCTAGAGCATATAAAAAAAATGTTTAAATGTACCTGTGTTTATATTAGATCACATGAATTGTATATATTTTGAGAATAATAAAAAAACCTAGTCCTTGGCACAGGATCTCCTAGTGAGGTGGACAAAGAAAACATTTTCTATATATCTATCTATCTACATACGAGTATATAAAAGTGATTGTTTGTTTGTTTGCTTGTCCCGATAAACTCAAAAACTACAGGAAATTTTAAAGCTTTGTTCTTAATATTGCCAAGAGTGTTTGGAAAGTAGTTTGGTTGGTAGACGAAGTTGGGGATGCCCGGGGAAGACTTCGCATTATCAATCCACTGGATTGAGATACGGAGTCGAATAAGAGTGTATATAGTGTAGTTTTTTAATAGTAAAAATGTGGCATACAGTAGGAATGGTAGAAAAAGGGGACGCTCAAAAAAGACTTGCGAAATATCAAATTGACAAACTAAATCAGTGTTTGATGCAGCGGCACGGCTCATAACCGGGGTCTCATAACCTTCACACAGAAGCAACAAAACTACTTATCAACTCTGACGTAGTCTCACGTCTTGATTACTGCAACGGTATTTATGCCAGCCTTCCAAAATATCAAATTGACAAACTTCAATCAGTGTTTAATGCAGCAGCACGGCTCAAAACCGGAGTATCTAAATATTCGCACACTTCAGAATACCTTCGTAACCTTCACTGGCTCAAGTGCCCTGAAAGAATCCAGTAAAAATTGGGTTGGATGGTATTTAAATCCATCAATGAAATGGCCCCACCCTACATCTCTGAACTATGCGTCCCGGAAAACACTGGTCTGAAGCAGTCAACTCTTAGATCAGCAACATCATCAGCTGTAGGCAGACTGATGGAACCTAAGCGCAAGCCAAATACTAAGTTTGGTGATCGAGCATCTGGGCCGAAGGCTTGGAATAAACTCCCTCCGGAACTAAGATCCATAACAAGTCCTACAGAATTCAGGTCTAAACTAAAAACTTACCTTGTAAAGCTGTCATACCCTTAAATTAAACTTACCATTCCTGAGAGAAAGTACAGTTATATCCAATTTTCCAATTATGTCCTAAATCCTGTATCTAAATTTCGCGTATAAAATTCAGTTAATGTTAATTAAGTGTTAATCTCAAGTGACCTACAAGGTAAGTATTGTACTGTATATTATCTTCATGTATAGATCAATGTAGAAATGTACTATATATTTGTACAGCGCCCTTGAGGTGATTTTAAACAAAAACGGCGCTATACAAATCATCCAAATATTATTATTATTATCTCTGCACTGGAATGAGATATTGAATTGAATAAAAGTCGACATAATGTATAATTTTTAATAGCAACAATGTGGTATAGAGTAGTGTTTTGTTGAAGTCGGGGACGCCCGAGGAAGACGTGGCACGATCAAGTTAAACTAAAACTTACGAAAAGTAAACTTTTTCAATTCTTTAGAATAATATTATTTCCACCGTAAAACTAGACCCAGTTTTCAGGTCATAACCTCAAAACTTTACACCAATCCATTCATAATCGTCAGTTAGTTTTTTTTATGTACCTATATTTCACATGCCTTCTTAAAATGTCAACATTATATAAAAATAAAATATATATCTTTTAGTATAAATATATAGATTTGTATCGTATCCTTGTTGTAGCGCTAATATGTTTTACCGGCCCTGTGAGACCCTCCCTTACGAGTGGAGATCGCGACTTGAATAATATTTGATGCATGTGTTAGTTGTACGGGATACTACTTTCTAAGGGACGGCTGATTTCGAAGGCTTGCTCGATTGAAGGAAAATGGCGAAACCAAAGAATTAATTCATTTCTTCAATAATATACAATATTTATTATTCACATTGGCATAGAGAACTTTGAGTGTCCAACTGTGAAGGATTTCCACAGTTTAATTGCGAGATTGAGAGGAATGTGACTGTACATGAGATTATAAAAAAACATCCCCATCTCTTTTAACCACCTTTAAAGGCAGAATTTTGATACTTCTTGATGATTTATTTACCTTGATTATTTACCTTAACATGCATAAGAAATTTATGTTCTAAAATGGTGACCGGATAAATCATCAAAATTATAATTCATCACACCTTTAAAAAGTTATATAAAATCATGGAAAGTGATGAAACAAAAACTCTATTAACTGGGTTAAGTAGGTTACGTTAGGTTAGGTTTAATTTTTTTTTCATCGTTTCTAATGACTTTACATCACTTTAAAGGTTTTTTTTTTTATATTCAATAGTATTGTTATTGGGTTTATAAAAACAGTTTATTTTAAAACAAGTTCTGCTGTGTAATTATTATTACGCGTGACAGCTGTTTCACCCTCTGAAGGCATAATCATACTGTCCGTTTGTCACTTTGATAATTCCTTCAGAGGGCGAAACAGCTGTCACGCGTAATAATAATTACACAGCAGAACTTGTTTTAAAATAAACTGTTTTTATAAACCCAATAACAATATTATTGAATATATAAAAAATAAAAAAATGAAATGGAGTTCTACAAATTAAACTTAATAACAATAAATATATTTTAAAGGTTTGTTGAATTGTCACTGTGTGGAGTTATCACGGAACCGTTTTGAATTTATTATGCTTATATAATGCACTTACATAATGTGGATTAACTTGATGATCATATGTGGAAAAGTGTGTGGAAGGGTTTAGTTTTTCCTGTGGGGAAGATTTAACCCCGACATAAAGTCGGAAATATATACTAACATAATTGTGAATTGGTCATTAGAATAATCATTTGGAACAAAACATGGTTTTTAATCACACTTCACAAACCACAAATCAAACAAAGATTTTTCACAAGAACAGCGCTATAAAAATCATCCAAATATTATTATTACTATTATTCACATTGCCTGTGCATGCGCCAGTCTGCCAAAATGCAATGTTGCCAGAAATTAAATTTATTGTTTGTTTAGTTCCCGGGTAAAACCATAATGATAAAAGTATAAGTTTGGGTAGGTAAGGTATATTTTACTTATTTTAAACCGTTCAATCCATTTGCAAAACATGGCGGACGCCATTGCACTCTTCCATATTTCACTATTAAGAGGAAGGTAACTGTACTTAAAAAAAATCATCCCCCATCCTTTTTTACCATCCCTTAAGGCAGAATTTTGATACTTGGAACATAAACAAATAAAATTAAGTATGATTTATTTAGCTATAAAATTTAACATTATATAACTAGTGAACATCTATTCAAAAACGATTATAAAATATTTATTACCTACGTGCTAATATTTGGATTTCACAACATTGCGACATAACCCACGAAAAACTGCAAGACTTTTGGCTTCCTTAACATTTAAAGGGAGTTGAACATTAAGAAACCTTTAATAACAATATTTGGATGATTTGTATAGCGTTATTTTTGTGCAAAATCACCTCAAGGACGCTGTAGAAATATATAATACATTTCTACAATGATCTATGTTATTACTAACTATATATGGAGACGATATACAGATATACAGTACAATACTTACCTGGTAGGTCACTTTAGATTAAAACTTAATTAAAATTAACTAATTGTTTATAAGTTATAATAAATATTGTTTTGTGTTGCCAATAAATTTGTATTAGGAAGCCTAAAATGGTTGCAGCTTCTCGTGGGATAACCATGAACTGTAATACTAACACTTTTTAACATATTATCTGGTAACATTTAATTTTTTAACTTATATATAAATACTAAATTAAATTACTTTCTAAATCTGATTTTGGTAACGCTGCGTAAAGCCAGTTAACGCCGGGACCTTCAGAAGGTATTGAAATATTTATTTTTGGGGTATTATCAAACTAACTTCGTCTTTAGCCACCTTTTCGGAGACCATTACAGTATTTATCATCAGGGCAGATGTGTGACCACACATCTGCCCCGATGATATACACTAATGCTGTCCGAAATGTTGGCTAAAGAAGGAAGTAGTGCAACACGGCACAACACCCCAAAATAAATCACTATAATACTTTTGGCCGTGAAAATCTCAAATCATATCTGAGTGTCTGTTGATTTGTTTTTAATACAAATGTACAGTTTTAACCCGAATTTGATGAAATTTTGCACACTTGACCTTCAAAACAAGTGAAAAGTCACTGATTACAAGAAATTTCGGAAAAACACCCCCATTTTCTTTTTCCAACCACGTAAAGTAAAAAATTAACATCATGTTCCTAGAATTTTTTTCTGAAATCGAATACAAATTTGAAAAATACTTATGCAAGCAAACTTCAAAATCAAAATTCAATTTTCCATTTTTCTATTCACTGTATCACCCTCATTCTAATGTAGCCAATCAGACAAGCCTATGTGCCTCTTCAGCCGAGGGGCGTAAGTGCGTATGTCGCGTGCAGTCTTTCCGTGGTCAGAGGCCGATAGTGTTCACCGCTTTTCCGCGGTGCAGAGACGGATTTGGTTACCGGACGATCGGGTGACTGCTAGCGGGCGCACTACAAAAGTGGTATCGATGGTATTAAATGTTACTTTAAATTTATAATAATATAAATCAAAAACTAATTAATCGGAAATTATTTTTCTGGTGTACCTATCCCTATTTTATGATAAAATATATTAAAATTGTTTTAATTTAAATTTGGCTTGACTAATCAATTATAAATATATTTTTTTGCATTGCTTGGACTATAAACAAAGTGTATATTTTGAGTGCCGACACTAAAGAGGAATCTTGGGCAACTAGACAAAATAGAATAAAATAATAAGTTAGGTTAGTTTTTTTTAGGTTACGTTAGGCTAGGTTAGGTTGCTCAGGTTAGTTTCGGTTTGTTTTTTCTTAACTTTCTTCAATATTCTTAATATTGTTCTGTTCTGTCAGTTATCTATTTTGTCATTAATCTGTTTATTCACTGATGTGTTTAGTCGCTATTCTGTTTTGTCACTGTTCAGTTTGGTCATTGTACTTTTCTGGCACTATTCTGTTTCTAATGTTCTGTTTTGTCGCTATTCAGTTTTGTCACTGTTCTGTATTACTAAAGTTCTGTTTTGTCACCGTTCTGTTATACAATTGTTCTGTTATTGCACTGTTCAGTTTTGTAACTGTTCTGCGTTGTTACTATTCTGTTTCACTGATCATTTTTGTCATGGAAACCGTGAGTTACTTATGTTGAACTTGGTGTGTTTAGTCACTATACTGTTTTGTCACTATTCTGTTTCTACTGTTTTGTCATTGTTCTGTATTTCCAGTATTCAATTTTGTCACCATTCAATATTCTCACTGTTCTGTTTTGTTACTGATCTGTTTTGTCACTGTTGTGTTTAGTCACTGATATGCCTTTCACTGATCATTTTTGTCATGGAAACCTCGAGTTACTTATGTTGAACTTATGATATAGGTATATAAGCCAATGCATAGCCTATTTTTTTAAAGTTCCCTAATTGAATTCCCAGTCCCTCCCTGCTGTAGTGTTCAGTTTGGTAGCCAGGGGCGGGCGGGCGCTGGTAGTGGAGCAGCGAGCAGACAATACTCAACCGAGCTGTTACTGTATCCACCCCTCCACTACCACCATAGTTAGATGTGCCGCGCCAATATTGAGGAGCTCAATTCCTGAAATTTTACTCTCGATGAAAAAATACTTAGGATGATGAAATTGTGATTTATTTTTACATACCGCACAATTCTCAACTCAACAAGCTATAATTGGGTTTGTTCCACTGATATTTTAATGGAAAGTTAATTCTTTTTCACTGGTGCATAGCCGAAAAAATTATCCAGTTAAAAAAGTGACAGCATGCCAACTTTCTGATAAAATATTAGTCATTCACAATATATCGAGAACACGTTTTCTTTTCCTAATACATACCATGACGCAATGTGACAATTTCAGTATGTCAATATCAATATCAGTATTTGGATGAACACGTGTTCCGTCGTCCTCATAAAACACTAAATTTTGACTGATACTCTTTTAAGAACTCTTTCAATTCATCCGTTATTTATTTATTTTTATTTATTTATTTATTTTATTTATTTGCAAAAACAGTACAAAAACCAATACATTGCAAAAGCGGTAAACAAATTATTGAAGAAAATTTTATACATAAGTATACAGTTAAAACATATGCAAAAGCGGTAAACAAAATATGGAAAAAAAAATTATACATAAGTATACAGTTAAAACAAATACAATATTTCGCGCTTAAAGTCGTTGTAGGACATATGGAAAATATCCAAGTTAGCTGGAAGGGAGTTAATTAACCTAGTGAGTCTTCCCAGGGGCATCACCATTGGTAAGTTAGTTCTGGACCTGGGAAGAATTAAAAGCCTGTGTTGGCGGCCTCTCGTGAAATTATCCGGGACATAAAGTCCTATTTTTGACAGAATGTCTGGAATTGATACTAAACCATTCAGAAGCTTGTAAGCCATCATCAATAATGCGACGTCCCGTATAGGCCTGCAGTCCCATTTTTAACAGTAAAACGAATAATTTGACAAGAATTTAATGAATTTACAGTATTTATATCAGGACGTGCGCACTTTAAAATTTAAAAAAAAAAATAATGCACTTTATCAACCACGAAGTAACAAGATGATATAGTGACATCCTCACAGGAATCTATGAAATAAGAATTTTATTAAAGTAAATACTAAAATTGAATTCAATGTAATTGTTAAAAACTATCGATTTCTCTAAATAATATAAAATAAAGTTGTCATCCGCATCTGTCTGTTAGTGCGTTTAGTTTTTCTTAACTACGCACCAGATTTTAATAGGGTTTTCATGACCATTTAGACAATTTTTTCCGGAAGGTTTATATATATAATACATGCATAGTATGTATGTATAAACTAGAGGAAAGTCGATGTTTTGTAATCAAGTCGTAAAATAAATATTTTCGGGCTTTTATATTGCTAACCCTGGCTAAACATTATGAGTTTTGTTTTTTTCTTATGAGGTTTTTTTGAAAAATAATCTTAAGGCGATGCCATACGTTGTAATGCAAAATCATATGTTTTTGTTTTGAAAATTTGGTCGCCTAGAAATGTTTCAGATGCTTTAATTAAATACTGCGAGTAGAATACATCTTGGCCTTTAAAATAATCGAGTATTTTTTAGATAAGTCTTTTTATAAGCCCAGAAAAAAATAATGTATAAGGCCTATGAAAACTGCTTTAAAGTTCAAAATCTTCTACTTACGTACCCATTTTCGGTTATGATTTTATTGTATAGTGTGGCAAATTAAGTTATTTATAAAATGATCGAAAAAAAATTTAATATTTGTGCCTGAACATCCACAAAATAAAATGAAATACACTTTTTGGCCATGTTTTTTTGTTGCATAAATCAAAACAGGCGGATGGTGTTAAGCGGAAATTTAAACCTTACCGCCATCTACGTAAGGGTTGTTATTGATAGCGGCTCAATTTAAAATATTACACGACGTAGTGCATCGCCTTATGCGTAAGGTCAGGTATTATCAGCGCTTTGTAAATTTCAATTGCATCCATTATCATTTAAATTTGGCGGTTTTTCTCTCTACCGCCGTGTTCTAGAATGTTCCCTCATAGTCTGTAGGACTAGTCGGCCAGTGATTCGTTAGTACCAAGCAGTGGCACGTAGGCGTCGCCCGCGTCTATGGGACCCTCGCCGACAGAGAAATGCCCCCTCTGGCCACAGCCGCGCTGTACTAACCGACACCCGACAGCTAGCAAAGCCAGTAGCGAGCTAGTGTCTCAGAGAACCCCGGCAGTGTCATACCGTTCCCCATATGATGTAACTTCCACAATACTCAATGGATTTTAGTGTCGTTTATTTTGTTTGATTAATTATTAATTAATTAATATATTAATAACATTTTGCATGTGTTGTGATAAGTCTAGAATTTAACTTATTGAATTAAAATTAATATAGTGCACTTCAGTTTCATATGTTGTGATCAGTGCTAAAGAAGATTAAACAGAACTATGGATATTTGATCCCTCCACATTGTAGGTTAATTCAGTGCCAAGTTTTTGGATATATGCACGTATGTATTGCATGTTTTATTGCTTTTAGGTTAAGTTGTGCTACACATAACGATTTTCCGCCGGGTTGGACATAACCTCAAAAAAATCATAAACCCATCTTAAAAAAAGTCTGAAATACCTAGAAAATACATAGAGAAACCATCAACAATCAACCTTAACTAAGAAAATACTCACACTACCTTTAAAATACAAATTATTTTAATTAATGCAAAAAAAAACATGTTTCTGGGACTCAAGGATTTCTCATCTTTTTGCATTTTATTTTCAGAGAGCTCTGTTAACACGTTCTACACATCATATTATGTCTTTAAAAACATTGAATTGTCGTCTATAGTACGTAAATATAATTTTAACTTAATTACAGTAAATATAATGCATTCAGAGAGCTGAAATAACGAACTATACGTATTTAATTATGACGCTATATTCTTACAAAACAAATCCTAAATCTTTTAATAATACAGAAATCTATGAAATCGGCTGCAACGCATTAAAATGTAATATTTTTAGTATCATTTGACTTGAATCAAATCTACTAATTTGTATTTTATTATCAGTGAACCGACAAAAGAAATTCTACATATTATAAACTAAATCCTAGCATAAATTATTTTCGATAAATCGCCTGAAACGCAGTAAATGTTATTTTTTATGTATTTTATCTTGAAGCAATATTATTAGAGTACATTTTTCATGAATTATTTATTTAAATGTGTCACTAAAATACTTTTTCAACGTTAATACGAGTATTAGAAAGAAATATTAATATGAATCTAGTTCCAGTATGTGCGGAGTTGGGAAATGTACGCCTGGCGTTTGGAATTCAGTCAATCTCACTAACACGTATCGCGCTAATTTGATTGAACGGTGGTTCGAAAATATCGCGAATTTATCATATTAAATTGACAATATCCTAAGTAAATGTTTGCCATAACTCAAATATTTCTAAGTGTAACTAGTAACACAGACATACTTATTTAGATAGAGGTTATGTATTAAATAAATATTTATTATTTCCAAATATTTTTTTAATATTATTTTTAACACTTTTAAACACTGGTATACGGAGAAAAATGAGTATTGCCAATTTATTAAGAATCTCTTCAAATTATGGTATTCCGTTTAAAAACGGGATTGAAGGCCTCAACGAATGAATTAACAGGTCTTCTGAAGAAATTTTAGTAAATAACGAATATATTATCATGATGTCCACAATATTTCCACATTTCGTAAGTGAAACGATTTGCCGGCCTCTGTGTTTCCCCCCTCCTACAACATGGGTCTTTTCAATACTCATGTTAACGCCTTCCTCTCATCAAAAATACCCTCCACACAGCTTCCCCAAAGATGAAATAGGCCCTGGGGGCAGTTATTTTCCTCAGGGCCTCCTGTGTGGAGTTAATGTAAAAAAATATATATATGTATATATATTATTATCAAGGCATTCGTAATTTACTAAAAGTTTATCAAGAAACCTGTTAATTCATTCGTTAAGACATGCAATCCCGTTTTAAACCGGATTACCAATAATTTGAAGAGATTCTTAATAAATGAGAAATACTCGTATGTTAGATTTAAAAAAAAATGAAATATAAAAAATGTCGTCTTGCCTTTTGGGTATTTCAAAGCTTCGTAGCTAGTGACGGAAATGAAATTTCTATCTGAAAATAGTTTCAGAGACATTGCGTTAGAACTTACCCACAAAAAAACTGTGGAAATTTCATGATGCAAGAACCCACCGTTTCAAAGTTTTCGTGAAAAGTCTGAACAGATTTTGCGGGTAAATAGTAACGAAATTGAAAAAGATTACTTGTGTTATTTTCTTAATATATAAAAATTCAGACTGCGTATGTTTGTGGTCGTCAAACGCGAAAAGTAGTCGACCGATATCGCTGAAAATATCAAAGTTTGTTCTTAATAGCACCAGGAGTATTTGAAGAGTGGTTTGAAAGGTGAAAGAAGTCGGGGACGCCCGAGGAATACTTAAGGCAAAATCTATGCATCAGCATGAGATACGGAGTCGAATTAGGATTAAGTCGATGTAATGTTGTTTTTTTAACAGTAACATTGTGGTATACAGCAGTGAATAGTGGAAGAAGTTGGAGTGTAGTTCCAAATAAAATATGTCGATGAAGTTTTATTTGAAAATTTAAATTTAAATTTTCCAAATTTTTTTCACTAATAAATTATTTTTTCGCGTTTTCTCAAAATATGACGATACATGTTAAGGCGATGCAATACGTAGTAATGCAAAATGATGTGATTTTGGTTTGAAAATTTGGTCGCCTAGAAATGTTTCAGATGCTTTAATTAAATACTGCGAGTAGAATACATCTTGGCCTTTGAAATTATCGAGTAATTTTTAGATAAGTCTTTTTATAAGCCCAGAAAAAAATAATGTATAGGCCTATGAAAACTGCTTTAAAGTTCAAAATCTCCTTCTTACGAATCAATTTTCGGTTATGATTTTATTGTATAATGTGGATAATTAAGTTATTTATAAAATTATCGAAAAAAATTAAATATTTATGCCTGAACATCCTCAAAATAAAATAAAAGGCACTTTTTGGCCATGTTTTTTTCTTGCATAAATCAAAACAAGCGGATGGTGTTAAGCGGGAATTTAAACCTTATCGCCATCTACGTAAGGGTTGTTATTGATAGCGGCTCAATTTAAAATATTACACGACGTAGTGCATCGCCTTAACAGCTTTGCTACCTAGTATTTATAGGTAAACGCTTCATTATTATCTCCTTATGTCATTTACATAATGACCTAAGAGACACATATCGTGAAAAAAATAACGTGGCATCGTGTTGGTATTTACATAATTTTCAATCGTTTAATGAGAAAAAAGATTTCGTATTAAGTGTCATAAAACAAAATAAAAATAAAATAAACAACCAAGTATAAAAAAAATGATTTAAAGAAACTTTTAAAATCGACATCTAAACGAAATATTGATTAAATAATTTATCATTACAAACTAGTAAATTAAAAAAAAACTTGTTCACCATTGGTTTGTTATATTTTAGACGAGACATGAAGCCAAAAATTAGGTTCCATTTTTTTTACTTTCAATTGACCTCCAGCTCTCTCAACGCTGTAAATAAAACTACAGAATTCGGTCCACGCACACGTCTTGTCGCGTTCGAGTAGTGCAACATATTTCGATGAGATATTAGTACGCAATAGCGTCTCTAGTTGTAAAGTTCTATGACCAACACTACCCACTTAACTGAAATGGATGTTGTTATTTTTTATGTACCTTCGTGATTTTAATTCGTATTTATTATTTAAATGTTGTAGTTTTTAAACGATGTACCCAAATCAAACATAAATACTTGAATTAGACATTAAATTCACACAGGATGCCTCGAGGAAAATTATTGATTATGCTGTGTGGAAAGTCAATACCATCCAATTCCGGCCATAAAAAATCATTAATCATCTCTCGATAGCGCAATCCATTCACCGTAACCGTTTCTCCAGCCTCATTTTCGAAAAAATAAGGTCTCCGCTGGACCATAAACCGCACCAAACAGTCACACGTTGAGGATAGAGAGGCTTTTCAACAATAAATCTTGGGTTTTCCGAGCCCCAGATGCGATAATTTTGGTTTTTGATGAAGCCACCGAGGTGGAAATGGGCCTTATCACTCAAGATGATTTGCATATGATTCACTCAAGTGAATTTTAATAATTTCAATGCGTTGTTGAAGCGTGTATCGTTCCATTTTTATTAATTGCGTAGTTTCTACTTGTCAAATGTCAAAAAATGACAGCTTCAAAAGTAAGATCTATTAAATATTAAAAATAATATTATAGGCTATTCAAAATAATATTGACAATTGACCGGTCGGTGGCCGAGTCGACATCGCGTTTTGGTCCCACCCAGGCGTAGTGTGTTCAATTCCTCGGCTGGCTAAGTCCTTCATCACAACACAAGCAATATTTTCAGCTTACTCTTGTGGTAGTAGGAGATTTTAAAATATTGTCAGGTTATTCGTAACCCGGGAATGTTTGTCTTTCTTTTTAAAAAAAAAAAAATAAAAAAAAAAATAAAATTAACCATCTCTTATTGGAAAACCCTGTATTTAGGATCCATAAAATTTCTGAACCATTAACATTTCAACCTAAAAACACAAGATTTTGCATTACAGGTAATATCATTTTAAAGTAATATTTAATGAGTTTAAAACTGGATGTTTTATTACCAATATTAATTCATTCGCAGTTCATCAGAGAGAATTGACGCTTAATTTCAACGAAATGGGTTTATTTTCAAATCTACGTGCAAAGACATAAAACTGGGATAGTTTGGTAAGAAAATAATTTAAACAAGTTTACGAATTAAATCTTCAGACACAACACCCTAAAATGAAGTCAGAATCTTAATGACGTAAGTGAAGAAGACGTCTACAAAAGTATGCGACGTCCGGCCCAGGTGCTTTGGACGGACATACGGTTCAATTTGCTCCAACAGGACTAGAAAATTGATCTTAACGCGGAGTTTATTTCAATTACTTCTGATTAACGTATTACTGAAATATCATATGATTCTTTTAAATACATCGGAAATTTACTAATTCAGCGTTTAATAACATAAAATCTGGTGCTTACCGCTAAGTTTGTATTTGAACAACATTTAAAAAAAATTAAAACCGTCTTACGTTAAATATTTTCATTGTAAATAATGTTTTTATTAATCTTAAATTAAAAAAAAAACAAACCCCTCTCACGATCATAAAACCAGAGCCAAGCAAACAGACATGCTAAATATTCCTAAATGTAATTCTACCTTTGGACAGAGAAACTCTGAATTTTTAGCAATAAAATTATATAATAAACTCCCTCTCCACATCAAACAAAGGAAAACGAAAAATAACTACATAAAGGACATCAAATCTTGGCTTAAGGAAATATCTGAAGAAGAACTAGCTAATATATTTAAAACACCATCTTAGTCGCTGAAAACGTATACTAACATATATAGTCCCCCTCAGCACAGGATCTCCTAGTGAGGAGGACTTCAATGATCTGTTTTAATTTTATATATATTTTATTTCATGTGCCATACAAAAATGTACCTAATTATTTAAAAAAGTAACAAAATAAAAAAATAAAAACTTACATTTGTGGGTATCGGTCTGAAAAAAAGTTATTGTAGAGCCTCGAGCAAACCTCCGTTTTCAGAGCCTTGTGTCTTCTTAATGAATCAAAACGTTGCCAAGAGACATGTTGATAGTATTTTGATCTCTGGTGATTTAAAAAAATATATTTCAACTGTCGCCAATGGCAAGAATCTAATGCCATGCATTGGACAGTAATGGGCGACTTACACGATGCCTTTTTCATAACGATTTTCATATGGAAATTATATCGGGACTCATATGAAAAATCTTTGCTTCGCACGATCATTTTATAATAATAATCATTATTTATAATAATCATATTAGCCGTTTTTGTAAAAAATGACCTCTAAGCGCTATACAATTTACTACGAATTTTTAAGTCTCTATCTAATTTTATAATTTACAAACAGAATTTTAGTACTTAGGAGTCACATAGATGGTTGCAGTTAGAGAAGAAATAATATTTCTAACATAACCATGGATCACGTGATCTGTCATTTGCGTTTTTGCCGTTGCCATCAAAATGCGCAATACCGAACGTTAATACGCGTTCACAATCATTAATAAACATATATTATTGACTTTTTATCAATGCTTTAAATATTAAAACGAAATTAACATGCAACATTTCCATGACAGACGATATATGATATAAAATATTGTCAGCCATCTTAAACTGTACAAAAATCGTTACCAAAATAGATCACGTCCTTTTTTTCATCCCGTATTCATATTATTAAAAAAAACTTTATGTGAAAACTGAACCAAGAAAAGCATCGTGTAAAACTCCCTTAAATGTCGAAATTGATTAAAAAGAAGTAAAAGATGTAGGAAGGGAGGAAGAAGGTTAAAATTACCTGTTTATTCAGATCTAGTCAATAAACGCAATTTAAAACCACTCCTCGACTCTGAATGTTGGTTTTCAACCTGCCCTCATCACTTTGAACAAATTCTTGTAAAGCCGTTATTTCAGAGTGTTAGGTACTTTCAATATCGCCCTGGTGAAAGACCGCCGACGTTGCTTTAGATGGCTTTAGCTGTGTTTCGTGACCAGATCAGAAAAGTCTGGAACTTTCTCTTCCCTATCTTCCCCTATTATCACCTGTCACCCGTGTGTTAGTTACAGTCAATTGACTAATATCCCGCCATACCGATATCACAGTAAAACCTTAAATGTAAAAGGCACACAAAGACTTAGGATGGGTTGGTTCGGGGAATTTGAACAATTCTTCAAATTTCAACGTTCATTTGCGGGTTCTGTGAAAGTCTTATTCAAGTTGTGTTGTTATATCATTATAGGCTAATTACTTGACAGAAGTGAAATAATAACAGAACTTGAATAAAACTTTCAGAGACCTTGAATATAAACTTTGAAATTTGAACAGTTCATCAAATTTCAACGTTAATTTGTGAGTTCTGTGAATAGATTATTCAAGTTCTCTTATTATTAAATTATAGACCAGTTATTTGAAAGTAATGAAATAATAACAGAACTTGAATAAGACATTCACAGAAATCGCAAATAAACTTTGAAATTTGAAGAATTGAAGGAATGCTACTTAGTGCTACTGGCTTCGCGGGTGGAAAGGAATGTGTTCTAAGCATTTCTGAAAAGGCTTGCTTATAAGCATGCTAGTCAGTGATGCCATTCCTACAGATATTTCGATAAATCTACCGATTAAAGCGTAAATCTTCTAAAAGCTAATTTTTAATCAGAACCCAATGTTACGCAAAATGAGTATTTGAACTAAGAATTTTTTCCCTTTTTTTCTTTCCCTCCCGGTATGAAATAAGCCGACGTAGCTCAGTAGTCCAGAGCACCTGACCGGACATCAGAAGGCGCGGGTTCAATTCCCGTCGGCGTCATTTATTTTTACTCAATTTTTTCAATTTGTATGGATATTTCAGGAGCCTAATTATTGCTTAAAATAATTTGTTATCCTTTGTGTCATGCAAAAAACCTTGTCTTATAAACATTAGATTATCATTATAAAAAATTGTTATACTTATGTTTGTAGTTAACTTGAAGATTGAATTACGTTTGTAGTTTTTTTAATAACACTTTTAATACTGTTCACACATCACATTTTAAAGATTCTTTTCTTCTTGTATATAGTTACTCCTTCCATAAACACAATCTAGGCATAGAATAATTAGGCAAAACAATATTTTGCATACTGTTATTATTTGAAATCTTGTATTATTTGAAATCTTGTATTATTTTTTAACAAATAATTAAATAAAGTAGGATTTCTTTAAATAATATAACAACTTCCTACTCAGCGTGTACTGGGCAATATCTTGTAAGTTATTTATTACAAATGTTTAATTCGCGACATACAATTTTTTGTCCGGTTTCGTCCAATTAGCGTTCATTAAATTGTCAATTTATGCATAACTCTAATTTTATTGTTCCCGGCGTGTTCGCTTGCACAACTGTACAGTACAGTACCTACAATACTGTATTGGTGTGTGGTGTGTGTCCGCACTCTGTAATGGCGTGCTTTACATCCACACAATTATCACGCTAAATAATTCAACACTGGATCAGCGCGCTAACCGGCCAATTTTTACATATCTTTATTTTATTTATTTGATACTAAAAAATACAATAACAGAATAATGAATCTTTGACTGTCAACTGAGAAGGTTTCTCGTTTCAGGACAATCAAATTGATAAGTTTAATTCACATGAAGTAGGTAATGAAACACAAATACATAACAATAAATTCATAGCATTGGAGTAATTACTTTTTACATAACATTAAATTGTTGAAATTACTTTCATGTTTACAATATAAGAGATAAATTAGTTAAGCATTGTTTCTATGATGCGTAATTATATACATGTGATAATAATTATTCTAACAGTTTTAAGGCGAAGCTTAGTGCTGAATCACTATTTTGATTAATCTTTATAACGAATTGGTGTACATTATGAGTAACAAAAAAATATGCTTTAGATTAATTGAAGGTTTTACTACCGTTTCGCTTTAGTAGAATACAAATAAAAAATTAAATTACTCAATAAAAAATATAAATGTAAACTACTAAAAAAAACTTTTTTTAAATAGAAATGTATGAACGCGCAAAGGAAACAACTTAAAAAATACAGTATTATAGCTAAGATTATCTGTGACAGTTTCACTTGATTAACTTTTTTGCTTTCTTATAAAATTATTTACAAAATAAATAAAAAAAAACAGTTTTGCTTGAAATCGAACGTTTCTAGACTCCGTTTGTCAAGCGATTTTAATGCCTATTACCTACAATATAAGGTATACCAAGAATATACACATTTTTGGCTTGTAGCTTCCTCTTAAGACGTGTTGATAGTACATATTATTAGAGTTTGTAAAGTGTGGTGGGAATTGTAGTTCTAGAGGCCAAAAATATTAAAAAATAATATTAACGTACTGAACGTTTGTTGTTGATCTCTAAATTAGCGTGTCATTATAACATTTTTTTGACTGAGCTTAGCGAAGTCCTGTTTTGACTCAGTCACTTTGCATTTGTCTGTCTGCTAAATTCGCCTTGTTTGATAGTACCTACATTTTATTCCGCCAGAGCGGAGAAAACTTACCGATATAAAATATTGCTAATTTATTAAAAATCTCTTCAAATTATTCGTAATGTTGTTAAAATCGGGATTGGAGGCCCTTAATGAATGAATTGATAGGTTTCATGTAAAGCTTTTAGGAAAAAAGGTATGCACTAACGCGATGTCGGTACATTTGTTCATAAAAATCGATATATATTCGCATTTTGTCATTAAATATTAACAGAACAAACGCAGGTGAATGAACACATGTTCTGATATATTAGAAATAAACTAAAATTTTAGTTTTTAACAGGATATCAATAAATCACAATACCATTTTTTCCGTGAACGAGCGTTGTGACTGTTGAGAGATATCTCTAACTTCACACTGTTCACAGAACTACTAGTTATAATATAGATACTATATTTAGTCTGGCTATCAACAACGCCACCGTACTCATCTAAAACCATCGGTAGTTACGCCTATCGATCCGATGTAAAGTTATCTATTTCACTGTGCTAGACCCCCTGAGCCCCTTGCCTAACCTACCACAGGTGCTCTATACTCGATCATAACCTCAAGCGTGTTTCGACTATAAAAGATCTAGTGATTGTGTATGAAAGTTGACTGGTATTTCGTGTACTGTCACCAGAAGTAAGGACAAATTGAGCTTATTTCGGGTACACATACATACCTACAACACACCTCTGTCTCTGTAGTAGTAGGTTTTTTAATGTGAATAACGGATAGGATTTCTAACTGCTCCCAATTGTCTTGAAACGTTCGGATTACGCCATCCCAAATTGGGTATGTTGGGAGGCTGAAGATAGCGGAGAGGGGGATTAGATATCTACTCAGATTTTATCAAACACTGCTAAAACCATTTCAAGCGACGTTTCGATTCTGATCAAGGTTAAAAGCGACGCTCCTTATATTCTACGTGTTACATAGATGGCGTTAATTAAATTATTTTATTAAAATACGTTTTTTTGCAAGGTATTGCTTTATAATATTAAGGCGATGCACTACGTCGTGAAATATTTTAAATTGAGCCGCTATCAATAACAACCCTTTCGTAGATGGCGATAAGGTTTAAATCCCCGCTTAACACCATCCGCCTGTTTTGATTTATACATGAAAAAAACATGGCCAAAAAGTGCCTTTTATTTTATTTTGTGGATGTTCAGGCATAAATATTTAATTTTTGTTCGATAATTTTATAAATAAATTAATTTGCCACATTATACAATAAAATCATAACCGAAAATGGGTTCGTAAGTAGGAGATTTTGAACTTTAAAGCAGTTTTCGTGGGACTTATACATTATTTTTTTCTGGGCTTATAAAAAGACTTATATAAAAAATATTCGATTATTTCAAAGGCCAAGATGTTTTCTATTTGCAGTATTTAATTAAAGCATCTGAAACATTTCTAGGCGACCAAATTTTCAAACCAAAAGCACATGATTTTGCATTACTACGTATGGCATCGCCTTAAGACAAATTATTTGTTTGCGCCCGTACATACGCAATACGAATATTAATAAATAGTTTTATCCGTTTTAAAACTCAATTCTTTCGAGAAAGGCATTCAAATACAATATTGTACCGATGATTCAATCCAATATTGTACCGATGATTCAATCCAATATTGTACCGATAATTCAATCCAATATTGTACCGATGATTCAATCCAATATTGTAACGATGATTCAATCCAATATTGTACCGATGATTCAATTCAATATTATACCGATGATTCCATCCAATATTGTCCCGATGGTCCAATCCAATACTGTCCCGATGGTCCAATCCAATATTGTACCGATGATTCAATCCAATATTGCTCGATGATTCAATCCAATATTGTACCGATGATTCAATTCAATATTATACCGATGATTCCATCCAATATTGTCCCGATGGTCCAATCCAATATTGTCCCGATGCGATGGTCCAATCCAATATTGTACCGATGATTCAATCCAATATTGCGCGATGATTCAATCCAATATTGTACCGATGATTCAATTCAATATTATACCGATGATTCCATCCAATATTGTCCCGATGGTCCAATCCAATATTGTCCCGATGCGATGGTCCAATCCAATATTGTACCGATGATTCAATCCAATATTGCGCGATGATTCAATCCAATATTGTACCGATGATTCAATCCAATATTGTACCGATGATTCAATTCGATTTGTTAGTATTATCTTCTTCTTCAATGATATATTACATTAATCGGTATAACCTATAAAAGTTACAGAAAAGTTGTTTACAATAAAAATTGAAGCTAGATTTATTCAGAATAATAAAACGGTGGACAGGATAGCAAAAATGTCTAGCAGTACCTGTTAGATTTCTCCACTGTCACAAGTCAAATGGTTTTTCCATGCGTATCCTTTGAAACCGCCTCCTGGTTTCTATTGGTGACAGAAATAGGATATATTTTGGAAAAAAACGGGTGAAGATAAATGCGATCGAAAATGTTAAGTTTAATAGTGGAGATGAAAAAAATTGTATTGAAAGGAGGCGGATAAGATCTTTGTACCTAAGTTAACATATTGTAGTCGGGCGCTTCAAACAATAGACTCTAGCCTATAGCGGGTGTTTTTCGCGATTAGCGCAAAATTATATCGCTTCAGCTAAATATTCACCAGAATGGGCAGACAAATTTTAAGACATTTTTGAAGGGTCAAAGAAAACATCAATTAAATAAATTCCACTAAAAAAACACGTCTGTTTTGTAACTCTGTATATCATAACTAAAGCACGTGTATATTAGCGCCACTCTATCTTCACAAGTAACGAGTACCGGGAATACATCCAATTGCTAAACAGTGTTATCTCTCATTCAGTAAATGATTATTGTAATAACATCCTCGGGATTATCTCATAAAAGTAAAGGTCCAATGAATTTATAACACGTCATAAAAATATAATAGGTACTCATATTCCCAGTAAAACTAACAAACAATCTTTGAAATTTAACACGATAAAATTGCCTAAATTATTGCAAGAGTATGTGTGTACATAAAAGAAACAACGGCTTATCTTTTTTTTTTATATGTGTGCAGTGTTGCCAACTCAACTACTTCAAAATATGCTAGAGTGATGAGAAAAATATGCCAGAAATATGCTAAATTCCTTTAAAAAATGCCCAAAAAAAAGCCAACATAAATTTACCTTAGTATTTGTTGAGAAATAGAGTGATGGGAAAAATATGCCAGAAAAATGCTAAATTACTTTAAAAAATGCCAAAAAAGCTAACTTAAAAATAAAATCAGTGAAATAAAATATCAATATCTTCATCTTCTTCTTCTTCATTAACAGCAGCTGATGTGGAAGGCTGAGAGACGGAGTCGTAACTTTCTTTGGTCCCAATGCAGCGTAGTACTTCGTCAGGAACAGTGTAAGAATAACAGCACTTCCCTGCTCTCTTTAGGCCAAATCTCACGTACAAAATGGAATTCAGGGTTCTCACCGCCAAACGATTTTGGAGTTTTGTTTTGACCAGACTCATTTGGCTAAATACACGTTCAATGTCCGCATTTGAATGCGGCAATGTTAAAATAGACATTGCAAACTGACATAAATCACCGAAGGGGTTTATTATTAGCTACATCTTTATATTGCATGACTTCATTCCAACACTCTACAGTGGAAGTCAAGGATTCCCATTTAATGTGAATTATGTTTCTCCACTGAGACACCAGTTTTTCAATCGATATCATTTTTGTTAGTTAAAAAATTGGTTTTTATTATTTTCATGTTTCTGTATATTCTGTAAGCCAAATAAATATGCTATATGCTAAAAGCATAATAGTTATGCTAAACATGGAGTAATTATGCCAAAGTTAGCATATAATATGCTAACTTGGCAACACTGTATGTGTGTGTAGTTTGTAATGTCTTCAAGCGTTTAGATTAAGTAGTCACGGGAAATAATAATAATAATTTTCCTTCCTCGCCTTTGAAGTGGAGCCGGCGTAAAGGGTATTTTTACCCGTCCCGCCGATAAGCACCAGTCGGCCGCGCGGGTAAAAATACCATTCCCGCTCATAGTGTGTTAAAGCACCCAAAAATTGCCCTGAAGGTCTAGCACGGACAATCGACAAAGCCCTATGTCAATACGTCATCTATGGTCAGTTAGCGGTATTTGATTTCGACAGTCGGTTGACAAAAGCCGCTACTTTTAGCGCGGCCTCCAGGTATCGGTTAAGCTGTCAATATGCACGACTTTTTGGATAATTTCGTTCGTTATGCAAAATAACTGGCTTATTAATGAATAGGGGTGAACTAACGAAGCTCTTAGAACTGAAAGAAATCGTAGACGCGATCCATAAACTTAATTAATTCACGACGCGATCAATTGATTCGCTTCGAGAAACAAGAGTTGTTAGATATGGCTAAAGACCTCGTGAACTAATTAACTCCCTTTTTAGTGCCAAAAAGTACATACGGACTGTTAACGTATATTTATTAGTATTTTTTTACTTTTACGTAGCCATCTGACGTTTAGAAATGTCACTTCATAGGCTTCATAGAGATATGCATCAGTGTTGCCAGCGTGAATTGCTTCTGATTTCGAACATCGGTCTAAATATCAATCGGCATAAAGTCATCGGTAGTTATGCATATCGATCTCATATTGTAAAATTATCGATTTCACTGCTCTAGACCCTCTGAATGTCACTCTGAAGTTGACCCGCATTCTGAATTTCTACCGATATCTATATAAATAAAAATCTGATATCTCCAAAATCTCTACAAATCTACCTGCTTTTGTTATTTAACATCCTTATATATGTGAAAAAATTCAGTGTTTCATTCAAATAAATGCTATTTAACTCAAGATGATGTTGTTTTTTCACTAAATAAGTCGCGTTTTGTTATATTTTTACAACTCTGTGATTTTTTATCCTCAACATGCTCTAATTTGAGACAATATACAGGGTGTATCGGCACGTACCCGACAAACTTTAACCAGCTATTCCTTAGCATATTTGGAGTAAAAAATCTTATGTGCACTTTGCTGTCCGGTAACGTTTTTTTTAATAAAAAATTTACTATTCATATTTTCACCACATGTCACCACTGTTTTATCCTTTGTCAAAGTTTGAAAACCCATCTGGCGATATTTTATTCGAGTTCCGTTGAATAATGTACGTGTGTACCTATATTGGCGCGCTTTTACAATCACAACGAAACGGCGCGGCACCATTCGTCTCATTTTTAACTATTATTATTTAGTGTGTGCGAAAGAGCGAAGACGCTTTTCGACATACTTGCTTATAACAGCTGTTGAACGCGAAAAGCAATTCCAATGACAGTGATGTAGTGTGGAAATTTTTAATTTTTTTGTTTTAATTGAAAAAAAAATGCTAGCGGACAGCAAAGTGCCCATAAGATTTTTTACTCCAAATGTGCTAAGGAATAGCTGGTTAAAGTTTGTCGGGTACGTGCCGATACACCCTGTATATTTATTTAGAACTAGCAGTAGCCCGCCAGCTGTGGTTCAGTCTGTCTGTGCAGATAAATGAACAAGAGAGCGTTTTGCTTTTACGTCCAACATATGGCGCTGTTTAAAAAAAACATGTATTTACCTGTCACATGTGACATCTATATAATTTAGGTATATAAAAACACAGAATTCCATGTTGTGTCAAAGATTTTGTACAATAGAACAGTAACATTTTTATTTATATAGAAGATAGAAGACAGAAGATAGAAGATAGAAGATAGATAGATTAACGTTTACATACGTGAAAGATATTGACAGTCATAGTACAAAATGGAAAAAAAGAAAAAGAAAGATTATTTAAGTTAACAAAAGAAAATAGAATTCACATTAGTACAAAGTTATTAAAAGTAATAAAGAAGAAACAAAAACAAAAAAAAATGTTATGCAGTGACCTCATTAATATAAGCACTGCTAAAATGTTTAATCAGTACAGATTACTATTTCAATAGAAGCATATTAAAAACATCAGCTAACATAGCGTACGAGTTACCAGTTGTGTGTAATATATTTATAATTATTATGTTAATAGGTTCATTACGTTTATTATGTTCTTATATAAAATTGAAAATCATGACGGCATGACAGTATTTCTTCTAAAGCTGAAACTAACCTAGTATAGGCATTCGGGGATTTTTCAAATAAAATGACACTTATTTGCCATTCGATGATAATGTTTTATACCCCAACTTGTGTGTTTTAATAAATTTGTACACATACTGTGTTCATAAACTGTTTATTTGTGTATATAATGATAGGTATGTATGTAAATACGTTTGTACTCTGTAGTCTGTATTATATGGTCTCTTAGCGGGGAGTCAGCCGGGGATTTCAGCCGGGTTTACACGATGCGCTGCAGTTAAAATTCTTTACACATAGATATTATACTCGTATACTTATTGCAAGGAGCATAACGTTGCGTCCACTTGGCGCAAACTTGTAGGGGTGCGAAACCTTTTGTGCCACCCTGTATTTTAATAAGATAAAGTACGTGGAAATAATTGTACACTAAAATATATTACCCGATTTTATTGCCAGAAATGAAGATTGTATTGCCAAAAATATGGTCAAGGTGTGTTTCATTGGAAGCATTAGCAAAAATTTCGATGAGTTTACTTAAAAAATAAGTTTACTAATTTATAAAAAAAATGTTGCATTACACATAGATTACTCACTGTTCTTGTATTTTATATCTCGGTAATGAAGGTAGCTTAAAAATACCAAATAATCCAGAATGCAGCCACCTCTGGGCTGGAGCCCCACAATACTTGAGAAACCTACATTATCCTGTTCCTAGGAGGGCGGTTCGTCTGAATGGCAATCCATTGTTAACAGACCGATTGCATTATCTACGCAATGTGGGCATGCTGAGTCTGTTCTACAGGTATTTTAATGGAGCTTGCTCTAAGGAGCTAGCAGCATTCCCAGCGTTTCCTCAAAGTGTAAATTAATATAAATGCTTATATTAGACCACACGAAGTGGATCTATTTTAAGTTCAATAAATATATAAGTAAAATCATTTTTATTAATATTTTAAATCAAAAGATAAATAGAAGCGTAGATTCGTGCAATGGCGTCGTCCCCGTATTTCAGTGTTTCAAAATATTATTTGTTTGCTGAATACAATCATGCTTATTTTTATATTTGCTCTCTTTTGTGCTCTTGTTTTTATACACAACAAGCTGATGTGTACCCGGCGTTACTGGGGATTATCCTTAAGAGATAGACATATACCACTGCGTACTTTTCTGTGGGCCTTTTTAAGATACACAATTCCGTAGTACGTTATTTTGATGTATCTCATAAGGTTTAGCCAGCGTTAGCAATGTAAGCGACCGAAAATATTTTTTACAGCTTGATTACAAAACATGGATTTTTCTCTACTTTCTTTAAATAAAATATGCATGTAATATATACGTAAACCTTCAGGAAAAAAATCTCTAAATGATACTGAAAACTCTATCAAAATCCGTTGCATAGTTTAGAAGAACTAAGCGCATAAACAGGCATACGTGGATAAATACTTTGTTTTATACTATTTAACTATATAACTTGTATTGTACTTGCACTTATCGTTCATACTCAGTTTATTGTGTTATGTACTATACATTTATGTTATACATAACAATGTATATAAGTGAAAGTATATAATTAGGGAATATAAATAAATAAGTATATCTGCAATGTTCTCGACAACAAGAAGGGATAGGATACAAAATGGCTGTATGGTGTAGAATTAAGTACATATTAACGATGCGCACTAGAAAATATATGGCTTTAATGCATTTGGTTTAAATGCTAATCTAGTACTAGATGTATGTATAAACGAGTAACTAATCAATATTACGATATGAGGAAAAAAATCAATCCCGTAAAAATTTTAATTTTAAACTATTATACATATTTTTAAAGACATCTATTTAAATTTCTCTTCTGTTTTCGGTAATGAATAAATGCAAATCTTTGAAGCTGAAATGAATCCACTTTCTGAAATCCGATAGATCTGAAAATCATCAGATATACTCGTTGTCGATGGCGATGCATTCAAGATGACATTACAGCAGTTAATATACGAAATAAATGTCGGTCCCTTCGCGATTGGCACTTGGCGAGGTTGACTCCAGTTCCTGGGCAGTAAGATACAATCCTCAGTCAAAATATTTTTTTTATGTCGCATACATCAATGACTGAGAACAAATTTTTTTGTTCTCAGTCATGGCCTTCACCCATTGATGTATGCCTTCACCAGAAATATTTCAAGACATTTGAAAATAGATTTACATTGAAATTTTTTTTTAAAAAACCTTTTCTTTTTACGGGTTGATTTTTATGTATTTAAATATATAGTTGTGGAGGCTGAAAATCTTGGGGAAGGGATGGAGATGGGAAGAGAAAGGAGGCGGTGAACTTGGATGCTCAGATCTGGTCACCAAACACGGCTAGTTACGGCGATACAGAGTATCTTCCACTCTGGAACGTAGTGCAAATATATCTACTATGCAATTAAAAAAACTTATTTCAGTTTTGTGTCTGTAACTAAGGTTCAATGAACTCTTGAGGGTAATGCTTCGGGGTAAGTCTTTCGACTAGCAATCCGAAGGTTGGGGTTTCAAATCCCGATATTTGGAATCCTCAATATCAAACATATATTGATCGCATTGAAAATATTCAGAACAAATTTATGAAACACCTATCGTATCGTTTTAGTGACCATCGATTTGTCCCTGTCACTTTATATAAACGCAGAAAAATCTCTGATGCATTATTCTTACACAAAATCGTGAACTGCCTTGTTGAATCATCATATCTGTTAGAAAGGATTGCATTTCGTTGCCCCAAGCAAAACACCAGATCGAACGATTTATTTAGAATACCACATTGTAAATCCAAATACGCGCAAAACTCTGTAATAGTACGTATCTGTGAAACTCACAATGACTTACGAGATGTAAACATTTTCAACCATAACTTGATATCATATACAATTCAGCTTAATAAATTAAAATACTTTTATTTTATTCGATTTTTTTGTTGTGAAAATTACATTATTATCACCCGTAGTTAATAGCTATGTATAGATATGCGAAAATTTGAATTTTTTCTATTTGTTTTTAATTTTATGTATTTCTGTATTATGTTTATTTTTTTGCTATTTAATATGTTGTGCAGGTAAAAAATACTAAATCAACATTTAACTCAATGGAACTTAATTGGTCTAGAACATATGAATGTTTATTGTTATAATTTTTTACTGTACGACTGTTTGCTTCCTAAATAAAAAGAAATATAAAATAAATAAAAAATAGTAAATTTTATTTGATAAATTTGTGTTATTTCAAAATTTATTAATTTAAATAATATATTACAGTAAACTTGGCTTATAAAAAAACTTAATTAAAAATGTTTTATTATATTTAAGGCCAGATGTGTTCTACTTGCTGTACTTAATTAAACATCTTAAATATTATTATGAAAACCTTCAAAATTTCGAAACAAAAAAACATGATTATTCATTACTCATTCATAAATTCGTTTCATAATCGTGATGAAATTTTAAATTCGGTTAAATATAATGGCGATGTACGATGTTAGACACTGTAAGAGAGACAGAGCGCGTGCTAAATGGGCTGTAATGAAGGTTTTTGTAATAAACAACTTAATTATTATTTATTTATGTCTTCATGTTCTCCATACAATGGTTATACACTAATATATTACGGAGAAGATTGCAAAATTGAAGTACATGTAAGTGAAAAAAGGTCATGGAGGTAGTTTTGCTATTTTGTGACATGCGTCAAAAGATAGTTGCCGAATTGTCTGACGTTGAAAATATAGATTGTCAATGCAGAATCGTTAAGCATAAGTCCTCGCTTTCGGAGCATTAAAAGTGCATAGGATCTTCCACGAGTATACTTATTGGGCATAAAATAGGTAGATTACGTAAAATTCCAGAGATTAACTTTGAAAAATGTTTTTGGTGGGCTTCTAAAGTGGTGAAATCAAGCATTACTTTTAAGAAAAATTATGGCTAAAGGAATTAATAGTATCTACTTATATTCCCTCAAGAATATAGATATAGGTATCTATTAAATCAATATTAAACTTTTTCTATTTAAAGGATATGGTTTATACACGAAAGCACACAATTTTATACATCGAGTTATTCGAAAAGATTTTATTTTATTTTATTTTATTTATTAATCTTTAGTTAGCTCACATCTTCGTGTGTGCTAATATTTTTATAAACATATAAACATGTACATTGTTTGGCAAACATAATCTTTCTTTAAATATTTCAATAAAGTCACAAAAAAGAAACATTAGTAATTGAGATAGACATATTTTCTTAATTCATTTTTGAACTTATTAATATTTTCTATCACAGCAATTTCCTTCGGGATTTTGTTATAGAGTTGAACGGCCTGGTACATCAGAGATTTTTGGGTGCTTGTTTTTTTTCTTGTTGGCAATCTAATTTGCTTAGAATTTCTCGTTCCGTGTCCGTGTATCTCGTTATTGTAATTTATTTTTCTTTTCAGTTCCTTAGAAATCATCCCTATGTTAATTTTATGTATAAAAATAAGTACATTCAAATACACAGTTTGCTTCACCGTCAAAAAATTCAGCTCCTTTAACATGTCTCTTATCCGTGTGTATATGTTGCGCTTAAGTATTAAAAGATCGTCAATTTCATTATTTTCTCAATGTTTCCTCAATCTTATTTCATTCTCTCTCACACTTCCTTAAATCTGTCCCCAAAATCCCTTAATATTTTCTGAACCTTTCCTCAATCTTTTACAACCTTCCCGTTTGCTTATAAGTTCTTTACAATAATTCACATAGACCCAGAATTGTAGAATTTCCAAACACCGGGGTTGATTTCGAATGAAGCTCGGGATACGAGAAAGGGGGTTGGGGAGGTTGAATTGTGGAGTTGGGTGGAGATGGGGGGATGTTGCAACAATAAAAAGGCTCGAGGACACGGAGATAATGGGAGGCCGGGACGCCGCCGCGCCGGGGCGGGGAGGAACGGAACGAGGCGGGGATGAAACGGAACGGGAACGATGCCAGATCTAGCGACTGGCAACGCAGTTTTAGAATTTATAGTTTACTCGTGGCAAAGTTACAGTTTTTGTATTGAAAAGAGTTTAATATGTGTTATAGGTATATTATTATACCATATATCTTCCAGTGGCGGCCCGTAAGTTTTCATTGAGTAAAGTTCTAAAATTGAAAAAAACAAACTTTTTTAACATGATTATTTAAACATTGATTTTTTTTGGTTTGACTGTGGATTGAACCTTCCCACACAGAACTGAATTCTGACTGCTTTAGTGTCATCGAATTTCAGAGAACCGTATGTGTATATGTGATATCCGCATGTGTATATGTGATGGTCATCGACAACGAGTCTATCTATTGAGTTTCAACTCGATTGGATGTCGGGAGCGGGTAATTTCCACTTTCAATTATATCTTTAATTTTTTTATTTCATTAAGATTTTCAGGATTCTTTCTAAAAAAGAGAAATTAAAAAAAAAACATGTACTGTTTTTTTCGGCTACATCATTAGTGTCGTATTTTTCAATCTTACCACAAGTCTTCTCAACTCACTGAAAACTCATGAACCGTCACTGATACCTATCTCATACGGTACATATAATAGCTTGCATTTATGATTTATGTCAGCGCAGACGGAAAAATCACGGAATAGTTCGAATGAGGTCAACTCCTAATTTAATTTTAATTTTTTGTTTTGATGAAAATGTATTACACACATATTAAGGTTTACGCCGGTAAAATTAGTTTTTCGATGTCTCCAAAAATGATGATGTTATGACCTTTCAAAGTGAACTTGGGTAAAATGTGTGCAATTGTGTTTGTGACGTACCACGTGACAATATTCAGTATAATTCATAATAATTCGAGTGGTTGAGCTGCTGGATCATCGGTATATATCTTATATCGTATCGTTATATCTTCAATTCTGTTGTTTTATTACAAATAAGTTCCAATTTTGAATTTTTTTTTCCATTAAAAATATTATATTATAAGGTGAATTTGAGGGGCGGGTATGGGTACCCACAAAACCATTTATTGGATAACCAACACCTTTGCCATTATGGTTTAACTGATTCGCTACATTTGGTGACTTATCAGGGGTGCCCGGGTATATGGGGTGAGGTTTGCCTAAGTCTTGGCGGCAGATACGTCTGTCCACCTACTCATTGGAGGGGACCCACCCTTTCTCAACGGCTGTATGAGGAAACTGATTGTTTAACCTCTTTAGCCGCTCACGTCAGGACATTTTTTTTGTAAAAAGAAGCTAAATTTATTTTTGAAACGATTCTAAACCCTCCAATATCCCTGCATGCATGATTGTTAGTTTAGTTAGTTAGCCTCAAGTCGCCGGAGGCAGGACGGAAGGGGACCGAGCTCGCGCAAACATTCCCTAGGCCTCCTCACGATACCGGGGGAGACACCCGTGGTTCGTGGGACGACGGAACCGCATTACTGTCACCTCACTGGATGCAGAAACAGGGTCTATCCGCCCCCGTGGTGGGGAAATGAATGATACAGTACGATGGGGTTCAGTACGATAACCAAATCATATACAAATTTGTTAGTAACATACTAAAGAGGCAAATAACAAACGTTGAATAAGTTGTGATCAACAATAAATTGATCATAATAGAGAAAAATAAGGGAAAAAAGATTAACATACTAGTACAGAGCTAAAAATAGAAAAATAAACATTACTATAATTCCTAATAAATAGGGCTCAAAATCAAAAGTAAAAAGAACAATATACAGGCATAGCAAATGTATAAATTAACGTTTCGGCATAACAAATATATAGATATTATCTTCAAAAATAACATCTATTTTTTTTAAACTTAAAAACTTAAAGAGTATGCTCCATGATAAGCGTTCAAAAAGAAGATGAAAATTTCTGAAGATGGTTTGAAAGGGAAGTGTAAATACTAATGATAGAGAAACGATTATGATCTTGTTAAAAATCGGTAGAAATTGGGAATGCGGGGGCTTAAGTCTTCCTCGGGCGTCCCCGACTTCTTGTACCGTTCAAACCACTCTCTAAGCACTCCTGATACTAATAAGAACAAAATGTTTTTTTTCTGCGAAATCGGTCCAGTAGTTTTTGAGCCTATAGGGGACAAAGAAATATTAAATTTTATTAATATAGATAGATACAAATAAATAAATCGAGGATGCCATAGTTCAGTCCGGATATTTAGCGTGTGACTTGGGTTTGTGAAATTAATTCGTGTGAACATTTAGCGGACATTTTCCTTCCGGACTGTGACAACGAATTCCCGCCGATTAACCAGCTAATTCTATGAAATGCACCGCTGTGCTCATTACCACGTTCCAAGAAATTTAATAAAGTGCTTTCGTGGTGTAGGTGAACCTAATCTGATGAACCCGGAGCGTAACGGTACACACGCTTGACTTTAATACGAGTGCAAAATAAAACTACAAACTACAGTGGCAGTCGCAGGCGATATTTGCAAACTACAGTGGCAGTCATAGGCGATATTTGCAAACTAGATTGACAGTCGCAGGCGACATTTGCAAACTACAGAGGCAGTTGCAAGCGATATTTGCAAACTACAGTAACAGTCGCAGGTGATGATTGCAAACTACAGTGGCAGTCGCAGGCGATATTTGCAAACTACAGTAGCAGTCGCAGGCGATATTTGGAAACTGCAGTGGCAGACGCAGGCGATATTTAATTTTATAATTTTTTTCTCATATCCTTACTTCGCATAGTTAAGTCGCATAGATTTTTTTTAAAACTTTAGCTCCACACAGGAGGCCCCAAGACAAATAACGGCCCCTGTTATCTTTTGGGATGCTGTGTTGCGCAGGTTTTTTTAAGGACATCATTTTAAATATTCTGGGAAGGAAACAGGTACACGGATAAAAAATACTAATATTGAATATTGCTTATTTATTTAGAATCTCTTCAAATTATTCGTAGTCCGATTTAAAACGGGATTGCAGGCCCTTAACGAATGAATTGATAGGTTTCCTGTAAAACTTTTACTAAAATAATGTATTATCGCTTTATAATCGGAACACATGTTCATAAAAATCTAATATTTTTCGCATTTCGTCATTATATATTATAAAGCCAAATACAGAAAACAGTCTGCAATCCTGTTTTTAACCAGATTACCAACCGATAATGCCGTATAATAAGCAGAGAGTGGACAAGGGCATAGTACACATTTTAAAAATTATTTTCACATATAGCATCGAATACATAATATATAGATTTGTCTATTCTCTTTACTAGCTATGTAATGGATTTAGGTTCCCTCCCAGGCGTTGTGAGTTCAATTCTTTTCTAGCTAATTCCTCAATCATTTCAAAATCATCATTTCCCTACTATAAAAATGGCAGTAGGAGGAATTAAAATATTTTTAGGTTATTCGCATTGCGGTAATGCATGACTATCTTTTAAAAGAAAATAGTATTGGCCGGTTAGTGGCTAAGTTGACAATTGCGTCTGGTTCCCAACCAGGCATCGTGGGTTCAATTCATCAGCAAACTTCCTCCATCACAGGGAATTTTTCTTTTCTTAAAAAAATAAACGAGATCACGCAATTCGAGTACAATATTGTTTCATATGTATACCGCACAAGAGTCCCAACTGCTCCCAACCATATGGAGCCAGTGAGACTATGGCATCCCCGATTGGGTATGTTGTGTGCCTGAAGGTTGGTGGGTGGGGAATGAGATGGAGAAGAGAAAGGTGGGGGTGTATCTATCTATTCAGATCTGGTCACCAAACACGACTAAAGCCACGTTTCTATTCTGAATGGTTATCTTATGCCAGGGAGATACTGAGAGTATCTTCCGGAACATGGCGCAAGTATACTATATATTATTTTAAATGAATAAATTGTGATGTAACACAGATTAATCAAATAAACTTTACTTGCTCACGCAGGGATTTAAACCCGTTACCTTCGGCTTGCTAGTCGAGAGCCATGTACTTAGTTGGTCGATGGAGTTGACACAAACAAGACACATTTATTGATTCCTTACGAAACGTCACTGAGAAACAGTTTGTAAACACGGTTAACGGTGGTTTCAAGCAAACCAACGTTTCGATTCAGAGTAGTACTATTTCACGAGGGCAATTCTAAGAGTATCTTCCATTCTAAATTAATTAATTCAACGTACTATAAACCATTCAAAATTGTGTTCATAACATTGCAACGCTGCGCAAAACCATGCTTCCATTTTTACTATAAAATACACCCAGTGTTCCAATTCCTGAAAAGATTTCAGTGCATCAACCTTCAATCCCACTGCATTCCACCCCCTCCCACCCCCCCCCCCATTTACCACCGAGATATTCCCCACCCCATCACCCTTCTGCGTCACGCCTTGCAATGCTTCCCGGTGCACAAAGGTACGAGTAACAAAGTTACTTGGTCAAAAATGTTAAAAAATATGTAAATAAGTAAAATAAAAACTTTAAGAAGTATACCAATTTCGGCTGTCGGTGCATGATGGCGTGATGTGATATATTCCTACACATTTTTGCGTAATGAGTACATTTATATTTAATAGGTAAATAATTTTGACAGTATCTCTATTTTTAAATAGATCTGTTAAATATATTTTTGACAGATCGAGCTAAAATTCAGCAGATAGACTCGTTTTCGATTGCAATGCATCACTAGGTAGCACTCAGGCAAACGCACGCGTATATTTGAAATTAGATGAGATTATAAAGGCTATAAATTAGCGTGGTACATATAAGTGATTCACTCGTTTTAGTCAGTCCCTGGGGAGGAAGGCTCAATCCTCAGTCGAACCAAATAAACGTGTATTTTTAAATATCAATAAAAAAATATGTGTTTTAGTAAAAAAAAAGGTTGATTTTTTCTATGTTTTAGAAGAAAAAATACGGTCACCGGAGACCAAAATGCCTTCAAATAAACTCAAGAACCACTGGTCAAAGTTTTTTGAAGCAGAAAATAAAAAATATATATTGCGGTTTCAACTGGGGCTCGAACCCGGGTCTTACCCGGACTGTCCAGTGAGATTAGCCAGACTGAGTCATTAGCACCTTATTACATTCCATTATTTTTATCAATCGCATACTTCTGTTTTTGAATTATAAAGTTCTCCCTAGTCAATCGTGTTAATATCCTCTTCGTTAATAATATTTTTCACTGAAATTATTAATTATCTTGAAATATAAAATCCCGTTTTGCTCTGCGTGTTTGACAAATTATGACTTATTGCAGTTTAGTAGTGAGAGTACAATGTCAGAATTAGAATTATCGTATTTTTTCAAATTTATCGTATTACTCAAATGAAACGCCTATGATGACATTGACCCCATAGTCACTGCAAACATGGTGAAAACCGCCATTAAAAACATGAAATCCGGAATATCAGCAGGACATGACGGCTTAAGTATCAAACACCTCAAACATGCAGGGGTAGCGATTCTGAAACTACTGGCAACATTGTTTACCGATATCATAAAGAGTGATTATCTACCCAAAGACATGACAAAGACAATCACAATACCGATAGTAAAATCGAAACTGACAGACATAACTTTACAGGAAAATTACAGACCGATATCCATCGCCACCGCCACCGCCAGAATATTTGAACGAGTTCTCTTAGATCAAGTCGGACCCCAATTGAAAACGAAAGACAATCAGAATGCTCCACGGACTCGGCCATATTCTGCGTAAAACGGACGCTGGAATACTACAGGAAAAGAAAAACAACAACTTACGCATGCTTTCTGGACCTTAATAAGGCATTCGACAGAGTTTCCCACCCCCTACTATGGAAAAAACTAAAGGAAAGAGGGATACCATGGAAAGTGGTAAAAATTCTCGAATCATGGCACCGTCAACAGGAAAACCTTGTAAAGTGGAAAGATGGATTCTCAGAACCCTATTTCTTGAAAAGCGGGGTCCGACAGGGAGGATGTATGTCCCCAGTACTGTTTAACTTATACATGGACGAATTAACCCACAGGTTAAACAATGCTGGAGTGGGCTGCCACATCGGAGGTCTATGTGTTAACAATATGAGCTACGCAGATGATATGGTTCTGATGGCACCGTCAATACGGGGATTAAGAATTCTCCTGAAAATCTGTGAAGAATTTGCTCACGAAACCAACATGATCTATAATGCGAAAAAAAACATCACTGTTGGTCATAAAACACGGGGAAGGCCCAAAAAACATTCCCCCAGTCTTTTTGAATGGTGAGATTCTGAAAACAGTAGAAACCACAAAATATCTAGGACATATCATCAACAACAAGTTAACGGATGATGAAGATATTGACAGGCAGAGGCGTGTACTGAGTATAAAATGTAACATGCTCAGTAGAAGATTTCGACCCTGTACACATGCGAGCTCTGGGCTAATTTCAAGAAAAGAACAATGGAAAGGCTTCGGGTGCAATATAACAACGCTTACCGATTGATGTTCGGACTCTCCAGGCACTGCAGTGCCTCCTCAATGATTGCAGAAGGGCGAGTTCCAGGATTTACAGCTCTGTTAAGAACCAGGATTGCAGGACTGAGGGAAAGGATAAACCATGCCAGAAACATTATTATCATAGAATCCCGTCTGACTTCAGGATCGAGCATTGAAGACCATTGGAGAAAGACCCTTGCTCCCACAATCTCAGATCCGATGGATTCCCGTGCTTCTCTGCTTTAACTTTATTTCATTTTCTATTTAATTTTTAATTTATTAATCTCTTTTTATTTATTTTACTATATGTAAATATTATTTGTACTTATATCCTCTATGGGATGTGTGGGATTGCACTAACCTCCCCACATCCTGGAATAAAGAATTTATTATTATTATTATTATTTGACCATCTCAAGTCGCTGTTCAGACCATTGTGTGTCCACACACAGAGAACTAGAGAGGTAGATAATATACTCCTTACCAGTAACACTATTATTTCAGAAAGCACATTCCTCCCGCTGAGATTTCTCCCTACCGCGTAGCTTGGGGGAAGGGGAGGAGAGTGGGTGTTTTAGAATTTAACGTCTGCGTTGAAAATTTATACGCTGGATTTTAATGGTTTTTGTAGCGTTGTTGTCACGGAAGTAATTAAATGAAATATAGTATGGAAAATGAAAAAGATTTAGCCTTTGCAATACGACCTAAAAATATTATTATATACGGAAGTATTGCAATCCAATAAATACGGAAGGAACGTTGCACTTTTGCAGCTTGTAACGAAGAGAATAAATTTTATTTTCCAATCTATAAAAATAAAAATGTTCGTTTGTTCAAAATCTTAAATCTACGAAAGTTCTTGGCCGATTGCTTTGAAATTTTGACACAACTTTGCATTCGAATACCCGCGTGTTTTTATATTATAAATATATCTATATTTTATAGATGTCACATGTAAAAACATGCTTTAAAAAAAACATCTTCACATGTTGGACGTAAAAGCAAAACGCGCTATTGTTTCTCTATCTACACAGACAGATTGTGCCACAGCCACGGCGGGTTACAACTAGTGTATTAATAGAATTAATTGGTAAAACATGGTTTTATTATATATGAGGAGGTTAATAACGGGCATAAGTAGAAAAACCAGTATTGCTAATTTATTATATTTCTACAGCCTACCTAAAATATTAGAACAATCCAAAACGATAAACACCTACTAAAAGCAATTAAAGAGAAAATCAATGTAAAAATACCAAAATGATGAAACTATCTTCTTAATAAGTTATAAATTTAAATATTCCTATTTCCTTAAATCTTAACTACAAACACTAAATATTCTTCATCTTGATGCTCACCACTCTTCTAGACAGTTTTAAAACAATCGCCAAGTGTGTGCACGCCAAAAAAATTGCTCCACTAAAATCTTTTAAATTCATAGTTTATAAATCGAAATAATCACAAAGATATCGATTAATATAAAAATGTAAAAGAGTTGTATATTTTCTACAAACTTAAACAATCTTAAACGCCCTCGAAATACTCTTTTTAAGTGATTTTAAAATCTGTGCAGTGATCAATGCCAGTTATTGACGCAAAATAACTAACAGAATACCATACCTGTCAATTTAAAAGCTGGTAGCACTTAATATACGAACATTATCACGCTCGTTAATAAGTGGGCCGTAGCTTGGAGAATAACGTCGATAGCGTCGCCCGTTCCGGTAGTGGTCACAGTTCTCTCAAGGAGCGGAGTTCGCTTCTCAGTTAAAGCAATTATTATTATTTTTTATTAAATTATAATAAGACGACCGGCTCGCTAACTTTCAACGTATAACGCCATCTAGTGAGAAATGTGCACAATACGTCCGATTTAATTCTACAAAACCGTGCAAACAAAAATACTACGATGACGGTAGCGAACTATCTAGATGAACTTAAAAATGAAGTTTCCAAAATTCAAACAGTCAAGGATCAAAAAATAAAAAATACTATAGAACTCATAATGACGAAGTTAGAAGATGCAATTAAATCAGAAAATCTTTCATTACAAGACAATATCATCAGATTAAAAGAAAATATAATCAACAGTGACAGAAAATATATCAGTAATTTAGAAAACATTAAACATGATATTAGAAAAATAATCTTACCTGAAACCTATGCAGAAAAGGTAAAAAAACACGAACCAGTTGTTATCATAAAACCAAAAAAGAAGGATCAGGAAAATAATGAAACAAAGAGTGAAATAAAAGACAATATTGACCCAGCAAATTTTGGAGTTACCGGCATGAGAAATTTTAAGGATGGAGGGGTTATAGTAGAATTTAAAAATGCCACAGATATCAACAAGGTTCATGATGAGGTGATAGCCAAATTGGGAGATAAATATGAGGTAAAGATTCCTCAAACCAAAAACACATCCGTCAAAATTATTGGTTTATCTGAAAAATACAGTTTTGAAGAAATAGAGAGAAAAATAAAAACTCAAAATGAGTCCATCTGTGAACAAAGCTCAAAAATAAAGGTGACATATAATATATAAAAGAACTAAAAAAACCGAAGAAATCAAACAACTTTTACTATGTATGTCGACGTCGACGGAAAGACTTACGACAGAATGTTAAATGCAGAAAAAATAAATATTGGATGGGACGGATGCAGGGTATTTGACAATTTAAATATCATGAGATGTTTTAAATGTAATGGGTTCAACCACAAGGCTATAGATTGCAGAAACCTAAAATCTTGTCCAAAATGCGCAAAAAATCATGACGTAAAAGATTGCACGGATGAGGATATTCAGTGCATCAATTGTATAATGACAAGTCAAAGATTAGGACTGAAACTAAATTGTAGTCACTCAGCCATGAGTAAGGAATGCCCAATTTATAAAAGAAAACTAGAAGCAAAAATGAGCAGAATTTTTTTTCATTAACAAAATTTACGAGAAAGATGAAATTATATACTTGAACATACAAAGCATCATAGCACATTACGAAGAGGTCAAAATACTTTTAGAAGAGAAGAAACCTTTTATGCTTATGATGAGTGAAACACATGTGACTGAAGATATCCAAGATAGTGAAATTATATTTGAGCATTATAATACCATCCGTTGTGACTCGCATAGCAGACATACAGGAGAAGTGATGATTCTCTTAAGTAATAAAGTTCCATATGAAGTGATATCAATTCACCAACATGAAAAACATTGTCGGATTTTAGCCATCAGCATTAAATCAGGAATCAAGAAAGGTGTATATACTGTTATTTATAGATCGCCAAACACAAGTAAATGCGACTTCTTAACATATTTTAAAAGATGGAGCATGGAAAATTTGCAAGATGAAAATATTAACATTATAGTTGGAGAATTATTAATCAGACATTTGAAGAGGGAAAATTTCCACAGTCATGGAAACTATCTACTATTATACCGGTCCCAAAGGTTAAAAATACCAGAAAATGTGAAGAATTTCGACGAATAAACACCTTACCGAAATATGAACAGATACTTGAAGTGATAATAAAAGAACAAATATTGCAATACTTAGATGAACACAATATTTTATACCAATAACAACCGGGATTCAGATGTAAAAATTCTTGTGAAACAGCGTTAAATGTAATCGTTGAAGAATGGAAAGAAGGAATGAATAATAATATATTTATCTTAGCAATATTCTTGGATTTTCAAAGGGCATTCGAAACTATAGATCGAGAAATATTGATAAGAAAGCTTAAAGAAATTGGTTTCTCAACTCTAGCCATAAAATTAATAAAAGAGTATTTGAAAAACCGAATACAGGTAACAAAAATTAATGATCAATTTTCAAAACCAATGGAAAATAAATTAGGAGTACCACAGGGATCAGTCCTTGGACATCTACTATTCATACTCTATATTAATGATATGGTGAAAATATTTTCAAAATGCAAAGTACGACTATTTGCCGATGATACATTAATATATATAATTGGAGAAAACTATGAAGAACTAATAAATATTTTAAATTATGAACTAGATAATGTATCAAGATGGCTAAAAATAAATAAGCTTTAATTAAATACAAAAAAAAAACAAAATGTATGGTAATTGGTTATAAGAAGACATCCAGTGAAAGCAAAATCAAAATTGATGGTGAAATTATTGAAAATGTTACTGATATAAAATACTTAGGAGTTATAATAGATTCCAAGCTCAACTTTAACAAACATGCTGAATATACCCAAAAGAAAATTGGAAAAAAGATATCTTTTTTGGGAAGAATTCGCCAAAAACTGCCCGAAAAAACTACAATCACCATTTATAACTCCATTATTGCTCCACATTTTAATTACTGCTCAACTATCCTTTTTCTGTGTAACGACCGAGAACAAAATATATTTCAAATTCTCCAAAATAGGGCAATGAGAATAATACTCAGACGAAATAGATATTCAAAAGTAAATAAAATGTTAAACGAACTAAATTGGCTAACGGTGAAACAGATGTTGACCTTGAACACGATGATATTTGTACACAAAATAGTAAACAACCTGCTACCCAAATATTTTTCAAATAAAATTTTATACAACAAGGACATACACAAACATAAAACTAGGACGTGCAATGAAATCAGGCTACCAAAAAAGGACAAGGCGAATACACAGAACAGTATATTCTATAAAGGGATGAAATACTATAACGCGCTGCCGGAAAACCTAAAGACTGCTCCAATTGAAAAATTCAAAATATTGTGTAGAAGACACATAAAACAAAAACAAAAACATAGAATATTAAAATGTAAAAATTAATTAGTCATTTGTAAACTTTAATGTACAAATTACTAAAATAAAATTTATAAATAAAAAGACACAAGCGCCAGCTTCTATAGAAGAGAAACATTCCAAAATTAAAAGCAGTGAAAACTAATTTTATTAATTTTTTTTTATTATGAATCTCTTCAAATTATTCGTAACCCGGTTAAAAACGGGATTGCAGGCCCATAATGAATGTGACCTGATAAATTTTCAGTAAAATATTACCGTTTAAAAATTCATCCTGCAGATGTTTGTGGTCTTTATACTAGACTACTTTATAGTAGTCGACCGATATCGCTGAAACTTTGCGAGTTTGTTTTTATTGGTTCAAGCAGTGTTTAGAAAGTGCTTCGAATGGTAGTGTTATGTATGGCCATGTTGGCAGTCCTGATGCGTCACGTGGGAGATTATAACGAGTGTGCGCAGTGTCAATAAATGTCATAGGTCTGAGTCAACAGTCTTTTATTTTTAATAATCCCCGATATAATAGGTAGAAGAAGTTAGGGACGCCCGAGAAATACTAAAGGCGAAGCTTAATGCCAAATCACTATTTTGATTAATCTTTATAACGAATTGGTGTACATTATGAATACCAAAAAATATGCTTTAGATAAATTGAAGGTTTTTCTATCGCTTCACTTGAGTAGAATACAAATAAAAAAATAAATTACTAAGTAAAAAATATAAATGCAAACTACTAAAAAAATTTTTTTTTCAATAGTATGAACGCATTAAGGAAACAACTTTAAAAAATACAGTTTTATAGCTAAGATTATCTGTGACAGTTTCACTTGATTAACTTTTTTGCTTTCTTATAAAATTATTTACAAAATAAATAAATACAAGTTTTTTGCTTGAAATCGAAAGTTTCTGGACTTCGTTTGTCAAGCGATTTTAATGCCCATTACCATAGAAATATGAATATTAGTAGACCTGCTCTAAGTGATTAAAAGCGTATTATCCCCACTCCCCATACCAGTTCCATTGAGCCGGCTGGGCTCGCATATGGCCTCAAGTGAAATTTGAAAACGTGACGTCATCATTCTTGTGCGAACTATGGTCGAGGCATCATCGGTTCATTTTACGAAATAAAACGGCAAAATGTTGACTTGTGATATGAAAACTTGTAAAAATAGATGTGAAAAAGAGAATAAACCCAATTGTCGTATTACATTCCATAAGTAAGCATTATTTTACTTTATTTTAAGCATATTCACATCGTATAATATAGATCAGTTTTAGAAACATATACTATCACATCGAGAAACGTCTGGACGCGAAACACAAAGCTGGTTGGTTGCTGGGAAGTAAATTATGAACATTTATAAAAGTGTCTTAACTAAATACTTAAACGAAATATTCGACTCTGAAAATGCAACCGAATTTTTTTGCCGAATTTGGACTTCACAAATTTGTTCATAACGTGGCGAGTAATTTGCGCTCCCATGTAAAAATGTCTATTCATTCTAAAGCAGATTTTACTTTTAAGAAGTAAATGGTGATATTATAATGCGAGATGCCTATTTACTGTCAGATTGATTTATTGACGGATCACAGTCAGCCTTACTCCCTTCGTTCTTCAACAGTTGATTTTACCCCTCGCCATTATCTTCTCGTCTATTAATTCCTATGTCTGTGCCCATTACCTACGATATAAGGTATACCAAGAATACACACATTTTTGGCTTGTAGCTTCCTCTTAACGCAATACCAATTAACGGAATAAGACAAGGAGTAGAATTAAAGTCTATGTAATGTAGTTTTTTAACAGCAACATTGTGATATACAGTAGTGAATGGTGTAATAAGTTGGAGTCGCCCGTAAAAGATATTAACAACGGCGAAGCGTGTTCATAAAAATCCTAATATTTTTACATTTTGTCATTTTATTTATCAGGATAAGCGCAGTTGTAAGGACACGTATTCCGATATATTCTGAATAAACTAATATTTTACTTGGAAATGGCATGCCATCACGTTTTTTTACAAGATTTTAATAAATCAACAATACTCAATACTGACGTCAGAATTATTTTTCAGCAAAGAAGGTACGGAGCCGTGACCATAGTCTGAATCCTTCATACATTACTCATCTCACCAGGGATCTCATTTACACATCTCGTGCAACTGTAAGCATTGCTCAAGTAAATTAATTTTAATTCAAATTAAATTATTTTTTCTAATAAAATTTCAAAAATGAAAAACAAACATTCCTGGGTTTCGAATAACCTGACAATATTTAAAAATCTCCTACTACCACCACAGTAAGTGGAAAATGTTGATTGTGTTGTGATGGAGGACTTAGCCAGCCGAGGAATTAAACACACTACGCATATATTCTAGAATGCAGAATCATGGGATATGTGTATAGAAGAAACGAGAAATATGTATAGATCTTTTAATGTGTGAATATTTTAAGAATCGTTGGAAATCTTTGCTATAAAACCCAACATTTTCATAGCTTTGTTAGCGATATAAGTTATATGAGATATACAGCGTTTTTGGTCAAAAATGGTGCCTGGGAATGGAATATGCTGTAAGTGCCCATAAAACCATACATTGAAAGCATTCACCCAGATAACTTCGAATTTATAATTCGCTGTTCCTCGCATTCGATGAGTTCATCTGGAAACCCGACCAGATACACACATTAAATATAAGTCCGTTTAGAATATACCGGAACACGTGTTCATGTAGCGGCGTTTTCCTTTCCGAAATCGTCATAACACGTTCGTGTTTCACTGATAATTTGTTAAAATGTCAATTAATTCGTTAAAAGCCTGCAGTCCCGTTTTCACCAGTTTTTTAATAAAATAACACTATTTTATATCAGTAAGTTTTTTCCGTATAGATTGAAATTTGCGAAATTTCAAAAAGGGTTAATGATTTTTTTACCGTAATATGATAACAAAATTTGTTTCACATGTAAAGTTACCCGAAAAGAAAAAATCTTTTTTTTTAGCAGAATATTTCTACTTTTTAGCTTTTTCTTGTAAACCATACCAATGATCTGGGAGAAGCAATAATTTCTAGCTTAGCATTCAGAACGCAATTCTTCATCCCTTATTAGTATGCCTGTGCGCTACGTAAACTGAGTGAAATGGACTAATAATAACCATTCAAATCTGCGTTTTTACAACAAGGAACGCATTCGCATTGCATACTTAATATGGCCCCCAACTAAATGGGTTAAATCCAGATGTTTACAAAGCGAAACGCATATTTCCGTGGATTAGATTTTATTTTGCTTGCAGAATGTACATATATTTTTATATGTGAAACCGCACAAGAGTCCCAACTGCTCCCAAACTTCTGGAGCCAGTGAGACTATTGAATTCCTGATTCGGGTATGTTGAGAGGTAGAAGGTAGTGGCAAGGGGAAAGATATGGGTAAGAGGAAGATGGGGGAGTAGATAATAGTAATAATAATAATAACATGGCATCTATATAGCACAGTTTAGTGTCATTTCACTTCAACTGGGCTTAACTACTCGTATAACAAACTTAAAAAAATGGTAATTCAGTATTAGTGGTTCTTAAAATTATTCCTACAGTGTGCCTTACCCAAATACAGATCTAATATTATAACATTTAATACACTGTTTATACAAAGTGATGACAAAAATTAGAATAACAATAACAGCAGGATAGGACAAACACGAATATTAAAACTAAAACATAATATAAAACAGGAGGCAGTTTATGCTCAGAAATGAGAATTTTCTGAGCAGACACTTTAAAAAGGTACAATAAGGAGACAACCGAAACCAAACAATTACCGGAAGTTTTAGAATATGGCTTATTATAAAATATTGATAAGAAGTTAAAATTTATGAATGGTAAGATTTTTTAAATAATTTTGTTTTTAAAGCCTGTTTAAATTAAGCTAAATTCTGGAGATTAGTAAGAGCTGAGGGAAGTCTATTCCAGATGAGAGGGCCTGTTACACTAAAAGAGCGATCATAGTAAACGTCTCGATTAGACCTAGAAAGTTCGATTAGACGATTACTAACATTTAGATCTGCTGACCTTAGAGTAAGCTGTCTATTGCTTAAGTTTTGTCGGATACATAGTTCCGATATATAGGCTGGCGCCATTCCTTGCAATGCTTTGAAGGTCCCTAGCTATTCAAATCTGGTCAACAAACACGGCCAAAGTCATTTCAAGCAACATTTCAATTTTCAGTGGTGGTCTTACACCATAGCAATATTGAGAGTATCTTCAATCTGGAACTTGCCGCAAGTATATTATCTATTAAAAAAATTGTTATTTTTATTGTTATCACTGTTGTCATTAAGTAAAATAAGTTTTTATCTTTTTTTAATATTTTTTATGTGAAAAGTTGCCATCGACAAACTACTGAAAAGTAGTTTATTGGAACTTTTCTGTTTTTTCTGTATTTTATTTTATTATTTACTGTAATATGTATTTTTGTCTTGCTTTCTTTAAATAAATAAAAAAAATACAAAACTATTTTAAATTTTGAAAATGGTCAAATAAAATAAATTTATCAAATAAAATTTTCTTGCGCACGCCGGGATTTGAATTGCTAGTCAAGATTTTTACCCCTCGAATATTCGTCAATCAGGGAAAGGAGAATAAACCAAGTTGCGCAGAGCGGGGAGGCGAAGTGACCGTCTCCATTTCTGTGATTTGTCAATAAATGAATCTGACTGTATAAAAGTGACTCACATTGTAATACCGTTATTCAATTCTAGAAAATAAAATCTGACTAGATTTTTTCATAACTGCGCAAATTGCTGGCTGCGCAACAAAACTTCAATTCCCAAATCAGGTAAATAAAAGATCGAACTCATTTCCACATTATAATGTTTTGTTACACTATTTAGTTAGACATTTGTATAAATGTGTCATAATTTACCCGCCTTACTCAATTTTAGCAACGCTACGCCAGGTGGTTCGTTTAAAAATGAATATTCAGATCCAGCGTAGAAAATTCTCGCAATGTACAGCGATGTATAAAAAATTATAGTGTAAATTATTATTTTTATTTCTTGCTAAAGCAATCCCGATGAGTTACGAAACTCATTGTAGCACGAGATGAACTTACAATACATTGGTAATAGGTTCAATTTTACTTTAATATTTTGAAATCAAAATTATAAGTTTCACATACGAAACAGTACAAAAATAGAAAAATATCATAATTATAAGTTTCACGTAAAAAAAACAGTACACAAATAGAAAAAGGGAGGTTAAGGCGATGCACTACGTCGTGTAATATTTTAAATGGAGCCGCTATCAATAACAGCCCTTACGTAGATGGCGATAAGGTTTAAATTCCCGCTTAACACCATCCGCCTGTTTTGATTTATGCAAGAAAAAAACATTGCCAAAATGTGCCTTTTATTTTATTTTGTGGATGTTCAGGCATAAATATTAATTTTTTTTCGATCATTTTATAAATAACTTAATTTGCCACATTTAACAATAAAATCATAATCGAAAATGGGTCCGTAAGTAGGCGATTTTGAACTTTAAAGCAGTTTTCATAGGCCTTTAAATTATTTTTTTCTGGGCTTACAAAAAAGACTTATCTAAAAAATACTCGATTGTTTCAAAGGCCAAGATGTATTCTACTCGCAGTATTTAATTAAAGCATCTGAAACATTTCTAGGCGACCAAATTTTCAAACCAAAAACACATGATTTTGCATTACTACGTAGTGCATCGTCTTAACAAATGTAACTTTGTTACAAATTATGCTGTGGATTGAGTTGATCTTCAACGTTGGATCTGACATCTTTTATTTTCCTTTCGATTACAGAATTGAATTCAGCAACACAAAGTTAATTTAATATCTAAACGGTCCCAGCTTTATTAATAATAATTGTAACCATCCGACTTCGGTCTAGTTTCAACGCGCAATTTTTTTTAAATCTTAGGTTCGTATTGAAAGCTCTTTAGCAAACGACTAATAAGAATTTGTGTGAACACGTGTTCCGCCGTCCTAATAAAACATTCGCTTTCAACATATACTTTGTTATGAACTCTGACAATTCATGCATTAAAGGCCTGCAGTCCCGTTTTTACAGGAAAACGAATAATTAGTAAGTTTTCTCCCTGTAGTAGTTAAAATATTGTATTTATTTACCTTTCAAGACCTTTAAATACACAGAATAAAACATAAACAAATAACTGTTTTTAAAAAAATATCTGAAATCCTTTTTGCGTTAAGTTCTTTATTATAATTTTTTTGTTAGTCACTATTAAAATGTTAATGTTAATGTTAGTCACTATTAAGATGTTAATGTCAATGTTAGTCACTATTAAGATGTTAATGTTAATGTTAGTCACTATTAAGATGTTAATGTTAATGTTAGTCACTATTAAGATGTTAATGTTTGTCACTATTAAAATGTTAATGTTAGTCACTATTAAATTATTAATGTAGAGGTCAAAAAATGAAAATTCTTTTACGGTGTGTTCTGATGAAACGAAATTTGTGTAGTGTTTCTTTCTTGAATTTTCAGGTGAACACAGGTTAATCGTAAGTTACAGAGTTTTGATTCTAAAAATTACAGTTAAGGCGATGCCCTACGTCGTGTAATATTTTAAATTGAGCCGCTATCAATAACAACCCTTACGTAGATGGCGATAAGGCTTAAATTCCCGCTTCACACCATCAACCTGTTTTGATTTATGCAAGAAAAAAACATTGGCAAAAAGTGCCTTTTATTTAATTTTTTGGATGTTCAGGCATAAATATTATTTTTTTCCGATCATTTTATAAATAACTTAATTCACCACATTACACAATAAAATCATAACCGAAGATGGGTTCGAAAGTAGGAGATTTTGAACTTTAAAGCAGTTTTCATAGGCCTTTACATTATTTTTTTCTGGGCTTATAAAAAGACTTATCTAAAAAATACTCGATTGTTTCAAAGGCCAAGATGTATTCTACTCGTAGTATTTAATTAAAGCATCTGAAACATTTTTAGGCGACCAAATTTTAAAACCAAAAACACATGATTTTGCATTACTACGAATGGCATCGCCTTAAGTAGAACAAACAAGAATAAACAAAAAAAGAAACAGACAAGGATAATATACATAAAAGCACAGATCCAAGGTAGGAATTTAAAAAAAAGGTACTTACCCACTAATACATTGGTAATAATAGATTATGCTCGAATACAAATACAGGGGATTAGTCCAGTCAGTGGGGGATAAAAAAGGGCTCCACCTTGCAAAAGGTTAGGTAGTAGCGATTTTCACATATGTTGTTAAGATTGGGACTCTAAAGAAAAAAAAAAGTTTTCGACCTTGGGGGGGTCGAGCTCGATCCGCCATCTTGGATTGAAGGTGCCAAAATTTGGTTTTTTCAAAATAATTATGAAGTGGTTGATTTTACAACCAAATTGTTGAAAGCAAACTTAAAGACAACTAAATTACCTACATTTTTTGCAAAAAGTTTTTTTTGTAAGTCTAATAGGTAACGAGTTACAGCGGTTGAAAGAAGAAAATTTTGACAAAAAATTGTAAAACTCCAGTTTTCTTGATAAATTTTGTACGAACATATTACACAATATCATTTTAACGTATTTCTACGTTACAATATACTTATATAGCATCACCCGTGTACTCGATGACGTTGATTTGTTATAGTGGGATCCTAGTCTACAGCTGACTTGGCAACACTGATTGAGTCCTGGTTACAGGACGTTGCCTGGATGCTCATGTCTGCAGATGTTCTTTTCGATGAAACAATGCCAGTTCAAGTTTCACAAGAACGATTTTTAGCCAATGAAAATAACAAAGTCCGTCTGATTTCGATGCTTACAAATCAATTTATACAGGATGATTTTACAGTTAAGCAGGCTGAAGAAGATGCTGATGAGTTGATTGTCAATACTGCGATTTCCTTGTGTTCATCATATGACGCTGTTTTAATTATTGGCGAAGACATTGATCTCCTAGTTCTGCTGACAGCATTAGCACCACCCAAAAGTAGTATATATCTTCGCAAACCCGGGAGAGGCAAAACTTTTGAAAGACTGTGTTCCGCGAATAGTGTGAAATACAAAGAGGCGGCTGAGAATATTTTGTTTCTTCATGGCATTTAAGGCATTTAGCGGCTGCGATACAACATCGTCCTTCTTCAACCAAGGAAAAACAAAATTTTGTTCGCTTGTGCAAAACGACACAGGACTCAATGCCATGATAGGAATCTTCAAACAACATGATGCAACACCAGAAGACATAGCAGTTGCAAGAACACGCTTTCTTGTTGCTTTGTACGGGGGTGACATGGATAAGGAAACCTTGGAAGAAGTCCGCTACAAACGTTTCGCAAAGTCGACAACAAAAAGCAAATTCAATCTTGCCTCTTTGCCACCAACGAACGACGCTGCACAGTACCATGCATTTAGAACGTACCATGAAGTCCAAAAATGGTATGGAATCCAAAAAAATCCAGAAACTGGGGCTGGAAACGTGACACCAACGGGCTTGTTCCAGTAAGAATGACAAAGAAACCAGCACCCGAGACTTTATTAAAATTTATTTCATGCAATTGTAAAAAAGGATGCGGCGTTGCATGTAGCTGCACGAAAGATGGATTGAAGTGTTCTATTGTATGTGGGTGCTGTAATGGTCAAACATGCTGAAATTCGCTAGAGGTTCACATCGATGTCGAGGACGAAGAAGAAGAGATTTTGTCAATGAAAGCCCAGAATCTCAGTATCACAGGCAATGAGTTAGATGATGACATTGGTGACGAAGACTGTTATTAAGTAACATAATTTATAGGAACATAATTCATAGTAATGTAACATTATTTCGAAATCTACCATCGCTGGTATATCTGTGGAGTAGACCTACTGGAGATACCACAATAAAAAAATGCGCCATGTTCTATACCTCATGGTGGTGTGGAAATGAGTTTACAAAAGTATTATAATTATGTAATGAATAACCGGAAAAAATTACAAAGTTGGGAATTTCATCATTTTTTAGAAAAATATTCACATTTCCGCCACTGTAACTCGTTACCTATTAGACTTACAAAAAAATACCATCTACAAAAAATGTAGGTAATTTAGTTGCCTTTAAGTTTGCCTTCAGCAATTTGGTTGTAAAAACGACCACTTCACAATTATTTTGAAAAAAAAAATTTTTGGCACCTTCAATCCAAGATGGCGGGTCGAGCTCGACCCTCCCAAGGTCGAAAACTTTTTTTTTTCCTTAGAGTCCCAATCTTAACAACATATATCAAAATCGCTACTACCTAACCTTTTGCAAGGTAAAACTCCCCACTGACTGGACTAGATAGAAAAGGAGAGAGAAAGAAACAAAACAAAGTACAACACAACATGAATAACGTATTTTCGTTTTTATGGGTTTAAAAAAAAATCTTTTAAAGCCTTAGTTCGATTTTTTGGATTATGCTGGCTGTTTTTATAAATACCTGGAAAAGAGTTATAGAGTGTGTAGGCAATATAGTTAAGAGATTTTTATTCTATATTTCGTAGTGTGTGTTAGAGAAATGCGGTTTTTATTGTTATTCCGAGTATTGTAGTTGTGGATGTCTTGATTGTAAAGTAGCTTGACGATGGTGTGGGTTGATCGTGCCAAAAATATGTTCACGTGGTTTGCCTTGTCGAAATAATAGCTAGATTTTATGTTAGGGCAAGTCTAATAATTTGGGTGTATGATGCATCGTGTTTTCTGGTCATATCAGTATACATTTTCAAGGTCTGCTCTTACTTCCTCCAGGGAACAATGACTCCATAAAGCCTTGTTTATTTTTTTCTGTTCTCCCTCTATATCCGGTCGTAAAAATCAACATCCCTTAAAAGAAAACAAAGACGTAGCGAATCGTAAGCTAGACTTAACCGGGCTGCAAAATGACACAAAACTTGAAGGGAATCGTTGTTGGATTTCTGATTTTTTTCAGTTTCTTTTCACTGGAATACCTACGTAAAAAGGGTAAAAATACATTGAAATATATATGTTGTAATAGAAATGTGTGTTATTAAAGAAGTTAATCAAATGCAGTTAATACAAACATATTTCCTACTAACTGAAGTGCCCGGCGTTGCCCGGGCTTTGCGCAGGGCTTTTTCGAAATCAAATGTGGCTATTATTATTTTCCACCTATTTTGAACGTCAAGTGTGCACAATTTCATTGAACAGTGATAAAATTTAAGGGTTGGGGGCTAGTATTTCGAAATCTCATATGAACAATGACCGTTCACCTATTTTGAAGGTCAATTTAGCAAAATTTCATCAACCTCGGAATAAAACTGTAGATTTGTATAAAAACAAAGCCACGCCGCTCGTCACAGACACTTTTCTTTTTATAATATAGATTATGGGGTTTTAATCGATCTTGTTTGTGTATTTATTAATCTCAAACAGTCTAAGCGACCCTTTCTCAATCTTATCCATTATGCTTACATAGGCCACGCTTTTTTTCAGAATCTCCAAATTTTAACACGGTCACACATGGTCTTACATACATACGCCTCAGAATTCTCATTTCTACAGCATTCGGTATACCTTCATCCTTCTTCTGCAAATGAAATGCCTCACTGCCAATAATCAGGGTTGGTATTACCACTCCATTGTGAACTGCTAGCTTCGCTTCTTTGGACAAGTTTTTTATTAGTGCCAAACGCATTTTTTTGTGAATGCCGCACAAGAGTCCCAACTGTTTGGAGCCAGTGACACTATGGCATCCCCAATTGGGGAATATGAGGGTTGTGAGGCTGAAGGTAGTGGGGGGGGAGGAGATGGGAGAGAGGAAGGTGTGGAGTACCAAACAAGGCTAAAACTATTTCAAGCAACGTTTCAATTCTTAATGTTGGTCTTAAACCAGGGTGGTACTGAGAGTAGTATACTATATGAATTGTTATTTGAAATCCTTAACCCTCGACCACATTTCTCCACTAATGGAGTTTCCTGAATTTACCCTTCTTAATATTCTTATAGCCTTTCCATTTTTATTTTTGCTGATTATCATATTTACAGAATCAAAATGTTTCAATAAAACAAGTTTTGGCCGTGAAATCAGAATCAACCCCTATTTCTAAATGCACTTTTCCATCAGTGAAAATATTCTAAATTGACAAATTCAAGTCTGCAGCCGAATTAAATGATTAACTTGATAGACAATTGCCGCATTAATATAGATTTATTCCAAAAACCCAGCCCCCTTTACGAACAGGGCATTGCACCTCTTGCAATCGGCCTTTCTGAGAAGTTCGGTTTTGGGGTGAGAGCAGACTCGATAAATAATAATCCCTTTTGTAACTTCCAAGGAATTTTATTCGATTATTCCAATCAGATCTTCGAATAAATCTGGAATATTCAAATTGAACTTCGACTGTGTGCATTTTATTTTTTCGTTTTGAAACTATCTTCCCCCGTTTAGTTAATGGAATGTATAACCCAAGATAAAATAATAAAAAAATAAAATAACGTTTCACATAAAATCTAAGCTTTTTAAGGGTACACATAATGTACGTGATAATATAAACGTTCGTAGATGGCATTGATTAAATTATTTTATGATTTATTTATTTACGCCCTAATAGGCTTTTACAATAGTAGTTAACAAATAATACAGTTGTGTTACATAGTTTACAATAAATTATGATTTTTGATTAAATTAAGGTAAATTCAAATTAATAGTGTGGATTACGGAAAGCTAAATATGTATTAAGGAACATATAAATATAAAAACAAAAGTGTATTCACTACGGAGTTGTGAATTCATACATCTCAGTAAAATGATTAAAAAGATTTCGTTTTATAACTAATACGGAATCTTTAAGCATGTCTACAATATTCCCAAATTTATTGCCAAAATGATGTAGTCTATTTATAGGTGTATGAGCTTCATAGTTGGTTTTAAAATTGTCACAGAAAAATGTAGCACTTTGCCTGGTATTTCTAGTCGGTACGTAAAATTTTATTTTGGCGTGAATTTCAGGGTTGTCAATGGAATTATTAATAATTTTATTTAAAAGTACAAGGTCAGAGATGATCCGGATTTACACTTTTTGCAAGTTATGCTTTAAAACATTAAGACGAATTATTTGTTTGATCCTCAAAAACTCAATTCTTTTAAGAAAGACATATAAGTACAATTCACACTCAAGTTTGTCCGAAGAAACCTTCCTACAGAAGCAACAAAACTACTTATCAACTCTTACGTAGTCTCACGTCTTGACTACTGCAACGGTATTGATGCCAGCCTTCCAAAATATCAAATTGACAAACTTCAATCAGTGTTTAATGCAACAGTGTTTCTAAATATCCGCACATTTCAGAACACCCTTCGTAATCTTTACTGGCTCAAGTGCCCTGAAAGAATCTAGTATAAATTATGCTGGATGGTGTTTAAATCCATCAAACACTGGTCTGAGGCAGTCAACTCTTAGATCAGCAATATCATCAGCTGTTGGCAGACTGATGAACCTAAGCGAAAGCCAAATACTAAGTTTGGTGATCGCGCTTTCGGAGCATCTGGGCCGAAGGCTTGGAATAAACTCCCTACGAAACTAAGATCCATAAAAAGTACAACAGAATTTTTAAGCTGTCATTCCCTGAAATTAAATATACCATTCCCGAGAGAAAGTCCAATTATATCCAATTTTCTAATTATGTCCTAAATTCTGTATGTAAATTTAGCTAATAAACAATTAGTTAATATTAATTAAGTGTCAATCTAAGTGACCTACCAGGTAAGTATGGTACTGTATATTACCTCCATATATAGTTAGTAATATTATAGATCATTGTAGAAATGTATTATATATTCGAACAACGCCCTTGAAAATCCCCCAAATCATCCAAATATTATTATTATTATTATTGGATTGAATGACCGATACAACATTGTATTTGGTATGCCTTTCTTGAAATAATTGAATTTTCATATGGAAAAAACTATTTATTCATATTTATATTGCTTATAAGAATAACTTGCAAAATATGTATTTTCATAAAATAATTAAATTAACGCCATCTATGAACGTTCACATTATAATCTACGTAACGTTTACCCTTAATGCAAAGGTAGGTAGGTAACTAACATTCGAAAAACAAGAACACAAGAAATCATAAATAAGAACAAGTCTTGTGGACATCTTTCATGATTCAAATATTTGCACAATCGTGGCTTAAATTTCCAATACAAAATTTAAATGCAAAATTAAGACAGAGCTCTGGGTTACTGGGCCAAACGGAACAATGGTTTCAATTAAAATTTATATAAGGGTACTAGTTTTTTTGTTGTTGTACCAGTTGAAAAGATAAACTATATTTTATTTATATTGGATGCTGTAGAAATGTGATCGCCAAGGCGTTTTTTACGTAAATAGCTCAATATTCAAGAGAACTTAAGGCGATGCACTACGTCGTGTAATATTTTAAATTGATCCGCTATCAATAACTACCCTTACGTAGATGGCGATAAGGTTTAAATTCCCGCTTAACACCATCCGCCTGTTTTGATTTATGCAAGAAAAAAACATGGCCAAAAAGTGCCTTTTATTTTATTTTGTGGATATTATATATTATATAACTTAATTTGCCACATTATACAATAAAATCATAACCGAGAATGGGTTCGTAAGTAGGAAATTTTGAACGTTAAAGCAGTTTTCATATGCCTATACATTATTTTTTTCTGGGCTTATAAAAAGACTTATCTAAAAAATACTCGATCATTTCAAAGGCCAAGATGTATTCAACTCGCAGTATTTAATTAAAGCATCTGAAACATTTCTAAGCGACCAAATTTTCAAACCAAAAACACATGATTTTGCATTACTACGTATGGCATCGCCTTAAGAGGAGTCATCACAACCTTTATCGGGGGTTTGCCCGAGACTCACATTTACGCGTTTTAAATAATTCGACGAATTCGTAACTGTAATATAGTTTTTTTTAAACGGATGCACATGGAATGTGACTTATTTATATTCAAGATAAATAAAATGAGTTTCTCTTAAAATTAAAATATTTTACGTAAAACGGTTTGAAAAATTAGTCAAACGTTTTTCAACTATAAGATTAGCGGTAAGCACCAGATTTAATTTTTCCAGAGGGTGAATTAGTAACTTCCTGAGGTATTAAGTATAAATATCTGAGATTGCAGTAATATTTTCATCAGAATTAATTAAACTTCTCGGAATGTATGAATCGTAATTGACCATAACCTTAGATGGATACCTCACATCAAACAAATCACAAATAAACTTCTCAAAACAATACACATTTTCCTAAACATAAGAAACATATATAAAATAAAACAATTGAAAACAATATATTTTGCACTCTGCCAATCAATAATAGAATATGGAATTATTGCTTGGGGAGGAGCAACAAACTCGGCTATCAATTACATAGAAACCGCACAGAAAACGATCTTAAAGGTAATACTAAAAAAACATAGACTGACTGATACAGACCAAATATTCAACAGCAATGACGTACTAGATATACGCCAATTATACCTTAAAACACTAATTAACTAAATTTTTGACAAAAAAAAATAAATTTCAACATACACAAAATAACACTAACAGACCAGTTAGACAAGCGTACAATGAAAACATAAAAACTCCGACAGTAAATTCAAGCTTTGGACAAAGACACTACCAATACCATGCTATAAAAGCTTTCAACAATCTAAAAATTGAAATTAAAATTGAGGAAAATAAAAATAAATTCACACACAAAATTACAAAATGGATTAAACAACAAAAAAGACAATATTACCAAAATGACATAGCATAAAATAAAAATAAAACCTACACGTAACACACAAAACCAATATAAACACACATCACTCACAAACACACAAGATTATATATTAAATTTATTATTTTATCTTATATTGTAGATTGTATTTAGATTATATTTTCATATTATAAAATGAAGGCCTCAGCACGGGCAAACCACCCAGTGAGGCCAACATTACTTGAAAACTTTGAAATGTAAAAAATATTGTACCAAATAAATAAATAAATAAATAAATAATAAATGATTCATTTTCCAGGCTTTCGACTGTTTTCTGTCCTTATATTGTGTCGTTTTAAGGCCCCGTAGTAAGCGTTCAAAGATGGTTTGAAAGGGCGATATGTAAACAAGAATGTTAGAGGGAGCGAGCTAAAATTAAAAAACGATAATAATTAATCGAAAATTGTGAAAATGTTTAATAAAACACGACTCGTTTGAAATGGACCAAAAATCTTTCGACAAATACTTTAGTTGCATTTAAAGATACACTGGATGGGTATTTTTAGGCCTAAAATTTTAAAATTGTTTAAAATTGAATAATGTAGTATTTATCTAGGACTCACACCTCTCCAAGTAGATAAAATTGAATTATATGTAATAAAGATAATTAGTTATAGAAATCATACATAGATGTCGGTAGGTGCAAACTCCCAAGCGGATTATAAAAAGATTTGAATTTCATTGTACCTCCTCTTTCTTCGCTAACGATTTTAATAGTATAGACAACCTCCTTGGTCTGTCTTGGGTAGTTTGGATCTCCTGATATTCACAATGTAATTGGGAATAGAGCAAATAAAAGTCAAGAGTCCTTTTGAAGTTTCTGATGTGTTATCATTTACAAGTTCCTTCCATCAAAACTTAACAACATATTAAATAACAGAATAAAACGTGTGATTTGTTTTTTTATCGAGGGGATTTCATATAATTAAAGTTTCGGTATAACAAATTTTTAGATATTATTTTCGAAAATAATTTTTTTGGAACTTAAAAACTTCGGTAAAAATCTGTGGAAATTGGTTATTAAATCCCCAATTGAAGTGTATTGCACCTGGCTATGAAAATCTAGTCAATAAACTCGCCTAAAACCATTTCAAGCAACACGATACTACCTGAACGATACTCAAAGTATACACCGCTCAATTTTTGTATTGTAAAACTAAGATGGACAACCTTGCTGATTGATGCCATAGTCCCACTCTCTCCGGACATGTGGGACTCTTGCGCTGTATTTACTTTAAGAATAGACGCAAAAAACATTAAAGCCGCAAGCAGCAAAAATGGTAAAATAATAAGAATAAATTTTTGTTCTAACTTTTGAAAAATATTGCCTGCTTAAATCCTGCGAAATTTTATCGCATGACTAAACAACCATCTTAAAGAAAAGGGAATAATACGCAGATTTTTAACATTTATTCATAACTTCTGCGATGCTAAATCCTAAGGGAAAAAACGACTCGTTTTTAGAATAAAAAGCCTTCTTTATGACCTTAAATGCACATTGAAACGAGCTCTGACTGCAGTCATAAAGAAAACAAATGGCCATATAAAAGCGAGAGTCGACTTAATATGGATTCACGCATTGAAGCACGAGATATGAGCTTAGCCAGACAGGAAAAGCAGAACGTAGAATGGAAGGATAGAAACAGGGCCGCTTTAGGTATCGAATCGCCTTAGGAAGAGAAATTATGTTAATCCCCCGAATTCCTTGATTTAACAACAAATATTTGGAAAATAAATAGATTCTTGGTCCTTCTACACTACATGCTAAAGTTTGCTAAAAAAAACGGTACACTGTGCGGCATCCATACGACAACGCCTTGCAAGCGCAAACAGTTTTTGCAAGAGTTTGCGCAAACACATGGTACACAATACATAGGCGATTTACATGCGCAGTGTTTATGCAAAAGTGTGCGCAATAAACACGGTACGCTGTGCGGCGTCCAAACGACAGCGAATTACATTAAAACATGTCGCAAGAGTGACAAAATGGTTCTTGGATCTAGGCAAGACTGATTCCGAAATGATACTAAAAAATGTAATTTGAAATCACGAACGCCTCTATGTATCTTTATGTATCGTTTTTATGTATCTTTTTATGTATCTTCGTTTTAACATACTTATTTTAGCTAGTCTTAAATCCTGTATTCGTCTAGGATAACTTGAAACCTGTAAATTTGACTGTCCTGTAACGGGAATCCTTCCTAGTTGGACAGTCAAAATCATAAAATGTAATCAATATTATAAAATATAAATAAATCGTTTGAAGTACGGTTTCGCCGTTTCGACGTACATGTTTACTTGTTCCAATTAGAGCAAATTTAGTTTGCGCAAATTTACGTTTGTGCAAGCCGTTTGCGCAGTATACAGTTTTGTCAACTTAAATAGTTTGCCCACATAACTGGAGCATACTGTGACCATGTTATGAACGTATCAGGCACGAAGAGAAACATGACACGCACTACTATGTCCAACTGCAACGGATGGTTTGCGTTCTATGCCCGTATGTACACAGTGTGCACGGAGCGTATTGTCACCGACAAAATATTCTAGCCATGGATGTGTTGACAGTCCGGTCATGGCACGCTACGGTGTTGGTCGGTGATGGAACGGTCTAGTGGGCGATTTTTCATATTAATTAAAAAAAATATATTTCAAATACATTAAACGTAGAGAATCACTTGACGCGACCTATGACCTAATAAATGGGGCGGCGTTTCTCAAATCCGCCTCCCAAATTGTAGTTGGGATTATTGTGCGGTATTCACACAAAAAATAAAGAATTTTTCCAGAAGTAAGACCATTTTTTACTCGCTTTTGGACCAACTGACTTCAAAATATCACACATGTATAGATTTATCTTTCCAATGCTACATAAAAACTTCGGCGAAATGCCGCCCTTTAGAATTTGCCGCTCTGGGCAGACGCCCAGGTTGCTTATGCCTCAATACGGCCCTGGAATAGAGGCACATTAAACTGATAAGTTATTCCCTACAGTGGTATGATTTAAGTAAAATGTTCCGTTTCTATAACATACGCTCGCTATAATATTTATATACTTGAATAATATGGAAATTCATTTCAAAAGGTTGATCTTAAATCGTGATGCAAAAGTTGAATGCGCTCATTTGTGTGAGAGGTTTTTGTTAAAAAAATATTCTATGGTGGAAAACATTATGAAGGTAAAAAAATATTAAAAAATAACATTTCGACAGAGCTTAATCAAGAGTCGCAAGAAATATTTCGTTGTCAATTTGGTGTAGCTAACAAAGTATTTCTTAATAATAAAAAAATGTAAATCACAAACTTTCTGTCGAGACAAATCTCCAATTCTATTAAATTTTCCTTAAATATTAACTAAAATTAGATAGGAATAGATTCATCTTTTTTTTTTCAAAATACGAATTTTTACGCCACGTAAATCAAATTACAAAAATTTGTATGAAAATTTGTGTCGGTGACCAGATCTGAACAGCCAAGTACTCCAACACATTTCTTTTCTAAATCTAATTCCTCTCCCTACTACCTTAAGCCTCACAATATACCCAAATTTGGTATACAATAGTCTCAATGGTTCCAGACGATTGTGAGCAGTTGCGACTCTTGTGCGGCATTCACATAAAGTAAATTCAGATCACTAAACACGGCTAAAGCCATTTCAATTCTGAATGGTGGTCTTACACCAGGGCGATAATGAGAGTATCTTCTACTCTGGAACGTGTCGCAAATGAACTATATGTTTTAAAAAAAAAATTAAGTTGTGAAATAACACAACTCAATCAAATAAAATTTACTTGCGCACACGGAGAAAACTTACTGATATAAATTAATTATTTCTTATTTCGGTTGAAAACGGGATTGCAGGCCTTTAATGAATGAATTGATAGGTTTCCTAACAATCTAACAATAAAACACGAATGTGTAATGTAGGAACACGTGTTCATAAAAATTTCAATATTTTCACATTTCGTCATTATATTTATTAGGATAAACTCAGCTGCATAAACACGTGTTCCGATATATTCTGAATTTACTAATAGTTTGTTAGGAAATGGCCTGCCTTCAAATTTTCAACAGAATTTTAATAAATAAGCAATACTATTTTTTTTTTCAAGAACGCTGTTTTTTGCACCCGCGACCTCCGGTATTGCTAGTCGAGAGCATTACCCCTCAACCACGGAGTCCGTTAATGTTTGTATTTCATGAAAAAAAAACATTGACCGGATAAATCATCAAAATGATAATTCATCACATTTTTAAAAAGTTATATATAGTCATGGAAAGTGATAAAAATCACTTTTTAAATGTGTGTTGAATAATCACTGTATTGAGTTATCATGGAACCAAAAAAAAACAGTTTTTTTCTTAATTTATTTAAGTGAACCTCGTTCTTAAAAACCTTTATAATAAAGTTAAAAACATATTCTCAGAATTTTTTATTGTTTTTATAAAATCGTCTAGAACTAAAAAGAACATTCCAGAACGAAATAATGCTAAATCTGCTGAAATATTGTAGATTCGTGCATATAAAAAACCTGATTGAATTTTTCTAGGCTTTCGTCTCGTATCCAACCTTGACATTTGGCGCAAAGAGGCCAGGGGGTGACTTTTACTATTGATCTACGTTACGTAGACGATATAATATACAATTATTGTCTGCTAAAGATATAAAAACCTCTCTTAGGTAGACATTCCTTATATTATGACGATACTATCTCTGGTAGAATCTCACATAAAGATTTTAGTGCAAAAGTTTAGATCAGGCCGCGAAAATTCGGCCAGCTGGAATTTATAAATAATTTAAGCCTTACTATTGATAAAACACTTCCCAACCATTAAACGGTGTTTTAGTTACACATTGAATAAATACTGTACATAAACAAAACTGGCTGTGAAAGAGCTGGCAACGTCGCATTTTGACAGACTGACGCATAAGGTTCCCTTTTTGAAAAAGTCAGGATATTTTAGATTTTATTTTTAATTGACTCTTACCGCATGAATTTAACAAGGATTCCATGTAAATATGACTTCAAAAAATCAACATTTTTATAGTGCAAACAATGAATCCAAAATTACATTTTTTTCTATGTGAATTATTATACGTTCTAGTTTTTCGAAATTACATATACACAGTAATTTTCCTCTTGTTTTGAACGTCAAGTGTGCGAAATTCCACCAAGAAGATTTAGCAGGAGTGCATGGCGTGCCAGATCGAGAGAGGCTTTTTTGGAGAGACCCTTTGACTTCTCCAACTGGTCTCTCTACCCGTAGCCTTGCCCCGCAGCGGGAGGGATATATTCATATATCTGTCACTCCTCTAGACACTGATCCCTAGATTCCAATCCAACCCTTAAACTTTTTACCTTTCCATAACTCTCCTTCGTTTTCTTAAAAAAGATTCTCCCCACAGCTTTCCAAAAGATTAATCCTGTTCGAGATCAATGTTAAAAAATACGTGTTTGGTACCAGGTAGTACCTGGCAGGTACTCTCTTTTCCCATTATCAACGCGCAGAATTCGGGATGCTCATACTTGGTTCCACTGCCTTTAGCTCTCATTTAGCAAATGCTGGCGTCCCACAGGGATCGGTTTTATCTCCGACTTTGTTTTTGAAGCGCTCCAATGACGTTTCGTGTCGTCGTGTGCACCAATTCATTGTTACGCGGGTGACATTACAGTGCATGATAGTTTTTTGTTTGAAAAACCCCCAAAGGATATAAAAACTCTAACAGCTCAGGGGGCTTTTAACCAGAGAATAGATGTGTACCTCGAGAGGGTTTCATCTTGGGATATAGAAAACCTTGTTAAATTTAATTTTTTAAACACCCAAATATGTCTGGTTATGTTTAAAAGGGATCTGAAGACAATCTAGTATCCTTCAACAAAAGCAACCTTCCCAATATACTTTACATTGGCATGATTGGTGTAACTCTAAGTTAACATTTCAGGTACGGGGACTGCATTGAAGTCAGAGTCAAGTTAGTCACTCAGAAACTGGGCGTACTGTAGAGGTCCCACAAATACTTTAATAGTACATAAATGCCAATCCTTTATAAATTACATGTGCGCAACACAGTTGAATTTGGCACCTCAAAACACTTTAAAAAATCCTTGTGCAGAAACGGTCTATCCGTTTGGTTGATTCTCCCATCTTAACAAACGGATTTCAATCTTTAGAGAACAGGCGTCAGGTGGGAATGCTATTCTTGCGCCACCAGTATTTCAATGGAAAAGAAGCAAACACAAAAAAAACTTACAATGCAGTAGGAGTTTTTCATATATTATCAGGTTCGTAATCAGGGAATGTTTGCCTTTCTTATAAACAGAAAAATCTACCCTAAAATTTATACTGTCAAGGTCATCTGAAAACTTTCCGGTTCAAAACAATCAATACAGCCTCCAAAGCTGAAAACTTTACCCCAATAAACTATATGATTATTGTAATACCATCATCCTTCGTGTAAACATGAAAAAACATTTGACCTGATTCAAGTCCAAGTAACCCTTTACTAGGCTTAAAATGAATTATGTCCTGACCAGAACGGAGGGGGTAGGGAAGATGATAACTTTTTCTCCCCTCCCCATCCATTAATTCTTCTATCGAACTTCCCATCCTTATTTCCTGTATACAGGGTGTAGCAAAACGATGGATAATAGAATAAAGGGAGATGCCATGAAGCATTATTAGTATAAAAACAAGTGTCGCCTACAACGTTTATACATACAATTCTAAATCGCGAATGCGCACTAAACGCATAACTTTCACTGCCGCTGGTAGCTTGGCGACAGTCGGTAGGCATCCATGCCACATCTCCCTTTTTTTCTGTTTTTATATGTTCAGAACGTACCTGACAGACTTCAACAATTTTTAAACTTATTTAGAGTAAATAATGTAGATAGCATCTTGGTCTCCGTTGAAATTTTAAAAAAATTATTCTACACTTTCACAGTGTGGAAGTTACTCTAAGTATCAGTAAGATGACCATTCAGAATTGAAACGTTTATTGAAATGGTTTTGGCCGTGTTTGGTGACCAGATCTGAATAGTCAGGAACTTGCTCACTTCCTTCTTCCCCAACTCCTTCCCATCCCCTCTACCTTCAGCAACACAAAATACCCCAATTGGGGATGCCATTGTCTCATTGGCTCCAGACGGTTGGGAGCATTATTTCGGTTTCACATTAAAAAAAATATAAATTTTTAAAACAAATTGAAAATTATTATTAGCACCGTCTCACTTCGGCCGTATTGAAAAAAAGATATTTTTTAAGGCTTTTACATGTTTTTTTCATTTTACATATGAAATATTTGTCAGAGAAGAGTTTGGTTTAGAAAGCAAAAAAAGAACACAACACGGTTTACAGGTGCATATAAAGATATATTTTGCACTTTGCCAATCAATAATAGAATATGGAATTATTGCTTGGGGAGGAGCAACAAACTCGGCTATCAATTACATAGAAACCGCACAGAAAACGATCTTAAAGGTAATACTAAAAAAACATAGACTGACTGATACAGACCAAATATTCAACAGCTGTGACGTACTAGATATACGCCAATTATACGTTAAAACACTACTAAACTACATTTTTGACAAAAAAAATAATTTTTCAACGTACACAAAATAACACTAACAGACCAGTTAGACTAGCATACAAAGAAAACATAAAAACTCCGACAGTAAATTCAAGCTTTGGACAAACACACTACCAATACCATGCTATAAAAGCTTTCAGCAGTGTAAAACTTAAAATTAAAATAGAGGAAAGTAAAAAAAAATCACACACAAAATAACAAAATGAATTAAAGAACAAAAAAGACAATATTACCAAAATGTCATAGCATAAAATAAAAACAAAACCTACACGTAACACACAAAACCAATATAAACACACATCACTCACAAACACAAAAGATTATTTACAATGTATTATTTTTTTAATTTTAAATATATTATTATGTATTTTTTTATTTTAAATGTATTATTTTCTCTTTAAATGTATTATCTAGATTATATTTTTATATTATAAAATGAAGGCCTCAGCACGGGCAAGCCACCCAGTGAGGCCTACATTACTGGAAAACTTAATATGTAAAAAAATATTGTACCAAATAAAAAAAAGAAAAAAAAAGAAAGAACGAATACAAAATTTCAATGAAGACCTAATTTAAAAATAAAAATCCCTTAATAAACTCTGGAATCATTGTTTAAACCTCTAGAGCGATGGTTTTGATATATACATTTACCATATTATTTAATTAATACCGTTCCTAAAAATATTTAATACGGACACATATAAAACTGCTTAATGCGGTTAAAGGTCAATGAATCCACCTAGATTTCACCATCTATCCCATATTTAAGGTTCTATAAAATTGGCACAATATGGCAAGCGATCACTCCAAAAGTTTTTGCAAATATGCCAATTATCGTTCGAGAGAATAAAGTCAAAGTCTATCAGGGGTTTCCTGAAACACACTGTAAATATAAGTATATACACATAATAATATATAGGTATGTATAAGATCCTCGAAAATATACCCCGGCTTTCCCATCTATATTTTCCCAGAGATTGTCTAGAGAAAAGTAATTGCATGAACCGATAAAGTGGAAGAATTATAATGTAATTTAAGTTCTAATACAGGCTGTATAACGGTATATCATAATATGGTCTCAGAGAAATCGCTGTGTCTCCTTGGATGAATTAAAAGAGAAGATAAGTTACCGAGACAACACTGAACTTGGTCCAATGGGCTCACTTAAGATTTAAAGCATTTAGTATTGCACGTAAGTTTTTTGGTCATACAAGCTGTCACCAGCTGCCACAAATAACTTACTCTAAAAACCATACCTGATAAGAGTCTCGATCCATTCGTAAGTACTCAAAAATCATTTATTATTTCAATAAATACGCAATTCACAAGTTGCTACCCGAAAATGATAAATGTCGAATGGAATAAAGAGAGATAGCGAATGCAGAAACGTATAAGTGCATGAAGGACAACAAGTCTGTAGACGTGGTAGTGACAGCGAGGGGCGTTCATAAAAATATAGCTGTTTTACCCTTAAACATATTATTTGAATGATTATCTCTTTCTAATGCGTGCCGTTCCATTTAGCGATGAATGGTGTTATTTATAGCTAATTCGTTGTGGCTATTCTTTACTTATGCGTTTCGTTGTTCGCTTTCAATCTATAAAAAGGAACGTGCAATATGTTGTTGGATTAGTATTAACATAGCGCGTCTTTTTATTTATGTCAAATGTGTGCCTCCCTTACTGTCATAGTTAGAAATATGAACTAAACGCCGTTGGAAACAGAAAACACTAAACTTAATATTGAAATATGGAAGTAAAATGTTCACCTCTATGAAATCAAAAACTCCGACCGCAATTCGAGAAAAATATAAAACTTTTCGAATTTTTTTACTAATTATTTCTATAAAGAACGATAGAAAATTGAGGTGACAACATTGTTTGTGATATATTTGTCGAATAAAATATGTGTTTGTTTCGCTATCAGTAATTTTAGTTCAGTGTTTAGATAAAAAACGTAAGGTTACCCATTTTTAAAACGTTTTTATTTTTAAAAAAATACACAAAAAAACTCCGACTTTCTGACAGCCCCTTTAAAAAACTTAAATATGCCACTTGATTTTAGAAAGAAACTTACGAACTTCAGATCATAATATCTTTCAGAACTCTGGGCAGTGAGTGGACCCTGTGTTGTGTTTTATTGTTTAAACATGGATACGTCATATAAACCAACATGAATGAATCTATTCTCGGAAAACTATCCTAATGACCCTGAGATAAACTGCTGAGGAATTATTAAAAAAAAACAATTTTCGGCACCTTTATTACATAATTTCAACCTTAGCAAAGGTTCCCCAAGGTCACCTAAGATATTTAAAATTTAATATTTTTAAATCTTTTAGACCAACTTATCTGTACAGACTGGACTATCAGAATTTTTACTAAATCTCAAGAATGTCTTGTTCTAACTTAATTTCACTTGACCTAAACTTAATTGTCTCTTGTTTTTCTTGTTGTTGTTTCACATACTTAGGGCCTAATGAATAAACGTGTTTTAAATTTTACACAACTGATAAAAAACCGTTTACGATACATGTGTGGTTGTTTATTAGTGGTGTAGAATTGATAATACTGAATTATTTGATTATTAAAGACAATATTAGCGAATTTAAACGAAAACTTGAAACAGAAAAATCAGAAAAAGATAGGCCACTTCTAGAACTTCAACCCATAACCAACGCCTTGTCGGGGCGACTTACCAAATGAGCTAACAAGAACCCTGTTTCCTTCGGTCATATTTAACTGTATCATACTTCGATTAAAAACCACCATCTTTATGTATGACAGTAAGATTCTTCTCGAACCGAATGCAATCTAGATAGTGTCTTGGAAAAATATATCGTATTTTTATTTTAAAGTGCGACATCTATTGCCCTCTCTGCAAGTATAGGATGAATAATTTCGGAATAACTTAACGAGTAAAACCTCTATTTGTAATATTTAATTATTAAAGACAATGTTAGAGATTTTTAAACGCAAATTTGATGCAGAAAATTGTCACGTCTGATGTCACGTCTGATGTCCCGTCTGATGTCCCGTCTGATGAGCATGGACCCTTGTCAATCACCGGGGCTATTATGGGGCTAAGGCAAGGAGACATAATGTATAAAAGCATTGAAGAACCTTGATCATGTTTGAAGGTGTTTGGAGAGTCCGCCAACGGTGAGCAGATTGCGCCGGGTAGAGATTCGTGGGATAGAGTGCGCGAGGCCATCCTCAATCATTCAGCATCCATTGAACGTTTAAAGGGACAATGATGCTTCATCTTTGCGTCACCTCAACAGCATGCTTGGCAATCCAGTGCAGTCTCCAAGGAATTACCCCTCAAAACCACTCACAAATAAAACCATTTTTTATTTCAAACAATCGATTGTATATTTTCATCTCTTCAAGCCACAACACTCGAACAAGCACAGTTCGATCTCACACAGGAGTCGAAACGTTGGTTTTGTGTTTTGTAAATTTAAACGGAAAGTCTCCGAAGGATAAGTTCAAGGTATCCGCGCGATCTTTTTCTAAAAATTTCAATCTCCATTTTTTTCTCGCCTAACGCCACGCGCACCGCGGAATCGTCGTCCCTCGTATTGTTCCCGTATTCTCCCGATCTAAATCTACCCGCGTTATTTTTGCTCGCCCGTCCAACCGCTCGCAGGGCAGCCACCCGAAAAAAAACTCTCAACAAAACAATAATCGGGCACTACCCTGGCAATCCAAACTTGCACAATTCTTTGACGTTGCAAAATTTAGAAAAATATACGGTCGCATCTAGAACTTGACTCCAGGACTTGCCGGGGCACTATGGCATCTACGGAGACTATGGTATCCCCAATTGGGGTATGTTGTGAGGTTGTAGGGAGAAGAAAAAGATGGGGTAGCGGTACCAACTGAGTTAATGGGACAATTGTTTTATTGAAACATATTATTATTGTACACCTCCCTGTCTGGGGCACTATTTTATACTGAACTCTGCAGAGCTCCTAATGAGCATAATTTATTTTATTTTATTTATTTATTTAACGCCCAGAGGGCTTTTACATGGTTGGTAGTATAATTTTAATTTGACAAATACTTTGAAACATAAAAAATAAGAATAAAATTACATTTTATAAAAGCTATGCAACAAGTCATACAAACACAAGAAAGAAAAACAGAAAATTACAGCTATTTGTTGGTTTACATGATGTGTTTAGGAGTATTGTTGAAATAAATGTTTTAAATGATCCACAAAACTTGCCAAGTTGGTATTGAATATGTCAACATCACCCAAGTAATGATTTCCCATGGTGTGAAGTCGTTGTATCGGAGAGTGGGCAATGTAGTTACGCTTATGTGTGCTGCTGTAGAATATTGTATTTTGTCGTGTTGTTACTGTGGGTGTATGTATGTTTATAATGTCACTTTATTGAAATCTTGCTACAACAAACGGTTATGGTGACATTTTGGGATTTGCAAGATTTGAGATTTCCTATCCACCAAGTCTTTGCGTTTGCATATCTACCATTGCCATATATATTGCGTTAACACAAGTCATTATATTTTTGATAATAAACCAATTAATTTTTTACTATAAAAATATACAGAAAATAAATTTATTACAAATTCAAAATTAGAATAGAAGCACATTTACCGCACAGAGTTTTGGCGTTGCCGAAAAGAGCCGTTGAGTCACGATGCTGGCCGAATGAAGAGTCGAGTGGTGCAAGAGCGTCGTCCCGTCTTGCCATGCTTGCTAATCAGACCGCGGTTTGACCCCGCTAGGCGTGCCAAAAGAGGTTGCACATCAAAAAGTTTTGAATTCAATTTGCTTCTCTAAATATGTGTAAGTTTATATCCCCTTTATACAGCGTTATAAATGAATAAATCACAAATCTTCAAGTAAACGCTGCGAGTTAATTTATTCGTTTAGGTTATTCAACTTTAATAACTTCGTAGTTAGTAATTGTTAGATTTATGACAGTTTCAAAGTTTCGTGTTTATGATCACTTTTGCCAAGTATTATTTTGTATCTGGGTAACTTTGTTTAATTATTGTTAATCGAGTTTTGATAAGAATGTTATACAGGGTGTTAAGGGAAGTACTCGACCTACTTTATTTAACCAGTGATTCCCGACATTATTTGGATCAAAAAAAGTCATTGAAATTTTGGAAACCGGTTTTAAAAAAAAACTTAAAAACCTAACCTAACCTAACCTAACTTAGACGTGGTAAATATCTTAGAATATATAATTATAATATAAATAGGCCTGGTGGAAGGCCACCATTCGAAATCAAAAAGTATAATTAAAAGTATAATTAGACAAAACAAGAATCGCATTTAATAAATCTGCCTATTTCTGATTGTCCTAAAACAGGTTAATCTACTAGTTGGACAGCCAAAGATCACTGTAATATGTTATTTTTTTTTTTAAATTAATAAATAAAATAAAAAATATATATTTTATCAAAGCGCAAAAGGCGAAGGCACATCCCTGATTCTTGTGCACACGGCTTTGTGTTTGGCGTCCATCGCGTGATAGTATATGTTTCTAAAACTGATCCATATTATACGATGTGAATCAGCTTACAACAAATTAAAATAATGCTTACCTATGGAATGTAATACGACAATTGGGTTTATTCTCTTTTTCACTTCTATTTTTACAAGTTTTCATTACGCACGCCACCATTTTGCCGTGTTATTTCGTAAAATGAACCGATGATGCCTCGACCATAGTTCGCACAAGAATGATGACGTCACGTTTTCTAAATTCATGGGAGGCCATACGCGAGCCCAGCCGGCTCCAATGGAACCGGTATGGGGAGTGGGGAATAATACGCTTTTAATCACTTAGGGCAGGTCTACTAATATTCATATGTCTATGGGATCAACATTTTTCCAGTTATATCGAAACTTTTTGAAGAGTGGGATGTCAGGGCTTGTAGTCACTTGACTGATTTTTACTTCAAACACAGCTTTTAATACCAACTTATACACATGATGGCGGCAAGCAAAACTAAACATTTCTTTAGTTTTTGTTCAAGAAGCACACTAGCACCATTGAAGCGACCTGTCTTTGAAGCTGTAGTATCACAACACAGAATTTGCACTTTATCTTCCAGATTCCAGTCTACTGTTTTCGTGTTGTTTGAGTTTTCTGTAGCGGTTTTGGAAAATCTTCTAAATTTGTGTCTTTGATAGAATCAGAAGATGGGTCGTTTTGTAACGGTTCGTAAGACGATGTTGAAGGAGTTGGCACAGATACAAATTTAGTACGCCGCTTTTCTTCCTGCAAGGCGCGCTCTCTCCTCTTTATCTGTCAGTTTTTTGTCACCCCCCCCCCCTAAGTAGCCAGGACGACATGGCTCTCTTTGCCGCTGCAAGAAGATTCTATCTTAATTTATTTTTATTAAAGCATCGGCTTGTGCAACGTCAAATAAATTATCATTATTATTGGTTTTTAACAAACTCTTGACGACGTTTGTCAAATATGACTTGAGTTTTCTGCGCATTTTTTTGCAAGTCCCTCCAAACTTGATATAAGTTTACAATTTTTTCACACAAGTAGGTAAAAATTTGGTTGGTATACGCGCCTTTTTCCAATAGATAACACACTCGCGAATAGTGAGATTAGCACTTTGATTGACAGTTAAATTCACTTCCCGGATATTGTAGAACAAAACTTCAAGAACTTGTCCATTAGATGGCAGTTTAGAACCCGATATTTGGTGTTTTACGACTCCGAATTAAAAATATACTCTTTTTAGAAGTGCGTAAATCTAACGACATCTTGCCTGAATGAGTTATATTCGTTTACTAACTTCGTTTACTAAAAAGTAAGTTACTACAAGCTCATCAACACGTTTGCTTGCGGGCGTCTTAATGTACAAGTACTAAAAAGTTTCGATGCAAGTCGGCACGGGTTGCAGTGGTCCCAAGTAAACGAAATTTTATTTAGAAGTGTTTTGTCATTATTGGAACAAAATTAGAGGGTATGCGTTGAAAAATAACAACTTTAATTTTTTTGGGATACTATAACCTGGCTGTTCAGATCTGGTCACCAAACACGGCCAGACCCATTTCAATAAACGTTTCAATTCTGAATGGTCGTCTTACACCAGGGGGTGATACTGAGAGTATCTTCAACTCTGTGAGAGTAGAATAGGCCACCGTGGTCGAGGGGTTCAAATCCCAGCGTGCGTAAGTACATTTTATTTTGATTAATTTATGTTATTTTATATATGTTATATTTGCGGCACGTTCCAGAGTGGAAGATACTCTTAGTATCACCCTGGTGTAAGAAGAATGACTTTGGCTGTGTTTGGTGACCAGATCGGAAGAGCCAGGTACTTCCCCGCCTTCCTCTCCCTCATCTTCTTTCCCTCTCCACTACCTACAGCCTCAAAACATACCCCAATCCGGGATGCCTTATTCTCACTGGCACCAGACGTTTGGAAGTAGCTAGGAGTAGTGCGATTTCACATTAAAATATTATCTAAAGCAATTTCAAGCCATGTTTTGTTTCTAAATGTTTTTAAATAAAATGACGAAGGTTTGGTATTTATCACGTAATTTTAAGTTAAAAATAAGGCATTGGACAAACTACCATCCACCCCCTCCTAAACGGACATGTTTCATCCGGTTCATATATTTTTAAGGCTTCTAAACACAAACGCAGTGGGGATGCATGAAAGTCTATTGCAAATAAATCACTATTTCGGGAAAACAACCGTCACTACTTGACGTACCTATCTCTAGGGCAGGAGTTGAGAACATTTTTATAGCCTTCTTATTTCTACATTTCGTAAATCTACCGCATCTGCGTATCTATTACGAACTTCATCTAATGTTTGAAATGACATGATTTTGGAACGAAGAGCTCTCGTAGGTATATGATGTGTTCAATTGCACGGAATGTAGTTACAATAAGGCTATAATAACATACCTCATAAATAAATATTAATGTTAGCTTTTGTTATATTAGTGCTAAATTATTATAATTATATCAGATATTTGTAAAAGTCACTATATAAAATCGTTGACAGCCCTGTTTTACTAAAGCCAAATTGCGATACTTGCCCAGCTATTCCAAGTAGAATTAATTTTGAAGGCAACAATAAACTCACTACTAATTACTCTATTATAATATTTTGCTAGATTATACATGTGAGAAAGTCACTTTTTTCTACACATTAAAATTCTGTTAAAATAAAATATTCTCTGTTATTATAACATTCTGAGCCTTAATAGATTTTACTTTATATTAATTACTATTCATTATCATAAACACCTCATACCTCGATTTATGTCAGGTATTATACAAACCTAGTATTCATTCAACTATTACTACACTAGTAGATATTTATTTTAATTGTGTATTGTTTAACTGCACTTCTATTAACAACTGTATCACTTGCAACAATATTTTTGTGTACACATTACTTGTTCTGTAATCACTCTATCGTATCACTCTATTGTAAAAGCCATTTTATGGCGTTTAAATAAATAAATAAATTTATGTAAAGTTGGGCGGCCTATACTACCATTTACCATGAACATAAATGTTAAGTCAGATATAATTCTTCGATTGAGAGTTTCAATAAATTTAATTCTTTCATAAAATAAAATAAAAATATACTTAATGCTTTCAATGGGAAAAGTTTCAAATTAATGTGTTTTAGGAATTTATGTTGAAGTTTTTTCTATTAAATCTGAATTGTATTTTAAAATGATGGGACTAAATCGAGGAGTTATATTCTAATATATTTCTTATTTTGTATATCACTAGCTTGACACTTTCCGAACCCTTTCAGAACGTGTGTACATTTTAAAATACATAGATTTCAGATTTTTTTTCATGACTATCGAATACAAATTAGCGGTTTTCGTTTGCAGATTGCTGGTATAAAAGCTTTGCACAATAGAATTTTAGCTTCTAGTTCAGGCGATTTTTGTAGTTACCACAGGTTAACACAGATTAATAAACACGATCTTTTTGATGTATGTTTTGAAAGTATTTTTATTTTTTTTTGTATTTTATGTAATTTTTAAAAATTCAATAAAATGTTGTATTTTTGATATACAGAGTAAATTTTTTTCATTTTATGTTAAACTCACCCTCTGAGAGCTAAAGTTCTTTTAAACGAGAAAAGCAAAAGCAATAATTCCCAACATAAATACTCAACCAGAGCAATAAACCAAAATATACTGGTTGCTCCCAGATTATACAATTTTCTACCAAATCAATAAATAACGGAAATTTATATATTTAAAACAAGTAAAAACATGGATGAGAGAACAAAGTGATATTCAACTAAAAAACATTATGAAGACGATGTAGACAAATTAAGACTAAATACAAAAGCTTAAAAACTACAGGCCGCCTTAGAACAGGAAACTGGGTGAGAAAAAAAAAAACAAAAAAGGGGTGATGACAACGGTGAAAAAAAAATTGAATTTATGCTTAGATTATACTTTTTACTTTTATCATGTATAAACTTTGCAATTGCAACTAATAAAAAAAATATTGAAGAAAACAAAAACACTTCAAACATTCGAAACTCCACCAATTATTTTCAAGCATCAAATATATTATATATAATGTTATATATAACATGGGATATAATAATATGTGAAATATGTACCCCTGCCAGTGTACTGGACGGGAGTCCGCACAAGACTGTAGATTTAGGTGCCGGGTCCAAACCGTGTCTTCAACCAATGAGAATGCTCCTTTACGGCCGATGATGATGATAGTAGTAATATTTATGATGAAATCTGCCTCCCGCACCCAGGCTTGGTGAATGTTGGGCACTGGGTGTGCTGTCGTCTCTGCTCGCTTCTGGCGTTGGCGGTTTTCCAGAGGAGGGCCGGCTGGTCTTGAAGAGGTAACACCAGAAGGATTGGAGCAGAAGACTTGGCGAGGTGAGGCAGATGTTGGGCAGGAGTCACTTGTAGATAATAAAACGCTTGGTTTCGGTGGTAAAGATGTACTAATTTTATTTTATTATGTGGCTGCTTATATTCAATAAGCATGACTCGCACCCGACATTGGGCTTTGAGTCCAAAAGTGGTGGGGGATTGTACCCGCGCCAGTAAAGTGTTTATATGCCCCGGCAAAATGTTGCATATTCATTTTGCCGGCAGCATAGTCGAAGGTAGTCGCTTGAATTTGCGAGTTAGAAAAGATTTTGAAGGCTTACATGAATAAAAATTACATAGTTTAAATGCATAGTAGTTATAAGAATGTGTATCTTGACAACTAGATTTTTTGTTTGTCAAGATACGATAAAAAAAAGAAATGTTTGTAAATAAATGTGTAAAAATGATCTTAAAGCGATCAAATTTGTAAAATATTGTTAAGTTAGCATTTTTCCCAGGTCCCTCGTAACATAGCGCTCAGAAAGAGATAAGATTCACTATGCTACGACGTTCCTGGATTTTTGTACACGCAAAAAAGGTAAAAAATATTGTTCAAAAAATGGTTATACATATATGTGAAAAACAGCTTTTTTAGTATCTCCTCAGCGGTAATACATAGCAAATAGTGTTTATTTAACTACCGCCGAGGGGATGTACAAGTAAAATACATACATTTGAAACATTTAAAAATTGATTTTTCCTAGTAAATTTTACATAGAAAAAATGGAACATCAATCCGCTCGGCAATGGTAGACGCGCGATGCGGTATCAATGCCGTTCGGGGTCAAAGTTTTCAGGCCGCCTGGGCCGAAAATTGGAACAAAATGACCAGTGGCGGGGAGTGGTGATTTTGCCAGTGGCGTGGGTTAGGCACATTTTATAAATGTAAAACATTTTGTTATGAAATAAAATAATGTAGCCAACTACGTCCGTTACAGCCAGTCTTAATTTAGGTCTGAAAGTGTTAAAGAGAGATTTCTGAGATTATTTGGAGTAAAATTGTAAATGCCATTTTCGTCTACGGTACCTTTCTTAAATACATTATTAGTATTTCAGTTTCGTTTTCTGGAATCAATGAAATAATGCAAATCTTGAAAATGGAAATTAACCCACTTCCCGACATCCGATCGAGCTGAAACTCAGTACGTAGACTCGTTGTCGATGATACTCACGCGTACACATGTACGCATTTATCTGAAGTCATATGACGTTACAGTAGTTAATGTATGAAATAAATGCCAGTCCTACCCGAACGGCGTTTAGCATCGGTCCTACCCGAGGAAGTATAGTTATCGACTGCAGTTTCTGGGTAAGAAGGTTTAATCGTCAGTCAAACCAAATATTCAAGAAATTTAATGTACTAGATGTCCGAGATTGCTATATAAAAAAATAGTAATCCATGTTCATAAAAATAAAAACAAAATGAAAACAGACGAACACAAACATCAAACCAGAAGTAAGGGAAGGAATGACCTTTCCGTTCCAAGAAGCAACAGAGCGGCTTATCAAAAACTAATCTCACCTCTCGGTCCTTTTTTTTTTTTTTTTACAGTATTACCGCACAAGAGTCCCAACTGCTCCCGTCTGGAGCCAGTGAGACTATGGCATCCCCAATTGGGGTATGATGTGAGGCTGAGGGTATTGGGGAGGGGAGGGAGATGGGGAAGAGGAAGGTGGGGAAGTACCTGGCTATTCAGATCTGGTCACCAAACACGGCTAAAGCCATTTTAAGCAACGTTTCAATTCTGAATGGTGGTCTTACACCAGGGCGATACTGAGAGTATCTTCCACTCTGGAACGTGCCGCAAATATACTATATATTATTTTAAATTAATTAATTGTGAAATAACACAAATTAATCAAATAAAATTTATTTGCGCACGCCGGGTTCGAACCCGCGACCTTCGGATCTGTAGTCAAAAGCGTATACCACTAGACCACGCCGGCCGCCGGTCCTAAAATACATAACAAAATCCCTTCACAGCTGAAACTGTGTGAATTGTCATCAATAACAAAATGTTTATTAGATCTAGGCAGGACTGATTTCGAAATATTACTAAAAATGTAATTTGATAATTGTTTATCATGAACGGTCTTTTATGTATCTTTATGTATCCTCGTTTTAACATACTTATTTTCTCTATTCTTAAATCCTGTATTCCTCTAGCATAACTTGAAGCCTGTAAATTGGACTGTCCTAAAACGGGAAACCTTCCTAGTTGGACAGTCAAAAGCATAAAATTTAATGAATATTATAAAAAAAAATTTATAAATAACGTTTTTTACGGGTTAATATTTTTTAAATTCACGTGTTAACTCTCCAGATTTCACTTTCTGTGATTTAGAAGTGGGAACCTTAGATCACATATTATTTGGTTGTCCCTCTCCAAACAAAAATACTCTCTTCTATACCAGCCTTATCTAAAATTGCTTCCCCACCGTTCAATATCTCATCTCTTCTTAATCTCAGACACAACACTCGACAATCTTTCATATAATGATGAAATTAGTTCATTTAAATAAAATTTATTTATAAAAATTTACCTTCCCTTTCTCCAAACTTTGCAATGACGATCTAGAACAACACCCTTGAAGTGATAGTCAGAACCATTTTTAAAAAAGCTATGAAAATATGGAACATTTTGTTGTGAACCGACACAAGTTCACAGATAAAATGAATATGGCTGATTTATTTGAATCCGTTTAAAAACATGATTGCAATCCATTTCCTGATAAAATTTGAGTCCATTCAGAATAAATCAGAACACATGTTCATGCAGGTGTGTCCTGATAAACATATCGACGAAATGCAAGAATATTTGCATTTTTTATGAACACGCGTTTTGCTGACACCTTGTTAGGAAATCTGTCAATTCATTTGTTTAATGCCTGCGGTCCCGTTTTTAACAGGAGTGCCTTCGAATAATTCGACTAGATTTTTAATAAATTAGCAATATATTTTTACATCATTAAGTTTTCTTTGAGTATTTGATTGACGCGATCACGCCACGTCTCTTGCCCAAATATATAATACCGCTATAGCTTAACCAAACATCCCAATAATGGATTACATTATTGGGAATAATAATTATTATTGAAAATCACTCAATTTTGATTTCTTGCTTATTGAATATTCATTTTGTAGAATACGTGCCTTATAGAATACAGAATTCATGAAAACTCTCTTATATTCTGCTTTGCGTTACTAGGCGGCAGTTCGGTTGGTATGAGAGATTGGGCGGATTGTGGGCGGGGTAAGGATGGGGGTTATGGGGGATTTAGGGGGATGGGGAATAGATGGAAAAGAGGAGGGATGTTGGGGGAGAGAGATGTTAAGGATTTATGTGTTCTCGGTCCGAGTGGAGACGAAATGACCGTTAGAGATGCATCTGCATTAGTAGCTAGGATAGGATAGTGATCTAAATACGGAGAAACGTTTACGAGAAGACTGTATAAGCATTTATTGTACATTACATAAGGCTCCACTAAAGCTATAATTTATTATCCTCTTCTATCGGAGATTTGTGATTATCAATATCACAGATAAAATAATTTTAAAGTTTGCATTTTTCAAAGCGGTCGAAATCTGACGGGATACACGTGACGTCATACGTACCTCGGTTTTGTAAGACTTTCAGAGTCTTCGTGAGTCTCGTTTTTTTAACTTTTTTTTATATTTAAAGTAAGTTATTTATATTTAAAATTAATAACAAACAAAAATTAAAACAGTACCTTACTAATAAAAAAAATTTTGCACAACGGTTTAAAAAATTTATAAAAATTAGTTGAAAAATTTATTAAAAATAGTTGGGCATGTAGAGCGAATGAGCGAAGATAGGAGTGTAAGGAGGATATATGATGCAAATACGAATAGTAGCAGAAGTCGGGGACGCCCGAGGAAGACATGGCACGATCAAGTGAATCAGATACTCGAGTCGGGCCATGTCAAGAGTCAAAATAATAAAAGAGTATGTATGAGACGATGTATGAATGTGAATGTGGCAAGGTGTGTGTGCCAAGACCGAGTTGTTTGGCGATCCGTCCTCTCTGCCTACCCCTGCGGGGAAACGGCGTGATGGTTAGTTAGTTAGAGATTTTAGTAAAACGTTCATAAACACCTCAAATAAACCCCACAGAATGACCAATTTTCTATGCTTGGTAGGGCAAATTCGACCATAGGTCCATCCTTTACGCCTGGTCGCGTGCCGAATATTATTTTTACACGACTTCATCACTTATGTAGTTAAGATTTCCACTTTATTTTAGAAATTTGGTAGGGTAAATTCAACCGTAGGTCTGTCCAATACACTAGGGCCGCGCGTCGCATATTTCTGTGCATGGCTTATTCACTTACGTAGCTAAGATTCCGATTATATTTTAGGATATTGTCTCGTCTTAGCAGTTAGGTCAATCCCACCGGGTCTGCAATCAACAAATCCCAATTTAAATCCAAAAATCAAGAATTCTTTTGAAATAATTTTTATACCACGGTGGTAACCCGTAAGCGAGTGTATGCAGCGCAACTTTGCACAAAATGGTCCGCATTCTAATGCACGTGGCCGGCCGACCAACGAAGTTGCGGTATATATGTAATCTGTCAGAACTTATGTAGTCATTGGTCAGAACTCGGAACCCGCCGACCAATCACAGGGCGTTTGGCGTATGTCTATTACGGTTTTCATCGTTTTTAAGCCCCTTGAACACCCAATTTCTACCAATTTGTAAAAAGTTTATATTTAACTCTTTAAGTATTTAAGTTCCAAAATAAATATATGTTATTTTTGAAGATAATATCTATAGATTTGTTATGTCGAAACGTAAATTCTATATGAAATTTCCTCGATAGAAAAAAATCGCAAAGTAAGCTCCGAAAATTATTTAAAACACGTTTTGTTGTTTTATTTAATATGTTATAGGCATGATAAAATTAACAGTGTATCTTTAAATGCAACTAAAGCATTGTCGAGAGATTTTTGCTGTATTTTAAACGAGTCGTGTTTTATTAAATATTTTCGCTCAATTGATTGGTTTTATTATTAGCGCGCTCCCTCTAACTCATCTTTGAACGCTTACTACGGGGCTTTAAATGACGGTTTATTAATGTTGCGTATAATAATATAAAGTTCCTTATAGTACCTATGCTCATTTATTTATTATTTGTATACGTCCGTTACATTGGGTACATTGCATTTTTTACAATTTTGTACATAAGGGTTTTTAACAATGGTTGCAAAAAATAATTTCCTACATCACAGTGGTTTACAATTAGACAAAATAAAAAAAATTATAACTATGAACTGAAATTATCAGATATAAAAAAAAAATATTTAAAAAGTAGATTTGAACAACGAATTTGTTCAAGTTGCTTCAGGTTTTTTAAATATTTTTACCAACAAGTATATATCATATTCCTTTTACATAGGTAGGCAATTAACCTTCCAGCGGGCGCGCTGTCGTAAAATTTACGACAAACGCGCCTTATCGCTTCCCCCACTCTTGCGACTTAGTTGTAAGCATCGAGCTTCGAGCTATGCTAGAGTCAAATCAAATGTCAAACATTTACCGCAAGATATAAATGCTTTTCTCAAAGTGAATTACGGTCGGGCAGTTGAACCGATAACAGAAGAAGAAAACAGAAGCTTTCCAAAATGCGGTGTTTGTCGGTTATGTGCACTGGATAAGAAAAGATCCTCAGCATCAATGAAGTGTTGCCGTTGCCAGTCCTTTACATGCAAGAACCATTCTTCAGTTGAGGTGGTTTGTAACAATTGTAAGGATGAGAATATTGATTCTGACTAAATAGGTCGATACAATATTTTGTTTTGAAATATTAACATGTTGAGAGTGTTGCTTCGTTTTTTTTTAAGAAAGTCAAATATTATTTTTTAAGTACTGCCTATTATGATTTTTCATGTCCTTAAAGAAATTCCCTACCGTTTGTATAAAGAAAACACTACTTAAATGGAGAAAACTTGATGACGTAAAATTTACGACAAGCGCCCGCTCAAGGGAAATTTCTCAACGTGCCCGCTGGAAGGTTAATAATAAAACTACAACTTCACTTTTTATACTGTTAATATCAACATATCAATAACATATCAATGACAGTTGTCGAGTTTTTGTTTTGCTCTCAATAATTAATGTTTTTTTAAGAAGTATTGAGCTAAAATATATCAAAATCTATAAAACCAAATAAATAAAAATATATACTAACAAATAAATAGTGTTTGCAAACAAGTCAATAATTAAAACTATTATTTAAACTTCTGTGTGCAGTGAATCTGTTTCTTCTTAATAATTATAGTGCCAAATTCCGCCGAATATCGCTTTCAAAATGAATACGAATGAAGCACTTTCTCTTCTAAATAAAGCCAAGGAAGAGATTACTGGCATCCATAGTGTCATTACCGATCCCCCTTTAAAAATCACTAAATATCAAATGGCAAAAATACTCACCAAACTATCTAACCTCTCTGGTACCATGCAGGACCTAGGAGTAAATGTAGGAGTCCTGGAGGGGAAAGTTATGACATTTGAAAAAATCATAGAAAAGAAAGTATTTCCCCAAGAAACAACACCAATTTGTGACTTGCTCGCTGAGATAGAGGAACGCAAGATCCGCACCAAGAATGTTATTTTACTTAACGTTCCCGAGTCTAGTTCCAACTCAAGCATGGAGAATATCTTGGAAGATAAAAAAAGTTTAAACTATCGTTAGTGAAATAAATAGCGAGTTTAAACCGGAAGAAATTAAAATTTACAGGCTTGGTAGTAAAATTTCAAACAAAATCAGGCCCATTAAAGTCGAATTTGAAGACCCTAAGCTGGCAAAACTTATTCTTTTTAGTAAAAATACTTTGCCTAATGGAATAAAAATGAAACCGGATAGGACCCTCCAACAAAGAGAACATTTGACTGACCTCTGGAAGGAAATGGAGGAGAGAAAAGAAAAGGGTGAAATTGATTTGCGAATCAAACATTTTAATGGAATTCCTAAAATTATCAAAAGCCACGCAAAAAACTGATAAACAAACATAACACACTCTTAAGAATCAATGGATATTTTCAAAATGTTCGAGGAATCCGTACAAAATTGCAACAACTTAAAAGGAATTCACCCACCTTCTCATATGACATTTTATTATTAACTGAAACATGGTTAAATGCAGATATCGGCTCGTCAGAATTAGGCCTAAATCCAATATACTATCTATCGCCTTGATCGAAGTCCTAATTCGAGCAAAAAGTCTAACGGAGGAGGCATGATGTTATGTGTGTCTAAAAATATCTCATCCTGTAGACTACCGGTCAAGCACACAAATGTTGAACACATTTTTGTAATGCTCAACATGCCTTATAGTAAAATTATTATAGGTTGTGTCTACATCCCACCTGCATCGGATTTGCAAATATATAAAAACCACAATGAGGACATAGAAATGCTGAAATTCAAATATCCGAAAGCAAAATTCATAATTGCTGGTGATTATAATCTGCCGAACTGGACCAGCCAAGATGACATCGGATCTGCCACAAGCGAAGTTGAATTACAGTGCGCTAAATCCAATGAAATTCGTGATATATCCATATTCCTAGGACTAACTCAATCAAACAATGTGTCTAATTCTAATAATCGAATGTTAGATTTAGTGTTTTCAAGTGATTCAAAAATAGTGGTTGAGAAATCTGACGAATTATTATTGCCTCTAGATAAACACCATCCACCATTAGATATTATCATAACAAATATGTCTGGAAGATCTCCAAACCTAACTACCACATCGTATAATTTCTCCAAAGCCGAATACCATAATATTATTGAGTACCTTACCTCAGTAGATTGGTCATTTTTAGACAACGAAAATAATTTAAATAATCAATTAGAACAATTTTACTCAATTTTAAATACCTCGATAGAGCACTTTGTTCCTAGGGTCAACTTCACACCATCGAACTATCCCAAATGGTTTACGAGGGAATTAAAAATATATTTATTATAAAAAACATATCCATAGAACATATAAACATACCAGAAATCCTAATGATTACATTACTTTTACTAAATTACGTAAGCAGTGTAAAGAATTATCAATAAAATGCTATAGTGATTATGTAAGCCTGATAGAAAAAGAGGTACACCAAAATGTTAAAAAAAATATGGAGTTTTTCTAAAAGTCAACAAAAAAATGATTGTGGATTTCCCAATAACATGTACTTAAAAGAAAAATGTGCCGACAGTATCGAAGGTATAGTTAATCTCTTTGCTGATTCATCACGACACAGATATTCGTGTCAATACGATTCCCGGTATTTCAGTGGAAGAGATATTAAATCTAAGCCAATGTTTCATCAAAAAAGAATCTATAGAAAGTCATAAAAGAATTAGATAGCAATATATCTGCTGGACCGGATGGTATTCCTCCAATATTTTTCAAAACCTGTGTTAGTAGTCTGATATATCCTCTTTATAAACTCTTTAACAATTCTTTAAGTTTTGGTTCTTTTCCAGCTCAGTGAAAAAGGAGTTATTTAACCCCTATTCATAAAAAAGGAGATAAAAGCGATATATCAAACTACAAACCAATTTTTATAATGTCTGCTTTACCGAAAGTTTTTGAGAAATTAGTCCTAGATATCATTGTAAAACCTATCAACAACATTATTGTCCCTAACCAACATGGCTTCATCACAGGTCGCTCTACCTTAAGTAATTTAATGATTTATGAAAATTACATATCTGAATCTCTGGGTCTCAAACAACAAGTGGACAGTATATACACTGACTTTAGTAAAGCTTTTGATTAGGTTCGACATCACATACTTATTTATAAACTTCGATTCTTGGGCATCAAAGGTAAATTATTGAGTTGGATTGTTAATTATCTTAGCCATAGGGTGCTTAGTGTAAAGATTAATTCTGTACAATCTTATATATTCGAGGCCACAAGTGGGGTTCCTCAAGGGTCCCACCTCGGCCCAATATTTTTCTTATTATTCATCAATGACATTGTTGACCAATTTAATGATGTAAAAGTTCTGCTATTTGCTGACGACTTAAAAATATATAAAAGAATACGAAATGCATACGATTGTCAAATTTTACAGAGTAATTTAGAACAACTTCATCAATGGTGTGAACAAAATGCTTTATTTTTGAACATTCAGAAATGTCAAGTAATACGATTTTCCAAAACTCGTTATAATATATTACATGAATATACATTAAATAATATTAAATTAATACCAGTATCACATATTCGTGACTTGGGTGTAATATTCGATGAAAACTTGTCATTCATTAAACACATCAACTATTTAACTAATAAGGCTTTAAAGATGCTTGGCTTCCTTTGCAGAACTTTAACTGATTTTAAGTCCATAGATTGTATGAGAACCCTCTATATTTCATTAGTCAGAAGTCAATTGGAGTATAATTCACATATTTGGTCCCCTTTATATAAAATTCTCTCCAATAATATAGAAAGAGTTCAGCACAAATTTCTTAAGTACGTAAATTTTAAGCTCGGAATTCCTATTGATTTCATTAATTATGTCAGTTTGATGAATCAATTGCATCTAATAACACTGTCTGACAGGAGAATTATTTTAGACCTGGTTGTGTTACACATAGTCATTAACAACTTAATTGATAGTCCTGCCATCCTTGCCACTATTAAACTACATGTGCCGACTAGGAATACAAGACAAAATATAACATTCTTCTGTAATACATACTCGACCAACTATCAGACACACTCACTGACCAATAGGATGCATGATCTGGGCAACAAGTATGGGGGTGCTGTTGATTTATTTATTGACTCCATATATATAGCATAATCTACACCAACACTTTGTTGAATCCTACAAATTAGAGTAGCGTTGGTAAATTGGTTTTAATGATTTGTCTTATATGTAGTGTTGTTGTAATTCTTTTTTTTTACTTTATGTTACTCTTACGTTTTATTGCTTCATATTTTTTTAAATATTTTCTCATTATACTTGTAATCACAATTTCACAAGTGTGTATTTTGTACCTTATTTAAAATGTATTACATCTATTTACTGTCAATATCTCCTGTATAATTCATATTCTCCTATGTACACTGCATCATGTACCACTTCTATGTAAAAGCCTTTTTAGGCGTATATATATATATATACGCCTAAATAAATAAATAAATACAATAAAAAATATTTTTTAACTTTCAACTGTCAATGAAAAAAATGACGAAACTCGTAATCATGCACTTTGACACTTGAGAAAAAATTTATCCATCTAATAATGTAAACATATTTGTAACTGTGAAGAATAACTGTGGTATAACCCGGTAACTGTGAAGATACATTATTTATCTTTCCAACGACGAACATATCACGTATCTACGCATTATAAAAAAATACTTTTATAATGTATTGACGCCCCGGTCAGATTTGTCCTTCAGAGGCTCTAATGGAATATGATGTTTGTGGCTAGTAATGTCCTTCCGAGGTCTGAAGGGTTATAATGTAATGTTCCCATTGGTATATTCACTTAAGATACTTTGCAGGTGAGGAATTGGCAAGTTTGCTACAAATTTGATTGTGAACAGTGAAATTGAAATATGCCTCGTCCTTATACCTAGTGGGTCGAGTAGGCATTCTTAAATTGACCAGACTCAAAAGTTCGCAACAGTAATTTCGAAAAAGAAGCATAATTACTAAGCGAATTATAATTCGCTTATCTTATGCCGATCATCAACTGTACGTATTTTTAAGGTATTTAAGGCGATGCACTACGTCGTGTAATATTTTGAATCGAGCCACCATCAATAACACTCCTTACATAGATGGCGATAAGGCTTAAATTCCCGTTTAACACCATCCAACTGTTTTGATTTAGGCAAGAAAAAAACATGGCCAAAAATTGCCTTTTATTTTATTTTGTGGACGTTCATGCATAAATATTTTCCGATCATTTTATAAATAACTTAACTGACCAGATTACACAAAAAAACCATAGCCGAAAATGGGTTCGTAAGTAGGAAATTTTGAACTTTAAAGCAGTTTTCATAGGCCTTATAAATTTTTTTTTTCTGGGCTTATAAAAAGACTTCTAAAAAATACTCGATTATTTCAAAGGCCAAGATGTATTTTACTCGCGGTATTTATTTAAAGCATCTGAAACATTTCTACGCGGTCAAATTTGCAAACCAAAAACACATGATTTTGCATTACTACGTAGTGCATCGCCTTAATGAAAAAGTGCTATTAGTTTGTCCTGACAGGATATTTAACATAAAATGAATAAATCGTAAAAACTTTCGTTGAATTCTTTCGACATTTTGAATGCGAATTTTATGGTGAAACAACGGAATTATACTCTAATTGGCTACGAACTGAGACAAATAAAATTTTAATGGCAGGAAGTGAATTAGAGTTTTTTATGGTTTTCAGCATAAATCCGTTATAATGATAATGTTTTTAATTAGTTGAGAGGCTGAAGGTAGTAAGTACTTGCCTATTCATTTCTAACTAAATTGAAACACAAAAACTTTGTTTGCGTCACTTTAATATATATAAACTCTACATGTTTCATGAACAAAGTTCACCTCATCAGGAGTAAGTATATACATACCTAACCTTGAAAATCCGTTCCGATTTAAACGTCCCGTTTTTTTGGTACTTTACTGCTGGGAGACCAAAATGTACCGTTTTCAGAAATAATATGTCGAATTCACTTCAGGCCTCTGGCATATTGAACGTTACATTTCTTAAAGACGCCGTAAGAAAGTCGCAGAAATGTATTTTTTCAGCTTCCATCAAATAAAATCCAAATAAATTGTATATTTATACCAAATAATGGTGAATATAAAAAAGCACTTAAAATCATTAAAAAAACAATTTTTTTACTGTGATACTTCTATTTTCAATTTTTGAACTAGTTGCGCCATCTTTTGGTACCGGCTGTAGCCAATTTCAAAGATTTTTTAATGGTTTGATTGAGGATTAAACCTTCCTCCCCAGGGAGTGGAGTCAACCGCTGTAACAACTGCGCCAAATCCCTAGTGGGTAGACCTACATTTATTTCTGCCGTAATGTAAATGCGTATTTGTCCAATAAGTATTCATTGTCATCGACAACGAGTCTATGTGCCGAGTTACAGCTCGATCCGATGTTAGGAAGTGGATTAATTTCCAATTATAAGATTCCATTTCATTAATTAATTCATTTATTTATTCATTCAATAAACAAAATCCAAAATTCAAAGGTAAACATATTGTTTGTTCCACATTTATTTTCAAGTCGGGTTAGTCATTTATATGTTATTTTTTTTTTGTTGATTGTAAATGTAGGTTTCCTTTCCATCTTTCTCCAGTCGATATCATCCTGGAGAGATTTCAATAAATCCAGCATTTTTTCTTTTCGAATACAATATTGCAAAAACACCCAAATGACTTGAAAATAACAATATTTTTTCCACAGCATTAGGAGTTGGAATTCTATTTTGATAAATCTTCCGACACTTACGAGTCACTTGGCTCCCCCCTGCGAAGAACGACACTTTGTATTAGGGTGGAAATAGAAACTACCCTTTTGCTTTGGCTACAGCCTTAGACCAGGGGTGTCCAACCTCACGACTTTTACGGATATCGCGAGGATTGGCCAAGTAAAAATATTTACTATGGAAAATTTACAGGTAATTTAATGAGTTCTTTTTTCATGGATGGCAAAAAGGTCTTAAATCTTCATTTTCTATAATTTACACACATAAATATACTATAAACAGATTTAGAAAGAGAAAACACCAAGAACTCTGTAAATTTAAAAGCTTACCAAATAATATAATTTTATATAATTTTATAAAATAGAGAACCGTCAAACAGTTCACTCGATTAAGGTCAGCCATATTTACTAATAATAATTTTGTAAAACGAGAAAATTGAAGTGGCAATTAGCATTTATAAAACGATTGTCTAACTGAGTGATTAGTTCAACCAACAGATACCTTATCTATAGGATAACGTATATTTTATGTAAAACGAGAAAGTGACGTGACAATAACCTTTATAAAACGTTTGTCTAACTAAGTGATTATTTCACCCTCCAGAAACCTTATTCATATGATAACTTATAATTTATGTAAAACGAGAAAAGTGAAGTGAAAATAACCTTTATAAAACGTTTGTCTAACTAAGTGATTATTTCACCCTCCAGAAACCTTATTCATATGATAACGTATATTTTATGTAAAACGAGAAAAATGAAGTGACAGTAACCTTTATAAAACGTTTGTCGAATTAGGTGAATATTTCACCCTCTTGAGAGATACCTTATCTATAGGATAACGTATATTTTATGTAAAACGAGAAAAGTGAAGTGAGAATAACCTTTATAAAACGTTTGTCGAATTAAGTGATTATTTCACCATCCTCTTGATACCTTATCCGTAGCATAACGTATATTTTAGATTTACGACGTATTCATTTACAAGGTCCGAATTTACTATTCGTTACCCGAATCTATGAATAGTGGCTATACATCTGATAAGTCAGTCATGTTTACTGTGTACCTACTACCTACGTACTGCTATTATATACAGGGTTTTCAAATAAGAGGTGTTATTTTGATATTCAATCGTAAAAGATCAATGGTTTCATTGCTTGTGTGGCACGTAGCGCCGTCTTGTTGAAAGTAAACGTTGTCCAGATCAATACCATCTAATTTCGGCCATAAAAATTCATTAATCATCTCTCGATAGTGCAATCCATTCACCGTAACTGTTGCTCCAGCCTCATTTTCGAAAAAGTAAGGTCCAATGACTCCGCCGGACCATAAATCGCACCAAAAAGTCACACGTTTAGGATATAAAAGGTTTTTTAACAATAACTCTTGGGTTTTCCGAGCCCCCAGATGCGACAATTTTGCTTGTTGACAAAGCCACCGAGGTGGAAATGGGCCTCATCACTCCAGATGATTTGCATTTGATTCACTCAAGTGAATTTTAATAATTTCAATGCGTTGTTGAAGCGTGTATCGTTCCATTTTTATTAATGGCGTAGTTTCTACTTGTCTAATGTCAAAAGATAACAGCTTCAAAAGTAACATCTACAGAAATAGCGGGATGTTAAAAATAACACCTCTTATTGGAAAATCCTGTATTAATATACGTTTATGAAAATACCACCTTCATGTGTTTTTTTTTAGTTTCGTATAAAATTAACAAATCGGTAAGGGATTTAAAAATGTTCGCTGTGTTTGCTAATTTCATATTTTACGGAGAGCTTACTTGTTTTGCAGAGACAAATAAAGATTAATTTGTTTCTCCTGAAAAATTAATATTTTTGACTGAAGATCTTTTCCCACCATTAAAGATTTTATCGTGTGCTTATCAATAAATATTATAAGCGCATATTTCGATAAAAGATAAAAATATTTGTATTAAAAAAGTTGCTCACAAATGTATAAAATCTGTCAGTTATTCGTTATACCTAGTCAACACATCGCTGTCTTCGGGAGGGTAACCGGATAAATCACATCTTTATAAAGTTATATAAAGTCATGGAAAGTGATGAAACAAAAACTTTATTAACTGGGTTATGTAGGTTAGGTTAGGTTAGAATTTTTTTTTTCATCGTTTCTAATGACTTTATATCACTTTTTGAAAGTGTGTTGAATTTTCACTGTGTTTAGTTATCATGGAACCCTTCGGGAGCTAATAATAACCTTGCATTATATTATATTGGTCTCATGAGATAAGATTTTTAAGGTAATGGTTCATTTTGAACCGGTTTGATCCGTTTTATATTGAAGATCGAAATATTTTTTCTTATTATTTTAGATTCAAAGGCTGTTATTATAAATATGTTTCCGATAAACAAGTCTCTTCGATTAAGTTTATGTTATGTTTACCGTTACCGCCAAAAAGTTCCAACTGCTCCCAACCGTCTGCAGACTATGGCATCCCCAATCGGGGTATGTTGAGAGGCTGAAAGTAATGGGGTGGTGAGGGAGATGGGGAAGAGGAAGGTGGGAAGTACCTGGCTATCCAGATCTGGTCACTAAAAACGATCAAAGCCATTTCAATTCTGAATCGTGGTCTTACACCAGGGCGTTACTAAGAATATCTTCTACTCTGAAATCTGCCACAAATAAACTATATATCATTTTAAATGAGCAAATTTGATATAATACATTAATCAAATAAAATTGACTTACGCACGCCGAGATATGAACCTGCAACCTCCAGCTTGCTGGTCGAGAAAATTACCCCTCGACCACGGAGAAAATTAGTATTAATATAATTGTTCTTATTTCTTAAGTGAAAATTTTCTGTTTATCAATGGTTATCAAAAAATAATTTTTTGTGTTTTTTTTTTCTTATTTTCACGTAGTACAAATGAAGAGATATTATTATAATTTTTATTTGAACGTAATTTCTGGTTGCATTATATGTTATTTAGGGCCGTGGGTTGGTCACACATGCTTTGAACCATATAAAAAAGCTGAATATAGCTGTGTCGTTTTGCTTGGAATGGATATGAAAAAGTGTGCACAAGAAACGCGAATAATCAAGAATTCCCTATTTTTTCTAGAAAGCAAACTTTTATAATGTCTAATCTACCGGTTTCGTATGTTTAGAAATTGTACAACATATTTTAAATAAATAAATTCTTTAAGGCAATGCACTACGTAGTAATGCAAAATCATGTGTTTTTGGTTTGAAAATTTGGTCGCCTAGAAATGTTTCAGATGCTTTAATTAAATACTGCGAGTAGAATACATCTTGGCCTTTGAAATAATCGAGTATTTTTTATATGAGTTTTTTCATAAGAAGAGAGATTTTTCATAATTTTTCATTTTCTTTTAATAAGCCCAGAAAAAATAATGTAAATAATGTATAATGTAATAATAAAGTTCAAAATTTCCTACTAACGAACCCGTTTTCGATAATGATTTTATTGCATAATGTGGCAAATTAAGTTATTTATAAAATGATCGGAAAAAAATTAAATATTTATCGCTGAACATCCACAAAATAAAATAAAAGGCACTTTTTGGCCATGTTTTTTTCTTGCATAAATCAAAACAGGCGGATGGTGTTAAGCGGGAATTTAAACAAAATTTAAAAAGAATGGAACAATACACGCTTCAACAACGCATTGAAATTATTAAAATTCACTTGAGTGAATCAAATGCAAATCATCTTGAGTGATGAGGCCCATTTCCACCTCGGTGGCTTCGTCAACAAGCAAAATTGTCGCATCTGGGGCTCGGAAAACCCAAGAGTTATTGTTGAAAAGCCTCCTTATCCTCAACCTGTCACTGTAAATTACCTGTCTCGAAAATTAGGCTGGAGCAACAATTACGGTAAATTTACTTTCAACAAAACGGCGCTACGTGCCACACAAGCAACGAAACCATTGATCTTTTACGATTTAATATCAAAATAACACCTCTTATTGGAAAACCCTGTATATAAAAAATCAATCTGCGCATATTTGTGTTCACAAAACTAGAAAAGTAGTCTACCGATATCGATGAAAATTTCAGAGTTTGTTCTTAATGGCGCCAGTAGTGTTTAGAGAATAGTTTGATGGGTAGACAAAGTCGGGGACGCCCGAGGAATACTTAATGCCATATCTCTGCGCCGTAATGAGGTACGAATTCGAATTCAAGTCGATGTAATGTAATTTTTTAACTTTAACATTGTGGTATACATTAGTGAATGGTGGAAGAAAATCAAAGACGACTGAGAAAGACATAAGAAAAAGCGAAGCATTGCGAGGTTCACTAGTATTTAATATAATAACAGATTTAGACAAGTATTTATAAGAATTTTGTCGCTTTGAGGCATATTTTTACTAATATTTTTGCTACTTTCATCGAAATATAATACAAGGTTTTCCAATAAGAGGTGTTATTTTGATATTCAATCGTAAAATATCAATGGTTTCGTTGTTTGTGTGGCACGTAGCGCCGTTTTGTTGAAAGTAAACGTTGTACAGATCAATACCATCCAATTTCGGCCATAAAAAATCATTAATCATCTCTCGATAGCGTAATCCATTTACCGTAACTGTTGCTCCAGCCTCATTTTCGAAAAAGTAAGGTCCAATGATTCCAGCGGACCATGAACCGCACCAAAAAGTCACACGTTGAGGATAAAGAGGCATTTCAACAATAATTCTTGGGTTTTCCGAGCCCCAGATGCGACAATTTTGCTTGTTGACGAAGCCACCGAGGTGGAAATGGGCGTCATCACTCAAGATGATTTGCATTTGATTCACTTAAGTGAATTTTAATCATTTGATGTTGTTGAAGCGTGTATCGTTCAATTTTTATTAATAACGTAGTTTCTACTTGTCAAATGTCAAAAAATGACAGCTTTAAAAGTAACATCTACTGAAATAGCGGACTATTCAAAATAACAACTCTTATTGGAAAACCCTGTATTTTTCAGGTAATGTGATATTCTACATAGAATTTTGGGCTGAAAAAAATTTAATTTTCGTTTACAAGGAAAGCCTCGACATTTAAGAACGTACAAAGAATAATGGATGCAAAATACGCTCCGCCAGACAAGTGAACAAGTCACATCAGAGCAACTTTGGGTGCTGTTTGGCACGATATAAAATTGTGCATTTTCCAAATTTTTTGCAATTGCAAAAAATAATGGGTAGTTAATCTTCTGATTAAAATCAGATTTTTATAGATGTAAATAACCTGCGTATCGTAGCTAATAGGCAGGTTTACACGTATAGTAGATATATCAGAAAAATATGTTTTAATATACGTGCCAGTTATGATTGATTTATTTTTGGGATATTATGCAGTGTTGCGCCACCGTCTTCTTTCGTTAGCCAACGTTTCAGACAAGATTACATAAATAAATAAAAAATTATAATATTTCAAAGTTAATACTCGAGTTCTGTTATATTTCTATTCAAGTTTTTTTTAATATTTATTACATATTATATCTCTGCTTACTAGCAGATTTAGTGTGTTGGGAACTCTTAATTAAGTAAAAGGTTCTTTACAATAATTTCGTGTATTTACGTTACAATAAATATAGTCTGGATTTGTCTACACCATTCATTACCCGATGGTTGGTAATTCTCTATTTCTAGAAGCTTGAAGTCTGACAAGGATACCCCACAGGCAATTGCTACACACTAGCGACATCTGTCGGACTCTGGAGTAAGCTTTATGACTAGTGCCATCTATCGCTAGAATATCAAACTTTTTACCATACATCACATTACATTAATTATTGCGCACCGAATAAATACAACACTAGACTCCATCTTCCATTTAATGTAGTTGCTTCTCGCATTAATTTTATGTAAATAGGTATAATTCTTGTTCTCATCTTATGTCAAATAAAACTTGCTCTGTTAACATATTTAACTTTAAGAACATTGCTTGCTTCAAAAGGCAAAATATAAGCGCGAATACGCAATAATCCTTAACTGTATCAGTTTGTTAATATTGTACTGGACGATTACACCAGTAACATCGACTGTAAATGCTGGCTTCCTCTTGGGGGTATCTTGGATACGGATTTGCCAATGATATACAGACTTCACAAATGTCGTCGGACGACTGACTTTTTGAAATACATTATAAAAGTATTTTTATCTTTTTTTTATAATGCGTAGATACGTGATATGTTCATCATTTCATTTTTGACTCTTAACAATATCAATCATCATTTTTGACTCTTAACAATACTCTTGAACCAAGTGGTCGACTGTAAAATCGTTGTTAATTTAATGTTTATTTGGGCTTATAAAAGTGATCAATTCCACAAAAAGTTGTTGCGTAATTAATTATTCCACTTGTATATTGTACATCGTAAGTGATCGTGTGATTTCGTTGACTCTACAGAGTGCTACAATTCATTGTTTCATAACCTTGACAGTTCAGTACCTATTCATAATGTCTGTTCTACCTACTAAAGCGGGTACTAAGTCAAAACGTAATGTTGCCGTAGAGAGCCCCGCTGCTGAGGCTGGTTCAGAGCCAGACTTTGGTAATTTACTAATTTTGTTTAAGGACGAAATTAAAGAAGAAATTAATAAAGTGTTTATGCAATTAAAAACAATGAATGATGCGCTAAGAGAGTGTCACTCCAAAATTAATAACCTCGAAGTCAAAAACAATGAACTTCAAACTAATTATAATCTGGTATTGTCCAAATTAAACCGTCTTGAGCAAACCTCATTAAAAAATAACGTGGAAATTATTGGCATACCGGAAAAAAGAAATGAAAATTTAATAGATATCATAAAATTGCTAGGAGCCAAGGCAGGTGTTGATGTTCTCCCAAATGATATTGATGGAATCTCTCGTACAAGGGTCAAGGAATTACCCAGAGAAAATCCTAAATTTACTCGTCCAATTGTAGTAAAGTTCACAGCCAGCCGCAGTAGAGATAACTTTCTTGCTGCTATAAGGAAGAAAGGCAGTCTCAACTCAAGTGATTTGAAGCTTCCCGGGGACTCCAAAATTTATGTCAACGAGCATCTGACTGCTGCAACCCGTGCGCTCTTCAAGACAGTGAGAGACTTAAGCAAGGATAAAAACTTTAAATTCAGATGGATCAAATACGGAAAAATATTTATACGCAAAAATGAAACTAGTCCCATTATTCAGGTGACATTGGAATCTGACGTGACTCAGGTTTTTTGCTGATAATCTTCTTAGATTTAGCATCGTCTCGTGTGACTATAAGCTATTATCAATTTATTTTTCCTATCTACCTTATCTTTTTTCCTACTTTAAAATATCATCCTTTGTACTGGTTTTTCTTTATTTGTATAATATTAACAACTAACTCTTTTAATACTACCAACTTTAATCCAAATTATCCTACAATTACTCTGCTTGCGTTACTACAACACCACTCTAATATTTATAATTTACTAGAACATGCTTACAACTATTTTATCAGTCTTATATTTTATATATTTTATCAACTAAATGTACTAAAATGTTGAATGTATATTATCAAAATGTGACTGGACTGCGTTCTAAGACTGATAGATTTTATTTTAATGTTACCAATAACAACTATGATATTATTATGATAACTGAAACTTGGCTTGTAGACAGTATTGCTAGTGAAGAGCTATTTGACAACCGTTACCTGGTATTTAGGCGCGATCGCAATGAGCAAAAAAGAGGAGGTGGAGTAATGATTGCGTTGAAGAAGCACCTCATAGCTCATGAACGTAAGGATTTTAACACGAACGCTGAAGACATCTGGGTGACTGTTACGATTAATAATTTCATAAAAATTCATTTATGCTGTGTTTACATACCTCCAGGAGTCAATCACTCACAAAATATAAATGAATTCATGGATAAATTATGTGAACTTCGAGGACTACATCACGATGATCATTTTGTCATATCGGGTGATTTCAACTTACCTCAAATTAACTGGTCTTTAAGTAATGGTAATAGTATGCAAATTACGAATGGCTCTAAATCTGAAATTATTTCCAAACTATCTGACACCCTTTCATTTACTGATCTATCACAGTACTGCACCTTTCCAAATAAAAATCATACATACCTAGACCTTGTTTTTAGTTCGATCCCTGTAATTGTATCGAATACTGACCAGTATCTCATCCCTGAATGTAAACATCATAAAAGCATTCTTGTTGACATTAACATATCTCTGGAAACTCCTATGGTGGAAAACAAACGAACAATCAATCTTTTTAGGAAAGCTAACTATGAAACAATAAATAACGTCCTTAGTAGTATTGATTGGGATGCAGAATTTTTAAACCTATCAACCAATACTGCTATTGACCGCTTTTATACAATTTTATATGAAATCATTCGATTAAACGTCCCGTCAAAGGAAGTTCATATTAATAATTCTTATCCCTATTGGTTTAGTCCAGCCCTAATAAAACTGACTAAGGAAAAATATAAAGTGTTTAAAATGTGGAAAAGGTGGTCCAATCCTTTAGACTACCATGAATTCTGTATCCTTCGATCAAGGCAAAAGAAATTGTCTAGAGAATGTCTTAAACAATTTATAACAAACGCTGAACTTAATATATCTCGTGACCCTAAAAACTTTTGGTCTTATGTTAAAGGAAAAAGAAATAATTCTGGTTTGCCTCATGTTATGAAACTGGGCGAAGTGACTGCTGAAAATCCTTTCGCAATATGTAACCTGTTCTCACAGCATTTCGTCTCCACCTTTAATTACAACACTATTTCCGATGTACAATCTACCAACTATCATTTTGACAATCAAGTTAATATCTCCTCGGTATCAGTTTCAAAACAAAAAATAGAAAAAATAATCGATACTATTTCTAGCTCACTGGGTGCGGGTAGTGATAAAATTCCGGCTTTCTTTATCAAAATGTGTAGCAAGGTAATCTCGAAGCCCCTATTATTGCTCTTTCAATCCTCATTGAAAGAAGGTATCTTTCCTGATCGTTGGAAGAGTGCTCTCATCACACCTGTTTTTAAGTCTGGGGCTAAAAATGATGTCCAGAACTATCGACCGATATCTAAATTACCAATCTTTAGTAAAATTTTTGAAAAAATTGTTCATGAACAACTATATAACTGCATCGAGTCTGTAATACTCGTGAACCAACATGGCTTTATGAAAAAAAGATCGGTTGTATCTAATCTTGCCATTTTCATTGAAAATATTACTAAATCAATGGATGATCAAATCCAAGTTGACGTAATCTATACAGACTTCTCAAAAGCGTTTGATAAAATTGACCACAGTCTTCTTTTGTCCAAATTATTAGCTTTGGGAATTCATGGGGATTTATATAGATGGTTAGTCTCCTATCTTAATGGGCGCACTCAGGGAGTAACAATAAATGGCTTCATCTCTGAGATTGTAAATATACCCTCAGGTGTGCCCCAAGGATCTCACCTGGGACCGTTACTGTTTACAATTTTCATCAACGACATTATAAAATGCTTTAATTATGCAAATGTTCTACTTTTCGCTGATGATATGAAAATATTCCTGCCTATTAATTCTATAATTGACTGCTTTAAACTACAAGAAGATCTGTATAGGCTTAATGATTATTGTATCCGCAATCGTCTCAACATGAACACTTCTAAATGTTATGTAATTACCTTCACTAGAAATAAAATTAAGTTTGACCATAATTATCATATAGCTGGCCAACTACTCAAAAAAGTTACACAAATTCGTGATCTAGGTGTTATACTTGACAGTAAACTTACATTTGAGGCTCATATTGATATGATTGTTAAGAAAGCCCTTAGAATGCTAGGATTCTTATTCCGTATTGGAAAAGAATTTAATAATATCATAACACTTAAAATATTGTATTTTTCTTATGTTCGCAGTCATCTTGAATTCGCTTCTCCCATATGGAATCCTCAATATAATATTTACATAAATCGCATTGAAGCCATCCAAAGAAAATTTGTCCATCATTTAAATTTCAAACTAAATTCAAACCTTGACGTAAACAGGTCGATGGACCTTTATGGACTTAAGCCATTAAAAACTAGAAGAGACTCCGCAGATATAATATATCTCCATAAAATTATCAATGGCTTTATTGATTGTTCTCCCCTTCTGTCTGAAATTAATTTTAGAGTCCCGAGCGTTAGAACTAGAGAAAAATCACTTTTTCATCTCCATAAATGTTCTACTAATATAAGACAAAATGCGTTTATATTCAGAGCCTGTAGTATATTTAATAAGAATTTTAATGATATGGACATATTCTCAAGTAATTTAGGAACCTTTAAAAGATATGTAATAACTAACATTAAATAATTTTAAATATTCTACTTGAAGTTATCATGTTATTGCTTTGAATCCTTTCCAGTTACTTACCTTCCAATTTATACTCATGTGTTCAATTTAGTTGTAGGTATACATTTATTATATTGTTATTATTGCTATTGTGTAGTGCTTTTATTGATTGCTGCTGTGTTGAAATTTTACAATACATTTTGTTTTGAATTTAAGTTGGTTATTAGTATATCAGTTAAATTTAAATTTTTGAAATTTAGCTGGTTATTAGTATATTAGTATATCAGTTAACTTTAAATTTTAATTTATTTGTGTTCCTAGATCTGTTATTATTTTTTATTTATTATTTACAATTTTGTATTTTTTGTAAATTTCTCAGGACACGGGTACAGAACCCTTAGTTTCTTGTTTTAATATTTTTTATTATTATTATAATTTTAAGTGAAAATCTGTTATTGGATTTTATCTTTATTATTTAGTTTATTCTTATATATGTAAATAATCTGTTGATTTTCCCAAATAAATAAAATAAAATAAAATAAAATAAAATCATTGGAAGGATAAATAATTATTCTTCACAGTTTGTATCAAACATTTATACATTATTACATGGATAAAATTTAAAAAATTGTCAAAGTGCATGATTACGAATTGGAGGCATTTTTTTCATTGACTATTAATATATTTTTATTGTATAAACGGCGTAAAAAGTAAAGTTACAGTTTTATTACTCATTATCTACACAAAAAGAATACGTTTTATAAATATCGAATTCTTTCAAAATTATGGACGTTCCAAGTCAAAATGTCCTGGAAAGTTTTTTGTTAACATTTTCATGTTTGATATTAAAAATTTATTGTTTAAAAAGATTAATGTTTTTTTTTAATGTAAATATCTCAAAGATAATTTTATCTAATTTCTAAAATAGTAGTTATTTTAATGACAACTTCAAAAATATTTAATATTTAGCTCATTTTAGAAATCTCGGGAGCATTCGAAATTCCAAGAAAATTCACCATGTCGTTGGGACTTGTTGGTAAAAATATTTAAAAACCTGAAGGGTTAAATTAATAGGTTGTTGAAAAAAATATGTTATTTAGGTTTTGTGATAGTTTATTTGCAATGAAACAAGGCTGCAATATGGGAAGAAATTAGTTTTTACGTAGGATTTGTTTTGGTTTTTTATAAAGGGTTTTTATATTTTCGTCGTACCGGCAGACTACCGACATAACTCGGCAAGTTGCGTCGACTGATGCTATTGCCGATGAGTTTGTGTTTAGTTGGTAGAATAAAATATAATTTTACATTATATCTTCAAGGACTGTGCCATATGGCCTGGACAGGCCATCGCATGTGGTATCAAGTTCTGGTGGGTCTGCGATTCAGATACTAACTACGCGTTTAGAAGTCAAATTACACCGGAAAACTTCTAGATTTTGATCGTTAAGTCAATCAAGGTACACGAGTGGCGTAGGATTCAGTTGAAAAGTATCGCTATACCGGCCAAATTGTATATTGCGATAACTTGGTATTGTTCGCGCAAAAGGGGTGTTTGTCTCATTGTATACACAGATACAGAGATGTGCTTTATTTCAAATAAATCCATTTTAAATGCTTTTCTAAAAACCATTTTGCATTTTAAATGCTTTTCTCAATGAATTATCCATTTTAAATGCTTTTTTGCAACATTCTTCCTACTATCTCCACTCATCTTTTTTTCATAAGCCCCAAATATCAGTCGGTCCTCAACCTCGCTATGAGAGATAATTTCCATTAGTCAAGTTGCTCCCTGGTAGGAGCCCTGGCAATTGAGTGATATCATTACAAAAAATACTGATTCAAATACTGAACCTGGGGCCATGACGCTGTAATATAAAATGTTAGATAGCAGTTTCTATGTTTTAACGTTAGCAACATTAGTCCCGCGCAAATTTTTTGTGGTTTCATAATCTGTAGTTGTGGTGTTTTTGGATTTACCATCATGTAATATGTTTGTTCTACGTTGATGTCCACTGTTAAATGACAAAATTGTTTAAAAATTCTATAATTATTTTAATTGTTTGACCTGAGAAACCATTTTGCATTTTCAATGCAATTTGAAAGTAGGTATTTTGCATTTTGCATTTGAAATGCTTTTCTAAAAACCATTTTGCATTTTGCATTTTCAAATGGAAAAGTTTTGACCCATTTCCATTTTGCATTTCAAATGGTTTTGGGTACCCATTTCGCACATCTCTGCACAGATATAACATATTGCCACGTTCATACACACTATTTGGACACCTTATTTTATATAAAACTAGTTTGATAGCCCACACCTCTTATATGGCCTGGCCAGGCCACTTTGCCCAACTAAAGGGGTAAAAGAGCATTTCCCATCGGAGGGTTATCTTTTTGAGACAACCCCGACTTCGTCTCGGTACAACTTGTATCCATAACAAATACACAAAATAACTTACAACAAACGAGAATTACGTTTTGGTTAAGAGAAAAAAGTTATATCGCATATTTTTCTGCGTCAAATGCTCAGAAAAAACAGATAGTAAAAAATAATGCCACACTCAAGAAATTGCAATGTATAAATAATAAATATAACTAAAAGATAAAATTGCCAAAACGTGTTATAAAACTAAATTTTTCTCAAATTGGGAGGCGGGTATGATATCCAACACCTCTGCCATAGGTCACCCCAAGTGGTTCGTTACGTTTGTTGATTTAGCAGGGGTCCCTGGGTTTATGTGGTCAGGTCTGTCTAGGTCTTAACGGTGAATGCGTCAGCCCACCTGCTACGTGGCGGAATCTGCGGAGACTGGTTGAGGGAGACCTTTTGACCTCTCCAGCAGCTCTCTCGACCCATCGCCTTGCACTGAAATGGGAAGATGAATTCATACGTTCGTGACTCCAAGTCACACTTACCCCCAGATTCCCACCCACCCCTCGTACCTTTTTCTTTCCCAGATCTTCCTCTCCTGTCTTTCCTTAAAAATACCCTTTGCAAAAAGGCCTCTTGAGTGGAACTGAATATCCATCTTCAGGGTTTTCCAATAAGAGGTGTTATTTTGATATTCAATCGTAAAAGATCAATGGTTTCGTTGTTTGTGTGGCACGTAGCGCCGTCTTGTTGAAAGTAAAAGTTGTCCAAATCAATACAATCCAATTCCGGCCATAAAAAATCATTTATCATCTCTCGATAGCGCAATCCATTCATCGTAACTGTTGCTCCAGCCTCATTTTTGAAAAAGTAAGTTCCAATGACTCCGCCGGACCATAAACTGAACCAAATAGTCACACGTTGAAGATAAAGAGACTTTTCAATAATACTTCTTGGGTTTTTTGAGCCCCAGATGCGACAATTTTGCTTGTTGACGAAGCCACCGAGGTGGAAATGGGCCTCATCACTCAAGATTATTTGCATTTGATTCACTCAAATGAATGTTAATAATTTCAATGCGTTGTTGAAGCGTGTGTCGTTCCATTTTTATCAACAACGTAGTTTCTACTTGTCAAATGTCAATAAATGACAGCTTCAAAAATAACATCTACCGAAATAGCGGGCTATTCAAAATAACACCTCTTATTGGAAAACCCTGTATTACTGGGAGCCTAAATGTATGTAAAGTGACAAGATTATAATTATAAAAATGTACAGATATCATCTTAAAAAATAAAATATATTTTTTGGAACTTAAAACTTAAAGAGATAACGAGAAACTTGTTACAAATCGGGAGAAATTAGGTATGCAGGGGCTTAAATGTGTGCTAAATAAATTTCATATTCGAAATAAAGCGAAAGTTCAGGTTAAGTTTTTTTTGACGTTTGTAATTCCAGTAGGTATAATTACGCGAAAAATATTTAATAAAACACGACTCGTTAAGAACCAGAGAGAGAAGAAAAATCTCTGGACAAATGCATAAATCTGATAATATTATTACTCCAGCGTCTGGACGGTGTAGGCCCTGTGATTGGTCAAATTCAAATTTTGTTTAAATAAGACTTTAAAGATTAAGACACGATTTCATACTGAAATAGAATCGCCACATGTAATACGATATTTCTTAAAAAATATCGTTTCTGCTCATACAATTTTTGGATAATATCGAAGAAAATATGTCTTAGAAAGTTCATAATCCATTGGATTAATTACATTACAGTGAAAATTATCCACAATTACGTGATTACGTTTGACGTTTGACGAAAAAAGCACGCGTTAATTCAATATGGCCGATACCCGATACGCATCGTGGCTATAGGTGGCCGACAGAGCGCCCCTCTGGCGGTGAAGAAACGAATCAAATGACTGGCGCGTATATTTAAATATGCAAAATTACTTGAACATCAAGCGTTTAATAATAAGATTTCTTCTGGAAGTTTAGTTCAACTTTGCAATGGCATTTTTCATTATTATTTATAATTTTTTTTTGCTTATTAATTACATCTGATTTTATATTGACATGTTTTCTAATTTCTAAAATTTCTAAATTATTTATTTGCGATGCTTTAATCCTGAGTGAAGTATTTTAAGACCTGAATTTTTATCGAAAGTGTGATTCAAAAGATGATTTGCAAACTCATATTCACTATTTCCATTTAGAACCCTGAGATGTTTTTTTAGTTCTGACTTCAAAGTTTCTATTGGTTCTACCTTTGTAAAATAAATTACAATCCAGCCCAATTGAGTTTATAAACTCCTGATTTTTTTGTTTGATTTTCGCAATCTTTATTATTAAGAATATATTTATTCATTCTGTTATTAGTGTAAAACGCCGGTTGAATAGTACCAGGAATGTTTATATATATAATTTTAGAAGTGTCGTTATCCACAAACAGAATTCTACGCCATTGTTTATTTATATCTTAAGAACTAGGGTAAAAATACCGTTTGAAGATAATATGTTTAATTATTTTATTTAGTATTTCAACTATCAATTTATTAGAATAACCGTTATTAAATGTTATTTGTCTTATGAATATATTGTTTTATGGTTATATGCAAAAAAAAATTTCAGGTCTTAAAATACTTCACACAGGATATAAAGCATCACAAATAAATAATTTCGAAATTTTAGAAATAAGAGAACATGTTTATAAAAGTAGATGTAATTAACAAGAATTTTTTTTTATAAACTCTCTTTTAAATATTTTCCCACTTAACTGGTCTTTCATATTGTAATTCATAATTCTTATAAACCCAGCCTACTCTTACCCCTCCCCCCTCCTTCCACTTCTTTTTTCCAATTGTAATCTATATTTAATTTTTGACTTCGGTGTATACTTCGTTCATGAAACATGTATTGGTTGTATATAATAAAGTGAAGTTAAAAAAGTTATTTGTTTTTTAATAAAATAAAGTTTAATCGGATAACATTATTTTATCTATTTCCATTGTATATCAATGCATACGTACATAATAAAATGTAAACATTATATTTATTTATTAATTGGACAATTTGCATGGCGCCGCTTTTGTGAGATATCACCCCAGGGGCGCTATATTGTAATAATCTACCTTTATATATAGATTTTTACTCTCCTGATGAAGGTGTATATATAATCTAACTTTAAACTTTATTAGATACAGTAACAGTTTTAGGTAAAGAATTACCACCAGTTGGAGTAAAATTCACACCTTTTAATTAAACCGACTGCTAATCACATTGCACAATTACCCTCCTTTTATCCATAAACACGGGTACAATTAATCAATATGTAATAATGTATTATTTCAGTCAACTTTGTTGTAACTATCTTTAATTGTTGTGACAAACTATACGATATTGATTCAACTTATAGACATTGACGGTTGTAACACATATTTAAGCACTGCAAGTCTCCTATGAGCAAATTATATTAGGTACCATAACAGTTAATATCAGTTGTAGACATGTAGTCAATAATAGTGTTTCATTTGAAATAATCCATCACAAATACGTAAAATTTCATTAATTCAAACAACTGTCATTCTTATTATGCCTAAATTGAGCATGTTATTATTCATTAAATCCTTCCTGTTCCGTGTTTTAACAATATATACTCACCCTCTCTCTGTGAATGACCTAATATCTATCTATTAAATGTAACTGTTGTTAGTATCACTTAAACTGGGCGCAGCCCAACTAAGTGCCGCCCGCAGGGCCTAGCAGCAAAAACCCGCGGAGCGGGTTTTTAACTGCTAGTTATTAATTATTACATATTAAATAACAGAACAACACGTGTTTTTAATAATATTCGGAGCAAAATTTGCACTTTTTTTCTATGTAGGGAATTTCATATAATTACCGGTTAGGCTTTACAAATGTAAAGATATATATATTTTTTTATAAATAAAAAAAAAATAAAATAAAAAAAAAAAAATTTAAAAAAAAAAAATTAAATTTTTTTTTTTTTTTTTTTTTTTTTAAAAGAAAGACAAACATTCCCGGGTTACGAATAACCCAACAATGTTTGAAAATCTCCTACTACCATCACAGAAAGCCGAAAATGTTGCTTGTGTTGTGATGGAGGACTTAGCCAGCCGAGGAATCGAACACGCGACGCTCGGGTGAGACCCAAGCGCTATGCCCACTCAACCACTGACCGGTCAAAAATATTATCTTCAAAAAACAGATACATTTTTTTGTAACTAAGAAACATTAGGAAATACGTTATAATGTAGAAAATTCTGAATGTGGGGGAAGTAACAAGGTTTTGTTAGCTTGCGTTGAGAGCTGTTACTGAAACAGCAATAGTACTACAGTTAAATTGAGGCAATATTAAATAAATTGTATCTCGGAGTTTTCTATGAAAGTTCTTATCATTTATGTCCTTTATGGGCCGCATAAGCGCTTTGCTTAACGTCTTTATTAAATTTATAAATCGTTAGGGGTAAAACTTTACCCTCTCAACTCAAGGGGTGAAACCAGATAGCAGATATAAGAGAACAAAATGTGTAATCTTTGGAAGATAGATAACATAACCTTGTAAATAAAATAACTTTACTTATACTAACAAAACCTTATTTTATTCACATTATAGAAACAAGTTAGTTACAATGGAAGTGTTATGGAAGTGTTAAATATGTAATATGTAATATTACATATTTTATAGTGGGTACTGTGATCGCAAAATGTTTTGTGGATCATTTTATGGTTTATCAATTGATAGTTATTTAGAATTGGGAACGGAGTCTGACATACCCCTGATCTTCTGAAGCAATGCGAATCAATATTCAGTTTTAACAGACTCGATATTATCCACACTGAAGGTCATTTAAAGTGCATACTGCACAGGTTTATAAATAATATTATTTTGCAAATGTCACTGGTGTGGGTAATTCACACTGTCAGACATGGACAGGTAATTGGGTAACGGGTTGGGTTGGGAAATGCAGTACCATATGTTAGAAGAAGAAGCATATAATTTCGTTAACATTTTTCAATAGCATTTTTCTTGTGATTTCTTTGTATTTGTGTAATTTACAATAATAATCAGTGGCGGCTCGTGACTTCGGTATACTAGAGTGCTAATATTACAAAAATGGCATTAAAGATGTTGTTGTGGCTGTAAACGATGTTTTTTTTTATTTTTTATCGAAAATTCGATTTTTTTTATCAAGATTTTCAGGAAATCGGTGCGGCCAAACTGAAATTTCCTGAAAATCTTCATACAAAAAAAAAGAAAAAATGAAGATGTTCAGGGAAAGGTGTATGAAATCGGTAGAAATTTGATTTGCAGAGTTTTAGTAAACAAAACAGTTTTGTTATTTCATTATGCCTGTATGTTCATTAAGTACAGGGTTTTCCAATAAGAGGTGTTATTTTGAATAGTAGTATTAGTAATAGTAATAATACAGTAAATGTTACTTTTGAAGCTGTCATTTTTTAACATTTGACAAGTAGAAATTACGTCATTAATAAAAATGGAACGATACACGCTTCAACAACGCATTGAAATTATTAAAATTCACTTGAGTGAATCAAATGCAAATCATCTTGAGTGATGAGGCCCATTTCCACCTCGGTGGCTTTGTCAACAAGCAAAATTGTTGCATCTGGGGCTCGGAAAACCTAAGAGTTATTGTTGAAAAGCCTCTCTATCCTCAACGTGTGACTGTTTGGTGCGGTTTATGGACCGGCGGAGTCATTGGACCTTACTTTATTGAAAATGAGGCTGGAGCAACAGTTACGGTGAATGGATTGCGCTATCGAGAGATGATTAATGATTTTTTATGGTCGAAATTGGATGGTATTGATCTGGACAACGCTTACTTTCACAAGCAACGAAATCATTGATCTTTTACGATTGAATATCAAAATAACACCTCTTATTGGAAAACCCTGTATTTATGTCAATAGTGTATGCATGTATGATGAATTATTAATTAACCTGCTGAAAACCAACTGCATTCTGGATCAAGAATGTGGGTACAACTGGAGAATATTTTCAATTCAAATATGAGCTAGAAAAGCGTTACAATATTAGATATTTACAAATTAATGTTGTTTTTATTATTTTCAATGATTAAGTAATGATTAAGAAACAATGTGTTTTATGAATAGCACAAAGGAAAACGTTTCATTTTAAAGCAATAACTATTAGCCTGATACACCTTTATGAATTGAAAAAATCTTCCAAAAAAAATACGCGCCGCCGACGGAATTGAACCCGCAGCATTCTAGTTGCCGGTCAGGTGCTTTACCAATTGCATGTATTTTTTTAATTTATATAGGTGTTTCAGGCTAATAACTATTGCCTAAAAATAGAATGTTTAATAATTTATTGTTTATGTATCTGATAAAGATAATAATAAAGACAACGAAGACTTACATTTTTTTCTTTGTAATTATTTTTTTACAGAACCGGTTCGTAGTAGCAGAGTTAACGAATGCGTCATGGGTTCAATTCCTCGACTAATCTAAGACATTTTTTAAACTAAACTAAACTAACAATTTTCCGCTTGTAAGGAAGGTATTGAATTTTTTAATGTTGTCCGTTTTTCGAGTCCTGTCTTTCGTGCAACTTAAACCTTGGAACAATAAGCTCTAGCGTCATGATTTTTGCATAGATTTTGGTCTCTCATATTTCAATGTGAACTGTTTTTAGCTCGCCATTCTTTTTTGAGTTTCAGAAGTTAAAATATATAAAAATTAGACAACCATTTGTCTGTTGATATTCAATGAAATCTCTAGCGAAACCGGGTGGTAGGACCAGTTGTTTCACATTCTTTATCTCCTTCTAATCTTCACGACATTCCTCTAATGGAAATCCCATAGTTATAAATTTTAATGTGAAAAGCTTACAAGAGACCAAACTGCTATTTAATATATAGCGCTAAACCAGCCTACGGATTCCCCAATCGGGGTATGTTATGAGGTGAAGGCGTGGCAATTCAGAACTGGTCTCTGAACACGGCTAAAGCTATTTCAAGCATCGTTTGATTATTTCACCAGGGCGACACTGAGAGTATCTACCACACAGAGAAAAATGATACTGTTGAAAAACTTCCTGATAAAATACTAGTCATTCAGAATATATCGAGAACACGCGTTCTTTTCATAATAAATGTCATAACGGAATGCGACAATATCAGTTTGTCAATATCAATATCATTATTTGTATGAACATGTGTTTCGCCGTCCTTATAAAAAAATCGCATTTGACTGATACTTTGTTAGGAACTATTTCAATTCATTCGTTATAGGACTCCAGTCCCATTTTGAAAAGGAAAACAAATAATTTGACAAGAATTATTAAATCAACATTATTTCATATCAGCAAGTTTTCTCTTTTAACACTGGGCAGGCAGCTGTTGTAACTATTGTGCGATATCAAATCAAAATGAAGTTATTTATCAGTCTACGAAAGAAAATTCAGAACAGCAAACATAAAAGAGGTCACCTACAAAATACATTTTCAATCGTTAAAAAAACTAGGTGTTTTGACTCCAATCCAAGTATAAACGCCTTAATTTATTGTTTCTTCCAGAGGAGACGTGTGCCCTGTTATCCAAGCCACGTAAACATAACATTATAATACGATCGGCCTGCTAAATGAGTCGTGGCATTTAAGAGGTTAAAACTTTTCCTAAAAGATTTTCGGTCTACAATAAATCCGAGAGAAACCCGCGCCGTTTTGACAGACTTAAAGTAGATATCTGGAATTCTCTTGTGGGGTGGTGAGTGGAGAAGTGGGTTCGGGTGGGATATAGAATAAGTGGACGGGGGAGAAAAAAGGCATTGCCGCAATAAAAAATAATATATCCTTTCGTAGCGCGATCGAAGACCCGGCGGCGATTTTGGCCCGACGCCATTGGATGTGCCGCTATTTTTTCCCCGTTTTTTTTTACGTCTGTTTTCTACTCCCATTAGACGGGCAACACTCCTCTTGTATTCAATATCCGCAATTAACGGTTAAGTCAGACCTTTAACGTTCCGTTTGTGGGCTTCCGAAATGATTTCACGTTGGATAACGCTTTTTTATTAGCGATTTTAATGGGAGTTTGTTTTTTACCGTGGGTTTGATGGGGCAGTTTTAAGAGAATTTGTTGTTATTTGAAGTAGTTACCTGATTTTTATTAAATTATGTCAGGAGCAGAACAGGTACATCGATAGCTAAATTCGGTATCACACCAGATCTGTTCCATGATCGATTTCATAGAATTTGTAAAATAAATCACTGAAAACAAGCATTTCATAGATTAGATTATCATAGAATTGTGGGGGTCACGATCAAATCAATTACTAAACAATATCGTGTCGATAGGCTTAATTATGTTGATTTTATATCGATATCCCGAGCACTGTCGCGCTGTCGAAAGCCAAACCGATATTGATACAAAATAAATAATAAATTAAAACACTTTTTTTTACCACGGAAATCTTTATTTTTTTAAATCGACATGTTTCGAGAACGATTTTCTCTTCATCAGGACATAAATTGTACTAAAACTAATTATCAAGTATAGAAAAGGGCGTGGGTAGAAATTAAAGTAAATAGATCAAAGACAAAAAATTACAATGGAAATATGTTTAGGATAGGGTTATTCACAATTACCAATTTATTCACAGTTTACCAATTGAATTTTAATGATTGTAACCATTTTTACATAGGTAAAACTTTTACATAGGAGAACATAGTTCTTGAAACATGTCGATTTAAAAAAAATAAAGATTATCGTGGTAAAAACATAGTGTTTTAATTTATTTCATTAATACAGTGGTGCTACAAAGAGAATTTGCAAAATTTGAAGAAATAATAAATCATTTTACGATGGCAACACTGGTGGATATGCTTATGAATTGAAATTCCTAAACAACAGAAGTCAAACGGTTATGTAAAAATACGAATAAATTGACAAAGTCGAATTGAAATGCTAACTTATATAATAATACAGTGGCATACGCATGTACTTGTTGACATTAACAAAGGAGTTTATGAGGTTAATTAGTTAGAGTTAGCCATAACTTGTGATATTTGAACAATTTTCTTCCCTCCAACTTGATTGGATTCAATTGATCGCGAATACCACTTCTTTGAATTCTGACAGTTAACCGAAGGTAACGCTAAAATATGTCTATCGGCCTTGGAAAATTTCTTATCTTATGAACTGACCATAGATGACGGATTTAGTCAATATCGTATAGATATAAAGATTTATCATTCGATCAAGTCATTGTCGATAAGACAAACTAAGCTGTCGAGTGTTACGAACTAAGATGTTTATCGATAAACTTAGCGAATTATAAACACGATAATTGAATAATTGGAGGTTCTCCAAAGAATCGAAGGAGGAAGGCACCTGCTCAGGACCTTGTCCGAAAGGCGTGCAAGATGGATCGGCCATGTTATACGACAAGAAGGCCTCTTGCATGTCATAATGGAGGGTATGACCGAGGGGACCAACTCTAGGGGACGCCCACGCCGAGAGTACCTGGTGGACGTGCGCTGCTCATCATATGCACAAGTCAAAAGAGCCGCACAAGACAGGGAAGAATGGAAGAGGAGATTAGATGAAATTGCTGCAAACCAATCCCAGGATTGAAACCAGAGAGAGAGAATTGAATTAATGGAGAGAGGCGTGTCAGGAGTCAATGGTAGGAGAAGTCGACGATAATCAAGGAAGACATGGCATTATCAAATCAATCATATTTGGGTCATGTTAAAAATCGGAATAATAGAAAAGTTTGAAAGTAAGTGGATATCAGGACAGAGTTCTGTGGCAGTCCATCCTCTCTGAATACACCTGCAAATAAATGGCTTGATATTTGTTTCATTAGTTAGAGCAACCCGTTGATGAGGACAGACTAAAGCACTAAGAAACTATGAGGACCAATTTTAAAAGTTTTTTTTTCTTTGTATAAGTATCGCACAAGCGACTCAAATGTACGGAGGTAGTAGGACTAGTGAGGGTGGTAAAGTGAAAGGTGATGGAGTACCTGTCTCTTCATATTGGTTAAAGTAAGTTTCGAGCAATTTTTCGAATCTGAGTGTTGGTTTGTTTGACGGGGTGATGAAAGTTAATCTATTAAAATAACCATTCCAGTTATTTTTGTTCATGTTCATTTTTATAATTATTTTAACATACAAGTCATTATATATTACTATGACACAACTATGGAATTCCACTGTACAACTATAGATATGTCTTTCGTTCACCTTTTATCGCTGTATTAATTTAGCTAAAATCTACAAAACACCTAATCTAGGGTAATATAGGTTCGCTAAATACAAACAATACAATAACAACACTACAGAGGAGATCCAGAAGCGCATCGTGAATGCAAACCGCTGCTATTTCCGCCTACAAAAACAGATAAAATCCAGACTGCTTTCCAGAACCACCAAGGTATTAGTGTACAAAACACTAATTAGACCAGTGCTTACGTACGCAGCCGAGACGTGGGTTCTAACTAAGAAGAATGAGCGAGCACTGGACGTTTTTGAAAGGAAAATTTTGAGGCGCATCTTCGGACCGGTTCTAGAAAATGGATTTTGGCGCAGACGTTTTAACAATGAGCTCTATACTCTGTAAGGAGCTAAACGTCACAAAATTCATAAAACTGGGAAGACTTCGGTGGCTAGGTCATGTGGAGAGTATGACCGAGCATCAAGAACCAAAGTCCCTGCTGAGCTCAAGACCGATAGGGAGAAGGAGCCTGGGAAGGCCAAGGTTAAGATGGAGCGACAACGTCCTCAAAGATTTGTCTGCCTTGGAGCTTGCTTCGAAACTGGAGAGAGCTGGCGCGGGACCGAGATGAGTGGAGGAAGACTCTTGAGGAGGCCAAGACCCACCAGGGGTTGTAGAGCCAAAAGTGATGATGATGATGAAATACAAACATGCTTTACAAGAAACTGTTATTGTTTATTTTTATAACTATCAGCAAAGTTAATACACATTGCTCTGTAACTACTTTCATAGTACCTAAATTATGTACTATTAAATATTTAACTCATTTGTACAACAGAACTCTCTACGACTTGTATTATACCTACTTATATCATTGATATTCAGCTTATTATGTTATGTACACACATATTAATGTACTCTTGAACAACTTATCTATAACAGTATATGCACGTAAAAGACTTTAAGGCGTGAACAAATAAATAAATAACTATTGAAGATAATGTTAGCAATTTTTAAACGAAAATCAGAATGAGAAGTGGTCACATCTAGGACTTCAACCCAGGGCTTTTTTTCCGCTGCTCATATCACTAGGGAATTCCTGTATCGAAATGAACAGCTATACAATTATACTTAATCAGATGGATTATATCAAATATGGGGTTTCTTATGTGATTTATGACAGAAGCTACGATATAGGTTTTATGAGCACTATTTCGTCTTTGACGAATGAATTGATAGGTTTCCTAATAAAAACAAATGTGTTATTGCGATGTCGGAACACGTATTCATAAAATTCTAATATTTTCGCATTTCGTCATCGTATATTATCAGGACAAGTAAAGGTGCATGAAAATTTGATCTGACATATTAGGAATGGACTAAAAGTATAATAAAAAAACGGCATCCGATTTTAATAAAATGGCAATGATCATTTTTCTCTTTGCAGGGCGATATCAAACATAATAAAACCAATGTTTGCATCTTGTTTTAGAGAAAATTTGGGTTTGGGTTTAAAAGGTTTGACTACATTTGAAAGAAAACATTTTTAATGAAGATTAAACTTCTATAATAAAACACGAACCGTATTTGTAATATGTTCCACCTTGGCTTCCAATGTATTCTCAGTATCTCCATCAGTCTAGTTTGAATACTACAGTTCTAAATCGTTAAAACATACTTCCCCATTCGCGAATTCACGAAATACGTTTGTAATAATATTTGAAAACTTTTATAGCGTAGAATAGATTTTAACGACCACCTTAGGTTGTCTGCAGGATTCATCAAATGACACAAGCATTGGGGTAGTAAGAATAAGGGATGTGTTCTATGATATCGCGTAACTCTACCGGCTAATGCTCCCTAGTTTACGACCCCTGGATAACTACCCTCCACAATGGTGAACAAATTCTGGAAAACGTTCGTAATATTTGGAATCTTTTTATAGCGTCGTTTTTGTGAAAAATCACCTCAAAGGCGTTCTACAACACATATAGTCCAGTCAGTGGGGAGTTTTACCTTGCAAAAGGTTAGGTAGTAGCGATTTTGATATATGTTGTTAAGATTGGGACTCTAAGGAAAAAAAAAAGTTTTCGACCTTGGGAGGGTCGAGCTCGACCCGCCATCTTGGATTGAAGGTGCCAAAATTTGTTTTTTTCAAAATAATTGTGAAGTGGTCGTTTTTACAACCAAATTGTTAAGAGCAAACTTAAAGACAACTAAATTACCTACATTTTTTGTGAAAAGTTTTTTTTTGTAAGTCTAATAGGTAACGAGTTACAGTGGCGGAAATGTGAATAATTTTCTAAAAAATGATGAAATTCCCAACTTTGTAATTTTTTCGGGTTATTCATTACATAATTATAATAATTTTGTAAACTCATTTCCACACCACCATGAGGTATAGAACGTGGCGCATTTTTTTATTGTGGTATCTCCAGTAGGTCTACTCCACAGATATACCAGCTATGGTAGATTTCGAAATTATGTTACATTACTATGAATTATGTTACTATAAATTATGTTACTTAATAACAGTCTTCGTCACCAATGTCATCATCTAACTCATTGCCTGTGATACTGAGATTCTGGGCTTTCATTGACAACATCTCTTCTTCTTCGTCCTCGACATCGATGTGAACCTCTAGCGAATTTCAGCATGTTTGACCATTACAGCACCCACATACAATAGAACACTTCAATCCAGCTTTCGTGCAGCTATATGCAACGCCGCTTCCTTTTTTACAATTGCATGAAATAAATTTTAATAAAGTCTCGGGTGCTGGTTTCTTTGTCATTCTTACTGGAACAAGCCCGTTGGTGTCACGTTTCCAGCCCCAGTTTCTGGATTTTTTTGGATTGCATACCATTTTTGGACTTGGTGGTACGTTCTAAATGCATGGTACCGTGCAGCGTCGTTCGTTGGTGGCAAAGAGGCAAGATTGATTTTGCTTTTTGTTGTCGACTTTGCGAAACGTTTGTAGCGGACTTCTTCCAAGGTTTCCTTATCCATGTCACCCCCGTACAAAGCAACAAGAAAGCGTGTTCTTGCAACTGCTATGTCTTCTGGTGTTGCATCATGTTGTTTGAAGATTCATATCATGGCATTGAGTCTTGTGTCGTTTTGCACAAGCGAACAAAATTTTGTTTTTCCTTGGTTGAAGAAGGACGATGTTGTATCGCAGCCGCTAAATGCCATGAAGAAACAGAATATTCTCAGCCGCCTCTTTGTATTTCACACTATTCGCGGAACAAAGTCTTTCAAAAGTTTTGCCTCTCCCGGGTTTGTGAAGATATATACTACTTTTGGGTGGTGCTAATGCTGTCAGCAGAACTAGGAGATCAACGTCTTCGCCAATAATGAAAACAGCGTCATATGATGAACACAAGGAAATCGCAGTATTGACAATCAACTCATCAGCATCTTCTTCAGCCTGCTTAACTGTAAAATCATCCTGTATAAATTGCTTTGTAAGCATCAAAATCAGACGGACTTTGTTATTTTCAGTGGCTAAAAATCGTTCTTGTGAAACTTGAACTGGCATTGTTTCATCGAAAAGAACATCTGCAGACATGAGCATCCAGGCAACGTCCTGTAACCAGGACTCAATCAGTGTTGCCAAGTCAGCTGTAGACTAGGATCCCACTATAACAAATCAACGTCATCGAGTACACGAATGATGCTATATAAGTATATTGTAACGTAGAAATACGTTAAAATGATATTGTGTAATATGTTCGTACAAAATTTATCAAGAAAACTGGACTTTTACAATTTTTTGTCAAAATTTTGTTCTTTCAACCGCTGTAACTCGTTATCTATTAGACTTACAAAAAAAAACTTTCCACAAAAAATGTAGGTAATTTAGTTGTCTTTAAGTTTTCTTTAAACAATTTGGTTGTAAAAACGACCACTTCACAATTATTTTGAAAAAACCAAATTTTGGCACCTTCAATCCAAGATGGCGGATCGAGCTCGACCCCCCCAAGGTCGAAAACTTTTTTTTTTCTTTAGAGTCCCAATCTTAACAACATATGTGAAAATCGCTACTACCTAACCTTTTGCAAGGTGGAGCCCTTTTTTATCCCCCACTGACTGGACTAATATAATACATTTCTACAATGATCTACAGGGTTTTCCAATAAGAGGTGTTATTTTGAAAAGCCCGCTATTTCGTTAGATGTTACTTTTGAAGCTGTAATTTTTTGACATTTGACAAGTAGAAACTACGCCATTAATAAAAATGCAACGATACATGCTTCAACAACGCATTAAAATTCACTTGAGTGAATCAAATGCAAATCATCTTGAGTGATGAGGCCCATTTCCACCTCAGTGGCTTCGTCAACAAGCAAAATTGTCGCATCTGGGGCTCGGAAAACCCAAGAGTTATTGTTGAAAAGCCTCTCTATCCTCAACGTATGACTGTTTGGTGCGGTTTATGGTCCGGCGAAGTCATTGGACCTTAATTTTTCGAAAATGAGGCTGGAGCAACAGTTACGGTGAATGGATTGCGCTATCGAGAGATGATTAATGATTTTTTATGGCCGGAATTGGATGGTATTGATCTGGACAACGTTTACTTTCAACAAGACGGCGCTACGTGCCACACAAGCAACGAAACCATTGATCTTTTACGATTGAATATCACAATAACACCTCTGATTGGAAAATCCTGTATCTTATTATTAACTTATGGCTAACAGATTTCATCTACCGGTTCGTCGATCATTAATACAAAACTATATGTACAATGAATTTGACCAATAAATCTGATGCTGTGTTAGGATGTACATATATTTATTATTACTAGAGTTCACTTCCATTGTTCTACGAAATCTCAGATTCAATCGCAGATATATAAGAATCGAAATTTTAGTTGATCTTTAAGGTCGCTATTAGAGATATTTACGTTTGTCAAGTTCCTCTCTTGAAGGAGTCCTGACAACATAAGCCGAATGCAGCCATTACTAAAAAGTTAAAGGTATTCTTTATTATTAATACGCATAAATTATTTAATTATTAACACTACGTTTCAACATAATTACCTACCATAAAATAACCTACCTACAATACTCCTACTTAGGGCCTAAAATGTTTGCCTCATTCCCGATGCATGGAAATTGAAAAGTGCTAGCGCGTTGCGAAAATTGGTTAGCAATTGGCTTCTGGACATGGGGAGAGTCGAGAGCGAACTCATGCTAACACAAACTCACATATCTAATATGAACTAATAAGTGTTTAATTAATTATTTTTTTAGTACTTATTTAAGTACTAAGAGAGAAAAAAAATTTAAAAGCGTTGATAATATTATGTTAAATTTTATTTTTTTTCTTCCCAAAGGCTATTTTATACTTAAGAGAGATAAGGATCTAAAAGTCTTTATTTCAAGTTTAAAAATGGTTATTTTTGTTCCTAATACTCGATCTTCATTGTTGTTATTATTTAAATTTAATTTTGCGTCGTATAATAATGACTAACCATTTAATAAATAAAGATTCGAAATTTTTAAATTGGAAATTCATATGTCATACGGCATATATTCTGGTCTAGTAATGTGTAATTTCTATCACCTAAGAAAATCTAAAAATATAGTACTCTAGGATTCATATGTCTTATACTGATTTATAAATGTGAAAATTCTAACTATACAATTTTAAATGTTCTCCAAAATGCCCTGGAAAGAATCTCAGACTTGTGATGTCCCGAAAGAAACCATTCATCTGTTCTGAATGCAAATACTAATGTTATCCAAATTGACCCTGGTAATAAATTACATCTTTGCGATTCTTTCAAGGATAAAGAAACCATCCTGTCACTTCGAATGCAATCAACAATGTTCTCAAAATTTGTTTTGACAGCATCGCCATTCCATTGTAAGAATATTATGTACTAAATACACAATTTGGCTGTCCTGAAACGGGAATCCTTCCCAGTTGGACAGACAAAGGTTCATTTTGTTTTGTATTGTTTATAATTTATATATATACATGTAAAATAAATAAATAAAATATAATAATAATTATTCACGTGGAAATGCAAATAAAGCATTTTGATTTCAATTTCGTAATTTCCCGTTTTCAGTGGACACCATGTTGAATTTCAGTACTTTTTTTTTGTCCAAACGACATTATTGTACCTTGGTTCATGGTGCAGTGGCTAGTAAAGAAATTAAAATGATTATTGACACACCGCAATAATCTATGAATATTGGGGAATATTAAGTAGGTACTAGTTCTGTGAAAATTAATATAAAGTACTTAAAAGTTATGAAAAAAAGAACTTAGTATTATTAGAAACGCAGCACTTTTGGTTCATTAGAATAGGCAATCAATCAATCAAGCTACAATTCTGTTTTAGATTGATTACACACCGTTGTTAACTCTGTTGCTAATGTAGCTGATGTTTTTTGAATGCCGCTATATAAGTATGAAACTGTACTAATTAAACACTTTACCAGTGCATATTTCGAAGAGGTCACCGTATTAGATTTTTTTGTTTTTGTTTTTCTTCTTCATTGCTTTAATTTATTTTGTACTAGTGTATATTCTTTATTCTTTCGTTTTTTTTACTAAGATAATCATTCTTATAATTTTTCTTTCATTTTTTTACATTTTATATTATTTGTACAATGATTATCAATAACTATCCTTAAGGTAAATGGAGATTTTCCGTTAATCAATATATATTATAAAAATAAGTGTACAATGTGCGTGCCGCTAAAACTCTGAAACACGTCCCGGTACGATGAGGGAGTTATATTGTGTGGTAGTCCTCTATCCACCATCCATTAGGAAGATTCCCGTTTTTTATATGAAGATCGTGCTTTCGAGGATATAAGGGCTGGAAGTTTCGCATTTTAGAAATTTCTAGAACGATCCAGAACATTTAAAAGAATTCGAGAGAATTCCACAACATTCCAGAACACTCCGGAACATTCTGGAATGTTGTGAAATGTTCAGGAAATAGTCTGGAATGTTCGGGAATAATTAACTAAAAACGGGATTACAGGCCGTTTCCTGATAAACTTTTAGTAAATTCGTAATCGTGACAATATATTGATATCTCTAAATAGTATAAAACAAAGTCACTATCCGCGTCTGTCTGTTGGTGCGCTTAGTTCTTCTAAACTAAGCAGCAGAGTTTAATATGGTTTTCACTATCATTTAGAAAATTTTTTCAGGAAGGTTTATATATATAATACATGGATATTATATTTATTTAAAGCAGAGAAAAGTCAAACAAAGGCGGGTAAACGTCAGCTTGTTCTAAATTAATAATCTGCCTAGCTATGAACTAATATCGGTCCGACAAGACAAACACTTACTAACAAACACTTGCACAAACTTTATTAAAATAAAATAAATAGCGCTGTGCAATACCGAGCACAATTTATGCAAAGATTTTTAAAAAAAATTTTGTTTGAGTTTATTTAGGAAACAAACAGTTGTACCTACATGTGATTATAAAAACCAGTTATGTTCCATTTACAGTCTGTTTTATGGTTACAGGTTAGGAAGGAAGTAGATATTTAAAGTTATTGGTAAAAAAATATTGAAAAAAATAGACGAACAATAAAAAATAATCGTTTTGATTTAGGTACATTGTAAGGTTATTAAAAGTTGTTTGTTTTTAAAAGTTTTTAGGGTACAGTGGAAAATATCAATATCTTAAGAGATAGTTATTGTAAGTTATTGTTATAGAGATAGTTAGTTATAGTTATAGTTATGATAATAGTTATAGTTATGATAATAGTTATAGAGATAGTTATTGTAAGTTTTGCAGATACGTCCGAGTATTTTGATTTGAAATGTTGCATGTAAAATAAGCCATTTGATCTGGTATTGCGTTCAGGGAAACGAAATGCAATCTTTTCTAATAGAAATCAATAGAAGTCAATAAGGCAGTACAGGATCTTATACAAAAACAGTACGTCTACATTTTTCTTCATTTGTACGACACATGTTTTTTTTAAATATTTTCAGTTCAGTTAATATATGTTTGGTATTGGCGATTCCTGATTAAATGCAAATTGATCAGGAATGCTCAATTTGCATCTTACCTTTGCCATATATAGTAGTTTAAGTGTAAAATGTTTATTGAATGGTTTATGATGCGTAGAACGAAGCCCATTTGTTTGTAAGTTCTTTCCAATGTCTCAGATTTTTTTCGCTTCGTTGAAGAGAAATGTGGTTTAGGTGGTAAGTTTGAATGATAGGGTAATTTTTACTTAAATATTATCGGATTACATTTACAATACGTTCACGCTCCCAACACGCTATTGTGTCCTGTTCAGGGTTGATCAAAGCAAAACGAACTCTTAGCAGAATTCTTGCCTGAACAGACTATGCAATAATTACAATAGCGTATTATCCAAGGTTGATATTTTCAGTTGCGAACTTACCAAATACAAGAGGTCTGTAAAAGAATATTTCTCTGATGATTTGTGAATAATGTTCACATCTCTATTATGATTTGATTTAAATCTACAACCTCTCTCCATGGCTATAGGTAAATGTATTATTTTGTAAATTTTTCGTTTTATATAATATTTTGTTTTGTATGAATTTTTTAATTCATATTCCTTTTTCACAAATTTAAATAACTTATTCCATATTATGCTATCTCAGTAGAGGTAAAGTCACAAGGATGAAATCCATAATTGGTTTTATTTTACTACATAAACTGTACAAACTGATTAAATGTTAACGGTCGATTTCCCAAAAACGAATAAATAAATAAATATTTATTAACATCTTTTTGTAATTTTTTTTACAATAGTTTTATATCGTATATAATAGTGAAATCAGAATGATTGATGACATTGAAATAAAAATCGAAAAAGTTTTGATTTTGGGTTGAAACATTAGGAAGATTAATATATAATTACTTTTGTATACGGCCTTACCATAATTAAGTCTGGTCTACAAAACTGTTACTAGAAAAACTTACGATATTGCTTGAAGCATGTATTCCATCAAAACCTTGTCGAGAAATAATTTTAGGCGAGCCATAGATAGCTGCGCATGGCTACGTTTCACACGTGGCTTTAGCTTCGTTCTCTATAAGCACGGATGCGTGGGTATCTGATGACAGTGGCACAAGTGGGCTACAGCGCATGCGCCAACCAAGTGAAGCTTGCGGGGCCCACGGCGCACAGTGGGCTGAAAATCGCCTTTCATAGACACAGAGACTTGAATTTTCAAGGGTATTTTTTTTGGGCCAGAAATCGATTCTGCTGATTATTACTATGCTATAAAATTTCGTATGAAGCAATCGCGTGTACAAATTAAGGAGTTATCATTTTTTTAAGATAAATTTGTATGGCACTGACATTAACAATGCGGCTATCTTTGGAATCATAAGGTTGGCCATTCTATCCTTACACACAGATATACTACTATTTATTTGTATTTTTTCGACATACTTCGTATTGTGGCGAAACTTTGAATTTTTTTTTAAAATCCTCAAAATTGAAAAAAAAAACTTTATCTTGTTGATTATTCATTTTAATGCTTAAATGCTTTACATGTGAGTATGCTTTGTCTAGTTTACAATATTTTATTTACACTTCAAGCCAAAACAGTTTAAGAAATCTAAAAGTTAGTTTTTTTATTTATTTTTTTGTGTTTAATTCGTAGAACTCCATTTATTTTTGAAAAATTTAATAAAAATTTAATTTAATACTTGCAGAACTTGAAAATAACTTATAATTATTAAAATTAATTAATTATTATAGCATAGTAATGATCATTAGAATCCATTTCTAGCCGAAAAAAAATACCCTTGAAAATTCATGTCTCTATGTCCATGAAAGGCGATTTTCAGCTCACTGTGTGGCGGCTATATCTATAGTAAATATTTTGAAATATCTCTTCAAATTGCCCACATTTTGGCCAGCGCTCGCGGACGTTTGCAAATTGGCCAAATAAGGTCCAGTGTTAATTAATAATTTCCAGGTAAATTAATAATTTTGTAATGTTCTTGAAATAATAAACTAAATTGAATTGCCTTGGTTATCAATTGGTAAGACCTGAAAATTTTGCGTTATTTTTGGTAAGATTCGCGCTTTTTGGCGAAATACGTGTCATATTGTGTGGAATTTTTATATTATTTTTAATACAAATTTTTAAAACCAAAAACACAAGATTTTGCATTATTAAGCATTGAGGATGGTGTATACTTTGTATTAAGCATTGAGGATGGTCTATACTTTGTATTATAAAGTTCTGCATTCATTTGTAATAAAGGACGTTTTACGAGGCGAGGAGTTTTGAACTGCGGTACTGTAAAATTCTTGGCTTTAATCAACAGTTTATCTTGTCAGAAAGGATTGTGAATCATTTGAATATTGCGTAAAAACAGGTTGAATTCGTGAATTCCTTACAAATGAAAATTTTACTTTTACTATGATATAATAACTTTTATATATTTTTAGCTGAGCTTAGCGAAGTCCTGTTTTAAGGCTACGTTCAAAAAGAAGAAGAATATGGTTTGGAAGACAGATAGTAAATACAAATGTTAGAGGAAGCTATAGTAAAAACATTATAATCAATATGCCTACGTGAAAATTTTAGTAAAGCATGACCTATTTAAAATAGAGCAAAAATCTTTAGATAAATCATAAGTAGCATTTAAAGAAATCCTATGAATTTTGTTCATACCCACAACGTGTTAAATAACAGAACCACATGTGTTTTTTATAATTTTCGTGGCATATTTCGCGATTTTTTTCTATCGGAGGAAATTCATATAATTACATTTTCAACGCGGCAAATGTATAGAGATTATCTTTAAAAAATAACACATATTTCTTGAGTTTAAAAACTCAAAGTTTTTGACGGAAGTATTTTATAAATTGGTAGAAATTCGGAATCCGAAAATCTACCTGTAAATTTTTTTGTTACCTTCAGTTTTCGATTCAAGATGGTGGCCGTGCTGGATACTACATTTTTATACCGCCAGAGTTCGCATGAGCGTGGAAAATATCATGGTTCCTTCATGAAGAAAGTTTTAAAAAAGAATTTTCCTTGAGATATTGACGTTATTTTGAACAAATCGTGTAATTGGATAAGCTTTGAGATTTTCACGGCCAAAATTATTAAAGTGATTTGTTTTTGGGATATTATGCCGTGTTGCGCTACCTCCTTCTTTAGCCAATGTTTTGGACAGCATTGCAGTGTCCATCATAAGTGCAGCGTGTCCAGGGCAGATGTGTAATCATAGATCAGATTATATAATAACACATCTGCCCTGATGATGGACACTGCAATGCTGTCCGAAATGTTGGCTAAAGAAGGAGGTTGCGCAACACGGCATAATACCCCAAAAACAAATCACTATAATAATTTTGGCCGTGAAAATCTCGAAGGTGCCAAGGAGCTAAATGATCATTTTTTCACCGAGCCAGTCGGGTTGTGTAGGTCGAGATGCGTAATTTGGTACCCATATCGTATCATACGGTTTTTGTCACCGATACTCTTGTATTAATTAATACAAAAAAAACGTGTGGTTTATTAGCGGCAAGTTTGAGTTGTAAATACTCTCAGTATCGCCTTGGTGAGAGACAACCATTCAGAATTAAGCATGGCATGAAATAGCTTTAGCCTTATTTGGTGCGTAGATGTGCTTTAAATTATTGCGAATATAGGTAAAAGGCGTAAAAATTGCGTGGCAAACGGAGTCCAGAACCGGTTTATTTAGGCGCAAAAGTGTTTTTTTTATTTATTTCATTAATAATTAAAAAAAAAAACGAAAACAGTCACAAATAATCTTTGACAAAAAATGTATTTTTAAAAGCTTTAATTTATCTAAACGCAAACTTTTGTATTCATAATGTAACCCGAATCGTAGAATCGATTAATCTAAAATAGTACTCACCGATAGTTTCACCAAAGCATTATTTCAATATTTGGAAGTAAGCGGAATTCTGCAATTTTACCGAAAATTTTAACTTCAATAACTGCAAATGAGAAATATATAAAATATTATATGTTTATGGTTATTTGAAACACCTAGTTTATGCTAATTGTGGCTTTATGTATATAGCCCCTTCGATTCCCCATAAATTGGTCATGCCCGATAGTTCGCCAAATAAAGGCGGGCAAAGAAGGCATAAAAAATACTATTAAGCCAAAGCTCCTTTCCAAAGGCTGTAGAAGATAATATCTGAGATGCTGGGATCACACAACTGTAGCGGAGGTCACCAAAATACAACTTGTTAGTTGGTTATTTGAGAGGGCAAATGTGTCGGGTTTCCATCTAGATGTCGTGAGTTCAATTCATCTGCTAGCCAAGTACCCCAACACTGCAATTAATTCAATTTATTCATTTTATTCATCCATTCATTTCATTCACTTCATTCATTTCATTCACTTCCTCATTTCATTCACTTCATTCATTTCCTTCATTTCCTTCATTTCATTCATTTCATTCATTTCATTCATTTCATTCATTTCATTCATTTCATTCATTTGATTAAATTCATTCTTTTTTTTCATTTCATTCATTTCATTGATTTCAATCACTTCATTCATTTCATTGATTTCACTCACTTTATTCATTTCACTCAATAAAAATTTTTTTATTTGTAAATAAACTGAAAATGATCCTGGTGCAATGTTGTAAAAACCTTTCCAAAAAAACCGGGCCATAAAAATCCTTTTTCTAATTTGAACAGCTCATATATTGAAGAATTTTATGTTTTCAACTGCATGGAATATAGTTACAAGAAGGCTATAATAACATTTCTCAGAGATAAGTAAAATTACGGTTAGCATAATAATTTTCTTGTGCATGGGTTCTATATAATTTTAATATAAACGTTTACTTTGATTACTGATCCACTTAATTATTATTTGAATTTTTTTAAAACCCCATATAGACATATAATATATCTACACAATGAAATTTATCAAATTTTATTTTATAAACTAGCATTATTACTAATAAATTGTGCCATCGAAAAAAATAAATAAAGCATTTCTAGTAAGCAATTTTGAACATTCCCTTGTTCTGACTCTTTCAGTTCACATCAGTGATAATAGTTTATTTATTAATTTATCAATTAATACCTTATTCGAGTGCTGATAGCCTACATTCAAAATTCTGGAAAAATAATATCTCTGATTTAGATTCCTGGACATGTGGATAACGACATTGTGGATTCGTTGGCAAAATAAGGAGCACCAACCCTATTGTTACCTTCGTAAACCACATTCTCCTATCTGACATTTTCCATCATTGGCACTTTGCTAGTCAATCCAAAAGTGCATGCTATGCCTCAATATAAATTACCATCCCATGAAAATTCCCCCATTTTCCAAAAAAATAAATTTCCTCACTTATTTGAATGAGAATTGGTCATTGTTCCGTTCCTTCTCAAAATTGTTCCGTTTGAAAATTCAAGTGCTTGACTCCCCAGATTGTACATTCTGTAGTCTAGAAATGGGATAAACTTTAGATCACATCTTTTTTTATTATCTCTATCTAAATAAATATTCTCTCTTCTATCAAGCCTTATCTTAGATTGCCTCCGCTCCATTCAACATCTCATCTCTTCTAAGTCTGAACTCGATTCCAATTGTGCGATGACGCTGGAATTGCGTCACCGTAATTTGGGGCAGAAAAAGGCGTTATCCTTTCACTGTTCCAGGAGACATTAGAAAAGGATTTTGCGCTACCCCAACCAACACGCAAAGTAATCGCCAGATTTCTGTACTTACCAGGTTGGTGATTCTTTTGTTGATGTCCAGCGGGACCTGCACTTGGAAAGAACGTACGATTAATAATAAGTCACTTTTTCACATGAGCTAATGCACACAATCGGCGAGCATGTGCTACGAATAATTAGAGTAAAAAGCGGTTTTTCTCTCTAGTCGATGACGGTTAAATTATTATTGCCTATCATGTACTAAAATCAAGCGCGGAGTTTGAATTCCTGCTCTATGGTTGGTGGGAACAGAACAAAGCTGACAATGTCAGAAAGAAAAATGACAAACGTCACAACGAAACACCAATCTTCGATACAATTTTGAAATTTTTCCATTTAAAGAAAATAAATTTATAAATTCACCTTCCCTTTCTCCATAATTTGAAATGATGACATCCTTGAAGGGTGAAAGCCAAAAACATTTATAAAAAGGTAACTGATTCTCCGTAGTTTTCTCATCACGGAATATAAATGATCATATATATATATATTCAGGGTATCATATCGACATGTAGAACTGAAGGGATGAAGAAAGAATACTTGTGAGATAATGAGGGATGAAACGAATCTCACCCAAGGACGTCTGCGCTTGACTGTGCAAGATAGAAAGAAATAATATGAATGTAGTTTTTTGACTTAAAAAATATCGTATCTATTACGAAATCCGAAGTGCAAACTTAATCAACAATATATATTATTGCACTCAATTTGGAATCGGACCGTTAACAATAAAATTCTTTATGTAGAAGGTGAAAAGGATTAAATTCCCGCTTATCAGTCGACAGTTTCGATTTATGCAAAAAAACATCGCCAAAAAACGTGTTTTATTTAATTTGTTCAGCCACAAATATTGCAGTGTAAATCACTTTCTTATGAACAAAGGGGTTGGTAAGTAGAAGATTTTTAACTTTAAAGCAGTTTTTATAGGCCTTATTTTTAATTTATAAACAGACGAGAAAACGCTCGATTTTTTTCAAAAACACGTTCGATTTTTTGTATTCTATTTACAGTATTCACAATATTACTAAACCATTACATTTTCATGTCTAAAACAAATGATTTGCACTGGTGCGTAGTGCTTCGCCTTTAGGTTAACATTTAAAATAAATATATAAATAAACTGCCCATCCAAATATCCTACATTGGTCCAACAATAACTGAATGGTTGTGTGGCTTGAGTAGTGGGGAGTCTGAAAAACTGTTAAATAATTTCACATTAAATTATACAGTTACCTATTAATGACATGCCTAGTAAACATTTAATTATAATTTAATTTTAAACACCAACATCTGCGATTGCCCTCCTCTAGAAAAAACAGAACAAATAAAGTATCTAGGAATCGTAATTGACCATAACCTTAGATGGATACCTCACATCAAACAAATCACAAATAAACTTCTCAAAACAATACACATTTTTCTAAACATAAGAAACATATATAAAATAAAACAATTGAAAACAATATATTTTGCACTTTGCCAATCAATAATAGAATATTGAATTATTGCTTGCGGAGGAGCAACAAACTCGGCTATCAATTACATAGAAACAGCACAGAAAACGATCTTAAAGGTAATACTAAAAAAACATAGACTGACTGATACAGACCATATATTCAACAGCTGTGACGTACTAGATATACGCCAATTATACGATAAAACACTACTAAACTACATTTTTGACAAAAAAATAAATTTTAACATACACAAAATAACACTAACAGACCAGTTAGACAAGCGTACAAACAAAACATAAAAACTCCGACAGTAAATTCAAGCTTTGGACAAAGACACTACCAATACCATGTTATAAAAGCTTTCAACAGTGTAAAACTTGAAATTAAAATTGAGGAAAATAAAAATAAATTCACAGACAAAAATTACAAAATAGATTAAAGAACAAAAAAGACAATATTACCAAAATGTCATAGCATAAAATAAAAATAAAACCTACACGTAACACACAAAACCAATATAAATACACATCACTCACAAACACACAAGATTATTTTCAATGTATTATGCGCAGACGCATTCACCCCCAGATTCCTTTCCACCCCTCATTTTTCTTTTTTCACCACTTCCTCTCCTTCCTTTCCCTAAAAAGACCCTCCACCCAGCATCCCCACAGTTCATTCAACATTTACAAATGTCAATGTGAAATGTTAAAGAAGCTAAAAATCTTGCAGATTTTCATGCGTTTTGTCTCAATGTTGTGAAGTCCAAATATTAGTAAAATATTATAGTAGTAGTTTTAGAATAGGTATATGCAAGATAAAAAATGTAAAATTTTATGGCAAAATTAAATAATTTTTTGAATTTATATTGTCCGCTATTCCCAAACTCTTTGAATCGTTAGTCCTAGATGTCATTTCAAAACAAATCAATAATATTATCGTACCCAATCAGCACGGCTTTATCACAGGTAGAAACACTTTAAGTAACTTAATCATTTGTCAAAATTATATAACTGATTCCCTTGTTCTCAAGCATCAGGTGGATTCGATATACACTGATTTTTCCAAAGCTTTTGATAAGGTTAGGAGACATATTCTTGTACACAAACTAAGTCTTTTGGGCATTAAAGGAACTTTATTGATCTGAATCAACAGCTATCTCAGTAAAAGAAAGCTTTGTGTTAAAATAAATTCTGTAGAATCTTACATCTTCGAAGCCACAAGTGGGGTTCCCCAAGGATCTCACCTCGGACCAATTCCGTTTTTATTATTTATAAATGACATTGTTAGTGTATTTAATGATGTACAAGTTCTGCTCTTCGCTGATGATTTGAAAATATATAGAATGATAGTAGTATAGAGGATTGCCATATTTTACAATCTAATTTGGATAAATTGTATCATTGGTGTGTGATCAACTCATTATTTATTAATATTCAAAAGTGCCAAGTTATTCGTTTTCGTAAAATCCAAAGTCATGTTACTTATTTTTATTTTTTATATATTCAATAATATTGTTATTGGGTTTATAAAAACAGTTTATTTTTAAACAAGTTCTGCTGTGTAATTATTATTACGCGTGACAGCTGTTTCGCCTTCTGAAGGCATTATCAAAACTGTCTTCAGAGGGCGAAACAGCTGTCACGCGTAATAATAATTACACAGCAGAACTTGTTTAAAAATAAACTGTTTTTATAAACCCAATAACAATATTATTGAATATATAAAAAATAAAAATTAAAATGGAGTTCTACAAATTAAACTTAATAACAATAAATAAATCATGTTACTTATGAATACTCTTTAAATAATGTATTTTTGACATCAGTCGCTCAGATCAGGGACTTAGGTGTTATATTTGATGAAAAGTTAACATACACTCTGCATGTAAATGATATAACAAAGAGAGCTATAAAAATGCTTGGTTTCATATGCAGAACGGCGAGTGATTTCAAGTCACTTGAATGTTTTAAAACATTGTACACTTCTTTAGTAAGAAGCCAGGTAGAGTATAATTCGCCCATTGTATAAAACGCATTCTGACAATATTGAAAGGGTACAGCACAAATTTCTAAGATTTATTAACTTTAAACTGAATATTCCAATTCAAAATATTAACTATTTTCTTTTGATGAAACAACTTAACTTAATAACGCTATCAGATATGCGGATCATCTCTGACCTTGTACTTTTAAATAAAATTATTAATAATTCCATTGACAACCCTAAAATTCTCGCCAAAATAAAATTTTACGTACCGACTAGAAATACGAGGCAAAGTGCTACATTTTTCTGTGACAATTTTAAAACCAACTATGAAGCTCATACACCTATAAATAGACAACATCATTTTGGCAATAAATTTGGGAATATTGTAGACATGCTTAAAGATTCCGTATTAGTTATAAAACGAAATCTTTTTAATCATTTTACTGAGATGTATGAATTCACAACTCTGTAGTGAACACACTTTTGTTTTATATGTATATGTTCCTTAATACATATTTAGCTTTCCGTAATCCACACTATTAATTTGAATTTACCTTAATTTAATCAAAAATCATAATTTATTGTAAACTATGTAACACAACTGTATTACTTGTTAACTACTTTTGTAAAAGCCCATTAGGGCGTAAATAAATAAAATAATTAAAAAGGAGTTGACATAGGCCGTGAGGAAAAAAATGTGTAAAAAAAAGTATCTTGGCCTTTGAACGTCTTTTTATAAGCCTAGAAAAAAGTATCGGGCCTTTAAAAAAACTTTGAAGTGCAAAATCTGCTACTTAAGAACCCCTTTTCGGATATGCTTGTTCTTGTTAAATGTGCGAAATTAAGTACCTTGGATTATGATTGGAAAACCTTTTAATATTAGTGCCTGAATAGAAATAAAATGAAACATGACTTTTGGCGATGTTTTTTACTGTATCATAATCGGCGTAAAGAGTGCACGACTTCGCCCAATTCAAAATGTTACACGTCGAGGTGGATTGCCTCAATACGGAATGAGTTCCAAACTCGTGTTTCTATAACAATCTTGGTAATTATTATATATCAAAAAATAATTCAATAACACAATTTAAAAAAAAAATAATAAAATAATCTGATTTTCTCCTTATTTATTATCATACTATTAAAATAATTAAATTTTGCCAGAATTCAAAAAAGCTTCAACTATATGGAATCCTGACTTTCTATTCGAATATTTGCGACTTCAATTGTCTTTTTTTCTCATCATTTCTTCTGTACCCACGCACTATCCGAGCAAACGTTCATACCATTAAAATAATTAAATGTTGCCAGAATTCTCAACTATGTAAAATCCTGACTTTCTGTTCGAATATGTGCAATTTCAATTGTCTTATTTTCTCATTATTTCCTCTGTACCCCTTTCACAATCCCAGCAAACATTAAAATAGTTTAATGTTGCCAGAGTTCTAGAAAGCTTCAACTATGTCTAAATAGTTGAAGCTTTCATAGTTGTCAGGATTATAATCCTGACATTCTAAATTCGAATATATGCGGTATTAATTATCTAATTTTCTCATTATTTCATATGTACCCACTTTCAATCCGAGCAAACATTCATATGATTGAAAAATAATTCAATGTTGCCAGAATTCCAGAAAGCTTCAACTATGTAGAATCCTGACTTTCTATTCGAAGAAAATAAGATAGATTGAAGTGGCGTGGAACTTTTTCAATTTGCAGAACAACAACTTTAAATGATATACTTTATATAGCGCTTTTATAAGCTTGTTATAAAATTTCAAGGGTACATTTCAAAGTTGCAAATATTATAGATTACTAGTATAACTATTAGATTTGACCCTAGTTTTAGCAATAGTTGTACGAAACGAATTCTCTACATGAAGGAGTACGGCCACTATCCATGGCTCTACCCGACGAACTTTCTTCTGGGCATGCTGGGACTTCACTCCCTGCAGCTCAGAAGGGAGGGGTATGCCGCTACCCACTTATTCAGACTGCTGCGAGGCTATATTGAGAACTCAGCCATTTTGGAGCGCGTGAGTCTCTATGTTCCAGATAACTATCTTAGACAACGTCATCATAGATTATTCTATCTTCCTGCCTGCAGAACTAACCTGCCAATGGTTCTCCCGGTAGGGAGGAGTATATTGCTCCTGAACCAAATCTCCTCCGAGATTGATATATTTGGCGTCAGTGAGGAGAGATTCAGAAAAGAAATTCTTCTGATTCTTGAAAGAGTCTGTCCACATTGACGAGATCTTTCACCACTGCCTGGAATTTTTTTGGAAATTCCACATTTCTTGAAATTTCTTTTTTTAAGTATAAATACTTGAAAACAATCTTTTGTAAAAAAATTATATAACCTAATTTCTTATATGTATTAAACCCTCATTTGTAATTGTGTAAGAAATTAATAAATAAATTATTATTATAAAATTATTTTATCATTGGAAACTTATGTAACAAACAAAAATATATAAACTTATCTTTTGAAAATGCAGAAAGATTATGCATTGCAATTGGTTCACTCTTCTTCTTTTAAGGGGTTAATTTTGAAACATAGCGTTTTCGGGTTGTTTTATACATAAAATTATAAAAATTTAGTCTGTGAAAAGTAGTTGACCGATTTCAATGAAAATTTTAATATTTTTTCTTTATTTTTAGTGCCACGAGTGTTAAAAAATACTTAACGCAATTTTCTGTACCGGAATGAGACACGGAGTCTAATTAAATTCGATGTAATGTAGTTTTTTTAACAGTAACATTGTGGTATACAGTAGTGAATGGTGGAAAAAATCGGAGATGCCTTTGATAGACATTAGCAATAGCGAAGCATTGCAAAGTCCAGTAGTTTACTATATTATTTAGTGAAATTATAAAGCGTAAATATTACTGTTTCAAATTTTACCACGGATTGATAAATGCTTTTAGTATTGTCTTGTAGACAGACAATCGAAACGTTGTTTGCTTGAAATGGCTTTTACCGTGTTTGGTGAACAAATATGAATAAGTATGTTACTCTCCCCACCTTACTCTTTACGATCTCCTTGTACAATCGGTAAGTCTATAGTCCCAGCGGCTCCTGACGGTTGGGAACAGTAACTTTGAGGGGTATTCACATTTAAAAAAATCTTTTAAAACATGGATTGTACTAATGCTGAATGCATATTTAATATGATACAAAGTAGTTCTGTGGACAGTAGACTAGTGTCAAAAAGTGTGTTTATTATGTTCTCTTATTTAACAAATCAAAGCAAATTTTTTTCTCTAAAATCATAATATTTGTAATTATGTACCTGCTAACCATATATTTTATGTAAGAAATAATAATTTCAATAAAGGAATTATACAATTTGTCTAAAGAAACGTCACTATCTCAATGACAATACTTTTTCAAACTTTCTTCAAGCAGGTACGTACATTAAAAAGTTCGAATAAGAAGTTCCAAATAAACACGACCATTTCAATTTTGATTAAATTATCTTAAGGCGAGGCACTACGTCGTGTAATATTTTAAATTGAGCCGCTATCAATAACAACCCTTACGTAGATGGCGATAAGGTTTAAATTCCCGCTTAACACCATCCCCCTTGTACTGGACACCTACGCCAGTAACATCGACTGTAAATACCGGTTTCCTCTCGGGAGTACCTTAGGTAAGGATTTTCAAAGAAACACAACTTGCGAATGTCGTCGGACAACTGACTGGTTGTGCCAGTTGTTTGCATATTTATTGAGTTCAAATCCAACACGTGTTAATGTACAGCAATTATATTACTTATCTCTAAACAGGATGCATGAGAGCATTAAGGAACCAAGAAAAATAACCAAATTTTAATTACTACGGTTAAATCCCATTTGATACATGATACGTGTCCGGTGATAAGCTTCAAAAGGGATTCGGCGCCGTTAAATGCATAATAACAATAAATATTCATTTCCTTAATTGTTTTAATAATTATATAGGTACATCGACCTGCTGTCCGGTACACTCCTGTTTTGATTTATCCAAGAAAAAAACATGTCCAAAAAGTGCCTTTTATTTTATTTTGTGGAAGTTCATGCATAAATACTTAATTTTTTTTCGATCATTTTATAAATAACTTAATTTGCCACATTATACAATAAAATCATAACCGAAAATGGGTTCATAAGTAGGAGATTTTGAACTTTAAAGCAGTTTTCATAGGCCTTATACATTATTTTTTTTTGGGCTTATAAAAAGACTTATCTAAAAAATACTCGACTATTTCAAAGGCCAAGATGTATTCTACTCGCAGTATTTAATTAAAGCATCTGAAACATTTCTAGGCGACCGAATTTTCAAACCAAAAACACATGATTTTGCATTACTACGTATGGCATCGCCTTAACTGATTATTAAAACAGCCACCATCTTAAAACGTACACAAAAATGTACTGACACGTTTGAATTAAAGCAGAACTTCGATATGCTCAGTAAGATGCATACAAAAAATTGCATTTTAAAGAAATGCTACTTAGATTCACATAAATACATTCGTATAGCAAGAATATTACTATCTATCTTTACTGTCTATAAAATCAGCAATTCAATCAATGCGACGTTCAGAGAACATATCAAATCAAATAGCTCCTCGTTCACCTCCCTTACCATTTAATGCTCCACTGTGTTGATCTAATCATTAGAATGCTTTCTTTCAGGGTTGCTCAGATTATTGATATTTTGTTAAATTTTTCTATTGTTATTACTACAATATTATTACAATAATATACAATAAAACAATAACAATAACAACAATAAAAGGCGTCAAGCATTAGATTGCGGGGCCAACAACCTTCTCTAGTGTGTTGCTGTATGCTTGAGTCTGGACAGTGGCTCTCCTCTCCCTAAAACCTGCTACCCGGACTCTTATGAGGGGTGCAAAATCTGGAACTCGTCCTTCCATAAGCGTGTTTGAAGCACTGCAGTATATGGGAAGGTCTTAGATATACGACAGTTATTTACTAAGGTAAGCATTTGTTACATACGAAAAAATAACCTACTGGTGGCTCCACAACACCAAGCTCACACCCGCTTTTCATCAAACCTGCGTTGCGTGGTTCCTCAAACTAAAACCTCATACGCTCAACGGCAATTCTGGTTCATCGCGCCTAAAATATACAATGCATTGAGTACCGACTTAAAGTCAAGTTATTCTATATCCATATTTACTGCCCGTGTACATCAATGGATATTTGAAAGGGGGCGACCTTTCTTTAAAGATTATATGAGTTCCTAACACAAAAAAAAAATATATAAAAACTTCTTTCCAACATATCTCATATCACGAAAATTAAAATTAAGTGTTGAACATAAACATGTTGTCTTATAGATAATACCTACCATAAATAATCTTGCACACAAACAATTATGTTTATATTTTAATTTTAATGTTTAATATTTTTAATTTTTATTTGTATCTTTTTAAATATACATATACTTTTTCTTTATTTTTCAGTTTACTATTAATTTTAATATATTTGTTTTCAGTTTGATTTATCATTAAATTTGTTTTTTTTTCTTTACTTCATTCTTATGTTTCTATAAAATAGTATTTTGTAGTTCTTTTATGTCATTTTTATTATTATTTCATGTATAACTACCATAACACGGGCATTAGCCTAGTATGGTAGTTAAAAATATGTCTAAAAATGTAACATATAAACATTTATTAAATAATAAATAAAATAAAAATAATTTTAAAAAATCATGCGGTCGGCGTTGAACGAATTTTGGCCCTTAGATACCTACTAGCACCGTTCGGAACATACTTTATGTTGTATGAAATACACCATAGGTTTTAGCTTCCTTGTGCGTTCTGAAATCTGCACCGGGCTAGATTTCTACTGGTAGTTTTGTTTTACTACGGAGTTACATATGATAGGTTTCTTCGTACGGGCAATTTTTTTAACTGTGAAAAATATAATCCAAGTGAAGTGTGTGCTTATGTATGTAGATGCGATTACATTATGATTTACAATAGTTTTCTGCGTTTAGTTTTGGTGTAGCCGTCAATTACCGGATAACTCTTCGTACTTATGTAATGGGATTTTTGTGAATCACGCTATCACAGCTACAAACTTCACCACAATTTTCGTTTACACATCTGCCCTGATGATAGACGATGTAATGCTGTCCGACACGTTGGTTAAAGAAAGAAGTAGCTCAACACGGCATAATACCTCAAGAATAAATCAGTTTAATCCTTTTAAAAATCAAATTATTCACGGGTAATTTTCGTCATTTGAAAGGCAATGATCTTGAATGAAATATACTTATTTTATAAATATTTTCACTTTTAAAAATCATACAAATATAATATCCCATGATTTTTCACGGGTCTGTAGTAGTATTTTATTAAAAACACCTGGAATTAGGCAATCCAAAGTACTCATAAACGGACCAGACCCAAGGCGAACCAGACAACCACTCAATATGGACAGAAACTCACCGAGGGAAGTGGTAGGACTACTAACGGGACACTGCCATCTCAGAGGCACTTGCAGTTGTTGGAAGAAAAAAACACCAACAGATGCAGGAAATGTGAAGAAGTTGAAGAAACTCAGAATAGGTGCCAATTTTTTGCTCCTTTGGGAACAAGGTTAAGATACCTGAGAAGACACATTGTAGAACCAAAAGACATAGCCACATATCCAATGACAACCCTGGTGAACTTTATAATAGGGACCGTATTACTGTTAAAAGAATGAGTTAAAATAGGATATAGCACAATGGGCCTAAGGCCTAAGTGCTCACGGGAACCTTACGTCAACCGTCTCCTATATAAAAAAATAAACTTGAAAATCCAGTGACCCAATGATGGATCAAGCTTGGGTGCTCCTGGATATAGGCAATTCTGTTAGCATGTTACAGTCGGAAGATCTCATAATTAATAATCCATTTGAAATACTTATAAAATTACATAATTCATCAACTCTTAACGAGTGAGCACTTTCAGTGATTTTTTATAAAAAAAATAATATAAAAATGGGCAATATTTTTTTATAAGGCGTTATCTTTCGTGGGATCAGAATTCAATCTTTTTCACGTTCTCTTTAATATTTTACTTGTATCTATAGAATCCTGTATTGAGTAGTTAGATACTTCAACACTTCACACCAAGTTTTATTTAATGTAAATACCGAACAACTGTCCAGAGCCAGTGGTACTATGGTATCCATCATAAGGTGCACGGAGAAAAAGGAGTATAATATTAGATGTTTTATGAATACTTTATGTTACTCTTACGTTTTACTAATATTGCTTCATATTTAGTTTTTTTGTTGTCTTTATTTAGTTTTTATTTTAATTATTTCTTAATATTTTATCATTATACTTGTAATCACAATTTTACAATTGTGTATTTTGTACCTTCTTTACAATGGATTACATCTATTTACTGTCAGTATCTCCTGTATAATACAGATATTCTTCTATGTACACTGCATCATGTATCACTTCTATGTAAAAGCCTTTTTTGGCGTATATATACACGGTGTCCGGAAACTCGTAGTACAAGCGGGAAACTGGAGAATCTACACCACATGGGGAACCCAAATAAACATAAAGTTTTTTGATTTGAGCATTTTCACAAAAAAAAAAAAACCAAAAAAAAATATTTTTCGGCTATTTTAGGGTTAAAGTTTTTTCTGGTGTTTAGGGTTGAACAACAGATGTTTTAACCCTGCAGAGCAGAAATATTTTATGATTACACCGGATTAAATGAAGGGTGATTTCAAAATAATGCTTCAAATCCGAGTTTCTTCATTTGTTTTATTTTCAAATAGTTTTAATTAGTTGGGTACTTTAATCTTCAGTAATAATTTATAAGAATTTGATTAAAAAAAAAAAAAAAATCATCTTCTAACTCGATTTACTCGATAACGAAAGCTCAAATCAAAAAAAAAATACTACAAAATCGACTCCAAATGTGATGTAGATTCACCAGTTTCCCGCTTGTATTACGAGTTTCCGGACACCCTGTATATACCTATATATATATATAAATAAACAAATAAATAAACACATGTTCCGAGATCCGAGATCCTTATAACGTATTCGTGTTTTACCGACAGTTTGTTAGGAAATCTTTCAATTTATTGGTTTAAATCCTGCAGTCCCATTTTTAACAGGAATACGAATTATTTTACCAGATTTTTAATAGATTAGAAACATTTTGTATCAGTAAGTGACCGGAAAACTCATCAAAATGACAATTCAACACACCTATAAAAAGTGTTATAAAGTTATGAAAAGCGATGAAACAAAAATTAGGTTAAATAAATAACATACATAACCTATAAAAACCTATGAAAATATATATCACTTTTTAAATAGGTTACATATGTAACTATTTTACCTAGTTTTTCTTTCATCACTTTTTATAACTTTATATCACTTTTTGTAGTTGTACTGAACTGTCATTTTGGTGAGATACCCGATCTCTTATTATAGTATATTTGCGGGACTTTTGATTGTGGAAGATACTTTCAGTATTTTTTATCAATTAGATTAGATTAGTATTATAATATGAGATATTTTTATCGTATCGTACATGAATTTTCTTTTTGGGAAGTTATCATGGAACCAAGTTTTCTCGATGTGGGGTGAGAAAGGGAAAGAGAAAGGTTTGGAAGTATCTGGCTATTTACATCTAGTCCATTTCAAGCAACGTTTAGATTTTCAATGATGGTCTTTTACAAGGGCAGTATTATGAATATATACCAATATTTTATAGTAGAGAAGATACGGTATACCCAAAGATATTAGATGAACGAAATATGCTATGTTGGCCGCCGGACCGTAGTCGGAGTACTACCTAATTAGGGTACTTTGAACGGTATCGGGACGTGTACGCACAGAAATCTGTTCTATGTATTAGTGCGGATACCTTAGCGCAAGCGAAGGTGTGCAGTAGTATTGGTGAACAAAACCGGCGACACTCGGCAAAACAATTCCACTCAGTACGAACTGCGCATAGCACATCTCGTTCTTCTAATATCTTTGGGTATACCCAAATGATATAAAAAGGGCATAAAAGGAGTTTGCGACATCTTTACGTGCGCTCGTTCAGGTCCCAACTCCAAACCTCTGTTGTATTCCTCAGAATTCCTCGATGGAATGCTGGAACTAGATGGTCAGAATTCAAAAGGGGTTGGCGAGATCTAGGGTGGGCGGAGAAAGAATGATATCCAAGGTGGGCGTTAAAGGACTGAAGGTTTGAAAGGAGGGTTAAAAATTAAAAAAAAATTTAAGTAAGTAACTAAGTAAATGAACTAAGTTGTTGTTACAAAATTGCCGCAATCTAGTAGATTAACCGACCAATTAATGATTAAATATATTTTTTTTTAATTTTTTTTTTTCAAAAATTCTTAAAATAATGTATAAATAATACCTGTAGCTGATTGTGTTCAGAATTCAGACGATCGATTAAGTACCTACTTACCTTAATATAAATATTTTTTTCAAAATTGGAACTGATGTTCAAAGAATTTAGATATAATTTGATACCTGATGAAGAAAAAATATTCACGAAAAATGTTTTTATTGCAGCAATTTTTCTTGTTCTAATACTTTTCTATTAGTTTCACAATTCATACAATTATAATATCCCCTGATTTTTCATGGGTCTGCTCTAGTGATACAATCATAACAAAAACTTTTTACTCTATCAATAAAGGTTTATTTCGTAATGATGGAGGACAGGATTAAACCCGTGACGTCTGGGGTATACACTCGGCTGCAAGACAGTTATAATCTAACAATGAATCAATATTTTATGCATGCCTCTGTAGGTATGTCCAAGTTTTAAGTTTGGCAAAATTTTTCCCAAGGTTGGTCCATAAATTCGTTTTTATTTTTTATTTATTTTTTTTTTTTTTTTATTTATCAACTTTCAAAAATACATTTTTTACAATTAAGTCCCGTTAAACTGATTGATATCAGTTTGTCAACGGGTTCTTTTAACAATTACTTCTTAAATACATATACAATTTTAACAAGTACATAAAATATACACATAATTACATTAATACAAAAAAATTCTTTCACATAACCATTTTTTTAACATACATTTCCTTCTGTGAGTCAATTCACAGCTTTTTATTGAGTTTGGTAACATGTTGTAAATTATTGGAACGAGGTATTCTAGAGTTCTTTGACCATATTTATTCAGGTATCTGGGAACTACAAGTCCATCGTTTGCAATTAGTCTTGTATTATGAACATGTGTCACTATTTTATTATGTTCAGATTGAGATGTATGCTGACTCGCAATTTTAAGCCACAATAAAGCACGAACAGATAATACATTTACAGAGTTGTATAGTAATGACTTTGGTACGTCATTTCTTTGTTCGTATTTAGTTCTGTTTAATAATAATTTTACCAAAGAATATTGTACATTTTGGACTGAAAGAAGATTTGTTTTTGTTGAATGTCCCCATGAAGTTATTCCGTATCTTATTAGGGATTCCGCCAATGATAGGTATACTATTTTAAGGGTATTTGGTGGAACAAAAAACTTTAATCTATAAAGTTTGCTCACTATAGCTCTAAGCCGTGTGCACACTTTTTGTATATGTATATCCCATTTAAAATAACAATCAATTGTTAAGCCTAGATATACGTATTTTGAAACAAGTTCAATATTTTTGCATGAGCATGGTTGTATTACAAAATTATGAATGCAATTAAAGTCATGAGAAATAATTTTAGGAGTTATGGTGATGTTATTATGAGGAGATCTGATGTGCATAAGCTTCGTTTTTTTAGCATTGATTATTAAACCTACATCATGTGACCATTTTTGAAGAGTGACAAAGTCAATTTGAAGTAAATTACTCGCTATTAATAAATCCTCATGTGAAATAACTAATGCAGTGTCGTCAGCATAAACGTAATGTTTTACATGAGAAAAAATAAATTTCATTGCAGTAACATATATTATATACAAGGTAGGGCCTAGTATGGACCCTTGTGGTACGCCTGCGAAAACAATATTTTTTTTGCTAAAATGATCAAAAATTTTTACACAAATCTTTCTATTTTGAAAGTAGTTAACAAATAATTTATGTAGGTTTCCTGTAATTCCAATGTTTTCTAGAGTTTTAAGTAATTTACTATGATCAATCGTATCAAAAGCCTTTGAATTATCAATAAATAATACGAGTACATGTTTTCTTTTGTTAAGATCATTATTAATTTTATTTGAAAATTCTTGAAGTAGTAGATCTGTGCTTTTATTTTTTTGGAAACCATATTGATGGGTATCAATAATAGAAAATTTTTCAAGGTACTTTATTAGTTTTACAGATATATATTTTTCTAGGATCTTTTCAATTGCAGGTAAAATACTGATCGGTCTATAGTTTTCAATTTCACTGTGTTTACCACCTTTGTAGATAGGTCGGATTATGCTACATTTAAGATCTTCAGGTATAATTGCCTCCGATAAAATCATATTAATTAATAGAGTTAAAATAGGTCCTAAGATATTAAAGTGTTTTTTAATGTCAGACATTCTAATTTTATCTATCCCCGGCGATTTTTATCTATCCCCATTGAAATATTTTATTATATTATTTTTTATCTATCCCCATCATATAAAATTAAACATTGTAAAAATGTTCCGCATTGTTCTAGATTGATTCCCAATGTTATTGCAATTTTTAGGATCCAGAACGCGAGATATTTTTTGGCTTAGTGAAGAAGAATCCGTTAAAGCAATTTTATAGAACTATGTCGTTATCGAAAAGATTTCTGAAGAATTCTTCGGTAAAAGGAAGGAGATATGAATATACGACAGAGTAAGAACAAATTGCCTTATGTCTCAGCAGAATGAAATAATCTTTGTAAGAAATCATTTTTTGTTGAATTGTTTATAATTTATAAATCATCAATTACATGCCTAACAACTATACTCGTGGGAGATCCAAGGCACTTTTTTATGCTTCGAAAGAGAGGACTTCTGCTTATCAGAACGCGTCAATCAACAGAGGGGATTGAACTGCTCAATGCTAAATCTCTATTTCCGATTAATCTTTATTACGAATTGGTTTAAATTATGAAGATAAAAATATGTGATTTAGATAAATTGAAGCTTTTCTATCGTTTCTCTTAAGTAGAATTCAAATAAAAACAATATTTACTCAAAGTACTACAAAAACTTGTATTAATTCAATAGAAATGTATGAATTCATAAATGAAACAACTTTAAAAAAATACAATATTATAGCTAAGATTATCTGTGACAGTTTCCCTTTATCAACTTTATTCTTTCTTATAAAATTGTTTGAAAAATAAATAAAAACCACTTTTGAGCTAGAAATGGAATAGACTCCGTTTGCCAAGCGATTTTAATTCCTATTGCCTATATTTGTGACGATATAAGGCATACTGAGAATATATACATTTTTGGATTGTAGTTTCCTCTTAAGGCTCCATAGAGAGGGTTCAAAATGGTTTGAAAGGGATATATGTAAATACGAATATTAGAGGGATCACGCAAATATTAAAAAAAAATGATAATAATTAAGCGAAAACGTGGAAAATATTTAATGAAACACTAATCGTTTGAAATAGAACAAAAATCTCTAAGTAATAGTAATGTGTAATTTCTATCACCTAAGAAATTCCAAAAATAAAGTACCGAAGGATTCATATGTCTTATACTGATTTATAAATGTTGAAATTCTAACTATACAATTGTAAATGTTCTCCAAAATGCCCTGGAAAGAATCTCAGACTTGTTATGTCCCGAAAGAAACCATTCATCTGTTCTGAATGCAATTACTAATGTTATCCAAATTGACCCTGGTAATAAATTACATCTTTGCGATTCTTTCTCACAGTATTCTGTATCCTGTAATTTGTTTCCTTCAAAGCTACTTTATATTTTTGTTTATTGCACAATATCCTTATAACTTTACACCAATACCATGTTTTTCACATATTCATTCACATTCAAAAATGTCAACATATTTCACATTCCTTGATCTAATAAGTAGTCTATGTTTTTTATGTAATTTCGAAGCCTCATATGCCTTGCATAATGTATCACTCGTGCGATTGTGGAATAAGTCAAACGGCATTCCTACTCTGGTGAAATGATCTCACCACCATCTATATCTGTTTATTACCAGAACTGTGGTGGTATTAGGACCAAAACACGGGAGCTACTAATTAATGTACTATCGAATAACTACGACGTTATAGTTCTAGTTGAAACATGGCTTGTAGCAAGTGTAAATACGGCTGAATTCATAGATTCGCGTTACACGGTGTTCCAACATGATAGGGACCGTACACTTACTGGTAAAATGGACGGAGGCGGTGTGTTGGTAGCAGTGCGCAAGGAACTTGCATCTTCTCGGCTCGATGACTGGGAAAATGTTCAAATCGAACAAATTTTCGTTTCTATTCCGATAAGGTCTTTCAATCTCATCATATGTGCAGTATACATACCTGCTTCCTCACAATCTACGGTTTATGATACGTTCTCCAAAAACCTGGAATCTGTATATTCATCACAACCAAATAATACTTTTTGTGTACTAGGAGATATGAATCTACCAACTCTGACTTGGTCATTTTCCGAAGACAGCAGTCAAGGTCTCGCCTCCTCAAATACGGCTGCATCGAAAACTTTGCTTCAAGCAATGTCATTGATGAACTTACTCCAATATAACTGTATACCTAACCATAGTGAAAAATACTTTGACCTCGTATTCTACAGTCGCGAAACAAATGTTACACGTTGCAACAACCCTCTCCTCTCAGAGGAAAGACACCACCCAACCCTTGAATTTGATATATCCTACGTAATTCAACCAAAAATCAAAAACAAAATACAGCGTAGCCGCAATTTCAGGAAAGCTAATTAAGCTCAGATTAATGATGACATTAATTGTATTGATTGGTTATCTGAAATCGCAAATTTATCAGCCAAAAAAGCAGTAGATCGATTCTATTTAAAAATAAACAATGTAATTGATAAGCTTATTCCAGTATTGGCACGACGAAATGACAAATTCCTCATATGGTTTACTCCAGAACTTATTAGGTTATCAAGGAAAAAAGATAAAGTCTGGCTCAAATAGAAGACATGTAAAACTCTTTCTGATTATCGTGAATTTTCCTTCTTACGTGCTACATACAAAAAATTATCTTATGAAACCCGAAGGTTATTTTTTGACAACATCGAAAGTTCATTGCAAAATAATATCAAAAGCTTTTGGTCATACATATCCTCATTAAAATCGTCTAATGGATACCCTGCTGCAATTTCCTTCGAAGGGTGCAAATCTAACGATGCCCAGGAAATCTGTGATATGTTCTCTGAGTCATATATGTTACTTTTTACTTTTTCGAAAATGAGGCTGGAGCAACAGTTACGGTGAATGGATTGCGCTATCGAGAGATGATAAATGATTTTTTTATGGCCGGAATTGAATGGTATTGATCTGGACAACATTTACTTTCAACAAGACGGCGCTACGTGCCACACAAGCAACGAAATCATTGATTTTTACGATTGAATATCAAAGTAACACCTCTTATTGGAAAACCCTGTATATATATTATAAAAGTAAGTGTACAATGTGCGTGCCGTTAAAACTCAATCAAGGGAGTTACATGGTGTGGTAGTCCTCTATCCCCCATCCATAAATAAGGTTCCTGTTTTTACCTGAAGGGCGTGCTTTTAAAGATATAAGGGCTGGTTTCAAGTTTCACTCTGTAAAAATTTCTAGAACAGTCCAGAACATTCGAGAGTATTCTAGACCATTTCACAACATTCCAGAACATCCCGGAATACTCTGAAATATTGTGGAATGTTCGGGAATAGTCTGGAACGTTCGGGAACATCATGAAAAACTCAAAAATTTAGTAAATTCGTAATTGTGACAATACTTTTGTATCTATAAATAGTATAAAACAAAGTCAAAATCCGCGTCTATCTGTTTGTGCGCCTAGATCTTCTAAAATATGTAAAGGAGTTTGATAGGGTTTCACTAAAGAGAATTTTTTTCCGTAAAGTTTACATGTAAAATACATAAATAATATATTTTAAAAGTACATAAAAGTCGAGCAACGACGTACAACATGTCAGCTCGTATAATATAAATAAATGATATTGTTTTTTGCCCTACTTTTTTAATGGTTATTTGAAAACATTGCTTAATTTTTTGTTATTTGTTTTTAGGGTGTTATGCCGTATTATTCCTTATTTAGCCAACGTTTTGGACAGCATTGCAGTGTCCATCATCAGGGCAGATGTGGTATTTGAGGTTGTGGTGAAATGTGAGCTTATGTATGAGGATTTGATACCGTGTTGCCAGCTCCAACCCTCTGAGCTGACATTAAAGTAATTTATTTTTATTTTTTATTGTGGTTTTCTTCGTTAAGCTCTGGTGTATCCGTCAATTACCGGATACCAAGAACTAACATTGCTTAACATTGAATGACATCTGCTGAAAAGCTGAAAATTTTTTTTTCTCATTCATTCGGTTCCGCCACGTTTGACCTCAATGCTGGGAAGTTTATGCAGCCAAAATTTTATTTTGATAATTGAAAATGCGTTTCTCGTCACATACGACCAACTGAATCAGTATTTAGTTGTACAAATAAACGCGACAATTACGCATTTGAGTGTGAATCCCATTTCCCGTGTGAATAATAAAGTTTAAATACGATATAAACACGGAGTTGTGAGTCACTATGATATCTGTGTGTATATTGCTACAAGCAAGCCGAATAACTAACGAATCGGGTAGTAGCGAGCGGAGACGGTCAACATTCCACGTTGCGTAACCTCAGACGGGGGGGTTTGGAGTTGGGATGGGGGATGAAGTGGGGTGATGGAGTGGGGGATTGGGAAAACACCCCCTTTTATATCTCCCCCTACCCTCATCCACACACCATGAGTAGACAGTCAGTCGGTGAGGGAAATATGGTATACGTGCTCCCGGAACATATGATTTTTTCGGCGCATCATCGTACGTATGTTACGACATCCTTATTTCACTGCTAAAAATAGGTTCAATTTTAACGGAATATATAATTAATATGCATTTTTAAACTTGTTTAAATTATCAACAAAATTGATACTGAGGGAAAACGTGACATCTGTAAATGATAACGAGCCGTGCTCCGATAAGCTTTCAAAAAGAAGAAGAAGATAGTTTGAAAGCGAGATATGTAAATACGAATGATAGAGGGAGCGCGGAAATATAAAAAAAACTATTATAATTAATAAGCGTAAGGTAAAATCTGTATGTATAAAAATTAAGGCGATGCACTACGTCGTGTAATATTTTAAATTGAGCCGCTATCAATAACAACCCTTACGTAGATGGCGATAAGGTTTAAATTCCCGCTTAACACCATCCGCCTGTTTTGATTTATGCAAGAAAAAAACATGGCCAAAAAGTGCCTTTTATTTTATTTTGTGGATGTTCATGCATAAATATTCATTTTTTTTATCATTTTATAAATAACTTAATTTGCCACATTATACAATAAAATCATAACCAAAAATGGGTTCGTAAGTAGTAGATTTTGAACTTTAAAGCAGTTTTCATAGGCCTTTTACATTATTTTTTTCTGGGCTTATAAAAAGACTTATTTAAAAACTACTCGATTATTTCAAAGGCCAAGATGTATTCTACTCGCAGTATTTAATTAAAGCATCTGAAACATTTCTAGGCGACTAAATTTTCAAACAAAAAACACATGATTTTGCATTACGACGTATGGCATCGCCTTAATGTTTCTTTTTTGTACCCTATGGACTCCAAAACTACTGTATCGATTTCGTTGAAAATTTTAAAGTTTGTTTTTATTAGTAGCAGGAGTGCTTAGAGAATAGTTTGAATTGGATGAATGTATAAGAAGTCAGAGACGCCGGAGAAAGGCACAAATCCAATTATTATTTGTGGTAATTTGGGGTGTAAGTCATTAACGAAGAAATAGGTGTAAAAATAATGTACGATGTGACAGAAAATGGTAGAAAAAATCGGGGGTGCCCGAGGAAAGCATGGCACGAGCAAGTAAAAGAAATATTAATGTACAGTAAACTTATGTTTGGTCAAAACTTTACTACAAACTATTCATACCTACGAGCAATGCAAAAAATATATAAATATATATATATTTTTTAAAATAAAAAACCATTTATTTAAAATTGAGCAATAATATCTTGACATCTAAGTAAGTAGCATTTAAGGAAACAGTGTGAATTTTTAATATCTATAACATGCTAAATAACACAACCAGATGAGTTATTTTTATAGATTTATTAAGTCTAATTACCTTCCATATACCAGGACTAATATAGAATCATTTAGATACTCTCTTATACCTAGATTGCATGCAGTTGGCAATGTTTTCTCAGAAATTTTAGATGTGTTAAGCTGCACGGAATACTTATTTAATATCAACGGTATAAATATACCATAAACAATGATAACATATCACAGTTAAAATCGTAGAAATATTTTAAAAAAAGAATTACAAATATATGTGGCATTTGATTGTGAAATGACATTAGAGAGTAAGTAAGTAAGTAAACAAGAGATACAAGTACATAAGTTTGTATAGTGCAAATAAGGTAGAATTAGATTAAATTAATATTGATTGAAAAGATTTGATAGCATAGCCCTCTTGTACCTACCTTGCGTGCAGTTAAATAGATCTGCCACATCTGCGTATCTATTACTAACTTCATGCAACCTAGGTACAAGCGAGTGTTTGGAATACTCAGTCCTGATATTGTTGCATTTAAACAAAATTTTAGAACGAGTAGCTCTCGTGGGTATATGAAATTCAATGAGGTTAATTAAATCGGGACTGTCTATACTACCATTTACAATTTTGAACGTAAATAGTTACAAGAAGGTTATAATAACATACCTCAGTAATAATAACAATTAATTTTAACATAATACCATTCTTCTGTATGAGTTCTGTATAATTTTAAATGTAAATATTAATTACTGTTTCACTGAATTTTTATGTTCATATTATCAAATATTTGTAAAAGCTCTTATGGGTGTATAAAAAATAAAATAAAATACAAAATAAATAATTTTCAGAGCTTTGTGATTTATTCCATTAAGTCAAATTTCATATAATTACTCTTTCATCTCGACATCTGCGTATCCAATCCAGGCCGCTCGCAATCGCCGTCGACAGTACATACATTCATCGACGTTCTAGTTGAAGGTAGATGCATACATACGTCAAACGTCAAAAGTCATTCCACTCGAACAACGAGTGGGTCGAAGCACTCATTGTTCTAGTTGAATGACTTCGTCGAGAATCGAGGCCCTGAATAGATATTTTTATTTGAAGAGCTTATTTTTATAATACTTGGAGCAGGTGGATGAGTTTGTGTATTTAGGAAGCATGTTCTAGAGAGATGGGAAGGCTGACAGAGATATTGAAAGAAGGGTAAATGCAGGTAACTACATTAATGGAGGACTGAACGCCGTTGGCGCTAACAAAAAATTGTCCAAAGAAGCGAAGTTAGCAGTCCACAACGGAGTGCTGGTACCTACCCTGATGCATGGAAGTGAGGCATGGAACTGGCAAAGAAAGGATGAAAGTAGATAAAATGCTGTTGAAATGAGATCCCTGAGGCGTATGTGTGGTAAAACCATGTTTTATCGTGTGAGGAATGTGGAGATCCGCAAAGAGTGCAAGGCTGATGTAAGCGTAATGAGTAAGATTAAGTAGAGCGAATGAGCGAAGATAGGAGTGTAAGGAGGATATATGATGCAAATGCGAATGGTAGCAGAAGTAGGGGACGCCCGAGGAAGACATGGCACGATCAAGTGAATCAGATACTCGAGTCGGGCCATGTCAAGAGTCAGAATAATAGAAAAGTATGTATGAGACGATGTATGAATGTGAATGAGGCAAGGAGTGTATGCCAAGACCGGGTTGTTTGGCGGTCCGTCCTCTCTGCCTACCCCTGTGGGGAAACGGCGTGATGGTTAGTTAGTTAGCCTTGAAATTCATAATGCAGGTCTTAATTACTCTTTACACTGCACAAGATTCAGAAATGCTTGCAGCCTGTGGAACTATGTCATTCCTTTTGTGCTGGATGTGTTTTGAGGCTGAAGAGAATGGAGACGGGAAAAAGGTGGATAAGGAAGTTTGGGAAGCATTTGGCTATTCAGTTCAGGTCACCAAACTTGGCTAAAGCAATGTCAAGCAACCTTTCAATTCTGAATGATGGTCTTACACCAGTGCGATAATGAGCGTATCTTCTACTCTGGAACTTGCAGAAAGTGTAGCATATTTTATTTTGAATAAATAAATTGTGAAATAACACAGGTTCATCAAATTAAATATTCTTAGATCTGATTAGCCAGGTACTCTCCCATCTTCTTCTTTCTCATCTCCTTCCCCTCTCTACAACATACCCAAATTGGTGATACCATAGTTTCATTGGCTCTAGATGGTTGAGAGTAAAAATCATCGGTTTAAAAACTTTTTCTACGCTTGCGTTCAAAATTTTAGTTTTTTTTTTTAAATTATTTTTTATTTGCGTCTATCGATTTGTAATATTGTAATCTGAAAAATTCTTTCCCCTGCTTTCAAAATCAGCATCTTGTTTTGAAATTTGAAATTTAATGTCAAGCGGGAATATTTGATGGCATGATATTATTTTATTGAGGCTCAAGTCAAATCATTATTATCGTTCATTTTTCTTGATTTTTTCTACAATAAAATAATACACTATATTTAATATTAAAGCAGTTTTGTGATTATTGCACATCCTAATATCCTATTCAAATTGTCATTTGTTCTTTACAAAGTTGTCTTCCGTCGTATTCAAATTGTCATTTGTCCTATTCAAATTGTCATTTGTCCTATTCAAATTGTCATTTGTCCTATTCAAATGTCAATTGTCAGAAACTAAACTGACGCCAGTGTTATTCATTGGTTATTAACACACACGTGTAATTAGTTTTATGATTAGAATTTTCGTCGTAGTTGAGAGTGCATGTTATTTCGCTGCTCGTATCGATAATATCGTAAAAAGTCTAGTAAGTACTGAAAATTTCATCCCCAACTTTCATATTGTTTGTTGAGAATTTAAACAAGAGTCGTGTTATAAAAATACAACATCAATGGTGATGGTATAAGGTATACCAATAAACTATAAGTGACCCATGGAATCTTTAAGACACCAGAATTACTCAAAAGAAACCTTTATCATCACCAGGTAAAGACTTTTCCTGTATCTTAAAACTTCATTTCCAATGAACATAAGAAACTTCTGTGGCTTGACTTCAGTTAACTTGTATATTTATATCTATCATTGTATATTATATAAAAGCTGTTTATTCCTTACAAAATAAATAAATATCCTCGTATTTCCTTGTAATAATAACGCGACCGATTGATCTTTTGTTTTCATTCAAATACAATCATTTTAATTGCCATTCGGGCAACAAACATACTTTTTAATTGTGTACCAAACTTACATGATGGTAAAACAGGTATTATATTTACTATCTCTAATGTATAAAGTTACCAGTTGGCACATTCGTATTCGATGTTGTTTGCTGTAACAGTTTTACATTCATGAAAGGTGTTGCATCATTTTTGTGCGGTCTCACAAAATATCTTTTCAATTTGCTCAAAGAATACTAACTTCCGAACACGAAAGCTGGCAACTCTTCCAGGAATAAAACACATTATATTATCTATAGACTGCGTTGGTTATGTTGTTACATGTGTATACGAGTGATAGCTATGTCGCCTGCCACTTGGCTCAGGCTCGGAAACCAAAACACAATTTCTGCAGTTCGTCATTTTTACTGCGGCAATTATAAAAACTGGGGCGCCTCTATTCGTAATGTTCATACCACGAACAGGGTGATCTGAATTAAAAATTTCACTTGCTTTATGAAATTTAAAAAAAATTATCTCCGCAAAGGAGGTCATGATGAAAATCATTTCCCTCGGGGCCTATGTCATCTTTGGGGATGCTATGTGGATGGTATTTTTATAGAAAGGAAGGAGAACCTGGTATGTAGGAGGGAAGAAAAACAAAGTTCGTAAAATCATTTCACAGCCGAGCTGTTGAACTCAAGAACAAGTCTTAGAAACAACCCAAATGTGACAAATATCAATTGTTTCAAAATATTGGAAGCGCGTTAGGTGTATTTGCTTCTCTTAATTGTTTCTCGGAGCATTTTCCATTGAAATACCTGTAGAACAAGGTTCTCAAGCTTTCCCACATCTAGAGCCTGTTATCTACAGATTACAATCCGTTTGTCTAGATGGGAGAATTTATCAAACGGACCGCCCGTTTCTGCACAGAGTCGAGGGTTTTTTCAGGTATTTTGGGGCTCCAGACCAGAGGTGGCTGCTAAATGTAACCATAGGGCGCACTTGCGATTTGTAAAGGGTTAGCAGTTGCGTACTATAATAGTATCTACGCTCAGATTCTGAGAGGATAACTTAACTCATATTTCGATGGAGATCCCGTAACTGAGAATTTATTTAGAGTAAGATTTGTTGAATTTCAAAAAATGTGACGAGTTTGGTGAAACGGAATTATTAAAGAAACCCCAACTCTTATTTCTAATTAAAATGGAAATTAACTACTTTAAAAACAACCTTTATTAAACGTTATTGTTTTTGTTTTCATTTAGTTACAAAAATTACAGTTTTATATCTACTATAAACCGTTACTAACTATTAACAACTTATTTCTACGATATTTAGGCATACTTTACAATACATCTAAAACTTATTCTTTATAGTATTTAGGCATAACCCATGAAAAGCAGCAAGGCTTTAGGTTCTTTCTCATCTGTCGGTAGTTTATTGAAAATCTTAAATTCTTTCAAATTATTTTGGGTTACCGACAAAATTGTTTTCGGAAGTCTAAAATCTGCACAGTTTCTCATTAGGAAATATTATTAACTAGTGCAGATCCGTGAACAATCACGGGATATTGTAATTTATTGTCGGATTGATAATTATTACGTGATAGCTAAAAAGTACATACCCTTAAAAAATCATGAAATTTTATAAAGCTAGTCAAGATTAATCCAAAGATATTTTTTAAACAATTTAAAAACGCATTTCAAATATGGACAGAGAAAACTTACTGATATGAAATACCGTTAATATATTAAAATCTTTTCAAATTATTCGTTTTCCTCTCAATTTTCTGTTTGACGAAAGAATTGAGTTTTTAACAATGTATCAGTTAAAAGCGAATGTTTTATGAAGACGGCGGAACACGTGTTCATACAAATATTGATATTGATATTGACATTCTGATATTGTAGCATTCCGTCATGAGATTTATTAGAATAAGAACACGTGTCCTCGATATATTCTGAATGACTAATATTTTATCAGGAAATTGGCATGTTATCACTTTTTCAACAGGATTATTTTTCCGTGCAGAATTAAAATAATTTTATGGTAAAAGGCACGAGAAATCTTGGACACAGCAAATTTTTTAAACCTGTACCAGCACAATTTCATCTATAATAATAACGATCGCTTACTAGACTTGGTACTATCAAACATCCCTAAAATATCTGTAGAACTGTCTAATGATCCGCTCCTACCTGCCGACAATCACCATCCTCCCCTATACACGAAATTAAACATACCCCGTGATAACGATGCCAAACCTGAACAAAAAACTCTGAACTTTAAACGAGCAGACTTTGACTCAATTAACTGCCATCTCTCAAATATAGACTGGTCTTTTTTGTGTGATGAAAATATTGATAAATCTTTAGACATACTTTATTTTACATTTTCTAACACTATTAAATCCTATGTACCTTTTTACACGCCGAAAAAGTATACTTACCCAGTTTGGTTCTCATCGGAGCTAACTGCCTCTCTTCAGCAAAAAAAAAGACAACACAAAAAATTCAAACAAAACAAATCCATAGCTGATTATATAAACTTTAGGGAAACTAGGAAAAAATGTAAAGATCTTTCTAAACATTGCTACAAAATGTACATAACTACCATCGAGAATAATGTTTTTAAATCCAAAAATCTCTGAAAATTTCTAAAAAAAATAAACAATGAAAACACGGATTACCCACCAATTATGCAAATGAATGGAATCAGTGCAAACAATACACAAGACATTGTAAACCTTTTTTCAGATTTCTTCAAAAACGTATACGATGACGAAACCCCCGATGATAAAATACCCGAATACAAATTTAGTAATACTACACACTTAACAAATTGCCATATCACACAAAAATCTTGCGAACAGAAATTACTTTCATTAGACACTGAAAAATCTGCTGGCCCAGACAACATTCCACCAATATTCCTTAAAAAATGCTCCAATGCATTATCTAAACCGCTTACAGTACTATTCAACCGCCTCTTGTTCCTTGGATATTTTCCAAGCCGCTGGAAATCGAGCTTCATTACACCTATCCTCAAAAAAGGAGACGACACTGACATAACCAATTATCGCCCCATTTGTATACAGTCAGTACTTTCTAAGCTTTTTGAATCAATGGTCCTTGATGAAATCTATCCCAAATTAATAAAACTAATCGACCAAAAACAACACGGTTTTATCAAAGGTAGATCAACCGCAACTAACGTAACAATATTTCAAAACTTTATATTAGAATCTTTTGCAAAAAATAAACAAGTCGACTGCATATATACAGACTTTTCAAAAGCATTCGACAAAGTATCCCATAAACTACTAACCCGAAAACTATTTGCCCTAGGAGTAAGAGACAACATGCTAAAATGGTTTACTAGCTATTTAACTAATCGTAAACTATTTGTTAAAATAAAATCTTTGCTATCGAAAGCTTTCTGTGCGACCAGTGGCCTACCGCAAGGTAGTCACCTTGGTCCCGTTTTGTTTCTCATTTTCATTAACGATATAACAAATTGCTTCGACGATGTCGAGGTATTGCTCTTTGCTGATGACATCAAGCTATACAAAAAAATAACTGATGTAAATCATTGCCAAATACTACAATCAAATATTAATAAGTTTAAAGATTGGTGCGTACAAAATAATCTGTTTTTAAATGTAGACAAATGCAAAACCCTGACTTTCTGCAGAAATAAAAATCCTGTTTTATTTGAATATTCCATTAACAATACAGCTTTAGAAAGAGTCACGGAAATGAGAGATCTCGGAATTATTTTGGATGAAAAACTAAGTTTCGCCAATCATATCCACCAAATTGTAAACAAAGGCATGAAAACACTAGGCTTCGTATTAAGAACAACTAAAAACTTTAACTCCATACAAGCCATTAAACTGTTATACATATCTCTAGTTAGAAGCATAATTGAATATAACTCAGTAGTTTGGTCTCCCTCTTACAAAATTCACATTAATAACATTGAGCGAATACAAAAAAAAATTCTGCGTTTTATAAATTTTAAATTAAATATCCCACTAGAAGATTTACAATATCATTTCTTATTAAACACTCTAAAAATACACACATTGGAAGACAGGCGTAAAATAAACGATTTAACTTTTTTATTCAAGATTCTAAACTCTAAATTCGACTGTTGCGAACTTCTGCAACTCATAAACTTACGAATACCATAGTCTCACTGGCTCCAGACGGGAGCAGTTGGGACTCTTGTGCGGTAATACTGTAAAAAAAAAAAAAAAAATACCTACAATAACAACACGACAAAATACACTATTCCACTGCAACACACATAAGCGAAATTACATTGCGAACTCCCCAATACAACGGTTTCACACTATGGGAAACCAATACTTAGATGATGTCGATATATTTGTGGATGCGAATTTTGTGGATTATGTAAAAGACCTATTTCAATACTATTCCTAAATGGAAGTTATATTTTTGTAAACCAGTCAAATCGCTGTATTTTTTAATTTATGTTCTTGATATTTTTAATTTTGTTTCTCGCATATACTGATGTAATTTTATTTTTATTATTTCTTTCTTTTCTTTCTTATGTTTCAAAACTGTCATTAAATTTGTACCACCCACATGTAAAAGCCCTCTGGGCGTTAAATAAATAAATAAATAAATAAATAAAAAAAATTATATTACAGGTAGGTACTTTATCACTTGGTTGAATTCTTGACACATCATTTCTAATTTTTAAATCTTCTGTAAAAAATTACCAAAAAATAAATTCAAAAATGTGTACAGAACTTAACAATAGCACCCTGTAAATCACCTTTGCTAATCATGCTGTATTGTTTGACTCCTCCCACCCTCCTTAATATAAGTAATAAAAATAAAATACAAAAACATAAATAAAAAAGGTGTTAACAAAAAAATTCCACCTATAAATGTGCAATATTTTTAAACATAGTACTATGATTAAAGATTTTCGAAATATTTATAAAATATTACGTAGGTAAATAGAATAGTACATGTTCCAAGGTGTTAAAATCTCCCTAATTGAGAGTAACTCGTGTTTAGGGAGGGAGTTAGTTTAACCCCATCAGGCCTCTGGCTTATTGACAAATAATATAAATTTAAAAGGGAATAGACATGGTCGGAGAACTCGAGTGTATTGAAATAAATTGTATATTTCTAAACTAATCCGAAATCTAAAAAATGTTTTTGAAAGGAAATAAAATATGTTTGAAAATTTTACTGTCAAAAATAAACACATGAAAAATTCAAAAAATGACTCACCTTACGTTTTTTCGTCTAAGCGCTGAACTAAAATTACGGATAACGAAAAAAACACACTTTATTAGAAAAATGACTTTATTAGAAAAATACTGTCACCTTAATTTTTGTTTTTATGTTCTATATAAAAATAATAAATTTCACAGTGGTGCACATTTTGATTATTCTGTAGTTGACTTTCAGATTTTAATATAAGTTGTAGTGTTTTCTCCTTCTAACGTTGTTTAGATGTTTCTTTCTAGGCCAGTAAGGCGCTAAGGCACTAAGACGAAAAACGATTTCTTCAAGACCACAGCTGTTCCGAAAATCGAACAAATTTACTCAACGGGTAACAGCTTAAGACTGTGAGCTGAACCATTTATAATCTTTTTTATGTTTAATTTCAAAATGTTAATATTTCCAAAATTAAATATTTATTTCTAATAATTAAATTTGAAGGCGAATTTTGTCACCTTTCGAAAACAGTTTTTAGTTTTCAGATTCGTTCAGAAATATTCCACTTATTTGGATTTTATTGAGAAGCAATACACACAAATTCTCGGACTTTTTGTCTGCACCTTTAGGAAATAAAACGGTCAATATGCTAGAGGCTTGAGTGGTTAAACATTAAAATTTATTAGAATATGAATCCCTTAACTAATATCTAAACTCCGTTTGGTTAAGCCCCCGAATGTCCAATTTCTACCGATTTATAACAAGTTTCTCGTTAACTCTTTAAGTTTTCAAGTTCCAAAAAATATAAATGTTATTTTTTAAGATAAAATCCATACATTTTTATGCCGAAATTTTAATTATCTGAAGTTCCCTCGATGGAAAAAATCTCAAAGTAGGCTCCGAAAATGATTAAAAACACGTTTTGTTCTGTTATTTAATATGTTATAAGCATAGACATATGAATATTAGTAGACCTGCCCTAAGTGATTAAAAGCGTATTATCCCCACTCCCCATACCGGTTCCATTGGAGCCGGCTGTGCTCGCGTATGGCCTCAAGTGAAATTTGAAAACGTGACGTCATCATTCTTGTGCGAACTATGGTCGAGGCATCATCGGTTCATTTTACGAAATAACACGGCAAAATGTTGACTTGTACTATGAAAACTTGTAAAAATAGATGTGAAAAAGAGAATAAACCCAATTGTCGTATTACATTCCATATATAAGCATTATTTTACTTTATTTTAAGCATATTCACATTGTATAATATAGATCAGTTTTAGAAACATATACTATCACATCGAGAAACGTCTGGACACGAAACACAAAGCTGGTTGGTTGCTGGGAAGTAAATTATGAACATTTATAAAAGTGTCTTAACTAAATACTTAAACGAAATATTCGACTCTGAAAATATAACCGAATTTTTTTGCCGAATTTGGACTTCGCAAATTTGTTCATAACGTGGCGAGTAATTTGAGCTCCCATGTAAAAATGTCTATTCATTCAAAAGCAGATTTTACTTTTAAGAACTAAATGGTGATATTATAATGCGAGATGCCTATTTACTGTCAGATTGATTTATTGACGAATCACAGTCAGTCTTACGCCCTTCGTTCTTCAACAGTTGATTTTACCCCTCGCCATTATCTTCTCGTCTATTAATTCCTATGTCTGTGGTTATAAGCATGAAAAAAATCACAGTGGATCTTTAAATGCAACTAAAGCATTTTTCGAGAAATTTTGGCTCTATTTCAAACGAGTTGAAACGAATTTTGTTGTTTTTTTTAAATATAAGCGCGCTCTCTCAAACATTCTTATTTACATATCTCCCTTTCAAACCATCTTTGAACGCTTACTACGGGGCCTTAAAGTAAAAAAAAATGCATTGTAAACCATTGTGCTTGGACAATTTTAACATATTCTTTACAAACAACCGACCGTAGAGTCTTTTTGGAAGATAAATATCTCCAAGCCTGACACGCTCTCATAAAAGTAATGCTATCTCATATTTTTTTACAGTATGATTTAAACAGTGTTAAAAAGAGAGAATATCGAACTTTTAGTTTTCATTTAAAAAATAACCATAAACGCTTCCAGAAAAATTGTAATAGTTCAATGAAAAAAAAACGTTTAGCATTTGAAAAATATTTGTGAGGGTTTGATCAATTTTAATTTCAATTTTATATGAAACGAACAAAATTGAAGTGACGATAACTGTCTAATTGTGTAATTAAATTTGTTTTTTTGTTTTATGTAAAGAAGTGATTACAGTTTACACGCCAACAAAACCGCGGTAAGCAACTTTAGAAACATTGTCTTTGTTAATAACAGTTTGCAATATTAAAATTTGAAATAGTATTTTATCTGCTTTCTAGGTCGGTATTTTTTCTTAAATACATTCAATAACAGCGAATTTATATGGATTTTAATGAAATGCGGAACTATTTGAAGCAGAATCTGTATCTGGCAGTTCTCTTATGAGAAGTATAGGGTTTTCCAATAAGAGGTGTTATTTTGAATAGCCCGCTATTTCGGTAGATGTTACTTTTGAAGCTGTCATTTTTTAACAAGTAGAAACTACGCCATTAATAAAAATGGAACGATACACGCTTCAACAACGTATTGAAATTATTAAAATTCACTTGAGTGAATCAAATGCAAATCATCTTGAGTGATGAGGCCCAAGTCCACCTCGGTGGATTCGTCAACAAGCAAAATTGTCGCATCTGGGGCTCGGAAAACACAAGAGTTATTGTTGAAAAGCCTCTATATCCTCAACGTGTGACTGTTTGGTGCGGTTTATGGTCCGGCGGAGTCATTGGACCTTACTTTTTCCAAAATGAGGCTGGAGCAACAGTTACGGTGAATGGATTGCGCTATCGAGAGATTATTAATGATTTTTTATGGCCGAAATTGGATGGTATTGATCTGGACAACGTTTAATTTCAACAAGACGGCGCTACGTGCTACACAAGCAACGAAACCATTGATATTTTACGATTGAATATCAAAATAACACATCTCATTGGAAAACCCTGTACATTGCAACATCTGAGAGGCTTTAGGGGTTAAACTTACATTAATTTTTTATAAGCCATCTTTGTGTTGCCATTTAAAACCTTTTAAACAATCGCAATCAATTTTTATCTATGCCGGACTGTACCTCCATTCAAAAACGAAATGTGGTTAGAAGAGAATTTAGGTGTTTGTAGTGATCGTCTTATCATATAGATACTTTTAGTATATTATATATTTATATAGTAAAATACCACTTTTCTAAATTGAAACCTTGCTTAAGCCCCCAAATTCCTGATTTCAACCGATTTTTAACGAATTTCTCTTTAAATTTTTCAGATTATAATTCCAAAAAAAAAAGTTAATTTATAAAATAATATTTATGCATTTGTTTTGCCGAAACGTTAATTATATGACATTCAAGCTTTGTTTTGTTATTTAATGTGAATGAAAAAATTCAAAGTGTATCTTTAAATGCAACTGAAATATTTCAAACGCGTCGTGTTTTATTAAATATTTTCACAATTTTCGCTTAATTATTATCGTTTTTTATATTAGCGCGCTCCCTCTAACATTCGTATTTTTTTCAAACCCTCTTTAAATTGACCTTGGGCCTTAAAATGGCTTTTGCCATGTTTGATGACTAGATATGATTAGTCAGGTACTTTCCAATCTTCAAATTCTCTTCCCCATTCACTTCGGCCTCTCAACAAACACCAAATGAGGATGCATTAGTTCCACTGGCTCTAGGCATTGTATAATCAAGTTTATTGTGTCATCTCTATTTATATTTTTCATCTCAACGCGATAATTCTGCGCTTGTTCAATTACTTGTTTGTTAATAAATTTAAATAAATAAAATCATAACTCCGGTTTTTGGCACATTGCTTGACGTTTTAATAACAGGGCAAAAATTATACGTTATTTCGTTGCCATTTAAATTAAGACACCCTGTAGAGAACCGCAAGAACAAACGCCATACGTATTCCCAAAAAACTCCAATTTAAATGGTGAATTTAAATGTACGCGCCTATTCAGAGACTGCACCCAATTAATAACGGCCTCTGACACTTTAATGCATCGGGGGGGTTGGTCGCCAAGGGGATTTTGCCGCCAGGGGGGGTTGTTTGGTAAGGGGGGTCGGACTGCGGGAGCAAGGGGGTTGAATGACAAAATGGCCGCCGAGCAATTCAATTTCGAGTAGAATTGCAACCCGTTTCCTTCCGGTACAGTCGCATCTTCTAGCCGTCTAGGCGCGGAGATCCTAGACCCATATAATACATATGTAAGATACCTTGCAAGTATTTTTTTACATATCCATCAAACTACATAATACCATTCACACAACTAATAAGACAATACACACATCCCTACCAACATAAGTTAAAGATGAGTAAATCATGATAATTATTAAAAAAACTTCAAACCTATCTTCTGCAATGCAACGCGAAGTAAGGCAAAGTCATAAAAAATGATCGCTTTGAAATTATATACATGCTTTAATCAAATACTGCGAGTAGATCACACGTTGTCGTTTGCTATAATAGAGCATTTAAAAAAAATTACCCTTCAGTACTTTCATCACATTTGTTCAGTTTGCAATGTTTTCTGTGTATTTCAAATGCGTTAAAAACATCTAATTTTTTCAATTATCCATAAAAAATACGGTTTTAGAAACTAGATAAAATATCTAATAAATTATAAACTAAAGTTACACTTCTCAAATTATACCGAACCCATTAAATTTCATAATTTTAACTCCGTCCAAACACGACGTCTAATTTTTGATCAAATCCTATTATTTAAAGTCCTAAATAATGGTCTAGACTCACCAGAACTTACCAATTTAATAAATTTTCATATTCCGTCTAGATCAACCCGACAATCTGATTTATTTTATCTACCCTCATGTAGAACAAACATTCGAAAAAATTCCCCGATTCCTCGTATATGTGCACAATATAATAAAAAATTTTACAGCATTGACATTTTTGGTAATAACCTAAAGAAATATCGTTATGAAGTAATGCGTACGATCGATTATTAATATGAGAGTATGGAATGTATCGGCAGCATCTCCTATCCTCTTCCTAATTTCCTCTTTCTATCCTCTTCCTATTTTCCTCTTCCTCTCCCCTTCCTTTAACACCAAATTAATTTTAAGAAACTAAAACTTCATTTCTAATGCACTTTAACATAAGAAACTTCTGTTGCTTGACTTCAATTAACTTGTATATTTATATCTATCACTGCATATTATATAAAAGCTGTTTGTTTCTTACAAAATAAATAAATAAATAAATCTTTCCGGTGTATTCATTTTTTCTAAATAATAACATTTTATTATCAAACGTAAAAAATGTTGTCGAAAACCCTAACCACATTTTAACTTTATTTTTGCTATAAATCAGAAAAAAATTGAGAGAACTCGATATTTCGAAAACGCGTTCGTTTTTTTTTGGGGGGGAATTTGTAAGAAAACTGTACCTTCACTTTCATCTCGTTCATATAATAAAAAATAAAATAATTCTTAAAGTTAACCCAATTATTACGATAGCGGCGCAAAATATGAATTATTCATTTTGGTTATTTTTAGGATTTCATTTATGGATTCTAGTATAAATATTTGAGGCATACTGGAAAAAATTATAATTCTTTCTAACGTAAAAAAATATGTTTTTCAGCATGATAGAAAAAAAGATAAAAAAATACTTTTATAAAATATGGATGCCCGGTCATATATGACCCTAAGACGCTAGAGGGGTTAAAAGCCTAAAAAAAGTGTTTGCCCTATAAAAATTACTTTGAAGTGCATTAGGAAAACTTTCTCGGATTATGGCTTTACTATAAATAGGTGGAAATTTAAGTTCTTTAAGTTATGGACCAAAAATATTTTATTATTTGTACCTGAACTTCACAAAATAAATTAAAACATGCATTTTGGATATTTTTTTGCCAAATTCATAACAGGCGGCTTGTTTTATGCAACTTTATCGCCATCTGCCTGTTTCTAACGTTGTTACACGCCGAGTTTCTTCGATTTAATCCCTAAGTTTTATAGCGGGAACTCTGAGACACTTACTTAACTGTACCAAAATTAAAGCAATAAAACTTTTAGTTCGAATTCGTAATCAACTGAACGATCAATTTAATTATATGTTTATCCGGGCCGAGAAACCATTTGTGAAACATATCCATTATTTTGATTAAATAGTGCTGCATACAAAGTGATTTACTTAAATTAATTAAAATGGCGACACAATGTGAATTTGCAATTATTGAAGAAGTGATCATTATTAAATTAAAATTCATCACAATCGTACTAATTGCGATGTTACCAATGCGTTTGAGCTCAAGCTCATCGACTGAAAAACATATAAAACATTTGGGATTTTCTGAATGTGGAACTGACACTTAGGCGTTGGAAAAACCGGTAAAACAGTTTACAGCATAAACAAGTGGGTATTGCATATCAAATTAGTTTTATTTGCTTCGTTGGACATTGTTCACTCTTTCATGTCGTGATTTGTTCGGTTTCGTGAGAAAACAGCAATTAAAGTGGAGGAAAAAATCTTACCTCACCTAAATTGAAATACATTAAACTTGTTCAATTCCACTGCATTCAAAGGCTCTGTAAAAATAACAATACTCGATTCAATCTCAAATATTTAAGGCAGACAACTATTTAATTGGGGTTTGAGTAAACATGCACTATTTTTAAGGTGTTAGTGTGGGTTATTTTTAATAATTTATGCATATTTCCTAACCTTCAAACTTAACTTTGATTGAGGAAAGGGGAGCTATAATGCATCTCTTACATTTCACGACAAAAATAGTTATTTCTTGTAAGTAATGAAGTTGAAACCATGCGCTATTTATATTTTTTTGCGTATTAAGCAAGCAGCGGAATTCTCAAATTTTATTAACTTCGTAACACGCATATATAAATAAGATAAAATGCTAAATGTTTTAAACAAAATTTGGGCATTAAATATAAATATTCCAAATAGCAATCGCAGATAGCCTATTACTGTCCCTCTTTGCAAGAAAAAATCTTAACCTTACTCTTTTATATAAAGATACACAAAATGATTTAACTTAAATTGCAACCACATTGACATTGTTAACACAATTATACGGGACATAAAACCATTACACAGTCGCACTCAAACTAGATCAATCAATCTACCATCGGCTTTCTTCGTCTCTTTATCCTAATCCTATATTCCCCAAGCCCTCCCTCTTTTCTCCCTCATAATTCTTATAAAAATTTACTTATATTATAATTATTTATTATCAGCAGTGAAAAATTGCTTATTTAATATGATATTAAGTGCAGGGATTTTTGTGAATCATCCATCCATTCCTTTCAAAAATAAATATTGATAATAATAATATTTGGAAGATTTGTATGGCGCCGTTTTTATGCAAAATCATATCAAGGGCGCTTGTCTTTATAATTCAATTTTTTTTAAAAGAGTTAGACAGACATTATGATTTATTTTTGTGATCATGCCTGTTTTGTACTACCTTCTTGTTTTGCCAATATTACGCAGCATTACAGTATACACGGAGGAAAATTATTAGTCATTCAGAATATATCGAATGAATAAATGAACAAGTTGCGATAATATTATTATTTTGAAGAACGTACGTTCTTTACGTTTACGTTTTCCGACTTCCTCATAATACAGGGTTTTCCAATAACAGGTGTTATTTTAAATAGCCATTTATTTCGGTAGATGTTACTTTTAAAGTTGTCATTTTTTGAGAAAGTAGAAACTACGCCATTATTAAAAATGGAACGATACATGCTTCAACAACGCATTGAAAATTATTAAAATTCACTTGAGTGAATCAAATGCAAATCGTCTTGAGTGATGAAGCCCATTTCCACCTCGGTGACTTCGTCAACAAGCAAAATTGTCGAATTTGGGGCTCGGAAAACCCAAGAGTTATTGTTAGAAAGCCTCTTTATCCTCAACGTGTGACTGTTTGGTGCGGTTTATGGTCCGCTGGAGTCATTGGTCCTTACTTTTTCGAAAACGAGGCTGGAGCAACAGTTACGGTGAATGGATTGTGCTATCGAGAAATATTAATGATTTTGTATGGCCGGAATTGGATGGTATTGATCTGGATAACGTTTACTTTCAACAAGACGGCGCTACGTCCCACACAAGCAACGAAACCATTGATCTTTTACGATTGAATATCAAAATAACACCTCTTATTGAAAAACCCTGTATATTCGTGCTTTAGTGATATTTTGTTCTGATATTTATCAAATCATTCTTGTTATTAACAGGAAAACGAATAATTTCAACAGATTTTTAATAAAATTCATATCAGTTTCAATTTTGAAAATGACAATGACTCAAAACAAATCGAAACACGTTCAATGAACCAGAGGTACAATCACAGATAGACCCACAGCAGAAATTAGTATTTTTGATAATGTTGATTATAAGATGTGCTATTAATTTTAAAAAAAATTATAATATAATTAATAAAAACGTTCTAATGCTCTGCATCAACGTGTTATATTTTTGTTACGATTTATAACTAAGATCACTATATTTCTTTAAATCATAAAAATAAAAAAATGCAGAAACGAAACTTTAAACAGATCTTCTACGAAACTACATATTTGGACATCCGACGTTGTTCTTCTGCACCATTGAAATATTTCGTTATATTTTTAGATTAATTTAGTATTTTTAGTGTGGAAAACTTAATAAAATCAAGTTCTGGGGCGTTTCAACCCTTATCACAAGTGTAGGGGTTGATAAAGTATATTTAAGTAGGCGGACCTTCCCGTACTGGGTATTCCACAAGAACTTCGTAGTCATAAATCTCCCAGGAACGGATGGGCCCATTGAATAAAAAAACCCCAGCACGCCTATAATACGAATATGTTGTGAAATTTGGCAACAAACGATGAATACGTGAGTCACCTTTCGGAAGAAATGCTACGACAAAATGCCACGAACTGTAATCTCTAATTCGAAGTTTTTTTATTTATTTTTTCAGGTCAGGAAGACTTTCAAAGAAATTGTTATTTTTTTTATTTCAAAATGCAATCTTTTCAAAAATATCTCAGCAAGAAATAACATGAACCTTCCGTATATTGGCAATATGCTGTATCTCCAAAAAGCTAATAATAATACTTTTAATAGTAACTAAAATGTTATAAGGGACCAAATTGGCCAACAGTGAATAAGATGCTGGCCTTGGACACGATGATATTTATACATGAAATAACAAATAACCTCTAAGCAAAAGAAAATTATATGTAAGGCACTCACAAACATAATACAAGGACGTGCAATACGATATTATAATGCGGTGCCGGAAACCATAAAGTCTACATCAATTGATAAATTCATGAATCCAATATATAATTAATGCAAACTTGTACTAATGTCTAAAAGAACATTATTAAATAAATGACTAAACTTTTTTGGACATTTTGTTACTTTCCTCGCAAAGTAAGAGCAGTGAAAATTTCTAATTTGGTGAAAGGTTAGATTGACTCTTCATTTAAAATGTTATTCAAAAATATATGCAAATAATATATCGTGTATTTTGAAATTCATGGAATGTTATGTTTTTTCTTTTAAACATTTCAAATAAATTCATTTTATTTTATGAGGAAAATAAAAAAAAAACTGTCAAAAAACTCGCTCTTCTAAATAGGGCTGACAGATTACGTTATACGCATCACGGCTTGGCTTATTTCAGCATATTGCTCGCTATAAAATCCCTGTGGAAATGTATGAATATGAGCGATATGTTGAAATAGGCCAAGCCACGAGAACAAAGCTTGGTCTGTCACTTATTTAAAGGAAATACAGCATGTCATGCAACGCGCCCGTGGCACGGATAGCTGCCGATACGTGATGCCAAAACGCTGTAACTATCCCGTCTCCCGCACCGCAATGTCGTTGTAATGGCAAAACAGCGTATTTGTGCATTTTTTGTGGCAAAATGCTGTATTTTAAGTTGCAGTGTTCTGCCATTACAGAAGTGTTCTTTTAGCAGTTATAGCATTGTTCGATTGTTTATTCCTTGGGAAGAAACCACCAAATATAAATAAAAATAAGTTCATATTGTGATGTTAACTCGACAAAGGCAATTGATTGAGCATTGTAACACCTAAATACTGTATTTGTAGATACGGCTTATTGTCATAGCACGGACGCTAAAACAATACTCGCAAGGATGCTTCATTTGCACAAAGCATGTTAAACTTGTTATGCGACTTCAAAAAAGGAAATTTCAGTAAAAAAATTATAAAATTTGAATTTTAAAATTTGAATTCTTAAATTCTAGACTTGCAGAAAAGTCAATAGATGTCGCACATTAAAAATAAAAAAATAAGATAGGTTTATCTAAAAAGACGCTGTCTTGGTTGCATTTAGTTCGGGTTGAATCTTGCGATTATACATAAAGATAGTTGCCAATAAAAATGTGCGGTGAAAAAATGAAGACAATGTTGGTAGTTCTTATTCGAAATATGATACAGTTAAAAGTGACCGAGGAGGAAAGGGTCCCATTAGCTCAGTGGTAGAGCGGTGTCCCGGCAAGACAAAGGTCCTAGGTTCGAGTCCTAGATGTGAACGTATCCTTTTCTTATTTTTCTGTTTCAGATTTTCGTTTAGAAATCGCTAATATTGTCTTCAATAATTAAATATTACAATTTGAGGTTTTACTGAATAAAGTTATTCCGAAAAATAAATATTCATTCTAGACTTGCAGAAAAGTCAATAGATGTCGCACGTTAAAAATAAAAAAAATAAGATAGGTTTATCTAAAAAGACGTTGTCTAGGTTGCATTTAGTTCGGGTTGAATCTTGCGATCATACGAGTACATAAAGATAGTTGCCAATATAAATGTGCGGTGAAAAAATGAAGACAATGTTGGTAGTTCTTATTCGAAGTATGACACAGTTAAAAGTGACCGAGGGGGATAGGGTCCCATTAGCTCAGTTGGTAGAGCGGTGTCCCGGAAAGCCAAGGGTCGTGGGTTCGAGTCCTAGATGTGAACGTATCCTTTTCTGATTTTTCTGTTTCAGATTTTCGTTTAGAAATCGCTAATATGGTCTTCAATAATTCAATAATTAATTATAAAATTTGGTTTGTCATAATACTAGTAACACTAGTTTACGCTCACCGTGTATAGCTACTTCGTTAAAATATTTTAAAAGTAGTTATTCACTGTCAAAATTTCGTAGTATAAGCGATGAATCTACTTCACATTTAGGGTCGATTTGAGCATTCATTTTCGAGTAAATCGATGGAATTTTTTTGCGAAAAGTTGAAATTTTTTAATTTTAAATTTTCCACATGGAAGTCTGTTTTCGTTTCATTCACATAGCATCTAGAATTGAGATCGACTCTTATAAATTCTTTCATAAAAAAACGTCTCATTTTCACTGTTGAAAATCCCATCAAACGCTGAAAACTTCCAAAAACAAACGTTCGAGCTTTTAAATAAGTTTTCAAAGATTTTTACGACATTTGATAAGACCGTCTCGTTCCAACAGGGACGTGGTGTTAGGGGGAGGGGGCAGACGTTTTACGCGTGTAGAAGTAATAACAGTGCTCAATAAAGAAGATTGGGACTTACCTAAGCATCAAAGTGATAATAATCATCGATCATCAAAATATACACGAGCATTGGTATTTTCATTTCTTGTTATGCAGAGCACTCTTACTGATATAAAATATTACTAATTTATTGAGAATTCGTTTACAACCACCATTAATAAAAATTTACATGTTTCAACGCCAATGGCTTCGTCAGAATCACGAAAATTAACAAAAACATAAGTAATATTATTTTTTAATGATAAACTATTGTTTATAAGACAAGGTTTTATGCATAGCATAAAGGACAACAAATGATTATAAATCAAATGAAATATAAATACAAATTGAATAAAATAAGCCGACATAACTCAGTGGTTTAGAGCACCTGACCGGACATCAGAAGGTACGGGTTCAATTCCCGTTGGCGGCATTTATTTTAACTCGGGAGATATTTTAAATTTGTATTGATATTTCAGGCGACTAATTATTTGTTATCCTTTATGCTATGCATAAAATCTTGTCTTATAAACATTGGTTTATAATTAAAAAGACAAGTCAAAATAATTCACCAACAAATGTAGATATAATATGTCTCGACGCCATCTAGTGGGAAATTCAGCACTAACAAAGCCTTTCCTACAAAAATAAAGTTGTTTGTTTACAGGTGAAAAAAATATAATAAGCAGTAATTGTTGATTGAGGTACTAGTACAGGGTTTTCCAATAAGAGGTGTTATTTTGAATTGCCCGCTATTTCGGAAGATGTTAATTTTGAAGCTGTCATTTTTTGACATTTGACAAGAAGAAAACTACGTCATTAATAAAAATGGAACGATACACGCTTCAACGACGCATTGAAATTATTAAAATTAATTTGAGTGAATCAAATGCAAATCATCTTGAGTGATAAGGCCCATTTCCACCTCGGTGGCTTCGTCAACAAGCAAAATTGTCGCATCTGGGGCTCGGAAAACCCAAGAGTTATTGTTGAAAAGCCTCTCTATCCTCAACGTGTGACTGTTTGGTGCGGTTTATGGTCCGGCGAAGTCATTGGACCTTACTTTTTCGAAAATGAGGCTGGAGCAACAGTTACGGTGAATGGATTGTGCTATCGAGAGATTATTAATGATTTTTTATGGCCGGAATTGGATGGAATTGATCTGGACAACGTTTAATTTCAACAAGACGGCGCTACGTGCCACACAAGCAATGAAACAATTGATCTTTTACGATTGAATATCAAAATAACACCTCTTATTAGAAAACCCTGTACATATTGAATTATTTGGCGGGTTGGAAATAAGCCGACATAGCTCAGTGGTTCAGAGCACCTGACCAGACATCAGAAGGTGCGGGTTCAATTCCCGTTGGCGGCATTTATTTTTACTCGGGAGATATTTTCAATTTGTATTGATATTTCACTCGACTAAAAACATAAGTATTAAAAATCTCTTCGAATTATTCGTATTCCTGTTGAAACTGAATGAATTGATAAGTTTCATGTAAAAAAGAAACGTATCAACGGGACGTCGGAACACGTGTTCATAAAAATCATTATATTTTCATTTCACATTTGTGATTATATGTTAACAGGGCAAACGCAGGTGCATGGACACGTGTTCCGATATATTCGGAAAGTAGTAAATTTTTACTAGGAAGCGACCTGCTATCTCATTTATAACAGGATTTTAATAAATCAGCAATACTCATTTTTAACATATTTCATAACAATAAACAATCCTAGAGTTCATTCATTTTGGACACCACTTTTCAATTATTATCAATTTCTTAAAAAAATTCATTATGTACCAACTTTAATAGGTAACAGCCGTATCTAATTGATAAAAAATTCTCATAATATCAACGTAATCTATGTAATTGCTAAAAATATCTCATATAACAACATAATCTAACTGACAAAAATATCTCGTTTTACGTACTACAATCTAATTGATCAAATATCTCATAACACCAACCTGCTCCATTCGCTAAAAATATCTCTTAATAGGTACCAACGTAATCAAATTTATAAAAATATATCATAATACTAACCTATTCTAATTGATACAAAAATGTCTCATAATACTAATCCGATCTAATTGATCAAATATCTTAAAACACCAATCTGCTCTAATTAATTAATATCTCATAATACTAACTTAATCTAATTGATAAAATATCTACCATCTGGTCTAATTGGTAAAAATGTCTCTACATTATATCGACATATAAATATCTTTAAAAATAATACTAGCTTAAAGTAATTGAGAAAAACATATCCAGTAAAACCAACGTAATCTAATTGGTGTAAATATTACATAATAGTAACTTAATCCAATTGAGAAAAAATATCTAGTAAAACCAACGTAATCTAATCGGTTAAAAAATCACATAATAGTAAATTAATCCAATTGAGAAAACCAATTTCTAGTAAAACCAACGTAATTTAATTTGTTAAAATATCACATAATAGTAACTTAATCCAATTGAGAAAAAATATCTAGTAAAACCAACGTAATCTAATTGGTTAAATTATATTTTAATACTAGTAAAGTTAATCTAATTAAGTGAAAAAAATATCTCGGAACACCAACGTAATCTAATTGATTAAATTATCTCATAATACTAGTTAATCTAAATAAGTGAAAAAAATATCTCAGAACACCAACGTAATCTAATTGATTAAATTATCTCATAATACTAGTTAATCTAATTAAGTGGAAAAATATCTCTTAAAACTGACGTAATCTAATTGTTAAAAATATCTCATTTTGTATCACTAATCTAATATAATTGATAAAAATATTTCATACTATGATACTAATCTAATCTAAAAGATAAAAAAAAATACTGAGAGTGTCTTCTACCCCCGATAGTGAAAATGATAATAATATTTAAATGAATTAATTTTTTAAATAACAAACATTTCAAAAATAAATTTGTTCCTCTACGCCAGGATTGAAGCCTTTCCCCTCGTTCAAGGAGACTATCTTTCCATATCTAACTTACAATAACATTTTATACCTTGTCACTTTAATTTCAATAACATCTAATACATTACATTATCTAATACAAGACGATTTTTCCGTATATAAGCTATATCGTTTTTTAATTTCAAAATAAAGCACTTAAACGGATGTGAATTCATTTCTTCCAACAATTCATCTTACAAACAGAAAAGAAATATATTTTTACAGTGTAATTTTTTGCACTAGACTCGTCTCTAATAAAGTGGGAAAAGTTTTTCGCTCGGAAGAAAAAAACTCTGGAATAATGTCGTAAAAATGCTACATAAATATTTATAACATATTTTATGGAAATAATACTGAATTCTCTACTTAAATTAATGGAGTTTATACGTTTTCAATTTACAGCCTTCGGATATACTTTTGTATTTTAAGTCAAACTTAGTGTTTAAATAGGTATAAGGGGTTCGCATAAATGTCATCCATTCGATATAAAATTTAAAAGTAATAATCCAGCAATTTTGTTGAACTTCAACACTCTTTTAAATGATATGAAAAAATATGCTTAAATTGTCGGACAAAAGGAGTTTTCACTGACTGAATAGTATAAAAACAATGTCTCTATCTGCGTCTGTTTGTTTGTATGCTTAGTTCTTCTAAGCTACGTTGCTAGTAGTCTTTTCTCTGCTTTCTATTAATATAATATGCAAGGTTTATATATATAAGGAAGAAATTGTCTAAATGATAGTAAAAAATCTAGCAAAATCCGTTGCGTAGTTTAGAAGATCTAAGCGGATATACGCGGATAGCGACATTGTTTTATACTATTTAAGAGAAGAAATTAGAGAAGAGAAGATATTTAAAATTCTTAATGATACATTTGATATTCCAGAATTGCCTGCATTGATAAGTTTTCAGATTTTACTACGCAATACTAGAAGACGGGTTTTATTTCAGTGAAGAAATTCTGGGACTGACTGCCAAATGTATGCCATCATTGCCCAGAATACTAATAGAGGGGAATAATTATGCCGAGTCAGTGGATACCTTCAATGTATCACTAAACAAAGTAATACAGAAGATTGTTACAGTCAATATCGTATATATTTTTTTCGTAGTAATTCCTTTTTTATAGGAGCCTCAGCTTGAATAAGCCACCCAGTGAGGCTCATGTTACAAAATAATGTTTTATAAAAAAATATTGTTAATGTATGGATATATATACTTTTTTTAAAAGACGCTAAAAAGGCGTTTATAATTTAATACGTACACTAACTACGGGTTGTTTCGGAGAATTTTAACGATTCATAAAATTTCAACGTTCATTTTCGGGTTCTGTGAAAGTCCTATTCCAGTTCTATTATTATATCATTATAGGCTACTTGCTAGACAGAACTAATATAATAACAGAACTTGAAAAAATCTTTCACAGAACTTGAAAATTAACTTTTAAATTTGAAGAATTGTTCAAATTCTACTTATATTTATTTTTGTTACATGTCTGATAATTAAATAACGCACAGGAGTTCCCTTTTCTTCTACCATCAAGCTCCAATCATCTCAGAGTCCCTTTCTTAATCTTACTCATTACAGCATCAGCTCAAATCAGCCTTGCATTCATTGCGTATCTCCACATTCCTCACAAAATCATACATGGTTTCATCACACCCACGTCTCAAGGATTTCATTTCTACAGCATTCAGTCTATTTTCATCCTTCCTCTGCTAGTTACATGCCTCACTGCCATATATCAGCGTTGGTACCAGTACCCCTTTGTGGACTGCTAGCTTCGTTTCTTAGGATAGTTTTTTGTTGGCACCAATCTCGTTCATTAATGGATGAAGTTACCTGCATTTACCCTAGTTTCAATATCTCAGTCAGCCTGCCCATCTTTCATAAACATACTTCCAAAATACACAAACTCTTTCACCTGCTCAAAGTGTTCATCATTCACAACTATATTGCGCACTGTTTTCGTACTCTCTCTTTCAAAATAGATATAATTCAGGATTATTCAAAACGATGGACTCTCGGTAACTATATATTTCAAAGTACAAACTAGTGGCACGTGTGAAGTAAATTACATTTGAGAATAGTAAAAAAAAAAGTTTACAACTCTTGACCAGTCCCATGGAATCGCATCACAGGTGTGGTGAACTAAATAAGACTTTTGGGTGTGGAACTAGTTAGCAACTCAGAAGCTGGGTATACTGCACAGGACCCCCAAATATTTGAATAATACACAACTGCTGTAAAAATCGCAGCTGCGCCCCACTGTTGGATTTGACAACCACCTCTGGTCTGAAGGTCCGGAATATCTGAAAAAATCCTTGACTTCTTCTTCTTCTTCTTCGATGGCGCTACAGCCCATATCGAGCTTTGGCCTCCTGCAACAGTCGCCTCCAACTCCTCCTGTCCTCAGCGGCTGACTTCCAGTTTGTCACCTGGAGAAGCTGTGCTGCATCCCCTCTTACCTCATCTTCCCACCTCAGTCTGGGTCTTCCCACTTTTCTCTTTCCACCTGGGTGACCAGTCAGAATTCTTTTTGGGACGCGTGTATCCGGCATTCTCTGTAGATGCCCAGCCCATCTCAGCCTGAGGAGTCTCATGTGTGCAGAGATGCTAGGGGCCTTATATAAATCGTACAATTCTATATTGTGCCGGATACGCCACTGTTCGCCCTCTTTCACGGGTCCACATATTCTTCTCAGCACCTTTCTTTCAAAAGTATCCAGCATTTCAGCCATCTTTACCGTCAGTGTCAGCGCCTCACATCCATATGCCAACACAGAAAAAATCCTTGACTATGTGCAGAAATGGGTGGTTCGTTTGCACGTCACGCGAACCTGCGAGTTCCGGATTCATGGCCGAAGTATTTGAATTTAATCATGCTTGGTGTTGGTCATTTCTCAATCTTACATTTCAACGTCTCATTTCCTTCTTCCTTGCCTCACAACATGTCCGAATGGGATGCCATAGACCCACTAGCACCGGACTCTTGTGCGATATTCAAATTTAAAAATAATTTAAAATTGGGCCGATTAGCGTTAAGATGTTTCACGTAAAAGAAGATATTCTCCACAAAACTTGATTTCATAATAAATTTTCTCCGTTGTGCTTTTGATATTTGACACCAGACAAGTAAACGTGCTTTGTAAAGATATTGGGGTATTTGTTTGTTTGTTTTCCCCCAAAGGTCACCGCTTGTCTCCCGGTATGACTGTGGTGGTGGAGGCTCTACCACCCACCACCCTTAACACCCACCAACACCCCTCAACTAAAACCACCCCAGAGTTCGTCCTCGGTATACTTACGTACTTTTCTCACACCTTTTGAAGTCAAAGGGCTGCAGAAAAAATCTTCATCGAGGCAAATTTTGTCAACACCATACAAGGCTCGCAAATCCTCTGAGCAATGAGATTCACAGTGAATTAGAACATCGTGGTCTAGCGGTTAACATCCAATACTAATAACCCATGGGCGCGAGTTTAAATCCCAGCGGGCACAAATAATTAACAAAGTAAAATTAATCATTAAAGTGGAAGATAATACTAATAAACCAAACGAAACATGAAGCAAAACAAGACATAGAAAATAAAAACGTTACGGTCGCACCTGGGAATCGAACTCAGGATCTCCAGTCACTTCCAATTTTGAATGTAAAATGTATTTATTTATTTATTTCACGCCTATTAAGGCTTTTACATACATATATATATATATATATATATATATATATATATATAAAAAATATTTACGAAATTATACACGAAAATAGTGCAGGAAACGACTGTTTAAAACATTTGCAAAAAAAATAAAGTCAAAATATCACTGAACTTGATCTACAAAGTATGGAGGCACAAAACATAATATTTTTTTCTGTTTCAGTTGACAAATTTATTATGTGCTAGTCAAATTAAATACCTTTATTAAATTATTCCACTACTTGATGAAAAAAACTTCAATAGGGTATGCTTATAATATATTGAAATTGATGTACTAAATATATCAACAACATCGTAGTATTTGTTTCCTAGCTGTTGAATCCGTCGCATAGGAGTGTGATATTGGGACGTTGATATAGAATTGCTACAATAATATGGTAGGTACTGTCTTGTAACCGACCTGCTTGGAGTATGAAAAGAGATTACATATAATAAATCAGGGGTATCAAACATTGAATTAATGATTTTATACAAACAGGTTAAATCGGAAATAATTCTACGATCAGATAATTTTATTAAATTTAATGAACAAAGTACGTTATCGTAATTTAGGTTTTCTCTAGGAATGCCCATTTTAAAATTTACATATCTTAAAAATTTATTTTGTATTCTTTCAATCGCATGTGAATGAACCTCATAATTTGGGGACCAAACCGTGGAATTGTATTCTACATGACTCCTTACTAGTGTATTGCTAATTTATTAAAAATTTCTTCAAATTATTCGTATTCCCATTAAAAACGGGACTGCAGGAAATTAACGAATGCTTTGACAGATTTCCTAATAATAACACGAATGTGTTATGGCGATGTCGGAACACGTGTTCGTCATTATATAATAATAGTTTATTAGGAAATGAAAACCTTTTTAATATGATTTCAATAAATCAGCAATACCCATTTATCTATGTGCATCACAGACAACTGAAATTGGTATGTTTGATAAAATCTTTACAACTTGTCTGAATTCTTCACACAAGACTTTCGAATTTTGAAAATGTGACTTAAATTCAAAGCAAGTTTGAGTTCATTGAACCAGACTTCACATTACACGCAAAAATAACTAATGTACATCACAAACAACCGAAACGAGTATGTTTGATAGTAATTGATGAACTTAAGTTTAGTCTTAAATTTAAGTAGGTGCCTACTCTTAACGTATTCAAAACAAGTTTCTGACCTTCATCTAAATTCAAGCCATTCCAAGAATGGAAACCTTGAATGTCCTCTCCCCAGTATTTGAACCACTTAGCCGACCGAGGTGGAAAGAATTTTAAAAAATCCACATAATTTTTTATTTGACCTTTACCGGTTTCGGCTTATTTTAGCAATGTTGAGACTGTTACAATTATTCCTTAAGGCGAAGCTTAATGCTAAATTACTATTTTCGATCAATCTTTATAACGTATTGGTTTCATAGACATATGAATATTAGTAGACCTGCCCTAAGTGATTAAAAGCGTATTATCCCCACTCCCCATACCGGTTCCATTGGAGCCGGCTGGGCTCGCGTATGGCCTCAAGTGAAATTTGAAAACGTGACGTCATCATTCTTGTGCGAACTATGGTCGAGGCATCATCGGTTCATTTTACGAAATAACACGGCAAAATGTTGACTTGTACTATGAAAACTTGTAAAAATAGATGTGAAAAAGAGAATAAACCCAATTGTCGTATTACATTCCATATATAAGCATTATTTTACTTTATTTTAAGCATATTCACATGGTATAATATAGATCAGTTTTAGAAACATATACTATCACATCGAGAAACGTCTGGACACGAAACACAAATCTGGTTGGTTGCTGGGAAGTAAATTATGAACATTTATAAAAGTGTCTTAACTAAATACTTAAACGAAATATTCGACTCTGAAAATAGAACCGAATTTTTTTGCCGAATTTGGACTTCGCAAATTTGTTTATAACGTGGCGAGTAATTTGCGCTCCCATGTAAAAATGTCTATTCATTCAAAAGCAGATTTTACTTTTAAGAAGTAAATGGTGATATTATAATGCGAGATGCCTATTTACTGTCAGATTGATTTATTGACGAATCACAGTCAGTCTTACGCCCTTCGTTCTTCAACAGTTGATTTTACCCCTCGCCATTATCTTCTCGTCTATTAATTCCTATGTCTGTGATTGGTTTACATTATGAATACCAAAATTATGCTTTAAAATTGAAGGTTTTCCTATCGTTTTTCTTTAGTAGAATACAAATAAGAAATTTAATTACTCAATAAAATATATAAATGTAAGCTACTAAAAAACATATTTGTTCACTAGAAATGTAAAGAACGCATAAAATAAAAACAACTTTTAAAAAGGCATCATTTGATATTTTCACGGCCAAAAGTATTATAGTAATTTGTTTTTGGGGTATTGTGCCGTGTAGCGCTACCTCCTTCTTTAGCCAACGTTTCGGACAGCATTGCAGTGTCCATCATCAGGGCAGATGTGTATTCTAATATCTCTTTAAAAAAATACAATACTTTAGCTAAGATTATCTGTGACAGTTTCCCTTGATTAACTTTTTTGCTTTCTTATAAAAGTGTTTACAAAATAAATAAAAACCACTTTTGTGCTTCGAAGTCGAGCGTTTCTAGACGCCGTTTGTCAAGCGATTTTAATTCCTATTACCTGACGATTTAAGGCATACTAAGAATATACACATTTTTGTCTTGTAGCTTCTTCTTAACCTATGGTTTATATCCATAACCATTCGGGGATGGGGTGGGAGTTAACAGGAATGATGTTGAATCATTTTTCCATCATTATTTCCGTGTGGTGTTTTACAGCTGAATTTCCAATTATTTATTTATTACCTGCAGGCATAGTTACCTAGGTATTATAAATTAATTTACTATTTATTTAGGGAATAACTCAATTGTATGATTTTCACCCAATTACGGCTATCAGGCAGGAGTCTATTGCTATTATTATTATATTAAAAACATACATATTTTACATTAGAATTGAATTAATATTGTAGAGTAATTAAATTTTCATATTATATATTTAAAGTTGCGGTAAAAAAGTAAAATCAATGTAAAACAGTTTAAAATTGTTTCAATGAATCATTTTATACCTAACTTATGAATGTTTGTGGATTTGGTAAGGAGACAATGAAAGATGTTGGTAGGTTGTGTGGTTATAGCGTTTATTTTTGAGTCAGTAGCGCAGTTGTGAGATGACTCCGGACCGATGACGATGATACCAGGTGTAAGCGGCAATGACGGCGGTCCACAAGTCCGGTCTCCACCGCGTTGGTGAAGACGGACTTGTGGATGTATTCAGCACTGGGGATGACGTGGCGTCTTCCAGGTACTCCAGTGTGGAAAAAGCTAGCCGAAGGTATGATGGACCTGGTCAGCAGATTTGCGGGAGATGCAGGCCTGCGAAGATGTTTCGGAGCCGAGGCGCAGACCGGCGATGGTGTCGCAGGGTCTAGGCGCGTGAGGAGCGCAGGCCAGGATGATATCCGGGGCCAGGGCGCTGATGTAATCCCTAGGAGTCCATGATAATCCGTAGTCTCTCTCAAATGTCGCAGGTTGTGGATTTTTGTTCACCAGAAAACTGAGTGCATTTTTAAGGTTGCAAATATATTATCGTAACAATTTAAAATCTTACTTTTAAAAAATATTTCTTTCACGCGTCTGCCTTGGGCGTCCTCAACGTTTTCTACCTTTCACTTTCATGAAAACATTCTCATTATATTCTTCTATTTGTTGATGACATACGCCACATTTCCCACACTTAAGTATTTGATTCATTTGATCGTATCATACCTTCCTCGGGGGTCCCCGACTTTGTCTTTCACTTACTAATTTATACCACATCGTCGCTATTAAAAAAACTACATCATTTTGACTTTTATTCAACTCCGTATCTGATTCCAGTGCAGAGATAATGCTTTATTCTTCCTCGAACGTCTCAGACGACTTTCACCATTCAACAACTCTCTAAACACTACTGGCACTAATAAGAACAAACTTTGAAATTTAAAGCAAAATCGGTCCTGTAGTTTTTGAGTATAAGGGGTAAAAACCAAAAAACAATCATTGTTATAAATATAAAAGATGGAATTCCACCAAAAATTGTCAATATCAAAAAATAAACATATTAATAAACACTCAATTCAATCTTAAGATTTACTTGGTTAATTAACTGCCTCGCAGTAAATGTGGATATTTTCATATGTCCTACAGCGAATTTAAGCATAACGTATTATTTATACTTTAACTGTGTGTATCTACTTGTAATCTTTGTTGTCCCACAAAGTAACCTGGTTAATTAACTGCCTCGCAGGAAATGTGGATATTTTCACATGTCTTACAGTGAATTTAAGCACAACGTATTATTTACACTTTAACTATGTGTACCTACTTGTAATCTTTGTTGTCCCACAAAGTAACCTGGTTAATTAACTGCCTCGCAGGAAATGTGGATATTTTCATATGTCCTACAGCGAATTTAAGCACAACGTATTATATACACTTTAACTATGTGTACCTACTTGTAATCTTTGTTGTCCCACAAAGTAACCTGGTTAATTAACTGCCTCGCAGGAAATGTGGATATTTTCACATGTCTTACAGCGAATTTAAGCACAGCGTATTATTTACACTTTAACAGTGTGTTCCTACTTGTAATCTTTGTTGTCCCACAAAGTAACCTGGTTAATTAACTGCCTCGCAGGAAATGTGGATATTTTCACATGTCTTACAGCGAATTTAAGCACAGCGTATTATTTACACTTTAACAGTGTGTTCCTACTTGTAATCTTTGTTGTCCCACAAAGTAACCTGGTTAATTAACTGCCTCGCAGGAAATGTGGATATTTTCACATGTCTTACAGCGAATTTAAGCACAGCGTATTATTTACACTTTAACAGTGTGTTCCTACTTGTAATCTTTGTTGTCCCACAAAGTAACCTGGTTAATTAACTGCCTCGCAGGAAATGTGGATATTTTCACATGTCTTACAGCGAATTTAAGCACAGCGTATTATTTACACTTTAACAGTGTGTTCCTACTTGTAATCTTTGTTGTCCCACAAAGTAACCTGGTTAATTAACTGCCTCGCAGGAAATGTGGATATTTTCACATGTCTTACAGCGAATTTAAGCACAGCGTATTATTTACACTTTAACAGTGTGTTCCTACTTGTAATCTTTGTTGTCCCACAAAGTAACCTGGTTAATTAACTGCCTCGCAGGAAATGTGGATATTTTCACATTTCCTACAGCAAATTTAAGCACAACGTATTATTTACACTTTAACTGTGTGTACCTACTTGTAATCTTTGTTGTCCCACAAAGTAACCTGGTTAATTAACTGCCTCGCAGGAAATGTGGATATTTTCACATGTCTTACAGCGAATTTAAGCACAGCGTATTATTTACACATTAACAGTGTGTTCCTACTTGTAATCTTTACTTTGGTAACCTTATACATTTATTATGTCAAATATGTTTTTTGTTATTTTATTTACAGCTGCAATGTAATGGTTATTATACTTATATCCTCTATGGGATGTGTGGGATTGCACTAACCTCCCCACATCCTGGAATAAAGAATTTAATATTATTATTATACTCTTTTTGCAAAGAAAATAGTTGGACAGTCTTTCTTTCATAATCAGCTTTGAATAAATAGTGTAATAAATATGAATAAATTAATCTGTATAAATAAAAATTAATCTGTATAAATAAAAATTAATCCAAATAAATAAAAATTAATCCAAATAAATGTTTGCTTGTTCAAAATATTTAATCTACGAAAGTTCCTATAAATATACCTATATTATAAAACCATGTTTTTACGTGTCACCTGTGACACGTAAAAACATGGTCTTAACAAAAAATTACCGCCATCTGTTGAACATAAAAGGAAAACGCCCTATTGTTTTTCTATCTGCACAGAGTGAGCTACAGAAACGCGTGGAGGGGTACAGCTAGTAAACAAATAAAATTAACATAAATATGCCTTAGGAATCTCAAATAAACTGCTTTTTCATGTACGTATCTATTACTCGTATATAATATTTTAAGTATTTTCAATAATTACAACAAAATATTCAACAATAGCTTGGGTGTACGTAAGCCAGACAGAACGGACATCTCCAAAACGATATCGGAACATTTTCTTGCGTGCAAACTCGGTCATACTGACAAATCGGCGATTGCCGAGCATTTAATTAAAACCGGCCATAACTTTGGATTTATTCCCGTAGTTCTGGGAAGACCCAAAACGCATCGAGCACTTTTAATCACGGAGGCAATTGATATACCAAAAATCCCATTCATATTAATATATACAACGGGGCTAAGATTAATAGTTCTGGGCGCTTGACGGCTACACCAAAACTATATTAAGTTAAATTAAAGAATTATAATTAGATGCCAGCTTTTCAAGGATTGGAGCGAGCAAAGCACGATATCGCATGGATACATAAGCACATACTTCACCACAATCCTGGAATCCTCATGAATAAGGTTTTCTATGGCTTTCAAAGGTGAATGCGGAGTAATTCCTAAAAATAGGCCACAGCGACACCCTCCCACTCCCAACACAACGTAAACAGACACCTGCGATTTTTGTAGGGTTTTTTCGGTTATAATTTTTTCCCTTGCAAAAAACAACACCTCTTAGCCAGGTAACATTATACAGGGTGTATCGGCACTAACCGGACAAACTTTAACCAGCTATTCCTTATCACATTTGGAGTAAAAAATGTTATGGGGACTTTGCTGTCCGGTAGCATTTTTTTTCAATTAAAAACAAAAAAATTAAAATTTTCCACACTACATCACTGTCATTGGCATTGCTTTTCGTGTTCAACAGCTGTTATAAGCAAGTATGTCGAAAAACGTCTTCGCTCTTTCGCACACACTAAATAATAATAGTTAAAAATGAGACGAATGGTGCCGTGCCATTTCGTTGTGATTGTAAAAGCGAGCCAATATAGGTACACACGTACATTATTCAACGGAATTCGAATAAAATATTGCCAGATGGGTTTTCAAACTTTGACAAAGGATAAAACAGTGGTGACATGTGGTGAAAATATGAATAATACATTTTTTATTAAAAAAAAACGGTACCGGACAGCAAAGTGCACATAAGATTTTTTACTCCAAATATGCTAAGGAATAGCTGGTTAAAGTTTGTCGTGTACGTGCCGATACATCCTGTATATGACGCCGGTCTATTTGTCTAAAGAAGATTATTGTCGGCTAAAAAAGGAGGTAGCGCATCACGGCATAATACCCCAAAATAAACCACGATATTACTTTTAGCCATGAAAATCTCAAATCAAAACTATTTTCAACAATGGTGGTATTCAAAACCGAGCCCGGCTTTTGTCCACAGATCAAACCGAAGAATTTTATAAATCCTTACTGAAGTATGTATGGGTTACGTTTAGATATTTCTTCGCAGTCGGGCGCCCGCCAAAATACAACGTATATCCACAGAACATACTTTGTGTAGATAAGTCAGTGATGCACAACCTTTTCAAGGGTCAGCACCCAAAAAGACAAACTTTGTAGACTTCTGCTACAAGCACTACAAATTAATTACGCTCTGTTGTACTCCTTTATGGTACAAAGATTATACCTGTTGTTACGTCGCATCGTTTTAATTCGCCGTTTCATAATTATTACATATCATGTCATATACCTGTTAAATTGCCATAATTATTATTTACCATAAATGTAAATCTATACCGGTTAATTTGCCATAGTTATTATTTACCATATATGTAAATCATTACCGGTTAATTTGCCAAAATTATTTTTTACCTTAAATGTAAATCATAACCGGTTAATTAGGCATAACTGTATAACAAAATCCCGAAGGAAGTTACTGAGATTGAGAAGATGGTTAAGTTTAAGGAGGAATTGAGAAAACATATTTTCCTCAAATATTGATGTTTTTTGTGGCATATAATTATTTAAAGATTCATTGTTTAATAATTACTTATTTTTTTATATATTTCTAAAACTATTAACATATACTAATTACCATAAATGTAAATTTATTCCGGTTAATTTTCCAAAATTATTATTTACTACAAATATAAGTAAATACCGGTTAATTTGCCATCGTTATAATTTACCATAAATGTAAATCTAAACCTTTCCTCTACGATTATTATTATTATTTACCATCAATCTTAATGTATACCGGCTAAATTTCCATAATTTTTATTTCATTATAGTTTATAGGGGAAACAAAAAGTTATAAATTTATTTTATTTTATTTTTGTTTATCGCAGAAACAAACAGTACATAATTACATAGATGACAATAGTTACAAAGTTATAAAAAATAGTACAATAATTGGTACCAATGACATATATACATAGGAGGTATATTATACATTTTACGGTTAAGTTACATTTTTAAGTTAAGTTAATTAGTGTGCTGTGGAAGGAGAGATGTGTGTGTGAGTGTTTGTGTTTGTGTACGTGTGCATGTGTGTCTGTTTGTGTTTGTATGTGTTATGTTGGCGAATTCAGTGTGCTAAAAAGTTTTTCTTAAATAGAGGGAGAAAATCAAAAAATATATCGGTACTTGTGCTTGTTTGAATTGAGTTGAATGTTTGAAGGATGTAAATAAATATTTATAATAAATATTTTATTTAAATAATTACACGTCACATGGTTGCATCAACTAGTAAAGTTTCCGCATAAAATTCATATTACAAATAGCAAAGAAATATAAATAAAAACAACATAATTTAAATCAGAAAGTATGTTAGATATCTTTCACATATCAGAGGTAGAGGGTTCGTAATCAACAAATTGTATTTTTTTCCAATGTGCGTTTGGTAAATTGACCTAAGGACAAATGGAAAATATCGGCGTCTGAAAAGATGTTATTATATTTTGGACACATCCTTTTGAAAAGATATACCTACCTTTAATTTTCCATCAACATTATTGACTCAATAGAATTGTGGGGTGGTCTTATGGTACGTATACATTTGCGAACCGAGCCACGAATTACTGGAAAGGAACGAAGCAACTTCAAGCGGCGTTTCGCGCCATTTGCGGTTGCTTTGTTTCTTTCCCATAATTTGAGGTTCAGTTCGGTAGTTCGGATCGCGTATGTATACGTAGCATTACGGTCGATGTTTTTCGCGAATTTTCCATATTTTGAAGTGGACCACTGGTTGTGCACCGCTGGAAGAGATATTAAGTTGGATAGAATGATACGGCTGGATGTGGCAGACACAGAGTTATGCTGTGTGTAGACGGCATTATAGTATAAAATGCGGCCGAAACGGCGGGCGTAAGTACCCATTGGATTTATTCCACCATTCTACGGAGATATATCTGCGCGGAAAACTCCCATAGCCTAAGATGGATGGACACCCTGTATACACTATATAGCAAGCCTGTGACGTCACGGGAACCTAAAATTCGTCAGGGCTGTGCCAAATAAAATATAAATTAATAAAATGATGGTATCAAGAATATTTATTATTTATTTATTTATTTTATTGATACATGATTTAGAGAGTACATGTGGTTTATTGTGATATTTCACCCTCCATGCCAGGGATGACCTTGTGTTATGGCGGGTGAATTTTACAGGTTGCGGACAATAGAATTTATCCATTATTATAATATAAAATAGAGAAATAAGAAAAATGATGTATTTCTAGTTTGGGTTGCAAGAAGAGGATGGAGAAGTTAGAGTACACATATGAATTACATTTTACAAAATATAATAATAATATTTGGATGATTTTTATAGCGCCGTTTTTGTGCAAAATCGCTTCAAGGGCGCTGTACAAATATATAATACAATGATCCAAATATAGACTAGTTCAATGAACTCTAGACCAAACTAGTATTTGCTTTGAATTTAAGTGTCATTTTCAAAATTGCAACTGTTTGCTTGAAAAAATTCAGAGAAGTAAAGAAAGTGACATCCTATAATGTAATAATTTAACAGAAAATTTGAATTGTAATATCCCGTGATTTTTGACAACAGATTAAGTATTATTGGTCATTTACACGCTATCATAATATTTTTTATAATTTCAATTTTTGATTCCCTCTGTCCATATATAAATGAACTCTAGAACTTTTGCTTTGAATTTAAGTGTAATTTAAAAAATTGGAAGTGCTTGCTAGGGAAATTCAGCCAAGCGATAAAGTACCTACGTATGATATAATATATTTTAACAGAAAATTGTTTAAATCGCCGTTTTCCAAAAACTGACTTGTCTAGAAATCAGACTATACGTGATTTTTCACCGGTATGCGATATGTATATTATATGTAGATATATATTTAAAGAAGAGTGTCTGTGGTGGGAGGCGTGGTTTAAATTTTGTTTAATCTAGAGTTTTATTCCGAGATTGATTAAATTTTTCACACTTAACTTTCACAAGAAGATGAAGGTCAATTGTCTGCATGAGATTTCGACTAACCACCCTCATTCTCTTTTCCCAACCCCAAAAACAGAATTGTAATACTTCTTGGTGAAATTTTGCACACTTAAAAATCAAAAATTTGCAAAATAAGAGTAAAATTACTCTCTATGTCTGATTTCGAAAAACTATGTGTATAAAAGTCAAAATGTGAACTTGTCGACAGGAATAAAATACCGCGAGTACAGAAAATTTTACGGGTAATTTGTGTTAATTTCCGCAGTGGCGTAAATAACACATTTAAACGTAAAAATATACAGAATAATAATAAACATATATAACAAGAATAGTATACCAGGATCGCAGCAATACGGATCTGCGCTAGTATAAATATTTTTTTAAATGTTTTAAAAAAATAGTAATAACGGTTCCAACTATCCAAAGTTAGTCGGAATATGGCATCCCCAATTATTGGGGTATGTTGTGGGACTGACGAGAGTGGGGAAGGGAAAGAGATGAAGAAGAGGAAGGTTTATTAGTTCTTAACCATCCAGATCTGATCACCAAACACGCCAAACTCATTTCAAGCAATATTCGGATTCTGGATGGTTCTTCAACCAGAGAGAAAAAAACATTTCTTTTATTGAAATAATCTATTTTAAAGTGTCTTTTTAAATAAAAAAAATGATTGGTTTGTTTAAATATTGAACCTTCAGGCGTCGACAACTCTGACCAACTCGCCAAATAATGCCGATCGGGTAGGAACAACTTATATTTCGTATATAAAGCTGTAGCATCATCCGATTTCAGATAAATACGTATATCTCCGCGTGTATATTTGTGATTGTCACCAAAAGTTGATAGAATACATCGTCATTGACAACAAGTACATTTGCCGAGTTTCAGTGTGATCGGGTGTCGGAAAGTGGGTTAATTTTCTCTTCCAAGATTCACTTATTTATTCCCGAAAACATAATAAAATTCAAATAAATGTATTTGTAATAAGCATTTACTTTGTGGCTCGTTATAATTTACAATAAAAGATATAAATTTGTTTTAGACCACTTAAATTTTAATTGTAACTAAGAAGCTCTTGAAATCAAAAAAATCCCAAAATAATAACGCTTGTATATTGAATAACTAAATTAATTTATCCTTTAGTCCCATTCTAGATATATTTCCAGTAAACCGCTCTGTTATTGCCGGAATTCCCGCAATCACCCGTCCCCCTTTGTTAACCTCCCACTCAAACACCTAAATTATATTTTTTGTGTATATATCTGTCAATATTTTGTATCATAGGTTAGTTTTAATATTCTCCTGACAAAGGAAGGGTGCTTCCGAAACCGGTAGAGTACAATAGTGGTGTAAAACAAATTTTTATCTTTTATTGTCAAATAAATGTATTTAAAATATTGATCTTGCTTACTCTGTGTTGGTTTTGTGATGATACTAGAACCCTAAAAATTCTCTACCCTCAATAATTATATAACTCGCGTTCAAACGTCGCATTCAAAGCTCGCCCAACCAAAGGCAGCCCTGAAATTAGTTAAGTTATACTCTAGTGTGGTTTCGCATTCAATTTGTACGAAACTTCGGTGATACAACATGAAAAGATAGTTTTTCCTTTTGGTAAAGGTAACTATTTCTCGGAGTGGTGAACAGGACTTTGATTTATAGTTAAATAGGGTGGTTTTTACCTTGTATCTCGTGCTTCTGTTATAATTTTTTTTTGATACCGCACAAAAGTCCCAACTACTCCAAACCGTTTGGAGCCAGTGAGACAATGGCATCCCCAATTGGGATGTGTTGTTAGTTTGAAGGTAGTGGGAAAGTGAGGGAGATGGGGAAGCGAAATCGCACCAGTGCAATGCTAGGAGTATATTTACTAGCATCGCCCTGCATTATTTTAAATTAATAAATTATGAAATTACACAAATTGATCAAATACCATTTAATAGCGCGCGCCGGGATTTAAAGCCGCGCCCTTGGGGGCAGGCACAAGAACTCCTCTTTTTGATAAGGTATACATAACCAATGATGATCTAAAATGTAATATTGTTAAATTTTATGTACCTTAAAAAAATTAAAAAAATATATCATCATATTTAAATCTCAAATAAAAAGCTAGATACAAAACAGGGAAATCAGAAATAAAAAATAATATGATACCAAATACAGATTGAAACTGAAACCAGTGAACTGAACTAAAATACACCGTTATATATTTATAATTATGGTGTATTTTAGTTCCTATTTACAAGCAATGGAGCCAAATCCTGATGTCATAGATAAAAAAAACTTATATATTCATATATTTTATTTAAAAATATTTTTTCTTTTTAAAAAACTTTAGTCTCGATTTAACCCGATTTTATGTCCGGGTTAAATCTTCCCCATAGGAAAAACTAAACCCTTCCACACACTTTTCCACAAATGATCATCTAGTCAATCAACATTATGCAAGTGCATTATATAAGCAAAATAAATACAAAACAATACAAGAACAACACGTCAACTCACCAGAGATCAAATGGGAAAATAATTCACTGACTCTATATATTTTCATATCAGAGGGTTCGGCTCGGTAGAACTCCTAACAAGGCCTATAAATCCTACTGATCCCTCAACATAAATATTTAAAAAATCTTTCGTTATCCTACATGTATTCAAAATGACAGACTTTTGCATCTTTATATGTACATTTTTTGATAGATCTAATACGCCTAAATTTTGAATGAGAGAGCTAGGTATAATGCCAGTAGCCGAAATAACAAATGGTAATATTTTTATAGTCTTTGAATGCCAAATTCTTTTAATCTCATTTCCTAAATCTGTGTATTTTCTTATTTTTTCATTAATAAATTTTTGAATATTACAGGAATTCGGAATAGCGACATCAATGATATAAGTTATTTTTTTTAATTTTGTCATGTAAAACTATATCGGGTCTATTATGACTAATCGTTCGGTCTGTTAGTATATATGTATATATATATGTTTTGTCATAATTATTATTGTCTTTATTATAATTATTGTCTTTTGTTTTCGTTTACTGTGTATGTATTATCTTACAATATTTACTTTATATATTCTATGTATAATATGGAGCTCGTGGTATTGCAGCACCCTCCCCGAGATCTGGAATGAACAAGAAAAAAAAAAATTTTAAAAGACAAAATATATTTATAATTACTTAATAATACATATCCATTTTACAACATTTTAATAATTAGTAATAGCATATACGGCTAACTGACGCATTTAGTAAATATCGTTTGACATATATCGATCGTTCGTGCTAGACCTCCATCTATCCTATCTAGTTTGTCTAATGTCAAGGGTACAGATATCAATCGGATATTATTCAATCGATTTCTTCTGTGGCAAGCCAACGAGTCTTACTTCCTCGGTAATGTGGAGTGATTTGGTTATTTCTGTCAGAAAAGATCGGAAAGGGAAAATCATTTATTTTCTTGGTGACATTACCTTGTTAATGTGTAGACTTTCCTCTAGATCAGTGTCTGTCAACTTTTTTGCACTACAGCACGCTGGTGGATGGGATTTGTTCTGCGGCACACCAAAGAAAAGAACTTATTAATATAAATAAAGGATATCATGGTGGAGGTTTAAATTTTTTTTATTTGTATGTATGTATGTCTAGTATAAACCTTTTAACAACTTATTACTATGACATTAAGGACACTTTACAATATATCTATAACTTATTTTTTATTGTACAGTGTTTTCTAATAAGAGGTGTTATTTTGATATTCAATCGTAAAAGATCAATGGTTTCGTTGCTTGTGTGGCACGTAGCGCCGTCTTGTTGAAATTAAACGTTGTCCAGATCAATACCATACAATTTCGGCCATAAAAAATCATCGGCCAGCGCAATCCATTCACCGTAACTGTTGCTCCAGCCTCATTTTCGAAAAAGTAAGGTCCAATGACTCCACCGGACCATAAACCGCACCAAACAGTCACACGTTGAGGATAAAGAGGCTTTTCAACAATAACTCTTGGGTTTTCCGAGCCTCAGATGCTAGATAAATATTAGGGTATTGTAAATTATTCGCTTTCTCACACTTAATATTCCTAGTTTTTTCTACATAATAATTGTCTTAGAATACCTACCACAATTCATTACTTGTCGTATATCTCTATTTTGAATTATTTGCAATTTCTTTATCTGTGTTTGATTGCAAAAGAAAGGGACATTAGAGCAGTACTTTACATGAGATGCTACTATACTATTTTAAACTAATTTACTAAAATTAAACTCTAAAGATTAATTTAACTAAAAAGAAAACACGTTTAGATATAAACAAGCTGTGAGCGGACACCAGCGGACACCATGCTACTAAAACAAAGTCAAACTACCCAACTCTTGCCTCGTATCGGCACAGAGCTGGTGTACGTGTTCACTCACTTATTACGCTGCGTATATACCAGTGGCACTGTATTCTTATGTCACGTCGACCACCATGTAAGAACGTGAAAAATATTTATTTGATTATATTGGGTGTATTGCCACGTACCCGACAAATTTTAACCAGCAATTCCTGAGCAAATATGGAGTAAAAAATGTTAAAGCCACTTTGCAGTAAGGTTTTTTTTTTAATTATAATTCATATTTTCACCACATGTCACCACTGTTTTATCCTTTTTCAAAGTTTAAAAACCCATCTGGCAATATTTTATTCGAATTCCGTTGAATAATGTACGTATATACCTACATTGCCGCGCTTTTACAATCACAAAGAAATGGCACGGCACCATTCGTCTCATTTTTAACTACTATTATTTAGTGTGTACGAAAGAGCGAAGACGCTTTTCGACCTACTTGCTTATAACAGCTGTTGAACACGAAAAGCAATGCCAATGACAGTGATGTAGTGTGGAAATCTTATTTTTTTTTGTTTTTAATTTTTAAAAAAATGTTACCGGACAGCAATGTGCTCATAACATTTTTTAATCCAAATGTGCTAAGGAATAATTATTTATCCTTTCTACAACTCATTTGCTGAAACTTTATATACTATTGTACATAATGTTTTCTCTTTACTTTTTATAATAACTATAAACAAAAAAAAACTTTTCTACTAATGTATATTATACTTTAGGTACTTGAAATATAGTAATCGTTTTATATTACCCACACTCAGGCAGTCAGTGCCTTAGTGGGTTTTCATTTCTTTTGTAAACTATTTGGTATTATATATTATATTATTTTATACTATCTATTAATATGTTTAATATGTGTAAAGAAATGAAAATAAATAAAGTAAAAAAAAATAAAAAATAGCTGGTTAAAGTTTGTCGGGTTAGTGCCGATACACCCAGTATAGATGATGAACTCATTTAAAATTGAAGAAATTTTAAATGAATATGAATAATTTAAAATGAACAGTTTTTAGGGTTTACAGATTGGCAGACACTGATCTGGATATAAGAGGTTACACTTTGAATGACGCTGACACATAAATAATTTAAAAAAATAAAATAAAATTGTCGCTTATAATAAAAACACATAAATTTGTTTTTGACCACGATAGTTTTATTTTCACTCTACCGGTTTCGGAAGATCCCTTCCTTCGTCAGGAGAATATTTAAAACTGATCTACTACACAAAATATTGACACATAAATACAAAAATTTTAAGTGTTTGAGGGAGATGTGGACAAAGTGGAAGGGGTAATTACGGGAATTCCAGGAAGAACAGAGCGGTTAACAGGAAATATGTCAAGAATAGGACTATAAGACAGATTAATTTGGTTATTTATTATACTGGAGTTATTATTGAGGGCTTTTCTGATTTCAAGTGCTTCTAAATTATCTAATTTTTTGCCTTTATTACTACGGTGAAGAATTTTAACCCCTGTATCTTTACTAAAAGTATGATCGGTGGAAATGAGATGATTGGCAAACTCCGAAAAATTATTGTTATTTAAACATCTTAAATGTTCCGTGATTCTAATATTTATATTTCTAGTTGTCTTACCTATGTAGAACGATGGACAATCGTTGCAACATAGTTGGTAAATGCCCGAGTGGCTAAATTTGTGATCTTTATCTTTAGTATTTTTAAGTAATTTTCCCAAGTTGTTATCAGTATAGAACGCGGGTTTAATGTGGGTAGGCAAATTTTTTGTACTAAGTTAAGAAAAATTGGATATGTATAAGATTTTACGCCATTGAAAGCTGAAAATTGTCGCTTTTTGCAATTATTTTACCCTTTTGACTACCGAGTTATTTATTTGTTTGTTGGGTATGAAGTTATACGTAGCCAAGATTATCAGAAATAAAGCAATTACTTAGAACACCAAAAGTTAACTGTTGCTCGGATCGGATTTTTTTTAAACTTTTTAACTTCACACAGCAGGCCTCTAGTACAATTTGTCAGCTGTTTTTAGGTGTGCTGGGTGTAGGATCTTTTTGGGGAAGGGAAGGATTCAATCTTGATCTGTTTAACACTTTATACATTTAATTCGTCTTATTTGACACAGATTCTCATATTTTCAAACCTCAAATCAACAAATAACATTAAAAAAATACATTTTACTCAACACAGGCTAGAACCACCCCCTTTCTCTCCCTCCCACCTCCCCCCCCCATCTCAACAGGCTAATATACCTCTTTTCTCTTTTATATTTATTAAATTAAGCTACATTACTGAAAACCTTTTATTGCTTTTACGAGTATAATTATACAAATACATATTTCATTACACATTATATGCGGAGATAATTTACTGATATAATAAATTGCTAATTTAATAAAAATCTTTTAGAAATTATTCGGAATATTGTTAAAAACGGGACTGCAAGCCCTTAACGAACGAATTAATAGGTTTCAGGTAAGTTTTTAGATTCTCACGGCCAAAAGCATTTTTGTTGTTTGTTTTTGGGGTGTTATGCCGTGTTGCGCTAACTCCTTCTTTAGCCGACGTTTCGGACAGCGTTGCAGTGTCCATCATCAGGGCAGATCCGCTAGATATCACATCTTCGGATCTACCGGATCTGCCCTGATGATGGACACTGCAACGCTGTCCGAAACGTCGGCTAAAGAAGGAGTTAGCGCAACACGGCATAACACCCCAAAAACAAACAACAATAATAGGTTTCATGTTAAAATTTTATTAATAAATAGTGTACGCGACGTCGGAACACGTGTTCATCAAATGGTAATATTTTTGCAGTCCATCATTATACAGGGTTTTCTAATAAGAGGTGTTATTTTGAATAGCCCGCTATTTCGATAAATGTTATTTTTGAAGCTATTTTTTTTTGACATTTTACAAGTAGAAACTACGCCATTCATAAAAATGGAACGATACACGCTTCAACAACGCAATAAAATTATTAAAATTCACTTGAGTGAATCAAATGCAAATCATCATGAGTGATGAGGCTCATTTCCACCTAGGTAGCTTCGTCAACAAGCAAAATTGTCGCATCTGGGGCTCGGAAAGCCCAAGAGTTATTGTTGAAAAGCCTCTCTATCCTCAACGTGTGACTGTTTGGTGCGGTTTATGGTCCGGCGGAGTCATTTGACTTTACTTTTTCGAAAATGATGCTGGAGCAACAGTTATGGTGAATGGATTGCGCTATTGAGAGATGATTAATGATTTTTTATGGCCGTAATTGGATGATATTCATCTGGAAAACGTTTACTTTTAACAAAACGGCGCTACGTGCCACACATGCAACGAAACCATTGATCTTTTGCTATTGAATATCAAAATAACACCTCTTATTGGAAAACCTTGTATATTTTATTTTTTGTTATTTTGGTACAATATTTTACATTTCATAATACAATCCAGTATTTCTGGCCTCACTGGGTGGCTTACCCGTGCTGAGGCCTCCATTTTATTATACAAAAAATATACATAATACATTTAAAGAAAATATATATAATGTTGGTGAAGAAAAAAACAACAATAATAATGATAACAAAGTAAACGCAGGTGCATGAACACGTGATCGGATACATTCGGAAAGCACTCAAACTTTATTACAAAATGGCCTGCTGTCCTGCTTTTAACAGGATTTGAATGAATCGGCAATACTCATTTTGCTCAGTCTAACTGTTGGTTTTCCAAAATAAAATAAAATAAAACAAATACATAGGATGAAAGGAATCTGTGTCATGACAGAGTTGTGTGGTGGTTTATACTCTCTGCCCACCCCTGCGGAGAAACGGCGTGAAAGTTATTTTAGTTAAGTATTAATAAATAATATAAAAGTGTTTTGACTGTCAAAAAAATGAAACTAAAAGCACGTAAATCTCATATAAACGCTAATTTGCCTCTTTATTTTTGCAGCATTTTAAAACAAGGCTAAAAATTGGCCTCAAAAATTCATTTGCATATGAAAATAAATCAGACCAAAAAACGCTTAAATCTTTTAGAAATAATTCCAACCCAAGTGGCTTTCGGATAAAACAAAAAGGTCTGCAAAAAATATAAGTTCGCGAGGAAAAGCGCTGACAGGGCCAATATATCTCCAGAAAAGCGCTGAACACATATTTCGTAGAGTGCTATGTATATTATTATGTGACGTCCGTTTTTTTATTACTATTCTTTATATGAATACCGCATTCCAACTGCTCCCAACTGTCTGGAGCCTGTGAAACTATGGCATCCGCAATTGGGGTATGTTGTGAGGTCGAAGGTAGTTGGGAGGGGAAGAGGAAGGTGGGAAAGTACCAGGATATTCAGATATGGTCACCAAACACGGCTAAAGCCATTTCAAGCAACCTTACAATTCTGAATGGTGGTTCTACACCGGGACGATACTGAGAGTATTTTCAATCTGAAATGTACCGCAAGTAAATTAATTAATTTTTGTTAATAAATAATTTCAACCCGCGACATTCGGATTGCTTATTGAGAACCTTACCCCTCGACGACAAAAAAGAAGAATAAATAATAGTAACGTATTATGATATACTAGCGCAGACCCGTGAAAAATCACGAGATATTATTATTTTTTTTATTTTTTTTTTAATATTAACTCCAAACAGGAGGCCCTGAAGAAAATAATTTCCCTCAGGGCCTATGTCATCTTTGGGGATGCTGTGTGGAGGGTTTTTTTTGGAGAGGAAGGAGTGAACATGGGTCTTGAAGAGTCCCATGTTGTAGGAGGGAGGAAACACAGAGGCCGGCAGTTCTCTTTTTGGGATTTGTGATGCTGAAAATACACATCGGCATCGGGAAAATAAGATATTTTACTATTTTTTAATGACAAACTAACGTTTATAAGACAAGGTTTTATGCATAGCACAAAGGATAACAAATAATTATAAGCAATAATTAGTCATCCGAAATACTAATACAAATTGAAAATATCTCCCGAGTAAAAATAAATGCCGCCAACGGGAATTGAACCCGTGCCTTCTGATGTCCGGTCAGGTGCTCTGTATCCACTGAGCTATGTCGGCTTATTTCCAACCCGCCAAATGATTCAATATGTAGGTACTAGTACCTCAATCAACAATTACTGCATATTATATTTTTTTCAAGTCAAAATTATTTCACTAATAAATGAAGATATAATATGTCTCGACGCCATCTAGTGAGAAATTTAGCACTAACAAAGCCTTTCCTACAAAAATAAAGTTGGTTGTTTACAGGTGAAAAAATAAAATATGCAGTAATTGTTAATTGAGGTACTAGTACATATTGAATCATTTGGCGGGTTGGAAATAATCCGACATAGCTCAGTGGATTCAGAGCACCTGACCGGACATCAGAAGGCACGGGTTCCATTCCCGTTAGCGGCATTTATTTTTACTCGGGAGATATTTTCAATTTGTATTAGTATTTCGGATGACTAATTATTGCTTATAATTATAAGATATTTTACCTTTCGAAAATTAATAAACCTTAAAAATTACGACATCTATATAGACATTATAAAAATACAAGACACGATTATTCATACTCATCGAACAAAACAAGGATCACCGCTTATGAAAAGTACAGAAATATTCTTTTAAATATGTCCACTGGACCTAGTTCAGTGAAACCACGCGTGTTGTCTCAGTAACGTTTTAGACAGATTTATTAATTCTTAAAAAAAAAATGGTACCTACTTTATCGCTTGTCTGATGTGATAAGTATGTAGTTCCAATTTTTACGATTAAATGTTTTAAATTTTAATTAAATTATTAAATTACCTATGCAGCAAACTATCGAAATTGATTAGCTTTTAACCTCACACAGTAAAACTAAGAACTTTTTGTGTAAATCACGTCCAAGAGTCTAATTGGTCCCGACCGTAGTAGGACTATAATATATCCTCATATCCTATCCTCAAAATATATCCCAATGATTGGGATATATTGTGAGGCTGGCGGTATTGCGGAAGGAAAGAAGATGAAGGTTGGTAAGTACCTGACTATTCAAATCTAATCATAAAACACAGAATCATAAATTTCAAGCAACTTTTTGGTTCTAAATGGTGGTCTTTCATCAGAGATGTACTAGCAGTATCTACAATTCTAGTGACACTTTTGACATCTTTGGGGGCGCGGCGGAGATTAAGGAAAGGAAGGAGTGAACCTGATTCTTAAAGAAACTCATGCTGTAAGAAGAAGGAACATTAAACACGTTACAACACTGTTGATCTCAAGAACGGACTTTGCCTCTTCCATTGAATTATGGGTTGGAACAGCTTTACCAACGATTCGATTCAAATCTATCAATTATATTTATGGATTTAAAAGTAAACTGATGTTGACAATTCGCATAAGATCTTTCAACTAAACCAACAAAGTGGATAATCTTATAAAGAATGAATTTTGTAAACACGATATTTGAATTAATTAATCAACGAGCGTGTGTCAAGACCGAGTTGTTTGGCGGTCCGCAATCTCTGCCTTCCCCTGCAGAGAAACGGCGTGATGTTTAGTTAGTTAGTTAGAAAGAGTTTCCATATAGGTACGATTTTTTTATAAACAATTACTCTGGACATGCTCACAATTTACAGGGTTTTCCAATACGAGGTGTTATTTTGAATAGCCCGCTATTTCAGTAGATGTTACTTTTGAAGCTGTCATTTTTTGACATTTGACAAGTACAAACTAGGTTATCAATAAAAATGGAACGATACACGCTTCAACAACGCATTGAAATTATTAAAATTCACTTGAGTGAATCAAATGCAAATCATCTTGAATGATGAGGCCCATTTCCACCTCAGTGGCTTCGTCAACAAGCAAAATTTACGCATCTAGGGCTCGGAAAACCCAAAAATGATTGTTGAAAAGCCTCTTTATCCTCAACGTGTGACTGTTTGGTGCGGTTTATGGTCCGGTGGTGTCATTGGACCTTACTTTTTTGAAAATGAGGCTAGAGCAACAGTTACGGTAAATGGATTGCGCTATCGAGAGATAATTAATGATTTTTTATGGCCAAAATTGGATGGTACTGATCTGGACAACGTTTACTTTCAACAAGATGGTGCTACGTGCCACACAAGCAACGAAACCATTGATCTTTTACGATTGAATATCAAAATAACACTTCTTATTGGTAAACCCTGTACTTCTTTCCATTAATATCTTCAGTGTACAGAGGCCAATATACAAAGTTGACACAGAATCTTACCCGTTTTTCTTACAGACTAGTGACAAATGACTCCGCCGAACATAAGCCCGGGTTTCACTAATATGTTATAGTGTACACTGCCCTTTTAGTTATTTATAAAAATGTGATTTTCAGCGCATTTTAAATTTTTTTCATTTTCTGTTCGAGGACCGAACAATATAAGCTTTTCATGTATCATATATCTAATGAAACACTATGTGTAGGTAGGTACCCACTTATAGATAAAGTCTACGGTGACATTACTGTTCTATTTTATTTTCAAACACTAACGAAAAATTATTTCTTTCACATGCCGTCACTAGTCACTCAGCAAAGTCGCCCAACCAACTCTCCATTCCTACTAATTTTTGATGTTTTCAGTTGAAAAAAATAACGAAAAATAGTCACCGTAGACCAAAATGTCATCTAAATTATTTATTTACTACAAATAACCTTAGGGATCACTGGTTAACCCTTTGGAGTCGTAATTCAGGTACGTCTCGTATGAACTATACGTCTACATGTACACTAGTTAATATATTCTTCGCTTAGTAGGGAATTCCAGTCAACTTTTAAAAAAACAATATATATGAAAGCTCACCTTCTGCCTTAAATACTATTGTGTTTTGTGCAAATGACGATTTAACGTTTGAATTAATCTTCTTAAAGGTTGCATTTTTCTAAGCCCACCAAAACGTTAGAAATCTGACGGGGAACGCGTGACGTCATTCGTACCTCGCTTTTGTCGGTTAATAGTAAGCTCAATCCCACTCGCATCGGTGTCAAATCAACAAATCCAAAGTTAAATATTTAACAATATTTCCAAAAATGTGTTTAATCAATATGCGAGTCTAGGCAGCGAAACTTTGCACAAAATTATGAGCTTTCTAATTCACTTGGCCGACGTATCGATGTAGTGGTGTAAGGTCTGCCAACCAATCACAGGGCGTTTGTGTCTCTTTTAAGTAAAATTTTATTAATTCTACGCAAAATTATATACTTTATTTTTTTTAATAACTTTATTAGTTAAAGCTCAAGTTGTAATACTAAATAATTGAAGACAATATTAGCGAGAGCTAAATGAAAATTTGGAACTAAAAATCAGAAAAAGATACGGTCACATCTAGGACTCGAACCCAGGATCGATGCCTTGCCGGGGCACCGCTCTACCAACTGAGCTAATCGGACCCTATCTCATTCGGTCATATTTAACTGTATCGTACTTCGAATAAGAACCACCAACATTGTCTTCATTTTTCTCACCGCACGTGTTTATTGCCAGCTATCTTTGAACTAACAACCCGAACTAAATGCAATCTAGACAGTGTACACAATAATACACAACTGCTGACCCTGTACAAATCGCAAGTGCGCCCTACTGTCGAATTTGGCAGCCATCTCTGGTCCGGAGCCCCTAAATACCTGAAAAAACCCTTGACTCTGTGCAGAAACGGGCGGTCCGTTTGATAGATTCCCCAATCTTAACAAACGGACTGCAATCTTTAGAGCACAGGCGTCAAGTAGGTATGCTGTCCTTGTTCTATCGGTATTACAATGGAAGATGCTCTGAGGAACTAGCATCATTGATCCCTTCGGCACCGGTGCGTAGTCGGAATACACGCCAAACGCGCGCCCAACATTTGTACACAGTTGACATTTGTCACATGAGAACGGATCGCTTCTACGATTCGTTCTTAAGTTCAACAGCTCGGCTGTGGAACGAACTGCCGGCCTCTGTGTTTCCTCTCTCCTACAACATGGGACTCTTCAAGACCCATGTTCACTCCTTCCTCTCCACAAAAAGACCCTCCACACAGCATCCCCAAAGATGACATAGGCCCTGAGGGAAATTATTTTCTTCATGGCCTCCTGTGTGGAGTTAATATAAAAAAATATATATATACATAAAAAAAAAGATAAATATATATTATTTTTATTTTAATGTGCGACATCTATCGACTTTTTATGCAAGTCTCGCTTACCAGAACTTCTTCTCCTTCCTTTTCTTACAAAGACCCCCCACAAAGATGACATAGGCCCTAAGGGAAATGATTTTCCTCAGGGCCTCCGGTGTGGGGTTAAATGTAAAAAGGTGCTATAGATTGATAAAATTGTTACCTATCGAATTGTAGTAGGTAGTCAAAGTATTCTTTCAGCATTTTGTATTCTTCCAGGTAATCGATGAACAATTTTCATTCTAATGCGATTTACAAATTTGACATAGGCACTTAGATATAGATATAACATTAGTTAAAATAGTATAGAGAAAAAATAGTACTTCTTATTTATTAAGAATCTCTTCAAATTATTGGTAATTCGGTTAAAAATGAGATTGTAGGCCCTTAACGAATGAATTGATAGGTTTTCTGATAAACTTTCAGTAAAATACGATGTGGTAACCAGTATTGCTTCTTTAGAGCTAGATTTAGCTCTAAATTGAGTCCGTCAGCTCCGTGTAGGCAACAATAAATATTGAGTGCAAAAGTGAATGTGAAATACAGTCTGTGACATTTATTTAGAGCACTGTTCTCCCGGTGGCAGTGGGACATTGTTCCGGCGTACCTGGCGCTGGCAAGGTGAACTACTCTACTCTCAGGTTCAAGGTTCAGTCGGTGTTTGTGGAATGGGCAGGGGGAGATTTATAACAGTCGGGGTCGGGGGGAGGTCGTGCTTGTTACAGGGTTGGAGGAGAAAAGGGGAGTTCGGGAAAAGTTCACGGATTTATACCTCCGGTACAATGTACGCGAACAAAACCTGTATTTTGTGAATGGTTTTGACATTTTCTCGTGTTTAATGGTGTTATGTGAGACGTAGAGGTGTTATTTTATACACTGTTCTATTTATTGTTATTTTAAATGGACTTCGCAATAGCGTATATATTAAACTCGTTGAGTTAGGTTTGTTGAAACAAAAAATACAAATGTTCAAGGTATTTGTTGTTATCGAGTTTAATTTGAAGAACTCCCATTACAAGATTTTCTTTTATGTATTCAATAATATTGTTATTAATTTTTTTTAAAACGTTTATTATGACGCGTGACAGCACTTTCGCCTGCCGAAGGCATTATCAAACTCTTGAAAAATTTTAATATACTATAACTGGCTTACAACGATGGTTCATAATCACCAGTGACTTACCTCGAAGACTTACATCTAGTGAATTGCGACTAAAGCTTATAACCACTGACTTAAAACTAGTGACTTACATCTAAGAATTATGTCTTGTGACTTACGACTAATGGTCATAACTACTAAAACTAGTGACTTACATCTAAGAATTATTTCTTGTGACTTACGACTTATGATCATAACTACTAAAACGAGTGACTTACATCTAAGAATTATGTCTTGTGGCTTACGACTAATGATCATAACTACTAAAACTAGTGACTTACATCTAAGAATTATTTCTTGTGACTTACGACTAATGATCATAAGTACTAAAAATGGTGACTTACATCTAAGAATTATTTCTTGTGACTTACGACTAATGATCATAACTACTAAAACTAGTGACTTACATCTAAGACTTATATCTAGTGACTTACCACTAAGGCTTATAACTACTGACTTAATGACATATATATGCCTGCGGTGGCTTACATTTGAATACACATGTTTTGGGTTTTGCCCGTGATAAGTATAAATGACAGGAATGCATAAAATAACCAAATAACGTACTATTATAGCCAAGTTATCACAGTTAAATCTACACATTATTAGATAATTTAAAATAGAAATTGAATAATTCATCAAATTTCAAAATTGAAATTCAAATTCCTTGAAATTTTATTCAAATATGTTATTATTTCACATTTTACCCAATGCTCAACGATTTTTTCCTATATAATGACATAGAACATGCAATAACATTAAAATCTTACAAAATAGAGTAATGAGAATAACACTTAGACAAAATAGATTTTCAAAATAAATGTTAACAGAACTAAATTGGCTGACAGTGAAGCACATGCTGATCTTGAATACGATGATATTTATACATGAAATGATTAAAAACCTATTATCAAAATACTTTCAAAATAAAATTATATACAACAAAGACATTTACAATCATAATACAACGAAATTAGACTACAAAAAAAGAATAAAGCCAATACACAAAATAGTTTAATGTACAAAGGAATACAATATTAAAATACGATTCCAGAAACCATAAAGACTGCACCAATCGATAGATTCAAGCTAGATTGTAGGAACCATATTAATAAAAAGCAATAAATACTAAAACATGTTATAATGAATGTCTATAATTCATAATAAATCAGATATTTGTAAACTTCGATGCACAAATTATTATTTTTTTTAATTAATAAATCAACAAATGGGCGGTGTTTAACATTACTGCGATAGTGAAAAAATATTCAGTTTCTGTGAAACAACCCGTCCTTAATCTCCAAGTGAAAACTCCCACAAGTCAGATGAGAAAGGATTGACAGACAGGGGGAGGAGGTGAAACATTACTTGACGTCATACACTAACCAATGAGGTTCGATATAAAATCTGTATCCAATTACAAGCAGGCGTAGATCATGTAATTTTAGTTCGCAAACAAAGAGATATTAAAAAAAATAATTTGCTTTATATATGAAAGGTTACTTTATTATATTATACATATTAAAGAAAAAAAAATCGTGTCAATCTCACGCCCGTTCGTGCCTTTTCATACAAATGCGTAGGCAAAAGAATAAAGCTACAAATAGATTAAAGGTTAATATAAAATATTATTTTGAGAACAATATCGAAATATGATATTACTAGGTGACGTGTACTCAGCGTTGCTCTACTTTTCTCTACTTTCTATAAATATAATATTCAAGTATTTTATACATAAACCTTCCAAAAGAAAAAATTCTAAATGATAGAGAAAACAGACGTGAATAGCGACACGGTTTTATAATGTTTAGAGATTTTTTGACTACCAACCTTTTCCGAACCTAGCCAATAGTGGCCACCAGCAGAATAACTTACAGACTCACGTCTGTAAGTATGTAGTCTTTGCGGCAGTATTATTGAACACATTATCATATCATCAAATAATATTATATATTATCATTAAAGTAACTTGTAATCTAAGATAATTCATCTTAGTACCTTATTGAAGACACATAATATCATTTAATATAGACTGTCAGTAGAATTCATGAGAATCTATTTATTGAGCTCAGGTTACGTCGGCAAATAATGCCTTTACACGGGGGACATTTAAAAATCTAGACTCCACTTCCCTCGTCAAATAAAACTCCTATTGGGATGATAAACGAGTGTATTTACAGTCAACAGGTACATTGTATAACACAAATAGGGACACAGTGTACATCCTAAATTATTTCCTGGCTGATTGAATTGAACAATCTCTATCTCGTATTTGCTCTGACTAGCAGGCGTGTTTAACAGACATTAAAAGAAGGCACATAATGTGGGAAAGGTTTAGTAATACGCTTACACGAGCTGTCCCGGGAGATGCAGAAGTTGTGAGGCCATCGAGGTGTTACTCACAGTCATGGTGGAGTGGTAACCAAGGTTGTGCTCGTCTACACGCGCAAAACGGGCGCGTGCTAGACTCTAATAATGCTGCGGGCACTCCACGTCCGAGACCGGTTTTGTAGCAAACCACATACACATGTTGTTGAGACCAAAGCTAGATTCGGAATGGCGGTCGCGGGCGGTCAGAAAAACCATTGGGGCTTGGCGTTGGTTGCGCAGTGGGTTGTGCGCTTGCTTTTTTGCCAAGATTTACGTTGAATTTTAGTTTCGCGGGGTTTTTTAAAAATGCGTTTGAGAGATATTCTTCGTGACAAGATACTAAAAACTGTATAATAACAATATAGACAACACCAATAACAAACAAATGTCAATACACTAACGGCCGTTATTCCCAATTCTACTGATTAACTGTTGAGCCGAATTTTTGGCTCAGCACTGCTCAAACGCACACCTTCGCTCTTTCCAATGGAAAGGTGACGATAGAGCGATTAACCAATTTAAGAAAGCCTAACTACTGGATCAAACTTGCCTCAGTAAATGACTAGTTATAAAAAATGTCGTCAGAGTGAAACATATTCGCAACGCCAAGACACAGTGGCATAAAGTCAAGGTAACACTTTATTTTTAACATTTTACATGCGTTCGTTTAATAAATATAAAATTTCGCTTTATGTATTACAGTATTTAAAAAATATATATGCATTAATAATAAATACAACAATTAATTCGTCAGTATAAATTTAACATTGAAAGTTTTTACTTTGATACCATTTTACTGTAAATGAAAGTGGGCGGGCCATTAAGATAATCAACGGTAAAGATGTTTGGAAATGAATCGATCGTCACTGAACAAATCACTTGGCTGATCGGAGCCTAAGATTGATCGTTCAAAAAGTTGGGAACAACGGCCGTAAGTGCCGTTTTTAACTATCCCGCAGCTAAGTGTGGGAGTAGGTAGTACCCAAAATTACTATCCTCCTTATATTAGCTTAAATACTTGACGTATCAACATTAAACATTTTATGTATTGTACGTATTTCTGCGCAAGTACATAAGTTACCATTAATAATTGGGATTTCTATAGTTTAAAAGCCCATAAGAAAGAAAAGTGCATTGGGTCGTTGAAAGACCCACTTGGTTACAGACGTTTTGTTTGGCATCTTGGCCTGTCAAGAGTTAAAAATAAACTAAATACGCAGAAATGTTCTTTGTCCCATCGCCAATAACCTAAATAAATGTCCAAGTGATACAAATAAAATTGCAACATCTACGCAAGCCGAAAGATAGCTATGCGTGCAAGAGCTAGCATGTTTGCTTTTAAAATGTACCGATGTATTAAATTTCAATGTTTATTTGTATGTTTTTGTGGCCTCAAATACCAGTGTAAATAATTTTCAACGTTTATTTGTATGTGAATGGCTGACAACATATTGATAAAATATATCGTAAATGGTGAAATATTGTAAGGTAATAAAAGAAGAAGATTAAAAAAATAGGTGTTTTCATAAAATATTATCGGTTTCTGCACTAAATCCCTTATATAAGCTTCAGCTGTTTTTATGGCCCTTATTGAGTATATTTATTTCTTATATTCCTATCTGCGTTTTTCTGATAACCACTTCAACAGTATGGTATCTACCATGTTTATTTCCTTGACAGTTTTAGAGTTTTTCAGGGTTTTCATCGGGTATTCTATTGTCTATTCGGCGGTATGCGTTGGTTATGTCTAAAGAGGTTTAATAGATATGGCCTTTACAAGCGCGAACAAAGCCAGTTCCACGTCGTAGTAGGCGGTGCATTGTACGGTGCGGACACAATGGGTTCGGTCGATTCTTGAATCAACTCTTTCCGGCATCGAGTATGCTGCCCTGCTGTGGCAGTTGCATGTATACCCAAATGGTCTTTCTAGCGCAGACTCGAATTAATGTTACTTGGCAACTTAGTTATCAAATTATGTATGAATTCTTGACGCCATCTGTACAAATTTTGAAAAAAGGCATTTTAAAAAATCCGACTTCATTGAGCCAGAGTTACAGACAGATCCACAACCGAAATTCGTATGTTTTATGATTCTTGTAATATTTGATCATTTTGTCTGCAAAATTTTTAACTAATTCAGCATAAAATCTCGTAAAAAATAGTAATTTTGTTTCCTTTCTTCACCACTTTTCATTCGAAGCTCTTAAGAATTATATCTTAACTTTGATGAAAAACATAACTGGTTTCATTTTTTCCATCATCTTGAAACGAATTCTTCAAGATACAACATTATTCCGGACAAGGGCTCAATTATATACGTCAATGTATGTCTCTTGGTTCTGTTTAACCTCCCTAGGTCCACAACATGTAGATTAAAGTACCTGCGCTTTATTCTTAACAGTATCGCAGCTAATGTTGAGTCATACGCGGTGTACATTTTTTGCATATAGGCGTATATAAAACCGAATTTTTGATTATTTTTTTAAATTTGTGGTGTCAAAACTCATATTTTTTACAATTTGTTCAAAAATTGTATACCTATCTTATATATCTAATATTTTCTTTGTATTTTCTTTCCAGAATTCGATGATCTGCTCGTACGCTCACAGCCATCAGACGTCCTGTTAACTTTTCGAACTAGCGGAGAACTCTCACTCCGACACATGGAAACCAAGCCACTGCAATCCATCATCGACAGAATCACGATCAAGACGGTCCGGCGGAAAACACCAGAAACTATCCAGAGGTACCGTCGATACAGAACACAGAACACTCCTAAAGAGATGTAAAACTGAATCTTAGTGAACAGTAGCAGAATCTAGCTGAACGTAATCCAAATGCACACAGATAGCAGAATCTCAATGAACGAGAAGAGCAGATAAAGAGAATCTACATGAACAAGGACTGCAGATTCTAGAGTAACAAGAGAATATAATCTTAATGAACAAAAACAGCAGAATCCTGAACAGCAGAAGCTGAATCTAGATGAAGACTATACGGAGAAACAAAGCGGAAGGATAAGATAAGGATAACGGAAGAAACAGACATATCTACGAGTGGTTAGTTAGCTGCGTAGTGATAAACGTAGATTTTTTACAAAGCAAAGATCAGATTGGAAGGAGTGTGTTTGTTCGTCATATCGTACCTCTAAGATATCTGCTACGTTCTGGAGCCGACTTGGATGTCTACAAGAGCTCGATAGGAAATATTTAGATAGTATTTGGAAATTGCTGATGTTCGTTGATCGTTTGTTTGTTGGTGGTGTCTTTTGTAGTAATTGGTCAATTTTCTGGTCAATTGTGTGATAAGAACTTGCTTAATCAATTTGTTATTTGTTCCTGTTGACTAAATAAGGTTATTATTACTTGTTTTAAAGTAACTTCTGTAATCCTAAATAGTTTAATTAATTTAATCGCCCAATCAGAGTGCGCACAGTTCAAAACTGACATTTTCATATTTGTGACAAGTTGAAAATTATTTTGCGGTGAAGGGTGCTCAAATAATTTAAATTGAAGTGTTGGTTAAAATAATCTTGTCAAAAAATATGAGATTTGTTCTTCAAGAGTGTACAAGGATGTTTTTCGGGCAAAAATTAGATTACTAAAATAGTGGCACAAAAGTTGTTAAAAAAGTAAATTTAGTTTAAAGTTCTAGGAATTGGACCAAATTATATTGTCTCGAAAATATGGTGTCAAATTTATGATAATCAACAGTGCCAAACCTTTTCAAGCTCGAAATATTTTGCTTCAGCTATATTAAATACGAGAAAAATAAGTTTGAAAATCAGAAATATTTCTTCTTCAAATATTGTACTTATAAATCACAAAGGATTGGGAGTTCTCAGACCAAGTATTTCAGACTGATTTGCATACCATCAGAGAAGATTAACTTATCAAAAAACCGTTAGAAATATCAGAGAACAATATTAAAGAAAACTTCGATGCAAACCAAAAAAATTTGTAAATCAAATATTAAAGTAAAAGACTAAGAATCAACAATAAAGAAAGGTACAGAAATAAGTAATCTCGATCTAAAAAGGAAATATTGAAATTTTTTTAACAGTATTGAGAAGATAGAACAACGAATTAGAGAAACAATTCGGACATCAAAATATTGCAGACGATCTAAAAATAAAGATCTAGAAAATATAGTAAAAGACCAAGTAGCGAAGATTCTGAGGAAGAAATAGGTTTATGAAAGTATTGGAACCTCGGAACGTGGATTTGGAGAATATAATTAGTCGGAAAGCAATTGAAGACGATTTTAAAGAAAACATTCCAGTATACCCGATAGCCAAGTTTCAGAAGAAGAAGACAATACGGATAGAGAAAGTATTGGGTTTTTGGAACAGGGATTTGAAGAAAACAAACAGTCTTAAAGTGATTAAAGGCAATCTCCAACAAAATATACCAAAATTCCAGGTGACAAAGTTTCGGAAGAAGACGATACGAACAAAAAGCAGATTTGAGAGAAGGTCGGCTTCCCTTTGTGGGTTTTTTGAGATCGGAGTGCCAGTGGCAGCAATTGAAGGGGATACCTTGTTGTTTAGCTCAGAGCTGACTCCAGTCAGGACGCTGAAGAGTGAGGGGGGACGGCGATGGGCGGGCGTGCGGGGCGGCGCGGGGGGCGGTGAGATGAGCGGGCACATGGGCGGGCTGGTGCTGGTGGTGCTGGTGGTGCTGCTGGCCGCGCTGCTAGGCGCCACGGCGGCAGGAGCGGTGGCTGGTTGTCCGGGCTGTGCCAGGCCTCGCCCGGCTGACTCCATCAGGTGAGTCGCATGTCCACAGGTCCAAAACTTCATCAGTCCATGTATCTAAAAGTCCAAAAGTCTACATGTCCACAAGTCCACAGGTCCATATGTCCACAACTACACAACTCAACAAGTTCTTACTTCCACAATTCCAAATAAATTCCACTCAATCAAGCCTCTTAGTTAAAATCCGCTCTCCAGGGTTGGAAGACTATATTGTGAACTTTCAAAAAATGTTCCAGTGCTCTTTTATATCCGAAAGTAACGACTCTGCCAATTGAGCTACCGAAACCTTTTAAGGTTAATGATAAAAAGGGTTTTTCTGTAACCTTCGGATAAAGTTCGAGACTCGGTCGCTAACTATTTTTTTATTATTTTCTTTGCCTTATTCCGTTTCGTGTTCTCATTGAAATGAGAATATATATATTTTTAGTCCGACTTAGTTAACTGTCCTGGGGGGTTATTGGGGGGTTATTACAGGGACTTTTGCGTTAACTGAATGGGCGTTAAATTAGTGGCGTGTTTACTGTTTATTACGTCATCCGAACTCCTTTGGCATCTGGACCCTGATCCTGATCCATCGTCATCAAAACTCCTATTATGTACATTACATGCGACTCATTTAACGCCGATTAACGTACTTTAAGCTAGAGAAAAACATACAGAATCACGGTACTGGACTGGGTTTAGGTGGTTTGGGGTGTCGCTAAATGTTGCATGTTTAACATCCTAGATTGTAGATTTATTCCATAATAAGTCAACATTGTTCCAGACTGGAAGCCATCAAGCTCCAGATCCTCACCAAGCTGGGCTTGAAAGCCAAGCCCCAGGTAAAGCGGGCCCTGCCCCGCGAGCTGGTCCTGGCAACCCTCACCAGAGCCGGTGGGGTGCCCCCTGTGCCACCTACAGATCCGCACTCCATGTACTCCGATTCCTCGTCAACAACCACCTCAGACGATGATGCTTACTCGGACTATGACGATTTCTACGGGAGGACCAGCGAGATTATAACGTTCGCTGAACAAGGTTTGTGGCCAGGATATTCAATATTTCATCTGGTTCCATGACAAAACATTACACTAATAAAACAGAACGTTTGGAAAAAAATTATTTTAAAGGAATGGAAAAAACACACACAAACCTCACCTATTCTAACCAGTAAAATTCTAGAATTCAGCTTCAATGATAATACGGACAGATTAATGAAATAATACTCCAACTCAACCGAATTTCTACCGGCATGAACGTTTTTAAATTATTACCTTTTTAAACTATTTTTCTATAATTTTCTGTTTTGTTAATGTTCTGTTTTATCCAATTACAATTTTGTCTATTTCTTTGTGTACGCAGTATTCATTGTTCTCTGAGCAAGGTTTTCAAGGAAAACTATTTCTTCGTGTACGCAGTATTCATTGTTCGCTGGGCAAGGTTTGCAAGGAAAACTGTTTCTTCGTGTACGCATTGTTCGCTGGGCAAGGTTTGCAAGGAAAACTATTTCTTCGTGTACGCAGTATTCATTGTTCGCTGAGCAAGGTTTACAAGGAAAACTATTTCTTCGTGTATGCAGTATTCATTGTTACCCGAGCAAGGTTTGCAAGAAAAACTATTTCTTCGTGTACGCAGTATTCATTGTTCGCCGAGCAAGGTTTGCGATGAAAACTATTTCTACGCAGTATTCATTGTTTGCTGACTAAGGTTTGCAAGGAAAATATATTTATATAAACGATCTCCGAAAACAATTGGTCCAAGCCGGAAACTGGTGGATCTACAATATCACAAGAACACAAAAAAAATCCGTTTTAGTGTATAATTTTTTTTCGGTAACTTAAGGGTTAAGAAATGATTATAATGGAGTCTTTGCTTCATAATTCATTATAATTCGTTATACTTTCAAGTCTCTGGCGCATCCCTTCAGAAGGTCAGAATATTTCCACTTTGCAATAAAATCCAAATAAATAACGTATTCGAAAACTAAAAACTGTTTTTCAAATGTGATGATTTTATTTTTAAATAAACCTTTATTTTTTTAAATATTAAATTTTATAATGCAAACATAATAAAGTTTTAAAAATGTAACTAAAAACACTAATAACGAAAAAAGGAAATCACACACATATTTTGTTATAGACAAATATATTATAAATGTCACCTCATTTTTTTCCATTTTACAAAAAATAATTTACTGAAAATTCACTAAATTTTATAAATATTTCTCAAATCGCGTTCGAAAACTTCATAGTTTCTGGTTCCTAGTGTAGCACATTTTAATTCTTCTGCCGTTGACTTCTAGATTTGAATATAAAGCGTAGGGTTTTCTTTAATTTTTAGATCATATATCCTATATACGTATGTATCTCATTATAATTGAGCTGATTCGAATTGTTTTTTTTTTTTTATTTTAATAATTAGCGTATCTGGATATTTATATAAATCGAGGACTTAGAATCACAGGGGCATAACTACAAAAACTTGTTTTAGCTCAAAACACCAATTTTTGGTATCAGCTTGGTTTCGGTAATGCCATAATCATATTTATTGGTGACACGAAGCTTTATCTCGTATATACAGCCATTTAAGAGATAGATGGGAATACAGTCGTGCATATGATCAATCCAATCTTTATTGGCGTTTATCTCAAAACTGTTGTTAATTGAGATAGGCTCCTATGAAACTATACCACAAATTCGACCATGTATGATATATATATTTTTTTTATTGAATATACAAACACATTACAATAATTTACAAATGTAAATATTTTAAGGCTGATTGCGAAAAAATTAGAAATTTTTAACAAAAAATTGCCCAACTCAATTGAGAAATTATTTCTCGTGTTTGAGTTTATAGGTTGTAAAATTTCACTTTTTGATGTAGCTAAAAATTAACAAATAGCTATAAAACTAGATGATAAATTTGATAACACTATATAATTAAGAAAATAAGAAATTTAATTACAAACTAAAAAATAAAAAAATATAACTTAAATAATATAATAGTTATTAAACTTAGAAAAAATAAGATATAAAAATAAAAATGTACTTATTAGGTACGAAATAATAGTAGGTAGGTACAGTACTGGATATATAGATTCACTAGTTTCTCGCGAGTACAACGATTTTCCAAACAACGTGGATAATTTTGGACATAATATGTACGTATTTCTGTCTTCGGTGTCTTGTTAGGAATTCTGTCCCAATATTTTTTTGAATTTTTTACCAAATTTGATGAATTCTTTATCTTTCAGTGGATTTAGGATTTGGAATCTTTGAAATGGCTTTAGTTTCTGGTAGACTCTTGTTCGGAGCACAACCATTAGAACATAATAAAGATAAACGCCTTTTGGATGGTGAAATCTCCGATAAATCACACACGCAGTTGCGCAAGTTTGGGTTCTTTGCGTTTTGGGTGCCAAATATAAATTAAATGGTCCCAGAAATGTGGCGCAAACTAGGACATGCAGACAGTCCAAAGAAAATAGACAATTTTATCTGGATCTTCTTACTATTGAGTTTTCTGTTTTCTTGGATGTCGGTGGGAAATTATTGCTTCGCACTTACTGGGTCAATGGATACCAATGTCCTAAATTATAGAGTAATTTCATATTTTGAATTCCATCGCCTTTATTAGTTTGTCTAAAGGAAACATACCTACATTTTTACATGATAATCTCTTTTTTTTAACTTCTCTGGCCTCAAGATAAAACTTCATACATATAAAATAACTGGATCAATAAATTATCTATAACAGTCTTTTCTACTTATTGTAATGAACAAGTCTTGCATTATTGTTTTTTTATGATAAACTTATATTTAAGACAAGGTTTTTATTAATAGCACAAAGTATATCAATTTATTATAAGCATTAATTAGTCGCCTAAAATATCTATACAAATTGAAAATATCAACCCACCAAATAATTCAATATGTACAAGTACTTAAATCGACAATTACTGCTTGTTATATATTTTTATAATAAGCAGTATTTGACGATTGAAGTACTTGTACATATTGAATTATTTAGCGGGTTGGAAAGAAGCCAACGTAGCTCAGTGATCCAGAGAACCTGACCGGACATCAGAAGGTGCGGGTTCAATTCCTCAATTCCCGTCGGTGGCATTTATTTTTACTCGGGAGATATTTTCAATTTGAATGTATATTTCAGGCGAGTAATTAATGCTTATAATAATTTGTTAAGTCTTATATTATAGAGACAGCATGACGGCAAGATACCTACAGTACCTATATATTAAAAAGAATTCATGGTTGTCGAGAATCTATTTATTACCACTTATCATCCTTGATGATATTTACATTGTGCTAGTAATAATGTACCTGGTCAAAAATTTCCCAATTAGAAACATGTAAAATGTCATTATATTGGCAAAGTCAGCAGACTCAACAATTTCAGCATTCCCTAATCGAATCTAACCTGACAACTGTGCGACTATCAACTAGGAACATTTTAAATGCAGATTTTTAAAGGGAACATTATTATCGATCACGTTTAATTACAGTCTCTGGATTAATATTCCTCTAACCCAATATCACAGTAAAACCCTAAATGTAAAAGGCCATTACCCAAAAGGCAAAGTTATCTAATCTACCAACAATAATAACAATTATTGCTGACAGATATCTAGGAATAAACAAACATACACAAACTCTCCACCAAGCCTAAACACATAATAATAACTTTATATTGTGGTACTCGTATTGCCTGTTTCTCGTGCAGCATGTGTGAAACTTTGTGATCTTCCTTTGAAAGTTTTCAATAAGTTTTCAAACATTAGTCAACTCTAGTTTATTACTTTGACAGTAAGAAACTGAATACCACGAAAGTTTGATAAAATTATTAAAGGAGAAAATGTTTTGTTTAATCAATTTTTCCTGATTTTAGGTCATTTTCTTTAAATGAATACAATTTTTTTTTAAATTATTTTTTTAAGGTTGTACTCGCATGTTTTTTGATATTGAATTATTTCTTATGAACAGGATACATCTTTTTCCAGGTGTTTTTTTTATTTGTATTTCGTACTTACAATGGTTTCATGTTTTTTTTCTTATGTAGAACAATTGGAGATGACTTCGGTGGAACATTTTATTATTACAGAAATTCATAAAATTTAAGATTTGTGAAAGCTCTCTTACTATTTAATCATGGGCAGATTGGTTCACAGTTCTTTGATAATAACAGAACTTGAATAGGACTTTCACAGAACTTGAATATTAATTTCGATGTTAATGGCCAAATTCTGTGGAACAACCCTTCCAAAGAACACGCTGAGATTTATTGGCCTATAGACCTATTTTGAAAGTACTAATCGCATGCATTAAAATGCAAAATAGGTTTTTAGTTTGGGTTTATTTTAAGTTAAATAATAAATTCAAACAAAGAAACTCAAATCCTAGTTTTTATAAAATAAAAAGTTGGTTCTTAGATTTTTTTCAATGTTTTGAAAGCATGCAGGATTAGAAAGCAGAGTGTTCTTCTAAGGAATTATATCTTAATTCTTCTGAAAGCATGCAGTGCTACTAAACTATGGGTGCGTTTTGCCTAGAATACTTTCAAAAAACATTCTACCTCAAAAGATCGAGATACACACCAAACGCATAACTACCATTGCTTTGATGTAGTTCAGGGGTCTCCAAACTTTTCAGCCGGAGGGCCACATTGACTACTCCAGTGAGTTCAGAGGGCCAAAACCGTTTTAATTTCTAGACACCCATATTTTCTGTCCTAGGGAGGGGGGGGGGGGGGGGGTAGACAATAGAATTTTCAGGGATGAAAATATAGCTTTAGATAACGTAGCTTTGGAGATAATTTTTGATACTCGTTTCTCAGACCTTGATATCATTGCGAATCAAATAAAGATTTTTCAAAAAAATCCTCTCGATATATTCGCGCGATACTTGTGGACGCAATGTATTGGTGCCAAGTACCTCGCCAACGAGCATATTTATTTATTCGCACGAAAAAATTCGCGGAGTTTTCGCCCCTTCTGAGCAAGGTCTTAGCCATTAGCTGTCGCGGGTCCCTGATGACACTGGTCATAAGATGTCGCGGGCCGGATGGAAGACACTGGCGGGCCGGATACGGCCCGCGGGCCTTAGTTTGGAGACCCCTGATGTAAATCATAGCCAATGAGTTTAATCGTAGCTCATAGCTCAATCAGTTTGATCGTAGTTCATAGCTCGATCAGTTTGAGCGTAGCTAATAGCTCAATCAGTTTGATCGTAGTTCATAGCTCAATCAGTTTGATCGTAGTTCATAGCTCAATCAGTTTGATCGTAGTTCATAGCTCAATCAGTTTGATCGTAGTTCATAGCTCAATCAGTTTGATCGTAGTTCATAGCTCAATCAGTTTGATCGTAGTTCATAGCTCAATCAGTTTGAGCGTAGCTCATAGCTCAATCAGTTTGATCGTAGCTCATAGTTCAATCAGTTTGATCGTAGCTCATAGCTCAATCAGTTTGATCGTAGTTCATTGCTCAATCAGTTTGAGCGTAGCTCATAGCTCAATCAGTTTGATCGTAGCTCATAGCTCAATCAGTTTGATCGTAGTTCATAGCCCAATCAGTTTGAGCGTAGCTCATAGCTCAATCAGTTTGAGCGTAGCTCATAGCTCAATCAGTTTGATCGTAGCTCATAGTTCAATCAGTTTGATCGTAGCTCGTCCCTCAATATGATCTCCCTTTATTTCTCTTATCTGTGATCATAATATTTTTAATGAATCTTTTCATAAAACACTTCGTTTTAACCAGCTCATTTAAAAAATAATTTCATTTATACAATGTCTTTACAGTCTTCGCGACACTTCGAACTGAAAGTTTGTGTATAGATTTATGACTTTTTTACAGCATTTTCAAGGGCGTATTCTAGGACAGGAGAAGAAATCCCTATAATGTACAATGTAGTAATATTTTGCACGTTTATTTAACGCCTTTAGTAGTGAAACGTTTACGATCTGCAGCATTAATTTTTATGATTTCCACTAAAAGATTAAAAATACATCCATTGTCTCAGCAAATGGATGCATTTTTAATAGATACTTTTAAAGCAAAATGTTTCACATTTTTCCGATGTATTTTCAGACTATTAAATGTTTGTCTTGAATTACCTATGTACTTAACCTAGTCAATACGCACAACAGTCCCAAATTTTATTGATTTCTAATAAAATATTAGAAATATATCCATTTTCTCAGCGAATGGATGCATTTTTAATACATACTTTCAAAGCAAACTTTTTTATGTATTTTATTTTTTTCATGTTTGAATAGAATTTACTATGTTATTATCCTGTTCTTTTTAAATGTGAATACCGAACAACAGTTCCAACTGCTGATTTTAATGATTTTTACGAAAATATTAAAAATACATTCATTGTCTCAGTAAATGGATGCATTATTAATATAATTTTTTTTTTAAAGTTCACTTTTTATTCTATGTATTTTTCAGAATTTTTATATGTGAATGGTACTAACTATATGCTTACGTGTTTTTTTTAAGGTAAATACTGTGCAGAGTCCCAACGCAACGCTGCGTTTAATGATTTCTATGAAAATATTAAAAATACATTCATTGTTTCAGCAAATGGATGCATTTTTAATACATACTTTTAAATCAAAATGTTTCACATTTTTCCGATGTATTTTCAGACTATTAAATGTTTGTCTTGAATTACCTATGTACTTAACCTAGTCAATACGCACAACAGTCCCAAATTTTATTGATTTCTAATAAAATATTAGAAATATATCCATTTTCTCAGCGAATGGATGCATTTTTAATACATACTTTCAAAGCAAACTTTTTTATGTATTTTATTTTTTTCATGTTTGAATAGAATTTACTATGTAATTATCCTGTTCTTTTTAAATGTGAATACCGAACAACAGTTCCAACTGCTGATTTTAATGTCTTCTACGAAAATATTAAAAATACATTCATTATCTTAGCAAATGGATGCATTTTTAATACATACTTTTAAAACAATAGTTTCACATTTTTACTTATGTATTTTTCAGAAATTTTATGTTTTAATAGAACTACCTATTTGCTTACGTGTTTTTTTAGGTAAATACCGTGTAAGAGTCCCAACTACTGCGTTTAATGATTTCTATGAAAATATTAAAAATACATTCATTATCTCAGTAAATGGATGCATTTTTAATATAATTTTTTTTTTAAAGTTCACTTTTTATTCTATGTATTTTTCAGAATTTTTATATGTGAAAGGTACTAACTATAAGCTTACGTGTTTTTTTAAGGTAAATACTGCGCAAGAATCCCAAAGCAACGCTGCGTTTAATGATTTCTATGAAAATATTAAAAATACATTCATTGTTTCAACAAATGGATGCATTTTTAATACATACTTCTAAAGCAGAATGTTTCACATTTTTACTTACGTATTTTTCAGAATTTTTATGTTTGAAGAGAACTACCTATATTTTTACTTATTTTTTTTAGGTAAATACTGTGCAAGAGTTCCAACTGCTGCATTTAATGATTTCTATGAAAATATTAAAAATACATTCATTGTTTCAGCAAATTGATGCATTTTTAATACATACTTTTAAAGCAAAACGTTTCACATTTAGTCTATGTATTTTTCATTATTTTTATGTGTGAATGGAACTAACTATATGCTTTCGTGTTTTTTTACAGGTAAATACTGTGCAAGAGTCCCAATTGCTGCGTTTATTGATTTCTATGAAAATATTAAAAATACGTCCATTGTCTCAGCAAATTGATGCATTTTTAATACTTACTATAAAAACAAAATGGTTTCACATTTTTCCAATCTACTTTTCTGATTTTTTCTATGTTTAATTTGAATTACCTATTTATTTACGATTTTTTATGTGTATATCACATAGAGCCCTAACTGCTGCTTTTAATGATTAAAAATACATCCATTGTCTCAGCAAATGAATGCATTTTTAACAACATACTATTAAAAGTCAAATAAAAAATTCCTATGTATTTTTCAGTTTTTTTTTATATTTGAATGGAATTACCTATTTACTTACGTATTTTTTTAATGTGAGTACCACACAAGATTTCCAACTGCTGCTTTTAATGATTAAAAATACATCTATTCTCTAAGCAAATTTTAAACTATGCACTTTTAAAGAAAAATGTTTCACATTTTTTCCTACGTATTTTTTAGATTTTTTTATATTTGAATAAAATTACCTGTTAACCTAAGAATTTCGTTGTGTGAACACCGCACTAACTACGACCAACTGTCTAATTTAGTCAAGTTTTGAGGCTGAAGAGAGTGAGAAGAGAAGTATATGAAGAAGATAATGGTCGGGAATTATTGGCTATTCTGGTCATCAAACTAAATCCATTTCACAACAACTTTTCGATTCTTGTTATATCTGCTTTTACTTAAGCAGACTTCGGGTGTTGGGAACTTTTATAATCAGTAAAAGGTTCTTAATATAATACTGTTTATTTACTTTACAATAACCTGTCTGGCTAGCTACAACTGTTCGTTACCCGAGGGTATGTGAATCTCTCGGCGATAATATCTATCGCTAATACCTGCTATACACTAGCGTCATCTGGCGGGTCCTGGCGTAGGCTTTATGTCTACCGCCATCTACCGATTAACTTCTCAACCTATTTACCATACATCACAATTCTGAATGGTGTTCTTTCACCTGAGTATTTAGCACGGTCGATCGATAGAGAATTTATCGATAACTTCTCATCGTTCCCGATCATTACTGCAGATCGCTAACGCTAAACAACAGTTCACGCCGAATAAATTAAGAACACTTGTTGTGACCTATTGTTCGTTCGCTGGCAATCTGCAGTCGTGCTAGGGAACGATGACAATTAGCCGACATTATCGTTAAAGCCTTTATCGATGGACCGTGTTAGATGCGCTGGGAGATACTTATAGTATCTAACAATCTGGAGCGTGGGAAATTGAGACTTTTATGCAGGATTTTTTTTTAAATACACACATTCCAGGGTAACGAATAATCTGAAAATATTTGAAAAATTCTTGCTTCCATAATATTATGGGAAAATTTGGACGCGTGATGTTTGATGTCTTAGCTAGCAGAGAAATTAAATCTATAACGCCTGTGCGGTAACCCGATGCGAGTGTCAACTCTGCTACTAACCGGTCAAATAAACAAAAAAAAAACTACCATCCACAATAATTAAGAAGCCCAAAGTCTTGGTTTAACTCGACCATTTGGCATTTCATCTGTCTATAAATTTGTTTGTTATGTTCTGATTACTGTTAAAGATGGTAGCAGTTATTGGCAGTGTTGCCAAGTTAGCATATTATATGCTAAATTTGGAATAATTACTCCATGTTTAGCATCACAATTATGCTTTTAGCATATAGCATATTTATTTGGCTTATTTTTACAGAAACATGAAAATAATAAAAACCAATTTTTTAACTAACAAAAATGATATCGATTGAAAAACTGGTGTCTCAATGGACAAACATAGTTCACATTAAATGGGAATCCTTGAGTTCCACTGTAGAGTTTTGGAATGAAGTCATGCAATATAAAGATGCAGCTAATAATAACCCCTTCGGTGATTTATGTCAGTTTGCGATGTCTATTTTAACATTGCCTCATTCAAATGCGGACATTGAACGTGTATTTAGCCAAATGAGTCTGGTCAAAACAAAACTCCGAAATCGTTTGGCGGTGCGAACCCTGAATGCCATTTTGTACGTGAGATTCGGCCTAAAGAGAGCAGGAAAGTGCTGTTATTCTTACACTGTTCCTGACGAAGTACAACGCTGTATTGGGACCAAAGAAAGTTACGACTCCGTCTCTCAGCCTTCCACATCAGCTGCTGTTAATGAAGAAGAAGAAGATGAAGATGAAGATATTGATATTTTATTTCACTGATTTTATTTCTAAGTTAAATTTATGTTAGCTTTGTTTTGGCATTTTTTAAAGTAATTTAGCATTTTTCTGGCATATTTTTCCCATCACTCTATTTCTCAACAAATACTAAGTTAAATTTATGTTGGCTTTTTTTTGGCATTTTTTAAAGGAATTTAGCATATTTCTGGCATATTTTTCCCATCACTCTAGCATATTTTGAAGTAGTTGAGTTGGCAACACTGGTTATTGGCATATCAAAAAATCATTCTTCTAAATATTAAGTACAATTTTTATAAAAAATAAATAAACACATTATCTAGTAAAACGATACGATTTATAAAAATATAATTTTGCAAAAAACACGTTATTACTAAAACGGAATCAGCTAGTGGCGCACGGCGAAAATTTAGCGTCGGCACACGATGGTTAATGGTTCAGTAACGATTATTTTTTCAGTTGTGAAATCGTCAAATTTTTTAATTAAGTAGGAAGGTATTTAAATGCTTATTTTTGTGACTTCGTTGGAAATTTAGGTTTTTATTTAAACACAGTCTTATAAATGAATTGGGGTAAACCTTAAGTTATGAATTTTAGAGTATCTGACCATTGGGTGTATTTTTAAGGTGGAAATAATTTTATTGTATTGTAATTTGTATTTGTTTCACTTGATCGTGTCATGTCTTAGACGGGCGCCGTCTTCAACCATTAACTTTCTAGTCTTACTGAGAAGAAAACTAAATATATGAAGATGAATTATCGAACTTTAATTTTAAAAAAATCCATGATTGCTAAGATATAAAACGATCATGCTTTAGAAAAGATCAACCACATGAGGTATCTAGGAATAGGTTCAATCTATATTCTGTACAACTAACCTAAAACAATCAAAAATGTTCTTGACAAAAGAGAAGTCATTAGAATCTACATGGCCATATGTCAGGGGGTATTTCACCATCCTGCTCATAAGCTGTCATAAGCACTATGCATACGATAAAGTATTATTTCGATTTCACCAACGCTCAAAAACGCTTATATGTAAGATAAAGTCCCTCTTCACTATAGGGTACTTGAAGCAGCTAATAGTGTTTATATGTCGGATATGTTAGCCGAGTTTTCTACCTATTGCCTTTCAATACGTTTTTACTTGACACTTAATACTTTTGACAGCTGTGAAGTTTACACTTTTATTTAGAGTTCAGTGTTTATTTTACTTTAATGGGGATTTAATTTAGGATTTTGCCAGAATTGAAGATGCAGAAGCATATGAAGGGTCGCGGGCGTCAGTAATGCGAATACCAAGAGTGAACAATAAGTTTGTGAAAAATTTTTGGAAGTCTTGAATGATGCAGATTTCATTCGCATTCCGTCGCTATATTCAAGTAGTTTGTTTACACTGTCACACGTCTTTCAAATTAATGCTTCGATCTCGTTTATGAAAAATAAGACAAATCTTTTAATTCGACTCAAATCTCTAGTAAGATCGCATAATAATTAACAAAACCAAAAACTAATATTCTTGCCAAGAATTAATTACGCAAAAATGTCGTCTGCATAAATAAACCTCATCTATTTACCGTTTTGACGTTTGCAATTCCAATTTGAAGCTGTGTGGGACCTTGTTTGCTGTGGTGAAACGCACCCAGGTTTATGAGCATCTTTATCATATGCATAATGTTATGTGACATATAGTTATGATCAACTTTATAAGAGTTTGGTGAAAAATCCCGTCAGTCTTTTTTAGAGTATGGAATAATTGGATGGGGAAGTGCAAATAACGCTACTTTAAATCCGCTAATTATAACGCAAAATCAGAACTTGCTCTGACCATATTTTTAATAATCTAAACATCACGTCACTTAAACAACTGTATGCTAACACTGTACTTATTTACACACAAAAAACACTTGATCTACTAACGAACATACCTAACATAATCACTAGATCCTTCAATCAAAAATACAACCAACAAGCAAAAACGAAGACAACTTTTATGCCGTAGTAATTGCATTTACTACGGCATAAAACTTTGCAACAAATTACCACTCTCCTGCAAAAAAATACAGGGAGATATGTATACAGGGAGACAAGAAATTGATGGAAAATTGCAATCAAACACAGACTGATAGAATGAAGTGAGATAGATAAATAAATTACATTGTACTAAAATTAAAATTTAAAAAAATAAAATACTGAAAAAGTAAAATGTCTTACCCAGTGAAATTCCAGTGGGGAAAACATTATGAAATACAATTATATAATTTTTATTTTTTGGAATAACTTTATTGAGTATAACCTCAAATTGTAATATTTAATTATTGAAGACAATATTAGCGATTTCTAAACGAAAATCTGAAATTTTCAGAATCTAGACTTGCAGAAAAGTCAATAGATGTCGCACATTAAAATAAATAAAAAAAAGATAGGTTCATCTAAAAAAGACGCTGTCTAGATTGCATTTAGTTCGGTTTGAATCTTGCGATCATACATAAAGATAGTTGCCAATAAATAATGTGCGATGAAAAAATTAAGACATTGTTGGTAATTCTTATTCGAAGTATGATACACTTAAAAGTGACCGAAGCTGATAGGGTCCCATTAGCTTAGTGGTAGAGCGGTGCCCCGGCAAGGCAAGGGACCTGGGTTCAAGTCCTAGATGTGACCGTATCCTTTTCTGATTTTTTTGTTTCAGATTTTCATTTAGAAATCGCTAATATTGTCTTCAATAATTAAACAATTATATAAATTTGAAACATGTTATTGACACGTGACTGTTTACAGAACTATTGGTCGCCAGAAACTTAAAAACTTTTTCATCAATATAATAAATTACCTATTATAAAAATATCTTGCAATAATAATGTCCTTATTCAATACTCAACCATATCGATAAAGACAGTGCAGCTATTAGAGCCGGTTGAAATTGCATTGCTTGAGCTTGAGGCAAACAGTATTGTCACGAGGGTTTATGGAGGGTGTTATAGGGGGTGATAGGATGTTGTTAGGGGGATGTTGATGGGAGGTAGTGAGGGGTGTAAGAAGGTGATGAAGGGTGTTGGAGGTGGGTAGGGTATACATAAAGTATCCGAAACGCCTCGTGAGTAAACAACACGGCATTGCTTACATACAATGTAGAAGCATTGAATTCAGGTTAAAAGGATTGGGTTTCATGAATAATAATAGTAAAATCTTATATATTTATTAAATATAAAGCGGAAAGTCTGAAACAGCTAAAATGGGAATGAAATGCGTTACATTATTTTCATCGGGACTATCTAGATTAAAGCAGCAAATTTTTGGCTCAATCTTGAACTTATTTCATAGCTCATAATATGGCTCAATCATGAGCTTATTCAGTAGCTCAATCATGAGTTTATTCCATAGCTCATTCGTGAGCTTATTCCACAGTTCAATAATTTCTGAGATTCCTCTACCTGAGGGAGTATGGCTACTACCCGTGGCTCTATCCTACTGACTTTCTCTTGGGCATGCTCGGAATGAACCATCTACGGGTCAGAAGAGATGTGCATATTGTTTCTCACTTCTTCAAACTAATTCGTGGATGGTTTGAAAATCCGACTATCATGGAGAGTATTAGTCTCTATGTTCCTGATGTTTATCTCCATCACCGACAGCATAGACTGGTTTATCTCCCGGCCTGCAGGACTAACTTGCCTGCAGGTCATGCCGGTGGGGAGAGCAGTCTTGCTATTGAACAGAATTAATTCAGATATCGACATATTTAGCTGAAGGTGAAGCTGCCTTTAAAAAGCAAGCTCTATTGATGCTGGTATAGTTTATACACCGCTAACTATTATGTAATACCATTTTACAAATGTACTTAAAAACGAAATAAAATGTAATTTTGTAATGTTTTTAAAGGAATAAACAAATTGAATTGAATTGAATTGAATTGAATAAGTTTATTCTATAGCTCATATCATAGTTCAATCATGAGTTTATTCTATAGCTCATATCATAGTTCAATTTTGAGCTTATTCCGTAGCTCGATCATGAGTTAATTATATAGCTCAGAGTTTAATTCATAGCTCGATCATGAGCTGATAACAGCTCAATCATGGGCCCATTCCGTAGCTCATAACATAGTTTAATCATGAGCTTATTCCATAACTCAATCGCGAGCTAAATTCACAGATCAATCATGAACTAATAACACAGGTCAATCATGAGCCTACTCCGTGCTCATAACATAGTGAATCGTGAGCCTATTCCGTAGCTCATAACGTAATGCAACCAAGAGCTTAATTCATAGCTAAATCATTAGCTTATAATATAGCTCTACCATTAGCCTATTTCGTAGCTCATAACATGGTTCAATCATGAGCTTATTCCATAGTTTTATCAAGAGCTTAATTGATAGCTAAATCATAAGCTTATAACACAGCTCAATCATGAGACTATTCCGTGCTCATAACATAGTTCAATCATGAGCCTATTCAGTGGCTCATAACAATGTTCAAACATTCTCATAATAAGGCGCAATCATGAGCTATGGAATGAGCCTCAAAGTGTGGGTCTTGTATCAAGTTGTGGATACCTGCATTTCTGTATCAAATATTTAATTTTCTTCGTATATCTACATTTATTTCCTTTGATTATCGGGTAAAAACCGATGCTAGATCGAACAGGCCGTATTACGTGTCATATCAGATTTGCGTATCATACCAGCGATCATGATACGCGTTTGTGATACGAATACTGTGCTATTGATACTATAAAATGATACCGGCTTTGTGTATTATGGTCTGTTGATTAAAAAGGGTATCATTAAAGTTTGAAAACTCCCAGAAACTCAGTTTAGGGACGTCGATCATTCCTCACGAAAAACAGTTTGAATTTTGCGACTATCGAATTTAACTTTATATTCCTCCGGATTTTTACAGCCACGATTTACGTTCTGAAGATAATATTACATTATACAGGGTTTTCCAATAAGATGTGTTATTTTGAATGGCCCGCTATTTCGGTAGATGTTACTTTGAAGCTGTCATTTTTTGACATTTGATAAGTAGAAACTACGCCATTAATAAAAATGGAACGATATACGCTTCAACAACGCATTAAAATTATTAAAATTCACTTGAGTGAATCAAATGCAAATCATCTTGAGTGATGAGGCCCATTTCCACCTCGGTGGCTTCGTCAATAAGCAAAATTTTCGCATCTGGGGCTCGAAAACCCAAGAGTTAATGTTGAAAAGCCTCTTTATCCTCAACGTGTGACTGTTTGGTGCGGTTTATCGTCCGGCGGAGTCATTGGACCTTACTTTTTCTAAAATTAGGCTGGAGCAACAGTTACGGTGAATGGATTGCGCTATCGATAGATGATTAATGATTTTTTATGGCTGGAATTGGATGGTATTGATTTGAACAACGTTTACTTTCAACAAGACGGCGCTACGTGCCACACAAGCAACGAAACCATTGATCTTTTACGATTGAATATCAAAATAACACCTCTTGTTGGAAAACCCTATGTAACGCTGAATTTACTTGCTCGTATTTGCAAAGTAATTTTTGAGGACATTGAGTTTGAGTGACGCAAATTTTTGGGGCAGTCCATTCAACTTGCTCTTGGTATAATCTTAATACTTAGTTTGAAGTCCAAAACCGGTTTATAAAAGAGTAAAAGTATTTTTTTTATTAGAAATAAAGAATTACAAATAAAATCGTATTTACATATAAAGATATTTGAATACTACTCTTTCATATAGGCGTAATCTTGTGCTTGAAAGACGGGTGCAAAATACATTATTTTAGTTATTTATAAGGAATTAATCACTTTTCAATCAAATCTTTCATTTGTTAACCACGTAACGGAAATCTCCAACAATGCCTTACAAATGTTGGGATTTATAACTTATAACAGTTTTGCTTATTATTTTGCCATCGTTACAAGTCAACTCGAGTGCAATTCTCCCTTTTGGAACCCACATTCACATATTGAAAGTATTGCATTGAAAGAATACAAAATATATTATTACATTTTCGATGTTTTAAAATCAGTATTCCAGCAATTTTGTAGAACTAAAAGGTTTTCCAATAAGAGGTGTTATTTTGATATTCAATTGTAAAAGATCAATGATTTCGTTGCTTGTGTATATAATACCATCTAATTCCGGCCATAAAAAATCATTAATCATCTCTCGATGGCGCAATCCATTCACCGTAACTGGTGCTCCAGCCTCATTTTCGAAAAAGTAAGGTCCAATGACTCCGCCGGACCATAAACCGCACCAAACAGTCACACGTTGAGGATAAAAAGGCTTTTCAACAATAACTCTTGGGTTTTCCGAGCCCCAGATGCGACAATTTTGCTTGTTGACGAAGCCACCGAGGTGGGAATGGGCCTCATCACTCAAGATGATTTGCATTTGATTCACTCAAGTGAATTTTAATAATTTCAATGCATTGTTGAAGCGTGTATCGTTCCATTTTTATTAATGCTGTAGTTTCTACTTGTCAAATGTCAAAAAATGACAGCTTCAAAAGTAAAATCTACCGAAATAGCCGGCTATTCAAAATAACATCTCTTATTGGAAAACCCTGTACAACAACACTCTTTTAAGTGACATGAATTACGACAGAAGGATTTTCACTTATGTTGTTCACTTGTATTTCTGTATAAAGTTAATAGTCCAGAATTGCTTGCTCAGATAACCTTTCACTTCCACTAAATAATACTAAATGTCGGGATTTATTTCAGCGCAGAAATTTTGGGGCTAACTACCATATGTATTCCTCATTGCCCAGAATACTAATGGAGAGAAATAATTAAGCTGAGTCGGTGGGCATCTTCGATTTATCACTAAACAAACACAAATGATTATTACTGAGGGCGTTTATTAAAAAATAATTACACCATTAAAGAAAAAGATAATGATTATAAATCTGAACGAAAGATGAAAAAGAACAACAAACAGAAAAATAAAAAAAGGTTAATGTCTCAACTGGGAACCGAACCCAGTATCTTTATCTCTCTTCTCGGCCATTGAAACCTAAATTATGTCACTTTTGTTGATCTTATATTCAATTAGTTGAGGATAATATTGTTTATTCTGAATTTGAAATATGAGATCGACAAAAATAACATTAAATGACAAGGTGCCAATGGTCGAGTAGTTAGAGGCGTTGTCCCGGTAAGACAGAGATCCTGGGTTCAATTCCCAGTTGATACCGTTACCTTTTTATTTTTCTTTGTCTTGTTCTGTTTCGCTGACGTATTACACTGATGGGAAGAAAATTTATTCCAATAAAAATTAAATAATTGTACTTTCGTGTATTGATAGAATATGTTTCATCTTTCAAGTATTTTGACATTTTGAGTCACGTATATGATCTGTCAGATTCACGATTTATTTATAAATATTTCCGGTTAACATTCAAAATCAAATAGATTTGCCGTTTTTGAAACGTATCCCAAAATTATATGCTGATTTTGAAAGAAGATGAAATACTCTTTCAGATAATATGAATATTACAAACGGACAATTGCAGTTAAAAATTAAGAATTTTGACCGAAAATATTTGTAGCTAAGGTTTAAAAATATTTTAATTTTGATAACTTGTAACGTTGATTGTCACCGCATGTATTAATCTTACCGTATTCCGCTGAAGTGATTCACCATAGCTTGCAGCAATCATTGGAATTGAAATGAACACTCGGAATATCAATTGAGATATAATAATATGTTGTATATTTAATTTAAACTTTAAATACAAGAGTAAGGACTCACATTTAGTAAAACAGGGGTGGTTGGCTACTTGAAAGCACAAACGTAATATGAACTTGGCAACGACATTTACTTGTAAAATTTTATTCATTAAAACATCTTAAAATAAGACATCACCAAATGAGCGCCAGTCTAGAATCTCTTCTAAACAAATTTATATCATGGTGATATCCATAAATTATGTGTCTATTTCATAAGGATTATTAAAATGTCTCACGTGTGTGAATAATCTCCCGACAATCAAGCAGCTCGTCCTCACGTATCCCCTCCACCGGCCTCGAAACCCAACTGCCGACTCATTGCCGACTTCTCGGGAACTCAACGCGCAGAACAAATTTTGTATCCTCCGAGTGACAGCCGTAAACCACTGACAACGCGTGTCTAGAAGTCATACTATGTAAGCGGACGGTTCCTACCGCTACAAACTTTATTTAATCACACGGGAGCATATATGATAAACTTTTAAATGCAAAAAAGGAACCTTTGCTTTTTCTCTTTCTAACACGGCTTAAATCATGTATCTCACCATAGTACAAAAGAAGATAGAACGACTTTTACGAGTTCATCTCAGTTTGTGCCGTAAAGGGTACAAAAATACTGCGATCGGTTGCACTTAAAGACACAAAAATACCCAAAGGGTTAAAATAACTCTATTAAATGGAGAAAACTTTTTTAATAAAAAATCTGGTCAAATTATTCGTTTTTCTGTTAAAAATGGGACTGCAGGCCCATAACGAATGAATTGAAAGAGTTCCCAACAAAGTATCAGTCAAAAGCAAATGTTTTATGAGGTCGGCAGAACACGTGTACTGATGTGGATAGTGACATAATTATATTGTAGCATTCCGCCATGAAATCTATTTTATAGCGGTATTATGTAAATGGCACTTCTTCATAAAAAAATGTTTAGTTTAAGTCATTAGTCAAAAGTCTTAGTTGTAAATCACTAATTTAGTTATAAGCCACTAGTTATAAGTCTCTATCTATGAAACTTAGTTATAAGCCAAAAGTAATTATTTATAAGTCTAAGGGGGTATTTCACTATCTCTGATTATGTTCTGACTAAGCACTAATCCGCGGATTAGTCATTTTTTCGTTTTCACTATATCTGAATAACGCTAACGCTCGGGTTAAAGTTCGATTTGACTAATCAGTGCTCGAACCTCACGTTAGGCGCTATTCCTCGAATCAAATATGGCGTCAAAACAATCCGAGTTTGACAGCGGAGAAGTGAGTCGAATTTTGTTGCGAATTATTATGGATACCGAGGTTTTTGATTTACAGAAGCAGGTGAAAGGGCGGCGATGCGAAGGCCGCGAGTTTTAAGAGCTCGAATGAATTTGAATGCTTGTATGATCCATCCTGAATTATTTGATTGTGTTCAAAATAAGAAACAATTTATTAATTCGACACGAATCTATCTAAACACGACAGGCGTGGCAGTAGATGGGGTAACTGCAAACATTTTGCGATGTTGCCAGACTATTTCGAGTGTTATCTATCCGGAAGCTCGGCAACAATGGTGAAACGGTCGCCGTTGAATAACGAAGTTATTCTGATCTTTAAAGCCAGCCAACGGCTAGCTAGTCAGATATTTAGCCCGACATAGTGAAATACCCCCTAAGTGACCAATGCATAACTTAAATTGTTAAGCGCCCTTGAGGTGATTTTCTCACGAAAATGGCGCTATACAAATAATCCAATCATTATTATTATTAAGAAAAGAACACGTGCTATCGATATATTCTGAACGATAAAGATTTTATCGTGAAGTTCGCATGCTGTAACTTTTTTAACAGGATCATTTTTCGCCTTGTGGTAGGTACTCTCAGTGTCGCCCTGGTGAGAGAATCAAACGATGCTTGAAATGGCCTTAGCCGTGTTTGGAGACCAGTTCTGCACAGCTATACCTTCACTTCACAACATACCCCAATTGGGGACCGCGTAGGCTGTATGTTAAAGATAAGTTTTGTCCCTTGTGGGCTATTTACATTAAGGCGATGCCATACGTAGTAATACAAAATCATGTGTTTTTGGTTTGAAAATTTGGTCGCCTAGAAATGTTTCAGATGCTTTAATTAAATACTGCGAGTAGAATACATCTTGGCCTTTGAAATGATCGAGTATTTTTTAGATAAATCTTTTTATAAGCCCAGAAAAAAATAATGTATAAGGCCTATGAAAACTGCTTTAAAGTTCAAAATCTCCTACTTACGAATCCATTTTCGGTTATGATTTTATTGTATAATGTGGAAAATTAAGTTATTTATAAAATGATTTGAAAATAATTTAATATTTACGCCTGAACATCCACAAAATAAAATAAAAGGCACTTTTTGGCCATGTTTTTTTCTTGCATAAATCAAAACAGGCGGATGGTGTTAAGCGGGAATTTAAACCTTATCGCCATCTACGTAAGGGTTGTTATTGATAGCGGCTCAATTTAAAATATTACACGACGTAGTGCATCGCCTTAAATTAATGATTTTGCAGTTATTTGCCTCATGATATTAGACTACGAACACTTTAGAAATCATTTTTACAAAACTGCAAACAGACTTTTCATGTAACATTTTGTTTTTGAGATGGACAGTGTTTAATACTTCGAAAAAGTAAAAAGTAACTCTGTAGAATTATGCAGATATACCAGAGAAGATAGCTAAAAAGGATGATTGAATGCGATGGTAGATGGAATAGTGGAACTATGGTAATTCAGATGAATGGTCCATGGCGGGGTTAGATCAAATTAGAAGATAAGATAAAATAAAGAGCGCGATGGAGAAAGAGAGAAGAGAAATAACATATTATTATTGAGAAGAGTGAAAGTTCGACGAAGCACTATTGTGATGCAATTCGTGTATTTTTGATTTTGAAAATTTTATCGATTAAGAATATTTTAGATACAGTGGGTTGCCATATTAATAGGGACACCTATGGAAAATGTGTTTTTCACATTTTGTGTTCATAAAACAAAGATGTTTATAATTTTGGTGCGGTAATTATTATTTATTAACAAGGACATTGAATTTTGAAAATTATATACACCGTATTTGTTCTTAATCTGCGATTATTTTATTGTTTTTATTATTTTTAAACATTATCGAACAAAAAGTTAATATTTCGTAATTTCGCCTTTAGCCGCAATAACAGCTTGTACACGCCGTGGTATACTATCAATGCACAATTTTGCAGTAATCTTTAGTTCAGGAGAATGATGCCACATCCGGATGAGGGTTTCGATGAGCTGCTGCTTTATTGTGACCACCTCCTTGGCAATCTCCCTCTTGGTGAGCTCCTACAGGTTTTCAATAGGGTTCATGTTAGGGGAATTCCCCAGCAAAGGTAAAACCGGCACATTTTTTTCAGTCATGAGTGCAATGACAGTCCTGGCTTTATGAAAGGGTGCGGAGTTGTGCATAAAGACGTATTCCTGGCCACCAGGGAACCATTCTCCGACTTGAGGCAGTAATCGATTTTCCAGTATTTATCTGTACTGATCCTGCCTCATAGTCCCTTGCACGATGTGGAGGCGCCCCATCCCTTTGGAAGAGATGACTGACCACACCATGATACTTGTAGGGTGTTTGATCGTCTCTACAAGGCAGTCCGGATGAAATTTCTCTCCTGGGCGTCGTCGGACGAACGATGATTTATACAACAAAATTTGGAATATGGACTCGTCAGAGAAGCACACCTAAAAAAAGGCCATAATCAAACTAATAGAATTTTTTAAAGTTTGATTACCACAAAATTGTTAATTACCATATTCCAGTTCTCTATAGTCATGTTTTGGTGTGCGTTGGCCCATTCCAGTAGTTTTTTCCTCATATCTACTGTGAGGCGAGGATTTTTAGCTGGCCGATGACCAATGAGGTTCTCCTCAGCCAATATCCTCTGGACTCTCCTTTGGGAGACTTCGATATCATCTTCGTTGATCATCAAGGTCAGACGAGCCACACTCTTTTTGCGGTTTTGGAGACAGACGTCTTTGATTTTGCGGTCAGTACGAGGTGTAGTGATTCGTTTTCTGCCACATTTCCCATTGTGATTCAATTCAAGGGGCAGGTTTTGATTGATTTTCTAATTTATCCCGTTAACCACAGACTTTAAAATACCTGTAATGGTTGCTATTTCCCTTTGGGAATGTTGAGTGTTCGACAATAGTGTCTTCACTTCCACAAATTTTCTTGGGGACGTGTCTGAAGACCTAGCCATACTGAAAAAACAGAACATTGGACTCAATATGGAAAAAACTATTCACTGAAATAAGATATGAAAAAAAAATTTACAAAATTAATAGATAATTAATAATTACTTACATTTTTGTACAGATAAACTGTTAAAACTCTTAAATATAATTATTATGAATATTTATTTACCAGAACTTCAATCGCGAATTTTCACAAAAATGCTGGCCACATGGAAAAAACCTTTAATTTTCGAGGGATGTGGCACTTTGCGAGTGTTGCCACTTCTTAAAAGTATCAGTGGTGATACCAGCAACAAAAATAACGAAGGAATGGCCATCATATCCAAGTTATTTAGAAGTAGAGATAACGTAAACATAAAAATCAGGAAATATTGGAACTGTCCCTATTAATATGGCAACCCACTGTACTTAATTAAGGCGATGCACTACGTAGTAATGCAAAATCATGTGTTTTTGGTTTGAAAATTTGGTCGCCTTGAAATGTTTCAGATGCTTTAAATAAATATCGCGAGTATAATACATCTTGGCCTTTGAAATTATCGAGTATTTTTTAGATAAGTCTTTTTATAAGCCCAGAAAAAAATAATGTATAAGGCCTATGAAAACTGTTTAAAGTTTAAAATTTCCTACTTACGAACCCATTTTCGGTTATGATTTTATTGTATAATGTGGAAAATTAAATTAATTATAAAATGATCGGAAAACAATTAAATATTTATGCCTGAACATCCACAAAATAAAATAAAAGGCACTTTTTGCCCATGTTTTTTTCTTGCCTAAATCAAAACAGCTGGATGGTGTTGAGCGGGAATTTACGCCTTATCGCCATCTACGTAAGGAGTGTTATTGATAGCGGCTCGATTCAAAATATTACACGACGTAATGCATCGCCTTAAATACTGCAAATAGAACACATTCGGGCCTTTAAAATTATTAACCATTTTTTTGATAAGTATTTTTATAAGCCCAGAAAAAATATTTTTATAAGACCTATAAAAAATGCTTTAAAGTTTAAAACATGCAACTTACGAATCTATTTACGTTTTATGGTTATGATTTTCTTGTATTGTGTGGAAAATTAAGTTTTTTTTTTAACTTTGCAAAATAAAATAATACACTTATTATTTTTTTTGGTAAACTAATGTTTAAGACAAGATTTAAATTTTATTTTACAAGTAATAATTATTCGCGTGAAACACTCATCCACATTGAAAAATCTCCTGATAAAAGATACATGACGCCAACGGGACTTGAACCCGTGTACTTTCGATTTTCGATGATTGTAAAATAAAATAATACACATTTTGTATTTTTTTTCTTGCACTCGTCACAATAGGCGGATGTTGAGCGGGAATTTGAACGTTATCTATTCTAAATGTTACACAACGTATCGAAGAGAAATGCGATTTTCGAACTTTTTTTCGTTGGATGAGAAAAAGTTTTAGCATTTTTCGACTCTTTCGTCATGCGTTCGTTGACAGTAAGGGACGGTGAAAAGCACGTGGTGCAAGCGTGCTGACATTAGTCCAGAGACCATCAATGACAATAATATTCAATGTGCTTACATCATTGATGGAACTTCAATTGACCCGTCAATACTTTAGCTTTTTAGCCCTAGTTGCTTTGTGGACGCTTGCGGAAACATAACCTAAAAGCGTACAAATACGGTGATAATCATTCCTCTCGTCAATGGGCAGTCTTAATAATATTGTCAATTGCTTCAATTGTCTCAGTAAAACGATCAATAAGTGTGATGTATGGTAATAAGTTGGGTATTCAAGCGATAGATGGCACCAGTCATAAAGTTTACTCCAGAGTCCGACAGATGTCGCTAGAGTGTAGCAATTGCATGCGGGGTATCCTTGTCAGACTTCAAGCTTCTAGAAACAGAGAATTACCAACCCTCGGGTAATGAACAGTGTAGATAAATCCAGACTTAATTTATTGTAAAGAACCTTTTACTTTATCAAGAGTTCCCAACACACAGAAATCTGCTAGTAAGCAGAGATATAACAATAAGAAATAATTTTTTAAACTCCTCAATAACTATTGATAATTGATATTGATTGATTCGAAATAAAATTTTTGAGAAGGTCTCCGGAAACCAAAATTCCAACCTCAATTACTTTTAGTCCAAATAAGTTCAGAAATCGCTAGTTTAAATCTGTCGGTTAATGCTGATACACCCTGTACGAAAATATATAAGTTGATTTAAAAATTATCCTACTGCCAAATAACTGGGGAATCCATTAACCAAACTAATTGTAAGCCATCATTATCCGGGTGGATAATTCCATTTACCCAGACGCTTATAAGTGCCCTATTCCGTACAGACGACCCACTGATCGTATGAAAAACACATTATTTGTATGACGTATCACTATGCCGGGAACGATTGATCAACTATCGGTTCCTCCAAAGACATCTATTATCCGAATCGAAATAGTTTTTCTCGTGTAGAAGTTATGTTACAGTTTAACAATGGAGCAAGAAAAAGTTTTTCCGCAGCCCGGACACAGCTAACCAAGCCAGCTTTTAGACGTTTCGACTTCATTCCTTTATACCCACGTCATTCTTCTATCTGTGGAGGTTGTTTTTAAAAGAATTTTTAACAGTTGTTTTTTAATGTGATTGAATGTGGAAAATGCCCACATTTACTGCGAGGTAGATAATTAACATAGTAAGTCTTCCCAAGGGCATCACCATTGCTCCTGGGAAGAATCAAAATTATCCATGAAATAGAATTAGAAAGTACGAGGATTCCATAGACATATGAATATTAGTAGACCTGCCCTAAGTGATTAAAAGCGTATTATTCCCCACTCCCCATACCGGTTCCATTGGAGCCGGCTGTGCTCGCGTATGGCCTCAAGTGAATTTAGAAAACGTGACGTCATCATTCTTGTGCGAACTATGTTCGAGGCATCATCGGTTCATTTTACGAAATAACACGGCAAAATGGTGACTTGTACTATGAAAACTTGTAAAAATAGATGTGAAAAAGAGAATAAACACAATTGTCGTATTGCATTCCATATATAAGCATTATTTTACTTTATTTTAAGCATATTCACTTCGTATAATATGGATCAGTTGTAGAAACATAATTATACTATCACATCGAGACACGTCTGGACGTGAAACACAAAGCTGGTTGGTTGCTGGGAAGTAAATTATGAACATTTATAAAAGTGTCTTAACTAAATACATAAACGAAATATTCGACTCTGAAAATAGAAAAAAATTATTTTGCCGAATTTGGACTTCGCAAATTTGTTCATAACGTGGCGAGTAATTTGCGCTCCCATGTAAAAATGTCTATTCATTCAAAAGCAAATTTTACTTTTAAGAACTAAATGGTGATATTATAAGGCGAGATGCCTATATACTATCAGATTGATTTATTGACGAATCACAGTCAGCTTTACCCTCTTCGTTCTTCAACAGTTGATTTTACCCCTCATCCTTAATTTCTAGTCTATTAATATTCATATGTCTGTGGAGGATTCCCAATTTACGATAGTCAAATTGACTTGCCCATGTGTGCAACGTATCTTATTTCTTATGTGAATACCGCACAAGAGTGACAACTGCTCCCCGCTCCTCGTCTGGAGCCAGTTCGACTATGGCATACCCAATTTGAGTACGTTGTGAAACTGAATGTAGTGAGGATGGGAAGGAGGTGAGTAAGAAGAAGTCTGCAAACTAGATCTGGTCAGCAAATACAGCTAAAGTCATTTCAAGCAACGATTCAAATATGAACGGTGGTCAGGTGATATCTACCTCTCTGAAACATGCTGCAAATACAATATAAATTATTTTTAAAATAGCACAAATTAATCAATTTTGTGCACGCCGGGATTTGAACCCGTAACCTCCGGATTTGCTAGTTAAGCGTTGCTTACCCCTCGATCACGAAGGCCATTTAATTTGGATGGTAACTGACTTCCCATTCTTTTAAACAGGTCGTTATAATATATGATGTTATACAAAATCATAATACAGGGTTTTCCAATAAGAGGTATTATTTTGAATAGCCCGCTATTTCGGTAGATGTTACTTTTGAAGCTGTCTTTTTTTTTACATTTGACAAGTAGAAACTACGCCATTAATAAAAATGGAACGATACACGCTTCAACAACGCATCGAAATTATTAAAATTCACTTGAGTGAATCAAATGCAAATCATCTTGAGTGATGAGGCCCATTTCCACCTCGGTGGCTTCGTCAACAAACAAAATTGTCGCATCTGGGGCTCGGAAAACCCCATAGTTATTGTTGAAAGTCTCTCTATCCTCAACATGTGACTGTTTGGTGCGGTTTATGGTCCGGCGGAGTCATTGGACCTTACTTTTTCGAAAATGAGGCTGGAGCAACAGTTACGGTGAATGGATCGCTATCGAGAGATGATTTATGATTTTTTATGGCTGGAATTGGATGGTATTGATCTGGACAACGTTTACTATCAACAAGACGGTGCTACGTGCCACACAAGCAACGAAACCATTGATCTTTTACGATTGAATATCAAAATAACACTTCTTATTGGAAAATCCTGTACTTCTTCCACTAATATCTTCAGTGTAGAGAGGCCAATATACAAAGTTGACACAGAATCTTACCCGTTTTTCTTACAGACTAGTGCAAATGATTCCGCCGAACATAAGCCTGGGTTTCACTAATTTGTTATTGGACAACCTTTAATTTCAACAAGACGGCGCTACGTGCCACACAAGCAACGAAACCATTGATCTTTTACGATTGAATATCAAAATAACACCTCTTATTGTAAAACCCTGTATTACACAACCGAACAAATAAAAATTTTAAAAAAACAGAGGTATTTAATTTATGTAAGGTATTCATTTAAGGTGTAGTGACATTTGTTTAAGAGAAATGTTTTTAGTGATGATTTAAATTTAAGTATGTCGGTTATTTGTTTTATGCTACGTGGAAGGTTGTTATATACTTTAATGGCCATGTAGTGTGGTCCTTTTTGAAATATAGTTGTATTTGCTTTTGGGATTAATAAGTTTGAACCTTGTAGCGTATTTATGTGTTGAGTTTTTTTGTGGGAACTTTTCTGGGGATGATCGAACTAACAGGCATAACTCCATTATATATATGTCAGTCACTGCCAGAAGTTTGATATTTTAAAAAATAGGTCTACATGAATCCCGGTGATCAGAGTTTGTGGATATAATATTTCAGATATGGATATAATATTTCAAAAAGTACTTATAAATATAAGTGGTTACTGCCTGCAGTTAGTATTGTACTAGTGTGCTATCATTCTTGTTGGTGAAACAGACAGTTTTATTTGTTCCGGCCTGCAAATGGCCTGCGCGTCTTTGGGGGCGTTAACAGTGGGGGGACGGAAATTAGGGGGGGCCATAAGGGGTCCAACGCTTTTGAAAGATACAGATATACATTACACACTGACATGTTTTGCTTAAAGTCGGACCGTTTAGGATTTGCTCGATTGTACTTTCAAGCATGTCAGAATGGGTAAACAGATAACTCAATAAATGTACTGTAAAAATTGATGTATTATTTTGTCAATGACTGTCAAGGATGCCAGAATGCCAATTGCAATTCAATGGCAACTCAACGCACCTGTAAAAAGTGATAAAAATTCATGAAAAGTGATTAAATAAAAACTAGGTTAAATAGGTAAGGTTTATATGTTAGTTTTTTTCATCACTATTAATGAATTTTTATCACTTTTTAAAAGTGTGTTGTTGAATTGTAATTGTGTTGAGTTAACATGGAACAGTCAGACTGACTACCGTGCAAGTTGGCTGATCAGAATTATTCAAAATGTTATAACGAATTTGAACGTCAAATCCTGGTTCCCGCTACAAAATATGAATGGCACCAAAAAGCGATAGATTGGCTGCCAGCATGGCTGAGAGCTGTGCGGAATCTGTGGCCTCTAACTTTCAATTCACGACGGGCAGAGATTTGAACGAGGAATTCACTGGGAGTGGAACGCGCACACGCGATTTATAGTTATTAGTTATTTCCAACATGGTTTTATCATTATATATTTCATATTTAATGGAGTTACGCCTATAATTACTATCATCTCCAGACAAGTTCCCACTAAAGCACTCAAAACGTAAACACGCGACAAGATTTACGGAAAACTTAAGCAAACAAGACAATATTTCAAAAAGGATCTTAATACATAGCTATTAAAGTACAGGGTTTTCCAATAAGAAGTGTTACTTTGATGTTCAATCGTAAAAGATCAATGGTGTCGTTGCTTGTGTGGTACGTAGCGCAGTTTTGTTGAAAGTAAACGCTGTCCAGATCAATACCATCCAATTCCAGCCATAAAAAAATCACTAATCATCTCTCGATAGCGCAATCCATTCACCGTAACTGTTTTTCCAGCCTCATTTTCGAAAAAGTAAGGTCCAATGACTCCGCCGGACCATAAACCGCACCAAACAGACACACGTTGAGGATAGAGAGGCTTTTCTACAATAACTCTTGGGTTTTCCGAGCCCCAGATGCGACAATTTTGCTTGTTGACGAAGCCACCGAGGTGGAAATGGGCCTCATCACTCAAGATGATTTGCATTTGATTCACCCAAGTGAATTTTAATAATTTCAATGCATTGTTGAAGGGTGTATCGTTTCATTTTTATTAATGACGTAGTTTTTACTTGTAAAATGTCAAAAAATGACAGGTTCAAAAGTAACATCTACCGAAATAGCGGGCTATTCAAAATAACATATCTTAATGGAAAACCCTGTATATGAACCGTCCACAACATTATACAAATACACGATATACTCCTATTTAAATCATCACTAAGATATTATCATAAACGCAACGTTCGTTATTATCTAGGCGTTCATATATGGTGTAAATTCAATACAAGAAAGGCAATACAATATTGTATCGGTGATTCAATCCAATATTGCATTTGTATGCCTTTCTTGAAAGAATTGGGTTTTTTATACGGACAAAACTATTTATTCATATTCATATTACGTATGTACGGACGCAAACAGATAATTCATCTTAAGGCGATGCACTACGTCGTGTTATATTTCAAATTGAACCGCTTTGCATAACAACCCTTACGTAGATGGCGATAAGGTTTAAATTCCCGCTTAACACCATCCGCCTGTTTTGATTTATGCAAGAAAAAACATGGCCAAAAAGTGCCTTTTATTTTATTTTGTGGATATTATATATTATATAACTTAATTTGCCACATTATACAATAAAATCATAACCGAGAATGGGTTCGTAAGTAGGAAATTTTGAACATTAAAGCAGTTTTCATATGCCTTTACATTATTTTTTTCTGAGCTTATAAAAAGACTTATCTAAAAAATACTCGATTATTTCAAAATCCAAGATGTATTCTACTCGCAGTATTTAATTAAAGCATCTGAAACATTTCTAGATGACCAAATTTTCAAATCAAAAACACTTGATTTTGCATTACTACGTATGGCATCGCCTTAATATTTTGAAGCATATCTTGCGTAAAGTGTATTTTCATAAAATAATTAAATTTACGTCATCTATGATTGCTTGGATTAAAACGTACGTTACGTTTACCTTCCTCGAATTAAATAACCATGTTTCTATTCGTATGTTTAAACAATGTAATAGTGTACTTTACTTCTTGTGAATTGGTCGGTTAGCTCTAATTGAAGTTGCTTCGTTCCTTTCCCCTAATTCGAGGGTCAGCTCGCGGCTCGCAAATGTATACGTAGCATTACAATTAGGAATTACTTATAAGCTACAATCTTTGTACTTTCTGTATACTAGTAAAATAAATGGTTTTTGAACTTGAGAATTTTAATTTCAATTTCAAAGAAAAGTGTGCGTGTGTATGTGTGTGTGTGTGTGAGTGCCACCTAAAGTTGATGAAATGTCTTGTCATCGACAACAAGTCTGTTTGCTGAGTTTCAGCTCAATCGGGTTTTCTGAAAGTGGTTAATTTACACGTTCAAGATTCCACTACATTCATCAATTCATTTATTAATTTATTTCATTCATTCATTTATTTCATTAATTAATTTATTACATTCATTCATTTATTATATTCATTAATGTGTTTCTTTCATTTATTTATTTCATTCATTAATTAATTTCACTCATTCATTTATTTCATTCATTCCACTACTTTCATTCATTAATTTATTTCACTCATTAATTTATTTCACTCATTCATTTATTTCACTCATTCATTTATTTCACTCATTAATTTATTTCACTCATTGCACTATATTCATTCATTCATTTATTTCATTCATTAATTTATGTCATTCATTTATTTATTTCATTCACTAATTTATTTCATTCATTCATTTATTTTATTCATTCATTTTTTCACGAAAATAAAAGTGAAATTCAATTAGATATATTTTAAAATACAATATAATAACAGTTCTGATAGTGCATTTACTTAAAGCTATAAAATATAGTCAATAATCTAAGAACAACCCTCTTCATAAAATTGGCGCAGCCGGTAATAAACTCAATACAGTACTTAGTTATTGATGCATCTACAATGTTTCTAGGCGATCAAATTTCGCACTATTTTTTAATGAATCGTTTTCATGTTTTCCAGCAAACACCAATCACTCTCTACCCTTTCAGATTACATTTCATTAAATTATACATAAGTAAGTTTTTTACGTTCTTAACTTTACGACATCTTTACCATAAAAGCTAAAACTGGGCCCATGAGACAGCAAGCTATGAGCCAAACGGCTTTCCATAAATAAAAGAGAGATGTCCATACATTTATATGAATTACGTAACAATGCTAAAACATCTAGGATGTCTATAAAAGCACCCTTTCGAATAATTTTATGTAATCCTTCCTATTTGCATGAATAATGTTTGGAGTTTCGGAAGGAAAAGTGAATGTATGGAAGTTCGCTTGGCTAATTACGGGATTGATTCATGAAGAAAGTTGACGCTTTTTAACAGCTTTTTTTAGACGTTTTTTCTATGGTGGCATGAGATTCAAATGTGTTCAAATGATGACAAATTTAACCTAGTTATGAAGTCGTGTATATCAGAATTAGCTGAACCTTTCAAAGGGTTAATTCTTATTCTGACATTTGTAAACGTGAAGACTGCACTAAAATCCTAACTGTCCGGAGTCAATGAGATTATGTCATCTGCAATTATGAAGGTATGCTGAGGGTATGAAAGGAATGCGGAAAAGAAGTAGATGGGAAGAAAAACGTTGTACTTAGCTATTTTGATCTAGTTAACATTTTAAGCAAAGTTTCGATTCTTTCACCAGGAGGTCTAGCAAAGACAATCGATAAAGCTCTATGTCAAAATTAAATTATTATAGTCAGTTAGCGATATTTGAGAGTACGGTTAACGGTTGATAAGAAATATTCCGACGGATTTTATCACGATAAATACATTACTACAACTTTCACAGATAAAATAAACATATTTGCAAATTGATACGACAACCTATAAAAATATTGCCAAGTGAATAAAAAAACGTTCGCTTTGTACGCTAGAAGCATTATTTAAGGATCAAAATCGAGGTAAGTGCGGTGAGCTACTAGGAAATCCACGGAGGATGTCTGGGTACACTAAGGGGGTATTTCACTATGTCGGGCTAAATATCTGACTAGCTATCCGTTGGCTGGCTTTAAAGATCAGAATAACTTCGTTATTCAACGGCGACCGTTTCACCATTGTTTCCGACTTCCGGATAGATAACACTCGAAATAGTCTGGCAACATCGCAAAATGTTTGCAGTTACTCCATCTACTGCCACGGCTGTCACAGTCCACACACCGCAAAGTGTGCATTTTTTTGGTTATGTTATGTTGATTATCAGGTCATTTTAGATAGATTCGTGTCGAATTAATAAATTGTTTCTTATTTTGAACACAATCAAATAATTCAGGATGGATCATACAAACATTCAAATTCATTCAACAAAATTCGACTCACTTCTTCGCTGTCAAACTCGGAATGTTTTGACGCCATCTTTGATTCGAGGAATAGCGCCTAACGTGAGGTTCGAGCAGTGATTAGTCAAATCGAACTTTAACCCGAGCGTTAGCGTTATTCAGATATAGTGAAAACGAAAAAATGACTAATCCGCGGATTAGTGCTTAGTCAGAACATAATCAGAGATAGTGAAATACCCCCTAAAGATTAAAGAGTAATACTATTGACTAGCAATCCGGAGGTCGCTGGTTCTAATCCCCCCGTGCGCTTTAATAATTTGTGTATGTCAGAAATGTATGAATGCACAAATAAAACAACTTAAAAAAATACAGTATTATTTTTAAAATTATCTGTGACTTGATTAAATTTTTTACTTTCTTATAAAATTATTCACAAAATAAATAAAAACCACTTTTTCGTTTGAAATCGAGCGTTTCTAGACTTATTTTGCCAAGCGGTTTTAATGCCTATTACCTATATTCGTGACGATATAAAGCAAGTCAAGAATATACACATTTTTGGCTTTTAGCTTCCTTTTAAAACTATGCCGCGAGAACACAGTTGACGGGTAAAAAGTCCAAAAAAATTAAGTATAAAATCCAACTTCAGTATGTTGGCAAAAATAATAATTCTATTACACACTAATTCAATATACAGAACTCTGTACATTATCATATTGTTAAGAGTTTTCTCTTTTTGGTGAAACGGGAGCGGAAAACGTAGTTCTGTATACGAATTCAAAGAAAATAGACACAAAACACTGTTCAGTTTTCTGACTATCCGTTCTGGTTTATGATACAGTTGTAGAATTATTCCATCTGCCAAAACTACATTGAATTTTCATCAAACTAAAGTGATTTTTCAATTCAAATAAATATATTATTAATTTAATACAGAACGGCACCGTTCAGAATCGATGCTTTGCTTGGAATGGATTTAACAGTGTTTAGTGACCAGATCTGAGTAGCCAGATACTTTATCACTTTCCTCTTTCAAATTTCCTTCTCTTCTCCACTTCTTTTGGCCTCACAAACTAGAGTCGGGGGCAGTTGGAGTTATTCACAAAAAAATATTTAAAAAACTACGTACATCAGTCATTATTTCTGTTAATTGTATTTTGAGGATATGCCTATATATAAGGTGTCCGGAAAATAATGGTATAAGCAGGAAAATTGTGAACTTAGGTCACAGGAAAAAACAAAAAAAATCTAAACGATTTTTTTTTTTTTATGTGACACCTCACAAGAGTGTCCCTGCCTGTGCAGTGTACAGACAGGGGAACTATGTCACCACCCGGTTGGGCGGCGTTGTGAGGCGGAATAAGGTAGGGGCTGTAGGAAGGGATTTGTTAATGCGGGCCTTGAAGAGGTTCGGATTATAGGAGGGAGGAAAAACAGATGCCGGTAGCTCGTTCCACATACGAGCCGACTTACACAAAAACGAGTCGTACATACAAAACATTAACTTTTCTCTATTTTTTATAAATATAAAATGCATTAATTATTTACATAAACCTTCCGGAATAAATTCTCTAGATCAGTGATACTCAACCTTTTTCTTTCTTTTTTCTCACATTCATATGTTTGTAAATATATACTGGTATACTGCTATACTGGTCAGTGTTGCCAACGGATCTTGGCCTAATGTCGCCGTTTTTCAAACATTAAGTAGCCTAATGTAGCCGAATTTCAGTTGCAATAATTCTACCCACATATTCCCCACAAATATAAATATTTTACGTGAGCTTCATTCCCCCTTTTATTATTCGAAATCCATGGGGAGGGGGGTTGTTAAATTTAATTTAAATTTTGAGAATTTCTGTAAAATAATAATTCCCCAAAAAAAATTCAAAATGAGTGCTCCCCACAAAATATGGGAAAAATCTATGGGGGGGGGGGTTGTTACAGAACTTCGCTGAAAAAAAATTCCTCGCAGCCAAAAACATCATATGTAATTCCCCACAAAATTTTTTCGAAATCCATGGGGGGCGGGGGTAGCTACGGAATTCCATTTTCGAATATTTCCGGCCGCAAAAAATATTATTTCAAATAGATTTATAAAGATAAGTTCAAGAGGTTTTTGTTATGTTTAATAGCCTAAATGGCGATACATCGCCTTCGTTGGTAGTAACACTGGTAACCATTTAACTTTGGAGCTGTCAAAAATTTATGTGTTGCCACGAGCAAAATTATTTGCGTGCATATTTCTCTGTCAAATCTTTGTTTTTTGGAGATAGATCTAGCGTGTGCAGTAGCAACACTCTTATACCATATTATATTATATAGATAGTATATTATATTATATAGATAGTATATCTATATTATATAGATAGTATATTATACTTATACTATCCTCTTCGGGTTTCAATGTCTGTACGTCAAAGTCGCAATTAAACTCAAATTAACATGATATAGAATGCCAGATTTTGTAAATCATGTTCCTGATATTAAATGTATTGAGGGCCGCACAAAATAGCTCAGCGGGCCGCAGGTTGAGTATGACTGCTCTAAATGATAGAGAAAACCCCATCTAAATCCGTTGCGTAATTTAGAAGAACTAAGCGCGCAAACAAACAGACCCGGAAAGATACTTTTTTATACTATTATTAAGGGATTTCGATGCCATGTAAAAGCATGGATAAAACATAAACCAATGCGTTAGTATACATCATTTAGCGTCGCGTATTAAATCCTCTGCTAGCTATCACCATCATTGCACAAGCAACATTTTCCATTTATAACGATACAGTAGGATGAACTTAAATATTTTCAAACTATTCGTTACACTGTCTTTATTCTTTCAAAACAAAAAAGAACCATTATTTATAAGACTTAAAGCCACTAAAAAGAAGCCATTACGTCCAATTATTTAAAAAAAAACTTTTATTTACCTGGAAATGTTCTATAATAACTTGCAGACTTCAATAAATTAATGCTTTCGGCTTGAATAACGCATTTAAACGGAAAGCATTCGTCATACTTGTCAACTGTTTGGATTTCAAATATATTTTTCATTTAATTAAGATAAAGGTATAACCTTCCCTATACCAAATAATAATAGCAAATAAAATGGTTGGTCGATTGTCAAAAACAAAACTTCCTAGAAGAATTTTAACCCGTTGAAAAAGTCCCATAGGTTAAGAATCTCTCAAGTAAAAGTTTTTGGTATAATTTCTGCTTCTAGTTTGGAATAAATCATGGGTAAAATTTACTGACTGCAATAAATTTCCCCCGCGATAATGTGATTTTATTTTGTCTGGCACGATTTTGTCGATTTCAAAGTTCTCTTCGACCATTAAATCAAAAATAGTCTTGAAAGTCTCGACCTCAAATCCATGTTAAGATGGTTTTTTTCTGTTTTATACATAGACATATGAATATTAGTAGACCTGCCCTAAGTGATTAAAAGCGTATTATCCCCACTCCCCATACCGGTTCCATTGGAGCCGGCTGGGCTCGCGTATGGCCTCAAGTGAAATTTGAAAACATGACGTCATCATTCTTGTGCGAACTATGGTCGAGGCATCATCGGTTCATTTTACGAAATATCACGGCAAAATGTTGACTTGTGATATGAAAACTTGTAAAAATAGATGTGAAAAAGAGAATAAACCCAATTGTCGTATTACATTCCATAAGTAAGCATTATTTTACTTTATTTTAAGCTTATTCACACCGTATTATATGGATCAGTTTTAGAAACATATACTATCACATCACAATGTAGCGATTCTCAAGTGTGCTCATCGTTGTTTACTGGGGTAAGTAAATTATGAAACATTTGTAAAAGTGTCTTAACTAAATACTCTGAAACTAACTACGACTCTGCAAACAGAAGAAATTTACTTTGCCGAATTTGGACTTCGCAAATTAGTTCATAACGTGGCGAGTAATTTGCGCTCCCATGTAAAAATGTCTATTCATTCAAAAGCCGATTTTACTTTTAAGAACTAAATGGTGATATTATAATGCGAGATGCCTATTTACTGTCAGATTGATTTATTGACGAATCACAGTCAGCTTAACCCCCTTCGTTCTTCAACAGTTGATTTTACCCCTCGCCATTATCTTCCCGTCTATTAATTCCTATGTCTGTGGTTTTATATAATAATACGTAATAATTGATTGAACAAGTGTTTGTAAAATCAAATATTATAACAAACTAGTGGACCCCACAATGCTCCGCTATTGCGAATATCTTTTTCAGGATTCTACGACTTTTTCCACCATCCATTACTGTATACCACAATGTTACTGTTAAAAAACTACACTTCAGCGATATCTGTCGACTACTTTTCGGGTTTTGCGAGCACAAATATACGCACGCTGAATTTGTTGCTCGATTTTTCTCTACTTTCTGTAATTTTAATATGCACGTATTATATATATAAACCTTCCGGAAGATTTTTTTAAAATGATAATGAAAACTCTATCGAAATCCGTTGCGTGGTTTAGAAGAACATAGCGCACAAACATACAGACGCAGATATTGACTTTATTTTATAATAATTAGAGAAAATTGCCACACGCATAAAAACGAGTATTGCCGATTTATTAAAATCCTGTTTAAAATGTGATGGCAAACCATTTCATAATCAAAAAATTTTCAATTCAGAATATATCAGAACACTTGTTTATGCAGCTGCGCTTTTCCTGTTAAATATAATGACGAAATGCGACACTGTTAGAATTTGTATGGACACTTTTTCTGACATCCTGCAAAAAGCTTGTAGTTCAGTTTTTAATAGCAATACGAAGGATTCGACCACATTTTTAATAAATAAGCAATATTTTACATCAGTTGCACAACCAACTAAATTTACGGGCATTGCGAAATCTATGGATAAAACTGAACTGAAGTGACTTTTGCCTTGTTTAGTGATTTAACATCTTGGAGTCGATTTTGTGTTAACTTTTATTGATTTGTGCTTTCGTTTTCGAGTAAATTGAGTCAATAGTTGGAATTTTTAGGTGAAATTTTCTGTTAAAATGTCTTTTAACTCTTGACAAGCCAAGATGCCAAACAAAACGTCTGTAACCAAGTGGGTCTTCCGACGACCCCATGCATTTTTCTGTCTTATGGGCTTTTAAACTATAGAAATTCCAATTACTCAGTCAATTATTAATGTGTGGTAACTTATGCATTGGCGAAGGAATACTTAAAATTATAAAAGATATGTCAAGTATTTAAGCTTATATAAGGAGGATAGTAATTTTGGGTACTACCTACTCCCCCACTTGGCTGCTGAATAGTTAATAGCGCCTGGCATAATCTCAAGGGCGATGTGTTAGGACTGTGAGGCGTTAGGTAGTATCGGAGCCTTGGCGCCTTGGCAATTCGGCGCTCGGAGCGGACTGCTCCAACTGTGATTTAGATTTACCAGTTTCCCCCTTGTACCACGAGTTTTTGGATACCATGTGTATTATTTTGCAATTTTTACGGTTGGTTTTTTACTTTTTAGCTGTGTTTTGACTTCAAACCTGAAGAAATTCAGTGATTTTTAGATGAAGAAGTATAATGTTCGACAGAAAGCAGAAAATGTGAAAAATTGATTTTATGTCTGTTTTTATAATTAATATATATTTCCATACCATAGAGATAATTTCAAAATATTGAAAATACTTCTTTGGTAGGTATGTCTGTTACTGATAAGTTATATTTATTGAATTAAGCTCAAATTGTATTACGGAATAATAATTCATTGAACAAATGAATTCATTTTCAGGTGAATTCATTTTTCAATAATTTACGATTCTCTATATTTTTCATGAATTTGTAATTGACTTTAAAATGATATGATAATTTCAAAATTTGTTTTGAAAATATAATATCATTAGTAATGTTGTTGTTACCACTAACCAATATTATATGTTTTGTAGCATTTCTTTCAGGTTTTTTTACCAGTGTTCCTGACAGATTACTTCAAATTTGAATTGACTTTGACTAAGTAGGTACCCGACTACGGTGATCTAATAATTACAAACATATCGCTTTACTTTATTTTATAAAGGTACCTACCTACTGTGCTACTATAATGTCTTTCAGAATGACTTTTTAATGATTTTTTATACGATTATCATAGGGTTGTAAATACGATAATGACCTTATATAAAACTATGTATGTGTGGTTTATAAATATAGCTAAGATTTTATTTACGATTTTATTTATTAATGTGAAAAAGAGTGAAACAAATTAGGTACATTTCAAAAAACTTACAATTAATAAAATTACGTTTATTATTACATCAGTTGTATTTTGGATGGTTTGTGTACTATAATTATCATATTTGTGCTTTTAAGATGGTTTTATTTAATACAGGGTTTTCCAATAAGAGATATTATTTTGAATAGCCCGCTATTTCGGTAGATGTTACTTTTGAACCTGTCATTTTTTGACATTTGACAAGTAGAAACTACGCCATTAATAAAAATGGAACGATACACGCTTCAACAACGCATTGAAATTATTAAAATTCACTTGAGTGAATCAAATGCAAATCATCTTGAGTGATGAGGCCCATTTCCACCTCGGTGGCTTCGTCAACAAGCAAAATTGTCGCATCTGAGGCTCGGAAAACCCAAGATTTACTGTTGAAAAGCCTCTCTATCCTCAACGTGTGACTGTTTGGTGCGGTTTATGGTCCGGCGGAGTCATTGGACCTTACTTTTTCGAAAATGAGGCTGGAGCAACAGTTACGGTGGATGGATTGCGCCATCGAGAGATAATTAATAATTTTTTATAGCCGAAATTGGATGGTATTGATCTGGACAACGTTTATTTTCAACAAGACGGCGCTACGTGCCACACAAGCAACGAAACCATTGATCTTTTTACGATTGAATATCAAAATAACACCTCTTATTGGAAAACCCTGTATAATGACCTTATTTGTGATTTTTAGATGGTCTTATATACTTTCAAATAAAATAACTTTTTTTGAACTCCATTTTATTGAGTATGTACATAACTATGTAAACCAACCTTAACCTTCTTCAGGGATTCATATAAACATGGAAAAATACGAAATCTTTAGGAAGGATCAGGCTCAACCGAAACCGGTTGGTTTACATAATTATATTCTATAAAGTAGAGTCCAAAGATTTTTTTTTCAAATTATAATTTATCGTATATTTTCATAAAGTGAACTTGTGAAAGATTCTTTATACTATAATGACTGTGTTTATAATTTCTCCATACTTTACAGGGTGCAACGGCACCAACCTGAAGGTTTTCAACCATTTTATATTAATACTTTAATGACCCCATTTATGAATTTTAATGGTTTAGTATCAATAATGACCTTCTACCTGATTTCTAGTGTGTTTTATATTAATACTTTAATGACATTGTATGGTCTTTGTATCAATAACAACCTTATACCTAATTTCTATTGTGTTTTGTATGTTTGCTATGATGATGCTATTTATAACTTTTCAGTGGTTTTACACGAATAACCAACTTCTACTTGATATCTCGTGTGTTTTAAATTTATATTTTAATGACCCCATTTATGAATTTTAATGGTTTTGTATTAATAATGACCTTCTATCTGATTTCTAGTATATTTTTATTCATACCCTATTTATGACTTTTAATAGGTTTTATAATATATAGAAATATTACGATTTTTATTGGGTTGTATTTTTAAAATGACTTTCTACTTGATTTCTGGTGTATTTAATATTTATACTATAATGACCCTATTTATAGCTTTAATGGGTTTTATATTAAGAAATGACCTTCTATATTACGATTTTTAATGTTTTTTATATCAATAATTCCTCACACATGATTTGGTTGTGTGTTTTATAATTATACTATAATGAGCCTATTTATGACTTTCCACAAGTAATGATTTTAGTCGGTTATATATCAATAATGATCTCCTGCCTGATTTCTAGTGTGTTTTAATTTGTACTAGAATTACCCTATTTATAACTTGAGGGGGATTTGATTATTGTTCTTAGTAGGTTTTCATAGATTTTGGTAGATCTGTTTATATTATTAGAAATCAGTAGATTCACATAGAAATTTACAACATATTATTATAAAACCATTGTCATAAATACTAATTTAACTAATTTAATGAAAGTTTATGAAGTGTTTCAGATATTTTGACATTGCTAGCGGAGGCAGAATCTTATAGGGTAAGTTTGAAAATAGTAATTAAAAAATCAACCCATCTAGTCTTGAGCCAGTGTGACTATAGCATCTTCATCTTATCTCGCTTCATCTTCTCCCCCTTGTTGTATTCTACATAGCCTCGACATTCTACTACCATTTTTAATTTTCAATACCCAGATAATTAAATAATTGCATTCAAAAACTTTGTTTTTTACGATGGCTCGTTTACGATGACAGTGCATTTTGGTGTTTTCGCATACACATGCGGACATAAACGCGTTTCTCTGAAATTGGACATAACAGCAGTCCCCGGGAGAGAGATTCAATACTCAGTCAAACCAAAACAAAAAATATAAGCATATATTTTTTAATATATTTATCAATAAAAATAGATGTATTACAGAAAAAAAAACTGTTTTTTCTTACGGGTTGATTTATTATCCTATATATACATAAATATATATATATATATATATATATATATATATAAATGTACTTTTGTTCAAAATCTTAAATCTCTGAAAGTTCTTCAACGATTGCTTTAAAATTTGGACACAACTTTGCATTCGAATACTCGTGTGTTTTGATATACCTATATTATATAGATGTCCCCTGTGACAGGAAAAAACATACTTTTTTATGAAATACAGCGCAATCTGTTGGACGTAAAAGCAACACGCGCTATTGTTTATCTATCTGCATAGACAGACTGAGCCACATCAATGGGTTGCGGGGTACAGCTAGCTAATAATAATTAATTATAGTTTATTCTATAGTTCAATCTAAAAATATCATCGTCTGCTAACATTTCATCCCCTATCAGTTGCCTTATTATAAAGGCTGTATTCCATAATAAGGGGAGGTGGGAAGGGTGGAAGGAAGGTAAAGGGTGAGGAGTGGGGGGTTCAGTGACGCACTGCACACCCCTTCCCTGAATTGCTGGGCCCGGTTCCAAACGGGTGTTTTTTTCGGTTTAGAAGTTTCCGATTTCTCGTCAGCCGATAATAGGGGTAGGTAAACGATGTGCATTTGCGGAAAGACTTTAAGATTAATATTTTATTTTTATTTTTAAAGTTTTTTCCCGCTAAACTACAACCAAGCAGTTTGTTAACAGGATGTACATGTTCAATTACAATGTTAATATATATACATAACATTATTACTAATTATAAATACACATAATATTGTTACTATATTCAGATTATTATTATTGTCACACATAGTCTAAAATAACACAAAATCTACATGATAATAAATAACAACTATTGATTGATGGTGATGATTAGTATAACGTCATTTTAATATTTAAATCATCGGCTCCATTCACATAAAGCCCGCACAACGCTCTGAGCCGTTCCCAACCGGCAAAAGAAGTGTATATAAAATTCAATTTTTATTGAAATTAACTTTTATCCGACACACTATCTAGGTTACAAACAAATTTTTAGAACTTCATTCAATCATTCAAAAGATAGCAGCCACAAATATGGGAAATATTAGTCGAGGACAATATTGTTAATTCTGAATTTGAAATCGACTAAAATTTTGTAAAAAAATTAGGACTCAATGGCTGAGTAGTTAGAAGCGTTGTCCCGGTAAGACAGAGATTCTGGGTTTGATTCCCAGTTAAGACTGTAACCTTTTTTTCTGTTCTTGTTCTGTTTCATTTTTCGTTATGTCTTTCTTAGATGATATTTTACAGTGATGAATATACTTAAAAAGATATTTCAATATGAAAAACCTTATATTCTTCTTGTTCTTAGTCAAGTCGAATATAATTCATCTATCTGGTCCCCTCACTATAAAATCCACTCCGATTCCAATGAAAAACTATCTAAGATATATTAACTTTAAACTAAATTTACCTATGAATCTTCCTTTATAGTCCAGTCAGTGGGGAGTTTTACCTTGCAAAAGGTTAGGTAGTAGCGATTTTGATATATGTTGTTAAGATTGGGACTCTAAGGAAAAAAAAAAGTTTTCGACCTTGGGAGGGTCGAGCTCGACCCGCCATCTTGGATTGAAGGTGCCAAAATTTGTTTTTTTCAAAATAATTGTGAAGTGGTCGTTTTTACAACCAAATTGTTGAAGGCAAACTTAAAGACAACTAAATTACCTACATTTTTTGTAGAAAGTTTTTTTTTGTAAGTCTAATAGATAACGAGTTACAGTGGCGGAAATGTGAATATTTTTCTAAAAAATGATGAAATTCCCAACATTGTAAATTTTTCGGGTTATTCATTACATAATTATAATAATTTTGCTAACTCATTTCCACACCACCATGAGGTAGAGAACATGTCCAATTTTTTTTATTGTGGTATCCCCAGTAGGTCTACTTCACAGATTATTATTACTATAAATTATGTTACTATAAATTATGTTACTTAATAACAGTCTTCGTCATCAATGTCATCATCTAACTCATTGCCTGTGATACTGAGATTCTGGGCTTCCATTGACAAAATCTCTTCTTCTTCGTCCTCGACATCGATGTGAACCTCTGGCGAATTTCGGCATGTTCGACCATTACAGCACCCACATACAATAGAACACTTCAATCCAGCTTTCCTGCAGCTACATGCAACGCCGAATCCTTTTTTACAATTGCATGAAATAAATTTTAATAAAGTCTCGGGTGCTGGTTTCTTTGTCATTCTTACTGGAACAAGCCCGTTGGTGTCACGTTTCCAGCCCCAGTTTTCTGGATTTTTTTGGATTCCATACCATTTTTGGACTTGATGGTACGTTCTAAATGCATGGTACCGTGCAGCGTCGTTCGTTGGTGGTAAAGAGGCAAGATTGAATTTGCTTTTTGTTGTCGACTTTGCTAAACGTTTGTAGCGGACTTCTTCCAAGGTTTCCTTATCCATGTCACCCCCGTACAAAGCAACAAGAAAGCGTGTTCCTGCAACTGCTATGTCTTCTGGTGTTGCATCATGTTGTTTGAAGATTCCTATCATGGCATTGAGTCTTGTGTCGTTTTGCACAAGCGAACAAAATTTTGTTTTTCCTTGGTTGAAGAAGGACGATGTTGTATCGCAGCCGCTAAAGGCATGAAGAAACAGAATATTCTCAGCCGCCTCTTTGTATTTCACACTATTCGCGGAATACAGTCTTTCAAAAGTTTTGCCTCTCCCAGGTTTGCGAAGATATATACTAATTTTGGGTGGTACATATGCTGTCAGCAGAACTAGGAGATCAACGTCTTCGCCAATAATGAAAACAGCGTCATATGATGAACACAAGGAAATCGCAGTACTGACAATCAACTCATCATCATCTTCTTCAGCCTGCTTAACTGTAAAATCATCCTGTATAATATTGCTTTTTAAGCATCGAAATCAGACGGACTTTGTTATTTTCATTGGCTAAAAATCGTTCTTGTGAAACTTGAACTGGCATTGTTTCATCGAAAAGAACATCTGCAGACATGAGCATCCAGGCAACGTCCTGTAACCAGGACTCAATCAGTGTTGCCAAGTCAGCTGTAGACTAGGATCCCACTATAACAAATCAATGTCATCGAGCAACACGGATGATGCTATATAAGTATATTGTAACGTAGAAATACGTTAAAATGATATTATGTAATATGTTAGTACAAAATTTATCAAGAAAACTGGAGTTTTACAATTTTTTGTCAAAATTTTCTTCTTTCAACCGCTGTAACTCGTTACCTATTAGACTTACAAAAAAAAACTTTCTACAAAAAATGTAGGTAATTTAGTTGTTTTTAAGTTTGTCTTCAGCAATTTGTTTGTTAAATCAACCACTTCATAATTATTTTGAAAAAACCAAATTTTGGCACCTTCAATCCAAGATGGCGGATCGAGCTCGACCTCCCCAAGGTCGAAAACTTTTTTTTTTCTTTAGAGTCCCAATCTTAACAACATATGTGAAAATCGCTACTACCTAACCTTTTGCAAGGTGGAGCCCTTTTTTATCCCCCACTGACTGGACTATTAACAATGTCCTCGCATTTTTCTATCCCATTTTTACCTACAAGTACCTATCATTATCTAACTTTACCCACGTGTTTGTGTGACATTTTACAGCAGTAAAAGTGACTATCAAAGCAGTTTATTGATGAAGCCTGTTTGATGAACATCTATTTGTGATCAGTGCTGTTATTAATATCAACTCAGGGTAGAAGGCCTGTGCAGTGAACATATTCGGTTCCCTCAGTGTGTTTCGTATCCAACCTGGATGTTATGAAAACTTGTGCGTGAAATAAATCATATCTCCTGTGAGTGAAACCAACCATCATCATCTTTGAAGAACATCAAAGAGGTAAGTCGGATTCTTTGCTTACTCCATGTTCACCATCCCCAACCATAGTTGTGTCAACTTCCATTTTCACAATTAATATTTTACAGTCCACTCACTCTTGATTCGCCTGTTGCGATCACAGATTCTATAAATCCCATAGACTAAATTAGACTAGACACGGCATATTGATTTAAAAATAACCCCAACACAATTTTGGTTTGGTTCACGTGCACATTTATGAAAAGGCCCACGCATTGTGTCGCAATGCGAAATGGGCACTGTGCATTGCGTTTTACCTTTTGTTGGTCAAGAGTAAACTATTTTGCTTCTCAGCTATACTAGGCAAGTTCATTTTTTTAATCACAAAAATAACCCAGTTCCAAATATTTAAATTTGAATTATGTCCATATTACAACACCTCTGACAACAAATTCTCCGTGGTTTCGCTTACGAGTTTGAACGCTTGTACAAGGAGTTTAAACAGAGTTGGGTTGTTAAGTTCATCACCATATTTGTGACGTACGCTACGTGGCGTTATTTTTAAAATGAATTTAACTAGACAGGGCTAATCTAGTATAATACATCAATGATAAATCCACTTGATGAAATAATTAAAATTACAAAAACTCGCAGATAGAAGACTCGTTTATTATTTATTAATTTAAAAAAAAATAATGGTATTATAGACAGGCCTGTTTTACTAAGCCTTATCACCTTCAATATACGAACTAGAAATACTCGATCAAAATTTATTTTTAATTACAACAACTATATCGGGACTGAGTCGTTAAGATGCTCACTTCTAATTAGATTACATACAGTTAGTAATAATTTCGCAGAAATTTGTAAATGTGTTCAACTTCACGGAATATAGTTACGAGAAGGCAAAATAGCAAAAGGAAGGTAACATTCTTTCGGTTATCAATTTTTAAATTAATATTTCCATCGAATTTATAAGTTATAATAATTTACGTACCGAAACTAGACTTCTCAAACTATCAGATAGAAGAATTTTAACTGATATATTTATTCAAAATTATCAAATCTCTCATTGACAGCCATAAATTATTGGAATTCATTTATATAAATGTACCTGTCAGACTCGAGAACTCGAACTCGAAGCAGACACTTTTAAATGTAACAATAACCTCAATAGTAACTACTCTATTTATTCACAATTCCAAGAATTAACAAATACTCTGAACTTATTGATATGTTTGGTGTTAATAGTTTTTTGGTATAAAAAGGCAACTAATTTCAGAGCTATTTGCTCCTTATTAACTTTTATCATTTCTTGTCTTTTTTAAATCTTGTCTCTATACCTTCCTGCGAGTAGATCGCGTGCTTCTTTTTAGTTGTATTTTGTTTTTAACACACATATTATCGACTGTATACGTGTACGAACATACTTGATCAATACATTGTTATTTTTGTTGTTGTTAAAAAATAGTATATTAAAGTATAAATGGATAAACAGGTCTTTAAAACACGCGCGATTTTTCGAGCACGACGGCGTAGTCGAGTGCTCGAAATAAAGCAAGTGTTTTAAAGACCAGTTATCCACGAATACTTTACGCTATTTTTTTTTATTGGTACACTTTGAAAACATAATAATTGATATTATTATTAAAAATTTGGAAATAAGAACTATTAATGAATTCGTGATGTGACATCACAATATCTTGTTGTCATGGAAATGAAAAACACAAACATTAATTTGCAATCTGTCAAATAAGATTAATAGTTGACATCACAGTTTGTACTAGTTATTGTGTGTTGTAAAATGAGTTCTAACATTCATAATTTAAATACCAAAGCAGAATCGCGGTTAATACCTGAAAAATCCAAAGACGTTTATAAAAAGGAATACGAAAGGTTCATAACATGGATGGAGGAGCAAAACGTAGTAGATGTAGATGAACGAGTTGTGCTTCACCTTCAGAAAATATCGGAACAGTACAAAGCATCGACTAAGTTAAAAGTTGACATTTAGACTTCACATTTTGTTGATTTGTTGATGTTGCCATGGTAACTTTAAAAAACGCGCGTTCCATAAAGTGCGATTTAAACACGCTAAAGCGTACTTTAAATAAGTAAAAAAGGGCACCAAAAAAAAAACCTTCTTTTGACACAGAATTATGCAGTAAAATAAGTACCGTGTAGAAGACGTTTAAATAAATAAATAAATAAAATTATACATTCCTAAAAAAAAATAATATAACGTGTTTTTAGTAGAACTTTGCTGGAAAATTGTATACGATATATTATAGACAATTTTGGATAAAATTTAAGATAGAACCTTGTTATCCCAAGGACAGAATAACAAGATGAGTAAAAGAGTGCTTTGTATTGTAAATCCAACATAATAATCCTGATATAAATGATTGAGTGTTGAATGGGTTGCGAAGTGGGGGTGGGGTGGACAGAGGGTGGATTGATGCTAAGTTGGGGGGCGGAATGAATAATGGTTTAGTGTAATTATTAGCTAGAGGAAGAAAGAAGAAACTCATTAAATATACAAGAGGAAAATTTAACCCACGCATTCTCCGCACAGCTGTTTTCTTGGGGGTGGTTTTTCTTAAGAAAGTGTAATGATTTCATTATTTACTGGAAAGAATTTGTTGAACTATGTTAAAAATACATTAAAATGGGTTCAACAAAAAAATGTGATTTTACTGTTTGAGACAAAATTATTCGAATTAATACAGAGTGTCCAAAAAGGGTAGCGGGTATTTGGTAGTTGGATAAAACAAAAAATATTAATTTTATAAATTCGTTGTTTATTCTTGATTTATAGACAAAATACTAGAAAAAATATTTAGCAAAAATTATTTTGTCCAGATGCTGCCCTTTGCACTGCTCTAATCTTGAACGAAGATTGGCAACAACGCGTCGACACATCGCTCTTGAGAAGGTGTCATTTCTGATCTGATGTTTTATTTATTTATTAACGGACATCGTCCAAATTACAAAAAAATAACACGAATACAGTAAAATGAAAAATACAGGAGTAGACAAAGGTACATGAAAGCAAAGACATAAGGCAGATATAATATAAGAAAATAAAGTGACAAGTCGAATCAAGTCAAGACTACGCCGTGGGTCAGGACCACAGGACACTTATAATATTCCGTCACTTGTTTAGCGACCGGTAAAAATCATTCAGACTTATCCCAAAAAAGTTAAGGTTTTGACTTGAGTTGACCAGTCTACACATTCTGGACAATGGTGAATAATATCCATAATTTGTCGAATGATGGTTGAGGAAGAGCAGTTCATTATTTCTGAGTCTGTGCGAGGGGATATTGTAGGGAATGAGTTGCAGTAGAGAAGGTGAATCAATAATACCATTTATAATTTTGAAGAAGCAAATGAGGTCAATTCTTTCCCGACGGACTTCCAAAGGAGAGAGGTTTAGAGTTTAATTTTGCTTCAATAGTGTCTAATTTGTCGGTTTTTTCTCTATAATATGCATGTATTATATATATAAACCTTCCGGAAGAAATTTTCAAAATGATGGTGAAATCTCTATCAAATTCGCAAAAAAAGAAACGCGAAGAGAGACTTTATTTCATACTATTTTATACGCTATCCGCGACTTTGTGTTTGTGCGCATAGTTCTTTTAAACTAAGCAACGGATTTTGATAGGATTTTTTCATTGTCATTTTGATATATTCTTCCGAAAGGTTTGTATATATAATCTAAGAACTTTGTATTTATAGAAAGTAAAGAAAATTGAAGTTTTGTAATAAAGTAGTAATTTTTTTTTCGTGTGCCTACCTTGCTATCGCTGGCTAAACCTTACGAAATACAGCAACATAATGTAACACAGAATTGTATATCTTAAAAGGCCTACAGAGAAATCAAGATAGCATACGTCTATATCCTAAGGATAACTCCCATTAACGCCGGGTACATGCCAGATAACGTGGTAACGCATTGGACTGCCATTCCGAAGGTCGCGGGTTCGAACCCGGCGTGCGCAAATAAATTTTATTTGATTAATTTGTTTTATTTCACAATTAATTAATTAAAATAATATATAGTATATTTGCGGCACGTTCCAGAGTGGAAGATACTACCAGTATCGCCCTGGTGTAAGACCACCATTCAGAATTGAAACGTTGCTCCAAATGGCTTTAGCCGTGTTTAGTGACTAGATCTGAATAGCCAGGTACTTCCCCACCTTCCTCTTTCCTCACTTACCTTCAGCCTCACAACATCCCCCAATTGGGGATGCCATAGTCTCACTGGCTCCAGACGGGAGCAGTTGGGACTCTTGTGAGGTATTCACTATAAAAAAAAATATATATAGTACTAAAATAAAGTAGCTATCTGCGTCTGTCTGTTGGTGCGCTTAGTTCTTAATAGAACTTAATAATTTTAGACGATCTAAAATTATTTCTTCTAATAAGAAATATTGAGGACTGCCTGCACCTTCAAGCTGATGTTGATAACATTTCAGAATGGAGTCAACGAAACAAGCTTCATTTCAATGTCATGAAATGCGTAGTTCTGACTTTCACCAGAGCATTTAGTCTCACATACCACAGGTACACTATGCTCGGTCATAATCTCAAACGAGTTTCAAACATAAAGGATCTTGGGATTATGTATGAGAATAAGTTGACATTTCGTCCTCATATCGAAGGGGTGTGCCAGTCGGCCTTAAAAATGTTAGGGTTTGTTCTCCGAACCGTCAGAGTTTTTCGAGATACCCGTGCTCTGAAGATTTTATACTTCTCCCTGGTCCGCAGTAGGCTGGAGAGTGGTTCGCTTATCTGGAATCCTCATGAGGTGAGGTGCTCTCTCATGTTGGAGAGGGTTCAAAAAAAGTTTCTAAGATTTCTCTACATGAGGGAGTACGGCGACTATCCATGGCTCTACCCGACGAACTTTCTTCTGGGCATGCTGGGACTTCACTCCCTGCAGCTCAGAAGGGAGGGGTATGCCGCTACCCACTTATTCAGACTGCTGCGAGGCTATATTGAGAACTCCGCCATTTGGAGCGCGTGAGTCTCTATGTTCCAGATGACTATCTTAGACAACGTCATCATAGATTATTCTATCTTCCTGCCTGCAGAACTAACCTGCCAATGGTTCTCCCGGTAGGGAGGAGTATATTGCTCCAGAACTAAATATCCTCCGAGATTGATATATTTGGCGTCAGTGAGGAGAGATTCAGAAGAGAAATTCTTCTGATTCTTGAAAGAGTCTCTCCACATTGACGAGATCTTTCACCACTGCCTGAATTTTTTTTGGAAATTCTACATTTCTTAAAATTCCTTTTTTTATGTATAAATACTTGAAAACAATCTTTTGTAAAAAATTTATATAACCTGATTTTTTATTTGCATTAAACCCTAATTTGTAATTGTGTAAGAAATTAATAAATAACTATTATTATTATTAAATTATTATTAAACTACACAACCGATTTTGATAGGGTTTTCCCTATTATTTAGAGAATTTCTCCCGGAAGGTTTATATATATTACATGCATATTATATTTATAGAAAGTAGAGAATAGTCGAGAAACTCCGGTTACAAGTTTTAATAAATTACTAAAACTTTAATAATTTTAACATAGAATTTGTATAAATAACATTTCAATATTAAAAGTAAATCGCTTATGTAACTAGAAATTAGCATTTAGAACGTTGACAAAAAACAATTTTATATAAAGGCAAATAAAATTGAATTATTTGATAACTGCTAACCAAAAACTGAGCCTGAAAATACCACGTTAGCAACAAACACTAGATAAGCAGATGTTTTTCAAGAAAATAAATATTTCCCAGCTGATTCCGTGATATTATTCTGTACGTGGGCATTTTCCAGTCTAGTTATTATATTTTACTTCAATATTTTGCCGCGGGCCACGTAATTCTATATTTTTGCTTCACGAACTCAAAGACTACGTAGAAAAATGAATGCTCAGTGTATATTTTAGATACATACATTGGATAAAGATCACAAGAAATACGATGTGGGCGTGTTGAAATCTGATAAATTGGGAATTAAATTTCATTCTGTATTTCAACATCACCACTTAATTCAGATGGGATGATAAAATATTTTATTCAAATTTTTTATTTTATTTTTTAAGAACAGTTTACTTAGTGAGCTATTGAAAATTATGCTTAAAAATCTATCATGATATAACAGTAAATTGATAAACTGAATATGAAAGAATATTAGTAAAACATTTTTTTTATTAATAATTTTTCTGGTACATACATTGGTACAATTTTACAATAAAGGAAACACTTTTTTTTATATAAACAGTTAAAAAGTAAGGAATAATACATTTAGCAGATTGACCAAAAAAATCCCACATAGGCATCGCCAGTTCGTGGGTATACTTGCGTTTATTAACAGTTAAAATTTTACTCACATACATACATTATCTTTGTAGAAGATTATAAAAATAAAATTGAAAAGATAAAAAATCAATGTTTGCTGAATTACAATTCAAGACATGATTGAAAAATATAAAAAAAAATTAAACAAAATTTAACATGTAACAAAACATAAAATAATATAGAAAATATAACAGTAGTACCGTAGGGTACCAACTGCTATCAACTGTCTAGAGCAAGTTGGACTACGGCATCCCTAATTGGGGTATGTTATCAGGCTGAAGGCGTTGGGGAGGGGAAGGAGATAGGCAAGAGGAAGGTGGAAGTACCTGACTATTCAGATCTGATCACCATAAAGCCATTTCAAGCAACGTTTCAATTCTAACGGCCGTTGTTCCCAACATTTCGAACGATCAATCTCAGGGTCCGATCAGCCAAGTGATTTATTCAGTAACGTTCGATTCGCCTGTTTCCAAACATCTTTACTGTTGATTATCATAAGTGTCCATGCCCACTTTTATAGACAATAATATGACATCAAAGTTAAAACTTTCAACTCTAAATTAACATTGACGAATTAATTATTGTATTTATTATTAATGCATATTTTTTTAAGTACTGTAATACGTAAAAAGATATTTTATATTTAAGCGTATGAAATATGTTAAAAATAAAGTATTAGCTTGACTTTAATGCCACCGTGCCTTGGGCTCGCAAATATGTTTCACTCTGTTGACACTTTTTATAAGTAGTCATTTACTGAGGCAAGCTTAATCCAGTAGTTTGGCTTCCTTAAATTGGTTGATCACTCAGTTGTCACTCTTCCGTTGGAAAGAGCATAGTTGTGCGTTTAAGCAGTGTTGAGCCAAAATTTCGGCTCAGCAGTTGATCAGTAGGATTGGGAAGAACGGCCGTGAGAGTATCTTCCACTCTGAAACGTGCCTCAAAATTCTGTATATTATTTTATATGAGTGAATTGTGAAAATCACACAAATTAATCAAATTATTTTGATTGACTTGCGCACGCAAGGCTTTGGCTTTGGCTTGCAAATCGGGAGCCTTACCCTCGACCATGAAAGCCGTCAGGTGACACAAAACTCTAATTACGGGGTGTGTTCGAGGCTAAGGATTAAGTTAATTATATTTAAGATTAATAAACAGAATACTTTACCATTAAAATATTTTGTGAAAAACAATAGCGGTAAGCACCAGATTTTATTTTTCTGACAGTGAATTAGTAACTTCCCGAGAGATCTCTCTAGAAACATTTGAGATTTTAGTAATAAGAAATAATAAAAATAAACCTCACGGAAAGATACATTTTCTATGCCTGCTAGGGCACTTATTTCGTTACGATGCCCACTTTATTTTAGAGATTTGCTAGGGCAAATTCAAACTTAGGTCTGTCGAATATACTAGGTCCGCACGTCGCATATTTTTGTGCGCGGCTTCTTCACTTACGTCGTTAAGATTCCGACTTTAATTTAGGGTATTATCTTGTCGTAAGGTATTAGGGCGACATAAGACTCTAATAACGGGGGTTTGCTCGACGCTCGCATTTCAATCATTTCTGATGAACGTATTACTAAAATCCAAAATATTTCTAAAGGGATCCACACGGAAGTAAGATATTGATATTTAATATTAAAAAAACCGGACCTTACCATTAAAATATTTTATGAAAAATGGTTTGAAAATTTTATAAAACGTTTTCAACTAAAAAGTTAGCGGCAAGCACTAGACTTAATTTTTCTAGACGATGAATTAGTAACTTAGCGAGGGATCTATCTAGAAATATTTTAGTAAAATATTCTTCAAAATAATTAAAATAAACCCGACGGAAAGATCGGCCTGCCAGGGCAAATTCGACCGTAGGTCCGCCCATTACGCCTGGCAGCGCGACGAATATTTTTTTACACAACTGCATCACTTATTTCGTTAAGATTCCCACTTTATTTTAGATATTTGATAGGGCAAATTCAACCGCAGATCTGTCCAATACACCAGGGCCGCGCGTCGCATATTTTTGTGCACGGCTTTTTCACTTACGACGTTAAGATTCTGGCTTTAATTTAGGGTATTGTCTCGTCTTAATTGTAAAACTTTTTAGCCTTTTTCAAACACAATCAACTTTTGGATATGAGGCTAAAATACCTAACCAAACAGAATGTACATATTTTTAAAAATCAAAATGTACAGCATATTCCTAGAACGGGTGCGAGTTATTTTATGTATTTGTGTTTTAAATCATAAAATATAGGATTGAATTCGATTTTTTTTAAATTTAGAGGCAACTTTGGCAACTATTTGAGTGTTAAGGGTAATGATTTGAAAGAAATAATGTTGACCTACTAAGTAAATATGGTAAAATATAAAATATGATGGAAACATAGTATAAAATATGATGAAATGTAATATAAAATATGATGAAATTTAATATAAATTTGATGAAATATAATAAAAATATGATGAAATATAATATAAAATATGATGAAATGTAATATAAATTTGATGAAATATAATAAAAATATGATGAAATATAATATAAAATATGATGAAATGTAATATAAATTTGATGAAATATAATAAAAAATATGATGAAATATAATATAAAATACAGAAGTTGCATATTACTGTTTTTGAAGAATCTATTTGAATTTTTTTTTTTTTTTCGATTTTTTAATGACAATCTTGGAAGTGAAAATTAACCCACTTCCCGATATCCGATCGACCTGAAACTTGGCAAATGGACTCCTTGTCGATGACAATGCATTGTATTAATCATTTGGTGTCAATCACATACACATTGCACACGGAAATTTACGCGTTTCTCAAAATTTTATGAAATTACAGCAGCTCTGTAAGTTACAAACTACCTATTTTACATTATGTTTTAGTTTTAATGTTCTTATTTTGTCATGTCCTGCTGTCATTTTTATTTTGAGTTTGTCATCGCTTTGTATAAACTTTATACCTCAACACCGGCTTATCTTAGTGAGGTTAAAAATTATAACGTAAAAAAAGTTACAATGTAAAGAAACACTAAATAATAAATAAAGTGTTATATTATAAGATCTGTATTGGGTAAGGCACAGTGTAGGAATAATTAAGAACAAGACCACTAATACTAAATTACCATTTATAAATTTGTTATAGTAAAGCGCACTTGAAATAAAATGACACTAAACTGCGCTATATAAATGCTATGTTATTATTATTATATTTTCTAAGAAATATATTACCCGATCCGCATTTGGCGAAGTTGTTAGTGCGGTTAACGGAACGAAGGTATGATCCTCAGTCAAAGCATACAAAAAGAATCGATGTTTTAAGACATTTTGAAATAGACGTATTATAGTACAAACCAGTGGCGAAATTATAGGGTGGCAGTGCTGGCAAAATGCCACGGGCCCCGCGGGGCCGCGAGCTCAGAAGTCAGAAGTAACCTAACATTTTTAACAAAATTTAGTTAAAATAATTTAATTATTAAAAAAAGTACATAAAATCAACTAAAGTTAGACACAACTAAAGGCCATAAAGAACATATTTTATCAAGTATTGGACATCATTATTACTCAACTGAAATCGCGTTTCCTGCCAATGAATGAAATTGTTTCCAATGTCAGTGTTTTGCAACCTGCCATTCGCAAAATTTAAATGACACTGATCTCTTAAAAAAAGCTCTAGATTTTGTTGATATGTATAAAAAAGACATTGCCAGGGAAATTCTCAGTTTTCGGTCTACCTTCAGAGACGAAATAAAAAAAGGCTTTGTGTATTAGAGAACTTGCTGATTTATTAATAATAAAGAATCATTTTATGTACTGCATTAATGTTATTTGTTACAATTTCTGTGAATAAAGTGCCGAAAGGTCATATTTGAAACTAAAATTAATAAAAACATATTTAAGCAGGTCAATGAGACAAGACAGGCTACGTAATTTGGCTATTCTGTTTATTGAAAATTCAATGGCCCGATCTTTAAACTTTGATGACGTTATTGATACTTGATGAACAGAAAGCTCGGAGAAAGGAGTTTTATTCATAAATATCTTGTAATGACTAAATTGTTTTTCATTACACTTACATCTGTAATACCTATGCTTTTGAAAATAAAAATGCACACAACATCAGTAATAAAGTTATACACAAGAAATCAATTACAACGCGACTGTGATTTTCAATGGGGGGGCCCAATCCAATGAATTTGCCACGGGCCCCCGATGGTATAGTTTCGCCACTGGTACAAACCCAGTTTTTTACGTGTTGTTTTTTTTCTACTTTACTAGTGACCATTAAAATATCTTTGGCAAGAGAAAATATGTTAGTTTCATTCGCTGTTGTATCGTTTTTTATTCGTTCCTCAAAGATAGATCTTGCAATGTTTGCACAGAGTATTGACTTATTGCTACTTAATACAAGGGACAATACAAAAAACTATCAAAACCGTGGTTACAACAACAACAAAAAATACTTAATACTTAAAAAAATACTCCAACGGGACGCCAACGGTCATGTATCTTTTATCAGGAGATTTTTCAATGTGGATGAGTGTTTCAGGCTAATAATTATTGCTTATAAAATAATTGTTACCCTTTGTGCTATGCATAAAAAATCTTGTCTTAAACATTAGTTTACCAAAAAATAATAAGTAATATTTGACAAGTTCTAGTATTTTCATCAAAAAATGTAGACAATTTGTCTCGACGCCATCTAGTGAGAGAGTTAGCACTTACAATGCCTTTCTCATATAAAATTAAGTTGGTTGTTTCAGGTGAAAAAATGTAACAAGCAGTAATTGTTGAATGAAACACTAGTATATATTGAATTATTTCTCGGATAAGAGTCCCGTTGGCGTCATGTATCTTTTATCAGGAGATTTTTCAATGTGTTTCAGGCTAATAATTATTGCTTATAAAATAAAAATAAATACTTATTCGAATGATAATTACTGGACAATTCTCCGTTCCATCTGACATTTGTAAAATTCACGTGCTTGACTCCCCAGATTGTACATTCAGTAGTCTAGAAGTGCGAAGATTAGATGGCATATTTTTTGGTTGTCCTTCTCTAAACAAATATCCTCTCTTCTATCAAGCCTTATCTAAAACTGCCCCTCCCCCCAACAATTATCATACAATCTCTTCTAAGTTCGAACTCGACTCCAATCTTTCACATAATTATGAAATTATTTAAATAAAATTAATATATATATAAATTAACTGTCCCTCTCTTCGTTATTTGAAATGATGGACTACATGGAAAAAAATTAGCATTGCTGATTTATTAAAACCCTGTTATAAAGGCGACAACAGGCCATTTTCTAATAAACTATCAGTGCTTTCTTTATATATCGGAACACTTGTTAATTTATTTTGTATTACTGATAGTTTATTAGGAAATCTTTTAATTCGTTCGTTAAAATAAAATTAACAATATCTGTGTTTTTTCTCGAAAACTGTGAACTGTGAAAAAAACTTCAATAATTTCACCTTTTTTTAACCAAGTTAGGTATATATTTTTTAAGACCTGATTGTCTTTTGAAAATTCCAGCCAAATAAAAGGAGTAGACGTTGTTCTCAGATTTATCTGTAAAGTCGGACTATCGCTTGTTTTTGACAAAGAATAAATCAACTAACAGATGAAATCAATATGAAACATGGCCTTTTGCAATCCAGCGACATTCATGCGAGGGGTCAAAACAGGTCCGTATTTAGTCATAGGAAACCCGGGCAGCTGCCTTGGACTGCAAATTCTAGGGGCGCCATTTCGTCAAAGTTTCCTGCAAATAAAAATGTTCACAAATCAACACAAAGCTGTTTCTGCAAGCAGTCACCTCTGGTCTGAATCCCCAAGATCCGTGAATTAACGTGTTTTTATAGTGCAATAACTTCTTCTTCTTTCATATATAAGGGGGGTCAGAGAGAGACAACTAGAACAATGAGGCAGTTCAGGGCCTCAGACAGATTATATGTTAAAGTGTTAGTATTAATAGTACAGTCCATGGCTATCCTACAAGAAGCTGCAACGAATTTAGGCTTCCTAAGACAAATTACAAAACAACACAAAACAATATTTATTATAAAGATATCCAAATGTTCAATGGACTCCCTTTAAATGTTAAGGAAGCCAAAAGTCATGCAGTTTTTCGTGGGTTATGTCTTAATGTTGCGAAGTCCAAATATTATTACGTAGGTAATGGAATATTTTTATAGTAGTTTTAGAATAGATGTAGATTAGATATAAAATGTAAAAAAATTTAACAAAATAAAAATAAAAAGTCATCGCCCAGTGGACGTCATCAATCCCGCCGGGGAATGAATGTAGCGGGCATTCGTGGACCAAATATTTATTTATTTACGGTTAAAGTAGCTTTAAATACACAATAAAACATTTTTTTGTAATAATAGGATTATATACAATTATGTAGTGTGAATGAATTTTACAACTAAAATTTACAACTATAGGAAACAAAATTTTAACTAATAACAGGTTTAAAAAAAATGTCAAGTTCTTTCGGTGCTAAAATATTTGCTTTGTGAATACTTCTGAATATCGGTTACCTAAGCTGTGTATGCACGGTATAAGGAATTTTAAAAACTAATTAGAAACGTTAATTAGAATTAAAAACGCAAGATAGTTTTAGTTAGTATTATTATTGCTTTTGTTATTATTATTATATCGTAAAACCTTACAATCATATAAAGTTAGCAGCCAAAAATATGCACTAACAATATGAAAATAATGTTAGTAGTTCTCAGTAGAAGTTGATATGGTCGAATTAGCTCTGTGGTCAGAGCACTTCCCTGGCAAGGAAGAGGTTCTGTGTTCAATTCCTAGACGCGACTGAATCTTATTCTGTCTTTCGTGTTCCACGTCTTTTGTTTGAGAGTCGTTAATACTGTCCTATATAATTGTTTGGTATAACACTTTATATTCCTACTGTTTTTGGGTAATTGAGACTCTTGTGCGCTATTCACACTAAAAAATAATCAAGGCATGCGGGAACATCTTGGAACACTGTATATTATGAAAATAAATTTAGAGCAAAATTTAAATAGGCGCCTATTTTAAACCTAAGCCCGGCCCTGGAAATAGCAAAACCTCATCCTGTTATGAAAAAATACATATCGGCTTTATCTCACACAGAGATCACCGCCCAAATCTATGGCCACTTTTAGAGTCTGGAGTCATTTGCTTTTCTAGAGGTCACTTTTTCAGAGGTCTTTACGAGGGACATTTGATTCCTTCTGTATGTCTTTACGTTTTCACATGCACTACTAATGAGAGAGAATCTAAAAATTTCGTCTTATTTTTCCAAGATTTTGCTAAAAATTGTTCAGCAAGGGTATTTTGCAACAGTTTCGGCTTGAAGTTAAGAGAAAGCTACAAACCGAAAATATGTTCATATTCTTGGTATACCTTATATTGTAGGTAATAGGCATTAAAATCGCTTGAAAAACGGAGTCTAGAAATGTTCGATTTCAAGCACAAAACAGGTTTTTATTTATTTTGTAAATAATTTTATAAGAAATCAAAAAAGTTAATCAAGTGAAACTGTCACAGATAATCTTAGCTATAATATTGTATTTTTTTAAAGTTGTTTCCTTTACGCGTTCATACATTTCAATTGAAAAAATATTTTTTTTATTAGTTTACATTTATATTTTTTATTGAGTAATTTATTTGTATTCTAGTCAAACGAAACGATAGGAAACCCTTCAATTTATCTAGAACTTATTTTTATGGTATTCACAATGTAAACCAATTCGTTATAAAGATTAATCAAAATAGTGATTTAGCATTGACCTTCGCCTTAACTGCGATCCATTTTATGACTAATGAAGCTTGACAAAACCATAGATACAGGGTTTTCCAATAAGAGGTGTTATTTTGAATAGCCCGCTATTTCGGTATATGTTACTTTTGAAGCTGTTATTTTTTAACATTTGACAAGTAAAAACTACGCCATTGATAAAAATGGAACGATACACGCTTCAACAACGCATTGAAATTATTAAAATTCACTTGAGTGAATCAAATGCAAATCATCTTGAGTGATGAGGCCCATTTCCACCTCGGTGGCTTCGTCAACAAGTAAAATTGTCGCATCTGGGGCTCGGAAAACCCAAGAGTTATTGTTGAAAAGCCTCTCTATCCTCAACGTGTGACTGTTTGGTGCGGTTGAGTCGGAGCAACAGTTACGGTGAATGGATTGCGCTATCGAGAGATGATTAATGATTTTTTATGGCCGGAATTGGATGGTATTGATCTGGACAACGTTTACTTTCAACAAGACGGCGCTACATGCTACACAAGCAACGAAACCATTGATCTTTTACGATTGAATATCAAAACAACACCTCTTATTGGAAAACCCTGTATTATCAATTTTTAGAAATAGTAATATTATGTTCTTACTTTTAAACACCAGAAAATCGCGTAAGACATACGAAAATAGCGAATTCGATGTGTTTAAAAATACTTTTTTTTTTGTTTGACTGAGGTTTGAACCTTTCTCTCCAGTGACTGAATAAAATGATTATATATTTCGTGGATCAACTGCTGTGAATTTTTATAATGTCATTCAATTTCAGAAAAATGAGTGTGTGCGTGTGTGTATGCGTGTGTGCGTGAGTGCCACCAAAATTTATAGAATGCATTGTCATCGACAACGAGTCTATCTGACAAGTTTCAGCACGATCAGATGTCGCGAAGTGGGTTAATTTCCCTTCCAAGATTTTATTTCAACATTCAAATTATTAAAAAAAACTAATTTTGCATAAGAATGTCAATGTCTTATTTGTTGGCTTTATTAAAATCTGCTCTTCTCCATTTCCTAAAATCCTTTCCCCGCGCAGCATCCCCAAAGATGACATAGGCCCTGAGTGAAATTATTTATCTCAAAACCTTTTATGTAGAGCTAATGTAAAAAAGAAACATCATTTTACCCTTTCTAATTGACACTAAGATAATGATTAGTATCTACTTGATTATTTAACCAAACATCTCCCATTAGAACTGACATATAACTTGTGATATATAGAAGTTATTTAATATTTATTTTATTTATTTATTTATTTATACGCCCATTGGGCTTTAACATACATATTTCATAAAAAAATAATATTTTCAAGATTGCAAGTTCATAAAAGTAATAGTAAAAATACATATAACCATATCCATTTGACATATTATAACAGCAAGTAAATAGTACAAAAATAAGAATATTCCTACTCCTAAGTTATACAGACTTAAATTAGTTAATAAGAAATGTAAAGTTTATATGTAAATGCTAGGTAGTGGCAGCAGTAACATGATACAACACGACACATAGTGTATGAGGCCTTTGAGTTAGAAAGCTAACGAAATAATTATTGGTAGTAATGTTAACAAATATACTGCGTTTGACTGGTTGTAGAGGCCTGCTAAATCGAGGGCGATCGGTCAGCCATTTTACATAGTTTATATAAAAAAATATTGTGAAAATTATAAATATAGAATAGTAAAGCAATAATATAACATTCACCTTTAGACATATAAAACCAAGCAAAAAGCATATCTTAAAAATTACTAAAGGAATAGTATATTTTTTAATGCAGATCGATTACATAAAAAAATATCAATGAAGAAGAAGATAAAACTAATGAATATAAACGAAACAAAATAAAAATATAACTGTCACAATTAGGAATCGAATCCAGGATCTCTTGTATTACCAGAACAGCGTCTTAATCACTCGACCATTGAGGCCTGGTTATTAAACGACATATTTGGAGATGTCATATTTCAAATTAAAAATTAACAATATTATACTAAACTAATATTTCACATATCTTTGGCAACTACCTTTTCAAATTATCACAAAGTTTTAGTTAACTGGTTTGTAACCTAGATAGCGTGTCAGATAAACACATCCGATTTTTATTTATATGGGATATCGAGTGACTTTTTCTAAAAGTCTAAATGAATATTCAGGAAAAAATGTTTCTTTAATTTTTTTAAGCGCACCTTTCTGACTGCCAGTCAGGTGCACTAAGCCACTGTGCTACGTTGGCTTAGAAACATGAAACACAATAAGACACAGAAAATAGAAAGATTACGGTCACAACTAGGAATCGAACACAGGATCTTTTGTTTTAACTGGACAACGTCATAACCACTCGTCATATTTTTAGATCTCATATTTCAAATTCAGAATTAACAATATCATCTTGCAACTAATTTTTCCCATATTTCGACAAAAGATCTTGGGTTCAATTTCTAGTTGTGATCCTTACCATTTTATTTTCTGTGTCTTGTTCTCTTTTATATTTCATTTAGTTTTATTGGTTTTATCTTTTTCTTCGGCGATATGTTACATTGATGGGTATAACCTTAAAAAAATAAAGGGAAATAGTTGTTCCAAATTATGGAGTATTTAATGTAAAGAAACACAACTTTGTTATCGCTAACTCGTTGGGCAGTGTGTATATACATAAAATCTTAATGCCTTCATTTATTTAGCGACGCCTGCTTTTTAATCTCAATAAAGTTTGAGTCCGGATTCAACGAGCTTTCTGCTCTGCCACAAAGGTCATCATATGATGAAATATGTTGATTTTAACGTGGTTTTTCTTTTCTACGCAAATGATATTGCAACGTAGTTCCCTTACGCCCCCCCACCCTTTCCAATTTTCTAGCAACCTCTCCCCTTTACCACCCGCATAGCAACACCACTCCCCCGACCTTCAATAATACATCAAACATCCCTTGTTCAGATAACAAGGGTGGAAATATAGCCTTTTTTTTTCTCCCTCGGCTCTGTGTCCCAGAAATAAAATATTATACAGTGGAAATCGCATAAGACGAAAAGGTTTAACGCGAAAAAATCGGTTAACACGAAACATAATTTTAGTACCTATATAATAATCACGTGTCGCTTTGTTGGTACACAGCGACACTTTATCAGGTCACCAAACACGGCTAAAGCCATTTCAAGCAACGTTTCGGTTCTGAATGGTGAGCTTTGTTGGGGGCAGAGGTTTCTAAAAGATTAAATTTTTTAAGTAAGTACTTAATTTTTTTTTCTGAAGATAAATAACAAGTTCTAAACATGCTGTATGCAAGCAAGGCATCCGTTAGGTTAGTATTTTTTGTGAAATGTAACTATTAGTTCTATGAAAAATTAGTAGATTTTTTTTTTTTATAGTGAATACCTCACAAGAGTCCCAACTGCTCCCGTCTGGAGACAGTGAGACTATGGCATCCCCAATTGGGGGATGTTGTGAGGCTGAAGGTAAGTGGGGAAGGGAAAGAGGAAGGTGGGGAAGTACCTGGCTATTCAGATCTAGTCACTAAGCACGGCTAAAGCCATTTGGAGCAACGTTTCAATTCTGAATGGTGGTCTTACACCAGGGCGATACTGGTAGTATCTTCCACTCTGGAACGTGCCGCAAATATACTATATATTATTTTAATTAATTAATTGTGAAATAACACAAATTAATCAAATAAAATTTATTTGCGCACGCCGGGTTCGAACCCGCGACCTTCGGAATGGCAGTCCAATGCGTTACCACTGGACTATGCCGCGTGTATGTAGATGTCGCGTCCAAAAAATAATGTTTCTAATTTTCTCTTACTTAATAAATCAAAACCACAATTTATAAAAATGTTAAATTTGTAAGTAAGTATATTAAATACAAACCAATTGATATTAAACATTATATTTAATGTTAAATTATTTAAAAAAAAACGGAATTATACAATGTGGCCAAAGAAACGTCACCATCTCAATTACAATTCTTTTTTTTTACTTTTGCAAGTAGGTAGGTACCACAATATTGATTGAAAAATGTAATTAAGAAAATCCAAATAAAAAAGAAAACGATTTCAGATTTGAAAAAATAATCTTTACTGAAAAATCAAAACTGCCACCATCTTGAAACGGAAACGGAACGTACAAAAAAAATTACCCGAAATGCAAACGGTTCGAGTTAAAACAGAAATTCGATACGTTCAGTTATATATTTATAGGTTACGAATCATTTAACAATATTTGAATATCTTCCAACTACCATTATTGTTACTAGAATGATGCTTGTGCAATGATGGCGGACTAAGCTTACATGGGAATTGAACCGACCACGTTACAACGTTACCCACTACCTGACGTGTATGTCAACTTAGTTAATAACCGGTTGTCATTGTCTTCTACTGCAGCAATTGGTGTGAAATACAAAATACATTTATGATATTTAATTAATATAACATTCCTCAAAATATTAATATGAAAACTTATGAAACTGATTACTTCAGTTTAAAGCTAATGAATCCACCTAAATTTCACTGTTTATCTCAAATTTTTAGGTTTTAAAAATTAGGCAAATTACGGCAAGCTATCACTCAAAACGTTTTGCCAACTTGGCCTAATATGCCAAAAATCGCTCGAGTTAATATGAATGGTAAATGGTCACAGTTATCACTTGCGTTCTCTGGGCATCGATTTGATCTCAGTGTTGTTCTTATATTTCGTCCTTCCGATGGAAATGGCCAGACATTGTTTGGTCCATTTTTCTTTATTAACTCCGATACAATTATGATAAACGGCGGTGGAACGAAGCCTTCTACAATTACTCTGTTGGGAAAACGAAAACAGCAACATTATCCGAACAACTGCCTCCGCGAGGGTACACAGAATACAAACAGGACACATATTTTGTTATACATATTAGAAAACTACCAACCATAATATATTATCAGATCATAATAAAATAAAATTTCTTAAGATTAAATAATACAACATTCGAAATGAGCTAAATAGTGTTAACCATAGAATAAAGAAGAAAACTAGAAACGTCTTCCTCAAAAATTTGTTTGTTTAATTTTTTTATTGAAAAATTGTATATTATAACAAAATCATATAATGTATAATTAAAGTACAGTAGATGACGTGTACCCGGTGTTCCTCGCCTTTTCTCTACGTTCTGTTAATATAATATACATGTATTATATTATATTAGTATTATATTACATCGAAAACTGTGTAAAAAGAATTAGAAAACTTACTTACATTTTTATACAATTAAGAAATATCCTAAATCTTTCAAATATTAAAATGGTTTACTTTGCTCTTGTACAGTCAGTGTTGCAGTACGGAATAATCGCATGGGGAGGTATCTATAAGAATAATCTGTATTCGATAGTAACTACACAAAAAATGATAATCAAAGTTATCATTAAAAAACCAAGAATTTTTCCAACCAACGAACTTTTTGAAAAATTTAAGGTCCTACCGATTTCAAAACTATTTCAAAGAAATGCTATTTTAAAAGTTTTTAAAGATTCTAAAAGATGCTCAACGCGAAGTATAAGACCTAGAACATCTGGGAACATGTATGTACCTAGATGCAACACGACGGCTGCACAACACCATCATGTATATATAGGCCCAAAGTTATTTAACGATTTACAGGATACAATAAAAAGTGAGAAAAATTATTTTTAATATAAAAAAAAAATTTCGTTGTATTTTTACAGAGATGATTGACTTACTTTTATCGATGATTTTCAGATATATTCTCTTGCTTATTTCTGTTGCTTATATTGTTGCTTATATTTTTGTTGATTTTTCGTTGATTTTTGTTGATATTCTGTTTCTATAATTGTGAATATTTACTTTTTTTCTAAAAAAAAATATATACTTATATATGTATATATAAACCTTCAGCAAGAAATTTTCTAAACGATAGTAAATACTCAATCAAAATCTGTTGCGTAGTTTAGAAGGCCTTTAGGCCTTTTCAAGATATACAATTTTGATGTATCTCATAAGATATGGCAAGCGTTAGTAATGTAAGCGCCCGAAAATATATTTTTTACGACTTGATTACAAAGCATCGACTTCTCTCTACTTTCTATAAATAAAATATACATGTATTATATATATAAACCTTCCGGGAGAAATTTCCTAAATGATAGTGAAAAACTTATCAAAATCCGTTGCGTAGTTTAGAAGAACTAAGCGCACAAACAGAACGGACAGCGACTTTATTTTATACTATTTAGAGATAACAGAACAACAACAAAAATATATGTGAACTCATTTATTGAGAACACAAACCTACGAAATTATTACAAAAAAACTTAAATTACAGCTGGGCATTGCGTAGGCAACAATAACATTATACTGGCTAAATGAGTGTATTTTATTGAAGATAAACTTACGTTAAGGTTACGGCAAGGTTTTTGTGTAAAGCAAAGAATAACAAATTATTATAAGCACTAATTATTTGCCTGAATCACAAATATATAACCTCCAAGAAAAAATAAATGCCGCTGATGTGAATTGAACCGGCACCCTTCTGATTGCCAGTCAGGTGCACTAAGCCACTGTGCTACGTCTGCTTATTTTAATACATCATTGATAAATAAAAATGGGTCCCAATGGTCAATTAGTTTGAGACGCCTGTCCCGGTAAAACATGAGATCTGGGTTCGTTTCCTAGTTGTGACCGTTATCTTTTTATTTTTTCTGTGTCTTGTTCTGTGTCATATTTCGTTTAGATTAATTAGTATTATTTTCATCATATTGCATTGATGAGAATAAACCAACCCTCAAAATAAGTTTAAAGCAAAGAAGTTCTTAATTTTTTTTTTTTGTAAACATTCGCTTTTTCTAGATGAAATAAGTAATGTAAATTTGCCACGAAACATTTATTTACAAAGTAAAACGTATATTTTTTTTACTTAAAACTGCATGTAACACATTTGTGCGCCAGGCCATCGCTTTTATTCTATCATCCCTCATTTTAACCGTCATTCCCTTAGTTTTTAAATAAATTTGACCATCAATATTTTGTATTTATCTCAAAACTGTGCTAAAATTTTTTAAGTAAAATTCAAGTTTTATTTTACTGTATTATTCACTTTATCTTGTTATATGCACTTGTGTATTATGTATTAAGTTATCTGCAATTTAAAAACTGATTGCTATTTTTTCTTTCTCTTTACTTGTACACCGAGTCCGGAAATTCGTAGTATAAGCGGGAAACTGGTGAATCAACATCAAATAAAAAAACCCAGAAATAAAACATTTTTTTGATCTGATATTTCGATTTTTTTTAAACTTTTTTTCGAGAGCTAAAAATAGGCATTTTAAAAGACATTAAACAGCTTATGTTAACCCCCCAGTTACCTACTTTTAAAAAAATTTACCAAAAACTTAAAAAAAACCAACATCCTTTATTAGATTTACCTTTTCGCTTGTATTACAAGTTTCCGGACACCGTGTAATTATATACACATATCGTTTTTTTCAAATTTCGCATTGTCAAACCGAATACTCGATACCGTTATATCGGATATGTCATTTTTCCTGAAGATAAAAGGAAATATAATTAATTTAAATGAAACAATTTCTCCCGTTCCGAAAAAAAAAATTAAAATTTATTTTTCGGAATAACTTTATTGAGTAAAACCTCAAATTGTAATATTTAAATATTGAAGACAATATTAGGACGGGTTGTTTCGAATAATTTGAACAATTCATCAAATTTCAACGTTCATTTTCAAGTTCTGTGAAAGATTTTTTCATGTTCTGTTTTTATTCCAGTTTTGTCAAGCAACTAGCCTACAATGATGTAATAACAGAACTTGAATAAGTCTTTCACAGAACCCAAAAATGAACGTTGAAATTTGATGAATTGTTCAAATTCTCCGAAACAACCCGTCCTTAGTGATTTCTAAACGAAAATCTGAAACATTGATTGCATTTAGTTCGGGTTGAATCTTGCGATCATACATAAAGATAGTTGCCAATAAAAATGTGCGGTGAAAAAATGAAGACAATGTTAGTAGTTCTTATCCGAAGTATGATACAGTTAAAAGTGACCGAGGGGAATAGGGTCCCATTAGCTCAGTTGGTAGAGCACTGTCCCGGAAAGATAAGGGTCCTGGGTTCGAGTCCCAGATGTGACCGTTTCCTTTTTTGATTTTTCTGTTTCAGATTTTCGTTTGGAAATCACTAATATTGTCTTCAATATTTAAAAAAAAATAAAAATTCATAAACTTTCATTTTTATTGCGAATAACACACTGTAATCTTACAGTAACGTAAGCAAATTTTTGGTAATATCTTTGGAATACAAATCGTGCATAAACGACGTAAAAGACTCTTAGCAAAGTCAGGGTCATTTGAGAGCAAAAAAAGTCAAATGAAAATTGTTTTTTCCCACTCTTTTTTGAGAGCCATTTATCGTTTAAAGCCGCCCTCTGTCTGAGGGGATTATATGTTACACGCGCGCCTTTTTGCTACGTTTTCTTGTACTCGCTTTTAATTTTCTATTATTAAAAAATCCGGCCAACATTCTCCGTTTTTTGCTGGATGGGGTGAACTTGATTGTTACTTTGAAGGGTGCTTATCAGATTTTAGATCAGTTTATTCAGAAAAATGAAGAAATATGAAATGTTAAAATTAACTACTTTTAGACAGATTTTTTTTTGATTCATTTAATTTGGGTTTAACTAAATTGGGTTAATAGCCTGGTGATTATTTCTACTGGGTTTGAAAGGATTTCAACGTGTTTGCATAATTTTTGCATATATATAATTTGGGAAGGAATGGAGTATAATGGAAGGATTGAGAAGGAATGGCATATAATGGGAAGGCTTGGAAAGGAATGGAAAGAAATGGGAAGGAATGGAAAGGATTGAAAAGTAATGGGAAGGAAAGGGAAAGTATGGAAAGGAATGGGAAGGAATGGAAAGGATTGAGAAGTAATATAAAGGAAAGGGAAAGTATGGAAAGGAATGGGAGTGAATGGGAAGGAATGGAAAGGGTTGAGAAATAATGGGAAGAAAGGTGAAATAATGGGAAGGAATGGGAAATAATCGGAAGGAATTGGGAGGATTGGCAAGGACCGGGAAGAAAAAGGAAAGAATGGGAAGGAATGTGAAGATTACTTCACATTCCTTCCTATTCCCATTTCATTCATTCCATTATGAATGAATGGGAAATAATGCAAAGGAATGGAAAGGATTGGGAAGGAATAGAAAAAATGCGAAAAAATGGCAAGGAATGAATTGGAATTGACAGTTGAGGCTGGGTAATATGTTTTTCAAAATAATATCTAATAATTTAATTTCAGAATGACCCCATAATCAGGTGACCATCAGAAGTGACATACAGAGAAAGGCAGAATATGGAGAATCGGAAAGAAAACACGATCATCTAATTAGCGAGATGTATGACTGACTATTCAATCATCAATCATTTCGCCTTGTGAGATTTATACTGATGGTAAGTGCTTATCAAAATCTTATCTATTTATTTTTTATAAAATATGACACTTTTTTTACTGATTTTCAAACCTTTTTTATTTACAGTTTTTTTCCACGGTATAATTGAGGTCCTCAAACCCTAAATACAGTTTTTTCCACTTTATAATTGAGGCTCACAAAACCTGAATACAGTTTTTCCACCTTTTTTCCACGGTATAATTGAGGTGCTCAAACCCTAAATAAGTTTTTTCACGTTATAATTGATGCGCTCAAACCCTAATTACAGTTTTTTCTCCATATAATTGAGGCGCTCAGTACATAAGTGGCGTAACTCTACAAAAATATATAGAGCTGAGATAATTTATTGCATTTAATTTTTAAAATACGGAGGTGGTTCTAGGTTCTTAGTGTGTTCTATTCCTCGGCGGGCTAAGTCCTCCATCACAACACAAGCAACATTTTCCACTTAATGTGGTGGTAGTAGGAGATTTTTAAATATGGCCAGATTATTCGTAACCCGAGAATGTTTGTCTTTATTTAAAAATAAAAACAAATTTTGCTGAGTTTGGTGGTCAGGTATGCATAGTCAAGGTATTATCCCAACCGCCCTCTTTCCCGTCTCCTTCCATTCTCACTGGCTCCGCACAATTTATTTATGTACAGGGTTTTCCAATAAGAGATGTTATTTTGAATAGCCCGCTATTTCGGTAGATGTTACTTTTGAAGCTGTCATTTTTTGACATTTGACAAGTAGAAACTACGTCATTAATAAAAATGGAACGATACACGCTTCAACAACGCATTGAAATTATTAAAATTCACTATAGTGAATTTTTTTTTCACCCTTTTTATAAAAGGGTGAAAAATTGGCAGAGACGGTTCGCAAAACTCGAACATTTTTGGGTAGTCGGTTGGGTGGAAAAATTCGAGCTGTTGGGACAACTTAGTGATGTGAAGAATAAAACCCGTGCACGTCGCTCAAGAACAGTCGAGAATATTGGTGCTGTAGCCGAAAGTGTTGAAGAAAACCCAGGTTTATCCATTCCTCGTCGTTCTTTGGAATTAGGCATTCCACAAACGTCATAACACCGTATTTTGCATGAAGATTTGTGTCTTAAGGCTTATAAAGTTCAGTTAACACAAGAACTCAAGGAATATAATAAAACCCCTTATTGGAAAACCCTGTATTTTAGGAAAAGTTGACAGCAAATTTGTAATTATACCACAATACAATAATAATATAATTAATAATGCCAATTATGAACTTTCCACTGATGAATAGTTAATGGTAAGGTTTAAAATGTCATAGAGGTGTATTGTTAAATTAATTTCTTGTTTAGTTACAAACTATGAAAATAAAGCGGGGAGGGAGAAGGAGGAAACATAGTATTAGGATTAAGAGGTAAAAGACGGGAATATATAGGGATTGAACTTCTAGTTTGAGTTATGTTGATTAGTGAGTTTTTGTTTTATGTCGCGTAAAGTCGAGCTAAAAAGTCAATATGGTAATAATTTAAGTTAAATGACTGTGTGGATCTGTAGATAAATGAGTTTTGTTTGGAATTGGTCTTACAATGAGGGATATTAAAAGTAAGCGACTGTCTGCTGTTGCGATTAGGAACATGGAATAATGGCGTTGAAGAAGATCAGGACTATCGATTAAGTTATGTGTAATTTTAAATAACATTACCGAATCTGCTATATTTCTTCGGCAAGTTAACGTCTGTATATTGAAGAACTTTGCAGAGTCTTCATTATTAATATGAGATCGGAAAGAGCGGAAGTTAAGGTACCTTAAAAATGTATTTTGAATACTTTCAATTCTATTTTTATGTAAATAGTTATAGTTTTATGTAACAATCGGGAGCGGCTCGTATGCGTGTAAAAAATAAGTACATCATAATTAACCTGTAATCTCTATAATAAAGATTTTATCAAAGCGATTGCCCGTCTCTGCACAGAGTCAAGAGCTATTTCTTGGTACCCATGGAATCTAGACCAGAGGTGACCATCAAAACCAGGTAACCAGATATAATAGAACGTGATAAAAGAAAATGTTCGGTCAGGTTAGACTTTTACCAGGTCATGCCAGTTAGGTTAGGTTAGGTAAGATGTTCTATTTTGTTATGAAACCTCAAAAAAAGTCATTCGATTGAAACTGGTGCCCCCCTAGGCATCTCAACGGCCCCGGCGCACAGTGCCACATTTTGAAAATCTAGCGGAACTTTTTTATTGCCTCAAAAGTACACCACTTTTATTTGATTTATTTGGGTTAGGTTAAGTTAACAAATAATTTTATATAATTAAAAATTAGAGTGTGTATTTCCATATATTTGACCATACATTACACAATACAACAGCGGTTAAAACAAAAAATTATTTTTTTATGATAAATTAATGTTTTTAAGACAAGGTTTTATGCATAGCATGAAGGATAACAAATAATTATAAGCAACAATTAGTATACCGTTTGCGGCATTTATTTTTACTCGGGAGATATTTTCAATTTGTATAGATATTTCAGGCGACTAAACATTAGTTTATCATTAAAAAAAAATAATATTTGAGAAGTAAAAAAATTTCACCAACAAATGTAGATATAAAATGTCTCGACGCCATCTAGTGGGAAATTTAGCACTGACAAGGCCTTTTCTACAAAAATAAAGTTGGTTATTTACAGGTGAAAAAAAAAATATAATAAGCAGTAATAAACCAAATAATTTGAATTGGGTGTTCAAAAGATCTAATGCATTTTACAAACCATACTGCACACAAATTCTAACAAAATTACAAAATTTTACAATGAATTATAATACGAAATACTCATTTCATATTTTTATACATAATTTTTCAACACATATAGTACTACACTTATTTTTCTATTTTTATATTACTCATTTTTTTACTACTATTTTTCTTATTATTTTTATTTTACTATTTTTTACTAAACATTTGGTTTATATATAAATTGTTCATTACCAGCCTCAGAACAGACTTTGTCTAGTGAGGAGGGTAATGAAAAAAAATATCTGTACAGAACCAACCTTAAATAAACGCCCGGGTTGCCGGTACTGAAACTTAACTGAACTGAAACTGAATTGTTGATTGAGGTACTAGTACATATCGAATTTTATTTGGCGGGTTGGAAATAAGCCAACATAGCTCAGTGGTTCAGAGCACCTGACCGGACATCAGAAGGTACGCGTTCATTTCCCGTTGGCGGCATTTATTTTTACTCGGGAGATATTTTCAATTTTTATTGATATTTTAGGCGACTAATTGTTGCTTTTAATTATTTGTTATTTTTATTTAATTTCATGTTGGATGGTAATAAAAATAGCCGTGTACATGTTTATATGTTATTCGTGGTGTACGTGGTATAAGCTGTTTTTAATTAAAGTTCCTGTAGATTACAAATATTTCACTGTGCGGTGGGCGAGGGCGGTTCCATTTCAAGAGTTACCATCGCAATCCTAAGCTATTGCGTCTGGCCTAAGCCGTTTGAAAACACTAATAAATTACTGGGGTAATTTTTATTTCGACCCGAGCGGATCCGAAAAACATTAGATTGTGCCGTTAGTGGAAATTCGAACATCGGGATGTGAAATAAAATAATAATGGCTCGTTTTTGTAATGGTTACTCTATATTCTCACCCTGTATATCAGTGATGTACAACCCAACTAAATAAACTAACTAACCATTATCACGCCGTTTCCTCGCAGGGGTAGACATGAACCCCGTCCTTGGCACACACATTCCTTCAGTATTCGCATTTGTATGGTCACATACAAGCGTGTTCTATCTTCATCTTAGATTAAGAAAACACTCATTAAGTTTAAGAAAAGCAAATGTAAATCACCAAAACAAAATAATTAGTTAAGTGTATTTTTGCTTTACTTTTGTGAGATGTAACGCACGTCTTAAAATAACAAAATGGCCACCCTCACATTCCAAATAGTACAAGAAAATAGCTGACTGAGCGCTGATAAATAATAATAATAAATGTAAACTAAATGAACAAACATACTTTGTGTAATGCAACACTTTCATTAAATTCTTAATTGACAGCCAACCCGGTTTCGCACATCTCAAGCTCGTAAGGACTTTCATATTAAATTATTATTTTTAAAATAATAATGATAATTATAAAGATTTGTTTTTATGAACGCTTTATAAATTACACAAAAATAAATTATATATATATTTTTTTATTTGAGCACAATGAAAAAAAAAAGATTCTTAAGGCCCCGTAGTAGGCGTTCAGAGATGGTTTGAAACGAAGATGTGTAAATATGAATATTAGAGGGAGCGCGCTTATATTAAAAAAATGATTATAAGTATAGCAAAAATCTGTTGACAAATGTTTTAGTTGAATTTAAAGATACACTGAGATTTTTTTCATGCCGATAACATACTTATTGAGCTTACTTCGCGATTTTTTTCTATCGAGGGTATTTCATATTATTAACGCTTCTGCATAACAAATGTATAAATATTTTCTTAAAAAATAACGTCTATATTTTTTGGAACCAAAAAACTTTAAGAGTTAAAGAGAAATTTGTTATAAATCGATAGAAATTGGGTATGCGGGGAGCTTAAGGGGTTCCTATTTGATTCGCTTCATCGTGTCATGTCTTTCTCAGGCGTGCCAGCCTTCTTCAACCATCTCTTTAGCATATTCACCTTATACTAAATACTACGCTCATTGGCTCTGCATGTCCAAACCTTCTCAGAATACTTTTCTTATTCTTATTCAATACGCTTGCATCAGCCTTGCATTTGTTCCGGATATCCACATACGTTCATACATTGTTTTGCCCCACAGTGCCTAAGGGTTATCATTCTACAGCGTTCAGTCTACTTTCATTCTTTCTCTGCCAGCTCAGTGTTGAATCAGCATATTGAAATTACAATCTTTAACCAGTCTTCAATATTTTGAATCAGCCGCCCAAAATTACAAACACTAGCCCGTATTCAATTTTTTGAAACATCTGCTCAACATTATAAACTTTAGTCACGGCTGTTATTCCCAATCCTACTGATCAAGTGTTGAGCCGAAATTTTGGCTCAACAATGCTCAAATGCACAACTACGCTCTTTCTAACGGAAAAATGGCGACTCAGCGATCCACCAATTTTAGGAAGCTAAACTACTGGATTAAGCTTGCCTCAGTAAATGACTACTTATAAAAATTGTCGACACAGTGAAAAATATTCGACACGGTGTCATTAAAGTCAAGCTAGCACTTTATTTTTAACATATTACGCATGTTTGTTTAAAAACACATAAAAATATCGGTTTATGTATTAGAGTATTTAAAAAAATATATTTATCATTAATAATAAATGCAATAATTAATTCGTCAATATTAATTTAACATTGAAAGTTTTTACTTTGATGTCATTTTATTGACAATGAAAGTGGGCGGGGCCACTAAAGATAATCAACGGTAAAGATGTTTGGAAACATGGGAATCGAACGTCACTGAACAAATCACTTGGCTGATCGGAGCCATAGATTGATCGTTCAAAAAGTTGGGAACAACGGCCGTCAGTCTTCAATATTTTTAATCAGTCGCCCAAAATTACAAACTTTAGCCTCTCTTCAATATTTTGAATCAACTGACCAAAATTATAAATTTTAGTCAGTCTTCAATATTTTGAATGAGCCACCTAGAATTTTAATTGTTAATATTTTAGAATTATATAAACGATAGAATTTTGTGGTTTGTTTTTAAGTGCAGATATTTTTTTCTCCGGCTGCCCTTTCTGGTTATTTCTTCAAAATATGAAATGATTTTGCCGAGTTTGGGTTAGGTTAGGTTAGTTCGAATAAATAAGTACTATAATCTCTCTCCGCAAGACTTGTAAGTTAACTAATTTGAAATGTATAGGAAACTAGTTCTTTGGCTTAAAAGGTTGTTCATCCCTGCCCCAAATAACTGTCGAATAAATCTTATTTGTGATTTGGCGGTGCGGACTAAAACTTGTATGTAAATGGTCGCGGTTAGACTTGCCGCGGCGATTCATCCTCCAAGAATTGCCTCAACTCTGTGTTTTACGCTCAACTTAAAACAAAATGTGTTTTTTCTTCTGCCTGGCAACAAATATTTATAAGGAAATGCTTGTGGTTGCTACCCGAAATCCCCCGAGATCTCAATTCTATCAAGCAACAATTGATTTGTGAATATGTAACGGATCCATAGCTCATGATTGATCTCACGTTGCTATATGAAAGTTCAGACAAAAAACTGCAAATTCCAGTCTTTAATTTATCGAAGACTTTATTTTTTTAATATTTTTTTATATTATAGAAACAAACATTACATGATTTACAGAGATGAAAAAATATACAGGAATAAGATACTTCATGTTGGGTACCAATGATATGTTTCCTTGTAATATCTGCTAAGTGGTATGTTTATTCCTTAACTACCAGGTGACGTGTGTAGTTTATAGGTGTGTGTGTGACTTGTGTAATGTATGTGTGAGTGTTTGTTTGTGTGTGTCTGTATGTATGCGCATTGAGTAGTTTAAATTATTGACATGATGCCACGTTTGAATTTGAGCAGTGAATCCGAAAAAATACAAATATTATTTAGAGTATGATATATAATAATATTATTTATAGTTATGCTAGAACTACTGGGTACTTTGTACTATACAGTGAAAAGAAATCTTCTTCTTTCGTATGGTGGGGGGTCAGAGAGGAACATCTAGGTCAGTGATCAACGTGGCCCTGTGGACATCATCGATCCCGCCGGGGAATGAATGTAGCGGGCAATCTTTGACCTTTGGTTATATTTGCAAGTTTGGGGAGTAAGGCAAAATCCCGCTGATGGTTCGCATTGTGGCATTAACTTGAACATCGACCGTGGAAGTGTGGGCGCTGCTAGCCCTTGCTAGAGCACAGTATTAAGGTGTTGAGAAAACGAGGGCAATGGATACCGTTCTTAGGGTGTTAGCATCGCAACCCCAGATAGTTCCAGCTAGCTTACTGACTAAGTTGAACCTTGTCCTGGTAATTTTCCCACTGTTTGTCTGTTTTGCCGGTAGTTCAGGCTCCTATCCAAACTAACTCCCAGATAGCGGGGGTGGGTAAATATATTTTCAGAGTTTGATTTTTGACTTTGAATCACTAAGATGAAAAGCTGTCGCAACTGTTTTTGATCCATTTGGCTTTAGTCGCCAATTAAAGGAATACACTTCCATAGCATTTAGGCCAAAATTAGGGGTCTCTTCTGCTATTATAACGGTTTTAGCTTTAAGTGCTTTTTAAGGGCAAAGAATTATGATCTTATCAGTACGATTGGGATAACTTTCTAACGCATCGGCCGTTTTTTGCATAGAGTAGCGGTTATTGAAGTGAAACTTCTTTACGCGCGTCATGCAATTTCGAGGACCGGAGTAAAACCGACTCATGACCGTCACGAAAAACCGTGATCATTTCGCTATAGGAGCCTAGCTAATATTATATACCTAGTTTAGGTCACTCTCCAAACTCAGCTTCGCGGTCTAGAGGCAGAGCGCCCGAGTGTCGTCGTGAAGAACCGAGGTTCGATCCCCGCTTTAACTATTTTTTTTTCTTTTTCTGATTTTTTTAATACGAGGAAAAGTGATAAAATGCTCTCGTGCTGCGACTTTTAGATATTTTGACTATATGATATTTTGGTCGAAATATAGCTTACAAATCGAGCCGGTAGAGTCGCTCGGTATTTTGATTAATTATTTTTATTTTGAATCATTAAAATTACTAATCAAGGCCGATAACGCGACTAATTACCCTCGCAGACGTGCGTGACAAGTTTTTTTAGTAAAAAACACAGCCTTAAGTGAGTTTTTCAAAATTTAGAAATGTTTTTCAAATTCAGACTCCATACAGGTATGAAACTATTAAAACACGATAGATCTTTTCCAAAACGGACAAATATACGGAAATATTTTAAAAAACGAGAGATATGACTTCACACTTCCGATATATCTTCGATTCGACCCTATATAAAGCTTTAACGAGACGTTATGTGATATTATTCATTTGCCGTGTTTGAAAACAAAAATATGCGCTCGACAAGTCAATTGAGGAGTACACGTTGTATACGCGGTTCTCGTCGTGCGAGATACCTCTCCTCGCGGTCTAGAGGCAGAGCGTTCGACACTCGTTATGCAGGACCCGGGTTCGAATCCCATATTTTTTTAATTTTTTTTTTTTTTTTCACATGCTATTTATAAATATGTCAATAGACAGAAAAAAAGAGAGAATCAAATGAAAAGAGAGAGAGAAGAATACTAAAAGTTTCACTTCCGTCGTGCGTAGGCTTGCCACACACTGTTTTTTTTTTCTAGTATTTTGGGGCTCCAGGCCAGAGATGGCCGCGAAATTCGATTGTTACAGGTTTAGAAGCTACGGTTGTAACCCAGATCTTAATAGCCTGGCATTTTCCATCTTTGCTCTTTCGCATCTCACTCCCAAAACCCCAATTGTGGATAAAATAATCCTATGCAGTTGGGTCTCTCGTGCGATGATAACTTTTTATTTGGTAATTATTTGGTAACAAGGAATTTATTAACGTCGAACACTGTGCATTGTTATTTAATGAATAATAGGTTTTCGCTGATGCTTGGTATAAAAATCCTTGGTCAGTTTCACCAGAAGTGAGTAAAAAATTACCTTAATTATGGCAGACTGACGTCGGACACCCCCACGCCACATTTCTGGGAATATCTCATCAGTTGCTAGCATAGATAATAAAAACAAAGGAAGATACATGCAACTTTTGCAGAGCCATGACCAAATTGCACGGACTCTCGAAGCGCAATGACAGTATATTAAATGTGTGTGTAGCCATAAACAAAGGTGAGATTAGATGCGAGCAGATCGACATGGGTAACGATCTCATACAAGATGGTTTATGGCCTATCTCACTTGATATTTGTGGTTGCTAGCAGCTACACGCCTTTGGGCGTCAGTGTGTGCGGTTTAAAGATTTTAGCGCGGAGAGTATTAGAGGTAATGCACGCCGATCGGAGTGCCAAGAAGTCGCTGGACACCACCGCCCCCCACCGCCGCATACGGCCCCCTGAGGTCATTGCTGCGGGATACAATTTTATCAGTGGATGAACCAATAAGAGGAGCACACCACTCGGAAAGCACTTGGTTGACCGATGTATAAAATAACAGTAAAATAGAGCTAAACAATTCACTAGTCGTGGTTCGCTACGTTTGGTCACTTAGCAGGAGTGCCCGGATTCATGGGGTGAGGTTTGTCTAGGTCTAGAACTCTTTCGACCCATCACTCGCTTTGCACCGCAATGATAAGAATGGATTCTTACTTCCCATCCTCACACAATTTCCTTAAGAGATCTTATCACACAGCTTCCTCAAAAATGACATTGGCCGTAGGAAAATTATTTTCCTTATTAAGTCTTTCTGTTTGAAGCAAATGTAAAAAAATTATAATTATAATAATTCTTTAATAAGAACTTAATCGATGATCTGAAGGGCCATCAATGGTATGTACAATTTTTTTTATGTGAATACCGCACAAGAGTCCCAACTGCTCACCACCGTCCGTAGCCAGTAGAACTATCGCATCCCTTGTTGGGATATGTTGTGAGGGTGAAGGAAGTGGGGATGAGGAGATGGGGAGAGTAAGGTTGAAAAATAACTGGCAATTCAGGTCTAGTCACCAACCACAGTTAGAACCATTTCAAGTAACGTTTCGATTCCAGAATGCTGGTCTTTCAACAGGGCTATACTGAGAATACCTACCACAATGAAACATAGTGATTATGTATTATTTTATAATTTTACGTGTTAGTGACTGAAATGACAAATGCGTCTGGTTCTCAGCGAATTGTCATGGATTAAATTTTCTTGCCTATGTATTATTTTACCTATTGTCATTCGACTCCGTGTCTCATTCCAGTGCAAAGATAATGCGTTATAATCAAAGTTATTTTTTTTCAGTTCAGTGCCCATAAATATTATTGTTAAATGATAAACTCATGTTTATAAGACCAATTTGTGTTGTTATTTCAGACGAGTAATTATCGCTTATTATAATTAGTCTTATAAACATTAGTTCATCTTTAAAAAAAAATAATATTCGACAAGTTAAAATATTTTACCAACAAATGTAGATATAATATGTCTCGACGCCATCTAGTGGGAAATTTAGCACTAACAAAAACTTTCCTACAAAAAATAAAGTTGGTTGTTTACAGGTGAAAAAAATATAATAAGCTGTAATTGTTGATTGAAGTACTAGTAGGTACGTATTGAATTATTTGGCGTGTTTGGAATAAGCCGACGTAGTTTAGTGGTTCAGAGCACCTGACCGGCAATCAGAAAGTGCTGGTTCAATTCCCGTCGGCGGCATTTATTTTTACTCTGAGATATTTTCAATTTGTATGGATATTTCAGGCGAGTAATTATTGCCTATAATAATTTGTTAGATTTATAATAACCTGTTTTGAGGTAAGCAAAAATATTTTATTGCAATGTTATTGAGAGATTTTAAATGTAAACTTTAGATAAATATGAAATCGAAGAAGAATTACTAAATTTTTTTTTTTTTTTTTATAGTGAATACCTCACAAGAGTCCCAACTGCTCCCGTCTAGAGCCAGTGAGACTATGGCATCCCCAATTGGGGGATGTTGTGAGGCTGAAGGTAAGTGGGGAAGGGAAAGAGGAAGGTGGGGAAGTACCTGGCTATTCAGATCTAGTCACTAAACACGGCTAAAGCCATTTGGAGCAACGTTTCAATTCTGAATGGTGGTCTTACACCAGGGCGATACTGGTAGTATCTTCCACTCTGTAGTAGTAGTGTGTAAAAGAAAAAGAACATGGTACATCAGATATATCAGTTAAAAAAACGACGAACAATTAATATAATAATAAATAATATTTACCTAAAGTGAAATTGACAGTACTATAAACAAAGTATAAAGAATAACAAATTATATTTCATAAGGTCTTCAATTTCCTTGTGGTCTTTTCTCATTAGTCATTCAGTGTTTTTATTGAAGGAATACATATTAATTATTGCTATGGTCTTTAGAGGCAGTCTGTTGTATGTTGAGCTGGGTCAATCGATCGTTTTAATCGACCCGGGTCGCTCAGGACTAGGGTTGCCAGATGGTATCCAAAAGGAGGACATGTCCTCCTTTTACATGTTTTGTCCTCCCTTACCTACTTTAAGTCCTCCTTTTTGCTAAACATCGGGCGGGACCGGGGGGGGATTTTTTAAGTGTTTACAAGGCTTGTGAAGATTACTTGATGGAATGGGTAAAACCTTTGGAAGATTTCAAATGTTTTGAGTGGATAACAACAATACGAATATACACATTACTAACGTGTTTGAATCAGCTCCTGCTAAAATATTAAAAAAATAACGAATTTAAATAGATCCTGATCATAAGTAATACGTTACTCTAGTGCTAATTTAGTAACAGTGCAGTGAAAGTAGTGCATCACTCCACATACGTGTTGTGTCAACTCAAAACCTAAGTTTATTAAAAATAATCCGCCATTACCGCTATTAGGTACCTAATTCCACCGAGCGCGACTTACTACTCTAGTGTGACTGTGTGCGTGTCCGTACTAGCCGCTCAGCGCAAGTACTCACTCCTTCCCGCCGATACAAGTCAGGGCAGCTAAACCTATCTCGCCAGCTACTTTATCATGGACTCCTGCGATACATATGCATTCATCACATTAGCAAACAATATTATACGTGATTTAAATACGACCATCATGGATCCCACTAATAAATTTACTAAAGAACAAATGGGTAAATTAACGCCTCAACTCTCAGTGCTACTAGGCAATATTAGTTTGGTTTCCACAAAAGTTGGTTTTCTTGAAGGTGAATTGAATGCCTACAGGAACATTTCACCTAATCATTCCAAAAATTTATCAACTACCAACATCGAAACGGAACAACTAACAGGAATTTGCGAAACTTTGAATGAAATGGACGAGAGAAAATCGCGATCTAAAAATGTAATAATGTTCAATGTTCCTGAAAGCTCGGGTAATTCTCAAACAGCAACAATGAGTGAAGATCTGAATAATGTCAAGAATATTCTTAACAATGTTGATAATGTAGATACCTCGCTAATTAAAGTGTATCGATTGGGTAAGAAGGACACTAATAAAACACGCCCCATCAAGGTCGAACTGTCCGATAAATATCAAGCCAGAACTGTTCTACAGAAAAAAGGAATACCGTATGGAAATGTAATTATCAAGACCAAGAACGACTTAACAATGCTTCAACGGCAAGAAGTACAAAACTTGTGGAAGGAGCTGGAAGATCGAAAAAGCAAGGGAGAAAATAATTTAATTATCAAATATATCAACAATAGACCCAAAATTATAATAAATATACCAAAAAACTTATAACCGCGCCACGTTACATCTTCTACCAGAACGTCAGGGGACTTCGGACTAAACTCAGTGACTTTAGAACTAATGCACCCACCATCACACAGGACATCATCATACTCTCTGAGACCTGGCTGGAACCATCGATATACTCAGCGGAGCTCGGTCTACCTAACCACAGTATCTACCGAGTTGACCGAAATCGGAACACCAGCTCCAAATCAAGAGGAGGAGGCGTCCTGATAGCAGTAAATAAAAAAATTTCATCGAAATTATTAAAAAACAAAAACAATGATGTTGAGCAAATTTTTGTCATGTTAAACGATAAATCCAAAAAAACTATCATCGGATGTGTATATATTCCACCAAATTCTAATATAATAATGTATAAAAATCACTGTGAAGATGTCGAGCTATTCAAATCTAACCACCCTAATCACAATATTATAATTTGCGGTGATTATAATCTACCTAATTGTAAATTTAATGATTTGGATTACTTACCATTAACGGCGTGCGAGAGAGAAATCTTAGACATGTCGAACTATTTAGGTCTATTTCAATGTAACAATGTGCTGAATTGTAGTAATCGGACACTTGATTTAATTTTTTCTACTGATGAGGGTATAAAAGTCTATGAGTCAGCCGAATCCTTTGACCCAATTGATAGTCACCACCCTCCACTTACAATACTAGTACCTATTACAATAGAGTGTGACCCTCTAATTAAAAATTGTAGTCGTAATTTCATTAATGCTAATTACCAGGACATTAATCATGCACTTAACAAAGTAAATTGGTCTGTTCTCAAGGAAGGTGATCTCAACTATAGCGTAGAACTATTTTACTCTCAACTGAATAGTATCATTTCCGACACAATTCCTCTAATTCATCATAAAGTACGAAAGTATCCGATATGGTTCAGCAAAGAATTAATTCAGTTAATTGTTATTAAAAAAGAAACACATAAAAAATATAAAGAACACAGAACAATTCCCAACTATACGGCATTCAACAATATTAGAAGAGATTGCAAAAAAATGACAAAAAGATGTTATAAAAATTACATTAATTCGGTTGAGAACACGATACTTCATGATGTAAAATACTTTTGGAAATACACAAAATCAATGAAAAACAATGATGCTGGTATTTCTGGTAATATACGTTACAGACAAAATAGCTCCAGTAAAATTTATGAAATTGTTAACATGTTTGCTGATTACTTTAAGGACGTGTATGAACCTGATATTCCAGATGACTTAATTCCTTACTTCAATTCGGATATAAATTTACACTTATCGCAAATACACATTGATATTGAAGACATTATAGTCTGTATTAAATCACTTGAACCCAAAACGAGCTCGGGACCTGATAAGATTCCTTCCATCTTACTTAAGAATTGTGTCCAAAGTTTATCTGTTCCGCTTAATATACTGTTCAACAAGTCACTCTCCACAGGACACTTTCCACAAATATGGAAACTTAGCTACCTAACTCCTGTATTTAAAAGTGGTGATAAATCCTTTGTTGAAAATTATCGGCCTATCTGTATTCAATCGTCTATACCTAAACTTTTTGAGAAATTGATTCTTAAGAAAATCAGCTTCTTTGTAAACTCTTGTATCGCAACTTGTCAACACGGCTTTATCTCCGGCAGATCAACTTTGACTAACCTAACATTATATGAAAATTTTATTTCCAATGCACTTGCCAACAAACGACAAGTTGATTCTATATATACCGACTTCAGTAAGGCGTTTGATAAGGTCTGTCATAAAATCCTCATTAATAAACTTTTGAAACTCGGCATTAATGGAAACCTTTTATCTTGGTTTAAGAGTTACCTACTTAGGCGTCAGTTAACTGTCTGTATTAATGATCACTTATCCTACATGTTCGAAGCTACCAGTGGCGTACCCCAGGGTTCGCATCTTGGTCCTTTACTTTTTAATTTATTCATTAACGACGTAACAAACATATTCACCCGTGTTCTCATTCTAATGTTCGCTGATGATATGAAGATATATAGAATTATTGACAATATCGAGGACTGTCTAACACTTCAATCTAATATTAATAGCTTTTACGATTGGTGTCTTAAAAACAAATTAACTCTTAATGTAAAAAAATGTCAACTTATGAGATTCCACAGAAAAAAAAACCCATTTTTGTTCACCTACTTTCTCAATAATCACACCTTATTATCTGTGGATGAAATAAGAGACCTTGGTATAACATTTGACACTAAATTAACATTCATTAAACACATTAATAATATAACCAGTAAAGCAATGCAAATGTTAGGATTTGTCTTACGGATTTCAAAGGATTTTAAAAATTTAAAAACTGTCAAATTACTTTACACTTCACTTGTTAGAAGCCAACTAGAATTTAACACCACCATTTGGAGTCCTTACTACAGTGTACATGAGAATTCCCTTGAGCGAGTCCAACATAAATTTTTACGTTATATTAATTTTAAATTGGGAATATTCGTCGAAAACATTAATTACCCCTCTCTGTTACAATTATTGGGACTCGATACATTAAAAGAAAGAAGAATTTGTTTTGACCTATTTTATTTATTTAAAATCGTTACCAACCTGTTGAACTCCCCTGAACTTCTTTCGTTAATATGTTTCCATGTACCTAGTCGATCAGTTCGTTTCAAATTACCCTATCATTGCAACAATACAGGATCTAACGCTGAACTCAATTCCATAATAAATCGCCTACATGTACTTGGTAATAAATATGTTTTGGATGAATCTATAAACATTACTAGCTTAACCTCATACAAACACTATTTAATTAAAACTGTATGTCAGCGCTTCTCAGATTGATTATAATCAAATATAGTTTTAAAGTATTAATTTATCCGGGATTTATTGTATATGAATTGTTTATATATTTATATATATATATAAATATATAAACAATTGTTGTATTGTATTTATAATAACTATTTCTATTGTTCTCTTTTATGTATTTTATATTTATATTTTTTTTTATCTATGTATATTCTGTATTAATATGTATAACAAATGTTATTTTTTTGTAAAAGCCGCTATAATCGGCGTTAATAAATAATAAATAAATAAATAAATAAATAAATTGCTGAAAGAGAACGAAAACCTAGAATATGATGATTTAGTTTCATGCATTAAGTTCTTGAACATTAGAGGTGTAGAGATTGACGGTGTTAAGCTACATGATCAATTTTGTAACTTGATTTCATTTCTTAAATCAAAATCAGATGAAGATGAAGCATATTATGATTTGAAGTTGCACGAGCAGTGGACAATCTAATTCAAAAGTGTTTAAAACATTGAATGTTTCTCACAACTGCTCAAGATCTGCGAGTTTTATTTTTGTATAAGCGCACATAACGCATAACTCAGTGGAGCAAAGAGAGGAATATACTTAGTATGCAGTCAGTTAAATCTTTAATTCTTACTCAATACAACTTCAAAAACATGACATGTGAAGATTTTTATAATTATTTGTTAAAAAACCAAGAACTTCTTTCCAAAATCGGCAGCTCAGCTAAATATGATTAAAATAAAGTAAAATAATATTAAAAATTCGTTTAATTTCTGAATGTCCTCCTTTTTTACAAATCGGCAGCTCAGCTAAATATGATTAAAATAAAGTAAAATAGTATTAAAAATTCGTTTAATTTCTGAATGTCCTCCTTTTTTACAAAGACATTGTTAATGCTAAATCTCCTACTAGACGGCGTTGAGACTTTTGGTACAGAAATATACGATAAAATTTGCTCAAAGAAATCACTTGTATAGTCCTGGTTCAAAAAAAAAAGTGGGTGTGTCAAGCCTACGCAAGACAGAAGTGAAACTTCTTTTGTTAAACCGTATGAACCACAATCAATTACGTATTTCACTCGTATTACACTCACGACGCAGTATACTAACCAAGCAGCTGATGCTTGGCGTGGCGCAGTTCGCTGGTGTCTGAGAGAGAGGAAAGAAGAGAAGAGAGAGAACGTTCGTGAGCGGCTCCCCCACCTCAACAAGCGCATATGGTGAGAGAGGGACAGTGAACGGTGAGCGGTGGTGGGGGTACCCGCATTTTCGTGTCGATCCTGACTCGGTTTTACTCCGTCCATCGAAAATCCATTACGCGCCTAAAGAAGTTTCACTTCAAAAATAATACTATTAATATATTACTTACCTACGTTGAACGAAAGTAATAGTAGTCGGGTGACGGGTAATCGGGTATTGGTTTTTGTTTCAGGTTTCCGCACAAAGAGCGGGTTTTCGAGACCCGCTCACGAGTAGGGTCCACAGTGGGTCCTGAGTAGGGTTGCCAGATGATAATTTGATAAAGGAGGGCAGATGTGTCTAAAGAGGAGGATTTGAACTTTGAGGATTTAAAAAAAAATCGCACGTTGCGCCACTATACGAAGTATGTCAAAAAATTACAAAAAAAATAGAAATATATCTGTGTGTAAGGATAGAATGGCCAACCTTATGATTCCAGAGATAGCCTCATTTTTAATGTCAGTGCCATACATTTTTTTCTTAAAAAAATGATAACTCCTTCATTTGTACACGCAATTGCTTCATATGAAATTTTATAGCATAGTAATGATCAGCAGAATCCATTTCTAGCCAAAAACAATGCCCTTGAAAATTCAAGTCTCTATGTCTATGAAAGGCGATTTTCAGCCCACTGTGCGGCGGCGTGTATTTTTTCTCTGAAGATTTTTTCAATTTATATAATTATATTTATTTTTCGGAATAACTTTATTGAGTAAAACCTCAAATTGTAATATTTAAATATTGAAGACAATATTAGTGATTTCTAAACGAAAATCTGAAACAGAAAAATCAGAAAAGGAAACGGTCACATCTGGGACTCGAACCCAGGACCCTTGTCTTTCCGTGACAGTGCTACTGAGCTAATGGTACCCTATTCTTATTTATATAATTATTATTGCTTTAAAAAATATACGAGGAATCTACTCAAATTGAATAAAAATGGGATTGCAGGCCTTGAAGAATGAATTAACCAGAGTTCCTGATAAACTTTTAGTAAGTTACGAAAATTTTATCTCGTCATAATATATTATTAAGGCAATATTAGGTGCTTCATAAAAATATTAATTCTCAAAAACGTTTTCAACGTTGTACGATAAATTATTCGTAGCAAAGTTCTTACATACAAGCCCACAATTGGGCACGATATTAGCTTGGCCTCTTTGGCAAGGTCGCTGTTAACCCGCTGTTAAGGGCGATAATGTGAAATATTTTTTTCTGAATTTATTTTATTTATAATAAGCTAAAGTCAGTCTTGCATTGCCTTGGTTTTACACAGATTATTTCTAAATCATAACAATTCCCATATAAGGGGTGTAATAGCCCCACTGGCTCCGAGCAGCTGAGACTTTGGTGAGGTAATAATTAGTAATTTACACAAAATTATCTATCTGTATTTATAAAAATATTTGTTTGCTAGTTTGTCCAGCACGCGTTCGTATACCGTTCATCCGAATTCTCTGAAAATTGAAAATTCTATTCTTATTAGTACCAGCAGTGTTTGCATGTTGGAAAATAAAAGAAAAGATTTAACGCATTATCTGTGCACTGGAATAAGATAGGGAGTCGAATTAGTCGAATGTAGTTTTTTAACGGTAACATTGTAGATTTCATGGTATTAAGTGAATAATAGAAAAAGTCGAAGATGCCTGGGAAAGATATCTAATAATTATTTGTGGAAAAATGAGTCGTAAATGATAAGCGAAGAAAGAGGCGTTAAGGCGAATGTATGACTTGGAAGAGAATGATTGAAGATGACGACCGAGACATGGCATGATCAAGTGAAACAAATTAATACTTATTCCAAAACAATAAGATTTTTTCCAACTCATTGCACAAAGTTATATTTCAAAGGTTCTGTGAGAGTCCTATTCAAGTTCTGTTATTATATCATTATAGGCTAGTTGCTTGACAGAACTGAAATAATAACAGAACTTGAAAAAATCTTTCACAGAACTGGAAAATTAACTTTAAAATTTGAAGAATTGTTCAAATTCTCCGAAACAACGAAATATAAGTATTGAATCATCAGCCAAGAAGAACAATCATCAACGATTTTATTAAAACCTGTTTATAAGTATGTATTATCAATGGTACTATGTTGATTTTTTTTAATTTTGAATGCAATATTATGTTATATACCGCAGGGGGATTCACATATCATACATAATACTCTTTTATTATTCTGACTCTTGACGTGGCCCGATTCAAGCATTTGATTCACTTGATCGTGCCATGTCTTCCTCGGGCGTCTCCGACTTATTCTACCATTCACATTTGCTTAATATATTCGCTTTACACTCCCTTATTCTTCACTGGGCATCAAATACTGTCATGCCTCGTACGTATAATCGAAAAAAGTAAACATAGAATTTTTTTTTCTTCTCTTCATTCTAGTAGTGGGTTCTCTATCATGAAAAGACCATAATAAATGTATGTACATTACTCGTCTCGTCATAGCGTCCCCCTGGATCCCCCCGTCGCCTCCCACAATCCCCCTCATTCCCCATGGCTATCCCCCACACCCCCCTTCCACCCAGCAGTCCCCCCAGCGACATATAAAATGATAATAATATATCCAGCCCGCCTCAAACCACAGCCTTTTAAAATATATTTCGGTTGCCAACTGATTTTAAGCTCGGCGCGATGTTAGCAAGGATTTTATATTATTATTTTTCCTAGTGTCGCTGGTAGGAAGGCGGATAGGATGTTTTACGCGTAATACACGCGACCCACAATACATACACCACACAAGAGTCCTGCTAACCGTGATCGGTGCTTCTAATTCACCCCATTTTCATAATATGAATACTGCAAAAGAGCTGTTATTATTTTCAGCCGAAAAAATTAACTTTCTACGGATCATTAACAAACGATTAACTTCATTTTTTTCGATATTTGGGGGATGGTGGTGAGAAGGGGGGATATTGGGGAGGTGTAGGGAAGAGGGTGGGAATGTCTGAAAGGAACTGTAGGGGGTGATTAAATGATGGAGTGAAAGTTATAATAATTTGTTGAAAAATTTTGGCAGAGTTTTTTTTTATCGCGCGTCTGGGATTTTTTATATTTAACCTCTAACCTTATCTGTTATTAACCTATTTTGTGTGAACCTCGAGGCGATATATTAATTAGACAGTTAAGAAGCGTACAGTCCTTAAGATTGAAAATTTATGCCAACCTTGAGGTAATTGAGCGTAGAAAAATTCAATGTTATAATTATTAAAAACTTAGTTCTTGGAAAAAAATACTTACTCTCCCGTTTTAGTGAAAATGTGAAAAACTAAACAAATCACAAAAAATACAGATGCAATAAAAAAAAATAATGTAGTATTAAATTTATATCTCTCTTTCTATTGTATTATTATAAAAGTGTCAAGCAGCGTGACTTAGTTTTTTACACAAATCTACGGTTTTATTTAGAAATTGATGAAATTTTGAAAAATTGATTGTCAGAACAGTAGGAAGGTGGCTGTTTATTGGGATTTCTAAAAATCTATCCCCACCCTTTTTTCCATCCATTAACGCAGAATTTTGATACTTCTTGATGAAATTTTTCACATTTTGAAAAACTAATAACTTATACTTTTGAACAATAATTTAAAATAAATCAAAACCGCAGAATACTTTCTCGCTAAAGTATTTAGTAGACATTAGCAAGACAAAGGCTGATTCTCAGAGACGTTTCGCAAGGACATCTCTTGTGAATACATAATATTTTTTTATCAATACACATTTTTTTTAAATGTGTGTTATTTGGGTCAAATCTAACTGCTCCGATATTGTTTTTTTAAATTGTTTATTTTGAAATAAAGTCTCAGATAATTGACAGTGATCGAGTGAGGATGGTTATCTCAGTGGGTGGGTTTCATTAAAAAGTTAGCGAAAACCCCCCGGCTTAAAACAATAAATAGTATTACTTAAATACATAATAATTTACTACATCAGTTGTCAAATAGACTTTATTTTATGACTATTTGCGCTATGACTGTATATTATAAAACACTAGCTGAAGTCCCCGGCGCGGCGTTGCCCTAGTTCTATGCAATGTTTTTTGAAATTAGATAATTAAAATTTCATCAAGAATTATTAAAATTCTGCTTTAAGGGGTGGAAAGAGGGTGGGTGGTTTTCATAGTATCTAATGTAGACTGTGACCTTCCTTTTCATCAATCTCTTTGTTGAAAAAAACAAAACACACACAGAAACACTATTAAAGATACACGCGGTGTTCGGTAACACGTAGTACAAGCGGGAAACTGATGAATCGGCATCATATAGAATGACCAGACTTGTCTACTCAATTCCGGACCTTAAATTTTTGTCCGTGACTCTTAAGGTTAAACGCAACGCTCGTTGTATTCTACGTGTTCACAGATGGCGTTAATTAATTAATTTTGTTTAAATACGCTTTTGCAAGGTATTGCTTTACATTATTGAGACAAATTATTTTTTTGCGCCCTCATATACGCAATATGAATATGAATCAATAGTTTTGTTCGTTTAAAGACTTAATTCTTTCGAGAAAGGCACACAAATACAATATTTTACCGATGATTCAATCCAATATTGTATTTGTATGCCTTTCTCGATAGAATTGAGTTTTTATATGGACAAAACTATTTTTCATATTCATATTGCGTATATGAGGGCGCAAACAAATAATTTGTCTTAATACTGTAAAGCAATACCTTGCAAAAGCGTATTTAAACAAAATTAATTAATTAACGCCATCTGTGAACACGTAGAATACAACGAGCGTTGCGTTTAACCTTAAGGCGATGCACTACGTCGTGTAATACTTTAAATTGAGCCGCTATCAATAACAACCCTTACGTAGATGGCGATAAGGTTTAAATTCTCGCTTAACACCATCCGCCTGTTTTGATTTCTGCAAGAAAAAAATATGGCCAAAAAGTGCCTTTTATTTTATTTTGAGGATGTCCAGGCATAAATATTTTTTTTTTCGATAATTTTATAAATAACTTAATTTTCCACATTATACAATAAAATCATAACCGAAAATAGGTTCGTAAGTAGGAGATTTTAAACTTTAAAGCAGTTTTCATAGGCCTTTACATTATTTTTTTCTGGGCTTATGAAAAGACTTCTAAAAAATACTCGATTATTTCAAAGGCCAAGATGTATTCTACTCGCAGTATTTAATTAAAGCATCTGAAATATTTCTAGGCTACCAAATTTTCAAACCAAAAACACATGATATTGCATTACTACGTATGGCATCGCCTTAACGATTTTTGTCAGTCATTACGCAAGTAATGTTTTGTCTCGACTTTTCTCGACTTTTCTCGACTTGTCTCGACCTGTCTCGACCTGTGTCGACTCGTCTCGACTCGTCTCGACTCGTCTTTATCCGTCTTTACTTGTCTTGTCTTGATTTGAAAATAATACTCGATTTACGAGTACTCGAAAACGAAAGCTCAAATCTAAAAATTATACTAACTACAAAATCGACTCAAATTTGACTGGATTCACCAGTTCCCTTTGTACTACGATTTTCAGGACACTGTGTATACAGGTGTCCAGGGATAAAGTGCACCAACTTCGGGAGGTGATTCTATATGATGGTAGAGGTAAAGAAGATTAGTAACTTTTTTCGAAATTACAACGTTTTGGTAGTTCTTAGGTGAAAAGGTTTAATTATTTGTATGGAAATAATTTTAGTATAGGAAAAATCACTTCCGAAGTTAGTGCACTTTACCCCCGGACATCATATAAAGATAGATAGATTTGCGGTAAATAAAGGGTCATGTTAAAAACAATACAGGGTGTATCAGCACGTACCCGACAAACTTTAACCAGCTATTCCTTAGCACATTTGGAGTAAAAAATGTTATGGGCACTTTGCTGTCAGGTAGCATTTTTTTTCAATTAAAAACAAAAAAAAAAAAAAATTTCCACACTACATCACTGTCATTGGCATTGCTTTTCGTGTTCAACAGCTGTTATAAGCAAGTATGTCGAAAAGCGTCTTCGCTCTTTCGCACACACTAAATAATAATAGTTATCAATGAGACGAATGGTGCCGTGCCATTTCGTTGTGATTGTAAAAGCGCCACAATATAGGTACACACGTACATTATTCAACGGAATTCGAATAAAATATTGCCAGATGGGTTTTCAAACTTTGACAAAGGATAAAACAGTGGTGACATGTGGTGAAAATATGAATAATAATTTTTATTTTAAAAACGTTACCGGACAGTGCACATAAGATGTTCTACTCCAAATATGCTAAGGAATAGCTGGTTAAAGTTTGTCGGGTACGTGCCGATACACCCTGTATATGCCAGACTGTTACTGACGATGACTGCGGAATCTGTTAGACTGACCGTAATCTAATGTAACGAATGATTGTCTGTGTTCATACTTACCCAGTACCATGAACCTAAAAAGCCCTGGACAAAGCATTAGTGCGATTTTGTCTTGGTTTAAGGCAATTTTAGAATATCCTGATAAGCGTTAGAGTTAATTGTTTCTTAAATTTTGGGTTTTATTCTTCCCTCGTTAAAAGTTCTTCCATGTTTTCCAACAGCGACGAATACTTTAAAAGATTCTCTAATATTCAGCTTTTGGATATCTCAATTTTATAGGGGGACGCCACAGAATATTATAATCTCTGATCTATATCGATTTGAAAGAAAACTGATGTCGCCTTAAGAACTTTCCACTTCTGCATATCAGACAGGCCAGTGACATTGATGAAATACACAGAGAAAAAATACCAATATTCAATATTGCTAATTTATTAAGAATTAAATTATTTCTTAATCCGGTTAAACACGGGATTGCAGGCCCTTAACGACGTAAGGCTCTCAACTAGCAATCTGAAGGTAGCGGGTTCAAATCACAATTTCAAATTCAAATTTGCATTATTTCACAAATCATTAATTTAAAATAATATATAGTATAGATACTTGCGGCACGTTCTTGAGGGGACGATACTCCCAGTATCGCCCATTCTGAATTGAAACGTTGCTTTAAATGGCTTTAGCCGTGTTTGGTGACAAGATCTGAATCCTCTTCCTTATCTCCTCCCCCTCCGCACTTCCTGCAGCATCAAAATATACCTTAATTGGGGATGCCATAGTCTCACCACCTCCAGATGGTTGGAAGCAGTAATGGTTGGTAAAATCTTGTATTATCACGATGTCGGAACACGTGTTCATTAAAATCTTGATATATCAGAATTTTGTCATTGTATATTATCAAGGTAAACTAAAAGTTTATCAGGAAATGGTCTGCGATCCCGTTTTTAACGGGATTACCAATAATTTGAAGAAATTTTTCATAAATTAGCAATACTCATATTTCTCCGTGTAGGTACGTGCAAACTTGTTCTAGAAAATCTTTGTGATTAATTTAACAGAAGTAAGAAAAAAATAATCTTACTCTGGGTACACGAACGCGCACATAATACGGTTAGTAAGTCTTCAGTGGGAAACTCAAAAATATGAATAATAATAAGAAAAAAAAAAATTTACATTGTTTTCGGAAAAAGAAATTCTTTTTTTTCGAAAAAGAAAAGCACAAAACTGTTTTTTATTTATTTTTGTAAATAATTTTATAAGAAAGCAAAACAGTTAATCAAATGAAACTGTCACAGATAATCTTAGCTATAATACTGTATTTTTTTAAGTTGTTTCCTTTACGCGTTCATACATTTCTATTGAAAAAAAAAATTTAGTAGTTTACATTTATATTTTTATTGAGTAATTTAATATTTTATTTGTATTCTACTCAAGCGAAACGATAGGAAAACCTTCAATTTATATAAAGCATATTTTTGGTATTCATTATGTACACCCATTCGTCATAAAGATTAATCAAAATTGCGATTTAGCATTAAGCTTCACCTTAAGTAGGGTCATATCAAGTGACATAACAACAGACGAGTATGTATGAACGTGAATGAAGCAAGGAATGTGTGCCGAGACAGAAATGTGTGGCGGTCGCTCCACTCTGCCCACCCCTTACGGAAATAACCTGATGGTTAGTTACTTAGGTATCTAAGACTTTCTAAACTCTGTACCTTTTATTGGGACCTATTTTTAAGGACATGCAATGCGAAATCATGTGTTTTTGGTGTGAAAATTTGATTCTTTAAAAATATTGCAAGTAGAATGTATCTTGGCCTTTGCTATAATCGAGCCTCGAAAAATTAAATTTTCAGGCCTATAAGAAATGCTTATAAGTACAAAATCGTCTTCTTACAAACCCCTTTTCGGATATGGTATGATGTGGCAAATAAAGCTCTTAAGATTTGCTCCTGAACTTCACAAATAGTTCAACTCAACGAATATTTTTCAATATTACGTTTAATTATTACAAGTTGTTGCGCTGGCTGCACGCTGACCAAAGTTTGCTCGCCAGAAAAATCTTTTTTTTATAGCGAGCGCGCAAACCTTTTAGCCGTGTATATAAAAAGCTTCCAACAAAACTACACAGAGAGCGTTAGTGGTTTTAATGGAGGGAAAAGGAAAATTGCAAAAGCCTTTTGTAGCAGAAATCTCCCTAATCCAATGGCAGCGGGTTCGACTCCCGGCGAGTCCAAATAAAGTGTATTAATTAATATTAATTTATTATTCCTCATTAAATAAATTTGTCAAGTACCATTAGGTACATATAGGTATAAACGTAGTACCTAATATATTTTGCTGAACGCTCCAGAGTGATAGATTCTCTATACATTATGAATCGTAGCGTAACGTTGATTTAAATGGCACTAGCCATATTGGTGACAAGATCTGAATAGTCGGGTACTTCCCAACCTTTCTCTTCTTCTGCGTCTCCCAATACCCCAGTTGGGTATGTTGTGATGCTGGATTCCATAGTCTCACTGGCTCTCGTAGTCTGACAATCGGTAGCAGTTGGGACAAATCCTGGGTCTCGCGCCAAAACGAAAAACGAAAGAAAGCCTGCTCGAATTCGGAATTTTCCGGAGACTGCCGAAGTCTGACGAACTTCTTGCGAATAGCGGTCCGAGACGGGTCTAAAGAGATCAATAGATAGAGATGGCGGGGTGCCAAGTCGAGGAGTGCGAGTATTGCGAAATACGATGCTTGCGGCGCGTCCGTCAGCCGACCAATGCAGCGTGGTACCTACCGCACTACTTACGTATATTTATATTATAAATAGCTTTATACACTGAACAAATAATCCCCAGAAGTGTGACTTTATAAAAAGGTGTCCGGGGTTAAAAGTGCAGTAACTTCGGGGAGGTGATTCTACAGACATGATAGTTAATAGTACAATAAATCAAGAAACTCTTAAAATGTAGTCAAAATAAATAAATAAAAATTGTTAAAGGGTAACACGGATTTTAATTGTTATACAAAAATATTGGAGATTCAAAAGCGAGGTTATTTTGTACTTCCAAATCTGACAGATTGAAAAGGACAGGAAAAATAACACAAAACAATATTTTTCTCAGCTTTTTAATTATGATTCTTCCGCGTGGTGTTTTTTTAAATTATAATTTTGATTTAACATCTCCGATAAATTCAAGTTTAAAAGATAACGAAATAGCTATGCGTAGAGTGAATTTGGCTGAATTAATTAATGTAGCATATGGTTTTCATTGTTATTTACAGATCGCTTGATTTCTAAGGCCTTAAATTTTCTGATCATTTTCCTTTGATGTTAATATGAAGAATATTGATCCCATTGTATATCAACACTATGGTTCTTTGACATTATGTTTAGCGAATTCAGGAAACTCATTATTGTTTTTTAGACATCTCACGTGTTCTTTTCTACGTCGCCCTAGTTCCAAAATGTCCAAACGACCGATCAGTAAATTGTTAAATCTCCATTTTTAAACGATAAATGATGTACAAAAAATATAATTTGTCATATTATTATTAATAAGAATTACTTAAACTAATGTGATCTTTTAGTGATAACATGTGATCCCTTACGAAAATAGCTCAATCTTAAATACTTATTATTACGTTTCAATAAAATAACGAAAGAAAACTTGCTACTGAAAAATATTTGCTAATTGGTTGTTTGGACAAATAAGCACTAGAGCGATGAAATATGAAATTTGCGGGATGTTTTCCGAAGAACTCCTTTCTGTCCTCCGACAGGACAGAAATTTCATAAAATTGACATAAATCTAATTTTCAAAAATTAAGGTTCCCCATCGATTTTAATGTCACCTTCATTATTTTATTAATGCCGCAGTCTTTGGCGGAATAATAACACATTTTTTGTCAGTGATATTATATTTTTTCTGATTTCTAAAGATTCTTCTTGAATCGATTATTCATATAAAAAAATATCTGAATTTACCAATGGCGGCTATAGTAATTATGTACAGCGTTTAAACAATCAACTTTACACGGCTTTTCTTTTACTATGCAACTCTATGGCGTACTTACTTATTCGATGATTAGTTTTTAATTTTTTTATTATTCCGAAGAAAATTACTTGAAGGGGTGTAAAAAATAGCTGTTTAATAAACTTATTTAATAATCATTTTAAAGGGCATACAATATTATTACCGTCACCGTTCAAATACCTGCTCTATTCAATTTCGAGCGATTAATACGATAATATGTCGATTATGTTATTTACATCACTAGCTACGACGTACGAGCAGATGAAAACATTGTTGCCAGCACTTCAAAAGGTTTAACTTCTTTGATATTTTCGCTTTTTTTACACAGAACTAAAAACCACGTAAAAATTATAAAACCGTCGATATTATTTGGCTGAGGAACCGGAAATTTTTGTGTTAAAATCATTGTTTTTTTCTCAGAATTCTTTAGCCACCGCCCCCTCGTGGTTTTTTTTCTTCTTTTTAGTTCTTTTTCTAGTGACGTGAGCTTGATTAAAAATGTACTCGGCAACACTATGGCAACACTTTCCTTCAACCTTCAATATTTTAACATGTCAAAAATGTTATCCAAAACATTGAGTATTGTATTTCAGTTTGTTTATTTGTGAGAATGATGTACATAAAATTCTACATTTATTTCTACTGAAGATATCCCACAAACGATATCACCATGACCGAAGAAAGTTTGTGAGTATAAAATTAAATTACTTGAATAATGCTAAATCAGAAAACATTTTCGTATCGTTTATGATAAACTTGAAGAATTCCGCTGCACGTTTAGTACACAAAAAAATAGCTCTTAGCACGTGGTTTCAACTTAATTACTACAATAAATAACTATTTATGTGGTGGGAGATGGTAAAATATGCATTAAAGTTCCATTTTTTCTCAATTTAAATTAAGTTTGAAGGTTAGGAAATACGCATTAATTATTAAAATAACCCAAACTAAACCATACAAACCTATTTTATGAATGTTTACTTAAACCCCCGACTTAAATAATTGTCTCTATTAAATATTTACGTGTTGTTTTTTAAAGTGCCTTTGCATGCAGCGGAATTCGACAGGTTTACCAATTGCTTATACAATATCATAACTTTTATTATTCCTGGGGATTAGTGCTTTTCTAACAGTATGGAAGATCTACAGTCTCTCGTGTCAGTGGGTCATGTCAGGATAATCAATGGTCATAGGCAAAATGAGTCCAAAGTCATGGTGTTTAAAAAAGAGAGAGAGAGAGTACGAAAACACTAGTATAGTTGTGAATGATGAATGCTTCGAGCAAATTTTTAATGACACGGACGAAGGGTGAATACAGGGAACTTTTAACAAAGGACTGAACGAGTAGCGGCCAATCAATAAGTGCTCCCGACTGCCGAGCAACCTATAAAATTCCCGACATGGCTCATCACAATACGAAACTCGGTTCGGTTATAACATCTCATAGATTTCATACAATAGGTCCCTTCAAAACTTGCGTAACTTGCAGAGCGACTGTACCTATGTTTGTAGCAGTTTGTTTTAAATCGTGATCCAGAATCTGACTACTTTCTTTTCAAATTCTGCGTGAATAGTTGAAACCGTGGGTAGGTACATTGCCTTGCAAATATTATCTTTTCACGAACGGCGTTCCGACTTTTAAAACCACGTAAAAAAAACTGTTTTTTCAGTTGCATGTTAAACGGGACCGCGTTTGTATGATATTGTTGTCGATTTTGTATCTTCAATTTATCATCTACTCTGTTTCAACCAATGTTTCGCTTACAGCTTTCTTTGATGCAATATACAACATGTCAATACGAGATGAGTGATTTGTAGTTGTCAAGCATTGTCTCAGGAGAAATTCCCAGATCTGGGGGTTTTGAATTTTATAGGAATAAAGGGATTATTTTTTGCAAAAAGGGAATTTTCAGCAATGTTATAATTATACATTTTGTTTAGAGATTATATTTAAACAAGAGTGTCGTGGAGGTTTTCACGAAACAAGGAGAGCTGAGAAGAGAGTTATGCACCTAATATTAAATTTATTGTCAGGCTTAATATTGTACTCTATTGAAACCCCAACATATTTTGACTACCGGCTGCCACTGGACTGAACGCAGTAGTTGTTAATAAAAAGTTGTCCAAAGAAGCAACATTAGCAGTCCACAATAGAGTGCTATTACCAACCCTGATGTATGGCAGTGAGGCAAGGGAACTGGCAGAAGCAAGATGAAAGTGGACTGAATGCTGTAGAATCTTAATATATAAAAATTCAGACTGCGTATGTTGGTGCTTGCAAAACTCGAAAAGCAGTCGACCGATGTCGCTGAAAATTTCAAAGTTGGTTCTTAATATTGCCAGGAGAATGTTCCTCAGTACTCAGTACAAGTATTTGGTTCATTCTATCATGTCATGTCTTCTTAAGGCATTCCCGACTTCTGCCATTCACTTTTACGTCAAATATTCTGCTGCCAGTTCCATACATCATCAGGGTTTGTATCACCACTCAATTGTGGACTGTTTCAATAGAAGGAAGACTATTATGTTTATGAATATGCCTAATGTACGTTTTCTCAGATATAATTTGACGATGAACACGCGTCGCGCTTCTCGCGCGCAGTTTGAGGCGATGCTCCGCTACATCGAAGAGCGGCCGCACATGGTCAGCAAGCCGTGCTCGCGCAGCAAGTGCGTCGAAGAGTGGGAGCGCATGGCGGACCAGCTCAATGGGATGCTGTCCGGAGTCACCAAGACCGCCTTCAAGTGGAGTCGGGTAACAGATATACATTTTTACTGTATTCATATTTGTTATTATAATTCCAATTTTGAAAGAGAATGATATTTTAAATAATTTTTATTGTTTAATTATTGAAGACAATATTAGCGATTCCTAAACGAAAATTTTAAACAGAAAAAATCAGAAAAAGATACGGTCACATCTAGGACTCGAACCCAGGACGCTTGCCTTGCCGGGGCACCCCGGCGAGTGCTCCGGCAAGGCAAGGGTCTAAAGTTACAGGCGCAAAACCAAAATTAGTAGAGTTTATACGAAAATGAACAACTTTATATTCACCACTTAATCTACATGTTTCAAAGCCAAAGGCTTCTTCATCAGGATAATGAAAAATAACAAATTTTATTTTTAATTTAGTTATTATTTAGTATAGTTTATTATCATTATATTAAAATATCGGTGCTGATTTTCTTTTCTTACATTGATGTCTTTTATCCAAAGTTCCTGTTTTTTTTTTTGTTACACACGTTACAAGAACTCCCCTGTCTGCACAGTGTAGACAGGAGAACTTATCGCCACCCGGTTGGGCAGTATTGTGAGGCGGGTTAAGATAGAAGTATAGGAAGGGATTATATGGAGATGTAAAAACAGATGTCGGTAGCGGTAATCAAATAAAATTTACTTGCGTGTGCTGGGATTTGAACCCGCGGCCTGTGGCTTGCTAGTCGAAAGCCTTACCCCTCGCCTTACTTGTCAGAGGCTTTGTAGCCACATAGAATGGAAGAAGAATACATTTCTATGAAAATGCTATGCAGCATCTATTACCAAGTGCAGGCAACATTCCCCAATTCCTCGTATATGTGCACCCTCCACACAGCATCCCCAAAGATGACATAGGCTCTGAGGGAAATTATTTTCTTCAGGGCCTCCTGTGTGGAGTTAATATATATAAAAAAAACAATATAATACAAAATTTTACAGCATTTCATTTTTGGTAATAACCTAAAGAAATATCGATATGAAGTAATGCGTACGATCGATTATTATTAATATGAGAGTATGGAATGTATCGGGAGCATCTCCTATCCTCTTCCTATTTTCCTCTTCCTCTCCCCTTCCTTTAACACCAAATTAATTTTAAGATATTAAAACTTCATTTCCAATGAACTTTAGCATAAGAAACTTCTGTGGCTTGACTTCAGTTCACTTGTATATTTATATCCATCATTGTATATTATGTAAAAGCTGTTTGTTTCTTACAAATAAATAAATAAATAAACATCAAAATTTTAGTTAAATTTATTGTTCCAGTGCTGGATTGATTGGAAGTGTTCAACTCGAAAGAAATATGCCAGCATTCTGCAGAACAAGGGAGATGACCTGGACGTCCCCAGTGCCTCCCTCAACGAGCTGGAGATACGGCTCCTGCCCTTCATAGCCGACAGCGTCATGGCTGGAGACAGTCCGCTGCCGGACATGGACGGCACCAGCACCAGCACCTTCCTCATAAAGGTATGTCATCAGCCAGCACTATACAATCATTAAGACGACCTCGGTGACTTCCACGAGTTCCATTAGGATATTTTCGCTATATTTTTTATTCACAAAACAAAATTATGATGACAGTTTTTTTAATTTTATTTTTTCACATAATACCCCATTGAGCGGGCATTAAGTGTCTTATTTCTAATTATCCACTTAAACGATAGCTACCCAAATTTGGGTAGCACCGCTAGAGCCCTTCAGCAAAACCTACCTAAATTTAGGTAGCACAGCCAAACACCCTTGAGCGAAACCTAACCAAATTTGGTTAGCACAGCCAAACACCCTTGAGCGAAACCTACCCAAATTTGGGTAGCACAGCCAAACACCCTTGAGCGAAACCTACCCAAATTTGGTTAGCACAGCCAAACACCCTTGAGCGAAACCTACCCAAATTTGGGTAGCACAGCCAAACACCCTTGAGCGAAACCTACCCAAATTTGGGTAGCACAGCCAAACACCCTTGAGCGAAACCTACCCAAATTTGGTTAGCACAGCCAAACACCCTTGAGCGAAACCTACCCAAATTTGGGTAGCACAGCCAAACACCCTTGAGCGAAACCTACCCAAATTTGGGTAGCACAGCCAAACACCCTTGAGCGAAACCTACCCAAATTTGGGTAGCACAGCCAAACACCCTTGAGCGAAACCTACCCAAATTTGGGTAGCACAGCCAAACACCCTTGAGCGAAACCTACCCAAATTTGGGTAGCACTGTTAAAGCCCTTGACCAATAACTACCCAAATTTAGGTAGAACTGTTAATTCCCTTGAGCGATAACTACCCAAATTTGGGTAGCTACATGTAGGTGATTTTTGGAATGAGTGCGGATGAATCTAATACTGGAAATCTCTATCGCTCGAATGACTATATACGTTTTTGTTTGAAGACAGCTTTTGTTAACATTAAGAACAATGGAACATTATATTTACATAATAATATATTTTTCGTTTCCTTTTGTCAATAGACTCCATCCAAATCCACCTCCAACTTTAAATGCGTCAACTTATCAGAGGATGAATCAATTCAAGGTATGAATCAATTTAAGAAATACAAACATTCCTGGTTTACGAGTAACCTGACAATATTTGAAACTTTGTTCATTATAAGTGAAAAATATTGCTTTTGTGCAATGACGGAAGATTTAGCTAGCGGAAGAGTCGCACCCGAGATGTCTGGATGAGAACCTGATGCATTTGTCAGCTCAGCTACTAATCAGTCTAACATTCATCTAGTTATGTATCATGGTTGTAAAGCCACTGTTTTAAAACAACTATTTGGTGCTTAGGAATATGTCCATTCTGTATCCCGCAGCGAGTACTGACTTATTGTCCTTTTACCAACCCTTTATACTGTCCGAAGCCGGTGAGACTATGGCATCTCTACTTATTGGAGTATGTTGTGGGGCTGAAAACAGTGGAAAGGGAAGGAGATGCAAAATTGAAGGTTAGAAAGTACCCTGCTATTCATATCTAGTCACTAGACATGACTAAAGCCATTTTAGACAATTATTTTATAAGCAATAATTATTAGCCCGAAACACTCATCCACATTGAAAAATCTCCTGATAAAAGATACATGACGCCAACGGGACTTTAGATTTCCGGTCGACAGCTCTGACCACTGAGCTATGGCGGCTTATCTCTTATCCGCAAAATAATTCAATATATACTAGTGTTTCATTCAACAATTACTGCTTGTTACATTTTTTCACCTGAAACAACCAACTTTATTTTATAAAAAATGAAGTCTCGTTGGCGTCATGTATCTTTTATCAGGAGATTTTTCAATGTGGATGAGTGTTTCAGGCTAATAATAGGGAATTCTCTTCACACCAAAAAATCACTTATTATTAATTATTCACATGTAGAAACACTTCAGACACAAGAATACATAGTTTTTATAATTTTAAAAAATCATTTATTAAAGTTAAAATGACTTTAAAAACAGGCGCGAACGAAATATTTCAATGCAGCTAAAAACGCCCGGTGATTGATCAAGCGTTCAAGGGCGAACGATGACGTCACTGTTGACCGGCCCGAGTAGATCCTGCAAACCGATGGCGGCGGCGGCGGCGGCAAAGGTGTGACGTAGCACTTGTGACGTAGCGGTCAAAATGGCGCATGACCGTTTTCAGAGCCGAAATAGCACGCAATTTTTAAAACAACTACAAAAAATTGAAAATGCATTTTAAAAAAAAGAAGAAAAAAAAAGGCACATAATAAAATAATTATCTTTATTGAAATAAATTATTTACAAAATGCACGAGAATTCCCTATTATTGCTTAGAAAAATAATTGTTACCCTTTGTGCTATGCATAAAAAATCTTGTCTTAAACATTAGTTTACCAAAAAAAAATAATAATTTTAGACAATGTTTCGATTTTGAACGGTGGACTTTCACTAGGGAAATACTGAAAGTATTTACCAGTCTGAAGCGTATTGCAAATGCATGTATAAGATTATTTAAAGAATAAAATGTGTGGTATTTGAGGATCTTAACCAATCGACCACGGAGGTCCGCTTGCTCAGTTTCTACTATTTAAATCTTATTTTTTATGCACTGAAGAAATAAACTGATAGAATATGATAGTGTGCCAGTAGTAAGGTCATTTAAATAGACAAGGTTGACATCGACATTCTTCTAAATAAGCTAGTTTCATTTGGTTTTTCCAAAAGACTACTCTGTTTTTTTGCTTCATATTTTCGAAATCGTAGACAGTTTGTTTATTATAAGGGTTCCAGTTCTTTGGAATTCACAGTTTTTTCTGGAGTTCCTCAGGGGTCTATCCTTGGACCACTTCTGTTTCTGATTTTTATCAACGATATTGGTTCAGTCATCACACATTCGCTGTATTTACTATTTGCAGATGACTTGAAACTATATCGTTCAATAAAAAACCATCTTGACTGTATTCTCCTTCAACGTGATATCGACTGCGTCTCAAACTGGGCCAAAATAAATGGCTTAAACTTCAGTACACCCAAGTGCAATATCGTCTCGTATACAAGATCAAAGAAACCGCATGTATTTGAATATACAATCAATGAAATTATTCTCCAACACCTAAATCAAATCAAAGATCTAGAAGTTATTTACGACAGCAAACTAACCTTTCACCAACACATCGATGATTTAATAAGCAGAGGATACAGGCTTCTCGGCTTCGTAATTAGAAACTCATATCCGTTTCGTAACACAAAAACACTGACGTTATAATATAACACACTAGTCTTAAGTGTACTTGAATCAAACTCGATCATCTGGGCTCCACATGATTTAACATACACTTTACGCATTGAAAGAGTCCATAAAAAAATTTTAAGGTTTTTATTCTCGCGGCTCTATGGACGTTACCCTTGGCTTTACCCATCGATTTATATATTAGGCATGACCAATTACCACTCCCTAGAGACACGTAGAGGTATTGCTTTGCTTAAATATTTTTTCCAACTAATAAACGGTCACTTATCTAATAATGAGATACTGGCCCAATTAAATTTTTTTGTACCAGAGTCTCACTCTCGAGGACGTCATCACAATCTTCTATATAGTAGAGCAAGCCGCACTAATTTATTAATGAACTCACCTGTGGGGAGAGCTACGTGCTTTTTGAATGCGGTAGATAAGAAATTAGATTTATTTTTTGTGTCCTATAGCGCATTTGCGAGATTTTTGGTATTGCATATACACTGCATAAATGGTACAATTATAACGTCTTAGGCTTTATTACCTGTAATTGTTATAAATAAATGTACAAATTATATATAAATAAATAAAAAAATAAAAAAATTTTCCCTTACTGCGGACGAAAATTGATCAAACTTCAAATCAATTTGATTGGCCTGTCTGGGGCCGAGGAATAGAAAGGTCTTCCTCAAGACATCAAATTTCTTTAAAATCGTTAGAGCACACTTCTATTTATTAACTGTTCAGTGGGTTTATGCATTAAGAGAAACGGTTGCGCTGCCTTTTTCATACAAAACTTAAATTTGGATTTGAAGCCAAAATAACTAACCAAACTGAATAATTCTATTTTTTATCAAAAGGTCTAACAAATTTCTAGTACTGATCTGCTATTGTTTATGTGTGTTTTAAATTATAATTTAAATGAGATTAAAGAATTCAAATTTGCTTTATTTTAGAGACAATCTTTTTTTTTTTTTTTGGGTTGTTTTAATTTAAAAAAAAAATAAAACATCAAATATGCGTTTCTTAGTGGTAGAAATTTTAATTTACGTAAAAAAGATTTGCTTGCGTTGATAAGCTTTCGGATTCCAATACGTAATACTAGAAGTCGGTATTTATTGCAGTGTAAAAATTCCAGGACTAACTACCATATGTAATCCTCATTCCTCAGAATACTTATGGAGGGAAGTAATTACCCCTAGTCAGTGGACATTTTCAATTAATAGTAGTGTGGCGTCGAGAGAATAATCCATACTGTCTCATTAATAGTAAACAGCTCGACCTACCTAAGTACTTGCAAGTTACTACCGAGAACTAATCGTAAACAACGCGACCTACCTACGACAATACGTTGCGAGTCGGTCTGGCACATTACGCCAACTCGCTAGAAGGTTCTAGCCTATCGCCTATGCGTAGTAGTAGCACCGCCGAAAGTTCCAGTAGGACCCAGTCTGAGCGAGTGTCTCCGTTTTATTTGCGATTCCGCCTACCTACTGTCGCCATCGCCTGGGCTGTATAAATAAGCCCGACGCAGCGAGCAGTCAGTATTCAGTCTTCAGACCGTCAGCCAACTACTACCGCACTAGGAACTTTGACCTAGATATCGCCCGCATTCCATAGTATTTCGCATAGTAAACGCGTAGATATTGTGATTGTAAAAACGATTTTAATTCAACAATAAACGCTGTATCTGAGTTGTTTCTGCTATCGTGGTACGAGAACACGCCGTCAGATGGAATGCAGGAAAACACTTCTTCTTCTTGACATATAAATTTATTAATTCACAATATAATTGCAGAGGATCTTATTTTCCTCTGCTAAAACTTAAACTGAAAGAAATAAAGGTCTAGTTTCCTCTATTCTTCAGTTTTCCCTAGGTTTACATAAACCTAGTAATTATCTCACGACTGACTGCCTAGGTACGCATGTACCTACCAGTTATAGCAACACTGCAATACTGTCTCCTCCGTAGGTACGTCTGTACCTACCAGTTATATGAATACTGCCCTTTTTCTGGGAGGTATCTGTATTTAAACTAAATTCTGAAGGACATTTTACCAAAATAAAGATGTTCCACCCGCTCGTTGGCAAACAACATTCTTAACATAAAATGAAATGCAATCAACTATTTTTAATGATACAGACGTGATTTAAACAATAGAAATATTTTAAAGGAATTATTTTGAGGGAGATGAAACTTTATTTGGGGTTTTTATTACTATGGGACAGGGGTGGGAAAGGTATTGGCAAATATTTTTAGGCATAATGGTTTAACTAGGGTCATCATAAAATAGATAGCGCACAGCTCTATTTGAAAACTGCCGCCGCTTGCAGTAAAATGTCACCAATTCTTAAATCATAAATGATACAAACAAGGCAATATGTTTATAAAAATACCAGGCCAATGAATTGTTTTATTGTAGGGTCGAATCTGCAAATGTGGGAAACTACACTAAACTTGAAAATACGAACTGTGGGAACTGGCTTGAAGGTTAAACTTTACTGAGCAATATGTAATAGTCGCATTCTGGAAGATACATACCTCCTCCCGTGAAGGTACTTCACAAAATAGGCTAAGAATGCGACTGTTATCTTTATTAGGTACCTACTGCATGTCTACGAAAATTACCAGTTAAATTTATTAAAATGTCTAAAATACAAATATTTATGCTGCTTTTAAAACTAGAAATTCCGTGGAATATGTAAATCTTATGACTAAAAATTGTGTAGTAGGTAATGTCTTTAAACAAGAAATTCCGTAAAAAATGTAACTCTTATGACTAAAAATTGTGTAGTAGTTAATGTCTTAAAACTAGAAATTCCGTAAAAAATGTATATCTTACTGACTGACTAAATGGTTGTAGTAGGTAATTTCGCATTCACCTCCACCCTTAAACCCGCCTTGAGCATGTATGTATGTAATATCTAGTATTAATTTCTTCGCACTTTCTACTGAATTTACACTATCTAAATAGTCGTTCATGTAATGTTTTGTTTTTATTGCTTTGACGGCCTGGGGATACTGAGATAAAAATTGATCCGCGTTTTTATTTTTTACGAATTGCGCCGAACAAGGTGATGATTTTGCGCCAAAAATTATAAGAAGGGAAGAAACCGCGTCACGCGCCTCTCCTTTTAACGCTTTTTGTAATGTATATAAATTTTTGCTGTCAGATACTTTTAAGAAGTCTGTGGTATGATGGAATATTAATTTGAACGCAATCCATTCAATTGGATTGCCGTTAAATGTGGGAAGATCATTGACTTTGGGCCTGGTATTATATAAAGACATTGCCTTACCAATTGATTCCGCGAGACGGTCTTCAGTTATAGCAGGTGTTGGTCCCTGGAATCGGCCCTGCGACTCTGGCCACTGTTGCCCGTCGCGTTGCTCTGCTAAGTTGAATGGCTGCTCTGATGTAGGCAGCTCCCAGTAGCTACTGCTTGGCTGCTGAGGCTGCGTCGACTGCAGCTGAAGAGATTGCCCTACCGAGGGCTGCTGATCCGATGTTCTTCTGGGTGGGAGTAGCTCGTACCGCCCGCCCTGCTGCTGCTGCTCCAACCGCTGTCCCAAGTGCAGCGGAAGAGTCTGCTCTGCCCGAGGCTCCAATTGCGATGGGAGAGTCTGCCCTGCCAAGGGCTGCTGCTCTGAGGATCCTTTTGGTGGGAGTAATGCGTACCGCCCACCCTTGTGCTGCTCCAACCGCTGTTCCAATTGCAGCGGATGAGCCTGCTCTACCCGAGGTTCCATTTGCGACGGGAGAATCTGCCCTGCCAAGGGCTGTTGCTGTGCAGTTCTTGTGGGCGGTTGTAGTGATAACCGCCCATCATTGAGCAGTTCCTGTTGCTGCTCCATTTGAACTCGAAGAGGCTGTTCATCGTGATCTTCAAGTTCTGATGATGAACTGTGATGTGACTGGTCCACCCAGTCATTGACTCTATCCTCGAGAGTCCGTTGCGAAGTCCTTGATGCAGCTTCTAAAACGAGCGCCGCATGTTGCTCCTCTGCTTCCAATATTGACATTGCTGCAGCCATCTTTGCTTCGGAAGCAGCCATCTTTGCTTCGGCCATCTCCGTAAGTAGGCGGGCTTTTTGTCTCGTGATGTGCACCTTGGTTGCTGAAGCTTTTATTTGAGCCTCCCTCCAGCTCCTGCTGGTTCCCGCCTTGCTGCCGCAGACAGATGACGTCTTTGTGTGTTTTCCCGCTTCCATGATGCTGCTGTTCCCGATGCGGCTCGAAGGACCATATGTTTCTGCTATCGTGGTACGAGAACACGCCGTCAGATGGAATGCAGGAAAACACTTCTTCTTCTTGACATATAAATTTATTAATTCACAATATAATTGCAGAGGATCTTATTTTCCTCTGCTAAAACTTAAACTGAAAGAAATAAAGGTCTAGTTTCCTCTATTCTTCAGTTTTCCCTAGGTTTACATAAACCTAGTAATTATCTCACGACTGACTGCCTAGGTACGCATGTACCTACCAGTTATAGCAACACTGCAATACTGTCTCCTCCGTAGGTACGTCTGTACCTACCAGTTATATGAATACTGCCCTTTTTCTGGGAGGTATCTGTATTTAAACTAAATTCTGAAGGACATTTTACCAAAATAAAGATGTTCCACCCGCTCGTTGGCAAACAACATTCTTAACATAAAATGAAATGCAATCAACTATTTTTAATGATACAGACGTGATTTAAACAATAGAAATATTTTAAAGGAATTATTTTGAGGGAGATGAAACTTTATTTGGGGTTTTTATTACTATGGGACAGGGGTGGGAAAGGTATTGGCAAATATTTTTAGGCATAATGGTTTAACTAGGGTCATCATAAAATAGATAGCGCACAGCTCTATTTGAAAACTGCCGCCGCTTGCAGTAAAATGTCACCAATTCTTAAATCATAAATGATACAAACAAGGCAATATGTTTATAAAAATACCAGGCCAATGAATTGTTTTATTGTAGGGTCGAATCTGCAAATGTGGGAAACTACACTAAACTTGAAAATACGAACTGTGGGAACTGGCTTGAAGGTTAAACTTTACTGAGCAATATGTAATAGTCGCATTCTGGAAGATACAGAGTTAAACGAGACTTTTATTTGTACACTAAGATAACTACAGTATAAAACAAAGTCACTATCCGCGTCTGTCTGTTTGTGCGCTTAGTTCTTCTAAACTATACAACAGGTTTTGTTTACTTTTATAATAGCGGAATCAGACGTTTCAATTTTAGTTGATCAAATCGACACCTTTTTTAGTTAGAAATCTTGTCTTTCAATAAATGTTGATCAACTAATATTGAAAAGTCTGAACCCGCTATATCAGAGAATCAGATCAATAAGTATAATACCTAGTGTGGTCTATATAACAAAAATAAATAACTTGGGACTCTAAATAAATTTTTTAAATTAAAAAAAATACTGTAGAAATACGAAAATCTTAGGTTTTACTTATGAATCTCTAAATAGTATAAAATAAAGTCGCTATCCGCGTCTGTCTGTTTGTGCGCTTAGTTCTTCTAATTCCCATTCTAATTCTAATTCTAAGCCAATTCCCCTATTTCTCGCATCCTTCAAACATTCAACTCAATTCAAACAAGCACAAATACCGATATATTTTTTGATTCTCTCCCTCTATTTAAGAAAAACTTTTTTAGCACACTGAATTCGCCCACATAACACACACAACCACACACAGACACACATGCACACGTACACACACACACAAACACTCACACACACATCTCTCCTTCCCCAGCACACTAATTTAACTTAACTTAAAATGTAACTTAACCGTAAAATGTATAATATACCTCATATGCAAATATGTCAGCGACATGTCATTGGTACCAATTATTGTACTAACTTTTATAATTTTGTAACTATTGTCATCTATGTAATTATGTACTGTTTGTTTCTGCAATAAACAAAAATAAATAAAATAAATAAATAAACTAAGCAACAGATTTTGATAGGATTTTCACTAGCATTTAGAGAATTTCTTCCGGAAGGTTAATATATATATGTAAAATGTGCATATTATATTTAAAGAAAGTAGAGAAAAGTCGATGTTTTGTAATCAAGTAGAAAAAAGATAATTTTCGGGCGCTTCCATTGCTAACGCTGGCTAAACCTTATGAGATACATCAAACATACATTACGGAAATGTATATCTTCAAAAGGCCTACAAAAAAGTCGACCATGATATATGCCTATATCCTAAGGATAACTCCCAGCAACGCCGGGTATACGCCAGCTAGTCTTACGGCTGTTGTTCCCAATCCTACTGATCAAGTGTTGAGCCGAAACTTTGGCTCAACAATGCTCAAATGCACAACTTCGCTCTTTCTAACGGAAAAATGGCGATTGAGCGATCTACCAATTTTAGGAAGCCAAACTACTGGATTAAGCTTGCCTCAGTAAATGACTAGTTATAAAAAGTGTCGACAGAGTGAAAAATATTCGACACGGTGGCATTAAAGTCAAGCTAGCACTTTATTTTTAACATATTACGCACATTTGTTTAAAAACACATAAAAATATCGGTTTATGTATTAGAGTATTTAAAAAATATATATTTATCATTAATAATAAATACAATATTAATTTAACATTGAAAGTTTTTAATTTGATGTCATTTTATTGAAAATGAAAGTGGGCGGGGCCACTAAAGATAATCAACGGTAAAGATGTTTGGAAACATGGGAATCGAACGATACTGAACAAATCACTTGGTTGATCGGAGCCTGAGATTGATCGTTCAAAAAGTTGGGAACAACGGCCGTTAATATAATCCCCAGATATTTTGACCACTGGACTGAATGCAGTAGTTGCTAATAAAAATTTGTCAAAAGAATTGCGATTAGCAGTCCACGATGGAGTGCTGTTACCAACCCTGATGTATGGCAGTGAGGCATGGTAATTGGCAGAAGCAAGATAAAAGTAGACTGAATGATGTAGAATATATAAAAATTCAGCCGAAAAATAGTCGACCGATATTGCTGAAAAATTATATATTAATTGCCGGCAACCCGGGCGTTTATTGCAATAACAGATCAATATAACAAATATGAAAGTAACCCGCCTCACTAGAAGATTTCTGTTCTGAGGCGGTTACATATATTTGCTTACACATACACATACATTTATACAAATATATATATATATATCAATATACACATGGAGCATTCCATATATAGTTACATACATGTATAGTTACATAAAAACGGGAATTTCGTAGGAACTTTAAATGTACAAAATGGTAGCGTTTAAATCTCATAATAATAACATATAAATAAATAGTTTAAAAAACAGTATTAGGTATTGATGAACTAGGCATGCGTAAAACATAAGCAGTTTTAATAAGAAAGAGTAAATCACTATAAATGTAAATAACACATGTTTGTAAATAAGGAATGAGAATTAGACTAAGAAGGGATTGCTAGAAATTTGCTGATGCATGCCCTTTTTTTATGTAGTAACCATGTGTTCAAATGTTTAAGTAAACTGTTTGGGTGTTTATGAGTGTTGCAGTAAGTGGTTTCTTTTAGGAAGGTATTGAAGATGAAAGGTGCTAGGAAGGATTCGTGCTTTTTGGCAAAGGTTGAATTAATTTTTGGCACTTGAAGTTGATTCTGTGATTTTGCCCCTGTGTTATGTGGGTGAGTTACGTGGCATGGTGAGGATTTTATGCAGTTTATTTGAATGATCTTTTTAATGAATAGTTTCCTAATATCTAGTATATTATTTGTAATTAGGAGATTTTCCGTTGGATGCATGTATTGTTTTTTGAACATAAATTGTCGACCGATATTGCTGAAAATTTCAATGTTTGTTCTTATTAGTGCAAAGAGTCTTTAGAGAGTTGTTTGATTGGGAGAAGAAGTCGGCACCGTATTGAGATAAGGAGTGGAATTAAAGTCTATGTAATGTAGTTTTTTAACAGTAACATTGTGGTATACAGTAGTGAATGTTGGAAGAAGTCGGAGACGCCCGAGAAAGACATTAGCAATATTTAGTCCGCTAGTATTTAATAGTTAAAAACGTAAATAAATAAAGTTGCACATATCCTCACTGGACCTTTGCTATAGCTTTTGATCAAATAAATCATTTTACACTTTGTTTTGGCCTTTAATCGAAATTTATGTTAAAGATAAAAATAATAAAATTCTATTTTTTTTTTTCAGATCACACCTATGTTTCAATAATCAAACAAGAAAACTCAAGAGAAACTCTCATTCAGCAGAAAGGTAATTAATTATTTCTTTTTATTATTAACCCTTCGGATATTTTTGTGCCTCTCAGTTCACAACACATCGATACCAGTGGAGTATTCTTGTGTCCTTTATGGCACGAACTGATACTACAATGAATTCCCTCATAGCTTCCTGTCTAGAGTTAATATTATAAAAGTGTTTACCATTAGGCTTTTCCACAAAATACCCCACAGCCCTTGGATGCGTTTCAGCCTGGGTTCTGTCATTTGGATAAAATGAATGTTGTTTTAATTTTGTCTTCTTTGTTTGATTACAGATAGATCCGGTAGTCCTACAATAGTCAAAATTTCCAGACCTAAGAGCTCATCACAAGAAAAATGTATGTTGGTGTTTTTATGATTTTTGACGACCTTTGTTTCACCCATAAACATTCAAATTAATAGATGAGCCAATCAGGGAAAGGGAACAAAACAACTTGTGACTCTCCCCCTTTCCGTGGTTTATCAATAAATAAATCAGGACAGTGTACAGGCAACTCACATTGTAATATCACCATTAGGTCATCGAAATAAAATCTGCTTACGAATTACTAGTTCTTATTACAGTGGTGCACAAATTTCTGGCTGCGTAAAAAAAATTAACTACAAATCTCAAAACAGATATTTTGTTTCACTATTTAGCTAGACACTAAATAAAAGCATGTTATAATTTACCCACCTCATTCATTTTTAGCGTCGCTATGCTAGGCGGTTCGGTTAAAAATGAACATTCATTCCTGCGCAGAAAAGTCCCACAATGGACAGCGCTGAAAACCTTTGCCTTACTTTAGTGAATTTTACTTTACTGCGCATGGTCTAGCTATTTCAATGTGTGCTCTACGATGGTCAATGTACGACTGATATCATAGTTTATTCAAAGCATTCTCGAACCCTCCTGATGCCAAAAATATTGTGACTTGGTTTACAAAATGATACCCAGATTTGGTGTGAGGCCAAATCTATTAAATTGGATGTCTATGGTTTCACCTCTTTTTGACAATCGAATAAGTTTCTCAACTAGGAATCCAGAGTTTGCAGGTAAAAACCCCAGCAAGCAAAATATTTTTTCTTAAATTGTTTTTTCATGTGACACATCACAAAAACGCCCCTGTCTGTACTAGGGGAACTATGTCACCACCTAGTTGGACAGTGTTGCGAGGCGGTTAAAGATAGGGCCTGTAGAAATAGATTTATTAATGCAGGTCTTGAAGAATAAATACGACCGACTTACACAAAACAAGTTGAAGAAACGACCCATTCTCATGATGCCAACATCAACTGCGAACAGGTGTTCCTCTAGTGTTCATCGAGTTTTGCATTTGTGCACCTTTGTACAGGGGATCAATGCTGCTAGCTCCTTACAGTAGGTTCCATTGAAATACATGTAGAATAGATTCATCATGCCCACATTGCCTCTGTGCATTAGATATGGCAATCGGCCTGTTTTCAATTATTTAGCAGGTTTAGAATAAGTCGACGTAGCGTAATGGTAGAGCAGCTGACCGGCAATCAGAAGGCTGCGGGTTAAATTCTCGTCGGCGGCATGTATTTTTTCTCGGAAGATTTTTTCAATTTGTATGGGTGTTTCAGGCTAATAATTATTGCTTATAATAATGTGTTATCCTTTGTGCTAAAAATCTTGTATTGGAAACATTAGTATATCATTCAAAATAATAATTACATATTCATTTCCTTTTTTGTTGCAGTCGTTGTATGCACCAGCTTAGATGAGTACTGTTCTGCTGAATCCAATCATGAAGTTTCTGGTAAATATTATTCATTTAATGAGATCGACACTCGAGCCATAACTGCCCAAATTCGGGTAGTTGATTTTTATAAAATGTTTTTGTAATTTTTTATAAAACCTAAAAATAAGGAATAAACAGTGAAATGTATGTAATTCATTGGCTTTAAACTGCAGTAAGCAGTTCATAATGTTTCCGTTTTAATATTTGGAGGTATGATATTAAGCCCCACATTCCCAATAATGTTTCTGTTTTAATATTTGGAGGTATGATATTAAGCCCCGCATTCCCAATTTTTATGACATATTTCTATTACATATAACACTTGTAAGTTTTTAAGTTGCTAAAAAAATATATGTTATTTTTAAGATAATAAATATCTGTACGAAAAAAGCCGAAACGGTAATTATATGAAATTTCTTCGATAGAAAAAAAATTGCTAAGTAAGCTCTGAAAACTATTAAAAACACGTTTAGTTCTATTATTTAATATGTTATAGTTATGAAAAAAATCACAGTGTATCTTTAAATGCAACTTAAGCATTTGTCAAGAGATTTTTGCTCTATTTCAAACGAGTCGTGTTTTATTAAATATTTTCACCATTTTTAACTCCCTCTAAAATTCGTATTTACATATCTCCCTTTCTAACCATCTTTTAACGCTTACTATGGAGCCTTAACCCTTAGAAGACGGGTAATATTTTGTAAATATCTCTAAAGCCAAATATAATATTGATAATTATATTTGAAATAATTGACGACCAAGTGAATTATTTTGCACTGGTATTATCCCCTATAACTGAAAAGTTATCATAATCAAGCTGTACTTTTTACTTCATTTTTTTATTAATCTATGCTTATTAATTTGTACATTTTTTCCATAGGAGAAGATTACATACCCAAGGAAAAAAGAAAAAGGCGTTTGAAAATAAAAGACAAACATGTTAATAGAGGTACTTACCTACGTATTATTATATTTTGAATTAATTTAATTACTAGCGTAGAACTAGAATTGTAAGATTTGTGAAACTTAAACTATTTATAAAATAATTTTTGCCTCAGAATTCATGCCCGTTGATCAACAATTTAAAAAATATATATCCCCAAAGAAGGCGCGTTGTCTTGGTGAAACAGGATTTTCTTTTTCTGCAAATGTGGCCGTTTTTCCGCAATTTCTGCCTTCAGCTTGTCAAGTAATGATGCGTAGTATGCTCCTGTAATAGTTTTTCCTTTTTGAAGATAATCAATTAAGATAACTCCATGACTATCCCAAAAAAACAGTTGCCATCACTTTCCCAGCCGAGAAACCAGTTTTTGCTATTTTTGGAGCCGGTTCCCCCTTTGCAGTCCACTGTTTTGACTGTATTTTTATTTCGGGCGTATAATGGTGTGTCCAAGATTCATCTACAGTAAGCAATCGGCGCCAAAACTCGGATTTATTGCGCCTAAACTGCGCCAACAGAGCGTTGGAAATGTTCATTCCAACACGTTTTTGGTCTAACAACCAACGCGCGTACAGCTTTCTCATGTGTAAATCTTGATTTAATATGTGACAGACACGTTCTTTGAACATTTTCATATACTCTGCTATCTATCTCACTTTAATTCGGCGGTTGTCTAACACTATTTGGTGAAGTTTAGTAATGTTATCGTCAGTAGTTGCAGTTTTTGGACGTCCCGAATGTTGATCATCTCCCAAGCTCTTACGGCCACGTTTAAATTCAGCTGCCCAAAATTTCACTGTGGTGAAATTTTGGGCAGCTGAATGAAAAAATGATGGTGCAGAGTCCCCATACACGGAGTCCAACTCATCTTTGTTTTGCGTAGGCGTATTGCCTTTGAAATACAAAAATTTAATAACAGCTCGATACTCAATTTTTTCTATTTTCGAAAAATCACACACATCGACTCACTCAAACGACTGTCTACTAAAAACTGGGCATCCTAATGGCCGAAACTTTGGTGAGTAACTGTCAAAAGATGCATAGCTACATTCACAAACTTTTATTGACGAGTACCGCCATCTTTGTGTTGAGTTCGGAAACTTTTCAAACCGCCCTCGTACTGTTGTATAATATAGTCTTTAGTCCTTACCAGCCTGCTCCAATCTCCATCAAAGCAGTCAGCTCCCCTTCCTCAGACTGCTTCTAGATGGTTTCAGAGATTGATAATAAAATGTACTTAATGTGTTGCAGAATCCAGAGATGGTCTCAAAGACGAATATCAGGAATTATTGAGGATGAAGACCGATAACGAGAGGAACAGGTTGCAGTGTGAGCTGGAGAGATTGAAACTGATGCAGAAGGAGATAAAGCTGAGGGAGTGCTCCCTGCGGCTGAAGCGAGGGAATAGATTTAGGTGTTCCAACGTCACCTACCCTTTGCTGAAGTTTTAGTGCCATTATATAAATATGTGTACTATGATAATACTAATAAATCAAACAGAACAAAACACAGAAAAATAAAAAGGTGACAGTCTCAACTGGGAATTGAACCCATGATCTCGGTCTTACGGGGACAACCTACGTGGACAACCTACCTTACGCCTATATATATATATATATATATATATATATATATATATATATATATATATATATATATATATATAGTAAGTCCAATGGCTGAGTTGGTTGAGACGTTGTCCCAGTAAGACAGAACCTGGGTTCGATTCCTAGTTGACTCCGTTACCTTTTTTATTTGCTGTGTCTCGTTTTGTATCATGTTTTTTTTAGATTTATTAGTATTATCTTCTTCTTCAATGATATATTACATTGGGTAACCGGATAAATCATCACAATGATAATTCATCACATCTTTAAAAAGTTATATAAAGTCATGGAAAGTGATGAAACAAAAACTTTATTAACTGGGTTATGTAGGTTAGGTTAGGTAAAAAAAAAAAAAAAATTTCATTGTTTCTAATGACTTTATATCACTTTTTAAAAGTGTGTTGAATTATCATGGAACCATTATATTGATGCGTATAACCTTCTAAAGTTATTCCAATAAAATTAAATATACTATGGTCCAGTTGTTTCGCAGAAATTCATGTGACAAAGTCATCAGTCCATTTTGTTTTTTGACAGTTGAAAGGTTCCCGTTAAATTCCAATTATCAGTCGGTTTCAGCTTTTGAACAAATTATGATCAGCAGAAGAGGACAACTATCATGTTGTTAAGCTTGTCGGCTTATTACACTTCGATATAATGCTGAAATGCACCTAGAATAGACTTTTTAAATGTCAGAAAACAAAATGGCCATTTGATGACGATAGGTCCACCCACTCGTACACTTCAGAGCGACGGTACTACGCCAAAAGTCTCACAATAAACAGTATTGTAAACCGTTACCCAACTTTCTGACTTTACTTTTCTGCGCGGCGGCCTGGAGTGGTGCGAGTTCCGTCGCTCCGAAGTGGACGTGTAATAGCCGCTAATGTTATCCGGGCCTGTGTGTTTCGAAATTGATGTTTTGTTAAGTTCTTTCCTGATTAAATATTGCTGATAAAGACCACAAATTGTTGTAATGACTGTTCATCATTTTATATTGGGAAAACAACTCGTAAATTTGATATTACGACCAAAGATCATTATTTAGTCATCATTTTCCCGCCATTTTATAATTTAAGATTATCATGAAACAACATTTTTTCGCACTTGTACAAGTAGGATCCTGATTCTGTTAGAATTAAGTATTGTTTTGACCTGGTATTCTATGAAAATAATTCAATATTGTTATTTTGTTACGTTTGTCTTATAATAAGTGTGATATCTGTACCTATTGAATCACCCTTTTGCTCCATAAATATATCTACCTACTCCTCGTATACCTTATCTATTGTTTATCTCAAGTTCTGAAGACAATACATCTCCCAAAATTTATTGCAGCTTTAGAATAAGAATTGTGTTGTCTGCTCGTTTATAAGTCGGTACCCAACCGGGCAAAAGTACGAGTACAATAAAAATAATAACTATGTTATTAATTTACAATAATTATAATTTTATTATTGTACTCATAAAGAAGCTTTCTTCAATAAGAGCTATGCAACGCTAACAATGACCTTAATAAAGAATTCCAAATCTACAAAGCAGTTCCATTATCCAAATATAGATAAATAAAAATGAAAATGTTTGTTTGTTCAAAAACTTAAATCTCAGAAAGTTCTTCTCTAATTGCTTTGAAATTTTAACACAATGTTTGCATTCGAATATGTGTGCATTTTTATACACCTTTATTATATAGATGTCACCTGTGACATAAACATACTTTTTGAAAAGCAGCGCCTTCTGATGGACAAACGTTTTTTTTTTTTTTTTTAAACAGCGCCATCTGTTGGATGTAAAAGCAACAAGCGCTATTGTTTCTTTATCTGCCCAGACAGACCGAGCCACAGTATCGCATGGTGGGGTACAGCTTGTTGTAAATATATTTCCATTGTTTATGTCATTTCCTTTACTGTAAGATTATTGTTAGATATTTCACAATAATAATACTTGGATGATTTGTACAGCGCCGTTTTTGTCCAAAATCACCTCAAGGGAGCTGTACAAATAAATGATACATTTCTACAATGATCTATCTTATCACTAACTATAGACTAGTGAAACTATTATCAATTTATCAACAGATTGCATCCACCGGTTCGTCGATCAACAATACAAAGCTATATGTACAATGCATTTGATTGATGAATGTGATGCTAGATTGTGCATATGTTATTATTCTTATTTATTTACATTTTATACAGGCAGATAATATACCTACACTACTTTACTTACCTGGTAGGTGACTTGAGATTAACACTGTTTATTAGAGAAATTTAGATACGGCTCGAACGCACATGACGAAATTAAACTTTCAGGTATTTAGAGTAGAAACAATGTGAGATTTCTACATTTTTCTCAAATTGAAAATCATGTAATTTCAATTAACCACGTTGATAATAAAGTTTGACAGTAATGACAACTTTAAGGCGATGCACTACGTAGTAATTTAAAATCATGTGTTTTTGGCTTGAAAATTTGGTCGCCTAGAAATGTTTCAGATGCTTTAATTAAATACTGCGAGTAGAATACATCTTGGCCTTTGAAATAATCGAGTATTTTTTAGATAAGTCTTTTCATAAGCCCAGAAAAAAATAATGTATAGGCCTATGAAAACTGCTTTAAAGTTCAAAATCTTCTACTTACAAACCCATTTTCGGTTATGGTTTTATTGTATAATGTGGCAAATTAAGTTATTCATAAAATGATCAAAAACATTTAAATATTTGTGCCTGAACATTCACAAAATAAAATAAAAGGCACTTTTTGGCCATGTTTTTTTCTTGCATAAATCAAAACAGGCGGATGGTGTGAAGTGGGAATTTAAGCCTTATCGCCATCTACGTAAGGTGTGTTATTGATAGCGGCTCGATTCGAAATATTACACGATGTAGTGCATCGCCTTAATATAATTCATATTATGTACATCCTATTTTGAATATGTTCTGCTGTCTATTTGTAATAATTGTATTTGCCTTTCATTGTTGTAATATTTATTTAAAGTTAGTATTTATTTATTTAGGAAGTAATGGTGGTTCCTAAAAATAAAGTGGTTCTAAAACAAATAAATTTGTTTTATTTGTTATGACAATACCAGTGGCGCACTCTGTATTTTGTTTCAGGGGGCCCTAGTTAGAAGAATGAAAATATCTTATGGATAATAATTACTTTAAATTCAATAAAAATCATGAACACAAAACTTGCATTTTACAGATATTCTTACGTACATTTCAACAAGACAATTTAAAAAGTTGGAAAGCACAATTAGGGATCGATAATTTTCAATCATTTTTTTTACTGTAGGTGTCCCAGCTGATTAAGGTTAAACGCAACATACATTATAATCTACGCGTTCATAGATGGCGTTAATTTAATTATTTTATTAAAATACGCTTTTTGCAAGTTATGCTTTACAATATTAACTCATTGTAGTCGGGCGCTTCAAACAATAGACTCTAGTCTATAGCGGGTGTTTTTCGCGATTAGCGCAAAAATATATCGCTTTCTTAAAATTGACATAATTTTTAAACCAAATAATATTTTCGATTGAAATTTTCAAAGAAATCATATATGACATTTGATCATCAAAAATAAATTATAATTGCTTTGATTACATCATAATTTCACCACATTTCAAAGCTGAATATAAAAACCTGATATTAATTCAGTAAATAGCATTCAATATTTGAAAATTCCATGTAAAAGATATTATGTACTGCCGTTCCTCATCCAGAACATATATATTATGTGAGAGACGACATGTCGATTCTTGTCATAGTGGTCTGATCCTACTTCCTTTTTCCTGTTTTGGTAATCCTGGGATGACATCATCTACTCGCTCTGTGATTGGTTGTTTGTTTTGTCACCGGCAGTTGGCGTCTCGCGTCGTTTCATTTGTCAATTGACATCGAAATTCTTTCGAATGTGGTCGAATTATCTCGCGCTAAGTTTTTTCTAATACATAAGTGCTGAGATAACTCAAAAACGAGTGAAATAACTTCCTTGAGAGTGTTTCCTTTTCGTGAAAAGAAAAAAAAAATAGTGCTTTGTGTAGATTACGCGTTGTGCATTTGGCGGGAAGAACGCAGTATAACGGTCAGATTTGTTGCGTCATAATGTCTACCGTAGTTCCGACGAAATCTACGCACAAACGCCGTAGCGAGGATATCGATTCCTCCTCTACACACAGACGTCGCAGCGAGAATTCGGATTCGTCTTCGAGTTCGAGTTGTTCGCGGCCTAAAAACAAAAGGCGCAAAAAGAGATCGCAAAAGAAGATGCTCAAGAAATTGACGCGCCAGTTAAGCGATCTGCAGCGTTTCGTGTTCAGGCGAGATGCCGCGGCCGCCGGCAATTCTGACGCGAGTGAGTTTGAGGGTTCCGAAATTGACGGCGAGTCTTTGTCAAACCCTATAGACGCGCCAGGCACCAGTGCTTGTGGTACATCCGCTGCTCCGATTTTTCGTGTGCCGGATCCCACAGTTGCATTAAAGGAACCGTTAATGGGAGCACCGACAGATGCTATGTTAAAGATGGTGGAGCGCCTGCAAAATTTTGATACTCCCGGTTGGTGTAACGTACGCTACGCAAAGGCATTAAAAGAATATGCAGCAGACCCGGGATTCAAAGAGTTGGAAGTAAATTGCGAGCTCAATTCCCTCACGCCGGCATGTGCTCAACTCACAGGAATGGAAAGGGCCTTTGCAGCAATCACTCACGTGGCGCTCCAACAAAGGCAGGTCATCCAGGACTCTATACAGAGCGTCCTAACCTGGAGCTGTCAGCCTGACACCAAACTTTCGCCGAAGACCCTAGCGGAGAAATTTCAGGATGTCCTTGGGGGAAGTATTGCAAAAAACGATGCAATCCTTCAGATAGCTTGTGGGAAGCGGGCGGAAATCGTTGAGCGGCGACGCCATCGTATCCTGGAGTTGTGCAAAACTCCATCGGAGAAATCAGCCCTGGATAAAATTCCTCCAACGGTATCGCACCTTTTTAATGAAGACAAGCTTGTCTCCCAGTTGCAGAGACTTGGTGGGGCAAGCAAAGTCTTCAGGGCTCAGATCTCGCAGACCCCAAGGGTTGCGAGGCAACCCTTGGGGTCTGCGAGATCTGACTTGGAATCTGTGTCAAGGCCAAATAACAGAACACAGACTCAATGTGCTTCTGCAGGAAATCTGGGTTTCACCCAATTTCCATATCAGTACCGGCGGGCAGACCCCGGTCACCACTCTGGCCCTTCCTCCTCTTCCAGCAGAGGACGGAAATTTCGGAGGCCGACGGGGCGTGGGCAGACCTCGCACCGTCGTCCCCGAAACAATTGACAATCAGCCCAGGCGATTTCAGGGAGGGCAATTGCGAAGTTCTTTAGAACAATGGCGTATCGCAAATGCCCCCGACTTCGCCCTAAAAATCCTCAATGGCTATCGGATCCCATTTTGGTTGAGACCTCCATTGTCCAGACCCACTCAGGTGAGGTTGCACAATTTCACCACAAGACACACACCCGAAATGGACATACAAATAAAGGAGTTGCTGAAGATGGGAGTGCTGGAACCAGCACCCATGAATCGGGGTTTTCTCTCCCAGATGTTTCTGGTGCAGAAGAGCGACGGGACCAATCGTCCCATCATCAATCTGAAAGTGTTGAACGATTTTGTGCGAGGGAAAAAGTTTTCCCTGATCTCCCACTTCAAAGTACCCGACTTTTTGCAACCCGGAGACTATATGACAAAAGTAGATCTGGCGCATGCGTACTTTCATATACCAGTGGCAAAGACCCATCGACGTTTTCTGCGTGTCGTGTACAGAGGTCAATGTCTGCAGATGACATGTTTGCCCCAGGGCTTGAGCAGTTCCCCTCAAATTTTCGCAGCAATAACCAATTGGATCGCAGAGATCCTTCGAAAAAAGGGCATTCGAGTTATTGTGTACTTGGACGATTTTCTCCTGGCTCATCAGAGTCAAGAAACTCTCCGACTGCAGACACTAGTAGCGTTGGATTTCTTACAGTCGCTCGGCTGGACCATCAACATAAAGAAATGTGTTCACCTACCGACACAGGCGATAGAATATCTGGGAGTGTTATGGAACACTGGCCTCAATCAGAAGATGCTAACCAGGAACAAGTGCCGGGCAATATGGAAGTCGTTGCAAAAGGTTACGACAAGGAAGGAATGGTCCCTGAGGGAGGCGCAGAGCATCCTAGGACAGCTGAACTTTGCAGCGTTTGTGGTTCCCAGGGGTCGCTTGCACTGCAGGCAGATGCAGCTCCAGTCACTTGCCATGACAAAGCTCCCACTCCGGAAGAAGGTACCTGTAAACCTTGCAGTACTGGAGGATCTAGATTGGTGGAGGCACAACGTGAGTACGCATTCCCTTATCCATTTCCCCAAAGCATGCCACTTCATTGCGACAGACGCAGCAGACAGCGGGTGGGGGGCGCAGGTAGACGACATCCCACTCTCAGGCTGTTGGACACAACAACAAACCAAATGGCACAGCAACCTAAAATAAATGTTTGCTATTCTCCATGCATTGAAGTACCAGAGAGCCAGTTTGAGCAATTCTACTTGTCTCATTCAATCGGACAACAGAACGGTACTAGCATATCTACGCAACGAAGGAGGTACGAAATCAGTGAACCTCCTTCAGTTAACGTATCAGATTCTGGAATTAGCGGACGCGCACAACATAAGGATGGAAGTGTATTACCTCCCGGGACGATACAATGGACTCGCCGATCATCTTTCCCGAGGGACCTTGTTACCAGAATGGCACCTTCTACCTACAGCGACCGACCAGATATTCTGCCTTTGGGGCAGACCCATGGTGGACCTATTTGCATCCAAGAGAGCTCATGTTGTAAACAGTTATGTATGCATAGACCCCACCGACACAGCAGCCCTATATCACAATGCTTTCAGCAGGATTTGGTGCTTCCCACTGGCATGGGTATTTCCACCGCCTTGCTTGATACCGAGAGTCCTGGAACATCTAAACAAGTGTGTCGGTATTTACCTATTGGTAGTACCGAGGTGGCCCAAGGTGTTCTGGCTGCCAGATCTCCAGTCGAGAGCACTAGCTCCACCTTTACAAATAACCAACCTACTCGACAACCTGGTGGATATCTCGACAGGTCTTCATCCTCCTCAGATTCAAAAACTGGAGATGGAAGTATGGAAAATTGGGGCTGGAGAGGAGCGCTCAATGAATGGTCAGAACACGAGAGAGGCCTCCTCAATGCTGGATGGCGATCTTCAACGGTCACCGCATATAAATTAGCATGGAAGAGGTGGGGCCAATGGTGTGTCAAGAATAAGGTGGATATAGCTGATCCTTCAGGTTCCCAGTTGGCAAGATTTTTAGCCAATTTAAAACTTAAAGAAGGCTTGGCTCCTAGTACCATTGCTCTTCATAAGTCAGCCATTTCAACATTAACCAACCCAGAGTGTGAATCGCTAAGCAGCCATACCTTAGTTAAACAAGTGATGAAAGGTATAGTTAATACTTCCAGAAAGAAGAAAGCATTGCCTATCTGGGACCCTAGACAAGTTACTGTATGGTTGAAAGAAAACCTTACAGAAACAGTTACTCTGTTTGAGGCTTCTCGAAGATGCGCTGTCATTCTTTTACTCGCATCTGGACGAAGAGTGCACGATCTTACTCTGTTAAGATACACACCAGACAGTTTCGTGGACAATGGGGACCATATTATACTTTGGCCAGCTTTTGGATCTAAAACAGATTCTACTACTCGTCAGCAGTCGGGATGGAAGCTTAAAGCTTCCTCAGACCGAGCTACAGATCCAGTATATTGGCTCCGTAAAGTATGCACCTTATCTAGAGTAAGAAGACAAGAATCAAATTCCATACCAAATTTATTTATTTCAACAACGGGCCCGCCAAAACCTGCCTCAGGAACAATAATTGGAGGATGGGTGAAAACAGTACTAAAAAGTGCTGGCATTGATAAATCAGCAGGGAGTACAAGGTCTGCTGTAGCATCACTGAGCTGGTTAGAAAATTGCCCCATTGAAAAGATCCTGGAAAGAGGAAATTGGAAGAGCGAGAACACTTTTGCAAAACATTACAGAAGGGAGGTAATGGAAGGAGGTAACTCTTTGACATTGCCATCTCTCACAAATCTGTTTGAACCTATAACCTCTCACAATTGACATCAGTTCTGTCACCAAGGCGATAACAAACACTTCTCACATAATATATATGTTCTGGATGAGGAACGGCAGTACATAATGATGGAGTTTTACCTACCATTAAAACTCTTATTATGTTGCCTTCCTCATCCAGAACATATATTTAATCACTGCTTGGTGAGATTATAATTGACAAATGAAACGACGCGAGACGCCAACTGCCGGTGACAAAACAAACAACCAATCACAGAGCGAGTAGATGATGTCATCCCAGGATTACCAAAACAGGAAAAAGGAAGTAGGATCAGACCACTATGACAAGAATCGACATGTCGTCTCTCACATAATATATATGTTCTGGATGAGGAAGGCAACATAATAAGAGTTTTAATGGTAGGTAAAACTCCATCATTATGTTTATTCATATCATATGCCATGCCCGCAATTTTGGATGTGTGAAATCTGATCGCGTAAATATTGAACAGTGTCGCCTAAGGCCGAAGGCGAACACTCAATAACTCATAAGTTTAATTGCTTCTTGTCAAAAAAGAGACTTTTGCAGTAGCCTCGCCTAATTGAAGAGCCCATTCCACTTATAAATCATAGTATTTATTCTTTCAAGGAATCAGTACACTTCATATGTTGATAATCCATCACACACTATAAGTACACTTCATCGTCACTATCATTGGCTTGTAAAGACATTTTTGTAGGGATAAAGTCCTATACAATGCTAACATATTCAAATAATAAAATACCAAACCGTTAACAAAACAGTGCGAGCGGTATGAAAAATAGTCCAATACGTGAAATGACTACTAAACTGGAGATTGAGATCGCATAAAAGCTCTAGATTTCTGGCGACGCCTTTACAAGCGGCACACTAGCCAATCCGGACAAGCCATCTCAAATAGCAAAAAAGGTAGCAAATTACCCTTCAAGGCGTTTTATTTCACGCTGATAACAAACCCGTATAATGCCGTTTACCGCCAAACACCGACAGTCGACAAAAACGGCATTTGCCGTGTCCCGCAGTTGACCGACAGTCCGCGAAAAACAGCAAATGCCGTGTCCCGACGACAATGTGTTAAGACAAATTTTTTGTTTACGCCCGTACATATACAGGCTGGGGCAAAAGTAATCACCCTATTGGGAAACGCTAAAACTTTTGCAAATGGCGCCAAATGTCAATTCGGTTTTGACATTTGTGAAGTAAATAAATGCAGAATACAAATCGACAAGACGTGAATCGGTTTACTGGAAAAAAAACAAATTTCACAACCAGTACCAAAGTTTACCATAAAAAAAAACCACAGGAAAAGAACATTGGGTGATTACTTTTGCCCCACCCTGTACAATATAAATAAATAGTTTAGTCTGTAAAAAAAAAAAAATCAATTCCTTCTAGAAAGGCATACAAATACAATATTGTATCAGCGATTTAATCCAATACTGTATTTATATGCCTCTCTTGAAAGAATTGTGTTTATACGCAGAAAAACTAATTATTTATATTGTGTTTCTAAAGGATGACTCGTAAGAAGTGTATTATAATAAAATAATTAAATTATCGCCATCTATGAACGCGTAGATTATAATGTATGTTGCGTTTAATCAATAATGATAATAATATCTTTTTTTTTTTTTTTCCATTATTTCTGGCTTTCACCCTTCAAGGGTGTTCTTGGCCATCATTTAAAATTATTGAGAAATGAAAGGTGAATTTAAATATTAATTTTATTTAAATGGGCAAATTTCATAATTATAATGAAAATTGGAGTCGAGTTCAGACTTAGAAGAGATGAGATGTTGAATGGAGGGGAGGCAATTTTAGATAAGGCTTGATAGAAGAGAGGATATTTGTTTAGAGAGGGACAACCAAAAAATAGGTGATCTAAAGTTCCCACTTCTAGACCACAGAATGTACAATCTGGGGAGTCAACAACGTGAATTTTAAAAAGATGGGAAGGAACGGAACAATGACCGATCCTCATTCGAATGAGTGAAGAAATTTCTTTTTTGGAAAAATGAGGAAATTGCTGAAACCACGGTTTTGATGGAATAGTCTTTTGTATTGAGGCATAGCAGGCTCCCTTGGATTGACTAGCAATGTGCCAATACTCCGACCAAACATTGCGGGATCTATCTTTGATGATGGAAAAAATGTCAGAAGAGGGAATTTGGTTTACGAGGGTAACAACAGGGTTGGACGCTCCTTGTTTTGCCAAGGCATCCGCAATATCATTACCCATGACACCAACATGTCCAGGAATCCAAATCAGAGTTACAGTTTTACCAGAGCTTTGAATGGAGGCTATCATCTCTCGAATAAGGCATACAAAGTGATCATCAGGATGAAGAAGAGGACTGGATTTAAGTTTTTGGAGGGAACTGAGAGAGTCAGAGAGAACGAGGGAATGTTCAAAATTATTTTTGATTATATATTTGAGAGATTCTATTATTGCAATACACTCGGCTGAAAATATTGAAAATTGATTTGAAATTGAATGAAATATTCTGTCATTAGAATTATTGTGGTAAACGTTAATACCTATACCACAGTTAGGAGAGTCGGGAGATTTGGATCCATCAGTAAATAAAAGAGAAAAGTTGGGCCATTTAGATGAAATAATGTCATTGAACATATTATTGACAGTTCGGGCCGGGAGATCGGAATGACTTTTAAGGATTCCGATCCCTTCTATTATTGTTGGGGATAGGGTGACGTGACTATATTTTAATTTGTATAAGGGAAGTAGATCATTTTGGATGATGTGAAGCTCTGAGAGAGACTTAAAATTTTTACAGATGTCAGGAAGAGGTTTAGTTGAAGCTCTGATTGTAGATGAATGGTTTGAGTCAATGAACAACGAGACGCTGGGGATAACCTGATGACATTGAGAAATTAAACATTTAAGAGCAAATTTGTCAGCAAATAGTTGACGCCTTAAATAAAGAGGAGGATCAGAACATTCTACTTGAAGGGAATTGATGGGTGATGATTGCATCGCTCCAGTTATAATTCGCAAAGATTTAGATTGAATTTTGTCTAATTTATCAAGTACATTTTTTGAGGCAGTACTAAAAAGTGGGCAGGCATAGTCAAGATGGCTTCGAATAAGTGCGTTGTAAAGCAACTTAATGCAAGTAGGGTGAGCACCCCACCAAACGCCAGATAATGATCTGATGATATTTATATTTTTTTCGCATTTAGTAACTAAATTATTAATATGGGAAGACCATTTAAGTTTCCTATCAAATGTTACTCCCAAAAATTTTACTTCAGAAGCGTTGGGGATGGGAGAATTTTTAAATAAAATTTGAACGGGGGGGTTTTTATGGCGGTTTGAGAAGGTGACACACTGAGTCTTTTGGATTGAAAGTTCAAGACCATTTAACGTGAGCCATGTGCAAAGGGCATTCATGGCTTCGTTAAGATATTTGACGGCGAGAGGAATGATTTTGGATGATAAGAAGAAAGCTATGTCATCTGCGAACTCAATAACTTTTACTTGTGGGGGAATAGCGACATGCATATCATATGTGTATATATTATACAGTAAGGGGGACAATACATCGCCTTGTGGTAAACCCTTCCAAATAGACCTACTTTGAGGAGAAATATCTGGAAGTTCAATGAAATTTTTTCTATCTAGAAATAGATTAATAATAGATTGGACAAACATGGGGGGGAGGCCAAGGCCTAGAAGTTTTTTTTTCAAGATTGGGATGGAAACATTGTCAAAGGCGCCTTCTATATCTATAAAGACGGCAAGACAAACTTCCTGTTTAGAAATTGATAAATTAATATCAGTACTGATGATGGCAAGGTTATCTTGAGTGGATTTTTTTTTCCTAAATCCAAATTGAGATGGAGAGAGAAGCTGTTTACTCTCGACGAAAAATTCTAATCGGTTTTTAATTAATTTTTCATAAAGTTTACTGAGGGTGGATGAAAGAGCGATTGGCCTGTAGTTGGATCCAGAATTTGGTGATTTGTTTGTTTTTAAAATAGGGATGATTATTTGACAACTCCAGTCATCAGGCAATATACCAGTCTGGAAGATTTTATTTAAGATGCTTAAGAAGTGGTTTAGAACATTATCATTACTATTTTTGATTATGCTGTAAGGTATACCATCTCTGCCTGGAGATGAGTCCATGACTGTTGATAAACAATTTTTTAGCTCAATTAAGGTGAACGGAGAGTCTAGCCAATGATTAGACATAGGAGTATTATAGATGGGCGTTATTTCATCTAAGTTAGGTACAGAAGGGGGGGCAATTTTGTCCAAGAATTCATCGATCCATTTAGAATGAGACGCTCGAGGAGATGGTGAACTGAAGGAGGATCGAAATCTTCGGATCATAGACCAAACTTCCGAAATTGGAGTGTTCGGAGATACTGAACTGCAGAAGTTGTACCATCCGGATCTTTTTTTTGACCTCAATACCCTTTTGGCATTGGATTCAGCGTTTTTGTATATAAGATAGTTCTCCATAGTCATATTGTAACGATAGGAAAGAGATTTAGCTTTCCGAATTCTTACTACTTTGGAGCATTCCTCATCCCACCAGGGAGTTGGAGGGAGTTTTTTGAGAGATTTAGTTTTAGGGGGAGGATTTGATTTATTTATTGCAGTTATGAGCATTGATTTGAAGTTATTATAATCATCTTTGACGGAAAATATATCGGTGGCGGGTAAATTGAGTAGGAACTTGTCCATATGAGAGTTAAATTCATCCCATTTGGTGTGTTTTGTTTTAACCTTTGTCGAAATATGAGACTTGTCTGATTGGAAAGAAGTTTGATAAGTGATGGTGATCGGGAAATGATCACTGGAGCAAGGGTCGGGGGACACCACCCACGAGGTGAGAGAAGCCAGACTAGTAGAACATATCGAGAGATCCACTGCACTGGGGTTTGTGCTGGGGCGTGAGATCCTAGTAGGAGATCCGTCATTCAAAAGGAAAAGGTTGGATTGATCTAAGAAATCCATCACACTTCGACCATCTCGGTCGGAGAAAGCAGAACCCTAGACGGGGGAATGGGCATTAAAATCGCCTAATATAAAGAAAGGAGGGCTTAGTTGACTTACAATTTGCAACCAAATTTGTTTATTGAAGTGGGCTGTTGGGGGAAGATAGACTGAAATAAAGTATGTATCCTTTATTTTAGCTGCAACCATTTGGAAGTCAGCATTGGGGGGTTTGATATTATTTATTGGGGAAAATGATATTGATTTTTTAATAAAAAGGGCAGCACCGCCGCCCGTACCTCCTGGGCGGTCGTCGCGGAGACAGGAATACCCTCCCACATTAAAGTGGGTGGATGGAGTAAACCAAGTCTCCGAGATAGCAGCCAAAGAAATAAAGTTGGAATTTAATAGGTTAAGGAGATCAGATTTGTTAGAAATAGCACTTCGGCTATTCCACTGAAGTATTCTGACATCCTGAAGAGTCATTTTGAATAAATGATTTCAATGTGGAAATAATAGTAGCAGCGTTGGACGGTAGATTAGTTTGAGAAGAAATGAGGTCAATTAGAAGCATAATAAGAGTTTGGATAAATGAAGAATTGTCTTGGGAGAGTTTTTCAGAAAGTTTATGAGAGTTCATTGAGGAGGGATTATAATTATTTGCACACCCATTTGTGGCATTTGAAAGAGATGAACCATTGGGATTGAAGAGCAGTGAGTTGTGTTGTTGCTGATCGTATCCAGGAGCCGGTTTAGAGATAGCATTTTTGTATGTGAATTTAGTTGAACGAGAAGAAGTTGTTGTAGAGGAGGGAAGAGGGTTGGATGAGGAGTTGCTGGATAAAGCCTCAGCAAATGATTTTTTGACAGGCGGGAATAGTTTAGAAGCCTGCAGAAAAGACAAGTTCTGAGAGGCCATAGAAATTTTGATATTTTTTTGGCGAGATTGTTCTGGGCAAGAAGTGTTGATGGCTGTATGTGAGCCTGAGCAGTTAAAACATTTAGGTGAGGAGGAAGAAGGACATTGGTCAGCTGCATGGTTTTCTCCACATTTAAAACATCTGGGTTGAGATCTGCATGCAGCTTTGGTATGACCAAAACGGCAGCAATTGAAGCATTGAGTGGTGGGATAAGTATATATTTCAACTGGTAATGAGTTGAAGAATAAATATATATGGGAGGGAAGAGATTGACCTTCAAATGTGATAACGACAGATTGGGAGGGCTTCCAAGAAATTATACCCTCAGAGGAGTCCTTGTAATTTAGCCTCCTGACTTTTATGGGATTGCCAATGTGTTGGGGGGTTGAAAGTGAAGACAGAATTTCTGCGATGGACAGATCGGTCGAGATACCTCTGACCAGGCCCATGCGAGTGACATTGAAAGTAGGGATATATGCCTTGAACTTTGAATTAGATGAAATGAAGATATTTTTGATGAAACTGTTGGCAGCTGACCCTGAGAGGAATTCGACGGAGATTCGGAAGCGACCCTCGGCTTTTACACCTCCAGGCTTGATTGAAAGATTCTTGCTATTTGATAGGAATTTGCCAAATTCAAGAGGGTGGATGGTTTTTCCTTGCTCAGTTTTTTGGGCGTATACTATGAATGGGCCACGGGAATGAGGAGAATAAAAGTTTGTTGGAGGAAGTTGAGAAAGTGCTGGTGGGGACTGTGAAGTCGAAGGCGAGTCAAGTTTTATTGGGGAAGAAGGAGTAAATTTCCTTTTTTTGGTAGAAGTCAAAATGACAGAATCACTGTCAGAAATTTCTACATTTTCCCCGTCTGGGGGGTCCGGAGAGGGATCTGGGGGCTTTGTAGGGGGTCCAGGAGGGAAATCTTCCTCCATTATTCACAACAGTAAACAACTACAACAATAGTATGGAAAATGACAGAAGTAAAAAAGTTTATAAATATCTGGAAATCAGCAGCGAAAAGTGACTCCTGGAAGATCAGGAGGGAGAAGAAACCTCAAGGCACAACACACTACACTTTTTTTTTTTGCCAGAAAGCAAAAAAGAATGGTATAAAATTATTTTTAGATAGAGCAAAACAAAACAACTGATGACAGCCAAATGTTATTGTTGCAATCAGCATAATAATATCTTAATTTAAGAAATTTGCAACTATAACTAAGAATACATGTGAAGTGTCCATAGTTTATGATTGACAAGAGAAAAAAATAATATAAAAACAATAGGTAGTATGTAACAAACAGAAAAAGTTGAGGTTTCTCATAACCTGCCTCACCAGGCTAGCAGGTAGCCTGTGTTGAGGCACTCATAACCTGCTTCACTAGGCTAGCCTATGTTGAGGCCATAAATGAACCTACACCTAGATCGTCATCTTCGTGCTTTTAGTACTGAACATATTTCGTCCGACGGATTTTTTTGGAACTAAGAGAAAAAGAAAGAGAAGGGTGGAGAAGGGCATGAGAAGGGAATAGTTGTCACGACGTCACAAACCATCGACCAAAGATAGAGGAAAGTAAAAAAAAAAAAACGGTACTACCATAGACAATATAAATACGGTCCCAATTTATTAGCCTAAAATATTATTTAAAAATGAAAAACTCGTAATTGCATGAATTATTTTATTATTCAAACACAGATAACACAAAAAAGGGACATACAAGCTTGTGTAAACACAAAACACATTTTAAATGACAATAAAATGTTAACACACCAAAACAGAATATTAGAATATTATTTCCTTTAGAGAAAAATAAAACAGTTGTATATAGAAGCGTATGAAGGTATACGCTTCTACGTCCATTTTGGCAGCAATGGGCCCGCTGCTGGGTCCAGGGAAGACATTAGCATCTGAAATAAATAAACATCACATCATCACATTACTCAAACAAAACATAGAATATTATATCTGTAATTCAGTTGCTGGGTTTGAAGAAATAATAATTCTATTGAATGAATATCTTTATCATAATAACGACTCAAATCAACGTCTATTCTTTAATTCTATCTCTCTACCAACACTCACAATCATATGAATAATATTAAGGTCGATAGAGATTTATACCTTTAAAACTGTAATTGTGATCTTGGAGGGCACCACAATTTGTGCAGTAGTACACTGGGGGTACACGTGGAACACGAATACAGTCTAAAAAAGAAAATAGATTCAATTCTGAGGTGATTCAAGTTAATGATAAGTTACATTAGAAACATTGAACAAACAGAGGGAGATTCGCACCTGCATCTTGGTTAACATCTTGGGTCCCTTGTGTACCAGGTAAATCCCGATATATTCCGATATCTGGAAGATTAAGGGTCGGCAAAGCATCTTTTTTCAACGAGCCACAAGTCGTTTTTAATTTTTTTGCAAAATGCGAACTTTGCAAAAAAACTACTTTCACTTTTCACAAATATTTACGTCGGCGAAGAACCATAAACATGTGGTGTTTTGACTTTTGTTACCACAGATATCCTATTTTATACAACTCAGTTCTTCTATGGCGTTCAAAGTGTTCCTATTGGATATTGGCATTTTAAATATTGTTATGACGTCACCAAAGCGCCACCATTCTAGGACCAAAATTTAGGTCGGAGTCGACCCCCCCTGGTTGAGGCACTCATAACCTGCCCCACTAGGCTAGCGGCTAGCCTGTGTTGAGGCAGTAATTTTAAATACTTATGAGTATACCTACACTTATACAGGGTTTTCCAATAAGAGGTGTTATTTTGATATTCAATCGTAAAAGATCAATGGTTTTGTTGCTTGTGTGGGACGTAGCGCCGTCTTGTTGGAAGTAAACGTTGTCCAGATCAATACCATCCAATTCCGGCCATGAAAAATCATTAATCATCTCTCGATAGCGCAATCCATTCACCGTAACTGTTGCTCCAGCCTCATTTTCGAAAAAGTAAGGTCCAATGACTCCGCCGGACCATAAACCGCACCAAACAGTCACAAGTTGAGAATAGAGAGGCTTTTCAACAATAACTCTAGGGTTTTCCGAGCCTCAGATGCGACAATTTTGTTTGTTGACGAAGCCACCGATGTGGAAATGGGCCTCATCACTCAAGATGATTTGCATTTGATTCACTCAAGTGAATTTTAATAATTTCAAAGCGTTGTTGAAGCGTGTATCGTTCCATTTTTATTAATGGCGTAGTTTCTACTTGTCAAATGTAAAAAAATGACAGCTTCAAAAGTAACATCTACCGAAATAGCGGGCTATTCAAAATAACACCTCTTATTGGAAAACCCTGTATTATAATATAAACACTCAATATTTTTGTTGGATCAATAGTTTCGAATTTGGGTGAGGGCACTGGTAAAGGCCCTATTACTTTTTGTCCAAATATAATGTTCTTTTTGAAATTTGTTTGAGTATCACATTTTTTTATGTTCTCTCGAAGATATGAGTTTGGGAAGAGGAAATAAGGAAGATCCCTGGCTATTTAGATCTGGTCAATAAATAATAGGTGAGGTGCAGTTCAATGACTGGTCAAACACATAAGCATAGACTAAAGTCTTTGAACCTCGCAAGGCGCAGTCCATTTCTCTATAATTTTCCTGCTGCAAGGTGTGTTTCTTTTGTTGTGCGAGGCAGATTGCTCAGGAATGACACAACACACAGTGCTTGAGCCTGTGTATTATGCGAGCTGTAGTAATTAAAAACGGCTGCAAGCATTAAGCGCAATATCCACCGGGAACGAAGCTAAGCTAGTACAAACTTAGTTTAGCTTAGCTCGCATCGTAACGAGTCTTTTCCACACTTTCATAAACCCCTCATAGTGGAAACGAAAGTATGAAAAAGACTCAACTAAGTTATTACTAGCTTAGCTGTATGTGGTGTGTTGGAAAAAATTCTATGCAGGTGTCCTGTGCATTGACTTTGGGAGGTAATTCTACATGATGGTAGAAGTAAAAAAGAAAAATAACTTTTTAGAAACTCCATTTTTTTTTCCATAAAACAATATTTTTCCATAGACTCCAATTTTCATAATAATTTTGAAATTTGCCTATTTAACTCTATGCACGCGGCCGTATCAACTGTTGTTACGGCAAAAAGTCTATTATAGTATACTCACACGCGACTGTATCAACAGTTGATACGGAAACTTTGACGGCCGATATTCCAGCGCTCTTTCGTCATAAATGTATTTCTTGCTCACTTGGACATTCGTATAACTATCACGATGCTGACATCTACAAAAATTTCTGAAAAATAAAATTGTATTTCATAAAAAAAGATCGATAATCAAGTGCGCCTCTTCGCGCCGTTTAGTCCTTTAGTTCAAATTTTTGTCAACGGATGGCGTTAGTACTAGTATATCATTCACAACTTTTCATAACTAAAAATGATAAGTGATCATGGTGTCTCACTTGTGTCTATCACCTAAGTACACACACGCTGAGTGAATGGCGGGACCACATTCAAAAGATACGGTACGTCTTTGTATGAAATTTTATGTTTTTGTTTTATAAACATCTAAGAGTGTTGACACACGAGGATTTGTTTTCATACTGTGGAGAATAATCTGTTCTGTCTATATAGTCCAATAAATCATGCCAGAATGCTATAATTTGACATTTAATTGCGTGCATAGGTATTTGAAAATATGTACCGCGTACGGATATAGATAAAACGGAGCAAATTAACGCATTCAAAAGGTTAAATAAAATTAATATCTAAATTCACCTTTCATTTCTCCATAATTTTAAATGATGGCCAAGAACACCCTTGAAGGGTGAAAGCCAGAAATAATGGAAAAAAAAAAAAAAAAAAAATTCCGTATTGTTTAATTGTATTGTAATGTTTTCCGTACAAACAATTCTACCTTTTTACTTCCAAAAAAATTATTAACCTTTTTTACTCGTACTATATGATGTAGAATCGCCTCCCAAAGTTAGGTTAGTTTAGGTCGAGTTCCATTTATTATAGAACACAAAAATACAAGTATAATAATTATGCAGGGAAAAAGAAACCCCCCGAGTCATCCAAATTATTAATTTAGAAATACTTTACTTTAACGACCTTTAGTCTAATTTAAACAATACAATAAGTGGGGAACCATTAATAATTAATAATTTCCTTAATAGAATAGTACCTTGTATAGAAATATAATATAAATATACGGTCTATATGTGGCCTAACCACAGTTTGATAAAATGTTACCGGACAGCGAAGTGCCAATAACATTTTTTACTCCAAATGTGCTAAGGAATAGCTGGTTAAAGTTTGTCAGGTACGTGCCGATACACTGTAAAGCATTTTTCCCAAATCTAAACACTGTATGTGCAGGATATACAGTGTTTTGATTTAGAACATGTGTTTTACAGTGATTACAGCGGGCGTTTTTAAAATTCCTGCGGCAACGGCACAAAAAAAACTTACATTCTTTATTACAATAATTCTGCAGCTGTTTCTTACACACTAAATAATAGTGAGAAAAAAAAATGTATGTATGTCTGCTTCCCTCAAAAAAGCCGTGGGTAACGGTAGATAGAGACAAATGAAAGATTTAGTCATATCAGTGTCTTTATTTTTGGTAGACAGTAAAGTTGGGTCGGTGTGCATCGCAACGGGATACATGTAGGTCACATCACGGCGCGATGTCAATCTGTGCTCGATGCGCGACAAATGGCATCTGATGGTGGTGTTGGTCAGCTGGTGGGGAAGATCATAGATCTTCCTATTCCTCCAGTGAGATTCTCGACACCGTGGTTGGTGGAAATCGAGAATCAAATTCAAAAGGATGTATTTAAAAATGAGGTTCTTATTCTTCTTCTAATAATTTTATTTCTAATCGTAATTTTTTTATCTCTAATAGCTTTTTCGTTGCATTTAATCGCTCATTTTTTATTGCGAGCGCGTGCAGTTCTATTTGTTGTTTAATTCTTATGTCTATTTCATCCCTCTGTTTCATTAGAATTTCAGTTTGAAGGGAATCTTGCTTTTCTTTTTCGTCGATTGAGTTGTCCTTTTGTTCATCGTTGAATTCTATAGATATTTCTTCTGTACCCCCGTCATCAAATTGGTTTGTCGGGGCCATTGGTGAAACTGTAGTGTTCATTTTTGATGACCCTAGAGAAAAGATAAATATACTTATTATTGTCACATATAATTATACAGTTGGAGGTAAAAACATAAGCTGTTTGGGCCCCACACCAGCAAAAATTCGTAGAATTACTGGAAAAAATTCAAGGTATCTTTAAATAATTATAAGCAATAATTAGTTGCCTGAAATATCAATACAAATTGAAAATATCTCCCAATTGCCGCCAACGGGAATTGAACCCGTACCTTCTGATGTCCGGTCAGGTGCTCTGTATCCACTGAGCTATGTCAGCTTATTTCCAACCTGCCAAATAATTCAATATGTATTACTACCTTAATCAACAAATACTGCTTATTATATATTTTTTCGTATTATAATTTGTATGGATATTTCAGGCGAGTAATTAATGCTCATAATAATTTGTTATCCTTTGTGCTATGCATAAAAACCTTGTCTTATAAACATTAGTTTATTATAAAAAAAAATAATAATAAAAATACTTCTCAATATAATTAAGTATGAGTTTTAATTGTTCTCATTGAAACATTCTTCTTTAAACTCAGAAAGAGGATAGGAGATATATCCTATCTTACAACTATATACTTTACAGTGTAATTACACGTTTAAATATAATCGTGGCAATAGCTGTTTCAGATTCGCGACAGATGGTAAGTAAAAAAAATTGGGGGGTGCTTTAAAAAAATATATTCTTAAAGTGGGCGGTGGGTAAAATAAGGTTGAGAGCCTATGGTTTAGATCATATGACAGGAACAAAGGAGACGCAACGATTTCTATTAGAACACATGAGCTGTTCCCAAAAGCGACCAAATTGTTTATTGTTTATTGTTTATTGTGGTATTTTAAGTAGGTACATAGTTATCTATGTCCTAATACAATCCTTATATACATATAATTATGGTAACACATTTAAAATGAATCAATCACATATTTTCTTAATTTAATTTTAAATGTTTTCTTCTGATTTTATTTCTTCTGGTAGCTCTCCAAATATCTTCAACGCTACGTACATCAATGACTTTTGACTCTGTGTTTTTTTCCTGAAGGGGAGTCTCAATTCATTTCTTTTCCTTGTCTCATGTTAATTTGTTCATTTCAATTCATTTCTTTAAATTAGCACGAAGGGTTAAAAAAGGACCGGTGTAAAAGGTATCCTTCCCTCGTTAAGTACAGGGTGCGGCAGAGAGGACGGACGGTTTTAAAAAAAATCTTAAAATAGTTAATTTTTACTCAAAAACAAATTTATTGATGGAATCAGATTCGCAAGGAAATAGCATTTGAGACAGTCTAGTGTGGAAAATCACATCAGGCATGTGGTGGCCGAAATCGTTGATGCAGTGCTGGAGGCGTTCTTGGAAGTTCGCGTAGACTCTCTCCAACATCGCTCTATATCATAGGAGTGAAAGCGGAGATCCATATGCAAAATTCGTCTTACCGAACAATCACTGAGGCGAAGTGCAGCAGCATTTTTTGGGGCAGATCGAGTCGGACTGCGAAGAAAGGCTTGTCGAACGCGTTCAACATTTTCAGGAGTTCGAACTGTTAGCGGAGCTCCTCTTGGTCTTCTGTTGATCAGTTCACCACGCCTGCGAAGTGATTCAACCCAACGAAGGATGGTGTTTCGAGAGGGTACAGCTCTATTCCGATGAATGTTGAAGTGGCGACGAAACTCACGCTGTACGACGGTGACTGACTCATTATTTAAGACAGGCGAAAACGCGGTGCTCCACCGTCCACGGCTCTATGACGACAACTGGTAAAACAATGCTAGGAACTAACGAGTCAAGCGGCACCCCCCCCACCTCTCTCGTAGACGGAGGGGGAGAGTACTACCCATCTCAAAACCGTCCGTCCTCTCCGCCGCACCCTGTATAAAGGCATTAAATAAAAATCACTTACATTCTAAAGGACTGGAGAGTAGCTGTCTAGGCCTGGACCTGCGCTTCATGTTTTCAAAGCGAGCCCGAAGCTGTTTGTGAGTGCGGTGATGAAACCCTTGACTATTGAACTCATCGGTGATGATCTCCCACGTTGCCTCGCGCTGCCTGAAGCTGGGAGCATCAGTGCTTTTATTGTTTATGATATGGCCATATTTCTTTAGCAACAAATCTAATCGAATGCACTCTGCTGCAGTAAAATTGGATCGCTTCCTAAAAACACATTAAATATGACATTAACCCTTACCGTGTTAAGATAATGGACTATGACCGTGGACTTCCTAATTGCATTTGCCTCGATTTTATGGTATTTTGAACCCAAACAAAATATCTTACCATACAATTTTTTTTTGTTATTCGCTTGGCAAGGATGTATCGTATGTATATATCAGGGTGTATCGGCAAGTAACCGACAAACTTTAACCAGCTATTCCTCAGCACATTTGGAGTAAAAAATGTTATGGGCGCTTTGCTGTGCGGTAACATTTTTTTCCATTAAAAACAAAAAATAAATAAAAAAATCCACACTCCGTCACTGTCATTTGCATTGAATCTCATGTTTAACAGCTGTTATTAGCAAGTGTGTCAAAAAGTGTCCTTGCTCTTTCGTACACACTAAATAATAATAGTTAAAAATGAGACGAATGGTGCCGTGCCATTTCGTTGTGATTGTAAAAGCGCGCCAACGTAGGTACGTACGTACATTATTCAACGAAACTCGAACAAAATATTGCCAGACGGGTTTTCAAACTTTGACAAAGGATAAAACATTGGTGACATGTGGTGAAAATATGAATAATAAATTTTTTATTAAAAAAAAAATGTTACCGGACAGCAAAGTGCCCATAACATTTTTTACTCCAAATGTGCTAAGGAATAGCTGGTTAAATTTTGTCGGGTACGTGCCGATACACCCTGTATGTTAATATTATTCTAGCTTGTCAAATCGTCACTTGCAAACATGTTTATTTTATCTGTGAAATAGCGCGTCGCAAAATTACATGTAAAATATCATTATCAAAGTCATAGTACTGACTTATTTTTATTATGAAGAAGGGTTACGAAAATAGTAATACGGCGTGTACTGCGTTCGGCGGGCGATTTCTATTTAACCCCCCTCATTTTTAAGGCCCCCTAGTAAGAATTCAAAGATAGTTTGAAAGGAATATATGTAAATACGAATGTTAGAGGGAGCGTACTAATATTAAAAAATGATAATAATGAAGTGAAAATGGTGAAAATATTTAATAAAACACAACTCATTTGAAATAGAGCAAAAATCTCTCTACAAATGCTTTAGTTGCATTTAAAGATACACTGTAAATTTTTTCATACCTAAAACATATTAAATAACAGAACAAAATGTGTATTTAATAATTTTCAGAGCTTACTTTGCAATTTTTTTCTACCGAGGGAATATCATATAATTAATGTTTCGGCATAACAAATGAATAGATATTATCTTCAAAAGTAACACATATTTTTTTGGAACTTGAAAACTTAAATAGTTAACGAGAAACTTGGTAGATGTTGGGTATATGGAAAACATCACTAAATGGCCCCAACACTAGCGAGTCTACTATAGAGTCTACATTCCTTGCAAAATCAATGTAAAGTAGGAAGGGGGGTGTGGCGGTTGTCGATGTCGCCCAAATCCTTCCGATCGCGAACAAACTCAACAAACAGAGTCGCCGGTGACCGCCCGGAGCACTTGGTTATCGGCGCGCCAACTTCAAGTGCTCCTTGAGTTTTTTTAACATGAAAAAAATTAATTCACATGACTACTGATTATTTACCAATAAAAAGGTTATATCATCGCTTTTTCTATCTTTTCCAGAATGATTTGTGCAGTATCTTAGCATACATGTGTAGGTAATACGCAGTAATCGTTGGAGACCCATCCCCGGTGAGCGCTTTTAACCTACTGAAGCCCGTGTTAGCTAGATGATGCCAACTGGCCCAAATTTGTTACCTATATTTCGAACGCTAATGATTACTCAATATATAATACCTAAATGATTAGGTCAAAGTAGGCTTTAATTTAAAATAATACTTTTATGGCCAGGGTGTGGTGGGTACTACGTAAAAGATTTCATTCAAAAGGGGGTGTGGCGGTAGTCAATGTCGCCCAAATCCTTCCCGATCGGGGCCATGTTTTCGCCGCATAAAGTGTTTTAATAAATATTACTAATATAATTTATAAAATCTTCTAGGAATCTAGATATGAACTTGTGAAGTGTCGTTAACCCTTTAACCCCTTACCCTTATAAATAGACATTGTAATTATGTGAGCGAGCTGTCTATTCTCCTACATGATCTCAGATCTCTGTGAGAATGTAGGAAGCTGTGCAGGCGCAATTGGAGCAATCTACTCCGGGCGCCAACTTGTCTAGGGGCCTAAGAGAGTCAACAAGTCTTGGCTTACATAATTTGAGTGATCCTGATTAAAATTTTGGGAAAATATACAGAAAATAGGGACACATTTCGGGAGCTTAGGATCACAGAAGCCTAACAACAAAATCTGGTGTTTCGAGATAAGCTTGGTTTCGGTAACGCCATAATCATATTTATTAGTGACACGAAGCTCTATCTCGTACATACAGTCGTTTAAGAGATACAGAGAATTGTGCATATGAGCATTCCAATCTTTATTGGCGTTTATCTCAAAACTATGTTTTATAGATAGGTCCCTATGATTCTAAGCCAACGACTAAATACGCGCATCTCATTTAAAAAACATTTGGAATACTAAATACCAGCTACTATAATGCATTATTTTCCAATTCGGGAAACTGAAATACTTACTTCTCATTATTTTTTTTTTTTATGCTTCCGATTTTGTTGTCCGGGTTAAATCTTCCCCATAGGAAAAACTAAACCCTTCCACTCACTTTTCCACAAATGATCAGCTAGTCAATCAACACTATGCAAGTGCATTATATAAGTAAAATAAATACAAAACAATACAAGAACAACAACACGTCAAATCACCAGATATCAAATGGGAAAAAAATTCACCGTCTCCAGATATTTTCATATCAGAGGGTTCGGCTCGGTAGAACTTCTAACAGGGCCTATAAATCCTACTGATCCCTCAACATAAATATTTAAAAAATCTTTTGTTATCCTACATGTATTCAAAATGACCGACTTTTGCATCTTTATATATAAATTTTTTGATAGATCTAATACGCCTAAATTTTTAATTAGAGAGCTAGGTATAATGCCAGTAGCCGAAATAACGAATGGTAATATTTTTATAGTCTGAGAATGCCAAATTATTTTTATTTCATTTCCTAAATCTGTGTATTTTCTTATTTTTTTGCTAACAGATTTTTGAATATTACAGGAATTTGGTATAGCGACATCAATGATATAAGTTATTTTTTTAATTTTGTCATGTGAAACTATATCGGGTCTATTATGACTAATCGCTCGCTCGGTCTGTTAGTATAGTTTTATCATAATATATTTTATAAAATTCGTTTTCTAAAAATGAATTTGGTTCGTATTCATAATATGGTACTATATTACGGCAGTCAATCAAGTTATGTTTAATTACCAAATTTTGGTGAATTATTTTTAAAACTTGATTGTGCCTAAATGTATACTCGGACGGTGCTAATATAGAACATCCCGATATAATATGTTCTATAGTTTCCGGAAAAGCCAAACATTTTCTACACAAATCATCAATTTGATTTGTACCTTTGATTATATGCTTTCTATAATTTTTAGTATTAATGACTGTATCCTGAATGGCAAGCATAAATCCTTCTATTTCTGCGCTCAACTCTCCAATACTCAACCATTTGTTTGACGAAATTTTGTCAACATAATTAATGTATGATTATAATAATAATTATTATTATATTATGTAATGAGCAGGCAGCATTCTGCTGATGAGCTCATATCTGATTTCACAACAAGTTTGACAGTAATTTCTAAGTGTTTGACAGTAATTTCTAGGTGTTTTTTTAAAGTGTGTATTAAACATATTTTTATTTTCTGTATATTTACCGAGGTTTGTTTGCTAATTTTACAGTCCATAATTATTAATTATTTTTAGATTTTCATACCCAATAGGTTTTTGAATATTTAAATAATTCATGCCCATTTGATAACTTTCAAACTTAACTTAGATAAAAAAATGTAACTTTGCCCGTCGTCGCACGGGTAGGTAAGCATTCGATATAAATCAAATGCTGCAGAACGGTCGAATTTGGCGATTGGTTATCGATCCGTGGGACGACGGGCTTTAATGCATCTTTTACAGTCTCCTCATAAACATCAAAATTAAATGATATAAATAGTTGTTTTTGTTGTAATTAAGTTGAAACCAGGTGTTATTTATAATGCGTTTAAAGCATGAAACGGAAATTTTATCATACGTAAATTTGAGTTATTTACAATACTTACATTGTACATAATGGATCCATTTATAGAGTGGAGAAGAACACTGTCAATAAATGAAATAAGATTATGAATAATAATAATGTAATTATTATGTCCGAAGTGTAATGTTGTTCGTAGGTTCGTTCAAGTTCGCGAAATACGTGAAATACTGAAATTTAAGTGAATGTGTGACAGTTGACAGTATAAATAAACCCCACTCACGAAACAACAAACAACAATTGGGCAGCGTTGCCAGCTCAAAAAATAGAATACCCGGCAGTCAAAAAATGCAAAAACTTCCTAGATTATTACGAAAAAATGTTAGTTTTTTAAAAATTACAGTCCATTCTTTGACAGTAAAAAGTTATGCGATCGTGAGGTGATTTTTCAAAGAAACAGCACTATATAAATCAACCTAATTATTATTATACTAACAAAATTATTGTTATCCAAAAACCCAAATAAAAAGTCAAAATTAAATCATCTCCCCTATCTGTCAAATTTTATAACCACAAATGAAAAAAAAAAATCAGTGTGTGGCAAGCCTACGCACGACGGAAGTGAAACTTTTAGTATTCTTCTCTCTCTCTTTTCATTTCATTCTCTCTTTTTTTTCTGTCTATTGACATATTTATAAGTAGCAGGTGATAAAAAAAAATAAAAGTTATAAAAATATGGGATTCGAACCCGGGTCCTGCATAACGAGTGTCGAACGCTCTGCCTCTAGACCGCGGTTATTACGTATTCGACCAAAATATCATATAGTCAAAATATCTAAAAGTCTTTTATCACTTTTAAAAAAAGCATTTTATCACTTTAAAAAAAATTATTATTTAAAAAATCACAAAAAGAAAAAAAAAATAGTTTAAGCGGGGATCGAACCTCGGTTCTTCACGACGAGAGTCGCGCGCTCTGCCTCTAGACCGCGAAGCTGAGTTTATATACCTTTTTTAGGTCACTGTCTAAACTCAGCTTCGCGGTCTAGAGGCAAAGCGTGCGACTCTCGTCGTGAAGAACCGAGGTTCGATCCCCGCTTAAACTATTTTTTATTGGCTAGGCTCCTATAGCGAAATGATCACGGTTTTTCATGACGGTCTAGAGTTGGTTTTACTCCTGTCCTCGAAATTGCATAACGCGCGTAAAGAAGTTTCACTTCAAAAAGAAATTTAAAATTTGACACGCAACTCATCGGGTATATAATGACCGGACTTCAGTCCAAAATTAAGTTAAATTACCCCACTAACTGTAGCCATGTACCTTTGCAAATAAATTTTCACAAAAAACTAATTCTAATTTCCAACAACCATAATTTAAACTCTTGATGAAAGAGAAAGGGGCCTTTTTTGCCCGGAGCTCTGCATGCCACTATATCAAAAAGTAAAAAAAGTTTGAATAGGGCAGTCGCCGGGAGAACGATTTTCCAAATATTGCCGTGTCGTGTTTTTCTGTGTTTGAAATAATATTTTTACTGATTGTTTGATGTTTAAATCAGTGCGCAATTGAATATGAAAATAATATTTCGTATGATAAATTGAAGTTGTAGTGTCATAGTCGTATAAGATTCTTACACTTCAGTTTAAGAGGAAGCTACAAGCCAAAAATGTGTATATTCTTGGTATACCTTATATCGTAGGTAATAGGCATTGAAATCGCTTGACAAACGGAGTCTAGAAACATAGATTTCAAGCAAAAAACTGGTTTTTATTTATTTTGTAAATAATTTTATAAGAAAGAAAATAAGTTAATCAAGTGAAACTGACGCAAATAATCTTGGTTATAATACTGTATTTTTTTAAGTTGTTTCCTTTATGCGTTCATACATTTCTATTGAAAAAATATTTTTTTTAGTAGTTTGCATTTATATTTTTTATTGAGTAATTTATTTTTTTATTTGTATTCTACTCAAGCGAAGCGATAGGAAAACTTTCAATTTATCTAAAGCATATTTTTTGGTATTCATAATGTACACCAATTCGTTATAAAGATTAATCAAACTAGTGATTTTGCAATTAAGCTTCGCCTTAACGTTGGTGTGGTAAAGCCGGGCTTGAGCCTGGTATCGTTGTAATCAAACGAACACTCTGGTAATAAGTGAAGTTATCAAATTTGGCGGAATTCGACAAGATTAATGATTTTTGTATTAATCCTGTGACAGACCACGCAATAAGCGAGCTGAATTATCATGGCTTACATTTCCATTGGGATTGTATGGCGAGCAATATGCTGAAATAGGCCAAGCCATGATGCGTATAGTCACTGTAGTGGTGTATCTGTCGGCCACATTTATTGTCAGGTTGGCATTTTCAGAATAATTATTATCGCTCAAAAACCTTACCTATTTTTTAACTCTAGTATTAAAATCTTTCTTGCAATAGAAATAAAGTTATGATTTATTTATCGGTACATATATAATTTCTTATTTCTAAATTTCACCACTAACCTATAACCTAAGCTAAGCCAACCTGACCGGTAAAGTTGTCAATTTCCGCCTCACGCAATTAAAGCAACACTTGATTTCAACTAAATTACTAAAGTATTTAAGTCAGGGGAGATGTAATAAACATGTGAAAAATAGGTTTTAAGGTTGTTAGTTTGGGTTATTTGATTTTTTTTGCTTATTTCCTCCCCTTGCCTTCAACAAAGATCAACCGTCGATCAGTCAAAACATGTTAAATTTTAAACTTTGATTGAGAAAAAATAGTGGTTTTTTAATTGGTTTAGATACTGATATATAACCGAAAATAATGGTCTAATAGTATCACACATAAAACGCAAATACATAGTTCATAATGGTCGAATTTCAATACTTAACTATATGTTTAAAAACTTTGAAAATTAAATTTAAAATAAACAAGGTATAAAGTTTTTAAAAATATTATTAGTGGATGACCATAGACATATGAATATTAGTAGACCTGCCCTAAGTGATTAAAAGCGTATTATCCCCACTCCCCATACCGGTTCCATTGGAGCCGGCTGGGCTCGCGTATGGCTTCCCGTGAATCTTGAGAATGTGACGTCATCATTCTTGTTCGAACTAGCGTCGAGCTATGGTCGAGGCATTTTACGAAATAACACGGCAAAATGGTTGCTTGTGATATGAAAACTTGTAAAAATAGATGTGAAAAAGAGAATAAACCCAATTGTCGTATTACATTCCATAAGTAAGCATTATTTTACTTTATTTTAAGCTTATTCACACCGTATTATATGGATCAGTTTTAGAAACATATACTATCACATCACAATGTAGCGATTCTCAAGTGTGCTCGTCGTTGTTTATTGGGGTAAGTAAATTATGAAACATTTGTAAAAGTGTCTTAACTAAATACTCTGAAACTAACTACGACTCTGAAAATAGAAGAACTTTACTTTGCCGAATTTGGACTTCGCAAATTTGTTCATAACGTGGCGAGTAATTTGCGCTCCCATGTAAAAATGTCTATTCATTCAAAAGCAGATTTTACTTTTAAGAACTAAATGGTGATATTATAATGCGAGATGCCTATTTACTGTCAGATTGATTTATTGACGAATCACAGTCAGCTTTACCCCCTTCGTTCTTCAACAGTTGATTTTACCCCTCACCTTTAATTTCTAGTCTATATATTCTTATGTCTGTGTGGATGACAAATTTTTAAACCGCCCGATCCCCAGGTATAGGGACGTATTACCATCCTAATAAGACGGGATATGGAAGACTTTGATAACAATCTCGACATTTTGGAGGGAGGTTTTGCAAATCTTGTTCAGTTTCACGCCCTCGCGCACGGAAAACATATAAAAGCGGTATGACCCATTTGCAGCACTATAGGAGGATTTCAGATCTAAATATAGATTTATGAAAGAAAACATGAGACGCGCAATTGATTTGGTACGGCCGGATTTGAATGTCAACAATGGCAGACGGGGTGGGAAAATATCTACGGATCTCCAAGTTCTTTGTGCCATATGATATACCGCACCGTCAACATGCCACGGCCGGTCAGACCATTTCACGAATTTGTCTATGGAATTCTCTCACACAATTGTGAAAATTAGTAATTTTAGCGGTGGTAAAATAAACACCATTTGGGATACACTACCAATGGGGAGGTATTAAATTGTCTTTATTGATAAAAATTCATGGTATAAAATTTACATATTTGTGTATACAAAAATCCAGGAACCTCGTAGGGTAGTGAAACACACTTATTTCGGAGGGCTACCCTACAGGGGACCTCGGAAAAATCTTAACTTTACATTCTTTACAAATTTGATCGACTGAGGATAAAATTTATTTTCAACTTTTACAAGCATTTATTTTTTCTTGTATCCTGAAAAACTAAAAATCTAGTTATCAAGAAACACCTTTTACCATATGTCATAATATTAAACACTGTATATGTTATACAGGTGAGCCTGTATATGTAGTACCATAGTAGCCTTCAGCAAGTAATCTGACAAAATGAATATGCAACATTTTCTATCCTTTTTCAAGGGTGAAAAATGTCGGCCGAATAAGATATAAGCAGCGAATTATTAAGAAATAAATCAGTTCAACTTTACCACTCAACAAGTCTTTTTACTTACCTCAAGAAGTTACTTCTGACCACCAGCTGCCTCACCTCGCCTATTCTCTGCTCCAAATCTTCCGGTGCTTACCTCATCAAGAACAGACGGCCCTGTTAGGCGACCGCAGAGTGCCAGAAGCGAGCAGGGGCGAAGCAATATCCAGTGCTCACCATCTACCGAGTGCTGGGTACGGGAGGCAGAATTTTACCCGCTACTATCATCATCATCATCGTAAAGGAGCATTCTCGTCGGTTGAAGACGCGGTTTGGGACCGGTACCTAAATCTACAGTTTTGTGCGGACATACGTCTAGTACAATGTCTATAAGTTTGTAATGTCATTGGGTCTGCGGACTGTAATGAGGACATTTGCTCTTTTACAGAAAAAAGAGTTTGTTTGTCGCGAACAGAGTTAAGTACCACAGAATAAAAGTTTTTGCCAAAGAAATGTTGAAGACACGGTTTGGGAGCGGTACGTAAATCTACAGTCTTGTGTAGACATACGTCTAGTACAATGTCTATAAGTTTGTAATGTCATTGGGTCTGCGGACTGTAATGAGGACATTTGCTCTTTTACAGAGAAAAGAGTTTGTTTGTCGCGAACAGAGTTAAGTACCACAGAATAAGAAGCTTGTGCCCAAGAAATGTTGCAATATATACATAACAACGGGAAAGGTGAGTAATAATGAAAGTGCATTTGAAATAATTTATTTGAATACATTCAGTGAGCATTGTATTTGTTACAATTACATATATAAATTAAAAAATCCTCCTTGCTGCCATGATTCACTGAACTCGACAATACGCACGGAACGGCCCTAAATTAGGCAGCATTATTAATTCATAGACACCATTTTTTCCTAATTATATATTACTATGTCATCACCATTGTTAAAAAACAAATGGTTTGTCATTTTTTTTGTTCTTTTTCGTTTGTCATTATTTTTTATTCAACCATGCAGTACAAAAAATTGCATAACATCAAAATTCAATAATCTGAAATTCTAATTCATATTCAATGCTTACTTTTTAATATATTTAGCTGCAAATTATTGTTTGTATTTAACAAAACCAAGAGAAGAATTAATGGAAAAATGGAGACCGAAATACTTTTTAAATAGTATCAAAAATTTTAAAGAGCCAATATCAGAATTAACAAGTTTGTGCGAAAATGCGCAATTTTGAAAAATTACTCACCCCAAATTTCACAGCAGTTAAAAATTATGAAGTTATTTTTCTTTGTAGAAAATAATTTACAGAGCCAAACTGTTCAAAATAATGCTGCATTTTGTCCTTTTGTTATTTAAGGTTAAATTAACACAAAAGTGATATTCTTTTTAAATTTGAGAAAATAAATAAAAAAATGTCTCTCTTAAAAAAGAAATAAATATTTGAAACAAAATAAAAACATATCACTTTTATTAAATAAAAATAATAATTAACAGTATGACTAAATATTCTTAAATCTAGACATTTTCCGTATTACTACTATACATACTGAAAGCATTGACTCTACTTATTGATAATTTTAATCAATTTTCACGAGAAAGCATTACCAATACTAAATTAAATGTTTCTGAGACATTTATAACAAATTGGAAAGATTTCATTTCAAAACAATTTATAGTACACAAATATAAATACTCAAGCTTGTTCGAGATCAAAGAGCTTACATATTGATTCTTAACGAAAAACTAAATGATTCGGAAAATATGCCATATTTCACTGTGGTTATAAATACGAAAATATAGGAAAAGGTGATGGATCTAAAAATGAGCAGATAATTTGAGATTTCTAAGAACACTAACCGCCTTACTCGTAATAGATAATAAGGAGGGATAAGAATAGGTTTTTTTTTTTTTTTTTTTTTTTACAGTATTACCGCACAAGAGTCCCAACTGCTCCCGTCTGGAGCCAGTGAGACTATGGCATCCCCAATTGGGGTATGTTGTGAGGCTGAGGGTATTGGGGAGGGGAGGGGAGGGAGATGGGGAAGAGGAAGGTGGGGAAGTACCTGGCTATTCAGATCTGGTCACCAAACACGGCTAAAGCCATTTCAAGCAACGTTTCAATTCTGAATGGTGGTCTTACACCAGGGCGATACTGAGAGTATCTTCCACTCTGGAACGTGCCGCAAATATACTATATATTATTTTTTAATTAATTAATTGTGAAATAACACAAATTAATCAAATAAAATTTATTTGCGCACGCCGGGTTCGAACCCGCGACCTTCGGATCTGTAGTCAAAAGCGTATACCACTAGACCACGCCGGCCGTCAGGTTAATGGAAAACGTGACTCATAATCATGCGTACTGCGTATACCGGCCGTAACACCGCAGTATTTTTAAACCGCCCGACCCCCAGGATTAGGGGCGTATATTATATTTAAGATGGAGATCGCGGACTTTGTTACCAATCGGGTTGATTTGACGAATATTGTTCGGTCGCGCAATGATAATGTAAAAAGCAGTAATACCCATTTGCAGCACATATTTTGAATCGATTTACCAAAGCAAATACGAAACACATAAATCAAATTGGCCAAATTTTGAAGCAATAAAGGAGACCGGGTCAATGACATCGCAAATGTCATCTGAAGAAATGTGAAGTTAGCAACTAAATGCAAAATGACCTCGTTTTTGAGGATTGAAACAAAGTAGTTCCAGTTTAAAAAAATCTTGCATGAATATTATTATGAGGAAATATTTTAACCGAAGCAGTATACGGCCCTCTTCACCATATAGCTATACCAGCACTCCAGTGGCGTATTAGGGAATCTTTGAAGAATAAAACTACTTGTATAAAAGTACCTTCATAGTTCTTTTGTGATGAACACTTTAATGAAAATGCAAAAATTAAAAAAAATAATCTCAATTTAATAATATTATGCAACGTAATTCTTGCTCTAGGGTCTATTACTCGGAACACCTCACATTTTTTTCATTTTCATAGAAAATGTCATAGAAAATTCTCAAAGCAGAAGTGAGAAAAATGAAAAAAAAACTTTTTTCAATGAAAACATAATAACAATAAGATATTTCATGAAATGGGCAAAATTCCCAATAATTGCAGGTACAATAAAAATCCAAATAAATAAATATCAAAAAAGAAAACATTTCACTAAAATTAGAATAACCACTCGTTAAATTATTATGCTTACTCATCTAAATGCAAAATAAATATACAAGCTTACATAACGAGAAATTGACATTAATTCCAATACAAAAAGCGCATGAATTATAATAATAATATATATATTTTATTTGTTTCAATGTATAGTATATTGAACATGGCCACCTTACAAACTAGGCATAACATACATTCATGGCAACACTCTTTAATAGATGTAGGATTTTGGGAATTCCACATAATACTCTACGTCGCTCAATGCTGGCAAACTTTTGAAAGGAAAGGATGTATCGCATTTCTCCTCCGTTCTCTCAGCAAGATACTATACATACTTTCACACTTTCCCAGAAAAATGATATGATACAGATTTTATTGAAGTTTGCCAGAAATAGAAAATAAGATACATTACACTTACATCTGACTTACCACGATATAACACTTTAATGCTCAAAGTATCCTTGAAATTACTCGGAAGGGTTCGTAATATCCAAATTACTCGGCAAGTATTTGTAAAATTCATGAAATTACGCTATGGTATTCTTCAAAATATCCACGAAATTAAAGTAGTATTCAAAATATCCATGAAATTACATAAAGATTCTCGCAAATTTCCACGATATTAAAGTAGCATTTAAAGTATCCATGGTAATACGTATTCATAATATCTATGAAATAGGATGGAGTATTAAAAAAAATCATGAAATTAGACAGTAGAAATCAAAATATCCATGAAATTACATGGAAGCATTGAAAATATCCATGGAATCACACAAAACTATTGAAAATATCCATTAAATCACACGGAAGTATTGAAAATTCCATAGAATATTGACAATATTCAAGAAATATTAAAAACATTCATGAAATCACGCGGAAGTATTGAAAATTCCATAGAATATTATAATATTAAAAATATCCATGAAATTACATATATGGAAGTTAATGAAATAATCTGAAGACCAACAAGCAGTCAAAACAAAATATTATGTGGATATCCGTTCAAATTCTCCTGGCAAATATTCCGTCTAATTAATCAGTCTAACGATCCCTAGCACGAGCTAACCTAACCTAACTAAACCAAGTCTAGATGTGCTTTATACAACATGTAGAGAGACGGACTATAAAGAATCCCAAAAGAAAGTAAGAAAGAAACAAACAAACATTTAATTATTATGTATCTCACCTTTGCACAATCAATTATCGTCTTAGAATTAGTATTATTATGTTTTGTAAAATGCCAATAGTGTAAACGTTCATATAATGTCAAAAGTTCACCGCTCTTGCCTAGGTCTAATTATACAAATAGTTTTATCGCACATTTTGTACGCCTATTATTAACAGATCCAATTATTATTCTGTGAAAGACAATAATAACAATAATTATTATTGATTTTTCATTGTGAGATTATGATTTGTATTGTTAAACTGGTAGAAAGGAATATTACATATGGCACTGTATTACAGAATGAATTTTATTATGACACTAAATATTTTAGTGTCAATAAATAGTGCATCTAGCAAGAAAAATATTTTACAAAATTTTAGAGGACTTATTTCTATGGCGTAACAGTTTTTCTCCATAAAAGAAAAAACGTATTTATTTATTAGTGTGGTTTTAAAAATGATGTTCGCATGTAAGGTATGAATAATTGATTATTTCTAGTGTAGTTACTATTATATATAAATCTAACCTTTGCGGGGTTTGATAACTATTTATGGCAAACTGTCTTATGTTAGCAGCGCAGCAGAGTCAAGGAAGTGGAGGACTTATTGACTTGTACTGTAAAATCCTTGTATAATCACATCAATTTTATCAAAAAATACCTAATAACATAGACAAGAATAACACATACTGTTTCTACACAGTTTTAGCCAAACATTATAAACATACCATTCTTTTTTAAATAATTTAAACCTTTTGTTCAACGAAATCGGTGATTTTGCATAGATCATTTTGTAATTTTTAAAAATATGTGAAAAAAAATAATTGCAATGTAACTTTACGTTAATAATTCTATTGCGTTTATTTCATATTAACTTTTGTCAAACTTGCTTTTTCAGTGTTAATTAATGATGACAAATTAAACACAATAAATAATATTGCACTTCAATGTGACGATCTTTAATGATTAGTTTAATTTGCCAGCCAATTAAAAAGTAAATAATAATGATATTTAGTTTTTTAATTTCATTACAACAATTATTACAAAGACGGGAAGAATGATTCATTTTGCATTTCAAAAGTTACGATTATCGGCGGTAATTGCAAAATTCACAAAGCTTTTACACCAGATATAGATAAAGTTATCACGCACATCAATTACTATCGAAAAATCTACAAAGATCGGTGATTTGACCACAAAACTTAGACTAAGTATAGGACGATTCATCCAGGAGTCCATTTTAAACCCAAAAACGTCATTATTATTACCGTTTGTACGAGAGATAATATTTTGCCAGAATTCAGAAAGATTTAACATTTGGAATACACATATTTCCTTTAGAGGCAAGCACACATACTGATATTTTCGTTGTAAAGTTACCGAGACGAGAGAAACTCGATTAGCATTGTCAATGTGTTAGTTATTTGTGTAAATGTGGGTAATAACATTCAATTTTGTGTTATACATATTTAAGTTGTTGTCTATTTCCGACATATTTGTTCAAAAATGGCCGTCATTAGTTGTCAATACAAGGGATTGTTGTAAGTGCTTATTTTGAATGGAAAATAGCACCATCTGTAAGCAAAAACGTTTTTCACAATTCAAAGAACCTATAAATCACTTTGCAGACATGCAATTAAGATGGTTTCATGTTTTCAGATTCCTCCATACATCAAAATGTGCAATCGAGATTCTTAATTCAGATACTTCATATACTAAGGCAGGGAATTCGCAGACCGCTTCAATCAGTGGCTGCATAGTTTTAAACAAGATGGCGTATTGCCAGTCTTATATTTCAAAACACAAAATTAAACTTTTAAGGGCATTCACATGTTTTGGTATGACGACGCAAGAGCGCAGATAAATTACCAACAGTAAAAATAGCTCTTTAAGTAAACAAAAATATATCGCGGCACATTCATTAGATATTTAGACTATCTCTTAAAATTATTTTGGGCATCAAACACAAATAAAATAATTTGATAAATATTACAATAATAAACATGCATCATCAACCACGGTAAACATAAAACTCAATCAACGCATTATCCCGTGATTCAACTGGAATTTGAAAGTAGCGCCATCTTGCGAAAGACGAAAGAATTGTGTCGCAAAGATACTCGGGAACAAAATTTGAAAATACAATGATAAAGAAAAATAATAACATACCACTTTGTGTTTTAAGATGCATATAATAAAGATGTCTTGATTTTTCAATAAACACAAATTGACAATTTGAAATTTCAACACATACAATTAGATGCCACTAATGGACAGTCGAGATAATGTACCTTTTGTTAATTTCAAAGTCCGTTATCCCAGTTTAGCAGATTCTGACTTACATAGTGCAATATTAGATGCCGTGATGGATTTAGATAAGTTTACGCTTGCTACAACGAATGGACAAGCCTAATTCTTATGCGATATAGTTTGAAAAAGCCCCCATTGCGTTGATGCCATGATGTTGAACTCGTTTTGACGTAAACTATATTACAAAAGATGAGATTTAGGTATTGAGTTCAACGTATTGACAGGCCCAACACATATGCCGTGTTTCAAAAGGACCAATCAACTCACACAGTTAAGACAATGACACAAGTCACGCTAGGCGAAATGCTCCAACAAGCTTAATCCTTGTGCCATGTTATTTCAAAAGGGCAAGATTAGATGCTCCCAGTATAGGTGATGATGCTATACTGGGAGCAGATGCTGATGGAGCAGATCTCCCAGATGCTCCCACATAGACACAACTCAATTTAATGATGAAATTCACTTTTTTGGATGATTTCATTCACTCGTTTTGATGACTTGATGGTGAAATTCACTTGTTTTGATAGTGAAGTTCACGTGTTTTGATGATCTAATAGTGAATTTTACTCATTTGATGGTGAAATCCGTCCACTTCAGTAGTAATCGCCGAACAGGACGAGCGTCCAGCGATCTCAGACCATGACGGCCGCCTCCTGTCCGCAGAAAAGGAAGGGGAACTGGTCGATCATGGTCTGCAGGATGTCCTCGAGATACGGCCGGGTGGCCTCGAACCTCGCCATGTCGGTGAACTGCACCGGCAACAGGGTCGGCCACCAGCAGATGGCCAGGTTCTTCGAGTCCATCGAGTTGAGCTTCGAGTTGTCCGCTATCCTGCAAATTATAAAAAAACATTCAACCGATTGGTATAAATCTACTAAATAATTACTATGCCTCTTGTATAGTGGCCTTTTAATGTGATAATATGAAGACAGAATAAAGCCTGAGACACATTAGGCTATACGCATCAGCACTTATTTGAGTTTGACCTATACAGATTATTTGTTGAGGTATCACACTATGCTATAATCTTCCTCAGGAGAGGGGGTCAGATTAATTGGAGAGCTGCTGAATAATATATATATACAAGGTTTTCCAATAAGAGGTGTTATTTTGAATAGCCCGCTATTTCAGTAGATGTTACTATTTTGACACTTGACAAGTAGAAACTATGCCATTAATAAAAATGGAACGATACACGCTTCGACAACACATTGAAATTATTAAAATTCACTTGAGTGAATCAAATGCAAATCATCTTGAGTGATGAGGCCCATTTCCACCTCGGTGGCTCGGAAAACCCAAGAGTTATTGTTGAAAAGCCTCTCTATCCTCAACGTGTGACTGTTTGGTGCAGTTTATGGTCCGGCAGAGTCATTGGACCTTACTTTTTCTAAAATGAGGCTGGAGCAACAGTTACGGTGAATGGATTGCGCTATCGAGAGATGATTAATGATTTTTTATGGCCGGAATTGGATGGTATTGATCTGGAAGTTTACTTTCAACAAGACGGCGCTACATGCCACACAAGCAACGAAACCATTGATCTTTTACAATTGAATATCAAAATAACACCTCTTATTGGAAAACCATGTAGTTGCACTGGAATCCAACAAATCTTCTCCAACAACAACTATAAATCACCGTGAACACTAAAAAAAATGCAATCACACTTCCTTGCAAATAGAATAGTGGATGCATGGAACAAACTTCCACAACATCCCATCGATTCTACTAATATAAACCAATATAAAGCTCGATTGGTTTCTTATTTGGAGAGAAGAAAGGATTAACTTATTTTGAATTTAAAACAGCTCAATTACTGTAACGTATTATGAAATCAGATAAGAGCGCATCAGCAGAACCCTGCCTGCTCATTCAGTAAGAGTTATTTCTGATACAGTTTACTTAACACGCGTATGTGTTGCATATTTCGGGCAAATACTTAAAGAATGATACTTGGGTGGTAAACGAGGTAAGGTTAGATTACCTGGTGAAATGGTGGAAGATGTACTTAAGCACGGCGCGCTGGTGTTGTGGCAATCGCTCCGCTATCAGCGCCCTCAGAGCCAGTAGGCGACCGCTGCGGTCTGTGTTGCCCAAAGAACCTACAAAAAATACAAACAACACATTCAAACAATTACAGGCACATTCGACGGATACTATGACAGGAAACCATTTTCTAAATACTTTCACAGTGAATCAATCCAATTTGATCAACAAGAATATGTTTGTAGTTAACCTCTAGCTCTAGCTTGCCTATCAGGTCGGAAGATTTAGCAATATTTCACATATATACTATAACGCAAAGCGTGCCGATTGTGTTCCGAAGACCGTTATAATAGCACCCACGCTGGAATGTTTTGCGATGTGACTTTAACCTTTATGCTTTGAAAACTGTATAGAGGACAAAATCAGAATCGCTTGCGCTAATAACACTGTTTATCAGTGGCGGCTCGTCTACGGAGGTCTTTTGGTAAATGCTGCAATTGTAATAATATTAAAAAAAAAAAATTGACAAATTACCTGATTATTAACCTCTCAGAACATTAGAACGTCAAAAGACGTAAATATGATAATAGCGGTCAAGATATTAGAACATCTTTTCACGTAAACGCGCGAGAGTTTACAAAAATCGATTTATTTCCATCACTAGTATACGGATTGCCATGATTTAAAAAACAGAGTATCGATAATGAATAACGCTACGCGTCTGTATTTAGGAATATCTATGGAACTTAGAGGTGCATTATCTAAGCCGATTGAATCTGTCATCTTGTTCGTTCATAATTTATTGCGTTTCTAAATAATTTATTAAAAATATTTTAGTTTGGACGGTTAATATTTTGAGGTGACTAATAGTTTTTAATACATAATCTCGGAGTATACAGACCTTACCCCAGCATTCGGGGCTCTGCTGGGGTGGACCTTTTATTTCCCTAGATACTCGTGGGACCAAATATGGACTGTAAAAACAAAAACCAAAACAACACTGACGAGGGACCTTTAAGGAACCTAGGGGGAGTGGAAGGAGGAGTTGAGGCCGCCTCGGTGGACTCATCCCTCTTGGGGCCTTTGAGGAACCAAGAGGAAGTGGAGAGGAGAGATGGGACCACCCTGGTGGACTCTTCCCTTGAGGGGCCCTCTGGGAACCATAAAGAAGGACCTCCGACGGACGCAACACGGCGGGATCCCCCAGGGGATCCAGACGTGGAAATGCAGGGACCATCAGGGGACCTGGAAAATAACTTCTTTAAGAACCCCCGACTCCAACTGGGGCCCTCGGGGAACCAGCGGAGAGGGGGGGACTTAAAGAAGAGACTCACTCCAACAACCACCGCTGAGGAAGACAAGGTAAAGTCCCTGTCAGACGATGTGAAAAAAATTCACATCAGTAAGAAACTCAGTGGGGCTGCGAGGAGAAAACTCAAAAGAGAGAAGCAGGGGCGGCAGGAAGGAAACCGGGAACAACCAGGGACTGTAAAAGTCCGCTGGGGACAACCAGGGACCTCGAAGGCCGGAACCAGGCAAGGCAAACCAGGGACAGACCGGAAGCTAACGGGGACCGCAGAAGGTAACCGGGAGCAACCTGGAACGCCCGGGGAAAAGAAGGCTGGGAAGAGGAGAAGAACCTCACCAGAACCTAAACCCTTGGGGCTTTCACCGGGAAATTCCAGGAAAAAGCCCCGAGGAATTCTCACCTCTGCTACCTATGCGGAAGCCGCTGGAAATAAAATTCGAGTGGCTGTTGTACATAGGAACAGAGAGGAAGAATTTACAAAAGAGCAGGAGGCCCTCGTGAGTGAGGCGGCCGCGGATCTGATTTTGAGCATCCCAAAGGGGCAGTTCAAACCCAGATTCGACGAATGCTTCACTCAGAGGGGCGTCCTGAAAATGACCTGCTCCGACAAGGAGTCAGAGACATGGCTGAGGGAGATGGTGCCGACCATACGGAAATGGCAGGGCTGCGACCTGGAGGTGGTGGGGTTGCAGGAACTGCCAAAGTACGTAAAGGTTATGGCAGTAATCCCCGAAAATGGAGCAGTAAGCACCGAGAGGTTGCTACAACTGCTGGAGAACCAGACTCCCCGGCTACACACAAAAAAATGGATCGTCCACGACTCGATCAGGGATAAGAACATGTATCGCCTGATCATGAGTGTGGACGAGGAAAGTGTGAAGGTGCTGAGGGAGATGGGGATGACGGCGCATGTCGGGATAAGGAAGGCCACTTTCACGGTGCGCTCTCCTAACACCGAGGAGCGTAAATAGGAGGAATGACTTAAGGATTAGGCAGTAATGGCTAAAAACTTACAGTTCATTCAAATAAACTTGCACCGCAGTCCGGCAGCGACTGCAGTGCTTAGCAGTAGAGTCACTCGGGACAGTGTGGACGTCGCGCTGATCCAAGAACCCTGGACTTATAGGGGGAAGGTCAGAGGACTAAACATGAACCAAGGTCTAATCTATTATAACGAGTCGGGGGACAGACCCAGGGCCTGTATTCTCATCAGAGGGATACCTGGCACACTGCTACCCGAACACTGCAGTAGGGACTTAGTGGCTGTGAAGCTACAGGTCACGCTGGACCAAAGAAGCAGGGAAGTAGTTGTGGCATCAGCATACATGCCCTATGACTCTGTGGAACCACCACCCTCAAGGGAAATAACGAGACTCGTCCAAGACTGCAGGGAGAAGGGTAGGGAACTGATACTCGGAGCAGATGCTAACTCGCACCACACTGTGTGGGGGAGTACGGACATCAACAAACGAGGACAGGACCTCCTGGAATACCTGATGACAGTGAACCTTGAGATTCTTAATAGAGGTAGGGAACCCACCTTCGTTATAAGTAACAGACAGGAGGTGATAGACCTGACCCTAGGAACATTAAGAGTCTCAGGATGGAGAGTATCGGACGAACCATCCCTGTCGGACCACCGACACATAGAATTTAAACTAGAGGGAGAAACAAGCAAAACGGGGACCGATACATATAGGAACCCAAAAGCAACTGACTGGACTAGATACTCGGAGGAACTAAATATAGGAATGACAAGATTCCCAGCTAAATACGGCTGCCCCGAAGAAATTGAGGACGCAGTAGAAGTACTGAGGGACTCAATGATAAGGGCATACGAAAATAGCTGCCCTCTGAAGACAAGTACCAGGGACAAAACACCGTGGTGGAGCAGAAGACTGCAGGAGCTACGGAAAATAGTAAGGCAAGCTTTCAACAAGGCCAAAAAGTCAGGAAACTGGGATGCCCACAAGCAATACCAGAAAGAGTACAAGGTGGCAATCCAGAAAGCCAAAACATGCTCCTGGGAGAAATACTGTGGGGAGGTGGAAACCATCCCACAGACTGCAAGAATCCAAAAAATTCTTGCAAAAGACCCAGGGGCAGCAAAAGGCCCATTCAAAAAAGCTGATGGAGGATATACCAACAGTTGGGAGGAGGAGTTGGAGGTACTGCTGGGGAAACATTTTCCCGGCTACAAAAAGTTAGAAGCAGATGATACCGGTCCACCACCAGCCCGAGTTACACGGGAAGGTAAGGACTGGGACACTGCGGCTAAAATAGTTACTCCCTCCAGAGTTAAATGGGCAATCAGAGGGTTTGACCCTTTTAAAAGCGCAGGAGAGGATGGAATCTTTCCGGCACTTCTACAGAGGGGCCTAGATACAATCCTACTTCCGGTGACGAAGATCCTGAGGGCATGCTGTGCCCTCGGATACATCCCCATACCATGGCGGAAGACAAGGGTAGTGTTCATACCCAAACCGGGGAGAGCTGACTACGACCAACCAGGTGCATTCCGCCCAATTAGCCTCACCTCATTTCTTCTGAAGACAATGGAGAGGCTAATGGACAGGCACATAAGGGACGGGGCACTGAAAGAGAAGCCCCTCCACGAGTTACAGTTTGCTTACCAAGCAGGTAAGTCAGTCGACGCGGCACTGCACAGGTTGGTGTACAAACTGGAGCAGGCACAAGCGACTGGGGAACTGGCGGTAGGGCTATTCCTGGATATAGAGGGAGCATTTAACTGCACCACTATTAAATCCATTGATGAAGCGGCAGAAAGACATGGACTCGACAAAACCACCAGAAGGTGGCTGAGGAACATGCTCTCAGGCCGGATACTTACGGTGACAAGGGGTGAGGTAAGCATCAAAGTGCTGGTGACACGAGGGTGTCCACAGGGAGGGGTCTTATCACCCTTGCTGTGGAGCCTGGTGGTGGACAACCTCATCCGGAAACTCAACAACAGGGGCCTATATACGCAAGGGTATGCGGATGACATTGCAACCATAATAAGGTGTTGGGATGCAGACACAACCCGAGGCCTTATACAGTCAACACTGGCAACAGTGGAAGAATGGTGTGAAGAAACAGGACTGTCAGTCAACCCAGACAAGACAGAACTAGTAATCTTTACGCGTAAAAGGAAACTAGAAGGATGGAGCAATCCAACCTTCTATGGAAAGGAATTAGAACCCTCTGACACGGTTAAGTACCTCGGAGTCATCATAGATGCCAAACTGAGCTGGAAAAACCAGGTGGAAACTGTAGGCAGAAAGGCCTGTGCTCTGATGTGGGCAACTAGGCGAATCTGCGGCAGAACGTGGGGTCTCAAACCTAAAATGATGCAATGGCTTTACACAGCCGTTGTAAAACCAAGGATCATGCACGCAGCCCTGGTCTGGTGGAGGAGAACAACACTGAAAACAGTGATGGTCACACTCAATCACATACAGGGACTTGCATGCAGAAGCATCACAGGAGCCATGAGAACCACTCCAATACTAGCCATGGGAGTGCTGCTGAACCTACCCCCACTAAACATAGAAATAGAGGGGGCGGCGATGGCGGCAGCCTACAGGTTACATTGCAATGGCCAATGGAGAGGAGAGTTGCCCAGAAACAGTCACACGGAGATAGGAATAAGACTGAGGGCAATTAGTCCGACGGCTGGGATGAAGCAGGACGGCAAACAAGCCGAATACTTCTTCGGACAGCTGTTTAAAGTGACGTACCCCACAAGGGAGGAATGGGACACGGTCCCAGGTCCAAACTCCAAACAGGAACTAATCTGGTTCACAGACGGGTCCAAGATGGAGGAAGGAACAGGGGCCGGGGTCTGTCTACAGGGATCTAAGAGGGAACTCAGTATACCTCTAGGAATGCACTGCACTGTGTTTCAAGCTGAGATGAAAGCCATCTTAGTCTGCGCACAGGAGAATATGAGTATCGGGTACAGAAATAAGAACATAAACATATGTTCTGATAGCCAGGCGGCCTTAATGGCACTGGAAAGTAACCGATGCGACTCCAGACTGGTGATGGAATGCAGGACTATCCTAATAGAACTGGCGACCATCAATAAAGTAACCCTGCTCTGGGTACCAGGACATAAAGGTATTGAGGGCAACGAGCGGGCTGATGAACTAGCAAGGAAAGGGGCGAAAGCACCACTTGTGGGATCTGAGCCGGCCGTAGGAGTAGCAGCTTGCCACACCAAACTACATATCAAGAGGTGGGTCAAATCCCAACACTGGAAGGAATGGAAGAAGGCACCCGGAATGAGGCAATCTAAAGTACTCATAAACGGACCGGACCCTAACCGAACCAGGCAACTACTCGATATGGACAGAAACTCACTGAGGGAACTGGTAGGACTATTAACGGGACACTGCCATCTCAGGAGACACATGCAACTGTTGGGAGTGGAAAACACCAACATCTGTAGGAAATGTGAAGAGGAGGAAGAGACTCCAATTCACCTATGGTGCCAATGCCCCGCTCTGCTGGGAATAAGGCTCAGATACCTGGGAAGACACAGTGTGGAACCAGAAGACATCGCCACATATCCAATGACAGCCCTGGTGAACTTCATAAAAGGGACCGGGTTACTGGCAAGGGAATGAGGTAAAATGGGAGATAGTACAATGGGCCTATGGCCTAAGTGCTCGCGGGGACCGTAAGTAAACCGCCTCCGACTATAAAAAAAAAAAAAAAAAGTTTTTAATTATATTTCTTCAATATATAAAGTGTTATTTCTTTATGATACTCAGAAAAAAGTACATTTTTCACAGCTTTGAAATAATGGTAAGCGATTTTTACATATTTTTGACGTTTTCATAAAATGTATATTTAGAAATGCAAATATTTACGTATAACAACACAATGCGATAGTGGATTTCATAATCTTTCCAAAACATTTTTTAGAATGAGGCTACGTTTCCCAAAACGTGAGTTATGAAGCTTTTAGCAAAACTCGTAAATAACACAAAAATTATCACATTTTGACAGTTCTCAAAGGAACACAATAAAAAAAAAAGTAAATAAAAGTCTTTGTCTGAGAGGTTAAATTATTATTAATATTTGTGCATATTCGTACGGTAATATCAAGTTCCAGTGCCATCTAGCGTCCAAATGAGAAGCTACTGTATGTACCTAGCGTGGGTCACTTCAAGTTTTGTCCCCAAGCTATCTCCTTTCTTTCTCTTTGCTATACAGGACAATGGAGGTAAACACTATCATGTCTGACGTATGCTTAGTATCATGCAAAATTTATTTTATAGGGATTTTCGGACATGACCGCGGTGCGATAGAGATATCTACGACCTAAGATTATTAAGGTATTAGAGGGTTTAAATTAAACAATACTGTACTACCGGCTTCAGAATAGGGTGGGTACTGGCAAATTAATTACATACATTGGCGTTTTTATAATATTCATTACGCATTAGCAATATGTATTTACATTTCATATTCATTTTTTTATCAATTGACCTTCAACTGCTGGACTCCTGGAATAATTGGCTGCTATCTTTATAAAATCAATTGGATTCAGAATTAATATATACAGATTATGTTGGTAGTTCTTAATCCCAGTATGATACAGTTAAATATGACCCAAGGAAATAGGGTTGTATTAACTCGATGGAGGAGCTGATGGAGATGGAGGCAAGGCTATGGTCCAGAGTCGCTAATATTCTATTTAACGATTAAATATTACAATTTGAGGTTTTTACTCACTGCTCTTACAAATGACGTTATTTACTGTGCTGTCATACATTTTTACTATTACTATTCTTATATATTTATGAATGTGTGGCAGTGCATTACACAAATCTACGAAGGCAGGGACCGCCTCTGGTATGTACATAATTACAAGAAAACCTCATGATTTTATTTTTACTTAGAAAAACACTTACAGCCTTACGAAAACACAATAAAAATATCTTTCACATTTGTTCACCAAGTGTGATTCCTTAGCAAAACTTGTTATGTAGGAAACCTTATGAATAAGTAGGTTAACCAGTAGCAGCGGGCAAGAATATTCAATAAATAAAAATACGTTTTTGTTAAGGCCAAAAGAGAGACAATACCACACTTGATAAAGTGACATTTTAATTTTTGTGTTTAACAAATCCAGTAGAAGTAATATCCAAAGGCAAAATGAATGTATAAAGTTGAAATTGCAATTGCTGGGGTCCGGCTCCTAAGGGTTAAACCAAAGAAAAAGTAATATCCAAAGGCAAAATGAATGTATAAGGTTGACACTGCAATTGCTGGGGTCCGGCTCCTAAGGGTTAAACCAAAGAAAAAGTAATATCCAAAGGCAAAATGAATGTATAAGGTTGACACTGCAATTGATGGGGTCCGGCTCCTAAGGGTTAAACCAAAGAAAAAGTAATATCCAAAGGCAAAAAGAATGTATAAGGTTGACACTGCAATTGCTGGGGTCCGGCTCCTAAGGGTTAAACCAAAGAAAAAGTAATATCCAAAGGCAAAATGAATGTATAAGGTTGACACTGCAATTGATGGGGTCCGGCTCCTAAGGGTTAAACCAAAGAAAAAGTAATATCCAAAGGCAAAAAGAATGTATAAGGTTGACACTGCAATTGCTGGGGTCCGGCTCCTAAGGGTTAAACCAAAGAAAAAGTAATATCCAAAGGCAAAATGAATGTATAAGGTTGACACTGCAATTGCTGGGGTCCGGCTCCTAAGGGTTAAACCAAAGAAAAAGTAATATCCAAAGGCAAAATGAATGTATAAGGTTGACACTGCAATTGCTGGGGTCCGGCTCCTAAGGGTTAAACCAAAGAAAAAGTAATATCCAAAGGCAAAATGAATGTATAAGGTTGACACTGCAATTGATGGGGTCCGGCTCCTAAGGGTTAAACCAAAGAAAAAGTAATATCCAAAGGCAAAATGAATGTATAAGGTTGACACTGCAATTGATGGGGTCCGGCTCCTAAGGGTTAAACCAAAGAAAAAGTAATATCCAAAGGCAAAATGAATGTACAAGGTTGACACTGCAATTGATGGGGTCCGGCTCTTAAGGGTTAAACCAAAGAAAAAGTAATATCCAAAGGCAAAAAGAATGTATAAGGTTGACACTGCAATTGCTGGGGTCCGGCTCCTAAGGGTTAAACCAAAGAAAAAGTAATATCCAAAGGCAAAATGAATGTATAAGGTTGACACTGCAATTGCTGGGGTCCGGCTCCTAAGGGTTAAACCAAAGAAAAAGTAATATCCAAAGGCAAAATGAATGTATAAGGTTGACACTGCAATTGCTGGGGTCCGGCTCCTAAGGGTTAAACCAAAGAAAAAGTAATATCCAAAGGCAAAATGAATGTATAAGGTTGACACTGCAATTGCTGGGGTCCGGCTCCTAAGGTTTAAACCAAAGAAAAAGTAATATCCAAAGGCAAAATGAATGTATAAGGTTGACACTGCAATTGATGGGGTCCGGCTCCTAAGGGTTAAACCAAAGAAAAAGTAATATCCAAAGGCAAAATGAATGTATAAGGTTGACACTGCAATTGCTGGGGTCCGGCTCCTAAGGGTTAAACCAAAGAAAAAGTAATATCCAAAGGCAAAATGAATGTATAAGGTTGACACTGCAATTGCTGGGGTCCGGCTCCTAAGGGTTAAACCAAAGAAAAAGTAATATCCAAAGGCAAAATGAATGTATAAGGTTGACACTGCAATTGCTGGGGTCCGGCTCCTAAGGGTTAAACCAAAGAAAAAGTAATATCCAAAGGCAAAATGAATGTATAAGGTTGACACTGCAATTGCTGGGGTCCGGCTCCTAAGGGTTAAACCAAAGAAAAAGTAATATCCAAAGGCAAAATGAATGTATAAGGTTGACACTGCAATTGATGGGGTCCGGCTCCTAAGGGTTAAACCAAAGAAAAAGTAATATCCAAAGGCAAAATGAATGTATAAGGTTGACACTGCAATTGATGGGGTCCGGCTCCTAAGGGTTAAACCAAAGAAAAAGTAATATCCAAAGGCAAAAAGAATGTATAAGGTTGACACTGCAATTGCTGGGGTTCGGCTCCTAAGGGTTAAACCATAGACGATGTTAGTCAATTTACCCGCAATATCCTCGAGTTCCGACATGGTGGGCTCGTCGAAGAGCGGAGGCAATCTCTTGGAGAAGAAGTCCTTCAGAGCCGTGGCCACAGCGTTCACCGGGATGTCCAGCTGCGTGATAGATATGTTGGGATCTGAAACAGACATTATTTTGCTTACATACACAGGTTTTGTGGATTGCGTGTGAAAATTTCACCAAAATAATAACATCCATCCACGTACATTATATGTTTATATGGCGAAATACGCTTTCAAATTTTATTACTGGAAATAAACATATATTTTTTTAAATATTAAAATTTAACATAAAAAGTTTAGAAAATGACACTTAACTAAAATGACTTATAACGACAACAGTGTATCACAAACATTACGGTCACCTTACATTTTATCTTTTAATAAAAATAATGAATAAAAAATTCACAAACTTTCATAAATTTTTCTCGAATTGCGGTCGGAAACTTTGGTTCGATAGAGGTGTACATTTAAATTATTTTGTGGTTAACTTCTAGATATCAATACAAAGCATGGTGTTTTCTCTTTCTAACACCATCTAAATCATATTCCTTACCATAACAGTGAGGGAGACACAACAATTTCTATTCAACCATATGAACCCAAAAGCGAAAATTTTGAAACTTAGTGAATTTTTTCTTACATAATTATTTTTATAAAACAAAAAAGTTGACATTAATATACATTTGTCTAATAAAATGTGTGTTTTTTTCGTTATGAGTAATTTTAGTTACAAATAAAATAAGGTGAGCCATTTATAAATTTTTTTATGTTTGCAGTAAAAATTTGAAATTATTTAAAAAATTACATGTTTATTTCTAATAATAAAATTTCGAATTTACGAATTCCCATGTAATTAAAAAAATTTGTGGAAATTGTTTTCAACATATTCCAGTGCAAATCTAAATTTCGGGGCCGATTTAATAAATAATAATACAAATTCAAATATTACGAATAACCGTGTAAATCAAAATTTTATTTAGTTATTTTAAGGAACATAAAGTCTTAATATTAATTTAATATACAAACGAGGATGGAAAAGAAGCAGATCAATTATAAATGTTCACAGATGGTTGAATTGGTAATATACAACTAAGGACCGGTTGTTTCGGAGAATTTGAACAATTCATCAAATTTCAACGTTAATTGGCGAGTTCTGTGAAAGTCCTATTCAAGTTCTGATATTATATCATTATAGGCTAGTTGCTTGACAGAACTGAAATAATAACAGAACTAGAAAATATCTTTCACAGAACTCGTCAATTAACGTTGAAATTTGAAGAATTGTTCAAATTCTCCGAAACAACCCGTCCTAAGTATCTAGTGAATGTTGACTAAAATATAAAAAACAGGACTAAGTAACAAATTTAAAAGCCGAATTAAGTAACAAGTATAAAAATGAAAGTAGAACAAATGTACTAAAACTTTATTTTGCATTATACAAGAACATATGTTAGGTTTATAGCGCATAACCGCAACGGCCTGATTCGGTCAATTTATGAAATTAAATTTTTAAAACATTTTTTTTTATATTACGGACAAGTGTTTGTGGGTAGGCATTTTTTTTTCTAGGTAGACAGATACTTTTACTAGAAAAAATTTTAGGTTTGAATTAACGGGGTTCTTCTGTAGTGGGTGTGCAGAATATGTTTGTTTTACCTTCGTCAAAGTTCTTGAAGAGCAGATCCACGTGCGCCCTGTTGCCCGGTACCCTGTAGATGCCCTCAGCCCCCAGGCCCTCAGCCTCTATGAAGTTCACACACTTCTCCAAGAATAGGGGCACCCCGTTATTTCCCTGGAACACATCAAAAGAGTATTGGCTTAGGCCCGTTGTTATGTTAGTCAAATTAAATATTTGCATATACAAGTCCAAATGATGGTTGAATTTCTCTTGGAATTTCGAGATATTTCAAATGTGCTGTATATTTGTTATTGTTGAAGTCGTCGTAAAAAAAATAACATGTTAGAAACTAAATAAAATTATCTTTCAGATATTTGTATTTGAAATAATTGTCGATAGTTCTAAATAATAACATTTTAATATCAAACATAAAAATGTGACATGACGCCTGGGGTGAGATCTGACCCTAAGCGGCCATGCATGTTCTTCCGAGGCTTTAAGGGTAACAAGCCGATTGCAGACTCATGAACACAGACGTCAGGTTATGTGACATGACGCCCGGGGTCAGATCTGTCCTTAAGCGGCTCTAATGAAATATGTTTGCGGCTAGTCAAGTCCTTCCGAGTCTTTAAGGGTAACAAGCCGATTGCAGACTTAGGAACACAGATGTCAGGTTATGTGCATGACGCCCGGGGTCAGTTCTGTCCCTAAGTGGCTCTAATGGAATATGTTTGTGGCTAGTAATGTCCTTCCGAGGCTTGAAGGGTTAACAAGCCGATTGCCGACTTATGAACACAGACGTAAGGTTATTTCAATGGAAGATGCTCCAAAGAACTAGCATCATTGATCCCTTTAGCACTGGTGTACAGTCAGGAAACACACCAAACGCGGGCCCAACGTTTGTTAGATGAGAACGGGTCACTTCTACGACTCATTCTTGTGCAATGTAAATACAGTGTAATAGTAAAAAGAGAAGTATCAGATGTTTACCTGTGGGCCCCATCCCTGATTGTTGACAACGGCATTTTGACTGGCATTCTTCTTTGACTCTTTAGACTTGCCTCCCCAATCCTTGAAAAAAATTATTTCAGGTAAGTATAAATATATAGATACAAATATATTAATACACACATGTTCTAGCAGTTCTGTAAACAGAAGTGCTTCCAGAAAGTGTGTTTTTAATTTTGTCTTATTTAATTTCCTCTGAAATCATAAGATTTGTAAATAAGTCCTTAAATACCTACCAACTTAATTATAAATCATAAACATTTTTATTATTTTAAGTAAGGAATTGTAAGATTTGTCTAGAGAACTGTCACCATCTCAATGACAATTCTTTTTTCAAACTTTGTAAATTGTAAAGTGTCCTTAATGTAATAGAAATAAGTTATTAAAAGGTTTATACTAGATATAAAAATGTTATTTTTTATAACAAAATAAAAACATACATAATTTTTTTTTAAATGTCGAATTAAAACTAGTACGCTCAGTACGGCAGTATACACTCAGTCAATTATAATATATATTAATTTATCAACAAATGTATTTTTTGTTTAGCCATTTAAAAAAATATATAAATCCAGTCTATTGTAAGATTCACAAAAGTGCCAGGGAACATTTCTCCACCTTCCTGTGTCAACTGTGGATATATATTTTCTTGCCGGTAAGGTTCGGACAGTTCAGACATTGGGCAGATTACCAGTTTAGCGGCTTTAGAGAAGTTGAGTTGGGAAGTACCTTGGGATGTGTGGGATTCAATCTGCCCCAGCCTGATCTCCTGGCTCGCCCCGTCTCATTCTCCTGCGCTGAGGACTCCTTGCACGATGACAACTGGAAACAAATCATCATGATGAATCAATAAAACTTCACAATCAGTCAATTCAATCTTGTCAGTCGCCAAGTCGAGTATACTATGTATGTAGTACGTAAAGTACAGTGATGGTATGCCAAAAAATTATCATTTTTTGGTTTGACTCAGGATTGTACCGTTCTCTCCAGGTACTGGAGTCAACCACGCTAACAACTTCTGATTGGGTAGGACCGACATTAATTTTGTATATTAACTGCTGTAATGTCATCTATATTGCCACCGAAAGTTGATAGAATGCATTGTCATCGATAACGAGTCCATCTGCAGAGTTTCAGCTTGATCGGACGTCGGGAAGTGGGTTAATTTCCACTTTCAAGATTAGCATTCATTCATTACTGAAAACAAAAGTGAAATTTAAATACATGTAAATCAACGCGAAGTATAAGACCTAGAACATCTGGGAACATGTATGTACCTAGATGCAATACGACAGCTGCACAACACCATCATGAATATATAGGCCCAAAGTTATTTAACGATTTACCGGATACAATAAAAAGTGAGAAAAATTATTTTAAATTTAAAAAAAAACTTTCGTTGTATTTTTACAGAGAATATTGACTTACTTTTATCGATGATTTTCAGATAAATTCTGTTGCTTATATTTTTGTTGATTTTTGTTGATATTCTGTTTCTATATTTATATGTAATTTTCTTATTGTACAATATTTTGTAGTATTTTACAGTATTTTTGAAAATATTATTTTTCCATTTTTGTAACTATTGTTACGTAATACAGTCTCCCTATAAATTAAAAGGATGGTTACCCTACAATTAAAAGGGCTTTGGTTACCCTACCCCACGCTACTCACGCAGTTGGCCGTGGCGTACGTGACAGACCCCCCACGCAGCAACCGCGGGTAGCCCACACTCTCCGGCCGCGCTCGCGAGTTCCCGACCTTCGCTTGCCTCGGTCGGCCGCCAGTCCAACTTTGACCCCGGTGGCGATAACAGTGTCCCTAGCGAGCAAACTGCTATGCTCGCGGAAATGGCGCGCAATTACGCGATATTAGAAACGGTCTCCTTTCTTGGATATAACTAAATGTTTCGCAAAGCCAATTCACCAAACATGTTTCAACACGGCAACTCAAACCTTACTCAATGGAGTCTCGCTTCCGGTAAATTCCTCGTGCGTGACGACACCAAAACTGCCGTTGCTTCTCCGGAAGCGCGGGCTTCTCAGCTCAACACGTCAGGCCAACCCCTCATCAGAACCCTGGATACTCGTAAGCTTTCTCGGCATACCCTTCCTTGTGTTAAATTCTTTTAACTTCATGTAAAAAATCCACGCTTCATCCGGTCGTCACATAGAGAGAAGAGAGTAGAGATCCAATTCAACCCTGTGTTTTCTTAGAAGATGATTAATATACCTTGTGCCTTTTACTCTTGTGTTATTATTGTGATGACCTTTTCCAAACTCCTGACCGATGGACGAAATAATGAATAAAGGAGCTGCCTACCCCTGATCGTACACGAGTTTCATCTGCTTACCCTTTCACTGAGCTAGCCAATTCATAACCTGGTTCGATTCCAGTTGGTTTTAACCATAAATATAGCACTGGCGCAAACGTGGGTTTTCTTTAGTTATTAAACGTCCATCAATAGGTCAGATTGGAAATAACTTTGCACTCTTTCACTGTGTTTTCATGTCTTGTTTTGTAATAACCATTGAATAACTATGTTTTCTTCCAATAAATCATAGCTGTTCTACAAACCATCGCGTCAAATCTAAAACAACCGTGTCACATTAAAACTGTTCTGTGTTAAATTACAACTTTTACGAATCGTCACTCGACAAAATTCAAGTACCGGTATTCTATCACAAAGTGCGCAATCAACGTTTACTTCTTTTCGGACATCTCAAACATCACATATTGATCCAAAACCATGAAGGTTTACTTTCCAAGTACAACTATTAGAGAGAACGAGCTACAATAAACTACAATTCAACAATTTCAAATCTTGTACATGATACAAAATAAATTTCTTGTTTGTGGAATTTATTAGTCAGTTCGTCTGCACATCAACACAACCAAGGAAATTAAAGCCCTTCTGCCATTTGACAATTCCGTTTTATATGTAATGAAGGTGGGTAGTGTATCCTTTTTAAAAAAAAAGTAGAAAGCCGACCCACTCTTTACTTATAATTGAGATTCGCGATTGACGTAAATCCCCGACTCTCGGCACTTCTCCGCCTAAAAAACCTGTCGTCGTCCAGGGAAAGGGAAACTTACGAGTAAATAACCAAACACTGGTTCTGCCTAAACTCAGACAATTTGTCACGAATCACAACAACCCTCCAATAATTGTTGAAGAACAAACAATACTCCCTCGAAATCTGTAATTTGAAATTTTTTTTTCTTTTCGAAAATTTTCTTCACAAATCAGGAACTTTGAATCTTTTTTAGAAATTTTTTTCAAAAACGCACATCTCAGGGACTTTTCCATTAAAAACACAAGGAAACCGCTGGCCATTTTTTTTCCATATTGGGACTTTGAAGAATTTCACAAAATTCTTCATCCACCATCACAAGCAAATCCCTGGTGTTTTTAAAAAAAAAAAAAGAAAACCAGCCACACACTCTGACAATTCTTTTCTTCTCACAAAGTCTAAATCAACTTCCACAAAATGAATCCTCAAAACAACACCTTAGGCATAATAGCCAACATCTGCTCTCAAAGTACGCAAAGCTTAGAAAAGGAATTAAAAGACAGGAATATTTCTCCCTTCAACAAGACCAAAAACGTCCTTTTTTTTTTTTTTTTTTTTTTATAGTGAATACCTCACAAGAGTCCCAACTGCTCCCGTCTGGAGCCAGTGAGACTATGGCATCCCCAATTGGGGGATGTTGTGAGGCTGAAGGTAAGTGGGGAAGGGAAAGAGGAAGGTGGGGAAGTACCTGGCTATTCAGATCTAGTCACTAAACACGGCTAAAGCCATTTGGAGCAACGTTTCAATTCTGAATGGTGGTCTTACACCAGGGCGATACTGGTAGTATCTTCCACTCTGGAACGTGCCGCAAATATACTATATATTATTTTAATTAATTTTAATTAATTAATTGTGAAATAACACAAATTAATCAAATAAAATTTATTTGCGCACGCCGGGTTCGAACCCGCGACCTTCGGAATGGCAGTCCAATGCGTTACCACTGGACTATGCCGGCCGTCAAAGTAATGATTAAGTACGCAACATTTTTCAACAGGAAATACATAAAAGGGCTATTTCAACCCGGCAGTATAATTGCTGACACAAACAAATACAATTTACGCAGGAAACATGTTACCTTTAAGGAAAACGACACAGTTTGGAGACGCAACAACACACTCTCACAAGGTGCTTTGTACTTCTCTGCAAAACTAGCTCCTCGCTTTGTTAAAGCAAAAGTGCTGAGAAAAATCTCAGATGTAGTATATACCCTATCGGACGCCTCTGGTAAACACATCGGTAACTACCACGTGAAAGATATTATCAAACTAGGAAGTGTGGACACAATGGACACCACCTTCACTAGGTCACTACACTCATAACTAACAAACTTCTGGCTCTACCTTTGTCCCACGAGATTTGGCCCTCGTGCAGACAAACAGCACGTTTTAATGCGTAAGTTTCATATAAAAACTCGCATTTCGACCTCTGCAAGGTAACCTTCTCATTTTTTCTAAAAACACAGAAGTGTCAACTGTGTTTTTTTAAATCATTTCTCACCCATACATGTACAACTATGCTCTTTTGTATAAACCCTTTTGTTATTTTTTGTTTTTTTGTCACACCTCACCGTGTAATGTTTATAATTGTACTCATATTTTGTACGTATCTTCTCTGGAACTGATCATTCCAGTCAAGAGACTTTTTACGCCTCCCAAACAGTTTATGCTCCCGGAGTCATGACCCTGGACATCAATTGTTAGTCGTCACCATTCTGACACTTACGACACTAAATACAACTATTTTTTGTCATAACTACCACAAAAAGTCACGTACAACATTGTATGTAAATGTTTTTTTAATTCTCTCATGTTCTTTGTTCTTCACATTGTTTTTCACATTGTTCTTTCACATTTGTTCGTCACATTTGTTCCAATGGGTTCCATCGTACATAAAACAATGGCCCTTTTGCAACATACACCCAATTGAGGTGAATATTCTACCCCTGTAATTTGTAATCATAATGCGTGTGTAAATTCCAGCTCGGTATCGTCATTTGATTCAAATTACACAGGTGTAACAAATAAAAGTTACAATTACCTTGGTTTAAAGTTTTTTTCAGTTTTTTCTAAAAAATTGAATGGCGCTCAACATTCCCATTTGCTCTAATTTGCTGTTTTTCAGAATTTGATATTGACACGTCAATTCTGAAAAAGGTTGTTGTAAAGGAGAACAAACACCGATTTGTCCTCCTCATCAATAACAATGTATCATACATAACACCTTTCGGTCATATTGAGTATGTAAAATCTTAAGATCTCAACTTCCTGACCCCAATTTGTTATATTATGTACTATATTTTGACTTAAATAGCATTAATTTGCCTTGTCAAATAAACCGAGCCAGGTCACTCATATTAAGTCATCCTGTGTCTCTAGGTGCCTTTTGTATTAAATTTGTATCATAAAGTTCACAACATTCGTGTTCGTGGCAAATGTGGCAACACCAAGTGTGTTTCCCGTTTTTGTTTGGTCATTTTAAGTAAGTAAAACCCTAAAAGGACTTAAATAAACCACTACAATCCTTTTTGTAAGCAAAGAGTTAGTAAAACCAATAGGTCTCTTCTGCTATACTGTGTGTCTTGTAAGACATCCTTAGGCATATGTCTTGTATTATTGCCAACTTAACGCATAAACCCAACCAAAGGTTATGCCATCGTCATTTTTTGATAATATCAATAGCCACTACTTGATTGTTTTTGACATTGTGTATGTATCTTTTTTCCGGTATTGAAATGGTACTTTTTTTATTATTGAACGTTGATATGTTATTTTCATGATACATGAGAATGTTACAATATCCACCATGAGACGAGGGATCGTTATAAAATCTAACACTATACATGAGAATGTTATAATATCTACCATGATACGAGAAGTTCGTTATAATTACTTTTTTTACTGGCTAACATACACTGTGGCCAAAGAGATAATTTGTTCCATAAATGGTTATAAATATCTAATGTTGTACCGGCCTTTCAATACTGGGGTTCTTTCGTAATTCGTTCAATTTCTACATGAGACGTGAAGACGTTATAATACTTACCATGATTCGTGCGAACGATACAATATCTTGTTGTTGTTTTCTTTAAATAAGTTGACACTATGTACTTGTTCTACCGGACGTAGATCATTTTACCCTGACTTGTCTCCCTTAGTTGGGATCCTTTTGTATAACTCATGACACTGAGGGAAATGTCCTTCACTGTAGTGAGAATTTTTTTGTTCTCTTCAAACAAACATGAAGCTGTGCATTCAGCAATTTTTTTTCGCTAACTGATACCTGTGGACTTCTTGTCAGCGGACCCAAGAACCATCCACTATCCATTGACCATGGACTAGCCATCAGCTTCACTTTTGGTTATGAGGTATCGTGTCGTGGGAGTTAATCGAGACAGTGACACAAAACCACCTAAATCGTTGTCTGGGAGACGAATAAGAAAAACTCCCAGGTTTGTGAAGCTTGAGCAAGGGTCTGTCATGTTCTCACAAACTGTAGAAGATTAAAAACGACCCCTAATCTTTCACCAAATACACGTGAAAGATTAGATTGTTATTACTGTGTATTCTCCTTCACCTTTTCATCAAATTCATGTATATTTGTAAAGAGTTAGGAAATTTGCTGGTTGATATATTTCGTCCTCACATAGAGATCGAATTGAGAATTAGCTCAGCCACTATCAATTTTCGCTACTCAACTCTCCATCCTTCACCCTTCCATCAAACTCATGTACATTTGTAAGAAGCTAGGAAATCTGCTGGTTGACCACATTTCGTTCTCTGAAAGAGATCGAACGGAGAATCAGCTCCATCACCAACAGACCTTCTCGCTCAACGCTATTTTTTTCATCCCTCATTATCCTTGAGGTTAATTTCATGAATCTGGAAGGTGTACCCTACGCACATAGCGTATCGTCTGTCTATAAGGCAATCTTTATCCATGAAATTTGCTTCAAAATAATCTCTCCTTTTCACCCCATTCCTAGGTAATCAACACATTTTTTGTAATTTTGAAAGTCGTAAGTTGTTATCGCTCAAGCGCTAACACCGGCCATGGAAGGCCAACTTCTTTCAGAAACTTGGTGTTACTACGGTACAACCACCTACCTATACCTTGTATATCAAATAGGTAACCTCACGCCAGTCGTGATATTTTTTTGTCTTCCCAATCTCGGGATACTCATGGTATAGTCAGCATATTGGATCTCTCTCTACTCTCTCCTCTCTAACCAACAACGTTTTTTTTTGTCTTTTTGTCTTTTCTCTTGAACACAATTTGTTTCTCTCCAAACGTTTTTTCATCATTGGTCTACCAGGCAGGTAAACTTCAAGAATTTTGGCTCTAATAATAACCTGTCCCTGGATTAAAAAGAAGACCAGCAGCCCCCCTCATCACCTGCAAGCTGAGCTTCACTCCATTGCCACCTTCACTTCCATCACTCACTTCTCTCCAATCTCTGCGTACCAAAAACACCCGACCGCACCCAAATTAGGTGTGAGTCGTGCGTGCAGTAGCAAATCAAGTTGTCTCATCATTCAAACCACATTCAAAAGAACCAACCTCAGAGCATGCCAGCTCAAGGTTAGTTATTGTTCCTGCAAATCAACCACTTGCCGTTGTGCAATCAACCACTCGCCGTTTGTACAAATCAACTACTTGCCGTTGTGCAATCAACCACTCGCCGTTTGTACAAATCAACTACTTTCCGTTTGTACAAATCAACTACTTGCCATTGTGCAATCAACCACTTGCCATTGTGCAATCAACTACTTGCCGTTGTGCAATCAACTACTTGCCATTGTGCAATCAACTACTTGCCGTTTGTACAAATCAACTACCTGCCGTTTGTACAAATCAACCACTTGCCATTGTGCAATCAACCACTTGCCGTTGGGCAAATCAACTACTTGCCGATGCGCAAACTCAACATAATAGCCATTACACGCATCAACCATCAATCAATTTACTGGTATTACTCCATGTTATTACCAACTTCATTTCACCTTGACAACCACTGCTCCACCACATCAGCACAATGGAATTCACGCTGGTACAACAACAGAACCCGGATACTTCTGGCCCTCCGCATCACCATCTCTCAACCACAACCAAGAAGCACAGTTCAATTTCTATGGCCCTAGTGATACTTGAGTGCAATCTCAAATGGGTCAAGTTACAGTGAAAATGTAACTTTAATAACTTCAGTGAAATTACGTCTACTTGGTACTCTACGAAAACACTACGCTCTTCAAACTTAGCTTACAGACCAATGAAATGTTAGAGTCCTTTTTGTTCTTTTCATCACTGCATAACCTTGTATGTTGTTCTTGTCATCATTGCATAACCTTGTATGTTTGTCTTTTCATCACTGCATAACCTTGTATGTTGTTCTTGTCATCATTGCATAACCTTGTATGTTTGTCTTTTCATCATTGCATAACCTTGTATGTTTGTCTTTTCATCACTGCATAACCTTGTATGTTTGTCTTTTCATCATTGCATAACCTTGTATGTTTGTCTTTTCATCACTGCATAACCTTGTATGTTGTCTTTTCATCATTGCATAACCATGTATTTTATTTTTTTCTTTGTTTGTGTAAATCAACACTGCTTTTCTCTCTCTCTACTTCCCCCACGACAAGGTGAAGAGGATTTTTTGCGCCTAAAGCTTCATTACCACGTCGCCTTTTACTGGCGGAGGGGGAATGTGTTACGTAATACAGTCTCCCTATAAATTAAAAGGATGGTTACCCTACAATTAAAAGGGCTTTGGTTACCCTACCCCACGCTACTCACGCAGTTGGCCGTGGCGTACGTGACAGACCCCCCACGCAGCAACCGCGGGTAGCCCACACTCTCCGGCCGCGCTCGCGAGTCCCCGGCCTTCGCTTGCCTCGGTCGGCCGCCAGTCCAACTTTCACTCCGGTGGCGATAACAGTGTCCCTAGCGAGCAAACTGCTACGCTCGCGGACATGGCGCGCAATTACGCGATATTAGAAACGGTCTCCTTTCTTGGATATAACTAAATGTTTCGCAAAGCCAATTCACCAAACATGTTTCAACACGGCAACTCAAACCTTACTCAATGGAGTCTCGCTTCCGGTAAATTCCTCGTGCGTGACGACACCAAAACTGCCGTTGCTTCTCCGGAAGCGCGGGCTTCTCAGCTCAACACGTCAGGTCAACCCCTCATCAAAACCCTGGATACTCGTAAGCTTTCTCGGCATACCCTTCCTTGTGTTCAATTCTTTTAACTTCATGTAAAAAATCCACGCTTCATCCGGTCGTCACATAGAGAGAAGAAAGTAGAGATCCAATTCAACCCTGTGTTTTCTTAGAAGATGATTAATATACCTTGTGCCTTTTACTCTTGTGTTATTATTGTGATGACCTTTTCCAAACTCCTGACCGATGGACAAAATAATGAATAAAGGAGCTGCCTACCCCTGATCGTACACGAGTTTCATCTGCTTACCCTTTCACTGAGCTAGCCAATTCATAACCTGGTTCGATTCCAGTTGGTTTTAACCATAAATATAGCACTATACATATTATTATCTATATATATAAGCACATAGACTAGCTCCCCAGTTTGACCCGAGAATATTTCTCTACAAATTGGGTAAACAAAAAAAAGTGATGTCTGATATGAAATGTAATATATTTTTATCTCTTGTGAATATTTACTTTTTTTCTAAATAAATAAAAAATAAAAAATAAATGTATGTATTTAAATGCTTGATCGGACATCGGCAAGTGGATTAATTTCCACTTTCAAGATTTGCATTCATTCATTACCGAAAACAAAAGTGAAATTTAAATACATGTATGTATTTAAATGCTTGATCGGACGTCGGCAAGTGGATTAATTTCCACATTCAAGATTTGCATTCATATATTACTGAAAAAAAAAGTGAAATTCAAATACAAGGATGTATTTAAAACGGCGGTACTGAAGAGTTGGAGCAGTCAATACCAAAGGTTAATAACGTTGCGGATAATAAATAGAATTAAAGTGTGCGTGCTCTGCGTGATGTGTTAAATTAGTTAGTATACCTGATCATCCATCTCGCAGGAGGTGTACGGCAGGGAGGGGGGTGTGGTGTTGTGCAGCAGGTTGTAGCCCACCCGAGTGGGGGGAGGACCCCCTCCCCCCTCACCTCCGCTGCCCTCGCTCGACTCTTCCTTGCCTGCAACGAGATAAAAAGATCTTAATAAACCGTCTGTACCTCAAAGTTCTGAGGCCTTCTTTGTGTGTCGTCATTTTTAACGACTGACGCACATGTGACCAATTTTAGATTTGGCCGCACTCATTACCTCCAATTATGAACGCGATGCACCATGTCGAGAAACATTCGGAATAGGGCCGCTAACAATAACACTCCTTATGTAAATGGCGATAAGGTTTAAATTCCCGCTTAGCCGCCTGTTTTGATTTATCAAGAAAAAAAACATTGTCAAAAAGTGTTTTATTTTATTTTGCAAAATTCAGGCACAAATATTTAGATGTGTTACGATCGGTAACCGGATAAATCATCACAATTCACATGAAACAAAAACTTAATTAACTGGGTTATGTAGGTTAGGTTAAAAAAAAAATTTTTTTCATCCTTTCTAATGACTTTATATCACTTTTTAAAAGTGTGTTGAATTGTCACTGTGTTGAGTTATCATGGAACCGTTACGATCATTTTATGAAGAACTTAATTTGCAACATTGTGCAATAAATCCATAACCGAAAATGAGTTTGTAAGTTGGAGATTTTGAAATTTAAAGCAGTTTTTTAAGGCATGATACTTTATTTTTTTCTAGGCTTATAAAAAGACTTATCAAAAAAATGCTCAGTTGTTTCAAAGGCCAAGATGTGTTACACTTGCAGTATTTAATTAAAGCATGTAATATATTTCTAAACATCACATTTTGAAAGGAAAAAAAATACAAGATTTCGCATTATGTACTACATAGCAGGCTCGGTCCGTCCATACATGCTGTGAATGCTCCGCATCCCTTGCATTTTAGAGTAAAAAGATTTGGACTTCTTGGCGTAAACAGCAATTTAAATATTTTAATATTTCTACAGCGACCTTAATGTGATTTTTTTACAAAAACGGTGCTGTAAAAAATCATACAAATATTTTCATATTATCGTCCCGTTTCTGTGAACACACAACGAACGACACAATACAAATAGTGCGGGCGAGTCTAAATACTGTGAAATGCGTAAAACACACTGTGGTGTGGAAGCGATCTATAAACCGTATCCAAGAATGCTAGAACGTACGTTATTTCCGCGCATGAACACTGAGACCCGCAAGCCAATATATTTGTCAACTTTATACAATATTAATGACAGCATCCAACGAACAAAAACCGTCTTTAATGCTCGTATGTATAATGCACAGAATCGTATACTCTATTACTAATCCATTGGATTGTATGCGCGCGCTGCTTTGACAGTTTTCTTTGAGCTTGGATACTTCGATAACGTGTTCAAAATGATAATAGTGAATTGTGTGGTTGAATTATTAATGCGAAAAAGTTTTGTGTCTCGGCCATTTGCGAAAAAAAAAACTTATTCTGGATACTGGAAATATTGAGTTATGGAGCTTAATGGATTTATGGAGATAATTTTAGACGGTACCTAATTGTATCTTGTTCGTGGGCTAGCATCTAGACGTGCATATTAAGTACGTAGTAAGTACGAGTATAAACATTTGATGTCCAGCATCCCTTCTACAAAAAGTCACCGACCGCCACTGCTACATAGTGCTTCGTCTTAACACTGTAGCGGTAGGAACTGTCCGCTTACTTAGCAAGACTTCTAGACACGCGTTGGCATTGAATTACAGCTGCCACTCGGTGGATTCAAAGAAGCTGCGCATTGAATTCCAGAGAAGCCGGGAGTTGGTTTTCGAGGCGAGTGGGGATCACACCTGAGAGCGGGCTGCTTGATCGTCGGGAGATTAATACACGCACGTGAGACATTTTATTAATCCTCATGAAAATAGACACATAATCTTTTAGATATCACCATGTTTATAAATTCGTTTAGACTAGTTTCTAGACTGGCGCTCAGTGGTGATGTTTTATTTTAAGATGTTTAGTTAATATAATTTTACGAGTAAATGTCGTGGCCAAGTTCAAATTACGTTGCGCTTTCAAATAGCCAACCACCCCTGGTTTTCTAAATTTAAGTCTTTGCTCTTGTATTTAAAGTTTAAATTAAATATACTATCATATTATTATATCTCAATTGATATTCTGAGTGTTCATTTCAATTCCCCTTATTGCTGCAAGCTATGGTGGAGCATATTACCAGAATACGGTAAGTTTTAATACATGTGGTGACAATCTACGTTACAACACGGAAACAAATAAACTACTTACTGTGGTTTAAAGTCAATGAATCGAGCTTACTTCAACATTTTTCCCATATTTTTTGGTGTTATAAAAAAGAATAAATTCCCTACTCTAATTTGGGTAGCTGTAGCTTGAGTAGTTAGGTTAGTCACTTGAGTGGTTACCAAAAAGAAGAAGATATAATAATATTATCATGATTTTTACCTGTTTCTCTGGCCCTGTAGCCACTGGGCAGTTCGGGGGGCCCCACAAATACCCCCAGTCGGGGGGCCCTGGGTGCAGGTACTGCTACCAACCTACGCAAAATAAACTCTCATTAGTATCAAACATCGGTAAAATTAACAGAAATCAGTCTTCAAACAAAAACGTGAAAGGTTTAACCTGTGGAAAATCGTTTGTGGACCAGTGACAAGAATTTTTTTTCCGCCGTTCATGCGCTGCTGGCATTGGAATTTCACCCTAGCTGGAATTTTTTGGTATGCGATTTAAACCTGTATGTCATGAGAAAGTGCATAATTTTTTTGAACCGAATTGCTGGCACTTCTTAAGGGTCTGGTGTTCCAAAGGTTAATGACACTATTTATCAGTTGTCCTCCAAATCTCCGGGTGGACCGTTAAAGTATTATAACGTTTCTAGAGATGTCCACAGTTAAGGAACCCAACTAGTGTAGTTCCAACTGCTCCCAATAGGGTCAATCCGCACCAAATCATCCAGGCCATGTCACCCACCATCTCAGATTTTGATGAAACTTTAAATTTTTAATCCTTCCATATAGATAAGAAAATATACCAAATTTTACCTTCCTACCTCAACTCGTTTTTTTTTTATGGGCAGTTGAAGTTTGGGCAAAATAAGCGTTTTTACATATTCCGAGCACTCCGGAAGAGCTTGTACCTTCAATGAAAAAAAATTGTATCTTTGTCATTTATAGTGCAAATGCAATGAAAATTTTCAATATTATCAAGAAAACTATGCTGATGGCAGAAAAAAATAAATAAACCCTTTACATTTATCTACTTGACTTTAAAAAATTACCAAAAGTAATTTTTTAAGTAATTTTTGGGACGGAAAAGGTACTTTACAAAAAAGCAATATCTCGGGAAGGTACAGTGTTAATGAAGTAATTTTTTTTTTTATTCATATCTACAAATAGCATAGAATAAAAGAATAGAATAAAATTCATGGCATTTTACTTGCTTCAATAAATAAAATCCATTTTAAACTTTTTTCAAACTTTTTGTAATTTTTTTTTATTCTTATCTACAATAAACATAGTACAACCTAAAAAAATAAAACTCCTGGTATTTTGTGTGCTTCACAGTGTAGAAACGTTTTTAAAATAAGAAATCTTTATCATACAGAATTGTTCTAGGTTTTTTAAAATCTAGATACAAAAATAAATAAAATCCATTTTAAACTTTTTTCAAACTTTTTGTGATTTTTTTTATATCTATTTTTAGTTTGTAATTGGGCAAGTTATAGTTTAGGTATATAGCTAGTAATATAGGTTGAATGAATGGACTAATATCAAAGAAACAGTCCTAGAGACAAGTCACTACATGGAAATGATGTATCTGCAACAAGAACAAGACAGAACATGAAAATTACTATCTGCCTCATCACTAAGTTTGCAGGATACTACATGCTTTGTTTCCTCTGACATGCTTAGTTCTGAGTCAGCTTCAAAGCAGTGATCATCTATATAAATACAGTAGTTGTTTCATGTTATGGTGTACGTTGTTAAAATGTCTCTAATCGAAACAAGTTTAGTTAAATGTAGTGTGGGACAACATAATGGTACTGAATGTCACAAAAAAAGTTATACTAAGTCAGAGAAATTAACGAGTGTGGATTTGTTAAGTGAATTTGAAAAAAAGCTTATTCAACAAAGAAGTTTTGTATCTACAGACTTGGTTTTCAACATTTGTGAGCACCACAGAATATTTAACTTAAATAAATATGAAACATTTCAAAAAGCTTGTTTTGACCCGTTCCAAAGCCACAAAAGGAAAATTACAAAAACTTTAAGAACAGTATCCTTGGAATTTTCAGAGAACATTAATACCATTCTAAAAGTAACTAATAAAGCAATCCCTGGACAAAAAATTTGTAATGCATGCAGAGCAAAAATTAGTAAGAGCCAAAACCTTAACAATGAAATTGAAGAGCTTAACACTTTTCAAGAAGACATAAGTGAAGTTGAAAATGTTTTAAACAAAGAAATTTTTTTACAAGAAATCAACACTTCTTTAACTGACATTGGAGAATCTCCATTTAAACTACATGCAATACCATCCCACAGTAAGTCTAGTTACGCTAAACGGAAGTTAGATTCTGCTTGTTCAACCATAAAGAAAAAAGTAAGTAAAGTTTTAGAAAAAGAATTTTCCCCAGTAAAATGTGATGCAAAAATACCAAGATGTATTCAAGAAAAAGCTAATGACATGGACAGGCTTGTTGAGTTGGTTAAAAAAAAATTGGAAACACAAGTTACACGCCGTGAGAGAATTCAGCTTCTAACTCTCGCTCCAACTTCGTGGAGTAGAAAAAAGGTTGCTGAAGAATTCAGTGTTGGTGAATACTCAGTTCGTAAAGCACGAGAGCTACTAAATGAAAATGGTATCATTGCTTTACCTGATCCAAAAAAGGAAAACCATTAGACCAAGGAACAGTTACTTTGGTTAAAAATTTCTACCAAAACGATGAATTTTCTCGTGTTATGCCAGGGAAAAAAGATAAAGTTAGCATAACCAAAAATGTTTATGAACAAAAAAGACTATTGCTTTGTAACCTGAATGAACTTTATGCTACCTTCAAGTTTGAATACCCTGCTTCAAAAATTGGGATTTCGAAATTTTGTTGGTTGCGTCCCAAATGGTGTGTGCCAGTAGGTTCTCCAGGCTCTCATTCTGTCTGCGTTTGTGCAATTCATCAAAATGTAGTGTTGCTTCTTAATGCTTGTGACAGTGAAGAAACGTACAATGATTTAATGGACTACTTAGTGTGCTCAAAGAACAATAGAGACTGTATGCTTCGACATTGCGATAAGTGTTCAACATCTAGTGAAAATCTTAAGAAACATTTGTTAGAAAAATTTGAAGAATGGGACCAAGAAGATGAAATTACATACAGTGCATGGGTAACTACTGATAGAACACAGCAGGTTTCAGTTACAGTTCCCTTTCATGAATATGTAGAACATCTTGTGAAGAGTCTTGTAAAACTTCTTCCTCATTCTTTTATAACAAAGTCTCAATCAAAATATCTCAAAGAGTCCCTAAAAGCACAGCTTCAGATAAATGAAGCTGTTGTGTTATTAGACTTCAGTGAAAACTTCTCCTATGTTATCCAGAATGAAGTCCAGGGTTACCACTGGACGCAAGACAGTTGTTCACTCCACCCAGTGGTAATTTACACTTGTGAAGAGCCTGGCAAAGATCTCACAGTGTCAAGCTTGTGTGTAATTTCAGATGACTTGGAACATGATGTAAGTTTCGTTTACGAAACTAAAAAAATTGTTGCTCAATTTTTAAATCAAAAATTTCCCCAAATTCAAAGTGTTCATTATTTTACTGATGGTTGCGCAGCGCAATATAAAAACTGCAAAAACTTTTTAAATCTGTGTCACCATCAAAAAAACTTCAACTTGAAAGCATGTTGGTCGTTTTTTGCTACGAGTCATGGGAAATCTCCCTGTGATGGAATAGGTGGAACAGTAAAACGTCTTCTAACTAGAGAAAGTTTGCAACTTGGCCCTGGAAACACTATCACAACTGTAGACAAAACTTTTAAGTTTTGTCAGTCGAGAGTAGAAAATATATATTTTTACTTGCTGAGAAAAGAAAGCTTATTCACTTGCAGGCAACAATTACAGCAGCGTTTTTCACAAGCTAAAACAATACCAGGCACTCGAGGTTTCCACTGCTTTGTTCCTCTGTCTGAAAATGAAGTTGGCACAAAAAGGATAAGTTCAGATTCAGATTATGCTTTGATTTTTAACTTCAGTGGGGAACGAAATCGCTCTGAGCAACTAAGTATGGTACAAATTTGTACAAACTCTTATGTAGCTTGCGTATATGACAACCATTGGTTTTTTGGACTTGTGGTTTCCAAAGATGAAGACGAGTGTGATGTATCAATCAAGTTTATGCATCCTTTTGGCCCAGCTCCATCCTTTTACTGGCCACATCAAAAAGAAGATATTTGTTTTGTTCCACTACAAAATATTTTTAATATCGTTGACCCTCCCACAACAAAAGGTTCAGGAAGAGCTTACTACTTTCTTGAAAAAGACGTTCATCATGCTGATCAAAAGTTCAACCATCTTATGGGTCAGATCAAGAATAAAAGTAAAAAATGAACTTGAACATTTATTTGTAAACAATATTATTGTAATGTACTTTCATTTAACCTAATCCTACATTGCCTGTTTTATTTTTATTGTATTTGTTTTTTAAAGAGTTAACTTTGTATTGAAAAGAGTTAAAAAGTTGATCTTGTTATAAAATATTGCTATGGTGTATGCATTCAGGGTAAGGAACAAGGTACATTATTTTGTTGGTGCCTTAAGCTTACATTGCAAGCTTACCAGCATGTTGTAAAGGACCGAATAAGTTTGACTTTTTTTATTTGCAAATACAGTATCTAGATTTTAAAAAACTTGGAACAATTCTGTATGATTAAGATTTCTCATTTTAAAAACGTTTCTACACTGTGAAGCACACAAAATACCAGGAGTTTTATTTTTTTAGGTTGTACTATGTTTATTGTAGATAAGAATAAAAAAAAAATTACAAAAAGTTTGAAAAAAGTTTAAAATGGATTTTATTTATTGAAGCAAGTAAAATGCCATGAATTTTATTTTTGTATGTGATTCTATGCTATTTGTAGATATGAATAAAAAAAAATTACTTCATTAACACTGTACCTTCCCAAGATATTGCTTTTTTGTAAAGTACCTTTTCCGTCCCAAAAATTACTTAAAAAATTACTTTTGGTAATTTTTTAAAGTCAAGTAGATAAATGTAAAGGGTTTATGTATTTTTTTCTGCAATCAGCATAGTTTTCTTGATAATATTGAAAATTTTCATTGCATTTGCACTATAAATGACAAAGATACAATTTTTTTTCATTGAAGGTACAAGCTCTTCCGGAGTGCTCGGAATATGTAAAAACGCTTATTTTGCCCAAACTTCAACTGCCCATAAAAAAAAAACGAGTTGAGGTAGGAAGGTAAAATTTGGTATATTTTCTTATCTATATGGAAGGATTAAAAATTTAAAGTTTCATCAAAATCTGAGATGGTGGGTGACAAATCCAAAATTTTCTGGATGATTTGGTGCGGATTGACCCAATAGCCTAGAGCCAGTGAGACTATTACGTCCTCAGTTGGAGGTGAAGGAAATGATTAAGAGGAAGGTGAAGTGAAGTACCTGGCTATTCAGATCTGCGACTCTTCAGACCAAACACCGCTAATGCCATTTCAAGCAACATTCTAATTCTGAATGATGGTATTCATTAGGCTGATACTGAGAGCATCTTCCACTCTTGAACGTGCCACAAATATACTATGTATATAATCACTTGAGCGATGGGTTGTATATATACATTTGCCATATTATTTAATTAATAATATTCCTCAATATATTAATATGTAAACATATGAACTGCTTACTGCGGTTTAAAGCCAATGAATCCACCTAGACTTCGCTGATTATCACATATTTTTAGGTTCCATACAGTATAACAAACGTTTCGCAAACTTGCCACTTGAAAAGACGCAGAGATTTTAGGCTTCCCAAAACTAAACTTTCATGCACACAAAACAGTGCGTTTTATAAAGGGCAAAAACTTTATAATAACCAGAGATGTGCAAAATGGGTACCCAAAACCATTTGAAATGCAAAATGGAAATGGGTCAAAACTTTTCCATTTGAAAATGCAAAATGGTTTTTAGAAAAGCATTTCAAATGCAAAATGCAAAATACCTATTTTCAAAATGCATTGAACATGCAAAATGGTTTCTCAGGTGAAACAATTAAAATAATTATAGAATTTTTAAACAATTTTGTCATTTAATAATGGACATCAATGTAGAACAAACATATTACATGATGGTAAATCCAAAAACACCACGACTACAGATTATGAAACCACAAAAAATTTGCGCGGGACTAATGTTGCCAACGTAAAAACATAGAAACTGCTATCTAACATTTAATATTACAGCGTCATGGCCATGTTCAGTATTTGAATCAGTATTTATTGTAATAGTATCACTCAATTGCCAGGGCTCCTACCAGGGAGCAACTTGACAAATGTAAATTATCTCTCATAGCGAGGTTGAGGACCGACTGATATTTGGGGCTTATGAAAAAAAGATGAGTGGAGAAAGTAGGAAGAATGTTGCAAAAAAGCATTTAGAATGGAAAATGCATTGAGAAAAGCATTTAAAATGCAAAATGGTTTTTAGAAAAGCATTTAAAATGCAAAATGGAAAATACCCATTTTGCATTTTGCATTTCCATTTGAAATGGATTTATTTGAAATAAAGCACATCTCTGATAATAACCTACCAAATGTCATAAAGGAAGCCCCAAGCCTTAGCACTTTTCCTAGGACATGCGCTTTATATGTAAAAAATAATTTTTGATTGTTGAACATACTCGCCAATATTATTTTAGTCACCTAGATATCTTATATAATGTAATTTTGTGTATTTATCTTTTTCTCTTAAAATGTAATTGTTATTTTTTGTATTTTTTTATATTTTTCTACTAAATGTATGAAAAAATTTGCGTACATCTAAATAAAGATTTAAAAACAAACAAAATAATATGCAAAAAATCGCTTGAGTGGATATTATTTTAAATTAATAGGGAATTCTCTTCTCACCAAAAAACACTTATTATTAATTATTCACATGTAGAAACACTTCAGACACAAGAATACATAGTTTTTATAATTTTCAAAAATCATTTATTAAAGTTATAATGACTTTAAAAACAGGCGCGAACGAAATATTTCAATGCAGCTAAAAACGCCCGGTGATTGATCAAGCGTTCAAGGGCGAACGATGACGTCACTGTTGACCGGCCCGAGTAGATCCTGCAAACCGATGGCGGCGGCAGCGGCAAAGGTGTGACGTAGCGGTTAAAATGGCGCATGACCGTTTTCAGAGCCGAAATAGCACGCAATTTTTAAAACAACTACAAAAAATTGAAAATGCATTTTAAAAAAAAGAAAAAAAAGAGGCACATAATAAAATAATTATCTTTATTGAAATAAATTATTTACAAAATGCACGAGAATTCCCTATTGATTGTGAAGCAACACAATAAAATTTAATTGCACACACTGGGATTTGAACCAGCGACCTCCCGATTCATAATGGTATATTTTAACTTTATCGTTCAGTGATGTCTGCGCGCGCCTATGGGATCTATGCAGACCATCCCTTTATCAATAATAGTAATAATAATTGCTAATAAATGAATACCCTCACCTCTAAGTAAATTTTAGGCCAGACATGCAAGTATGAATTTTGTCACGCAACAGTTTCTTCACTGTTTAAAAATCCATTGCAGTAACTAAAAAACCAACCCCAATACATTGCTACATGCGTGAAGCTGTGGATTTTGAAACTGTTGCATTGACAGAAGTCAACCATGTCCGCCTGGCCTTATTCTACGGAATAAATTATACACATTACAAAAAAAAATCTTCAAACTCACTCTTCCGTCTTCTGGTTAGACACTAGAGTGCGAAAGATGGCTAGCCGATCCCGTATATAGGTACGGCAGTGCATATTGAAATACGTGTACCTCTTCCTATAGGGCTTGTGGTGGTGTTGTTTGGTCGTTCCAACGGTGCGGCGGCCGCCTGCCCCCGCGCGTCCCACCTCCTCCTCTACGCTCGAGCATTCACTGTCCGTCTCGGAGAAGGCTAGAAATGATGATGATGACGGGGATATTATAAAACACCTTTCGTAAATAGCTGTCAAGAATTCCAGACTTATTGTGTCAAGACTGGAAGTGTTGACGGTAGAAAAAGAAATTTTAAATAAACAGAGAAAAGCTGGATATAATAAAGATAATGGGGATATTATAAGATGCCTTTGGAAATAGCTGTCAAGAATTTCAGACTCGTATTATATCATGACTGCAAGAGTTGACAGAAATAAAAAATGTTAATTACAAAGTAAAAGTAATAGAAAAGATTGGAAGTAATGATGAGAGGAATATATTTTTCTATTGGAAATATCTATCAAGAATTCTAGCCTTATTATGTCAAGACTGGAAGTGTTGACGGTAGAAAAAAAAAGTTTAGTAGAATTAACAAAGAAAGCTGGATTTAATGAAGATGACGGGGATATTATAAGATGCCTTTAGAAACAGCTGTCAAGAATTCCAGCCTTATTGTGTCAAGACTGGAAGTGTTGACGGTAAAAAAAAGTGTAGGAAAAAGCTGGATATAATAATTATAAGATGCCATCAGAAATAGTTGTTAATATAATGCAGTTTGTATTATATTAAGGCTGCAAGAGTTGACGTTAGAAATAAAAAGGTGTACATTATTTAAGTTAAATTAATAGAAAAGACCGGTAATAATGATGACAGCAGGAATATGATATTTTTGTATTGGAAATATTTGTTTTGAATTCCACTCTTGTATTATAAGCGGGCTGGAAATATTAAGTGGAAATAAGAAGTGTAAATTATTTTTAAAAATATTTTAAATAACAGTGATAGAGAAGATGATGATGGTGGTGATTGATGTTATGTAACTGGCAACACTTTCAGACTTTTAGAATACATAACTGGAAGTGTTAACAGTAATTCCAGACTTGATATGCTCGTAGTTTAGTTCAAACTAAGAGATTTGAAATATTACGAAAGTTTATTAGTAAAATTGAAACATTGTCAAAAAATGGCAAATCAGCACCATTTTGCCTTTTCTAACATTTGATAGGTCCCCAATCAAATCCCGACTCTAGGTCCGTTCAGGCATTCTATCAAATAGTGATCAGCTGAAAGGCATAACAGGTGTGCTTTACCTGTGATCACAATTTGATCAAAACCAGAAATCGACCTAGAATCGGCGCTTGATGGGGACCTATTGAAATATTTTTAAAAAAAATGGACCTTCCTTGCCATTTCAATTTCCGTGAAACGCCCTAATGTAACTGATTAGTTTTATTAGTAAATAATAAAATATAAGACATTTAAACTTTTCATTTCAACAACTATTTCTATTTCCTTTTTTATTTAACTTAGCTTGTGCGGGAATAGGATTGAGTTGTGGCTGTTGATGTACATTATGACCGTGACTGTAATCAGAGTGCAAAAGGGGGGGCCCATCCGATCCAGCCACAGACCCAGTCCCAATAATATAATAAGTGTCATCATAATCATAATGTTCTTACAGCTAGTGCAAATAGAGTCAAATGGATTATTGGCCATGGGATAAAGTATACACAATCACAATAATATAAACAAATTTTAATTTTAAAGTTCCCACATCCAATATTTTTGAAGTCATTCTAGTTCTAAATACTCGGCCTGTTTGTTCAAAGTGTATAAAACCACCATTTAAAACTGTTTTGGGATGTTTCAACCTCTATCACATTTGATTAATTCTCAGTCCATAGCAGCATGACCGTTATGTTTGACAATGGGTCTACATCATCTTTGGGGTCTTTTTGAAGTAAAGGAGAAAACACAGAGGCTAGCAAGTAATTCCACAGCCCAGCTGTTGAACGAAGCAGAAGCAACTCGTTCTCATGTTGAATGTTAACCGAGTACAAATGTTGGGCGTGTGTTTCCCGACTGTGCACCGGTGCCAGAAGGAACAATGACGCTAGTTCCCCGGAGCATCTTCCAATACTGGTAGAACAAGGTCAACATTCTCACCTAGCGTCTGTGCTTCAAGGACTGGCATCTTTAAGTTGGTTAACCTTTCCCTCACTGTGCTAAAAAAATCGCGTTCCGGTGCTGTGTAGTCAATACACATCTCAAAATAAGCGATTTAATATCGGAAAAATATGAATATTCATAGCTAATCGCTTATGTTTATTATATTTTATGTCAAAAGTGATAATAATTGTAATTTAATTGCTGAAAACATGAAAAAACCATCAGCAGATGCTAAAAAAACGTGCGAGGAGTCCACATCTAACGACGGTCCGCGACCAACTGGCTTGCGGCTAGCATGATGATGATAGCATGAACATATCGATGATCTAAATAAAAATACAACTGAGGACGTGTGGATTTCTCATGTTCCCGCGTAGTGAACTAAAGCGGGACATCAATAGCGTGTCATTTCCTCGCACACTCTTCGCGTAGCATTGTCACACGGTTGATTGTATTGGTGTATTTGTTTCCGATTTTTAACAAAAATCTCTGATTTTTAATTGAATTTGATAACTATGTAAAATTTTATTTTTTAATTCAGTGCATAAATGTATAACGGAGGAATACCTAAAATCTGAACCCAGAATTTATTATATTTATAGAGTTATTAAAGTTATTAGAAGCAATGTGTAGTAAATACACACAACAGATAAGGAAAGGTTAAGATAGAGGAATCTATCAAACAATTGTCAATCAAATAAATAATGTGACAGAGATTTACACAACCCAACCTTAACAGTTGTTAATCTCACTTTGAGCAATTTGGCCTTATGCAGTGAAAACCCAATTCTCTGTGCAGCTAGATTCAATTTAATCCATAAATCTTTTCAAAGCGATGACTGTTAAAATTAAGTTTCCACTGCAAAAAATAATATCGCGCTGTCACAGAATCTCAGGAAATTGGACATTTCAAAACATGCATAGAGAAAATAGAGAGTAGTCAACCTATTTACATGAACTCTCGTGTTCGACAGTCCAAAGATACTCACAAACAGTGCGCAACATCTAGTAACTCTAATAATGTGTTAGCTTGTATTGGTGAATACAATATTGCATGCCGTTCTTGAGAGAATTGAATTTTTATACTGACGAACTATTCATATTGCGTATGTACGGGCGCAAACAAATAATTCGTCTTAGTATTTTACGCCATCCATAGGATTATATTGTACATTACGTTTACCCCTAAGAGCTTTTACCACATAATACATGTTTGTCCAGATTAAAAAATTTCCCCTTTTATCAGTCTTGCCTTTCATAACGAAAATAAAACTCTCTCTAAGATATGGGTCTAAAATCAATAATTTCTTGACAACACGACCAATTTCCTTTGGTATGTGACAGCGCGAACATAACACACACACACACGTTAGAACCAGAATGACCGCACGGCCGCGTGTGCTACGCGTGGCGCCCATTTAACTCACGCGTGTGCCCCGTCTTGGCGGGCAACTCACAGGGCTGGCCCTTCTCGCGGCGGTGGCGCATCTTGGCCCTGGCGTGTTGGGCGTCCAGCGCCAATCCTAGCATGCGCTCGCCGCCCGTGCCCCCGCCACCACCTCCTGACTCTTTGATCTGGAAAAAATATAATTACATTTATACATGTCAATCTCATCGAAATAACCAGCAGAAAATACACCTAAATCAAACAAATGGTTTCAGTCTGGATGAAAACAAAAATTACACTATTTTTACAGAACTTTACAACAACAATGTACAAATATAATGCAAGGCCATTACATTATAATTTTTTGTACTATTTGATTATTTAGGCTTACACCAAAAAATTCAAGGTCCTGACTTGAGTTGACGAGTCTTGCCATTCTGGACATTGGTGAATGGTATCCATAATTTGTTATTGATGAAAAGCAAATCATTATTTCTGAGTCTACGGGAAGGGATATTGAAAGGGACAAGTTGAAACAAAATAGGTGAATCAATCATACTGTTAATAATTTTGAAAATGCAGTTGAGATCAAAATCCTTCCTATATAAGTTAACCTCTTTCAACAGTGGAGAAGCATGGTTCCAGAAATTAACTTGAAAATTGTTTACCTAAAAATATTTTTCGGCATGCTTTTAAGGTATTGAAATCCAGCATTCCTGTTAAGAACACGGATGGACACAGGAATGGATAGTATGTATTTTCTATCAAATAGAGATAATGCATAAACCTCTTTTGTACTTTTTCTATTTCTATGTTCAGAAGGGGTTCAAATAATAATGCTATATTCCAGGATACTGCGAACAAGGTGTTCATATGTTCTCCGTATCGCGATTCCTTAAAGTAAATGATCTCACATTAAGAAGAACAAATCCAAGAATTTTGTTGGCGCAGGAGACAATTTCAAATATGTGGAATTCGATTGCTTCGAAAATCAGGCAAAGGTCTGGAATCTCATTTTTGCGTGTTAATATATTTTTATTATGATTAGGGCCTCGATTGTCGATGAAGTCATTCCACTCGAACAAGGAGTGGTTCGACCCACTTGTTACTCGTGGGCTATGTAATTATGTAGCTTCGACGAGATTCAAGAATAAGAATTTTGACCAATGTATGTACTTTCTACGGACGAGCGGCCTTGATTGGAGAATCGATACCCTGTAATGTATCTTTGGATCTTGTAAATGTGACGACAACGCATTTCTGGATGTTGAAAGGTAAGTTGTTCACTTCCGACCATTTGACAAGTAAATCAATGTCATTTTGAAGAAGAAAATCGATGTGACTTTTAACAGCTTCGAAAAGTTTTATATCATCAGCGAAAAGGAGATATTTTGAGTGGTAAATGGTCTTGCTAATGTCCTTAATGAATAGAAAAAAGAGGAGGGGTCCTAGGTCAGATCCCTGGGGAATACCGGAGTTGGTTTTGTATTCCGTAGAAAGACAGAGTCCGTAACTGACAACGATTGTATGTCCAATGTTACTTAATTTTTTTAATAAAATGTGATGGTCGACTTTGTCATTATGTAGCATATAAGTTACAAACTAAGTATGTTGGTATCGATATTATCTTTAAAAACGAATTAAAATTTTAATTTAGTAATGTTCTTAAAAATAATAAATTAATAGAATCGAGTCTTTCCGAAGATATTTACCTGAGCGTACTGGGCATCCAATTCTGTTTCGGAGCTAACTCCTGAAGGATGATGGTGGCCAAAGGTAGACTTGCCATGGTGACCCTGTGTGGAACCATGGTGGGCCTGAAAACACAAATAATTAATTAATTAATGGCGAATCCCTTTGCAACCGGCAAACGATTTCCACACTGTAATAGGCTACTCTAGTGAAGCTCTTGGTTTTGATCCCATAGGGCTGGGCAACTTACTGGTTGATACACATGCATGTGAAGATACCCTACATAAGAAACTCCCGCTTATTCTCAAAACGGTTACCTCTCCGATGCTCCGAAGAACTAGCATAGCTCAATTTTTTTTTTTCCTACGCTGCTCATCTCACATGGGAATTCCTGTGACGAGATGAGTAGCTTTACAATATATTCAATCAAATAAGTAAATCACATAACACATACACAGATGATTCATACAGAAGCCACGACATGGGCAATCCAACAAACATCACCACTCTCAGCCAGTATGGAATTTTTTACCATTTTCTTGAATAGTTTCAACGAACCTATAGTTTTATATTTTCACTGAGCATATTATTAAGTAACGTAGCTCTATAAGAAAAACTCCTTTGTCCAAAGGATGTTCATTAGTAGATATTAGTGTGACATTAGTAGAGATAGTTTTAAATCGACTTCCTTTGCAATTTCAATGTCTAATTCCGATACAGTGTAATACATCTTTTCTTCGACTGATTTCAACATGTCAGCAACCATTGAGATTATTGTAGTTTCGTTCAAACGCCCAGACACGCAAGACATACTGAATGTTATTCAGGCTTCGAAAATTTTTTCTTACTTCTAACAGACAGCGCAATAAATATAGCCAATCCCAAAATCTTTATGACCTGGAGGGCAGAATATTGTGCAATAAACAACATGCTGTCAATAAAAAAGATATTTCCACAGTTGAAACTAGGTTGTGAAACCAACAAAAATCCCGCAAACCCAGGATTACATCAAGCACAGCACTGAGATTACGGTGCCGACAAAGGTCTGGAATTTCCAGGATTCCTGGGATCCCGGTTCTTGAGATTCCAGGATTAAAAGCTATACTGTGTATTGAATGTACAGCTAAAGAAATAACAAATGCAAAGGGGTCTACGTCACCTTTCTGGTAGTGGGCGGGCGAGGTCTCAGGGACATCTGCTGCAGGGCTCCTGAGACCATGGCATAGCTGCTCAACTCCAGCTTTCCCGGTTGCTGGAAAACACACCATTACAATTAGATAACTCTCTCTCTCTCTGGTTTCAATCCTGGGATTGGTTTGCAGCAATTTCATCTAATCTCCTCTTCCATTCTTCCCTGTCTTGTGCGGCTCTTTTGACTTCTGCATATGATGAGCAGCGCACGTCCACCAGCAGGTCCTCCAGGTACTCTCGGCGTGGCCTTCTTGTCGTATAACATGGCCGATCCATCTTGCACGCCTTTCGGACAAGGTCCTGAGCAGGTGCCTTCCTCCTTCGATTCTTTGGAGGACCTCCTCATTTGTAATATGGTCTCTCCAGGAAATTCCTAACAGTCTTCTATAGGACCACATCTCAAAAGCCTCTAGTCTAGATAACTATCAACATTATATACAATAACGATTCTATTTGGTGCTGATGAATCAATGCCAATGAATTGAAAAGATCTTCAATGGTAATTCCATAATCCATAGCACGGTTTTTTTTTAAAATCACAACAAAGAAATAAGTTCTGTCTTCCACAGGGATAGGCAAGTATCCGATAATCATCTTGAGTACTCACGTCGCCGTCAATCATTGGTGTATTCTCAAAAAGTCAAAACGAGAATGCTTTCATAACCAAACAGCTGGTGTGGCTGTAATTTTTATATCCTGTGATTCTTGTGTTCTTCTGTGTTCTTGTCTTGTTGTCTTTGTTCCTAGTATTGATCTAAAGCAGAGGTTCCCAAAGTGGTCTATATAGACCCCCAGGGGTCGATATCGGATTGCTGGGGGTCTATGTCAGCGAGAAAAAAATTTGGGGGTCCATGAGATTCAAATGGGGGTACATACGAGCGGACCCCCATTTACCTTAAGTCAACATTTAGGAGTTCCGTAAATGACACAATACACCTAACACAAATAACACAGATAGCGTAAAACTAATAATAGACTGAGAAATTACTTATTTGATATTTGTATTTTTATATTTCGTAAAGTTGTTTATTGAGGTATATAAATAAAATTATACGTTCCTTTTCTTGTCGGTATTAATATATTCAAGCAAAACATTGCATATCGGAAGCCGCGAATTTACCTAGATTCCCAACTTGTTTTTGAAAAACGTCCAGGGTAATAATGACGTTCAACATTTAAATATACTTCACACAGACTTCAAAACTAAGTTTAAGGACATTTTAACTGTGGAAGTGGAATGTTGAAGAATCGGATATCATATGACAAGAAGAACTGACCGGAATAAGCGCTAACAAAGAACTTAAGGCGCAGTTCTGTAGGGCCAGCTACAGAAAGAAATTCCCGTTGCTTATCCCGCTAATACCTCACAAGGGCGCCCCTGTCTCCACAACGTAAAGACAGAGGAACTATACCCGCCACCCGGTTGTTGGACAGGCAAGGGAAGGGAATCTTCTTACAAAAAAGAGAAATGATTATCACATGGGACTTTAATAGTTTTAGGAAAATTCAATATTCGGCAGGCAGGGGGTCTACGGAAAAAAATATATTTGGCAAGCGGTCTACGGGGGAAAAAAGTTTGGGAACCTCTGATCTAAAGCATACAGATTGTTACAAAATGTCCAACTATTTAAAGTCTCCATGACGCATGTGGAAACAACCTCGCCCTGCTCGTCGCAGGAGACTAGCGTCGCTGACGAATGTCACAGCGTACAAAGTATAGGCAACGTGTGTGCCTGTGTAAAAAACTTCTGCTCAGTTGTACGGCGGTAGTTGAGAAATTACTTGAATCATTGAGTATCTTTTTTTTTTTTTGGTTTTAGGCATTTCACCCTGAAAAGAGTGCTTTGTGGTTGAGTATCTTGTTGAGTGAAGTTGCTTAACTAATAATATAATGGTTCTGACGAAGGAAGCATTTGAATGTTAAAGAAATGAGATCCCTGAGTAAATTAAAACCATGTACGATCGTGTTAAAAATGTAGAGATCTGGAGAGAATGCAAGGATGATATAATCGTAATGGATAACAATAAGAAAGGGATTTATTTTTATTTTTATAGTGAATACCTCATAAGAGTCCCAACTGCTCCCGTCTGGAGCCAGTGAGACTATGGCATCCCCAATTGGGGGATGTTGTGAGGCTGAAGGTAAGTGGGGAAGGGAAAGAAGAAGGTGGGGAAGTACCTGGCTATTCAGATCTAGTCACTAAACACGGCTAAAGCCATTTGGAGCAACGTTTCAATTTTTTTTTTTAATCGGATGAACTTCTCGTATGCCGGGCCCGCATATGTGAGTGCCATACATTATTTTCGAACTTTAAAAAACAAAAACAAAAAAAAAAAATTATGTGCGATTTTAACCCTTATGTACAAAGAATTTGTATGTAGAACAAGGTCTTAATCGCTTGCGCTATTCTCGTTCTTTATCCAGCAAATACCGGAAAGACTTCAAACTTCTTAGGTTAAATTTAATAAATTTTTCTGTGGAATGTCAAAACATCAATTTTGACGAGATTTTAACGGTCGTAGTTTCACAGCGCGGTACCATTTTAAAGTGCCAAAACGAAGTAATTCATCAATAAAACGTAAGTAATGTTTTTTTTATACATAGTTGATTGTTCACGGCATATGTTTCGGTAAATTTAAAATGCGATAACTCAATATAACTGACAAAATATTACGTCAAATGTATACGCGATGTTTTGTATTGAAAAATGTCGTTTTATTTCTAGCTATGTTGCATCATATATTGTGTTATTTGATTTGTTTTGTATCTCATTTTGCAGATAAATCAATTGAGAACATATATCACAGCCTTCGATTTGTCCATATTTAGTTAATATTTTACAAGAAATAATATTCCAATGTTCCCCGCGCTAAAAAACTGTCCGAGAAATATTTTGACGTTTCTTCATCGATATTCACGTAAATATTGCCTAATCTTATAAGCATTGTACATCATTATGTAAAGAAAACTATTGAGATTGTGTATAAAAGCCCTAGTTTCGTCAATATTTAGTTAATATTTTTTAATTAAATAAATGCAACACATCAGAAACCTGCACAAATACATGTGTACTGTTTATATGTATGTGTGAGAGGCCATCTTGAAATCATATCCGCGCCTGCGCGTGCCTGCGCGCGCAGATATCAACGTTTTTTACAAATTCAAATTTTGTATGGGACGTACAGGGTTCTTAGAAAATACATTATTTATTAGAAATATTTATTTCTAATAATTTTTACTAGAAATATTATTTTTTATTTATAAAAATAGTGATAAATATCACAAAATTAGATCAGTTATATAGGGTGTGCAAAAAAGTACTAACAAACTTTTTTTTGTTTAGGTATAAAATATTTATACGCGTATTGATGATTATATTATATAATGATATACATGATTGTTTCTATTGTTATAGAATGGAGATTCCAAGCGTGTCAACGGAGGAAGACACCACAGAAGAAAGATTTGCAGTAATTGCGACGGTATGTTGTGTATTAGTAGTAGTTCTATAGTGGTTGTACGCTTCATCCTTTCCAAAATTGAAAGACATTCGTGTAACAATTAATGTTTACAGTTTCAGATTCCGGGATGGCAGGCTGACCCAAGACCATCAACATCCTCCACGCATCGGGCTCCAAATACTCAGGTAATTATAATAACACTTGGCTAACTTTTACAGCGCCATTTTTGTCTTGTATTACCTCAAGGACGCTTTACATAGCTGTATATATATTTTTTTCTTTTCTTTCTGTCTATAGGAAACCGACCACGTGGTTGCGGAGTTGTACGGATTCACTGATAGCGAGGATGAATCCCTCGCCGGTGATGTAGAACTTCCGTCAATGGTGGAAATGGATGTTCCTGAGGATGAGTTGGAGCCTTTGGAGGAGGGGGAGGAGGAGAATCCAGAGGAGCAGACCTTCACCTGGTCCGAGGATTTCTCCACCTTCACGGGTCCTTCAGCCTGGCCCATCACCCGACGTGTTCCCTGGTTTTGGTTATTTGTTGAATGTGTGTTATCATTTGTTACTTGGATTTTGTTATCTGTGATTGTAATTTGGTACTGGTTGTTGTTATTTATGGTTTTAATTATTTATTGAATGGGTGTATTTGTGCATTATTTGAATAAAAATGTTTACTGAAACAAGTGCATTGTGCATCTTTGCATTGTTTGAATTTTCGTTTCCATTCATTGTATCTTCCACTTTTGAGGAGGACAGAAACAGTGTCTAAAAATTTGAATATTATAATAATAAATTTATGTATGTGAAAAATGATTTTTTTCGCAGTCTCTCGACCAAAGATTAAAAAAACGTGTTTCATGTACCTGTTCTAAAACTGAAATAAATATGATGATTTTTTTTTCTTATTTATTTTGAACCACACAGTATCTGAATTTAAAAAAACGTATTTAAATAAATATTAATAAAAAAATATTAGCAAATTTTATTTTTATTCCTCGAGTCATGATTTTTCTGTCACCCTGTTCTTTAAAAACACATCTGTACACGGATGCCGGCGGCCATTTATAGCGGGCGAATTGACAACAATGCAGAAACGTCGCGAATTTTTATAAGGTAACCTCTTACTTCTTTCATTATTTTTGATATAAATTGATTGTGGAAATAATAGATTTGAGGTATCATCAGAAAGATAGTTTTATCTACATTATTTTAATGTAATTTTTATAATATTTCACCCAAGAAAAGTGATGATAATTAGCTTTGTAAGTTTATCGTAGAAATGTCAAAATTTTTACGTCCCAATGAATATTTTTATTTTTAGCATTATTTATTTACAGGTTTCTTGTACAAAATAATATTATTAGTAACAACAGTTGTATAAACTGCCGAAATCTGGAAGAATTGTTATCATATACTTATAAAATACGACACAAAAAAAATTTAAGTGGACACTTGACGTTTGATTTTTTTTTTGAATAAATGAAAATATTTTACATTTTCAAAGAAGTGTCAATGGCATTACTTCTTCGAAAAACCTTTGGATTATTTTTTTTCACGAGGGGTGTCTATTCAGGTTTGTGTAAAAATAAAAAAATCAGTTAATTTTCGTATGAATATATTTTTTTACATTTGTTTGCCGAATGGGAAAATTTTTACACATTTTTTTTGTTAAAGTTAGCTATTCTGGGAAAACTTGTAACAATATTATCATGTAATATATATGAATAATAAGATACATTATCTGATAAACAGAAAACAATCGCAAAATAAACAATTTCTTTGTTTTTAAACGGATGTTTGACCAAAAGGCAGGAGAGTAATTTGCGCGCGGTTTTTTTCAAAAAAGCTTGGAATTTCCTGGCATACAACAGGTGAAATGGTTTGTGTGTGCTAACACAAGTAAATTTCATTTGATTGATTTGTGTCATTTCACAATTTCAATTTATCATTTAAAATAATATATAGTACATTTGCGGCACGTTTTAGAATGGAAGTTACTCTCAGTATCGCCTTGGTGTGAGAACATCATTCAGAATTGAAACATTGCTTAAAATGGCTTTAGTCGCGTTTGGTGATCAGATCTGAATGGCGAGGTAATTCCCCACCTTCCTTTCCCTTCCCTGCTATCTTCAGCCTAACATACCCCAATCGACAAGACGGTTGGAAGCAATTGGGACTCTTGTGCGGTATTCATGTAAAAAAAGAGCAGATGAACAAATACAACAATAAAAGGAGAATATATGACACAATTTTCAATGGTGGAAGAAGTCGGGGATGTTCAAAGAAGACATGACATGATCGAGTGAATCAAATGACCTACAGTATAACCTCGTTTTTACGTGCCCGGAATTCACGTTTTCCCGGCAATTGCGTGTAATTTTTTCAGTCCCGATGTATTTCAGTACATTTAATACCCGCATTTACGTTTTTTTTCCCGCGATTTACGTCGGAAATATTCAAAATATGCGAGTTACGCGCGCTTGACAATGATTGGGTCGTGACATTCGAACAGCGTAAGGTGATTGGAGGGAATACTCCGTGGTTTTAAAAGGCGTACGGTGATTGGTCGTAGAGCGACGCTGTGATTGGCCCGAGTTTGGCCCAAAACAAGGTGATTGGAGGGAAAACTCCGTGTTTTTAAAAGGCGTACGGTGATTGGTTAACAAGCGACGTTGTGATTGGCCCGAGTTTGGCGCACAATAAGGTGATTGGTCCATTGGTTGCCATCTTTTCTTTTGGTATTGTGTAATGTGTTTGTGTTTTGAATTATTCTGTCATCAGTCTTACAAGCTACTAGTTCGCGGTTTATTATTTAATATTGCTTTCGGTTCGATATTATTCATTTTTACATACCCAGTACCCAAGAAAATGTCCAGTGTGGTGTTATAGAAGGCTGGGAAAGAATTTCAGACCAACCCCTGGAGGATTATGTAAACATTGACTCCAATATTATGACATCAGACTTGGTGGAAGTTGATGACATTGTTGACAGTCATTTAACACCAGCAGACTTGTCTGATGAAGAAGAGGGTGATATTCCAACAAAAGAAGAAGCAATGAGGTTCATCGAGGGTTTAAAAACCTACTTTACAAGCTGTGCTGATATTCAAGATGACATTTTGAAATCTTTATATAGTCTTGAAAGAGAATTACATAACAAAAAACCCAAAATGCAACAAACTAATATACAAGTTTATTTAATAAAAAATAAATAAAATTGAATGTTGTTTTTAATAAAACGTTATTTTTTTAGAAAAAAAACTTTAAATGTTCTTTTTTTTCAAACCCCCCTTTTACATTTTCCCTCCAATTAGGTTTTTTTTTTCAGTCCCTTAAAAAACGTAAAATAGGGGTTATACTGTACTTTAGTTAGAGACCGAGTTGTTTGGAAGTCCATAAGTTAGTTCCTGTATTTCGTTATTTTATAATATGTATTTTTCATTGATTATGTATATGTATTTGAGTTTATGGTTTTCGTGGACACATTGAAAAGCTGTAATAGAGTAGAAGGAGCGAGGAGTAAGGAGCACTTACAGCGGACTGCACCTTGAGCGTGTGGGCGTGGCGATGGCGTGGAGGGGGCGGCGCGCGCGTCCTTCCCGTGGTGGCGGAGCGTGCATTCACCATGCCCCACCCGCCGCCCGTATCTGCAATTACATACACACAACATGGCAGTTTATTTATTTTGAAATCTTTTACAGAAAGGCAAACATCATCAGGTTACAAGCAATTAATAGTATTGTTTATTGTTTCTTTACATTGTATCTTTTTTACGTTAGAATTTTTAACCTCACTAGGACAAGCCTGTGTTGAGGTAATTATGTTAGTATTTTTTTCATCATATTATGCCAAGTTTGCAAAACGTCTTGAGTGATCGCAACTCCATAATATGCCATTTTTGAATGGCAGAATTTGTGCATTTACGATTTTAATAATTCTAAAAATATAAGATAAACGGTAAAATATAGGTAAATTCATTGGCTATATAGCAATATCATCAGTTTATATGTCTCCGTATTAAAATTTAGAGGTATGATTTAATTTGATTAAATGAGGGCGAGAAATTTCCCATTCGAACGCTAATCACTCAACGCAGACGATTAACGAGTGGATAAAACAGACAATTTGTGGTCCCACTAAATAACGGTGAGCCCTGACATCATGAAATTTGAACACTTTTGAACATATGCTACAACATTTCAAAATATACCAACTGATTTATTTATTTTATGATAAAATTATTATCATATATGATTTAAGATTTTCACGGCCAAAAGTATTTTTGTTATTTGTTTTTTGGGGTGTTATGCCGTGTTGAGCTAACTCATTCTTTAGCCAACGTTTCGGACAACGTTACAGTGTCCGAAACGTTGGCTATAGAAGGAGTTAGCGCAACACGGCATAACACCCCAAAAACAAATAACAAAAATTATTAGCATGTTTAGTTCCTAACATATGCATATTGCAATTGTCAAATAAAAAACTGTTAGTGGAAAAATCTTAAATTTTAAAATTGTGTATGTTTTCCTTTGTTAATATTTTGGATCCTTTTTAAATACATCTATGCAAATATTGCAAGTGGAAATTAACCCACTTCCTAACATCCAATCGAGCTGTAACTCTGCAGATAGACTCATCGTCGATGACAATGCATTCTATCAACTTTTGGTGTCAATCATGTACACACGCACATACATGCATTTCTCTCGAATGGGACGATATTACGGCAGTTAATATACAAAATAAATGTCAGTCCTACACAATCGGCACCTGGCAAGGTCGGTAACGCGGCTAAATCCGGTCCCTGGGAAGGAAGATTCAATCCTCAGCCAAACCAAATTTTTTTATAACAAGACATTACTTCATTAATTAATTATTATATTTTAAGCGAAGAGCGTTTTTACCTTTCTACGCTCACTACTATAATATGAGATGTTAATAATTGTTTAGTGAAATATTAACATGGTTCACTGTTTTGCCCTGGTACAGTTTATTGCAAATGAGTATGGCAAAGCATGTTGATTAAAATACAAATAATAACAATAATAAATGAAGTGTTATTGCTTCTTGTTAGCTTCACATCTACTATTGTAGATCCAATAATATATATAAAAATATAAATATTAGTTTGTTCAAAATCTTCAATCTTTGAAAGTACTTCACCGATTGCTTTCAAATTTTGTGTTTTTATATACCTATATTATACAGGGTGTATCGGCACGTAGCCGACAAACTTTAACCAGCTATTCCTTAGCACATTTGGAGTAAAAAATGTTATGGGCACTTTGCTGTCCGGTAACATTTTTTTAAATAAAAAATTTATCACATATTTTCACCACATGTCACCACTGTTTTATCCTTTGTCACAGTTTGGAAACCCATCTGGCAATATTTTATTCGAGTTTCGTTCAATAATATACGTACGTACCTACGTTGGCGCGCTTTTACAATCACAACGAAATGGCACGGCACCATTCGTCTTAATTTTAACTATTATTATTTAGTGTGTATGAAAGAGCGAAGACGCTTTTTGACACACTTGCTAATAACAGCTGTTGAACACGAGAAACAATGCCAATGACAGTGACGGAGTGCGGATTTTTTATAATTTTTTGTTTTTAATTGAAAATAATGTTAACGGACTGCAAAGTTCCCATAACATTTTTTACTCCAAATGTGCTAAGGAATAAGTGGTTAAAGTTTGTCGGGTACGTGCCGATACACCCTGTATACATTATTTACCTGTGACAAGTAAAAAACAGCGCAATCTGTTGGACAAACATCGCCAAAAGCAATTGTTTCTCTATCTGCGCAGAAAGACTGAGACACAGAAACGCGTGGCGGGGTACAGCTGATTATATAAAAATAAGGGCATAGGGCACACACCTTTCATTGGTAACTGTTGGCAAGAGTTGCAACTGCTTTAAATCGTCTGGAGCAAGTGGGACTATGTCATCCCCCATTGGGGTATGATGGGAGGCTGAAGACAGTGGTATCAGTATCTGGCTTTTCAGATTTGGTCACCAAATACGGCTAAAGGCATTTGAATAAAACATTTTAATTCTGAATGCTGATTTATAGCCAGGGCGATACCGATAGTGTCTTCCACAACCCCAAAAACCAGGCAAGTGTCTGATTATAGAAGTGAAAGCGGTAGATATAATCTATGCATACAAAACATGTAAAAATTGAAAAATTAGAACAGATTCAAAAAAAGTTTTTGAGATGCATGTATTTGAGAATGCACGGAGAGTACCCGCTATTCATGCATCACGAAGATTTGCTTGCCGAAACGCGCTACTTGCGTCTCCACTCGAGGAGGAGTGGGGCCCTTGCAGTAACGGCGTACAAAATTCTTGATAATTTAATAGATAGCCCATACCTTCTGGAATGCTATAAGTTGTTCGTACCGAACAACTACAGCCAAGGACGGCACCATGATCTGCTATGTATCCCACGTGGCAGAACGGACGTACTGGCTCGGCATAGCATGACACGAGGTATGGCGCTGTTAAACAACGCCTCCAAGACTATCGATATTTTTAATAGTAGCCTTGAAGAATTCAAGAGGCATGTCAATGCCAAAAATCACTATTTATAACTTGTGATTTCTATTCTTTTTTTCTTTCAAAAAAAAAAAAAAAAATGTATTTCTTAAAAACAAACACGGCTATCGATCTTTCGTAAGATTTCCATTTTATGGTTTAAAGGGTGTCATGTTTACGCTTGCGAGAAGGCTCCGTTTTGTAAACTTATTAAAAAAAAAAGCGTGGCAGAACAAAACAAACAGAAACACATACAGATGTCCTAAAAAAACAATAATTAACCTGGTAAAAGAGTCAACGCTAGCGAGCCAGATGGCCGTATGGTTACGGAGTGTGTAAGACTAAGATAACCCAACCCGTCGACGTACAAAGCTTAGCGCTCGAGTCGTGGCACTAGACACTAGGGTACTGAATTTGTCATACGAATACTGTCGAGGTTGATTTTGTGCTTTCAACTAGTAAAAATAGTGGCAGATTAAAGCAGCTGTGGGATAAACGAGTGGCGCTTTACCGAGAAAGTAATGTACATATATAGTTAGGTTAGGATAGTTTCAGTTATCATTAGAAAATTACGTTTTTGGTAGATGTGAAACTAACAAGTATACGGTGAGTTGTGAAACTTAAAATACTAAATAGATGGGAAATCACCTGATTCGTGTGTGCTCAAAGAATCCTCTGAACAATTCAAATCCGCTGCATGAGATAACATTGAAATATGATGAAAACATAGTTACTACATACCAATTATTATCAAAACTACAGAAAATATTAAATACATTTTGCAAGAATTTTTAATTTTAAATAAAATACAGTAATCCCTCGATAGAACAAGCTTGAAACATCAGTAATTCATAACAGATTGAACACAAAAATCACACTTCAAAATATAAAAATGGCTCCCGCCTAAACTAGTAGCTAAAATACAATACGAAAGCTAGTTATAACAGTGAAAAATGAAAAATTTTATTCGCTTCATGGAGGAAAAATATCTTAAAATCTAGGTAGATTATCAAATATAAATGCGGTCCGCAGTTTGTTACCACTTGAGGGATTACTGTAGTTTTCAAAATGGAAAAGCATGATCATTTTGTTAATGGTTTGGTTCCAGAAGAACCCAAGACGTGGAGACGGAGAGAGAAGATAGTGAGAATGAACAAGGAAGAAGTCGTGTTTGGAGTAACGTACGTGATAAGTCGGCGGGGGGTAGTCTGTGGTCTGGGGGGGCAGGTTCAGGGGGTGTGGAGGGCGGAGGGTACACGTTGAAACCTAGACATAAAAATTACAATGTTAAACTGCAAATACAACATTTATAGGAATTAACGACAGCAATATCAACATGCAAATATCATTGGTCCATTTTTTTTTTATTTAAAAAAAAAAATTATTGGTCCAGTTCATTAGCCAGACAAATCCAAAACATGAACTTTGAGTCAACCCCTCAGACTAAATTGTTGATTATATATAAAAAGTGTTTAATTTATATATATAATCAATATATAATATGATCTCCCTCACTTCACGCTCCTCACGCTTCATTTTCAAATCTAGAAGTTAACCACAGAAGAATTAACAGGTACACCTCCATGAAACCAAAGCTTCCGACCGCAATTTGTGACTGTAACTTTGCAATACATTCGTATAAAGTTAAGTAAATTTTTTTTTTTTTTTTTTCGTAATTAATTATTATAATTACAAAAATTGTAAAGCGAGCAACTTCAAAAAATATGGTTGCATTCAAAATTTTGATATTTCAAAAATTATATATTTATTTCTGATAATAAAATTCGAAAGCATATTTCATCGCTTTTCAAAAACAGTTATTAGTTTTCGGATACATTCAGAAACATTCCATTTACTTGGATTTTATTGCAAAGCGGAAATACTCAGACTTTCTGACAGAATATGCCAGAGGCCTGAGGGGTTAAATATGCCGTTGTATTTGTACTGTACTCAAGTCAGCAGAGATACAAGCAAAATCTGAATAGCATTTCGACTAGCTGGAGGCAAACTACGTAACAATCTTTCTGGCACCAGAAGGGTTCGAACATGTCTTAAATAAACTACGACATTATTCGTACACTGACCGCTGGCAAACACACATCAAAATAACCAGACCCTGCGCAGAAAGGCAAAATTTGCTAAAGTAAGGTAACGGTTTGCAGCGCAGTCCACTGTGGGACTTTTCTGCTGAAGGTATGAATGTTTGTTTCTAATCGGACCGTCGGACGTTCACTCATCCTTCACAAGCTCGTTTACTGCGGTGGGTACATTATAAAACATTTGTAAAAATGTCAAACTGTAACAAAATGTTCGATTTTAAGCAACAAGCACTACAATGCGAGTTGCCTGCAGACTGTCAGATTCTTTCTTTGACAAATCAATGGAAGGCCACTTTCCCGCTCTGCGCAGCTTGGTTTATTCCCCTCACCTCTATAGGGCAGGTCTATCTCTTATTAGCTCTATGAGTTGTGTGTAAAAGTGTACGCTCTATCTGGTACAGTACTCAATTCAATGCTGACATTGGCAAAGAAATGTACCCGAGGTTTGCTTGACTTTTCTCCACTTTCTATAAATATAATATGCATGTTTTATATATATAAACCTTCCGGAAGAAATTATTTAAATGAATGTGAAAACCCTATCAAAATCCGCTGCACAGTTTAGAAGAACTAAGCACACAAACAGACAGACGCGGAGAGCGACTTTATAATGGAGATAACTCAAAACTTAGTATTTGGAAATGTCTAATGAACTGGAAGATCCATCAATACAATATACAGTAGAAACCCGTTAATTCGAACCCTGATAATTCGAAAAAAACGCATTATTCAAAAAAATTTTTAATACAAAATGGTTTGTTAATTCGAAATTCGTTAATTCGTAATTCGAAATTAATTTTTGTTCGCGCACGAAAATTCGTTGGTATAATTTGAAAAAATCAATTTTTGCAAAAATAAATCATAAAATTTCATATATAAGGACAGCCGTGGCAGTAAATCATTGAAAAATGTATTTTTACGTGGTTATACATCGTCCTAATTAGTATTATTATTTTGTAAATCTGAATCGATCGACACTGAAATGTCATATTTTTTCGAATTTATAAATATCCGAGTTTGAAGAGCCGAGAAAATTCGTTTTAGGTAAAAATATGTCATATTTTTACAAATTCACACCAAATATCTGAATTTAAAGGGTCGACCGTGAAATTTCAATTCACGAGGAAATACATCGTATTTTTACGAATTCACTTCTAATATGAGTTTAAAAGACGGGCTGCGATGGAAATCGACAGCGAAATCTTGATATATGAGAAAGTATTTCGTATTTTAACAAATTTACGTTGAATATCCGAATTTAAAGGGCTGGCCGCGACGGTAATCGGCGCGAAAATTTGGTTTACACAGAAATATGTGGTATTTTTACGAATTTACTTTGAATAACTGAACTTGAATGGCCGACAGCGGCGGTAATCGGATACGAAAATTCGATTTACACGGGAATAATTTGTATTGTTACGAATTTACTGCAAAGATACTAGGAACTTTCTTTTTTTTTTTCATAAAACTTCAAATTATGTGGGAATATTAATTCTAAATTTTATTGTTGATGTCCCGTGGATTTGAAATTAACGAGATTCTACTGTATTACGGTGACGAAGCATGCATCTCTAAAGCAAACTCCCGATCGAGCAATATCTCCAAAACCAAAAGGATTTAGTGGGGGTAGCAAACATTCCAAGTAGAAACACTGTAGTTGTTCTATGCTCTATACACCAAAAATAAATCATTTTCAAAATAAGTACATTTGTAATTGTTGTACCTAGTCATTCAAGGTGACTGACTAGGTACGAATGGAGCTTCCTCACCAGTTCCTCAACTCTGAAACGAGGTGCGAATTTACTTAAAATAATTCAGATTCAAAATTTATTATGATCTGTGTGATTTTATTTTTTTGCATACCTGATATGAAATAATTTTAATTGGGCGAAAACATGTAAATAGGCCAGGCTTAGCGGCAAAAAGCTATAAAATTGCGATTTTATATTACGATTTTACTTAGAATATCTGAATTTCATGAAGCCGGCAGAACATCGTTACTTTTCAGAAATTTAATTCTTAAAATTTTGAATAAAGTTGCAGGGAATTGAATCAATTTGAAATTCGGCTTTTGTGTGCTTCGGTCCTGTGGATATCGAATTAACGGGGTTCTACTGTAATTTGAATAAATTTCAACTTGTACAAGTAGAGTTTTGAAGCTGCAATCTCTATATCCAGAACTTACTGCATTACATTAAATTTAACCAATCTCACCGAGAACTTTTTTGTTCTTAACAAAAGTCGTTAACACTCTGATAACACAAATAAAAAAGGGTTAATGTTAAATGTAACGATCACAATACAAAAGATATGTACCTCGCATGTACCCACCCCTGTGATTAGTATTGTTACTGTCTTGTTGAGATCCCAAAAGCAAGTCCAGCGAGCTCGGGAGTTGATAGCCGTCATTCCTGAAAAACACAACAAATTATTCAAAATGAGTTAATAAAGTGCCTAAATACAAGTAAAATTACAAGAAGGATTTGTATAGTGAAATAAACCACGAGCAAAAGATACGGAGCGACAGAGGCATAACGAATACCCCCATACATCCATTCATTATATACATATACATATATTATCTTAGGTCCTTCTTCCACAGCGATACACAAGTATCCGATACTGATTGAGTATTAATGTTGAAAAAGACTTGTCCATACACGTCGCTAATGAATCACGAGACCCGTGTCGCTACCACTCATTTCGAAACGTCAAAACTACCTTTCATAATCTCACTCACAACCGCTATGGATATCATTTTTCCTAGCAACGATCTAAAGCATACGCATTGTTACAAAATGTCTGACACAAGTGACGATGAGAATTGGTCACCGAAATACTTGAATCATCGGATATTTATGTATCCCTGTGAAAGAAGGGCCTTACAGCGGATTGCACGGACAACCGGACGCACTAATAAATCTATTCTGGAAGAGCTAGCCATCCACAATAGGCTATCAACTGTTTACCTACAAGCTATCCTAAGATACTTTGCTCGCCAAGAGAACGACAACCTGGAGAAACTCATGGTCACTGGAAAAGTGTTTGGTGGGAAGTTCACTGATGCGTTGCAGTTATCAAATATCACCTATGTCCAACACAGAAGCAAGAGGATTGGAGGGACTTGGTTCACCAAGGAAATTGGATCCTCGGCAATGAGGAAACGACGAAAGAACAAAGTGTTTAACCTGTGGTTGAGATGGTAGCTATCCGCCCGAGGTGGGGGCCGTGGACGGGGTTCCGCCACATCGGGCAGGGCCCCCTGCAGCCCCGGATGGGGGGCCTCCTCCAGGTGGAAGGCCTGCTCAATCTCACCTTTCTTCTCCCACACCTCCTTGAAGAATGGCGTGTAGAAGGCGGCTGGAATCAGAAAGAATTCATATCAGATGAGATCAAATGCTGAACTTTATAAAGAAAAAAGTGTGTTTAGTGAACTGTATATTACAGTAGAACCCCGTTAATTCGAACCCCGATAATTCGAAAAAACGCGTAATTCGAAATTTTCGCCAAAAAAATTTCCGCAGAAAAATTTTTTCATACAAAAATTTTTTTAATTCGAAATTCGTTAATTCGTAATTCGAAATTTATTTTTGTCCGCGCACGAAAATTTGTTCGTGTAATTCGAAAAAATTTGATTTTTGCGAAAATAAATCATAATATTTCGTAAATCTGAATCTAAAAGTCAGACGTGGCGGTAAAACGCCGAAAAATGTATTTTTACGTGGTTATACATCGTCCTAATTAGTATTATTATCTTGTAAATCTGAATCGATTTACACTGGAATGTCATACTTTTTCAAATTTATTTCGAATATCCGAGTTTGAAGGGCCGAGAAAATACGTTTTACGCGGAAACATGTCGTAGTTTTACGAGTGTACACCAAATATCTGAATTTAAAGGGTCGGCTGCGACGAAACTCGGCCGCGAAATTTCGATTTACGCGTAAATGTATCGTATATTTACGAATTTATTTCGAATATTTGAATTTAAATAGCCCGCTGCGATGGAAATCGGCCGCGAAATCTCGATTTACGCGTAAATATATCGTATTTTTACGAATTTATTTCGAATATCTGAATTTTAAAGGACCCGCCGCGACGGAAATCGGACGCGAAATTTCAATTTACGCGGAAATATATCGTATTTTTACTAACTTTACTTCGAATATCCGAGTTAAAAAATACGGCGCGACGGAAATCGGCCGAAAAAATTCGATTCACGCCGAAATATGACATATTTTTACGAATTTACTTCAAATATCTGAACTTGAAAGGCCGGCCGCGACGAAAAACTGCCAATAAAATTGGATTTACGCGGAAATATATCATATTTTTACGAATTGTCATCAAATATCTGAATTTAAAGGGTTGGCCGCGACAGAAATCGGCCGCGCATTTTCGATTTACACGGAAATATATCGTATTATTGCGAATTTATTTCGAATATCTGAATTTACAGAGCCGGCCGCGACGGAATATGGCCGCGAATTCTCGTTTTACGCGGAAATATGTCGTATTTTTACCAATTTAAATGCGGATATTTGAAATAAAGGGCCGGCCGCGACGGAAAATTACCGCGAAATCTAGATTTACGCGGAAATATATCGTATTTTTACGAATATCTCAATTTAAAGGGTAGGCCGCGACCGAAATCGGCAGCGAAATCTCGATTTTCGCGTAAATATATAGCATTTCTACGAATTTATTGCGAATATCTGAATTTAAAGGGCCCGCCGCTACGGTAATCGGCCGCGAAAATAAAGAAATAATTGGTATTAATACGAATTTACAACTAAAATTCCACCTGCATTTGAAGAGGCGGCCGAGAAAATCGATTTTCGGCGTTTTTTTTTTTTTTTTTTCTTCATAAAATTTCGAATTACGTGGGAATTCGTTAATTCGAAATTTGATTTTTGATGTCCGGTGGATTTCGAATTAACGAGGTTCTACTGTATATATTTATGTTGTGTATTTGTAATTCTTTGGTAAATAAATATTAACCTACACATACATAAATACAAATACTCAGCACACTCTCTACTTGACAATGGCCAGAACACTCCACTGGGGTGAAAAGCCATTTAAAAAAAAAAAAAAATAATAATAATAATAATTATTATTATCAGCTCGATTTTGCCATTATTTATTTATTAATAGCTGTACTCCGCCACACATTGCTGTGGCTCAGTCTATCTGTGCATATAGAGAAATAATAGCGTGTCTTTCTTTTACATCAGATGGTGCTGTTTTTAAAAAAAATCATATTTTTACCTGTTGTGTCTGTCGCGTGTGTTTTTATATAATATAGGATATAAAAACACACGCGTATTTGAATGCAACGTTGTGCCAAAATTTCAAAGCTATCGGTGAAGACAATTTGGAGATTTATGACTTTGAACAAAAGAATATTTACATTTTTATATATATATTTAAAACACTCTTATCTAATTCTGAAATCAATTTTTTTATTACAATAACACAAGTAAGCTATGGAACCATCCAATACTAAAATGATGATACAGATAAAATATAAAATTAAATGAACAAAAGCAAAGTGAGAGAGATATCAACTCGAGCGATAGCTAAGCAAATGTAGGTAGGTGATTTTTATGAATTGCAAATTAAATATGGGATAAACGGAATCACCGAGGATTCATACGCTTTAACTGCAGTAAGCAGTTCATATTATGTTACAGTATTAATACTAATTAAATCAAATGGCCGAATCGAAAACTGAACATCCTGATATCGTCATCGCTCGAATGGATATATTTATCGTCTAAATGGCAGAGATCTCCTACCGGCAGCCGAGAATTGGGGACTTTGTTTTTGCATGTGTCTGGTATTTCTTCTTGAATATTTCTGAACAATAATGCACATTTTAAACCCAGGTTGAGTACCATCTGACATATGAGTCGTGTAATTTCTATACCCGCTATATCAACTTTCATTGATTTGGAGAAAACCGCAAAAAACTGTCACATCTCTAGCGTACATAAATAAATGCATTACAATTTTTTATATAATGAATTGGAGTAATAAAATTTCGAAAAGCATTTATTTTTCTATATATGTCTAGCAATAATTAAGTAATTTCGATAAATAAAATGGATATAGCGGATTTTGATACTCACTTTGTGATTTTGAAAGTCAACTGAGCCGACATGGCGGGTTTAGAAACTCACGCGTAGATCATTTTGACACACGAGCGTGGCGTCAGAGCGGCGGCCATATTGTATTTTGGCAAAATAACTGCTTGTGATTCGTTGAATCCGATATAGCGGGTTTTGATAGTAACTTTCTGTATGATATAGCGGATTTGGTTTCTCACTCGCAGTTTTAACATGGTTTTTGGTCGCGATAAGGAGGGTTTTGAAACTCAATTTTAGGCTCCTCTTGTTGCTCGCAAAAATGTGAACAAGATGTCATACTCAGATCATTTTGTCAAAAAATCGGATATAGCGGGTATAGAAATTATAGGATTCATATACATCCTGCAAAACTTTTATTTGAATCTTGGGTGACGCTCGATCACACACGTGTATCAATCGCGCCGTGGGTCCAACTTTCCAAACCACATACATGTGCGTCAGGCGCAGGGAAAAAGTTAAAGACAAACTAACACGACTTTTTGACGTGTGTACTCACAGTTGCTGTGACAGGAGGGTGTGTAGGTGCAGAAGTGCGCCCCCAGCCGGTCGGCCGCCGCGTTGCCCTCAGTGAGCAGCATCTGCGACAGCTCCGAGCCGAAGAACGCCCCCGCTCCTTCCGCCACGGCCACCACCTGGATAGGCAAGTTGGGGATGTTCATCGAGAAGGCGCTGAAATGCAAACCACACAATTGATGATCCTGAATGTTTCATACGATGCTTCAGTACTAAAATGAAGTAGTCATTAAAGATTGATACATACTTGAGGTTGGCAAGACTGGCCTTCCGTTTGGCCGAGTAGACGAGCACAAAGCCGTGGATCAACTCCTCCCTGAACTGGTTGGCTCCGTGATAACTCGAAACAATGATCTGAAAAACAACCGTGACATAATTAGGAATGTAACTATACAGATACAAGTTCATTTTGTATAACACCAGCTGAAGTCCCCGGCGTTGCCCGGGCTTTATGCCAAAATCAAATTTAGACAGGAATTCCCTATTACTTTTAGTACTCAATGTGATTTTTTCAACTTTGTGATTTTTTTTACCGTAACGGTAGTGTTAAGAAAAGCCATGTTTTTGTTTTCTTATAGCTCGTAGTCTTTTCTGTGGCGTCTATTTTTTCCGCCTGGTTGAAATCCTTATTACCGCCACAAAAATGATAAATATTTTGACATCTGCTGATTGTGAGTTTCATCGAATTTCTGCCATCATTTATTACTTAAGCGCTTGTTATATGCCAGCGGATTTTCTCAAACTGTCAAAATCTCTTCATTTTTTTGTCGCTAGAGGGCGGTAGTTGTACATTAATGAACTTGTCAAAATACAACGTCAAATGTGCGTCATGATCATGTCCCGCATCATCACGTACGCAATTGGAAATATTAAGTAAAACAAACAGTTTAGTAAAAAGGTATGACTTATTTGCAGAACATACTATTTTGGTAAAGCATTTACTTTGACATTTTTTATAAATGTTTATCATTCACTTGCTGTTGTTAAATCTAATTAGATTTGAACGGCTTTTGGCTTTACGAATCGCATTTCAGAAACATTTCCTATACAAAGAAAGGTTGTTTTGCACGGTATTCGGAAACTCGTGGTATAAACGGTATAACTTGTGAATGAATCTACCTTTCATTTAAAGTCAATTTTGGGTTATGATATTTTTTATTTGAGCTTTCGTTTTCGAGAAAATCGAAGGCGGATTTATTTGGTAGATTTGTAAATTTTATATTTGATAGAATATCTATACATATTAATAATATTGACCTCGAAAAATAAAAGAAAGTTTTTTTTAAATTTATATATTTGTTAAATTATTCAGTGTTAACTAAACAATAATCTATTTTAACCATGGCAGTATCGTGCAAGGCATACTAGTACTGTATCAAAATATAACTAGCCGTTGGAAATAATAGTTATATTCATTTAACGAACAACGCTATTGAAAAAAATTACGTCAATGGGTTGAAATATAATACCTAAATACAAATATTATTCAACGAATCCACGATTCGACCTATTGTTTAAGATGTATTGACGCGTAATAAATATATGAAATGGTGAATCATTTAAATTTACTGAATTTAAAGTTACTGTTCTTGATACAAATAGAACGGCGACATATGCGCCTCACAATTTTTGCCGCATTTGGGTGTTTAAAATGTTACCTGGCTATTATAGACTTAGAGGCCTTGTGTTTTCTCGGTAGGGAAAATTTTTTTTCCTAAAAAACCCTTATTATTTGGAACTTTACAACACAATACGTAGATAGAATATCTTTGATTTGACAAATTGTGAATGGTTACGTGTGTATACGCAGAAAGGTGATATAATCGTAAATTTACTTATAAAGTTTTTTTTGTCTGTTTAATCTAAAGATAAAAAAACGGTAATAAACTTGTTTACTCCTTATGTGAATACGCCTTACCATGTAAGGTCGGAATAGTGAAAAACTTGACATGTTATCACTTAAAATTGCCGATTTTAACAAACTAAAAATGATTTGGCGTGAGATGGTAATTTTTGGTTTGATTACCAAACGCGCTCACAACTGAGTCAGAGCGACAATGAATTCTCACACACACTTGCATAAAGGGCACGCAAATCAACATCGTGACGTTCGTGCTAACCGTTAGGAAAAGGTACGCACAACGCACATTGAATATTGCATTTTATTCGTTTCAAAGAATATGACAGTTCAAAAAATACAATGCGACAAATTTACGTGAAAAAAGAGTATTTGTGAGTACTTAGCGTTTTTGTAGCTTCCTAAAATTATTGCAATGCTTCAAGTGAGTCGGTATTCTACTTTTAGACCCAGAAATGAAACATTTTGATGGCATTTTAGAAATATATACGCCGTAAAACAAGGAGCGTATAGTCCCACTACCGCTCTCGGGGGCTTCTCACCCGTAATAAGTAAAACAGTGTAAATGTGTTGAAAATTTGGTGCAAGATGAAGTATTTATTTAATTGTTAATATCCACAGATATCATAACGATAATAAGAGGCCGTACTTCTACAGATGTGTGTATTATATACATATTTTAAATTAAAAATATAGTGTAAAGCCGTTATTAACGCGATAATCATACATCCAAGTTTTAAAAGTGGGTTGTATGGTGTATCAATGTTTTTATTTTTTATAGTCGAATGCCTACAACAACTACAAAAAAAAATAGGCAGACTGAAAAATAATAGTCCATTAAGAGTGGGTTATAGGGCATAATGGTGATTTGCTGGAAAACAGCTCCCTAAAACGGCTTAATACTACCTTTCGTATGTCATTCTCAGACTTCATATTTTTTTATACCAATTAATGGACTATTATTTTTCAGTCTGCCTATTTTTTTTTTGTAGTTGTTGTAGGCATTCGACTATAAAAAATAAAAACATTGATACACCATACAACCCACTTTTAAAACTTCGATCCATGATTATCGCATTAAAAACGCTTTTACACAATATTTTTAATTTAAAATATGTATATAATACACACATCTGTAGAAGTACGGCCTCTTATTATCGTTATGATATCTGTGGATATTAACAATTAAATAAATACTTCATCTTGCACCAAATTTTCAAGACATTTCACAGTATTTTACTTATTACGGGTGAGAAGCCCCCGTGAACGGTACTGAAGCTATCGCTCCCTGTTTCACGGCGTATATATTTCGAAAATGCCATCAAAATGTTTCATTAATGGGTCTAAAAGTAGAATACCGACTCACTTGAAGCATTGCAATAATCTAATGAAGCTACAAAAACAGTAATTACTCACAAATTCTCTTTTTTCATGTAAATTTGACGTATTGTATTTTTTCAAGTGTCATATTTTAAAACTCAACATTTAATATGCGTTCCTTTTCCTAACGGTTAGCACTAACGTCATGTTGTTTACTGGCGGCATCTTTATGCAAGTGTGTGTGAGAGAATTCATTGTCTTTACGCGCTCTGACCAAGTGGGAGAGTGAACGTTTTATCATAGGGCACGTTTGGTAATTGAACCAAAAATTACCAATATTATTTTTCTCTTTGTAGATCAATATTATGATTTATCCATGGCAGCCGGAAAAAATACTCCAAACAAGGTATGCTTCAAGTAACGAATAAATGAAAAAAGATTATTGTTTAGTTGTACTAAATAACACAGAATAATTTAACAAATATATAAATAAAAAAATAAAATTTCTTTAATTTCTCGAGGTCAATTTATTAATGATGGTATTAATATGTATAGATATTCTATCAAATATAAAATTAAGAAATTTACCAAATAAATCCACCTTCGATTTTCTCGAAAACGAAAGCTCAAATAAAAAAAGTCATAACCCAAAATTGACAATAAATGAATAACTGCTTTGATAATTTTATAGAGAAACTGACCAGGACGCGATTTTCGTAAATTTACTCAACATGTGAGAACTTTGGGCGGTTGGTTCGATTCAAGACCTCTGTGCGTTACCTCAGAATGATTACAACCCAAGGGCTTATAACTTGTAAACATAAAGAAATATAAACCTTAATGTTGCAGGTTTCAAAACTATCCGTTTTTAGCTTATGACCTATAAAGGGTTTTACCGTTTATACCACGAGTTTCCGAACACCGTGTAAAACAAACTATATGTATCGGAAATGTTCCTCAACATTAATGACAACAGCAAGTGAATGATGAAACATTTATAAAAAATGTCAAATTAAATGCTTTACCAAAATAGTAGGTTCTGCAAATAAGTCATACTTTTTTACTAAGTTGTTTGTTTTACTTAATATTTCACATTCATATTATACGTTCATTGCTTTGCGACAAACGCACGTGTGACGTTATATTTTAACAAGTTCATTAATGTACAACTACCGCCCTCTAGTGACATAAAAATGAAGACATTTTGACAGTTTGCGAAATTTCGCTATCATATAACAAGCGCTTAATTGGTATTAAAAAATATGAAGTCTGAGAATGACATACGAAAGGTAGTATTAAGCCGTTTTAGGGAGCCGTTTTCCAGCAAATCACCACTATGCCCTATAACCCACTCTTAATTTAAGGTGAGATATCAATATTTTCTACTCAAATTAAAAATATTTTAACGCATAAAGATGTGTTCTATAATAATAACATCAGTAGAATTCAGAGTTCACAGTCATTTGCCAGAATATCGTAAATGAATTTCAATGTTCATTCAAATTAACACTGGTAGGGATGAACATATTTTTGACTAGTATGGCGAATTTTTAAAGATCCTAGATTATTTATTTATTAATGAATTTTAGTTAAAATGTTATTTGTTTCAAAACCTTAGAGATTATCACTACCTTGTAAACGTGCATTTTTGACATAATTTATTTGTATTATTTTTGTGTTATGTTTATTTTACCTTACTATTTAAAAAATACCCTCTGACGTCCAATGTTAAGCCAAATTAACGTAGAATAACTTCTAAAAAAAAAAATTGAATACCTAAAAAGCATACTTTATATATGTGGAAACAATAATGTGGGTATGAAAGGGTTAATTGAGTGGAAAAAGAGGATGGTGGTGGTTATTTTAAATGTCATGCAGGCAGTGGACCTTCCTATCGATTTGAAAGTCAAGTGCAAAAATTATAATTTATTCATGGTGCTCTAGAAACCCACCTCGACATTGCGTTTGGAGTCCCCCAGGAAAGTGTCGATGAGCACGGAGCTAACCCCGGTGAGGCAGCAAGTGGGGTGCAGCAGAAGTGGGGCCAGCACATTCTCCACGGGGAATGGGTCCCCGCAGAATAGGCACATTATTATCCTGAAACAGCACAGTAGGAAAAAGTCAAATCAAAATCATGGGACATGAAAAAACGCAATGTACAAACTTTGGCCAAAAATGTCCAATCTCTTTTTCAGATAGAAAAAGACATTCATGTGCATTTTAAATAATAATGCAAGATGTAGGTTAAAGTAGGAAATGAAGCGATAAATACCTTATGTCTGCATGGAAGCAGTCGGCGAGTGCCAGGGTCCTGGGAACAGCGGGGCGGGCCCGCGGCAGGCGGCGAAGGGCCGTGGTCACACCGCCACTGTTGCCCAGCTCCTCCACGCGGCACTCGTAGTACGCCCAGTGGACACTGGAACATTCAACAGATGGGATTTTGGTATATGAGACTGTGGAACAGGAGATCTGTGGAGGCTGTGTATAGGGTATTTTTAAGGATAGAAAAGACAAGTAGTTCTAAGAAGGAAAAAAGGTGAGGGATGGGTATGAATCTGATGGTCAGTGTATCCCAGAGTGACAGGCTTATGAATCCATCCCCCCCTCTGTGATATAAAGCGATATGTTGAGAGAGTTTGACTGGAGAGGTCAGAGGGTATCCCTCAACTGGCCTCTCCTGATCTGACCCGCCATGCAGCTCGTGGGCAGATGCATAAGTCGCAAAGACCTGGAAAAACCTCACCATATGAATCCAGGCACCCCTGCTAAGTTACCAGATGTATCGGTAGGGTTGATCTATGCCACCATGGTGTTGGATACTCAAATACTTGTTCCCAGGGTAGCGGTACCCAAAACGTTCTACTGTCGAATCGTTGAACAAAAGAATTAGCAATAGCAGAGACCCGTTCAAATGTCAACCTATACAAATTATCCAATTATTATTTATCGGAGCTAAAGGGCAATAATGCTAGTTCCTCGGGGCATCTTCGATTGAAATACCGGTAGAACAAGGACAGCATTCCCACCTGACGTCTGTGCGCCAAAGACTGCAAACTGTTTTTTATGATAAGGCGCACTTGCGATTTGTGCAGGGTCAGCAGTTGTGCACTATATGAAGTATCTGCGGACCCTGTACAGTTTTTAATTTGGTTATTAAAGATTGACAAACTAACTTTTCACTGAGGCTCTGTCCATCGTCCTGCAGTTGTCTCAGTTCCTGCTCACCTACCGTGGGCTGGAGCAGCAGTAGGATCACCATCGGTAGACTCTGAAACAAATGCAACCAGATCTCATTAGCCACATTAACTAACTTCTTCAAGGCGAGAAACTAGCGAGGAAAGAAAGGGACAAACCTGTCCACAGTTAAAGACATGAACAGTTGAAGGTGGTTGAAAATTGGTATCGGCGATGCATATCAAAACCTCTTTTTGTATTGAAATCTTGATCTACCAGAATATATCTTTATATTTTCTTATAAAGCAGATGGTTTACGGATATCTCCTAAACACTCAGGCCATGGGCCCATCGTGAAATCTCTCACGTTAACTCATTCCCTTTACAGTAACCCGGTCCCTTTGATAAATTTCACCAGGGTTTCAATGTGTCTTCCCAGCTGAGCCTTGTTCTCATCAGGGCGAGACAGTGGCACCATAGATTAACGTAAGATTGACAAACCTGATTGCTCTGTGAATGGTCATCCTGTTCCAAATTAGACAGAAGACTTCGTTCCACGGCGTCTCTGACATTTTCAAAGGATTCCTGGTCCCAATACACCCAGAAACAACCTGGAAAAAAAGCATTCACTGAAAAAATTTGATGTGAAAAACAATGATCTTGTCGTGGACTATTATTAACCAGTCAAACGGTTTTCGCTCAAATGTGAATTACATTTTTTACAAGCATGCTCGACGCTCGCTCTTATGAGAGTGCTCCAATAAACCCATGCTAAAATTTATTGTGATGCCATTTTAACCTTCATGCTTTGAAAACTGTATAGAGGACAAAATCACAATCACTAGCGCTAATAACACTGTAGATTCTACTTTTTATGTCATGAATAGCATAATTTTACTGTGCATGTCAAATTTTTTTTTAGTTGGACGGTGTCCTAACAGGTGTGAACAGAAAACAATTGGAAAAAAAATCATAGTTTTTATCCACGATATTTGAACAAAACTCATCAAGGTAATTTTCACCCAACTCTGCAAAATTTTGCCTGACAGTTGAGGGTGTTTTGATGATTATCCTAATCCGACGTCAATTGAAAAACAGATAATTAGTTTTTTTTGTTGTTGTTTGTTTTTGGGGTGTTATGCCGTGTTGCGCTAACTCCTTCTTTAGCTGACGTTTCGGACAGCGTTGCAGTGTCCATCATCAGGGCAGATCCGGTAGATCCGAAGATGTGTAAATTTTGGTTGCTTTTTGATTGGCTTTATTAAGCCTAAAATTCTAGACGTCTTTGTATATCAAATTAGTGAAAGAATCGAGCCTTTGGTTGAACACTCTTGTTGGTATCAGAGAAGCTGCTTTAGATTGTTCTACATTATGTATTGCAGCCAACATGATTTGGAACCTTAAAACATGATGTCAAAATATATGATGCTTGTCTTTCCAAGAGCACACGGAAAATGATAGATCTTGGATACAATAGACGGGATTTTGACAGCCGTCGAAGACAAGTTTATGTCGATTGATTCGACCCACTCGCTCTTTGAGTGGAATGACGTTTGACGTTTGGCGTCTAAGTGTGTACCTTCGACCAGTTCCATCACTTTATTTTGTGCGGACTCTGCAGATCTTCATTTCTACTGCCAAAATGAATGTATGTAAATATGAGCAAAAAAAAATATATAGCTTCGTTTAGTAAAAACATTAAGAGTCTTGACTTGTGCGGTGAAGGAAGAAAGCATATGTTTCTCTATAAAGCCGTTGGGAAAGTGGTGGGATTCCTTCCAATGGTGTTTCACCAGGGTGATACTGACAGTATCTACCACAGGTTTGAAAGCTCCCAAATGATGAAACTTACCATTAGGTTTAAAGTTGGGAATGTGATGGTCTAGGGTGGTAGAAGACCTGCAGGCCACCCTACCGGACGTGGCGGACTCTATTCTCCTTAGGACTTCATCGGTTACAACGGGTGACTGAAATCAATACATAATCATCCAATGAGACACAATCATAAAATGTACAACAGATTTCCACCAAAAATTATTGTAATCAAATATATAAGGGCGAGCTTTAAAAAAAAAACACCATTTTACGAAATTATCAATTACTTGTTTTTTTCTTTAATTTTCAGGATTCGATTTATCGAGGTTCGAATTATCAAAGTTTCAATTATCTGGGTTTGAATTATCGGAGTTGAATTAGCGGGGTTCGAATCGAAATGCTTTGAATTTAACAGGATTCGAATTATCAGGTTTCGAATTATCGGAATTTGAATTATCGGAATTTGAATTATCGGGATTTAAATTATCAGGGTTAAAATAATCAGGGTTTGAATTATCTAGGTTCGGGATTAATTATCAGGGTTTGAATTATCGGAGTTGAATTAGCGGGGTTCGAATCGAAATGCTTTGAATTTAACAGGATTCGAATTATCAGGTTTCGAATTATCTGAATTTGAATTATCGGGATTTAAATTATCAGGGTTAAAATAATCAGGGTTTGAATTATCTAGGTTCGTGATTAATTATCAGGGTTTGAATTATAGGGGATTTAATTTTTGGCGTTCGAATTAACGAAGTTTACGATTTTGAATAATCGGGTTTTGAATTATTCAGGTTTGAATTATCTGGGTCCAAATTAACAGGATTGGTATTTTAATTTTTTTAATTATCGGGATTCGAATTAACAGGCTTTGAATTATTGGGGATCGAATTTTTAGGGTTCGAATTATCGGGATTCGAATTAACAGGCTTTGAATTATAGGGGATCGAATTTTTAGGGTTCGAATTAACGAAGTTCTAGTGCCCTAATGACTAAAATGCGTAGGAATTATAATACAAAATACTTTAGTAATATTTACCCCTAAAATTAGAAGATTGAGATTGTCCGATTCCGGATCAAAATCCCACTCCGATCCTTCTTGATTATCACCAGTCACAGATCTGAAAAATCAATTATATTAATATACAACCAAAAAATATACTACAGTCCAAAGATAATAGAAATTAGGGAGGTGGCGAGACCATTATTACCGCAAATCACTTCTACATACATCCCTTTTGTTTCTACCTATACACCAAGTGCATAACTTTCATTGCATAGCCGCTTTGATAATCTACGCAGTTAGGTCGTAAGTTCAGCGACAGTATGCACGCTTCCATGATAAAGATTATAATATTTACTACATTCATTGAAATTGTTGAAATTAACTGAAAATTTGCCTCACCCCTCGACCAGATCTGAATAGCCAGGTACTTCCCAACCTTCTTCTTCTCAATTAGCTCTCTTAACCTCACATAAAACCCCAATTGGGGATGCCATAGATCCACTGGCTGCAGACTCAGTTGGGACTCTGGCGTGAAAAAAAAGAAGAGGGAAAGGGATCTAACTCACCCCAGCTGCTGGGCCAAAGCGGTGATGGCCATCTGATCGGCGCAGTTGGGCAGGGCTGGACAATGCTCGGGCAGCGGACAATGGATGAAGCCGAGGTGCTGGAACAGTACCAGCTTCCTGTCCTGCTCCGCCTTGTCCAGTATCTTGAACCTGCGAGAGGACAGAACACCAAATTAATATCAGTTTGTGTCATCATTTCCACTAATTCTGGGTGATCATCATTCACAAACATATTGCACATTTTGTCTTTTAAACAACATGACATTTTATCAATATATCAAATATTCCCGGTTGAAATTCAATTTCAAATAGATTCGCTGTTTTTTTAACGTATTTCAAAATAAAATACTGATTTTGAAAGCAGATGAAATACTCTCTGATTTTAAAATTACAAATCGACATATGCAATTAACCTTTTAACCGCGTTAATTTGCTCCGTTTTATCTATACCGGTACGCGGTACATATTTTCAAATACCTATGCACGCAATTAAATGTCAAATTAAAGCATTCTGGCATGATTTATTGGACTATATAGACAGAACAGATTATTCTCCACAATATGATAACAAATCCTCGTGTGTCAACACTCTTAGATGTTTATAAAAACAAAAACATAAAATTTCATACAAAGACGTACCGTATCTTTTGAATGTGGTCCCACCATTCCTCGGTGTGTGTGTGTACTTAGGCCACTGCGTTGATAGACACAAGTGGGACACCATGAGCTATTATCATTTTTAGTTTTGAAAACTTTTTCTAAAACTGAACACTTAAATTTTATGTCACATAATATAATAACAAAATTGGACTAACGCCATCCGTTGACAAAATTGTAAACTATAATAGCAAACTAATAATAGTAACTAATAGCACTCGAAGGCGCAAAGAGGCTCACTTGATTATCAATATTTTTTAATGAAATACAATTTTATTTTCGAGAAATTCTTGTAGATGTCAACATCGTGATAGTTCTACGAATGTTCAAGCGAGCGGGAAATAAATTTATGTCGAAAGACCGCTGGAATATCGGCATTCAAAGTTTCCGTATCAACTGTTGATACAGCCGCGTATGAGAATGGACTTTTTGCCGTAACAACAGTTGATACGGCCGCGTGCAAAGAGTTAAAAAATACTAAAATTACAAACGTAGATAAAGTTTTAAAAGTCGCCCACCCATGGCTTTATTGTGTAAACTGTAATAACCAATTTACACGAAACTAAAAAACATATTTAATTAGACAAAAGTATTATGAAAGTTATTGTCGCTTCCCTTCTTTTTTCTTCATTTTATACAAAAACTAGCAGATGTACCCGGCGTTGCTGGGAGTTATCCTTAGGAGATAGACGTATACCGTCGTGGACTTTTCTGTAGGCCTTTTTAAGATATTCAATTCGGTACTAAATTATTTTCATGTATCTCATAAGGTTTAGGCAGCGTTGGTAATGTCAGCGCCTGAAAATATTTTTTTTCGACTTGATTTTGAAAACATAGACTTTTCTCTACTTTTTATAAATGTAATATGCGTGTATTATATATAGGGTGTATCGGCACTAACCCGACAAACTTTAACCAGCTATTCCTTAGCACATTTGGAGTAAAAAATGTTATGGGCACTTTGCTGTCCGGTAGCATTTTTTTTTTCAATTAAAAACAAAAAAATTAAAAATTTCCACACTACATCACTGTCATTGGCATTGCTTTTCGTGTCCAACAGCTGTTATAAGCAATTATGTCGAAAAGCGTCTTCGCTCTTTCGCACACACTAAATAATAATAGTTAAAAATGAGACGAATGGTGCCGTGCCATTTCGTTGTGATTGTAAAAGTGTGCCAATATAGGTACACACGTGCATTATTCAACGGAATTCGAATAAAATATTGCTAGACGGGTTTTCAAACTTTGACAAAGGATAAAACAGTGGTGACATGTGGTGAAAATATGAATAATAAATTTTTTATTAAAAAAAAACGTTACCGGACAGCAAAGTGCACATAACATTTTTTACTCCAAATATGCTAAGGAATAGCTGGTTAAAGTTTGTCGGGTACGTGCCGATACACCCTGTATATATAAACCTTCAGAAAGAAATTCTCTAAATGACAGTGAAAACCATATCAAAATCCGTTGCGTAGTTTAGAAGAACTAAGCGCACAAACAGACAGACGCGAAAAGTGACTTTATTTTATACTATTTAGCGATATTGTGTGGTGTTCTCTCTATCTAACATATGAGCCTGTGACAGGCTGGGAGAAATATCTCCTAAAAAGATGGATAGAAGAGGGATTAAGTTAATCTATCGAAAATTCAGACAAACCTAAAATCGTCCTGTATGACCTCGTTGATCTCTTTAATGTCGTCCTGTGTGATGGTGCCTGATGGAGACAGACTCTTCAGGTGATAAAATAGGTCTGCATGCTCCAACAGAAGTTCCTGAAAATACAAATAAAACTATTACAAAACGACAGTTGACGCAGCTACATATATGCAAATCCCTGCATTCTCCACTCAATTACTTATTATTATTACTTATTAGTCTATTACGGAAGCTTGTGCAGTGATAACCAGCAGTGTCCGTCAAGACCATAAAATCGATCCCAATTCTAACTACCCCAATATTTGCGTCAAACATTTTATTGTGGACTGTAATCAGTCCACAATAAAACCACAAACTGATTCGCGTACAGTATTTGCGACTCCAGACTCCAACATTAAAAAAACAACAAAAACTTCGACAAAACATACAGTGTGTGTGATGATCAGAAGCGACGACAAAAACCAGCCAAAGAAGTTCACCACTAGATGCAAATTCGCTAATGATGATGTTATGAAAATAACATAGAATTATGACAGTAAGTAAGAACCTGTCAAATCTGTGATTTGTCTTGTCTATTGTTTATGCTCTGGCAACAAGGAAATCTAACAGGAAGTGACAAAAAATTCAAGATGGCATCACTTCCCGGCCGGACAGAGAGGAGCCAGGGTGTCCGGTCGGAGGTCAATTATTATTTCTGGGGGTCTGAGGATCTGTTCGAAAGATATTTCATGGATTTGTGATTAATACCGAAATTTTCAGTTTGTGCTTCAAGATTAGAAGTCTAATAATATTTCCCGCGAGTGGAATTCGCCCCGGGTGGCGTGGATAATGAAAACGTATCTCGCCATGTGTGGCCACAGAGGTAATCAGAGTTTATCCAAGTGATCGGTGGTTATTTCTGCCGATAGACTGTTTTCGCCGTGTGCATTTTGATTTGGAGCATTATTAAGTTCCACCTCGCCTCGTGGAAGGGCAACTTACGGATTAACCGTGAAACCGGCACATGGCTGGACCACACTGGGCCGTTGGCCAGCCACATCCTGATGCCGTCTACTCCTCTTGGCTGGACCTCACTGGGCCGTTGGCCAGTCACATCTGAAGCCGTCGTCCTCTAGCTACTTGGCTGATTCATCTACTCCGCCATTCGCGGCACTCAGTGTTCGTTCCTCATAACTAAATACGTTCATATTATTTTAGACAGGGTAGATAGATTCTACGTTCTGGTCGATGGGGGTAAGTTTTCACCTTTTTGTATTTCTCTGTGAAATTTATCAAAATATAACTTGTTACGGCCAGTCCAAAGTTTAACCAGATTACTTTCATTCTATAACCTTGCAACTTCCTTTCAAACATCATGTAGATGGGATATATTTTCCCCGCCCTGAATGGAGAATTATGTTCTAGCGGCGGTTGGTCGGTTTGGCGAGTTCTTTTCCAGTTCAACCACTGGAAGGGACTCTGGCGCGTTGGCTTTCAAAGACCAACAAAGTCAAACTTGGCCACCCACTATTCAATCATCATAACAGTCAATAATGTACTTAAAAAAACCTATCTTAACCCAGCCTATTCACACAACATTGGGCTAAGTAAGTATCATAACATTGTGGTAAATAATATACAATCATAACAATGATGATGATGAAAGACTTACACGCTTAACTTTGTAGTTGGTGGAATCGCCGCAGTAGATATTTTCAATACAACAAAAGATCCTCTTTTTGCAGGCTTTTCTGCTTGCATGTATGTATGTATGCCAAACTGTATAAGATCACAGAGAACAACCATGGACAGAGTTAGTCAAAAGAGGATCAAATTCGGGTATTCCACAGGGCATCATTCTGAGACCAATGTTAATGTCTTTGCATGTAAATGACCAACTACATGGTCAAATTATCTCATATATGCTGACGGTGGTCCTTATAGTTAAAATAAAAACGATTGTCTCATTTAGGAAACTGCCAGAATGATCTAGAACCCACCATAGAGGTATTATAAAGTAGAGCAGTCAACCAATACATACGGATACTTGAAAATGTGTTCCATTTGATTCAGAGGGGTGCAGAGAGGGACAATCACATCTGACAGTCAAATGAATTCAGCGCCAAACCATGTCAAAATTAGTCAAACGTCTATTAGTGGCAATGCAATGTGACAGTTGTGTTTTGCAAAGTTAACATTGACGGATACTTGCCGGAAACAGGGGTTTGTGATATTAAATCAATTAAGTATTAAAAAAAATATTGATTTTGGTGTGACACTATCAAGTGTTAGCCTTGTGACACAAATAGACAGGCTGCACACTATTTATACTACGACGTTGCGTCCGTGAATGTGTTAATGGCATAAAAACACTCTCCTCAGAAAAGTTACTCTGTCGGCTTTGCCAAACTTTATAGGAATGTTTTGGGAACCCACCTGGAAGTTGAGTTTGGCCGCGTGGTGCAGGTCCTTCTGATGCTGGTGGTAAATGGCATTCTGCTCGCGCTCGCTCAGCGCCTCAAAACACTCGCGCCCCAGGAAGAACACGCGCACTTCCGACAGTCTCTTGCCCGGAGTGACGTAGCGTGTTTCCTCCAAGAGCTTCTTGAACTGCCGACCCCATCTGTTGGTTAAAACCACAACTTAGCAGAGAAAGAGAATACTATTGTAACGAATGTGAGACCGACATCTTGTGATTGTCAAAAATACTAATTTTAATTGTGTGTCTGTGATTATTCTCTGGTTTTCATTTTCAAAATTGGAACTGATTGTTTGAAGAATTCAGGTAAGTGATAAAATACTTACCAATAATATATTTAGCAGGAAATGATTTTAATAGCTATTTTCAAAATTGGATTTGTTTTATTGAGAATTCAGATTATATGTGATTTTTCACCGATCTGCGCCAGTTATTAAAAATAAATTTGAAACCTTTAGGCTATTATCGTGCTACATTCAGTTGAAATATTGATTATGCATGTTCACTGAGCAAAAAATCAGAAACTTTTCTATTTATTTATTTATTAATTTTATTTTAGTAATTTGTACATTTAAGTTTACAAATGACTAATTAATTTGTTACATATAAATATTCTATATTTTTTCTTGCTTGATGTGGCTCCTACACAACATCTTGAATTTTTCAATTGGGGCAGACTTTAGGTTTTCCGGCAGCGCATTATAGTATTTCATCCCTTTATATAGTATTCTGAGTATTTGCCTTGTCCTTTTTTGGTAGCCTGATTTCATTGCACGTCATTGTTTTATGTTTGTGTATGTCCTTGTTGTATACAATTATTTGAAAAATATTTGGGTAGCAGGTTGTTTACTATTTTGTGTACAAATATCATAGTGTTCAAGGTCAACATCTGATTCACCGTAAGCCAATTTAGTTCCTTTAACATTTTATTTACTTTTGAATATCTATTTCGTCTGAGTATTGTTCTCATTGCCCTATTTTGGAGAATTTGAAATTTATTTTGCTCTCGGTCGTTACACAGGAAAAGGATAGTTGAGCAGTAGTTAAAATGTGGAACAATAATGGCGTTATAAATGGTGATTGCAGTTTTTTCGGACAGTTTTTGGCGAATTCTTCCCAAAAAAGATATATTTTTTCCAATTTTCATTTGGGTATATTCAGCATGTTTGTTAAAGTTGAATTTGGAATCTATTAATAACTCCTAAGTATTTTATATCGGTAACATTTTCAATAATTTCACCATCAATTTTGATTTTGCTTTCTCTGTGCTCTTGTCGATTTATATATATGACCGAGTTGAAAAAACTATGAAAGGTGTTATCTATGTATGGAGTGAACACAAATCTTATACAGGTTTACACTGTGATTTTAAGGGTGATTTTAAGGGTGATTTTACAAAGTGTTTACTGGAAAATTGGAAGGTATGAGAAACAGAGGAAGTTCACCCATGTGTTGGAGCAAATACCTATTAAAATGTATGAACGTAAACAAAGCCTCACAACTCGTGCCGCTAGTGTAGGATACTGCCATCAGAGTATATGAGAAATGTCAGAAGTTGGAGGTATTACAACTATTCTACAATATTCGGTTGGAGTGATCAAATATCACAGGCATCCGTAATGTCGGTGTTTCCGACTCCCCAAGCAGTGCAGGACCGGGAGGAACGGAGGATCACCAGGGCAATTGGAGTGGGGGTCACAATCCTCAGCAGTGAGGAAACGACTACAGAAGTACATACACTTGGCTAGTAATTTAAACGTATTGCCATGGACGTAAAAGTGAAACGTAAAACTTACTCTATAGTTCTCTGTTCTTGTTGTGAGTCCTGCAGATAAGTGCGGAAAATGGCTGCGGCTTCAGGGGTGTCCAAGACATCCATCGGAATCAGTGGCTGAATGAGAAAAATAGACGAGTAAATAATGAGAAAAATGAATAAGTCATCAAATATAAGGTTGGATTAGTTTCAAGCTCGGTTAGGGGATGTGAACTCGTCTTACATTAAATTTAGGTCCAGAGCAACCAATCGACTGATGAGTATCGAACTCTGTTAATTCAAACCCCATTAATTTGAACAACGATAATTACAAAACACAACATTTTGATTTACGTGGAAATTTGATTTTGAAGTTCTGTGGTTCTTGGATTTTGAATTAACAGGTTTCTATTGTATTTGTTTACTTTTGGGAGGATTCAAAGATACTAAGCAAAAGTCTCAACTGCTCCCAGCTGTTTAGAGCCAGTAGGATAATGGCACCCCCAACTCATCCCTAATGCGGAAAAACAGCATTATCGAAATAATAATCCATTCAAATTATGCGCCATATATTCAACTAAATTCACAGAGAAAATCGTTTTAAAATCTCAACCACAGATGACAGTACAAGGCCTATGGTGACGGCCGGTAGCACGCTCTCAATACAAGTCGGACATTACTTAAATGAAACTGACTGTTTATGCTATCAGTGTTTGGCATATTTGTCATTATTATGATGATTTTCAATGTTCCTATGGTCACTGCATTCACTAGTTCATATATAGCGGTTACGTTACCGCTCCTAGGGTCATCATATCATAACCAGACTGCACGAGTTAAACAGCTGAGACAGCAATCAATCTTACGAAACTTCAATAAAAATATCGGTACCGCAACGTAAACTGCTGATTTGCATACAGGGTGATGCAAATGCTCATACAATGAACCTAGTCAGCGATCCTGCGGGTTCGAAGTCCAGACGCTACTCCAACCTGTGGCAGACAAGAACAAAGGAATCAGCAGCTATATAAGCGGTGGAGGACCGAAGTACATAATCATTCCACATCACTCCAGTCAACAAGTTCGACGCAACATCATCCTACTCGAGATCTCCGACTCGGCGTAATGGAGGAATCGGCCATCATGGCCGGTTCCCCCCGCGTCACGCTTCGATCCTTCTTCACGTCAACGCCCTGGCCCTGGCTATCATTCCTGGCCAGCGCTAACCTCACGCGCCTAGACCCTGCGACCAGCTCATCGCCGTCTGCGCCTCGGCTCCGCGACCATCGTAGCTAGCCTGTACCACCGCTCATCGCACCTTCGGCTACCTCGTTCACGCTGAAGTACCCAGAAGACTCCTCGCCTTCATCAGTGCTGAACAAGTCTACGAGTCCGATCTCCATCAACGCGGTGTCGACCCACTGACCCTCATCTCAACCATTCTACCGCAGCCATCGCCGTCTACGCCTGGTGTCATCATTATCATCGATCCAGAGCCATCTCCCAACTGCGCAACTCAACTGATATGTTATTCTGACTCACAATAAACGCTGTGATAACGACAACATCATATTTTATTGTCTCACTACCAATTCCCATACATATACTGTTTTTCCATATCAGGGCTTAATTGGGTATGCTGTGAGGCTGAATAGAGTGGGAAAGGTAAGGATATGGGAAAGTGGAAGGTTCAGAGGCAAGTACCAGTGCAGTTTTATTAGATGAACAAGGCCTAATTTTCTTGCAGTTGTTTTTTCGCAGTTCTTTTGCTGGTTCTTGTCGTTGCACATAAATATAAACGCAGGCCGACGGTTAAATACACAAATAAAAAATATGGGCCTGACCTTGTCTCCGTCCTCCCCGTCTTCTTGCGTGTCATCCTCGTCGTCTTCCGACCCTCCCGACAGCGCGTCTTCCGTCCAGGGCGCGTCCGACTCAAGGAAAAACCGTCCCGCCTCAGGGTGGGAGCGGATCTGCCGCACGATACGGGACCACTCGTTGCTGAAAGCACAAAATATTATATGTACTTATTTGTCTACACTTATCTATTTTAAATTCATTCATTTTAATTATCCTGATGAAGAAGCCATTGGCTTTGAAACATGTAGATTATTATTATAACACGAACTTTGTGATTTTTACAAAACCTTCAGGTCTGAAAGGTATCAAGAGTCATTGGTTTCTTTAATTTGGTGTTTCTTTAATATGTGAGTTAGTGAGTGCGTACCTGTCGTGTGTGTCCAGGCGCAGCTGTCTGAGGACCGAGGGCAGGCGCGCCAGGTGGCGTCGCAGGCGCTCCTGCAGGCGGCAGTCTCTGAGGGCGCGCGCGTGGCGTCCCAGCAGCCGGCGCAGGGCGTCGTCTCCCAGCGCGCCAGACAGCGCTGCCCACTCGGGGCGACCTCCTAGACGCCGCGAGGCCATGGCCCAGGTCTCTCTGGAAACGACACAACAAAACAAATAAGCGCCATTTATTACATTTCAACATCCCTTCCAATAGACTCTCCGTGCATGTAATTAAAAATACTAATTTCGGTTGTTGGTGCACGTGTAAGTAAGTAATGTAAAATATTCCTATATAATACGTAAAATTATTCAATAGACAAGTTCAATGAACGATTTACATTGTGTAAGAGATGCAGTAATTAATAATTCTTTATTCAAAATGCGTATTCCTTTGTTCAAATGCTTGCTCACAGATGCTTAGAATTAAGAGGGAGAAGATACATTATTGAGACAAGGCGAACGGTTTCACTGAACTAGGTCCAGTGGACATACTTTAGCATCCCGTTCATATACATATTCTTAGAATGACTATCCTTTTCATAAGCTCTGCTACATTTTTTGTTCAATTATTATGAATATAACATGTTTTGTTTTTTTTAATAACGTCATTGAATAAATGTTATAATTTTACTAAATATATATAAATAAAAATTTAAATGTTCGTTTGTTCAGAATCTTAAATCTCCAAAAGTTATTCACTGATTGGTTTGAAATTTTGACACATAATTGTATTCGAATACATGTGTGTTTTTATTTAATAGTATTATATAGATGTCACCTGCGACAAGTAACAAGTCAGAAAAATGAATATTCCAAATGTTTGGTTATTACCTGTGATCCGTGACATGAGTTCTGATGAGTTGTTGGAACGCTTCCGTTACTCCGTCCAGCTGATCTTTTCTTCGGCCCAAAGCTTCTTGATAGCTGCACACCTAAATGGCCAAACATAAATACAACGATTACAATTCAATTCTCAATTTGGAAGGCCGTCCCGGGAATCAAATATTGGATTACCAACAGCCCTGCCATATTTTTGTTATTTGTTTTTGGGGTGTTATGCCGTGTTGCGCTAACTCTTTCTTTAACGAAAGTTTCGGACAGCATTGCAGTGTCCATCATCAGGGCAGATGTGTTGTCTGATGATGGACACTGCAATGCTGTCCGAAACGTTGGCTAATGAAGGAGTTAGCGCAACACGGCATAACACCCCAAAAACAAATAACAAAAATACTTTTTCTTCTTCATATGAAGCGGTTACTTTGTGATGTGACATTGTAATTTAAAATTAAACAATAACTTTGTAAACATCACTTATAGGTAAATACTTAATGCCGACCGGGTTTCGCTACAACCGTAGCTTCATCAGGGCAGCATAATACTAAACATCTTAAATATAAATTAACATGTGTTGATATCACGGTAAGTGGACAGTCTGAGCTACAGTGGAAGAGGTAGGGATAGGTGGGAGATTGATAGGCGAGTGCTCTTTGTCAATAGGGAACAATCTGAGTATAGGGCTTTTATTTAGGTTTATTTGGTTGTTGATGACTTTGCTATTGACGTTTTTGGCTTTCCTTAACTCTAGCGCCTCTAAGTTATCCAACCTAAGACCTACTCCGTTTTTATGTAATAGACTGACGCCAGTATAAATAAAAGCCCTATACTCAGATTGTTCCCTATTGACAAAGAGCACTCGCCTCTCAATCTCCCACCTATCCCTACCTCTTCCACTGTAGCTCAGACTGTCCACTTACCGTGATATCAACACATGTTAATTTATATTTTAGATGTTTAGTACTATACTGCCCTGATGAAGCTACGGTTGTAGCGAAACCCGGTCGGCATTAAGTATTTACCTATAAGTGATGTTTACAAAGTTATTGTTTAATTTTTAAAAAATACTTTTGGCCGTGAAAATCTTAAATCATATTAGCCCTGCCATGGGTCACGCCGAGTGGTTCGCTACGTTTGGTGACATAGCAGGGGTACCCACGTTCATGGGGTGAGATTGGTTTAGGTCTTGGCGGTTCAGGAGAGACTTTTTGACCTCTCCAACCGGACTCTCTCTCGACCCATCTCCTTGCACCACAGTGAGAGGGATGGATTTACACATCCGTCACTCCTGGACACATTGACCCTACATTCCTACCCGACACTCATACCCTTTTCCTTCCAGAAAAACATCTTCCACACAGCATCCCAAAGATGACATAGGCCCTGACAGAGGGAATTAGGAGCTAATGTAAACAAAATTCTGCCGATTTGGGTTACTTCTTATGAATATGTTTTCAAGATAGCTTCAGGAACATAAAATATGTCTAGAGATAGAATAAAAACATTCCTCAAAAAGATCCCCCCTACAGCATTCCCAAAGATAAGGCAGATAATTATTTCTCCCAGGGCTTCCTGTATGGATATTTAAAAAAATAAAAAATACAGTGTGTGGCAAGCCTACGCACGACGGAAGTGAAACTTTTAGCATTCTTCTCTCTCTCTTTTCATTTCATTATTCTTGTGCCACTAATGTTTTTCTCACTTCTATCTCGTCACTACTCATTTTTGACACTAAAACTCTGTTCCAAATCGAATAAGCCACAATCAATTACGTATTTCGCTCGTATTACACTCACCGCGCAGTACCCGAAGCAAGCAGCTGATGCCTGGCGTGGCGTCGTTGGCTAGAGAGAGAGGAAAAGAGAGAAGAGAGAGAGAGAACGTTCGTCAGTGGCTCCCTCACCTCAGTAAGCGACTACGGTGAGAGAGCGACAGTGAACGGTGAGCGGTGGTGGGGGTCCCGTACCCCCACCACCAAATGATCACTGTTTTTCGTGACGGTCATGAGTCGGTTTTACTCCGGTCCTCGAAAATGCATGACGCGCGTAAAGAAGTTTCACTTCAATAATGAAAATATAAATAGGTTTGGTTGTACCTTCAGCCTTGTCTTGGCCCTCTCCACCATCTGGGCCAGCAGCATGAAGGCGTGGTCCACGTTGACCCCGAGATGGCTAGAGGTCTCCACAAGCGGCACGGCAGCGCGCCACTCGCGCCGCGAGCCCAGCAAGCGCTCCGCCTCGCGCACGCCCCGCTCCGCCGCCTCGTCGTTCTTCGTGGTCACCAGAACCACCGGCTTTTTGGTCTTTAGCACGTTGGTCAGGATGCCCGCCACCAGCTCTGACTGGAATGGTGCAAACAGGTTAGAAACACTATGGATTGCTGGACAATTTTTAAAAAAAAATAAATATTTTAGTTTATTGACAGACAGGGGAAAACAAAAAAAAATACAAGGAATAAATACCAACCGTCCAATAATGGCGTACAAATACAATAACACCTTACTTATAAACGCGGTGTAAATATTATGCGGCAAGTAAGTTTAGTACAGTGAGTTACCATGGTGTTTGTTTGGCTAAAACGGTCTTAAACCAGGCTCAAGGCCGGCTTTACCAGACTAACGAGAATCTAATTTGAAAGACGGTAAGTGTGTAAAAAAATTAAGTTTGAGGTCAAGTTAAAACAAGAAATTTTGTAAGTTCTGGAGGCTATCGCTAATCTTGCCACTACAGTGGGTGTCATATAGTCAACGAATTCACACAAGAGGTTGGGAGAAGGTTAGTTGGTAATTTGAAAAGGAATATGGAAAGTTTCGAGTTTATAGAGTTTCTTAGTAGACGATGGTGATTGGTATTGATTTTGATTGTGGTCAAAGGGGAAGATCTTTATCACAATGTTCACTTAACTCTTTGCACTCGGCCGTATCAACTGTTGTTACGGCAAAAATCTATACTCACACGCGGCTGTATCAACAGTTGATACGGAAACTTTGACCGCCGATATTCCAGCACTCTTTCGTCATAAATGTATTTCTTGCTCACTTGGACATTCGTAGAACTATCACGATGCTGACATCTACAAGAATTTCTCAAAAATAAAATTGTATTTCATAAAAAAATATCGATAATCAAGTGCGCCTCTTCGCGCCTTTTAGTCCTTTAGTTTACATTTTTGTCAACGGATGGCGTTAGTACTAGTATGTCATTCACAACTTTTCATAACTAAAAATGATAAGTGATCATGGTGTCCCACTTGTGTCTATCAACGCAGTGGCCTAAGTACACACACGCCGAGTGAATGGCGGGACCACATTCAAAAGATACGGTACGTCTTTGTATGAAATTTTATGTTTTTGTTTTTATAAACATCTAAGAGTGTTGACACACGAGGATTTGTTTTCATATTGTGGAGAATAATCTGTTCTGTCTGTATAGTCCAATAAATCATGCCCGAATGCTATAATTTGACATTTAATTGCGTGCATAGGTATTTGAAAATATGTACCGCATATGGGTATAGATAAAACGGAGCAAATTAACGCGTTCAAAAGGTTAATGTTTCTAACTAACTAACTAATCATCACGCCGTTTCCCGGACATTTTCAAGATGAGGCAGAGAGGATGGACCGCCAAACAACTCAGTCTTGGCAAGCACTTCTTGCATCATTCAAATTCATACATACTCTTCTGTTATACCGACTCTTGACATGGCCCGACTCAAGTATCTGGTTCACGTGATCGTACCATGTCTTCGTCGGGCGACCCACACTTCTTCTACCATTCACATTCGCGATTTAGCGTGGACAATCTGTTTCAATGGGATAATGGCCGAGTTAGCCTCTTTTGAACTGATTCGATCCTTATTTTGTGAACATCATATATTGGACTCCAAACTACAGAACTGTTGTATTGATCAATGCTTTCTCTATGCCCAGCTGCACACGTACATTGACTTGTTTGCTAAGCACAATTACCTGCTTATCCCAGGAGCGGCCAGGTACATGGCTGACGTCATAGACGCACAGGAAACCGTCTATGGCCAGCCGGCCATCGGGCAGCAGCCTCTGTTCGTACTCCTTCTCGATGCCCAGCTGGTTCTTGCACACGTACATGAGCTTCTCGGCCGACTGCAGACGAAGGGCGGCGCATCGCTTGGAGTAGGGCTCTGTTTTACCGCCAGCTGGAAAGATAAATAAAAATACAGACATTGTTGCCCAAATTTTAATTTTAAACCTTTGGGTTTTTTGTACCTTAACACAGTACATCGATAGCAATAGAGTATTCTCGTGTACTTTACGCCACAAGCTGATACGGACTCATAAAAGACGTTCAAGCTTCTTTTGTATTACTGTGAGATATATGACTTAAACATTCTTCCACACGAAGAAGATAATAAAATGGAAGACTTGTATCACATTGTTTACACATGTATATATTTATAGTTGGGACCCTTACATCTACAGGTAGATGACACACGTCAAGGCCTTTTCCATCAAGGGGGCACACAAATAAGGCATTTGCGCGAACGACTCAGTTTCTGGACGCCTTCGCGTGATTATTAAATAAGTACTCCAGCGGCAGATAGCTTTCGATTAGCAAGGAAAACCAAAACTCCCAGTGTCACTCAGCATACTTTAAATTAAAAACCGAAAAGAGAGTACTCATTTTTAAAACTCAAATTATCACGATGGCACGCGGCACAATCATCCTTAACAACAAGACAAGCCCGAAAATTAAAAAGTAAGTCAATAACTTCGATTATGTGACATAATCGAATCGTCGTCGCTCCCCAAATGGCGAGAATTCAAGCACTGCTCTCACTGTAGGAAACGGTACCAAAATTCCCCAAAAAATGTTGCCAGTCAAATTCAAGCTTGTGAATTTATTATTTTCGACAATAGGAATTATTTTCGTGACAATTGTTATACAATATTCGTATAGAATTATCGGACAGCAATGCTTTTCCGGCAATTTAAGTAGGACCGGCGTAAAAGATAGAACTACCCTTCCCACCGGAAGTGTATTAGAAGTGAACCTAACTGCTCCCGCGATGTATCGGAGTATAATGGTATATTTACCCTTGAAGGGCTGGAAGCAGGCATCGTCCACAAACTCGGTTTGCTCCACCACATTGAAGCCCACCTCCTGGTCGTCCAGCTCCTTGCTAACGCTGCCCCAGTACAGGAAGTGGTCATTATTCACCACACGCCCACTGAAGTCAGTCTGGAAACGGGCAAATACAAATACGTAAGGAAAAAAAATAATGATTAAGAACCTAACTTGTCCGGAGTGAAGCGAATGCTGGCAAAATCCCAATAAATCACGCCCTTTCCGCGCACGGCAAGAGACGTGCGTCTGTACACCATCATTGTGGGAAAATTATGCTTGTGCATTGACGACTTAGCTAGTAGAGCAATTGAACCCACAATCTCTAGAAACATCACATTAGTAGTCGATTTTGTAGTAAGCATAACTCTTTTGATTTGAGCTTTCGTTTTCGAGTAAATCAAATCTAAAGTAAAAAAAATAGATCGCTAGGGAGTTTTTTAAACTGTTAAAAGGGTGGAAATTTTTTAATTATAATTTTATTTTTTAAATTCTCTTAAAAAAAAGTTTTTTGGGATCTCTATGTAATGCAGATTCACCTGTTTTTGGTTTGTACTACTTATACAGGATGGGGCAAAAGTAATCACCCTATTGGGAAACGCTATAACTTTTGCAAATGGCACCAAATGTCAATTCGGTTTAGACATTTGTGAACTAAACAAACGCAGAATACAAATCGACAAGACATGAATCGGTTTACTGGAAAAAAAACAAATTTCACAAGCAGTACCAAAGTTTATCATAAAAACAAAAAATTACAGCAAAAGAACATCGGGTGATTATTTTTGCCCCGCCCTGTATGAGTAGTGACTTTTGGGTGTGATAGAGTGCTAAGTTTGAAAAATTCGACACTACTGATGTCGTTTAATCGAAAACGATTTTTTATTTTTTTCGAAAATTCGGTTAGTTCAGTAAGAAGATTATCAGGAAATTTCCGTTTGGCAGAGCAATGCATCGATTTCTTGAAAATATTTTTTGGCTACTTTTGACTACAAAAACATCAATAATGTCATTTTTTTAAATATTAGCACTTCAGCACAGCCAAAAGTCATGAGCAGCCACTTACTACGAGTTTCCAGACACCATGTACATACTTATAAAGATTTAATTTACATTATATAATGTGGAAATCATTTACCACAAAAATCAGTTGGTCAGTATTCAAATAATATGTTTTATACATATTTATGACGTCTCATTATGACCAGGCGTTAAAGAAATTAACATACAAATGTAAAAATAACATCACATGATCTTTTCAAGTATTTTACAAGTCGGTGATAATTTCAACGCTCTATGAGTTATTAAGAAGTATGCGTCAGAAAATCTTGAAGGATAAATATTAAAAAAATAAAAGTTTAAAATCAATTGAAATAAGGATCAACAAAACGTGGCTTTTTTATATTAACTCCAACTAGGAGACCGTGAGTCGTTGCTCGGTGCCTATGTTATCTTACTGAAGAAAGGAAGTAGTTAACCTGGATCTTGAACATGTTATAAGAGGGGAGAAACACAGAGGCCTGCAAATCATTCTGTTGAACACAAGAATGAGTCATACCCGTTCTCATGTGCACAGAGGTTGGGTATGCATTTGATGCGTTTCCCGACTGTGCACCGGTGCCGAAGGCATCAATGAAATACCAGTAGAACAGGGACAACTTTCCACCTGACGTATGTGCTTCAAAGATTGTAATCTATGAAATGAATCAGAGTGGAGGGCATCTATCAGACATGTTAGTGCTTCAGACTAGTGTAGTAGTGAGGGGCACTTGCGATTTGTACAGTGTCAGCAGCCATGTACTATAAATGTATTGTACGCCCTGCTTCTAAGAAGCTAACTTATGATACGAGATTTCTTATGAGAATGTAGCCTTACTGGGTACCCCGTACTAAGGTCACATTGTATATGGTTATTTGTGTGAATTGTAAATTTGGTCAAGTTTTTAAAGAATGTAGCCTTGTACCCCTTTCTAAGGTCACATTGTATATGGTTATTTGTGTGAATTGTAAATTTGGTCAAGTTTTAACCTTTCCGGGAGTATGGACGTTAATGAACGACGGTACACACTTTCGCCAAAGGAGTATGGACGGCTATGGACAACAGGCGTCGCATATTCATATTCGATGCATATTCAAATATGCATCGTATTGCCATCTGTAACTTTACACCAATTTTAAACATTTTACATCATTATCGGCAGAGATATCGGCTGTTATTTATTTTGCATATTATCAAAAAATTTAATCAACAAATATATTTTATTATTTATGTAAAAAAACACACTCCCCAGAGCATGGCCAGCATTACCTAACTTACTCCCGGAAAGGTTAAAGAATGTAGCCTTACTGGAGTACCCCGTTCTAAGGTCACATTGTATATGGTTATTTGTGTGAATAGGCCACTTGCAAGGATTTTCTAATGACTTGGAAAAAAATGAGTGGATAGATTTCTCTACTAAGATTACGAAAATGTTACTCAAAAAATTTTGAAATGTATAGTTTTTTTTAAATAAAATAAATAAATCTGTTATTTTTGGCTTGTGACGTCACCACTTGAAAATGTTCCGTCTCCAATATTATTGAATTAATTTTTGTAAAATTCCACACTGATTATTTTTTTTATATGGCAACACCTTGATTTCCGGCGACTTGTGAATTTGAATATTGACACTTGTTTGGGGTTTGGCTGTTTGTATTGTAGTCCGCTAACTTTGTTGAGAAATTAAGCATATATTATTTGGAAATGATTGAAGTAGGTTTTGTTCAGGGTCAGTCTGACAATTTGCCGAACATAGATTCATTTATGATGGCTACTTTTCTAAGTAATAATATGAATTTCATTGGAAGCGAAATTAGAAATGTCAAAACAAAAAGGTTAGTATTTTTTCTGTATCTTCTAATATACGAATATTATGTTATATATTTTGACAACATTTAATATGTACTTATATATTATGTTTCCATCAATTATTATTATTAAGACAATTGTTAACATTCAGTTATATGCAACTGTCTTTTGTTTTCAACGTGTTATTATTATATATTTTAAAGGTCTGCACGTGAAAGTTATGGTGATAATGCTATCGGGTATGTGCAGGTAAAAAGAGAAGGTCCTATCTGCACAGTGAAAGCAAAAATAACCCCCGAGCACCGTGTCCGCCAAAAAGCATACTCTGTTGTACTTTTGTGTGATGAGATGGAAGATGAAATACAAGTCTTAGAATGTCAAGACTGTGCAGCTTCTAGAGGTTAGTTGAACTGTATGTCGCTATATTGTAAAATATGTTTCTCTCCTCTAACCTCTACACTCTTCTACCCTATGGAGATGTGGGGAAGAGCAAACTCTTGTGTGATGTAACAAACACAGAATCATTGCGAGGGTCTCTGCCAGCTACCTGTTAACAAATAATTTATATTTGGAACATTTTGCTTTCAGGTGGCTGTAAACATGCACTGGCATTTCTAACATGGCTCCATAGGAGAAGTGAAGAACCAGCGTCGACATCTGTCGACTGTTATTGGAGAAAATCAAAGTTATCGTGTGTCGGAACCTCCCAAAAGTTCATTCTGGCATCCCAAGTTGGCAAGAACGCAGTAAAAAGCGTGGAAAAAGGTAATGGAGATTTCCTGGCAGCAGTACTCCAAAGGAGTCTTAAGGAGGGGCTTCGATGCCAACTGACTCAACTTTACATGGATCCGAAGCCCACTGACTGTTTGTCCATGCACAGGATGATTTCTGCTTTTAAGAAAACACGAAACCTGCACAATACAAATGCTACAGATTTCATCAATTTTATTACATGTGATCTAAATATTCCTCCAAATATCTTCGAGGAAGTTTTTTCATTAACAAGAAAGCAGGCTAACTGCCCGTTATGGTACGAAATGCGATATGGCAGAATTACTGCATCCAAACTATACGAGGCAGCTAACTGCAAAACATTGGATGGAACATTGACTGAAGTCATCTTAGGGGCAGCCAAGATTCCAGACACAAAGGCTATGCAACGAGGTCGGCTTTTAGAACCTTTGGTGTTAAAGGTACTAGCAAACCAACTGGGACACAAATATAAAGAATGTGGTTTCAAAATCAGTTGCAAATTACCAATTATCGGTGGCTCCCCGGATGCAGTCACTGATGATTATATTGTTGAGGTCAAGTGTCCAGTCAAACATAGTACAATGAAAAATTACTTTTTTGAGGGTGTTGTTGCCAGAAAGTATTATGCACAAATGCAAATACAAATGTTTGTACTGAACAAATTCAAGGGAGTGTTTTGTGTTGCTGAACCCAACTTTGAATCATCTGGCAAAATAAATGTTTTCCACATCGATTACGATGAAGAATTCTGTGTCGAAGCTATTAATAAAGCCATGCTGTTTTGGTCCAGAGCTATATTTCCTGTACTTAAAAAAAATGTATAGGTATACATTATTTGAAATAAATCACGTATTTACTGCACTACACTCGCTTCTTTATTCATAATAATACATGATTATATTGATTATGTACAATAGCATCATATTATTTTCATCCCATCCACCATAGTATAATATGTATTTGTATAAAGTGACAGAAAAACAAAAACAAAAAGTTTACATAAGACATATTTTTACATTTATACCTAGTATTTATTTGATAATACGTACACATGTTATTGTATTATCGCATAGATTTTTTTTGTATTTATTATTGGAAGTAAGAAAATGATTACAAAGTGGAAATTCTAACACAAATAGAAATGTATTAAAAAGTGGAACATGATCACTTTGCTACAACACAACTGTATTTATATAAACTTGATGTAAAAGTAAGGCGTAATGAATGAATAGCAATCAATCCACTCTCAGTAAAATATTGGAAGCATTATTATAGTCAGTACTTGCACTGACTGGTAACGCTGGCCGCTAGATGGCGCTAGTGTAGCATGTTGCATTTCTTCGGGACAATACAAACCTAATGGCGGGCTTTAATATTCTTTTTACGTGTGAGCATAAGAACAGTAAGGTCGTATGTAGGTTACTAAATATTTTATTTTCGACTTATATAATTTATTAACGTAAAATAAAGAAAACATTTCAAATAACATGCATTAAAAAAAACCAACCCACAGAAGTCACGGGGCTAGGAGGCGCTAGTATAGCATAATCAGAATGTATGGTAAATGTAAGAAGTTGAAGGTGTTATACATAAATTATTCTACAGTATTTGATATTATCCCTTTTGGTGGCTTCATTGCCTATAAACTCTAAGTAAAAGCTCCAACATATGTTTTTATAAAAAACACATACTGGCGCTATAATTACATAATATTATACACTTTAGACTTATTCTATATACATTACATGAAGGATAAACAAAATTACACTGGTACATATTATGAATATTTATATTCAAGTTAAAGTTTATATGATAATGAAGCGCACATAACATTTTAAACTAAACATTAGCGTAGAGCACAAAACACTAAAAGACTAATAATATTAATAAGACTAATATGATCAAATTATTGGTTTTTGTAGATTTATGAGTCCACATGCAATCATAACAATATGGTCAACTTGTTGAGTCAAATGGAAGTCTATACAAGAATGTGGCTTTAGAATATTATACTCTCTGAGCCGGCTTATTACACGTTCAACGTGTATACGCAGGGCTGCTATTTGCTTGGATAACTTCACCTCTCTTTTAGTGCTATTTACACCTGTAACAACACTTGGTGGACGCACAAGTTGACAATGTTTGCCTTCTAAAATAGTAGCTAGTTGCTTAAAACCTCTATCTGCCATTACCGACATGCCTTCAGACAAGTTGTCCAAGAAGCCGCACTTTTCCACAATCATCATATCTGTAGTACGTCCACCAAAGCCCTTTGAAATGAAGTTAATAAAGCCATCAGGAGTGATTGATATTAGGTACTTGAGTGTATTGCATTTTTTTATATTCTGACCAAGTTAGTGCCTGCTGCAGTGGATTTGATGGCTTCTCTATCTGAATTTCAAAACAGTCTATGATTGATACGACATGTTTGTATCTTGCTCTGAATGGAATTGGTAGTAAGGCTTCTATTGCTTCTGACTTAGGCCAAAATACCAGTTCTGCAAGATGACGAGATAACTTCGGTAAACTTTGCTTAAAGATTCTTGAAGCTTGAGCCTCAGAAAGGCCAAATTCATCACCTAAAATGCTGAAACTAGAGTTTAATTTAATTTTTTTTAAAACGATTAAAACATTTAAAATGTTTATATTTTCAAGGAGTGCTAGGGTTTTAACAATCCAATAAAAATCTTTAAGGATTCCTAAATACAGCTTTGGTTTGTTTTCAATATGCTGCAGAGTTAATTTCAATGACAGACTTTTGAAATCACTATTTGAACTACTATCAACGTACGAATCTGACGTAGCTTGTTGGGAGTATTCTGAACCAGATGCCGATTCCGAGGCAGAACTGTCTGGCTGAAGAGTGACATGCTTTAGTTGTACATTCTTGGTATTTTTATTATGCTTCACAGGAGAAGTACTTACGTCACGAGTAGTTAAACACTCGATTGGACCCCTACTGTGTTCTTTTCCTGTATTTGTCAATTTACTTTTGAATTTCTTTTTCAAATTGCATTGAATGGCTTTCGAATCAGTTGCGTTCTCAACTATCAACATGTGAAAGTTTTCTTCGGAGCTTGATGTATCTTGTGGTCCATCCACATGTTGTTGAAGTATTTGGAGTCCAGAGCATTGAGGCTTCTCGAGAGGAAACGACACTTCCAGTTCAACGTAGTCTTGAGGTTGATTGATGATCTGTTGTGGCACAGACTCATCCACATCAGACAGGCAAGGAGACATTGGCTCGAGACTTGCAACAAACACTTCACCGCCTTTAGATGAGCTTGGATGCTGATCCACCACATTGAGTAGATCTCGCCCATCAGCTCCAATTTGACATTCAAATTTATGAGGAATGGTTCCTTTTTTTAAAAGCACCCTTTTACTTAGATGTTGGGGCCATTTCCGAGCATCCACGCTTAACTGAAAATAAAAATACAACTTATCAAGAGACATTGTATTTATTCAATACAAACTTAACAATGCAAATATAATAAGTATCTTCATTTGAGAATAGCCTGCAAAAGTGTAACAATATTGTAATGTGTGTAGGCTTGTTGTCACTAGGTAATAGACCCACCTACTCAACCTACTGTACTGTACAGCAAACTATTCGTGAAGCATGCAACAAAGAAAAATATGTATTTTTTAAATATTGTGTTCAAACAATAATATTGTAAAAAATATACTTACATTAAAATGATCTTCACAGACATATCGTACGGTTTTATTTGACAGTTCACCCAATTGACTGGACCTATGAATTGCAATACACCATTGTTTTCTAATTGCTGAAATTCGCGGTACAACGAAAAATCTTTTTTCCTTAGTAGTCGCCGAAGTATTTGGGCACAAAGGAACCATACAATATTTATAATTATTTTTACGATCTCGGATCCTACGGTTACTACACGAATCCATGTTTAATTAAATAACAAAACAGTAACAAAACGCAGCGTTAGAATTGGAAGTACTTCGTTTTGACATGACAGATATTATTCAGAAGTGACAGATGTTATGATGTGAAAATCGCACAGATTATCCTTCCGTGGCGGCTGTCTTAGAAGTATAATGGTGATGGTCCTGATTTTAACAAAATCAAATTTAATAATATATTATTATGAGTTTATGAGTACAAGAATAATTTAAATCGCAACATTTGGATAGTATCAAACAAGAGGTACAATATCAAGTTATATGTTATATAACTAGAATGTGCAGCTGTTAAAAATAGTCTCATTGCAAAAACAAAAACCAACCTTGGTACATATAGAATATATAGGTACTTCGACCAACTAAATATATTTTATGAGAACCTTCTTTATACTTGTTTATATATTTCATATTGTTGATAAACCTTCCCCTTTAATTCATTTAATTTTATGTACATTAGGTTTTATTGTAAAATATTTGGATTAAGTGACTGAACATTATAATCGTATATATTCATCAATCCTATAATATTGTGTATAAGTATATTTATATTATATGTCATCTCATTTAATATGGCAGACTGAGATTGCAATATCCTCCCAGTACTGCTGGAATAAAACTTTAAATAAATTAATAAGGATTAATGATCAATAAGAAGGTTCAAGGAAAAAAATATTTATGAGATGTAATATTTTTGGTATGCCTCGTTATTCTCCTCTGCCATTCGTGTGAAATGCGTCGTTTTTTTTTTAAATGTTTTTGGGCTATGTAATTATTTTGTTTTCGCACCCATAAATTATGTTCCGTCTTTCCGGTTTATGAAAAAATGGTCCGATTTTTCGGATTAAAATTTTCAAAAAATCGCCATGGTTTCAAAAATACGATTAAAAAAAAAAAAAAAATACAGAATGTCTTAGAATATTTGCCTAAACCGGAAAATAAAATAAAAAAATGGGATGCAAGAGGCCTATTGTAAATTTGGTCAAGTTTTTAAAGAATGTGGCCTTACTGGGGTACCCCGTTCTAAGGTCACATTGTACATGGTTATTTGTGTGAATTGTAAATTTGGTCAAGTTTTTTTGTAAGTTTGTTCTTTTTTTTAAGTTTTGTTTTGTAAACGTGCCAAAATATAACAAGAAGAAAATTTTAAAACAAAATAATAGAAGAAAAACATAACATTACAGAAGAAAAATATATAGTAGAAAAAAATACAGAAGAAAAACGTAACATAATGGTAATCTCTGTTAGTTTGCAACATTCTATCTATATTCTTCCTTCCCATGTCCATAATCCATATCTTAATATGTAATTCTTTTGAGGTTTGTTATTTTTACAATGGCTTTTATTGCAAGAGGGAGGATATTATTAGTGATCTGTCTTTTTATTACTACTATCTGGCTGTTATTTACTTTACCGGTTTTGTTTTATATTAAGTGCTAAATTATAATATGAACTAAACTTGTCAATTTGACTGGCCTAAAACAGGATCCATTCCTAGTTGGCTAGTCAAAGTTTCCGCATGTTTTATTGAATGATTTTTATGTGAAATAATTTTTTTTTTTTTTTTTAACTTCCGATTTAGTTGTCCGGGTTAAATCTTCCCCAAAGGAAAAACTTAACCCTTCCACTCACTTTTCCACAAATGATCATCTAGTCAATCAACATTATGTAAGTGCATTATATAAGCAAAATAAATACAAAACAATACAAGAACAACACGTCAACTCACCAGAGATCAAATGGGAAAATAATTCACCGACTCCAGATATTTTCATATCAGAGGGTTCGGCTCGGTAGAACTTCTAACAGGGCCTATAAATCCTACTGATCCCTCAACATAAATATTTAAAAAAATCTTTTGTTATCCTACATGTATTCAAAATGACCGACTTTTGCATCTTTATATATAATTTTTTGATAGATCTAATACGCCTAAATTTTTAATTAGAGAGCTAGGTATAATGCCAGTAGCCGAAATAACGAATGATAATATTTTTATAGTCTGAGAATGCCAAATTCTTTTTATTTCATTTCCTAAATCTGTGTATTTTCTTATTTTTTCACTAACAGATTTTTGAATATTATTATTATTATTATTTCAGCGTAGGGAGTGTGGCGAACCCATCGCTCAGGGAGTGGAAACACGACCTGCAATAGCCATCCCAAGCTAAGGTGTGAGATACCGTGCTCAGGGCTGAATGACACTGGGGAACAGTGTCACGAACGGTTCCTCCGAGACACAAGGTCGCATCTCGGAGTATACAGACCTTACCCCAGCATTCGGGGCTCTGCTGGGGTGGACCTTTTATTTCCCTAGATACTCGTGGGACCAAATATGGACTGTAAAAACAAAAACCAAAACAACACTGACGAGGGACCTTTAAGGAACCTAGGGGGAGTGGAAGGAGGAGTTGAGGCCGCCTCGGTGGACTCATCCCTCTTGGGGCCTTTGAGGAACCAAGAGGAAGTGGAGAGGAGAGATGGGACCACCCTAGTGGACTCTTCCCTTGAGGGGCCCTCTGGGAACCATAAAGAAGGACCTCCGACGGACGCAACACGGCGGGATCCCCCAGGAGATCCAGACGTGGAAATGCAGGGACCATCAGGGGACCTGGAAAATAACTTCTTTAAGAACCCCCGACTCCAACTGGGGCCCTCGGGGAACCAGCGGAGAGGGGGGGACTTAAAGAAGAGACTCACTCCAACAACCACCGCTGAGGAAGACAAGGTAAAGTCCCTGTCAGACGATGTGAAGAAAATTCACATCAGTGGGAAGAAACTCAGTGGGGCTGCGAGGAGAAAACTCAAAAGAGAGAAGCAGGGGCGGCAGGAAGGAAACCGGGAACAACCAGGGATTGTAAAAGTCCGCTGGGGACAACCAGGGACCTCGAAGGCCGGAACCAGGCAAGGCAAACCAGGGACAGACCGGAAGCTAACGGGGACCGCAGAAGGTAACCGGGAGCAACCTGGAACGCCCGGGGAAAAGAAGGCTGGGAAGAGGAGAAGAACCTCACCAGAACCTAAACCCTTGGGGCTTTCACCGGGAAATTCCAGGAAAAAGCCCCGAGGAATTCTCACCTCTGCTACCTATGCGGAAGCCGCTGGAAATAAAATTCGAGTGGCTGTAGTACATAGGAACAGAGAGGAAGAATTTACAAAAGAGCAGGAGGCCCTCGTGAGTGAGGCGGCCGCGGATCTGATTTTGAGCATCCCAAAGGGGCAGTTCAAACCCAGATTCGACGAATGCTTCACTCAGAGGGGCGTCCTGAAAATGACCTGCTCCGACAAGGAGTCAGAGACATGGCTGAGGGAGATGGTGCCGACCATACGGAAATGGCAGGGCTGCGACCTGGAGGTGGTGGGGTTGCAGGAACTGCCAAAGTACGTAAAGGTTATGGCAGTAATCCCCGAAAATGGAGCAGTAAGCACCGATAGGTTGCTACAACTGCTGGAGAACCAGACTCCCCGGCTACACACAAAAAAATGGATCGTCCACGACTCGATCAGGGATAAGAACATGTATCGCCTGATCATGAGTGTGGACGAGGAAAGTGTGAAGGTGCTGAGGGAGATGGGGATGACGGCGCATGTCGGGATAAGGAAGGCCACTTTCACGGTGCGCTCTCCTAACACCGAGGAGCGTAAATAGGAGGAATGACTTAAGGATTAGGCAGTAATGGCTAAAAACTTACAGTTCATTCAAATAAACTTGCACCGCAGTCCGGCAGCGACTGCAGTGCTTAGCAGTAGAGTCACTCGGGACAGTGTGGACGTCGCGCTGATCCAAGAACCCTGGACTTATAGGGGGAAGGTCAGAGGACTAAACATGAACCAAGGTCTAATCTATTATAACGAGTCGGGGGACAGACCCAGGGCCTGTATTCTCATCAGAGGGATACCTGGCACACTGCTACCCGAACACTGCAGTAGGGACTTAGTGGCTGTGAAGCTACAGGTCACGCTGGACCAAAGAAGCAGGGAAGTAGTTGTGGCATCAGCATACATGCCCTATGACTCTGTGGAACCACCACCCTCAAGGGAAATAACGAGACTCGTCCAAGACTGCAGGGAGAAGGGTAGGGAACTGATACTCGGAGCAGATGCTAACTCGCACCACACTGTGTGGGGGAGTACGGACATCAACAAACGAGGACAGGACCTCCTGGAATACCTGATGACAGTGAACCTTGAGATTCTTAATAGAGGTAGGGAACCCACCTTCGTTATAAGTAACAGACAGGAGGTGATAGACCTCACCCTAGGAACATTAAGAGTCTCAGGATGGAGAGTATCGGACGAACCATCCCTGTCGGACCACCGACACATACAATTTAAACTAGAGGGAGAAACAAGCAAAACGGGGACCGATACATATAGGAACCCAAAAGCAACTGACTGGACTAGATACTCGGAGGAACTAAATATAGGAATGACAAGATTCCCAGCTAAATACGGCTGCCCCGAAGAAATTGAGGACGCAGTAGAAGTACTGAGGGACTCAATGATAAGGGCATACGAAAATAGCTGCCCTCTGAAGACAAGTACCAGGGACAAAACACCGTGGTGGAGCAGAAGACTGCAGGAGCTACGGAAAATAGTAAGGCAAGCTTTCAACAAGGCCAAAAAGTCAGGAAACTGGGATGCCCACAAGCAATACCAGAAAGAGTACAAGGTGGCAATCCAGAAAGCCAAAACATGCTCCTGGGAGAAATACTGTGGGGAGGTGGAAACCATCCCACAGACTGCAAGAATCCAAAAAATTCTTGCAAAAGACCCAGGGGCAGCAAAAGGCCCATTCAAAAAAGCTGATGGAGGATATACCAACAGTTGGGAGGAGGAGTTGGAGGTACTGCTGGGGAAACATTTTCCCGGCTACAAAAAGTTAGAAGCAGATGATACCGGTCCACCACCAGCCCGAGTTACACGGGAAGGTAAGGACTGGGACACTGCGGCTAAAATAGTTACTCCCTCCAGAGTTAAATGGGCAATCAGAGGGTTTGACCCTTTTAAAAGCGCAGGAGAGGATGGAATCTTTCCGGCACTTCTACAGAGGGGCCTAGATACAATCCTACTTCCGGTGACGAAGATCCTGAGGGCATGCTGTGCCCTCGGATACATCCCCATACCATGGCGGAAGACAAGGGTAGTGTTCATACCCAAACCGGGGAGAGCTGACTACGACCAACCAGGTGCATTCCGCCCAATTAGCCTCACCTCATTTCTTCTGAAGACAATGGAGAGGCTAATGGACAGGCACATAAGGGACGGGGCACTGAAAGAGAAGCCCCTCCACGAGTTACAGTTTGCTTACCAAGCAGGTAAGTCAGTCGACGCGGCACTGCACAGGTTGGTGTACAAACTGGAGCAGGCACAAGCGACTGGGGAACTGGCGGTAGGGCTATTCCTGGATATAGAGGGAGCATTTAACTGCACCACTATTAAATCCATTGATGAAGCGGCAGAAAGACATGGACTCGACAAAACCACCAGAAGGTGGCTGAGGAACATGCTCTCAGGCCGGATACTTACGGTGACAAGGGGTGAGGTAAGCATCAAAGTGCTGGTGACACGAGGGTGTCCACAGGGAGGGGTCTTATCACCCTTGCTGTGGAGCCTGGTGGTGGACAACCTCATCCGGAAACTCAACAACAGGGGCCTATATACGCAAGGGTATGCGGATGACATTGCAACCATAATAAGGTGTTGGGATGCAGACACAACCCGAGGCCTTATACAGTCAACACTGGCAACAGTGGAAGAATGGTGTGAAGAAACAGGACTGTCAGTCAACCCAGACAAGACAGAACTAGTAATCTTTACGCGTAAAAGGAAACTAGAAGGATGGAGCAATCCAACCTTCTATGGAAAGGAATTAGAACCCTCTGACACGGTTAAGTACCTCGGAGTCATCATAGATGCCAAACTGAGCTGGAAAAACCAGGTGGAAACTGTAGGCAGAAAGGCCTGTGCTCTGATGTGGGCAACTAGGCGAATCTGCGGCAGAACGTGGGGTCTCAAACCTAAAATGATGCAATGGCTTTACACAGCCGTTGTAAAACCAAGGATCATGCACGCAGCCCTGGTCTGGTGGAGGAGAACAACACTGAAAACAGTGATGGTCACACTCAATCACATACAGGGACTTGCATGCAGAAGCATCACAGGAGCCATGAGAACCACTCCAATACTAGCCATGGGAGTGCTGCTGAACCTACCCCCACTAAACATAGAAATAGAGGGGGCGGCGATGGCGGCAGCCTACAGGTTACATTGCAATGGCCAATGGAGAGGAGAGTTGCCCAGAAACAGTCACACGGAGATAGGAATAAGACTGAGGGCAATTAGTCCGACGGCTGGGATGAAGCAGGACGGCAAACAAGCCGAATACTTCTTCGGACAGCTGTTTAAAGTGACGTACCCCACAAGGGAGGAATGGGACACGGTCCCAGGTCCAAACTCCAAACAGGAACTAATCTGGTTCACAGACGGGTCCAAGATGGAGGAAGGAACAGGGGCCGGGGTCTGTCTACAGGGATCTAAGAGGGAACTCAGTATACCTCTAGGAATGCACTGCACTGTGTTTCAAGCTGAGATGAAAGCCATCTTAGTCTGCGCACAGGAGAATATGAGTATCGGGTACAGAAATAAGAACATAAACATATGTTCTGATAGCCAGGCGGCCTTAATGGCACTGGAAAGTAACCGATGCGACTCCAGACTGGTGATGGAATGCAGGACTATCCTAATAGAACTGGCGACCATCAATAAAGTAACCCTGCTCTGGGTACCGGGACATAAAGGTATTGAGGGCAACGAGCGGGCTGACGAACTAGCAAGGAAAGGGGCGAAAGCACCACTTGTGGGATCTGAGCCGGCCGTAGGAGTAGCAGCTTGCCACACCAAACTACATATCAAGAGGTGGATCAAATCCCAACACTGGAAGGAATGGAAGAAGGCACCCGGAATGAGGCAATCTAAAGTACTCATAAACGGACCGGACCCTAACCGAACCAGGCAACTACTCGATATGGACAGAAACTCACTGAGGGAACTGGTAGGACTATTAACGGGACACTGCCATCTCAGGAGACACATGCAACTGTTGGGAGTGGAAAACACCAACATCTGTAGGAAATGTGAAGAGGAGGAAGAGACTCCAATTCACCTATGGTGCCAATGCCCCGCTCTGCTGGGAATAAGGCTCAGATACCTGGGAAGACACAGTGTGGAACCAGAAGACATCGCCACATATCCAATGACAGCCCTGGTGAACTTCATAAAAGGGACCGGGTTACTGGCAAGGGAATGAGGTAAAATGGGAGATAGTACAATGGGCCTATGGCCTAAGTGCTCGCGGGGAACGTAAGTAAACCGCCTCCGACTATAAAAAAAAAAAAAAAAAAAATTATTATTATTAAATAGTTTTATAGATGTTTTTTATATGTGAAAAATAAGTTCTCATGAGGATCTTGTGAATCGACTCGAGTTTGTATGTGCAAAGTTATCCTGGTTTTAGAATGCATAAATTAAAATATCTTTTGAATATAATTGTTTCAGAGACATTAAATTCAGAAAATTAAAAACGTTCTCTGTAGGGGTTCAGATGCAATGCAAAAAAATGTTGCAATACAAACTGTTAAAATACAATTACAAAAAATATTGCAATACAAACTGTTAAAATACAATTACAAAAAATATTGCAATAAACTGTTAAAATACAATTACAAAAAATATTGCAATACAAACTGTTGAAATACAATTACAAAAAATATTGCAATACAAACTGTTGAAATACAATTACAAAAAATATTGCAATACAAACTGTTGAAATACAATTACAAAAAATGTTGCAATACAAACTGTTAAAATACAATAGGGAATTCTCGTGCATTTTGTAAATAATTTATTTCAATAAAGATAATTATTTTATTACGTGCCTCTTTTTTTTCTTTTTTTTTTAAATGCATTTTCAATTTTTTGTAGTTGTTTTAAAAATTGCGTGCTATTTCGGCTCTGAAAACGGTCATGCGCCATCTTGACCGCTACGTCACAAGTGCTACGTCACACCTTTGCCGCCGCTGCCGCCATCGGTTTGCAGGATCTACTCGGGCCGGTCAACAGTGACGTCATCGTTCGCCCTTGAACGCTTGATCAATCACCGGGCGTTTTTAGCTGCATTGAAATATTTCATTCGCGCCTGTTTTTAAAGTCATTATAACTTTAATAAATGATTTTTGAAAATTATAAAAACCATGTATTCTTGTGTCTGAAGTGTTTCTACATGTGAATAATTAATAATAAGTGATTTTTTGGTGTGAAGAGAATTCCCTATTACAAAAAATTTTGCAATACAAACTGTTGAAATACAATTACAAAAAATATTGCAATACAAACTGTTGAAATGCCACAAAGATCTATTGTACTACTCAAGACGAATGCATATATATAACAGATTATTCATTTTCACACCCAAGCCCACACCTTTCACAATTAGTTTTCTTTATGGTTTACCTGACTCAGGACGGATATGTGTTCCGTGGTGTAGTCATCCGCCTTGGAACGTACGAACCGGTTGCATAGGCAGGACTTGCCCACTCCCAGCTGACCCTTCTCTTTCTCGGTCCCTGAAAAAACACAGTTAATCCAACATTAACAAAACTGTCCGACAAAAGAATGGTATCTCTGTTGTAATTTTTCTTCTTAAAATAATTAATTCCCTTACTGGCAGCTCTGCATAATTCAATGTTATTTCTAATATGGTCACAAAAATATCACTGCGAAAATAAAGTCAATACCAATTCTTTAATAAACTCCCCCAATACCAAACACAACTTAGGTAACCAATATGCAGAAGTAAAGCCGGGAATACACATGCCTGTAGCTGGCACACTTGCATGCAAGCTCCTTGCACATGCCAGCTACTATCATGTGTATACGCTAACTTGCATGCCTGTACCTGCCTTGCAATTAGATTGCACAACATTTGATTTACTGGCATGCAAGTTGAGGGAGGGGACGAGGGGGGCTATGAAACCGGCATGTGTGAACGTCGCGACAGGTACGGGCATGCCAGTAGCTCAGTCTCTCATTAAATTAGCCACACATTGTACTGCCAATTGCAATACGATGATATTTAATTCACTTCGAATGTTTTCCATTGCCAAAAAGCTTGAGACTACTCAGTCTCAGAGTGATTTGAGACACGTACTGTCTAGTGACTGGCATGTGTATACGTCTTGCAAATACAGGCATGCAAGGACGCAACTTGCATGCAAGTTTAACTTGCATGTGTATTCTCATTGCGCCAGTAACTTGTACATGCCATTAACATGCATGCAAGCTACTGTTCCATTTTACAGGCATGTGTATCGCCGCCTTAACAGATATTTTTAAGCACCGTAAGAACTTACACAAAGCATTTCACAATTTTTTTTAAAACAACAGTTTGCATTTTAATCATGTCATTTGTAGTCATAATTGTATGTATACATTATAATTATTATATAATAAGTTTTATAGTAAAAACGATTTATTCTGTGTATTCACAGGTGAATAAATTACTACATGAATACGGGCAAATAATCCGGCAACAAAATAATTTATTAATCCTGACCTAATTTATTAACTTTTTTACGTGATTTTTTTTTGCAACATTAACTCCACACAGGAGACCCTGAAGATAATAATTTCCTATATGGCCTATGTCATCTTTGTAGGGTTTTTTGAGGACAGGAAGGAGTGAATGAATGAAGTGTTGTAGGAGGGAGGAAACACAGAGGCCGGCAAATCGTTCTACAGCCGAGCTGTTGAACTCAAGAATGAGTCGTAGAAGCGACCCATTCTCATGTGACAAATGTTGGGCGCGTGTTTCCCAATTATGCACCGGTGCCGAAGGGATCAATGACGCTAGTTTCTCAGAGCATCTTCCATTGTAATACCGGTGAGTATTCCACAAGAGTTTCAGGAACTGCTGCTTCTCTAATCGGGTTATTTGTGAGCATAGTTTATATAAACCAAGGGAGATATGGCATGGAAGCAAGTCGATTGTCGTTGAGCTTCAACCAAACATAACAAAGAGTGGACTATCAATAGGTGTAGAAACAAAGGTTGTGTACCGCTGTGCGTGGACGCAAATTTGCAGTAGTATGGGTGAACAATACAGGCTACAAGCATAGTGCATGAAGTTTCAAACTAATAATATTTCATGACACATCTCCCTTGTTTCTATTATCTATGGTTGTGGGGAAGGGGAAGGTTGGAAAGTACCTATTTAAATCTGATCGCCAAACACGACTAAAGCCATTTCTGAATTTAGAATTTCTGTTTAGATTCTGAAAAGGGAATGGGGTGGTTTTTGTTTAAATCTCGTGTAGATAGTAACCCTCCTCTTGTTTTGAAGTGTGCAAAATTGTACCAATCTCGGAATAAATATGTCGATGCCACAGATACTCTACTTTATATAAATAGGTAAGTGTGAAATAACACAAATTAATTAAATACAATTTATTAGCGCAGGCCGCGATTTGAACCGGAGAACTCTGGATTCATAGTCAAGAATCTTAAACGCTCAACCAAAGTTTTTGCCGTTACACCACAGGGGTCATTTGCATTGACTAGAGCACAAATAATACTCTGGAATTATTTCTCATAAGTATTAAATGGTTGGACTTGAAATGAAATAATTACACCAATTTACGTACATCCAAGCAATTTGAAACATCAAAATAATTAGTTAATTGATTCATTTCATCCGCACCCTCTACCTCTCCCCACCTTAACTTTCCTGATATCATAATTCTAAGTACATAAATATAACCTATGGGCGATTTGAGATGGATGCGGGAATATTACAAATAAATTGTAAAACTCTTTTTTGCAGAAATCAATTGGAATTAACTATTTCAAAAACCAGCTGGAACAATTTTTTTTTAAATCAATTGGAACAATTTATTTGAATTTGAAGATCAATTATTGCATCAAAAGTGAACAAAATGATGTAAGGTTAATTACGTTTGTTTGCGGAGATTGTATTTGATAGAAATGATGATTAATGCTAGCAATTACAGTGTCCAGTCATCATACGGTAATGGCAATATCATTCAGGCCAGTTTGCTGGCATCAGTAAATAGAATGACAGTATGAGCGCATCTACTATTATTAGACTGCAAATTCACATTGCGTGGGACAAAATACGTCAAATCCATTGATAGTATTTCATAAAACAGTCAGAATATTACAATGAACATAACAGAAAACCACAGACATTCAAATTGGTAGATCAGCCAATCAGGGAAAGCGGAACAAACCTAGTTGCGCGGAGCCGGTATGAGTGTCTCCGTTTCTTTGATTTGTCAATAAATGAATCTGACAGTATACGAGCAACTTTACTAGCATTGTTCAGTTCTCGAAAATAAAATTCTCACCTCAATCGTTTTTTAGCATTTCATGTCTATATGGCAAGTCTACCAATTTGGATGTCTAAGTTTATAATCAAATTATTAATTTACTTTTATTTTTGAAAAATAACTTACCTGATAGTCCCACTACCGACACTGTGATGAGGCGGCTAGATGAGTCCGCCTTGCGCGCCATCCTCGCCTCCCCCCCGCGCCCAAAAATCTTGCCGGATATATTCACATCGGTCTAAAAATATACGGCGCTCAACACCCCCCCACAAACAAATATACAGAGTCCTAAACGATCCCGTATTTTATACAAAACTGTTTCAAAATATGATAATCTAATGTAGAATCTACTGGAATAGAGAAATCAGTCTTTTTTAAGCAAATTTTAAATACATGTATGTATATATATATATATGTACACTTAATTCACACTTAATTTATATAACGATGAGATTACAGGGCTCTAAGATTTCTTTAGAATCACATTTATTATTATTAATATTATTATCGAATATAAAAATTTTCAACTATTATTGATTTAAAAATTGCAGAATGAGTGCCTAGATGAGTGAGAAGATTTCTATGATTAATTATTGGAATATATAATTTTCACGATTCGAATAGCAGTATATCTTTTGAATATGTAGCTTTTTCTATGGTTAAATGGAATATGTAATTCTTATATTTCAAATAGCTGAGATAGATTTTCTATGGTTAAATGGAATAGTTCTTATAATTCAAATATCTGATTATCTTTTGGATAGATTTTTCTATGGTTAAATGGAATAGGGTTCTGAATTTGAGTGATTTGTAAAGAAGGAATGTACGTAATTCGACGGCTAAGTTGTATTGGCGACGGATATATTATCGGCGGCAGTGTTGAACGTGCGTTCAAATCTCCGTAGGCAGGATAACACCATGTCGATGTTTGGTTTCGATGGAACTCACTGGTGATAATTTGCTGTTTAGAAGTTGTTGGTTTCTGGAACAAAAAAACATTGTCAGTTCCTACTCATAATGAAATACAATTTGTGGGATTTCTTTCAATATAACATCTAAAATGGCTTAAGCCATGTTTGGTGACCAGATCTGAATAGCCGGGTACTTTCCAACCTTCTCCTTCTCATTTTCTTCCCTTTCAGCGTCACAACATATCCCAGTAATAAACCCTGGTGAATGGTAAGATGGTCAGCAAGAGTAATCCAGTAACAGAGTGTAAGATAACCCAATGTGCTAGTGTACAAAGTTTGGCGCTCGAGTCTATGCACACGGCAGACTATCTGATTTAGACATAATACGACGTATTAAAATATAGAGCTTGATTTTGTGCTTTCAATTAGAGTTGGGTCAATCGATGATTTTACTTGGGTTGCTCATGACCCACTATCGTGAGTGGGTTTTGCGGGACTGCCGTATCAGATCATACACAACTCAAAACCCAATTACCCGTCACCATACTTTCACTTTCGTTTAATCTAGGATATTACCGATCAACCTTCCAGTTCCAGAAAGTATCTGGAACAGGAAGCGGTTCTATGTAGGTCTCCGGTAACTGAAAACTGGAACCACGGTTAGCCTATTATCGATTTCAGGAATCTACCATCTCTATTTGTCTGTCGCGAGAAAAAGATTCAAGACACGATGCCCGCTCTTCAAAATTCATACTCATGCATCTTCTATGGTCGCTCGCCACGCCACACAGGCAGCCGGTTCGCGAGAGTGGATCGTGAAACCAGGGTGCTGACAATCTATGTGCGCTCGCCACTCCGCCACCTGGTCGCATGGACTACTTTCGATTAGTAAACATAACAACGGATTATAGTAGTTGTTGAATAATTGGAGAATACAGTATAAGAAATATTGGTTCGAGTTAAATCACAATAAGATTTATATTAAAATACATTGAATTTGTATTTATACTTGTACTTTTAGACTCTTTTGAATAAGAAAACAGTGCAAACATGCACACAAGAAAACTAGGAAAAAAATCACTGTATTTATATGATTAAGATAAGGAATTTGATAATACCTTTGTGCAATGATATTCAACATTTACCACAGACATAGGAATTAATAGACGAGAAGATAATGGCGAGGGGTAAAATCAACTGTTGAAGAACGAAGGGCGTAAGACTGACTGTGATTCGTCAATAAATCAATCTGACAGTAAATAGGCATCTCGCATTATAATATCACCATTTACTTCTTAAAAGTAAAATCGGCTTTTGAATGAATAGACATTTTTACATGGGAGCGCAAATTACTCGCCACGTTATGAACAAATTTGCAAAGTCCAAATTCGGCAAAAAAATTCGGTTCTATTTTCAGAGTCGAATATTTCGTTTAAGTATTTAGTTAAGACACTTTTATAAATGTTCATAATTTACATCCCAGCAACCAACCAGCTTTGTGTTTCGCGTCCAGACTTTTCTCGATGTGATAGTACCTATATGTTTCTAAAACTGATCTATATTATACGATGTGAATATGCTTAAAATAAAGTAAAATAATGCTTATATATGGAATGTAATAAGACAATTGGGTTTATTCTCTTTTTCACATCTATTTTTACAAGTTTTCATAGTACAAGTCAACATTTTGCCGTGTTATTTCGTAAAATGAACCGATGATGCCTCGACCATAGTTCGCACAAGAATGATGACGTCACGTTTTCAAATTTCACTTGAGGCCATACGCGAGCCCAGCCGGCTCCAATGGAACCGGTATGGGGAGTGGGGATAATACGCTTTTAATCACTTAGGGCAGGTCTACTAATATTCATATGTCTATGACATTTACCAACATATTGAGATGGCAATAATGTTAATAAACAATGAATTGCAATAAAAACATGTTTTTTACTATAAAATGCGATAAACTCAGTATCGCCACTGTTTAACGAACCAAACACAGAGCGTGCTCCAGAGATATTTATTTTTTAGACCGTTCTAATATGATCCGTTCTGGAATTTTTTGCGATACGATTTTAAACTTTATGCTTCGAAAACTGTGGACAAAATCAGAAACACTTGCGCTAATAACACTGTAGATTATATATATTTTTTTATTTATTTCATGAATGTAGCTTCTCTGATTGTCTAGAAAACTTTTTATCTGTGCATGTTAAAATTCATTTTCACTCAACGGCGACCCAAAAATTAAAATATTTGTATTTTCAAAGGAGTTCAAGGTTATTATTTATTTGAAAACACTTTTTGATTATTGTTTTTCGTGTAGAGTTCAGGTTTAGGTAGAAACTAGCTGACTTGTCTGGCAAAGCTCGGAGACGTTCTCTACTTTCTATAAATATAATAAAGAGTCTTTGAATTCAATGACCTTGGAGTTATCTTTGACTCCAAATTACGCTTCTTGAATCACATTAATAGCATTACCAGTAAAGGATTACAAATGCTTGGATTTATTCTAAGAATCGCTAAAGACTTTAATAACATAAAAACTATAAAATTACTAACACGTCTCTGGTTAGAAGTCAGGTTGAATACAATTCAACCATTTGGTGTCCTCATTTCAACCCTCACTGTTTACAAATTGAAAAAATTCAAAATGAATTTTTACGTTTTATTAATTTCAAAATTGGTATTCCTATTATTGAAATCAATTATGTCAATTTACGCAGTAAACTCAACTCATCGAAATTATTTGAAAGGCGAAAAATGTTTGATCTCCTTTTATTATATAAAATTGTTCATTCAAGGTTGGACTGCCCTGACACTATAAATTTGCTATCTTTACATATACCTCCAAAATATACTAGACGGAATATTTTATTCTACAACAATAACTTCGCTACGAATTCTGTGTTAGAAAGAATACATAGGTTGGGCAATGAACTAAGTGATGTCGCTGACATATTTAATTTAAACTTCAATACATTTAAAGCCAAATTAGTCCACCACTTTTTAAATGTAAATAATGTATGAGAAATCATTATATTTTATTTCGATTTTCTGTTGTTTGTTTTATACTGTTGTTAAAACTGAAATTTGTAATTGTTATGTACTTAAAAGCCCAATAGGGCGTCAATAAATAAACAAATAATATGTATGTATTATATACATAAACCTTCCGGAGTAAATTCTCTAAATGATAGTGAAAAGTCTATCAAAATCCGTTGCGTAGTTTAGAAGAACTAAGCGCACAAATAGACAGACGCGGATAGCGACATTATTTTATACTGTTTAGAGATGATAAACCAGTTTTTAAATTTAGGTATGATTTGAGATTTTCACGGCCAAAAGTAATATTTTGATTTGTTTTTGGGGTATTATGCCATGTTGCACTACCTCCTTCTTTAGCCAACGTTTCGGACAGCATTACAGTATCCATCATCAGGGCAGATTTGTAATTTTTAATGTTGGCTAAAGAAATAGGTAGCGCAGCACGACATAATAACCCAAAAACAAATCACTATAGTTTTTAAATTTGTATAAATATATTTTTTTGACTGTTTTTTTTTGTTGTTGATAAATTGAACTATTTTGGAGAAACATCTACCATATAAACATGAAATATATATGATTAACTGGCTGTAACTGAGAAACAATAGAGCGAGTTGTTTTACGTCCAACAGATGGCGCCGTTTTTCAATAAAAGTTTTTATCTGTCACAGGTGACATCTATATAGTATAGATATGTAAAAACATACGCGTATTCGAATACAACGTTGTGTCAAAATTTCAAAACAATTGTTGAATTACTTTCGCAGATTTAAGATTTTGAACAAACGAACATTTACTATTTTATTTATATAGAATAGATAAGACAATTTATCTGGTAAACAGAAAACAATTGCATAAAAACATAAAACAATTGCATAAAACATAGATCAACCCGACAATCTGATTTATTTTATCTACCCTCGTATAGAACAAACATTCGAAAAAATTCCCCAATTCCTCGCATATGTGCACAATATAATAAAAAATTTTACAGCATTGACATTTTTGGTAATAACATAAAGAAATATCGATATGAAGTAATGCGTACGATCGATTATTAATATGAGAGTATGGAATGTATCGGGAGCATCTCCTATCCTCTTCCTATTTTCCTCTTCCTATCCTCTTTCTCTCCCCTTCCTTTAACACCAAATTAATTTTAAGAAACTAAAACTTCATTTCTAATGCACTTTAACATAAGAAACTTCTGTGGCTTGACTTCAATTAACTTGTATATTTATATCTATCACTGCATATTATATAAAAGCTGTTTGTTTCTTACAAAATAAATAAATAAATCACAGTTTTATTTCTGGTATTTGAGCAAAACCGACTAACATAATTTTCGCACAGCTCTGCGTATTTTCGTCCGTCAATCGAGTGTATTCTGAGGATTTTCTGCTCCGGTTTTCAACCGGTGAAAGTCGAAAAGTTGCTTGAAATGGCATTAGCCATATTCAGCGACAAGATCTGAATATTTAACTACTTCCCAAAATTCTTCTCACTGTCTCTCTCACCTCCCTCTCACTTCAGCATCACAACACCCAAAATGGGAGGGAGCCATAGAACCACTGGTTCCAGGCAGAAGGAACTCTTGTGAAGAATGCAAAATTTATTAAAATTGGCCAATTCGTGATCAGAAATTAGCTAGAAGTTTAGAATCATTATCTTTCTCGGGGACTTATAGTACCTTGAAAAATCTATGTTGCAAAACAAATTAAATTTCTTTTTTCACGCCTCTTTATTGCAAAAGCTAAATGACACTTTGCCAATCTACCTTATCCAATATTATGCATCGCTAATTATCCATTCTCTTTTACAGCTTGACATAGATAACTATTCAGATGGCCAGAAGGAATTAAAAGTTCGTAGCTGAGCTAACAAATGCTGAGTTAACTGCATTGCCAGCTAATTCCTCCATCACTGCACAAGCAATATTTTCCCGCTACAATGATGGTAGTACGAAGTATTTAAATATTGTCAGGTTTTTTCGTAAACCGGGAAAGTTGGTCTTTCTTTCGTTTGTTTCTACAAATTTTTATCTCAATTTATTCCTCTTAGGGCCAGAACTTTTTGTAAATATTTAGTTAAATTATTATAGTTTTCGGCGTTTAGTTTTGGTGTAACCATTAAGTGATGGCTACTCCAATGAGAAATAAATAATGAGAAAACCCTTTGAAAGGAGATGCATTAAACGTTATTATAAATAATGTAACTTTGTAAGGAAAAATCTTTAATCATTAATAAGATTGGTTAAATGAGATCTGAGTCTTTTTTTATTTTTAAAATCATTAATTCCTTTTTTGATAACCCTACATTAATGCAATTTATATCATTTTGTGTTCCGAATATAGTCACGCAAACTAAAAATATATTTCATTACAACAATAATATCAATACGAATTAGTTTATAAATACTCCTATACCATGCATACACAGGTTAAGTCGGGATCACTCCTGATCTGTGATCTATTCCATAGAGTCTATGGCATAGATCAGTTAAAACAACCTCTTCTATGAAATATAAACACAAAGTAGAATCGACTTTATACAACTTTCGTGGTATAAATTTGACTATAGATTCTCAAAGAATATATAAGTTGAGGTTGCACCATTAGGTAATCAATATGTTGAAGTATCAGATATTTTAAATATCATCAAAAAAAACTTATAAAAATCGTTGATAAATATACAGAAAATTGGGACACGCTTAATATGCACATTTTATTTTAAAAACACCGAGTAGTATTAATAATAATGAAAAGTAATTCAGATTACAAAATAATGTATTTCAGTAATTATTTCGTTAAAATTATAATAGATTGTTCAATGGGCGGCCATAGTTATTGATGTCAAAGTTATAATTTTTTTATTCACAAAATATGAACCTATGATCCTAAAATAGGTTCTTAGTTTGAATTTAAAAAAAAAAATAATTATATCAAAACATGGTGTAAAGAAAAGATGTCAAATTATCCGTTTTTTTTATGAAATAGCTCCTAATACATTATTTTCTATTTACGGAAGCTAAAATACTTACTTCTAATTTTTATCTAAATAATACTAAGTGTTTTTAAAATGAAATGTGCGTATAAAGCGTGTCCTTTTTTCTGTATATTTACCAAATCAATTTTTTTAAATAGTTGTAAGTTTACATTGTTTTCTATAACCTCATTGTAAATTTTAGTATTTTAATCATATAAGTATGTTTAATTTTAGTTGTGGTATATATATATTTAAACAATTTATTCCGTGTATTGAGGTACATGTCTCATAAATAAATAAATTATTCTCAAGGTAAAGACACTATGAACTTTGAAAACCTGTAAAAAGTACCAAACTAACCATAACGCCGTTTACTGGCAGAATATGGACCGCCAGTCTTTGCACACATTCCCTGCTTCATTCACATTTATACATACTGTTCTTTGTTGCACGGACAAAAATCGAAAAATTATTAAAAAGAGATTTACATGCTTTATAAGAGTAGGTAATAACTTGTAGTATGCATAAATAATTCAATTCAGAATAATAACAATTCACTAGAATATTGACGTACACGACACAATACATGTTTATCGCAACTGTCAACCATTATTTTACGTGGATACAAAAACGTTCAAAGCGAATTGCATTTTAAAAATGATGGAAACAGTGTTTTAACATGAATACGATGATTTAAACAGTGTTTTCGTTGAATTTGATGGTTAAAAATTGAGAAAAACCAATAATTTGATGTGAAACTCAGCCAGACAGTTGGGCCGTCTACGGCTGTCGTGGTTAATACCACAAAACTAAAGATTATTTCTGTAGCAATTACCATTTACATACGTTGAATTGTTTATAATTAAACTTTTCTAGGTAAGTATTGACAGGACGGGAATATTTTCTGACAACAAGGGAGTGTTTTTCGGCAATAAAGGTTGGTCAAGTTACAAGTTATAGAACGTCTGGTAGACACACAAACATTGGCAGCCAAAGAAAGCGGATTCGCCTCGACCTTCCAGGGCTTTCACGCCATCATCGGATAAACAACATAATAAGGTATATAAATTGTTAGTTCGTGACTCACATGGTGCGCAAAATAATTAATTAATTCAGCTCCGCAATGAAATATTAACAGTATATAATTCTGACACAAGTGAGCATTATTGTAAATTTCAGAACTGCCAACCTGAAGGTATTTCCCCTTGTTGGTGTTGCCATGTCTGTGATCTCTGCGATATTTCATGCGTAGGTACTTTATATTCCAATAAGAGCTCTAGGGATGGGACTAACGTATTTATAGTATCGAAACATGGTTTAATTCGAATATAATACTCAAGCAGATGCATCTTTTGCATACGGCATGCATTAATTTTACCATTCGACTTCATAAAGCAAAGTCCAATAGAAAGAAAAAAATTCTATTTGAATAACAGAACACGATTTCGAATGCCTAAAAACTTTTTGAATATTCAAATTGTTTTCTTGGTGTCCTTTTCTCGCTAATTAGAATTCGTGCGCAACACAGAATGGTTTATCTCAGTCACACTTTGCAAGAACATTGCTGTCGAAAGTGTATTCATTTGTGCCAATACATACAATCCCTATCACCCCAGCTTTCGTTAAGCTACTTTTATTCCTACTTCCACTCCAAATAATTAAAGTTAAATTTTTTAACAGTAAGTTGTATCACTAGTACTTTTTTGGCTTTAAACCGCAGCAGGTAGTTCCTATATTAATATTTTCAGGAATGGTATTAATTAAATAATGTGGTAAATGTATATGTATGACACCAATCGCTCGAGTGGCTCTAGAAATGTTTATTTTGCAAAATAGTGTTATGATAGTGGCACACGATTCTGTACTGTCAAAGGGTTATTTAGGCGTGGCCCATATCACCATGATGCGTACCATACAATCCCATACAGACGTGTCACGAGAAACAAATAATCAGGGCCAGCACTGGGCCAAACGGCACCTGGCGCAAATAAAATTTTAGCCCCTTTTGTCAAAACCAGTAGACACCCATGTAGGTGATCACCGTAATCAACAATATTCGGATGATTTTTATTTTTATGTAGCGCCGTTTTTTATGCAAAATATCACACGGTGGTGAGTTAGGACTGTTAAGTATTAACGGACTGCTCCAATTGTGCCCGCATAGATACGATAATGTAAAGATATTTACTAAGGGGGTCAGATCAATAAGGGAACATTGACAAATCCCGTACCAAGAAGGGGGGGATTATAAATTCCAAGCAACTACAACATATTATTTGTACATGTCACGTCCAAAATCTCATTAGCACTGTGCAGGGCCGGCCCTGAGCCAAACGGCGCCTGGCGCAAGTAAAAACGTTGTTGAGTTTTTTTTTAAATTTTATAAATACTAAAAAATGTACAATTACGGTTACTTTCTTAACTGCCACACTAGGCTCATGCCCATATTATGGCAGTCACACATGATTCATATAAGAATAACCACAATAAAACGTAACGGAAAGGAAATTGTTATGGTAAAACAAAAACTAAAAAAATGCACATCATTATAAAAACCATTTTAGACATAGAAATAAAGATAAAACTAAATAACTGATAGGGTTAAAACTTTTTTTTATATACAGTGTCAGGAACTCATGCATTAAAAAAAAAGGCTCGTTCCCTTTCAAATAGCCAATGTTGAACGAGGTTTTGGTTGAACACGGATAGTAAAAAGGGATATGGAGTTAATTGACTTTATATCGGGGTTTAAAGCATTGTATACTTTAGGAGCGGTAAACCAGAATTGTCGTTGAGCGAATGTGGTTCTAGTTTTAGGGACTACGCATCCCAGGGTGTTGTGGAAACACCAGCAGGTTATTTTCCGTATGTAGCACAAGCTTGTCTTAGTAAATAACTGGCGAATATCTAAGTGTTGGTTATTATATCGCTTTGACTAAGTGACGCTTTGGCAAGTCGACGCTTGGAGCGGACTGCTCCAAATGCGCCTACACAGAGCCGGCCTTGGTGTCATGCGACCCGAGAATTATTATTATTTTATTTATTTTCGTCTTCCTTGTACATCCCTTTAGTGGTTCTGAGTTCATAACATCTACCTTTTTTTGTATCAATTTCATACATAATATAAAATTATGGGTTTACAGAAATGTTATATTTTTAGAATTGCGAAGGTAATTTTATTTCACGTGTAAATAAATTAATAAGAAATAATATTTATTTTTAGATCCTATATTACATTTTCAAAAGGATCAATTAATTGTCCCCGTTAAACGCCGATTTTAGAGCCGTTTCAGCTTTTTAATAAATTATGATCAGCTGACAAGAACGATATAAAATGGCCGTTTTAATCTGCAAGAGATTATAATATGGTGCGACAAAAATTTTTACAATATTGTTTTTTTTTTTATTTACTTAAACTGAAGATGTCGCGAGCAAGTAGTGGCGAAATCAAATGGCAATTTAGAAAAAAAAATGAAAAAAGCAAATAAACATTCTCTGTAATAAAAGGAATAAATGCATTTAATAACGAATAAAGATTTTTTTTGTAATTTCACAACGATGATATTGTATGATAAAACTTTTTTTGAATAAGCAAAATCTTAATTAACGAGCGAAAAATATAGTATGTATTTTATGTGTAATCTGAAAATACACTAAAATTTTTCGGTGATTTATTAATAATATCGATTGAAGAGATGGACCAAGATCTTATATCGCCATCTTGCTTGCGGGGTGAGCTATCTCCAAGGGGTGAAAGGGAAGGAAATGTTCTGGGAATGACGATAGAGGTAACCGCGCTATGGAGGTTAGCAGACCGGCTATTGGCCCGAATGTATTGATTTTTCTTACAGTATTACGGTCGGAGGGAAATATACCAACGAACGGGTTTGACACAAGTCGCGTTTGAGCCGCTACCCGGAAACGTTTGTTTTACCCCTAAACATTTTTTAAATATTTCAAAATATAATAATATCAAATAGGTACTTCACCTCCGTTAAATTAGATAACGCGGAATCTTTTAATTCTTTCGGGGAGAGCGGGGGAAAAATCCGCAACAGTTTTTTTGCGCTGCCGTTAATGCGGTTTTCATATGTCAAATTTATCAGATGGCCGACTTTCTTCCGCATTGACTAGTTCCAGTCACGATTTTTTTAACGCTGTATTTATATTAATCAAAAATGTGCGATTTATTATATTGTAATGTGTGTTATTATATATAAACATTTAAAATCTCTACATAGATTGGTTCAGGAAATTGTCTGCGGGAAAAATTAGGAAGAAAATTTTATGAACAGTTTCGCATGATTTTACTGTCAATAGTGTTTTACTTCGGTAAGGAAATTTAACACCTGACATAATTTAATTTGATTCTGTAAATAAGTAGTTTAAAAAGTCGCAATGGTGTCAAATTTTCCGCATAAATACGTGAAAATAAACGCCCTACGGCACACTAGACATAACATCGATGTTTATAAAATTCTTTCATAATTTGGATAGCAAATATTTGGCCTAACCTAGATTGAAATTTTTAGCGATTTTCCGCAATTTTCTCTTTTTAATTGTAAAAATGAAGTGAAGATATTATGTACAGCTGTTTAAACGTCAGATTGGGGGTTTTGTAGTAGGGCGTGTTATAACGCAGTGATTTTATTATCAATGTGTGTTTTATTGCGGCAAGTTAAAAAAATCTATTTTTAATATTTTACCGTGTGTCGTGAGTTTTTTAGTGATATTTTGTTCATTCTTTACAGCAGACCATTTTTATATGAAGTAAACTGGAAACATGATCATTTATTCAAAGCTTTTAATCTAAATAACTTCGATGTCATTAGAGCCAATGAAAACGAAAACTGTTTAATCATTTAAACTTTCATATTTTTTACTGTTGTCATTCGTTGTCGAATTCGTTGAGACATGATTTTCGTACAAATGTTTATACTAAATTGAATTGATGTAGTTTGTTTGTATTACGAAATAATCGTTATAAATCAAATACGCATATCTTCACGATGCGTGCCTGATTTATATTTGGCTAGTTCGTAGCGTTCTTCACATCTGTTTTTTTAATAATGCGGCAAAACTTAGCTAGACATGTAATACAGTGGTCGCCATTTTGGCAATTGCTTTAATAGCTCTGTGCTTCATTCCTGAATAATAATAACGTTACGAAACCGTCTAAAGATTGTTGCGAATTTACCCCACATTCCCTGAAAATATACAATGATATGAATAAATAACTATTTTTTAGGTATAACATTGAAAGTAATCGCTAATCAGACAAATTTTTGCTTTATTTCTGTTTATAAGAGTTTTCAAATTCGGAAAAATGAATCAGTGTTGCCGTAATAAAAAATATATTTAAACCGCGAGGCGCGTAGTGGTCGGAAACCTTTTTTGAAATTTAAAAAAGTGCAAAAGAAGAATTCCAGATGATTGGGTCTTTCTGGAACTTGTGCAGAGCTTGTCCGTCAATGCCTGTAGACAAGGTATGTTCATACTAATTATATATTACATTATTTATGTATCCTTGACTTTATTTTTCAGAACCTATCCTTACCTTCAGTAAGTTTCTTTAGTGCGTAGGTACTTACCTACGTAACCTTATTGACTATTTTTACAGAAAAAAAACTTTTAGGTTGGTACAACTTTAAAAGATTCGAATAATTAATTTAAAAGTAGGAATTTATTTTAGATTGTTGGAAATTTGGTTAGTGTTTCAGAGGAGAAAACAAAAACGTTTTAGTTATTCATAATTGTAAAATTAATATGTTTGATACCTGGGGCGCATGTGTGGTAAAACCATGCATGACCGTGTGATGATGCGGAGAAGAATAAAAGAATTATGAAAGCGTTATGAATGAAGAAAGGTGAGGAAGAGTGTACACGACGCGAAAGTGAATAGAAGAAAATTAATAATTAGTAGGGATTACACCCGAGGAAGACATGACACGATCAAGGGAATTATACGATCTTATATATAACAGAGGAGTAGGACCAAAGTATAATATATGAGACGATGCATGAAAGAGCCTGCGGCGAAATGGCTTTATGGTTAGTTAGTAAGGTTAGGTTATTTTAAATCTGAATAATAAGTTATTGAACGCAACTGCTTCATAGTACCTACCTACCCACTTATTTATGTATTTTTAAATCGATATTATCATCAATTTTCAAAATCGCAACTGATGTGTGTCTTAACTTATTTCTAAAATATCTTTTCAAATTTATACTAGCGATAAAGTACTTACCAACAATAGGTTATTTTACAAGACAATTATTTTTATTCTATATTTGAAATGTGAAGCATTTTTCGTGATTCCATAGACACAAGTCAAATTACAATTACATCCCATGATTTTTAAAGTAGTCTGTAATAGAGTGGAAGATACCTTTGTCTTCGCCTTGTTGAATTACCACCATTCTGACGCGAAAAGCTACTCGGAGTGGCTTTAGCCGTGTTTAGTGACCAAACCTACTTCTTCTCTTCTCTTTCTCCTCCCACTACCTTCAGCCTCACTACATTCTCCATTTGGGAAGGCCATATTCCCGCGGGTGCCAGACGTTTGGAAGCAGTAGGAACTCTTGGGTGATATTCTCATAAAAATTGGATATTATCGTATGTCGTTAAAAAAGAATGCAAGTTTTTTTTAAAACCCTCATTGGCTGTTCCTTCAAATTGAGTATTTGCCAAGTCAGGTACGAAAAGCAGTAACGTACCTATGACTAGGAAAATTCGATTCTTGGAGGCAAGCCAATTTAAATGTACATACCTCCACTGCGTATGTCGTAAAGCGGTGTTTTAATATTGGAAGGGAGGTCTACATCAGTAGTAGCGAGAAAAAGACGGTTAATCGCAAGAGATTTTCAAATATTTTAACTATAGGTTCACTTTTTTTTACGTTTCAAAAGATCCCAAATTGTAATCAGCAGACAAGCACAACAGCATAACAGTTATGCTTAAATATTGTGTATGCAATATACATGCATGGCGTTTAACAAAGACCTTTCAAATCTAAAAAAGTTTTTGCAATTACATTTGTTACGTGTTCTTCGTAATGCGAGATCTACTAACGGAATCACAATACGCAGAACGTAATATTTGAAGCCCTTGTTCGCAGTAACTAGGAATACAGCTTCAACGTTGAAAAAAACATATTCTAAAAATAGAAAAGTACAAAAAAGGTTAATGCATTACTTATATATGAGAGAATATACGTACTATCCATTCCTATATCCGTCCTTGTTCTTAAGGCGAAGCTTAATGCTAAATCACTATTTTGATTAATCTTTATTACGAATTGGTGAACATTATGAATACCAAAAAATATGCTTTAGATAAATTGAAGATTTTCCTATCGTTTCGCTTGAGTAGAATACAAATAAAAAATAAATTACTCAATAAAAAACATAAATGTAAACTACTAAAAAAATATATTTTTGCAATAGAAATGTATGAACGCGTAAAGAAAACAACTTGAAAAAATACAGAATTATAGCAAAGATTCTCTGTGACATTTTCGCTTCATTAACTTTTTTGCTTTCTTATAAAATTATTTACAAAATAAATAAAAACAAGTTTTGTGCTTGAAATCGAACGTTTCTAGACTCCGTTTGTCAGGCGATTTTAATGCCTATTACATACAATATAAGGTATATCAAGTATATACACATTTTTGGCTTGTAGCATTCTCTTAACAGTTCTGCATTGACCATTGACATTTTCAACGTCACTTACAGACATTTGATGTACGTCACAAAATAATAAAACTGCTCCCATGACCTTTTATACTTACCTCAAATTTGTGATCTTCTCCTTAACATATTGCTGAATAACCGTTTTATGGAGATTACTAAAAAATATATAAATAAATTATTTGAATTTCACAAACACCTCAACCTAATGAGAGTTTTACACGGTGCTTTTTTTCGTATAGTTTTCATGTGGTTTTTATTTTTCAGCTTAAGATGGCGGACATTCTTTGGGAATTACTGTCAATTATTACTATTAAAAACTCCACACAAAAATGTGTACGTTAACAACTAACACCATTGCAATATTTCTCCAAACGTCTAGACCAGTCTTTCTCAAAGTGGGCGATAACGTCTCCTTGTGGGCGCTGGAGGCTTTCAGGGAGGCAGTAGAAGGCTTATAGAAAATTAGGGGGCGTTGAGGAAATCTAGAGGGGCGATGGCAGACAAATTTTAATTTAAAAAATCCGACGAAATCTAGCTGAATTAAACAATAATAGTTAGTTTTACTTCCTCATAACACTCATTTTCTTATAAGAAAACTGGGTATTCGCCACTTTGTTAGTTAGTTTTTAAATGAACTAAAACACAAATAATAGATTTTTTTATTTATAAAGAAAGACAAACATTCACGGGTTACGAATAACCTCACAATATTTGAAAATCTCCTACTACCACCACAGTAAGCGGAAAATGTTGCTTGTGTTGTGATGGAGGACTCAGCCAGCCGAGGGATTGAACACACGACATCTGGGTGGAATCCAAACGCTATGTCAACTCGGCCACCGACCGTTGATGATGTAATGAAATTATATCTTTTCTATCACCGTCATTGATTCCTCAAAGTTTGTATGGTAAACTGTATCGTACTATCCACCTTCAGTTCTAGCCGTGTTTGTGGCAATCAAGTTCAAACAATTTTTTGTTAAACAACGTGATTTTTACAGCCCTGCATGAATTGACAGTATAATCTTACTCGTCTATTTGGTCTCATTAAAACATTCTTAGATATCAGAAATAGGATACGAGAAACACCTATCTATACTATCGAGATAATAATGCATGTTTAAAATTATATTTGCAATAACTGTTTAAGGCGATGCACTACATCGTGTAATATTTTAAATTGAGCCGCTATCAATAACAACCCTTACGTAAATGGCGATAAGGTTTAAATTCCCGCTTAACACCATCCGCCCGTTTTGATTTATTCAAGAAAAAAACATGGCCAAAAAGTGCCTTTTATTTTATTTTGTGGATGTTCAAGAATAAATATTTAATTTTTTCCGATCATTTTATAAATAATTTAATTTTCCACATTATACAATAAAATGATAACCGAAAATGGGTTTGTAAGTAGGAGATTTTGATCTTTAAAGCAGTTTTCATAGGCCTTATACATTATTTTTTTGTGGGCTTATAAAAAGACTTATCTAAAAAATACTCGATTATTTCAAAGGCCAAGATGTATTCTACTCGCAGTATTTAATTAAAGCATCTGAAACATTTCTAGGCGACCAAATTTTCAAACCAAAAACACATGATTTTGCATTACTACGTATGGCATCGCCTTAAGATACGCAACAGGTGGTAATGTAAAAAGGTAAGTTAAAAAATATGGGGCACTATTTTTTTTAATCTCTAAGTTTGAAAGGTTGAAATAAGTTTGAGGACCTGTGGTCTAGATGTTCTAGTCCTAGCATTCGAGCGAGAAAGTCAGAGGGAATAATCTTAATACGTACAAATTCAGCTTGCGTATTTTTGTGCTCACAAAACTTGAAAAGTAGTCGACCGATATCGTTGAAAATTTCAAAGTATGTTGTTATTAGTGCCAGTAGTGTTTAAAGATGTTTAATTGGTAGACGAAAGGTAAGTTAAAAATATGGGGCACTATTTTTTTTTAATCTCAAAGTGGACGGTGGTTGAAATAAGTTTGAGGACCTGTGGTCTAGATGATCTTGTCCTAGCATTCGAGCGGGAAAGTCAGAGGGGGTGCCATACGTAGTAATGCAAAATCATGTATTTTTGGTTTCAAAATTTGGTCGCCTAGAAATGTTTCAGATGCTTTAATTAAATACTGCGAGTAGAATACATCTTGGCCTTTGAAATAATCGAGTATTTTTTAGATAAGTCCAGTCCATTTATAAGCCCAGAAAAAATAATGTAAGGGCCTATGAAAACTCCTTTAAAGTTCAAAATCTCCTACTTACGAACCCATTTTCGGTTATGGTTTTATTGTATAATGTGGAAAATTAAATTATTCATAAAATGATCGAAAAACATTTAAATATTTGTGCCTGAACATCCACAAAATAAAATAAAAGGCAAATTTTGGCCATTGTATAATGTGGCAAATTAAATTATTTATAAAATGATCGAAAAAAAATTAAATATTTATGCCTGAAAATCCACAAAATAATATAAAAGGCACTTTTTGGCCATGTTTTTTTCATGCATAAATCAAAACAGGCGGATAGTGTTAAGCTGGAATTGAAACCTTATCGCCATCTATGTAAGGGTTGTTAATGATAGCAGCTCAATTTAAAATACTACACGATGTAGTGGATCGCCTTAATACGTACAAATTTAGCTTGCGTATTTTTGTGCTCACAAAACTTGAAAAATAGTCGACCGATATCGTTGAAAATTTCAAAGTTTGTTGTTATTAGTGTCAGTTGTGTTTAAAGATGTTTAATTGGTAGTTTTATGTAGTTTTTTTTAACAGTAACATTGTGGTATACAGTATTGTATGGTGGAAAAAGTCAAAGATGCCCGAGCCACAGAATAATAATAATACAGAATAGAAAAACAGTGAGACGATGTATGAATATGAATGAAGCAAGAAGTGTATTCTAAGTCAGAGCGTGATGGTGAGTTAGTTATTAAAATTTAAAACTAAAGTTACAACTACTATAATTTAAGTAAACTAAAGTTAAATTACATCCCAAATAAACCCTTGCGTGTGGACTTCCAAACAGTGTAATGTCACCCCAAGTTTTCGCCACCCCATCGAACAGTGAGTATGGCGTGTTTTATTTACGGACAATCATCGTTTTGCGGAACGTTCTACGCCGCTGTTATGGGATATAGGGCAGACTTGATTGTGAATTTGATAGTCATAGAATTTAAATTAAAAGGGCGGAAACTTCACATAATACAATAAAAAAAAATCATATACATTATAGTGGATCTCCCGGAATGCTTCGATATTGCTAATGTCTTTCTCAGGCACCTCCAACTTCTTCCACCATTCACAACTGTATACCACAATGTTACTGTTAAAAAACTACATTACATTGACTTTAATTCCACTCCATATCTCATTACGGTGCAGAGATATTTTGTTTTCCCTTAAATGCATGATTTATTTATTTTTCTGGAAAAAAATATATTTTGTAGATATTTACATGCATATACAAGGAAATATAAAGAATTTATTTTTTTGTAAATTTTTGATTTTTGATTACAAAAAATTGTTGCAGGTTTACAACACCATGTATTTAATAAAAATTAATATGAATAATTTACGTATGAAAAAAAAATAAAAAACCTAAAAAAAATTCTCAAAACTAATAAGTGTACCGGAAAAATACGAGTTATTACATATAAGTATTGTATTATTGTATCTACTTACCTTAGAAAATCAAAATAATAACATCAAAACAAAACTGTAATTCTAACCTCCAACCAATTTTCGAGAATCTTCACTTCGTTAATGAAAAAATGACATTTGACATTCGCGAAAGAAAAAAAGGTGATGCCACTCGATAAAATATATTACCGTGAACTTGATAATTCTAAAACGGCATGCATTAAGTATACACCAAAGAGTTAAAGGTGGTTTGAACGGTATGTTGCAGTTTTGCAGATGGTAGATGTTACTTTTGAAGCTGATACACGCTTCAACAATGCATTGATATTATTAAAATTCACTTGAGTGAATCAAATGCAAATCATCTTGAGTGATGAGGCCCATTTCCACCTCGGTGGCTTCGTCAACAAGCAAATTTTTCGCATCTGGGGCTCGGAAAACCCGAGAGTTATTGTTGAAAAGCCTCTCTATCCTCAACGTATGACTGTTTGGTGCGGTTTATGGTCTGGCGGAGTCATTGGACTTTACTTTTTCGAAAATGAGGCTGGAGCAACAGTTACGGTGAATGGATTGCGCTATCGAGAGATGATTAATGATTTTTTATGGCCGGAATTGGATGGTATTGATCTGGACAACGTTTGGTTTCAATAAGACGGCGCTACGTGCCACACAAGCAACGAAACCATTGATCTTTTACGATTGAATATCAAAATAACATCTCTCACTGGAAAACCCTGTATAAGACGTTGTCCTGCCACAGACCGCCTTCTATGTAGGAAAGTTAAAATTTGTGGTTTTATGTATTTTTTCTCGTAATTTTGAAAAATCTCGACAACAGCGCCACCTATCGGGTCCAAAACTATCCTATATTTTAAGCTGGAATCAACCATACTCATTTCACAAAACTATCCTATATTTTAAGCTGGAATCAACCATACTCATTTCACAAAACTATCCTATATTTTAAGCTGGAATCAACCATACTCATTTCACAAAACTATCCTATATTTTAAGCTGGAATCAACCATACTCATTTCACAAAATTTCGTTGAAATCGGTTGGGAGCTTTCGGAGATTAGCGTGTACGAACACAGTGACACATCTTTATTAACGAATATTTAAAAAATACGAAATTCGTTTATTCACAGTCCCCCTCATTAGGTATTACTGTTCCTAGGCGGACGTTAAGCTGTTGTATGGGTATTACATCACGTTTTCCTTATCTTCATGTGCGTTGAAAATGAGGAAAGTAGTTTATTCATAGTCCTCCTCACTAGGTATTCCTGTTCCGAGGCTGACTGTGGGTTGTTGTATGGGTGTTACATCATGTTTTCCTCATATTCATGTACGTTGAAAATGAGGAAAGTAGTTTCTTCACAGTCCTCCTCACTAGGTATTCCTGTTCTGAGGCGAATTGTAGGTTGTTGTATGGGTGTTACGTCATGTTTTCCTCATATTCATGTACGTTGAAAATGAGGAAAGTAGGTATTCCTGTTCCGAGGCGGATTGTAGGTTGTTGTATGGGTGTTACATCATGTTTTCCTCATATTCATGTACGTTGAAAATGAGGAAAGTAGTTTATTCACAGTCCTCCTCACTAGGTATTCCTGTTCCAAGGCGGACTATAGGTTGTTGTATGGGTGTTATATCACGTTTTCCTCATATTCATGTACGTTGATTTGATCAAAAAAGTTGTGTTGACGGTAATTCAAAATTTTAATGATTTCCTCATCTTAATGTTTAGTCATTTTTTGATGACGATTTTATTTTTTGTCCATGGTTTTTTTCATTTTATTTGGAAGGGTATTATATAGTTTGGAAGCATGGAAATTATGGTTTTTCTGATCAAAATATAATATTGTAATGTAGGTTTGTTGGTGAGTAGGGTACTCATTTTTTTCCTTTAAATTTGAGCAAAACATTTTTTGAGTAAAGTTTTTATAATACTAAAATCATTAAAGTTTTTACAAATTTATTTCGATAGTTCTTATGTATACTTTCAGGATTATTTTAATTTTTAATTATTGTTATTTAACGAGCTGCTTCATGTGAGTGTATGAGGCAGATCCTAAACCAATAACTGACTAACTAACTAACGATCAAGCCGTTTCCCCGCAGGGGTAAGCAGTGAGGACGAACCGCCGTCCAAATCGGTCTTGGCACACACTCCTTGCCTCATTCACATTTATACATACTCTTCTATTATTCTGACTCTTGACATGGCCCGACTCAAGTATCTGATCACTTGATCGTGCCATGTTTTCCTCGGGCGTACCCGACTTCTGCTACCATTTACATTTGCGTCATATATTATACTAACACTCCTTTCTTCGCTCATTTACTCTACATGCCCAAACCATTTAAGCGATCTCCACATTTCTCATGGTTTTACCACACATACGCATCAGGGATCCCATTTTTAAAGCATTCAGTCTACTTTCATCCTTTGACGGCCGGCATAGTCCAGTGGTAACGCATTGGACTGCCATTCCGAAGGTCGCGGGTTCGAACCCGGCGTGCGCAAATAAATTTTATTTGATTAATTTGTGTTATTTCACAATTAATTAATTAAAATAATATATAGTGTATTTGCGGCACGTTCCAGAGTGGAAGATACTACCAGTATCGCCCTGGTGTAAGACCACCATTCAGAATTGAAACGTTGCTCCAAATGGCTTTAGCCGTGTTTAGTGACTAGATATGAATAGCCAGGTACTTCCCCACCTTCCTCTTTCCCTTCCCCACTTACCTTCAGCCTCACAACATCCCCCAATTGGGGATGCCATAGTCTCACTGGCTCCAGACGGGAGCAGTTGGGACTCTTGTGAGGTATTCACTATAAAAAAAAATCCTTTCTCTGCTAGTTCCATGCCTCATTTCCATACATTAGGGTAGGTACCAGCACTCCATTGTGTACTGCTAGCTTCGTTTATTCGGACAATTTTTTATAAGCACCAACTGCGTTCAGTCCTCCACGGAGTTACCTGCATCTACTCTTCTTTCTTCCTATACGCGGTTGGAAAAGAGCATTACAGCGCGTTGCATATAATAATCCCTTAATCAATCGCTTTTTATTTTGAGGCTCTCGACTAGCAATCTAAAGGTCACTTGTTCGAAATCCGGGCGTGCGCAAATCAATTTTTAATTGATGATTTTGTATTATTTTACAATTAATTGATTGAAATATATACAGGGTATATCGGCACGTACCCGACAAACTTTAACCAGCTATTCCTTAGCACATTTGGAGTAAAACATGTTATGGGCACTTTGCTGTCCGGTAACATTTTTTTATAATAAAAAATTTACCATTCATATTTTCACCACATGTCACCAATGTTGTTCGAGTTTCGTTGAATAATGTACGTACCTACGTACCTACGTTGGCGCGCTTTTACAATCACAACGAAATGGCACGGCACCATTCGTCTCATTTTTAACTATTTTTATTTAGTGTGTACGAAAGAGCGAGGACACTTTTTGACACACTTGCTAATAACAGCTGTTGAACACGAGAAACAATTCCAATGACAGTGACGGAGTGTGGATATTTTTTTTTTGTTTTTAATTGAAAAACAATGTTACCGGACAGCAAAGTGCCCATAACATTTTTTACCCCAAATGTGCTAAGGAATAGCTGGTTAAAGTTTGTCGGGTACGTGCCGATATACCCTATATAGTTAACTTGCGACCCGTTCCAAAGTGGAAGACACTCTCAGATTCGCCCTGGTGTAAGACCATAATTCAGAATTGAAACGTTGCTTAAATGGCTTTAGCCGTGTTTTTTGATCAGATCTCAATATCTAGGTACTCCCCAGCCTTCGTCTTATCCATCTTTTTTCCCTTCAACCTCACTATGGTCTCACTGGCTCCAGGCGGTTGAGAGCAGTTGAGTTATATATGTAGTTATGTTCGGTATTCTTTTTATTAATAAATAACTACGTAATTTGGCTGAAGCGGTTTTTAATAATACACCCAAAAACAATAATAAATGTAGAAAATACAACAAAATGATTTACGAAAGGAAGGTTCGAGAATGTTCCGAAGCGCGTCACGTAGGAAAAATAATTCGATCTCGATGTCGCGGTTGCTGGTACTGCACTGACCATTTCGTTCACGTTGTCGCTTATCTAGGTGGAAATAAAACATTCTCGAACATTCCAGTTGCTACAGAAACAAATATTAAAAAAATAAAAGAAAATCCAAGAAGCTTGTTTGGAAACTTCTAGAATAACGTTCGAGTCAAGTAGTGGCGTACCTCTACATGTTTATCTTTTAGCGTTGTTAGTTTTTTGAATACCGTGAATACAGCGCAAGTGTCCCAACTGCTCCCAAGTGTTCGGAATCAAGCTGAAGCAAGCAATTCTGAAAAATACACACCACTGGTAACTCGTATGCTATGTTAGCTGATGTTTTATATGCCTTTATCGAAATACAAATCGGTACTGATTTTAGCAGTGCTTATACTAATGAGATCACTGAATAACAGTTTTTTGTTTCTTCTTTATGTTTTTTAATAACTTATTATTAATGTGTATTCTTTTTGTTGTAAACTTATTGAACCCGTTGATTATTAGAAAATTATTATTTTACTGCCAATAACTTTCATGAATGCAAATGGCACTTTTGCGGTTAATTTGAAATAAATAATGATTTAGTGTTCACCGTGCATCGATGATCTGTTGGATTATTTTGATAATTGGAAACCCGTTTTTGCGGTTATTTGGTGACATCACTGCCTACGCCCTACCCTACTAATTCCACCCCACTAACCCCAAAGCCGGGACCTCCTTTACTCTCTGCTGCCCTAATCCTAAAGGGATTGTTACAGCCCTTCCCTAAATGAGAAAAATACTCACTCCATCCATAGTATACAGGGTGTCAGGGCCAACCCCACGCTGGCGCAATTGGAACAGGCCGCTCCGAGCGCCGAATTGCCATGGCGCTGATAATACCTAACACCTAATAACCTAACCTGACCTAACCTAACAGTACTAACGTATCGCCCTTGAGATTATTTTTCATTAAAATGACGCTAACCAAAAGTATAAATTTTATTCGCGCCATGTGCCGTTTGGCTCAAGCCGCCCTGCAGAGTTTTAAGGGACGTACTTTAATAGGAAGCTACAAGCCAAAAATGTGTTTATTCTTGTTATACCTTATATTGCAGGTAATAGGCATTAAAATCGCCTGACAAACGGAGTCTAGAAACGTTCGATTTCAAGCACAAAACTGGTATTTATTTATTTTGTAAATGATTTTATAAGAAAGCAAAAAAGTTAATCAAGTGAAACTGTCACAGATAATCTCAGCTATAATACTGTATTTTTTTTAAGTAGTTTCGTTTACGCGTTCATACAGTTCTATTGAAATAATATTTTATTTAGTAGTTTACATTTATATTTTTTACTGAGTAACTTTCTTTTTTATTTGTATTCTACTCAAGCGAAACAATAGGAAAACCTTCAATTTATCTCTTAGATTATACGATATTACTTAGATATACAAAAAGTAATAATAAAAATAATCCTGAAAGTACAGAGGAAATTGACAATTTATGTATGTAAGTGTAACATAGTACATGGATAATAGCATAAGTATATACAAAAAATAAAAAATCAAATGCTTATCCAATCCAATTAATTAATTATTAACGCAAAATAATCCTGAAAGTACCCATAAGGACTCCATCAAAAGAAATTTTTAAAAAATTTAACATATTCAGCATTATAAAACTGTACTCGAAAAATGCACTACTCAATTTTAAAGAAAAATATGAACACCTTGCTGAACAACACACCTACACTACAAGAACGAAATCCTCAAATCTACTAAACATTCCAAAATTAAATACATCTTTCGGCCAGAAGAACCACTATTTCCATGCTATAAAATTATATAATGCCCTTCCTATTGAAATCAAAAACACCAAGGATAGAGAAAAGTTTAAAAAAGACATCAAATTATGGCTAACTAAACATGAAGATGAGGAAATCATTAAATTTATAAAGTAACCCCAACGCAACCTACAGACAACAAACATAAATACTTTTTGCTTAATTTATTTTATATTTTGTGGGAACCAACAAATTAGAAGATGAGGAAATCATGATCAACACAAATACAACAAACTACAGTCCGCCTCGGAACAGGAATACCTAGTGAGGAGGTATTGGACAGTTAGGGTCGGTGTGAGGAATAAGGTGTTTACTCAGTTGAGTGACAATATGCAGAAAAATAATCTAGTTAAAAAAGTGATAGCATGCCAATTTCCTGATAAAATATTGGTCATTCAGAATATATCGAGAACGTATGTTCTTTTCATAAGGCTATGCCATACGTAGTAATGCAAAACCATGTATTTTTGGTTTGAAAATTTGGTCGCCTAAAAATGTTTCAGATGCTTTAATTAAATACTGCGAGTAGAATACATCTTGGCCTTTGAAATAATCGAGTATTTTTTAGATAAGTCTTTTTATAAGCCCAGAAAAAAATAATGTATAAAGCCTATGAAAACTGCTTAAGTTCAAAATTTCCTACTTACGAACCCATTTTCGGTTATGATTTTATTGTATAATGTGGCAAATTTAGTTATTTATAAAATGATCGGAAAAAAATCAAATATTTATGCCTGAAAATCCACAAAATAAAATAGAAGGCACTTTTTGACCATGTTTTTTTCTTGCATAAATCAATACAGGCGGATGGTGTTAAGCGGTAATTTAAAACTTATGAGTTGTTATTGATAACGGTTCAATTTAAAATATTACACGACGTAGTGCATCGCCTTAATAAATATCTTGATAGCCATATGACATATCAGTATTTGTATGAACACGTGTTCTGTCGTCCTCATAAAACATTCGCTTTTAACTTATACTTTGTTAGGAACTCTGTCAAATTATTCGTTAAAGGCCTGCAGTCCTGTTTTTAATAGAACGAATAATTTGACCAGATTTTTAAATAACACTATTTTTTATGTGTACCTAAGTCATCTCCGTGCAGAGTGCGTGACTTTCAAGTCAGGAATCACTGGTTAAAGTAAATCAAATACAACCCATAACACCCTGTATATTGCGCTGCGAACATATTATTATTTTGTGTTTGGAGTTTATAAAATGTACCGGGGAATACAGTGGTTTTTTTGTGGTCCATGGTTGGGTATATTTAGAATAATGGATGTGAATTTAGATAAAGCACAAAAAAATACGTTTTCTCAAAAGGTCAGGCTTGCAAATCTGTTTTTGGTTACTGTCGTGCGACTGGGACTTGGTTTTGCAACTAAAACCGTTATCCATCTTAACAAAAAGCGTCTTTATTATTATATTATAACTAGCTGACGTTGTTGGGGGTTATCCATAGGAGACAGACATATACCATGGTGGAATTTTCTGTAGGCCTTTTTAAGATATACAATTCCGTAGTACATTATTTTGGTATATCTCATAAGGTTTAGCCAGCGTTAACAATGTAGTGCCCGAAAACATATTTTTACGACATGATTATAAAACATCGAATTTTATCTACTTTCTATAAACACGATATGCAAGTATTATATATGTAAACCTTCCAGAAGAAATTTTCTAAATTATAATGAAAATCTTATCAAAATCTGTTGGGTAGTTTAGAAGAACTAAGCGCACAAACAGACGGGTATTATTTAGAGATGAACTAGCGCAGGCCTGTGAAATATCACGGTTTATAATAATAAAATAATAATTAATGAAGTAAAATAATTATTAAGGAAGTTTGAAGGTGAAAGTATTTATTTCCATAACTTTGCCCATCAAAAACAAACATTATCAATTTTAGAGACGATCAGAAAATATTTACCTTTCTAATGAACACAGTTAGTAAACTTACGACATCGTAAAGTTTATGCTAAAAATATACATTTTAAATGTAGATTTATTAATTGATTAAATAAAATATAATAAGTGTAGTAACCAGTTTATAAATAAAAAATCGGTTAGAAGAAGGTGTAGTGAAATATGAAGGATTAAATTTATTGTACCTGCGCGCTCCACACGCTCTTCTGTCCTATCGAAGTGTAAACAAAATCTTTTGCCTGAACAGACTATGTGATAATTACAATAACATGGTATCAAGAGTGGAAATTTTCAATTGCGAGCTGTATAAATTATAAAAAGTCCATAAAATAGTGTTTTTCCGACGTGTTTTATTTACATCCTGTCTTTTTATTATATTATAAAATTATGGTTTTTTGTTATAGTTAATTAAAAGTGGTGTAAACATAGCGTTTCATTTCAGTTAATTTTAATTATCCCGAAGAACAAGCCATTGGCTTGGAAACATGTAGATTATTATTAATTTAAAGTAGTGTAAATAAAGTATTTCATATAATCAAAATGACGCTACAAAGTAATTTTACAACTATTGAAAAAGTATAAAGTTTTTTCTTCCACCAGTTTCTTAATTTTCATATCGGGATCACTTTTCCTCCACGCTTTTCCATTTTCCCTGTATCCTATCGACTCGCCATTGTCAGGGTTATAACCTAAAAAGAAAAAAAAAACATTTAGCACAAAGTTCAGAGAGGAAACATAATATATTTACATATTTGTAAAATTGGTATTTATTTATGGTTCATATTTTCATCACGTAATGCTTTTGTGGTGAATACGCGTGTTTTTATAATGGATTACGTACTAGCTACGTTTTTAAATTTATTGAAAGGGATTACATTGAAGATTATAAAATACGAAGTGGATGAACGAAAAAACGTAAAAACAGGTATCCTTTTAACCAATAAGTCTATGTTGATATTGGTTTTTACGTTAGCCCCTGGGCCAAATGGCACGAACACATCGATAAATATTTTTGTCGATTATGTCAGAAACTTGTTTTCGTTCCAGAGCACGACTGCAGATCGCCAACGAACAAACGCTCACATCGACTAAATTCAATTCAAATTTATAAAATCAGTTAAAATTTTTGAATTAAATTAAATTTTACTTTGTAAATTTAAATTGAATTTATAAATTTAATTTGAATTACTAAATTTAATTTGTATTTCTAAATTTAATAAAATTTCTAAAATGAGTTATAAATTCTAAATTAAATTAAACTTTACCATCTATATTTAATTTGAATTTGTAAATTTAATTTGAATTTCTTAATTTAATTTACATTTTTAAATTTAATTTTAATTTCTAAATTTAATAATTTTTTTTAAATGAGTTAAAATTTCTAAATTAAATTATACTTTCCCTTCTTAATTTAATTTGTGTTTATAAATTGAATGTGAATTTCTAAATTTAATTTATATTTCTAAATTTAATTTGATTTTCTAAATTTAATACAAATTTCTAAAATGAGTTTATATTTTTAAATTAAATTAATCTTTACTTTCTAAATTTAATTTCAATTTATAAATTTAATTTGAAAATCTTAATTAAATTCATATTTCTAAATTTAATTTGAATTTCTAAATTCCCATTTTTTAGTTTTACTGAAATTTAAATATAAAATGGATAATCAATTCTCGTTAAACTCATATTCTAGGCATGTTTCAGCTTACCATTAAATTGTGATCGTTTATCAAGATAACAACGTCACAATTTGTTCAATAGCTGAAACAGAACTATAATCGATGTTTACCGAGAATCTTTAAAATAAAAGAAAAATGGCTTCGATTAGCCATTTGACGACAATGTTATATTATTTAAATTTCTGTGAAACATCCAACCTTAAAATATTTATTACTTCCTACGAGAATTGTGTCGTTGGTGTGAAAGGCCTTTAAGTATAGATTTATTGGACACGTTGATTAATTTATGTGAGGCGCAAACGAATTTTCATTGTGAAAGCGTATTACGCAGGGGTTACGGAAAATAGATCACCAAAACTCAACAAAACCACAAGAAAACGTATGTTGGTGTAATTTAAAAGTCATTAGTGGTCCTTTAAAGGTAATATTGCCAATTTGCTTTTTATTTGAAAAAAAATCATGTTGAAATAGTTTGTTTTTTAATGTGGTTAAATTTTTCAATTTACTATCTTTTGTAATTGTAATATAAAGGTAGAACGGTTGTTGACGCAACTACATGCATCTCCCTTTAACATAATATGTTCCTGCATTCCTCCACCCAAGTACCTGTCCCTGTCTGACAGTATGGACTACCTCCATACCTACACCAGTGACATTACAACAGTTTATTATACAACACCAGTCTGTTAAGAAAACCTTTCGAGTGAACATGTTCCTTCAGTACATTTAAATCGAGTCTATTACGGATGCTTGTGCAGTGATCACCGCAGTGCCCCTAAAGCCTATAATATCGATTTGAAACAAGACGTATACTAAATATCAGGGGTAAATCAGAAACTCTTTCCAATTCTAACTGTTAACCACTTATCAATAGTTGTGTCAAATATTGATTACAGTCCACAATAAAACCACAAACTGATTCGCATTCAATATTTGGTTAATTCACTAGTTCATGCGCATTGTTTTTAGTATGGATCTAGCGCAGACCCGTTAAAAATCACGGGATATTATAATTGTGGGATTTGTGAAACTGAAAGTATTTAAAAAGATATTTATTTGCCACGGAAACATTGCCTTTCAAAATAAGAAATTAACATTTCGATTGCTTATTAACTTACGACATCTGTCAAACATTTTAAACAAAAGAAATACAAATTTCAAATACTTAGTGAGTTATTATAATCAATAAAATGATTTGGGTACCTGCTTTGTCGCTGTGATAAGATTTATATTTATCAGTTCCAATCAAGAAAATTTAAAGGTAATTGAGCTGGAATAATTTTACGCATTACACTGGAATATATTTTAAAATCACGCACTCATTCACCAGCAACCCAAATTAATTACATAGTATAGTAAATTTTCTTAAATTAATCAACAAGACTGGAGAATGTAGCAGCATTGTCTAATGACTTTAGATTTTGTAATGTGAATTCCACACACGAGTCTAGATTGTTCGGAGCCAGTGAGACTATAGCATCCCCACTTGGGGTATATTGTAAGTTTTGAGGCTTTTAGGAATTGTGTAGGGAAGGTTAAGGGAATGGAAAAGGTTTGGAAGTATCTGACTATTCAGATCTGGTCATCAAATACGGCTACAGCCATTTCAAGCAACGCGCAACGTTTCGATTTTGAATGATGCTCCTTCATCATGTCTTTACTGAGAGTTTCTACCGCTCGCGAACGGGCCGCAAATATCATATATATAAATATCATATCAATTTTAAATCATTCAACATATACAACTCTTACGACGAAATCGAGAAACATTTTCGAATCACGAAACTACTCAACAGGAGGATTGTCGCTGATCAGATGCTCTTGTATAAAATTATTAACTCAAAAGTTGACTGCCCGGAGTTGCTGAACAAAATAAATTTCCATGCGCAAATTCGATACAGCAGACAAAATACCCTTTTCTACATTGATAGATGCAATACCAATTCCAATCAAAATGAATTTATGCAAAGGACATGTAACTACTATAATAATAAATTTGCAAATATAGACACTCGTGCTGACATATTCACTGCTAGTTACTATCACTACAGAATTTCATTGTATCACATTCTAACTCATATTCACGACTGTTAAATTGATTGTACCTAATATTTTAATATTACTTGCGTGGCAACTTTTTCTTATCCCTCTCCTCCCCTTTCCCGTTCCAACCCAAGTCAATTTAAGTATAGTTATAATCACATTTATTTTATTGCTGTTTATTGTAGGCATATTATAGGTTTATCGTTTGTTTGTTGAATTTACATTCGTATTATTATTTTTCTTATTTGCTGCTTTATTCTGTTTTTTTTCTTCTATTTTTATTAAATATTCTAGTTTACAGGATAGTTTTATGTTTCTGAATATCTATCTGTGAAATTAATAATTGGTCTGTTTTTTTTATCCTCTTTTGAATATTGTATTACTAAGACTGTTTATGTTCCTCAAATAAATAAATATGTAGTTAGGTATATTACTTTATAAACCCTAGGGATCTAGCACAGTGAAATCTATAAATTAACAATATCGGATGTATAGGCGTAACTACCGATGATTTTATTCCGATTTCCCGAGCACGGTCGCGCTGTTGATACCCATACCGATATCGATAACGCAATTGATAAGAAGTTGACATACGCTGGCAACACTGGAGGCATTATCTATGAATTGATATTCCGAAACGTCAAACGTTGTACAGTTACGTAAAAATATGAATATGAAAAAATAAAATTGAAACAATAAATAATAACATTGAAATACTAACTTCAATATACATTGTCAGTCCGCATTTACTTTTCGAAAATAAAATAAGTTAAGGCGATGTCATACGTAGTAATGCTAAATCATGTGTTTTTGGTTTGAAAATTTGGTCGCCTAGAAATGTTTCAGATGCTTTAATTAAATACTGCGGGTAGAATACATCTTGGCCTTTGAAATAATCGAGTATTTTTTAGACAAGTCTTTTTATAAGCCCAGAAAAAAATAATGTAAAGGCATATGAAAACTGCTTTAAAGTTAAAAATCTCCAACTTACGAATCCATTTTCGATTACGATGTTATTGTATAATGTGGCAGATTAAGTTATTTATAAAATGAACATCCACAAAATAAAATAAAAGGCACTTTTTGGCCATGTTTTTTTCTTACATAAATCAAAACAGGCGGATGGTGTTAAATTTTTGATGAGTAATGAACGACATTATTTAAAAAGACATTGACAGTTAATTGCAGCTAAACCTTTCACAATTTTATTACTTTTCTTTCTTACTCTTTCCATAGTACAGGGTTTTCCAATTAGAGGTGTTATTTTGATATTTAATCGTAAAATATCAATGGTTTCGTTGCTTGTGTGGCACGTAGCGCCGTCTTGTTGAAAGTAAACGTTGTCCAGATCAATACCATCCAATTCCGGCCATAAAAAATCATTAATCATCTCTCAATAGCGCAATCCATTCACCGTAACTGTTGCTCCAGCCTTATTTTCGAAAAAGTAAATAAAGCAATGACTCCGAAAGACCGTAAACCGCACCAAACAGTCACACGTTGAGGATAGATAGGCTTTTCAACAATAACTCTTGGGTTTTCCGAGCCCCAGATGCGACAATTTTGCTTGTTGACGAAGCCACCGAGGTGGAAATGGGCCTCATCACTCAATATGATTTGCATTTGATTCACTCAAGTGAATTTTAATGATTTCAATGCGTTGTTGAAGCGTGTATCGTTCCATTTTTATGAATGGCGTAGTTTCTACTTGTCAAATGTCAAAAAATGACAGCTTCAAAAGTAATATCTACCGAAATAGCGGGCTATTCAAAATAACACCTCTCATTGGAAAACCCTGTATAAGGAGGATCGTAATTTTGGGTACTTCCTACTCCCCCACTTGGCTGCGGCACAGTTAATTGCAAAGTCGTACATATAATTTCTCAATTTAAATTGTTTTTTAAATAATCTAAAATATTATAGGGAAAGAATAAGATGTATTCAGAGAAATTGAAGTGTATTTGTGTGTGTATTAGAGCGATTCATTTATTTTTCTTCCAAATGTTTCCGTTCGCCTAAAAACTTACACGATTTTTTTTCAGATTTTTAAAGCTGCTTTAGGGGTAGCTAGCTACCCAGCTGTGAAAGTGTATGATTCAAACAAAAGATGTAAAAAATGTATCTATAATATAAATAAAATGTATTTATAATGAGTATTTATTTTAACAACTTAACTAACGAACAAAATCGAAAAAAATGACAGCTTCAAAAATAACATCTACCGAAATAGCGGGCTATTCAAAATAACACCTCTTATTGAAAAACCCTGTAGTTTGCCGTAATATACCCATAAATACTTTCAAAATGTCAAGCGGGAATGTTTCAAAATAAATCTCTAATTTCAAGGTTTTGTAACTAATTAATTAACCACCATGCCTGTATCTTCCAGAATGCGACTATTACATATTGCTCAGTAAAATTTAACCTTCAGGCCAATTCTCACAGTTCGTATTTATAAAGTTAGTGCAGCTTCCCACATTTGCAGATTCGACCCTACAATAAAACAATTCTTTGGCCTGGTATTTTTATAAAGATATTGTCTTGTTTGTGTATCATTTATGATTCAAGAATTAGTGACATTTTACTGCAAGCAGCGGCAGCTTTCAAATAGAGCTGTTCGTTATCTATTTTATGATGACCCTAGTTAAACCATTATGCCTAAAAATATTTTCCAATACCTTTCCCACCCCTGTCCCATAGTAATAAAAGCCCCAAATAAAGTTTCATCTCCCTTAAAATAATTCCTTTAAAATATTTGTATTGTTTAAATCACGTCTCTATCATTAAGAATAGTTAAGTGCATTTTATTTTATGTTAAGAATGTTGTTTGCCAACGAGCGGGTGGAACATCTTTATTTTGGTAAAATGTCCTTCAGAATTTAGTTTAAATACAGATACCTCCCAGAAAAAGGACAGTATTGCAGTGTTGCTATAACGGGTAGGTACAGACGTACCTACGCAGTCAGTCGTGAGATAATTACTAGGTTTATGTAAACCTAGGGAAAACTGAAAAATAAAGGAAACTAGACCTTTATTTCTTTCAGTTTAAGTTTTAGCAGAGGAAAATAAGATCCTCTGCAATTATATTGTGAATTAATAAATTTATATGTCAAGAAGAAGTGTTTTCCTGCATTCCATCTGACGGCGTGTTCTCGTACCACGATAGCAGAAACAATGCCGTTTCTCCGCAGGAGAAAGCAGAGAGAAACAACTCCTTACCTCATTAAATTCATATATCGTCTCATACATACTCTTCTGTTATTCATACTATTGACTTGGCCCGACTGGAATCGTGGCATGTCTTCCTCGGGCGTCACCTACTTCTTCTGCCATTCTCATTTTCAATTTAATATTCTCCTTACACACCTTTCTTCGTTAATTTGCTCTACACACCCAAACTATCTCAGCGTCCATTTCTTAATCTTAAGCTTACTCAACGTGATTTTACCACAGATTCGCCTAAGGTATAACATTTCTACAGCATTCAATCTACTTTATCATTCCTTTGTCAGTTCCATTCCTCACTGCCATACATCAGGGTAGGTACCAGCACTCCGCTGTGGACTGCTAGCTTCACTTCTTTGGACATTTTTTGCTAGCGCCAATGTTTTAGAATCGGTTTTAAAATTAGCACCAAGTTAAAAGGTCCCAGTATCAATATAATACAACGAGTTAATTTCAAATCAATAGTAAGTATATTTTTATGTTTTAAGTTCTATGATTGGAATACTTAATAAGGAAACAAATTACGATGTTATTCGTATACGGCGAATTGACATACACAAACATAGTTTTAGTATGCGTATGTACGTATAAGTTAGGTACATTACAGTTAGATTCATACTTACGTATCTACAGCATTAACTACTTACCAGTGGCGTCCTGTATTTTGTCACATTTCTTCTTGAATAATAATATGAATACTTTTATTTTTTAAATTTTAAAAATATATTCTTTAGGAAAATCTGTAATTATGCAATGTTCGAAGAACGAACAAGGGTTGGGATAGCCGTATTTTAAAGGGCTATTCCACACAGATAAAGAATGGATAACGCCTATGGCTTATGACAACCATATTGACATTTTTAACTCTACTTTACGCGACATAAAACAAAAACTCAATAATCAACAAAACTCAAACTAGAAGTTCAATTCCTATATATTCCCGTCCTTAATCCTTATCCTATATTTTCTCCTCCTCACCCCTCACCCTCCTTTATTTTAATATTTTCTAACTAAAGAAGAAATTAATTTAAGAGAACATCTCTATGACATTGTACACCTTACCATTAACTATTCATCAGTGGAAAGTTCATAATTGGCATAATTAACTATATTATTATTGTATCATTGTATAATTAAAGATTTGCTGTCAACTTTTCCTAAAATGTATAAATAAATGACAGGCGAATGCGTACACAATTTGTAAGGTTAATTCACAGTCAGCTTACCGGGTGGCGCACGAAATCTACATCTCGAGAATCATCTGTCAGAACTGGAACGGTGATCGTTGTACGGTAGCACTCGTTATGTTGAATTGGATTGCGATAATTGCGATAAAATACGTTTAAGGGATTATTCCGATAAATAACCGGCGATAGTACACACATTGGTTTTACAAGACGAACGTTTCGATGCGATAGTACGGCTCACGGCACTCCGTGATTATAGCTGACGTGTGTGATTCCAAACCGTACAGTTCAAAATCTGACCGTACTATTGGTCAGCACACGGCCTGTCAAAAGCAAATCGGCGTGACTGAACATACAATAATATTAAAATTAACTATGCTAATTATGAACTTTCCACTGATAAATAGTTAATGGTAAGGTGTACAATGTCATAGAGGTATTTCTTAAATTAATTTCTTGTTTAGTTACGAAGTATGAAAATAAAGGGGGGAGGGAGGAGGTGGAAACATAGGATTAGAATTAAGAGGCAAAGGACGGGAATATATAAGGATCGAACTTCTAGTTTGAGTTATGTTGGTTAGTGAGTTTTTGTTTTATGCGGCGTAAAGTCGAGTTAAAATAATAATAATAAGAATTTATTCCAGAATGTATGCAGAGGTAGTGCAATGCAATACATTTCATATTTGAAATAATATACGTAATAAGTAATAAAAATAATAATAAGGTAGGTAATAACATAGGTGATTCAGACAGGCACAAAAAAGCGAAATTTAAGTGAAAAAAGATAAAATATAAACACAAAAATGAGTGCGAACAGCGGTTTATGGGGGATATTTGCACATCTCCCGTCTCTAGAGGGCCATCAGAGGGGACTCCATCCAGGCAACCATGGCAGTGATGATTTTGTTACTTCATTGGCGTAGTCTGCGCCATAAGCTTCCCTATGAGTGTACTCGTCCCTCCAGGAACATTTCCTTGGCGCTGCAGTATCTCGGTAGGCGGAATAGTTGGCGATAAGCATTATTGTAAGCGACTTTTAGCTTATGCCAATAAAATAAAAATATCAATATGGTAATAATTTAAGTTAAATGAGTGTGTGGATCTGTAGATAAATGAGTTTTATTTGGAATTGGTCTTGCAAAGAGGGAGATTAAGACGGGTTGTTTCGGAGAATTTGAACAATACATCAAATTTCAACGTTCATTTTCAAGTTCTGTGAAAGATTTTATCAAGTTCTGTTTTATTTCAGTTTTATCAAGCAACTAGCCTACAATGATATAATAACAGAACTTGAATAGGACTTTCACAGAACCCGAAAATGAACGTTGAAATTTGATGAATTGTTCAAATTCTCCGAAACAACCCGTCTTAAAAGTAAGCGACTGTCTGCTGTTGCGATTAGGAACATGGAATAATGGCTTTGAAGAAGATCAGGACTATCGATTAAGTTATGTGTAATTTTAAATAACATTACCGAATTTATGATTCAACCATATGTTTTTACAAATCATTACGAGTGTATCGAGTTCCGAGTGTAGTCAGTTTTACGACTTAGTAGTTCTGTGATAGTAACTTCAGTACTTTCAACACTTTTGTTCACTTTGGAATGTTTTCTGTGTATTTCAAATGCTCTATATACACCTTATTTTTTAATTTTCCGTAAAAACAAATATTTTCTTAGAAACTAGATAAATTACTTTTTTTCGGATTGTGCATTTAAAATAATCATTACTATTTCTAAATAATAAAATTTTAAAATCAAACCTGAAAAACGATAACCGCATTTTTACTCCAATCGTAGAAAAATTGAGAGAAATCGTTGTTTTGAAAACACAAAACAGATTCGTTTTGTTTGGGGAATTTGTAAGAAAACTTAACTTTTATCTCGTTCATATAATCATATAATTTTTCATGTCACTTTTTTATAAATTTGCCTTCCTTTTTGCCAATATTATATTAAGATGACCAAGAACTCCTTGAAACCGAAAGCCAGAAAAAATGAAAAAAAATACGAGTCATGAACATTCGTATATTTTACAATGGACCGCACGCCTATGACAAAATACTTTACATATGTAGGTACATAGCATCAAGTATAGTAAGTTCCTACATCGTCGTACGTGGTGATATTGAATATGAAAAGCTCGTACGTCAGGGAATACCAACTCCCGATGCGTAAACATAACAATAATAATATATCTATAACTTATCTTGAATAAAGGTTATATTAATAAATGTAAACGAAACACGAAACAGAACAAGAGACAGAAATTACAAATAAAGGTAACGGTTGAATTAAGCACTATATTGTTGAAAAATGGTTAAGTTGCATTTAATGATACGCTGTATTTTTTATTCATGATAATAACTTATAACAAAACTTATAGAGCACGGCTGATTACGGAGGCCATTGAAATTCATAAAAATCCCGTAAACATTAATAGAGACGATGGAGCTAAGCTCAATAGTTCTTGGTATCCGGTAATTGACGGCTACACCAGAGCTAAACGAAGAAAACCACTTTAAATATTATACGTTTATGTTAGCTCAGAGGGTTGGAGCTGGCAACACGGTATCACATCCTCATACTTAAGCTCACATTTCACCACAACCTCAAATAACACATCTGCCCTGATGATGGACACTGCAATGTTGTCGAAACGTTGGCTAAAGGACTTAGCGCAACACGGCATAACACCCCAAAAACAAATAACAAAAAAATTGTCTGTAACAGAACACAACGGTTTTTTAATTATTTTCGGAGCTTACTTTGCAAGTTGATGACGATTGCTTACCGCCCTTTTACGCTAGGTGCATGCGGCTCCATGTACGAAATCAAGGGTGGAGTTTGAATTCCTGCCCTATGGTTGGTGGGAGCAGAACAAATCTGATAATATGGCGTAGCCAGAAAAATGACAAACGTCGTAACAGAACACCTTCAAAATAGATTTTTTAATAATTCATTATTATTTATTTTACATTTACTTCTATTTTCAAAGTAAAATAAGCAAGATTATTTTTTAGTAATTAGCATTAAGGCGATGCCATACGTAGTAATGCAAAATCATGTGTTTTTGGTTTGAAAATTTGGTCGCCTAGAAATGTTTCAGATGCTTTAATTAAATACCGCGAGTAGAATACATCTTGGCCTTTGAAATAATCGAGCATTTTTTATATAACTCTTTTTATAAGCCCAGAAAAAAATAGTGTATAAGGCCTATGAAAACTGCTTTAAAGTTCAAAATCTTCTACTTACGAACCCATTTTAAGTTATGGTTTTATTGTATAATGTGGAAAATTAAATTATTCATAAAATGATCGAAAAACATTTAAATATTTGTGCCTGAACATCCACAAAATAAAATAAAAGGCAAATTTTGGCCATGTTTTTTTCTTGCATAAATCAAAACAGGCGGATGGTGTTAAGCGGGTATTTAAACCTTATCGCCATCTACGTAAGAGTTGTTATTGATAGCGGCTCAATTTAAAATATTACACGACATAGTGCATCGCCTTAAGTCACAAATAATTGCCAAACTTGTCTCTAAAATCGTGAAAACTCGATTTCTTTAACTGCTCATATTTTAATAATTAAAAGCACAAATAAATAAAGTAGCACTTACCCGTACTAGATTTTTGCTACACCCTTTTGATTAAAACATAATTATTTAGTTTGGTTGGGTATTTTGGCCTCAAATTAAGTGTTTTGTATGGAAAGGCTGCGCAACCGTTCCCCTGATTTCATAAATACATTATACACAAGTTAGGGAGTTCCAAAGAAAGTTTTTGTAAAGCTGTTGAGGAAATATCTTCTAAGAGATACATTTTTGGATACTATGTATTGTGTATACGATGTATTGTAAGGAGTTCATTCCTAATTTAGTGGTGTAAGTAGATGACGATAAATTTATTTAATTTTGTGATCATATTTTATGCTTGTATAGTGTCATAATTAAAGTATGGTTTGGTGTTGGTTTGTGAGGAGTGCATAATTATTTGTAGAATGGCGGTTGTGACGTTATATCATATAAGTAATATATTCAATTATTTGTCATACTTTTTGACTTTGATCTTCGCGCGATTACTGATTAGGTACAAATTACTCCCCGAACAATATACAGGGTGTATCGGCACGTACCCGACAAACTTTAACCAGCTATTCCTTAGCACATTTGGAGTAAAAAATGTTATGGGCACTTTGCTGTCCGGTAACATTTTTTTTTCATAAAAAATTTACTATTCATATTTTCACCACATGTCACCAATGTTTTATCCTTTGTCAAAGTTTGAAAACCCATCTGGCAATATTGTGTTCGAGTTTCGTTGAATAATGTACGAACGTACCTACGTTGGCGCGCTTTTACAATCACAACGAAATGGCACGGCACTATTCGTCTCATTTTTAACTATTATTATTTAGTAAGTACGAAAGAGCGAGGACACTTTTTGACACACTTGCTAATAACAGCTGCTGAACACGAGATACAATGCAAATGACAGTGACGGAGTGTGGATTTTTTATTTATACTTTGTTTTTAATGGAAAAAAAATGTTAGCGGACAGCAAAGCGCCCATAACATTTTTTACTCCAAATGTGCTGAGGAATAGCTGGTTAAGGTTTGTCGGGTACTTGCCGATACACCCTGTATTTGTAACCTAGATAGTGCCTCGGATATTCGTATCCGATTTTTATTTATATTTGACACCTTTTGACTTTTTTACAAATCTAGAATGAATATTCCATTAATGGAGGACTGAACGCAGTTGGCGCTAACAAAAAATTGTCCAAAGAAGCGAAGCTAGCAGTCCACAATGGATTGCTGGTACCTACCCTGATGTACGGAAGTGAGGCATGAAACTGGCAGAGAAAGGATGAAAGTAGACTGAATGTTGTAGAAATGAGATCTCTGAGGCGTATGTGTGGTAGAACCATGTACGATCGTCTGAGAAATGTGGAGATTCGCAAAGAGTGCATGGTTGATGTAAGCGTAATGAGTAAGATCAAGAAAGGGCTGCTTAGATGGTTTGGGCATGTAGAGCGAAGAAACGAGTGTACAGATCAGTGTTGCCAACTCAACTACTTCAAAATATGCTAGAATGAGGGGAAAAATATGCCAGAAAAATGCTAAATTACTTTAAAAAATGAAAAAAAAAGCTAACATAAATTTAACTTAGAAATAAAATCAGTGAAATAAAATATCAATATCTTCATCTTCATCTTCTTCTTCTTCATTAACAGCAGCTGATGTGGAAGGCTGAGAGACGGAGTCGTAACTTTCTTTGGTCCCAATGCAGCGTAGTACTTCGTCAGGAACAGTGTAAGAATAACAGCACTTTCCTGCTCTCTTTAGGCCAAATCTCACGTACAAAATAACATTCAGGGTTCTCATCGCCAAACGATTTCGGAGTTTTGTTTTGACCAGACTCATTTGGCTAAATACACGTTCAATGTCCGCATTTGAATGCGGCAATGTTAAAATAGACATTGCAAACTGACATAAATCACCGAAGGGGTTATTATTAGCTGCATCTTTATATTTCATGACTTCATTCCAAAACTCTACAGTGGAAGTCAAGGATTCCCATTTAATGTGAACTATGTTTCTCCATTGAGACACAAGTTTTTCAATCGTAGGTTCATTTAGTCGGAACTCTTGGGCTATTTTTACAACGGATGGTTTTCCTACTTTTAAAGTATCTTGGACTGAAAACATGGATATCATCTGAAGGGTTTCCATATAAAGTGGTAATCTCGAACGTAGTTCTGTCACAAGTTTCAGTGTGAAGTTAGTACAACGTTGACGTAAATGGCTTACAACATCAGGCTCAAGATTATACTCTTGTATTTTATTCTCAAAAGCATATCCCAATATCCTTTTTATTGGTTAAAAAATTGGTTTTTATTATTTTAATGTTTCTGTAAAAATAAGCCAAAAAAATATGCTATATGCTAAAAGCATAATAGTTATGCTAAATATGGAGTAATTATGCCAAATTTAGCATATAATATGCTAACTTGGCAACACTGGTACAGATGCAAATGTGAATGGTAGCAGAAGTCGGTCCGAGGAAGACATGGCAACATCAAGTGAATCAGATACTTGAGTCGGGCCATGTCAAGATTCATAATAATAATAGAGTATGTATGAGATGATGTATGAATGTGAATGAGACAAGGAGTGTGTGCCAAGACCGAGTTATTTGGCGGTCCGTCCTCTCTGCCTACCCCTGCGGGGAAACAGTGTGATCGTTAGTTAGTTAGATTATAATGAAAATTCAATACATTTTGAATACCCTTTAAAGGTTTTATGAAAAAAATTTTGACATTTTGAAGAGTGTATAAATGAATAAATCTAAACGAAACATGAAACAGAACAAGACAAAGAAAATAAAAAAGGTAACGGAAATAAATAAAAGGTAATGAGGATCGAACCCAGGATCTCTGCCTTTCCAGGAAAACGCTTTAACACTATGCTATTGAGACCTAATTACTTTCCGTCATTTTTCTCAATCTCGTAATTCAATCTAAGAATTACCAATAATATATTTTTTTTTTTTATTTTTTTTATTTTTTTATTTAGTTACTATATTACATTTTTTTAAACATTTTTATAAGAATTATATATATTTATATGATTAATTGATATAGATTTTTATAGTCCTCCTCACTAGGAGATCCTGTGCTGAGGGGGACTAGGTTTTGAATAATTTTTCAGCGACTTCTATGGTTCGACTTCATGTTTTGGGTAAGGGTTTCCAGAAACTTCTACGACGATGTTTTAAATATGCTAGTAAGTTCTTTTTCCGGTAATTCCTTAAGCCAAGATTTAATGTTCTTAATGCAGTTGTTTTTTGTTTTGATTTGTTTGATACTAAGTGGGAGTTTGTTATATACCTTTACTGCTAAAAATTCAGAGCTTCTTTGTCCAAAGGTAGAGTTACACTTTGGTATAGTTAGTATCTCTGTTTGTTTGGCTCTGGTATTATGAGTATGTGAGGTGTTTTCCTGAGAATTATTTTTGAGGTGTTGTACCAAAATGTTTTTGGCATAGATTTTCTGTATGCTTGGAACGTCAAATTGTTTAAAAATTTCTGTTGTTGATGTCCTTATGGGAACCTTTAGTATGGTCTTTATGATGCAATTCTGAGTTACCTTCAGCTGTTTTATATGTTTTGATACTGCTGAGCCCCATCCTATTATTCCATATTCCAATTTGGAGTGGCATAAAGCATAGTAAACTCTCTTTAAATCCCTAGCTGACAAAATGTTCCGTAATTTTTTGAAGAAGTAGATGAGTTTAGTTAACTTTTTTGAAGTTCGATCAATGTGTGAATCCCAGTGTAGTTTATCGTCAATTTCAATACCAAGATATTTTATGCTTTTGGTTTGAGTTATAATCGAGCAGGAACATTGAGGAAATTTTTTTTGACATACATGTAGTTTGAGTATATGCTCATTCATTGGTTGTCCTCTTTTGTTTTTGGAGAAAATTAAATATTTGGTTTTATTCACATTTAATGTAAGGGAGTTTGCTTTAAGCCAGTTTTGAAGAACAGTTAGGCCATGTTCAGCCTCCTTATATGTGCTTGTCCAATCTTGTTCATGGAATAAAATTACAGTGTCATCTGCAAAGCTCATTATGTTTCCTTTGATGGGAAGATTCATAAGGTCATTTATGTAAATTAGAAATAGTATAGGTCCTAATACGCTTCCCTGGGGGACACCGTACTTAATTGGTAGAGTTTTGCTCCTTCTTTTACCAATTTGTACAAATTGTTCTCTTCCCGTTAAGTAACTTCTAAGTAGGTTTAGGGTTGTTTCGGTTATTCCATTTTTTTTTAGTTTTAAATACAGTATTTCGTGGTCAATGGTATCGAAAGCTTTTTGAAGATCAATGAAAACTGCTAGGCATTTTTTGCCTTCATCCAATTTTCTAATAATTGTATTTGTTACATTAGCTATAGCGTCACCAGTACCCAGGTTTTCCCTAAAACCATACTGCGTAGATGATAATATTTTATTAGAATCCAAAAATGTAAGCATTTGTTTTTTTATAACTTTTTCTAATATTTTTGATAGTGTAGTTAAAATACTAATTGGTCGATAGTTTGATACATCATTTTTGGGACCGTTTTTATATATTGGAATGATCGTAGCAATTTTAAGACAAGCAGGAAAAATACCATTTGATATTGACAGATTTATAAGATACGTCAGTGGGTGGATTAACTCATTTTGTAGATATTTAATTGATTTGCTTGATATCAGTTCATTTCCCGATGAAGTATTTATATTTAGGGAGGCTATAATATTTCTTATTTCATCACTTGTTATCTTGACAATATTGAGGCTGTTTTCTTGATTTACATCGTCAATCCTCACTGTATTTTCGATAGTACTAATTGAATTTTGTTTAATTTTATTTGCTAAGTTTGAGCCTATATTGCAAAAATAGTTGTTTATAAAGTCAAGAATGATATGCTTTATTAATTCTCTTTTTTTTCTCAATTTCGATTGAATATAAGGTAAAGTGGTTGTGGCCATGCCCCTCACTGTAGGGAATTTGCGTGTCGAGAGATAAAAAAATATATCTAAAAATTTTCTTTATGATGATCACTTTGTCTTTCTTCCGCAATAAAAAATATTTTTACCTGTTTTTCAACAAAGGTATTTTAAAGTGTGTTCGTGTTTGTGACAGCCCATGGAAATGGACAGGGAATAGTCATTGTTTTACCGAACTGATTTAATATTCTTTGAAGCAGTGTGATGATGGCACCCTCAATTGGGGTATATTATGAGGCTGAACGAATGGGGAGGGGATGTGGTAAGGATGGCGAGGAAATACCCAGCTGGTCAGATCTGGTCACCAAACAAAGCTTAAATCGTTTCGATTTTGAATAGTGGTCTTTGACACTGAGTATCTGTACCTACTCTCAGTATGATTTTTACAAAAAAAAAATCTGTTTCGTTTTATTTTAATAATAGCTGACGCGTACCCGGAGTTGCTCGGGTGATGAATGTTATGGAATCAAGTTTTTAAGTTGTGAATTGTAGTAAAATTGAAAACTGAGTGCATTTTTAATGTGGAAATAATGTTATCGTAACAATTGTAAAAACTTACCTTGTAAAAGGATTTGTTTAAATTCGTCGACGTTGAGGTATATGTTGTTAGCTTTCCAGCAATTGTGTAATTTGTCAATGTTTGACTGGTTGGTTGGATATTTATTTCTATATTTTGATGTCACCGGCAAAAATCAGAAATTCTACATCGTCGAATCAACAAATAATGTAATTTATGAATACAAGGAATAGAATGCGGCCGAGATGGCTTCCTTGCGGTAGACCACGAGTGGCATAAAAAAAATGATTTGGAATGCTTCATTTTGACGAATAGGATTCCGTTAGACAAGTAAATTGAGAACCAATCCAACAACCAATGCATACAGCTTTCTGAACAACTTAGCTTATGGGATACTGTGTCGAAAGCTTTTGAAAAGTCTGTATAGATACTGTCAACTTGTTTTTTGTTGGTAAAAGGGATAGAGTTATGGTAAAGTAGCAATTGACCTTCCAGTAACGAATCCGTATTGGTTTTTAAAGTTTTTATTATTATTACAAGTTATTGAAAAAATTATGAGTGTGCTGATTGTATATAGGATGGTAGTTTTTATGCTTGTGTCACTTTTTTCATAACAATCGTGTTGTTACTGCTTTCGGCCTCCTAAACTTCTACATTTCACTTTTACGTCGTACATTCTCCGTACCCTTTCTTTCTTTGTGACATACGCCGCATTTTACCACATTTAAGTATTTGATTATTTTGATCGTGCCATGTCTTCTTTGGGTGTCCCTGTCTTTGTCTACCATTCAATTATGTATACCACATTGTCACTTTTATAAAACTACATTATATTAGACTCCGTATCTCCAGTATTCCAGTGCAGAGATAATTCGTTCTCGTACGTTCCTACCATCTACATTTCTACCAAAATTTCTACTAAATCTAAACACTCCTGACACCAATCAGAAGAAATGATATTTTCATTTAAATCGATCCAGCCATTTGTATATAGGAGACAAGCAAAGAAACATACATAAATATTTTGCTTAGAAAATGTGATGTATGGTAATAAGTTGGGTATTCAAGCGATAGATGGCACTAGTCAGAAAGCTTACTCCAGAGTCCGACAGATGTCGCTAGAGTCTAGCAATTGCCTGTGGGGTATCCTTGTCAGACTTCAAGCTTCTAGAAATAGAGAATTACCAACCCTCGGGTAATGAACAGTGTAGCTAAATTTAGACTTATTTATTGTAACGTGAATACACGCAATTATTGTAAAGAGCCTTTTACTTTATGAAGAGTTCACTAAATCTAACACACTAAATCTGCAAGTAAAGGCAGAGATATAACAGAAAATTAAATATAAACTGATAGATATCCTACTATGAGGTTGTCTCCTGCAACGAAATTTCATGTTATTTACGAATGTATCATATTAATTAGAGAACAATATCGAAGATATAAGCTGTAAAACGTTGATATTAGCGGCCGATGTCCCGTGACGTCACGGGACATGCCCGGCGGTACTGCAGTACTGAATAAATTGTACTGAATCGCATCTCGTATGACGTCACGAGTCACCATTGCATACATTATACCAATATTTACTTTGAAAGCTCACACCTTCGACATTTTTAGAGATATCGAAAAACTAATTTTAATATCGTTATTATTTTTTTAAATACAACCCATTTTCATCATTTTTTTTAAAAAACAAAGTTTTTTACTGAAATACATTAATTTTAAAAAGTCTTTTAAAACATGAAAAAAAAATGGTTTTACTTAGGGTTGAACCTTCCTACCCAGGAATTGAATTTGAGAACTCTACTAATGTCGCCAAATGCCGATCGGGTTGGACCGACATTTATTTCGTATATTCACTGCTGTAATATCTTCCAATTTCAGAGAAATGTGGGAAATGTCCGCATTGTAAGTTAATTTGTTGATTTCCACTTCCAAGATTCATTTATTCCCGAAACCAAAAAAATCAAATACCTATATGTATTTAAAAATGAAATTAAATTAACATTATTATTTTGTAAAGCCAAGAGTACAAATTATTGATTTTCCGCTCTCCCTATTGATACCTAAAACAAATAAAAAAATAATCTCATACCAATATTTGAAAAAAGGTCTTAAAATAAAATAATTAATAGTCCTATGGACGTATCGATTGAGAACCCCTGTTTCATAGAAGAGGAAATGACCCAAGTTCAATCGAAAGCGACGCTAACCGGAATTAATAAAATATATAGGGTTTTCCAATAAGAGGTGTTATTTTGAATAGCCCGCTATTTCGGTAGATGTTACTTTTGAAGCTGTAATTTTTTGACATTTTGACAAGTTGAACGATACACGCTTCAACAACGCAATGAAATTATCAAGATTCACTTGAGTGAATCAAATGAAAATCATCTTGACTGATAAGGCCCATTTCCACCTCGGTGGCTTCGTCAACAAGCAAAATTGTCGCATCTGGGGCTCGGAAAACCCAAGAGTTATTGTTGAAAAGCCTCTCTATCCTCAACGTGTGACTGTTTGGTGCGGTTTATGGTCCAGCGGAGTCATTTTTTTATTTACTTTTTCTAAAATGATGCTGGAGCAACAGTTACGGTGAATGGATTGCACTATATAGAGATGATTAATGATTTTTTATGGCCGGAATTGGATGGTATTAATCTGGACAACGTTTACTTTCAACAAAACGGCGCTACGTGCCACACAAGCAACGAAACCATTGATCTTTTACGATTGAATATCAAAATAACACCTCTTATTGGAAAACCCCGTATTAGCTAAAATAATTGACATATCATTTTAGTATTTTACGTATTCCTGGGCAAGTACATGACTTACCATTAATAATTGGGATTTCTATAGTTTAAAAGCCCATAATAAGATAGAAAAATGCTTGGGGTCGTTGAAAGACCCACTTGGTTACAGACGTTTTGTTTGGGATCTTGGCCTGTCAAGAGTTAAAAGTGCGGAAGTAAAAAGTTATCGGATCGCTTTCAAAATTGTTAATTCAATCACATTCTCAGTTAAATTATTGTAAAAATCCACGTGTTTTTGTTTGATTTTATATACGAGTGGCACGATTCTCGCTAGTTTTCAGAACAATTTTTTTTTAAATGGTTTAACAATTTAAACAGCCGCCTTGCAATATTCCCTTTGAGGAAACTTCCTAACCTAATTGTCACCAGAGAAAGACATGGCATGATCAAGTGAGCCAGAATAACAGAAAAACATGTGTGAGACGATGTATGAATGTGAATGAAGTAAGGAGTGTGTTCCAAGACCGAGTTGTGTGGCGGTCTTTCATCTCTGCCTACCCCTGCGTGGCGTGCTGGTAGACAGTTATCTGATTGATAGATTGTCTATGTCGCATATCCGCGCATTTTCGGTTGAAAAACAGTTGTAAAGAAAATAATGTACATAGTTTGGGAACCTTTTTACATTCGTTCAATGTTTACACATAAATTTGCAAACTTAATTTAAAAATAGCAATAAATCTTGACGGTATCGCTATTCACAGCATGGATCCATAACCATAGTCCCGCGAGCGAATATTTAATTTTTTAGAAACAAACAACTTTTACAATACAAAGATAAAATATATGCTAAGTATTTAAGGCGATGCCATACGTAGTAATGCAAAATCATGTGTTTTTGGTTTGAAAATTTGGTCGCCTAGAAATGTTTTAGATGCTTTAATTAAATACTGCGAGTAGAATACATCTTGGCCTTTAAAATAATCGAGTATTTTTTAGATAAGTCTTTTTATAAGTCCACAAAAAAATTATGAAATAAGGCCTATGAAAACTGCTTTAAAGTTCAAAATTTCCTACTTTCGAACCCATTTTCGGTTATGATTTTATTGCATAATGTGGAAAATTAAGTTATTTATAAAATAATCGAAATTTTTTTAAATATTTATGCCTGAACATCCACAAAATAAAATAAAAGGCACTTTTTGGCCATGTTTTTTTCTTGCATAAATCAAAACAGGCGGATGGTGCTAAGCGGGAATTTAAACTCTATCGCCATCTACGTAAGGGTTGTTATTGATAGCGGCTCAATTTAAAATATTACACGACGTAGTGCATCGCCTTAACCGTACGTTTTAATTAGTGTGATATACCGCTGTGAGTATTCAACGGTTTCTCTCCAGAGATACCGTTTATATTTAACACTTAGACTGGGCCCTTGTCTCCAGTTTAGGATACTCTTGGAAGATGGGAATTCTCCAATTAAACACGTTTGTTTTTATGAACGGTGGAACTTTTATTAAGATTGACAATGCAATCTCTGACTAGGTACGTCTAGCTTGAGGAGCGGGGTGTTTTGATCTGCCAGGCCACGCGCCGGGATAGCTCCGCACGCCTTCGACAAACTCGTAATAGACACACCTCTAAGCGCAACACTTCAATTAGCAATAGGTACTCATTTTTCTCAGTTCACATAAAAAAGCTTAGATCTTCTAATAAATCCCAGATTTCGTGATACTTTGACAAGAATTTGGAACTAAAATTATTTCTAACCGGCCCACTACAAAATGTTGAATATCCCTGCTCCATAGCACAAAGCCATGTTTTTATTAAGGTTTTTATACATCTGTCTGCCGCGTTCGTCTATAAATAGTATTTAAATCTGAGTCAGTCGTTTGATGGTGGTAGTATAATATACCTGCAAAGCGTCTATGTGCTGCGTCTATGTGCCATATGGCTACTAGAAGTACTTATATGTACTAGCGACTAGCTACTGCTAGACAGGTACCTCCTAGCACCCCTTGAGCTTGTGGTAACCACAACACAGCACGCGAACTGACCACTCCAGACATAACCCCTTCAGTGCACGAGAGGCTTACTGGTTTTTATGCGTAAGTTATTATTATACTAAAATAAAGTCGCTATCAGCGTCTGTCTGTTTGTGCGCTTAGTTCTTATAAACTACGCATTCGATTTTGATAGCGTTTTCACTATCATTTAGAGAATTTCTTCCGAAAAGTTTATATATATAAAGAATTCATATCATATTTATAGAAAGTAGAGAAATGTCGAGCAAAGCCGGGTAGATATCAGCCAGTAATATCTGCCTTATTCTTGTATTTCTCTTATTTAATAAATCAATATAGAAATTTCTTCTGTAATCATTAGCTCTGCAAGTAGGTACTTAAATACCTACCTACTTCATTAATTAAACGATTTAACATGCAGGCATGTACACTGTACAGGCAGATGAAATGCCAAATGGTCGAGTTATGGCAGGACAGTCAATTATTCTGGTTGCATGACAAAATTACACAGGCGCTAAATTCATTTAAATTGTACTGCCAGAATTACAAATTTTAAAATAAGAAATTATACCATTTGTCAAAAGAAACATAACACTATCTCGATCTCTATAAATTATTTTATCAAGCGATTTTCAGGAAGGTAGGTACCATAATTTATTTGTACTTATAAACGAAAGAAAGAAAATCAATATAAACGCATCTGAAAAAGAATATTTACTTAACCGTAAGCAAAGTTATCCATCTAGTCAAAGTAAGGCACTTAGTCAAAGTTAACCACCTAGTTAAAGTTAGCCATCTAGTTAAAGTTAGCCATATATTTAATGTTAGCCACGTTAATAAAGTTAGCCACCTAATCAAAGTTATCTATCTAGTCAAATTTGACCACCAAGTCAAAGTTAGCGGATCTAGTTAAAGTTAGCCATATAGTTAATGTTATACATTCATTCGAAGCTAGTCATCTAGTCAATGTTAGCCAGTTTAATAAAGTTTGCCACCTAATCAAAGTTATCCATCTAGTCAAAGTTGACCACTAAGTCAAAGTTAGCCATTCAGTCAAAGATAGCCATCTAGTCAATGTTAGCCACGTTAATAACGTTAGCCGCCTAATTAAAGTTATCCATCTAGTCAAAGTTGGCCACCTAGTCAAATTTAGCCATCAAGTTAAAGTTAGCCATTCAGTCAATTTTAGCCATCTAGTCAATGTTAGCCACCTAGATAAAGTCAGCTACCTAGTCAAATTTATCCATCTAGTCAAAGTTGGCCAATTAGACAAAGTTAGCCATCTAGTTAAAGTAAGCCATCTATTCAAAGTTAGCCGTTTAGTCAAATTTAGCCATCTAGTTACAGTTAGCCATCTAGTCAAAGTTAGCCATTAAGTCAAAGTAAGCCATCTAGTCAATGTTAGTCACCTAGGCAAAGTAAGCCATCTAGTCAATTTTAGTTACCTAGGCAAAGTTAGTCATCTAGTCAAAGTAAGTTTTGCTTGAATAATAAAGTGGATGTAGCAGATTTTCGAAAACGGAAACGAAACAAAGTAACAAATTTACAGACAGGTTTGACAAAATGTCAAACGGTCGAGTGAGAGCAAGATTTCCCTACGCTCAGTCAATAAACATTAATTATTGATAAGTCCATATGAAGTTTTTTTTAATAACAATGTGGTATACAGTAGCGAATTAAGAAATCGGAGACGCCCGAGGATGACATGGCACGATCAAGTGAAACAAAAACTTATAAAAAGTAAACTTTCAATTATTTAGAATCATATTATTTCTAACTTAAAAATGCTCCAGTTTTCAGGTATACTAGAATTCACAACCCCAAAACTTTACCCCAAACCATTCATAATTCCGAGCAACACCGGGTCAGCCAGTTGAATATAAAAAATAATAATGATTAATTTTAGATCACCAAGTCAATAAGTCACCAAGACATCGCGAGTTCAATTCAGTCCTCCATCATTACACAAGCAATATATTTCCACCATGAAGATGATAATATGAGTTTTTCAAATATTGCCAGGTTATTCGCAACCCGGTAATTGTTGTTTGTGTTGTCGTTAAAATTAAAAACATATATTAATTAATAATTGAAGTGTCTAGCTCTGTTGCTGAGAGGGTTAAATCAGACGGTTTATCGCGTTCTACTAGAATTCCCCCATTTCGTTTCCCGATAGCCACCAGAGGGAGATGGCCGATGACACGCCTTTAGCCATTTTCCTTCAGCCTTAAATTTTCTGCGCAAAGTTTCAGTTTTCTACCAAATGTCGGCTCGCGCGCAACACGTACACTAGTTCACACTGTTTCTAGGTTATCTTTGACGTTTCGTTTGCCTGGCAGAAATTACCACGTCCTGTCTGTGTTTTATATATTTTCAATGTATTTCTAATAGTTAATTAATAATAGTTTTTATATTTTACAATGTGGCTGTTTAGTGAATGTTTTTACAGTGGTTTATGATCGTTTTTGGTGTCTGAGGATGTTTGTACAGATCGAAACGTCTGGCCAAAGGAAAACGTGAAGAGTTTGATTGTGAAAATGGAAAATGTGAGTAATTTTCACCCTCTTGTTGATTGTGTGTTTTATGGGTGGGTCCCCAATTTAAATTTCGTCATTTCTTTTCTAGAATGTTGCCTTTTTCATGAATACGACGAATAATTGTGGAATACTTAATTAAAATCACAAATATTATTCAATTGGTATTTTTAAATAAATGTGAGATATTTACTTTTATCTTATTCATTATATATTTTCTGGGTGGGTCCCTAATTAAATTTTCGTAATTTTTTCGTGTCTTTTTTGTGGATACGTGATTTTGATATACGTGTTGAAACTTTCTTTTAAATATAATTGTACCCACCTTATTACGTGTGTTTTATTCAAATTGATATAAACTTGTTCAAATCTTTTACAACTCAATATATAAAATTTTACTATAAATATACAGGAAATAGGGAAATGCTTCATGCACAGATTTTAGTTTTAAAACACTTTGTATCAGTTAGATGATAATGAGAGGTACGTATTTCAATTTCCGGATATGAAAAATGATGCATTTTAGCAGCTTTATCGTTAATACAAATGGATAATCTGACGTATTTTCTTCGAGTGTTTTTTCAAAGTTTTTTTCGTAATTAAATTCAAACTAAAAACTTAAGAACCTATTTTAGGATCGTAGGTTCATATTTTAGGTTAAATAAAAGGAAAAAAAAAACTAACCAATAATCAATAAGAATGGCCGCCATGTGAGGTCGTCAAAATACAGGGTTTTCTAATAAGAGGTGTTATTTTGATATTCAATCGTAAAAGATCAATAGTTTCGTTGCTTGTGTGGCATGTAGCGTCGTCTTGTTGAGAGTAAACGTTGTCCAGATTAATACCATCTAATTCCGGCCATAAAAAATCATAATCATCTCTCAATAGCGCAATCCACTCACAGTAACTGTTGCTCCAGCCTCCTTTTTGAAAAAATAACGCGCCGGACCATAAACCGCACCAAACAGTCACACGTTGAGGATAAAGATGATTGATTTCAATGCGTTGTTTAAGCAAGTATCGTTCCATTTTTAATAATGGCGTAGTTTTTACTTGTCAAATGTCAAAAGATGACAGCCTCAAAAATAACATCTACCAAAATAGCGGGCTATTCAAAATAACACCTCTTATTGGAAAACCCTGTAGTTGTCTTTTATGAAAATTAAATTGAGTCGAAGTGTTATTCACATTATTTCTAAACACTAGCAAAATCACTGTTCGTAAGCATTTTAATTAAATAAAATAATATACTTTGCTTACTCCACTATTTATTAAAATCATCATGTTTCAAAATCAATGGTTTCTTCATCAGGATACAAAGTATGGTTAAAAATAAACCATGCGTTCAGAAGGGTGTCCCGGGTGGCATGGTTTGTTTTTATACAAATCTATAGTATTTATTCCAGACGGATGAAGTTTTGCACAATTGTCTTTCAAAGCTTAAAAAAAAGATAATAATAATCCCTCCTCTAGAAAAAACAGAACAAATAAAGTATCTAGGAATCGTAATTGACCATAACCTTAGATGGATACCTCACATTAAACAAATCACAAATAAACTTCTCAAAACAATACACATTTTCCTAAACATAAGAAACATATATAAAATAAAACAATTGAAAACAATATATTTCGCACTTTGCCAATCAATAATAGAATATGGAATTATTGCTTGGGGAGGAGCAACAAACTCGGCTATCAATTACATAGAAACCGCACAGAAAACGATCTTAAAGGTAATACTAAAAAAACATAGACTGACTGATACAGACCAAATATTCAACAGCTGTGACGTACTAGATATACGCCAATTATACGTTATAACACTACTAAACTACATTTTTGACAAAAAAATAAATTTCAACATACACAAAATAACACTAACAGACCAGTTAGACAAGCGTACAAAGAAAACATAAAAACTCCAACAGTAAATTCAAGCTTTGGACAAAGACACTACCAATACCATGCAATAATAGCTTTCAACAGTTTAAAACTTGAAATTAAAATTGAGGAAAATAAAAATAAATTCACACACAAAATTACAAAATAAATAGAACAAAAAAGACAATATTACCAAAATTTCATAGCATAAAATAAAAATAAAACCTACACGTAACACACAAAACCAATATTTATTTATTTGGAAAAGTTGACAGCAAATCTTTAATTATATAATGATACAATAATAATATTATTAATTATGCCAATTATGAACTTTCCACTGATGAATAGTTAATGGTGTTACAATGGTGTACAATGGCATAGAGATGTTCTCTTAAATTAATTTCTTGTTAAGTTAGAAAATATTAAAAATATTAAAATAAAGGAGGTTGGGGGGGAGGAGGGGGAAATATAGGATAAGGATTAAGAGGCAAAGGACGGGAATATATAGGAATTGAACTTCTAGTTTGAGTTTTGTTGAGTTTTTGTTTTATGTCGCGTAAAGTCGAGTTAAATATGTCAATATGGTTATAATTTAAGTTAAAAGAGTGTGTGGATCTGTAGATAAATGAGTTTTGTTTGGAATTCGTCTTACAATGAGGGAGATTAAAAGTAAGCGACTGTCTGCTGTTGCGATTGGGAACATGGAATAATAGGCGTTGAAGAAGATCAGGACTATCGATTAAATTGTGTGTAATTTTGAATAACATTACCGAATCTGCTATATTTCTTCGGAAAGTTAACGTCTGTATATTGAAGAACTTTGCAGAGTCTTCATTACTGATATGAGATCAAAAAGAGCGGAAATTAAGGTACCTTAAAAATCTATTTTGAACACTTTCAATTCTATTTTTATGTATTGCATAGCCTGGGTTCCACACTTGTGATGCGTATTCAAGGATACTAGGAACGTATGAGAAATACAGTGTTTTGAAAGTAGCAATGTCTTTGAATTGTTTACAGGAACGGATTATGAAACCCAGCATAGAAGATGCGTTAGTGACTACGTGGTCAATATGTTTATTGAAATTCAGTTTACTATCAAGTATAACCCCAAGGTCCTTAATTTCTGATTTGGTAGATAAAGGTTGATGATTAATTGAGTATTCGTGTATAAATATGATTTTGTTTCTAGTAAAGCGTACGATGAAGCATTTGGATATATTTAATTCCAGACAATGGGCATTAACATACGCGTTTAAACGTTGTAAATCCTTTTGCAGCTTGTGACAGTCTTCGATTGATTTTATAGGTGAGAAGATTTTCATGTCATCTGCATATAGGATGGTCTGCGAGTGTAAAAAGCAGTGACCAATATCATTGATATAGATATTAAATAGTAGTATAAACACACATCACTCACAAGCACACAAGATTATTTTCAATGTACCTACTATTTTTTTAATTTTATATATATTATTATGTATTTTTAATTTTAAATGTTTAATTTTTCTCTTTAAATGTATTATGTAGTTTATATTTCATATTATAAAATGAAGGCCTCAGCACGGGCAAGCCACCCAGTAAGGCCTACATTACTGGAAAACTTGAATTGTAAAAAGTATTGTACCAAATAAAAAAAAAAAATAATAAAAAAAGCAGGAAGAAGGTCACTGTTCATATGATATTTTGAAAAATCACCCCCCACTTCCTTTTTCCACCTCAAGCAAAATTTTGATGTAGAATGATGATATTCTGATGAAGAAACCAAACCACTTGTTTTGTAACACGATGGTAAATTTTAAATAAATCTTTTTTTAATTTCGATTTTTCGTGAATGAATTAATGCAAATCTTGGAAATTAATCCATTTCCCGTCATCCGATTTAGCTGAAACTCGGCATATAAACTTGTTGCCGATAACAATGTATTCTATCAAATTTTGGTGGCAATCGAACATACACACGCTGACATTTCTACTAAATGGATAACATTACAAAAGCTGTTAATATTTGAAATAAATGTCGGTCCCACCCAATCGGGTTTTGGTTCAGTTGTTAGCGAGGTTGACTCCAGTCCCTGGGGAGGAACGTTCAAACCAATTTTAATTTTTATAAATCTATTAATAAAAATAAAATAGCCGTAAAAAATAGTTTTTAAGGGTTTATTTTATTATTAAATTATGTTGGTTTGTCATCTCATATAATAAAAAAAATCATTGTAACACTCATAAGTAAAAAAAACAAACTTCCATATGCTATAAATGAAAAGTTTTACTTGCAGTTCAAATATTTTTTTGATTTAAGAAATAAGGTTTGAACTTAGGTATATTTTTTAAATTTTATTCTAGATAAAAGAAAATTACATTTTCACTTTTTGTTTGGTAAATGCGATATGCTAGTTAAAACGTTATAGTGATTTATTTTTAGGGTATTATGCCGTGTTGCCCTTCCTCCTTCTTTAGCCAACGTTTCGTATAGCATTACATTAGGGCACACGTGTGAAAAGGTATAGAAAATAATGTAAATAATAACAAAATATGATATATACCGTTGAAGAAACTGCCAAAATTGAAAACGTGTGAAAATTGAATCTCACTTTTACGCTGTTCACTGTTTGGATTTTGTCATTAATGCTTCTATATTCTTCCAGTAGTTGATTAAAAAATTATAAAGCGATGAGGCAACATAATTATGACAATTTAATTGTTCAATAAGATACTTCCATGAATAATAAACGCCATATAAAGGTGTTTTTGCTCTAGCCGGAAGCAAACCCGTTATGGCTATGGTGGTAAGCAAGCGCGCTAACTACCTATACCTAAAATTAACGATTGGAGTCGCTGAGCGTTTCTAGTTATTATACCGACTACATAGAAGCATCGCGAGACTGGGCTTTCGCGGTCATTGAACAAAGATAAGGGGCCAACGGCAGACATCCGATTTGGCCATAGATTATTTGTAGAAAACATGATTGTGGAAAGAAAAAAAATCGAAAAATTCCATCTAAATCACGCACCGCTTTCGATTTAAGTTCTGGGCACACAATATGATAGTTTTTTTTACAGTAGCTCTGATGAAAGTGTGCAATTGTTTACGTAAATGTCACATTTGACATTCTACGGCTTATCTAAGATTGAGCGGCCGATTTAGCTGGCTTAATTTTGAGCGAAGAATGTTGTACACGGGGAGGATGCGGACCAGCTGATATATCGAGTTATATTTGCTGACGATACTGCACTTGTAGTATCCAATGAAAATCCTATCATAGCTATTCAACAATTGCAAAGTGACTTTAACGAGCTACTTAAATGGGCTCATGATGTTGGTTTAATTATTAATGTTAAAAAAACAAAATGTATGTATGTAAAATCACCAAGCCTGGGAATATGGAATATACCCAAAATAATTGCTCATAATTCTGAATGTATTCATAGAAAAATTGAAAATATTTGCCACTGTGAAACAATTGACTTTACTAACGAATATACTTATCTGGGACTAATAGTAGACAATAAATTTAAATGGGATAAACAAGTGGCTAAAATCTGTAACCAGCTCCGATCTTTTGCAAGTAATTTTTATAAACTGAAATTTGTTTTGCCTCATTGTATTCTTAAAATAATTTATTTTTCTATGGTCGAATCCATACTCAGATATGGCATACGAACTTGGGGACACTCAAGCAATATTTATATTAAATATATACAAAACTTACAAATTGCTATAATAAAAAAAATTGTACCACCGAATATCTACAGACAAAGAAGTAATCTAAAACTACTGTATGGTTCTGAGGGCCTACTTCCAATAAAGGGTCTTCTTTGGTACATTATTATAATGGATAATGAGGGAGATAGCAAATATAAAAAGCAACCGGTGCATAATCACACAACAAGATTCACTGAAAATAAGGGCCTCATTATTCCAAGAGTAACAAATAAGTATGGAAGCCGAACGCTTAAATATTTAATACCAGAGATTTTCAATAAATTTAATAATTATTTTAAACCTCAGAATAATGAGAGACCCTGCCCCAAAAACACTAAGCGTTGGCTAATAAGCGACGAATCAATGTATCTCTGAACTTTATTATTGATGTATTCCTGAACATCTCAACGTACCTGCCTAAATAATTTGTATATAGGTAGGTACTTTGATATATATTATTTTGTGATATTGTTTATTGTATAATTTTGTGTCATACATGTATTAAAAATGTTTATATATATTATTTGTAGAACCTACAGACAAGCCGTCATGTGTGACAGCTTTGTGGGACTGCATAAAACTTGTATCTTTAAAAAATTTATAATAAAAAAAAAAAATAAAAAATAAAAAATTAGAATAGGATTAAGGCGAAACTTAATGCTAAATAACTATGTTGATTAATATTTACAACGAATTAGTGTATATTATGAATACCAAAAAATATGCTTTAGATAAATTGAAGATTTTCCTATCGTTTGCTGAGTAGAATACAAATAAAAAAATAAATTACTCAATAAAATAAATAAATGTAAGCTACTAAAACAAACATTTTTCAATGGAAATGTATGAACGCGCAAAGAAAACAACTTAACTCAACTGAGATTATCTGTGACAGTTTCACTTGATTAACTTTTTTGCTTTCTTAAAAAATTATTTACAAAATAAATAAAAAACAGTTTTGTGCTTGAAACCGAACGTTTCTAGACTCCGTTTGTCAAGCGATTTTAATGCCTATTACCTACAATATAAGGTATACCAAGAATATACACATTTTTGGCTTGTAGCTTCCACTTAAGACTTTTCATTAGCTTCACACAGGAGGCCTTGAGAAAAATAATTATGATTCTTACTGAAATGTAAGAATCTATCAAATACATCCGTTAAATTTTATTTTCTATTTAGACACAATTTAATTACCAAAAACAATATTTTTTCTTACAGTACGTACCTACTTACTGAATAGTTGGAATGAAGTTTTTTTTTTGATAATTTTGCTTAGTAAAAGTGGGTCAAAATGCATAGGTTTATCTATTCATGTAAAGAACAGTGATTTGACAGTTATACAAATCTACAGTTTTTTTACGAGACATTTACGCACTTAACCTTCTTCAAAACAAGAGGAAGGTCACTGTCACTGTGTACATGAGATTCCAAAAAAAACAATCCCTTTCCTTTTTCCCACCCCAGAATTGGGCATTTTCACAGATTTTTAAATCTCGAGAAAAATGTGAAGGAAAATAATTTGATGATGACAGTATTTTTATTTAATTTTTATGTTGATGAATAATTTTTTTACAACGATTTAAAATGTACCATTTTCGATTTGCCGCCAAAACAACGTGTTCATGAATTCACGCCGGGCAGCGTTGGTGACAGCTATCTTGCTAGCCAGTGACAGCTTCTATGTCATAATGACGTTGTAGCCTATTGGAACCGGTTTCAGAGTGTGCGATTTTTAAAATCAATAATTATTAATTAAAATGTAAAAATTACACATTTTAGTACAACGATCAGAATGCGAAAAATATTATTTTAATCTTCCACACATTTTTAACAGCATTTAAAGTTTTTGATAATATCATAATGTTGATTCTGTAGGGTAAATTATAGGTTGTTTACATCTCCCGAAAATAATAACAACATTACTTTTACCTACATTCATGTGAGACTTGTAAGCCTGCGCGCGATACCTCGCGCGGCAAATAATTCATTCTCTCTCCAGCGGTCTAGCCGCCGGTTTAGCCCTAAATCTCCTCTAACGCACGCGATCAGTTTTGTTTCTAAAATTATTTTAACGTGAGTTTTGTTAAAATAAAAACTAAATTGAAAATATCAGAATTCTCATTATTACACACCGAGAGTAATCACGCAACCTTGGATTCTGCGGATTGGAGAACCACAGAATCATTCAGCCAACAGCCCAATTTAAATTGGCGATAATCACAATCCTCCAAATTTTCCGACCCCGACGTGATTATTGATGAAATTGCTAGAGGAAAATTACTGTATGCATCTGATACGAAATACTCGGGACTTCAGCTAATCACCAACATTGTTTATTAAAATTTTATCGTATCGATGGTTCTTGCCTTTTCGTAGATTTTGTATTAAATTTCATGGGGGCACCGTGTGCTGTTCATCCGGCCCTGGTCTTCAATAACTTAGGGCTAATTAATTCCCATTACGTAATCCCGAGACGAGGGGAATGGCTTATTCAATGTGTTATTACATAATTATGTAATAGCTTTGTATCTGTTTTTCGCCGTTGTTTTATACTCAGTGATGTATTTTGTAAAACAAGATTTTTAACACGTCATTGTATGAAATGCACAAAAATGAATTTAGATAGTGCATATTATTTAAGTACTGATTTCGTTATTTTTAGAAAAGATGATTTTGTTCAAAGTTTATGTAGGTTGTCAGAATTCTGATTTTTAGCAATAATGATTCGAGATTTTCACAGCAGTATCGTGATTTATTATTGGCAATGCTGTGGACACATCTGCCATGATGATGGCCACTGTAATGCTGTCCGAAACGTTGGTTAAAGAAGGAGGAAGCGCAATACGGCGTAATAACCTATAAATAAATTACGATAAATGTATAGGTACATTTTCTTGTCTTTTCAGTTGATTTTTGTTATTTTGTTTTTATCGTGTCGAAAACCTGTACCCTGGACTCCCTTTTTCCACGGTGGATTCGTTCCATGCAATACCGTGTAAAAAAACCGTGAATAAAAAATATGTCAAAATTTAAAAAAAATAATGGTGGATAGGTTTCCTTCCATAAAAATAAATTGAAGATATCACAGAAAAATAATTCATTATTGATTATTGTATTTTTATTTTATTAAAAAAACGTTAATATACAGGGTGTATCGGCACGTACCCGACAAACTTTAACCAGCTATTCCTTAGCACATTTGGAGTAAAAAATGTTATGAGCACTTTGCTGTCAGGTAACATTTTTTTAAATAAAAAAAATACTATTAATATTTTCACCACATGTCAACAATGTTTTATCATTTGTCAAAGTTTGAAAAGCCGTCTGGCAATATTTTGTTCGAGTTTCGTTGAATAATGTAAGTACGTACCTACGTTGGTGCGCTTTTACAATCACAACGAAATGGCACGGCACCATTCGTCTCATTTTTAACTATTATTATTTAGTGTGTACGAAAGAGCGAGGACACTTTTTGACACACTTGCTAATAACAGCTGTTGAACACGAGAAACAATGCAAATGACAGTGACGGAGTGTGGATTTTTTTATTTATTTTTTGTTTTTAATGGAAAAAAGTGTCGCCCGCGTGTGTTTATGCTCGCAAAACTCTAAAAAAGTTACTTAGTCAAATTAAAGTCGATGTAATGTAGTTTTTTTTAACAGTAACATTGAAAGAAAGACATTAGCAATAGCGGAGCTTGCGCGGTCCACTAGATTGTTATAAAATGATTTTCAAGTTTAACCCGCTTACTGCACACCTCTCGGCGCATAGTACAACTAAATTTCGGTACTAACAACTCGCCAAACTACCCGATCGGCGTTTGGCGAGTTTGGTAGAGTTTTCGACTTCAGTTCCTGGGTAGAACGGTTCAATACTCAATCAAACCAGTTTTTAAAATCACATTTTAAAATTGATGTATTTTAGTAAAAAATCTTCGTTTTATACAGGTTGATTTTTGTACTTATACCATACCATGTAGATGAAGAATCACTGCCTGAATTTGGTTCGCTTTACCCCCGAACACCTTGTATTATTGACTATTCGCTTGCCCTAACGCGACCTTTAGCACTTGGATGTGGATAATTTGTATGTCTGGTGTTGCCCTATTTACAAATCATTAGTTCAATTGGCTCATTGGCGTCCCCACCATAAACTAGTAACCAGTTGGCAGTTGGTAGCTATAAGCTATAATAGCAATATCGTATAAATATATGAGCGTCGTTGTTTTATCAATTCTTCCTAGTTATGTTAGGTTAGTAGAACGCTGAACTTTTGAAGCTAATAATTATGCAGTAGGCATAGGAGTCGAAAGATCTGATTGCTTATCTAAGTTCTCTTTCAAATCAGTATGAATCATTCGGTTGATATCTAATTGTAAAGATTACTATCAATTTCATATCGTGGGTTTTAACTCTTTCTGAAAACGGGACATATTCGCGTCCCGATGCATTCTTTCGGGACAACGGGTCATATCGGGACATTCCATTCAAAACGGAATGTATGGACAAGTTTTCTGTACTACATAAATGCCTAAACGATCACAAGCTAACTCAATCTGGGCATACGCTTCAAAATATCACTTCAAAAGACTGAAAATGTTCAGAATGATAAAGCCATCCGGTTAGCCCCAGAAATGGATGTGAGTTTCCCAATTAAATCGAGATTTAGAAGTTCCTCTAATGCTACGTATATATACGCTAGCCGAACTGCCGAACTAAACCTCAACTTATGGGAAAGGAACAAAGAAACCGCAAATGGCGCAAAACGCAGCTTGCAGTTGCTTCGGTCCCTTCCCGTAATTCGTAGCTCGGTTCGCGTTTAAGTTCGCAAATTATCTTGCGTGATTTCGAAATAAATAATCCCTAAATGGAAGGAGAAATCACGGCTGTTAGTAAAATCATCGTAAACAAAATGATCATAATCAAATGATCGCAACTCTCAAATGATCGTAATGAAATGAACGCAACTCTCAAGTGATTATAAGCAAATGAAAGCAACTCACAAATGATCGTAATCAAGTGATCGCAACTCTTAAATGATCGTTAGAAAATGATCGTAATCAAATGATCGTATTCAAACGATCTTAATCAAATGATCGTTATCAAATAATCGCAATCAAATGATCCTAATCAAATGATCGTAATAAAATTATCGTAACTCTCAAATGATTGTAATCAAATGATCGTAACTCTCAAATGATCATAATCAAATGGTCGCAACTTTCAAATGACAGATAATGGATTTTTAAAATACTTGCAAAGCCGTTTATGTTATAAATCTATTAAATAATTCAGTTAAAATAACCATTATCAGGGTCGATGTTTTAATTTTGGGATCTTTGTTCACTCTCTTTCCCTTTAACATTAAAAAATCCATTCCTTCGAGAAATTACCATTTTTATGACTTCTTTGTCGCCAATTTTAATAGTGTGAAAAAGATGTAACGTAAAGATATGTACCAACTCCACGTTTTATACAAACAAATTCAATTTAAAATTTTGTCGATTCACGTAAAAAATTGAAACATTTTTATTAGATTATCTTTATTAGTATGAACTATGGGTAAGGCGTGCCTTTTTTCGAAAATTTTCACATCATAACGAAATTACGTGGTGTATTAAAAATAAAAACGATTATTTTGGGCTGATCTCTTTCAGAAAGTGAAGTCCCTGTATTGCTAACAATCTTATTAACTAATCTCCACTCCAACCCTGCAGGGGTAGGCAGAGAATGAACCACCACGCAACGAAATCTTGACCAATCTTAACATCACCATATCAATTAAGCAACTCTATTCTAAAACAACACTCCATTTCATTGATAAATACAAAACACAAGAAATAATAACAAACACGCATGTTAGAAACATTAGATATCACGTATAATTTGAGATTTTTACGGCCAAAAGTATTATGGTGATTTGATTTTGGGGTATTATGCCTTGTTGCGTTACATTTCTTCTTTAGCCAACTTTTTGGAGAGCATTTGAAGTGTCCATCATCAGGGCAGATGTGTAATCTGCATCTCTAAGATTTTTTGTTTATCTGCATAAATTAGTTTTTTTTTTTCAAATAATAAACTTAAAAATTACATTTTAAATAATAAAGATAGAGATTCAAAAATGAAAAAATCTGGAATATATAAATTGAAGTGTAATGATTGTGGTTTCTTTTATATAGGAAAAACTTTGAAATAAGGATTAAAGAACATATTAAATCTTTAAATAATAACAGTTTCTCGGAGTTTGCCAACCATTTGTTGGAAACTAGTCATACCTTTAACTTCAATAGTGGAATAGAATTAATACATTGTAATGTCAATGGCATTCTGTTGGATAAACTAGAAATTTTAGAGATTAGAAAGAGTGTGAATGCAAAATTGAATATTATTAACAATCAAAAATTATTTTTAAATGACCCAATATTAAACCTATTCCCTTTGTAAATTGTTCCATATTGCCTCTCTTTCCCCTATCCGTTTTATCTTTTCATTGTTGTCATTGTCTTTGTCTATTATTTTTTAATGACACCATTGTCTATGTCTATTATTTTCTATTGACACCATTGTTTATGTCTATTATTTATAATTAGTTTTATTAAAAACCCTGAAGAAGTGAGCGTTGCTCATGAAACATGTTGGTAATAAACAATAAAAGTGGTAAAAACGAAGTATTTTATTAATTTCAATTTTTTTTTCATCGAAGTTTTTCCTAATACTTCCAATGCCAAATTTTTGTAACACAAAGAAACTTGGTTTTACTACTAATACGCCTCAATATTCTCATTTAAACAGCATTCAGTCTACTTTGATATTTCCTCTGACAGTTTCTTCTCACTGCTATACATCAGGGTTTGTATGTAAACGACTACTTAAACGTCAAACAGTGAATATGTCAAAATTTTAGCTCCTATAAAAACCCAGAAAACTATGTGTAAAGCGTGATATTAGCGAAATCCGACTTCTAATATCAAATTCGAACATACAATATCAGTTTCATGGATAATTTTGCCTAAAACAGTGCCTAAAAGTGATAAAAAAACTAAAATAAACACCACTTCTGGTAATCGCCGTGACACTTCGATATTGTGAAAAAACTAGGTGTTAAATGTGATATCTGTGAAATCCCACGTAAAAATCAAATTTAAATAACAACTATCGTCTAAATACAGTGCGCAAAAGTTTTAAATAACTAAACACAGTTAGATTAGTGCAAATCGCCGTTACGCTGTGTCTTTTTGCCAGATTAAATTGTCAAATCATTGATACCAACAACACCCACGGAAACGAAAGTTACCGTGAAAAAACAATTAAACTTAAACCAAACTTAAATAAAACTATAATAAAAAATAAAAAGAAATTATTATCATTTATAACTTTGAAATAATAAAAACTTTAAAAAAATAAAAATAAAAGCACTCCAGTGACATCTATTGACACAAACTCAAAGCTAACAACAATAATCATACTTACGCCATCTGTCAATTAATCCTAGTGCCATTCAATAATAATTATTGAGAAACATATTTCTATGGGAGGTGCAGACCGGCAAAGACTATTTTTATTTTAAATTTGAATATTTCACACCAAAAAAATGCCTAACGTCGATTCTCCAATGAATGAAGCCAACCCATTTGGGACATCTAGTCTAACGCCAAGATCGCCTAATCAAAGTAAAAGAAGGAATCGTGCCGTACGCACAACATCTGAGGTTGCGTCTGATCCTGAAGATTACACTACAAGCCCGAACAAATCAGGGGAAATTAGTGATGATTCATTACAATTGGATCCTATATTTACTAACAACAGAAATGCAATGACAACAGTAAGAAAATATCTTAATACAATAAAAACAACGATTATTGAATGTAAAGGAAAGATATCTGTAATACAAAAAGAAACTATTTATGTTGTTATGGAAAACTTATTTGATTTGGTCGGCCATATGAACACGGAAATGTCTGAAATGAGGGGAGAGTTAAAAAATTTACGACCACTGGCCAAGCATATTTGTGAGATCAAAGAATTAATTATTAAAGAAAATAAAGCTGTCACAACTAAAATTGACAAAAACATTGAAGATATTAAAATAAATGCGGAAATAAAATCGTATGCGGAAATAACAAGAAATGACAAAAATAATGTGGAACCACCAAACTGCAAAAAACATGAACCAATAGTCATTGTTAAGCCGAAAGATAAACAACAAAAAAATACAGTTACAAAGGATGAAATAAAACAAAATATAGATCCAGTTAATTTCGGTGTCACCGGAATAAGAAATTTTAAACAAGGAGCAGTAATCGTAGAATGCAAAAATACAGCTGCAACAAAGAAGATGGAGGAGCAAATAATCTCAAAGATGGGAGGAAAATATGTCGTGAATACACCTAAACCTAAGAATCCTAAACTAAAAATCATTGGTTTAACAGATAAATTCACTCCGGAAGAAATTGTATCGAAAATTAAAATGCAAAATGATTACCTCGAAACAATTGAATCAAAAATTGAAATAAAATTTATAAAAGAAGTCAAAACGAAACGAGGTGACGTTAACTACATCATTTTCGCGGAAGTTGACGGAAAAACATACCATAGAATGTTACAAGAAGGCAGAGTAAATATTGGATGGGATAGATGTCGAGTATTCGACAACATTTCACTTTTAAAGTGTTACAAGTGCAATGGCTACATGCACAAATCACAAGATTGCAGAAATGAAAAAGCATGCACTCGTTGTTCCGGAACACATGACGACGACAATGAAAACTGTCAAAACGACATCCAATGCATTAACTGCAAGAAAATGAATGATCGACTAAAATTACAACTGCCAACTGACCATTTTGCTTGGAGTGATGAATGTTCTGTGCACATGAGAAAAATTGAAGCGGAAAAAAAGAAAATTGATTTTTTATGTCACTAAAGACCTGCTCTATGGTAAACAGTAACATAAAATTATCTTCGGACAACCAATCAGATAACGAAGAGAGTTTTTACATCCACAACATACAAAGTTCGCCTGCTCACCATGAAGAGTTATCCGCCAGAGCCGGAAAAACCATCAATATAATGCATCAAAATGTACAATGCATTCGAAATAAAATCTTAGAATTAGAAAATATTTTGTGTGAAAAAAATATCGACGTTTTTTGTGCTAGCGAACACTGGTTACAAAAGGGTGAAGCGACATCTATCAATTTTAAGGGCTATAAATTAGGTTCAATTTTTTGTCGACAGAGCCATATTCATGGAGGTGTCTGCATTTACCTAAACGAAAACATTGATTTTACAGAACTAGAAAGTGTTAAACAAATAACGAAAGAATTTGTATTTGAATGTGTTGGTATTGAAATCCCAAAGCTTAAAATGATAATTTGTACAGTTTACTATAATGACTCTGATATAAATATTTTTTTTGAACAACTTGAACTATTATTAAACAAAATTTGCAAAAACAACAAAAAACAAATAATACTCTGCGGTGACTTAAATATTGATACAAGCTACAAGAACAAAAACGCAGATTCACTCAAAAACACACTAAAATCTCACAACATACGCTTGATTATTGATAAGCCTACTCGTATACAAGGAAATAAAAAAAGTATAATTGATCATATAGGTACAAATATATCAAAAAGCTCTTACACATGGGAAGTCACAGAATTAGCTGTATCAGATCATATGGCACAGTTAATGCACGTAAAAACAGAATATAATATAAACCAAACGTGGTATATAAAAAAACAATTATTTAACACAGAAAACACAAACATTTTTAACAATTACATATCGTGTATATGTTGGGAACCACTGAAATCCTTTGAATCCATTAATGACAGCTACGAATACTTCATTAATGAAATAAATAATGGTATGAAGCTTTGTTTCCCCTTTAAACAGTATAAATATCCCCAAAAACGCAAAATAAATTGGGTAACGACTGGTATTAAGATATCTATTAAACAAAAACGACATCTATACATGAAACAAAAAAACACAAATGACCTCACAATCATAAACAATTACAAACAATACAAAAAAATTCTCAGTAAAGTAAAACAGGTAGCTAAACGGAATTACAATAGTAAACGAATTCAAAACGCGCAAAATAAAACCAAAACATCGTGGAACATAATAAAAGAGAACTCAAATAATTCTAATTCTAAAATTAAACCAAAAATCTGTCTTAAAATAAATGATAACCTGGTATCAGAACCAAAAAACATTGCAAATGAATTTAACATTTTCTTTGCACCACCGCCACCACCACAAAATACATCTCTACATCCACAATCTGCCAAAACAGTCAAAAACAAACAGTCGCGATCATTCTTTATAACGCCTGTAAACAGGGAGGAAATTATTAAAATCATCGTAAAACTGAAAAATAAAAGCAGTGTTGGCACTGACAAAATCCCTATAAAAATTATAAAAGCATGTGCAGAAGCGTTAAGTTACCCGTTGGAAATATTAATTAACAAATCTTTTGAATCAGGAACCTTCCCAGAACAATTAAAACAATCTATTATTGTACCTTTGTATAAGAAGGGTCCTAAACAGGAAATCTCAAACTACAGACCGATATCCTTATTACCAAACTTTTCAAAAATATTTGAAAGAGCCATGTACAATCGCATTTATAACTTTCTCGAAAACTTTGAGATAATATGTCCACAACAATTTGGATTCCGTAAAGGCCGTTCAACAACACAGGCAGTTTTCAATTTTTTGAACAAAATTCTAGAAAATATTAATATTAGTAAAAAAACTGTAGGTATCTTTCTCGACCTCTCAAAAGCATTCGACAATGTTGATCATGAGCTTCTTCTAACTAAACTTGAACATGTGGGTATTAGAGGTCTAGCATTAAAATGGTTTGAATCGTACTTAAAAAATCGTCAGCAGAAAGTTCAAATTTCAAATATCAATGAAAAAATGGTCCATTACATGGTAGAATCCAAATGGAGAACAATAAACAAGGGTGTGCCACAAGGAAGCATTCTTGGGCCTCTACTCTTCCTTATCTATATAAACGAACTTCCAATAATTGCTGGCACAGAATGTTCAATGTTTGCTGATGACACCGCTTTGTTGTTTGAATGTAATGGAGACGTTGACGAATTTAACAAACAAGTTAACGAGACTTGCCAATTAATAGCAAACTGGCTGTTATCGCAACATCTATCACTCAACACAAACAAAACCCAAATTTTAAAATTTTGTCCAGTGCAAGCTACACCTATAAATATAAATGTAAACATTAATAATAATATTATCGAACCTTCCCAAACCTGTTCACTACTGGGAATGGAATTAGATATTAACATAAACTGGAAAGAACATGTCTCAAAAATTGTAGCAAAAATCAGTAGTTTTTCTTATGTTCTGGGTACCTTAAGAAAAATATTAAACACCGAATCAGTAATAGCCGCATACTATGGTTATGTATACTCAATAATAAAATACGGTATTATTTTTTGGGGAAACTCGGCAAACGCTAAAGATGTTTTCATCATACAAAAGAGATGCATAAGAAAAATTACAAACTCTGATCGTTTAGATTCATGTAGACCTATGTTTAAAAATCTGAAAATTCTGACAGTCACAGACATATATATATTGGAGTTATGCATGTTAGTGCGATCATCTACAGACAAGTTCCCACTAAAAAACTCAACACATAAATACGCTACAAGGCTCACAGAAAACTTACTAATACCAAAAGCAAACAAAACAATATTCCAAAAAGGACCATACTACATGGCCATTAAAGTATATAACAACCTTCCACATAACATTAAACAAATACAAGATACACACAAATTCAAATCGTTACTAAACACTTTCCTTGTTAATAAATGTCACTACACGTTGAGTGAATACCTCACGTAAATGAAACACCTATTTTTATTGGTATATATATTTGTATTTTTTTATTTTTACATTGGTATATTGTTATTTTATCTGTATAAACATTGTAATTAAATAAATGTGGTTAGCTGGAAGAAATGGGGTCTACCCATAAGCTATACCTTTTGTAATTTTAATTTTACAATAAATAATTTTTGATTTGATTTGATTTTATCAGCACTCCATTACTAGCATTGATTTTCCTTAATACACAAATTTATCAACTTGCTCCATTTGCCTACTTCTTTAAATGTCTATAATCGAATTGAAAGTGTTGGCGCCATTGATACATTATTAAATAATAGCATCGATATATAATAACGAATAGTTAAAACTGTATTTTATTTTAGTAGTTGTGCTAATCAATCATAGACCGGAAAGAATTCAGTTCAACGCCGACCGGAAAAAAAAACATTTCAGCCGTGAAATTGAAAGAAATATAAAACGGGATCTATTCAAACAGATTTCTCTTTATCATTTTACGAGAAAAATAATTTGTTTCCTGGTTGCTGTTTGAAGTTAACCGACCTCTTTGCCAGCGGACAAATTCAAGCAAAAATTTTGAACGTACAAATCAAGAGGTCGCGTTTTAAATCCTGGCGTGAAGTAAATTTGATTTAATTTAGATTGGTTCGCAATAATCTCTAAAAATTATACAGCAAAGTTGCTATCCGCGTCTTTATGTTTGTGCGCTTAGTTCTTCTAAACTACGAAACGGATTTTGAAAAGATTTTCACTATCATTTAGAGAATTTCTTCCGAAAGGTTTAAACATATAATACATGCGTATTATATTTATAGAACGTAGAGAAAAGTCGATGTTTTGTAATCAAGTCGTAAAAATATATTTTTGGTCGCTTACATTGCTAACGCTGGCTGAAACTTATGAGATACATCAAAATAATGTACTACGAAATTGTATATCTTAAAAAGGCCTACATCAAAGTCCGCGATGGTATATGTCTATCCCCTAGCAATTGTAACTGTTCAGAATCAAAGATTTGCTATAGCTTTAGTCTTGTTTAGTTAGCAGATCTGAATCGTCAGATACTTTCCCAACTTCCTCTACCCGTCTCTTTCCTCTCTCCACTACCTTCCACCTCACAAAATATCCCAATTATTGGGAATGCCATAATAATAATAATACTATTTGGATGATTTGTATAGCGCCGGTTTTGTGCAAAATAACGGCCTTAGTATAGATTGGAAGATACTTATATTATCGCCCTGATGAAAGACCAAAATTCAGAATTGTGCCAGTGTTTAATGATCAGATCTGAAGAGTCAGGTACTTCCTCACCTTCCTCTCCCGTCTCTTTCTCCTCCCCACTACCTTCAACCAGGGCCGGACCTAAGCCAAACGGCGCCTAGTTTTCGCACTGATGAAATACCACCGTTCAGAATTGCAACTTTGCTTTAAATGGCTTTAGCCATATTTTGGTATCAAGAACTGAATAATCTGGTACTTGCCCACCTTTCTCTTCCTGTATCCTTTCCCTTTTTTTATTTGGTATGCCCCGCACCTCAAAGATCTCATTTCTACAGAATTCATTTTTCATCCTTCCTCTGCCAGTTATATGCATCACTACTATATTATATCAAGTCCCCGGCGTTGCCCGAGATTTGCAGAATTTTTCGAAATATAATGTAGGCAGTGACCTTCCTCTTGTTTTGAAGGTCAAATGTGCAAAAAATGATTAGTCTCGGGGCAAAACTGTAGATTTGTATACAAATCAAATCCACGCCGCGCACCTCAGACAAAATGCTTTATATATATATGTATATATATATAGATAGATATATACAAAATACTAAGAAAGTTCCTACGTACGATCATACAGGGTTTTCCAATAAGAGGTGTTATTTTTAATAGCCCGCTATTTCGGTAGATGTTACTTTTGAAGCTGTCATTTTTTGACATTTGACAAGTGGAAACTACGCCATTCATAAAAATGGAACGATACACGCTTCAACAACGCATTGAAATTATTAAAATTCACTTGAGTGAATCAAATGCAAATCATCTTGAGTGATGAGACCCATTTCCACCTCGGTGGCTTCGTCAACAAGCAAAATTGTCGCATCTGGGGCTCGAAAAACCCAAGAGTTATTGTTGAAAAGCCTATCTATCCTCAACGTGTGACTGTTTGGTGCGGTTTATGGTCCGGCGGAGTCATTGGATCTTACTTTTTCGAAAATGAGGCTGGAGCAACAGTTACGGTGAATGGATTGCGCTATGAAGAGACGATTGATGATTTTTTTATAGCCGAAATTGGATGGTATTAATCTGGACAATGTTTACTTTCAATAAGACGGCGCTATGTGCCACAAAAGCAACGAAACCATTGATCTTTTACGATTGAATTTCAAAATAACACCTCTTATTGGAAAGCCCTGTATTATACACCAAACAAATTATTTCTCAAACTACACGACAAAAAATCGAATGAACATCAGAAATAGAAATGAAAAGTCGAATAAACAAAAATTAAATTAAACCTTGATTTACGATTTCTTTTACAAATAAAACCTAATCTCAAATCAAAGTCTCACAAACAAACAAAAAAGTTATTGTTATCAATTTGTCACTCTTAAATTACCAGTTCTTATCTTGTTTCCATGGCAGCTTGGGATAGCTTATAGATCTGTCAGTAGCCAATGAATACATGTTTTGACTTACCGCCCGGGTGTATCGCACGTTCAATCAAATGCTTGTTAAGTCCCCAACCTTTAAACATGCATTATTTTCCCACTATAATGATTGTAGGCAGAAATATTGTCCGGTTATTAGTAACGTTAGTACTCCTTCAACGGAAGCAATCTTCCGAACAGGCCTTCCATTGATATGCTTGGTATAACTGTAAGTGACCAGCTCAGGTACGGGGGCTCCATCGAAGCCAGAGTAAAGTTGGCCTCTCAGAAGCTGGGCGTACTGTACAGGTCCCGCAGATACTTTAATAGTACACAACTGCTGACCCTGTACAAATCGCAAGTGCGCCCTACTGTCGAATTTGGCAGCCATCTCTGGTCCGGAGCCCCTAAATACCTGAAAAAAACCCTAGACTCTGTGCAAAAACGGGCGGTCCGTTTGATAGATTCCCCAATCTTAACAAACGGACTGCAATCTTTAGAGCACAGGCGTCAGGTAGGTATGCTGTCCTTGTTCTATCGGTATTACAATGGAAGATGCTCTGAGGAACTAGCGTCATTGATCCCTTCGGCACCGGTGCGTAGTCGGGATACACGCCAAACGCGCGCCCAACATTTGTACACAGTTGACACTTGTCACATGAGAACGGGTCGCTTCTACGATTCGTTCTTAAGTTCAACAGCTCGGCTGTGGAACGAACTGCCGGCCTCTGTGTTTCCTCCCTCCTACAACATGGGACTCTTCAAGACCCATGTTCACTCCTTCCTCTCCACAAAAAGACCCTCCACACAGCATACCATCCCATATATTAAACTATAAGCTTATGTAAATGTCCTCAATAATCTATCTATCTATTTATATAAAGACTAGCTTAGTCCTTGCTATAGACCCGGCGTTGCTGGGGGTTATGCTTAGGAGATAGACAAATACCATTCGGGACTTTTCTGTATGCTTTTTTTATATATTATACAATTCCAAAGTACATTATTTTGATGTATCTCTTAAGGTTAGGCAGTGTGAGCAATGTGAGCACCCAAAAATATTTTTTTTCACTTGGTTACAAAACATTGACTTTTCTTTACTTTCTATAAATATTATATGTGTGTATAAACCTTTCTAAAGAAATTCTCTAAATGATAGTGAAAACAAGAAGAACTAAGCGCACAAACAGACAGGCGCGAATAGCGAATTTGTTTTATACTATTTAGAGAATTGTTTGTGGCGGGCACAGGACCGAGCAGATCGGATTTGATTTTTATACAAATCTACAGCTTTATTCCCGGAGTAATTAAATTTTTCACACTTGACCTTCAAAATAAGAAAAAGATCACTACCATCTCCTTTTGACACGCTTTAAAGCAGAATTTTGAGCACAATAAAATTACCATCCATATCTTATTTTGAAAAACTCTGCTTAAAGCCCGAGCGACAATAGCAAAAATTTCCTGTTTTTTAATAAAAACAATACCTCCATAGTTCTAGGAAAATTTCCTCACATCAAATTTAAATGCATTTCTTTTAAGGCCCGGTAGTACGCGTTCAAAGATGGTTTGAAAGGGATATTAAAAAAACGATAATATTTAAGCGAAAATGGTGAAAATATTTAGTAAAACACGATTCGTTTGAAATACAGCAAAAATTTCTCAACAAATGCTTTAGTTGTATGTAAAGATACACTGTGAATTTTTTCATGCCTATAACATATTAAATAACAGAACTAAACGTGTTTTTAATAATTTTCGAAGCTCACTTTGCGATTTTTTTCTACAGAGGGAATTTCATATAGTTAAAGTTTCGGCATATCTTTTTTTAAATTATTTATTAATAAAAAAAGATACACGAATTACATTACATAATATAAAACAGTTTTTAATTACATAATATAATATAAGTATTTGATGTACCCCCATAAATAAGCAAGGCTTGTGTGTATGGGGGGTGTTATTATTTTGGTTTAAATTTGATATGATTCAGTTCAAGTGTTCGGAATACTTTTTAAGGTGCCTTTTGAATTCGTTTATATTTAGATTCATGTATCTAATTTTTTCTGGTAATGAATTAAAAAATTTAACTCCGAGATATTCATGGTTGAACTGTCCTATTGTTTTTTTACATTTAGAGTAGGAAGTATTGACGTTTTAAATTAAATATTTTATTTTCTTAAATGTATATATTTTTTTTGAAACTTAAATAGTTAACGAGAAACTTGTTATAAATCGGTAGAAATTGGATATGTTGGCATTAAAAAATCTGGTAATATTGGTGCATTTCTCGTGCTAATATTTTCGCAAAGTGACGTAAACATGTTTTTTCAAACGCCATAACAAATTAAGCGATTATTAATAGAATAATCGTTGCATTCTCATACCTGTATAATATTATTTTTATGTACACTCTTAATTATCAACAAACATCGCGAGAACGTGTTTTCCGTCTGGCTTCGAAGTGCGCACCAAGTCAATAGATAACTACATTACTGTGTTCTAATAATAATATTTCTAGAATATTGGATAATACTTCCAAAAGCTAATATTATAACAACCTACACTACACTTGGCTTTCACAGTTATTTGTCTATGGTAAATTAATATACCCTTCTAATATTTTTTTTATCTGGCGCACCCTCAAAGGTTATCTGAAATATGTTTAAATTTGGAATTATACAGGTAAATTGGTAATTTTCCAACGTTATTCGTGTAAAGGGAGTGCAAGCAAATATGATTTGAGAGAGTTTTTTGTCAGATTACTATAAAAGATTTGTTGGATTCATGATTTATTTAGAAATATTCCTGTTTTACATTAACTTTCAAATAGATTGCTTATTTTTTGCGATTGTTTCTAAATGTTCGGTAATGAATGAAAGCAAATGTTAGAAGCGGAAATCAACCGACTTTCCGACATCAGATCGAGCTAAAACTCGGGAGAGAGACTCGTTGTCAATTACAATGCATTCTATTAACTTTTTGTGGCAATCACGTACAAATACCCGGACATATAAGCATTTCTTTGAAATCGAGTGACATAACAGCAGTTAATATACGAAATAAATGTCGGCCTTACTCGTTCGGCATTTGGGGAGTTTGGTACTGTAGTTGATTTTTTCTTGTTAATTTGAAAAATACCAACTTATACGAAACAAAATTTCCGACGGGTTTGTATGGCGAGTGATATGGTGATATACCTTTAATGCCTCTTCAATTCTAAGGATCCTGATCCTTCACTCCAATTTCCATGGTGGACAAAGATCCCCCGTCTTCGTGGTTCGTGGAGAGCCAAGGACACTGACATATTGATGCCAGTGATATTTGATCCCTCCAGCACATTCTGACATTCCTCTGCTTCTACTGCCAGACACTTTGCCAGTGACTATGAGTTATCTATCTTAAAAGGTGTTGTAGGCAGAAGTTTAAGACCTATCGTGGATGGCTAGCTTTTCAAGAATGTACACATTTGGGCATCTGGCTACCTATGGAATCCTTACTAGATCAAGTCATTGTGCCTTGCTTTTATTATATCCACTGTACCACCTGAATCACTCGCCGAGTACTGGTTGTACTGATAACATCAGCCGAGTTCTCAGCAGATTTAATTCAGGCATAAGTGTCCATGTTTCCACATCGTATACAAATATGGGGAAAATCGGCGTCCTAAGTATCTATTCTCCAATCCAGGCTGCTCACAATCGCCGTCGAATGTACATACATAATTACGCCAAACTTCAAAAGTCATTCCACTCGAACAACGAGTGGTTCGAAGTGGTCGAGAATCGAGGCCCTGACCTTTCTCATCTTAGTGGTCTTAATTGTGCATCTGACTCCATATCTTTTGCGTTGCTCAAGTCGTCTTTTGTCATGCAAATTGTTCTTTTCACTTCTTGTAAGCCCACATATGACATTGTATTTCTCGTGGGTGGCTAGCTTGACCGGTCAATATCGAAACAGTGCTTTAAATAATTGAATTAGCTAATTTCAGGACTCAGATCTGATAAACCAGCTACCTTCGAAACAACATCTTCCCTGTCTCCTTTTTCAGAAAAAAAATAACCATAGCGAAAATTCGGACTACTTTGTAAAATAATGTTGAACTGTTATTGAGTTACCAGCATCCCAAATAGAAGAACTCCGAAAGTAATGAATAAATACGCACGTCATATTATAATTAAATAACGTGATATCATCGTGACTTTAGTGATGCGTCATTTCTACTCAGTTGTATAGATGTTTTTAACCGCTTTCGTTTTGTAATTTCCTAACTCAAGAGTGGTAATAATTACTCTCAGTATCGGAAAGATTTTCTCATTTCAGAATCGAAACTTTGCTTGAAAGATTTGGTTGGGAGATCTGATTAGCCAAACCCCTTCTAATCGTCCTATTCCTTATCTCATTTTCCTCCGTATTGGGGATGCTATAGTCATACTGACTCCGGACAGTAGGAAGCAGATGGAGCACATAAAATTCACATGTACCCAAGTACCCAATCATTTTGTTTTGCACACATTTTCTTTTATGAATGACAGTGATATTACCTCATGTACTAAGATAATCTTTTTATCACTAACTTTATCGATATGCATAATGCATTATTCCTACATGATGCAGGTACTGAGAAGTATCTTTTTATCACCTTTAATCACGTCACTTCACTTCGTTCCTGCTAGGATACATTTTTAACATCAATATTACTGCACTTCGTTCCTACAAGACATATCTCTTCATCACCAGCATTACAAAAATGTAATATCTTTTTATCACCAATGTTACTAAAATGTACCGCGTTTCTACTAACATATAATTTTATCACCTACATTACTGGACCTTGTTTCGTTAACGTTACTAAAATGCGCTTACCTCTTTCTTACCTTCTATCACAATAATTACTGTAGGTACCACGTTCCTTAATGTAGATCTTTTTTTCAGCAAAATTACTGTCCGTCTTTCCTGCTAAAGCCATTATTATAACCAATATAACTAAAAACGTACCGCTTTCGCACTAAGACGTATCTCTTTGTCACCAATATTACTAAACTGTACCTCGTTTCTTCTAAGATATTATATATTTTCATCACTAATGCTAACATTACTAAAATGTACCTCGTTTCTGCTAAGGTGTATCTTTTTATCAACAACATTACTAAAAGGTACCTCGTTCCTGCGAACGTGTATCTTTTTATCACCAAAATTGGTAAAATGTACCTCGTTCCTGCTAAGGTGTATGTTTTTATCACCAACATTGCTAAAATTTACCTCGTTCCTGGTAAGGTGTATGTTTTTATCACTAACATTGCTAAAATGTACCTCGTTCCTGCTAAGGTGTATCTTTTATTACCAACATTGCTAAAATGTACCTCGTTCCTGCAAAGGTGTATGATTTTATCACCAACTTTGCTAAAATGTACTTCGTTCCTGGTAAGGTGTATGTTTTTATCACCAACATTGCTAAAATGTACCTACCTACCTCTTTCCTACATAGACTTCCTGTCACCAACATTACCGTATCTCGTTCCACTACTAAGATATTATCGTTATATCATTAAAATAACAGATGTTTCCCCCGTTTAACTACTTACTTTCCTACTTATCTTTTACAGACACCCAATGGTGGAAATATTACGTACACAATATTACGATTCGAGCAACCAACACCGTTGGAATTAATTACGATTCCAAGAGCGTCTCTTCACGGGGCATTATTGTTTCATTTGCACGTTAATTAACGCCGTTTTGGGTCCACCAAGTAAAAACACTATTTCAGACACCGAAAAAATGAGCTTATAGAAGTGTGGTATGGGCGTGTCCGTAAGCCCGAAGTAAGCTTGAAATACTAATTGATCAAACGTTTCCAAATATCTACATTAGCGTATCAAGAAAGTAAGTGTACTGAGGCTCTCACGACCAAATGAATTTTATTTTCGACATGTTGGCTACACTTACGTGTAGCCTGACTCTTCCCTTCCGCAACGAGACCGGTTCAAGGTCAGTACGTTGAGAAATGTTGACGCAACAACACGTTTTGTGAAAAATGTCAATCCAATCTCCCGCCAAGTGCGAAATATGCGGCGTCATCCGTTTTCTCGTTTGGAAGGGAAAACCTCCGTTTGAGGTTTATAATTTGGTGAAAACTGCATATGGTGATAAAGCTATGAATTGTACGAGTATGTACAAGTGGTATCGCGAGTTTAAAAATGGTTCTCACCTCTTCACCCTCCGCCAAAAAGTTCAAAACCACAATTTCAGACAAGAAAATTATGGCATCCGTGTTTTGGGACTGTCAAGGCATAATTTTGATTGAATATCTGCCTCAAGGGGAGACCATCAACTTTGCAAGATACTGTGAGACCCTAAAAAAATTGCGGAAGGCGATTCAAAACAAGAGGAGAGGCATGCTGACAAAGGGAGTCAACCTGCTGCATGACAATGCCAGACTACACACGGCCAACGCAACGAAGGAACTGCTTGCTTCGTTTAAATGGGATGTCCTAAACCACCCCGCGCATTCCTCTGACCTAGCACCTTCAGATTTGTATCTCTTTACCTCCCTGAAGCTGTACATGAGTGGAAAAAGGTTTTCAACCGACGAGGAGGTAAAGGGGGAGGTGGAGAAGTGTACGAAGGGGTTGGCGGGAAACTACTTCGAGGAAGGCATCAAAAAGTTGTTACCCCGCTTCACCACCTGCATTGAGAGGAATGGCGACTATGTCGAAAAATAGCTTACATATGTACTACGGTAACTATGTAATTTTTATGTTTCAATAAAAAAAATTGTAAGCTACAAAAATTCAGTACACTTACTTTCTGGATACGCCTCGTATTTCCACGTATATTTTGACAGAATGTCTAAGTGTTTCCGCTTTGTAATAAAATCCAAATAAATGCAATATTTCTGAACATATCCTAAAACTAAAAAAACCTCACCTTACGTTTTTTGTAACTAAAATTACTGACGACGAAAAAATTTATAAAAACACACGTATTTTGTTAGGCGAATTAGCCTACGTGTACCCGGCTTGCTCGACTTTAATCTGTAAATGATAAGTGAAAACCCTCGTTGCGTAGTTTAGAAGAACTAAGCGCACGAATAGACAGACGCGGATTGCGACTTTGTTTTATACTATTTAGAGATACCAATGTACTGTCACGAGTACGAATTTACTAAAAGTTTATCAGGAAACGGCCTGTTATCCCATTTTTAGTTCATTATGATCTGAGATGTTGTGGAATGCTCTCGAATGTTCTGGACTGTTCTAGAAATTTCTACAGGGCGAAACATCCAGCCCTTACATCTTCAAAAGCACTGCATTCAAGTAAAAACGGGAACCTTCTTCATGGATGGGGGATAGAGGGCTACCACACCATATAACGGTTTTATACTATTGAAAGATATATTACAAACAAAGATATTAGAAGAACGAGATGTGCTATGAGCAGTTCATACTGAGTGGAATTGTTTTGCCCAGTGTCGCCGGCTTTGTTCACCAATACTACTGCACACCTTCGCTTGCGCTAAGGTATCCGCACTAATACATAGAACAGATTTCTGTGCGTACACGTCCCGATACCGTTCAAAGTACCCTAATTAGGTAGTACTCCGCCTACGGTCCGGCGGCCAACATAGCATATCTCGTTCTTCTAATATCTTTGATTACAAACGTAATGGTCTCTTCACTTTTTTGTCATGTCATATACAAATAATTGATAACGAAGTTTCATAATATTCTTTAAAAATCGCATTGAAACCTTTGGTTTCATAATTGTTCAAATTTTAAATCTTCTATGAATAAGTTTTTTTGTTATTTGAATATAAAGCGTGGTGTTTTTTCTTTCTAAAATCATTTAGATCATATTTTTCACCGTGAGAGTAAGGGAGATACAACGATTTCTATGAAACCGTATGAGCTGTTCTGAAAAGTAAGTATAAATTCGGTTAAAATGTCTTTGTTCTAATACCGCACATAATTTACCTCGATGCCTACACCTTTGAGGTTGTTGTGTTTAGGGTATTTTTGAATAATTGCAGGAGTTTTGTAGGAGGTATGAAGCACAGAACTCAGCAAATCATTCCATAACCGGGCTGTTGAACACAAGATCATGTCATAAAAGCAACCCGTTCCCACGTGTCGAATGTCAAGCAAACGTTGTGTTTTCCGCCTGTGAAGTTACAGTACTACAAGCATAATACATTTTGTATGGGGTGTTTGAGATCTTCGTTCAAGTTGCACTACAAATGTCCCACATTTTATAAAGTCCCATGCTGTACGACTCACCTCAGCATCTTACGTCTCTTATACAAAATTGAAAATCGTTCCACAGCCAAGAACGACTCGTTCTCATGTGACAAATGTCGACCGTGTACATATGTTGGGCACGCGTTTGGCGTGTTTCTCGATTATGAACCGGTGCCGAAGGGATCAATGACGCTATTTCCTTGGAGTATCTTCCACTTTAATACTGGATCTTCCAGAATGCGACTTTTACATATTGCTCAATAAAATTTAGCCTTCAGGCCAGTTCTCACAGTTCGTATTTTCAAAGTTAGTGTAGTTTCCCACATTTGCAGATTCGACCCTACAATAAAAAAATTCATTGGACTGGTATTTTTATAAAAATATTGTCTTGTTTGTGTATCATTTATGATTAAAGAATTCGTGACATTTTACTTCAAGCGGCGGCAGCTTTCAAATAGAGCTGTTCGCTCTCTATTTTATGATCACCCTAGTTAAACCATTATGCCTAAAAATATTTTCCAATATCTTTCCCACCCCTGTCTCATAGTAATAAAAACCCCAAATAAAGTTTCATCTCCCTTAAAATAATTCCTTTAAAATATATGTATTGTTTAAGTCACGTTTGTATCATTTAGGATAGTTAAGTGCATTATTGAATGTTTTTTGTGGAACAACTTTATTTTTGTAATATGTCCTTCAGAATATAGTTTAAATACAGATACCTCCCAGAAAAAGGACAGTATTGCTATAACTGGTAGGTACAGGTGTACCTACGCAGGAGCTAGTATTGATATAACTGGTAGGTACATGCGTACCTACGCAGTCAGTCGTGAGATAATTACTAGGTTTATGTAAACCTAGGGAAAACTGAAGAATAAAGGAAACTAGACCTTTATTTCTTTCAGTTTAAGTTTGAGCAAAGGAAAATAAGATCCTCTGCAATTATATTGTGAATTAATAAATTTATATGTCAAGAAGAAGAAGTGTTTTCCTGCATTCCATCTGACGGCGTGTTCTTGTACCACGATAGCAGAAACAAATACCGATTGACCTGACTTCTGTGCCCTATACATTAAATTAATCTCCGATTGTTAAGATAGGAGTCAAGAGTGTTTTCAAGTATTTTCGGGCTCCAGACCAGAGGTGGCTGTCAAATTCAACAGTGGGGCGTACTTGCTATTTGTACAGGGTCAGCAGTTGTATATTATTAAAGTATCAGTTGTGTATTATTAAAGTATCTGCCCTGTTTATAACACCCAGCGCCACAGTACAGTGCACCTAGGTATTTAAATTGGCGAAATTATTATTTTTTTCGATTCGGTTTATTTTTCACTTCTAGGATTGTCAGTACAGTGGTTTCAGAGAATCCAATGACCATTTTAGAGGGACTAATAGACTTGATGCGGCTCGCGGCCTCAGTTACGACTTGCGAGTTGATACGGTAGCGTATGCACAAGCCAAACGCCGGTTTTCCGTGTCATTTAATAATATAAATATGTAATAAATAAACTGTAATGTAATATGGTTTAAAACTTGTGAGTAATGTTACCAGTTGGTATTGTTTTGTAACCTTTAGTTTGATATGGCAGCGTACGCATTCGCCAAACGCCAGTTTCTGCCTTAGGTATATTAATTAACGTTCAAGATAAACATGTCATTTAATATTTTATACAAACAGTTAGTAATAGTTTTATGAAGATTTATACTCCCAGTAAAAACTTGGTCGCTAGCGTTGAGAGCCGTTAGTAATAATAATTTTACTGATTTGTGTAGCACAGTTTTTGTGAAAAATCGACGAAAAAGGGCTCTGGATAATAATAATAACATTAAATAACAAGTAATATAAAATGTTTAAAAAGGTGTAATTTAATATGTTATATAACGTTTTAAATCCTATACCACTTTCGTTTCGAGTAGTGATAATTTTATGTGAATCAAGTACACCAGTTTTCCGAGTAATTATTGAATAACGATGTCATGCTTAAAAAGTGTAATTTAAAATGTAATATAAATAGTTTGTGATGTTATTCGACCTTTATTTTGTTAAAGGTCATGTTTCGTTCCGGTGAAGGATAGTAATTTTAGTGTCAATTTCGTTTCGGGCAGTGTGAAATGTGGCATTTGTTTTGCACGTCAGTTTTAAATAAGGTTTTCAGTTTAAATAGTCGTACAAATCGACTTTCTGGAAAATAAATTGGTTGAAACTACTTGGAAATTTGTGATTTCTTTTTCGTAGTGAGAAAATATAGAAATATTTCGTAGGATTTTGGTTTGTGGTACAATCTATGTCGGTTAATAGTTAGTTATATCGGTTATACACGGTGTCGGGAAACTACACGGAGAAAACTTACTGATATGAAAAATCTTGTCAAATATTCGTTTTTCAATTAAAAATGGATCTGCGGGCCTACGAATGAATTGAAATAGTTCCTAACAATGTGTCAGTCAAAAGCGAATGTTTTATGAGGACGGCGGAACACGTGTTCATACAAATACTGATATTGATATTGACGTATTCCGTCATCATATTTACTAGGAAAAGAACACGTGTTTTCGACATATTCTGAATGACTAATAGATCAGGAAGTTGGCATGCTGTCACTTTTTAACAGGATCGTTTTATCACATATAGTACCCAAAATAATATTTTTTATGTTTAATTTTTTTTTCTATGCTTGACGCATTTTTCAAAATTAACCTTAAAATTCGAACTTTGTGGCTCGATCTTCTCAAAAACGAAAGCTCAATTAAAAAAAACTTGCCACAATCTACTCCAAATGAGATGTAGATTCACCAGTTTCCAGTTTGTACTACGAGTTTCAGGACTCCGTGTATATGAAGGGTGTATAAAATCATCTGTGCTTTCGGAAAAAAAGCTTTTTTATTAATTTAATGTTGTAATTTGTTTCATTAAAATCAATTTTAAATGTCCACTTGAGGTACAGTTTTGCGCAATTTTTAAAAAGTTTTAAATAGTTAAGTTGTGTTTAAAAAAACAGTTTTGTGGAAAAAGTGAGTGTACGTCTTGTACATGAAGTAAATAAAGTGATAAAGATTAATTGAAAATGCTATCAGGTTTTGAAATAAGGGTAAGTTTAATAAAAATACATAATATATTAATTTTTGTTTTTAATAAGCTGAATAAAAAAAAATGTTGCATCTGTAGTTCTTGTTCTACGCACATGCAAAGCGGTCTTATTGTCAAGTTGTGCTATATACCTCAGTGGAACAAGCTGGCATTTTGATCAAAACAAGGACCAACCACACGCACTGACGACTTAAACGCAACACAACTATGGCCCGGTATATCAGTCAGTTAGTATCCTCGCTATTTAGGACATTCCTATCTCAAATTTTAGCGGGCCAAATCAGCCATTTAAGACCATTGGCTGCAAAATATATACTTTTAAGACGCTAATTTGATAGCGACGAAAATAATTGTATCTAATTACAAACTCATACGGTCTTACAGAAATCATTGTATCTCCCTTACTGTTATTGTTATAAATATGATCTAAACAGTGTTAAAAAGAAGAAAAAACACCACGCTTTATATTCAAATCCAGAAGTTAATAAACGGTACTGTTAAAATGTGCACCTTTACGAAACCAAAGGTACCGACAGTAAAATTATTGAACTTTTGGTGAATTTTTAATTAATTAGTTTTGTATGAAACGACATAAAAGTGAGGTTATGATAACGTTTGAAATATATTTGTTAAATAAAATATCTAAGTTTGTTTTTATATATTTTTTCGTTATCGGCAATTTAACATATATTTTTTTAATATTCATTTATCTGTAAAATATAAGAGAGTATTTTGTCACCTTTCAAAAACAGTTCTTAGTTTTGTGGCAGCAATGTGTGTGTGTGTGTGTATTTGTAATTTACGGTGGCTACCCGAACCGTAAATTGTGTTCAGGAGACGGGAGATTGAAATGAGTATCTGCGGTATTAATTAAATTTATTCGAGAGGACGAATATTACAATTTTACAGAACGCGGAGACAGTGGCAGACAAAGTAGAGAGAGTGGCGGTAGGATCGAAGGTTGAAACCGGAATGAAGATTTCTCTTCTCGTGCTCGCTTGCGTCTAGCGGCGGATTAATTCACGTTAGTATTGCCACATGTGGGAGGAAATAAAGTAGTCCCACAGTTTTCGAATACGTTGAAAAATTTCCATTTATTTGGATTTTATTGCAAAGAGGAAATCTTCTGATAGTATGTGGCTGAGGCCAGAGGAGTTCAATTCATCGATCGATGAGGAATGTTGATGTTATTAATTGATAATCAATCAATAGTTTAGTAAGGTATAACAAGGTATTCAATAAGAAAAACTTTTAAATTTTTTAACGTCAGGACCGTTTGTTTTCAGCGGTTAGTTCGATATCATTTCACGAAGAGTGCGCTGACTCCAATCAAAACAAATGCTATTTAAAATTAGCATAATCGCTTATAGCACCATGCCGATTGATGTGAGGAATTTTATCAAAAATCAACTCGTTAATTAAACCCGCCTAAAAATAAACTGCTGTCGTTAACATTTAGAAAACCGAAGCGAAGACAATAGACAGCGTAGATATACGAGTACATCTCACGTAGACAGTAGTTTGGTTTTACAAAGAAAAGAGAAAAGCGTTCCTTTATTAAAATCGTAGATAATAGTGAAATATTGGTGATATACGGATTATGTGTCAATCTGTGCTAAGCTCGACATTCCAACCAAGCCGAGCTTGAAATCAACTGATATACCGGGCCTATGAAACGTTTGAAAACAAGTAATTCGGTGGCATTCCGCGCTCTTTAGAGCATAATTAGCTGTATCTCGGCATGCGTTGCTGTGGCACAGTCTGTCTGTGCAGATAGAGATACAATAGCGCGTATTGCTTTTACGTCCAACATATTGCGATGTTTTTTGAAACAGCATGTTTTTACCTGTCACATGTGACATCTATATAATACAGGAAAATAAATACACACGCGTATTCGAATGCAGTGTCAAAATTTGAAACTAATCATTGAAGTACTTTCGGAGATTTAAGATTTTGAACAAACGAACATTTACATATGTGCTTTCCGAATTACTACCAATTTGCAACATATTTCTCTTGAACACTTTAAATTTTTAAGTTCCTAAAAAATACATGTTATTTTTTAAGATATTATGTATTCATTTAGAGAGCTGAAACCGTAATTATTTGAAATTCCCTCGACAGAAAAAAATCGCAAACTAAGCTCCGAAAATTATTAATAACACATTTTGTTCTGTTATTTAACATGTTATGGGTATGAAAAAAATTACAGTGTATCTTTAGATGAAACTTAAGCATTTGTCGAGAGATTTTTGCTCCATTTTAAACGAGTCGTCTTTTATTAAATATTTTCACAATTTTCGCTTATTGGCACGCTCACTCTAAAATTCGTATTTGCAAATCTCCCTTTCAGCTTAGTGCGTAGCATTCTCGAGAATGGATATCAGGTATGGGGGCCAGAGGACACTGTCTATGTACTAATGGTCGAGAAGATACAAAAGAAGTTTTTACGATACCTCTACATGAGAGAGTTTGGTTATTACCCATGGCTGTTTCCAACAGAATTTATCTTGGGAATGCTGGGTGTATGCAGCCTTAGTTCCAGAAGGGATGTTGCATTACTTCTGATTCCTGATGGCGTATAAGCTTCTAAATGGTTTAGTATCAATACCAGACATTCTGGCTAAAATAGGATTTTATGTCCCGGATAATTTTGCGCGAGGCCGCCAACACAGGCTTTTGATTCTTCCTAGGTGCAGAACTAACTTACCAATGGTGATGCCCTTGGGAAGAATCACTAACTGCCTCGCAGGAAATGTGGATATTTTCCACATGTCCTACAACGTATTTAAACGTGAAATATTATTATTCAATACTTAAAATTGTAAATCTAAATTTGAAACTTTTTTCTTTGTCCCACTTGTAAATGTACCTATTTGTTATTCACTTTTTTGTAAATGTTAATTATCGATATTGCAATGTTCTGGTTCATACTGTTTTTGCAAATAAACAATAAATAAATAAAATATAAATAAAACATTTTCTTATTCTTTTTGAAAGCTTACTACAGAGCCCTAACCAAACTCCACCTATCGTCTATTTACCATAGCATTATTAGCAAAGACGCCAACCATTATGTCGGCAAATGTCCCAGAATAGGCGTCCGGTATTTCGATTTGACTAGCCTTTTTAAAGCTCGTCGGTCGAAACCTTTGGCATTTATTTTTGGCACGGTATAATAATACAATGTGTAAGTACAGTCGCCATTAGCCGAGAGATCGATCAATATGGCGCCTTGACTCAACCAGGCCATGTCTGCCGTCTGGACTGTCTGTATCTGCTTACTGGACCCCAATATTTACAGGTTTAATATCCGGAAAGTTATTTCATCACCCGGAAATACAATTTTCGTGGCAAAGGGTATATTTATTTATTTATACGTCTAAAAAGGCTTTCACATAAAAGTGATACGTGACTGTACATAGAAGAATATCTGTATTAAATATAGGAAATAATAATAGTATCTTGATGTAATCCACTATAAAGATGGTACAAAATTGATTTATGAATACATAAATATAAAATTGTAATTATTTAAATAGTGAGAATATAATGAAAAATAATTCAAATGAAACAACATTAGTAAAACGTAACAGAAATACAAAATAAAATATATACTAGAACAATACAATATATACGACCAATACTACTTTAATATTTTGCAGGATTAAACAAAGTTCTGGTATAGATTACGCTTAATTCTATAAATGGTATCATTTAATATTTCAATAGTAGCCCCAAACTTTTTGCCTAGATTAGATGCATCCTATTGGTTAGTGCGTGTGTCTGATAGTTGGTTGTGTATGTATTACAGAAGAATGTTACATTCTGTTTCATGTTCCTATTTATTATGCTAGCTTTCGAACAAAACATAATTAGGGTTCTGTGTAAGTGCATGCATATTTTCCGTACGCTTCCGACAGTGATGTGTCGCTGAGAAACAGCATTTTGTTTTGCTTGACTTTTGGAATGCTAGGGTTAAAAACTACGAGCAAATTCAAGGCTGATGTCTTGGCACGCTATGGGTTAAGACTAACTTTGTAGCTATTTAGCAAAAAAGCGACTGGTGTATTTTTATACGTGTACGAATTAAAATATTCTAAAGTTTTTATTTTAAAGAGTTATTCGAATAGAGTTATTTTTAGTTATTAGTTTTCAATTTCTAAAGGAAAACTCGACCCTCGACGACGGGGGTGCTGTTCCGCCGTCGGTTCCTCACTGCGGCTTCTATATGAAAAAGCTGAGGATCCGGCATCGGGATGTACTCCACGTCATACGGGGGCTCGATGTTAACAAAGGTAGTGAACCTGATGGAATACCTGCCCTGGTATTGCAGAGGTGTGCTGCGGAAATAGTTCCAGTTTTGACAAAGCTCTTCAAAATGTCCCTGAAGTGTGGCACTGTGCCCTCTGGTTGGAAAAAAGTGGTAATTCACCCTATTCCCAAGAAAGGTGACCGCTCCAACCCGGCCAACTACCGCCCCATAGCGATCACATCAGTTCTGTCCAAAGTGATGGAACGTGTGATCAACGACAAACTGCTCACATACCTCGAGAAGAACAAAATTATCAACGACCGTCAATACGGATTCCGGCGGAACCGCTCGTGCGGTGATCTTCTCGCGTATGTGACGCATGTTTGGGGGCGGTGCCTGGAACGTCACGGTGAGACCCAAACGGTCGCACTAGACATATCCAAGGCCTTTGACCGGGTCTGGCACCGAGGACTTGTCAACAAATTGCATTCTTACGGACTTCCCGCATCCCTGTGTACGTGGATTGCTGACTTTTTAAGGGATAGGTCGATTCAGGCGGTTGCTGACGGTTTCACCTCTTCCTCGCACTCCATAAATGCTGGCGTCCCACAGGGATCGGTTCTGTCTCCGACTTTGTTTTTGTTGCACATCAATGACCTTTTGACATGTGCACCGATTCATTGTTACGCGGATGACAGTACAGTTCATGATAGCTTTTTGTTTGACAAGCCCCCAAAGGGCACACAAACTCCAACGGCTCGGAGGGCTTTGAAGCAGAGAATGGACGGTTATATCGAGAGTATTTCCTCCTGGGGTAAAAATAATCTCGTCGAATTTAATGTTTCAAAGACCCAATCCTGTCTGATTACGTCTAAAAGGGATCCAAATGATAATCTAGTCTCCTTCAACGGAAGCAATCTTCCGAACAGGCCTTCCATTGATATGCTTGGTGTAACTATAAGTGACCAGCTCAGGTACGGGGGCTCCATCGAAGCCAGAGTAAAGTTGGCCTCTCAGAAGCTGGGCGTACTGTACAGGGCCCGCAGATACTTTAATAGTACACAACTGCTCACCCTGTACAAATCGCAAGTGCGCCCTACTGTCGAATTTGGCAGCCATCTCTGGTCTGGAGCCCCAAAATACCTGAAAAAAACCCTTGACTCTGTGCAGAAACGGGCGGTCCGTTTGTCCGACTGCAATCTTTAGAGCACAGGCGTCAGGTAGGTATGCTGTCCTTGTTCTATCGGTATTACAATGGAAGATGCTCTGAGGAACTAGCGTCATTGATCCCTTCGGCACCGGTGCGTAGTCGGGATACACGCCAAACGCGCGCCCAACATTTGTACACAGTTGACACTTGTCACATGAGAACGGGTCGCTTCTATTATTCGTTCTTAAGTTCAACAGCTCGGCTGTGGAACGAACTGCCGGCCTCTGTGTTTCCTCCCTCCTACAACATGGGACTCTTCAATACCCATGTTCACTCCTTCCTCTCCAAAAAAAGACCCTCCACACAGCATCCCCAAAGATGACATAGGCCCCGAGGGAAATTATTTTCTTCAGGGCCTCCTGTGTGGAGTAAAAAAAAAAAAAAATTCAATTGAAGTTTATTTTCGTTCTGTATTGAAGAAATGTTTCACTTGGCAGACTCTCTTCGATCGACAAATGCAAATTTTGAAATTTTATTTTGGGAATTGTCAAATAGCTGTAATAATGAGGTCACTGTGGACTTCACGCCTGCAAAACTACTGTCAATTGGCAATTATGCTCAATATAAATCAGGGATGGCGAATCAATGACACACGGAGAAAACTGATGTAAAATATTGCTAATTTATTAATAATCTCTTCAAATTATTCGTTATCCGGTAAAAACAGGATTGCAGCTCTTTAACGAATGAATCGATAGGTTTCCTAATAGATTATCTATAAAACACTTATGAGTAATGGCCATGTCGGAACACGTGTTCATAAAAATACAAATATTTTCGCATGTCGTCATTGAATGTTATCAGAAAACGTGTTCATGTACCTGCATTTGTCATCAAATGATTCGAATCAGTCTGGTAAGAAGAATTGACGAGAGCTCATCATAATAAATAATTTCGTAATACGAGATGGAAATTGGTGAATCTCTAAGATCATTAATTCCAACGGAACCCAAAAAAATCTTATTTTCAATCGAAGCCTTTCGATTTCTTAAAAGTTTTTCCTTTTCTTCGGCGAATAAAAGGTTAAAAAAAACTTTTGCAGCGGAGCCTACGCTTCAAAGCATTTAACAATTCATTAAAACCTCCAAGCAACCGATATTTTTCAAATGCAACCTAAAAAATTCCAAATTTTGACTGCCTCCGTGGTCGTGGGTTTAAATGGCATACGCAAGAAAATTTTAATTGATTAATTTTTGTTATTTCACAGTTTACTCATTTAATATTATATTAAGTATATTAGCGGGATGTTCTAGAGTGGAAGATACTTCCAGTATCGCCCTGGTGTAACACCACCATTCAGAATTGAAAAGTTTCTTGAAATGGCTTTGGCCGTATTTGGTGACCAGGTCTCAATAGAACGGTACTTCTCTTCTGTGGTGTTTGTGTTAAGGTGTATAAATGCAAGCAAGATATGTTGTTTTCCTACAAACAGTAGGTACTCCAACTCGTCGTGGAAGGAGATTTTAGAGAATAAATTGTTTATATTAAATCAGGGATGTATACAATACTTCGCGTATTACAACAGTGACTTCGATGTTTGACCTAACTAGGAGCTGGCTAAATGAGATCTGCAACAACATGTTTTTCTGGAAGCGGCCTAACTGGCACTAACGACTACTGACTACTAGCTGCCATCTTGCGGATTTCCAAGCAAGCTCTTTGCACTGCCCTCTATGGCTGCACCTGTGAAGCTCTTAGCTAACTCACTTCCCTTGCGAGATTCTATAAAACGCGATGCATGCAAGTAAATAGAATGGATCTTTTTGTTACAAGGAGCTCCTTAATAAATACCAGTACTTGATTACGTATATACTTTACAGTGTACTACCCGACACGCGTCAATAAAGGCACGACATCACACACGGAAGTCATGGGCAAGATCTTAGATCACACCCTCCTTCCTCTTTCTCATATCATCCCCTCCCTACTACCTTCACCCTTACAACATTTCCCTATTAGGCATGCCATAGACTCGCTGGCCCCAGACGATTGGGAGCAGCTGGGACTCTTATGCGCTTTCAAAAACGATAGCTCAAATAAAAAAAGTTATACTACAAAATCGATTCCAAATTTCCCTCTTGTACTACGAATTTCCGGACACCGTGTACAATACGGAAACGTAGATAGATAGATTAATATAAAACGCGAGACAAATAATTTTATCTCGAATTTCACCCCTTTGAGTCATATCCAATATTAATAAGTTTCTGTCAGATTAAATTACTCTATTTTTATGTAATCCAATTACATTGAAAGGAAATTGAGATAAAACTTTTACTTCAGCTCAAACTAATCAATTTATTCAAACGTTTCCCTCGGAAAGGAAGTCAAATAAATTTCGCGTAACATTCACTTTTTTATGTGAATACCGCATAAGACTTCCGACTGTCTGGAGCCAGTAACCATGGTATCCCATGGTTGGGGTTTGGCCTATGGTGTCACGCTGAAGGAGTGTGTTGAGAAAGGGTATGCGAAAGCGAAATGTGCCGAATAATTACCTGATTTTAAAAAAGTAAAGCATTAAGTACATATATCTCTGCTATTACGGTTGAGGTCAAATTAATGTCGAGCTTAGCACATAATCCGTATACAGGTCGTAAGCATAGATATCACCAATATATTTTTTTTTTTTTTCAGTTTCAGTGCCGGCAACCCGGGCGTTCATTTAATTTCATGGTTGTTTACATTGTTTTCTTTTCTTTTATGTATTACATGTATTGTCTACGATTTTGATAGAGGAATATGCTTTTATTATATATATTTTGTACTATAGGATACGGTTGACATAAGATTCCCGTGAGCACTTAGGCCATAGGCTCATTGTGCTTATTCATTATTTTAACACATTCTTTGCGGGAAACGAGAAAACTCGTCATACGCCTTTTTACAGTAAGACGCGGGAGACGAGTTTACTCGTTTTGTTGCGCAAAGCGGTGAGGAGCGGGAAACTTGTAAACAAGGGGTTCTAAACGGGTGCGGGGTCATGTGTTTTCTATTGTCGGCGGTACCCGATCTATCTACTTGTCAATACAATGAGTTTGAAACACAACAAAAAAATAAAAAATAGTAAAGTCGCTGTCGCGTATGTTCCGTTCACAAACTACGCAGTGAAACGAGGTACATATGCAAGTTTTGCAATGTGCCCCTGCATAAAGGAAATTGTTTCGAACGCTATCACACATTGAAGCACTAGTAGGTTATAGTTTTTTTTCATATATATGTATTGAAAATTTCTAAATAATCTTGTAATTTTGTATGAATAAATTTCGATGTGTTATTTCAATTGTGAAATACTGTTTTTTCTATGATTCCCAAGAAAGTAGAAAGGTTTTGTTTATAAAAAAAAGGAGTTACACATACATTGTTAAGTAAATAAATAGAAATATCTTTTTAAAGTAAAACACTGAAAGTTTCATCGAAAAATATCAAATAGATCATAAGATATGAATATTTTGCGGAAAGTCTAATTTTAGCGCTAAAATTTTAAAAAACACCCGCGCTACGCCCCCAATTTGGCGGTAAAATGCCTGACCATATAGTGTTAACAGTAATCCGGTCCCTTTTATAAAGTTCACCAGGGTTGTCATTGGATATGTGGCTATGTCTTCTGGTTCTACAATGTGTCTTCCCAGGTATCTGAACATTGTTACCAACAGAGCGGGACATTGGCACCAATGGTGAATTGGAGTTTCTTCATCCTCTTCACATTTCCTGCATCTGTTTGTGTTTTCCACTCCCAATATCTGCATGTGTCTCCTGAGATGGCAGTGTCCCGTTAGTAGTCCTACCAGTTCCCTCAGTGAGTTTCTGTCCATATTGAGTAGTTGTCAGAGGAATGTGTTTCTATTTTCTATGTAAAACCAAATTACGGTCTATGTGACTGGTATATCTATGCTTTCTACTGTCGTCAGGAGATCGAATGCTTTCAAATGTGAAATGTTTTAGGTGGGCTTAAATAAGGTTCCCCCATTGATGTATTATACTAGATTAGCCCTGTCTAGTTAAATTCATTTTTAAAAATAACGCCACGTAGCGTACGTCACAAATATGGAGATGAACTTAATAACCCAACTCTGTTTAAACTCCTTGTACAAGCGTTCAAACTCGTAATCGAAACCACGGAGAATTTGTTGTCAGAGGTGTTGTAATATGGACATAATTCAAATTTAAATATTTGGAACTCGGTTATTTTTGTGATTGAAAAAATGAACTTGCCCAGCATAGCTGAGAACATTTGTTACTGCTAGCGCATCGGCGTCTAAAATAGGGAACTATTCTGCGACTACAAAATAGACCAACAAAAGGTAAAACGCAATGCACAGTGCCCATTTCGCATTGCGACATAATGCGTGGGCCTTTTAAATGTGCATGTGAACCAAACCAAAATTGTGTTGGGGTTATTTTTAAATGAATATGCCGTGTCTAGTCTAATTTAGTCTATGGGTTCCCCACTTGAATCAGCATGGTGCTATACGCGAGGATACTAATTTTAAATGGTATTTGTTTTGCTGTAGCCAATAAACTATTCATTAAATTATGACGAACAAATCTTTTTTATGATAATTTTCCAGATAATTTGTCTATTTTAGGTTGACAATCAATCAATAACTTCAACATCCCTCATCGCTCGATGAATATAATACTCCACACTGATAAAATTAGGCAATTTAGGAAACTTTCGGTGAGATGGAAGTACGTTATTACTCACGTAAACGTCATATTTGACATTTGTTACTGCTAGCGCATCAGCGTCTAAAATAGGGAACTATTTTGCGACTTATCTTGGTTTGAGCGGCCGATTTAGCCCGCTTAAATTTGAGCGAGGAATGCCGCACGTAGCAAGGATACGGACCGACCGGAATATATCCAGGTGACCCAGATGTTACATGTAAATATCCAATCATAAGTTGAAAGTATACCATTCTATACAGCATAACTCTGAACAGGCAGATATTTGAGATAAGACGTAAAATTAACTTATGTTTTGTTGTAACATACCCATCTATTCGTATACTTGCACATTGTTTACGTTGTGGGGTGGTCCCTAAACTTTCCAATCTAATCAAATCAAGATTTTCCATAAGTTGAAAGTATACCATTCTATACAGTATAACTCTGAACAGGCAGACATTTGAGATAAGTCATGAAAGTAGCTTATCTTCTGTTTGAAAATCCCTATCTATTCGTATACTTATATATTATTTACATTGAGGGGTGGGCCCTAAACTTCTCGTTCTAATAAAATGATTTTTCACCTTGACCCAAATATTAAATGTAAATATTTTAGCATAAGTTGAAAGCAATACCATTCTAACGATGACTTAAATACACTAATTGCATATTCTCAGTTTTCTTTCAGTCATTAGCTATTCAAAATGGTGCTCCAATCCAAAGCAATTTCCTTCTGTTCTACAACGCAGTTTAACGTTTCTGAATAGAAGTTGAATACCTAATATTGCAAACAGGGAGTTTCGTTGGGGTTATTTCTGTAAACCGTTGTTTACGTAATGTTTAGCGTAGGTCATAGTTCACCAGAGTGTTAAATAGTAAAGAATTAAGGTGACCTTACCTACTTATTAACCCCTTCACGCGCAAATGATTCTTGATTCAATCGAAGTTCTTAGGTTCTATACGTTGTGACGATAGATACATCATTTCTCTATTTATTTATATATTTTAAACTCTCAGGCCTCTGGCATATTCTGTCAGAACTTGTGTGAGTTTCTGCTTTGCAATAAAATCCAAAAAATGGAATATTTCTAAACGTATCTGAAAACAAACTCCATTTGAATGGATATGAAATACGCTTTCAAATTGTATTATTTGAAAAAACATATGATTCTTGAGTTATAAAATTTTTAAATGCAATCCTAAAAAAGTTTGAAAAATGGGTCACCTTGTGTTTATTGGTCCAAAAAATGAACTAAAATTACTGAAAACAAAAAACAAAACGAAAAACGTATTTTATTAGACAAATATATTAAAAACATAATTTTTATCGTCACTTTTTGTCATTTTATATAAAAAAAAGCTTCATAATTTTTTTTTAAAATTGCGGTTGGAACCTTTTGTTTAATGGAGGTGACTTCTAGATTTGAATATAAAGTGTGGTATTTTCTCTTTCTAGCACCTTTTAGATCATATTTCTAACCATGACAGTAAGGGAGACGCAACAATTTCTATGATACCATATGGCTGTTCGTAAAAGCGGAAAAATCAGCCCGAAGGTTTAACCCTTTCAGGCCCAGTGTTAATTCAAATCAACATGAACTTTGTGAATTTTTTTACCGTAACGGTAGCGATTTAGAAAAGCCATATTTTTGTTTTCTTATACCTTGTAGTCTTTTCTGTGGCGTCTATTTTTTCCGTTCGGTTGAAATTGTTATTCCCGCCACAACAACGATAAATATTTTGACATCTGCTGATTGTGAGTTTCATCGAATTTCTGCCGTCATTGATTATTTCATTTAAGGCGAGATATCAATATTTTCTATTCGAATTACAAATATTTTAACGCATTAAGATGTGTTCTATAATAATAACATTAGTTCAATTCTCTGTCCACAGTCATTTGCCAGAATATTGTAAATTAATTTTAATATTCATTCAAATTAACACTGGTAGTGACGGACATGTTCTCGACTAGTATGGCGAATTTTTACAGATTTATTATCCTAGATTATTACTTTATTTCAGAATGAATTTAAGTAAAAACGTTATTAAGAGATTATCACCGCATTGTAAATGTGAATTTTCGACATGAAACAGTTATTTGTATTACTTTTGCATTATGTTTATTTTACCTAACTATTTAAAAAATACCCTCTGACGTCCAATGTTAATCCAAATTAACAGAGAATAATTCAAAAAAAAAAAAAATTTAATACCCAAAATTTTCAAATAATTTTCTGAGGTATTATCAAGCATTACATATTAAACTCTACAACAAAATACCACTCACACTCAAAAACCTCAACACTTTAACATTTAAATCTGAAATAAAAAGCTGGATACTTAACATAGGGAGATCTGAAATAGAAAATTTACTGAAATCAAACACAGACTAAAACAGAATCAACTGAACTATACCAAAAAACACTTCATATATATAACTATACCAAAAATCACTACAATATATAAATATATATATATATATATATATATATATATTTTTTTTTTTTTTTTTTTTTTTTTTTTTTATTTATATATACAGGGTGTCCGGAAACTCGTAGTACAAGCGGGAAACTGGTGAATTTACATCACATTTGGAGTCGATTTTGTAGTATATATTTTTTTTATTTGATCTTTCGTTATCGAGTAAATCGAGTTTGAAGTTGATTTTTTTTTTTTAATCAAATTCTTATAAATTATTACTGAAGATCAAAGTACCCAACTAATTAAAACTATTTGAAAGTAAAACAAATGAAGAAACTCGGATTTGAAGCATTATTTTGAAATCACCCTTCATTTAACCCGGTGTAATCATAAAATATTTCTGCTCTGCAGGGTTAAAACATCTGTTATTCAACCCTAAACACCAGAAAAAACTTTAACCCTAAAATAGCCGAAAAATATTTTTTTTTGGTTTTTTTTTTTTTTTGAAAATGCTCAAATCAAAAAACTTTATGTTTTTTTGGGTTCCCCATGTGGTGTAGATTCTCCAGTTTCCCGCTTGTACTACGAGTTTCCGGACACCGTGTATATATATATATCAAAAAATCTTACTTATTTTTAAATTATTAAAAAATTATATTGCATGATATTTGTTCATAGTTAAATTTATTTGTAACTTTGATGTAATATTAATTTTCTTATACTTAAATTATACATAAAATGTAAATGAAATCCTCAGCACGGGAGATCCCAGTGAGGATATCATTATATCTATTTGTTACACAAAAAAAGATAATAAAACACTTATTATTATTATTATTATTATTATTATTATTTTATATATGTGGAAACAATAATGCGGGTGTGAAAGGGTTAACTTCCGATTTATATTTGTTAAATACACTTTTTATGTAACGCCATATCTGTGCAGATTGAGATACGGAGTCGAATCAAACTCGATGTAATGTAGTTTTTTAACAGTAATATTGTGGAATACATTAGGGAATGGTGTAAAAAGTCGGTGACGTCCGAGAAAGTCATTAGCAATAGCGAAGATTTTGAAGTCCACTTTTATTTCATAATAATTTTACTTTATCAGAATTTTATTTTACTATATTTTTTTTATTTCTTGCTACAGCGATCCCGATGAGTTACAAAACTCATTGTAGGACGAGAGGAACTTACAATATATAGTTGGTAGTTAATAGGTACAATTTTACATTAGTATTTTGATGTACATCAAAATTATAAGTTTTACATACGAAACAGTACAACAATAGAAAAATATCATAATTATGAGTTTCACATACAAAACAGTACACAAATAGAAAAAGGGAGGTTAAGTAGAACAAACAAAAAAACAGACATGGATATGCACATAAGCATAGAGCCAAGGTAGGAATTTAGAAGAAGGTACTTTACCCACTAATACATTAGTAAAAATAGATTATGCTCAATTATAAATACAGGGGATGGAAAAGGAGAGAGAAACAAACAAACCAAAGTATAACATGACAAGAATTACGTATTTTCGTCTTTATATGTTTAAAAAAATATTCTTTTAAAGCTTTGCTTTGAATTTTCGGATTATGCTGGCTGTTTTTATACATATCTGTAAGAGAGTTATAGAGTGTGTAGGCAATATAGTTAAGAGATTTTATTCCATATTTCGTAGTGTGTGTTAGAGGAATGCGGATTTTATTTTTATTCCGAGTATTGTAGTTGTGGATGTCTTGATTATAATGTAGCTTGATGTTAGTGTGGGTTGATTGTTGGATAATTTGTAGGATCTGGTCGCTAGTGTGGAGAGCTAGTCAGAGCAATGGTGCGGCAAGTCAAAGGTCCTGGGTTCAATTCCCAGATGCGACCGAATCTTTTTCTGTTTCACATTTCTCTGTTATTACTATGTTCAATGATTGAATATTCCAATTTAAAATTTTATTGAATAATTTATTACATTATAAGATTTGAATACTTAATTCTTATCATATTATTCAATACTAATAAAATCAAGCTTTTCACTATAGCACACACACTAATTCTGCTATATGTCATATGTAAGGTCACAACTCGAGTTTGCCTCAGTCATTTTTTATTTAATTTTATTTATTCCTTTAGATTTACACACAGTACAGTATGATACAAGATATAGTTAAAATATTTCTAGTGATTATAGATTATTGTACCTTATCAGGTCGAAATTATTGGTTCCTAACTAGGCAAATTGCCCGTTCCAAGTAACCAAAATATGTGAAGTAAGTGTGTGATTTGTGTATGTCTATAATATATCTCATTAATGTTTTAATTTGTGATGTTTAATCGTTACAATCTTATGATAGAATCGAACTTGAGCTGTTGTGTATGTTTCAATTGTGTATAAGCAATAATTAGAATAGTGGAAGATACATATAGTGTGTGATTAGTCTATGTCTATACGATGTCTATTTATTATGTGACGTTTTTTATCATTTTTTTTCAGATTCTCCTCTACCCAGTCCAATCAACCATTTAGTTATTATTGGGCCTATGTAGGAAATATTACAAGATTTTATGTTTAATTCAGGGGGGATTTTGTTGTACAGTTTAGGTCCCAAATATGTGTGTGTCTTTTGATACTTTGCCGTATTGCTCGTTGGGATCATAAGGTCATTTCTGGTGTGGCTTCTTGTGATATTTTTTATGAATTTTATTAATATTATCTAGACTTTTATGTACATGGATAATAACCTTTTTATATAGTTTTGACGAACATCAAGTACATTAAATTGTTTAAAGAGCTCATCGCTAGAGAACCTATATGGTTTGGAATCCTCAATATCAAATATACATTGATCTATTGAAAATATCCAATCCAAATTTATTAAACACCTATCGTATCGCTTTAGTGATCATCGGTTTGACCCTACCGCTTTATATAAACGCAGAAAAATTTCTGATGCCTTATTCTTATACAAAATCGTGAACAATCTTGTTGATCCATCATATCTGCTAGAAAAGATTGTATTTCATTGCTCTGAACAAAACACCAGATCGAACGACTTATTTAGAACAGCACACTGTAAAGCCAAAAATGCGCAAAACTCTTTAATATGACGTATCTGTAAAACTCACAATGCCTCTAGAGATGTACACATTTTCAAGTGTAACTTGAAATGATATAAAATGCAACTTACTAAACTGATAACTTCATTTTTTATTTTGTGAAATAATCCTATCAATTTAGTTTATTTTATTGTTTTTTTTTATTATAATCATGCGAAAACTGCATTACTACTAACTATCTTTAATTGTTTTTTAACATTTTTTAATTTCTAATAATGTTTATTTTTTTATATTTCTTCGTCATTTATAAATATATTTGATGGGTGCAAATATTGAATCAACGACTAGAATTAATGGAACATTATTGGTGTAATATTGTAAATAATTGCTGTTTATGCTAAATATATAAATGACTGTTTGTTTCCTAAATAAAAATACTCTTATTGAGTTGGGAATAATCAAAGATTATGATTACGCTTTTTTTTATCGTGTTATGTCAAAATGAACAGAATATAATAAACAGAATTGACTGTATTAATAATGGTTCTTCTAAAAAACTAGTTTCGTTTACACGTTTTTTAACAGTTAATAAAGCCCCATTCACGAGAGGGGGAATGTTCAGCGCGGAGTGTTTACGGACTGTGAATTGACGCACGCTCATTAATTTTTCACGCCAGACGCTTTTTGCTACAAACGCGTTGTAGACCGGGAGCCCACAGCCATAGCCCTACGTCATCGGATACACAGACGAAACCACTTGGGAGCGAAAATTGACATAATAAATGCAATAATTCACATAATAAACATTTCTAAATTTAAAAAAAGTATCTGCATCTTAGAAGCTTGACGCACTGTACAGGGCCCGCAGATACTTGTATACACATATAGCAAGCGGGCGCCACTATTGTATTTGGCAGCCACCTCTGGTCTGGAGCCCCAAAATACCAGAAAAAACTGCCTTTGTTCTACTGGTATCATAATGGAAGATGCTCTAAGGAACTAGCGTTATTTTGATACACAGTGAACATTTTTTGTGGACGATGTCCACTTCTTCATGAATAACTGAAGTTAAATTAAATATAGATCAGTTTCGAAGAGGGGCTTGGTGAGAGGGGCGATGGAGGGAGGGGGGGTAAGAGTGAAGGAAGCTCAATAGAATTAGGATTTAAATTGTCTTCAGAAAGAAAATGCCGGTTAAGTGGAAAAATATTTAAAAATGGGATTCCAAAAAAATATGCTTATTAATATTATATTTTCATTTACATACTTTCCTTATTTCAAAATTAATAATCTTTAATCTATCAATTCTGTTTGATATACCAGGATTTTTTCAAAAGACTTTAACCATTATCTATAAAGGAATTGTATGAAAGATAGTCAGAAACGCTTGCGCTAAATATCAATCCAGAAACAACGTTTTATCTGATGTATGCAGCATCTCTTTTTTTATTAAATACGTGTACTTGAATTACACTTTTGTTTTCGGTAATGAATTAAAGCAAATCTTGAAAGCGGAAATTAACCCACTTCCCGACATCGAGATAGACTCGTTGTCGATTCTACCAACTTGTGGCAATCGCTTACACCCACGCGGAAAAATACGCATTTCTCTGAAATCGATTATAGCAGTTACAAAATAGATATCGGTCCTGCCCGATCGGTATTTGACTCGGTTGGTAGAGTTGTTAACTCTAGTTCATATTTTAAAAGAATTTTTAAAAGTAGATGTGCTATATTAATAAAAACATTTTGTTTTTTTATGAGTTCATTTTTAGCAAATCAAGTTTTTTCATCAAGCGATTTCATCTGTGTATCCGATGACGTGCATTTATGCGTTGTGGACTTCCGGTCTATTGTCGTTTGAAATTTGCTCATAGAATAATATAAATAAACAGTTTGGCAATAAAACTTTAAAATTTATTCAATTGAAATTAAGAACTTTCATTCCTAATTTCGACAACACCAAGCTACTCAATTAAATATGGCAACACAAAGCTACTTAAATAACTATGGCAACACCAAGCTACTCAATTAACTATGGCAACTCCAAGGTACTCAAATAACTATGGCAACATTAAGCTACTCAAATAACTATGACAACTCCAAGGTACTCAATCAACTATGGTAACATCAAGCTGAATTAATTGTGGCAACTCCTAGCTACTCAATTAACAATGGCAACTCCAAGCTACTCAATTAACTATGGCAACTCCAAGCTACTTACTTATCTATGGCAACTCCAAGCTACTCAATTATCTATGGCAACTCCAAGCTACTCAATTATCTATGGCAACTCCAAGCTACTCAATTAACTATGGTAACTCCAAGCTACTCAATTATCTATGGCAACTCCAAGCTACTCAATTATCTATGGCAACTCCAAGCTACTCAATTAACTATGACAACTCCAAGCTACTTAATTAACTATGGCAAATCCAAGCTACTAAATTATCTATGGCAACTCCAAGCTACTCAATTGACTATGGCAACTCCAAGCTACTCAATTCGTGTTTGATTTCAAATTTCATCACTTTTGTTTTAAACTAAAATAACTCGGTTTTAAAGTTCTTTTTATTTTCATATGGCAAATCCAATGAAGCGGGGGGGATGAAGAAGATGAGGAAGGGCAAGGTTTGGAAGTATTCTGTTATTCAGATCTGGTAGCCAAACACGGCTAAAATGCCATTTTTAGCAATTTTAATCAAGCAAGGTAATCGTGCGTCCCGCGAGTTAACTTTTGTTGTCTTCTTAGTGTTAAAAAAAAGAATATAACTTGTGGATGATTTATCCTTTATTAATTAATTTAAACAATACAACTTAAAATATGTAAGTACAATTTCAAAGGGAAACTATTAAGTGAACAATACGACAAGCAAGTGCTTGGATTCGATACACGGAATAGAGTGTCGTCTGGAAGCTGGAGTTGGGGTTTATATAGTCCATGCTGGTGCGATGGAGTGGGGCGTCGTCTTCCTATTTTCGGGCTGCGTGTCAAAGCGTCAATGTGTCATTCCGATAATGGGGTTATTGTACCAGTGCATGTGGAACACGTGGTCTTTCTTAAATCGATCCTTTGTTTTGGGATTGCTGCGCGTGTGGCCGCGTGTTGTTTTAAGTTCATCTAAATGTTCGTTTGTTTATTAATGGTCTTCTCCAAGTAGCCGTAGAAGGGTACGTGTTGATATGTCGTTTCAGGGATTGTGATTAGAGTATATCGTCCCGGTGATTGTCCTTGTCCGGATGCAACTGCTATCCATAAACTATTAAGGTTTAATAGTTTATTTTAGGCGAGATGAAGTGCTGGTTGTAATGGGCGTGCTGCGATGTCTTCCTGTAGGTGAGGGTCGTCTTGGGTGGTTAACTCTCCCCCCCTAAAATTGAAACTCCTTCGCACTGTGAAGAGTTTATATCTTCTCCAAAGGATATATCCGATGGCCGTAATTATCAAGCAGCTGGTAAGTGTGATGTGTATAGTTCCTTCAAATCCCGTCGTGGTGGTAGGGATATCGAATTCTCTGCGTGGTTCTTGTATTTCATCTACATGTAGGATGGGTAGTTTTAGTACATGTAATTCTTCCTTTGAATATGTGATGAGTAATGTTTCTTGGTTAACGATTCTTCCCATAGTGAAGGTTTTGCCTTGTATACTGCACTCGTCATTTGTTACAAGTACAGATTTGGAAATTACTATATTTTGTTGGTGTTGAGGGCATTGTGCTTGTAATGTTGTTGGTTCGTTGCGAAACAGGTACATCATATTATCTCCAATGACATGTGTATATTCTTCTGGACATATAATCTGGCGTAGACTACAGTTTTGTTCGCTGTGGTTTTCTAGTACGGTAGTTGTGCAGTCATCAATAGAGTTGAGTTCCTTGTTGCATATGCTGAGGCTGTCTGTAATAACTTGGCACTTGTGTGCATTATACATCTGCTTTCCATCTCTCAATAATCGTCTCGGTAGGAGGTGGGGTTGGAAACATTTATTGTTAGTTTTGGAAATGATGGGAATTATTTCGTTATACATATAAACGGTGCGTTCTACTAAAGTTAGGGAGAGAATAAAGTGTAAAGTTTGTTTAACTTTAACGAATTTAACTTGCAAAAAGCGTTGAATAATATCAAAATCTTTAGAAGGTAGTTGTTCAGGATTTACATGTGAAATAGATTCCATAAATACCTTCGGTTTTATAATGCTAGGGTGGTACATTCCATGAGAGGCAAACGTGATAGCTTCCGTAATTCTAGTTATTAACTCGGTAATAGTTTCCGTCTGATAAATCAAATGTGTAATCAACAAGTCTGTTTTATCTTCATAATGGTCATGGCTCATTTGAGACCAAAGTACCAATTGGTTATGTGAAATATTTTTTAGTTTGCCGTAATAATCCTCCAATGTTCTTGAACTCAACGAGATTCTCTTTTCATTTATATTTTGGTTAGTTTCAATTCGTTGCACTAATTTATCCAAATCATTATCATCTAAGTTTCCCGTAATTCCTTTAATTATTGAACCGAGTCCGTTTATTAGGCCTCTTTTATTCCTATTTATAACTAAATTATCAATTATCTGATTATTATGATCTATTAAATATTTCAAACGTTCTAATCCTACGTGTGGTAAGGTTACATTGTTACATTTTATAAGTTTATCGTAATTAATTCCTAGTTGTTGCGATTGTTCAATTAGTTTAGATAAATCTAGGGTATGAATGACGTGCCACTGTCCTTCGACGGCTCGTGCATTTCCCAGGGACGCGACGATGAAGTGCTCATTGTCTGCTAATTGGCGGATCCGTAGCGCTTGCGTCATGGCCGTCAGCCTGAAACAATTTAACACTGTCTTTGTGAATTGTTGTTAGGCCTCTCAGACTTTTATATTCAAGTACATTATGTGGTAGTATTTTAGTAATAGTGAACGGTCCTTTAAATTTATTTTTATGTTTACCCCGTGCGGTAACCTTTATAAGTATCTGTTGTCCCACGGACATTTCTTGCTGCGTACGTGTTTTGTTTACTCGTTCGCGTGTTTTATTTTTTGTTTTATGCTGTAAATCATGTATCAATTTTTTGAGTTCTTTACATTGATTTGCGTGGTCGGCTACGTAGCTTTGGGTAATCACACCATTAGGTTGTGGTACTCTGTTCCCATGACAAAAGTGTACCTCGTTTGGTGTATGTTTAGTCACACCATGTATGTTATTATTATAAGCATTCAAGGCTAAATTAATTTGGGTTTCGGATGTTACGTTCGGTATTGCCGTGCGTATTAATCTCAATATTTCTGTCAGAGTGGAGTGAAAGCGTTCTATATCAGCTTTTGATTGTGAATGACCAGTAGTAGTCACATGTGTTTTAATATTGTACGTTTCTAATAACTCTCGTGTCGTAGTGGACGTGAACGTGGTTTCACGATCTAAATGTATTTCTTTCGGTATACCGATTAACGAAAATATTTTAACAAGTATTTCACATATGGCGACATTGTTGTCGACAGTGATTAAAGTACAAGATGCCCATTTAGAGAATCTATCTACAATGGTTAAGAATTTTTGACGTCCGAAATGGTAAGTATCAATCTGCCATATTTCCATTGGACAATTGGGGGTAACGGTAGCCTCTAATGGGGCAGACTTTGGGTGTCTTTCGTATTTAGAGTTTTGACATATTATACATGTTTTTAAAAAATCTTTTATTTTGGTCCGCATATTATTGAAATAGTGCGTCCGTTTTATTTTACTAAGTAAGGCATCTAGGCCCATATGACGTTGATTCTCGATATGCGTCGAACGAATTACTTCTTTTTGTTCTTCTAAATTTATGGGTTCAATCTTAACATTTGTGAAACGTATTAATTTTAACGAGTTCTTATCAATATTTTTTCTATAGCATTCGCTTAAACACTCATATAGTCTATCATTATTTATAATTACTGCGTATTTATCCTTATCTAAACATGTTTTAATCAATTTTAAAAATACCGCTTCCGCATTTGCTAAAGGAATGCACCATACAAGGTCCGTACCTTTTTCTTTAGCTCTTAAACTACTCTTCTCAATATCGCTTAATTCGATAAAAATCCTATTCATACGCGGGGGTGGATGTTCGTTACGAATTGGGATTCCACCCTCATGGTCATCCACATTGCTATGCACGGTGTCAGTGACACTCTGGGCACCCGAGGTGGCTTCTACTCGTAATGAATCGTGCTCCTCACCGTCCTCACTATAATGAATTTCGACCCTTGAAAGTGCGTCGGCTACATGATTATTACAACCTCGCTTATGTCTAATTGTATAATCATATTCTTGGAGTTTAAGTCTCCACCTAGTAAGTTTAGCATTGGGTTCCTTCAATTTGGTTAACCATACTAACGGTTGATGATCCGTTTCTATAATAAAATGTTTACCATAAATATACGGACGGAATTGCTGGAGGGACCATAGTATACCAAGCAATTCTTTTTCCGTCGTATTATACTTGGTTTCCGTTTTCGACAGTGTCCTAGAAATATAGGCAATAGGTTGAGATTTTTGGCTCAACACAGCCCCCAGAGCAATGTTACTTGCATCTGTGGTTACAGTGAATTCTTCGTTAAAGTCGGGATATTTTAATATTGGGGCATTCATCAGTAATTCTTTACATAGCCTAAATGCATTTAAAAACTTTTCGTCTTGGTTATTTATTTTTACGTTTTTTCGGGTACATTCTGTGAGTGGTTTCGTCACTCTGCTTAAATTTGGGGCGAATTTACGGTAGTAACCGATTAGTCCTAGAAAAGATTTTATATCCCTGACTGTCTTTGGTAAGGGAAATTTTCTTATAGCATCAAGTTTTGCGGGATCAGGTTGCAGTCCATCACCATTAAGAATATGGCCTAAGAATTTAATTTCTTCCTTGACAAATTCACATTTATTGATATTTATTTTTAAATTTGCTTCCCGCAGGGCGTTGAAAACTATTTCTAAGCGCCTGAGGTGTTCTTCTTCGTCGTTGGCATATACTATAACGTCATCTAAATATACCAAACATATTTTCCCTATGTATTTACGTAATACATTATTCATCATACGTTGAAATGAAGCAGGAGCATTTTTTAATCCGAATGGCATTCTAACAAATTCGTAGTGTTGATTAGGAATAGTGAATGCTGTCTTTTCTATGTCTTGATCGGACATTTTGATCTGGTGGTACCCACTTGTCAGATCTAAAGTTGAAAAGTATTTATTACCATGTAACTGTGAAAAAATGTCTTCGATGTTTGGGAGCGGAAACTTGTCACTACGTGTCTGTTCGTTGAGTTTCCGATAGTCTATGACCATCCTCCACTTTTTTATACCCGATTGGTCGAGTTTTTTCTCGACGATGTGGACAGGGCTTGCCCAAGGCGAATCGCTTGGTCGGATGATTCCATCCTTCAGAAGTTGAGCGACTTGTCTTTCAACTTCACGCCTCTGTTCGTACGGTAATCGATAAGCGCGTTGATACACGGGCTCTTCTTTAAGTAATTTTATTTCATGTTTTACATGAGGTGAGCAATTAACTACCAGTTCTTCAGAGAATAAATCCCTATTTTTCTCCAATAACTCATCAAGTTTACTCATATCCATTACATGGAACAACTGAACTTGTTTGGTTGGAGTTTTTAAAATATTATTTGAGTTGTTTAAAATTAATGTTGCATTCATTAATTTTAACATATCTATTCCCATTAACACATCGTATTTATGGGAAAAGTCAAAAATATAAAAACGCATTTCAGCATTATTATTGCCGAATACTTTTCTCCAAAATGGCGTCACGACTGTACCTCTATGGGCGGTCGTAGAGTGCGCTGTTTGTACAGTAAACTCTTCATTTATATATCTACAGTCACGAAACAATCTATTATATACATTTTTAGTCATGAATGATTTGGAGCTTCCCGTATCAATCAGAATTTTCATATTTAATGGCGCTACTATATATGGTAGGCCATTATTGATATGATTCAGGTGGATTAGGTTTCTCGGGGAGATTCTTGGTCTTCCCAAAAATCCGGCCGTTCCTGATCATTGCTGTCGGTATAGAATAGCTCCTGCGCCGTACGTCCGTTGCCGAGGTCGATGACCGGGCCTTTAGGAGGTCGGGACATTGGGGCCGTTCTCATACTGACATCACCGGCACGTGTCTGGTGCGTATTAAAATTGTTGTTGTTATTTCCGTGCCACGGGCGGTTTTGTCCGAACTTATTATTATGCGTTTGGTTATTATTATGCCACGGTTTATTATTATAATTATTGTGATTAAAATTATTATGTGGTTTGAACGAGCTTTGCGTTTGCGGAGTAAAAGGTTTATTTGATTGTTGTCCTGGCCGCATAAAATTAGATGGTCCTGCTTGTGGAAACACAAGATTTTGTTTAGACCGCTGGTGGAGCTCGCCATGGGCCTCCAACATTCTTATTTCTGTGCACAGGGCATCATAATTTTTTGTTAAGTTTGCGCATTTAATGTGCGTTGGCATGAGGTTTAATAAAGTATTTCGAGCCGTATCTTTGTATGGTTCCATCAATATGTGAGCACTAGGCCCTCCATATTGATCGGAAATTTTAATTTTAATCGAAAAGAGAATTTGGTTGATCTCATGGATCGTTGAGGAGAAATCCTTCTGACCGCGGTTGAAGTTTATCAATTCTGTTTGTAATAACGTCACAGACTTATTGTCCCCACATTCATTTTTCAATGTTTCTAATATTGTTTCAATATTGTTATCATGATCGCTCATGAGAATTACGTGAAGTGCTTTCCCACGTAATCTTGAGATTATTTTCTCAACATTATTTGGCGTATTGCCGTTTCGAGTAATATACCCCCTGGCTGATTTTATAAATAAATTAATATCTTGGGGAGAGCCACTGTACTCCAATATCGATTCCGAGTATTGGGGAGCGGGCCTCTCATTTGGCTGTGCCATTTTAATAAATTAGAAATATACGAAGTGACTTTTAATTAAAAAAAAATAGTTTTCTCTCTAACCTTTTGGATAAGGAAGGGAAGGGATCTATCGTACGTATGGGATAGACGATCAATTGAAAAATGTACTCACAGAAGTATTGATGCGATGATCTTCATTGCCTAGTTAACGAATTTGTTTGGTGTGTGGTCCTCTTCGCGTCGAGATATTAAAGAATATCTAAGAAGTCCTGGCTACGGCCAAGTTTAACAGCTTCTTCGAAATGACCCACGTACTGGGCGCCAGTTAACTTTTGTTGTCTTCTTAGTGTTAAAAAAAAGAATATAACTTGTGGATGATTTATCCTTTATTAATTAATTTAAACAATACAACTTAAAATATGTAAGTACAATTTCAAAGGGAAACTATTAAGTGAACAATACGACAAGCAAGTGCTTGGATTCGATACACGGAATAGAGTGTCGTCTGGAAGCTGGAGTTGGGGTTTATATAGTCCATGCTGGTGCGATGGAGTGGGGCGTCGTCTTCCTATTTTCGGGCTGCGTGTCAAAGCGTCAATGTGTCATTCCGATAATGGGGTTATTGTACCAGTGCATGTGGAACACGTGGTCTTTCTTAAATCGATCCTTTGTTTTGGGATTGCTGCGCGTGTGGCCGCGTGTTGTTTTAAGTTCATCTAAATGTTCGTTTGTTTATTAATGGTCTTCTCCAAGTAGCCGTAGAAGGGTACGTGTTGATATGTCGTTTCAGGGATTGTGATTAGAGTATATCGTCCCGGTGATTGTCCTTGTCCGGATGCAACTGCTATCCATAAACTATTAAGGTTTAATAGTTTATTTTAGGCGAGATGAAGTGCTGGTTGTAATGGGCGTGCTGCGATGTCTTCCTGTAGGTGAGGGTCGTCTTGGGTGGTTAACTCGCGTAACTCTTGATTCAACGAACCCAAATTTGCCCTGAATTTAAAAGTCATTTTAAAAAATTGAAACAAGTTATATAATATTCAAAAAAATATTTTTGTCATTTTGAAAATTTGATCTGAATTGACAAGAATTCACTCTCTTGTGATTTTTCTGCCCTGCTATATATTGTATATTTATAATTTTATATTGGAAATGTGAATAACGCAATTTAATTCAAAACAATATAATTGCTCTTGCCAGGATTTTAACTTGCGTCCTTTGGATAACAAGGATAATAAGGATATTTGGATCTTAACTACTCGACTACAACGGACGTTTAATTTGACTTATTTTATTCGTATTGAGCTGTTTAATTTTGCTTCATTTCAGCAAATTTCATTATCAAACAAACTGCAAACATATTTATAACTTCTTAATAAACCTAACTACATACCAGTTTATACGTCCCAAGTAAAGTGCTTACTCTTTGTAATAAGTTCTACTCTTTAATTTAACTTAGGTTTTTTTCTACAAATCACAGCGCTACTACTAAACGAAACCAGTATAAGACCATAAATATTCCTGAGAACAATTTTTCTTAAAGTATAAACTGGAAAAATGAAGTTTACGGCAGTGCTACCAGACATAGTTAAATCTAGACATAAATTACGTCTGACACCTGGGGTCCTACCACCTAGCATGAAAATTACTAACACCGACACGATTAAAGTTTTATCAACAATATCGGTTATAATACAGATCGATAACGAAATATCGTCTACTAAATTAGCTCAATTTGGCGCGGTAGTCGCTAGATAAGAGTATATTTAATATTTATACTATTTTTTAATTTCCGGGAAATCGACAGTTTACCTTTATTTCAGTTTATACATAAGTATTATATAGCCAAAATAAAACCAATTATGGATTTCCCCCTTGTGACTTTACCTCTACTGAGACGGCATAGTAAGGAATAAGTAAATTAAATTTGTAAGAAAGGAATATGAATTCAAAAATTTATACAAAACAAAAGATTATATAAAACGAAAAATTTACAAAACAATACATTTATCAATATATTTATGGCCATGGAGAGAGGTTGTAGATATAAATCCACCTTGGATAATACGCTATTGTAAGTATTGCATAGTCTGTTCAGGCAAGAATTCTGCTTTGAGTTCGTTTTGCAATGATCCACCCTGAACAGGACAGAAGAGCGTGTTGAACGCGCAGGTACATTGAATTGAATTTTATTTAGCAACTGGGCATTATTTTATATTATATTTTCTTTTTGTTTATTCACGCCATGAGGGCTTTTACATGAATACATTGTTAAAGGTAAGTTGTTTAGGAGTTCAATAATAAGGGAATATTACATAATATACTAAGCTGAGTATTCACAATATAAGCAGGTATAATACAAATTAAACATATAAAGTTCGGTTGTACAAAGGAGTTAATAATAATTATGTATATTCTTCCATGAAATTTTAACATCGACACGCTAAAGGTACGACACGATATTTCGTGGACTAAATTAGCTTAATTTAGAGTGGCTTGTCAGTGGCCAGTTAAGTTTATCTATATATTGTCGATAAACACTTTGGCTAAAATTTCGAGCGTAAATCAACGTTCGCATCCTGATTTTGGAGGCAGATTTTAAGTTTGGGAAATCGAAGTTTGTACAGTTAATTATTAATCCTTCAATATTTTAATATAAACTTTGGTGTTTTTTCTCTTTCTAACTCCGTTCGGATTATATTTCTAACTATGACGGTAAGGTACACAACCATTGATGTATTATTTAGTCTATGGATACAACGATTTCTATGAGAACATATGAGCTGTTCTGAAAAGCGAACACGTTGATTCTACGGGTAATAATAATAATAATGTTTTTAAAAAATAACTGATATCACTGGTGTCGCTATTCCAAATTACTGTAATATTCAAAAATCTCATTTGTTATTTCGGCTACTGGCATTATACCTAGCTCTCTCATTCAAAATTTAGGCGTATTAGATCTGTCGAAGAATTTATATTTAAAAATGCAAAAATCAGTCATTTTAAACACATGTAGGATTACGAAATTTTTTTAAAATATTTATATTGAGGGATCAGTAGGATTTATAGGTCCACTTAGGAGTTCTACCGAGCCGAACCCTCTGATATGAAAATATCTGAAGTCGGTGAATTATTTTCCCCTTTGATCTCTGGTGAGTTGGTGTTGTTCTTGCATTGTTTTGAATTTATTTTGCTTATATAATGCACTTGCTTAATGCGGATTGACTGGATGATCATTTGTGGAAGGGTTTATTTTTTCCTGTGGGGAAGATTTAACACGGACATAAAGTCGTAAAAATATTTGGATGATTTGTATTGCGCCGTTTTTGTGCAAAATCACTACAAGGGCGCTGTACAAACATATAATACATTTCTACAATGATCTATCTTAATACTAACTATAGAGTAGTCGTACTATTATCAATTTATATCTAACAGATTGCAGCCACCAGTTCGTCGATTACTAATTTAAATACAAAGCTATATGTAGAATGCATTTGATTAATGAACGTGATGCCAGAATGTACAACATTTGTATACAGGGTGTATCGGCACGTACCCGACAAACTTTAACCAGCTATTCCTTAGCACATTTTGAGTAAAAAATCTTATGTGCACTTTGCTGTCCGGTAACGTTTTTTTTAAATAAAAAATTTACTATTCATATTTTCACCACATGTCACCACTGTTTTATCATTTGTCAAAGTTTGAAAACCCATCTGGCAATATTTTATTCGAATTCCGTTGAATAATGTACGTGTGTACCTATATTGGCTTACTTTTACAATCACAACAAAATGGCACGGCACCATTCGTCTCATTTTCAACTATTATAATTTAGTGTGTGCGAAAGAGTGAAGACGCTTTTCGACATACTTGCTTATAACAGCTGTTGAACACGAAAATCAATGTCAATGACAGTGATGTAGTGTGGAAATTTTTATTTTTTTTGTTTTTAATTGAAAAAAAATGCTACCGGACAGTAAAGTGCCCATAACATTTTTTACTCCAAATGTGCTAAGGAATAGCTGGTTAAAGTTTGTCGGGTTAGTGCCGATACACCCTGTATATATATATATGTAGCTGATTATTCCCAAAACCGAACAAATTAGCATTATGAGTTAAGATTACGGGTATCGACTGCTAGCCAAAAAATCACCTGCAAATTAATGTGAAAGTATTAAAGTCTTGCGAAACAAGCACGTTTGATTAATCTTTATAATTAGTATAAAATGAAGTCGCTCTACGCGTCTGTCTAAACTACGAAACGGATTTTTTTATGGTTTTCACTATCATTTAGTAAATTTTTTTCGGAAGGTTTATATATATTAAAAAATGCTTATTACCATTATAGAAAGTTGTGAAAAGTCGATGTATAATACATTGCCTCGGGAATTCTGAGGACCTAGATAAATAACATTAACAGTGATAATTTTGTTAGGTTTACTACTTCTTTAGCCAACGTTTAGGACAGCTTTACATTGTCCATCATCATAGCGAATGTAGGTGCAGATGATGGACAAAGAGGGAGGAAGCGCAAAACAGCATAATAATGCAAAATGATTTAGTTTTGGCAGTGAAAATCTCAGAATATGTCTGTTGATCCGTTGATAGCTTGTCGTATCGATTCTGCTTAGTTATCGATGTGCTTGTGCTAGACCTCCTATGGTTAAATATATAATCTTTTATTTTTTTATGTGAAATCGCACAAGAGTCCTAACTGCTCCCAACCGTCAGGAGCAAGTGAGGCCGTATGAGGCTGAAGATAATGGAGAGGGGAAGGAGATGGGGAACAGGAAGGTGGGGAAGTACCTGACTATTCAGATCTGGTCACCAAACACGGCCAAAGCGACGTTTCAATTGTGAATGGTGGTCTTACACCAGAGCAATACTGAAAGTATATTTCACCCTGTAACGTGCCGCAAATATTATTTTAAATGAGTGAATTGTGAAACAAAACATATTAATCAACTAAAATTTACTTGCGCACGCCATGATTTGAACCCGTGACCACTAGCTTTTTTTGAAAATTTTACACAATTGTGCCTCGAGTCGTCTATAATAAGCCGCATTGCTTCAAAATATGCATTTTCTCGAAGTTATGTAACTGACTCATAATATTCCTTACCTTGCATATATTACACGTACGTAAATAATCCCCCTTGCTTTGTGAAATATTGCGCCTTACAGAAGTAGCATGCAATATGTATTACAGCATGTTAGGCAGATTGCAGACAACAGGCGCTCCTTTGTACTAAAGTAAACTAATTGCCTAGCAACAGGCGTTACCGGATTCTCTTGCTCGTACAACGATATAATAAATTATTTGTTCACTTTAGATAGCGTTTCAAATATTGTTTGTGTTAGGTTAGAATAGGTCAAGTGCGGCTGTGGAACGATACAACTTGAAATTATTTATGTTCAAACTACTGGATATGATAACTAGATGGCGCTGTTGTTTAAAAAAACATTTCAAAGGTGAGAAAGATTTTGAACAAAAGAACAATAACATTTTTATTTATACAGGGTGTATCGGCACTAACCCGACAAACTTTAACCAGCTATTCCTTAGCACATTTGGAGTAAAAAATGTTATGTGCACTTTGCTGTCCGGTAACGTTTTTTTTAATAAAAAAATAATTAAACATATTTTCACCACATGTCACCACTGTTTTATCCTTTGTCAAAATTTGAAAGCAACATCGCAACTTAACTCGCGTGTCGCTGCGAACGAAGCCCGTATTACATAATCCAGTACCAGAAAATAAATATTTTATTTAACAATAATGATTATTCACATTTTTCGTATGCGAATCACTTATTGTCTTCTTGTATTGTACACATCAGTTTTATTTTTGTATCTAAATTGTTTCACCTCTGGAATGCTCTGGTTTCACCTCTTACGCGTTTCACGTATTAAATAGTCTTAGCTGTGCCCCGCGGCTCGTGGCTCAGTTTGTCTGTGCATATAGAGAAACAATAGCGCGTGTTGCTTTTGCGTCTAACAGATTGCACTATTTAAAAAAAGCATGTTTATCTAACAGATTGTGCTGTTTTTAAAAAAAATCGTGTTTTACCTGTATACGTTTATATGGGTAAATGCGCATTGAACAGTTTATATTATTGACATGATGCCACTTTTGAATTTGGGCAGTCAAGCATCAATACAATATATCATTTGAAGAAGAAGATAATACTAATATATCAAAACTAAACATGAAACAGAACAAGACACAGAAAAATAAAAAGGTAACAGTCACAACGGATCTCCTTCTTACCGGGACAACGCCTCTAACCACTCGGGGACCCAATTATTATACGTCAATTATATCGATCTCATATTTCAAATTCAGAAATAACAATAATATCTTGGAACTAATTTTATCAACTATCTTTTTTAATGATTACATAGTTCTAAAGAATTGATTTGTAAACTAGATAGTGTCTCAGATAAAAATATCCAATTTTATATTTATAGTTTATTTTCTTCTTAAATTAAAAAAAAATTCAGTTTAATGGTTATTTTTTATCTGATTTTCTAACGCGGATAGTCCTACTAATAATTTGAATTCAATTTCAAAATAAAATATACATATATATGTATGAAGATATATCCGTGGTCGAGGAGTAGTAAGTCTCTAGAATAGCAGGCCGGAGGTAATATATAAATATATAAATTTTATCAGATTGATTTGTGTTATCAATCGATGTAATCATTTAAAATGATATATTCATGGCAAGTTCCAGAGTGGAATATACTCTCAGTATCGCCCTGGTGTAAGACCACCATTCAGAATTGAAACTTTGCTTGAAATGGTTTTAGCCGTGTTTGATGACAAGATCTTATTAGCGAGGCAATTTCTCACCTTCATCCTCCCCATCTCCTTCTCCTTTCCCAATTACCCCAATTTATAATTCCATAGTCTCACTAGCTCTGGTAATTAAGACTCTTGTGCGGATTAACATTAAAAAATATATATTATTGTTCCTATGGCCTCCATTAAATTGGATTTGAAACTTTTACGCAATGACAAATGTCCCAACAATAAAATTCTTGCATTCCTGCTTAGTGAAACCACCCCTTTAGGGTCTAGGGCAAGGCTGCCCAACCCCAGGCCCGCGGGCCACATTGTGGCCCGTGAACGAATTATAAGCGGCCCGCGTGAACCATTTTCAAAATACCCGCCAATTATAATAACACTTGGATCGAAAAAATTGTTGTATCATTGCATCATCCACCAAGAGGCGTTGTGTGCAAAGGACATGAAGTTGAATGATATAATGGAGCCGGTAGTACGCTGCATAAATTACATACGTTCAAAAGCTCTTCACGAAAGAAAGAAAGAAAGAAGAACTGAAAAACACTGCACTGAAAAACCTTTTTGCAGAAAAAATATTTTCGAAGTCACAAACTTCTTCAGAGAATTTGGAGATTTCTGGAAATTAGTGCCAAAGGAAGACTGGCGTTTCAATTTTTAAGTAGTTTTGGACCAACGTATGTTTGTGAAAAGTTTTTTTCTAATTTTAATTTTGTAAAAAATAAATACTGAGCAACATATGTCTGATTGGTTGCTACTGTCAACATTTGAACTAACTCCTAACATAGGAGAATTATTAAAACAAAAACAATGTCAGAAATCACATTGATTGTACCAATTACTTGGATTTGGATTTTTGTTACATAAAATGTTGTTTCGTTATTTGGTAGTAGATGCTATTTATTTTATTATTTTAATAAATGACAATAATATTTCAATATGTTTGTTTATTGCATAAAACAAGACATTAAAAAGCTAAGGCAACAAACATAGGAACCGTCAGTAGTCAGTGGCCCGCCAGTGACTTTTAAATTGTCAATTTTGCCCAACTGTTAAAAAGGTTGGGCAGCCTTGGTCTAGGGCCTAGGGAGCTATGGGCTAGAGGCTGGGAGGAAGGATGCCGAGGGCTAGACGGGAGAACTGTGAATGCGGAGTTGTAGGGGGGTTAGTTGGCATGACACGTTATGTACAAGTTGTCCTATGTATAGAGAGGGGCGACACCACCGCAGTGCGGCAGGAGCCACAACTAATAATATCGAAAAATCTACTCCTTCAAGATGTAATAATGTTAGTCTCAAATAGAAAGTTTTATCAAATAGTGTAGTACTATCAAAATTGCCCTGGTTAATGATCACCATACAGGATTATATTCATATTAATTCCGCACGGAGGACCCTGAGGAAAATAATTTCCTTCATCCCCTATGTTATCCTTGGGGATGCTATGTCGTGAGTATTTTTGAGGAGTGAAAATTGAACATGCCGGCAAACTATTCCACAGCCGAGCTGTTGAACAAATTGCTATCGAAATCAATACTGAGTGTACAAATGTAGGGTGCGCGTTTGGTGTACGTCCCGACTATGCACTGTTGTCGAAGGGATTAGAGGCGTTAGTTCATCGGAGCATCTTCCATTGAAATACCGCTCGAACAATGACAGCATGCCTGTACTCTAAAGATCGGGGAATTTATCAAACGGACCGCTCGTTTCTGTACAGAGCCGAAGGTTTTTTTGCTTTAGATGGCTTTTGGTGACCAGATCTGAATATCCAGGTAGATACTTCCCAACTATCCTCTCTCCCTCTCTTTCCCTTTAGCCTCACAACATACCTCATTTGGTGACTCCATAGTTCGATAATTAATTAAAAAAATAATAGTTTATGTGTAGTGGGTTATCCTATCCTATCCTATATGGGGAGATCTAACATATACCACCACGGCCTTTTTAAGATATACAATTCCGTAGTACATTATTTTGATGTATCTCATAAGATTTAGCTAGCATTAGCAATGTAAGCGCACGATTATGTTTTTTAACGACTTGATTACAAAACATCGCCTTTTTTCTACTTTCTATAAATATAATACGTATGTATTATATGTATAAACCTTTCGGAAGAAATTCTCTAAATGAATTCTCTAAAATCCCATTAAAATCCCATACGCAGTTTTTAAGAATCAAGAGGAAGCTACAAGCCAAATTGTGTATATTCTTGCTATACCTTATATCGTAGGTAATAGGCATTAAAATCGCTTGACAAACGGAGTAACGGAGAAACGTTTGATTTCACGCAAAAAACTGTTTTTTATTATTTATTGTAAATAATTTTATAAGAAAGCAAAAATGTTAATCAAGTGAAACCGTCACAGATAATCTAAGCTATAATACTTCATCTTTTTAAAGTTGTTTCCTTTATGCGTTCATACATTTCTATTGAAATATTTTTTTTAGTAGTTTGCATTTATATTTTTTAATGAGTAATTTATTATTTTATTTGTATTCTACTCAAGAGAAACGATAGGAAAACCTTCAATTTATCTAAAGCATATTTTTTAGTATTCATAATGTACCCCAATTCGTTTTTGGCTAGCGTGTTGTGCGTGTGTTATACTTACCTGTATAACGGCCAATAAATGTGTATAGTGTAGGTTGTGATAAAGTGAAACAGATGTAATTGATAATTTAAGTTTATTGCAAACACGTTACACTATTACACGATTTGAATATCAGAAGGATTTAGTAGGAATCAAGAAATGTCGACCGCCAAGGAAGATCAGAGAAACAGGAATGCTCGTCGGTAATGAATTGGCAGCGAGCTCTGTTTCACGTCGGGTTGCCATCCGTGAAACAGTGTTTCCGTATTAAAATATTATTTTAGGCTGGCAGACAGTTCTTGCCCCCACACGTTATAAAGATTAATCAAAATGGTGATTTGGCATTAAGCTTCGCCTTAAACGTACAGACAGACGTGGATAGTGACTGTGTTTTATACTATTTTTATAAAAATATCATGTAAAAGTCGCCCCTCCCCTCCTCTGTGACAGTAGCCAAAGAGGTAGTAAATCTTATGAAATAAACAAATAGCGTTGTGCCTTTATAATACTGCTATAAATTAACGGTAAGGTCTGGTGTAATAAGCAATAAGCCGTCTCAGACCTTTCGTGTAAATTACATTAAATGAATAAAGCCACTAAGCTCGGAAGGTGAAGTTATGGCGGTATGAAATATTAATAAAGTTATGTTCGATTAGATTTTATGGCTTTGAACAAATATTTTTGTATGGTCGATTTCCTAATTATTAAAACCTAGCCGAAGTTCCCGGTGTTGCTCGGGCTTTGCACAGAGATTTTCGAAATCGGATGAAGAGTAATTTATTTATTATTTATTAACACCCTATCAGGCTTTTACATAGTAAATTGACAGTATGTGTATGCAAGTGTAACATGTACATGGATAAAATAGCTAAATATAATTTACATATAATTAGAAAATAAATTTATGTAATATACTGATATGTATTATAAAACAAATGTTTAAAAAAAGGAGAAAAATAATGTCTATTGTATCTATAGAGAAAATAAACTAGTAAGTGATGGCAAAATACAGACAAGACTTTTTTTAAAGCTAATAAATAATACAAGTTAATAACTAGCAAATAGGTCTGAAATTTAATGTTTCTCTTATACAGGAGACTTTGAGGAAGATAATTTCCCTGAGGCCTATGTCATCTTTAGGGACGCTGTGTGGAGTGTCTTCTTAATTAAAGGAAGGAGAGAAAGTTTTGGAAAATAAAAAAATTTCATTGGGTGGATACGAATCTAGGGATCAGTGGGTCCAGGAGAGACGGACGTACGAATCCACCCCCCCCACATCGGTGCAAAGCGATTTGTTTGAGAGAGTTCTGATGGATAGGTCAAATGGTCTCCCTCACCAGTCTCTTCCGATCCGGCCCGCCACACGGTAGGACCTATATGACCTAGAAGAAAATCACCCACACATTGTGATATTACGGATTCCTTGGCCAAACAAGGAGCATCCAACCCTATTGTTACCCTCGTAAACCACATTCCCCTATCTGACATTTTTTCCATTCTCAAAGATAGATCCAGAGTATTTGGTCAGAGTTTTTACACATCTCTAGTCAATCCAAGGGAACCTTCTATGCCTCAATACAAAGGACGTGGTTTCGACAATTCCCCCATTTCTCCAATAAAGAAATTTCCTCACTTATACGAATGAGGATTGGACATTGTTCCGTTCCTTCTCACCTTTTTAAAATTCACGTGCTTGACTCCTCAGATTATACATTATGTGGTCTAGATGTGGGAACTTTAGATAATATATTTTTTTGTCTGTCCCTCTTTACAAATGTCCTCTCTTGTATCGAGCCTCATCTGATTTCGACTCCAATCTTTCAAATACTTTTGAAATTTGCCAATTTAAAAATAATTATTATACAAATTCGCCTTCCCTCTGTCCATAATTTTAAATGATGACCTAGAACACCCTTGAAGGGTGAAAGCCAGAACCATTCGAAAAAATTAAAAACATTTATTTGATTTTTAAACTTAGCATTTTAAAAACTTACCCATACCATTCCTGAGAGAAAGTCCAATTATATCAAATTTCCCAATTATGTCCTAAATCCTGTATTTAAATTTTGCTAATAAACAATTAGTTAATGTTAATTAAGTGTTAATCTCAAGTGACCTACCAGGTAAGTGTGGTACTGTACACTGTCTCCACATATAGTTAGTACACCATTTTAGAAGTGTATTATATATTTTTATGTGGTGTTTTTATTTAGGTGATTTTTGCACAAACACGGTGCTATATAAAACATCCAAATATTATTATTTATTCGTTTAACTGTTTTGTTTCAATATAATTCTCATAAATCTGTTTTCTAGTATTGTCATTTGTTTCATTAATCCATCGTTGGGAATATTTGTCGGGAATTCACACTTTCATGGGTCTACATCAGTACTAAAATAGTTCGATAGACGAACTTTTGTTAGAACGGTTTAATCTCTCTAATATAAAGTCAAATTAATTCACATGTTTTACGTGCCAACTTTTCATTCCCGACTCCTGGTCATAAGTCATGCGCTCTGACCTTGCCTGCATACAAGGTTCAGTGCAGGAATCCGGTGGTGCATTGCCCCTGCAGTTCATTGCCTTTGCGCTATAACCGGAACGAATACACAATAAATTGCGCAATTCTCTACAAGTGCACTCGTGCACTATGCACAAGTGCCCCAGTACAGATATGTAGTATGAATGAATGTGGAATATAAAGCTAATGGTAGGGGGATTCTAGGGAGATTGCGCCGGTTATTATTAATTTAGTTTTACAGAAAGACAAACATTCCTGGATTACGAATAACCTACATTTACTATCGAGGAATTATTCCTTAGGAAAGGAATAAATGATCTAGTGCATTAAAAACAAGTTTCGTGGTTTTTATATTTACTTTGCATATATTAAGGCTCCGTTGTTAAAATAAGAAGATGATGGTTCGGACGGGAGATGTGAAAATATAAATGTTAGAACAATTAACTGGTTTGATGTCTTCGCAGCTTGAGCATGTTGTTGGATTACAATTGATATTTTGAAAGTTTTGATTAAGATTAATTTTAGAAGCTAACTTTAATTTGAAGTTAGACGGTTTCGTTTTAGCCACTCTAATCAATAGCGATACATTTGTTAGCATTATTTATTATTTATTATTATTATTATTATTATTATTATTATTATTGGTTATATCTTTCCATGTCAGTATCGTCGGAAAAAGAGAAAATTTACTTTACTTATTTTACTAGAAATACCATAATATATAATATAATATTTTATATACCATATATTTTATACATGGTAATATTTTACTAGAAAGAGTAGAGCCCCTTATACAGTTCCTTGTGGGACACCATGTTAAACAAGATCGAAATTGCTCAAGCATTCTACAATTTTTGTGCATTGTTCGCGACTTATGTAGCTTTAAATAAATAAAGCTGTAGAAGTGGGAGCAGTATATGGGAGTGTTTGCCTTTCATACAAATCTAAAATTTTATTCCGATATTGATGAAATTTTGTCCACCGTCAACATAATTTCGAAAAACTCTATATTAATCCCGGGCAATGCCATGATTTTAGTTAGTTTGAAGATAAAATAATATAAAAAAACATTTTATTTACAATATAAAGAATATTTGCGTTTTTTTAATAATGCATGTTGTCTTCATAATTTTCATGGAAAATACAACGAAGGTACAATTTTATAGACTATGACGCAGGACAAAGATTCATACCTAAATGACTGTGTCACCATGAGTTTTAATTTGAGTACTCGTTTGTCCGCAGCTGCACTCCGAATACCGTAGCACCTACCGATGGCACGAGTACCGCGGGGCGCGCGCGCAGGCTGGCGTGCCGCCCTCGGGCCCCGTCAACATCATCACCAACGGGGTCGAAGATCCCGCGCCCGCACCCGTGGTGCGCCGGGCCCCACTGCCCTCACAGGCCACCGCCAACGGACCCAGAGGTGAGAGGACCAACGTCACTTCCTTGTGGCATACCTACTCAGGTACTAGCTGAGGCTATTTCATTACTTATGGTTGTTGTCTTCGTCCGTTGTTCTTCGTGTTGTATTCGTGTTCGTGCATCCATCCAAGGTAACTTCCGCGTTCGCCAGTAGAACGATTCACACGGATCATACCATAAGTTAGCCGAACCTTACTGTGTTCTCACAAAGCTAAATAAAATACTTGTGGAATCAGAGGGCATCCTTGTAGCATATCTGAATCGGTACAGCTGAGACTATTTCATTACTTATTTATGGCTGTTGTTTTCGTCAGTTGTTCTTGGTAATATATTCGTGTGGTTATTAATTGTTTTTATAACAGATACACCTTAGCATTTTTACAGGTATATAGGCCGTCATCGTGGGATACCTGTTTGGTATTAGTTGAAGTACTTTCATATGGTTATTAATTGTTTTTATAAAAAATAATACTTAACATTCGTGGTGATATCAGAGGGCATCCTTGTGGCAAACTGAATCGGTAGCTGAAGCTCTGTTATTTTTGTTGGCTGTTGTCTTAGTCTGTAGTTCTTGGTATTGCATTCGTGTGTCAATTGATTGTTTTTTTTTTTATAGCAGATAAACCTTAAAATTCTTGATGGTATCAGTGGGTATACTTGTGGCGTACCTGAATTGGAATTAGCTGAAGTTCCTTCAAACATTCTTGATGGCATCAGAGGGCAACCTTATGGCATATCTGAACGACTTGGCTGGATCTATTCAATTACTTGTCGCTGTTGTCTTCCTCCACTAGGGTTTTTGTTGTTTTCTTTATTGTAATATCCATAGTTTGTATTTGTTCGTGTATCCATAGCGTAAATCACTTTCAGTTAATGATCAACTTGTCTTTTGTGAACTTTAACCACGATATAATTGGTCAATGTTAGAATAACTCCGACCAAGTAAAGATTAATATCACGGCAGTGCAGTTTTAAGGGATTGGCTTACGCTGCCCTTTCTACCCAGTATTCTTGCTATATCTAAACGAGCATCATGGAATCGGCAACATCCCTGTATCTGTTTCCCATCTTCATTACATCGCTAAATCTCCAGCAGGACTTTTTCATGAAGTCAATTCACCTCTACGTCAGTCTGTCTCTGGGGTACTCGCTTGGTCATTATTGTTAGTGTCCCGTCATCTGGTATTTTATCTATGTCCAGCCCTATTACGTATTTCTGTAACTTATTTTTCTACGCTTCTTCTATTGTCCTTGTCTTTTTTAACGTTTTGCATTTTTCAACCAAAAACAGAGGATTCGATCGTACTTCACTGAAGCTTTCCTGTTCCAGAATAACCCAAGCGTGGGTTCTTATGGTATTTCAAACCTTGGTCCGTTTAAATTCGTATGGTTTGTGTGTATTTTATGATAATACACTTGCGTGATTGAAGGAATCTCATTCATACTAAGGAATTTATATATTCGTCCAGTGGTCTAAGTATGCATCCCTGTGGTACACCGACCATTTCGATTGTAAAAATCTTGTATTAGTTGTATTTTATTTCAGTTATCTTGATATTTTGTCAACGGATTTGGCATAGGCGTCTCCATTGGGTAAAGTCTTGTTATTTTGTAGTTGTGATTCATATTTGAGTGCAAGTATTTACAGCGAGGAGACCAATGTTACAAACCTGTGGCATTCTAATTCAGGTTTAAACTAATAATATTCATATGCTGTTTACTACAATTCAACAGCAAACATTGGACGTACTCTCGACCTTTATTATTTATAAATCTTTCATCTCACAAAACAGTAGGTACTGATTTTCGTTACGTTATTAGACTTTTTTGGTACTGTACTTCGATACTATTCTTTGATGCTTCTAACTTACTAATCTCATCTAAATTGATAAAAAATGACATTATATTTTACGTCAAACCACCTCTAGACATTAAAAATGGTATCTTTATCATTAACCACAATGCCTGTAATATATAACTATATCACAACCTAATTTTTTAAAGTGTCAACTCATATAATTAGTTAAACCTGTAGAATCTCCACTATCTTGCTTTGTATTTTCATTACCATATTATTATTTCATGCTTTTATTGATGTAAATACCATATTCACTACAGAAAATCAAATTGGTCGTGGATATTCAGACGTAAGTATTGGATTGGTGCATAAGTTTGTAGTGTTAACTTTTTTTTAGAAGAAAAGGGATCCAGTAATATTTACGATTGAGTTCTAACCAGGTAGTCCTGGTAAATTTTTCTTCTCATTTTTTGAATTTGAAGAAATCATCAAGCCAATCAAGAGCAATACATTCTATAAAAGGAGACTATTCGTAAATATTTGAATATTTAAAAATGCAATAATACTGAAGGTGCAAAAAAGAATCGCGTAATTATTTTGGATTCAAGTAAGTTTACTTTATTCAAAAGTTTTACGGTATTGAAAACTCTGAAATACAACAATTTTTAACAACTTATGTCGCTGAAATATGTCCGACAGAATCTTTCTTGATTACGTTGTAGTGTGCCACAGTGGTCAACACTGGGTCCTCTTCTATTTATATTGTACATCAGTGATATGGAACCATTAATTTCTTAACTTGCACTAAATCGTCACAGCTGAGAATCAAAACATCTCAAACTTATGCATCGATCCAAATTGCTACAGTTTTTGTGTGCCACGGGGGTCAGAATCGGGTCCTCTTCTATTTATATTGTACACCAGCGATCTGGAACAACTTATTTCTTCACTTAGACTAAATCGTCACAGCTAAATGTTTTGAACTTGTGCATCTACCCAATTTGTTGCATTCTCTTTGGCTATTCTGGCTTTGTTCATCTACGCTTAGTTCCTCCACCTAGGCTAGATCTATAGCGTGCATTTCATTTGTTGCAGCGCCAAGCATCGAGCCCGCGATGCCCCGCAGGAAGAAGTACCCCGGACTGGCCTACAAGACCAACGAGATCTTCGATGGACCGGCGGCTGGACTGCCCTCTGGCGGGAGGGAAGGATCTTCCACCCTGGACAGAGCTAGGGTAAACTGTTCCTCAATGAACTTCTGTTACTTGTGCATACAACTTTTATTTATTTTTCAAGTCCTTTTGTCAGATTTGTTTTAATAAATCTATAAACATCAAAATGTAATAAGGGCGGGTCTAAGAGAGACGGGGTTTTAGCGTTTGTATAATATTATAATATTATACGTCTGATTCCAATGCTTGCAAATAATTTTTCACTGTCCCACCACAAAGTTATCACTAATTATTTCCTAAATGAACACAATCATGTTGATGTAAACTCATTAAAGTATCTTTTCAACTTTTAAGAACACGGATCATATTCACTTGTTTTCTATTATTTGCTAATAACCATAGGAAATCGTAAGCAATACAGAGGACTGTTTCTCAGTGACTTTTCGCAAGGACATCGATGTCAGAAGTGTATACATATGCCATATGCACCAATACAAATAATCCTAAGCAGGTACATTATGTATGTGTTGTTTGGGTCAACTCTAATTGTGCAACCTATACGCACCAGAAATTGTTAATTTATCCACTTTCTTAATTGTCCTGAAAGACTTTAACTTTCCACAATATCAACAATACCTTATTCTACCAGTATTTTAATGGAAGATGCCCTGGGAAACCAGCACCATAGATCCCTTCGGCACAAGTCCATAGGCAGAAAACACGCCAAACATCTGCATTCTTTAGTATAATAGTAGATATTGTAAATAATATATTACCCTTATCCCGCAGTGAAATATTATGAGAGCATTGTTGTGTTTATAAGTAAGGAACAGATAAAAACCCGCTGTCGCGGTTTAAAATCTTCGACGGTTCTTTTTGAAAATAACAGAGGGCACCACTTCCGTTTACAAAAATCCTAAACCGTACAGTCATTAACATAGTAATAGTGTCAGATATATGGTATACGAGTATAAAGGCATATCGTACCAAGTATAGTAATAATATTCTAAATTAATAATAATCGTCGTTAAAGAGATTACTTGGGGCAGATCCAATGGTCTGCGATATAATCTATCGTATTTTATACATTTAAGTCGTTTTATTTTCAATTGATAAAATAAATATTCATTAGGATTCTATTTACTAAATATTTTCACGAAAACCGCATTGTACGCGTATAATTACAACTTTTTAAATTTTAAAATAGTCAATTTCAGAGTTACGTACCACTGAAAGCCTCATAATTTGACGGAAGATCGCGGGTTCAAATCCCGGCGTGCACATGTAAATTTTATTTGATGAATTTGTGTTATTTAACACATTACTCATTTAAAATTTGCGGCACGTTCCAGAGCGGAAGATAATAAGTGTAAGACCACAATTCAGAATTTATGCGTTGCTTGAGATGGCTTTAGCCGTGCTCGATGACCAGATCTGAATAGCCTTTTACTCCAATCCTTATATCCTTCCCCATTATAACATACCCCAATTGGTGATGCCATAGTCTCTTTGGCTGCAAACGGTTGGGACTACTGTGCGGTATTTACAAAAAAATAATAATTTTAAAAAAACTTCTCGAACATCCTATGCTTTTTTTCGGATTCGGTAGCTCCGCCAAATATAGATTTGCAGTGAAAAATTCTGAAAATATTTGATTCCGAAATGTGTAAACATACAGCGTATATTCGAGACAAATTGTCACAACGTGGCTGAAATGTCTTCATCGCGACAACAAACTCTTTTTATGCAAAATGCCCAAGTTTTAATAATGTTTTCCAATGAGATTTTGAAGCACGATATTTGCAACATTATTCAAGTAAAAAATTATGTTAACCAACTGTTTTTTTTTTGTTAGGACACTCCTCATAACCGACGAGGCTGTTTTTATTGACGTGATTTTGTGGATGGGATGTCCGCATAAAAGAATTCAACGAGACAGGAATAACTTCAATATTTAAAACGTCTCAAACTTATGTGTCGATCCAAACTGCTACAGTTTAGGTGTACCACAGGGTTCAGTATCGGGTCCCCTTCTATTATCATTGAAGAAGTAGATAATACCAATAAATCTAAACGAATCATTAAGCAGAAAAAGACACAGAAAATAAAAAGGTTGCAACTGGAATCGAACCCCGGATCTATGTCTTAGCGGGACAATCGCTCGGCCATTAGACCTGATTTTTTAAAGTCATTTATGTTTTTTTTTTTTTTTTTATATTTACTCCACACAGGAGGCCCTGAAGAAAATAATTTCCCTCAGGGCCTATGTCATCTTTGGGGATGCTGTGTGGAGGGTCTTTTTGTGGAGAGGAAGGAGTGAACATGGGTCTTGAAGAGTCCCATGTTGTAGGAGGGAGGAAACACAGAGGCCGGCAGTTCGTTCCACAGCCGAGCTGTTGAACTTAAGAACGAATCGTAGAAGCGACCCGTTCTCATGTGACAAGTGTCAACTGTGTACAAATGTTGGGCGCGCGTTTGGCGTGTATCCCGACTACGCACCGGTGCCGAAGGGATCAATGACGCTAGTTCCTCAGAGCATCTTCCATTGTAATACCGATAGAACAAGGACAGCATACCTACCTGACGCCTGTGCTCTAAAGATTGCAGTCCGTTTGTTAAGATTGGGGAATCTATCAAACGGACCGCCCGTTTCTGCACAGAGTCAAGGGTTTTTTTCAGGTATTTTGGGGCTCCAGACCAGAGATGGCTGCCAAATTCGACAGTAGGGCGCACTTGCGATTTGTACAGGGTGAGCAGTTGTGTACTATTAAAGTATCTGCGGGCCCTGTACAGTACGCCCAGCTTCTGAGAGGCCAACTTTACTCTGGCTTCGATGGAGCCCCCGTACCTGAGCTGGTCACTATGTAGATAGAATTACCAATATTATCCTCAACTAAATTAAATATTAATAATTATTTTTTGGTAAACTAATGTTTTACGACAAGATTGTTTACGCATAGCACAAAGGGAAACAATTATTTTTATAAGCAATAATTATTAGCCTGAAACACTCATCTACATTGAAAAATCTCCTGATAAAAGATGAATGACGCCAACGGGACTTGAACCTCGAAAGGACACGGGTTCAAGTCCCGTTGGCGTCATGTATCTTTTCTCAGGAGATTTTTCAATGTAGATGAGTGTTTCAGGCTAATAATTATTGCTTATAAAAATTAAATATTCATTCCAGACATGTCGAAAAAGCCAATAGGTGTCGCATGTAATAAAAATTGGATTAGTTTATTCGACAGAAACTCTTTAGTTTACAAATAAATTCCGGTAGATCTTTGTAATCATACACAGATAGCATCCAAAACATTTGTTAATTAGTCGAGGGTAGTATTCATTTTGTACACAAAGAAAAATGAGCTAAGAAAAAATTAATTAAAAATTTTAATTTAAAAAAAATCGAAAGGTAAAAATCATAAGGTTGTTAAGAATCTCTTCAAATTATTCGGTTAAAAGGTCCTTAACGAATGAATAAATCGATGGATTTCCTGATAAACTTTTAGTATAATACAAATGTATCATCATAATTTCGGAACACGTGTTCATAAAAATCCTAATATTTTCGCATTTCGTCACTATACATAATATATTACCAATTCACGCTTTCAACCACTCGGTCAGTTTGACCTGATTTTTTACGTCATTTATGTCGATCTCTTTATTAAACACGGGTTTGCAGGCCATTTCCTGATAAGCTTTTAGTAAATTCCTAATGTATCGGAACACGTATTCATGCACTTGCATTTTTGCAGGTGCATGAAATGGCCTGCAAACCCGTGTTTAATAAAGACATCGACATAAATGACGTAAAAAATCAGGTCAAAATGGCCGAGTGGTTAAAAGCGTTGTCCCGGTAAAACGGAGATTCTGGATTCGATTCCATGTTGCGACCATTACCTTTTTTTATTTTCTGTGTCATGTTCTGTTTCATTTTTCTTTTAGATTTATTAGTATTATATTCTCCTTCAATGATACGATATATTTATTTTTACGAAACGGACTTTCATAGCTCTGTACGAGACGTGTCCATTTTTTTCCGTCCTTCGAAGATGGATCGACAAATGGGCACCGATTAAAGATAGGACAGTCGGATGACCAAGCCTTCTGACATGTTTCTTTCGGCTTGGACGGGCGAAATCGGATTATGCGCAAACCCCGTGAAGACGTTCGCTTATTCGCTTATACGATACCGAAACATATTATTTACTTTGAGAAGTTGTTCTTTGTGATTATATTTTTTTGTTGAGATTCTTTCAGGTGCTATTTTTTTATTTGTTGTCGTGTTTTGTTTGAGTGGCTTTTGGCATTTTCAGTCTATGGAGCGCACAAAGTTCTTGGCTAATAGCCGGGACCGCCGCAGCAAGTCCGAGGGGCCCCGAAACGCGCAGGCGAACGGACCCCGAAATTGGACCGATACCGTCGAGGAAAAGGTAAACGTCTTAATACTTAGTTACCTTAGCAGTCACCCACCAAACTTCATCTATCAGTTCATACGAAGACGCTCTAGGTGCCTTCTTGAGTGCCAGTAAAACTTAATAAACATTTCATGGGAAGACACTCTAGGTGCCTTCTTGGGTACTTAAAGCTTATCAAATAGTTCTTCGGAAGTCACTCTAGGTGTCTTCTTGGGTACTAGAAAAGCTTATCAAACATTTCATGGGAAGTCACTCTAGGTGCCTTCTTGAGTGCCAGTAAAACTTAATAAACATTTCATAGGGAGTCATTCTAGTTGCCTTCTTGGGTGCCAGTAAATTTGAAATATTTCATAGCAAGACGCTCTAGGTGCCTTCTTGAGTAAAGGTAAAGCACATCAAACGGTTAATTGAAAGACGCTTTAGGTGCCTTCTTGGGTAGGTACCTGAAAAGCCTATCAAACAGTTCTCTGGAAGACACTCCAGGTGCCTTCTTGGATGCCAGTAAAGCTCATCAAATAATAGTTCATCGGAGGACACGCTATCTGCCTTCTTGGATTCTAGTTAGTAAAACTTATGAAATAGTTCATTCGAAGGTGCTTCTAAGTGCCTTCTTATTCAACGATAAAGCTCATCTAAAAGTTCATTGGGAGACGATATATGTGCCTTTTTGGGTGCCAGAAAGCTCATTAAATAATTTATTAGAACACGCTTTGGGTGCCTTATTGGGTTGGTACACGAACTTTACTGATGTACAACCCATCAAATAGTTCATTCGAAGACGTTTTAGGTTCCTTCTTGAGGTTAGTCATCGAATTCGGTTTCGTTCCTCTGAAAGTCTTCCATCATTACACAAACATCATTTCCCCACCGTAATGATGGTAGCAGGAGAAATTAAGATATTGTCAGGTTATTAAAATAACCTGCGAATGTTTTTCATTCTTTTAAATAAAGATAAAAACATGAATATGAATAATTTTGGATGCCAAGAGACACAGCAATAGATTTAACTTTACTATAAGGCCCTTCGTACACAGAGACACTTACAAGCTACGTCACTGTGACGAAACCACAAGTAACCAACCGCTAAGCTACTCTTCAAAGCTGATTTCCGTAGATTGCGCTACCCGAATTATACCGAACTTGCAGTCGTGGAATTAATACGATGTCGAGTGACGAAGTAAACAATATTGTTCTTCTTTACAAGCATAAAAAACGATATAAAAGAAGAATTTGTGTTCACCCATTCTCCGCTAAATTCTTTGTTACATATTCCGGTAAATTATAGCTATATGAACATGGATATTATCAGACCTCCAGAACAAATTTAACATTCAAATCATTTCCCGAAGTTATTTCTGTCAAACGAGTAGAAGACGTGGATGCAACTCGCGTAGCGTGCACTGATGTCAAACCCGTGGACGACGCGTCGCGGCGCATACTTAGGAGTGGCGTATAAGCAAAACTCGAGTCGCTTGTAGGTATCTCCGTGTACGAATGGCCTAAGACTCTGGTAAATATACACAGTTCATGTTGCGTGATATATTATATAGTTCTATCTAACTTTCTAATATAATGTTTGTAAGAAATAACGAAATAAAGCATTGATTTATTCATGGTGTTGTCCAATTTCATAGGAAATTTAACATTTCCAGCAGGCCCAGTGACAATTCAATTCCAGAAAGGCACTTCATATGCATTATGGTTGTACCTACCCACTGAAGAAATAATTCGATAAAAGTTGGTACTGGGCGTGTCCGTGTGTCAGAAGAAAGGTCATTTTTCCTTTCTTCCGTTGAAATTGATCAAACGTTTAAAAAAAATTTAATTCTTTTAAAAACAAATAATAAATATAATTAACTAGTCGAAAGGTTTTCGTTCTACGTCTACCTGAAGACCATCATTAATTGTTCTACTGGTATTTCAATGGAAGACACTCCAAGGAACTAGCGTCATTAATCCCTTCGGAGGTGCATAGTTAGGAAACACGCCAAACGCGCACCCAAAATTTGTACACGGTTGACATTTGTCACATGAGAAAGGGTCGTTTTTACGACATATTCTTGAGTTTAACAGCTGGCTGTGAAATTATTTGCGAGCTCCTATGTTTCTTTCCTACAACAGTTTTAATACTTCATTTCCTCAAATAGACCCTCCACACAGCATCCCCAAAGATGTGACAGACATATTTTGTAAGTTTAAAAAACATATAAATTGAAACGTTGCTAGAAATGGCTTTAGCCGTGTTTGGTGATCGGATTTGAATAGCCAGGTACTTCTCAACCTTCTTCTTGCTCATCTCCTTCCCCTCCCAACTCAGACAATATACCCTATAAGCTTTTGGGATTTTTGTACCCGAGACCTCTACATTATTAAAAACGTCCTTGAGGTGATTTTCTCACGAAAACGGTGCTCTAGAATTATTACTTGCCACTAAAATTATGAAAGCATTCCCAGCAGTTTGTTTCCTATCCTGCCAAATGATCCGCCATTATTAGAAGCTGTGAGAGGCACTCTAACATAACGACATATAAGTTGTTTGGGAAATCGCTACAATAATCGCTGTCATTTGTTAGAGATGGAAGGCTAAGAGATTATTCTTACTATCGACCTTTTCAGATTTCAGACGTAAACCAATACTGGTGATAACAAAACTATTAATTTCGTTGTGTGAAAAATTGTACAAGTAATTATTTTTAGCTTTTTATCCCTTTAGGACATTTGTTCGTCTAAATACTTAACTAAAATTAATGATAACAAAAAATGAGATATTTTATTAGACAAATCTCTAAATAGTAATATAAAATAAAGTCGAAATAAGATCGCTATTTAGATCTTAATTAACAAGTAGCTATGATGATGGACACTGCAATGCTGTCCGAAACGTTAGCTAAAGAAGGAGTTAGCGCAACACGGCATAACACCCCAAAAACAAATAACAAAAATACTTTTGGCCGTGAAAATCTTATTCTCATTTTCAGAGGTTTTTTTCACAATTTTAAAATAAAATAGAGAAAAAAAACCTCTCGGAAGATGTCTTAAGTAGCATTTAAAGAATCACTGTGATTTTTTTTCATAACTATAAAATATTAAATAACAGAACTAGATGTGTTTTTAAATAGTTTTTGGAGCTTTGCGATTTTTTTGTCTATCGAAGGAATTTCAAATAAAAATTTACAGATTAATATTTATTATCAAAAACAACATACTTTTTAAGAGCTTAAAACTTTACAGATTGGCTGTTTTAGTAGATAATTTGGACATTTCATCAAATTTATCGATTTTCATGTTCTGTCAAGGTTCAATTTCTGTTAATATTTCAGTTTTTTGAAACAACTGGCCAATAATGATATAATAACTAAACTTGTATAGAACCTTCACAGAGCTTGAAATTCAACTTCGAAATTGATGAATTGTAAAAATTCTCTGAAACATCCCATCCTTACGACGGGTTGTTTAAAAGAATTTGAACAATTTTTCAAATTTCGAAGTTGAATTTCAAGTTCTGTGAAAGCTCTTTTCGGGTTCTGTTATTATTTAAGTTCTGTCAAGTAACTAGCCTATAACGATATAATAACAAATCTTGAATAGGACTTTCACGGAACCCGAAATTGAGCGTTGAAATTTTAAGAATTATTCAAATTCTATGAAAAACCCATCGTTAGTGTTCAAGGGAAATATGTTAAGTCCGTAGAAATTTTGAATTCATAGGCTTAAAATCTACGCAGCATAGTAGGAAGTAGTGTTGTCCTTTCAAAAACTGTAATATATTATTCACTGGCAATGGTTGCCGGTAGCTAAATCCAATCCACTCCAGGATGCTGTAAATAAGATCGTTATTTTCTAATCACCTCACTTGTAGTTACGATAAATATCTTTCTACTGTCGAATAAGAAATAATTGATGATATCTACCTGAATGCAGGGCCGGACCTACTACATGTTGAGCTAAGTCCATAGAGATATTACTAGTAATTCAGTAAACAATAGATAGCCCGGTAAGTTTTTAGATTCTCACGGCCAAAAGCATTTTTATTGTTTGTTTTTGGGGTGTTATGCCGAAGATCTTCGGATCTACCGGATCTGCCCTGATGATGGACACTGCAACGCTGTCCGAAACGTCGGCTAAAGAAGGAGTTAGCGCAACACGGCATAACACCCCAAAAACAAACAATAAAAATAGATAGCCCGTTCAAAAATATTTCTATATTTCTTTTGTTTGATAAATCAAAAACCAAAATTTGGGCTTATCATCAAGATTTGTAAGTAGGTACTTAAATACACTTAGTACCTTCAATTATAAATATATTTTATGTAATTTTTTTCAAATTAGGAATTATACCATTTATCCAAAGAAATGGCACGACTGTAAAGCTATTTTTTTTCAAACTTTCTTTAGAATTTTGCATAAATAATCTTTACTGGAATCACCATCTTGAAATGTAAACGGAACGTACAAACAAATTTACAGACAGACGAAATGCAAAACGGTCGAATAAATATCGCCTTTGGCTCGAATTGACACTATCTGTATTTATAGGTTGCGTAATTAGATTTGTGCGAAGCAACGCATATACACAATTGTTTGTATTTGTGCATATATTGTGTGTACACTTCCGAGAGTGATTTCCTTGCTAAACGTCACTGAGAAACTGCCTTTTATCTTGCTTATGTCTACTTAAGGTTTTTATCAAAAATGGGGCAACAAGAATGCGTACACTGTTCGAAAAGTTTTCCAAATGCGTTTTTTGTTTGACAAATAAATAACTTTATTGTATTTCAAGGAATTTTCTTTTATTTTTTAAGTCGACTAACAGCGCCACGATAATCAACAAACTTACAAGTTATATGTAAAAAACTGATCAATTAACCTAGTTTTTGTTTGTTATTTGTTTTTGAGGTGTTATGCCGTGTTGCGCTAACTCCTTCTTTAGCCAACGTTTCGGACAGCATTACAGTGTCCAACATTACAAAGAAGGAGTTAGCGCAACACGGCATAACACCCCAAAAACAAATAACAAAAATACTTTTGGCCGTGAAAATCTTAAATCATATTAGTTTTTGTTTCATGGGTAATTTTGATGAGTTATCCGGTAACTACGATTAACGCATTTGTCACATGCTGAATGCAAGCAATTCATCTGTGAGTAGGTACTACTTTCGTTTCTACTTTGGCTATTATACGATTACATACACTTTAAATTACCGCTTAGTTCAGAAAAAATCTAAAATTAATTTTTAAAAATACACAACAATATTTTTTTACAATTTTGCGCCTTTACGATTAGCGCCCTTGTTTTGCGTTCCACGCCCGCACCTTTGCCAGTCCGGCACTGGTTTAGGCTGTAGAATCTGAGAAGCCTTATTTAAGCTGTAATAAGCCAGGGGTGGATCCCAATCCGAGTCAAGAATATCATATTCTGACGTTTGGGGGAGCCCAATCGCCTTTGCCCAGCTTATCTGTAAATTATCGATGAGCTTACGAACAAACCAGAATGTAATACCAATGAAAGATGGCCGAAAACCTCAAATACAATCGCAATCAATATTTATAGGTTATAGTTTACGTCTGGAAAACAATTATCTTCCATTATCTGTATTGTTATGTTCAAATCAATCTATATTGATATAAATCGTCTTTAAAACAATTATCTTCCATTATCTGTATTGTTATGTTCAAATCAATCTATATACAATTATCTTCCATTATTCTGTATTGTTATGTCCAAATCAATCTATATTGATATAAAAACGTCTGGAAAACAATTATCTTCCATTATCTGTATTGTTATGTTCAAATCAATCTATATTGATATAAAAACGTCTGGAAAACAATTATCTTCCATTATCTGTATTGTTATGTTCAAATCAATCTATATTGATATAAAAACGTCTGGAAAACAATTATCTTCCATTATCTGTATTGTTATGTTCAAATCAATCAATATTGATATAAAAACGTCTGGAAAATAATTATCTTCTTTTATCTGTATTGTTATGTTCAAATCAATCTATATTGATATAAATCGTCTGTAAAACAATTATCTTCCATTATCTGTATTGTTATGTTAAAATCAATCTATATACAATTATCTTCCATTATTCTGTATTTTTATGTTCAAATCAATCTATATTGATATAAAAACGTCTGGAAAACAATTATATTCCATTATCTGTATTGTTATGTTCAAATCAATCTATATTGATATAAAAAACGTCTGGAAAATAATTATCTTCTTTTATCTGTATTGTTATGTTCAAATCAATCTATATTGATATAAAAACGTCTGGAAAACAATTATTTTCCATTATCTGTATTGTTATGTTCAAATCAATCTATATTGATATAAATCGTCTGTAAAACAATTATCTTCCATTATCTGTATTGTTATGTTAAAATCAATCTATATACAATTATCTTCCATTATTCTGTATTGTTATGTTCAAATCAATCTATATTGATATAAAAACGTCTGGAAAACAATTATATTCCATTATCTGTATTGTTATGTTCAAATCAATCTATATTGATATAAAAAACGTCTGGAAAATAATTATCTTCTTTTATCTGTATTGTTATGTTCAAATCAATCTATATTGATATAAAAACGTCTGGAAAACAATTATCTTCCATTATCTGTATTGTTGTGTTCAAATCAATCTATATTGATATAAAAACGTCTGGAAAACAATTATCTTCCATTATCTGTATTGTTGTGTTCAAATCAATCTATATTGATATAAAAACGTCTGGAAAACAATTATCTTCCATTATCTGTATTGTTGTGTTCAAATCAATCTATATTGATATAAAAACGTCTGGAAAACAATTATCTTCCATTATCTGTATTGTTGTGTTCAAATCAATCTATATTGATATAAAAACGTCTGGAAAACAATTATCTTCCATTATCTGTATTGTTGTGTTCAAATCAATCTATATTGATATAAAAACGTCTGGAAAACAATTATCTTCCATTATCTGTATTGTTGTGTTCAAATCAATCTATATTGATATAAAAACGTCTGGAAAACAATTATCTTCCATTATCTGTATTGTTGTGTTCAAATCAATCTATATTGATATAAAAACGTCTGGAAAACAATTATCTTCCATTATCTGTATTGTTATGTTCAAATCAATCTATATTGATATAAAAACGTCTGGAAAACAATTATCTTCCATTATCTGTATTGTTGTGTTCAAATCAATCTATATTGATATAAAAACGTCTGGAAAACAATTATCTTCCATTATCTGTATTGTTGTGTTCAAATCAATCTATATTGATATAAAAACGTCTGGAAAACAATTATCTTCCATTATCTGTATTGTTGTGTTCAAATCAATCTATATTGATATAAAAACGTCTGGAAAACAATTATCTTCCATTATCTGTATTGTTGTGTTCAAATCAATCTATATTGATATAAAAACGTCTGGAAAACAATTATCTTCCATTATCTGTATTGTTGTGTTCAAATCAATCTATATTGATATAAAAACGTCTGGAAAACAATTATCTTCCATTATCTGTATTGTTGTGTTCAAATCAATCTATATTGATATAAAAACGTCTGGAAAACAATTATCTTCCATTATCTGTATTGTTGTGTTCAAATCAATCTATATTGATATAAAAACGTCTGGAAAACAATTATCTTCCATTATCTGTATTGTTGTGTTCAAATCAATCTATATTGATATAAAAACGTCTGGAAAACAATTATCTTCCATTATCTGTATTGTTGTGTTCAAATCAATCTATATTGATATAAAAACGTCTGGAAAACAATTATCTTCCATTATCTGTATTGTTGTGTTCAAATCAATCTATATTGATATAAAAACGTCTCAAAATATGGAAACTAGTAGCACAAGCGGGGAACTGGTGAATCTATTAATATTTTTAGTAGTGTATATTTTTTTATTTCATTTGTTTTTTAGTAAATATAGTCCAAAGTCATATTTTTTAAGGTTAAATTTGAAAAAAAAGTGACTAGAGGTTTTATATGAGCTGTTTGACTTAAAACATCTAAATGCTCAGATTGAAAATACAAAGTTTTTTTGGGCTGTGATGTGATGTAAATTTACCTGTTTCCTGCTTGTGCTACAATTTTCTGGACACCGTGTATAGGTAGGTACCTGCACACATTCAGCTTGAAATCTTTCTTGCATAGTGAATTCATTATTTTATCTAACAATTTTATTTATCAAGTGTTTGTATCCTGCTGTTGCAGAGAATAAAGAAGAAAACTAGAAGTGTCCATATAAATTTGATTTTTTTTATATTAGCTCTACACAGGAGACCTAAGGAAAATTATTTTCCTGAGATGTCATCTTTAGGGGATGCTGTGTTGAGGGTCTTTTTTATGGAAAGTAAGGAGGGGAAGTTCTGGGAAGGAATAAAATATGAGGGGTGGGCAGGAATCTGGGAGTCAGTGCGTCCAGAAGTGACAGACGTGTGAATCCTTCCCTGGAGAGGTCAACAAGTCTCTCGATCCGGCCCGCCGTGCAGCAGGTGGGCAAAAGCATCCGCTGCCAAGACCCGGACAAACCTCACCCCACGAACCCACTTGGGGTGATCTATACCAGAGGTTTTTGCTATCCAATAAATGGTTCCCGGGGAGGCGGTACCCATTTCCGCCTCACAAATTGAAAATTTGAATGAATACAAATGTGCCACTGACTTGGTACCTTTTGGTTCTAGACCACTTTGCATGCGGTCTGTCTCTCCTACACTTGAAACTGCATATAGCTATTCCATTTGAATTTTGTATGCATAGTGAAACACAGTTTTGTATTGAAATAATAACTAATGCAATGACAATTTAACACACTTTTAAAAAGTGATGAAAAAACTGGTCTATAAACCTAACAGACGTAACCTATTTAATCTAGCTTTTATTTCATCACTTTTCATGACTTTATATCACTTTTTAAAAGTATTTTGAATTGTCATTTTGTCGATTTATCCGGTCACTGAAAATATTAGCCTAAATTGGGCTTATATTTGGATCACGAAACACGACAAAAAGGCACTTCTTGTGTTATTCTTCACTCTACGAATTCTTGTTTTCGATGGAAATTTGAAATGACCATTACTATAGTTAGTATACAATATACAAAATGATAATATTGTGTATATTATGTGTTGTTCCCAGGCCATTTCGCCGTCCATCGAACGCATGAGCGGCGGAAGCGAGTATCGCAACCAGTACGCCTGGCCCCGCGCGGGCGACACGAGTGCCGGTGCCGGCTACGTGGATGGAGCACCACGCAAGAGTGCCTCAATGGGAGCTCTAAAGGCAGCGCAGCAGGCAAGGAGGCGACCAAACGAAGGTAGTTAACTCTAAATTCAGGGCCTTCCAATAAGAGGTGTTATTTTGAACAGCCCGCTATTTCGGTAGATGTTACTTTTAAAGCTGTCATTTTTTGACATTTGACAAGTAGAAACTACACCATTAATAAAAATGGAACGATACACGCTTCAACAATGCATTGAAATTATTAAAATTCACTTGAGTGAATCAAATGCAAATCATCTTGAGTGATGAGGCCCATTTCTACCTCGGTGGCTTCGTCAGCAAGCAAAATTGTCACATCTGGGGCTCGGAAAACCCAAGAATTATTGTTAAAAAGCCTCTTTATCCTCAACGTGTGACTGTTTGGTGCGATTTATGGTCCGGCAGAGTCATTGGGCCTTACTTTTTCGAAAATGAGGCTGGAGCAACAGTTACGGTGAACGGATTGCGCTATCGAGAGATGATTAGTGATTTTTATGGTCGGAATTGGATGGTATTAATTTGGACAATGTTTACATTCAACAAGACGGCACTACGTGCCACACAAGCAACGAAACCATTGATCTTTTACGATTGAATATCAAAATAACACCTCTTATTGGAAAACCCTGCAGTATAAAACAGAGTCGCTATCCGCATCTGTCTGTGTGCTTAGTTCTTATACGAAACGGATTTGGATAGGGTTTTCACTATCATTTAGAAAATTTCTTTTGAAAGATTTGCATATATAATAAATGCCTATTATATTTATAGAAAGTAGAGAAAAGTCGATGTTTTGTAAACAAGTCGAAAAAAACACCCTTTCGGGCGATTACAACTCTAACGCTGTCAAGATCTTGTAAGATACATTAAAATAATGTGCTACGGAATTGTTTATCTTAAAAAGGCCTAATAAAAAGTCAGGAATAGTATATGACTATCTTCTAAGAATAAGCCCAAACAACGCCGGGTACAAGTCTTGGATAAATAAATCATTTTTAATTTTAATGTGCAACATCTATTGATTTTTCTACAAGTTTAGGATGAATATTTTTTTTAGTTGAATATAAAACTTCAAATTTTAATATTTAATCATTGAAGACAATATTAACAACTCTCAAACAAAAGAAGTGTAGTGGCAGCGGCAGCTACTGGAAGGTTCGGGAACGTGGATACATGCTACGCGCATCGCATTAGAACCTACTGGTAAAACATAAAATGTTCGGAGCATCTACCTACTCGCGGTTTGATGGTTTGTTCTCTAAGGCATTTGCGCCTATATAAGCTGCTACGTTAAGGTATCTAGTTCAGTCTGTCAATAATTAGCAGCTACAAGTGAGTACCAAGTACCTACGAGCACTCACCACTAAGGCTACTCGACACCCGACCTTAAATGAGAGGTTATGATTAATCATCGACTCCGCGGGATTACACCAGCGCCTTGGCCTTGTGAAATCTTCCCTGGCCTGCGCCCCCCACGCACCTAAGCCCTGCGACATCTTCGCTAGTCTGCGCTTTGGTCCTTCGACATCTTTGCCAACCTGCATAGCTCATCCGCGCTCGCATCATCTGCTGACCAGGTCAGCCCTACCTTCGGCTCTCTTACTTCACACTAGAATACCACCAAGATTAAAAGTCATCCCTAGTGCTGAACATAGAGCTGAACAAATCCGGTCTCCACCAAAGCGGTGTCGATCCACCAACTTCGTCGCCTCGACCACTACATCACCATCATCTCCGCTTACATCTGGTGTCGACCTGGGGGATTCGCCGCTGACTACATCCACCGACGAGGTGCCGATCTTCGGGCCGGGGAATTCGCCGTCGACTATATCCACCAACTGTGCGAGCATCGGTCCGGAGTCTTTTCTCGCTTCAACTCTGACTCAATAAACGCTATGACCTCACAACCTCTTTCATTTGTCTCCTTACCACACCCCCAAAGATGTGATACAGAGAAGACAGAATAAGATTCAGTCGCATCTAGGAAATGAACTGTATCATTATTCGACTGAGAGCTACTATCTGGGATGACGCAAGTGAATATGGTCGAATTAGCTTATTGGTCAGGCAAGGAAGAGGTCCTCAGTTCAACTCCTTGGCAGAATCTTTTTCTGCCTTTTCTTTTTGACGTCTTTAGTTTAAGAGTCATTAATATTGCCTTCAATGATTAAGTTATTCCACTATAAAAAAATCATTTGATAAGAATGTTTTATACAATTTTCCAGTTGAAGCAGGATTGTGAGGTTGTGTTTGTATAACTCTGCCTTGAAATGTCTCCATTTAACAAAATCAATCACTGTTGATTAATGGTTAGGAAAGCAATTAATTAATTTTGGGATTATCCTTGCGTGAGGCACGGCCATCTCGAACCATCTCTAAATGCCGACGACCGACTGAACTTAAATCTCATGGGTATTTGTAGGTATTTGTATAGGTGCCCCTCCAGAGATGGAGCCACTGATGAACCATACGGATGACGATGACGACCGCAAGAAATACATCGAAGACTTCCTCCGGGAAGGAGAGGCGCCCCCTACCAACAGGTTCGTCAACTAACCCTCTTTTTTACTAGACAATTTATTATTACATTAAATAATTATATCACTAATATTGTAACATACCCACCAACACTGTAGATTTGATCGCTTACTGGCTTTTGGTGTCTGTCTTATCAGTTCTGTCACTTCCTATTATAGTCGCTTATGTCATAATCTAATAAATTTGATATATTGTGTGTTCACGTATTAACCTCCAGGAGTCGGAACGCTGCATTTGCAGTGTCAAAAATTATGTCCACGGTACGAAGAACTGCAATTGCAGTTTCTGCTTTGTACTGAATGAAGCTTTTTAGATGAATGTGCTTTTTTAACGAAATGAAATCCTGGTACTACTGTATGTACTGCAAATAGGGTGGTGGTAGAACATATATCTATCTTCTTCTATCTATCTATATAAATATATACAAAATAATAATAAGTGTTTTATTATCTTTTTTTTTGTGTAACAAATAGATATAATGATATCCTCACATGGTGTCCCATTGTGGTAACACTATCTTATGGGGGACTTACGAGAGACCAGAATAACTTAACATGACTTTAGTAAAAAATCTTTAGTTTTAGAGGTAATTGCACTTTCATGAATTTCGTGAAAGTCGACATCTTGGATCAGTTTGTCGAATGCCATAGCAATAAAATTACGTATTTTAAAATTCTGATTTAACCATGCAACCCTAATAGAATTGATCACATTCCTAAATATTAACTTACAGTTAACGCTTTTGTAAAATAAAAGTATTTTTGCCCGATTTATGAGCAATTTTTTTTTACCAGCCATCTTCGACTCTTCGTAAGTTGGCAAGTTCTTTTTTAAAAAATGTTCGTTTAGTTCAGTTTTTTAAATAACATTTTCTGTTATACTTTAGAAAAAAAATTGCGATATTCCACACAGCCTTCTCAAAGATAACCTGATGGAAATTATTTGCCTCCTGTGTGGAGTTAATGTATAAAAAACGATTTAATTTCTAAGATTTCTTGTGAACAAAATTTTTGATTTGTAATCTTTTAAATTCTTTTTGAAATAAAATACACTAAAAGTTTAGGCAAAAATTTCGAAAATGCCATCTCCAGCTTTCATGTGACATTTTAGTAATTTAACATCTATGGACTTGCATAGAACTTGATTGCAATGTCTGCGAGAATGCAATGAAAGCCGGGAAAATTTATTACTTATTACGGTGAAAAGAAGATTGACAAAGGCTTGGTAATTCCCCATTCTCTAAGAAGTCGTAAGTTATTGCCTAGGTTCTACACTTATTAACATAGTATAAAACATATAATGATTTTCTTGAAGTACCTCTAGTCTATTTCTAGTATAATTTTTAGATTTCAGTGAATTATCATCAATTATCATAGTTTGGAAGATTTTATGAAAAATTGGTAGAATCTCCCAGTTGGCATTGGTGGCAAAGCCACGAGTTCGAACTGATCGATTTTGGTTTTGAATATGAATTAAATTTTATGATAAAAAATCGTTTATGATACCTCCTTGATATCTCTAATCTCTAAATAGTATAAAATAAAGTCGTTATCCGCATCCGTCTGTTTGTACACTTAGTTGTTCTAAACTACGCAACGGATTTTGATACGGTTTTCACCATCTTTTAGAGAATTTATTTCGAAAGGTAGAAAGAAAACAGAGAAAAGTCGAGTAACGCCGGGTAGACGTCAGCTATTTATTTTGCTAATTTAATTGATGTATTGAGTGGACCGAATAGAAATTCAAATTGAGTGCTGTAGTTTTCCTACAATTCGGTTAACATACTATAAGGTTTTCCGATAAGAGGTGTTATTTCGATATTCAATCATAAAAGATCAATGGTTTCGTTGCTCGTGTGGCACGTAGCGCCTTCTTGTTGAAAGTAAACGTTGTCCAGATCAATACCATCCAATTCCAGACATAAAAAAATATTAATCATCTCTCGATAGTGCAATCCATTCACCGTAACTGTTGCTCCAGCCTCATTTTCAAAAAAGTAAAGTCCAATGACTCCGCCGGACCATAAACCGCACCAAACAGTCACACGTTGAGAAAAGAGAGGCTTTTCAACAATAACTCTTGGGTTTTCCGAGCCCTAGAAGCGACAATTTTGCTTGTTGACGAAGCCACCGAGGTGGAAATGGGCCTCATCACTCAAGATGATTTGCATTTGATTCACTCAAGTGAATTTTAGCATGTATCATTCCATTTTTATTAATGGCGTAGTTTCTACTTGTCAAATGTTAAAAAATGACAGATTCAAAAGTAACATCTACCGAAATAGCGGGCTATTCAAAATAACACCTCTTATTGGAAAACCCGGTATATAAGGTTAATAGATTCTTACATACCGTACCCGACAGATATCGACCACCGGCTAGAACTTTAGGTCAGCCTACTAAATGCCAGCCCCCTCGCAAAATCCCTTTCTTTTTAACGCTGCGAGAAATGGATGGTGCAAAGTGAGGAAAACGCTAAATAATATTTTTGTATAAAATTTTAAAATTATAAAGTTGTTTCTGATTGAATTTTGAAGGTAAGTGGTTTTGAATAATCATCTCATTTAATCAGCACCTCAATACTGTATCATTATCTATTCAGATCGAACACTAATTATATCAAAAGTAATCACTTTGAAGCCGCATGACTGGCTAACTTTCAGAAAACAAAATCGTAGATTATATTAATAAATTATCTTTCTGCTTCTTATTGCTGGGATTTGGCATTCAATGCATGGTATCCTTGAAGAGCGCTCATTTCCTTTCTAGAACCATTAAACGAAACTCGTTTATTCAAAGTAACACTATCCAACAAATCACATTTAAATCCTTAAACTTTCAGCTGCGTTTTTCACGAAAGGAAATGAAGGCGTGTTTCAAATCATTTGTACATAAATATCATAATTTCTGTTTTATCCACTGCTCTCTGGTCTTGAAATGAAAAAAAAGCATAACTCGAGAGAAAAGTCTAAGTTTCTTTTTGGTGGCTGTCGACAGAACAGCAAAAGAAAATCGAATCGCAATATAAAAAAAAATTGCCATGATCCAAAGAACGAAAAAATATAATAGTCCAGTTTAGTGCTCTAGTCCCATGAATGATAGTTTTGATTCATTTTATCGGTGTTTTTGTATCCGCACTTGTGTACAGTCGTTTATTTCAAATTTTCATTATTTTATTTATTTAAGTCTAGAAACTAATATATTTCATTATTTCAATATTTCATCAATCTTTTATTTATTCCATAGTTGTAAGTTTTGTCTTGTGGTAACCAAAGTCACTCTTCAATCCAACACAATTCTCTCAATGTTGCTACCGAACAATAACACAAAAACGTTCATCTTCTGAATCTACAAGCAATTGGCTGAGTGCTTGGCTTTCCCAAAAAAAGCATGGGTTTTCTATAATATTTACTTGGGAATGACCGACCAATTTCAAATTTGAATGAAATTTAATAATCCCACTTAATTATAACCATTTCCAATGTATTATGTAAATTAATCTGTCTATTGAATAATTATTGTAATTTTCCCAAAGCAGAATGTTTAAGCATTTTTTAATATTTAAATTTGCAATACTGCTTCTCTTTCAATAATTGAAATCAATAATTTCTAAATTCTTTTGAATCTTTCGTCTTACAACCATTTATATCATATTCTAATTTTAATATTATATGTATTATGTATGTACCTATATTATTATTTTTATTTTTGTTAAGCTAACCTTCAAATACGAACAGATAACCTACAAACTATTATTTTTCTTTGTGACAAGCTAGATACAAACAAATTTATTTTCTTTCCGTTAAATTCTTCGCCGTAACCCCCCAACATTTTGAAAATATATCCGAGAGGCATACAATACAATAAAATGAAGTCATTATCGAAGTTTGCAAAAAGGAAACTAATTGTATTCAAAACAAAGAGAAGCAAATTAAAAAAAAAAGTATTCAAAAGATAAGCCAAGATATGATAAACATCGTCAATGACAATCGAACAGAAATAGAGCAAGAATAAGATGAAAAGTAAACAATTTAAATATAGTCTTATAATTTGACGATTGATTGACATAAGTCGAATAAATTGACGATAGACCTAAGTCACAGTAAAACGCCTAATTAGGTATTAAGGATAGATTGATTGATTGAACAGAAAGCTAACGCGGCAATGGTGTGCAATGTTCCAGAAAGACCACATTCCGTAGTGCCATCGCGTCAATCAGGCGCGGAGTCAGCGGCGACCCGCAGCCCTGGGAACCCGCTAAGTCCTCCAAAGGCTACAACAAAAGCGAATACAAAAAGAAATTTAGACCTTTCTCGCATTACGTGTACGAGGCCAGTAAAGGCACGTTTACCAAACGCAGGGCCGCCAAGGGGGCGGACCAGGGGACTGACCAGGGGGCTGACAAGGGGGCCCACGAGCCCGAGGGCGCGCTGGTGGCCGCCGGAGCCACCACTACGAGAGACAGGGGCGACAACGCTCTGCAGGCGGCCGGGCTACAGTCGCTGGGCATGAAGAACGCCGACTCATGGTACCGCGAGGTGCTGGACCTGCGCAAGCGTGCCGGCGAATACAAGGTAATTACCACACTACCATCTCCAACAAGTCTTCAACAAGTGTTCACTGTTCCACCAACCTTCATATCATCCCTGCTCGACGCTCTCGATGAGACACCTTGCTTCTTTCTTTACCCTATTTATTTCTTTCCTCTGTCTTTCAAAAAAGAAAAACGCGAGGAACTGTGAGCGATTTTAGCGCGTTTTCTTTAACTCTTGGGTTAAGGCTCCCGCGTGTGGTCTCAACGAGAGTGTAGAGCAGGTATACAATCCAAAAACACTCGGTATTTTCTTGGCGAGTGTAGAATTCTTAGATAACTTGGAGACCTCCTGAACATTGCTCTAGAAATCCAGAGTAAAGTTGTTGTTGAGTTAAAAGTTGGAAAGATAGAATATATATAATACTTATGTTGGGTGGGATTCTATCCCCTATGCCTACCCATTTGATAAAATAACATGATGGACGATGGTTCGTTCGTTATTTCTACTATGTCAATGAGTTATTCAATGGAGCCTTACTTGAGGTATTTTTAATGGTTTACTCATTAGCATTTGTCAGGAGATTTCAGGTAATTCACGCAGCATCACGAAAAACTGGTTTCTTAATAATCTTTACCTTGAAAATAAAATCAATGTTCCCATTTTAATTGTGCCTTACAATGCTTTTTGTGCCCTACGATTACTTTTGTTCCAATAATCTAAAATTGAATGTACAAAACTTTTACTTCTCCCACCCAAAAAACCGGAGTTCTCATAAACCTAAAAAATCAGCTTTGTGCCCTGAGAACACTTTTGTTTCCGTAGACCGAAATTTGATACCTACATAATATTATAAATTTTTGAAAAGGCAATGTCTTTACCGAGAGGTCAAAACACCCAGAGGAGTGATTCCGGTTGTACATAAAGATAAGGATTTGTCCTTAACCTTGAAATGAACAATTTTTTTTTCAATCATCCGAGAGAATTGGATTCGCAGTTAATGTAAAAGTCATAAATAATTTTAATTTTGTGGACAATTTCTTATGCTTAAGTTAACCGCAATCTTACCCTTCCGTTAAAGTCGTTAATTTTAAGGTTACGGACAATTCCTTATACTGTTGTAAAACCGGAATCTTCCCTTTGAATCGCAGTTGGCGAAAAAGTCGTTAATTTTAAGGTCAAGGACAATTCCTTATCCTTAAGTAAAACTAGAATCGTCTCCCATGTCCTCTTTTCTCTATGATTACAATTTCAACGATTAGATTGGGGTGAATTCAAATTTTGTAGGATTATTTGTTTCTTTATTTAAAATCATTCTCAGCAAAGCAGTCTCACAAAAAACAATATTTGTAGTCAATGACTTTTAGAATTTTTGAAATAATGGCATACAGACCTCCGGGCCAAAAAGGCCTATTTCTCTTTCATCATGATTTTAAATAATGGTTGTTATATAATATTATTGTTGGCTGCAATATGGGGAAAATTAATCTTTACGTGGGATTTGTTTCGGTTTTTTTTTATTGTTTTTTTTATTTTTTTATTTTCGTCGTACCGGGTGTAATCATTAAGTGCGACATCCAGAAGTCATTTACACAATCCATGATCATTTCCAACACAGTACCGCGGTTGGGGAACCGAACTGGCTCCAGATCACCTGACAGAGCTGTACAACAAGCAGATGGAGCTGTGGTACCAGGTCTCCAGGAGGTCGTCTCTCTCTGCCCTGTCGCTGGCCTCGACTAATCACAGGTGAGTGACACACAATTTATAGTATTATCATGATGCTTTCACGCATAGAACTTTACCTGTACCGTAAATAAATTTACTAAGTAATTTTGATAGTATCTGCACATGGTTGAGAAGAAAATCAAACGTATAGTGAATTGAAAGCTTTGATACTTTGCGAAAACAGACGATATTATTAAAACAATCAATGATTTTTTAATTGAAATCTTCTTTAGATTTTCATTATGGCTTTTAAACAACTGTAGCCTAACGCACAATATGAAATACGAGAGTAAGCAATTTAGGGTAAACGTAACATAAGGTATAACAAAAAAAAAAAAAAAAAACTTCACGAACTTCATCAATGACAAATATGATGACATTTTACAAAAACTTCAACAAATCATGGACATTCCAAACACCGTCAACAAAATCAAGGAGGAACTAGCGGATAAAGAAATCAGATTATCTACGGTAGAAATCCACCTGGCGGATATAGAACAAGCAGCCCTGCTGAACTCCATAGAGATAAACGGCCTAAAATTACAGGACAACATATCCCCAGTCCACGCTGTTACACGGATCGCTGAACTCGCAGGCGTTACGATGTCCCCAGAGGATACATACAAAGTCACAACAAACAAAACAAATGATCAAACAAAAATAACAATTAATTTTAAGGATACCACAAAAGCACAAACCATGTTAGCATCCAAACACAGTGACCCGATAAAAAAATTCAACGGAGAAGGAGCCAAATATGTTTATCTTAATGCGGCATTAACCCAATATTACAAAAATCTGCACTGGAACACCAGAAAAAGAGCCCAAGAAAAAGACTACAAATATGTTTGGGTAAAATCAGGAAAAATTCTCGTCAGAAAATCCAAAGACTCAAAGGTTATGGAAATAAAACACCTAAACGATATATCTAATAAACTGACATAAACACGACTGTACATCTAACACAACCTCACATCACATACTTACACAAATACACACCAACATGGCAGATTACATGGAATATATAGATTCGGACAATCAACACTACTGTGAAAGTACAAATGATATTAACCTCTGGACCAAATTCACAAAAGAAAAACATAGAATCAATATATTACACCAAAACATTAGATCGATCAATAAAAATTTTGATGAATTTTTTATATACCTCCAACAGCTTGAAAATAATTTTGATGTCATTGTACTGACAGAATGCTGGTTGAATGACAACTACATACCAAAAACAATCAAAAACTATAATACACACCATACAAAAATACACAAAAACCAAAATGATGGTATAGTTATATACGTCAGTGATAAAAATAACACAACCATTCAAGAAATAAACATAATCGACTCCAACTGCATACAAATTACATATAGAAAAGAAACATGTATCCTAGCTATGTACAGATCTCCATCCAAAAACAACATCACAAATTTCTTAACTGATCTTAACAATACATTAAATGATCTCAACAAATACAAAAATATCATCATCATAGGAGATCTTAATATAAACATTCTACAAAACGGACACCCACAAAACATAGAATACCTAGCAATACTAGCACAACACGGACTGGAGCCAATAATAAAGGTCCCAACACGGGTCACACAAAACACTAAAAGCTGCATAGACCATATAATGATCAAGACAAAACTAAAAACCAAAACAGTAGTACTTGAAAGCACAATCACTGATCACTACATGAATATGATAGCAATAGACACCGAAAACACTACTTCGAAACAACATAAAATATTTACAAAAAAAATAATTGACTACTCAAACTTAAAAGAAAAACTCCAAAAAATAAACTGGAATACATTATACCAAATAGATAATGTCGAGGAAGCCTGGAATACATTTACAAATACGCTAACGCAAGAAATAAATAATTACACTACAGTAAAACATATAAAACTTACACACAAAGCAAAAAAAAATTAAACTATGGATAACACAAGGAATATTAAACTGTATTCGTAAACGAGACAAAATTCACAAACAAACTAAACAAACACCGTATGACATGGAACCACTTAATTACTATAAAAGATATAGAAACATATGCACGAAAATTATTAGAGTAGCTAAGGAGATGTACTACAAAGAAAAACTTAAAAAAGCAAACAATTACCCAAAGGAAATATGGAAAATATTAAAGGAAGTTACATACACACAAAAATACAAACAAAAAAATACTATCGAACATCTAAATATTAACTCGAAAAAAATAGATGCCAAAACAAATATAGAAATGATGGCAAACCACGCAAATAACTTTTTTGCAACTATAGGGAAAGTTTTAGCGAATCGTAAAAAACACAGCACAAACACACTAACACAAACAAACAGATCAAACATCGATACCCAACCAACACAACACAGATTTATATTAAAAACAAGTTCGGAAATGGAAATTAACAAAATAATAAATACATTAAAAAACCAGATTGCTCCTGGATTAGATGAGATAACAACGGATTGCATTAAAATAATAAAAAATGAAATATTAAAACCTATAACACACCTAATCAACCTTAGCATAACACATGCCTGCTTTCCTAATACTCTTAAAAAAGGACTGGTAATCCCTATGTATAAATCCGGAGATAAAATGGAAATAACTAACTATAGACCAATTACTTTGTTAAACTCTCTATCAAAGATTTTCGAAAGACTATTAAAAAACCAAATAATAAAATACCTGGAAGAAAACAAATTAATCTCGGACAAACAATATGGATTTAGAGAAAAAAGAAGCACAAAAGAAGCTTTAGCAAGTACAATAGATTATATACATAGCAACTTAGATCAAGAGTTTAAATGCATAGCGATATATTTAGATTTGGCTAAAGCCTTTGATTCAATATCCCACAAAACACTTTTTAAAAAATTAGAAAATATGGGTATCAAAGACAAAGAACTACAACTATTAAAAAGCTACATGAGCGACAGAACACAACAAGTCAAAATTAATAACTATACTAGCAAACCACTGCCGATTACACACGGAGTTCCACAAGGAAGCATACTAGGGCCCGTTCTTTTCATAATTTACATAAATGAACTTTGCAGCATGGAAATAGATGGAGAAATAATTAGTTACGCAGACGACACAGTTTTATTATTTAAATCTAAGGATTGGAATAAGGTTTATAACATAGCGAATCTAGGAATCACGCAAGTGAAAAAATGGTTGGACTCAAATACACTCACACTAAACATATCGAAAACAAAATTCACAACGTACAGCATAACTAACACAGGACAGCCAAAAAACAATACAAACACCATAAAAATACACGAATGCATAAACACCAACATCTGCGATTGCCCCCCTCTAGAAAAAACAGAACAAATAAAGTATCTAGGAATCCTAATTGACCATAATCTTAGATGGACACATCACATCAAACAAATCACAAATAGACTCCTCAGAACAATACACATTTTCCTAAACATAAGAAACATATATAAAATAAAACAATTGAAAACAATATATTATGCACTATGCCAATCAATAATAGAATATGGAATAATTGCTTGGGGAGGAGCGACAAACGCAGCTATCGCTCAAATAGAAATTGCACAGAAAACGATATTAAAGGTAATACTCAAAAAACATAAACTAACCGACACAGACCAAATATTTAAAAGCTGTGACGTACTTGATATACGCCAATTATATGTTAAAACACTACTAAACTACATTTTCGACCAAAAAAACAAACCCCAACAAACACAAAATATCACTAATAGACCGGTCAGACAAGCGTACAAAGAAAACATAAAAACTCCGACGGTAAACACTACCTTTGGACAAAGACACCATAAATACCACGCTATTAAAGCATTCAACAGTCTTCCACTTGAAACAAAAATTGAGGAAAATAAAAATAAATTCAAACACAAAATAAAAAAATGGATTAAAGAACAAAAAGACATTATTACCAAAATACTATAACATAAAAGAATAAAACATATACACGCAACACAAAAAAAAAATATAAAACACACAACACACACAAACACATATATCATTATAAATGCCGATTTACATTCTCTTTTGATATTTTTCTTTTAGTGTTATAATTATATTTTAATTTTTAATCTTTATTTTTTATTTTAAATTTATCTTTATTTTAATGTTGTTTTTCTTTTCTTTTATTTTTTTTAAATGTATAAATTCTTAAATTATAACATGGGGGCCTCAGCACGGGTAAACAACCCAGTGAGGCCAACATTACTAAATTGAAATATAAAATATTGTAAAAAAAATGTATCAATAAAAAAAAAAAAAAAAAAAAAAAAAAAAAAAAACATAATCTAACATAATCTACGCGTTCGTAACATAATCTACGCGTTCATAAATGCCGTAAATATTTTATGAAAATGCACTTTTTGCAAGTTATGCTTCAAAATATTAAGAGGAATTATTTGTTTGCGCCTGTACATGCGCAATATCAATATAAATAAATTGCTGTATCCGTATAAAAATTACATTCTTTCACGGACTCTGCATATCGTGTCGTACAAGTATGCTAGAATCTTTAAGAAATCTTATTTCCAAGTTTTCACGAATTCTCTGAATTGATAATTTACAGTGATCATTGGAACTAATGATGGGTTGTTTCATAGAATTTGAATAATTCATCAAATTTGAAAATTCATTTTCGGGTTCTGTGAAAGTCCTATTCAAGTTCTGTTATTATATCATTATAGGCCAGTTACTTGACAGAACAGAAATAATAACAGAACTTGAAAATGATGTTTTAATTTTGAAGAATTGTTTAAATTCTCTGAATCAACCCGTCCTTAGAAATTGATGTTGTGAGAAAGCAGGGTGTCTTTCCGGAGGTAACTTCTACGTGATGGTAGAAGTAAAAAGATGTAATTTTTTTCATGAAAACTTTCGCAAAAAATATTTATCTTTTCTACTAATACTAAGCATGTAGGATAACCTCCCGAAGTTAGTGTACGTTGACAACCCGGACACCTTGTATAACGTACCTAAAGGCAATAACAAACAGAACGAAAATGATTGTTTTTTGCATCATATCATAGTTTGCCCCACGTTGGGTGCCAAAAATTAACACACCAAAAATGATGTTTTTTCTAGGGTCATCGGCGGTGACGACACCGACAGTAAGAGGACAAGTCCCAGCAAAAAGCTGAAGTCCTTCAAGTCGGCTCCGTACCAGTCCATCCACGCCAAGCTGCAGGAGACCAAGATGCCTCAGGAGACGCCGGCCCAGCGAGCCCAGCGCAGAAAGTTGCAGGGGCACAGCTTTGACAATACTTCCGTGTCTGAAGGTCAGTCTTGATATTATAGGACAGAATGCCGAGTGTTTCTTTGTCATGTTTGTTATTAACGACGCAGAGTAATAAATTAATGATGTATTGAAATAAATATGGCAGTGTTAACGCAATATTAGCAAAATTAAATATATTTTTTTTTTTTCATATATACGGCATAACGTTGCCATCAACAAAAGTAAGAATAGTGAAAGTACGAAAACTCAAACAAAAGTATAAAGTAACAAGCATAAAATGTAAAAGTACAACAACTGAAAGAAAAGTATAAAATGTAATAGTACAACAACTAGAAGAAAAGTAACAAGTATAAAATGTAAAAGTACAATAACTGAAAGAAAAGTATAAAATGTAATAGTACAACAACTAGAAGAAAAGTATAAAATAACAAGTATAAAATGTTAAAATTATACAATGTCTAAAAGTATAAAATGTACAAAAATATTATTTATTTAAAAAGGTTAAAGTGAGTACTGCTTAGTATGAGCGATGAAGAAGAACATAATTAATTGTATAATTTATTGAAATATTGAATTTATAATTTGTATTAAAAAAATATGAAACGGGAAAATATACAGAATTTAATAGATTAGATTAATTATTTGTAATAATATTTAGGGGTTAATTCACCATCCTCTCTGAGCAGTTAATAACTAACACCGTTGCAATATTTTTCCTGACGTCTAAATGATCTAGTCCTAGCACTCGATCGTGAAAGTCAGAGGGAATAATATTATGAACTTAATCTCTGAAAAGCCGTTCGTACACCAGTGACAATATTTTCTTTCCCGCTGACAAACTGGTCATGCACTGCTGGCATTGGAATTTCGCCCTAGCTGGAATTTTTTGATAATCAGTTCATTTTTAATCCATTTTTGTTTTACCTCAAAAAGGGTCTGGTGTTCCAAAGGTTAATGCACAAAAATTCGTCCTGCGTATGTTTGTGCTCGTAAAACTCTAAAAGTAGTCGAGCGATATCGCTGAAAATTTCAATGTTTGTTTTTATTAGTAACAGGAGTATTTAAAGAGTGGTTTGAATGGTAGGAAAAGTCGGGGACGCTCGAGGAATACTTCACGCAATATCTCTTCACCGTTTTGACATACAGAGTCGAATTAAAGCCGATATAATGTATTTTTTTAACGGTAACATTGAGGTATACAGTAGTGAATGGTGTAAGAAGTTAGAGACGTCCGAGAAAGACATTGGCAATAGCGAAGCATTGTAGGGTCCGTTAGTTATTTTATATTAATTAATTTTGAAATGTTTGTTGTATTGCTTGACACTGATATATTTGTTTCTATAGACCTCATTTTTTTATGAACAATAGTTTTCCTCGATAGGAGACCATAGATATATTTCTGAAAAATAATATCTAGTTGTTAATATATTTTTTAAAAACAATTCAGAGGATTAGAAATTTTATATTCACTGTACAAAAATGATTAACAATATTTTCTAAATAATATCTGACTGTAAAAATGTACAATTATTATTATTTAAATGATGTTTTATAAAGGTATCGCAGCGAGAGTTGACGCAAACACAGTATGTACACAGATGCATTGCCAGCATACAGCATTTTTCAAACTTACAATTGAAAAAAATAATAATGTGTTACCTACTTAACCTACTTCCCAACATCCGATCGAGCTGAATATCGTCAGATGGATTCGTTGTAGATGACAATGCACTTTATCAACTTTTGTTTTCAAATACGCACACACAGGCGGACATGCACGCATTTTCTTGAAATTGCGCGACATTACAGCAGTTTTTTTTTTTTTTTTTTTTTTTTTTTTTTCGTATGGTGGGGGGTCAGAGGGGGACATCTAGATCTGCGAGCCATTTTAGGGCCTCAGGCGTCGCCATGTGGACCTCATCAATCCCGCCGGGGAATGAATGGAGCGGGCATTCGTTGACCACATGTTCGGTAGTCTGCACCGCACCACATTCACACATCGCCGACTCTTTAAGGCCCCATCTGTGCATCATGTGGGCACAGCGGCTATGGGAGCACCTTAACCTATTGATGGCGGACCAGGTTTTGCGAGGCAGTGAGAACCCAGGCTGTCTCTCGGTGGGGTCCTGTATGAGATGGGCATTTCCCACGTTGGCCGTTTGCCACTCAAGTTTCCACCTATCTTCTGGGGTGAGAGGTAGTCGGGGGAGCCTCTCTCCTTCCGCCCAGAAGGGCTTTCGGGACTTCAAGCGGCATGCCGGGTGGGAGACGACATCTTCGTGTAGAGGTATTGCGCTTTTTTGCAGCACCTTCTTGTATTCCCTCAGTGTTGCAATTTCTCGCCTGATGTTTGGCGGGGTTATGTTTGCAAGTACGGGGAGCCAAGGGAGAGGAGTAGATTTTAAAGTCCCGCTGATGGTTCGCATTGTGGCATTAAGCTGAACGTCTACCATGGAAGTGTGGGCGCTTCTAGCCCATACTGGAGCACAGTATTCAGCCGTTGAGAAAACCAGGGCAATGGATGCTGTTCTGAGCGTGTTGGCGTCGCATCCCCAGCTAGTTCCAGCTAGCTTATTAACTAAGTTAAGCCTTGTCCTGGTTTTTTTACCCACTGTTTCCATGTGTTGCCGGTAGTTCAAGCTCCTGTCCAAAGTAACTCCGAGATAGCGGGGGTGGGGGTCATGGTAAATATTTTTTCCATCAAACTGAACACAGAGTTTGGCATCCGCTTGTGAATTGCTAAGATGAAAAGCTGTCGCAACTGTTTTCGACCCATTTGGCTTTAGTCGCCAATTGAGGAAATAGATATCTTCTGCAGCTTTAAGGGTTTTGGCTTGAGCTGTGACGGCGATGTCATCTGCGTAAGCAAATTTTCTGCCTTCAGTGTGAGGGAGGTCTCGAGTGTAGATGTTAAATAGCGATGGGGCCAGCACTGAGCCCTGGGCAAGGCCATTATTGAGGGGTATTTTTTTGCTTTTTCGCCCTCCTAGAAAAACCCTGAAGGTACGGCCAGTTAGCAGTTGCTCAATGAGTCGTACTGTGTTGCCATCCTCTATGGTGTCGTACAGTTTAACAAGGAGGCCTTTGTGCCACACCGTGTCGTAGGCCGCAGAGAGATCAATGAACGCTGCCGCAGTCTTCAGCCGTTTCTGGAAACCAGATTCAATGTGTGTTGTCAGTGCTAACACCTGATCGCAGCAGTTACGGCCTGGTCTGAAGCCAGCTTGCTCTTGTGGGACCACTTTCTCCAAAATTGGAGTAAGTCTGCGGAGCACAACTCGCTCAAGAAGTTTGTACATGGTACTTAAAAGTGAAATTGGCCGGTAGCTGTTCGGATCCTCTGCTGGCTTGTTGGGTTTGAGGATCGCAATAACTTTAGACTTTCTCCAGGTATTTGGTATTTCTCCAGTTTTGAAAATTTCAGTAAATAGTTTTGCGATCCATATTTTTGTCCGTGGTCCAGCATGTTTCAGAAAGTCTGGGAGAACTCCATCACATCCAGCTGCTTTCCCAGCTTTTGTTGAAGTGAGGGCGATATCTACATCGTCAGCTGTAACGGCGACCACAGTGTTGGGGTTCACCGGCCATTTTAGCCGCGCCGCCTTCAGAGATTTTTGGACTTGGTGGTTTATGTTAGACCTTGTTGTCGTTTTTGAACTACGGAGTAGTTGCTGAGCAACAGCATTTGGTGACACTTTGGGCATTGTTTTAGTTGGCTGATCTGCAGCTCCAAGTCGCCTTAGTGTTTACCATGCTTTTCTGCTCGAGTGCTCGAAATTCATTTCCTCCATTAATTCATTCCACCGTTTCATACGCCCGTCGTCCAGAGACTGGAGAAGGTCAGAGGCAGTGTCTGGGTCATTCGTCCTTATTACAGCAGTTAATATGCGAAATAAATGTCGGTCGTACCCAATTGGGATTTTCTCAGTTGTTAGCGCGGTTGACTCTAGTCCCTGGGGAGGAAGATCCAATCCTCAGTCAAAACAAAAAAAAATTAATACGTGTTTTTATTTAAAATAGTGTATTACAGTAAACAATTTTTTTTTTCTATGTGGACTTAAGCAAGACAACCAACAGGCTGTTTTGCTAGGAAATCACCCTAGGAAGTACATAATATGCACCAATACATACAATACTATGTTTGGGTTGACTCTAATTGCGTGACCTGTAATATTATAACGTTATGTATTTATATTAATTTAAAGAATGTCCTTTAACTCAATGTGTTTTGTGAAGTTTTTATCAATGTGCTTAAGAAATATGTTTTGCAATTTTAAACTAACGTAGGTAAGTTTTACAAATTTAATACTTCTAATAACACATTTATATGTTATGGTCGATATTACGTTTAATTTATTTATCCACACTTACAAACACTAACTAACTAACTAACTAATTGACCAAACAGTCCACCGCACCAACGATGAAATTTTTGCAAAAGATGTAAATCGCTAAAAAGTCGAAAATGTAGATCAGCTACAAAACCTAAAATAAATACATTTTCCTTTCGTTATCTATTTAATTTTTTTATAAATATGTGAGTACCTCACAAGTGTTCCCACTACTCCAAATCGTCTGGAGATACTGAGAGTATTGCATCCCCATAGTGGGGAGGGAAAGGAAATGGGGGAGAGGAAGGTGGGGTCTAGCTATTCACATCTGTTCGCCAAACACGGCAAAAGCCATTTAAAGCAACGTTTCAATTCTTAATGGTGGTCTTAACCGGGACAATACTGGGAGCATCTTCCGCTCTGGAACGTGCCACAAATATACTAAATATTATTTTAATTACGAAATAATTATATAAAATTTATTTGCACACTCCGGGATTTGAACCCGCAAATTCCAGATTCGTGGCAAAGGATGGTGTTACTGGTGTTATGGACACCGTTAATGTCGTAATTTTAAAATTATTTCCACTAAATGCCTTAATAATGAACTGCCTCGAAAGCCAACTAAAATTAAAACAATAATGTTCGTTGTAAGGTAATTAGCAAATATAAATGAGAAATTAAGCCGCGGAAATCAAATGGAAAATGTATTGTAATGTTACAGTGGCTGAAATGCATTTTCGATTGCTCGAGATTTACAGATCAGATCTCTGATTTAAGCATAGACATATGAATATTAGTAGACCTGCCCTAAGTGATTAAAAGCGTATTATCCCCATTCCCCATACCGGTTCCATTGGAGCCGGCTGTGCTCGCGTATGGCCTGTAATGGACCTGTTTGGGGTAAAGGAACGTAAAGAATTTTTTTTTTCATAAATTAAAATACGTTCAGAGAATAGGGAGAAACGAACAGACTATGGACATCTCTGGGACATACTAGAAGCTTTATTATAGAAACCTACGTCGGTAATAGGTGTTAACCACGTAATAATTAAAAGAGGCGTGATGGAGCTCAACGAATCAGATCATTCCCAAAATCAATTAAATAATTTTTCGCCAATCACGGAGACTAAGGGCGGTCTAAAGACACGAAACACTCTAGGTTGATTTACTGTTGAGCTAACCTTGGGATCCGGTCTCACGATGCGTGTAAGGGCACTTGGAGAACGACGATAAATTTGCATTCTAAGGTAGAAACGAAGCGATACCCAACCAGCGATAACGAAACAGGGGGGTGACGGTTTGGCGAAAGAAGATGGTTTTTTAGAATGTTTTGGTCCAGAAGACATATTACGAGGTGATCCTCATAGAGAGAATTGTTTACGATCGCTGAGGTTCTGAGTGCTATTTCAAGTGTTGACAATGGACACGAATTTTAACTTAAGATGGGATGTTTGGCCGAAATTGCCTAATTATATTAACACGGGGGAGATGCAAGTTGGGTAATTAAGAAAAGACATAAAAGTTAATGGGTCACGAAGTCTTTGATTAACGATCAAAATTTTACGACCTTTTTTGCGCGTAAACAAAGTTACGAGGATAATATATTGAAATTCCTAGATAAAGCGAGAAAGGAGTATATGGGTTGGGCTAAAACTAGACGCAAAAAACTGTAAAAACAGGGATGTACTGGGCGTAGATCGCCGAAAAGAAAGGACCGGAAATCGAAAAGAAACCCGAAAAGTAGTTTAGCTCATGATGGAAGGGGTTTCGACGACTCGGGTAGTGGACAGCGTTGGGTTACGAAAGATTACCAGAAGATATGCGGCGGATATCACGAAAAGAGTCAAAACAGGTAGGCGAAATTATAAAAACGTGTCGAATCAAATTTTGGAACGAATGCCTACGTATGTCATCACCGAGAGGAAGGTATATGTGTCCTGGGATCACCCACGGATCGTGTAGACACCAATCAAATGCTAGAAGGCAGCACACAAGGAAGGATACTGTATGCGCAAGCGCTGGACATAATGGGTGAAAACTTCCGGTAGTTGGGATAATTTATCGATTGTACTATCGATATCAATAGCGAATTTCTCGGAAAGATTTCAAAAACAACGATATAGAAATGAGCTACACCTAGTCTATAGGCCGGAAATCAACCAATATTACAGACACAACACGTGTACGAGGAAAAATAATCAAATAATTTTGCGCAATAATCTACATCGCCGAAAATCATGTACGAGAGGGCGCCCGAAAGTCAGGTCACCGAGTACGCGCCTGTACCCGTCTCGGCAGAGGGTAGGTGTCTACCTCAACTCGGCAGGCGTTAACCAAAAACCCTGAAACGGGGTGATGCAATTCTAAACTTAACGGGAAGTGAAACCTCGGATTCATAAAGGCGAAAGTCGCACAAATTTTAAGGCGATTTATTCGAAAAAACATTATTAAATAGCGTTGTTTGGAGGAAATCGGGGCTTTTTCGTTTTAACTTGGTTGGAGTCGGGCTTCGATAACTTAACGTCGCGACAGTTTGGTGTGCTATCTTTAAACTAAACTGATAGAGTTTTAAATATAGTGAAGTTGTGGTTTTAATATTAATTGAAATAATTGAAGTGTTTTAAAATTTAATTAGATTCAACCAAAAAAAAGGGTAAACTCATAATTAGACGATACTAAATTCACGGGTTGGAGTCTCTTGGTTCAGACTAATATAAAACGATGAAACTCGACTGCGGTAATGTTTAATAATAACGCGTGTGCCATTAGAGGAGAAAAAAATAGAGAACCATAATAATTATCAAATGACCAGACGAAAACGGCTAAGTCAAAGTTCTAAATTTATTGTGAAATTGAAGAGACAGCGTACATTGATCAAAAAGAAATAATAATAAAAATCGTGTAGAAACGCGGCGAATGAATTTACTCGGAGAATAGAATTTAATAAGAGCTAAATACATCATTCGTAAATCACATGTGGACCTTCTGGTCAAAATTAATAATAATTAATTTCCAATATATAAAACGTAGGGTAAATTGCTCATTTGAATTGGGGGTATAGACAGTGTTTTCCTTGCGAACACGGGAAGGTTTTAACGGTCTACACGATATAAGAATTGAGTGAAAAAATCGAAGTGAACGTGGCAGATAATATATGAAAGGTTCTAGGGAGGGGAAGGGGGTTCTGGGTAGATCTCGGCAAATACTTACTTAGATACTCTAAAATAGTCGATAGGGAGAGATATCTAGATTAGGTACAGTGGAGGCCAACAGATACCGATGCATGTCAACTATCAATTTACGGTTAGGGAGGAAGAGACCATTCTATTGAAAGAAATGATCCGCTTAAACATTCCGAATTCCAGTATCAGGTAATTTATGTGCTATCTACGGAGCGGCGTATGAAAGTAGAAATTTTAGCTAGAAAAATTAGATACAATATGGTTATAGTTTCTACCGGCGAGTAGACGGGTGACATAGAGAACCGATTTCGAATTTAATACGAACCCTTAACGGCTTAGGGGCTTCTACATCCTACCTACAGCCCCTGGACGTGGATTAATGTACATGTCGTCGATATCCCGACTGGACTGGTAATATAACGATTTTGGGTGAGTGATCTTGCATGAATATATATTTCCAGAACGTTAAAATTGCGACGAAGATGGGGCTGCAACTGATAAAATAGTATCACATTTAGAACTGTTTGCTTGCTTCTAACAGCTGTGTTTAGCACGAGGCCAATGACCTACTTATTTGTAAGCAGTTAGTGGCGACACACGACCAAAAGGAAGAAAGGGGACCCCATAAATCACTCGACGTCCGTGCCTGACGACAAAAGTCGTACACTCTACCGAGTTGGCGGCCGCGCAGAGGCACCTCAAATCAACATGGAAGCGACTAGCTGCAACCAACTCATGCTCAAAACAAATAAAAAAATAAAATTAATAATATTTGTATAACCTTATATGTTCACTAACAAATTCCTAAATACCTTTGGCCTCGGCTTAGAACTCACCGTTGGAGTATGTTGTCCGTAAGCTGTCTTGGGAAAGCACACAACTTCCTCGGCTCAGAAGATTTTCTACTTTCCTCATCACGCGATTTCGGGGCGTCAACGTTGTATGGAGAATCACGAAGAGTTCGGGGGGGTCATCCCTTTTCGCGGAACCGGGTCGGATGAGAGGACACGAGAGGCAGTATGAAAATTAATGTCAAGTTGGAATGTTTGGGCCTTGGTTCGCTGCGAAGGCGTTTAATTGAACGGGCTCCAAGTCTTTCAAAATCGCGTGGAGGGGACGTCGGCGTGATGAACGAGGGTTCAAAATCGGAGGACGAACACATACTAAAGCGGGGTTTACCCGGAGGTTGATGCAACTCGACTGGAAAACCCTCGAGATCCTTTGCAGCATCCTTCGTGAGGTGGATAGTAGGCCTGGCGGCTAGTGGACGTTGAAAGCCTCACCAGAACAAACCTATTTGAAACATGCACGCGTTTAGCATCATGACAAGGGACGCAATGAAAAATTCCCCTTTTACAGTCAGTAAAGTAGTCCGTTGGAGGAAGCGGGGCGGGGTGATTTGGGATATTCCAACAGGTGCATTACCTCTCCCTCTGACGTGAGCGGTCCGGAGGTGTCAAGGCGACTATAAGAAGAAGTTAGACCAGACCTCGGGGAAAGCCAGACACGTATTGGTTCTTGGGGTTTTGCATTTGGAAGAATAGCGACCATTTCATTTGGGGCAGTGAGGTGCCGACCCAGTTTGCAAAAAAAAACCTTTTTTTTCTCGTCATTTAATCCGTTCCCATCTCCTCTTCTCTCGTTTCCACTTCCATCCGCAACACCCAAAGTTTACTAACCACAGCTAAATCCATTTATCTAGTTTTAGTACATCGTTACAGAGGTCGACGAGAGAGTCCCAGTACTTATGCGGAAACAACACACTATTCAACGAAGGGTTTAATAGCCCGTACACAAGAGGGGGGGGGGGGGGGGGGGGGTTCGGTTCTATGTCACAATCTAGAATTTATAAACACGGGGACATTAGGTAAGGGCGGGGATACAAGGAAATTGTAAAGATATGATATAAGCTGTTAGGTCGATTAGTAATAGGGTCCAGTATTCGAAAGTTAGGTGAGACACGTACTCGTTCCTTGTAGAACTCGCTGAGGGTCGATGGACGTTTTCCCCACGCTTTGGCTAAAAAGAACCGGGAGTTACCACAGAAAGGAGACATTAAATACCTACCACCCCATAGCGGGGGGGCTTCGAATTAACAAATCACACAACGTGAAGTTAAGGGATTTATTGTAGATCAACCCCAAAGCGAAGGCCTTATTTTACTGTGTGTAATATCGCAGGGGCGGGGAATGTTCAGAGTTAGCTAGGCTCAGCACGATATCATTTTGCAAAAGCGAACTGAACGCTGGGGATAAAGAGGTATAAAAACCTCATTCAAGCGAGTTAGGACAATTAAGAGGTCGAGTCAACACATTTGGTGCCTTGAGAACCAGGAGCCGAGAGTTTTACAAGTTGGGGTGGCTTCATTGACCTTATAAGCGATAGAGGTACGAGTATGGTGTCTCAAAAAAAAAAAAAACATGTCAGGAGCGAATAGAAAAAAAATAGGTCGAAACGAATGTGGGCCAGTTGTAAAATAGTCTAGACAGGTGAACAAAAATTAAGCTGGACGCACTGTTAGACTCTAGTGTCATTTATGATTTAATTACTTACGATGGAGACGGCGAGGCGCCGGACAATAGTGCAAAAAAAAAAGGTTACCTACTCTTACGTATCTACAGCCGGTGGTAGATTTATCGCTCTGAACACGGCAGGGATGTCGGTCGGCTGTTTGTTGGGACTCGTGTGGCGCCGTTTTGGGTAAAGTCGCCTCAGGCGCGCCGTACAAATGAATAAAGAGAATTAATACACAATACGGTAGTTAGTAATGAATAATATAAATTGAGTACTTTCACGAGACTAATAATAAAAGGGAAAGGTTACACAGTTAAATGGAAAAAAAAAAAAAACGTAAGCTGATGTTAATCAACATTTCATGAGAAAAAAAAAGAGAAAATAAATAAATAGACAAGTTAATTACGGAATCTTTATTTGAGTGGAGATTTGTATTAGTTGATATTGCGAAATGTACGCCAACCTTCGATAAGGAAAAAATATACAAATCAGTTAAATGATCATAATTTGAGAAGGGCTCGCATTTAGATGGTGAAACGTAAAGCATCTGACTAGTATTTTGTAGACCGCTTGAAAAAAAAAATAATATGAAATGAATATTATTCAAACATTTTAAATGCCTTACGAAAGTGGGTAAAAACCGTACTAATATCGGTTTGTCGTTTCGAAGAGACCTATCGATGGTCACTTGAAAATTATTGCAAGCTAAAAGGAACTAATAGACCTTTTCATGATTTACAACGGTCGGGTCATAAATCTTAGAAAGAAAAAAATATCCACCGAGCATTTGCGAGACGATTTGTAGTACATAAAAACGGTTTGTTATCTTTGGATAGCGTGATATTAAGGGGAAACCTAACCGGTGAACATTTTGAAGGAAACAGCTTCGAAAATACAAGCTTTCATACAAAAGGGATCCGTCTATCCTCTTAATATAGAGTTAAACTTCGCAATGGGTGGTGATAACAGATAACAGATATTGTATGAGCTTTTGTACGACGTAGTTTGGAAACGTTATGCGTGCAGACATCGGTAGTCTCGGAATGTGTATATTACAAAATGGTCGGTAGATAACGGTTTTTCGATACCTAGCAAGCAATATAAAGAGGGAGAAAGTGTGAGATGGTAATAATAATAATAAGGTAAACCGAAGACTAGTGAGATTTGACTTGGTTACGAATCGGGACAGCCGGGATAGTGAGAGAGGGGAGATAATAATTATTTTGTTATGTTTTCGTAAAGGTTTAAATTAAACGTAGTGAGTACAAGCAGGGATACAATACGTTTGCGTACCACGACGAGTTCATTGAACCTACAGTGAACATTACCGGTGATTACTATCAAATACTTAAGTTCGTTACGTAACGGATGTTTTTCGGTGAAATAAATGCAGTGTTCTTGTGAAGTGAATAGTTACAACCATTGGATATAATCTAACTTAATATTTGAATAAAGTGAAAACAGTGATATTGTGAGAAAAACTACAGCGTGAAATAGTGACTAAATTCTGTGAATAAGAATAAATAAATCCGTTTCAATTAGTTCAACAAGTAAACAAAACACGTTCGGTACAATACGAATATTAAAACAAAAGATAGGTAGTCTCGCAAAGCTACTACTTGGATGACTTAGTCATATATTTGTGCGGAAATGTCGATGAACATCTAGGACACGTAAGTGCAGTTTTAGGGAGGTTGCGTGTCCAATTCAATAAACCAGATTTAATCCAATTCAAGTTTTATCAAGGCTTATTGATAACCGGCCACACATACGGATTATTATTTATTAAAGAAAACGAAAAAAAATTATAGTCACGCGAGAATTCAAAAAAAAACAGAAAAAAAAACCACATGCAAAATAGCTACGCGTTTTAAATAGATTCATGTTGCGTGCATACCATCATGGAAAAAAAAACATACAACCGAGACTTCAGTCAGGTACCCATAGAACTTTGCTTCGACCCTTTGGGGGTGCAACAAAAACTTAGCCATAAATGTGTAGTTAAGAGGAAACACGTCTACTGACGAAGCGCCTAGAATATAAAGCAAAGTTACGAGTTTTGTGACAAATGAAACCGTGTTTCGTCTTAATGAAATCACGAGTGGTAGGAGGCGGCAGATTTATGAATGGCATTGTGCCTTACGTTTTGTTTAAAGGCATTTGAGTTAAGACACGTACAGGGGCGAACTTCGTGGGAAGCAGATAAGCCAAAAATTAACGGAAGATTGGAAAGAAAAAAAAAGGAAAAGACCCATTCTAGAATTTATTTTGCATTTAGGGAAAATAGGAACATCTCCTCTTAGGGAGGTAAGGGGTACGCAACCTTTGGAGTGCGAAAAAAAAAATTTGAAAAAGGAAGAAAAATGAGTCAATCTAAACCTATTGTTAGTAATGATTTCACCAAATAAACACCAAAACGTGTTTATCCGCTGTAATCCTTACTAAAGGGAGGCTGTAATGGACCTGTTTGGGGTAAAGGAACGTAAAGAATTTTTTTTTTCATAAATTAAAATACGTTCAGAGAATAGGGAGAAACGAACAGACTATGGACATCTCTGGGACATACTAGAAGCTTTATTATAGAAACCTACGTCGGTAATAGGTGTTAACCACGTAATAATTAAAAGAGGCGTGATGGAGCTCAACGAATCAGATCATTCCCAAAATCAATTAAATAATTTTTCGCCAATCACGGAGACTAAGGGCGGTCTAAAGACACGAAACACTCTAGGTTGATTTACTGTTGAGCTAACCTTGGGATCCGGTCTCACGATGCGTGTAAGGGCACTTGGAGAACGACGATAAATTTGCATTCTAAGGTAGAAACGAAGCGATACCCAACCAGCGATAACGAAACAGGGGGGTGACGGTTTGGCGAAAGAAGATGGTTTTTTAGAATGTTTTGGTCCAGAAGACATATTACGAGGTGATCCTCATAGAGAGAATTGTTTACGATCGCTGAGGTTCTGAGTGCTATTTCAAGTGTTGACAATGGACACGAATTTTAACTTAAGATGGGATGTTTGGCCGAAATTGCCTAATTATATTAACACGGGGGAGATGCAAGTTGGGTAATTAAGAAAAGACATAAAAGTTAATGGGTCACGAAGTCTTTGATTAACGATCAAAATTTTACGACCTTTTTTGCGCGTAAACAAAGTTACGAGGATAATATATTGAAATTCCTAGATAAAGCGAGAAAGGAGTATATGGGTTGGGCTAAAACTAGACGCAAAAAACTGTAAAAACAGGGATGTACTGGGCGTAGATCGCCGAAAAGAAAGGACCGGAAATCGAAAAGAAACCCGAAAAGTAGTTTAGCTCATGATGGAAGGGGTTTCGACGACTCGGGTAGTGGACAGCGTTGGGTTACGAAAGATTACCAGAAGATATGCGGCGGATATCACGAAAAGAGTCAAAACAGGTAGGCGAAATTATAAAAACGTGTCGAATCAAATTTTGGAACGAATGCCTACGTATGTCATCACCGAGAGGAAGGTATATGTGTCCTGGGATCACCCACGGATCGTGTAGACACCAATCAAATGCTAGAAGGCAGCACACAAGGAAGGATACTGTATGCGCAAGCGCTGGACATAATGGGTGAAAACTTCCGGTAGTTGGGATAATTTATCGATTGTACTATCGATATCAATAGCGAATTTCTCGGAAAGATTTCAAAAACAACGATATAGAAATGAGCTACACCTAGTCTATAGGCCGGAAATCAACCAATATTACAGACACAACACGTGTACGAGGAAAAATAATCAAATAATTTTGCGCAATAATCTACATCGCCGAAAATCATGTACGAGAGGGCGCCCGAAAGTCAGGTCACCGAGTACGCGCCTGTACCCGTCTCGGCAGAGGGTAGGTGTCTACCTCAACTCGGCAGGCGTTAACCAAAAACCCTGAAACGGGGTGATGCAATTCTAAACTTAACGGGAAGTGAAACCTCGGATTCATAAAGGCGAAAGTCGCACAAATTTTAAGGCGATTTATTCGAAAAAACATTATTAAATAGCGTTGTTTGGAGGAAATCGGGGCTTTTTCGTTTTAACTTGGTTGGAGTCGGGCTTCGATAACTTAACGTCGCGACAGTTTGGTGTGCTATCTTTAAACTAAACTGATAGAGTTTTAAATATAGTGAAGTTGTGGTTTTAATATTAATTGAAATAATTGAAGTGTTTTAAAATTTAATTAGATTCAACCAAAAAAAAGGGTAAACTCATAATTAGACGATACTAAATTCACGGGTTGGAGTCTCTTGGTTCAGACTAATATAAAACGATGAAACTCGACTGCGGTAATGTTTAATAATAACGCGTGTGCCATTAGAGGAGAAAAAAATAGAGAACCATAATAATTATCAAATGACCAGACGAAAACGGCTAAGTCAAAGTTCTAAATTTATTGTGAAATTGAAGAGACAGCGTACATTGATCAAAAAGAAATAATAATAAAAATCGTGTAGAAACGCGGCGAATGAATTTACTCGGAGAATAGAATTTAATAAGAGCTAAATACATCATTCGTAAATCACATGTGGACCTTCTGGTCAAAATTAATAATAATTAATTTCCAATATATAAAACGTAGGGTAAATTGCTCATTTGAATTGGGGGTATAGACAGTGTTTTCCTTGCGAACACGGGAAGGTTTTAACGGTCTACACGATATAAGAATTGAGTGAAAAAATCGAAGTGAACGTGGCAGATAATATATGAAAGGTTCTAGGGAGGGGAAGGGGGTTCTGGGTAGATCTCGGCAAATACTTACTTAGATACTCTAAAATAGTCGATAGGGAGAGATATCTAGATTAGGTACAGTGGAGGCCAACAGATACCGATGCATGTCAACTATCAATTTACGGTTAGGGAGGAAGAGACCATTCTATTGAAAGAAATGATCCGCTTAAACATTCCGAATTCCAGTATCAGGTAATTTATGTGCTATCTACGGAGCGGCGTATGAAAGTAGAAATTTTAGCTAGAAAAATTAGATACAATATGGTTATAGTTTCTACCGGCGAGTAGACGGGTGACATAGAGAACCGATTTCGAATTTAATACGAACCCTTAACGGCTTAGGGGCTTCTACATCCTACCTACAGCCCCTGGACGTGGATTAATGTACATGTCGTCGATATCCCGACTGGACTGGTAATATAACGATTTTGGGTGAGTGATCTTGCATGAATATATATTTCCAGAACGTTAAAATTGCGACGAAGATGGGGCTGCAACTGATAAAATAGTATCACATTTAGAACTGTTTGCTTGCTTCTAACAGCTGTGTTTAGCACGAGGCCAATGACCTACTTATTTGTAAGCAGTTAGTGGCGACACACGACCAAAAGGAAGAAAGGGGACCCCATAAATCACTCGACGTCCGTGCCTGACGACAAAAGTCGTACACTCTACCGAGTTGGCGGCCGCGCAGAGGCACCTCAAATCAACATGGAAGCGACTAGCTGCAACCAACTCATGCTCAAAACAAATAAAAAAATAAAATTAATAATATTTGTATAACCTTATATGTTCACTAACAAATTCCTAAATACCTTTGGCCTCGGCTTAGAACTCACCGTTGGAGTATGTTGTCCGTAAGCTGTCTTGGGAAAGCACACAACTTCCTCGGCTCAGAAGATTTTCTACTTTCCTCATCACGCGATTTCGGGGCGTCAACGTTGTATGGAGAATCACGAAGAGTTCGGGGGGGTCATCCCTTTTCGCGGAACCGGGTCGGATGAGAGGACACGAGAGGCAGTATGAAAATTAATGTCAAGTTGGAATGTTTGGGCCTTGGTTCGCTGCGAAGGCGTTTAATTGAACGGGCTCCAAGTCTTTCAAAATCGCGTGGAGGGGACGTCGGCGTGATGAACGAGGGTTCAAAATCGGAGGACGAACACATACTAAAGCGGGGTTTACCCGGAGGTTGATGCAACTCGACTGGAAAACCCTCGAGATCCTTTGCAGCATCCTTCGTGAGGTGGATAGTAGGCCTGGCGGCTAGTGGACGTTGAAAGCCTCACCAGAACAAACCTATTTGAAACATGCACGCGTTTAGCATCATGACAAGGGACGCAATGAAAAATTCCCCTTTTACAGTCAGTAAAGTAGTCCGTTGGAGGAAGCGGGGCGGGGTGATTTGGGATATTCCAACAGGTGCATTACCTCTCCCTCTGACGTGAGCGGTCCGGAGGTGTCAAGGCGACTATAAGAAGAAGTTAGACCAGACCTCGGGGAAAGCCAGACACGTATTGGTTCTTGGGGTTTTGCATTTGGAAGAATAGCGACCATTTCATTTGGGGCAGTGAGGTGCCGACCCAGTTTGCAAAAAAAAACCTTTTTTTTCTCGTCATTTAATCCGTTCCCATCTCCTCTTCTCTCGTTTCCACTTCCATCCGCAACACCCAAAGTTTACTAACCACAGCTAAATCCATTTATCTAGTTTTAGTACATCGTTACAGAGGTCGACGAGAGAGTCCCAGTACTTATGCGGAAACAACACACTATTCAACGAAGGGTTTAATAGCCCGTACACAAGAGGGGGGGGGGGGGGGGGGGGTTCGGTTCTATGTCACAATCTAGAATTTATAAACACGGGGACATTAGGTAAGGGCGGGGATACAAGGAAATTGTAAAGATATGATATAAGCTGTTAGGTCGATTAGTAATAGGGTCCAGTATTCGAAAGTTAGGTGAGACACGTACTCGTTCCTTGTAGAACTCGCTGAGGGTCGATGGACGTTTTCCCCACGCTTTGGCTAAAAAGAACCGGGAGTTACCACAGAAAGGAGACATTAAATACCTACCACCCCATAGCGGGGGGGCTTCGAATTAACAAATCACACAACGTGAAGTTAAGGGATTTATTGTAGATCAACCCCAAAGCGAAGGCCTTATTTTACTGTGTGTAATATCGCAGGGGCGGGGAATGTTCAGAGTTAGCTAGGCTCAGCACGATATCATTTTGCAAAAGCGAACTGAACGCTGGGGATAAAGAGGTATAAAAACCTCATTCAAGCGAGTTAGGACAATTAAGAGGTCGAGTCAACACAGGCCTCAAGTGAAATTTGAAAACGTGACGTCATCATTCTTGTGCGAACTATGGTCGAGGCATCATCGGTTCATTTTACGAAATAACACGGCAAAATGTTGACTTGTACTATGAAAACTTGTAAAAATATATGTGAAAAAGAGAATAAACCCAATTGTCGTATTACATTCCATATATAAGCATTATTTTACTTTATTTTAAGCATATTCACATTGTATAATATGAATCAGTTGTTACTATCACATCGAGAAACGTCTGGACGCGAAACACAAAGCTGGTTGGTTGCAGGGAAGTAAATTATGAAAATTTATAAAAGTGTCTTAACTTAATACTTAAACGAAATATTCGACTCTGAAAATGGAACCGAATTTTTTTGCCGAATTTGGACTTCGCAAATTTGTTCATAACGTGGCGAGTAATTTGCGCTCCCATGTAAAAATGTCTATTCATTCAAAAGCAGATTTTACTTTTAAGAAGTAAATGGTGATATTATAATGCGAGATGCCTTTTTACTGTCAGATTGATTTATTGACGAATCACAGTCAGCTTCACTCCCTTCGTTCTTCAACAGTTGATTTTACCCCTCGCCATTATCTTCTCGTCTATTAATTCCTATGTCTGTGGATTTAAGCTAAGATTTCATACACATTTGTTCGCTAGTACGAAGGGTCTGAAAGGCTAGGCAGAGATGATGAAACGTCAGGCTTTGCAAATACTCTCGTAACATACCTACACCAGGGGTCTCCAAACTTTTTAGCATAAGGGCCACACTGACTTACACTAAGTCCCAACTGCCAAGAACTAGCTATTTGTAGGGAAATCGTACCTCTTTAAATTCCCTAGCAACCCATCCATTTTTAAACTTGATCCATAACAACACAGTTAAGATGTTCAATTTGGTTATGCATGTCAGTTATTGTGTATTTTAATTGGCCGCTACATTGTTTAAAACATTGTTTGATTTACTTACATTGTAAATTTTACAATGCAATTGGCTAGATTGCTCGCAGGCCATAGTTTGGAGACACCTGCTCTACATCATCGTTTCTCAACACGTAGGTCGCAATCTGTCAAAAAATGTATGAACAATCCTTTTAACAACAATAATTATATATTGAATTTAAATTTATAATCAAGTGCTACATAATATATTATATCTACTTCCCAATTAATAAATAAAGATAAATTAAGGAATTAATGCGAGGGTTGAGTTTTTTTTCACTTGACAATTTTGACAAATAATTCAATTATTTTCAAATGATAATAAACGATTTCTGTATTTAATTTTTAAACCTTTTCGCACAAGTAAGAAGTTCCAAAGGGTTTTAGGGACGGGTTGTTGTAGAGAATTTGAACAATGCATCAAATTTCAACCTTAATTTGCGAGTTCTCTGAATGTCATATTCAAGTTCTGATATTAAATCATTATAGGTTAGTTACTTGACAGAATTGAAATAATAACAGAACTTGAAAAGAGCTTTCACAGAACCCACTCATGCACGCACACGCGCTCACATGCATTTTTTTCTGAAATTGGATGACATTATAATAAATAAATAAAAATTTACAGCTGTCAATATACAACATTAATATTGGTACTATCCAATATACTTATAATGTTGTTGTTGTGTTTACCCGTTGTTGTCTGTAGTCCCTGGGGAGGAAGGTTTAATCCTCAGTCAAGCCAAAATATATATTTGTTTTCTTTTTTTAAATACATCTGTTTTTTTAAATGAAAATACTCGTAGCTATATTACGGTACAAAAAATTACCAGTTAATTTTAAACATTTTTTGGCTTGTAAGTGGGTCGTGACACTAAAAAGGTTGAGAAACGATGCTCTTGACTGTTAATTCAACACTTGGATATGGCCCGAATTTTTTGATTCACTTGATCGTGTCATTTTTTCCAGGACATTCCCAACTACAGATACATCTTTCACAAATATAAATACACAATCGACACAAACTTTAATTCAATCAATTGAATGGTAAAAAAGACGAAGCGGAAAAAACAACATTTTTTAGAAAAAAAATTAAAGAAAATTTTCAAAAATACACACTTAGACCCAGTTATTTCGCAAAAAATCACGCAGACGTCATCAAATGGCTATTCATTCACTTGATCGTGTCACTTTTTCCAGGACATTCCCAACTACAGATACATCCTTCACAAACATAATACAATCGACACAAACTTTAATCCAATCAATTGAAAGACGAAGCAGAACAAACAACATTTTTAAGAAAAAAAATTAAAGAACATTTTCAAAAATGCACACTTAGACCCAGTTATTTGGAAAAAAATCACGCAGACAAAGTCATCAAATATGACTGTTGAGCGCCATTTGTTTTTTTGCACAGTTTGAAAAGTTCCAGTTAAATACAGATTTTAAGCCCGTTTCAGCTTTTGAACAAATTATGATTAGCATAAGAAGACAACTATCATGATGTTAAGCTTATCAGCTTATTACAATTTGATATAAGGCTTAAACGCACCTAGAATCGGCGCTAAACGAGGGCCTTTCAAATGTCAAAAAAACAAGTAGCGCTGATCGGCCATTTGAAGACTTTCAATACACGTGAATTTCTGAGATACAACTGTGCCTTGGGATGGGTTGTTTCAACAAATTTGAACAATTCATCAAACTTCAAAGTTCATTTTCAAGTTCTGTGATGGTCCTATTCATGCTCTGTTATTATATCATAATTGGCCAGTTGTTAAACAAAACTGAAATAATAATAGAACTTGAATACAACCTTCACAAAACATGAAAATCAACTTTCAAATTTGTTGAATTGTTCAAATTCTGTGAAAAAAACCCGTCCTTAGTAAATTTCTAATAACAGCAATTACAGTAAAGTACTAATAAAATACTGCAAACCTTACATTTTCCTAATAATTTGAATAAATATTCAGATAAATCACATTTTCTAGTATTGCTTGAATTAGAAATTTACAAATTTACGTTTTACACCCAGAAGTGCTGAACCAGATTTCAACTTACATTTGAAGCTGCATGGATTTTGTTAATAGTATATATGTCTGTCTCTGTCTACTGTACTCTTCCAGCTTTAATGCCTGTCTCTTTGTAAGTACATTATTATATAAATTCACATTTCTATTAATTTTACATCATATTTAAAAATGTACTTATTTCATTTATGTATATGTCTTATTTTATTTCTATAGACTTTGCACACCTAGCTCGAAATCATACCCAAAACATTATAATATTAACATTTCAAATCTGTTTTATATTTGGCTGATCGGTTGATGTAAGTTTGTGTCATTTAAATAAATTAGATGCTTTTTTATTTATTTATCGGAATAACTTTACTGAGTAAAACCTCAAATTGTAATATATAATTATTGAAGACAATATTAGTTATTTCTAAACAAAAATCTGAAACAGAAAAATCAGAAAAGGATACGGTCAAATCTAGGACACGAACCCAGGACCCTTGTCTTTCCGGGACACAAAAAAATTTAAAAATAAAAAAATAAGATAGGTTTATCTAAAACGACGCTGTCTAGATTGCATTTAGTTCGGGTTGAATCTTGCGATCATACATAAAGATAGTTGCCAATAAAAATGTGCGGTGAAAAAATGAAGACAATGTTGGTAGTTCTTATTTGAAGTATGATACAGTTAAAAGTGACCGAGGGGGATAGGGTCCCATTAGCTCAGTGGTAGAGCGTGTCCCGGAAAAACAAGGGTCCTGTGTCCTAGATGTGACCGTATCCTTTTCTGATTTTTCTGTTTCAGATTTTCGTTTAGAAATCGCTAATATTGTCTTCAATAATTAAATTAGATGCTTTTTTTTTCAACAAATATTAATAATTTCCAGTTCTATATAATAACGACCAATGTCTTGTATTTGCGCAGGAATACGCAAAATACTAAAATGATATGTCAAGTATTTGAGCTAATATAAGGAGGATAGTAATTTTGGGTGCTACCTACTCCCCCACATGGCTGCGGGACAGTTAAGAAAATCATGGTTAAGTTCAACTCCTTTCTCGATTCTCTCTAAATGTTAACCAGCTATCCCAAGTAGTTATGTTAATTTGAAAGGTTAAAAAACATGGATTACAGTTCACCACAAACTGATTCGCATACAATTTCTTCAAAACCGAGGGTTAAATAAATCTTCGTTTCAATATTAGTTTTCATAATATTTATTTCATAAATTTGGTCTCGTGTGTAGGGCCGTTATTTGAATTACATGAATGAATAAAAATTCAAAAATCCAAACCTCGAACTTAGTGATCAACCTAGTAAGATCATAAACATAAAAAAAAGTATTTACCTTATCAAACTACTTCATTCATCCTTCCCATGACTTTGTTATAAATCCTTAAAACAATCAATTTATTTTTATTTTCTTAATTCTTTATATGTAATTTTATTCATTCAAAAGTGCATGTCATAAATTCAATTTTTCCATACATCCATTATGCATCTTTTCTGAATATTGCTATTCGAGATACCAGACCATACAAACCCATTGGAAATTTTCAATTCGTTAACATGAAAAACATGTTTTTTTAAAGTTGCAGTTTTTAACCGACTTCCTCAGGGTTTCTGCTAAGGCCCTGTGAGCAGCTTCTCTCGGATTATTAGTAAAATTACCATATACAATACTTGTACCAAATAGGTATGTCGACTTCAGATTAGTTTTTTTTTAAATCACGTTTAAAAAAACTTAAATCAATGTCACAATGGAAAATTTAAGATTTTTTTGCCTGCCAATATCAACATGGTTGAGCGATTAATATATTCGACTACGAATCCAAAGGTCGCTGGTTTAACTATTGTATTACTTTAAATTTAAAACATTCAACAACCAGAAATTCATGTCCTTCCTTTCAAAGATGGTATTGGCATTGAAGGATATTGTTTTTTCTCTGAGTCTCCTGTGTGTAACTTATGTAATTAAAAAAATAATAATTTGGTTTGGTTTGGTTTCCCTCGATAGCAATAACACACCGCATTCCTTCATTCATCTCATACATCTTTAAATCAAATCGTCCGCTTAATCCGTCTATGATTTTAATTTTTCAGCGAAACCGGGCCGCGCCAGCGCTCGAACAAGTCCTCGAAAGCAATTGAATCTCGTTATAGGTGCGCGAGGTGCCAGCGCTGAGCCAGCACCACTCTTCCGTTCTCCAAAGCGTCGGCCCCGATCCGCCGACCCCAAGCCGCTAAGTCAGAGTCAACCCGAGGAACGCCGTCGGCCCAGCAAGCCCGTTGGTCAGTGGAGATTATAATAGATATATACCTACTATATCAGTCAATCGCAAAACAGAACAGTGAAAATCAATATAGAACATTGAATAAAGTGAAAAATAACTAACCTTACACAAATCACCTCACCTAAACTAATCTAACACAAATCACCTCACCTAAACTAACCTAACACAAATCAACTCACCTAAACTAACCTAACACAAATCACCACACCTAAACTAACCTAACACAGATCACCTCACCTAAACTAACCTAACACAAATCACCTCACCTAAACTAATCTAACAGAAATCACCTCGCCTAAACTAACCTAACAGAAATCACCTCACCTAAACTAACCTAACACAAATCACCTCACCTAAACTAATCTAACACAAATCACCTCACCTAAACTAACCTAACACAAATCAACTCACCTAAACTAACCTAACACAAATCACCACACCTAAACTAACCTAACACAGATCACCTCACCTAAACTAACCTAACACAAATCACCTCACCTAAACTAATCTAACAGAAATCACCTCGCCTAAACTAACCTAACACAAATCACCTCACCTAAACTAACCTAACACAAATCACCACACCTAAACTAACCTAACACAAATCACCCCACCTAAACTAACCTAATAGTTTAGCAGGTTAGTAACCTAACAGAAATCACCTCACCTAAACTAACCTAACAAAAATCACCTCACCTAAACTAACCTAACAGAAATCACCTCACCTAAACTAAACTAACAGAAATCACCTCACCTAAACTAACCTAACACAAATCACCTCACCTAAACTAACCTAACAGAAATCACCTCGCCTAAACTAACCTAACACAAATAACCTAACCTAAACTAACCTAACAGAAATCACCTCGCCTAAACTAACCTAACACAAATTACCTCACCTAAACTAACCTAACCTAACATATTATTAGAAAATATTGGTGTCCGGATAACTGATCAAAATGACAATTCAATACATCATCATTTTTCATCGTTTTAATGACTTTATATCACTTTTTAAAGGTGTGTTGAATTGTCATTATACCTATATTATACGAACCGAAAATTTTTACTATTTAGCCCTTCGTCCCACAGGTCGGTAAGCAATCAACATTAACGGAATACTGTAAGACCCCGCGCAGAAGAGTTCCACACTAAACTGCGCTGCACACAGTTACATTACTATAGCATACTTGATTTTGTGCGACGGGTCTTAGCACTCGGTTTATGTCGATTGCTTACCGACCCGTGAGATAGCGGGCTTAGACACACTCTTGACCTTTGAAATGCCGAGCTCCCGCGACCATACCTATGTAGTGAGCCGACGGTAAAAAACCCACAAACATAGAGTATTGTTATCTGATTCCCATAATATTGATACGCCGGCGCTCAACGGATACGGATAAAATTTTCGTATACAATGGGTACTTTTCGGACTTTACTTTTAATACGCACCATTAACAAAAACAACACTTCGTTTCAAGTAAATTATTTAGGTACTGTAAGAAAAAAATAAGATAATTACCAGAAATGAAAAATTACACATCGGCCACCAAAACACAGGAATGTGCCTAGTGTAGTACATAGTTGAAAAGCATTTAAATAAATTTAAAAAAACCCAAATTTCATTTATTCCGTCTAGTTTGCGGCCATTTCGAATATTGATAGATCTATACCTACTTTCAATTTGGACTTGAACGGTAGGTACTATCAAATAGAACGAAATTGGAACGAAAACCTATAAAAAGTTTATAGTAAAATCTATCTTTCTATATAAATAAAAATGTTAGTGTTCTTTGTTCAAAATCTTAAGTCTGCAAAAGTTCTTCAATGATTGCTTTGAAATGTTGACATAACATTGCATTCGAATACGTGTGTGTTTTTAGATATATACCCATATTATGTAGATGTTACATGTGACAGGAAAAATATTATTTTTTAAGAACAGCGCAATCTGTTGGACAAAAATGATTTTTTGAAACTGCACCTGTTGTACGTAAAAGCAAAACGCGCTTGTGTTTCTCTACCTGCACAAACAGACTGTAGGTACACCTAGTAATCAATACATGTTATAAAAGTAATTGTACGATGTGCGTACCGCTAAAACTCAGAAACGAGTCCCAGTACGATCAAGGGAGTTATATGGTGTTGTAGCCCTCTATCCCCCATTCATGAAGAAGGTTTCGTTTTTACCTGAAAGCGTGCCTTTGAAGGGCTTGAAGTTTCGCCCTCTATACATTTCTAGAACAGTCCAGAACATTTCAGAGAATTCGAGAGCTTTCCACAACATTCCAGAACATCCCGGAAAAGTCTGGAATATTCTGGAACATCTCAGATCATAATGAACTAAAAACGGGATTACAGCCGTTTCCTGATATACTTTTATGAAATTAGTAATCGTGACAATACATAGATATCTCTAAATAGTATAAAACAAAGCCACTATCCGCGTCTGTCTGTTGGTGCGCTTAGTTCTTCTAAGCTTTGTGACGGAGTTTGATAGGATTTTCACTATCAATTGGAGAATTTCTTCCGGAAGGTCTACATATATAATACATGGACATTATATTTATTGAAACTATAGAAAATTCGAGCAACGCCACGTCAGCTGGTTAATAATAAAGAATTGCTCTCTGTAATGCATTATTTGCCATTTTCGGTTATTTAAGTATTTTTTCTTACTAGAATTAAGTATTGTTTTTAGTAGTTATGCAATTTAAGAGTGTCTAAATATTAATCCTATTATTTTATCGTGTTCTGATTTGTCACTGTTCTGTTTTATCTGGTTACCATTTCTATTAAATGTCTCTATGGCTCGCTTGCAATGTTGCACTGCTGATATATATTGTTGTGGATGTGCTCTTATTGGTCATTTCATTTGATGGTATGGTAAAATGCGTGCTCGTATCGACCCGAAGGTGTGAAATACGTGCTCATATTGACTCAAAGGCGTGAAATGTGTGCTCATATCGACTCAAAGGCGTGAAATGTGTGCTCATATCGACTCAAAGGCGTGAAATGTGTGTTCATATCGACTCAAAGGCGTGAAATGTGTGCTCATATCGACTCAAAGGCGTGAAATATGTGCTCATATCGACTCAAAGTCGTGAAATATGTGCTCATATCGATAATTTGGTCACATTTATGGCATTGTCTAAAACATGTGCTCACTTCTATTATTTGGTCACATTCATAGTATTGTCTGAAATATGTGTGCATATCGATTATTTTGTCACATTCATGGCTTTCTCTGAAATATGTGCTCATTTCAATTCTTTAATCTGAAATAAATATAAGGCTGCTTTAAAACTATGTCTCAAATTAAATGGAGACTTATGTTTATATATGGGCTTATATTTTCAATCTATCTTTTGTAAATTGTCAACACGAGCACGCACTAACAAAAATATCCAAACGCAATAAGAAAACACTTCATTAATTTATTGTAAATTAATATGTAATTTATCTATGGAAAATAAATCAATCCTGTATAATCAAGAATAATTATTATAGTTTAAAGTACCTACTAGAAATGCCTTCCATGTAGATTTGATTGGAAACCGATGTCTCCACTGATTAGTATCTTTTGTGGTGTTAGTGCATGGGAGGAATTTAAATACTTTTAAAACATTAGTAATCTGGAAATGTCTATCACTCTTTAAAAAAATAATACGTACGTAATAATATATAATTTAATTTCAAAATATGTTGAAACATTGTCATTGTTTTGCGTTTTTGGGTTAAAATTTTGATCCGGTTGTTAATATTATACATGACACTTTAATTAAATACTGCAATTAGAACACATCTTGGGCTTTGGTATGAATTTGGTATGTAAGTGTGCGTATAAACACTCGAGCCGAACTTTGGTTACTTCGTTCCATTCCCATAAGTCGTGGTTCAGCTCGGCAGTTCGGCTCGAATGTTTGTATGCACCCTTTACACGCCAATGTGCATCGCCTTAAGAGGAACGGCTGCACAGCTTGTTTCATACAAAACTTAAATTTGTATTTGACGCCAAAATATCTAACCAAACTGAACAATTATTTAAATCAAAATATTTTAAGTCTATAGATTATTTTGTCACTCTCTTATTTCATAGAGAAGAAAGGGGAAATAATATAACCTAGTCATAATATAAGCACTAAAGCACTGCTATTAATATTGCCTTGTAATTTTATGTTTGATGTTTTAGCTATGGAATTATATCCATTTAAATAAGGGTGTATTTTAACATCTCTGAGTAAACTGTGCATTTAATTCTACTCGTCGAGTACTATCTGTTTCGGCACAGCTGATTGAATAAAACCCATCAAGTACATGTCTTTTTTCCGCCATGTTAATCCTGTGATTAAACTTACTTTACTCAACAGTTTACTCAGAGATGATAAAATACCCCTACATATTATGTTTCGTTGTAAATAACCATTTGCTTATGTTTTTCGCACCTTTTTCTTATTTATCTAGTTACATAACACTATTTTAAATATTTTATGCTAGATATATTATAAAAGACTTTAAAAAAAGTTGATAATAAATTGTCACAATTATCATTTCTCTTTAAGGCGAAGCTTAATGCTAAATCACCATTTTGATTAATTTTTATAACGAATTGGTGTACATTAGGAATACCAAAAAATATGTTTTAGATAAATTGAAAGTTTTCCTATCGTTTTGCTTGAGTAGAATACAAATAAAAAAAATTACCCAATAAAAAATATAAATTTAAACTACAAAAAAATATTTTTTCAATAGAAATGTATGAACGCATAAAGGAAACAACTTTTAAAAAATACAGTATTATAAGATTATCTGTGACAGTTTCACTTGATTAACTTTTTTCTTTCTTATAAAATTATTCACAAAAAGCTACATGCCAAAAATGGGTATATTCTTGGATACCTTATATTGAAGGTAATATGCATTAAAATCGCTTGACAAACGAACTCTAGAAACGTTCGATTTCAAGCAAAAAACTCTTATTTTGTAAATAATTTTATGAGAAAGCAAAAAAGTTGATCAAGTGAAACTGTCACAGATAATCTTAGCTATAAAACTGTATTTTTTAAAAATTGTTTTCATTATGCGTTCATACATTTCTATTGAAAAAAAATATTTTTTAGTAGTTTGCATTTATATTTTTTATTGAGTAGTTTTATTTTTTATTTGTTTTATACTCAAGCGAAACGATAGGAAAACCTTCAATTTATTTAAAGCATATTTTTTGGTATTCATAATGTACACCAATTCGTTATAAAGTTTAATCAAAATAGTGATTGAGCACTAAGCTTCGCCTTAACGATGACTTAATATTAACAACTTGAACTCTTTTAGGATGATTTGTTTCACAGAATTTGAACAATTCATCAAATTTCAAAGTTGATTTTCAAATTCTCTCATGCTAGATTTACTAGCATGAGAGATTATTTCTTATGTGAATTCATTACTTGTTGTAAATAAATAAATTTAAAAAAAGCTTAATTTAAATTAACACATGGCATTTTTAAATTTTACAAAAATTAGTCCCGGTTTTCTGCACCCCCGTCACATGGCCGTTATGCATGCCGGCTGATGAAATATGAACCAAAATCAATATTTGAGCTAACGCTGACGAACCGAGAATCTGTAAAAAATAAAATCAAAATGGCATATTTTGCCGACTTTTTGAAAATTTTCAAATGTAATGAGGTTTCAAACAACTGGGCCTAACAATTTATATGGCATTTTACAAATTAATTAACTTTTATAACTATAGACAGTATTTCTTTGTGTCAATATAAATTTGACAATCGTTTGTAAAATATAAAATGTGCCGAAACTGCTCAAATTTATTGATATTAAAAAGTTTCTATTTAAGATAATTTTATGAGGGTTGAAATTTAAAAAAAATGTGTTTATCTGCAATGACCGTTTTTTTTAAATGATTCAATATAATATTGTGTGCGCACTAGTTGCCTTGAAATAAAAAATACATAAAAATCAACAACACATCTCATTCTTTCTTTCCTCATCTTTTTTTTATTTTTACAACAAACATTGTGAAAAGAATCTTTACTTTCTAAGTGTTTTTTTCAATAATGTTTGGATAAAAAAACCTTCAAATTGAATAATTATTAAAAAAAAACAGTTTGGAGTTCTTTTTATAAATGTTCATCCATCAGGGTTCATCATTAATTTTTGCAAAATATTGTTTAAAATTTTTTTTTCCAAAATTAAGAAAATGCAAAATGATTTGATGATCCCACAATTTTTACAAATTATTTTTTCACTCCATCACCATATAACGGGTTTTCCAATAAGAGGTGTTATTTTGATATTCAATCGTAAAAGATCAATGGTTTCGTTGCTTGTGTGGCACGTAGCGCCGTCTTGTTTATTTATTTCATTTTATTAACGCCTAGAAGGCTTTTACATATACATATTATGGGTTTTGTTGTTCAGTAGCATTATAAAATATTTTAATTACATAGCATAATAAATTGAGTATGAGCTTACATAACAATGTGTAGGGTTATTGTTATGGTGTTGTTATTTTGTAAACATAAGCAAGCAAAGTTTATTGTATAAAGTACGTCGGTTGAATATTTTACAGAACATAGGTTAAACTAATACATAAACTTGAGAAAAATATAACAGATATAGGTAGGTAGTTAAGTAGATACAATTCAAGTATATAGTTACGGTGTTATTGGAATTTGGACAATGAGTTCGATAAGTTTATATAAATATAGTGTAGTTACAAGAGTACAATAATGTAAGTAGGTAATACACACAAGACAAGTAAGTTTGTTATTATTATTATAAAGATAAACACTACAGTTTGTTGTAAACCATCTTTGTAATCATCAATCTTTATTTTGCCCGATTGGGAATTTTACAAAACAAACCTTAGTTAATGAGACAATAAAATATGCGTTTGAAAAAAATTATGAATCTGTTACAAACATTCTAGTATACTGTATTTTAGTTTGTATACTGATTGGTGATGATAAACATCAATTGAGCTATACTTATTACCGAGTATGTGAAGTCTTTGAATAGGTGAGTTTTGAAAATAATTGTTAGCAGATATGGGAACATTATATAGAGCGGTCTGTCGAGTGTCGCGCGTAGGTACACGGAGCGATATAAGACTCGTCAAATCAATGGCGTCCAGTCTGCCATTCGAAATTTTGAAAAGAGATACTAAGTCGCACACTGTGCGTCTCAATGATAAATCGGTTAAATTTAGTAAGTTCATGAGGAAAGTGTAATTAAGATATTCGTTTGGAATTCCTAATTTATAATTAATAAATCGCAGAAATTTATGTTGCACTCTTTCAATTTTTAATTGGTGAATCTTATAAAATGGAGACCAGATTGTTGAGTTATACTCTAGATTACTTCTAACTAAACCAGTGAATAGCAGTTTGAAGGAATTTATTAATTTAAAATCTTTCGCTGTCCTTAATATAAAACCCAAACATTTCATGGCCTTGTTGGTTATTTCGTTTATATGAGGAACAAAAAGTAAACGTTGTCCAAATTCAATACCATCCAATTCCGGCCATAAAAAATCATTAATCATCTCTCGATAGCGCAATCCATTCACCGTTACTGTTGCTCCAGCCTCATTTTCGAAAAAGTGAGGTCCAATGACTACGCCGGGCCATAAACCGCACCAAACAGTCACACGTTGAGGATAGAGAGGCTTTTCAACAATAACTCTTGGGTTTTCCGAGCCCCAGATGCGACAACTTTTCTTGTTGACGAACCCACCGAGGTGGAAATGGGCCTCATCACTCAAGATGATTTACATTTGATTCACTCAAGTGAATTTTAATAATTTCAATGCGTTGTTGAAGCGTGTATCGTTCAATTTTTATTAATTGCATAGTTTCTAATTGTCAAATGTCAAAAAATGACAGCTTCAAAAGTAACATCTACCGAAATAGCAGGCTATTCAAAATAACACCTCTTATTGGAAAATCCTGTACATCTATTTGAATTTCACCTTTGTGTTTGTTGAATGCAAATCTTGGTAAGTGATGAGTGGAAATTAACCAACTTCTCGACATCCAATATAGCTGAAACAGACTCACTGTCAATGACAATGCATTCTGTCAACTTTTGGCGGTAATCAAGCATACACACGCCGATATATAAGCGTTCTCATAAACGGATAACATTACAAATCAGTTTATATACAAAATCAATGTCTTTCCTACCAAATCGCGATTACCACAGTTGTTAGCGCGGTTCACTCCAATATCTGGGGAGGAATGTTCAATCCTCAGTCAATCCAAAAAAACAACAAAAATCTTTCAAATTGACTACCAGCCGACCGAAGCGATGACGCAAGTAGGTCGTAAATTGAAAATAGATGTATTGTTGTAAAAAACTTTTTTACGGCCTGATTTTTTTCTCTCTTTAATGGTATTTTCAAAATAAATCAACTACATATGTAATTAGACTAGAACTAGACTCTTTGATGAAGTGCAAAATTAAATTATTTCACTTCTTCATGGATTTATGTTTTGTATATTATTATAAGTGCACAAATGTTTTAAAAAATATTTAATTTTATATACGTACATATATTTCATGTTACTGTATTTATCCCTGTATTAAACATGTTTTCGATTCTTAACCCATATAATGTTGCTAGTTTAATGGTAATAATATATAAAAAAATATATCAATACACCCGTTCAAGACCGCAACAAGTCACGAACATGTGTTCAAAGAATGCCCGCTGCATTCATTCCCCGGCGGGATTTAGGTGGTCCACAGGGCGAGGCTTGAGGCCCTAGATTGGCTCACTGACCTAGATGTTATCTTTGTTACCTTCTGACCATACGAAAGAAGAAGGAGTAGGTATTTTGGAGTACTTTCTAATACCTCAATTAAATCATCAAAAACTGTCATAGGCACTTCTACTACGAACCCCTAGAGTTTCTATAAAAACTCTTATTCAATAATATCGCCAAGATTGCAGACATTTCTTTATAGAGTTATAATGTTTCACTTTGGATGATATTTGAAGAAGGGAACAAGTGAGTTGTTCTTCCTTGAATTATTTGTAACATTTTTCTGTTTAACAATGGAACACAGTTTGATTTGAAATTGTTTCTGTCTTGAATTAAAAATGTATTGATATAATTGTGTTTCTTTCATAAAAGTTAGCTTTTTCATTTATGTAACAGGAAATCTCTCATTGTAGCTCCATCATTTCTGTAATAATTCATCTCTAGTTAGTTAATTTCTTCTCTCTTTAACTCTGCTTTTCATGCATTGGTAACCATTCATAACCCATTGGCATATAATACATAGTAATAATGAAAATAATAATACAAAAATATAACGAAGATTTCGACTACGAAGATAATCTTTTTGATTATTTATTAAGGTGGGGAGGTTACATCTTTATCATATTTAATGACGATCAACGTTATTTTTAATATATTAGCGGTCTTCGTGAAACACAGAGTCTTGGTCCGTTTTAGCTTTGCTACGGACGTGCTTGACTAGCTTTGATAAACTTGCTGAATTCTGCTGCAAGCCTAATATGCAAAAAAATAGCACATGGTTTCGACTTAATTACTACAAGAAATAATTGTTTATGTCGTGAGAGATGTAAAAGATGCATTAAAGTTAAAATAACCCAAACTAACAACCTAAAATCCTATGCTGTGCATGCTTACTTAAACCTCCCACGTAAATATTTGTCTTCATTAGATTTTTAAGTTGAAATCAAGTGTTGTTATTATAAGGAGCATTTGCATGCAGTGGAATTCAAGAAGGTATTGGATAGTGAGGGGTAGGGCGGTTACTCGGCTTACCAGTGATGACATGGAAGAATTTTTCACCTATATGAATTCTTCAAATAAATTACCGAAGACCAAAATTTAATTTACATTTTTATGTTAAAGTTAAAGTTATAGTTAAAGTTAATGTTAAAGTTAAAGTTAAAGTTAAAGTTAAAGTTAAAGTTAAAGTTAAAGTTAAAGTTAAAGTTAAAGTTAAAGTTAAAGTTAAAGTTAAAGTTAAAGTTAAAGTTAAAGTTAAAGTTAAAGTTAAAGTTAAAGTTAAAGTTAAAGTTAAAGTTAAAGTTAAAGATAAAGATAAAGATAAAGTTAAAGTTAAAGTTAAAGTTAAAGTTAAAGTTAAAGTTAAAGTTAAAGTTAAAGTTAAAGTTAAAGTCAAGTACGTCCCTTAACACCCTGTAAATGACAAGCATAAAAACATAACCGTTATGCTGATATGATGGTCATAGAATGTGATATAGTTTGAAACACCCCAGCCTTTAACAACTCCAAATAACTAGAACAAAATAATGACGGCAACTGATTGTTGACATAAAAACGCAAGAAACGTAACTAAGTTTAAAGAGGAACGCTTTAAGGCCTGTCTACAAGATATTGTCATATCTATAGTAAAAATTAACTTTTTTAATGTGAATACTGTACCAAAATACTCCCAACCATCTGGAGCCAGTGAGACTATATTATCCCCAATTCGTTATGTTATGAGGCTGAAGGTAGTAAGAAGGGGAAGTACCTGGATATTCAGATCTGGTCACCAAACGTCGCTAAAGCCATTTCAAGCAACATTTCAATTCTGAATGGTGGTCCTACACCGGGGCGATACTGAGAGTATCTGCCAATCTGTTCCACAAATAATTTTAAATTCATAAATTGTGAAATAACACAAATTAATCAAATAAAATTTACTTGTGTTTACCGATACTTGCACACGCGACTTACGGATTGCTAGTTGAGAACTCCTGTTAAATTTGACATCTTTATCGATTCTGCAATTAAACAAGAATAATAACTGAACTAGTTTTATAGCACCAAAACAGTCTCCCAAGGATGCCTTAAAACTTAATTTATCTAATCTAAAACTTTTCACTAGTGACTTATAATTATTATTGACTTAGATACATCCAAATAATTAGTGACTTACATCATATACAAATAAGTCTATTGACTCACAACTACGAGCATCTCCTTTCCCTACTGAGGATACTGTAGTCTTACTGACTCCGGAATTGGTTTTATCATTTCGTTTCCTATTATAAATGTGTATTGCATGCCAGTGGGTAGGTAAATATGATATGTTGCTGCTTGTAAACGCCATTTTGGCCATTCCACACTGTTTCTACCTAGGGCTGGCGCTAAACACAACCAATAAATACAATCCGTCAGCAGATGGCGCGGCGCTGCCCGCTCCCCGAAAGCCTTACGCGCCCTTCTCATCGCCTAAAAGGAAAATAAACCGCGCCAAAGTTGGCATTACCATAGGTTCGTACTGCGTCTAGCAACAAACAAACAACCTGTAAACGTTGCCATCCAACCAATGGCCAACAATCACCAAGTAGCGTGTTCAATTACTAGATAATATGTATACACTTTCAACTGTGGACGTCAAGTATTTTTGTTCTGTTTTTTGTTTTGTTTTCGAAATTCACTAAAAATCTTAATAAACTAATAATAATGCAAAATGTTTTCAGTACAAAACTTGGTGTACTGCAGTGAACTGGTAGAGTAAGGATGAAAATAGGCAGGGCGATGAGTTTGTGTATTTTGGAATTATGTTTATGAGAAATTGGAACTACGTTGATGGAGGACTGAACGCAGCCTAACAAAAATTTGTCCAAAGAAGCGAAGCTGGCAGTCCACAATGAAGTGCTGGTACCTACCCTGATGTATGGCAGAGAGGCATGGAATAAATGAAGGACGAAAGTAGACTTAATTCTGTATAAATGAGATCCCTGAAGCGTATGTGTGATAAAACCATCTATGATCGTGTAAGCAATGTGGAGATTCGTAAAGAATGTTTGGAGGATTGTGACTATCGCCAATTTAAATGGGATGTTGACTGAATGATTCTGTGGCTCTCCAATCCGCAGAATCCAAGGTTGCGTGATTACTCTCGGTGTGTAATAATGAGAATTCGAACATTTCCAATTTAATTTTTAATTTTAACAAAACTCACGTTACAATAATTTTATGAAAAAACAGATTGCGTACGCTAGAGGAGATTTAGGGTCAAAACCAAACAAGAATGTGGGTAAAAATAATTTTGTCATTATTTTCGGGAGATGTAAAGTCCCTATAATTTACCCTACAAATGCAATGCAGATGTAAGCGTAATGAGTAAGATTAAGAAAGGCACTATTCGATGGTTTGGACATGTAGGGTGGATGAGCGAAGAAAGGAGTATAGAGAATATTTATGATGCTAAATAGTAGAAGAAGCCTGAGGAATACATAACACTATCAAACACTTGAATCGGGTCATTTCAGGATTCAGAGTATGCATGGGGCAATGTATAAATGTGACTAAAGCAAGGACTATATGTGCCAAGACAGGTTTTGTGAAACAGCATGATGAATTTAATATTGAAATTAAATTAACAATCTTCAAAGAACATGAAAATAGAAAGACACAGAAAATAATAAGATTGACCGAGACTTGAGTAATGAATCTCTGCCAACTCGTTTATCAGCTCACCTATATTTTTGAAAAATAAAAATATGAATAAATGGCAGAGTTTTTAGATGCGTTACACTCGGTCAACTATTTACCTGTTAAAAACTCAGTTAATATAATACTGAACTGTAGGTCATTAAAATAACAATATTTTTACATTAATTCAACAAAAAATAACACATCTAATACAATCGAATAACAAATATATGTAAATATAAAACAATCTAAATGTATAAAGTATAATGTTCAATGTATAAAGAATTATCTTTGAAGAGTTTAAAATGATTATTTATAAAAATCTCTGATAACACAACACTAAGCTAATAATCACTATTAATTCAATAAACAGAAAAAAAATCATAAAATTATATTCAATTTTAAAATAGCTACATTTTTTTGTAGTTTAAATCAAATTTTTAAATTCAGTCACTTTCCTTTTCACTGCCCTTTTCCTGAGAATCCATCGCTTCTATAAGGCATTTAGATATACTCTAAATAACTAGGTACTCATTTTGTAGTAATAAAAATGTGTTGGAAAAGCATTATATCCACGCTGTAGTTCGCGCTGTCCAACTGTAAGTGTGATAATTATATCTGTGACAACTATATGTGTTACAATTATATGTGACAATCATATGCGTGACAATTATAATACTGTTACACGGAATTTATATAGCACCCGTCTTATAAAGATTGCATATTGCCGTAAACACTAATAATAAATGATTACTGTTCAATAATTCAATATCATAAAAAATGAATAATGATTTTTAAATCACCCTTTTTTCTATTATTTAGTTATCTAAGTAGTTTGCATGAACCCTTTCTCACCAACTGTATCATAAGTTCATCAAACATCCAGTAAATAACATGTATATTTTTAAGGTAAGTATTCATTCCATGTTAATTGTATTTGAAAACTTTTGTATTCAGCCCTTGAAGCTACAAAAAAATTAACATTTTTGAGAAGTATTTGTTCACAGATTAAAATTATTTTGCTTAAGCAGAAATAAAAAGTCTATAATAAAGGACTAAAGTCTGCGTTTAAGATGTTGAACTCAATTAAAATGCTTCCGATGTTGTTGAATTCCGTTAACATGTTGAATCCAATGATGTTGAGTTTATTGATGTTGAATCCAATTAAGTCAAAGACCAAAATGTTGAATCTAATTATGTCATATTTCAAAATGTTGAATCTAAACATAATAAGGCCAATGATGTTAAATTCAATTGTCATGTTGAATTCAACTATGTTAAATACCAATATATTGAAACCAATTATATTGAATCTTAATTCAATGATATTAAATCTAATTTCATTGAGTCTGATTGAAATTATACTTAGCCTGAAGACTTTGAGTTCAACACTTTTGATCTCTGCATTGAACTAAATGTTTTTCTTATTGTAAATTCGAGGGCTGAATCCGAAATATATTCATTGGTTTGGTGGTTGAGTGTATAACGCACTGGTCTTCTGACACTTTCCTGTTGAGGGTTTAACCCCCAAAGCACACAAAACAACATTTTATGTAGTGTAAACATACTTCCACAACTGGTCAAGTTACTCAGTGTTACAATATTCTTAAAATGTTGAATAAATGTGTATAGATTAATGCAAGAATTCTTTATCAACATAACATCAATGCTTTGGTAAAATCCTTCGAGTTGTTCATTAAGTGTAAGTTTCAACCTAAGTGTATATTTCTACTTAAGTGTAAGTTTAAAATTTGTCTTCAATCACTCTTTCTACTAGGAATAACACTTTAAAAATTGTGTCACTTAACAGTAGAAAACAGAGATATGAATGTTTTATTACATTGTATATGTGTGTATTTTTGTTCCCAAGTAGCTTAGTCCAGATACTCCACACGACGCATGTGAGCCGTTCCCAACTAGCAAATAAATAATTAAGCAGTCTAAAGGGCATAATATAACGTATTACGGCCTTACCATCAATAGTCAATTATTTATTAACTTACTTGCTAGTTGAGAACGGTTCACGGGTTTTGCGTGAATACATTCTCTGCAAATTCTAAAATCTGTGCGTACGAACGGCGAGCTCTGGGATCATGAAATATCCTCAACTCTTTATCTCTGGCATTTCTAGGTCAATGTAACTATGAATCTAAGAAAAATCCGTACAACTGCCAAAAATAAAACAAATAATGGTATTTATTCGAGTGTACTTTTAAGAATATTGCTTGAGATGGTTTTAGAGATTAGACCTCAATAGCAAGGTACTTCCCTATCTTTCCTCCTCCCCTTCGTAATTCCTTCTCATGTCTTACGGGTGAAACCGGGTAAATACAATAGGTAGCGCATTATACAGGATTTTCCAATAAGAGGTGTTATTTTGAATAGCCCGCTATTTCGGTAGATGTTACTTTTGAAGCTGTCATTTTTTGACATTTGACAAGTAGAAACTATGCCATTAATAAAAATGGAACGATACATGCTTCAACAAAGCATTGAAATTATTAAAATTCACTTGAGTGAATCAAATGCAAATCATCTTGAGTGATGAAGCCCATTTCCACCTCGGTGGCTTCGTCAACAAGCAAAATTGTCGCATCTGGGGCTCGGAAAACCCAAGAGTTATTATTGAAAAGCCTCTCTATCTTCAACGTGTGACTGTTTGGTGCGGTTTATGGTCCGGCGGAGTCATTGGACCTTACTTTTTTCGAAAATGAGGCTGGAGCAACAATTACGGTGAATGGATTGCGCTATCGAGAGATGATTAATAATTTTTTATAGCCGAAAATGGATGGTATTGATCTGGACAACGTTCACTTTCAACAAGACGGCGCTACGCGCCACACAAGCAACGAAACCATTGATCTTTTACGATTGAATATCAAAATAACACCTCTTATTGGAAAACCCTGTAGTTCACCCTAACAAATAGTATTGTATGATTGGTTCATATCGATGGATCCACGTATAACCGGTTAACTACACTTTTAGGTGTTTTCACATTTTTTTTAAAAAACATTTTGACAATACTTCAGTTTACCAGTTGAGCAAAATGAAAAAAAACTCTATTTTTGATACATAAAAGCAATAATCTGCCTACTTTTTGCATAAATTACGACGTTCAAACGTGCATGTCAAGTTACAGGTTTGTTCGGCGTTCCACTAAGGGTGCCATTACGCCATATAAGTGAGCAACGTTCCATTGACCGTCTGTTGGCCGGAACACAGGTTGTTTTTTTTTTGCACCGGGGATAAATATTCAATTAAATGGTAGTTTATGATAGTAATAAGAAACATAGTCTCATTTCATTGTTATTTAAATATGTTATTGTTATACCTCTGCTTTACTTACAGATTTAGTGTTGGGAACTCTTGTGAAAAGTAAAAGTTTCTTTTACTATAATTGCGTTTATTTACGTTACAATAAATTAGTCTGGATTTAGCTACAGTGTTCATTACCCGAGGGTTGGTAATTCTCCGTTTCTAGAAGCTTGTTGTCTGGCAATAATATCCCACAGGCAATTGCTACACTCTAGCGACATCTGTCGGACTCGGGAGTAAGCTTTATGACTAGTGCCATCTATCGCTTGAATACCCAACTTATTATCAAACATCACAGTTATGATTGTAGTTTCAATTATATATACGGCCATATGCCACTTGAACTGATAAGTACAAAATAAGAATCGGAGTATACACATGGAACTACACTTTTCTTAAAATACATTTAATTTGAAATTTAACATTATAAAATACATAAGCCGACACTAAAGTAAGTGTTTACTGAAAATATCAAATCGCTTGGCGAATTGCATAAAAGTGCTAACATTTCTTACTTTAAAATGATCTCCTGTAAAGTTTCATTTTTGTAGATGCACTGGTAGGATCTGTCTTTTTGTCTATTTTGACTATTGTCTTTTTAAATCTGCTACAACAAGTGTAGGTATACATTTGAAAATATAGTATGTGAAAATTTTTTGCATTTATGTATGCATTCTAAAAGTTTTTCAATGCATTTTTTGTTCTTTGTATTTGGGTTAGAAAAACCTAGTCAAAATTAATGTTTCAAAGACCCAATAATGTCTGATTACATCTAAAAAGGATCGAAATTACAATTTAGGCTCCTTCAACGAAAGCAATCTTCCCAACATGTCCTTCACTGATATGCTTGGTGTAACTCTAAGTGACCAGCTCAGGCACGGGGACTCCGTCGAAGTCAAGTTGGCCTCTCAGAAGCTGGGCGTATTGTACAGTGTCCGCAGATACTTTAACATGTAGTACCCAACTGCTGACCCTGTACAAATCGCATGTTCAAACCACTGTTGAATTTGACAGCCACCTCTAGTCTGAATCTCCAAATACTTTAAAAAACCCTTGACTCTGTGCAGAAACGGGCATTCCGTTTGATAGAATCCCCTGTCTTATTAAAAAGTTTGAAAATCATGCGTCAAGTTGCTGTGTTTGTTTTACCAGTATTAAAATGGAAGATGCTCCGAGAAACTAGCGTCATTGATCCCTTAGGCACCGGTGCATAGTCGGGAAACACCTCAACCACGCTCCCAACATATGTACACGGTTGACATTTGTAAGACTTTCTAAGACTCGTTCTTGAGTTCAACAGCTCGGCTATGTAAGGATTTGCAGGCCTCTATGTTTCCTCCCTCCTACAATATAGCTCTCTTCAGTTCATGTTCACACCTTCCCTCCTCAAACAGACCCTCCACACAATATCCCCAAAGAAAAACCTCCTGTGTGGAGTTAAAGTTAAAAAAAACGAACTTTTTTTTCGATTTCACTGGAATTTTCTTTTATGAAGTTTGATGATCAATTTTTACACAAGCTGCATGCAATCAACGCATCTTTAAGCAGGTACTGTAAACTCTAGTTTTGATACCCAAATGATAGTTTCATGTACCAAGTTAAAGCACGTCGCCAACATTTTATGGCTGTATTTCAAAATTGTGAAATATTACAAAATACCCCCATTCTAGTGCGTGTCATTCCGCCCAGAACTTAATAATCTAATAAATCTACCCCCAGTTGACAGCTTCGGCCATAAAGCCTGGATACGATGGAATTTTCATGAATACTGAGATGCCTAACTCTAAACTTCCAACACTTCTTCAAGAAAGACTTTTAGGACGGGTTGTTTCGGAGAATCTGAACAATTCATCAAATTTCAACGTTCATTTTCGGGTTCTGTGAAAGACTTATTCAATTTCTGCTTTTATATCATTGTAGGTTAGTTGCTTGACAAAACTGAAATAAAAACAGAACATGAAAAAATCTTTCACAGAACTTGAAAATGAACATTGAAATTTGATGAATTGTTCAGATTCTCCGAAACAACCCGTCCTTAGTAAGCTTGACAATTGTAACTTTGCGGTTAGTAGCTAACTATTTATTTATTTATAGAGCGGAGACGGTTTACATGTAGTTCCCGTGAGCTTTTAGGCTCTCCCATTTTACCTCATTCCTTTAACAGTAAACCGGTCCCTTTAATGAAGTGATTGGATATGTGGCTATGTCTTCTGGTTCTACAATGTGTCTTCCCAGCTATCTGAGCCTTGTTCCCAACAGAGCGGGACATTGGCACCAATGCTGAATTGGAGTCTCTTCATCCTCTTCACATTTCCCGATTCGGTTGGTGTTTTCCACTTCCAACAACTACACGTGTCTCTGAGATAGCAGTGTCCCTTTAGTAGTCCTACCAGTTCCCTCAGTGAGTTTATGTTCATATTGAGTAGTTGTCTTATTCGCCTTGGGTCTGGTCCTTTTATGAGTACTTTGCATTCCGGGTGCCCTTTCCCATTCCTCCCAGTGCCGGGATTTGACCCACCTTTCAATATGTATTTTAGTGTGGCAAGCTGCTACTCCTATGGCAGGCTAGGATCCCGCAAGTGGTGCTTTCGCCCCTTTCCTTGCTAGTGCAACAGCCCGCTCATTGTCCTCGATCCCTTTATGTCCTGGTACCCAGATCAGGGTTATGCTAACTAGCTAATTAATTAACCAACACGCCTTCCCGCAGGGGTAGGCAGAATGAATGGACCTCCACACAACGCTGTATTGCTTCATTCACATTCACACACACTCTTCTGTTATTCTGAAAAATTCGAACTCTCAACATGACCGACTCATTTTCATTTGATTCACTTGATCGTGCGCTGTCTTTTTCACTTTTGAGTCAAACATTCTCCTTACACTCCTTTCTTCGTTCATCTGCTCTACATATCCAAACCATCTAAGCGTCCCTCTTAAATCAATCTTGTTTTCTAATTAGCAACACGGTTATACATGATTTTATCGCATGTACGCCTCACTACTACACATCAGGGTTGTTATCAGCACTCCATTATGGACTGCTAGCCTAGCTTATTTCGACAACTTGTTATTCATCAACCGCATATTTCAAATTTTAATGTGCCTCCGTAATATAAACCCACAATATGGCGCCTTCTCTGATTTTTTGGACAGTTTAATAGATTATTCAAAGTTAAATAGCTTTTTTTATGTGAATACTGCACAAGAGTCCCAACTGCTCCCAGCCGTCTGGAGCCAGTGAGACTATGGAATTCCCGATTGGGGTATGTTTTGAGGCTGAAGGTAGTGGGTAGGGGAAGGAGATGGGAAGAGAAAGGTGGGGGAGTACCTGGCCATTCAGATCTGGTCACCAAACATGGCTTAACCCATTTCAAGCAACGTAAAATTCTGAATGGTGGTCTTACACCGGGACGATACTGAGAGTACCTTTCACTCTGGAACATGCCGCAAGTATAGTATATATTATTTTAAAAATTTACTTGCGTACGCCGGAATTTGAACCCGCGACCTTCGTATTGCTAGTCGAGAGCCTTATACCTCGACCACGTAGGCCGTCAAAATGAAGCTCATGATTGAAGCGGCTTTGCGAGCTGATGATCATTGTGTTAACATAGAAACTCCTGACAGAAAGTTGAACAAATTTCATGACGACAAAGCTCACGATTTAAGGGTTTCCGTTGCTTAAGATGTTACGTAAACAGATTATCCGCTTTATATGTAAGTTTATGTCAGTGATCAGATAAACTTTAAATGATTTGAGAATTTTTACTTTTGCCGTAGAGCTGGTTAAAGTTTCGTTTCTGCATTTTTAATGCTTACAATGATATATTTCTACAATTAAATAAACATGGGTTAGTCCAAAATATCAAATAACACTACATTTCTCAAGAAATTTTGAGATCAATCTCAAAAACAGTAAAAATACAGAAACGAAATTTTATACAACTCTACTGCAAAACTAGAAATTTGCATTTGTTCTTCGGCACCGTCCATATTATGTCAAATGGTAATAATGAACTTCAAATTATTTCATCTTTACTACGTACAAGATTTTTGAAATTGCGTATTACAATTTGAAAGTATGAGTAGTAATTTATGTAGTGTTTAGAACTCTAAATAACTTTGTACTATTATAGTTGCATCTAAAAATTATGAATCATTTAAAGTCTGGCATATTTGTCGTGGATATTTAAAATTCACCTGTCAAAGACCGGCGTATTCCTAGCGAATACGTTGGCAGTTCAAGTTAGAAGAAAATGAAGATATATTATTCTGGTGAATTCCGACCAAATACGATGAGGATTTATTAGCATTCTAAGGATTAAAGTCTTCCAGTTTGACAGTAATAATATTTCAGTTAATGGTAGTGTAGTTATAGCAATCCAAAATAACAATTTATTGTCAGGACAAGCAAAATAGTGTTTTAAGGCGATGCACTACGTCGTGTAATATTTTAAATTGAATCGCTATCAATAATAACCCTTACGTAGATGGCAATAAGGTGTAAATTCCCGCTTAACACCATCCGCCTGTTTTGATTGATGAAAGAAAAAAACATGGCCAAAAAGTGCCTTTTATTTTATTTTGTGGATGTTCAGGAATAAATTTTTTTTGATCATTTTATAAATAACTTAATTTGCCACATTATACAATAAAATCATAACCGAAAATGGCTTCGTAAGTAGGAGATTTTTAACTTTAAAGCAGTTTTCATAGGCCTTATACATTATTTTTTTCTAAGCTTATAAAAAGATTTATCTAAAAAATACTCGATTATTTCAAAGGCCAAGATCTATTCTACTCGCAGTAATTAATTAAAGCATGTGTAACATTTCTAGGCGACCAAATTTTCAAACCAAAAACACATGATTTTGCATTACTACGTATGGCATCGCCTTAAAGCATCCGTCTAAAATTACAAGTTTTAACATTGGACAGTGTACTTCTATCGATAACTGGGACAGCTGAACTTTTTTTTAAATTTCCCCGTATACTAATTTGGCTCGCTTACAGAGGATGATGATGCAATTCCGCTGCGTTCGGGATCCGCCTTCCGGGACCACCGCGGAACTCTGCTGGACGACTCTCCCGTGGTGAAGTCGCCGCCGGAGCCAACCAGAGTCAAGTCTCCCGAGCAGATGAACATGCGCTCACCCGACCCGGTCAACTGGACCGTGCCGCTGGACACGGGCAAGACGTTCACCGTGACACAGAACGTCAAGAGTGGTGGGTTTATTGTGTTTAGGCGTAGTAAGCGTTCAAATATGGTTTGAAAGGGAGATATGTAAATACAAACATGGTGAAAATATTTGATTAAAACACAACTCGTTTGAAATAGAGCAAAAAATCTCTCGACAAATGCTTAAGTTATATTTAAAGACACTGTAAATTTTTTCATGCCTAAAACATATTAAATAACAGAACAAAACGTGTTTTTAATAATTTTCCAAGCTTACTTTGCTATTTTTTTCTATCAAGGGAATTTCATATAATTAACGTTTCGGCAAAACAAATGTATGGATATTTTCTTCAAAAATAACATATATAAAAAGATTTAGCGAAAAACTTGTTATAAATCGGTAAAAATTGGGTATGGGTATTGGGCAATTTTTGAAGATATTCACCATAGAGTCCTTTTGAGAGATATATCTCCCAGTCTGACACGGTCTCATAAAAGTTATGCTATCTCATTTTGTATTACAGTGAGAAATATGATTTAAGCATTGTTAGAAAGAAAGAATACTGCGCTTTAATTTTGTATTAAAAAAATAAATAATTCTACGAAACAACATTTAACATTTAAAAAATATTTGTCAAGGTTTGCAAATTTATTGTATTTTAATGAAAATAACTAATAATTCTTTTTTCAAATTAAATATTTGTTTTTGAAGTAGTAAGTATAGTTTACATAATAAAACCATCTTTTAAAAACTCTATCTTTGTTTGGCATTCAAAATTTTAATTATTTTTGATTGCATATGTCGATCTGTAATACTAAAATTTGAAAGAAACATTCATTTTTTCTCAGCATTTTTATGGGTATGCAAACTTAACATTTATGTTATTGAGTTCTATAAAAAATGTGTAGGTATCCTTTGTTTTAATCCAGACTGAAACCTTTTGTTCCATTTTATGTGCTGGTGTTTTTTGCAGTGTGTTTTAATGAGGTATGCATGCGGTTACAAAATTTAATAGCTACCCTTTTAATTTTTTTATTACGTAAATTCCAGATGATCTGATCAAGCGTCCAGGGTCAGACTTCCGTGGCGGGTGGGGCGGGGACGACACGCACTCTGCCTCGTTCTCGGCCCCGCTGGACACTAATACGCACAACACTGACCGCGCCAACCTTGGCCTGGGCCCGCCAGGTACGGAACTAAAGGCCGTTGCAATCGCCACCCAGCAAAGCACCGCATAGAATAAACACCAACCAACCGACGAACGAACGAACTCGGAAACAATTGCAGCTCGCGAACAATCAGATTCCGAAAAAGGACGGAACTATGATTGAAACGAAAATGAACGAAATATGGATGCTATTGATTCCAATTGTTTCTTAGTGTAAAAGAGAAGATTTGTTTTCGCATTGTAACTGGTTGTTTGCAGCATTTTATTTGTATTTATTATTGTTTGATGCAGATATTGTGCATTAGCTCATTGACAACGGACCGAAAACGAAATATCATAATTCCTCGGTCGGAGCAAACATTTATTAACGCAATTTTTTGTACTTTCACAGATATAGGCTTTATATTTGAAACCATCATTTGACTACACAACACAAAAAAAACATATTTTATTTATTTGCCAAAAAAAATTTTTTTCTTGCCAATGCTTTTTAGTTAAAGTCTGCTTTAAAATCTTTTTACGCATTTTTTTTTTATTTATCTATTTTTTGCCTCTGCTGAAAGTAATTTGTATTTGCTGTAAATAAAATAATAGAAAAAGATAAATAATATGAACGTATTGATTTGATGTTAGAGTAGGGTATGAAAAAATAAATGTAGTTAATTGTATTACTTAAACGTAAAATATTATAATAGAATTTTTATAAGAAAATAATACAATTTTTAGATATTTTTTAACAAATTTGAAACAATTTTTTTGTTCGATAACCGACTTTTTTAAATTTGATAAAACTTGTTAAAAAAACTTTTCAATTAATTTTCTAGTCAAAACGATCTTAGTAGAAAAATATTAAATCATTCATTAAAACTAGTAAGAATTGAAGACGTTGGCATGTGTAAAAGAAAATAAACATTTAGTATGTTGAATGAGTGCAGAAATTCCATTATTTTGAAATCAAATAAAAATTTTATGGTGCTTGCAAATGAATCATTCTATAAAGTGCTTGAGAAAGTTTCAATTTTTTATTTATTTTTTTATAGGAGCAAATGAGAGTTCATTATTATAACCATGGTAGAATTAAAGCGATTATTTTTGGAATATTATGCCGTGTTGCGCTACATCCTTCTTTGGACAATGCAATGCTGTCCGAAACGTTGGCTAAAGAAAGAGATAACGCAACACGGCATAATACCCCAAAAATAAACAACTGTAATATTTTTGCCGTGAAAATCTCAAACCATATGGTAGAATTAAATCATTTAAAATAATTTCATAATATTCAGTAAATTTTTTTTAGCAACAAATATTGTAGGTTATAAATTTGCACCTTTTTACGCTTAACAACTTATATAATTTTTCCATAAATAAATATTAAATTATTTCAAATGAATACAAAGTAAAATTTGATTACACCTTCATCGAATGTATGAATTTACATATGTAATGAAATTGTCCAATAACCTATTAATTTATTAACTAGCGTAAAAGAATGTAATTATTTAGAAAGTGAATTCATTTTATTTTATTTTATTAATTATTAAGACAATGTTAAGAATAAACTTCATGAATTAGAAAAACACACAGAAAGGAAAAGGTTAGGGTTCGGCCACGAATTCTCTCCTTAGCCAGATGGGTGCATTAACAAATTCCACCACCAGGAGGTCAAGCACAGTGAAATCCATAACTTTACAATATCAGATCGGAAAGCGATTACCAACTACCGATGTTTTTATACCGATTTCCCGAGCACGGTCACGCTGTTGATAGCCAGACCGATACTGATAATACAATAAATAAGAGATAGATATACGCTGCCAATACTGGTGAATCTGACATACCTAAATTGACAATGGTTACGTAAAAGTTAAAAATACTAATAAATTAAAAATATCGAATTAAAATATTAACTTTAATATAAATTGTCAGTCCGCATTTACCTTGTGGCACTAAAAATGGAGTTAGTTAATTCACGAGGTCTTTAGTCATAGCTAACAACGTTTGTTTCTCCATACTGGAAAGGAATCAATTGATCGCGTTTTAAATGGATTTATTAAGTATATTATGGTTTCGTGTATACAATTTCTTTCAATTCTAAGAGCTTACTTAGTTTACCTCCTTTCATTAATAACGAATGACATTATCCAAAAAGTTATGGATATGTGACACCTTGGAAGCGGCAGGCTTTTGAATACCGACTGTCGGAACCATATTCTGACCGTGCTTGAAAATATCGCTAAAGTTGATGGATTTCGTCAATATCGTATTGGTATAGGGTTTGATCAATCTACCGTGCTAGATACCCTGGTAGATTAGCGTTATCCATTAATTATATTAATTTATGTCATTCATTAACATTAATCACATTAAAGTTAATCATTCGTGAATACTGGTTAATATATATCACCCCAAAATGTTAATCACACGTTCTTCTGTGTCTTTTCCAAAATCATATTGTTCAAATACAGGGTTTTCCAATAAGAGGTGTTATTTTGATATGCAATCGTAAAAGATCAATGGTTTCGTTGCTTGTGTGGCACGTAGCGCCGTCTTGTTGAAAGTAAACGTTGTCCAGATCAATACCATTCTATTCCGGCCATGAAAAATCATTAAACATCTCTCGATAGCGCAATCCATTCACCGTAACTGTTGCTTCAGCCTCATTTTCAAAAAAGGAAGATCTAATGACTCCGCCGGACCATAAGCCGCACCAAACAGTCACACGTTGAGGATAGAAAGGTTTTTTAACAATAAATCTTGGGTTTTCCGAGCCCCAGATGTGACAATTTTGCTTGTTGATGAAGCCACCGAGGTGGAAATGGGCCTCATCACTCAAGATGATTTGCATTTGATTCACTCAAGTGAATTTTAATAATTTCAATGCGTTGTTTAAGCATGTATTGTTCCATTTTTTATTAATGGCGTAGTTTCTACTTGTTAAATGTCAAAAAATGACAGCTTCAAAAGTAACATCTACTGAAATAGCGGGGTACTCAAAATAACACCTCTTATTGGAAAACCCTGTATTACTAATATTGTTTAAATAATTAATAAAGAGCGTTGAACTCTAAAAAGATAACTCTAATTTTATTTATATTTTGTTTCTTGCATGAAAATCTATCGCACCTTCCTCTATTCTATACTGTCACAATCTGTTTTGAGTTTGTTTGTTTGTTTGGCTTGGTTTTTCCAGTTTAGTTAATATTTCCTTGAACACGATACATTTTCAGAAGTGGCCCCGGTCCACCAGTCACCCGGCAACTCCACTAAGGAGGTGACGCCCCCCAAATCCGTAGAGATATCTCAGAGACCAATTGTAGCCAATTATAAACACGCTAAAACCCCGACAAGTCCACCGAGTCTGACCCCCATAGACGAAATGAAAGTGTTAGATGTGGCAAAGCCGATAGTTAACGGCGGGGGTTCATCTAGTTCCGATACTCATCCTTCTCCCGTGATGGAGGTGCGGTTGTCCGGCCCGAAGATAGTCCTAGACGAGCCGTCCAATGACGCGGTCAAAGGTCTCTTCAAGCCCACGGAAGCCACGCAAAAGAGCCACGGAGTGGACACGGCAGTGGTTTCGCCCAACAGCCAGGCGTCCATCGCCGCCGAAGTCCTAGAAAAGGCGCGGACGAGATTCGACAACTTCTGGGGCAAGAAAGAGGATGGCAACGACAGTGTTTAAGCACGGCCCTAGACAACGCTTTCCACGTAGGAATTCTTATCTTTTATTACGATCGACATAATTGAAATATGTAAACAATTATCGATACTATTACTTACCGTAATTGTGAAAATAAAATAATCAATAATTGATGCCTGTTAGATATTATGTAAGATAGAGCAGATTTATTGTAATGAATTTTAATGGTCATCATTAATGATTGTATCATAAGTTTCATGATGATGATTATGATAATTGGTGCTGGTGATGTGCAAATCTTTTATGTGATTTTGACGGTTTCATCTGGAAGAGAAATCCAAGGAAACTCCAGCTAAGCAGGAAGGAGAAATAAATAACATATAATCATTTACGATTAACTAAGCTTGTATTTAAATGAAACAATCTTACTTTGTTTAAGCGCTGACTGGTTTCGGAAAAACCATTCCTTCCTCAAGGCATAATATATACTAGTGTAATATTACAAAATTATTATGGGTGAACATATATTAGGTGTTGAAGTGGGGGTAGAGGCGTGACATAGAGGTTAGTGGTTTAAAACAAAGAACATTGTTTCATTTAATTATAATGGATAAATACAAAGTTATAGCGACATTTAATAGACTAATCTTTTAACTATATACATGACACTTATTATACTGTGTGCCTTCTTTTCAGACTAAATCTCAGCAGTTCAATTATAATCATTAATATTATTTATTGGGAAAGGCTCAAAGAAAGAAATTCTCATTGTTTGTCGAAGAAAAAAGTCTAGAACAGTGAGCGCTAATGTAATGAAATTTTGCACAATTTTTTCTGCCTAGAATTTCAGCCCCAAGTGTAATTTACACCATGAATTACTTACTCAGCGTTAAATTGTTCATTAAACTGTCAAAAATAAAATATTGTTTTGTCCCATATTTTTCAATTGTTTAGCAATTAAAAGAAACTTGAATGGCCAGATTGTAATCATAGTACATAATAGTAACTTCCCAGGATGGAAGATAGCTACTCTCAGTATCGAAAAGTAGCTTAATTTGCTTTAACCGTGTTTGGTGACGAGATCTGAATAGCCAGATAATTCCCAACCTTCCTCTCCCATCTCCTTTCGTTCCCCACTACCTTCAGCCTCTCGGCATACCTTATGATACCTCTTGCGCAGTATTCATATAAAAAAAATAGTAGAGCAATCAAAAATACTAATTCTGCTTAAACGAGCACCGGAACTCGGATTGGCTTTTAAAATTAAGTGTCGTTTTCAAAATTGGAACTGATTGTATGAATAATTCAGACTACCCTGTGAATTTTCATGGGTCTACGATAGTTATCTTATAATTTTTAATTTTCAATGAATAATTACTTTATTTCTCCTCGCATTTCGTGATTTCTGAGAAGCGTTAATTTAAAAAAATTGGCATCAAAGATTTGCAAATCATAAAATATAGGGTGTTGGTGCGTTTGGGAATAAAACATGTAAAGATATTCACTTTTATGTAAGGCCAGACATAGTTTTCGCCTAGTTCTATTTCTTCTTGCTTTGACTCACTAACTAATATTATATATATGTATATATATCTTACACGACATGCCAGAAGAGAGAAAAGCTGACAATGTGATTGAGATCTTGAGTTGAATTCTTTCTCATCGATTTATTATTAAATTTAAACTCACTCCATTTTAATTTTTTTAACAATTCTACTTCAGTTAGGTACTTCCATAGTGACTGTTTTTACAGTTTGGCAACAAAATGTTGAATTTTTATAGAGCATTTTTTTACATTATTATGGCAACACTCTGAGTACTCTAACGTCTTGTAGGAACTGCTCATGTATTTAATATGTAGTTTCTGGCAAGGTCTACAATCTTACATCACATCGGGGTCGCCAATTTTAGCAGTGTGGATAACTCTTACGCCTTACCTTAACGCAGTGCCGCAGGTCGCGGATTGTAGAGATGAATTAGGAAGTACAATCGTTTAAAAACTTTTATTTAACACACTAGATAGACGCGACAATATTATCAAAAGGCGAACACGGGAAGGAAGTATATATCTCGGACGCGTAATCACATGGTGCTCAGATCGGAATGTTCCGAAATCTTCCGTAATAGTTTGTGGGGGCAACGAGTTGTTTCGGTGTTACAAGATGGTAGACCTTGCCAGAAACTAAAAATTAAATACGCGAGCAGTTCCTACAGTCTAATAAATGACTTCTTTCATATATTCATTTTCAAAAATACTTTTCCATATGGTTAACTCACGCACAATGCGTTAAAAAAACTATTTGTTTGGATATTAAATAACTTTAGATCATAATATGGATCCAGATTCACATCTTTTCGGAAAGTAGCAAAAATTACTGTCAGCATAATGTGAAAATAATGCACCTGGACATTAGTGCTTTCTTAGTAATATCTTGCCTTTTTTCTGTATTATTTTTTTGGCAGACCATATACTGTTTTATAAACCTCACATTGCCGATTTGTCACAGCAACTAATGAATCACAGTATAAAAAAAAATGTCATGAAATACTGTGAAATAAGGTAAGTCCATAAGAGGAACCTTGTGGCATCCAAATAAATTTATTTGCGATACATTCAAGATGAAAAATGGATGCGAACAAAAGATCTGTGTTTCTTGTTTTTGTATTCTTTCTTTAAATTTTTTTATGATATTCATACAAATATCACAAAATACTGTATTATTATGAGTGTTATTTGCAAATAAACTTGACATTTTTCAATCAGCTTTGTGTCAAGATATTTTTTCTAGGACAATGAATGATTATTGTTGTAATTCACTTTTTAAAAATAATAATAATGAATGACATGTATGTGTATATATTATATGAAAAAATATTATTCCCACTTCTCCATACTAATATAAATAAATATGTTAGCATAATATTACATTATATATTTGAATGTTATGTTTGTTGATTTTAAATGTACTGTGCTTTTTAGGCTTTTTATCATTGAATACCTTAAAAACAAAAAATAAAGGGTTAATGCATAAGTTCATAGCAATTCTGGCTTTCAAAGCCATATAGTGATCATAAAATAGAGTAGGCAGCCCACAAACAGACATGATTTCTAACTGTGTTCCATTTGGTTCGGGGAAGGTAGATCTTAGCAAACTAAATAATGCGCTTTGTCCTTCGAGTACTGCGCAGCTTTGCCTAAGTTGTTTGAGAATACAGAATAATGATTCTTTATGGTTGACCCCACATCGCAAATATCTCTTGTTTGCCAAACTTGTGGTACGGAGAGGGGACTAAACTGCGTTAAACAGTCGAATAAAATCTCACCAATCATACCGAACCTTTCCGAAATTAGCCTAACGAATACTGATCTACTTTAGTGGCAAAGCAATCGAATTCAAATGCTGATTACAAAAATAAGTAGTCTTGCGCTCAATTCTCAGTATTTTGATGAAATGAGAACACATTTTCATCGGGAAAGTTACTTTATCGGCTGTTTTAAACATTAAGGAACTGTTTTTTTACCAGTACGAGACGCGTAAGCAAACGTTTTTTGTTTGGTTTGGCAGAGCTTTGACTTCCACAGACTCCAGTTGAGTGGAACCACTTTGAGCGTCTCGTTTTGTATCTAATTATAAAACTGTGAATAGGTATTTTGTTATTTCACTCAAAACATAATACCTAAATTATATATGCTATTAAACTATGTACATGGTTGACATTTATCTCATGAGAATGTGTCACTTTTACCACTCATTCTCGAGCTCAACAGCTTGGTTATGGAAAGAGTTGCCGGCCTGTGTGTTACCCCCCTCCTACAACATGGGTATCTTCAAGAACAAATATGACATAGATCCTAAGGGAAATTATTTTCCTCAGAGCCTTCTGTGTATAGTCGATGTAAAAAAAACTAAGCAAAACGCTACGAACTTATGCATTGACCCAAAATTGAAGAGCGATGTTAGTGAGGATAAACTACTGATATAATGGCGTAGGGTCATCGTAGGCTAGAGAAACATATTTCAACGACTGATTGGTGTTAAGAGTTACTACTAATGGAATTGAGAGGGGCAAGATGATGTAAGGATTAGCTCCGTTTAAGATTCTACTTCAATAATTACTATTTATTTATTTTTAACTTCAATGATGAATATTTATTTATTTTTAACTTCAATGATGAATATTTATTTATTATGAAACTTTAATGACTATTATTTTTTCAAACTTCAATAATGATTATTCATTTATTACAAAACTTTAATGACTATTTATTTATTATGAAACTTTAATGGCTATTCTTTTTTCAAATTTCAATAATGACTATTAATTTATTACAAAACTTTAATGACTATTCATTTATTGTGAAACTTTAATAACTATCCTTTTTTCAAACTTCAATAATGCCTTTTCTTCAGAATATTAAAAATTGAATATTATAAATTATTCAGTTTTAATACTCTCCTGACGAAAAAAGGGTACTTCTGAAACCAGTAGAGTTATATGTTTAAAAAAGGTAATCTAAAACAAATTAGTATATTTGTACTGTCAATAATTGGTATTAGTTTATTCTGAATGCAATAATGACTATTAATTTATTTTTAAAGTTCAATAAGGATTATGAATTCACTTTTTAACAAACTTCAATAATGAATAATAATTTATTATTTAACTTCAACTGTTCGAAAATTTTCAAATTATTTCAATGATGACTTTTAATTTATTATGATAACATTTTTAACTTGAATATTTTTACATTTACTTCTGAGAAATCTTTAACACTTGTAGGTACTTATTTTGCTTTGCAATTTTCAAATAATATATGGCTTATGATTTTAAACTGATTTTTCTCAACTATTCTTACTATCCAATCGACAGACTTGAGTGGAATATATCCAAGTTATTAAAAATAATAACTCATTTATTTATTTTCTTTTCAAGAAATATTTTATTATTTAAACCTATTTTTACTTTATCTTTCACCTGGGGCCCTCCTGCGTGTGGGTATTTTGTTATGTGCATAATAGTTGAAAAAAGATATATCTCTCAATAATTTGGAATATGACGCTTTTAAAACGGTTTCGTCTCAGTTGGTATACGAAACATTCTTTATTTTAAACACTAGAACAAAACTATAACAATCACAGTCCATTACGGTTAAACGCGACCTACGTTATAATCTACGCGTACGGAGATGGCGTTAGTTTAATTATTTTATTAAAATACACTTTTGTATGTTATGTTTCAAAATTATAAGAAAAATTATTTGTTTATAATATAATATGAATGTGAATAAGTAGTTTTATCTCTATAAAAACTCAAATCTTACAAATAAGGCATACAAATACAACTTTCAATTGAATTACCGATTCGATATTGAATTTATATGCCTTTCTTGAAAGAATAGAATTTTTATACGGACTAAACAATTTGTTCATATTGCAAACAAACAATGTTTCTTAATATTTTAAAACACAGCTTGCAAAACGTACATTTATTTATTTATTTACGCCCTAATGGGCTTTCACAAAAGTAGTTAACAAGTAATACAGTTGTGTTACATTGTTTACAATAAATTATGATTTTTGATTAAATGGTAAATTCAAATTAATAGTGTGGATTACGGAAAGCTAAATATGTATTAAGGAACATATACATATAAAAAACAAAAGTGTATTCACTACGGAGTTGTGAATTCATACATCTCAGTAAAATGATTGAAAAGATTTCGTTTTATAACTAATACGGAATCTTTAAGCATGTCTACAATATTCCCAAATTTATTGCCAAAATGATGTAGTCTATTTATAGGTGTATGAGCTTCATAGTTGGTTTTAAAATTGTAACAGAAAAATGTAGCACTTTGCCTCGTATTTCTAGTCGGTACGTAAAATTTTATTTTGGCGAGAATTTCAGGGTTGTCAATGGAATTATTAATAATTTTATTTAAAAGTACATGAGAAATTATTAAATTAGCGCCATCTATGAAAGAGCAGATTATGAATTCTTTTAAGAGTACCCTTTAACTATTGTTCCGCCATTTCAACATCACAGTAAGGCCTTAATCAAAATAGCCATTGTTCAAAAGGCAAAAGATTACATTAATCAGAAATTTAAAAACAACGAACATAAGTGCGAAGAGCTAATGTTTTGTTTAAACACAATAATTATATATCTACAATCTACATATATACTTACATTATTTTGCACCTAAATGCGTTGTAAAAGAATTGCCCTTGTGAAAGACTACCATTCTGAATCGAAGCGTCGCTTAAATTGGCAATAGACGTGTTTTGTGACCAGATAATAGTCAGATGCTGCACAATATTTCTCTTCCCCTCCCCGCTCCCTTTTGATGGACGACTTGGACCGTCCGTTCGTCCCACTGGCCCAGGGCAATTGGGACTCTTGTGCAGTATTCATATTTAAATAAAATAATGAAAATGAAGTTCCTAGACATCAAATCGAGTGACAAAATCGTAGCCCAATTTTATATACTAAGCAAAAAATTAAAATAATGCTAATTTGCTAAGAAATAGTTCAAAAGAAAAACAGAAACATTACCACTCGATAATTCTAAATAGTTCGCCTTTTTATTGATTTTTCACAGATATTTACAAATAAAAACATTTTCCACCATAGATAAACCATTCACGTACCGTTATCTGTCAATATCGAATATTCCGTCTAGAGATGGTCGATATTCCTGTCCCGGTGATTGTGTGGTTGATTGGACCGATCTCTAATATTTTTCTAAGGGACCTGTTACTTTTGGAGCCAGTTACTTTAAAACGAAATTTTGAACAAGGTTTTTTTATGAACAAAAATATTCAAAATGGTAGAGAGTCCCTGAAAATTTTGGAGGAATAAAAAAATAAAACTGTAGAATAACAAAAAATCGTCATAATTTGTAAATCTCATGTAAAATCAGTCAAACAATGGAAATGTTTCGAACAGTTCATAAATAGATATTATCGTTATTTCCAGTTTGACATGTGTGCAACATGAATGATATTATAAAACTTCCTCAAACAACATGCACCACACAATAACTGAAAACAATAATTTGATGTTGCAATTTGTATACGATTCGAACCTTTCGCAAAGAAAAAAAGGATAAAGTTTTGTATTCTGCGCTATTTTCTTGGTAAAATATGTAAGCATATTACTGCTATTAATTTAGACCGAAAACGCGACGTTCGTTATAATCTACGTGTTCAGAGATGGCGTTAATTTAATTATTTTATTAAAATACGCGTTTTGCAAGTTATGCTGTTAAGACGATTTTTTTTTGTTTGCGCATGTACAGGGTTTTCCAATAAGAGGTGTTATTTTGATATTCAAATTAAAATGCCATTTTTTAATATAAATGATCGAATGTTTATTTCATTATAAAGAGGAAGGTATACCGTTAATAGTGAAAAATAACATCAGTCAAATGACCACCACGACCACGCCTACTGGACCATATCCTTTTCATGAAATTTTTCATAACCAAATCGCAAAGTGGCTGCCTTATGTCCTCGATAGCCTCACGAACTCCATCTTTGAGGTCTTGAATCGACGCTGAGCTGTTGGCGTAGACCTTCTCTTTCACGTGGCCTCAAAGGAAGAAGTCGCAAGGTGTTAAATCGCAAGATCTCGGAGGCCAATTGTGATCACCTCTTCGAGAGATAACACGGTGGAGAAACTTTTCCCGTAAAAGATCAATGGTTTCGTTGCTTGTGTGGCACGTAGCGCCGTCTTGTTGAAAGTAAACGTTGTCCCGATCAATACCATCCAATCCGGCCATAAAAAATCATTAATTCCTTAATTAATATTCAAAATAACACCTCTTTTAGGAAAACCCTATACATACGCAATATGAATATGAGTAAATAGTTTTGTCCATATAAAAACTCAAGTCATTCAAGATAGACAAACAAATACAATATTGGATTGAATCACCGATACAGTATTTATTGTATTTGTGTACCTGTAGTGAATGAATTGAGTTTTTACATGGGCCAAATTATTCATTCATAATCATATTGAGTGCGTAAGGGCGCAAACAAAAAAATCGTCTTAATATTGTAAAACATAACTAGCAAAAGTGTATTTTAATAAAATTATTAAATTCACGCGATTTATGAACACGTGGATTATAACAAAAGTCGCGTTTGACTTAAAAAAACTGTAACTCTAAGCCAGCTCTCATTTGGAACGAGAATATGCGTCAATAACGTTTTGACTTATATTCACTTAGTTTCTATAGTGTTATAACATATATCTATTATTATAATATTCATCATTACATTCCCACATCTGTGAACGCACAAATCCTAGTCTTAGAATAGTGTTTCATGGTTTTATTTGTCTAAATTCTGTGTTAAAATTATGATATTTTACGCTGTTTTAAAACTCTGTTGAAATGCAAAGCAAAATTAATTTTCTGTAAAGATTAATTTTCAACAATTTTTTAATAATTATTTTCTGTTAGATAAAGGGATGAGACAATGTGTGTAAAAATGCACGTTAATGGACAAAACAGGTCGGTAGTTAGAAGCAAAGAACAGAATATAATATATCTTATTATTTTGTCAATTTAACCGGTGCGCTGCCACCGTATCCGATCGGGTACGTGTAGTTTGTTTATGTCCTCAAAATTTAGCCGGCAGCGAATCTGTTAAAATTAGTAAAAAAAAATATAAATATCTTTAATGAACTTGGAGAAATTGTGTGTACCTATTTTTTCCCGGTTAATTCGTGTGAATTTTTTATGTTTTAGTTTTGTGATGCATTAAAAAAATTTATAGTTTATTATGTTCAAGTTTTTAGTACAACGTCTTATACGTAATACCTTGTAAGTTGCGTGATCATATTAAAAGTTACAGGCAAAGATGGAATATTCAGTCCCGGAAAGATGGTATTTCCTTTTTTTAACTGTTTTTTACAATGCAAAATACAGTTTTAACTAGTGATATAATGTAGAACTTTTACATACCTGCTTCAAGATTGTTGGCAAGAGTGCACTGAATTATGTACATTCAAACAACCAACTGTTTTAAAGTTAAATCTTACAAATCAAGTACTTAGCAAGTAAAACTAAACGCAGAAAAAAATGCTAAAAAATTATGCTCTAACGAAGATAAAAAGACACTTAACTTTTTGTCCTTGGCATTTTTTTCAATATTAAAAATCTAAATGTGTCCTTTGCAGAAAATTATTAATATTTTTATGTTAACTTTCATAATTCTCTTTAATTTTATTCTTTCCATAAATTAGTATTTTTTCTGAAATAATTGAGAGCGATTTTAATCGCTAACTCTGTAATTTTTTTTTAATATTGCCCCATTTCGACAAATTTTTACTGAATATTCAGATATCTGTATTGAATTCAAATTATAAAATTTCATTGTTCAGCTTCGTTTCTTTAACAGTAAGAAGTGCTTATCACTGCCTAACTAATATTACCTCAAATTAAGGAAAGTCTGTAGTAAATTTATGGCCACGCAAGAAAAAAAAATCGAAAATTAACTGTGAAAGTTAATCCATCCACACTGTTAAATTTTTTGTTATTAACACAACGTCTTGTAATAGCGCCAGAAACATCAGAATGTTTTTAATTACTGTATCTTGAACTTGTTTAAAACCATTTAATATTGTTAATAAGCTAATAATTTTGATAAACATAAACCATTAAGAATTTAGCTTTCATATAATATCATTAGCATAATTTGTACTCGATGGTATTGTTTCGTAGCCTTGATATTTTTAGATTTGGCAAATAATGAAATCATTAATTGGTATTACGGTTAACAAGAGACATAGAATATTTTTCGAAACCAATTATAGCGTTAAAATAACTCTGTCCATTTTGAAAATAATCAGATTCTGTCTCGAATTAAGATACCTATAAAAATATTCATGAAAATTTTCGTCCATATTTCTTGCTAAAAAACAGACATCACTTTGCCAATATTATAACCGTATCTGTAACTTTATATATTTTGTTATCGCTGATTAAATCAATGTGGCAAGCATTACATACTGTAATCAAATCAAATCATGAAGATACCTCCTCTAATTATAACGTATTTTGCACGATACCTGAGGTCAAAACTGAGAACTTAAAGCTAATTCTAAGATTTTATTAAATTAATTTAAAATAGAAAAAAGAATTGTTGAATTTGGAACACAAATATTTTTTTTGCAAAAATTTCACAAATTTTTCCCAACACGTTTTTTTTCCGAATGAACACTTCGCATAAGATATACTTTAATTTACTCTCTAATTGTATGAATTATTGCGCCACCTGACACTAGTAGCTTACAGCACATTGAAAAAATAGGAAATATAACTATTTTTATTGAAAAACAAAATATAATTTCAGTATTATGACGGATAATGATTTGAATAAACATTTATAGTAGGTACTTATCGATTTTATATTCTGATAGTCAAACTTAACCTTTGCATTATCATAATATAAAGTAGGGGAAACTTTGTTATATTTATTTAACAATATCGCAGATGCTTACTTTTATTATAAGCAAAGATGATTTGAATCAAATTTGATCAGAAAAGCTTGAAAATGTTGAAAACACGAATAGAGTATCACATGTTGTTTGTGCTCTGTAATATTAAAATCCTAACCATGACGTCGAAAGATGTTTATTTGATAAAAAATATTTTATTTCTAAATAAACTGAGTACTGTATATAACTTTAAAGATCTATCACAAAGCATGTTATTTACGAATGTGTTAAACATGTCGCAAACCTAGTACAAGACTATCTTAAGTTGAAAAATCTAAAATAATCATTAATTTGCAGTAATACATTCAACTTGAATACCTTGATCGTGTTGGATAACCTTAAATTATGCCTGTATCAGTATTTCGTTCATTATAATCGTCAAAATCGACATTTATTTCTAAGCGTTCTCAGTCCAAGAAAATAACTTTTATATGATTTTTTTAATAACAAAACTATTTACCGGACTTACGATTGTCTTTTACTAGGTGTGTTACATATTTGAAACAGTAAGTTTATGTAACAGAGTTGCATTGTTATACTGAAGGTTTATTTATTTGACAAAAATAATTCCACTTCTTTACTGTTAAGTGTTCATTAGAGCTATTTATTAAGTCTTTCAGATTAGATTTACGTAATGAAATTGAATGAGTTGTCTTCACTGAGCATGTCATGAGCTTTCTATGAAATTGTATTTATTATTGAGGAAATAAACTTAAAAGTACTCAAAAACCTCTTTTATTTTAAATTAACCTTTTCATTAACTAGCTGACGTATGTGATGAATCAAGGTCTCTCCCGAGGTAAATGATATAAACCGTCATAGTAGAGCCACCTATCGGCACAGTCGCATATGAATTACAGGGAACTGCATACAAAGGTGGGGGAGTTTCCTTTAGGGTTGCGACGGAATGATTGGATTGGCCAATCATGGTCAGATAGAGAAGGAGGGGGCGCGACTTTCTGACAGAACAAAGGGAATTACGTGAAAAGGGGTGTGTTTAGGCTTTGATTTATATAGCATCGACCTTGGAAATATTCCCATAAAATGAATAGGTGAACGAACGGGGCTAGAGTCAAGGTTGAATCACTTGACATCTTAGGGGTTCAAAACCTTTTTTTTTGGCATAACATCACTCGGACGAAGCGAGATTTGGTGGCAACAGGTCTGTTACTCGAGGTTAAAAGAACTAAAGGGGTTGTCGATTTCAGACACTTGTAAGTGTTGATTTTGGGAAAAATTCGAACATGGTTTTGCGTCATCTAGTTGGTAATAACCGTTATCGAAAGTACTTAATTTTATACGTGGCTTATGGAAGACGAAAATACATTAAAATTAATGTATAAACGTTTGGCAGAGGAATTACGACCGAGTACATACGAGTTTGTTATGACGGGTACTTGAAACCTCTGATTGATGTGAGGTGAGGGGAGAGACAAAGACAAAAGATAGGCGTGTGACAGGATCATTAGGGCCAACACCCATAATTGCAGAGAGGAATCGTGAAAATCCAGTAATAATTCTTGGAATAAAAATGGCCGGAGAGATAAACAGGCTATCAAACCGATGCGGTCTCGGACAGAAGGCAAGGGGTAAGCGACATGATGTGTACTGGGACATTTCAACTATAACAAGTACCGAAAAGGCCTTAGGAGGTTGGAATAATCAGTGAAAAGTGTGATTGTTATACTAAACTACGAAAAGGGAAGGTGAATAAATGTGCAATGTAAGAGACGACCTTACGCAAGGGATTTATCATACGGAGGAATGGGAATGTTCGTCAGAAGTGATCGATTCGGGAGGTAAAGGGAGGGACGAACGTGTACACCATTTAATTCGACAAGAGGCGAGTTGCAAGTTCTATTTTCACACGGAAGAAAGAAGACTGAAGGTAGGCTGTGGGAAATACTCACAAAAACGGAGAATCAAAAGGAAAATTTTGACTAGTTACGCGTAAGAGGGTGCCTTAGCGCACTAAAGGGAAGGTCATCAGAACACACATCACGGACCAAATAGGAGCGCGAAAAAAAATTAAATTAGAAGAAAGGGTCAATTCTGACAGATTAGAAGACACCTACCAGGTGAGGCGAACTGGAGAATTTCACCAGTGCGGGCCTGTGCTGTGAGACGGCAAATGCCCGTTTTTTTGAGAAACGCAGAAGTATAGACCCGGTAAGTTTTAAGTGACACAGGGGATATTGCGCAAGGAAGATAGGGCCGTGGCGTTTCAATAAAGCTGGGATTGCAATGACAAGCGTAGTTAATTACTGTTATAAAACATCGAGCGCGGGCACAAATCGGGGAGTTCGTCACAAGTCGCCGAGGAATTATCACTTTGGTAAATAATTCTGGACTTCAGAGATTTTCTGGTCAAAAACATACAGTTCAATTCAGTGTTTGAAGAAATTAGACTCAGTGTCCTTGACGTAATAATAAATTCAGGTTGAAAAGTTTAATTGGTCTAAATGAATCGTAACTAAAACTAATAAACACTAAAATTTCCTTCTCGAGTAAAGAAGAACGCGAGTTTTATGTTTTAAATAAAGTCACGGATTATAAACGAGTTGTAATTAAAATTAATAAACGCTAAAAATTCCTTCTCGAATAAAGTTGAACGCGATTTTATGTTTTAAATAAAGTCACGGATTATAAACAAGTTGTAATTAAAATTAATAAACGCTAAAAATTCCTTCTCGAATAAAGTTGAACGCGATTTTTATGTTTTAAATAAAGTCACGGATTATAAACAAGTTGTAATTAAAATTAATAAACGCTAAAAATTCTTTCTCCAATAAAGTTGAACGCGATTTTTATGTTTTAAATAAAGTCACGGATTATAAATGAGTTGTAATTAAAATTAATAAACGCTAAATTTCTTCTCGAATAAAATAGAACGCCAGAGTTAAAATCTCTCACTTCACTTTGATGAAGCCTCGGACTAAAAGTTAAATTTATAATTGGAAATCTATATACCTAAGTATCTTGCTATTCGCGCGATGGTCTCGATCGAAGCCGTGTTACAACGAAATTTTTCAATAACTACTAGGTTAGGGAGGGGATATCGAAGCACATTCATTACGGCCGGTAGAGAGGGTAACACAAGCAAAATTAGGAAGATAAGGTTGAGGATGTATCAGGTAGAGGTAAAAATTATTATGTATAAGCTCAGGGAAAATCTAGTGATATTCGCGAAAACCCCCCCCCAAAAAATGGCAACGGTTGTGTAAAACCCAACCTGGATGTTGTTATTTAGCGGACAGGGGCTGGGTAAGTGTTTTATTTCCAATTCAATTCAACCAAATTCCCAGATGGACTTGGAACGCGTGATGCTGATATTTGCCGACTGACAGTTACTACTAATCCACTTTAATATGTACATAAAACCAACATGTCAATTTTCAGGATTCCCCGACAATATCAATATAATTACCCTCAAGCCTTACCCCATTCCCAAATTTACCCCTCGACTAAACTTCATAGTTGGGTAATGTCTGATAGTGTCGCTGCAAATCCGTTTCTCACAAACACGGACTAGACAGAAGGATTTTTTTTCTCACGCTATCACGTGAGAGGGGTTGCCAGCGTGGGCGGATCGGGCCAACGGAGCGCTGGGGGACTACACCCTCTGACGGAGCCGTGTGGAGTTATTGGGCACGAAAGTGGAATGGAAATAGTGATGCCAATTGGTAATGAACGGGAACATGGCCTGCAGTTGGGGTGTGTAGGACGAAGGCACTTTGGACGTCTGTGAAAATCCACGTGGAGGGCGACGGCGTGGGATACGTGGGAATAAGTCCGCAGCGCTATCACATTATCCAATGGTGTCGACCGAGAGGCTGATGTAAGCTGATGTAAGCTGTGATTGAGCTTCATCAGGCAAAACCTACACGACACACTTTTCGCGTTAGTATCATGATATGGGATGCAATTACCTTCCCCATCTAGACTCAGTAAAGTAGTTCGTCCGGAGGAATGGGCGTTGGAGCGATTTCGGAAATGGCGTGATGACTTAATCCGCTTTCTCTTGGACGTGAATGGATCCGATAGGTCAGGGTACCTTTATGAAGTGGGTCGCCAGCTATGGGGTATAGTCTAGCCACGTCGGAGTCAGCGTTTGATTTCTGATCACCATCCACCGTTCTCGTATTTGGTCAGCGGAGGAGCCAACGTAATTTGCAAAAAAAAAACATTTCGATCATATAGTTTACCCTTCCTCCCCCCCCCCCCCTCTCGACCCATCCCTATAAAAGATTAAGTGTCGAATAACAAAATTAATATTTGTAAAACAGAAGGGAGGCGACCCCGGAGCTGAGATGACGAAAACCGTCGCACTATGCATGTCAATACCATACTATACTAATTTATGCAATAACGAAACTATTTCATGTCCTCGGATTTATTAAAGGTAGGAAAGAGCTTAAAAGGAAAGGTTTACAAGCGATTACCACTGTATAAGAGTTAGGCGTACTGCAGGTGACAGGAGTAGGCTAAACACGCGGTCTTGTAAGAAAGTTTTAAAATTTCAATGGTAAGGGGATCATTCACTCTAATTTAAACGAACCAGGATTACCACAAATATATGCATTAATAGCCCGTTCATATCTCATATGAATTTCAAAACCAAAAAAGAAACACAACGCTGAAAAAGGGGCATTATTGCGAATTAAATCTTAAGATCTTTTGCCGTATGTTCCATGCGGGGATCGAAGGGCTTAGCTAGGGTTTCCTCTTAAGGTAGTCCTTTAAGGGCGCCACCAACAGCTTAGGAAAATCGAAGGACAATGACCAGGATGTTACAACATTTTGCAGATCAGGCAGGAGAAATAATCATTATTTCAACATAGGTATAAATGTAGAAGGATGGAACCATTACACGTAGACCCGGCGTTGCTCGACTTTTCTCTACTAAAAATATAATATCCATGTATTATATCTTGTACATAAACCTTCCGGAAGAAATTATTTAAATGATAGTGAAAACCTTATCAAACTCCGTTGCCCAATTTAGAAGAACTAAGTGCACAAACAGACGCGGATAGCGACTTTATTTTATACTATTTAGAGATAAATAATTTCTTGGCTGGGGGTGGTCCGGTTATCCAATTTTTTCTGAGGAAGACGACTACCCCGCAGTATTTAGCAATGCGCAGCAGAACATCAGCTCCTCTCCTTCCGCCTTCACTCCCGAGGAAGTTTATTGCATCAAGGGGACCGACAACTTCTTCTGACTAAACCACTACTCCAGCTCATTATCTATCTTGTTCCTGCCAGGATTTTGCGTATTGTGATAACGTATTGAATCGTAATTATATCAAGTAGTGTTAAAGCAGTAACTAGTTTTTCAGCACAATTTACAATGAAAATTGTGTGTAATTTATCACAACCTGCAGTCTTCTTCGTATTAATGTTTTTGAGGTGTTTTAATACTAAAGGAAAAACACCTTATACTCCAGAACAAGACAAACCTTCCGCCAGGTATTAATGTGAAAGAAGACTACTCGAAGAAAAAATCCTGGGAAAACGAAAACAGCTACAACCTCAACTAGAAGAAGAGAAAAAGAAAGGAAGAATTGCTTACTTAAAATATGACAAACTGATAGTGTTAAAACCGAAGGACAACATTAGCGAAAAGCGAAAAAGAGGAACTTCGGATTCTCCTAAGTCATCAGCACAGAAGAAAGTAAATACAAAAAAAAATATCAAGCAATCCTTCACAACCTCTATCCAAAACTAGCATGAAAGAGACCAACAGACCTAACATACTGAACTATGTCAACCGGGCAAGTTCTGACCCACAACCAAATGCTCCAAAAAACTAATTACTGTCTCGGAAGATCGGAAACAAGGAATATTAATTCCTTTTAACACCAACCAAAACTAACAACCAAAACCAGCCAACAAAAAGTCTCCCAATTCGGCTGGTCCCCGCGGGAGTTATAGACCACAACCCTCTAACAACAAGAAGAAACAAAATACTCAATATTGCAACTTTAAATACGAGAACCCTTAGAACCGAAGAAAGCCTACACGAGCTAGACAAAGCTCTCGAAGAAATAAAATGGGATATCCTGGGCATTAGTGAGATGCGTAGAAAAAAAGTTAGAGGAGGCCTATGCCCAGAGGCAAACTGAGCTTCGGGATATATTATAACAAACAAAACATTTCTAATATTGATATACCTAACAGAATAAAAAGCTTATTATTATTAATACTTAAGGTGCGGTTATATCAATTGCATTGAAATTAATTGTATTCATGGTATCATCATTAATTATTTGAAAATTATTAAAGGAAGGTTTGAAAATAATCATTAAAAACATTACAAATTCGCTGACCATCACTTGAGGAAATGTTTTTGTGATACATGTTATTGAAGATGATTGTTTTGATTTCACGAAAGTACAAACAAATTTAACATCATTCCTTATATTTGACTCAGAACGCTTTATATAGTAAATATAACATTCTACTTGAATTCTCTTTTGTTGAGTTCTAAGCAAAGAGAAGGTATGGTAATCTGACAGGTGTGAATACTTTTTGAATTTTCGGTGAAATTTTAGCTTATCTTTGATGATTTTAATTAGGCTGGGAGTATATCACGAGGGATATTTGGGAGACAAATATATGGTTCTTGATGGAACATAGAGATCAATTGCTTCATAAATAATTTTGTAGAATTTATTAGTAGCTTCTTCCATACCCACTTTATTAAAAATATTTGACTAGTCAAATTGCTCTAAAACCTCGTTAATCTTGATATAGTTAGGCGAATTAAATAACAAAACTTGTTGTGGTTTATGTTTAAGTTAGGTTCTTTTTTAAATCTTATTTCAATTTTGAAGGATTTGTGGTGCAAGTCTTCAGTTAAGAGGAGAAAAGCAAAGTTGTAACGAGCAGTTCATGTTGCTTATAGCTAGATCAAGAACACGTTCATTTACGTTTAAAATGTTATTATATTGATAAAAGTTACAAAGAGATAAAAATTCAATCACAGTAGAGCTAGCTTCGTTAGTAGCAGCTTGTGGAATCATCTGTTTTTTTTTCTGAATTTAGATCCCAGTTAACTCTAGAAATATTATCGGACTAGCGGATTCAAAGTGATATTTAAGGTTTTTAATATGATTTGTGCCATGGGGATGGTAAGAACAGCAAATGTTATATTTTTTACTATGGGTAGTTGAAGTAATTGTTACCCATATATCTTCAGACTCTAATGTGGACGAGCTAGGTTGATGAGTAACATTATGTTTGGATTGGACGGCAATAAGAACACCCCATCCCAATGTTTGACCTATGAGATTATAGTTTCTATCACGTCTAAAAACATTATATCTGTCATCAAATATCTCCCGATCACGAATATTATCGAGAATGTATTATAAGTTTGTACAGCGCCCTTGAGGTGTTTTTGCACAAATAAATGTATTATAAGTTTGTACAGCGCCCTTGAGGTGTTTTTGCACAAAAACGGCGCTATAAAAGTCATCCAGTTATTATTATTATTATTAAGCCAAGTTTCTGAAATACAGATAAAATCGAAGTCATTATTTAGAACAGCCCTGAGAGAGTCATGCGTTTTTGTACGCAGTCCACGTATGTTTTGATAATATACGGTTAAAGAAGCCATATTGCAAAACATAAATAAGATATCACAAAAATTCCATTTTCATAATAATAATAAAAATAATAGTATAGTAAAGTAGTAAGACGAGTTCGATTTATATGTAGACAAAAAGTGTGCGATGTAAATTTAACCTCTTACGAGACGTATGATATGCCATAACTTAATTAAAAGTAATTTGTTTACTGGAAGTTATAAGATCAATGAGTACAGTTAAATTGTATATGCTACTTAAAAATACTAAATGCGAAAATAAATGAGAAGAAAAAAGATTATGATTAAATAATACGAAGGCAAACAAATAAAGTACTGACCATAATCATATAAATTTAAATGAAATCCAAAATCCAGCTCCCAAAAACCCCCGATGACAAAGAGATGGAAAAAACGTTGATTGTAAGCTAGACTCAAGATTCAAGGACTTTACAGATCAATTAGAACCTATTATAAAATCAGTGGAATTTTTATCTTCACAAATTGAAACTTTAAACACCAAAATGTTAGCTTTGAGCAGTAAAACCGCTAAAATTGATTCTCTCGAATGCATTTGAAGGAAGTTATAAAGGACGTAAATATGAAAATGATTCTACGAGAAAAATACGACAGACTAGGTAATGTTGAAATTTACGTAGTTCCGAAGTAAAGAAGTGAAAACCTTCAGGATATTGTAATGAATATATCCCATAAAGTTGGGTACCAACTACAAAAAGGGGACATTGACTTCATTCATAAAGTGCGACCATAGCCAAAGACAGCTTCTAAAATCACATCCACAGCCACATCTACATCAAATATAATCATACGTATTCTTCGGCGAGATTGCAAGGACGCAGAGTGGTATATTCAGGTATATTTATGAAGGACGCTTTCTTGGCAGCTGCTCGTCGCCACCGGACCTTGACTTCAGCAGATATCGGCCTTCCAGGAGTAGCAAGCCTCAATGATCACCTCACGCTTCTAACACGTTACTTATGAAGAAAGCCAAGGAACTTAAAACTGAAAAAATTATAAATACCTGTGGACAAAAAACTGTTATATGGTTATGAAAAAAAACGGTTCTCCTGTTATTCAAATTTCCTCTGAGGCAGATATAAACAAAATAGCATGACTCCTTTCAAATACTCCAATCATTTCACTTACACTATAATCATAATCGTTTTTCTTTTCATTTCTTTTCGCATTTAGTAATTTTAAGTAGCACAAACAATTTAAAACTATTCTTTGATCTTATAAGATATCTTAAGGTAAACAAATTACTTTTAATCGAGTTATGGCACATCATATGTCTTTTCCCCTGCCTAAATCGAACTCCCATTACTACTTTACATTACCATTATTTTTATTATTAATACGAAAGTGTAATACTTTTTGTGATATCTTATTTATGTTTTACAATATGGCTTCTTAGAATTTATTTCCACTGTACCATTAAAACTTTTAAAAACAAATTAACCTTACAATGTACCTAAATCAAAACGATTATTTTTTATTGTTCGTCTATTCTTTTGATTCATTCTTTGCCAATGTCTTTAAATATCTACTTTCTTCCTAACCTATAACCATGAAAAAGATTGTAAATGGAACTAAACTGGTTTATCTTATATTCAACTTAAATGTAAAATTAATTTACATGTACAACTGTCTGTTTACTCTGTTTCCTAAATAAAAAATATATTATATTATGAATCCGACCATAAACTACGAAAGCACAAAAAATAAAAAAATGCAAACATTACTTATTTTGATCACACTGGGTCGACGAAAAAGTGTTTGCTTTCTTCGATAATTTAATGTCTATGCATTTCTCTATTTTGAGCAAAATCTATGATTTTTAGTTATTGCGTTTTGGAGCGAACCGGCACCTAGTCTTTTATTTATGCCGGCACATTGGTTTATTTATGACCGGCACGGAACCAGCGATTTGTGGTTAAAAGTTATTTTCGTGGTTTTTGTAATTATAAAGACAATACGTGAGTGTTTTATTTATGATAATACATTCGACCGCTTTACACAAAATTTTTACTAGCCCGGGTAAACAGATTATCGCTTCTTATCTGTGCTGCATTATTCACACGTTTCCTGTTCCCGGTCTTCGGTAAAAACGATTAAGATGGTGTTCGTTGGTGCATTTGGAACACCTGGTTTTCCTTTCCCGTGAGTACACTTTGAACTTTAACTTGGGAAATCTCTAATCTAAGGAAAACAACGTAAATAATTACCATAAATGGACGTTGTTCTGCGAACTGGATCCAACCCACAAAAAGTCCGAAAATCAGTACTATATCACTGCAGAGAGTTTTTTTCCTCCTTATTCTACAAATTAGATCCGGGTTATCTGGTTCCATGATATTTCATCAAAATGAAAATTCAACACACCGTAAAAACTGATATAGTCATTAAGTGATGAAACAAAAACAACTAGTTACATATGTAACCTATTGTAACATATCACTTTTTGGAGGTGTGTTGAATTGTCATTTTGATATCATACCCGGTCACCATATTATCTCAGTACAAACTTATGCTTGCGTTAAATATTACCAAGGTCTGTTAGCTGGTTTTTATAATTGGCAAAAAATATTCGGTAAATTTTGGATAGGGCCTGACACGCTTATTACGAATATTTTTTAGAAAAAAACTTTATATTCGCCTTAATTACTATAAAAGAAAACTTTTTGCATTTCGGGCGGCGGAAAATGATGCATTTTGATTTTCAATTGCGTAAACCAAAATTCACTTCGCGAATCGATGCGGCGGCAATCAGCTGTCATTAGGTACGTCACTGTTATGTTGGTATCACTGATGCTAAGGTAAGAGCTAAATACGACCGTTGCTATCTTCGTGCGATACACATGAAAGGCGCGAAAAACAGAATTAATAATATAATGTAAACGAACCTCTAATCAGAATCACTTCAGAGTTAAGCTGAGGCACTGGAATCATGTTGGATTTCATCGTCGTTATAGTTGGAGGTGTTGGTATTCGTTGTCATTATAATTGAAGAATAGAAATAATAATAATAAACAAAAAATTTAACAAAAAAAAAAAAACAAAATATATTAGGGTTTGTAAACTTCAGCAGCCATTTTGAAAAATTCGTGGAGTCGGTCTTTGTTTTTGGGCACCGATCTCTTCCACATGAATTCACAGAGATATCCCTCATAATGGGCCTTACTCCTCCCGAATCTGGGTACATTTCCCCTCACATCTCTCCAGCACCGCTCGATATTTTGAGTGTGTGCTCCGGTTTCTGTGTCTACAAATGATAAACTGTGATTCACACTCAGATGTACGAAACCTTCATTTCCAAGGCAATCATACGCCTTCCAGCAATCACTTATGATTGTGGTGCCCGGTAATATATATGCTTTAATTATTTCCAACAAGGTTTCTTTGGAGCGATCCTCTACTCCGCAGACAAACATTTTCTTGGATTCTCTTTCGAATCCACCGAAAATCCATTTACCGTCCACTTTTCTACCACGGTTGTACTTGCGCTTACCAATTTTTGCCTCATCCACTTCCACGGTGATACCAACACCTCCAATCTTCTGCTTCATTTTGTCGCACCAGAGCACGCAAACCTCCCGGCAATACGACGACCAGTTCACGACCGTGTCACTGCTGATGTCCATCTCTTCCATCAAGAAGGTAGTCCTAGGTGGACGCATCATCGTCCAAAATGACACGAAGGTGCATATTTTGGCGATTGAAAGATTTGACTGGCCGAAAAATGTGCCTTTTCTTATAGAAACAGTAAACTTGCACCTTTTCTTGACCCGATTGTGGCCCGAATCCACCACAAACGTTTTTCGGCAACTGTACGTCATTTTCGAGAAGCTACAAAGATTTTGACAAAGTTCGCACTTTTTCTCCCGGAGAAGCACTCCGTGGCTTCTTAACCACTCAATCATGGCATCTTCATTTCCTACGATGACTCCAAACCCCATAAGTCCAACTGAACACGAATTGCACGACATTTTTTCTACTAGAAGGTCTTGTTCGGCGAAAGAAATAGACGGAACTAATTATGTAAATGCATTGTTCGGAAACGGAAACAAAAAAACCGGGAACAAAAAAACCGGAAGGAAGACATAAATATGAATATTTATGTCGCGGGAGGCACTAAACATGCAAATTTTGTTATGTTAGTATTCTATTATGTGGCTATACGAAAAGATGCTAGAGCAAAGCGTAGAAAGCAAAATAAAGTGTCCCCTTTATACCGCCTGCTCGCGTCAAGGCAAGAAAAACATCCCAGTTTTCAAGTAGTTTAACGGCTACGCTAGGTTTGTGTAACATGGTTTGTGATACAAAAGAAAGTGCCCGTTTATAACGCCTGCTCGCGTCAAGGCAAGAAAAACATCCCAGTTTTCAAGTAGTTTAACGGCTACGCTAGGTTTGTGTAACATGGTTTGTGATACAAAAGAAAGTGCCCGTTTAGAACGCCTGCTCGCGTCAAGGCAAGAAAAACATCCCAGTTTTCAAGTGGTTTAACGAGAAAGTGCCCGTTTATAACGCCTGCTCGCGTCAAGGCAAGAAAAACATCCCAGTTTTCAAGTAGTTTACCGGCTACGCGAGGTTTGTGTAACATGGTTTGTGATACAAAAGAAAGTGCCCGTTTATAACGCCTGCTCGCGTCAAGGCAAGAAAAACATCCTAGTTTTCAAGTAGTTTACCGGCTACGCTAGGTTTGTGTAACATGGTTTGTGATACAAAAGAAAGGGCTGTATCTCCCTCAATTTTAGAAAAATTAAAGTTTGTTAACATTATAATTCTGTTGTGTTTTCATAAATTCGCGCCAATCCATTTATATTCCACGAAGTGAGCCATAGTCGTATCTACGCAATGTATCAGGGATACCAACATAACAGTGACGTACCTAATGACAGCTGATTGCCGCCGCATCGATTCGCGAAGTGAATTTTGGTTAACGCAATTGAAAATTTAAATGCATAATTTTCCGCCGCCCGAAATGCAAAAAGTTTTCTTTTATAGTAATTGGCGAATATAAAGTTTTTTTCTAAAAAATATTCGTAATAAGCGTGTCAGGCCCTATCCAAAAATTACAAAAAATATTCAAGCAGTATGAATCTAGTTTACAAAAAAATGAAAAATACAAGTGGGGTCCAAAGCACATGGATTCTTGTTGCGTTCTTTCCAGTGAAGGTACAAGTAACTTATTTGATTTTTCAAAATAGATCCAGGTCACGTCAGAAAAGAAAGAAACATACAAAAATATGCACAAAACTTATTCCAAAAATACTACAGATGTGAAAATTGTAATGCAAAATTTCTAATACCCTAGATGAAAATCAAAAAAAAGTTATTACTTATCCGATGCATAGGTATGTAAGACTGCATTTAAAAAACATCCTCTCAAAATATAAAAAAACATTTTACTGAGAACTGCGAACTAAGCCTCTGACAAAATGTATGTGCAACACGTGTGATGCTTATTCTGTTCAAAAAAAAAAACACAACGGAGACTGAATGCACCATCCTGGTTGTTGAGCGAATCAAACATTACATCAATTTATGGTATTTTGCAAAATAAAATGACTTTCATCAAGTCACTTCTCATAACGTTTAACTTACAAATATTGTTTCTTAAGGCGATGCACTAGGTCGTGTAATATTTTAAATTGAGCCGCTATCAATAACAACCCTTACGTACATGGCGATAAGGTTTAAATTCACGTTTAACACCATCCGCCTGTTTTGATTTTTGCAAGAAAAAAACATGGCCAAATAGTGCCTTTTATTTTATTTTGTGGATGTTGAGGCATAAATATTTAATTTTTTTTCGATCATTTTATAGACAACTTAATTTTCCACATTATACAATAAAATCATAACCGAAAATGGGTTTGTAAGTAGAAGATTTTGAACTTTAAAGCAGGTTTCATAGGCCTTATGCATTATTTTTTTCTGGGCTTATAAAAAGACTTATTTAAAAAATACTCGATTATTTTAAATGCCAAGATGTATTCTACTCGCAGTATTTAATTGCAGCATCTGAAACATTTCTAGGCGACCAAATTTTCAAACTAAAAATACATGATTTTGCATTACTACGTATGGCATCGCCTTAAGAGACGGCTGTGGGTGAACAATCTGAGCACTTGTTGTTTGTTCAGACGATAAAAGTTTTAACAATGTTTGGGTAGAAGGTCAAGCTAGGAGAGGTGCTCAGTAGGTGGCGTTGTGGCCTCATTAGATACATGAACAAAAAATAAGTGATGACTTATTTTCTAGAGCGAGAGTTGCGGCAGTCAAAACCGAAAGAGCTGATGCTCAATGATTTTCTAAATGACCATCCACAAGAAGAAACGAATCAGCCATCGGTTTCTAGAATCGGGTATAATTTCCTGCCGATAGTTTACTATAGACATTACTTAAAATATTTTGATAATTTGTAAAATATACACAAGCCCATTTTAATTTTAAAATACTTTGGATCAGTTGGATAGCAATGAGAAACAAAGATCAGCAACTGGAAATAATACATTTTAATAGATAATAAAATATTGAGAATTTGACCTCTTTGTTGAATTTGTTTTATCGGCAACCAAAACTAGAAACCTAGTTTAGGTTCTTAGCAGTGGCGGCTATCTCTAACGGGCGTTGGAGCAACGCACTCCCAAAATTTCTGTCAATCTAAAAATAATAATTATCAACCGATAATAATATCATCCAAAATCAAAGCTAATTAGAGTTATCCAAGTAATACTATAACGGGGTATTTCACTATGTCGGGCTAAATATCTGACTAGCTAGCCGTTGGCTGGCTTTAAAGATCAGAATAACTTCGTTATTCAACGGCGACCGTTTCACCATTGTTGCCGAGCTTCCGGATAGATAACACTCGAAATAGTCTGGCAACATTGCAAAATGTTTGCAGTTACCCCATCTACTGCCACGCCTGTCATGTTTTGCCGCAATGTCTATGGAATGCTAGCGTCAACGCCAATTGATCTGTGGTCAACGCCGTCATCCAGTTTACCGCCATAGTCCGCACACCGCAAAGTGTGCATTTTTTTGGTTATGTTATGTTGATTATCAGGTCATTTTAGATAGATTCGTGTCGAATTAATACATTGTTTCTTATTTTGAACACAATCAAATAATTCAGGATGGATCATACAAGCATTCAAATTCATTCGAGCTCTTAAAACTCGCGGCCTTTGCATCGCCGCCCTTTCACCTGCTTCTGTAAATCAAAAACCTCGGTATCCATAATAATTCGCAACAAAATTCAGCTCACTTCTCCGCTGTCAAACTCGGAATGTTTTGACGCCATCTTTGATTCGAGGAATAGCGCCTAACGTGAGGTTTGAGCACTGATTAGTCAAATCGAACTTTAACCCGAGCATTAGCGTTATTCAGATATAGTGAAAACGAAAAAATGACTAATCTGCGGATTAGTGCTTAGTCAGAACATAATCAGAGATAGTGAAATGCCCCCTAAGAGTAATAGTATTACTATTAGGACGGGTCGATTCACAGAATTTGAACAATTCGTCAAATTTCATAGTTGGTTTTCAAGTTCTGTGAAGGTTCTATCCAAATTCTGTTAGTATTTCAGTTTTGTGAAGTATCTGGTCAGTAATGAAATCAAGTTTGAAATTCTGCAAAACAACCTGTCCTAAGAGTAAGTTAAATGCAACTGGCTCGAATTTTCGTTCTTTGTATCACATGTCATAAGTGACGTGGTGCGAGCGAATTCCATATCGCTCATCGAGAAAAGTCACCCGGAAACATCAATTATCTATACACGCAGAGCGTGGATGTCGACCATAGCATTGAAACTTCTCCGAAACGTGAACGGAGCTCGCCAACGCCTCTTAAACTCTTCGGTAAGATGGAGCCACTTCAGGTTACAGTTCGCATACCGATTTTCCCGGAGATCGGTATAAGCTTCAAAATTGTTAATTTATAGTTTCTTTCCCCGCTGAATATTTACCTGACCTGACGTAGGGATAGATTGGCAATATTTTTAGCGCACTACACATTTTTGTGAGTACAAGCCGCTACTGGTTCTTAGGTTCATAGTTTGGATTAAATAAGAGAAGAACAACACTATTCTTAAATCTTTTAAATCAATAACAATGGCCGACAAGGGAACAAACAATTATTTGAACAAAATGCATTATTTTCCATTTCCGGTGACTGAAATAATTGTTTCTCATTGTTATTAAACTAATTCAAAGTTTTATAATAAAAATGTTCTTTGTATCTGTAAATTTAACCAGCTCTCAAAGGCAGGATCATAATCGCTTATGGACAGACCTTATTTAAAATGCTATGTTAACTTTATTTCTGCAGAAATATCAGGATACCTCCATGTCGCCGTACATCCACAGCAAGAAGGTTGCAGCGCCCTGCACTTCTTCTTCTTCCGTTGTCTCCGTGAGCTCAAGGTGCCTCCTGCGACAGCCCTGGCACGCTGATATGACGCTATTGTCTGGAAGATGAGCGATACCACTGGTGAGCTACCATCGTATTTATGTAAATGATTTTGCCTACTCTGGGATATAAACTCTAAGGACGGGTTGTTTCGGAGAATTTGAACAGTTCATCAAATTTCAACGTTCGTTTCCGGTTTCTGTGAAAGTCCCATTCAAGTTCTGTTATTATATCATTATAGGCTAGTTGCTTGACAAAACTGAAATAAAACAGAACTTGAAAAAATCATTCACAGAACTTGAGAATGCACGTTGAAATTTGATGAATTGTTCAAATTCTCCGAAACAACCCGTCCTAAGTCTTACTTATAAAAATTTCTTAAGGCCCCGTAGTACAAAGATGGTTTGAAAGGGAGATATGTATATAATAGTTTTTTTTATAATCTAAAACTATAATTTTAAAACAAAGGCGTAATTGCGTTTCTCTGTAAAAACAAAAGATTTATTAACAATACGTATTTACAACTCTTAACCATCACATTATCTGTTAACAAAAAGATTCACTCACCTGTAAAAACAAAAGAAACAACATTTAAAGCCCTTATTTAAGGTTTCTTAATAACGTGAGATATTATATTCAGGTGTATTCGGTGTATTTAATGAAATAATGATGACCCTTTTACTCTTCATATCTCGCTTTAATTCGCTAATGTCAAAGCTGTCAGCAGTGACATCTAGTGGGCCACCAACTAACTTGTCGGTAATGCGGCAAATTCAAACTGAAGGAAAGCACTCCTAAAACACAACTCGTTTGAAATAGAGCGAAAATCTCTCGACATAGCCTTTGGTTGCATTTAAAGATACACTGTGAATTTTTTCATGCCTATAACATATTAAATAACAGAATAAAATGTGTTTTTAATAATTTCCAGAGCTTACTTTGCGATTTTTTTCTATCGAGGGAATTTCATATAATTAATTTTTCGGCATGACAAATGTATAGATATTGAAACTTGTAATTTATTTTTTTTTGAAATTCAATTTATTCAATAAATAAATTTACAATGTGTGATATACATATATATATTTCACTAGTATATTTATATTTATATATTTATGATATGATTAATATTTATTATTTTTCAATGTTCTCCCATAAAAAGCAATTGCTTGTGTGTATGGGATGAGGTATTATTTGTTTAGTTTCTTAGATTTTTATTTAATTTTTTAATTTTTTGTTTTTGTTTTTCTTTTATTTATTTATTTATTTTTTTAAATTTAGTTTAGGTTTTCAGTATATTTTTTTAATTGTGTTTTGAATTCTTTGAAATTATCATTTAGTGATCTTATATTTTCTGGCAATTTATTGAAGAAATTTGTTCCTAAGTATTTGTAGTTTTGCTGACCCAAAGTTTTTTTACAAATCGGAATTGGTAACATGTATTTTTGCCTGAGATTTGCTATGTTTTTGAATGGTACGGTTTTGTTTAGGATATCATCTTTGTAAACTTGTAAGGTTGCGTGATACAGGAAAAGAGTATTTAATTTTCTGACTTTAAATTCTTTGAAAATGAGTTCAGATGAATATAAAAATGATTTCTTTAATATTATTTTAATTATTAGTTTTTGCGCAATGTAAAGAGGTTGTGTGTGAGTTTTATAGGCGCCCCCCCATCCTATTATACCATATTGGATTATGGATTGACAGAATGCGAAGTACGTCATTCTCAGTAGTTCTTTATTTAGAATATGTCTCAAGCAGCTAAAAATTAAGGTTAATTTTCGTACTCTGTTTTTGAGAATGGTTATATGTATGTGGTATCCATTTTAGGCATTGGTCAATAGTGATCCCTAGATATTTGGTTGAAGTTTTAATTTCAATATTAGTACATAGTAAGTTACAGTGGTGTTGTTGAGTGCTTGGTGCAGAGTGAATTCGAATGTTTATTTCATGCGGCGTATTTGGTTTGTTTATGAAAAATGGTACGTAGTGTGTTTTTTTAGAGTTTAACGTTAGTAGGTTATTGTCAAACCATGTTTTCAATTCATTGATGTCTGAATTAGCCTTTTTGTTCAGTTCTAACCATGTGTTTGCTTTTAGAAGAAGCACTGTGTCATCTGCATATGAGACAATTTCCCCGTATTTAGCAACTTCAAATATATCATTTACATATAATATGAACAAAAGTGGTCCTAAAACTGTGCCTTGTGGTATCGAGAAGTTATTACTTTCGGAATCACTCAATTCATTTAACAATTTTACTTGCTGTGGTCTATTTTCCAAAAAGCTTATAATCCAGGATAGTACCGTTCCATTTATTTCAATTAATTTTATTTTTTTTATTAAGTTAGTGTGTGAAATACTATCAAATGCTTTTTTAAGGTCAATAAATATTCCAATGCATTTTTCATTTGAGTCTAGGGCGGTATATATAAAATTAGTTATTTTTGCAATAGCATCGTGGGTGCTGGTATTTTTTTTGAACCCATACTGTTTAGAATTAATAATTTTATGTTGTTCTAGGAAGGACCAGATTTGATTTTTTACAATTTTTTCGAATATTTTTGATATATTTGATAAAAGGGATATAGGGCGGTAATTTTGTGGGTCGTTTGGGCAGTCAGCTTTATAAATCGGTGTTATTATTGTTCTTTTGTAGTTATCAGGAAATACACCTTTTATAAGGCTTGTATTTATTATATGCGTTAGGGGGTAAATTAGATATTGTTTCATTGTTTTTAATACGTTTACATCTATGTTGTCATAACCGGGTGTGGAACCCCCCCTTAAATCATCGATAATTTTTCCGACATCAGTTTCTGTTATTTTGTTGAAATTATTATATTGGTGTTGGGAAGCGTGGGGATTCTTTTTATTACTGTTGGGACATGTTTTGATGGCGTTAGCCAGATTTTTTCCGACATTTGCAAAATAGTTGTTTAGAATATTACAGCATTTTTTGGTGTCAAGTTGGACATTATACGTTTTTTTCCCATCTGAAATTTCGGATACACAACTGTTCTTTCTATTCTTATTTATTATTTCATTTATTGTAGTCCATATTTTTTTATTATTGTTTTTAGCATCTAGAATTAATTGGGAGTAGTATCTGTTTTTCGTTTTTCGAATTAAAGTTGTTAATATGTTTTTATATTTTTTATAATAAGAAATAATTGATTTTTTGGCAGTCGGTTGATTAGCTAATTTGTAAAGTTTGTTTTTTTTTCTAACTGCTTTCACTAATCCGATAGTGATCCAGGGTTTTATTTTCTTTGTTTTAGAGTTTTGATGCAGATTTTTAATTTCAGAGGCATTTAAAATGTGTTCTGATAATTTTTTTTCAAATATATGATGCACATTGATTGGCGCACTTACTGTTTATTATTTCAGTCCATTTTTCGGTTATGAGTGATTTTTCTAATAGTTGGTAGTTTAATGTGGTTTTTGTGGTACTTGATTTAGGTAGGTTTTTTGTTTTATTTTTTGTTTCATAGTTAAAAAGGGTTGCGTGATGATCAGTTATATTTATCTTCCAGGTTGAGGATTTGATATTTTTTATATAATTCAGGTTTACATTACACCAAATATGGTCTAGACAAGATGGCGTTTGATTTGGTACTTCACGGGTATAGTTGTTGATGCAAGATTTGAAGTTAAGATGAGTCATCATGTTCAAGAAGTTATTTTTTTCTATAGAATTATGGTTATTAGAAATATTTATGTTAAAGTCACCACATATAATCGTAAAAATCTTTGTTAAATTATTCAGGTATAGATAAAGTTCGTTTGTAAAATTCGTTATGTTTGATTTGTGTGTGCGGTATATTGTAATGATTCTATAAATAGAATTTTTAAATTTAATATCTATTTTTAAACAGTTGACAAATTCAATATTTACTTCTTCTGTGTTTATCACTTCACAATCGTCACGTACAAACATAATTATTCCACTATTTTTGTTTATAGATTTTTTAGTTGCTATTCCTCGGTAGTTGGGTAGCGCACTTATGTATTGATCGCTGTTGGAGTGTGTTTCAGTTAACCCTATGCACACCGGTGATGTATTTAAATTATTAATATTTATTAATAATTCATCTAGATTTCTTGAGATACTTCTTATATTCATATTCAGCACTAAAAAAGTAGAATCCCTATTTTGACACCATTTGTTAATTTCGGTAACGTTTTCGCATATTTCTTCTGTAATGTTGTAGTTTTGGTCAATTTTTTTTGCAATGTAATCATCCATGTTAGTTGTAGTTGATTCGTTCCTTTGCAAATTGTAACATTTTTATGCGTTGTTTGCATTCTTCATTGTTTGCTTTATGATTTGTTGGAAAAGAACTTTTTTTCAAAAGATTGTTATTTGTGCAGTTTATGCACTTTGGGACTTCATTTTTGTTTTTACAGTCTCTAATGCCGTGATCTCCAGCGCAATGAGGGCAAATAGGTTTTTCATTTATTCTTAGACAGCGCGTGGCTGTGTGGCCGTATTTTTGGCAGTGGAAACACTGCATTAGTGGGTTGCAGTCTTCCACCTTTATTTGGGAGAAACCCAGGTTTACTTTTTGTTTTTTTATTAGTAAATTTCTAATGTCTCCAGTGCATTCGATAATAATGTTTTTTTGTTTATATTTTTTTATGTTGATTGTTCCTTTTATTTTAATTTTTTCTTCCATATATATTGTTTTTATGTCTTCGTTTTGTAGGATTAAGTCATTCATAAATTCTCCATTATTATAATTCTCGTCGATTCCTTTGAAAATCATACAAGGACTTTTCTTTTTTAAATCGCCCACGTTTATTCCTTCTAGGTTCATTTTTTCTATTTCGTTTTTTGTCTTGATCCTATCTTCTTCTTTATTAAGGTTAATTATAAGTTGGTTTTTCGATGTTTTTCTGATGCTAGCAATACCAACGCCAGTGTTTGATATCTTTACGTTCTTAGTTATTATTTCCTTGATGTCTTCTTTTTCGTTTATTGAGCTTATAATAATGGGATATAAAACCGGAGATTTGTGTTGCGCGCTAACTTCAGCGTATGTTTTTACATTTTGATTTGTTGTGATTATTTTTTCTAATTTTTGACTGTAATTTTCATTATTAATAATTATTTGGTCTTGCAATTGAATTATTTTATTTTGTAGTTTTAATTGTTCACATTTTATTGCTTCTTCCAGCTTTTTAATATTGTTTTCCAAACTTTGTTTTATTTTCGAGTCTTTTACAGTTGTTATTTTATTAATATCGATTCTTATGTTTTCTATTAATTCCTCCATATTTATATTTTTATTAAATTAACACTGTAGTGACATCTATTGGCTTACTTCTAGTTTTTGAAAGATATTGCTCGGTAGATGACTGATTACGCTTGGTCCATTTGTCGATAGATGGTGTAGTACGACAATATTTAAATAATTATTTAAATTTATTACGAATGATTTATGAATTTTTTAAGTTTCGCTTTTTTATATTGTTGTTGAATGTATCAGAATATAATTTAAAATCACATGAATTTGCCTTGAGAATCACTTTTTGCGTCTATTTAATATATGAAACACTAGATAATGTTCTTGATCAGTTTTACGTAGTTAGATAAAGTTTTTAATTGATATTTTATTTTATTTATGTTGAATTTATCAGGGAAACACTGTTTTGTTCACTTCTACTGTTGTTTTTTTTGTTTTTGCACTATTTTAAACTGAAATAATGGTGTTGACAAATTAGATATCGGAAGACCGTTAGGTTTGTTGAGTAAAGTTTTTGAATTTATATTATTGTTTATTCGAAATTTACTCTTTTGTGTATTAAACTTTGATTATTCACTATTAAAGTTTTTTTTTTACACTTTAAATAACTTCAATTTCAACTAAAGGTCGGGAGATATTTTGACAGGTGTTAACTGCACTAAGTAGGTAGATCGTAATAAACCGGTAGAAACTGGGTATGTGGGGGCACAAGCTGCTGCAGCGTTAGTGCACCTACACGAGGAAGAAGCCAGTATACTGCTTGTGCTTGTGATCTTTACTAAAAATAATTTTTAGTGCCAGATTTTTTTAGACTGGCATCACTTTGTTCCAAAACCTCAAAAACACGGTCATTTTCGCGTTTTGTTGCTAACTTCTCGATTCTTCAGATGTTATAAATAATGACGTTTGTAATGTAATTAATAATGACGTTTGTGATGTCAGTTTTTATTTGCATCAAAATCTGGCCAATTCGATTACGCGACCCATAGTTGCTTCGGTAAATCGATTTAAAATATCCCTCCGTCAGTGCTGCAAATGATGGATATTTGTCAAACTTGGAGCCTGATCAGGGGCGGCTTGTGATTTCTGGGTGTACTAGAGAGCTAATATTACAAAAAATAGCATTATTGATGTTGTTGTAATCCGTGCGGTGCACGGCCAAATTGAAAATCGTCGTACAAAAAATCGAATTTAAAAAAACATTTTTTGCTAAGACAACATCAATAATGCCATTTTTGTAATATTAGCACTCTAGTACACCAATCCTGACCTTATACTAAGGGGCCAGCTGGAATAAATCTGACAGCTACTAACACGGCCGGTATACTTATCTGCAGTGATATGAGTAACGTTTTCCACTATCCCGACCTTATACGCCTGTATAATATAAGGTATTAGAAACCCCTTGCTATCATTCTTTAATTCTTATTTAAGCAATAGAAAACAAAGAGTTAAATTAAACAACTTTGTGTCTACTATTATTGAAGTAACGTCCGGCGTACCTCAAGGAGCACATCTAGCACCGCTTCTTTTTAACTTGTTTATAAACGACATTATCATTATTTTTTCTCATACACGCTTTTGGCTTTTTGCGGACGACAATAAGATTCTAAAGATAATAAAAAATCATGATGACTGCCTTCTTTTCCAATCGAATATCGACTCTTTCAATGATTGGTGTGAAATTAATTGTTTGAAACTAAATATCGATAAATGCAAAATTATGTCCTTCTATAGATCAAAAAAACCGATTGTCTTTGAATACAAACTTAATAATATTTGCTTAACAACTGTTACATCTATTAAAGACCTTGGTGTCTCTCTTGATAGCAAGCTTTCTTTTCGGGATCACATAACTGCAATCGTTAATAAATCCCTCAGACTACTTGGTTTCATCACTAGAATCACTTCGGACTTCAAAAACGTAAATACCCTTAGAACTCTTTAATGCTCCTTGGTTCGCCCCCATCTTGAATATGCTTGTGTTATCTGGTCTCCTTTTTATGCTGTCCACATTCGACGCATTGAATCTGTTCAACATCGGTTCTTAAGAGGGATTGCTAGGAGGTTAGGTTTAGAAAAAGGCAAATACTCATATGATGAAATTGAACTAACTCTAAACCTATCTCCTTTGGAAGTCCGTCGGGAAAGAAATGACCTCATTTGCTTCTTCAAAATTATAAATGGTATTATTGATTCACCTACTCTACTGCAACTCATTCCCTTCAATATCCCCTCGCACAGACTCAGAAATAATGAACTGCTTTTCCTCAACCATCATTCGACAAATTATGGATATTATTCACCATTGTCCAGAATGTGTAGACTGGTCAACTCAAGTCAAAATATTAACTTTTTTGGGATAAGTCTAAATGATTTTTGCCAGTCGCTAAACAAGTGACGGAATATTATAAGTGTCCTGTGGTCCTGACCCATGGCGTAGTCTTGACTTGATTCGACTTGTCACTTTATTTTCTTATATTATATCTACCATATGTCTTTGCTTTCATGTACCTTTGTCTACTCCTGTATTTTTCATTTTACTGTATTCGTGTTACTATTTTGTAATTTGGACGATGTCCGTTAATAAATAAATAAATAAATAATAGTTATACTGCGATTACGAGTTAGATGGTTACAGAATAATACCACAGCTATAATGAGGTTTTTGCATCTTTCTAGTGGGGTCAGATAGGTACATTTTATGTATGTGTGATACCCTCCATATATCGGGGTGAAGTAAGTAATAAGTCCAGTTTATCCGACACACATCTGACTTATCACTAGTAACCGCAGATAGCAATGAAGCACTTCTCGCACATACAAACATTCAAATACGTACATGCACACACACCCTTCAGTATGACTTTAATTACTGCGACTAAATTTCTCATCACAGTCTTATCTGTTTTGATATAGCTGACCTGTGGGTAAACAAAAGCAAACAACTCTGTACTCAAGTGGTGTACATTACCGGACATGACATTATATTAATGGTGTTCTTCCCTTTGCAGAGTATGTTGATGAGTTACTCGACGAGCCGATATAAGCTGGGTTGGCAGATTCGACCAAGGAGAATGAACCAAGCAATGAGAACGCTGCATCCGATACTTCAGAGGTATGTTTTTTTACTCCCGTACAAATATGACATAATTTAAACCTATAGGTAACTCTCTATGCGCAGAGCGTATGGTTTGTGGCGAACTCATCCCTGAGGGAGTGAAACCACGACATGCAATAGCCATCTTGAGTGTGAGTTACCATGCTCAGGCTGAATGACTCAATGGGTAACAGTGTCAAGAATGGTACCTCCGAGATTCAGGGTCGCATCTTGGATTATTCTAGGAGATCTGCTGGGGCGGAACTTTTAATTCTCTCGTGATACCAAAAAATGGATCATTGAAACAAAAAACAACTAATACTGATAAATTCAATTAAATTTTTTTTCACAATTCAATTCAGTTTATTTATTTTAAAAAACATTACAAAATCGTTCATTTAAATGCGTTTTTAAAATACGTTTGAAAACCTAGAGAAGTAGAGAGGTGAGCTGAGGTCACTTCAGTCGAGTCTTCCCTCTTGGGGCTTTCAGGAAACCCAAAGAGAAAAACCTTATCTCTGCATGATCCTCCATGGCATCTGGAAACAGACTCAAAGGAAGGAGGTTGAATGAGAGATAGCACAATGGGTCCGTGGCCTGATTGTTCTCAGTATCCGTCTCTGCTTTGATAATAAAAAAGTATGCGTGGATGACTTAAAGTTACTTAATTTGCAGGTTGTGAAGATGGATGACACCCTGAACTTCAAGCGCGACAGATCTCTATTCCTTCACCAAGGGAGTCCTCATCAAGCTGTGAACATCCCACCAACCAAGTAACATTCTCCCACAGTATTACAGTATAGCATACACATATGTATCTGCAGTATCTGTACAACACTGAATTGCACCACACTGGACCCAACATCTGCATCCGTTGGTCTGCTGTATGCGACTACTCATAAATAAACCACAGATAGACAACTCCAAGCTTTTTGTATGGAGAAATTTTGTCCACCGTAGATCTGCCTATATTTAGACAGTTTTTAATTATGACGTAGACACTGCCCAGTATACAAGGATAGAAGAAACAATAAAAAAGGCACTACCATAGACAATATGATCTTCCCTAGGTGCCCCACGTCATTCATCAGCCTAAAATATTATTTTAAAAATAAATGTTAAAAATGTTAACAGATTCTCTCAGGATGGCTCCATCTCACAAAATGCGGTCCTGCGAAAATAAGCTCTGAAGTATCTTTCCTTACAGCACATTTTCTCAGGACGGCTCTTTGTAGGTCGTAAAAATAGCGTAAATTTACTTGAAATTTGAATTCCTTTCCTTTATTTTCAAAAACATTGTCAAATAAACATTCTGCTTTTCTACAACAGTATTTCATGATAACATTTCTTTGCTTATCAGAAAAATGATAAACTTAGTTACATGGTGTGAAGTATTTTTTTTAATTTTACTAAGATAAAATGGGGAGCACAAATAAATTTATCAGCTCAAAACACATTTTAAATGTATACCAAGACTGCGATCGAATCATTATCTGATTTTTCATTTTCAAATATTCATTTGAGTCGCTAATATTGTTTTCAATGCTTAAATATTACAATTTGTGGTTATACTTGATAATTTAATCCAAACATAATATGTATAACACAGAAATAGGAAATGCTAGGATATAAAGGCACAAAACACATTTCAAATGTGTACCAAGACAATATAGATACATAGAATAAGAACCACAAGAATTACAAGAATATATAAGAACAAAATACATTTTAAAGAAGGTGTTGAATGGCATTCATTATGACGTTGAGAAAGAAATTTAAAAAAAAAACAGTATAGTAAACTAATGACAAATAAAATAACTAATTAAGAAAACCATTTCTTCCTATATTTTGAATATTTTAAATTACATAGTATGGCCATTTTTTAAGTAACGTAGAACAGATGTTTACCTTCGTAATCTTCTTTGATCGTTTTAGTAGAAGTAACCACACGGCTGGTACAAGGAAAGATATTACGCTCTGGAATAAACATATTTATCGCATTAAGTTCGTGATCTAAACATAGAATATTATTCCTTTTCAAATAACATAGAACAGATTTATACCTTTGTAATCCTCTAGGATCCTTATGGAAGAAGGATTTACTATAGCATGACTTAATCATGCTCTTCGATGGCATCACACCTACCTGTATTGTAAGGTCCTGGTGGAACACGGATGGGGACTAAAAATAAATACAATTTTAAGGTGAAATTAAGTTGGACATTACATGGAGCACTGAAGACAAACAAAGGGAGATTCGCACATGCATTTTCGTCACAACTACGGGTCCGATGTTGTAAATCCGGAAATGCATAAGCATACCAATGCCCGGTAGATTTAAAGTTGGCAATGCGGAATTTCTTAATGATCCATTCGGCTTTTTGTTTCCGTTGGAGAAACGCGAGCCACAAACTAATGCATATCTCGCTAATATTGGGTACAATATGTATTCAAATCTGTCGATTCTCTACGCGGAACCTTCTCTTCTAAAACATCCGTGGGTCAGATATTTGTGTCGAGCGGACTTTCTGTCATTACAGCCTTTCACACATCACTAACTTTATTGTGAGACATTTTCACAATATTGGGTACGATATGTATTCAAATCTATCAATTCTCTATGCCCATATGCGGAACCTTCTCTCCTCAAAGCTTCCATGGGTCGGATATTTGTGTCAAGCGGACTTTCTGTCATTACAGCCTTTCACACATCACTAACTTTATTGTGAGACATTTTCACAATATTGGGTACGATATGTATTCAAATCTATCAATTCTCTATGCCCATTTGCGGAACCTTCTCTCCTCAAAGCATCCATGGGTCGGATATTTGTGTCAAGCGGACTTTCTGTCATTACAGCCTTTCACACATCACTAACTTTATTGTGAGACATTTTCACAATATTGGGTACGATATGTATTCAAATCTATCAATTCTCTATGCCCATTTGCGGAACCTTCTCAAAAACTGCAACGGAAACTCCTCACCTCTGTATTTTTCCTACTGACAAATCTACGAAGTCTAAGAATGTCAGACATCTATCTGAGTTTGATTGAGTTTGCACAATTATTGTGCAAACTCAATTGTAATATTTACTCTAATTTAGGATACAAATTGAAATGGTCTCTTTTATCATTTTTAATAGAATCATCAAACGCTCTCCTCCCTTTTCTTGTGTTTGCCTGTTCATTTAAAAAAATAAGCAATATTTAAATAAATAGCACTACTAAGAATGCCATTGCCTATGTCTAAAGTCATCTGAAATTATTTTTTACGTATGCGAGTTTGCTCTCCATTAACAGACATTATTTTGAAGAATGTTTTACTGTCCTCTATGCATTGTATACTTTGATTTTACTAAGGCCAATGCGTGTTGATAAAATCACACTACCTCGTTAAATAACAAATTCGATCAAAAACATCTGCTAGAATTTGACTCGCAACGCTTTGACAACTGATATTTTTTATTTAGTTATATAAAATAACACGCAGAGGCTTAATGGTCTGGTACATTAGGAGAACATTTTGAACTGTGACCCAGACAACATCAACACTTTGTTTAATTCTCTACAAGTTTATCTGCATTATTATTGATTTGGTTGCATTTATGAGTTATCTGAATTCTCTGTCTCTGTAGTCACCTTCGGAGTCGACATTCTTAGTCATGGACAGAGTTAACATGTATAATAGGAAGGTAATGTCATTTAAAGATAATCTCTTCTGAAGATTTCTTTTGATCAATTTGATCATATCTTCTATGTTTGGTTCCTCTTTTAAAATTTAATTACTCTCAATCTTATCTGCAGGGGCTACAGTTACTACTAGACTTGACCATATTTGTCTTTCCCTTTTTTCTGTAATATAATTAAACAAATTGCCCAATGACTCTAGAAATGAATTCACCCAATGTGAAGCTCCAGGTACACAAATAATTAAACTCAAAGCAAATTGAATTGGAAACTCTTCAAACGTCAAAATCCCTTCTGAGATGATCACTTGAGAAAAAACAGATGTGACTTATCATGGATGCAAATACTTGAACTTCATTTGGTGTAGTTTTATCATCTCTTACTCTTGCTACTTCAGTCTCTAGCATTTGATCATTGTCACACGCCCAGGCGTGTGGTGTCATGTGCTTGAAACACACTTTTAAATAAAACAATGGACTCCTGAACGAGAGCTAGAGATTGGTTCAAATCATCTAGCCTGCCTCAGATGACTAAGCTTAATTCAGAAGAGCTTAATTAAAAATTGGTGATAAAGTTAAAAACAAAATGTTAGCTAGTCAAAATAGACAAAAGAAATAGACTATTATAATAAGACTATTTGGTCCATTTCGAGCAGGATTGAATTAGAAATTGTAAATTCATTAAGTAGATTCAAAATTATTATTGTCGTTGCGTATTGCCTTCCATTGATATGCTTGGTGTAACTATAAGTGACCAGCTCAGGTACGGGGGCTCCATCGAAGCTAGAGTAAAGTTGGCCTCTCAGAAGCTGGGCGTACTGTACAGGGCCCGCAGATACTTTAATAGTACACAACTGCTGACCCTGTACAAATCGCAAGTGCGCCCTACTGTCGAATTTGGCAGCCATCTCTGGTCCGGAGCCCCTAAATACCTGAAAAAAACCCTTGACTCTGTGCAGAAACGGGCGGTCCGTTTGATAGATTCCCCAATCTTAACAGACGGACTGCAATCTTTAGAGCACAGGCGTCAGGTAGGTATGCTGTCCTTGTTCTATCGGTATTACAATGGAAGATGCTCTGAGGAACTAGCGTCATTGATCCCTTCGGCACCGGTGCGTAGTCGGGATACACGCCAAACGCGCTCCCAAAATTTGTACACGGTTGACATTTGTCACATAAGAACGGGTCGCTTCTACGATTCGTTCTTAAGTTCAACAGCTCGGCTGTGGAACGAACTGCCGGCCTCTGTGTTTCCTCCCTCCTACAACATGGGACTCTTCAAGACCCATGTTCACTCCTTTCTCTCTCCGCAAAAAGACCCTCCACACAGCATCCCCAAAGATGACATAGGCCCCGAGGGAAATTATTTTCCCTCAGGGCCTCCTGTGTGGAGTTAATATAAAAAAAATTGGCTGCTTTCTGTGTAAAATCATTATTCTTCAAAATTAATGAGCAAAATTACAGATTAGAAGGTCACTATATTGAAGGCTCGTAGAGATCGTATGTTAGCAAGAATTCAAATTACACATCAATTGATTCCTTTTTTAGACCAAGATGAAAAGAAAAGGGAAATCTAAGTGTCTGAATGGCTAGAAGGGATAGAATCATTACATAATGAAATCGAAGCTATATTAATCGAATCAGACAAAGCCGACGATTGTTCGGAGATTACCACAGTTTCCGGGGAATTGGATGTCTTGTATTTTGAAATTTTATCTGAAAAGGAAAACCGTAAGAAATTAAACATTAAATTAGAATCAAGTTCTGCAAATAATATTAACAACTTAAAAGTACCCGCAATTCAAATCACACCTTTTGATTCCAATATTAAAAATTGGCATAGTTTTCATGCATTATTTGCGAGCCTGGTACACAATAATGCGATGTACACAAATATTGAAAAATTCCACCATTTAATATCGTTACTGCGGGGAACCGCATTAAATTTAGTAAAAACATTACCTTTAATTGCCGAAAATTATCCAATAGCTTGGAATATTCTACTGCAGAAGTATGAAGATAGTAGATTATTATTTACATTTTATGTAGACGAGATGATGAATTTTAAACCGTTACCTAATGAATCGATAAATGGATTAACATATCTCGTAAATACTTCTCAAGAGAATTTATCTGCCTTGAATGCAATGAAACATGAAAACTTATTTAGTAAATTTGTTGCCCACATAATGGGGTATTTCCACAAACGAGGGATTCTGTTGAAAATGTATGGAATATTTAAAGATCATTTTTCTGATTTTAATCATCGTACTAAAAATGTTTGTTTTTTTATGTTTTCATTCAAAATTATTGATTTTAAAAACTATCAAATACTGACAAAATGAAAACGGCCCATGATTGGCTGATTGTATTTTGACTTCACATGCGTATGCCACGCGCGGACCACAACCAACCAAACTACCAAACATTCCTTTGAGAACTGACGTTTATGTAAAGCTTGTGATTTTTACCGTTATTTTTTAAGATAATTGTGATATTTCGTGAACTTATTCATATATTTTACATTATTATTATGACTGACAGTGGTTTTGTAAAAGGACAGGCTGATAACTTGCCTAGAATCGATGTTTTGATGATGGGTTATTTTTTTGCCAACAATGCTAATTTTGTTAGTGCTGAATTTAAAGGTTGGAAAGCATCAAGGTATGAAAAAATATTATATACTCTCTCATAATATATAATTTTCAGTATTTTAGTTACATGCACCCAAAATATTAGTTTTTTTTTAACATTTTTTCGCGTAAATACTGTTGTGGATCGTCGGGTTCCATGAATTGTGCCCTGCGTAGGTTTTCGGCGATAGCTCAGATCTAGAGGATAGAGAATCCAAATCCTTCAGGTTTGGGTCAGCCAACAGGCTTTTACACGGAAAGGAAGAAATTATTATTAGAACAAAATTCTTGAAGTTTACCTGCCTAGTAGACCAATGATGCAAAAATGGTTTGAGAGAAACAAATGTGCCTTGGGGAGAAGAAAGAGATTTGCTTGCCAGAAACCAGAGAAAGAGAAAAATAGAGATGTTCCTAAATAGTTGAGATTTTACAAATGTAAAAATGATTTCGTATCAAGAGGCATACGTCGTTAAGTTGGTTTATGCTGAGGATTTTTTGTGATGTAATGATGTTCTCATATTTTTGGAGGAGACCATCAATTATGACTGGCAAAAACTCGTCGTCCGAAACAGGAGAAGAGAGCCTGGCGTTTGTGAATTCAGCTCCTTGTATATATTGGCTACTGATTCGTTCGAAAGTTGCTTGATTGCAAACAGCGATAGTTTTATTTTATGCTGTGCTTCCTTTTTTCCAAAACTGGTGATAGAGCCGATCTCAGTTTGAGCCAAGAATCTGCCCTTTTTTTCTGTAACTTATGCAACGAGAGTAATTCGGGTGCAATGAGATCGATGAAGTTGCGATGTAGTATCTCCATGGGGATTCCTCTGATCTGGGCAGTTTCTTCTATTCTGTCAATGAAGTTTTCCACATCGGTGCGACCGTTGAATTTAATTTTTCAGGATGTTAGGTCGTAACTTTTATTTTGTGGAATTACTTATTAATAGTGAGTCCATTTTGAAGATTTGCTTGTTGTTTGAAAAGAAAGAAGACGATTGTGGTCCGGAATTTTTTTAAAAGTGTTTGTATTTTTAAAAAAAAATTTTGGCTAGGACTTTGCTTTGTAAAACTGTGTTTTTTAGTTTCATTAGTCACTTTTCACTTGTTTGAAAAAAAATTTGGCCTGACTTTGTAAAACTGTGTTTTTTAGTTTCACTAATCACTTTTCACTTGTTTGAAAAAAATTTGGCCAGAGATTTACTGATTTGAAATTGAGAATTTTGAAGAAAAGGAATGAGTTTAATTACACTTTTCCACTTCACTTGTTATAAGGTTAACACTTGGATTGCACACTAGAGGAAAAAACAGTTGTACTTATAATTTATTAGGAATAAATGTATAATTAGTGTTGAAACAAACCAGCGTTTTATTTAAACTCGTAGAAAAAAGGTGTTTTGTTTGTTGGTAATGTTCACTATACGAGAAGAGACATTACGATTTTGAAATGAGATTTGAAAAAAAAAATAAACACGATTTCGTGATGTTTATTGTTTGTTGAGAAACAAAAACAACTCTGTTGTGCTCGTTTGAGGGTGCCGTGTTTATTTGCACGGCGCGGCAGAATGAACACGCGGGGCCACCATTTTGTGAAACGAGTTTCACGTGCGTGCCAAAAAAAACGGTTTGTTGAACGGTTTGTGGACATTTACTGAGATGAAAATCACATGTTGTTATATGGATAATGTACATAAATAGAATTTCATTCGACGAACATAAGGTAGTCTATTGTTGGCTTATGAAGGAACATCGAAAAACAAAAAAATTTGGCCCTAAGTTGAGTGACAGTGTTGTGGATCGTCGGGTTCCATGAAATGTGCCCTGCGTAGGTTTTCGGCGATAGCTCAGATGTAGAGGATAGAGAATCCAAATCCTTCAGGTTTGGGTCAGCCAACAGGCTTTTACACGGGGGACGATGCCAAGTCAGACTACTCCATATTCGTCAAAATGAAACTCAATTGGGAGTATAGGATAATATATTCACATGCACAAATACATTGCAGTTACACAAATGGGAGGTACAATTAACATCCTAAATAAATTCCTGACTGTTAGTTAGAACAAACTCTCTCGTAAATTGTTTCTGGCTGGCAAGCTTGGGTATCGACACATTACAAGAAATAAAGGCACATGAAGAGGAATGATAATTTAACGGCTTACATGGTTGACTGGATGATGCAACTCGTGAGTGATGAAATACAGTTATGACGGCGTATCTTCCGTGCTGTACGCGCACTGCGCTTACAAATCTCAATTGTAAATCGGCACATAATTTAAGACCGGTTTTTAAAGTATTATGCACAAAATTGTCGTTTAAATTGAGCACGCTCTGAGAGCGTCTTTGTAATTAGCAAACCACACATGGTGTCAAGGCTGAGGTCAGATTTGAAGTGCTAATGGCCGTTGATGATTTACCGAGCGTGTCCGTTGGAGCGTGCGTTGTACAGTGTTGACAACTGTCAACCGCGCGAAATGCGCAACTATGGTGCGCAGCTATCAATGGTACCAACTGACAGCTTCTTAATTTAGTTTCGCGGGTCTTTTTGAAAGTATTGATTTATTACGTGACAATACAATCGAAGTGTCTGTCACATAACCTGTTTCTCACAACACGCTATGCAATTGTCACCATAATAATTAGTATTTTTAAATTACAGTATTGACCTTACAAATGTAGTAATTTCTTACTAGTGTATAGTTGTCCATTTTAAAAATAAAACAATATGTGTATATTTATTTAATTTTATTTACATTAAAACATACTAACATTACAAATATTATTTTTACATATGTAGTGATGACAAAAAGCGTTTCCGAAGGTTTTTTTATATACAGATACAGATTTATTTATACAATAACATTATTACATTACGTGTAATATTTTGACCCACAGGACAAGTCTTATGATGGTCGATACTAAGCAAAAAGAATAATATTACATAACATGCACAACAAAATGACAGTTTGAGCACAATAAGATTTAGATATTACTAATATAATATAGATTTAGATAGGCTATACTTTAATAGCCCTGTCTTATAGATTAATGAGACTACAAATTAGTCTAACAATTTGATTCATGATAGGAACATTAACTAACTAACTAACCATCACGCCGTTTCCCCGCAGGGGTAGGCAGAGAGGACGGACTGCCAAACAACTCGGTCTTGGCACACACTCCTTGCCTCATTCACATTCATACATCGTCTCATACATACTCTTCTATTATTCTGACTCTTGACATGGCCCGACTCGAGTATCTGATTCACTTGATCGTGCCATGTCTTCCTCGGGCGTCCCCGACTTCTGCTACCATTCGAATTTGCATCATATATCCTCCTTACACTCCTATCTTCGCTCATTCGCTCTACATGCCCAAACCATCTAAGCGTCCCTTTCTTAATCTTACTCATTACGCTTACATCAGCCTTGCACTCTTTGCGGATCTCCACACGTTCATCCTAGACACGAGAGACTGTAGATCATCTATACTATTAGCAATCAGCACCGCATCATCAGCATACAACAGGCAACATACTTTCAAATTATTCAAATTCGCGCCCAATCCCACCTCTTTCAATTCTTGCATACAATTATCCATGTATAGATTGAATAACCACGGTGACATTACGCAGCCTTGTTTAACACCTTTTGTGATATCAAACCACCCCGTAAAACCACCGTTTACCCTAACACATGCAACGCTTCCCTCATACAGAGACGCAATTGCCTGAGTCAGATTCGTATTCACTCCATACTTGGACAACACCTTCCATAGCTTTTTCCTGTCGACTCGGTCGTATGCTTTTTGTAAATCTACAAAGGCACAGAAAAGTTTCTGGTTTTTTGCCAGAAACTTCTCAGTGAGCATACGCAATGAGAAGATCTGGTCCATGCACCCCCTTCCACTCATAAAAGCACCTTGCACATCCCATATTTTATCCTGGTAGTCCTATGATAGGAACATGGTTATGGTGTATGGATGCATGCATCTTGCAATTCACGTATCCTACTGATAACCCGTTCTACGTGAATTCGCAGGGCAGCAATCCTTTTTGCTTGGATTACTTCCTCTGAAGTGCAAACGACATTAGCATATACACTGGGAGGACGAACTAACTCACATTGCCGAATGTGAAGCAAATTAGTAATGTTTTTAAATCCCCTGTCTGCCATGATGCACGTACCCGGCTTCAGATATCCGCAATCTTCAACTATAATAGTGTCCGAAGCTCGTCCACCATAACCTGAAGAAATAAAACTAATCACTCCGTTTGGAGTGCATGACACCAGATATTTAAGAGTGTTGCAACTTTTATATTCCGACCAGGTTAAAGATTGGGTTAATAGGCTTATTGATTTGAATTTCTAAGCAGACAATAATGGTCTGCACATTGGAGTATCTCGCTCTGAAGCTTATGGGTAAGTGAAGTCTTATTTTACTAGGAGACGGCCATACAATAAGACTTTTCAAAATATTGTCCATTAATAAAATAGTTTTAGTATAAATTCTACTCATTGATGTAACTGAAATACCAAACTGTATTGCGAGTATGGCAAATTTATCGTTGAGGCGAACTTTTTTTAACGTAATTAAAATATCAGTTACCTCACAAGGAATTTTCTTTGCTAATATGGAAATTCAATTCAATTCAATTCAATTTGTTTATTCCTTTAAAAACATTACAAAATTACATTTTATTTCGTTTTTAAGCACATTTGTAAAATGGTATTACATAATAGTAAGCGGTGTATAAACTATACCAGCATCAATAGAGCTTGCTTTTTAAAGGCAGCTTCACCGATGCTAAATATGTCGATATCCGAATTAATTCTGTTCAACAGCAAGACTGCTCTCCCCACCGGCATGACCATTGGCAAGTTGGTCCTGCAGGCCGGGAGATAAAACAGTCTATGCTGTCGGTGACGGAGATAACCATCAGGAACATAGAGACTAATACTCTCCATGATAGTCGGATTTTCAAACCATCCACGAATCAGTTTGAAGAAGTGTGATACAATATGCACATCTCTTCTGACCCGTAGATGGTTCATACCGAGCATGCCCAAGAGAAAGTCAGTAGGATAGAGCCACGGGTAGTAGCCATACTCCCTCAGGTAGAGGAATCTCAGAAATTAATAATAACATGGTACATTTGTTTGGGGATTTCTAGGCATAGCCTAGGACTCCTTTCAAGCGCCATCAGGTTGCATTGGCGCATCTGGAATTTAAAATTGACTTCCTCCACGTTGTCACCTAAAGAATCAGGTGTGTTTGGGCGATATGATAAATTCTCTAATACATCTGAAGAATAATCTGATGATTCTGGTTCCACACTTATCGCAACAACTTTTGTACATTGTCTGCTTACAACATCAAACTTTAAAGGTGAGCAAGACATATCATTTTTTTTAATGTTGATGTGGCCTTACTGCGCACATGGCACTTGATATTTGCTTGAACAGCCTTGTCGTCATTGGCAGGTGAATATGTTTGAGTTGCAACATGATGTGGTCCCGGTTGGATCACTGCCTAAGTAGAAGGCTGTGGCTCTGGTTCATTGTCTGCTACTAAACTTGCAATGACTTCAAGGCGTTTTCTCTTTAATCCTGTCAGTCTTGGAGTAGGAAGGGTTTTTTTTTGACAGTCAAATTTGTTTGGAATGACAGTCTTTTTTAAATACACTCTACCACCCATTAATTTAAACCTCATGTAATTTTCGACGTCTTCCTCAAGCTAAAATAATATAAAGAAATCAACATTAAACGTCATATTTTAAAATCAATTGTTATATATGAATAGCGTTTTATATTGAATTAAATAATTTTCTTAGTATTAATAAAACAGAAACTTACATTAAAATGATCTTCGCAACAATGAAGCTTGCTTTTGAGAGAAATGGTTTTGTTTTTAACCGGGTCTTTCTTTTTTCTCTGTCTGATTTCCTTATTTTGTTTTTTTAACTCTTCTGTGTCACATTTTTTTTAATCAATTCTTCTAACTCCAGTTTATAGGGTGAAGAGGTTATGATAGCAGTTTTACCGCGTCTTTTTGTCACTCTTAAAGTCTTCCTGGTCACTGGAACAGGCATTAGTTGCTTTGGGCTGACCAAGGTGAAGTTGCTTTTGTCTTGCACTGGATTAGGCCAATGAGAACATCCTGGAGAAGGGCTCAAATTTGAATCCGTGGTAACTTCAGTTGTCACAACTGTAGAGGTAGCAGGAGATGGAACAACAACTGCAGTGTTCGTTGCTGTTGTTGTCGTAGGCACTGCCACAGTATCTACAGTTATTAATGTCACTTGTTGATCTTGATTTATATTAGAAGAAAGATCTCCAACAAAAGGAATTTCTGTGGTCAAAGAGGTAACAAAATCGCTTTCTGAAAAAACACTGGGATCGTGTGGCCAAATACCAGTGGTTTTAAATCCGTTTACAGCGGTTGACATTGTAGCTGCTTGAACAAAAGCTTTACCAAATAGTTCAGCTACTTGTCGCACGGTGACGACCATCCCGGGATTGGTCCGTTGCCATGTTGAAACAGCTTGGTCGTAAAAGATGCTCAATGGTGTCATAAAAACTACATCAGCGGGTTGAAGCCGATGAGCGGTGTGCGGAGGAAAACATAAAATTATAACCCCGTTTGCTCGAGCTTCATTAGTTAAATCTATGTTTTGAGTATGTGTACTGTGTCCGTCCAATAGCAATAATACTGGCCGATCTACTGATGTACCACTAAATACAACAAACTGCTTAAACCACTCTAGAAACCGCTCGGCTGTCATCCAACCGGAGTCTTTACATACACCCCAAGCTCCTGGTGCAGCATTTAACATCAACTCAGGATTCATCCTTTTTCGTGGGAACACCATCATCGGTGGCATATAATGCCCGTTGGCACTGAAGCATATTTCAACTGTGATAATAGAATTAAAATTAAAAAACTTTTTCACTTTGTTCCACTTATTTATTATTACCAGGACCGGTTTCATCCTACTACGGACATTTTCAGACTGGTAGTTGAAACTCTTATGCTACTGATTTTATACAAACTTAGGCAGGGGTATACAACATTGTTTATATATAATGAATGATTCTATTTTGTTAATTTGAGGTAGGTATTATGAGTTATTTTGTTAATTTAGGGTACATTAAGTAATTATAAAGTTTATTTTTACAAATTATGAATGATGTTACAAAGCAAGTAGATATTTATAGTTCATATGAATATAAAAGAATTTATATAATTAAAAAGGTTTGTGATTTCTGATATTTTATTTTTGTAATGTTGGGATATTCCCTCCTTGTTGCTTAGGGCTTATTGTCAAATATTGATAGCACTTAAATAATTATTATTAGGGTTCCCCACATATTTGGGTTATTACATCTTTAAATTGCATACTTAAATTATACCACTGCTCTCTGAAGTAAAATTATTCTAAGTGAATTATAATGGGTAAATTAATGGTGATTGAGCATTATGTTCCAACTGTTTATTCATAACATATTTACGATCTATTTTCTTCGTTAAGCGATTGATTTCTAGTGACTCTAATCTGTCTAATTTTTGTCCTTTGTTGCAAACATGAAGGATTTTTACATCTCTATCTTTGTCAAAGGTATGTTGGTTTTCTAGTAGATGCAAGGCAACGTTCGATAAATCTCCTTTTTGATTAACCCAACTAGCGAAATGTTCTTTTATACGGGTTGATACTGCTCTTCCTGTTTGTCCTACGTAATACGCGGGGCAATTCGAGCAGTTCACCTGGTAGACTCCAGAGTTTTCCAGATTACCTCTTTTATCTTTATTGTTTATAAATATTTTACCCAAAGAATTTACATTATAAAAGGCTGTCTTACATTTTTTATCACTGTCTATTAATTTTGAAATTTTATTTGATATTTTGCCAAGGTACGGTATTTTAGTCCATTGTTTTGTTTCTATTTCCTTGTCCGGCGTAAGGCCATATGTAATTGAAGCTACGGTGAGTTTTTTATTCTTCTTCTTTATTAGATTATCAATCATTATGCTATCGTAACCATTATTTTCTGCAATAGTTTTGATAACTTTTAATTCATTTTTGTAATTTATGTCGTTTAGTGGTACATGTAATAGTCTATGGATTAAAGAAAGGAATACCGACAATTTATGTGAAATATGGTGTCTTGAGGAGCTGTGAATAATATTATCGCTATATGTCGGTTTCCTGTGTATCGAAAATTCTAATTTGTTATTAACTATATTCATTCCTATATCTAAAAAGTTGATTTTATCTCCTCCTATCTCCATCGTGAATTGAATTGACTTATTGATTTGATTTATTTCTTTGATGAAGATATCTAGTTGTCTCTGCGTACCGGTCCATATGATCAAAATGTCGTCTACATATCTCCGATAGAAAATAACATTTTTAAATGATTTTAACTTTTCGATGGTTTCTTCTAAGTGGTCCATCATGAACTCTGCTAATATTGGTGAGATAGGACTGCCCATGGCCAACCCTTTTGATTGTAAATAGAATTTATTATCAAATCTAAAATAGTTTTGTTCAATGCACGTATTTATTACTTGATTAATTTCTCTCTTTTTTATTATATTTAAATTGATTTTCTCCATGTAATTATTGATTATTATTTTTAATTCATCTGTGGGTACGCTTGTAAATAGACTAACAACATCAAATGACACCAGAGAGGCGTTGTTTGGTATATGTATATCCTTGATGAGGTCTATTAATTGCAAAGAATTTTTTATTCCATATTTTGGTTTGAAATTTAAAGTGTTTTTAATGATTCTATTTGCGTATTTTGCTAACTTATAGGCTGGTGCTGAGTTATATCCTACGACTGGTCTCACTGGTATATCTAATTTGTGAACTTTAGGTTGTCCATATAGCCGCGGGCATTGGGGGTTCATGACAGTGAGGTTGGATTTTTGGAATTTATCTTTAATGAGTGTTTGGCATGTACTAAGAATTGAATTTATTTCTGCGGTAAATTTTGGGGTGGGATCTTTTTTTAATAAAATTACATCACTAGAGTCCAGCACATTTTGGACTTTTTCAATATAAATATTTTTTGGTAGAATTACAGTGCTATTCCCCTTATCAGCTTTTGAAATAATTAAGTTATTTTCTTTAATTTTATTTTTAATTGATTTTATTATACGAGCTTCGCTTGAAAACTTACTATTAGTTATAGCGTTTTTTATTATTTTTGAACATAAATATTTTTTACCGTAATCTGATGGAATTGCAATGTCTACGTCTAATGCAAAATTCTCGTAATCTTTTATGTGAATTGGTAAGTCAGGGCAATGTTTTAATCCTTTATCTAGCATTTTTATTTCATCTACATTAAACTGTACCTTGGACGTGTTTACTACTTTTTCGTAAAAAGTTGTTTGAGGTAATTCTATATTAACATTAGTCGGTGATTTTAATTGTTTTTGTGTCCAATACTTTAATTTTTCGATTTGTTTCTGATATGTTGCATGTATTTTATTATTTACCATAAGGGTAGTTTCGTTAAAAAGGCAATCAAATTCTATTGAAAAAGTTTTTTAATTTTAATTCTATTACAATGGAATTCCACCACGAATTAACAGTGCAAAAACTAGACTCATCAACTGTGATAGTTGTTCCTCGTTCAGCAGACACTATTGCATCTACTTGTTTTCGGCCTTTTCTAGCTAATATTTTTGATCTTGATTTAGGTACTACAGATACGCCAGTTTCGTCACAATTATATATTCGGTCTGGAGTCAGGCTATGCTTGTCGAAAACATTCGCTAAAAAATTTAAAAAAGTAGTTATAACTACTGTTAAAACCAGCAACTCTGGCGGCAGAAGTATTTTCCGGTTTCTTGATAAGGGGGATCAGGGTGTCTTTTCAAAAAAAATTTCAGCCAGTCCTTACCAGCTTCAGCCTTCTCAGAATTAAATGGACTAGTTTTATTGTTTCGTACAGAAAGTTGATAAATCAATTGCTTCAAATCTTTTGTTGTGAGTAGTGATGTATAAATTCCCGGGAATTTTGATTTTAACAACATAATACCTCAAAAATAATAATATTTATTAAATAAAAAATAAAATATACACACATATGGTACATATAGAGCAGGATAGATCCATAAAAAACTATTCCCATATATATAGGAATAGGATCCAAGAGAAAAATAACAAAAAAACACCGATCAAAATTATTTTAAAGTGAGTAGTATCTCTATATTTTATTTTTTTTAATTTTATTTATTTAAACGCCCATTGGGCTTTTACATACATTGTTATTAGTGTTATTACATTAACTATGTGACATTTAAAAGTTTACGTACATATATAAATAAAATAGTTATTATATCTGTAGTACATAAATGTTTTACAAATAATACAGAATACCATTATGGAGAACAGTTTTTTTTTTTTTTTTACTTAGAAAAATAAATGGATTGAAATTAATCAGCATTTATAGGGACTTAAAATCATATTCGAATTGTTATTTAAATTACAATATTAATTTGTAAAGTTAAAACATATATATTAAAGTTAAAAAGTCATAAAAGAAAAGAGTGAAAAAACAGAAGCTAAAAAATAGGTTTTTCACTATGGAGTGGATAAGTCATACATTTCAGCAAAGTGTTTATGTAGATTTCGTTTAAGCACTGCTACGGAATCTCTAAATATATCAACAACATTACCAAATTTATTACCAAAATTTTGTATTCGATTTAACGATATGTGCGCTTGATAATTAGATTTGAAATTGTCACAGAAAAAGGTGGAATTTTGTCTCGTATTTTTGGAAGGTACAAATAATTTTATTGTGGCAAGAATTTCAGGGCTGTCGATTCTATAATTAATAATTTTATTTAGTAGAACAAGGTCGGAGATAATTCGCCTATCTGACAGCGTAATCAAATTTAGTTGATGCATGAGTTGGATATAATTTATATTTTGGATTGGAATATTCAGTTTAAAGTTAATAAATCTTAAAAATTTGTGTTGTACCCTTTCAATATTGTTGGAATGTACTTTATAAAACGGGGACCAAATAGGCGAATTATACTCTACTTGACTTCTTACTAAAGATGTGTACAGTGTGTTCAAACATTCTAGTGACTTGAAGTCACATGCGGTTCTACATATAAAACCAAGCATTTTTAGGGCTTTATTTGTGATTTCATTTATATGCGGATTGAATGTTAACTGTTCATCAAATATAACACCCAAGTCCCTGATTTGAGTGACAGCTGTCAATTTTACATTATTAAGCGAATATTCATAAATTGTATGATTTCGTATTTTACAAAAACGAATGACCTGACATTTTTTAATATTAAGAAACAGAGAGTTGATGATGCACCAACGATATAGTTTATTTAAATTAAGTTGCAAAGTATAACAATCGTCTAGACTGCGTATTGTTTTATATATTTTCAAATCATCTGCGAAAAGAAGAACTTCTACATCTTTAAATATGCTAACAATATCATTAATAAATAACAAAAAAAGAATTGGTCCCAGGTGAGACCCTTGAGGGACCCCACTTGTGGCTTCGAAAATGTAAGATTCCACAGATTTTATTTTGACACATAGCTCTCTTTTACTAAGATAACTATCAATCCAACTTAACAGATTACCCTTGATACCCAACATACTTAATTTTTGTACAAGGATATGTCGCCTAACTTTGTCAAAAGCTTTGGAAAAATCAGTATATATTGAATCCACTTGATGCTTCAAGGCAAGAGAATCAGTTATGTAATTTTCGTATATGATCAAGTTACTTAGGGTGGATTTACCTGTGATAAAGCCATGCTGGTTGGGTACAATAATATTATTAATTTGTTTACATATTACATCTAGGACTAACGATTCAAATAGTTTGGGAATAGCGGACAATATACATATTGGTCTGTAGTTTGATATATCGCTTTTATCTCCCTTTTTATGAATAGGTGTAAGATAGCTTTTCTTCCACTGTTTTGGAAAACACCCTGACGACAAAGACTTATTAAATAGTAAAAATAATGGATAAGTCAAACTGCGAACACAAGATTTTAAATATATTGGAGGGAAACCATCCGGTCCAGCGGATTTATTAGTATCTAATGCTTTTATAGCCTTTTCTATAGCGTTTATTTCAATAAAACAATGGTTTAGGTTAAGTGATTCTTCAAGTGATATATCATTTGGGATTTCATTATCAGTAATATTATCATCATAAACACTTTTGAATAAATCTGCAAAAAGATTGACAATGCCTTCGGTATTATCCGCACAATTGTTATTCAGATACATAATATTTGGTAAACTACAATCATTTTTTCGCTGAGCATTAGAAAAGTTCCACAATTTTTTAACATTATCATGAACCTTCATTTCTATTAAACTAATATAATCATTATAACATTTTTTAGACAATTCTTTGCACTGCTTTCTTATGTTAGTAAACATTATATAATCATCGACGTTTCTAGATTGCTTATATATTCGGTGAGTTTGTTTTTTAGTATAAATCAATTCTTTTAAATTCTTTTGAAAACCATGTAGGGTAAAGGGATGCAATAAAATTAACTTTTGGAACATGACGTTCTTTTGAAGTGTTTAGGATTGAATAAAATTGTTGGACTTGATTCACAATATTGTTTTCATCTTCTAGAAATGACCAGTCTATATGGTCAAGATAATCAATTATATTTGGGTAGTCAGCTTTTTTAAAATTGTACGATGAAGTTTTTAATTTCTGCAATTTTCTAGACTCATTTGTGATAATAATATCTAACGCCGGATGGTGTTGGTCTAAAGGTAACAACAATTCATCCGATTGTTCTACCACTGTCCTTAAGTCACTAGAAAATACTAGGTCAAGCATTCGGTTATAAGAATTATGCACTTTATTTAACTGTTTTAGTCCTAGGAAAAAAGACATATCAAGCATTTCCTTAGATTTGACACACTGCACTTCTGTTTCGTTAATAATCACTTCATTGTTCTTATCGAAAGACCAGTCAATTTTCGGAAGATTGTAGTCGCCTACAATTATAAATTTGGCTTTAGGATATTTATATTTTAGTGTTTCTACATCCTCGATGTGGTTCTTGTATATTTGCAGATCTGACATTGGTGGAATATAAGTACAAGCGATAATGATTTTTGTGGATGAAATATTTAGCATTACAAACATCTGTTCAACGCTTTTGTGTTTAACTGGCAATTTTTTAGATGAAATGTTTTTAGATATGCACACCATTACACCTCCTCCTTTTGATTTGTTGCTTGTAATGGGGTTACGGTCAAGACGATAGATGTTGTATTTATTGAGACCTAATTCCGATGAATTGATGTCCTCATTTAACCATGTTTCTGTTAATAACAAAATATCATGTGGGAATGTGGGAGAAGTTATTTTGAGATGTTGTAATTTGGTTCTCATTCCGCGAACATTTTGGTAGTACCCAAACAATTTTAGGTGCTGTTTAAGTTTTTTGGCACGTTTTTTATTATTTTTGGAACAGAGTTTATGTACTTAATTGTTATGTTTGTTTCCCCATCCGCTTTTCTCGTTTCAAACTCTTTCCAAACATCCGTCATTTGTTTCCTTTGCAGCTCCGTGAGATCTTGTTTAACTTTGATGCCATTTTTCAGTTTATATTTATTTATGATTATTTGCTTAGCTTGATATGAATCTTGGAGTTCTACTTTTATGGGTCTGATCTTGTCAGTTTTTCTTACGCCAAGCCTATATATTTTAGAAATATTTATCTGTAATGTATCATCGATAATTTTTAACGTTGAACATACTTTGTTGTTGTCATCAGATATCCTGTTGGTTTGATTCTCGTCTCTACTTTCAGGTACGTTCAGCAGAATTAGATTTTTCGAACGTAAATTCCTTTCTGTTATCTCGGTAATTGCGTCACATATTTCCATTGAAGTAGATTGAGTAGTTCCAGTTATTGCAGGTTGGTTATTAATAATATTTTTGTATGCGGATAGTTCACCCTCCATAGTCCCCATCTTCACTGCCATCTGTCCCGCGACGCCCAGTAACTCGGTAGTTTTTGGCATTATTTTTGCAAGTTGTTCTTTATTGAACTTATTAGATAAGTCGGTAATTATTAAATGTATTTGGTTAATAATTTCCTGAGCCTTCGCCATACATTGATTAGCATCCATTTTTATTTTAGAGGTTCGTAATATTAAGTTAGGAAGTGAGTGATGACCCTGCACCCTGCACTCTCAACTGCGTATCGCGTAGCGAGTTGCAAGTGTCCGGAGTGTTTCTGCGCTGCTTGCACTTACGGGTGATAGTGACCTACTATGATGTCGCACCGCTCACACGCACTGGAATCATGTCTGATAATATTTTATAGAATTTAGTGAATAACCGATTGATACGTTTGGATCACTACGATTATGGTATAATTATATTTCACAGTGTTTAGAGGGATTTTTATAATGTGATTCACACAACCAATTGTTTAAATGATGCTTATAATAACTATTTTAACTGAAATTCGCAAGACAAATTCAAACGTTACTTGTCACTTTTAATATGTCTTCACGGTGACATGTATATAATTGTATACTGTACAGTATTAGTAGCCTATATACACTTTATGCTAGTAAACAGTACATATAAAAAATCAATCGTAAAACTGTAAAAATGACAACTTCACAGATCGTTACTGTTCATCTGATGATACCGATTGGACACTGACACTATCAACTTCACTTTCACCTTCATATTCTTCTTCTTCTTCATCCGACCTGGACGAAGTTATGGCCGACTCAGGATTATCTACGTTTTCTTCTTCCTCAGCACAGTCAATTGGATGTTTGCGTTTGTGAATACCAGATAGGTTTGAAACGTTATGATGCGAAGCAATCTGCTCATCCGTGGAAGAAAGGGTTTTCTTGGGAGCAACTTGAGAGCCTCTTTCAGAGGAAAGAAGTTTCCAATTGTGTGCCACAAATGTTATTTTCCCTGCTCTTTGAGTTGTTAGACGATTCCTCCGTGTTGTATGAATGCGACTAAATGTGCTAAAAGATCTCTCAGTGGCTGCTGAAGTAAAGGGAGCAGTCAATATTCTTATGGCAACCTGTGACAAATCAGAACATCCGCACATCTCCTTCCACCAGGTCACTGGCGTGATTTTACCGACACACTTCCATAGGAATGCCTTGCTCCATGATTCTTTAGCCCTATAATTGGCTAAATCGACAAGAACATTTGCACTATCAACAGTATCCATATGACTTGCTACTTGGTCAATGAATTCAAGCGCTTCAAGTTGCTGTGCGTGGCTTAGCAGTTGTCCTTGGGAACATGGATCTAGTAGGGCAGCAGCCAGATGTATTGGAGCAATAGCAAGTGGTAGGGAAGTCCCTAGATCAGGGGATGTCGTCTTAGATAACTGCTAACACTCAATAAAGCATCCAAGAGAAGTTTAGAAACCATTTTATTAAAAATAAAATAAATTCCCCGTTTTCGGGAATTTTTTTCAGGTCGGGGAATATTCCCGGGTCTACATCACTAGTTGTGAGGCCAAAAAACCTGCTTTCCATGTCTAGTAAATAATCCACCAGCTCATCCTCTTCTTTTTGCGAAAATACTGGTAATATGGGTCCCAAAGGTACCTTTATTTACATTTTCTATTCTATTCTCGTTTTCACAAGCTTTTTTTACTTTTCGTTCCAATGTGGTTTGTGGGACTGAGAAGGATTTTGCAGCCAACATATATCCCATTTCTCCCTTCAAAACAACTTATATCGCCTTTTTCATTACTTCCTCTGACCATTTTCCTCTATCTGACTTTCTTTTATAATTATAAACCATCCTAAAACAATATATAAAAAAATATGTAAATAATCAAAATCATGTCAGGCAAGATGGGGTATATGATACCCCGTCTTGCCCGTTGATCCGTTTTAAAATAAATAACCTAACAAAATCATGTCGGGCAAGATGGGGTATATGATACCCCGTCTTGCCCGTTGATCCTTTTTAAAATAAATAACCTAACAAAATCATATCGGGCAAGATGGGGTATATGATACCACGTCTTGCCCGTTGATCCGTTTTAAAATAAATAACCTAACAAAATCATGTCGGGCAAGATGGGGTATATGATACCCCGTCTTGCCCGTTGATCCTTTTTAAAATAAATAACCTAACAAAATCATATCGGGCAAGATGGGGTATATGATACCACGTCTTGCCCGTTGATCCGTTTTAAAATAAATAACCTAACAAAATCATGTCGGGCAAGATGGGGTATATGATACCCCGTCTTGCCCGTTGATCCTTTTTAAAATAAATAACCTAACAAAATCATATCGGGCAAGATGGGGTATATGATACCACGTCTTGCCCGTTGATCCGTTTTAAAATAAATAACCTAACAAAATCATTTCAGGCAAGATGGGGTATATGATACCCCGTCTAAAATAAATGAAAACAATAATATGCACCATGTGTAGAAACAATAAATAAACAATAAACCAAAAAAAAAAAATAAATAAACATTACAGAAATTAGACTAAAGTTATAGTTGGGTAGTACGTTTAAAATTGGCAACCATTACTTTATTCTGACTAAATGGATCGTCTTAAACCATATAGAACTAAGTCAAAAAACTTACATTTGAGAAAACGATGGTTTTGCGTTTGGTAATGCTGTGTAAATACCACCATCACTATGGAACTAAATTGTGACCTAAATTTAAGATAAAGGCTTAGATTGAGTTTTGAACATATATTTATTATTCCAGCATATTTAACATATCAATTAAAAATCATTTAAAAAAGTTAGTTCACTCTGGTTGAATACTTCGGTAAGTTAGTTCAAAGTTAGTGCACTCTGGCTGGTTATATTATGTGACTAATCTCTTCCATTGCATACATTAAGTGAACTAAGTTCATTCTTCGAAAAACTCGTCGTCTGAAGCAAGTTCTAGGCCATCAACATCTTCATCACTTGCATTTCCTGATTCTTCTTTTGTACGCAATGCTTCAAAAAATGGGTGATGAATCGGTGGAACATACTTTAATAGTGACATTATGTCATTCTTCTTTGCTTGTGCGATTCGATTTCCTGCAGGGTACAGTTGGGTTAAAACTACCTTGCTAACATTGAATGGTTTTCCCCGGAGTCGCTTATTGAGGTTCACTTCATAGAATTCAACTGCATCGTTGAGAGTGTACTTGAACTTCAAAATGCCTGGTCTTGATTTCACAACACATATTAAACGCATTTTTAACCATTCTACTTTCATTTTTTTGTTAGCGACAGTGGTTTTTTTCCTGTTTGTGAGAAATGATAAAATCGGTTTGGTAGAGACAAAATTTTCAGGGATCATCGTCGAGACTTCAAAGGATTGCTTTCGTGGTCGACATTCACGAATAATAGCGTTGTAATCTTCCACGGAATACACATTTTTGTGATACTTTAGATGTTTTTCAATGTCCCCAAAATCGCTGTCGTTAGGAAGGAAGCTATGTCCTGGCACTGGAAATTTGTGTTCTATAATGTCGATTGGGTTGTCATCTCTCTGAACAATGTACATTATTGCTGCTGCCATCTTGATGTTCCGGTTTTGTCCACCGCAAGAGTCGGACCAGAGCACAAGGTGGTTGGAATTAATTTCGTTAGATGCTAAGTATTTTAGAAGACATGATGCAATTTCGTTTGGCCCACGAGAAGCAAGTCCTTCGTGCCAAACATGCATAGTAGCCTTATCATTCTTGCATTCATGCATTCCTAGGTTATAAACTGAGAGCTGACGCTTATAATATGCTTCACCTGTAGATATCTTGGGTATTGGCAAAGTTTTCTGTAGGTCGAAAGTCAGCATTTCAATTTCTCCTTTTTTTGCAAGCACTATATCATTTTTTTTGGAAGTCTGCGTAGCTTCAACACGGGCGTGGTGAAGAGCAAGGTCTGCTTTCAACTTGTTCATTTTGTCTTTGTCTTGTTCTGACAAAGGTTTTCCTTCTTCTGCCCTTATTTGCACATTAAGGCTATCACAAGTCTTGCATGTATCCTTCTGTGGTGTCTTGAACTTGAGATTAAAAGATCTACGAAAAACTCTCTCGTATGATGATTGACTTACTGGCTTATTGTTTTTGAATTTGCAATCATCGCAATACAACCTGTACATCATGCATAGGTTTAACCCTGGCTGCAGATACTTGCAATTGGGGTTTTTGATACGCGTGTAGTGACTGATGTAGCGAGGAAAGCTTTTAATGTGGTCGTGAACGAGTTTTTCAGTGGCAGCATCAAGTTTATTTCCTGGCACATGGCGCCCCCTGTTATCGGTTAACTTTCCGGATCTACCTTTTACAAGAGCTCGATGCACACGAGCACTGTCAATCCGTAAGGTGTTCAAAAACATCAGTTTGCACACCTGAATGTCCTTTTGGTCCCCCTTTAAATAATACGCCCTTGACTCTTGTCTTCTAGATGCCAATCCTTTCACACCAACTCGTTGTTTCACACTGGTAGTCTTCACAGAACCAGCAAGAAATGCAGTTTGGGAATCCCAAGACCCGTGCACATAAAATCTGTCATAACATGCCTTTTTGTTGGCAGTACTTAGAAAATTGTAGCACTTACGTCTACAAGTGCATTTATAATCGATAAAAGGTTTGCCCGTCATAACCTTTCCTTTGGATGAAGTGTATTCTTCTGCCGAATTTCGGTGCTTTTTCCTTAAATTTTTTCGCCACTGCGCAGCATCAGCATACTTGCTTTTCACTTTTTTTGCCCCTTCGTGTAAAACGGCATTAGTTGGCAGTGGCAATGCGTTTCCCTCCGGGGAAGAAGTCTCACTATTTTCAGCATTTTCGGTGAGTTCACGTTCCGCATGAGGAGAATTTTCAGCGCAAATGCGATCTGAAAAACAAAATAATTATTATGAATGGCGAATTTCACTTATTTTAGTCTTTAATTCAACCCTACACTATCTCTAACCATCAAATACAGCAGCCTTCTGTATCATGTTGCTTCAAGTTTCCCCTACATTGATTCAACCATACTGAACTAACTTTTAAAGTGTGAATTTTATTGCACTTAACCTGAGCTTTCCAAAATTATTATTCAACTTATAAATGCTTAATAATAAACACAATCTGCAGTACTCAACAAAAACATGATTTTTTATTTATTTATCAAAATATTGAAAGTTATCATGATTTTGCTACTTAGTTTACTTTGGTTGAAGACTGGAGTGGCTAAGAACGATCCCAGTTCAAAATAACATTTATTTCCAAATACTAGTAATTATTCAAATAGACTTACCTTCTGAATCACTAGGAACATAAGTTTTATCATTGTCATCTGACAATTCACTGAAATCTGACATGGAACACTCTGAAAAGTCATCATTTCTGCTGACCGACGCGCGACCTGTCATGTAGGAAGCCATGTTGGATACTGAGTTAGTTTAGTGTGGCTTGAGAACTAATGGAAGAATGCTCGTTTCTGATTGGTTCACCGTGCTAAAAAACTATCTATGATTGGTCAATCAACATGGTTCTCTCTGGCAAAGGTAGATTATGATTTGGAGCCCTCATTTCAAGCACTAACTCAAAAACTGCAAAAAGTGAGTTAGTTCACTATGGTTTCAGACGATCCAAATAAGTGTTTACATATTTATTTTTATTTATTTATTTTATTTTAATATTACATTTAGTTACAATAGTGACGTATTGCCCACCTCACTAGGTGTGGAACGCCTGTGTTGAGATGGCAATTTACATAGTGGTTGTTAACTAGGTTTTAGCTAATACAATATTTTGAAAATGCCAGATAAAATAAAATCAGTATTTTTTTTTTTTTTTTTAATTATACAATTCAAGAGTGAATGTAGAAGGTGGAGGCGAAGCAATAATAATTTTAAGTAATTAATTAATAAAGTTTCAGTTTGACCAAAAGGCGTATTATACATATATACACAGTAGGACAATTTTTAGTATGTTATGAAATAGTTCAATGTATATTTTTATTGGAGGTAATCAATGATTTTATTTTTAAATAAAGTTTTGATTTGTGTGTTTCTAATGCCAATAGGTAGAGAATTGAATAGCTTAATAGCATTGTATTTAAAGCTTTTTTTGTCCAACTGACAAAAAAAGCTTTAAATACAATGACAATTGACAAACTGGGATGTTAAAAGATTTTACATGTGAATGTCTCAAGGCTCTAGTGCTTGTTCGTTCTTCATACATATGGGTATTTTTAAATTGATGAAGCAGGATATTTTTTGAATATAATTTCAGATTTATATACAATTACAAAGAACCCGTAGATAAAGTCGGAATATAGAATGATAAGTAATAATAAGTAAATGATAGTAAGTAAATAAATATGAGCCAATGATGGGTCTGGCCCGGCGCGCCAGCACGTTGGTTGGTCTGGCCCGGCGTCTACATCTGTTCGTCTTTATCTGCATCGTGCCCTTCGATCACATCCATGATATATCTCGTGATTATCTCGATGATTTCGGGCATGATTGTCTGCGCGATTAGAGCCAGCAGCTCCGCGAAAGGTTTGTTCAATTGATCGGGTTCCCTGTTTTCTTCTATTTGGCCAGAAGTGAGATTCCCTTTGATGTTCTGGTGTTCCCAACAATGTTGCTGGTTGGTTTCACTCACAGGAGATGATTTATTTCACACGCAACTTCCACAACATCTGGGTTGGGCAAGAAACACACTGATGGGAACCGAATATATTCATTGCACAGTATTCTACCCCGAGTTGATATCAATAAAGGCACTGATCCCAAAGTTATAGTTGGGTAGTACGTTTAAAATTGGCAACCATAACTTTATTCTGACTAAGTAAGTGTTTACATATACAATTACAAAGAACCCGTAGATAAAGTCGGAATATAGAATGATAAGTAATAATAAGTAAATGAATATGAGCCAATGATGGGTTTGGCCCGGCGCGCCAGCACGTTGGTTGGTCTGGCCCGGCGTCTACATCTGTTCGTCTTTATCTGCATCGTGCCCTTGGATCACATCCATGATCACAACTTCTTCACGCCAAAACTCTGAAGATGCTTTCAGGTTTACTCGAAGGCGAGGTGTGGAAGTACCGAGGCGATTATTGACTGGGGCATAGGCGTTAAATGAACTTCATTCAGGGGATGCGGCAGGCGATGGAACTATTTGAGAGGGTTTTAAATAATGCATCTGATGTCCTGAGAAACGAGCCATAAAGCTACTATTGTATTATTGTACTATTGTATTATCAAATTAATTTACACATTCAATCACTTGAGTTGAAATGTCGTTACCTGTGCTAGCCAGCCCCCAGGAGAGTGGTGAGGTTATTAAATCTCCCATGTTCGTTTAACTACTGCTTTTGATTTCTTGAGAAACGAGCTATAGAGCGACTGTTGTGCGAAATGAATATATGCAATCGATCATTTGAGTCTAAATGTTGTTACCTGTGCTAGCCAACCCCCCGGTGAGTGGTGTGGTTATTAAACCTCTCATTTTCAACTAATGCTTTTGATTTCTTGAGAAAGCTATGGAGCGACTATTGTGCAAAATTAATATATGCATTCAATCACTTGAGTGTAAATGTCGTTACCTGCTCCAACTAGCCCCCCTGGAGAGTGGTGAGGTTAGTAAACCTCTCATGTTCCTTTAAATAATGCTTTCGATTTCTGAAACGATCTATAGAGTGACTATTGTGACAAATTAATTGACGCATTAGCCCCCCGGAGAGTGGTGAGGTTATTAAACCTCCCATGTTCCTTTAAATAATACTTTTGATTTCTGAAACGATCTAAAGAGTGACAAATTAATTGAGGCATTCAATCACTTGAGTATAAATGTCTTTACCTGAGCTAGCCAGCCCCCCGGAGAGTGGTGAGATTGTTAATCCTCCCATGTTCGCTTTAAATATTGTTTTTGATTTCTTGAGTAACGAGCTATAGATTGTCTATTGTGACAATTTAATCGACGCATTCGATCACTTGAGTCTAAATGTTGTTACCTGTGCGAGCCAGCCTCCCGGTGAGTGGTGAGGTTATTAAACCTCCTATGTTTTAACTAATGCTTTTGATTTCTTGAGAAACAAGCTATGGAGCGACTATTGTGCAAAATTAATATATGCATTCAATCACTTGAGTGTAAATGTCATTATCTGCTCCAACTAGCCCCCCTGGAGAGTGGCGAGGTTAGTAAACCTCCCATGTTCCTTTAAATAATGCTTTCGATTTCTGAAACGATCTATAGAGTGACTATTGTGATAAATTAATTTATGCATTCAATCACTTTAAGAGTTTAAATGTCGTTACCTGTGCGAGCCAACCCCCGGGAGAGTTTTAGGTTATTAAACCTCCCATGTTCGTTTAAATAATGCTTTTGATTTCTGAAATGATCTATAGATTGACTATTGTGACAAATTAATTGACGCCTTCGATCACTTGAGGAGTGTAAATGTCTTTACCTGTGCGAGCTAACCCCCAGAGACTCGTGAGGTTCTTAACCTCTTGAAACCCGAGGCTTAACTAAGCACTAAAAAAATATTTTTTTGTTATATTCTTTATTATAAGGGTAAAAGAAGCATAATTTTTTTTTTTTAATACATAGTTTATTAATTACAGATGGTACACTATAGTGCACCTCAGGTCACAATGTATCGAAAAAAAAAATTTCCTACTATGTAATTCAGTACTACAAGAGTCTGAAATTACAAATAAAAACAATAATTTAACTAATGTTAGGACATTTAAGATATAAGACATTTTGAAAGTATATTAAATATTAATAAAAAAACGTAACTTAAAAAAAAACTTTAATTTTCTACATAAAATTAGGATTTATATTATAAATTTACAAAATTAGTGCATATCTTATAATATAACAGTATTATACATTTCAAAACAATTCTTTATACATAAAAACATATTACATTTAATACAAATAAATTTAGACCTAGACTTGCATCCAGGAAATCGACATTTTGAGGCATTCGCTTCATCTTGAAAACTTGAAAGATGTCCTACGTATCAAGACGTACCTCGGGAATAGGTTGAGGAATAACCTTTCTGTGCTTCTTCGGATGTTCTGGCTCACATTGAGGTGATGGGGAGGCATTTCTAGGTCTGCCTCTACCCGATCGTGGGGTGAAATCTATATCACCACCTTGGTAGTGGTTCACGGCAGTGGCTACCCGCATCCTAAAGGCCAAAAGTCTCATCTTATCTCGTGCAAAAACTCCCTCAGAAGCACAATTCCTCCGGTACATTAGCCAACAATTGACTATTATCAAATCTATAAAGTGATTAAACACTCTTACGGGCCATTTGCAGGTACGCATTGGTAATAGGCAATGAGCCTATCGCAGAGACCTATTCCCCCCATTGAGGTATTGTAATTTTAATTCCTCCTTTGACCATCGTTTACAAGTCCTCAAAGGGGAGCTCCCTGCAGAAGTTGAGAGGAGAAGTACAGACTTGTTGTCTTTCCATTTGACGACACACACTTTGTCATCTTGGCGTACCTTCTCATCCCAACTTCCCCGTGCCAGATCTTTGTCAGGTTTCAGCTTCTTCACAACATCTCCAATCCTATTTGTTCGTACTGTACCTGTTATGAATATTTTTTCGACTAACAACATTTCTGCAAGCTTTAAGCTTGTAAAAAATCTATCTGTGTAAATGATGCAGGAATTATTCTTAGGTACAGTACGACAACAGTTTTACCACACTTGCACCTAGGCCTAAAACTTTTTTGTCTTCTTCGCTGACCGTCCCAGCTCCTACATAGATGTGAAAATCCAATACAAGACCATCCCTTGCAGCAAGAACAAAAGCCGAGAGGGTTGGGCTTGGATGGAACATATTGTCGGTGCTGGCAGCGTCCAGAACAGGGAATCATTTGCTCGTCTATTGACAAATGAGAAGCTCTAGGCAAAGTGTGAATTTTTTTGATGATGTTGTGAATGAAGGGTTTGACCAAAGCTTATCTGGATCGTTTGTTCTGTCCTGCAAATTGTCCGCAAAATGTAAAAAATTGCTTAGCTCAAAATATCGATCTCTGGACATACAATTAGTTATAATTGGTAAACTTAAATCTAACGACCAGTACATCCGAGTTTGTGGAAACTTCAAACTGCCCATCAGCACCTGGACCCCAGTGAAGTTAATCAACTCCCTGGAATTCGTATTAACGGACCTGTGCTGCCGTTCCTGAATTGAATACAGGTTCGTCTGCTCCGCCACTAGTTCCCAAAACTGAAGGTCAAAGGTATTTCGAACAGTTTCATTACATTTTTGGAAGAGTCTCCTTCGGTTTTGAGAACTTCTTCCGAGGCTGGTCCTACAGTTGGCATTCTGTAACAGTAAAACAAAAATTATAAGGACATTAATTGAATAAAATATCAGGGAACAACACAAATAGCAACTCGTACGACGTAAACTCCCGTGGTTTACATACAATTGATAGAAGGTGTCACATAGGTCAATGATGTGGGAATAATATATGTATATTCAGAAGCTAATTAACTCTACATAAATTCATTGGGTAATTAACTCCACTCTTCAATATTACTAAAATACTCACACTTTTTTTATTTATTTGAAAAAACAGTACAAAAACCAATACATTGCAAAAGCGGTAAACAAATTATGGAAGAAAATTTTATACATAAGTATACAGTTAAAACAAATACAATATTTCGCGCTTAAAGTCGTTGTAGGACATATGGAAAATATCCAAGTTAGCTGGAAGGGAGTTAATTAACCTAGTGAGTCTTCCCAGGGGCATCACCCTTGGTAAGTTAGTTCTGGACCTGGGAAGAATTAAAAGCCTGTGTTGGCGGCCTCTCGTGAAATTATCCGGGGCATAAAGTCCTATTTTTGACAGAATGTCTGGAATTGATAGTAAACCATTCAGAAGCTTGTAAGCCATCAACAATAATGCGACGTCCCGTCTGGAACTGAGGCTGCAGATATTCAGCATTCCCGAGATAAATGCTGTTGGAAACAGCCATGGGTAAAAACCAAACTCTCTCATATAGAGGTATCGTAAAAATTTTCATGGAAAGCCATGAATTTTTCGGCATTGCAGTTTAAATCCGCATTCGTTTTGATGTTGGCAATCACTTCCTCCTTAGTTGTGCCAGGATCTAGTCGCGAAACTATTAAGAATCTCTGTTTCGGTATTACCTTAATAGCGTTCGTGTCGTTGGTTCCCGTGACGAGAACTTTGTTTTTATTCTTCAGTGCTGAACTGTAGGACAGGGGCGGGTGGGTGTGCGGGGCTTGCTCTTCGCCCGTAGCGTTGTCGCTGGTTGCTCCGGCGCCGGCGGGAGCCCTAGCCGGCTCGGGGGCAGGCACGGGGCCGGGGGGAACGGGGGCTGAAACTGCACTACTGTTGGATGGAACAGGCTGACCGCTACTTACTTCGGGTTGAAGCAAGACAGCATCACGATTCTCACTTGCGTTCTTTTTTGTTTTAGATCGCGTCGTGATTACCTTATCACTAGCGTCGGTACTGTCGGTACTCCGAAATACTTCAATACTCGCAAGGAGCCGCGAAATCGTATTATTTTGAGAAGTAACTTCTTCGGATAACTGACGAATTATTCGTGTTTGATCGATATTTTTAGTTTTCATAGATGTTATTTGCACGTAGCAATCGTTGAGAATCGCGATCAATTGTTTGTTAGACATATTTAATATAATAGTTAGTTATTTAAGTGAGTGCGACGAAACTGCGTGCGCGTTGCCGGACGTAACGTAAAAACCTCACGTTACGTCTGGCCATGCCCAGACTTTTGCCATGAAAGCCATGGCAAAAGTCTGGGCTGCCTATCTATTATTTCTTCCTCTTCGAAAAGATCCTCTGGTGGTTCATTCAGAGGTAGTGGAGAGGTTGCTTCCGGAATTTCGAAGACATACAAACTGTCATCATCTCACTCTTCACCGTCGGACACTTCAACATCGCTCCCATTGAGGATGTTCGAAATATCATCGTCATTCAGAAACCGAACTGACAGAACAAAACAAACATGAAACGTCACAATACTGACCCGAGGTACACTACAAAGTACCTGCTACCATTTTGACAAATTGGATTACTTTACAATCAATATATACATAATAAATAATCTTACAAGTAAATATGTTACTTTCATAATTATATTAACCTCTAAGGGAGTGAGTTTCTGAGAGCAAAAAGTGTTCAGTAGAGTGAGTTTTTTTTACCTTCAAAATTTGATTTTTTTATAAATTATATTCATAGCATGTGTTATAAAAATCAAACTTTGCTAAAGAAATACATATAGAAATATCAAAATAACCGAATTAATCCGATAACAAAAAATATGTGATTCATGTTTTGTCAACCATCGGTTCACGTAAAATGTACAACCTAGAACATAAATTTACTTACCAATTTTTATTTCAGTTTTATTTTGTACTTCCATATTTCCTCATCCGAATGTTGTTTTCACTATAGAACTTGTTTTATTTACACTAAAAAAAAAGTTTTATTTACACAATTTTTTTTTTCAATTTTTTTTAAATTTTTATGGGATAAACTTTTTACACCTTACTTTTTTACACAAAAGAAACTAAAAAATGTCATCTAAAACTATTTTTCACATTTTCATTTTACACTGAAGAACTACAATCTAATACTGTTTTTTTGTGTGATATATCTCAAAACAGGGAAATAAGCACAAAGCCACATTACATTGAATACTTGTTTCTGTTCTTTTCCTTGGCTGAACGGCTGTGTGACTACAAACATGGCACTTCCTTCGTGTTTTCCTTCCCTGAGTCTCTGTTTGTGGAAGCGGGTTGATAAAATGTCGTTCAGTTAGACGAGTAGGACAATCTGTTACTCGTCTTCCTCCAGATGCTGGTGGCCTTTCGGTGTGATATTTTTCTACCAACTGACCTACAAGATTCTCACGAAATTCACTAAAACTTAGTTTTTTGTTTGTTCTCTGACGATGTAGAAAGAAGGCGTTTAGGGCATTTATGTCTAAAAGGCGAAAGAAAATTTTCTTATACCACTTGAAAGACTTGCGAGAACTGTCAACAAAACCAAGAATTCGATCAACCTTATCTACAGCCCCCATGTTTTTCGAATAATCTACCACAGCTTCTGGTTTTATTTTGTTTTCCCTGGTAGAATAGTCAATTTTATCGGTGATCGTCATTTTATTTTCATGTATGTTTGTCAACATAATAATTTCTCGTTTATCACGCCACTTTACTGCCAAGAGATCATTTGAATGAAATGCTTTTACATCTCCTCTTTGCATTTTAGCATTTCCGAACTTAGGCATTTCCTTTCGGTTTGCTCTTGCAGTTCCACAAGCGTTTGTTTTGTTTTCAAATAAAACATCAAACAATTTTGGGCTTGTATACCAATTGTCTACAAAGAGTCTGTGGCCTTTTCCAAGATAGTCCTTCATCATAGTTGTTACAACTGACCCAGACACTCCAATATTTGGATCCATGATGATGTCTGAATCTGATCCAGTGTAAACTATGATATCTAAGACGTAACCTGTTTCTACATCACAACAGACAAATAATTTTATTCCAAAACGGTGTCGTTTGGACGGTATATATATTTTGAAGGAAAGTCTTCCCTTCCACAATAAGAGGCTTTCATCTATACATATGTTCTGAAATGGGTAAAAGGTCTGTTTGTAGATTTTCTTCAAAGGATCCAAAAGATTCCTTATTTTATATAATCTATCATTTGTCCGAACATTGTTATCGGCAAAATGCAGAGCCCGCAGTAAAAGTAGAAATCTATCCTGTGAAAATAACACTCTGAAGAATGGCGTTTCTATTATTGGGTTATTTGACCAATATTTCTTCAATGAGTTTTTACCAACAAGACCCATAAGCAAAAGTGTCGCCAAGAATATCTTTATTTCGGACACAGTAGTGTCAACCCATTTATTCATTTTTGATTTTAGACTTACGTTGAGAGCCAGTGTTGAAGCGTATTTATTTGTTTCCGTTACAATTGACTGAACTATGGTATTAGTAAAGAACAATTCAAAGAAGTCGAGTTCGCTTGCGTTCTCATCCAAATTTATATCGCCTCTTATACCTGAATGCCTGCTGTCAAAATCATGCAAGGTTGGTACAAAATCAGATTGAACCCATTTTCGACTATCCAATTTTTGCTTTTTCGAAGATGGTGGTTCATCTTCTTCATCATCAGAAATATTTGAGTCATCGGAAGAGCTATCAGAATGAACTGGTAAATCTTGGATATCATTGAAAAAGTCTTCATCATCACTTTCGGCTAATACGGCCGTAATTTCGTCTTCATCCAAAGGTGTTGACATATTCAATGTGAAAAGTTTGAAAAGTATATAAACACACAAAATTATCCAACACTAAAAAAGTCTGTTATAGAATATCACACGAAAAAAAATGTGTCGTCAATGCACGAAAATAGGACCCACAAAACACACAACCTTTCAATGTGAAAAGTATAATATATAAAAACACTCAAAATTATCCAAAACTAAAACAGAATGTTAGAGAATATCTCACGGAAAAGAAACTTGTCGTCAATACACGAAAATAGGACCCACAATACACAAAACCAACTAAAAAATCCACAATTCACAGTAATGTCACAAACGCACAAAATTATTTGTTAATTTCGCGATATAATACGCATATTTAACACGTAATAACAACACAGAAACATTCAAGTGTTTGTGTCACGAAAACAATGCAAATACCTCTAACAAAATCGGTAAAAATGTCGTTTACGCTCGCGAACTCTCAATAAAATGTTTACAATCAACGCAACTGACGCGCCATTACCACGTGTATTTTCAAAACGCTGTAGATCCGTTAAAAATAGACGGAATCTACATATTTCTTCGGCATATTTATGGAATTCGTCAAGAGATGTCACTAGCATGTCCTTTTTATGAATAAATTCGATAGAATGATTTCTACAAGCACCGACACACCATGGGCGTCCATACTCCTTTGAGCAGATTTTATTTCGGACGCCAACGGTGAGGCCATACTCTCTTAGAGGTTAAATCTAAATATCATTAAAATATTCCATATTTCAAAAGAAATTAAATAACTTACCCGGGCGAGACGAGGAACCGGACGCCATTTTGAAATAATGCACTTTACAAGTTTTAAATAATAATTTTGTGATAAATGCCACAGCTGACAAATCCTGGCGGAAGAAATATATACTGTTTGTCTATGAAAAGTGTTGTCAGCGTAAAAATATTAATAACATTGTCAGGAAAAAAAGAACAACACAGGTACAATACAGTGTACTTTAGGACGCAAGAGGTTGAACCTCCCACGTTCATTCAAATAACATTTTTGATTTCTTAAGAAACGAGCTGTAGAAAGACTATTGTGCAAAATTAATAAATGCATTTAATCACTTGAGTGTAAATGTCGTTACCTGTGCCAACCAGCCCCCCCGGAGTGAGGTTGTTAACCTGTTAACCGGGGAATTCTGTTTTTAATTACGCAGCATATAACGGGTGCGAACTCTTTCACTAGGACCTGTCAGTACGTCACGCTAGGAGGATGTATTTTTATAATAAAAGAGATTCATCTACACATATTTCTCCTACACATACATAAAAACTTTTCTCACAAATTGTTGATGATTGGATCAATTTTATATGTTTTTCTATTAGATTTGTTTGGATCAAAACTTACATTGTCTGCAAAATGCAAAAACTTGATAATAATCCAAACCTGCTTTCGCTCATAGTTTTATAAAAAAAATGGTGTTTCAATTATTATTCTTCTTCTTGAAAAATAATGTTCCGAAGACGGTTTTCCAATTATTCCTTGTAAAATTAGGAGCCCCTAAAAAATCTTCATACCAACTTCATTTGTATCCTTCCATTTTCGAATTCTCGAATGTGGTTTCAACTTAGGATCATTAGCAAAAAATTGGGCGGCGTACAAATTTGTTTGTTCTGTAATTAATTTGAATCCTCGTCTAAAAACTTCTCAAGATAAAACAAAGAAACTTTTTTTGGAGGAGTATCGTAAGTTTTTCCAGGATGTGCAGTGAAGGAAAATGGTGGTCTTTCTGCATTTTGAGGTAGCCATTCTTCAGAAACAATGCTTTTGCTAGGACCAACTTCATCAACTTCTTCACCATCTTCATTCTCAGTATCGCTCAATTGCGTGTTGTAGTTATTATTGCTGTCAGATGACTCCGATGACTTACTCATAATACGTCTCCTTTTTCTACCTGCCGGTACATTGATTTCGTCATCGCTGATATCGCTTTCATTCATTGTGATGGATACTTATAAAAATGTGTTCTAAAATAAAAGGGTTGGAAATATAAAAAAATACAAGTAAATAATATATAATATAAAAATACATGTAAACATATTGTGACTTTGTATGTCGAAGAGTATTTTATTTTCTCTAATGATAAAAAGGAAACAGAATTGTTGCAAGAAACTTTCAGTAGTCAATTAAAAATCAAAGATTTTGGGCAAATTAAATAATGTCTTGGTATAAATGTGAATCCTGATAAAGAAACTTTCACTGACCCGATCTCTCTGGTAGGCGTCATCTCTCCGGCGTATCCTGGCGGGGGAGGGCCGTACGCCCTTACATCCAGCTCATCCTCGATGCTGGTAGGGGCTATCTGCTCAGCCGCCCGTGGCTGTTCCTTTTGATTCGCCCCTTCATGTGTGGGCACAATGAACCTATGGGCTCTTCCCGGCATGTCTGAAAAGTACCATTCTTTGGAAGGCAGGTTCAGCACCATCGCTGCATCCTCGAGGAAGTCTATTCCCAGGAGGGTGTGGTTTTTCGATGCGTTCTGTAGCACCAAGAACTCGGTAGAGACTGACCGGTTCTGTATTTTTACTTCTACTCTGCTACGGAGGACTAGCTGGTCCTGGGTATGTCCGTCAGCAAGTATGATGGTGAGCCTCTCCGATGTGAAATGGTAGCCCTGTCGGCTTAGCAGCACATATAGTTCCTGGCTTGCGACGCTGGCCTTAGCGCCGGTATCCAAGAAAGCCGTTCCGACGTTTCCTCCCACTTCGATGTACACCGCAGGCCGGTGTCGCTGGACTGCTTGGGCCGTACGGGTGTTGAGGGAGTAGAACTGAGCGTTCCTCATTTCTCCTTGGTTGGGGTTGCAGGTCGGGCATCTGCTGCGTATGACCCCAGGTCGATTACAACCGTAGCATGCCAGTGTATTTGGTCCTCTGCTTGGCCCCTCTGCTTGGCCCCTCTGCTTGGCCATGTTGGAGTGAGGTTCCGGGTGGCGCTCCGCTCTCGAGGCTGCTTCCGGCAGGCATCTGTGGTATACCCGAATAATTTGCAGTTCGCACACCTCGGTCGTGTCCTGCGGACATTATTGCTCTGATTATTATTGTCAAATCTGACATTATTGTCCTCATTCCAGCGAGTTTTAGCCGCATCGTGAGATCTAGGCATCGCCTCACGCTCGGCGATCATCTCCTCGATGCATCGTGCTTTACTGAGCACATCTGAGAAGGTTTGGATGTCCTCTCTTGGCATCCGCTCTCTTATTTCTCGGTGCAGGAGACGGTATATAAAGTCGATCTCCTGTGTTTCTGGGTGTTTGGTCACCAGCTCCGCCAGGAGGGACCTTTTCTTGGTAATTAACAAGTCTGTGGCTCGTGTTCTTTCTTGCTTGGTTTCAAATAAGTCCATGTACACCTTGTACGCTTGTTGTCTCGGCGCGAATGTCTGCCTGAGCAGATCCATGGCGGCCTGCCATGTTTTGATGCCGGTTTTGACTCCTTGCCACCACGGCGAAGCCACTTCTTGGAGGAGTAGGGGTAGTCCTTCCAAGGCGTTGTCATCAGGTATTCCCTCAGATGTCTTGTACAGTGTTGCCGTCAAGATGAATTCTTCCACCTTCTGTGGGTTGGTACATCCATTGAACCGGGATGAACAGTGAGCGAGGTTTTTTATCCTCGCGCTCTGGAATAACTCGCGGAGTTGGTCCTGGGAAATCGCCATTTTTGATTTGGCCACTATCCGCGCACTTTTCCGTGTAGGTTCCGTTTTTTTTTTTTTCACTTTGTCTTTTACTTAAAAAAAGCTGTCACGTTGGTTGCAACTCTCGGCGCACTTTTCCGTGTAGGTTCCGTTTTTTCTTCACTTTGTCTTTCACTTAAAAAAAGCTGTCATGTTGGTCGCCACTTTCGGCGCACTTTTCCGTGTAGGTTCCGTTTTTTCTTCACTTTGTCTTTCACTTAAAAAAAGCTGTCACGTTGGGCGCCACTTGTGTCAGGGTGTTTGTAAGAAAATAGCTTTTTAGCGTCGGTCAGTTTATTTATCTTACATACAGGGTTCACAGCTTATAGTAAAAAACAATGATCACTTAACATTCTCAATAGCACTTAAACACAGCGTAATAGCCACAACAGAGGACCCGGGGGTCTCTTAGTTGGGTGGAGATTCTCCCGACAAGTAATGTCCCCGAGGGAGCTGTTACTTGAATTCCCAAGGAGGACCCGGAGGGTTCTCCCCTCTTGGTACTGGGGAGTGTTTAACTGGGCAATGACCACTAGGATTCTGTTGCTTAGTTAACCAGGAGACTGGATACTCTGCCTTCAAAATAGGCATGCACGGCGTTATATACCCTTTGGGCAGTGCAGTACCGGCCGCTGACGGAGGGGTGGGGGTAGCTCGGCCAATGGGGTGTCTTCCTGTACGGGGAATGGGCTGTGAGTGGCCGCGCGAGACGGCACTATGCGTGTGAGGGAGAAAGTATTCGGATCCGTGCGTCGGTCGAAATATCCCATACCAGACATGGGGACATAAAACCAGGAGTTAAATTGATTGAAAAACGCATTTTGGTGAAATTTAACTTTAGTATTTACTTTTATTCTTACTTTTACTATAGCTAGCGTTGAAACAGACAGCCCTAAGTCAATTTATAACTGTCACAATAATGAACACTGAAAGACAAGATGTTTAGGTTTAAAGTATCGTAAAGATGTAAATGTTAATATTGAAGGTTATATTGATGCTGATTGGGCAAGTAATTTTATTGATAATCATATTCAGGTTTTTGTTTTATGTTATCAGGTTCAGTCATCTCATGGGGTTGTAAAAAACAATGAACTGTATACATAGCACTTTTAAGTACTGAAACTTAATACATGGCAATTACAGAGGCAGAGGGTAGCAGGGAAGCTCTGTATCTTATTAATTTACAGAATGAGATAACTAAGAAGATTTTGAACAGAAAATTTATGGATTTATTTTTTGGCTTTATGATTACAATTGGCCCGTGTTTCTTAACCTTCTCCGCATCGCTTTCAGGAACAATAATAATTTTTTTTGTATATTTTTTAATTTATTTATTTTTATTATTCCCGTTTATGAAAAGCGATTTATTTTCATAAATTAAGTTTTTAACTTCATTCATATTTTGAGTAATTTTTTTTTTTAGCGGTCGTAGTATTTTTAATTCATCCCTTTTTGTAACTGGGCTATAATGTTAAATAATTGATCCATCCCTTTGTTTTTTTATTTTTTTTTTCTTGTGTTTTTTCTTCATTATTCTCCGAAATCAGAAGATAAAATATGCTCTCCTGTTCGTTTGGGGATCTTGGGGTCATAAAGGATTTTGTATTTTTGCAAGGTGTTTTATTTCCACTTTCTATTTTACCAGTTTTGTACACCTATTGCCAAATTTAAATTTTTGTTGCAGTTCAGAACATTTTAAAATATTCTCAATGATTTAATTCATTTAGACTAATAAATATTACAGGCGGATAAGGTGAATCTAGTGACAACACACGACAGCGTTCAGTGTCATAAAGGCGAGGCATTCACACGGAGAAGCTAGGTATCTAGTATAGTTGGAATAGTCAGAATAGGAAAGAAGGCACGGCACATTCATATTTGCTAGTGACATGTGCGTTCAGTATCATACAAGCGAGGCATTCACGCGGAGAAGCTAGGTATCTAGTATAGTTGGAATAGTCGGAATAGGATAGAAGGCACGGTACATATGATTCTACGAGCTTGCTCCCCCACGTGAAGGCCCGCACAACACAGGTCTGATGACAGCGTTCACTGTCACACAAGCGAGGCATTCACGCGGAGAAGCTAGGTATCTAGTATAGTTAGAATAGTCGGAATAGGATAGAAGGCACCGCACATGATTATATGAGCTTGCTCCCCCACGTGGATACATTTCATTAACAATAAGTATAATATATTATTCACATGATATTGCCGAAATTAAGTACTCAACAATTGTATATGTTATAATTTTTTTTAATAAATTAGATATGGAACAGTCTTTGAAAATGATCCGATGCCAACAGTTGTCGTATTTCGTAAACAGTACATGGATAGAATGCAGCATGAGGAAGTTTCAAGTTACTAGTCATTGGTAGAGAGTACACCAGGTCAGCCCTTACTTGGGCTGAGGCTACTGCGTCTTCAGCCGCATTATAAAAATACGTACAACCAAGTAGACATGGGCAAAATTGAACGAACAAACTAAATTAATAAAATCTTGTGACACAATCGATCTGATTCTGCTACCGTCATGAAGCAAGCAAAAGTCGATTACTAGACGCATCTACCTGCATGAATTAAACAAAGTGTCAGTCAACGAATTACTAAAAGTAACAGTTAATTAATACCATTTGGTGTGGTCTGGCTTGTAAGTAGCACAGACCATCAAGGAATATTTTAATTCCCTATGAAAAAAAATGGATTGATTATTGAATTCACTCTGCAGGAGAAGCAACAACTTATAAACCAGCCACCAAATACATTTTTTTAATTTTTTTATTTTTTTATTATTTTAATATACATCATATGGGTTACATTTACATACATATTTTGCAAAATATAATATTAAGGTTCATATATGGTCATGTATACCTTATCAGAAAAGAGGAGCTCTTGTGCCTGATAAGGGAGCCACGATTCTTACTTAGATTCATAATTCATAATGAGATATAATAATAATAATATAATAATATATATTATAATAATAATATATACAGGGTGTATCGGCACGTACCCGACAAACTTTAACCAGCTATTCCTTAGCACATTTGGAGTAAAAAATGTTATGGGCACTTTGCTGTCCGGTAACATTTTTTTTAATAAAAAAATTATTATTCATATTTTCACCACATTTCACCAATGTTTTATCCTTTGTCAAAGTTTAAAAACCCGTCTGGCAATATTTTGTTCGAGTTTCGTTAAATAATGTACGTACGTACCTACGTTGGCGCGCTTTTACAATCACAACGAAATGGCACAGCACCATTCGTCTCATTTTTAACTATTATTATTTAGTGTGTACGAAAGAGCGAGGACACTTTTTGACGCACTTGCTAATAACAGCTGTTGAACGCGAGAAACAAGGCAAATGACAGTGACGGAGTGTGGATTTTTTTATTTATTTTTTGTTTTTAATGGAAACAAAATGTTACCGGACAGCAAAGCGCCCATAACATTTTTTACTCCAAATGTGCTGAGGAATAGCTGGTTAAAGTTTGTCGGGTACTTGCCGATACACCCTGTATATATATATTTATTTTTGTTTAATATAAGTTTTTTTGGAAAAAAAGTTTGATTTTATTTATTTGTTCTTTTTGGTTCGTAATACAGCGCAATTCGGAAGGGAGATTATTGTAGTTTTTTATGGCTTGGTAAATATAATGGTTTTGCATTTGAGTTGTTTTAAAGATTGGCGTAATAAATTGATTTCCATTTCTCATGAGTTTATAAAATTCTTGATATTCTGTGTTATTTTTTTCTTTACACATTTTTATAATGGAAGTTTGCTTAAATATATCATCAATATTTGGTACTGGAAACAATTTAAAAAGCAATTTTGTTGGGAAAGTAGAGTTTTTTTTAAGTATTACTTTTATAATAATTTTTTGCGAGACTTTTACTGAGTTTAGGTTGTTTTTATAAGATCCTCCCCAACCTATGATTCCGTAAATAAGCAGGGAGTGGACAAGAGCATAATATACATTTTTTAGTATTTTCACATTTAAAATATTTCTTAACCTAACAAATATATATATACATTTCCTTATTCTCTTTACTAACTCCCTAATATGGCTTTTCCATTTCAGATTTTCATCGATGATCACACCAAGATATTTGATTTCAGAAGAAGAGTTGATTACAGTACACATAGGATTAAGTAGTTCACAGTTGATATTGTCACAATTTTCATCATGGATTATGATATTTACTTCGTGTTTAGGTATTTTTTGTAGTGAAAATAATACATATGTTGTTTTTTTAGCATTAAGTGTGAGTAGGTTATTATCAAACCATGATTTTAAGATATTAATACATTCATTTGCAAGTTTGTTAACTAGTTCCCATGTTTGACCTTTTATTAATAAAACAGTATCATCAGCATAAGAGATTAATTCACCTTTGATTTTCTGTTGGAAAATGTCATTTACATACATTAAAAATAGTAATGGTCCGAGGACCGTGCCTTGAGGAATGCCAAATGTACTTGTTAGTGGTGTACTAAAAGTTTGGTTTAATTTTACAATTTGAGGTCTCTCTGTTAAGTAGCTTTCTATCCATTTAAGGGCTAAGTGGTCAATGCCATTTTCTTTTAATTTTAATATAAGTTTTTCATGGGAAATGCTGTCAAATGCTTTCTTTAAGTCAATAAAAATTCCTATACATTTATTTGATTTGTCCAGGGTACTCTGAATACTAGATGAAATTTTTGCAATGGCATCTTGGGTACTTTTTCCCTCTGTGAAACCGAATTGATTTTCATTTATAATTTTGTTTTTATTTAAGAATGCAGTTAGTCTTTTTTTAGCAATTTTTTCAAAAATTTTCGACATATTAGATAAGAGTGAAATGGGTCTATAATTAGAAATGTCCTCCGGGCTACCGGACTTAAATATTGGAGAGATTATGGTTTTCTTATACGTGCTCGGGAAAACTCCTGTCTTAAAGCTATTGTTTATAATATGAGAGATTGGTGTAGAAACATAATTTTTAATGATTTTTAGTGTTTTTACGGTGAGACCGTCAAATCCCGGAGCAGAACCACCTCGCATTTTTGATATAATTTGTACAATTTCAGACGGATTGGTTGGTTCGAAGAGTTCAAGTTTAGTTTCTATATTCGGAATATTTTCAATATACATATTATTTATTTTTTTCACGGTAATTTTTTCTGCTAGACTCTTTCCTATATTTGCAAAGAAATCATTAAAAGCGTTTGCTCCTTTTTTAGGTTCTTCAATACAGTTAATTATGTTATTGTTTTGTATTACACTCTTAATAGTATTACTTTTGGTTTTTTGTTCACATATAAAGAGAAAGACTCACCAGAGAATACCACTCGCAATTGAGTTCCGCTCCTTGATCTTCAAATTCGGCAGCAGACGGCAAATCAGCACAATAATATATTTGCATTCGCACTATGAGATTATAATATGTCAACCAGCTCTCAAGAGAGTAGAATTTTTAATAACGATGAATTAGCACATTGTAATTCAAACGTACTGCCACATTATATTGACAAAAAATATTTTAATCATTTTAGTCTTAAATAGACCTCTTTTGACAAACGATACAATCCGGATGAATCCATCTGATCAATGCAAAGGTGACTGTAATTCGCTATCACTCACCTGCAGAGCAAAATCTATCCAAAACTGACCAGAGATGTCTCTTTCATCCATTATTTTCAATTTCTAATTTTAAAGTTTAATTAAAACCAATTTTAAGTCGATTGCTTATCCACCATTTAAGAAAAAGATTCCAACGTGTCCAGCCCGATGCTTCACATTTTAAAACCGAGCTCGGAGCGGTCGAAGATCCATCTCCATTAAATTTGGATGCAATTATTAACTACCAACGGTTGCCTCTCGCTGTTTGAAGCTGACTGCGTCAGTCTTTTTTCTGTTGAGAATTTGGCTATATTTCTTATTTTATATAACGGTATTTTTTAAATTTTCTAAAAACACGTTTCATATTTATAAATAATAAGATCGTAACGAGGAATCTCTGATATGAACTTAAATATGCACGTGAAATATTATATTAGAACCAAAAAAATTGCCACTGTAGTTCATTCCATAACTTCTAGAAAGTTCCACCTGGATATGTAATAATAAAAATAAATTTGTAATATAGGCGCGTCGTACTTAAAATCCATAACATATGATTAAATTTGTATGCCTACCACGGGCCTTGCCTATGTGGGATTTTTTGTTCTACATGTTGTCCGGAAACTCCTAGTGCAAACGAGAAACTGGTGAATATATAACAACCTTGTCTCTAATCACATTCGTTTTTTTTAAATTATTTTTCTACTAATATCATTATAAGTGTAACGAGAAAAATGATTAATTATAAAAAATAATATTTAAAAATTGTCTAAAACAAGGTCATAAACAACAATACCGCTTTCAGACCACATGATACCGGCTTTCCAGGGGATGAATGTAAATATTCTCATATTGGTGGTTGTATTGGTATAGACAGATACCAACCCCACCAACAAGTGGGTGCAGGCCACATTGGGGCTATTAGGTAGAGTTAGCGGGGATCCGTGGTGCCAGTCCTGGAAACAAATAAAGTAATGAGATGAACACACTCCAAATGGGAGATTATTAATTATTTTAAATTATTAATCGGTTCTTTAATACTGATAAGTATTTCAGTGTTTATATTCACAGTCAATGGTGAGGCGCATAAGTGGATGGTAGAAGATATCTGGGACGCCCGACGTAAACATGGCACAACTAAGTACATACCTCGCTGGTATGAGCCCACTGCGTAAAATCTTAATGTACCATACCTTCTTTTTCATGGATTGTATAGTAAATTAAATTTAACACCCACCTGTGATTGAAGAAATAGTTGTAGTATAAGTATTAAACTATCTAACGTTTGGGCCCAGTGTAAGGGATACCAAATTTTGAATATAAGTCACATTTCGCAAGTGCGCCCTACTCTCGAATTTGGCAGCCATCTCTGGTCCGGAGCCCCTAAATACCTGAAAAAAACCCTTGACTCTGTGCAAAAACGGGCGGTCCGTTTGATAGATTCCCCAATCTTAACATCTGAGGAACTAGCGTCATTGATCCCTTCGGCACCGGTGCGTAGTCGGGATACACGCCAAACGCGCGCCCAACATTTGTACACGGTTGACATTTGTCACATGAGAACGGGTCGCTTCTACGATTCGTTCTTAAGTTCAACAGCTCGGCTGTGGAACGAACTGCCGGCCTCTGTGTTTCCTCCCTCCTACAACATGGGACTCTTCAAGACCCATGTTCACTCCTTCCTCTCCACAAAAAGACCCTCCACACAGCATCCCCAAAGATGACATAGGCCCTGAGGGAAATTATTTTCTTCAGGGCCTCCTGTGTGGAATTAATATAAAAAATAAAAAAAATTGTTAATTACATCTCTCAGGGTTTCTGCGTCAGTTTTTTCGGACAAGTCATCAAAATTCGGTTTTGCAAGGAGGCCTGCAGGGAAAGCATTTGTCAGAGATCCGCAGAGAGAGTCCGTTGACATACGTTGACTCCCTGGGTCGGCCGATGGTATCTTCGGCTGCTTCAGTTCAGTTGTCCACTCCCCGAGATCCAAGTCACGAGATGACTTATTAGGATTGATGTGTCCCATTCCCAAATTTCATTTTTCCAAAGAGATTATTTTTTATTAACGTGTCTTGGGATTCAATATTTTTTTTGTCAACTCATTCAATTGAAGCTGTTGTTGCATTCTGGCATCTATTTAATTTTTTGTTTCATTGAAATAAATATATAATACAGGGGCGTACCTAAATTACATTGTTAGTAAATTTGTATGCCTACCACGGGCCTTGCCCATGTGGGATTTTTTTGTTCTACATGTTTGAAAATTCCTAGTGCAAACGAGAAACTAGTGAATCTATCACAGCCTTGTCTATGTGGGATTTTATGTTGTCCAGAAACTCCTAGTACAAACGAGAAACTGGTTAATCTATCATATATCGTTGGATTTTGTAAAATAGATTTTTATTATTGGAGGTTGGAATTATTTATTTATTTTTATTTATTTATTTACACATATACGGCACAACATGTGCCATTAACATAATTGACATACTTATAATAGTACAACAACATGAAGAATAACAGTATAAATGTTAGTAAAATTTAAGAAAATAGGTAAAAAGTAAGGTAATAAGTAGTGTAAAAAACTATAATGTATAAAAGTAAATTGTAAAGTGAATAGTTTAAAATATAAAGTATTAAAGTACAAACCATAATTTATTAGGAAAAAGTAAAAATAAAAATAAAAATTTAAAGATTGAAATAAAACAATAAAATGTACCAATAAGATACCTATCTCAAAGTACCGACAATGATTTAAATATAAAAAGTAATAAATCCTGGATTATGTTAACCGATATGATAAATTTTACAAGTACTTATGATTTCAAGTGCATTAATAGTTTTAGAAGTACTGGTAGGTATATTATGTTTACATGATGTATTTACGTGGTACTAGCAAACAAATTTAGTTTAACGCATCTTTTGTATGAAGACAGATTACCGGCAGCGTGATCAATATTAGCATATTCATTGCCTAAAATATGCAAGCGATTTATGGTTGAGTTTTGTTCTGCGTTCATCATAGTATTGTCACAGTGGAAAGGTGTTTTGAGTCGAGTCGGTCTACTAGGTACATGGTAATTTATTAATGAGACCAATTCAGGGGAGTCAAACCAGTTATTGTTTATTTTAAATAAAAAAATAAGATCATTGAGTATTCTTCTATCTTTTAACGATAAGAGTCTCATTTTTTGTAATAAAGATTCATAGTTTATGTCAACCGCGGGAATACCTAATTTGAAATTAATTGATCTGAGAAATTTGCGTTGGATTCTTTCAATGGAGTTTGCATGGCTTTTGTAGAAAGGGTTCCATATGGGGGAATTGTATTCTAAATGACTCCTAACCAGAGTTGTATATAGTATTTTAAATGTTTGAATATTTTTAAAATCTTTACAAATTCTTACAATGAAGCCCAGAATTTTCATTGCTTTACCCGTTATTATATCAATGTGATGGGTAAATAGTAGTTTAGAGTCGAAGGTTATTCCAAGGTCCCTTATTACAGGTACTGACAATAAACTGTGATTGTTAAAAGAGTAACTATATTTGATAGGGTTTTTAATTCTAAAGAAACTCATGATTTGACATTTTTTTATGTTAAGTGTAAGTTTGTTAATGGTACACCATTCTACGAATTTTATAAAATTGGATTGGAGGGACAAGCAGTCGTATATATTTTTTATGATTTTATATATTTTCATGTCATCAGCAAATAATAATATGTTAACATCAGTGAATATGGAAGTGACATCGTTTATGAATAGTATAAACAATATTGGACCAAGGTGCGAACCCTGAGTCACACCACTAGTGGCTTCAAATTCGTAAGATAAGTGTTCTTTAATACAGACAGTTAGTACACGTTTTGATAAATAATTCTTAATCCAACATAATAAATTACCACTTATTCCTAATTTAGACAATTTATTTATAAGAATTTTAATGCAAACCTTATCAAAGGCTTTACTAAAATCCGTGTAAATTGAATCAACTTGTTCTCTATTAGCAAGAGCACCAGAGATAAAATGTTTATACAGTGTAAGGTTAGTTAAGGTAGATCGTCCAGAGATAAAACCATGTTGAAATGATGAGATATTAAATTTTATGCAAGAACATATTTTTTGGAGAATTAACTTTTCAAAAAATTTTGGTATTGACGATTGTATACATATTGGTCTGTAATTTTCAACTAAAGACTTGTCTCCGCTTTTAAATATAGGAGTGAGAAAGCTATTTTTCCATATTTGTGGGAACTTGCCTGTTAAAAGTGATTGATTAAATAGTAGGTACAGAGGGTAAGAGACACTACTCCCACAGTTTTTTAGAAATACGGGGGGAATTTTATCTGGCCCTGAGCACGATTTAGGTTCCAGTAGTTTGATACATGCTGCAATTTCTTTAATCTCAATATGTATCTGAGATAGTTGTAAATTTATATCGGACTCAAAGTTTGGAATGTCTTCATCAGGGATATCTGTTTCATATACATCCTTAAAAAAATCTGCAATATAAGCGGATACACGTTTTATGTAAATATAATACCCCTTTGATAATCACATTAATTTTTTCTACTAATATCATTGTAAGTGTAACGAAAAAAATATTAATTATAATAAAACAAGGTCCTAAACAACAATACCGCTTTCAGACCACATGATACCGGCTTTCCAGGGGATGAATGTAGATATTTTCGTATCGGTGGTTGTATTGGTATAGACAGATGCCAACCCCACCAACAAGTGGGTGCAGGCCACATTGGGGCTGTTTGGTATAGTTAGCGGGGAGCCGTGGTGCCAGTCGTGGGAACAAATAAAGTAATAAGGTGAACACACTCCAAATGACAGATTATTAATTCTTAATCGGTTCTTTAATACTGTTATGTAGTCAGTGTTTTGATGGCATTTTGTTTATCCTTTTCTCTCTCCTTTGCACTGCATTTTAAGTAATCTTTCACTGCATAGTTTATCAATTTTGTCCCTCAGGGTCTTTGGTGGAACTCTGTTTTAAACCTTGAGAATAATTGCATAAACTTACTATCGTTCTTACACAGGCAGAGGAAAAAACAATTATTAAAAAGAATGTCATTTAACTTTAGTTAATCCAAATTTTTTGTTACACTATTGGTATGCAGTTTGTTAATATATTGAATAAAGTCATTCAATATACTCACTTACATTTTAGAGGGCGGGAAATAGGTTTGCGGATATAGGTTTCTGGGGCGTTGCTATCAAAAGTACATTAATAAATCAATAATATTGTATAAAATTGTTGGACAAATTTGATTAGATTTTGAAGGAGAGGATATCGCTTTTAGGATCAATAATATTGTATAAAGTCGTTGGACAAATTTGATTAGATTTTGAAGGAGAGGAAATCGCTTTTAGGATTATTGGTTCTGTGGCGCTACTGGAAGATGCTTAATTAATATTAATTAATTAATATTAATTAATTAAGTATCAATTAATCAGATTACCTTAAAGAAGAACCGATATATAACAAAGGAAACCTCGTAAGTTCTTAGATGTAGTTGGAACTCTGCCGTCGAAACCGTAATACATTATGCTCAGCATGAAATTAGTCTCGTCTAGTGGTACTGCAGGTTCACAGCAAGTCCTTCTACTTTTCTGGATTTCTCTGCTACCGTCCTTGAAGCATTATTAAAAGGCAATTAAACAAAGAGTAAGGGCAACCAATTACTGAATGTAACAGTTAATTAATGACATGGCTTTAAGATTATTACCAATTAAGAAAAAGATTCCAACATGACTCACCCAATGATCATATATTCAATCCGAACTCGTAGCTCTTTGACAGAACAGTAGAAAGATCCATTGCCATTAAATTAGAATGCTATCGTTAACCACTAATGGTTGCCTCTCGCTGTTTGAAGCTGACTGCTTCGGTTTTTCTGTTGGTGAGAATATGGTTACATTTCCTAACCACCAAACCGATCTCACTCAGCTGCAGAAAAATTGCATTGTTTCCTAAAAACACATATCATATTTATTTATTTATTTGTTAAGACATACACAGTACAATAAGATACGGTTAGATATTTTTAGTTATCACATAGTTGTAGTACCTATTACGTATGTCCATAAAATATCATTATGTAATTTCGCCTGAGATTGTTATAAAAGGAAGGAAGTGTGTGGATAGATAATAATAAATGAATTGAAAACAAGAATTATAATAAGCTCACGAATAGTAATTGACTGTTAATACATAGAAGTTTTGAAAAATTATGTGAAAATATTTTTGAAATATGTCATGCTAAGAAATTTAATATGTTAGTTTTGTATGTTGGAAAGGAATCATGAAAGATGTCTAAGGGCCGTTCTGTTATCAGTAGTTGTTCCCGGCGCTTACTTATTTGGAACCGTGCACTATTTTTGAAATAATATTACTATATAATTTGTGTTTGTGCAATGGATTCCTCATCGAGCAGTGAAAGTGAATATGGGCGATTGATAATTCTCGAAGATAGTTCATCGAGCAGCAGTGAAGACGAAGTTGCAAGACGCAGACAACCGCGTGTTTTTATGCATAGACTGGACTATTTTAATTATTTCGCAGATATAGATTTCAAAATGAGATTTCGTTTGTCAAAGAGGACCGTTGCTCAAATTTTAAATATAATTGGAGCTCAATTAATGCCGGCGACATATCGAAATCAGCCAGTTATGCCATCCCAGCAGTTATTATTAACACTACGATTCTACGCTCTGGGATCAATGCTTCAAGCAGCCGGCGATTTTACAGGAGTCTCCAAGTCGACGGCGTGCGTTGTTGTATGGAGAGTGACGCAATTAATAGCCTCCATGAAAAACGTATACATAAACATGAATAGTGACGGAGTTCAAGACTTGTACAGGATAGCAAGATTCCCAAAGGTCATCGGTGCCATTGACTGCACCCATGTCAGGATCCAGTCACCTGGAGGAGACCAAGCGGAAACTCATCGTAACCGCAAAGGTTATTTTTCTTTGAATGTGCAAGCTGTGTGTGATGCAAAACTTGTGCTTAGGAATGTAGTAGCAAGATGGCCAGGTTCTGCTCATGATTCAAGTATATTTAATAACTCCTCTCTTAAAGCCAGATTTGAACAACGTGAATTTGGCGACAAGACCTTGGTAGGTGACAACGGTTATCCACGAACCAAGTATTTAAGGAAACCACTGAGCAATCCTTTAACAGAAGTGGAACGATTGTATAATGAGTCCCAAATAAGAACCCGAAATTGTATCGAGCGTTGCTTTGGTGTGTGGAAACGTAGGTTCCCTGTGTTATTCTTACCCTGTGTTATTCTTCGAATCACACTGGCCATACGTTGCGATGCGTGTGGTCAGTGTGATTCTAAAACAAATATTTTCATATTAAATGTATGGTTGCTAAGCTGTCCAGATATTGTTAGGCCTAGTGATGCGTACGTACGTCGACTCAATATGATTCTACCTTTTTACTGTATTGTTTAGTACTCTCTTTTTAATAATTTTTCACTCACACTGTGTATGAATGTTTGAATTAACTTCTAGCTGCTTTAAATATTATATGGAACATAACTGGTTTAAATCATGTTCTCTATTTAATGTTCAATTATTTAAAAAAAAACTGTATGTGTCCTAAATAAACTTAAATAAAATAAATTAAAACATATAAACAACATAACATTGTACCGAGATTTATTGGTGTGTAATTTCTGAAAAGTGTGTAAACATATATCTCAAATGTTACACAATATTCAATAAGGGAGTCAGAAATTAAAGAATTGTGTGAATGCTAAAAACAAAATTTATTGAGGTTATTTATCAAAATACTTAATCATCTATTAAATTACATTATTATCAAGTTAAATAGCAAGAGACTCTACGTTAATTATTAAAATCAGGGCATGTTCAGATCGTTAAACTAAATCTGACTAGTGATGGGAATTTACAATTTCTAATATGTTAATCTGTGGATACTAAAATTAAAAGGATAAGTTTCACATCTCAAATATTAACCTTGCTTTGATTATATAGGGCGCCAGCTCTTCCCAATCATCTTGTGAAGAACAAATTTATAAATTAAAGTAAACCATGTTGTGAAATCAAATTAGCATGATGACGATCGCTCACGTTTTTAATGGCGCAAACCTCTCTGGAATCCGTTCCGTGACGCACGTCCTGACTGTTGTCCGATTCCCCTAGAACTGGCTTGCAATCTCTGATGTCTATGAATATGTACCCGGCCGTCGCTGTGTTCACAATTGCACGCTTCTTGAGTTAATCAGTTCTTGCAAGCGCTTGACACCGGGGCGAGTAGTTTCAACTCGTTACAACATGCTCTTTTGAACGATCTAATAAACTCTCTGTATAAAAATGACCATGCAAATGGTGGGAAAAGCTATTTAAGCTGTTTTTTTTATTATATAGCTATTTAAGTTGTTGTTTATTTAGCATTCGTGAAAGAAGAGAAGGTATCATTTTACATTATCCAAAGAAAATCATACAAAAAATGATACACACCTGTTATTGGAGTTTATTGTGGTTGCCCGCTTCTTTGCTGCCTTCTTTAGATTATCCCACTTCAATTTCAATTGAGATACATCCCTGTGAATGCCCCCGTTGTCTGCGTTAAAATTTTCGGCCACTTCGCTCCACGCTGTTTCCTTTGACGCATTTGTGACGGCGTCTGTTTTTTTGCAGGTTAATGCCGGCGTTTTTTCTATTAAATTCAGAAGTCTGTAGAGATCTTCTGTGGTGAAGTTTCGGCTCTTCGTTCTTTTGTTCATGTTTATTTCTGAAAAATTACAATAATTTCATTAAAACCACATCACGATAGTGTAAAAATATGTCAACCTTTTTAATATACGTAGGTTAGTTTACGCGCACATAAAACTACAAAATAATGTTGATCAACACTATATGCATTCCTATCCACTGTATTATAAATATAAACTTACTTATTTTTGATGTATATTGAAGATTTATAAAGTTATTTAAACTTATAGCTTAACAACGGTTGGCAACGATCTTGACAGCCATTTGACAGCTGACTAAATCCAAAGATATGCCATAGATGAAAATAGTATCACAGACAATTATTTACCAAAAACATTGCCAGTAAAAAAACTTTCAGACTAAATGTAACCGATGACCGCTAGTAATGCAAATATGTTTATAGAACGCAAAATAAGATAACGAACGGATAGCGGCAAATATGTTTATAGAACGCAAAATAAGATAACGAACGGATAGCGGCAAATATGTTTATAGAACGCAAAATAAGATAACGAACGGATAGCGGCAAATATGTTTATAGAACGCAAAATAAGATAACGAACGGATAGCGGCAAATATGTTTATAGAACGCAAAATAAGATAACGAACGGATAGCGGCAAATATGTTTATAGAACGCAAAATAAGATAACGAACGGATAGCGGCAAATATGTTTATAGAACGCAAAATAAGATAACGAACGGATAGCGGCAAATATGTTTATAGAACGCAAAATAAGATAACGAACGGATAGCGGCAAATATGTTTATAGAACGCAAAATAAGATAACGAACGGATAGCGGCAAATATGTTTATAGAACGCAAAATAAGATAGCGAACGGATAGCGGCAAATATGTTTATAGAACGCAAAATAAGATAACGAACGGATAGCGGCAAATATGTTTATAGAACGCAAAATAAGATAACGAACGGATAGCGGCAAATATGTTTATAGAACGCAAAATAAGATAACGAACGGATAGCGGCAAATATGTTTATAGAACGCAAAATAAGATAACGAACGGATAGCGGCAAATATGTTTATAGAACGCAAAATAAGATAACGAACGGATAGCGGCAAATATGTTTATAGAACGCAAAATAAGATAACGAACGGATAGCGGCAAATATGTTTATAGAACGCAAAATAAGATAACGAACGGATAGCGGCAAATATGTTTATAGAACGCAAAATAAGATAACGAACGGATAGCGGCAAATATGTTTATAGAACGCAAAATAAGATAACGAACGGATAGCGGCAAATATGTTTATAGAACGCAAAATAAGATAACGAACGGATAGCGGCAAATATGTTTATAGAACGCAAAATAAGATAACGAACGGATAGCGGCAAATATGTTTATAGAACGCAAAATAAGATAACGAACGGATAGCGGCAAATATGTTTATAGAACGCAAAATAAGATAACGAACGGATAGCGGCAAATATGTTTATAGAACGCAAAATAAGATAACGAACGGATAGCGGCAAATATGTTTATAGAACGCAAAATAAGATAACGAACGGATAGCGGCAAATATGTTTATAGAACGCAAAATAAGATAACGAACGGATAGCGGCCCGTTAAAGAAAAACGGTTCGTTATGTAACCGAAATTTGGTACTTCGTTTATAAAACCGGCCCTAAATGTAGTAATTTTTCGTAATGGGTGTATGTTGTGATTGTGCGAGTAATTACTGAGTTGTTTGCTGCATTGGTATTGTTGGCTTCAATATGAAAAAGTGTAGTGTGCCTGGTACGCCTTGTTGGAACATTTAAACCAATGACGGATAGCAATTCGGGACTATCTATTTTATTATTTAGCAGATTATGTAGAAACAACAGGTCTGACAATGTGCGTCTTTTTTGTAAAGTTAACATATTATTTGTAGTTTTGTTGTATTTCTTGAGTAAATGTTTCGAAAATTTATTCTGTATACTTTCTACTAAATCTATGTATACCTTATATTGAGGATTCCATATTGTGGAAGCATATTCCAGTGGACTTCTGACCAATGAACAAAACAAAATTTTCAAAGTCTTAGCACTTTTCAAAACTTTGCATATTCTTAATAAGAAACCTAGCATTCTGTAGAATTTTGAAATAATGTGTTCAATGTGCTTGTCAAAAATTAATTTGCTATCTAAGTAAACACCTAGATCTTTACACGTAGACATAGGTTGTAAAGGTTTGTTATTCAAGTTGTATGGATAGATGATTTTGTTTTTATTTCTAGTAAATGTAATCGAGTGACACTTAGATATGTTTAAGGACAATAAATTTGATTCACAATATACGCACAAATTATCAAGATCGCTTTGCAATTCCATGCAATCCGTTAAACACTGTATTTAAAAGTAATAAATTTGTAACAATGAATCTCTGTATTATATATATTATTTTTATTAGTATCAACATACACACTTCCATCATCATGTTTTTTGTAGTTTTTTATGCACATGAAAACACTACAATATTCCTCGATAAAATGTTATTGAAGTGGTAGAATATACATGTAATAAATACATAATAATCCTCCTAGTGCCAACGAGAAACTGGTGAATATATAACAGCCTTGTCTCTAATCACATTCGTTTTTTTTTAAATTATTTTTCTACTAATATCATTATAAGTGTAACGAAAAAAATGATTAATTATAAAAAATAATATTTAAAAATTGTCTAAAACAAGGTCATAAACAACAATACCGCTTTCAGACCACATGATACCGGCTTTCCAGGGGATGAATGTAAATATTCTCATATTGGTAGTTGTATTGGTATAGACAGATGCCAACCCCACCAACAAGTGGGTGCAGGCCACATTGGGGCTATTGGGTAGAGTTAGCGGGGATCCGTGGTGCCAGTCCTGGAAACAATTAAAGTAATAAGGTGAACACACTCCAAATGGTAGATTATTAATTATTTTTAATTATAAATCGGTTCGTTAATACTTGTAGGCTGTCAGTATTTATATTCACGATCAATAGTGAGATAAGTTATACAATACATTAGGAACAAACAAATAGAGATTCGTACCTGTATTATTGTTATAATAACGTTTCTTGTTTTCTACACACCGAGGTCGAGACAAATCCACGCATTGTCCGATGACAGGAAGATTAAGTGTCGGCAATGCGTGCTTTCTCAATGCACCATTCGACCTTTTGCAATCAATTGCAAAATGCGATGCACAAACTCTTGCATATGTCGTCAATATCGGGTTCTGAATAAAGTCTAATCTATTAATCTTCCACGACCATTCACGAAACAGACTCTCGCACTCCTTAGAACACGGAAAACTCTGTCGAATTGATGTAGTACCTGTGCATCCTTTCATATCGCACTGAACTTTAAGATTTTTCGACATTTTCTGCGGAACAATATTGACGACAATATTCATAAAAATATTTGACATTGGCTAAAGGAACACAAACTGCACACAAAAAATAATAACAAAAGAATTCAAACCATAGATATTTCACTTATCTTTCAACTGTTTTCCATAGTCATACAGAGTTTCTCATTGGTTCACGCAAAAAAAATGTCACAAACCATAGAGATTTCCGTATCTTGAGGTGTTTCCTGGTTGTGAGCTCACGCCATCCTACATGTGCCGTCTGATCTATCATATGATGTTCCTATCAGCGGTGACGCGGCTGCTACAGTGGCATAGCTTCTAATTTCTCGCAAACAATAATCAATCCTTTTGTCAAAACAATTGGCATGCTGCCTGTTAAATATTTTTCACCACTGATGGCTCGTGTTACTTCTTCAAATGGTCGTAATATTTTACATATTTTCCCACAGGTTTTCCACTCCTCTACGGTTATCATAGGCTGGTCAAAATCCAATAGCATGGACAATTTCTTTAAGTTCAACGAATCTCTCTATCTCGTAGAAAACCGAGTTCCACCTTGTGGCGACAGATTGAATTAGCCGCTTTGGCCTGGTTACATTTGTTTGCAGCTGATACTGCAAAAATTTCTCTTAGGAAATTGTAATTTTTTAAAGTGCATTACTATTCTCTTGATTTTTTCAATAACAGGCTCAAATAACTTTAGAGCATCGGTAACAACCAGGTTAAGCGAATGCGCATAGCAACCAAAATGTGGAATTTTGAGGTGATTGTGAAATGCATTTTTAATGTTGGAAGCATTATTTGAAATTCCAAGTCTGACATGATCAGACAGTTGCTAATCTGACATGGACAAAATTTGAACTGTCGCATTGTATTATAAAAGGTAACTTAAAGTCAGGGCAACTTATTACCGGTGCTGAAATCAAAGCATTCTTCAAAGCGGTAAATGATTTTTCTATTTCGTCATTCCAAGTAAAATTAGGTAGGTTCTTCTTACCACCAGTTATATGAGTTAAGGGGGCGGCAATGTTTGAAAAATTGTCAATAAAACGTCTGTAATAGCTGCATAACCATAGGAATGATTTTACCTGTTTCGTATTCAGAGGGCGGGGAAAATTCTTAATAGTTTTTATCTCTCGCCGGGTCTGTTCGGAGACCTTCTTTGTCCACTACGAAACCTAAGTATTTTAGTTTTGATTTACAAAATTCTGACTTCTCAATATTCAATGTTAATCCGGCATTCTTTAGTATACTACATACTTTCTTAAGAAGTTCAATGTGTTCTTCAAATGTTTGTGAAATAATTATTACGTCATCCAAAAATGCAAAAAGTTTCGGTTCAAATTCCGGACCGAATAGAGTGTCTACCAGACGTTGCAATTCGCTTGGAGCGTTGCGTAGTCCGAATGGTAGCCTTACAAACATGAAGGTGCCTCTACCTGGAACTACGAAACTAGTTTTTTCGCACGACGATGGGTGCAAGGGAATTTGCCAGAAAGCTTTAAGTAAGTCTAGGGATGTAATGAAATTTGCGTGACTTAGGTTATCTAGAATATGATGCACATTTGGCAACGTGTAGATCTGAGCCCTGGTGGCCATGTTGAGGCATCTACTATCAAGGCAGAACCTTGCGGTTCCATCCTTCTTGGGCACCAGTATTACTGGGTTCGACCGAGGAGATTTACTTCTAACAATTACGCCTAACTCCAACATCTTATCAACTTCGCATTCTAACTGTTTTAACCTCACAGGAGACAAAGGATAATAGCTTTGCTTAATTGGTGGTCCTTCAGTTTCAATAACATGTTCGATCAAATTTGTTTTACCCAAACCGCACTTAGCAAAAGATATGGACTGAAATTCCTCTATCACATCACTAAGTGATTTTAGTTGCGCGGGTGTAAGATCATTTTTTTGACTTTACAACGTTAACCTCCGAGATAGAAGTATACGTAATATTTTGTTTCGGCGTGAATAAATTCGGAGCCATGTTGAATTTTTTCCAAAAATCGATGCCTAAAATAATTTTTGGGCCGAGCGAGGGTATTACTACGAAGTCTATAGTTTGTAATATACCGTTATAAATTACCAGGAGTGACAGCTTGCCTAAAACTCTCTGTCTCTTGTTATCTGCCGTTGTAATTATTAAATCCCAAGGGGACAAGGTATAAGACGCGAAATGTTTGTGCATGTTTCCACCTGTACAAGATAGGGAAGCCCCGGAATCTAGTAAACCCGATAAAACACGATTTTTAACCTTGAACGTTACATGCGGGCGGCCATCAACGCTGCAGTTTACATTCATAGCTTCGAGGGGATCGGTATTCAAAAAAACCTTTACATATCCTAACCAGTCATTCCATTCTTTTTCAATTGTTTCTGATGATGGCTTCGAATTAGAATGGCCGTCTAAAAGTTTTTTGATTCCTATTAAAATGAGACGGGGATGGTTTGGACAGATCCGGTAAAACGTTTGCTCTGCTGTGATCAGGCTTTTTCCATAGTGGGCTACGGCGCGGAACGCTATTACTGCTACCTATTGTAATGGTGTAAAGGTGGAACATTCCAATGTTTACATGTTATAGTGAGATCTTCAGGATCAATTAGAGGGTACAAAAACGGTAGAGCAAAGATCTCAATCTCATGATTGTGGGGTTAAGTTTCTGTCAAGTAAGGTGGGAAATCAGAAATAATAAGAGTAAATACTTAATCGAAATTATATTGAAACCATCAAAAGGAGTACAAATAATAACCAAGTAACAATAGGAATAAAAGTAGGCACATACCAGATGGACTCCTGAACCAAACTAAGCTAACTTTACGTGGCCGAGAAACGAAGGAATAACAACGGTTGGCGAACGAAATCTTGACTCCGGTAGAGGGGAACAGACCCGTGACGGAAGCCAGGACATCCTTCACTTAGTGGAAACAGGAGGACGCAACTCCTTCAACGTGCGCCTGTAGGATCTTCAAGTCTGCAGCACGTGGTAACCAACCAGAATCGTCTTACAGACTTCGGGAACAGCAATCTGTCGCTTTGCGATGCGGGGATAATCAGCCATCAACTTCTAGCCACAGCTAGGACCAATCTATTTGCGGTTTCAAGTCCGAAACACCAGTACTACAAACATGACCACCGGCCAACACTCGATAAAAAGCGGGGTTTCATAACCTCCACTCAAAAATAATAACCAACACGAACTATTCGTGTAAGGAAAAACACCCCGCGCCCTTTTTAAAAGATAAGAATAACTTAATCACATGATTAACTCAGATTAAAACACCTTAAATGGCGAGTGACTGGATCACCGAACCGCTGGCCAAGCAGCCCGTGGAGGAAGTGCCCATAAACAAAACTCTCTCTTCTTCCTTAAAAAATATTGTCAAACTTCAAAAAAACACCATTGACAAAATAACCCCAATTAGGCAAGAACTACACTTGTCACAAAATATTTATGTGACACTATGTTGCAATTCTTTGCGAAGTGACCGTTTTGATTGCACCTAAAACAAGCACGGTTTGCGATGTCTGCGGTCCTTTGTGTGATCGCCGCGAGCTGTGAGTTCTTATTATGACCGAACGTTCTACTTTTGTGACGTAGTTGGGAACTATCAAAATGAGTTTCATTCATGTTTTCACAACTCTGTATTAACTCAGCACAAGTGCGGGGCACATCATACGAGAAAAGCTTACTATATTTGTGCAACAACCCATTTTTAACTGTAAGAACCAAGTCTGCTTCAGACAATGGTGATGATAATTTGTCATTCAGAGACGACATTAGATTTACGTACTGTCTAATCCGTACATTATACAGTTGTTTGTAACGGTGGATTTTAGACTTAATTTTAAATTCGCTATCGATCTCTTTAGGGCTAAAGACAATATCTGTCTCGACACATCTCGAGGCGGAACTAAATTTAATCTTGTCCATCTCTTCGCACAATGTTTGTAATTCTGTAACATTGGTGATTTCTCGCCCGATTTTCAGCTGTGCATAATCTGGCAGGAGACCTTTTGTGACTAAAGATAAAAGTTCTGATTCGGGTAATGGAATATTTAGTTTAGAGTTTATTGCTAAAGCTTCCAAAATATAATCCGCCCCTCTTTCGTTGTTCTTTTGACCTAAGTTAAATAATTTCGACTTTTCAGTCATCTGAAATGTCGGGTCCTCAAACCGCTTTCAGAAGGCTACTTTAATTTCTTCCCATTTTAGGTTAGTTTTAAAAATTTTCCTATACATAGAATAATAAAGCGGAACCCGAGAGTAAGTCTATGAACCCTCTTGCTAAATCATCCCATTCGATGCCCCTTGCGTATTGCAATTCCGCGACCCTGTCCAAAAAGGCGCGGACGTCAGTATTGCCGTCAAAAGAAATTTTCCAATTCGTTAAATTCACTATTTTTCTTTCGACGTACCTTAAGGTGGTCCTTTCATGGTTATTTTGCAAGAGAGTCGGGGCTACAACACCGCGAGGCTCGGAATTACTTGTCTTAGGTGTCGTACTAACTAGCGGAGAACCTATAGAGATAGTGGGGGACATAGGAGAAATAGTTTTCCTAGATGGTAATACATATGATGGGTTCAACATTTTTACCAATTCTCGAAATCCAACATCAACTAAGCTAAATGGTTGCAGATCAACAAAAAAAAGTTTTAAAATACAGTTGTCAATCTTTTGTTTGTCTTCTCTAGCCAATTTTCGAGGAATAAATGAAGTGATATTTTGTTGTTTTCTTTTTATTCCAACAACTGAAATACTTGTGGTTTCAGTTGCAGATGGTGCAGGATTATTATTGATACTGTTGAAATATTAGGTACATTATAATACAAATAATAACCAACGACCGGTGTTGGAAATTTGCTTGCCATTGATAGATTTGATTGTCCGTTGGCGCTAGTCATCGGCCGTTTCGGATGGGAAAATCCAAAAAAACGTCTAGTAGGAGTTGCATAACCAAAAGATCATTTAAAATGTCGTTTGCGAAGTGTAAACACTTCACCCTTTTTATTTATTAGGTGTCAATACATCTTAAACAATAGGTCGAATCCTGGACTCGTTGAATAATATTCGTATTTAGGTATTATATTTTAACCTATTGATGTAAATTTTTTCAATAGCGTTGGTCGTTGAATGAATATGACTATTAATTCCAACGGCTAGTTATATATTGATACAGTACTAGTGTACAAGGTTCCTTAGAATCGCTTGTAAGTTGTGTCTAATCGCAAAGCATTTATTTCGTTACATGTGACATTATAAAACTAGAAGTACTAACTTGTCAGGCGCATGTGGGTCAAATGATTGACATCACAAATTATAATAAAACTAGAACTACGATAACCAATATCATGTAAGCTAGATAACTCCTCCCGTGTCGCCTGGAGATTCACCCATCAGTCGTTTCCAGGATAACCGACTCCGTGGTCTCTTCACTGAGAACTGAACGCTCTAGTTGCAAGTATAACTGTTACAATGTGGGATTTTTTGTTTTTACCTATTGTCCGGAAACTCCTAGCGCAAGTGAGAAACTGGTGAATCTATCACAGCCTTGTCTCTAATCACATTCATTTTTAAATTATTTTTCTACTAATATCATTATAAGTGTAACGAAAAAAATTATAATTATAATAAAACAAGGTCCTAAACAACAAAACCGCTTTCAGACCACATGATACCGGCTTTCCAGGGGATGAATGTAGATATTTTTGTATCGGTGGTTGACAGATACAGACAGATGCCAACCCCACCAACAGGTGCGTGCAGGCCACATTGGGGCTCTTGGGTAGTGTTAGCGGGGAGCTGTGGTGCCAGTCTTGGGAACAAATAAAGTAATAAGGTTAACACACTCCAAATGGCAGATTGATATTTATTTTGAATTATTAATCGATTTTTTAATACTGGTATGTAGTCAGTGTTTTATTCAGTCAATGGTGAGGCGCATATGTGGATGGTAGACGAAGTCTGGGACGCACGAGATCACGGCACAACCAAACACCCATAGTTAATTAAATTTAGCACCCACCTGTGATTGAACTGACAGTTGTAGGGTGGGGGATAGTGAGTTAATAAGGACATGGCCAATTTCCCTCGATATCCTGAATAAATTGACAAACTCCGTTAGCCCCATTTCCTAGTATGACACAAAACTAAATATTGCAGTATATTTTTGACAGTTGTTTGTACAGGCCACATTGGGGCTGTTGGATATAGTTAGCGGGAGCCGTGGTGCCAGTCCTGGGAACAAATAATCTAGTAAGGTGAACACACTCCAAATAGTAGATAATTAATTATTTTGAATTATTAATCAGTTTTAAACCACTTTATTTTGAGGTATATTCGTCGACCGGTTTCGATTGGACTCAATCTTCTTCAGGACAATAAAATATACTAAATTATAATACAGAGCAAGGTATAAGGTAAACATAAAAGAAAGAGAAAGTATGTAATAGAGGGAGAGAACATCAGAGACTGGTTGGTGGAGGGGGAGGGGTTGGGGGAGGACCAAAGGAAGGGTGGGGGTTACGGGTTAGGTTGGAGCAAGGAAACAACTTTAAAATCGGGCTGTTGGTTAGTTCTATCTGTTTATTTAAAATTTGGGAATTATTTTTCGTTGATTTAGAAATTTCCAAAGCTTCTAAGTTATTCAGGCGTATTCCTATTTTATTTTTATGAATTTTTTGGACTCCCGTATTTTTATTAAATGTGTGGTTAGTATTGATTAAATGTTCGGAAAATTTAACTCTAATATTTATATTTCGCGCGAGGTTTTACCTATATATGTTGCTGGGCAATCGTTGCAATTTAGTCTATAGATGCCAGAGTGGTTTAATTGATCCTGGGTGGGTTTTTTCATTTACCGAGAATGCTAAATGCAATGCTAATTGTAAAAGTAAACAGTAAAAGTCATAGAAATGAGTTTTTTCATTTGACATTTACCGTTTACTTTTACCTACAATCTTACAGGCCAGCAATGGTATTGTAAACTGCTAAAGGAAAGGTAACCAAAATGGCCGCCGTTGTCTAATGTCACTGTGACAGTTCAGAGCAGTTCAGAGATAAGAGGTTATTAGATACGGTATTTGCTATTATATTATCATTATCATTATGTTCGCGACAAGTGACAGTTCGTCAAGTTCTGACGATGAACCCATAATTGATTATATATCACGACGTGTTAAGCGACATAATATACGCAGGAATTTCTATCTAATGGAAGACTTAGATTTCGTATGCCGATTTCGCATTAATAAAGAAACTGCTCGACTTTTGACTGCATTAATTGCAGATATGAAATGTGCTCCCAGTGACATGTAAGTAATGGTTGATAAAGTGTAATTACAAACATTTTTAGAATGATTTATTCAAATGATATTACGTAAATAAAATGAAGCTTCTGCAATAAGTTTGTCTCCTCTCTCCTTAGGAATAATGCTGTCAAACCTTCTGAACAGTTGTTATTGGCTTTGCGGTTTTATGCAGCTGGGTCAATGCAAAGAGTACTTGGTGATATTGCTAATGTTCACAAAAGTACAGTATGTAAAATCATTTTTAATGTGTCAAAGGTCATAGCATCACTCAACAAAAATTTCATATCGATGTCTGGAAGTGACGCTGAAATGTTGGAAAATAATATAAAATTTCACAAATTGGCCAAATTTCCAAAAGTCATAGGAGCCATTGATTGTACCCATATACCAATAACATCTCCTGGTAACTAACATTTATCTATTTTATTTATCTGAATTTTAATACAATCTGTATTCAACAAAAAAGTATCAAATAATTATTAGCTCTAAAATAAATTTTCAATTTCTAGTTTCCTTTTCTTTTCCAAATCTTCAATTTCTACTATCCTTTTCTTTTTTTCAATTTCTAAATTTTCCTTTTCGAATTTCTTTTTCTTTTTTTCTAATTCTAACATTTCTGTCTCCATTTTTATTTTTTCCTCTTTCAACTGGATTAAAGATGTGCAAACAGACAGCCTTGTCTGTTTAGGGGGTGTTTTTTTTTTGTAACCTTTTGGGAATATCTGCAACAAGAATAAACATTCCTATTTTATTTATTGGATTCATAAATCAATTCAAATTTTTATTGATTAAAATGTTTCCACTTACTTCTCCGAGGAGTTTCAGCTATATCTTCTTGGTTTATGTTATCTGTCTGGTCCACATCCATCGCAGAGAGCTGCTGACCATCCATCCCAGGATTCACTTCTGAAATCAAATAATAACTCTGTAGGTACTAATGTGTTATGCAATCATGAGCTTCTGTACTATTAATAACTTTTCTGGATTTAATGTATAGCTCTTTGATGTGGCTGAAAAGATAATTAATATTTATATAAAAACCATACCGGCTTATTTTTTTCCGACATAACTTTTGTTAAAAGTTAAACTTTATATAAAAATAACCGTATAACAATATGACATAATGAGACAACAGTATTCATCACCACCACCGCACCGTGGCAAGAGATAATTGACACATTAGTGTACCCACACCACTTCATCAACCTATACATTTATTTCCTTCGGAATATAGGGGAAAGTGGTTACCCTTCGTACACTTTTTAGATTTTATTTTTTTACTTTGTGATTAATTGTCGAATTTATCTAATTTATGTACCCAAGTGTAACAAATATATTGTAGTATGTTACAAAAAAGTCCGAAACTATTATGTCAAAAGGTTAAAGGGGTATAGCCATTTTTCTACGATAAGATATTTGTATGAACGTACCCCACGTACGGGGTACTATCGTACGTCATGGGGTAGATTCATACAGGGTAATTAAAAAGCCAATTAAAGTCGTTAAATTTTTATTAATTATTATAGAAATATTTATTTATCAAAGAAATAATTTAATAATATGTGACTTGACTCATAGACGATAAATCTTTCTTTAGAAAAATAACAAAAAATAAAATCGTTTACCCTTAGTTTACTTATTGATAATTCTAAGCTTTACAATCAGTCTAAATGAGAAGTTTACAATCATTTTGTATGACATCGTTGTAGAGTCTTTGACAATTTAAACTTAAAGTAGGTAATTATACATTTGTTTGTTACTTTGTAACTTATTGCACATTATAATTATTTAAATTAACTGCAAACGTAAAAAATCTAGCCATTCTAACTTTTCAGCCCGTTCGTGGTTGAGGATCAGGGATGATCATGGCGACATCGCTGATATACAGAGTGTGTATGTCTTCTATATCAGGGAAAAAAATGACCATTTCATCTTTTTTTCTAGTTCTAAGTTTTCCATCTCAATAGCATGTTTTTCTTCTTGTCTTTCATTCTCCCGTTTCATCTTTTTTTGTAGTTCAAAGTTTTCCATCTCAACAGCATGTTTTTCTTCTTTTCTTTCATTATCCCGCTTCATCATATTTATTTCCATTTGTAATTTCTCTCCCTTCAATTCTATTAAATTAGTAGTGCTGACAGAAAGATTTGTCTGTTTTGGGGAAGTTTTTGTATGAAACCTTTTGCGAATGTATGGAACAAGATAATAAACACACTTTTTTTATTTATTGGATTCATAAATTAATTTATACACAAATTTTTATTGATAAAAATGTTTCCACTTACTTCTCAAGGGAGTTTCTGCTGGGAAATTATTCTGGTTTTCAATATTTATAAGGTCAACATCTACCACTGATGACTGCTGACATGGAAGTATATCCATTCCGGGATTTTCTTCTGAAATCAAAAAATAACTATGTACTTAAAGTTCTGCTTAAAGAAATGATGACAGTTGTTGGGAGCAAGTCTTTAACGGGCGGTTGCTTTGCAGGTTGAGATTGCAGTTTGTAAATTACATGTTTATCTGCCTGGCCGCAAGGATCTCAAGCATCTATACAACATTATAAAATTAGAGAATTTCTTACCTGAACCCATGAGCTGCTGTACAATTTGTAGTTTGTCAGCGCTTCATTTAGAACTGTTTGTGTTTGATGTAGCTGAAAAGATGAATTATATTTATATAGACATCACCTTTGTTAAAAGTTTAACTTGTTATTATATAAAAATAACTGCATGCAAAATATGATGAAATAATGAGACAACAGTATTCATCACCATCACCACACCCCGCGGCAAGAGATAATCGACATTACTGCATCTACACACCACATCACATGATATACATTTATTTCCTTAGGAATATGACGTGTCTATGAGAACTTACAATCTCCATCGTATGTTGAGGAAATCCCCACAATGGATTCCTTCATAATGCCCGAAATCCACTGGATTGTAATACCTTTCTAGCAACACGCTTTATATATTCCCACTTATATTTTAGCTGCTTCGTTGTCCGGAGCACATTTGTCGATGCATTGAACTCACTTGTCAAAGAGCTCCAGGCTTTTTCCTTGTCACGTGAGCCCAATGCATCAGATCTCTTGCACATAATTATAGCTCCATATTTTTGTAGCAAATCTTTTAACATGTCGATTTCCCTCGCCGAAAAATTGTTTCCACGTTCTCTGCAAACATGTATACATTGGTTATATATTGAAAAATAACTATTAATATTAATTTAATTGAATTTTTACTTACTTTTCGACGATAAAACTCATTATTATTATTTAAATAACAATATTTACACCAGAAGATGCAATCATAAACAACGCAATACGCATAGAATTCATAGAATGTTTGACATTTAATGTGTGAGTTGCCACATGAAAAAAATATATGAACAGCTCCCAAAACAAAAGTTTGGGAATTAGATTAGTTATGATGCTGTCATCCCTATTTACCTTTACTTTAGCAGTTGGCGTCGTGAAAAAACTCATTTTTCCTTAAATGTCAAATGTATTGCGAAAGTAACTGTAAACTGCACTGCTAAAAGTAAAGGTAAATGAAAAAACCCACCCGTAAACATTAAACGAAGCAGGATGGATATACGCAATAGCCCCGTAGACGGATTTACCCCGGCTGCCCTTACTCATGTATTAAGCAATCATGAGCTTCTGCACTATTAATAACTTTTCTGGATTTAATGTATGGCTATTGACGTTCTATGATGTGGCTGAAAAGATAATTAATATTTATATAAAAACCATACCGGCTTATTTTTTTCCGACATAACTTTTGTTAAAAGTTAAACTTTATATAAAAATAACCGTATAACAATATATGACATAATGAGACAACAGTATTCATCACCACCACCGCACCGTGGCAAGAGATAATTGACACATTAGTGTACCCACACCACTTCATCAACCTATACATTTATTTCCTTCGGAATATAACAACTTCCCCACAATGGATTCCTTCATAATGCTAGACACAAGTGTCCGACATTGGCGGAAGGGGAGGTCCACTGCCTGTTTGTTGCTGAGACTGCCTTTGCTTTCCAGCTTCCTAAAATATACAAAACATACATTTTTTCAATAATAAACAAGTGAAATCATCATGAATAAATGAGTGATAATATCAAATGATTAGTGATTGTAATACCTTTCTAGCAACACGCTTTATATACTCCCACTTATATTTCAACTGTTTTGTTGTCCGTAATATGTTTGTTGACGCATTAAACTCACTTGTTAACGTGATCCAGGCTTTTTCCTTGTCACGTGAGCCCAATGCGTCAGTCCTTTTACACAAAATTACGGATCCATATTTTTGAATCAAGTTTTTTAGCAAGTCTATCCCCCTCGCCGAAAAATTGTTTCCACGTTCGCTGCAAAGATGTATACATTAGTTATGTATTGAAAAATAACTATTAATACTGATATAATTGAATTTTTACTTACTTTTCGCTAACCACACTCATTATTATCGCAAAATTTACAAACAAAACACAAGCGACGTGGCTAGAGACGATGCAATTCACAGAATGTTGACATTTGTTGTGTGTGTGTTGCCACATGAAAAAATATATGAACAGTTCCCAATACGAAAATGTGGGAATTAGATTAGTTATCATGCTGTCATCCCTGTTTACCTTTACTTGCAGTTGGCGTCGTGAAAAAAACTCATTTTGCCGTAAATGTCAACTGCACTGCTAAAGTAACTGCAAACTGTACAGCTAAAAGTAACGGTAAATGAAAAAACCCCCCCTTAATCTTTAGAATTAATTAAAATTTTTGCCAAGTTATTGTTAGTATAGAAGGCCGGCCTTATTTCTAAAGGAAGTTTTGATATGCAAAGGGAAGACAATTTACTTATATACAAAATTCTACGCCATTGGGTGACAGCATTATTATTAATAATAGTTGGGAGGGCATTATAAAGGAATTTATTTGTTGTGATTCGGCAAAGTTTTTTTGAGAGGATTTTATCAATTAGATCAGAGTCATATCCGTTGTTGATGGCTATTTGTTTAATTGTAAGTAGTTCATTAGAAAAATTATTATTAGATAAGGGGATAGTAACAAGCCGGTGAATCATGCTGTGGAAAGAGGAGTGTTTGTGTGACATAGGGTGGTTGGAGGTATTATGTATTATAGTGTCGGTAAATGTAGGTTTTCTATAAATGTTAAAGCTAATTTTGTTGTTAATAATGGTTAAAGAGAGATCAAGAAAATTTAAGTTGGAGTTTATGCCTATCTCTAGTGTGAACTGGATTTTTGTGTGGAAGGAATTAAGGAGTGATAGGAAGGCGTTGAGTTGACGGTTTGAGCCCGTCCAAATACAAATTATATCGTCGACATACCGTTTCCACAAAAGAACATTTTTTAATAAAGGGGATTTAGATTCAAATATCTTGTTTTCGATACTATCCATGAATATGTCAGCTAATACCGGGCTGGTGGGCGATCCCATCGCGAGGCCATCTTTTTGTTGGTACACCACATCATTGAATTAAAAATAATTTTGATTTAAACACAAATTAAAAAGGCGAGAGAGATCATTAGAGAGGTCATTAGATAAATGGGAATTATTAAGTAAGTTAGATACTAAAGTTTTACATTCGTCACAGGGATATTCGGAAGTAAGTTTATAATATCAAATGAAATGAGTTTAGAGTTAGATGGGAGAACTAAGGGGGCATTTCACTATCTCTGATTATGTTCTGACTAAGCACTAATCCGCGGATTAGTCATTTTTTCGTTTTCACTATATCTGAATAACGCTAACGCTCGGGTTAAAGTTCGATTTGACTAATCAGTGCTCGAACCTCACGTTAGGCGCTATTCCTCGAATTCCTCAACTTTTAAATGCTCAGAATTAAAATTGTTTGTACTATTTGTCGCTAATATACGCATCTGTTGATTTTTAAATATGCAATGTAAATGGTTTACCGTTATAGTATGGCAATCTTACCTATGAATGATGAATCGCTGTCTATATTGTTGTTGGTCCCTTCGACACTCAGGTAGATCATTTCCAGAACGGTGGTCTCCATTGTGTGTATGGCAATCTTACCTATGAATGATGAATCGCTGTCTATATTGTTGTTGGTCCCTTCGACACTCAGGTAGATCATTTCCAGAACGGTGGTCTCCATTGTGTGTATGGCAATCTTACCTATGAATGATGAATCGCTGTCTATATTGTTGTTGGTCCCTTCGACACTCAGGTAGATCATTTCCAGAACGGTGGTCTCCATTGTGTCGAAGGGAGCTACGGTGCTTGGCCCTCCACCAGTCTGGTAAGAATCCCTCCTGTTGAGAGCGCCCTTCTTTCTCACCAACCTCTTCAGACTGTCGTACTTGTTTCTCAAAGTTTTTGACGATCTGAAGGCAACTGTTACAACTCACTACAACAATTGAACAGCTCAAATCATAAATTACTTTGTCATAATTCATAAGAACCAAACTGAGAAAATATTTGTGTCTAATCATTCGAGATAATAGAAAACAGAAAAGTGAACAGTGAAACATTATTAGATTCGGTTGTATCTAGGAATTGAATTCAATTCATTGGGTTTTACTCGATTATTTTGTTACTGAACATTCAAACTTAATTTTATGGGTTTTGGACGACATGAAAGCTAACAATGAACTACGATTTACGATGACAGTTAGGAACCGAGTTTATGCGGTGACGTTTGTCCACATCTTGGCGTAATTATAAATAATTTGTAATATATGATGTACCTGATGAGGAGGAGTTATATTTTTTCTCTATTTGCTCCCAGGCCGCATTCTTCTGTTTCCACATAACGGCGTCACTGTTTTTATTCTCCAGGACGTGCTTCCATTGGTAAACAATGTTAACCAGATTTTGGCACTCGTCTCTGGAGAAATTCACAGCACGCTCTCTTACTTCTTTATTGTTCATCCTGAAAAGTAAGAAACAATGTATTAATTCAACACGAATCTATCTAAAATGACCTGATAATCAACATAATATAACCAAAAAAATGCACTTAACTTTGCGGTGTGCGGACTGTGGCGGGAAACTGGATGACGGCGTTGACCACAGATCAATTGGCGTTGACGCTAGCATTCCATAGACATTGCGGCAAAACATGACAGGCGTGGCAGTAGATGGGGTAACTGCAAACATTTTGCGATGTTGCCAGACTATTTCGAGTGTTATCTATCCGGAAGCTCGGCAACAATGGTGAAACGGTCGCCGTTGAATAACGAAGTTATTCTGATCTTTAAAGCCAGCCAACGGCTAGCTAGTCAGATATTTAGCCCGACATAGTGAAATACCCCCTTAGGGTGGGTTTCTTCATTTACCGAGAATGCTAAATGCAATGCTAATTGTAAAAGTTAACAGTGAAAATCATAAAAATGGGTTTTCATCAATTCCGGAAGTAGATCCGGAAATAAATGTGGATCTCGATCGATTCCGTATAAATAACAATGAAGGCGGTGGCAGTGGTGCTCCCACCACCTCTGGAAGAATAGCTAGGGAAGCACTCATTCACCCTAAATTAAGTGGTGTATGCGATCAGGGCTGCCTTTGAAACCTTCTCCGCATCGAGAATTTCCAGTTGTAGTTTCAATTGGGCGGCCTGCAAACTGAGGATGTCACATTGCAAAATCGTCTGGACCTTTTGCATTTGAATGTTTTCAGCCTCGGTGTTTGCTTTCACTTTTTCCGCCTCAAGTTTGGCATCAGCAACTTTTTGTATGTCACAAAAGAGAGAGTCCTTTGCTGTTTTGGTCAAACATGGTCGCCTCTTGAATGATTTTCTAGGAATTGAAGGTCTCCCTAGTAGTAGTGTTCAGTCTCACAACACATTCCAATTTGAGATGTCGCATCTCACCGCACTCCACTCACTCCGGGCGGTCAGGAGCAGTTGGGACTCCAATGCGAATAATGACATTATTGGGAATTACCAATGTCCATTCCTCAATCTCTGCTGATTCCTGTGATGGCTGAATTATTTCCTCCCGGCTGGTGGATGTGTGATGACCATCATCTTGGACGGCGGGACCGTTTGAATCAAACCTTTCAAAAAACAATAGAAATACATTTAAATAAGTCATAAGTAACTTGCGCATTCCAGCTATTGTTGTTGAACTACAACGCCAATGCAATGTCATCACCAAATACTCTGAGGCAGTTTACTTATGTATAATAATATCATTTTTAATATTCTTATATAAAGGCCCCTAACATCATTTAATTAAATACTAAATATTTGAACTTAGGTATTTGCCAGCCCGGAACAACTTATCCCAAGTGCTGCTTCAACCTTTAGCAGCACTGGATCTTCTATTTCTTGGCTCGGCCCTCCGCCAGTTCCAAATAACTGGCAACGAATTCTTGCCCTCTGTGTTCTGGCATCTCGTTTCAAATTGTCCCAAGCCTTTTTTAGAGATACGCGGGACCTGCAATCATATAGGTATAAAATATCACGAGAATTCAATTTGGATGTATAGAAATTCCCTTTCCAGAAAGGTTATGCAGAGAGGACGGTCTGTCAAACAACTCGGTCTTGGCACACACTCCTTGCCTCATTCACAACCATTGTCTCATACAGACTCTTCTGTTATTCAAACTGTTGACCTGACTATTATCCTGACTTCTACCACCATCACACACTCCTTTTTTGGTTCGTTCGTTCTATATGCTCAAACCATCTGCGTCACTTCCTTAATCGAGGTACGAATCACAATCTATGTACAAAATGACGTACGATAATATTATCACCTTGTTAATGGCATTGGCAATTTGAATACATTAATATATAAAATCAGTAAAAACATGAAATAAACTCACCGGCTAGCCGAACTGCCGCTGTTGAAATTGAGGACAACATCATTCCATGCATCTTCCTTGGATTTCAAAAGTGCCGAATAATTAGGGCCACCTGTCGCTTTGGACAAAATAACTTGTGACGACGTTATCAGCTCATCAAGCCGCATTTTGTCGTTCGGGGTAAAATTCTTGGAACGTTTTGACTTATCCATTTTGAATGTAAACAAACTGTTACCGTGTACCGTTACAGTCGTCAGACGTCAAAGGAAAAAGATAGTCAAGCTAAAGCTTTATTTTTTACATATTAAATACGTGGGTTTAAAAAATATAAAATGCTGGGTTATGTATTACACTATTTAAAATAAATTATTTGTATAAATAATAAATACAATTATGTACGTTTCACTATTAATTTAACATGGAAAGTTTTTACTTTGACGTCATTTTTATTGTATATAAATATAAATGTCCACACACACGGGGAAATATACATTATCAACGATCAAGACGTTGGTCACAGGCAAATCGAGGTATTTTCTTAGCATCCCTCAACTGAGCACCGCCTCACGGTTTGCCAAGATCAATCAACCGAATCGTTGGACACAATGGCCGTAAATAACAATTATATGTTCATAATTTATTAATGCCCTTTTCAGGGGTTTTTGATGAAAATGAAAATATATAGTTATAACTAATACATATTAAATAATAAACAAGTATAGAAGTGGTTCAAACAAAATATTGTTTAATTTATTACACATAATTATTTATTATGGCTAAAATCGAGATGAGTGGAGGAAGACACTTGAGGAGGCTAACCACTGGAGCGATTACAGAAATAAAAAAATATGCTCCGATTGCTTGACATTCCAGGACGAAACAAGAGCATAACTAAAATATATTATTAAACATAAGGCAATTCAAGCGATTGTTCAGCGATCCTCTTCTGCAGAAAAAATACAAACTGAAATAAATGTGTTGAAGTGGAAGAATGAAAGAGAAGAACTAAAACATGCTGCTGAAATGCATACATAATTTCCTCTAGATTAAATATTTAATTGTTTTTCTAGTAACAGTAATTCTATTTTTTTTTTTCTTTTTTTCCAATTCAATATTTTCCATTTCAGCAGCAAATTTTAGTTTTTCTCTTTCCTCTTCGAATTTTCTTTTCGTTTTTTCCAATTCAAATGTTTCTTTCATCACATTTATTTCTGTTTGTATTTTTTCCGACTTCAATTTCATCACATCTATGCAAACAGACAGCCTCGACTGTTTCAAAGGTGTTTCTTTGGGAAACCTTTTGCGAATATCTGGAACAAGAATAAACATTAGTATTTTATTTATTGGATTCATGAATTAATTCAAATTTGTATTGATTACAATGATTCCACTTACTTCTGGCAGGAGTTTCAATGTGGCTTTCAATTTTGGATGTAACGTCAACATCTAGCACTCCTTCAGATAGTAGTTCCTGACTTGGTGCCAAGATATAGGATATATCCTGGGATGGCCCAGGATTTAATTCTGAAATCAAATAATAACTATGTACTAATTGGGATCAAGTAATTGATTGACGGGACAGTTGCTAATTATTGCAGTTGTAGTTGCAGTTTGTAAATCACTTGTTTATCTGCTTGCTGTCTGCTTGGCCACACGGACCTTGCACACAGCATTTTTTTATTTTTTATTTTATTTTTTATTTTATTTTATTTTATTTTTTTTATGTGACACCTCACAAGAGTGTCCCTGCCTGTGCAGTGCACAGACAGGGGAACTATGTCACCACCCGGTTGGGCGGCGTTGTGAGGCGGAGTAAGGTAGGGGCTGTAGGAAGGGATTTGTTAATGCGGGCCTTGAAGAGGCTCGGATTATAGGAGGGAGGAAAAACAGATGCCGGTAGCTCGTTCCACATACGAGCCGACTTACACAAAAACGAGTCGTAAAAACGGCCCGTTCTCATGAAGCCAACGTCAACCGTGAACGGGTGTTCAGTTCGTGTCCGTCGAGTTTCGCGCACGTGCACCGGTGCATCAGGAATCAATGCTGCTAGCTCCTTGGAGCAGGCTCCATTGAAATACCTGTAGAACAGACACAGCATGCCTACATTGCGTCTATGCATCAGAGAAGGCAATCGGTCTGTTAACAACGGATTGTCAATCAGACGGATCACTCTCCTTTGCACAGACTCAAGCAGGTTTATCAAGTATTTTGGGGCACCAGCCCAAAGGTGGCTCCCAAATTCAATAGTTGGGCGGACTTGAGACTTGTACAGGGTCAGCAGCTGGTCACTGTTGAAGAATCTCCTAGCCCTGTACAAGACGCCCAACTTTTTGGAGGCCTGATTTACTCGGGCTTCTATGGATCCCCGATACTTGAGCTGGTCTGAAAATACAACATATTCATAATACCCTAATATTTATATGTTAATATGTATCAAATTAGAAAACATCTTACCGGAACCCATGAGCTGTTGGATAATGGACACTTTATCCCCATCCAATGGAACATAATTGTTTGGTGTGGCTGAAAAGATGAACAATATTTATATGAGAACAAAGCCGACATGTTTTTTTTAGACCTTAGCAGAATATTGGAGTTTTACCTACCATTAAAACTCTTATTATCTTGCCTTCCTTATCCAGAATATTCCTTGGTGAGAGATAGCATCTCTGTTTCTATGCGATTAGGGCTTCTCTCCTCTTTCAGTGTTCAAATTTCGCGCCATTTCCCGCGAGATTTTGTCCCTCTGAAATGTCACCCTAGCAGAATATGACATGTTTATGAGAACTTACAATCTCCATCATACGTTGAAGTAATCCCCACAATGGATTCCTTCATTACACTAGACACCCATTCTGAAGTGTCGGACATTGACGGAAGAGGAGGTCCACCACCAGTTTTTATGATGGATTGCTTCTGCTTTCCAGCTTCCTAAAATAAACAAAACATACATTTTTTAATTATAAACAAGAAAGAGTGAAATCGTCAAGAATAATTCCAAGACAATATCAAATGAGTAGTGATTTTTTACCTTTCTTGCGACGCGCTTCATGTATTCCCACTTGTATTTGATCTGTTTCACCGTTCTTAAGATGGTCGTTGACGCATTGAACTCACTTGTAATACGAGGGTGGGTCAATAAGTCCTTAGAAAAAAGCATTAAAACAGTTTGTATTTTTTTTTTATTTCTCAACATAATCTCCTTGGAGCTCAATACACTTGGTTAGACGTTTCTCAATTTTTTTTAAACCGTCAGAAAAATAAGTTTTCGGAAGGTCCTCAAAATACGCATTTGTCCGATCGATGACTTCTTCATTTGAAAAAAAACATTGTCCACTTAGCCATTTTTTTAAGTTTGGGAAAAGGAAAAAGTCAGTGGGGGCTAAATCTGGCGAATACGGTGGGTGGTCGACCAATTCGAACTTCAATTCTTCAATTTTAGCCATTGATCGTAAACATGTGTGAACACGGGCATTGTCCTGATGAAAGAGGATTTTTTTCCTGTTTAAATGAGGCCGTTTTTCTTCAATTTTGTTTTTTAGCTGGTCCAATAAAGATGCATAATAATCCCCTGTTATTGTTTTTCCTTTTTCCAAATAGTCAACGAAAATAATTCCACGTGCATCCCAAAATACAGTAGCCATAACCTTACCAGCTGATTTTACGGTTTTCGCCTTCTTTGGACATGGTTCGCCTTTTGCAATCCACTGCTTTGACTGTTCTTTCGTCTCGGGAGTATAGTGGTGTATCCATGTTTCATCTACAGTCACAAAGCGACGAAAAAATTCATCCGGATTGCGTTGCATGAGCGACAACAGGGCTTTAGAGGCCACCACCCTATTGCGTTTATTGTCGACTATGAGCAAACGCGGCACCCATCTTGCAGAAATTTTTTTCATGCCCAATTTGTCATGTAAAATAGAAATGACGCTACCTTTTGAGATCCCTGTAACCTCAATTATCTCACTCAACTTTAATCTTCGGTCACTTAACACCATATCGTGGATTTTATTGATCATTTCTGGTGTAGTCACCTCTACAGGACGTCCTGAGCGTGGTTCATCCTTTGTTGATGTACGACCACGTTTAAATTCATTTAACCAGTTATAAACAGTTGCAAGTGAAGGAGCAGATGTGCCGTGAACTAAATCCAAATCATTTTTTATTTCCTTTGCTGTTAACCCTTTTATATTAAAATGTTTAATAACAGCTCTAAACTCAATTTTCTCCATTTTTGTAAACAAGCAAATTTTTTTTTTTTAAATGTACGAGAAACACACAACAACCCGACCAATCTGCTTGAAACTTCGCAGCATACTGAATCGGTAGTGCCGCTGCATGAAAACAAACCGCTTACAGTACTAGTCGCGCCACCTGTCGGCTTTTCTAAGGACTTATTGACCCACCCTCGTATCTATCCATGCTTTCTCATTTGCTTGTGAGCCCATTGCGTCAGTTTTTTTACACAAAATTATTTTGCCATATTTATCAATGAGGCTCTTGAGCATCTCAACCTCCCTCGCCGAAAAAATAGTTCCACGTTCGCCGCAAACATGTAAACATTGGTTATGTACTGAAAAATAACATTAAATATTTACATAATCGGTTTAACATACATTTTTTGGTAAATAATCCATAAGCCGTCACGTTTTTGATGGGCACAGATTTTGCAAATTACACTTCGTTTCAACTTCGTTACCTACAACAAAGAACATCGATTTCAGGCTGATGAAAAAATTTACATAGGTATATGAAAGTTTTTTATGGAATACAAATTAACAGTTTGTCATCAGCCCCGACTGAAATCGATGTTTTTGAAGTAACTAAAAAATCTGTGCCTACAGATGTGGCGGCAGATTAAATACCCACTTTTTATTTCAAAAAAACTTCAAAGTACTTAGATAATTATATAAAATTACTATTAATATCGACATAATTGAGTTTTCACTTACTTTTCTACAAAAATACTCATTATTATCAATTTTATAATAACACACGGCGCGAACCAAAAAACGATGAAACCATAGATGAAGATGATGTTTGACATTTATTGTATGGGTTGCCACATGAAAAAAATATATGTACAGTTTCCAATACGAAAATGTGGGAATTAGATTAGTTTTTATGCTGTCATCCCTATTTACTTTTACCGAAGCAGTTGGCATCGTGAAAAAACCCATTTTGTCGTAAATGTCAAATGCACTGCTAAAGTAAACTGTAAAATGCACAGTGAAAGTAAAGGGATGGTAAAGGTAAATGAAGAAACCCACTGATTCACTAATTCCATGGAATTCTTAATTGTATAATTAGGGGAAAATACATTGGAATTATTAAACACATTAGTAACAAGAGAGGCTGATTTGGGGAATTACAGCAGGCAACTACTGGGCGAATTGATGAGCCACTTTTGTGAATTTTTAAGAACCCATATAACCTGGGGATTTTAGGGTTTTTAGTGAGTAATTTAACTTTGTCATATGACAAATCTATGAATACTGGGTTTTTACAGTCTTTCAAAGCATTCTTTCCATGTTGTTGGTATTTATTAGTGGGGGGTCTGAACGTAATATTTCAAAAGCCCTATTGTTAAGAAAATTGCCAATTTTAGAGTTATATTCACTTCTGGGCATAATTGTTACAGTGTTGCCTTTATCGGCCTTTATTAATATTAAGTTTTCGGTATTTAGCTTGTTTCGAATGGTCCTAGCATGGAGGGTTTCTGGATTGAATGAAGGGACATTTCTGGGATACAAACAGAGAGAGATTCGTACCTGTATTATTGTTATAATCACGTTTCTTGTTTTCTACACACCGAGGTCGAGACAAATCACGTATTGTCTGATGACGGGAAGATTAAGTGTCGGCAATGCGTGCTTTCTCGATGCACCATTCGACCTTTTGCAATCAATATTTTCTTTCATTTTGTATAATGTCAAGCCACAATGTGTTTGCTTTCTTCGATAATTTATTAATCAGTTCTTTAATACTGGTATGTAGTCAGTGTTTATATTCATGGTCCATGGTGAGGTGAGGCGCGTAAGTGGATGGTACAAGAAGTCTGGGACGGCCAATTTCCCTCGAAATCCTGAATATATTGACAAATTTGGTTTGCCCCATTTCCTAGTACGACACAAAACTAAAATCTGCAGTATATTTTTGACAGTTGTTTGTAATTGGTGTGGCCGCACTAAAACTGTCTTTCACATAGTTGTAGAAATATTCTGCTTTTTAGACTGGCCACACCAATACCTGAAACAGCGTAAGGTTCTATTTAACTCTCAGTTAAAATTTAAATTTAGCTCACGATTTAGCTTTCAGTTGAAACTGGCCTTAAGTGTTTTGGCACTTGAAAGTCATTCGTCTACGACTATTTCTCTTCCTGGTGTAATATAAGTAGTAAACTATCTAACGTTGGGCCCCAGTGTAAGGGGTACCAAGGTTTGAATATAAGTCGATCGACGTAGATTGCATCAGGGGTTCTACCCCTGAACAGTACCTCAAGCTAGCTCGTATAAAGGCGTGTGGCGATTTTCTCTCGGGGCGTGGAGTCAGCTATCACTTCCTGCTGCCATCACTCAGAACGGGACAAGGTGTTCAGTTCAGTAAAGTCCAGGGAGTCAGATTTCAACATTATATTATAACAAAGGGCAACATTAGACATACAAAAGATTATCACATGGAACACATTTTATACTTGTGGGAATTGAAAACATTACGGGTACAAAATACAATCCTAACTAAGTTCAATCTCTCTCTCTCTCTGTTTCCCTCAATTTAAGTTACAAAATCGGCACTGGGTTTATGAAAGCAAAAGTTTTACCATTCTATCAAAAAATTAAAAATTTTAAATTTTAAAAATTTGCGATTGATATTTGGTCCATCCATTGAAATTTGCAAAATTTTTTAAAGTTTAATTAGTGGTGAAATAGACTCCGTAAAAGACTTAATAAGATCAGAGGCCCTTGTGCGATGGAGAAAAGCAGATGTTAAATATCTTGTATGGACTTCATTACTGTCACCATTCCAAAATCGAACATTAATGTCCATCTGAGTTTCTTGACAAACTTTATTGAGTGACTCGTCAAATCCTATAACAAAATGATCACAAGAAGTGAGGGATTTGATCAATTTATTTTTATAATAAGGTGTAATGCCATAAAGAATGGAATAAGCTATTTTTGATCTTTGCAGTTCCATCTTTGCGGCTATTTCACTGTCATTAAACATAATTTTGAACAAGTTCACATCAAGCCTGCCGATCGCATTGAGTTATGTGTCATCATTGTCTGGATACACCAAAGAATTTCTGCACGACTCACATCTTCTTTCAGGACGAATGAATTTAGTGTATTACGTGAAGCTCTTCCGGGAACTTCTTTTCCATTCTCTTGATTAGGAAGAGGTTGAGGTTGAGGGAGGTTATTACTGTTAGAAGGAATCACAGCAGAAGTAGAAGGATCAAGCACAGTTGTCGTACCACTCTTCTGGTGTTGTTTTGGTAGCAAGAAATGATTGATAATAGAGTTTGAAGTTTTACTGGCTTTTATACGTTTAATATGCTTGACTCCTTTGGCATGACTGTTGACAGCTGTTCTGCCTATGTTGCTAAGGGAGAAAGTGACGCTGCAAACTTTGCACTTTGCTTAAAGCAGTTTGACAAACTTACATGGTTCTCCAATCGGTGAGCGAAAGTGTAGGCAGCCATCGTCCACGTTCGCGCAGGTTAAAATATGTGAGCACAAATTCGTTGCGCTGAGATGTTCGGCCAGTTTGTACTATATCGCCTTGTTAAGAGGCAAGGATTTTGATGTGATTATCTAGACGTTAGTCTGGATATTCCTTCATCTGAAGGCATTCCCGTGTATTACGTGGATCCGTGTATCCAGATTGAACTTCTGGGGCGCAGGACATGACCCAGGAATCATCTAGTGACGCACTAAGGTGGAGATTCTGGCTGTGTGCAAGCCGGAACCCGCATGCGTAGGAAAACGGCATGGGCAGCCAGTTCCGTTTCAGGCTGTGTGGAGCGCTGATAACGAGGACTTATTGTCCGAGAGGTATCGTAAGGATCGTAAGTACTAGCATGTGGTGAATTCGACTGGACTTATTATTATTATCCTCTATCGCTACGTAACAACACGTTTTACGTAAATATAATTCCCTTTTCTTTGATAATCACATTTATTTTTTCTACTAATATCATTATATATGTAACGAATAAAATGATTAATTATAAAAAATAATATTTAAAAATTGTCTAAAACAAGGTCCTAAACAACAATACCGCTTTCAGACCACATGATACCGGCTTTCCAGGGGATGAATGTAAATATTCTCATTTTGGTGGTTGTATTGGTATAGACAGATACCAACCCCACCAACAAGTGGGTGCAGGCCACATTGGGTCTATTAGGTATAGTTAGCGGGGAGCCGTGGTGCCAGTCCTGGGAACAAATAAAGTAATAAGGTGAACACACTCCAAATGTTAGTATTTATTATTTTAAATTATTTCTTTTTCTTTAGTGAGATTTTCGTTGATGTAAATTCGGACATTATTTCCATTTTCGTATATATCATTGTTTGTCAGTATGCTTTTCTTTTTTTGTAAGCACTCATCTCGGTATTTTAGCCGGTTTGGAGTCTGTTCTATTCGGAAGTCTCCAAATTTTTTCAATGTTGTCGCAATTGGTGTTTAGTTTTTCCGCAATTTTTTTAATGGATACTTCAATATTTTCATTTTTTTTTCATTTCCAGACCAAACAATTCAATGTTACAGTTTTTTTCTGCTTGTTCAATATCTTGAATCCCATGTTCCAGTGCTTTGTTACATTTTTCTAGGTATGTATTTTTGTTTATAACTTCATTAAGTTTGTTCTCGTTTTCTTTTAATTTTTTACCCAATTCCAAGTGTAGCGATTTTAGCTCGTCGTATTTGTTGGATAGAAATTCAGTAGACTGTGTGAGGGTCTCCATATCTCATAATGAACATAATGCAAATTTTTTGATTTATTTCATTCAGAATTTGTTCTTTAATACTTGTAGGTTGTCAGTATTTATATTCACGGTCAATAGTGAGATAAGTTATACAGTACATTAGGAACAAACGGAGAGAGATTCGTATCTGTATTATTGTTATAATCACGTTTCTTGTTTTCTACACTCCGAGGTCGAGACAAATCCACGTATTGTACGATGACAGGAAGATTAAGTGTTGGCAATGCGTGCTTTCTCAATGCAACATTCGACCTTTTGCAAAATGCGATGCACAAACTCTTGCATATGTCGTCAATATCGGGTTCTGAATAAAGTCTAATCTATTAATCCTCCACGACCATTCACGAAACAGACTCTCGCACTCCTTAGAACACGGAAACCTGTGTCGAATTGATGTAGTACCTGTGCATCCTTTCATATCGCACTGAACTTTAAGAGTTTTCGAAATTTCCTGCTGAATAATATTGACAATAATGTTCATAAAAATATTTGTTTTGACATTGGCTAAAGGAACACAAACTGCACACAAAAAATCATAACAAAAGAATTCAAACCATAGATATTTCACTTATCTTTCAACAGTTTTCCATAGTCATACAGACTTGGTTCACGCAAAAAATACGTCACAAACCATAGAGATTTCCGTGTCTTTTATTGACCCACTTTTTGATAGGAGTTATACCCCCCTGGTTGTGAGCTCACGCCATTCTACATGTGATATCCTAGCAGCGGTGACGCGGCTGCTACAGTGGCATAGCGTCTATTTTCTCGCAAACAATAATCAATCCTTTTGTCAAAACAATTGGCATGCTGCCTGTTAAATATTTTTCGCCACTGATGGCTCGTGTTACTTCTTCAAATGGTCGTAATATTTTTACATATTTTCCCACAGGCTTTCCACTCCTCTACGGTTAACTAAAGAATTCAAACCATAGAGCTTGAAAAAATAACCATTCTGGCTGTCACCGGTCACCAAGAGAACCAGAATCGCAGTTGATGAAAAATTCTTTAATATGAAGTCATTAGAGTGACATTAAAAGTTTGAATATAAGCCTTGAATTTTTAATTCCATGAAATGTAAATGTTTTCAATAATTGGCGGCTGACCCTGTAAGGAATTCAACAGAGATTTTTAAACGACCCTCAGCTTTTACAACTCCAGGCTAGTTTTACCTCGATTTATAGTGTGCCTGTATATACGAACCACATTTAAGTATCAAAAGTGACAAAACACAAACACTCTTCTATCGGCAACCTTTATAGTGCTAGAAAATAGGGAAAAAATGAAAGTTCTTAATTTCACTCTTCTCACCCTGTCTGTGTATTGGTACGTGCAGTGGTTGGCTGTGGATGTTATTGGATGCTAGAAGAATGGCCAACAGGATTGCAAAAAGGATTGAACGAGCCAGAGAGTGCATTTAAAAATAGATGACTACCTTTAAATCATGTTCAATATGACATGGATTTTAAATTAAAAAAAAAAAAATTAATATAGATAAGTGGGTACAGTGGTTTTAAATAAATTTCATATGGGTACAAAATATATTTACAATAATAATGGAAGTTTTATGTAATTTTGTTTAAATGTTCTGCTTTGAGGATTGCTTTGATTTGTGAACCCTCTAATTTCCTAACAAGGATTCTGCAGTTCCCGACCCAGACGAATCAATACTGGTTCAGCTTGGCCGCTTCCTTCGTTAGGTGCAGCAGCCGTTTAGAAGCGCTCGTCAGGTAAATGCGGGAATCCCCGCCGCAACCGATGTCGCTGCTGATTAAATCCCGTTTTCCTCGAATTGATACCAAGAAATCATCCTTTCTAAATCTTGCTTGCATCTTAATGATTATTGGTTTACATTGCCCTTTCTTGGTTTCCTTTGGTGCCACCCGAGTGACGAAATCTATATCTATTTTTGGATCGATATCGAAACCTGTTTTTTTGGCTAGATTGGATACAATGGAAATTAAATTCTCGCCCTTCTTTTCCGGAATGCCGACCAGCTCAATATTAGAGCGGCGCGCCCACTGGTCGCGCTATTCCATGTCATCCTGAATATTGGCGATACAGACCTTCAGCGAATCAACTTCACTTTTCAGTAGGTCGACCAGCTTCATCTTGTTCTCCATTGTTGATATTCTTTTTGCTGATGCCCTCAACTACTTTTCCACCGAAGTCGTCAATAATTTACCTTCCAGTGTAGGTTGAAGCGTTACAAATTTCACGAGATCTTTTGACGTATGAGATCGCTCCAGAAAATTCGATTTCCGATTCCTTCTAAACACAGGATGCAACAGCACGAATCTGAAGGATTTTAATCTGTGATTACTGAGCTTATTTGGAGTAAAATATGGATTTATATTTTTGCCTCGCTCTGGCCCCATTTGGGTCAGGCATCGCTAGTTAAAATCCGTACGTGCTGTTACATATATTTGTTTGTTAATTACATTTATTTTTTTAATCTTTTTTCTTACTTCATAAAAGCTTAATTTTGTAACATATTTATCTTCATTAATTTATGTTACAAATTTTTTATTGACTAGAAAAAGAAAAACGATAGAATAATATTTACAGTATTGGCCAACCGTTCAATTTAGAAAATTTGAATTTAAGCTGGCTTGCTGTTCGAATGGGTCCAGGCGTGTTGCAGCTGAATTCAGCTGCAATGCGGTCCCAGACCCCAATCTTTTACTTATTGGTGCCTGAATCCTTCTTGTTGAATAGCACTGCCGAGTACTTCGCAGTCAGCTCGTTCAACCTGACAAAGAGAAATGACTTAGATATTCTATTAAAGATTCCTGGAAACTTTCACACAATCCATAACTTCAGAAAACAATACGTAAAAATCTACAAACATTTCTGGCACACTTACAATTTTTTTTAACTTGTTTCTTAGTTGTTTTGTCGATCTGTAACGATACAAAATAACGTCTTCGGCGCTGATCGAAGATCTCTTAAAATCTCTCTTGTTGTATTGAAAATAAAATAATATATCAAGTCGAATCAAATTTACGTACAACAATAATAAAACCAACTTACTTTGTGATAGTATCCATTTTAATTATCGTTTTTACACTGCAACTGTGAAGTAACCCTCAAAAACTTTATAAACGTCAAACAAACACAATGAAGAAATGTCTAGCCATGGGATTAGTTTTCTTTTCCAAGTGAATATTTATATCTTGTAAAATAATAACATCGCAATTGTAGTTGGTGGTGCATTCTAGGAGAGACCTGAGTTTATAAAAAAAAATAGCTATTTTATTTTTATTTTTCGGAATAACTTTATTGAGTAAAACCTCAAATTGTAATATTTAATTATTGAAGACAATATTAGCGATTTCTAAACGAAAATCTGAAACAGAAAAATCAGAAAAGGATACGGTCACTTGATGGAGGTACTTGATGTATTTTTTAACTGCACGGGATGTACAAATAATTAAAATATATGTAAAATTGACTAGTCGTTGACTCATTTATACTGTTTGTATGAGCAAATCATTTACTTCTATATCGAAATAATAAATGTATTTATCGTCCGGGGGTAAAGTGCACTAACTTCGAGAGCTGATTCTACAAAAAAGTTATTTATCCTTTCTACTTCTAAAATCATGTAGTATCTATCACCCCGCGAAGTTAGTGCACTTTACCCCCGTCACCCTGTATATGCAAGTCCATTTGTTGCATAATGTCCATAAAAATAATTGCATTACTGGAAAATAATCAAAACTTTACATGTGTAAACATTTGTTAGTTGTATTTAAGATATTATAACATATTTTCTGCACTATATTGCAGAAAATTTATTTAAAAAATGTTTCAAATTTTATGTACAACAGCCGAAACATATTGTTTTTCTCTTATTGATAATTGTTTTTAACACAAATAGTTTTATGGAGAAGATATTCTCAGTACCGCTCTGATTCGCCGCTTAAAGTGGATTTAGCCATGTTTGGTAACCATATCTGAATAGCCAGGTACTTTCCAACCTTCCTCTTCCTCATCGCCTTTCCTTCAGCCTCACAACATACCCCAATTGGGGATACCATAGTCCCTGTTTACTTGTTTTATAGAGAGATGGTTCGTGCCTGGGGTAAGGCCAACTTGGTCAGTTTCAACGTCTCAAAAACCCAAGCGTGTCTGATTTCGGCAAAGAGGGAGATCAATGACTGTCTGGTGCAATTTGATGGGAGCACTCTCCCCAATAAAGACTCCATTGAAATGCTTGGAGTTACTATATCAGACCAGCTCAAGTATCGGGGATCCATAGAAGCCCGAGTAAATCAGGCCTCCAAAAAGTTGGGCGTCTTGTACAGGGCTAGGAGATTCTTCAACAGTGACCAGCTGCTGACCCTGTACAAGTCTCAAGTCCGCCCAACTATTGAATTTGGGAGCCACCTTTGGGCTGGTGCCCCAAAATACTTGATAAACTTGCTTGAGTCTGTGCAAAGGAGAGCGATCCGTCTGATTGACAATCCATTGTTAACAGACCGATTGCCTTCTCTGATGCATAGACGCAATGTAGGCATGCTGTGTCTGTTCTACAGGTATTTCAATGGAGCCTGCTCCAAGGAGCTAGCAGCATTGATTCCTGATGCACCGGTGCACGTGCGCGAAACTCGACGGACATGAACTGAACACCCGTTCACGGTTGACGTTGGCTTCATGAGAACGGGCCGTTTTTACGACTCGTTTTTGTGTAAGTCGGCTCGTATGTGGAACGAGCTACCGGCATCTGTTTTTCCTCCCTCCTATAATCCGAGCCTCTTCAAGGCTCGCATTAACAAATCCCTTCCTACAGCCCCTACCTTACTCCGCCTCACAACGCCACCCAACCGGGTGGTGACATAGTTCCTCTGTCTGTGCACTGCACAGGCAGGGACACTCTTGAGGTGTCACATAAAAAAAAAAAAAAAAAAAAAAAAGAATGGATAACTTTGAATGAGACACCTTACTTTTTCGGAACACATAAAATTTTATTGACACCGTACAACAATATATTCCCAGTAAGTAATTTCATCCCCAACTGATTGAGATGTTCCCTTCAAAGAAGTTAAATGCAGAAGAGAGATAATTATGGTGTTAAAATTTATTTATTAATCTCAGTCTGTTGGAGGGAGAAAAAATGATCACCTGCCATCTGTCTTAAAAAAGTCTAAACTATTTGAAACTACAACTGAACTCAGGTTTAACCTAAGACACAAAACTTTGGTTTGGATCTTTACTTAATTTCACAACAGTCCCACTGCCTCCGTACATTTGGGGAGCAGCGTGCGGTGTTCAAACTCTGTTGAAAATCCCTGGTCCTCAGTAGTAGATTACAAATAACGAAGCATAGATTGTACCAGATTACTGTGTGCCTTCAATTAAGGCGATGCCATACGTATTAATGCAAAATCATGTGTTTTTGGTTTGAAAATTTGGTCGCCTATAAATGTTTCAGATGCTTTAATTAAATACTGCGAGTAGAAAACATCTTGGCCTTTGAAATAATCGAGTATTTTTTAGATTTTTATAAGACCAGAAAAAAATAATGTATAAGGCCTATGAAAACTGCTTTAAAGTTCAAAATCTCCTACTTACGAACCCATTTTCGGTTATGATTTTATTGTATAATATGGCAAATTAAGTTATTTATAAAATGATCGAAAAAAAATTTAATATTTATGCCTGAACATCCACAAAATAAAATAAAAGGCACTTTTTGGCCATGTTTTTTTCTTGCATAAATCAAAACAGGCGGATGGTGTTAAGCGGGAATTTAAACCTTATTGCCATCTACGTAAGGGGTGTTATTGATAGCGGCTCGATTTAAAATATTACACGACGTAGTGCATCGCCTTAACTGTTCTTAATCCACTTACATTGAAAGACAGGTTAACTTATATGTCCCTAACAAGTATACTCGTGGAAGATTCCATTAACTTTTTTACACTCCGAAAGCGAGGACTTCTGCCTATCAGAACTCGCCAATCAACAGAGCAAATCATCTGCTTAATGATTCTGCGTCGACCATCGACATTTTTAATGTCACTTACAGACAGTTTAGCAACCACCTTAGTGAAATAATAAAATTGCCTCCATGTCCTTTTTATACTTACATGTACCTCAAATTTGTGAGAAACATGAATAAATAAATAAATAAATTTGTTATTATTGTGTATAGTATAAAAACTTGTGTTATATGTACTCATAAGACTGAAAAACTATTATATAATGTCACTTAAAACTATACATGTTTACCTATTAATGTTACATCTAGTAAAAACTTAATATAAGACTGAAAAAAAATATTATATGAATCCTATAATTTCTATACCCGCTATATCCGATTTTTTGACAAAATGATCTGAGTATGACATCTTGTTCACATTTTTGCGAGCAACAATAGGAGCCTAAAATTGAGTTTCAAAACCCTCCTTATCGCGACCAAAAACCATGTTTAAACTGCGAGTGAGAAACCAAATCCGCTATATCATACAGAAAGTTACTATCAAAACCTGCTATATCGGATTCAACGAATCACAAGCAGTTATTTTGCCAAAATACAATATGGCCGCCGCTCTGACGCCACGCTCGTGTGTCAAAATGATCTACGCGTGAGTTTCTAAACCCGCCATGTCGGCTCAGTTGAATTTCAAAATCACAGAGTGATTATCAAAATCCGCTATATCCATTTTATTTATCGAAATAACTTAATTATTGCTAGACATATATAGAAAAATAAATGCTTTTCGAAATTTTATTACTCCAATTCATTATATAAAAAATTGTAATGCATTTACTTATGTACGCTAGAGATGTGACAGTTTTTTGCGGTTTTCTCCAAATCAATGAAAGTTGATATAGCGGGTATAGAAATTACACGACTCATATAATGTCACTTAAAACTATACATGTTTACCTATTAATGTTACATCTAGTAAAAACTTAATATAAGACTGAAAAACTATTATATAATGTCACTTAAAACTATACATGTTTAACTATTAATGTCACTTTTAGTAAAAACTTAATATAAGACTGAAAAACTATTATATAATGTGACTTAAAACTATACATGTTTACCTATTAATGTTACATCGAGTAAAAACTTAATATAAGACTGAAAAACTATTATATAATGTCACTTAAAACTATACATGTTTACCTATTAATGTCACTTTTAGTAAAAACTTAATATAAGTATACTTAATTTAAAAAAAAGAGTATAAATTAAATTACATTTGGCATTTCACAAACATTTGGTTCCTTAGAACAGGCAATCTGCCTAACTACGAACTAAATTCGACCTAACAAAACGTAATAACACTTGTACCTACTCATTTTAAATATATGCTCTCATTATGCTATGTTATTACTGTTATGTCTGCTTTAAATGTATCTAATGTAAAAAGTAAAATAAAAATAAATAAATAAATAAATATAACCTATATATTTCTAACCGATTGTTAAAAACATAATATATTTTTATAACATAAGGTCTACAATAATAATTATAACAGATTATTTATAAAATTATTGTAATGTTTAAATAACATTATTCTTGTGAAATAAAAATATGTTGAATCTCAAATTTTGTTTTTCTTTAACAATTACATAAATTTCAAATTTTCTGTGTTCAAGAGGTCTGCAAAGTTTTACAGTTTTTTTTTCCCGCGTCGACCAACTCTCCCAGGATTGATGATGATGACTATGGCCTGATTTTTGGAACCCCTGTCACATTTAATTTACATTATCATCACAGAAAGCCATGTCTTTTATATTTTATGATTTTTGCCACACAAATTGTCAAATAACGGTCCTCGTCAACCGTCGACTCTCAGCATGTCAGCGTTTGATCAAATTTTATAGGCTTTGCTTGACGACTGATTAAACAACTACTCATCTCAAAATTTTATCAAACACCCTTGTATTGAACATCTTGGTTAACATGGGGGTGTACATTTGAACTGTAAAATGGTAATTTAAATTGGCACCGAGTGCCGCCTTGATGACATTGTAGATTTTAGATTTTTAAAAGGAAGGTGTGAACCTGGGTCTTGAAGAGACCTTTGTTGTAAGATGGAGGAAACACAGAGACCGGCAAATCATTCAATAGCCAAGTGTTGAACACAAGCATGAGTGGTAAAAGCGATCCATTCTAATGTGTATAATGTCAAGCGTGTACAAAATGTTTGGTGTTTGTCCCCAATGTGTACTGATGCGCAAAGGATTAATAACGGTAGTTCTCTTCTGAGCATCTTCCATTGAAATACCGGCAGAACAAGGACAGCAATCCCCCCGACGTCTGTGCTCCAAAGAATGCAATCTGCTTAGTAAGATATGGTAAGCCATCAAACAGGAAGCAGGAGTGAAATATTTTTTCAGGTATTTTGGGGCTCCATACCAGAGGTGGCTGCATGATTCAACGGTGTCAGAATCACATTCTATTCCTTGGTCACAGGATGCCTTCCATTCAAGAAATATAGATAGTTGAGTTGTGTTTCCAGTTTCCTAGATGCTGCTGCTATCAACCAATTTGGATAGAATTCCCTTTTATAGACATATCTCAATCCTGGACTGCAGGCACATTAACTGCTATTTCTGAAGGTTGCATATAGAAAAATATTTTTAGGCAAACACTTTTTTAAGTTAATCTCTGGTACAATACACAATCCGCCTATGTTGAAAGAGGTTAACTTTTATGTCCCTAACAATTATACTCGAGGGAGATCCCATGCACTCCTATATGCTCCGAAAGCGAGGACTTCTGCCTATCAGAACGCGCCAATAAACAGAGCGACTCAACTGCTTAACGATTCTGCATTAGCCATCGACATTTTCAATGTCACCTACAGACAATTCAGTAACTATCTTTTAACATATGTCACAAAATAGTAAAACTGCCTCTGTAAACTATTTAATTTGTAATCTTCTCCATGATATATTGTTGTATAACCGTTTTATGGAGAACATGAAAAAATAAATAAATAAATATTTGGCTTAAAAAGTATGTCCCGCTATTCTGAACTAATGAAGCTACGTTACCTGCAATGCTGGAAGAACACTGAAGGAAAGCAGAAAGGCGAAAAGGGAAATCAGGGAGTATGTAAGGCTGATGATATCAAATGATGAATTGACAAAAAATATTATAAATGGTTCCTGCACAGTACCTATAAAGTTCTTACACCTACAAAGTTTCAGCACAGTGCTCAAAAAGTACCTGCAAAGTTTCCATGCGGAATCTACGCAGTAGGTACCTATATAGTTTTATCCACCAGGTAACTGCGTGGCCTACACAGTTCCTGCAAAGTAATCTTGAAGTTCCTGCAAGGTGCCCATAGAGATCCTGCGCAGAACCCACTAAGAACCTGCAAACTACCCACAAGGTTTCTATGAAGTTCCTGCAGAGGACCTACAAAGTTCCTGCTAAGAATCCACAAGGTTCCTGCAAAGTACCCACAAGGTTCCTGCAAAGTACCCACAAGATTCCTGCTTGGTGCCCATGAAGTTCCTGCACAAAACCTACAAAGTATCCACAAGGATCATGCAAAGTACCCACAAGGTTTCTGCGTGGCTCTCATAAAGTTCCTGCACAGAACCTACAAAGTTCCTGCAAAGTACCCACAAGATTCCTGCGTGGTGCCCATAAATCTCCTGCACGGAACCTACAAAGTTCCTGCAAAGTACCCACAAGGTTCCAGCGTGGTGCCCATAAATTTCTTGCACGGAACCTACAAAGTTCCTGCAAAGTACCCACAAGGTTCCAGCGGGGTGCCCATAAATCTCCTGCACAGAACCTACAAAGTTCCTGCAAAGTACCCACAAGGTTCCAGCGTGGTGCCCATAAAGCTCCTGTAAAGAACCTACAAAGTACCCATAAATTATCTATAAACTACCCATACCATGCGTAATTGCGTATAACCTACAAAAGATAGTACTCTGCACGAACTTTGCAGGGACCAATGCTGATACCAAGGAAGGATGAAAGTAGACGGAGTACTGTAGAACTGAGATCCCCGAGGCCATGTATGACCATGTTACAAATTTGAAGATCTGGAAAGAATACAAGGCTGATGTAAGCGTAATGAATTTGATTAATAAAAAATGATTATCGAGTTGATGAACGGAATGGCAGAAATTCAGGGACGCCCGAGCAAGACATTACGCGGTCGAGTGAATAAAATACTTGAGTCCGATCATGGCAAAAGTTGGAATAACAGAAGAGTATCTATGGAACGATGTATGAATGTGAATAAAGCAAAGAGTGTATGCCAATATTATGTGGCGATTCATTCATTTTAAGTTATTTAGGAATAAAATTTTCCAACAAGAACTCTTATCTCCAACACTATATTGCACGAGGGTGTAAACCGTAAAGGAAGTAGGACATATTGTCAGGCAATAAGCGTAATATAATATTCCAGACAGGCTGTTAATAAACAGTTTTTTTTGGAATAATTTTTTTGAAGCTTATTTTTTTTTTTTTCGATTAACTTCACACAGGAGACCCTGAGGAAAATAATTCTCCTCAAGGCCTATGTCATCTCTGGGGATGCTGTGTGGAGGGTCTTTTGCTGAGAGGAGGGAGTGATGAGGGTGGTGATGATGGTCTTGATGAGACTCATGTTGTAGGGGGAGGAAACACAGAGGCCAAAACTCGAGAACGAGTAGTATAATCGACATGTTCTCATGTAAAAAATGTCAACCGTGTACGTATGTTGGACGCACGTTTGGCGTGTTTCTCGATTGTGCACCAGTGCCGAAGTGATCAATGACGCTAGTTCCTCGGAGCGTCTTCCATTGAAATACTGACCAGACCAGAGTTGGCTGCCAAATTCAACAGTGAGGCGCACTTACGATTTTTACAGAGTCAGCAGTTGTGTTCTATCTGCAGTATTTGCGCGCCCTGTACAGTACGCCCAGCTTCTCTGAGACTAACTTGACTCTGGCTTTGATAGAGTCCCCGTGCCTGAGCTGGTCACTTAGAGTTACACCAAGCATATCAATGGAAGGCATGTTGGGAAGATTGCTTCCGTTTAAGGAGACTAGATTGTCATTTCGATACCTTTTTTTAACATTAGCTCCACACAGGAGGTAATTCATTTCCCTCAGGGCCTATGTCAGTTTTGGGGATGCTGTTTAGAAGGTTTTTTTAAGGAAAGGAAGGAGAGGAAGATTTGAGAAGGCAAAAGGTACTTATTTATTTATTTTTTATTTGCAAAAACAGTATGAACCAGAACATTGCAATATCGATAATTAACATTTACAAAAAAGTAAATAACAAATAGGTACATTTACAAGAGGGACAAAGAAAAAAGTTTCAAATTTAGATTTACAATTTTAAGTATTGAATAATAATATTTCACGTTTAAATACGTTGTAGGACATGTGGAAAATATCCACATTTCCTGCGAGGCAGTTAATTAACCTAGTGATTCTTCCCAAGGGCATCACCATTGGTAAGTCAGTTCTGCACCTAGGAAGAATCAAAAGCCTGTGTTGGCGGCCTCGCGCAAAATTATCCGGGACATAAAATCCTATTTTAGCCAGAATGTCTGGTATTGATACTAAACCGTTTAGTAGCTTATACGCCATCAGGAGTAATGCAATATCCCTTCTGGAACTAAGGCTGCATGTACCCAGCATTCCCGAGATAAATGCTGTTGGAAACAGCCATGGGTAATATCCAAACTCTCTCATGTAGAGGTATCGTAAAAACTTCTTTTGTATCTTCTCGACCATTAGTACATAGACAGTGTCCTCTGGCCCCCATACCTGAGATCTGTTCTCGAGAATACTACGCACTAAGGTAAAGTAAAGCAGCCTTATTACTGCAAGGTTGGTCAAGTCTTTCGAATTGTGTATGACAAAACCCAACATAGTGTCCAGGAGTGATGAATGAATTCATCCCTCCCACTGTGTTGCAAGACGATGGGTCGAGAGTCTGGCTGGAGAGGTCAAAAGATATCCCTTAACCCAGGGCTTCCCTAACTGTGAGTCGCGACGCCCCGGGGCGCCGCGGGATCATTCCAGGGGCGTCGTGAGGCAATCTTTATAGCGAGAATATCGTTCCATCAGCACTGCAGCGTTAAGGGTTTTATTACCGTTTGCGACATCATACTTGTGTGAGACAGGTTTCTCTGCAGTTGCAGTAATTAAGAATAAGTACAGATCAAAAATAAATTTAGAGGCAGAGACGAGAGTGGCAATTTCGAAACTTCAACCTCGTTTTGAGAAACTATGCTCAGAAAAGCAAGCACATCCTTCTCATTAATACCAAAGAAAAAAATTGTTTTTAACCTTTTTTGTTTGCTTCCATTTTTGTGTTTATGTTGTTTTCTTTATTTTCTAATAAAAAATTTAGATACTATTTGGAGTTTTTCTGACAAATTGTTATTAGGTAACGTACCCATACTACGTGACCCGTTCACGGGGGGGGGGGGGGCTTCAAAATACTACGCTTGGTACAAATGAGCGGCGGGGGGCTTAGATTTTTAGTCACCAGGGGGGGGGGGGGGCGCCGCTAAAATATGGCAACTTCTCAAGGGCGTCACAGTTGAAAAAAGTTTGGGAAGCCCTGCCTTAACCAATCTCTCTCAATCTGACCCTACCCGCTACGCAGTACGAAGGCAAATGCATCCTCCGCCAAGAACTAGCCAAACCTCACCCCATGAACCTGGGAATATCTACGGTCTTTGTATAACTTAGTGTATTAGGTGTATCAACATGTATGCCTAGCTAATTTATATATCGCTGTTTTCGTGAAAAATCATGTTTTAATAAATAATGTTTCCATTGTTGCAAAACAAATACACTTCCTCCATCTCCCTTTATCTCTCTTGCCATCTCATTGGAGAATGTACCGGGTTGTTTTCTGATGTTCCTATTGTTCAACCTATAAAACAAATAAACATCACACCACTCCTTCCATCTCCCTTTGCTGCATGTATTGCATGTGATGTCTCTTTTTCCCTCATATCAGAATGTTCAGGAGTGTTCTGTAATGTTCCCATTGTTCATTGTTCCGCTCCACTGAATAACTGGTTCATTTTGTTGTCACTGTGAGTAATTCATCTCATGTTAGTCACAATGCATTCCATTTTTTTAGAATAACTACTCTATTTAAAATTCAGTTATTTTGCTTATCCTTGAAAAATCACTGGATATTCTTTAAATTAAAAATAAAACATTAAAAGTTATTTTTACAAAGTAATTGGGTTTTAATAAGAAAAAAATCAACTAGAAAAACAAGTTTTTTTTCTATAGTACATAATTTTTAAAACTTAATTTTTTTTTTTTTTGGTTTGGATGAGGATTGAATCTTCCTTCCCAGGGACCAGAGTCAACGGCTTTACCGACCAAGAAGGTAGGACTGATATTTATTTCATATATTAACCGCTGTAATGTTGTCTGATTTCTGAAAAATACATCTATGTCCGCGTATGTGTACGTGGTTAAACCAAACATTGATAGAATGCATTGTCATCGACAACGAATCTATCTGTCGAGTTTCAGCTCGATCGGATGTCGGGAAGTGGGTTAATTTCCACTTCCAAGATTTGCATTCATCAGCACCATTTTGAATATTTTGACAGCTGAACGGTCCCTATTAAATGCCGATTCCTGGTTCGTTTCTGCTTATGATCAAATTGTAATCAGCTGTCAAGCATAACGGTTATGTCAGAAAATTCAAATTCTTTATCGGAAAAATCATAATTTTTTTGTTTCTTTCTTATTCCAGTTTTTTCGAGTTGAATAAGTAAACCACCATAAATTTGACCTGAAATTCCGGCAACATTATCAACCATGTCCTCTCCAAAAGGTTTTCCACCATGCATAGGAGGCCCTACCTGTGTCACTGGCAGCCACAGGAGTATAAGTAAGAGTTGTGCTAATGTCCTCATCTCGAGACTTCTCACCAGAAGTCTCATCAGAAGGTACACCAATATTCAAAACCCATAAAAAATCTTTATGGTCTACGCAAACAACAGTTCTTATACCAGCTTTTGAACTCATTCCCAAGTCCTCATACGCCAAGAAGGTTTCATCGGAAACCATTCCAATAAAGTCATCAGCCGTGCTGGCTGAAGTTGTGCCTGCATTGGAAATCATTCCAAAATCCTCATTATCCAAGCAGGTCTCTTCAGAAATTGTGCCTGCTTTGAAAACCATTCCAAAATGTGCATCAGCTGTGCATCATCCCAAAAACGTCTCCAGCCTCGACAGGCTTGTTTAAAGCTCTGCCAACATTGGAAATTATTCTAAAATTGACATCAGCCAGTATGGTCTCACTGATTGTAATGCCGGTACTGGAAATATCCATATCAACGGCATCCATAGTCATGGCAAATGGTTCCTTGCCGGAATGGTTATCAACATTGCCAAACTCAGAGTCTTCGGGGACTGTACCACCACCACCAGCCACACTAGTCCCATCAGAACTTCTGCCGAGGATGGAAGTGAGACTGTTGTCACCAGAAGCACCTATGAAATTGAAAGCTCCGCACACCGAGCATAATAATTATTAGTCGCATGCAAAAACATGCCGATATTGACAAACTTGCCACCATCATGTGTCACTTCCTCTTGTCTCATCACACTTTGCCAATATTGAGAACCTTGCTGCCCTGAAATGGCTTTAGCTATGTTTGGTGACCAGACCTGGATAAATAGGCCCTTCCCTATCGCCCTATTTATCATCTCCTTCCCTTCGCCACTGCCTTCAACGACGCACAACATACCCCAATAAGCAGGGTCGGCCCTGAGCCAAACGGCGCCTGGCGCGATTAAAATTTTTGCACCCCTTGTTTAAACCAGTCAACGCCTAGGTACGTGATCACTGTAATCAACAATACTCGGATGATTTGTATTTGTGTGTAGCGCCGTCTTTATGAAAGAATCTAAAGGGCGATGTTTTAGGACTGTTCGGTGTTAGGTATTATTAGCGCCTTGGCAAATCGGCGCCCGGAGCGGACTGCTCCAATTGCGCCCGCATAGGGCCGGCCCTGCCAATAAGAGATGCTATACTCGCACTGGCTCCAGACAAGAAAAGTAGTATGCGTTATCGGTATTTGTAAAAACATACTACAAATACTGATAACGCATACTATTTTTGGTCAACGAAACTTTAAATACTTTGCGACAAGACTCTACAACATTCTTCCAGACAATATAAAACGATGTGATTCACAAAAAAATTTCAAAGACATTGTAAAAACTTGGATAAATAATAAGAATTGAAATAACCACATTATAGAGCGAATACATAGCATAGGAATACAAGCATAGGTAAAAGGTATTTAAAGTAACTTGAAAATTTTTGCCTCAACACAGGCTAAGCCTAGTGAGGCGGTATTTGAGAAACCTCAACTAACTGTACGTTTATCTTCTTTTTTACCTTCATCATATTATTTTTGTATTTTTCTGTTAATTTTATAACCTAAAAAAAAATAATTTCAAATCAATGTACAATATACATCATAATATGCATTTTTTAGTTGTAATGTGCAAACTTTCTAAAAGAAATATATTATATTATTATTATTACTTGGAAGTAAAAGTTGATCCATTGTTAGTGATTTTGCCGAAGAAGTAATAATAATTCCTTTGTTCTTAAAATATCACTCTTGCACATGTAGGCTATGAAAATGATGACTCAAGCACTGAATTCAACACCTCTGCAATTCCAAGAAAATATTTAATGTGCAATAATATTGGGTTCATACGTGAGAACAATCCAGTTATAAAACAAATATTTTTTATATAAGTATGTACATAATATATTAATGTTATTAATATCTATTATACTAAATATAAATACTAAAGCACAAATATAACCAGAAACCACAATATAGAAAATAGAGATAAAAGAATAACATTACAAGTGACTACAAAACAAAGTTATAAAATACACAGAACGGTAGATATAATCAGGTAACATACTCGTAGACATAATGTATAGGTATGATTTGAGATTTTCACAGCCAAAAGTAGTATAGTGATTTGTTTTTGGGGTATTATGCCCTACCTCCTTCTTTAGCCAATGTTTTGGCAGATGTGTAAAGACTGTGGTGAACACATCCGCCCTGATGATGGACTCAGTAATACTGTCCGCAACGTTGGCTAAATAAGGAGGTAGCATAACATGGCACAGTACCCCAAAAATAAAATACTATAGTAGGTATAAGATAAGTGCATGTTCGTTTTATGCATTTGATATTTATCTTCTTAAAATTCTATCAAATGACAAATAATATAAAGATACACAAATGATACATAGTTAGCCCATAAATTTTTACATGTCTTTGAGCGTTGGCAGAACTTTGTTTTTGAAACTATAAGTTATCGAAAAAAATGTCTACTTCAGCACACTCTATCTTATTATGTAATCGACACATTCAGGGCAGAGGGCTAAAATAGGCGATATTATTTTGTATTGTATTCAGGTGAAACATGCTGTGGCGTTTTGGGGATATGATAAGGAGACAATGAAAGATGTGGTTGTGATGTCACAGCGTTTATTTTGGGTGAGTTAGTAGCGCAGTTGTGAGATGACTCCGGACCGATGACGATGATACCAGGTGTAAGCGGCGATGACGGATGAAGTCGGTGGCTCGACACCGCGTTGGTGGAGACCAGACTCGAGGATGTTTTCAGCACTGGGGATGACGTGGTATCTTCCGAGTACTCCAGTGTGAAACAGGATAGCCGAAGGTATGATGATTGACAGATTCGCGGGAGATGCAGGCCAGTGACGATGTCGCGGGGCTGAGGCGCAGGGCGCTGATGTAATCCCAAGGAGTCCATGATAATCCGTAGCCTCTCTTATAATGTCCGTGTAAAGCTGGGCATTGTAAGTAGGTCCGTAGCGTGTAGCGGCGCGGTGGAGTAACAGCAGTGCGCGACGCGGGGATGACCGGCCAGTCGGGTGCCTCAGCAGGCAGCAAGCGGTCGCAGGGCTCGCAGGTTGGTCACTTGCAACTGCTAATTAATGACTGACTGACGTCTCGACACAACCGTTTTACAGCGGAACGTGCTTTGAGAATCTTCAGGCGTGTAGGTAGATGTCGCCGAATGCTAGCATCGTATCTAGAGAGTTCTAGCTACGATGCGTTTGCATGGGTGAACGTTCCCGAATATTAGCATCGCTATAGCATATTCAACAATATTGGGAACATTATTATTTCAATATTGCAAAGTTATAATGAAGTATCGAGATGAACGTGGATTATTTTATGTAAACATATTAGATCTAATTTTAAGTGTTGAAGTATTCAAGACGTGCGTTGTGTGATCTGAGATGGTCATATAGACTACATTTGAAAGATATATCTTAACATTTATTCTAGACTAACTGACGTCTACCCGGTGATCGACTTTTCTCTACTTTCTATAAATATAATATGAAGGTCCTTGAAAGGATAACAAATTCTGTGAATAAATCCCATAATTTTAAGTGATTTGTACCTACTAACTTAGGAAAAAGTTATTATTCAAGTCCTGTAATTATCCAACTACTGTGAAACAACCGGCACATGATGAGATCATAACTTATAACTGGAATTTTAACTTTGAAATTTTTTTAAACAACCCGCCCTTAATATCGTCAATGCGTACATAAAATATGAATTTGGAATCAAGAATATCATAATTATTATTAAATAAAAAACATGGTTAGTAGCCGATCGGTCCAAGGCTATGGGTTCCTGCTAGATGAATCCTTTTGTACCATCAACATTTTCCCAAATAAAATTATTCTAAACTAACTAACTAACCAACCATCACGCCGTTTACCGCAGGGGTAGGCAGAGAAGACGGACCGCCAAACAACTCGGTCTTGGCACACACTTCTTGCCTCATTCACATTCATACATCGTCTCATACATACTCTCCTACTATTATGACTCTTGACATGGCCCGACTCGAGTATCTGATTCACTTGATCGTGCCATGTCTTCCTCGGGTGTCCCTGACTTCTGCTACCATTCGCATTTGCATCATATATCCTCCTTACACTCCTATCTTCACTCATTCGCTCTACTTGCCCAAACCATCTAAGCGTCCCTTTCTTAATCTTTCTCACTACGCTTACATCAGATTTGCACTTGGAAATTATGCTAGTAGGAAGAATTCAAATGTTGTCTATCTTTATATTTAAAAAAAAATAATTGTAACTAGATCTGAACATCCAGGTAGGTACTTTCCAAACTTCCTCTTTCCCGTCTCTTTTCCCTCCCCCATGCCTTCAGCCTGGCAAAAATAATTTTGTATTTTTCTGCGTAAGGAATAAGGATTATGATTTATTACTTATTGCGTCATAAATTAAAGGCTACGTAGTTACTCGGGGCATATTGTTTGTTTTATTTTTCAATAACAAAACATTTCACAGAGGACAATGGCAAAATGCAACACCGCATTGAAACAGGGCTGGCACAAATTTCAACTTAAAACTTATATTTTATGTATGTACGGAAGATTAAAAAAATATATTTATATGAAAATGAAATACTTTGAAAACACCACTTTTAATTAATAATAATCTACATGTTTCAAAGAAAATGGCTTCTTCATGAAAATAGTGGAATTTTTTGTATTTCTTTGGCATTCACCATGTAACAATTTCTAGACATTTTTTGTTTTTAATGAGTTTTATTATTCGCAATGTACATTTGTTACGTATAAATTTTATTAATTAGCGACCGGTTTCGACACGTCCGTGTCATTAACTAGCTATTTTAAAACTAAATTTTTAAGTGCAGAAATATGGGGTTTTATTTAGTTTGGTTCTTTGGTGGGAGGGGATTTGAAGGAGGGGGAGGAATTTATACGTAACAAATGTACATTGTGAATAATAAAACTCATTAAAAACAAAAAAGGATAATGGAAATTAACATTATTTTTTATTTAGCTTACTTTCAGACAGCATTACAGCGTCTATCATCAGGGCAGATGTGTTTGGCATCTGAGATGTCCGAAACGTTGGCTAAAGAAGGAGGTAGCGCAACATGGCATAATACCCCAAAAATAAACCACTATAGTACTTTTGGCCATGAAAATCTCAAATTATATTGGATAGTCGGTTATTAATTAAAGCACTATTTAAATAAACTACTCATACGAAGTGGTCGATCAATTCACCTACCTGGGCTTCAGCCTGACAGAAAACGATGAGGATCCAGCAGAAATCAGAAGGAGAATCACAGCAGCCAACAAAACATACTTCTCTTCACTGCCAGTGTTTAAGTCACGTAGTGTCCACAGAAAAACCAAAATAACCATATATAAGACCATTGTAAGAACTGTATTGGCATATGGATGTGAGGCGCTGACACTGACGGTAAAGATGGCTGAACTGCTGGATACTTTTGAAAGAAAGGTGCTGAGAAGAATATGTGGACCCGTGAAAGAGGGCGAACAGTGACGTATCCGGCACAATATAGAATTGTACGATATATATAAGGCCCCTAGCATCTCTGCACACATGAGACTCCTCAGGCTGAGATGGGCTGGGCATGTACGGAGAATGCCGGATACACGCGTCCCAAAAAGAATTCTGATTGGTCACCCAGGTGGAAAGAGAAAAGTGGGAAGACCCAGACTGAGGTGGGAAGATGAGGTAAGAGGGGATGCAGCACAGCTTCTCCAGGTGACAAACTGAAAGTCAGCCGCTGAGGACAGGAGGAGATGGAGGCGACTGTTGCAGGAGGCCAAAGCTCGATATGGGCTGTAGCTCCATCGAAGAAGTCGGTTATTAATAATGGTTTATTATTATATACTTACCTAAATCTTTTTTTACTGCATAATATACCTTGACAAGATCCGTAGGCCACTTAGGCCCATCTTCCACAGGGATACACAAGTCTCTGATCTCGATGATTAATTGAAGTATTTTAGCGACTACCGCCATACATTTGCGTGAAGGTTCGTACACAGGCAGACGTTGCCGACGTTTTGTAAACTCGTCGGCGATACCAGTATCCCACGACCAGCCTGGTGAGGTTGTCGCCACTCACTTCATCGAGACTTTAAACATAGTGTCACTTGTTTTAGTCATTCTTTTGTAACAATACGTGTGCTTTAGATCTATGCTAAGAAAATAACAGTAAACAAAAAATGATAGCCACAGCAAGTGTTTTTTTGTGATTGAGGTTATGAAAGCATTCTAGTTTTGACGTTTCGAGAATTCAACAATGATTGGTGGCAATGCGAGTAACGATTTGTACGGACTGTGGGCGGCAATTGTTTGCGATGTGAGTACACAAGAGTATCTGATACATGCGTGCAAGAATGGCTTCGAAATTATTAAAATTGATGCATAATGCTATACCCAAAAAAATTGGGTCTCTTGTGTGATAATTATAGCAACAAAAATAGAATTTAATAAAATGTAAGCTTATTTTCAAATTCCGGAACATATCAGTATTAGAAAACCATCGCCATCACCAATCGCCATGGCGAAAGACTACCATTCAGAATCGAAACATTGCTTGAAATGGCTTTATATAGGTAGTTTCTGACGTTACTCATTCCCATCTCCTTCTTCTTTTCCTTCAACCTAACAACATACCCCAATTAAGGATGCCATAGTCCTACTGGCTCCGAACAGTTGTGAGCAATTGGAACTCTTGTGCGGTAGGTAATTACCAGAGATGTGCAAAATGGGTACCCAAAACCATTTGAAATGCAAAATGGAAATGGGTCAAAACTTTTCCATTTGAAAATGCAAAATGCAAAATGGGTTTTAGAAAAGCATTTCAAATAAAAAATACCTATTTTCAAAATGCATTGAAAATGCAAAATGGCTTCTCAGGTCAAACAATTAAAATAATTATAGAATTTTTAAACAATTTTGTCATTTAATAATGGACATCAATGTAGAACATATTACTTGATGGTAAATCCAAAAACACCACGACTACAGATTATGAAACCACAAAAAATTTGCGCGGGACCAATATTGCCAAAGAAAAAACATAGAAACTGCTATCTAACATTTAGTATTACAGCGTCATGGCCCCATGTTCAGTATTTTTTGTAATGGTATCACTCAATTGCCAGGACTCCTACCAGGGAGCAACTTGACAAATGGAAATTATCTCTCATAGCGAGGTTGAGGACCGACTGATATTTGGGGCTAATGAAAAAAAGTTGATTAGAGATAGTAGGAAGAATGTTGCAAAAAAGCATTTACAATGGAAAATGCACTGAGAAAAGCATTTAAATGCAAAATAGTTTTTAGAAATGCATTTAAAATGCAAAATGGAAAATACCCATTTTGCATTTTGCATTTCCATTTAAAATGGATTTATTTGAAATAAAGCACATCTCTGGTAATTACATACAAATACATACCTATGTCAGTCAATTTTTCAAGCTTCTTAATTTTCAAATTAAATCCAATAAATTAGATCAAATATGATTTGATATTTTCACGGCCAAAAGTATTTTTGTTATTTGTTTTTGGGGTGTTATGCCGTGTTGCGCTAACTCCTTCTTTAGCCAACGTTTCCTGCCCTGCCAACTGCCCTGATGATGGAAACTGTAACATTCTCCGAAACGTTGGCTAAAGAAGGAGTTAGCGCAACACGGCATAAAACCCCAAAACAAATAACAAAAAAAAATTTGAGTAAGTAAATTTCTAACAGCCCTGTTAAAATTGTAGAATGAGCAAGCCGCTCACTCCATCTCTTTCTGTTGCATGAAGAGATCAATTTAATTTATCATTCTCTCTTTCTTTCTGATTACATAATGTTCTATGATGTTCCAAATGTTCCATAGCGTTCCAAAGCATTTCCATTGTTCCTCGCCATCTTGGCTTCTTGGTTCATAGTGCCGCCAGCTCTTGGGAAGGAACGTCGTCATGTTGGGTGAGACTTTACATCCTCCATTGCTCAAGAATAATATCCTTTGAATATTTAAACTCTCTACTTTTTTTTATAATCTAATCAAATTTAAATTCAATTGGTTCAATTTACTGTCAAATTTTTTCAATTCCTGAATGCATTCAAGATTTTTAGCACGTTTTTTCTTTGCATCATTCCAACATCGTTTGATTATATTCTTGCTTAATTTATTATAAGATTTATGGTTTTCTATTGACTGGATAACCATGAATTTAGTAAAATCATCAGAATTTTTTTGATTTATTCAATTTTCACTGATTTATTTTTCGTATTTGATGACATCATCATACTTTCCCAATGTATTAGTCCAATATGTTATAATTAATTTTTAAAAAATCTGTTTTTTTGTTGTTGTATAAACTAACTAATAATCTAGTTAAATTGTTAAATTATTCAACATTTTTGTTGACTCATTCGCAGTGACGTTGCCGCCATTTCGTTGATGCCATTTTGAAAACTTTTTATAGTAATTTATATTTTAATGTCAACTTAATAAGATTTTAGCATATTTTTTACTACTATCCCCTTATAAAACCAGCATTTAGACTTTGAAGTTCTTACACAGGTACTTATTACATTTGTTTTTTTGCAGATTTGTTGTCGGCACTATCAGCGGCCATTTTGTTTTCGCCGCCATTTTGAAAACTCTTCTGCCACATCACCAAAGTGACTTGCTTTTCTGGAATGCTGAACTCTCGGAGGATATTAGTTCATTGTATCGTCAGCTCTTGGAAAGAAACGTTTAGTGAGTCTTTAAATACTGCATTGTTATAGAAAATGTTTACATATTCTCTACTTTTTCATAATCTAATCAATTTGTTCACTTTATCGTCAAATCTTTTCAATTTCTGATGCATTTCAACTTTTTTTGGACCTGTTTATACACTACATCATTCGATATTGTTTAATTTTTATGTTTGGTTAGTTTATTACAAGCTTTATGATTTTTTTTTATTGATTGGGTAAACATGAAATTCGTAAAATAATAAGAATTTTTTTGATTTTTCAGTTTTTACTGATTGTTGATGACATCATCATGCTTTCTGCATGATGATGTTGTTTTTGTGTTTTTGAACCTATCAGGTTTTTTCCCCAAATTGATCAATAATCGAGTTAAATTGTTATATTTTTCAAAATTTTTGCTGACTCATTCTAAGTGACGCCACCGTTATTTAGATGGCTCCATTTTGAAGACCTTTCATAGTATTTTTCACGTTTATTAGATTTTGAATGTCTTATTGTTGTTATTCCCATATTAAACCATCGTTCAGAGTTTAAAGTTTTTACATGCCTATTTATTTGTTTTTGCAGTTTTGCTGACGCACTACCGGTGGCCATCTTGTTTTATGCCACAATTTGAAAATGTTTATGCCACATAACCAAAGTGACTTGCTTTTTTGAAGTTTTGCCAGTTCTTGGGAGAAATGTTGTCACATCAGGTGAGTCTATGATATGCATCCTCCATATTTCCAGAATATAGATCCTTATATTTTAAATATTTTAATTGTTAATTTTTTTCATAATCTAATCAATTTATATTTATTTATTTCAACTTAGGATCAAATCTTTTCAATTTCTGATGGAATTCAACTTTTGTTTAATTTAGGACGGGTTGTTTCGGAGAATTTGAACAATTCTTCAAATTTCAAAGTTAATTTTCAAGTTCTGTGAAAGATTTTTTCAAGTTCTGTTTTTATTTCAGTTATGTCAAGCAACTAGCTTATACTGATATAATAACAGAACTTGTATAGGACATTCACAGAACCCGTCAATGAACGTTGAAATTTGATGAATTGTTCAAATTCTCCGAAACAACCCGTCCTAAGTAATTTATTGTTTTAATTCAATTCTAATGATTTTATTGAACTTTTTCTCATTAAAACATTAAACCATCATTTAGACTTTGAAGTTCTTACACAAGTAAAATTTGTTTTTTTTTGCAGATTTTTTGTCGCACTAGCATCGGCCATTTTGTTTATCGCCGCCATTTTGAAAATTCTTCTGCCACATAACCAAAGTGACTTGCTTTTATGAAAAGTGAATTCTCAAAGGATAGATTTCTAAATTTATAGTACGTCGTCAGCTCTTAGGAAGAAACCTTGCCACATGAGGTATGTCTTTGTACTGTTCTAGAATGTTTTTAAATATTCATTATTTTTTCATAATCTAATAAATTTAATATTCAATTTGTTTATTTTAAATTAAATCTCTTCAATTTCTGAAGCAATTTAACTTTTTTTTAGCATATTTTTTAAATTTGATTACTCCAATATCGTTTGATTTTTACGTTTGTTTAATTTATTACAATATTTTTTATTTATTGGATAGCCATGAAATTGTCAAATAATATAGTTTTTTATTACTTTTTTTATTTTTTTTATATCATCCAGTATTTTATAATACATTAATATTTTAATTAAACATTATTGTAGTTTTTATTTTCATTGAACCATAATCTAACAGCATTGCTTAATTTTTCTCTATTTTTTGACTCATTGAAAGCAATGTTTCCGTCATTTGGATGGCTCCATTTTGTAAAAATTCATAGTAATGTGAGGTTTATTAGATTTTGAACTTCTTTATAGCTGTTATCCCTCTATTAAACCAGTTTTAAGTTTTTAAATACCTACTTATTTGTTTTTCTGCAGATTTTTTGACACAAAACTATCGGCCATTTTGTTTTTCGCCGCCATTTTGAAAACTCTTCTTCCACATTACCCAAGCGACTTGCCTTTTTGAAGTACTGAACTCTGAGAGGAAACCGAAAGTGAATCCAGAATGGATGGAACTATTTATTGTGTAAATTATTCATAATTTATAGAAGTCTTTGAAAAAGTTACTGGTGACGGAGTTTTCAAATCATCATATTATTTCTGATTATACCATATGCCATGTCCCTGCTGATGAAATATACCATATCGCCAATGATGAAATATACCATATCGCCACTGATGAAATATACCATATCGCCACTGATGAAATATACCATATCGCCACTGATGAAATATACCATATCGCCGCTGATGAAATATAATATACCGCCACTGACAAAATACTCTGTCGACCTGTTTGTCGATGAAGTATATCATACCAACGCTGATGGAATATACCATTGACCCGCTGTTAGAGTATGCCGGATTCCTGCTGCTGAAATGTTCCTTGAACCTTAAAAGCAAGAGACCGATGGAAAACCCCTACAAAGAAGCCAGTGAAAATTATAATCCAAAAACAAACATCTCTTATCAAAACACATAATGTTACTTACAGAGGCATTAGGTGAGAAATTTAAATGAATTTTTTACTATTTTTCTATAGAGTTAAGAATCTTTATGAACCCATCAACAAACCTTTGAACTACAATACGTTAAACAGTTTTACTACAATATGTTAAACTTTGAGGATGTGAGTCTTTTAAAGAAGAGGAAGAAGTCATGTTGTAAGAGGGAGCAAACACGGAGGCAGGAAAATTATTCCATAGCCCAGCTAATGAATACAAGAATAAGTCGTAATAGCAACCTGTTCTCGTATTAATATAATGTCAACCATGTATAAACGTTATGCACATATTTGGCATGTATCGTGGCTGTGCACCGGTATCGAAGAGATCAATGATGATCTTTCATCAATATACCGGCAGAACGAAGATAGCATCCCACCCGATGTCAATACTCTAAAGATAGCAATCCGTTTGTTAAGATGGTGGTATCTTTCGAACAGACTATCCGTTTCTGCACAGAGTTAAGTGTTTTTGTCCGGTATTTTGGGGCATTATTAATAATCCAATTCATCAGTCTAGTTTATATATATAATGGCTTTTACTTCCATTGTTAAGTGTCTACGTAACTTCTTGATTGCCGACGCTAATTTTTCACTGTGCGCCAGCTTATTCTATTTTCGTAATAATTAGTTTTTTTTGTAAATAGTACCGTCTTACTAGATTAATCAATAATAATCTACCATAAGTAATTTCCCCAGATTAGCGAGTTATATTGATAGAAATGATTTTTTTAAACGTATCCTATAAAGTCTTATAACTGGCAAATCATCTGAAATGTATTTCTTTACAGAAGATAAAATAAGCTGATAACGAGATGCGACACTGACTTTTGGCATGCAGAGATTTACGAGAGACATTATCTTCAAAGGCGAACAGTTCAGAACTTCCTCTGGCACCTGTCAACGCAAAAGTTCACGAACAGAAGACACAAGTAACATTATATCGTACATTTATAACGTAATGTCACCATGTCGTCAATGCAAATCCATCCAGATAAACTGGCCCCGGTAGATCCAATAACTACAACATCATAAGTTGACGGCCTCAGAATCCCTAATTGATCTGTTATGTTATTTCACATTTAATTAATATAAAATAATAAGTAGATCACCTGCATCAGTAAAGACTTCACCGTGGTGAAGATCACCATTCATAATCGAAAAGTTGCTTGAAATGCTGCAGCTGTGTTTGATGACCCAGAATGACTCAGCGTAAATTCACACGAGTTTAGAAGCTGTTATATCTGTTCTTACTTAGCAGATTTAAGGGTTGGGAACTCTTTGTTAAAAAGTAAAATGTTCTACTTATAATTGTGTTTATTTAGTTACAGTAAATAGGGTTGGTAATTCTCTGGTTCGTGAAGCTTGTTCCCTGTCACTATAACCTCACAAGTATCTGTTACACTCTAGCGACATCTGACGGACTCTGGAGTAAGCTTTATGACTAGCGCCATCTATGGCTTAAATACTCAACTTATTACCATACATCACAGAAGTCATCATAAATTATGGCATTTTCCTGTTCGACGTTCTTCTATTTTTTTTCAACCCTTGTGTAAGCAGTGAAATTTGATTTAATTTTTACCAGTACGCTAGAGCAATACCGTTTAGATATGTAACTGCACTAGCTAAGACCTCAATCATTGTACAAGCACATTTGCATAATCTCTAAATAGTATAAAAGAAGGTCGCTATCCGAGTCTGTCTGTTTGTGCGCTTAGTTCTTCTAAGCTACGCAACATATTTTAATAGGGTTTTCACTATAATTTAGAGAATTTTTTCCGGAAGGTTTATATATATAAAACATGGATATTATATTTATAGAAAGTAGAGAAAAGTCGATGTTTTATAATCAAGACATAAAAAAATATATTTTCAGGCGCTTACATTGCTAACGCTGGCTAAACCTTATGAGATACATAAAAATAATGTACAACGGAATTGTATATCTTAAAAAGGACTACAGCAAAGTCCATGATGGTATATGTCTATCCCCTAAGGATAATATCCCCAGTTAATCATATCCCGGGAATACTTGTCCTTCAAAATAAAAGTCACTTAAAATATAAGATATATTGTTAATAAATTTGGAGCGACAATCACAAGATTATACAAAATCTGACTGGCAAGTGGCAAGAGTGTAGTTTCGGACTGTGGTCTGCAGGATGAAGATTGCCCTAATGAGAGTCAACGGGTAATAAGAGAGGGCACCATTAGAAGAAGCTGCTGATGAATGGCATTATAGGAAAAGTCTAGCAAAAATCACGGATAGTCTGAATTCTCAACAAATCAGTTCCAATTTTGGAAATGGCAATTAAATTAATTAATCAAAAATGTTATATTAAGGTAGGTCTTTCAATTCTGAAAATGACACATCAATTCAAAACAAATACGAGTTCTAGAGGAACCGGAGTTACAGACAGAGTTACAGGCACAACCGAAATTAGAATTTTAGGATAAGATTGTAATCACAGTGATGGATTTGCATTTGCGATATATTTTTAGCATCATGGCAATATTTGTGAACGTTCTGAACAGGAATCTACTTTTCCACTTTTTTACTGTACTGTTTTTATCATTTTCTTGCTATTGTTCTCTTTGTTTTTTTGGTTACTTTTTATACATATTAAGTGGTAAATGGTTCATGTGAGCGAAATGCTCAGGTGATTGTAATTCTCACTGAGTTCAGGATATTTAGGATATTGTTGGATAGCTCTGCTATATTAATGTTGATTCGCTTTCATATTCCTACCATTAGATAAAGGTTCTAGTATTATTGTGACAATTTTACTATTCTGCTATAAATATATTACACAATTTTGGTAACTATTATGCTAAAATTGTTGATGTTTTTAATGTCTCTATTGAAGTTTAAAGCGGAACTAATTAAATATTTAGCAATGCATATTTTAACGAGGTCATTGCATAAACTGGTTTGAACCCCAAAACCCCCCCTGGCTACTCCCATGGTTCGTGACCTATCTCCCTGGTGTCTACTATTTATGTTGCGTTCAAACGTGATAGCAAAGAAAAAGATGTGTTCCACTAAGCCACTGAAAAAATAGTCTTCCTTACCACCGTTTTTATCAATTTCGTATTTCTCGTAAACATTATACATTTAAATCTGAAAGAAATCTAAAACAAAGACAATAATGGTGTTTTAAATAAGTTATTCATTTTTATTTATGAACATTAACTTTGTTAACGAAAACAATAATTATTCAATTAAATTAGGTAAGTCACAGAACATTTAAGGACAGGTTGTTCCACGGAATTTTAACAAATCAAAAAGTTGATTTGCAAGTTCTGTGAAGGTTCTATTCAAGTTCTGTTATTATTTCAGTTTTTGAAGCCCCTAGCCAATAACGATATAATAAAAGTATATCATTATTGCCGTATGGTTTTGTATTCTCATCATCTCGGCATGGCGACATCTCTTCTCTTGTATTTAGTCACTTGACACAAATCATCAAATTGGAATAGCAAAGTGTTTCAGTGGTCATTGGATCTGGCAGATACAACTTTTGTTATGAATAATAAATTCTCATGAAAAATGTAAACGAGATAATGAAATCTGACCGAAATAATAATAATGTGGCTTAGTAAGGCATCCTCTGATTTTCAGCAACAAACTTCCTTAGTAACCATGCGCATTGTCTCAGTAAACTATCTTCCCTTTTAATTCATCCCAGGTTGTCACTCAGTTATCTGCGTTGGCCTTAGTACGGCTAAGGGCCTCTGCAGTTCAGCAGCTTAGGCCCTCCTAGCCGAGTCTTCAGCAAAGTCCCCTACCGCTTTCTTTGTCTTTGGACGCATAATGTGAGAAATGCTCATTTCACAATGTCTTATTTATTCAAATTTACTTGTGACGTGATTTGATTTATCACATGATAACAACATGCGCTGGAATGTTTTGTGCACATTACCATGCAATACGTGACTAAACGATTATACGGACAGCATTCAACTGACAGCCATTTCAATGTCAACTTGGTATGATGTTTAAACTTCACGGAAAATGTAAACAAGAATAAACTTAAAAGACTTAATAAATTTATGCAAACTCATTACTTTCTCCGGATGATTTGATTTTCATTTGATGGTAGTGCCAAAATGCAAATACGCTGTTTTCTATAAACTTACCTCTAGTTCTTCAGTGACACTGGTGATACTCTAGTGATTATATTGAGAACTAGCGAGAAGCATTCATAAAATGATAGAGATGGCCGATATTTTGTGTTTATCGGCGGATGATTGAGCAGGCATATAGTGTGTACGTCTCAATGAACAAATTAATGTAATTATTTTTATCACCATCTATTCAAATTTGGTGGTTCTTGTAAATTCCTGAGTCGCGATGGCTTGGAGTACAGTCGCGGCAGTCCTGTTAACTCTCGAGGTAACTTTCTGCTGAATGGCGAAAGAGATCAGTTTGTGGTCAGTAAAGATAGTCAACGCCTGCCTTTAAAGGCCAGGAGTTCTCAATCGTAAGCCCGGTATTTTTGTTGAGCTCGGCTAAATGTTGTTGTTATGAATAATAAATTCTCATGAAAAATGTAAACAAGAATAAGTAGTAATCTCCCCGACATAACATGGCCTGCAATGGGTGCCATGTTGTGCTACTGATGCCTTTGGTTTCCTACAGATTTAAATATTTCTATCTTAATTTCTTCCACAGCTCCTTATAAAGTTTTCACTGAGTACAACCTTCTTCTTCGGGACTAGCGGACATTGCTTGGAGTCATTTTGATTTCTGGGTTACTGATAAAAAACAGTAAGAGTAGATGCAAAGCGCGTGGGCAAAGGGCTGTGGCTCCGTGTGTGACCAGAGCCGTATCGCCACATATCTATAGCTTAACTGGTTGTTATATGGTTCGGGGAAGCTTCTCTATTATTCACAAAGATATTAGAAGAACGAGATGTGCTATGAGCAGTTCATACTGTGTGAAATTGTTTTGCCCAGTGTCGCCGGTTTTGTTCACCAATACTACTGCACACCTTCGCTTACGCTAAGGTATCCGCACTAATACATAGAACAGATTTCTGTGCGTACACGTCCCGATACCGTTCAAAGTACCCTAATTAGGTAGTACTCCGCCTACGGTCCGGCGGCCAACATAGCATATCTCGTTCTTCCAATATCTTTGATTATTCACATCGTCATTGATCTCTGCGTTGGCCTTAGTAAGGTTGAGGTCCTCGATGGTAGTCTCTGCAGTTCAGCAGCTTAGGCCCTCCTAGCCGAGTTTCCAGCAAAGTCCCTTGCCGCTTTCTTTGTCTTTGGACGCACAGTGCGAGAAATGCTCATTTCATAACGTCTTATTAATTCAAATTTACTTCTGACGAAATTTGATTTGTCACATGATAACAGCATGCGTTGGAACGTTTTGTGCACATTACCATGCAATGCCTAACTAAATGATTTCACGGACAACATTCAACTGACAGCCATTTCAATGTCAACTTGGTATGATGTTTAAACTTCATGGAAAATGTAAACAAGAATAAATAATCTTATGCAAACTTAGGACTTCCTCAGGATGGGACTTAGGATGATACTCTCTATTAACACGAGTTAGCGGATCTCAATTTTCTGGATAGGGCCGAGAACATTTCACCAAGTTCAAATTGATGAGAGTGTTTGGAGAAATGCGTTTGTTTTTCTACAAAAACTTCTGTATAACCTTCCAGAACACATATTAGAATTAGTCATATATCTAGGATGACTTAGAGCTGTATTGTTCAAACACTGGTTCAGTCACTGGTGGTCACCGTCGATATTATTTCCCTGAGGAACCGGTTAATTTTGGAACTGGCTCCTTTTGGAAAATTTCTAAATATTGGCTGGGGAAATAATTTTTCTCAAATTATCTAGCCCTCACCAAATATATTTTTGAGAGGAACCGGTTCCATTTCGGTCCCCAGTAACTGGAACCCCAGTGAAAACCCATTTCAAGAAGCAACTATCTCTAGAAAATATTACTAATTTTATCTATTAGCATGAGATTTTTTGTTGGTTATTTATTCCCTCGAGAAATGCTCATTTGGTTGTTGAGGACACTCTGTTAGTTCTTACACTTATCTTATCTTAAAATTAGAACCAATATGCTGATGTGAGCTCATTGCTCGCCCGAAGAAAACGCTCTCAAGAGAGAAACGCTCACAAGTGCGATACTGTCACGATAAAGTTACGGGTCTCTGGCAGATGAAACTTCTGTTGGTAAAAATGATGTTTTCTTATGTAAATGTAAACAAGAATAATTAATCTCTCCGACATAGTAATATGGTTTCTACGTTTGCCTAAATTCCATTAAACCCTGCGTGTTTCATATATATATAAGGTGTCCACTATTTTTATTGACATATTTTCTTAGCAATGTGAAGGTCAGAGGCACATATTTCATAACTGCTTTAAATAGAACGGTAACACCAGATATACATATATAGTTGTTTCAGTAGCCCTAGATTGCTCCATAAGCCATCTTGGTGCACTACTCACTGCGGGTGTCCTAGCCACAGTTTGAGCCACAACAAACTATGCTATAAACTAGCGGAACACATTTGTTTACCGTTACAAGTGCCGTATTGGCTGGTGATAGTCAGGGCGTATACTGTGTACATCTCAAAGAACAAATCAATTAAATAATTTTTATCACTATTTATTCAAAGTTAATGGTTATTGTAATTTCCGGAGTCTTGGCGGTTCAGGTGATTTGGCCTCAGGTTAACACTTATCACATATGCCACATAGACGTTTGGGGACTCTTGGTGTTGAGGATTGCGATAACAATAAAAAAACTTTACGCTCAATAGTTTATTTCTCTACAGTGAGAAACAAATAATTAAAATTACCACACAGTTACAGTATGAACACATAAGGGTGAAGCTTGTAAAACTTCCAGTACTTCCAGAACTTCTCGGGGAGGCGGGTTGGATGCCGCGGTGGCAAAATCCCGGCTTCCTTGTCTCTCTTGATGCGGCGGTAATACTGGCGGCACATCACAAGCGCTCCAGCTATTGCTATTTCAACTGCCAACAAAGATAGTGTGGCTATTGGAGGGGACCCACCCTTTCCCAACGACTATGTGAGGAAACTGATTGTTTAACCTCCTTAGCCGCACACGTTAGGACTTTAATTTTTTTGTAAAAGAAGCTACATTTATTTTTAAACCGATTCTAGGCCCTCCAATGTCCCTGCATGCATGATTGTTGGTATGCGTGGCTAGCTGAACGTGATTGCCCGAATTAATTACAACTTCTTCTTGGTCATATAAATATATGATTCTCTTCTCAAAGGTTTTCTTTTAATAAAAAAAAAAACATTCCGTAGGCGACTAATTACGCTATACGCATCATGGGTGAAAATGAAATTGAAAATGGGTGCCCCTTTAGTTGCAATTCCTCCTTCACTGTAAATATCATGAACATTTTTTGCATCTGCAGAACGATGTTATACTCGTACAGCAAAAACTTAAACATTTGTATGGGCCGTTTGGTTTTGTATTCTCATCATCCCGGCATGGTGACTTCTCTTCTCTTGTATTTAGTCACTTGACACAAATTATTAAACTGGAGTAGCAAAGTGTTCTAGGGGTCATTGGCTACGGGAGATACAATTTCGGTTATTATAAATAATAAATTCTCATGTAAACAAAAATAAGTAATCTCACCGAAATAATAGTAACGTGGCTTTTACGTTTGACTTAATTTTGTAACACCTTCCAAATTTGATAATCAATCAATAAGGCATCCTCTGATTTATTTTTTTAAAATACCTTAGCAATGCATAGGTCAGAGTCTCATATTTAATAGCTGCTTCAAATAGAGCAGTAACACCAGATATATACATGTTTTGGTGCACTAATCACTACGGGTGTCCTAGCCACAGTTTGAGCAATAGCGAGCTATGCAACGCAGTTCTTTACTGTGACAAGTAACTGCCGCATTGGTAGATGTTTGACAGGGTCCAGTAGCTTTTGGCACTACTGTTGCGTGCGCAACTGCGGTTGCGTTCACTACCTTGCAGTGGTACCTGTATATCACCACACGCCTTCCTGATGTCATCATCACTGCAGGAATTTACTTAACCCACTTGGAAGCCTTTGTGTCCTAGTGGGTTGTCTTTCTGTGCTACCTTCTCCTTCATCTCTCTCCAAGTGCATCTCTTCCTGACGCACTGGATGGCGAAGTCTGGTTTTTATATCTTCTCTTGTTTATACACGACGCACATGCATTTGGCTCCATGGCCTATTAATACTGGGAAACACTGTCTTATATAGTAAAAATACATTGCCCCACCACTATGCCTGATGAGTTGGCGATATATCTAGGTGACAGCCGTTGGTCGCCCACCATGTTAATTTGATCAGCTGCTCTATTGGCTCTGGCAGATGCAACTTTTCTTGTTATGAATAATAAATGCACATGAAAAATGTAAACAAGAATAAGTAATTTTGATTGCTGGGTTACTGATAAAAAACAGTAATGGTAAGAGTAAATGATTGCGTCAGCGCCTGGTCAAAGGGCTGTGGCTGTCAACTTGGTATGATGTTTAAACTTTACGGAAAATGTAAACAAGAATAAACTTAAAAAACTTAATAAATTTATGCAAACTCATTCCTTTCTCCGGATGATTCGATTTTTATTTGATGGTAGTGCCAAAATGCAAATACGCTGTTTTCTATAAACTTACCTCTAGTTCTTCAGTGACACTGGTGATACTCTAGTGATTATATTGAGAACCAGCGAGAAGCAGTCATAAAATGTTAGAGATATTTTGTCTTCATTGGCTTACGATTGACCGAGCGTATACTGTGCACGTCGCAATGAACAAATTAATTTAATTATTTTTATCGCCATCTATTTAAAGTTGGTGGTTCTTGTAAATTCCCGAGCCGCGTTGGCTTGGAGTACATTCGCAGCAGTCCTGTTAACTGTCGAGGTAACTGTCTGCTGAATGGCGAAAGAGATCAGTTTGTGGTCAGTAAAGATAGTCAACGCCTGCCTTTAAAGGCCAGGAGTTCTCTATCGTAAGCCCGTATCGTAAGTAATGGTTCTCTTTTAATAAAAAAAAACATTCCGTAGGCGACTAATTACGCTGTACGCATCATGGGTGAAAATGAAATTGAAAATGGGTGCCCCTTTAGTTGCAATTCCTCCTTCACTGTAAATATCATGAACATTATTTGCATCTGCAGAACGATGTTATACTCGTACAGCAAAAACTCAAACGTTTGTATGGGCCGTTTGGTTTTGTATTCTCATCATCCCGGCATGGTGACTTCTCTTCTCTTGTATTTAGTCACTTGACACAAATTATTAAACTGGAGTAGCAAAGTGTTCCAGGGGTCATTGGCTACGGGAGATACAATTTCGGTTATTATAAATAATAAATTCTCATGTAAACAAAAATAAGAAATTTCACCGAAAAAATAGTAACGTGGCTTTTACGTTTGACTTAATTTTGTAACACCTTCCAAATTTGATAATCAATCAATAAGGCATCCGCTGATTTATTTTTTTAAACTACCTTAGCAATGCATAGGTGAGAGTTTCATATTTAATAGCTGCTTCAAATAAAGCAGTAACACCAGATGTATACATGTTTTGGTGCACTAATCACTATGGGTGTCCTTGCCACAGTTTGAGCAATAACGATCTATGCAACGCAGTTCTTTACTGTGAGAAGTAACTGCCGCATTGGTAGATGTTTGACAGGGTCCAGTAGCTTTTGGCACTACTGTTGCGTGCGCAACTGCGGTTGCGTTCACTACCTTGCAGTGGTACCTGTATATCACCACACGCCTTCCTGATGTCATCATCACTGCACGAATTTACTTAGCCCACTTGGAGGCCTTTGTGTCCTAGTGGGTTGTCTTTCTGTGCTACCTTCTCCTTCATCTCTCTCCAAGTGCATCTCTTCCTGACGCACCGGATAGCGAAGTCTGGTTTTTATACCTTCTCTTGTTTATACACGACGCACATGCATTTGGCTCCATGGCGTATTAATACTGGGAAACACTGTCTTATATAGTAAAAATACATTGCCCCACCACTATGCCTGATGAGTTGGCGATATATCTAGGTGACAGCCGTTGGTCGCCCACCATGTTAATTTGATCAGCTGCTCTATTGGCTCTGGCAGATGCAACTTTTCTTGTTATGAATAATAAATGCACATGAAAAATGTAAACAAGAATAAGTAATTTTGATTGCTGGGTTACTGATAAAAAACAGTAATGGTAAGAAGTAAATGATTGCGTCAGCGCCTGGGCAAAGGGCTGTGGCTCCGCGTGTGACTAGTGCCGTATCGCCACATATCTATAGCCTAACTGGTTGTTATATGGTTCGGGGTAGCTTCTCTATTATGTATTCACATCGTCATTGATCTCTGCGTTGGCCTTAGTAAGTTTGGGGTTCTTCGATGGTAGTCTCTGCAGTTCAGCAGCTTAGGTCCTCCTAGCCGAGTCTCCAGCAAAGTCTCCTACCGTTTTCTTTGTCTTTGGACGCACAGTGCGAGAAATGCTCATTTCATAACATCTTATTAATTCAAATTTACTTGTGACGTGATATGATTTATCACATGATAACAGCATGCGCTGGAACTTTTTGTGCACATTACCATGCAATGCGTGACTAAACGATTATACGGACAGCATTCAACTGACAGCCATTTCAATGTCAACTTGTTATGATGTTTAAACTTCACGGAAAATGTAAACAAGAATAAACTTAAAAAACTTAATAAATTTATGCAAACTCATTACTTTCTCCGGATGATTCGATTTTTATTTGATGGTAGTGCCAAAATGCAAATACGCTGTTTTCTATAAACTTACCTCTAGTTCTTCAGTGACACTGATGATACTCTAGTGATTATATTGAGAACCAGCGAGAAGCAGTCATAAAATGTTAGAGATATTTTGTCTTCATTGGCTTACGATTGACCGGGCGTATACTGTGTACGTCGCAATGAACAAATTAATTTAATTATTTTTATCGCCATCTATTTAAAGTTGGTGGTTCTTGTAAATTCCCTAGCCGCGTTGGCTTGGAGTACATTCACAGCAGTCCTGTTAACTGTCGAGGTAACTGTCTGCTGAATGGCGAAAGAGATCAGTTTGTGGTCAGTAAAGATAGTCAACGCCTGCCTTTAAAGGCCAGGAGTTCTCTATCGTAAGCCCGTATCGTAAGTAATGGTTCTCTTTTAATAAAAAAAAACATTCCATAGGCGACTCATTACGCTGTACGCATCATGGTTTAGCCTATTTCAGCATATACACTGCCAATGGGAATGTATGGCGAGTGTATGCTGAAATATAGAAAGGCATGAGATTGAAAATGGGTCCTCTTTAGTTGCAATTCCTCCTTTCACTGTAGGTAAATGTCATTAGTCATTGTGTCATTCTGCAGAATGATGTTATACTCGTACAGAAATAACTTGAACGTTTTTATTCTCATGTAAACAAAATAAGTAATCTTACCGAAATAATAAAAACGTGGCTTTTACGTTTGACTTAATTTTCCAACACCTTCTAAATTTGATAATCAATCAATAAGGCATCCTCTGATTTATTTTTTTAACTACCTTAGCAATGCTAAGGTCAGAGTCTCATATTTAATAGCTTTTTCAAATAAAGCAGTATCACCAGATATATACTTTTTTTTTTGGTGTACTACTCACTACGGGTGTCCTAGCCATAGTTGCAGCAATAACGAGCTATGCAACGCAGTTCTTTGTAATGCTTCTGCCCCCAGTGAGGTGGAGCCTCACGATTCGGTAGGATGTGCACTGGGATACCCTTGCGTCGCACAATGGGGCCGATGACCCCGAAAGTTGGCATCAAATCAGTGGTTGCAATGACATCAAATCTTTTTCGATTTTTAGTTCCGTATAGACATGTTGATAAAAATAAGTGAAAAAAAATGTTCGAAAAGTCACGCATACTTAGTACAAAAATATAAAATTGAATAATATAAGATAAATTAAATCAGTCAAAATGCTCACTTTATTTCTCGTTCTATTCATTGACAGTTACACACATAATAAATTGTCTTCATCATCTTGTGACAATATACTATCTTCATCACTACTTGATTTAACTATCGAATCATTCCTGGTAGTCGTATTAGGGTCTGGTGTCTTTAGCATTTTCAGTACTTCTTTTGGAATTGTCTTCATTGTCCTTTTGATTATTTTTCCCAAGCTGGAGATAACTGGATCCGACGAAATCAACAGTCTATTCAAAATGTCCTCATTTGTTTTCAGGCCTTCTGGAGAAGTCGCGACGATAATTTTTTAAATCCTTATTTCTCTCTTCCTGGGCCTCCTCTGACAGATTTCCAATTGGCAGAATTGATTTGTAATGACATCAGCACTGTGAATCAATACGTTATGAATTGTTGTAGGCATAGGATACCACGCGTAAAGGTTTACATAGTCTTTTGAACTTGTATTAAACGCTCAGCAGTGTGGTCCAGCAATTGTTGCAATTTCACTTCCGCTGAAGATTCCGTGACCGTTATGAATTCACTTAATGGGTAACATTTTTTCTTAGCTCCTTGTACATTTTTGTATGAAGGAAATACCTCTTTATCCTTTTCTTTTATTAAATTGTATTGGTAGCTACTAAGTTTGGCATCTACAATCAAAGCGAGTGCTTCATCACCACTCAATACCTTTTTGTTTTGGGTTTTATCGGTAAAAGCTTTTCTGTACTTATTTGCTCTGGTCGGCGTACTTAACGTGACGTCTTTGACTACAGTCGATGCTGCTGCTTTACCTGCCAACCGAAAACTCATGTGGGTAGCAAAGTCTAACTCAGTACTAGATGTTTTAGATCGCAATAGTATAGTTTTATGACGTTTCCTACGCTCAGACGACATATCAAAGTGTGGGTCGACCTCTTTTCGTTTTTACTATTTCTGGTAAAGGTTTATAATTCTTAAATATAACGAGGCTTTCGAGCCATTCTTTATTATTTAATAAAAATAAGTCATGGATTCTGTGACACTTCAACCATTTGGTTTTCAATTTAGAACAGAATGCAGCTATTTCATTGAAAAGTTCTTTTTGATTAAAGAATTGACAATGAGTAAATTCTAAGAGGTGTTTTTTCAGGAATTTTACTTTTTCGTCAAATTTCGTAACGCCAGAATTCTTCATAATCATGTATAATTCGAATCTTGTAAGAACCACGTCAGAAATAGTATCTAAAAAAAAAACACATTGATTATTAGACTTCAACTGTTTTTTATGAAAACTGATAGTCCTCACTTTCAAGTACGATAATTAAAAAAATTGTGCATATTTGCAACTACTTATAATTTAATCTTGTAGCTAAGATACTAAACTATATAAAAAGAATTAAAATATGACGGGATCTCGTGGAACTCTAAACTATATACCTCTATGTTTAATATATTTACAAGATAATATTTCATTCAAATAGGTGTTTGTTTTAATTTAAATTTATGACATATAGTAAGAGGATATCAATAACTACTACAATATAATTAAAGTACATACCATAAGATATCGTATCCATATTGAATTGGATCTGTACACTTGATAAGTTTTGCTTTTTATAGACTTGAAAAGTATTGAAATTTACTCGCTTTCGAAAAACTGACACAGTCACCCGCACAAAGGTCAAGTTCAAACTGATCTCTTCCCGCCAGTATCGCCATTAGGGCGACACGCTTTGGGGAATTATGCAAAACTTAATGAACTTTAAAACTAGCATACTTGTTTCATTGTAAAGAACATTTGATTTTCTGAATTTCAGCCAACGCGTTACATTAAGTCACCCCATAGTGCGTCGGTCCGCCGCTGACCCTCAGTTCCTCCAATGCTTTACTTCTGTAATGCTTCCTGCCATCTCCTCCAAGTGTAGTATATCCCAGCAAGTAGCACTGCTGCTGATAGTACGCTGAGAGCCGCCCATTGCAATCGGTTTGTTTTCACCTGGACGTCTCCTGCCTGGGCGATGATGACTTCTTCTTTGCTTGATGCTTGTCCCATGCTGAAGGTGTGCTGGTTGTCAACTGAAGTATTTGTCGATTTGTAGCTCCATTTATAATTCGATTGTTTCGAAATAATTTTATTTTTCAATTTAAAATTTTGCTGACGGCATCACCTGTATGTGCCCTACTATTGCGCTTTGTTTAAAACAGCTGTGTGCGTTATTTAGTTATCGCGCTGTTTTCCGTTGAATGTGTCGTATTGCTCGGTGAATGAACTTGTCATTGTGTAGATCAGCGGTTTGTTTTATTTTTTATTACCCTCCTTTGTTTCGGGTTTCACTTATGCAATCGTACTGTTATTCATAACAATATTTCTACATTGTGTTTTAATATTTGATCTTTAAATTTTGTTATTCTTTCCACGATATAATATTATGCTTGATATTTTTCGGGAAATCTGACGTTCCTTCCGCTCCTTGTTATCCTTGAACTTGTTTCATTATTTTTATCACTGTGTTCTTATCTGGGTCTGACACAGCTGATGGCGTTGTTGAAGGGATTATAGTTGGTTTCTCGATAATGTATGCTGGTTTAATACGGTCTATGGTAACCGTTTTTTCTTTCCCTTTTATGAGAATGACCTATGTTCTCCCATTGCGTTTTATAACCTCGTATGAAGCGCTATACGGTTGTTTTAGTGGTCCGCGGATAGTGTCATCTCGTAACAGAACGTGGGTGGTCGAATTGAGATCTTTGAATATGAAAGTTCGTCTACTGTTATGACGTGTTCTTTCTACCGGTCGGAGATTTTGCATTTAATGACTTAGGATTTTTACGAAACTAGTTGTGTCATCCTTGTCTGAAGATCTTGCGTTCAGGAATTCTCCGGGAAGGCGAAGCGGCTCTCCATATACAAGGTCTGCTGATGTGCATTTCAGATCTTCTCGCCAAGCACCTCGTATTCCCACTATAGCACCGTCGGTAATGTCTCTGTCCATCGGTGAGTCTGGTGGCATTTGATAGCTGCTTTCATCTGGCGATGTAGTCTCTCTACCATCCCGTTTGCAGCTGGATGATAGGCCGTCGTGTGGATTTGTTTCGTCCCTGCCAAGTGCTTGAGTTGTCTGAATAATTTAGATTCAAATTGTTTTCCTTAGTCGGTAGTTATACGGATTGATGCGCCAAAACGGGTAATCCACCCCTCGTAGAATGTGCGGGCGACCGTTTCCGCCTCTTGATCTTTGATAGGGAAAGTCTCTGGCCATCTTGTGAATCGGTCCACGCACATCAAGCAATACCTATGTCTCTCTAACATTGGAATAATAACGATGTCGACGTGGACGTGTTCGAATCTTGCCGAATTCAGTGGGAAGTTGCCATGCGGAGGATTAACGTGTCGCGTTACTTTGTTAAGCTGACAGGGTAGACAGCTTCTTGCCCATCTGTTTCAATCTGCTTTAATGGAAGGCCAGACATAACGCTGTGTTATGAGTTTGGTAGTGGCTTTTATCACCAGGTGAGAAAGGTGATGTATCGTGTCTAAAGCGGCTCTTCGGAATCTTGTCGTAACAAATGGTCTTGATTTTCCAGTTGACACGTCACAGTATAGGGATGTGTTCGTGTCAGGGACTATGACCTTTTTAAGTTGTAGGGTAGATCCTTCCTGAAGATAATCTTTCACCTCTTGGTCGGTTTCTTGATCTTTTGCAAACTCGGCGTAGTTTATAGGTCTCCACTGGTCGTCGGTTTTAGGTACCATGTAGAGTGGTGATGACCAGCAGCTTTCGGAAGGTCTGGCAATTCCCACCATGGTCTCGAACTCCTTCTTTGCGGCGCAGGATCTCTATGGCGCAAGCCGGTCTGGGTCTTCCGATGATCGATCTTCTCTTGTTTATACAAGACGTTAATGCATTTGGCTCCATGGTGTATTAATACTGGGAAACACTGTCTTATATAGTAAAAATACATTGCCCCACCATTACGCCTGATGAGGTGGCGATTTATCTAGGTGACGGCTGTTGGTCGCCCACCCTGTTAATTTGATATATCAGTTGCTCTATTGGCTACGGCAGATGCAACTTCTTTTGTTATGAATAGTAAATTCTCATGAAAAATGTAAACAAGAATAAGTAGTAATCTCCCCGACATAACATGGCCTGCAATGGGTGCCATGTAATGCTACTGATGCCTTTGGTTTCATACAGAGTTAAATAACTGCAACTTGATTTCTTCCACAGCTCCTAATAATGTTTTCATCGAGTACAACCTTCTTCTTCGGGACTAAAAAACAGTAAGAGTAAGAGTCGATGATTGCGTCAGCGCCTGGGCAAAGGGCTGTGGCTCCGCGTGTGACCAGTGCCGTATCGCCACATATCTATAGCCTAACTGGTTGTTATATGGTTTGGGGTAGCTTCTCTATTATGTATTCACATCGTCATTGATCTCTGCGTTGGCCTTAGTAAGGTCCTCGATGGTAGCCTCTGCAGTTCAGCAGCTTAGGCCTTCCTAGCCGAGTCTCCAGCAAAGTCTCCTACAGCTTTCTTTGTGTTTGTACCCATAGTGCGAGAAATGCTAATTTCATAACGTCTTATTAATTCAAATTTACTTGTGACGAAATTTGATTTGTCACATGATAACAGCATGCGTTGGAACGTTTTGTGCACATTACCATGCAATGCCTAACTAAATGATTTCACGGACAGCATTCAACTGACAGCCATTTCAATGTCAACTTGGTATGATATTTAAACTTCATGGAAAATGTAAACAAGAATAAATAATCTTATGCAAACTTAGGACTTCCTCAGGATGGGACTTAGGATGATACTCTCTATTAACACGAGTTAGCGGATCTCAATTTTCTGGATAGGGCCGAGAACATTTCACCAAGTTCAAATTGATGAGAGTGTTTGGAGAAATGCGTTTGTTTTTCTACAAAAACTTCTGTATAACCTTCCAGAACACATATTAGAATTATTCATATATCTAGGATGACTTAGAGCTGTATTGTTCAAACACTGGTTCAGTCACTGGTGGTCACCGTCGATATTATTTCCCTGAGGAACCGGTTAATTTTGGAACTGGCTCCTTTTGGAAAATTTCTAAATATTGGCTGGGGAAATAATTTTTCTCAAATTATCTAGCCCTCACCAAATATATTTTTGAGAGGAACCGGTACCATTTCGGTCCCCAGTAACTGGAACCCCAGTGAAAACCCATTTCAAGAAGCAACTATCTCTAGAAAATATTACTAATTTTATCTATTAGCATGAGATTTTTTGTTGGTTATTTATTCCCTCGAGAAATGCTCATTTGGTTGTTGAGGACACTCTGTTAGTTCTTACACTTATCTTAAAATGAGAACCAATATGCTGATGTGAGCTCATTGCTCGCCTGAAGAAAACGCTCTCAAGAGAGAAACGCTCACAAGTTTGATTCTGTCACAATAAAGTTACGTGTCTCTGGCAGATGCAACTTCTATTAGTAAAAATGATGTTTTCTTATGTAAATGTAAACAAGAATAATTAATCTCTCCGACATAGTAATATGGCTTCTACGTTTGCCTAAATTCCATTAAACCCTGCGTGTTTCATATAAATATAAGGTGTCCACTATTTTTAGTAACATATTTCCTTAGCAATGTGAAGGTCAAAGGCTCATATTTCATAACTGCTTTAAATAGAACGGTAAAACCAGATATACATATATAGTTGTTTCAGTAGCCCTAGATTGCTCCATAAGCCATCTTGGTGCACTACTCACTGCGGGTGTCCTAGCCACAGTTTGAGCCACAACAAGCTATGCTATAAACTAGCGGAACTCATTTGTTTACCGTTACAAGTGCCGTATTGGCTGGTGATAGTCAGGGCGTATACTGTGTACATCTCAAAGAACAAATCAATTTAATAATTTTTATCACTATTTATTCAATGTTAATGGTTATTGTAATTTCCGGAGTCTTGGCGGTTCAGGTGATTTGGCCTCAGGTTAACACTTATCACATATGCCACATAGACGTTTGGGGACTCTTGGTGTTGAGGATTGCGATAACAATAAAAAAAACTTTACGCTCAATAGTTTATTTCTCTACAGTGAGAAACAAATCGCGACCGAATAATTAAAATTACCACACAGTTACAGTATGAACACATAAGGGTGAAGCTTGTAAAACTTCCAGTGCTTCCAGAACTTCTCGGGGAGGCGGGTTGGATGCCGTGGTGACAAAATCTCGGCCTCGTTGTCTCTCGCCCTTGCTTTGGCAATAGCCCTTGATGTGGCGGTAATACTGGCAGTGCATCACAAGCGCTCCAGCTATTGCTATTTCACCCTTTCCCAACGGCTGTGTGAGGAAACTGATTGCTTAACCTCCTTAGCCGCACACGTTAGGACTTTAATTTTTTTGTAAAAAGAAGCTACATTTATTTTTAAACCGATTCTAGGCCCTCCAATGTCCCTGCATGCATGATTGTTAGTACGAAATAATGTAGATAGCGTGGCCAGCTGAACGTGATCGCCCGAATTAATTACAACTTCTTCTCGCTTACTTTGGTTTCCCATTGAACTGAAGTTACTAGAATACCGGCTGGCCTTCGGCTGTGTTTGTCGACTGGGCGCCGTCTGCATTTTCAAGAGTGGAAAAAAATTATAAATTAAGGTCAGGAGTTCTCTATCTTAAGCCCCGTATTTCCGTTGAGCTCGGCAAAATTTCTTGGAAACTAGTCCAAGAGGCTCCCAATTGCCATTAATGAGCTGCTGGAGTGCGACGCCGCTTGTGGTCTCGGAAGCGTTGCTGTCAATGGAGAGCGGAGCCCCACATTAAGGTTGCAGCAAGCGAGGTTGTCACGGCAAGAACTTCTTTGCTTGAAGTGCGGTGTCTTGTAGAATGTTTCTGAAGAGTCTCTTTTTGTAATATCAACTAATAAAGTGGCCATATAAATATATGATTCTCTTCTCAAAGGTTTTCTTTTAATAAAAAAAAAAACATTCCGTAGGCGACTAATTACGCTGTACGCATCATGGGTGAAAATGAAATTGAAAATGGGTGCCCCTTTAGTTGCAATTCCTCCTTCACTGTAAATATCATGAACATTATTTGCATCTGCAGAACGATGTTATACTCATACAGCAAAAACTCAAAAGTTTGTATGGGCCGTTTGGTTTTGTATTCTCATCATCCCGGCATGGTGACTTCTCTTCTCTTGTATTTAGTCACTTGACACAAATTATTAAACTGGAGTAGCAAAGTGTTCCAGGGGTCATTGGCTACGGGAGATACAATTTCGGTTATTATAAATAATAAATTCTCATGTAAACAAAAATAAGTAATCTCACCGAAATAATAGTAACGTGGCTTTTACGTTTGACTTAATTTTGTAACACCTTCCAAATTTGATAATCAATCAATAAGGCATCCTCTGATTTATTTTTTTAAAATACCTTAGCAATGCATAGGTCAGAGTCTCATATTTAATAGCTGCTTCAAATAGAGCAGTAACACCAGATATATACATGTTTTGGTGCACTAATCACTACGGGTGTCCTAGCCACAGTTTGAGCAATAGCGAGCTATGCAACGCAGTTCTTTACTGTGACAAGTAACTGCCGCATTGGTAGATGTTTGACAGGGTCCAGTAGCTTTTGGCACTACTGTTGCGTGCGCAACTGCGGTTGCGTTCACTACCTTGCAGTGGTACCTGTATATCACCACACGCCTTCCTGATGTCATCATCACTGCACGAATTTACTTAACCCACTTGGAGGCCTTTGTGTCCTAGTGGGTTGTCTTTCTGTGTTACCTTCTCCTTCATCTCTCTCCAAGTGCATCTCTTCCTGACGCACCGGATAGCGAAGTCTGGTTTTTATACCTTCTCTTGTTTATACACGACGCACATGCATTTGGCTCCATGGTGTATTAATACTGGGAAACACTGTCTTATATAGTAAAAATACATTGCCCCACAACTATGCCTGATGAGGTGGCGATATATCTAGGTGACAGCCGTTGGTCGCCCACCATGTTAATTTGATCAGCTGCTCTATTGGCTCTGGCAGATGCAACTTCTCTTGTTATGAATAATAAATGCACATGAAAAATGTAAACAAGAATAAGTAATTTTGATTGCTGGGTTACTGATCAAAAACAGTAAGAGCAAGAGTAGATGATTGCGTCAGCGCCTGGGCAAAGGGCTGTGGCTCCGCGTGTGACTAGTGCCGTATCGCCACATATCTATAGCTTAACTGGTTGTTATATGGTTCGGGGTAGCTTCTCTATTATGTATTCACATCGTCATTGATCTCTGCGTTGGCCTTAGTAAGTTTGGGGTTCTTCGATGGTAGTCTCTGCAGTTCAGCAGCTTAGGTCCTCCTAGCCGAGTCTCCAGCAAAGTCTCCTACCGTTTTCTTTGTCTTTGGACGCACAGAGCGAGAAATGCTTATTTCATAATGTCTTATTAATTCAAATTTACTTGTGACATGATTTGATTTATCACATGATAACAGCATGAGCTGGAACTTTTTGTGCACATTACCATGCAATGCGTGACTAAACGATTACACGGACAGCATTCAACTGACAGCTATTTCAATGTCAACTTGGTATGATGTTTAAACTTTACGGAAAATGTAAACAAGAATTAACTTAAAAAACTTAATAAATTTATGCAAACTCATTACTTTCTCCGGATGATTCAATTTTTATTTGATGGTAGTGCCAAAATGCAAATACGCTGTTTTCTATAAACTTACCTCTAGTTCTTCAGTGACACTGGTGATACTCTAGTGATTATATTGAGAACCAGCGAGAAGCAGTCATAAAATGTTAGAGATATTTTGTCTTCATTGGCTTACGATTGACCGGGCGTATACTGTGTACGTCGCAATGAACAAATTAATTTAATTATTTTTATCGCCATCTATTTAAAGTTGGCGGTTCTTATAAATTCCCGAGCCGCGTTGGCTTGGAGTACATTTGCAGCAGTCCTGTTAACTGTCGAGGTAACTGTCTGCTGAATGGCAAAAGAGATCAGTTTGTGGTCAGTAAAGATAGTCAACGCCTGCCTTTAAAGGCCAGGAGTTCTCTATCGTAAGCCCGTATCGTAAGTAATGGTTCTCTTTTAATAAAAAAAACATTCCATAGGCGACTCATTACGCTGTACGCATCATGGTTTAGCCTATTTCAGCATATACACTGCCAATGGGAATGTATGGCGAGTGTATGCTGAAATATAGAAAGGCATGAGATTGAAAATGGGTCCTCTTTAGTTGCAATTCCTCCTTTCACTGTAGGTAAATGTCATTTGTCATTGTGTCATTCTGCAGAATGATGTTATACCCGTACAAACATAACTTGAACGTTTTTATTCTCATGTAAACAAAATAAGTAATCTTACCGAAATAATAAAAACGTGGCTCTTACGTTTGACTTAATTTTCCAACACCTTCTAAATTTGATAATCAATCAATAAGGCATCCTCTGATTTATTTTTTTAACTACCTTAGCAATGCAAAGGTCAGAGTGTCATATTTAATAGCTTTTTCAAATAAAGCAGTAACACCAGATATGTATATACTTTTTGTTGGTGTACTACTCACTACGGGTGTCCTAGCCATAGTTGCAGCAATAACGAGCTATGCAACGCAGTTCTTTGTAATGCTTCCACCCCCAGTGAGGTGGAGCCTCACGATTCGGTAGGATGTGCTCTGGGATACCCTTGCGTCGGTCCGCCGCTGACCCTCAGTTCCTCCAATGCTTTACTTCTGTAATGCTTTCTGCCATCTCCTCCAAGTATAGTATATCCCAGCAAGTAGCACTGCTGCTGATAGCACGCTGAGAGCCGCCCATTGCAATCGGTTTGTTTTCACCTGGACGTCTCCTGCCTGGGCGATGATGACTTCTTCTTTGCTTGATGCTTGTCCCATGCTGAAGGTGTGCTGGTTGTCAACTGAAGTATTTGTCGATTTGTAGCTCCCTTTATAATTCGATTGTTTCGAAATAATTTTATTTTTCAATTTTAAAATTTTGCTGACGGCATCACCTGTATGTGCCCTACTATTGCGCTTTGTTTAAAACAGCTGTGTGCTTTATTTAGTTATCGCGCTGTTTTCCGTTGAATGTGTCGTATTGCTCGGTGAATGAACTTGTCATTGTGTAGATTAGCGGTTTGTTTTATTTTTTAATACCCTCCTTTGTTTCGGGTTTCACTTATGCAATCGTACTGTTATTCATAACAATATTTCTACATTATGTTTTAATATTTGATCTTTAAATTTTGTTATTCTTTCCACGATATAATATTATGCTTGATATTTTTCGGGAAATCTGACGTTCCTTCCGCTCCTTGTTATCCTTGAACTTGTTTCATTATTTTTATCACTGTGTTCTTATCTGGGTCTGACACAGCTGATGGCGTTGTTGAAGGGATTATAGTTGGTTTCTCGATAATGTATGCTGGTTTAATACGGTCTATGGTAACCGTTTTTTCTTTCCCTTTTATGAGAATGACGTGTGTTCTCCCATTGCGTTTTATAACCTCGTATGAACCGCTATACGGTTGTTGTAGTGGTCTGCGGATAATGTCATCTCGTAACAGAACGTGGGTGGTCGAATTAAGATCTTTGAATATGAAAGTTCGTCTACTGTTATGACGTGTTCTTTCTACCGGTCGGAGATTTTGCATTTAATGACTTAGGATTTTTACGAACCTAGTTGTGTCATCCTTGTCGGAAGATCTTGCGTTCAGGAATTCTCCGGGAAGGCGAAGCGGCTCTCCATATACAAGGTCTGCTGATGTGCATTTCAGGCCTTCTCGCCAAGCACCTCGTATTCCCATTATAGCACCGTCGGTAAGGTCTCTGTCCATCGGTGAGTCTGGTGGCATTTGATAGCTGCTTTCATCTGGCGATGTAGTCTCTCTACCATCCCGTTTGCAGCTGGATGATAGGCCGTCGTGTGGATTTGTTTCGTCCCTGCCAAGTGCTTGAGTTGTCTGAATAATTTAGATTCAAATTGTTTTCCTTAGTCGGTAGTTATACGGAATGGTGCGCCAAAACGGGTAATCCACCCCTCGTAGAATGTGCGGGCGACCGTTTCCGCCTCTTGATCTTTGATAGGGAAAGCCTCAGGCCATCTTGTGAATCGGTCCACGCACATCAAGCAATACCTATGTCCCTCTAACATTGGAATAAAAACGATATCGACGTGGACGTGTTCGAATCTTGCCGAATTCAGTGGGAAGTTGCCATGTGGAGGATTTACGTGTCGCGTTACTTTGTTAAGCTGACAGGGTAGACAGTTTCTTGCCCATCTGTTTCAATCTGCTTTAATGGAAGGCCAGACATAACGCTGGGTTATGAGTTTGGTAGTGGCTTTTAATACCAGGTGAGAAAGGTGATGTATCGTGTCTAAAGCGGCTCTTCGGAATCTTGTCGTAACAAATGGTCTTAATTTTTCAGTTGATACGTCACAGTATAGAGATGTGTTCGTGTCAGGGATTATGACCTTTTTAAGTTGTAGGGTAGATCCTTACTGAAGAAAATCTTTCACCTCTTGGTCGGTTTCTTGATCTTTTGCAAACTCGGCGTAGTTTATAGGTCTCCACTGGTCGTCGGTTTTAGGTACCATGTAGAGTGGTGATGACCAGCAACTTTCGGAAGGTCTGGCGATTCCCACCATGGTCTCGAACTCCTTCTTTGCGACGCGGAATCTCTATGGCGCAATCCGGATTCCGATGATCGATCTCCTCTTGTTTATACACGACGTTCATGCATTTGGTTCCATGGTGTATTAATACTGGCAAACACTGTCTTATATAGAAAAAATACATTGCCCCACCATTACGCCTGATGAGGTGGCGATTTATCTAGGTGATGGCTGTTGGTCGCCCACCCTGTTAATTTGATATATCAGTTGCTCTATTGTCTACGGCAGATGCAACTTCTGTTGTTATGAATAGTAAATTCTCATAAAAAATGTAAAGAAGAATAAGTAGTTATCTCTCCGACATAACATGGCCTGCAATGGGTGCCATGTAATGCTACTGATGCCTTTGGTTTCATACAGAGTTAAATAACTGCAACTCGATTTCTTCCACAGCTCCTAATAAAGTTTTCATTGAGTAAAACCTTCTTCTTCGGGACTAGCGGCCATTTTGATTGCTGGTTTAGGTATACGGGTGTATACTTCCTGGACTAAGTATGTGTGGAGTCTACACAATGGGATAGAAATGAATAGCACGACCGAGCGGTAGTAGGAGCATTTGTTGACTTGTTTGATAAAGAAGAATACAGTTTATATATCCTCCGTGGGGGGGTGAGGTGAGGGGAACATGTCACCTAACCGCCACATCCCCCCCCCCTAGTGGAAAGGATAACAAAATATTTCCACAGAGAAATTTAAAAGACATAAACTTAAAAAATATTAGATACAGAATTGTTTCAATATAACACATTGTAAGGAACAAAGTATTTGAAATCACTAAGATAAACTTTAAAAAAAATGTGAACAAATTTAATTGGTAACATGATATTAAAATTTTGTAAACATGTTCAGTTTCATTGAATACATTAAAATTAGAGTTCGATTGTGAACAAAACATAGAAATTATTTTATTTGAGAGAAATCCCTCCATATTATTTATTAGTTTCATAATAAAACACAAACAAAAATCAATGAATAAATCAAGCAAAATACATTAAAGACATCTTAGTTAATCGATTATTTTACAAAAAACACAAAAACAGGTTGCACAAGTTCATTGCATTATTTCACCGTGCATTATCTAAATTTTCACTTGGAGTTTAGAATTACTTGTTCGTTGCACATTATATTGGATGTTGACGGGGGAAGTTAGCGGGTCTAGCCCCCGCTCCCTCTCTCTCCGCGACTCGTTCCATGATGCGGGCGGTTATTTTATTGCGGCAAAACTTCCATCCCAGGAACGACAGTGCCAAAAAAATAACTGAGCACACCAAAACCAATGACACTAATGATATGTGGTGTGTCGTTTGGCTCGAGGCCTCTCCTCCAGCCTGAGCAATAATTACTTCTTCTTTAGATGACTGTCCACCCATGATGCTATTTTATGAATGATATGTAGGAGTCTATGTTGTGAGCAGATGGTGCTGGATGAAAGTCCGTAGGTCCGAGTGCAGGAGTCGCAGGTGCAGTGGGTAGTCGGTAGTCGAAGGCCTAGGGATGCGGTGAGTCGGTCCTGGTAGTGGTATCGGCAAGGCTTTTTAAACGGACACGCTGGTCGGCAAGGTTATTTATTCAATGTAGATACAGTATAAGATCTCTATTCTGACTGCCTGACTTATTGACTAATTACGCTTTATATAGCAAAAAACTGAGGGCCCACTACTGCAGTTGGTGGGTTTGACCTCTGTTGAACTCCAAGCTTGCATCAGCAAATTGATTCCAACTTCCATCGCTCCTAAATGAACTTGGGCGCAGCGTCAGCGATCTTGGTAAATTGCTTGTTGTCGTCAGATGTTGACTTAGCGAATTGTTGGACATTGGTTCCAGAGCTCGAAAAATCTATTGACATCTACAGGTGTATTATACTTATTAACATTTAAGCAAAGCGCACTGGTTTCTTTATGGTTCGTCCAACACGCGTAACGTATTTTGCTGACGGTGTGTCAGGTTCACTGTGCCCTTTAGTCATTGCTGCAGTCGGGCTGTTATTTGCTGAGTCAGTTGGAAGAATTTGTAGGTATGCTGGTTTTAGTCTGTCGACTGACACGTTGCCCTCTTTTGAACCTATTAAAATGCTGAACGATTTTTCTCTGCGTTTGATGACTGCATACGGACCTTTGTACGGTGGGGTGAGTGCTCTCTTTACCTCGTTTCTAAGAAATACGTTTTTGCAAATTTTTTAAGTCTGGGTGCATGAAAATATTCCTTTTATCTTTCGTTGGTCGTCTATTTGAAAAAGAGATGTTTTTGAAATGATCCATAAGTTTCCTGGTGTAGTCTGTGTCGTTAATTTTTGGCTCGGAAGGCACAAAAATATCTCCAGGTAAAGTCAAGGTTGTCCCATAAACCATTTGTGCTGGGCTGTAACCTTTATCATCTTTGACTGCTGAACGTAGGCCTAATAAAATTATAGGTAACTCTTGTGACCACTGGGTGTTATCTACACATTTTGCCATAATTGCAGCTTTCAGCGTGCGGTGGTAGCGTTCTACCTTGCCGTTGGCTTTCGGGTTGTAGGCGGTAGTGTGAATTTTTTCCATGTCCAGTTTTTTTACTGTTTGATTAAATAGGTCAGATTCGAACTGTCGACCCTGGTCTGTTGTTAAATAAGTCGGACAGCCAAATCTCGAGATCCAATGAGTTATTAGAACATCAGCTATAGTTTCAGCATCAATGTTTTTAACTGGAATTGTTTCTGGCCATGAGGTTTCTCTATCTACCATTGTTACGCAGTATCGGTTTTCCTGTGAGATTGGAAGTGGTTCGATTATGTCAATATGTAGGTGTTCAAAACGAGATACGTCATAGAACTCGCCAAGTGGTGAAATTGTATGCCTACTAACTTTAGCTTGTTGGCATGCTAAGCATTTTTTTACCCATATTGCTACGTCTCTATTCATTGCGGCCCAAAAATATCGCTGCGTTATCAAATGTCTAGTCGCTTTGATTCCAGCGTGACTCGTGTTATGGACAGAGTTCAACGCCTTTTCGCGGAATTTCAGTGGTAGGTATGGCCTCACTCGCGCTGTTGAAATTTCGCAAGTTATTTGAACATTTGAATCTGGCATAGTTACTAATTTGAAAAGAAGATTACCTTGCTTTTTCAGCTGTTGTAATTCTTCGTCTTTGTTTTGTTTTTCTGCAAACTCTTTGTTATCGAATAAACTGGGAAGGCAAATTTCTTCGATTCGTGACAAAGCATCTGCGACGGGATTGTCAGCTCCTTTAACATATTCGATTTTAGAACAAAACTGCGAAATAAAATCCAATTGCCTGATTCTTCGAGGTGTGTCAGAAGTTGAAATTTTCTTAGTAAGCGCAAACGTAAGGGGTTTATGATCTGTATAATATATTATTAGGTCCCTTCCTTCTGTCATGTTGCGGAAGTGTTTAATTGACGTGTATATAGCTAATAATTCGCGGTCGTAGGTACTATATTTTTGTTGCGTTTCACTCAATTTCTTTGAGAAAAAACCTAAAGGCTGCCATCTGTTGTCAACTCGTTGTTGTAGGACAGAACCGACGCAAGTTTCGGATGCATCAGTCATGAGGGCTAAACTTACATTGAGAGCAGGGTGAAACAGCGTAACGGTGCTTTTTAAGCTATCTTTACACTGTTGAAATGCCTCCTTTGCGACTGATGTCCAATCAATACGTGTTTTGTCCTTTTTCCTAGAGTTATGTAAAAAAGCGTTGAGTGGTGCCTGTATCTGTGCTGCTTTCGGAATGGAGCTGCGGTAAAAGTTTACCATTCCAAAGAATCGACGTAGTTCCTCTATGGTGGTGGGTTGCGGAAAATCGGTAATGGCCTGAATTTTCTCCTCGGTAGGGGTAACTCCATCGCTTTTCACGCAGTATCCAAGGAAATTAAGCTCCTTCTTTCCAAATTCACATTTGCTTGCGTTGATGGTCAAACCGAATTTATCTAGTCGGGATAGTACTTCCTGAAGATGCTGCATATGCTGTTCTTCATTTTAAGAAGCAATCAAAATATCATCAAGATATGCGAAAACATAATCGAGTCCACGTAAGATCATATCGATAAATCTTTGGAAAGTATTTGCTGCATTGCGAAGTCCAAAGTTCATTTTAGTAAATTCGTACAACCCAAAAGGAGTTAAAATTGCTGTCTTGGGAATGTCCTCTGCTGCGATTGGGATTTGATGATAGGCTCGACATAAATCAATTTAAAAAAAATTTGTCGCTTGTTAAGTGCGTAAGTGAAATCTAATATCCTAGGGATAGGATAACGGTCTGGCACCGTATTTTTGTTAAGAGAGCGATAATTACCGCAAGGTCGTATTGCACCAGCTGCTTTATAAACAACATGCAGGGGATTCGCCCACGGACTTTTAGATTGTCGACAGATTCCAAGCTCGAGCATATGTAGGAATTCCTCTTTGGCTGCTTTGTATTTAATCGGGTTCAATGGCCGTACCTTTGCATGTACTGGTGGTCCCGTGGTAATAATATGGTGAAGAATATCATGTTTGGGAGCGTTTTTCAATGAATCTGGTCTCGTCAAGTCTGGATATTTCAGTAGTCACTTGTGGTATTTGTCGTCAATGTCAACTGAATAAATGTTTGTGATACCTGGATCCTTTGTTATTGATGTACTGGTGGTCAGGGTTGTCACCTCGTCTACCAGTTTCCTTCCATGTAAGTCTACCAGCAGCTGTTTTGCCCGTATGAGGTCTGCTCCGATGATGGATTGCTTAACATCAGCAATGATGAACGTCCATCGAAGAGGTCTGCGCAACCCTAAATCCAGGACCAGGGATTTTTCGCCGAACGTGTTAATTTTAGTGCCGTTTGCCGCGTACAGTTAATAATCGGTTGGTATTGAAGAGAATTTTTTTTTTGGATGATAACACTGAAATGTCTGCACCTGTGTCGATTAAGTATTTTATACCACTTTTTCGGTCGGTAATACATAATCGAGATGTTTTATCGACGCCGACTATCTCGATCGCGGGCGTCAGTTCTCGTTTTTTGGCTTGTAAGTGCACTGGTCGAGGCACTTATGAGCCTTTGGTCCGAATTTGAAATGATACCAACACAAGTAGTTAGAATCGCTAGGTTGTGGTATACGGCGGTGATTTGAAGAGGTTGACCCATGGCCTCTTGACGTTGAGCGTTGGCGCTCGCGGCTCCGCGGTTTTCTTCTCAAGCTGGCTATTTCCAGTTGCAGCTTTTCTACCATGCGAGTGAGCCTCTCCATGTCTGACGTAGCCGGTACTTTTATTTCAGCTACCTCTGACGCGCGTGTTGTATCATAGACTTTGTCAGCAATTTGCGCCAATTTCTCCCTCTCCTGCACTTCGCAAACGGTGAGGACGGCTCGAACGGTTTGCGGGAGACGTCCCAACCACAGAATCTTCAGGGACTCTGCGGAGAGCTTGTTGATGACCAGCTCACTCATTCGCCTCAGGAGCTGAGACGGCTTCTGGTCCCCTAGCTCCAGCTTCCCGAGAAGTTGTTGAAGCTGGCGGGATTCAGACTCTTCATAGACCTGTAAGAGTCTATTTTTCAACGTTTGATACTTGTTTTCGGACGGTGGTTTGTTGAGCAGATCACTGATCTGCCGCAGTTCATTTTTCCCTAGTTTTGCGACGAGAATGTGGTACTTGCTTTCGTCGCCGAGTTTCTGCGGTGCCAAAATGGCATCAAGCTGATGAAACCAGAGCCTGGGCTGCTCGTTCCAGAATTCAGGGATTTTAGAATGGAGCAAAACTCCCATAACTTCAGCCTCAGGGACGGCCCTGCCACTCGCGTATGTATCTGCATAAGTCATTATAAAGTACTGATAACGCAATTTAAAAACAATCACTTCAATTAAAAAACAAGTACTATTGTCTTTGCTGACGCACCAATGTTTTTGCTGAGATTGCGCTCAGTCCCGAGAAGGCTTATCGGTCTATTGTTCACACACACTAAGTTGATCACGTCGGGGTCACCACTTTAGGTATACGGGTGTATACTTAATGGACTAAGTATGGGTGGAGTCAACACAATGGGATAGAAATGAATTGCACGACCGAGCGGTAGTAGGAGCATTTATTGACTGGTCTGATAAAGAAGAATATAGTTTATATATCCTCCGTGGGGGGGGGGGGGGGGGTGAGGTGAGGGGAACATGTCACCTAACCGCCACTTAGTTTATAATGGTTGGTTTCCACTTTTTTGGGCAAGCCTGTCCCCAACGTGGCATGAATTGTTTTCTGCAATATGGCCGTTATGGTCACTGCACTACTGTTGCGTGCGCAGCTGCGGTTGGGTTCACTACCTTGATCATTACCGCATGAATTTACTTAACCAATTTGGAGGCCTTCGTGTACTAGTGGATTGTCGTTCTGTGCTACCCTCTCCTTCATCTCTCTCCAAGTGCATCTCTTCCTGACGCACCGGATAGCGAAGTCTGGTTTTTATAACTTCTCTTGTTTATACACGACGCACATGCATTTGGCTCCATGGCGTATTAATACTGGGAAACACTGTCTTATATAGTAAAAATACATTGGTCCACCACTATGCCTGATGAGGTGGCGATTTATCTCGGTGACAGCCGTTGGTCGCCCACCCTGTTAATTTGATATATCAGCTGCTCTATTGGCTCTGGCAGAAGCAACTTCTGTTGTTATGAATAATAAATGCTCATGAAAAATGTAAGCAAGAATAAGTAGTAAAAAATATTATAATGGTAAAATATAAAAATATAAATAATATAAAAATGGGTGCCATGTTGTGCTACTGATGCCTTTGGTTTCCTACAGATTTAAATATTTCTATCTTAATTTCTTCCACAGCTCCTTATAAATTTTTCATTGAGTACAACCTTCTTCTTCGGGACTAGCGGACATTGCTTAGAGTCATTTTGATTGCTGGGTTACTGATAAAAAACAGTAAGAGTAAGAGTAGATGATTGCGTCAGCGCCTGGGCAAAGGGCTGTGGCTCCGCGTGTGACTAGTACCGTATCGCCACATATCTATAGCCTAACTGGTTGTTACATGGTTCAGGGTAGCTTCTCTATTATGTATTCACATCGTCATTGATCTCTGCGTTGGCCTTAGTAAGGTTGAAGTCCTCGATGGTAGCCTCTGCAGTTCAGCAGCTTAGGCCCTCCTAGCCGAGTCTCCAGCAAAGTCTCCTACCGCTTTCTTTGTCTTTGGACGCACAGTGCGAGAAATGCTCATTTCATAACCTCTTATTAATTCAAATTTACTTGTGACGTGATTTGATTTGTAACATGATAACAGCATGCGCTGGAACGTTTTGTGCACATTACCATGCAATGCCTAACTAAATGATTATACGGACAGCATTCAATTGACAGTCATTTCAATGTCAACTTGGTATGATGTTTAAACTTCACGGAAAATGTAAGCAAGAATAAACAATCCTATGCAAACTCAGAACTTTCTCCGGATGATTTGATTTTTATTTGATGGTATTGCCAAAATGCAAATATGCCGTTTTCTATAATCTTACCTCTAGTTCTCAAGTGATACTGGTGATTATATTGAGAACCAGCGAAATGCAGTCTTAAAATGTTGGAGATGGTCGATATTTTGTCGGTTACAAGGAACCGGTTCCTTTGCAATCACTGGCACCGTCGATATTATTTCCCCGAGGAACCGATTAATTTTGGAACTGGCTTCTTTTAGAAATTTTTTAAACTATTGAATGTATAGAATTTTTTTTCTCAATTTCCCTTGCCCACCCCCCTTTTTTTTTGAGTAACCGGTTTTTCTTCGGTCAGTGGAACCCCAGTGACACCCATTTCAGTAGGCAAATATATCTAGAAAATATTATTAGCTTTTTTGATGACCTCCCAGTTGAGCAGTATAGATACTCGGCTATCAATCCAGAGGTCACGGGTTCAAATCCGGGGTTGCGCAGTAATTATTATTTATTTTACTAATGTGCGAAATTAAAATAAAAATAAAAAACCCTGGAGGATTCAAAATATGTAATGCAGCTGCTAAGCACATAGACAAACTCATATTACGGAATGTGAAAAGTTGTGCAATGCACTCAAATTGTCTACCGTTCACCTTACGAACCTTTATGATGCGATTGAGTTATTTTTTCCCTTTCAAGAAATGCTCATTTGGTTGTTAAAGACACTCTTTTAGTTCTCACACTTATCTTAAAATTAGAACCGAGATGCTAATGTGAGCACATTGCTCTCTTGAGGAAAATGCTCTCGAGAGAGAAACGCCCACAAGTATGGTTCGATCACGATAAGGTCACGGGTCTCTGACAGATGCAACTTCGTATGGTCAAACAATTGGGCGAAGTCATGGATGTGGCGTACAGAGTTAGAGTAGATGATTGCGTCAGTACCTGGGCAAAGTGCAGTGGCTCCGCGTGTGACCATTGCCGTATCGCCGCATATCTATAGCCTTTAATATCTAACCCCAAACCATATGACAACTACTTATGGTTTGGGGTTGCTCCTCTATTATTAACATCGTCATTGTTAATTAAACGAGCAATATTGTTCACCGTAACTATCTTGTTGTCACTGCGTTCTCTGCGTTGGCCTTAGTAATGCCGAGGTCCTTGATGGTAGCTTTTACAATTCAGCAGCTTAGGCCCTCATAGCCGAGTCTCCTGTAAAATCTCCTACCAGAACCGTTCTCTTCGCACTTTGGCCACTGGTCGCATCTTTGTCTCATAGCTTTCCGTCGCCGGGAGGAAGAGTACATATATTGGGAATCAATTCTTCATCCACCACCCAGCATCACGCCGCTGGGCAGGGAGCTCCACTCCTGTCACAATCCCTTCTCTGCTCTGTCTCGGTCTTGACTGTCAGTGGTTTATGTTCTCGTAGGACCACCGTCTTCCTATCTTGTCTTATAGGCGAGGAGTCTTCCAGGTACTTCAGCGTGAACGAGGTAGCCGAAGGTACGATGGACCTGGTCGGTAGATGAGCGGGGGATGCCGGCCGGCAACGATGCTGCGGGGCCGAGGTCGGAATAGCGAAGTCGTCGCAGGGTCTAGGCGCGTGAGGTCAGCACTGGCCAGGAATGATAGCCTGGGCCAGGGCGTTGAGGTGACATCCCAAGGAGTCCATGGTTGTAGTCCGTGCAAAGTCGGATGTAGGTGTGTAGCGATGAGATGAAGAAAGATCGAGGCGTTACGCCGAGTCTGACTTCTCGAGAGGGATGATGTCGGGTCGAACTTTTTAAATGAAATGATGAAGTACTTAGGTCCTCCACCGCTTATATAGCTGCTGATTCCTTTGTTCTTGTCTGCCACGGGTTGGAGTAGCGTCTGGATGTCGAACCCGCAGGATCGCTGACTCGATTCATTGTATGAACATTTGCATCCTCCTGTATGCAAACATTCTCTTATCGGCAGTTTACGTACCGCGTTCCCGATATTTCAATTGAAGTTTCGTAAGTCTGATTGTTGACTCAGCTTTTTACTTGTGCGGTTTGGTTATGATATGATGACCCTAGGAGCGGTGACGTAACCGCTACAGATTTACTCCTGTTAGTGTTTCCCAATTTTTGGGAAAGGGCCAGGAAAATATCTCTTCCACATTTCACCAAGTTCAAATTGATGAAAGCTGTTTGGAGAAATGCGATTGTTTTTCTTCAATAATTTACACAAATGCATATACGTACACTCTGTTCTACGATAATGCCACTGGTGATTATGTATGAAGAAGTCAGAAAATATAACGAATTAGGTTTTTGACGACCTCATCGTTGAAAAGTAACGTTCCTGGGTGTACCAGTGGCGTGTTTCACTTAATATGCTAACTGAATTTTACAATCATCCTATAGCCTGATTGTAAATTTCATTTGTTATTACTAAGTTCTTTCGGTGCTAACTTCTACTTCTGCTTATTGGTTACATAAGCTGTGAACGCGTGGTGTAAGGGAGTTTATAAACGAATTGGTATTGACATTATCGTTGCGGTGAAAGCTAATTTTAGTTCATGTGACTCTGGTAGGAATATGAAATGGAATCAATTGCAATAATGCAGGGCTTCTTCAGAAAGCTTTATTAATTTTATAATTTTTACTAGACAGTTATAGTTAATATTTTCAACAGCAATATTAATTTTATGAATGTCACTGGACAGTTATAGTCAATATTTTCAATAAAAGTATTATATTTACAATTTATATGTCTTAAAAAATTGTACTGTATTTTTTCAATAGAATCTGAGTGAATCTCATAATGCGGTAAGCAAATAGGTGAATTATAGTACTCTATTTGGTTCCGAACTAATGAAGTATACAAAAATTGTCTTGTACATACATAACAAAAGTCTTATTATGAAAGCGACCACATTAATATACAACTAAAGTTTTACTATGTCGTCGCAAAACACAGAGAACAATAGCTAAAAATTTTATGTGTTACACAAAATATCTATGATTATGTAAAAATAATGTTAATCAAAAATATGTTTATTATGAATATGTTTTATTTTTACTAAAATTTGATACTTCCACTTTCGGTCACCTGCAAAGTTAAGTATGTTATGAATTAAAGCCATTGAAATCTAGAAGAAACTCTGCAGATACAATACCGGGGATAAAATGCGCTAACTTCGCGGGGTGATTCTTCATGATTTTAGAAGTAAATAAAAATATTTTTTTCTAAATTCCAATTTTTTAATTAAATTTTCAGGTTAAAAAGTCGAATCGTTTGTATGAGAAAATAAATATTCTTCTATGGAAAAATAAACATTGGAATTTCTAAAAAAATATATTTTATTTACTTCTATAGATTCACCCCACGAAGTTAGCGTTCTTTACTCCCGGACTTCCCGTATATCTCTTAAATTTATCAATGGCTTTGTTGCCTTTATTGATTGTTCACCCTTTTTGTCTAAGATTAATTTAGAGTCCCGAACTTTTCAGAACTTGAAAAACATTTCTTTTCGTCTTTATAAATGTTCTACTGATCTGACTAAACGCTTTTATATGCAGACTATGTAACTTATTTAATATTGATTTTATCACTTTTATATACTTTTTCTCTATGTACATGTAAAAAAATATTTTTGAATTGTTATCTACCAAGTCAATCCGTGAGAAATAGTTAGGATGCAGGCGAATTCTTAAGTTACTGTTTTATAAAACTATCTTTTAATTACTGTCTGTATCTGTGTTTTCTCCTTAAATAAATAAATAAAGAAAGAACTTCAATGATATGGACATGTTTTCGTGTAATTTAAAAATATTTTAAAAATACGTCTTAGCTATTGGCTATTTTTTAACACACTTCAAGTTATCATGTTTAGCTATAAATCCTGTACACTTGTATGCCATTTACAAACATTTGTTCAATTTATTTGTACGTATATATATTAGTGGTTATTGCTATTGTTAGTGTAGTACAATTATTTGGATAACCAACACCTCTGCCATAGGTCACCTCAAGTAGTTCGATACGTTTGGTGACTTAGCAGGGGTGCCCGGGTTCATCGGGTGAGGTGTGTTCAGGATGCGCCTGCCCATCAGTTGCGTGTCGTGCCAGATCAGGAGAGGCTGGTTTGGGGAGACCCTTTGACCTCTTCAACTGGTGTCTCGACTCATCGCCTTGCGCCGCCACAGTAGGAGGGATATATATGTATGTCCGTCACTCCTGGACACATTGATCCCTAGATTCCTAGCCAACCCTCATACCTTTTACCTTCCCAGAACTTCCCCTCCTCATTTCCTAAAAAAAAAACCTTCCACACAGCATCCCAAAAGATGACATAGGCCCTGAGGGAAATTAATATAAAAAAGTGATTTTTTTTAATACAGATTGTCCGGGGGTTAAGTGCACTAACTTCGGGGGGTGATTCTACATGATTTTAGAAGTAGAAAAACTCAAAAACTTAAATAGTTTTTAGGTAAAAAAAATAATTGTTTGTATGGTAAAATAAATATTCAACTTTGGAAAATATTTTGGTATGGGAAAAAAAAATTTATTTATCTTTTTTACTTCTACCATCATAATAATAATAATAATAATTGGATGACTTGTATAGCGCCGTTTTTGTGCAAAATCACCTCAAGGGCGCTGTACAAACTTATAATACATTTCTACAGTGATCTATGTTACTATTTATGGAGATAATATACAGTACAATACTTACCTGGTAGGTCACTTGAGATTAACACTTAATTAACATTATCTAATTGTTTATTGGCGAAATTAAGATACAGGATTTAGGACTTAATTGGAAAATTGAATATAACTGGACTTTCTCTTAGGAATTGTATATTTAATTTAAGGGTATGACAGCTTAAAAAGGTAAGTTTTTAGTTTAGACCTGAATTCTGTTGGACTTGTTATGGATCTTAGTTCCGTAAGGAGTTTATTCCAAGCCTTCGGCCCTGATACTCCGAAAGCGCGATCACAAAAGTATTTGGCTTGCGTTAGGTTTTCTATCAGTCTGCCTACAGCTGATGATGTTGCTGATCTAAGAGTTGACTGCCTCAGACCAGTGTTTTCCGGGACGCATAATTCAGAGATGTAGGGTGGGGCCATTTCTTTGATGGATTTAAACACCATCCAGCACAGTTTGTACTGGATTCTTTCAGGGCACTTGAGCCAGTGAAGGTTACGAAGGTGTTCTGAAATATGGGAATATTTTGAAACCCGGATTATGAGCCGTGCTGGTGCATTAAACACTGATTGAATTTTGTCAATTTGATATTTTGGAAGGCTAAATGCCTTTGCAGTAATCGAGACGTGAGACTACGTAAGAGTTGATAAGTAGTTTTGTTGCTTCTGTAGGAAGGTTTCTTCGGACAGACTTGAGTTGTTCCCGAAGTTAGTACACTTTACCACCGGACACCCTGAATATTGTCATTTATTTGTGTTTTTATATATTTTTTATTCAATATTTACAATTTTGTATTTTTTATTAATATTTTAGCCAACGTGTACTGGACCCTTAGTTTTTTGTTAAAATTTCATGTTTATGTGAAAATCTGTCATTAGATTTTATTTGTATTGTTTATAAGTTTACTTAAAGATATAAAAAAAGTCGTGTTTCAAAGTAAATTAATAGAAAAATATGTTTTAATGTTTATCATCAACTTATCACTCAGAGACTTCAGGAATATTTCAACCTTGAAAATTTTGGATACATCTTTAGTTCAAAGTCAAGTCGAATATAACTCCTCGATCTGGTCCCCACATTATAAAATACATTCAGATTCAATAGAAAAAATTCAACACAAGTTCTTAAGACACATTAATTTTAACCTCGGTATTCCCATTGAAAGTATAAACTATAATTACTAAAAGAAAAAAAATAAATTTATTAAAATATCAGATCGAATAAGTATCTATATCCGACTTAATATTTATGTTCAAATTTGAAATTGGTAGTGTAGACGCCTTGATTTAATTAGCATAATTGAATTTCATATACCCATAAGAGCTACTCATTTTAAAACCGTGTTTAATTGTATCAATTCCAAGACCGAGCATTTCAAACACTCGTTTGTACCTAGATTACATGAAGTTAAGATGTAGCGGATCTTGTACTACGTCGTGTAATATTTTAATTTGAGCAGCTATCAATAACAACCTTACGTAGATGGCGATAAGGTTTAAATTCCCGCTTAACACCATCCGCCTGTATTGATTTATGCAAGAATAAAACATGTCCAAAAAGTGTCTTTTATTTTATTTTGTGGATGTTCAGGGATAAATATTTTTTTTCGATCATTTTATAAATAACTAAATTTTCCACACTGTACAATAAAATCATAACCGAAAATGGGTTCGTAAGTAGGAGATTTTGAACTTTAAAGCAGTTTTCATAGGCCTTATACATTTTTTTTCTGGGCTTATAAAAAGACTTATCTAAAAAAATACTCGATCATTTTAAAGGCCAAGATGTATTCTACTCGCACTATTTAATCAAAGAGTCTGAAACATTTCTAGACGACCAAATTTTTAAACCAATAACCCATGATTTTGCATTACTACGTATGGCACCGCCTTAATTGCACAGAAGCTGGGTACAAGAAGGTCTATACTATCATATCTTCTAAATCATTATTAACTAAACCTAAGTCTACTCATACTGGTTTATAATATTTTTAGCCCAGTCAATGAAGGGAAAAAAAGACCCAATGTCGGAACTAATTCCCCGGAAGCTGAATTTTTCAAATATGTTAGAAGACCTTGAGACATGTATTTTTACAAAAGTCCCCGACTTTCCTTCTTGTGCTTACTTCCCCACCCCCTCTTGAATATATTTTTCAAAGACTTTCGGAATACGCTAATATCTCCTTAATGGTTTTATTAAATCAAAATATTTATTTTTTATTTAGTTTTTAATTAGTTATTCTAAAAAAATGTATTCTTTCATTTTTGCGAGAAAAGCTATAAAATCTCTACAATTTATTAGTAAAGGAAAAATATAGGTTTTTAAAATAGTATTTCAGAATATATTTGCACATAACTTTTTTCTGAGCCTGTTAACGAAAAAAAATAAATCAACAAAACTTGTAGACAATATTTTTAACTATTAAATAATGTATATAATGATGGGTTTTAATTTATAATAAGGCACGTAGGCTGTTAATAAGGAGCACGGCGCGCGGCGGCTCCAACGCGCAGCGGTTCGCGGCGCAGCGAGAAGTTACAAAAACCTAAGGAAAGTAATGATTAATTCATGTGTTTGCTTTATTTTTATAACAAATTCATCTAACGTTGAAGAGTTTTATTTTTATTTACGTTTGATAGTTCGGAGGGGGGGAATATAAATATTTTCCCCTGCCCAATGAAGCGCTTTCATTATCCACTAACCGCCGTGCCCCGGTCTGGCTAAACAGTCATTTTATGTTGTATGATTGTTTGTAACTTCTTATTTAAATAAAGGTATGTGGGAAATTTATGGGAATCAGTTTACGCCTCCTCAACAGTAACCCACATGCTCCAGGGACATGAATATTCTCGGGCAAACAGAGCCTACACTTTAACAGCAGCGTCTCTTGTCCACGTAATGAGAGAAGAATACCGAGATATTGATGGGAAATTAAGACAAATAGAAAATATGTATCAAGATTTAGTTACGTGGAAAAAAGATATGGAGGAGGTTAATAATTATGACAATCTAAAATAGACGATTCCATATACTGAATCAAGTGAAGACAGGATTAAGGAATCTTCGAGTAGGACTGCCAAGTTGTGGCTTTACCTTCTACATTGAATCGACCTCATGCTTAGATTTATATTTGTCCGGGAATCGGAAAATGCTTAAATGCTTAACTTAAATACTATTGTTGATAGGCTTCCATTTTTCTACCCGGCAGGACATTTACCATACAAAAAATCAGCACATATGTATGTTCAAAGTATGTTGCAACTCGAATCAAGAATAACTAAAGAAGAATATAAACTATTCACTGAAAATGGGTACTTTACAATAAGAAGAAACGACAGATATTGGTCCGGTACGTGGACGGACATGATCATCGAACAGTGTCTCATGCGACCAATGAAGTCAGTAGGAGGTTTGACACATGGGCGCGGAATCACTGACAGCGCTTTGTCAAAGTGGAAACTTGGAACCACTTACTGCGTGAAAGTGCAAGAGAGCATTGAGGAATTCATCGGTATAGAATTTCATTTTACTGAACAGCATGTTGAGCTGCGCGAATCACGGAAGAAAAGGGATGAGCTAATTATAGGAAAATATACATCATGGCTAAGACACCACAACCCGTTCACCGAGCTCTCAGGGGAGATGATGTCCTTTATCTTCAGGGTTTGTTTCAGATAAAAGTGTCAATTGTGATAACGCTTATGAGGTGGGCCTGGCAGCAATGCAAAAAATGAAAGGATGTAATTTTGGAGATATACGACTGAAAAGGAAATACATGGTGACTACCCAGCAAGATTCAAATCCACAACTGTTAAGACGAGACAAGTTGCAGTAAACCCCCAGCAGCTATTTAACAGAATACTGTGTGTTATTGAGTCCTAGCAAGCTTTAGACCTACTTAGGATATGAATTGGCTTCAAGACCCCTTCTATTTTTGATGAAGTCTCCCTTCGTAAAGGAACAAAATCATGTATGGCGAAAGTATTTAGCGAAAGTATTCTTGATGAAGTTGATTTGGAAAATGCTGCAATAGTCATCGATGGGGGATACCTCCTATACTCTGTTGTTTGGAAAACTGAAACTACTTGCGGAGACATCATTAAATCATACTCACGTTTCGTCCATACTAAATTTGCCAAACATTCTATTGTCGTTTTCGATGGATACCCTGAAGAACCAACTGTAAAATATGAAGAGCAAATACGTAGATCGTCTAACTACTCATCGTGCGATTTTGAATTAAACTTCACTACACGTTGTTTGACTAAGAAGGAAGCTTTCTTATCTAATAAGAATAACAACAAACATAATTATTGAAGCACTGTGTCATCAATTTAGTGAATCTTGTTTGAAAACTGTCACGGCCGCAGGTGATGCCGATATTGACATTGTACTAACCGGCATCGAACAACTCAACATCTTCTCACAAGTGATTGTTTTTGGCACGGATAGTGATCTTTTGGTATTACTTGTAAGTCTTGCTCCTGAAGGAAAATCTATTTTTTTCTGTAAAGATGTTGGTGGAAAGGCCCCTTCAAGAACTTTCTACATCATAGAGAAACCTATAATGTTACATAAATATATTCGAAAACACATGCTTTTTACCTATGCCATTACGGGCTGTGATACGACCTCATTTTTATATGGGTTAGGAAAGATAAAAGCTGTTGATATGATGAAAAACAATCCCGAAGCAAAACGCGCAGCTGAGGCATTTCTGGAAAAAGATGCAACTGAAAAGAACTTGTTGCAAAATGGAGAAAAATTCGCTCTCGCCATGTATGGTCTTGGTAGCTACTCTAATTGAAACGAAGCTCGATACTATAAGTTTACCAGACTAACGACAAAATCAGCTTTTAAATCTAAATTTGACTTGGCAAAACTACCATGCACTGACTTCAGAATCGTGTCATCAATATTTGTTGAGAGTTTATTTGCAAGTACAGTTTTGGTTAGGAAAAAAACTAAACCCTGTAAACTGGGGATGGAGGTATGAAACTGTAAATGAAAATGGTGGAAAGAAGAAATTTTTGAAACCATTTGCTCCTGATGACCTTCTTTCTCTGGTCTCCTGTTCCTGCAAGTCTGGATGTGGAAATTACTGTGGCTGCAGAAAATCTGGATTTACCTGCTCTGCCATGTGCTACAACTGATTATCATATCTGAACACACCCCAGTATGACGAAGAAATGGAAAACTCTCTTGACTAGAAAATGATTTGAATATTTGCCTAATTTTGTCATAGATAATATTGATAAGTATATAATATAATTTACAAACCGTTTTGTCATTATAATATTTTTAAGGTATATTTTAAGAAGCTTGTTTGAAAGTAAACCATTTTAGATTTATGCTCTATTTTAAGTGATTTGTTGTTTCGGTATTTTATTATTGATAGGTGCACATAATAAAAAAGTGAGAATTACCACAAAAGATTCTTTAGAACTTCGCCATAACATAAGGTCTGCAATATTTTAATGTGGTGAAAGGGTAGTGAATAGGTAGGTATTTTTGGCTTATTTCACATAACTTCATTTAAATAATAAGTTACGAACAATCATACAACATAATATGACTGTTTAGCCAGACCGGGGCACGGCGGTTAGTGGATAATGAAAGCGCTTCATTGGGCAGGGGAAAATATTTATATTCCCCCCCTCCGAACTATCAAACGTAAATAAAAATAAAACTCTTCAACGTTAGATGAATTTGTTATAAAAATAAAGCAAACACATGAATTAATCATTACTTTCCTTAGGTTTTTGTAACTTCTCGCTGCGCCGCGAACCGCTGCGCGTTGGAGCCGCCGCGCGCCGTGCTCCTTATTAACAGCCTACGTGCCTTATTATAAATTAAAACCCATCATTATATACATTATTTTATAGCTAAAAATATTGTCTACAAGTTTTGTTAATTTATTTTTTTTCGTTAACAGGCTCAGAAAAAAAGTTATGTGCAAATATATTCTGAAATACTATTTTAAAAACTGATATTTTTCCTTTACTAATAAATTGTAGAGATTGTATAGCTTTTCTCGCAAAAATGAAAGAATACAATTTTTTAGAATAACTAATTAAAAACTAAATAAAAAATAAATATTTTGATTTAATAAAACCATTAAGGAGATATTAGCGTATTCCGAAAGGCTTTGAAAAATATATTCAAGAGGGGGTGGGGAAGGAAGCACAAGGGGGAAAGTCGGGGACTTTTGTAAAAATACATGTTTAAAGGTCTTCTAACATATGTGAAAAATTTAGCTTCCGGGGAATTAGTTCCGACACAAAACCTTCATTGACTGGGCTATTTGTATCTCTTTATAGATCTTGTATTAATTTAATACTTTCTGTCGTCTTTTTATAATCAAATGCCACCGTTAAAATTGTTATTCTTTGACATGCAATTATTGTGTATGGTATATTTATACCGTTGATATTAAATAAATAAATATACATACCTGTGTTGATCTCAACTGCACCAAATTATTGCGGAATGGTTCCTTTTTGTTATAATTTAGTGTGTTCTTCTATTAGAGATTAGTGGATGATCTGTGAGTAATTCTGATTAATGATGATTAATAGATTAACAATAGAGTGTAAGTAAAAAAAATTCTGTTTATTGTATTGTGATATTTTGTAACCTTTTACCAAAAAGTTTACACAAGTATATGTATGAAGATTATGTGCTCATGAAAATGTGAATAAAATTATAAATTGTTTTAAAAAATCTCCAAAGTTTGTTTTATTTATTTGCCATTAACATAGAAATAAAGTTGAAAAGTACAAAGTGTAAGAAAATATAAAAATACAAAAGGTAAGAGGAAAAAAATGACGTATCAACGAAATATAATAAATTATTTTCCATTGATGCCAATCTGTGCAAGCCCATAAATAACTGTTATTATCAAATTATATACATTAATAAATTACGTACGACTTAAGTGGCGTAGCTATGTATCTGTTGTCAGAATAACCAGTTATGTTTTATGGTTCAAGGAAAGACAAACAAGAAAGAAAACAATTGTATTTATTGTAGAAAGCTTTGTGGTTTGACATATTTAATAAAATAAAATAAAATACTTTTTGTTTTAAAACCACGAGTTATTAATAATTTTTAGAACCGACCGGTTTCGCTTTACTCAAGCATCTTCAGGATACAAATTATTATTAGACAAGAAGTACAAAGTGTGAGCTTATACATAAAAAAATGAGGAAGACAACATGATATAAATATAACAAACACAGAGAAATCATACAATACATTTACACAAGTACAAAAGATATGGGAAAAACCGAAAGATAATTATGTAGACTAATGGATTATAATGGTAACAGACTCAATAATCTAGAAGCACTGGAAATAAAACAAGCTGTAAAAACAAAAAGTCCTATTCTTAATAACCAATTAGATATATCAAGTAGTCCAATATTAAGTTTGTTATAACCATAAAAAATATCCAAGTTCTCCTTATCACCATGTCAGTTGATGCTTTGTTCCCCCATATATATTATTATAATCCGTTAGTCTACCTACATAATTATCGTTCGGTTTTTCCCATGTCTTTTGTACTTGTGTAAATGTATTGTATGATTTCTCTGTGTTTGTTATATTTATATCACGTTGTCTCCCTTAATTTTTTTTTATATATAAGCTCACACTTTGTACTTCTTGTCTAGTAATAATTTGTACCCTGAAGATGCTCGAGTAAAGCGAAACGTTTAATTTTAACAGTTATAAAAATTATTAATAACTCGTGGTTTTAAAACAAAAAGTATTTTATTTTATTTTATGAAAACAATTGTAAGTAAATCAATAACCTCTTAACCCCTCCAGCGTTTGAGGGTCAAATATGACCAGACGTCCATATATTATTAAAATACTTTTTTTGCCGTTAGAAAGAGCAATAATTATTATTTCTACTTTGCTTCAAAACAAACAGAATGAATAATTCATATTTTGAGCCGCTATCGTAACAATAAACTTTAACTTTTAAATTATTTCTAGTTTTCGAAATATCCAGTTTTTCTCTAATTTTTTTATGAATGGAGTAAAAAAGTGGTTTGTGTTTTTAAAAACATTTTTATGTATCACTTGCTTCACTTTACAATCAGTTGGCCGTGTTTGCTGACCAGATCTGAATAGCCAGGTACTTCCCCACCTTCCTCTTTCCCATCTCTTTCCCACTACTATCAGCCTCACAACATACCCAATTGGGGATGCCATAGTCTCATTGGCTCCAGACATAAATAAAAAAACAAATTCATATATAAGTACATTTTTTATACATATTTTTAATGTTGAAAAGGATTTTTTTTTATATTTCATAGATGAACCAATAGCTCGGGTTATGGGAGGAGAATTTTCTAACTTGGATGGGGTTTGGACATTCTGGATTTTTTTAACATTAAATCCACACAGGATGAACGCACAAATAAGTGCAAGCAGAATATATTATGAGAAAGTACGAAAATTAATGGTAGAACAAGTCAGGGATGCCCAAGGTAGATATTGCACAATCAAGTGAATCATCTCACGGACAGAAAAATCAGAGTAAAATATATTGGTAATTTATTTGTAAGAACCCTAAAGACGCCCGGGACTTTTCTTGGAAGTTGAACAATTCATCAAATTTATAAGTTAATATTCAAGTTCTGTGAAAGTCCTAATCAAGTTTCCAAATATGGAGTCCTTACTTCGCAAAGGATATAAATCTGTTAGAGAGAGTACAGAGACGTTTCACTAAAATACCAAGAGCTCTGAAAGATCTACGATACAAAGATAGACTCAAGGAACTAAGATTACTAACCTTACAAGAAGGAAGAGAAAGGGTTGACTGGATCGAGACTTTCAAAATTTTATCTGGATATTACAGTTGCAATAGCATCCAAGAAATCTTCACTACTAATAAAAATATAAATCTCCGTGGACACTCAAAAAAAATATACCAAAACGCCTTTTGCATCTAATCCTAGAAAACACTTCCTTGCAAATAGAGTAGTGGATGCTTGAAACAAACTTCCACAACATGTCATCGATGCAATAAATTAAATCAATTCAAAGATCTATTGGATTCACATTTGGAGAGAAGAAAGGACTTAGTTCATACTTAAAACAACTCAATTACTGTCAAACTCGCTGTGAAATCAGATATGAGCGCATCAGCAGAATGCTACCTGCTCATTACATAATAATAATAATAAAGTTCTGTTATTTACAAAGTCCCGTGAAAGTCATAATCAAGTTCTGTTATTTACAAAGTCCTGTGAAACAACCTATTAGTCCATGTTGAAATAGTAACAGAACTTGGATATCGTTCAAATTCTGTGAAACAGCCCGTCCTTAAACTATAAATGTAAAAATAATAGAAATCTTCTGAAAAAATTTGAATATTCGAATTTTCGGTTTTTGTACAAAGTTCTTCGGCAAAATTTAGATTGTGCACCCAGATATGGAAATCTAAAAATTAAAAATATTTTTGTATCTTGACCCTTGAATAATAAATCTACTCTCCGCTAGAGGCGCATTTCCTTGTCTGAGAAAAAAACCATAAACTCCTAAGCCTTAGGTCTGAACTCCTATGAGCCTCGGCTATGGTTTGAAACCTGGTAAAATTAAACTTGGATTATTATCATGGACATAGACCACATCAAATTTTACTTTCGCTACCAACCGATAGGTGTGTTATAACTTCGCACGTACGTGACTTATATTATGTCCACGAATAGGTGAAGAACGTTTATGGCGTACTTATTTATAATGTAGGTACGAGCTAAATAAGTAAATGGGGTTAATTTAAGAGTGTCATTTTTGTCACATTGAGTACCTACATATCTAGGTTTACCTACTTTCAAAAGTTGAATTTGCTGCTTTTCATTAACTAATATTGATTTGTACCAATCTACTAAAGGTGGCACTTTTAATATCCCTGAGCGAATAGAGCTACAAATAATTTGTATGCATATATAGACCGATTAGTATTTTGCCATCACTCGAAAAAATCCTCGAAAAATACATTCAGCTGAAATTGATTAAATATTTAGAAGATTTTTCTATTATTGATACAAATCAATACGGATTCCAGAAAAAAAGGGCACTGAATTGCTAATTCAGAAGTTTGCCAGCCTAATAAATAATGAATTAAATAGTAAAAATCATGTATTAGTCTTATTTATAGATTATTCCAAGGCATTTGACACTTTTAATAATAAAAAAATATTGAAAATATTAGAAATCATAGGAATAAGAGGGAAACTTTTAAAACTCTTTGAAAATTACTTGAGCAACCGATGCATGAAAATAAAACTTTTGAACACCTTAAGTAAACAAAGGAAAATATTAGCAGGCGTTCCTCAAGGTTCCATATTAGGCCCAATTTTATATATTATTTATGTATCTTTTATTAAGTACATTTTTAAACATGTAAAACACTTTGTATATGCGGACGATACTGCATTGGTGATTTCTCGCAGTGATTTGCAATTATGTATTGAACTATTACAAAAAGATTACATTGAACTTTTGAAATGGTCTCACGACTCTGGTTTAATTATAAATGCCAAAAAAACTAAATTGATACATATTAGATCACCCAATGCTAAGGCAATTATTATTACACCTGAAATAAAGACACACACTTCAAATTGCTTACATGTTGGTATTCCTGCAATATGTACATGTGAAAATATTGAACTGGTCACAGAGTATGTATATTTAGGTATTATTATTGATTGTTTTTTCAAATGGGACTTACAAATAAATAAAGTCTGTGAACGTCTGAGATCTATTGTTAATAGATGATATCAATTAAAATTCTATGTTCCAATACGTACACTTAAAATAATTTATTTATCACTAGCTGAATCTATTATAAGGTATGGAATCACAGCTTGGGGACTTTCATGTAAAACAAATATGTTTTATATTAATAAATGTCCATGTTCAATCAGTTTACTCTAAAATTCAAAATTCACTAGTTAAATTATTAGCTCATAAAAGTTTATACGAACAAAGGCATAATGTTCCATACCTTTATCAGAATCTTAAAATTTTCATGCGTCAGTCAATTGCGTCTTAAAACAAGAATTCAGGCAAACTGTTGAGCTAAGAAGTAGTGTAGATTGCGGGATCGTGTTTTGGTAGGCGTCAATCAATTGCGTCTTAAAACAAGAGTTCAGGCAAACTGTTGAGCTAAGAAGTAGTGTAGATTGCGGGATCGTGTTTTGGTAGGCGTCAGTCAATTGCGTCTTAAAACAAGAGTTCAGGCAAACTGTTGAGCTAAGAAGTAGTGTAGATTGCGGGATCGTGTTTTGGTAGGCGCCAGTCAATTGCGTCTTAAAACAAGAGTTCAGGCAAACTGTTGAGCTAAGAAGTAGTGTAGATTGCGGGATCGTGTTTTGGTAGGCGCCAGTCAATTGCGTCTTAAAACAAGAGTTCAGGCAAACTGTTGAGCTAAGAAGTAGTGTAGATTGCGGGATCGTGTTTTGGTAGGCGCCAGTCAATTGCGTCTTAAAACAAGAGTTCAGGCAAACTGTTGAGCTAAGAAGTAGTGTAGATTGCGGGATCGTGTTTTGGTAGGCGCCAGTCAATTGCGTCTTAAAACAAGAGTTCAGGCAAACTGTTGAGCTAAGAAGTAGTGTAGATTGCGGGATCGTGTTTTGGTAGGCGCCAGTCAATTGCGTCTTAAAACAAGAGTTCAGGCAAACTGTTGAGCTAAGAAGTAGTGTAGATTGCGGGATCGTGTTTTGGTAGGCGCCAGTCAATTGCGTCTTAAAACAAGAGTTCAGGCAAACTGTTGAGCTAAGAAGTAGTGTAGATTGCGGGATCGTGTTTTGGTAGGCGCCAGTCAATTGCGTCTTAAAACAAGAGTTCAGGCAAACTGTTGAGCTAAGAAGTAGTGTAGATTGCGGGATCGTGTTTTGGTAGGCGTCAGTCAATTGCGTCTTAAAACAAGAGTTCAGGCAAACTGTTGAGCTAAGAAGTAGTGTAGATTGCGGGATCGTGTTTTGGTAGGCGCCAGTCAATTGCGTCTTAAAACAAGAGTTCAGGCAAACTGTTGAGCTAAGAAGTAGTGTAGATTGCGGGATCGTGTTTTGGTAGGCGCCAGTCAATTGCGTCTTAAAACAAGAGTTCAGGCAAACTGTTGAGCTAAGAAGTAGTGTAGATTGCGGGATCGTGTTTTGGTAGGCGTCAATCAATTGCGTCTTAAAACAAGAGTTCAGGCAAACTGTTGAGCTAAGAAGTAGTGTAGATTGCGGGATCGTGTTTTGGTAGGCGTCAGTCAATTGCGTCTTAAAACAAGAGTTCAGGCAAACTGTTGAGCTAAGAAGTAGTGTAGATTGCGGGATCGTGTTTTGGTAGGCGCCAGTCAATTGCGTCTTAAAACAAGAGTTCAGGCAAACTGTTGAGCTAAGAAGTAGTGTAGATTGCGGGATCGTGTTTTGGTAGGCGCCAGTCAATTGCGTCTTAAAACAAGAGTTCAGGCAAACTGTTGAGCTAAGAAGTAGTGTAGATTGCGGGATCGTGTTTTGGTAGGCGCCAGTCAATTGCGTCTTAAAACAAGAGTTCAGGCAAACTGTTGAGCTAAGAAGTAGTGTAGATTGCGGGATCGTGTTTTGGTAGGCGCCAGTCAATTGCGTCTTAAAACAAGAGTTCAGGCAAACTGTTGAGCTAAGAAGTAGTGTAGATTGCGGGATCGTGTTTTGGTAGGCGTCAGTCAATTGCGTCTTAAAACAAGAGTTCAGGCAAACTGTTGAGCTAAGAAGTAGTGTAGATTGCGGGATCGTGTTTTGGTAGGCGCCAGTCAATTGCGTCTTAAAACAAGAGTTCAGGCAAACTGTTGAGCTAAGAAGTAGTGTAGATTGCGGGATCGTGTTTTGGTAGGCGCCAGTCAATTGCGTCTTAAAACAAGAGTTCAGGCAAACTGTTGAGCTAAGAAGTAGTGTAGATTGCGGGATCGTGTTTTGGTAGGCGTCAATCAATTGCGTCTTAAAACAAGAGTTCAGGCAAACTGTTGAGCTAAGAAGTAGTGTAGATTGCGGGATCGTGTTTTGGTAGGCGTCAGTCAATTGCGTCTTAAAACAAGAGTTCAGGCAAACTGTTGAGCTAAGAAGTAGTGTAGATTGCGGGATCGTGTTTTGGTAGGCGCCAGTCAATTGCGTCTTAAAACAAGAGTTCAGGCAAACTGTTGAGCTAAGAAGTAGTGTAGATTGCGGGATCGTGTTTTGGTAGGCGCCAGTCAATTGCGTCTTAAAACAAGAGTTCAGGCAAACTGTTGAGCTAAGAAGTAGTGTAGATTGCGGGATCGTGTTTTGGTAGGCGCCAGTCAATTGCGTCTTAAAACAAGAGTTCAGGCAAACTGTTGAGCTAAGAAGTAGTGTAGATTGCGGGATCGTGTTTTGGTAGGCGCCAGTCAATTGCGTCTTAAAACAAGAGTTCAGGCAAACTGTTGAGCTAAGAAGTAGTGTAGATTGCGGGATCGTGTTTTGGTAGGCGTCAGTCAATTGCGTCTTAAAACAAGAGTTCAGGCAAACTGTTGAGCTAAGAAGTAGTGTAGATTGCGGGATCGTGTTTTGGTAGGCGCCAGTCAATTGCGTCTTAAAACAAGAGTTCAGGCAAACTGTTGAGCTAAGAAGTAGTGTAGATTGCGGGATCGTGTTTTGGTAGGCGCCAGTCAATTGCGTCTTAAAACAAGAGTTCAGGCAAACTGTTGAGCTAAGAAGTAGTGTAGATTGCGGGATCGTGTTTTGGTAGGCGTCAATCAATTGCGTCTTAAAACAAGAGTTCAGGCAAACTGTTGAGCTAAGAAGTAGTGTAGATTGCGGGATCGTGTTTTGGTAGGCGTCAGTCAATTGCGTCTTAAAACAAGAGTTCAGGCAAACTGTTGAGCTAAGAAGTAGTGTAGATTGCGGGATCGTGTTTTGGTAGGCGCCAGTCAATTGCGTCTTAAAACAAGAGTTCAGGCAAACTGTTGAGCTAAGAAGTAGTGTAGATTGCGGGATCGTGTTTTGGTAGGCGCCAGTCAATTGCGTCTTAAAACAAGAGTTCAGGCAAACTGTTGAGCTAAGAAGTAGTGTAGATTGCGGGATCGTGTTTTGGTAGGCGCCAGTCAATTGCGTCTTAAAACAAGAGTTCAGGCAAACTGTTGAGCTAAGAAGTAGTGTAGATTGCGGGATCGTGTTTTGGTAGGCGTCAGTCAATTGCGTCTTAAAACAAGAGTTCAGGCAAACTGTTGAGCTAAGAAGTAGTGTAGATTGCGGGATCGTGTTTTGGCAGGCGCCAGTCAATTGCGTCTTAAAACAAGAGTTCAGGCAAACTGTTGAGCTAAGAAGTAGTGTAGATTGCGGGATCGTGTTTTGGTAGGCGTCAGTCAATTGCGTCTTAAAACAAGAGTTCAGGCAAACTGTTGAGCTAAGAAGTAGTGTAGATTGCGGGATCGTGTTTTGGTAGGCGCCAGTCAATTGCGTCTTAAAACAAGAGTTCAGGCAAACTGTTGAGCTAAGAAGTAGTGTAGATTGCGGGATCGTGTTTTGGTAGGCGCCAGTCAATTGCGTCTTAAAACAAGAGTTCAGGCAAACTGTTGAGCTAAGAAGTAGTGTAGATTGCGGGATCGTGTTTTGGTAGGCGTCAGTCAATTGCGTCTTAAAACAAGAGTTCAGGCAAACTGTTGAGCTAAGAAGTAGTGTAGATTGCGGGATCGTGTTTTGGTAGGCGTCAGTCAATTGCGTCTTAAAACAAGAGTTCAGGCAAACTGTTGAGCTAAGAAGTAGTGTAGATTGCGGGATCGTGTTTTGGCAGGCGCCAGTCAATTGCGTCTTAAAACAAGAGTTCAGGCAAACTGTTGAGCTAAGAAGTAGTGTAGATTGCGGGATCGTGTTTTGGTAGGCGTCAGTCAATTGCGTCTTAAAACAAGAGTTCAGGCAAACTGTTGAGCTAAGAAGTAGTGTAGATTGCGGGATCGTGTTTTGGCAGGCGCCAGTCAATTGCGTCTTAAAACAAGAGTTCAGGCAAACTGTTGAGCTAAGAAGTAGTGTAGATTGCGGGATCGTGTTTTGGTAGGCGCCAGTCAATTGCGTCTTAAAACAAGAGTTCAGGCAAACTGTTGAGCTAAGAAGTAGTGTAGATTGCGGGATCGTGTTTTGGCAGGCGCCAGTCAATTGCGTCTTAAAACAAGAGTTCAGGCAAACTGTTGAGCTAAGAAGTAGTGTAGATTGCGGGATCGTGTTTTGGTAGGCGCCAGTCAATTGCGTCTTAAAACAAGAGTTCAGGCAAACTGTTGAGCTAAGAAGTAGTGTAGATTGCGGGATCGTGTTTTGGCAGGCGCCAGTCAATTGCGTCTTAAAACAAGAGTTCAGGCAAACTGTTGAGCTAAGAAGTAGTGTAGATTGCGGGATCGTGTTTTGGCAGGCGCCAGTCAATTGCGTCTTAAAACAAGAGTTCAGGCAAACTGTTGAGCTAAGAAGTAGTGTAGATTGCGGGATCGTGTTTTGGCAGGCGCCAGTCAATTGCGTCTTAAAACAAGAGTTCAGGCAAACTGTTGAGCTAAGAAGTAGTGTAGATTGCGGGATCGTGTTTTGGCAGGCGCCAGTCAATTGCGTCTTAAAACAAGAGTTCAGGCAAACTGTTGAGCTAAGAAGTAGTGTAGATTGCGGGATCGTGTTTTGGCAGGCGCCAGTCAATTGCGTCTTAAAACAAGAGTTCAGGCAAACTGTTGAGCTAAGAAGTAGTGTAGATTGCGGGATCGTGTTTTGGCAGGCGCCAGTCAATTGCGTCTTAAAACAAGAGTTCAGGCAAACTGTTGAGCTAAGAAGTAGTGTAGATTGCGGGATCGTGTTTTGGCAGGCGCCAGTCAATTGCGTCTTAAAACAAGAGTTCAGGCAAACTGTTGAGCTAAGAAGTAGTGTAGATTGCGGGATCGTGTTTTGGCAGGCGCCAGTCAATTGCGTCTTAAAACAAGAGTTCAGGCAAACTGTTGAGCTAAGAAGTAGTGTAGATTGCGGGATCGTGTTTTGGCAGGCGCCAGTCAATTGCGTCTTAAAACAAGAGTTCAGGCAAACTGTTGAGCTAAGAAGTAGTGTAGATTGCGGGATCGTGTTTTGGCAGGCGCCAGTCAATTGCGTCTTAAAACAAGAGTTCAGGCAAACTGTTGAGCTAAGAAGTAGTGTAGATTGCGGGATCGTGTTTTGGCAGGCGCCAGTCAATTGCGTCTTAAAACAAGAGTTCAGGCAAACTGTTGAGCTAAGAAGTAGTGTAGATTGCGGGATCGTGTTTTGGCAGGCGCCAGTCAATTGCGTCTTAAAACAAGAGTTCAGGCAAACTGTTGAGCTAAGAAGTAGTGTAGATTGCGGGATCGTGTTTTGGCAGGCGCCAGTCAATTGCGTCTTAAAACAAGAGTTCAGGCAAACTGTTGAGCTAAGAAGTAGTGTAGATTGCGGGATCGTGTTTTGGCAGGCGCCAGTCAATTGCGTCTTAAAACAAGAGTTCAGGCAAACTGTTGAGCTAAGAAGTAGTGTAGATTGCGGGATCGTGTTTTGGCAGGCGCCAGTCAATTGCGTCTTAAAACAAGAGTTCAGGCAAACTGTTGAGCTAAGAAGTAGTGTAGATTGCGGGATCGTGTTTTGGCAGGCGCCAGTCAATTGCGTCTTAAAACAAGAGTTCAGGCAAACTGTTGAGCTAAGAAGTAGTGTAGATTGCGGGATCGTGTTTTGGCAGGCGCCAGTCAATTGCGTCTTAAAACAAGAGTTCAGGCAAACTGTTGAGCTAAGAAGTAGTGTAGATTGCGGGATCGTGTTTTGGCAGGCGCCAGTCAATTGCGTCTTAAAACAAGAGTTCAGGCAAACTGTTGAGCTAAGAAGTAGTGTAGATTGCGGGATCGTGTTTTGGCAGGCGCCAGTCAATTGCGCCTTCAAACAAGAGTTAATCTTGCCTGAACTCCTTACATCCTTTACATTCATTTTTACAAAGTGTGTATAGTAATTTTATGTAACCCTTCCTTAATATTTTTATTTTGTGCATTAAAATAACGGCTATTGCGCCTGTTTTGTAGTCATCGATAAATAAAATGACGTATAACTTTTATGTTATAAAGCTAGATAGCATAAAATTAAAAAGAAGTCAATAATATTTGTAATAAAATATAATAATTATTCATACAAATTAAATTTAATTAAATTTTTATTGTAATAACTGTAGTGGTACGCAACTACTTCATTCGAACGAAATTCTAGAAGTCTCGATTGTTCCAAACAAATTTCTTGGATGTTCTTTTATTTATTTGTTTGGAAAATTCTACATAGCAACCAAATTGTTCCAGAAGCTTCTTCACCTTTTAAAATCGACAGCATGAAGAAGTCAGTCAGTCATCATCCAGCCATCAGTTAACAAGGTGCTCAACGAGTGATAATCCGCGCACCTCGCTTGCGCGAAGGACATTCTTCCCGGCTCTCATCATGGACTCCATCGGGACATCATCATAGCGCTTTGGCCCAGATCGCCGTTCCTGGCCAACGCTACGTGGATTACAGCGCCTTGGTTCCAGCGTCTCTGACCAGCGCTTCATCCACTCACCATGACCACCACGAGGACACGCAGCATCCTCACTGGTCTACCAGCTCCCGCTCAACCGCATACAAGGTCCACCGCACCTTCGGCATTCTCGTCAGCACTGGAGTACTGATTGCCAAGATCGCCAGTGCCTGACAGTCAACGAGTCCGGTCACCAGCGCCCGGCGTCGACTCACAGACTCGCGCTTGACCAGCCATCACAGCCAGCATCCGGAGAATACAACATCAGTCCTACGCCCACTCTCATCACGGCCCTGACTCACAAAATAAACACTCTGACCTTCACAACATCTTTCATTTCGTGCCTCCTCACCAGATCACCAAATAACCATTATTTCTACTTTTGAAAGTTATAAGTTATAACCATTAATGTAATATATATTAAAATAGGGATTTTACTAAAAAAAATAAACGAAACATGAAACAGAACAAGACACAGACAAATAAAAAAAAAGATAGTTTTATGACTTGGAATATTTTTTATGTCATTGTATTTGACCTTGTTTAATTGTAGAGGATTCAGTGTTTTTGAAAAATTTCAATAGTATATTTTTAGCATATATTTTGTGCATCAAAACTATTGAAAATTTCAATCGAAGGCGTTCTTATGAGTACTTCAGTATGGTCTTTATGATTACTTTTTGATTTGTGTTCAGGTAATGTATATACTTATGTGATAGGTGATAGGTTGGAGTGATAAGTGAAAGGGTATTTATATTTATATATATATTTATATGTATATATATATATATTTTTTTTTTAACCCTTATATTTACCCGGGTCTATATATGTATATAGAACCGAGTAAAGTGTACGTACTATCAACGATCGCATAATCATGAAGACGTATATAAACGTATTATCAATGATTGCATAAGCATGAAGACGTGTATACACGTACCATAAACGATTGCATAATCATGTAGGCGTGTATACACGTACTATAAACGATCGCATAATCATGATGACGTATATACACGTATTATCAACGATTGAATGATTATGAAGATGTGTATACACGTACCATCAACGATCTCATAATTATTAAGACGTGTATACACGTACTATCAAAGATCACATAATCATAAGACGTGTACACCTTCTATCAACGATCGCATTATAAATGCATGGTAATTAATTATTAGAAGACATCCAGTGAAAGCAAAATTAAAATTGATGGTGAAATTATTGAAAATGTTACCGATATAAAATACTTAGGAGTTTTTAATAGATTCCAAATTCAACTTTAACAAACATGCTGAATATACCCAAAAGAAAATTGGAAAAAAGATATATTTTTTGGGAAGAATTCGCCAAAAACTGTCCCAAAAAACTGCAATCACCATTTATAACTCCATTATTACTCCACATTTTAATTACTGCTCAACTATCCTTTTCCTGTGTAACGACCGAGAGCAAAACAAATTTCAAATTCTCCAAAATAGGGCAATGAGAACAATACTCAGACGAAATAGATATTCAAAAGTAAATAAAATGTTAAACGAACTAAATTGGCTAACGGTGAAACAGATGTTGACCTTGAACACGATGATATTTGTACACAAAATAGTAAACAACCTGCTACCCAAATATTTTTCAAATAAAATAGTATACAACAAGGAAATACACAAACATAAAACAAGGACGTGCAATGAAATCAGGCTTCCAAAAAAGGACAATGCGAATACTCAGAATAGTATACTATATAAAGGGATGAAATACTATAACGCGCTGCCGGAAAACCTAAAGTCTGTCCCAATTGGAAAGTTCAAGATGTTGTGTAGGAGCTACATCAAGCAAGAAAAAACATAGTATATTTATATGTAACAAATTAGTCAGTCTTTTGTAAACTTAAATGTAAAAATTTCTAAAATAAAATTAATAAATAAATAAATAATCCTGAAGACGCATATAAACGTATTAACAACGATTGCATGATTATGAAGACGTGTATACACGTACCATCAACTCGCATAATCATCAAGACGTGTATACACGTATTATCAACGCATAATCGCATAAGTCAAATTGCCACTGGTGTAATTGACAAAGGAAAAGGGAAGGATATGAAAATAAAAAAGGGAATTTACTCTTGGGGTGAGTTACTAAAACACCATAATGTATATTTTTAAACATTGTTTTTATTTAAAAATAATTATAACTAACCGTTCTTGGCAATTAAAGGTAATTTTGTAATCAATAATGACACGTTCAAGCAATTTAAAGTAAGAATAAACTTAATATAAAATTAATTTTCTAATACAAAATTACACGAATGTTGAAAAATCGAGTCTAAATTAACAGATGACACAATAATAATATTAGGTAGAGTACCTACCTACGCACAATTTTTCCCTCCAGAATATTTTTTTAATTTGGAGATGTTCTTATTTTAAATTTATTTTCGAAATTTTTTACAAATTTTAAATTTTTTCCCCCAAAATGTTATACATTTTTTAAATGGGTAGGTACCTATTTATATTTTACATTCATTTTTACAAAGTGTGTATGGTAATTTTAAGTAACCCTTCCATAATATTTTTATTTTGTGCAATAAAATAACGGCTATTGCGCCTGTTTTGTAGTCATCGATAAATAAAATTACGTATAACTTTTATGTTATAAAACTAGATAACATAAAATTAAAAATGCAGTCAATAATATATGTAATAAAATAAAATTAATTTTCACACAAATTAAATTTTATTTAATTTTTATTGTAATAACCATTATTTTTACTTTTGAAGGTTATAAGTTATAACCATCAATGTAATATAATATATTAGAAGAAGAAGATAATACTAAAAAATGTAAATTAAAAATGAAATAGAACAAGACAAATAAAAAAAAGGCAAGACAGAGATCCTGCGTTCGATTTTGGATTCCAGTTAAGACTGTTACTCTTCATGTTTTTTATTATCTTGTTCTGTTTCATGTTTCGTTTATATTTATTAGTATTATCCACTACTCCAATGATACATATTATGTTTAGTCAATTTAAAAAAATAATTTAGTTAACACCAAATTGTTATAAGTAATTGAATTCTTATTAGCAAATATAAAAAAAAAAACAAATTGAACAATAACAAAAAAAAATTGACTGGCCAAAAAGATTTAAAATATAAAAAAAAAATGTATCGTAATGATTTTTTTAATAAATGCAAATTAATTTGTGTTTTGTGTTAAAATTAAGTACAAGATTTTTTTCTAGGCATCCACAATTTTTTTGTTTTTTTTTCGAACATAATAAATGTTACATTTTTTTTAGTATTACTTGACATTTAAACTGCATTACATTAGATGTGGGTACGGTTATATACGCCCTTTACAATAATTATAAGAGTACAATAATTTTGTTCAATAATGTATTTAATTCTAGGGTAGCTATCTTCTATACATGAACACATGAGTGCTTGGGCGTGAAAGATTTTCGACATAAAACAGAAATCGATAAAAAGGGGCAAATTTAAAAAAAAGACACTATCACACGTTTGCATAAAGACGATATTTGCATATCACATTTTTTTATTCGCATAAATATTAAGGAACATGTTGCGTAATTTTAACTACGGACAAATACCAACTGAAAGAAAATAATTTTATAAATACAACTTTTCAATGCGATGATGACGTTCGTATTCTTGAGAAACAATAACACCCCGAAAAATCGTAGATAATTTATTCCAAAGCAGTCAGACAAGCTGAATTAACCCAAGCGATTCTGAACTTATTCTTCATACAGTTTCTGTGTACAAAAGGGATAAAATCGCTCAAAAAAATGCATTGATTTTAGTTTGGTGGACACCGGTGTCCCATCCACAATCGACAGGTTTCTATGTTTTTTTTTCAATTCTTACCAAATTTTTAATCAATATTGTTGTTTTTTTATTGTCTTTCAGTTATATGTGCAAGTAGTTATTATACCACAAACAGCTTAGGAATGAAATTATTTATCGGCTATAATTACAAAAAATTTGAATTCAAATGGCAAGGCTTGTTGCAATTTTATGATTTCTCCAACTGCATTTCCATATCTGATTCCATAATATCGCCTTCATTTCTACTAATGTACGCGTAATAACGGCACAAGTCTAAAAAAAAAACTATTTTTTAAAAAGGGAAAGTGTTATTTAGACTCAAAACATACATCAATGTACTTTTTAACTTTTGAAAAAAAAAATTAAAAGTGAAAATTCTGTATTTCAAAATAAAATAAATGGATTCGTGTGTGCTTTTTACTTGAACCGTTATTATTCTGGGTACGGCATTTGATGTGCAATTACACGGCATGGGTTGAATAAATTGCTGGAAAATCGCCGTAAACCCTGCACGGAAAGAGTTATGTACACATTTTTCGAAGACATGTAACGTATCATTATCTTTTTTGCTATGGAAATGTTTCAACCCTTTCCGAACGGGAGTCACAAAATATATATAACATTTTCTGGTATTTTATATCGTTCACGCCTGTAAATAATGTAAGTATCCTTATAATTTGATATCCCAATAAATACGTAGATATAATTTATAAATCTTGTCAAAATGAAAGAAAAATAAAAAATCACTGTTTATTTCGTAATGCCCTTAAAGATATATATTCCTTACACTAACAGTTACAGAGTTAACATTTATGGCAAATGTTTGACGTCAAAAAATATTAAATGTTAATAAATCCTTATGACTATGAACATTACAAAGACGAGTGGCTAGAACATTGTAAATACGACTCTAACATACGAACATTCAACATTTGAACTCGAACATTCAACATTTGAACTCGAACATTCGTGTCATACACAAGTTCACTGTAAGATTGCAATTAATTCTTGACTTGAAACAATGATAAATTAATATCATTGTAATATTATATAGGTTTATTGGCAAAATACAATCACTGTAATATTACAATTAATTCGTAGCACGTTTCAACTATTAATGACTTGTTCAATATTATGCTCATTGTATCATTGCAACTATTTTGTGGGGTTTTGATCGAATGTTGATAGATTGCATTTATTCTTGAACATTAGAGACTGTCCATTAAAATAATGCAAACATTTCGTGGAGTATTGCGTTATTGACGCCATTTTTACCAATTATTTGCGCAATTCGATTGATGTTCGAATACTCTAATGGCATGTTGCAAATTCTTTTTTTGCTATCATGTTGGAATAACTATAATGTTGAAGTTCAATATCCATTATTTTATTGTAATTCCTCAAATAATGATTTCTTAATCTATGATCTATTATGATTAAATTGATAAATATTGTTTTATGATATAATTAAGAAGTTAACATCTAATTGTGTATTATAATTAAAACCTGGCTATCTTGTCTAATACAGCTAAACATTAAGGAATATAATAGTGTATTATTTACTGTGATAATAATTAATCGGTAAGCATAAATTTAAATACATAACATAAGAAAGTTATCAAGTATAATGAATGACTGGTTATTTATATATTATTAAAATATGAATGTAAGCAATTCGTAAGATTGTAATAAATAATAATTGTGTTCAATTATAAATATATTTAACATTAACAAAATTAAAATAGTACATAATATAAACAATTAAAAAATAAAATATATTATCAATTAAAATTATGCAAGTCTCAACGTTAAATTCAATGTTAATATAATTATAATATAATAACAACGAAATGTTTTATTGTTAAATCGATGGAAACTGAATAAAGATATTGTTAAAAATTATTTAAACCTAGGCCTTAGTATTCGATTAAAACGTTGTAATAGTAAATAATATTTAATATTAAATTAATTATTTAATAAATAAGAAAAATATAATATGGCAACGAGTTTTAAATAAACCTAATTAATAAATGTTTTTAACTTTGTAAGGGCATACGAAATACGAAATTGTATAGACTGGGATATCATAATTATTGGTTTGATGCATTTGCTGTGTTGTCGGTTTTTTCATTGTAGAAAGAAGATATTAACACAATAACATTTCACTGGCATTCAAAAATTAACACATTAGCTCTGAAGGAATTTGGCCGCATATTTACTAAGATTTGTATTTTTCAAAAATATATATTAGATAATGATTTTGAAATTCAGAAATTTTTGGCACTCTCTGAATTTTTTTTTTTGTGCCAAGAGAATTTTAATTTATTTCTTCTTGCGATATTTTATAAAACCTTTGACTATTTTCAAAACATTGATATTTTCATTTCTAAATATGTAAATTTTTTGAATGCCTCTAGGATACATTGTAATACCAAGCACTCACGTGTATATAACATGAATAGACAGATTATAGTATAATAATGACACAATATTCATACAACAAAGAAAAATAGTAACCAAATCCGGTTCTATTGCAACTATTCATTAAAAAACTTCACAAGAAATTGTTTAAAAATTCAACTCAAGATGGTAATCATAAACTTAATGTGTAAACTAACAATTGTTCGTGTTGGTTGCATGTTTTGTCTTAAGATGCAATTTTCATTAAAAATATTTATCGTTTTAAAACTTGCACTTTTTTTTGCCAAATTTTAGTAAAAAGTTCATAAATTAAAATTTTGATGTTTTTTATAAATTTTTTTTTAGTTCGAATAATACATTTTTTAGGTATTTCTTTCATTTTCAACTTGTACTTAATTTAATAAAATTAAAAATTGTCTCAAAACCCAACACTGTAGTTATTTTTCAGAAAATAGTAATAATATTTTCATTTTTAAATAAAAACCTTTTAGTGAAAAAGACGCAGGCCTACATTAAAGCATGTAGAAATGATTGCACTGAAATATATTCTTCCTTATTATAAAATAGTCCGTATGTAACAAATTTACACAAAGTGTAAAAAATTTACATCATGTGTAATAAAATTTACACGGAGTGTAAAAAATTGCACAAGGAGTCAATAAAAAATCAGCGGATTTTTTAAAAATATTCATGTAACATTTCATAAATGATAAGCACATTTTTGATAAATTTGTTTATCAAAGAAATATTAAACATAATTTTATCACACTTAATAAACTTAATATTTTCAGTTAAAAATGTTTTTTTCTAGGAATAACAACACGTCACTATCCAAAAGTTTCATTGTTTTTGAGTTCTTTTTTGGAAACTCAATAAATATGGTTTATTGATTTATAAACATTAATTTTTTTACACTCACTCCGTAAGACTAGTAATGCCAAATATTTATCATTAAAGTTATTTTTCTACTTAAATTTACATTTCCAATTTTTACAGTTTTTTTTTAATAAAAGATACACATTTTTCTCTTATTTCGACCAAGAAACGAATTGAAATTTAGGAACTATATATTTTGTTTAAATTTAATTTACGATAGATTTCAAGTTTCGTGTTATAATTTTTGACCAACACCAATACACATTTACAAAGTATTAGTTGCGTAAAACGACTATTATTAATATTGCATATTATATTTGTCAAACTGTATAAGTATTGCAACATTGACCGAGACATAAATTTTTTAATAAATTCTATATTTATTGGTTTCCATATATTTTTTAACGAAACGCGTATCACACTTTTTGTCCGTGTTTGTGAAATCATAATTTGAAATCCGAAAAGTTTTGTATTTTTAAATTAATGTAAATAACAAACCAAAGGATACTTAAAAGTTATTTCCAAACAAAAGTGTTAATATAAAAACAATCTCGAATGCTTTGGGCTATTGCAAATTGATTTTATTTCGTAGGTCAGAACACCACTGTGAAAGTTGTGGATATCCGATAATAATTCATTATTAAAATAATATTTTAAATTAAAGTCTTTTTTGATTGGATGAAATCTGTAATTCTAATGCAGCTCAGGAACATGTTTATAACATTACATATGATAAACTGTTGATAAGCTCATTAGAGTTAGTTGTTTCATGTAATTCAAATACACATTTTTACTGAAAAGTTTTACCATGATGTTAAATCAATAATATATCTTTTAGAATTTGTATTTTTAATCAACTGACAATCCTGTTGTTTAATAAAACAATTCTTTTTGAAATCTCAACGGTAAATATTTTAAAATAGTTAATTCAACTGCTGAGATGTCAAAAAGGACATTGGAACATATTTTCTATTTGAATGAATGCTTTGATCGTAAATAATCAAGTGTTTGTTTGTTGTGTTTGTTTTTTTAAAAGATTATTTCTATTATTTTACTGTTGTGGGCTATTTAAATCTTTCTGATCAAGGGTCAGTAATAATAACATTCTGGGCTATTGTTGCTATTTATATAATGGTTAATCAGTAATCAATCGGTTATGGAAATTATTGTGGCAAATCATAATGAGTTCATCTTAAATAGAATATTATAATATCATCTGGGCTATTGTTTATTGAAAGTATATATCTTAATTCTACCCCTAATTATTATTATCAGGGGTAGAATGCATTTTTACAACGGTCAATTCTTACATTGATGCTTTTCAGTGGTAGGATGTCGTTCGGTGGTATGAATTGTGTGTCAAAGTGTCTGTTGTTATCGACACGCGGGAGTTTTCTAGGAAAGTCACTAATCAAAACAACTACTTTTTTAAAAAGATAAGTCTTTTGAGGTAGGCAAGACACATCAGTGTTTGACTGCGAAACATGTTTAATTTATACAATTTAATCGATTAATTTTTATCACTGATTCATGTCAAAACTTTAAATATAGAAAATAATTATTTTTTGATTGTTTCAATGTTTGTGACTTTCCTATAAATTATTTATAGAAGTAGATATTAATATTACTATTATTAAAGTTTTGTTTGTTACATAATTGGTTGACGTCATTGTTGTTATTCGTTTTATCTCCTCTTGTCCTCGGTCAATTATTATTAACTTTAATTCACTAATGGCAATAACTAATGTTCATTTACAATATTTACAAAATTATTTTATTAAACTTTTTTGTTAGTAGATATCGTACGGGAAACAATAAAATAAAAAATATTGTCAATTTTGAATCAATTTTAGAATCTCCTAAAATGAAGTGTTTTTCCAACTTATTTACATAGTATTTACAGTATATTTGTTTTCTGTTAATAGATTTTTAAAGACGTTGTTAATATGAAAAAAAATGTAAGAAAATATCTCCAATAAGTCTTTTTGATCAATAAAAAAACGATTTAGTATCTAGAAGAACTAAAATCGTGATATTTTTGTATATTTTCTGAAATTATATAAATTGAACAGATTTTTACCAAACACATCTATTTGAATTTAATATATTTTTAATGCAAATTTTGGAAGCGGAAATTAATGTCCAATCCACCTGAAACTCGGCAGATTGACAAACAATTGATGACAATGCATTCTACCAACTTTTGGTGACATTTACGCATACACATTCTGATGGTGCAACTAGGACGTGACGTTGGATGCGTAGGACTCCGGTGAAAAGTCGAAACTGTTTCATTACAAAATAAAAATAGATGTATTTTTGGTAAAAAAAACTTTGTTTTTTAGGAGTTGATTTTATTTAATAAACTTAATGTAAAGACAGAATGCCTTTAATTTTAGGAATTTTTAGTTTATTTTAATATTTTGAAATCATCAAGTAATTGTGCTTACCTAAGTGTAGTATGGCGAAATAGTAACTTTTTATATATTTTATATTAATATGGCAAATTAATGAACATCAACGACTGTCCTGAATCCAAAAACAAAATAAAAATTGGCACCTATAATTTTTTGGCACTAATTTGTACTCAATTAAAAGAAATGTGAAAATTTTCTGAAAAAAAACGAAGAACAGTTTCTTACGAAATGTGTTTTAAAAATGGAAATTAAATCTCAATTTTGATCTAACACTACATTGGCGAGAATAGGTTCCTTCAAAATATTAGTTATTAATTAATAATAATGCAAGTAGTATTTACACCATGTACAATGCGAATCTTAGGTGCTATAGGTATAAACATCCTCTTTTCCCATAACTTAACACAGTTAGTAAAATCTATTACTTCTTCTTCGCTTAAACTAATATATATTATATAATCTTTCCACTGATATTCACATACTTGTTTCTTGTTCTCTAAAGAAAAAACGAATACAAATTAATTTGTAAAACAAAAATCGAAAATATCAATTTCGTATTATTTTTCATTTTTAATAATATTAATTTTACCCTACCAACAGACATTTTCTTATTTATATAAAAGTACACGAACCAAACACGAATTTCGCCTATCACCATTTAAATGCCCAACGTTACGTTTCTATAAATTTTTAAAATATTATATTTTATCATTTAAAAAATAATTTGTATATAAATTTAACGAAGAAATATAATTAAAATTATATTGGAAATAATTATGGCAATAATCTCTCAAAGGGCAAATTAAAATATTTAATTCCAACTTTGACTTCACATCTATTTTCTCCTCTAACCCGAAGCTCGGGGGCTTCTCTTACATTTTATAGTTATTACTAACTGAACGCGCATTTTCCTTCCAAAAAAATAATCAACAAAATAATTATAAAAATTCGACAGATTTCGTAGTTTACATCGAAGAACAATAATTTTGTAAAAATTTGTTCTATTATTTTTAATTGTTATGGAACATAAACTGAATCTGAAGAATTCAAATAAGGTTTGGAAAAATAAGGCGCGTCCAATTAGTAATAACTGAATTTTCATGGTTGCTGGCCCTGGTTCTGTTGACTGTGGTGTTGGTTCTGCTGCATCTGCGCCTGGTGCTGATTCTGGTGCATCAGGGATGGTTGTTGAAGAGACGGAGCAGGAGAATGGGATAGTCCAAACCCTAGCATCCTGGGGTCTCCATGGAGACGAAGCGCTTGCTCCAGCCGTTGTTCCTGCGCCAATCGGATGGCTTCTCCAAGATCGGGAGACAATCTCGCTGGCCCGCCTGGCCCTCCGTCTAAACCTTGAGAGAAGCCTCCGTTGTGGCGAGCTTGGTTAGCTTCTGCACCTGCTGCGGCAGCTTGAGACACTGCTAACCGTAATGCCGCCTCCGCTTGGCTGCGAAGAAGAGCTTCCGCTTGTTGCATCCTCAACGCTGCTGTTGGGTCTGGCTGTTGCTGTTGGTTCAGTTGGTTTTCAAGGTTGGCCATGGATCTCATCGAGTCTGCCATGGATCTCATTGTGGCTACGTTCATGGCCTGCTGTTGTGCAGCGCTTGGGGAGTCACTTCCCATGGGTGGAGTTCCGCTTTGGTTGTCCAACATGTTTTGTTGTTGTTGCTGATGGTGTTGTTGTTGCATGTGAACGTTATGGGCATTATTTATCCTCATGGCTGCCGCTAAACTAGCGGCAGCTGCTTGGACTGCCGGATCTACAGGAGATCCCAAAGATCCTTGGCTTCCTTGAGCTTGTCCCATGATTCCTGCTGCGGCTGCTGCAATGGCAGCCATCCTGTTAGCGTTATGGATATCTTCAGGTGCATACTGCTGGTGGTGTCCATTGTTGGTTGCTGTTCTCAGGAGATCTCCCAGCTTTGGTGGTGCACAGTTGTTGTTGTTGTTAGGTGGGCCATCAGAGCCTGCGGATGATGGGCGACCATTTGAAGAGCTATCAGAATGGGCAGATGGAGAGGCACAAAGAGATCCACTTCCCAAAAGTAGTCCGGATCCTGAAGCGGAGACCGCGGCCAGGAGAGCGGTTTCACGTTCCCTGCGTTCTGCGGCAGCTCTGGAGAGAACGTATTGGGCAGCAAACTGATGCTTCGGTTCCATACGCATGTGTTCCATGTGAGAAAGCAGTCCTGAAAAAAATAATAAGTAAGATTATTAAAGTTATTCATATCAGAACGAAACACAGGAAACATAACATTTTATATTACTCTAAAAAAAACGTAGGTAAACGAAGCAAATGTTACTGTAGAAACATGCTACTGGCCTACGGGCTGGACGCATAAGCCTGAAAAATGAGTAATGTGGGTAAATTATAACACATCCAAAATATTTAATTTTGGAAACAAGCCCGAACTTTTGATGAAAGCTTTTTAGCAGCCAGCAATGTGCGCTACTGTAAAAAAGACTAGAAATTCGTAAGCGGATTTTATTTTAGAGGACTAAATAGTGAATATTACAATTCAAATTCATTTATTAAAAAAATATGGAAAGGAAGACGGTCACGCCGCGTCCCCGCTTCATACAACTTGGTTGGTTTCTCTTTCCCTCATTTGCTGGTCTATCAATTTGATTGCCTGTGATGTTAACTTTTGTATGATACTCTGAAGGGTTCGCAATCTTACAACAATGTAATCAACGTAATAGCAATGCTTACCGCTTTCATGGGTGAAGACCGCTTGACACACCGAGCAGGGCCACATCCTCAGGCTGCTGGTAAGTTGCGTCTCTGGATGGCAGGCCAGGTGCTTCCTGAGTGACCCCTCGTTGACGTAGTGCTTCCCGCACACCGGGCACGGGTGGTTGGCAGTCCTCCGCTTGGCTATATAGGGGTCAGTCTTCATTTGTGTCTGGTAGGACGAAGGCGACTGCGGAACTTGCGCCGGGATGGACAGGTCATTGGGCCCGGGGGCCATGGGGGCGCCGCCGTTCGCTGGGAGGGCGGTGTTAGTAAGAGGAGAAGGGAGGTTTGGGTAGACAAAAGAGACAAACAGACAAGGTCAATGCATGAAGCCAGTGAGAGTGATAGTTACAACACCAATTTTGAAGGAATTTGAGGTAGGTAGGAACGAGAATGATTTATTTCAGAAGTAACCTAACCTAACCTGTTTTTTTTATATCATCAAAACACTATTTTCGTTTGTGTATTTGACCTGCGTAACTAAACTGTGGTCCGAATATTTAGTTAAAATCTTCATAAAAAAATCGAATTTTCGAAAAAAAAAAATCGTTTTCAACTATAATAACATCAGTAATGTCGATTTTTTCAAACATAGCACTCTATCACACTGAAAAGTCACGAACCGATATGAATAAGAATAAGATTATAAAAAACGGATAATATGTTAGTTTCTCTTACTTCTGTCAATATTAGCAGAAAATATTACTTATGTATTGATGGAGGACTTGGCTAGTGTCTACTTGGCAAATACAGAAAAGCTTTGAAAAATTGATAATGACGGAGCTCTTTTTTCCTTTTTTGTAAAAAATATTTCCTCAGTAAAGATGATGTAAATAAATAATATATATTGTTGAATAATATTTTCGTCTAACTATAAATCATTGAATGATGTTTTCGTCAACTATAAATAGTATATATTGTATAAATAGTATATTTCCGTCTAACTGTAAATCATTGAAAAATGTTGTCGTCTAATAATAATCCATTTAATGATGTTTTCGTCTAACCATAAATCATTGAATAATGGTTTCGTCTAATTATAAATCATTTAATGACGTTTCGTCTAACTATAATTTATTGAATAATGTTTTCGTCTAACAATAAGTCATTGAATGATGTTTTCGTCAACCATAAATAGTTGAATATTGTTTTCGTCTAACTGTAAATCATTCTCATTCGTTTTAGTTAATATGGAAAAAACAAAAATAAACCAAAAGACAACCCAATGATTTGACACAGGTGGGAAATGCTTAAGATAAATAATTATTTTGACAACTTATGTATGATTTTGGATTTTACATATGAACAATATAGTAAGGAGTTGATAATGTTGAATGAAATATTTAAAGCAAAAAAGCATTCCCAACATCCATCACCCGATAAGGAGAAATGATAAAAATAGGTGGGAGGGTTTTTAAACGCACACATTTTTCATGAAAAATATTATGATCATAGTAAGTCAGCAGAAAAGAAAACCTTGATGTTTTTTTAACTACTTTGGTATACACCAGAGATTATCTATGCATTTCAAAATATTTTCCAAACACAATTATGAGGAAGTACTTTTTTCTTTTTAGACTAAGTATTTGAACTTAAAACAAATAATTTCACATTAAAAAAGGACTTCTTCATAAATAATAAGATACATTATAAACATATAAACATATGGAAATGTCATGAACCTACGTTTAAATTGGTAACGATACTTTTTGTTACAGAACGACGAAGCTAATAATTTAACAATAAAAATACCAACACCCCAGAAGTTACACAAAAAAGGTTTTTGAATCACAAATTCAAAAATATATTAAATATTTCAGTCACTTATGATTCCAACACCCTTTTAGGATTATTAAATACAAAAATGTAGTGCCAAGGTTCATAATGAAAGTCAAAATTAAATTGTCGCTTTTGGAATTTTTAATTGTAAACTAAATGAACCATTGGCACATGAGAAAAAAATCTTAAATGATACGATAAAAATACTTTGAAAAAAGTTGAACTGATAATTTAAAACGATAAGTTTTAAACATAATTCTTTAATTAATTATTTAAAGAAATCAAAATGAAAAATGAAGTTGTTTTGCGACCTGTAAAAGAAGAATTATGTGAATCCCCAAAACGCGGCCGAGACTGCTAAGAAACAGGATGGTAGTAGTAGATGGTTGTCTCCACTCCAGTATTAACACTTACTGGCAACGCCGGATGCGTTAGGGTCCTTGTGTGTGTTCTTCATATGTTCCATCAGAGCTTCCCCTCCAAAGACAAGCTTGTGGCAAATTGGGCATGGGGTCGCGTTGGGTCCTCCGATCATCAAGGCAGCATGTTGCTGCAACACACCAAGATGCAGTTGAAGTTCCTGCATCGGACCAACCAAACGACGATAGATTTGGTGGTCGGTGTATTGGTGGTGGTGTGGAGGGAGGAACAGGCAAATATACAAGTATTTTAATTAAAATAATTAAAATAAATATTCATAACACTAAACAAAGCATCATTTTCGAAAATTTAAACCATCATCCAATAGAACAAAATTCTGTGTATGTGCCAGTGTTTGATTCATAAATTGTTTGGTTTAGGAAATGCTTGATTAATTTGCTTCACCATTGATTGGATGGTGGCTAATAAAGTGCAAATAATGGTTATACTTAATCTTTTTTAAATTCCAACAATTTTGAAATTTTCTAAAAAGTTAAAAGACATTGCTTGAATTTTTGAAGAAAGTATAAAACAAAATTGATATTTAAAGATAAATGATAATTTTTTTTTCTTCTGAAATCGCTTTTCATTATTGCTGGCACATTTTATAATATGTTTATCCAGATTGGTTAAAAATTTGTAAACACCATGCAAAAACACATTTCAAAATATTTGATAAGACATATTAGTTAGTTAGGAAGGAGTGGAAAAAAATATTAAAAGGGTGTTTCATGGAGTTTGTGGATGGGATAAAATAATAGAAATAATAAAATTAAAGAAAAAAGGTTAAAAAAAAGTTTCCAGTTTTTTTTTAAACGTACAAAATGTTTTTGTTTAATTGAAAAATTAATGTTTTTTAAAACAGTTACTTTAAAAATAAGTTAATTTTTTTATAAATGCATAATATTGTGATGACGCGAATTACGAATGCCCAAATGAATTAAAAAAATCAACAAATCCATCATTTGAAAATTGAGAGGGTCGTTATAAAATACATGGATTACGTTGGATTGAATCATCGGTACAATATTGTATTTTTTATGTCTTTCTCGAAGGAGTTAATTTTTTAATCAAACTAAACTATTTATTCATATTGCATATGTACGGGCGCAAATAAATAATTTGTATTAATATTGTAAAGCATAACTTGCAATTTAATAAAATAAATTAATTAACGTCATCTATGACAACGTAGACAATAACGGGCGTCATGTTTAACCGTAAGTTGAGTAGAATTCAGGAATAGATGTAGTTCCTTCGTTTTGGTCTATATGTTTAGCTTTTTTTATTTTTATTTTTTAAAAAAGCTCTGCCTTACCATAGTTTTTTTTGTAGTGATAGGTGTATCGATTTTTAACGTATTTTTTAAATGATCAAACTAAGAAAAAATAATATTGGCTAACTGGTAGAGATAATATTCAATATCGACAATGTAATATCAGTGATTCTTCAGGGGTCCGGCCCTTGAGGTTAATCCGTTATTCTCGCAATGTTAATCAAAAAGAAAGAAACTGAAAGTAAAACAAAATCGAAAAGAAAGGATTTTGGTCCGGGAATACATACATGACTGACCTTGGACGTGTGGGTCCGGAGGCTGCTTTCGGTAGCGAACCCTTTACCGCAGATGTTGCAGTGGAAGGGTCTGTTCTTGGCCCGCTCGACCTGCGCGTCGTGGTTGCGCAGATGCTGCTGCAGGTTTGACAGCTGGATAAAGGCTCTTCCACAATCCGGAAGGTGGCACTTGTAGGGCCTCTCACCTGCGAAACAAAGAGACAAACGATTAGAAAATGTTCAAAATTTGAAATAAAAAATTAAATGAGGATGATCAACGATTTGCAAAAAAAAATCTGTTGTCCTCAATTAAAGAATACTAAATCATCTTGTTGTAGAGGTCCTTGCGTGTTGGTTCCATGATGATCCAGTTAGAATATTGCTCCATTTTGTGTAATTGAAATTTTGCAGATTTGTTGTCCACTTTTTAGTACGTATTTTGAAATCCTAAATGAAAACAGGAATCATGCAGTGTTAGATTAGGGGTAAGATCTTTAAAGCTAATGCGGCAGCGTATTCAACTAAAAGTTAAACATCACAAGTCGATCAGGTTGTTCTGAAATTCGAGCTATCAATATTCAATTCAAGGTCAATCGGTTGTTGCTCAGTTAGTGTAGAGTAATTGATATCTCCCTCGAAATGCAACAGCAATTCTGAAATCGGATCCAAAGCACAGACAGAGGTTATTGCATGTTCAAATCATCCGAGAGATTCTTCATTTTTGTGATGCTTGAAAAAATTACACACAGACCGCAAAAAACACACAAACTAAAAATTCACGGCAATTTTTTCCAATCTTCCAATCTTTGGGCGGGTTTCGGGTTTAGGTGTTTTAAACTCTATTAAAATTTGGCAATCAGCGCCAGTTTGGCTATTTTTATATTTGAACGATCACCGTTAAACGCTGACTCTCGGTTCGTTTCAGTTTTTAATCAAATTAAGATCAGCTAATAAGCACAACAAAATAACCGTTATACTTTAAAGCTAAACACAATTTCATAAAAGCGTGAAACGGGTCGACGATTAGAGTTCAACGATGACCGTTCAAATGAAAATTCAAACGTCAATTTGATGGTCACCAAATGATAAAGAGTTTAAAACTACTCAAACCTAGGCTTTTTGTTGATCTTCGTCAGGTTTTTTTTTGTGACTTTTTGTCAGTTTTTTTTGGTGACTCTGTCAGAGTTTTTTTCGGTGAAATTTTGAAAAAACTTTCTGCACAATAGTAAAAAAAGAATATCTCGGATAAATATGACATACTGGTAGAACATTGGATCTTATTCTTCGCCTTGAGGACCTGCGCGTCGTGGTTGCGCAGGTGCTGCTGCAGATTTGACAGCTGGATGAAAGCTCTGCCGCAATCGGGCAGGAAGCACTTGTACGGGCGTTCGTCTGAAAGGAAGGCATAGTTTGATCCCGTTATTTAGTCAGAGTACAGAGGATAATGGAACGTGTAAAACTGCACAAAAACTTGTCAGGAATCTACAATATTTAAGTTTGATCGCAGTATTTAGTTTAGATAGAGTGCACAACAGTTGTACATTGCATATCCACTCGAGCGATTTTTGGCATATTATGCCATGTTTATAAAAACTTTTTGAGCGATTTATTGCCCTAATGTGCCAAATTTAAAAGACTCAAAAATATGGGATGGATGGTGAAATATAGGTGGATTCATTGGCTTTAACTCACAGTAAGCTGTTTTATATGTTTGTTTATTCATATTTTGAGGAACGGTACCTATTAATTATATAATATGGTAAATGTATATAAGTGTCACCAATCGCTCGAGTGGCAAATTGAAACGTAAAATATACAGTATTCCGAAGTCAGAAAACCTAAAAAGTCATTCAAAACAAAACTAATAATTTAAAACATAAAACAATTTTATCTAGTAAATATTTGATCCAATCATTGTTGAAAGCTGTAAAACACATTAAAGAAACATTCATTTGTTTACATTTATTTTAAATAATATATTTTTTAATGTTTTCTATCGGCGCACTGTTCCGAGATCTCAGGTCATTGGTCAGACCCAATACATCGTGAAACTAATACTCGTTCATCTTTTAAACAGGCATCTCACCCATACACATTGTGTTCATATTATTTTATTTCACTTGCTCAGGGCAGGGCATTGCCCGAGAAGAGAGCGAGAAGGAGATAGTGTTACGTATGTCCTCATTTCTTACATCTTTTTATTGGTTCGAAGAAAATAATATGCGCTGACATTAAAATTACTGACATGAACATAAATTATAATATGTTTTATGGAACACTCTAATATCATTTGATGCAAACTCGCAAACATTTTTTTAAATGTTCTTATTATTATAACTGCTTTGAGTCAGTGGGCCTTATGGTATCGTAAGAATTTGAGAATTTTCTGGGTCAGAGAAAGGGAAAGAAAATGAGATAAAGGACAGGAGAAGTATGGGAAAATTTTAATTATTTAAGATCTGGTAATTCAACGAACCATAGGGACAATTACAGTTCTATTTGAGTTTAAGGAATTGTCCTTAACCTTAAAATTAACAACTTTTTCCCTGTCATCCGAGAAAACTGAAATTGCATTTAGAGAAAAAGTCGTTAATTTTATAGTTAAGGATAAGTCTATTGTCATCCAAAAGAATCTCAGTTAACGTAAAATTCGTTAATAAAATTAAGGTTAGGGACAATTGCTTCTCCTTCAATGGAATACAAATCTCCCTCGTAATATTACCTAGTACATTATGCCGAAAAAACATTGTTTTAACGAAAAGTGGAGCAAAGTTTTTATTAGGTACCTTAACGAAATATATTCTAATATGACCTCCTATATTATGCCGAAAAAACTATTGCTTTAACGAAAAGCGGAACATAGTTTTATTATTAGGTACCTTAACTATTGCTTTAACGAAAAGTTCCAGAAAAAATATTATACCTTTGTAAATTAGATATTTATATCGAGCAAACACTTCAAAAGAAAAAATATACGGACATGGGTAGCTAGCTGCAAATCGAGCCGTACAAAATATTGCATCAACTCTAAAATACTGTTTGAAATAATTTGGCATGCGCCTCGTAAACATTCGGGCGTTTTTCCTGCGTTACCCGCCAAAAATATATATTGCTAGCCGCCATTTTGAAGTGCCGCTAGCCATTTTGTTTTTCTATTTTTTCCCGCCTTTATTTTTAATCCAGACGGACTTGTCTGTGGTCAGTTCGCGCCGGAAAGGAGTTCGCAGAAAGTGTTCGTTCCACTTTTGAAATCTATTTTTTGACTTTATTTACTAACGTAGGATCACGCTTGTGTTTGACCTGACTTATATATTTGGTAAAGATATTAACCACATGATCAGAATTAGCTAGTTTTAATGGTACAAAACTTAACATAACCTAACCTAACCAAACCTAACATGACCTATCCGATTCAAACCTCAACTTATCTGAACCTACCTTTGTTTAGATCAAGGTTGACAATTAATAAGTATTCATATTGATCAAAAGTTTGTTCAGAAAAAAAATCTCTGTGAAGTGAGTTCTGGCATCATGAAATTAGCACCTAATTTAACCAATCCTTTCCGATCCTTACATGACCTAAACTAATCATTATTTACATCAATATCGACCATTCATTATGTATTCACTCTAATCAAAAGTTTTTTAGAAAAAATCTCTAACCGTGAGTTCTGGCATCATGAAATTAGTATTAGTAAATAATAACGCTTTCTTGAAAACATAATAAAACAAAAATCTTATATTCTTTTGATAAAATCAAAAAAAAATTAAACAAAAGAAATACAGAAAAGAAAATTAAAAAATAAATAAAAAGTATTATATTTTAGGTAGGTAGGTGCTTAGATGCTTCACACAATCAGTTCAAAATTTGAAAAATACACTTAAATTTAAAGCATATTTGATATTAAAAGAAATTCAAGTATAATTATCTCATAGACAACCGAACTTTTTTTGATGCTTGGCAGAAGATTCACATCAAAATAAATTATACTTATCACGTAAGTAGGTACTATTCAGTGTTGAAATTGTAGAAAAATCGTTTCGCAAAAAGGTTAGGTTAGGTTAGGTTCGGTTAGATTGCTGGATTTACGTAATAGAAATAATAATGAGTAAGTATTATTTTCTTTGGCAAAATAACGTAATGGTTTCCTGTTCCAAGTCTCCCGGACACCAGGAAATGCATCTTTGAGTGGTTTCTAACAATCGGTGTTTGGTTTCCGACGGAACAGATGTCACATATCGACTTGGTTCCGTTAGATTAAAAAAATGATGCATTATGGATCCAGCGTCGCGATGAAACTTCTTCACTAACTTTTAATGAAAAATTTTCTGTGTTTTTCCGTGAAAACACGGAGAAAACTTACTGATTTAAAGATTGCTAATTTATAAAAAATCTGGTAAAATTATTAATATTCTTGTCAAAAACGGGACTGCATGCCTTTAACGAGTGAATTGACTGGTTGTCGGACATTAGGGATGTCGCAACACGTGTTGATATTATCGCATTTAGTGAACACGTGTTCAGATATATTCTGAATGTACTGATAGTTTGTTAGGAAATGGTGTGCCATCACATTTTTAACAGAATTTTAATAAATCAGCGATACTCATTGTTCTCCTTGTACAAATCGTTTTTTTATCTGAATACTGCACAAGAGATTCATCTGTTGTAGCTAATGGCATATTCAATACGAGGAAATGAAGAGATGGAGAAGTGGAAGGTGCCTGGCTACTCAGATATGGTTATTTAACACGGCTAAAACCATTTCAAGTAATGTTTCAATTCTGAATGGTAGTTTTCACTAATTTATAGAAAATCTCCTCTCATTTTCCTCATATTTTAATCCGGTTAAAAACAGGATTGCAGACCGTTTCCTTTTTAGTAAATTCCCAATATTCATGCACCTGATAATATGCAATACATCGTTATACATTCGTGTTTTACTAAAAGTTTATTAGGAAAATTCATTTGTTAAGGATCGGCAATCCCGTTTTTAACCGGATTAAAAATAGTTTTAAGAGATTCAATAAATTAGCAATATACAATATTAGTAATTTTTCTCCGTGTCCATTATAAGTCAAATGAAAAAACAATTTTATTTTAAATTTGTTGATATAAATACAGGGTTTTCCAATAAGAGGTGTTATTTTGAATATTAATTAAGGAATTAATGATATTTTATGGCTGGAGTTGGATGGTATTGATCTGGACAACGTTTACTTTCAACAAGACGGCGCTACGTGCCACAGAAGCATCGAAACCATTGATCTTTTACGGGAAAAGTTTCCGGACCGTGTTATCTCTCGAAGAGGTGATCATAATTGGCCACCGAGATCTTGTGATTTAACACCTTGCGACTTCTTCCTTTAGGGCCACGTGAAAGAAAAGGTCTACGCCAACAGCCCAGCTTCGATTCAAGACCTCAAAGATGGAATTCGTGAGGCTATCGAGGACATAAGGCAGCCACTTTGCGATTTGGTTATGGAAAATTTCCTGAAAAGGATATGGTCCTGTAGGCGTGGTCGTGGTGGTAATTTGATGATGTTATTTTTCAATATCAACGGCATACCTTTCTCTTTATAATAAAATAAACATTCGATCATTTATATTAAAAAATGGCATTTTTCTTTGAATATCAAAATAACACCTCTTATTGGCAAACCCTATACTTCGTTTGGTTGTTAGTAGGTAGGTAAGTACCAATTAACTGGAGAATGTTACGTCAATAATAAAAAAGAAAATGGCTTCAATTTATTTAACCGCCATTTTATAGTCTGTAGTAACAATACTGACCTGCGCAGCGCACTCTCGGCTTTGCTCCGCGCACCGCGAACTGCGCACTGGGAGTTGATCTCGGTGCGCAGACTAACGCTGCGCACGAGATGCAAATCTTTAGGGCCGGTTTATATATTATATGCGCGGTTGTAAATAAAGCATTAGTCTGTGCGAACTATGAACCCGGAAAGAAATGCAGTTCGCGTATTTATTTTATTGTTGTACTTTAAAGTTATGAGAAAGCTTTTATGAGAAGTCAAGAATTGAAAGTAAAAAAAAATACCCTACCTAGTACCTAATGTAAAACATAGAATAAAAAAACTTATAGTTAAATTCTTGGTTTTAGGTAATTCGGTTAGTATACATAAAATAGGGTCATGGTTAATACACTGAGAAAAATGGATATTGGAAGATTTATTGAAAACTTGTTTCGTAATAAACTTTTAGTACTGGGTTTTCCAATAAGAGGTGTTATTTTGAATAGCCCGCTATTTCGGTAGATGTTACTTTTGAAGCTGTCATTTTTTGACATTTGACAAGTAGAAACTACGCCATTAATAAAAATGGAACGATACACGCTTCAACAAGGCATTTAAATGATTAAAATTCACTTCAGTGAATCAAATGCAAATCATCTTGAGTGATGAGGCCCATTTCCACCTCGGTGGCTTCGTCAACAAGCAAAATTATCGCAAAATTATCTGGGGCTCGGAAAACCCAAGAGTTATTGTTGATAAGCCTCTTTATCCTCAACGTGTGACTGTTTGGTGCAGTTTATGGTCCGGCGGAGTTATCGGACCTTACTTTTTCGAAAATGAGGCTGGAGCAACAGTTACTGTGAATGGATTGCGCTATCGAGAGATGATTAATAATTTTTTATGACCGGAATTAAAACATAACAGTATGAAATAGATAACTATCACCATCGTTGAGCTCTGTCGTCATTAAATTTGCACGGTTTTTTCTGTATGAATTTTATAAGACAATGCTTTGCTATATTAATTTTCACTATGGGTTTTTTTTTATCTTCCATTTATTTAAAGGTATATCAAAAAAGGAATGAGATTCAAATAATTGGTCAATTCGAATTGAATTCTGAATCTTTGGCGAAACCGGCTAGTAGGTTTAATATACGTGAAAAAATTATAAACATCGATATATTATTTATTATTTTCCACATAAGAGCAATATTTAAAAATATGTACTCATAATTTCGAAAAGAAAAAAATAATCAATTAAACACGTTTTGTAAATTAAATCGTTTATTTTTTAATCTTAAATTGAAGGTTTTAAAAAAAATTTAAGCAACAATTTGCAAATTCCCCAAAAAAATAAAGGTTTTCTATCCCTTCCCGCTAGCAACAAACATGAAATGGTCTTGTTGCTTTGTTTTTTTGCTCGCTAGAAGAGTCCAGAGCGATAGAAAAACTCTCGCGCTAGAAAGAGACGCACCTATACGGCCATGTCAATGAACCTAGTCTACACGATCATCGAACCCGAGCCCATTTTATATGCGGTCATTTTTATTTTTGAAAAAAGAACAACGTTTAAAAAACAAACGGATATAAAATGACGTATGCGTACGCGCCGCGCGTCTATTTCCGGTAACGTTTCGCGCGCTTTTCTAAATGTTTGTTTTTTAAATTTCGAATTTGATGAATTCTGTATTTGAATACGCGAATACAGAGACGGAGCGATAATTTTGTACAAATTGATATTTCGTTAGTAAATAAATACATTATTTTATGCTCTTTTGGAAGCCGAAATAGCTATTACAAGAAAATCATTTTAAAACGGTCACTTTGAATATATTGCTGCTCACTGATAGTACAGAAAGTTTCTTTATAGTTTACACTATCCCATTAGCTCAGTTGGTAGAGCAAGGGTCTTGGGTTCGAGTCCTAGATGTGACCGTATCCTTTTCTGTTTTAAATATTCGTTTAGGAATCGCAAATATTGTCTTCTATAATTAAATATTACAATTTGAAGTTTTACTCTCTAAGTTATTCCAAAAAACAAATATTTATTGATGCATTATTTTGTTTATAAACTTTCAGTAATGTTTTAATAAAGATTAGTGTTGAATCTCAGACGAAACCAGTTAGTAACTTAACAAGTATTTAATACTTTTATGTTCTGAATAAACTTGAACAATATTAGTCTTATTAATTTAAAAAAATAAAATATGTAAGGTTATGCAAACGAATTTTTATTTTGTGTATTTCTCCATCATTAGTTATTTTAGCCTAATTAGAATAACGTTTTATTTAATACATTCTAATTTTTATGAAATATTTACTATATGCATTCTTAATAATGTTGTGATTTTGACTTATATGCTTTGAATACCTTCTAATTTTGTGGTTTGAACTCTTTCAACCAACTTAAGACATTCTTTATTTGGTGGAAAAATTCACTTAATACATCATTGATATAATTGCAATTTTCTCTTAATACATTCTACAACTTGTTGCTATATTCTTAATAATGTTAAAATAACGTTCCAATTTTGCGATTCTGACTTAACACAGTCTGCAGTTGTAGCAATATTTACATAAAATATTATTAATAATGTTGTAATTTTGACGTAATATGTTCTAATTTTGTAAGATTTGATAAGCCATTTTCTTGCAATATTGATTTAGTTCATTCTTTGTATTATTGCAGTTTTTGCTTAATATATTTTACGATTTGTTGCAATATTCTTAATAATGTTATAATTCTTACTTAAAACGTTATATTTTTACAATTATACTTAATACGTTCTACAATTTGTTGCAATATTTACTTGATATATTCTTAATAATGTTGCAATATTGACTAAATATATGTTCTACTTTTGCAAGATTTGGTTAAAAATTCTTCATTTTGTTTCAATATTCACATAATTCGTTCTTGAAAATGTTGCAGTTTTTGTTTATACATTCTACAATTTGTAACAATTTTCACTGAACACATTCATATTGTTGCAATTTTGACTTAATTAATACGTTCTAATTTTCCAATTTTGACTTAAGGCATTCGGTATTTTGTTGCAATATTGACTTAATACATTGTTGATATTGCTGCAATTTTCACTTAATACATTCTGCGATTTGTTGCAATTTCGGCCCTGTTCCAATAGCGCCGTTGCATGCATTATCCAGTTGGTAATAATGTATTTTTACTCCCGGCCAATGACTCGAGACTTTAGAACTCTCGACGCAGCCATAGGCAGAATAATACGTAGGCGATCTCTGCGTGCACTGGACCAAAAGTGCATCAGTGAGACCGAGATGCAGCAAGAAAAATACTTCACAACGCAAGGCCTGTTGGATAGGTCGTGATTTTAAAATGTTTCCAGAGTTTCAATGAAGATGATTTGACGATGTTAGGCATGTCAATGAAGATGATTTGGCGATGTTAGGCATGTCAATGAAGATGATTTGGCGATGTTAGGCATGTCAATGAAGATGATTTGGCGATGTTAGGCATGTCAATGAAGATGATTTGGCGATGTTAGGCATGACAATGAAGATGTAAGGTGATTATTTTTAATACATATTGTACAATGACCATTGTAGCGGAAGTCGGGGACACTTGAGGAAGACAAGATAAGACACGATCAAGTGAATCAGATTATCGAGTCGGGCCATGTCAAGAGTCAGAATAATAGAAGAGTAATCATGAGACGATGTATTTATTTATTTATTCTTAAATATATTAGTATTTCAAAGGTATAGTATATTGTCCTCCACGGTATGAGTTCACCTGTGTTGTGGAGGACTTTTTCAATTGTAAAATTATATAATTGTAAACAATACAGTGTCGATTAGTTGCACAGAGAAACAATAAAAATTAAAATATAATATCGATTTATACATAGTTTTAACAAAAACGAATGTGAAATATAACAAAAGGATTGTAGCCAGTTCCATATGTGTTTTTTTTTATTCTGTAAGATTAGATGTTTTATATTGTGTTGGAAGTGAATTGTATAGTTTTATAGCTTGGAATCTGTAGTGTTTTTGTCCAAAGGATGTGTTGGTTTTTGGTATTAGTAGTTGGTGTTCATGTCTTGTTCTAGTATTGCGAGAAGTTTTAAATGTTTTTAGGTTCTTGTAAAGGAAAGTTAGTATTAGTATTAGTATGAATGTGAATGAGGCAAGGAGTGTGTGCTAAGACCGAGATGTTTGACGGTCCGTCCTCTTTCCTACCCCTGCATCGAACGGAGTGATGGTTAGTTAATTACTTACAATAAATACGTATAAACTTACATGAACTAGAGTTTTCGTTTGAAACAAGCTTTCTAAAAATCAAAGCCATGAAAGGACTGCCCGCTAAACAACTCGGTCTGGGTACACACTTCTTGCCTCATTTACATTCATACATACTCTTTTATTATTCTGACTGTTGAAATTGCCCAACTCAAGTACCTAGTTCACTTTTTCGCGCCATGTTTTCCTTGGGTGACCCCGACTCTTCTGCAATTCACAAATTTTCCTTACAATTCTTTCTTCGTTCATTCGCTCTACATGTCCAAACTATCTAGGCGTCCTTTTCTTAATCTTAATCACTATACTTACATAAGTTTTGCTTTCTTTGCGTATCTCACATTTTTCCCACGATCATAAAGGTTTTACAATACATACGCCTAATCGATCTCATTTCTACGACATACAGTTGTGATTATTTCATGAAGGTATTTGTTTTGCACCCTTTGTGATAATTCACATCATAGTACAATTTGCATTAGCATAGTTTCCATAAAATCATCGAACAGCCAATAATGCCCACTATCAACACCCCTATTATTTATATATCACCCCATACTAATACCACCTTCCATTCGCCGTATATCACAACACATTCACACAAAGTCGGTGCATACCAACCCCACCCTCACACACACACACACTATTGATGATTCCTAATCCAAGATGGCCGCCGATGATGATGACGGGGGGGAGGGGGATATTGGGGAAGGGTGGATAGTGTAATGGGGAGGGGGTGGCAAATGGGGAGTGTGGGAAAACTGCATTGAATTTTGTAATTTGCATATCATGGAATGAAGGCAAATATATTTAAAAATGTCCACATGATTAGGTTTAAATAATATGTAGTTATTAATCAAATTACACTGATTTTAGAAGTACATAAATATATCATCAAATTTTCATAGTTATGTAATATCTGAAAGGAAATTGAATAGTTTTAAAGTGTTAATGTCAAGTTTTCAAAATGATTATTACCTATATGGAGAAAAAAGAGTATAGCTGATTTATTAAAAACATCTTAAAATTGTTAGTAAAAAACGGGACTGCAGGATACTTGATAAACTTTTTGTGAATTCTTAATAATATCGAAATACGTGTTCATGCACTTGAGTTTGTCTTAATAATATATAATGATGAAATGCGAAAATATTAAATATTTTTTATAAACACGTGTTTTGACATCGTGACAATTCGTTGCTATTTTAATCATAGTTTTTAATTTAATTTTATTTTTAATCTGGCTAAGGTTCACTTTTATGTGAAAATGTTTGAACTTCGGATTAAGAAAAAAAACTTTAAAACTTTAAAAACATCAGTTAATGACATTATTTTAATCTCCGTAAAAAACTAAATTTGAATGATATTTAACACACAATATTATAGCACACGGAGAAGATGTGTACATGAATTTATTAGGAATCTCTTCAAATTATTTTTTATTCGGTTAAAAACGGGAATGCAGGCCTTTAAAGAATGAATTGATAGGTTTCCTAATAATAATACGTAGGCGATTTCTGCGTGCAGTGGACCAAAAGTGCATCAGTGAGACCGAGATGCAGCAAGAAAAATACTTCACAACGCAAGGCCTGTTGGATAGGTCGTGATTTTAAAATGTTTCGAGAGTTTCAATGAAGATGATTTGGCGATGTTAGGCGTGTCAATGAAGATGATTTGGCGATGTTAGGCATGTCAATGAAGATGATTTGGCGATGTTAGGCATGTCAATGAAGATGATTTGGCGATGTTAGGCATGTCAATGAAGATGATTTGGCGATGTTAGGCATGTCAATGAAGATGATTTGGCGATGTTAGGCATGTCAATGAAGATGATTTGGCGATGTTAGGCATGTCAATGAAGATGATTTGGCGATGTTAGACATGTCAATGAAGATGATTTGGCGATGTTAGGTATGTGAATGAAGATGATTTGGCGATGTTAGGTATGTCAATGAAGATGATTTGGCTAAGTTAGGCATGTCAATGAAGATGATTAGGCAATGTTAGGCATGACAATGAAGATGTTAGGTGATTATTTTTAACACATATCGCACAGTGACCATTGGCATGTCAATGAAAATGTTTATCTGGAAACCTATCAATTCATTCTTTAAGGGGCTGCATTGCCGTTTTTAACAGGATAACAAATAATTTGAAGAGATTCCTAATAAATTAGATGTACACATCTTCTTCGTGTGCTATAATATTGTGCGTTATATATCTTTCAAATTTAGTTTTTTACGGAGATTAAAATAATGTCACTAACTGATGTTTTTGAAGTTTTGAAGTTTTTTTTTCCTTAATCCGAAATTCAAACATTTTCAGATAAAAGTGAATCTTAGCCAGATTAAAAAGAGGTTCCAAGTTAGACAAGTTCTTTGAATGGCCGTTGAAGGTAATGGCAGAAAGGGAAGAAGAAAGTGGAAGGAGCAGTCGGGGTCAAGCCGCACGTTTTCAATTGCTCAAAGATTCTTTTCCGAATTACGGGATAAGTTGGTGAGAAAGCTCGTTTAAGGGAAGCTTTAGCAATCTTTAACTTCTTTCAGACCTTATTCTTTTCTTGTGCATTTAAATACTAATGTTTCTTTTAGATAAAACATGTTTTATAGCAACCCATTTTTTCGAGGCAAATTTTTTTTATATCTTTTCTCCGCCACGTGTAGCAGTGACCCAGTCTCTCTGTGAAGATAGAGAAACAATAGCGCGTCGTTCTTTTACGTCCAATTGATTTTCTAGCTCTTTTTTTTTTAAAAAAAGCATGTTTTCACCTCGCACAGTTCACAGGTGATATTGACATAATATAGGTACTCGTATATATAAACACACGCGTATTCAAATGCAACGTTGTTGTGTCAAAATTTCAAATCGATGAGGAACTTTTGGAGATCGAAGATTTTGAACAAACGAAAAGTAACATTTTTATTTATATAGATTTTAAAGGCGATGCATCACGTCGTGTAATATTTTGAATCGGGCCGCTAACGAGAACACTTCTTATGTAGATGGCGATAAGGTTTAAATTTCCGCTCAGTACCAGCCGCCTGTTTTGATTTAAGCAATAAAAAAACATCCCCAAAAAGTTTGTTTTATTTTATTTTGCGAAGTTCAGGCAAAAATATTTAAATATTTTACTATTATTTTATGAATTACTTAATTTTTCACATTATAAAATAAAACCATTTATGAAAATAGGTTCGGAAGTACAAGATTTCTAACTTTAAACCAGATTTTATAAGAATGATTTTTTATTTGGGCTCATAAAAATGATTATCGTATTTAATTAAACAATCTGAAATATTTCTAAGCGATAAAATTTTCATACCAAAAAAACAAAATTTTCCATTACCACCTAGTGCTTCGCATACATTCGCAATACATGAAATTTCAAAGATGATTTAAAAGTTCTGTGGAGGATCTATTCAAGTTATATTATTATATCATTCTTAGCATGTTGCTTCAAAAAGGTGAGATGAAGCAACCTTCACGGAACTTGAAAATCAACATTGAAAGTTAAAATTCTGTTCTGTTATAATTTCACAGTACTTGGATAGTTCAAACAGTAGTAGGTAGGTATCTGTCACCTACCTGCCAAAATTTGATTTATATAGCCTAATTTATACAATGACTTGTTAAAACATTTCTAATTTAAAACCATCAATATATTATTCCCGCATTCAAATGCAATTAATATAATTAGCTCAATACTTTACAATTGCGCAGACTTCTCTCAAACATACCTAGCACTATGCCAATTGTTCGCACAATATTTACTACCCGATGCGAAATCACCCCCTCCCTTTTAATCCCATCCCCTAAATCTATACAACACACCCTCCTCAGCGTTCAATAACCATTGATCCAAAATAGCGAACACCATTGGTTGCTGTTACCCCTATGCAAAATGGCATGGAAAATGTCAGTGTAATGAAATTTGCACCGGCTTAATGAGCAAGCTAATCCATGTCAGCTTGTTCCGACGGTAAATCAATCGTTAATTTAGATTTGTCAAACAAAATATATTAAATCAACGTTTCCTATAGAAAGGTAGAAAAAATCTTAGGAGGTTATTTTATTACAGATCAATATATAAAAGTGATATCAAGGATGGATTGCGACACAACTGTCAAGGCTCATTTACCTTGCTTCTTTCACATTCATACATCGTCTCATATTTTATTTTTTAAATTTTATTTTATATTATAGAAACAAACAATACATAATTTACAGAGATGAAACAATATACAGGAATAAGATACTTCATGTTGTGTACCTATGATATGTTTCCTTGTAATGTCTGCTAAGTAGTATGTTTATTACTTAATTACCAGGTGACGTGTGTAGTATATAGGAGTGTGTGTAATATATGTGTGAGTGTTTGTGTGTGTGTGTATTTATGCGCATTGAACAGTTTAAATTATTGACATGATGCCACGTTTGAATTTGGGCAGTGCATCCGAAAAAATGTCAATGTTAGAGTTTAGACAAATATTATTTGGGGTATGAAGAGCTCGGTTAATTGGCGAATTAGATGCTGTATTTGTTTTATAAATAAGCGGTGGAATAGCACTGTATGTTGTGTACGTCTCAAAGGTATGTTGAAGTTAATATACATTTATATACATACTATTCTGTTATCTGTCTTCATGTGGCCGAAGAATAATTAAATTTTAATTACTTTGGGTGAAAACTTTTTCACACTTTTAAATTCTTTCTTGAATATATAATCAATTTCGTTGATCTTTTAGCAGTCAAATCTTTTTTTTATATTCTTTCTTTTTAAGTCAGTATGGAAATAACATATTTTTTATTTATTAAGTTTTTGAAATAAGTCGTATTATTTAATTCAATCAAAAGCACGAAAGCCTTAATTTGTCTTTCATTGCAGGATTATTTTTTCCCGCATACAAAATAAAAATAAGGTAAACCCGCTAAGTAGTCTCATCCACTTTACAAGTTTTGCATTACACAAGAAGCCTCTGCTGGTATCTTTGGGGCGGGGATAGGAGGGAGGGGAGTGGAAGGGTGAAGTTTTTCAACCCCTCGCCAAAGTATTTACTTTGCAAATAAAACCGCGTAAAAATCACGTAGAATCTTGCCCCCAGTCCTCCACCCACCGCCCGACACAGTGGAATGAAAGAAATGAATGGGAAAAGATATTTTCACGCGAATTTCTTGCATCTTAGATATATATATATAATTTTTTTATTTTTATTTTTTTATGTGACACCTCACAAGAGTGTCCCTGCCTGTGCAGTGCACAGACAGGGGAACTATGTCACCACCCGGTTGGGCGGCGTTGTGAGGCGGAGTAAGGTAGGGGCTGTAGGAAGGGATTTGTTAATGCGGGCCTTGAAGAGGCTCGGATTATAGGAGGGAGGAAAAACAGATGCCGGTAGCTCGTTCCACATACGAGCCGACTTACACAAAAACGAGTCGTAAAAACGGCCCGTTCTCATGAAGCCAACGTCAACCGTGAACGGGTGTTCAGTTCGTGTCCGTCGAGTTTCGCGCACGTGCACCGGTGCATCAGGAATCAATGCTGCTAGCTCCTTGGAGCAGGCATATATACATATTTTTCAGATTTATTTTCGGTCTAACCCAAGTCTAACCCAATCACTCAGCACCCCCCTCCCACTTGAAATAGTAGATCTCTATCCCACACGAAGAAAAACGCATATTATGAATCTCTTCACATTATTGGTCATCCGGTTATAAACGGGATTGTAGGCCGTTTCCTGATAAACATTTAGTAAATTTCTAATATATCAGAACACGTGCTTATGCTTTGATAATAAATGATGTTGAAATGTGAAAATATTTATTAATACGTGTTCCGACATCGTCATTTAGTAAAACCTCTTCATTCATGACTTGAGATCTGCAATCACGTTTTTTAACCAGATTAAAAATAATTTGAAGAGATTGTTAAGCAATCCTTATTTTTCTCTTTGCATGTGAATTTCGATAACGCAGTTTTTTATGAAAATATATGACCGAATTCGGATCTTAATTTTGTATCACAAAACACGCCCGGTCGGTGCATGGGTGCGTGATTTAAAATTAAGTATTCAAGTGCCATGAACTTTTAATTTTCTATGGATCAATGCGATAGTTCATTACTCATTTTCCATTGAAATAATGGCAGAAAAAGGAGAGCATTCCCACTTAACGCCTGTGCTCTAAATATTGCACTCCGTTTTTTAAGAGTCTGGACCCATAATGAATATAAAAGCCGATGAATAATATAATATACAAGTTTTGAATATCTAACAGACAATACAGTACAAAGGGCAACATTACTAACTGTAAAATCTATCATAACTTGTGACAGTAGCGTATGGGGCACAATCAAATTAGCTGGTTTAAATTTCATATCTTATTCGTAATACGATGTAGAAATGACTTTAATAAAGTCAAACATTCCCGGGTTACTAATAATCTGACAATATTTGAAAATCTCCTACTTCTGAAAGCGGAAAATGTTGCTTATGTTGTGATGGAGCACTTAGCCAGCCGAGGAATTGAACACACTACGCCTGGGTAGAACCCAAGCGCGATGTCAACTCAGCCACCGACCGGTCAAATATGTAAGGGTTCATTTAATAGTCTTGAATAAAGTGGTCCTATATAACACAACAACTGTTAACAGAAAACGTATTTAATTATTGAAGACAATACTAGCGATTTCTAAACGAAAATCTGAAACAGAAAAATCAGAAAAGGATAAGGTCACATCTAGGACTCGAACCCAGGACCCTTGTATTTCCGGGACACCGTCTACCAACTGATCTAATGGGACCCTATCCCCCTCGGTCACTTTTGACTGTATCATACTTCGAATAAGAACTACCAACATTGTCTTAATTTTTTTCACCGCACATTTTTACTGGCAACTATCTTTATGTATGATTATGTGTCCCGGAAAGACAAGGGTCCTGGGTTCGAGTCCTAGATGTGACCGTATTATCCTTTTCTGATTTTTCTTTTTCAGATTTTCGTTTATAAATCGCTAGTATTGTCTTCAATAATTAAATATTACAATTTGAGGTTTTACTCAATAAAGTAATTCCGAAAAAATAAAAAAGAAAACTTATTGATAAATACTAAACATAAATACAGCTTTCGTTTTTCTAAATGTCGTCTAAATATTAAAATAAATACAATTTCACCTTTACATTCTTCTTTCACAAGATACATTATAAAGAAAGTAAAACCAAGAAATACAGGGATGATGGGATGGTGAGCGGGTGGTGGCAGGAGTGGTAAAAAAATAAAGAAATTGTATGAAGGAGCGCGAAGCAAAAGTGCGAGTCGAGAGTTTTTATCATTTTAAAAGTTTTCCTGAGATAAAAATTCCTCAGTCGGGTGGAATTGAAGAAAATTATTTTATTTTTCTTTGGAACTGCCGCTTCCCTCTGAGAATTTTAATTTAAAAGAATCTGCAAGATGTATGAATAAAGATGAAAAAAAACTTCTTAAGCGGTTCCTTTTTTATATTTTAAATTATTTTTTTAAACGAGTTATTAATAACAGAACTATTTGTGTTTTGGAACATAAATAAATATTTACAAAGGCTTTAAATAGATTACCAATTATTTACTGTTACAAAAAATCTTTTGCAAAAAAAATAATTATCTCAGGATCCTTAACTTTCAAAAGACGATCAGAAAATTTCGATTCACGCTGTTAGAAAACTTGAAAAGTTACGTCATTTGTCAAAATTTTTTACAAAAGAAATTAACTTATTAATAAATAATTTAGATGTCTATTTTATCGTTTGTTTGAATCGTTCCCACAATCAAAGCAAATCTCAAGTTCATTGAACTCTAGTTACACATATAAACACTAGCGAATTTTTTGTGTTAAATTAGTAAAATTTGTTTTTTAAAGTTTTATATCTAATTGTAGTATTCTTAATGACAATAAATGATTTTAATCCTTTACTCAAAGTCTCGTGCAATATTAAAGAATATTTAGTTAACTTATTTAAGCATATTGCAACTAAAATAATTCGATAATATTTAAATTCATTTTAGGACACAAACAAACAAATGGGATTGTATGTATCTTAAGATAAATAAATTTATATGAGTACGCCTGGTTTCCTCCTAGTTTCTTTTTAACTTAAAGAAAGTAAAAATTAAGATACAACAAAAAATGACGCAAATCACCAAAATGGGATCCTATTTTTTAGAGTTAAATGGGTAGCATAAAGCTCCTTAGCTAATTTATTAAAAATATCTTCGAAATTATTGGTAATCCGGTTGAAAATGGGACGTAGGCCGTTTCCTGATAAACTATTAGTAAATTTCTAATATATCGGAACACGTGTTTATTTACCTGAACTTGCCTTGATTTTAAATATTAGTGATTTTTATTTTCACTAGGCAACAACGTTAATTTTAAGAAACTCTATTAAAAAAGAAAAAAATAAACTAAGATTTCTAACGTATTTCTAGTCTACCGTCATAAGCGGTATTAAAAGTGCGATAGATAGCTCTTTTGTCTTTCAAAGTCATTATTTATTTATAATTTTTTTTTATAATATAATACTAATTACATTTTATGATTTTGACTGTCCAACTAGGAAGGATTCCCGTTTCAGGACAGTCAAATTTACAGGTTTCAAGTTATCCTAAACGAATACAGGATTTAAGACTAGCTAAAATAAGTATGTTAAAACGAAGATAGATAAAAAGATACATAAAAAAGATACATAAAGATACATAGAGGCGTTCGTGATTACAAATTACATTTTTTAGTATCATTTCGGAATCAGTCCTGCCTAGATCCAACAACCATTTTGTCACTCTTGGACCGAAAGATGACAATTCACACAGTTTCAGCTGAGAGGGGATTTTATTATATATTTTAGGACCGAGATATAAGAATATTTTTTGATATTTTTTGAAGCCGCTCTGAACTATATTATGAATGAATTAAAACTATAAAACTATATTTTATTATGAACTTATATTTAACCTGACTCCTGTTTAGTCTTCAAATTATAACATTATTGTTTTTTTTAAATAATTTTTAATCCGGCCATCAAAAATAATGTGCCCAATTTTTCATTCAGTACAGTAAAGTAGGTCTTTTGATATCGGATAATATTTTTTATTTCGTATCGATTTAATTATCTCGAACAATGCGATACTAAACAGGCTGGCTGGGTGGCAGTCCGCACCGTATGCAAAGCCCCGGTCTCGCCCGGGTTCGAATGCCAGCGGTGACCAAGAAGAGGCAGATGGCCGATTGGTGGAGGGATAACCCGCGATGAGACAGGCTCAGGTTCGATTCTCGCTTCCGGTCAAAACAAATACCATTTATTACAGACTACAAGTGGCGTTCAAGTACCGGCGGTCCTCATTGTACAGGTAGGTATTTTGGATAATATAAATTACTTTGTTTTACATATGCGTAGGTACTTAGCGTTTGATACAAGGGTTAAATGCGTACCTAGCGGTTTGGTTTATAAGAATACTAACTATATGTATATATATATATCTATCTCTCTTTCTCTATGGGTCAGGGTTCAATCACCTTATAAAAATACACACAAAAATAAAGTCAAATTTTGAAGGTAAAAATAATTGGTACTCATAGTTAAGTAGTTAAAACTCTAAAACGGTGAGCTCTAGCATTACGAAATTAACACAGCTGTTTTTGTTTAAAATTTGTAGGTCATTGTAACTATTTTTAGACATTAAAATCATATACGTCAAGAGCTATGGAGCTTTTGATTGTTGATAAAATTGTAAAAAAAAATTAAAGCGCGACTTGTTTTCATTCCACATTTTCATATAAAATTAAAATGATTCAATACTCGGGCAAAGCCGGGTGATTTCATCAGCTCTATCTATACGTTTTTTTAATTTTTTGCCTGAACCCAAATAAAGACGAAACATTATTATTTCATTTTTAAGTGATTCATATTCGAATAAAACCGACATAAATTTACATAAACACATTCATATCAGCACAACGCGTTTCCTGCCAAAAATATCTTCTTCATAGGTACTCGAAATTATATCCGCACAAAAATATCTACATATCAATTATTTAAACCGAAATAAATAATACAATAAAAAGTACCGGATAAGATGGTGGCTAATACAAAGACCCGAAAGAAAGAATTGTAAAAAGAACAAGTCAAATTAAAAAAAAAAGAAACAAATTAATTCAGAAAGAGAACACATTCGGCCAATCTGTGGATAATAAATTTTATCGAGAATTACACGTCCGATAAATGTGTTTTTCTGTTAGTTTTTTTGTTTTGTACATTTGAATTCTTTACTTGAGGTGCCACACGCCGCTTTGCAAGGTGTTCGAATAAGTACAATCGTAATTTTTGGTAGTTACCTACCTTAAAACTTACTACGAGTACCTACAAGAGTATTTCAGCTTTGCAATAATCCAAATTAATGGAATATTTATGAACGTATCTGCAAACTAAAAACTGTCTTTAAAAGAAGATGAAATCAGCTATCATATTTTACTATTGCAAATAAATACATATTTTTTGAAATATTAAAATTTTGAATGCAAACATAAAAAAATTAAAATTACTCACTTTACATTTATTGAAACATAAATTACTGTCAATGAAAAATATATTAAAAAATCACTTATTTTATCAGATTATCAGCAAATGTTACCGATACCTCATTTTTTTGTAGTTACATATAACAAAATAAATTATAAAGTTTTTATCAGGAAACTTATCAATTCATTGATTAAAGACCCGAAATCGCGTTTTTAATTTGAATAGTTTGAAGAGATTCTTAATAATTTAGAAATACTTATGTTTCTCCTCGTTTTCTTCTTTATTATATTATTACGTATTTATTTCATTTAGTCAAGATTTGAACTTGTGAACCTATATTCTTGGGTCAAGGCCATTATCAAATGCAACGGAGCTAACTAAAACTTTGATATAAAATTTTAAACTTGGTGTTTTGGCACACGTTGCAGAGGCATGAAAGAAAATAAATCATCTAACGCCAACTGTCCGTAATTATAAAAATCAGTTGTGAAGATCAAACCGAAAGCAGCTGCAAAATCCGTGGTCCATTTTAACCCCTTCAAAACTAGCCTCATTTTTTACAACCAATCCATTTTAATCTACGCACATTATTCTTTTGCTTTTGTTAAAAATTGACCCTTGTCATTTCAAAAACTGGTCCAAACTTTAATTCGACAATCAACAAAGACTGCGCAAAAAACACATAGGTTATTCTACAACTTTATCGCGTGGTATTAAAAATTTAAAATAGTGCTGTCTGTATTTCTATTTGTTGAGATCGTGACAACGGTACATTTTCGTTGGTTGAATCGCAGAATTTTTTTGTTGGGATACAAAAGGGTTTTATCTTATCTTTGACGTATTAATTTCAAATTGAATACATAATTTCGAATTGCTTTTTTGTTGGTGAGATTAAATGTATTAATTGTCTGTGAATTTCTGCAGCTGTAGCTATGTTGAAATTAAAAGACTAGCTGATGTGTACCCGGCGATGTTCGACTTTTATCTATTTTCCACAAAAATAATATGAATTTATTATATATACATATATATAAACCTTCCGGAAGAAATTCTCTAAATTATATTGAAAAGCCTATCAAAATCTCTTGCGTAGTTTAAGAACAGACAGACGCCTATAGCGACTTTATTTTAGTGTAATAGAGAAGAGATATGTAACTATGTATTATTTTTTAATAATAAACTACTGTTTATAAGACAAGGTTTTTTATGTATAGCACAAAGGATAAAAAACTATTATAAGAAATAATTAGTCGCCTGAAATATTCATACAAATTGAAAAAGCCGACGTAGCTCAGTGGTCTAAAGCACCTGACCGGACATTAGAAGGAGCGGGTTCAATTCCCGTCGGCGGCATTTATTTTTACTCGGAAGATATTTTAAATTTGTATGGATATTTCAGGCTAATAATTATCGCTTATAATAATTTGTTATTCTTTTTTGTGCATTTGTTAGTCTGAATTAATGATAAAACAGTTCCCATTTTGAAAATGACAATTTAAATATTATGTTACACTTTTTCACTTGTATATATTTTCACAAAATATGTTTCAATTTTTTAAAAGATACTTCAAAGCAAATCTAACGAGTTCATCGAACAAGAGTTACACAGTCAGAGGCACAACCGAGGTTATTATTTTTATTTTTATTATCGTTTCAGGCTAGTAGTTCAATCATCTTAACTATAAGGAAACTAATTCGTTAATTTTTTTTCAGCAATAACCTCTAGAGCGGTGAGCTGTAGCCTCATGCAAATTTGCGGATTGCTAAATCAAAAATTTTCAGTAAAATTGAACTCTTTTCATATGTTTTCTTTAGAGCACAGGCGTCAGGTATTCTGTCCTTGTTCTATCGGTATTACAATGGAAGATGCTCTGAGGAACTAGCGTCATTGATCCCTTAGGCACCGGTGCGTAGTCGGGATACACGCCAAACGCGCGCCCAACATTTGTACACGGTTGACATTTGTCACGTGACAACGGGTCGCTTCTACGATTCGTTCTTAAGTTCAACAGCTCGGCTGTGGAACGAACTGCCGGCCTCTGTGTTTCCTCCCTCCTACAACATGGGACTCTTCAAGACCCATGTTCACTCCTTCCTCTCCACAAAAAGACCCTCCACACAGCATCCCCAAAGATGACATAGGCCCTGAGGGAAATTAAAAAACCCTCCTGTCTGGAGTTAATATTAAAAAAAAATGTTTTAGCAATTTCTATTTCGTGATATGAAATTTTGAATTATAGTACATTAACGCGGGTGCATCCGAATTATGAATTAATGCTTAGTCCTTGTTTTATTTACATTTATACATTTTATTGGCCTGCCCTGATTCACGCATTTGATTCAGATGAACGTTTCATCGTCCGAAGGCATTCCTAACTTCTTACGTTCACTTGTACATCAAAACTGACACTCATTTAATAATCCATCCACTCAACATCTAAAATTCATCCTTCTTAATTTTGTTCTTGTCTTGATTTATAATTTAGTTATGCGGTTTTTATGGAAGAATTTGTAAAAAATAATTTTAAAATAAAACAACCCAAAATCACCGGATACAATAAAAATTACACGTTGTCTGCAACCGTTTTTCAAAAAAAAAAGCTCGCATACAAGCTGGTCGAAGTACAATAAGTGACCCTTTCTAGATCACATCCCTAATGGTAATAGTAATAATAATAATGATAGAGAAGCGTTTCATCGCAAGGGTTAAATTAAATTAATATCAGAATCAACCCTTCATTGACCGATCTTCTTTGTTTTCTTTTCTGAGTATTTTTTGTACCACGATTTGGACTCTTTTGTTCCTTCGTCAAACCATCTTTAGGGTTAAATTTAAAAATGATACCTGAGCTTAAAGTTGGAATGCTTTCAAAGCATAATACATTTAACGTCTTAAAATAACTAATTACTGCTTATTTTAATTATATCTCTATAAGTTTTACTACTCGGTTTCAATCGAGACCTTCCTTTCTCATTAAACACTTGATAAATTTGATTTAAATTGTATGCCATTAATAATGAAAAATAAATAAAAATATCTTTTTTCCGAGATCCATAGCTCATGCTTACTTTGTCCACTAAAATGCGTACAAAAAGCATGTGCAAATTTCACGACGCCAGAGCTAATCGTTCGAAAGTTTTTCGAGACGAACGAATGAGTAAAAAAATACTTCTCACTATTTTAATCCTAGCTCATTGTCTCAACTACTTTCAAAGCGCTCATACGAACCCGAGTGAGATTGACCTTAATGTTAACCGACAAAACAGAGGTTCGTATGACGTCACGCGTATCCCGCCAGATTTCGATTTTGGTGGGCATTGAAACATGCAAATTTTGATAGTTATTTTATGTGAGAAATCATCATAAAAAATAATTAAAAATTAGTTTTTAACTCAGGTGACCATTCATAAAAAAATACTGAACTAACTAACTAACCATCACGCCGTTTTTTCACAGGGTAGGTAGAGAGAACCGACCGCCAAACAACTCGGTCTTGGCACACACTTCCTGCCTCACTCACATTCATACATCGTCTCACACATACTCTTCTATTATTCTGACTCTTGGCATGTACTTTTATTGTAAAGAACATGATATTTTGTTCTGATTTCGTTTTGGAATTCAGGCGACCAAAGCAGATGTGCAGGGTCAGTAATGAGCAGGTATTCTATATGTCCGGATGTAAAGGGTTGGGGCGATAACAGGACTAGGCGTTTGTACGCTAGCTGATTGATTTGAGGTTATGAGAAGAATAATATTACGTGTAGAAAGCGTGGCAAGCAATAATAATAAAATTCATTCGTAATGGATGAGTAACTATCAAAATATTTTACAGTTCAATCGTAATGGAAGATTAACTATCAAAAAATTATACAGTTCAATCGTAATGGAAGCGTAACTATCAAAATATTATACAGTTCAATCGCCATGGAAGAGTAACTATCAAAACTTTATACAGTTCAATCGTAATGGAAGAGTAACTATCAAAATATGTTTGTTGTAAGTAAGTTCAGAAATGTGTTTGCCATCCACTGAATATATAGTATCCTAGAATTGTGATGTGTGATGTGAGAAATAAGGAAAAAAATGTAATTAGGTCAAACGTACACGTCCACAAAATAAAGTGAAGTTATAACAAAATATTTAAAATTATAAATAAAACTACAGCATTTAAAAACAAAAGATTACTCAGACCACTTTAAGGGCAATTTAACAATAAAAATACTGAAGTATTTTTTTTTAAATCATTGCCAGAAATTATCCTAAATATAAACTGAATACTTTGGCATGTAAATAAAAAAAATAAAGAACAAAATGACACGTTCCTTACACACACAAGCCCAGCTTTATTATGGTATATCTTATGTATAAAATTAGGTGAAATAGTTATTCTATTTTCTGTAAATTATGTAACATTATTTTTTTGAATTAGCATAAAAAAATTGTCATTTTAAAACTAGGAACGGTTTTTATCTCGAATTTGAATCGAATATATATTATGTCGATAGTAGTTACCTAAGTATCAAATTATTAATTATAAGGGGTGATTTTTTAAATCCATTGTTTTAGGTGCTAAATAAATTCACTTCAATAAATCTTTGGAATTATTATTTCTAAACAAGCTAATAGTTGAACTAGGCGAAAACAAAAGGAATACGTTTCAGTTGTTCTTAATTAAGCGCCTAAGGCGAAACTATTACAAAAGATTTTTTAAAATGTCAATTATTACAAAGCGGAAGATTGTGTCATTGTTTCAGAACCCTTGCTCATAAAAATGTCGTTATATTATAAATTTTTAAGGCGATGCACTACGTCGTGTAATATTTTAAATTAAGCCGCTATCAATAACAACCCTTACGTAGATGGCAATAAGGTTTAAATTCCCGCTTAACACCATCCGCCTGTTTTGATTTATGCAAGAAAAAAACATGGCCAAAAAGTGCCTTTTATTTTATTTTGTAGATGTTCAGGCATAAATACTAAAAAAAATTTCGATCATTTTATAAATAACTTAATTTGCCACATTTTACAATAAAATCATAACAGAAAATGGGTCCATAAGTAGGAGATTTTGAAGTTTAAAGCAGTTTTCATAGGCCTTATACATTATTTTTTTCTTTGCTTATAAAAATACATATCTAAAAAATACTCGATTATTTCAAAGGCCAAGATGTATTCTACTCGCAGTATTTAATTAAAGCATCTGAAACATTTCTAGGCGACCAAATTTTCAAACCAAAAACACATGATTTTGCAATTCTACGTAGTGCATCGCCTCAATAATTGTAACTTTGTTACAAATTATGCTGTGGATTGAGTTGATCTTCAAAGTTGGATCTGACATCTTTCATTTTCTTTTCGATTAGAAATGAATTCAGCAACACAAATTTAATTTAATATCTGAATGTTCACAGCTTTATTACTAATAATTGTAACCATCCGACTTCAGTCTAGTTTCAACGCGCAATCTTTTTATCGTAGGTTCGTATTCAAAGCTCTTCAGCAAACGACTTATAAGAATTTGTGTGAACACGTGTTTCGCTGTCCTCATAAAACATTCGCTTTTAACTTATACTTTGTTATGAACTCTGAAAATTCATGCATTAACATTAACATCTTAATAGTGACTAGTCAATATTAATATGTTAATGTTAGTCACTATTAATAGTGATATTAATAATATTAATATTGACTAGTCACTATTAAGATGTTAATGTTAATGTTAGTCACTATTAAAATGTAAATGTTAATGTTAGTCACTATTAAGATGTTAATGTTAATGTTAGTCACTATTAAAATGTGAACGTTAATGTTAGTCACTATTAAGATGTTAATGTTAATGTGAGTCACTATTAAAATGTCTTAATTTCGTAAACTTGTGAATAATATTTTATTTTAGCTAGATTTAACCTATTCGTGCTCGCTTCTTAGTCCCATTGTCTCAGGTCTCAACCCGTTCAGTTCTTTTTTACACTTTTTTGTAATTGTAACAATACTTATTCCTTTATTCATTGTAACGAGAAGAGAGAGGGGTTAATTTATGGTGCTAACCCGTTTCACCCCGTGGAAACAATTGACAGAAGGTGGATATAAATTATTATTGTTCTATTCTTTTCTCTTGTACGATATTTCAAAGCGCCCTCTCTTTTTGATTTTGCAAATCTTCTTTCTTATTATATCGTGTGAACCTTGCAAAGTGCCATAGTATGATGGCTTGAATATTGTGAAAAATGTCATTGTAAAATTTTTAAATCAAAAACTTACTAAGTAGTGAGTAAGTAGGTAAAATTTTTAGTCAAAATTTTGTAATTTAAAAAAAATTTTCGAATTAAAAAAAGACCAACGCAAGTGGATGAACACGTGTTTAGATATAATTACGAATTTTATAAGCATCTTACAGTCCCATTTTTAATGGTGAATGGATAATCCCTAATGATTTGAAGATATTTTCAATAAATCAGCATTACCAATTTTTCTCCGTGTACCACACAAGAGTCCCAATTGCTTACTTGTACGACTTGTTAGATTATGGAATCCGCAATTGGGGTATGTTATGAAGCTGAACATAATTGGGAGGGAAAAGAGTAGGTGGAGATGGATGGGGAAGTACCTAAATCTTCAAATCTGGTCACCAAACAAGATTAACACCATTAAAATTCATATTCAAATTCAAGACTCAAAACCATATTGTGATAAAAGCAACAGTACACAACAATATTTTGAATTTTGCGTTAACCCATTTAACCCTTAGGACAGGTATGAAACAATAGTATGTAGAAACAACCCTTAGAGAACGAGAAACAATGTATTTCTTGGGAACGTTCTTCTTTCCTCTGTTAAGATTTCTTTACCGTTCCAACCCCTATTGTCTTTTTAATAATATTTCTACCCTTCTCTCTGCAATATGGTTGGTTGAACAATATTATAACAGTTGCAATTTATTTTATTCTTCTAGTTTTTTTTAATTAAAAAAGCAACGTGCAATTAATGAAATGTCTCTAGAAAACAAAGGCTTGCATTTAAAAGGTGTATTTATCTAAAAATGGCCATGTTGATAAAACATCACTTAGAATCGAATTGTTGATTGAAAAGCTGTGTTTTGTGAACAGATCTAAGGGGAAGTATCTCGACTCGCAAGCCGGAGGTTGCGGGTTCAAATTTTATTTGATTGATTTAGTAACATAGAATAATATATAGTATCTATATTTGTGGCATCTTCCAGAGTAAGATACTTCCAGTATCACCCGTGTTTGGTATTTTGTTCCTTATCCTTAATAACTTTTCTGTTCCCCATCTACTTCTCTTTCCCAGTACCTTCAGCATCATAACATACCCCGATTGGGGATGTCATGGTCTCACTGGTTGTAGACGGTCGGGAGCAATTAGGACTCTTGTGCGGTTTTACATTAAACAAATATATATCATTTGATTTCCAAAATCTACCCTAGTGACGCTACCGACAATACAAATAGGGTTGTAGCTATGTCAATTACAAAAAAATTTGTTACTTTATATATATGTGTTATAATATTTTTTCAAGTATCTGCCTAGGTAAGTACCCACAAATATTCTAATTAGGGTGAAATGATTTCTTTTTTCAAAACGCTTTTAAATATGGCGTGCCGCCCCTACTGAGTTCGGAGACGGTAGAGACATTCGCAAATAGGAAGAAATCATCTCGCACCAATGGGCGTCTTCCTCTCCTCTTCCTCTTATTCGAAAATCGAACGTTCGTTATTCGTTTTTTAAAATAAAACCTAACGTAGGAGGGGGATGCTAATGAAAGAAGGGCAGAAAGAAACGAAATGGGATAGCGTAGCAGCCATTATGCGAGTGAGAAAATTATTATGTTTCTAGCTTATATAAAAAAACTTATACATCAACTTTACATACGTGTAACAAATGGATTACAGTGTGGCTGATATAAAATGGTAGAAAATGATCGGAATTTTTTCACAATTAAATCATTTTCTGCCTGAAGAGGGTGGTCATATCCCATGCAGACAATAGCCAGATGGAAAATACCTCGTAATTCAGTGCATTCTGTCAACTGTTGGTGGCACCGATGCACATATATGCATAACATTACAGCAGTTGACATAAGAAATAAATCTCGGTACTATCCAATTAGGATTCGGGTTAAGTGGTCGCGCGGTTCACTAATTTTCAATCTCTGTAGAGAAAGGCTCAATCCTCAGTCAAAACAAGTTATTAAGTGTAATATTTTAAATTGAGCCGCTATCAAAAACAACCCTTACGTAGATGGCGATTAGGTTTAAATTCCCGCTAAACACCATCCGCCTGTTTTGATTTATGCAAGAAAAAAACATGGCCAAAAAGTGCCTTTTATTTTATTTTGTGGATGTTCAGGCATAAATATTTTATTTTTTTTGGATCATTTTATGAATAACTTAATTTGCCACATTATACAATAAAATCGTAACCGAAAATGGGTTTGTAAGTAGGAGATATTGAACTCTAAAGCAGTTTTCATGGGCCTTTACATTATTTTTTTCTGGGCTTATAAAAAGACTTATCTAAAAAATACTCGATTATTTCAAAGGCCAAGATGTATTCTACTCGCAGTATTTAATTAATGCATGTGAAATATTTCTAGGCGACCAAATTTTCAAACCAAAAACACATGATTTTGCATTACTACGTATGGCATCGCCTTAATGGGTAAATCAAGTGGGGGAGGAGTGGGGACTTTTGTGAAAATATTCCCTGGGTTAGGTACTATTCACCTGCAATAATTCAGCTTTCCTCTAATTTTTATCAGTTACGGTTTTTTGTCTTGATTGACTGGGCTAGTAAGCCATCTATTTACGACGTTAGGAGTCTTTCTCTGAACTTGAGACCTTGAGAGACAGTGGTGCATAATATACTATTACAATCGTGCAATTCTCTGTAATATCAATAACTCTGAATTAATGATATAAAAGTAAGGTAAGAGAAATGGCACTTAGTACTCTCCGAATTCATTCCATCATGCTCTAGGCCTCACAGGGAACCGTCCTTACATTTTTCCCTCCTCTTCAAATATTTGCTTAAGCTTCGCGGACACTTACGAAGTGTCGAAGTGGAAAAATTCCTCAAACGGGTACTTCAAACAACTCCAAAGCTGTTCCCCAAATCATGTGGCACTTTTCAAAAAATCATTTCATTCCTTAAGGCTTATTTAACACTTAATATATTTGGAATGCACCTTTTTATGAATTGTTTGATTTTGGTTGGAGAGCATTTGTTGAATCGATTTCGGAACCGATTTTAATTGCTGTGATGTTTGAATGGGTAAATTTTTGCCAGAAAATTGACGTTTTTGATTATTTTTTGTTCTTTCTGAACGTTTCTCTTCAGTCAAGTGGAAGACGTTAGCATTGAAATTAAATGTGCAATGGTATTGGCAAACAATATTGGCGTCTTTAGTTAAATAACTACTATTCTAATTGATGACAGAATGTCCAGCAAAAAGTAAGTAGTGTTTCGTAAAAACAGGAAAAAAATTCAAACCAAATTCTTGTATAAAAATCTGTGAATATTTTCATACATATCTGTTCATTAAATCAAAAGCATTTTGCACCCTTATTTTCATAATCTCTACCCCTAATAAATCCTCATCAACCACCCCTGTCCATCCCTTGCTACGATGGTTCTTATCTGCTTTTGACATATGATTTTTTAATCGTCTTCTATCGAACAATTATCCTAAGATGTGGAAGAGAAAATGGATTAATATTTTCATAAAGGCCAAGCAATTTACAATGATTTCAATTATAATTTAATGAAGTTGGCATTTATAAGGAACATGTTTAATGCACGCCCATTGCGAATTGTAATGCGGGAGGAACTTTCTAAACGCATGATTAGAAAATAAATGCGAATGAAAATGAATGCGTTAATTATAAAATCAATTTAATGTATCATTTAACTAAGTAGTTAGTCAAAGTACAAAATAAATACTTTTCTAATATTTCTATAGATTTCTTAAATGAATTAATAGGTTTCAGAGGAAACCTATTAATTCATTCGTTAAAAGCCTGCAATCCCGTTTTTAACCGCAATATCAATCATTTTAAGAGATTCTTAATAAATTATTAATTCTTATGTGAGTCAGTAAGAGAATGGCAAAACCGATTTTTGATATATTGTTAGGCTCTGATTGTGAAGGTATATAGAAGTTAGGGAATACAGGGCTGTTCAAATCGGGTCATGAAGGGTCGGCATAAGTTATTTCAAGCATTGTTTTCAATCATGACTGATGGTCAGGTACTGAAAATAATTATCAATTAGGGATACTCACAGTACCTACATATAAAACTCAGAAATTTTAATTATATTTTTGAAACACAAAAAATTTTTTAAAAATTAAATAAAAATGATTATTTTACTACCTCGAATTTTCAATATTTTAATTTTAACACAGTGGCGTAGCTCAATTGGGCTGGCAAAAGGGGCGAAGAAAAAAGTGAGGAGTGAAAATTTAAAGTGGGAGAGGGGGGAGGGGGGGGGGGAGGCGATTCGCTTTACATAATTAAAATGAAATATCCTGCGAAAACATTCAAATTGGGTTTCTTTTAATTGAATTTTAATACTTTCCCGCCGTTTTATCAGCCGCGGTATCGACGCCATTTGGACGGGCGACATTTTCCCAAATCTTTAAAGATTTCATATTTTCTTTTCGGAAAAATTACCAGAATAATTTTATAAAATATTTTTTTTTAATCGGATGTTTAAACGCTTTAACCATTGCTATATAACGTACTAGATGGAAAAAAAATCGTGCAATGCAGAAATTATTAATTGAACTTAAATGTTATAAGGTTGGTAAGAATCAAAACTGTTAATTTTAAATTTTGCTTAACAACTGTTACATCTATTAAAGACCTTGGTGTCTCTCTTGATAGCAAGCTTTCTATTCGGGATCACATAACTGCAATCGTTAATAAATCCCTCAAACTACTTGGTTGATCACTAGAATCACTTCGGACTTCAAAAACGTAAATACCCTTAGAACTCTTTATTGCTCCTTGGTTCGCCCCCATCTTGAATATGCTTGTGTTATTTGGTCTACTTTTTATTATGTCCATATTCGACGCATTGAATCTGTTCAACATCGGTTCTTAAGAGGGATTGCTAGGAGGCTAGGTTTAGAAAAAGGCAAATACTCATATGATGAAATTGAACTAACTCTAAACCTCTCTCCTTTGGAAGTCCGTCGGGAAAGAAATGACCTCATTTGCTTCTTCAAAATTATAAATGGTATTATTGATTCACCTACTCTACTGCAACTCATTCGCTTCAATATTCCCTCGCAAAGACTCAGAAATAATGAACTGCTCTTCCTCAACCATCATTCGACAAATTATGGATATTATTCACCATTGTCCAGAATGTGTAGACTGGTCAACTAAAGTCAAAATCTTAACTTTTTTGGGATAAGTCTAAATGATTTTTGCCAGTCGCTAAACAAGTGACGGAATATTATAAGTGTCCTGTGGTCCTGACCCACGGCGTATTCTTGACTTGATTCGACTTGTCACTTTATTTTCTTATATTATATCTACCATATGTCTTTGCTTTCATGTACCTTTGTCTACTCCTATATTTTACATTTTACTTTATTCATGTTATTATTTTGTAATTTGGACGATGTCCGTTAATAAATAAATAAAACAATCGTCTTTTTGTGTGACAATCTAAACACAGAGGAACTATATCGCCATCCGGCTGTGCAGCGTTGTGAGGCGGGTCAAGGAAGGGGCTGTACGAAGGGATTTATTAATGCTGGTCTTGAAGAGGGAATAAAATGAAGGAAGTCTGTACAACATTAAATACATATAGGTTAAAAAATATTTTACACTATTAAATTGTCTGTTAAAGCATCAAAAACAATTGTGAGCTCTGGCGTCATGAAATTTACAGAGATTTAACTGATCTAAATTTTGAGTAAAACCCAACTTTATTGTTTATTTAAAAAAAAAATGTAATCCAATTATAGACAGCCCTGATTTACTCAGCCTAATAAACAATTAGTACAACGAGTTCAAAAAAAAAAATTATTGAAAAAAAAATCAGTCATTTAAGCATTCGCTTGCACCTAGATTGCTTGAATATGGCAATACTTTCGCAGAAATAGTTTATGTGTTCAACTGCACGGAATATAGTTACAAGAAGGCTATAATAATAATAATTAATGTTGGCATAAAACTATTCTTCTACACGGGTTCTATATAATTTAAATAGCATATTTAACTTCACGATTACTTCATTAAATTATTATGTATTTCACGTGTTTGTAAAAGCCTGTGTGCATTTATTGTAATGTAATTTACTATAATTACTGAAAAAGGCTGAAACCGGGCAGTAAAGTTTGTTATCTGAAGGATCTAAAATAAAGTATAGATATCAAGTTTTGTTTGAATTGACCCGTCAATGGTGTCAAAAGATTAAAAATCTTATTTTATTTTTGATTCAATTATCTCGTGTTGAAATTGGTTAAGAATATAAAAGAGAATTTGCTAAGCCCATGAGCTTCGAATTTTCACCGCAAGATGGGGTTAAGATAACGCTCCTTTAATTGGCTCGATGGATAAACCCAATATAATATTCAAGTTATTATGGTAAAACCGGGTGTCCAACTTTTATGGAAATCGCCACAATTTAAAGACATTTAAAAAAATCATGTTATTGCTTAAAAAATTTACTTTACCTAACTTTTATAATTTATATTGTAATAGACTTTAAGGAAACGCAAATTGAATGCCGCTGAAAGAAGTAAAAGTCGTGCTTAAACAATGTTCATATTTGGCATTTCATCCGTCTGTAAACGTGTTTGTTACATTCCGGTTCGTGTTTAAGATGGTTGAAACTAGAGAAAAGTCGAGCAACGCAGGGTAAAGGTTAGCTAGTTCCTTATATAAAATATTTTTATGATTTAAAGTAGGTAGGTACTTGGAAAAACACCATTTTTTTATTGTTTCACATAGTGTTTGTTTTATATGTATCGACGTAATTACATGCAATGGTCTAAAGGCGAAGCTTAATGCTAAATCACTATTATGATAAGGGGGTATTTCACTATGTCGGGCTAAATATCTGACTAGCTATCCGTTGGCTGGATTTAAAGATCAGAATAACTTCGTTATTCAACGGCGACCGTTTCACCATTGTTTCGAACTTCCGGATAGATAACACTCGAAATAGTCTGGCAACATCGCAAAATGTTTGCAGTTACTCAATCTACTGCCACGGCTGTCATGCGTCACAGTCCGCACACCGCGAAGTGTGCATTTTTTTGGTTATGTTATGTTGATTATCAGGTCATTTTAGATAGATTCGTGTCGAATTAATACATTGTTTCTTATTTTGAACACAATCAAATAATTCAGGATGGATCATACAAGCATTCAAATTCATTCTACAAAATTCGACTCACTTCTCAGCTGTTAAACTCGGAATGTTTTGACGCCATCTTTGATTCGAGGAATAGCGCCTAACGTGAAGTTCGAGCACTGATTAGTCAAATCTAACTTTAACCCGAGCGTTAGCGTTATTCAGATATAGTGAAAACGAAAAAATGACTAATCCGCGGATAAGTGCTTGGTCAGAACATAATCAGAGATAGTGAAATACCCCCTTAATCTTTATAACGAATTGGTGTACATTATGAATACTAAAAAAAATGATTTAGATAAATTAAAGGTTTTACTATCGTTTCGTTTGATTTAAATTCAAATAAACAAATAAATTACTCAGTAAAAAATATAAATGTAATCTTCTAAAAAAACATTTTTTCAATAGAAATGTATGAACGCGTAAAGATAACAACTTTAAAAAATAAAATATTATAGCTAAGATTATCTGTGACAGTTTCATTTGATGAACTTTTTTGCTTTCTTATAAAATTATTTACAAAATAAATAAAAACCAATATTGTGCTTGAAATCGAAAGTTTGTCAAGTGATGTTATTGCCTATACGTACAATGTAAGGTATACCAAGAATATACACATTTTTGGCTTGTAGCTGCCTCTTAACCTTTTAAAAACTGAATGCGAAAGTACTTTCCTAGGTAAGTGCATGACTAGTGGCATCCATTATCATCTTACATCCTTATGGTATCCCTTTCCAGTGCCACCCGCTCTCAGGATAATTATTCGGGCCCCATAATTCTTTTTTCAAATATTTTCCTTCGTTTAGCAAAGAAAATAATAAAAAAGGGGTTGGACAAAGTCATCTTTATCCATCCACATTTTCACGTCAGAGGAAGAACATCATAGCACAGAAATATCAACTTTTTACCGACAAAAATTTAGAACTGTTGGTATGGAAAAAATTTTTTTGAAAATTTTGAGCATATTGAAAAAAATAATTTGAAATTTTACTTAGTATCATGTAGAATCACCTCCCGAAGTAAGCATACCTTACTCTAGGACACCTATACATAAGAAGGAAATTGGTAAACACAAAGCGCATGAAATTAAAATTTAAACCCAGTTGTTTCAAATAATTTTATCAATTTATCAAATTTTGGAGTTTTTTATTTTCATATTTTTTATTTTTTATTGTTCTTTAAAGTGCAATCCTATTAAATCGCAATTAAGCAGTTTGTTAACAGGACGTTCATGTTCGATTACAATATAACATATGTACATAATATCATTGCTAATTACAATACAACATATGTATAAAATATTTATCACTAACCACTGCCATAATAAATAGTATTACTAATACAGAGTATCTCTGCTTAGTAGCCATGTTTTTAGCATATATCTGAATATCTTAGGCAATTCGCCATTTTTTATATTGCTTGGTAACATGTAGAATATTTTGGGCACGTTGTATTCCAGGGTTCGCTGTCCGTATTTATTGTTATATTTTGGTACAAGCATTCCTTCATTTTTTGTGAACCTAGTATTTTTTGTGAACCTAGTATTTTTGGTGAACCTAGTATTTTTTGTGAACCTAGTATTTTTTGTGAACCTAGTATTTTTTGTGATACTAGTTCTGCATAGTTGTTCTATTCAAGTTTTGTTATTATATCATTATTGGCCAGTTCTTTCACAGAACTGAAATGATAACAGAACTTGAATAATATTTTCAAAGAACTTGATAATTAACTTTTATTTAAATTGAAATTTGTTGAATTGTTCTTATTCTGTGAAACCCGTTCTAAGTGTGGTATTTATCAAAAAAAGCTTACTTTATACACGTAAACTGTAATAATATGTAAAAAATATAAATATTTTATGGAAATAAATCGAAAGTATGATGTTTTTCCTCGGCGCCCCACAATTTTCGGAAGGTCTTAGGAATAATTCTACTTTCCCGTTTCTTCTGCAATCCATCAGGGTGATTAAAAACCAATTTGGGAACAATCGAATCCCTTCTAAACCTTTCGTTTTTCTACTCTTTATTCCTCTTCTTCTATTTAAAACCCGCCACCGGTAAATGCCATGAAGAAAAACAATGGAAGACCGCTCAAGCGACTTCGAATAAAGAACTCAATTGAAATTCGAATTATTTTCAAATGACACTAATTCTAGAAAAATAATTACAGGTACTTATAAATTTTTTGACTTATAGCATACTGAAGTAAGTATGATTTTGATATTGAAAGTATACTCATATACAAACTAATTTGATGTTTATTGTTAACAAACTTTCACGGAAAAAAATGAGTATTGCTAATTTATTAAGAATCTTCTCAAATTATTCATAATCCGGTTAAAAACTGAAACTGATAGATATATATATTTTTTTTTTTAGTTTTTTTTATTAGTAAAAAAAAGATACACGAATTACATAATATAACAATTACATAATATAATTACACAATATAGTAGGTTATTAATTACATAATATAAGTATTCGATGTACCCCCATAAATAAGCAGGGCTTGTGTGTATGGGGGTGTTGTTATATTTGTTTATATTTGGTACGATTCAGTTCAACTGTTCGGAATACTTTTTAAGGTGGCTTTTGAATTCGTTTATATTTGCATTCATGTTTCTAATTTTTTCTGGTAATGAGTTAAAAAATATATCCTGATATACTTTTAATAAAATACGAATGTATTAATTGTCACAATGTCAGAACTCGTGTTCTTAAAAATCATAATATTTTCGCATTTCGTCATCATATATTATCAAGGAAAATGCAGTGACATGAACACGTGTTCCGATATATTAGAAAATAACTAAAAGTTTATCAGGAAACAGCCTGCAATCTCGTTTTAACCAGATTACCAATAATTTGAATAGATTCTTAATAAATTTGAATAACTAATGTTTCTGCGTGTTGTGTTATCTATATTAATTCAATAACACCAACTGAAGATGGTGGATTATGGCTTCCCCATGAGAAAGATACATTTTTGGAAGTATCTTACTATTAAGATCTGATTCTTTCACCAGGATGATAGTGAGAGTATAAGTAACACATTAAGGCAATGCCATACGTAGTAATGCAAAATCATGTGTTTTTGGTTTGAAAATTTGGTCGCCTAGAAATGTTTCAGATGCTTTAATTAAATACTGCGAGTAGAATACATCTTGGCTTTTGAAATAATCAAGTATTTCCTAGATAAGTCTTTTTATAAGCCCAGAAAAAAATAATGTAAAGGCCTATGAAAACTACTTTAAAGTTCAAAATCTCCTACTTACGAACCCACTTTCGGTTATGATTTTATTGTGTAATGTGGCAAATTAAGTTATTTATAAAATGATCGAAATTTTTTTTAATATTTATGGCTGAACATACACAAAATAAAATAAAAGGCACTTTTTGGCCATGTTTTTTTCTTGCATACATCAAAACAGGCGGATGGTGATAAGAGGGAATTTAAACCTTATCGCCATCTACGTAAGGGTTGTTATTGATAGCGGCTCAATTTAAAATATTACGCGACGTATTGCATCGCCTTAATGAAATAAATTTAATTTGCTCACGCTGGGATTTGAGCCCGTGACCGCTGGATTCTATTTCGATGGCGTATTATTTTAAACTAGTGAAAAACTACGGGTAGTCTGAATTCTTGACACAATCATTTCCAATTTTGATTCATCACTTAAATTCAAATTTTCATTGAACCGGAGTTACAACCACAAAGACAGACATACAAACCCCTAATCGAAATGAGTATATGAGTATGAGTATATAATAAGAATATGAGTATTTATTTTTTTGTCATATTTATGTACATATTCGTTTTCCAGACATTTGCACAAACGGCCAGTTATGCATTTAACTGCTCAAGTTTGGATAACAGCCACAACTCACAGCCATGATGCCAGCGATAATGCTCTTTTTGACATGTGCAGTCGTATGTTTTTACGACTATTTTCCTAGCAGCATAGTTCGTCAAAGTAACGTTCTGGTTGGAATGCTCGCTAATCCTAGCATATTCGCTTCTTCTATTATCAATATACACATACATGCAACATATTATGTGATTATATTATGCGTACTTACACAATACATTGCGTTTCTTAATATTTTTTATGTTAAGCCGCACAAGAGTCCCAATTGCTCCCAACTATCCAGAACCAGTGTGACTATGGCATGCCCAACTGGGGTATGTTGTAAGGCTGAAGGTATTGAAGAGGGGAAGGATATGGGGGAAGAACCTGGCTATTAAAATCTGGTCACCAAACCCGGCCAAAACCATATTCAATTCGTAGTTTTGTTTAAATTATTTATTGTAGTTTACTCGAGTCGATAAAGGAAACATCTTTAAACCGTGTTCAACGCTCATATAGCGAAACTTTGAGAGGTTTACTTTTGCGAGTCATGGTGATCTGATGCTGCGTATAAACACGATACAACTTTTGAAAGCCGAGCCACGAATTATGTTGTTTATTCCGTTCCCATAATTCATGGTTCGGATCGCAGAATTTTTTTCCTGTTCATACGGAGCATGAGTACATGCATACACGCATGCGTTGGGTACATGCATAGAACCAGCGGTTATTCATTTGGAAGCATGCGTCAATTCTTAACTAACCAATAAAAAATAAAAAAAATATTGCCAACGCTCAAAACACATGAAATACGCGACATAAATCAAAAGAATACTCACTGATGGCGAAAACAATAACTACATTTGGACATTCAGATATTTTACGCCTAAACTACGCAATAACCTACCCGACAAAACAAGTCAAATAAAAGATAGAATCAATTTGAAATCGCCACTAAACAACGGTCGTGCAATACAGACTATTTCTATTAATGTTCTTATATATCTACTGTCTTACTAATTAGATTTTTACACGCCCGTTCAACCTTGGTGTTGTAAAAGCCAGCCTTGATCCTGGTTTAAGACCGATTTAATCAAACAAACACCATATTAATAAGTCATGTTTTTTACTGTTCTGACCTTACGCGCCGCGTAATATTTACACCAAGTTTTTTAGTAGGCTGCTAATGTTACCTTGAATAGTATGATAATATTTATATTGCTGTTATGTTTTTGATGATAAATAAATATGTAGGACAAATAAATTAAATTCAAAATCCATGTAATTTATATAAAAGATGACCGAGAGACATTTACAACATTTATTTAAAAAAAAAAAATCAACATTTTAGCAAAGTTTCGCGGTACGAGCGTTGGCCACTGTGTACACTAAAATAAACAAAATTAACTAGTGTTATGCTACGTTTGTATACGCGAGCCAAACTGTCGAGCTGAACCTCAACTTAAGGAGAAACGAAAAGAAACGAAGCAACCGCCAACGGAGCGAAACTCCGCTTGCAGTTGCATCGTACGTACTATAAAAATACATAATCAGGCAATCGTTTGAGATTTTGAATTAAATTAACTTTGTTTTACAATTTGCACTAATTTTCGGTAATGGACACTGGCCCGCCCACTGTAAGACATTTTAAAAATTTAAGTTGGTATGGCAGAAAAGGAAAAATGCATCACGTAACGCTTCACGGAGTCGACTGATTGCATCTCTATGTGCACCAGGCAGGTACTTGAGTGCATTGTGCAACGTGCACTTCTTTAGAATGATGTAAAATGCATTAATGCGGTCGTGGAGAAAAGGGACTAAAGTTAGTTTTCCCAAAAAAAAATTTTTTTGTTTAAATTCTCCCTTATTCATTATATTTTTTAAACTCTCGACTTTGGTGTGTGTAAATCCATGGCTATGTTGTTGTGATTTAAGAAATTAATCATAAAATAAAGAATAACACAAAAAGTGTCTTGTGGGCGTGTTTTATGATCCAAATTTTGCCCAATCGAGTCTCCAATACAAAACTGCATTTGTGAAATTAAATGGGAAGTGGATCTACGATGTCAAGCGAATATAAGTGAGAAAGAGTGCTCGGCTATTGGGCTAAATGTAAAATGTTTTACTGATCTTATTTGTTTATTATTTATTGTTTATGTGTGAATAACGACGAGATTGATTTGTCAGTCTTCTTTTTTCGTATGATAGGGTGGTTAAAGGGAAACTTCTAGGTTACTCAGCCAGTATAGGGCCTCAGGCGTCGCCCTATGTACCTCATCAATCCCGACGGGGAATGAATGCAGCGGGCATTCTTCGACCTTTGTTTGTTAGTCTGCACCGCATCGCATTCACACATCGCTGTGCATCATGTGGGCACAGCGGCCGTGGAATGACCATATCCTATTGATTTTGTCAGTAAACATTAAGTTAGCTCCTCAAAATTTGCCACGTTTTAATTAAGTTTTACCATAATTAAGCGTTTTTAGCAAAAGGTATACTTTTGACTTATTCCACTTTTCTCCTGACTCACGTTCATTTCTGCACACATAGGTTAACTAAATGTTGCATTATAAAAACACAGACACATATAGCTTTTTATATATACTAATTATTTACATAGCGTAAATACCAGTAATTATATCTGTGGGAGTTTCTTTACGAGACACGCCTTTGTGCTTTGTATCGAGAAGATAATGTTGAATTAATCCGCGAGTAACAGGAATTTTAACATTATGAACGTATACGTCTCTCGGTATAGGTTGGTATACTCAACTCTGCAGTCGGTGAATCGATGTATTTTATTCCTGAATTAAGATAAATACTTTGACCACCATTATAGTGATGTGAAAATGTTGCTTGTTCAATGGTGGAGGACTTAACGAACAAGTCCTGACAGAATTAAGGTCCAAATTAAAACTTACCTTTTTAAGCTCTCATCCAGTTAAATTAAATATACCTAACTGGCAGTAACATTCTTTTATTACCTATAATAGGATATATTCAATCACACTTTTCTTATTGAATTCACAAATAAAGATATACACATAGTTTCTTTAAGGCGATGCACAACGTCGTGTCATATTTTAAATTGGGCCGCTATCAATAACAACCCTTACGTAGATGGCGACAAGGTTTAAATTCCCGCTTAACACCATCCGCCTGTTTTGATTTATGCAAGAAAAAAACATGCCCAAAAAGTGCCTTTTATTTTATTTTGTGGATGTTCAGGCATAATTTTTTTTTCGATCATTTTATAAATAACTTAATTTGCCACATTATACAATAAAATCATAACCGAAAATGGGTTCGTAAGTAGAAGATTTTGAAGTTTAAAGCAGTTTTCATAGGCCTTATACATTATTTTTTTCTGGGCTTATAAAAAGACTTATCTAAAAAATACTCTATTATTACAAAGGCCAAGATGTATTCTACTCGCAGTATTTAATCAAAGCATCTGAAACATTTCTAGGAGACCAAATTATCAAACCAAAAACACATGATTTTGCATTACTACGTATGGCATCGCCTTAATATTAACCCAAAAAGATGACATAAGGCATGAGAGAATTTATTTTCTTCATTGCTTATGTCATCTTTCGGGATGCTGTGGAGGGTATTTTTAATAAAATAAAGGATAGGAAGTTCTGGGAACAAAAAAAGGTACGAGGGGTGGGTGGAAGTTTGGAAGTCAGTGTGTCCAGGAGTAAAGTATGAATCCATTCCTCCCACTGCGGTGAAATGCAATGGGTCGAGAAAGTCCAACTGAAGACATCAAAAAGTGTCTCCTTTAACTGCCCTGGTCAAACCTTACCCCATGAACCCGGGCGCCCCTGCTAAGACACTAAACGTATCAAACCACTTGGGACGATCTTCAGCAGAGGTTTTGGTTATCGAATATATAGTTTCCGGGGCGGCGGTACCCATACCCGCCTTCCGAAAGATAATGAGAAGAAAGTATGTAGTAGTCCACGAGAGAAGATGTACGTTTGTCATCGCCGATAGTCTTTTTCCTTCTTATGGCGCTGCTATTGGTCAGTTCGTTTCCCATGATTCTCGGTTCGGCTCGCCATTAAACGTCTTGTATGGAAACGAGAAAGTCAGAAGGTACTATAACTCTGACGTCACGTACGACCTCTCTTCGGGGCTACTATATAACAGAGTTATTTTTGCGTAAAGTTTGATCAAAGCCTTGTTAACGATTATTTCAGAAGATATCGAAAAAGTTGGCAAAGAAATACCTTTCAGTTAGAATGATTGATGAGAAAATTACGTAATGGATGAGAACAGTTTTTTGAGACATTAAGGCGAGCTTTTAAGAATTCAAAAATAGGCACAAAACTTTTTGTAATGTACAGTGTACAGATGTGTTGATCAACATGGCGATAACTATGCTATGTTTATGTGAGACCAGTTTTGACTAGCCATAGCCAACTATGACTAGTTCTGGCGATAACATTACTATGCTATGTTTATTTGAGTACTTTTATTTGTCTGCACTTAAGAAAATCTTATCGGCTCTTGAAGCGATTTTACGTTGCTTTAGAAAGTCCAGAGCCAGTGAAATAAAGTATCCCCAATTGGAGTATGTAGTGAGACTGAAAGGAGTTGGGAAGGGAATGTGATGTGGAAGAGCAAGGTTGGGAAGCACCTGGATATTCAAAACTGGTCACCAAACACGGATATTGCTATCTCAATACAAAACTGTCTTTAAAAAATTCAAAAGGGATCTAGATCTACAGGCGAATGTAAGTGAGAAACGGAACAATAGTTTCCACACAAATTTGCATGAAAGACACTAATGGAAAATAATTATAGTGTCTACCAATAACTTAACCTAACCAACCCTAACCTAACATAACCTAACCTGGGCGAGAAAATAAAAAAAAAACTGAAAAAAGAACGAATTATGTTTTTTTGCACGAATAATCCTAATAGCAACTGAAGCGACGTCCCCGACTGCATATATAAGTATATCGATCTGTACGATGTTCGTAACCAATCCCTATGTATTAAATTACTCAGTATAATTCTCTTGGGAACTCGAGCACAAGAAAATGCTCTCTGCTCTGTCAGTTTAAACTCTTAATCATTGGGCTACTGAGCGCAAAAAATAGCTACCCTTAAATATTTTTGAAAGACTTATGATAAGTAAACATCCCCTGAGAAATCGCGGAAAACCTCCCCTGTCAGAAAAAATATTAAAGGAATATGGCAACCCTTATTATTAGTCTATATATATTATTTGTGGTATCTACTCAATTACCCCTATTTTAAAACTACCATGCAGCGTTATTATTTAACGAAGAAAATTATTTTCATAGATAGGTTCTTTGGTACTGAAAAAGAATGTGTGATTATGGTTACCAAGCATTGTCTGAATTTGATTTCACTGTTCTGTTTTGTATTATCTAATATGTAGTTACTATTTATGGGTAATAGGAATAAGTAATTCAGGGTTTTTTCGTTGTAAATTCATATGGATGGATTGCAATAATTTTAAGGAATAGAGTTGTGTTCGTTCAACAATAAATAACTATTAACATTAGTACTTAGCCGGGAAAAACGAAAAATATTTACATGATATATATATTTTTAATTACAGAACTAAAGTACTTATATCTAGAATCATATTATTTACATTGGGGTTTTACATATTAAAAGATTTGAATACTTCTCTTCCATAGAAGTGTTTGGAAGAGATGTGCACAGTACATTCTTGTAGTTATTTATAAGTAATTAATAACATGATAGGTATAAAGTGCTATAGTAAGTAAATTTCAGTGATAAAGTAAAACAGATTATATTATAGTGCATGTGATATAAGTGTAAGTAATTAAGGTGGATAAGTAATCTACTTTATCCACTAGAGTGATTTTTGGCATATTTTGCCATTGAAGGGCGTTAGGTATAGTTATTTTTCTCGTACTGAATTTTACTTCATCTTCTCTGCATTCATCAGGTTTTGGCAATGATTTAGTCCTGCTTGTTCTAAACAGTAGGACTTTTAGTATACAAAACTAGCGATTGTAGAGTGGCATGTCTATGTAATAGGGTTACGCTGCAGCTAAAATGTTATAATTTATCACAAGAAAAATCGTAAACGTCAGTTTGAAGATTGCCCGATGCAATTTGATGACATTTTGCTTAAATTGTATTGTATTAATTTATTATGATTTATACATTCAATCACCTCCGCCGTCAATGTGACGGTAAGGGCGATTGAGCTAAGAGTTTTTTTACAACCATTTTTCTCCAGGTTTACGACATACACATTCCATCTCGCAAAATGATAGTACTAATCAGTCTGTCTCTTTCTTTCGATATCGCATGTCATTTGAACTCGATCTGTACGTTGATTGGTCACTATCTTTTGGTGTCAGTTGTTAGTATTCCATCACAAGTTGATTTTATAAAAAAATACGTCTTTACCAAATGTTTACTTTGTTAAATAAGCAATTTCATTAGTTATTTTTTTATTTATTTTACATTGTATTAAAAATTACACTCACATGTAATCAGCCGTCAAGATGACGGCTTTTTTTTTAGACGACTATTTTTATAGGTTTGAGGCAGTGCGAACGTTTCTTACAGATTGTGAACAGAAGGATGCGAATTAAATCTATTTTTCGCGAGTCTTTGAATATTCTATCTGGTATATTTTCTTGATATTGTAAAAAATGATTATTTAGAAATGCATTTGAATTACCGCATGATTTCGGTAGGTTTTTGAGAGCGTTCAATTCGTGGGTTACCAGTTCTCACTGACGCAGGACAGTATTATTATTGTTTCGGTGGGGAGGGTGTAGCCGCGATGATTGTATCGATCCACCCCACTGATGCACCCTTGGACACAGCCTACCCCTTCTCACCCTGTCCACTAAACAATACCAAATATAATGACAGTACTGTGCACAAATATTAAAAATAAAACTATTTTACATTCATCACATCGCGAGAATCTACAAATAATACTATGGTAATCATTTCGTCGATATGGAGGTAAAACAGCACGAGTATTCGAGAATGTTTTGAATAAACCACGAATCATTTGATATTCATCTTTGATTCCAAGCTGACATTTTCAAACCACATAGTGCAGCTTACCTTGGCTTGCTCCGAAACTCTTGGTTTTGTAATTAGAACTTGCAAACAATTCAATAACATAGAAGCAATGACCGCCATGTTCAACGGAGTGGTCAGAAGCAAGCTGGAGTACGCCAGTACTGTCTGGATACCTTATCAACTTAAATACATAAATATGATTGAACAAATTCAAAAAAAAAATCCTAAAGTATGTTTACATGCGATCATACGGAATTCATGCATCATGTGGAACTCCTAATGGAGACAAATTACCAAAGCCTGGAGACCAGGCGTAATGCCGGACTCATGGTATTTGAATTAAAGTTACTAAAAAACCTTATCGATTGTCCATATCTCCTGTCATGCTGTGGCTTATTCCTTCCTGATAAATACTGTCGAAATCGTATCGGACAGATGTCATTGCCCAACATAGAATGACAAGAGGTATAACCTTGCTAAATGCCCTACCAGCGGATATAGATGTGTTTAATATCACTATACCACGTTTAAAAAAAATTATGTACATGTTATGTTAGTTATAGTAAAATTGTACCATAATTGGACTTACCTGTCTGTCGTACAATATAAAATAAAATATTGACCGCTGAATGGGGCACGTTGAAATAACCTTACCCTGAGCAGAATAGTACAATTTCGCTTAAATAATGCAAAGGTTTGCACCACAGTACATTGTGGGACTTTTCTATGCAGTATCTGAATGTTCGTTTTTAAACGAATACATTTAATTACATAAATTATAACACAATTGTAAAAGGCTACAACTAAATAGTGTAATAAAATAAGATTTGGGATTTGCAGTTAAGGTTATTGAAAGGACTGAACAATACTGTCATATATGTCAGATTCATTTATTGATAATTCACCAAAAGTGGGACAGTCATGTCGCCTCCCCGCTCCTCACAACTTGGTTGGTTCCCCGTTCCCCGATTGGCTGGTCGACCAATTTGAAAAAAAAAAAGATTTTATGAAAAACGTCGCATAGGAAGATTCTGTTCTCATGGTTCAGAAACCTTTGTGATTAGCACAATTGTTACGTACTGTTCCCGGGCTGCAGCCTGTAAGCTAAGGACGCCTTGATAATTTTTTGGGCGCACTCAGGGAGTAACAATAAATGGCTTCATCTCTGAGATTGTAAATATACCCTCAGGTGTGCCCCAAGGATCTCACCTGGGACCGTTACTGTTTACAATTTTCATCAACGACATTATAAAATGCTTTAATTATGCAAATGTTCTACTTTTCGCTGATGATATGAAAATATTCCTGCCTATTAATTCTATAATTGACTGCTTTAAACTACAAGAAGATCTGTATAGGCTTAATGATTATTGTATCCGCAATCGTCTCAACATGAACACTTCTAAATGTTATGTAATTACCTTCACTAGAAATAAAATTAAGTTTGACCATAATTATCATATAGCTGGCCAACTACTCAAAAAAGTTACACAAATTCGTGATCTAGGTGTTATACTTGACAGTAAACTTACATTTGAGGCTCATATTGATATGATTGTTAAGAAAGCCCTTAGAATGCTAGGATTCTTATTCCGTATTGGAAAAGAATTTAATAATATCATAACACTTAAAATATTGTATTTTTCTTATGTTCGCAGTCATCTTGAATTCGCTTCTCCCATATGGAATCCTCAATATAATATTTACATAAATCGCATTGAAGCCATCCAAAGAAAATTTGTCCATCATTTAAATTTCAAACTAAATTCAAACCTTGACGTAAACGGCTCGATGGACCTTTATGGACTTAAGCCATTAAAAACTAGAAGATACTCCGCAGATATAATATATCTCCATAAAATTATCAATGGCTTTATTGATTGTTCTCCCCTTCTGTCTGAAATTAATTTTAGAGTTCCGAGCGTTAGAACTAGAGAAAAATCACTTTTTCATCTCCATAAATGTTCTACTAATATAAGACAAAATGCGTTTATATTCAGAGCCTGTAGTATATTTAATAAGAATTTTAATGATATGGACATATTCTCAAGTAATTTAGGAACCTTTAAAAGATATGTAATAACTAACATTAAATAATTTTAAATATTCTACTTGAAGTTATCATGTTATTGCTTTGAATCCTTTCCAGTTACTTACCTTCCAATTTATACTCATGTGTTCAATTTAGTTGTAGGTATACATTTATTATATTGTTATTATTGCTATTGTGTAGTGTTATTGATTGCTGCTGTGTTGAAATTTTACAATACATTTTGTTTTGAATTTTAGTTGGTTATTAGTATATCAGTTAAATTTAAATTTTTGAAATTTAGCTGGTTATTAGTATATTATTTGTGTTCCTAGATCTGTTATTATTTTTTATTTATTATTTACAATTTTGTATTTTTTGTAAATTTCTCAGGCCACGGGTACAGAACCCTTAGTTTCTTGTTTTAATATTTTTTATTATTATTATAATTTTAAGTGAAAATCTGTTATTGGATTTTATCTTTATTATTTAGTTTATTCTTATATATGTAAATAATCTGTTGATTTTCCCAAATAAATAAAATAAAATAACTGCCAACCTTTGATAGAACAGTGTTTTTTTGGTTGCATTTTGTCTTAGTTTGCTAGCAAATAACTTTAATTCGTTGATTTAAATAACAAGTTAATTCGCATTAGTGTTTGGTTGTGGGGAATGTCATTACTCTTACGTAAACGTTTTAGAATGCGGGTTTATGCTGAGTTATTATGCTTGTTAGTAGTTAAAACTAATGATGCAATGATTCCTGGCTAAACCATTAGTACATTTATGAATATTAAATAAATAAGTGTGGAGAATTGAGTTTGATTTAAGAGGCAGCAGAATCTTTTGATACTGATACAACTTATAATATCTTACGATGTTTACTAAAGTCACATACAAAATGGAAAACATGTCAAAAATCACAAATTGAACTAAATATGCGGAAATGTTCTCAATAAAATTCTGAACGCTCTGTTTTTTGCAATCAAATAGAATACTAGACGACGTGCACCCGGCGTTGTTCGGGGACTTATAAATGGTTCAGGGTAAAGTACAGGTTGTGAATTATAGATTACCTGACAACTGGGTGCATTTTGAAGGTGGGAATAAAATTATCGTATTTGTTTCAGTCGGGTATCCCCGACTTTTTTTACCATTCACTTATGTAGTATCATAAAATTGTTACTGTTAAAATACTGCATTATTGTCAAATTTAGTTCGACTCCGTATCTATTCCAGTGCAGAGATAATGAGCTTTTCTCAAGCGTCCCCGACTTTTACTATTCAAAACATCACTAAACACTCCTGGCACTAATAGAAGAACAAATTTGGAATATTTTAGCGAAATCGGATGACCGAATAGGAACACCTACTGGACAAACAAAGAAACGCTAATTGTATATATAGATTTATTAAATATTTTCCTCTGTCCCATGGGTTTTTAAAAACAAAAATATTGTCAATTTTATAAATATAATATGAACTTTTTTGCTGACTAATTTGAGAGACGACGGAAATTTATCGTTCGAATGTTAAACTTGAATATAAACTTGAACTTATATAAATCACAAAATCTGTAAAAATTTAAACAAAAAAATACACATATTTTTATAGGTATACCTCTTTTATCACTTGTATAAATTCTTAAAACCATCGACACCAATATTGAAAATGACACTCAGAATTTGAGTTAATTTCACAAAGGAATGACTATATACGTGATAGATTATACAAATACATCTGTATCCATTGTTGTCATTATTAATTATTTTATAAATTTAATATAATTAACCAACTAACGATCGCGCCGTTTCCCCACTCTTTGCGGATCTCCAAATTTCTCACACGATCACTCATCGTTTTACAACACATACGCTTCAGGGATATGATTTCAACAGCATTGAGTCTACATTCATCCTTTCTCTGCCAGTTACACGCCTCACTTCCATACATCACGGTAGGTACCAGCACTCCATTGTGGACTGCTAACTTCGTTTCTTTGGACAATTTTTTGTTAGCGCTAACAGCGTTCAGTCCTCCATTAATGGAGTTACCTGCATTTGCCCTTCTTTCAATATGTCTGTCAATTTAATATAGCAATAAAAATATATAGTCTTCAGTTTTGTACGCGAGCAAACTAATATACATACTTACTATCCAACCTATATGAATAGAATAACATTATATAGATCCGCAGAATTATAAATTCTGATTGGTACGTTTTAAACTAATCGGATGAAGGTTCGACCAATGAGCCTTTGCCTGGTAATTTATGCAAATTAATCAGGCTGTTGACTACCAATTTGTTTAGATATAAAATAGCTATTTGGCGGCGTCAGGAATAATAGATAAATTCATAATAATTATAATCAAATTCGTCAAGTCAGGATTTTAAAAATAATTATTTACTGTTGAAGGTTTTTTATGTAAATAATTTATCATAAAAATATATTATGAATGGCAAAAATTATAATTATTTTCAAAACTGTCGCAAAGAAGAATAATTCATTGAAAATTAAACGGAAACTCTGCTGATACACTGAGAAAAATTAGTATTACTGATTTATTAGAAATCTCTTTAATTTATTGGTAATCTGGTTAAAAACCGCACTGCAGACCGCTTTCTGATAAACTTTTAGTAAATTCGTAATAATATAAAAACACATGTTCATGCACCTGCGTTTGTCCTTAATAATACATGTTGACGAAATGCGAAAATGTTGTTTTTTTTATAAATTCGTGTGCGACTATTCATAGGTTTTGTACTAAAAAAATATGAGAAAACTTATTAATTCATTCGTTAAGGGCCTGCAATCCCGTTTTTAACTGAATGACGAATATTTTGAAGACGTTCTTAATAAAATATCAATATTTTTTTAACGATTAGTTTTCTTCGTATATCTGAAGCAGCAAAAATGAGTTTCAAATGAAAGTTACATTGTCTATTTTGCTGTTGCTTTGAACGCCTCATGAGATATATCATAAAATATACTAATTTCCAGTGTCTGTGTTGTGTATTAGTCTAGCGTGAAATAAAGATCAGTGAATTTAATTTTTCTTTGAAGTGTCATTTTCAGAATTGAAATTGTGTGAAGAATTTATAAAAGCGATTAAGTAGTTATCTGCCTATGACATTATCCTGAGTTTTCCAATAAGAGGTGTTATTTTGAATAGCCCGCTATTTCGGTAGATGTTACTTTTGAAGCTGTCATTTTTTGACATTTGACAAGTAGAAACTACGCCATTAATAAAAATGGAACGATACACGCTTCAACAATGCATTGAAATTATTAAAATTCACTTGAGAGAATCAAATGCAAATCATCTTGAGTGATGAGGCCCATTTCCACCTCGGTGGCTTCGTCAACAAGCAAAATTGTCGCATCTGGGGCTCGAAAAACCCAAGAGTTATTGATGAAAAGCCTCTCTATTCTCAACGTGTGACTGTTTGGTGCGGTTTATGGTCCGGCGGAGTCATTGGACCTTACTTTTTCTAAAATGAGGCTGGAGCAACAGTTACGGTGAATGGATTGCGCTATCGAGAGATGATTAATGATTTTTTATGACCGGAATTGGATGGTATTGATTTGGATAACGTTTACTTTAAAAAACCACACAAGCAACGAAACCATTGATCTTTTACGATTGAATATCAAAATAACACTTCTTATTGGAAAACCCTGTATTTAATTTTAGAATTTTTTACATTATTTGATTTAAATGCCATCAAATTAAAAATTAATATTGCTTCATAAGTGAACGTACAAGATTTCACATTAATTTTCATGTTTTGGCATTCTGAAACTATTCACTCTATTCAGCTAGCTGCGGGGGTGTCATATAGGGGTAGTTTGTGGGTGGTAGGGCGGTGAAATGGGATGTATATAGGTGTTGAAGTGGGTGGAAGAGGGGGTGGTGGTTGGGAGGCTGTATAGGTCTGGCTTAGGGGTCTCGCTGACCGCCATAACAACGTAATTGTGAGGTGTGAGGCGAGGCGGGGTGTCGGTTTGTTTTAATGAATACAGTAAGTAGATATTTGATATTTATTATACGAGAACTATTATATATACTGTGTGTTATGCCTGTACAATAGTTCGAAACTATCAAGTGGCATTATACTCAAAGCATTACTTTGGCGAGAAAGCAATTTGAACGGACTCACTTCTCCGCAGTTGTGGGCAGAGAGGACGGACCGACAAACAACTCTGTCTTGGTACACTCTCCTTGCTTCATTCTCTTTCATATGCATACTCTTCTTGACGTGTTCTTCACATCATATATTTTCAAATATATATTGAAGCATACAACTACGTATATATCGTTAATAATATGTAATCACTCGAAAAAATCATAAGCTTAGGAAATGTTTAGTATTAGGTTAGGTTAGGTATCACTGAAACCTAACCTAACCGAATCCTTGCCAAGCCTTACATCATCTAATCCTTTCAAAATGATTAAGTATGCAACCAAAAAAATTGTGATAATGTTCCAAAATCGCTACATTTATCTCGTAACGTGGGCCTATGTCTACAATTCATTCGCATCCCTTATATAAACAGAGGGGTGGTAGAGAATTCCGCATACATCACGCATGCGTGCTCCACGCGTGTGCGGACGTGGGCGTGTGCATGTGTGCGGCTTGCACTCGTGTGCGTGTGTGCATTGCATTGGCCGGCCATATATGCAATGGGAGTGGTTGCGGGCTACAATTTGGTATGCATTTAGAGTACGTAGGCCTAATTTGACGGCGGCGGGCAGAATGCGGGGGTGTTTTCGAATATGTTGCACTTTATGCTAAGTTTTAAAGCATGGGTGCAGTGCGAAATGTGGATTTATATTAAGGGTTGTTACTTTCATTCATACAAATATGTTGTTTTCAAAAACTGTCCGTAACTAACGAAACTATAGCATCACATACTTATTTGAAATTGTTTTGATGCTAAAAATGTAAGGAAATAGTAAAATTGTAAGTGGATTACTAAATAGAAAAACACATCTAAATATTGATGTGGTCGCTAGAGTCATTTTAGAGCGAAACTCAAAGTTAAATCACTATTTTAGATAATTTTTTACCACGAAACTGTTTAAATTGTGAATACAAAACATATGATCGGTCGGTGGCCGAGTTGACATCGCGTTTGGGTCCCACCCAGGCGTCGTGTGTTCAACTCCTCGGCTGGCTAAGTCCTCCATCACAACACAAGCAACATTTTCAGCTTACTGTGGCGGTAGTAGGAGATTTTCAAATATTGTCAGGTTATTCGTAACCCGGGAATGTTTGTCTTTCTTTAAAAATTAAAAAATATATATACATATGTTTCGGATAGGTGGAAACTTTTACTGTTGAATCGCTTGAATAGAACTAAAATAAAGGATTTTTTTACATTACCTCCACACAGGAGCTCTGAGGAAAATATTTTCTTTTAAGGCCTTTGTCATCTTTGAGGAAGCAGGGTTTTTTAAGGAAATGAAGTAGAGAATTTTCTGGGAAGAAATAGAGTATGAGGGGTGGGTTAGTGGTTGAGACGGATGTATGAATTCATCCCTCCCACTGAGGTGCAAGGAGATGGGTCGAGAGGTCAAAAGGTCTCCCTCAACCGCATCCGCCACCAAGACCTGGTCAAAACCTCACTCCATGAACCCGGACACTCCTGCTAAGTCACCTGTTAATTATTTAATAAAAATACAACCGTATTTAAGCAACTAAAAGTGTATTTTTCCATGAACAATCAAAAACAACTTACAAAATAACAATGTTATGGCTAAGATTATCTGTAACATTTTCCCTTGACTAATATTTTCTCTCTCTTATAAAATTATTCACAAAATAAGTAAAAACCACTTTTGCGCTAGATGTCGTGCTTTTCTGGACGGTTTGCCAGGCGATATTTACACATATTACCTATGTTCTTGACGATAAAAGGCACACTAAGAATATACACAATTTTAGCTTATAGCTTCCTTTTAAACAAAGAAGTTCCTTTTATATAAACGTTTTAAGGCTGAAGAAAGAAGCGGAGAATAAGAACTAGGAAAGTTTCTTCTACTCAGATCTAGTCAATGAACGTAAATATAATTTATAAACGAAGAAGAAAAAACTAGTAAATTCAAAAGAATCATGTAACAGAATAAGACAAGGAAAATAAAGAGGTAACGGTTGCAACTTCGACAGGAATTCTTTATTATCGTGACAATGTCTTTAACCACTAGGCTGAAGTAAATTTGATCCTCAAAATTAACAATGCCATCTTCAATTAATTTTCCCATATTTTTGGTCGCTATATTTTACAAATTTATTACAAAGCTCTACAAAGGAATTTATTGTTTCTAATCTGTATAAATAGTGCACAGGGTGTACGAGTATATACTTATTTTTGATACCTACGGACTTTTTATTCAAGACTAGAAATAATATTGAATTATTTTTTTAATATTAATTATTTTTAAATAAATTTTTAAGTTTATTCTCATCATTGTAAGGTCATTAAAAAAACAATTGACTGAGGATTGACCCTTCTTCCCCATGGAATGGAGAAGATTATGTATGAGACAATATATGACGAAATTGTGTGGCAGTCTTTCATCTGTTTAGTTAGTCAGTGCGTTTTCTATTTATCATGGTGCTTAGAAGTATTTCTATAGTTTTAAACAATAACTAACTGTTTTTCAAAATAGATAAAATTACTGAGCTCGTGAAAGGGTGCAAACTTTTATGGATAAAATTTCATAAAAAGCGAAATTCCAAGAAAACAAAAAAAAAGTACAAAGAAGCATTGAATGTTAAGGGAACTTCACAAGTCCACTTTTTCAACAACAATCAGTTGTTTTCTTCTTGCTTTGGTCCGAGGAGCGCCGGTATAAACTGGAAAGTTTCTCAGAAAAAGCTTTTTCTTGGGGAATAATTGTGTTAGCGTTGGAGGCATTTTTCCACTTTCTTTGCAAAGATAGAAACGAGATTCTTTTCTCGGGAATTCTAATGAGAGAAGCGGGGCTCTTTTTACAGTGCTTTCTTTTGTTCATCTCTCAAATGTTTTTACAAACGAGCTAAACACCAAGTTTTTTATTTACATTAAACTTTTACACCCAGAAGTAGAATCTATTGCTAGTATTATGGACTGTATAAATTATTTAATTGCACGAAATAGTTAAGTTTATTTTTTTTGAATTACCTTTTATTATTATTATTTTTTAAATTTATTTGAATTTCGCTCTGGTTTTCGTGGAATCATGGAATGGATCGAGCTGAAACTCAACAGATAGACTCCTTGTCGATGACAATGCATTCTATCAATCTATTTTGCTGGTCATTATGAATACGGATGATATTACGGCAGATAAATGTCGGTACCACCTATTGGCATTTGACGAGGTTGTTGGCGCGGTTGACTACAGTCCCTGAGAAGGAAAGTACAATACGTGACCTTTGACGGGTTGATTTTTTATTCTACCTCGCCCTCAAATCAATTACTTAAAAACTAATGATTTTATTATATTTCTATACAATGCTTAATAAAATTTACTTGCATATAAAAAATATTGGGGTTCTTCATTTATAATTAATTCAATCTCACAATTGCAAATTACCAAGAGAAAATATGCATTCGCTGAATGAACTCTGAAACAATTGAATGAACCCTCATTCGACACTCAGTTCTTTTGTATAAATCACTCCTTCATTCTTTCGCATATAAAATTATTTCACTTTGTGTATACGAATACTGCTACAAGAGGACATTTACACAAGCCAGAGAAAAATATTTCAAGTTAATGTCACATTTATCTGTTTTCACGAGTGACTTAAAAACCAAGCCTTTACCAAAAAGGGATATTTTAATGAATTAAGCGACGAACATTTCCGAATAACGAATAACCTCTTATATTAAAAAAAACTATACATTGTTTAAAAAAAACTATACCTACATTATATTTTAAAAAAATAACCATATATTATATTTAAAACATATTATTATATATTATATTTAAAAACTTTATATTATATCTAAAAAACCATATATTATATTTGAAAAACTATATATTATATTTAAAAAAGTACGTTTGAAAATCTCCTTCTAACATAATTTTAAGCGGAAAAAGTTGCTTGTGGAATTGTGTAGAATTTAGGATGAGAAACCCGACACGTTTGTCAATTCACGTAATAATAATGTTTTTATATAAGCGTTGGAACAGTTAAATTTTTTTTATAATTTTAATATACGTTAAAAAGTGGAAATAGTTAAGAATTATTTTTATAAGCAATAATTGTTCGCCTGAAACATCCTTTGTGCTATGCATAAATAAAATCTTGTCTTAAAAACATTAATTTATCAAAAAAATAATAGTTAAGAATTGTTTCAAAATATCAAAAATTGAAATATTTTTACAAACAGTCAAAACGTCTTCTAAAATTTGTTCACAACTACAAAAGGTGTTAATATTTCGTGGAAAAACTATATTGAAAACAGTTTTTTATAAAAGAGGGGTATTTTCATTCATTTCATGACTTTAAAAAATATCTTTGGATAGGCGTTTTTACTAACACTCAAATTTTATAAGAAAATCTTCTTAGCTTGATACGAGATTAGTCTTTATACGTTAGGTTATAGGTATCAGAGGGGTGGTTGAATCTATTCTCTGGCCATTTTTATGGAAGGCCTTCGGCTTGTATTTTTACATCTTCACCCCTAACAATAGACAGGGGGAAGATAGAATAAGGCCACTGGGGTGGAAATTTTAAATTGCTCGAGATAAAAAATGGAATAAAGAAATGGCAAGCCAAGAGACAAAATCTAGGCCCTTTAATTTATTTTAATAACTTGGTCTTTTTAATGAATCGTAATTTATAAAAAATCTTGAAAACTATTTAATGTTAACTATTCGTTGCAATAACATAGAAATGTTAGTAAAATGTAAAATAGCCAGTATGTGAATGGTTAAGTTGTAATATTTTGTGAACACCTTACTAGGAGAACCTGAGGAGTTCGTAATTTTTACATAGTGTTATCTTGACGTCATAAGCAAAAATCAAGCGTAGTACCTCTCGAGGATACTGTGTTTCTACCTATGACGGTAGTAATATATGATAGGTTAGGTTAGGTTACCTATACGGATAAAAATGAGTAAGGCTTTTTTTATCAAGGTAATCAAAAAATGACTGCATGACCATTTCCTAAAAAAATATTAGTCATTCAGAATATATTTAAATTCGCGTTCACACAGGGGGCCTTGCCCGAAGAAATATAATGCACGACATGCGAAAATATTATTATTTTTAAGAAAACGTCTTCCGAATTCTTCATAAAAATATTCGTGCGTAAATGATAGTTTGATATAAAATTTACCAATTCATTCGATATAGGTCTCCAGTCCCGTTTTTAACAGGAAAACGAATAATTTGACGAGATTTTTAACATATAACAAAATTTCACGTCAGTAAGTTTTCTCCGTGTAGACACTATCGATATAGTAACATTAGTGACAATGTAGTGAAAAGAAAAGGATTATACGTGAAGTAAATCATTATGAATTAATTAATATAAGTATTTTAAAATATTTAAAATTATTTACACAATAATAATCTTTCCTTTAAGTAGATCTAATTACATAAATTAAATACTAATTTAATTTTATTATGTTTGATTTGGGATATATAGGTTTTGGAATGATTGTGTATCTTTAAATATCATATAGTACTCGTTTGGTGTTAATAGAAGTAGTAACACTAACCTAAATAATTTATAAAATATCATGACTCACGTTTACTCACGTACAAATAATGACGTCAAGGTACATGTACGTAATTTTTCTGATGGTAAGTTTTCAATGTATATTTCAGTACCTACTTATTTATACACGCCACTGTATGTGTGAAAATCTACAGTTTTACTATCGGAAAGTATGACGCCATAGAGAAATATTTTATGAAACGTTCTTCCTTTATTTAAACGGTCTAATAGATTTTAATTGACCTCGTTTATTCGACCTCGCTCTCCATTTTTTTTTATTAGCACACTAGATAAGAAAAATGCTACGCAGAATCTAAAACTTGCGAAATAATAAAGTAATTCTGAAGTTTCATAGAAATGTCGAGTTCTCCCATGGAAATTAATGTAACTATTTTAATTACGTAGATATTAAAGCTAAAAATATTTACTAAGTCTTTATCGGGCGTTCCCGGATTCTACCATCCACCACTATATACCTTCCTCGGGCGTCCCTAACTTCTTCTACTCTTCAAATCACTCAATAAACACTGCTCTATTAGTATTTTAAACTTTTACGCAGCCGTTTGATGTTTGGGGTTATCAATTCATTGTGATATGCGTCAGTGTTGCCAGCGCACATCGAATTCTGATTTATTTTGTTATCAACATCGGTCTGGATTTCAGCATTGCGACCGTGCTCGGAAAATAGGCATAAAATCATCGATAGTTTGCCTATCGATCCGATATTGTCATGTTATCGATATCAGTGTGCCAGACTTACAAGTATATTGTATGTAATTAATATTACACGCCCATAGCAAAATATTTATAACTAGATAGTGGAATAATACACGGAGAAAAAATACTGATACAAATTATTGCTAATTTATTAAAAATCTTTTCATATTATTCGTATTGTTATTTAAAACGGGATGCAGGCCTTTAACCAATGAAATGAAAGAGTTCCTATAAACTATCAGTTAAACACGAAAGGGCGATGTCGGAACACGTGTTCATAAAAATTCTAACATTTTCGCATTTACTAACTTAACAGGATAAAAATGGCTGCATGGACACCGATGTACAGGATTTTCCAATAAGATGTGTTATTTTGAATAGCCCAATATTTCGGTAGATGTACTTTTGAAGCTGTCATTTTTTGACATTTGAGAAGTAGAAACTACGCCATTAATAAAAATGAAACGATACACGCTTCAACAAAGCATTGAAATTATTAAAATTAACTTGAGTGAATCAAATGCAAATCATCTTGAGTGATGAGGCCCATTTCCACCTCAGTGGCTTCGTCAAAAAGCAAAATTGTCGCATCTGGAGCTCGGAAAACTCAAGAATTATTATTGAAAAGCCTCTCTATTCTCAACGTGTGACTGTTGTTGACGACTGTCATTGGACGTTACTTTTTCAAAAATGAGGCTGGAGCAACAGTTACGGTGAATGGATTGCGCTATTGAGAGATGATTAATGATTTTTTATGGCTGGAATTGGATGGTATTGATCTGGACAACGTTTAATTTCAACAAGACGGCGCTACGTGCCACAAAAGCAACAAAACCATTGATCTTTTACGATTGAATATCAAAATAACACCTCTTATTGGAAAACCCTGTATTATGAAAGTAATAATAGCGTATTAGGAAATGGCCGGTAAACAGGATTTAAATAAATCAGCAAATATTATTTTTTCTTCGTGTAGATAGATATTGTGTGGGACGATGTATAAATGCAAATGAAGGAATGAGTTTTTGCCCCGATAGAGTTGTGTGTCGGTCCATCTTCTCTGCCTACTCCTGCAGATAGCGCGAAGACCGTTAATTAGTTACTTAGCCAATATGGCGTCACAGTTACATAACTATTTGAAATCTCCATATCAGATCTCTAGACAAACGGTATCGAGTTGAAAATAATTAGGTTAACTGAGAAATTCTAGTCATAATTTTTTACATATTTTATACACTCTCCTACAAAAGTTGACGCTTGAGGACAACTTATTTATAACTTATAAATCCTGATCAATAACTTGAGAATTTAACATATTAGAGATTTAGACTTGTAATATTTTTTAAGATTATAAAGTTAATTAAAACAAGAAATGTATATAGGATTTACATAAAACATTAGGAATAACAAAACAGTCAAGAATATTATCTAAGAGAAAGTTAAAATTATATGGTGGTACTACAAAAATATGATTTAATTTTTTTTACGTATCTTTTTTCTGTTCGAATATCAGCGGGTAATTGATTAAATAATTTTATTCGTACATGTGGTACAATTAGTCCACCAACAGAAGTATTCCTTATGCTAAGGACTCAAGAGTTTAAAATCAAAGACGGGTACCAGTAAAGCAATTATCGTCAAGAATTCAGCTACAAACTAAATTCGTTATAATATAATTTATAGAGAGATTTTTGCAGTTTATGTAAAAGTGATGCATCAGCTTGAGTTTGTTTATTCAATGCAAAGATAACGACCTCCATATAGGTTGGTTGGCCTACATTGCACCAGATAACACAGAGATATGGTATTAATGCAGAGATAAGGTGTTAACATCTGCGATGTCATATATAATATGGATACAATTAAATGCGTTCTGGAAAAAAACCTGCAACTAGCAATAATTATGACTAACTATCTATATAATATATAAATGTCTCTTTGTTTGTTCCCTATAGACTTTAAAACTGCTGGACTGATTTCGTTGAAAATTTGAATGTTTGTTATTTTTTGTTTACAGAGTGGTAACCGCCATTTTAAAAATTGGGACTGATTTTTCGGGAATTAAACTATCCCTGTTATAATATTTATATGAGATGTTAAGCGAACAAATTGGTTGTATTTTTTTCACCAAAAATTAGTCCAGTGCGACCTCTGAACGACAGAAAACTACCGAATTTCGTCCCCGCGTTACTACTTAATACTCGCGTGATAATAGTGAAACACGTTTCGAGGTATTTTTTAAGTTAGACATTAGCAACTTACTAGAGATTCTCCGAAAACTTTGCTAATGGATGTATTCTAATATCTAACCGATCGACCAATTTCTGACGTGTGCTCGGAGACTATTCATTATTTTCTATAAGTACAGGATTAAAAAGTGTTATTTTGAATAGCCCGCTATTTCGGTAGATTTTCCTTTTGAAGCTGTCATTTTTTAACATTTGACAATTAGAAACTACGCCATTTATAAAAATGGAACGAAAAACGCTTCAAAAACGCATTAAAATCTTTAAATTCACTTGAGTGAATCAAATGCAAATCATCTTGAGTGATGAGGCCCATTTCCACCTCGGTGGCTTCGTCAACAAGCAAAATTGTCGCATCTGGGGCTCGGAAAACCCAAGAGTTATTGTTGAAAATCCTCTCTATCTTCAAAGTGTGACTGTTTGGTGCGGCTTATGGCCCGGCGGAGTCATTGGACTTTACTTTTTCGAAAATGAGGCTGGAACAACAGTTACGGTGAATGGATCGCTATCGAGAGATGGTTAATGATTTTTTATGGCCGGAATTGGATGGTATTGATCTGGACAACGTTTATTTTTAACAAAACGGTGCTCCGTGCCACACAAACAACGAAACCATTGATCTTTTACGATTGAATATCAAAATAACACCTCTTATTGGAAAACCCTATATAATACGTATGTATTATATATTTAAACCTTCCGGAAGAAATCTTCTCAATGGTCATTAAAACTCAATCAAAATCCTTTGGGTAGTTTAGAAGAATTACAACACAAACAAACAGATAGACTTTTTGTTATATTATTTGTACTAAAATAAATAACTAAGCATGAACAAATTGTTTTCAAAACCATTTAAAAGGTTTTTCCAATGATTCTATAAAGACTCTATTTTCTATTTGTTGGTTCAAAACAGTAAGATTATGTTTTTTTGTTTGACGTACTTCTTAGTTAGTCGTTTATAAAGGCTTTTTAAATGATATTGAAGTACCTACCTTGTAATTAAGATAAATAAAAGCATTATTATCTTTGTCAGTGTCCTATAAATAATTAAAATTTTACGTACTAAGTAGATTATAATTGATCGAATATTATTTTCCAATCATTGAAAAATTTCCAATTGAAAAGGGGGAATGATAATTTGACGTTAAAGAGGTAATAAGGGCACATTTTCCATTATTATTTGGTTATTAAAAGAGTAATTTAAGGGTTTCAGAATAAATGACAGTAGTTAAAGGGGTATTTAAAGGTAATTTCAGTATTGCATTCGTTATTAGATGTATTATTGTGAATATGATTCCGTACCGTCAAACTTTTCATCGCGGGAAGTTTTGACGTAAGCATAATTCTGTACGCGTTGGCATTTTTTCAAAGATTCTTTTTCAGAATATTGCTGAATTTAGAATATTATTATTTTTTTTCAAAATAATTCGAAATTATACAAATAAATCTGGTTGACAGTTCTTCAAATAATTTAATTATGCAACGAATAAATGAATCTAACTTAAGCCTTTTAAACTACAAAATACACATACATACAACAAATATTTAAAGAAAAGTGCATAAAGACTATACAAGAAAACATTATAAATTGTACACTTTAGTAAAGACTGAAAGTGGTAAAAGAAGTATACGCCATTACAATCTCCTTCCCGATAGCCTCAAAACAGAGAATTTAACAAATACACTTAATAAAACTGTTCAATCTTCAGATAGTGAAAAGAATTATAATATACTTTAATGTAGAATTATTTTAAGATAAGATATAATTGTGTATAAGATATTATTATGTAAAAAAATATTGTTATATTAGTTTATTATATAGTTTCGAATTACGTAGTTAGTTATAAATTAAATTTATATATATATATCCATCAATATTGCACAAACAACATCTTCAGCTTATAATGATGGTAATAGGATATTTTCACACATTGCCAGGTTATTCGTAACCCGGGAATGTTTTTCTTAAATAAAATAATTATTAAGGCATGTAATTCCGTGAAAGTAGATATTTTTTCAAAGCGTGGACATAAAACCAACGCGTTTAAATCCTCCCTTGAAAAAGTGTAAAAAAACCATTACTCCCTGAAAGGCTGCGAGGCTCAGTGGGGTGGGGGGAGGCTATGCGGCGGCGCATTTTTCCGGCTTTTATTTTATTTTTTTCAGTTTTTCACGATTTTTCTCGCAGTTCGTCCCGCTATTGGTCGAACCGGGACACGCCTAGTTGAAAAAAAGAATGCCTTAATCACTCTAGGCGAGGAAAAAAAGTACACTGACCAATGAAAAGCGGGGAAAATGTAAGCATGGGTTTGGACTGGCAAGTGATTAATGACACTGAAAAGTTTTGTACAGAATTTTTACCTTTTAGAGAGAGTTGCTGTTTCAGGAATTCATTCATATATTTTGCGTAGGTAATCGTAGGTAATGAACACAAAACTTGTGAGGTCGAATAAAAAATCATGCACATGAAAGGAATCTTATGAGTCATTTATTATAAATAATCATTTAACGTTTGTAATTTTTTAAATGTGGTTTCTATGAGAACCAACCTTGGGAATGTTTAACGTCACGGAGAATACGCACTGATAAAAAATACCGCTAATTTATTAGGAATCTCTTTAATTTGTTTGATTTAAGATAGGATTGCTAAGGCGTCTTGTGTAGGGCTGACAGATTTTTCAATAGTTACCAGCTGCTAATCTCATAAAAGTATCACAAGTGTGTTCAACAGTTGAATTTGGGAGTCACCTCTGGACTGGAGCCCCACAATACTTGATAAACCTACTTAATTCTGTGCAAACTAGGACGGTCTGTCTGATTGACAATTCATCGATAACAGACGGATTGGCACCTCTAATGCGCAGTCGCAATTTAGGCATACTGAGTCTGTTCTACAGGCGTTTTAATGGAACCTGCTCTGAAGACCTAGTGGAACACCGGTTCATAATTGAATTTTGCTTAATGAGAACGGGCCGCTTATTCGACTCGTTTTTTTGTGAAATATGGCTCGTATGTGGAACGAGTTACCGGCATTTGTTTTTCGTCCTATATATAATCCTTTACCCTGTACAGAGAGGGACGGTTTTGTAAAGTGTCAAATACATAAAAAAAAAACAGATTTGTTGAAAGAGACAATAAGTTTTTTTTAGATATCTTGATGCTTAAAACTGACAGAGACATTTCGAGACACCTTGTTGAGGCGTTGGCGTTGGACCTCCATCCTGAACAAGACAAAAGACAGGAGACCAGATGAGATATATATCTACTAATAATAATAATATTAATGAAGTTTTCTTACCGGTATGAAGCCTCGTATGCTGCTGCACATGGCTGAGTTGCTTGAAGCGACGGTCGCAGTAAGAACACTTGTATGGTTTCTCCCCCGTGTGGACGCGGATGTGCTGCACTAGTTGGTGGTTGGATGAAAAGGACTTGAGGCATTGCTGGCACTGGTGTGGTTTGATCTCACCACCTGCACCTCCCGCTAGGCCACGCTGCAGCTCGCGAGCGTGCATCTGCATTGCGTTCTTGTGCATGAAGATCTGGAAGTAAAAACGATTGATTATTTGTAACTGCTAAAATGTGTCTGAAAGGATTAAGACGATGCCATACGTAGTCATGCAAAATCATATGTTTTTGGTATGAAAATTTGGTCGCCTAGAAATGTTTCAGATGCTTTGATTAAATACTGCGAGTAGAATACATCTTGGCCTTTCAAATAATCTAGTATTTTTTACATAAGTCTTTTTATAAGCCCAGAAAAAAATAATGTATAAGGCCTATGAAAACTGCTTTAAACTTCAAAATCTCCTACTTAAGAACCCATTTTTGTTTATGATTTTATTGTATAATGTGGAAAATTAAGTTATTTATAAAATGATCGAAAAAAAATTAAATATTTTTGCCTGAACATCCACAAAATAAAATAAAAGGCTCTTTTTGGGCATGTTTTTTTCTTGTTTAAATCAAAACAGGCGGATGGTGTTAAGCGGGAATTTAAACCTTGTCGCCATCTACGTAAGGGTTGTTATTGATAGCTGCTCAATAGTGCATCGCTTTAATGCTATTTTTTGAGACCACAAAATATAGGGCTCAACTTCATCTTCAACTTCACTTCATCAAAGTCACTGACACTATTTTTGAGTACATTGATAATAAACTTTAACTAACTTAAAAAGCTTATAAGAAACGTTATATCATCTACTGTGTTCACAGATATATGTATGATTATTTTGCTTTTATTTCTACGATGCTTATGCTAACAGCCTTACTAAAAAAACGTGGTGTAAATATTACACAGCGCGTAAAGTAAGAACAGTGAAAAACCCGACATATTACAATGGTGTTAAAAACACTAATAATATAAAAAAATGCTATAAGGATACCACACCATAGTGTGAGACATAGGCAAAGACCATAGTCTATAAGATATATAAACTGTCATATTTCAGGAATTGAATCATAAAGGTTTTTGAATATTTTTAATCGCAAAAGAAAATTTGGTTGGAACGGTTGGCGGTTGGCGCGCCGGTAGATTAATTGTAATAGTGCGTATTTTCGTAGCTGTTGTCCCTACACAAAAAAACTTTTAACGAGATACCAAACCACGTTTTAGCATTATTAAATAATGTATTAAATCGATCAGTTAGTTTTACATCAACCGTACCTAACGTGTATTTAGTAAACTATTAAAAGTTTTCCAGAATGTGGGTAGAGGAATGAGAAACGGTCGTATTTTTTAACTTAATCGTTTTGGCAATTTAAAAACGAAAACGCGCCATTCGATTATTTCTTTATCCGAGTCTCTCTTTGTTTTTGACCTCATTTTGGATCGCTAAGTGTCTCGAGTCACGGAACAAAATAATTAGAAGAATTTGTTAAAGACGAGAATGAAAAATTTGAAGGTTTCCCAGCACAGAGAAGTTTTGGCAAAAGGCTTAAAAAGAAAATAAATAAATTTTGTTTCAAAGAAATCTTTTTTTTATGTTTTTTAGCGACTTTCCTTAAAATTGTTTAAAAAAAAAATTACCACGTGTTTTTGAGTAGGTATTGATAAAACAGTTTTTTGCCGATCTAGTGATCAAAATGTTGATCCAGGTTGGCTTTAATCGTGTTTGATGACCAGATCTGAATCGCTAGATACTTCCCAACTTTTTACTTCCCTCCCATTACCAACATACTCCAATATTGGGGATGCTGTAGTCCCACTGGTTCCGAACAATGGGGACCAGTTGGGACTTTTGTGAGGCATTAACTATTTACAAAAAAAACATTGAAAAAATCACTCGTAATGTACAAAATATCATTGATGTTATGTACTACTGTCCAAAACGTATCTGACGTCACTTTCGTCATATTATCGATTGTATTACATAACATAAATTTCCATACAAATGTACCAAAATGCTAGGGTTGTGCGACGTTCTCGTAGAAATAATCGAGAATCGATAATTTTTCTCTCGTCCCGGCAATTTTGTTATCATTTCGCCTTTGTGTTTGCTCGGAAACGCGTGTTTTGCTCGGAATATTTCACTGCTGTCAGAAAAACAGGGTTGGATATTAGAAACGTTTGGAAATAACTAGTGGCGTAGCGAGAATTCCCGGGCCCCAGGGCTTAATTATCAATGCGTTCATTATTTTTAGTAAAAATGGTGCAACACAAAAAAAGTTTGCTGTTTTCGAAGAGCAAAAACAGTCGTTTTGTTTTGGAAGAGTTTTTTTTAGGCCGGAATTGGATGGTATTAATTTGGACGACGTTTACTTTCAACAAGACGGCGCTACGTTTCACACAAGCAACGAAACCATTGATATTTTACGATTGAATCAAAAAATAACACCTCTTATTGGAAAATCCTGTACATTCGTACTAAAAGTTTATTAGGAAACCTATAAATACATTCGTTAAGGGCCTGCAGTCCCGTTTTAAACCGGATTATGAATAATTTGAAAAGATTCCTTAAAAAATAATGACATTTAATATATGTGTAAGCTTTCTCCGTGTTTAATTTTAAGTTAGTTGACCGATAGCTGACGATACGTATATGTCTAAAGTTAGTTGAACGCTAGTTGACGATACGTATATATCGAAAGTGAGTTGAAAGATAGTTGACGATATGGATCTGTCAAAAACGAAAACTGGTAGCGAAATAATACAAAATGAGTGACAAATGTAAATTAAAAAAATAACACTCTTCCATAACAAAATGTCTAGAAATTGTTACATAGAAAATGCCAATGAAATAAATAATCATCTTAGAATATTCTAGCACGGCCCCCTTTGATTCACTACCGGATAGGTTCCAGTGGGCGGCCGCCCAGGTCGCACAAGCGATCACAACGCCACTGGATAAAAAACAAAAAACAAAACGTCGCGTGACGAAAAGCATTAAAAAATAAAAGTATGTATATACTTATCCTTAAAGTTTAGATTACCGATTGGAACATAACTTTTTCTCATCGGGCGAGGCTAGAGCTTTATAATCTATATTCAAAGAAGCTTTTGGACAGACACTAAGGCGCAGGTATACCTACCTTCTCAATAATATACGTATTATACAATTCGTATTTTTCTGATTATACCTACCTTCTCAGTAATATACGTACTATACAATTCGTATTTTTCTGATTATACCTACCTTCTCAATAATATACGTATTATACCATTCGTATTTTTCTGATTGTACCTACTCTCTCAATAATATACGTATTATACAATTCGTATGTTTCTGATTATACCTACCTTCTCAATAATATACGTATTATACAATTCGTACTTTTCTCATTATTGAACAATAAATCCCGGTTTTGTATACGTAACACTAACATTTCGGCTAAGAAAAGATTATTTTTTCAAATGGAATTTATTTGGACTTTCTTATTCACAGTATTTTTTTTATATAATATTGTCATTGAGATATTGACGTTTCTTTAGCCAAACTGTATAATTCATTATTTGAAATTAAAATAAAAACTTTTTTTTTAAATATAGTTATGATTTATAATTAAATAGTTAGGCTTTTAATTACTAATTACAAATCTTATGATTTAGGACGAATTTTTGGTTTTAGAAACATGCTTTCTTGTACGCGAGGTCAACTTTCCACAGAACTACTAGTATTGTATTATTATTATAAAGAAAAACGAGTATGGCTGATTTATTGAGAACCTGTTAAAAACGTGATGGCAATCCATTTACTGATAAAATTGTCCATTCAGAATATATCTAAACACGTGTTCATTCAGCTGTGCTTTTCCTGATAAATCTAATGACAAAATGCGACAATGTTAGTATTTTTATGTTAGTCCCCTTCACATATTCGCGGTTTACTGATAATTTGTTAGGAAATCTATCAATAAATTCGTTAAAGACCTGTAGTCCCGTTTTTAACAGAAATATATATAAATATTTTCACAATAGTAAGTATCTCCGTGTAATATTATTAAATTTGTAAGCTCTTTTGAATTTTTTATTTTGATGGTCGTTAAAAACGGCCGCAAATTTAAACACTGTATCACCCGATACCCAAACATGGGTTTACCTTTTCAGATTATATATTTTTTGTCTTCGTATCAACCCTTACAATATGTAAAACACAATCTACCTGAATAGGTTATAATGACCCCATGGTTAGACAATACGGGAAGGGTTAGAACGATGTTACCTTTCCGTGGGCAATTTATCATTCGATTGCAGCGAACGGGTTAATTTTTTATGGCCTATAATCGATGTTGCCAGCAAAGGGTTAAATTTTAAATTAGATTTAAAAATAAAAATGTAATGCGTAGCACGGAACGGTGGAGTTTTTAATGTATCAAGTCACGCAAGAAAGATAGAGTTTTTAAATAAATTATTTTGTTCCGCGGTTAATTTTAAAATAAACAGTGAAATTATGGCTAATGGAACAAAATTTTCTGTTAATTATGGAAGATTTAGTTTTATTTTATATTTAACTTGGCGTTTAACTTGATTAAAGTGTCCACCACATCTATCTTAACAAATAGATTGCAATTTTTAGAACACAGGCTTTAGGTAAGAATGCCGCTCTTGTTCTTCTGTTGTAACAGTGGAAAATACTCTAATAGGAACTAGCATCATTGATTCCTTCGGGACCGGTGCATGCTCAGAAAATACACGAAACGAGCGTACTACATTTGTACACAGTTGACATTTGTCCCAATGGGAACGGGTCGTTTCTACGACTCGTTCTTGAGTTCAACAGCTAGGCTGTAGAACGATTTGCCGACCTTTGTGTTTACAGACCCTCCATACAGCATCCTCATAGATGACATGGGCCCTAAGAAAAATTATCTGAATCTGAGGCGTCCTTAAAATGTATTACTCTGTAATTTTTTATATGACAAACTGGACTAAAGAAAGTGGGTAGAGGGAGAAAATGGGAAAGAGTAAGGTTACCTTGCTTTTTTTAAATATCTGGGCACAAAACGAAGCTTAAGCATTTTGAATCAAAATGTTGACCTCTCATCACACGGAGAACAATTACTAATATTGAATATTGCAAATTTATTAAGAACCTCTAAAAAAATTTCGAAATCCGGTTAAAAGCAGAATTGCAGGTCATTAAGCCCCTGCAAACCCAATTTCTACCGATTTATAACAAGTTTACTCTTTAATTTTTTATTTTTCAAAAAACTGTTATTTTTGAAGTTAATATCTGTACATTTTTTATGCCAAAACGTTAATTATTTGAAATTCCCTCGATAGAAAAAAATCACAAAAAAATTAAAAACATGTTTTTTTTTAAATATTATTTAATATGTTATAGGCATGAAACAGTGTATCTTTAAATGCAACTGAAGCATTTGTCTACAGATTTTTACTCTATATCAAACGAGTGGTGTTTTATTAAATTTTTAAGTTTTAAATTAACATTTTCGCATAGTTATTATGTTAATTATCTAACATTCACATTTACATATCTCCGTTTCAAACCATCTTTGAACGTTTACATGGTCATGGTATATTATCAAGTCAAATCGAAAAAACATTCTTTAATTGATGTTTTATTAATAAGGCCTGTTTATTTATCGTAAGAGCAAACATCAATTGCTCTACGCGTACCATAGAATATTTATCAAGATTTCACTATCGATTTAAAATTAAATTTATTGTTTTTAGCTGTGCGAACAATTTTACCATCTTACTGTCGTAGATATTTAGTAGTGATAATATCACAATAAATCCTCGATGCTAATCCATAGAAAAGGTAAACACGAAGGTGTTGACACCATTAATAATTCAACAGCCTTTTAAAAAGGTTAATCGGAACTTTATATTTGCCGGAAGTACATTATTAACGCATAATAAAGCGCGCGTAAAAATATTGAGTTATAAAAAAAATTGCCTGGGGGAGAAACGCGTGTCAAAAAAAAACGGATGAAAAAAATGATAGGGTAAAAAATAGTGTTAAAGTCACCGAGGCGACTAAACGGTTACATATCGCGTGTTAGGTTTTATTGTAAAAAAATACACACACGAGTTTTATGAATTTTTTTTTTGGATTTTTATAATTTAAAGGGTTTCATTTATTTTTGACTACTTGACGTGTCCCGACGTTGCTCGGGGTTGTCAATGATTCGGAGTGAAGTTTTGAGATTGTTAATTCTGGGATAAACATCGATTTTTCTATACTTAATATAAATGTAATATCGTTTGTATTCCATAAATAAACCTTCCAGAAGAAATTTTCTAAATGATAGTGAAAACCCTTTTTAAGTCCGTTGCTTAGTTTAGAAGAACTAAGCGCACAAACAGACAGACGCGGATAGCGGCTTTATTTTATACTATTCAAAGAAGAAGAAGTTAACACAAACAAATCTTGAAAAAAACCAGACACAAAAAATACAAATGATAATGTTCTCAACTAGGAATCGAACTCAGGATCTCTGTCTTACCGGGAAAACGTCTTTATCCACTTGACCACTGGCACCTAAATATTATGATCATGCAAATAATTTTTCCCATATTTTTTTTAGAATGACATAATGGTAAAAAATTGGTGCGTAATCTAGATGAATAATTGCAAGATAATATTAAAGATTAAGTCATGAAGCGCTCAACCATTTAACAAAGCTGTCAAATTTGCGCCAAAAAATAAAAAAAGGACGCAATGTAAACACGAAAAACCCCTCAGGGTACAGCAGACGTGAAAAAACACATAATGACTGGTGTTTAAGGCAAAAAGCAGATTTTTTTCATAGAAAGGGTAGGAAACGCGGTTAGGGACCTTAATGGAGATGAATGAATAAGGCTCAACGTTGATAGCTCCGTTGTAACCTCTCCCTCTTTCACACAACGGGGCACGTAACCGAGAGAGAGACTACAACGAAGCTCTCAGCGGTAGGACTAAACATAAAAAAGTTGTGAAATTACACCGCGGGCGTTTTTTAATACAGTTTAGGAAGGGTTAGAATTTGGAATGAAATAAGTTTTTTATTTTTAAATTTCATTCATTGCTTATATTAAGTTAACACGATAATTGTTTGCATCACACATTTTAAAACACGAAAAAAGTTATAATAATTGTCAGTTTCGTATTTCATTAATTGCATTTTGTTGAGTTATTTAAAAAACAACTATTTTTACACGTATTTTTGGCGCTATAATAAATACGGATCTAGAAAATTGATTTGTTTCAGTTTAATTACTTATTAAAAATACTTATTTTTGTGACTTCTGTTTAAGAATTAGAATGCATTACTACATAATGTTGATTTGGAAATCTATAAAAATGAAACATACCCGTTTATTAACTGGTACTTGTGCAGCAATCTGAAGGTATAGATTACCCCGATGATATCCAACCTTCGATAGGAGTATGTAACAAACGATGAAGAAGGATTACAATACACGGAGAAAAATGAATCTCTTTAAATTACTGATTGCAGGCCCTTAACGAATGAAGTGATTGGTTTACTGAAAAACTTTTAGTAAAAAACGAATATATTATCGGAACACGTGTTTATAAAATTTTTAATATTTTCGCACTTCCACATCATATATTATCAAGGAAAATGAACACGTGCTCCGATATTTTAGGAATTTACTAAAAGTTTTTCAGGAAACGGACTACAATTCCGTTTTTAATCGGAATACCAGTAATTTTTATTAAATAAATAATTCTCTCTGTATTATTTATCAGTCGTGATCGACGCCCTTTAATTAGTTTACATCAATAAATTAAAGACATCTTTCCCCCTTTAACATAGATTTTTTTAAATTCAATTATCTGATAAAGTTAATTATGCCATCTAATTAATTACTACAACATACGATTGCATGTTGTAAAAACGTCGTGATAATCAACAACATGTTATTTACATGCATGTAATTATTATTAATTATGATCCAAGTCATAACATGTTTACAACTTCGTATTAGTTAATTTTTGTGATAAAAATGAATGGTTATTTTTCATGCAGGTGACATGTCGTCGATGTTATGCTTATTATTGAAATATTACCGTGATGTTATGTGTTACTTATATCGAAATTTATTGCAATGAATTCGTAAGCATCTCAATCGGTAAAAATATCGACACGAATAGAAATGTAGAAGATGCCACACCGATAGTGGTTCAAATTGATTCACAATTATTTTTTTTAATTTTGAGGTGCGACTTCTATGTCATTTTAAGTGCTTTTTTTAGAATTTTTTCATTCATTTGATCGTGCCGTGACTTTCTCAAGATCTCTGACATCTTCTGCTACTTCTAATCCCTACACTCCTTCTTGCCTAAACCATCCATTATATTATATGTATTATTACGCTTACGTCAGCCTTGCTTCCTTTATGAATCTATACATTTTTAACACGATTAATAAATTCAAACTAATTAACCATCACGCCGTTTCTTGCCTCATTCACATTCATACATCGTCTCATACATATTCCTTAATTATTCTTCGTTCATTTGCTCGACATTTTCATCTAAGCTTCTAAGCGTCCCTTTCTTAATCTGTATTTACACAATACAGCTAAAATATGACTTACAACAGCGGCTTACCCGGTTTTATCAAACATACGCCTTAGAGATCTTATTTGTACAGCATTCAGTTTGCTTATGTCCTTCCTCTACCAGCCTCATTGCCATACATCAGGGTAGGTAGCAGCTCTCCATTGTGGACTGCTAACTTAGCGTATTATACGCTTCCTATTAATGGAATTACCTGCATTTTCTCTTCCTTCGATCTATCTATCACTTTTCGCATCTCTTGTAAACATACTTCCTAAATACACAATCTAATACACCTGCTTTGAGTATTCATAATTAACAACTATATTGCGCACTGTTTTTGTACTATAAATTTGATTAAAAAGAAGATAATCTCTTATTTCCGGAGTTATATGAAGTTTATATATAATGTATAGTACCGATCAACGATATGATAATATGTATATATATTTATTATGGCCGAGATCAACGCACCTTCAAGGCGTCTAACATCGGCGGGCGGTGACTCAAAAAGTGCATTTCTTTGTTATTGTTGCACAAACACAAGCGTGCGCGCTGCACTAATATATACACACTGCGCACTGCACACATTAACACATGGCTCGGGCATATGGCGCTGTCGGGGAACTGTGCTATTTGCTGATATGAGTATGTAGGCTTATTGGAGAGTATTCCATGTCGCGTCCAACCATTTTTTTGGATTTATTATTTTCGAAAAATTGCCATCGCCGAAAATCGAATTCCTATCAACTGCTTGAAAGCCAACTATGCTAACAATTACACCACCAACTGGTGGAGTCTGTGGATATTTATTGTATAACCTACACTCCTGCCATTTGTCACCCTAAGTGCTTTGCTACGCTTGGTGACTTAGCAGGGATACATGGGTTCACGAGGAGAGGTTTATCTAGGTTTTGGTAGGTTTGATAGGATAGGGGAAGACTGTTTGATGGAGACCTTTTGACCTCTCATGCCGGACTCTCTCGACCCATTGCTTTTCACCGAAGTGGGAGGGATGAATTCATACTACGTCTTTCACTACTGAAAACATTGACCCACAGATACCTACCCACCCCTCACACCCTTTTCCTTCCTGGAACTTCCTTTCCTTCGATTCCCTGAAAAGAACCTCCACATAGCATCCTCAAAGATGAAATAGGCCCTGAGGGATTTTTTGCGACAAAAATGCACATATAAAATTTTAAAAAGTTAATTTTCTTCAATGGTCGTACAGTGGTACTTCATATAAAACATGTGCAAGAGACTATATCAATTCTTACACAATACTTGGCTACTCAGACCATGCCCAGCGCAATATGAAAAAGTTCATTGTACAGTTTTAACATTTCTTTATCTGTTGTAATTGTTTATTTAGCGACAACACACTTTATCGCGACGTATTAATCAAGGTTCACAAACGATGCACTGTGCGATTTTTTGTTGTCGTTGTTGCCAGATTATGAGAAATGGCCACAGTGGAAAAATGGTAGGTACCGAATTACGTAGTTCCGGTATATTTTTGAAAAATTTCAATGTTAGGTAAGGTTTAATGATTTAATTAGGTCAAGTCCTGAGGTTTATTGTTACTTTTCTAATAAAACCATTTTATGAGCTTAAGGTAAGGTTTTATAAAAATTTCGTAGTTTACTAAGCACAAATTAACCTAACCTTACTTAACCTGATGATTGAAAATGTTACATTAATGATATTTCAATTTTGTATCGCGCATTTGTTGCTTAGCGTAGTCTCACTGGATCCATCTTCATTTTTTTTTTTTTCTTGTTGTTATAAAACTACCGCATTTTTTTAAAAATAAGCAGCCCTACAACCAATTGATAAGCAAAACCATAGAGAAACATTAAAAACAGTGAGTTTATTTCCCATTGTAAAACAGGTTTACACATTTTTTGTCATTTTGTTAAATTCCTAGCGTGATAAAAATAGTTAGAAATGTGCATAAGATAAAAAATGCAAGGTTTAAGTGCATTTTACAACGTCACATGCATTGTGGAAGAAGGAAGTGGTAACGATAAACTAATTGCATTAAAAAACTGTGTTCTATTTTTCCTGTTTTAGAAATGAATGTATTTTTTGCTAGATACTGCCTAACCATAAAAGTACCATTCAACCCCATAAATTTTGCCATGATTCCACTAGCTCCAGATATTAGGATTCTATTGTGGCTTCAAAAATATCGTGATAAAAATAAATATAACTATTTTTATTTTTCGAATAACTTTATAAGTTAAATTTAAGTTATTTAAATTTATTTAAATTTAATTTAAGTCAAATTCTATTATTTAATTATTGAAGAAAATATTAACGACTCGACGTCGAATTAGTTCAGTGGTGTTCAAAGCCCCTGCAAGGTTGAGGTCTTGGGTTCAATTCCTGTGTGCAAAAAATCATTTTCTCTTTCAATTTTTTTCGTTTGAAAGTCATTAAAATTATCTTAAATGATGAGCAAAATCTGAAACACCAAAAACTCTCGAACGATGAGCTCCAGTGACATCTAAATTAAACAGCTTTTACTGAACGGATTTATTAAGTAAACATTTCATTTTTCTGCTCTAAATACAGGTTTTCCAATAAGAGGTGTTATTTTGATATTCAATCGTAAAAGATCAATGGGTTCGTTGCTTGTGTGGCACGTAGCGGCGTCTTGTTGAAAGTAAACGTTGTCCAGATCAATACCATCCAATTCCGGCCATAAAATATCATTAATCATCTCTCACCGTAACTGTTGCTCTAGCCTCATTTTCGAAAAAGTAAGGTCCAATGACTCCGCCGGACCATAAACCGCACCAAACAGTCACACTTTGAGGATAGAGAGGCTTTTCAACAATAACTCTCGAGTTTTCCGAGCCCCAGATGCGACAATTTTGCTTGTTGACGAAGCCACCGAGGTGGAAATGGGCCTCATCACTCAAGATGATTTGCATTTGATTCACTCAAGTGAATTTTAATAATTTCAATGCGTTGTGAAGCGTGTATCGTTCCATTTTTATTAATGGCGTAGTTTCTACTTGTCAAATGTCAAACCCTGTATAATTTCCATCACGTGATATGTAGCTTTAAATATTGCATGCTTACAATTTATATTGCATGTTCTAAATTTTCTTTCATTAATTATTAAAAGAATGTTTGGAAACTCGGGTGAAGCCGGGTAGTAACTAAAATAAATGTACCAAAACACCTTTAATTGAGATAATTCATAGTACCTACCTAGATATATGTTAGTACGCGCAAAATCAGTGTATTGAACTACATTTTAACATGTGAAGATTAGTAACGTGTAATATAATGTTCCTGTCAGTTAACGGTTGTGTTATTATCGACGTAATATTGAAATAAACGCGAGATTTAATTCCCTCGAAGTGCGATTTATACCGCAAGGACAAAAACGAGTATTGCTAATTTATTAAGAATCTCTTGAAATTATTCGAAATCCGGTTAAACGATTGCAGGCCCTTAATGGATGAATTGATAGGTTTCCTGTTAAACTTTTAGTAAAATGGTATTATAATGACGTCGCAACACGTGTTCATAAAAAATATAATATTTTTGCATTTTGTCATAATATAGTATTAAGGCAAAAATAGGGGCATGAGCAAGTGTTCCGACATACGAGGATTTTAATAAAATTTTATCAGGACACGGACTGCTATCCCGTTTTTAACTGGAATACGAATAATTTGAAGAGATTTTTAAAAAATCAACAATATTATTTTTTTTCACACGATTCGAATAAAAAGTTTTTTTTTTAACTTCAACACATCTGTCAAAAATTTCTTTTAAAACACAAAAATATACATTTTTTGGATTGGCCTAGGATTGAACCTTCCTTCTCAGGGACCCCAGTCAACCGCGCTACAGACCTTGCCAGATGCCAAGCGGGCAGGACTGACAATTAAGTAATGTCGTCCGCGCGTGTGTGCGTGATTGTTACCAAAAGTTGATAGAATGCACTGTCATCGACATTGAGTTTATCTGCCGAGTTTCAGCTCTATCAGATATCGGGAAGTGGGTTAGTTTGCGCTTTCAAGATTTGCATTGATTTATCAACGAAAATAAAATTGAAATTCTAACTAATGTGTTTAGAATGTAGTCAATAATTATTATCCGTTCAAGAAATAAGTTTTGTATTTGAAAACGTTTGATTTTTTCAAGGATAATTCCAGTTACTTACACACCTATAAATCAATTACATCTCTTCACAAGTGCACAAGTGATATTGCGTTGTGGTAGGGAGTAAAAAAATAATACTGAATACATAGATCGCAAGTAAAATCGCTGCCTCACAGGTCATATGTCACTTAAATTCAAATGAATTATTAACTAAATACCAATCTGCATACAGACGGTTCCACTCCACAGAAACCGGGTTACTACGTGTTTTGTCGGACATAACTACTGCCATTGAGTCGGGTAAACTGGCACTTCTTTCAGTCTTGGACATGAGTGCTGCATTTGACACGATTGACCATGACTTTCTTATTAAACGATTAGATGAATCATTTGGTTTAAACTGCGATGTTAAGACCTGGCTGACATCGTACCTGGCCAACCGTTTACAAGCCGTAAAAGTAGGAAAAAACCAATCAAATTATGCAACCCTTTCATCTGGAGTACCCCAAGGGTCCGTTCTGGGTCCACTACTCTTCATCCTCTTCACAAATGATGTCGCTAAAATAATAGAATCATTCGGCCTTCTATCTCACTGCTACGCTGATGACCAGCAAGTTTACTTTTACTGCTTACCAGAAGAAATAAACAGTCTAAAAATTCGTATAACTGAGTGTATAGAAGCAATTACTCGCTGGATGACCTCAAATAGATTGAAACTGAATCCCACAAAGACTGAGTTTCTGTGGACTGCTACAAGCAGACGTCAGCATAACATTGAAAACTCCCCAATAACCATTTCTGGAAGTGACATCACTCCAAAAACGTGCATCAAATTACTGGGTGTCAATCTGGATGCTAATTTTTCCCTTAAAACTCAGGTGAACAGAACTGTAAGCACGGGGTTCTTTCAATTAAGGCAAATTAAAGCAGTGCGGAGAAACCTGCCAACAGAGGCGACTAAATTGCTAATCAATTCCTATGTTGTTTCACGTCTAGATTATTGCAACGGAATATATGCAAGTCTCCCTAAATGTCAAATCAACAAATTACAATCCGTTTTCAACGCCGCGGCAAGGCTTATCACCGGAGTATCTAAATACTCCCACATTTCAGAGCATCTCAAAAATCTGCACTGGCTCAAATGTCCTGAAAGAATCCAGTTCAAGGTATGCTGGATGGTATTTAAGTCACTTAACGGAATGGCTCCGGCTTATTTATCAGAATTGTGTATTCCAGAAGATTCCAACTCCCGACAGTCAACCCTTAGGTCAGCAACGTCATCAGCTATCGGAAGGTTGAAGGAACCAAAGCGCACACCAGATACTAAGTTCGGTGAGCGTGCTTTTGCCGTGTCAGGACCTAAAGCCTGGAATGGACTGCCACATGATTTGAGAATGATCGCAGACTCGACAGAATTTAGGTCTAAACTTAAAACGCACCTTTTCAGACAGTCGTATCCATAATTTCAGAAACCTCCACTTTCACAGTTGACGGTAATTTAAATTTAAATTAACAAAATGTAAAAAATACTAAAAATAAAATAAAATAAATAAAAATAATAATTAAAAATAAATAAATAAAAATGATAACAACTAACAATTTGTAGGCTTTTAAGACAGTTAAAATACATTTAAATTAAAATAAAAACTATAGCAGACTTAAGATCATGCGACGACCAGTGTTTTTTTGATATATTTTCCTCTGCGTGCAGTTCTATCTTTTATAAGCATAAACTTTTTAATATAAGTGTGTTTGTTGGAAGTGACTTGCCAGGTAAGTATGTTTTGGTATCATTTCTAAATAACAAATGTAGATCCTAGGAAATAAATTGTACAGCGCCCTTGAGGTGATTTTTCACAAAAACGGCGATCTACAAATTATCCAATTATTATTATTATTATTATAGATATAAAAAGTGTAAACATGCATTCGGTGAGCGACTCCGTGATCGGCCATGAACTGCAGATTAAAATATAAACGCAGACTTACAAGGTTTTTTTCAATGATTTTTTATGCAGGCACAGGATGTTATGAAAGTGATGTACCTACTACAAAAAAAATATTACAGCAATAGGAAAGTATGAAATAATATATCCAATATATATATGGATAGATTTTTGAATATCGAACGACGATGTTTGTGGAGCGATAGGTTCATGTTATGGATCCAGAGATCACGTGTGACAGAGGGATAGGTTCATGTACTGGATCCAGAAGTCACGTGTGGCAGAGCGATAAGTTCATGTAGTGGATCCAGAGGTCACGTGTGACAGATCGATAGGTTCATGTAGTGGATCCAGAGGTCACGTGTGACAGAGCGAAAGGTTCATGTATTGGATCCAGAGGTCATGTGTGACAGATCGATAGGTTCATGTTATGAATCCAGAAGTCACGTGTTGCAGATCAATAGGTTCATGTTATGGATAGAGAGGTCGCGTGTTGCAAAGCGATAGGTTCATGTAATGGATCCAGAGGTCACGTGAGGTAGAACGGTACGTTCATGTTATGGATCCAGAGGTCACGTGCAGATTAAGTATTTTTTTTAAGATTTGTATCACACAGTGAAAAACGAGTATTGCTTATTTATAAGTTTCTTCAAATTATTCGTAGTCCTATTAAAAACAAGACCGCAGGCTCTAAACGAATGAATTGATAGGATTCATTTTTAAAAATTGTAAAAAAATGAATGTAATAATGTGACGTTGGAATACGTGTTCATAAATATCATTATATTTTCGCATTTTGTCATTATATATTAACATCGAAAACCTAGGTGCATGAACACGTATTCCGATATATTCGTAAAGTACGAACATTTTTATTAGGCTGTTCCATATTTAACAGGATTTTAAAAATCAGCAATACTAATATATAGGGATATATATAGCATTATATAAGGAAGCATTCAGTACACGGAGTGGGTTTACTTCGGTATTTTACATGAATATTATAAATGTGTGTAGGAGGTACCTACATAATACAATTGTGGGAATGCACGATGCATTTTAATCAAAAGGTAAGGGTTCAGTTCCCAGATTTGAAACTAACATAAATCCTTATTAATGGGCAGTTTGTTTCATAGAAGTGATTATAAATTATGTTTTTAACATTGCCACATACATGGGCAATCATAATCACTTAAATATTTAATAATAGAAATAGCATTTTCGTTTAGTAAGTTATTCGCACAAAGTCCTGAGAAACTATCTGGAATTGGTGAATCTAAGTATTGCACTCAATGTTGTGATGCGAATGAATTGTAGTGAGGGGAAGAAGGAAGAAATAAATAAAGAAATAGGAAGATCGGGGAACCATTATTTTTTTTACTAGGTACCTACATTCTCTAAGATTTCTTACAATATCAGTTATGTGAACAGTTTACCTCGAATACGAAAAGTTAGTTAGCACAATAATATTGATTATTCCGATTCAACAGGTCGTGAAAGGATGTGAACTCTGGCGGTATAAAATGGCAGTATCCAGGATGGCTTCCATCTTGAACCAGAAACGTAACGTATGAACAAATTTATAGACAGGCAAAATGCCAAACGGTTGAGTTAAAAAGGGTTTTGCTACTCTCAATCAATAATACTTTTTGCTTTATAAGTAGCGAGTAGTTGTTTTTTTTATCGATTTCAGTAACTCATATTGCATCATGTTTTGGTCTTTATTTAAAGTTTTATTAAAAATAAATATATTTCTTGACTTTTGGTCTGTGCTGTAGGTACAATCGTATGCAAATAACCCTTCGAGGCGACATTGTACGAGCATGAATTGCATTTAAGAATTGATTATTGACTAACAGAATATTCTTTCCAATGAAAACCCTGGCGGCATTCCTCCAATACAAAAAAATCCTTTCTTGAATGCCAGGATATACACAAAGTAAAGATAAATTTCGATATGCTAACCTTAATTGTAATTATTACTGAGATATGTTATTATAGGCTTCTTGTAACTATATTCCGTGCAGTTGAACACATCTACAATTTCTGCGAAAGTGTTGCCAACTGCATGCAATCTAGGTGCAAACGAGTATCTATATTTTATTTACATTACCTCTACACAGGAGGCCCTGAGAAAAAAACTTTTCCTTAGGGCCTATGTCATCTCTGGGGATGCTGTGCGGGGGGTCTTTTTGAAGAGAGGAAGGAGTGAATATGGTCTTGAAGAGACCTATGTAGGAGAGAGGAAACACAGAGGCCGGCAAATCGTTCCACAGCCAAGCTGTTTAACTCATGAACGAATCGTAGAAGCGACCCGTTCTGATGTGACAAATGTCATGTGCCATTAATTCCATCAATAATTTTTAAAGTTAAATTAAGTTTTTTAATTAAGCGTGTGGAATACAACTGTGATATTAAGATGTCATTATGTAAATATTTTTTTGTTTGTTTTATCAGTTCTATGTATTTTAATGTGAACACGTGTCGATAGATTTTGTAACAGTTGTTAAATTATTGACAAATTAAAGCAAATAATTAGGAATTTACATAATACAGTAACAGGTTTACATAGAGAGCAAACAATATGTACAAATAATTATATCTATGTCATAATAGTGTTATGAGGATGATAATTGAGGAGAAACTTCCGGAGCTAAATGACCTGAAAATATTCACAGCAAGTTGAAATAATCACCTGTTTATTTTAATAAATCGCACCCCTAATCTTAGACTACAAATCAAATTTGCATTTAGTGCAGAAATATTGGAAGTATTTTTAAATACCATCACAATTGCACCCACTCGATTGATTTTCGGCATATTATGCCGAGTTTGCAAAACGTCTTGAGTGATCGCAAGCCACAATATGCCATTTTTGACTTGCCATTTGACTCGCTCATTTAATTTATTTTAAATATTTTTGTTTTATAATTCATTAAAATATATGTGAATTCATGAGCTATATAGCACTATAATCAGTTTAAATGTCTCCGTACTAAAATTCAGAGGTATGATTTTTTTTAATGAGGGTTAGAAATTTCCAACTCAAACGCCAATCTCTCTACTTATATTCAAGTTATTGACGCGATCACTCGAGCGGTTACAACACTAAAATCTATGTTTTTTGGCAAAACACTGAACTTCAAATTTGTAAAAAAAATTCAAATTTGTAAAAAAACTTCTAATTTGTAAAAAAACGTAAAACAGCTTTTTCGCCCCATTGTCATTAACCAATAATATTAGTATGTAAGGACCTGAAAATATTTTGTCATTTTTCGGCGATGCTCTTATTATTTTGCAGCTAAAGCGATTGTGTTTTACAACAAAAGTGATTTTAGACGAATTTTTAACACTTTTTCGGCGGTTTCGTTTTCAACGTGAGTTTAGCTGTGTTTCATTTAACGACTATTATAGCTAGTCAAAATCATAAACAACATTTTGATTCAATAAAATATTATAAAATGCGAATGTTGTTTCCTAAAATTTCGAATTTCGCGTTATTCTCGTAATGATGGTAAAATACGCATTTTTTATGTAAAAATTCAAACCCTGAACAGGTCAATCAACAGGGCTCATTAATTTGTAATTCTATCTTAAAAGTCAATACCATATATTTTTCTTATATAAAATATTATGAAAGGAATGCATTCCTCTTTTATCACGGAACCGTCTACGATAAAGTGAAGTAATGCATTGGTGTTGGTGGTAGAGAGTAGAACAAACAGTACAAACATAATATGATATTATTGTTGGTAGGTACCTATTTAGAGTTTTGAGCCCAGGACAAGGCGTACAAGCTTGTGGTAGGTCGGGGTCGGGGTGATTGACTCCTGGCTCGTAAGGGATCGGAAACATTGGCAGGAAAGCGAAAAAAAAGTGAATTTTATTATTGATTTTCAAAATTACCTAAGGTAAATTTGTAAGGTAATATTAAGGTTAAATTATTATAAAACTACGTAACTAACATAAGGACTTAAGTGGTATATTATACAAGTTTATGATATAAATGATGAAAAAAAAAAGTTGGTGCTAATAACAATATTTAAAAAAAAAATTAACTGTTTATGATTACCTGTGAAAAAATTCATCAAGGCGATGCGTGTAATATTTATAATCCGGACGCTAAGAATAACACTCCTTATGTAAATGGCGATGAGGTTTAAATTCCCGCTTAACAAGATCCGCCTGTTTTGATTTATGCAAGAAAAAAGGTCAAATATTTGAATGTTTTACGATATTTTTATAAATAACTTAATCTTCCACATTATACAATAAATCCACTATCGAAAAGGTGTTCGTAAGTAGAAGATTATGAACGTTAAAGCAGTTTTTATAGGCATGAAACTTTGTTTTTTTTTTACTTTAATTATTTCAAAGATCAAGATGTGTTCTACTCGCAGTATTTAATTAAAACATCTAAAATATATGTAAGCGATAAAATTTCTATAACAAAACACATGATTTTGTGCAACGTGAAGAGGATGAACAAATACGCGAAAAATGCTCGATGTATCGATGTATCATACAAGAATCTCGTAACCTCGCCTAACCTAATAACATGTAAATGAAAATTTCATCTTTTTTTGTTATTTTTACCATAATTTTGTCAAAGTCGTTCTTCGAAAAGGCTAACAACTTAAATAAAACATTTGCGCATTTGATCACAAAACGGCGCAAATTTTTTTACATAATATTCGCAGTAATATTTTTAATTTTCGGCACCCGATTGCTGTCATTTATTCATTACACAAATTTAATCACCGAGTCGACTCGTTTATGTGTAAATCGTCTCGTGTGTGGAACGAGCTACCGGCATGTATTTATCCTCCTTCACATAATTCTGGTCTCTCCAAGACCCGCATTAATAAATCGGTATTAATAAGTTATTATTGTATAAATCCCAAGTCTCAACTGCTCCCAACCGTTTGGAACCAGTGATACAATGGCATAAACAAATGGGGTATGTTAAATCCATCATCCAACAAGCAAAGTTTTACGCTATAATAGTAGAAAGAACATAATAATTGTCAGGATATTTGACATGACGATAATTACGATGAGATAATGCACGTTTTTCAACATAAATGAAAAATGAAAGTTGTTTAGGTTGTGATGGAGAACTTGCCAGCCGAGGAATTGAACTCACCGAAACGCGATACCAACTCAGTCACTGACTTTATTTAATTTATTCATAAGAACATTATTTGCGTCGTATTAACTTAACCGCTAACCACATTAACACTTTCAAGGCTTTTTAAAATCAACACACGAAGTTCTAAGAAAAAAATTTACGTACCCCTGACTTATAATATAACCGTCTGGCCATAAACCAATACTGTGACAGTATTTTTACTGTCACATATAAATTCGTACATTCGCCTTCTATGACTGTAGAAAAACCCATTCACGAACAAAACGCAACACATTTTTAATGAAGTTTAATTTATTATACAACATATAGACCGAAATGATTGTATTTGTCTCTTTGATTAAATTGACTTTGTCCGAGTTTCAGCGATTTAAAAAAAATTGTGGCGTCTAATTTTTATTTATTTTACGAAAATATTTTCAGTTTTTTTCAAAGCTTCACAGCTCATACAAGTTTTGATTTTGCGACATGAATGAAGTAAAATTCCAAAAAATTTTTTTTTTAAATTTCGTGACGCCAGATCTCACCGTTTGACAGTTTTTTTTTGTGGGACATGCACAAAATTTACCTGCAGAATGGATGCATTTCTTCCATTGAATAATTCAACCCTATACAACACATGATGTAAATGATAGGCGACACAAATAATAGAGGTTTGCTCAAAGCTCACATTTTAATTAATTCTGGTAAATTTGTAACGATAATATATATTTTAGAGCGATCCAAATGGATGTAAGTTATTTATATTTAAGATTAGTAAAAACAGTACCTTACCTTTAAAATATTTTATTTAAAACGTTTTTCAACTATAAAATTAACAGTAAGCAAAAAATTTTTTTTTTGACGATTTATTAGTAACTTCCTGAGAGATTCCTTTAAGCACATATGAGATTTTAGTAATACGTTCAATGGAAATAATTCAACTAAACCTCACGGAAAGATCAATTTGTATTATTTCTTCTTCATCACTTATGTCAATAAGATGCTCAATTTTTTTTACAGATTTGTTAGGGGAAATTCAACCGTAGGTCTGTCCAATACATCATAGCTGCGCGTGCCATTTTTATGTACACGACTTCTTCACATACGTCATATTAACATCATGAAAATATCGCAAAATTAAGATTGTTACCATAATAGATTCAGATGGCCCTAACAGGCTGAAACCGGTCACGGTCAAATAAAAAACAAGTGGAAAAAAGTTTAAAATTGTGTTCTTTATATATATTCATAATAGATTCGTTTTAAATCCCAACTATTATCCGTCACATATTAAATAAACATAACACATTGTTTATCTTTCACTAATAAATAAATCATATTTTAACGTATTTTTTACTGATAGACCAAGACTTCTGTTACACTGTTGTTAATTTTTATAGCGACACGACCTACGCAACATGAAATGTGTTGTCTGGGTACATTTTTATTGTCTTATTCTTATCTTCGCTGTAAAAACAATAATATCTAATTGCTTTGCCTCCATATTAAATTACACACATATCGTTTGACAATGAGCAAGCACTTGTCAATGTTTGATTATTGTCTGAGACACCATAAATAAATAAAAATGGGAGATATATTAATTAAAATTAGAGTTGGAGTTTCTTTATATGTTGTAATATTATGCAAATAAGCCATTCTAAGCAACATTTTAATTCTGTATGGTGGTCTTACACCAGGGCGATACTGATAGTATCTGTCACTCTGGATCACACTGCAAATAAACTTTATATTATTTTTAATTATTTAATCGTAAAATAACACATATTAATCAAATTAAATTGGCTTGCGCATGTTGGGATTTGAACCCGTGGATTGCCAGTGGACAGCCTTACCTCTCCTTCTCCCTGCTTAATCTACCATAACCCGATTGGGGATACCATAGTTCAACTCGCTTCTAAATTGTTATATAAATAGTTAGAATGTAGGCGAATTCTTCAATTAATATTTTTTAGTGTCATGTTTATTACTGTATGTATCTGTAATTATTTACGGATCAAACAAAAAATCGCACTTCGTTATGCGTTATCAAAAAAGATAAAATTGATTCCTTTTATACAACGCACATTCAACGTTGTTACTATTCACTCTGAAATTTTGCAAGCACGATAAAAACATAAAATTTTCAATGCAATGCAATATATTAATAGGTATCCTTCCCTTTTCGCCCACTACTGAACTATACATCTCCCTCGCATTCGTGTGCGAAACGACGCTATTTATGTAGCTGTCTCGCTCACTCAGCCTCCACGGTCTGGGAAGAATACAAAAATAGATGGAAAAATTATTATTTTAATGCATATTTACGCCGGAAGCTTGCAACTTGCATTTACTGCGTTTAGAGATTTATGCTTCAAACTGTTCAAAGTCTTTGAAATGCCTTTCAAAGGAAATACGTAATTTAGACGCTTTCAATATTTAGGCTTTTATATTCAAAAACAAATATTGAAATGAAATTAGATTTGTAAATTCATGAATTGGCTGTAATTGATTGCCGGAATCTTTCGTAGACGGACGCCTGTAGCTATCACTGAGTTATCGCGACAACCTTCAGACCAACTATGTTCTTCCAATACATTCCAACAAATGGCCTTAGAAATTTTTATACCGACCATCTTCCAAAGGCCTAATGTTGAAAACCCGTTGTGGAATCAAAAACATCTTTAAGAATCGAAAAGTTACTTGAAATGGCTTTGGCTACGATCGGTGAACAGATCTTCAGTTACTACTTCCCAAAACTTCATCTACTCTTCTCCTGCCTCAAAGTATAATATAATAAAGTTATGGTTTCACTTTGAGATAATCTCAGTATCGCCCTGGCAAAAGACCATCATATAGAACAGAAACCTGCAACTCCCAACCTTCATCTAATCCTCTTTATCCTCCCCCGTTTCCTACAGCCATCGTAGTCAATAGCCTTTATTGTAAACAATGACTAGGAATCCGGAGGTCGCGGATTCAAAATCCCGACGTGAACTTCACCGATTACTTTAAAATTTTGACGCAACGTTGCATTCGAATACGCGTGTGTTTTTATATCCTATATTATATAATGTTACCTATGACTTATTATACTCTTTCTGAAAAAAGCGCCATCTGTTGGATGCAAAAGCAACAAGCACTACTGTTTCCCTATCTGCCCAGACAGACTGAGCCATAGCAAATCGTGGCGGGGTACAGTTAGCACAAAAATTAAATAAATTTCGCTAAAAATTTAGATACTTTCCCACGGAATTACAGAGAAGATTGTGAATTCACGTGTGATTTAATATCGCTCATGCTCTCCTTCGATAAAAATCTAAGCACGTCTCCCATTTCCAGTGACTGTATAATGAAAAGCTGCCTATTTGTACTGCATTCTAATGCACTTACATGCACTTCTATGCATGCAAGACATAGGAATTGAAATGGACTACAATATGAACACAGAATATCGACGCATTTGCAGTACAGAGAAGTGTATAGAGTAATAATAATATTTGGCTAATTTATATAGCGCCGTTTTCGTGAGAAATCACCTCAAGGGCGCTGTACGAGTACGCTTTGTCAACTATTAACTGCAAATAGTTTGAGCATTGCATCTTAGACATTAAAGGTACAAGTGTTTTTTTTATAAATTTGTGTCTACAAACGAAATTTTATCCTGAAATATGCAAATTAAGGGCTTCTCAATTCATTATTAAAAACATGGTATTAATTTTTTTTAATGATAAACTAATGTTTATAAGACAAGGTTTTTTATGCATAGCAAAAAGGATAACAAATAATTATAAGCAATAATAAGTCGCCTGAAATATCCATAAAAATTGAACACATCTCCCGAGTAAAAATAAATGTCGCCGACTGGAATTACTGCTTATTATATAAAAAATATAATATGCAGTAATTGTTGATTGTAGTACAAGTACATATTGAATTATTTGGCGGATTGTGAATAAACCGATGTAGCTCAGTGGTTCAGAGCACCTGACCAGAAATTTGTATCGATATTTCAAGCGACTAATTATTGCTTATAATAATTTGTTATTGTATTATTTATTTAATTGATACTGCTGATTTTAAAGGATACTACAATTTTTACATGGTACCAAAGGAAAGTAATTTTTTGTTTTACAGGGTTTTCCAGTAAGAGGTGTTATTTTGAATAGCCCGCTATTTCAGTAGATGTTACTTTTGAAGCTGTCATTTTTTAACAATTGACAAGTAAAAACTACGTCATTTATAAAAATGGAACGATACACGCTTCAACAACGCATTGAAATTATTGAAATTCACTTGAGTGAATCAAATGCAAATCATCTTGAGTGATGAGGCCCATTTCCACCTGGGTGGCTTCGTCAACAAGCAAAATTTTCGCATCTGGGGCTCGAAAAACCCAAGAGTTATTGTTGAAAAGCCTCTTTATTCTCAATGTATGACTGTTTGGTGCGGTTTATGGTCCAGCGGAGTCATTAGACCTTAGTTTTCCGAAAATGAGGCTGGAGCAACAGTTACAGTGAATGGATTGCGCTATCGAGAGATGATTAATGATTTTTCATGGCCGGAATTGGATGGTATTGATTTGAACAACGTTTACTTTTAACAAGACGGCACTATGTGCCACCCTAGCAACGAAACCATTGATCTTTTACGATTGAATATCAAAATAACACCTCTTATTGGAAAATCCTGTAGATTCGATTTTGTAGAAGATTTCTCAATTTATGTCTCCTCACCAAATTTCAGATTGAAATATTAATATTTAGTGCATAAGATAAATTTTTTAAATTCATTGTATATTTGAAAACAACATTTTTATAATTGGAATTTTTTAATAAACTAACAGAGTGAATCGATTAAAAAGTTCAATATTCGTCTATATACAAAGTATCAGCCCGAAAAAGCCTAATTTAGAAGATGTTACGATATTTTATATTCAAAACCAACTATAACCCTTTCAAAAAATTGTACATTGAAAGAGCAGCATTGGATTGTTTAGTTCAAAATCAAATCTGGGGATGCTGTTTTTTATTAGAGAAGAAGTATTGATGAGTACATTGTGTGTTTTTGTCAGGTTTCTAGTTTCTCATTACCAAACAGTGGGGGGGATGAATTCATACTTCCGTAACTCTTGGTCACACTGACCCGGAGATTGCTGCCCACCTCCTATACCCTTTTCCTATCCATAACTTCCTCTTCCCTCTTTTCAGCACCCCCAAAGATGACATAGGCTCATATAATAGCTAATTGATCTACCTTTTTTTGATGATACGTATTCGTACGAATCCCAATAAACTGTACCATGGTTTTTATTATCAGGAGATATTTAAAAAAATAGTGCTATAAAAATTATCCAGTATTACTTGTTTTTATATGTTCCTACACCTACTACCTGCCTAGCATTGATTTTTTTCTCGTGATGCGGAATGGCGTACTGGTACCAAGAGTCGAACGATCTTTCATACGCTGGTAGCTGGGAGCCGTATCAAAGGAGCCGTATTGGGGGAGCCGTATCCTTATAATATAAAATATGTCTTCTTCTTCTGATAAAATCGCATTAATTGATCGTTCATTCGCGTTTGCAGCTGACTAAAGGTGTAGTCTAATTGAACATCGATTTCTACAAGATAAGATCCTACCTAGGTTTGCTTTACAGTTCTTCGTAGCGATAGGCAGAGTCTTTTCTTGGTATAAATAACTTGGAGGATTTCCAGTAAAATCTTATATCCTACAAGGTAACATTATATTGGGTGAAATTATTGAAGCAATAAAAATATCGATTAAGTGTAGAAACAGTTGTAATACTAATCAGTTATAAAATAAAAATGTTTGTTTTATTTGAGTTATCAGCATTATTTGCAAACGTTTAAAGTATTAATCGAAACACATGCAACTCTCTCGGAATATCGTCCGTCACTTTTGGACACTGACTTCCAGATTTCTACCCACCCCACCCCTCCATAAAGACACAGCATCTTCAAAGATAACATAGAAACTGAGAGGAATTATTTTTCCCAGGGCCTCTTAATGGAACAAATGGAAAAAAAACGTAACTATAATCATTCAATTCGGTCAATCAGACATTGGATTATTTAAATTTTTCACAGATGATTTTTCAAGTTTACTAACAGTATTTATTAAAAAAAGTTAATTTCTGTCGTCTCTCTAATTTGTCAACAAAAAAATGACAGTTTTTTTTGACAGGCAATGTAAATACCTAATTTGTCAAAAAAAATGACAATATTTGTTTTTGACAGGCAATGCAAATACCTAATTTGTCAACAAAAAAATGACAGATTTTTTTTTGACAGGCAATGTAAATACCTAATTTGTCAACAAAAAAATGACAGATTTTTTTTTTGGCAGGCAATGTAAATACCTAATTTGTCAACAAAAAAATGACGATATTTGTTTTTGACAGGCAATGCAAATACCTAATTTGTCAACAAAAAAATGACAGATTTTTTTTTTGACAGACAATGTAGGTACCTAAATACCTAATTTGTCAACAAAAAATGACAATATTTGTTTTTGATAGGCAATGCAAATACCTAATTTGTCAACAAAAAATGACAATATTTGTTTTTGACAGGCAATGCAAATACCTGATACTGAGGCATATATTTCATTAATACTTTTACCTCACAAATTCTACTATAACAACACGGGTAAAATTATAATGTCCACAAAGGATCGTGAATGTTTTCTGACTTGTTTTGTTATTTTATTTTTTCGTTGATGCAACCATGACCTCGCTTGATACTTTATGCAAAGTGCGTTGAGGTAGGTTATGATCCCATTTTACTTTTCAAGCGAACGTTACCAAAATCTGACTTGCATGTTCCGAGACATATCGGCCGATGCATTTATAAATATATTCAGTGACCTAGGTCAGCGTTGAATATCTTTAAATATTTGTTTTATTTGAACTACACTCTATTTAAAACAAAAAAATACTTTTTTTTTCAAATCGGAATGCTATAGGGTCACTCCAAATCAATTGTGGAATCAAAAAAAATATTGAAACTTTGTGTACCTATATCAATTAAATTAAAAAAAAAACCTAACCGGTTTTGTCACAGGTAACAAATCGAATAAAAAAATCCTTAATTTTTCGTACCAAATTTGAGTTATTTCTATTTTATGACTGTATTATGGTCGGTCTACAAATATTTATTGAATTTTTATCACTAGTTAGTACCTATCATGTACATTAAATTTTATATTTAAGTACCTACCTTGGTAAGTCATTAAACTTAAAACTGGAAAGCGTTTGACAACGTTTAGGAATATGCGAACCTTTAAAGAAATAGGTACCTATTAATCCTGCTACCAAGTACTACCCGGCTTCGCAAGTGATGATATTTTATTTTTATTAATTTATGAAATACATGGTATTTAACTGAAATTTACATCGATACAAAACCCACTTTTTAAATGTTGGTAAAATATGTGGGTACCTACTTTAAAAGTTGAAAAACGATATCATATTCTTATTTTGAACTGTGCTTTTTTCATGCTGATTGTTGTGTGTTAACAATTCTTTTTTCGAATACTTTTGTGTTTTGTAATAGTTGGCAATAAAATTTCAGGACTGATTTTGCTCGCCCTCGCGCCTTGAACTAAGTCACTGGCCGCTGCATTTTACACAGAATCATGTTTTCTAATGGGAATAGAAGAAGAAACATAGGTTCGGCGTTGAGTGCTGCATTATGTATTCGCTTAGAGTTAGTCACGGTCAAGGAAGATATACTCGCGTACTCGTGGGTGACGAAATAGCCTAGGAGGTGCTACAATTTTTTATAACATACTAAGTTTTAGATAATTAAATGAAACCTCTTTGAAAAAATATACATGAAATGGAAAATTTTTGAAGTTATGTAAAGTGTAATGATAAATAAGTTCTGTGAGTGCTTGAATGTACGAACATTAAAATGAAGTATTTTTCTTGTCAGAACTTATCAATTATCAATTTGTAGCCGATTTTCAATAAAATTGATAGATATATACACTATCCACAGAAAAACGTATTTTTTGGCTAGTTATGAGTGTGTAAGTACCTGTAAATTAATTTTGAAGGACAATAAATTGTAAAAGATACAAGTTTTATTGCACTTCTATCTTAAATATGAAACAAAAAACAGCAGCTGTTACATTTTTAAGATAAATCAGCATCTAGCTAACCAGTCTTGAAATTTGTAACGCTTTTTCAATTCGAATTATAATGGTTGCTGAGATTATTCAGACATTTCATGAACTATGGGGCTTTGGAATGCCCAATTAGCTTAAAAATAAATAAGAGAGGACGCCATATTGCTTCTTGAGTATTTGTCAATGTGGAAAAAATGGTCGATGTCTGGGGTGGATCATGTTAGCTAGTTATGTTTATGTATGTTTGTCACTAAGTTTCATTTGTCATACATTTTATCATCGGCAGGTATAACTATATTCAAATGGTTTTGGACAACGTATTACATCCCTGTTCTGTTTTCAACGCAGTTATATAATCCATGACAGAAACAGTGCAATACTTAGAAGAAACTAGCTGAGAAATGTCACTGAATAAATGCATAGATTTATTCATTTTTAATGCAGGGCGGAAAGTCTTGTTTTTGAACTCTGAAAGTTTATATTTGAATAAAATATTCGCATTACACAATTGTTGCACCGGCGAGGAATTTTGAAAATTCGCTTTCCTAGCCTGTTATCTTTTTGTTCTGGAAGATTTAACACCCCCGTCAAAATAAACAAACAATATTTGTTATGAGCATAATATATTTAATAAGAAGAATATATATTAGTACATCATTCAAAATATTATGTAATTTTTGCAATACCGCAAATATTCTGGAATTGTGAAATATTGCAATACCGCAAATATGACATTGTATTCTCAAGTATTTAGTTAATAATATTTGTGTCTCACTTAAATCTAGAGAATGGGGAGCTCTGGCGTTATAAAATTAGCAAGGTTTTTATAAAAAGTGAATTTCAAGGTCATTACAACTGTTTTTTACACGCAAAGTCAGTTAACCGCGGAAAATAAGACACAACTTCAAATCTATTTTTCATTTTTATCCACTGTTCGTTAAGGAATTATTATATGTTTAAACTGGTGCAAAACCGGGCAATACCTATTCATACATATTGCATAAAAGCTTACTGAAATATAAACTCGATTTTTAATTATTAATATTTTAAAATACATGCAAAATATTCTATAAAGACACGATAAATACTTACCAGTTTGAAAATATCATGTTACAGCACAAAATAACTGTATAATATCTTCACAGTTTCGTAATTAAATAAAAAAAAACACTTTATTAAAGTTACTGTGATGTCACACGTGGTCTTGCGGGTAGATACCTAATTGTCAATTTATCACACACGTGGCTGTACTTGTCAAAATATTTCCACTCTCAATTGTTGACTTTATTGATATAAGTTCTAAAATTTAAATTTATTAATAAACTCTCGAATTTTTTCGGTACTCGATATATTTTTTAACTAAGTTGTCACTTTGAATTCCAAATTCAAAACAGAACGGTACTTTTTGATAGCGGACTTTTTTCAACGGAACTTTCCACTGTGATCTTTTTTCAAATCGATACTTTTATTATGGAAAGATGTTAGGTACAAAAGAATCACGCGAATAAAAAAAAAATAAACGTGTACTCCATTCGCGGAGGGATTTTTTCAAATGTCGAATGTTGGAAAAAATTACTGCGTTTGGCGCCGGTTTCCTTGGAGGCGCTTGGAGTGGGAGGAAGGAAAGGGACGCACTTATGCAGACCCTGTGAGAGAAAGGGAGAGAGGGACTGCTTGAATTACAAAAGGCATAAACGAATGCATTATTAAGATGGCGGATCGTTGCTAATGCAATTTATTATTTTATGTAAATAAAATAACTACTTTATTATAGTTATCTATTATTTATTTACGTCCATTACAATTTGAAATAGAAACATTGAAAAAGATGTAACATCTTTTTCAAATGTTGTGATTTTTACGAAGAAAAAAAAAAACGAAAATTTTCGCTTTTTTTATTTCGCATTTCTGTTTTCGAATTTTAATGCTAGAAAATTGCAACTTTGGTCACTGCTTGTCCATAACTGCATAGTTTATGGTAAATATTTATCAATTGAAAAAAACCACAATATTGTCGGCCTACTTTGCTGAAACACGATTTTATCAATCCTATTCGTTATTTATCTGCAATAAATATAAGATTAATAAATTGCATAATAGCAATATAGGTATTGTCACCAAATGGCGTATTCAAAATCACCTTGAAATCACCAAAAAAATAGATTTTTTTTGCCATACTAATTGGTAAGACTTAGTAAGGTTGATATTATAATTAACCAGTGGAGCCCGCAATGATTCGCTATTGCCAATGTCTTTCTCGGATGTCACCGACTTCTTTCCCCATTCAGTATTGTATACAACAATGTTACTGTTAAAAAACTAGATTACGTCGACTTACGGTGAAGAGACATTGCATTAAGGCGATGCCATACGTAGTAATGCAAAATCATGTGTTTTTGGTTTGAAAATTTGGTCGCCTAGAAATGTTTCAGATGCTATAATTAAATACTGCGAGTAGAATACATCTTGGCCTTTAAAACAATCGAATATTTTTTAGATAAGTCTTTTTATAAGCCCAGAAAAAAAAATGTAAAGGCCTATGAAAACTGTTTAAATTTCAAAATCTCCTACTTACGAACCCATTTTCAGTTACGATTTTATTGTATAATGTGGCAAATTAAATTATTTATAAAATGATCAAAATTTTTTTTAATATTTATACCTGTACATCCACAAAATAAAATAAAAGGCACTTTTTGGCCATGTTTTTTTCTTGCATAAATCAAAACAGGCGGATGGTGTTAAGCGGGAATTTAAACCTTATCGCCATCTACGTAAGGGTTGTCATTGATAGCGGCTCAATTTAAAATATTACCCGACGTAGTGCATCGCCTTAAGTATTTCTCTAAACACTCCAAGTATTAATACGAATAAATTTTGAAATTTTCTTCGAAATGGGCCGAATAGAGTAAGTTTTGAGTTTTGCGAGCACAAACAAACGCATGATAAATTTTTACATATATATATATATATATATATTTACAGTAATTTACAAATGAATATGATGTCGTCTTGAATTCAGTATAAGACTTTAGGGCAGGTAGTAGGCAGAAACTAATATAAAAATTGATTATGTAGCTTCCCTACCCATATAACACAAAAAGGGTAATAATTGGACAACACGGAGAAAAATGAGTATATCAGGTTAAAAACGGGATCGCAGGCAGTTTCCTGTTAAACTTTTATTATATTCGTAATATATCGGAACACATGTTCATGCACATTTGCCTTGATAATATAAAATGACAAAATGCGAAAATATTAGGTTTTTTATGAAAACATGTTTCGACATCGCGATAATACATTACTTTTTTTCTAAAAGTTTAACAGGAAACCTATCAATTTATTCTTTGAGAAATTTTGAAGATTTTTTTTTACTTAATTAGCAATAATTTATATCAGTAAATTTTCTTCGTGTAATGATAGAAAAAATGGAATATGTGGTTTACCTACCCGTATAATACAAAAGGGGTAAAAATTTGACCACCTGTGTAAGTATTTTAAGGTTATTAACTTAAATTAATTTTAATACTTAGATACTTGATTCATTTTATTTTGTTGAAATTTAAGATAAACAACACGATCCATCTCACTAAGGAAAACGAAGTTTTACTTGTAGGTAATTAAATAAAAAATGCTGATATTCAACTAGGTAGGTGCATACTTTTTTGAAGAGGACTAAGTTTAACCGTTAAGTACCAATTTTATTACATAAATTTGAGCAGAACCATGAAAAATCACGGGATATTATTAAGCTGAAATTATTTCTTTAAAAAAATATTTGCTTCAGGAAGCGTTTCTAAAACAAACGTATTAATTTTTAGAGATGAACGGAAAGTTACTTTTTGAATGAACATAAAACTTGATGAAAATTAGTATATTTTTATAAATATTAAAATAAAAGGATTTGCATTTCAATTTCTGCATTGTTCAAATTTTGAAAACTAAACTTAAATTGAAAGCAAATCTTAGTTCTAGATTTCTTTGAACCGAAGTTACTGAATGGTATTTTTATTATTAATATTAACTAGCTGTACCCCACCACGCGTTTCTATGGCTTAGTCTGTCTGTGCAGATATAGAAACAATAGCGCGTGTTGTGTTTACGTCCAACAGATGGCGTTGTTAAAACAATTTAAATAACCCAATGGTTCTGATCTTGCAAACGAATTAGATGATTTTTTTTGGCATTTTTTGCAATTAAAAAATATTGTTTTAAATTGTATACAACAGTTAAAAAATAAATCAAACATACCTATGAAAACATTCTTAGATTAACATGATTTTAATGATATTCCATTCTGGCTTTATTCAGTACCATAGTTGTAATATTTTATAAATATGTACAAAAAAATTTAATTATTTCCTCTGATTATTTTCTATGAGTTTCAAAAAGTATCGAATAGAAAATTTGCGAATTGAATCCGAATTTTCTCGACTCATATTTAACTGATAATTAAGAGTAGTTTTTTAAAACTTGCTTTGTACCTTCCTTCCTAGGACTTTAGTTGACTGCACTAACAATCCTGCCAAATGCAGATCGGGTAAGACCGTTTTTATTTATCTCGTATATTAACTGCTGTAATAACATCCAATTTCAAAGAAATGCTTATATGTCTGTATAATATAAGTGATTGTCACTAAAAATTGACGGAATAAATCATCCACACTGATTTTTAGTTTGATCGGATGTCGGTAAGTGTTTTAATTTCCGCTTCGAAGATTTGGATTAATTCATTGGTGAAAACAACAATGAAATTAATATAGATGTCTTTGAAAATTGTAAGTTTTTTTATAAGGTTAGGTTAGGTTAAGATTTTTTAATTCCTGATGAAAAGTATTTCTAGTCTTTTTTGAAATATTATAACAGGTCCACGGGGTTGATACGGTATTTTGAACACATAATAGTAATTTATTTATCCTTTTTCATGCCATTTAATAGTATTAATATTCCAGCGAGGAGAAAGCAAGAACTGTTTCATTCTCCGCCATAAAAATGATACGAATTGACCTACCACAACGTTTTTTGCGCTCAAGGCAAAAAACAGACTGCATTCTCTCGAGAGGGGGACGGGCCTACGCGGTTCTGCGTTAGTGCGAGCGGGACGGGTAGAGTCAGGGTCGCGGCGGGGGAGTGAGAGAGGCGGTCTTTAGTACTAAGTTGGAGCGAGAGGGGAGATCGTAGGCGGAAGAGTATTATCGCTATATTTACGGTGGGATTCCTGATGCGTTTTTGCACGGATAAAAGTTGGCCTTTCTTTCTTTGGTCGTTTATCTTTGCTATTGGTTATCGAAGTTCGTTTCATTTTTGAATTTCGAATCGAAATTCCACTAGAGAAAATTTTCTTATGCCTACCTACCTTTACCTTTATACTTTTCTTTCTTTATTTAAATATATTTACATAAAATAAAAATTGGTTATCGAGGTCCTTTTGTCATTTTTAGTATTCTCTTTCTTTTGTCATATATTTGAACTATTGGTTATCGAAGTTCTTTCTTATTTTGAATATCGAATTGCATGTTTGATTAAGGTACTTATTTTACATAATTTTGTCGGTATTTCTTTCTTTGCTCAATATCCACGAGGAATTGGTGAATGAAGTTCGAAAGAAATTTATATAACAATTATTATGATTTTTATGATTTTCTCATGATAACGGCGCTATGGAAATTATTCAATCATCATTATTATAGTTAGCCCGCTACAAGACGTTTTCAGAACCAAAAAATAAACCTACTTACCTAATGATAACAAAATTTCTAGGATACTTTTATTGCTGTAATATGCAAGAAAAGAAACATTTTTTTCGCAGATTAATAAAAATAGGTACATGGAGAAAAATGAGTATTGCTGATTTATTAAAAAAATATCTTCAAACATTGGTAATCCGGTTAAAAACTAAACTTTTAATAAATTCGTCTTAATAATATATAATGAAAAATGCGAATATTTTTTTATGAACATGTATTTCGAGTTCGTAAAAAAAAATTGGTATTTTACTAAAAGTTTATCAGGAAACCTATATATTTTTAACGGCCGTTATTAACCGGATGACAATTTGAAGGTATTCTTAATAAATTAGCAATTATTTTTATCATAAAGTTTTTTTTCGTGTAGGTACCTAATCTAGATTTAATGGAAACATGTGTTTGAAAGTAGGTACCAATCTACGTACACACAAGAAAATTATGTAGCTGTATATTACCTGTTTACCCCGGAGGAGACATAGGATTTGGATGCCGAAAGGAACCTTCGTATGCAAACAGCAATAAAATACGATTTATAGTTATTTATGTTTGCAATTTAAATAACGCCATTTTCTTTGATTTATTAAGGCAGTAACCACATTACTGAACGTTAAAATTCCTACCTCAGTTAATAATAATAAATAAATGTATAATAGATATTCCTTTAACTTAACTGCTTTACTATTTCTGTTTGAACAATATATTCCGTCTTTTTGCCTTTTTACAGGGTGTCCGGGGGTAAAGTGCGCTAACTTCGGGGGGTTTTGATTAATTTTAGCAGTAAAAAAGTTATTTGAATAGGTTAAAAATTTGAAATGTTTATATGAGAAAATAAATATTCTTTTAAGGAAAAATATTTTTGTATTGAAAAATAAACAATAGAATTTATTCATCTTTTCTCTTTGTCATCCTCATCTTATCATGTAGAATCACCCCTTAAAGTTAGCGCACTTTACCCCGGACACCCTGTATAAACAAATTTCACAATTGACAAGACTATTTTTATATTTAGATCGCATATAATGTTATTTGGTAGTATATATGCCATTCTTAGGGATTTCTAAAAACGGCATATATGCAACGTGCCGCAAATATGCGATGCATCCTTTTAAATGAGTAAATTGTAAAATAATTTTAATTTTAATTGCGCACTCCGGGATATGAACCTGCGACCTCTGGCTTGCTAGTCGAGAGCCTTACTACCGTGATTAAATTACTTATGAAGTCGTTTTATAGATTATCTGTGTAGGTAGGTAACTACTAATTCGTAAATTAATTAATTAATTAGATACCTACACTAATTTAAAAATTCATTTGATATTGTTAGTACCTACCTGCGTAAATAATTAAAAATACTGTGTATTATTTTTTATGTAAATTAATTAACTTATAACTGCGTTCTGTTGCAAAAACTGCATCTCGCAAGAGGCGAATAAATGCATCGTAGGCCGATACAAAATAATATCTAATCTCAAATCTATGCAAAACCAGCCTGTTTATATTTTACCTAACGGTGCATTCGCACTGCAAATATGGCCGTAGGTACAAATACATGTACATTATATTGCAGTGGTACAAGAAAAAACGAGTTTGTTCACGTCTGATGCACCTATACATGACGACAGTGTGCATTTTAATGCAGTCGGTACGGCAGAAAAGTTACATGAATTGATTGTAACCGCAGAGTTTTACTAGTCAAAAAAATAGTTGAATTAGTTTGTAAAAGAGCGAATAAATCAAATGAATTGATTCGTTTTAATCTATATGAATCAAATGAATAGATTTTTTTTATATGTATGAATCAAATGAGAATGTTTAAGTAGCTATAAATGTATGCGTAAAAGACCGAATGAATCAAATGAATTGATTTGTTTTGACTGGTTTGAATCAATTTCCAACGTTTTACAAAAATAACTTTCATCACAACGAAAAAGGCTTTTAGTAGTATTACATAACGATGTTTTTATGAAGCAACAAAGTTCTTGCGTTATGAAATATGCACATTTTTTGTGTCCCGATTTTTAAAATAAACCTTTCAGCTAAAAAGTTGTTTTAGTTAGGGAAAAAATCAGACTTTTGTTTGTAATAACTTTTAATAAGAAAATATTTTTGTTGAAACTCTGTTTAATTTACTGCTAAACGAAGTGTATAATTTATGCATGGTCAGTTAAAAAAATAATTATCGATTCATCTTTGAATTATCCACGATTTAATAGACTACATTGAATTAACAGTACGAAAAATGTCGTCTTTTGCAACATCAGCCTGAATTGTGTTTTTAATAAACTCAATTTATTATTTGTCGTTTGAGATTTTATTTCTCGACTTATTGCTTAGAAAACCAGTCTTGATCGTTTTATGGCGAACGGTATAAAATTCAGCACTACACAAACTGGTAGAATCAAAAACGTTAAAGTATTGAGAGGAAGTATTCATAAAAAATTGCCATCACGACGTGTTTTTGCAGTTAGTCATTAAGCTACATATTTACAGCTACTGCTAATATGAACAAGCAATGCGATTTTGATTTACCGGGGTGAACTTGCAAATATTATTCTTATAAATAAAACAATTTTCGACTGCCTATTTTTATTTAGGTTAAGTTGTTTTTTATGGAAGTTAGATTGGTAGAAAATTGATTAAAAAAAATCGTTGGTTAGATAAATAAACGCAAGAAACCTTATTTGACGTATAAATTCTACTCAGTAGGCACCCAGAGGGGAAGCCCAGCCTCCCAAAAATATATTTAGGTTTTTGCAACAAGATGAAGTGTAACAATTTATACGTGTGTAATGCTTGCAGTAGTTTTTATACGTGTGTAATGCTTGCAGTAGTTTTTATTAACTTCAAATCCTAGATACTGGCTCTAGCACTGTGATTATGAGAGTTTAATTCATTGACATCTTTTGAATTAATTCATCTTATTACACGGAGAAAAATGATCCTGCCAATTTCCTGATAAAATATTAATCATCCAGAATAAATCGAGAACACGTGTTCTTTTCCTAATAAATATCATGACAGACATATGACATATCAGTATTTGTATGAATACGTGCTACATTTTTTTTTTATTTTTTTTATAGTGAATACCTCACAAGAGTCCCAACTGCTCCCGTCTGGAAGCAGTGAGACTATGGCATCCCCAATTGGGGGATGTTGTGAGGCTGAAGGTAAGTGGGGAAGGGAAAGAGGAAGGTGGGGAAGTACCTGGCTATTAAGATCTAGTCACTAAACACGGCTAAAGCCATTTGGAGCAACGTTTCAATTCTGAATGGTGGTCTTACACCAGGGCGATACTGGTAGTATCTTCCACTCTGGAACGTGCCGCAAATATACTATATATTATTTTAATTAATTTTAATTAATTAATTGTGAAATAACACAAATTAATCAAATAAAATTTATTTGCGCACGCCGGGTTCGTACCCGCGACCTTCGGAATGGCAGTCCAATGCGTTACCACTGGACTATGCCGGCCGTCAACATAGTCCTCATAAAACATTCGTTTTTAACTGATATTTTGTTATGAACTCTGTTAATTCATTCGTTAAAGGCTTGCAGTCCCATTTTCAACAGGAAAACGAATATTTTTATTAATTAAAGGTATATTTTAACAGTCAATTTTCTCGGTGAAAAAAATAAATTTGCCATATTTTTTTTAATGACCGCAGGTTCATAAAAATGAAGGTTACGTTAGAAATCATATCGTCCTGATCATTCTCTAATAGCTCTTTTTCGCCCATATATTTTTTGCAAGCGCTAATGAAATTTATCATTCGTAAAAGTAATTATTTTCACTTTAAAACATAAACCAGTTTAATAAGCGAATAAAAATGAAAATCTACCCTTGCGCTAATAAATGGCATCCCCATCTTAAAGAGAAAAACATGAATAAAAACACGGTCCAACGTTTTATCTCATATTCTTGCTATAAACTTCCACTCGTTTTCCCGCAAGTGTTTTTGGAACAACCTTAAAAATGTGTTTTTCGCGATGTTTAACTTGGTTTTTCACGACATTTTCCATTCCAGGGAAAGCCGGCCAGGGTTGGGGCAAGGGTGGGGACACATTTGTTGTTTTTCTGTGTAATATCTTCTGGAGCGTTTCTTATATTCGCGTTTTTATATGAATTCGGTGGCGGTGCGTGAAATAAAAACGAAATTACGTTCATGTTGTTTTTATTAGACATCTGAAAGACGCCAAAGAACATTGCCATTATTCAAATGATCTGAATATTTCTTCGAAAGGACAATGATTTATGGTGCTTGGTTTTTACTCAAAATATGACTCTTTTAGTAGCTAAGTGAAGCATTTAATTTTTTCAATAATCGATAATTCACTTTGTAGCATAATTTTAATTTAATGAAAATATAACACTTTTTAAACACCGCCATTTGTAACCATAATAATCGTACTGTTCCGAAACCACACGGAGAAAAATGATCCTGTTAATAAAATAACAGCATGCGAACTTTCTGATAAAATATTGGTCATTCAGAATATCTCGAAAACACGTGTTGTTTTCCTTATAGATATCATGACGGAATGCTACAATATAAGTATGTAAGTATCAATATCAGTATTTAAAAGAACACGTGTTGCGCTGTTGTCACAAAACATTTGCTTTTGACTGATACTTTATTAGGAACTCTTTCAATTCAATCGTTATAGGCCCGCAGTCCCATTTTTTAACAGCAAAACGAATAATTTAACCAGATTTTTAATTAATTAACTGAATTTAATATCTATATAATTTCTCTAATAAATAATTGTAAAAATAAATAATAATCGTAAAAAGTTTTCGATAAAATGTTGCAATACAAATAACTGTTTTTCTATAATTATTTCCTAATTTAAAATACCAAGAATTTGAACTTATTGATGGAACTCATAGTACTTGTTTTCGTGGAACTCCAAAAAATCCACCTATGATTTGGTTTGTTATTTTATTGCTAATCGCAGAAAATTCCCCATAATAATTATCATCAGTCAGCAAAACAAACTTTTAACATCAGAAAACAAGACTAAAAAAAGCTCCTAAGCTTTTCCAATTGAAATCCTGAACTGCGAAAACTTTCTTTACAAATAAAACAAGAAAAACTCAATGTTACAGAACTTCCCTGAACTCTTTAGAATCCCTTTCCTTTTTCCTTTTGCCCATTCTCTTTCCCCTTTCCTCCCTCGTTTTAATTTCTGCTAATTTTTATCTTTCAACCCCCTCTGACATTTTTCTTCCATTTTCCGACAGCAGTGCCATCTCTCGACCTTTCCACGATTTAACGAAAATTCACAAAACTCCACCTAGAACTTTTAAGAAAATTCATCAAAAAGTCCACGAATCTGTACGAACTTTAAAACATTCGACTAGAACTAGATCCCCCTTCGATGGATGGCCGCGATTTTAGTAAGAACTTTGTTTGAATTAGAAATAGCTTTTGCTTTTTCATTTTATTTTTTTTCTCTCGCAAGTGATTCTATCTAGTACAGTCAAGCCGCCATGAAAATTACTATAAAATATTTCTTTAAGCAAAATTTGTTCATTGTGTAACTAATAAATGTTTCTTTTTCTCGCGTTTTATGGAAACTCTACACTATTCTGTAATTTAATTGAATAATTTATGTTATATATGATATCTTATTATTTCATGCTAGGTCGACTGTATTTCATTTGAGGGCACCCAATATAAAACGTATGTGCATAGATCTATATTATATCTTCGTGTGTTTTATGCGTCAGAGTAGGTACAGTCAAAGGAAAAAAATTTTGCACATCGAATTAATAAAATGTTGATTTATATATTTTTTCCTACCAAGTAAAATTCAACAAACAATTGAAAATGATTGAACTCATTTTATGATAAAATTTGCACTATAATTTCAAGTGCAATAAAATAGATAATTAAACAAATTGGTTCAGTCATTTAAAATAATATATAGTATATCTGCAGCACGTCCCAGTGTATAACATTCTCTCAGTATCGCCCTGGTGTAATACCACCATTCAGAATCAAGCGTTGCTTGAAATGGCTTTAGCCGTGTTTGGTGACCAGATTTGAATAGTCAGGTACTTCCTCCACCTTTCCCTTTTCATCTCCTTCCTTTTCCCACCACCTTCAGCACCACAACAAACCCCAATTGGGGATGCCATAGTCTCACTGGCACCAAACGGTTGGGCTCTGTTGGGACTCTTATGCGGTATTTCCATTAAAATAGGTTAGTTGAGATTAAAAATAAAAATTAAAATGTTGCAGAAATGAGATATCTGAGGCGTATGCGTGGAAAAACTTTGTATGATCATGTTGAAAATTATTGAGATCTGGACGGAATGCTATGTTACGATTAAGGAAGGGACGCTTACATGGATTGAACGAAGAAAGTAATATGAAGATATATAACGCAGAGGTTAATGGTGTGAGAAGTTGGTGACGTCCGATGAAGACATGGCACGATCATGTGAATCAATTACTTAATGTTTAGTTAAAAATCTGGTTAAATAATTTGTTTTCCTGTTAAAAACGGGACTGCATGACTTTAAAGAATGAATTGAAAATTAAGTTCATAACAAAGAATCAGTTATATGTTAGTATGTTTTATGAAGACAGCGGAACACGTGTTCTTACAAATACTGATATGTCATATTTTTGTCAAGATATTTATTACGAAAATAACGCGTGTTCTCAATATATTCTGAATGACTAATATTTTATCACGAAATTGGCATGCTATCATCTTTTTAAGAGGGTCGATTTTTTCGGTATAATAATATTACGTTGATTTATCTTAATAATGCATAAAAAATATTTCTTAAAAAGGAAGCCTTTCCGATAAATTTTGATCTTACAGTCCCATTTCCTGGGAAGGGAAGGACTGTTAATTAGAATTTGTGTTCACTTATTCTAGAAGTTGTGTAAAAACGTCGCCCGATCGCACGGAAGCTCCGAACAAACATTACATATATAGCTTCCCGGTTGCTTTAGTTCTAATCCAAGCCGCGCCACTAAGGAAGACCTTTCAAGTTTTTTTGCACCAAAATAGCAACAATAATTCACTGCCAGTAAAACGATGAAGACCGAGGAAAAAGACCAGAAGAAGGCAATGATGAAGGTCGGATTCAGATCTAGTCACTAAACATAAATATGCTAAAATAATGTTTCTATTTTTTTATGAAATCAAAAGATTAGTTACTAACTAACTAACTAACCATCACGCCATTTCCCCGTGGGGTAGGCAGACAGGATGCACCACCAAACAAATCAGTGTTTACACAGACTCCTTGCGTCATTCACATTTATACATTGTCTCATATATACTCTCCTGTTATTCCGGCTCTTGTCATGGCCCGATTCAAGTATCTGGTTAACTTGATCGTGTCATGTCCCCGGGCGTCCACATCTTCTTCTTTCATTCAAATTCGTGTCATATATTCTACACTCCTTTGTTCGTTCATTCGCTCTGCATGCTCAAACCATCTAAGCTTCTCTTTCTTAATCTAACTCATTACGCTTTACATCAACCTTACATTCTTTGCGAATCTCCTTATTTCTCCCACGATCACACATGGTGTTAGCACACATACGTCTCAGGAATTCATTTCTGCAGCATTCAATCTGATTTTGTCCTTTCTCTATTTGAAAAATAATTATTAGTAACTAACTAATAAACCATCCCCAAAAAGGTAGGGAGAGAGGATAGAGACACAATCCTTGCTTCATACATATTCAAATATAGTGTCATACATAATCTTTGTTATTCCAACTCTCGCCATATATTTGTTTCACTTGGTCGTGCCATGCGTTCCTCGCGTATCCTCGACATATTCTACCGTTACAACAGATATTTAACCTGTTTATTTAACTAAACATGCTTTATAATGTTCTTAAAATCATCTCGATATTTTTCAACAAGGAACGACTGAACAAAAAAATAATTCAACACAGCGAAAAAAATACAAAAAACCAAAATGCTGCACTCGCTTTCGAACCGGCCGTAAAAAAGCACAAATAAAAATGCGTCTCGGATCAAACGGAATAAATATAAAAACGTGCACTGTATAGATGTAAAAAAATGCATCGGTTACATTTTTCAAGTGCAGCGAGCTCCCAATGCGTCAGGCACGAGATAAAAAAATGAATTTACGCAAATGTATTTATACAGCGAGTTGAAAAAGTGGTACAAGGTCCAATTGTGACCTCGCTTTAATGTCTGGAGTTAAAGAGCGCCTACGGTTTTCATTTTAATTTTTATTTTTGTGCATTGGGAAATGATTTGAACTTTGGTATGTTGGGAGTGGCATATATACTCGTACTTGCAGATTTGTATTGGGTTAAGAAGATTTGGAGAAGGATTTTATGGAATCGAAATGGCCATTAATAGGTGGAGTGATTACGGTTTTATAATAATTATTTATTAATCTTCAGGAAAACGACAGTTTACATTTATTTAAGTTTATTCATAAGTATTATATAGCCAAAATGAAACCAATTATGGATTTCCTCCTTGTGACTTTACTTCTACTGAGACTGCATAGTAAGGAATAAGTAATTTAAATTTGTAAGAAAGGAATATGGAATCAAAAATTTATACAAAATAAAACGAAAAATTTACAAAACATTTATCAATACATTTATAGCCATATATCAAATCCTAATAGTAATATAAACAATAGAGACATAACATTATTCACAAACCATCAGAGAAATATTATTTTATGGATCTCTTGTATTCGGTAAGTTCGCAACTGAAAATATCCACCTTGGATAATACGCTTTATTATGACTTTCAAATCCCAGCAAAATTTTTTTGTCATTTCACATTTAATTATATATATTTTTTTTAGTATTTCAACTCAGGAGTTTTTTTCATTTTTAGGGGTTATGTGTGAACGGTATTTTAGAGAAAATAAGTTTTGGGAAGTAAAAATAAATTAGGGGAAGAAAATGGGGGTAATTGGGTCAATGTCTCCCAATCCGGCCTGCCAAGTACTAAGTGGGCAGAAGCATCCAACGCAAAGATCTTGTCACCCTAGATCACCATTCAGAAGCAAAATGGCTTTAGCCGTATATGGTGATCATATCTGAATAGCAATTTTTTTAGCTTCCCTTCCACAGTCCCTTCAATCTCACATCTAGGATGATTGCGATAGTAAAAAAACGAAACTTAGGTGCCTACCTAAAAAAGCTGAAATTCTACTGAAAGAAACCAACTTAAAGACGAATAGAAGCATCTGCTCTCATTTAAAAAAACATTCTAACATTAATTTGCTAGAAATTCACAATATCTTACATTTTAAATTGCACGTAATAACTTTTTAAATGGCGCGACGAAAATTCGTTCTTCTACTTATTCCTTAAACGATTCTACCCCAACTACCCGCGTGACAAAAAACCTAAAACAACCCCTATTCAAGTGAAGTATCAGGATCAAAATCGCTTGAAATGTTGCTTGGTTTTTGTCGAGTTAGTGAAATTTCAGGCACCCTTTTTCTCGTACAAAAATGAAGCAAGAGTTTTGAAAAATCATATCTTGGAAGCACCGATTTGTAAGAAAAGGGGAGGGGTAGGTTGCGTGTATAAACAAGCGCTTCTATCTTCGTATTCGTTAAGGAGGCATTTCAATGTCGTACTTTTTCTTATTATCAGAACAAGGTGGATTTTTAAATTCATTTATTACGAAAGAATGTTACTTCCTGATTTATTTTTTGTCATTCAATTTTATAGCTGAAAACTTAAAATAGCTCGCTGAAAACACTTTTACTATATAATAGACTTTATGCTGACTTAACTTCTTGCTTGATTCGGAAAACTGGAGATATTTAAGGAATCCATACGGTATTGCAAATTTATTAAGAATCTCACAATTAATGGTTCATCTGGTTTAAAACTGGATTGCAGACCTATAACGAAAGAATTAACTAGGCTAATTAATAAGGTTTTTAGTAAATTACGAATATATTATCATGATGTCGCAATGTGTGTTCTGACACGTGAAGGCTTTCAATCCTGTTTTTAACAGGATCACCAATCATTTGAAGAGATTCTTGATTAATTAGCAATACTCATTTTTCTCTGAACAGAAAAAAAAATAATGCTGTTTCTGTAAGTAGTTCTTAGTAGCTACATATCTTCAAGGCACTCATTAAACAATCTTTTTGACTAGCTAATAAAGTTATTTCATGAAACACAGACGGTCTACATAGCTTCCATGAGGATTCTGGATATATGTCTATTATGTTATTTCCCGTTTATCATCTTCTGTTTTGACAGTAATCCAGTTCCTTTAATAAAGTTCAGCTGGGTTACCATTGGATGTTTGACCATCTTGTTTCCCCAACATGGTATTTAACTTTATAGGTATCTGGGACTTCTTTCCATCCAGATGGGACATTGGCATAAGAGACGAATAGGCAAATCGTCATCGTCTTCCCATTTTTTTTTACAGCTATTGGTGCTTTCATCTGCCAACAGCTAATTGTGTCTCTTAAGATGATAGTGTTCTGTCAATAATAGTTATACTAAATCCCTCAGAATGAATCTACTCATATTAAGAGGAACATATAATCCAAAAAATATTTCAAACGACTAATTATTGCTTTTAATTATTTGTTATCCTCCATGCTATGCATAAAATCTTGTCTTATAAACATTAGTTTATCATAAAAAAAAAAATAATTGTGAAGTGTGTCTTACATCAACACGAACATAGGTAATAAGCATAAAAATCGCTTGGAGAATCTGGAAATGGTCGATTTGAGCGCAAAAGTGATTTTTTATTTATTTTGTGAATAATTTTGTACGAAAGGAAAAAAAGTAATCGAGGGAAACTGTCACAAATAATTTTAGCAATAAAACGGTATTTTTTAAAAGTTGTTTCTTAATGCTATCATATTTTTCTAATTAAAAAAAAAACGTTATTTTGTAGTTTACTCTTATGTTTTTTTATAAAGTATTTAATCGTTTAGTTTAGATTCTTAATAAGTGAAACGATAGAAAAAGCTTAATTTTATCCGAAACTTATTTTGTAATGTGATATTGCAAACAAATTTGCAGTTAAGATTAATCAAAATAGTGATATCACCGAGTTTTCTGATGATTTTTTTTATCAAGGTTTAGATTTTACAGATCCAGACTCGAAATAGCTTTACATTTTACATTAGGTACCTATTTGAAATGCAAAAAAAATTATAATTCCCTCACCACTTTATAGGTTACTTGTTTTCACCATTCAAAAAGGCTACATAGCTTTAAAATATGACATTATTACGAAATACATGAAGAATTACTCTAAAATAATTCACCTAAATTAATTGCTTCGCAGAATCTGTCTCGAAATCATAATATTTTATATCTCTTATTAAAAAACTCAAATAGATAAAGGGGGAAGAAAATTCGTTCCATTACCCACACCCTTTTTCTGAACCCCTAATATTTTCCTTCTTCGATTATTATTCTTTCTGCGAAATAACGTTTAGCATTTTAAAATCTACCCTCCCAGAGCATTTTCTACTACTCACGGGCGGCTCGTAATTAATGTCCAGAATCGGAAAACGGAATTGTAAAACGATACCAGGGACGCGACTTTCAGCTTTTTATTGCCTTTGCTGTATTAAGAATATTATACGATATATTAATTATTCTCACAGGGTCTATTGAGTCTCTCGAAAACGCTTTATTACTAAGATATAAGTACATTTCTTTTTTGGTCGTTCGCAATAGCTATTGTAGCTTTTAAGAAAAAAATACTTCATATTAGTAAACGGTGAATCTAGTTGTCCATTATTTTATTATTAATATTCATTTACTAGTACATAGTTCTAAAAAGTCTCGCGTCAAACATAGAATGTTTCTAGTTTTTATTAATATATATAAAAAATAAGAACCAAAATGGTTAGAGGAGAGCAATTTTCATCCCTAAAAAATTTCCCTTTTCCTCTTTGATAATTTTATCAACTTTAAAACTTGGCTTTTTTTTTGAAAAAGTACGGTCATAAATCTATATTTAAAAAATAGCCCTCTTGTCAACCCTTCGCCGAAAAATAATATGCTAAAAAGCGGTAAAAATTTCAGGAGAAAAAGCATGAAAAATGAAAGCCTTAAGTGTCTCTGTAAACAGGGCAGTTTTTAAGATGAGGAGGGAGTTTTGTAAGGGTTGTATTATTTGAAAAAATGCAGTCCCACTTGAGTTTTTTTAACGGTTTTGATAGAGTTTCCTTTTATGCTAATATATTATAAATAGAACTTCTTTACCAGTTTAGACAAAGTTCTACTGACTGACATCAAAAATACTGATTTCGGTTGTCTGTGCTGTACGTAATTTCGGTAAGGTTAAGTATTTTTCGGTTGTCTGTGTATCTAATCAAAATCATATATGCTTTGAATACAAGTGTCTTTTTCAAAATTGGAATCAGTTTTGTGAAGAATTCAGATAAGCCATAAACTATCTACCTAAAGGATAATTATATTACGTTTAGTGGTACCTTATCGATATTATGAATTATTCTTTACCAATCAGCTCCAATTTTGAATATGACACTTATATGCAAAGCAAATTTGAGTTTAATCTGACATTAATATTTTAAGTAAAAGTGTTTTGTGTTATTTTGAAAAGTTGTAAAATTTGAAGTTAGGTTATGATGAACTGATGTTTTCTGTACTGAATAAATGAAAGACAACTGGCTCAACGTGGTTTGTAAGTGTTTTGTGACTAGATATGAATTATTATCAAGTAGGTACTAAGGTTAAACTTTCCTCTCCCGGAATTATTGACTGAGCGTTACCAAGTGCTGTTTGAACTCGACTGTTTTGCATTTCGTCTGTCTGCAATTTTTTTGTACGTTCCATTTTCAGTTCAAGATGGTGGCCATTGAAATGGTTCAGTAAAGATTATTTTTCAAATGTGAAATCGTTGTCTTTATTTTTTTGATCATATTCGCATTTAAAATGTTATGCTTCTAAAAAGCATGAAGAAAGTTTAAAAAAAGGATTGTCATTAAAATAGTGACGTTTCTTTGGTGAAATTGTGAAGTTTCTAATTTGATATTGAAAAATATTCCGTGAAACATTTATTGTTTCATCATTAATGAGCAAGTTTTAAGAAGTACCTGTGTGATTTCAGAGGAAATTTTAAAAATTATTTTTCCTGAAAATTCTGATTCGTCACTGTTCGAATGATGTCTAAAAGAACGATAAAAGTTGAAAAATGGTTAAAAATGATACAAACTTCCAAAAACTGCCACCAAACCCCTTGCAATTTCCAGGCCTGTTAAACTTTCCCATCTATTATTATATTATATTATATTACGGATTATTTTGATGTAAAAATATTCTAAATGATTTACAAAGAAAAAGAGACCTCACAATTGCGATAAATTACAATGTGTGTCTTCTAATAAAAACAGTCTATAGTGCTGTTCTGACACCAACCCTGATAAACCCCTAGAGCCTCTAATATTTTGTAATGCATTTCTTGTAAAATTTCTGCACGAAAAAAAATAAGTATTTCTAACCCATTAAGAATCTCTTCAAATTATGAAATGGATCTATTAATATCTTAACCTATTTTATATAATATGTAGGTACCTACATAATGATATTGATAATTTACAAGTGGATTCAATGAGTACACAAAAGCCATTGTCAGTAACATATCATTCTTAGTTACTCGCATTATGCAAGTATGTTCCCATTCTCTTGTTACAGTCTTAAAATATCGTTGATTGATTTAATTGCTTTATTAATAGATGCGAAGGACTTGTGCGTAACTCAAAATTAATATTATGGCGTTTCTGTATACTAAAAATAGTAAAGTACTCTATCAGACAAACCTTTAAATAGTTTGTTGTAAATAAACAGATGGGAAGATACTCTCAGTTGCACCCTGGTGAAAGAAAATTAAACGTTTCTTGAGATGGTTTTAGCCGTGTTTTGTGACCAGATTTGAATAACCAGGTAATTTAAAACCTTCATTTTCATCAAACTAATCCCCTCTTCACTCAAGAGGAAGCAACAAGCCAAAAATTTGTATATTCTTGGTATGCCTTATATCATCACAAATATAGGTAAAACTAATTAAAATCGCTTGACAAACGGAGTCTAGAAAAGCTCGATTTCAAGCATAAAAATGGTTTTTATTTATTTTGTAAACAATTTTATAAGAAAGAAAAAAAGTTAATCAAAGGAAACTGTCACAGATAATCTTAGCTATAATATTGTATTTTTTAAAAGGTTTTACTTTTATGCGTTCACACATTTATAAAGAATTATTTTTTCTTTTAGTAGTTTAAATTTATATTTTTATTGAGTAATTACATTTTTTATTTGTATTCTACTCAAAGGAATTTCAACTGATTACTTTTTGAAACTCGACATAGAGATTATTTAAAAAAAAACATTTATTGTTTGAAGAGCTTATAGCTAGTTTTCAGTGGTATAATTACACAAGCATTACTCAAATTCGAAGTATCCCAGAGTGTAAAGGTTCCGTAACGTTTTTTTTTGAAAAAATTAACATAAAGAATTTCACGCTTTTTGAGACCTCGTTAAAGGAACCCCTGTTTTAATAGCGAAACCGAGACAATCTTCGGAAAAAATTACTCCCATTAACCGGGGGACGTGCTAAAAGGGTTGAGGGGGAGCTTCAGCTTTTTTAGAACATTTTTATGTCCTTTGCGTTAAAAAGTATAAAAATTTCACCTCTTAACGAGGTTTCAGCGATAATTGCCTTGTAAAAGGGTTCCGAAAGATGTGACATGCTTTTTTACGTTTTTTAAAGAGAACATGTACTGTAAAATCACGTGTCAGGTTGAATAAAATGTCAGTTTACCCTCACACTTCTTTGCTAAAATCACAAAAAAATATTACGAACACGACAGGAATTCAACCGTATTTCTTCACACAAATCCAGTATAAAAAGGAGTATTTTAATTTCAATCATAGTCTCTCTTCACGTATAGTTTAACAGTAGAAGTCAAAATTTTCTGTTATTTCTTTCGGAATTACCAACAGATATAATTCAATTTTAAAAACTGACTCACTAACTAACCATCAAGCCATTTCGCAGTACGGGTAGGCAGATAGGACAGACCGCCATACAACATGATTTTGACGTACATTCCTTTCCTAATTCACATTCAAACATCGTCTCATAATTCTGTTATTCTAACTCTTCACATAATCGTATCTTCTACCATTCACATTTGTGTCAGAAATTCTCCTTACACTCATTTCTTCGTCTATTCACTCTACACGCCCAAGCCAAACCAATAATTAGTTTCAAATAGGCTTTAACCAATCTATGCAAGAAGTGGTCAGAATTTCGCAAAGCAAAAGACAAAAGAAACACAAGGGCTCAATCTAGCATTGTCTTACCGCCAGATTTTTAATATGTTTTTTAAACTTATTCGATCACTTTCATGCCCTAACTAGGGCTTTAGATAAATTTCTGTTTGAAGGAGTGTTGAAGTAGAACAAATAAAATAAGTTTTTTATAATTTTGTTTATGGATCTTAGAAATATTTTCATTTTTCTTGTAATGTACTGGCGCAGATGCAGAAAAAAACGAGATATTACGAGATTTGTAAATCTAAAAGTATAATTGTCTTCTAAAAGAAGAAAAAAATTGCCTTCTAAAAAAGGTACCTACTTAATTTACTGCTTGTGTTATGTTTTATAATGTATACTTATCAGTTCCAATTTTCAAAAATAATCGTTCATTAAGGACGTGTTGTTTCGGAGAATTTGAACAATTCATCAAATTTCAACGTTCATTTTCGGGTTCTGTGAAAGCCCTATTTAAGTTCTGTTATTATATTCTATAGGCTAGTTGCTTAACAGAACTGAAATAAAATCAGAACTTAAAAAAATCTTTCGCAGAACTTGAACACATCTTTGGCAGATGTGTAAACGAAGATTTTGGTGAAATATTATGTAGATTCGTTACCATATTACCAGCAATGCTGGAATTACAGTATAATTTTAAACGATTTTCTGCGTTTAGTTTTGGTGTAGCAGTCAATTAACGGATATCAAGAACAATTGATCTTAGCCTCATAGTATTTATTAATATTAATGGGATTTTTATAAATTTAAATTAGGCATGCTTTATGCTTTTTGGGTCTTTCCTGGACTTCAGGAACAAATTCAAGGTAATGGCTTGCAACACGGCATAAAACACTATAACACTCTTGGCCGCGATTTAAAATCATATAAAAAATAAATTGAATTAAAATACCTATCTTAGATTACGATAGAAAAGGTTAAATTAGTTGTTACGTTACATTACACATGTGAAAAGGGATAAGAAATACCTTAATAAAATTAAAATGGACGGGTTTTGATAACTACCAAAAGTATATTTTGAATATTTATTATTGAACAGTTAGATCTTGTGTAAGGTGAGATACATATACCGACAGTTTACGTATAACATGATATTATTTCTTCTAGCAGCGGAAGGTGGAGCAGTATATAGCCATAGCTTGTATCGTGTGCGCTTTTAAACCGATCTAGCTTCGGTAACTAACGGTTAAAATCAGCCCACGCTGTCGACTAAACCTTAACTGACCTTTCGTATTCCGGTATTTGTTGGTGTACACTCGTTTCTTACTAGCTGTGCTTCTAATAAATTTAACTGTAGATAAAAACAATTGCTGAAAAAGTTAGATTAAACATTTAATATAACGTAAATTGAAGAAAAAAATTGTCTCATTTTTGAAGATACATTAAAAAATTAACCGAATTGTTTTCATGGAACTAAAATGATGTAGGTTTTACAAAAAATAAAATTTCCAATACATATATTTGTAATTTACTTTTGTTTTTAATCGAATTAGCAATAATTTGAAGATATTCCGTGCGAATTCCGAATTATAACATATTTCTCTCACACTAACACTAAGGACGGGTTGATTCAAAGAATTTGAACAATTCATCGAATTTCAAAGTTGATTTTCAAGTTCTGTGAAGGTTCTATTCAAGTTTTTTCATCATTTCAGTTTTTTGAAACAACTGGCCAATAATGATATAGTAACAGTACTTGAATAGAACCTTCATACAACTTGAAAATCAACTCTGAAATTCGATTAATTGTTCAAATTCTTGTTAAAACCCATACTCAAAAGATTTTAAGCTCATAAAAAAATATATGTAGTTTTTAAAAATATATTATTTTTTGTAGAGCCGAAATGGGAATTTAAAAAAAAAATCGAAAACCATGCTATAAAAATTTGTATTTCATAATTAACTCTTTAATATTTTCCATATACTGTTGTTGAATGACACAGTCTGAATTACAAACTTATCCTAACTATCTGCTAAAAATGTCAGGGTTTGGAAATGTCGGTTAACTAACAAAGGCAAGTCATAAAGCTGTCAAAACCTTATGTCTATCTAGGAGTCTATCTTTAAGACCTTGTCACAACCATGTAGTTCTGTAATTATATTAATGTAATTTGCATTTCACTTCAATGAAATATGCATTCGATTCCTTTTAAATATATGGGCACAAAGCCGAGCAGAATTCTATAATGTACTTAACTATAATGAATCAATTTAGTATTAAATTTTTGACCCAAAATTCTTCATCTTTTTGTACACTTCTTGGTATCGAGGTATTTCCAAATCTCAAGTAATTGCAAGGTACACAAGAAAACTTTAGACTCATCTTAATACTAAATTATGTCTTAGAAAATTTGAAATAAATGGTTCAAATTCGCCTTGTTTAAGACGCTATCACCTTCCGACTTTTATTTGAGATTTAAATGTTATATACTTTTAATTTTAGATTTAAATGTTAAATACTTTTTGTTGGAGATTTAAATGTTATAAACTTTTTATTTGAGATTTGAATGTTATATACTTTTTATTTGAGATTTAAATGTTTTAATATTTTTGTGAGTTTTTTAAGGTTGGGATGTAATTTCCTTTTCACTCACTTTTGCGTAAATTATTCTCCTTGTACTTCTTAAATAGAAAAAAATATAATTAACAACTTCGGAATGTACAGCCACAGTCGCTGTAAGTAGATATATGATGAACAAATGGAGCCAGTTTTCAGTAGTCACATCTGTGCTGAACTAATTGTCTTCAGATACCATCGACTCTTTGGATCAGCATCTCACTATGATCTCATACACCAAGAGTAAGAAAGACTCTAATTGGTTGACTCCACACCGCTTCAATAACGTAAATTCCTCGCTTTATTTGCCTCCACAAAAACTTGGTAAAAACTGTAACATTTAAAATTCAGTAGGGTTTTATTTTGTACAGATAAGGTACTTGGTTGGGTACTAATTCCGTACGATTTACCGCGTGTCCCGAAGATGTGTACATGCCAGAAAGCGAAGAGTAATATTTTTTCAGTTAGACGGCAACTTCCGACGTGAACAGCCAACCCGCGGCGCGTTGGCAGTATGGTTGTGAGGTACAGCCTGTCGAGAATTTGTGGACAAAACGAAGGGTGCCGTGATCGTTTATATGGTTTTAAATGGATATAACAAAATTGTTAAAAGAAAAAACTTATGGTAATTTTAAAAAATCTCCACAGTCTGAGTGAATATTTCTGTAAGTAAATGATTCTACATCCACAATTTTAAGAAATTTAATATTCATACTTATAGTTTTTTTAACAGTGAGGTAATTGCAAGCAAAACTTTTTTTAAAACATCTTTGAAACTTACATAATCAAAGAAGTCATTATTCATTAGATGTTAAAACAAAATAAATAAAACTACATGGGAGAAGCGCGCTTCTCTGCGATTTTAAAATAAAAATAACTTTATGTAAAAATGAGTTAAGTATCTCATTTCCCCAATTCAAGTTGATTTGTCGGATTTGTCTAACATAACCTCACATTTGAATCTACTACAAATTGTGCTTCGTAAATTGGCATTGCCATAGTAATGAAAAAATTTAGTTCGATTTTATTAAATTGCTGGATTCGTTGACAGACTGTTGTTGTTTCAGGATACGGCGAGGTATAGCAAGGATCGCAAGGAAGTCATAAGGTATAGATAGATACAGGGTAGCAAAGTACACGAGTCGTATGAAAGGATTGCGAGATACCGGTGTATGTGATATTATGCAAGATGTATGCAAAAACATGCGAGAAAGCGAGTGCTTTGAGCACTGACGGCGTGTGCGTTTCGAAACGTCGGAAATATTTCGGAATTGAATATTTTATTTAAATATCGTGTTTCAAAAACAGAATTGTCACATTCAATTTAGTTGCATTCAAAGATACACAGCTTTTATTGTCATGCCTATAACATATTAAATAACAGAACAAAACGTGTTTTAAATAATTTTTGGAGCTTATTTTGCGTTTTTTTTTGTATCTAGGAAATTTCATATAATTAACGTTTTTAAATGAATAGATATTATGTTAGGAAAAAATATATTTTTTTTTTTGAAATTAAATACTTCAATAGTTAACGAGAAACTTGTTATACATCGGTGGAAATCGGGTATGCGGGGGTTTGAGTTTTTCTATATATTTGTATTGTAACGACATTGTCTTGAACGGAAAAAAATTTCCCAGTTTGACAATCAAATACGTAATAAAAATAAACAAAAGTCTTCTCCACTGAGTCGCTTGTTTTTAAGGTCGGCCACTCGTTTCCAGCATTTTTTGGAATTCAAATAAACGAATCGTTCATTCTTCTTTTTCCAAAAGTACCCGCTTCTTTTTTCGAAATAATCGCTGCGTTCTTTTTTAAACTGGGCATTATGTCGTTCCTTGCAAAGACGGCTGTTGTAACGCTTTCGAAAAAGTAAAAAAAAAATAATTTAAAAACGACGGAAAAGGAGTTATGGGTGCATACAACAATTGCGCGGAGCGTGTGTTACTTTTTAAATGGGGTGCGACCGCTGTAACGCTTTACACTAGATGGCTTCTGAGCAGAAAAACATTTTATACTTACAAAAACATATTTTTTCTGCCAATAAAACTACAGCTTTAAAATAGAAACATGTTTGTTTGTCTTAGTAAAAACTATTTTGGCATCGTAAAGTTTGCACAGATTTTTATATCTTGTATTTCTATCTCGATGCAACTAATAAACGCGCAACGACATTGTTAAACTAGCGTAGGCGGTGACCGGATAAATCATCACAATGATAATTCATCACATCTTTAAAAAGTTATATAAAGTCATGGAAAGTGATGAAACAAAAATTTACTAACTGGGTTAAGCATGTTAGGTTAGGTTAGGTTAGGTTAGGTAAGGTTAGGTTAATTTTTTTTCATCGTTTCTAATGACTTTATATCACTTTTTAAAAGTATGTTGAATTGTCACTGTGTTGAGTTGTCATGGAACCGTCAAGAACCAGACAAACCCCACGAACCTTTGAACACCTACTAAGTCACTAAACGTTGCGAATCACTTGGGGAAAACCTATTACAGGGGTATTGATTGTCCAATAAATGGATCCTGGGGCGGTGGTACCCATACCCGCCCAAATTAAATTTCGGGAACTAAGCGTACAACATCCTTACTCCAAATCTTAACAAAATTTGAAACTTAAGTACCCATGTAACATTTTATTTTATTGATTTTGGCAAGGGGGCACCTAGTACTATCTGAATCATTGGATGCATTGTTTTTACGTAAGGGTCTGTCGTTCGATTACCTCTGAAGGCTTTTTTCGTTCGATCTAATTTAAAATTTAAATAAGACGTTTAGCGAATACATCATTGATTGACTTTGAATCAAAAACGCTTCAAAGCAGGTAGGTACCAGTTTTAGGCAAACTTAATTTTTTTCAAATTAAAAATCTCTATTTTCGAAAACTTCAGTATGATGGATTGACTTTGTTTTTGTCAGATTAGTTCTTCTGTCAATTTTTCAAAATGTATCAGTGCGAATTATTACATCACTGTCAACTAGTTTCAGTTTATAAAATTGAAATGATGAAATAATAATATAATTATTCATCTGTGATTGTAAACCCTGTTGTATATAAACTTAGGTATATTTTTAAAACAGATACAATACAATATTTTTTGGTTATTTAATATAATAACGGAAGTATGATTCATTATATATGATCAGCAAATTGAAAAGGCTGTTTTATTTTGCATATTGAATAAAATTTCATTTCATATCCGCAATTTATTACGAATGTTGAATGTTGATACAATCTACTTCTAATTTATTTCTTTCAGTTTTTTCGAAACATCTCGACTGAATAACGGACTAAGACGAAACAAACTAAATAATATTCCATTTTTAAGGTAATGTAGGTATACTAATAATAACATATTTATTTCTAATCATTGAAATATAATTAGGCCCACCTATGAGTAATTTCGTTACCAAATTACCCATCTGATTCCCTCGTCTCGCTTCGAAAGCATAATATCTTGGGAAAAAAACTGATTAGCTTGTTGAATTCACGCTTAATATGCAAAAAATATATAAATATCAACTTAAGTACTGCAAGAAATAACTATTTATGTTGGGAGAGATGGTAAAAAATGCATTAAAGTTACATTTTTCTCAAAAAAAGTTACATTTAAAGGTTAGGAAATACACATTAATTTTTAAAATAACCCAAACTAGCGGCATTAAAATGTGCATGTTTACTTAAATCTACAACTTAAATAGTTGTCTCCGTTATACATTTATGTGAGTACCGCACAGGAGTCTCAACTGCCCCCTATCGTCTGGGGCTAGTGAGTCAGCATCCCCAATTGGACTAAATTGTGTAACGTGTCCCAAGTTAACTATATTTTATTTTAAATTAATAAATTGTGAAATAACACAAATTGAACAAATAAAATTTACATGCACACATTTGTATACGAACACGTGACATTCGCATTGCTAGTCGAAAGCCTTACTTTATAACTTTGTCTCATATATATTTCACGTAATTACCGTGAAAATGGGACTTAGAAACATGGCCAGCATGCTTGGGAGACCTTTTTAAAAACAACCTGCATTGTTTTATTAATAGTGCAAAAAATATAATAACAACACATTCCACTCTCATGACGGGTTGTTTCGGAGAACTTGAACAATTTTTCAAATTTCAAAGTTAATTTTCAAGTTCTGTGAAAGATTTATTCAAGTTCTGTTATTATGTCAGTTGTTTGAAGCAACTAGCCTAAAATGATATAATAACAAAACTTGAATAAGACATCACAGAAACCCGAAAATGAACGTTGAAATTTGATGAATCGTTCAAATTCTGTGAAACAATCCATTCTTATATTTTACTCTTTTCTTTTGACTTCTTTCTTTTTTCTGCTTTTTATTTATTTTATTTTTATTTACCTCTTTAATTAATTTATTTGATTTGTTCTTCTCATTTCCCTTAAGACATTAAAATAAGATTACATTTCTGCCACATCGGAACAACAGACTCATTCTAGTGACTTTGTTCATACGAAAAAATGTACAAGTATATATTATATAATGAGCTTTTGATGATTTTTACTTTGATAAGATTTTTTAAACAGCCGTTCATTTATATAACTACTGTAAATTTGTAGAAATATAATTAATGTACCTGTGAATTTTGATATAAAACAACACGTTGAATCAATTAATGTAATATAAAATACAACAAACCTTTTAAGAGTTAGTAAAGATGATCTACAAATTATCTAATAAGGTAAAAAAATGAGACTCACCTCAAAACAACATTTTAAAGTGACCAATACCCTGGTGATAAACTGGACCTAAACAATCTAGCATTTTTAAATTTAGAATTACATATTTTGAAAGTCTCTATAGAAGCTGTAATTCTTTTTTCTTCTTAACTTTTTTGGCTTGGAAAAACATATTGAAAAGGGTAACTAACTAACCACCTTGCTGTTTATAGCAGGGTTAGACAGATGGAAAGCCACACAACTCTGTCTTGATATACACTCCTTGCTTCATTACAATTCATACATCGTCCCATACATAATGTTATTCGGACTCTTAACACGATCAAGCGAATCAAATACTAGAATCATGTCAAGATTCGAAATAACATGTTAAAATGTATAAGAGTATTAAAACTGTGAATTAGGGTAGAGGTGTACTTTTAAACTGTTGTAGGAGGCTTCATATATTTGACAACCCCTGTTAAGGATAAGCCTGATGAAAAAAGAGTTACATAGCTTCTGTTTTATGCAATCATTATTTTGGAAAGATCTTTCGTTTACCACTTTGACACTTTTAGAACGGGTTTTTTCATAGAATTTTAACAATTCATAAAATGTTAAAGATGATATCCAAACTCTGAGAAAGTCCCATTCAAGTTCTGTTATTATTTGAGTACCGTGACACAACCGGCCCGTGATGAAATAAAAACAGAACTTGAATAGATCTTTCAAAAAACTTGAAAATTAACTTTGAAATATGATGAATTGAACAATTTCTGTGAAACAACTGGCTCGTAGCATTAAGCAGAGATATGTTACTGATCAAAAATTATGTTTTGTAAAAATGCCAGGTGGTTCCAGCCCAGTTTTGCCACCAAGACACACTTTGGAAGATAACAATACACATTGAAACAGGTGCCAACTCACTCGTTGTAGAGTGGACCAGCACTCCTCCAGAGTCCTCTCAGAGATGGAGGAAGATCGAGACAGCTACGAGATGAAGTCAAGTCCGAGTCCACCAGACCAGATAATTACAGCAGAAGATCCGGTTGAAATGAAGTCGACGGCGAAGTCGATGCAACCGACCCCGATGACGTCGAGTCCAGTCCAGATGGTCACGGTTGAAGATACGGTCGAAGTGAAGTCGGAGACGAGGTTGAAGTTGAAGCAGGCGACCCCGTTGAAGTTGAGCGTGAGGGTGAGCCAGTTGGAAGTAGTTCCAGAAGATCCGAGTGATGCATAATAAGAGACACAAGCCAGTTAGTTAAATGATGCGAGAAATTATTGTTAGTACAAGTGAAATTGAACGCATTCTTACATGAACTCAAAAGACCCTGGACATAGTTTTACAAGAAAAATATTTTGAAGACGCAGGATGAGGGGAAAGATGTATGACAAATTAATTTTCTTACCTAATTTTATCATGGCACTTTATCCCATTCCCTGTCTCAAGTACCCCAAAACATCACAAGAAGCAATATAAAAATTCAAATCAAATTCCCCATTATATTCAAAGAACAAGAGAAAACAAGAAGTGACTTCCATACAAATTTGAATGAAAACAAATATTCATTTAGCCCAATAGCCCAGCGCTCTGTGTCATATACGCTCGCCTGACATCGTAAATCTCCATTTCATTTGAATTTCGTTAACACAGTTTTCTATTGGAAATTTAAGATTGGGCAAACATTTATAACACGAAGCACAAGACATTTTTGTGTTATTCTGTAATTTTGTACCACTTTGCATATAAATCGTTTAAAAAGTTTGTCATACAAGATGTCTGCCAAGCAATTTCCCTTCACCCTAGAATGTCATTCATGCAAAATCACATTGATGCTCAATCTATGGCCTTTTAAATTCATGCATTCTTACTTATAGTAATATTTTAGAGTTTTTTCGTTTTATTATTATTTCAATAGACAAATTTAACAAAAAATACTTAAAAACAGATGGGATGTTGAATATAAGAAGACAATTTTAGAAAAAGGACTTCGTCTAGAAAAGGGCAACGTAAAAATATGTGATCTAATATTACCACATTTAGACCACTGATACGATTTAGGTCTGACCTAACAGATCATGTAAAAAGAATTGATATTTTTCACGTATCTTTGTGGACAGTTTGCCTGGCGTTTTGTTGGTAATATGTCAGGTTTCGTTATAAGAATGCGTTCAATTTTAGGCAATTGGCGATTGTTAAAAATGAGCCCATAACCAAGATGACTTATCTCATATGTTTGAAATATTTAACTAAAATTAGTTTTTATTTCTTTGTGAGTTTGCGTGTCAACTTGATATAAATTGAAATTTAGAAAAATTAAGCCACACCATGACAAGTTTAATCAATTTTTATTTAATTAAAAATTTCTTACATGACTATTCTAAAATTTGTTGTTTGCAATTGTGCATAATATATGACTTTAAAACCTTTATGCATATTTTTGTTTTTTTCTTTAATGATTAACTAGTTTGAATTTTTTATAAATATCAGTTTGTTAGGTAGACTTATCAGTGTAATCAAAATCATAAGTTTCAATAAAATGTAATATATTTTTTAAATTAACATATTTTAAATATAAACTTAAAACACACGGAGAAAACTAACTGATATAAAATGTTGCTAATTCATTGAAAATTTCTTTAATTTATTTATATTCTTGTTAAAAACGGCACTGCAGGTCTTTAAAGAATGAATTGATAGATTTCATAAAAAAACTATTAGTTAAACACGAATGTGTTACAGCGTTATCGGAAAACAAAAATTCAAATATTTTAGAATTTCGTGATTTTATCAACAGGATTCGTGGATTCGACGTGTTCCGATAAATTGTAAAAGTAGGTACTAATAGTTTATTAAGAAATGGCCTGTTGTATAATTTTTAAAACGATTTTAATAAATCAGCAATACTCATTTTTCTCCGTGCACTACACTTATTATTGATTACTTTTTTTCATTACTAGATACATAACAGTAGGGTATTTTTACTGTTTTTTTGGCTCTCGAAAAAATATACTCAAAATGTGTCATAATTTTGACGAATAAATTTTTATGATTTGAAATTGATATTATTTAATGTTGATTTAAAATGTGCCATTTTCGATTTGCCGCCAAAAAGACATGTTCTTTTTTATTCTTGAATTCGGCGTTGTTGATGTCACGCCGGTGAACGTAGGTGACAACCGTCTTACAAGACATTTTCGGCATTTTCTAATGTCATGTCATAATGACGTTGTAGCCAGTTGGAACCGTTTCAGAATGTGCGGTTGTAGATTATTTTTTAAATAAATAATTACGAATGAAAATATCAAAATGACACATTTTAGTACGATAATGATAATCAGAAAAATAAATTAAAAAAATTTCCACAAATTTTTAACCGTTTAAATATGATGTTTGTAAAATAAATACTATTATTTTTATCTACAAATTAAGGTTTCTGAGAAAAAATAAATAAATTAACTAAAGATAATTAATTTTATGTAACAATTTTTTTATATCAAATTAAATACAGTTAAAAAACTACTGAAACATAAATGAAATCGCTGAAATATTTTAAACAATAATATAAACGGTATAAAACTTATTACCAGGCAACACAATATATTTAAAAAAAATCAAACAAACTTCAAATTCAAAATTAGAATGTGGATTTTTACCAATGGGAACGGCATTAGCGACCGCTCACTCATAGAGGAGTCGGCGGACGGTGACTGCTGTTGCTGTCTCGTTCCAATCCATGGTTAGCGTGCAGTAAGAGAGAGAGAGACAGACAGACATTGTTAGTTTGTGTGAAAACAGCGAGATATTGCTCGGTCGCAAATAGTTGCCACAGTCGAGACAAAAAATTAAATTGGTACCTACTTAGATATTATTATGCATTTGTGCATTAACATACTTTGGCAATACAATACCATACATGTTTAAGTTAACACAGAAATCACAATAAACAAAATCAAATACATAATAGTTAGTAAAAAACACCCCGAAAAAACTGCTTTTTTTTAAATGATAAATTTATTTTTATTCGATATATTTGAAAATATTTTTGCTGTTAAATGAGGATTGACCTTACTCCCCAGGGGCTGGAGTTAACCGCGGTAAAAATTGAGCCATATCCAGATTGGGTAGGATTGACAATTATTTCGGATATTAACTACTTTAATATCATCCAATTTCAGAGAAATGAGTATATGTCCGCGTGTTTGTCACCAAAACAATTTAAAAAATCTTTTTTGATTTATAAAAAAATGCACAAAAAACTAACGATAACCTTGTGACCTTCAAACACATTTATTATTCTAGCAGTATGCCAACCGGTTTCCTCAAAACCATGATTTCTTCGGTCAAAGTTTTTGTTAAATTAAATTATATCTGCCCGTCGACAGCATGGTCGTTCCGAAACCGGTTTGCGTTTCGAAGTGAATTGAAGATATGTACATTAAAATAAGACCCACTGTAAACATTCACTAATTTAACATTTTCTAAAAAATATTTTAATGAGGTTTCACAAAACTCTACAAGTTGCAAAAATAAGTCTAAATAATTATAACAAACAATTTATAATAAAAAAACAAATTAACACATAAAAAAGACACAAAACAATGCAACTTAAATTAATAAAAAAAATCAGAATAAACATAAATTATCACTTTCATGTTTTCTTTATTTTACCATTGTGGTTCTCGCTTGGTTAATTTTATGCGATTTTTAAATAACCCCTTTCAAAAAACAATAATTGCGAATTCCATTTTCAAATCTAGAAATTATTTACTTACGTACACAGTTCCGGAAGGGTGTAACATAATTTTGAAATATGACGTGCACTCAAGTTCACAAGCTGTTATTATTTTTTGAAATTTGAAAAAAAAACTGGTTGACAATAAACCGAAAACCTGTTTTCAAAACAATCGCTGTAAAATTGGGCAAAAAATCGGATTCTACGTTTTTTTCGCCATTCTCACTGAATATTTTAAACTGGTTGCTTTGTCTTTGAAATGGTTTTGAAGGGGTGATTTTGTCGTTTGAAGGGTTAAGTTTTCGAAACAAATACGTTTGCTGATAAATTTGATTTGCATTTGATTATTTTTTTGCTATTTTGAATGTTGAAAACGTATGTTTTGAAATTGAGAGTTGGTTATTTAAGTGGGTAATGAAATTGTATCATTATAGCCGCTAGTACCCGGCTTTGATAGAGTTACCATTTAAAAAATATTTTTTTCTTTTTCCATCACTATTCTTTAAACTGTAAATAACAAACGTTCCTACTCATTTTCCTGCAGGATTCTTCATTATTTTTTTTTACCTAATTTTTTACTTCTTCATATGATTTCTTCATATGAAGCGGTTACTTTGTGATGTGACATTATAATTTAAAATTAAACAATAACTTTGTAAACATCACTTATAAGTAAATACTTAATGCCGACCGGGTTTCGCTACAACCGTAGCTTCATCAGGGCAGTTTTTTATTTATTTTATACGTCTTTTTTTACTTTTACTTTTTATTTTTTTTATTTTACTTTTACTTTTTTATTTTTTACTTCTTATTAAACCGTTGATACAATTGCACTAGATCATTTTAAACTGAAAATTAGTTGAGTAAGGTAACTCACGAATTCCATTAAAAAGTGTTGTGTAAATTTCGTGACACCAAAGCTTCAAGATTTTCCCAATGTTGGATCAAACAAAAAGATTTTTCGATTGTCAATAGAATTTAAATAAGTAATATTTATACTGACCTAAATAAATAAAACACACGTTAAAATACTTTTTAAATTTCAAGACGCAAGAACACACCGGTCAAGTGTTTCATAGATACAAACATTCTGATTTGTTACTACACGTCCCCTTTTTTTACTGAATACTGTCCTATTATTGCGTTGATTAAGATATTTTGATTCAGTAATTCAAGAATTTTTATTTGTGTACTACAGTGAATTCTACGTTGAAATCGCATTAAATAAAGCAGCCAATCAAAAAATATTGCTGTGCTTCTAAAAGTGGTATGATTGGTACACAGAAGTTGTCAACTTCGATGTGTCGGATATTGGCAACCGAGCAGAGATATACCTATCAAATGTATAGATACCTATGTGAGAACGTACGTTAATTGAATTCGCATAGATACCCAGCATGCAAACGGTTAAAAAATTAATTCATCCACCGTAACTAACTACACAGGTAAATGGTCTACCTGAATTAACCCTTTCGCCGCTGAAGTGTTGCCATTGTTCAATTTTTTTTTGTTTTAGTTTATTGAACAAACAACTCGATGTGACGGTGGGGTGCCGATAAAGGGTTGTAACCGTGTCTCTCTTTTGTTTTTGACGTTTCGAGTGTGAAAGATGCATGAGAACGGAAGAAGTTTACTTGGAAAGGATGAAACAGTTTTTTTTTTCAAATTCAACTGGTATGTCATTGTTTGGAACAGGTTATTTAAAGAGTGTGTGAACTTGAAATGATAGAATTTATAAACTTATTTTCTTATTTGAATACCTCAAAAGAGTCCAAACCAATCTCAAGTGCCAGAAGTCAGTGTGACTAAGGCATTCCCAATTGGGTTATGTTGTGAGGCTGAAGGGACTAGGACAGGAAAAGAGATGGGAAGAGGGTGGTTGAAATGTACCTAGCTATTCAAATCTTGTCGTCAAACATGACTAAAGTCATTTTGAATCAATGGCGGAAATTATCTACATTAATGTGTTTTAGTTAATCATTTACAATATACAGGGTGTATCGGCACGTACTCGACAAACTTTAACCAGCTATTCCTTAGCACATTTGGAGTAAAAAATGTTATGGGCACTTTGCTGTCCGGTAACATTTTTTTTCAATTAAAAACAAAAAAAATATAAAAAAATCCACACTCCGTCGCTATCATTGGCATTGTTTCTCGTGTTCAACAGCTGTTATTAGCAAGTGTGTCAAAAAGCGTCTTCGCTCTGTCATACACACAAAATAATAATAGTTTAAAATGAGACGAATGGTGCCATGCCATTTCGTTGTGATTGTAAAAGCGCGCCAATGTAGGTACGTACGTATATTATTGAACGAAACTCGAATAAAATATTGCCAGATGGGTTTTCAAACTGTGACAAAGGATAAAACAGTGGTGAAATGTGGTGAAAACATGAATGGTAAATTTTTTATTAAAAAAAAATGTTACCGGACAGCAAAGTGCCCGTAACATTTTTTACTCCAAATGTGCTAAGGAATAGCTGGTTAAAGTTTGTCGGGTACGTGCCGATACTCCCTGTATATTAACGTTTTTTTAATAAAATAAAAATACAATAATCAATAATGGATTGTTTTTGAATTGTAAATAATTGTATCAGAACGGTGTGGTCTATGACAATGTTTAGAAAAATAATGTTAGTTTCACGGGTGCACAGAGGAATATAGTCTGTTTTTAAATTTGATTTTTTTGTTGAGTGGTATGGTAAGGTTGCGAGCAGTTTCGGGGTAAGCGTACGCAGTTATGTGGATGCGTACACTTACCCATATGGATAAAAAAATTCGTTATGCGCATACATATTTCTTTTCCTTTTTTGAACAGGTTTAGGATGTATTAAGGAAAGCATCCGAATAAGTTATTTTGCAGCCACGAGAATATTAGTGCGTACGTTTACACTACATTATGCGCATTCTTACCCCTTATGGGTCAAGTGTACGTGTTCATACTAATGATTTTTTTTATGTAGTAACCTTTTGGTTCATGTACTGTGTGAGCTTTTGTGTTTGTTTTAAGATATTTTAATAATCAAATATATTAATAAAACAAAAATTGAATAAAATTCTAGCCCCGCGTTCAAATTACCCATATTTTTTAGTAGGATAACCGACTTTGATAGTAATAAGTAATAAGTATTTCATTGTATTTATTTACAGAAATGGATTTCGCCTTATATTTTTTATAAATTACAGTATTTATCATATAAATTGCATATTATCTAAAACTTGTTAGCATAAAATACTTTTTCTAGCGGTAAATTGTTCTAAATTACTTCGAAAACGTAGACGGAGTAATGCAGAGTTTAGATTTGAAACGATGTAAATTTTCCATGCTTATTTACAATAAAAATACATACACGTTTTCTTATTAAATTGCCGTAATCATTTAGACAATGTGCATTACCAACAGAAGCAATGATTGCATCACAATAAGAATTTGGTTTGGCCAATTATAAGACTTACCAACATGAATGAATAAATTTGTTAATTTTACTAAAAAAATGGATTCCAAGTCAGCTCAATAAAGGCTACGACAGAAACGGAAGGAAATAACGAGAAGACATGATAATAAAAGAGCGGGAAGATTGTCCTATATCTCTTCTTCATTTTTTGAAAATCGATAATATAATACATTGTGTTAGACAATCATTGATTGCCATTATTCCGCCACCCGATTTTGTAGTATAGGTAATAATTAATGTTATAAATATATAAGAATCACTACGCAAATTCAGAAGCTGTTACGCAATATGCAGGTAAGGACATATGCATCAAGCAATAGGTATGTTCATACACGGAGAAAAATGTTTATTGCAAATTTATTAACCACTCGAGCCATTGGTGTCATATATGTACATTTATCATATTTTGTAATTAAACCATAAATCAAAATATTAATATGGGAACATATGAATCTGTTTACTACGGTTGAAAGCCAATGAATCCACCTAGATTTCACTGCTTAGCTCATACTTTCAGGTTCTATACATTTGGCACATTATGGCAAGTTACGTTTTGACAAAAAAATCGCTCGAGTGGACGAATCTCTTCAAAGTATTGATAACTCACTGTTAAAACGTGATTGAAGACATTACGCATGAATTAATACGTTCCCTGATAAACTTTTTGCAAATTAAACATATATTATCATAATGTCGGAACACGTGTTCATGAAAATCTGAATATTTTTGCATTACAACGAAAATTTTGTGTATCGTTATGATATAGTGTTTTCCAATAAGAGGTGTTATTTTGATATTCAATCGTAAAAGATCAATGGTGTTGCTTGTGTGGCACGTAGCGCCGTCTTGTTGAAAGTCAATTCCGGCCATAAAAAATCATTAATCATCTCTTGATAGCGCAATCCATTCACCGTAACTGTTGCTCCAGACTCATTTTCGAGAAAGTAAGGTCCGATGACTCCGCCGGACCATAAACCGCACCAAACAGTCACACGTTGAGGATAGAAAGGCTTTTCAACAATAATTCTTGGGTTTTCCGAGCCCCAGATGCGACAATTTTGCTTGTTGACGAAGCCACTGAGGTGGAAATGGGCCTCGTCACTCAAGATGATTTGCATTTGATTCACTCAAGTGAATTTTAATAATTTCAATGCTTTGTTGAAGCGTGTATCGTTCCATTTTTATTAATGGCGTAGTTTTTACTTGTCAAATGACAGCTTCAAAAGTAACATCTACCGAAATAGCGAGCTATTTAAAATAACACCTCTTATTGGAAAATCCTGTATAATCAATGCAAATCGATAAATCATTTTTAAATTGAAATTTTATTAATGAGGCCTGTTAATTTATCGTGATGTCAAAATAGTGTTTTTCTCTGTGTAAGTTCATTGGTTATTGGTTAAAATAATTCTATATTTATAGCATTGATTAAATCAAAAGGGTTGAACATTAATGGATTAGGTAAGGAAGCGAAAGGTTTGATAGTAGGTATATAGAATAGCCATCCCTCGACAGGTTGATTCTGAAAATTTGTTTAATTTTAAACGACGGGCAAGTATTTGTGTGAAGTAATCAATATAAATTAAATATTTACTAGGATTCGAACCCTAGACCTCCCGGTACAGAACATACCGCTCTACAATAAATGATCTGTACTCGGTATTACTGTTAATAAATATCAAAATACTGTTAATAATGTGACTGCATGACCATTTCTTAAATTAATTTAATTTTTAAGAAAACGTTTTGTGACTACTACATAGCATATTCGTGCTTTACTGATAGTTTGTTATGAAATTTGTCAATTTATTCATTATAGGCCTCTAGTCCCGTTTTTAACAGGAAAATGAATAATTTAACCAGATTTTTAATAAATTTACAATATTTCATATCAGTATGTTTTCTCCTATCTACTTAATTGTAGGTAGTCACGCCGCTGAAAACCGTGTTTAATCCTTTCACTCTTTCTAATAGATGTACAACCCATGTAACAGAAAGAATCGTCATTACAGAGTTTTAACTGGCAACGACATATTGCTATCTCTTCAAATAATATTTATAATTCTGATACAGTGACCCTCTGTCAAAAAATCCCAACAAAGGACCCCAAATTTCAATTCCAGACCCTTCCGCATTTCAAATTATTCAAAACTTACGTTTTTTCGACCCCAATCCTTTTCAGACCAAACCGGAACTGGCGTTTTTTTCGGACCTCGAGGCGTACCTTTTGTTTCCTTTTATTTTGTACCTGGTTATGTTTTTTTGGTCCCGGCAATCTTTTCAATAGGGTCCATGTGTTCCAAAATAATACCTTGGGGTCAGTGCCAAGAGCTGCTTTGCCGCGTTAAGTTGGCTCCAGGATTTGAAGACGTTATTTTGAAGTTTGAGTTTTGATTTTTGAATTTGATTTTGGTTTGTTCGAAGTTAGTTTGGTTGTTTGTGGAATTGTGAGGCATAGGAGTGTTTAAATAGAATACCTTCATATGTTGCGTACGTATGGTTATTTTTGAGGTCGTATTCTAATGAATAAGTTGTTTTTAGTTTTGTGGTAATATTAAAAAAAAATTTAGAATGGTATTCATGTCGGCAAGTTAGCTTGTGTCATATTTTAATTTATGTTTAGTAAGTGTTGACATATAATTATAATTTTTTCTATATCTTTAAATAGAAACAAAAATATTCCCTCGTTACGAATCACCTATTATTTGAAAATTTCTTAGTTCCACTACATTAAGTTAAAAATGTTGCTTGCGTCAAGATGGAAGACTTGAATTTGCCAACCGAGGAATTGAACTCATGACGCCTGTGTGGGAATCAGACGCGATGTCAACTCAGCCACTGACCGGTTAATTATGGTTGAAATCCATTATTTAATATTTTTGCAAAATTGATCCCAGTTTTATGTTTTTTGCTAGAACTCAGCTGAATTTGTATTCTAGTACAGATCTATATTTAAGTACGTTAGATGTTTCGCCTTTTAAAGGCATTGTTTTACAACATAATGACAAGTTAAAAATGCCTACGGAAGCCAAAAACAGCAGTCGTGCATACAAATAACTACCTAAATGCCACAAAAATACAATTTTTAATTTATAAAACAAATATTATTGTTTTTAGTAATACATAATAATTAGCGTAATACCTCAAGAGAATTTAATCCAATTGTAAAATATTTTTCGTTGATTTATCCGAATAGATATGATTTACAGTCCATAATATATTGATAGCCCTTAATTCTCAGATTGTTAATCTAATTACGTAATTTAACGTTTTGTTAAATTTTATGTACACGGCTAGATATTAATTAACTACAAAAGAAAAACGTTATAATTCATTTTTGGTATGATAAAAATATTATCAAAGTACCAGTTGAAGAAATAATAGTAATTAGTTATAGCTTCCTCTACTGCTCGCCAGATGCCTTAAGGTTATCGCCATTTCATCCCTTATTTTTCTTTAGCCGGTCTCAGAACCATCTCGGGAAATTCATTGTTTTAGCTAAGACGCAGCCCAAATTAATTGCCCCTTCTAAAGACCTGACAATAATAATTTTTTTATTTTGATATAAGTCTCTGGGAACATTTTAACGCATTTACGATGATCAACGTACACCCAACCACTAACAGATATTACATTTTATATCTTTGTAATAAATATTTTCAAAAATTATAAACATTGTTTTCCAAGAAAATATTGAGGTTTTTTTTATTTTTTTGCGGAAACTTTGTCGTTGTTTTTAAATGTGTTAAAAAGATTTTTTATCCAAGTATTTTTGTATTTTACAATCGTTCTTTTAGCTTTCATTGTTAATGTTAATTTTATCAGTTTTTTAACATTCCTAGAACAATGCACACACGGGAAATGTCGTAATTTTTTAGATAATTCAACTTAATGGCGTAATGTTACTATCTTCTCTACTTTTTATCTGCATACCTACATCCGTTTACTTTTTATGGTTATAAGTAAACGAACCGGATTCAACAAACGATTGACAGAATTTAATTTTTCACAACGTACCGATACAATTTTGCACAAATAACACAACTGAATTACTGACGTGATAGATCCAAATATTATTATTGAAAATGTGGTACCATCTCTTTTAACGAATAATTTACCTTTACTGTAAATCAATGATTTTTATAATATTAGTAATTTTTTTCACAAATATCAATTTTTTTATATCCGACAGTAATTATACTCAATAAATTAAGTTTAAATATTAATTTGATTGGTAGTAGGTATGGAGTTTTCCGTTTAAAAATATGTTTTAAAAGTTGTTTTGGAATAAATTAAATCTTTTGCAGACGGTACATAACTAAGCAATTATGTTTTATATTAGTTAAAAACCATCTTAAAAATAAAATTTTCTGTTTTTCGAATTTCCTTCTCACGGCAAATTCGTTAGGTATAAGATAGGTTTTGTTAGTGGTATCTGGTACCTTATTTTTTAAAATTTATTTGCTACCGTAACTTTTTATTCGTTATAAAAAGTTTTTTTTATCGGAGTTTCTGTCTTTAACCGGTTGAAATGATAATATTGTTAATATTCACAACATTGAATATAAATAAAAACAAACAAAACAAAATCAACGGAAATAATCAAATCATAGAAAAATAAATAATAATATCTAGTAACGTAAAATGTTAACAGAACGGTTGTAATTAAAATTGATAGAGTTTTGTATTGTAAAAGGACTGACCTGTATTTCATTAACTAGCTTCTCTGTCATCATCTTGTGGTCTTGTGGATTGGTTAGCATCTGGACCATGGCTCCAGCGCTTGGGGTCATCTGACCAGCAGCAACCATCTGCTGCTGAACTGGGGTCAACTGTTGTTGTTGTTGTTGTTGTTGCTGCTGTTGCTGTTGTTGTTGCTGCTGTTGCTGTTGCTGACCTGGAGTCATCTGCGCTTGCTGTTGCTGCTGTTGTTGACTCATTTGCTGCTGATTTGGAGTCATCTGTTGCTGATTTTGCGACATTTGATTTGGAGTCATCGGTTGCTGACTCGGAGTCAATTGTTGTTGTTGATGCTGATTCGGAGTCAACTGCTGTTGTTGGTTCGGGGTAAGTTGTTGATTTGGAGTCATCTGTTGGTTGTTTGGGGTCATGTCTTGCGCTACAGGGGACTGACCTCTGCTGTGCTGCCAGAATTCTGGACTCGGCTTGAACTGTCTCTGCTGGTGTTGCAGGTCCTGCATGGTGCTCAGGTTAGGTATCTGCAGGGACAGTGGCGCGGCTCTGAGGTCCAGGGCTCCCGGTCCGGCGGGGCCCGGCGCCCCGCCTTCTGCGGCCGCCGTGATCTTGAAAGAGTTCTGCAGCCAATTCGCTACAAAGTTCTCCTCCTCCACCTTGGCGGGAGCCAATATGTCCGCGTTGAGGAAAATCTTGACTGCTGTTTGCAAGTACAACGGGAGATCCTCTGGCCTCAGGTCTGGCCCTCTTTTCGGAGATCTACGACCTTCCCTCGGATAGCGTTCCCCGTTGAGGTGTTCTTCTTGCCTAGGTGACCTGCCCGCTTCCCTGGCTATCCCGTTTAAGAACTCTTGTCCGAGAAGCCTTTGAAGCGGGTTCTGGCCTTGGTTCTCCTGAGCCTGGCTCAGAAGCCTCGCTAGCGGGTTCAAGTTTGCTTCTTCTTGAGAAGAAGATTGCTGGTTAAAGAAGCGGTGTAGAGGATTGGACCCCGCGGCCTCCGGGGGCTGGTTGAGCAGCCTCGGGAAGGCCGTGTGGCTTTGGTAGTCCTGACTAAACTTTGAGAAATCCAGGCTTGAAGATTGATCGAAGGGGCGTTGGTTATCAATTCTCGCGGCCTTCGGAAAACTTCGCGAGAAAATATCGCCAAGATTTGGCGGCACTTCCAACTGTGTTTACTTTCAGTGCATCAATAATAAACCAATTGATTTAGTCAGCGAGTTATTTTTTAAACAGTAAGAAGTTTGATGATTTTAATATCAAGAACGGAGAGAGCGCGGAGAGAATTGCTTGATCTTTAGTTGCCGTCGCAACATAAAACTGGACCAAATTTGAAATGTCTCCTTTATCCTTGATCAAAACTTTACTTTTTTCACTGAATTCGATTGAGATGTAAATTTACGCGATGTAAAATATTTTACAAAATGACTAGGTATTTTTGTTCGACAAGAACTTTAGAGTCAAAAATTGCACAGTGTTTTAATATAACTCTTAAAAATGTCAGAATATTTTTATAAACACATGATTTCTGTAAAATGTCCAATTTGATTGTTCCACTAAATGCACTTTATCACAATTGATGATCTTTCTGATGATTTGTGGATATTTCTTCACTCGGTGATGATTATTTGTTTTCTTCGGAGAACGTTGATTTGTCTTGAATATTATTTAGGGATCTGAACGAACCTGAAAGAAAAAAATAAAAATATTAGTTTCATCCTAAGATCAAATTAGTATTACATTTTGATGAAGAATCGGGAAGCTAAATCCGAACAGCGAATTAACACCGGTAGGTATATTAAATTTCTCAGACAACGATAACCAATACAAAGTGATAAACTAGATAATATTATTAATGTATTTTTTATTTTATTTATTTCTAACACCTACGAAACTATTTTTTATTAGAACCAATTTTACATTGAGAAAAACGATTATTATCAGGACAACATTTCGGAAAACACAACATTTATTTATGTTTAAATTAAACCGGAGAACTTTTGAAACAAAAAATGTATATTCATCACATTGTGGTGTTGAAAATGATACTTTCAGATTTAAAATAATTTTATAGTTAATATTTTTGCTTTCAAAACTCTGTGTTCAAATTTTAGCGCTTTAAATTGTACCCATTACAAAGCTTTCAATAATCTGTTAAATAAACATTTTATGCATTTAAAATAATGATTTTTAGTTTTTATTAAATAACATATTTAATTTTTGTGTCTATATGAATAAATATGATTTTTTTCAGTGAATTATGTTACGTTGTATTTTTGTTAATTGTTTAATTTATTATTTCTTGCGAAATTCGGACAATCCACATGGCAAAGGGTAAACGTCACACGTCCATTTATGTTAAACCAATACATGTAAACATCACGCACAACACACGTTACCACACACACACACACATAAACACCGGATACGTCGGAGTGAATACACAAAGACCCCTAACAGTTAAGTACATAACGTCGGACCGATCGAATGTTTGGCGGTTTGTTATGTAATGTTTTTTTAAAATCAAACATTTATTAAAAAAATTGTCAGTAAACTTGCAAGTGGAAAATATCAAATTTGGAAAAGTTGAAAAAAAGTGTAAAAAATCACAAATTTCTGGATTTTTGAAAAGTGTTCTATTTTTAAGGGTCACTTTATATTAATATTTCGCCTACACATATAAACGTTCTAATATAATTGTTTCCAAGTCTTTCGCTATTTTTGAGTGACAATATAAATATATTTTGTAAAGATATTTTCCGGAAAACTATCTGATAATTATATTTATTTTTCCCTGGTCGTTTAAATATTACTTTAATAAAAAAATATTTGTTGATGGGTGTTGAATATTTCACTTTAACTTTTAGTGCAGATTTAATAAAAACTGACTCTCATTAAATTTACGGAAAATTTTGTCAGAAAATCGTAAAGTCTTCGTTTAGTGGTTAGCTGTCAAAATTATTTTTAGAATATGACACTTTTTTATTATTTTACAAAATTCATTTGAATAATAGTTAGATTGGTTTATATTTTTAGTGGTATTTTTATAGTATCTGAAATATAATAAACATATTTTTAACTTCAAGAAATTTTCCTAACGCTTGTTAGGGTTTATTTATAAAAACAACTTTGTTTAAAATTCACTTTTATTATAAAAACTGATAAAATTGCTTCCAAGAAATATTTAAGAAATCCAGTGTCTTGCAAGAAATAACAAAAACACCGATGAAAATAGTTTAGTAAATTTTTCCAAGATTTTTCTAAGTGTTGAGATTGACAATGAAGGGCGATATCTTAGGCGCGAGCGCCAAGGAGCCACGCACCTTCTTCCTGAGATCTGACGTCGCCAACTAACTTCTTGGGCCGGAAAACTTGACGGAAACCCGCGGTGTAGGTATGCGGGGTACGTAGGCGACACTAACACAAGTGTTTCTCTCCCGCGTTGGGAAAAGCGTCGGGACGCCAGCGTCTTGGTGCACAACCGACGCTCTACTGTACGTAAGACGGCTCGGCGAGCAAGACAGCCGCGAGGGGTTACTTTACTCCCCCGTGAGAGAGGGAGACGCACGCTTTTGCCGCGCATTTTTCGCGCGCCCGCCTCTTAGACGTCCGGCTAAGGACTTGCGCCCCCCGCCCCTTCCACTCTGCCACCCACCCCCACCCCCCGGCGCATGCGCCCTAAACGCCAGCTTTTCTTGCGATACTGGCGGTGTTATTTCCACAACAAGTACGAGGGTGAATTGGCCGGTTCGGACAGTGGACACAGACACCTGTCGTTGTCGTTGTGATATATGCCGGACACTGCTCTCTATACGCGCCTTTTCACAAATCCTTATTAACACGCAGTGAAAACTTTCTTTTTAAAGTTATTATTTTTTTACTATATTATTTGTGAAGGTTTTTAAACAACTGATTACGCAAAACCGCCGATTACGTATAGAAGAGAGCTTCAAATACAGTGAACTTTATTATATTTGAAATCATTAACACGTTATTAAACTCTTGCAAATAATTAAATATAATAAATTATGGTTTATCTGAAGATTTTTAGAGAAATCACAAAATTTTTACACAAAATCGTTAATTTCGAATTGGTGCGAACTTCAAACGTAGTGAAAATGTTAAAATTAGTCGGTGGGTACCTACCTACTTCATAAATTTTTAACCCTTCGGTAATTTTTAATGATGTTTGTGATATTTAAAAAAAATTAACGAAATTAAAATCGTTATGCAATAGTTAAACTCATTTTATAGCTTTGTGTTTTTTTTTAAAGTAAATTATATACTTTCAACAGATTTCTGCATATTTTACAACGTTACAGTTTTTAAGGCAGTAAAAATACCGTTATTACAGTGCAGATGTTATTTAAAATAAATATTTGCATTTTAAAAGTATTTTTATGATCTATCTGAATAAAAATTTAAAAAAATATATATATTTTAAAATGCCTATGGTAAAAATATGAACTTCAATGGAAGTTTAAGTTGTTCAACCAACTTGCTAGGATACAGGTTTCTTCAAAGGGGATTTCTTAGCTCGTTTCTAGTAATTTTTCTCGCAGATTTTGCCAATCGCTGTTAAATCTCTCGATTTGTGATTAATAACTATGTGAATATTTAAAATCTAAAAGTTTTTTTTTATATATTAGTGAACTTTTGAGAAAAGTATATTATTATAGTGTATGCAATTAAATATTTCATGGTTTTATTCAATATACCATTGTTGTGATAGTTGATACATTTGGTGTCATATCTTATCGGAAGTTGGCTATCATCAGGGAAATCTTAACCTCACAGTCCGAATAAAATGATTAAAAATATGTGTTGATAAAGTTCCCGTTAAATCGGATGAAAATGGATGCTTTTTTTCAGGTCTTTTATGATGATAATAGTGTAAGTATTTTTATTAATTTTATCATAGAATCAAGGTTTTTAAACCATATTTCAAAGTCAATGTTAAGTCTGTGTTGAAAAGTGTTTTCTCTTTGTTTTTTTTCTTCTTTTAATCTCGAACATATTTAAATCTAACTCATTCAAGCGATAAAAAAATACCACTACCAAAAAACTACGTTCACATATTCTTGTCCCGCTTGCTCCCATTCGACTCAGCAATGCCAAGGGGTTGAAAATAAGGGAGTGCGAGAGAGAGACCCATATGAGCGACGCTTATCTTCCACACATACATCAAAATGAATTGAAAAGAATCGGACTGGCCTTTTCAGATTTTTTTCTTCCCCTTTATAATGTGTACACAGAGAAATGCTTTTATCTCGTTCTATCGCAGGGGACTTCCTATCTTGTTCTCGTTTCAGATAAGGGATTTTTTCGTAGTTGTTACGCCTTTGAGATTTTTTCATGAAAGTTCCGCCTTTGGGTTTTTTCTTCGAGTTTTTAAGGGTGGGGGAAAATTTTTATTTCAAACGCCGCCCAGGTTTTTTATTGCGGGAGATTTAACCAATGGGGTGGTTTTTCAGTTTGTAGGATTATATTTCAGATCAACTTAAAATAAGACAGTGAAATTTATACCTATTAAAGGTATTTAATTTTTGAAGAAAGCAAGCACGTATATTTTGTGATCAATTTAAACTTTGATACAAAATACATATAGTTAATAATACACCCAATGTAAATAGATTTTATAGCTAATAGAAAGGTAGAAATAACCTGTAGGTAGTTACCTACCTTTTTAACTATTTTATTTATGTATGATCAGTAATCATTTAAGCTATAATGATTAAAGAGAAGTAAAATATATAATGTATGTGAGAAAAAAGATATGGGAACATAATTAGGTGGATAAGTATCTATCTAAAGTACCTAATATTAGTCATAATAAATTTTATTTGGGTAGGTGGGTGCTGCGGAAACAACATTTTACAAACTAATAATTAAGCTGGTAGGTATTTAGGTAACTTAGATTAATTTTTCTGGAGAATTACACTTTTTTTCCAGGTAGGTATATATTTTCACGAATATTTTAATACTGATGTTTTATAATATTAAATTTACCTTTATAATTATGATATTGTAACGACTCGCATAGATGTTTTTCACTAACTAATAATTCATAATATTGCATGATTTATAAAAAATGTAGTTATGCCATAGAATAAAGAATCACACTTCATGTAGCTTCCATACAAATGAATTGAATTGAATCATATTTGTTCGATTTAGCCAAACAAACCGGCACTTTGTCTCAGCCTCAATTAGGCATACATTTGGGTCTTTGTTCTGTTGTTTTTACGTACATTATAATGTGTTCTCACGTATGGTTAGAAAGTTTAAATTATTTACTATTCAATCGAGGCGATATTCACAATGATATATTTCTTAAATTAATAATATTTACTTGTTCAAAATTGAAAATTCACTTTGTAGCGTCATTTTCATTTTAATAAATTAATTATCTTTGTATGCACCACTATTTAATCAAAATATACGATGCGTTCATCCTAACGAAAAAGCCATTAACTTGAAATATGTCAATTATTTTGATTATATAGTTGTGTATAGAAAATAATTAGATATTTCTTACCATAATTCAAAGACAATTTACAATTTTAGCTTAGCCAAGACGCACACTTTCATTTTAAGAATAACGTTTTACCCCTAGCGGCGAGTAGAACTCTGACGTTTTCCCTACCCTTTAGAACGTGTTTAGAACATCCAGATAATGAATTTCAGCTGAGAGGGGTTGCGTCTTGGATAAGGGATGGTATTGAAGGAGCCAAAAACAGTGGCAGTAAAGAAAATACCTATCCATAAATAGTATCTAAGTACTGTGTAGTGTAAGTACAGCGCCTATGTTGGTATGCGAGACTGAAGTTTGAATCGAGAGGATTTTGAAATAATTGTATTTCATTATATTCATTTTTGAAAACGTACCTACTGATGAAATTTACCAATTTCAGCAGTCCGGCCTGATTTGAAATAATAATTTTATTATAATAACTTCTGTTTCTGCAATTAAAATATGTATTTCTTACGTTTATTTTTTTACAGGTATATGACTTTTTTATGATTTTAATGCATGCTAATGGTGTTAATCGTCTCTCTCTAATTATTTATCAGCAAAAAATATAATTATGTTAAAAATAATTTAATGTGGCTAAAATGATAATATTTCTTTTTGATAGTCCCGTTTAATCCTGAAGCAAATCTATTTATATATCTATCTACTTATATAAATAAAAACGAAAATGTTCGTTTGTTCAAAATATTAAATCTCAGAAAATTCTTCACCGATTGCTTTGAAATTTTGACATAACGCTGCATTAGATTTGCGTATTTTTTTTTCTTTGTTTGATATTAAATTTACAATTACATGTTATTACATTACATTAAGTTTGTTTTCTTTTTAATACATTACAGTACATCGCGATACACCTTTTTTTTAGCTCGTGTTAAAAAGGCGGAGAAACGCGTGTAAATAATAATTTAACATATTTTTTCAGAGAGTGTAAAGATCATGAAAAGAATATTCATTTATAAATAAATAAATATAAGAAAAAGAAATAAGAGAAAAGGATTTCAATATAATAATAATTGAGAGAATATAGTGTATTTTTAAGTATAAACGATTTTAATATGCTATATGATATAGTGTTTTTATTGAGCTTTTGAATTTTTTATAATTCGTTTCCAATCTTAAGTTAAGAGGTAATTGGTTAAAACATTTGACACCAAAATATTTATAAAATTGTTGGGCTGTGGTGGTGTTACAGCGTGGGATAGTTATAGAGCCAAGAAAATTTTGTCTATTGCTGTTCGAAGAAGTTATTAAGTTGTCATTGTTGAAACAATCTTTATGTATTTGAAAAAGAGTTATTTTTTTATAAATAATATAATAAGTGAAGGGAATTCAAATTCTTGAAATAATCTAATTGTGGGGTAATCATGCATACGGTTTTTTTCAAAATTATTTTTATTAATATTCTTTTGATGATTTCTAAAGGTAAGAGAGAATGTTTTTATATATTATATAGATGTCATCTATGACAGGTAAAAAAGTGTGTTTTTTTTTACAAAACAATGATATCAGTTAGACAGACATGCTTTTTTGAAAAACAGCCATATATTTGTTAGACGTAAAAGCAACATGCGATATTGTTTCTCTATCTGCACAGACAGACCGTTACACAGCAACGCGTTGCGGGGTACAGATAGTATTCTATAAATATTTTCAGATTAATTAATATTCTATTATAACATCCTTTTCAAGGGTCTGTACTGTTTAAAATAAAAAAAGGAATACTTTCTTACGGGCTACATTAGAATGTATCTACCACTGTAACAATCATAAAAATTACAGTAATATCAGAAAATACAAAATTAATTTATTTTTTGTGGTTTTCAAAAAAAAATTTCTAAAAATATGTGAAAAGTAACAAAAATAAAAATTTCAGTTGTGTGTCTGTAACTCAGTTTCAATGAACTTTGGAATTCGTATTTAAATGTCATTTTCAAAATCGGAACTGTGTGAAAATTCAGACAAGTGATAAAGTAGGTACGTATCTAAAATAAAATGTTGTAAAAGAAAAATAATTTTCAATAGTCGAATTATAAATAAAATAAAAATGAAAACGCCAACATTTCGATAATAAAAAAATACCAGTAGCACAGAAATGTGTGTTTTGGTTATTATTATAAACATTTATTGCTCAGTTGTTAAAAAACAAGGTAACGAAAATACCATTAAAATAAAAAAAATACATTTATGTGTTTTTAAGCAGATAGTAGCAGTAGGTATCAATTTTCGAAGTGACAATTATGCATAGAGAAAATAAATGTCAAAACGTGAATTTGCCGACAAGAACAAAATTCCAGGAATACAGACATTTGTGTTTCATTTAGGTTATTATTATAATCCTTTATTGCTCAGTGACAGTAGTTGTTAAAAATCAACATAACGAGGAAACCATTCGTATTAAAAAATTATTTTTTATAAGTTATTTAAGTTACTGTAATTTCTCACTGATCTGCGCTGGCATTAAAATAAAATCAACAAAATGTATGTAGTTTAGTAGATACTTAGGTATGTATTACATACTGTTGCAAACTTGCAGAAGAATGTTATTTAAAAAAAGTCAAATCGCACGTTAAAAAAACTTTTTTTTATAAAGTAAGAACTAAATAATAAAATAGCATGAAAGCACATCGTGTTATCATTAAGCTAGGCAGGTTTGCACCATGGAACCTGGTTACTGTTACCCTGTAGTAAAACAATAATGTAATTTATCTTGAAATTTTTACCAAATATGTTTTTATTTTATTTTTAATATGATTAACGATAAGTCGGAGAAAAATGAGTATGGATAATTTATTAAGAATCTCTTAAATTATTGGTGATCTGGTTAGCGGGATTACCAATAATTGAAGCGATTCTCAATTCTCTATTATTCTTCCTGAGTCGGTGAGAATATGGCGTATAATAGGGCATAATAGGGGAAGAGAAAGATGAGAAGTATTTTATTTATTTATTTATTGGATGATTTGTATAGCGTCGCTTTTGTGAGATATCACCTCAGGGGCGCTTTACAGTTAAAGCAGTATTACAAAAAATATAAACATTACAAAAATAAATTGAAATTAAGTTAAATAAAATGTAGTACAGAAATAGGTGACACGAAGATGAAGAATCATCTACCATTCTGAAACTATGTAAAACAATATAATCTTTTATCATGGCGGTACTGTAAATACTGTTTTAAACTAGATCAATCTCTACCAACTAAAAGAATAACCCTTTTGATCCCGCTGCATTGTTTATATCAGCATATTAAAATAAATAACTGTTCCAGATGGCCCATGGCCAGCCCTGAGGGGTCAACGGAATTACAGGGCCCCAAAATTATATCACATCCGTTCCGCAGCGTATTATTATAATTATGATTGAAGGCAGCCCTGGATGTTGTGATTAGGGTTTAAATTATCGTACTCATTTGGAAGTTTTAAAATTAATTTTGACGTAAACATTACAAGCTCCAGTTATTATTATTGAGATGCTCCTAGGGAATGCGCATAGTTATACGTCTTATTAATTGAGTAAATACAGGTGTGTAATTATAAATACTTAATTAGATAATTACCCTGAGAAAAATGAGTATTGCTGTTTTATAAAATCCTGTTAAAAACGGTTTCTGAGGGTAAAGTGCGCTAACTTCGGGAGGTGATTCAAAAATTAAATAATTTTTTTCGAAATCCCATTGTATTATTTCCCATTCAAAAATATTTTTTCATAGAAGAATATTTATTTTCCCATACGAACAAACCAACCTTTTTTTACATAAAAACTTTGAAATTACGAAAAAAGTTATTTATCTTTTTTGCTTGTACTGTCATGTAGAATCACCCCTAGAAGTTGGCGCACTTTACCCTCGGACATCCTGTATAACGATGAAATGCGTAAGTATAATTTGTTTCACTAATAGTTTTTTTTTCTAAAATCTGTCAATTCATTCCTTCCATTTGACCAGTTTTTTTTTTATAAATTAGTAATATTTTAGTAGTTACCTTTTACGGAGAAAAACGACTAATATTGAATATTTTTAATTTATTAAGAATCTAATCAAATTATTACTAATCCGGTTTGAGACCAGATTACAGGCCCTTAAATATTTAATTTATAGGCTTTCTAATAAAGTTTTTGTAAAATCGGAACACGTGTTACGTGTGAATAAGGCGAATGCAGGTCCGTGAACACGTGTCCCAATATATTAGGAATTTACAAAAAAAATATTACGAAACGGCTGCAATCCCGTTTTTAACTGGATTAATAATAATTTTAAAGATTCTTAATTAATTATCAATACAATTTTTTTCCATGCAGACGGTTGGGAGCAGTTGGGACTGCTGCGCGGTAGGTACATAAAAAAAGCACCCACGTATGTTTTCTAAATACTTCATCAATTATGTTATATTGTAATCTTACTTCTCAGTTAATCCATTCTATAAGTATCTAAAATTGGCTTAAATTCAATATACCGTTGTCACGAACTTAGCTGAGCGTAATGTTAGAGATAAAAACATACTTGATATATCAAGTTACCAATATTGACCGATCAAGATTCTGCAACAATTGACAAAGTTTCTTTGTACGCAGTTTTTGCGGATCAATATAAAAATATAAAAAAACTCTTTTTAAAAAAAGTTTTAGAAATTTCAATCAACAGCGCAATTTCTCGTGTCATGCTATGTTGTGCTAGAACATCTGTTCTGCCGGGTGGTTTCTTGAACAAGTCATAGCTACGACTACGGCTGAAGTTTTTGGAAACGTGATATATCGTCAACCATATTTATTTCGAATTAGAGTCTGTCAATATTGAATGAACTTGGATTAAAAAAAAAATAATGTAATTTTTTGATAATTGGAACTGATTGTGTTAAGAATTCAGATAAATGATAAAGTACCTACATATAATTTAAAGTACTTACCTATGATTTAAGTAATATCCAATATTTTAACACAGAAGTGTTTCATATCTTATTTTCAAAATTGTCAAGAATTCAGACGTGATAAAATACGTACTTAGATATGATATTTATTTTTTTCAGACTATTTTTAAATTCTATATAAGCAATGTGTATTTATTTAGTTGACATTTAAATTTATTGACTTATTTATTAAATTTACTTACATAACATTTGGTTTGCACAAGAAAAATTTAAAGCATTTCGTTTGAAATTCGTGATATTTTAAAAATTGAAGCCACAGAAACAATAAAATCTAGCTTTCTTACCTAATTATGTTCATTAAAAAAATGTTTTTCTTCTCCCTTTAATTTAACATATAACACATCATTGCATCTAGCACAAAAACCATCCAAAATAACAACAATGCTTTTTTTAACAATATTTAATTCTTGCAGATATGTAGGAACAGTTCTGCAGCCCATCTGACCCCATTGTGCAATGACCCTAGGGTACGGCGGACCCTAGCGGAGGTAACAGCGGAAAGGACCCGGTGTATAATACGGCATAGGTACGGTACCTGGAACGAGTGCTGGTAAAGGTACTGATGTAATGCGGAAGAAGGTCCATTGTTTGACCCTAAGCAGGTCATGTGGCTCGAGGGCCGGACTTAAAAAAAATAATTGTAAAATATTTAAATGGATTTATGAGATAACAAGGTGTGTTCGGGATGCGCCTACCCACCTGCTGGCTTGGGGAGACCCTTTGACTCCTTGCCAGGAATATATTCATATGTCCGTCACTCCTGCACACTCTCCTACCATCCTTCCATAGATTCCTATCCAACCCTCATGCCTTTTACCTTCGCAGAACTTCCTCTAATGAATTATATTAAAAATACCCCCCCACACAGCATCCCAAATGAGGATATAAGCCCTGAGGGAGATTGATTTCCTCAGGGCCTTCTGTGTGGGTTAATGTATGTTTTTTAATTTAAAAAAAAAAAAAAATTATAACTACAACCGGTAATGTCTAACATTAGGTTTTTTTTACACAATTTTCGACTACCAAACTAGGAACATGCCCATTTAATGAAATGATAATCGAAATTTTAATGTGAGTACGCATTTATTGTATCAATTGATAAAACATATATAAATTAAAAGGGAGCAGTCATCAGTAAAAGATTGATCTTATAACAATATTAACGTATTTAATATAAAAATAATAACATTAAAACACTTTCAAATTATCTGTTTAAAGAATAGAAATAGTGCTGAACTAATATCTACATAGTGGAATAACTAATTAAAACATCAAATTAAAAAACCTACTTAATCATTGAATACAATATTATCTACTCTGAAAAGAAGAGGAAGAGGTCCCGGGTGCAATTTTTAGATGCAACTGATTTTTTTTTCTTTCTTTTCTGATTGAAATCTTTCAATTGAGAGTAGTTAATATTGTTTATTTTTCGGAATAACTTTATTAAGTAATACCTCAAATTGTAATATTTAATTATTGAAGGCAATATTAGCGATTTCTAAAAGAAAATCTGAAATTGAAAAATCAGAATTCGGTCACATCTAGGACTCGAACCACGAACGACTCCATAATAGTTGCCAATAAAAATTTGCGGTGAAAAAAGAGAAAAAAAATTAATACAATGTTGGTAGTTCTTATTCGAAGTATGATACAGTTAAAAGTGACCGAGGGGGATAGGGTCCCATTAGCTCAGTGGTAGAGAAAAAATAAAAAAATATTTAAAAAAAAATCGTAAGTTGCGCCACAATACGAAGTATGTCAAAAATACAAATAAATAGTAGTATATCTGTGTGTAAGGATATAATGGCCAACCTTATGACTCTAGAGATAACCTCATTTTTAATGTCAGTGCCATACAATTTTTTTCTCAAAAAAATGATAATTTCTTCATTTGTACACGCAATTGCTTAATACGAAATTTTATAGCATAGTAATGATCAGCAGAATTCATTTCTAGCCAAAAAAACCCCTTGAAAATTCAAGTCTCTATGTCTATGAAAGGCGATTTTCAGACCACGGTGGCCGGGGTGTAAATCCTGTATTATAGGAATGGATATAACTTCTAATCAAATTAGAATAAATATTATAATACCAACCGGTGTATTACATTGGTGAAAAAATGTATTTAACACGATAAAGCGATTTTAATATGCATTTTATTTTTCAGTCCGATATTTGGTATCTAAGTAGGTACTGCAGACGGTTTTTAGTAGAACAAAAAAATTGCTCAAAGATTTTTTTACATATTATGCAAACTAGCCATTTTTTGCCGATAAGTATAACAGTTAAGTTTGTTAATCCGTTATAGAATGTTGCATTAAAATTAAATCCAAATAGACGTTAAATTATGTTATTTAAAATTTAATATTCATTTCTTAATGCGGTTCTGCTTAGATCCGAGTCCGACAATAAAGCAGCTGCGAGAAGGTCTGCCCATATATTTTTTTGCAACCAAATTTAACTATAACTAAATAATATATGCATATGATTATTTTAATGCATTTGCGTTTGTTACCCGGGATTTATGTGTATGCATTTTAACTGAAGCAATACAGTTTATTTACCATTATTTATTGTGTAAGTATTTTCTTTGGGTCGGTTAAAATTCAATGGGTTTGAAAATGCATTGGAATAAACTTTTAAAGAGATCTTAGATTTTACGATGACCGTTTTTTTCATGTGTTCCATTGGAAATTTTTAGACGGTAGGTACCTTTTTTATATGAGTACCGCACAAGAGTTCCAACTGCCCAAACCGCCTGGAGCCAGTGAAACTATTAAACTAAGTTGTGAGGCTGAAGGTAGCGGAGAAAAGGAATAGGAAGGTAGGGAAGAACCCGGATTTTCAGATCCGGTCACCAAATACGGATAAGTACCATTTGAAGCAACGTTACAACTCTGATTGGTAGTTTGCATCAGGGCGATACTCAAAGTATCTTCCTTATCATTTTAAATGAATGATTTGTGAAATAACGCAAATTTATCAAATAAAATTACTGACTGTTCGGTGGCTGAATTGACATCGCGTTTGGGTCCCACCAAAGCGTAGTGTGTTCAATTCCTCGACTGGATAAGTCCTTCATCACAACACAAGCAACATTTTCCGCTTATAACAGTGGTAGTAGGAGATTTCAAATATTGTCAATTTACTCGTAACCCGGGATTGTGTGTTTAAAAAAAAAAAATTACTTGCGCACGCCGGATTTAAGCCCATGACCTATGGATTGCTAGTCTAGAGCCTTACTCCTCGACCACGGAGGCCCTCAAAAACCTATAATATATTGCTAACTTGGATCATGAAACACGCCCAAATCACATTTTTGAGTTCTTCTTTTTCGTATGGTTTAATACAGGGTTTTCCAATAAGAGGTGTTATTTTGAATAGCCCGCTATTTCGGTAGATGTTACTTTTAAAGCTGTCATTTTTTAACATTTGACAAGTTGAAACTACGTCATTAATAAAAATGCAACAATACGCTGCAAAAACGCATTGAAATTATTAAAATTCACTTGAGTGAATCAAATGAAAATCATCTTGAGTGATGAGTCCCATTTCCACCTCGGTGGCTTCGTCAACAAGCAAAATTGTCGCATTTGGGGCTCAGAAAACCCAAAAGTTATTGTTGAAAAGCCTCTCTATCCTCAACGTGTGACTGTTTGGTGCGGTTTATGGTCCGGCGGAGTCATTGGACCTTACTTTTTCGAAAATGAGGCTGGAGCAACAGTTTTGATGAATGGATCGCTATCGAGAGATGATTAATGATTTTTTTTTTTTTTTTTTTTTTTTTTATAGTGAATACCTCACAAGAGTCCCAACTGCTCCCGTCTGGAGCCAGTGAGACTATGGCATCCCCAATTGGGGGATGTTGTGAGGCTGGAGGTAAGTGAGGAAGGGAAAGAGGAAGGTGGGGAAGTACCTGGCTATTCAGATCTAGTCACTAAACACGGCTAAAGCCATTTGGAGCAACGTTTCAATTCTGAATGGTGGTCTTACACCAGGGCGATACTGGTAGTATCTTCCACTCTGGAACGTGCCGCAAATATACTATATATTATTTTAATTAATTAATTGTGAAATAACACAAATTAATCAAATAAAATTTATTTGCGCACGCCGGGTTCGAACCCGCGACCTTCGGAATGGCAGTCCAATGCGTTACCACTGGACTATGCCGGCCGTCGATTGGCCGTCGATTATTTATGGCCGGGATTGGATGGTATTGATCTGGACAACGTTTACTTTCAACAAGACGGCGTTACGTGCCACACAAGCAACGAAACCATTGATCTTTTACGATTGAATATCAAAATAACACCTCTTATTGGAAAAACCTGTATATGTTTATGTTTACTGTACGAGATGTCAACTGGGTACCCATGTTCCGAATATTTGTTGTCTATCAAAAGGGTGAAAGTGAGAAAAAATATTAAAAATTTAAACAATAAATTGAACGATAGGTATTTATATATAAAATTAATGCTAATGGTATAATCCTTGAAGATGAAAAAGACGTAATAAAATGTTCCACCTTTCTTTTCATCCCTTAAATGTGCACTTTCAAAAACAAATAAATCACCCCTCTCTGTCCGACACCCAACACGCGATACTACGTTAATTAGTTTCTCATTAGATGAAAAGAAACGAGAAATTTCACCGAATGTTACCAGAAAGAAAATTAATTTTCAACCTCTCCCCCAAAAAACCATTTTCTCCAAACTTTTTTACGAATGTCACATTCCAATCGTATTTAAAAAGAAAAAGTTCCATTATGTTACCGTTGGAATGGGAGGGATAATGACACTCGACGAATTAGGGAACGTTCTCATCGCATGGTGGAGGGCATTTCGTTAGGGGATGCGATGGGGATGGGATTATGAGAAAATGTTACTGAGAAAAATCACTTTACTGAGTAAAGGTAGGTGCTTACTTAAGATGATAAAACTGAATAGATTTGCTATTGAAATATGAAAAAAAAACAATGTAAAAAATCAACATATGAAAATTCTTTTTTGGAAATATCTTTTTTTATTTTTATTTGTGACTGGGGAGTGTTCATTCCTTCCCAGAGACTGGAGTCAACCACGCTAGCAACCTCACTAAATGCTGATCGGGTAGTAGCGACATTCATTTCGTATATTGCTGTGATGTCATCTGATTTCAAAGAAATGCGTATATGTCCACGTGGGTACATCTAATTCCCACCAAAAGTTGATATAATGCATTGTCATCTATAAATAGTCTCTATAAATCCACCTCGATCGGATATCGGAAAGTGGGTTAAATTCCGCTTTAAGATTCCATTTGAATGCACTCATGTAAAAAAATTAATAACAGTTAATATAAAAAATAAATGTCTGTAATAGTACCGACAATTCATTGTATAGACAATTCAATTTTTTTAATTTGAATTTGAATTTGAAAATTTGAATCTCAATCAGAATTTAGCTAAGATATAAGATTTTTCAAATATTTATATTGAGGGATCAGTAGGATTTATAGGTCCAGTTAGAAGTTCTACCGAGCCGAACCCTCTGATATGAAAATATCTGGAGTCGGTGAATTATTTTCCCTTTTGATCTCTGGTGATTTGACGTGTTGTTCTTGTATTGTTTTGTATTTATTATGCTTATGTAATGCAGTTGCATAATGTGGATTGACTAGATGATCATTTGTGTTTAGTGTAGTTTTTCCTGTGGAGAAGATTTAGCCCGGACATAAAGTCGGAAAAAAAAACCTAAATTAAAAAAAGTTGATTTTCTTACGTGTTTAATGTTACATCTCACAAGAGCGTCCCTGTATTTAGGGGAAGAGAGTAATTTTGTCGGAATTGGTTAAATATTATTTAATTTCTTAAAAAAGGTTTTCTAGGATTACGTAAAGTATTGAGCACGTGAAGCAAAAAAACTTAGATAGAGCACAACACCCTAGTTTGGGAGACGTGTATTACCCCTCCGGTATGAAAGGGTTGTAAAAAATTTGGAAAGTGCGTATTTAACTTATCTTCCATTCTTACAATACCCTATAATGTTGCCAGTTATAAAACGCCGAGAAAAATTCTGTAGACTGAAGAGCTACTTAGACTAGGTAGGTAGGTCATGCTAGCTGGGTAGGTACCTCCTGAGAAAGGGATGTTTTTTGAAAATGGAATAAAATTAATTAGGCGCCAGAGAAAAAAGACATTCGGTTGGAAATGGTCGTAAAGAGGACAGAGCTTTTTATTTGAGATAAAAAGTTTTAATTAAAATTGTCACGCACCAATTTTTATTTTGTGGGGATGGATGGGGGAGGACATTGGAATTGAATATCCAAGGTGGGCTCCACGTTTTAAGAAAATGCATTTGAAATCTGTCATGCAGTATGTTCACACAGATATTATACAAATTACGAGGTTATAAAAGCTATGCATATAAAACGACCAAAAATGAATTGCAGTTTTCTACAGGAAAAATCTTACATATACATCTCACTAGAAAACATGAAAAACACGATCGATGAGCTCTGCCATTATGAAATTAACACAAATCTCAGATATATATTTACGTCTGAAAATTAACGCAATGTATTAACAATATTATGCTTACAATATTATTTCCACTATTATTCAATTTATGAACAAAATTTATTTGTAAACGAGTTCTAATGTATAGTTATTATTGCGCGTGACAGCTGTTCCGCCTTCCCAAGGCATTATCAATCTCAACGTTGCTACGCGTAATGATAATAAAATAGCAGAACTTGTTAAAGAAGGGCACACACTCCTTGCCTCATTCGTATTCATACATCGTCTCATACATAATCTTATATTATTTTGACTCTTGAAATAGCCCGACTCGAGTATCTTATTCACTTGGTCGTGCCATGTCTTTCTCGGGCGTCCCCGACATCTGCTACCATTCACATTTGCATAATATCATTATATCCTTACACACCTATCTTCACTCAATCGCTCTACATGCCCAAACCATCTAAGCGTCCCTTTCTTGATCTTACTCATTACACTTACATCAGACTTGCACTCTTTGCGAGTTTCCACTATTCTCACAAGATCATATATGGTTTTAAAAAACACATACGCCTCAGGTATCTCATTTCTACAGTTAGTCTACGTTTATCCTTTCTCTGCCAGTTTCATGCCTCACTTCCATACATCAGGGTGGGTACCATTAATCCATTGTGGACTGCTAGCTTCGCTTTTTTAGACAATGTTTTCTTAGCGCCATCTGCGTTCAGTCCTCCATTGATTGACGTATAATATCATAAAACTAGTTTCTAATAGTAAGCATTTAGTTGGTACAGTCAGTCTCACCCATGTACTACATATTACTCAATTTTTTTTTATTTCTTTGGCATTAATTATGCAATTTTTTGACATTATTTTAACCTCTGAACCTTTTTGGCAACATTTTGTCCAATTTGCAAACGCACGCGAGCTCACTCTGGCCAAAATGTGGGCAATTTAATGAACTATTTTAAAACATTTTTGTTGTTTGTTTTTGGGGTGTTCACATCTTCGGATCTACCGGATCTGCCCTGATGATGGACACTGCAACACTGTCCGAAACGTCGGCTAAAGAAGGAGTTAGCGCAACACGGCATAACACCCCAAAAACAAACAACAAAAATGCTTGTGGCCGTGAGAATCTAAAAACTTACCTATTTTAAAACAATTTATGGAATTACTTCACTAGCTCCAGTGCGTTGGACTATTTAATCAATTATACAGCAAACTTATTACGTTCACACTATTATATCTTCCGAATTAATTGTTATTGACATTCCATTAACCGAAATTATTGAAATATACCTACAAATCATTGATCATGTGTTTACGTATTAAAAAATGCATGTAAGAATATTAATTTATAGTAGTGCTTATCAACTAGGCCATACACAACACACATAAGTCATTATATTTAATATTGGTTCAAGTATGTACTACAAACGGCAATTTTAAAGTAAATGATAAGCAAAATTCATGCTTTATAAATTTAATGATTTTTTAATAATTTTTTAAATTTTTTTAAATATGCGATAAACGATCAAATGTAGGTGCATTCGATGGCTCTTTAGCACTATAAGCACTTTATATGTCTCCATATCAAAATTCGGAGACATAATTTTTTTAAAGAGGGCGGGAAATTTCCAAACCAAACACTAAAAAAATTTCGAGCGCTCAAGGCTGAAATAGATTTTATAGCAGAACACTCCAGTGGTTAAGAAAAGTTTTGTTTTGTAGTAAAGTACATTTGTTACTTTAAATCTCCTAGTCAAACGCACAGTCGATTCGAAGTCACTTTTCGCAAGGCTAAGGGCCAATCTAGTATTTTTTATATCATTCCAAAGCGCTAATATAAGAGAAGAAGAATTCATGTTAGGGAGTGACAGAAATTAAACGTTGGAATTGTTTTACCGAATCAAAAAATGCGTATGATTTACAAAAAAGGTGAAACGTTAAATCAATTTTTTTTCGCTTTATAATGTTTTTCTTTAATGTAATAAAATTAATAACAAAGATTTTTTTTAAATAAACTAGGCTAGACCCGTGACATTGGCGTAGCAATCATCTGAGCAACCTAAGAAACCACCTATGGCCTAGGCAAGCATGGCTAAATTTTAATTAACATACTAGATCAAATTCTGCAAGGGTAGGCAGGGAGGATGAAACGCCACACAATTCTTGCTTCATTTATACATATAACGTAAGTGATCAAATTCTTCACCGTAGTAATAAAGGCAAAAAATTAGATAATTTAGAAGCACTTGAAATCAGAAAAGCCATCAATAATAACTCCAGTATAATAAATAACCAAATTAATCTGTCTTATAGTCCTATTCTTGACATATTTCCAGTTAACCGCTCTGATCTTTTAAGTTTAAAAGTCTTAAAATTTTCTCAAATCATCTACGTCATTCACTACACTAAGCCATCTATTTCTTGGGTGTCCCCGATTTGTTTGTCTTATCACTTGTAAGTCATATTTTCTTCTTAAAAGCATTTTTGTTCGCTCTGCATGTACCCATATTTAGTATTTAAATTAGTTGCGTTTGACCAAAAAATTTAAGAAAAAAAACAGTGAAAATTTCAGGACGCCAGAACACATCCTTATGGAATGAAACAGATAAACAAATTATCAAATGTTAGAAAAATATTTGTTCAATATGTAAGAAAATAATTTAATATAATTATTTTAAATATACTATTACATATTATGTCACTTGAGAAAAGGTCGTTTTTACGACTCGTTATGGAGTTCAACAGCTCGGCCGTAGAACGTTTTGCCGGCCTCTGTATTCCCTCTCTCCTATAACCTAGGTCTCTTCAAGACCCATGTTCACTCCTTTCTCTTCTTAAAAATACCCTCCACACAGCATCCCTAAAGGGCTTCCTGCTTAGAGGTAATTAAAAAAAAAAACTACGTGATAATGTATGCAATAAAAACTCACCCTAAAACCAAACATTGTCAAATCACGACCCGTATAATTTGTCAACTTTTTATTAATGTATTTTAAAACGCTTATTCAAAAAAAGTTTTTAAATAAATGGTTTTTTTGCTATTTTTTTTTGTAACCATGTGCCCAATTATTTATTTAATGTTTAGTCAAACAAATGAAAAAGTGTTCCCTTAAATCGACTCATAAAAAAACATACACAAAAAATAATAGGGGGACCTTGGTAATGGAAAAAATGGAACTCTTCGAATCATTGAGCCGATCGGAAGCTGGTTACGTAGGATGCTAGTTTGAAAGTAGCTTACCCACGGTTAAAAGGATACGTACGTCACTTTAGTACTTAATCAAAATACTAACGTTGAATTGACACACGTGTAAGGTAGGCTAAAAAAATCATCCCCTAAAAACATTTTTTTTTAAATTATTTTAGAATATCTTTGTTTAATTTTTTTGAGGTGGAGACATGATCGACTTTTATTTCGCATATTAACTACTTTGATGTCATCCGATTTCAGAAAAATGGGTAATAAATGTTCATGTGCGTGCATGTGATTGTTACAAAATGATAATAAAATGAATGCATTATCATTTCCAACGAGTCTATCTACGAGTTTCAGCACGATAGAATGTCGGGAAGTGGGTTATTTCCCGTTTCCAAGATTTGCATTCATTCATTACCTAAAACAAAATTTAAATTCAAATAGATGTATTTAAAAAGGCAGAGCTGTGATTATATTTTTATAAAAATATTTGTACGTCTTGATTATAAAACATCGACTTTTCTCTACTGTTAACAAATAAAATATGCATGTTTCATTTATGTAAACTTTTCGGAAGAAATCCTCTAAATGATAGTGAAAACCCTTTTAAAATCCGTTGCGTAGTTTAGAAGAATTAAGTTCACAAATAGACAGACGCGGATAGCGACTAATTTTTTACTATTTCGAGATTTCATTTTAAATCTACCCCTTTGATAGCGATGCTACTGCCCTCTATGGGAGGGTAGAATATTTTAAAATATATATCCTAGTGATCAAAATACAACACACGTTTTCGAAAAATGTAATGCTCATTAAGAATAGATTTTTTTTTAGTTTGTAATAATAAACTTTTGTACAAAAATACCCTTCGCTGTTCTATGTAAAAACATCTTATTTAATCGAATGAAAATTATTAATGAATTGTCCCCCGAAAAATGACGGGACAATCTGAAACCTTAGACAAAATTTTAAAAAGTGTTAAAAATATTATATTATTAGTATTTAGCTTTTTCGTTTGTCTGAATTCTTCGAACAATGAGTTCCAATTTCGAAAATGACACTTAAATTCAGAGCAAATTTGACTTCATTGAAACAGATTTCACGCAGAACTAACTAAAATACAGTACGGACAACCTAAAGTAGTATGTTTGATTAGATTTAATACCAGTACCTAATTAAATTCCAGGTAAGTGCGTACAATAACTGTTAGTATTCTTTAATGTTAAGCATTACAAACTAATGTAAAGCATTACAAACTAATATAAAGCGTTGCAAACTAATGTAAAGCATTACAAACTATTGTAAAGCATTGTAAACTAATGTAAAGCATTAAAAACTAATGTAAAGCATCAAAAAATAATGTAAAGCATCAAAAACTAATGTAAAGCATTACAAACTAATGTAAAGCATTGCAAACTAATGTAAAGCATCACAAACTAATGTAAAGCATCACAAAGTAATGTAAAGCATCACAAACTAATGTAAAGCATTACAAACTAATGTAAAGCATTGCAAAATAATGTAAAGCATCACAAACTAATGTAAAGCACCACAAACTAATGTAAAGCATTGACGATTTGATGATATTTGAATAAATACAATTTGATGATATTTGAATAAACATTTCGAAGCTCTGTAGCTCATGATGTAAATGATATTGCAAACTTAAACTAGTTGCATAAACCTCACGTGTACGGATGGTAACGTCATTTAGTTATTTTTATTTTAGATGTGGACAAGAACGAACTAAGTCAGTATTTTTTATTACATTTTTGCATATCTACTTAATTAATACCTTTCCAAAAAGATATATTTAGTTAATTCAGTTATTGTGAAGATAATCAATATACCACATGAAAAATTACGGGATATTATATTTGGAGGATTGATAATTTCATGTTAGCTAAAGATAAGATATTTAAACAAAAGAAATACACATTTCAAATATAAAATTACATACTTTAGGCAGGTACCTTAAAACGTTTGAAAATGACAATTAAAATAATTTTCTATTAAAAATTATATCGTAGGTAGGTACCTAGGTAACTACTATATCACTTGTCTGAATTCTTCGCAAAATCAGTTCCAATTTTTAACCTTTAGAAGAGTATGGCCGCATCATGTGCGTCCGTAACAAATATGGGTAAAGGAAAATGGACGTATACCGTACGGAGGTGTTTGGAAGAATCCTCGTAATAATAATATTAGTTATAATTTATAATTATTTTTATAATTTTAATAAATGATTGATTCGGTTACTTTTAATATTATATTTGTATTTTATGAAAAAAATTGTTTTTTTATAATACTTACTAATTATTCAATTAAAAAAGGGAATTTAAGGTAAAAACACTTACTCTTTTGAATACATACTTCTCTCAAAAAAACACTCCTTTAGAGGTTAAAAGGGCAATTATATTCAACGCAAATACTAGTTTGTTGAACCATAGTTACACAGACAGACAGACACACATCCAAAATTAATATTTTTGATAGTTTTATAATGAAGTGAAGATTACTATAAGAAAATTAAACAAAAGGAATACATATTTAAAATATGGAATCATAAAAAAATTCTGATATAATAATATAATTTTTTAGGTAGGTACTTATAAGTTCCGATTTTCGACAAGTCAGTTCCAATTTTCGACACATCATTACCATTTTTTTACACAACTGTTCTAATTTTTGACACATTAGTTCGAATTAAAATGATAATAAAAATATATATTTTTTTAAATATTATATTGTACGTAGATACCTATCTACTTAAAGCTGTGTATAAATTCTTCTCAGAATTAGTTCAAATTTTGAAAAGGACACTTAAAATCGAAGAAGATCTAATTTCATTGAACCATCGTTACAGACAGACGGACAACCGAAATAAATTAGTATATTTGATAGCTTCCGGCCTATGGCTTATTGAACGTTATATTTTGACGAAAAATTTGTGCTTCTCAATGAAATCCAAATAAACGGAATATATCTGAACGTATCTGAAAACTAAAAACTGTTTTTGAAAGGCGATTAAATACGCTTTCAAAATTTATTATTAAAAATATTAAAATTATGAAATGCAATATAAAAAGTTTAAAAAATAGCTCACCTTACGTTTTTTCGTCTTAAAATATTCAAATAAAATTACTGATATTTGAAACAAAAAAAAACACATATTTTATTAGACATATGTATTGTAAAAATTACTGTGACCTCACTTTTTTGTTGTTTTATATGAAAATAATCAATAAAAAATATTTTTTTCTCAAATTGCGGTCAGAATCTTTGGTTTCATAGAGCTGTACATTTTAATTATTCTGAGGTTAACTTTGATATTTCAATATAAAGCGTGGTGTTTTTTCTTTCTAACACCGTTTAGTTCATATTTCTAACTATGAGGGTAAGGGAGACACAACGATTTCTATGAGCTGTTCCGAAAAGCAAACATATTAACTTTACGGATAATTAGATGCGTTTTACTTTTTGCTCGATTCCTTTTATTGAAATGCACCGCTCGTGCCACGTACAAATGAAATTATACAGTAAAGATAATATCATTATGTCTAAATGGAAATACCTAAGTAAGCATGCAATGTATCATTACATAATTTACAATTATTATCCAAGATATAATAATAAAATATGATTTTATAAAATTCCCCAGCCATTTTATTATTAAATTATAAATATTTTTATACTCACGGAAAAGTTCTTGGAAATGACGTCTCAAAGAGAAACTGGTTGGTTAATTTGACCTTCATTTTATGTACACATTTAACGCTCGAAAAGCAAAAAGCCTGTTTTAAGAATCTACACATTGACTTTTATTTAAATTAGATTAAAAAAAAAACGTTGTCATGGATTACGTGCCATTAAAAAAAAACAGAAAGCTGCATAGTTTAAAAAGTATTGATTACACGTTGCTTTAAAAATTTGACTTTTTTTTTTAAATCCGAAAAATTTAAACACGTCCTAGTTCAAAAAAAATCCGTAGTGCACTGTTTTTGATAAATAAAATTCGATGCGAAAAAGATAGAAAATACTGCAATACAAGGGAAAAAATAAAATTTTCCACTCTGACGATAGTCTATAATATGGCGAAGTGTTTAAACATCCTCAAGCAAAATCCATCTAATTTTGTATGAATTTCCATGTTGCTACGGGTGGTTTTAGTCAGAATTTGTTAAAGGATATGACTTGTTCTGATCGGCTAGAGTGTATTTATCTATCCGCTTCTAAAGTTTGTTTGAGTTAGACCTTAGCACGTAGGGATGGGACGGCTCTTTCGATTAAAAAACATTACGTAATATTTTTTCGTGAGGAATTGCATAACTCGTCTCGAGGTATACTATTTTTACCAAGATCGTAAAAAATATTTTAGAGAATCAAAAAAAAAAAAAAATTATAATCGAGGCCATATTAGCAATCTACGGTTAGCCTCTGCGGATCCAAACAAATAAATAAAATTACCAGGTCTTATTAATTAAAAAAATTACTAAGCGCGTATTTTTTTAACACTTTATGCTTCCTCAGTTAACCTTAATAAAAGCGCTGTTTCAATAATCTAACTGCCTAAGTAATTTTTTTTACGGAAAGCAAAAGAATTTTTTATTACTAATACTACACTTTCAAATACTTAGCGGAAGATGCGAAAATTATCGCAATTACATTTTATTTATATTTATCCGTTTTGGATCGGTAAGAGTCACATATAATCGATTAAAATTTAAACATTTGATGGAAACCTATGTCCAAAGTTGAACACTGGTAAACTTAGAACCTGGAGAGATCATAAAATGTTCAGTATTTGATAACGAACCTTCTCCAATATCAGAAACGAATCTTTATACCCGAAAGACTTAAATCATACTCAGTGGCCAGACTCTCAGACCTCTTTTCATTTCCTCCCCGTCATATTTCATTGTTTGGATATCGCACACATTTATATTAGCAGTTGCCTGATAGTAAACGTTAAACCAAAATCCAATAATTCTAATCGAACTTCTTACAGTAATTTCTTAACCGATATTTATCAATGTTATTTAATCGACACCGTTCTACCCATCCCTTCGCTGCATTTTTCCCTTTCGTTATCTCCCCGAGCCCCAGTTGCTGGAAGATAAAATTGAGAAAAATGCACCACTTTTTCACAGATAACCTTTGGCTTGGTTACCACGAGTAAAAAAGCTGCACACGACACAGCAACCAGATAAAAATGTTATCTTACACGTTCTTTATGAACTATATTACATTATGAAGTGTTGTTAGAGACTGAATTTACTAGTTATATTGAAGGTTCGATCCCAATTCTGCGCACATAAGGAATTATCAAAGTATTTGTAGCATTATTGTTTGAAAGGTATGCTGTAATTTTTTTTTCGATTTTTGTGAATTTTTTGAAAAGAATGTCGTCGACAATCCTTTTGTTAATATAACATTGATTGAACGATAAAAAAGCATTAAAACATATGAATAAAAAACGAAATTTGGAATTGAATAAAAACCCTTTTGTTCTGAAAATTGTAGAAAGTGGAAAAAATTCATGACAATGGAATTCTGCTTTACATATATAGCTTAAATAATTGATTTATTTTAAAAATATGCCTTGTAATGTTTGTGTTATTATTTGATAATTAGCGCACACCCGTGAAAAATCACGGGATATTTTGAATTCTCGACAAATCAGTTTCAATTTTGATAGTGAGAATTTAAATATTTTTTTGTTAAAAAAATATTTAAATTTTTATTTTTGTTTTTTATTATGTTACAATTAGGTATTTTATCGCTTGTCTGAATTCTGCAAACAAACACTTCCAATTTTCGAAAATGACACATAAATGCAAAGCAAAGCTTTACAGTTCAGAAGTTCCAGAAAAAGTTACTCTAGAGTTACAAAAAGACAGAAAAACAAAATAAATGTTTTTAATTCATTTCAATTAATGTTTGCGATTTTCATTATGACTTCTGTTAAACGTACGAGTAAGTGTATTTTCCTCGCCAGAGCTAGAATTTATCCTTCTCACCAAATGAAACCTTGGGTTTTTAACGCGATGATAAAACTTACATGAGTTTTCTAATAATGTTTTCTGCTTTAGCCATGTTTAGTGGACAAGTATAAGGTGCCTGGAATTTCCTAAACATTCATCTATCCCATGTTCTTCTCTTCCCCTCCACAGACTCTAAGGTTCCTTAAAATGTTCAGTTCCACGTATAAAATGATCTATTGAATGGTGTCGCATTAAAAATCTGATAAAATTACCATCTATAATATTTAAAAATTTTCTATGTGCCGTCAGTCATTTTCTTAGTGGCTCATATTTTTTTTGAGAAAAATGACGATTTGTGTTATTGAAATAAATACAGTAATTTATACAAAACCTACGATTTTCTTCCTGCATTATACTTTTTCACCGAATCAAGTATCAAAAATATCATTACAAAATGATCGGTCAGTAGCCGATTGTACAAATACATGAGGTTCCCGGGTGTTGCGAGTTCAATCCGTCACTCATTATTTCAAAAAACACATTTTCCGCTTATAACGATGGTAATATATTTTTTAGAATATTGTCAGGTTTGACGACTTCCGTGTTCGAGGGGTGGTTCTTGACTGCCAATCAGGAGGTCACGGGTTCAATTTCACTATGAATTCTTATAAAATAATATATAATATTAAATTTGATATGGTACTCTTAGTATAGCCCTGGTGTAAGATGAACGTTCAGGATTGAAACGTTGCTTGAAATGGAGCTACCCGTGTTTGGCGACCAGATCAATAAGTAGTTCCGCACCTTCCTCTTTTCCATCTCATTCCCCTTTCCACTATGCTCAGCCTCACTATAAACCCTAATTAGGGATGCTATAGTCTCACTGGCTCCAGACGGTTGGGAGTAGTTGGGAAGTAAAAAATAGTAATAATATTATTAAAAACCAAATTAATTGAGTAGATCTCAATACTTCTGAAATTCCCCTCTTCTTGCTTTAATTCTTGTGAGGTATTATATAAAAAATATTTTTGTAGATTGTGAATGGTTAAAGGTAGGTACCTAATTGACGGAAATGGTTAAACGTAGGTATTTAGTTAACGGAAAGGGTTAAAGATAGATGCCTAGAACAGAAATGGTAAAAGGTAGGTACCTAGTTAACTGAAATGGTTAAAGATAGGTAGCTAATTAAAGGAAATAGATAAAAGGTAGATACCTAATTGACGGAAATGGTTAAAGGTAGGTATTAAGTTAGCGGAAAGGGTTAAGGCGATGCCATACGTAGTAATGCAAAATCATGTGTTTTTGGTTTGAAAATTTGGTCGCCTAGAAATGTTTCAGATGCTTTAATTAAATACTGCGAGTAGAATCCATCTTGGCCTTTGAAATAATCGAGTATTTTTTAGATAAGTCTTTTTATAAGCCCAGAAAAAAATAATGTATAAGGCCTATGAAAACTGCTTTAAAGTTCAAAATCTCCTACTTATGAACCCATTTTCGGTTATGATTTTATTGTATAATGTGGAAATTTAAGTTATCTATAAAATGATCGAAAAAAATTAAATATTTATGCCTGAACATCCACAAAATAAAATAAAAGGCACTTTTTGGCCATGTTTTTTTCCTGCATAAATCAAAACAGGCGGATGGTGTTAAGCGGAGATTTAAAGCTTATCACCATTTACGTAAGGGTTGTTATTGATAGCGGCTCAATTTAAAATATTACACGACGTAGTGTATCGCCTCAAAGATAGATGCCTAGTTAACAGAAATGGTTAAAGGTAAGTACCTACTTAACTGAAATGGTTAAAGATAGGTAGCTTATTAAAGGAAATGATTAAAGGTAGGTACCTAGTTAAAAAAGACGGACTCGTACTATTCTTCAAAAGTTTCAAATTTTTAAGAACACATGAATATTGTTTCCGACTTGATTTATATTACAAAAATATCAATGCAATTATAGACAGCCTTGATTTATTGTGCCTAATCATTTTTAACATATCATTCAACTACTTGATCGAAAATTCTTTTTGATTGCAACACAATATCAGGACTGAGCCATTTAGATACTCACTTGTATCTAGTTACGTGCAGTTTTGTAGATGTGTTCAATTGCACGGAATATAGTTTTAAGAAGGCTATAGTAACATGCCTCAATAAAATTAATTACTAATTTAAGTATAATACGTATATGAATTTCTATGTTACTGATGGCAAACATTTATTTCTTGATTACTGTTGCACTAAACTATTATGTATTTCAAATGTGTGTAAATTCCAAAAGCCTATATTGGCGTGGAACACAAAAATAAATATAAAACAGTGCAACATTACAAATAGGTACCTACATCTTTAAAAAACAAGTATTCCTGGGTTATTAAAAACATGATAATATTTTGAAAACCCCTACAACCATCATTATTAGCGGAAAATGTTGTTTGTTATAGAGGACGCATGTGTGGAAACCAGACGCATTTGTCAACTCAGCCACTAATATTTTATGTATTACATAACGTTGATGATGATAAGTAATATGTAACTGACATCCTTCTTCTGTGTGCAGTTTATTTACAGAGTGGTAAAAATCAGCGTAACACTTCTAATAGATTACGTTTTATTTACATTTCTTATTTACGCCCTATTTAAAATGGAATATTATTAATAGTGATTACTGTTATTCTTATCAGAGAAATAATAAATTATCGTTATTACGACATATTTATCATTACGTTAGTGCGTTTAACTCGGCAATGTTTGATTTAGTATGAATATTAACTAAACACTATTCATTTTAATTAATAGTGTTTCTTTTATATATACATGGTTTTCCAATAAGAGGTGTTATTTTGATATTCAATTGTAAAAGATCAATGGTTTCGTTGTTTGTGTAGCAGATAGCGCCGTCTTGTTGAAAGAAAACGTTGTCCAAATCAATACCATCCAATTCCGGCTATAAAAAATCATTAATCATCTCTCGATAGCTACTGTTGCTCCAGCCTCATTTTCGAAAAAGTACAGTCCAATGACTCCGCCGGACCATAAACTGTACCAAACAGTCACGCGATGAGGATAGAGAGGCTTTTTCAACAATAACTCTTTGGATTTCCGAGCCCCAGAGGCGACAATTTTGCTTGTTGGCTGAAATGGGCCTCATCACTCAAGATGATTTGCATTTGATTCACTCAAGTGAATTTTAATAATTTCAATGCATTGTTGAAGCGTGTATCGTTCCAATTTTATTAATGGCGTAGTTTCTACTTGTCAAATGTCAAAAAATGACAGCTTCAAAAGTAACATCTACCGAAATAGCGGGCTATTCAAAATAACAACTCTTATTGGAAAACCCTTACAACCGATCAGTGACTAAGTTTGCGTCTGGGTCCCACTCAGACGTCCTGAGTTCAATTCCTCGGCTAAATCCTCCATCACGGCACAAGCAAAGTTTCGCGCTTAGTGTGGTGGTAGTAGAAGACTTTCAAATTATTGTCAGGTTTTCGTATATAACTCGGGAATTGTCTTTCTTTAAAAAAAAAAAAAAATTTTTTTACATGGCATTCTACGTAAATAACATCTCTTTTAAGCTCATAGCGTTTATTGCTTTAATAATCGGTATTCCTATAAATGAAATCAATTTCTGCAAATTTCCTATGTAAACTCAGTGTATAAAACTATCTGAAAGGTGAGAAATATTCGATCTGCTTTTACTGTATAAAATTATTAATTCAAGGTTTGACTGCCAACACGTGAACCTCTGAAATAAACTAGATGATTTCATATTATTTCACAGCAATAACTTAGTATTCAATTTTCTAATGGAGGGCTGGGCAATGACTTTATATATGTCGCTGATATTTTCGTTAACCTCAAAGCCAAATTAGCTCAACGCTTTTTAGTTCATGTAAATTTCGAGTAGGTAATCATCATTAAGGTAAAATATGTATAACTATTCACTTTATTTTTGTATATATATTTTTTTAATTTCACCCTCATAAATTTCGATAGTTTTTTTGAATTTTTTTGTGAAAATAACTTTTAAATAACAATATTATTGTATTTTATGATTAATTTTTTTATTTATGTTATACTGTTGTATTAAACTAATTTTATGATTTTCACGTAAAAGCCCACTTAAATTTTTCACGTAAGGCATTAATAAATTTTCTATATAAATAAAAATGTTCGTTTGGTCAAAATCTTAAATCACCGAAGGTTCTTCATCGATTGGTTTGAAATTTTGACACAACTTTGCATTTGAATACCCCTGTTTTTTATACCTATGTTGTGTAGATATTATATGTCCGCGTGTGTGTAAGTGATTTGAACCTTGAAGAATGAATTGATGGGTTTCCTGATAAACTTTTAGTAAAATACGAATGTATTGTGACGATGTCGCAACATGAGTTCATAAAAATTCTAGCATTTTCGCATATCTTCATTATATACTATCAAGACAAAAAGCAGGTGCATAAACACGTTTTCCGATATTATTAGGAATTTACTAATACTTGTATCAGGAAACGTCCTACAATCCCACTTTTAACCGGATTTACAATAATTTTAAAAGATTTTTAATAAATTTGTAATACTCATTTTTTTTTAATACAGACAGTCGGGAGCAATTGTGCGAGTTGTGGGAGTCTCGTGAGGTATTCACAAAATAAAATCAATCGGTCCAACTTTAAAATATGTGGCGTTTTGTATAATATACTACTTCAATGGATGTGGTAAATTTGTTACATCTCCTGTTATTATTATAAGACATACATGAAAAAATAACAAACCACGTTTTTACACGAACTACCCAACCTAAACATGAATTAAAGTTTCACGAGAAATGAGAACACATTTGTGATATAAAGGAGTCATTAAAAATTATTAATTTAAAACTTACATAAAAACCTAACTTAACCAAACCTAATTTTTCATAACTTTTCATGACTTTAAAGCAATTGTTAATTATTAAAAATTAATATATCAGGTAACTGATTTAACAGATGTAAAAATATCATTCTGTCATTTTGTTGCTCCTATATAAATTTATCTCCTCAGGCTATTTAAGGTAATTTCAACGAATAGCCACTATTCGTATAAAGAATTTTTTCGGTTTTCGGAACAGCTCATATACATTGTTGTTATGTTTATAGCCATGGTTAGAAATATGTACTAACCGGTGTTGGAAAGAAAAATATCAATCATTACGTTCAAAATATAGAAGAAAACCACAGAATAATTAGAATGTTCTCTATGAAACCAAAGGTTTCAAGCGTAATTTGAAAAAAAAATTATTTTTGTATGAAATGACAAAAAAATGAAGTGCCAGTAAATGTCTAACAAAATATGTATTTCTTTTAGTTTCAGTATTTTTTTCAGTAAAGGAGCCATTTTTAAAACTTTATATGTTTGATTTCAAACTTTTAATGTAAAAAAAAATATGTTTATTTATAAAAATAAAATTTTTAGACGTATTTCAACAACAGAAATATTCATTTTATTTGAATTTTATTGAGAAGCGAAAAAACGGCGATTAGGCCTGACCGCTTAGTTTTGATTTTGATTGTTACGAAATATTTTTTTAAACCATTTGATTTAATAATTCATTATAAATCACTTGTAATACAATATGCATATCATGCAAATCACCTAATATATTGAAAAAATATATCGTAACACTTACGTATATAATTATTATCATTATTTTATTCGAGACACTCACTGGAATCCATTGAAAATAAATAAGATCGCCACAAAAATTTTTCAATGTTAAACATTTTAATAAATTTTGAAATTTAATATAATGGAATCGTCTGCATTTAAAAAAATTCCATACGCAACGTAACGACACATCACTCAACACCGTCCCAACAAAAATAGCATTGACTTTGACTCAATTACGCAACAGCGTGTTAAAAACTGCACAAAAAACAAGAACAAAACCAAATAAAACCGCAATAATAACAAGTAAAAAACAAAACAAAGCCGCAATAATAATAATAACAAGAGAATAATTCTCCGAGGATAGAGGAACAAAAGCGCGCCAGTGATGTCGGCTACAAAGTTTTTCAGTGTGAACGAACTTAGCTCAGTATGTTTTTATTTTTTCTGCACTGCATTCTTTCCACTCATAAGATGCATCTAGACCCGGCTATGCACCGCGGGGAATGTTTCGCAAGGATGCTGCGAACTTGCTGCAGTTGCAATTATGATTATGGTTATGTAATAATTCGGTATGGTAATATTGGTGATGGTGGCTGGAGTTATTTTTAATGGTTTTATTGTGGAATATTTAAAGGATATTGTATTTATAGGGAAAATAGGACTATATTTATACAAATAAAATTATACAGGGTTTTCCAATAAGAGGTGTTATTTTGAATAATCCGCTATTTCGGTAGATGTTACTTTTGAAGCTGTTGTTTTTTGTCATTTGACAAGTAGAAACTACGCCATTAATAAAAATGGAACGATACCCGCTTCAACAACGCATTGAAATTATTAAAATTCACTTGAGTGAATTAAATGCAAATCATCTTGAGTGATGAGGCCCATTTCCACCTCGGTGGCTTCGTCAACAAGCAAAATTGTCGCATTTGTGGCTCTGAAAACCCAAGAGTTATTGTTGAAAAGCCTCTTTATCTTTAACGTGTGACTGTTTGGTGTGGTTTATGGTCCGAAGGAGTCATTGGATCTTACTTTTTCGAAAATGAGGCTGGAGCAACTGTGTCGGTGAATGGATCGCTATCGAGAGACGATTAATCATTTTTTATGACCGGAATTAGATGGTATTGATCTGGACAACGTTTTCTTTCAACAAAACGGCGCTACGTGCCACACAAGCAACGAAACTATTGATCTTTTACGATTGAATATCAAAATAACACCTCTTATTGGAAAACCCTGCATTAAGATCATAATTTATTTTAATATAATTAGGATTCAAAAAGGTATTCATACAGATTATATTAATTCTCATAAAGTATATAATACAATCAAATACATAAATTTGAATTTAGTTTTTGATTTCGTGAATGAATGAATGAATGAAAATTTTTAAAGTAGAAATTAACCCGTTTCCCGACAGCCGATTAAGCTGAAACTCGGCAAATAGGCTTGTTGTCGTTAACAATACATTCTGTCAATTTTCGGTGGCAATCACTCATGTTAACGCGGAGATATAAGCAATTCTCTTAAATCAGATGAAATTACAGCAGTTAATAAACGAAACATATGTTGGTTCTACCCGATCGGCAATTGGCGAGGTTAGTAAATTTGTCGACTATAGTAACTAGGTAGAATAATTCAATCATCAGTAAAACCAAATTTTTATTTGTATTATAGTAAAAAAACTTTGTTTTTTACGAGTTGATTTTTTAACTTCTAATGAAAATGGAATTATACAAAGGTAAGATGAAAACACAGTCAAATCAGAATAAATACATATTTCAAAATCTTTAAACGTAGCAAGTTTCAGTTCGACCGGATTTCGGGAAGTGAGTTGATTTCCGTTTCCAAGATTTGAATTTATTCATTACCAAAAGTGAAATTAAATAATCATTGATTGATGATCGTTTTGAACAAATAACAATTTTGAATATTTTGTGGCAAAATTTGTGAAACATTAAACTAATTTTTAATCTTGCCTCGTCTGTTTACCTAATGTTTTTCAGTCAACTGTTTTATGAATTTCTTGACACAAAACCAGCTACAGGATCCCTCGTGTATAGCGGGCCTCAGAGGGCATTCCTCTCTGCATGAAGCTGACCTATGGCAATCATACATGCATTGGGAAGGCGCGTCGCTGCCCTCTATGCATGTGTTTTATATTGCGTACAGCGCTTGCATTCACCAACCAATGTGTTCTAACTTCTACAAACTCGAGTCTGGCAAAAAATAATTTGTTGTAAAGCATGTGGACACAAATTTTATGTCAAGTTATTTGGGATCGTATGGAAGCTTTTAGCTGAGTAGTTTTTACGGGTACCTGCGAAAATTTTTTTAAATCTGTTATGTCTTTTTTTTACATTAACTATACACAGGGGGCTCTAAGGGAAATTATTTCCTTCAGGCCCTATTTATTTATTTATTTATTAATTAATTAACGGACCATATTACAAAGCGACACGAGATTTGGGACAATGAACAATGCAAGAGTAAAGGATGGTATATAAAAGCAGAGAAAACCAGGAAAAACATAAGAAAATAGAAATAAAATAGAAGTGTCACGTCAAGTCATCTCTTGGATGCTGTGTGGAGAGTATTTTTGAGAGCAAGGAGTGAACTTGGGTATTTTTTTTTTTTTTTTTTTTTTTATGTTCTTTATTCAGTAAAGTTTATACATTACAGTAAACGGTTAAATTTTTGGCCACCACACTAGGCACATGCCCGTGTTGTAGTGGTCAATTTTATGTTAAGTATAATAATACAAATTGAATATTGGTACTGTGTATGTCTCACTACGTACTCATGTGTTGAGATCAGGCGCAGTTTATAACAAAACCAATTTAAAAGAATTTTATTTTCCTCCAGTGCCTATTTCATCTTTGGGAGAGCTGTGTGAAGGGTCTTTCTAAGAAAAGGAAGTAGAGGAAATTCTCGGAATGAATAGTGGGGAGAAATGGATTGAGAGAGTCCGGTTAGAAAGGTCGAAAGGTAATCCTCAACCAGTCCCTCCCGATCCGGCCCGCCACGCAGTAAGTGGGCAGACGCATACACCGCCAAGATCTGAACAAAAATTACCCCATGAACCCGGGCACGCCTACTAAGTCACCAAACGTATCGAACCTCTTTGGGACTCCGAAATATAAATAAAAATCACAATATCTCTAATCTCTAAATAGTATAAAATAAAGACTCCATCCGTGTCTGTCTGTTTGTGCGCTTAGTTCTTCTAAACTACGCAACGGATTTTGATAATGTTTTTACTGTAAATTAGATATTTTCTTCTGAAAGGTTTATATATATAAAAAATTCATATTATATTTAAAGAAAGTCAAGAAAATTCGAGCAACGCCGGTACACGTGAGCTAGTTAAATAAAAGACAATCAGCATATAATCACAGAAATACATACTTATAAAAATATTATTTTTTAATCTGTCTTACAAGACGTGGTGCCTGACATTTATTTTTTACACTTTACATTGACAGTAATTCCCACAAGTCTGTAGATTCTGACATCCCACAGCATCTCACAAATATGTGGTTCTTTTCAGTTGTAATCTTTGTGTAAGAAATTTATGATATTTATTTTTGGTTAGAGAAAGGGATACAACGCCACGTGTCATACAGGTAAGATAGAAAATTTACTTCTTAAAAACATTTTCCCAATCGATTTAGAAAAGAAATCTCAAATATTTTTGCGAATCTACCAGTAGGTGAAATATGAATAATATCCATCACAGACAAAGCTAAACAAATTATAACAAAACAAAAACATCTGATTTATGTATTATCTGTTCGAGGAATATTATGGTTTAAAATTATATGTCAAAACATTACGTCTGATTCAATATACAAAGAAAAAGTAGATCATGCATATGACACAAGATTCAATAGAAATGAAGGTATGTCCATTCCGAAAATTATAAATAAATACGGACAACGGACTTTCTCTTATCTTGTGCCTACCATATTTAATAAGATTCCAATAGACATAAAAATTCAATCAAATTGCACCACCGAATTGAAAAATAAAATTAAAAAATGGTTAATAGATCAAGCTTTTTTATGCTGATATTGTTTATAATCTTATGCATATGTATATATATGAATATAAGTAATTTGCCTGTGTTACAACTGACTGTCTTTTTTATTTTATTATTTTGTGTTGTTGTAAGTTAAAAGTTAATCTATTGTTTCTTTTTTTATATATGTTTCTGTTTTTGTAGTTATTTAAGTTCTTATTTAAATTCTTCTGTATCTATTTTAAATGTTGTGATTTCTCGTTATTTGAATGCTTTAGTAATATATTACTATTGTTAAACTGACCTGCTGACTAACTGTTTTGGCAGTTTAGCGGGTATAAATAATAAAATAAATAAATAAATACTGGTACCTAGTTATTACAGGAATTGCTAGATACTTCATCATACCGTGACCGTAACCGTATCGACACATGCAAAAAATATTCTTTCTATGAATTAACGCCTACTAGACCGTTCCGTCACCGACCAACACCGTACCGTGCCATGACCGGGCCATCAACAAATCCACGACTAGAATATTTTGCTGATGTCGATGCATACATTCGATGCAGATATTCTCTTGCCCCGTTACCCATCGGCCGAGTTTGTAATCCTGGGGGACTTCAATGTTCATAATGAACAATGGCTGAAGTTCTCGGGCCCAACAAACTCTGCCGGTAGATCAGCGGAATCCTTTGCCCTTATCCATGGACTAAGCCAACTCGTAGAATCTCCGACCAGAATACCAGACATCCCATCACATCGAGCCAACCTACTCGATTTGTTTCTCACTAGTGAGCCACTCGGGTACAGAGTGGAGGTGACAGCGCCCTTAGGATCCTCTGACCACTGCCTGATTACCACCTCTGTCCCATCCTCCATGAACCGTCAACCCGACAAACATGAAAAGAGGAAGGTATGGCACTACAGGGCAGCAAAATGGGACGGCATGCGGTCTTTCTTCGGCGCCTTTCCTTGGAGTACTGTATGCTTTAGCTCCGAGGACCCATCAATTTGTGCACGCGAGGTAGAAGAAGTAATCACATCAGCAATGGATTGCTACATTCCCTTCTCCGTCAAATCCTCTGGAGCGGGCACAAAACCGTGGTTTGACCATCGCTGTGCTGAAGCTGTCAGACTCAAAAATACGGCTTTTAATGCACTCCGGAAGATTAGCTCCATGAATAACCTTTCGGAATACCGAAAACGGGCAAGGGATTGTAAGAGAGTTCTAAATAGAGCTAAGAGCGATCACGACCAGAGAATTGCGAAAAAACTGGCTGACTGCCCCACTGGTAGCCGTGCTTTCTGGTCACTCGATAGCTCGATCGGAAGAAATTTCTGCAGAACCACTTTCCCACCTCTGACCAAGCCTGATGGTCGGCTGGCTAACTCGGCCCGCGAGAAAGCTGAATTATTAGGCAAAATTTTCGCGGAAAACTCAACTCTTCAAGATAACGGAGAGACTCCCCCTTTCATTCCGCGCTGCGGTTTTCAAATGGAGGAACCGAAGATCCGGAACATAGAGGTTCTCCGAGTCTTGAACGAGCTGAAAGTCGACAAAGCCAGTGGGCCGGACGGAATACCTGCCTTGGTCCTCAAGAGGTGTTCTGCAGAAATGACTCCAGTGCTCGCGAAATTATTTAGGCTCTCTCTCAAAGGTGGAAAGGTGCCAGATCTTTGGAAAAAGGCAATCGTCCACCCAATCCCAAAAAAGGGGGACCGTTCCGACCCTTCTAACTACCGCCCCATAGCCATCACTTCCATACTCTCGAAGGTATTAGAAAGGGTGGTTAACAACAAATTGCTCACATATCTCGAGAATAACAATATCCTAAGCGATCGGCAATATGGATTTCGTCGAAACCGATCGTGTGGCGATCTACTCGGATATGTAACGCATATTTGGGGGCGGTACATGGAACGTTTTGGTGAAACCCAAACCGTTGGGTTGGATATCTCCAAAGCCTTTGACAGAGTCTGGCACCAGGCGCTTATCGGGAAATTACCATCGTATGGGATCCACCCAACCCTGCATAGTTGGATTGCGGACTTTCTGAGGGGAAGAACAATTCAAACCGTGGTTGACGGCTCTTCTTCCTCACCGCACCAAATCAATGCGGGGGTGCCACAAGGATCTGTGCTGTCTCCGACGCTGTTTTTATTGCACATCAACGATCTCGTTGAATGTGCACCAATTCACTGCTACGCTGATGACAGCACCGTTCACGAGGGTTATCTTTTTGACAGGCCCCCTTCCACCTATGATGTCCGAACAGCTCGGGAAGTTTTGAAGCGAAAAATTGACCACCACCTAGAGATGGTTCGTGCCTGGGGTAAGGCCAACTTGGTCAGTTTCAACGTCTCAAAAACCCAAGCGTGTCTGATTTCGGCAAAGAGGGAGATCAATGACTGTCTGGTGCAATTTGATGGGAGCACTCTCCCCAATAAAGACTCCATTGAAATGCTTGGAGTTACTATATCAGACCAGCTCAAGTATCGGGGATCCATAGAAGCCCGAGTAAATCAGGCCTCCAAAAAGTTGGGCGTCTTGTACAGGGCTAGGAGATTCTTCAACAGTGACCAGCTGCTGACCCTGTACAAGTCTCAAGTCCGCCCAACTATTGAATTTGGGAGCCACCTTTGGGCTGGTGCCCCAAAATACTTGATAAACCTGCTTGAGTCTGTGCAAAGGAGAGCGATCCGTCTGATTGACAATCCGTTGTTAACAGACCGATTGCCTTCTCTGATGCATAGACGCAATGTAGGCATGCTGTGTCTGTTCTACAGGTATTTCAATGGAGCCTGCTCCAAGGAGCTAGCAGCATTGATTCCTGATGCACCGGTGCACGTGCGCGAAACTCGACGGACACGAACTGAACACCCGTTCACGGTTGACGTTGGCTTCATGAGAACGGGCCGTTTTTACGACTCGTTTTTGTGTAAGTCGGCTCGTATGTGGAACGAGCTACCGGCATCTATTTTTTCTCCCTCCTATAATCCGAGCCTCTTCAAGGCCCGCATTAACAAATCCCTTCCTACAGCCCCTACCTTACTCCGCCTCACAACGCCGCCCAACCGGGTGGTGACATAGTTCCCCTGTCTGTGCACTGCGCAGGGACACTCTTGTGAGGTGTCACATAATAAAAAAAAAATAAAAAAAAAAAATAAAAAAAAAAAATAAAAAAAAACATTCATACAGGCGTAGGACGCTGTCGATCATTTGCAGTCATATAGACGGCCGGCATAGTCCAGTGGTAACGCATTGGACTGCCATTCCGAAGGTCGCGGTTTCGAACCTGGCGTGCGCAAATAAATTTTATTTGATTGATTTGTGTTATTTCACAATTAATTAATTAAAATAATATATAGTATATTTGCGGCACGTTCCAGAGTGGAAGATACTACCAGTATCGCCCTGGTGTAAGACCACCATTCAGAATTGAAACGTTGCTCCAAATGGCTTTAGCCGTGCTTAGTGACTAGATCTGAATAGCCAGGTACTTCCCCACCTTCCTCTTTCCCTTCCCCACTTACCTTCAGCCTCACAACATCCCCCAATTGGGGATGCCATAGTCTCACTGGCTCCAGACGGGAGCAGTTGGGACTCTTGTGAGGTATTCACTATAAAAATAAAAAAAGTCGGTAAAGTAGTGCGAATCATGTTTCTTTTCGTGACTGATACGTTCATGATATGCTCCGGTTATTTAGGCAGACTCTTTTATTGAAAAATACTGTAACACGTCCGTTCGGCATTTCATATGTATGTAAATTTGCCTGCGCGTTACGTTTGCAGTTTCTAAAATCAGTTGTATCCACTTTATTATTCAAGCACGCATTTCTTTGACTAGATGGCTAATTTCGATAGAACTTTTCGATATTATGTTAGACACCTACGGGTCTGAAGAAAGGTTGAAAACAAAATTGTCATTAATATAGTAACGATTCTAAGGACAAATTGTAACGTTGTAATTTAACGTAGGTATTATTAAAAAGGTTGATATTTATGTACCTAGATTGCCCACATGGAAGAAATCAACCATCCAGAAGTCCAATTTTACATCAAAATCCCGAATGAAATTATTGATATTAAAAGAATAATTCATTTTAAAAAGGAATTGAGGAAGTATATCCACATCAAATATTGATGCTTTGTTTGTGATTTAATACGTTCAAATTTAAAATATAGATATATTATGATTGCCAAATGACGTTAATTTTTAATAATGATAATTATTTGCTATAATTATAGTGCAAATATACAATAAAAACCAATAAAATTCCATAGTCCCCAAGAAAACAAGAAAGTTAGAGATTCAACCAAAACGATCGATTTTAATAAATATATATTATAAAAATAAGTGTAAAATGTGCATGCCGCTAAAACTCAGAAACGAGTCCCGGTACGATCAAGGGAGTTATATGGTGCGGTAGCCCTCTATCCCACATCCATGCAGACGGTTCGCATTTTTACCTGAAGGGCGTGCTTTTGAAGATATAAGGGTTGGAAGTTTCGCCCTCTAGATATTTCTAGAACAGTCCAGAATATTCGAGAGCATTCCACAACATTCCAGAACATCCCGGTACATTCTGGAACGTGCGGGAACATCCCGGAAAATCTTAGACCCTAATTAAATAAAAACTTAATTTCTTTTAGTAAATTCGTAATCTTCGACAATACATTAGTATTCTAAAAAGTGGAAAACAAAGTCACTAGCCGCGTCTGTCTGTTTGTGTGATGTAGTTTTTCTAAACCATGCAACGGAGTTTTATAGGGTTTTTACTATCATTTAGATAATTCTCTAAAATTATTAGCATACACGACGATGTCAGCTAACTTAAGAATAATAAATAATCAAAAAAAAAGAGGAAATGATTTATTTGCGAGATTTGAACTTAAGCTTGACGACCTATCTCACTGAGTTTAAAATCGGCTCGGAAGTTTTATTCCAGATTCTATTTGTGCATGTAAAAAAGTCTCGGTGCATCCCGACCTACCTCAACGAAAAATGCATTGTGTTCGTTAAAAAATAAATATCGGCTGACTTCGTGCAAAGAAAACATGAGGAATAAAGTACGCTAATCTGAGAAATGGACCGAGAGGCTGGCTTCACAACGGGCCTTATAAATAAAAATAATCTCTTCGTCGCGATGGTCTTGTCTTTTTTAATAAAATTGGTGAGCTCGGGTGAATTCACATCATAATAATGACATCGTTTTTTAGTTAAGGCGGTGCCATACGTAGTAATGCAAAATCATGTCTTTTTGGTTTGAAAATTTGGTCGCCTAGAAATGTTTCAGATGCTTTAATTAAATATTGCAAGTAGAATAGATCTTGGCCTTTGAAATAATCCAGTATTTTTAGATAAGTGTTTTTATAAGCCCAGAAAAAATAATGTAAAGGCCTATGAAAACTGCTTTAAAGTTCAAAATCTCTTACTTACGAACCCATTTTCGCTTACGATTTTATTGTATAATGTGGCAAATTAAGTTATTTGTAAAATGATCGAAACAAAATAAAGTATTTATGCCTGAACATACACAAAATAAAATAAAAAACTTTTTGCCCATGTTTTTTTCTTGCATAAATCAAAACAGGGGGATGGTGTTGATGGGGGAATTTAAACCTTATCGCCATCTACGTAAGGGTTGTTATTGATAGCGGCTCAATTTAAAATATTACACGACGTAGTGCATCGCCTTAACTGTAATTTTCAGAATCAAAACTCCGTAACTTATGTTCACCTGAAAATTCAAGAAAGAAACACTGCACAAATTTCGTTTCATCAGAACACACCGTAAAAGAATTTTCAATTTTTGACCTCCACGTGGTATTTAAAAATAAGATTATTCAATATTTTTTTTAAAAAAATTTCAAGTAGAAAAAATGATACCTATCTACCCACCGAGACTTATTTTATTATTTATTTTAATTACGCTAGTCATGTGCGTTATTTATTCCTGCGTGAAATCTGGTTATCATTTAAAAATTGGAACTGATTGAGTGAAAAATAATTATTTAGACATGCCATAAACCTGAATGATTTGTGATTTTCACTGCCAAAAGTACTAAAGCGATATAATTTTGAGGTACAATGCTGTGTTGCGCAACTTCTTTCTTTAGCTGTCCGAAACCTTGGTTAAAGAAGGAGGTACCTAACATTTAATATTTTAACCGAAAATTATTTCAATTGTCTTTAATTGGCAATTCAATTGATGATATTACGTGATTTTTCATGGGTCTGCGCTTGTATTGTTATAACTGAACTAACTAACTAATCATCAAGCCGTTTCCCCGCAGGGGTAGACAGAGAGGAAGGACCGCCAAACAAATTGGTCTTGGCACACACTTCTTGCCTCATTCACATTCATACATACTCTTCTATTATTCTTGACATGGCCCGACTGCTACCATTTATATTTGCATCGTATATTTTCCTTACACTCCTTTCTTCGCTCATTCGCTATAGATTCCAAAACCATCTAAGCGTCCCTTTCTTGATCTTACTCATTAGGCTTACATCAGCCTTGCACTCTTTGCGGATCTCCACATTTATATCATACATGTTTTTACGACACATACAACTGCTGTATTTTCTCTTTGCCATTCATAGTTTAAATAATACAAAAAAGAATAAATAAGAAATATATTACTTAGGCTGGGTTAGTTAAGATAAGGTTAATTAAGGTTGGATTTGGATATTGTAAAGTCAGGTAAGTAGTGCATTTATGGAAAAAAAAATTATAAAAATTTATATATAAACTCGTCTTCTTCTTTCGTATGGTGGGGGATCCCTACTTCTCTCCGAATATTTCTGAAGGTTATTGCTAAGAATGTCTACATAGTTAAATTTTGTGTTTTAGTTTATAAAACATCGGTTTGTCAGGTTGATCTCAACGGTAGATGATTTTTTATTAAATTGGCGGCCTCAGGCTAGTCAACAATAGAAGAATACGATGTTTAATCTATAACTTTCCTTGACAACAAATCCGTGTGTATTTAATAGTAGTAACATTGTAAACCAAGTCAAACACCCATCAATAATATTCATAATCTTGAGAACATGATGCATGCATTGTGCAACGGGCTCGTGCGGCCCAGCCAGATACAAAAACGGGTTCCCCAGAAGAGTAGAGAGAAAATAAGTAGATTTAAGACGAAGCGAAAATAAATATAAAAAATAAAGTTCGCGCGGAGCTGCGGGGTTAATGCACTGGAGGCAAATAAAACGCGGAGAGTCTCGTGGCGGGAATCATGGGCGTCTGAATGGGGCTTCAAAATTATTGTATCATATTATTGTGCAATTAATTCAAAATAATCATTTTATCAACATTATAACATTCATGCATTGAATTTGGATATGATCCTGATTTAGGTATTTTATAGCATAGACAATTTTTGTCTTTATTGTTTTTTTTAAATTCATTTGACTCCTGAGGTCCTGAGGAATGTAATTTTCCCCACGGCCAATGTCATCTTTGGGGATGTTGTTCGGCGGGTCTTTTTGTGGAGAGGAAAGAGTGAACCTGATATCTTAATTTGCAGATCGTTGGAATAATATGGACCCTGACCTTGAGGTTCCCGCTTTATTTATAATACGATCGGTCTCTATAATACTCGACAGCTAAACGCCATCTATGGATAGCCTAATAGACTAATCTAGTACCAATTGTGGGTAAGCTCTTACAGTAATATCAAGATTTTACATATTTTAGCTTGAAATTTAATCGCCTTATTTATAACACACTCGGTCTCTATAATACTCGACAACTAAACGCCATCTATGGATAACCTAATAGATTAATCTAGTACCATCTACGGGTGATTTCTTATACTAATATCAAGGATATTACAAATTCCAGCTTGAAATTCATTTTTTTAAACTGATTCGCTGTTTTTGAATCCATGCCTAAAATAAAAATAAAAAAACTGATTTCGAAAGCAGATGAAATTTTGATTTTACAAACGGACATGAGCAATTATAAATAATAAAATTTTAAACGTAAATATACCAAATTTTTTAAAAATCGTAACTACGATTTATTTTTTGTAGAAAAAACACATTTACATAATTAGACAGACATATTATAAAGGTTATTATTAAAAGGTCAAAAATAATTATTTAAAAAAATAAGCCAGCTCTGAACGGGTGAAATGTTTGTCTGCTTTCCGTTATATTGAATTACGGTAAATTATATTATGGTATTGTGTCTACGGTAAACTTTTAAATGAAAAGACAAAGCTTGGTGTTGTCTCTTTCTAAATCTGTTTAATGTTATTTTAAGTCTGACCATACTAAAAAATGAAAAAGAACTTGTATGACAGTTATTGCACTGTTTGGCCGTGTAAAGTGATTTTAATTGTGTTGCTTGAGAATTGATAAAGGACTTATCTAGCAATTCTGAATTGAACCCGCGGCGCATTTTACCACTTGCCTACTTACTGGTCCTTTTGCTTGTCGAGCTGGTTTTACGTTTTTACCCTTTACACCCTTCTTGCTTTCTGGAAAAAGCTATAACTTTATGGTAATCTTTTCATGCATTTTATTACGTGGCGGGTGCTTGGGAATTTTGTCATTAAATAAACACATCAATCATGCTTTTTTCTTAGGCTTCTTCCATTATGAATTCTTCACCTGGGTGGTAATGATTTTCAGAACTCAGAAAAATGTTTTTATAGATGTAAACATATCAATATTTTTGTTGTTGTATTAGTTAAGTAGACACTACAAGGAAATATTTTCTTTATTTGAACAAACATAATGACATGATTTTATGCTAACAACAATAGGTTACAAAGCTGTCACATGACAGCTTGTCTGTGTGTTCTACCACATCAGTTTTTCTTAGATTGAACACATGTTATTTTCTTTTGATTTTAAGTTTTTATTAACCCTAGAAAGATAATCTACGTCCGTGGGACGTATTCATAATATAATTACAACACGTAGCGTCTCTTCTGTCGCAGTCAATTAAATCGTCGGCCGGTGCTAGATACCTAGATATAGCTGTGATGTACGTCCGCGACCCATATGGACCTTTTGTGAAACTTTTTTGAGACACTAATTTTGTGTAATAAATGAATATAATAGAATAACTGAATTATTTTAGTAATATAAAAAGACTGATAAACATTTCATAATAGTGGAAAGTGCCAAAAAGTAACAAACAAAGATAAATAGTTATATAAAATGGTCGAAATATAGAAGTAAAAGGTTTTTTTGATTTATAAAAGTTTTTTATGTTTGCAGGTAAAATTATATTATTAAAACATATAATTACAAAATATGGGTTTAATTTATTACAAGAATACATAATAAGCTAATGCGAAAAAACTGCAATGTACTAAAAAATACATATGTATTTTACATTATACTAATTTCGTTGCATACGTCTCTGGGATGTATGATTATCTTCAATGCGAATCAGTTTATGATTATCTTTCTAGGGTTTTAAGTTTTTTATTAATCACTGATAGCATGTAATTAGCCGTTCGTTACGATTAAATTACTGCTTTTGTTTAACTGTGGGCTTTTAGCATTTCGTATTTATGACAGGTAACGTTTTAGATGGATGGATATTAGAGACAAAAAAATAAATATGGCATGTGAGCGTCCCGATTGTCGCAGAACTACCACCAAACTGCACGGAATATCGAAGCAGCGGAGCCAAATAAATATATATGCTTTTGATGTGTAGGTAAAACCAAAGGCGGGGCGCCGCTTTGCGTAGATAAATAAAAATTATAATTTTAAAACGTTTTATAGTTACCGCACTGCGTTTCTCAGAGGTAAGGAACTCTTCTAAAAATATAGATTTCCGCGCACATGCAGTTTAATGCAGAAAGAGTGAACGTGCTGAATATGCAATCCGATGCAATTTCTGCCAGAATAATATAAACAACAGGAAAAATCGACGGAATTAAGAAATAAAATATTATTTCCGCAAGGTGTTGCACTCGATTACGAATTCAGAGGTCGGGGGCTTAAATTTAGGCGTACGCAATAATGAAATTAAAGTCTGATTTCATATTTAATGAAAATATAATAATACTTACCCATAATAATATTTGAAAACATACTGATATAAAATATTTTGTTACCAAATCTGCCAATAATTACTTTGTAAACTCTCCAATTCAAAGGCTTCATACACTTGGAAACAAATATAGTTCAATCGATGTCTATCATTTCCAATCGGTTTCCAAATTTAAAAACAAAATATTAGAACTTTTAAATTAAAACAATAAACATCTAGCTATTGCACCTCTTATTGAATTATTTCCTCAAGATTGACAAAACAGGCTTATACCTACAAACTATCATGTTTAGATTTGCTTTTTGCTTGGTTTTATATGTCTAAAGGTGAATGTTATATTATTGCTTTACTATTCTTCATTTAGAATCTTCACAATATTTTTTTTTATATAAACTATGTAAAATGGCTGACCGATCGCCCTCGATTTAGCAGGCCACTACAACCAGTCAAACGCAGTATATTTGTTAACAATACTACCAATAATTATTTCGCTTTCAAACTCAAAGGCCTCATACACTATGTGTCGTATTGTATCATGTTACTGCTGCCACTACCTAGTATTTACATATAAACTTTACATTTCTTATTAAATAATTTAAGTCTGTATAACTTAAGAGTAGGAATATTCTTATTTTTGTACTATTTACTTGCTGTTATAATATGTCAAATGGATATGTTTATATGTATTTTTACTATTACTTTTGTGAACTTGCAATCTTCAAAATATTACTTTTTTTATGAACTATTTATGTAAAAGTCCAATGGGCGTATAAATAAATAAATGAATAAAAATAAATAAATAAAAATTGCTGATTTATTGAAATCTGGTAAAATTATTCGTATTCCTGTTGGAAACGGGATTGCAGGCCTGTAACAAATGAATTGGCAGATTTCCTAAGAAAGTAGTAAAACGCGAATGTGTTATGAGAATGAGAATGGTGGAACACTTGTTCGTAAAAATTCTAGTATTGTGGCGATATTGAAAAGAACACCTGCATAAACACGTGTTACGAAATATTCTGAATAGACTGATATTTTATCAGGAAATGAATTGCAATCACGTTTTTAACATTATGTCAACAAATCATTTTTCCCGGTGTGGCACGTTCCAAAGTCAAATATACTTGCAGTATCGCTCTGGTGATAGACCGACATTCAGAATTAAAACGATGCTTGAAATGGCTTAAGCCATGTTTGGTTACCAGATCTGATAAATCAGATATTTCTTAACTCTCCTCTTATTCATCTCCTTCCCCTATCTACTACTTTCAATTTCAGCAATCGTTAATAAATCCCTCAAACTACTTGGTTTCATCACTAGAATCACTTCAGACTTCAAAAACGTAAATACCCTTAGAACTCTTTACTGCTCCTTGGTTCGCCCCCATCTTGAATATGCTTGTGTTATTTAGTCTCCTTTTTATGCTGTCCACATTCGACGCATTGAATCTGTTCAACATCGGTTCTTAAGAGGGATTGCTAGGAGGCTAGGATTAGAAAAAGGCAAATACTCATATGATGAAATTGAACAAACTCTAAACCTCTCTCCTTTGGAAGTCCGTCGGGAAAGAAATGACCTCATTTTCTTCTTCAAAATTATAAATGGTATTATTGATTCACCTACTCTACTGCAAATCATTTCCTTCAATATCCCCTCGCAAAGACTCAGAAATAATGAACTGCTCTTCCTCAACCATCATTCGACAAATTATGGATATTATTCACCATTGTCCAGAATGTGTAGACTCGTCAACTCAAGTCAAAACCTTAACTTTTTTGGGATAAGTCTGAATGATTTTTGCCAGTCGCTAAACAAGTGACGGAATATTATAAGTGTCCTGTGGTCCTGACCCACGGCGTATTCTTGACTTGATTCGACTTGTCACTTTATTTTCTTATATTATATCTATATGTCTTTGACCATATGTCTTTGCTTTCATGTACCTTTTTCTACTCCTGTATTTTTCATTTTACTTTATTCGTGTTATTATTTTGTAATTTGGACGATGTCCATTAATAAATAAATAAATTAATATTAACTTCAATTTATTATTTCATTAACTATTTGATTTTAATTTTTCCATATGCATTTATAATATTTATATCCCTGTAGGATAACCTACACTTTCTATTATGTATTCACGGTTTAAAATGTATACAACTTTATAATTTATATTTTAGTTATAGTAATGCATGTATCAAATAATATTTAAATATTAATTTATGTATCGAATATGTCTGTCTCGACACAGGTATATCTTAGGAAGAAAGATATCGAAAAACACCTGTAAAACAACTTTATATTGATAATAAAAATGAATTGTTGATGAAAAATACAGCATACATCATACATGATAATATATGTACGTACTTGAATGATTATTTACTCATCGAAATGTATTTTTGTGTATGTACATTTCAGTGAACAGGCTATTACAACCTAATCTACGCAGGCAGCCAAAAATACTAATGAGCTTTTCTTATACATTTTTTACAGTACACGGAGAAAACTGATAAAATATTGTTAATTTATTAAGATTTTCTTAAAGTTATTCGTTATCCGGTTGAAAATGGGATTACAGGCTTCCTGATAAACTATTAGTATAATACCAATAAATAGACACGATCTTGGAACACACGTTACATATTATTTAGACAAACGCAGGTGCATGAAAAAGTATTTCGATATTATATATATATTTTTTTATTTTTTATTATATAAGTACATTTTTGTTTATTTTTTACAATATATGATCAAATATTTCAAGACCCCCTCTTCCATAGAAGCATTAGCTTGTGGCTGGAAGAGGAGTGTACATTGTTTTATTACAGTCAGTAAGTAATTAAAAATAAAATGATTTTAAACTTTTTTGAAGAATGGAATGTTACTTAAGGAAACTAATTGAGATGAGTTATTCTTAAGATTAATTCAATTGGAAACATTTTTTTTTTTGTAAGTTTGACTTTAAAATATTTTTTCATTGTGTTTATTATTTGGATGTTATCATTAATGTTTCTAATTTCTTCAGGTAGTCGATTGAAAAAAATTCTTGCCCAGTAAGAGTAATAATTTTGTGCAAAGGAAGTGTTTAATTTTGGGCATGGAAAAATATATTTAAGGCGATGTCATACGTAGTAATTCATAATCATGTGTTTTTGATTTGAAAATTTGGTCGCCTAGAAATGTTTCAGTTGCTTTAATTAAATACTGCGATTAGAATACATCTTTGCCTTTGAAATAATCTAGTATTTTTTAGATAAGTCTTTTTATAAGCCCAGAAAAAAATAATGTACTTCTCTTTTTCTTTAATGATTTGAATTAATGCATTTTTAGTATAAAGATCTTTAAATGAAGGCACATGTGATATTACTAAAAGCTGAAAGAATGAATGCTGTAGAAATGTGGAGATCCGCAAAGAATGCAAAGCTGATATAAGCGAAATGAGTAAGATTAAGAAAATGACGCTTAGATTTGTTGGGCATGTAGAGCGAATGAGCGAAGAAAAGAGTGTGAATCAGATATTTTAGTCGGGTCATGTCAAATGTCAGAATAATAGAAAAGTATATAAGAGACGATGTATGTTTGTGAATGAGGAAGGAGTGTTTGGCGGTTTATTCCTGCGGGGAAATGATGGTTAGTTAGTTAGTTGGTTAGTTACGAAAAGCTTGTCACCAACCTATTATCAATAATCTGATTACCAATAATTTGAAGAGATTTTTAATAAATCAGCAATACTCATTTGAATGGATTGCGCAGATAAGTTTGCAGATTTATAGAGAATTTTCCTATTACTGTAATATGCTTTGAATGCCTCATAACGATGTAACTTCTTCATACTACAAGTCGGCATTTAAACTTCCTACGGCCGTTCTAAATCATGTTTTTGTTTTAATGTTTTATTTCTTAGAGGTTTTGTCCGTAGACCATTCTCCCTCATGCTTTATGGGTTGACCTCCGTACATAAATTCTCGCTGCATTGAAGCATTTAATGAACTATTGCATTTATACGTGTGCAGTGATTTGGATTAGATAAGATGAGATATTAAAAAAAATATATATAAATATTTATATTTTTAATGGCAATTTTTTTGATACATACGGGTACATATATAATTATACAAAATATAAAGCAGTAACAAAAAAATCCCACAAAGGCGAAGCCTGTGCGTGGACATTATAAGGTATGTATTCAAAACATTGGTGGTTACACTATCTATGGTTTAAATGAAAAAAGAAATATGAATAAAGGAAAAAAATATATATATAGTACATATAGTTAGTTTAATACGATTTTACTGGAGTTTTTGCGTATTTAATAAAAAAAACAGTTTTTTGTTTTAAATTTAGATGGTAACATATTATCATATATAGGTATCATATTCGTAGTATAATTTATAAAAAAAATTCTCTCACTTCCAGATACTTTTTTACCCAGTTTTTGACTTTTATTTTGTACGAGTTTAGGTTTTGGCACATCTTGATGGAACTCGGCAAGGAATTAAACGATTTTGGGCCAATAAAGTTAATGTGTCTTTGGGATAGCCTAGTTGAATATATTACATAGTTATAACATAATAATATTCGTAATCGTAATAACTAACTGATAGAATAATCTATGTACGAGTAGGTACAAAAAAACGTACATTTTTATTTTATTTTTTCTTGCTAATTTAAAATTTGATGTAATATATATAAAATAGCCGATTATTATTTTTAAAATTTTTAATTTAAACCGTAGCTACCTCCCAAGCTCATCTTATCATATTCGTCACTAGGAGAAGGACTACCCGATCAGAACCTTTTCTACCGCGCACCCAACAACAAGTTACAAGTTCAAATCCTTGCTGTCCTTCTTGGGACAATATCTTGGTGGCATCCTCACGCAGTACCATTTTCCCATTCGTTTTGTCAACAAGAAACTCGTGGTCATAAATTACATTTCAAAGAGCTATCGAAATACGTACTATTTTACCTACGTATTTTGGTATCGAAAATATAAGATTCACGTAAAATAAAAAGAAATAAAAGTTTGCTTTAGAAGAACAAATGATAAGAGGAAAACAATCAAACGAGGATTTACATATGTATATATATAAGAACAAACCCGTGAAAGAAATTTACAGGAATTAGGTGCTTATACAGTCACACGGGTAAAAATAAATTATGATTGATTACAAGTACAGAGAAAATAAAAGGAGAAAAAAAGAAACAAGACAAAAAACTGAGAATTTTCATTTATTAATGTATATACTTACTACACAACACTTATAGTAATAGTTGGTTCAGTGACTAAAATTAGTAGTTTTGTGAAAAGTAGTCCTCGCGTAATTATTCCAAATTGACAGCGCGTAACGTTCATGCGAACTCTGGCGGAATAAAAATGTACTATCCAACACGGCTACCACCTTAACAGGGTTGAGTTTGAACACACGAACAAATTTGCAGACAGACGAAAGGCAAAGTGCTACGTTCAGTCGATAATAAATTTCTTATCAAAGCGACTATGTTAATTGTCCATCACTTTTTTAAGGTTGGACAAATGGCTGATTCATTTTTATTGTAGCATGTCCACTTTGCATATTTTAAACCAATGCACTTCTGTTGCAAATACAACATATTCTTTTGTGTGAGGTACAATATATACTGTAGTAATATTTCTATAAAATGAACTACAACCCCGCTCAAAAAGCTGCAGCCCATCACCACTGAGTTACAAATAGCGTTTCACGAGAGTGGTTCAATAAATCTCGCCTTGATGATGAATGATCCCGTTCGATGTGATTGCGCAGATTAGACGGAGGCTTAGAAAAGTTTTTTTTTGATAGTTGCAGATTGCAGTCGTGAGCAAAAACTGGTTTTTACACGGTAATGTTCTTTGTATGTACAACGATGTTGTATGCACTTTTGATAAAGAAAGCGTTCCTTATTGAGAACCAAATATAATCTCTTTTAAGATCAGTTTAATTTGTGAAATATGCACTTAAAAAAACGGATTGCAAAATTTAAGATGTTATTGGTTGAATTTTGAATGTTTTATTAAAACTTGTGTAAGAGAAATAAAATTTTTATTTTTATTTTATTTTATTTTATTTTATTAACGCCTAGAAGGCTTTTACATATACATGTTATGGGTTTTGTTGTTCAGTAGCATTATAAAATATTTTAATTACATAGCATAATAAATTGAGTATGAACTTACATAACAATGTGTAGGGTTATTGTTATGGTGTTATTATTTTATAAACATAAGCAAGCAAAGTTTATTGTACAAAGTACGTCGGTTGAATATTTTACAGAACATAGGTTAAACTAATACATAAACTTGAGAAAAATATAACAGATATAGGTAGGTAGTTAAGTAGATACAATTCAAGTATATAGTTACGGTGTTATTGGAATTTGGACAATGAGTTCGATAAGTTTATATAAATATAGTGTAGTTACAAGAGTACAATAATGTAAGTAGGTAATACACACAAGACAAGTAAGTTTGTTATTATTAATATAGAGATAAACACTACAGTTTGTTGTAAACCATCTTTGTAATCATCAATCTTTATTTTGCCCGATTGGGAATTTTACAAAACAAAGCTTAGTTAATGAAACAATAAGATATGAGTTTGAAAAAAAAATTATGAATCTGTTACAAACATTCTAGTATACTGTATTTTAGTTTGTATACTGATTGGTGATGATAAACATCAATTGAGCTATACTTATTACCGAGTATGTGAAGTCTTTGAATAGGTGAGTTTTGAAAATAATTGTTAGCAGATATGGGAACATTATATAGAGCGGTCTGTCGAGTGTCGCGCGTAGGTACACGGAACGATATAAGACTCGTCAAATCAATGGCGTCCAGTCTGCCATTCGAAATTTTGAAAAGAGATACTAAGTCGCACACTGTGCGTCTCAATGATAAATCGGTTAAATTTAGTAAGTTCATGAGGAAAGTGTAATTAAGATATTCGTTTGGAATTCCTAATTTATAATTAATAAATCGCAGAAATTTATGTTGCAATCTTTCAATTTTTAATTGGTGAATCTTATAAAATGGAGACCAGATTGTTGAGTTATACTCTAGATTACTTCTTCGACTACCATAATACGGGCGTGTGTCTAGTGTGGTAGTCGAAAAGCATGTAAAAACTGTACACATTAATATTTCATGAATAAAGAAAAAAAAAAAAAAAAAAAAAAAAACTTCTAACTAAACCAGTGAATAGCAGTTTGAAGGAATTTATTAATTTAAAATCTTTCGCTGTCCTTAATATAAAACCCAAACATTTCATGGCCTTGTTGGTTATTTCGTTTATATGAGGAACAAATGTTAGTTGCCTGTCAAAAATAATTCCAAGATCCTTAATATTCTCAACTCTTTTTAGGAAAATGTTGTTGATGCTATATTGATGCGTAATGGGATTTTTGATTCGGGCAAAAGTTATCGTTTGACATTTATCAATATTGAGAAATAGTTCATTGTGGGTGCACCACTCTTGTAGCCTCACAAGATTAAATTGTAGTACGTAACAGTCATGAATATTTGTAATGGTTTTATAAATTTTGAGATCATCTGCAAATAAGAGAATCATGACTCCATCAAAAACCGTAGTTATATCATTGATAAACAATAAAAATAGTACTGGTCCTAAATGAGACCCCTGTGGGACGCCGGTAAAGACTTCGAACTAGTGTGAATAGTGTGAGTTGAGTTTAACACATATTTTTCTTTTATGCAGATAACTCTCAAACCATCTCAAAATATTCCCTGTTATTCCAAGGGCACTAAGTTTATGTATGAGAATTTTATGTGAGACTTTGTCGAATGCCTTACTAAAGTCAGTATACACTACGTCTGTTTGAAGACGCTTTTGCATTGTATTAAATAGGTATTCCTGATAGATCATCAAGTTTGTAAAAGTAGATTTTTTTGCCATGAAACCATGTTGACGATGTGAAATAACTTTGTTAATCTCAGGCGAGAGTTTAGAAAGCAGAGCAGATTCAAATAGTTTAGGGATTGACGATTGGATACATATAGGTCTATAGTTAGAGATATCTGATCTATTTCCTTTCTTAAAGATTGGAAATAGAAAACTGGTTTTCCATTTTTGTGGAAGGGTACCAATTTTTAGAGACAAGTTAAAAAGTTTAGTTAGAGGTAGTGTTAAAACTGATAAGCATTTTGATAAGAAAATTGGAGGAATGTTATCGGGACCAGCCGATTTATTAATATCAAGGGATTTTAATTTAGTTCTAATATCGCTTTCTTTGAATATACATTGGCTAAAATCGATCTTGTTGTCATTGTTAGCTGTGGTTGTATCGAATAATGGAGAGTTGTTTGCAGTATCATAGACTTTGCTGAAAAATTCAGCAAACAGATTGACGACTTCTTGGGGGGTATCGGCCATTTTATTATCTAAATACATGTTTGACGGAATACTAGAGTCATTATTATTGAGCATGTTCGCAAATTTATAAATGTTCTGAGGATTAGCTGCTGCCAATTCTTCGCAGTTTTCGATACACCTTTTGTAACATAACTTGGACATATTTTTAGTTGTCTTTCTTAGTTCACAAAATTTTACATAATCTTTAGGATCACGTGACGATTTATAAACTTTATGAGCAATTTTTTTGTCTCTAATTATTTTAATAAGGTCGTTGCTAAACCATTTTGGGTAGTTGTGCACAGTGATTTTAGTGACGGGTACAAACAATTCAATTGCATTATTTAAAATTAAGTAAAATTTGTCTACCATTACATTTAAGTTTTCTTCAAAGTCAAGAAAGTTCCAGTCAGTAGACAATAGAAGATTTGTGATTTGCTTAAAATCAGCTTTGAAAAAGTTTAATTTTGTTGATGGAGATGGATTTTTTTCTATTTTTGAACTGTAGCATTCGATCGTTAAAGGAGGGTGATACTTGTCGATTGGGAGAATATCTTCAGCAGATGCGGATACTTTTACAGAAGAAGAATTGGAAAACACTAGATCGAGAAGACGAGCGTTAACATTGTAGACATAGTTTAACTGCCGGAGACTTAAAAAATTTGACATCTCGATTATATCATGGGAAAATTAAGACATGGGAATAAAAAAAAACTTATAGGAACTGAGTAACAAAAAGAACAATAAAAATAAAAATAAATAAAACATTCTTAATTTGGATGGTTGAACGTTTAAGGTTTACTTTCCGGTGCTTTCAACAGAGCTGACATCGTCTAAAATTATCAAATTTTCTTTGAAAATATAAACACAGAGTACTTTTAAAAAAAGGCCTCAGCCTTCAACCACGGAGGCCATCATAATATCTTTCTACAATATAACTACCTGTGAAAAATCACGGGATATTATGACTGTTGAATTTGTTCATCATCGTCTTTTAAAAGAAGATATTCATCTTTCAAACTGTCTGTTAAAAAAAAGAAATACACGTTTGAATTAAAGATTTATAATTTTTGATTTAACTACATATTTTATCGCTTCTCTGATTTGAATTATGCTTATCAGTTCCAATTTTGAAAATAAAAAAGTTTATTCGACATCCGTAATAAGTATGTTTATTATAATATGTAGGGGACATCTCTTCATACTAATACGTTTTTTTTGTATTAACTGAATAAATAATATATTTAATAATTATAAATTTAAATAAAACACAGATTTAGGGAATGAGATTAAAAAAATTTGGCATTTTCAGTCTATAAAAATATTACCATTTGTTATTTCGGCTACTGGCATTATACCTAGCTCTCTCATTTAAAATTTAGGCGTATTAAATCTGTCGAAGAATTTATATATAAAATGAAAAAATCAGTCATTTTAAATACATGTAGGATTACAAAAGATTTCTTAAATATTTATATTTAAGGATCAGTAGAATTTATAGGTCCAAGTGGAAGTTTTACCGAGCTGAACCCTCTGATATGAAAATATCTGGAGTCGGTGAATTATTTTCCCATTTGATATCTGGTGCGTTGACGTGTTGTTCTTGTATTGTTTTGTATTTATTATGCTTATATAATGCACTTGCATAGTGTGGATTAACTAGATGATCATTTTTGGAAAAGTGTGTGGAATGGTTTAGTTTTTCCTGTGTGGAAGATTTAACCCGGTCATAAAGTCGAAAAAAAAAGTTAATAATAATACATCCATTACAAAAAATCCCACAATGTGGTTAATAATAATACATCTATTACTGAAAATTGTAATTATCATACATTTTTAACAACAGATGTTTTATAGTGAAAAAACTTTGTTTATTATTTGAATCTTATCGTTACAAAATGACTACAGTTCTAAAATATTTCCATATATACTTTTTGCTTTATTATAAAGTATTATGCAAGCGTGTTTAAAAACACAATCTATCCCTAAGTCAATCGGTAGATTAACGCAACCCAAACTCGCAAGAAGAAAATGGTTCGAAAATAGACACAGAGTATAAACAAACATTTTCTTAGCGTGACTGGAAAATTTCTCAGTGCATCTAATGCAATTTTCTTAACCCTCTAATCAGATGATGCTATATTGTTTTATTAATGAATAGCTGAAGTACACCCAACATTGCTTGGGGTTATTATTGGTTTGGAATAAGGTTTAGGGTTGTGAATTCTAATGTACCTGAAAACTGAGTGCATTTTTAGGATTGAAATAATATTATTGTAAATACTTTTTTTTAAGTACTTGTTTTGGACATCCACAACTTCATCTACGATTCGCACGCACGTCATACATTCTCAATACACATCTTTCTTAGTTCATCACGCACGCTTCCTTTTATCACAAATAATTATTTGATTCATGTCCTTCTCAGGCCTGTCCAAATTTTCCTACCATCCACTTCGTTTAGTATCATGAAATTCACATAGTTGTTGATAATAACCACAGATATATGAATATATAGACTAGAAATTAAAGGTGAGGGGTAAAATCAACTGTTGAAGAACGAAGGGGGTAAAGCTGACTGTGATTCGTCAATAAATCAATCTGACAGTATATAGGCATCTCGCATTATAATATCACCATTTAGTTCTTAAAAGTAAAATCTGCTTTTGAATGAATAGACATTTTTACATGGGAGCGCAAATTACTCGCCACGTTATGAACAAATTTGCGAAGTCCAAATTCGGCAAAAAATTTCTTCTATTTTCAGAGTCGAATATTTCGTTTAAGTATTTAGTTAAGACACTTTTATAAATGTTCATAATTTACTTCCCAGCAACCAACCAGCTTTGTGTTTCGCGTCCAGACGTTTCTCGATGTGATAGTATATGGTTCTACAACTGATCCATATTATACGATGTGAATATGCTTAAAATAAAGTAAAATAATGCTTATATATGGAATGTAATACGACAATTGGGTTTATTCTCTTTTTCACATCTATTTTTACAAGTTTTCATAGCACAAGTCAACATTTTGCCGTGTTATTTCGTAAAATGAACCGATGATGCCTCGACCATAGTTCGCACAAGAATTATGACGTCACGTTTTCAAATTTCACTTGAGGCCATACGCGAGCCCAGCCGACTCCAATGGAACCGGTATGGGGAGTGGGGATAATACGCTTTTAATCACTTAGGGCAGGTCTACTAATATTCATATGTCTATGGTTACGTGGTTTAAAAGAACTAAATGGACAAACAGATTGACGCGAATAGCGTCTTTATTTTATACTATTTAGAGATTTCTCCATGTCTATAAGTAACTCCACGACATGGGTGAGTTCCTAGGGTTATTTGCTATCTGTAGTTTGTAAAATAGTATAAATACTACCAGAAATCAATAATTATAATAAATGTGGCGATAGATGAGATGCAATGGTGAATAACTTTCTATCAATCTATCGATGTTTTTTTTCAATGATACGTTTTAAATCAATATATGTTCTGTTCCTTTTGGGTTAAATAAATGTACTGACGCCATGCATTTTGCTGCATTGTTTATTTTGAGTAGCCGAACTGTTTTAGTTTTCACGCGAACATAAGTAACGTGGAAAAATTCCATCAACACCCGGCGATATAAAACAACCCTGTTAATTGGCAATGCAATTTACAACCGGCGAAATGAAGCAGGAATCATAAAGGATATTATGTCAGAAAAGCTATTGATTCTTTTAGTGTAACAGGCCCGCTCATCTGGAATAAACTTCCCTCAGCTCTTACTAATCTCCAGAATTTGGCTGAATTTAAACGGGCTTTAAAAACAAAATTATTTAAAAAATCTTACCATTCATAAATCTTAACTTCTTTTCAATATTTTGTTATAAGCCATATTCTAAGAATTCCGGTAATTTTTTGGTTTCGGTTGTCTCCTTATTGTATGTACCTTTTTAAAATGTCTTCTCAGAAAATTTTCATTTCTGAGCACAAACTGTCTCCTGTTTTATATTATGTTTTAGTTTTAATATTCGTGTTTTGTCCTGTCCTGCTGTTATTGTTATTCTAAGTCTTGTAACCACTTTGTATAAACAGTGTATGTAGTGCTATAATATTACATCTGTATTGGGTAAGGCACACTTTAGGAATAATTTTAAGAACCACTAATACTGAATTACCATTTTTAAGTTTGCTATAGTTAAGCGCACTTGAAGTGAAATGACACTAAACTGCGCTACATAAATGCCATGTTATTATTATTACTGAGAAATGTTTTGTCAATTTTTGGATTTGTTTTTATTTGACAATATAAAACAGTAGGATTAACTAACTGGAGGATTATCCTTACTATTTCTCATAGATTTTTTTTAAATTTTTTATTATCAATATAAAGTTTTTTTACAGGTTTTTCTTTCGATGTCTGTCTCACTAGGATAAACCTGTGTCGAGACAGACGTATTTGATACATGAATTAATGTTTACATATTTTTTGATACATAAAATATTTCATTACATTAAATGACATTGTGAAAAAGATACAAAATAATAAATAATAATAATAAATGTTAAATTTGTTAATCAGCATCTAGTTGGAGTACATACTTATGTAGGGATTTTTATAAAATTTTTGATCATGGATCTGTTTTGGCTGATGATCCAAGACTTGATGTCTGTTAAATATTTCAAAAAAAATTCGTTCAGTCTAATGGCTAGTGGGAGAGCATTATATAGCCTTGTTGCAAAATATCTAAAATTTCTCTGGCCAAAAGTTGTTTTAGCGAAAGGGATTTGTGAGAAATTATGTCCTTTGGTTCTAGTATCACGAGCAGTTTGGATATTGTCAATATGTTAAGAAGAGATCCTAATGCGTTATTACGATCTCTATAATAACTGAATTGTTTTTGTGTTTAATTCGTAGAACTTAATTTTTTTAAATATAATTTAAATCAAATTTATTGATGTTTTTTGTTATTATTGTGAGAGATGTTTCAGCGTTCATTTCAAACTGTGGTTAGGCCACATTGAGATGACTTATTAATATGATTCTATTTACTCTCGTCCATTTCCAATTTTTATGATGTCAAAAATGATTTATTACCGGTTTAATCGATTTGCAGAGAAATTAATTATGACAATAGATTTTTTATTCTTTGGGGTGCTTTGAAAACAGTTTTTAAAGCTGTCACAATAATAAATAAACTGAAATACTTGCAGAACTCAATGAAAATATTATTAAATTTTAATGGTTAATATTGGATAGATATGAAATGTTACAAGTGCAATGGCTATATGCACAAAGCGCAAGAAGTGAAAAAGCTTGCACTCGATGTTCTGAAATACGTGACAATTTAAGCTGTCAAAACAACATTCAGCACATTAACTACAAAAAAATAATTAGAAACTTAATTTTCAATTGCCAACTCACCATTATGCTTGGAGTAATGAAGGCTCAGTACATTGATAAAAATTAAAGCTGAAAAAAGAAAACTGATTTTTTTTGCCATTAAAAACTCAACTAAAAAACACCAACCAAATAATTGCAAGCTCTACTACCAAAATGTCAGAGGTCTTAAAACAAAATTAACTTTACTTCAGTCAACACTACCAATGTTCGAGGATGACTTTGTAGATGTAGATAATATGTCGCATATTTTTTTGCATAGCTTCTTCACTTACGCCGTTAAGATTCAGCCTTTATAATTTTCTCGTCCTAATGTTTCTACCAGCTCTCTCATATTGCATTATTTGTCTTTTATCTTTCTTCTGTCTTTTATCGTTCTAATGTCACAACGATTAACATGGCAGCTGAAAAATAAAAAAATTACCTAGCAAAATTATATTGTATGGATACATGAAAGAAACTGCACACACGTAGAAAAATGAGTATTGCTAATTTATGTCTTCAAATTATTCGTAATGCGGTTAAAACGGGATTGCAGGCCCTTAACGAATGAAATGATAGGTTTCCTGATAAACTTTTATTAAAATACGAATGTATTATCAATTCGTCATTATATATTATCAAGGAAACACGTTTTCCGATAAATTAGAAATTTACTAAAAGTTTATCAAAAAAAGGTCTGCAATCCGTTTTTAACCGGATTACCAATAATTTAAAGAGATTCTTAATAAATAAGAAAAACACATTTTCTCCATGCAATTTCTATAAATAAACGTTTACAAATAATTTTTAAGAATATAAAGAGGAAATTTTTTAAATCAAAACTGTTGTTTTTTATTGTTGTGATCCGGTTAAAAACGGGGCTGTAGGCCGCTTACTAATAAACTTTTAACCAATTAACTATCTACCCGTGCATCGTTTTCCCGCAGGAGTAGGAAATAGAGGACGGACTGCTAAATAACTCGGTCTTCACACTCCTTGCCTCATTCACATTCATATATGCTATTCTATTACTGTCCCCGACTTCTGCTATCATTCACATTTACGCCATATATTCTCTTTACACTCTGTACTTCGTTCATTCATTTCAGCATTATATATTATCAAGGAAAATGCAGCCGCATGAACACCTATTCTAATAAATTAGAAATTTACTAAAAGTTTATCAGGAAACTGCCTGAAATCCATTTTTGACCGGATTACCGATCATTACAATATATTTTTTGATTCTCTCCCTCTATTTAAGAAAAACTTTTTTAGCACACTGAATTCGCCCACATAACACATACAACCACACACAGACACACATGCACACGTATACACACACAAACACTCACACACACCTCTCTCCTTCCCCAGCACACTAATCTAACTTAACTTAAATGTAACTTAACCGTAAAATGTATAATATACCTCATATGTATATATGTCAGCGATATGTCATTGGTACCAATTATTGTACTAACTTTTATAACTTTGTAACTATTGTCATCTATTTAATTATGTACTGTTTGTTTCTGCAATAAACAAAAATTAAATAAAATAAAATTACCAAGCGTTTTGAAATGAATTTCGTATAATTTAATATATTATGTAGTATGCAGTTTTGAAAAATAATCATGCAATATAATAGATAAAAAATGAAAAAAAAAAAATTAATATCCAATCAAAAAAAGTACTTGCAGAGATAAACAGTGAGAAAAAAAGTTTTTTTTTAACATGTCTCTTATTTTGAAGATTCGTTAACAAACTTTTATTGATTTGGGTAACATGTTGTTAATTTAGTAACACTATTCTACGGTTCTTCGACCCTATCAATATAGATATCTGGGAATAACGTGTTAACAGTTTGTCTTGTTTTATGAGCATATAGCACTATTCTGTTAATATTTAAATTGAGATATTGTGTGCTGACTCACAGTTTTATGAGATGATTTATTCCACTCGAACAACGAGTGGAATGACTTCGACGGGACTCAAGAATAAGAATGTCGACCAATGAGTGCGGCCTTCATTGGAGAATCTATACCCAGATTATAAGACGGGCTAAGAGTAATTTGAGTATGTATATTGTAAATTTTGAACTAAATTAAGATTTGTTTTTGTTGAGTGTCCCCACGTAAGAAAGATAGAAGACAAGTAATGCAATATGAGAGAGCTGGTAGAAACATTAGGACGAGAAAATTATAAAGGCTGAATCTTAACGGCGTAAGTGAAGAAGCTATGCAAAAAATTATGCGACATATTATCTACATCTACAAAGTCATCCTCGAACATTGGTAGTGTTGACTGAAGTAAAGTTAATTTTGTTTTAAGACCTCTGACATTTTGGCAGTAGAGCTTGCAATTATTTGGTTGGTGTTGTTTAGCTGCGTTTTTAATGGCAAAAAAAAATCAATTTTCTTTTTTCAGCTTTAATTTTTCTCAATGTACTGAGCATTAACTACTCCAAGCATAATGGTCAGTTGGTAATTGAAATTTAAGTTTCTAATTATTTTTTTGTAGTTAATGTGCTGAATGTTGTTTTGACAGCTTAAATTGTCACGTATTTCAGAACATCGAGTGCAAGCTTTTTCACTTCTTGCGCTTTGTGCATATAGCCATTGCACTTGTAACATTTCATATCTATCCAATATTAACCATTAAAATTTAATAATATTTTCATTGAGTTCTGCAAGTATTTCAGTTTATTTATTATTGTGACAGCTTTAAAAACTGTTTTCAAAGTACCTCAAAGAATAAAAAATCTATTGTCACAATTAGTTTCTCATCAAGTCGATTTAACCGGTAATAAATCATTTTAGACATCATAAAAATTGGAAATGGACGGAGGTAAATAGAATCATATAAATAAGTCATCTCAATGTGGCCTAACCACAGTTTGAAATGAACGCTGAAACATCTCTCACAATAATAACAAAAATCATCAATAAATTTGATTTAAATTATATTTAAAACAATTAAGTTCTACGAATTAAACACAAAAATAATTCAGTTATTATAGAGATCCTAATAACACATAAAACATATTATGAAATATGAGAAGAAAACATAAAGTTAATTACAACATTTCCAATAACACCACTCTTCTAAATGACATCTTAGTAGATGGATAATTAGCTTTTTAAAATATGCGAGACTGTTTACAAATGACACATTCCAGACAGTAGATTACAGACTGCAAAATTGTTATTAGTTTATTACATAATTCAAGATAGAATGTAATATGACTCTTAAACCCCTAGGGGACCGGCAAAATTTTGTAAATACCTCAAAAATTGAAAATCAGATTTGAAATAATACATAGAAACACTTGTACACAATTAGCCTTTTCACTTTTGAATATTCTTGGACAGTAAATAAATGCGTTAAAAACTTCGAAAACTTAGCTTTATACACTGCACACTGCAGTGTATAGAGCTAAGGTAGTCATTGTTTAACTGGACTGCAAATGTAGTCAGTCGCACAATAGGGGTTAAATAACGTATATTAGGAACTCCAATTATCAATATCGCAATTAACTTGAATAATTTTATGGAAACATGTTTAGTCAGAAATTATCTACTTTTTTACTATTATTAGTAAAAATAAAATATTCGAACCTTTCTTCATAACACTGGAGTAAGACATTTAGTCCAAGTTTTAATGATAATTGCAGTGTATTTTAGATAACACTCCAACATTCCAATTTACTACAGGCAATAAATATATTATTATTAATTCGGTATTACTTTTAAATAACCACACGAAAAATAAATGATACTGTTAAAAAAGTGACGGCATGTCAACTTCATGATAAAATAGTAGTCATTCACAATATATATCGAGAACACGTGTTCTTTTCCTAATATATATCATGACGAAATGCGACAGTATCAGTATGTCAATTTCAATATCACCGTCCTCGTACACTTTCGATTCTTAAGAACTCTTTCAATTCATTCGTTATAGGCCCGCAGTCCCTTTTTTAACAGGAAAATGAATAATTTAACCAGAGTATCAATAAATTAAGAGTATTTCATAACAGTAAGTTTTCTCCATGCAAATAATTTCATGACGTCAAAGCTCACGATTCGAGAGTTTTTGCTGGAACAAATTGCAATATCCTTGATGTTAGTGTAAAAGATAAGATGGCAATAGATTTTAAGTCTATTAAGTTAACCATAGATGAGGTTTAACCTAATAGATTTTAAGTCTATTAGGTTAACCATAGATGAGGTTTAGCTGTCTGAGTATTGTAGAAACCGAGTGAATAATAAATAAAAGGAAACCTCAAGGTCGAGATCCAGATTATTCCAACTGCCTGCTAGTTAAGATATCTAAGCCAATTGTCAATTTATCACATTAATGTTCAAGTTTTATTTAATAGGAGAGCTCGAGAGAAAATTCGGAGACACGTCACAAATAATATAATAACGTGCTTAAAATTTGCATCTTATGACCTAATTGTGTAACAAAAAATATGTAGGTAACTAGGTACAATGATAAATTCAAAAATAACGAGAAATCATAAATTCCTTGTTCTCATTAATGTGGCACAATAGCCAGAGAAATATTCTGAAAATATCAAATAATCTGCCAAAAGTCTTACACTTCTCGTGCGAAAATATCGCCTGGCCTTCAAAAATTTTGACTGTCGTTTATTTTTACACTCGAACAGAAAACAGAGGGTGCACGGTGCACCGAGGAGTGTAATGCATCTCAGCACTTTTAATGCAATTGCGTCTAATTGCATATTTTAGAACAATGAAGAAAAATACATTTGGAAATATTTTGAATATTCAACAAAAGCAATAAACTTGTAATTATGCGACAAACCAAAGAAAATCTGAGCTTTTTTATAATTCCGAAAATTTAATAAAATTTGCTGAAAAAATGAAAAAATAAAGAATTTTAATATATTTTTTGACAAGTTTCAAATCGTTCGTTTAGTTTTAGTAGAACTGTTTCAATATCAATTTCAATTTCCTTTTAGAAAAAAATGTGTTATACAGATAAAATATTAAACTTTATGTTTATTTTGTATCGCACATGCACTCTATAACTACATACGTCCTAACCCAAATGCATCCATTTTTATTATTGCATTTTCAAACCAAAACAAAGAAAGTGAGTCAAACATATAAATGCGTCTTTTACAAAGTTAACTATTCTAGACATACAATAAGTGTGCATATAATATACCATCTTTATATTAATACATTAAAAAAGGGCAGTTGAGCACGTGGATGAGTTTGTGTATTTGGAAAGTATTTTTACGAGAGATGAAAAGGCTAATAGAGATATTGAAGGTAGGGTGAATGCGGAACGCGCTTGGCGAATAGTTTTATTAAAATAAAACTGACAAAAGAAGGTAAACTAGCAGTCCATAATAGAGTGCTGGTACCTATCTTGATGAATGGCAGTGAGGCATGGAACTGGCAGAGGAAGAAAGAAAATAGACTGAATGCTATAAAAATTAGCTTTCACTCTAGAAATGAGATCCTTAAGTGGCAAAACCATATTTGTTGGTGTGACAAAATACATATGTAAGCAAAATGAATAAAATTAATAAAGGGACAGTTAGATGGTTTGGGCATGTAGAGCATACTAACAAAGAAAGGAGTACAAGGAGAACATAAGAAGTCGGGGTTCCCCTAGGAAGATATGGTACAATCAAGTTAACCAGATACTTGAGTCGGGCCATGTCAAGAGTCGGAATAATAGAATAATATGAATGAGTGTGAATGAGGCAAGGAGCTGTTTGGTGGTTCGTCCTCTTTGTATACCAGTGCGGGGAGACGTCGTAATGGTTATTCGGTAACTACTAAAGCGTAATTATTATTATCCACCTGAAATCGCATATAACAAAGATCAATTATTCATATTTCTTATAGCACAATGGAAATTTGGTTTTTGAATTTCCATACATTACTGTTAAAATATTACTAATATTAAAATACTGTTTTTTATTCCTTAGTGCAAATTTTTAAAATGGTCTTTTTATTGCCATGCAAACTGTTGTTAAGTCTGACTTAGCTCAAAAATTTAAAACTCTTTACAGATAGAATAACAATTTATTATTACTAGTAGTTCTGTAAATAGTAAAACTCGCTGAGGTCACTTCGCGACCTCGCACCTCCCGTCCAAAGAGGTTTTTGCTGTAATTTTCTCATATTTAATAAATCAAATTCAAAATTTCACAAGATTTGTTAGATTATGTTCCTAGTTGTATGGACAACTAGGTAAAAAAACCATCACAAGTCAGAGCTTGAACAGTATTTTAAATATTTTCTGACCTACGTGGAAAGTTTAAAATATACGTAGCCTCGCTTGTTTGCGTTAATAAAATAGTTTTTTTTTCCTATTACATATATTCGAAATATGCCTTTAAGATGTGTCAATACCCACAAATTAAGCCAAAATCTTAACGACGTAAATGAAGCAGCCATGCACAACAATATGCGCCCTGCGCCCTGGCGTATTGGACAGACATGCGGTTGAATTTGCATTATCAAATCTCTAAAATAAAGTGAGAATCTTAACGACATAATTAATGAAGTCATGTAAAAACAATATTCGGCTTGCAGCCTGGCGTAATGGATGGACCTAAGGTCGACTTTGCCCTAGCAGGCCTAGAAAATCGATCTTTCTCGCGGGGTTTATTTAAATGATTTCTGATCAACGTATTACTAAAATCTAAAATGTTTCTGGAGGAATCCCTCGGGAAATTACTAATTCATCGTCTAGAAAAATAAAATCTGGTGCTTACTTCTAATTTTATAGTTGAAAAACGTTTTACATAACACATTTTAATATTAAGGTCCTGTTTATATTAATTTTTTAACCTTACATACGTAGGGATTCCTCTAGAAACATTTGAGATTTTAGAAAAAAGTTCATCAGAAATAAATTAAATGTGAGAGGAATAGCAAACCCTCTTTATTTGAGTCTGATGTCGCATTAAAGACTCATTTCGACCGGTTGGTAGCTGATTGGACAAATGCGTCTGTTTCTCACAGAGGCTTCGTAGTTTCAATTCCTCCTCTAGCTATATACACCATCATTACACGATCAAAATTTTTCCTCTACAAATATGTGTGATAGGAGTTTTTCAAATATTGTCAGATAATTCGTAGGCCAGTGAATTTTTGTCTTTGTTGCCTTTAAGTGCGTAGATTTACAAAACGCAGTACCTACCTAATTATTTATTAACTACTGTCAATAATTTTAGCCTAAATGATCCTTTTGATTGAAATTTCAGAGAAAAATCAATTTGTAATATGTTTATTTTTGAGCTAATATTATTTGTTGCAAATTGTTCCAATGAATTCTCTGAAGTAAAAATCTGGGTCAAGCCAAACTTTGGGAACTGTTCCAAGAAATTGTGCACTTAGGAATTTTATTGCAATTTCGTTCACTTATTTCTTATGCGAGCGATGGAAAATTATTATTTCGAGTCTAAGCTTTTCAATACTACATGTACAATATTTATGATATATTAATATGTAGACGTTGTAATATTTTACGATGTGTCATGATCTATGAAAATAATTTATTTTAAAATATTGTCACCATGTGGTGTTTTATTAAATTTATTGGACAAGTTATTTGGATACATTTGGTACATTCGGATGTTTGGTGTAATAGATTTTTCCTCCGACCCTGACAGAAATCTAATGGGAGAAAAGTTGATACGGGAAAGTAGTTTTGCTATGGGTAGAAGGTGAAACATAATTTCTCTTTATCGTGTTTGTTTTTGGGTAATCATGCCGTATTACGTTTCTTCCTTCTTTAGCCGTTTCGGACAGAGTAACAGTGTCCATAACCAGTGGATATTGAGAAAAAAAATATTTTTCCTATGGTTACTCTCCAAAAACTTTTTTCGAGGTTCATATTCAAATTTAATCATTCTCACAGAATAAATGATACTTGTTTAATGAAATCGGCATCCTTGAATTGTTCATTATTGTTTAGAGGAATGGTAGCACATTTTTTTTTAAATATTGTCAGGTTATCGCCCTGATACGGAGAAAAACTAGTAATCCAAATTTATTAAGAATCTCTTTAATATTATTCGTAATCTGGTTAAAACGGGATTTATGGCTCTTATCGAATGAATTAATAGGTTTCTTGATAAACTTTTAGTAAAAAAACTTACAAATGTATTATCACGATGCCGGAACGCGTTAAGTTAACGTGTTTCTCCTTATTATTAAGGCAAAAGCAGGTGCATGAACCCATATTCCGATATTTAGAAATTAACTAAAAAAAAACCTGCAATTCCATTTTTAACCGGGTTACCAATAATATGAAGAGATTCTTAATAAATAAGCAATATCAATTTTTCTCCGTGCACTATTTAGATACGAAACGTTATTTTAATTGGCTTTAGACGTGTTTGGTTACCAGATACGAATAGCGAGGTACTGCTTCTTTCATCTTTTCCATCTCTTCCTTCCAAAACCCTTCCCACACCCTTTATCCCCACAACAGGGGATGCCATAGTTTCACTGGCTACGGTTGACAGGGAAATGTTGGAACTCTATTGCGGTTTTCACATAAACAAGATATCTATACTTGATATTAACACGTTTTCGTCAATTCCCTATGTACAATAGGCCCTTAAGGCGATGCCATTCGTAGTAATGCAAAATCATGTGTTTTTGGTTTGAAAATTTAGTCACCTAGAAATGTTTCAGATGCTTTAATTAAATACTGCGAGTAAAATATATCTTGGACTTTGAAATAATCGAGTATTTTTAGATACGTCTTTTATAAGCCCAGAAAAAAATTATGTAAAAGCCTATGAAAACTGCTTTAAAGTTCAAAATCTCCTACTTACGAACCCATTTTCGGTTATGATTTTATTGTATAATGTGGAAAATTAAGTTATTTATAAAATAATCGAAAAAAATTAAATATTTATACCTGAACATTCACAAAATAAAATAATAGGCAGTTTTTGGGCATGTTTTTTTCTTGCATAAATCAAAACAGGCGGATGATGTTAAGCGGGAATTGAAACCTTATCGCCATCTACATAAAGGTTGTTATTTATAGTGGCTCAATTTAAAATATTACATGACGTAGTGCATCGCCTTAATCAAAAATGCTAGTTTCGGTCGTCTGTGCGTTCAGCGTGAACCTGGTTCAATGAATTCGATTTTGGTGTTGAATTTGTGTAATTAAAATTCGAAATAATTATGTGAATAGTTCAAACAGTTAAGGCACCTACCTACAATTTAATATTTTTAACGGAAAAAAATATTCTTGTCATTTTCAAAACGGGAACTGATGTACCAAGAATTCAGACTATCCTTGTGTTTTTAATTTAATTTTCAGGGTGTGCACTAGCCACACTAATCTGCTTATTTTTTAGTTGGTAGCTTACACAGTAATATTTATTTTGCTATCAATACAGTGGCGGTTACTGGCCAATCTCATTGGGAGTTAAAAGAATAGAGATTTCTTTTCCAAATTAGGTATTTCACCAGAGATTGGTCACCTAGTAACAAGATACAACTAGGCGATTCATTAAGACGTCTGTGTCTAAAGATTCGGAGTCTTCTCGGAGGTTACGAAATACAGGTTTTGAACGAAAATCATGTTTAAAGGAAGAAATTCACAGTATGTAACTGCTTGCAACCTGACAAATACGATAATATGTGATTGCCCTTATTTAGAACAGGTAACTAAAATTAAATACTAAGGTATTATTTTTGACAGCAATTTGAAGTGGAAACAACATATAACCACTACAGCAAACAAAACTTAGAAAATTCATTTACTTTTTTAGACAAACTCGCAACTTTCTCAACCTAAGCCTGCTCAAAACAATCTACTATGCACTTTGTCAATCTTTAATAGAGTATGGTATCATAGCATGGGGAGGAGCAAACGATACCGCCATTGATCCAATATCTAAAGCTCAGAAACTTATAAAAAAGATTATCCTCAAACTACCAATCACAAGCAGTTTGGATGAAATCTTCAGGAAAATCTGTGTTATGGACATAAGGCAACTTTATGCCAAAAAAATACTAACATACTTCTTCAAACACAAAACTACTTTTGACAATATCCAAACTGCTCGTGATACTAGAACCAAAGGACATAATTTCTTACAAATCCCTTTCGCTAAAACAACTTTTGGCCAGAGAAATTTTAGATATTTTGCAACAAGGCTATATAATGCTCTCCCACTAGCCATTAGACTGAAGGATTTTTTTTTGAAATATAAAACAGACATCAAGTCTTGGATCATCAGCCAAGACAGATCCAAGATCAAAAATTTTATAAAAATCCCTTCATAAGTATGTACTCCAACTAGATGCTGATTAACAAATTTATCATTTATTATTATTATTTTTTATCTTTTTCACAATATCATTTAATGTAATGAAATATTTTATGTATCAAAAAATATGTAAACATTAATTTATGTATCAAATACGTCTGTCTCGACACAGGTTTATCCTAGTGAGAAAGACAAAAAAAAAAACTTTATATTGATAATAAAAAATAAAATAAAACGTATTTTAAAAACAAAACTAAAAACACGATAATTACAGAAAATTTCTGAAAATTTGATGTTAAAATTATGTCATAAGAGCTGCGCACACATGTAGCAAGTAGATTTAGAAGGTTTGCAAATTCACCACTCTGGCGCCACTAGTGTGTTTTATATGAACATAAGAATTATTACGGAAGGTTCCATAAATGCTGATATTTATAACGAACTAATAGGACATTCATTTCGGAATCGGTCTTATGCAGTAAGAGTACATAGGAGAAAAATGAGTATAACTCATTAACTCGTGTTCAGGCAGGTGTTCTTTTCCTGATAAACATAATGACGAAATGCGACAATATTAGTATTTTTATGAACACGCGTTATACTGATACATCTGAAATCTGTAGATTCATTCGTTTTTAATAAGACTGCGTATAATCTGACTAAACTTTCAATAAATTGGAATTATTTTAAATTAGTATCATTCGCACGGGTGTATTTAAAAATGTGTTTTAAAATTATAATACAATTAGTATCAAAAGCTTTTGATACTATCTCCCTTGAAATTCTTATTAATAAACTAAATGCCATTGGTATAAGAGGAAAACACCTAGAATTTATTCAAAGATACTTTACTAATCGAACCCCAAGTGTCGAAATCGAAAACAAATTCATTCAACCCCTACCTATAGCCTACAGAGTTCCCCAAGGAAGCTTCTTAGGCCCTACTTTGTTTCTCATCTAAATAAACGATCTTTGTAACCTAATGATAGATGGAAAATAGTAAGTTTTGCTGACGATACTGTGCTACTCATTCTATCCAACACTTGGTTAGACGCATACAAAATGGCTGAGAAATCAATTAACTCTATTAAAAAAATGGCTAAATATTAATGCCTACATCGAACGGCCCATATCAAGTACCCTGGTCTTACATTTGATCAATATCTTAAGTGGAATACACATTGCCTACTTATCACAAATAAACTTAGAAAACCTATTAGTTTCTTCAAAAACATTAGAAACATACTAGACTCTATGAAAATTGTTTATTACTCTCTTTGTCAATCTATCATTGAGTATGGAATAATCGCATGGGGAGGTGCATCACAATCAGCTATAGATTCATTATCGAAGGCACAAAAATTAATTATGAAAGTTATTCTTAAAGTTCCTTTAATAACAAGTACTGCAGATATATTCTACAAATTCCATATATTAGATATTCGACAAATTTAAAAAAAAACTATCTTAAATCATCTGTTTAAAAATAAAACACATAAAATTTATGAAAATACCCGAAATATTGTAAACACGAGGCACAAAACCGAGGTCACAGAAATTTCAAATACATTGCGTCAAAAATATACGATAACCTACCTGAAAAAACAAGACAATCGAATAATATTAACAAAAAAAAAAATCCTGATCAAACAATGGATCATCGAAAAGGGTCGTGCAATAATTAGTCACCTCACCCAAATATAATCCTCTATCTCATTATTAATACCACTACCTACCAACCTGAAAATTTTTGTCAAATATTTTTGCTTTATTGAAAAATGTACTTTATTTTAATATTTGTAAACTAGTCGGTCTCGACACAGGATTTCCTAGTGAGACAGGCAAAGCCAAAAAAATATATCTAAAGCTTTTTATATAGATGCACATAATAAATAAGTAAATAAAAATAAATTATGTCGTATTTTCTTTTCTTCTATTTATTGATGTTCACTGCATAAACGCACGCTTTATAGAAAACCGCCACTGATGAAGTATATTAAAAAAGATACCAATAACCGGAGTATAAAAGCTTCAAGATTTTCCATTCGCCCGCAATCTAGCGCGCGGACAACCATGCAAATTCCTCAGGCACGACCTCTCGGGCCCGGTTCACTACTTCCTGATAATGTCAAACAGCCTAGTGACCTCAACAAAAGTGACCGACACAAACTATGGAAATATAAAATGTCATTGTTTTCCCCTGGAGTTGGTTCGCCCCGTTGGCGAGAGGTGCTCAGATGTGTTTTCTGAACGGGTTTAAAAGGCGACTGTGGCCCCGGATTTATACTTGTTCTAGCGAAACTTCTACAGATATATCAGACATATTGCAGGTTTTATAACGCTGCCTTAGGAAAACTACGTGTTCTTTATCAACCCTAAAGTGACACTGATACTTTTACAAATACATTTTAGTGAGTACAATAAAAATAGTATGCTTGCTTCAAGCTTGAAAATCACTAAGATGTTGTTATGATCATTCAAATTAAATATATCTACACATATCTGGCCTGCGATTCTGGAGTTAAACGATCAATCGTTTTCGTATGCGCCGTCTTCGAGTGAAAAACTACTAGTCGCCGCGACTAACTTTTTCGAATGTTTCAATTTTACGTATTCTTGAGCGTCGAACGGTCGAAGTTGGTAGAAGAGATGATTATATTGGCACCCCTGTGAATATTGTCTATGTTCCTGATGTTTTTGGGATTTCTATGGTGTGACTGTCAAACAGACAACAGTTATTCGTTATTCAAAACAGAAATGGCTGCGGGACATATTACAAATTTCCAAAAGCAACTCTTAATTAAGCTTGTAAGCTCCGATAAAGACTTAGTAAGTGGGAAATTTTCACCCACTTTTACATTTGCGGAATCCGCGCGGTAAAACAAAAATTGACAGCTAGTCTAGATTTTGACAGCCAATTCCATAGAAACGCCAACAACCTACCACTCGCTGCCCTGTTTCTACTGGTTGCACCCAGTAGATGTTGTGTGGAATGACTTTTGACGTTTGGCGTCAAAGTATGTACCTTCGACCAATTTCGGGAATAGCAACGACGACCAACGTACGTACTTTCGACGGCGATTACGAGCGCCCTCGAATCAGGAATAGAGCCCCTGTTAGTATTTTTACAGTAATAATTTTTAAAAATTTGTATCGTTTTAGATGGCATTAAAATTCAGAGAGTAAAAACTTACTTTGTACACATTTTAATTTGATTCAAATAATATGAAATATAAAATTCGGTTGTGACTGTTTGAAAGAACATGGATTTTTCATTGAATTAAATACTTTCAAAATTGGCAGTGTTGACGATTGTGGGGAAAATTAGAACAAACGAAAAGACAGGTACCAAATAATTTAATTTAATTAATAATTATGCATTTGGAATGTGTATTTCATTCAAGTATATTAACGGTGTTCATATGGAAGGTATATTTCCGATCGTTTCTAAAATATTATTTTCTAAATTCAGCTTCACAAATCCTACACTTAATATCCCGTGATTTTTCAAAGAACTGCGCTAATAGCTTCGCAAATAAATTAAATTTAAAAAATATTTCATTTCTACTGTTTTCCAGAGCTTTCCAGTTATTTACAATTCGCAACTTTTTAAACTTAATTAACTTTTAACTGTTAAAATAAGGGGACTGAATATAGCATAAGGCGACATAAGACTCTAATAACGGGGGGTTTTTATCGACGCTCACATATCAATTATTTGTGATGAACGCATTACTAAGATCTCAAATGTTTCTAGAGGGATTCCCATGAATGTAAGTTATTTGTATTTACAATTAATAAAAACAGGACCTTAGCATTAAAATATTTTATGTACAACGGCTTGAAATTTTTTCAAAACGTTTTTCTACCATAAAATAAGCGGTAAGCACCAGATTTAATTTTTCTAGACGATGAATTAGTAACTTCTTGAGGGATTCCCATAGAAACATTTGAGAATTTAGTAACACGTTCATCAGAGATAATTATAATAAACCCTACGGAAAATTCGACATTCTTGGCCTGCTACGGCAAAGTCGACCGTAATTTCGTCCATTACGGAGGGCTGCGCGCTGAATATTGTTTTTCACGACTTCATCACTTAAGTCGTAATTTTATTTCAGAGATTTGATAGGGAAAATTCAACCGCTTATTTTTGTGCCTGGCTACTTCACTTACGTCTTTAAGATTCTGACTTTATTTTAGGGTATTGTCTTAAAACAACGAATTTGATGGTATTAAAATAATTTGTTGGGAAACTCATTAAAAGTGTTATTAATAAACACCGTTAACTTAAAAAAATGCATAGTGAAATTTCAATTTTATCAAGATTTTTGGTGAAATTCATTCAAAGGCTTCACCGCATTTTCCCTTTGAAAAAAACATCAACGCCGGGGTCTGTGAAAACCTGCTCCGGTCTTACCAGGGTTTTTCTTCTAGCGGTAAATATTATCTTCGTGAGTGGTTTTTTCTTATCGCTGCTACGAGGGTTTTCTGACTTATATGCAAACGAGTTTTTACCCGCTTGGCGGTTTCGAGTACTTACTTCTACAAGAGAAGAACGCGCAGTTCAACGTGCGTACCAATTTTCATGGATAATCTACATAACAGCAATGAGTAAACTTTTCATGGATAATCTACACAACAGCAATGAGTAAACTTTACATGGATAATCCACATAACAGCAATGAGTAAACTTTCATGGATAATCTACATAACAGCAATGAATAAACTTTCATGGATACTCTACATCAGTGCTCCGCAACCTTTTCTCACCTACGACACACCAAATTTCTTCCTAGAATTCCGCGGCACACCAAAAGCTAAAATATATACATATAAAATTGATACACAAATTTTACAATAATTTCTTTTTTATTTGAAAACTATACATATAACTATAACATATTTATTTTTACGCAATCTTAATAATTATTATAAAATAATAATAAATTAATGAGCGATTAATTGTTAAATTAACCTGCGCTTGTTTCAATGAACGCAAAAGTTTTATATTCGGTTCGATTTTTGACAGCGCAACCCGAAATTCTTGGTCAAGACCTTTTAAGCATGACCGCTTATCATTTTTAATTAATACAAGCGTTGAAAAACTTTGCTCACATAAATATGTCGCTGAAAATGGAAGTAGTGTGAAGAATGCTTTGATGGAAATGTGAGGATATTCTTTTTTAACGTAAATCCGGAAAAAATCTAATTGATCTTCGGAGAAGTGAAGTTTTAATGTCATGTCATTGTTTAAATCTGTAAATTCCACTCGAATTTGCAGAAGCATTGCTTCCGTAGAATTTATTGCATTGGTTGCAAAAGGATTTCAAATCCAATCGTATTGTTCCGTATTAACGGAATAAAAATATCGACCAAATTTCTGGTGAAGCATACTTAAATGTTGTTGGGCCAGATCCACAGTTAATTGTTTGTTTTTAATTGTACTATGGTTGATCCTTTGGTACATTTCCAAACATCCTTTTTGCAACACTTTCTGCCGAAGTTCGTTATTAAGTTTATTCAAATGCTCGAATATATCAGCCATGTATGCAAGTTTGGTTATCCAGTAATTATCATCGAGGTACTGATATAGTTTGGGCATATTTTGATTTAATAGAAACTCACACACCTCGTAACGAAGCTCAAACAATCTAGCCAAAAGTTTGCCTCGGAATAGCCAACGAATTTCAGTATAAAACTATAAAGATTCATATTCGGCTCCCATTTCTGCACAGAGTATTCCAAAGATTCGCGAGTTTAGGGCTCTTGATTTAATTATGTTTACGATTTTAATGCATTCATTCAGCGTGTTCAAAAGTTCCTCCGGTAAATTTTTGACCATCAATGCTTCTCGATGTATGCAGCAGTGTGTAAATTGTAACGTTGGATTTTTTTGTTTTACATAAAAGACAAAGCCCTTTTTACTACCCGTCTTTGCCGCAGCGCCATCCGTGCAAACAGCAATGCAATTGCTCCATTTAATATTATATATTTTGAAGAAATCATCGGTTACTTGAAAAAATTCTTCACCGGTAGTTCGCTCTGGAACCTCCTTAAAAAATAAATAATGTTCTTTAATAAAGTCCTCGTCAACGAAAAGTACAATAGCTATCAACTGTGCTTTATTTTTAATATCGGTTGTTTCGTTGATCTGAAGCGCAAATTTTTCAGCCAATAGCAGTTTTCTAATCAGTGTTTCTAATATATTGTGAATATGTCTTTTAACAGTATCTGCAGACAATGAAAAATAGACAATATTATGAAAAATATTTTTTCATTGTGTATTAAATACATAATGAAATTTTGTAAAATGTCAAATACATTGAATTTGACCGCGGCACACCTGTGACCGTCTCACGGCACACCAGTGTGCCACGGCACACCGGTTGCGGAGCACTGCTCTACATAACAGCGATGAGTAAACTTTTCATGTATAATCCACATAACAGCAATGAATAACTTTCATGGATAATCTGTACAACAGCAATGAGTATACTTTCATGGAAAATCTACATAACAGCAATGAGTAAACTTTTCATGGACAATCTACATAACAGCAATGAGTAAACTTTTATGGATAATTTACATAACAGCAATGAGTAAACATGGAAACAGCTCATAATTATGGTCTCGTAGAAACAGCTCATAATTATGGTCTCGTCATTGTATTTCCCTTACTGTCCCAGTGAGAAATTTGTTTTAAACGGTGTTAGAAAGAAAAAACACTACACTTTATATTCAAATATTGAAGTTAAATATATAAAATCTGCACCTCAGATTCTGACAACGACAGAAAAGATGGGTGACAGTAATGTTTATAATACATTTATCTAATTTTAAGTGTACTTTTTTCTTTAATTTTAGTTCAGTATTTAGATCTTTTATTTTTAACTCTAACAATAAAAATTTTCAGGCTTTTTTCATCATCTTTAAAAAACAATTTCATAGAAATATGTATGTGTCCTTACATCCACATATAAGTTATTTTTCATTTATTTTTTATGTGAAACCGCATTAGAATTCCAACTGTTCATAACCGTCTGGATCCAATGAGGCCATGGCATCCCCAATCCCCTGTATGTTGTGAGGCTGAAGGAGAATGGCTGGAGGCTAAACACTGTGGAAGGAGATGGGGAAAAGGCTGAGCTATTTCAAGCAACTTTTAATTCTGAAGTGTGGTCTTACACCAGGGCGATACGTAGAGTATCTTCGACTCTGGAACATGCCACAAATATACTGTAAGTTATTTTTAATTAATAAATTATGAAATAACACACATGAATCAAATAAAGTGTACACGCCATGATATGAAACCCGCCATCTCTGGCTTGATAATCAAGAGCGTAACCCCTCGACCACGGAGTCCATCGTATTTAATAATAAATAAATAATCATGAATTAATTAGTCAAAAGGAAAATATTTTTTATCAAGGAAATGTTTTCCACCCCTGTTCTAGTCCAAAAGGCTATTAAGATTATTTCTTTTATGAGCCCCGCAGAAGAGAAGAGATGTGATTTAATGCCAGGATTAACGGTGAGATCTGCACTCTGCTATAAGACCGACAGCCTCCGAGCGCTTAGCCTCACTTTTAACGGACGAACAAATTGCACTTAATTAAACCGTAAAACAATATTATAAGGTGCTGTTATTAGAAGTATTCAAACGAGTTGCTACTTTCAATAACTGTTATTTCCTGTTTGATTGAAATAATTTACAAGTTTTCTATTTAGAAGTGCAGAAAAATTCAGGATAGAAAATAACGTGCTAAATTTATATCGTTGGTATTACATGCGATATTTTAGTTTTATTATTATTATTTAATGAGCTGACAGCATTCTGCTGATGTGCTCATATTTTATTTCACAATAAGTTTAACAGTAATTGAGTAGATTTAAATTAATAAAAATACGACAAGACCTCGTAGTAAACGTTCAACTATGGTTTAAAGGAAGATAATATAAAAAACGGTAATAATTAAGCGAAAATGGTGAAAATATTTAATAAAACACTACTCGTTTGAAATGGAGCAAAAATCTTTCGACAGATGCTTTAGTAGCATTTAAAGATACACTATGATTTTTTTCTTGCCTATAACATATTAAATAATAGAACAAAACGTGTTTTTAATAATTTTCGAAGCTTACTTTGCGATTTTTTTTTATCGAGGGAATTTCATATAATTAACGTTTCGGCATAGCAAAACTTCGAAAACAACATATATATTTTTTTAAACTTAAAAACTTTAATTAATAATGGCTTAACTATTTCATCTCTTCACATGAAAAACGAGATTTAAATTAATAGATTAGATGACATGTTGTGGAAGTTTGTTCTATGCGTCAACTATTCTATTTGAAAGGAAGTTTTAGGAAGTGTTAAGTGCTAGGATTGGACGCAAAAGACGTTTGGTTATATATTTTTTAGCGTCCACGGAGATTTATATTTGTTAGTGGTGATTTTTTTTGGATACCATGGCAACTATAATGTCCAAATAAAAATTTTGAAAGTCTTCACCAAGTCACCCCTTCGTCACTTTGGTAATCTCTAATAAGTTCTTTGAATCTATCTTCAGATTGCCGGCCTTTCAAGTTCGTGATATTTTGGTAAATCATCTCTCTACCCTTTCTAATAGATCTATACCTTTTGCAAAAAAAGTTGAAATGCAAAAACAGCTATAAAATATTATCATTCCTCTTTAGTAAATTCAGAAAATACGATTTTGGTTAAAATTAATCACTTTGAATATCGTCTATTCAGGAAAAAGTCACCACATGACTTTTTCCTTTTTTGTCATACACAAAAGTACTGTTTGTTGCTGTCCAAATTATTTGTGTTTCATAAAATCATCAAACCAATTACCGCCCATTTTGAACCAACAAAGACTCACCGAGTATTGATTTAATAGCAACTCCTAAAGATCAGCAAACTTTCGTAACGGCAACTTAGGATCTGCTATAACCTTATCGACTGTCCTGACTTACTCAAACTAATAAACTTCAAGACACCACCCAGAACAACTAAGTTTAACGACTTATTCTACATTAACCAGTCGCGTACAAATGCTAGTGACAAGGATCCAATCAGAAGAATGATAATAAAAATCAAGATTCTGACATATTTTTTGATACATGCACTACTTTTTGGTGGAAAATTGGAAGATGTTTTCTTATATAAAATAATAAAAAACAAAAACTTCGGAATATTTCCGTCCTTCCTTTCTATATTGTATACTTTCTCGTTTCTCGGTTTAAAACATTTTTGAATTATTTTTTTTTCCTTCTATTAAAAAAAAAATATTTTTAAACGTTTATTAATGGATATTGTGATTTTTCTTCATTTTTTCATCTAAATATACAGGATGTTCCAAAAAAAAATAGTGTAAAGCAGAAGTCTAGAAGTAGAGCACCCCTAGAGCTACTCAAATCACCCCCTGTATGTTCCGCAAAACTTTGTTGTTCGAGTTATGATTTTTTTTATGAAACCTTCACTTACAAAAGATTATTATCTTTTATCATAATTGACGACTCTTCCAATAATTCGTCGCTTGAGTATCTGACAGCTACTATAATTCACCGGTGTTGATATTTGTAATTCAGTAATCCGTCGCATACCTCATCCCTTGTACTCCCTCAAGCACCAAGCTTTATAGACCGATGATTTGGATTATCTTACTCTTACTAAGTTACTTTAATGCTGTCCAGCTTGCTAGAACTAACAATTTTACCAGTCACAGGGGTCATTATAAATTTATTGTTATTTTAGGACTTTTCGGTTAGTCCTCCTTCTCTGTGTATTCTAACAACTGTCACATGTGTTTCTGTTCGTTTCATTCTGCCACGTTTTTTGTTTGAATTAGTTTTCAAAATGGAGTATTATCGCAATTGTTAACATGACATCATAACTTCAAACCTAAATTGAAAATTTTAAGAAAGATCTGTAATTCGCTGCTTTCACTAATTGGACACTTGACCAGTTTGGATGGCAGATTAATACAGTAGTTGCTTCTGAAATATTAATTTTGCCACTTTTATTAATTTTCGTCTTTTTATGCTTGCTTTTGTCGTATTCTATGATAATATTTTTTTTCGAGACATCTTTACTTTTATTTCGATGGTCTTTAAAATTAATGAAAAACGTTAATCTTATTTTTAAACCTAGTGCAGAACAACAAAAAAATTGGATTGGAAGACAAGGTGCAGTTAAATTTATCACTTAAGTCGGGTTCCGTCAATAGTGAGATTAACAGATGTTGTGAGCCGATGCAAAAATCGTATGAAACAATGAATGTGTTATGTTATGACTACCACAATGACTGCCACACTACACAATCCTTGTTTAATTGTGTGTCACTCTATCCTATCTACCTACAGGAACTTGAAAACGGCGCGATTGTTAGTTTATTAGTTAGTAAGAAGAAATAAAGGACCGCTCAAAATTTGAAAAAATGGTGAGGTACTCAAAATAAACAGCACTTTTTTTTTGTTTAAAAAATATGACAGTAGTGAAGATTAATAAAAGTTATGGGAATGAGTATGGTATGGTATGTTTCTTCATATGAAAGTTGTTGATTTAAGTGTTACATTGCCATAATAAGAAGATAAGGTTGTACCAAACATAGTCAAAAAGGTAATGTATGCAAATTTTACTTGTTTCATTTGAATATAATATGTATTTCTTTGAAATTTGAATGATATTACATTTTAAAATTTCGGATAAAGAGGATAGGTACAAACCAGCTTCCTTGAGAAAACCTGTGTTTTCACGTATATTTCCAGTATAACCTATAAAAAATGATAAATGACAATACCTTAACCAACTGCCTTCCACTGTTTTTTCGACAGCATATTGTGATAAACATTTATTCTATTAGTCTCGAAACACGTCAAATACTACTTACTACTACTATGTACTTTAAGTTTGTTTATATGCATTATCATTGCATATCTTTGTTTATTGTTATTTTTATCTTTACCTAAGTTTGAATCTTTTTTTTATATTTATTACCTTTTTTATTTCGAAATAGTACTTTCACAATTTATTCTTTTAAAATACATAACATTTAAAAAAATTATTATATTTTTACAAAAATACAATGTTAATGGCATAAGAACGAAATAGTGAAAATATATGTTTTCTAGTATTTCTAAACCAATGAAGAGAACTAGCTGTTAAGTTTGGTGTAGGAGTAAAAAGCAATATCGTATAGTGTATGATAGTACAAGATATGATAACATTATGAAATATAAATATGGTTCGAAATGAAGTTACTGCATTTTGTTTTAATGATGTTACGCGTGTTCAGTTTTTTAAATATAATTTTACTTTTTTCTTGAATTATATCAAATCTCTTATTTTTTTAAATTCTTCGGGAAGACTTTTAAAATATTTTATCCCCTTGTACATATATTTGCTGTGCATTTTTTGTGTAAAAAATTTATATTTTGGATGTTATACAGGGTTTTCTAATAAGAGGTGTTATTTTGATATTCAATCGTAAAAGATCAATGGTTTCGTTGTTTGTGTGGCACGTAGCTTCGTCTTGTTGAAAGTAAACGTTGTCCAGATCAATACCATTCAATTCCGGCCATAAAAAATGATTAATCCTCTCTCGATAGCGCAACCCATTCACCGTAAATCTTGCTCCAGCTTTATTTTCTAAAAATTAAGGACCATAAACCGCACCAAACGGTCAAACGTTGAGGATAGAGAGGATTTTTAACAATAACTCTTGAGTTTTCCGAGCCCCAGATGCGACAATTTTGCTTGTTGACGAAGCCACCGAGGTGGAAATGGGCCTCATCACTCAAGATGATTTGCATTTGATTCACTCAAGTGAATTTTAATAATTTCAATGCGTTGTTGAAGCGTGTATCGTTACATTTTTATTAATGGCGTAGTTTTTACTTGTCAAATGTTAAAAATAATAGCTTCAAAAGTAACATCTACCGAAATAACGGGCTGTTCAAAATAACACCTCTTATTGGAAAATCCTGTATTAGGTATCGGGGACTATGTGATACACCCCGCAGCCCCCTTCATACTGGACGAGGCTAGGGAATGGTTTTTGTTTGTGGTCCAACTGTCAGTGGGTTTCTATTCATATTGAATTAATATTTGTAATCTCCTTCCCTCCCCCAGAATCTGAAGAGCGCTGGGCCGCGGCAGCACAGGCGCCAGCCTCCACCCCCCCTCGCCACCTGCACGCACATGCCCTGTGTGAGGCGGGCTCGCGCCTTCTCATGCTCTGATACATGTGATACAATGATACATTGTATCACATGTATCATAAGTTTTAATTGTTTCGGTGTATTATCATTGAATAGTTGTAATATTGAGTCTTTTTCATAGATATTTTTAGGCACTTGGAAAAATTTGAACAATGTTGCTAAAAGGAATGTAGGTTGTTTTTTCAAAATAACTTTAATATTTAGTTTTTATACCATTTTTACAGGGCTTACAACTTTTTCACGTGAACTTCCCCATCCAATAATTCCATACTGAATTTAAATGACTGGACTAACGCGTAAAATACTTTTTTAAATTATCTAAGTTAACCCCTTTACACCCGCATTATTGTTTCCACATATATAAAATATGTAATGCTTGATAATACCTCAGAAAATTATTTGAAAATTTTGGGTATTAAAATTTTTTTTTTTTTAGAAATTATTCTATGTTAATTTGGATTAACATTGGACGTCAGAGGGTATTTTTTAAATAGTTAGGTAAAATAAACATAATGCAAAAGTAACACAAATAATAAAAGTAAAACAAATGCGTTAAGATATTTGTAATTCGAATAGAAAATATTGATATCTCACCTTAAATGAAATAATCAATGACGGCAGAAATTCTATGAAACTCACAATCAAGAAGATGTCAAAATATTTATCGTTGTTGTGTGGAAATAAGAATTTCAACCGAACGGAAAAAATAGACGCCACAGAAAAGACTACAAGGTATAAGAAAACTATATGGCAAAAAAAAATGGCTTTTTTAAATCGCTACCGTTACGGTAAAAAAAATCACAAAGTTCATGTTAATTTGAATTAACACTGGGGATGAAAGGGTTAAGAATATTTCTTAATCTAATAAATATATAAATAAATTTCCTAATGCGCTTAACAAAATGACATATGTGTTTGTTCCATTTCATATGTTGCTCTATAGTACCTACCTCTCTTCTTTATTTTTTTGCTGCAGTGTGCACGTGAAATATATCATTTTGATTCCCCTTAAAATATGTAGAATATTATCTCCCAATCATGTTTTGTAAATTCTTCCAGTTCCGAAATTTGTTTTCGAATTCATCGGGCTTGCTATATATCAAGAAATAAAATAATTTAAAATGAAATTATCTTAATTTGAACTGTAAAGTAATGATTAATTGACTAGCTGAGAACAAAATTTTAGTGCCTAATTGCAAGTAGCATCTTCAACGGAATCCTAATGGTTATTAAATTTGCAGGGATGTTATCGTTTTTACTGGTGCGTATATAATTATATATAACAATATAATTATATATTACCTAACTACTTGTTACAACATAGATATGAATTTTACGCCGTTATTACGTACTTTTAAACGGTTAGTTTTCGTACCTAGTTTTGCTAGTGATTTTTTTCTTTATTTCTTCAACATGCCAACAATGTATTTTGGTTGAATTGTATAACTTTCCACTCATACTTAGTGTGAGATTTCGGTCGAAACATTTTCTAAGTATAGTAAAAGTTTTTCAAGCTGAGAATTTTTTATTTGTATCTATCTGTTTTTTTACTTATCATACACGGAGAAAAATGAGTATGGCTGATTTATTGAAATACTGTTAAAAACGTGATGGCACGCCCTTTCCTAACAAAATATCAGTAAATTCAGAATACATCTATGCTTATCCTAATATGTATAAAGAAATGTATAAATATTAGCGTTTTACCGATAGTTTATAAAGAAACCTGTCAATTCGTTCGTTAAAGGCCTACAGCCCCCTTCTTAACAGGAAAATGAATAATTAGACCAGATTTCAAATAAATCTGCAATATTTCATATCAGTAAGTTTTCTCCGTGTAAGAATATAACGTGAGTACAGCTTTACTTTCAATAACTAAAGTTACGTTTTTTATTATTATTGTTTTGTTTTAAAGTTAAACAAACATTCCCGGGTTAACTGACTACCTTCACTGTAAGCGTAAAATGTTGCTTGTGTTATGATGGAGGACCTAGCCAGTAGAAGAATTGAATTCACGATGCCTGCGTGGGACCCAGACGCGATGCCAACTCAGCCACTGACCGGTCGTTAAAACGTAATCGCATAATATCTGGAAGATTAGGCAGCCAAACATTTTAAAATCATGCAATCAATGCATGTGTAATGAAAATGGTTATTTTTTTAGGTATGATATCAAATATTCTCTTATTTTTTTTAATACTGGGTTCCTTCAAGAATAAAATATAAATATCATTAGATTTAATGAAAAATCACGTTTTTCCCAAAAGTTTCGATGTGTAAGCGTACGAAACGGTGTATAGAAGGGATATAAACATGAGGATGTAAATATTTATGTTTAGTTTACATTTCCATCGTCCTGAAGAAGGTTGAGTGCAACCGAAACCGATCGACCTATATAACCCAAATAAAGTGGTTTAAAAAAAGTTAAACAAAAATCATTTATCCAACGTCAAGCCTCAAAGTGTTTGCTTTCTTCGATTATTTCCTCTATAAGTAAATATGACCATTAGAAACGGAAATTCTATGATGTTGACGAACTTTTTTTGTGACTTGGTCGATGTTAAAAAAAAGGTTTAATGTTGTATTCCTACTTTGGAAAATTATTTTGGTTACCGACAAAATGTTAAACCATTTAAAAATGTTGGAAAGCGCCCTTTGAGAAACTTCTGCATACATTATTAATTCATATTTATAATGTATGATCTATGCACACTAGGGTGTCCCAGGACATAAGGAAGAATTTTTTTTTCATGAATTTAAATATGCATACCCTCTTATTTTATTCCATTTGATCCCAATAACTCATATAATAAATATTATTTTGATTAAACACCGGCAACCCGTGCCGACTTGATGCCAAACATATGATACAGAGTTAATATGGAAGGATTTTCAACTTTCATTTTTGTCGGATAAATAAAATTTAAAAATGCACAAATGTTTAATTATGTAGTATTTTATATTTAAAAATGGTTTATTGATTAAATTTTTTCTTCATAGTTTGTTTTTTACAGTCAGGATCAATCTTCCGGTGGTCCTGAAAACGAGGAAACAAAAATTATTTTTGTTTCCTCTTCGACCGTGAGATTAAGCCATAAAAATCTTGCATTAACTTAACAGTTATTTCAGCTGTATCATTCACTACCTCAACGGCGACACCTTCTTTCTGATTTTTTGATACGAAGCATTATTTGACCACATCGTAGGGAATTCGTTAAGAAAACTTGCATCTGTTTTCAGACGATCAAACAAATACTTGCTCTTGACTGAAATGAAGTCGTAAATATTTTTCTCTGAAACAAAAGTCACTAAATTATGATATGAACAAAAACCTCAATACAAAACATAAATTAAACTACTTAATAAACTTACCATACAATTTACCATCAAGATCTTCCTTCAATGGGATGTAACGTTTGTCATGGGTTGATAAATTATTTTTTTTGATATTTCGAGCATTTTTATTTTTGTTTTTTGATCCACAGCGTCGTCAAACAGCGATAAAATAGATCTTTCATCGGTCAAATACCATAACTGCTTACTGAACAGAAATAAAGCTGCCATAGAGATGTTTTCATCAGTTTTTTCTTAAGCTTTCATCGATTTCAAAAAACACAAGTCCTGGTAAGGTGCTTTAACTGCTATAATACATTGTAACCATGGCTTGACATAGGATGTTACTATGAACAGGCAAACGTCTAAAAGTGCCGCCTTATCCTTACCGGTAATTTTAAATTGCGCACAAATTAATGATAGTTTCAAAGAATAAAGCGCCTTTGTAATCCATCGAGCACCTGGAGGCCGAATCTTAAATTTTCTCGCTGTATCTCCTCCTAAAACTATCACACAGAGCTCTAAAAACTCTCAATAGTCATCTCCAAGTATTTTTGTTAACAGTCAAGCAAATCATCGATTTCGGAAGCGGTTAGGTGCAATGTGAAATTTTCTGTGTAGCACTGAATTTTATCGGGATCAACATTTTTACAGTTATCTTGAAACTTTTTGAATAGTGGTATGTCAGGGCTTGTAGTCACTTGACTGATTTTTACTTCAAACACAGCTTTTAATACCAACTATGGCTATATTTGGTATATATTGACAGTTAAATTCACTTTCCGGATATTGTCGAACAAAACTTCAAGAACTTGTCCATTAGATGGCAGTTTAGAACCCGATATTTGGTGTTTTACGACTTCTATTAAAAATATACTCTTTTTAGAAGTGCGTAAATCTAACAACATCTTGCCTGAACGAGTGATTTTCGTTTACTAACAAAATAGCAAGTTACTACAAGCTCATCAACACGATTGCTCGCTGGCGTCTTAATGTACAAGTACTGACATCTTTCGATGCAAGTCGGCACGGGTTGCAGTTGTCCGAAGAAAACGAAAAAAAAATTATAAGTGTTTTGTCATTATTAAAACAAAATTAGAGGGTATGCGTTCAAAAATAACAACTTTAATTTTTTTGGGACACCCTAATGCACACTATAGAAAAAATTACACTTTTTTAAATATCATTGAATAAATAATATTAATAAATCTAAAAGAAAAATGAAACACAACAAGGAACAGAAAAAAAGAGATTACGGTCACAACTAGGAATCGAACCCAGGATCTATTGTCCTACCGGGATACCAAATATTCATTTAGACTTTTAGAAAAAAATCAACAGGTGACACATGAAAATAAAAATTGGATATGTTTATCCGAGACACTTTCTAATTATCTAGGTTACAAACTAATTTCTTTAGAACGTTGTTATCAGTTAAAAGAAAAGAAGTTTCCAAAAATATGGGAAAAAATAATTGCAAGATAATACTGTTAGTTCTTAATTTGAAATAAAAGCTACGAAGATAAGAAAAAAATGACGTTTAATAACACGGTCAAAATGGTCTAGCGGTTAAGACGCTGTCCCGGTAAGACAATAGATCCTAGGTTCGAACTAGTTGAAACTGTTATTTTTTATTTATTTTCTTTGTCTTGTTCTATTTCATGTATCTTTTAGATTTATAAATATTATTTTCTTCTTCAATGATATATTAAATTGGTATAGGTAAAACCTTAAAAAATCTTTAGTAATCACCATAATACAAATTTAAAAAAAATAATATTATCAAGAACTGAAAATACATTAAAAAAAATCATTCTTACCATTTGCCGCTCATGTTTTGTCGTCCAAGAGATGCACAATTACATTCGTAAGTAGGTATTTTATATATTATGTAGACTTATTTGCTGTTACGTTTTAGATCAATCTTGAAAATCCCTGTTTATTGTGACAATTTACGTTAACCATAATACATTTTCAGGTGCTTAAAATTCGTGATAAAAATATTTATTTTTCAATAAAAATTTAGTACACAGCTTCGCCCGATTTCGATTTTTTCCAAATTTGCAATAAATTTCGTCTGTTTTAAAATAAAAAAAATGTGGCACATGGTCCTTTTTTTCTAGTTACAGTTACTTCAAAGTATCAAAGCTTATGACGGCACTGCTCGAGATAGTAATTTTTGTTTAATTTAACAATCATTATTTCAAAGCACGAATGATGTTGTAAAATTGAGAAGTTGGTATAATTCTAATAATTAAATTAAACAATTATTGTGTATGTAAGACATGTTAAGGTAAATCTATTCACACAATAGATTTTCGATTTAATATTAGATATTCACCCTACATAATAATGTTCTTGTAAGCATTGTACCTAAGCAATACATTATTATGGAACTGAAATACAGGAATAGAATAAATAATTCGTAGAAAACTACAAATAGATAATTTTTTTATGTTAAAATTGATCAATAACTTCTAATGTATAGTATAGTTTCAAATACTTCAATTTAATACTAACGTTTATTTTAATAATTACCTTTGTTATCGACTGATTTTTGTTGCAATTTTTTTAATCAGTCTCTATCAGTGGTCGTTTTTAATAATTTAACTAACAGAAATAAATATAGAATCCCGACAAACACTGTCTATCAAGTAGCTTTTACACGGTTAGTTCTTCAGGCCATCAAAACGTAAAACTGTCAAACGACGTCAAATATCGAACTACGTCATATCACGTGAACGACGTAGAATGGATCAAGTAAAGAAACAAAACAAAAGAAGAAAACGGCGTTCGAAACATAATTGTAAGAGTGCTTCCGAAAATTCAGCATTTAATTTATTGCCCTTTGAAATGTCACGCAATGTTTTAATAATTTATCCCGCTCAATTTTCGTCCATTTTCGATCGAGACGCTGATACTTTGACACTGTTTAACAGAAGCGCTTACATTTCGGCACTTTCAAACCACGACATTCTAATAATTCTAAAGCACAAAACAGGATGCTTAGTTTCAGGTCACGCTTATCGTCACTTTAATTCTACGCGTTGAAAATTCGTCACTTTTCGCAAAAATTTCCGCACTTTTTGAACAACGACGTTATGTTTTCGGCGGGCCTGATGCACGACGCTTTGTTTCGGGGGTATTTCGCACGTCCCGGAAGCATAGCCTGAGACCGGACGCCCGCCGTCGCAAGAGGAAGGCTTTAACGGAGGCTGTATTGACGCGTTATTCATAGGATCAAGCCTCAAGAACTATGGGGAGCGACTGAATATCTTGACTATGGAGGCGTACCGCGCTAAGTGAAGGCACAGTGCCGGAGCGGGAACTATTATTACAAAGTCCTTTTATTATATGCACGAACAAAAATATTTTTCATTGATCTTCAAACTTCTTAATTTTCTTCATAAATAACCTTATAAAAAAGTAATTCACACTGAATTATTATGTGCTTTAACAAAACCTACCTGCTTTTCATTTATAGGTATCACTTTTTCGTTTTAACACAACAATGACAAAAAATAAAACTGAAGTTATACTTTTCAATAATTCTTTTTTTAATGTTAATACCGCCCAAGCGTGCCAAATTCTCCCAACCGTCTGAAGCAAGTGAAACTATGGTATCCCTAATTAACTGTGTGAGATTGAAGGTAGCGGGAGGAGATAGAAATGACTAAAGACTTACCCCTCGACAACAAAGGCTGTCGAAATTCTAACATTGTTTTCAATTTTTAATGTTGATCAACGCTTATAATATTTGCTGTTTTTTTTTTCTTATAAATATAACGTAACCTTGTGTTACAGATTGAAAAAGAAATGTCTATATTTGAATGTAGTTATAAATCAAATAGATGATTAAACACCGGTAATGAAACCCGGAACCTGCCGAATAAAAAACAACTCTTCTTCTATTTTAACTCGTGTGTGCACATAATGTAAGCACTGGTTTAAGGCGTTTATTAAATACCTACACAAAATGCATAAGAATTATAACGCCCACATAGCAAATGATAAGTACAGCTCTGGTAAGAAATGCATTGCAAGCATTCGTATGGAGATTGCAATATCAGGGCTGGCACAGGACTAATTTGCATAATATACATTACCAGATCGAAGTGACAGTTAAATGCTTTTTGACTTATTGCACAGGTTCTCGCGGTTGTTAATCCACTTGGTGACATAAAAAAATAATACAATTATGGCATATCTGTTCAGAGGTGCGAATATTTATTTATTTATGATTCGGTTAGCCTTGGTTGTGAAATAAATATGCATTAATGTAAAGAATCACACTTTTTAATAAAGTTTATTATAGTAATAATTACATGTTTATTAGTCTTTATACCTACGTACATTCCATTTATTATATTCCGCTATAACTACTGTATCTACAACACAACCTCGCAGTGGAGTATTATAAAACTTCTGAATAATATACTATTTAAACCTCGCAATGGATATATTGTATTATAAAACTTCTGATTAATATACTATTTAAACCTCGCAATAGATATAATATATTATAAAACTTCTGATTTATTTACTATTTAAACCTCCCAATGGATGTAATGTATTATACAAATTCTGATTAATATACTATTTAAACCTCGCAACGGATGTTATGTATTATAAAACTTCTGATTAATATACTATTTAAACCTCGCAATGTATTATAAAACATCTGATTAATATACTATTAAAACCTCGCAGTGGATATAATGTATTTTAAAACTTCTGATTAATATACTATTTAAACCTCGCAATGGATATAATGTATTATAAAACTTCTGATTAATTTACTAATTAAACTTATTAAAATTACGGATAATATGTTAAAAAATATAGTTCATTCAAATAAAATATTTCCTTTGAATATGTGTCCTCTTATAGTCAGTATGTATAATTTGTTTAAAACATTTGTATTTCTCATAAACTTCATTTGAGATAAATGTCAATGTTGGGAAGTGAGTTAGCTAAGAGCTTCACAGATGCACTCATAGAGGGCAGTTAAAAGAGCTTTCTTGGAATTCCGTAAGATGGCAGCTAGTAGTCAGTAGTCGCCAGGGCCAGTTAGGCCGCTTCCAGACAAACTTGGTGTTTGCATATCTCATTTAGCCAGCTCCCAGTTAGGTCAACCATCGAAGTCACACTTGTAATACACGAAGTATTGAAATAATAAAAAGAACTTATTCTTTAAAATCTCCTTCCACGACGAGTTGGAGAACTGTTTGTGGGAACACAACAGTTAACTACTTTTATGTAGAATAGTAAAAAGTAATTGCATGAGAACAATAAAAAATATATACAGTTCTTTCACAGAATTTGAAGAATGAATTAAATTTAAATGTTAATTTTAAAGTTGGAAGTTCGGTTATTATACTTGTACTGTGAAACAACCAACTCATGATAAAATAATATTTGAACTTTAATAAATCTTTCACGGAACTTGAATTTTAATTTTGAAATTTGATGAGTCGTTCAAAGTATGTGAAACAACCAAAACAAAACAAATATAGGAAAAGGGACGTGCAGGAATAAATTTTTGTTTACTTTGTGTTTATGTGCCGGAAGTTTTTTTTTTTAACATAATATAATCCATTTCATCGACCTTTCAGGGGCCTAGGAGTTGAAAGGTCATATTTAAATTAATGACATCAGTTTCCATTCAAATTGGCACAGATCCCTGTTTAATGCCTTAACAAAACTGTTACGTGTAATTTTTATTTTTAAAACTAACACAATTATAAAAATCATATGGTTTTAAACCTACATCATAATCACAACTTGCATCTTTTTTTTTTACCGGCCATAATATTGGATTTGTTCTTGAAGTACAGGGAAGACCCAAAAAGCATCGAGCACGCCTAATTACGGAGGCATGTGAAATCCATAAAAAACCCATTTATCGACACCATAGCGTAATAGTTCTAAGCGTAACAGTTCTAAGTGTAATAGTTCATAGCGTCATAGTTTTAAGCGTAATAGCTCTTGGTACTCGACGGCTAAAAAAATTAAGCGCCTAAAACCTAATTCACTTCATTAATTACAACGGAAAATCCTGCCCTAATATGATTAACGCGCGTAACACAGCATCACTTCTAACTTCTTAAGCCTACGACCCGTTGATTGATTGCAATCTTTAGAGCATAGGCGTCAGGTTGGTATACTGTCTTTGTTCTACCAGTATTACAATGGATGATGCTCCGAGGAAGTAGCCTCATTGATCCTTCCAGTACCGGTGCATGGCCGGGACACACGGCTCATGTTCACTCCTTCCTGTGTGGAGTTAATCTAAAAAAATACCCTTCACTACGATTTACACTTCTGTCCGAAACGTTGGCTAAAGAAGAACGGCGTAACAACCCAAATAAATAATCGTGATTGCATTATTTGTGATGATTAATTATAATGATAAAGGTTTGCACTCGCTGTTAGCCCTGGCTTACGGTCTATCTCGTGTATAGCGTCTACCAGTTCCCGTGCCTAGTGCTTGGTGCCTATACCTACTAGAGGTCACATCAAGCGCTTGGTGTGTTGTTGACTGTACGTAGGAAGAGTTCGGGAAAGGGAATTATGTTATATTGTGATACTTGTATTTTTTCATGTTCATATTCTAGTTATAAGTACAACTTTGACATAAAAATCTAAGACAGTGTTTTGACATGTTCTTGGTTTTAAATTCGTAGGTAGCTGCAAGAAGGTATTATTAGCAAGTGAGATATTAATTTATTTACTAACATACCATGTCCAATTTCAACAAATCGCATATAACACGAAGTTAATGCAAGGTGAAATGTTACAATACAGGATAATTAAAAAAAATGAAAAAAATAGGACACATAAACAATAAATATAATGTCAAGTCAACAAATTTTGATGGACTGTTTATATGTTTAGCGGTTCCATGGTAACTCAGGAAAATGGAAATACAATTCACTTTTAGTCATTAAAAGTGACGAATAAGAGATTAATAAATTCGTGAATATGCATTTTCGTGAAGAGAGAAAAGCATTTGAAAATGCCTTCAAAAAACGAAACAGCTGTCTTTCGTAATAATTATCACACAGCGGAACTTGTTCATAAATATTCTTTTAAATAAATTGAACAGTAAATTAAACGAAAGAAAAACTATAAATTGAAATGGTGTTCTACAAATAAAACTCGATAAGAATAAAAATAAATAAATTGAAACGCATTCCTTTTTTTATTTTCCTTGGTTTAAATTGAATTTGAACCCTGGGACCTATATTTTGGATTTTATATTTCACTGTGGTCATTTTCCATCAGGATTTTTCTGTTTTTTTTTTCAAAAACAAAAAAAAATATTGATAAAATTTTAAAGGATGTTCAATAAAATAATTTGAATTCGTAATTAAAAATTTCTCAAGGAAAATTCGAGCTCGACTTCGATACATTATTCACTGCATTGTCATGATTAATGTTAATTAAAATGTTTTCAGTTGCCTGGATTTCATTTCGCAAATAAATAACCGGTTTCGCAAATCTTACCAACCCCAACTACCGGCAGGAATGCTGCGTTGAAATATCAACAAACTAACAATACGAGGCTTTGTCGAGATGTTGTAGATATTTGATCTCACAGTATTTTGATTACAATACATTGTTTATTTAAATCTGCGATTATTCACAATGCGATCTAAAAATGCAGAGAAATTGCGTGTGGTCTGATAATATTGTCTGGGTTAAATATTAAGACTAACCTTTCATTGTAAACTAGTGCACGAATAAAAATAAATATTGATAATTTATTAAAAAACTCTTAATGTAATCGTTAATTCGTTTAAAAATGGGATTGCAGTACGTTGCCTGGAAAAATTTTAGTAGATTTCTAATATAGCGGAACACGTGTTCATGAACGTGCCTTGATAATAATGTATAATGACGAAATTTGAAAATATTTGATAATATATTCGTCATTTACTAAAAGTTTCTATTGAAACCTATTAATAAATTCGTTTATAAATAATTTTAAGTGATTCTTAATAAATTAGCAATACTTGTTTTTCTCCATGTGGCTCTTGGTGGGTAGGTGTATTAGTGTACCAAAGCCATGTTGTGACAAAAGCCTTAATTTTAGAAGATCCTGTAGGTACTTACGTTAAGGCGATGCCATACATAGTAATGCAAAATCATGTGTTTTTGGTTTGAAAATTTGGTCGCCTAAAAATGTTTCAGATGCTTTAATTGAATACTGTGAGTCGAATGTGCCTTGGTCTTTGAAATAATCGAGTATTTTTTAGATAAATCTTTTTATAAGCCCAGAAAAAAATAATGTATAAGGAATATTAAAACTGCTTTAAAATTCAAAATCTCCTACTTATGAACCCTTTTTCGGTTATGATTTTATTGTATAATGTGGCAAATTAAGTAATTTATCAAATTATCAAAAAAAATTTAATATTTATGCCTGAACATCCACAAAATAAAATAAAAGGCACTTTTTGGCCATGTTTTTTTCTTGCATAAATCAAAACAGGCGGATGGTGTTAAGCGGGAATTTAAACCTTATCGCCATCTACGTAAGGGTTGTTATTGATAGCGGCTCAATTTAAAATATTACACGACGTAGTGCATCGCCTTAAATTAATAGTGAAAACCGTTAAGAAATACAAATTTTTTACTCAATGGTGGCAAGAATTAGTGGAAAATTAATTTAATTTTTCGGCAATCGTTTCGATTGTCTTCTCAACATGCCTTCCCTTGATATACTTTGTGGAACTCCAAGTGACCAACTCAGGCACGGAAACTCCATCGAAGCGAGAGCCAAGAAAGTCTCTGAGATGCAGGGCATACTGTACCGGACGTTTCTGTCTGTACAGTTCAACAGCTGGAAGTGGAACGATTTGTTTGCCTCTGTGTTTCCTTCCGCCTACGATATGGGTCTCTTCAAGACCCTCCACTTATTAACTACTTAAGAATTCTTACGCACATAATTTATTTTTTATTGATGCATATTCGTGCATGCATTTAATTTATAATTATTTATACATTTTATTTTGTTGTTATCCGCCCCGATGAAGGCACTGTTTTTTATAAAACTAGTCATCTAATAAAAAAATAGTGTAGATAGTTCTATTTATAATGTGAGATGTCGCTGTGTTTTTTTAAACTAATAATAAATTGTATTAATTGTTTTATTTCATACAATATAATAAATAATTACAAAATATATTTAAATCACAACACGCAAAATATTTAAAATTATTAAATTTTAAAAATAATGTACAATAATTAACTCATAGGTAAGTAGTAAATACTGTTTGTTGATTCGGTTATGATTATGATCATCAAGAATAGAAAATATGGTGACATTTGGGAGAGAACTACGTCCCAAAGCTGAATGCTAGAAGGCTCAGTAAGAAGTGAAAAAAATTAAATTTGAATTAAAAAATTATTACAGTTTGTTTGTTGCTATGTATCTGCACAATATAATTGGCACATCGATTAATTTCAGTGGGCTAATCTGTACTCAAATATATAAATTTTTAATTTCGTTCAAAATCAAACTACCGGCTGCGCCAATGTTATACTTTCCAATTTTTTTTTTAATTTCCATCAAAATCAAACTACCGGCTGCCCCAATGTTAAACTTTCTATATATTTTGTATAGAATAATTACGTGGTAGATTATGGGGAGGCAGTTATTTTTAGTAAAGGAAATTGTAATACAGTGCCTTTTTTATATGTGATATAAACGATTTATCAGTATTGGAAAAGAGCTGACTAATATATGAACTTGCTTGTGGTATCTTATAGAGGACAACTCCATAAATAGGTTCAACTATTGTTGTCTCACTCTGTTTAACTAAAAACACTTTCTATCTTCACAAAAACTTGACACATATATAACAAAATATTTCAAAGTTAGTACTAACATACACCTTAAATTTAATTCTGCATTTATCTAATAAGTATCAGATTGGATAAGGTTTAGTGTTGAATAAGAAAAAGTTTACACACGAAACAAAATCAAAATGGCCGCCGTAGATCACGGGCCTCATTTCTCTGGTCCGTTGGTTGGGTGAATAGAAAGGCAGTGTTTTAATACAGGATTATACACGAAATAAAATATCTAATGTTCTGATAGCACACGGCGCAGGCGTAGCTGGTTTATGTTGTGGGGCGAACACAGCGTCAGGGGCGGAGCCGGGTATCACGAAAATAAATAAAAAATTACTTCATCGAATATTTTTCTCTTGCGTCTTGAAGTTTGTGTAATTTTTTTGTGATAGTTCAAGGTATGCGTGTATATAGCTCTAATTCTCTAAGAGATGTCTCTAGTGTACAGGTTTGCCCCTCTAGTTCAGAACCGAGGTGAACTAGCAGGAATGTTTCTATGCATGTGTATGGCAAAAATTAAAAATAATAATATTGCAATAACTGTATAAGTATATTAAAAATAAGTAAAAATGTTATTATCAATTGTAGGTCGATATTAGTTCCTAGCTAGGCAGATTACCCTTTCTAAGGAATCAAATGCTGTTAAAATTGCTAAAAAATTATTCTGTAAAATTAAAATGTTGTTTTACAATCATATTTACAATCAAACTGAATACTACTCAGTTTTGTAAGACACTATGTAAAATACAAACGTAAAAACAACTGAATAAATAAATCATTTTAAAAAATAAACTAAAATATCATAAACAAACATTTACCATACGTTAATGTTTGTTTATCAGTTTTGTAGAATTAAAAACGTATTTATTAGTACGAGGGAAAGTATTCTGTTGTGAAGAAGGCGTGTATTTTTCACAAGACCTATTCACAACACTTTCGTTTACAGTAAATCTACATTAACCTTGTATATTTTTTTTATTATCCTCGTTATGGTAGAAAATGCCCCTTATAACAACCATTATATCCGAATTGAAATTTCCGCGGCCAAAATTACTATCGTGATTTATTTGTGGGGTATTATACCGTGTTGCGTTTTCTTCTTCTTTAGCCAAACATTCTGACAGTATTCATCATCATCATACATCTGCCCTAATTATTTCTGAATAGTTGGCTAAAAAGGGGGAAGCCGGACGGAAGCAGGAAGAGAATACCTTAAAATATATCACGACCATTAAATTGTCTAAATTAAAGACTTTTAAAACACCTTGAAAACAGAAAATTTGTTTGACATCAATTAAAATCAGAATACCCATATGTTTTTTTAGGGGTTTTGATGGGATAGTCCTTTGTATTGAGGCATAGCAGGCTCCCTTGGAATGACTAGCAATGTGCCCATACTCTGCCCAAACATTGGGGGATCTATCTTTGATGATGGAAAAAATGTCAGAAGAGGGAATTTGGTTTACTAGGGTAACAACAGGGTTGGACGCTTCTTGTTTTGCCAAGGCATCCGCAATATCATTACCCATGATACCAACATGTCCAGGAATCCAAATCAGAGTTATAGTTTTTCCAGAGCTTTGAATGGAGGCTATCATCACTCGAATAAGACATACAAAGTGATCATCAGGATGAAGAAGAGGACTGGATTTAAGTTTTTGGAGGGAACTGAGAGAGTCAGAGAGAACGAGGAAATGTTCAAAATTATTTTTCATTATATATTTGAGATATTCTATTATTGCAATGCAGTCGGCTGAAAATATTGAAAATTGATTTGAAATTGAATGAAATATTCTGTCATTAAAATTATTACATTATTATGTATAAAAAAAATAATAGAAGTATATGAGTTGAATGCCTTACACACTTCTCTGCAATCGGAGGTGATTTAGGGAGAGTAGTGGTGAGGGTAAAATGTGCATCTTTTCTACACACCCGCCCCTGCCTCAAAACTGATCGTGCGGCGAAGCGCTCATCGATAAAGATGGCGCCAACACTTTCCAAACATCAGAAAATACTAATGCCTCTGGCACTTTCTTTCCGACCTGATAGCAGTCCTGATTTCAGAGTTAGATTTAACCAATGGGTTTAAAAAATGTTATAAAACAAGCCCAGAACCGTGAAAAATCACAGGATATTACTATTTCAAATTTTGAAAAAGAGAATTATTAAAATAAATGTCTGTTAAAATTTTACTTACTTTATTGGTAGGTACCTCTTTATCGCTGGTTTGAATTATGAAACTTAAATTCAAAGCAAATTTTAGTTCAAACCTGATTAATTTCACGGGGAATAACGCACATGTCATATAACAAAATTTCGGCAGTAAAACCGAGGACGGATTGTTTTGGAGAATTTGAACAATTATTCAAATTTCAAAGTTAATTTTTAAATTCTGTGAAAGATATTTGCAAGTACTGTTATTATTTCAGTTCTTTCAAGCAACTATCCTATAAAGATATAATAACAGAACTTGAATAGGACTTTCACAGAATCTGAAAATGAATGTTGAAATTTGATGAATTGTTCAAGTTTTCAAAAACAACCCGTCATTATTTAATGATTGTAGGTGCTTCTAAAACGGTTTGTATAATTTACCTAGTGGCTTGGAGATTTAAAAATTAATCAAATTTTGACCTTAAAACTTTATGAAAATATCCGGTAATAATAATTCTGTGTTGATGTATAATTAAAAAAAAACGTTTAAGCTCTATTTAGATAATTAAAATGGAAAAGATTGTATGTAATAATTGTTACTGTAGAATTATATTATTATTGAATTAATATTATTCATTTCTTTCCCACGCTACGCCACTGCCACAAAATAATGCAAGTGTCTACATCCTAGGCACATGCAATCGCATCCATGCAAGTTTGTATGCACACAATCCTATGCAACTGCGCTCTGAACCGATATATAGATGTCCGTTGCTATAGCGACGGTCGCCATGGTGATACAGCCATCATGTAGATACGCGCTTATGTAATCCGTGTGTCTGTCCGTTCATTACCATGATGCCGGTGTGTTGGTGTGCGTAGTGTGAATGTGTTCGTGTTAATAGGGGTGGGATACTAGAGGCTTTAACGGTGAAATGGGATGCTGCGAAATGCTTACTCAATTTGTTTTTTTTTTCTAATTTGGTTTCGAAGCGATAATTACGTAATAACAGAATGGTGTGCATGTGTCGATGTATGAATGTGAATGAAGCAAGGAGTTTGTGCTAAGATCAAGTTGTTTGGCGATTTTCACTATATGCACGGTAACGGCGTGATGGTTCAAAGTACCAGTGTTTCATTAAAATGATGATGTAATTCGTTATAATGTTGCATACAAAACAAAATAAAACGTCAAAATTTCGCTTTTAAAGTATCTGCCTATTTTCGATTTCAATGGACTTTATGATTTTCGTGGGAACTCTATCTTTTAAAATGACATTCAATTTTTTTTATTAGTGAAACGCACAATTATAATGAATTTATTTGAATAAGAATTTCATAAAACAGTTCAAGAAATTTTAACCTTTTGGTAATTGGAACCTGACCTAACCCGGCTGGGAATTTTTCGTGATGCTCATTATTACAATGTCCTTAATACCGTGACTTTGAATAGCTCATGACGACAGCAGAATATACAAATAGTTGGGAACGCCCCCGTCTTGTCAAGAATCGAAATAATTGTGCAAAGAGGGTGTGCCGAGACAGAGACATGTGGCATTATATGTTCTGTGTCCCTGCGGTAAATTTGTAAGATGATTAAAGGTAGTGCCTAACCGATTTTTTATTAGCAGGAAAGTATTAACTCAAAAAAAACACAACAGGAAGCAAGCAGCAGCCTTGCGGAAACCCGTTTTCTTACGAATTTCCATCCTTACAACTTTACAAATTAGTATCAATATACAATGTAGGCAGATCCGAGATTCTCGTACTACGATAACACTCTACTAATATAACCTAACCTACAGACATTTATCATCAGGAAAAAACTATTAAGTTTACAAATAAACAGAATAGGAACCAACCAGCAGCCTTGCGGAAACCCGTGTTTTTTCTAATGGATTTCCATCCCTATAACTTTATAAAGTAGTGTCACTGTAAATTTTACGCAGAATCAAGTCTCTATCACTAAATGACAATAAATTGATTTGTGTTTTTTCAAACATAATGTTAAATTATTTAATTAAAATTCCTTTTCGTTACATTTTCAATTGTTGCCAACGCCAGTACAACGTTGTTCCCACATAGCGATCGCAGTGTTCACACTAGCTTACTTCAGGTGGGAACACATTCCACTTCTACTCTGCGAATGTAAAATAGTAAATGAAACTACACTAGACTGTACGATGTATGTATAAAGTTCTGTAAAATTTAATGAGTATGTTTTATTCAAAATGGCAGTCCTAATTAACAACTACTATGAATATTCAAATATGGCTTCGACATACTACGTGAGGAAACTATATTATTTAAATTGATAGTTATTTTGTTTTAAATTCAGGGCAGGTAATCTTTTGGATTGGTGGTCTATTGGTAGGAGGTGTTAGAAATAATTGTTAGGATCCCACGTTGGCTTGAGACATGGCACCTGGGTAGATTCATTCATGATGTTGAATCAATTAAGTGTGATTCACCAAGTCACCCAATGTTTTCAAATTGATTTCAGAGATTATATCGATATTCATGAAGTATACCAGTAATTGTTTTAGGATATGTGAATTACAGATTTATGAAATTGATGCTGAATTCGGCATGTAAGTAAGTCAAACACCAAGAGGTTTCTTTGTAATAAGCCTCCAGGAAAAAAGTAAAATTGGGAGTCCTAGGTGGACAGACGGTGTGGAGGTGATTACCGCAGTCTTAGAAATTAGGAACTAGAGAAAAACAGCAGGACATCGGCAGGAGTGGAGTTTGGAGCGGCATTTAGATGCGGCCATGAAGTGCTGTTGATGGACTCGTATGTACCATTATGTAGACGGAACAATACTCTAAAACGAAATCGGAATCGTAACGAAGTAAGTGAAGAAGCCGTGCACAAAAATATGCGACGCGCGGCCCTGGTGTATTGGACAGACTTATGGTTGAATTTGGCCTAGCAGACCTGGAAAATTTATCTTTCCGTGGGGTTAATTTTATTTATTTTTGATAAACGTATTACTAAACTCTCAGATGTTTCTAGAGGAATCTCACGGAAAGCTACTAATTCACCGTCCAGAAAAACAATCTGGTGCTTACCGCTAACTTTATAGTTAGAAAACGTTTTATAAAAAACATTTTAATGGTAATGTACTGTTTTTATTAATCTTAAATATAAATAATTTATATTTGTAGGGATCAGTCAAAAAAAAAAATATATATATGTATATATATATATTGACGTTACGAATTCACCGTAATTAGTTAAAATGTGAGCCTAGAGCAAACCCCCGCGGTTAGAGTCTTAATATTCCCAAGGAAAACTGTAACAATTCCAAATTTTTCAGAAAACATTTTTTTTTAAATCAGAGAGATGGTGTCCTCACAAACTTATTTCTCTTAAATTACCTATTATTAGACGTCGAATATTTCAAGAATTTCGTTAAAATAGCAGAATGCATATTAAATGAGCAGAACACGAAAGCATGTTACTGGACATTTTCAGTATATTTCAGTGCCTCTTTTGACATACTTTTTTACTCATATATAACGTAGGTATGTCTATCTGTTTTTTTTTTTTAATTCCCTTTCTGACAACTTGAAGTTTTTTAGGAACTAATAAGAATACTTATATACGGTATCGAAAAATCATAATAAAATACAGGGTTTTCCAATAAGAGGTGTTATTTTGAATAGCCCGCTATTTCGGAAGATGTTACTTTTGAAGCTGTCATTTTTTGACATTTGATAAGTAAAAACTATGCCATTAATAAAATTGGAACGATACACGCTTCAACAACGCATTGAAATTATTAAAACTCACTTGAGTGAATCAAATGTAAATCATCTTGAGTAATGAGGCCCATTCTAACCTCGGTGGCTTCGTCAACAAGCTAAATTGTCGCATCTGGGGCTCGGAAAACCCAAGAGTTATTGTTGAAAAGCCTCTCTATCCTCAACGTGTGACTGTTTGATGCGGTTTATGGTCCGGCGGAGTCATTGGACCGTACTTTTTCGAAATTGAGGCTGGAGCAACAGTTACGGTGAATGGATCGCTACCGAGAGATAGAGAGTTTTGGATCGTGAAGTATTACAAATGTAACAAAGAGAATGTACATATAAACGAGTTGAACAAGAGAATTCCAGACATTTTCGACGGGTGGTTAGAGACTATAAGACGGCCAAGTGAATGGACGAAGGAGTGGGGAACGCTCCAGAAAAACATGGCATGGGAATCAAAAGGCAGACGCAAATTGAGAGATATCATTTGACCTCTGTAGCTAAACTTTCTCGACTCATCGCCTTGCACTGCAGCGGGATGGGTGGTACATACGTCCATCACTCTAGGAAAAACTAACCCCCAGATTCCTGCTCACAACTCATACCTTTATCCTTCCTTTTCCTACAAATATCCTCCATACAGCATTCCCAAACATGACACAGGCCACGAAGGAAATTATTTTCCTTGCGGCCTCCTTTATGGAGTCAACGTACAAAAAATACTCGAGCACGGTTATGTCAATACTTGCAAAAAAAATAACAAACTAATATTGACCGGTTAGAAGCAGAGTTGACCAGGGCTTTGAGTTCAATTTCACGGCTGGCTAAATCATCCATCATTGCACAAGCAACGTCTTTCACTTATTATAATGGTGAGAAATATGAGTAATCCGGTTAAAAAGTGGATTGCAGACCGTTTCCTTATACCATTTTATTAAATACTTAATACATCGGAACACTTGTTCATGCATCTGCATTTGCCTTGATAATATCTAATGACGAAATGCAAAATTATTAAGAAATTTATGAACACGTGTTCCATCATCGTGGTACTAATAAATTCGTATTTTACTAAAAGTTTATCAGGAAACCGATCAATTCATTCGCTACAGGCCTACAATCCCGTTTTTAACCGGCTACGAATAATTTGAAGAGATTATTAATAAAATAGCAATACTTCAAAAACAATATTTTTGCAATATTTTAAAAAGCAAATTAGCAATAGATTGTTAATGTTTGTTTGTTTTTTAATTTACTCTATTTTTTTCTCTTGCTTTTGTTTTTTGGATCATATATTCATCTGTGTGTTTTGTTTTTTATCTCTTTTTTTTGCCTTTGCTCACGTTTTGCTGTTTATATTTTTGTTAATACTGTAAATAATGACACTTAAACTGTGCATGATGTGAACATTTTTAAGTGGACTGTTGACATATACGTTTTTTGCGGCGCTTATCTAATGATTTTTTTCTTGTTAATAGTCTGTAAATGTTAATAAACAATAAATAATAAATAAATACCCTTTTTTCTTCGTGTATGAGAAGATTTTCCGAAAAAATTGTTATGTTTCCCTGGAATGATTGTCTCTTTTTAAAACTAAAAAAAGTACGTAGCGTTGTAAGTCACAATGTCGCAGCCTTGACAATATATTAAGACAGATTAATATATAAATACTTAATTGGTAGGTGAGCGTATCGATTAATTGGTAGGTAAGCATGTTGGTTTATTAGTAGGTAAGCGTATTGATTAATAAAGAATACCGAAACATCTTCAACAACTAGTTCTCAATGAGGTAATGATTTTTAAAAAAATATTTGTATTAAGTACATGGATTTTAATAGGCCGTATCGTTTCCACGACACTAATCGTCATTAGGAAGTGAGTTCTCCATTCATAAGTCTTATTTTCTCATAAGTTAACGAGGTACCGTCCTATAGAAAAGTCAAGCGGAACCACTGATACGTGTGGGTGACCTTTTATATTAGATATTATTACTAGGTTGGGAGTGTACACTATATTCCTTGGCAACAGGAAAGTATCGGTAAATTCTGCAACCGTTATTTTAAAACATGATTTAGTTATCCGAGATGGAGATTATTTTCAGCCAACAGCGTATGGAATGGGAGATAAGTTAATTATTTATACTGTGGTTTAATGAGGCCAGTCAGATAAATGTTAGAAAGACTGAGTTGTGGATAGACCAACTCATTACAGTCTATTCTAGTATTAAAACAGCACAATACCCTAGAATAAAGTGAAAATTTTAAGGCGACATAGGACTCTTATAACGGAGATTGGCTTGATGCTTTCATTTTAATTATTTCTGATAAACGTATTACTAAAATCTTTAATTTTTTTAGAACGATTCCTACGAATGTAAGTTATTTATATTTTAGAGAAATTAACAAACGACCTTACGCTTAAAATATTTGATGTAAAACGGTTTTAAAATTTTATATAACGTTTATTAACTATAAAATTTGCGTGGGAACTAGATTTTATTTTATTAGACGATGAATTAGTAACTTATCGAGTGATCCCTCTAGAAACATTTCAGATTTTAGTAACGCGTTTATCAGAAATAATTAAAATAAACCCCACGGAAAGATCGATTTTCTAGGCATGCCAGGGCAAAGTCGATCGTAGGTCCTCCATTACGCCGGGCTGTACGCCAAACATTGTTTTTACACGGCTTCATAACTTATGTCGTTAAGATTTCCACTTTATTTTAGAGATTTGATGAGGCAAATTAAACCGCAGGTCTGTACAATACACTAATGCCGCGCGTCGCATATTTTTGTGCACCACTGCTTCACTTACGTCATTCTGGCTTAATTTTAGGGTATTATCTAGTATTAACAACGTAAGTGAAAAAAGCGTACACAAAAACTTGCGACTCGCGGCCCGGGTGTTTTAGACGTACCTACGGTCGATTCCCACCTAGCAAATACTTTAAAATAAATTGAGAATCTAAACGACGTAAGTGAAGAAGGCGTTTACAAAATTATTCTACGCGCGGCTAGGCGCATTGGACGGACCTACGGTCGATTTTGCCATGCCAGTCGTAGAAAAATAATCTTTCCTTGGGGTTTATTCAAATAAATTCTGAGGAACGTATTACTAAAATTGTTTAGAAAAATAAAATCTGGTGCTTGCCGTTAATTTTAAAGTTGAAAAACGTTTCATAAATTTTTCGAACCGTTTTACGTAAAATGTTTTAATCATAACGTACTGTTTTTATCAATATTAAATAAAAATAACTTAAATCTGTTTGTATCGGTCATTAAAAAAAGATATATTATTGTTACGTTGAAATTAATTAAAATATGAGCCACGAGCCCTGTCAATAGACTCATGTGTCACCTTGTCCTTTGATTAATATGGGATATTCAGTCTATTTGCGCTCCCACTTCCATCTCTTTTCATTGTATTTAACCGTGTTTGGTAACAAGATCTGAATACCCAGTTACTTCCCAAACTTCCTCCTTCCGTTCTCCACTTCTTTCAGTCTCCCAACATACCTCAATAGAGATGCCATGATCCTACTTGCTCTGTAGACAGTCCGGAATCTTGCTTTAAAAAAACCCTTCGTTGTTACATTTATTTTGTTAATAATTTCATTGTCAATAAAAAATGGAGAAAAAAATTATAATAATTAAAATATTTTTATTTTATTTTGTGTAATGAATAAATTATCATAACAATTTGCCATTTCCATAACAATTTTTCCATAAATATTCCATACATCAATTCCATAAATATTTTCCATAACAATTCGATTTCCTCAAAACAACATGTTCGTTTTTACTCGTAAATTCGGCTGCGTTTTCTACATATGTCATAATGAAGTTGTAATCAGTTGGAACCGTTTTGGAATTTGCGGGTTGTTGATCGTTTTTGAAATCAATAATTATGAACGAAAATATTCAATTACATATTTATCGCAATAATTTTAATTTAAAATATATATTTTTTAACACACATTTTTAACGTTATTCATAGTTGTTGAATATATTAATTTTTTATCATTAACTCCATACAGAAAGCCCTGAGGAAAATATTTTCCCTCAAGACCCGTATCATCTTTGGGGGTGGCTGTGTGAATGGTCTTTTTGAGGAAAGGAAGGATTGAACATGGGTCTTGAAGAGACCCATCTTGTAGGAGGGAGGAAACACACAGCTAAGCTGTTGAACTCAAGTACGAGTCGTAGAAGCGACACCTTTGTGAACTAAGTACATAAAAAATAATTGGTTTTAAATTTTTTTTTTATTTTAAGAAAGAATGCCAAACATTCCCGGGTTACGAATAACCTGACAATATTTGAAAACCACCTACTACCACCACAGTAAGCTGAAAATGTTGCTTGTGTTGTGATGGAGGATGGAGCCGAGGAATTGAACACACTACGCCTGAGTGGGACCCAAGCGCGATGTCAACTCGGCCACCGACCGGTCGAAAAGCAATACCTTGCAAAAAGCGTATTTTAATAAAATTAATTAATTACCGCCATCTATGAAGACGTACAATGAGCGTTGCGTTTAACCTTAATGATTTCAACAATGAGCAATGGGAAAAAGAAGTTTATATATGTAATAATGTACCTAGATGCATTCTTGTAATATCCATGTTGCATTTATGTGCATTTGAATTTGCATGGTTGGTTGCGTTAATAAATAACGCTAGCAGACTCTACTAGCGAAATACGTTGCATAAAATGCATTCGTTGATGTGAATTTTTAATTGCGCGTAGGTGGGCCTGAAAAATACAAGGAAACTCGTGGGCGTCCAGGGAATAACGCGATATTACCCTGTGAAGAAAACCAACTAGAAATCAGTCTTACAATTTTGTGATCCTTCCACGAAAGGTCAATCTTATAAATAAATTTTAATATGGGTAGGTACACATAATAATATGTTTTTTTAATTAAAACATCAGTTTCATCACTGGCGGTAAAAAGGAGAAATCTCTACCCAATCGAAAAAGATGACTTAATTAAATCTTGGTGCACCGAACTTAAGGCGATGCACTACGTCGTGTATTATTTTAAATTGAGCCGCTATCAATAACAACCCTTACGTAGATGGCAATAAGGTCTAAATTCCCGCTTAACACCATCCGCCTGTTTTGATTTAGGCAAGAAAAAAACATGGCCAAAAAGTGCCTTTAATTTTTTTTGTGGATGTTCGGGCATAAATATTTTTTTTTCGATCATTTTATAAATAACTCAATATGCCACATTATAAAACAAAATTATAACCGAAAATGGGTTCGTAAGTAGGAGATTTTGAACTTTAAAGCAGTTTTCATGGGCCTTATATATAATTTTTTTCTGGGCTTATAAAAAGACTTTTCTAAAAATACTCGATTGTTTCAAAGGCCAGGATATATTCTACTCGCAGTATTTAATTAAAGCATCTGAAACATTTCTAGGCGACAGAATTTACAAACCAAAAACACATGATTTTACATTACTACGTATTGCATAGCCTTAACTCAAAAACAAAAAAAATCATAATAGAAGCTAGCATTTTTTTTAAAACTGAAAGTACATTTTAAATTCAAAACCTATTTATTTAGAAAAAAAATGTTTATTTCCAATAAACATGTCTGAAAGAATATTACACCTAGTTTTTATTACACATTTTGTTGTTTTTGCAAAATGATAAAAATTAAGTAATTTAAGATAACGTGTATAACGCACGGGAACAATTGGTTTGTATTTAACATAATCATCATTTGACGGGATTATACAAATATTTAAAGATTTTATCTTCTTTGCGGCAAGTCGTGAACACTTTCACTTGCCCGCATGCCCGAAGTAAGCTCAAATTTTCCTTACTTATGATCAAATTGATATGGGTTGTAATTCTTCACTACCAGAATTCCGCATGAACAAAATCGGAAATTGATGAATCTTAAACATGGAGAGAATTACACACGAAGAAAACCTAATTTTTTTTTTTTTTTTTAATTTTAAATTAATTTAGATCAAATTTAAACACTATAAAATTTTAACATATAAAAAAACTGATTTTTGAATGGTATAATTCCAAGAAGTATAATTTATTTCCTAACTACACTCACTACCGAGGTCGCAATAACACATTCGTGTTTGTAATTTTTAGTAGGAAACCTTTCAATTCATTTGTAAAAGGCCTGCAATTCCGTTTTTAACCGTATTACGAATAATTTGAAGAGATTTCTTAATAAATTAACAAAATTAATATCAGTAAGTTTTCTCCGTGCAATAATAAATCCTTTTTACAATAAGCCGTGCAACTGTTTCTTAGTTTAGTATTGCCCTAGGTTAGGCGAGACAGATATAGGAATTGCACGTATAAAGATATGAGAAGAAATGCAAAAATAAATGTGGTGCATTCGTATGCAATATAAATTTAAATGTGTTCGTTGTTCGCAAGACGAAGAGTGGAGTCACTTTGGAAGAACAATTTCATTAATAATCTTTTTTATAGTTATTATATCTTGTGCTTCTTTATTATTGAATACCGCATACGAGTCCCAACTGCTCTCAATCGTCTGTAGCCAGTGAGACTATGGCATCCCCAATTGGGGTATGTTGGGTGGCAGAAGTTAGGGGAGAGGTGAAGGAGATGGGAAGAAGAAGGTGGGGCAGTACCTGGCTATTAAGATCTGGTCACTTAATACGGTTAATGCCATTTGAAGCAAGGTTTCAATTCTGAATCGTAGTCTTACACCATGGCGATACTGAGAGTCTCTTCCACTCTGAAGGAATTCTAGATGCTGGTGTAGATACCTACTTTTAACTTTAACCATTAACTTAGAAACATTTACGAACTCTTTCAGTAAATAGCAACTAGGCAATTAGGTATTACAAAGTTAATTTAATACTCGTACAAAAATAAAACCTGCATAAAAATATTTTCTCCTTTTTGACGGAATGCTAGCAAAATACTGGTTCGCTCTACGGACCAATTTTAATAAAATAAACTATGGCTATGAACACTGCATTTTTTCTTTAAAAAACTATACTATATAGAATTTAATACAGGGTTTTACAATAAGAGGTGTTATTTTGATATTCAATCGTAAAAGATCAATGGTTTCGTTGCTTCTGTGGCACGTAGCCCCTTCTTGTTGAAAATAAACGTTGTCCAAATTAATACCATCCGATGCCGGCCATAAAAAATCATAAATCATCTCTCAATAGCGCAATCCATTCACCGTAACTGTTGCTCCAGCCTCATTTTCGAAAAAGTAAGGTCCAATGACTCCGCCGGACCATAAACTGCACCAAACAGTCACACGTTGAGGATAGAGAGGCTTTTCAACAATAATTATTGGGTTTTCCGAGCCGCAGATGCGACAATTTTGCTTGTTGACGAAGCCACCGAGGTGTAAATGGGCTTCATCACTCAAAATTATTTGCATTTGATTCACTCAAGTGAATTTTAATAATTTCAATGCGTTGTTGAAGCGTGTATCGTTCCATTTTTATTAATGACGTAGTTTTTACTTGTCAAATGTCAAAAAATGACAGCTTCAAAAATAACATCTACCGAAATAGCGGGCTATTCAAAATAACACCTGTTATTGGAAAACCCTGTATTATAATGTGTTAAGTCTTCCTCAGGCGTCTCTGACTCTTTCTACCGTTCACTACTGTACATCACATTGTTACTATTAAAAAAACTACATTACAAGGCTACCATAATACGGGCATGAGCCTAGTATGGTGGCTGTAGACAACAAAAAACTGTAATCACTTAAACTTTTATGAATAAAGAAACACAAAAAATATATAATTTTTAGTAGTTTGCATTTATATTTTTATTGAGTAATTTATTTTTTTATTTGTATTCTTCTCAAGCGAAACGATAAGAAAACCTTCAATTTATCTAAAGCATGTTTTTTGATATTCATAATGTACACCAATTCGTTATAAAGATTAATTAAAATAGTGATTTGGCATTAAGCAGCAGCATTTATTTTTCCGTGTAATGTTTGATTGTTCTTCTATACTGTGACATGCAATTATTGTGTACAGAATATTTATTCGGTGGATATTAATAAAATAAATGTTTTTGAATTATCTCCATACCCCTTTGTTTGCAGAAAAAAAGGTGTGAAGTGTTTATTATTATTGGTATTTTTATTCTCAACAAAGTAACCCCTACTTGTATCTTTCCCGTCTCGCTTCTCTTGCTGGGTGTATGCAGCCTCGTTGTGTTCAACATCTTACATGTGCACCAGCGCTGTGCAGTTTGCACGCCGTACGAATGCACCTATGCATGTATCGCGCGCGCGCCGGTGTGCGTGCCCACTGCACGTGCGCGCGCGCAACGGTGTGTGTGTGTTTTTCTGCAAACGACCGTTCTAAAAATATCACGGCACTCGATGCAATTAGTTGCATTGGAAAGGTGTTGGAAACCATTTCTTTGAATTTGCAAACAAACGTAGCGTCATTAATTTTTGGGTTACTATGCCGTGTTGCGCTACTTCCTTCTTTAGCCAACGTTTTTGAAGGCGTTATAATGTCCATCATCAGGGCAGATGTATTGATTATAGTGAAGTGCGTATTTATGCACGTCGAAGAAATACCGCGCTGGGCGCGTAAATCCTCTTTCGGCTGATATTTCACTATAATATTTAATGTGGTTTTCGGCGTTGAGTTTTGGTGTAACCGTAATGTACCGCTAAATGTTAAGAAAAATCCGATTTCATGGCGTTTTTGAAGGTTTAAATTTATTTATTTTTATTTATTTATGTCTTTTCTTGAATAAACATTTTACCAATGATTACAGTGGTTTATATTGTAGTACAGAGAAAAAGGTACAGAAAAAAGGTATTAAAATTGCTTTGGAATTATAATCTTTTGAATAAAGTGAATATCTTGATTTTTTATCCAGGCTACGATATGTTTTTTGAGAATGTTTGTAGATGTATTTGTAGTCATTAATTGTTTCAAAGTAATGGGCATACTGTTAAAAAGTTTGGTTGCGTAGTATTGAAAGTGTCTTTGTCCGTGTGTGGTGTGTGGTATCGGAATGTACAGTGTTTTATTTGTTGATGACCTGGTTTTTATTATGGCTTTTGGTTGATTTGTAATATGAAGATTATTATGGATGAGATGTAGGAGAGCAGTTTTGGCGTAAAGTTGTCTTGTTGAAATGACGTCTAGTGTTTTGAAGATTTTGTTTGAGTCTGTGTAGAATGGTACTTGCAGTATGAGTTTTATTATTGCCCCCGTAATTAGGCGTGCTCGAAAACCTCAAAGGGTGAGTCACATTTGAAATGACCCAGTGCTTGCAAAAATAATTATAACGCCATAGATATTTTGTTGAAGCTAATTTCCTTTGACATAATTTTTTATCAAATATTTAGTAGTTTAGTAATTTGAGGTAAAAATAAGTATAATCGCGTGAGTTTTAAGTTTCGTGTGAGTTATTAGTATACTTTTATACAAATAATGAGCCCCGAACAGGCAGCCGTCAAAATAGTGTCTTGTTCGCTCTAACGCAATAGGAATATTTCCTTTTTAAGACATAACAACTCTTTACAGAAAACGTATGGAATTTATGAGGAATTGCATAAGATCGCATTAAAATTTTTAAATGTAGAAAAAACTGCAAGAAAAGCATCTAATTAGATTTTGTAGGTGGGTACCCATCATTCAAAATCAAAATCAGAATCAAAAATTAATTATTGTAAAATAAAAATTACAAAAGGTGAAACTTATGGGTAGACCCCATTTCTTCCAGCTAACCACATTGTTGCTTATGTTTTGATTTGACACACCATAGTCGACATGTTAAGTATGTGATTCTTTCTCGCAGTCAGTAGAGCTATGGCAACATACTATTTGAATTGGGAAGGGAGAGGAGATGAAAAAGGAGATGGTAATTAAGTCTTTCTGGATAAAACGGAACTTGACCATTTGGGAATGTTGTGAGGTTTAGACGAAGGATACGGAAAGAAAAACGTAGAAACCACACTTAGTTCCGGTTATTTTGCAGAAACTCTAATGTATCTTTGTCAATAAACTACCATTTTGTTTTTATGACAACTAAAAGATCACCGTTAAATGGCAATGCTTGGTACATTTCAGCATTTCTATCGAATTGTAATAAGCTGACAAGCTTAACAACATGATAGTTGTCCTGTTCTACAGATCACAAATTGTTCAAAAGATAAAACGGACTTAGAATCTGCGTGTAATGGGATTTTTCAAATTAAAAAAAAACCTAATGGCGCTGATGATAAAATGTCACATTTGATTTTATATGAAGAAACCAAGCTATGTTTATCAGTAGTTTGGACAAATACTGCTTCCGTGGTCTATGGGTAAGGCTCTCGACTAGCATTCTGCATTTTATTAGTATTATTATTATATCATAATAAACATATTTAAAAATATATTCAATATACCTAGTATACTTTGCGGAACGTTCCAGAGTGGAACATTTTCTCAGTATCGCCTGGCGAAAGAACATCATTCAGAATCGGAAGCTTGCTTGACATGGATTTAGCCGTGTTTGGTGACCAGTTCTGAATAGTCATCCCTCTCCCCCACATATTTGAACTCCCCACTACCTTCAGCCTTGGAACATACCCCAATTGGAGATGCCATAGCTTCACTGGTTGGGAGCAATTGGGACCCTTGTGCGGTATGCAGAACACTGTACAAATCGGAGAAAACTTTTCGTCATAAAATATTGCTATTTTATTAAGAATCAGGTAAAATTATTCGTATCCCTGTTGAAAACTAGACTAAAAGCCTATAATTAAAGAATTGATAAGTTTCCTAACACGAAAAAACACGAGTATGTTACTAGGATGTCGAAAAGTGCTCATGGAAATTCTTATATTATCGCGTTTCGTCATTATATTTATCACGGAAAAACACAGCTGCATGAACACGTGTTCCGATATATTCTTTTATTTATTTATTTATTTATTTAAGGAGAAAACACAGATACAGACAGTAATTAAAGATAATTTTGTAAAACAATAACTTGAGAATTCGCCTGCATCCTAACTATTTCTCACTGATTGACTGGTAGATAACAATTTTAAATATTTTTTACATGTAAATAAGGTAAAAATTTTGTATATAGATAATGCTCAGTATCAAATAAAAGTGTACACATATTTTGTAAACAAGTTTAGAGATAGATCATAAAAAGTACTTAAAGAGTATAGTGAATTCTGCAGAAACATATAGATGACGGTGATTTTACGGCGGCAATATTTATTGATCTAAAGAAGGCGTTTGACACGGTGGATCATAACGTATTGATCGAAAAACTGAAGCATTTGGGTATTGTTGGTACACCTCTGGAGCTTTTCCGATCTTATTTATCAAATCGTTTTTCGGCAGTAGAATTTGGAGGAGAAATGAGTGAATTAGGTAAAATAACATGTGGAGTACCACAGGGATCAATTCTTGGACGGTTGCTATTCCTAATCTACGTGAATGACATAACAAAGTGGGGTATTAAAGGAACTATACAACTTTATGCTGACGATACGGTAATTTTTTACAATAAACTGAACCTAGCGGAGCTTGAAACGGAGATGAATGCTGATATTTCCCATCTCACAAACTGGTTGAGAATAAACAAACTAACTCTTAACGTAAAAAAAACCCATTATATACTTTTCGGTAACAAGAAAAATTTCAGCCTCGATATTAAAATTGGAGACAACTGCCTCGAAAAGAAAATGAACACAAAATATTTGGGTCTGATCGTAGATTCCCAACTCACGTGGGATCTCCATATAAATCATATAAAAGAGAAAATTACCCCTATAACTGGTGTACTATATAGGCTTCAAGGGTTACTACCCATTCCTTTACTAACTTCAGTATACTATGCCATGGTACATTCACACCTTTCCTATCTCTGCTGTATCTGGGGTTTTGCCTCAAAGAAATTGATAGCTGACCTGCAGGTGGCTCAAAACCGAGCTCTCAGAAATGTGTTTGAACTTCCATGGGACACTCATGTTAGGGACATCTATTCAGTTTCTGGTATCCTTCCAATTACAATCCTTCCTAAATATGAAATCACAAGCACCATCCTACAAATTACCCAAAAATCAACTCACACCAACATCAAGCCACTTTACAATCAAGACATCCACAACCACAATACTCGAAATAACAATAAAATCCGCATTCCTCAAACACACACTACAAAATATGGGTTAAAATCACTGAACTATATTGCCTATACACTATATAATTCGCTTCCAGATATGTACAAACACATCCACCACAATAAAAAATTGCAAAGCAATGCTTTAAAAGAATATTTTTTAACTACATTTAAAAATGAAAATATGTAACTGTGTTGTCATTTCTTGTTGTATCTTATCCATGTTTTTTTTTTCTTTCTGTACTTGTTTTCTATTGTTGTTTGTTCTACTTAACGTGTCATTATTTTAATTTTTAATTTTTATGCTGTATTGAATGTGAAACTTATATTTGATATCAAAATACCGTTGTAAAATTGTTCCTACTACCTCCTACATATGAATTGTAAGTTCCTCCTGTCCTAAAATGAGTTCTGTTACTCATCGGGATTGCTCTAGCAAGAAATAAACACAATAAAAAAAAAAAAAAAAAAAATGAATTTCTGAATTTCTGATTGAAATAATATTTTATTTTAAACATACTTTTTTAACAGTCATCTATTTTTCCTCCTTCATACAATCCGAGCTACTTCAAGACCCGCATTGATAAATCCCTTCTAACCCGCGGTGACCGGATAAATCATCACAATGATAATTCATCACATCTTTAAAAAGTTATATAAAGTCATGGAAAGTGATGAAACAAAAACTTTATTAACTGGGTTAAGTAGGTTAGTTTACGTTAGGTTAAAATTATTTTTTCCATCGTTTCTAATGACTTTATATCACTTTTTAAAAGTGTGTTGAATTGTCACTGTGTTGAGTTATCATGGAACCCTAACCCGTGACACAACGCTGCTCAACACTGTGGCAACATAGCTCCCTTGCCTGCACTGCACAGACAGGGGCGCTCTTGTGAAGTGTCACATTAAAAAATATATATAAATAAATCAGGAATACTCATTTTTCTCTGTGCACCTCACAACATACCCGAATTGGGGATGTCTTAGTCTCACTATCTCCAGACGGTTGGTAGTTGGGTTTTCAGGTAACAAATTTTGCCCTACCGAGAAAACATAAGGCCTCTAAGTCTATAAGTCCAGGTAACATTTTAAACACCCAAATGAGGTAAAAATTGTGAGGCACAATGTCGCCGTTCTATTTGTATAAAGAAATTTTACCAGAGTTAGTGGGTAAGTACCTTCTTCTAAATTCCTACCTTGGCTCTGTGCTTATGTGTACTCGTATATCTCTGTCTATTTTCTTTTTTGTTTCATCTACTTAACCTCCCTTTTTATATTTGTGTACTGATTTGTATGTGAAACTAATAATTATTATATTTTTCTATTGTTGTACTGTTTCGTATGTGAAACTTATAATTTTGATATCAAAATACCAATGTAAAATTGTACCTATTAACTCCCATCTATGTATTGTAAGTTCCTCTCGTCCTATGATGAGTTTTGTAAGTCATCGGGACGGCTCTAGTAAGAAATAAAAAGATAAAAAACATTAAGTTTAAATGATTCATCACTTCTGTATTATTTTTGGATCAATTTGATACAATTGATGCCACCTGTGAAGGTTGGGTTATAGTATTTATGAAAGGTTCTCGCTTCTGCTATTTGTTCGTAATTAAATCACGTCAGAAAGAACAATTCCTGTATTTCGGCCTGCTGAATTTGAAGCTGTCAATGTATTTGTCAACAGGTTTTTCATACAAAAGGTTAGGTTTCATTAAAAACGCTCTCTTGCTCAAAAACAATCAAAGGTTTCACCTTTCCTAAAGAATCACAGGAACTAGCCTGTATCTAGAGTATTTTACTGTAAAAAGTGCCTAGACATATCATGTGAAAGTATATATTCATTGTGAATAAAATAATTCAGTTTGCTCTCAACAATAACGGAGTTTTATTAAAAATACCCTAATTTATAACAACTTCATGCGAAATATGAATTTATAAAACCAAAAAAAACCTTTTAGGTTTACGACTCATGGGGTGACATCATTTTAAAACATGTAAATCTTCTTTTGCCGCTTCCACGTATAAGTATCCTTTGCGAATAAACATACACTACTTCGGCTCATGGAATATATTAGCGAGGCACTAAAAAAAAGCTAAATAATATCCCCTCTTTACGCATAATATTTTCTCTGTTTACCAAAGATACGAGTATAATATCGATTTCAAAAGATCCGACATAATATTTTGTAAACAAGATGGTAGCATATATTATAGATAGATTGAGTTTATTTTCCTCGGAGAATTACGGTTAAGGAATGATTAGCTGATGCAATGAAGTAGAATTATTATTTTTTTAGTAGTTGTAGCAGCATCACGTTTCTTCATCATGAAGTATTGCCCATCTCACTAGGTGTCTAACAAATATGTTGAGATGGCAATTTACAGAGTGATTGTTAACTAGGTTTTTGTTTACACAATATTATGAAAATGTTAGATAAAATAAAATCAGTATTTTATTTTATTTTTAAATTATCCAATTCAAGATAGTGAATAATTTTAAGTAATTAATTAATAAAATTTCAGTTTGACCAAAAGGTAAGGTATACATATTTATATACACAATAGACACAATTTTTTAATATGTTATGAAATACTTTTAATGTATATGTTTATTGGAGGTAATCAATGATTTTAATTTTAACGGAATTTTTGGTTTGTATGTTTCTAATGTCAGTAGGTAAAAAATTGAATAGCTTAATAGCATTGTATTTAAAACTTTTTTTGTCGATAGGAGGTTTGACAAACTGGGATGTTAAAAGATTTGACGTGTGACTGTCTCAAGGCTCTAGTGCTTATTCGTTCTTCATACATATGGGTATTTTTAAATTGATGAAGCAGGATATTTTTAGAATACAATTTTTACAGGTTAGGAACATTTAGTGTCTTAAAAATAAATCAGTACACGTTCTTAACGGGACTTTCAGAATAACCTTCAAAATTATTTTTTGAATCATTGCTAAAGGCTCCAGGCAAGTATGTGTGGCACGACCCCAACAGATAATACCATACTCAAGAGACGATTGTACAATAGGGTGTATCGATTTTTAACTTTTTTTTTGTTTTCAAATTCCAAGTTTAAATAAAGTTGCTACTAGGTACCACAACTTACCACAAAAATTTTATAAATGTTATTACAGTTCCCAAATGAAATTTCAATTCACAAACGTCTGCAGCTAGTGAGCCTGTGGCATCTGTGGCCAAGGATGTGATGGTGACGGTAGTGGAGAGGGGAAGGAGATATCAAAATACCAATGTAAAATTGTACCTATTAACTCCCATCTATGTATTGTAAGTTCCTCTCGTCCTATGATGAGTTTTGTAAGTCATCGGGACGGCTCTAGTAAGAAATAAAAAGATAAAAAACATTAAGTTTAAATGATTCATCACTTCTGTATTATTTTTGGATCAATTTGATACAATTGATGCCACCTGTGAAGGTTGGGTTATAGTATTTATGAAAGGTTCTCGCTTCTGCTATTTGTTCGTAATTAAATCACGTCAGAAAGAAGGAGATGAGAAAGTACCCATCTATTTATATCTGGTCACCGCACACGGCCAAAGCCATTTTAAGCAACTATTCAATTCTGAATGGTGGTCTTACACAAGGGCGATACTGAGAGTGTCTTGAGCTCTGGAAAGGGCCGCAAATATATCATATTTTATTTTAACTGACTAAATTGTGAAATAACATAAGTTCGTCAAATAAAATTTGTTTGAACCCGCGACCTTAGGACATGTAGTCGAGAGCTCTGCCTCTCGACCACAGAGGTCTTTAAATTATTTTATTTTAATCAAATTATTCGCATATTACAGTAAGATTAATTCAATTTTAATATTAGCTTATCTGAATGGTAAAGATTGTGTATAATATTATACAGGGTTTTCCAATAAGAGGTGTTATTTTATTATGTATATAAATTATGTTTTTATTTATTTTATATTCATAAACACATACTTATCACTTCTTTTATTTTATTATATATATAAATTAAAAAATGACAGCTTCAAAAGTAACATCTACCGAAATAGGGGGTTATTCAAAATAACACCTCTTATTGGAAAACCCTATATTATAGGTAGAGTACTGTACATATATTTACACATATAATTTATTCGTGAACACCTCACTAGGAACTGTGTGCTGAGGTATTCATAACTATAGATGCCGACTATATTTGCCGACGCAAAATTTATAGCAATAACCTGCTTGAATCTGTGCAAAGGAGAGCGATACGTCTGATTGACAATCCGTTGTGCCTTCTCTAATGCATAGACGCAATGTAGGCATGCTGTGTCTGTTCTACAGGTATTTCAATGGAGCCTGCTCCAAGGAGCTAGCAGCATTGATTCCTGATGCACCGGTGCACGTGCGCGAAACTCGACGGACACGAGCTGAACACCCGTTCACGGTTGACGTTGGCTTCATGAGAACGGGCCGTATTTACTACTCGTTTTTGTGTAAGTCGGCTCGTATGTGGAACGAGCTACCGGCATCTGTTTTTCCTCCCTCCTATAATCCGAGCCTCTTCAAGGCCCGCATTAACAAATCCCTTCCTACAGCCCCTACCTTATTCCGCCTCACAACGCCGCCCAACTGGGTGGTGACATAGTTCCCCTGTCTGTACACTGCACAGGCAGGGACACTCTTGTGAGGTGTCACATAAAAAAAAAAAATATTGAAAATTGCTAATTTGTTAAGAATTGTTTCAAATTGGGAATGCAGGCCCTTAACGAATGAATTAACAGGATTCCTATTAAATTTTTTGTAAAATACAAACGTATTATCACGATTTTCCGGCATCGTGTACAACGTGTACATAAAAATCCTAATATTTCCGCATTTTGTCATTGTATATTATCAAGGCAAATGCAGGTGCATGAACAAGTGTTCCGATATATTGGAAATTTAGTAAAAGCTTATCAGGAAACGATTTAACAATACTCATTTTTGTCTGTTACTTGTCGGTTATTCCGAAAATTTACATTATCTTAACTTGAAAGTACGAGTATTGATCGTGTTATGTTTTCGCCGGGATGAACCCGAATTCTTCCATCATTCAATTGCACTAATCTAAATGCTTATATTCTTCTAGCAACTTTTTTTTAAATACGTCTATTTAAATTTCAGCTCTGTTTTCGCAAATAAATGCAAATCTTGGAAGTGGAAATTAACCAACTTCCTGGCTTCGATCGAGCTGAAACTCAGCAGATAGACTCGCTGTCGATGACAATGCATTCTATCAACGAACGGGACAAATTTTATGAATTATTTTCGCTTTATTTTCATAGTGAAAATCACGCAAAAACACGTGGACATATACAAATTTCGTGACTAATGCTTTTGAAAATGGATTGGTTGATTTTTTTGATTTTCAGTCAATGATCGCTCATTTTATCTGTGTTCACCTATACATAATTATAGTCAATTTTTTCAACAGTTTAAAACTTGAAATTAAAATTGAGGAAAATAAAAATAAATTCACACACAAAATTACAAAATGGATTAAAGAACAAAAAAGAAAATATTACCAAAATTTCATAGCATAAAATAAAAATAAAACCTACACGTAACACACAAAACCAATATAAACACACATCACTCACAAACAAACAAGATTATTTTCAATGTACTATTTTATAATTTTAAATATATTATTTTTTTTTTTAAATTTTAAATGTATAATTTTTCTCTTTAAATGTATTATGTAGTTTATATTTTCATATTATAAAATGAAGGCCTCAGCACGGGCAAGCCACCCAGTGAGGCCTACATTACTGGAAGACTTGAATTGTAAAAAATATTGTACCTAATAAAAAAAATTAAAAAAATGACTTCAATTTATTGTAACTGTGTCATAGATGGAGTTTTAACTGTATCCTCTCATACCTACGAACTTTTGTAACCCAATCCCTCATGTATAATTTGAGAAATTAACACGCTAGATTAATAAATAGATTGATAGATATTTATAAAGATATGTAGATAGATTGCCCAAGGCCAAAAGCCCGTTGCGCAAGCTAAGAAAATAACATAATGTTTTAAACTTGTTGAAATTTTCAAGATTGAATATATTATTAAAGTATAAAAATAGACTGGAAATTTGCATTGGATGCAGTTCCCGAGGTCAGCTCTTGGGTAAACAGAACTGTGTTCCGTTCAGAAAACGCTGCCAAGTTTCTGTCTTCAGAGATCGAAGAAAAATAGAAAAAGGTCTGAAATGTTTTGGTTTAGAGGCGGAGTAAAGAATGCTTGCTTTATGTGTATTGGTACACTGTTTGTGGTATTTGAAATAAATATACACAAATGCATGTGCAATGTGCATTGGGCGAGGTTAGTCTATGCTGCAATGAGGTCTGTGTACATTTAGAGCAATGTTCTTACATATTTGTGAAAATATCTGCTTTTTTAAAGATGAAATATCAAAAATGTTTTATTTTTTAGACGCCGTATTCAGCTCAAGGTATTTTATTTCTAAGTGACTTACAATTACGCCGTTCCTCTGCACTTCCTCGGGTGTCCCTGACTTCTTCTTTACTCTACTTGCATATTTTTAAATCTCCTGAATTTACGAAGCATCCGACTTTAAGTAACAAGAGAAAAGTAGGTAAAAATTTTGACTGTTTAGTAATTTTTTTAAATTAATTATTTTTTGCTATAATCTAATGTTTAAGATACAAGATTTTTTATACGTAACAGAATGGATAACATATTATTTTTAAGCAATAATAATCAGCCCTGGAGCACCGATTTAAATTTTAAAAATACAGCCGCTGACGGGAATTGAACCCGCAATCTTCTGATTGCTGGTCAGGTGCTCTATCAATTGCTTCACGTCGGCTTATACAAAACCCGCAAAATTATTCAAAATTTATTTATTTTTCATTTAACGATTGTTAGATTTTTTTTCACTCAAAAACAACCAACTTTATTTTTGTAGGAAAGGAATTGATAATGCTGAATATCCTACTAGATGGCGTCGAGACAAATTATATCTTCATTTATTTTTGAAAATAAATTTTATTATTTTTAATGATAAACTAATTTTTAAGAGACGAGGTTTTTTATACATAGCACAAAGGATAACGTAACATTTTTAAGGATGTATAGCATTATATAGGTGAATAATTAATATATGAGATATAAACATAAAAACAGTTGTAGAATATTATCTTAGTCCTCTTCACTATGACATCCACTGCTGAGACCAAATAGGTTTTGGTTAGAGGTTTTTCGGCGATTTCTATAGTTCAACTTACATGACAATGTTTTTAAAATAGTCAGTAATTTTTCTGATAATTTCTTAAGCCGAAACTTACCTAGACTATTAATTAACGTAGATATTAATTGATTTGATTTGTTTGATACTAGATGAAAGTTTGTCGTATATCTTTACAGTTTACAGCTAAATTTTCATAATCGGGATACACGCCAAACGCGCGCACAACATTCGTACACGGTTGACATTTGTCACATGAGAACGGGTCGCTTCTACGATTCGTTCTTAAGTTCAACAGCTCGGCTGTGGAACGAACTGCCGGCCTCTGTGTTTCCTCCCTCTTACAACATGGGACTCTTCAAGACCCATGTTCACTTCTTCCTCTCCACAAAAAGACCATCCCCACACCATCCCCAAAGATGACATAGGCCCTGAGGGAAATACTTCGGTATATTGAAATTGTATATTTGCTTTGCTCTGTTTTGAATTTATTATTTTAAGTGTTTTTATTCATAAAACTATGTAAAACCTTGTACATACAAAATATTATGGTATTTAAATATTGCAATGTTATTTTTTAGTCCTCCTCATCAGGGTATTGTTCTTTGACCTCTTTCAGCAAGATTTTAATTCTTGGTTTGTACTCATTAGAATTTTCTATTCATTTTATATCTGGGGGAAGGATGTTGTGGATTTATTGCAAAATAAATGTAGTTTCTTTGTCCGAATATGGTCTTAGAAATTCTAAAGTTTTTATTTAATTTTGATTCGATGTAGTTCGATGATTTGAAATACCATGTCTTCCATTGTGAAATTCAGTTTAAATTTTTTTATATGGACGTTAAAATAACGTAATTGACGTACCTAATAATCAAATTATCATTATAAGCAATTAAGTTGATAGATTCATGAAAAATCATATTATTCATCATATTTTAACTAACCATCACGCCGTTTTCCCGCAGGGGTAGGCAGAGAATACAGACCGCCAAACAACTCGGCCTTAGCAAACACACCTCTTGCTCAATTCACATTCATACATACTCTTCTATTATTCTGACTTCTGACATAACCCGACTCAAGTATCTGATTTGCTTGATCGTGCCCAGTGGCAGCTGGTGACTTTTGAGTATACTAGAGTGCTAATATTACAAAAAATTGCATTATTGATGTTGTTTTATTCGAAAACGATTTATAAATTTTTTGAAAATTGGGATTTTTGGATGAAGATTTTCAGGAAATCTGAAATTTCCTGAAAATTTCATACAAAAAATGAATTTTCGAAAAAAAATAAAACCACGTTTTGGACTAAACAGCATCAATAATGTCGAATTTATTAAACTTTGCACCCTATCATACTCAAAAGTCACGAGCCGCCACTGATTGTGCCATATCTTTTTCGGGTGTCCCCGACTTCTTTAGTTTTTCTTTAGTGAACTTTCATCCTTCCTCTGATAGATGCATGCCTAACTGCCATACATCAGGGTAGGTACCAGCACTCCATTGTGGACTAATTATTTTACAAATTGAATTAACAAATTATACCCTAAAAACTAAATAGATTGAAAAGCCGGACTTCCTGTTTATATTTTAACTGTATTTAATATGCAAATTAGACAACATAATTAAAGCAAAATTGTCGCATATACATAAATACAAAATAACTCCGTGTGTGCATAATAAAACCATGCAAATTATTTACGTTCACCATCGTGCTGTCGAGTGGCGTTTCCCGTGAAAGCTTATGTACCCCTGTTCACATAGTTCATTATGTGCACGGTACATAACGAGTGGCACATAGGCCTCATATATTGTAGTACTTTGTCTGGTGTTGGTGGACCCGTTCCACTAAAATACCCCCTCCCCTTTATTAAAAACACCCCCCTGGATACACCCTGCTGCGTAGGTCCATTGACATCTCTTCTAATAAGGGATAGACAATATTTCACGTTTTTCGTAATTTTTTTTAATTCAAAACCTTTATAATTTTGTTGTAATCTTTTTAAATTACTGGCAATCTGGTTAAAACGGGTTTGCAAGCCCTTAACGAATGAATACATAGGTAAAATACTTGTATTTTCGTATTTCATCGTTATATTTTAACACGTTTTCCTTTATATTAGGATCTTACTAAAAGTTTACCAGGAAATGGTCGGGTTAGCTTAATTTGGTCTTTAAACAAAGAATACATCTTTCACGACACCATTTTAATCAAAAATGATCAACACTTAGTTTGTTAATTTTATTATTTAAATATCCCCGACCGACACGTTTCGTAAGCAAAGCTAACTTCTTCAGGCTTTAGGGTTCTGTTTTAAGTAAGTTTTGGGTTCAATTTTCAGTACACCCTGAAGAAATGAGCAATGTAAAATAAACTCCTCAGTTATATTTAAACAATAAAAGTGATTAAAACTTAGTGCTGACTATTTCTAAATTAATTGTGTTATTTTTTATGCGAAACTGTACATACTCGTAATCACAACTGCTTTCAACCATCTTTGAGACTATAGCTTCCCCGATTGTGGTACGTTATGTGGTTGATGGTAGTGAGAGAAGAAGAGTGATGTGCAAGAGGAAGGTGGGGAAGATCCTGGCTAGTCAGATCTGGACACCAAACACAGATAAAGCCATTTCAAATAACGTTTCAATTCTAAATGGATGTCTTATACCAGATCGATACTGAGAGTATCTTCCACTCTGGAACGTGCCGCAAAAATACTATAAATTATTTTAAATGAGCAAGTCGTAAAATACAACAAATCAATCATTTTTTCTTCGCACTCATCGATTTGAACCCGTGATCTCTAGCTCACTAGTAGAGAGCCTAACCCCTTGACCATCTTTCCAATGATTCTAACGATGGTAGTAAAATTATCGGAATTAATTAAGGATAATTATTACTAATATTAGAAAAATAAAGAATTATTCTTAATTGAAACATGAGATCGATAAAAATGACTAAATATAAAAAGATTTTAGTGGCTTAATTAGTAGAATGTTGGTCCTGGTAAAGAGTAGGGGATCTGAATTGAAGTGCTATACTTGCAACTATTTTCTACATTTTATTTTTATGTGTCTTTTTCTCAGTGTATATCAGCTGAAGTTCCCGGTTTTGCACGGGCTTTACGCAGAGTTTTTCGTACTTAGATGTAAACAGTGACTTTCCTCCCGTTTTGATGGTCAAGTGAATAATTTATTGTGAATTTTCTTCAGGACGTTTCTGAAATTATGTTCTGCCATAGAAAGAAGTGCAAATATTCAATATTTAAATTCATATGAATTTAATTTTCAAATGATCATCAAATCGTTGAAGTTAGTCAATCAAATTATTCGAAAGCATTAAATAATAATTAAATTGACTATTGACTTAATTAGTATTTTTTTCTGGCAATCTCTCCGCTCCCAATTAGTAAATAAATAATAAAATCAATTATTGTGTTTTCGGACCTTCCCATCAAAGGATCCTCCCATCAGCTCTTTTTCACTTCATCACTATTTCATATAATCATATTATTATTATTATTTCCATTTGAAAATTCCTAATAACAATTCCCTGCCTCAAGCCAAATAATTCTTTGCGCATTTATAAAAAAGCTAAAAGAATTTCACATCGATCACAAATCACCTCGTACATTTCTTTGACCCTTTGCCGCAAACTAATGTAGCTACTTCAAACTCATCCCTTATATTGAATGGTGACCTTTTAGAGTTCGGTTAAATTACTTTAAGCTATAATGAATACTATTCTTGAACAAAATATATATTATTTAACGTTCACATACAACTAGCAACTTGCTCTTTTACATATTATATATTGAAATTATACGCCCATACAGGCTTTTATAAACATTATGATATACATAACAATTTTGCTGTACAATAATCAATAAGCAAAATCACAAATTTAAATTAGATATAACCTATTATTGAGGTATTTTATTATAACATTCTTATAACTGTATTGTATGCAGTTAAACACAGCTACTATTTCTGCGAAAGTATTGCCATCTGCATGCAGCGATAAATAAATGATTCAGTCCTGATATTGTTGTAGCAATTATGTAGGTTCTTGTGTTTTCCCATAAGGATATTCACTTAGATTTTTTTTTGATCTGGTTAGTTTCGAAAACATTTAAGCTCTTAACTCCTTAAAAATATTACCGATGAAAGTATAAAAGGTTTTTGATCAATTTTTATCGCTGGGAATAGTCATCAATAAAGTACATCGGATGGTTTCTCTACCCCTGACTGTTGCACACAGTTGCATCCCAATTGCAGAGCCTTTCCGCCCCCCAAGCTCACCCCGCGCGCCCCCCCATCCCCTTAAAATTTTCCACTCCCCCCCTGGAAAAGCCAACATGGCCGCGATCAATAGTTGTGCAGGGGATAACTACCATCGCGATGATATTGGTGGGGAGGGGAAGGAGATGGGGGTATCCATCATCACGCAGGCGCAGTGGGCGAGGCTTCACGGTGCGTCTGGCGTCATCGTCATTGGATTTTGAAAATGTTTCAAAATAATTCTAAATGAAAAAACAAAATAAGTGAAAACAGATTAAAAACTAAAAAAAAATATTATGTTTCAATGATTTACGATTATTTGAACTAAAAGCTTTCAATTTTATTGGTTTACTGGTAGGTTCTACAAGATGTCATTTCCAACGGCCGTTGAAGAGCGATGGTCCATACATAATTTGACTTTCATTCCGGATGTGCGTAATATTCTATCAATTTTATTTCGGGAGGTGGGTTTGGGTACTGCTGCCTCGGAAACCATTTATTGGATAACCAACACCTCTGCCCTTGGTCACCCCAAGTGGTTCGCCAAGTTTGATGACTTAGCAGGGGTGCCAGGGATCATCGGGAGAGGTTTGTTCAGAATGCACCTTCCCACCAGCTACGTGGCGTGCCAGATCGGGACAGGTTGGTTTGGGGAGACACTTTGAACTCTCCAACTGATCTCGAGAAATACTTGTAAATCTAGAAAATCATCAGGCTTCCATTGTTCGATGTATTTGATGGGTGGTTGATGTAAACAATATGCATGAAAATACCTATCCAATACCATAAGACTATCGTCTTCTGCTGATGTTCAGAGATTCTGTTAGTCCCAAAATCAGCGATGGGCTTGCTGAAATAATGCCATATGACAAGTCATCAATTTTGCTGACCAAATGAGTGCCTCAATGCAAGCGACTCAAATGTAAGGACTGGAGGCGAAGGATGGAGGCTAGCTACCAGTAGCTAAGACGGCCGGCATAGTCCATTGGTAACGCATTGGACTGCCATTCCGAAGGTCGCGGGTTCGAACCCGGCGTGCGCAAATAAATTTTATTTGATTAATTTGTGTTATTTCACAATTAATTAATTAAAATAATATTTAGTATATTTGCGGCACGTTCCAGAGTGGAAGATACTACCAGTATCGCCCTGGTGTAAGACCACCATTCAGAATTGAAACGTTGCTCCAAATGGCTTTAGCCGTGTTTAGTGACTAGATCTGAATAGCCAGGTACTTCCCCACCTTCCTCTTTCCCTTCCCCACTTACCTCCAGCCTCACAACATCCCCCAATTGGGGATGCCATAGTCTCACTGGCTCCAGACGGGAGCAGTTGGGACTCTTGTGAGGTATTCACTATAAAAAAAAAAAAAAAAAAGTGGAAAGCATTTGTTGCGGGGGCCAAATCCTGCCTTGGGATGTAGCGCTAGAGATGATGATTCAATACGGTCACTGAGTCAGTGAAAGCTAAACAAATTAATATTACGTTAGTATAATAGAATTAATTGATTTAACTGACTTAACTTAGAGAAGTACCGCGAATACTTTTGTGAATAGCTCAATGAATGCACCTGACTCAACAAAGCTGGCTTCCAGAGTTGTTCTTTGTTAAATCACCAAGTACCGTTGATAATTCCACATACATAAACACATGCTTCACCACAATCTACACATTTTTCCTGATGTTGGACACTGTAACGCTATCCGAAACGTCGCGTTGTCTAAAAAAGATGGAAACTCAACACAGCATAAAAGATAAAAGGGACAACCCAATTAATACAAGGTAAGATTTGGTATATGTAATTAGGGTAGGTTTATTTATACATGTAGGCTGAGAAAAATTAGTATTGCTAATTTATTAAGGAATCTCATAATATATCATTTGTATTAGGGTTATAAACGGGATTGCAGGCCTTTTCCTGATAAACTTTCAGTAAATTTGTAATAATATAGGAACACGTGTACCACGTTTGTCTTGATAATATATAATGATGAAATGCGAAAAAGTTTGGATTTTTATGCATTGGTATTTTACTAAAAGTTTATTAAGAACGCTTTTTACCGGATTTAGAATAATTTGAAGAAACACTTAATAAATAATTATATTTTTTCAATCTGTAAACAACCAACTTTATTTTTGTAGGAAAGGCTTTGTTAGTGCTAAATTTCTCACAAGATGGCGTCGAGACATATAATATCTTCATTTATTGGTGAAATATTTGTGCTTATTTTTTTTAATGATAAACAATGTTTATAATACAAGTTTTTTTAATTCATAGCATAAAGGATAAAAAAAATTATTATCAATAATAAGGCGCCTAAAATATAAATACAAATATGAAAATATCTCCCGAGTAAAAGTATGTATGGATAGTGATTAATGCTGAATGTAAGGAAGTCTAAACACATGGTGTTGAAAAGAGAATATGTTAAAAGGGTGTATGTTAGTAAGTTAGGTTAGGTAAATTTGAAGAAATTCTTAATAAATTACCATAATAATATATATTTAGTCACTATTTTTTTTCCGTATAACAAACAGTATGAAAGATCTACAGTCTCTCGTGTCTAGGATGAACGAAGTATGTATGAAGAATGAGTTAATGATGAATGCAAGGAAGTCTAAAGTCATGGTGTTGAAAAAAGAGTATGTTGGTAAGTTAGCCACCTAAATCTTCAACAATACTCTCGAAAAAAAAACTTAACAGGTGTTTTGATCTGTGCATCTGCGATCTGTGAACAGAACTGGTATTGCACGTAGCATGCAGATTCTTTTATGTTTTAGGATGCATTATTGAAAACCGGATTTTCGCAGACACCTTTTCAACTCATTTCAATGAAGGAATGCGTTGTACCTAATATAGTTTAGTTTTTTTATGTTTACGACAGTTGTGAAACGTTATAGCAATGGCCAATTCGACACTTCCCGACTTTTGTCAGTGTCAGACCATCAAAATATGATAAGAAACAATTAATGCGGCAATTTCGATGGCCTTCGTGGTCGATGGAAAAGTTTCACCACTAGCTAGCTGGAGATCGCGGGTTCAAATCCCGGATGCCCAAGTAAATTTTACCTGATTAATTGTGCTAATTCACATTTTACAAATATATTCCGAGTAGAAGACACTCTTAGTATCGCCCTGGTGAAAGACCACCATTAAAAATTGAAATGTTTTTGACCGTGTTTGATGACCAGATCTGAATAGCAAGGTACTTCATCGCCTTCCTCTTTCCCTTATCACTACCTTCAACCTCACAACATACCCCAAGTGTGGATAACATATTCTCACTGGCTCCAGACAATTGAAAGCGATTGGGACTTTTGTGCGGTTTCAAATTTTAAAAAAAAGCAAAACACATGATAAAATATTTGATAATCTGATATCTCAACCGTATTTTTATAAAATTTGCATCAGATTGTAAGGAATAATTACATGCGTTTTGCCAGATAATTTATAAATAATTTTTTAGGATTTGGCGTTTTGGCCATTTACTGGTGATTGTTTATGAGTTGTTACTAGATATATTCTGTCTTTTGAATTTAAAATTTAGTAAAATAATCAAATATACTAGTGGGTTCCCCATGAAATATGGTTCAATGAATCAAATTTACCTTGAATGCAAGCATAATAGCATTCATAATATATGGCATTCATAATATATACCATTCATAATATATAGCATCCATAATATATAACATTCATAATATATAGCATTAAAAATATAAATATGGCATTAAAATATATGGCATTCATAATATATAATATAATTTATAATATATAGGATTCATAATATATAGCATTCATAATATATGGCATTAATAATATATAGCATTTATAATATATAGCATTCATAATATATAGCATTCATAATATATTGCATTGAAAATATATAGCATTTATAATTTATAGCAATCATAATATAAAGCATTCAAAATATATAGTATAGTATTAAATTTTAATAGGAATAACGTATTGAAATATAAACGTCATTGTAATATTTATTCGTAGCAAAAATATGAAACTAAAGAAAAATGTAAGAGATGCAATGGGGATCGAAACCATTCAACTTGGTTTGGTCTCCTCTACTTGGGTTCTAGTCCCAGTTGACACCTCTACCTATTTTTTTTCTACTAGCATCAATAAAATATAAAAAAAGAAGCTGTGTACACTACGTTGCTTGGGGTTTGAATGGTTTGGAATAATTATTTTGAGGTTAATTCTGGTATTCCTGAAAAACTTGTGCATTTTTAAGGTGAAACCAATATTTTTATTTTATATTGAAATCTGAAATCTGAAATAAAAAGCTGGATACTTAACATAGGAAGATCTGAAATAGAAAATTTACTGAAATCAAACACAGACTAAAACAGAATCAACTGAACTATACCAAAAAACAGTACCTTACTTATTTTAAAATTACTTAAAAAATATATATATACTACATTATACTTTGTTGTAATATTAATTTCTTATAATTAAATTATAATATGTAAATGACATCCTCAGCACGGGAGATCCCAGTGAGGATATCATTATATCTATGTGTTAATAAGAAAAGAAGACAATAAATCATATTATTATTATTATTATTATTATTATTATAGAAACAAACAGTACATGATTTACAGAGATGAAACAATAAACAGGAATAAGATATTTCATGTAGGGTACCTATGATATGTTTCCTTGTAATGTCTGCTAAGTGGTATGTTTATTCCTTAATTACCAGGTGACTTGTGTAGTTTATAGGTGTGTGTGTGACATGTATAATGTAAGGGTGAGTGTTTGTGTGTGTGTGTGTGTATCTGTATGTATGTGCATTGAATAGTTTAAATTATTGACATGATTCCACGTTTGAATTTGGGCAGTGAATCCGAAAAAATGTCAATGTTAGAGTTTAGAAAAATATTACTTAGAGTATGAAAAGCTCGGTTAATTGGCGAATTAGATGCTGCATTTGTTTTTTAACTTGATCGTGTCATGTCGGGAGTCCCCAACTTCTTCTACTATTCACATCACGTCATAGATTCTCTTTACTCCTTTTTCTTCGTTCATCACGTAATCCTCATTTTACGACAATTAATCATTTTATTCGTATCCTCCCTGGGCATACCCGACTTTTTTTGCCATTCTCTTCATGTCGCATCATGAAATAAACATTGTTAATGTTAAAAAAACTACATTAAATCGATTTTAATTTGACTCTCTTTCCAGTGTGTTATGCTACCATTAAAACCACTCTCTAAACACTCCTAATTTTTTAAGTCCATAGGCCATAAACAAAGAAACATTATTTTTATATATATATACAGATGCTTGTCTGTTTTATATTTTTATTAAATGCTATGTATTTGATCTTCAACGATTATATAATATTTTGAATTAAAATTATTTTAATTGTAATTTTGAAAATTGAATTTAAAGAATTAATATCATTTATTGGTTCAATCGAAAAAACGCCTAGTTTTCTTTGTGTAAAAATGTTCATGCTGTGCTTTTTGCTGAATGTAGGCGTTAGCAAAAATAATTCACTGACTGCCCCAAGTTTAAAAGCCGTGAAAGTTTTTGTTCGAGAGAAATAACTTTAAAAAATTCCTTTAATAAACTACTCAGTTTGAATTGATAAAAAAGTAAAATATTGGAATTATTATGGTTTTTGTTATGATGGTCACTGAAAATATTTCCAGATTCTTTTTATAGCTAACTAGTTACCATCCGGTTTCAGCCAGTTTTTTTTTCGTTTAAAAATATTACAGATGCTTTATCCTTAGATTAGATTATTCCCACACAGTTTAGATTATCTTCACATACTTTAGATTATCCCCACACAGGAGGCCCTGAGGATAATAATTTTTGCCGATGTCATCTTTGGTGATTTTTAAGGAAAGGAAGGAGATTATGTTTTTGGAAGGAAAAATATCTGAGGAGTAGGTAGAAATCTAGTGATCGATATGTCCAGGAGTGACGGACTTATGAATCTATCATCGATGGGTCGAGAGACCAGTTGGAGAAGGGAAAGGTCTCCAAAAGTAGCGAAACACTTGTGGTGACCTGTGGCACAGGTGTTGGTTATCCAATAAGTGGTATCCAGCAAATTACTTTGCTATAATCGAGCACTTCATACGCGGCGGCTGGTAAGGAATGCGTTATTTCTCCAGATTGTCAATGTCGCACTTGAGGTGCATCGTGATTTCGCGCGACTGCGAATGTCACACTCTGAGGTGCATCGTGATTTCGCGCGATTGCGAATGTCACACTCTGAGGTGCATCGTGATTTCGCGCGATTGCGAATGTCACACTCTGAGGTGCATCGTGATTTCGCCCGATTGCGAATGTCACACGCCGAGGTACAGCGTGATTTCCCCCGATTGCGAATGTCACACGGCGAGGTACATCGTGATTTCGGCCGATTGAGAATGTCACACGCCGAGGTGCATCGTTCAATTTTCTTCTCGTAGAACATGGCGGTGAGACATTATAGAAAAACAGTATTTTGAGGATTCAGACGGGTTTATTATGGTTTAAAAAAATGCTTCGACCGTATTGGGAATGTTGAAATCTGAAAAATGATTTTATTTTGAATGTCATTACAAATAACGAGATTGAAAAGCACCAAGATTTTTATTACCGGGGCATTTTTTATATTACTATTTCAGATCCTTTAAAAATCACGGGATATTCTAATTATAGAATTTGTGAAACTGAACATTTTTCTACAGAACACATCAGAACAAAAAAAATTTATGTAGAATTATCAAGAAAAATATTCACGAAAATAGGGTAGCAAATTTATAGGCAGATGCTTTATCGCTTGTCTAAATTCTTCAGACATCAGTTCCAATTTCGAAAAGGAAAGTTAAGGTAATTTTCTGTTAAAATATTATATTACTAGCAAAAACCCGTAAAAATCACGGGCATTATAATTAGAAGATGTGTGGAGCTGAAGCATTCATAAAAAATAATTTGCCTCAGGATTATTGTCTTTCAAAAGACGATCGGAATTATGACATCTGTCCAAATTTAAACAAAAGAAAGTCACATTTCTTGTGCTAAATTATTTTGGTAGCTGCTTTATTGATTGTCTGATCGTGCCCACAAATAATTCTCTGTTCTACAAGGAGAAAAATGAGGATTGTTGATTTATTTCCTAATAAACGATTAGTACATTCATAATAACCGGATTTTAATAAATCTGCCATTCTTATTTTTCTCCGTTAGTGACAAAAGATAGTGACAAAATGCAACAACTGACCTGTCAATGATGATAGTATTATTCTTGCTGTGGGACCGCATTCACCCTTGAGATGAATCATTCAACAAATGGTACCCGGAGTCTCCTCTTTAGATTTACATTATTCGTTGCATTCTGTCCGGCAATGCAATGTCATGCATCCCTTTTCGTGTATTGTAAATACTCAGTTTGTAGTGGATATTTTTATAACTGATCATTATGATTTTCTACTAGGTATCTGATCGTGAAGAGACATTACATTTTAACATTCTACAACTAATGTAGACTGATTGCTGATGAAGTCGCAAATCGGAGAAGATGTGCTCATCTTGAGGCAAATCATTAATTTGATCTATCTTGAGATAAAATAAAAAAAACGTCCAAAACGGAGTGCTGCTACCTACCTTGATGTATGGAAGTGAGGCATGGTACTGGCAAAGAAATGATGAAAGTAGATTAAATGCTGTTGAAATGAGATCCCTGAGGCGTATGTGTGGTAAAACCATGTTTGATCGTGTGAGGAATGTGGAGATCCGCAAAGAGTGCAAGGCTGATGTAAGCGTAATGAGTAAGATTAAGAAAGGGACGCTTAGATGGTTTGGGCATGTAGAGCGAATGAGCGAAGATAGGAGTGTAAGAAGGATATATGATGCAAATGTGAATGGTAGCAGAAGTCGGAGACGCCCGAGGAAGACATGGCACGATCAAGTGAATCAGATACTCGAGTCGGGCCATGTCAAGAGTCAGATTAATAGAAGAGTATGTATGAGACGATGTATGAATGTGAATGAGGCAAGAAGTGTGTGCCAAGACCGAGTTGTTTGGCGGTCCGTCCTCTCTGCCTACCCCTACGGGGAAACGGCGTGATGGTTAGTTAGTTAGTTAGTTAGTTAAGATAAAATATTTAAAATGCAACGAACAATGTAAATCTTAAGAGGAGACTCCGGGTACCATTTGTTGAAAGATTCGTCTCAAAATAAATCAATTGAATGATTATTCTCAAGATAAATCAATTGAATGATTCATTTCAAGATAAATCAGTTGAATGATTCGTCTCAAGATAAATCAATTAAATGATTCGTCTCCAGATAAATCAATTGAATGATTCGTCTCCAGATGAATCAATTGAATGATTTTTTTCAAGAAAAATAATAATTCTTTCTAATTTTCCTGAAATATTTGTAGGTACTATTTGGTCCTAAACCAAAAAAGGATTTTATTTATACTGTAATCCACTAATAAAATCTCAAAAATAACTAAAATGAATAATTTCATAACTTAAAAATGTTTTTTATTTTTTATTATTTGAACAAGAAAAAAGTACGTCTTACGAATAAAATGAAGAATAAAGTCTTACGAATTCCCCAAACAATTTGAAAAAATTATTAAGTAAAAATGTGGTTGGCGTTTTTGACAACATTTTTTATGTTTGAAATTAAAATATCATTATTTTGAAATAGTTTTGTTTTTTTAAAATACATACACCGGAAAGATAATTTTCAGTGTTTGTTTTTACGGAAAATTAGATGTAGGTATATAGCGAATTAGAAATAGTCCAAAAATATACCAAACTGAAAAAATGTGTTGAAAGAACTGAAGGATTAACCGATTTAACCTATATTTTCACACAGACTGCGACATAAAGATAACAAATCAATCAATTTAGAGAGAGGGTAGAACTGCGTGCATTCCTACTGTGGAACATCCTCTTGCTTCACCCGCAATCATTCATACTATCCATGGACATATAATGTTCCACAGCACACGTAATCATGCAATATCTTCCCGGATTTCTCCAACTTAGGCAACCAAATTAGTTTCATCTGTTTAGCATTCCTAACTCTTTAGGTTAATTTGTTCGGTCAATTTCATTTTTAATACTTAAGATGAGCCATTTTAAAAACTTAAGGAGAGCCATTTTTAAAACTTAAGGGGGGCCATTTTTAAAATTTAAGGTGAGCCATTTTTTAAACTTAAGATTACCCATTTTTAAAACTTAAGGAGAGCCATTTTTAAACTTAAGGTGAGCCATTTTTTAAACTTAAGATTACCCATTTTTAAAACTTAAGAGGAGCCATTTTTAAAACTTAAAGTGAGCCATTTTTTAAACTGAAGGTGAGCCATTTTTAAAACTTTTTTGGTTGATTTCATAATTTTTATATTTTAATGATTATATATTCATTTTAACTACATAATTTGAAAGTGTATTTTTAAAAGTGTTTTAGTTTTCAGATATGTTCAGAAATATCCTATTTATTTGATCTTGTTAAGAATCTTTAAGAAATATAACGATCCATAAGCCAGAGCTCTGAATGATAAAGTTATCATCACTAGAAGTTAAAAGAAATATATCCGACCAACAATTCTTATTTAGAATCGTCAACAACGGTGTTGACAATGACAAAAAACATTAGTTTGCTCCGTCCAGTACGAAACAAACGCTCAAACCTATTGTAACTACATACAACATTAATTATTCAGAAAAACATGCACAGAATATAATAGGTGCATTATAATGCTTACAAAATTTTGCACAATTGCGCTGCGTAGACTCGAAAACAGGTTACCAGTGCTGCATACAAATTATTTCAAAAGAATTTATGATTTTTGGAAATCTTGTTGAATACTTGTACTGGCATTTGTTGATTTGGAATTGAGTTAACTGATAAAACCGAGGTATCTTTAACATCACGCGGACTCCGCCTGATTTCAATAATTTTTTGCGTGCTTTGAAAAAATATCACAGCTTTAAAACTATGCACTTTTGTCCTTTCCCTGTAATTGGTTAATAAGTCGTTCTTATATTTATTATGTTTAAATTGGAATTAGTTTTCAATTTTGCTTGTTTTCAATGCTGTGATGTGGACGTAACACGACATGTACAGTGTACACGTGTTTTATGCTTTCAAGGAAATAAATAAGTTATCTAGGTACCTATTTAAAGTTATGTTTGGTGGTGAAGAAGAAGATTTGGATATGCCGCCTGGAGTAAACTTAGTCATATCCCGAAAAGTAAAAAAAACTTATCGCTATTAATTTTTGGGTTATTACGCCGTGTTGCGCTTACTTTTTCTTTAACCAACGTTTCGGAGAGCGTTCGGGGTCAACCATAAGGGCAGTTGTGTAGATTTTTGTGAAGTCGACAAACAATTGAAATTCAAAAAATCCCATAAATATTTTTAGGGACGAAGGGATAAGCTTAATATTATTTAATTATTGGTATAACGGTATAATTCTACAAATCTACAAAAACATACACATTTAACCACAATCTACGCATCTGCTTTCATGATGGATACTGGCTATATTGGTTAAAGAAGGAAGAAGCTCAACACGGTATAGTAAATCAAAAATTAATAGGGGTAATGTTAATTTTTATCCTTGGAATCTAAAATCATATCTATACGTACTGATTAGCGTGGATATTGTGAACAAATTTTAATTTTTAATCCCACAAACAGCCCGTATGTATTTTCAGGTATAATGTAAAGACTAATTAGTGGATTAGAAAGTACTAAAGGGAAGGTACAAACGAGTAACTAAGATAGCAAAATTACTGTTATAGTATCCATAATCAAATGAAATGACGTTGCGTGTTATCGGATGAAGCCCTCGGATGGTAAAGAAAAACAGTCCTCGCAGCCGTTCGAGATGGGCATTCTATACAGAACAGCCGGCTGTATATATTTATAGGACACCAAGAATCAACAAAACTAGATATGATATACGTGGGAGAAATATATGGAAAGCTGGACCTCAGAAGGCTTACGCAAAAAATTCTTTTGATACCATGAAAAAAATGATGCTGAAACAAAATAAGTAATGAATGGTTTTCTTACTTGAGTTGTGTGATGTTTGCTGCTTCTCAGGAATCCCCCAGGATACTGTTTGTAGACCTCTTCTATTTTTTTATTTATGCCTTATTATTAATTATATACAATTGTGTCGAGAAAACCGTTTACACGAATGTCTCTAATTTTGTTAAGATGTTGAGTTGCCCGTAGAATATTTATTTATAGATAATATTATAATATACGATAATTTTTATACAATAATTGAAATTAAATCAATTTTTTTTGTACTTATACCATAAAATTTACTATCGAATAATAGGAATCACAAATCGTTTAAAATATCTTTAGTTTTTTTTTACAAATTAAAGTAGGGTTTTTGTTGTTTTGTTTATAGTAATAAATATAAATTTTAAGGCCGATTTAAGGCACGAGTTTTATTTTGTTTGCTTCAGATCTTTTTATGTTTGTAAATTGTTACAAATATACCGAAATCACGAAATGTTCCAAATGTTATAGGCCAAATTTCTTCTTTTATCTTCTCTCTTCTTCGTTTTCTTCTAGAAACTATTAGATGTTTTTAGTTAATTTTTTGTTTTTAAATTATATTTTTGTCCGAAATAAAAGTATGTATGGTCGCACAATTTGAAATTAAATACGTAAAGAGATCAATTCTATTGTTTTGTTTATAATAATCGATATAAAATGAAAACCTGTTATCTATTGCAAAAAACTCGTTGCTCCTTCGTCAAATGGTGACGATTGAGTATTTATTGTTCTAAAATAAGTATTTGTTAAATGGTGGAAGTTTATGAATTAATAATTGTTATTTATTTTAACGGATAATTGTAAAGTTTGATAATTATATACATTGATTGATAATTGAGACTCTTGATGCCATGTAGAGTCAATAACCCAGTTTTATTAAGTGTCCGATGTTATTTTTTTCTTTTCACTTGATTTATTTATTTTTTTGAAGATTATTAGATAGATATTTGAGGATTGTCAGCGTAAATTAATAAATGCTTTGCTTCTTCTGCTTTCTTGATGTTATTGATGTTAATTATAGCCCTTATTATTAAACAGAATTAACAAACACTTGCTGTTAGTTGCCGACGAGATGTTGTTATATTATATTAACTTTGTTTCGAAATAATACGTTTTAAATATTTTTATTTGGTTTAAATAAAGAGGGGAGTGGGGATTATTGTTTGCCAAAAGTTTTGTTTAAAAATTGGTGTGCTTTCTGTTACGATGTTCAGCTGATTTGTTATTTATTGACTTCTTATGCCAGATGTTTCTTGTTACTTGATAGAAGACCTTTCTTTGCTCTCGGCGAGAGCCCGTTTGGTGTATTTTCCACTTGCTTGCTTTCAAAAATCGGTTAAATTTGCTGCATTTTACCGTCGCCTGTTCGAATGTCTTTTGCGATTCTTTTCGAATTCACACTTTCCCGAAGCGTTAAGAAAACCGGCGACGACGAATAATGATATCCTACGCACTTTCAAAACGCTTGCGACGGTTTTAGACGCGATGCAGCAAATTTCTATAAAAAGTCCAAAAAATTTCGAAAATTTTTCATCCAAGTCCAAAGTTCTGAATAGTTGAAATATTCACACATTTTTAGATTTTATTGAAAAAAATTGTTATGATTTTTTAATATTTTAGCAAGCGTGGAAGGTTGGATGGAAACACGCTATACACCGGGCCCCGCTCAGCACACTGAGGGTAAAATCGCCCCGGCCGTTTGGGTGTGCCGATCCGCCCCTCCTTACCCGCTCTATCCTTCTCGTGATCGTCACGCATTTTCCGATGATTTTCCGGGTGAAAATCAAGATCATTAACGAATTTACACTAATTTCAAAATTTGCTTTGTTTGCAATTTACAAATGTCTTATTGGTGTCAGGCCAATCAGCGAAGTAAGCGAAGCTGTATCATATCTCTGATCTAGCATCAGTAATGTCAGCATCGTCACCATGGCATTACATCCCAGGGTATGGTTTTTTATCCTCTAAAAATTACTATTTTGCATTCTTTACCAGTTCGGAAGCCATCCTGATCCAATCTTCTACGCAGTTAGTTCACCTTTTCCTCAGTCTGCCTCTGGGTCAATTTTTTGTCACTGTCGTGTCACCTGGCATTCTTCCACATGGTTCGTTCTTATACCGGAGATTACACTTTCTAATGTTATTCTGTCACCTGGCATTCTTCCACATGGTTCATTCATATTTATTTATTTTTATTTTTTTTATTTATTTATTTGTTAAGACATACACAGTACAATAAGATACAGTTAGATATTTTTAGTTATTACATAGTTGTAGTACCTATTACGTATGTCCATAAAATATCATTACGTAATTTCGCCTGAGATTGTTGTAAAAGGAAGGAAGTGTGTGGATTCAGTAATGGTTATACGGGAGCTTACACTTTCTAATACTATTCTGTCACCTGGCATTCTTCCACATGGTTCATTCTTTTACAGGAGCTTACACTTTCTAATATTATTTTGTCACCTGGCATTCTTCTACAAGGTTCATTCCCACACAGTAGCTTTCACTTTTTAACGTTGTCCTGTCACCTGGTATTCTTCCACATGGTTCGTTCATATACAGTAGCTTACACTTTTTAACGCTGTCCTGTCACCTGGTATTCTTCCACATGATTCATTCATATACAGTAGTTTACACTTTTTAACGTTGTCCTGTCACCTGGTATTATTCCACATGGTTCGTTCATATACAGTAACTTACACTTTTTAACGTTGTCCTGTCGTCTGGTATTCTTCCACATGGTTCGTTCATATACAGTAGCTTACACTTTTTAATGTTGTCCTGTCACTTGGCATTCTTCCACGTGGTTTATTCCTATACAATAGCTTACATTTTCTAACGTAGATCCAAAAATGTTGAGTTTAAAGACTGCTCATCTAGTTATTCCTTGATTGACCAATGTGCATTTTTCCATGATTTGATTGTAAACTGTTTATTTATACAACTATAACAAAACATATAATACGATCATTATATAAGAAACAATGAAAATTACAGAATAAAATGGTACCTACAAACTACAAACAACTGTATATAGCAATGACAAATAGCAAAAAATCATACACGAGGAATTAAATGTCTGAGCAAGGTTTTGATGGAATCCACGATTTAAACAATATCGTAAATTATTTTATTGACATTGCACACCTGATGGTTATAAGGCTGTTTACAAAAGGAGTTAGGTAAACATTAATCTTTATAATGTTTCAATCCAAAGTAACGAATTTTTAATCTTGTGCACAATGCGGTTTTTTGCTCGTGTATTGTAGAGAGCTTTTTTAAAACATTTATTGACATGTATGATTTGAGATTTTCAATGTCAAAAGTATCATAGTGTTTTATTTTTGGGATATTATGCCGGCTACCTCCTTCTTTAGCCAACGTTTTTCCAAAAAGCACGTTGGCTAAAGAAGGAGGTAGTGCAACACGGCATAATACCCCAAAAATAAATAACTATAATTTATTGACACATTTTGCTTAACCTGCTTTTCGGAGAAGTGCAAGTAGTCTTTTGACATAAAAATCTGCTGTCTTAATCATATTATTGTCTTAAATGAGATTTCAATACTGAAAATAAACTGTTAGTAAAAAAACCAAATTTTAAGTTAGTCCTGCCTCCTGTTTTCAATTATCGTATCCGTGTCAAATTGTGCCACTATTTTCATTCAAATTAGAAGAAGAAGATGAAACGTCAAAGGTCGTTTTCGGAATCATCTCGAAGACATGATAAACATCAATCACATAAAACAAACAAAAAATTGTAATTTTTTTAAATGCATTGCCATGAACCGAAGTAGGTATGTTTCAAGTGAAGGCTTTCAATGAATAAATCCTTAGGCGGCGAAGCCTTTCCAGGAAATTAAACGCAAGGGTAAGCAAGACGCCTTTGCCTTAAAATATTACCTTTTGGACTTTCGTTCAATGAATTTACTTTTTACTTGGAACTATCCGTTGTATTATGTAATTTTTTTTAATAATCATCAATGATCATTTCGGCTTAAAATAATTAATACATATATACTGTATTTATAAACTATGTTTGCAAGTAAAATAATTATAAATTTAATAAAAAATTAGAAAATTTAATTTTTCATAAAAAAAATATCTCTCAATTTCAATATTTAAGTCAAATTATAACATCTGATTTGTAGAAAGTAAACGATTTTTTGTTATGTTTTTTTTTTTAATTCTAAACAAACAAACTCTAAACAGTACATTCACACTATTCAATGCACGTTTAGACCACCAAGCCAATGATCGCGCGTTCAATTGCATCTACTATGCACTCATGGCCGGGCGGGAAGGGAGCGAGAAAGGGAAGAGGTAAGGTGGGGAGGCGGGAAAGGGGCTGGAGGCTGCATCATGCAAGCCAGGGGCATAGAATTAATTCTAAAGGGGGGTCGCGGGGTGACAAACTGTTTGTGCAGGGGTAGGTAGTATCGAAGCCTGCGCACTGAAAACCACCCCGCACCGCCGCCGCTTTGTTAAAATTGTTAATTTCGATCTATTTGAGCCAGGAGTATTTTACTCAAATTATTATCGGACGAACAAAACGATTTTAATTTAATTAATGACGATAAAAGCTATGCAGTGACGGCCATTCTTAACTAAAACTGATAATTTAAGTGGATCAATTAGTAAAATATTAAAAAAAATTGATTGATTTATTATTTTACAAACAAATTATCCAATCAAAATTTAACATAAATTTAGAAAAAATCAGGAAAAACATTATACCAACAAAAAAGAAAATTGTGCATAAGAAAGATAATTTCTATGTTAAAACATAAACAAGGCATCGAAATAAGGTTGAAGAATTGAGTGTTATTAATAGAAAATATTATTAATCTTCGAAGAAGAAGTTAATACTAATAATTCTTAACGAAACATGAAATAGAACATGACACAAAAAATAAAAAAGGTAACGGTTACAACTGGGAATCGAATCCAGGAACTTTGTCTTACCCAAATAACGTCTATATCCACTCAGACATTTCGACCTATTTTTTACGCCATTATCTTTTTATCATCTTGTTCTTTAATGATTATTATTATTTGATGGGAATAATCTTACAATTTGGGAAGCGGGTTTGAGTACCGCCGCCTTGGGAACCATTAATTGAATAACCAACACCTGTGCCATAGGTCACGTTAGCGTTACTAAAAGATGACCACAGATTGGATTTTCAACTTTGTAGAATATTGCTCTTAGTTGAGAAGTGGAATAACTAACTAACTAACTAACTAACCATCACGCCGCTTCTCCGCAAGGATAGGCAGATAAAACGGATGGCCAAACAACTCGGTCTTGGCACACACTCCTTCCCTCATTCACATTCATACATCGTCTTACATACTCTTCTATTATTCTGACTTTTAAAAGTCCCCGACTTGTACCATTCAGAGTTTGCAAAATGAACTGATCTATTAGTAAGGTGCAAAATGAGAAACATTATCCTTCGTCGGTCTGTCATATCTCAGTCTCCTTCTTCCTTTTATTTTTGCAGTCATAAGATATTTAAAAGCACCCGTAGTTTTCTCTTGGTGATTCATTGGAAGATTCTTTGTAGAATTGGCAGAGCTTCGGCACAGAAGTTTAGAAGTTAGAAATTGATATACACAAAAGTGTGCCCAGTACACATAATTTTGCAGCTATTGAATTCGGTCTTTTTTGCAATTCATTTTTGCACTCCAGAGGCACATTTGTACACTTACAAAATTAGATTCTGATTGAGTTTTCGGCTAAATACATAATTTTCTTAAAAATCTCTTTACATGGTGCACCACCAAAGCTGACACAGATCCTGGTAAAGTAACTTTTAAGTTTCCTGGTAATGTAACTTTAATCTGACGACTATGGATGGGACTCCGGTGTCCTCCATACAAAAATCTATGAAATTTTTAAGGCGATTTCTTATGTACAAAGGAACTGTATGAAGAATACGTTCAAAATCGTTTACGCAAAATATTGCTCATTTTTAAGAAAAACTTCTAGTTAAAATCTATTTATTTTACTTTTCTGCCTTTCATAATATATTATGTTTTAATACATGCATAGAGCACTGCATCAGAGTAGGTATTTACCATATCATGTTTTAAATCACCCAGTGTTTTTTCCGTACGCTTCCATTTTGGCTAAAAGCACTTTGCATAAAAATACGCAATTTCGGACGGAAAACTAAAATTTGAATATATTTTGCACATGGAGGTTTTACGAAAATGTATTTTCGAAATCGTTTGACGGCTTTCCGGCGAACATTTAATATTCTGAAAATCTGATATTGCAAACTAGTACCTTGCCATTGAAGTAAAAATTGCTAGATAGTGGACAGGGTAACCAACACGTCTTCCATAGGTCACCCTAAGTGACCTTGTGAGTGAGCTAGTGAGCCTTGTGATTGAGCTAGTGAGCCTTGTGAGTGAGCTAGTGAGCCTTGTGAGTGAGCTAGTGAGCCTTGTGAGTGAGCTAGTGAGCCTTGTGATTGAGCTAGTGAGCTACGTTTGGTGATTTAGCAGGGGTACCCGGGTTCATCGCCTGCCCACCAGCTGCGTGATGTGCCAAATCGGGAGAAACTGGTTTGGAGAGACCTTTTGAACTCTTCAACTGTTCTCTCAACATCAAGGGATATATTCATATGTCCGTTACTCCTGGACACACTGATTCCAACCTCATACCCTCAAACTTCCCAGAACTTACTCTCCTTCCTTTCCTTAAAAAATACCCTTCGCACATCATCCCAAAAGATGACATGCCCTATTTATTATTTTCCTCAGGGTTCCTGAGTAGAGTTAATGTTTGAAAAAGGAAAATCCTCTCAGTAAAGTCCTAGTGAAAAGTTACCATCGAGATTTGAAATAATTAGCTGTGTATGCTCTGAATAGCCAGGAACTTCCCAACCTTGCTCTTTCTTATATATTTTGTGTCTGAACTTTCTACAGTCCGTAAAATTATAAATAACATTGTATAAAAATTATAATTACTTCTTAATTTGATAAAAAAAAATTACGGTCTTCTTAGGACTATGTATTGAAAATAAATTAATAGATTTACCAACCACCACGAAATTTTTTAAAAATTCAAGTAATTTTGATTCGATTGATTAATTGACTTTCGAATGCAAATAAAATATTAACAGAACGTAGCTTAGCACTAGAGATTTATGGATTTAGTTTATCTGTAAATGGTTTAACGTTCCAGTTCCGGTTTAGGATGGTGTCCGTTTTAACTAGTCGTGTGCCGTAAGAGCCGATGGGCATGTAAAAAAAATTTATTCGTATAATTAGTAATTCTAGGAAACTATTTATGGTAAATTATATAGTACTTTTATTAAAAAAAAAAATTATGTGCATAATATATGGTAAGTCGGCACAATAATTTTTCAAAAAAACAATTTTTACGAAAATCAGCTTCCGCTCGGCGAAAATTTTACGTCATCACAAATTGGTCCCGTTTTAACAGGAAAACCAACAATTTGACAAGATTTTAAATAAATTATCAGTATTTTATGTCAGTAGTTGAAAAGTAATCTCTTATTTTCTAAAGGGAGGAAGAAAATGTTCTTCATTGTATTAGATATATCTAGTCGTATCAGTTAACTTGTGTTGTATTTATGAAAAAATCTACATTTTCTTTGTCTGTCGACGTTTGTCAATAGGATAAAATGTTGTTTTCATTATTACAAAAACGTTCGTACTGCAATCTAAAAAAATGCAAAATGAATATTCATTTCAATTTTTCTGAAATTTCCGTCGCGTTTTTCTGACAAAGCGTGATTTATTTTTATTCCGCTAGACATTTTCAAAATTCGAACGTAAATTTTAATCACTGTTCGAAATTTGAGTTGATAAAGTATTGCTGCATTTGTCAGGCTCTGATCAATGTACCTTTATTGTATATTTCCGGGTAAATACATATTACATACGCACACACGCTTCTCTTCATGTATTTGTATTTCGAGTATACTTTGACAGGACTGTCAGATATATGTTTGTAGGGTTGGTTATATGTGATGAAAAACAGGGCGTGGAAATTGAAAAAATGCATTTACTATAGTTACGAAATAATATAATATATATAGTTATCAAATGAAAAGGTGTTACCAAACATTATGAAGTGGTGCACAAATAATATATTTCGCTTGATTTTCTTCTTTATTTAATTTTTTTATTTCTACTTATCAAAATAGGTACTTTCTCGCTAAAGTGCAATTAAGCAGTTTGTCAACAGGATGTTCAATTACAATGTAAATATAAGTAAACACGATATTATTACACTAAATAGGAGGAGACAATACCCTACAATAAAGCCTGAAACTTAATGACGTAAATGAAGCAGCCTAATAAAAAAAATTGGTTGAATTTGCCTTATCAAATCTCTAAAATAATGTGGTAATCTTAACGACATAAGTGATGAAGTCGTGTAAAAGCAATATTCGGCGCGCGGGCTGGTGTAATGGACGGATTTACGGTCGATTTTGCCCCAACAGGCCTAGAAAATCGATCTTTCCGTACGGTTTATTTAAACTATTTCTGATGAACGTATTACTAAAAACTTAAATGTTTCTAGAAGGATCTCCCAGGAAGTTATTAATGTATCGTCTAGGAAAATAAAATTTGATGCTTACATCTAATTTTATAGTTGAAAAATGTTTTATAGAGTTTTAAAACCGTTTTATATAAACACATTTCTACGATAAGGTCCTGTTGAACCGTTTTTGGTGGATAAATCATCACAATGATAATTAATCACTTCTTTAAAATATTATATAAAGTCATGGAAAGTGATGAAACAAAAACTTTATTGACTGGGTTAAGTAGGTTAGGTTAGGTTAGGTTAAAAAAAAAATTTTTCATCGTTTCTAATGAATTGATATCACTTTTTAAAAGTGTGTTGAATTGTCACTGTGTTGATTTATCATGGAACCATTTGCGGCCCTTTCCAGAGCTCAAGATACTCTCAGTAATGCCCTGGTGTAAGACCACCATTCAGATTTGAATGAATCTGTGTTGAGTTATCATGGAACCGTTTAATATTTTTTATTTATTACTTTATATACTCTAGGGTTTGCTGTCTGTATTTATTGTTATATATTGCTATGCATGCCTTCATTCTTTGTGAATCTGGTATTGTGTTCATATTCTACTTTCCTATTATGTTCAGAGTCAGATATATCTTAACCTTGGAATTCAATGAAAAGGGTTTTTGATTGATCATAGATTAATAAGATATTTTTAAGAATATTATTCAGATATAAGATACCTGATCAATAAAATGATGGTTTCAACAAATCCAACAAAAAATCCTCAACTGTTCCCTCTATTCCCTTTCACCTATTTAAAATTTATTTACTTTATTCCCTAGATTGTAATTTCTGTGGTCTAAAAGTAAGTGAATTTAAAATCACAAATCACAAGAGATCCAGGGTTCGATGCCTAGTTGTGATCGTCGAAAGCCAGAAAAATTGTAAAAAAGATATGATGAATTAAAGATCACCCAGCGGAATTTTGTAACAGGCGTAATGGAGGAATTTTTTTATGACTCATGGCTTTGCAACCAATGTGACCGATTGTACAGTTTTGTTATGTGGTTGCGCATTGCAGTCGAATGGTGTAAATTACTTTTATGTTAGCCAAACTCAAATAGAAGACAGCACCAGAAAAATAAGAAGGTCTGAAGTTATTTGTGTTCGTAACAAGACCAAAAATGGTAAAACCGGTTTAGTTTAGTGAACATAGTGCATAGCATGTTGTCTAAGTTTGAATAGGAGACTGAATAGTCTAAACGATTTAAATCATCAATAAATTAAAGTCTAAAAAATAAACCATTAAAATTGAAGCGAGGCTGCTAGTCCGTAAAGGAGTATTGATACAAAGCCTGATGAATGGCAGAGAGATATGGAACTGTACGATGAAGAACCAAACCCCTTACGTAGGCACTTTTGAACCTTTGAATATTTATTTATTTATTGCATCTCACTATACATAAAACACTTTTTTTTCACATAAAAATCAACCTCTCTAGGACTAAGCCTGTATCGAGGTTAACAATTTACATATTAGTGAAGCAAACATAAGAGTATCACAAACATAAAGTAATTTTACATAAAAACACCAAATATTTCATGCCTACTGAAAATACGTAATTCAATTTGTACGAGTACCTCAATCAACAATTACTGCTTATTTTATTTTATAATAAATATAAATTAGTTAATAGTTAAAAACAATAACTTTCTCTTTGACTTCTTTTGAAGATTATACCCATCAACGCAATATATCTTTGAAGAACAAGAAAATACCAAAAAAATCTAAGCGAAACCTGAAAAAGAACAGGACACAGAAAAACAAAAAGATAACGATCACAACTAGGAATCGAACCCAGGATCTCTTGTCTTCATTCAACCACTAGACTATTTCGTATTCAGAATTAACAATATCATATTTCAACTAATTTTTCCTATATTTTTGGCAGCTAACTTTTAAAAGGTAGCTTATTAATAATATGTGGTTAAGACGCTTGTCCCGATAAGACAGAGAACTTCAGTTTGATTCCCAGTTATATATTTTTTATTTTTCTGTGTCTTGTCTGTTCCAAGTTTCGTTAAGATTTATTGATTCCCAGTTATATATTTTTTTATTTTTCTGTGTCTTGTCTTTTCCAAGTTTCGTTAAGATTTTTTTTTTTTTTTTTTTTTATATTTACTCCACACAGGAGGCCCTGAAGAAAATAATTTCCCTCAGGGCCTATGTCATCTTTGGGGATGCTGTGTGGAGGGTTATTGATTATTCCCAGTTATATATTTTTTTATTTTTCTGTGTCTTGTCTGTTCCAAGTTTCGTTAAGATTTATTGATTCCCAGTTATATATTTTTTTATTTTTCTGTGTCTTGTCTGTTCCAAGTTTCGTTAAGATTTATTGATTCCAAGTTATATATTTTTTATTTTTCTGTCTCTTGTCTGTTCCAAGTTTCGTTAAGATTTATTGATTCCCAGTTATATATTTTTTTTATTTTTCTGTGTCTTGTCTGTTCCAAGTTTGTTTCGTTAAGATTTATTGATTCCCAGTTATATATTTTTTATTTTTCTGTGTCTTGTCTGTTCCAAGTTTCGTTAAGATTTATTGAATCCCAGTTATATATTTTTTATTTTTCTGTATCTTGTCTGTTCCAAGTTTTGTTAAGATTTATTAGTATTAACTTCTTAATCAATGGTATTATATTTTATTTTGTGTTACATGTTTTCTCACAGAATAAGGTAATATTCGTTACTTACTTTTTAGAATTTTGAATTTTACAGCATTCACGTGGAAAATGTCGACATCAGGCGTAAGTTTATCATTTTTTCTTGAGGGTAGTTACTTCTGCATCTCGGAGTAAGAAAGTATCTGTGCATGCACGCTCCTGTAAAATTGTGAGGGAAAAGAGATATTTTTTTCTAAAATCTCTGGATTTTTGATGTGACTATTCATGAGGTTGTAGGCTTTTATCAGTAAATCAGATTCTCGTCTGTTGATAAGGCTTTTAATATGCAGTATTCCAGAAGCCTGACGGATAGTACAAGACGAAAAAGTGTACTGCTAATAATTTATTAAGATTCTCTTCAAATTACTAGGAATAAAAAACGGGATTGCATGCCCCTAACTAATGAATTAAAAGTTTTCCTGCTAAGCTTTTATGAAAATACGAATATATTATCGCGATGTTGAAAGACGTGTTCAAAAATTTCATCGTATTTTTGCATTTTTCATTATATATTTTCAATGCAGGTGCATATACCGTGTTCCAATGTGGAATTTACTAAAAGTTTGATCAGGAAACGACCTGTAATCCCGTTTTTAACCAATAATTTAAAGCGATTCTTAATAATATAGCAATACCCTTTTTTCTCCGTGCAGGGATGGTACCTACTCAAAATTTCTAAATACCTTTGAATTTTTTTATTATTCTTATTGATGACCCTACCTGCCAACGATAAGGGTTGGTTGCAGGCTGCGTTTTGATGAATGCAGCTTTGCCTGCACGTGTGTACAAGGCGCGAGCTGGGTGGGTACTGGGGGAGGGGGTGCAACGCGTCTGCTACAGGAGAGCTTGCCGAAGAATTAAAATCGGTAGCTAGGTGAATTTAAAACTCCACAGTCGATGAAGTATTTAAAAAAATGAGTTTTTTGTGTGTTTTTCACATATAAAATTGTTAATTTTATGCGGAAATGCTTGAAAATAAAAACATTTTTTCCATAGTTCAATTTGATCTCATTAAACGGTACGAGTACTTATGTATGTAGAGAAAAGACAGCATAAAAGTTTTAGAAAAATTATTTACATATTGTATGTTGACGCAACTTCCATTATCATTGTCCTTGGGATTTTGTCCATCCTATTCTACCTAAAAGTATCTATCATTATCCGACTATACCCATGTTTGTATGACATTTTACAACAATAAACGTAACTGTAAAACCAGTTAATTGATGAAGCCTGGTTGAATAACATCTCTTTGTGATCAGTGCTTTTTATTGATATCAACTCGGGGTAGAAGGCTGTGCAGTGAACATATTCGGTTTCCTCAGTGTGTTTCTTATCCAACCTGGATGTTATGGAAGCTTGTGTGTGAAATTAATCATATCTCCTGTGAGTGAAACCAACCATAAACATCTTTGAAGAACATAAAAGGGGTAAGTCGGATTCCATCCTTATTTATTTATTGGACAATTTGTATAGCGCCGCTTTTGTGAGATATCACCTCAGGGGCGCTTTACAGTTGATGCAGGTATTACAAAAAATATAAATATTACAAAAATAAAGTGAAGTTTAGTTAAGTAAAATGAAGTACAGGAACAGGTGACATGAAGATAGAAGATGGAGACTCTGCAGCAAAAATCCTAGGTGGTGAAGAAACTGGACCAGCTGCTGCAGCAAAAGAGTCCACCTCGTCCACCAACAGTGCCAGCACGAGGTTCGTCATCCGTCCAGGCATATGTCTGCTGCTAGTAAAGCGCTGAGAGAATATCCTCTCACAGATACCAGACCTTGGCAGCACCGCTGTGACGTTCTACGAAGATAGAAGATGGAGACTCTGCAACATGAATCCTAGGTGTCGAGTCCACCGCGTCCACCAACAGTGCCAGCACGAGGTTGGTCATCCGTCGAGGAATGTTTATGCTGCTAATAAAGCGCTGACACCTCACATAGACGTTTGGCGAGTCCATCCTGGTGATTATTGAAGCAGTGCATTCAAAAGGCGACGGATGGGATAATAAATTACCCTGGGCTTAGCTTACTAACACTTGCTAGGCCCTTCAGAGTTTCCGAGAATTCCGTTGAAAACATCTAGAGAGCATTTACCGATCGACGTTTGTTTCGAATGTCGAATATTTTGAGCAAAATATTATCTGGCTTTTCTTTTAATACATTTTGTTGGATAACCAACACCTCTGCCTTCAGTTACCATGTTTGTTACACCAAGTGGTTGACCAGGTATGGTGACTTAGCAGGGCTATCAGGCGTCATGGAGTGAGATATATCTTAGTCTTGGCGGCAGATGATATGACTACCGACTGCTTAGTTAGCCGAATTGTGAGAGATTTAGGGAGATACTTTTTAAAATTATTTATTGAGTTAGTTTATACAAAATTTGAATATAAACAAGATGATATTTCATTTTGTAACTACAATTTTTTTTTTAAATAAACATAACATTTTTTTAAATATATTAATTAATTCTTCCTTCATTCTTCAGACTTTCAGGCATTTCATCATTCATCTTTAGTCCTTTGTACATTAGGCAGTTCTATGATTTTTTTTTCTTCATATGTGGCAATCTAATTCTATTTACATTTCTTTTTTCGTAATTATTAAAATCTCTATTAAAAACAATTTCAACCTTAAAATATTTTGGCATTTGGTTGTCTAAATAACAGTCTCTTCTTTATTGGAATCCAATTTAGCTGCTCTCTCATTTGATTAATGCTTGCGTATTTGTCTTTTCTCAGTAAACATCTCATAGCTCTATTCTGTATAGCATCTAGTTTGTTAGAATTGCCTTCATTGGCCATATATAACATAGTAGAGCAATAATCTAAATGTGGAGCACCTATACTTTTTTAAATAAGCTCTCTAGTGTTTCCATTTAGTTTATTTCTTAATCTTCTAAGAAAATTGACTTTTTTGATTCCTTCTTTAGCACATATTCAAAATTTGCTGTGAAAGTATGTTTTGAATTGAGTATTAAACCCAGGTACTTAATTTCATTTACTTTTTCAATTTTTTCATTATTAATTGTCAATTTTAACTCTGTGTTATGCTTTTTGTTGCCTATTTCCATATATTTTGTTTTTACTATTACAATATTTTCTATCTCAAACCATCGCATTAACCGCAACCTAACACCTGTTTCTTTCCCAGAATTTCCTTTCCTTCCTTTTCTTAATAAGTCCTTCCACACAGTATCCCCAAAGATGTCATCAGCCATCAGGCAAATTATTTTCCCTAGGACGTGTGGAAAAATAATGTTAAAAAAAATCTGGTCGCTAAATACAGCTTAAGCCATTTGAAATAACTGTTCGGTTCAGACTAGTATTTTTTATCGGGGTGATTCTTAAAATAGGTATCTTCCACTCTGTAACGTGTATCAAATATATTAATGGCCACATTTTTGGAAAATATTTGGACATTTTCGCAAAAGTTTTTACATTGCGTTCTTTGTCATGTTTCACAATTTCCTAGGTTAGATTCCTAGTTGTGACCGTTATCTTTTAATTTTTCTGTGTCTTGTTCTGTTTCGCGTTTCGTTTAGATTTATTAGTATTATCTTCTTCTTCAATGTTATATTTCATTGATGTTTATAACCTTCAAAATAATGATAAAAAATGGATTGTTAATATATTTTTGGAAAATACAGTGTTTACGTAATTTGAACAAAAGTTAATAAAAAAATCACGTTAAAAATTACTGATATAGAATTTGTTTCTTTCATTCCTTGAACATATAATTTTTTTTCACCCCTCTCTTTTAGGGGCTTTTTGCATGAGAATAATTAACATTTTAATAACAATCATATTACTACCCAACTACAATCTTTAGTATTTTTTTGTGATACATTGGAGATCATTGAATAATCCACTCAATTACCCTCCATTGTTATTCTGGACAACGAGGAGTCCGACTTCTAGTAATCTGGTATTGTTGGAAACTTAAAACGTTAAGGTGATGCACTACGTCGTGTAATATTTTAAATTGAGCCGCTATCAATAACACCCCTTACCTAGATGGCGATAAGGTTTAAATTCCCGCTTAACACCATCCGCCTGTTTTGATTTATGCAAGAAAAAAACATGGCCAAAAAGTGCCTTTTATTTTATTTTGTGGATGTTCAGGCAAAAATATTTAATTTTTTTTCAATCATTTTATAAATAACTTAATTTTCCACACTATACAATAAAATTACAACTAAAAATGGGTTCGTAAGTAGGAGATTTTGAACTTTTAAGCAGTTTTCATAGGCCTTATACATTATTTTTTTCTGGGCTTATAAAAAGACTTATCTAAAAAATATTATTTCAAAGGCCAAGATTTATTCTACTCGCAGTATTTAATTTAAGCATCTGAAACATTTTTAAGCGACCAAATTTTCAAACCAAAAACACATGATTTTGCATTACTACGTATGGCATCGCCTTAAAGTGAAAGAACGGGAATTTATTGATTATTAATTTTTAAATTGCATAATATTTTGTAAATCATAAAGGAACTCTTTACGTTCAATTCTTTAATATAATTTTACGTATAAATTTCAAATTTATAACATATCAAAGGGCTTAATTAAATTGTGTTATTTATCCAAAATTTCATAACGCAATTTTGTTACGTCAAATATTCGAAACATCGCTCAACTTGTACTACCTACCCCGGTTAATGCGTTATGCATATTTTGCATTTTAAAATTAAACATTCAATCGGTGCCGATTTCATTAAATTAATTATGAAAAAGTTATTTTGACAATATGATCAAAACCATTCCTGCATTTGGGTGAAGCCTTTTCCAAAACTATTTCCACTCTAATGCAAGAGTCACAACTGCTGAGCCAGTAAGACTATATAAATACTACAAACTCCTATTAGCATCCCCAATAGGAGAATGCTGTGAGGGTGAAGATAGTGGGGGAGGAAGGATACCTAGCTATTCAGATCTGGTCACCAAACACGGCTAAAGCCATTTCAAGCAAAGTTTCAATTCGGAATGGTGGTCTTTCACGTTTACAGTAGGGTGATACTGAGAGTATCTTCCACTCTGAAAAGTACCGCAAATATACGACATATTGTATTAGAAAAATAAGTTGTGAAATAACACAAATTAAACTTAATAAAATTTACTTGCGCACGCCTAGATTTGAACCCGCGACCTCCGGATTGCTAGTCTAGAGCCATCCCCTCATCTGCGGAGGCCATCAACTAGTTGAGAGACGTAAACATTTTCAGATATCAAATTATTTCTTGAGCGGAAAGACAATTTCACCAGCCTGTTTAGTAGCGTGTGTCGCTCTCGATAGAGAGAAAAAAGTGCCTTATTTTAAAACTGTTGGAGTCTTGAAAGTTGCGTATGATTTGTAGCTTTTCAAAAACGTAAAAAAAAAAAAAGTTTTCATTATTAGATCGCTAAAACGGCTTGATTTTTTCAAAATAAAGAGATTTAGTGACTTGGAATAAAAATTATATCATGGATACGTTTTTATTTTTTTATTTTGTATCAATCTTACTTTATATTCCATAATCACAGTGAAAAGAGCACTTTTTTTAAATTTACGTGATCTGTTTGATAATTATTGTAAAAGGGAAAAATAACAAGTTTACTGAATAAAAACAAGATACTATACAATTTATTTATTTATATATACGCCTAAAAAGGCTTTTACATAAAAGTGATACATGATGCAGTGTACATAGGAGAATATCTGTATTACACAGGAGATACTGACTGTAAATAGATGTAATCCATTGTAAAGCAGGTACAAAATACACAGTTGTAAAATTGTGATTACAAGTAAATGAGAAAATATTAGGAAATGATTAGAAAAAAGAAAACTAAATATGAAGCAATATTAGTAAAACGTAATAAGTAGCATAAAGTAATAAAGAAATTACAACAACACTACATATAAGACAAATCATTAAAACTAATTTCCCAAAGCTACTCTAATTTGTAGGATTCGACAAAGTGTTGGTATAGATTATGCTTAGTTCTATAAATGGAGTCAATAAATAAATCAATAGCACCCCCATACAATAACGTATACATACCTAGTACATTTTTGAATAAAATACAACAAATTAAAATAAAAAATTGTTCCACGAAACTGTATTTTAACGTAGTACAAAGACAGTTATTACTTAATATGGCTTAGAATTCGAATATGGCATTTTATTTATGCTATGTAGCTGTAGCTTGGAGCTAATATAATGTTTTCGAGCATTATAGTCAGCTACGGAAGAAAGCGACTCTGTAGTCAATCACGCACATCTCATGTGTGGCAAGGAAATTTAGGTAAACTAATACTTTTAAGGCGATGCCATACGTAGTAATGCAAAATCATGTTTTTATTTTTATAAGCAATAACTGTTCGCCTGAAACACTCATCCACATTGAAAAAATCTCCTGATAAAAAATACATGACGCCAACGGGACTCGAACCCGTGTCCATTCGATTTCCGGTCGAAAGCTCTGACCACTGAGCTATGGAGGCTTATCTCTTACCCGCGAAATTATTCAATATATGCTAGTGTTTCATTCAACAATTACTGCTTGTTACATTTTTTCCACGAAAAAATGTTGGCGTCATGTATTTTTTATCAGGAGATTTTTTCAATGTGGATGAGTGTTTCAGGCGAACAATTATTGCTTATAAAAATAATTGTTATCCTTTGTGCTATGCATAAATAAAATCTTGTCTTAAAAAAACATTAATTTATCAAAAAAAAAAACAAAATCATGTGTTTTTGGTTTGAAAATTTGGTCGCCTAGAAATGTTTCAGATGCTTTAATTAAATACTGCGAGTAGAATACATCTTGGCCTTTGAAATAATCGAGATTTTAGATAAGTATTTTTATAAGCCCAGACAAAAATAATGTATTAGGCCTATGAAAACTGGTTTAAAGTTTAAAATCTCCTACTTACGAACCTATTTTCGGTTATGATTTTATTGTATAATGTGGAAAATTAAGTTATTTATAAAATAATCGAAAAAAAAAAAATATTTATGCCTGAACATCCACAAAATAAAATAAAAGGCACTTTTTGGCCATGTTTTTTTCTTGTATAAATCAAAACGGGCGGATGGTGTTAAGCGGGAGTTTAAACCCTATCGCCATCTACGTAAGGGTTGTTATTGATAGCGGCTCAATTTAAAATATTACACGACGTAGTGCATCGCCTTAACATTTCCTTCTTTAGCGGAGTTCATGAGCGGTGGATGTGTCAGAATCAAATGTTTGGCCTGATAGTCAATTATTTCAATGTGAATGCAGTTGAAATTAATTTTCGGAATGATAATCTCTCCTGAAGTTTAAAGGACCCTGTATTTTGATCCTTCTGCATCATAGCTCCCTTATACCCTTTTCTCACCGATTAGCATTGATAGAATAATGTTTTCTGGGTGTACAAAATGCGCATTCCTCTGTATCACGGTGACGACAACGGTTTTCAATTCTGCTAAAAGATATTTGGAAGTGCTGACCATGTCTTAGAGCTTACGGACCCCATCCACACAATAACTACTTCACTGGAAGGCAAACCATGTTGGAAAATATACTCACATAATAAAGGTGGTCAATATCACCAGGGGGTCTAGCAGAGTGAAATCGATAACTTTACAATGTTGGATCGATAGGCGTAACTACCGACGATTTATTACCGATCCATAAAAACCTATGTCAATACGATACTGACAAAATCAGTCATCTGTTGTCAGTTGTGTTTGCAAGCACGGTCAAAATATGATTCCGACAGTCGGTAGACAAAAGCCGCTGCTTATAGCGAAACCTCTAAGGTGTCGTAAAAGCTGTCAATATGCATGACTTTTTTGGATATCATTCGTTATGCAAAATAACTGGCTAATTAATGAATGAAGGTGAATTGACTAAACTCGTAAATTAAATGAAATCATATCCACGATCCATGGACGATCGAAACGCGATCAATTGATTCCGTTCCAACTTGGAAGAACAAAATATGTTAGTCATATCTAACGACATCCCTTTTTAGTGTCAAACAGAAAATGCGGACTGCTAATTTGTCTCAAAGTTATAATTTTAATTCGAAATTGTCAATTTATATGTATTTTATTTATTTTTACGTAAAAGTTTGACGTTAATTCATTTGTCAGCTGCCAGTATTGCCAGCGTGTATCTATTTGCATTTTCGAGCTAAATCGCTACAAATCATCTGTAGTTCAAACCAACGATCCTATATTGTAAATTTAATGATATATACTGGCAACACTAAACTAATTTGATATTCTGAATCATCAAACTTCATACATTTTTGTCAAAATCCGTAAATGTCTGCTAGCTAAATCTGCTTTAAGTTAATAACAACTTTTTAAAACTAAATATAAATGCAGTTTTCATTTTCTTTCCAAGACGCAACTTTTGAGATATCATGCGTATCTGAATTCAAAAGTTGAACAAATCGACACACCCTACTGTTTAGGGCCTAGGAGTCGAAAGGTTTTATGTAAATTGGCGACATCGTTTTTATTTCAAATCGGTATACATCAAAATGCTTGAGATTTTCTATAGCCAAAGACCTAAAACTTTATTTTGGAAAGAAAAAAAAAATTGTGTTGCCTAGAATATTTGTAAAGTTGAAAATGGGTCTAAAAAGGTACGAAACTTCTGACATCAATAAGAACAGATCAACCATCAACCATCAACCATCTTAACAGTTTGAGGCGTCATTAGTATAAACGTACACTGTATTGTGTAACTTAATTTGCACGTGGGTACCGTCAACCTAAAATATTTTTTTTTTATTTTAACTTCCGATTTAGTTGTCCGGGTTAAATCTTCCCCAAAGGAAAAACTTAACCCTTCCACTCACTTTTCCACAAATGATCATCTAGTCAATCAACATTATGTAAGTGCATTATATAAGCAAAATAAATACAAAACAATACAAGAACAACACGTCAACTCACCAGAGATCAAATGGGAAAATAATTCACCGACTCCAGATATTTTCATATCAGAGGGTTCGGCTCGGTAGAACTTCTAACAGGGCCTATAAATCCTACTGATCCCTCAACATAAATATTTAAAAAATCTTTTGTTATCCTACATGTATTCAAAATGACCGACTTTTGCATCTTTATATATAATTTTTTTGATAGATCTAATACGCCTAAATTTTTAATTAGAGAGCTAGGTATAATGCCAGTAGCCGAAATAACGAATGGTAATATTTTTATAGTCTGAGAATGCCAAATTCTTTTTATTTCATTTCCTAAATCTGTGTATTTTCTGATTTTTTCACTAACAGATTTTTGAATATTACAGGAATTTGGAATAGCGACATCAATGATATAAGTTATTTTTTTAATTTTGTCATGTAAAACTATATCGGGTCTATTATGACTAATCGCTCTGTCTGTTAGTATAGTTTTATCATAATATATTTTATAAAATTCGTTTTCTAAAAATGAATTTGGTTCGTATTCATAATATGGTACTACATTACGGCAGTCAATCAAGTTATGTTTAATTACCAAATTTTGGTGAATTATTTTTAAAACTTGATTGTGCCTAAATGTATACTCGGACGGTGCTAATATAGAACATCCCGATATAATATGTTCTATAGTTTCCGGAAAAGCCAAACATTTTCTACACAAATCATCAATTTGATTTGTATCTTTGATTATATGCTTTTTATAATTTTTAGTATTAATGACTCTATCCTGAATGGCAAGCATAAATCCTTCTATTTCTGCGCTCAACTCTCCAATACTCAACCATTTGTTTGACGAAATTTTGTCAACATACGTTTGGTTGAGATAATTGAAGTGTTTTGCGTGTAAAATTTTATTTGACCAGGAATCTAATAATTCCTGGTTGGGATTTATAAAAATGTTGGCATTCTCATCGTATAAATTTAATGGTGTAATATTTCTATCTGCCTTGCAAATTATTTTGTGCATTTCTGAGCTATGAGCTTTCCTATGGAAAAAAAGTTCTTAGCATTTCTACCTGATTATGTTTCAAAGAAGTTATTTTGACAATACCTCTACCTCCTGTAATGATCTGCCCTTTCTACTTCAAACTTTTCCTTCTCTTCTTTCTACGATAATTTTTCTTAAGTCCCGTAGGTAACTTTTCCATAAGGCTTTTGGTTATATATATATCCGGGGTAGGAAGGTCCTCCCTGCCGTCTTTTCTTTATTACACACCCCTTCAAGTGTGTACATCCTAGTTTGTCTACGTGACGTACGACCTTGAACGTACTCATTTCACGTGACGGTTCAGTATAAAAAGGCTTCACCGAACGTTGTGTTGGGTTTTTGTTTCTCGGTTTAGAAACCTAGTTATTTATGTATGTGTGGTATCCCTTGGTTCTTTTGAGATAGAGTGAGTTGAATCCATTACCGCTGTGTCTTAAAACCATTTTATAAACCTTATCTTCTAAGTCGCCTGCTCCCCCCCCACTAGCTACTCGATTCTACCTATCGTAGGGTAATGTGAATATAATAAAGTGTTAGATTTTATATATGTGATATACATACGATAAGTTTATGGTGTTAGTTGTCGGCGCCATCCATGTATATATTTTGGGAGGGGAAGGAGAGGAAAGGAAATGAATTTTTTTCAAGCTAAGATTGACTCCTCCTCTTACCAAACAAAACTGATGGATGATAATTTGAGCAAGGCGATCGATATCTGCGTGTCTGGATATCACAACCGGCCGGGTCTCCCCTTGTTCCAAATCGGCAACCTTCACGCCAGAATAAAGAAAACCAGGTCTCATCACCAATTTCAGGATTGCCCCAATCTCAAACACCTCCAGGAAAATCTACTTTACTGAGTGTAGAAGGGGAAAACCATGACATCCCTTGTCACGAATCTAGTCGCGAAAATGTGACACGCAAGGTCCTAAGTTACGTGCCACCTCCAGAAAACGTTGTAACTCCCACGCCGTCGGGGATTTACATCCCTTTCTAGGTCAATACATGGATAACACACGACGATCTTGTCGACATTTTGCCTGCTTATTAACGATAGGTTGTGTGCCTACCCATTCAGCCAATTATCATGTGAGATATATGTAAGGTCTACTCGAAATGCCAAATTTGGGATGAGGACTGTCTGTATTTTAATATTTGGTTCCAGTATTTATTTTATGAGGTTACTAGCATCCTCGTGTATTAGGTATGGGTAACTTCTACTGAATACCTATCCTCTCAGGTAAGGTATAAACGGATAATTGGTTTGATTTTTTGCATTTAATTTAAAGAGGCTGCCTACCTCTCGAAAGATACCTGTTGAGAAAAGTTGTTCGGTTGGTAGTTTTATTTCGGAGATTACCATCTCCCTCTTTCGACTTTAGATTTGTTTTTGTGCATCCCAATTCGTAACTTAGAAAGTCAAATAATAGATGAAAAGTATTAAATTAGAAAGTCAAATAACAGAAGAAAAGTTTTCATTTTGTTCCGTCTGGTTGCATCCGATCGCTTTCAATTCGGGACGGCATACGCTAGCAAAACTTCCCCCTTTGACTGACTGTACCTGCGTCTTGTCCTATATATGAAAAGGTCGTTGACTCGTCTCTCGCTCACAGCTGATTGACAATGCGTCTAGCGTATCCCTTCTTATGGGAAGATTATTTGGGTTGCAGGCGTTGCAAACTCGGTTCCTGTACCTCGGTTGTATCCTATTATTAAAAGGGTCCTCTGAAATTTAATAAATAATATAAAAAAACTCACCCTGTTAGCCACCTCCAAATCCTCGTGTGAAACTTACCTGGTTACACTATATAGCTAAATCACTTTAATTTTCGACCTCCTCCCTACGCTTATAAAAGGGTAATTAAATATTCCTGTAAATAAAATTGTACCTCCCTAATCTGTTAGGATTCGAACCCACAGTTAATAATCTATTTGATTCTCTGGTTTTCGGTCTCCGTGGATAGAATGCCATCTCGCCAAATCAATAACTTAGCCCGATTAAACACTTCCTGCCTTTAAGTACATTCACTCTGCTTTAAAAACGCAATCATTATTTTTATTATTTTCATGTTTTTAAGACAAGCAATCTAGTTCGAACTGTATACGAAATCACGTTTAAATCAACACAACTTTATAACACAATCGCGATTGCACAACACCTGGCGCCCCTGAGGTGGGTTTTTACAAAACGGCGCTCTACAAATTATCCAATTATTATTATTGTCATTATTATTAATTGTTTTCCCACTGAGTCGAACCACTTTCACTTCACACAAACACCGGATCAATAATCTTTCACTTTAATTCAATATTCCGCAATATTCTCTAATACCATTTGAATTCAATAATTAACTGCAATTTCAAACAACACTTCTGATTTGTATCCCTTTCTCGGGGCTGTCAATCCACCCAAGTTCAAAACTCGACTGTCCCTCCGGTCTCTCCTCTCCCATGGGAATCTGTTTACTCCAGGCCTGTCTGTCCATAAATCTTCCGTCGTTGTCTAAACAAAAAAATTTTTTTTGAGCACGTTCGTTTATTATTTATCGTTTGTTTTTGTGGATATCCAAAACATCACACTCCTAAATTTCTAGGTAAATTAACTCGTTCTATAGCTGAATTTGGATGATGGCAATTAAACTTTGTTAGCGTAGTTCTAATTAATCTTTCTAAGTTATCTAAATCTGTATTAGACCATTTAATTATGCCAAATGAGTACGTTAATAGAGGTATTGCCCAAGTATTTATTGCTTTTACTGAATTTTTAACAGATAGATTGCATTTTAAAATTTTCCTGATTTTTGTTTTTTGATTTTGTTTGAAATTTAATCCTAATATCATTTTTAATACTACTATGGTCTAATCTATTTGATTGTGGGTATCCTAAATACTTATAAACCTCATCCCTTTTCATACTAGTAATTTGGAAATTTCTTAATATACTCTCGTCCCCATCTACAATTTTGCCTTTCTCTATATGGATTGTTCTACATTTATCTAAACCAAAAGTCATTTTGATATCATCTGAAAAGTTTTTAACTACCTCGATCATTTTCTCTAAATTTTGTTCAGAATTCGAAAATAATTTTATGTCATCCATATATAATAAATGCGAAATTGTACTACTCTCCCTTGTATTACCCTTAACTTTTATTCCATACTTGCTTTTAATTAACATTTTAGATAGAGGATTCAATGCTAAACAAAACCAAAGAGGACTCAATGAGTCTCCTTGAAAAATTCCTCTTTTAATTGAAATACCCGGTATTACTATTTTCTTACCTTTTAAATTGATAAGTAAATTGGTATTCCAAAATGACATAATATTTTCCAAAAAGCTAATAATAATGGGGTTAATTTTATATATATTTAATACTTTGATCAGCCACGAGTGCGGGACACTATCGAAAGCCTTTTGGTAGTCTATATAGCAAGTATGTAAATTACGTTTTCGAGTTTGAATCTGTTTTAGAATTACAGAATCAATAACTAATTGTTCTTTACATCCCATATGTTTTCTGCGACAACCTTTTTGTTGTTCAGATACAACATTTTTTTCATCTAAAGGAGTATATATTAAATCTGTCAAGCAAGAGGTTAATATTTTGTATATTGTCGGTAAACATGTAATGGGTCTGTACTGAGAGGGATTATTAATATTTTCGCTTTTGGGCAACATATAAGTAATGCCCTTAGTTAGAAAATTTGGAAAATTTTGTGGTTGAGTGACAAATTTTGAAAGATTTTTTGCCAAAAGAGGATGTTAAGTAGTTAGACGTTTGTACCAAAAATTATGTATCCAATCGCAACCCGTGGCTTTCCAATTATGAGTATTTTTAATAATTTTGGTTAACAATTCAACCGATATATTAGAAAAACTCATTTGTTCAATACCTGAAAAATTAAGTTCTTCATTTTCTATCCAGGGACTTGACTCGTTATGTTTTATATCTTTACTCCAAATTTTAGTCCAAAATTCGCGCATATCTGATTCAGATGGCAACGGAATATTATTATTCGAAATAATATTTTGTTTATCGTCAAGTTTGGAATAAAATATTTTTTCATTTTTATGGAATAATCTGTTATTATTTTTTTTATTATACGTATAATTATATCTTTTTAATCTACTAGCTTTTACGCCTAATTTTTGTTTTAATAAATCCAATAAATCATTGATTATATTTTCATTATTATGACTATCTATATTATAACCAAATTTTCTCCCAATTTCATCTACATGTCTCAAAATTTTCCTACTTCTATTCCCATTTTTATATTCTATTACTCTTGCTATGTTACTTCTTAAAAATACTACATCATTTTCTAATCTGATCTGCCATTCTCGTTTACTATGACTATATGATCTATCATCAGAGGATGATAATTTGATTCCTAACTTATTACAAACAGTAATAGCAGTAGCATATACTATTGTATGAAGATCTAAAAAACTAATTTCGTCAAATATGATTTTTGGTAAAATTATGTTATTTAATTCAAAAATTAATTTAGATAATTTCTTTGACGTATGTAATTTTGGTAATTTTGGTCTAACTGTTGGCTCTACATCTATATATCTGTTTATATTATTATGAAGTAAGTTAGCTAATTCTACTACATTATCATCAACAAAGTTTAAATTGGCAATGTTGATTTCCCTAAGATTATAAATAACGTCTAAGTTATTTGAATCTACTGTAATATCATTGGACATTTCGACTAGAATATTATGCAAACTATCTACATTCAATGCATCTGATATGACATTACTTGTGTTAATTTGTTCTAAATTATTTACCATTTGCAATCTATCTGCTACTTCTCTTTTAATCTGTTCTAATGTGACTACAGGAATTAAATTATTTTTGAAAATTGCTCGCTTTTGGTCTGCTAATCTTTGTTCGTTTACCTGGGCAATCGGATAATTTTGTGAGAAAAGTGAATGTAATTTTTTCCTATATAACAACATATCTGTTTCTAGTTTGGTTACATAAAAATATGAACGAACAATGAACATATTGACATCGTTCGTCCATTTCATACGTTGTCTAGGAATACCTGCTTTTGTTTTTTGGGGTCTTAGACTATCCATGTTCATCTGTACAGATGACATAATAATCCCCTGTTCATCTACGTTGGTTGCAAATGACATTGTTGTCATTTTGCAAAACAACTAGGAGATGATTGTATAGTTACTGCTACATTCCAGTAACCAAATCAACAAATAATTTTCAATATGACCAAATTAAATATTCTTATCAAACTACCTTTCGACATAACAAATCTATAATTTCCAATTCAACTACCTTTCAACATTACAAATCTATGAAATATTATGTTCCAGAAAAAAAAACGATAACATAAAAATATACCTTTAAAATTTATTTTTTTCAAATGAATGTCAAATATTGTTGTTTACCTTGGTTACTGGGGTCCTCAAATAATATATATTTTTTAAATCCTATTTATTTACCTAAATATCCTATGGCTTACTGGCAGTTTATTTATTGCGCTATCTGATATACTCTTCTTTAAATATTTATATGTTTTGGGATCAAAACTAATTCTTTTCTATATGATATTACAAAAAATAATCAGAGAGAAAATGCAAAGCATATGCCTAAACTAGCGTTGCTAAGCATTTTTTTTATAATAATTTGTAATTTATGGTAGCTATTATTATTAACTAACTTACTATTATTTTTTTATTGATACTTGATTCCGCTTAGTGACTTCATAACATTATCGGGTACCTGGCACTGCATATTTCATCCGTCTTGCTTGTGTTTCTCAAAAACAAATTCATAATTTATTGCAATTTCTCGGTGGAAATATACTTTAGTGATTTTCTCTGAAAATGCAGGGTGTTTTCAAAATACCTTTCACTTTAGCAACTATTAATAATTAATTAATAAAATAGAGTGCTTAGAAATCAGACGTATCGTCCTTGGCTGGGAAAAAAACAAGACGGTCCACAGAAATAAGTGACGTGTTGTAATGATAATATGAACAGAACTGACAGCAGTAGACAGAAGATACATAGCTTAAGATGGATTATAAATGGAGAAATATTATGAGGGGAGCCTATGTCTGAATCTGGGCATAAAAAGGCTTATTAAAACATGGGTTATATAATTAGGGAACCTTTCACTGCACTAAGTTCAAATAATATATGATTTGTTACGCAAATAAAGCTATTAGTTAATGGAAAGTCTACATCAGTACCACTAGCTTCTCTGCTCTTCTTTGGGACATTTTTGCAAACAACAATTCCTTATGTTTATACTGGGCAGATATAAAAAAATATTACCAAATTAAGTAGAAAAATATGATGGGGTTTGACGAAGAGTCTTGTAGAATTCCTAATAATTTAGGAAAAAGGAATAAAACACCCACACGTGTGTTAAGTTATCATTGTATCCATATGATGAGATCCTGCAATCAGTTTGCAACTGTATCAGCCGGAGGTTGATACATTATATTACCATAAATTATGCTCATCGGAAACGAGAAACAGGTTCAAAATTTTGAATATAAAACATCTATGGACCTATCTAAGAAAGCCTGAACAAGTTAAAATTTATTTTTCTTCTTCTTGTTGTTAGCCATGTAGGCGAGTCCAATGAATGTATGTATCGATAATCATAACTTTTTTATTGTTTTATGATAATCAATATAACAGGCGTTAAGTTCTGCATTTCAATCCAGTTTATTGTGCACTGGCCGCCGCGATATGCCTCCGTTATTTGTGTTAGTGTTTTTGATGTGTTCTACAAGAATATGTAAGTAATTTGTGGACGAATACTACAAGAAAAAAGATTCAAATATAAATTCTTAAACAATCATACATCGTTATAGAAACAACAATGATATTTTCAAATTTTTCATTTACCAGCAGGATGGTTAAAAATATACATCTTCTACCTCTGTGGTCAACATTTAATACAAGAAAGAGTGACTTTATATTTGGTTAATATCGTAACGATTATTTGAATTAAATAAAAAGATGAATTGCTTGATTCGTCAAAAAATTCAGTTTCGTAAATTTTTAAAACAGGAATGTTGGAGACGAATCGCGAACTTTAATGCTGGTGGGCTTTGTATCAAATTTAGACCGTAAAGGAAAGAAAGAACCCTGTTTTTGATTGGACTACTCAAAAATATATGACTGATATGTCTCATAACACCACATGAAAAAACATTTAGGTTTGTTACTGTTGTTGAAAGATATGACCAATAAAACCAATAAAATCCGTTACTATTGAAAAAAAACTTAAGCGACAAGCTGAAGTACGTTGTTAGAAAACAAATCTTACCTGTTATCAGTAAATAGGTGTTTGCTCGTATGTAAAATTTATTTGGTCTCGTATGAATGTTATCATTTAAAGCTGGGGGAAGAAGGACTGAATAAAAATCGTTTTAAGAAAATTCAGGATTCTGCTTACGTCAGCTAAATGCCTACATGTTTTGGGAGATCTGTTTCAAATATTTTTTTATGGTTTGCAAAACTAGGAGATGTAAAGTTCTTTTAACCAGTTCATAATGGAAACTGGAAACCAACTTAGACAATTATACGTCTTTCTTTAAAATAACCAAGTTTACGTTTTGCTAATCAGAAATTGATTTACCGTTTAGTGGTGGTTTGTGACTTTTGAGTGTGCTAGGTGTTATGATTGGAAAAATTGCATCATTGACGTATCGCATCAATTTTTTTTATATGTATTTTTTTTGTAATTGGAACAGCACCGCACCTGAACACCTGGAAATCTTCATACAAAATTTTCTAGCGCACTAAAAATGCAAAATGCAAAACAGCGATCCATTTTAAAAATAAGACCTTATTAATATTTTTAATACCCTGCAAACTGGGCAAGACGAAAAAAGGTCACCAGAAAAAACATGAAAGATTTATTTACTGATCGTTGCGACAAAAGATATCAGAAATGCGGGAAATCAGAATTATTACAAAATATTAGGCAGAGCAAGATCAAAGAGAAGAGAGAGAGAAGAATCAACGCTAATATTTTTTATTATTAATTTTTTTTTCGTAATATCTTATCCATAGATGGAGAAAACAACATCACCGCACAGCATGAAAAGAAAGTAATGAGTGCGTCTTCATTCCTCAGTGACGATGACCTAGCTTTGAGGATTGTCGGTGGTCATAAGGTGTCTATCGTCGAGTATCCTTATACTGCCAACTACGGCATGATATGCGGGGCAGCGGTTTTGAACGAGTATTGGCTTATCACAGCTGGACATTGTGGGTAGGACAAATTAAATTTTCTTCTTCTTGATTTAATATTTTTTTAAATGTTTGTTTACATGTCATGACGTGCTGTGGTGCAGGATAAGAATAATCCATGGAATATGCACTATTATCCCCATTCTGAAAGACCTATGCATCCGATATAGACTGTCAACTGTCTACCTACAACTTATCCTAAGATATTTTGAATAAATAATAATATATATTTGAACTCAAATCTGGAGAATATTGTAATGGTCACTTGCAACGGGGAAGTCCGTAGAAGCATAAAAGATCAGCGATGTGTTAGATTGATTAAGTGTCACAAGCGTGTCAATTATCAATGTCCACGGTTCTCCAATTTATCCAAGTACGTATGACTAAATAATAGATGAATATGGTACATATGGTCGGTTAAAATCCTCAGCAACGAGGCAACAACACAAAAAGAAGGTATTAACTCCTTGCTGATTCGTACTTTTTTTATTTAACAAAGGCACTCTAATCTTAAATGACAGATCTGGCAACTAAGGGAAGGTTCCTATTCTATTACACTAAACTATATTAGGTATAAGTAAAAGTCCTTAACATTAAAATTTACGAATTTTCGTTTACCGCGAATCCAGTCCTCTCGAATGACAGCGAAGAAGTCGTTAATTTTAAGGTTAATTATTCCTTATCCTTAAGTAGAACGGCAATCACCTCTCTGGACTCCTTCTAAGCCAAAATTATATTAACCTTTCAGAAAATGTGCACTGTGCATATGGTACAGATCTCACAGATATACTTGTGCGTGACAGTTACCCTTTACAAATCGCAAGTGTGATTTCTCTGTTGTTGAGTTTGGTAGTCATCCTTGGCTTGGAGGCGCCAGCTACCTAAAAAGTTCTATTGATTCTGTTCAAAATGACTATTTATAATACGTATGAGTGTGGGTATTTGCTAAGCTGAGTATTAGGAGGGTGAGGTTTGTTCTACGGTAGTTTTACCATTACTTCTGATTCGTATTTTCCCCATTAGGGGTCTCTTCGTTATCCTGGTTAACTGCTTCGTCTTGCCGTGTTTATTCTGTCTTCTGATAAGTATAATATATAAGGGGTATATTGGGTGAGGTGTGTTTAGGACTTGAGGGTGGATGCGTTTGTCCACTAGCTGCGGGACCAGCTGGATCGGGAGAGGCCTATTTAGAGATCCAGCTGGTCTCTTTCGACCCATCGTCTTGCAACGCAGTAAGGGAGGGATGGATTCAACCCATCCACCATACCTTTTTCCTTCCCAGAACTTACATCAGTAAGTTTTATATCAGTAAGTTTTCTAGCGTAAAATGTGGCCACATAAGAGTGAAACAAGTTAGAGGTAGCAATGTTAAAATTAAAGGAACATAGATAAAATAAAAAATTGCCTTAGAATTATATGAAAGAACGATTGGAAACAGATATGATTCGATTGGAAAAAAAATGAACGAATTATTTACGATGACATTGAGTACTTGTTCTTTATCTGTTAAATAATGTTATCTGTTCAACCGCCATGAAAAAATTACAAAACAAATCCATAAATTAACGATTTGTGCAACGATATACAACAATTATATTTTTATTATTTTATCCTCACTCGTGTTGCAAAGATAAGCAACTACACAGAGAAAACTTACTTATATAAAATGTTGCTAATATATTAAAAAAATCTTGTCAAATTATTCGTATTCCTATTGAAAATGGGACTTCAGGCTTTTAACAGATGAATGGACAGGTTTCCTAACAAACTGTCGGTGTTCATAAAAATTCTAATATTTTCGCATTTCGTCATTATAATCATTAGGGTAAAGGCAGCTGCATGGATATTCTGAATGTACTGATAGTTTGTTAGGAAATGACCTGTACTGATAGTTTGTTACTGAAATGGTTTGAGCCGGGCTTGGTGAACAGATCTGAAAATCTAGGTGCTTCCAAACCTTCTCTATCCCATCTCTTTCCCTTCCCCAATCTCTTCAGCCTCACAGCCATATAGAAGAATACACGACCAGCTTAGATAGAGTGAGACGACAATTGGCTAGACATTATATAGAGTAGACCGTTTTCAATCAGCCTCTTACTACACCAGACCATCATCTAAGTTAGACATCAGTCCAAAATAATAGTATTCCTTAAATTATAGTTGTATCAATTTAATAAACATAAGTAATGTTAGAACAGAGTGCATTCGTTCAAGGAATGTTCTAGAACCAAGATTTGTTCCTAACACTAATTACTATATAATACTGGCGCAGCCGGTAAGATGTTAGATTCTGCAGCATGTGGGTGTGTTTTGTGATCCAAAAATCTTTCAAATCGTACAACAAGTTTCCTATTCAAAACTATGTTTCATCATAATTATGAAATTCAAATGGAATGGCGATACACAATGTCAGCCAAGTTTTAGAGGGACAGAGGGCATGTTAAATGTGTGGGGCCATAAGGTATTAAGTCAGTGGTGACATTGGTTTCCATTTAAATCTACATGGAAGACGTTTATCCATGTAAAACAGAACCGTGAGGAGTGAAGTAACTTGAGGGGCTTACTTTAGGATAAAGAAATTTCCTTAAACCTTAATGTTTATACTTAACAATAAAGAATTGTCTTAAATCAATGTATTTTTCGTTAACTAGGGACGATTCCGGTTGAATACAGGATAAAGAATATTCCTTAACCTTAAAATTAACGTCTTTTTCGTTAACTATGGGCGATTCGAGTACTACTTAAGGAAAAAATAATTGTTATTGTTATACTTAAAATGAACGACTTTTGCGTTAACTTCGATTCCATTTTAAGGTTAAGGATAATTCTTTATTCGTAAGTAGAACTGGACTCGCCTCTCTGGTTTACCAGGGAAATTAGAGTAGAGGTCACGAGGAAACTAGACAAAATGACTTTTGCTCGTTCTATTGCATAGTAATGTATTTAGTTAATTTGTTCCAATTTTTTTCAGAAATTACGACGTTGTATACACCGGCTCCACTTTCATATCCAGAACTAAAAAGTCCAAAGTAAAAGAGCACGTAGTTCACCCCAATTACAAAAAGGCAGATAATAAGTTTCAATTTGATTTCGACTTCCAACTGCTGAAGCTGGAGACCCCATTGAAGTTAAACAGACTCACTAGCCCAATTCTACTTGGATCTGAAAATGAAGTAATTGCTGGAACTTACGCAACTGTCACGGGATGGGGTAGCACTTACGAAGAAGTAAGTAGAATGCAGTATTATATATAATCATTTACATTCATAGACATTTGGAAAGGTTCTGGAACTATTGTAGCCACTTCAAACCACAGGCGAAAACACGTAAAAACTTTCAATTTTAGAGATACTTAATAACAAGGCGAAGATGTGTGGCTCGCCGCTGTGGAGAGTCGTGCATTGTTTTTGGATAGCATCGACTGGGACGTTTTCCACTAAGGACCAAGAGGCGCAAGTGTATTGTAAGTTGTTAGATGTTTTTCTGTGGCTAAAAGAAGCTACGCTGGATGAACAAAAGCAGATCATCGATAATCAGATCATCAGATCAGCAGAGAGGTAGCAGGATATTTAAATTGGCCTCCTTCATCACAGTAGAAAGATAGCACAACACCTCTTTTGTTATTAACTTCCATTATCGATTGACATAATTATTGAGATAAGGTGGTCAACTTACAATCGAGACTCTAGGTGCCGACTGATGTTGAGTTGGGCATAATTTTGATAAAAAAATACTGATATTATTATACAGTTATATTGCGTTCGCATTAATAAATTCTTGCTCATTGATGACTTATTGTTTTATACAAAATCGTGAACTGCCTTGTTGATTCATCACATCTGTGATTGATAAAAGATTGCATTTCGTTGCCCCGAACACAACACCAGATCGAACGACTTATTAAGAACACCATACTGTAAAACCAAATATTAACGTTTGTAGCGTTAAAAAGGACTCTTATTGATGAAACAAAAATGGGAACCACACTAACAACCATGGAGGCCCATCTTATATATAGAAAAATGAATATAGACTCCTAAATTACTGGACCGATTTAACTGAAAATTTTAAAATTTGTTTTCATTAGTGCCAGAAGTGTTTAGTGAGTAGTTTTAATTGAAAAAAAGTCGGGAACTTCCGAGGAAGCTTACAAATTATCTCTGAACGGGAATGTTTATTTACCTATCTGTCTTTATTATCTACTTTGCTTCTTCTTTTGAATAATGATTAATGATTAGTTATGGTTCAAATATTGTTACAATATACTGTCAAATTACCCATCTGGTAACGAATCTAATACTTATTTTTTATTTAATTTTATAGTGATTATTATTATGGTTGCTTCACTCAAATGTAAATTGTTAACCTCGATACAGGCTTAGTCCTAGTGAGGTCGCTTTTTATGTGAAAAAAATGTGTTTTATGTAAAGTGAGATGCAATAAATAAAATAAATAAATAAATGAGATACAGAGTCGAATTAAAGTTAATTTAATGTAGATTTTTTAAAGTAACAATGTGGTATACATTAATGAATGATAGAAGAATTCGGAGACGCCCAAGGAAGTCTTAACTTTTATTTATGCGCTGGAGTGAGATATGGACTCGAATTGGAAGCCTTTAACAATAAAACAATGGATTTCATGAAATATTACATCAAGTGAATGCTAGAAAAGACACGAATCCAATAATTATTTGTAGTAAAATAACGCGAACGTGATGAACGAAGAAAGATGTGTGAGGACAATGTAGGATTTGTAAGTAAATAGTTGAAGAAAACTGTTATATCTGCCTTACTTTGCAGATTTAAGTGTGAGGAACTCTTTGTAAAAAGTAAAAGGTTCTACTTGTAATTGCGTTTATTTACGTTACAAATAATAGGTCTGGATTTAGCTACACTGTTCATTACCCGAGGGTTGGTAATTATCTCTGGTTCGAGAAGCTTGTTCCCTGTCAATCTCATCTCACAAGTAATTGTAACACTCCAACGACATCTGTCGGACTCTGGAGTAAGCTTTATCGCCAGCGCCATCTATTGCTTAAGTACTCAACGTATTACCATACATCACAAAAACGAAGAACGCCAAATTAAATACTATACTGTAATTAAAAAATACTGTAATTGTATTTCCCAATTTAAAATGCACCCAGTTGACAGATACACAACCTCTAAACTTTACCCCAAACCATTAATAAGTCCTCGAGTAATGCCGGGTACACGTCAGATAGTAGTACATACAATTTGTGTAAACATGGAATACAAGCAGAATTCTTGCCTGAACAGACTATGCAATAATTACAATAGCGTATTATCCAAGGTTGATATTTGCAGTTGCGAACTTACAAAATACAAGAGGTTAATAAAAGAATATTTCTCTGATGGTTTGTGAATAATATTTATGTCTCTCTTTTTTATATCTCTATTATGATTTGATTTATATCTACAACCCCTCTCCATGGCTATAAATGTATTGTTTTGTAAATTTTTCGTTTTATATAATCTTTTGTTTTGTATAAATTTTTTAATTCATATTCTTTTCTCACAAATATAATTTACTTATTCCATATTATGCTTTCTCAGTAGAAGTAAAGTCACAAGGAGGAAATCCATAATTGGTTTTATTTCACTATATAATACTTATGTAAAAACTGATTAAATGTAAACTGTCGATTTCTTGACAGTGAATAAATAATTAAATCAATAAAATTAACTAAAAAGTAGGTACTCACGGTAAAATATCAAAAGTCGTATAAATATCTGAGACAAAAATTATATAATAACATCCCCAAAAATTAAATATTAAAACATGCAAAATAGCCTTTATCGGTTCAATAATAACTAAATGGTTAATTATTATTTTTTTGGTAAACTAATGTTTAAGACAAGATTTTTTATGCATAGCACAAAGGGTAACAATTATTTTATAAGCAATAATTATTAGCCTGAAACACTCATCCACATTGAAAAATCTCCTGATAAAAGATACATGACGCCAACGGGACATGAACCCGTGTCCTTTCGATTTCCAGTCGACAGATCTGACCACTGAGCTATGGCGGCTTATCTCTTATCCGCGAAATAATTCAATATATACTAGTGTTTCATTCAACAATTACTGCTTGTTACATTTTTTCACCTGAAAACAACCAACTTTATTTTTATATTAGAAAGGCATTGTAAGTGCTAACTCTCTCACTAGATGGCGTCGAGACAAATTGTCTAAATGGTTGATTGGCTTGGGGAGGGTGGAGTCTGAAAAAATATTAATTAATGTTACTTAAAATTTTACATGGTTACCTGGTTAGAACGGGCAATCTGCCTAGATAGGAACTAATATCGACCTATAATTAATAATAACACTTGTAATTATTTTTAATATACTTATACAGTTATTGCAATATTATTATCTTTTGCCATTTAAAAACAATTTCATTGTTAAATAATTATTTATTTTTTAACTCTCTTTTTCGGGGCTTCTACATGAGAATATTAAGAAATATACACTATTTATTGTACATAACTGAATTGCTTAATTAACAATATTTTATATTTGTTTAAAGATAAATTGAAGATGTCTTCTGACTTGGTATATTGTTTCCTTCCATTTATATTCTGGGCAAAAAGGAATACATATGATATTTAGTCCCAAAATTTCTGCACTGAAATAAATCCTGACTTCTAGTATTACGTTGTGAAATCCGAAAGCAATATCAATATGTATATAATGTGTCAATATCCGAATTGATTCTGTTCAACAATCTGTTCAGATTGCCCTACCCACCGGAATGACCATTGGCAAGTTAGTCCTGCAAACTGGGAGACAGAACAGTCTATGTTGTCGGTGACGGAGATATAGATCGGGAACATAGAAACCAATGCTACACGTAGTTTTCAAACCTTCCACCATCAAACCGTCATTTTGTAGAAATGTGTAGCAATCTAATTCATTCTAAGCATTCCCAAGAGAAAGTAAGAAGGAAAGAGCTACTTGTAGTAGTCGTACTCCCTCTGGTAAAGAAATATAACAAATTACAAATAATTATAAGCAATAATTAGTCGCCTGAAATATCACTAATTAATGCTTATAATTTTTTGTTATCCTTTATGCTATGCATTAAACCTTGTCTTATAAACATTAGTTTATCATTAAAAAAATAATAATATTTGACAAGTCAAAAATATTTCACCAAAAAATGAAGATATAATATGTCTCGACGCCATCTAGTGAGAAATTTAGCACTAACAAAGCCTTTCCTACAAAAATAAGTTTGATTGTTTACAGGTGGAAAAGATATAATAATAAGCAGAAATTGTTGATTGAGGTACTAGTACATATTGAATTATTTGGCGGGTTGGAAATAAGCCGACATAGATCAGTGGTTTCAGATAACCTGATCGGACATCAGAAGGCACGGGTTCGTCAATGTAATTTATTTTGTTTTGCAATATTTTCATTTTTTATAGGGTCCCACTTCAAATCACTTGCTAGCTGTTGAGGTACCAGTCATATCGTCAGCAGAATGTAAAACTAAGGGTCAGGGAGAATACGCTAATTACGTTAGCGAAAGAATGTTTTGCGCTGGATACAAAAAAGGAGGAAAGGATACTTGCCAGGTAAATAAACTTCTGAATACACCTTTTAAATAACACTGATTATTAAACACTGATTCTAATAACATTTACAATAAATCATATACCTACTAGTAGATTAATCTATTATATACATTTATTGAATCAGTTGCGATGCATCATCGTGTTAAAAAAATACTAATCTAATCTTGAATTTGTCCTCATTTTGGTCCTGCCTCTTTAATAAATAAAAAAAATCTGTGCTGCCTAGCTGTCGTGAATTTATCGGGGACATTAAACGTGATACGCTCAGTTGATCAGCTTATGTGCTACTACCACCATTGCAATTTACTTTTGATTATAAACACAGTTTTTGAAAGCAGGAGAAGCAGCGAAAGATCACAGATGATTTGGAGTGCAAATTAATATTAAAGGCGTTCGGAATATCGTTGTTCGAGGCTCTCCATGTAGCGCAAGACCGCTGGAGTAAAGTATCCTTGTACACAAGGACGATTTGGAGTGGTGTTCGTGATCCTGAGCAATGAGGCAGTTTCATCTGCCTTTCACTTAAATTTTGTCAATGACCATATAGCTTCGGGCCAACATTGGTCTGAAATAAAATAATCAATTCTGCTATTACTTTTTACATTTACTCAACACAGAAGGCCTGAGGAAAATAATTTCTCTTAAGGCCTGCCTCATCTTTTGGGATGGAGGGTTTTTTGATAAGAGGGAGGAAGGATACCCTTGCTGTAGGAGGGAGGAAACACGGAGGCTGGCAAATCGTTCCGAGTTGTAGAAATATTAGGTGCGCGTTCAACGTGTCTCCGGGTCAGTAGTTGTTGTATACTATGATGGGTTACTAGTAAACCCATCTCTAGTGATTTCTGCCAAAATATTTTACTAAATGTTGTGTTCGTACAAACAGGTCTCCAGCTCTTCTTGGAAGGATTAATACATAAGTGGTTCTTTGAGATTAATCAGGGATTTATTAATACTCCGCGTATTATAAAGGTGACTCGATAGTCGACCTAACTAGTAGCTAGCTAATTGGAATCTGAAACAGTGAGTTTCTCTGAGAGAATTCCCACTGGCCCTGGCGACTACTGGCCACTGGCTCCATCTTGCGGACTTCCACGCAAGCTCTATGTACTGCCATCTAAATCTCTTACTTCCCAACACTAAATAATGACTTTCCTTTATTTTTCAGGGTGACTCCGGTGGTCCACTGACGTTCAACAAGAAACTCATCGGAATTGTCTCCTTCGGGGTAGGCTGTGCAGAAGCCGACATGCCTGGGGTCTACGCCAAGATAGCCAGTGTCAGAGATTGGATCGCAGACGTAACTGGTATTAAGTATTAGTAAAACCTTTTCCGGGAGAAAAAGAAAACAATAATTCCATTGAAATAAATGTAAATCTTTTAAAAAGTATAAAAATATATTTATTTGTGCTAAATCAAGATGCTATTTCATTAACTCAACTGCAATGTAAAATACTTGTCTGGTTTAAGGATAATATAAGCCTTAAATAAATATGTTTTATATTACAAACTATTTATTATTATTAACCCCTCAGGCTAATTTGTTCGGTTTTGCGAACAAACAGCTATTACCCGTAAATTCAGTTTGTTCTCTTTTGGGAGCAGCTCATATGGTCTCATAGAAATCGTTGTGTTTCCCTTACTATAATAATGAGAAATGCTATCTAAAAGGTATTAGAAAAAAAACACTTTATATTGAAATCTAAATGTTAAGTACAGAATAATTAAAATTAAAATCAGCACCTTTGTGAAATCCGTAGATTGCAATCGCAATTCGATAAAAAATTGTGAATTTTTTACAAATCATTTCTATATGGAACGATAAAAAGTCAGGTAAAAGTATTTTTATTTATACATTTGTTTAATTTAATTCGTTATGATTAATTTTAGTTCAGTATTTAGACTAAAAAATATAAAGTGAGCTGTTTTTAAACTTTTTTTATATTTGCATCAAAAATGTAGATATTTAAAAAAAAATATTTTTACTTCCTACAGTAAAATTTGGAAGCTCATTTGATCACCTTTCAAAAACCGTTTTTATTTTTTGGATGCGTTCAGAAATATTCCACTTTTTCAGATTTTTTGGAAAAGTCTAAATATACATAAATTCTCCTACCGCTGTCAGAACGTCTTTGAAATATAACGATCTCTAATCTCTCGATTCTCCAATCCAGGCCGCTAAAAACCGCTGTCGAAAAAAAAACATTGTTCGGCATTCTTATTCTAGTCTCGTCGAAGGTACATAATTACATACGCCAAACGTCAAGTCATGCGACACGAACAACGAGTGGGTCTACCAAAATATCAAATTGACAAACTTCAATCAGTGTTTAATGGAGCAGCACGGTTCATAACCGGGGTTTCTAAATATTCACACATTTCAGAATACCTTCGTAACCTTCACTGGCTCAAGTGCCCTGAAAGAATCTAGTACTAATTGTGCTGGATGGTGTTTAAATCTATCAAATGGCCCCACCCTACATCTCTGAACTATGCGTCCCGGAAAACACTGGTCTGAGGCAGTCAAATCTTAGATCAGCAACATCATCAGCTGTAGGCAGACTGATGGAACCTAAGCCCAAGCCAAATACTAAGTTTGGTGATCGTGCTTTCGGAGTATCTGGCCGAAGGCTTGATATAAACTCCCTCCGGAACTAAGATCCATAACAAGTCCAACAGAATTCAGGTCTAAAGTAAAAACTTACCTTTTTAAGCTGCCATACCCTTAAATTAAATATACAATTCCTGCGAGAAAGTTCAATTATATCCAATTTTAAAATTATGTCCTAAATCCTGTATCTAAATTTTGCTAGTAAAAAATTAGTTAATGTAAATTAAGTGTTAATCTCAAGTGACCTACCAGGTAAGTATGGTACTGTATATTATCTCTATATATAATTGGTAGATCATTGAAGAAGTGTATTATACATTTGTACAGCGCCCTTGGGGTGATTTTGCATAAAACGGAGCTGTATAAATCATACAAATATTATTATTGTTATTACTGTCGAACCAATTGTTCGAGTGGACTGACTTCAGGTAGAAAAAAATAACAAGTGCAAAACCAATGATTTAAAAAAACTAAACACTTATATAAAATATTTTTTTGGGGTATTATGCCATGTTGCGTTACCTCCTTCTTTGGACAACGTTTCCGACAGCATTAGTGTCCATCATCAGGGCAGCTGTGTAATCATTTCAATTTGGGAAGCGGGTATAGGTACCGCTGCCCCTTAAACTATTTGTTGGATAACCATCACCTCCGGCATAGCTCCAAATGGTTCGCTAGGTTTGGTGAATTAGTGGGGGTGCCCGGGTTTATGGGATGAGGTTCGTCTAGGTCTTGGCGGCGGATGCGTGTGCCACCGACTGCATGGAGGGCCGGATCGGAAATTTGACCTCTCCATCAGGATTATCTCTACCCATCGAATTGCACTGCAGGGATGCATTATACTGACCACCCCTAATACTCGTTTTCTTCAAAGAATTTCCTTTTCTTCATTTTTTGAAAATACATTCCACACACCATCACCAAAAATGACATAGGCCTTGTCGGAAATCAAGTAATTATATGTGGAGCTGATGTAAAGGAAAACATATTTTGAAAACTAACACCACAACTTCTTAAGAGTGCAGTTCCACCGTGAAGCTACGGGCTGTAGTTTTCAGTATGAAAATTGCCCTGATGATAGCCAACCTCTGATAGGAGACAAAATAATTATGAAACTCACATTATTGAAATCATAATTTTTATTTGAATGCATTCCAGAATATCCACTCTAGTAGTGTGTTTGAAAAGGCTGCTTTCGTATTCCAGGCACTACGGCTTTGATGATTTTATAAATGAAAGTTTATTGGAAAATGGGGGGTCGCTAGTGGTTGGGGTGGTTGTCCAGGGGATGCGGATGGTGGCGGTATAGTTTGGCTGTGGAGGTTGTTTAATATTGCAGCCAATTCAGAGGGGGCTGTTTGATTTAAATTCGCGATTTGTCTGCGAGGGGGGAATGGAGGGGGGTGGGGAATGGAGGGATGGCGGAAGTGCATGGTGGGGAAATGCAGCAGAGGAGTGGTTACCATGACAACGCGGCGGAAAATTACAGGGGCCTGAAACAAGAAGGTCTTTAAACAAAGAATTAAAATTTTGAATAGTTTGGGAGATTAAACCTTAATCAAGCACACTTTTAACTCATGAGAGCAGTAACTATTAAATAATTGAGTTCCATTTTTACTAAAGTATCTTTGGACCACTGATAGGTTTATTTAAGACCGGGCTGTTTTCCCTTTATAGTGAGTAATATTGACAAATCTGAACTCAAGAAATAAAGATTGACGGCAGAAGATTTAAATATTATTTTTTTCAATAATGAACTCGAAAAAGAGGTGCTCATGAAAAAAAAAATCATCGGGACCTATGTCATCTTGGGAAACGTTATGTAGGGGCTCTTTTTGAGGAGAGGTAGTAGTGAACATAGTTTTTAGAGGGTGGAAACATAAGGGCTGGCAAATCGTTCTACAGCCGAGCTGATGAAGTCAAAAACAAGTCGTAGAAGCGACTCGTTCTAATGTGACAAATGTCAAACATTTACATATATTGGTAGCGTGTTCGTGCGAAAGGGATCGATGAAGCAAATTCCTCAGAGCGTCTTCCATTTTTATACCGTTAGAACATGGACAGCATACCTACCTGATGGCTGCGCTCTAAACATTGTTATCCAACGGACCATCTTTTCGGCACAGAGTCAAGATTTTTTCAGTTTTTTTGGGGTTGCAGATCAGAGGCGGATGAAAAATTAAACAGTAAGGCGCACGTGCGATTTGTACAGGGTCAGCAGTTGTGTACTATTACTGTATTTACATAAGTAGTAGCAGAGTACGCCTAGCTTTTGAGAGGTTAACTTGACCCTGGCTTCTATTATTCCCCTAGTCCCCGTGCCTGAGCTGGAGGCATAGAGGCAACATAATTGAAGCCAATTACCCGAGCAATATGGACTCCTACAAAGAAATTTATTTAGTCCCTTTACGCAAGAATAAAACCAAATGACTAAACATTGTACAACGACAATATTTTGCTTGACATTTGTCAAAGTAATTAATCCGAAAGCGCAGCGTCCGTTCAGAGCCCCTGAAGTACTGTGTCCGCGGGGGTGGTTGTAGGGGGCGAATTTTCAACCCGGAAGGCAGCAGTGCGCATGCGCGGTGCATTTGGCCGACCTCGCGGAGGCTCCAGCGGGAATGCAGCGGGGGCGCGGGTTTGCAGCCTAGCTAGACGGAAAAATACACCATCCACCCCTTAACAACCTGCATTCTATTGTATGCAGCTGGTTTATTTAATAAAAATTAAAGGTTTTTTGCTCTAACCTATAATAAAAATACATAATATATTCTATCCCAACAATGTGGATTCTATTCTCTTTAAGTTGCTTTAGCAAATTTTCCGATAAAATAATCTAATAAAACAGTATATACATTGAATAAACTTCTCGTTATAGCTTACTATAATTTAAACGAATAATTAAAATCATCTTCTAAAACAACCTGAACTCAAAGAGTGTTGTGAAGTTTTTTTTAAAATAATATTAATCATGACTAGATAACAAGGTTTTTTTCTTGATTTCATCAGGTTATTTCCAAGCAAATTCAAAATCTTTATTTTATTTCGTGGTAGATTTCTATTTAATTGTTAACACCTTACGCCATCAAAACTAACTTCTGACTTGTACTATTGCGGGTTGTAGATTGCTTGATGATATTCAAAGTCCGAAACTAAGGTGCACCATGAATAAAATACGAATTATGTTTTGAAAATAAGTATTTCTACGCCTGCACAAAAGTCAACGTCCATTAAAATACTATTTTAACCACATTTAGCTATGATTGATTTCTCTGCCTATCCATCAGGGTAATGATGCACATAACAGTGGCCTCTGGCTTCTGGCGTCTGCGGGCGGAACTAAAACGCGCTAATAACTGATTACTGCAACCATACCGCATGGCTAAACGATCGATGTTAGATTCGAGTGATTTGGTTATCTTGGCGGATTCCATGGTGAAATTCTCCCTGAAAACCGGAAATACTCTGAAAGACAATATTATTCATTATTTATACCTTCAGGCTTTTAAAATTTTATACCTGATATTTTCAACTACCGCGATACTACGGTGAAATTTCTGATAATATTCTTATTTTCGAAGTTTTCACTAAAACAAATACCATTTTAAAAACTAGATAAAATTAGCTCACAGTTTTTTTTATGTTTTAAATGATTAATTATTTTTATAAATCATACAATTCTAACGGTGACCGGATAAATCATCACAATGATTATTCATCACATCTTTAAAAAGTTATATAAAGTCATGGAAAGTGATGAAACAAAAACTTTATTAATTGGGTTAAGTAGGTTAGGTTAGGTTAGGTTTGGTTAATTTTTTTTTTCATCCTTTCTAATGATTTTATATCACTTCTTAAAAATGTGTTGAATTGTCACTGTGTTGAGTTATCATAGAACCAATTTTAACATCAAACATGAAAATTCTAACAAAACATTTGAAAGAATTCAATATTTAGAAAACACATTTATTTTGTGTAAGGAATTAGTAAGAAAACTTTTGCTTCACTTTTTATACAGTTATAAAATAATATTTATTGTATAATCCCGCCTATTTTTAATCATATATTTTGACAAGTTTTTTTTTGATTTTATCCATGGAATCATGAATGTATAAATATTTGAGATATACTTTGAGAAGAACAATTGATTCTCTTTCCACAGACGAACAAATCACATATCTACGCATTATAGAAAGAACACATTGAAAAATTGCTTCCATAATGTACGAACGTTCCGCTCAGATCTGTCCCTAAAGGAAAATGATGGTTGTGGCTGATAACGTCATTCCGAAGCTTGAAAGGAAAGGGAAAAGATTAATGAATTTGCATTGATTAAAAAAATATGATACTATAGCCTTCTTGTACCTACCATGCAGTTAAATAGATCCGCTACAACTGCTTATCTATTACTATTCCCATATAATCTAGGTACAAGCAAGTGTTTAAAATGCTACATCCTGGTAGGTATATGAAATTTAATGAGTATAAGTAAATCCGGGCTGTCTATACTACCATTTACAAAATTTGAACATAAATTAAGTTAACCATCTGTTAAGTATTAAAACAGTTTTGGATAATACCTACCATTTTTCCCCTATCTACTATCCATTTCCTTCATTAAAAAAAGGCTTACCCACATTGGAAATAAGATGATTTGTTGCATTGTAAATTGTCGCAAGTCAGTACATTCGTATTCGTGTCGTGTGGCAAGAAGGTGTAATCGTTGTGTCCTCGTCGTATATTCAGATGATTTGTGCTTTGTTTGCACATATATAAATAATCATACAACAGATTATCTCGTTTTGGAGGAAATTTCACCCTGTGAACAGTGCAAGTTTGTCGAGAGCCCTACTGCAGGGATTCATGGCAATTCAAGGTAGGCTGTTCCCACCATTCCACATTTCTCGTGATTTTTCAAACCCAATTGAATGAGCTTCATACTTTCGTATTCTTGTGGATTTGATTTACAGTTCATTCCCGTGTAATAGAACATTGTACATAATCTATTATAATTAATAACCCTTTATATAATAATAACAATTTATATAGTGCAGTTTAGTTTTTTTTTATATTAACTCCACACAAGAGGCCCTGAAGAAAATAATTTCCCTCAGGGCCTATGTTATCTTTGGGGATGCTGTGTGTAAGGTCTTTTTGTGGAGAGGAAGGAGTGAACATGGGTCTTGAAGAGTCCTATGTTGTAGGAGGGAGAAAACACAGAAGCCGGCAGCTCGTTCCACAGCCGAGCTGTTGAACTTAAGAACGAATCGTAGAAGCGACCCGTTCTCATGTGACAAATGTCAACCGTGTACAAATAATGGGCGCGCGTTTGGCGTGTATCCCGACTGCGCGCCCGTGCCGAAGGGATCATTGACACTAGTTCCTCAGAGCATCTTCCATTGTAATACCGATAGAACAAGGACAGCATACCTACCTGACGCGTATGCTCTAAAGATTGCAGTCCGTTTGTTAAGATTGGGGAATCTATCAAACGAACCGCCCGTTTCTGCACAGAGTCAAGGGTTTTAGTTTAGTGTCATTTTTTTTTTTTCTTCTTCTTAGGTTTGTCAACAGTGATTCATATCAAAGCTCTCGAAATACAATTACATTAATTAAACTTGGTTGATACTATCACTAATTACAGACAAACACAACACTTCAATATAAGCAAAACTAAATATATAAAATTTTAAGTGAACTCAAGGGGCCAACCAGTAAAATCACAAGAACTGAAATTACAAGAATGCCAAAGAAATAATGTTCAATGTTCAGCTATAGAAAAATCTAACAGCAAAAATTAAACATATTAATTTTTTAATTAACATCGTTAGATGCATTAATGTAGTAAATTATGAGGTTTACTAATTATTTCAGCCGCCTTGGGAACTATTTACTGGTTCGAGTAAGTGGTTTGCTACGTTTGGTTATTGAGCAGGGGTTCATCGGGTGAGGTGTGTTCAGGATGTGCCTTTGCCCACCAGCTGCGTGACGTGCCAGATCGGGAGAGGCTGGTTTGGGAGAACCTTTAGCCTCTCCAACTGGTCCCTCGACCCATCGCCTTGCGCCGCAGTGGAAGGGCTATATTAATATTCAGTCATACACTGATCCCTAGATTCCTACCAAATCCTCTTTATCTTCCCATAACTAAATTTTTTTAAATTTTTATTTTTTATTATAATATAAAGATTATAGATACATAAATATTTAACATTATTATATTTTAGATCATAATTGGTTATGCATACCTTATCAGAAAAGAGCAGTTCTTGTGCCTGATAAGGGAGCCACGATTCTAATATAAGTTTTTTGTTATAATAATATTTTTGTATATAATATAGATTTTTCAATGTAATGTTTTATTTAAGTACTCAGCGCAGTTCAGAAGGGAGATTATTTTAGTTTTTTATGGCTTGGTAAATATAATGGTTTTGCATTTGTGTTGTTTTAAAATTTGGTGTTATAAATTGATTTACATTTCTCATTAGTTTGTAAAAATTTTGGCATTCTTGTTATTTTTTCTTTGCAAATTTTTAGAATAGAAGCTTGCTTAAATATATCATTGAAATTTGGTACTGGACACAATTAAAAAGGTGATTCTGTTGAGAAGGTTGATTTTTTTTTAGTATTACTTTTATGATGATTTTTCGTGAAACTTTTACAAAGTTTAGATTAGGATCCTCCCCAGCCTATGATTCCGTAGATAAGCAAAGAGTGGACATGGGCATAATACACATTTTTTATTGTTTTCTTGTAGACTATTTTTAGCACCATTTATTTACGATCGTCGCTAACTATTCTATTGGCACCATTTTTAACGATGGCTGTTTACTAAATAATTTGGCATCATTTTTGCGATGATTGAAAGACTATTCATAACACCATTCATTTACAATGATTGGTTATATCCTGTATTTCATATACCAATGGCAAAATAAACTTATATGTTGTTTTCTATTGTATAACTGTCAGAAAAACTAAACCCACGAGACCAGAGTTAGATAGGAATACTCTTCTATAGAGGAACTCTTCTTTTCCAAAATGGATTTAGAATCAGTGATAAAGTGCAGATGGTACACCATCTAAGAGTGTAGCCTACTTTGGCTTATTTAAAAAAAGTGGATCTGAACAGTGATGCTTTGCGCATATTTAATGTTTTGATGTATATTGATGTAATGTTTTAGTGATAATATTTGTATACAAATTTTAAGTTCTATTCTGTTATAGATGCTACGTCTACGGTAGTCCCAGACGAGAGTCAGAATACATCAACCAGCGTCTTACATGCTGCGGGTGATTACGGGCCCCGTCCACGTATCTTCTTACTGCTAATTGTGTTCAATTTAAGGTCTTTAATTCTAAGTTCTGATTTTGTTATACCTAATATTCTGAACTTCAATTGGATGCGCCGCAAACTCATCCATCATGTCTTACGCATGATGGGGGCGACTGATTTTGTGACACACCCATTTGCAAGCATACTGTTACTTGTAGTATATTTCTGCTATATAACTCATTTTTATGTTACTATGTCATGTATGTTTTAGGAACCCATCAGACCAAGTTAGGGTATCTCTTAGCTCAGGATTTTATTTTGTTCTCCTTGTGTTTGAGGGCAAACACGTTGGGGGCGAGCGGGGTAATGTTATGTAAATAACATAAGATTATTTTTCTTACTTGGCAGTAATTAAGAACCTGTCAAATCTGTGATTTGTTTTGTCTATTGTTTACGCTCTGGCAATAACAGGAAGTGACTAGAATTGAAGATGGTGTCACTTCCCGGCCGGAGACAGGAGAGTGTGCGCGTGCGGTCGGGGGTCAATTACTATTTCTGGGGGCCTGTTGATCTGATCGAAATATATTTCATGGATTTGTGATTATTACCGAAATGTTCGGTTTATGCTTCATGTTTAGAAGTTTAATAATATTTCCCGCGAGTGGAATGCGCCACGCGTGGCGTTGATAATGAAAACGTTTTTTTTGTCATGTGCGGCCGGGGAGGTAATCAGAGATTATTCAAGTGATCGGTGGTTATTTCTGCCGATGGACTGTTATCGCCGTGAGCATTTTGATTCGGAGCATTTTTAAGTTCTTCCTCGCCTCTTGGAAGGGCAACTTACGGGTTATCCGTGAAACCGGCACATGGCTAATTCTCCTTGGGCCGTTGGCCAGCCACATCTGATGCTGTCGTCTACTTCCTACTGGGCTGGTTCTCACTAGGCCGTTGGCCAGCCACATCTAATGCGGTCGTCCTCTACCTACTTGGCTGATTCAACTAGTCCGCCACTCGCGGCATTCAGCGTTCGTTCCTCAAAACTATATACGTCATATTATTTTAGACATGGTAGATAGATTCTACGCTCTGGTCGTTGGGGGTAAGTTTTCACCTGTTTGTATATCTCTGTGAAACTTATCTAAATATACCTTGTTACGGTCAGTCCAAAGCTTAACCAGAATACTTTCATTTTATAACCTTACAACTTCCTTTCAAACATTTCCTAGATGGGATATATTTCCCCCGCCCTGTATGGAGGATTATGCTCTACCGTCGGTTGGTCAGTTTGGCGGGTTTTTTTCCAGTGTAACCACTGGAAGGGACCCTGGCGCGTTTTGGTATTTTTTAAACCAACAAAGTCAAAGTCGGCCACCCACACTTCAATCAACAACAATCTTACATATAGAAATAATGGGTCATAGATTAAATTTACTTGACACTTGGAAATTAATAAACGAACGAATGATCCTATTATAACATTAAATAATAAAGTGAGGAAAATATTAACGCCTCACTTATTAGTATGCTACAACACCTAAATAACATAACATGTTTAAATCAGCGAATAACAGTCACGTCATTATTAAACAGTAAAGAAAATATTACATTAATTGTAAGGAAAAGAGATTTCAAAGTATCCTACAGATTAATAAATCATTTCAGCCATCATCAAAATTAAAATTTTAATTTTTCGGGGGTAAATAGAATCATTTAAAAAGTCGTCTGAACGTGGCCTAAAGACAGTTTGAAAATGGCGTTGAACGCCGAAACAGATGTTGCAATACAACGAAATCTTCCCTTCAGAAATTTCATCACTTTTATTTATTTATTTATTTATTCATTTTTGGGAAAATCAACAGTTTACATTTTTACAGATTGTACATAAGTAAAATAGCCAAAATAAAACCAATTACGGATTTCCTCCTTGTGATTTTACGTAAGACAGCATTAGAAGAAATAATTAAATTTATGAGAAATGTGAAGTTATAATTATATAAAATAAAAGAATTGTATAAAATAATAGAAAAAAATAATACAACAAAAATAAAAATAAAGGGGAAAAAAAAAAAACTAAAATTTATATAAAATAAAAGATTATCGATACATTGGTAACCATAAGAATACAAACAATATTGTGCATATAAATCATATCATAACCATAACCATAAGAAGACAATGTTGTGCATATAAATCATACCATAACAGGATTATAAATATATAAATACTAGAAACATAAACATCAGAAACATCAATTCAAGAAACATCAGTGAAATACTCTTTTAAGGTCATTTTATATTTAGTAAATTCGCAATTGAAAATGTCGATATTGAATAATATGTTATTGTAATTATTACATATTCTGTTCAGGCAAGAATTTTGTCTACAGTTCGTTTTGCTTTGATCGATTTTAAACAGGATAGAAGACCGTGTTAAACGTGCAGGCACATTAAATTTAATATTATTTAGCAACTCTGGGCATTGAATATTATTATTAATTAATTTATATAGGAATAGAGCATCTGCATGATGTCTTCGTACACTTAATGAATCAATTTTAAAGTACGAAGCTGCCTCTGCATAATTATTAAATCTTACAAATGACCTGTAACAGAGATATTTTAGGAATTTGTTTTGAATTGCTTCGATTTTGTTTATGTGGATTTTATAGAATGGAGACCAAACAATTGATGCAAACTCCAGATGACTTCGTACGTAGGCAAAGTAGAGTTGCTTAATGATATTGATGTTATTAAAAAGTTTTGTGTTTCTAATGATGAAACCTAACATTTTAGCAGCCTTATTTGTGATTTGTTGTATATGAAGGTTATATTGAAGTTTATTATCAAGAGTTATTCCAAGATCACGAATATTTGAGACTGTTGCAATGTTGATGTTATTTAAAGTATAATTAAATAATGTTTTATTTTTATTTCTGGAAAAGACAATGTGATGATATTTTGAAACATTTAGAAATAATTGATTTTGTTGGCAATAGGTAGCTACATTGTTTAAATCATGTTGTAAATTAATACAATCGTTTAGACTTTTTATTGGCTTGTATAGCTTAGCATCATCAGCAAATAATTCTATTTCAGAGTTTTTTACAACATTGACCAAATCATTAATATATAAAATGAAAAATAATGGTCCGAGATGTGAACCCTGTTGGATCCCTGAGGAAATTTGATTGAAGTCTGATACAAAGCCCTTTATTGCTACTGCCTGTGATCTGTTAAGTATATAAGATGTAACCCAACGAAATAAATTACCACGTATACCTAATGCCCAAAGTTTTCTTAGTAGTAATTTTTGATTAATTTTATCAAATGCTTTGGCAAAGTCTGTATAAATGATATCTACTTGAGTGCGATTGTCCATGTGACCAACAATTAATTCGGTAAGAAGAACGAGATTACTTTCCACATTTCTGCCTTTTGTAAAACCATGTTGTTTTGTTGTTATGATGTGATTGAGTTGTGGACTTAGGTATTGGTAAACAATTTTTTCCATTAACTTACTGAATATTGTTAGTTTTGAAATCGGACGATAATTTTTAACATTATTTTTTTCGCCATTTTTGTGGATTGGTGTTACATATGCTCTTTTCCATATTTCAGGTACCGTGCCTTCGTTCATTGATTTATTATATATAATGCAGAGAGGTTTAGCGAGTGTTTCAGCACAATTAACTATAAAGTATGATGGAATATCATCACTCCCCGCGCTTGTGTTTATGTCAAGAGCTTTTATTTCTTTTAAGACTATTTCTCGTGTGAATTTAACCGTGGTGATATTTATGTTATTTGTGTTTTCTGGTATGTCAAATGTTGGTAGGTTATTATCTTTTATGTAAACTGATTGGAAATATTCCATAAAAATATTACATACATCTTGGCCATTTTCAGCTTTTTTGTCATCTAGATGCATCGTCCTTGGAAGGGACGATTGTGTTTTTTTCATATTATTGAAATGATTCCAGAAGAGTTTAGGATTACCATTCATGTTACTTTCAGCAGTATGTATATAATTAATGTAGAGTTCTTTTACTTTTGTTCAGTTTGCAATGTTTTCTGTGTCTTCAAATGCGCTACATACATATCATTTATTAATTTTTCGTAAAAAAAAATACGATTTTAGAAACTAGATAAAATTACCTTTCCGGTACGCATTTAAAACAAACATTAATTTTTATAAATAATGAAATTTTTATATCAAACGTGAAAAATGTTGTCAAAAACGCTAACCACATTTATACTAAATTTTTTACAAGAATCGAATTTAATCGTGGCTGCCTTATGTCCTCGATAACCTCACGAATTCCATCTTTGAGGTCTTGAATCGACGATGGGCTGTTAGCGTAGACCTTCTCTTTCACGTGGCCCCAAAGGAAGAAGTCGCAAGGTGTTAAATCACAAGATCTCGGTGGCCAATTGTGATCACCTCTTCGAGAGATATAACGGTCCGGAAATTTTTCCCGTAAAAGATCAATGGTTTCGTTGCTTGTGTGGCACGTAGCGCCGTCTTGTTGAAAGTAAACGTTGTCCAGATCAATACCATCCAATTCCGGCCATAAAAAATCATTAATTCCTTAATTAATATTCAAAATAAGACCTCTTATTGGATAACCCTATATAATATTATTTATTGAGTGAGCGTAGGGAAGTCGTGTTTCATCTTGAACACTTTGCAAACAGCATAAAATGCCATTATGAAATTGATAAATAATTTTTTGAAATTCTTTTGTAAGAGTAATATTAAAAATAACTTTTTAGATAAATTTGAAAAATTGAATAAAATCATCCACATATAATGGAATAATTTATTTGTAATTTAACTTATGGTTAATTTATTCAGTACCCATCGCCGATAATTATCTGCATGTCCACTTGCGTACTAATAATATTGAGTACTATCGATAATGTGGTGGGTGGTTTTATAAAACCGCCCCACCCACTCCCACCACCCAAACTAAATCATCAAACCTACCCCCGCCTCTACGTGACGGCTTTGATATACAGTGTTTTCCAATAAGTGGTGTTATTTTAATTAGCCCGCTATTTCGGTAGATGTTACTTTTGAAGCTGTTATTTTTTTGACATTTGACAAGTAGAAACTACGCCATTAATACAAATGGAACGATACACGCTTTAATACCGCATTGAAATTATTAAAATTCACTTGAGTGAATCAAATGCAAATTATCTTGAGTGATGAGGCCCATTTCCACCTCGGTGGCTTCGTCAACAAGCAAATTTGTCGCATCTTGGGCTCAGAAAATCCAGAAGTTATTGTTGAAAAGCCTCTCTTTTCTTAACGTGTGACTGTTTGGTTCAGTTCATGGTCCGGCGGAGTCATTGGACCTTACTTTTTCCAAAATGAGGCTGGAGCAACAGTTACGGTGAATGGATTGCGCTATCGAGAGATGATGAATGATTTTTTATGATTCAAACTCTTTTTTGTTCTTCAAAATAATTCTCCCTTTAAAATTCAATGCAGTTTGAAAATATTTCTAATAATGGTTTTAGGCATGTCTCTCTTGTTTATAGTAACCATGATAGAAGAAATAATTGTTTGCTTGCATCTGGCTTGCATTTTGGACAATTTAGGTTTATTTTAAATTAAATTTGAGTAAGTATTTCATCCAGCAAATTTCCAGGCGTGTAGATTTTTAGTTTATTAAGTTAAAACACGGTTTCGCTACATTCCGTCCATTATTTAACTGTTAACAAAATGTTTGCATTAATGAACACTTCTCCTCCACCCAAAGCGAATGATTCTTATACTGTATTGTAAAACATTACTGTGATGTTGTTGGAATGTTATTCCTTTTATGTTGGTATAGATAACCTACCTTATAAATTTGGACCCACCTAAAAATTTTGTTAATAAAAAAATATTTATACATTCAAAATTGTTGTTACTCAGTAAAAGTCTCACAAAAAATTATTATAAAGGTAATAATTAAAAAAACTCTACTTTCCCAACAAAATTGCTTTTTAAATTGTTTCCAGTACCAAATATTGATGATATATTTAAGCAAACTTCAATTATAAAAATGTGTAAAGAAAAAAATAACACAGAATATGAGGAATTTTACAAACTGATGAGAAATGGAAATCAATTTATTACGCCAATCTTTAAAACAACTCAAATGCAAAACCATTATATTTACCAAGCCATAAAAAACTACAATAATCTCCCTTCCGAATTGCGCTGTATTACGAACCAACAAGAACAAATAAATAAAATCAAACTTTTTTTCCAAAAAAACATCATATTTATATTTTACACATAACATTGAATCTTTAGTAAGAATCGTGGCTCCCTTATCAGGCACAAGAGCTCCTCTTTTCTGATAAGGTATACATGACCAACTATGTACCTAAATATGATATATTGCAAAATATGTATGTATTAATGTAACTATGATCTATATTAAAATAATAAAAAAAAAAATAATAATAATAATTTTATTACACAAACTGTACAAATTTTAAGTACGTTTCTCCTTCATATATTCCGGACCTCTTCAAGACCCGCATTAATAAAACCCTCCTTTAACCCTGCCCAACCGGTGGCGATATATACAGGGTGTATCGGCACTAACTCGACAAACTTTAACCAGTGGATGGATTTTCTAAGTAAACGAAAATTTTAGCGAAACACCGAAACTATTTCATTTTTTTTCGATTTTTCTATTAAATAATGTTGTTATTATGGGCTCATATCTAATTTCACAATAAGTTTAACCGTTGTTGAGTTTTTATTTTTACTTCTCTTCAAATAACAATCAAATCTAGCTTTAAATTGGTTTATATTGGTAGAATTGATGACATGATGTGGAAGTTAGTTCCATACATTGACTATTCTATTTTCAAGGAAGAGTTTTCTAGGATTGCATGCAAGCGGGATTTTATTAACGTTTTTGAGGGTCCTCGGAGATTTGTATTTTTGTTTTTATCGGGCAACTATGATGTCCAGATAAAATTTATAAAAGAGTGTTAATTTCGGTTGACTAAAAGTTTTTTATGTATAAAATAAATTTAAAGCAGATGGTGTACTTGCTACATAACAACAAAAACAGTTTATATTCTTAATGCATGAATATAAAATGTAATTTTTGTTTCAATGTTTAAATTCTGATACTGGTATATATATATTTTTTGGCACAACCCTGTTTCGTTCCCAATCCCCTTGTGTCGACGGGTGTGGCCAGGTTGCATTATTTGTATGTGTGACTATTCAGGACTACAAAAATTCACGCTGCCAATACGGGTACCGGAAACTCGTTAACTAGTTATAGGGTATACGTTCGAGAAGGGTGACCATTCTATGGAAAAGTACAATTTTTTTACGAAAATGTGAGAATTATAAAAATACACATTTTAACTTAACACATTCGACAAAGGATTGGCTACTAAAACTCAATGTGAAATAATGCATATACACATTGGAAAAACTAACCCCAAGCTAGCATACAAAATTTGTGGAACACCTCTAAAGGCAGTGACGTTACATCAAGATATAATAGTTACCAAATCACAAGACTTGAAAGTAAGGCTTGCTTGAATAATGAAGTTGATGCTGCAGATTTTTGAGAGAGTTCCTTATTGATGTATTCACTAATACATATAAGGAACATCTTCGAGGAGAAAATCTGAAAATAAGTCAGGTAATCTAATCCAAAACCACATTCATTATTTGAATTCACCGGTTTAACAAATTTAAAAAAATACACTTATTTTTATACATAAACATTTTTTTAATGTAAATTATTTTTTGGCACGCCTAAGGGGTAAGGGGCCCTTAGGATCTTGCGTGGAAAGACGGGGCGACGCTCTTGCACGGAACGACGATTTATTATAAATGGTGATCAATTGTTAATTTGTATATAATAATAATAATGATGATAATAGAGGATTTTTATGTCATCTGTACAGATGAACGTGAATAGTCTAAGACCCAAAAAAACCGGTATTCCTAGGAATTTATAGGTCCAGTTAGGAGTTCTACCGAGCCGAACCCTCTGATATGAAAATATCTGGAGTCGGTGAATTATTTTCCCATTTGATCTCTGGTGGGTTGACGTGTTGTCCTTGTATTATTTTGTATTTCTTATGCTTATATAATGCACTTGCATAATGTGGATTGACTATATGATCATTTGTGGAAAAGTGTTTAGAAGGGTTTAGTGTTTCCTACGGGGAAGATTTAACCCATTTTGAAAATTAATTGTTTAGCCAAAAAATAAAGCGTTGTTTTTTTTGCATTTTCACTTCTTTCAATAAAAATCAATGTCGATCTTTTACTATCTAGGCATCCCGTACCGGCTATTTTTAAATGCTGGCATTTAAGTTATTCGGCAAAAAATCTTTTTTTTTCATTCCTCTTAACTGATGGTTACCTGTTCAATAAAATATGAGGTAACGTATGGTGAACTAGTGGATCAATCCTAGTTACTAACGGATGATTGCTCTCCCGGGAAAAGATAAAATATACTACCGTAAGGTGTTTTACAATATTATTGTGAGCAGTGATGGTTTTCCCTAAAGTGTGTTTATAGTGTGTACCCTGTTTATTTATTCATTTACGGACAACAGTCCATTCACATATAATATTTTTACACGAACAAGAAACAAAGATAGCAGTGAAAAGAGAACATATACAAATGATGAGCAACGAAAATATACACATAATATAATAAGTACAGACGGAAGACAATTACAACTGAGGGAGGTTAAAGGGGTTTTGATAATTACACATTACGTATCGACTGTCGAAATTCATTAACCAGAAACAAGGCTTACACCAGAAAATTCAATGCTTTGACTTGAAGTTGAGTTGACAAGTCTCTCCATTCTGGACATAGGAGAATGGAAATCATAATTAGTGGAATGCTGATTGAGGAACAGCAATTCATTATTTTGGAGTGTACGGGAAGGGACGTTGAACTGGATGAGCCCTCAACAAAGCAGGTATGTCAGTAATACCGTTGATAATTTTGTATATGCAAATCAGATCAGAATCCTATCTACGTTTTTTTTCTTTAAGAATATGAAAATATTGTTACCGGCCATATTTTATATTAAATGCCATCCCGAACTTTGCAGATTTTCTGCGCGCCAATACTCGGTCCTCGAGTAATGTTCGGGATGGGCAGAGCATGAAACTGTCGCCAAGGCATGGGCACACAAAGGATTACAGGTTCTACTGATTGTAGTGAAATGAAAGCAGTAGTTTTGTTTTTGCACATTATAAAACATGGAGAATATATTTAAGTAAACATGTTACATATTATGACTCGGCACTTACCCCCAGGGATCAAAAATTGGTTCTTAATTCTATCTAAAACTGATTAACCACTTAATTACGGAAAGTGAGCGGGGAGCTTCCATACGGCCGGCGGTGGTCTGTCCCAGACAGATCGAGCTGGCACCATCAGGGCTTTGGTCCAGGAGACGGGTCCAGCGTCTCCGACAAGGTGGCTGATAAGCGGTTCTGGAGCGTATCGGGTCTATCGTTTATGTAACATTAATGGAGCGAATCCATCCATTGAGCTGATCGGCAGATTACTTGAGCGGGTGCCGTCCGGGCTTGTGATTTTATTATCCGTATCTTATTAAGAAAAATACGGCTTGTATCGCGCCACTTGAGGTGAATGCTTCATTTCCCGGAGTCCGCGGAATAACGATTTGCAAGGGATCGCGTATATAAACTTCAGTAGAACATTATTTGTGATCTTCACGAACACACACACGGTCATCCATTATACGGACGTTTATTTAATAGAGCCTGCACCGACTTGGTTTTTGTAAAAAAGAACCGAATAACCCGCATCAGGAATACTGATGTACACTTTTTTAATACGATCGCCCATCCAGGGTAAAAATGAATTATAATCTAATTGACTGTGCGATCATTACACGGCCGTCCCGCTCGTGTAACAATTCCAGAGTACCCAGCGAAAGGAAACGGAAACAAACAATAGACTGCCCGGCGGTCTATTTGTTGCCAGACCGTGCTCTCTATAATTTTAATCAAAATTAATGCTATGAATGGTACTTGTTCTGAAGAGGTGTTTTAAATAATTACTTTTAAATAAGACTTAACACCGCTTCATAACATTACCCCCCGCGCCACACAAATGTTTGTCCCCAAACATTAATACAACTCTAAAAAAAACTACAACTGCAATAACTAAGCTTGAAAAGATCCTCTGGGTTTCTAAAAAAAACAATCAACAATTATACATGAGCATCATAATTTGTAAGATAAGTAAGGAATAAGACAAAATCTACGATTTGGATAGCAAAACTTATGATGAATGGGTGTGCCGCAGCTTCAATCGCACCCATCGAGCGTGCAGCCGGATGGTTGAGCCTGCGATTCATCCATTCTAGAACTTAAAGATAACTTAAGATTAATGTAACTTAATTACAAATTTTAGAAGATATTACGTGAACGGAGTCTGCAAGCACCCACAGTATCGGAATACCGGGTGATGATAAATTGACGATTGTCGAAGACTGCCGTTAGCGTTACATCTGTGACGGAAAATATTCTTAAACAAAATTGTAGGTAAACCTGTAGGTATATAAAAAAATATTATTGTTCTTCTCAACACATCTAAACAACTTAAGCGTTAAAGCTTCACTGGCCCTTTAATAGGGCGATAAGCCACTCAGGCAACACTTTTTTTTTAGGGAGGTAAACCAACCCTCACTTTTCACTGAGTCTACTTCTCCGTTGGAGATAAAACACACTTCGAAGAAATTCTATCTACTCTACCTGACCTGGTTATTGGGTAAGTCTTTCGAAGAGAATTTATACAATAAGACAAAATAATCATCCTTGGAAAGCATTATTTCGTAATAGTAGAAAAAACTTTTAACCTTTACACACACGCAGGTGTGTAAGGTGGTTTAATCGAGTGGAACTGTCAACAACCAATCTTATAGATGTGGTGCAATTAGTAGTAGTATACATCCATTGTTGTAAATGGAGTCATTGGTCGAAGATTGTATACATCCATTGTTGTAAATGGAGCCATTGGTCGAAAATTGTATACATCCATTGTACTAATTTATAGATAAAACTTACTTTTACTAAATATAACTAAAGTTATAGAAGGAATTTAAGGAAAAGACATATGCTGAACCAGCTCTTATAATTGTATCATTAATTACTATGAAATTATTAAACAAAATATCAAGAGTACTAACATAAGTATACCATTTCCAAACATGACAAGATAATTATAATAAAGTAAACAAAAATATATTTGGTAAAATTCAATTCTTAATAATAAAATTTTTAAAACTGCTTAGAAAACAAAGATGTACTGGACCGGTACATCTTCACTTTCTAAGTAACGGGCGAACGTATACAATATGCACATAAGTATATATTAAGAAACCTAGAATATACGGGGATAGTGGGAAAGTATCACCGTGCATTTCAAGATTTGGGCAGTTTATATATCCCATGCTACCTAACTTTCACTTGTTTAGTCAAAGCCATATTTCACGTCGTTTTTTTTTTTTTTTTTTTTTTAATTATTGTCTTATAAGCTTATCTGAACAACATCATTGTCGTGTAACAAACTCGAGTAGGATACTAGAGTGTTATACTAAATTTATTATGTTTCTTTCTATTATTTACCGATTATACTAACCATTTTACGAAATTTCTATATTTTCTAAAAGAAAATTAACTAGGACAGGACTAAGGACTGTCATAATGCTGGGTCGCTCCAACTCGGGTGATCAAGCCGCTTTGTGCTCCCGTGCATTGAAAAATATTTGAAATATTAATTAATTGAGAGTACTTGGTAGGGTGGCCAGACCCACCAAAGCACTATCAGAAACATATTAATCCGGTATATTTTCTGACTTGACGATGTCTTTCACGTGAAAGTTACCAGTTTCCTTACCTTTGAGGTCTGCTAATGTATAGATTAAGTCTGATTTTTTCTTCACGACTATATTTTGCACAAAGCGTGGAGCTAGTTTCTGTGCAAAGTAATTTAAAGCGTTTGATTGGACGAAATTTCTACGCCAAACCCTGTCTCCGACTTGAAAACTAACATGTTTTCTCCGCAGGTTATAATGGTTTGCTCCTTTTTGGTAAGCTTTTAGTAAAGCATCTGAGACTTGCTCATAAACTGATGACAGTTCTTCTAATTTTTGTGCGTAGGTTCTCTGACTAGTACAATTTTGTGAATTAGATTCCGTATCAGCTATAGGGTTACGATGCAAATCACCGTCTAATATTTGCTCCCGACCATGCATTAGAAAATAAGGTGTAAAACCCGTAGCGCAATTTACGGAATTGTTCATAGCTGATTGTATTTGTGGTAAAAATTTTGACCAATTACGGTGGTCTGATTCAACTAATATCGATAATGCGGTGCCCAAAGTTTGGTTATATCTCTCTACCACATTATTTTGAGGGGTATAATAAGAGTTATAAAACGGAGGTGGTATATTATAATTATTTAATAAGTCCTTAAATTCTTTGGATACAAACTGACGGCCGTTATCACAAACAATGGTGCGCGGTACGCCATGTACAAGAAAGATACTTTCTTCTAAACTCTTCACAATGCTTCGCGCGGTACCTTTGCGCAACGGGAACAGCCAGGTAAACTTTGAAAAAACATCGACACAGGATAAAATAACGGTAAAACCAGAGTAACTTCTCGGTAATGGACCTACCAAATCCAACGATAACATTTGCATTGGACGTGTAACTTTTTTTGGATGTGATGAAATACCGTTAGGTGAGGCCGTACTGATTTTGTGGGCCTTACAGACCGTACAGCGATTTACAAATTGTTTAATGTCTCTGTACATATTTGGCCAAAAATACCGTAATTGTGCTTTTTTATAAGTTTTAAAAACGCCGGGGTGACAAGATCGAATAGACTCGTGAACACTACTTAAAATGTCTAATCTTTTTTCTTGAGGAATTACTTTTTTCCACGCAGTGTCTTCACACAGTGCTAAACGAGTTTTCGTGTGACGAAATAGTTCGTTTTCCCGAATTTGGAAGTTCTGAAAACGTTGGGGAAATTCTTGACAACCCTTCCAAATATTTTGATACCACTCATCTTGAATATTTCCTGAATCTATAATGGAGATTTCGGCAAGATCCATTCGCGAAAGGACATCTGGGACTATGTGTTGAGTACCTTTACGATGGATTACGTCAAACGAGAATTGGGATAGGCGTGAACTCCAACGCGCGAGACGACCGCTGGGGTTGGACAGAGAACCTAACCATTTTAGGCTTGAGTGGTCGGTTACAACTGTAAAATGAGTTCCTTCAATGTATGGTCTAAAGTGTGTAACGGAGTCTAGTACGGCTAAAAGTTCGCGCTCAGTTATTCCATAATTACGTTCGTGAACGTTTAAGCATCTCGAAAAATAAGCAATAGGGTGCTCCTGTCCATCTATAGTTTGAATTAATACCCCCCCAATGCCTACGGAGCTTGCGTCACAGTGTATAGCGAAGGGTTTCGAAAAATCTGGACAACTTAAGACTGGGGCAGAAGTAAGTGCTTGCTTTAGTGCAATAAATGCGGATTCAGCTTCCGGTGACCATTTAAAATTACTAATTCCCTTATTTGAACCAGTAATACTTGTTAAAGGAGCTGCAATGCTTGAAAATCCCTTGATAAACCGTCTAAAGTAACCGCACAGGCCAACAAATGCCCGAATTTGTTTAGCATTTTTCGGTATAGGAAAATCTTTAATACTATCTATCTTACTTGGATCAGTGCGAAGTCCCTGGGAATCCACCATATAGCCCAAGTATTTAAGCTCGGCTTTACAAAATTCTGACTTTTTTAAGTTAATGGTGAGACCCGCGTCTCGTAGACGTTCGTACACCCGATTTAACAAGTTTAAATGTGATTTCAAGTCTTCCGATACTAATATAAGGTCATCTAAATAGCAAAAAACATTATCATCGAAATCAGGTCCAAACAATGCATCCGCTAGTCTTTGTAATTCGCTAGGAGCATTTTTCAAACCAAACGGCATGCGAGTGAACTCAAAGAGGCCCCGCCCAGGAACAACAAATGCTGTCTTTTCACATGATTTTTTGTCCAAGGCTATTTGCCAAAATGCCTTGGAGAGGTCAATCGAGGAAACATATCTGGCACCGCCCAGTTTATCTAGGATACGCGCAATATAGGGAAGAGGGTAACTATCACGTACCGTGACGTTATTAATTTTTCGAGAATCAAGGCAGAATCTAGCTGTTCCGTCTTTTTTTGTTACAATTATTACTGGACTGGACCATGGTGAACGAGAAGGTTGAATAACCCCTAATTTTAGCATTTCATCAACTTCTGTTTCTAATTGTTTCTGCCGTGCGGGTGAAAGAGGGTAATACCGCTGTTTGATGGGTGGTCCTGTTGTAATTATTTTGTGTTTAACTAAGTGTGTTAGACCTAACCCCTTTTTTTCAAAAGAAATTGACTCGAATTTTTTAACTATTTTAGAGAGTTCCCTGTTCTCTTCAATAGTTAGGGATGAGGCTGGCCGAATAGCCCGCAACCCACTAATATTTCCTTCCGAAACAGGAAGAGTAGCTTTCGAAAACAGTTCCGGTGCGATGTGGAACTCCTTCCAAAAGTTAACTCCTAGAATAATTGAAGGCGACAATGTCGGGATGACGTAGAAAAGAATTTCCTTTGTGGATGATTTATACGTGACCGGCAATGACATTGTCCCTAAGACTGGTTGGTTTGAACCGTCCGCTGTATAAACACTAAACTTAACTTTAACTAACTTAATACCTAATTCCTTAAAAATTTTATAACTATTGCCTCCTAGACATGACAATGAAGCGCCGCTGTCTAGCATTCCACTGTAGAAATTATTTATAATATGTACATAAGTATAAGGACGGTTATCATTTTCAATAGCCATCTCCCGTGGCAGCGGGCCCACTGTTCCGGTTGATGGGGATGAAAGAAATTTATCAACTATTCGGAGCCAACTCTCCCACTCGCTTTTCCTCTGCGCCAAGGACGGCTTGTAGCAAGAGAGACTCCGACCTAGTTTTTTGACTTTTTATGAGCTTTGTCATTGATAGCTCCCACTTTAGGATTGTTAGACCTTGAATTTTTCTTCCTGCAATCTTCTATAACGTGTCCCGATAGTTTACAATATGAACAGAATGGTTTATTGTAAAACGTTCTAGAATTTTCGTGTGCAGTTTTTGTATATGTGTTAGAAGTAGAAGAAGACGGTTTATTGTATTTATAATTATTATCTCTGTTTCCAAGACTAACTTTAGTATAGTTGTTGGAATAATTGTTGTTATTTGGTTTTCTGTACTGATTTTGGTTATAACCTTGGTGTCTATGCATATTATTATTATTAAAATTAGGTGTTTGTCTAGCAGTACTATCAAATTTCTCCTGTTTATTAGTGACAAGTAAGTCTACTTTTGGTTGAGAAACGTTGAAAGATACGAAATCATCCGACAGTGATGCATAAGATTCCAAGTTGCCTGCATGAGTAGTCAATTGCTCGAATGTCGATATATCTCTTGAGACTAGTAAATTTGTATACATAGGCAATAAAGCTTTTTTTGCCAACCGCAAAAGTTCTAATTCCGGTAGTTTAGCTTCAAGCATATTGTTTAATGATTTCATTCTGAGAGTGAATTCTAGCACTGACATACCTTTAGGTTGTGTCATGTTAAATAGTTTTACCTTAAGATCTGTTTGAAGGTCGTTTGCTTCAAATTGTCTTATCAAAAGTTTTGAAAGATCGTCCCATTTCAAATCCTGAGTGTAAATAGACCTGAACCACAGGAGTGCTAAACCTTCTAAAAGATCAGGAAAAACGCGTACAAGATGATCCTGGTTAAAATTTTTTGTCCTACATTTCTCCTCAATTAATAGTAAGAATTCCCTTACACTACTTTTTCCGTCATATTTCAGTTTCCAACCGTCTACGTTATTTGAGTGTGAGTCCCTATAAATAATCTTCGTTTGTTTAATTATGTGGGCTTTCTTAATGGTTGTGTCGTCTAATTCAGAATCCGATGATTCAGAATTCACTTCACTTATAGCAGGTATTTTAATCTCTTTATTATAAGCGCGCGCCTGTAAACGTAACTCATGAGAAGTCGACGATGGATCAATATTCCTGTCTTTAAGTTCTTTAATGAGAACCTCCTTCGAAGCCCCATTGATATTTGGTATTGGTATTGGTGAAGACATGATTACGTTCTTTGATGTTCAGATAGAAAGAAAGAAGTAAAAGAAGAGAAAAATAAATATTTAATTTTTTTTGTTTATAAAACAAAAGAAACTCTTCATTGACGGCTGTAGTATCATTAGACGTAATATTAGCTCAACTTCTATTGTACAATTGTGAAAAAAAACAAAAAAAAATTGTTAAAAAAAATATGCTCCACCCTAATGAGAATTGCGAAAAATGGACCACCCTATTATATTGTGAAACGTTATTAAACGTCGGCCTAATGTAATTGTCAATCAAAGATATCATTTAATTTGGGCGAAAAAAAATGACGTAGGTATGTATATAAATAATATTGAGTGTTTGTTGACTTACGAGTAATTAAAACGCATATCGATTGTAATGTGGACTTACAATTTGTATTGTAGAACGCCGACATAAATGTTTTTAATATTATGTATATTAGCGTAAAAATCTAATAATATTATAAAACGCAAATATGCCTTGATCAAACAAGTGAATGACATCGTAAAATAATCGTAAATAATTATGAATTAGACAGTTTGACATAACCTCCCATATAATCATCTTGTTTACCAATTAGTGTTGACATAAAATTTGACAGCTACAAAAGCATAGATAAATCATAGATTTCATGAAAGATGAAAGTTTACGCAAGATTTTACCATAGAATAACGCAAATTATGAATTATCGTTACAAGAATACTGAGTGTATTTGAGGTTATGAAACAATATTCAAATCACTTGACATATGTGATACAATATTATGTCAATTAATCATGAAACATTTCACCAAAATCATCACAACATGCAATCACCACGAGCCAAAACACGTTGAGGCGCCAATTGTTACCGGCCATATTTTATATTAAATGCCATCCCGAACTTTGCAGATTTTCTGCGCGCCAATACTCGGTCCTCGAGTAATGTTCGGGATGGGCAGAGCATGAAACTGTCGCCAAGGCATGGGCACACAAAGGATTACAGGTTCTACTGATTGTAGTGAAATGAAAGCAGTAGTTTTGTTTTTGCACATTATAAAACATGGAGAATATATTTAAGTAAACATGTTACATATTATGACTCGGCACTTACCCCCAGGGATCAAAAATTGGTTCTTAATTCTATCTAAAACTGATTAACCACTTAATTACGGAAAGTGAGCGGGGAGCTTCCATACGGCCGGCGGTGGTCTGTCCCAGACAGATCGAGCTGGCACCATCAGGGCTTTGGTCCAGGAGACGGGTCCAGCGTCTCCGACAAGGTGGCTGATAAGCGGTTCTGGAGCGTATCGGGTCTATCGTTTATGTAACATTAATGGAGCGAATCCATCCATTGAGCTGATCGGCAGATTACTTGAGCGGGTGCCGTCCGGGCTTGTGATTTTATTATCCGTATCTTATTAAGAAAAATACGGCTTGTATCGCGCCACTTGAGGTGAATGCTTCATTTCCCGGAGTCCGCGGAATAACGATTTGCAAGGGATCGCGTATATAAACTTCAGTAGAACATTATTTGTGATCTTCACGAACACACACACGGTCATCCATTATACGGACGTTTATTTAATAGAGCCTGCACCGACTTGGTTTTTGTAAAAAAGAACCGAATAACCCGCATCAGGAATACTGATGTACACTTTTTTAATACGATCGCCCATCCAGGGTAAAAATGAATTATAATCTAATTGACTGTGCGATCATTACACGGCCGTCCCGCTCGTGTAACAATTCCAGAGTACCCAGCGAAAGGAAACGGAAACAAACAATAGACTGCCCGGCGGTCTATTTGTTGCCAGACCGTGCTCTCTATAATTTTAATCAAAATTAATGCTATGAATGGTACTTGTTCTGAAGAGGTGTTTTAAATAATTACTTTTAAATAAGACTTAACACCGCTTCATAACAATATTTATTTATTTAAGATAAGCTTGAATTATTATACTATCATACCATTACAAGCATTAAAGCGCGCCATTAAATTTCAGCCTATAAAATCCACGCGACCTAAAAATCCCATTCCTATGTTATAGAATCAGCACAAAATACTTGATACAAAAAATCAAAATAACACAATCGTTCTGACGATTTTATCGCAAACCTGAGGCAAATTAAGACTATCCTTGTGTGCCGCGAAGTGACATCCGGAGATTGCCCGAGATCTGTCGCGGCGCGGCCGGTTAACCCCCATAAAAGGTAACCAACTCTCAAAAAGTTTACTTATATTAAAGTAAGGTACTACCGTTGTATTCTAAGTTTCGATGAAGGACAATAACAGTACATTTAGTACATTTTGATAAGTTATGTTTTCTCTAAATTTCTGAACCCCCAGTTAAAACGACCATGAACCCCCACTAATGGTGAGTAACAATTTGTTACCTGTATTAAACAGCACTTATCTGTACTAGGCCCAATCATAAAGGTACAGAAAACTATCATAAAAATAATCCTTACGTTACTTCTAATTAGATTTCTTGTTTTATGTTATTGGTTTAGGTCTAAGTCCCCTAAAATTTTGGTAAAATATTTACAGTTCCATTTTGTATTTTTAACAAGACATGAGAATACCTTTAGTGGAAGAAGGAAGACTGGGTGGGTGATTTATCGGTGCGACTTTATTTTCACAAGTAGTGGCGGAAATATGTTCCTCCTCAAGAAATGATAAAAAATGGGCGCGTCCCATTTTTTATCCACACATACTAGAAATGCAGCTCCTTTGCTGCAGGTAGTCTGCCTAGTCGCAGCGTGCAGATCCTTGCTATAAGTTGACAGATGTTCACATACGTATATCAGAGAAGAAGAAGAAGAATCTGTGAAGTCAAAGTGTTAGCGGTAAAGATTCCTATCCTCGTTCCTCTTGTTGAACATCTTAAGGCCCCGTAGAAAGCGTTTAAAGATGGTTTGAAAAGGAGATATGTAAATATGAATGTTAGAGGGAGCGCGCTAATATTAAAAAAAAAACGATAACAATTCAGTGAAATTGGTGAAAATATTAAATAAAACACGACTCGTTTGAAATAGAGAAAAAATCTCTCGACAAATTCTTTAGTTGCATTTAAATATACACTGAATTTCATACATATTAAATAACAGAAAAACGTGTTTTTAATAATTTTCGGAGCTTACTTTTCGATTTTTTTCTGTCGAGGGAATTTCATATAATTAACGTTTCAATATAACAAATGTATTGATTTATCTTCAAAAAAAATTTTTTTGAACTTAGTAACTTAAATAGTTAACGAGAAACTTGTTATAAATCGGTAAAAAATAGGTATGCGAGGTCTTAACTAAACATCAATACATCACGGATTTGAGGGCTGCACCGAGAAAAATGAGTACGCTTCTTTTAAATCAAGATACTTTTAAGAATGTGAATGCATGACCATTTGCTATTAAAATATTAGTCATTCAGAATATATATGAACACGTGTTCACACAGGTGCCCTTGTTCGTATAAATACAATAGACGAGATTTGAAAATATTATTATTTTGAAGAATACGAACATATTCGTGATTAACTGATACTTTGTTATGAAATTTGTCAAATCATTCGTTACATGCCTCCAGTCCAGATTTTAACAAATTAACAATATATCATATCAGTAAGTTTTCTCCGTGTGGACAGGGTTAGCACTATTTGTGGATATTCAGTTGCGAGTTACATCAGGATGGCGTCGTATGCTCTGACATGACATTATTTGTTGGTCCTTTATAGCAGTGCTCCGCAACCTTTTCTCACCTAAGACGCACTAAAATTCTTCCTGGAATTCCGCGGCACACCAAAAGCTAAAATATATAGGTATTAAATTGATACACAATTTTTTTTGTTTTTTTATTTGAAGAGTATACAAACATATAACTATAATATATTTTTTAATTATTTAACAATTATTATAAAATAATAATTAAAAAATAATAATCAATTAATGTGATACCTGGGCATTTCAATGAGCACAAAAGTTTTATATTCTGCTCGATTTTTGACAACACGACTTTTAAGCATGACCGCTTATCATTTTTAATTAATGTCGTTGAAAATGGAAGTCGTGCTAAGATTGCTGTGTCGAAAATGCGAGGATATTCGTATAGGATAATGTAAATCCAAAAAACATCTAATGGAACTTCGGAGAAGTGAAGCGTTAAAGTCATGTCATTATATAAATCTGTAAATTCCTCTCGAATCATATAGAGGCAGTGCTTCCGTAAAATTAATTGCATTGGTTGCAAAAGGATTTCGAATCCAATTGTATTGTTCCGTATTAATGGAATAAAAATACTGATAAAATTTGTGCTGAAGCATACAAAAATGTTGTTGGGCCAGATCCACAATTAATTGCTTGTTTTCAATTGTACCATGGTTGTTCCTTTGGTTTAAGTTCATTCAAATGCTCAAATATATCAGCCATGTATGCAAGTTTAATCAATCAGTAATCATCATTGAGGCCCTGATACAGTTCGTGCATATTTTGATTTAAAATAAACTCACGCACCTCATGACGAAGCTCAAACAATCTAGCCAAAACTTTGCCTCGGGATAGCCAACGATTTTCAGTATAAAACAATAGGGATTCATATTCGGCTCCCATTTCAGCACAGAATATTCCAAAGATTCTATACTACATTTTGAAAAAGAGACAATATTATAAAAAATACTTTGTCATTGTGTATTAAATAAATAATGAAATACTGTAAAATGTCAAATACCTACATTGAATTTGACCGCGGCACACCTGTAACCAGCTTACGGCACACCAGTGTGCCACGGCACACCAGTTGCGGTGCACTGCTTTATAGGATAGTTCACTGATATACACAGGTTCTGCATAGTCATCTTGATGTCTTTGTTCTACTTTTCCTGGACCTTCCATGTCTTTCCATGTCTCCAGATTACAGTAGCGTTTTGTTTGTTCAATTTTATTGATTTTATTTGATATTAGTATGTATGTCGTAGTTCCGCTCCAATAGCTCGTTTTTGATATTTTTGTTTCATTGTTATTGCACGTAAAATTTAATCTATTGTATTCTGCAGCGAAGAATTCGAGTGACAATATGCATATAGGACAAAACTTTTTTTAATAGACTTTTTATAAATTGATTAATAATGTAATTTAAAAAGTAGAAAAATATAAAATGGAGTTCTACCAAATTAAATATTATGACATAAATGTGATAAATAAATAAATTCATAAATCATAAAATTTATACATAAAAATGCAAAAATCAGTCATTTTAAATACATGTAGGATAACAAAGATTTTTTTTAAATATTTATGTTGAGGGATCAGTAGGATTTATAGGTCCTGTTCTACCGAGCCGAACCCTCTTATATGAAAATATCTGAAGTCTGTGAATTATTTTCTCATTTGATCTCTGGTGAGTTGACGTGTTGTTCTCGTATTATTTTGTATTTATTTTGCTTATATAATGCACTTGCATAATGTTGATTGACTAGATGATCATTTGAGGAAAAGTGTGTGGAAGGGTTTAGTTTTTCCTATGGGGAAGATTTAACCCAGACATAAAATCGGAAAAGATAATTTTTTTATTGTAAAAAATGCATTGGAGAAATAATTAACCATTCACGTCACTAGCTAACATATATATAAGTAGTTTTATATACATAATACATTTTATGGTAGATATATTTTCCGTTCGTGCTACCTACTATCAATATCACCATGGTGAAAGATCATTATTCATAATCGAAACGTTGTTTGAAATGGCTCTAGCCGTGTTTGGGTAGTTAATAGCTTTATTAATTGTTCGAAAATGTAATATTTCCAGTTTCTAGAAAGCTTTCATCAAATTAAAGCTTTGTAAAACGGGAACGAAAACCTACCGTTACTGCCATCTATGAGAGTTTCGTCAAAGCTGCAGCTTTGATATTTAACGAAAACTTTGCCGGGAGGTTTGGGGCTTGGATAAATTGTGCGTTTTCGATCAAGAACCATTGAAATATTTTTTTGCAATTTAGTTTATCTACACTGTTATGAATGATTTATTATGAAAACCTAATTAAATGTAGTATTTTTTTTTAATAAAATAAATTATTATCTTTACGCCTAAAACTTAACACTAAAGCAGTGTACCAGAAAATGGGCTCATTTGTAAGGTCGCAATAATATTATCGTTACAATTTAAAAAGCGTACCTTTGGTCGTGTCATTTTTTTCTATCTTTCACCACACTTAAGTATTTGATTTACTTGATCGAGCCATGTCTTCCTCGGTTAGCTCCGACTTTGTCTGCTATTCAGTACTATATACCGCATTCTTACTATTAAAAAAATGCAATAAGTCGATTTTTATTCGACGCCGTAACTCATTCCAGTGCAGAAAAATGCAAAGTCTTCCCCGGGCGTCCACTACTTCTTCTACCATTCAAAACACCCTTTAAATACTCCTGGAAATAATAAAAACAAACTTTGAAATTTTTAGCTAAATCGGTCAAGTAGTTATTGAGACTATTGGGGACAAACAAACAAACAATCAATTATATTTTAAAAAACTAACTAACCCTCACGCCGTTTCTCCGCAGGGGTAGGCAGAGAGGACGGACCGCTAAACAGCTCGGTCTTGACACACACTTCTTGCCTCATAAACATTCATTCATCGTCTCATACATACTCTTCTATTATTATGACTCTTGACATAGCCCGACTCAAGTATCTGATTCACTCGATCGTGCCATGTCTTAATCGGGTGTCCCCGACTTCTCCTACCATTCAAATTTGCGTCATATATTCTCCTTACACTTCTTTCTTCGCTCATTCGCTCTACATGCCCAAACCATCTAAGCGTCCCTTTTTTAATCTTACTCATTACGCGTACATCAGCCTTTCATTCTTTGCGGATCTCCACATTTATCACACGATCATACAAATGAATATTTCTGATAATTTATTTTATTTTTATTTATTTATGTCTATTCTTGAATACACATTTTACAAATGATTACATTGGTTTATATAGTAGTACAGATAATAAAGTACAGAAAAACGGTATAAAAAATAAAGAACATAGGTCGATATAGGTAAAACTGTGTGTGGGTGATATTGTATGTTACGTGAACACCTCACTAGGAGAACCTGTGCTGAGGTGTTAACGTGTTTGTGATTAAGTGTGACAGGTATTTATGTGTTGTAGTAGAAAGTTTTTTTTTTTTTTCACAGACATATATTGAAACATGAAAACACACATTTATATGTGAGTGTATGTATTTTTGGATAATTCTTGAAGAACGTGTATAATATGTAATTTTACTTATGTTTGGTTTGGAATTATAATCTTTTGAATAAAGTGAATATCTTGATTTTTTATCCAGACTACTAATTACTAACTAAATTACTGACATAGATAAAATGTTAACACTGAAACAGGTGTTGAACTTGAACGCGATGATATTTATACATGCAATAATAAACAAGCTACTACCAAAATACTTTTCAATCAAAATTATAAACAATTAGGACATTCACAGGCATAACACAAGAACGTGCGTTGAAATTAGGCTACCAACACCAAAAACTTGAACGCGATGATATTTATACATGCAATAATAAACAACATACTACCAAAACACTTTTCAATCAAAATTATAAACAATTAGGACATTCACAGACATAACACAAGAACATGGATTGAAATTAGGCTACCAAAACCAAGAACTTGAACGCGATGATATTTATACATGCAATAATAAACAACATACTACTAAAACACTTTTTAATCAAAATTACATACACAAAACGGCTGACTATGCAATATTATAATGCGCTGCTGTAAACTATAAAGTCTGCACCAATTGATATATTCAAATATGATTGTAGGAGCCATGTTAATTAAAAGAAAATGTATTTCATCACATGGAATGAACTGCTTAGTCAACCGTCTTATACGATTATCCTAATTATGATTCACTTACCCACCAAGCATTAAGGCGAAGCTTAATGCCAAATCACTATTTTGATTAATCTTTATAACGAATTGGTGTACATTATGAATACCAAAAAATATGCTTTAGATAAATTGAAGGTTTTTCTATCGCTTCGTTTGAGTAGAATACAAATAAATAAATAAATTACTGCATAAAAAATATAAATGCAAACTACTAACAATTTTTTTTCCAATAGAAATGTATGAACGCATAAAGGAAACAACTTTTAAAAAATACAGTATTATAGCTAAAATAATCTGTGACAGTTTCACTTGATTAACTTTTTTGCTTTCTTATAAAATTATTTACAAAATAAATAAACCAGTTTTTTGCTTGAAATCGAACGTTTCTACACTCCGTTTGTTAAGCGATTTCAATGCCTATTACCTACGATATAAGGTATAGAAAGAATATACACATTTTTGGCTTGTAGCTTCCTCTTAAAGGGCATTGACCTCAGATTATGGAGTAGTGGAAAAGTGCAAAATATGTATCAGAATATTTCATTGAAAGAAAGATATGATTATAATAACACTTTATATTAAAACTTATCACGGAAATATGGTAGGCAATAGAAATATTTAGTTATTTCGAACTGCAATCGGCGGGGAACCTCAACCTTCAATGAGCAATGCGACTAGAAGTAGAATAATCAACACTTCAGATGGTTTGTAAAATCTATGTAAATAAAAGTGTTAATATTCGTTTGTTAAAAATCTAAAATCTCCGAAAGTTTGAAAGTTTGTCGCAACGTTCCATTCGAATACAAGTGTGTTAAAATCCTGTTAAAACGTGATAGCACTTCATTTCCTTACAAACTTTTTAAAATTTTTATTATAGCGTACATAAAAAAATATGATGTTAAATATACGTATATTAAATTGTATTTCTTAGTCCTCCTCACTAGGGTAACCTGTGCTGGGGCGGACTAAAGTTATTCATTTCTGTTTTATTAGTTTTATATGTCGTTTTAAATAACTATCAATACATTCAGAATTATCGGAACACGTGTTCATGCAGCTTATCCCAATAAACATAATGACAAATTGCAAAAATATCAAAAATTTTACGTTTTTTTTAATTCGTCATCTCCATAACATATTCGTGTTTTTCTGACAGTTTGTAAGGAAACTTGTCAATTCATTCGTTAAAGGCCTGCAGTCCCGTTTTTAACAGGAATAAGTAACAGTAAGTTTTCTTCGTGTACTTTTGCAAAATTACCATTTTTTAACCATTCAATTTTTTGATCCCTTGTATGTATCTGTATATATATATATTAGATATCTGCCTACCTTGACGGATACATAAAGTACACAATAGATTCACACAGGGGTCCGCAATAGTGAGTTGGTGATTTATTTTAATTACAGCGCTAAGACGGTCGATTAAATTCGATCATTAATTCCATCCGTACCTTCCTTCCGCCTCCGCCTTCCACCCTGTATATAAGAGGTTTATATAGCCACCCGAAAGCTATACAGGATGATATGATTTCAGTTTGTATTTGTTGTTTATTTCACAAGCGAGATGCATAGTGTTCATGTCCGCTACACGGAGTCATCTATCTAGTAACTTCCTGATAAAATATTAGTCATTCAGAATATATCAAGAATACGTGTTCTTTTCAATATCCATATAAGTATTTGTTTGAGCAACCCGTCCTAAGAAAACATTCGCTTTTTACTAATACTTTATTCCCATTTTCAGTTCCATTTTCAACGGGACGATTTTAGAGACATTATATTTACTACACTTACCGCTGTTCTAGCTTATTTAGCACGCGCTCCTTCTCTCTTACATTTGCCTGAGATCGTATTTCGCCATACCGTTTGATCTGCATATTTTTATTGTTCTGTATATGAAATTTAACTCCTCGCGCTAATTTGTTCGGTTTTGCGAACAAACAGCAATTACTCATAGCGTCAATTTTTTCGCTTATGGGAACAGCTCATATGATCTCATAGAAGTCGTTGCGTCTCCCTCACACTGCCAAAGGTTCCGAACGCAATTTGAGAAAAATTTAGAAACTTTTTAAATTATTTTTTTTACATTGAATAGCAAAAAAGTGAGGCGGCGATAATGTTTATAATACATTTATCTAATAAAATATGAACTTTTTATGTTATCAGTTATTTTAGTTCAATGTTGAGATGACCTTTTAAAGCACAGTTCTTAGTTTTCGGAAACGCTCAGAAATATTCCATTAATTAGTATTTTATTGCGAAACTGCAATACACACAAAGTCTGACAGCATATTTAAGAAATATAACAGTCAATATGCCAGAAGCTTGAGGGGTTAAGCAAAGAATTGTCAGACTTTTGGATTCTAGCTTTCCTCTTCACCATTCTTTTCTCTCCCATATTTTATCAAACTTGAAATCAAATAATTGTTCTGTAATGTTAAAAAAAAAAATTCTTTCAGACGAGACTCTTGCAAAATAATAACATTTACAATTGCTAGTAAAGCCCCTAAAACCTATTATAATTCCAAATCCTCACACCCTGTTGATCTCCATTCTCTTCTTTCTGCGGGAACCCTCCCCCTTCCCATCTCCAACTCCTCGCCACTCCCCACTCCCCGCCACCCGAACTCCGGACGAGTACTATTTCTCTTCGTTTATTCGCTGAGGAACAATTTCCATGCAAAAAAGACAAATTAGATTTCGCCGGTTGTGCTCGAGGAAGTTGGAAAATTTTGCAAAGGGGAGAAAATGGGGACAGGAGGGAGGCGGGGCACTAAGTTTTTCAGGCTGTGCTTTGAGAACGGGGGTGGGAATCAAAAGAACTGCCTGAATCGTATAAAGGCTTTGGAAATTTCATCTGGCGTAGGAATTTTTTAGAACTACAAATGTAGGTATAAATGAGAGAATTTAACAATAAAAGTACATTTTTTTGATTACAAGATTTGAATTGCCAACCTTTCCCTTACCCATCTCCTTCCTTTAACCGACCCCTTCGGCCTTATACATACCTCAATATGAGATGCCACAGTGTTACTGGCTCTGGAATACTTACTCTGCCACTATGTACATACGTTAAAATGGGTCTGTTGATAAGATTGTCAATAGAAATTTTAAAATCACTAATTAAATCTCATTTAAAACTGCGATAATGACTTCAACCGCTGATTTGCATTCCGACAGCTGTTATGAAAAAGCAATACTAATACAATGTTAAATGGCACAATAATAAAAATTTATTGATTAATAATAAATAAAATGAAAAAGATAATATCTGAGATTATGCAGTTATTCACCATTCATTTGCTTTTTATTAAACATCATTTCATAATCTTATCCACTGTATTATTAACCCTTCTTATAAACTCTCCCCCTACCACCCCTCTAGAAGGCTACTGCTACGAGACCTCCCCCCCCCCGCCCTCCCCCCCGCCCTCCCCCCCAACCCCTTAAAAGTAAGGCCTCCCCTGGCTCTGAACGCGTTTCTTCTTCTTCTTGGCTGAAAACAAAATATGAAAAGAGACAAGAATGGAAATTAGAAAACAGTGGCGGATTGAATTGAATGGTCATTACTGTTTTTTTTTTTTAATATTTTTATTTGTATTTTTGGGAAATCTTTGAAAGTTTTGCAAATTGGCATCCATGAGCCAATCGCATTCTGCTTATTATAAGGTGCTGCTAAATTTAGAACATTCATAATTTGTTTTAATTCATTACGAAAACATAATGTAGACGTCGCGACGAGTCACATAGAAACGGAGTGATTTTGTTTCATTCTACTGAAAGCTTGTTCAAAGGTAAACAACCGGAATTTTTTACACTTGGAAAAAAGAACCTCAAGGCCGTTGTCATCTTTAGGGATGCTGTGTATTATTATCGGATGAGGCAGTGCAAATAAAAATATACTAAATCCACTAATTAAAACTCAAAAAGCCACAATGAAAATTATACTGAAAGTTCCTGTAAGAACTAGCACTGACGAAATTTTCACCAATCTTAACATCATGTCAATTAAACAACTATATTCTAAAACAATACTCATTTAAATTCATAAGTACAAAACCCAAGAAATAAAAACAAACACGTACAGTAGAAACACTAGATCTCATGGTCAAAAACTTATCCAACAAATAACTACTAATTCAACTTTTGGTCAAAAAAGCTTCTTATATCATAGTATTAAACTCTTCAATAAAACACCACTCTCACTCAAAAACCTCAACATTATAACATTTAAATCTCAAATAAAAAGCTGGATACTTAATATAGGGAGATCTGAAATATAAAATATACTGATATCAAACACAGACTAGAACCGAATCTACTAAACTGAACTATACAAAAAAGCACTATCTTGCTTATTTTAAAATTATTTAAAAAAAAAAACATTATAATACATGATATATGTTTAAAATGAAATTCATATGTTACTTTGTTGTTATGTTAATTTCTTATAATTGAATTATAATTATGTAAATGAATTCCTCAGCATGGGAGATCCCAGTGAGGATATCATTATCTCTATATGTTACTAAGAAAAGAAGACAATAAATCATTATTATAATTATTGTATGGTTGGTCTTTTTAGAGAAAGGAAGGAGATGAAGTTTTGGGTAGCAAAAAAGGTATGAGGGGTGGGTAGGAATTTGCGGGTCTATGTTTCCATGAGTGACGGACGTATAAATCCATCCTTCCCACTGCAGTACAAGGCGATGCGCGAGGGGTCGAGAGAGAGTCCCAAACGAATATGTCGCCAAAACCTAGACAAAGCTCACCCAATCCGGGGTAACTAATAATAACATTTTTTTAAATAAATGAATAATAATCCACTCTTTAATACTGATTTGACAATTAAAAATCTGCATTTTCGAGCTGTTTGATTATTTGAAAATTTGTCTCATTGACTTCAGACACATCGGAAATGCTGATAGTTTTGGTGTCTTTTGTCGTGATATATTTTTGATGTAGGTATTGTGCCGTGTTGCCCGCTTTCTCCATCAGAGCGGATGATGGACACTCTAACATTGTTCGAAATACGGAATAGTGCCCCAAAAATTAATCACAATAATACTTTTGATTATAATAAATCTCAAATAATTTTTAATTTTTTTTATGTGACACCTTTCAAGAGCGCCCCTGTCTGCAAGATGGAAGGGATTAGTTAATGCGGGACTCGAAGAAGCCCAGATTATACGAAGGAGGAAAAACAGATGCCGGTAGCTCGTTCCACATACGAGCCGTCTTGAAAGTTGAGTCCAGTTGAGTCGAAGAAAGAATTGTCAACGGGTGATCCGCTCGTGTACGTCCAGTTACACGCACATGCATCAGTGCACAGGATATCAATGCTACAGTCTGACGTTCCTTTTGCATTACATGGGCGATAAATAGGTATAATGTCGACATTTGGTAATTTTATACTCACCTGTCAGGTTGTGGAACGACTTTTATAATTCTTCCCTCTAAGAGCACGGGTCTCTGTAAGACCCAGGTTAACTCAGCCATTTCTGTTACGACTCTCCAAAAAATATCCTTGAAGGTAATGTTATAACTTTAGGCTTACTTCGGGGCCTCCTGTGTGACGTCAGAAAAGGATTTTTCAATTCTTTGGAATAATTTTTTTAGGTTATATACACGTCGATGGAATATTTATTAATTTAAGAAGAACAGCACAGAAAATAGAATAAAAAGGTAACGGTCGCAACTAGGGGTCGAATCAAAGACCTCTGTCTTCCGGAACAACGCTCTCACCACAAAGCAATTGAGACCTGATTTTTTTTCGTAATTTATGTCGGTCTATTGTCTCAATTTTAAACTACAAAATTTTCCTAACTAATTCCTATAAATGCGGAAAAATGATTTTAAGCCCCCAACATTAGAATTTCCACTCATTTATTACATATATCTCTTGAACACCTTAAGTTATTAAGTTCCCGAAAAAAAATAATTTTCGAGTATGATTTAAGATTTTCACGGCCAAAAGTATTTTTGTTATTTGTTTTTGGGGTGTTATGCCGTGTTGCGCTAACTCCTTAAATAAATAACACATCTGCCCTGATGATGGACACTGCAATGCTGTCCGATACGTTGGCTAAAGAAGGAGTTAGCGCAACACGGCATAACACCCCAAAAACAAATAACAAATATTTTCGAGTAGATGCATTTCTAGAGTCGAAACGGTAATTAAATTAAATTTCCTTCCGACAAAAATATTGCAGAGTATGCTCCAAAAGTTATAAAAAACATTTTGTGTTGAAAGCCTTATCAACATCCGACAGAACAGCTAATGATTGAAAATAACTTACTAGACATAAATAAACTGTTCATAAAGAAGATCATCTACAAAAACTGCATAAAAAAATTATGCAGTTTTTACCACATCACATAACTCACTCGCAAAACACGAGAGCAATTACACACAAACAATTACAAGTACCGTATATATATTAAATCAAATTTCGCTAAAAGACATGAATCTTACCTGGCTCCTCACATATTCAACATGTTCCTTACCCAAACTAAAACTTACGTCTTACCAAATAATTTGAATTGGGTGTTCAAAAGATTTGTAAACTGGTTGATGGTAAAAGAAAGAACAGATATTAGAAATATTCTAAACATCTAATGCATTTTACAAACCAAACTGCACACAAATTACAAAATTTTACAATTTTTTGAATGCTTACTACCTTGAAGCAGAAGCATTATTTCCGTGAATAGTAAGGTTTGCGCCGCTTGCAGTTGGTTCGTTCCCTTCCTATGATTCGTGGCTCGGCTAGCAAATGTATAATCGCAAATAGATTCTGATATCTAAACTTTTTTCTGCGCTTATTTGTTTATGAAGTATCGATTAAATAACTTATAATGAATACCTACCCACGCCCCTGCAGCCCTCTTCCGCCCCCTCCCCCTTCCACCTCCCAACCCCACCCCCTCCCCTTTGCCCGGAGAGCAGAACGAATGCAGAAGAAGCGCTCGCCATCTTTCTTCTTATTATTCTAATTTCTCCTACAAGTAATGTTTCACGCGGAGTTCTGCACGGACAGCTTGCTACATTGAAATACTTTCAGGTTATCTGTGATTTTAATAAATTAATTTTCGTAAAAGGATCAAAAAAACAAAAATAGATATTTTTTTACATTAAATTCACTCAGGAGGCAAATAATTTCCTTCAGGACCTTTGTCATCTTTGGGGATGCTGTGGGAGGGTTTTTGAGGAGATGAAGGAGCGAAGTCTCTAAGAGACCCATGTTGTAAAAGAGAGGAAACAAAGAGGTCCACAAATCGTTTATATCAAGAATGAGTCGTAAAAACGACCCGTTCTCTTGATATTTTTCCCTTTATCTTATCAGGCTTAGAAATCATTGATTTAACATGGCACCCCCTTGACGCGTCCCCGTCCTTGGCAACTCTTATTAAAACAAAATGAATTAATTTAATTAAGCCCCCGCATACTCAATTTCTACCCATTTATAACAATTTTCAAGTCAACTCTTTAAGTTTTTAGGTTCCAAAAAATGTTATTTTTTAATATAATATCTAAAGTTTTCTTATGCCGAAACTTTAATTATATGAAATTCCTTCGACAGAAAAAAATCGCAATGTTACGTCCGAAAATTATTAAAAACATGTTTTGTTCTGTTTTTTAATATGTTACAGTCATGAAAAAAAATCACAGTATACGTTTAAATGCAACGAAAGCATTTTTCGAGAGATTTTTGCCTTATTTCAAACGAATCGTGTTTTATTTAATATTTTCACCATTTTCGCTTAACTTTTTTGTATTTTTATATAAACGCGCTCCCTCTAACATTAATATATTTATTTTTTATTAAAACACAAATAACATTGTTTACATCACTTTATTTCGATACAAAATCTCAACATGTTTCATGAACCAAGTTCACTTCATCAGGAGCACAAGTATACTTGAGTATACTTGTGCTCCTGATGAAGTGAACTTGGTTCATGAAACATGTTGAGATTTTGTATCGAAATAAAGTGATGTAAACAATGTTATTTGTGTTTTAATAAAAAATAAATAATGCCATCACAAAGTGAAAAGCAGTTAGAAGAAGTTTTCTTCGAAAAATTATTAATATATTTTCATATCTCCCTTTCAAACCATCTTTGAACGATTACTAGGGGCCTTAACCAAATTGTTTGATATTTACTAAAATATCTGTGTGTTGTATAGTGAAAAGTACAATAATTATAACTCTGCGACAGTAAGTACATTATTTATAATGTACAACTGGTAGGCAATCGAAACGGAAAAAGGGCGACAAACACGGGTACCGGGCCTTTTATACCTGCGTTCGCGTTAAACAAGCATCAGAGATATACGTTCACTATTATTCCACAGTCTCAAAACGGTCGAGTTAGAACAGACAATAAGTTTATATTAGTATTATACAAAGAAAAGGAACTTTGACACTTACGTCTTTGCGTGACTGAGTGCAATTCCGATGTATCTGTGAAGATTTCCATGATGCTAGTCATTCTTAGATAGGAAAAGGAAGAAATTGTCACCGACCAATCACTAATTACAATAATGTATTTTTTGGTAGGTATTTAAAATAAAAAGGTATACAATATAACAGCCTTCCTATCAAACCGCACTGTACAATTTTCTGGCATAGCGTAGTACAAATATCTGTTTCCCCAGAAGAGCCCGGGCTGCCTTTTCTCAGACAACTCGCGAGCGCCGGGCTCAATCATCCGGCATTAATGAAGACTGATTACTTCCAACGGATAATTTCACAATAAATCTAAAACATTTTATTTCCTTTCAACTGAAATTAATGGCTAACTTACATTTTAATGGCAATACAACCCCAAAAGTAGCAACTATTATTACCATACTTATTTATGCCAACTCGTATTTATGTATGATTTTTTTTAAATAGATGCATAGTCACCTATGTGTAAAATATAATCCTTATAGATAAACAGCCATACTAAAAAGACGAGTTGTAAATTTTACGCTTTGCGTGATGTCAGAATAATGGAAAACTAGACTTATTACAATAGCGTTTGTTTATACCCTAAAATCAATTAAGGCGAAGCTTTACGCTAAATCACTATTTTGATTAATCTTTATAACGAATTGGTATCCATTATGAATACCAAAAAACATGCTTTACATAAATTAAAGGTTTTCCTATAGTTCGACTTGAGTAGAATACAAATAAATAAAAAATTACTCAATAAAAAATATAAATGTAAACTACTAAAAAAAATATTTTTCCAATAAAAATGTATGAACGCGTAAAGGAAACAACTTTAAAAAAATACAGTATTATAGTTAAGATTATCTGTGACAGTTTCACTTAATTAACTTTTTTGCTTTATTATAAAATTATGTACAAAATAAATAAAGACCAGTTTTGTGGTTGAAATTGAACGCTTCTAGACTCCGTTTGTCAAGCGATTTTAATGCCTTTTACCTACAATATAAGGTATACCAAGAACACACACCTTTTTTGGCTTGTAGCTTCCTCTTAAGTCTTTAAGATTCCGTCTTAACGACGTAAGTGAAGAAGCCATGCACGAAAATATGCGACGAGCGGCCCTAGTGTATCGGACAGACCTAAGGTTGAATTTTCCTTAACAAATCTCTATAACAAAGTAGGGATCTTAGCGACATAAGTGATGAAGTTGTGTACAAACAATATTCGCCGCGCGGCCCGGCGTAATGGATGGACCTACTGTCGAATATGCCCTGGCAGATCTAGAAAATTGATCTTTCCGTGGGGTTTATTTGAATTGTTTCGGATGAACATATTACTAAAATCTCAGATGTGAGAGATTGATTACACATACAACTAAAACAGATATTTTTTATTTATTTGTTTTTGGGGTGTTATTCCGTGTTTCACTAACTCCTTCTTTAGCCAACGTTTCGGACAGCATTGCAGTGTCCATCATCAGGGCAGATGTGTTATTTATAATAACACAAATTTCCAAATAACACATCTGCCCTGATTATGGACACTGCAATGCTGTCCGAAACGTTGGCTAAAGAAGGAGTTAGCGCAACACGGCATAACACCCTAAAAACAAATAATAAAAATACTTTTGGTGAAAATCTTAAATCATATTTGATATTAAAATTATTCACAACATGCTTGAAACAACTAATTGTCTAAGTAATATTCACATTAAAGTTGCTAATAGACGTTCTTCAAGGAGTCATAAATATTTCATATTGAGTTATTTAATATCAATATTGCCTATTTCATTCCAATGACTCGATTGTTTAGATTGTATAATGCCGTAGAATGTGATGATATTGACATATTTATAAACAGCCTCGAACACTTTAAAAAACATGTGCCAATTTTATTAGCTATCAGCTAATACAATGTCTTGATAAACAGAAGTATTTGATCCAAAAAATCTATGATTTTTTATTTATTTTCTTTCTTTCTTTCTTTCTTTTCTTTCTATGTAATTTATACTTACTCTGTCTAACTCATAATAAATAATACGGAGGGATAAGAACAGGTAAGTAGAAAACGTTAAGCTTGAGTACTGCTTTTACCGGCCGCCATAACTGCAGTATTAGTGGCTGAGATTTTTTTAAACCCCCCGACCCCCAAGATTAGGGACGTATTACTATCGTATTAAGACGGACAATCGGGTTGATTTGGCAAATATCGATTGATCACTCAATGATTATGTAAAAAGCAGTAATACCCATTGGCAGCACTATCAAAGGAATATTTTAAATCTAAATATCGATTTACCAAAGCAAATACGGAACGCATAATCAAATAGGCTCACTTTCGAAGCAATTTAAAGCATACCTGGTGAATAACATTGCAAATGTCACCTGAAGAAACGTGAAGTTAGCAACTAAACGCGAAATGCGAAAATGACCGTGTTTTTGAGGATTGGAACAAAGTGGTGCCAGTCTAAAATAATCTTGCATGAATATGTTGTTACTAATTATTTTACTTGTAACATCCTTGCTTTACGCATGCTGTGAACATTTTGTTACTTATTATTTCTGATATTTCACTAGTGGCATCCTTGCTTTATGCATGCTGTGAACATTTTGTTACTTATTATTTCTGTTATTTCACTAGTAGCACCATTGCTTTAAGCATTTTGTGAACATTTTTTGACTTATTATTTCTGATATTTCACTAGTGGCATCCTTGCTTTATGCATGCTGTGAACATTTTGTTACTTATTATTTCTGTTATTTCACTAGTGGCATCCTTGTTTTATGCATGCTGTCAACATTTTGTTACTTATTATTTCACTAGTAGCATCGTTGCTTTACGCATGTTGTGAACATTTTGTTACATATCGCACACCCAGATGAAGAGTAGTACAACTCAAAATACCTCTTTTTTCAGGAACAGCAAAAAACATTTTACTCGATTTTTATGTGACCGATTAAAAATATTTTTATATAATGTTGTATGTTATTTTACTAGGATATTTATTTGCTCAATTACTTATCATCAAATACACGTATCACTTGTTTATTAATTAATTTCGTGTTATTTTAGTATTCGTGACTAAATCATTGTTTAATAATTTTATCAACTCAAATTAATCAACTATTATGAATTACTAAAATTAAAATTACTTACTTTTGTAAACAAAACCGGAGTATGTGGAGTTGATATGTAGAACGCCCGAGAAACAAGACAGGTTCAATCACGAATACCAAATCAACTAAAATAATTCACGCTTTATGACTGCAGTTAATCACGAATACAAAACTAAGTCAAAATAATCCAGTCTTTGTGCGTATTGACAGCACCTTCCCCTACTGCTGGTATGTCGTAATTGGTGATGTGTTACTGTTGTTGGTGGTGGGTGTACGTGGAGCAACTCAGAAAGACTAACTTACATCGCCATCACATTATTATTGATGGAGATTTTAAAACAGGTGTCTTTGTAGTTTGTGTAGTTTTCGACGCAGATTCCGAAAATCGCAATAACTCAATTTTGAATTATTTCGAGTTGTGCTACCCTTTATATAGGTGTGCGATATTATTTCTGTTATTTCACTAGTGGCATTCTTGCTTTTCGCATGCTGTGAACATTTTTAATTGAAGTGTCAATATCTGTGCACATTCCAGTAGAAATTTATTTAATATAATAATTGTTGACACACTGTAAATGTTTCAGACATAAATAAATAATCTTTAGTATCTACTAATTACACTCTCGGTTAATTTGAAGTACCACTCTCAAGACAGTAAAAATATTTGCACATTATAGTTTATATTAAATATCAATTTGTGTTGTCCATTATTATTAGGTTCATAGTTTTAATGACATCAAAAACTATAATATTATATGAATGAATCTACTTTAAATTTATATAATAAAAAGTAGAAATCTATCAAGATAATTTCATAATAAATTATTGCACAAAGTTTCTTGGGTAATATTTCAAATAATTAACTCTGACTAAGGTACCTACAATTATTATTGAGAGTCATAAAGTTAATTTCAAAATATAATGTTGGAGGCATTGATATACAGAATACTAGGCGGATCATCAAACTGTATATAGTTAACAAGATATAAAGTTTAATATTATGATATCGGTTCCATCAAAATAGAATGACAGTTAAACACACCTGTAAAAGTTGATATAAAATCATTAAAAGCGATGATAAATAATAAACCTCACCTACGTAACCTAGTTTTTGTTTCATGACTTTACATAACTTTTTAAATGTGTCACCCATTTGCCGTTGCTTCATCCCTTTTCCATTAGTTGTAATCATTGTGTTTCATCATTTTTCTTGACTTAAATTGTTTTTAAATGTGGGTTGAATTGTCATTCTGATGATATGTTATCATCACCGGTCAGTGGCTGAGTAGGCGTAGCGTCTGTTTCCCACCCAGGCGTCGTGATCTCAATTCCTCAGCTGACTCAATTCCCAACACGGCAAGAGTAACAATTTTCGCTTTGTGTGATGACAGTAGGAGATTTTCAAATTATGTCAGGTTATCATTTCTTTCAATTCACACAGATTTTATGAGAAAGTTTCGTGAAAAATGCGTTTTTTTAACCCTTCAGGTTTTTAAATATTTTTACTCAACGACAATTTCAATTTTCTTAGAATTTTGGAATGCTCCCAAAGTATCTAAAATGTACTACATATTACTTATTTTTGTGCTGTTTTAGAAAATAGATAAAAAAAATTAAAAAAATTGCCTTAGAAAAAAAACATTTATCTTTCTAAAAAATAAATTTTTAATATCGAACATGAACAAAAAACTAACTAGGACATTTTGACTCGGAACGTCCATAATTTTGAAAGAATTCGATATTTATAAAACATATTCCTTTTGTGTAGGTAATTAGTAATAAAACTGTTACTTCACTTTTCATGCCGTTTATACAATATAATCAATAAAAAAATGCCTCCAATTCGTAATCATGCACTTTTACAATTTTTTTTAAATACCATCCATGTAATAATGTATAAATATTTGATACAAACTGTGAAGAATAATTATTTATCTTTCTAATGACGAATATATCACTTATCTACGCATTATAGAAAAAAAGATAAAAAATACTTTTATAATGTGTTGACGCCCCGGTCAGATCTGTCCTTCAGGGGCTATAATGGAATATGATGTTTGAGGCTAGTAATGTCCTTCCGAGGTCTGAAGGGTTAAGGTATTGTGTCTATTAAAACGGTGTTAAACTGTAAAATTGTAAGTTTTTTTATATATCTCCTTATGAAGGCTTTGTTATTGCGAATCCTGCACGCATCTTTGAAAAAATTAAGTAGTGATCTCTACAAATTTGCAGTGTTTCACAAAAAATAATCTAGCCAATTATTTTTCAATGGATGCGAACAAAGTACCTACCCCAACGTTGTTGAAAGCTCGTAGTAAATATTCAAAATGATTAAAAGTTATTTTCTTTTGAAAATATAAATTGTTACCCAACTCGTAACTTCATTATAAGCTACCCTCGTAAAATGCAAGGAGAAGCGATGCCGGGAGCGCTGGCTAAAATGGAATAAATGGAAATTTTCCTCGGCTTCTTATTTCAACACCTTTTCGGGTAGGTACCACACTTCTACTTCTGCCTCTCTTCTTTCCCTCCCCAGCCTAGGGGTGTGTAAGGGTGACGCAAATACCGAAAGGACATTATGACGTCAGGGGTAAGAGAGAGAAGGCTGTGAAATAAGAAGTCTTTGTGAATTCACACAACTTTCTTGAAATTCGATTCTTAGGTTTTATTGTTGACTTTATTGCGAAATTTTATTGTAAGGTACAATTTTGTAGATAATAGAGTATGTTTAATTTATTTACGGTAGTAAAGATCAAGACAATGGAGACAGTTAACATTTTGGAAGCCATACCGTAATTTATTTATTTTACACAACTTCAAAATTTGTCTAACTGGTGCCCCAAAGATGTTCCAAATTGCAGCCTGTAGGATGAAGACTGCCCCGATGATAACCAACCTACAATAGGAGAACACTAGAAGAAGAAAAAGAAAGAAGCTTTTCTCTAAGCCTTTTCCAAAGTTTTACCACCTTTTCATTTGTTCAATTTTTCGAAAGTTTTTCTTAAGAAAGGACGGGTTTTTTCATAGAATTTGAACAATTCATCAAATTTCAATGTTGACTTTCAAGTTCTGTGAAAGTTGTATTCAAGTTCTGTTATTATTTCAATTTTTTTGAACAACTGGCCAGTAATGATATCATAACAGAACTTGAATGGAACTTTCAAGGAACAAGAAAATTTTATGAATTGTTCAAATTCTATGAAACAACATCATTTCCTTAAACATTAAAAGCTTGATCGGTTATAAATCAATTTACAGTCACTTTTAGAATAACCGTGTTTTACGATCATATACCCAAATTATTTACAGAAAGGTTTTCCAATTAGGCCAAAGAAAACGGCTCTGGATAAATGGCTTTTAAACTTCATTCGTATGAATGTGCCATTATTAGAGTGAATTGGTGATTATTAATTCTAGTAGTTACACGCGTCAATCTTATGAACAAGTATTCATAAATCATTTAGAACTGAGGGATGGGATGCCAAAGGTATAAAACACTAAAACACTTTGCAAAACTATTTTTAATTCTGAAAATTTTGTGTCCATTATTTTGCATATAATTTATTTACTAATGAGGACATATTTAAAAATGGTGACACATTGACCAATGGTGACACATTTACTTATGGTGACACATTTACTAATGGTGACACATTTACCAATGATGACACATTTACTAATAGTGACACATTTACTAATTGTGACACATTTACTAATGGTGACACATTTACTAATGGTGGCAAGTTTACTAATGGTGACACATTTACTAATGGTGACATATTTACTAATAGTGATACATTTACTAATGGTGACACATTTACTAATGGTGGCAAGTTTACTAATGGTGACACATTTACTAATGGCGACACATTTACCAATGGTGACACATTTACTAATGGTGACACATTTACTAATGGTGACAAGTTTACAAATGGTGTCAGAATGCTTATGGTGGCACATTTACTAGTGGTGACACATTTACTAAAAGTAACACATTTACTAATTGTGACACATTTACTAATGGTGACAAGTTTACTAATGGTGACACATTTACTTATGGTGACACATTAACTAATGGTGACACATTTACTAATAGTGGCAAGTTTACTAATGGTGACTCATTTACTAATGGTGACACTAACATCTAACTTTAAAAACATATTTAGAATGTTATTGCCCTGATACTATCCAGAATCGAAACGTTACTTGAAATGGCTTTAGCTGTGTTTGGTGACCTGATCTGAATAGGTACTTCCCAATCCTCATTTTCTAGGAAATATTTTCCCATTCCCATCCATTTCATCTTCACTACATGCCCCGATTGAACAATGTTCACAAAAAACAGGCATGTTGTATAATATGATACTATAAAATCACTCATTCAAACCCAAAAAGCCGTAATGAAAATTATTCTGAAGGTTTCTGTCAGCACTGACAAAAAACTTAACATCATGTCAATTAAATAACTTTATTCTAAAAACATACTCCTTCACATTCATAAATACAAAACACAAGAAATAACAACTGACGCGTATATTATAACACTAGATCTCAGGGTCAAAAACATATCCAACAAGCAACTACAAATACAACATTTGGCCAAAAAATCTTCCCGTACCATGGTGCTAATCTCTACAGAAAAATTCTACACTCATTCAAAACTCACAACAATATTATAACATAAAAACTCCGTCGATAAACACAAACTTTGGAAAAAGACACAACAAATACTAGGCGACAAAATAAATCAACAATCTGTCACTCGACACAAAAAGATAGAAACAAATAACATTTTACAAAAAAAAAAAGAAATGAATTAATGAACAAATAAGGCTATAATAAAGAATTAATTTATCTTAAAGTAACTAAACATATATCTACAGAGTTATAATTTTTTTCACACCACCATTTAAAATATTGTGGGGATATCACTAATTCTATTTGTTACAAAAAAGGAAGATAATAATACACTTATTATTGTTATGTATTATGGATTTTCAAGAACTATGTTTAATAATAACACGTGTGAAATGTACAGAAGTTTACTTATGGCTGAATGTTTTTGTAAAAGATAAAATTTATAATTTCTCTTATTCTATTGATAAGGAGACAGTATAAAGTCGATCTTCCCATCTTGGACTCGCGTATAAAGGTTTTTGTTCGTAGGGGGGTGGTTTTTAATGAGCGCAGGAGGTGGCTAGGACAGGGGGTGGAAAAGGAACCTCCGGGGGAGGTGGGAGTTGGGGAAGGCAAACAAGTTGGTGGGAGGATAAGGGGTGGCAGTTACCGGCCATCTTGGAATTTTCAATGCTATTAAATTTCGCCCGGCGGTGTTTTCTTCACATAAAAGTGCCGGTGGAAAATGGCCGAAGCACTGGAACTGAAAGGGAATAGAGTTTAACGATTCGAAAGCTCTCGGAGTTTATGTGGGAAGTTTTTGTAGGTTTTCAAATTGTTTTATGTTTAAAGGTCACTCACACTTAATGGTAGAGCGTTCGTGGAATTTATATATTACTGGCTGACGTATCCGCGGCGTTGTTCGGGGACTTTTGAGTAAAGTGGGTGCATTTTTAAAGTGGAAAAAAAATATTTTTATTTATTTTTTATTAATATCCCAAACTAGGCAAATACCCGCATTATGGTGGTAACATAAGTAAATATAAAAAAACTATAATACAATGTTGTACATATTTCGTAATAAAAATGGTAATACAAAAACAAAAATGAAAAATATATATATATAATAGTGGCGTATACAAAGTATTTCATTTTCATATAAAATAATACACGCACTTTGGCGATATTTTTTTTCATGCATAAATCAAAACAGGCAGCTGGTGTTAAGCGGGAATTTAAACATTATCACCTTCTTCATAATGAGTGTTATTGTTAGCGGCCGGAACATTACAAGATGTGGTGCATCACCAATCAAACTAACTAGCCTCAAGTTGTAGAGGGCTAGGAAATAGAACAACACGCAACTCCGTCTTGGTAAAAACTCCTTGCTTCATTGATGTTTTATGACATATTACTGATGGGATAATATTAGTCATTCAGAGTATACCAATCACACGTGTTCTTTTCCTAATAAATATCATGACAGAATGCAAAAATATCAGTATGTCAATATCAATAACAATATTTGTATGAACCCGTGTTCCGCCATCCTCATAAGACATTCGCTCTTTACTTTTGTTGGGAACTCGGTCAATTTATTCGTTAAAGGCCTACAATCCCGTTTTTAACAGGAAAACGAATAATTTGTAATTCCGTGTGATCAAGACAGTTAAACTTTATAGTATCATAGGCACCAAAAATAAAACAGATTAAATTTTTTCTCCTTGTAGAATAGAATTATCTATACAAAACGTAAACTATAGCATCATAAATAGGAAAGTACATAGGTAACTTACGTACGTAGGTCAGTGGCTGAGTTGGCATCGCGTTTGGATCCCACCCAGGCATCATAATCACGACAAAATCAACATTTTCCGCATAATGTGGTGGTAGAGGAAGATTTTAAAATATTGTCAGGTTATTGGTAACCCAATTTCAGATCTATGTGAATAACAGAAAAAATACTCCTGACATGACAGAAAACTACCACTTATAAAATATTTATTCAGCTCGCAAATTCAAGATTACCACTTTTGAAATCATGTTATTGTAATTATTACATAGTCAATGTTCAAGAAAAAAAAAAAAAAATTTTGTTTTGCATTAATCCACTTTGAATATGACAGAAGAGCGTGTGGAGCGCGCAGCTACGCGTACATTAAATTGAATCTTATTTAGCAACTTATTAATGTAAGCTAATTTTGATAGGAATAATGCATTTATGTGATGTCTTTGTACATAATTATAATTTGGGAAACAAATGAAAAATAAAAAAAATACACAGATTTTGGAAATGACATTAAAAGAATTTGACATTCTTAGACTATAAAAATATTACCATTTGTTATTTCGGATACTGGCTTTACACCTAGCTCTCTCAAAATTTAGGCGTATTAGGTCTGTCAAAGAATTTATATATAAAAATGCAAAAATCAGTCATTTTAAATTCATGTAGGATTACGAAAGATTTTAAAATATTTATATTGAGGGATCAGTAGGATTTATAGGTCCAGTAAGAAGTTCTACCGAGCCGAACCCTCTGATATCAAAATATCTGGAGTCGGTGAATTATTTTCCCATTTGATCTCTGGTTAGTTGACGTGTTGTTCTTGTATTGTTTTGTATTTATTATGCTTATATAATGCACTTGCATAATGTGGATTGACTAGATGATCATTTGTGGAAAAGTGTGTGGAAGGGTTTAGTTTTTTCTGTGGGGAAGATTTAACCCAGACATAAAGTCGGAAAAAATAAAATAAAAACATTAAATATTATAATTTATTGTAAAAAAGATTAAATAAAAATAATACTGAAGTTTTGTCACGGTATTCTCATTTGCATAAAAAATGTTCGCTCTTCCCTCACGGTGTTGACATATTGGTATTTTCTCTGTCCTTTTCTCACCAATGGGTTTATCAGCGGAAAGAGGGGATGAACGGAGGGTGTCTTTAAGGGTTCGGAAGAATTACCCATTTTCTTCTTACAATCTCTTTCGCTCGGTACTTTTAATACCAGAGGCGTCTCGTAGAGATTCTTGCTTGTGTAGTGGTATAGGTACAGGGTGTATACAAAATAATAATTTTAAACCTTTTTAACGCTTCACTTTTAGAAATTAATTAATTAATATTTGGAAATGCAAATTAAAATTAAGTCAAAGAAAAAAACATAAGGCACAGAGGGTACAGCTTAGGCAAAATTCAATTTTCAAACATTATTTTTTCTAACACAAGAGTACCAACTACTCCTGTCCATGTAGAACCTGTGAGCATCGTAGCATCCCCGATTGGGGTATGTTGTGAGGCTGAAAGAAGTGGGGAGGGGAAGGAGATAGGAAAGAGGAAGGTGACGGAGTACCTGACTGTTAAAGCCATTTCAAACAACATTTCAATTCTGAATGATGTTCTTACACCAGGGCAATACTGAGAGTATCTTCCACCCTCAGACGTACCGCATAAATGTACATATACTTTATTTTATTTTAAATGCAAATTGTCAAATAACACAATTTAAGCAAATAAATTTTACTTGCGTACGCCGCTGGGAGCCTTGCCTTTCGACCACTGAGGTCGTTAAATGACATTTTTATTCAAATTTAAAAAAATAGGTTTCTTTATGAAAAAGTTACGTTTTGTAATTATTATTACGGGTGACAGCTGTTTTGCTTTCTCAAACTATGGTGAGGCCATTTACAGATGATCTATTTTTCCATAAAGTTACTTTTACTGAAAATAAAATTGTTTTTGATATTATGACATATGCCCTTATTGATTTCTAAGAAAATTGTTGGAAATGATCGATGTTTATAACAACGAAAACTTTCCCAAATTATTGTTTCGTTTAAATTTGACTACAGCTCGTTAACGTCTGATATTTTCAAAATAATAATTTGGATGACTCATCACTGTTTGATAATGCTTTTAGAAGGCGAAACAGCTATCACACGTAGTAGTAGTGATTACACAGCAGAATTTGTTTATAATTCAGTTATTTTTATAAATTGAAAAGAAATATATGTATTTTACCAATCAATGCTTTTATTCTAACAAGTAAAGTTATTTGTTTGTTTTATTTTAAGTTTGGTTTGTACCAAAAATAATAGACATAAAAAAAAAATTGAACGGTAGAATAAGACTAGGACTCCTGGGAAAGACATGGTACGATCAAATAAATTAGATACTGGAGTCGGGTCATGCCAAGAGTCAGAATAATTGAAGAATATTTATGTTTGTGAATGAGGCCAGGAGTGTGTGCTAAGACCGAGTTTGACAGTGCGTCCTTTCTGCCTACCCGTGCGATACGTAATAATGTAATATATTATTACATTTTACCATAAGACTCCCTTAACACTTTGTGTGATAGTCGAAAAGTATGTTAAAAAACTTTGTATACAAATTAAATGAACAAAGAAAATATAATGAATACATAATAAATACTACAAATTAGTTAAAAAATAATGTTTCTACCAAGAAAAAGTCCTCCTTTGAACAGAACGCTAGTTCCTGGGATACTCAATTAAAATTTCCTTACGAATATGGCCGCCGTGGGCTACATTATATGATGCTATATTCCTCGTCCTCTTTCCATTTCTCTTCCTCTGTTTCCTCTCATCCGCTCTCAACTTGGCAGCAGATATGGAATTAATGAATGTTACAAAACTTTTCTTTACTCGATTATTTAATGGATTTTTCTCGAGAAATAATAAACTTTGGATCGTACGAATATCAAACGATGGTTTAAATTTATATTTCCTTTATGTTATGTAGGTTTTGTTGAGGAAAATAAAAATGTGAAAATTCGTTGGTTCAACATCTTTTCAAATTTCGACACATTGTTGCATTCGAATACGCGTACGTTTTTAGATACCTATATAATATAGACGTCACGTGTGACAGGTAAAAATCTGCTTTTAAAAAAAAAACAGCGCCATCTGTTGGACGTATAAGCAACACGCGCTATTGTTAATCGCTTGTGGTATAGCTAGTATAAAATAAAATAAAACTAGTATATTTGTAGTACGTAGGTGATATCACGTTTTATTTTAAACATTTTCATTGTTTCAGTAAAGATTCAGTAAAGTGATGTATGTGTTTCATTGACAGGTTTTTTTGTCGTGATTTTTATTGGTTGTTTAGATTTTGTAAGCAAAATTGTCAGGTTTTAAATTTTTTTTTAAATACGCAGAATTTATCCGTAAATATACCGTTTGTTTTCATTTTAGTATTCGGATCTTCGATCTTCATAAACTATTAAAAATAATATGAAAAAAGTCTAAAGTATAAACACGTGTACCACGTAATTAACCACTATGTTACCAAAATCTTTAAAAATAAAGAATATTTGTATGAACAAGCTAATAATTTATTTATTGGTAAAGGTAAGAGACAAACAGCTTATACATAAAATAAAAATATAAATATATACATGCTTAAATACAGTGAAGCCAAAAAAGGCTCCTAAATAAAAATTGATTGGAGATTTCAAAATGACTAAGATTATATAGTGACTAAGATTATATAGTAACTAAGATTATATAATGACCAGGATAATAATGTGACCAAGATTATAAAATGACTAAGATTATATAATGACTAAGATTATATAATAACTAAGATTGAATAATGATTAAGATTTAAAAATAACTAAGATTATATAATGACTAAGATTATATAATGACTAAGATTATATGATGACCAAGATAATATAATGACAAGGATTATACATTGACTAAGATTATATAATGACTAAGATTATATAATGACTAAGATTATAATGTGACAAAGATTATATAATGACTAAGATTATATTTATTTATTTATTTATTTATTTATAATTTGTACATTTATTTATAACAATTACAGGTAATAAAGCCTAAGACGTTATAATTGTACCATTTATGCAGTGTATATGCAATGCCAAAAATCTCACAAATGATGACAAAGATTGTATAGTGACTTAGATTATCTTATGACTAAGATAATATAATGACTAAGATTATTTTATGACTAAGATAATATAATGACTAAGATTTTAATGTGACTAAGATTATATAATGACTAAGATTATGAAAAGACTAAGTTTATAATGTGACCAAGATAAAAAAAATAATGACTAAGATTATATAATGACTAAAATTATATAATGACTTAGATTATAATGTGACTAAGATTATATAATGACTAAGATTACATAATGACTAAGATAATGTAACGACTAAGTTTATAATGTGACAAAGATTATAAAATGACTAAGATTATAATGTGACTAAGAAAATATAATGACTAAGATTATATAATGACTACGATTATATGATGACAAAGATTGTATAGTAACTAAGAATATCTTATGACTAAGATTATATTATGACTAATATCATGATGTGACTAAGATTATTATGCGACTAAGATTATCTTATGACTAAGAATATATAGTGACTAAGATTATATAATGACTAAGATTAAATGTGACTAAGATTATAAAATGACTAAAATTATAATGTGACTGAGATTATATAATGACTACGATTATAATTTGACTAAGATTATATGATGACAAAGATTGTATAGTGACTTAGATTATCTTATGACTAAGATAATACAATGAGTAAGATTATTTTATGACTAAGATAATATAATGACTAAGATTTTAATGTGACTAAGATTATATAATGACTAAGATTATGAAAAGACTAAGTTTATAATGTGACCAAGATAAAAAAAATAATGACTAAGATTATATAATGACTAAAATTATATAATGACTTAGATTATAATGTGACTAAGATTATATAATGACTAAGATTACATAATGACTAAGATAATGTAACGACTAAGTTTATAATGTGACAAAGATTATAAAATGACTAAGATTATAATGTGACTAAGAAAATATAATGACTAAGATTATATAATGACTACGATTATATGATGACAAAGATTGTATAGTAACTAAGAATATATTATGACTAAGATTATATTATGACTAAGATCATGATGTGACTAAGATTATTATGTGACTAAGATTATCTTATGACTAAGAATATATAGTGACTAAGATTATATAATGACTAAGATTAAATGTGACTAAGATTATAAAATGACTAAAATTATAATGTGACAAAGATTATATAATGACTACGATTATAATTTGACTAAGATTATATAATAACTAAGATAATAATATGACTAAGATTATATAATGACTAAGATTATATAATGACTAAAGTTAAAATGTTACTAGGATTATATAATGACAAAGATTATATAATGACTAAGATTATAATGTGACTAATGACTAAGATTATAATTATAAAATAAGATTATATAATGACAAAGATTATAAAATGACTAAGTTTATAATGTGACCAAGATTATACTGTGACTTAGATTATATAATGACTTAGATAATATAATAACTAAGATTAAATTGTGACAAAGATTTCATAATGACTGAGATTATATAATGACTAAGATTATATGATGACTATGATAATATATTGACCAAGATTATATATTGACTCAGATTATATAATGACAAAGATAAGATAATGACTAAGATTATAATGTGAGTAAGATTATAAAATGACTAAGATTATATAATGACTAAAATTATATAATGACAAAGATTATATAATGACAAAGATTAAATAATGACTAAGATTGTAATGTGACTAAGATTATAATGTGACTGAAATTATAATGTAACTAAGATTATAAAATGACTAAGATTATAATGTGACTAAGATTATATAATTGACTCAGATTATATAATGACTAAGATTATATAATGACTATGATCATAAAATGACTACGATTATATAATGACTAAGTTTATAATGTGACCAAGATTATATAATGACTAAGATGATATAATGACTAAGATTATATAATAACTAAGATTATATAATGACTAAGATTATATAATGACTAAGATTATAATGTGACTACGATTATAAAATGACCAAGATTATGAAATGAAAAAGTTTTTAATGTGACTAAGATTATAAAATGACTAAGATTATAATTTGATTACGATTATAAAATGAATAAAGAATATATAATAACTAAATTTATAATGTGACTAAGATTATATAATTGATTCAGATTATATAATGACTAAGGTTATATATTATATAATGACTAAAATTATAATGTGACTAAGATTATATAATTTCTAAGATTATAATGTGACTACGATTATAAAATGACTAAGATTATGAAATGACTAAGTTTTAAATGTGACTACGATTGTCAAATGACTAAGATTATAATGTGATAACGATTATAAAATGACTAAGATTATACAATGACTTTGATTATAATGTGACTAAGATTATTTATTGACTAAGATTATTATGTGACTAAAATAATAATGTGACTTAGATTATATATTGACTAAGATTAAAATGTGACTAAGATTATAAAGTGACCAAGATTATGAAATGACTAAGTTTATAATGTTACTAAGATTATATAATTACAAATATAATAAAATGTTTAAGATTATATAATGATAAAGATTATAAAATGACTAAGATTATATTATGACTAAGATAATAATGTGACTAAGATTATATAATTGACTCAGATTATATAATGACTAAGGTAATATAATGACTAAGATTAAAATATTACTAAGATTATATAATGAATAAGATTATAAAATGAATAAGATTATATAATGACTAAGATTATATAATGACTATGATTATATAATGACTAAGATTATATGATGACAAAGATGGTATAGTTACTAAGATGATCTTATGACTAAGATTATATAGTGACTAAGATTATTATGTGACTAAGATTATATAATGACAAAGATTAAATTATGACTCAGATTATATAATGACTAAGATTATAATGTGACTTAGGTTATATAATGACTAAGATTATAATGGACTAAAATTATATAATGAATTTGATTTTAATGTGACTAAGATTATATAATGACTAAGGTTATAATGTGACTTAAATTTTAATGTTACTAAGATTATATAATGACTAAGATTATAATGTGACTAAAATTATTATGTTACTTAGATTATATTATGATAAAGATTATAATGTGACTAGGATTATAAAGTGACTATGATTATAAAATGACTAAAATTATAATGTGACTAGATTATATAATGACTATGATTATAATATGACTAATATTATATAATGACCAAGATTTTAAAATGACAAAGATAATAATGTGACTTAGATTATAATGTGAATAAGATTATTATGTGACTTAAATTATAATGTGACTAAGATTATATAATGACTAAGATTATATAATGACTTTGATTATATAATGACTAAGATTATATAATGACTACGATTATAAAGTGACTTAGATTATAATGTGACTAAAATTTAATAATTACTAAGATTGTATAATGAATAAGATTACATAATGAATAAAATTATATAATGAGTAATATTTCATAAAAACAAGATTATATAGTGACTTAGATTATATAATGATTAAGATTATATAATTACTATGATTATATTATGACTATGATTATAAAGTTACTAAGATGATATCATGACTAAGATTATATAATGAATAAGATTATATTATGACTAAGATCATAACGTGACTAAGATTTTATTATGACTAAGATTATGTAATGAATAAGATTATATAATGAATAAGATTATATATTGACTAAGATTATATAATGACTAAGATTATAATGTGACTAAGATTATATAATGATTAAGATTATTAAATGACTATGTTTTTAATGCGACTAAGATTATAAAATGACTAAGATTATAATGTGATTACGATTAAAAAATGACAAAGATTATGTAATGACTAAGATTATATTGTGACTAAGATTATATAATGACTAAGATTATATAATGACTAAGGTTATAATGTCTAAGATTATAATGTGACTTAATTTATAATGTGACTAAGATTAAAATGTGACTAAGATTATAAAATTTCTAAGATTATGAAATGACTAAGATTATATAATGAATAAGATCATATAATGACTAAGATTATATGATGACAAAGATGGTATAGTATCTAATATTATCTTATGACTAAAATTATATAGAGACTAAGATCATTATGCGACTAAGATTATTATGTGACTAAGATTATATAATGACTAAGATTATAATGTGACTAAGGTTATATCATGACTAAGATTATATAATGACTAAGATTACATTGATTTTAATGTGACTCAGATTATTTAATGACTAAGGTTATAATGTGACTATAATTATAATGTTACTAAGATTATATATTCACTTAGATTAAAATGTATACTAAGATTATAACATGACTAAGATTATGATATGACTAAGTTTTAAATGTGACTAAGATTATATAATTACAAATATTATACAATGTTTAAGATTATATAATGATAAAGATTAAAATGTGACTTAGATTATAATATGACTAAGATTATGAAATGACTAAGTATATAATGTGACTTAGATAATATAATGACTAAGATTATATAATGACTAAGATTATAATGAGACTAAGATTATATAATGACAAAGATAATATAATGACTAAGATTATAATGTGACTAAAGTTCTAATGTGACTAAAATTATAATGTGGCTAAGATTATATAATGACTAAGATTATAATTTGACTAAGATTATAATGTGACTAAGATTATATAATGACTAAGATTATGAAATGACTAAGTTTTTATTGTGATTAAGACTATAAAATGACTTAGATTATAATGTGACTACGATTATAAAATGGCTTAGATTATATTTTACTAAGATTATATAATGACTAAGATTATAATGTGACTTAGATTATAATGTGACTAAAATTAAAATGTGACTCAGATTATATAATGATAGAGATTATAATGTGACTAAGATTATATAATGACTAAGATTATTTAATAACTAAGATTATGTAATGAATAAGATTATATAGTGACTAAGATTATAATGTGACTAAGATTATCTTATGACTAAGAATATATAGTGACTAAGATTATATAATGACTAAGATTAATTGTGACTAAGATTATAAAATGACTAAAATTATAATGTGACAAAGATTATATAATGACTACGATTATAATTTGACTAAGATTATATAATAACTAAGATAATAATATGACTAAGATTATATAATGACTAAGATTATATAATGACTAAAGTTAAAATGTTACTAGGATTATATAATGACAAAGATTATATAATGACTAAGATTATAATGTGACTAATGACTAAGATTATAATTATAAAATAAGATTATATAATGACAAAGATTATAAAATGACTAAGTTTATAATGTGACCAAGATTATACTGTGACTTAGATTATATAATGACTTAGATAATATAATAACTAAGATTAAATTGTGACAAAGATTTCATAATGACTGAGATTATATAATGACTAAGATTATATGATGACTATGATAATATATTGACCAAGATTATATATTGACTCAGATTATATAATGACAAAGATAAGATAATGACTAAGATTATAATGTGAGTAAGATTATAAAATGACTAAGATTATATAATGACTAAAATTATATAATGACAAAGATTATATAATGACAAAGATTAAATTATGACTAAGATTGTAATGTGACTAAGATTATAATGTGACTGAAATTATAATGTAACTAAGATTATAAAATGACTAAGATTATAATGTGACTAAGATTATATAATTGACTCAGATTATATAATGACTAAGATTATATAATGACTATGATCATAAAATGACTACGATTATATAATGACTAAGTTTATAATGTGACCAAGATTATATAATGACTAAGATGATATAATGACTAAGATTATATAATAACTAAGATTATATAATGACTAAGATTATATAATGACTAAGATTATAATGTGACTACGATTATAAAATGACCAAGATTATGAAATGAAAAAGTTTTTAATGTGACTAAGATTATAAAATGACTAAGATTATAATTTGATTACGATTATAAAATGAATAAAGAATATATAATAACTAAATTTATAATGTGACTAAGATTATATAATTGATTCAGATTATATAATGACTAAGGTTATATATTATATAATGACTAAAATTATAATGTGACTAAGATTATATAATTTCTAAGATTATAATGTGACTACGATTATAAAATGACTAAGATTATGAAATGACTAAGTTTTAAATGTGACTACGATTGTCAAATGACTAAGATTATAATGTGATAACGATTATAAAATGACTAAGATTATACAATGACTTTGATTATAATGTGACTAAGATTATTTATTGACTAAGATTATTATGTGACTAAAATAATAATGTGACTTAGATTATATATTGACTAAGATTAAAATGTGACTAAGATTATAAAGTGACCAAGATTATGAAATGACTAAGTTTATAATGTTACTAAGATTATATAATTACAAATATAATAAAATGTTTAAGATTATATAATGATAAAGATTATAAAATGACTAAGATTATATTATGACTAAGATAATAATGTGACTAAGATTATATAATTGACTCAGATTATATAATGACTAAGGTAATATAATGACTAAGATTAAAATATTACTAAGATTATATAATGAATAAGATTATAAAATGAATAAGATTATATAATGACTAAGATTATATAATGACTATGATTATATAATGACTAAGATTATATGATGACAAAGATGGTATAGTTACTAAGATGATCTTATGACTAAGATTATATAGTGACTAAGATTATTATGTGACTAAGATTATATAATGACAAAGATTAAATTATGACTCAGATTATATAATGACTAAGATTATAATGTGACTTAGGTTATATAATGACTAAGATTATAATGGACTAAAATTATATAATGAATTTGATTTTAATGTGACTAAGATTATATAATGACTAAGGTTATAATGTGACTTAAATTTTAATGTTACTAAGATTATATAATGACTAAGATTATAATGTGACTAAAATTATTATGTTACTTAGATTATATTATGATAAAGATTATAATGTGACTAGGATTATAAAGTGACTATGATTATAAAATGACTAAAATTATAATGTGACTAGATTATATAATGACTATGATTATAATATGACTAATATTATATAATGACCAAGATTTTAAAATGACAAAGATAATAATGTGACTTAGATTATAATGTGAATAAGATTATTATGTGACTTAAATTATAATGTGACTAAGATTATATAATGACTAAGATTATATAATGACTTTGATTATATAATGACTAAGATTATATAATGACTACGATTATAAAGTGACTTAGATTATAATGTGACTAAAATTTAATAATTACTAAGATTGTATAATGAATAAGATTACATAATGAATAAAATTATATAATGAGTAATATTTCATAAAAACAAGATTATATAGTGACTTAGATTATATAATGATTAAGATTATATAATTACTATGATTATATTATGACTATGATTATAAAGTTACTAAGATGATATCATGACTAAGATTATATAATGAATAAGATTATATTATGACTAAGATCATAACGTGACTAAGATTTTATTATGACTAAGATTATGTAATGAATAAGATTATATAATGAATAAGATTATATATTGACTAAGATTATATAATGACTAAGATTATAATGTGACTAAGATTATATAATGATTAAGATTATTAAATGACTATGTTTTTAATGCGACTAAGATTATAAAATGACTAAGATTATAATGTGATTACGATTAAAAAATGACAAAGATTATGTAATGACTAAGATTATATTGTGACTAAGATTATATAATGACTAAGATTATATAATGACTAAGGTTATAATGTCTAAGATTATAATGTGACTTAATTTATAATGTGACTAAGATTAAAATGTGACTAAGATTATAAAATTTCTAAGATTATGAAATGACTAAGATTATATAATGAATAAGATCATATAATGACTAAGATTATATGATGACAAAGATGGTATAGTATCTAATATTATCTTATGACTAAAATTATATAGAGACTAAGATCATTATGCGACTAAGATTATTATGTGACTAAGATTATATAATGACTAAGATTATAATGTGACTAAGGTTATATCATGACTAAGATTATATAATGACTAAGATTACATTGATTTTAATGTGACTCAGATTATTTAATGACTAAGGTTATAATGTGACTATAATTATAATGTTACTAAGATTATATATTCACTTAGATTAAAATGTATACTAAGATTATAACATGACTAAGATTATGATATGACTAAGTTTTAAATGTGACTAAGATTATATAATTACAAATATTATACAATGTTTAAGATTATATAATGATAAAGATTAAAATGTGACTTAGATTATAATATGACTAAGATTATGAAATGACTAAGTATATAATGTGACTTAGATAATATAATGACTAAGATTATATAATGACTAAGATTATAATGAGACTAAGATTATATAATGACAAAGATAATATAATGACTAAGATTATAATGTGACTAAAGTTCTAATGTGACTAAAATTATAATGTGGCTAAGATTATATAATGACTAAGATTATAATTTGACTAAGATTATAATGTGACTAAGATTATATAATGACTAAGATTATGAAATGACTAAGTTTTTATTGTGATTAAGACTATAAAATGACTTAGATTATAATGTGACTACGATTATAAAATGGCTTAGATTATATTTTACTAAGATTATATAATGACTAAGATTATAATGTGACTTAGATTATAATGTGACTAAAATTAAAATGTGACTCAGATTATATAATGATAGAGATTATAATGTGACTAAGATTATATAATGACTAAGATTATTTAATAACTAAGATTATGTAATGAATAAGATTATATAGTGACTAAGATTATAATGTGACTAAGATTATATAATCACTAAGATTATAAAATGATTAAGATTATATAATGACTAAGATTATGAAATGACTAAGTTTTTAATGTGACTCAGATTATAAAATGACTAAGATAATAATGTGAGTACGATTATAAAATGACGCAGATTATATAATCTTATTCATTATATAATCTTATTCCCTATATAATCTTAGTCATAATAAAAACTTAGTCACATTATGATCTTAGTCAAGATACTATAATGAATAAGATTATATAATGACTAAGATTATATAATGACTAAGATTATTTAATGACTAAGATTATCTTATGACTAAGATTATCCTATGACTTAGATTATATAGTGACTAACGTAAAAAGTATAAGTATTTTTACCTACACTAAGTATGAATTTATGAACAAAGTAATATGAACATAATAATAAGTGTAAGACAACCAGGAATAAATATATATACCCATGAAAAATAATGGGTTGGTCTGAATTCTTGAATAATCTGTTCATATTTTGAAAACTGCAATTTAAATAATTTTTCAAGCAAAAATTTATACATCTATAGGTAGGAACTTTAGTGTCTGAATTCTCAACACAATCAGTTCCAAATAATTATAAGCAATAATTAGTCGTCTGAAATATCAATACAAATTGAAAATATCTCCCGAGTAAAAATAAATGCCGCCAACGGGAATTGAACCAGTACCTTCTGATGTCCGGTCAGGTGCTCTGAACCACTAAGCTATGTCGATTTATTTTCAACCCGCCAAATAATTCAACATGAACTAGTACCTCAATAAACAATTACTGCTTATTATATTATTAGTTTTACTCGGGAGATATTTTCAATTTGTATTGATATTTCAGGGGACTAATTATTGCTTATAATTATTTGATATCCTTTATGCTATGCATAAAACCTTGTCTTATAAACATAAGTTTATTTTAAAAAATAACGATATCAGTCCGATTATGAAAATAACCCTTAATCAAAGCAAATTTGAGTTCTAGAGATCATTGAACCATAGTTACACAGGACAGAGATAACCCATGGAGAAAAATATTGCTAATTCATTAAGGGTTCCATAATAACTAAACACATTGAAAATTCAACACACTTTTAAAAAGTGATATAAAATCATTAGAAAAATTAAAAAAAAAATTTAAACCCTACCTAATCTAACCTAACCCAACTTACAACCCAGTTAATAAAGTTTTTGTTTCATCACTTTCCAAGATTTTATATAACTTTTTAAAGATGTGATGAATTATCATTTTGATGATTTATCCGGTCACCTTCATTAGGAATGTCTTCAAATTATTGATAATCTGGTTAAAACGGGATTCCAGGCCGTTTCCTGATAAACTTTTAGTGAATTCCTAATAAATATAAACAGGCGTTCATGCACCTGCATTTGCCTTGATAATATATAATGACTTAAAATTAGGATTTTTATGAACACGTGTTCCGACATCGTGATAATACATTCGTATTTTACTAAAAGTTTTTTAGGAAGCCTATCAATTCATTCGTAAAAATATAAACAAACATAGTACAACAAAGTGTGTTTTTAAACGAAATACGCAACACAAAAGATGTATTTCCGCACGCAAAAACTTACTGATCTAAAATATTGATATCTTATTAAAAATTCTTGTCAAATTATTCGTATTGTAACGAATTGACATGTTTCCTATTAAACTGTCGTTAAAATACGATTTTTTTTATAAGGATGTCGGAACACGTGTTCATAAAAAATATAATAACACCTGCATTAACGTGTGTTCAGATATATTCTGAATAGACTATTTTTTATTGGGAAGGATTGCAATCACCTTTTTAATAGGATTTCAAATAATGTGACTTATTCATTTTATACGTACGGCTCCCTCACACTTTGCAACGTAGACAGAAGATACACTTGAACCCGTTTGTGAACTTATTCGACAATAGGTAAGTCGTATCTTTAAATAAATACCAAATTACTAATTTAGGTTTAAACGTTCTCACAAGTGGCAATTAGTAAAACGCGAACTTTTCTAGTGTTGTTTAAATATGGAGCGCGGATTATCGAGCAACCCACTATAGTAAACTGGCACACATGCCACGCTGAATTAAACCGGGCTTAACTAAGTCGCGGTTTAAGGTTAAAGGGCGAGATAAGCCAGGATTAAGTTTTGACGTAAACAAGACAATGTGCTTGTGAGAATGACACGTGTTTGACTTTGTTACTAAAATTCGACATTATTTTTTTACGAATCTTCTCTGGACGGGTGCATAATGTCTTAGCCACATTCCAGAGTCACGAATATTCGTAGTTAGTGAAACTACACCGAGAAAACGTACTGATATGAAATAATGTGAATTTATTTAAAATCTGGTCAAATTTGTCTTTTTCATGGTAAAAATGGGTACTGGTGTACAACGAATGAATTGAAAGAGTTAACTTAACTTAACCTATGAAAGCATCAGTCAAAAGCGAATGTTTTATTACTTCATATAAATACTGATATTGATATTGTCATATTGTCACTTATACTATCGCATTCCGTCATGATATGTATTAGGAAAGGAACACTTATTCTTTTTTCTTTATCAGAAAGGTGGCATGCTGTCACTTTTTTAACGGGATTATTTTTTTCGGTGCATGGCAAATACCTATTCGGATATTCCTACCCGATAAAAACTTAGGACGGGTTGTTTATCAGAATTTGAACAATTCATCAAATTTACAAGTTAATTTTCAAGTTATTTATTGTTTACTAATTTCATTTTAGCCATTTGTACATTCTAGTTTACAAATATCAATTTTAGATATTTTTACTTTCTTCTTTATAAATATCTATTTTAATCATTTGTACTTTCAAGTTTATATATATATAACTATTTTAGCCACTTGTACATTCTAGCTTACAAATCAATTTTAGCTATTTGTACATTCAAGTTTACAAATATCTATTTTAGTCATTTATATATTCTAGTTTACAAATATCAATTTTAGCCATTCGTACTTTCTTCTTTATAAATATCTATTATAGCCATTTTTACTTTCAAGTTTATATATATATATATATCTATTTTAGCCATTTGTACATTCTAGCTTACAAATATCAATTTTAGCTATTTGTACATTCAAGTTTATAAATATCTATTGTAGTCACTTGTATATTCTAGTTTACAAATATCAATTTGAGCCATTCGTACTTTCTTCTTTATAAATATCTATTTTTGCCATTTTTACATTCTTGTTTACAAATATCAATTTTAGCCATTTGTACATTCTAGTTTAAAAACATCTATTTTAACCATTCATACATTTGTCCATTGTACACCCTTATGGGCTTTTACAAACATATGATAATATGTACATAATAATTGAGTGAAACAATAATCAAAAGTAAAATTTGCCTTTAATATTATATAAAATCTTAATTGTTATTATTACTGAGCTATGTTATTATAGCCTTCTTGGAACTATATTAAGTGCAGTTGAACACATCTACAATTTCTGTGACAATTTCTTGCCAACCGTACGCAACCTAGGTACAAGCGAGTATCTTAATGATTTAGTCCTGGTATTATTATTACAATTATAAAAAAATGTTCGAGAAATTCTAGTTGGTATTCTAGAGTAAGTAAATCAGGACTAGAAAAATAAAAGTGACGTCGAAAACAAATCTTCTATCTGAGAGTTTTAATGATTTTAATTCTTTCATCAAGTGGTTGTGATTTATAGTTTCTATTGGTAAACTGAGTTTATAGTTAATATATACCGTGATAAATGCTTTTTTGTCACTTAACCAGGCATTGCACATGTGCGTGATTTTTAAACACCTTGATAAAGGACTTAACATTCAACTGTGGCGCTAATCTTTGAACATTACATTGTTCTCTGCGCACTTCTTCAGTTAAATATAATACTGGTTTGTTTTCCGAGTTAGTCGGCGAAAGCGAGGCGGGAGCTTAAAAAATAAGTTAACCCTGCTACGTGGTTGATTAACTGTTATTAATATAATCAAGCAGTGCCCCAGGATATCCCATAAAACTCCCATTATGGCCAAAGTTTTTCTTACTCCGTTCCTCTCTCCCATCTAATGCATATCATTAAAAGTTTGACGTCAGGCACCGAATTCAGAGTGGTAACTACGTATTCCCTCGAAGAAGAAGAAGCAGCGGTAGAAGTGTATAGGATGGGAGGAAGAAAGAGAACATAAAACGAGATGGGAAGGCTATCAGAATATTAATATCTCCCCCCTTTTCCGAGGCGGGCGAATGGGGAGGTTCCCAATTCGTGCTTACTTCTTTTTATTAAGGATGAATCTCAATATATACGTATTATGTAATGTTTACTTTCAGCGCCTGAAAAGGTTTCATGAAAATATTTGCAAGTTGCTGAAAGCTTTGGTTAGATGCTGAAATATTTAAACAATGTTATGTTTCATTTTTTTTTTTTTTCGAAAAAGTATTTTCACAATTTATTCTTTTAAAATACAAAAAATATTTAAAAAATATTAAATAGTGAATGACATAACAACAAAATAGTGAAAAATATGTTAGTTATTTTTTTAACAATAAACTAATGTTTATAAGACAACGTTTTTTATGTGTAGCACAAAGGATAACAAATTATTATTAGTCTTATATAGACTTATAATAATTTGTTATCCCTTGTGTTATGCATAAAAAAACATTGTCTTATAAACAATAGTCTATCATTAAAAAATAATTGACAAGTCAAAATATTTCACCAACAAATGTAGATATAATATGTCTCTTCTTCTTCTGAGATTCTTATTAAATTAGCAATAGTCATATGGTGAAAGTTTGCTAAAGAAAGAGGTAGCACAACACGACACAATACCCCAAAAATAACTCATTTTAATACATTGGGCCGTGAAAATCTCTAATTATATCCAAGTAGGTAGGTATTTAAATACCTACTTATGATTATCGTCATTACACATTTGTTATGGAAAATTAATTGACGGGATGTTTCGCATAATTTGTACAATTAATCAAATTTCAAAATTGATTTACAAGTTCTGCGAAGGTTCTATTTAAATTTTGATATTATATCATTATTGGCCAGTTGTTTCACTAAACTGAAATGATGAGAAATAACTTGAATAGAATCTTCAGAGAACTTGAAAATCAACTTTGAAATTTTATGAATTGTTCAAATGCTGCAAAATAATCCGTGACTGTTCTAAGAAACCAATCATTACGTCCAAGGTTACAGTTAACTTAAATATTGTTCAAATTTTCGATAATTGTGAAGATTTTTAATATAAATTCTATTTGATTTTTTTATTTTAAAAAGAAAGACAAACATTCCCGTGTTACGAATAAACTCACAATATTTTAAAATCTCTTACTACCACCACACTAAGCGGAAAATTTTGCTTGTTTTGTGATAGAGGACTTAGCCAGCCAAGGAATTGAACACACTACGCCTGGGTGGGACCCAAACGCGATGTCAACTCAGCCACTGACCAAGCTAAAAAGTTAAAAATATTATTAACCTTTTATCGATATTTGTACAAATGATGACAATTCACAGAATTTCAGATGTGAAGCAACTTTATTAAATATTTCCGGTCCGAGCTACGAGAATACTTTTTGATATGTCGCTGTGATGCTAATTGAAACGGAAAGGTTATTTCTGTCCTTACTTCTAGTCTGATGTTTACATTATTTTAATTTTATGTACATTAATTATTATCTATTATATAACCCTGTCAACTTTCAAGTACATTGTAATCCTTGAAGAAAGCAAAGATTTTATTAAAAATCACATTCAAAATATTATTTTGGGCGTGAGATCTACCACTCACAGAATTATTAGTTGAATATTTTATTCCAGTTAAAAAGCTTGCAGCAAAGCAGACCAATCACAGAAGACCAGTAGGTTTCCATGGCGACGCAGAAGTTCAATCATCCACTTCTTAAAGTCTAAACTTGTAACCGTATTAATCCGAAGTTTGGTCTCTCGCCGTCACATTTTAATATTTCAAACTTCCCCACAAAGTTCTCATTTCATTTCGGGCCACCCACCACCACCCCCGACCCTCGGTTTCATCTCCCACCCACCAAACCCACCCCATCCAAGATTTTCCTGCCCTCTTTCTACTCTTTCTTCATCTCTTATACCAACTACCCCCTGTGCTCAAATCTAGGGCATGCAATACCGGTTTTTCTGTGAACTGGACGACCGGTATAATTATTCTTCTGGTGTCTTGATACCAGTACTCATCCTGCAGATTGCAGCCTAGAACAACTCACAAGATCAAGCCACTTAGGTTTCGGAGCCTCTTCTGTCAAGATTTGATAATCTAGTCCCCTTCAACGGAAGCAATCTTCCGAACAGGCCTTCCATTGATATGCTTGGTGTAACTATAAGTGACCAGCTCAGGTATGGGGGCTTCATCGAAGCCAGAGTAAAGATGGCCTCTCAGAAGCTGGGCGTACTGTACAGGGCCCGCAGATACTTTGATAGTACACAACTGCTGACCCTGTACAAATCGCAAGTGCGCCCTACTGTCGAATTTGGCAGCCATCTCTGGTCCGGAGCCCCTAAATACCTGAAAAAACCCTTGACTCTGTGCAGAAACGGGCGGTCCGTTTGATAGATTCCCCAATCTTAGCAAACGTACTGCAATCTTTAGAGCACAAGCGTCAGGTAGGTATGCTGTCCTTGTTCTATCGGTATTACAATGGAAGATGCTCTGAGGAACTAGCGTCATTGATCCCTTCGGCACCGGTGCGTAGTCGGGATACACGCCAAACGCACGCCCAACATTTGTACATGGTTTACATTTGTCACATGAGAACGGGTCGCTTCTACGATTCGTTCTTAGGTTCAACAGCTCGGCTGTGGAACGAACTGCCGGCCTCTGTGTTTCCTCCCTCCTACAACTTGGGACTCTTCAAGACTCATGTTCACTCCTTCCTCTCCACAAAAAGACCCTCCACACAGCATCCCCAAAGATGACATAGGCCCTGAGGGAAATTATTTTCTTCAGGGCCTCCTGTGTGGAGTTAATATAAAAAAAATATAAAAAAAATAATAGCGATATTAGTAGTTCTGTGAACACTACACTCTCGGTCAAATCAAAATCGAGCTGTCCTTTCACTTCGTTAAAGTTCTTTTTTAACTCCACTGTTTGGTATTTCACCTGTCTGTAAATTCATATATGCGTTCGATATCCTGTTTATAAAATTTGCTGCATCCACTTAACTATTCAAGCAAGCCTTACTTTTACTAGATAATTGACTGATTTTGGTTTTAAAAATTCTGCTGTATCTACTTTATTATACAAGAAAGCCTTAATTTGACTAACTTTGATTGAGCTTTTCAATATCACGGTACCTACCTGCCTAAAGAAAGTTTTAAAAAAGATTTGTCATCATTGAGATAGTGAAGTTATACCTACTTACAAATTTTATGATTTCAGAGGAAATTTGTGTTTAGATTAATTAAATAAGACAAAATTAGAAAAGTATGAAGGTCTTCTGTTCACGGTTTTGCCTTGACCGGTATAATTATCGAAAAAATACCGGTTAACCAGTATTAACATCATATTTTACCGGTAAAGTCCAGATATTATACATAACCCTTATCAGACCCATTTCTTTGACTCCGGTTTGAGTTTTTCGCCTCCCTAGCGGAGTTGGTAGAAAGAAATTCGAGCTCCCATATAATATATGTGCGACTTACTTTCGGCTTTTCGCTAGAAGCAAAAAACGAGTTATACTTTTTGTTTGCGGGTTGATTGCTTTTTAACGAGATTTTCTTGTGAATTTAGCGATAGTATCTCATGATAACATTGTTGGAAAATGTTATTAACTGAGTTTGATTAATCTTATCTTCATTTTTAAATGGTTACAGAAATGGCTTAAAAATACAAATAAATGGAATATTTTTGAACGTATTCATAACTAAAAAGTGCATTTGAAAGGTGATAAAAAATACGCTTTCAAATTTCATTATTAGAAATTAACACATAATTTTTTAAATATTCAAATATAAATGGGAAAATAAAAAAATAAAATAAATAACTAAAATTAGTGATAACAAAAAAAATATATTATAAACGTTATTATCACTAACCTTTTTTGTCATTTCATCTAAAAATAATTATTAAAAAATTCGCAAGATTTCATAATTTTTGCACATTGCGGTTGAAACCCTTGGTTTCACAAATCACATTTGAATTATTCTATGGTTAAGGCGATGTACTACGTCGTGTAATATTTTAAATTTAGCCGCTATCAATAACAACCCTTACGTAGATGGCGATAAGGTATAAATTCCCGCCTAACACCATCCGCCTGTTTTGATTTGTGCAAGAAAAAAACATTGCCAAAAAGTGCCTTTTATTTTATTTTGTGGATGTTCAGACATAAATATTCAATTTTTTTTCGATCATTTTATAAATAACTTAATTCGCCACATTATGTAATAAAATCATAGCCGAAAATAGGTTCGTTAGTAGGAGATTTTGAACTTTAAAACAGTTTTCATAGGCTTATACATTATTTTTTTTCTGTGCTTATAAAAAGATTAATATAAAAAAATACTTGATTTTTTCAAAGATCAAAATGTATTTTACTCGCAGTATTTAATTTGAGAATCTGAAACATTTCTAGGCGACCAAATTTTCAAACCAAAACCACATGATTTTGCATTACTACGTATGGCATCGCCTTAACTAATTGTTGTAACTCTTTCTAACACCATTGAGATCACATTTCTCACCATGACAGTAAGGGAAACATAACCATTTCTTTGAGATCATATGAGTTGTTCCCAAAAGCGAACAAATTAGCCTGAAGGGTTAAACTATATTATTTAACAATTTGATTTAAACTATCTGGCATTTCTCAAACGTCATTTTTTTAATCTTACCTTTTTCTTCCTTGTCTATATCCACTTTATTACCAGTGGCGACTAAAGACCACCAAGATTGATATATCTACAGGTATTTATTAATTTTGATTAGGTGACAAAAAACTAATCAAATCTGTAGTAATGAAAACTCAAAAGTGTCTCTCTTGATAGCAAGCTTTCTTTTCGGGATCACATAACTGCAATCGTTAATAAATCCCTCAAACTACTTGGTTTCATCACTAGAATCACTTCGGACTTCAAAAACGTAAATACCCTTAGAACTCTTTACTGCTCCTTGGTTCGCCCCCATCTTGAATATGCTTGTGTTATTTGGTTTCCTTTTTATGCTGTCCACATTCGACGCATTGAATGTGTTCAACATCGGTTCTTAAGAGGGATTGCTAGGAGGCTAAGATTAGAAAAAGGCAAATACCCATATGATGAAATTGAACTAACTCTAAACCTCTCTCCTTTGGAAGTTCGTCGGGAAAGAAATGACCTCATTTGCTTCTTCAACATTATAAATGGTATTATTGATTCACCTACTCTACTGCAACTCATTCCCTTCAATATCCCCTCGCACAGACTCAGAAATAATGAACTGCTCTTCCTCAACCATCATTGGACAAATTATGGATATTATTCACCATTGTCCAGAATGTGTAGACTGGTCAACTCAAGTCAAAACCTTAACTTTTTTGGGATAAGTCTGAATTATTTTTGCCAGTCGCTAAACAAGTGACGGAATATTATAAGTGTCCTGTGGTCCTGACCCACGGCGTATTCTTGACTTGATTCGACTTGTCACTTTATTTTCTTATATTATATCTACCATATGTCTTTGCTTTCATGTACCTTTATCTACTCCTGTATTTTTCATTTTACTTTATTCGTGTTATTATTTTGTTATTTGGACGATGTCCGTTAGTAAATAAATAAATAAATAAAATACTTATCAATCATGTATTTTTTTTTCATTTTAGTAGAATAAAAAAATTGGGACATGCTGTATTCAATCAATGCATCTGGTTGGTGTTTCATAACCAATCAAGCGATGTTTGGCATATTATGCCAAGTTTGCAGAAACGTTTGAGCGATCACTGGCCCAATTTACAGTACCTAAAAATATGGGATAAAACGCTGTAGATAATCTAGGTGGATTCATTGACTTCAAACCGCAGTAAGCAATTTGATGTTTCCATATTAATATTTTGAGGAATGGTATTAGTTAAATAATCGAGTGGATTATTAAACGTGTGAAAAATATCGATCCGCCAACATTCAATTCTTGAAAATTGACCAAAAAATGTGTGAAGATACAAAACTGTTAACAATAAGAAAACTGTGTGATTATAATGGTGATCGGATAAATCATCACATCTTTAAAAAGCTAAATAAAGTCATGGAAAGTGATGAAACAAAAACTCTATTAACTGGGTTAAATAGGTTAGGTTAGGTTAGGTTAAAACATTATTTTTTTCATCGTTTCTAATGATTTTATATCACTTTTTAAAAGTGTGTTCAGTAGTCACTGGGTTGAGTTAGCATGAAACCGATTATAATTTATGGCTTATAGTATACAAAATACATAACAAACTCATACATTCAAAGAATTCATTAAAATATCGAAAATACGCAAACACTTTACGCGACAATGTGATAACATGCAATTAAACACCATACATACATGATATCTCAAGTAATCCATTGATTACGAGGGGGTAATATATATAATTGCTTTACAGCGATATCAAAAAAAGAAATAAGTTATTAAGTATATTTCTTGTGAAACGATGAACAAAATAATTAAAGCGAGGTAGTCATTTGTATTTTTATGTATTTATTTAGGTGACCATTGTATTGTAATATTGTACTGTAGTATTGGTAATGTAGTTTAGGTAACCATTATATTGTAATATTATAATGTAGTAATATTATTGTATTTTAGGTAACAATTGTTTTGATGTATTGTGATGTAATAATAGTAATCTTATTTAGATAACCATTGTATTGTAATATTGTAATGTAGTAATATTAATGTAATTTAGATAACCATTACATTGTAATATTGTAATGTAGTAATAGTAATTTTGTTTAGGTAACCATTGTATAGTAATATTAATTTAATTTAGGTAACCATTAAATTTGCCGGTAACCCGGGCGTTTATTGACATCAATATTTGTTTACAAATTATGTGCGCTACCCGACTCACTAGACAATATCTGTTCTGAGCCGGGTAGCAGTATCTACCATTACATCTATCAATAATAATAAAAGTGAATAATAATAATACAAAATACAGGAAAAAGAAACTTAATTAAAAAATAAAATATTACCTAGATAAAATAATCTTAATATAAATTATTACTTACATATGTAACAGTAATTGAACATTTTTTTTTATTATTTTTTTTTAATGTGAACCAAATAATCAAATAATTGAAATAAGTAACTTGTTAATGCAATTTCTTTTTTTTGTTCATTAGCCACGTATTAAAGTATTTATATGTACATTTTCTGTTGATTTGAGTTGTATGTTGTGTTTCTTTTAAGAAAATATTGAATATGGAAGGTGCGAGGTAAGATTCATGTTTTTTAGCAAGAGTGGATTTAATTTTTGGCACTTGTAAATGATTGTTAGATTTAGCTCTAGTGTTCTGGGATTGAGATATGTGTGAAGGTGACGATTTTATGCAATTTGTATGGATAATTTTTTTTATGAATAGCTTCCTGATATCGAGTATTTTATTTTTAATTAAAAGATTTTCAGTGCGATAAAGATATGGTTTTTTGAACATAGTTCTAATAAGTGCTTTATGAGCTGTATTAAGTAGCTTGATGTATGTGTCTGCGGCACCACCCCATGCCGATATACCATAAATTAAAATGCTTTGACAAAGGGAAAAGTAGACATTTTTTAGTAGTTTAAGTGACATAATGTTTCTAATCGTTTTAAAAATGTATATTTGTTTCCGGATTCTCATTGCAAGTGAAATTATGTGAAGTTCCCATTTTAGTTTGCAATCCACTGTTAAACCAAGATACTTAATATTATCCGAATGTTCAATTTTTTCGCAGTCGCAGTTTTTGGTTTGTGATGTAGTACATGGATACAGGTGTAAAAGCGGGACGGTTTTTGGTTGCCCAATATTTGTTTTACTGAATGTTAGAAATTTGGTTTTCGAGGTGTTTAGGGTAAGAAGATTTTTGTAGAGCCATTTTTTTATCTCCCTCATACCAGATTCGGCGCTCTTAAATGCCTTTTCCCAAGATTGCTCTTTAAAAAGAAGTACAGTATCATCTGCGTAGCTGATCACATTATAGCAGAGTGTTGGAATTTTAATATCAGTGAGACCATTAATATAGATAAGAAAAAGAATAGGGCCTAAGACACTACCCTGAGGCACTCCGTACTTTATTTCTGCTGTGTCATTGTATTGTAATATTGTAATGTAGTAATAGTAATGTAATTTAGGTAACCATTCCATTGTTATATTCCAATGTAGTAATAGTAATGTAATGTAGGTAACAATTGTATTGTAATGTAATTTTACAATGTAGTAATGGTAGGTAATGTAGTTTAGGTAACCATTCCATTTAATTAAGTGAAAAATGTCATTTCTTTCAGGGCAGGGCTTTTTTCTTGTCTTATTTTCCACAATTAATTAGATATTTCTAATTTTGACGGCTGTACAAATTTCATGTTTCTAATCACAATCTCACTAGTTCCAGGCAGCGGCATTTTTGTGTGGAATTAACATAAATACTCAACAAAGTAAAAAGTGCGTAATTACGGTAAAAAATGTAGAATTGCTACTTCAAAATGTTGCATTCATAATTATTCCAGCAGATATTTCAGCTCCGTCTCCAGCAGATAAACACATAACCCCACCTCCTCCCCCCATAAAACAGAAACAATACAGCCCAGACCAGTGGAGAAAGGCAGGGGGAGGGATGGGAGGGGGTTGGAAGGATCGAATCTCTTTTGTGTCCTTTTGTTCTAAAGGCCGGCGAGCCATTCACATGGTAAGTTTTACTTGCTTTTGCTTGGCGCGGAGGGTATATCTGCGATACAACAAGTTTATTTAACATTATTCCTAAAACTAGTTGTATCTTGAGATAGACAAAATTTAAGTATTTTACAATGTTATCTTAGATACAGATACAGGTAGCTGACAGGTATGTATTTTAGCCAATCACTGGATAGTTTTACTTGCTTTTGCTTACGGATCAGATGTCTGTGATACGAAAAGATTTTTAAAAACAAACATGTCTGAAACTGGTTGTACATTGAAATGAAAACGATTTAATAATTGTTTTTTTTCATTAAATTCACACGGAAGGCCCTGAGGAAAATGATTTTCCACAGAGCCTGTGTCATCTAATGGGATGCTGTGTGGAAGGTTTTTTTTCAAAGAAAGAGATGAAGTTCTGAGAAGGAAAAAATATTAGTGGTAGGGGTTAGTGCGTCTCCCACTGCAGTCTCCTACAACCGTCCTGATCTGATCCGGACCACCATGCAGATTGAATGAGGAATAGTAAAATTAAAACATTGTAGTGTTTGTGTTTTCTTACATTCATTTATGGCCAATTAAAAACCAGAGTCCACAAAACGACCAGTAATACAAATATTTTTGGCTTGGTTGATATTGGTTGCATTTTTTGGGTATAACCGCAACCTTGTTAAAGTGATTTTCGTGTATGCTATTGTTTAGACTTGATCTACAATACCAGACTGTTTTAAGGTATTCAGGATGAAAAATGATTTTTTTTAATTTGGCGTAGTCGAAATCTTACTGAGCTGAAATATTTAGCGTTATCCGTGTCTCTCAAAAACATTTAAAAATTCTTTCACTTTAATATGAGTATTTTTATTCTTGTTTACAAATGGTTTATAATTTATTTTATACCAATGAAATTTATTATAATTTTTGCAAATGTGTAGGTACTTCAACTTACAAACATTTTCGGTGATATTTCTTTGAGTATCTACGTTTTCCGGACGTACTATAGGTTTTACTTTTAGTATCTTGAGATACGTCATAATATTGAATCTGTTGTATCTCTAAACGGTCGTAACATAAGGTGGTCGTAACTCCAGATAAACCTACCATTTTGTTCACGTTTACTACAGATAGCGGTGTTGTCTTGGATCGTAAATAAGCGAAATCTTTTCTTTGTACTATAATTTCCCGGCGTTGGTGGGGAATATTTGGAATTTTCGGAAAACCCGATGTGGGGTTGGGTCATCGCCGACTTCTTCTATTTACTTCGTGGTCATGTATTTTCCTGATATCCATTTTACATGTCTTCCATCTGAAATATAAAAAAAAAATATTTTAGTTATTCAAGTCATTAACACACGAAATGATAAATGTAATTTATTGCAGACTTTAAAATACAACAAAAAATAATTAATCCAAATAGATAACGGGTTCGTGTTAAAAAACTACTTTGATTTAGTCTGAAATACTGCTTGATTGAGGAAAATGTAGCTCCATATCTCATGTTGGAAATGACATATGTAGTAAGATGAAAAGTATATTTGTTATATTTATTTGAAAATTCAGACAGATAAAATTGTTCAAATGTCATGACGAAGATACTCTAAGTATCACACTAGTGTAAGACTACCACGGTTTTGGCCGTGTTTGGTGAAACATATCTGAATATTCAGATACTTTCCTACCTTTCTCTCCCCCATCTCCTTCCTATCTCCACTACTTTTAGCCTCACAGCATGCCCTACTTGGGTGTGCCATAGTTTCACTGGCTCCTGACGGTTGGGAGCAGTTGGGACTCTTGTGCGGTTTCACATAAAATAAAAATTAATTATTTTATAAGCAATAATTATTAGCCTGAAACACTCATCCACATTGAAAAATCTCCTGATAAAAGATACATGACGCCAATGGGACTTGAACCCGTGTCCCTTCGATCTCCGGTCGACAGCTCTGACCACTGAGCTATGGCGACTTATCTCTTATCCGCGAAATAATTCAATATATACTAGTGTTTCATTCAATAATTACTGCTGTCGCGCGTCGGACCTGGGGGGGCCCTGACTTTCCCTCGGCCAGCTCAGAAGCGGGGGCATGAGACGTCTCTCTCATAGTCAGGGTTCGGGGTCAGCGCGAGGCTCAAGAATCCATATCCCACCGTCTACACAAAACACTCCCATACAACCGCTATCCCCAAATGAAAGAGGTTAGGTTTTTATAAATCAACATTGTATTTGAGCGGCAAAATGGACATTACATGGGTGAATGACAATAGAATACAGGTTGTTACATCCTAACTAGAATTATCATCAAAGGGTTCCCTAATCTCTCTCTCTGGGAAATAATTAACAGCTCTCTAGACCGACAGGCAGCGTGGACGAATTTGGGTTATTAGCGGACACATTCAAGGGTAATAGGAAATGTAAGAGACTCACAGCATGGTGTTGTCGGGGTATCCTGTTGATTGCAGGACTGTGCGCCGTGTTTCAAACAAACGGTGCCAGCCTGTCGATGTTCAAAGCGCGACATTGTCGTACATTTGGCTTCTCGACCGAGCGGTGCGAATTGGAACGCGGGCGCCGAAACGAACACACGTCCAGCTAGGTCAGAGGTCGGCGCGTAAGAAGGAGGAACGAGGAGCTCGGGTGCCGGGGGTGGGGGGAACTGTAGCGGATCTTTTGCGCGTTACGTTTGACCCAGCAACTAACCTGATAATTCCCGCTACTCAAGTTGGCAACTGTAGGATCTTTGCGCCTAAAATCTGTTATATGACACCTCCCCCCGCGCTCGTAAAAAGGGCGACGTGGTAATGGAGCATCAGGGTTAAAAGATCCTCTATGTGCCTCCCTTGGGGTTTTTTGACAAAACAAGAGTTGCCCTTAGTTTGAGAGACTTGGATGGCCAGAGAGATGCCTAGCTAAAACATAATGACTAGCTTATGCCATAGGCTAGGTAACAATATTTGTGGGGAGAAATGAGGAAGGGTACATAGCATGTTTGGAGCAAATAATTTTGGGGAGAGAGCAGGTGTGGAAACAACAAGTAAAATTATGCAATTAGAAAACAAAAGACATGGTTATGCAATTGAAAGACAAAAGACAAAATTATACAATTGAAAGACAAAAGGGCATGGTTATGCAATTGAAAAAACAATAGACAACATTATACAATTGAAAAAAACAAAAGACGGAATGTTAAGGTGTGATTCTAGGGTTTCATTGGTCTGGAAGCTAAGTTTGCGTTGCGTTGGTTTTTTGGTTTCGAAGAGTTGCGAAGGAAACGAGATTTCACTGACTCTAAAAGATTACATTATCACTGTAATCTGACCCATTGAGATAACACTCAGGAGTACACTTAGGCCTTGGAAAGAACACTTTGCTTCGTTGTGGGCGTTGATGTTTGCGAAGTGGGGCTGTGGTTTGCGGGGCTGCGGCTATGGTTACAGTGGTCATTGGAGAGAGTAGTCCAGGTTCCGTAGTTATGCCAGTACGAGTCCTATGTGCTATTATGGTGGGCACGGATCGTATGTGTTGGTTATCGGAGCATAATGTAGCTCAGGATAACTTTTTAGAGATGCGCAGTTTGTGTTTACTGGAGGGGCAAAGGGTAATTATGTTTCACCCATGACCTGGTATGTGTCACTGCATGACAGAGCAAGAGACGGTATAACTGGCATTGGCATTGAGGGCAAGAAATTTGAACTCCGGGACTAGCGTGTCCGAAAGGTAGTTCAGAGTGTCATAAAGTATAGTGGGACAACTCGGCTTGCAGTGGTGCGACAAACGTCATACATATGAGTGGTATGGTCTGTGGTTTCAGGAACAAGATGGAACAAGTGTGTAGCGAGTAGTAGTCGAGGGGCCTTTGTAACCACAGCGCAGGCTGCTAGGAGGTGAGGCTCAGCTTGGCTGCTGGAGATGGCATCCGCCTGGGCTTCTTTTTAAATCCGGGGGGAATTATTATTAAAGCAAATTTCTTGAAGTTTACCTGCCTAGGGACCAATGAAGAAAAGTTTGGAGAGAAACAAAATGTGTCCAGAAAAAATAAACAAACGAGGTTTAACTGCCGGTCCAGAGAGTGACGAAGAGTGTGAGAGAGAGGTAGAGAGATTCCTAACTAGTTTTGATTACATAAACATTATCCTTTATTAGGATGACTTGGCGTTTGCCGAATGACAAACTGTCTTGGTTGAAAAAACAACCGGCCTTCTTTGGCCTATGTTAACATACAGGTGGTAACATTTTCGTAGGATTTCAAAGAACAAGACAAAAAAATTCGTGAACGAGTCACGGCAACAGCAGGGAAACTAATTCATGAATAAAGGTTGTCAGAAAAGACAGACGATACGCCAAGTGCGTATCATACATATTCAAAATTCATGAATGTGTTTCGTTGAGGAGAGAAAAAAATGACAACATACGTGAAAGGTGAGGTAGGAAGCCTGTTGGTGACCGGAACAATTACCGATTTGAACTCGAAGTGAGGGCGAAATATGGTCGACAACAGATTTTCCACTTCATACATATGCCTGAGGGCATGGGGGTAGGGAGGGGGAGGAAAAAGGACGGGAATTGAGTTACGAAATTGCTAGAGACTGGACTAATTTCCAATTCAACCTCTATGTGAGAGTGAAACATATTCAACCAGCAGATTTCCTGACTCTTTACATTTTAATAAAGTGGATTAATTTTAAACAGTATTTGAATACACATTGTACTAAAGAGGCTAATCTTTTGCGTGTATTTGGCAAAAGATTAGGGGTCGTTTTAAACTTCTACATGATTGTGAGAAAAGACAGACCCTAGTTCCAATTTCACAAACCTGGGATTCTTTTTATTCGTTTCCCAGACGACGAGTTTAGTGGTTTTGTGCCCATCGATTAACTCCTGCGGCACTATGCCCCATAATTGACAGTGAAGCTGAAAACTAGTCCTTTTGGGATAGTAGATATTCCTGGGCTTCTTTTCTTTTTGGAAAGCAGCAAAAACAGGAAGTCCACGGGCATTGGCGTTGAACAAAGAGGTTTCTGTGAAATACTTACGTAGTTCACATATAAAGGTTTGATATTATTTCGTTCGCACGATTCATGGTGAGTATTGTAACGTCTTCACGTATAGTGTACGAGTATGCAGTATATGCAAGGTACAACTCAATTATAGACAGAAGTCAAAGAGTGTAAAAACAGTTCCTTAAAGGAGATGACGATGTCGATATTATGTCGTTCACACGAATCACGGTAAGTATTATTATTACGTCTCCACGTCTCGTGTACAGGGTTGTACACAATTATACACAAAAGCGGTTCTCATGACATGTTAATGACACACGACCAGATTATACACAAGGGCGGTACTCATGGCAAGTTAATGTCACACGACCAAATTATACACAAAGGCGGTACTCATGGCAAATTAATGTCACACGACCAAATTATAACACATGGTTATAAGTATTAAGTAATTGTAACGAACTTCTCGTGTAGTGGTGGATTTTTTAAGGATCTCTCCTATCGCGTGACAAATTTTACATTTAAATATATTTCAACAAAAGCTAGCAGTATCATTTGATACTGTTTGCAAAGATTTGTTAGATTGACTAACTCCGTAGCCTGGAGAGGCGTACGATGGAACAATAGAGAAGATAAACAATTTCAATGTTACTTCATTTGTTACAAGGTGCAAGATGATGGTAGGAGGTATTTCTACTTACATCGTGCGATGGGTGAGAACAGGCCCATAATGGCTTTACATACTGTTCATTGTAGCGTGCAATTGGGTTGCAAACACTTGGTTAAATGGTGAGACAAAGGTTGGATGTTTATATTATGCAACGATGATCGAACAAAGTCCTGTTGATTTACGTTGTGATATAATTATTTGCGTTCGAAGATCAGGATAACCGTAAGGTTTTACTAACCTGTCCCGTAGGGTTGAAACGTGAGGTACGAGACATACGTGACGTAACAGTAGAGAAAAGAAATCGAGATCTCGTCATACAATAAAAGACCTTAATGGGTTTTACATACTTTTAGTTGAAGCGAATCCAGTTATGGTATGTGGTTTTATAGGACCGACATTTGGTTTTCTTTTATAAATACAATTTCCCAAAATGGATGTGTCAAAATCCGATTTTTGGTAAATGTGAGCTTGGGTAGGACGCCATCAATTTTTGAAAGGAAAAAATTGAAAAAAAATGAAAAAAATTATATACATACAAAGAAGACAATTATGTGATTAATTGCTACTTGGTTCTTGCCTTTGAGACCACTATAGGGTTTTACATACTCAAGGTAACGTTGAATTGGACAAGAAAGAATTAATGGCTGTACTTGACATTTTTTCTTTTTTTTAAAAAAGGGTCGGTATTTAACACTTTGGAATTTACAAAATCCGAACTCTTTTGGATGGCACTCTTATGAGTGATTACCAATCGTTATTTTACAAGGAACAAAAACAAAAGTGGGGTGGTTCTTTCTAACACGACGAAGGGAACAAAATGAAACGAAAATGGGGTGACATGACATAAACATTGCATAGTGTAGAAGTTGAGAAGCAAAAGCGGGTTCGCGACTTCCCGGCGATTGTAACTCGAAAACGTGTCTCTATTCTAAAATGATCAGTTTCAGAACAGGTGAGAAAATAAAACGTAAAAAGGGAGAAAACGATTGTCGTGAGGGAAAGAACGTTATTACAGGAATAATACTTCATGGTCATAATATGTTAATATACATTTATTTACAAAGGTAGGTTAAACTCGTTTTTGACGAATAGGTTGACATGTAGTTGACACTTTACACGCCTAATTATGGTAAGACTTCATAAGCTTACAATAGTTTGTGATAATACACAATGGGTTAGTTTAAAGTTGCTGGGGTGGTGGGGCAGTTTCAACTGTCTCCTCACTTCCAGACTTTACAATGTCCTTAATATGGTAATTACCAGTATGTTTGCCAGAGGAGTCGGACAGGTAGTAAACTAAGTCCGATATTTTTCTTACAACCTTGGCCTTGACAAAACGGGGTGCCAGCTTGGCAGAGAAGTACAGGGCTCCTTGAGAGAGGGTGTTATTCCTTCTCCAGACAACATCGCCTACATTAAAAGTGATGTGTTTCCTACGTAGGTTATATCTGTCCGCACTTTTTTGGTGGGCCAGCAATAGGGCATCAGTAACTTCACTATAAATGGCAGTAAGTTCTTCCAAACGATGAGCGTAATCAACGGCAGGATTGCTTGTGGAGGTGGTTGACGTGGGGAAATTCGTGTTCCAGTGCAATGAACCATGTACCACCTGTTCCATACCGTGTTTTAAAAAGAAGGGGGTGTAACCAGTGGATAGGTAAACAGTGTTATTCATGGCAGCTTGAATTTTATCTAAATTCTTACACCAATTACGTTGGTCTTTGTTAACCAAAATGGCCAGAGCTGTGTTAATAGTCTGGTTATACCTTTCGACAGTGTTATTTTGGGGAGTGTACAAGGTATTATAATAAATATCTTTAATCCCGTATTTAGCAAGGAAATCTTTAAATTCTTGTGCTATAAACTGTTTTCCGTTGTCAACTATTACGGTTTTGGGTGTTCCGTAGGGTATGAAAATGTGTTTTTCCACAAGTTTGACAATGGCGGCGGCGTTGGCTCTTTTTAAGGGGAAGATCCAACAAAATTTGGTAAAGATATCCACAATGCTGAGTATATGCATGTGTCCAGAATAACTCCTGGGAAAAGGTCCGACGAGGTCCATAGATAACGATTGGAGGGGTCTATCAGCACGTTTGGGTTTTCCCATTAGGCCGGCAGGGGGTGCCGTACTATGTTTGTAAGCTTTACATGTTTCACATTTGGAGATGTAGTTGCGAACTTGCTTGAAAAGACCAGGCCAGTAATACTTCAAGGAAATCTTTTTATACGTCTTGAAGGTTCCTGGGTGTATAGAGTCGGGGGCACTATGATTGTTGATGATTACTTGTTTTCTCTTTTCGAGGGGCACAACGAGTTTCCAAGAGTAATCTTCAAGGATGGACAGTGGGGCCTTACAATTGCGATATAGTTGTCCTTCTTTTATAATAAAATTGGGAAACTTTTGTTGATTGTTTTTGCATCCTTCATAGATTTTGAGATACCATTCATCTTTTGTGGATGGGGTAGAGGCAATTGTATCGATGTTTAATGTGGCAAGTTCAATTCTTGACAGGGCATCTGGGACAATATTGTCCGCACCTTTACGGTGGATGACATCGAAAGTGTATTGAGACAAGCGAGAAGCCCAGCGAGCGAGTCTGCCGGAGGGATTACTTAGAGAGATCAACCATTTCAAACTACTATGGTCTGTGACTACAGTAAATTTGCTACCGTCTATGTAACCGCGAAAATGGTGAACAGAATCCAATACTGCCAGTAACTCTTTTTCGGTGATTCCGTAATTTTTCTCGTGTTTATTCAAGGTGCGGGAAAAATAGGCTACCGGGTGTTCGCCATCGGGGAATTCCTGAGTTAGGACTCCACCGATCCCTACGTTAGAAGCATCCGTGTGGAGGGTAAAAGGTAGTTCAAAATTAGGACAATTCAGGACAGGGGCTGTTTGAAGAGCATTTTTTAAAGTCGTAAAAGCTTCTTCGGCTTCAGTAGACCAACGAAAGTTGCTGATACCTTTACGGATACCAGTAATTTTGTTTAATGGGGCCGAAATAGTGGAAAAGTCTTTAATGAATCTCCTATAGTAACCTGTAAGTCCAAGGAAACCTTTGACTTCTTTCGCGTTTTTGGGTCGGGGGAAATTTGCCATTGCTTCCACCTTAGTAGGATCTGTTCTCAGACCTTTTTCGTCGACAATGAATCCCAAATAACGCAGGCGAGACTTACAAAATTCAGACTTCTTTAAATTGATGGTTAAACCAGCAAATTTAAGTTGTTGAAAAACTTTTTCCAGCATTAACAGGTGTTTTTCGAAGGTGTCACTAACGATGATGAGATCATCAAGGTAGCAGAATAGGTTGTTGTCAACTTCAGGGCCAAATAGTTTGTCCATCAGCCTCTGTAGTTCGGCGGGGCTATTTTTTAGACCAAAAGGTAGCCTTTTAAAGTGGAACATTCCCCTACCAGGTACAACAAAAGCAGTTTTTTCGCAGGATTCCGCATCTAAAGGTATTTGCCAGAAAGCTTTGCTTAGATCAATGGAAGAAATGAATTTGGCATTGCGTAATTTGTCTAAAGTTGCGTAAACGAAAGGCAGTGGGTACGCGTCGGCTTCAGTGCAAGAGTTCAATCGTCTACTGTCGAGGCAAAAGCGTGCAGAGCCGTCTTTTTTTGAAACCAAAAGGGTTGGGTTGGTCCAAGCACTTCTGCTGGGAACTACCACTCCCATTTTCAACATTTCATCAAGTTCATTTTCTAAAAGTTTCAATTTTTGGGGGGCTAAATTGTAGTAGCGTTGCTTGATTGGTGGGCCGTTGGTTTTGATGTGGTGTTTTACCAAATTAGTTAAACCCAGTCCGCATTTTTCGAAAGATATTGATTCAAATTTGTTGATCATTTCCTTTAATTGGAGAGCCTGGTCAGTGCTTAGGTTTTCGTGAGGAATTATAGTGCGAATCTCACCAACTTGAGCGACCGGAGGTTTTTGGCCAAGAGTATTAAATACTTGTGGAGCAACGTTAAAAGCCTTCCAGAAGTCAACGCCAAGGATGAAATTCTGGGATATAGAGGGTACTATTAGAAAGTTAATTGTAACTGTGTTATTGTTACATTTAATTGGTAATTGCAGAGTACCGATGACTGTCTGGGGAGTATTGTCCGCAGTTGTCACGAGTGTAGGTTTGGAAAAAACTTTAAAACCGTTGTTAACAAAAGGCAGGTGGGCATTGTTGCCAAGGCAACTAACAGATGCACCACTATCTAGTAGTCCAGAGAAGGGGACATTGTTAACGGAGAAAAGGGCATAAGGTCTTCCATCTTTAGCTTGTTTGCAACAAACCGAAGAAACATTTAAGGTCTGGTTAAAATATTTAATGTGTGATAACCAATCAGTCCATTCCTTAGACCTTGGTACAGAATGAATACCTGAGAGGTTATTATTTAGTTTTTTTGTTTTCTTGCGTGAAAATTCGGTGGGGGTTTAGAGAAATCCACTTGAGGTTTAACAAAGTGAGGGTCTTGCAACCTTTCCATGTTATTTCTTGATTTTTTGAAAATTTCACGCAGTTCGTCGCGTGGAGGAGAACGATCCCTGGAGCGATGTCTCTTTAAGGTTCTGGGTTCTTTAGCTTCCAGAAATTTGGCCTGCTTGAAACAAGTGGTAGCTAGGTGACCTACTTTTTTGCAAAAGGAGCAAACTTTTTTGTTGTCAAATTCTGGTTTTAATCCAGAAGGACGGCTTGGTACAGTGATATTGTCCGTGGTGGTTTTGTTGTTTTTCCTGTCTTGGTGGGATTCCAAAATGAGGCAAACTTCGTTTAAATGGGCCAACGACACAATTTTCTGTGAGGTGATAATGTTTTCATATCTTTGTAGGAGGCCATCAGTTATAACTGGTAATAATTCGGCTTCCGAGACAGGGTGGGAAAGTTTGATGTTGATGGATTCGGCCCTCTCTATGAATGTTGCCACAGTTTCGTTTACTAATTGTTTAATGGATAGTAACGATAATTTAATTCTGTGTTGGGCCTCTGATTTGCCGAAGCTAGTGATCAGGGCTGATCTGAGTTTATTCCAGTCCTTGCATTTTGATTTTTGTATTCGGTGCCACGGGATTAATTCTGGAGATATTAGTTCTATAAAGTTTTTCTGCAGCACGTCAAATGGAACATTTTTAATTGAGGCCGTTTCTTCGATTCGGTCAATGAAATCCAGTACATCAGAAACACCGTTATATTTGATCTTCCAAGGAGTGAGATCGTATGTTTTTTCTTGTGCCGTGATGGGTGCATTGTCTTGTTTTACTGTAACATGTGTCCTGGTTTCTTTGTTAGAAACGGGGATTTCCAAAACTGGGGTATTGGGTGCCTTGTCTTCACTTGCAACGGATAGGTTTATTTTCCTGATGAATAACATTTTATTTTTCTTGTTGAATAACAAAGCGTATGCTTTCAATGCTGACTTTGATTTGTTTAGTGGTGATATTCCTCTGTCTTTTAAGACGGCTTGTAGGTGCACTTTGGATAAGTTGTGTACATTGGGAATGACACCCATGTCCAAAGATGTAGCCATTTGATTGGAATTCATTGTTAAAAATGGTTTAAAAAAGGAAAAAAAAACTCCGAAATTTTTCTAAGTCTTTTTGAAGAAAATTTGGCCAGGGGGACACTTTAGGATTTGCATTATTTAATTTTGTGGGCACTATTCGCACTTATATTCACTGCACTCGAGGAAAGGCACGAAAAAGGCACAAAAAACAGCACTTTAGAAGCGAAAAAACACTTTTGATGGAAAGATTTTATATTTGCTTCATTTACTGGCACTAAATCGTGAGATTGAACACACGTTCTTATTATTGCGTCGAGAAAGCACTTCTTTGCAAAAAAAAAACACTGCACTTCTGAAGTTAATTTGAAACAATTCACTTAAAATCACTTTTATAACAGTCAAATGCTGAAAAAAAACAAGAAAATGGACAAACACCGTACCTATATAATTAATCGGGATAAAGAATTATTTGTGTTTTACAGGTTGTAGCTGATATACTTTTAGAAATCAGCTTCGATGGGCCGTTGGGTGTATTGTGCTTTTTTTAAAAAAAATCACTTCCGGTGTAAAAATTGGCTTCACAGTTCTAAATCCTGACTGTTATTATTACGGTGCAATTTATGCCGAAATTAAAACAGTGGGTTTGTTTTGTTTAAACAAAGAACACAGAATCTATGTTATTGAAGAAACATTATGTTCAAACTTTCGTTATCACAGCGTTTTGGCGGGAATTTCGTGCGTCTCTTTTATTCGTTCGAGAGGATTCCTACCGTTATTTTTTCGCGGCAAAATGCGCTTGGCAACAAACAAAAGTTCTCGCGGCGAAAATGCGCTTGGCAACAAAATTGCATAGTACATGTTTTCAAATTGGGGGCAATCGTAAAGGCAATTTTGTGCAGTCGGGAAGGATATGTTTAAAAAAAAATTCTGCCCTAAGTTGGTCGCCAGTGTCGCGCGTCGGACCTGGGGGGGCCCTGACTTTCCCTCGGCCAGCTCAGAAGCGGGGGCATGAGACGTCTCTCTCATAGTCAGGGTTCGGGGTCAGCGCGAGGCTCAAGAATCCATATCCCACCGTCTACACAAAACACTCCCATACAACCGCTATCCCCAAATGAAAGAGGTTAGGTTTTTATAAATCAACATTGTATTTGAGCGGCAAAATGGACATTACATGGGTGAATGACAATAGAATACAGGTTGTTACATCCTAACTAGAATTATCATCAAAGGGTTCCCTAATCTCTCTCTCTGGGAAATAATTAACAGCTCTCTAGACCGACAGGCAGCGTGGACGAATTTGGGTTATTAGCGGACACATTCAAGGGTAATAGGAAATGTAAGAGACTCACAGCATGGTGTTGTCGGGGTATCCTGTTGATTGCAGGACTGTGCGCCGTGTTTCAAACAAACGGTGCCAGCCTGTCGATGTTCAAAGCGCGACATTGTCGTACATTTGGCTTCTCGACCGAGCGGTGCGAATTGGAACGCGGGCGCCGAAACGAACACACGTCCAGCTAGGTCAGAGGTCGGCGCGTAAGAAGGAGGAACGAGGAGCTCGGGTGCCGGGGGTGGGGGGAACTGTAGCGGATCTTTTGCGCGTTACGTTTGACCCAGCAACTAACCTGATAATTCCCGCTACTCAAGTTGGCAACTGTAGGATCTTTGCGCCTAAAATCTGTTATATGACACTGCTTATTACATTTTTTTTCCTGAAACAACTAACTTTATTTTATATGAGAAAGGCATTGTAAGTGCTAACTCTCTCACTAGATGGCGTCGAGACAAATTGTCTACATTTTCTGGTGAAAAATACTAGAACTTGTCAAATATTAATTATTTTTTTGGTAAACTAATGTTTGACAAGATTTTTTATGCATAGCACAAAGGGTAACAATTATTTTATAAGCAATAATTATTAGCCTGCTGGATGAGTGGATGAGTGTTTCAGACTAATAATTATTGCTTATAAAATAATTGTTACCCTTTGTGCTATGCATAAAAAATCTTATCTTAAACATTAGTTTACCAAAAAAATAATAAAAATAAATTGATCGATAAAGCATTAAATGATTTATTGCACCTTCTTCATCTCTGACTATTCCATCCTTTAAATTACAAAACACTACACAAAAACCAAATACATTAAAACCTTTAAAAGACAAACGCACAGACATTACTTTTAATAAATACAGCATAAGATTATTTTCTACCCTCTTTGTTGGGTGTTTATTATTATGTATTTTATAAAGCCTTTTGTTCCGCTGACAGAAAGCCTTCCCATTTCGGCGGATCGCAAAACCTGGAAAACCGAAACACTCTCGAACCTTTTACGTCCTCGAAGATATGACAACCCTCTACCAACCTACAACCTTTACCAAACCTACCCCTTTGTCCTACTAATCGACATAATATCATTGGAGGTATATATTTTTATAAGACAGGTATTGGTACTTTTATAAACTATTGGCTGAACCCCGCCATGCGTTTTTCTAGCTCAGTCTGTCTGTGCAGATAGAAAAACAATAGCGGGTGTTGCTTTAAAATAAAGCACACACACACGTATTCGAATGCATCGTTGTGTCAAAATAAACATTAAAATTTTTATTTAAATGGATTTGTGAATTAGTTTAACGGGTTCTTATAAATCACAAAACATTTTTGCATTTCGTCTTGATATATTATTAAGAAAAACGCAGGTGGATAAACATATGTTCCGATATTATTACAAATTTTCCAACACTTTATCAGGAAGCGGCTTACAGTCCCGTTTTTAACAGGATTACTTGTAATTTGAAGAGATTTTCAATAAATTTTTCTTAGTGCAATTTAGAAATGACAAAAATTAAAAAAAAAAATCTGTTAAAGGTAGGTACATTATAGCTTGTATGGATTATTCAAACAATCATTTCTAATTTTGAAAATTACACTTAAATTCAAATCAAATCAAAGTTCATTGTACCAATGTTTTTTATTTATTGTTTTTATTTTAGTAATTTGTACATTTAAGTTTACAAATGACTAATTAATTATTACATTCAAATATACTATGTTTTTTTTTCTTGCTTGATGTGGCTCCTACACAACATCTTGAACTTTTCAATTGGGGCAGACTTAAGGTTTTCCGGCAGCGCGTTATAATATTTCATCCCTTTATATAATATAGTATTCTGGGTATTCGCTTTGTCCTTTTTTGGTAGCCTAATTTGATTGTACGTCCTAGTTTTATGTTGCACAGACATTGTATAGCAATAAATTAAGTATTTTATAACAAAGTTGGCCATTTTGGCTAACAAGCCGAATTCGAAGACATGCAAAGTACCTTGCAATAAAACTCCAGTTACAAGTGCACACTAAGATGTAGGTGCATCTCGCTAGATGGGTTGACTGCCATATATCATCCGTGAAACTGCATCCCGCATATCGCGTTACAGTGCCGGTTCCGGGTGTATTCGCAGTCCCGGCTGCAATTTTTCAGCGTAATTTACGATGCAGTGCTGACCTTTCTTTCTTCTGCCACCTTCGTCTTCCGCTTCGGTCTCCAAACTCACGGTAAACTCTCTTGGTAAAATATCTTTAGTCCTACAGAGTTGGTATAGGTAATCTAAAACACAAAACTTTGCCGAAGCGACTACACCGAAACACAATATTAACACTAAGCAATAAACCGATTTTGCTGTCGTTAAATATTTTGTGGCCCAAGGGTTGTGGCGCCAAGTAGCGCCTATATTCTAAAAATACATTAGTTGCTCGTTGTGATCGAGCGGGAAGTGGGTCAGTCAGTCATAACTCCGCAGCCAAAAGTGTCATGTAGATCTTGAGGTGCTCTAAATAAAATAATGTGCCCAAAAATAATTAATTTGTCAAGTAAAAAATTATGCCGGGTATAAAAAAATAATATAATTTTTTCGGTATTTTTTTAAAATTTCATATATTTAAAAAAAATTAATATGTGTCAATAAACTAATCATAGGTACCATTTCCTTCCATTCCTTCACTAACTACGTTCCTCTCGCGAGGATGACATAGATCCAAGGGGTCGGGGAACTTGGATTCGTAGAGTTTATACAATAACTTTTTTAAACTTTATAGTTAGCTAGTTAATTTTTATAGTTACCTTAACCTTTCACGTTGAATCCTAGGTAGGAACAATATATGGATTCTTACCCTTTGACATATTATAACTTTTTGGTATGCGTAAAGTTAACCTTTTAAGCGCGACGTAGTTTTTCAACATTTATTACCTCCGGTCGATTAATTTCCTTCTATTACTAGCACGTTCCTTTCCTACTTACTACTTACGGTGTTTTATCTCTCAGTGATAAAATACATCAACACTTGTCTGTCTGCAGTTATTATAAAATAACCAACCATCTAAAAAACAAATTACTACAGCCACTAATAAACCTACAGTCAGATGCATTCATATATAACCGTTAAATCCTACGAAAGAGTTTAAATTACCGCACAGTAAATACATTTAAGCCTTTGATAGAACGCGCTATATTTTTGCGGCTTAGCCTATTTCAGCATATCGCTCGCCATAAATTCCAATTGGTATGTGTATTGCGGGCGATAGGCCTAAATAGGTCAAGCCACGATGCGTATAGCCTAATGTGCGTCTAACTTAAGGTGAAATATTTAAGTAGGTACGTGCTAAAAAATCTAAAAAAAAATTAGGTACCTAAAGTTGAATTGAGTAAAATGGAAAATATTGAATCCAACTAGAATGAAATACACTAAGATTCTCATAGCATTTTTAATGTACAAGAGAATATGATATGATTTGAGATTTTCACGTCCAAAAGTATTAAAGTAATTTATTTTTTGGGTTTTACAGTTTCCATCTTCAGGGCAGATGTGTGTGACAGCATTACAGTGTCCATCTTCAGGGCAGATGTGGGTGACAGCATTACGGTGTCCATCTTCAGGGCAGATGTGGGTGACAGTATTGTGTCTATCTTCAGGGCAGATGTGTGTGACAGCATTGCAGTGTCTATCTTCAGGACAGTTGTGTGTGACAGCATTACAGTGTCCATCTTCAGGGCCATCGCAATCAAATACATTATAATTTTTCTCACCTCGCATCTCTGTTTGTGTTTTGTATAAGTGTAAATTTTAATTAGTTTTATAACATACAATATAGGCATCTTTTGAAGCTCTCTGTAGGTACCTTTTACTCAATTTGTAATCCATCTTTTGCTCGATTTATAAAGAACAGGCAGCACCCCTGGCTCAGTGGAGAGGGTGTTCAGTATTCACGAGGGGACGAGATGATCGGAGACTTTCCTCGCGCGAAGAAAGCGCGCGAAAATATTCAGCGATTTAATTCTCCCGCCGTTTTCGGTGTTTTCCGTTTCAAAATTTGAACGGTTAATCACATAGGATAAAAGGAGCCTCGTCATTTATCATTACGGCTATGAATGGATGACGTCACAGCTCGTGTAAGACGTGTTTTGTTCGAATTTCTTATTCTGCGTCGTGTAAATATGAGAATTTTGCACATTCCCGTGTCGGAGTCGTCAAAATTTAAAATATTGTACACCCTTCCCCCTAAGGAGTTTGCGGGTGGTAAATCAACTCTTACAATATCTTTGAATTTGAAAGACAGCGTGTGGGGTATTTTTGCAAAACTGAATTTATATTCCAATTTTTAACAAATTTGACATGTCAATGCACTATTTTTTAAATATGTTTTTACGCAATATTTTTGAAAACAGATTTTTTTTTAAGAATGACGAACATTCGCGGGTTACGAATAACCTGACAATATTTGAAAATTTCCTACTGCCACCGTAGGTAAGCGGAAAATGTCGCTTGTTGTTGTGAAGACTTAACCAGCCGAGGAATTGAACACATTGCACCTGAGTGGGACCCGAACGCGATGTCAACTCAGCCACCGACCGATCAGGTAACAAAAACTACTTTATTCCATTTGAAAAATAACTTTAAAAATGACTGTTTTATTGCAAACTTGCCTTATTCCGTCCAGTGTTACTATCAGACATGGACCTAAAAAGTGCAATTTTTTATGAAAGGAATTGAAGCCAAATTAGGGTGACGCGAAAATACCTGAGCAATCTTGTATGACAAACATTGAAATGATTTTTTTTATTATCAATATAAAGTTTTTTTAACAGGTGTTTTTCGATGTCTGTCTCACTAGGATATACCTACCTGTGTTGAGACATACGTATTGGATAGGTACATAAATTAGTGTTGACATATTATTTGATACATATAAGATTTCATTACATTAAATGACAATGTGAAAATGATAAAAAATAATAAATAATAATACATGATAAATTGGTTAAACCGCATCTAGTTGGAGTACATACATATGAAGGAGTTTGTATGAAATTTTTGATCTTGGATCTTTCTTGGCTGATGATCCAAGACTTGGTGTTTGTTTTATACTTGAATAAAAAAAATTGTTCAGTCTAATGGCTAGTGGGAGAGCATTATATAGCCTTGTTGCAAAGTATCTAAAATTTCTCTGACCAAAAGTTGTTTTAGCGAAAGGGATTTGTAAGAGATTATGTCCTTTGGTTCTAGTATCACGAGCAGTTTGGACATTGTCAAAAGTGGTTTTGTGTTTGAAGAGGTATGCTAGTATGTTTTTGGCATAAAGTTGCCTAATGTCCATAACACAGATTTTCCAAAAAATTTCATTTGCTTGCAGATGAAATTTCGCAAATTTTTAAAACTTGCAAAAAATTTCAAGCTGCTTGTGTATCCGAGCTATTTGTAAATGCAAAGTGTTGCATAATGCATAATATAATTATATTTTTATACTGTTAATGCAGTTATAACAGCTTATGATTATTTTTTGCGTATTTGATAAGACGAGGAATGGGATAAATCTTTAAAAAATGTATGTATTTATTTTCAAGTTGTTCACGATTATCTCCGTCCATAGTTCTTTAAGTTCATGTTATCAAAACAGCCAATAGAAAAAGAGCATTTGGCCACCTGACAAAATGGCCACCTAATAATAATAATATTTGGCTAATTTATATAGCGCCGTTTTCGTGAGAAATCACCTCAAGGGCGCTGTACAAATATATTTCTTAAATATTTAATACTAGAACTACTGACTTATCTCTAAGACTTATATCTAGTGACTTACGACTAAGGCCTATAACTACTATCTTAACGACATATACACGAGTATTTACATATTTGGCAACTTACAACTAAAATTAAAATTAACAATTTAATCTTACTAACGCCAGAAGAAGAAGGAAGTTCTATTATATTAAGGTGGATTTATTGTTAGCTGGATATATTATATGTTAAATGAATTAAATTAATGAATAAAATCAATCAATCGCCAATCTTAAACGCATTTAGATGATTCATCTGCCAACAATTAAACCGATTAACTTGTTATGTTCGTTGAGTTCTGTAAATTTTTGCTGTCAGTTTTGTTATATAATGTTTCAAAATCAGCTTATACTAAGACATTTTGTTGCAAAATAGACTTTTTCTAAACGTATATAAAAATGTTTTATTACTTTTTAATATTTCTTTATATTCTAGAGTATTTTCTTTAGTCATTGATATTTTGTGACTCAAATCAAATACCACTAAAGTAAACTTTTACCAAAAATACATACAAATTTGAAATCATATATTATTCGACACCTGCATCAGTTTTTTTTTGCGATTCCCCTAAAAAACCTCAGATGAAACTTATTTTGCAAAAAATACTCCTCGCATAGACTAGTGGTAAAATTACGCTATTATCTGTCCGGTACGCTCCTTATCACGAGTTCGAAATCAAACTAATTTAGGTGACTATTTTTTTCTTCTTATCCTATTCGTAGGTACCACCCTACCAAATTTCACATTTAAGAACTCGGTAAAATCAGTACATATAAAAAATATCGCAATTCAGTTGACATCAATTGTGAGGTGGATTAAGGATAGGGATTTAAGGAAGGGCTGTTTGTGTTGATATCGTAGATATTGAGCTTTTTTATTTCTCTGAAGAAGGAATATTTAGTCTTAAAACTTGAATGTAACGCCTATGTGTACATATGACCGGTCAATGGTTGAGTGGGCATAGCGCTTGGGTCTCACCCGAGCGTCGCGTGTTCGATTCCTCGGCTGGCTAAGTCCTCCATCACAACACAAGCAACATTTTCGGCTTTCTGTGGTGGTAGTAGGAGATTTTCAAACATTGTTGGGTTATTCGTAACCTGGGAATGTTTGTCTTTCTTTTAAAAAAAAAAATATATATATGCAAGGATAAAAATGAGTATTTCTAATTTATTAAGAATCTCTTCAAAATTGATAGTAATCTGATTACAAACGGGATTGCAGGCCTTAAATAATGATTTACCAGGTTTCATGATAAACTTTTAGTAAATTACGAATATATTATCACTATGCTGGAATACGTATTCACTAGCATCTGCCTTGATAACATATCATGACGAAATGCGAAAATAATCGAATTTTCATATGAAACAACATTATGCTTTTAATTTTGAACATCATACAATTTTATGATAAATCTACATTAGAAAAGTTCTATCAAAACCATTTATTGCAGTAGATAGCACGTTTCAAAAAGAACAAACGCTTTCAACTTGAATAAAGATTCTGTAAAGATATCACCCCCCATCGCAGCGAGGCTTTGTTTGCAGGGGTGCTGAGGGGCGCCAGGGGTGGGTAAGGAGGCTCTCGGGGTTCTTAAAGAAAAGTGGGGTTGCCCACCCCTGGAGTTGGCAAGAAAGACATTTACAATGGGGCAGAGAGACGTTTTATCTGAGGCATAATAAATTATGGGAAGACATTGATAAAATATGCCTTGATGTAGCAATACCAATGTACCCTTTGATAGTAGGTACTGAGAGGTAGTTAACGTCGTTTCTAATGCACGTTTTCACAGAATTTTGTTAATTTGCCTTACCTTACCTACCTACATACCTCTATTAAAGGTATACGCAATCTTATAATGTTTTCCTTAGTGCTACTTACCTACCTAGCGGATACCTAAGATCCTAATTTTTATTTTTTTATTTTTTTATTTTATATTAAAGAAACAAACAGTACATGATTTACAGAGATGAAAAAATATACAGGAATAAGATATTTAATGTTGGGTACCTTTGATATGTTTCCTTGTAATGTCTGCTAAGTGGTATGTTTATTCCTTAATTACCAGGTGACGTGTGTAATTTATAAGTGTGTGTAATGTATGTATGAGTGTTTGTGTGTGTCTGTATGTATGCCCATTGAATAGTTTAAATTATTGACATGATTCCACGTTTGAATTTGAGCAGTGAATCCGAAAAAATGTCAATGTTAGAGTTACGAAAAAATATTATTTAGAGTAGAGAAGTGCTCGGCTAATTGTCGAATTAGATGCTGCTAATGGCTTAATTTTTATTGGAGTAACTTTACTTTTGAAGATTATACCCATATATATAATATATCATTATATATAACTGGGAATAGAACCTAGAATTTCTGTCTTACCGGGACAATGCTTTTAACCACTTTTTCAATTTATTTAATGTATTATTTATATTTATAAAAAAAAAAATTATTCAATTTCAATTTATTTAATGTAATTTTTGTAAATTCAAATTTAACAAGTCGGAGAGAAATCTCGGATTCGATTGCTAGTTGAGACCGTTATTTAGTCTATGGTTATACTAGTTGATGTGTACCCAGCATTGCTCGGGAACTTATAAATGGTTTGGGGAAATGTTTTTAAGTTGTGAATTGTTTATTGGCTGAACTAGGTGCATTTTTAAGGTGGAAATAATATTATTGTATTGAAATAAGTATCTGTTTTACTTGATCGTGCGATGTCTTCCTAGGGTATCATCGACTTCTTTAATTCAAAGTCATACTTTTTTATTTTCATTTGTTTCTTCATTCATAAATTACGTCTCATTTTACCACAAATAATTATTTGATTAATATCTTCTTCGGGCATCTCAGACTTTTTGTACCATTTACTTAATGTAGTATCATTAAATCCAAGTTTTTTATTTTTTTTATTTTTTTTTAAATTTTTTATGTGACACCTTACAAGAGTGTCCCTGCCTGTGCAGTGTACAGACAGGGGAACTATGTCACCACCCAGTTGGGCGGCATTGTGAGGTGGAATAAGGTATGGGCTGTAGGAAGGGATTTGTTAATGCGGGCCTTGAAGAGGCTCGGATTATAGGAGGGAGGAAAAACAGATGCCGGTAGCTCGTTCCACATACGAGCCGACTTACACAAAAACGAGTCGTAAAAACGGCCCGTTCTCATGAAGCCAACGTCAAGTTGTTGCTTAAGTTAAAACTAAAACTACATTATGCTGACTTTAATTCGACTTCGTAGCTAATTCTAGTGCAGAGATAATGCGTAAAGTCTTTTTTGAGCATTCCCGACTTTTTTACCATTCAAACAACTTTCTTAACACTCCAGGCACTAATAAGAACAAACTTTGAAATTTTCAGCAAAATCGAATGAATGGTATAGGAAATCGTATGGAACAAACAAAAACAATTAATTAAAAGTAATAAAGTACATAGTGTGTGTGAAAAATGATTAAAAAGAGAATACTAAACAATACAGAAGTAATATTTTTAACTTAGGTACATAGTAAGGTTAATTTGATTTTAAACGATTTAAGGGTACTGTGGAAAATGTCAATATCGCTTAAGGCTTTATAAGATTTGATGATATATATATTGATATTATGAATATTTTGAACGAAAAAAAATATATACATAAATCGATTTATTTCCGGTATATATATGTATATATAGATTTATTTCGGGTCCACTGAAATTTGAATCAGTTCCAATTAGGATTACCGGTTAACGGAATCGGTTGATATCCAACTGGAAAATTATATCCAATCAGAATCACTGTGACAAACATTTGCATACTTACCAATATTGAGAAAATATTCATGTCGAAATGTAGCTACGAAATATGCAGAGAGGATGAAACACCACACAATTCTGTCTAGATACAATGGTACTCCCTGCGTCATCGGCATTCTTACGTCATATTACATTATCGGTTCAGTGAAAACCCAACACAATGATAATTAACTCACATTTAAAACGTGATATTAAGGTTAAACGTGACGTTCGTTATAATATACGCTTTCATAGATGGCGCTAATTTAGTTATTTTACGACAATACAGTTTTTTACATTGCAATTTACGCTTTAAAATATAAAGACGATTTTTTTTTGTTTGCGCCCTTTGTTTGTTAAAGCATAAAATGCAAAAAGTTTGTTTTCATAAAATAATTCAATTAGCGCCATCTATGAATGTTTATTATAGCAATTTCTAGACGCTACTGAATCTAGGAATTGAACCCATGGCAATTTTCATGCCTGAAGTCTTGGGTTCAATTCCTAGATGCGTCCAAATCTAGAAATTGAACCAGGACTTCATGGCTGAAGTCCTGGTTTCAATACCGAATATTTTAAAAAATTTTGCACATTTTTGTAGTTTTTTTTTCATTTTTGATTCTATAATACGTTGTTTCTACATAATTCTAACATTTACTTGTTTTAGACATGATTTTTTAGTAGAACGTCCGCAACTCTAGTTGCAGCATTTTTCGTTTGGTGTGTTTTTCAAGCACTTTTCTCCGCTCTTTCCCAATCTAATCCAATAAAGGTAAAAGCTTAAGGAGATGCCATACGTAGTAATATAAAATCATCTGTTTTTGGTTTGAAAATTTGGTAGCTTAGAAATGTTTCAGATGCTTTAATTAAATAATTCGTGTAGAATACATCTTGGCCTGTGAAATAATCGAGTATTTTTAAGATAAGTCTTTTCATAAGCCCAGAAAAAAATAATGTATAAACCCTATGAAGACTGCTTTAAAGTTCAATAATTCCTACTTACGAACCCATTTTCGGTTATTATTTTATTTTATAATGTGGCAAATTAAGTTATTTATAAAATGATCGAAAAGAAATTAAATATATATGCCTGAACATCCACAATATAAAATAAAAGGCACTTTTTGTCCATGTTTTTTTCTTGCATAAATCAAAACAGGCGGATCGTGTTAAGCGGGAATTTTAACTTTATAGCCATCTACATAAGGGTCGTAATTGGTAGCGGCTCAATTTAAAATATTACACGACGTAGTGAATCGCCTTAAATACGGTAATTTCGCTAATTTATCAATCTTTCTACTTAAAAGCATATTTTTTAAATGTTTAGGAATCTATCTGCAATATTATGTTTGAATATTTTGTTCGTTTATTTAAAACTTGCCTGCTTTCGGCGTAAATTAGCTGTTAAACCAACTGCTCCTTACCATCTGGAGCCAGTGAGACTATGGAATCCCCAATTTGGGTATGTGGAGAAGGGAAGGAAATGGGGGGAGAGGGAGGTAGGGAAGTACCTGGCTATTCAAACCTGGTTACCAAACATGGCAAAAGACATTTCAAGCAACGTTTCAATTCTGAATGATGGTTTTACACCATGGCGATGCGGAGAATATCTTCGATAGTAAAGATACTAGAGAGAGGGATGTGAACCCGCGACATCTAGAATGCTAGTCGAGAGCCTTACCCCTCGATCACTAAGGCCGTCAATGCCTTGACAATGGTGTTTTATTTTCCTTTTATTTCTTTCAAATGTAGGAACCTAGTTCCTATATACATACTTTATGTTATAGCTACTACCAACAGTTAGGTAAGTATATATTTTATTTACAGAGTGTAATTTTTAATACATACGTTTAATAATCCAACCCAATAAAGCTTATTTTAAGGACTTTTTTTTGCTACTCTTCATTCACTAGTTGTATATTAATCTTTTATTTATTGAATGTTATATTACTCCATACACGCCTCAGAAACATCATTTCAAAACCATACAAAGAATCAGAACACACGAAAAAATTGTTAAACATTATTTCCGATGCCAAAACATCTACACGGAGAAAAATTAGATTTGTTAATTTATTAAAAATCTCTTAAAGCTTTCGGTGACCCGGTTAGTAACGGGATTGCAGGCCGTTTCCTGATAAACTTTTAGTAAATATATGATAAACGTGTTCGTTTACCTGCATTTTCAATGATTATATAGGTTTATATTAGCACGTTTCCACGACATCGAGATTTTTTACTAACAGTTTACTGCGAAATCAATTATTCAAGGACTGCAAGCCCGTTTTTAAAAGGATTACAAATAATTTGAAGAGATGCTTAATAAATTATCAATATTCAATATTAGTGTTTTTAATCATACAAAATATATAAATTGATAACAACACATCTAAAGAGAAGGGGAGAGCTCGCCGAGTGGGTTGAATGTCCCTTTCAAAATTCAATTAAATTCGCTCCCATTATACAAAAACGGTCCATTCACCAGCCTCTCCCCTCTATATCCATCGCATTCTGACCAGTCGTTATCAAATGCAAAAGAGGGGGACAGAGCGAGACTAGAAGTATTATAATAAAAGTACGAAGTGCCGCCTCCTTTTAAAAGTTTTATAGCGATTTTGGAAGAGAAGATAAAATTCTCTCCAATGGGGGGAGGCTGAAGAAACAGGGGTGTTAAGGGGAAGGCTGCTTTGCTAAGGGGAGGAGGGGGTAGCACTGAAATGGGATGGGGAGGCGAAATTAATGAGGACGATTATCGAGAATTTAATGGAAATGCAGCGCTTTCTTTATTGAAGATTCTTGTTTCAGAACGTTCACTTTTTTTAGCATCTATCTCTAAATAGTATTAAAATAAAGTCGCTATCCGCGTCTGTATGTTTATGCGCTTAGTACTTCTAAGCAACGCAACGAATTTTTATAGAGTTTTCACTATCACTTAAAAAATTTCTTTCGAAAGGTTAATGTATATAATATATGCATATTATATTTATAGAAAGTAGAGAAACTCGATGATTTGTAAACAAGTCGAAGAAAAAATTTCGTGCGCTTACATTGATAACGCTGGCTAAACCTTATGAGATACATCAAAATAATGTACTACGGAATTGTATATCTTAAAAAAGCCTACAGATCTAAGGATAATAATAAGTCAGCTAGTTATATACATACCTACATGTATGTAACTACCTAATAATATTGTTAGGTACTTTCCTGGACCATGTATATTCTAAACCTGCCAACCTACTATTATCTTGCCTCTCTCTTCCTATCGGAGGTTGAATGCATAATGATTATATCAAGGAATTTCGTGGTGTTAAATGAAAATATACCCATGTCTAATGAAACAATTCAAAATGCTTTTATTAACATGATATGATTTTAGATTTTCACAGCCAGAAGTGCGTGAATGTATTTTTATTAATAGATGTATTAAAAAAAATAAAAACATATTTTTTTGTTTGACTGAGGATTTAACCTTCCTCCCCGTGGACTAGAGTCATTCGCTCTAATAACTGAGCCAAATCCATATAGAGTAGGATTGACATTTATTTCTTGTACAGGGTTTTCCAATAAGAGGTGTTATTTTGAATAGCCCGCTATTTCAGTAGATGTTACTTTTGTAGCTGTCATTTTTTGACATTTGACAAGTAAAAACTACGCCATTAATAAAAATGGAACAATACACGCTTCAAAAACGCATTGAAATGATTAAAATTCATTTGAGTGAATCAAATGCAAATCATCTTGAGTGATGAGGCCCATTTCCACCTCGGTGGCTTCGTCAACAAGCAAAATTGTCGAATCTGGGGCTCGGAAAACCCAAGAATTATTGTTGAAAAGCTTTTTTATCTTCAACGTGTGACTGTTTGGTGTAGTTTATGGTCAAGTGGAGTCATTGGACCTTACTTTTTTGAAAATGAGGCTGGAGCAACAGTTACGGTGAATGGATCGCTGTCGAGAGATGATTAATGATTTTTTTATGTCCAGAATTGAATGAATGTTTACTTTCAACAAGAAGGCGCTACGTGCCACAGAAGCAACGAGATCATTGATCTTTTACAATTGAATATCAAAATAACACCTCTTATTGGAAAACCCTGTATGAACTGCTGTAATGGCTTCCAATTTTAGAGAAATGCGCGTGTGTATGCAAGTACACCAAAAATTGATAGAATGCGTTGTCATCGACAAAGAGTCCATCTGCCAAGTTTCAGCTCGATCTGATGTCTAGAGATGGAATAATTTCCTTATCCAAGATTTGAATTCATTCGTTCTCGAAAACAAAATCTAATTTCAAATAGATATATTCGAAAAATCCTCCATGTGTAGATTTGTAAAATAAAATTTCACTGAAATTAGTAAACGTTGTACGTAATTATTTGTGACGAATCTTAGACAATTTTGCTATTATTTATTTTATTGGCTTATAAGTAAGGTAGGAAGACAATAAATAAATACGGTAGGTACTATAAGACAAGGTAAGAAGACATTTAAATTGTTTTCTAGATTAAAAAAAATCTTTGAATTAGTTGGTAATATTTTTTTTTTTTGCTTATTATCTGAAAGTTACATACGTAACTTCTTATTAATTCTACGCCTATTGTCAGCGATATAGTAATTCAGAAATAAAGGACAGAATAGTATGAAGAGGATTGGACTTGAGAACTATACTGGACAGGACTGCACTTGAGGACAGAAGAAGCAGATTTAAAAGTTTGCTGTTAGGTTCCCAATTCCGTCACCCTCCAATAACAGTTTGTCAGCAAGTCATATTCACAATATTAATTATAAAACAAAAGGATACATATAACGAGAAGCCAATACATAGAAAATAGATACAGAAGAATAACATTTCAAGTTACTACAATACAAAGACATAAAATACATATACAGATGGATATAATAGTGTCAACATACTCACACGCATACACGCACTCAAAGGCACACAACATACTTTAAAACTCTCGTAGGCATATTTATACAACAACATGCATTTAATGAATGGACACTAATGTATTTATATACAATATCAATATAGAAAATCTTGTTTAGTTTTGCAAGTTGATCCTCTATTTACATCCATTAGCGTCAGTAAATACAGGGTTTTCCAATAAGAGGTGTTATTTTGATTTTAATCGTAAAAGATCCATGGTTTCGTTGCTTGTGTGGCACGTAGCCCCGTCTTGTTGAAATTAAACGTTGTCTAGATCAATACCATCTAATTTCGGCCATAAAAAAATTATTAATCATCTCTCGATAGCGCAATCCATTCACCGTAACTGTTGCTCCAGCCTCATTTTCGAAAAAGTAAGGTCTAATGACTCCGCCGGATCATAAACCGCACCAAACAGTCACACGTTGAGAATATAGAGGTTTTTCAAGAATAATTCTTGGGTTTTCAGAGCCCCAGATGCGACAATTTTGCTTGTTGACGAAGCCACCGAGGTGGAAATGGGCCTCATCACTCAAGATGATTTGCATTTGATTCACTCAAGTGAATTTTAATAATTTCGATGCATTGTTGAAGCGTGCATCGTACCATTTTTATTAATGGCGTAGTTTTTACTTGTCAAACGTCAAAAAATGACAGCTTTAAAAGTAATATCTACCAAAATAGCGGGCTATTCAAAATAACACCACTTAAAAGAAAACCTTCTATAAAAGGTATAATAAGATAAGTAATTGTTAGCTAATTATTTTTAACTTACTACATATGTATATTAATGTATCATCATTATTCTATTATACTTAGGTGTTTTTATAATATAATAAATAAATAGCAACAGGTTGTTAACTAAAATATAAAGTTTATTTTATGTGAATGCAGTACAAGAGTCTGTACTTCTTCCAACCGTCTGGATCCAGTGAGACTATGGCATCCCCAATTGTGGTATGTTATGAGGCTTAAGGTAGTGGGGAAGGGGAGGAGAGGGTAAGAGGAACCCGGAGAAGTGCCCTGCTATTAAGATCTGATCACCGAACACGGCTAAAGCCATTTCAAGCAACGTTTAAATTCTTAATGGTGATATTACACCAGGGCAATACTGAGGGTATCTTGCGCCCTGAAACGTGCTGCAAGTTTACAATATATTATTTTAAATGAATGAATTGTGAAATAACACAAATAAACCTAGATCTTCGGGTCACTAGTACAGAGACTTACTCCTCGACCACGTAGGCCGTCAGATTGGACATGATTTCTTAGTTTGAATAGAATGAAATTGATAAGTTTTTAGTACTTATAATAATTTAAAAAGCATCCCACTAAGAAAGCCACCAATCTTACATATGTTTTATTCGACATATTTAGTAAGAAGGTGAATATCTAACTCCGACTTCCTCATTATGCTTTACAATTTTGATCTAACAGAAAGTTTCGTAAATTTTTACATAATATTATGATAATTTTTCTATTTCCGAAAAACAAGATAAGGCTTTCAGCATCGCCAACATCTGCTGCGCCAACAAAGAATATCCCCTTTCCTGAGATCCCATTTAAAACCTTTCCCCCACAGTTGGGGGCGGGGGTTGAGTTTAGGGGGAGTGGGCCTACATTATTTTTGGGCAACTCTTTTCCCAAATTACCCCCCCCTATCCCCCCAGGGGCGCGAAGGACCCTTTCCTTAAGTATAAAATATACCCCCCAGTAATTATAATTACGAGAAAGACGAAAGCGTCGGGATTTACAATTTTCGGGGTGAGTTTTTAAGGGTTGGCTGATGGAGAAAATAATAAGGGATGTGCCAAGGAATGGCGATTAATTTTACCTATCAAAGCAGGAAATGAGATAGATCTCTTAGAATTTTGCTTACAACCTTGTTAGAACACAGAGAAAAACGAGTATTGCTAATACATTAAAAATCCCTTCAAATTATTGGTAATCCAGTTAATAAGGGATTACAGGTCTTTAAGGAATGAATAAACACGTTTCCTAATAAACTTTTAGTACATTTTGAATACGTTATCACGATGTCGGAGTATGACATGTGTTCTAACACCATGTTCTTATGTTTAGTTCAAAACTTCCAATGCAAATGTCACGCTTAATTTCTTTCATTTCTCGTTTTATTTTTTGATAACTTCATTTAATATATTTTATCTTAAAAGAAAATGTACACTTTAATTTTATTTTGTGCACTTAAACCATCGAAATGTAACTAATTAACTACCTAACCATCACGCCGTTTCACCGCAGGGGTATGGAGAAAGGACGGACCGCCAACAACTCAGTCTTGGCACACACTTCTTGCCTCATTCACATTCATACATCTTTTCAAAAATTCTCTTCTAATAATATTCTGACTCTTGACATGGCCTGACTCAAGCATCTAATTCACTCAATCGCGCCATGTCTTCCCCGGGCATCCCCGAATTCTGCTACCATTAGCATTTGCGACATATATTATTCTTACACTTCCTTCTTCACTCATTCGCTCTACATGCCCAAACCATCTAAGCGTCCATTTCTTAATCTTACTCATTACGTATACATCAGCTTTGCATTCTATCCGCATCTCCACATTGCTCACACGATCATACAAGGTTTTACCACACATTCCATCTTACTTCTGCCAGTTTCATGCCTCACTGCCATGCATCAGGGTAGGTACCAGCACTCCATTATGGACTGCTAGCTTCTAGTGTAGTTATAACTATTATAATATCTACACTATATGACTGTTCCAATGTTAAAAATAAAAATATTTTTTTTGTATATTATCATCCCTGGCTCAGCCCCCGCTTGAATTCTCCTCGTCCGTAGCTTTGCAGTTCTAAAAAGACGAAAGGGGGTAAGAAAACGTATTAAAATGCGAAAGAGAGTAAGGGTGTCTTGGTTCCCTCCCTCCCCTTTCAGGTACAGTACTGCGCGGAGCATGCAGGGGCTGCAAAGGGGAGGTTGGGGTACAAGGAGGCCATTTTGAAGATAACCCGTTTTTAATTTCAGCTTTTAATTTATTGATGACAGCCTGGAGCCTGGTGATTACGGAAGTTTTATCAACGCTTTGGGTCTATTGTAATTTTACGTAGTTACTTTTAATGGGTATTTATTTTAGTAATGATAATAAATATTATTGTATGTAAGCGGCAAAAGCGTTCATTGACCTGTATTCAGAATATTATTACAAAAGGTACTTGTTTCCATGGGTTAAGAATGGTACGCTTAGGAAGTTTATAAATGATGGTAATGCTGATGGACAGTGAAAAAAGTGTTATTAATTTTATTGACCGAGCGTCGTGAATTCCTGTTTTAGCTGAACTGTTTGTTATTTCATCTGTCTATAAATTTGTTTGTATGTTCTGTTTCCGGTTTGAATGCAACCATTTTATTGTTCAAGCAAGCTTTACTTTCCCTAGATGGCTAACTTTGACAGTAGACCGATTTCGGTTTTAGAAAATCATCTGCATCCATTTTGTTATTCAAACATGTACTTCGACTAGATGTCTAACTTTTACTAGGTGACTAACTTTGACCGATCTTTTTAATATTATGGTATCTACCTACCTGAAGTAAGTTTAAAAATTAATTGTCATTTAGATAGTTATGTTTCTATTGACATATTATTGTATAAAGCGTTATTAGAAATAAAAGAAAATGTTACTTAGAATATTATGTGACTTACGATTAAGTAGGTGAAACTTTAGAGTGAATTATTTTTGGGGTATTATGCCGTGTTACGCTACCTCCTCCTTTAGCCAACGTTTTGGACAGCATTACAATGTCCATTATCATGGCAGATGTGTCACACTGTAATACTGTCCGAAAGGCGTATTTTCTTTTATTTAATAAGAGGTACTACCTACGATAGTTTAGAAAGAGAATTAGCATAACAAACCCGTGCCCATTTCAAGGCAGTACTACCGTACTACCTCCTATTGAAAACGGAAAAGGAAAGACGCATCCGAAACGTCTGTTAAAGAAGGAGGTAGCTAAACATTCAATAATTCACCATAATATTTTTGGCCGTGAAAATCTCTATTCATAAATTAAATATCTTCAATTTAAATACATTCTCACAAAACTTTTGATTAATTAAATGGGAAAAAATTAGAGACGTCCTTTTTTTGACACAATGTCTACTGTTTACAGAACTGCTAATAAGTTAGGTATATAATGCGGGGGAATAAGAAATCGGGTCATCCTAGGAAACCTTTGCGCAATCAAATGATTTATATTCTTGATTTGAATTAATTAAAGAGATTGTAGGTAGATATAAAAATAGGACTACACATGAGACATTCATTTTGCCTATCACCAAAAAGAAATGGCGTGTTAACTAAGTAAGTTTTAGATTGGTAAATACTGTCAGAATCTAAAGTTTGTTGCTTGAAATTACTTTAGCCATGTTTAGAGACAAGATCTGAATAATCAGGTACATCCTTACCCTCATCTTCCGTATCCCCACTCTTTTCAGACTCAGAGATTGCGATAATCTCACTGGCTCCGGACAGTTGCGACTGTTGAGCGTATAAGTCAAAATACAATATTCGAAAATTTAAGCCCTGTATAATATGTTTGGGTAGGTACCCAAAATAATTTAAAACGAAAGCCCTGGCCGGGCCTAAGCCCCAAAAACTCTTGCTGACTGTGAATTTCTTAAAATTCTCATTAGCAAAGTTAGGGACCCTCCCCTCTTGTTTCCTCTTCATTTCTCATCTTCCTTCCTTCCTCATTCTCCTTCCCCTCCCCACTTCTTCCTTCTTCTTTCTCCATCCTCAAACTTTCTTCTCCGAGACTTTCTGAATACTGTAATGTACTTCTGAAAGAAAACTTTAAGACTTTTCTTTAATTTCCTCTCGGCTTTCCCAAAATTTAAGATAAAATTTTCAATTATGAATACTTTCCTAACAGTTTTCATTATGATATAAAATTGATAAGAAATGCTTTCATAATTTTGGTCAGCGAAAATGCGCCATCTTTTGTTGTCTTAATAGATAGAAAGATAGGAAGAGAGATACCAGATTTTTTAAAGTAACAAATACTAAAAAAATGGATTCTTAGCCAAATTGACAGAAGTTAATGTCGAAATCACAATAAATATACTGTCTGAAGGACGAATCACATTTAGGAATAAAATTATAATCCAATTTTTTTACTACCCTTCATAAAATTGGCTTTTTCCCGCCTAAACACGCCCATTAAATAACAAAAATATATTATCGAATAAATAAAAGAATTAATAATTACATTTCCAATTACGTGTGTTCTAATTTCCTCTAATAAACAATAAAAAGTGTTAATCTCTAGTGATCTCCCATAAATGTTTGGTCTTGCATATTATCTGCCCGTACAAAATATAAATAAATAATAATTATATTCATTCATTGGTCAAATACATTGAAAATTTAGTATAGTGGATGAAACAGTGGATGTTATTTGTTAGCTATATATAAAAATAATATTGAAAAAACCAAGAAATTATCCAACACACCTAATTTTTGAAGAATTCAAGGATTTAAAATTTAATGATCTTGTCCAAAAAAACATAATAACTCAAATAATAAAAGACAAAAAAATCGAAGTTTTTTAACTGAACGTCGTACTCGTCAAAAACATATATTTCAAACACAAAAATGTAACTCCACTTTTGCACAACATCATAAAATGTATCTAGGAAAAAAATACTTCAACAGCCCACCCAAAAATATCAGAACAATAAAAAACGATAAACACCTAATAAAAGCGATTAAAGAGAAGTTCAATGTAAAAATACCAAAATGATGAAACTATCTTTCAAAGTAATTATAAATTTCAATATTCATAATTGTATTCTTAATCTTGATGCTCACCACTCTTCTAGACACAAGCGCCAGCTTCTATAGAAGAGGAAATTTAATAAAAAATAAATATATGTTGATAATAGTTTGTCTAGTTCAGAGTTAGTAAAAGCATTATAAAAATATCTTAATATATAAAAATTTTGCCTGTTTGTGATTGCAAATTCAAAAAGTATTTCATCGGTATCGCTGATAATAAACGTTTGTTCTTATTAGTGCCAGGAGTATTTAGAGAGCGGTTTAAGTGGTAGAAAAAATTGGGGAAGCCTGAGAAATAATATAATGAGAAACGGAGTCGAATTAAAGACGATATTCAAAATTTTAATAATTAAAGACAATATTAGCGATTCCTAAACAAAAATTTAAAACAGAAAATTCAGAAAAAAATACGGTCACATCTAGGACTTGAACCCCAGACCCTTCCCTTACCGGGACACCGCTCTACCAACTGAACTAATAGGAGGATATCTCTTTTAGTTTTATTTAACTGTATCATACTTCGCATAAGAACTACAAACATTGTCTTCGTTTTCTCACCGCACATTTTTACTGGCTACTATCCTTATATATATGATCGCAAGATTCAACCCAAGCTAAATGCAATCTAGTGTTTTTGATAAAAAAATCATATTTTTATTTTAATGTTCGACATCTATTGACTTTTCTGCAAGTCTAGGATGAATATTTTATTTTTGGGAATAACTCAAAGAGTAAAACCTAAAATTATAATATTTAATTATTGAAGATAATATTAGCAATTCCTAAACGAAAATTTGAAAAAGAAAAATCAGAAAAGATAAGGCCCTGGCAAGGCAAGGGTCCTCGGTTCAAGTCCTAGATGTGATCGTATCTTTTTCTGTTTAAAATTTTGTTTTAGGAATCGCTAATATTGTCTTCATTAATTAAATATTGCATACGCCCTAAAAGTTATTTTTCACAAAAAGCAATTATTAATCAAATCTACATACATTGAATGTGTTTTATTTCACCTTCGCTACAATTTGAACCCAAAATGCACGAGCCCATTATGCAAAACTCTGTAGAGAGAAAACAATTATTTTTTCACCAACATTTTTCCGCAATCCGACCTGTTGCATTTTGTTTTCCCAATTGATTCGAGTTCCAGAGCTTTACACGGGTTAATTAATTTGTACAGGCCCTAATGAATTTAGTCCCTTGTCGGGGGTAGAGGAATGAAGCCAAAAACCAAAAAAACTCTCCCTTCCTGTAATGCCACTTTTATATCAAGTGAAATCACCGCTTAGTAAGAGATACGAACAACGCGGAAAACGGGGAAAAAGAGTGAAAAAAAAGTTAATAAAGGGGTGTTTTTGGAGCCATTTTTTAGGTTTGTCATTTTTTTGTGAAGGGTTGGATTTTGTGAGATTTTAGGATTAATTGTTATTGATCTTATTTTTGGAAATGATGCACCAATTAATTGTTATTGGTCTTAAGTTTGGCGATGCTGAACCAATTAATTGTTATTGGTCTTATGTTTGGCGATGCTGTACCAATTAATTGTTATTGGTCTTATGTTTGGAGATTATGTGTAAATTAATTGTTATTGGTCTTATGTTTGGAGATACTGTACCAATTAATTATTATTGTTCTTATGTTTGGCTATGCTGAACCAATTAATTGTTATTGGTCTTAAGTTTGGCGATGCTGAACCAATTAATTGTTATTGATCTTATTTTTGGCGATGCTGTACCAATTAATTGTTATTGGTCTTATGTTTGGAGATGCTGTACCAATTAATTGTTATTGGTCTTATGTTTGGAGATGATGTGTAAATTAATTTTTATTGGTCTTATGTTTGGAGATACTGTACCAATGAATTATTAGTGGTCTTATGTTTGGCGATGCTGAACCAATTAATTGTTATTGGTCTTATGTTTGGCGACGCTGTACCAATTAGATTAAAATATCACAGATTACATTTTTTAGTTGATTTCATTTTTGTACTAGTCCTGTTGAAAAAAAAATCTTTTATGGAAAATTTTTGATTTATTTACTACATTTTGTGAAAATGAGTAACTGAGGTAACTTAGATAGATATCATCGTAGGTTCTCATTACCTACGTACCTCTTTCTCAAATTGATAAATTTACTTTTATTTTATGCTTACATATTTTTATATAAAATTAATAATTCCAAATATATTATTCCATACAAATAATTTCGGGTCTAACTACCACACACAAGCACCTATATCTCTCCTTCATACACTTGGAAATAAATTCAATTCAAATATCGACATAATTCATCAAAAATGATCATTATATAAGAAATATCTGAATGATGTTTTTAAGTAGCTTATATTATTATTTAGGAGTATCGCGTAGGAGCGAATACATTTATTATTTTTTTCATTTATTTCATATTGTAAACTACTGGTATTTACTTTTATGCCATCTGAACTTTTAAAACCTGTTTATTTTTTTTCTCTTTTCTTATATTATGTACATCTAAATGAAACATTATATGTACCTACTATGTATTTAGTTCATTTTTTGGTTATTTATTTTGTTGCTGTTATTTTTTGTTGTTGTTTTAAAAAAAAACTTTCTGTTGTCACTGTATTATGCAGTAAATTATGTATAATGTAAAAACCCATCAAGGCGTTTAAATAAATTAATAATGAGTATTATTTTAAAGGACCAAATTATTTTTGAAAAATATATTTAAAAACAACGGAATTTTTTTTATCTCCATATGATTTCATTGCACTACCCGTGTCCTATTAGAAAACAGTTTTGTTATTTTTTTAGTTATTTTAACCCTAAGTTTCTCATTTTTCGAAAAAGAGAAACTTAGGGTTATGAATTGCAGTAAAGCGGTAAGCTCTTTGGCTTTGACCGTGATGGTGGACACTGTAATTCTGTACGAAATGTTGGCTTAATAAGGGGGTAGCGCAACACAGCACAAAATAAAAATAATAAATCACAAAACAAGTGTTCGAACACGTGTTCCAACATCGTGATAAATTCTAAATTTATTTAAAAAATTATCAAGAAACCTCTTGATTCGTCCGGATTACCAATAATTTGAGGAGATTCTTAGTATTTTTAAAATTCATTTTTTTCGGTTTTTGCGTAGTGATTTTTTTAATCATTTCACCGGAAATCGAAACCGTATCTTCCCCTAAGGCTATTTGCAAAGAACCTTAACCCAACAGAAGCCACAACGTAACACACCATCATAAGCTAAATTTTAAATTTTCTTCACTATTTTATGGACACACTAGGCAATATTATAACAAATTCAAAGACTCACCCATCAAAATACAAAACTCTTCCTTACCATTTAGGAAACTTTCATATAATTTACACCTTCAAGACTCAACACAAATAAACACAACTTAATTTGAAACACAACATTTATTGAAGCTATGTTATACACAAAATTACATTTAAAACACAAAATAATAAGATAGTCGTAAATATGTCAAGTATTTTCACTAATCACTAATATAATTTGTGCTAAAATTTCCATTTCGATATGAATTTATTATTAAAAAACACATTTTTGAAAAAATAAGTTATATCCACTATTTATATTTGGCCAGACCGGTTTCATTTCCAGTTGAGATGACGCCTGTTACAAGGTAAAACAAGTTGTGTAAAATATATTACAAAATGGAAATAGGTTATAAATGTATATTTAATCACAAATTCATAATAATATCACTACAAAAAAATTGAACTGATTTTAAAATTGCTTTTACTTTCGGCTACAAATACTTATTCGTCAGCTGTCAACTAACGCCTGTGACGTTGCAAATTCACTTTGTGACTGACCTCCGGTCACTAGGTCGGGATAGCCGCATCCCCTTTGACGTAAATTATTCAAATCAGAAACCGGATTTGACCCTTTATTTTGACCATTGCTTAAAAGGTAGAATTGGCGAAAAGGGATTAATGGTTCCAAGGATGTAGGTGAATTGTTTCGTAGGTTGGAAATTTAAGGATGCAATTTAAATTATTAGCAAGTTACATGGCCATTAGTTTTATATTGTAATAATAGTTTCTAGTTACTAGACGGTTTCGCCTTAGTTTCAAATCACATATTTTTAATGAAATCTTTTGTCTCACATGGAGAAAAATGAGTATTGCTAATGTTTTAAGAATCTCTTCAAATTATTGGTCAGGTTAAAAAAAAGGATTGCAGGCCTTTTAATAAATTAGCCTCTTAATAAATTAGCATTACTCTTAATAAATTAACATTAATCGTTTTTCTCCATGTATACCCATAATGTAAAAAATTCTAAAATCATGAAATCTTTGGTAATGAATGGATATTTTCAAGTTTCAGAGTTCATGTTGGAAATAACGTCAATAGATAAAAAAAAAAATGGTTTGCCTGACTTGTAAGAGAGTTGGGAAAATTTCAAGAAACCAGAGCTCATTGCTTTTATAAATAATTTGGGAATGTATAGAGTGGGTGGGCAGATAAAGGAGTGCAAGGAGAGTATCATACTGACCGAAGAGTAGGTATCTACGTGTATGTGTACGAGACTTTTCATGAATGGGATGAACCAAGAGATACTTTATTTATTTTATTTTACATGTACGACAACTAATTTAATATTCAATAACTAAAGAACATCACTTAAGTCAATATTAACGACTCTTAAACGAAAGATGTGAAACAGAAAAAGATTCATTCCTGGGTTCGATTCCTAGATGCGACAGAAAAAGATTCAGTCCTGGGTTCGATTCCTAGATGCGACAGAAAAAGATTCAGTCCTGGGTTCGATTCCTAGATGCGACAGAAAAAGATTCAGTCCTGGGTTCGATTCCTAGATGCGACAGAAAAAGATTCAGTCCTGGGTTAGATTCCTAGATGCGACAGAAAAAGATTCAGTCCTGGGTTCGATTCCTAGATGCGACAGAAAAAGATTCGGTCCTGGGTTCAATTCCTATTTCCAACAGAAAAATATTCAATCCTGGGTTCAATTCCTATTTCCAACAGAAAAATATTCAATCCTGGGTTCAATTTCTAGATGCTACATAAAAAGATTCAATCCTTGGTTCAATTTCTAGATGCGACAGAAAAATATTTAGTCCCGGGTTCAATTCATAGATGCGACATAATCTTTTTATGTATTCTCAGTTTCAAATATTTCGTTTAAGAGTTGTTTATATTGTTCTCAATTATTAAATAATACGATGTGAGGTATTACTCATTTAGTTATTTCACCCTAAAAACAATTTACATTACTTACATTATAAGTCAATACTTATTATATAATATAATATTCACGTCGAAAATGTTGACATCAGCCTTAAGATCAATCTGAGAATGATATTTTTTTCAAATCAAAATTACTTGAAAGCACCTTCATTAAATAATTTATTTTTTTGTGTTTTTTTATTCATAAAAATTTAATGACTACAGTTTTTTGTTTCTACAGCCACCATGCTAGGCACATGCCCGTATTATGGTAGCCAGTAAGGTGTAATGATTCATACAAGTAAGAAACATTAAACATACTTACATAATGATAGGCATCTCGTAACCCCAACAAAATAAATATATGATTAATCAATAGGAACAAACTGCATAAAATCTAGCTTGATATTTATAATTTTTATGCCATATTTTCAAAGTAAATAAATGATAGATATCTACCTGCCATTTTTGCATACTGTCATGTGTCAGAACACGCGTATCTTGTTAACTTTACACAAACATGTAATTTATTTGTCGATGCCTTATTAGTGCTTAAACGAACTTCATTGTAAAGCTACTCCTTTACAAAAATCAACATGACATAGTTTAATGATGCTTATTATCGGTGCTAAATACATACACAAAAAATCAAGCCATTTTTTAACAGACGTGGGCCGAACGCACGCCAGATGTTCAAAACATATAATAATAATGTGTTTTCAATTATTTTCGATTAATATAATACTATAATACTAGGCGGAACTACGCAATGAAGGTAAACTATCTTTCCTTCCGGTCTGCGAGTGAGAAACCGGTTTGAAGGACTGGTTTTTCCGGTTTGACCCTTGTCTAGGGCCCTCGGTGACCCAAGGTCCGGCGCTTTTGTATGTTAGGGCTGTTTTTTAGCATTGTCTTGGACTCAGCGGAAGATGGGTCCGTTTTAGATCCTTTTCGGACACGCCGGTCGACCAGCCGGGCAAAGGAAGTGTTGTGTTGGATGTCGGTCATGTAATAAATAAAATATTTTTAAAATAAATAATTTTTATGTTGTTCAATATTGATGCTATGTGATTTCTTAATTTTTTTGACCACGAAGAGTTTAAAAAAAATTAAACAATCATAGGTTATAGTTACAATTTTTTATTATTATTTATTTATACGTCCATTGCGTTTTTACATACATAGTTCTTAATAAAAATATAATATGAAGATTGTAAGTTCACCATAGTAACAGTAATAATACATTTAACCATATCCATTTGACATATTATAACAGCAAGTAAATAGTAAATGCATACAACAATTATTTGTAGATATAAACCTCTTGTACAAAAATAAGAATATGTATTGTTAACAAAATATAGAGCGTTTGACTGGTTATCGTGGCTTGTTAAATCGAGTGCGTTCGGTCTGCCACTTTACATACATATTTTAAATAGTTTATATAAAAAATATTGTGAAGATTATAAGTATAGAATAGTAAAAGCAATAATATAACCTTAACTATTTGACATATAAAAGCAAGCAAAAAGCAAATGTAAACATGATAGTTTGTAGGTATAAGCATGTTGTAAGAGAATAAGAATACGCCTACTTCTAAGGTATAAAGATGAAAATTGTTTATAAAAATGTTATGTTTAGTAATACTAGGTAGTAGTTGAATTAACATTATATGTATGCGACACATAAAAACTAGTGTATATGTTTGTTCATTCGTTTAATTATCTTTTCACGAACTAGCGGGCTCCATAAGTCAGCCAGTTCGTAAATTGATAAATAAATAAAAATAAAATTATTACTAAATGATTACAGTAATTACATGTGAAAAATAATGCAGTTGTAGTAATTTCAAGAAGACTACACCTTTAATTTCTCAATCTTGAAGAAATAATACGATAAGAGGTGCAATAGCTAGATGTTTATTGTTTTATTATAATGTTATAATAATGAGAGTAGAGTCACGTGGGGTAATCGTAAGCAATTTAAGATTCCGATTTTTGTATTAAAACGCTATAAATATTTCAGTCTAATTTTTTATTTACTAATATGATTAATTATATAGATATCTCAAATAAACACTAAAACCACGTACGGTTCATAATCATAAAATATGTATTAAAAAGTTCACATGCATGTCAATTGCGTACACTTGACTAAAATACGGAATACGCCACGCATTCCGTTGTATAAACTGTTCTTGGGTGCAAAATAACCTACCCGGATGCTTTTTTAATCGCAAAATATTTTACTGCAAAAATTTAATATGAGTTGAAATATTTTTATGATAAGAAGTATTTGGGGTATGTGTACGCAACCACAAAACTGCGTATTCTTACTCCGCACATCTGTATGAGAAATGCCTCTTTGAACCCATAAAACTAGTAATATTTCATTAAAAATTGTCGTAGACCACACCGTTCTGAAATAATTGGTCATACAATAGTACCCATCGGTGACAGAGGCAAGATTACAGATTTACATAATTCTATTACAATACACATAATATAGAAGTTGCCGAATATCACATCTATTTTATATTTGGGTATCTTACACGTAATTACAAAGTAATTAAACAAATAAAACGTTTACTTATACATTTTTAAAATTTATCCGAAGGACCTTTATCAAATAATCCAACCCCTATACAGCCAAGGGGTACAACGGTCAACCTACCCCTTCCTCGCTGCGGGCCACACATGATAAACCTGTTTTCTTACGGTCAAATGACCCCTTTACCCCCGGTATACCCCACACCCCACAGCCTATAGGTGTTTGTAGTTCCTATCTGCATGGTTATAGAATATAGCAGAAGGTCCCCCTGTTCTTTAAGCTGACAAACGATTGAGTTTTGACCAACTGATATATTATTTGACTTTTTTTGAGAGATACGATGTTTTAATATCGAATTTATGCGAATGATTTTTTCTGGAAACGAAATTTTGGCCGCAGAATTCTGGAACACAACTGAATTTTTATCTAATGTATTGTCTAACAATAACGCCTGTCCCTGTAAAACAAGAAATCCTGGGTTCAATTCCTAGTTGTGACCGTAATTTTTTTTATTTTTCTGTGTCTTGCTCTGTTTCATGTTTTGTTTAGATTTATTAGTATTATCTTCTTCTTCAATAATATATTGAACATTTCTTCTAATTATAGAAATCCGTATAAAAACGGGATTGCAGGCCATTTTCTTATAAACTTTTAGTAATGATATCGGAATACGTGATCATGCACCTGCGCTTGTCTTGATAATATATAATAACGAAATGCGAAAATGTTAGGATTTTTATGAACACGTGTTCCGACATTGCGACAGTAAAATCTTATTTTTCTAAAAGTAATCGTACCTAATCCTAGTAATCAGTAAACCAATCAATTCATTCGTTAAGGGCCTGCAATCCAGTTTTTATCTAGATTACAAATAATTTTGATGAGATTCTTAAGGCGATACCATACGTAGTAATGCAAAATCATGTTTTTTGGTTTTAAAATTTGGTCGCCTAGAAATGTTTCAGATGCTTTAATTAAATACTGCGAGTAGGATACATCTTGGCCTTTAAAATAATCGAGTATTTTTTAGATAAACTTTTTATAAGCCCAGAAAAAAATAATGTATAAGGCCTATGAAAACTGCTTTAAAGTTCAAAATCTCCTACTTATGAACCCATTTTCAGTTATGATTTTATTGTATAGTGTGGCAAATTAAGTCATCTATAAAATGATCGAAAAAGAATTAAATATTTATGCCTGAACATCCACAAAATAAAATAAAAGGCACTTTTTGGCCATGTTTTTTTCTTGCATAAATCAAAACAGGCGGATGGTGTTATGCGGGAATTTAAGCCTTATCGCCATCTACGTAAGGGTTGTTATTGATAGCGGCTCAATTTAAAATATCACACGACGTAGTGCATCGCCTTAATAAATTAGCAATATGTAATATTATTTATTTTTCTCCGTGTAATATAACGTAGTTTCTTTGGCTTTTTATGGAGGCGCTATTTTTATTGTTTTATGTATTATTATTATTCATTCATGTTAGGTGCCTACCCATACGAAACGACATATCGTATCACAGTTAATTTTTTACACCGCGAGGGCCAACCTTTTATTTCCATTTCAATGGTTCGACCTTTCAGCCGTCAATAATCCAGCTACTGTATTAGTCCTTTGTGAAATCAACAAGCAACTAAAATCGCTTCCGTTAAAACTGGCCGCCACAAAGCGAGGCAGGATCTCTAATTTCACAGCACTTTTTTATTGAATTTGTTGCAATGGTCACGCCATATGAGTTGGATCGATTTTATATTGATATTTTTGAATAGGTAATACCGGTTTTCAATTACCAGTCAATAAAAATTGTAATTCTATGCTTGTAAAGGGTTTGAACTAGTATATTCTCTAAAAATCGAAGCTGTAATTGAAATAACAATTATTTTACAAGCAATAATTATTAGCCTGAAACACTCATCCACATTGAAAAATCTCCTGATAAAAGATACATGACGCCAACGGGAGCTTTCGATTTCCGGTCGACAGCTCTGACCACTGAGCTATGGCGGCTTATCTCTTATCCGCGAAATAATTCAATATATACTAGTGTTTCATTCAACAATTACTGCTTCTTACATTTTTTCACCTGAAACAACCAACTTTATTTTATATGAGAAAGGCATTGTAAGTGCTAACTCTCTCACTAGATGGCGTCGAGACAAATTGTCTACATTTTTTGGTGAAGTTACTAGAACTTGTCAAATATAAATTATTATTTTTTTAGTAAGCTAATTTTTAAGACAAGATTTTTTAATGCATAGCACAAAGGGTAACAATTATTTTACAAGCAATAATTATTAGCCTGAAACACTCATCCACATTGAAAAATCTCCTGATAAAAGATACATGACGATAATTATTGCTTGTAAAATAATTTTTACCCTTTGTGCTATGCATAAAAAAATCTTGTCTTAAACATAAGCTTACGAAAAAAATAATAATGTAATTGAAATCACTACATTCGATTGATATTTATTACGAATCGGCTTACATTATGAAAACAAAAAATATTAATAGTACATATTTAAGCTTTTCCTACAGTTTTGTGTATTTTTTAACATTAACTCCAAACACTGAGGAAAATAATTCCCCTCAGGGCCTATGTCATTTTTTGGGATGCTGTATGGAGGGTATTTTTAGGAAAGGAAGGGAATGAAGTTGTGGAAACCAAAAATGGTGCGAGGGCTGACGTATGAATCCATCCCTCCCACTGCGTTGCAAGATGATGTTCGGAGAGCGTCTTGCTTGACAGATCAAAAGGTCTCCCTATCCAGCCTGCTACGCAGTTGATGGGCAGTCACATCTGTCTCCAAGACTCGGTCAAACCTCTCCTCATGAAACCGGGCACCCCTGCTAAGTTACCAAACGTAGATGATCTATGGCAGAAGTGTTGGTTGTCCAATAAATGTTCTCGGGGCGTTGGTACCCATACCTGCCTCCCAAATTAAAAATAAGAAGAATTAGGATAGATTGATTAATCACATTATAAAAAATTAAAAGGTAAACTACAAAATATTGTATTGAATCAGAAAATTATGAAAGCATATAAAAAAAACAGTGTGACAGTTTTCTTTGATAAATTCTTTTTTTATTATTCCCAAAATAATAATAAAATAAATTAAACCACTGTTGTGCATCGAAAATTTCCTGAACCTTGCCAAGCGATTTTGTTTGCCTATTACTTATATTCGTGGTGATATAAGACACAATAAGAATAAACGGAGAAAAAAGAGTATTGCTAATTAAGAATCTTTCCAAATTATTCGCAATCCGTTAAAAACGGAATTTCAGATCCTTAACGAATGATAACGAAAACGTTATTACATATTTTCAAATGCAGGTGCATAAATACGTGTTCCTATATATTATGAATTTACTAAAAGCTTTTTAGGAAACAGCTTGCAATCCCGTTTTTAACCGGATCACAAATACTTTGAAGAGATTCATAATAAATTAGCAATACACATTTTTCTCCGTGTAGACATATTTTTGGATTTTATTTATAAATTTATTAACGCAGGTTTTAGAGGTTTTTACATATAAATAGTATAAATTATACCAATACAGAACATAAATGTATTTATTACACATATCAATCTTTGTATTTGTTAAGTGATAAATTAAAGTTGTCGATTGACTCGGTATAATTATTTCCCTGCATAAGTATTCTCGACAATGAGGAATACAAATGGTAGTTAGTACCAGAATTTCTGCACTGAAAGAAATCTATAAATGGATTATGTCTTAATCTTTATTCATTACACAACCAGTTGTTACTTTGCGGTTGTGAGTCACACTCGTCACAAATAGAAATAACCCCATAAATAAAATTAATATTATTTTTCAACATTCATGCAAATTGCACGTTCCAACGCACGTTCGCCAGTACAAAATTAATTTCCCTCTATCAAACCTGAACAATGCTTCCAGCAACAGCTGTACTTACCATAAAATATATTGTACCTTTTGACCACTGGCCTAGGAAACTAAAGCTCCAACACCCGGATGCCCTCTGACCTACGCTATTTTCCCAACTTACCTGGCAAGCTTTTTTGCATTGTCCAGCAAACCCGTTCGGACTAAGGGTAAAATTTTAAAAACCCTTTGGTCATTGTGAAACTAAACCGGTCAAGCTGGTTCTTACCCTATCGACGGTCAGTAATTTCGAATGACCCCTAGAAAATAAAGCGAAAAATTTCCAACACAATGGGAATAAAGGTATAAGTTATTATTTGAAAGCGAGTGACCGTCGCGACAATGAATTTTTTAATCGCGATCGCGCGAATTCGGACATCCGAAAGGATTTGAATATTTAAATTCTGATGGAATAGCAGATGTCCCGCGTTATGTTTGACCCGTATGTTTTGAAACATCTGCAAAAGTAAACCCTTGATTTTTAAAGTGGACAATGCATTCAAATTAAATGCGACGAGACGGTACCTACTCGGTGTCGCGAAATTGCGATTCCGCTGTATGAGTTGGTATAAGTAGGTGCTGCTGCATTATTAATGAAGACTGCAAAATTCTTCAAAATGAAGCCGTTAACTTGCCGAAGAAATATAGCAGATTCGGTAATGTTATTTAAAATTACACATAACTTAATCGATAGTCCTGATCTTCTTCAACGCCTATTATTCCATGTTTCTAATCGCAACAGTAGACAGTGGCTTACTTTTAATCTCCCTCTTTGCAAGACCAATTCCAGACAAAACTCATTTATTTACAGATCCAAATATTCATTAAATTTAAATTATTACCATATTGACTTCTTAACTCGACTTTACGCGGCATAAAACAAAAACTGACTAATCAACATAACTAAAACTAGAACTTCAATCCCTACATATTCCCGTCCTTTGTCTCTTAATACTAATACTATGTTTCCTTCTCCTCCCTCCCCCCTTTAATTTCATATATTGGTAACTAAAAAAAAAATTAATTTAAGAAAACACTTCTATGACATTGTACACCTTACCATTAACTATTCACCAGTGGAAAGTTCATAATTGGCATAATTAATTATATTATTATTGAATTGTTGTATAATTACAGATTTGCTGTTACCTTTTCCTAAAATATACAAATACATAAAAACACAAGGACCAGTCCCAAAACCATGTCAACAGTATTCGAAAGTCGACAGTATTCCTCAATATTTTCAATCTGGGCTTCTGAAACATAAGATAAGCTCAGAATGGAATATATGAGAAAAAAATTATAGTTGGGGCCACACAGTGTGCCAGTTTCAAAATGGCTAAATTCACAAAATATATATTTTGGCGTCTTCTTTATATCACACATCAATCCTTCCTGTCTGAGGTATTAATTTACAGTGGTTATCACATCTTCTTCTTGCAACTTATTCCGGTCAGGGTGATATTTTAGGAGGGGTACATTGGGTAAGTAGGACAATTTTGGATTTAATATTTAGGTATCCTTTCCATCAAGTCTTTACGAATTCATACTTACCTTCTCCCGGATACTGCGCGAATACTATTAAATAACATTACTTACGCATGTAGACTTTTGAGATGATATATTAAATGAGATGATCATAGTTTTAATTTACTGCACGTGGTGAATGCTTCTTATATCATCTGCAAGCGTGAGGCGTCAAAGGCTCTGGGAGAAATAATTTTTCTCATGGCTTATTTTATTTTTTTTTTTTTTTATGTGACACCTCACAAGAGTGTCCCTGCCTGCGCAGTGTACAGACAGGGGAACTATGTCACCACCCGGTTGGGCGGCGTTGTGAGGCGGAATAAGGTTGGGGCTGTAGGAAGGGATTTGTTAATGCGGGCCTTGAAGAGGCTCGGATTATAGGAGGGAGGAAAAACAAATGCCGGTAGCTCGTTCCACATACGAGCCGACTTACACAAAAACGAGTCGTAAAAACGACCCGTTCTCATGAAGCCAACGTCAACCGTGAACGGGTGTTCAGTTCGTGTCCGTCGAGTTTCGCGCACGTGCACCGGTGCATCAGGAATCAATGCTGCTAGCTCTTTGGAGCAGGCTCCATTGAAATACCTGTAGAACAGACACAGCATGCCTACATTGCGTCTATGCATTAGAGAAGGCAATCGGTCTGTTAACAACGGATTGTCAATCAGACGGATCGCTCTCCTTTGCACAGATTCAAGCAGGTTTATCGAGTATTTTGGGGCACCAGCCCAAAGGTGGCTCCCAAATTCAATAGTTGGGCGGACTTGAGACTTGTACAGGGTCAGCAGCTGGTCACTGTTGAAGAATCTCCTAGCCCTGTACAAGACGCCCAACTTTTTGGAGGCCTGATTTACTCGGGCTTCTATGGATCCCCGATACTTGAGCCGGTCTGATATAGTAACTCCAAGCATTTCAATGGAGTCTTTATTGGGGAGAGTGCTCCCATCAAATTGCACCAGACAGTCATTGATCTCCCTCTTTGCCGAAATCAGACACGCTTGGGTTTTTGAGACGTTTTGAATTATGACATATTTTGGAGTTGCTGTGTGAAGGGTCTTTTTTAAGCAAAGGAAAAGCTCTGTGAAGGAAAAGGTTACAAAGAGTGGGAAGGAAGGTAAGGGTTATTCTGTCCAGGAGTGACAGACGTATGAATGAATCCCTTCCACTGCGATGCTAGGCAATTGGTCAGAGAATTCTGCCGGAGAGGTCAAAATGTCTCCCTCAACCAGTCTCTCTCGCAGAAAGTGGACAAACATATCCGCCACCAAGACCTAAGCAAACCTCACTCCATGAACCCGGGCACCCCTACTAAGTCACCAAACCTAAACATATGGCAATGGTGTTGGTTATCCATACCTGCCTCCCAAATTTAAGTACAGAATAAGTGAATAAAAATTAAATAACTGATTGCAATCGACGGTATTTATTTATTTATTTATTTATTTATTTATTTATTTATTTATTTATTTATATATAATTTGTACATTTATTTATAACAATTACAGGTAATAAAGCCTAAGACGTTATAATTGTACCATTTATGCAGTGTATATGCAATGCCAAAAATCTCGCAAATGCGCTATAGGACACAAAAAATAAATCTGATTTCTTATCTACCGCATTCAAAAAGCACGTAGCTCTCCCCACAGGTGAGTTCATTAATAAATTAGTGCGGCTTGCTCTACTATATAGAAGATTGTGATGACGTCCTCGATAGACAACCAACCGTAGATTTGTAACTACCTCCTCCAACTAAATGCATTTATATTGCATATATATTTACAATATTGTCGTACCTGTACCTACTCTTTCTATTATCTATCTATTGACTCCATAGTTTAAAATGTATACAACTTTTTAATTCGTATTTTGATTTAGTTATGCATGTAAATATTCTTTAAGTATCTGAATACGTCTGTCTCGACACAGGTGTACCGTAGTGAGACAGATGTCGATAAATACACGTAAAAAACTTTATATTGATAGATAAATAAATCAATAAATAAATAAAAATTCTGCGTTTATTTATTTATTTACACCCTAGTTGGATTTTACATAAAATCAATAAAATTCAGCTGTGTTAAATATTAATATAGTAACTGTGGTAGAGCAAGTACTTAGTATTGATTAATAAAATTGATTATTATTATTATTATTATTGATTAATTATTGATTGATGAAATCTATCCCAAATTAATAAAATTAATTAATCAAAAACAGCACGATTTTATCAAAGGAAGATCCACCGCAACTAACTTAACGGTATTTCAAAACTTCATTATACAATCATTTGCAGAAAATAAACAAGTCGACTGTATATATACAGACTTTTCGAAGGCATTCGACAAAGTATCCCATAAACTACTAATCCAAAAACTATTTGCTCTAGGAATAAGGGATAACATGCTAAAATGGTTTAGTAGCTATTTGTCAAATCGTAAACTGTTCGTTAAAATAAAATCTTGGATGTCGAAAGCTTTCCGGGCTACCAGTGGCCTACCGCAAGGTAGTCACCTTGGCCCGGTTTTGTTCCTCATTTTCATCAATGATATAACCAATTGCTTCAACGATGTCGAGGTATTGCTCTTTGCAGATGACGTCAAACTATACAAGAAAATAACTGATATAAATCATTGCCATATACTACAGTCAAATATTAGTAACTTTAGAGATTGGTGCGTTCAAAATAATTTATTTTTAAATGTAGTAAAGTGCAAAACCTTGACTTTCTTCAGGAACAAAAATCCTGTTTTATTCGAATATTCCATCAATAACATAGCTTTAGAAAGAGTCACGGAAATGAGAGATCTTGGAATTATTTTGGATGAAAAACTAAGTTTCACCAATCATATCCATCAAATTGTGAACAAAGGTATGAAAACACTAGGCTTCGTATTAAGAACAACTAAAAACTTTAATTCTTTGCAAGCCATTAAACTATTATACGTATCTCTAGTAAGAAGTCTAATTGAATATAACTCAGTAGTTTGGTCTCCATCTTATAAAATTCACATTAACAACATTGAGCGAATACAAAAAAAATTTCTACGTTTTATAAATTTTAAATTAAATATCCCTGTCGAGGACTTAAAATACAATTTCTTACTAAATACTCTAAAAATACATACATTAGAAGATAGACGTAAAATAAACGATTTAACGTTCTTATTCAAAATACTTAACTCAAAATTCGACTGTTGTGAACTCCTGCAACTTATAAACATACATACACCCACAGTAACAACACGACAAAATACAATATTCTACAGCAGCACACATAAGCGTAACTACATTGCCCACTCTCCGATACAACGACTTCACACCATGGGAAATCATTACTTGGGTGATGTTGACATATTCAATACCAACTTGGCAAGTTTTGTGGATCATTTAAAACATTTATTTCAACAATACTCCTAAACACATCATGTAAACCAACAAATAGCTGTAATTTTCTGTTTTTGTTTCTTGTGTTTGTATGACTTGTTGCATAGCTTTTATCAAATGTAATTTTATTCTTATTTTTTATGTTTGAAAGTATTTGTCAAATTAAAATTATACTACCAACAATGTAAAAGCCCTCTGGGCGTTAAATAAATAAAATAAGTTGAACGCACACGAAAACAATAAATAATAATGATAACAACTTGGTTTATTGTCTCGATATTTCAACGAAAAGTGATCCGAAAATCTAATATAATTAATTCCTTCGACACCAGTATGGTTCGACATCTAGGATGCAAACGAAAAAACAGACCAATCATACTTATAGATCCTTGTCCATACTTATAGATCCTTGACCATACTTATAGATCCTTGTCCATACTTATAGATAGAACGTGTTGTATTTACGACTCCTACCTTTGCAATTCCTACACACCCCTGATACCTTTTCCGAAACTTCCGCTTCTTCCTTTTTAAAAAACATCCTCCACAGAGCATTCCCAATTAGGGGGCGTATGCCCTGAAGGAAATATTTTTCCTTTAACCTTCTGAGTGAATTTTATCTTAGAAAAAAAATACCAATGTTTGATATTGGATTGGGAATTGAGTTATCGATGGCTAAAATTTTAATCATCGAATATTCTAATAAATTTTAAACAATTTATTTAAGCACGCAAAAACATAAGTTGCATTTGAAAATACCGGTATGTACGATAAACAAACGGAATAACGCAGTTAGTTGAAATTTTCCACAGTCCCGCGGCAAAACGTTGTATCTCCCGTCCATCTGCATCCGTTTCCGGCTCACGGACCGACTACTAGCGGCTCAAACGCCACTGCCGGCGAAATGCGGAAGTTTCACTTTGCTGCTGGCACCACTAGGTACCTACTTGTCGTTCGTTGTTTACAAATTCTTTGGTTCAAATTCCTACGTTCATTATGCACTTTGGTTTACAGGTTATAAATTCAAAAGTATACGTTCAAAATTGCTAGCTTTAATAGGTCCTTAGTTAAGACTTGGAAGCTCTGGTAGATTACAAGCAAAGCAGTAATGAGCTCAGAAGAAAGTGAAGTCCTGTAAGAGAAAGACAATACGAATGCGAAAAAACTTCCAGTTTGTAAATACTATGCATGGTCCTCCGGTCGTCTTCATTATCACTGTCATCGAGATAATTCATTGTGTTAATAAAGTTTATTATCACCTGTCATCGAGATAATTCACTGTGTTAATACAGTTTATTGAGATTGAGTTTATCATCTGTCATCGAGATAATTCATTGTGTTAATACAGTTTATTATCACCTGTCATCGAGATAATTCATTGTGTTAATACAGTTAATTATTACCTGTCATCGAGATACTTCATTGTGTTAATACAGTTTATTATCGCATGTCATCGAGATAATTCATTGTGTTAATACAGTTTATTATCACATATCATCGAGATAATTCACTGTGTTAATATAGTTTATTATCACCTGTCATCGAGATAATTCACTCTGTTTATACACTTTATTGAGATTTTGTTTATTATCTGTTGTGTCAATACAGTTTATTATCACCTTTCATCTAGATAATTCCTTGTGTTAATACAGTTTATTTTCACCTGTCATCTAGATAACTCCTTGTGTTAATACAGTTTATTATCACCTGTCATCGAGATAATTCATGGTGTTAATACAGTTTATTGTATATTATTCCACCATCCTTATATCACAGTTAAACCTTCGACAGTTTTAGTTTGCTGTTTGCGAATTTCTACTAATTTATAACATACGAGTATTTCTCTTGAACCCTTTCAGTTGTAAGTTCCTAAATACTGTTGTTTTTGAAGATAATGTCCATATATATTTGTAAAACCAAAACGGTGACTTTATGAAATACCCACGATAGAAAAAAATCTAAGTACCTATGCTCCGAAAATTATTAAAAATACATTTTGTTCAGCTATTTTATTATTATTGTTTCCTTGATTTTTTTCTTATTTTGAACGAATCGTGTTTTATAAAATTTTTTCATAATTTTCGCTGAATTATTATCTTTTTTTACATAAGCTCACTCCAAAGATATTAGAAGAACGATATATGCTATGTTGGCCGCCGGACCGTAGGCGGAGTACTACCTAATTAGGGTACTTCGAATACTATCGGGACGTGTACGCACAGAAATCTGTTCTATGTATTAGTGCGGATACCTTAGCGTAAGCGAAGGTGTGCAGTAGTATTGGTGAACAAAACCAGCGACACTGGGCAAAACAATTCCACACAGTATGAACTGCTCATAGCACATCTCGTTCTTCTAATATCTTTGGCTCACTCCCTCTAACATTCCTATTTATATATCTCCCTTTCAAACCATCTTCTTCTTCTTTTGAACGCGACGGAACCTTTTATTTAAAGGCCCATTACACGATTTAGGATAGATGGTTTCAAATTCTCGCTGTTTTTCATCACCATCAAATCGTCATTCGATCGCGATTCTCGGTTCATTTCAGCTTTTGACCAAATTGTAATCAGCTAACAAGCATAACAACACGACCGGTACATTTTCCAGCTATTCTGGTCAAAAGCTGTAACGATCCGAGAATTTTAACTTAGTCTCCAGACAAGCCAATTAAATTGATGTTGATGTTTGAAAATGTAAGAAAATTTTTGACTACTTCGGGCACACTGACACGCCCACAACTCACTTCCATATGTTCATCTATTCTGTGGCTTAAACAATTTAAAAGATTTTTCACCAACAAAAGTATGTTCACAGGGTAGTTAATTATTTTTTAACATTCAAAAGTGTAATAATGAAAATTAGAGAGTCCCCGGGAATAAATCATGCTCCCTTTCCCGTGGAACGCCGGGTGTAGCTAGTAATAAATACAATTAAATAAAGTCATAATCTGCGTGTTATTTACATTATTATTTCCCTCCATTCGTTTCGTTTCAAGACGGTGCTGATTTAGTACAACCGGAAAACAGTTCCTACCGCGGTAATGTCACCGCTCTAACTAACTAGGTGATGTTAGACAGTCAGAGTTAGAAAAGTTGAGATTGGTTGAAAGAGAAAAAAAATCACATATGCCTCAAAATAACCCAAAAATGAATCATTTTAAACACGATTAAAAAAATGGTTGACGATTTCAAAACAACTTGGATGATTAATATATGTCGTGCGGGTCGTGTAGATAAGTCGTGTAGGTGGGAAGGCTGACAGAGATATCGAAAGAATTGTAAATCAGGTAACTCCATTAACGGAGGACTGAACGCAGTTGGCGCTAACAAAAAAATATCCAAAGAAGTGAAGCTTGCAGTCCACAATGGAGTGCTGGTACCTATCCTGATGTATGGCAGTGAGGCATGAAACTGTCAAAGAAAGATGAAAGTAGACTGAATTCTGTAGAAACTAGATCCCTGAGTATCTGCGGTAAAACCATATATGATCGTATGTGAAATGTGGAGATCCGCAAAGAGGGCAAGGAATGATGTAAGCGTAATGAGTAAGATTAAGAAAGGGATTAGATGGTTTGGGCATGAGTGTAATGAAAACATATGACGCAAATGAGAATGGTAGCAGAAGTCATCTTTTGTTTTGATTCTGAATCTCGACAAACCCACAGGGGGATACTCTTTATATTATATACACATGGACTACATGCTGCGTCGTTTGTCCAATACTTTATAAAATTTATTTTAAAAAGTTCGAATGCAGCTCGAAGATCAAGACATTCTTAGGACAGAGCCCACCTAGTTAAAAGCGTATCAATGCCGTTTCATTTTGGTTTTAATAATAAGCTATAAAACAGTGTACAATAATAAATGTTACCATGTTTAGTGGCTTCCTTTTCCGCGTACTAGTTAGTTCTCCTTCACCACAACGCTCGCAGATGGCGGTTTGTTGTGTGGTGCGGGTTACAAGCGGTTGGAGGTCATATATCATTTCCACTACCTCTTCACTTGCTCTCTTTGCAGACAAAAATGTATCCTGAAGAAAACAGCTAAAAACGTAAAAATTGTTATTAAGGCGATGCCATACGTAGTAATGCAAAATCATGCATTTTTGGTTTGAAAATTTGGTTGCCTAAAAATGTTTCAGATGCTTTTATTAAATACTGCGAGTAGAATACATCTTATCCTTTGAAATAATCGAGTATTTTTTTAGATAAGTCATTTTATAAGCCCAGAAAAAAATAATGTATAAAGCCTATGAAAACTGCTTTAAAGTTCAAAATTTCCTACTTACAAACCCATTTTCGGTTATGATTTTATTGTATAATGTGGCAAATTAAGTTATTTATAAAATGATCGAAAAAAAAATTTATGCCTGAACATCCACAAAATAAAATAAAAGGCACTTTTTGGCCATGTTTTTTTCTTGCATAAATCAAAACAGGCGGATGGTGTTAAGCGGGAATTTAAACCTTATCGCCATCTACGTAAGGGTTGTTATTGATAACGGCTCAATTTAAAATATTACACGACGTAGTGCATCACATTAAGTTATATACAACCGAGACAATTTTATTGGACAGGATATTATGGAGCAAAGTTGGAAGCTGGCCCACCACAAAATTGAATCTTCAAAGTGAAAAATTGACCAAATATTTTTACCTGCAAGTCTCAACAACGGTGTAATATCTCACAGAACTTTGAAATGCTTATTTTAAATGTGCTCTATAATTCTTATTTTTGAATTTTCGTAAAAACTAGACCATTTTAAAAAAAACAAATAAAATTATCTTTCAGGTGTTTGTATTTGAAATAAACATTGATATTTTTAAATAATGAAATTATAACATCAAACTTGAAAACTGTCACTTCACTTTTAAGGCCGTTTATACAAAACAAATATTCTTACGCATTCAGCTCTCTACGAAAAAATCCCGCCAATTTGTAATCATTCAATATAATGTATTGGATTTTCTCTGCGGAATTAAGAATGAATATTTGAGACAAACTGAGAATAATGTTTAAAGAATAATGTTTTTCTGCGATTGCTCTTGAAAAAACAGAACAAATACAGTATCTAGGGATCGTAATTGGCATAACCTCAGATGGATACCTCACATCAAACAAATCACAAATTAAATACTCATTTTTCTAAACAAAAGAGACATTTATATATATAATAAAACAATATAGTTTAAACTTCGCCAATCAATAATAGAATATGTAATTATTGCTTGGGGAGAAGCAACAAACTCGCCTAGTGATTACATAGAAATCGTACAGAAAACGGTCTTAAATGTAATACTAAAAAAACATAGACTGACTGCTGCAGACCAAATATTCAACACTTGTGACGTACTAGATATACATACGTTAAAACACTACTAAACTACATTTTTGACCACAAAAACAAAATTCAACATACACAAAATATCACTAACAGATCAGTTAGACAAGCGTAAAATGAAAACACATAAAAACTCCGACAGTAAATACAAGTTTTGGACAAAGACACTGTCAATACCATGCTATAGAAGCATTCAACACTCTAACACTTGAAAATAAAATTTCGGACACAAAATTACAAAATGGATTAAAGAACAAAATGACAATATTACCAAAATTTCATAACATAAAATAATAAAACCTACACGTAACACACAAAACCAATATAAAAACACACATCACTCACAAACACACAAGATTATATATATTTCTCTTTAAACGTATTATGTATATTATTTTTTTTATATTATAAAATGAAGGCCTCAGCACGGGTAAGCCACCCAGTGAGGCCAACATTACTGGATAAATCAAAAAAAAAATTGTTATTCCTCTTTCCAACGACGAAAAAGTCACATATCTCCGCTTTATAGACCAAAAAAAAGTTATGATGAATGTACGCTCCAGCCAAATTTTTCCCTAAGAGTCTCTAATGGAAGGTGATGTTTGTGGCTAATAATGTCCTTCCAGAGCTTGAGGGGATAAAGGAATGATGGGAGGCCAAAACCATTTCATCGAAAAGCAGAAAACCTATGGAATGCGAGGCGTTTGATGATGACGATTTATTCGCAGAGGTTGGCTCAACCATAAGAGATGTCAGAACTTAAATGATGCATTAGATTTTTCAAATTTGCGCTGTACTCTAACAATCTTAAAAATAAAAATGCAGCATTCAATGGTCGTGTTCTTTAAATTACTCATAAAGTGTACCTAATACAGATCAAAAAATGTATTATTTATAAATCTTAGATATAAAATAAGATTTTTTATTAAATTTCTATTGCGCAAGTTTTTTTCACAATTTTCAACGAGTAGAAAGCAAAATCTTACAATACTAAATTTTAGTGTACTAATTTTAATGTCCCCTTCAGTTTTATATGAGAAATGATTGAAGTTATGTTGAAAAAGTGTTACTTGTTTTCGTCACATTTTCACTCCGCTAATACCATTTCCAAAATGGCAGGATCGGGAGTCTAATTCAGTGAAAGGCTTTTATTTTTCATCCCCCAACGAAACAAAATAAACAAATTTCTTACGGCGCGTAGGGAGTGGGGGGTGGGTGGAACAAGAAGTCGTTCGTTCGGAATTTAAATTTCCAGAAAGCGGGAAACAGGATAGGGGCGGAAGCGGGTAATGTATCGCAGGTCCTCACTTCCTGTTTCTGAGATGGGGGGGATTTTGGCGGGAATTCTTCACAATGAATTTGGATTTTATTATGGAGAGATTGATGACTGTGGATTCGGCGGGGTATGGTGAACGCGAAACCATGAAATTACCAACCAAAATCTGCATCAATTTAAAATGGAGAGAAACAGTTATTCAGCCCAACCCTGTCATTTTCATTCGTTACATCAAAAAAACAAAGCAACTACAGAAAATAATAGACACCTTCCAACGCCAATTCTCACAGAATCATCCGGAGCAACGTTCCGATTTGTTAAATCCATCACACGTTTTTTTTCATCAAGATTCTGTTAAAAATGTGACTACATGACCATTTTCTAATTAAAAATTAATCGTTCAGAATATATCTGAACACATATTCAACACAGGTGGCCTTAAAATAATAATAATAACATGGCATTTATATAGCGCAGTTTAGTGTCATTTCACTTCAAGTGCGCTTATCCGAATACATGTAAATGACGAGATGTCAGAACATATTATTATTTTGAAGACCATGTGTTCCGACTTCCTCGTAACATATTCGTGCTTTACTGAAAGTTTGTTAAAATAATATAATATATATAATAAAATTTGTCGAATCATTCATTATTGGTCTCCAGTCAAAAAATTTAATTATTGGTAAAGGGAAGGAACTATTTCAAGAATGTCTCGTATCATTAAATTAAATTAACTACGCTTTTATTCTTTTCTATTAATATGTTTTCTTTTTATTTTTATCTCTTTTTTCTCTCTCTTATTTCTGTACATCATTACATTGTAATCTAAATAATTATGGCAACCATAATACGGGCATGAGCCTAGTATGGTGGCTGAAGACAACAAAAAACTGTAATCATTCAATTTTTTATGAATAAAGAAACAAAATGTCTCCTTTTAAAAGGTAAACAAATAATTTTACCCGATTTTTAATAGATTAACAATATTTCACAAGAGTCAGTTTTCTCAGTGCACCCCTTTTAAACAGAATGCAATTCAGTTATGTGAATTAATTAATAAGCTCCTTTTTTCGTATGTTCAAAAAATCGACACACATAAGCACTATCCAAAACTATTCAAAATCAACCTGCGGTGCACTTTTGCTGATTTAAATCTCCATTTTGAGAAACTATAATAGTATATCAAAAACCATATTTCAAAACATTACTACCCGACTTTGCCGGAGATTTGACATGAAGAATCTGAAATAAAAATATGGCGTCTAGTTTTTTGACGGTTTTGACAAGTATGTATTTCTACTAGTCTTGGGTCGAACTTGAATGACCCGCTCATTGAAACCCGCTCACGAAGAACTAAATAGCGATTTTTTCGTATTTCTTGGATCTCGTGACACATAGATAGATGTACGATTGAGCAAGCGGGTTATCAGCACCCGGGTCTCACAATCCGTTTCCGCGACCAGAGTAATGGCAGCCAGTATGGCTGGACGAGCGGCCATAAAATATGTATATTTTAAACTGTCTTCTCTTCTTGATTTTATTATCTTCTGTTAGTTTCTTTCTTTTTGCAAAAGTTTGTGTAAAAGGTAATTTCTTAAAATTATTTATTTATTTTAAATGTTCACTGTATATATATTTTATTAAAGTTTTTTAACATGATTAAGATGTTCTTACTGATTTGCAAACAATGCGATTAAAATATAAATGTAATATTCATAAAATATCGTCTTACCTCAGAGTAAAAATGAACCGTAAAATAAAAATAAAAATTATGCAAGCATTGCAAACTCTGTTCATTTTTTACACCCTCTTGCACTCCTATCCCAGTATCAAAAAAATCATAGTAACGTGTGCATGTAACTCTAGGACCTGAAAACTGAAACCAAATTGACAAATAATTTCAGTTTCAGATTAACCATCTCTTTTTCTGTGTTGCGAGAGTGATAGTCACTTGAGACGCCGGGTCTACACACTTTCACTTCTATAGCACGGTCTAACATTTACATGACCTACATACGTCAAACGAAAGTGTAAGAAGCCGGTGATGGGTAATCGAGTTTTGGGTTTCGGGTCGTGTTTGACCTGGTACGGTAGCGGCGGCATGCCCTTAAAAACCACCCAAATATAGGGTTTTCGAGACCCGCTCACTACCCACTTGCGTCGTGAGCGACCCGGGTAGTGTATAACAAACAATTGACCCAGAACTACCTCCTTCACGTTGTACTCATTGTACTAATTGCTCTACTCCCAATAGCTACAAGTGTCTACTAAGATAATATTTATCCACCCATGTTGAAAGTAATTTATATGTGCTTAACGATCGGTATACTCGTGAGAGATCGCATGCATTTTTTATTCTCTGACAGCGAGAACTTCTGCCAATCTGAACTAGCCAATTGACACAACTACTCATTACTTAACCAACGATTCACATTTTCAAAATCACTTACAGAGAGTTAAGCAAGTATCTTTTGAAGCATGTCATAAAATAGTGCCCCGACGAACTTTGCTTCTTTCTACCTTGCTCTATTTCTTACCAATCTTTTCTAGTTGTACCAACGCAACATTATCCCATAATGTCACCTTTTCTACAATTATTTGATATTGATGTCTTTAGCATTTTTGAATCTTCTAAATGCACACGTTAGTTACTAACTTCTATTGTTTTTACTGCTTCTACTTATTCAAGTGTATTTTTGTTATATTTTACCATTTTTGATTTACTTTACCTTGGATCTAAATTTATAATCTAAAGATGAAAATAAACAGACAATAACTTCTCAGTAAGTTCTTTTCCATTTAAATGTATAATTAGTTAAAAAATCAAGAAGACGAAAGCTTTTTAAATACAATAGAAAATTATAGTAAAAAAAGATGTTTCAATCATATTCCAATCAGGAGAACTTGTCCCATAAGGATTTTCCTTACACTATCATTACAAAAACAACTGTTCCAATTCTCATTGTTTCAGACAACCATGTCGTCAAAAGCTTCACTTTAAAAATGAATATTTAATATCATAAAACTGTCGCGTTTCTTACTGCGAGCAGATATCTTAATTATAAATAGTGAAATGTGTTTGTATGTGCTACTAAAATTCCTCAAACTAAACTGCGCATCGACGACTAAGAAAAATATAAAGTTTGTAATTTTGACGCTTACCCAAAACTGAATGATGTATTTTAAGGTTATGTAATTCTCATAGCTTTTATGTATGAAATTTGTATGTCGATTTATATGTTTTAAGCAAGCATTAATACAGGGTTTTCCAATAAGAGGTGTTACTTTGAATAGTCCGCTAATTCGGTAGATGTTACTTTTGAAACTGTCATTTTTTGACATTTGACGAGTAAAAACTACGCCACTATACAAATGGAACGATACACCGTTCAACAACGCATTGAAATTAGTATAATTCACTTGAGTGAATCAAATGCAAATCATCTTGAGTGATGAGGCCCATTTCCACCTCGGTGGCTTCGTCAACAAGCGAAATTGTCGCATCTGGGGCTCGAAAAACCCAAGAGTTATTGTTAAAAAGCTTCTTTATCTTCAACGTCTGACTGTTTGGTGCAGTTTATGGTCCGGCGGAGTCATTGGACCTTACTTTTTCGAAAATGAGGCTGGAGCAACAGTTACGGTAAATGGATTGCGCTATCGAGAAATGATTAATGATTTTTTTATGGCCGGAATTGGATGGTATTGATCTGGACATCGTTTAATTTTAACAAGACGGCGCTATGTGCCACACAAGCAACAAAACCATTGATCTTTTGCGATTGAATATCAAAATAACACCTCTTATTGGAAAATCTTGTATATCATTTCCATCGTGCATTGGTGACAAGATTTTAATAGCCAGGAACTTCCTCACCTCTCTTTTCCCCATCTCCTTCCTCTTCCAACTACCTTCAGCCTCACAACATACCCCAAACGGGGATGCCATAGTCTCACTGTATTCAGCCAGTCGGGACTCATGTGCAGTTTCACATTAAGAAAATTAAGACTGATGTCACGGGCATAGCCGGGTACTAAAACCAGTATCATAGACACTAAATAACATGAAAAATTAAAACATTAAAAACATAACGCCATTGTAAAACGGAAGAGGGCGTGTTCCACCTTTATCGTTTCTTACCGCCATTTCTCTTTTAGATCTGAATAATATATTTTCTTTAAGTGGCGGGCGGTGGCGGAAACAGGGGGCGGTGAGGAAAAAGGGGGGCGGTGGTCGGTCGACGCCTGAAATGGAAGTTATTTAAAACAATCCTGTTCGCTATTCATGTAATAAATCAAAAAAATTCGAGTGATTTATGTAGGAATATTTTTGTGTTTATTTATTGTTTCGTGGTTATAAGAAGAGTCGTGTCAGATGGCTTACAAAAACAATAATAATTTATCAGGCTTTTATACAAAAGGTATTACTTTCTGTACCTACTATCAAACTTGCACCGAGATTGTTCAAACACACAAAAAGGACGAAAAGTCGTTATAAAAAGGAGATGAATAATTGAAAACTTCTGCGTCGACTTATATAGAAAATTAAAAATAGAGGAAGACTTAACGTATTATATTTGCACTGAAATCAGGTACGGAGTGTAGTATACTAAATTGTAACAATGTGGATTTCATGACACTATGTGAAATGTATGGTAAAAAAGTCTCGGATGCCCGACAAGGACACGATTCATTGCCAAGGAAGACATGGCACGAGCAAGTGAAACAGATGCTTATTACAATACAATAATATCATTCCCACTTTAAAAATGCACCCAGTTGACGGTTACTCTAGAATTCAAAACTTCAAAACTTTACCCCGAACCATTTATAAATCCCTGAGGAACGCCGGGTACACATTAGCTAGTTTCATATAAATCAGGAAACAATTTTCATTGCAATTCTCTGGGTTTTCAACCAATGGCATCTAGGTGATTCACGAGTCTACAACTCTAAAATTTAGTACCTCTCTAGCCCACGGTCAACTAACTAATTAATAGTAATTGGACCGCTATAAAACTCTCTCTAATCACACGCTCTTCGGGTTATTTCACATCCATACAACATCTCAAAGATATCAATCTGTTATTATGACTCTTGACATGAACCAGGTCGAGTATTTGATTCATTTGGTCGTCCGATGTCTACAACTTACGTCCCTGATTATTCTTCCATTGATTTTTTTTTATTACAAGACAATAAATTCCAAATGATAACAAAGAAATAATGTATTATTCCTAATGAGTTTATAAAACTCATTTCGGGAAAGAAAACATTAGAAAGTACAAGGCAAATAAATAAAATTCATTAAAATAAATACATTAAAATAAATAAACGCAGATGTTATTATGGAGTTCCATAGAAAGATTGTGTTAGTCATTAATGAAACTGCTAAGGAAATAGCTTTTAAGAGCTTTTGCCAATGTTTTTTTGTTCGTTGCCGGAAGTTTTAAATTACTAGGTAATGCGTTATATTGTTTATGTGCAATGTATTGTAAGGAGTTAATTCCAAATTTGGTCGTGTAAGTAGATGACGATAAATGTATTTGATTTTGTGATCGTGTTTTGTGCTGGTGTATGTCAGAATTAAAGACTGGTTTAGTGTTGGTGTGTGAGGAGTGTTGAATTGTTTGTAGAATGGCAGTTGTGATTTTATACTTTGGCAGGACTGTAAAAGGAAGTATTTGTGTCTGTGAGTATATATCTTTGACATGTGTATACCATGGCAGATTATATATATTATGTACGGCTCTATTTTGAATTACTTGTATTTCGGAACTTTTTTTTTGGTAATGGTATGCTAATGATTGCACATTTGATTTGCTTGCATGCGGCCTTCCTCAGACGTCCCGACTTCTGCTACCATCCAATTAAGCGTCACTTGTTCACCTACTAAAATACATTACTAATATAAATCTAATAGTTTACTGCAGACTCCTACTCAAACTTAAACCATTCATAACTATTTCTTATTTTCCGAATCAATACTTAGACTCGACCAGCCCCGCAGTTCATCCCCCTGCCCACTCCTCCCTCTTTTCCCAGCCGGCCACCCAACCCCTCACCACTTCCATTTCTTCTGATGTTAATTTACATTTTAAATTGCACTTAGCTACGGTGGGCGGCGACTCCGTGGGGGCAACTGGCAACTGCAAACTAGTTGTACCTACTAGTACTCACTGCCGCAGTGTAACTTGGAACACTTTCTAAGTGTTGAGCGCTGAACAAATAATCTCTAGAAGTGTCGGGAGCCAGTGGCAGTTAAGCAGAACAATAAACATCAATAAGTTTGATTTTCGGCGTAGGTACACGGAGAAAACTTACCGATTTAAAATATTGGTAATTTATTATGAGTCTCTTCAAATTATTCATAAGTCGGGTAAAAATGGGATGGCAGGACTTTAACGAATGAATTGATAGGTTTCCTAGTAAACTTTCAGTAAAACATGAATCTTTGGGATGTCGAAACACGTGTTCATAAAAATTCTTCTATTTTTGCATTTCGCCATTGTAAATTATCAGGACAAACGCGTTATAGTAGGAATATACTAAAAAAATAGTGGAAAATGGTCTGCAATGCATTTTTAACCAGATTCCATAACTTTTCAAGGCATTTTGGTAAGGGTTATGACGTCCTTAATTATTGGCGTATGCTGTGATGCTGAAGGGAGTAGAAAATGGAAGGAGAGGGATAAGATGAAGGTACCTGGCTATTGAAACTGAATGGTGGTTTTTCACCTGGGCGAGTCTGAGAGTACCTACCTATTTACTGTCTACCTTACTCAAATAAAATATTTCAAGAAACCAATCAACACATATTCAGTTATATATAAACATTCCTTGCAAACTCAGTGTATTCCCGGGAAGTAGGAAAGGGGTGTGGCGGCTGTTGATGTCACCCGAATCCTTCCGACCGAACGAACTCAACGAGTCGCCGGTGACCCGGAGCATTTGGGTTACCGGCGGGCGCAACTTCAGGTGCTCCTTGAGTTTTTTAACATTATAAAGACAATTTATATTACTAGGTACTGTTTATGGTAAAACTCTATTTACCGATGAAAGGTTAAAGTTTTGCTCTCCCTATATTTTCCACTACGACTTGTGCAATATATTAGCCTGCATTTGAAGTGATCGCAGGAGACCTGCGCCCGGCGAGCGGTTGTAACCGAACGTTGTATATTATTGTATGAAGCCCATTGTATCTTGTAGCGGATAATTAATCGATGTTTGTTGCGCATACTTCAAACGCCAATGTTAGCTCTATCTATATACCTCAATGTCAACAGATTACAAAATACTTTCAAAGTAAACTAAGAATCGCAGCGCCGTGCGCTCCGCACCGACCGCTATAAGGTATCAAAGGCAGGAACTAAATACGCAAAAACTATACGTCACATAAAAAAACATGCTGCCTTCGTTCGATATAAAAAATGTACATCTGTGCTATGCTCATTCGAGGGTCGACTCGTTTGTGTCAGTGTCGAAAAAGCCGCGCTTTGGTACAAATCTCAAAATTAGTGCCATCTGTTGGAACTTCTATTGATTAGTATAATTTCTGCCCTGATGATGGACACTGCAATGCTGTCCGAAACGTTGGATAAAGAAGGAGGTAGCGCAACACAGCATAATACCCCAAAAAAAAATCACCATAATACTTTTGGCCTTGAAAATCTCAAATCATACCTATACCTAGTGAGCAAAAGAAAATTATACACATAGTTTTTAAAGCATGAAATAACGTTAAGCTGATAAATTGAATATGAAACAATATTAGTAAAAATAACAGTAAAATAACAAATTCCTAAGATACATTAACTATAAACTCGGTCTACCTATAGAATCAATAAATTACAATCACTTGATGAAAGAATTAAACTTACTTAAACTCTCAGATAGAAGACTTATTTCCGATTTGACTTTTATTTTTAAAATTGTCAATGGTATTATAGACAGCCCTGATATATTAAGCCTAATTACCTTCCATATACCCACTAGAACCACTCGATCCAAAATTCTTTTTAATTTCAATAACAATATCAGGACTGAGTCATTTAGAAACTCGCTTATACCTAGATTGCATGCAGTTGGCAATGCTTTCTCAGAAGTAGTAGATGTGTTCAACTGCACGGAATATAGTTATAAGAAGGCTATAATAACATACCTCTGTCGTAATTATCAAAGTTATTAGGCATAATACCATTCTATTCATAAATTATCACAGAACCTAAACTATGCACTTACATCAGATATCAGACAGAAGAATGTTATCTATGTTATATACTTTAATGTTATATACTTAATCAAAACTATAATTTTTCCCAAAATTGTTATGAGATGTCTTACTGACAGCCCTGTTTCAATAGAGTTAACTCTTAGTTCTCAGCAAATTCAACCAAATCCAATATTGAAGGTAACAATAACCTCAATACTAAACTACTGTACGGATTGAAAATAAAAATGCTATTGTACCTATGTATACCAGATGTTATTCTTGTTTAATTTTCAACATAATTTCTCAGTAATTATTCTGTTTAACATAATACTGTTTCGCTCCTGTGAACCACTGTAAACATAAATCATGTATATTGTAAAAGCCTTTTACGGCGTCTAAATAAATAAATAAATAAATAAATAAATAAATAAATAAAATATAAAACTACATTACCAACGCTACTGTAATTTGTAGGATTCAACAAAGTGCCGGTATAGATTACGCTTAATTCTATAAATGGAGTCAGTAAATATATCAATAGTACCTCCAAGCTTGTTGCGAAGATCATGCATCATATTGGTGAGTGAGTGTATCTTATAGTTGGTTTTGTATGTATTGCAGAAGAATGTAATATAAGTTAAGTGGTCATTTGGATATTTGATGTGTATTAGATATCCCAACCAACATCGGCTAAAGACAGCAGTTTAGCCACTCCGAAAACTTATCAATTCTGTGGTAATTTATAAAAATATTGATTAATTTGCTGTTCTCGTATATCCTACTGCCTACCCAGATTAAAAATTCCTTGCAAGCCTCTGCCTATCTGCCGCTAGACACAAGACAATAATTAATATATTTCAACTTGAATGCTATGCCAAAGACTTTAAGCCAAAGAGCTAAACACAGAATCTTTCGTCATATTGGCCATAATACACATTATTCTTCCACTGTTTTTAATATCCCCGCATTCGATGGAATAAATTTGTTTCACGAAGAAAGTAAATATGAACGTATTTTATTTTTCATCCAATATTATTATTACCAAAAGCCTTCTTCAATACTTGATGCCTTTTCTAAGAAATAACCCCCTTGAAGTCGAGGGAAAATATTGAATTAGCATTTTAATCTAAAACCCTAAAGAAACGCTTCCTTGTGTTAATAAATGGAATTAAACAAGATATGAAGGGCATATAAGCAAAACCGCCTGTGTGCAAAATGTTCATTATTAAAAAAATTCCACATTTCACTTTTTTGGTTATTTAAAAATATATTATTGCAAGCTCATGCATATTTTTTAAGATTTGCATTTTCAAATCAACCATTTATAGATTTGTTTCTGCTCTAAAAACAGTGGCGGTTTTTCAGTTCAACTTGGGTTTGCTAAGTACATTTTTAAGGCTCGTGATTGGTGCATTTTGGGAGGGGCGCTTTTAAACCTCACAAAAAGTGGAAGAGAGGTTGTTTTGCATATGACCACCGTTTTAAAAGTAATTTTTGAATGGTTCAGAGGCGTTTTTTATATATATTTATTCATTGATTTACTGCGGTAATTTTGCACAAAAATGGTGCTATAAAAATCATCCAAATATTATTTATTATTTTACTATTCAAGTCCAATTAACACATTACATAAAAAAAAGTTAATACAAGGAGAAATAATGTAAAGTATTATTATTTTTCGGAATAACTTTTATTGAGTAAAAACTCAAATTGAAAAAGTCAATAGATGTCGCACATTAAAAATAAAAACAATAAGATAGGTTTATCTAAAAGACGCTGTCTAGGATTGCATTTAGTTCGGGTTGAATCTTGCGATCATACATAAAGATAGTTGCCAATAAAAATGTGCGGTGAAGAAAATGAAGACAATGTTGGTAGTTCTTATTCGAAGTATGATACAGTTAAAAGTGACCGAGTAGGATAGGGTCACATTAGCGCAGTTGGTAGAGCATTGTCCCGGAAAGACAAGGGTCCTGGGTTCGAGTCCCAGATGTGACCGTTTCCTTTTCTGATTTTTCTGTTTCTGATTTTCGTTTAAAAAATCACTAATATTGTCTTCAATATTTAAATGTAAAGTATGTTACAATGAAAGATGCTATGACTAAAATAGGGCACAAAAACAATAAAGATAATGCCAAATCAAGACAGGATTAAAGTTTTAATTCAGTTTACGGCTTCAGCCATATCAATACAAAATATCACTTGCATAATGACTGACAAAATTCATTTTTACTTACACCAAAAAATTTAAAGTCCTGACTTGAGTTGCCATTCTGGACATTGGTGAATGGTATCCATAATTAGTGGAGTGTTGATTGAGGAAAAGCAAATCAAAAGTAAGGGATATTGAAAGGAATGAATTGCAACAAAGTAGGTGAGTCAATCATACTGTTAATAATTTTGAAAATGCAGATGAGATCAGAGTCCTTCCCACGTTTTTCTAAAGAAGAAAGATTTAATTTTACTTGTTCATCTTATGAGTAATCGCCTCTTTCTAGCCCTAACCTTCAAACAATCCCACTTAAGAGGAAGCTACAAGCCAAAAATGTTTATATTCTTGGTGTACCTTATACTAGACATTAAAATCGCTTGACAAACGTAGTCTAGAAATGTTCGATTTCAAGCACAAATCTGGTTTTTATTTATTTTGTAAATAATTTTATAAGAAAGCAAAAAAGTTAGTCAAATGAAACTGTCACAGATAATCTATCTATAATACTGTATTTTTTTAAACTAGTTTATTTTACGCGTTCATACATTTCTATTGAAAAAATATTTTTTTTGTAGCTTCCATTTATATTTTTTATTGAGTAATTTATTTTTTATTTGTATTCTACTCAGGCGAAACAATAGAAAAATCTTCAATTTATCTAAAGCATATTTTTGTTATTCATAATGTACAACAATTCGTTATAAAGATTAATCAAAATAGTCATTTAGCATTAAGCTTCGCCTTAAGAAACGATGCTGTACGGATTCAATAACTTTATAAATTATTGTACATAATGTTTTTCTCTTTACTTTTTATAATAACTATAAACAAAAAAAAAAAACTTTTTCTACTAATGTATATTATACTTTAGGTACTTGAAATATAGTAATCGTTTTATATTACCCACACTCAGGCAGTCAGTGCCTTAGTGGGTTTTCATTTCTTTTGTAAACTATTTGGTATTGTATATTATGTTATTTTATACTATCTATTAATATGTATAATATGTGTAAAGAAATGAAAATAAATAAAGTAAAAAAAAAAAAATATATATATATATGATTAATGCGAACATCATAGAATTTTCGCTTTGGTGATTGTGTGGCGTAGAGAAAGTGTAAGGAGTGAGATATAGAGCGGAGAGATTGAGATATAGATTACTTATTAATCATTACGTCAAAGTGGACAAAATGTGGAAAGTGGCGGTTATGTTTTTGTACCCCTCATATTAAGTATGTATTCCATCCATTCCTTGAGATCTGATTTATTATTCCATTTCACTAATTTTTGTGGATAAACCACCTACAAGTAGAATAATATGTGTTTCTGAACCAATGTTGGTTTAGGGATTTAAAAAATCATTATTATTAGACATACGAATTTTGGTTGTTGGTTCGCAAAAAAGTAAATAATGCGAAGTATTCCTGGGTAATGCGAAAAATTATTCAAGTTTAACGAACATTTATTTTTAAATTAGAACAAGTTATCGTATCAGACGAGCGATAAAGTAGGTGCCTAACAATTTATTTATTTTTATAATGTTTTAAAAAATTGAAAAGAATGTTACCTTTCTGGAGTATCCCGTTCTAAGGTTACATTGCACGTGGTTTTGTGTATGAAATATAAATTAGGTCAAGTTTTTGTTTTTGTAAGTTGTTCAAATATTACAAGAGGATTATTATAAAGCAGAATCTAGAATAAAAACATAATATCTGTAAGGTTGCAACAATCTAAGCTTCCTCAATTAATAATTCTATATTCGAAATGCGTATTTGTTTTGTTCTAATGCTTGACTGAGGTAAATTGCATCTTTTGAAAAGCGATGATTCTAATGAATTTTATTTTTTTAATAATGCCAGTGATCGAGGGGTAAGTGGTAATCTGTCGCGAGTTCAAATCCCGGCGTTAATTTGTGTATCCCACAATTTTTTAATTCAAAATAATATGTAGTACCTACACGTGCGACACGTTCCAGAGTCGAACATACTCTCAGTATCGCTCTGGTGTGATGAGACCACAATTCACAATTGAAACGTTGAAAGGCCTTCAACCTCACAATAACTGGGTCCCGACGATTGGGAGCAGATGGGACTTTATCGGATTCACAGAAAAATATAGTATCTTGGATAAAGTATGAAAAATTTATTTTTTTGATGAATGGACATTTTTCATTTAGGCGTCACAATTGCCGACATTGTCGTCTCTAATTGAAAATAATTTTTAAAAAGTTAAAATTTATGAAATTGAACATTTTCTACTGAACACTTTTCACGTCCCATTTAAAATTTTGCAGGTAAAGCAGTAGAAGAATATGGCATAAATAATTTGATAATGCGTGTCTGAAATCACATTTGATACAATAATAAGCGGGGACAGTCGGGCTATCGTGCCCAATTGGGGTATGATTGGAAGCTCAGCGTGTGAGGGAAGGATACGAGGAAGAGAAAGGTTGAGTAAGGTTAGGTTAAGTGAAAGTCATTCATTCATCCAATGTTTCGAATCAGAATGTGTACCTCACTACCTGAGTATCTGAGTAACTCTGACATGAAACATCACAAGAGTCTCAACTGCTCCCAACCGTAAGGAGCCAGTGAGACTATGGCAGTGAGAATATGGAAGGAGGCGAGGAAGAGGAAGGTGGGGAAGTAACTGGCTATTCATATGTGGTCACTAAACACCGCTGAAGCCATTTCAAGTAACATTTCAATTCTGAATGGTGGTCTTACATCAGGGCGATACTGAGAGTATCTTCCGCTCTGGAACGTGCCGCAAATATACTATATATTTTTTTGAATGAGTAATAATACAAATTAATTAAATCAAATTTACTTGCTCACTCCGGCTTACTAGTCGAGAACCTTATTCCATTAAGGCCAGAGGCCATTAAGTTAATTATTTATCAGTTTGTTATCAGCAAGAATTAAATAAATTCAAAATAAAACAATTAATTCGCGGTTGTCTTTGTGTCAATTCTTCCAATAATATTATTTGGTAACTATTTTATATTCTAATATTGAAGACAATATTTATTTAATCTGAAACAGAAAAATCAGAAAAGGATACGGTCACATCTAGGACTCGAACCCAGGACCCTTCTCTTTCCGGGACACTGCTCTACCAACTGAGCTAATGGGACCCTATCCCCCTCGGTCACTTTTAAAAATTTAAAATCATACTTCGAATAAGAACTACCAACATAGTTGCAAGATAGATGCCAATAAAAATGTGCGGTGAAAAAATGAAGACAATGTTGGTAGTTCTTATTCGAAGTATGATACAGTTAAAAGTGACCGAGGGGGATAGGGTCCAATTAGCTCAGGTGGTAGAGCAGTGTCCCGGAAAGACAAGGGTCCTGGGTTCGTGTCCTAGATGTGACCGTATCCTTTTCTGATTTTTCTGTTTCAGATTTTCGTTTAGAAATCACTAATATTGTCTTCAATATTTAAATATTACAATTTGAGGTTTTACTCAATAAAGTTATTCCGAAAAATAAATTTTATATTCTCCTTAAAAACTTGGCAAAGTAATGCACAAAGAACAGTAGGAACTATAAAGCGGTCCATAAAAGCCAACACAAATAATGTAGATACGTTATATTACAACGTAGAAATGCTATATCTACGTAACGTAGGAAGGGTCGGTAGATAGGGGGCAAGTAAGAAACCACAGGCACTCTCTTCCCATTGTGCCTGTGATGCTCATAGACATTAGCCGATGTTTTGTTTTCAAGTATTTTGCTCTCGACGCAAAAACAACTTGACTGATAGATAAACAAACCGAGTCGCTGAAAAGGGGAGGAGAATTTAACATTGCGGGTTGCTTTCTTATTATAATTTTCATTATCTTTAAAACGCACCGTTTTTAATTTGTATTTTTTTGTGAATACGCACAAGAGCAACACATGCTGCCAAATGCCTGCGCGGAAATAGATGAGCATTGCTAATATATTAACAATCTCTTGATTGAATTAAAAAGGTGGGCTGCTGACTGGGTGAAAGAATGACAAGAATGATAAGGGGTGGAAAAGAGGGTTGTCGGAATGAAAGACAAATGCTGGAATAAGAAAATAAGATGTATTCCTTACGATCGAAAAGTTTTTAATGGAGTTTTTAATATGAGCAGTTTTCAAATTATTGGTTTTCCAGTTAAAAACGGGATTGCAGGCCTTTAACGAATTAATTAATTGGTTTCCTAATTAAATAGTAACATTTTATCATGAATATCTTTTCATTTCAATCATGCAGGTGTCATGAATATGGTATGTTCCGATATATTAAGAATTTACTAAAACTTTATCAGAAAACGGCCTACAATCCCGTTTTTAACCGGATTACAAAAATTTGAAGAGATTCTTAATCAATTATTGCTCTCCACGTATATTGTTATTTGCTATGCAATTCCAACACAAAACATAAAACTCCATTAAAAAGTTTTTGATCGAAAGGAAAACTTCTTATTTTCCTATTTCAGCATTTGTATTCCATTCCGACAACCCCCGTCCACCCCTTATCATTCTTGTTCTTCTTTCTGCCACCCCGCAGCCCACCTTACACAGCCATGTATAATAGCAGCCCATGTCACATAACACCCCCGCCGTGCGCACCCCCTCTCCAGGAATAATAGTATTCCATAGATGGCCAACAATGCCGCCCGACCGACCATGGCGAGCGTAAAACTGAAGAACCACCCCTAGAGCCTCCCTGCCTCCGTCGAAGCCTTCGAAAGCCTCCCCCATCTTGTGTAGGGTGGTCCATTGTATGGAGAAACTGGGAGCATCCGATATTATTCATTATTATCTTGGGATCTTTTTCAAGTGGCTCTTTTTGTTTAATACTAAACTCTCATACTTTAGACTTGGACTATCAGAGAGAGTTCAAACACCATAATAAATTATTTTTATCTCTATGTGCGATAATTTGAACGGTCACAAATTTTACTAATTATTTAGGAATACACGCCCTTAACGAATGAATTGATAGGTTTGATGTTAAAAATTTCGTAAAAAAGGAATGTAATATCGCGAAGTCGGAACACATAAATCTCAATATATTTTCGAATTTCGTTTTTATATATTATTAGGGCTAATGCAGGTGCATGAACAGGTGTTCCGATATAAAGGAATGTGTCTTATAAAAGTTTAACAGGAAATGGCCTGCAATACCGTTTTAAACCGGATTTTAATGTGCTCTGCATTTACCCTTCATTCAATATCGCTATCAGTCGTACCATCTCTCGTAAACATCGTTCATCCTACTCGTAGATACAAGAAACTGTTGTAGATTTTCCATACTGTCAAAAATCAGTACCGCATCATCAGCACACAACACGAAATATTTATACAGATTACTCGTTTTAAAACAATACAATCACCCTATACATTTCCCCAGTCACTCGACTTCGTGTTTTTATCATATTATTTTCCACCTCGAGTCGACCGCCCTTTCTTCTTTTACTCCCTCCCCCTGCCAACTCCCTGCCCCTCCCAACCACCCCTCTGCCATCCCCTCCTCTTTCTTTTTCGCGTCTCCTTCTTCCTACACCCTTTTCTCGGCTTTATGGAATAGGGGGTGGGGGGCGATTTCTCAACCTTTTTCTCCCGACGCGCGACGACTAAAACCGAATCTCGTTTATAGCTGACTGTTGTATTTGTCAATTGGAAATAAACGAGATGTTTTTTATGGCAAAGAAAATCTTACACAATACTGCTATGAAACATGATTGAATATGTGACAGTGGCGTGTATTGATTTTCGTCCTATTTCCGCAATATACCTTTACTAATAAAAATTAAACATATTTTTAGATTCAACAGATTCTGAATAATACTTTTTAACCTGACTAATTAACTAACCATCATGTCGTTTCTCCAGAGTGGTAGGCAGATGCCACAGACTGCCACACAAACATATATTTCGCATTTTTGCACCGCCCCAAAGATTCTATTATTTTGATGCTATTTTTTTTTATTTATTAATTTTATTTTAGTAATTTGTACATTTAAGTTTACAAATGACTAATTTATTTTTTACATGTAAATATACTATGTTTTATCTTGCTTGATGTGGCTCCCACACAACATCTTGAACTTTCCGGCAGCGCGTTATAGTATTTCATCCCTTTATATAGTATACTATTCTGAGTATTCGCTTTGTCGTTTTTTGGTAGCCTGATTTCATTGCACGTCCTTGTTTTATGTTTGTTTATGTCCTTATTGTATACAATTTTATTTGAAAAATATTTTGGTAGCAGGTTGTTTACTATTTTGTGTACAAATATCATCGTGTTCAAGGTCAACGTCTGTTTCACCGTTAGCCAATTTAGTTCGTTTAACATTTTATTTACTTTTGAATATCTATTTCGTCTGAGTATTGTTCTCATTGCCCTATTTTGGAGAATTTGAAATTTATTTTGTTCTCGGTCGTTACACAGGAAAAGGATAGTTGAGCAGTAATAAAAATGTGGAGCAATAATTGAGTTATAAATGGTGATTGCAGTTTTTTCGGACAGTTTTTGGCGAATTCTTAAATTCAAAAAACTAAAACCCGACATAAGTTTTGATATATTTATTTTATTCAGTTCTGTATATATTCGTTTGGTCGTTCCAAGTATTTTTCTAGTAGTTGCTAAGGTTAGCCAGTCGCCATGGTTAGCTAGGTAAGCTTGCTTATCACTAATGTTAGCTAATAGTTAAGGTTAGCTTTTTGCTGAGGTTAGCTAGTCGCTAAACAGTTGCAAGATTAGAAGAATAAAATCTCTGACTGAATGCATTAGAAAAGAGATCCCTGAGACGAATGTACGTAAAACAATATATATATAGCGAGTAAGTACCCGCATAACTTATTTAAATTACTTTTATTCCACAAAATGCTTCATGCATTACAAGATATATAATATAATTATTCTCATTCCTAACGTAATGTGATCTGTCTAGAGTTCTGTGTATTACATTAAACTTGGTGCGGACGCCTCCCCAGTTATTATTTCACTTAATGAGAAAAGTTATCTCAATGCAGATGTAAAAATAATAACCACTCCCCGCTCAGCATCCCGCTGAACTTCGGGATGCTACGTTATTCGTTCATTTTTGTGATGAAATATAGGGTTTTCCAATAAGAGCTGTTATTATGATATTCAATCGTAAAAGTTCAATGGTTTCGTTGCTTGTGTGGCACGTAGCGCCATCTTGTTGAAAGTAAACGTTGTTCAGATCAATACCAATAATTTCAGCCATAAAAAATCATTAATCATCTCTCGATAGCGCAATGCATTCACCGTAACTGTTGCTCCATCCTCATTTTCGAAAAAGTAAGGTCCAATGACTCCGCCGGACCGTAAACCTCACCAAACAGTCACACGTTGAAGATAGAAAAGCTTTTTAACAATAATTCTTGGGTTTTTCAACCCCCAAATGTGACAATTTTGCTTGTTGACGAAGCCACCGAGGTGGAAATAGCATGAGTGAATCAAATTTGAATTTTAATGATTTTAATGCGTTGTTGAAGCGTGTATTGTTCGATTTTTATCAATGACGTAGTTTCTACTTGTCAAATGTTAAAACATGACAGCTTCAAAGTTAACATCTACCGAAATAGCGGGCTATTTAAAATAACACCTCTTATTGTAAAACCCTGTATTTACGGAGTGCTAGATGGGTACCTATTTTCTCTATGACCGTGGTGAAAGATCACCACTCGGAATCGGAACTTACATGGATTTAGCCGAGTTTTTTAACCACCTCTATCCAAATCCAGGTACTTTTCGAATATACTTCCCACTCTCACTCCCTTCAGCATCATACCAACCCCATTATTTGGGGATGACGTAGCACTGATTCGGATAAGTCCTGAGTCAATGAGTCAATAGTCACGTACCCGATAATTGTAACCCGCTCACTAACCACCGATAAGCGATCGATTTTTTTTCAAAAAGATTCGTTTGTCAGCAAGCAGTGCCAAGAATGTGTATCTACATATGTGTGCCATATGTGTACCTATCTAGGTACCTACCTAAATTCTAAAATAAGGTAGCATTCAACTACTACCTACATACGTCAGCGGAAATACCCGATCAAAGATTGGGTGACAGATATTCGGGTTTCGGGTACGACGAGTACTTTCGACTTGATGGCCGGCTGTGGGCAGCGCACGCCTCGATCTTTCTTCTCTATTCTATAGCATTTTTTGATTGCGATGAAAATACTCCATCAAAGAGCGGGTACTTTCTACCCGATCACTTTGCCACTTTGGGCGTGTAAAATGGTCGAACTACCCACCTCTGCATCGGACAGTTGAGATTCTTGTACGGCGGATTAATAAGAAAAAAAAAAATATTTCCATGTGATGATAGTACATGAATTAATGTTGAAAAAAATATTATTGAAACAATATGACAAACTAACTATGCGGATTCTAACTAAATGACGTAACGCATAATGTACAATAAATGAGAAATATTAAAAAAATATTTTTTAGTTACCTGGCTATTCCATAAACCCATCTCAAGCAAAGTTTCAAATCTGAATAGTGGTCTCACACCAGGGCGATATATTGGACGTGCCGAAAATATTCTACACATTATTTTAAATTAATAAATTTTGAGATAAAACAAATAAATCAAATGAAATTTACTTGCGCAAGCTCGGATTTGAACCCGCCACCTCCAGATCATTGGGAGCCTTACGCCTCTGGCCTTCAAAACAAGTTAGTAGCAATAGCAAATTAATGTAAATAAAATATGTATATTGAAGATTTCAAAATATTGAAAATAGCATCAAATTATCATATGAATGACATTAGAGTTATTTTTATTTATATTTTGTTTTATTTTGTACAATATTTTTTATATTTCCAGTAATGTAGGCCTCACTGGGTGGCTTGCCCGTGCTGAGGCCTTCATTTTATAATATGAAAATATAATCTACATAATAAATTTAAAAAGAAAATAATACATTTTAAATATAATGTTGTGTGTTTTTGAGTGATGTGTGTTTATATTGTTTTTGTGTGTTACGTGTAGGTTTTATTTTTATTTTATGCTATGACATTTTGGTAATATTGTCTTTTTTGTTCTTTAATCCATTTTGTAATTTTGTGTGTGAATTTATTTTTATTTTTCTCAATTTTAATTTCAAGTTTTACACTGTTGAAAGCTTTTATAGCATGGTATTGGTAGTGTCTTTGTCCAAAGCTTGAATTTATTGTCGGAGTTTTTATGTTTTCTTTGTACGCTTGGCTAACTGGTCTGTTAGTGTTATTTTGTGTACGTTAAAAATTTTTTTTTGTCAAAAATGTAGTTTAGTAGTGTTTTAACGTATAATTGGCGTATATCTAGTACGTCACAGCTGTTGAATATTTGGTCTGTATCAGTCAGTCTATGTTTTTTAGTATTACCTTTAAGATCGTTTTCTGTGCGTTGTTTTAATTATGTTATGTTGGTACAACTAGAAAAGTTAGTTAGCAAATAGGGAAATATATAGATATATTAATGTCAATTTGAGAGGTGGGTATGGGTACCGCCACCCCGAGAACCATTTATCATAACCTACACCTCTGTCATAGGTCACCCCAGGTAGTTCGCTAAATTTGGTGACTCATCAGGGGTACTCGGGTTCATGCGTTGAGGTTTGTCCGGGCCTTTGTGGTGGATGCGTCTGCATACCAAGTGCGTGGCAGGCCAGATCCTGAAAGACTGGTAGAGAGAGATCTTTTGACCTCTCCAGCAGAACTATCTCAGAACATCGCCTTGCACTGCATTGGGAGGGATGGATACATACGTCCTACTTTCTTTTAAACACTGACCCCCTGATTCCTACCCACTCATAAAGCCTTTTTACCCTTCTAAAACGATCTCTCCTTCTTTTCTCCCTTCCCTAAAAATACCCTATACAAAGCATACCAAAAGATGACATAGACCCTGAGAGGAATTATTTTCCTTAGAGTCTCCTGTGTGGAGTTAATGTAAAAAAGAGTACCATTACGGTTAAGAATACTAATACATCATTTTCTATAAAAATTACAAATAAATAATAAAATTATTAACAAGATATTAAAAAATAATATTTACATGATTTCTATAGCGCCGTTTCTGTGCAAAATCCCCTCAAGGGCGCTGTACACACATATAATACATTTCTACAATGATCTATGTTAATACTAACTATATATGGAGATAATATACAGTACCATACTTACCTGTATAAATTAAACTCTCGATTGAGCTATGATAAAATACTTAAGGCGATGCCATATGTAGTAATGCAAAATCATGAGTTTTTGGTTTGAAAATTTGGTCGCCTAGAAATGTTTCAGATGCTTTAATCAAATACTGCGAGTAGAATACATCTTGGTCTTTGAAATAATCGAGTATTTTTTAGACAAGTCTCTTTATAATCCCAGAAAAAAATAATGAAAATGCCTATGAAAACTGCTTTAAAGTTCAAAATCTCCTACTTACAAACCCATTTTCGGTTATGATTTTATTGTATAATATGGAAAAATAAAGTTATTTATAAAATGATCGAAAAAAAATTAAATATTTATGCCTGAACATCCACTAAATAAAATAAAAGGCACTTTTTGGCCATGTTTTTTTCTTGCATAAATCTAAACAGGCGAATGGTGTTCAGCGGGAATTTAAACCTTATCGCCATCTTCCTAAGGTTTGTTATTGATAGAGGCTCAATTTAAAATATTACACGACGTAGTGCATCGCCTTAAGTCATAATTTTTCAGGTAATTCCGATTGTGTATAGTAAAAAAACAATTATTTTAATTTATGCCGATTGTCCATTCGACAATTAATAGAATAATTCGGTTTATTGGAATGTAGAATTCAATCATTGAAATAAATTGATCGTTAAATTGTAACGTTTTAAAGTGTAAGAACGTTGAAATTTTTCATACATTACGAGAATTATAAAACCAGCAAAGATCTTACTTTATTTAAGTTGGTGATAAATGCAAATTCGATATTTTAGTAATTTCCAAACAAACATACATCACCAATATTTCATCGAAATAAGTAAAAACGTTTTCACGTGAAATAAAAGGAAGTGGTATTAATTATTGGTTTGAATTAGAATGGCAAAACCTTTGCGATAAATTGAAAATATGCTTCTTTTGTGTTCGTATCCATTTACAACCCCTTAGTAGGGTGAAAGAGACGTGTTCACAGAGCACGTTTCAACCCTCAAGGAGTTCAAAGGGGTAGTTTTACCTGACTTCATAACAATCGATCGGAGTGTGACAAAAATCTTTTTGCTGGAATTATTAAAAAAAATGTAAATAATATTATAAATACTTTTTAATGGTTAAGTATTTAGGTATAAGATAATTTGAATAGCGCCTATTTAGTGAAAATCACCGAATTAGTTAGGTAGGTAACTTTTTTTTACTCGATCGTGCTGAAGCTTGGCAGATTGACTCGTTATTGAACTGTCGAGTCAAAAATGCATGTGTCTGATATTGTTATAATATCATATCTCGCCTTACCTCTATCTGAATCAGATTCTAAATATGTCGAACAGAAGTAAATTACACCAATTGTGTCAAATATTCAATTTGATGAATTCAAAGGTTCCTGCCTATCTGTTTGACAGATTGCAGTGGTCCCGTGACTCTCATACACATAGTACGCGTCAAAGAAACCACTTACTCGTTCTCCCCAAACATAAAACTACTGTGTTTGAGGGTAGTTATAGCTATTCTTCGTCAAAGCTTTGGAACGAAGTACCACTGTCAATTCGAATATCGACATCGTTGCATTGCTTCAAAAAGCTTTGCTGCGAATGGTTGCTATCGTTACAATGAAGGGGATACTTAGGTACATGTGGTTGCGATTATTGTTTATTTTGAATTTTTGTTGACTATATTATTAATTTGCACTGATTTGTATACCTACTATTTCTATTTTTATTTGTTTGTGTTGATTTGATTTTTTATTGTTAATATTATTTCATTGTTCATTATTATACCTAAATATGTATATATTATTATTATTATTATTATATTGGAGGCACTGCTGAAAACCAGCTGCATTCCGGAGAGATCCGGAATGCATAGCTGAGCAGTGACCTTTTTGTCAATAGAATTTATGTTAAAAAATATGTAAAATTTATCTATTGGCAAATAATTTTTTTTATTATTATTATTATTTTTTTTTTTTTTTAAAAGAAAGACAAACATTCCCAGGTTACGAATAACCCAACAATGTTTGAAAATCTCCTACTACCGCCACAGAAAGCCGAAAATGTTGCTTGTGTTGTGATGGAGGACTTAGCCAGCCGAGGAATCGAACACGCGACGCTCGGGTGAGACCCAAGCGCTATGCCCACTCAACCACTGACCGGTCGATTATTATCGATGACATTGCATTCTGTATTTTAGAATCAATCACGTACATACAATCGGACATATATGCATTTCTCCGAAATCGGACAACTTTAGAGCAGTTAATATACGAAATAATTGTTAGTCTCACCCGATCGGTATCTGGCAAGGTTGGTAGCGCTGTTGAATATGCTCCCTTGGAAGGAAGGTAGAATTCTCAGCCTAAACATTTTTAAATACATGCATAATATAAAAAAAGCTTTTTATTTATTCGTGTTGAATTTTTTACCTACTTAAGGCTGGCCGCATACATACGTTTTCCGTATTCGATTTCCGAATTCGTTTTCCGTATTCGGACATCCGAATGCACGGAATCATTAGAAAATACATTAACTGCCGTACACGTTCGTTTTAGTTCCGAACGGAACAAATTCCTTACGCACGTTCCGAATGCAAGCCGGCGCGTTCGGAGAAACCGAATGGAAAAAACCTAATGACGTCATGTGGAACGCAGCTCTTGCATACATTTTGTTTGTGTCGACGCAAACGTTCGGAAATTTCCTGTCAGTAATTCAGTGTTGCCAACGGATCTTGACCTAATATCGCCGTTTCTCATACATAAGGTAGCGTAAAGTAGCCGAATTTGCTGTTAGGTGGGACATGTTTAAAATTGATTTTTTTACGTGAAAATAAAAATTTCGTGGGGGGGTGGCTAGAGAATTTCAAAAAAATTAAATTTGTCCACAGAAAATAAAAAAAATCATGGGGGGGTGGCTAGAGAATTTCAAGAAAACATAAAATTTCTTGGGGGGGGGTGGTGGCTAGAGAATTTCGGGACATGTTTAAAATTGATGTTTTTGAAGTAGCTTAATTGGCGACCAGTCGCCTTTTAGATTTTTTCGGCGCCGATTCTCGCTCTGACTAGCCTAAATGGCGATATATCGCCCTTGTTGGCAACACTGGTACTGACGTTTATACATTCCGAATGAAGAAAAACGAACGTTTGCGCTAGTCTCACGGAATTCCGAATACGGAAAACGAATTCGGAGATCGAATACGGAAAACGTATGTATGCGGCCAGCCTAATAGGGCCCTTAAAATTATTAAAGTTAGTTGTCCCAGGATTAAAATTTAAGAAAATCTTTTAATTTAATATATTTCAGAGCTATTGAAGAGATTGTTGGTTAAAAAATTTCATGAAGAATTTCATTAAAATAAGTTCCAAACCAGCTTTTAACCGCTTTTGTAATGTAAGCAGGCCGATAAAGATCTGTTCGTCAGTGGTTCAAGTTACCGAAACAAAAGAATAAAGTGTACCGGAAATTTTAGTGTTTTAGTATTTCATTACATTTTTTAGACTAAAATTGAAAATTGAAAAACTTTTGATATATTTTTTCAAATTCTTTTAATGTACTTAATGTAAAAATTAACTCGTACATATAAAAGAACATTAGTTATTTTTTTTCTTATTAGTGCTTACATTGATTTCGTAAATTAAATTTATATTTTTATAAAAAATTATATACTTCTTATATTCTCTTAAACTCTTTACACCTTATTTTATTTTTTTTTATTTTTTTTATTTAGTAGCTATATTATACATTTTTTTTACATTTTTATAAGAATATATATATAAAAAAAAAGATGTTGATTATATTCATAGTCCTCCTCACTAGGAGATCCTGTGCTGAGGGGGACTAGGTTTTGGATAAGTTATTCAGCGACTTCTATGGTATGACTCCATGTTTTGGGTAAGGGTTTCCAGAAACTTCTACGACGATGTTTTAAATATGCTAGTAAGTTCTTTTTCCGGTAATTCCTTAAGCCAAGATTTAATGTTCTTAATGCAGTTGTTTTTTGTTTTGATTTGTTTGATACTAAGTGGGAGTTTGTTATATACCTTTACTGCTAAAAATTCAGAGCTTCTTTGTCCAAAGGTAGAGTTACACTTTGGTATAGTTAGTATCTCTGTTTGTTTGGCTCTGGTTTTATGAGTATGTGAGGTGTTTTCCTGAGAATTATTTTTGAGGTGTTGTACCAAAATGTTTTTGGCATAGATTTTCTGTATGCTTGGAACGTCAAATTGTTTAAAAATTTCTGTTGTTGACGTCCTTATAGGAACCTTTAGTATGGTCTTTATGATGCAATTCTGAGTTACAGTTTTTTATATTGTATACTTTCTATATTCTTTAAATGTACTTTATTTATTCTTTAAATGTACTTTATATAATTTATCACAAGAACACGGCCCTGTGCCTAGCTTGGTGATCAACATTCTTAATGAACTGTAACAAAATAAAGCACTGAATAAAGAAAAAATATTCATGGAGGAATAATTATTGGATATATGTCTTCCAAGCTTTAATGCAATGCCTGAAATGAATCTCTCCACATTTCTTCCACCTTAGAAATCAATAATGCACGCGTCTTTGAAATAAGATTGTATTAATTCCACTTTTCAAATTTAATTTATCTTAAATAATGATTAGTCAAATTTTAAGATACATTTATCTTAAATATTTATTAGTCAAACTTTAATATACATTTATCTTAAATATTTATTAGTAAAATTTTAAAATTAATTTATCTTAAATATTTATTAGTAAAATTTTAAGATAAACATTTATTAGTAAAATTTTAAGATAATTTAATCTAAGATATTTATTAGTCAAACTTTAAGATACATTTATCTTAAATATTTATTAGTAAAATTTTAACTTTAATTTATCTTAAATATATATTAGTAACATTTTAACATAAATTTATCATGTTTTTTAAAACTGACTACCCCTTACCCCTTAAGAAACTGCGTCATGTGGTTGACAAGATTTTACAGATCTTGGAGAAAAATGTTTACAAAAAGAAATATATTATAATTGATATAAAATTATAGGTGTTTAGGGTTAAAAAGGATAGTCTCTTACACTAACGCAGCCTTCTCGTACGTACAGCCCGGGGTGGGACAGACCCCAACACTCGCGGGCGGACGTTTCGTTTGGTGCACACTTCTTTATTGATCCATATTTTCTTGTTCTTTAAAGGGGTAAGGCTGGGCGGCCTGGTGGCTTAAGGGTTAAACTTGTATTGGAAATGTTGCTTAAAAGTGAAATTTTTATGATATTTAAAATAATGCTTGAAAAATCTGCGTTTTTTTCCGAAGGGTTACCGGATTTCCAATATTTTTGCCTTATTATAGAATTTCACGTCTTTATGATTGGATATTATTTCATCAAACCATGTAAAACTATCTCAGAAATGTGGTTGTAGCGAAACTGGTTTGCAGTTGATTATAAAAAAATAATCATGTCCTTCCTCAATTTTGAAACTTTTTTATTTAAATGAGTGTTATTTTAAATTAAAAGAAGTTTTGTTTCCAAATGAATTGGATTTTGTTGTTGACAAGACACTTTACGGTTGCAAAAAATTCTGCTTTATCTAATTTTTTTAGTTGGCGTAATGTGAGAAGGTTGTTTATATTTATCTCGATTTATTCACACTAATTACGTGCTGAAACTGCATAAATGAAACAATATACTTGTGACAAACAAAATAGAGACTTAATTTTTATTGTGTATATATGTTTATGTATATTTTTAAAGGACCATAGCTCATGATGGAAATAACAGTGCTATCTAAAGATGGATGAGTTAACCCACAGTAACTAAGCATTCAATGGAAATTTCGTGTATTTTTTAAAAGAATTCATGGTCAGGTAAAACAGATATTTGTTTAAAATATACAAATATTTCTACAGAAATAAAAAAAAGAGTAGAGATACCGTCTTCTCACAAACACATCCAAACAATCCCTACTCTTACCCCCTTACGGCCATTTTACCCTCCACCCACCTCCCCCATATCCAGCAACCACCCCTTTCCACCCACAACTTCTCCTACTTGTCGGGCGTTCCATTTTCAAATGCTGAACAGTTTTTCTTCAAGGCAACGGCGGCGGGTGGAAGTCTGCGGGGAAAGGGGGAGGGGAGGGGGCGAATGGAATTAATTCGATATTTGAATTTGAATTTGCAGCATGTTTTTGTTTCTACGTTCGTTTGGAGTCTTTGGGAGCTTTTTGCTTACTGGCTGTTTTATTTACGAAATTACTTTGTCTCTGAATCGTAAAAAAAATAAATGTAATTTAATTAAAACATGGTTACTATTGTTAGTTTCTTGATTATTTTAATTTGCCATTAGATCTCTAATATTTTAAATTAGCAGAAAATTCGTAACATAATTTGAGTTCGTAAGCCACAAATATCCGAACATTTTATGATAAGATTTGATAAAAAAATATATATTCTGAAATCTTAATATATGTTAGGTTTTTTAGCATTTTCACAGTTTCAGTGTTAACATAGCCTACGCTTTCCAATTATTTCATTAGGATGTCAGTAGGATGATAGCCAATTCCGATGAGAGAGAGAGAGCAGCAGAAGAATAAAAAAGTTATTTACATAAAAGATTGAATCATTTTTCATTTCGATCCTTGCAAATTGTGCCGCTCTAAATTATTATAAGCAATAATTAGTCACCTGAAATATCCATACAAATTGAAAATATCTCCCGAGTGAAAATAAACGCAGTCAAAATTTTTCACCAGCAAATGTAGATATAATATGTCTCGACGACATCTAGTGGAAAAATTTAGCACTTACAAAGCCTTTCCTACAAAAATGAAGTAGGTGTTTACAGGTGCAAAATATAATAAGCAGTAATTGTTAATTGAAGTACTAGTATATATTGAATTATTTGGCGTGTTGGAAATAAGCCGACGTAGCTCAGTGGTCCAGAGCACCTGACCGGACATCAGAAGGTGCGGGCTCAATTCCCGTCGGCGGCATTTATTTTTACCCGGCAGATATTTTCAATTTCTATGGATATTTCAGGAGACTAATTATTGCTGATACTAATTTGTTATCCTTTGTGCTATGCATAAAAACCTTGTTTATCATTTAAAAAAAATGATGTGTCACTCTATTTTATCTGCCTTTCCCGATGGATCATCTCGTAAGAGCAACCGACGTATTATAACACGATCAAATAACAAAGTCGGAATATAATTTCCTCATCGGCAGTATGTATGAATACCGCAAGATTGTGAGTACATCGTCTGAACACAATACGGTGCTTAAACCGAGTTTTAAGCTAAACCACACTTGTGTTAAAGCTTGTAACACAGTTTAACACAATGTTAAACACTTACTACGGAACTTAAACCTTTTGCGGCTTATAGGTAAGACACAGTCACCGAATCGTTGTTATACAAGTAATATACGAAAACCGCACAAAAAGATACAGTTCGTTTGTACGTTATTTGATACTGATTGCTTAATATGGTTAAAACGTTTTTTTTACTGAGTGAAAAATTAGATAGTTTTTAGGTAGTATTAGTCCACATTATGGTTTAATCGAAATAATTCGTATTTGCTTACATATTGCTTTATTTTATAAAAAAATATAGTACAAAGCCGAACATTTTAGGAAAAAATGGGATGATTTATTCATGATGTATTCATTTGAATTTGATATTATTGGTATTAATTTATTGATTTCGTTATTTTTTTGGTACGACTTTTTTACTTCTCGGTTTTAGAAATGATAGTTTTTAGTGCAAATGTATATTTCTTTAACTATAATAAATAATAAAAGAAAACTACACTTTTTATAACAATGGAATAAAATTAAAATTCTAAATAATATGGACGCGAATAAAAAAATCGTGTAATGACTTTTTTTTCTGATCCCAAATTAGACGCTACAAAAAATTTTTTTAAATTGATTTTCTTCAGAATTTGATTCTTTTATATTTATACCTATTTATTTTCAAAGTGAAAATTGGTGAATGTAAGAACTATCTGTCTGAGGGTTGGCTATCAACGGAACACTAGCGACAAGTTTTCAATTTGGAGAGGCGTGTTTAGGTGCCGCCGCCCCGGAAACCATTTATTGGATAACCAACGACTCTGAAATTTTTTTTAATTTTTATATTAACCCCACATAGGAGGCCCTGAAGAAAATAATTTCCCTCAGGGCCTATGTCATCTTTGAGGATGCTGTGCGGAGGGTCTTTTTGTGGAGAGGAAGGAGTGAACATGGGTCTTGAAGAGTCCCATGTTGTAGGAGGGAGGAAACACAGAGGCCGGCAGTTCGTTCCACAGCCGAGCTGTTGAACTTAAGAACGAATTGTAGAAGCGACCAGTTCTCATGTGACAAATGTCAACCGTGTACAAATGTTGGGCGCGCGTTTGGCGTGTATCCCGACTACGCACCGGTGCCGAAGGGATCAATGACGCTAGTTCCTTAGAGCATCTTCCATTGTAATACTGATAGAACAAGGACAGCATACCTACCTGACGCCTGTGCTCTAAAGATTGCAGTCCGTTTGTTAAGATTGGGGAATCTATCAAACGGACCGCCCGTTTTTGCACAGAGTCAAGGGTTTTTTTCAGGTATTTAGGGGCTCCGGACCAGAGATGGCTGCCAAATTTGACAGTAGTGCGCACTTGCAATTTGTACAGGGTCAGCAGTTGTGTACTATTAAAGTATCTGCGGGCCCTGTAGAATATGCGCTCTGTGCAAAAACGACCGCCCGTTTTTGCATAGAGTCAAGGGATAACGCTATAGGCAAACACGACGAACACGTGTCCTACAAACGCACACTGGATCACTTGATCATACCATACCTTTCTTGGGCATCCCCAACTTCTTCTACCATTCACATCCGCGTTAAATATTCTTCTTTCACTAATTTCTTCTTTCATTCGCTATACATGCCCAAACCATCTGAACGCCCCTACATGTTTTTTCCATTGTTTATCGCCGTCAATTATTGTTGTTGGATAAAAATATTTCTAAATTTAATGTATTATTAAAACAGTCCAAATTTTTTTTATTTAAAATGTTGCCATGAGGTACAGGAATTTTTACAATTATTATTGATGATTTAAAAAATAATGGCGTGTGATAACAGAGAATCGAATAAATTAATAAAAAATAAAAACAGTTCCGATTAGTGAACAAAATAAGGTGGTACCACGTGGTTCACTGCGTTTGGTGACTTAGTAAGAATGCCCAGATTCACGGGTGAGGTTTTTCTAGGTCCTTGTGGCGGATACGATTACCCACTTACTGCGAGGGGGCTGGTTGGGGGAGATCATTTAACCTCTCCCACAGGGCTCTCCACCCATTGCTTTGTACCGTTGAAGGGATGGATTCATATGTCCATCACACCTAGACCCAATGACCATCAAATTCCTACCAGCCCATCATACACTTTTCCTTCCCTAAATTTCCTTTCCTTGAAAAAACCCTATTTTTTTTCATTTTCATAATCATAGTTTTCTTCATATTATGTTGCTGGTAGCGATAATCTATTTATATTTCTAGTATTATCATTAAAATATCAGGTAATAGCCTACTTATATCAAAAAGAAATTCTCTTTTCTGGAATCAACTTATTTGTTAATAAATTAATTATATTAATCGATAAATTATCCACTTTTATCTAGAACCTCTTCATTAGCCATTGCATTGTTGAGGCACCGTGGGATAAATTACAGATAGATACAGCGCGCGTGTATCTAAAAACAGCCTTATTACGTGTGTTATTATTCTGTAAACAACTTTTTCCCTGTTTATTCGTGGCACGCGCGTATCGTAAAAAATAAGCCTTCTCTTCCTTATCTTAACCGGTATGTCGGGTAAAAGGGCACAATCCGCATTATGAACAAGTTGTATAAAAAACACTAAAAACGAACTCTCCAGGGAACATAATTTGGGCGTAATAAAAAGGGAACAAAAGAGACTTAACTGTAAAAAAAGAAAAAAAAAGCACAGAACGTCATAAATAGTAGAAACGCTAACTTTCTTAAATGGCAATATTGTTACCAGACTACAAAAAAAAATCAGAAAGACGTTTTACCGTATTATAATAATAATTATAATAATAAGCCTTTTATTCTGAACTTCTTTTCTATTAGTATTAGAAATTTTTTGTTTGTTATAATATATCCCGAAGCTCAGTTTGCCTCTTGGCATAGGCCTCCTCTAACTTTATATAGTCAATGCGTTCCTCAATCTTTTTCCTAGTCTTCGCATCTCACTAATGCCCAGGATATCCCATTTTATTTCTTCGAGAGCTATTTCTAGCTCGTGTAGGCTTTCTTCTGTTCTAAGGGTTCTCGTATTTAAAGTTGCAATATTGAGTATTTTGTTTCTTCTTGTTGTTAGAGGGTTGTGGTCTATAACTCCCGCGGGGACCAGCCGAATTGGGAGACTTTTTGTTGGTTGGTTTTGGTTGTTAATTTTGGTTTGTGTTAATATTCGTTGTTTCCGATCTTCCGAGACAGTAATTAGTTTTTTGGAGCATTTAGTTGTGGGTCAGAACTTGCCCGGTTGACATAGTTCAGTATGTTAGGTCTTTTGGTCTCTTTCATGCTAGTTTTGGGTAGAGGTTGTGAAGGATTGCTTGATATTTTTTTTGTATTTACTTTCTTCTGTTCTGATGACTTAGGAGAATCTGAAGTTCATCTTTTTCGCTTTTCGCTAATGTTGTCCTTCGGTTTTAACACTATCAGTTTGTCTTTTTTTATGTAAGCAATTTTTCCTTTCTTTTACCGTATTAAGTGGAAATAAATAAAAGTAAGGATGGGTTTATTGTCTAGAAATAAAAAAAATATTTAAGAATACTAAAAATGTATTACCACATAGACATAATAAAAAAGAAATTAATTAGTATCCTACTATATAATCTGTCTGGCAAAGGGCTTGCATAGGTTAAATGAAGGTGTGATACCAGTTCGTTCTTGATGCGAAGAAGTAGATTCCAGTTCTTCACAGCAACTCCCAGTTTATAATTTATCCAAAACATAACCTTGTAGTCCAATGCAAAACAGCCTCACGCTGCTGGTATCCAAAGGGATCCCTCTTAACTAACGAGGATCGGCAGATGTCATCCGATTCCATCAATCCAATGGTTAATGCTCCATATGCAAAGCTGATGCTCACAAAAATTGGCGATTGTATTCGTCGAACCTCAGCCAAGAGGAATGCCCGCTGCTCTGGGCTGGTGATCAAAGAATGGCCACTGTTTCTAATGCAAATCACAGATCCTTGCTCCCTCAGGTTTGGCAACTCTCCAAGTCAGAATTCCAGTGCTGTCGATTTGACCAATATCAAAATGACAATGTGTAGGTACTTAAAGGTTTCACACACCAAGACCAAAGATGCGATGTTAGTAAAGTGATGCACATACACCTTGTTACAAATCTTATATGTAACAACGTAGAGGAATTTTATTTTATTTTTGGTATCGACATCACAAATAAGTCTATATTATGTTGGAGCAGATATACTACGATTTGACTACGATAAAAAGAATTCGGTGTTTTTTTTGTGTTTCTTTATTCATAAAAATTTAAATGATTACAGTTTTTTGTTTTCTACAGCCACCATACTAGGCACATGCCCGTATTATGGTAGCCAGTCTGTGGTAGTTATTGCAACGTCAACTAAATCTTCTAAGTGTGTGACAACGTTTAGTCTATTATACCCTAGTATTTATTTATAAGTTAAAAAATAAAATGATACCAGATTGCATGTTAGAAAGTGTCAGTATTAATTATGGCTATCCCACGAGAAGCTGCAACGATTTTACTTTTTATAAGTCAACTTTATCGGAAATACAAATAAATATTTATTATTAAGGCTTTAAAATGTTCAATGAACTCCATTGCAGTCTACGTAGACAGTAAGTAGTTAGTAGAAAATTATTAGTAGTTTTAGAATAGGTATATAATAAATATAAAATCAAAAAAATTATAGCTAAATGGTAATATTATAGATAGCTTAAAAAAATTGTCAGTTTCTTGCTATTAATTCTCGGCTTTAATTTATAATAATAAACCAGCCATAGCTAAAGCAAATATTAAATTAGCCTGACAAACTAGCTTCAGGGGCAGTAGGTAAGTAATATTCCATCTAGGTATTTCGGTGTACTGTGGACTAACCGCAGAAAAAAAACCCCTATCAAGTTGCTTTTTCACAGTCGCTTCTCGGGGGGTAGGTTTGGGGTTTTTTTTAACTGGGGGTTGAAAATAATAAAATATCACAAAGGATAAGACTGGGGACGTATGCTGCTAGAATATATGGAGGCTTTCAGGGGAAATAAGGAAAACTGAATAAGGGAGCTTTATTACCACTGTAGCTTGGAAGGGATTTAAGGTTTTAAGGGAGATATTAATCAGAGAGTATTTTTATATGTTTGAATAAATTCACATTTCTTTTTTATAATAAGGTTTCAAGCTGAGAAGTTATTTTAAAATTATAATTAAGATGGGATCGATCTTTGTGGTTCAACTTACTGTCACACTTCTGTTAATATCATTCATTTTGCATGGGGTGAACTCTTTTTCCCATTTCCTTCCCGTCCCTAATTTCTTCAGCCTCAAATCATACCTAAATTAGGGATGCCATAGTTTTACTGGGTTCGGACAGTTAGGACTCTTGTGCGGTATTTACAAAAAAAATGTAGAAATTAGTACATTCACAATAAATAATACAGACACATAATTTGGAATAATCATAACTAATCTCTTGAATGAAATAATAGAAAATACTATCATAAATAGTTTAAGGTTCATTCTACCCTTATGTGTACGTTTGATTTATTTTCTTGATTGACTATTTATGATTTGATTCTGTATCTTTAATAATGAAACGTATTTGACTTAACTCTTATTCAGATTTTGGGGAATTATGCTATGTTGCGCTACCTCTCTCTTTAGCAAACGTTTGGGACAGCATTACAGTGTCCATTAATAGGGCAGATGTGTAGAAAAAAACGTTGGCTAAAGAAGGAAGCAGCGCAACATGGAATAATATCCTAAAAATAAGTCACCACAATGCTTTTGGCCGTGAAAATATCAAATGATATCTATTTCAACTCCTTCATTTTTAATGATTATTAATTTTTTTTTACTACGAGACATGTTTTAATACAGGACACTTTAAATATTACAGCTATGACAAATGTGGAACATGACATTATGTACATTCAAACAATTTCATAGATTTGTTTTAATATTAATGCTGAACATGTCTTTTTTCCTATGACTAACACAGTTAAATAAAGTGCATAAATCTAATAATCGAATGCTTGACCTTGTATTTTCAAGTGACCCAAAGACAATAGTGGAAAAATCGTGGCAAAAAAGTGGCATTCTGACAATATTGAAAGGGTACAGCACAAATTTCTAAGATTTATTATCTTTAAACTGAATATTCCAATTCAAAATATTAACTTTGTTCTTTTGATGAAACAACTTAAATTAATAACGCTATCAGATAATACGTACATTTAAATAAAATTATTAATAACTCCATTGACAACCCTGATATTCTCGCCAAAATAAAATTTTACTTACCAACTAGAAATACGAGGCAAAGTACTACATTTTTCAGTGACAATTTTAAAACCAACTATGAAACTCATACACCTATAAATAGACTACATCGTTTTGGCAATAAATTTGGGAATATTGTAGACATGCTTAAAGATTCCGTATTAGTTATAAAACGAAATCTTTTTAATCATTTTACTGAGATGTATGAATTCACAACTCCGTAGTGAATACACTTTTGTTTTTATATGTACCTATATGTTCCTTAATACATATTTAGCTTTCCGTAATCCACACTTTTAATTTGAATTCACCTTAATTTAATCAAAAATCAAATATAAAAATATTGGAATTTTCTTCATTTCAAAAGTGGACAGTTTTCGGTTGATTTCAAGCATAGAAAAGTTGAAAAACGTCAAATATTCAAAAACATATATTTAATCGTTTGTTTGAATGATACTTCACGATCATGACAATGCTTAGCAGTTGCAAACTCATTACCTGACGAAAAACAAAAATATCTACATTGGAAGCAAGGGGCAACAGGGGTGAGTGACTGTGGGTAGGTGGGAGTGGGAGGGGTGGGGGTGGGTGCCCCCACTCCCTCCCCATCGCTACCCTTTAAGGCCTTTACCGCCCCGATACAACCAGCCCGGCGAGAATAACCCTGTGTTCCTCCGTCTAAACTACCCCCTACACAGAAGGAGCTCAGTGACGTACAAATTATTTTCAATATAGATATTTCATTACATGCATAGTTCCATGCGCTTCTATCTAGTAGAAATTATGTGACGAGGCGTCAGTAAGGAAAGTTTTGAAAAATCTAATTAATTGTCACTCTTTATTACCTTTATTAAGCTACTGACCTCAACATAAAGAAAAATATTGTTGGAGAAACGTTTAATCATAAAATTGCTCATTTCTCGAAAATTGTTAAGACCTAAATACTATGTTTATCAATATGGCTGAAGAAAATTAAACTAAAATCGAATATAAATAAAACAAAATTTAATTTAATATAGGTATACACAAAAACACGCGTATTCGAATGCAACGTTGTATATAATCAATATTTCGAATTTGAACAAACGAGAGAAAACAAGAGACTTGCATTGTAATTTAATGTTACCGCTGTGTGCATTGGTATATTTATGGATTAAAAATTTTGTAATGTTTGGATGTAACATAAATTAGTTTTACAAGAATTTCTCCAAGAAGTAATTCCGTACCGGATAGTGGATTCAGTCAGAGAAAAGTATATTTATCAGAATTCGTAACACATCTAATAGATAAATATCACTCTTTTAATAAATCCTCGGGTATAGATGTGCTGCCCAGAAATGTGATAGTTTTACGTTTGAACAATCTAGAAGTTAAATAGATAAAACCATTTTACTCAATAAACAACTTAAGTACAGCAGATCCCCAACCTATAATACATCAATATCCTAACAGCACTCACACCAACTCACACGGTGAAGTCGCATTTTCGCGACACCACGAATTAAAATATTTTTTTAAATTATTAATAAATTTCAATTTAAAACGGATTATTTCGCACAGCACTGCACCCAGCGAGAAAATGAGAAGTTCGCCCCGCGCCTCTCTCCCACCCTCCTACTGCCGATTCTTCTTCGGGCATACAAATTTTTAGCGTATACATTCATTTCTGGGGTACCAAAGGAAAGACAAAGAAACGTTCCGCGGGGCAAAACCGGACGGGCGGAGCTAGGGACGGGCGGGGCGAGAGGTTGTGCGGGGCGGGCGGGTAGCGCCGTTTATTTAATATATTTATAAGGAGGAGAAGAAGAACGTAGATGGGTTCGTGGGGTAATTCCGGATTCGTTGTATTTGTATAGAAGGTGGTATGTGTGGGGTTAGAAGTGTTGGTGGAAAGGATGGAAGCTAAGTTCTTTTGATAATGGATAAATGAAAGCGCTTGGATGATTATTTCATTCGGATATTTTATATAAGGTTCTTTTTTAGATTATTTTTGACCGAGCGTGGCGAAGTCCATTATTAACACGGACTATTCAACGATTTGGCTTTTCGTTTATCTTTATTTTATCATTGTTTGTTACGTTTCGGTTCCAGTTAAAGATGTTGACCGTTTTTATGGTTCAGTAAATTTTATTTTTCCAAATGTTATGTATATTTTTAAGTACCTTAAAACGAGAATTTTTTTTATTCAATTTACAAACACATTACAATAATTTACGAATGTAGATATTTCGAGGTTGATTGCGAAAAAATTAGAAATTTTTTAAAAACTTTTTTTTTAATTTTATATTAACTCCACACAGGAGGCCCTGAAGAAAATAAAACTGCCCAACTCAATTGAGAAATTATTTGTCGTATTTGAGTTGATGAGTGTTGGGAGTCATTACGGTTTATAGGTTGTAAAATTTCACTAGTTGATGTAGCTAAAAATTAACAAATAGTTATAAAACTAGATGATAAATTTGATAACACAATATAATTAAGAAAATAAAAAATTTAATTACAAACTAAAAAATATAACTTAAACAATATTATAGTTATTAAACTTAGAAAAAATAAGATATAAAAATAAAAATGCACTTATTAGGTACGAAATAATAGAAGGTAGGTACAGTACTGGTTGTAAATTGTTCAAAGACCGATCTGGCAATCTTGTATGAAATGGATACTATAAATATGTAATATATAAAATGCAACAACAATAAACCCATTTAAGGAAGAAATTAGAAACGTATTTTTTAGCGCAAGGTCTAATGATCACAGAACTACTAAGGGAGGGTTGTTTCGGAGAATTCAACTAATTTCAAGGTTCATTTTTGTGTTCTGTGAAAGTCCTTATCAAGTTCTATTATTATATCATAATAGGCTAGTTACTATACAAAACTGAAATAATAACAGATCTTGAAAAAATCTTTCTCAGAACCTTAAAATAAATTGTTCAAATTCTGCGAAGCAATCCGTCCTAAGTAGTTATTATATCAATAATATTTGCCTAATTACAAGCTTATACCTAGATTTATTTATTTTTATTTTTATGTGAATACTGCACAAGCGTCACAACAGCGTCAAAACGTCTGGAACCAGTGAGACTACACGAAAAAAAATAACTGATATCTACAATATATTGTTTATTTATTAAGAATCTCTTCAAATTATTAGTAATCTCGTTAAAAAATTGATAGCTTTCCTGATAAACTTTTAGTAAAATACCAATATATTATCACGATATCGGAACACGTGTTCATTAAAAATCAGACATTTTCGCATTTCGTCATTATATATTTTCAACACAAACACAGGTGCATCAACTTGAGTCAACAATATTATTACGAATTTATAATAAAAATAATAATAAATTCTTTATTCCAGAATGCGGGGAGGTAAGTGCGATCCCACACATTCTACAGAGAGTGTAAGTACATAGTTACATAGTACTTAGATACATAATTACATAGTACATACTTACACAGTTACGTAATACATAGTTACATAGTACATAGATAATAGAACTTCCTCCTTCTTCTGGCGCTTGTAAAATAAGATTGTTAATGTTAATTTTAGTTATAAGTTTCTTACATAATATATGTAAATATATTTTTTATTAAGATAGTAGTTATAGGTCTTAGTCGTAAGTCTCTAGATATAAGTCTCAGACGTAAGTCACTAGTTTTTAGTCAGTAGTTCTAGTTTTAACTATTTAAGAAATATATTTGTACAGCGCCCTTGAGGTGATTTCTTACGAAAACGGCGCTATATAAATTAGCCAAATATTATTATTATTATTATCGTACATAGTTACATAGTACATAGTTACATGGTACATAGTACATAGTTACATATTACATAGTTACATAGTACATAGTTACATAGTTTATAGTTACATAGTACATAGTAACATAGTACATAGTTACATAGTACATAGTTACATAGTACATAGTTACATAGTACATAGTTACATAGTACATAGTTACATAGTACATAGTTACATAGTACATAGTTACATAGTACATATTTACATAGTACATAGTTACATAGTACATAGTTACATAGTACATAGTTACATAGTACATAGTTACATAGTACATACTATCAAGTATTATTTATAGAATCAGCCTGCTATCCAGTATTTAACCGGATTACCAATAATTTTGTTATGAGGCTGAATGTAATGGAGAGGGAAAGGAGATGTGGAGAGGAAGGTGTGGGAGTACCTGGCTATTCAAATCTGGTCAACAAACATAGCTAAAGCCATTTCAAGCAACGTTCCACTCTGGAACGTGCCGCAAGCATAATAAATATTATTAATAATACTTATTCATAATATAATTAATTAATACTACAGAAATTTGTATTTAAAATATTTAAAAGCAGAAAATAAACTTTTTAAGGAAAATAATCATTTGAAATAATTCTGGAACAATTATTTAATCCTCGCGCCTAGAAATTTTTAATCAAAAGTTTCTTCTTTGAAACGAATAAATTTACAAATTACAAAGTTACCCCGCTAGACGTGAAACGTAAAACGTCATGAAAAATTGCGTTACAAAAGTTACAGCCCACTAAAAGTTTCCACAGTTTACACATTAAGGATGTTCTAAAAGTTAATGACTTCTAAAAATGTATGTTTTTAGTGGCTTGCCGGCGCGTTCCAAATGGTAACAATTTTCCAAAAACAAAATAATAGCGAAACGGAAATTTAATATAAATGAAGTCTCTGAGGTGTGGCGGTTGGAGGAAGCCATTGACATAAATACCGACATAGAACCATTATCGTCATACTAATCGAACAAAAAACAGCACGTTCCTGTTTCTAGATTGAAATCAAATAACGAAACGCATAAGAAAAGAAAAGCCATATATTTGTGAATTAATGGAATGGCTAGAAATAACATCATTCATAGCTTAATGGAACGGAACGCATTAGAGAGATATAGCCATTCAAAAAATATTTGTACGGGTGAAACAGCCATATTATTGTGAAGGACCCTCGTTTCTATATGCGTTCTTCGCAACACCAGTTGCAAGTATAAGCAGCCTACTGACAGGACAGCATGTCTACGGCAAAAATGACGTCACAGGCAAGCGACTAGCATTTTTTGCAACGTTTTTGTGTTGCAAAAAACGGTGTGAATAATTGTATTTATTGAAATAATAAGTGAATTTTGAGTACATGCGAATGGAAAGAAACTCCATCAGATTTGGTCGATAATGATTTGTGCATATCTCGTTTGTAAAAAAAAATGCCTAGAACGACGTGTTTGTGGCAGCCGGTGACAGCCTGTCAGACCAACGGACTCTGCGCGATACTAAACGCAGTAAATCACAATTTTGTCCAATGGACCTAGTTCAACGAAACAACGTGCGTTGTCTCAGTAACCAATCTTCCAGGTTTAATTCATCTTAGATGGAATTCAATAGATTACCACCAAAACAGTCATTCGCCCGAATCAAATAATTGAAAATAAACATTCCAGATCTCCATTCCGTTATTATTTATTCAGCTGTCTAGTTATTGATGTGTGACGGATTTAGGATTCCAGTGTGTTGGTAGGCAAGTCTGGAGATGTCATGTTGGATAAAATCAGAATACAAAAATTTGCTTCTTCAAGTTCAGTCCTCTTCATTTATTTACATCCTTAAAGATCTCAAATATCCGTTGCCAGCGTGACAGACTCTTCGATATTGGGCTATTATTGGCTAAAGGGAAGATGATTAATCCTCTGGGGGGTCATATTATAGAATTTCATATAAAAAATTTAGTTTAACTTTTAGGACCACTCGACCATACTCTACAACCGTTTAAATAGGTAGGTACTATACTTTATGTTGATTTGTCAAATGAAATAGACTTTTCATTTATCACTTTTTTACGTTAACCCCATACCGGAGTCCTTGAGCAAAATAATTTTCATCAGTCTTAGTTATCATGTCTTCTTTGGGGATGCTGTGTGGAGGGTCTTTTTAAGGAAGGGAAGAAGAGAAAGTTCTTGGAAGGAAAAATGTAACAGGGTAGGAATCTGGGAGTCAGTGAGTCTAAGAGTGATGGACGTATGAAATCCAAGACGATAGATAAAGGCACCCCTGCTAACTCAACAAATGTAGTTCATGCCACTTGAAGTGGCATAAAGGGCAGAAGTTTTAGTTATCTAATACATGGTTCCCGGGGCGGTAGTACCCACAACCGCCCTCAAAATTGACCTACGAATAGAGTAAGGATTTTTTATAGATTGAAGATTTGTATATATCCCCAATTACTGGGGTAAGCTATGAGGCTGAAGTGAGTTAGGAAAGAAAGAAAGGTGGGGAAGTTCCTGGCCCATTCTGATCTGGTCACCAAACATGACTAACGTTATTAGTGATTTTAAATAGTGGTCCACCTCCATATTAATCCTACCGGCTGCGCCAATTTCGTTATGTCTCCGAAGTATTCTCAAAAATCTCTTTTTAAATAAAACTCCGGCTTCAAGAAAACACTTGTTCTTTTATCATAATAGATTGACAATGGCTTTGAAATCTTCATTCGCAGACAGTTAGAAAAATATGGTACCCGACCTTGATGTTCCCATTTATCCTATTATTCTCGACAGCTAACGCCATCTATGGGTAGCATAATAGACTAATTTAGTGCCATCTATGGGTGAGCTTATACACTTATATCAAGTACATTTATTATCCCTGTCAGTTAATATTTTTATGTCTTTATTATCCCTGTCTCTAATATAAAAAGTAATATATATATTCTTTCACATTATTTGTTAAAATCACCCTGTAATAGTGCGTGGGTACAAGTGTAGATACATCGTAGAATTATTTCTAGGGCTGCTACAAAAGTTTTACTCAAAGGCATTAATATAAAATACTCTCCGGCAAGCAGGCCTTAATTCCTTCATAATTTACAATCAACAAAAAACATAAACCCCAACAAACTGTATTCATCACACAAAAATATTATAAACCTTCCTTATAGCGGTGAGTGTATGATACAGTGGAGATAGCTAGGATCGAAAACATCACAGTCTTGATTAACAAAAAAAGTTTTTTATAATTTCTTCAATAATTGCAAAATCACTTTGTTGTGTCATTTTAATTTAAATAACTTTGTATACACCACTATTTAATCAAAAAGGATCGACATGTTTCGGAACCAATGGTGTCTTTGTAAGGATAAATAAATCATCAAAATTAACAAATTAAATTAAATTAGGTAAACAAGTATATACAAACCAGTATCTACGAAGAAAAATTACAAAGGGGTATTATTATATATGAAAAATAAATAAAATTACTAACATAAATGAAAATTAACCAAAATAGATTAAAATATTATAAAACATGCACTGCCTCCCGGGAACCATTCTTTAGATAACCAACACCTCTGCCACCCCGAGTGGTTTGCTACATTTGTTTACTTAGCAGGGGTGCCCGGGCTCATGGGGGTGAGGTTTGACCAGGTCCTGGCGGCTGATGCGTCTACTCACCTATTGCGGGGCGGGTCGGATCGGGAGAGGCGTTTTAACCTCTCCAGTATCAATCTTGACTTATCGTCTTGCAACTCAATTAGAGGGATGGATTCATACGTCACTTCTGAACACAATTACCCTCAGACTTCTACCCACCACTCATATCTTCTTAATCTCTTTTCTTCTCTCTCTTTTTATTTAAAAGAGCCTCCCCAAATCATCTCAAAAGATCAACAATTAAATCAAACAAACCGTAAAATGCCTAAAATGAAGACTGTAGACTGTCGCTCATCATCAATCTGGACAAAATCAATACGAGTTTAACCAACCAAGAGGAAGAACCACATCAAGCAAATAATTAATAGGGAAAAAAAAACAAGATTAACAAAGATCTGCCATCAACAGTGCTCTGGAAAACGTTAGGAAAATGGTGATAATAAATTCGATGAATAATACTGAGGTCCAAAAGGGAATTGAAGGAAAATTGGACAAGCTTATGGAAAAAATAGTCAATCTATCAAACATTCCCGCATTTGAGCAAAATCCTATTAGAAATACTTACGCAGAAGCAACTGCTGGTGCACCTGCATTTAAAGTAGGAGTTTCTGCCTCAAAATCGATCTCAATGAATGGTTATGGGAGAGGCCCTGTAAGAAAATTATTTTTCTCAGTGCCTTTTGAATGATGTTAAACAAAACCATAATAAGAGTTGTAGCGATGCTACGAGAATATTCTGGAACGCTCGCCCGTGCAAAACGCATTGTAGCGGGAACACTCTAGACACATTGCGAGCGTTCGGCGTTCCTACTTACAGTTCTGAAATGTTCTAGATGCATTCGGGCACCTATATAATGAGGCGCGCCGAGATGTACTTAGTCAGTCATTGATTAGCAGTTTTACGAGTGACCAACAATGCGAGCACCGCTAGTGTTTGCTGCATACTGAAGCGGTCGACACTGACCCGCGCCTCGACCACACCATTGCCGTCTACACCTGGTGTCATCCTCATCGGTCCAGAGTCATCTCCCAATTGCGCAATTCTAATTACTCAGAATAAACGCTGTGGCACAACACAACATTATATTTCATTGTCTCCTATCAGATCCACAAAGAGTAAGTAATTATTTGTTTGTAGGTTTCTAGGCTTAACATCACTATTTGAGTCATACATTTTCCTTCTAACGTCCTTGCTTATAAGCAACTGTGGGCAACTTTATAAACACAGAGCAACGAATTAAAAGTAGGAATTCACAAATACTATTAAGAGTCGTATGGAAATGTTGATGTGTTTGTTTATATATTTGAACACAAAGTAAGAGGGTTAAAAAACACAAAGCGAAAGGGCATGTTTGAAATAGGTTTAGCTTTTTACCTGAAAATTGTCAGTTTTACCTTTTGATAAAGTTGCTCCTATCTAACATAAGTCTATTATTTGTAAACAAACATATTTTTTCTGATGTGGAACCTGAAAATGGGAAGATTTTTTTTTTTAAATTTTAACATGAATCCCAAATGCTGACAACCGTCTGAAGCCGATGAGAGTATGGCATCCTTAATTGGGGTATGTTGTGATGCTGAAGGTAGTGGGATGGGAGGGAGATGAGGAAGAGGATGGTGAGGAAGTAACTGGCTATTCAGATCTGCTCACCAAACATGGCCAAAGCCATTTCAAGCAACGTTTCAAATCTGAATAGTGGTCTTACACCAAGGCGATACTAAGAGTATCTTGGAACCTGCGGCAAATAGTAAGTAATAATAATTTAAGTAATTAATAAATAAATTAAAACTCAAAATTAGTATTAATATTATTTTAAAAAGTTGTTAATTATGGCTATTTAAATCTGCTTACCAAACACAGCTAAAGCCATTGCAATCAACGTTTGATTCTGAACGGTGGTTTTCATCAAGTGGTTCATAGGAACGAGTCGCAAATATACCTACTATACGTAAAAATATAAATAAAATTTAATTTTCAACAAAAATCAATTAAATAGGCCATAAAAAAAACAAGGCAAATGCAGTTTAAATAATGATAGCTTGCCTATATATTTAAACTCCAGTTTCAATATAACATACATAACACACTTCTAACTGTCAAAACACTCTCTATAAAACTCTCCATGCGCGCGGATAACCCGGACGACCACGGATAACCGAGCGCAACGGATAAAACGCGCCACCCCCGTGTATAAACGGGTCCCCAACACACGGGTAGCTTTTCAGAGAAAACCTTTGTCTGAGAATTCCGTCGGACCACGAGAGCGACCAATGGTGAGCGAAAGAATCACGCCGGAAAGAAACGAAAGAGAAACGATGCAAGAAAGAAACGGAGAGAGAAGCCACGTAAGAACGACAGAGAAAAGAACGAACCTGCATCGTATAATATAAATATATTATCTATTCCTGTGCTCTTCATTCACTGCGTTTCGTTCTAAAATTGTACCACGTAAATTTTTGAAGAGTTTGGTTTTTGTAAGGTTGCGTGAAAGAGAAGGCAGGTTTTTGTAAGGGTTGCAAGGCTCTATCGGACTTTGGGACGGTTGGTTATCAGAGTATCCCTACTGGAAAGCGACGCGCTTTAGAAAATATTAAGTATTGATCTGAGAAACTTTCTTAAGGGACCTTTACTTGAAGGGATGGAAATATTATTGTTATATCTCGTTTATAGAATAACATTATCTACCCTTTCAGAAAAGAGAGTATTTTACCTTTGAGAGGAAAAATAACGAATGATATTTAAAAATATCAATTTAATATTTGTAGACAATTTTACTGTGTTTTTTTATATCGATAAGGTATCTAAGTTATTTTATGTAAACAGCACACAAGTAGAGGCATGTCAAGAGCCAGTGGTACTATGTTACTTCGAATTTAGAAAATGTTGATTGACAGAATATGAGGGTGGAGGGTGGGAGATTTTAAATTCAAATAAATAAACTGTGTTTGAACAATTAAAACCATTTTAACATGTAAGGGTAGGAAGATAGAGAACGGGCCGACAAACACCTATCTCCTGACACACGCTTGACTTCATCAATAATCATTCATATTGTTCCACTATTCTGACTCTCTTTATTACCTGCTCGCATTAATTGCTTGATCGTGCCATGGCACGATCATTGCAATCCATTTTGCCTACACTTTAGCGCTACACATTTTTTCTGACATCTCCGTTCTACTAACCGTACACGTCCAAACCACCTGAGCGTCCCGTTCGTAATCTTCCTCATTACGCAAAACCAACATCGATCAGTTTTGTATATATTATTCTCGAAACTCTACATCAATCTTGCGGTCACATCTGGTTTTACTACTCGTACGCTTCAAAGATCTCATTTAAACAATGAGATCTACGTCTTTCAAAAAGCTTTTCTAAAATATAAAATTTATAAAAAAATGCGAAAAACCAATTATTAGTTATTTTAATTTGGATTGTGAGTGGAAGTCTTTCAACAAGGCAATACTTAAAGTATCATCAATTCCGTAGTATGAACCTTGCCCATGTTCTTAGATGATTTTTTAACACAAGAGTAGTTGTTATAGAGTATACTTTAAACCTCAAAAATTCAAATTTTATGAAATTACAATTCAAAATTTCAACTCGCATACATTTTATTTATAAATAACGATTTCGTGCTAATGATACATGGCCACGATACATTCATAAAGAATAGGTATAATTATTGTGGGATTCAATCCATTATTCGAAGGGGTGGTGATTATTTATTATTTTAGTAAGGGTGTCCATGTATTTTTATCGAAGGGAGGAAATAAGAAATATGGACACCAAGGGGAGTTTCTTTTGATATTTAAGCAGAGGTTTTAATGGAGATTGGGGGTGGAATATTGAAAAATAGTTGCGACGACTTAGGGGAAGGGATTCGTCATGACAAGGGGTAGTTAATAAGCTAAGGGTGGAAGGAATGACTATCTTAGACGTGGTGGGGATGGTTTTAAAAAGATAGGTCTTCTGGAGGAAAAAAAAACAATAATAGAACTTTTGGCGGATAAAACAATGATAGGTCTTCTGGCGAATAAATCTATTGTAGGTCTTCTGACGGATAAAACAATGATCGGTCTTCTGGCGGATAACACAATGACAGGTTTTCGAGCAGATAAAGCAATGATAGGTCTTCAGGCGGATAAAACAGTGATAGGTTTTCGAGCAGATAAAACAATGATAGGTCTTCTGGCGGATAAAACGATGATAGGTCTTTGGGCGGATAATGCCAAATCTAATACATTTAATATAACAATGATAGGTCTTCTGGCGGATAAAACAATGATAGTTCCTCTGGTGGATAAAAAAATGAAAGGTCTTCTGGCGGATAAAACAATGATTGGTCTTTGAGCGAATAAAACAACGATAAGTCTCCGGGCGGATAAAACAATATAATACATTTATAATTGAAACCATTGCTTATATTTTTATATATCTTTTCGGGCATCGAATTAATGCAGGTGAATATTTTCCTGATGTTAACCAACCTCTAATAGGAGTAAAACATGTTAAGTATTCGATGCGAGTAGGTGCTTATGTTATCGAAAAAATATTCATATTATGTATATTCGAATACTAAATATTTTGGTAGGTATATTCCTGGACATGTTACGATTATCGGAACAAATCAAACAACACGTGTAAAGGAGAAAATTTCTATATCTTGTTACAGTAAGCAGAAGAAGATTTTTGCCATAAGAAATAAGCAACCCAGTTTGATGAATACTCTCAGTATTGCCCTGGAAAAACCAACCCTCGAAAACAAAACTTTGCTTGAAATGGCTTTAGCCGTGTTTGGTGATCAGATCTGAACAGTCAAGAACTGCCTTTTCTCCCTTCCCACTCCACTTAGCCTCACAATATATATACTGACTTTGACCAGACGGAAACAGTCAGGACTACGGTATTCACATAAAAAACCTGGTTCATGGTTTGACTTCAAAACACACGCTGAAAAATTAGTATTGCTGATTTATTAAAATTCTGTTAAAAACTTGATGGTACGCCATATTTGTATTATATCGGAATCGTGATCATGCAGCTGCATTTATCCTGACAAATATAATGACGAAATGCCAAAATATTTGATTTTTTATGAACACATGTTACGACTACCTCACTACTGACAGTTTGGTAGGAAAGTTTGTAACAAATAAGGACCCACAAGTGAATGGAAGGTAGAAGAAAAATTCGGAGAAATCCCGGGAAGGCACGGCATGTTCAAGTGGAATATTTGTTCAAGTTTGTCGTACGGAAATACGGAAAAAAATCTAATAAGAAGTATTGCAACCAGTTTCATATGCATTTTGTATGGTGCAAGTGTAAATATTTTGAAATGATTTGACGTGATAGTTGGATACTTAGTAAGTTAAACTACATTTAAACAAAGAGTGAGTTTCTGTAACACAACAATTTTTCCTAATAACCACAGTTTAATCGTGTGCAACGTTCCCTGATGGCCTTTCTACAATATTCGACATTAGCGCTCCCAAAAATTCGTTTTAGATCGCGGTAAGCTCCACAAAATACATAATTATTTTTAATAGCAAGGTGATTACTGTAAACAACAGTGTACTGCGGCCCAAATGGCTTATTAATTTTTAATAACATCCGACCCTTTTCAAAAGTTCCTTTCCGCGAAGGGAGGAGGAAAAACTGCCGCGTTTCTCCCCCTCATCGGGAAAAAAGGAAAATTCCGTGCGGGGGAAATGCTTCAGTTTCCTTGAAAAAATGGCGTATCACTCCTCCTACGCTGTAATTGATGCAAGGAAATTGTATGATACCGTAAAAAACATATTGTTAGAGTTAATTTTGAAATATTTTCTGAAGAATTGTGCTAGATCCTTAACATGATGAGAAATATCGCATTCAATTTTACTGGAATAACTTTTGAAGGTTATTTCAGTGAGTGTTGTCATATTATTTAATTAATACCATTCCTCAAAATATTAATATGGAAACACATGAAACTGTTTACTGTGGCTTAAAGTCAATAAATCCACCTAGATTTCACCTTTTATCCTATATTTTTTGGTTCTATAAATTTGGCATATTATGACAACCGAACGCTCAAAAGGTTTTTGCAACTTGGCATAATATGCCTAAATTCGCGCGAGTGGATATTATTGAAGAAGAAGATAATACCAGTATCACCAGAACAATACACAGATACATACAAAAGGTAATAGTCTCAACTGGGAACGAACCCATTATTTTCGTCTTACCAGGACAACGCCTTGGCCATTGGGGCTCAATTATTTTACGCAATTTTCCCATATTTTTCGCTGATATCTTTCCGAATGATTAACGAATTTATTTGTAGATAGTTTATCGGATAAATGGCCGATTTGATCTGATTTGTATATAAAACTACAGTTTCATACCGAAACTGATGAAATTTAGCACACTTGACGTTAAAACCAAGAGGAAGGCCACTGTCTACATGCGATTTTTAAAAACTACCACATCCCCTTTTCCCACCCCTTAAAGCAGTATGTTGATACTTCTTGTAGAAATTTTGCACCCTTGACCTTCAAAATAACTGAAAAATTACTGTCTTGGTCCGATTTAGAAAAGTTCTGTGTAAAGGTAACCTACACATCCAAACCGGGTCGACATTTAACAAATTAATAGAATTATAATATTTGTACCTTGTAATGTAATTTCTAAATAAAAGTCAGAATAAATATTAATGTAAAAATTTGTTACGAATTTAAAAATTTTTATTGTAAAAATCGTGCAGCGTTCTGACACATCACCCTTCATGGAATGAATTAACTCGAGTCTTCGCGTAATAATTTATAATAGAAAAACGGCTCCGTTCTTTCCGCCTCTCCCCATTTTTATGAGTGAATATGGAAGGGGGGTTTAATACTAGGGGGTGTGGCGAGCCCCCCTCTCCCCGACTACCCTTAAGGGCAACAGTACTCTTATACGAACCTCCCCATCCCCCTACCCCGCAACCCCGCTTTTCACATTCTTTTTAATTTTGTGTTAGGATGGACGAACCGAAGGGTATAAAATGTTTAATGATGTTTACGCTGCTTTCTCGTATCATGTGTGCTCCGAAGAAATCATTATAGCATCATTATTCATTATATTATTCTTATTATATATTTATTACTTTATTAACCCCATTTTTAGGGGCTTTTACATATGAATAGTAAAAATTATAAATTAATACAGTACATATTAATTAAACATAACTTAAACATCTCAGTAACGATCTTTTGAATTTATTTTGGGCATTGGGGAATACATATGGTAGTTAGTACCAAAATTTATGCACTAAAATAAATCCCAGATTCTAGTATAACGTAGTGAAATCTGAAAACTTACCGAAGCAACAATTCTGGACTGTCAAATGCATCATCTAGAATTTAATATAGAATAAATAAGTGAAAATCATTCTGTCAGATAATTTAAGCATTTTTATTACCATTTAAAAGATTATTGTGTGATCGTGTGAGAAATGTGGAGATCCGCAAAGAGTGCAAGACTGATTTATGCGTAATGAGTAAGATTAAGAAAAGGTCGCATAGATGGTTTGAGCATGTAGAGCAAATGAGCGAAGAAAGGAGTGCAAGGAGGATATATGATGAAAATGCGAATGGTAGCAGAAGTCGGGGACGCCCGACGAAGACATGGCACAATCAAGTGAATCAGATACTCAAGTCGGGCCATGTCAAGAGTCAGAATAATAGGTATGAATGTGAATAAGGCAAGAAGTGTGTGCCAAGAGTTGTTTGGTGGTCCGTCCTCTCAGCTTACCCCTGCGGGGAAACGGCGTGATGGTTAGTTAGTTAGTAAAAGATTGTTGTAGTTCAACAAAATTGCTGGAATACCCATTTTGATACGGTGACCGGATAAATCATCACAATGATAATTCATCACATCTTTAAAAAGTTATTTAAAGTCATAGAAAGTGACAAAACAAAAAATTTATTAACTGGGTTATGTAGGTTAAGTTAAAAAAAAAATTCATCGTTTCTAATGACTTTATATCACTTTTTAAAAGTGTGTTGAATTGTCACTGTGTTGAGTTATCATGGAACCTTTGAAACATAGATTTTTTTGTATTCTTTCAATACATGCTGGTACATGAATATTGTAATGTGGGTTCCAGGCGGGAGAATTGTATTCAAGTTGTTTTCTAACAATTATTTTCTTCTCATATTTATATGAAAATCACACTTTTCTTATTAGATTTACATTATTCGAAGCCTTAGTCCTCTATCTGTCTCATGTAGAGGGACGAATCACATTAAGGAAGATAAATTATTATCAAATCCTCGTCCTGTTGTACCAACTATCATGAAATTTGATTATTCTCTCCTAAACACGTTCATAAAGGAATATTAATATATATTATTAAAATATGTACCAGAATTAATAATGGAATTTCCAATTATATCTGATCCAATTGTTAAATATAGTCACTCATTCCTATTTGATTTCCAGTTCAATTCCTTGTATAATATTACTAAACAGGACGCTTGGATAACAAGCTGTTTATTGTAGAATTAGACAATTTGAAGATAAAAATGCATTCGAAAACAAAAGAACACCGATTATTATAGTAAAACAGGAATCTACTAAATTCAATAAAACAAAATGGTTGACATGGTAAAATCCAAGTGACATCTGTTGACAACATTACATATACCTCTAAAATTAAACACCAATTATTTACTATGCTTGCGAACTAAATCTAAATTTATCTTATGTACAATAAACAGTGTTGATCTCAAGGAACCTCCTAGATAAGTATGGTCCTGTATATTATCTACCTGTAAAGAATATAAATAAATCTTCCCCACTGAACGAGTATACGAAGAATTTCCTACATTTAAACACTTATTTATGAAAAATTCAATTATTGAAATTGTAAAAGAAAAAGATAAATACTCATTCATAGCTGAAAATCGAACCAGACTAAAATATCTGTACCCGAGAAGCATACGGATGCAAGTCCAAAAAGCTAAATGTTCAGGAGAGCCAAAATACTTTTATTTCTGTAAGTTTGGTTTCATAACTTCTGCGGATATTCATGATAATTCATTTTTATTTTTTTACTATTGAATCAATTAATTTTGTATTGAAAATGAGAAAAATAAAATTAAATATTTTATATGCAAAGCCTAAAAAAAATGTTTAAAAACAAGCATTATGGACTTGAGTCCTTCTGCTTCAAAATGAAATTGAATATTTTGGTACGACACATGGTATATTATAAAAGGATCAATGTTGAAAACTTCATTTGGAAGTAAAATAATAACTCTATAACAGGTAAATATAAATATCTATTGTTTTTTTTAAACTTCCGATTTAGTTGTACGGGTTAAGTCTTCCCCAAAGGAAAAACTTAACCCTTCCACTCACTTTTCCACAAATGATCAGCTAGTCAATCAACACTATGTAAGTGCATTATATAAGTAAAATAAATACAAAACAATACAAGAACAACAACACGTCAAATCACCAGATATCAAATGGGGAAAAAAAAAATCACCGTCTCCAGATATTTTCATATCAGAGGGTTCGGCTCGGTAGAACTTCTAACAGGGCCTATAAATCCTACTGATCCCTCAACATAAATATTTAAAAAATCTTTTGTTATCCTACATGTATTCAAAATGACCGACTTTTGCATCTTTATATATAAATTTTTTGATAGATCTAATACGCCTAAATTTTTAATTAGAGAGCTAGGTATAATGCCAGTAGCCGAAATAACGAATGGTAATATTTTTATAGTCTGAGAATGCCAAATTCTTTTTATTTCATTTCCTAAATCTGTGTATTTTCTTATTTTTTCACTAACAGATTTTTGAATATTACAGGAATTTGGAATAGCAACATCAATGATATAAGTTATTTTTTTAATTTTGTCATGTAAAACTATATCGGGTCTATTATGACTAATCGCTCGGTCTGTTAGTATAGTTTTATCATAATATATTTTATAAAATTCGTTTTCTAAAAATGAATTTGGTTCGTATTCATAATATGGTACTACATTACGGCAGTCAATCAAGTTATGTTTAATTACCAAATTTTGGTGAATTATTTTTAAAACTTGATTGTGCCTAAATGTATACTCGGACGGTGCTAATATAGAACATCCCGATATAATATGTTCTATAGTTTCCGGAAAAGCCAAACATTTTCTACACAAATCATCAATTTGATTTGTATCTTTGATTATATGCTTTCTATAATTTTTAGTATTAATGACTCTATCTTGAATTGCAAGCATAAATCCTTCTATTTCTGCGCTCAACTCTCCAATACTCAACCATTTGTTTGACTTAATTTTGTCAACATACGTTTGGTTGAGATAATTGAAGTGTTTTGCGTGTAAAATTTTATTTGACCAGGAATCTAATAATTCCTGGTTGGGATTTATAAAAATGTTGGCATTCTCATCGTATAAATTTAAAGGTGTAATATTTCTATCTGCCTTGCAAATTATTTTGTGCATTTCTGAGCTATGAGCTTTCCTATGGAAAAAAGTTCTTAGCATTTCTACCTGATTATGTTTCAAAGAAGTTATTTTGACTATACCTCTACCTCCTAAATTTCTAGGTAAATTAACTCGTTCTATAGCTGAATTTGGATGATGGCAATTAAACTTTGTTAGCGTAGTTCTAATTAATCTTTCTAAGTTATCTAAATCTGTATTAGACCATTTAATTATGCCAAATGAGTACGTTAATAGAGGTATTGCCCAAGTATTTATTGCTTTTACTAAATTTTTAGCAGATAGATTGCATTTTAAAATTTTCCCTATCCTAGTTTGAAATTTAATCCTAATATCATTTTTAATACTACTATGGTCTAATCATATATATTTTTTATATATTTTTTTTATTTAATTATAATTATTATTAGAAATTATTGGTATTTTCCATATCTTCGTCATCTGACAGAAGATACTCTGGCATACTGGCCTGATGACTTAAGTGTTTGTAAAAAAAGTGCAGTGGCTCTGGTACCCACTGTAACATCTTTTGTAGATCACCAAAATTTATAATAGAATTCTGTTTCTTGAGCCTCGTCATCCATTCATACACGGAAATACTCTTTTTCATCATTATTTATTGCATTCCTTACTAATGTATGACAGCTCTGAGCACTGGGATTGTTGTGTTTAGTTCCACAGAAAACATAGAAATTAGAGGCAGAAGGACGCAAAATGGACTTGAGTCTACATTCGAATGTTTACTTCCATGGAAAGCGTAGTAATGTAAGAGGCAGAAAAATGCAAGTCCAATGTACATCTTTATAATAAATTTTGGTATGCTTCTCGGGTACAGATATATATTTGCATGCCCTAAACTACACACTTCTTTTGCCCAGCACCTTTATACCCACCAAGGAAAACATTTCATTAATAAATTACCAGAAGAAATTAGAAGAATTAATGATAAAAAACAAATATTGTTATTACCACAGAATAGTTTACTTTTTAAAACATGAGACAATCATTAACAAAATTAATTACATCACAAAAGAAGAAATTTTCGCAAATTATTATCAAAAAACTATAATAACCCCGTTATTCTAATCAGAATTTGCAACAAATATATTAAAATAACGTCTCATATATATTTTATTTTCTTAATTCATTTTATGTGTAAATTCATATTTTATAGTGTTAGGATTTTTTTATATCATTGACCAATAAAAAAAAAATTACAAAATAATATTATATGAGTAGTTCTGATAAAGTCTAAATACTAAACATAGAATAAATGTTTTCTTTTAAATATTTTCTAAGTTTACATATAAACTTGGAGAGAGTATCAATAATGACAATGAGAAAAAGTGATGTTATTCAATTAAAACTGCTATTATTCAATTAAAACTGCTGTTATTCAATTAAAACTGCTGTTATTCAATTAAAACTGCTGTTATTCAATTAAAACTGCTGTTATTCAATTAAAACTGCTGTGATTCAATTATGTTGTTATTCTGCAATTCAAACTTATTTGTTCCAATCAAACTGAAAGCAGAACAAGAAAAAAGAAAAAAAATTAAGGGAAAAAAAATCAATAAAATAATAAGTTTTCTGATATATTCGTTCTAATGTTATTTTTTTAAGAATGTTATGAATTTAGTAAGGTTCGTGTTAAACAATACATAATCCATTAAACGTGCTACAGATTCTTCTTATGAATACATTTTTTTAAATTAAATAAAATATGTCCGGAGATCGAGTAGCTCTCGAACGGACATCTGAAATTTATAAATAATTATTTGTATCAAACTTTGATAAAATATTTGTGAAATGTTTTCACTGAATTTGAATAATACATTAAATTTTAAAATTCTGTAAAGGTTCTATTCAAGTTCTGTTATTATATCATTATTGGCCAGTTGTTTCACAAACCTGAAATAATAAGTGAACATAAATAGAACCTTTACGGAACTTGAAAATTAAATTTGATGAAATGTTAAAATTCTGTCCAATCACAAGGTCTTTAAAATCACAATTAACTAAGCACGTCACATAATTGCATTTTTCTTTTAACCCTTAGTCACGTACCATGGTATAAATATGCTTTCCTGGAATTCTACAATCCTAAACAGGCAACTTTTTTAAAATTTTATACTAGCTTAATTACACTAGTGTCCAGGAGTGACGGACGTATGAATCCATCCCTCCCACTGCGTGTATAACGATGGGTCGAGAGAGTCCAGTTAGAGAGGTCAAATGGTCTCCATCAAACAGTCTCTCCTGATGGGGCCCGCCACGCAGTAAGTGGGCAGTCGCATCCGCCGCCTAGAAAAACCTCACCCCGTGATCCCCGGCATCCCTGCTAAGTCACCGAACATAGCGAACCACTTGGGGCGACCTATGGCAGAAGTGTTGGTTATCCAATAAATGGTTCCCGGGGCGGCGGTGCCCATACCCGCCTTCTAAATCGTAACTACAACTGCTTTTAACACAAAACCACCGTTTTTATACCTACTTTCGTACTAGACAAGGCTATGTAGCTGGGGTATTTTTAGGGTTAAACATCAAATCAAGAAATCACTTCACTTGGTATATGTAAATAGTATATGTAAAAAATGTAAAATAGGTAATTTTTATTTTAACCTAAATTACGTCAAAACTAGTATTTTTATTTTAACTAAAATATTAATAACTAAACCAACTATTATTAAATAATATAACTAAAACTAAACTAAACTTAACTAATATTGTTTAAATCTTGTGTTGTTTCTTTATAAATTATTTACCTTAATACTAACATGTACATAATTGAACTAGAATTCCCTCACCAAACACAAGAGCATTGTCTCTTTATGGTGAGGAAAGGCTACTTTAATTTCTATTGTTTTATATCTTTTTTTATCCTGTATACTTATCTATGTAAAAATATATGTTTTCAAATATTAAATAAAAAATAATAAAAACTACTTGTAAATTTGATGGCGTATTATCCACTCACAAACAGCGCCTGAGGGTACCCATTACATGATTTTATTTTATATGTATAATTTTTTTATTATTTTTAAACGTACTTAAAATAAAATAAAATGTATGGAGGTACTTACTTTTACCTATGTAAAAATAAAGAGGTTGAAAAAATAACCATAATATAAAATTAACAAACATGTTTCGTAGTTTTTATACCTACTGAGGAAACTAATTATGTATATGTATTGGGTATTTAAAAAATATATATATGGGTACATTTTTTAATAATTCGTTTGTATAATATGTAGTAAATTCTCACATTCATAATTACGTATTTATAATTTTAATGAAAGATTTACCGCCCACAAAGAGCTATCCTCGTATCTTTGAGATAGGGTGTTATTTATTTAACTCATTAAGAAGATTTTTTTATGACGTTTAAGATTTAATTTTTAATAAAAGTTCTTAATTTTTTGGTTATTTTTATTTTATTAATCGGGGAGATTAGGTTTATATGAGGCAAACGCGGGGATTCTGGGAATTTTTCAATTAACCAAACATTGAAAAAAAAAAATATTTACAATAATTGTACGAACGCACTATATTTCGTTTTCGTTTTCGTTCGTAGAAAATTAAAAAATGCGTATATTAATTTGAACGTGTATTTTGACACAGAATATGTTACTAAGGATATTTTCGAACAAGAAAAATCAAACGAATCTATTATGACAATACTCAGAGATAAATATTGGTAAGAGTCTCGATTTTTATTCCGGTACGAAATTCAGAAACTGTCTGTCAATATTCTAACAGGAAAGTTGTACAGGTAGCACTGTAATCTGAATTTTTCCTATAGGATTCGTACGAGGTTGTAAATTGGTACATTGATCAAAAATAAAGGGAATGCATGGCGTTCCATACTCTCTGCTTACCCCGGTGATAAGCATTTCTAATTGGGGTGTATAGTTAAGCTGAAGGTAGCAGAAAGGGGAAACAGATGAGGAAGATGGAGGTTTGGAAGTAAACCCATTTCAAACAAACGTTGATCATTACTAAATAAATCATTTTCCAAGTTTTAAAAATACTTTTGTTTTCCACCTATATGCCTTGATTATAATTATCATTGAGGTAGGTATGTATTAAAAGAAACGTAGACTTTAAACCCCTTACTAATAAACGCGGTGTAAATATTGTGCAAGGTCAGAAAAATAAAAAAAACTTAACTTATTACCGCGACGTTTGTGTGATTAAAACGGCCATAAATCAGGATTAAGGTCGGCTTCACCACATCAACGTTGAACGGGCATATAAGAATCTATTTAGTAAGACCGTATAAGTTAATGGATATATTTTTTTACATCAATTCACGCCATTTCCCACGGGTAGGCAGAGAGAGTGAAATGCCACACAGCTCTGTCCTGGCACTCTTTATTTTATCAATTATCCAAAGCCACATTGACAGCCCCATAACACATGATTGCTTTCCATTTTAAATCCAACAAGAAACAACATATTGAATTGGTTCATAATAAGAACTAATCTACACAAATGGAAAAATATGCCAAGCAAAGCAAAAAATAATAAAAGATTATTTTTGGGAACAAAAGGCTGTATGCTCTTTGATGATTTTTTTGGCATTTTATCAGTGAATCAGCAGTATTTTTACTGTATATAAGCGTAGAATTCTGTGATGACTACCGCCATCTATGACCGAGTAGAAAAATAACGCACATGTATTTCAATACAATGCATCAGCGCCATCTAACGGCAAACTCGTTTAGGGAAATTAAATTAATTAAAAAAAAACTGTTTATTTTGATTTATGCACTCAATTATTTAAATGATTGTATTACACTATTTTAGAAAATAATTGCAAAAAGCTTTTATTAAACAAACCTGATTTTATCGTCCGCTCTGCCATCTATCGGCGAGTAGAATAACTGTAAGACTCCATATATTTTATATAATTTCAGCATTTCTTTATGCACTGCATTATAATAATAAAAAGATTTGCTCTCGTCAACCTAACGTAATTCATTTAGTCTCATAAAAAAATAAATTAAACCGAAAAATCAGGATGTACTTGGGTGTATATTTTTCTTTTGTGTGTGAGCACAATTATTTTTGGTTCAACAATAAAAAATTTCGTTGAAAATTCAATTGGTTAAATCCTTAATCCAATTATCAGCCACCCAAAAGAGTTCAAACAAAAAAATACCCAACAACGGAATAAAAAGAAAGATAAAAATAATTAAATCAATCGAAAAAAAATTGGTGAAAAAGACTTTGTTATTAAATTGAAGGAAAAAATGGGAAAAACAAAATGCAATCATTTTCGTCAGAAAATATTTTTTTCAAATTCAATGAATCAAAAAAAGCTTAATGTTTTAATGAACTACAAGTATTTCGTGCATGGGAGGAAAATAACTTCACAAAAGCTCGAGGGTGGCGGAAAAAAATGAGAAATAGGGGTGGAAAAAAAAGCAAAATACTTGCAAATGTTCGCTAACCGAGAATTAAAACACCCGCCGGAAAAGTGGCGGCGGGGGAGAGTATGTTTCACTTAAAAAACAATTTATTTTTACGCTACGGAGAGTCAGGAGTGGGGGAGGGGGTGCGTGCCTTACCAACATCAAAGAATCTCAAATGGTTTTATTTTCTGGGCTAAATTATGAAAATGTATTTACTTTGTACGATATCCAAGGTACAGCTGCGCGTTTTCTATACCCGGCGAGGCGAGGGAAAACGGACATTTGTCATGTTATGTATTTGGTCGAAGAATAAATATAAAAGAGTATCAGGAAAAAAATATTGACCTTTTTTTATTATATTTTAATTTTAAACTTAAAAAAAAATTCATAATCTTCTCTTTCATAGATGTCGCTAATGTAATTATACTAGTAATAAATACTTTTTTTCAGGTTTGCTTGTTTTTTATTGTTCTTGCTTCTTTATTATAGCGACTATTTAAATATTGTGCATACAAAATATTATGTTAAAAATATGAATACTAAATTGTATTTCTTAGTCCTCTGCACTAGGGTGACTAGGGACTAAAGTTATTCATTTCTATTTTATTAGTTTTCTATGTCGATTTTATTGTTTTGTTCATAGTTTTTTCGTTAGTCTCTTTCAGCTAGATTTTTTTCTTGATTTTTATGTGTTTGCGCCCGTACTTACGCAGTATGAATATGAATAAATAGTTTTTTCCATATTAAAACTTAATTCTTTCAAAAAAGACACACAAATACAATACGGATTGAATCATCGATACAATATTGTAACATTATGCCTTTATTGAGATAATTGAGTTTTTTTACCGAAAAAACTACCTGGCTTTGTCTGAGATTCAACAAAGACCAAGATTCAGTAAGTAAAAAAAATTAAAAAAAGGTTAAACGCAACGCTCGTTGTATTCTACGTGTTCACAGATGGTGTTAGTTAATTAATTTTGTTTAAATACGCTTTTGCAAGGTATTGCTTTACAGTATTAAGACAAATTATTTGTTTGCGCCCTCATATACGCAATATGAATATAAATAAATAGTTTTGTCCATATAAAAACTCAATTTTATCGAGAAAGGCATACAAATACAATATTGGATTGAATCATCGGTAAAATATTGTATTTGTGTGCCTTTCTCGAAAGAATTAAGTCTTTAAACGAACAAAACTATTGATTCATATTCATATTGCGTATATACGGGCGCAAACAAATAATTTGTCTTAATACTGTAAAGCAATACCTTGCAAAAGCGTATTTAAACAAAATTAATTAATTAACACCATCTGTGAACACGTAGAATACAACGAGCGTTGCGTTTAACCTTTAAGACGCGTTGTTTCACATAATTTCAACAATTCACCAAATTTCATTGATGATTTTCAAGTTTTTGTGAAGATTCTAATCAAGTTTTTTTATTGTATTATTATAGGCCAGATGTTTCATAAAACTGAAATAATAACTGAACTTGAATAGAACCTTCACAGAACTTGAAAATCAAGTTTGAAATTTGATGAATTGTTTAAATTTTGTGAAACAACTCGTCCTAAGACATGTTATGATGGTTACCTAAATGTATATTTAAAGCTTTAGAAGCTATTGCTAAAATTAACAATACGGGTTGAACATCACTGCATTATCCTGAAATTTATAACGTCAGAGCTTCCCAATAGAGACACAAATAATTTTCTGTTTTATGGCATAATTATATATGTATTTTGTTACACTTCAGATTACATTAAATGAAATTATTAAAATCATTAGACCTATTTTCTCTTCCAATGTATTCATCCCCACAGTTGCAGAAACAGCTTCGACTTGACAGGAACATGTGTCAGTACTTTCTGACCAGTGTTTTTTGCCACTTGTGGTTTCCGCTTCCTCCCCCGCAGCCTCCTGCCTCTCTCCTGCGAAGGCTTCGCGGGGAAATTTATGAATCACCCCGCCGGGATTTGTAGCGGTTGCCTGCGCTATTTGCACATCGCGAACCAATTGCTTTTTATTTTTTGGCAATTTTTTTCTGTAAGTATCGCCTGTAATCCGATTTTGATATATTATGTTGAAACATTAAAAAAATTTGAGAAGGTATCATTTTAAATCACTTTCTCATAGATAATCAAAACAAGGGAGACAGGCCATGAATCTTTATCAGTTTAAAACCGCGTTCACAACGTGTTTCGCCAACATCGTTCAACCATGCTATTAGAAATCTTATGCTACACCTAGTGATACCCCGCCCTCGCTTGTACCTACACACTAGTGCTGTCAATCTCGGGATTTTTTTTATCAGAACCGGGATTACGGTGTTTTTTTGTTTCAATTTTTAAATTCTTAAAGAAAATAAGAGTTGCAACAAATGTTTCATTTTTATTTTTGAATACTGTGCGTAGATTAGTTAGCATATAATCTTAACTAATTTCCACTAATATAAAAGTGGCTGCACAAAATAAAAAAATCTATAATTAAAAAAAATACATAAAACATTAAGAAAACTCTTTCAATATTTTTAAATTTTAATTTATTGTATAGAATATCTAAAACTGCCAAATGAATTGCATTACATTTGCGAAACAAGGAGAAGTGAAAGCTCGTCAGCCTGAAGAATACCGGTGTTACAATGTGACATCATAAACGAAAAACGTCATGCTGCCAATTAAAAAAAAGATATTTTCACGGTTGAAAACAACAAAAATCCCGGTATTACTCAGCACCGGGATTACGGTGCTTATGAAGGTCCGGGATTTCCGGGATCCCGGTTCTCGAGATCCCGGTTTTGAAAGCTCTACTAAACACTAAATTCAAATAAAAATATTATCAATGATTGAAAAATTGATCACCGACCTATGTACGAAGGTAAGTTTTATTTATTATAGGTTCTGACATCTGAACTCATTGAAGTCAACGTTTTCAAAAATATGAGGCAGTCAATTATTCTTCTTCTTATGATGTCCCCTCTTATCAGAGGTTAACTATCATCATGTTAACTATCATCTTCACACATCAGACTGCAGCCCAGTTTCGATGTCAGGAAGAGAAGGATATTAATTTACTGTGTCTTTCGCCAATATTCTCACCTTTTAAAATTAAAAATAAATAAATCATATATTGATTTTATCTTGGTATATCTCGTTAACTTTTTAAGTCTTTTCTCCTGGTTCTACGTTTCAAACCGGTTGATCAATAATTTAAATTATATGAAATGAACTCACGACTCTGGGTGGGACCTAGCCGCAATGCCAACTCAGCTACTGACCGGTCAATTTTCCAAATGTTTTATTTTTGAAACCGGTTCCTCGGAGAAATTATATCGACGCGACGATCCAACTGATTCCAAGTAACTGTGACAAGAATAGTAAATGCAATCGGGTACCTATTTATTATGTATTTTATAATTTAAGCATTTTGGGAAGAGATAACCAACACCTGTGCCATAGATCACCTCAAGTGGTTTGCTGCGTTTAGTCACTTAGCAGAGGTACCCATCTATTGCGTGGCGGGCCGGGACAGGAGAGACTGGTTTGGGGAATCCTATTGACGTCTCATTGCTTTGTACCGCAGTGGGAGGGATGGATTCATACGTTCGTCACTTCTGGACACATTGGCCACGGATTCCAACCACCTCCTCATACTTTTTCTTAACCAGAACTTCTTCTACTTGCTTTCCCTAAAAGTAACCCCCAGAGATCAGGATCAGACAGGATCTCCAAATATGACGCAGGCCCTAAGGGATGTTTTTTCTCTTTAGAGCCTACTGTATGTAATATCTAATGAAAAAAAAAACAAACGGGGGTCTGAAAATTATTAATTCACGATTGTTAAAATATTTTTACTAATATCTTTATTGCGTTTGTTTTGTTGTTAAAAAAATAGTAAGTTGTGTGATATTTTACATGTTTCGCGTACTTCTTCGATAACTACCTAATTTTATAAGTTTTGCAAGAATCCTGGAATTTCTAAAAGGTGGCCCTAAAAAGACTTAAGAAGGTTGAACACGACACATCATAAATCATGTGAGGGTGTGACGCCCCCTACTGCTACTGCCTTGCCTGCCAGTGACGTACGGTACAGAGTAACGGATTTCAATATACGTGACTGAAATATATTCAGAAAAATTTAAAAAAATTAGTGTGTTCCAAAATAGTTTACTTTCTATAGCGTCGTATACTGATAAAATTACTACAAGGGAATTTTTATCAATCTATTTTGCTAATTCGGTTAAAACCGGGACTGGAGGCCATTTTCGGATAATTTTAAGTAAATTCTTTATAATATCGGAACGCGTGTTCGTGCATCTGCGTTTGTCTGTATATTTTTTTTTTAATATATGATGACAAAATACGAAAATGTTAGGATTTTTATGAACCCGTATTCCAACATCGTCCGAATATAGTGGTATTTTACTAAAAGCTTATCAGGAAACCTATATAATCCATTCGTTGAGGGCCTGCAGTTCCGTTTTCAACCGGATAACAATTAATTTGAAGAGATTATTTAAATATTTTAACAATATTTTGAGTTCCGCTTTTTGACCTCCAACAATAGACTTAATTAGACTAGACACGGCATATTCATTTAAAAATAACTCCAACACAATTTTGGTTTGGTTCACGTGCACATTTATGAAAAGGCCCACGCATTGTGTGGCAATGCGAAATGGGCATTGTGCATTGCGTTTTACCTTTTGTTGGTCTAGAGTAAGCTATTTTGCTTCTCGGCTATGTTGGGCAAGTTCATTTTTTCAATCACAAAAATAACCTAGTCCCAAATATTTAAATTTGAATTATGTCCATATTACAACACCTCTGAAAACAAATTCTCCGTGGTTTCGCTTACGAGTTTGAACGCTTGTACAAGGAGTTTAAACAGAGTTGGGTTGTTAAGTTCATCTCCATATTTGTGATGTACGCTACGTTGCGTTATTTTTTAAATAAATTAAACTAGACATGGCTAATCTTGTCATCAATGACTCCAACTCATTGTAGTAAAACTATCTTCATTATTCTCTCTTCCTTCCATCGCGAAACATCATTTCAAACTTATCTCAATGAACTGACTCGCCTACTGTCTCTTCTACACGTGATCACTTCTACTCTCCAATAAGTTGCTTGACCGACTAACAAAGCGAGTGACTCGGCCGAGCTGTCGCCAAGTGTAATTCGGCCCAAAATCAAGGCAATTTGGGGTGAAGTTTAGTGAAATTTAACAAACAACGTTTACACTAATCGTTTATCGAAACTTGACAATATTTCTGTGATTTGAAGGTACCTAGTTTTCACAGAGCATATAACATAATATTTAGCATTACCAATAATAAATGTCAGTGCACGCCACTGTAGGCACTGCCTCGAGTGTACCCTCCCAGTCCAAGGGAGGTTCCTTTGATAATTATTTCGCTGTTGGAAACTAGCGCAGAATTTTCCCTCGCTCGGCAATATTTTGTTATTTATGCTAAAGATAAACAAAGGTTCCACTGGGAACTGGAAACTGGGGTAGGTACCGGCAGCATCGCTCCGAGCGCTCCGAATTATAACAAAGCAAAATATCTGAAGATAAAATATCTATACAAATTTCCGTTCCCAGTCTTCGAGACAACATCCCGCCTTGCTCAGTTCTGGCGTTCTTGCTTCTTGGGCAAACTTCTCCTCAGCATTATTATATTGTTGTCATTATTATTATAGAGGTAATTTATTTTCTTGGAAGCATTCTGCGTCGGTAGTTAGTGATGTTGTTAAAATCTTGGCAGAATTCGCCAGAAGAAAAACACATTTTGAGCTTGAAGTAATGTAATAAGGTATTTCTAATTAGCGTTCATCTTTACAAAGTTAGACAGAAACTGTGAAGGGAGTCTGGGAGACTTGAACCAATTTTAAGAAAAAAAAATGTTATGGGATTTTATGGGAAAGCATTATTTGCAAGGTTCAGGCAAAAAGTCGTTCATTTATCACATGTAATTCAGAAACTGAAAAAAGGTTTTTATACACATACGCCTAAAGGATATCAATTTGATCCATTCTATCTGCCGTCTCCCTTCCTCTGCCAGTTAGATGTTTATGAGAACTTTTAACGTAGCAACACACTGGGCCCACGGACACAACGTATGCAATAGGTACTACATTCCTACGCAAGCAATGCAAATTTGAATCGCAGTATCGCGTTTAATGAATTTGACGTGTTAAGTAAATCACTTCATAACTATTACCAAATCGATTAGTTTTTCATCTCCCATATTAATAATAAATGACAAATCAGCTCGTTGGAAGGTCTTTCACTGCTGCCATATTTCTTTTACACGTCTAGGCTGATCTGGATAGAGCAGGTCGGCGTTGCATGGGGAATTTTGGATTGCGTTGGATGTGAATAGTGTGTTTCTATATTTTTCTTATATTCTAAAAGAACTTAGAAATATACTGGAGGAAAAATTATCCAACGTTATAAGGAAATTTTTTAGAGCCTTAAAGAAAATAATTTTGGTTACCTTTCGGAATTTTGTGTAGAGGATCTTTTTGAGGAAATGATTGATAGAAATATCTGGGAAGGAAACATGTTTTAGGGGTGGGTAAGAATATGGCAGCAGTGTGTCTAGGAGTGACGGACGTATGAATCAATTTATCCCACTGCGGTGCAGAGCGATGGATTGATCATCTTATTGGAGAGGTCAAAGGGTCTCCTTAACCAGTGTCTTCTTATCCGGTCCGCCACGCAGTAGATAGGCAGACTCATCCGCCGTCAAGATCTAATCGAACCTTACCCCATGAATACGGGCACCCCTGCTAAGTCACCAAATGCAGCGAACCTTTTGAAATGTCCCAAATTAAAATGAAAAGTTGTGTGTATACATTACTTATTAAATTATTACACACCCGTTCAACTTGATCGTTTTAACCCAACAAATGCCATTGTAATAAGTCAAGTTTTTCATTGTTTTAGCACTTGTTTTGGCATCCTCATAACACATTCGTGTTTAACAGATAGTTTGCTAGGAAATCTGTCAATTCATTCGTTAAAGGCCTGCAGTCCCGTTTTAATCAGGAAAACGAATATTTTGACCAGCAATAAATTAGCAATATTTTATAAGTTTTCTTCGTGTACCACGTTTTAACAATATAATATGTTAGACGCAAAGTTACTTATGGCAAACTAATATGTAAATAGAACAGAATAGATGAAAGCAAGATGGCTGGCGCGCTCTTCCTGTTCCTGTTCCGCGCGGCCGGAAGTGAATCCCGCCAAATGAAATTTAAAGACAAATCGAATTACAGAACCGGAGCTCGAAAGCCTTAAGTTTTCGGCCGGAAGTCGCAAGGAGAAGCGCATCAGAAGCCTTCTGCTGCCTTTCCCTCCACCCACTCCTAATGTATTCCGTTCCAACTAACTTATTAGTTTATGTAGATACCTACTGTCATTATACTGGCCATTTAAATTATAATATAACAAAACATAAACATACTTGTCAATATTTTTCATTTCTTTTTTTTTCTTTTAAAGAAAGATTAACCTGAAAATATTTGAAAATCTCCTACTACCACCACATTAAGCAAAAAATGTTGCTTGTGTTGTGATGGAGGACTTAGCCAGCCGAGGAATTGAACACACGACGCATAGGTGGGACCCAAATGCAATGCCGACTCAGACCGGTCAATCTTTTAATAAGATTTCATAAGTACCTAAGCAAAATAATTACACATAATATCACAAAAAATGCTCATTTCTGTTGTGTCTGAGATGTAATTTTCAAAATTCGATTTGATGTGTTAATCGATAAAGTTATAATATTATATATTTTTGCCAGAAAATTATCAGCACTTTAATAAGAGTTTCAAAATTTTATTTTATAAGAACAATGCATTGAAATAACTTTGATTGTCTACCCTTTCTTGGCGAAATACAACCCTTAAAACTACACCCCTGTACAATGTACAGACGTGAGTGGACTGCATAGCCATCCCTAACCGCTCACAAGTATACAGTGTTCCTTCTACTCTACAAGAATACACCAAGAGAACGAATAACTCATTCCAGAGTTGTATTCATCAACGTCAAAGATTCCTCGTTTCTTGCAGCGGCACCGGGGGTGGGGAGGTGGTTAATGGGAAGATGTGGATGGTGGGAGGTGTTGGGGTTGTCTCAGAACGAATGGGCGGAAGGAAGAAGTCCCGAAGGCCCTTTCACAGTGGGTATTCTTAATTTAATTTAATAAAGCAGGGCCAGAGGCTTTTTGGAAGGTTGCCAATTGATTCCAAACGTGTTTAACCTCCAGAGTCTTTAAATTGACTTACGAATTGTGCTTTATGAAGAAATTTATGAAATAACTTTATATAATAATTTTATAAATTCGATACCTTAATAGAATTTATTTTGTATTAATTACTATCCATTATCATAAATACCTCATACCTCGATTTATGTCAGGTCTTATACAAACCTAGTATGCATTCAACTATTACTACACTAGTAGATATTTCATTTCGAACTAGAATTTAACGGAACACATCAATTATAGGAGAAATTGAAAATATATTATCTTTTAGGTGTAGTTGTGAATAATTTTACACATCACATTACGCACGAATATTTCACATGTAGCACGTCATCACAGACAACATAAATTATGTTTGGTAATTATAATAAACTCTTCTGAAATTTTAACCTCCAACACAAGGATTTTACTACCAGAAGTTGCTACAGTTACACCTTCTTTAAAGAGTAGAAAAAAAACCAATAAACTTTTAAATATTAATACAAATTTAAACTTTTTTCACATCCATCCCTGCACAAGTCTCACGCAGTAAAACGTGCCTCCGAACGAATTTAATGACACAAAATGTAACATGTCACCATACTTCAACGCTACCTTCTCTTCCCTCCGTCTCCATATCCGCCCAACCACCCTGGAGCCTTTGTATCGTCATATCCTGGATGCCATTAGGAAATTCGCAAAGTTCCTTCCTCCTCACGCAGCGGATAAAGGAAAATTTAAATGAAAACGGGAAAGGAGAAATTCAATTTTCCCATGCACCCTTCGACACGAAGAAAAGTGGGAGGTTGATCTAAACCAAATTTACGTGACTGAAAATTATATAATATTATTAAATACCTACCATCAATTTGATCATATGTTCAAATCTTTTGCAAAAACACTAAAATAAATCAACCGGTAAAAACATTTTTTTTTATTATTGAAGACAATATTAGCGATTTCTAAACGAAAATCTGAAAAAAAAATCAAAAAAGGATACGGTCACATCTAGGACACGAACCCAGGACCCTTGTCTTTCCGGGACACATCTCTACCACTGAGCTAATGGGACCCTATCCCCCCGGTCACTTTTAACTGTATCATACTTCGAATAAGAACTACCAAAATTGTCTTCATTTTTTCACCGCACATTTTTATTGGCAACTATCTTTATGTATGATCGCAAGATTCAACCCGAATTAAGTGCAATCTAGACAGCGTCTTTGCCTAGCAATCCAGCAATCTAGACAGCGAACTAAACAGACAGCGTGTCCCGGAAAGACAAGGGTCCTGGGTTTGTGTCCTAGATGTGACCGTATATTTTTCTGATTTTTCTGTTTCAGATTTTTGTTTAGAAATCGCTAATATTGTCTTCAATAATTAAATATTAAAATTTGAGGTTATACTTAACAAAGTTATTCCGAAAAATAAATATTCATTCTAGACATGCAGAAAAGTCAATAGATGTCGCACATTAAAAAAAAATATAGGTTTATCTAAAAAACGTTGTCTAGATTGCATTTAGTTCGGGTTGAATCTTGCAATCATACATAAAGATAGTTGCCAATAAAAATATGCGGTGACAAAATGAAGACAATGTTGGTAGTTCTTATTCGAAGAATGATACAGTTAAAAGTGACCGAGGGGGATAGAGTCGCATTAGCTAAGTGGTAGAGCGGTGTCCCGGAAAGACAATGGTCCTGGGTTCGTGACATAGATGTGACCGTATCCTTTTCTGATTTTTCTGTTTCAGATTTTCGTTTAGAAATCGCTAATATTGTCTTCAATAATTAAATATTACAATTTGAGGTTTTACTCAATAAAGTTATTCCGAAAAATAAACATTTTTTTTTACTTTAATTACCGCCACCTTCTATCAATCCAAGCCGTGCTTTAGAAAATGAAATGACAGTTAAAGAGACCAGTTTTCGAACTTTTCTACTGGGTTTAAGCTGGATTTGGTTCTCATCCCCGCTACTAACCTATACCAACTATATTACTATATATACTAACCTGGTGCCAAGTCCAAAAACAGATATCTTTTCTAACTTTCTGATTAAAGATGGCGATGCTCTACAACATCTCTTCTAAAATGTCTTTAAAAAGTAATTTTTTGGTATGACTGAGGAATATAAAATATCTCAGTTATTTTCACTAAGGTTTTTTTATGTTTTCTATTTATTTATGTATTTTAACGTGCATTTTTGTGGAAACTTCACTGGTTCAAAATAGCAAACATGTAAAATGTAATTATCTATATAAAATTATAAAACTGTTTGTCACCCTGATAAACAAAAATGAAAATAAAATTGTGCCGTCCTTCCAAGGGACGTCAAACGTGCTAACAATCTCGCCAAATGCCGATCGAGTAATGTCATCCAATTTCAGAGAAATGCATATATGTTCAGTCTACGTGATTGCCAACAAAAGTTGAAAGAATGCATTGTCATCAACAACGAGTCTTTCTCTCGAGAACCCCGGAAATTGGGTTAATATTCGAATCGAATATTTTCTTTTTATATCTATTTCTTTACAATTGTTAATAATTGTGTTCGACTATCGTACATATAGAAGACATGATTTAAATTTAAGATTAAATCAGAGAGAAAAACAAATTCGATTGCAACCTTAAAAATTGATATGCAACTTAATTTTTTCACAACAAATTCAGACAAGAAAAAATAATTCATAAACTTTTTTCAAGTAATCCTACGATGTAAGTTTCAAAGCACCTTCCTAGCATTACAAATCGGGTGTCCGAGTATGTCATCGTGAGAACGTTTTCAAACAACCCCTAAAAAGAGTTATTTAACAGAACCAAGTGGTCAGCTTGTAAGAATTGTTGAAATCTACCCCTCAGAATTACCGAAGGGATGAATTAGATAACCCTTGACACTAGAACGACCGGGTACAACTCCATACCTACAAAGAGCGCGACCGTCATATTGACGGCTGATCACATGTAAGTGTAATTTTTAATTTAAAAATAATAATTAATGAAATTGCTTACATTGTTTAATTAGGTACACATTTGGTAGAGTACAATCTACAAAAACACAAACGAAACGAATATTCAGCGACTTGAGATACGTGCGCAGAAATACACATGAGATAGAATACTAACCACTAACAACTGACATCAAAAGACACTGCCCAATCAACGTACAAATCTAGTTCAAATAATATGCGATACCAAAGGAAAGATACAGACAGATTTGTACTATATTTTTGAGAGGCGGACTGGGTATGTTGTAAACATGGAGTAAAAAGGTTTTAAAAAACTCATCTTAATGGCTCTAACCGTCACATTGACGGCAATGGTCTTTGTAGGTATAAATCATTATTTAGAAAAACGTAAAATACTTACCTGTTTTTGTTCACCATACTCGATAATTCAAGAATGATTAAGGTTAAAAAAATCAAATTAATTTAGTAGAATTTAAGCAAAATATCGTCACATTACAACGGGCAGCCGTCAAAATTATGGCTACAGTAATTTTAGTGTTAAGAGGTTATTTATTTATCGTCCAAGAATATTTTGTAGAGTAAAATAACCCGTTTCTATAGCAAACCTCCGCAATGTAAACATATAAGTGGATTTTAAAATTACAATTGAAGATTAGCATTAGAATGCGGTGGATATACTCATGTTGGGAGATTATAATCGAATGACGAAAAATAGTATTGGACAGCCGAATAATGTCATAACTACAACAGCGAGGTCACAGCAAAAGGGACACAAAATATAATATAATAACATCTTAACATCAAATGTAATTTTATTCTTATTTTTTATGTTTCAAAATATCTGTCAAATTAAAATTATACTACCAATTATGTAAAAGCCCTCTGGGCGTTAAATAAATAAATAAAAAATAACATAACATAATAACATGGCTATCCTACGAGAAGCTGCAACGATTTAGGCTTCCTACGATAAATTTATCGGCAACACCAAACAATAAAGGTTTCAATTATTAATGTTTCTTTTTTTGTGACTTTATTGAAATATTTAAAGAAAGATTATGTTTGCCAAACAATGTACATGTTTATATGTTTATAAAACTATTAGCACACACGAAGATGTGAGCTAACTTAAGATTAATAAATAAAAATAAATAAATAAAAATAAAATGTTCAATGAACTCCCTTTAAATATTAAGAAAACCAAAAGTCTTGCAGCTTTTTGTGTGTTATGTCTCAATGTTGTGAAGTCCAAATATTAGTACGTAGGTAATGGAATACCTATTTATTTAGTAGTTTTAGAATAGATGTACACAAAGTATAAATTATTAAAATTTATAACTATATAAATAAGGGGACTTGACTGATGTTCCAAGGACGAAAGACGTTATAAAGGAAGACGCACATATTTCAGGAATGAACACCACTAAAAACTATGTAAATCGAACAAAAAAATCTCTTTTGCTAATTTAATTACTAGATTATTAGATATATGTGATAAGTATAAAAGGGAAAAAGGTATTTGCGCAAACCTCATTTTTATTTTTACGAACAAAAATAAATAAAATAATCATATCATTGAAGAAGAAGATAATACTAATAAATCTAAACGAAAAGTGAAACAGAATAAGACACAGAACAAGACACAGAAAAATAAAAAGATAACAGTCACAACTTGGAATGAAACCCATTATGTCTTGTGTTATTGGTACAAGCGTCTTAAACCAAAAGACTTTTTACTAAGCGTAATATTTATTGATCTCATATTTTTATTTCAGAATTAACAATATCATCTTGCAACTATTTTTTCTCATATTTTTGGCATATATATTTTTAAATAGCCACAAAGCTTCTATTGAAATTGGTTTGTAACCTAGATAGTCGGATAAATATATCCTATTTTTAATTTATATAGGATACCTTTTGGTTTAAGAGCCTATCCCGGTAAGACATGAGATCATGGGTACGATTCCTAGTTGTGACCGTTATCTTTTTTTCTTTTTCTGTATCTTGTTCTGTTTCATGTTCTGTTAAGATTTATTAGTATTATCTTCTTGCTCAGTAAAATATTTTTTTTGTGTTCGAGTGGAGCTTGCAAACAGATTGTAAGACAATTGTCATTTCTCTTTCTCCTTAACTCTTTTAAATAAAGAGAGTCGCTTACGCCTATAACGTTTTTATTAATATTAGCGCGCTACCTTTATCATTCGTATTTTCATACCTCCCTTTAAGACCGTCTTCATTAGTCTTCTTCTTCTTCTTTTGAACGCTTATAACGTAGATATAATGATAGCTAATTTCTGATAGATAAGGCAACAGAAAGATAATCTAATATCTTTCTTCATCCACAGAGCTAAACTTTTAATAATTATAGTTTGACTGAGGGGACCTTTATAAACCATCACACACCTATTCTATAATGCCTAGACAGTAACTCAGCGTGTGAAATAAATCCACTGGACATCCTAAAAACCAGTTCTTTTGTTGAAAACCTAGTGGTCAGTGCTAAGAAAGGGGTGAATTGTGATTAAAATAGGGGATGTTTTGAAGAGCCTGTTTACTTTGACATTTAACCAGTTTATTTGGCTTGAATTCCTTTAAAAAATGTTTTATGCTGGGCAGTTAATTTCCGACGATAAAGATTTTTCTCATATAAGTAAATTAGAGCTGGGCAGCACAGGCTTTTTATTTTTTCAAGAGACAGAACCAACCTATCAATGCTCATGCCTCTATGGCGAATGATTCAAGATCATCGCAACTGATTAAATAAATGTATATAATAGATTAATGTACTCGTAGGTATATGATTAATTGTAAAGTTGTGAAATGTTATTGAAACAATAAATACATTTTAAATACATTGAGAGTCTCAGAGAAAATCAACTTACAATCATTTCACAATAAGTAAATAATTAGTGAGGAGATTTATAATAGCAGTCTAACTAATTACAGCTCCTAATATTATTTCATGACTCGGTTTTTAGCAATTAAAAGATATTTGTGCTTTTCAACCCTCAACAGTAGGTTGTCTGTGCATTCCGCGTAACTCTTGTTTAATGAAGTTTGCTTTGAATTTAATTGTCATTTTCAAAATATTAACATATTATGTAAAGAATTCAAACATGCAATAAGGTACATACTACAATTTTCATTCCCAGGATCTCGAGAATCGGGATTCTGGGAATCACGGACCTATTTTGGCACCGTAATCCCGGTGCTGCACTTGTATGTATTATATTCACTATACTGGGATTACGGGATTTTTGTTGGCTTAGAGGATCTTGATTCAACCGCGGGAATATCTTTTTTTATTGGCAGCATTTCGCTTATTGCACAATATTCTTGAGATCTTGGGATGCAGGTCGTACATATTTGGGAGTAGGTTTTATTCATTGCACTGTTTCTTAGAAGTAAGGAAAGTTTTATTGAAATCTGAACGACAATCAATGTGTAGTCTTGTGACATCCCTACACTGGGACTGTTCAGTATTCAGGCAGACAAACTTTTACTTCTCTTTGTAATGCAATTCAGCCGGCAGTTTTAGATATTTTCTACAAGAAATCTATATCTCATAATACTGAAAGAGTTTTTTTTATTAAATTATGCATTTTTTATAATTGAGGCTCTTATATTAATGAAATTTACTTAATAAAATATGTTTATTTCATCCGAAAAATAAAAATTAAACATTTGTTACAACTATAATTTTTTTAATAATAATTTTACATTTGAAATCCCGTTACCAGCACCGGATTGATTACCGGGATAGCTAAAAATTGCTTATCGACAACTGTTCCGCCTACCGAGATACTGCAGCGCTACGGAAATGTTCCTGAGGGGACGAGTGCACTCTTTCAGAGCGCTTTTCCGCCACCACATGGGAAGCTTATTGCGCAGACTACGCCAATCAAATAACACTATCATCCCTGCCATCGTTGCTTGGATGGAGTCACCCCTGATAGCCCTCTGGAGACGGGAGATGTTCAAATATCCTCCATAAATTGCTGCTTGCATATATTTTTCACTTCTATTCCGCATTATCTATCTATGTATTTTTATTATTTGTCTGTTAGTTTAAAATATGGAATTATTTCTTGCACTACCCCGCTTACCCATTCTTGCATAAACTCTTATTATTATTACTATATCAATTAAAGAGTTTTTTCCAACTTAAATAATAGCACTTTTCCTAAATAAAGTGTAAACACTGATATAATAATATGTAAATAGGCCCAAAACTGCACCAACGCGCAACGGTCAGATGTATTCTGTTAATACCTTGACTATTTATTATACTCTGACCTTATCTCCTGTGAGAAGAATTACAAAGCCGACTACCCGATACATCCAAGTAAAGGGTCAATGTAGGTACGTTGAGCTGTGAAAAAAAGATTCCTACTAACATATTTTATGTCTTCTACGTTTATCCTTACAGTAATGCAGTGGTCACTGACTGTCCAGAAGGGTTGCATAAAGAACTGCCCCTAATAAAGAAGGTAATTGAAACCTGTTTTCGTTCCCAAGACTTGCAAGGGATGATCCGCGATTTAAACTTGGTCATATCATGTTCCAAATGATTGTACGCACTACAGGGGTTATATAAAACAACATTTATTTTATTTTTAGCAATATTTAAGACTTTTTTTAATATTTTAATTTTTCATAATTTACGTGACATAATATTTTTCATTCCGAATAACTTGAAAAAACTAATTTCTAGAGGAACAATATTATGTGAATTCATATTAAATTCACTGTACGGAGCGAGTGGGACTACGGGATCTCCGATTGATGAAAGGAGCGGGGAGGGAAAGGATAGGGTAAGAGGAAGGTGAAGAAGTATCTTGCTTTTGAGATCTAGACACCAAACACGGCTAAAGTCATTTCAAGCAATGTTTTATTTCTGAGTGTCAGTCTCTCACCGGGGCGATGTTGGATCTAACCAAAGATATTAGAAGAACGAGATGTGCTATGCGCAGTTCGTACTGAGTGGAATTGTTTTGCCCAGTGTCGCCGGTTTTGTTCACCAATACTACTGCACACCTTCGCTTGCGCTAAGGTATCCGCACTAATACATAGAACAGATTTCTGTGCGTACACGTCCCGATACCGTTCAAAGTACCCTAATTAGGTAGTACTCCGGCTACGGTCCGGCGGCCAACATAGCATATCTCGTTCTTCTAATATCTTTGGATCTAACACTCTAGAATGTATTATATATGAAATATAACCATGTATTTATCCCTTCGTATTAGTTGTTACAATAATGCTATTAAGGCGATGCCATAGGTAGTAATGCAAAATCATGTGTTTTTGGTTTGAAAATTTGGTCGCCTAGAAATGTTTCAGATGCTTTAATTAAATACTGCGAGTAGAATACATCTTGGCCTTTGAAATAATCGAGTATTTTTTAGATAAGTCTTTTTATAAGCACAGAAAAAAAATAATGTAAAGGCCTATGAAAACTGCTTTAAAGTTCAAAATCTCCTACTTACGAACCCCTTTTCGTTATGATTTTATTGTATAATGTGGCAAATTAAGTTATTTATAAAATGATAGGAAAAAAATTAAATATTTATTCCCGAACATCCACAAAATAAAATAAAGGCACTTTTTTGCCATGTTTTTTTCTCGCATAAATCAAAACATATTATAGCGGCTCAATTTAAAATATTACACGACGTAGTGCATCGCCTTAAATGAATTTTCGTTGTAATGCAAATATGTTCGGATTTTCATGAACATGTATTCCGACATCATGATAATATATTTCTAATTTACTTAAATTTTCATGTAAATTCATTCGTAAGGTCTGAAACCCGTTTTTAATCTGAGTTACCGAAATATTTTAAGAAATTCTAAATAAATTAGCAATAGTCAATTTACTCCGTTTGATCTGTTCGTAAGATTTACGACTTTGTGAAGAAATGCAGTGTTTTATTTTTTTCGATTAAAATAAATAAATCACAATGAATAACTTTCCGAACCACCCTATAAACTGACCAAGACATTCGCCGATTCCCATGAGATACCTCCGCGATATTGGGACAAACAGGTTTCAGTTGACCGGTCTATGAGAGCCTTGGCAAGAGGTGGCCGTCTGACACCCAACTCCTCACACCCCTCCAGATTGACAACCGTGATTTCTGAGCAGTAGTTCGTTCCTAACATTGAAGAAGTTCGTGTCCGTTTTTGTGGTCAAATTTAAAAGAACGAATTTAAAATAAAAACGTGAAAATTTACATAAATTAAATTTACGGGAATGTTAGTGAAAGTGCTTATGATTCTTTTTTTAATGTAGTTGAAGTTTTAAAAACGTGTGTTTTTGTTGTACTCTGATACTTTGAGAGAACGTATTCAGTACTACTGTTCAATTTTGCAGTAAAATCACTAAATAAACGGGTCAGAAAGTGTAATAATTATTGGTTACATACGGAAAGTGTCACACGGAAAAAATGAGATTTGCTGATTTATTCAAATAATGTTAAAAATGGGACAGCCAGCCATTTCCTAATAAACTAAAAGTAATTTTTATTATAATATTTTATGGAACATGTGTTCATAAAAGTTCTAATACATTCGCATTTCGTCATTACATAATAACAAGATAAACGCAGCTGCATGAACACGTGTTCTGATATTTTATGAAAGAAGTAACATTTTTGTAGGAAGCGGCATGCTATCCCGTTTTTAACAGGATTTTAATAAATCAGCAATACTATCTTTTTTCCGCGCACAAACTTTCGGAGGTGATTCTACATGATGATATAAATAAAAAAAAAATACTTTTGGCGATATTAAGTTTTTTTTTTTCCATTCAATAATATTTTTTCACATAAGAATATTATTTTATCCATATGAACAATTCAATTTTTACATGAAATCTTAAACATTGAAACTTCGAACAAAGTAATTAATATTTTTATTTATATAGGGTTTTCCAATAAGAGGTGTTATTTTGAATAGCCCGCTATTTCGGTAGATGTTACTTTTGAAGCTGTCATTTTTCGACATTTGACAAGTGAAAACTACGCAATTTATAAAAATGGAACGATACACGCTTCAACAACACATTGAAATTTTTAAAATTCACTTGAGTGAATCAAATGCAAATCATCTTGAGTGATGAGGCCTATTTCCACCTCGGTGGCTTCGTCAACAATCAAAATTGTCGCATTTGGGGCTCGGAAAATCCAAGAGTTATTGTTAAAAAGCCTTTCTGTCCTCAACGTGTGACTGTTTGGTGCGGTTTATTGTCCGGCGGAGTGATTAGACCTTACTGTTTCGAAAATGAGGCTGGAGCAACAGTTACGCTGAATGGATTGCGCTATCGAGAGATGATTACTGATTTTTTATGGCCGGAATTGGTTGGTATTGATCTGGACAACGTTTACTTTCAACAAGATGGCGCTACCGTCTGTTTGTGCGCTTAGTCATTATTAACTACACAACGGATATTGATAGGCTTTTCACTATAATTTAGAAAATTTATTCCGGAAGGTTTATACAGGATTTTCCAATAAGAGGTTTTATTTTGATATTCAATCGTAAAAGATCAATGGTTTCATTGCTTGTGTGACACGTAGCGCCATCTTGTTAAACAAAATGTTGTTCAGATCAATACCATCCAATTCCGGGCAGAAAAAAATATTAATCATCTCTCGATAGCGCCACCCATTCACCGTAACTGTTGCTCCAATCTCATTTTCAAAAAAATTAGGTCCAATGACTCCGCCGGACCATAAACCGCACCAAACAGTCACACGTTGAGAATAAAAAGGCTTTTCAACAATAACTCTTGGGTATTCCGAGCCCCAGATGCGACAATTTTGATTGTTGGCGAAGCCACCGAGGTCGAAATGGGCCTCATCACTCAAGATGGTTTGCATTTGTTTCACTCAAGTGACTTTTAATAATTTCAATGCGTTGTTGAAGCGTGAATCGTTCCATTTTTATTAGTGGCGTAGTTTTAATTTGTCAAAAAATGACAGCTTCAAAAGTAACATCTACCGAAATAGCGGGCTATTCAAAATAACACCTCTTATTGGAAAACCCTATATATATATATATATAGTTAAACGTCAGTTAGTTAATAAAATAGCGAACTTTTGAAATACTATTGAAATGATTTAGAGTTAGTTAATGTAACTTGATTATTAATTATAACTTCAAACCATGCAAATATATTACTGGCTTGGAAATTTAAACGTTTTTCACAATAGATAGGTGCGGTACCTCCGTAATTACATAACAGAATATAAATTGAAGCGGGTTTGCGTCTTGGCTGTAAAGTGTATATTAAGCCATAAATCTAGCGCCATCTAGGAGCGGTGTGGGAAGCTGGCTCTCTAATATTACTTACAGACTCCACGGAAAATGGTACATTTAAAATCAGTACGTAGCTTTGGTAAAACGAAGAAAGTGCAAAAAAAGTGATTTTTAATGAATAACAATTTGTCTGTATTTCTGTGTTCGTCATGCACAAAAATAATTTAAATGTAATTTATTTATTTACTAGTGTACCTCGCCATGCTTCTCCATTGCTAATGGCTATCTCTGGCGCTGAATATTGACATATATTTTAAATTATCTATACTGTTTTTAAGCTTTATACTAGTCTCATATGTGGTATTTAGGCGTGGATGGTTATATACTGTATCGCTCGCTATACAAACGTATACAAACGTCTCAGACGAAATAGATAATATGTCATAAGTGTGGGCGTGGCCTAGATGATATGACGTGACCTGGAAGACGAGCGATATTTGAAAATGATGTTACCCTTTCTCCTGCCGTTTGATAAATTACGTAGATGCCGTGGTCACAGGGAGAAAAATTTCTTTAAAAAAATATTGCAAATTTATTAAGAATTTCTTAAAATTATTGGTTATCCGGTTAAAAACGGGATTACAGGACCTTGACAGATGAATTGATAGTCACGATGTTGTAACATACGTTCTTTAAAATCCTCACATTTTCGAATTTCGTCATTATATATTATTAAGGCGATGCACTTCGTCGCGTAGTGTTTTAAATTGAGCCGCTATCAATAACAACCCATACGTAGATGGCGATAAGGTTTAAATTCCCGCTTAACACCATCTGCCTGTTTTGATTTAAGCAAGAAAAAAACATTGCCAAAAAGTACCTTTTATTTTATTTTGTGGATGTTCAGGCATTAATATTTATTTTTTCCGATCATTTTATAAATGACTTAATTTGCCACATTATACAATAAAATCATAACCGAAAATGGGTTCGTAAGTAGGAGATTTTGAACTTTAAAGCAGTTTTCATAGGCCTTATACATATTTTTCTTCTGTGCTTATAAAAAGAGTTATCTAAAAAATACTCGATTAATTCAAAGGCCAAAATGTATTCTACTCGCAGTATTTAATAAAGGATCTGAAACATTTCTAGGCGACCAAATTTTCAAACCAAAAACACATGATTTTGCATTACTACGTATGGCATCGCCTTAAGACAAACGCAGGGGCATGAAAACGTGCTCCGATATTATTACGATTTTACTAAAAGTTTACCAAGAAACGGCCTGCAGTCCCGTTTCTAACCGCATTACCAATAATTTGAATATATTTTTAATAAATTAGCAATACTCATTTCTTTCTGTCAGCTGTCAAGGTGACATATCCAATAAAATGAACTATATTTAGTGCTCTTTCCCTCTCCCTCATACTTATTCTCACTCCCTGTGCTAGCGGCTAGAGGGAGATTACAGCTTTTGCGTGAGACAAGAACATATTAAAACCTATGTAGGCCAATCCCAAATACCGCAATATAGGAATAGGTATAGTGTGAAATCAGCATTATCCTCGATATAAAATTCATTGTTGAAACGTTTTTATAGAATTCAATAACCAATAATTTGCCACCATTGCCTATGTGGGATTTTTTTGCTATCATACATTTATGCATATTATTATTTTTATGTATATGCTGTTTATGAACTCGTGTGTGTGTACGTGTATTGTGTGTGTATGTTATGTATGGTGTGTAATACACTATATATGTATACATATGTGCATGTGTACATATACTTTTCTGTAATTCGCATTGTTTCTTTCTTTTTTTTAATATGTATGTAAAAAACATAATTTGTATTTTAAAACCATGTATGTAACAAAAAAAAAAAATAAAAAAAAAATAAAAAAAATAAAAAATAATTCTCTGATGCAAAAATAAGATTTTCTTTTGTTAATCTCTGAAAAACGGAAAATTATATAGGTGTGTTGGTACATATGAGAAGACACGTGAATTTGAATGAAGTAAGGAGTAACAAATTATTAAAAGCAATAATTAGTCACTCGAAATATCAATACAAATTGAAAATATCTCCCGAGTAAAAATAAATGCCGCTGACAGGAATTGAACCCGTACCTTCTGATGTCCGGTCAGGTGCTTTGAACTACTAGCGGAACCCGCCAAATTAGTCAATATGTTCTGGTACTTCAACAAAAAATTACTGCTTATAGTATTTTTGTCACCTGTTAACACTAGAAAGACCGAAGCGGTCATTTTGACCGTTTCTCGATGTAATATGACGATATTTTGCTTAATATTTATGGTAATGATCTGATTTTTTTTTACTTTTCATGATTTATGATTTAACGACCATGGTGAAAAAAATCATGTACGTATCTTATTTATTTATTGTAATATAATGATTTATACCTACAAAGACCGCCGCGGTCAATGTGACCGTTAGGGCCATTTTAAGCTGAGTTTGTTTAGGATCTTCTTTATCCAAGTTTAAATATACCCATTCCAACTTATACATGTTACTAATAATTTCCCTTTCTATTTCTTTCGGTATCATTCTTAATAGATCTGCACTATGGGTGCAAGTTGTTAGTATTATACCGCATATTCTGTGCGTAAGTATTTCAAGTCATCAAAAATTTCGTTTTATTTTTGTAGATTGTGTTCTAATTATTTTTGCTATAGTTTTATTGAAACTTTGGAACATAATATCATATCGATATAAGAGCTCGTAGAAATCTTACCGAGTCGGATATAATGGAAGAACTAGCAAGACTTCAAAACATTGCAGAGGATCAGTCAGATGAAGAATGTTGTGCCAGTGAAATTTATGACACCGTTTTTGTTTTGGAGCCCAATATTTCTTCATCAGAAGCTACAGAATTAGATGAAGATCTTCAGATGACATCGACATCTTTTCCTAGAAATCCGATTTCAAATCTTCGTGGTCGAGGGGTTAGAATAAGAGGCAGCCGTGGAAGAGATGTACACAACTTGTAGGATGTTTTTCTGCAAGAGTAACAGAACTTCCGGAAATTGGAGATATTCAGTTTGGAGATTTCAATTCATTACCAGAATATGTAATAATAATGAAACTATTACAACCGTTTCTCAAAAAGAGACGAAACATTACAACTGACAATTTTTTTACTTCGATGAAGCTGGCAGAGAAATTACGAGCAGAACAAATTATTATCGGAACGATGAAAAGGGCCAGGAGAGAAATACCAGCAGTTTGCAAAACCATTTGTACTCCACGTTATGAATAATTTATTTTGAAAGCTAACAATGGTACTACACTAACTGTTTATCAAGGAAAACCGTAGAAAAATGTTATGATATTGAGTACAGTACATCCAGATGTTCAATTTGTCGACGGAACAAAGAAAATTCCCGAAACGATTGAATTTTACAATTCTACAAAATATGGTTTCGATATAATCGACCAAATGCATCGAAAAAATTCCGTAAGAGCTGGAAGTAGAAGGTGGCCTGTGCACGTTTTCTACAACATACTTGATCTAGCCGCTATAAATGCATGGATAATTTATAAAAAGGTAGCAAAAAAATTATTATCTCGTCACAATTTTACTATATCTACAGCTTGTTGGAGAACTAAGGTCAGCATATACAAATACCAGAGCTGGTCCATTTGTGTTTGCTCCTGAAGAATTGACAGAAAAGGGAACCGGAAAATAAAACTTCTAAAAGACGACAGTGCCAAATTAATAAAAAATGTAAACAAAATAAAACATCTGACACATGTGATAGTTGTAAGAAATCTGTTTGCGGAAAGTGCCTCGGAAATTATAAAAAAAACAACAGTTTGTACTAAATGTGCACCTAATTGATTAAAGTAAATCATTTCAATACATAATTATTGTTTTAGTTATTTAATATTATGCCAAATTTTACACAATTACAATAATAATAAACTCGCATGTTATCAGCGGTCAAAATGACCGTTGTGGTCTTTATAGGTATGGAGCAGTACCCGGTCTTTCTAGTGTTAACACTAATTATTGCTTATAATAATTTGTTATCATTTGTGCTATGCATAAAACCTTGTAGTATAAACATATTAAATATCCCTGTCGAAGACTTAAAATACAATTTCTTATTAAATACTCTAAAAATACATACATTACAAGATAGACGTAAAATAAACGATTTAACGTTCTTGTTCAAAATACTTAACTCTAAATTCGACTGTTGTGAACTCCTGCAACTTATAAACATACATAGACCCACAGTAAAAACACGACAAAATACAATATTCTACAGCAGCACACATAAGCGTAACTACATTGCCCACTCTCCGATACAACGACTTCACACCATGGGAAATCATCACTTGGGTGATGTTGACATATTCAATACCAACTTGGCAAGTTTTGTGGATCATTTAAAACATTTATTTCAACAATACTCCTAAACACATCATGTAAACCTACAAATAGCTCTAATTTTCTGTTTTTGTTTCTTGTGTTTGTATGACTTGTTGCATAGCTTTTATCAAATTTAATTTTATTCTTATTTTTATGTTTCAAAGTATCTGTCTAATTAAAATTATTCTGCCAACCATGTAAAAGCCCTTTGGGCGTTAAATAAATAAATAAATAAATAAAATAAATTAGATCATTAAAAAAACAATAAAGAAGTAAGGAGTGTTCGTTTGGGCAGAATTATGGACGGTCCAAACTCCCTGAAACAAGTAGTAATCAGTATTGCGAAGTAAGTTAGTTAGAAAATCTAGCTATAAAAATTCTTACCTTACAGTTTTTTTCTATTCCAAATTGGTTGATTTGCTACCTTTTATTTGCATTCCCTCAGCGCATGAGGCGGAACCAATAAGACAGAAAATAAATTACCAGTCATCTTACAAGACAACACTTCCAGTTCCGGGAGAGACCGCCATCTTGTTCTGCCGGCGGAAGTGGAAATGGAAGAGTTGAATTATTGTTCTCTGCTCACCGCCGCGGACTGTCAGATCTGATGTACTGGTAGGTAATTGAACATGACACTGTTGTCTACGAAATAATTAACTTAGAAATATGTATTAATTTTTTTGCAGTCATTTCTCTCTTCAATAATTACCAAACTACATAGAATAAAAAACCTAAGTATCTACCTTACAAATTTGAATGGAAACAAATATCGCCACTCACTTAGTATCTTTTGGTTCTAGACCATTTATCACGTGTTTTGTCTCACTTAGACTCTCCTGAAGTCTAAGTGAGATGTCTTAATTATTTTTATAAACTTTCTTCTAACGATATCAAACTATTGAATATATATATATAAAATATATATATATATATATCAAATAAAATATCTATCAAACAGCACAGAAAACGATCAGATAATACTAAAAAAACATAGACTGACTGATACAGACCAAATATTCAACAGCTGTGACGTACTAGATATACACCAATTATACATTAAAACACTACTAAACTACATTTTTGACAACAAAAAAAAAAAATTCAACATACACAAAATAACACTAACAGACCAGTTAGACAAGCGTACAAAGAAAACATAAAAAACTCCGACAGTAAATTCAAGCTTTGGACAGAGTCACTACCAATACCATGCAATAAAAGCTTTCAACAGTTTAAAACTTGAAATTAAAATTGAGGAAAATAAAAATAAATTCACACTCAAAATTACAAAATGGATTAAAGAACAAAAAAGACAATATTACCAAAATTTCATAGCATAAAATAAAAATAAAACCTACACGTAACACACAAAACCAATATAAACACACATCACTCACAAACACACAAGATTATTTTCATGTACTATTTTTTTTTTTTTAATTTAAAATATATTATTATTTATTTATTTATTTATTTACACATATACGGCACAACACGTGCCATTAACATAATTGACATACTTATAATAGTACAACAACATGAAGAATAACAGTATAATGTTAGTAAAATTTAAGAAAATAGGTAAAAAGTAAGGTAATAAGTAGTGTATAAAAACTATAATGTATAAAAGTAAATTGTAAAGTGAATAGTTTAAAATATAAAGTATTAAAGTACAAACCATAATTTATTAGGAAAAAGTATAAATAAAAATAAAAATTTAAAGATTGAAATAAAACAATAAAATGTACCAATAAGATACCTATCTCAAGGTACCGACAATGATTTAAATATAAAAGTAATAAATCCTGGATTATGTTAACCGATATGATAAATTTTACAAGTACTTATGATTTCAAGTGCATTAATAGTTTTAGAAGTACTGGTAGGCATATTATGTTTACATGATGTATTTACGTGGTACTAGCAAACAAATTTAGTTTAACGCATCTTTTGTATGAAGACAGATTACCGGCAGCGTGATCAATATTAGCATATTCATTGCCTAAAATATGCAAGCGATTGATGGTTGAGTTTTGTTCTGCGTTCGTCATAGTATTGTCACAGTGAAAAGGTGTTTTGAGTCGAGTCGGTCTACTAGGTACATGGTAATTTATTAATGAGACCAATTCAGGGGAGTCAAACCAGTTATTGTTTATTTTAAATAAGAAAATAAGATCATTGAGTATTCTTCTATCTTTTAACGATAAGAGTCTCATTTTTTGTAATAAAGATTCATAGTTTATGTCAACCGCAGGAATACCTAATTTGAAATTAATTGATCTGAGAAATTTGCGTTGGATTCTTTCAATGGAGTTTTCATGGCTTTTGTAGAAAGGGTTCCATATGGGGGAATTGTATTCTAAATGACTCCTAACCAGAGTTGTATATAGTATTTTAAATGTTTGGATATTTTTAAAATCTTTACAAATTCTTACAATGAAGCCCAGAATTTTCATTGCTTTACCCGTTATTATATCAATGTGATTGGTAAATAGTAGTTTAGAGTCGAAGGTTATTCCAAGGTCCCTTATTACAGGTACTGACAATAAACTGTGATTGTTAAAAGAGTAACTATATTTGATAGGGTTTTTAATTCTAAAGAAACTCATGATTTGACATTTTTTTATATTAAGTGTAAGTTTGTTAATGGTACACCATTCTACGAATTTTATAAAATTGGATTGGAGGGACAAGCAGTCGTATATATTTTTTATGATTTTATATATTTTCATGTCATCGGCAAATAATAATATGTTAACATCAGTGAATATGGAAGTGACATCGTTTATGAATAGTATAAACAATATTGGACCAAGGTGCGAACCCTGAGGCACACCACTAGTGGCTTCAAATTCATAAGATAAGTGTTCTTTAATACAGACAGTTAGTACACGTTTTGATAAATAATTCTTAATCCAACATAATAAATTACCACTTATTCCTAATTTAGACAATTTATTTATAAGAATTTTAATGCAAACCTTATCAAAGGCTTTACTAAAATCCGTGTAAATTGAATCAACTTGTTCTCTATTAGCAAGAGCACCAGAGATAAAATGTTCATACAGTGTAAGGTTAGTTAAGGTAGATCGTCCAGAGATAAAACCATGTTGAAATGATGAGATATTAAATTTTATGCAAGAACATATTTTTTGGAGAATTAACTTTTCAAAAATTTTTGGTATTGACGATTGTATGCATATTGGTCTGTAATTTTCAACTAAAGACTTGTCTCCGCTTTTGAATATAGGAGTGAGAAAGCTATTTTTCCATATTTGTGGGAACTTGCCTGTTAAAAGTGATTGATTAAATAGTAGGTACAGAGGGTAAGAGACACTACTCCCACAGTTTTTTAGAAATACGGGGGGAATTTTATCTGGCCCTGAGCACGATTTAGGTTCCAGTAGTTTGATACATGCTGCAATTTCTTTAATCTCAATATGTATCTGAGATAGTTGTAAATTTATATCGGACTCAAAGTTTGGAATGTCTTCATCAGGGATATCTGTTTCATATACATCCTTGAAAAAATCTGCAAACAAATTGACAATATCTTTGATTTTACAGGAAGTTTTCAGTTTATAGTGCATAGTTTCAGGTATGCCAAGGTTGTTGTTATTTTGAGCTTTACAATAGTTGAAAAAATATTTTACATTGTTACCAATCGAAAATTCCACATTCTTAATGTAATTATTATAACAAATGTTTGATAATTTATTACAATCTTTTCGCAGCTTGCTGAAAATTATAAAATCAGAAAGATTTGTTGTTTCTTTGTAAATTTTATGCGCTTTTTTCTTCTCAATTACTATGTTAATGAGGTCCTTGCTAAACCAGCGAGGGAAATTTGAAGATAGTTTATAACTAATTGGGACAAAGTTTTCTATGGTTTTATATAGATGATCGTAAAAGGCTTTAATATTCTCATCGAGATTACCTCCTTCTAGTATAGACCAGTCAGTGTTATATAGATAATCGCGTATTGCAACATAATTGGCTTTATTAAAGTTAGGATATTGTGTCTGGTTTTTAATTTGGCATTTTATAGGGTTACACAATACAGTAATATCTAAAGGTGGGTGATGAGAATCAGGGGGAAGAACTGAATCGAGTGACTTTCCAACCGCAGTTGACAAGTCGGTACAAAGAACAAGATCTAGTAATCTATTATTGTCATTTTTTACATTGTTTAATTGAACTAGGTTAAGGAAATCACATAATTCAACTATTTCTTTTTCTGTGTCAGTTAAGCTAGAGTTTTGAGATAATGTAGAATTGTCGCGGGTACCCCAGTTGATTTTTGGTAAATTGTAATCACCGATGATAGTGATTTTACTATTTGGAAATTTAAACGACAGTTGTTCAATATCCTCGAAATGACTTTTGTATACACTTATATCTGATGATGGCGGAATATAAACACTGCCTATGATATTTTTTTGATTTTTGCCGTTTAGTAAAATGTAAACTTGTTCCACATTAGAATTTTTGGTTTTCAGAAGTTTTGAAGGATGTATCTTGTTGACAGCTATCATGACGCCACCGCCTCTAGATAATTAATGTATTTTTAATTTTAAATGTATAATTTTTCTCATAAAATGTATTATGTAGTTTATATTTCATATTATAAAATGAAAGCCTCAGCACGGGCAAGCCACCCAGTGAGGCCTACATTACTGGAAAACTTAAATTGTAAAAAATATTGTACCTAATAAAATTAAAAAAAAAAAATTGATAAAATTAAAACTTAAAATAAACACAGTCATTTCACATTTTATAAAATAACCTTTATTGAACCATCATGACAACCAAAATGTAAACAGTGATACCCTGTGTAAAAAGCAATTAATAAAAGTGTGGTAGTGTAAAGATGTCGTAAATTTTAAAGTTTGCTAAAACAAAGTGTTTTCTTTTAAAAGTAAATATTTATTTTATAAATAATTCTTACAAATAATACAATAACAATATCCCGTGTTTTTTGCAGGTCTGCGCCTGTATCACGTAATTTCTAACAAATAATGTTAGCCTGGGTAGGAAGGTATATTTAGGAAGAATCTCTGTTTTATTTTGGATATTTAAGTGTTCTACCTACAAGGCGCCTTACATTATATTACTTTATTTTATGGACATTGTAACAATATAAACTAGAGCGCGCATAACCCATAACGGCAGATTACTGATAAACATCGAAGGGATTAACAGTTAGAAGTGTATTGTGGGCATATCTGTGTGCCAATAACGTCAAGTTCATATTTATTTAATTATACATGTACTCCCATGTGGGTTTTTACAAACATGTGAAAATAATGGTGACCGGATAAATCATCACAATGATAATTCATAACACCCTTAAAAAGTTATATAAAGTCATGGAAAGTGATGAAACAAAAACTTTATTAACTGGGTTAAGTTGGTTAAGTTAGGTTAGGTTAGGTAAGGTTAAAAAAAGAAAATTTCATCGTTTCTAATGACTTTATTTCACTTTTTAAAAGTGTGTTGAATTGTCACTGTGTTGATTTATCATGGAACCGTTTTTAAAGCTTCTATTTATTTTATAAGGTTCTAACATCACTTTGAACCTATTGCAATTGCCGCTTTTTTGTATCTGTTACGAGGGCACAGTGTTGAAGTTCATCTCTTTAGTTAGATATGGTTCTAACGATTCCCGATAAACTTATAATCAATTAAGAATATATTATCACGATTGGCTTGATAATACATTATGGCAAAATGCAAAAATATTCAGATTATTATGAAAACATGTTCCGTAATTTATCAAAAGTTTATTTGGAAACCTGTTAATTCATGCAATCTCGGTTTTAACAGGATTGTTAATAATTAGAATAATTGAGCAATAGGTACCCTACTAAATTTTCTCCGTATGTTTTTTTGGACGCGAGTTCACCTATTCACATAATACTATAAAGTTAATCAATATACTAACTCTTCTAGGATTTTCTATTCGATGCAACACACCCCTATTTAAATCCAACCCCCCACACCATCCCAAGACACATAAATTGGTTTAATACAATTTTCTAAATCCAATCCTAGAAATTTATACTGCGAGACATAAAATAGCTCTTCTTATGGGACCGTTAAAACATCCATATAATATGCCATTACTTTGCTGAACCTAAATGTGTATAAAATCCATAAAATTTATCCTTCAGAGTACATATTTGTATTTAGGGGTTGAATTAAGAGACGTTCAAGATATATTTATTGGAAATGCTATTAACGGTGAAACCAATCCAAAATATATAGATATATTATATAACTCAGTCTACTGTAGACCTAACTCAGTCTACTGTATACTGATAGACTGTAGATAAAGATATATTTATTGGAAATGCTATTAACGGTGAAACCAATCCAAAATATATAGATATATTATATAACTCAGTCTACTGTAGACCTAACCCAGTCTCACTGTAGACCCAACTTACTCTAACTGTAGACCTAACTCAGTCTACTGTAGACCTAACTCAGTCTACTGTAGACCTAACTCAGTCTAACCTAACCTATATTAGGTCTACAGTAGACCAAGTTAGGTCTAATGTAGACCTAATTCAGTCTATTGTAGACCTAATTTTAATTCAATCAAAATATTTTTTAAGTTTAAGACCAAAATATCTAGTCTACCTACATATAAATAACACAAGTACCCTATTATCATATATGTATATATATAAATGAATAGAACCTAACCCAACCTAACTCAGTCTACTGTAGACCTAACTCAGTCTAACCTAACCTATATTAGGTCTACAGTAGACCAAGTTAGGTATAATGTAGACCTAATTCAGTCTACTGTAAACGTTATTCTACTTCAATCAAAATCTGTTCTAAGTTTAAGACAAAAATATCTAGTCTACCTACATATAAATAACACAAGTACTCTATTATCATATATGTAATGTATATATAAATGAATATACCTACGAGTAAATGTTTCTATGTTTGTGCCCATAGAATTCAAAACTACTGGACCGATTTCACTGAAAATTTCAAAGTTTGTTCTTATTAGCACTGGGAGTGGTTAGAGAGTGGTTTGAATGGTAGTAAAAGTCGGAGACGCTCGAGGAAGGCTTAACGCATTATCTCGACTCTGGAATTAGGAGTCGAATAAAAGTTGTTATAGTGTAGTTTTTTAATAGTAATAATACAGTTGTAATACAGTTGACATGATACGTTCAATTGAAACAAATACTAATTACAATACAATAATGTTATTTCCACTTTAAAAATGCACCACGTTTTCAGGTCAGCTAGACTATTTTATAACGGAAAATAAACTTTATATTTTCCAAAATGTTTCACGTAAATAAAATAAGTATTTTTTTTCTTATTATAATTTTTTTTTATCTATAAAAATATTATTTCATCAAATGAAGTTATTTTGTATTCGTACTTTAATCTTTAATTTGATTTCTTTTATTTGTTTTATTTTTGTTATAACAAGTGAACAAAAAATCTTACAAGCTCTGCCTTATTTAAATAATATAGGTTTTTGGAATATCGTACTTATTATTGCTCCTTTTTCTAATGATTTTATTTATTTATTTTTATAGTACATATTTATAGTAATTCTGTGTCTTTATAAGAACACATTCATTAATCATACATAATATACATCAAATTTAGACTACCGTAATACGAGCATGTGCCTAGTCTGTTAGTCGATTTGTATATTGTTAACAAGTTTAATTTCAAGAACTCTATTTTAATGTTAAGTTCATATCCGCATACGCATGCGTGATTGCCTCCAAAAGTTAATACAGTACATTGTCATCGACAACGACTCTACCTGACGAGTTTCAGTTCGATAAGATGTCTTTAAGTAAGTTAATTTCCATTTCCAAGATTCTAATTCATTCAAGAAAACAAAAGTGAATTTAAAATATATGTTTTTAAAAATAAAAACTTTTGTCAAAATTTGCCAAATAGTTTTATCAGAAAATACCTTATAAAGAGGCAATGTTTTCCAACCTTCATAAAATAATAAGCAAGATTTCAAAAAATATTGGAATTTAAAAAAAGGGGTTTCAACGATAAATAATATCAAAAGATGGCGTTCATATTACTATAAGGTAGAGAGGTAATCGTTAAAACTAGTTCGGGGTATCCTCCCCTGACCCCGGCCCGCTTGGAAACGACTGCAGAAAACGCCCGGAGATTCCCACCCCCGAGGGTGGGGGCAGGGGTGGGTCCTCGTTGGGGAGGAAAATATATAACTACCATGAAGATAAGGGCGGTTTAGATGGTTTCATTTTGTTACGACTTACGATGGAAATGTAGTAACGGTTACCTTTGCGATGAAATCTTACGTATTATATTGTTTTAGCTCAAGTACGCACGTAATATGTAGGACGGCGTATAAAATAACCCTTTATATGACGTGCGTCTTAAAATATAATAATAGAAACACATATCCACTTGTTTATCAGTGTTTTTAAAAGAATTTATATTTTTAAATAAAACTATTAGATTTTCACTTTTGTTTTTTGATTGAATGCAAATTTTGGATTTAAAAATTAACCCACTTTTCGACATCCCAATAAGCTGAAACTAGGTAGATATACTTGCTGTCGATGACAATGCAACATTATATCAATAATAATATTATTGATATAACAATAAAAATATTTTGGTAGCACTTAAGAACAAACATGAAGGATTTGTTGTCGAATCCTGTTCCTGGGTTCAAAGGTTCAATCTTCAGTCAAACCAACTTTAAAAAAAATGTTAAATACGAGTTTATAAAGATTTAATATTTTTGAACGGCTACTTCACTTACGTCGTTAAGATAATGGCTCTATTTTAAGGTATTGTCTTGTCTTGATAAAATTTTATTAAGACAAGACAATTTTAAGGTATTGTCTTGTCTTAATAAAATTTTGTAAATGTTAATTTTTTATTGCTTTTAATCTGCGTGAATAGTGAAGTTTTCTAAGCTAGTCATAACTCATAACTAAACTATTCCCATCAAAACCTCGTAAAGATGACCTCTTCTTTCTCACGCGTCTTATTTCAAAACGAAAAAGGCAAAAATTACGACAACGACGACGTCACGTACGATCCATAGCCGAGACTAGGATATTGTGAAATATCTGTGATAGTGATTCCCTATCTTACCTATCTTATGTTGAGCTCTGATGTCGTGAAATTAGCATATCTTATGATGCCTAAGCTAACTATTTATAAGATGTTATTATTAGGTACCTGACCAAATTATTTATATTTTTAAAGAAAGATTAACATCTTCAGATTAAGAACAACCCGACAATGTTTAAATATTTCTCATTAGATAGAGAACAGGGCAGTTAACCCACGATGCCTACTTTTAGAAAAATGTGTAAAGTGTTGATTTATTAAAATCCTGTTAAAAACATGACAGCATTCAAATTCTTGATAAATTATTAGTACTTTCATAATATACCGGAACTCGTGTTTATTCAGCTGCGTTTATCTTGTTATTATATAATAACACACATATAGCATCTTATAATGTTGTAATTTTCTAAAAAGCTCCACATACACGTAGAAAAATGAATATTGCTGATTTATTAAAATTTTGTTACATACGCGATGGCGGGCTATTTTCTAATAAAATATTGGTACTTTAGAAATATATGGGAACACGTGTTCATGCATCTGATAAATTTAATGACAAAATGCGGAAATATTAGAAATTTTATGAACACGTGTTCTGTCATCGTCACAAAACATTCATATTTAATTAGAAAATCAGTCAATTCATTCGTTTAAGGCCTGCAGTTCCATATTCAACAGTTATACGAATAATTTTAAGAGATTTTAAAAAAAAGTGTATTTGTTCTACGTTTAGGTGGAAACCTGACGCATTTATTCTCTCGGCTGCTAACCAGGCAATTCGAAGATCTGTACAACACCCTTATGGTTAGTATATTCTGGTGAGACAGATATCGAAAAACACCTGTAAAAAATAATTATATAGCCGAATAAAAAATAAATAAATTAGAATACCCTTAAAGGGTATTCTAAGTGAGAAGTGTAGATTAGCCACTATTCCCAGACCCGCTTTATTTCCCCGAGTACAGGGGTAGAAGAGGCACAACTTTCCAGGCTTTATTGAAGAATGTTTGTTTTGCACTGGGTATGGGGGGGTATTACTATTCCAATATATCTACTTTTCACCTCCCTTTTCCTTTTCTACCCCTTTGAGTTAGTACCTAGTAGCTACCCTCGTTTTATATAAAGACGTGATTTTCTAATCAATTTTTCATTGAGAGGCCCAGCAAATTTATTAGTTCATAGATAGGCACTCTATTTAATATTCCTTTTCTGGAATACTAAATTATACAAAATTACACGACAAAAAAAAGCCGTACAACATTTTTTTTTGTTTCACAGGATTGAAATTTTCTCTCCAGGGACTGGAATCACAACCAAAAGCCAAATCCTAATTGGATAGTACCGACGTTTATTTCGCATATTAACTGCTTTAAATTTGTAAACATAATATTCAAAACTAAATAATCACTTCGCCATTTTTTAATAGGCGTAAACAGGGTGGATAGAACGCAGTACAACGAAGAATTGGTAAACATTCATTGATAAACTTAATTCACAATTTTTAGTTAAGCTTATTCATTTTTTTTTAAATTTTTACATGACATAACTCAAATAATTGTTTCAATACTCAATGCATTCCCAGGACATCCCTGAGTTCTTCATCCACCCATTTTAGTTAAAATATTTTACGTAAAAGGTACTTATTTTTCAGTGCACACATATTTTGCACTTACACCTACCACCACATTTTTTTAAATGTTCACGGAGAAAAATGACTATTGCTAATTTATTAAGAATCTCTTCAAACTATTGGTAATTCCGGTTAAAAACAGGATAGCAAGCTTTAATGAATACACAGGTTTTCTGATATACGGTAAGTTAATTACGAATAGATTATCATGGTAAAAATATGAATATTTTTTACTATTTAATATATAATATATGAGTTTATTATCAAGGAAAATTCAAGACGATATTTTATCCGGAATTACCTACTAATAATTTAAATCGATTCTAAATAAATTCGAAAACAGTCGTCTTTCTCCTTGTAGGTAATCTCAATTACTTTCTTTGTACCTTCTATATAATTAAACACAATTTATATTTTTTTATGGATCGTAAGTTTTTATGTGAAATGCAGACCTTTCCCGTAAATACCTAAATGTGCAAAAAGCAACATTCAATGAGGCTAGTATAAAGGACCTGTACCCAACTAATCATAATATGTATATTTTCTAAATAAAGCAACACAATTTCCTTCTATATAATAAAACTTGAATAAACCGTTAAAATTTTTGGTAAATTCACAGTTTCACATTACCCCGTGAGCTTTTAAAGCCCCCAGCTTCGCATAACGAAACGAACTTTGTAAAATGTCGAACGATTTTACTAAAGTTGTCAGTAGTAGTAGTTTCTCCCCCAAAAATCCCAACCCCCTCCCCAGTTCACCTCCCCCCTCACCAGAAAACCTTCTGACGTTTTATTCGCCGGTTCTTTCTAACCCCACCCTTTTAAGGGGTTCTTTCTGCCCCACCCTCGAGAGGAGTTATTTTTACCCCCCTGCCCCTGGAAACTAGCTATGTTGGTACTATTCCTTCCCCCCTTCCTACGTGCTAAGAACAAATCTCCCCCTTTGAGGGGAGTTTCCCCTCAAAATGAAAGAGAACGATAACCCGAAAGGGGTAGGGTGATAAAAGATGCTTATATTTGGAGAAATTTAACCCTTACTTAAAATATTATTTTATGTGCTCTGAGTTTTATGTCGAATTTTAGAGGTAGAATTTGATAAATGTTTTGCACCTGAATTTCAGAGTTTGCTTATCAAGGGAATATTCCTCGCGATGTATTTTTTTTTCGAGTTTTAGAAAATATACTTTTTTATTACTTTACGATAATTCATCAGGGATTTTAACATATCACTTTGCTACGGTGAAATCACTAATATCTTTACGTAGTTATCCATGTTTAGCCCATTGCATAAAATAATTATTCCTACGACTTAGGCATGTAGATAAAAAACTTGGTAGGTTTTAATAAATTTATATAAGAAATGCAGAAATCTAGATACTGCCTTTAGACGTCAATCTTGAAACTTTTTGCCGAACGAAGATTATTCCTAACTATTTTATATTACTTAGGATATGCGGTATTCTATAAATTTATATTACTTAGGATATGCGGTATTCTATAAATTTATATTACTTAGGATATGCGGTATTCTATAAATTTTTCGGTATTTGGTCTAGTTTCTAACCCAACTTTGATTCATTTCTGGATCATAACTAACATATCATATGTATTCTTCCAGGAATTATAATTTGGCATCTTTCTGTTTTAATTTACTTATGTAAAAATCATTTTACTTGCAATATGCCAACGTACGTTATATATATTTGAATCGACTATCGGAAGAAATTAGAAGTATTAATAACACTATCCAAACATTGAACGCTGAAAAAATACTTTAGACAATCAAAAGAACTGTTGTCACTAGAATTAGTTTTTAAAATAATCTATATCTCATTTATTTTCCATGGGTGACATTTTCTTCTCCAAATATGTACATGAAATTATGTATTATTACTAAATACATGATTTTAGATGCGTTATAACGACCACTTGCAGCACACACAAAAAGCATGTACCTATTATATTATTAATTACTTATAAATAACTACAATAACGTACTGTACACTCCTCTTTCAACCACAAGCTGACGCTTCCATTTAAGAGAAGGTAGTATTAAAATCTCATAATAAGTTTAAACTTAATTTTATATGTACTTATTTGTAGACGGAAAGAAAATGGATGTTAGTCTTAGCGTCAAATACCTGTGACATAGTATCACAGACGACCTGAAATATATCGAGGATATGAAAAGATAAAGAAGAGACAAAGTTAAACTTAAGAGTAGGTATGCTGTCAAGGCGTTTTCAATTTTGCAGTACAAACATCAAATGATAATATTCAATACATTCTGCACTTTGCTGTACATGTCAGAAGTGTATGTAGATTACACTGCATCCCAAGTCTAAAAGTTGCTTATAATAATGCTTATCGCCAACTATTCCGTCTACCGCGATACTGGAGCACTACGGAAATGTTCCTGGAGGGACGAGTGCACTCTTTCAGAACGCTTCTACGCTACCATATGGGAAGTTTATGGAGAAGACTACGCGAATCAAATAATAAAATCATCACTGTTATGGTTGCCTCGATGGAGCCCCCCCCCCCCCCGGCGGCCCTTTGGAGACTGGAAATATTCAAATATCCCCCATAAACGGCTGTTTGCTTATGTTTTTCACTTATTTTCCGACATTTTTTGTGCTTATCTATGTATTGTTAATTTGTCTTATTTTTTATTGTTACAAAATGTGAAATGTATTGCATCATTTACAGTGTATTGTAAATTTTATTACGCCTACCGAGATACTGCAGCGCTCGGAAATGTTCCTGAAGAGACGAGTGCACTCTTTCAGAGCGCTTTTCCACCACCACATGGAAAGCTTATGGCGCAGACTACGCCAATCAAATAACACAATCATCACTGCCATAGTAGCCTGGATACAGTCCCCCCTGATGGCCCTCTAGAGACGGGAGATATCCAAATATCCTCAATAAACGGCTGCTTACACACATTTTTGTGCTTACCTTTTTTAAAATCTTTTTTCACTTAAATTCTTCATTTTTGTATTGTTATTTTACTTAATCTCATTATTTTATAAACTATTTAAAAATATGGAATATATTGCATTGCACTATCCCTGCATTCTGTAATAATTTTTTTATTTTTTATTATTATAAATGTAATGTATCTTGAAAGAGTATATGTAAAGGAAATGCCTTTCAAGAAGTTTTTGTACTCTAGAAGGGAGCTACCTAATAATTCATGACGTCAAAACAACCCTTCTTGAAATTTAAGAAAATGACAATAAAACACAAACATAACTAAATGAAACATTCTGAACTGTAATAACGTTAACCCTCCCCTTGTTAACTACACGTGATATTGCAAAACTGATTTAAAACACAAATGTAGCGTATGAATTTTATTATTTCTACGCTAGGGATAGTTAGGAATCAGCAGCGGTATTACCTGGGGGTGCTCTGGCCGGGGGTTGGGAGGTATATATCGGATGAAGGTGGGTGGAGTTACCTTCTGAATTTAATTAAAACAAACGTGAGCGGAATAACTTCATTTTACTCTCTGACTGTCGCGTAAGAAGAAGCCGTGTTTTAAAGGGGATGGTGTGGGTGGACTGGGGGTGATATAGGGTAGGAAAAGGGGGGATGGAGGCTCAGGTGAGGGGAGGGAAGAAGTGGATTAATTGAAGAACAGGAGAACAAAGGTTGTTCAATTAAGAAGCATTCTTACTTCAAAGGAGTCTTGACTTGAGAGGGTTTCAAAAATATACAACATGCGCCTACATATATACAACATGCGCCTATATATATACAACATGCGCCTACATATATACAACATGCGCCTACATATATACAACATGCGCCTACATATATACAACATGCGCCTACATATATACAACATGCGCCTACATATATACAACATGCGCCTACATATATACAACATGCGCCTACATATATACAACATGCGCCTACATATATACAACATGCGCCTACATATATACAACATGCGCCTACATATATTTACTTATCCGCATTTGCTTATTTTAAGTTGAAATTTTATTATTCATTCGTATATTGGCGAAGAAAACTAATTGTGGTTATTAAAAAAAATGATCAAATACATATTGCTTATTGCTTGGTTCAATCCGGTTGTTGGGTTATATTTGTTACATTGTATAGAAATTAGTTCACATTTCCAAACAATGTAATAAATAAAACAAATAATGTAGGCATGCAAAAGTTAATTTTTCCGATTTTATATCCGGGTTAAATCTTCCCCATAGGAAAAACTAAACCCTTCCACACACTTTTCCACAATTGATCATCTATTCAATCAACATTATGCAAGTTCATTATATAAGCAAAATAAATATAAAACAATACAAGAACAATACGTCAACTCACCAGAGATAAAATGGGAAAATAATTCACAGACTCCAGATATTTTCATATCAGAGGGTTCGGCTCGGTAGAACTCCTAACAGGGCCTATAAATCCTACTAATCCCTCAACATAAATATTTAAAAAATCTTTCGTTATCCTATATGTATTTAAAATGACTTATTTTTGCATTTTTATATATAAATTTTTTGATAAATCTAATATGCCTAAATTTTTAATGAGAGAACTAGGTATAATGCCAGTAGCCGAAATAACGAATGGTAATATTTATATAGTCTGAGAAAGCCAAATTACAAAGGTACCTAGTACCTTCTATCAACCAGCAAAGAATATTTTTAATTTTTAAACATACATACTTTAAAAAAAATTTTTTTTTTTAAACTTTTGACTAATGAATTCAAAGCATATTTAGGTATACCTTGAACTTCATTATTAATTTTCCCATATATTATGCAAGTAATTTATAATGGTTAACTAATCGGTAAATACTTATTTGTTTTCAATAGTACACATATATTTAGATAACTGTCTACATTTCTTCAATTTCTGTTGTCTGGGAAGTCTGGCATTCCTCAGGGATGTATTAATAATCCGTTATCTGCACCCCTCTACGGTACCGACCGAACGGGGATGACGTTTTAAATTACCTGCTGTGAAATGGCAATAGTCTTCGGTGTTGGGGAAATTCTAAAATATCGGGTTGCTCTGATAAAATATAAAAATTAATACACGTTTTTCCGATATTTATTGAGATATTTTAATTTATTTTGCTAATGCCATTATTATAATAGAGGATGGCTAGCGTCAAACCAATTTTAACTCTACAGAATGCTGCCTGAAATCAGTCAATCTTCTTCACATCTAGCATGATTCATTTCCTGAATCATAAGTACGGTGTAATAAAAATATTAGAACTTTGTAAAATATATTTCTGACGTAATTTCGTATATTTTCCATTCATCTTCAAAAGCTTTTATTTCCATAATGATGCATGCTTTGGTGTTCAGGTTTCCATACCACACGATCAAAATCTGATCAAAGACAAATGAAAAAAGATTGAATTTCGATTTTCATAAATTTGAACATTTTTGATGATATTCGCCAAAGTAAGGAAAAAAGGTTAACCCTCCAATGGACTATGTGGCCTGGCCAGACCATGTAAGAGGTATGAAAAGTTATCGCAGTATACTAAATAGCTTAATAGGTACCATGTAGGTACCCAATTCGTAGAACCATTAACGTAACAATGGATGAAAGTCGACTGAATGCTATTGAAATTAGATCCCTGAGGCGTATATATGGTAAAACCTTGTATGATCGTGTGAGAAATGTGTAGATCTGCAAAGAGTACAAGGCTGATGTAAGCGTAATGAGTAAGATTAAGAAAGTGACGCTTAGATGATTTGGGCATGTAGAGCGAATGAGCGAAGAAAGGAGTGCAAGAAGAATATAAAGTGAGTCGCGGACGACCGAGGAAGACATGGCATGATCAAGTGAATCAGATACTCGAGTCGGGCTATGTCAAGAGTCTGAATAATAGAAAAGCAGATGAGACGATGTATGAATGTGAATGAGGCAAGAAATGTGTGCCAAAACCGAGTTGTTTGGCAGTCCGTCCTCTCTGCCCACCCCTCCGAGAAAAGGCATGATGGTTAGTTAGTTAATTAATATAAAAATATTTTTCTCTCAAAATATAATCTTTGTGTTATTTTATTTTGTAAAATTACTCTCTTCAACACAGGCTTGTCATAGTGAGGTTAAAATTTCTAAAGTAAAAAAAACACTGTTAAGAAACAATAAGCAATGCTGTTTGGCCGGTATAACGATACTTGTCAATTAAATCTAAGACCACTCAAGATGCTACTTGATTCACTTTACAATCGGCATCTGGAAGTTTTCTGGTGTAATTTTGACCTCTGAGCGGGTAGTTTGTATCCGAATCGCATACACACCAGACCTTAAAGTCATATGCAATGGCCTGTCCAGGCAATGTGTTCCAGTTTTTTTTTTCTGTTGACTAAACGCAAACTCATCGGCAATAACACCTCGCTGATTGTACAGTATATTGATACCGCTTTCCAAAAAGTCAACGGAAATAAAAATCACCTTTGAAAATCATGATGTTCTGGCCAGGCCATATTGCCCATCGGAGGGTTAATTTAGGCACACGGATAACCATTTTATACCGGTTTATCTTTTCTGTGAAAAATAGAGAAAATCTATCGTCGAATAATTTTATAATCTTCAAATTTCATCAGATGCTTAAAACGTTTTTTCTTCTTTATAATAGGAAGATTGACATGAAAGCCGTTTTAATAACGATGTAATTTTCCAGGATTTGGTGTTTAATCAATGTGAAATTTTCTTAACAAGATTGTGAAGCATGGAAATATTATTTAAAGCAAGTTCTCTCACAAAGTCTACGAACAAATACAACCTACACAGAATTCAAAATATTAATTACAAATACACGTATGGAACTTTCATGCGAAGTTATTAACTTTCTCCATTAGGTACTAATCCAGCGATGTATTCTCTGACTGTATGTGCAGGTAGGTACTGGGTTGTAGGTACTAGGTCTGGGTAGCTAGACTTCCACGTTCAGATGTTTTACGAAGATAGAGTTTACGGAGAGTCGGCGGAGGAATGAAGACTAAATTAGATGTTTGTTTGTGTGCAAGCCACGTACACGAGAAGAACTAAATGACAGGGCCGAATCAGGTCACAAAATTATAAAAATATATATTTAATAAAACAATTATTGTTCAGCAAATTACGGATATGTTAGTGTACGGGACCAAGTTAGTGAAGCCCGCACAAATACTGCAAATTCAATAGGGCACCGGCACACATTGACACCTTGATCTGAGAGTTTTTGCAGGGGCAGTAGGAAAACATTAAATTAAACAAGTATTACTTTCCCGAGTACTCTCGGATGAGAAGTGACTGTTTGTACCAGTTACTTCTCTATTTATTAGACAAAATTATACATTAAATTTCACACATGTTCAATAAGAGTAATTAGCGATCACCCTTATCTCTTCACTGTGTTGAACAAAACAAAACATTAGTTTTTAAATGTATGGTGGCGCCGAAAATCCATTAATAATAACTATAGCAGTCGCACATTAAGGATGTGGGATAAGCATTGAGGCGTGGAATAATATTATAGTATCATATTTATTTTGACGCAGATATCTTAATGGTTTTATCAAAAATATTAAGGACATCGTAAAAACTTGAGATATTGTTATCTCATAATGACTTTGGCTCTGTACGTCCGATATAGTTAGCTATAATATATATTTATACAATAACTGACAGTCTGAATTCGTGACACATCAGTTTCAATTATTAAAATGACAGTTAAAATAATGTTAGGTTACATATTTCATTATTATACGGTAGGTAGGTACACGGAGAAAAATAGTATTGCTAATTAATTGAGGATTTCTTCAAATTATTGGTAATCCGGGAATTAAATAAGTTAAAAACGGTATTGCTATCTTTTTTATTTATTGTTATTAAGTTTAATTTGTAGAACTCCATTTTATTTTTAGTTTTTATATATTCAATAATATTGTTATTGGGTTTATAAAAACAGTTTATTTTTAAACAAGTTCTGCTGTGTAATTATTATTACGCGTGACAGCTGTTTCTCCCTCTGAAGGCATTATCAAACTGTCTATGCTTTATAAATTGCTTACATCCCATGCTGTGGGATTGCTATCCTTAACGAATGAGTTAACAGGTTCATAAATTCACTTGCACTTGCTTTGATAATATGACGTGTTTTGAAATCGTGATGATATATATGTAATTAACTAAAGGCTCTCGACTAGCAAGCTGGAGGTCTCAGGTTCAAACCAGCGTCCGCAAGTAAATTTTATTTGTGTTATTTTATTTTATTTATTTAAAATGATGGGGCGAAAAATACTTTTAGTATCGCCCTGATGTAAGACTACTTTAGCCAGGTACTCTCTACCTTCCTCTTCCCCATCTCCTTCCCCTCCTTACTATCTTCAGCCTCACAATATACTCCAATTGGGGATGTTATAGTATTACTGGCTCCAGGGGATGTTTGGAAGCAGTTGAGCCTCTTTTGCATTATTCACACAAAAAAGTATACAATGGTTTATATTGGTAAAACTGGTTTGGAATCAAATTAACATTCGATTTAAAATTAATTTATAAATCAAATTAAAATTCGATCTACGATTAATTTACAAATCAAATTAATATAGAATGAAATATGGAATTGTTTTCCGAAAAGGAAAATATTAAATAAAAATATTATTTTATTTTTAAAAATCCCTCAGTCCATCTGCTGAAAAATGAAAATTCAAATTTCAGCGCAGTCACATCTGCTGAGATTATAACATATATGGTCGTTACTGTAGTACCTCACCTACCTGCCAAGGGTAGGTTCTAGAATTACCAGGCAATGCTGGAACAACTTTCTGGCGGCGCTTTCCGTGGAAGGATTTATATGTCCAAGGCAGGTGGGATGGGACCGACGGCTATAGACGTCCGAAAGGTAGAACGAAGTCGATTTAAGAATGTTTCCGATTTAAAGTCGAGTCTTAATTAAAAATGACGTGCATACACGCCAAACTATCGGATATTAAATTTTACGCCGTTGAAAAACCGCGTTAAAGAATTGGTTAAAAAAATTCAAATGTACACGTAGAAAAATGAGTTCTGCTTTTTTTATCAGGAAACTATTAAGAGGAAGCTATAAGCCACAAAAAGGGTGTATTCTTGGTATACCTTATATTGTAGGTAATAGGCATTAAAATCGCTTGACAAACAGAGTCTAGAAACGTTCGATTTCAAGCACAAAACTAGTTTTTATTTATTTTGAAAATAATTTTAAAAGAAAGCAAAAAAATTAATCAAGTGAAACTGTCACAGATAATCTTAGCTATTATACTGTATTTAAAAGTGGTTTTCTTTACGCGTTCATACATTTCTATTGAAAAACATTTTTTTAGTAGTTTACATTTTTTTTTTTTGGGTAATTTTTATTTTTTTATTTGTATTATTCTCAAGCGAAACGATAGGAAAACCTTCAATTTATCTAAACCATATTTATTTGTATTCATATTGTACACCAATTCGTAATAAAGATTAATCAAAATAGTGATTTAGCCTTAAGCTTCGCCTTAAAATGTGACCATTTCCTAATAGAATATTGTCTGAATAAATATAACTACGAAATGCGAAAATATTATAATTTCTATGAACAACATTTGTTCCGACATCCTCATAAAACAATAGTGTTTCACTGATAGTTTGTTATGCGTTTTTATCGAATCATTCGTTAGAAGCCTCCAGGCTTGTCAGATAATTACAATTTCATAGAAAGCTGAAACACCAAAATATTGAAATTGATGGTAGTGTGCTAATATTAAAAAATCATAATAATTAAGCAAAATATTTAATAAAACAAGACTCGTTTGAAATAGAGCAAAACTGTCTTTTTCAATGTTTTAGTTGCATTTAAAGATACGCTGTGAATTTTTTCATGCCTATAACATATTAAATAACAGAACAAAACGAATTTTCATAATTTTCGGAGCTTACTTTGCGGTTTTTTTCTATCAAGGGAATTTCATATAATTAACGTTTCAGCATAACAAATGTATAGATATTATCTTCAAAAATAACACACATTTTTTTAAACTTAAAAACATAATGACTTAACGAGAAACTTTTTATAAATTGGTAGACATTGAGTATGCGGGAGCTAGACGAGGAGCTTTTAAACGTTAAACAAAACAAATGGAATTTTGATGACTTTGTCATATATGAATTTTCGAAAAACAACTGGGCCTAAATGTTAGTTCAACATTGAAGTTAATTTTGAACAGTTAATTCTGCTGTATCAAACATTCGGTTGTCTGTCTGTGATAACTGTGGTTCAATTAACTCGGATTTATTTTAAACTTTTTTTTTAATTAATTTGAAACCAAACAAGAGTTCCAACTGCTACCAAACGTCTGAAATCAGTGAGACTATTGCATCTCCAATTGGGGTATGTTGTGTGGCTGAAGGTAGGGGGAGGGGAAGGAGATACAAAATTATTATTATTTCAAGTTCATACAGCAGATAAACAACCCGTTTGACTAGATAAGCAACATAATATGTATCTTATTTACCTTTCCGCGAACTATTTTATGTCAGTTTTTATTTCATTTAGTACGGTTTACAGTGTTTACACGGTCGTTTATGAATTTAAATAAGGCTTGTGTCTTTCATAAAAAATATTTTTACATCTTTAAAATCTACAAGATTATGTTCTTGAAAATGAAAAAGCAGCCGCTTGTTTAGTTTGACAAAGGGTAACGGGTTAGGTTGGTTTGCTAGTCGCTGGTGTTTTTCCGAATTTCATCAATTCCTGGAATATGCTTAGGGGTGGGTTTCGGTTTGTAAATGCTTAAGTCAGGGTAGGTGGCGGTGCTTCCAAAACTTTGTAACATTACAGTAATTTTTGTTAATACACGTAGTTATTTAATTTGATTAAGTTTTGTTATTTCGCAAAGTACTCATTAAAAATAATATATAATACACAGAGTTTTTCAATAAGAGGTTTTATTTTGACATTCAATCGTAAAAGATCAATGGTTTCTTTGCTTGTGTGGCACGTAGCGCCGTCTTATTGAAATTAAACGTTGTCCAGATCAATACCATCCAATTCCGGCCATAAAAAATCATTAATCATCTCTCGATAGCGCAATCCATTCACCGTAACTGTTGCTCCAGCCTCATTTTCGAAAAAGTAAGGTCCAATGACTCCGCCGGACCATAAACTGCACCAAACAGTCACACGTTGAAGATAAAAAAGCTTTTTAACAATAACTCTTGTGTTTTTCGAGCCCCAGATGCGACAATTTTGCTTGTTGACGAAGCCACCGAGGTGGAAATGGGCCTCATCACTCAAGATGATTTGCATTTGATTCACTCAAGTGAATTTTAATAATTTAAATGCGTTATTGAAGCGTGTATCGTTCCATTTTTATTAATGGCGTAGTTTCAACTTGTCAAATGTCAAAAAATGACAGCTTCAAAAGTAACATCTACTGAAATAGCGGGCTATTCAAAATAACACTTCTTATTGGAAAACCCTGTACTAGTAAACCCGCAATGCTTCCCTTTTGCTTATGTCTTTCTCGTGCGTATCCGACTTCTCCCACCATTCACTACTGTATACCACAATGTTACTGTTAAAAAACTACATCACATAGACTTTAATTTGACTAGAATAGAATATCTCATTCCGGTACAGACATTTTGCGTTAAGTATTCCTCGTGCGTCCCCGACTTTTTGTACCATTCAAACCATTTTCTAAACACTTCTGTTACTAATAATAAAATTTCAAATTTTCTGCGATATCATTAGACTACTTTTCGATTTTTGCAAGCACAAACTTCGCAGGCTGAATTTTTTTTATATTAAGATTAGAAACCAGTTAGAATTTAACCCAACCATTTAGAATGCATTTTATAATTGACTCTGTGCAAAAACGGGCGGTCCGTTTGATAGATTCCCCAATCTTAACAAACGGACTGCAATCTTTAGAGCACAGGCGTCAGGTAGGTATGCTGTCCTTGTTCTATCGGTATTACAATGGAAGATGCTCTGAGGAACTAGCGTCATTGATCCCTTCGGCACCGGTGCGTAGTCGGGATACACGCCAAACGCGTGCCCAACATTTGTACACGGTTGACACTTGTCACATGAGAAAGGGTCGCTTCTACGATTCGTTCTTAAGTTCAACAGCTCGGCTGTGGAACGAACTGCCGGCCTCTGTGTTTCCTCCCTCCTACAACATGGGACTCTTCAAGACCCATGTTCACTCCTTCCTCTTCACAAAAAGACCCTCCACACAGCATCCCCAAAGATGAAATAGGCCCTGAGGGAAATTATTTTCTTCAGGGCCTCCTGTGTGGAGTTAATATAAAAATAAAAAAATAAAAAATAATAATATAAGACGTTGTCCTGCCACAGACCACCTTTTATGTAGGGATTTTTGGATTTGAGGAAAATTTGAGGTTGTATGTATTTTTTGATGAGAAATCTGAAAAAAAACGTTGAATACAATCTTTTTGGGTCCAAAACTATACTATATATTAGGATGAATTGCCTAATACAAAAAAAATCCTATATTTCAAGCTGGAACCAATCATACACATTCCCAAAACTTTATTGAAATCGGTTGGGCGGTTTCGGAGATTAGCATGTACAAACACAGTGACAAGTGATTTTAATATATTAAGATTTGCGGCACATATGTGATTCTCATCTTCCTCTTCCCATCTCAAGTACTTTCAGCCTCACTAACTAGAGATGCACTACACTCCTGTTGGATTAGCATTGCCTTACTGGCCCCAGACGATTGGGAGCAATTGGGACTCTTGTGCGGCTTAAGATTAAATAAATAATTTGAAATTATACAATTAATATAATAATAAATAAAAAATATGAGAATATAGACAGTAATATGTATTTTCTAAGCAATGATATAAAAAGAAAATTAATTTATTACATTTAAAAATATAATTCGTATTTATAGAATACAGATTTCACAAAAAAATATTTTTGATTTAACGTCCATCATATTTTAGACTAACGTAGTATGTATTATTTTTAATTTCAAAGTTATTAAAGTTTGGGAAGTCTTGATGCAAGGCCTTAGTTCCCATTTATATTCCGTGACGCCATCTCGAGGCGTATTTTATTATTAATCCTAAAAATGGCCGCTTACACCAATACAGCTTTAATTCATATACGCACATAAAACTACCTGGTCCCTTTGCATGTAGATGTGTAGAGTTTTCTCAGGGTTGTAAAATCAGGTTTAACATTGCTTTTTATTATACTGAAAAAAAATGACTGGCTATAAATAATTCATATTTCGATGTTCATTTAATTTAACCAATGCCCGCAGCATTTTCACGAAAAACATTCTATAAATACTTAACATCGATTTCATTATTAGGAAAAACATTATATAAATCCTTAACATTGATTTAATTATCAGGAAAAACATTCTATAAATCCTTAACATTGATTTAATTATCAGGAGAAGCATTCTATAAATACTTAACTTTGATTCATTTATCAGGAAACACATTCTACAAATCCTCAACATTGATTTAATTATCAGGAAAAGCATTCGATAAATCTTTAAGTTTTATTTTATTATCAGGAAAAACATTTTATAAATCCTTAACATTAATTTAATTATCAGGAAAAGCATTCAATAGATCCTTAACATTGATTTAATTATCAAGAAAAACATTCTATAAATCCTTAACATTGATTTAATTATCGTGTTTTTAAAACATTTACGGCGATGCACCAAGTCGTGTAACATTTGGAATCGGGCTCCTAACAATTACATTCTTTATATAAATGGCGATAAGGTTTAAATTCCCGCTTAACACCAGCTGCCAGAGTTGTAAATAAAATATTTAAAAAAAACTCGCAATATCAGTGTTTCATATTATTTTGCGAAGATCATGCACAAATATTCAAATATTTTACAATCACTTTCTAAAGAACTTAATTTTACACAATATACAATAAAACCATAGCCGAAAACGGGTTCGTAAGTAAGATATTTTGAGAGCTTTAAAGCAGTTTTTATAGGCCTAATACTTTATTTTATTCTGGGCTTATAAAACGACTTCGCGAAAAATGATCGATCATTTTAGAGGCCAATATGAGTACTTATTGCAGTTTTTAATTAAAGCATTTAAAAAAGAGTATTTCAAAATCGAAATTAAAACCAACACACATGATTTTATAGTAATATGTAATGGTGCGCCTTAAGAAGAGCAATTGAGAAAAAAATTGATATTTTATATAGCTAGTTTTCAGTTATTAAAATTCACGACGAAATTTATTTACGGGTAAGTATTTAGGCGGTCAAATGGTTCATCTGGTTTGTTCCTAGGCGTTGTGGGTTCAATTACTCTGCTAGGTAAGTCCTCCATCATTGCACATGCAATTTACCCATTTTAATTTACCCAGTGGTAGGAGTTTTTCAAATATTGTAAAGTTATGTATCATCTGGAATATAAGGGTTGCAAAATATGAGTTCCCCTGATGGATATATTTGACCAAACCGGTTTGAGCGTGCCTCGGATGTACCGGTTATTATTCCGGTATATTGGTTCCACTATTTTTCGTCAGAGTGAAACCAGTTTGGTCAGCGACAGATTTATTTTTAAATCTATCTTCTTCTACAAAAATTTAAATGTTAAGGCGATGCACTACGTCATTTAGTATTTTAAATTGAGCCGCAATCAATAACAACCCTTAACGTATATGACGATAAGGTTTAAATTCCCGCTTAACACCATCCGCTTATTTTGATTTATGCAAGAAAAAAACATGGCCAAAAAGTGCCTTTTATTTTATTTTGTGGATGTTCAGGAATAAATATTGATTTACGAAAATGGGTTCGTAAGTAGGAGATTTTGAACTTTAAAGCAGTTTTCATAGGCCTTATACATTATTTTCTTCTGGGCTTATAAAATGATTTATCTAAAAAATACTCGATTACTTCAAAGGCCAAAATGTATTCTACTCGCAATATTTAATTAAAGCACATGAAACATTTCTTAGCTACGAAATTTTCAAACCAAAAACACTTATCTTCTTTTATAAAAAAAAACACGAAGTAAAAAAGTGATTTACTTTCATTATGTACAGCATTTAAGAGTCCCAAATTGTTATCTCTAATTGTTGTATGTTGTAAGATTAAAATTAAAGAGTAATGATGAGTAGAGGAAGGTCAGAAAAACCTTCCTAGTAGGATCTATTCAGTAAAACCGGATAAAATCAATTCAAGTAACTCTTCGATTATAAAAGATCAGAGCGATACTGAGAGTATAATTACGTATATATTTTGTTTATATTTGTTTTTGTAGGCGTTCAAAAAATCATCATAATGATATTATGACACTTTAAAATACCACATACTCGCTGAACAAGAATCGTCTATAATCAAATTACAACTGTTGAGAGAAGGTTTCGTTCCCCTTATAAATTTTAAATTCATGCGTGCTCACCTCTCTAATACAAACTCAAAATTAAAATAACGTTCCACAACTGGGAAAAGATTTTAATTAATATTTTCAGCCCTTAAACTTAGATTAAAATAAGGCTTAACAGGAAAACCACAAAATATGGGAATAAAGTCGTAGACCCTTTTAAAATCTGGACAAATTCATATTCTAGTTTCATCCCTTCCGTCCCCTCTTTTTAATATAAACCCTTACTTCGGGACCTTTTACCTTATGCCTGATGTGTCTGCTAATGCAGTTGTAGTGGTAGGATGTCTTTGGTTAAGAATCAATAGACACTATTAAATAAACAGAACATATTTGTTGAAATGTTGCAATTTTAATTTTGAAATCTGAAACCTTAGAATCTGATGGTATGTAACGTTTTTTTAGAAATCAGTTCTTCAAAAATTAAGTCTTTGAAACTACTAATTCTTCGACTACGTTTTTTTCGACCATGCCATTTTTTCGAACATCTCAATTCTTTCAGTCTTAAAATGACGATTAGATGTAGTATGCGAGGTCAATTATTGATTTTGTAGTAATTGACTCTAGGTTGAGAGCTGTTACCGAGGACACAAGAGTTTTCAGAGGGGCTGAGGTCGAAACTGACCACTTTCTTGTAGTGTCAAGAGTAAACCTCTTTCGCGGTTGGCGCTCTAAAGTGAAAACGGTACTATCTCCAACAAAAGTCAAAATAGAAAAACTACAAAACGATAATGTGAGAAGTAAGTATGTGAATTGTGCAGAGATAAAATTGAATGCGAAGGAAATAGATGGTCTAAGCATAGACGAAACATGGAACCACATAAGAGTATGTCTTTGTGAATCTGCAAGGGAGGTTTGTGGAATAAGTACGCAAGGTAGGAAGAAAGGTGATGCATGGTGGGATGATGAGATTAAAGCACTGGTCTCAGAGAAGAAGAAAGCATGGTTATGTCTGATTGCGGCTGGCAGTGCTTCCAGCGAAGAGAAGTATCGAGCAAAAGAAGTATATAAGGAATGTAAGAAAAAAGTAAGAGTTCGAGTGAAAGAACGAAAGAAACGCCTGGAAGAGGAAGAAGGGATGAAAATGACAAACCATTTCCAAGAAAACATTAAGTTGTTTTGGAAAGAAGTCAAAAGGTCCCGGAGTGGCTCAGAAAACGGAAGCATGAAAGTGATAAAATCAAAAGATGGAAAAATGTTGACGAATGAAGAAAAAATAAAAGAGAGATGGATGAATTATTTCGAGGAAGTTTTCGGAAGCGAAGTGAGTGACAGTGATTCCAGCGGCGAATCAGATATGAATGACGATTGAGTGAATGTTACCGAAATTAGCATGGATGAGATAGAAAGTTCGATTAAATGTATGAAGAATGGTAAGGCTGTCGGGTTTGACAATATTGCTGCTGAATATTTTAAAGGAAGTAGCCGTATAATTCTCACATGGTTGTGCAATCTTTTTAACCAATGTTTAAAGGAAGGTTATACGCCTTTAGATTGGAGAAGGGCTGTGATCATGCCATTATACAAAGGTAAAGGGTCACGCATGGAATGTGGGAATCATAGGGCTATTAGCCTGTTAAGTTCAGTTGGCAAGCTGTATGGTAGAATTTTGATTGAAAGAGTAAGAAAGGAAACAAAAGATAAAATATGGGATGTGCAAGGTGCTTTTATGAGTGGTAGGGGGTGCATGGACCAGATCTTCTCATTGCGTATGCTCACTGAAAAGTTTCTGGCAAAAAACCAGAAACTTTTCTGTGCCTTTGTAGACCTACAAAAAGCATACGACCGAGTCGACAGGAAAAAGCTATGGAAGGTGTTGTCCAAGTATGGAGTGAATACAAATCTGACTCAGGCAATTGCGTCTCTGTATGAGGGAAGCGTTGCATGTGTTAGGGTGAACGGTGATTTTACGGGGTGGTTTGATATCACAAAAGGTGTTAAACAAGGCTGCGTAATGTCACCGTGGTTATTCAATCTATACATGGATAATTGTATGCAAGAATTGAAAGAGGTGGGATTGGGCGCGAATTTGAATAATTTGAAAGTATGTTGCCTGTTGTATGCTGATGATGCGGTGCTGATTGCTAATAGTATGGATGATCTGCAGTCTCTCGTGTCTAGGATGAACGAAGTATGCATGAAGAATGAGTTAATGATGAATGTAAGTAAGTCTAAAGTAATGGTGTTTGAAAGAGAGAATACGAAAACAATGTGCAATATAATTGTGAATGAGGAATACTTGGAGCAGGTGGATGAGTTTGTGTATTTAGGTAGTATGTTTACGAGAGATGGGAAGGCTGACAGAGATATTAAAAGAAGGGTAAATGCAGGTAATTCCGTTAATGGAGGACTGAACGCCGTTGGCGCTAACAAAAAATTGTCCAAAGAAGCGAAGTTAGCAGTCCAAAACGGAGTGCTGGTACCTACCTTAATGTATGGAAGTTAGGCATGGAACTGGCAAAGAAAGGATGAAAGTAGATTGAATGCTGTTGAAATGAGATCCCTGAGGCGTATGTGTGGTAAAACCATGTTTGATCGTGTGAGGAATGTGGAGATCCGCAAAGAGTGCAAGGCTGATGTAAGCGTAATGAGTAAGATTAAGAAAGGGACGCTTAGATGGTTTGGGCATGTAGAGCGAATGAGCAAAGATAGGAGTGTAAGGAGGATATATGATGCAAATGTGAATGGAAGCAGCAGTCGGGGACGCCCGAGGAAGACATGGCACGATCAAGTGAATCAGATACTCGAGTCGGGCCATGTCAAGAGTCAGAATAATAGAAGAGTATGTATGAGACGATGTGTGAATGTGAATGAGGCAAGGAGTGTGTGCCAAGACCGAGTTGTTTGGCGGTCCGTCCTCTCTGCCTACCCCTGCGGGGAAACGGCGTGACGGTTAGTTAGCTAGTTAGTTTAGCATGTGACAATTCTTCGGCAGAACGCAAGCGAGAGCTCGAGACTAGCAGTTACAGGCCATGCGCAAGCGTTCTGCGCAGTCTAGGGTCATTACCGAATGGATATGCTGAAAAATTCGAAGAATTGAGACTTCGAAATATATGTAAATTTTGGTAACGTTACGGTGGTAGTCATCAAAATACGGGGGTTTCCAATAAGAGGTGTTATTTTGATATTCAATCGTAAAAGATCAATGGTTTCGTTGCTTGTGTGGCACGTAGCATTGTCTTGTTGAAAGTGAACGTTGTCCAGATCGATACCATCCAATTCCGGTCATAAAAAAATCATTAATCATCTCTCGATAGCGCAATCCATTCACCGTAACTGCTGCTCCAGCCTCATTTTCGAAAAAAGTAAGGTCCAATGACTCCGCCGGACCATAAACCGCACGAAATAGTCACAAGTTGAGAAATAAGAGGCTTTTCAACAATAAATCTTGGGTTTTCCGAGCCCCAGATGCGACAATTTTGCTTGTTGACGAAGCCACCGAGGTGGAAATGGGCCTCATCACTCAAGATGATTTGCATTTGATTCACTCAAGTGAATTTTAATAATTTTAATGCGTTTTTGAAGCGTGTACCGTTCCATTTTTATTAATGGCGTAGTTTATACTTGTCAAATTTTAAAAAATGACAGCTTCAAACGTAACATCTACAGAAATAATCCGCTATTCAAAATAACACCTCTTATTGGAAAACCCTGTACATGAATCTTGGACTATCGAATAATTCCGTACACTTATTGACGAAGGACCTTATATTTTTATAAATGTTCATCTAAGAAAAAATTTAAAAGCCTAAGAATCAACAAAACCTGAAACATAACAAGACATAGAAAAATAAAAAGGTAATTAAAGTATATAATAGTATTCAATACTCGCTCCGCATCGAAGGAGTACAGTCGCGAAATTTTGTAACAAGTAAATCAATAAATATAGTTTACATTAATAACTCGCCCACCTGGGCGATCCATTCCATCCAATATGGAAACTCAAGAAATTATTAAAAACATTAAAGAATTAATAAACAAGATCACTTCAGTGAAAGACTCAAAAATAAAATTAACACTGGAACAGAACATTATATCACTGGAAGAAAAAATTCAACATGAACTAATAAACCTACAAAAAAAGATTATAGAATTACAAGAAACTAATATTAAAAACAATCATCACTACGCACAGAAACTAGAAGAAATTCATAATAATAACAAAAGGTCATATGCAAATGTATTAGGTGACAATAAAAACTTCGTGAATACAAGTGCACACATCCCAGAACAGAAGCACGCCATCATAATTACATCTAAAAACACCTTGAAGGCCGAAGATATAAAAATAAAAAAGTGGGTGTGTCAAGCCTACGCAAGACAGAAGTGAAACTTCTTTTGTTAAACCGTATGAACCACAATCAATTACGTATTTCACTCGTATTACACTCACGACGCAGTATACTAACCAAGCAGCTGATGCTTGGCGTGGCGCAGTTCGCTGGTGTCTGAGAGAGAGGAAAGAAGAGAAGAGAGAGAACGTTCGTGAGCGGCTCCCCTACCTCAACAAGCGCATATGGTGAGAGAGGGACAGTGAACGGTGAGCGGTGGTGGGGGTACCCGCATTTTCGTGTCGATCCTGACTCGGTTTTACTCCGTCCCCGAATTACGCGCCTAAAGAAGTTTCACTTCAATATAATATATTTTTAAAAATAATGTACAATGTACAGAAATAGAATCCCACACAAGATCGCGTAGTGCGCTCTAGCGAACGGATATTTTATCAGAGGGAGATAGTTTTAATTTTTTTTTCTGTAAATTATTACATATTATCAAAATAAATAAATTAATTAAATAAATGTAATACAATTATCATAATATACGGATTAGATAATAATTTTAATCCAACACAATAACGCAAAGCGCGCTCTAGCGGAGTAATGTTTTATCACAGTGAGATAAGTGTTTTTATTATTTTGCAATATTATTTTCTTTTAAAAAATGTTCTGACCTACTAAAAAATAAGATATTGAATGAAAAAGGCGTTAAAAACAAAAAAATAATGTGCGATGGCCGAGAATCGAACTCGGATCAACTGCTTGGAAGGCAACTATGCTGACCATTACACCACCAACGCCAGTTGTCGGGATGAGCTAAGAAGCATTTATATGTTACTTCAAAACTTTGAAAATTATTACATATTATCAAAATAAATAAATTAATTAAATAAATGTAATACAATTATCATAATATACGGATTAGATAATAATTTTAATCCAACACAATAACGCAAAGCGCGCTCTAGCGGAGTAATGTTTTATCACAGTGAGATAAGTGTTTTTATTATTTTGCAATATTATTTTCTTTTAAAAAATGTTCTGACCTACTAAAAAATAAGATATTGAATGAAAAAGGCGTTAAAAACAAAAAAATAATGTGCGATGGCCGAGAATCGAACTCGGATCAACTGCTTGGAAGGCAACTATGCTGACCATTACACCACCAACGCCAGTTGTCGGGATGAGCTAAGAAGCATTTATATGTTACTTCAAAACTTTGACTAGATCAAATGAACTTTAATCGGTGGTGGGGGTACCCGCATTTTCGTTTCGATCGTGACTCGGTTTTACTCCGTCCCCGAAAATTCATTACGCGCCTAAAGAAGTTTCACTTCAAAAATTCAAAAAAACATTAATTTAACTAAAATAAAAGTTGGAGTAAATGGAGTAAAAAAAATCGGAGAACAAAAATTACTGATTTCATGTCAAAAAAAAGAAGATGCAGAAAAGTTAACCGAAGAAATTAATAAGGTAATTGGAAAAGAAATATTGGCCGAAGAAATTAAAAAAAAGAAACCGTGTTTAATGTTGAAAAGACTGCAATGCCAATTGACTGAAGAGGAAATAATAGAAGGGATTGTACAACAAAATGAAGGATTAACCCTGGAAGACAAAAACAACATCAAGCTTATCAAAGATTTAAAAAACAAATACAATGAAGGAAAAGAAAACGACACCACTAACTACATTATTGAAACAACCGGTAAATTAAGAAAAACGCTACTAGAAAAAAACAAAATAAACATCAAATTCCAAAGAGTATACATAGAAGACTGTAACCCGCTTACTCAATGCTACCACTGCCTTAAGTTCGGCCACACAGCGCAAAGATGTCTCGCCAGGACGCAGCCCCCCATTTGCCCTCACTGCACAAAGGAGCACATTCTGTCTAAATGTGAAAATAAAGAACAACCTCCAACATGCAACAATTGCTGTGTTCAAAACAAAAGATTTAATATGAATTATTCTACAGAACACAGAGTTGATAGCATGAAATGTCTCTATCGGCAAAAAATGCTTCAACTAGCTAGAGAGCGCATCGACTATGAATAATACGGTAAATTTCATTTCTTTAAACTCTAATCTAAAACTTTAAAAATGAATGATTTTTTATGTAACGCATTAGATAAAAAAATGTATATTGAAGAAAATTTATGTCAATCTATGAAAGATTTTAACTTAATTTGCACTGAAAAAGGATTTACCCTATTTCATATAAATATTAGAAGTTTAGAACGAAACATGGATGAATTAGTTATAACATTAAAAGAATTAAATTTTTTCCCGGGCCTGATTGTCTTAACAGAGACACACTCTGCAGGCGAAATCAATTACACTATTCCAGGCTACACATACCATGCGACAATAAACAAAATAAACAAAAACTCAGGTATCGGATTATTTATTTCTAACCAGTATAATGTTCTCAATATTAAAGAAATAATTAATGTTAGTAATGTTAACATATTAAATATAGAATTTAAAGACGAAAATAAATATTACAACATTATTGCTATTTATCGCACGCATAAATCGATAGTACCTCAATTTATAGATGAATTAAAAAATATTTTGTTAAATTTTAGAAATAAAAATACCATTATTGTTGGAGATATGAATTTAAATATCGCAAACGACTATTCTAGTAAAGATAAAGACACATATCTAAATATGTTAGCAGAACTCAATTATTTATCGTGCATAAATTCTTATACTAGAAATGTTGAAGGTCAACGCCCCTCATGCTTAGATCACATTTTTACAAATATTCCTGATATCAAAAATATAAAATCAGCTGTCATTCATACATCTATCACTGATCATTATTCATGTATTTTTAACTATAAATCAAGCAATCCAACTTTGCCATTATTTAAACAAAATAATTACTCAAAAAAAGTACTTAATATGGATACATTAAAACACCAATTAGAATCAGAAAATTGGAATAAATTATTACAATGTAATGATGTCAATATATGTTGTAAAATGTTTGAAGAAAAAATATCTAAATGCATAAATGACTCGACAAATAATAATATAATAACCAAATCCAAAGTGTCGAACTTGAAACCTATAAAACCATGGATTACTCATGGTTTAGTAGTATCTGTACGACATAAGCAAGCTCTTTACAAATTAACTACTCAACAACCAAATAATAAAAATTTACTAAATCATTTTAAGGCATATAAAAACAAACTTTCATATATTATAAAAAACACAAAACAAAAGTATTATAAACAAAAGTTGAATCAGGCTGAAAATGATAGTAAAAGAGTGTGGACAGTTATAAATGAAATAATTGACAAGAAAAAAAACAAGAATAACGACATCGCTACTATATTTCATGACAACATGAAAACATGTTGTAAAGAAAATCCCTCAAAAGCTGCAAACATATTTAACACCTTCTTTGCGAACGTAGGGGAAAATCTTGCCAATCTCATTCATACTGACCCAAATATAACATTTCCAGACTGTAGTATTGATACTGACAATAATATAGCAACATTCCAAGTCACCACAGAGAACGAAATAATATCAATTATAAACGGTATGCAAGGAGGTTCTGCCCCGGGTTTTGATGGAATAACAGTTAATATTTTAAAAAATATTAAAAATCAAATTTCTAAACCGTTAAAACACATAATAAATGTAAGTTTCCAAAGCGGAGTGTTTCCATCAATCTACAAACAAACTACCATTACTCCAATATTTAAATCTGGTAACCCAGAAGAAGTTAGCAATTACCGACCCATATCAGTAATCTCGAACATAGCGAAAATTTTTGAAAAGATAGTTAAAAAAAGGATAAACCAATTTGTAAAATGTAATAAATTAATTAATGAAAATCAGTTCGGTTTTATGGAAGGTAGAAGCACTCAGGATGCAATTGCAAAATTAACTAGTCTTGTTCATAATTCATTAGATAAATCATTAAAATGCATTGGAATCTTCATAGATCTTAAAAAAGCTTTTGATAGCATATCACACGACAAACTTATAAGTAAATTAAGAAACATTGGATTAAGTGGTACAGCTATAGAATGGATAAAAAGCTACCTTTTCAAACGCCCTCAAGTCGTAAAAATCAACGATGTACTTAGTCAACAAAAAACAAGTCACTTCGGCATACCTCAAGGTACAGTCCTGGGACCGTTACTGTTTATTATTTATGTAAATGACATATTCAATCAAAGATTAAATGGAAAAATAATATCTTATGCTGATGACACTGTCATAATAATTGAAGGTACTGATTGGAATAATGTTAATAATTTAGCAAATACTGATATTAATATACTGAAAAATTGGTTCGATAAAAACCTCCTCTCATTAAATACTGAAAAAACAAAATGTATCCCATTCTCTATCAACAAATTTAAATCAATACCAGAATTAAAAATTATAATACATCAACTTAAATGTAACAGAACTAATTGCAATCAAGAATGTTCTATACTTAGTCTAACTTCTGAAATTAAATATCTTGGTATATATATAGATCAACATTTTAAATGGAAAAAACAAATTTGTGAACTTGTAAAAAGAATTAGAAAATGTATTTATATATTTATAAGACTTAGAAATATTCTTAGACTAGAAAACCTAAAAAGAGTGTACTATGCAATTGTACAATCTATATTACAATATGGTATTATTGGCTGGGGAGGAACTTATAACAATATATTAAATCCACTTAAAATAGTTCAAAGATTGATAATTAAAGTAATATTGAAAAAACCATCCAAATTTTCTACTGAGATTCTCTTTTCAATATTCAATGTTCCCACAATAGACAATATATATAAAAAATATTCAATTCTACAAATTTATAAAGAAATACAGTTAAATAACTTACAATTCAATTCATCAGCAAGATATCAAAAAACTATCAAAATCCCAAAACTTAATACAAAGCACACACAAAATACCTATCTCTATCTAGGTATAACATATTTTAACATCCTTCCATTATATCTAAAAAATATTGAAGATATTCAGGAATTTAAAATAAAATTAAAAAATTACCTAAAACTACTATAAAAGTCCATATCTTACTCTTATTATTATTTCCTTCAAATCTTGAAACTGTATTATTGATAAATCTTGCCTATTTCTTACTTATCCCTTTGGTTTTGCAAATATATTATTTACTTACTTACATGATTCCATATAATTGAGCTAGGATTCACTCACCAAACACAAGAGCCTCGTCTCTTTATGGTGAGGAAAAGCTATTATTATTTACCTTGATAACACTGTATAATATGTATAATTGTATATTTATTGTAAAAAACATACAAATATTAAATAAAAAAAAAATAAAAAAATATAAAAATAAAAAAAAAAATTGTCTCAACTGGGACAACGCTTGTAAACACTCGGCTATTGAGACCTAATTATTTTACATCATTTTTGTCGATGTCATATTTCAAATTTAAAATCGACAATATTATCTACTACTTATTTTTTACATGTTTTTGGCTGCTATATTTTTGAATAATTACAAAGTTCAAAAGAATTCATTTGTAAAGTGTCTTTGAAAATCGTATCAGATTTTTATTTATTTGGGATACCTTTCTAAAAGTTTACAAAATTAAGTGGAATTGTGTGTACATCTTAAAATTTAACATTGATGTAGATAAGCCTTTATTTAATTCCTTTAATTTCTTCCAATGTGACACTTTCCGTTGTGCAACATTACAAAGAATTTGGTCATTTCCCGTAGACAAATATTCAAATTTATTGAAATAACTTTTTTTACAATTGCACCCATCAACGTAATGGTGACCGGATAAATCATCAAAATGATAATTCATCACATCTTTAAAAAGTTATGGAAAGTGATGAAACAAAAACTTTATTAACTGGGTTAAGTAGGTTAGGTTGGCTTAGGTTAGGTTAGGTTTAATTTTTTTTTTTCATCGTTTCTAATGACTTTGTATCACTTTTTAAAAGTGCGTTGAATTGTCACTGTGTTGAGTTATCGTGGAACCCAATATAATAATATGTATATCATTGAAGAAAAATACTAAATTAATTAAACAAACTAATTTTGGTTGTCAGTGCATACATGCGTGATGTGAATATTCTTGCGTAAAGCGTAAAATTTTTCAAGTTCAATAAAATTTAAATTTTCAAAAATTACTGATTTATTGAAAATCTCTTCAAATAAGTGGTAATCCGATTAAAAACGGGACTGCAGGCCGCGTCCTGATAAGCCTTTAGTCAATTCTTAATAATGTCGAAACACGTGTTCATGCACCTGCGTTTATCTGAATGATATATAATGACTCTATAGGTACGTAAAATGTGTGTTTTATTTGTTAAATTTTTTTACAGATCTCAATATGAATAATGATTTTCAGAGTTTAACAACGGTAATATTGTGGTTTATTTTTGGGCTATTATAACGCTATTACGCACTTACACGTTACAGTGTCCATCGTCAGGGCAGGGCTAAGGAAGGAGGAAGCGCAACACGGCATAATAACCCAAAAGCAATTGGGTAAGGCACACTGTAGGAATAATTTTAAGAACATGACCACTAATATTAAATTACCGTTTTTAAATTGGTTATAGTAAAGCGCAATTGAAGTGAAATGACACTAAACTGCGCTTTATTAATGCCATGTTATTATTCTTATAAAAATGATAATAATAACATAAAATATTTTTGGCCTCAAAATCATATATTTAATAACGGTTTTATTAAATAATTCACTATTAGTTGTTTCATAGTATCAATCATTAATTCCTCAATAAACAAAGCATTACTGCTACTCGAGTGAGCCCATTAAAACACCTCCCGCGTACACTTTAGTAGTGTATACGCAGCACCCAATGGAACCTACAACAGACATAGTATTGCCGACGCACGCAGAGTTGGTTCGGCGAGGTTGCCCCCCCACCCACCCCGGAGAGAACCCAGAAGCACCGCTACGACTTAACGGCACGACATTAAAATACAAATTTCTTATCGCGAGACTGGGGTGGAATAGCAGAACTATCACTAGTTCTAGGCGAATGTTTGAAATGTAGAATCGTTCAGGAGAATATGGATAAAGGTTCAGAAATTATTCTTGTTTATATTATTTGGTTTTTCGTTCTGTGTAAGTGTTTTTTTTCTGTGTACAAAAAGTGAAAGATAGGTTTTAGGTGCTTTTTGAATGTGTAAGAGCGAGATGACAGATCGACGTATAAAAGATGATGGATGCATCTGCTCGCTCTCTTTTTCCAACCGACAGCTAAGAAGATAGTAGTAGACAATGGACTACGTCCTTCTTTAGCCAAAGTTACGGAAACTGTAATGCTGTCTAAAATGTTACCTAAAGAAGCAAGTGAAAAATAAATCTTTTTAAAATCACTATTTCAAATTTAGTAAGCAAATTCACCGCTTAGTCCCAATGGCTCCGAACAGTCTGGAACCAGTGAGACTATGGCATCCGAAATTAGGGTATTTTGTGAGTCTGAAGGTAGTGGGGAAGTTTTTGACTATTCAGATCTGGTCGGCAAACAAGATAAAACTATTTCAAGTAACCTTTCAATTCTGAATGGTTGTCTTACACCAAGGCGATACTGAAAGTATAATTCACTCTGGAATGTAAAAAAGTATTTGATATGATTCAGTATTTGAAAATTACAATAGGGATAAAATTCATTGATATTAATGATTTTTTTTGTTGTCATTCTGATTATGTTCACTATTTCCCTTCAGCCGTATTCAACAAGAATAACTAACCAAACTAACTAACATCAAACTTTCGATTGTTAGTGCATTGGTAAGTAATGTGAAATATTCATGCGTAATGCGTATCTACTATCCAAATTCAATAAACTTTCAATTCAAAAATGGAACTTTATATCATATTAGACAAGATATAAAGTAGGTACCAAAAGGTACCAAAACTCTAATTCTTTATTATAAATACCCATTTATTTTATTCAAATGTTTGACAGATGCCAAAATTAATTTGTATAATAGTGAAGATACGTTACTAAGACAACGCGCGTGGTTTCAATGAACTAGGTCCAGTGGACATACTTGAGCAGCCCGTTCATATACATTTTCTTTGAATGGCTGTCCTAATTATTACGTATATGTTTAAGGCACTCTTGGGGTAATTTTCACACGAAAAAATAATCCAACCATTATTATTATTTATTTTTCGGAATAACTTTATTGAGTAAAACCTCAAATTGTAATATTTAATTATTGAAGTCAATATTAGCGATTTCTAAACGAAAATCCTAATCGAAAGTCCTAGATGTGACCGTATCCTATTCTGATTTTTACTTAAACAAATATAAAAACAAAACTCTATTACAAGACAACTACACCACCAAAACAATAACCAACGGTCATTACAAAGTACCTTCTCTACATACCACGTCAGCTCAAAGACAATTTTTCTTCCTAGCTCCTAAAATCTTTAACCTTATCCCAGAAAACCAAAAAACCGCGAGTAAACCCCATTCTTTTAAAAAACAAATTACGAAATAGATACTTACACACGGAATACATTACAACTACAATATCCATTCATTCTACACTCTATCAATTTAATCACCTTTCAGACAAAACATAATTAATCCTTATTCCCTTACTTAGCGGTATAGTATGTACATAATTAATTAGTGTGATCTATTTACTAATAGTTTCTCAAGTTTTTCATCTTATGATTCTCTTATTTCTCCATCCTCTTCTTGCCACCCAAACTAGCTATACATAATTTTTCTTTTTTATATTATAGTAATGTATAGATTCTATGTCCGCAAACTGAAAAATTCACCCGCCATAACACAGGGTAATCCCTAGCATGGAGGGTGAAATATCACAAAAAACCACATGTACTCTCTAAATCATGTATCAATAAAATAATATAATATATCTATTTTACGTATTATAAATTCCTACGCACATACAACCCAAGGTAATTAATCTGCCCGTCAAAAAAAAACAGCGGTTTTATATATGTCTTCACACATTTTTTTTCTGTTTCAACAAATTGGCATAAATAATTTTTGCACCTTTATCACGTATCCCCTCAGTCCTTCTATAAACATGCAAAATTAGCGGCAAATTAATAACCACCAGTTAAATTTCCCTTATAAGTTAGCAAGCAACCCCGCATTTCTTGCGTGGATATAATGGGTGCCTACCTACCCTATCTAACATACAATTCTTCCTCTTTCGCCCCTCCTAACTACAACCCTTAGCGCGTACAGCCGTACAATGCGTGGAACTTGGGCGCTTTATCATTAATATTTCATTTAAAATGCAATTCGTTTGTTTTGAAGAGAAAATTTTGAAGAATTTATTTTAAACAACGATAAATTGGGGGTCTACAAATTAATTTATAAAAATTTGTATTTATGAAATAATAAAAAAAAATTAACAACAGAAATTAAGAGCATCTGAAGTTTTGAAACAATGTTTTCAGGTACTGACTTTTTAAATAGTTACCACAATCTATGTTACCGCTTGTGTGTAATTTAAACTTTTAGTATAGGTACTTTTTATCTTGATAAAGGAACAATTTTTTAGAAACAAGTTGATTTGTATCATTTAAATTAAATATTTCATTATTCTAACTTGACGACCTTTTTGGTCATCAGATACAGTTAAAAATTTGGCTGAGGGGAGAAACAAAATTGCCAAGGTAATCGTATTTCTCAAACACGCACGTAATATATATTTTTTTAGTTAGTCATATTAAGTTCTAGTTTGTTATTACGCCTCTTTTAGGCATCAACTAATTCGATAACATCTTTGAAATGCGAAAATCTGTTCTAAAAAAAAGTCGAAAAAAATTATTAAAATTATAAATTTTTAACAAAAATATTTACATACTTGGAAACTGCTTTTTGCGGAAAAGTAGCAATAAATTATTTGAAAGTATTTTCGGACGATAAAACTTTCGAACGTAATAAACTGGTAATAAGTGGGTGTTATCATTATATTTATGTAAATAAAACCAATAAAACTAACACATAATCAACCAAACACCTAATGAACCAGATTTTCAAACCCAAGTCAGTTTGTCATATTTCTTAGTATATTTAATTTAATGTTCATTATAGGTGAGAAATAACTACACCATGTAGTTTTGTAGATATTAAATTGTTACCATAGTGAAGCTTAAGCCAAGCGAAACCGGTTTGTAAATAATTTATCGTTTTAAACAAGGTGCTATTTTTTTAATAATAGTTAATCTAACCACAATGTTATTATAATTAATTAGTTTTGTATCTGCACGGAATAGAATAAATTAACAGGTTTTCTGATAAACTTTTAGTTAACACGGAATACGTGTTCATGAAAATCATTATATACTATCTTGGTGAACACGTTTTCTGATATATTAGAAATATCAAAATTTTTATCAGGAAACGGCCTGCAATCCCGTTTTTAACCAGATTACTAAAAATTTTAACGGATACGCAATACTCATTTTGCTCCGTGTGTCAGATAAAGCTGCGTATAGACTTATATTTTTACACTGGCTTGAGGGTGATTTTTTATTTAAACAATTTATTTAAATTTTCTCATTATTAGTAACACACCTACTTGTCTTTACACAAGCATAAGGTCGGTTTTCTTCAGTTTAAGTTCCTTGTTGTTTGAGCAGAAATGAGTTCTAACATTAAAATGTTCCCTCTTCGTAAATCTCCATTTCCCATTTTAATTAAATCCAACACGACAGCCTTAATATTTTCTTGTAATTCAAATTCTCGCTTCCGTACACACTTCGCGTGGAAGGAACAACAAACTCGCGGAACTTTTCCTCAGACGCGTTTCTCAGTTAAAACTACATCCCTTCCCGGTTCACCACCCACCGGGGCAACTCCACCCCAAACCCCAACTTCCTCCCAAACTACCCCCCAACTTCTACCTCCATCAGCCAAGAGGATCCTCGACCCCCCGTAAAGCCTCCCCTTTTCACCCTCGCGTCCTGCTCCGGGCTTCTGCGATTCATTACTGAACGATATTTCTCTTTAAATTTGCTCTGAATTTCTGAAATACAACTATGTTGTCGGCGGAAAGGCTTTGCAAAAGCCTGTTGCCACAGCTTTGTTTGATATTCTTAAAAAATTAAACAAAATAATTTAAAAAATAATTTCAATGACAACTTATGAACGTAATGCGAGTAATCTTTGAAGAAGATGATGATATTTATATGATGATGATAAAAAGATGATGATAAAAAAGACGCAGAATATAAAAAAGGGTAACTCAGGTTCTCCGTCCTACTTTACAACTCTTTACCACTGAGTTACTGAGGTTAATTGATTATAATAATGGTAATTTATTTAATAACGGACTACTGTGTAGTAATTAATTTAGTTTCATAATTCTTGAATTTGAAAGAAACCAAAAATAATATTTACCAGCTGACATATACCCGGGATTGCTCGTTTGGAATAAAGGTTTGGAATAAAGTTATGAACTCTAGTTTACCTGAAGACTGGGTATAGTTGGTGTAAATAATGTTTTTGTTAAGAATTTAAAAAAGTAATTTTAAGGTATTTATTTCACTTTCCTTCAGCGTCCTCGACTTCTTTCACCATCGATGAGTAGTTTGGTGACAGATATAGCACTAAGCGGGCCGAGTAAGAGGAAATATTTTCAAAAAAACTTGTTGAACTTTAGGATAGGCGCATATTAGCTAATTGCTGATCACTCCCATTGGCGGAATTAACTCAATTACTCTTTCGTGTACAAAAAAGGTAGCGTATGATAGACATGTTACCATTTATACATTTAACTCGTTCAGTGCCGATCACTCCCATTGGCGGACTAAACCAAATTGCGTGGTGTATGTCAATCTTACTCAATACAAAACCAGCAACGAAGTTCTGCGCTCTGTGTTATCCATTTACTATCTATTTGAATGTACATAGGTATATAATATGCTTTGCAATAAGTGGATTAAAAAAACACAAAATGCTGGCACGGAACGAGTTAATAATGTATTTTTTATAACTGTCTTTTTTATATTGCAATTTCTCGTTGCATTTATTTATTTTATCGTATTCTCAATAAAATGAACTTGAGGTACAAGTAAGTGTAAAAAGGTCATGGGGGCAGTTTTACTATTTTGTGAAATGTATCAAAAGATAATTGCTGAGCTGTCTGTAAGTGACCCAGTCACTCTGTTGATCGGCGCGTTCTTATAAGCAGAAATCCTCACTTTCGGAGCATAAAAATATGTACAGGATCTCCCACAAACAACTTATTAGGCACATATAAGTTAACCTCTTTCAATATGGGTGGATTAAGTATGGTTTCAGAAATGAACTTTAAAAAAAATGGTGAAATTTAAATATTTTTTGGTGGACCTTTAAGATATTGAAATCGATCAATCCTGTTAATAACACGGAATGGATAGTATGTTTTGTATATTCTTTCATAAACAGGTAACGCGTAAACCTCTTTGGTACCTTTTCTATTTCTAGAATACGGTTTTTTTCAGAAAGGGAATATTTTAGTTTTATAATAATTAATATTTAATATAATTATATTTGGCAGTTTAATAGATGTTTATAATGATGAAAATAAAATTCATAAAGAGAGGTTTTTATATCCCCGTAGTAATTAGTTTAATTATTATTATTATTTTTATTACCTTAAGTAATTAGTTTGTACGAGCTTAAAGCACAAATAATAAAAACTTAATCAAAGTGCGCTCGTGCCAATGTAAAATTTTAGATGTCGCAGTAAACCTATAAAGTGCGAATAATATTATTCCAACGGAGTACGAGTATATTCGGGTCGTTAAAAACACATCATATACAAAAGACTGCCTCGCTCGCGCGTAAGACGGGAGCGCTGCTTTACTGCCTGGGGGTGGGAAAGGAGCGAATAAGGGAGTGGGGGTAGATGGGGAGGGGTGGCAGTTACGTAGGAAAATTTCCATCGCTCCAGTTCCGCAAATAGCGCTGTTTTTGTGTGGAGGAGGGGACTGAGAAATTTTTTATCTTATGTGCTTCCCGTTGGTATGTGTAGAAGGAAAATATTATTTTCCTTGTGTATGTGCACCTCTAATATTGGTGGAAGAATCCTAAGAATATAGATATACATATGGAATACGTTCGGAAAATTCTGAGAGTCGTTCTCAAACTCTATTTTAATTGTGCTACCCAATAGAACTTAAAAATTCAAAATCAATGAAAAAAAATCGTTGCATATAGATACTAATCTTAAGAATACTTGGCTTATAATGTGTTTGTTTTCATAGCTTTCCTATAGCACGGAATAAATGAGAGAATTCGTTTACGATCAATATTATCTGCAATCTTTCGGAAGAAGTAATTCTCTTAATTTGGTGAAAATCTATGGTCAAGTCAATCGGTTTAGGACACAGTCTTCAATGTGTTGATTTAAATATCGTTCAACTGTACAACATTTAAACTTAAACAAATAATATTTGATTGGAATTTGGTACCATTTAATCGAAAACCATAGACTTTCACAATTTATTTCATTAAAAATAATCCACTGAGTGCTTAAAAAATTAATGTATTTTGTATTTTTCAAACATCATGATAAATTTAATTCCCGCTTCACAACATAAAAATGACAAGAATTACACTTAGAAGATAACATCCAACCCTCCACTGGTCAAAAGTCTTTTTCAACCCCCGTGATATCGAAACGTCTCCAAAACCGGACACGCCGTTAAAACATGGTTAAAAGCAACCAAACTCGTTGACCGTCTTCCCACGGAAGCCCTGGGAAGCAAAACCCGTTGTCTTTTGTGGAGAAAGGTAAAAAGAATGAACGGGTGGGTCCGATCAGGCTGATGGGGTGTTTCGGACCCCTGAGTGACCGGTCGGTTTTAAGCCGCCGGTTACTGAAGGGGTAATCCAGTTTTTATTGTACTAAAAGATATGATGTAACGGATGGTATTGGAAAACAGCTTATTTTTTTGATTTTGTGTCCAGTTATTATAATTTAGTATATTTATTTGAACAGTGATGATTGTGAAATAGACTTTAGTAACTATCTAGATTGTGTCTGAAGAAATTAATATGGAAGTTGATAATATCTATATTCATCATATTTATAAAAGAGAAAAAAACGTTTTTTTTTTCAATGTAAATCTTTCAACAAAGTCGACGCGGGAGTCTTAACATGTCAGTTTTTCTACGTTTTAAGTCCCAACTGCTCCAGAAAATCTGGAGCCAGTAAGTATGGGATTGTATAAAACTGGGTACGTTGTGAGGCTGAAGGTAGAGGGAAGGAATGGAGATGGGTAAGAGGAAAGTATAAGGTTACTTAAGCTATTAAGCTATTAAGATTTGATAACAAACACTGCCAAAGCCATTTCAAGCAACGTTTAAATTATGAAAGGTGGTATTACACCAGGGCGATACTGAGAGTATTTTCCACTCTGGAACGTGTCACAAATATAATAAATATTATTTTAAATTAGTAATTTGTCAAATCATACAAAATAATCGAATAAAATTTACTTGCGCACGCCGGGATTGTGGATACCGGTGATATTTACTCAAGGATACATTTTATTCATTTTTTTGCTATCAAGACATTAATTAAAAATGAATGCAACATTGTGTCAACATTACAAAGTAATCACTGAAGAATTTTCAGAGATTTAAGATTTCGAATAAACGAAAATTAATATTTTTATTTGTATAAATACATACTTTTTAATTCCCTGAATGTAATGATTCTGAAACAATAACATTCAAAAGAAATTTTAATCTATGCATTCAAAAACCAGGATAACTTTGCACACCTAAACTCGAGTAGATTCACAAGATCCACATTACAACATACATTTCACCAATCTACTGAAACGACTTTTGGGCAAAGAAATTTTCAATATTTATCTAAAAATATATTTAATATCCTCCCTCTTGCAATAAAAACCATTAAAAAAATAACCGAATTCAAAAGAAGTATTAAGAAGTGGATTATGGACACGGAAAGGAAGAATATAAATAAAATATTGCAATCTAACAATGATTAATTATTCTTCTGCACGTTTTACCACTATATATTTTTCTTGTATAATGTTATATTTTTACTCTACCATTTGGCTTTATAATTTACCTCAAAAATTAATGTACTAAAAAAACTTTACAATTTATAATTCGCACACATTACCATGTACCCCTGTAAGGACAGATTCTTTTCGAAAACACATTTTTTTTTTAAATACGAAGATTGATGGATTACGGGACCCGTAATATTCATTCGCTAGTTTGGCCAACCCTGAATACAACCTCGCAGCTGTTGGGAACTTGCCTCCGTAGACATTTTATATAGTTTACTTTCGCAAACAGCGAGTGCGGGTCAGGGCTGGACAAATTCTATTTAGTTTATTATGTACTTTAAATAAATAATATTTTAAGTCACCGTGAGTTGTGCAAATGTTTGGTTCATCATAGGTACATATGCCAAATAATAATAATACCTACTTGATTAAAAAAATATGTTTTCTTGTGTCAAAAACTAGTTTTCTTTTTTTTTCGTAGGTAAATAGGTACTTAAGTACGTAGTTTTTTTACGTACATAAGAATATAATATATGAACATCAAAAACATTATTAAAACTAAGCGAGTTCTCATTTCTTACAATTATATAAGCAGAAAATAAATAAATAGGATGACATAAATGCCATATTCTTAGTTGGTATAGTTAAATATGTATTTTTTATTACATAATTCAGCAGTCAAATTTGTTAGAAAAAACCTGAGCGTATTTTTAAACTATGATAATGTATATTTTATAATAGTAATTGAAAAGTTATAGTTCATTGAATTAGAAAAACTTTAGGCACTACGCAGGAATACAATAATTTTTAATCAATTCACGTATGCACCCACGCACCGACAGCCAAAATTATTGTGTTTAATTTTATAACTACATTTTGTTTAATTAAACCCCTCTAAAATATTTATACTTTGGTTTTGCTTTATTTGCAGCACGGCTCTTGCCTAAGGCAATTAATTTTCCCTAAATACGTCCCAGCAATCTTCTGCCATATCTCATTCCTTCGTTCTTACATACTTAATGAGTTCCTTCTTCATATTTGCTTCCATCCCTTCCTCCCCTCCCTTCCACTCCCCCCACCCGGCAAGCCTTCTTTAGCAACCCCTGTCGTTTTCTGAACTTTGGCGCTTGGAAAGCAAAATTTCCTCCCCGTTCCAAACAGCCAGGGGTGGAATTTGAATATGTTAACTAAGCATCGATGAAGTTGATATAAGTTATGGAAACAATATACTAATAATATTACACGAAAGGAATAATATTAATATGTCTTTCGCGTGAATTTTGTTAAAACAAAAAGTAAAAATATTCAAGAGATAATAATAATAAGAATTTATTTCAGAATGTATGCAGGGAAAGTGCAATGCAATACATACATTGCTGCATGAGTTTGAGCAGTTTTTGATTTCTTAGTTTAAAAGTGCCTTTTTATTGTATACATAGTGTACGAGCACATGCCCGAAGGACACTGTACAAAAACCAAAAAATTATTTTACAATTTATTAATTATTATATTTTCACGCTTCGCCACTGGTCACAACTAAGCGGGTCACGTGATGATTCGTTGCAGCAGCACCTAACGAGCTCGTAACACGTGATACGTTGCGACGTGTTAAGGCGATGCACTTGTCGTGTAATATTTTAAATTGAGCCGCTATCAATAACAACCCTTACGTAGATGGCGGTAAGGTTTAAATTCCCGCTTAGCACCATCCGCCTATTTTGATTTATGCAAGAAAAAAACATGGCCAAAAGTGCCTTTTATTTTATTTTGTGGATGTTCAGACATAAATATTAATTTTTTTTCCGATCATTTTATAAATAACTTAATTTGCCACATTATACAATAAAATCATAACCGAAAATGGGTTCGTAAGTATGAGATTTTGAACTTTAAAGCAGTTTTCATAGGCCTTATACATTCTTTTTTTCTGGGCTTATAAAAAGACTTAAAGTACTCGACTATTTCAAAGGCCAGGATATATTCTACTTGCAGTATTTAAAAAAAGTATCTGAAACATTTCTCGGCGACCAAATTTTCAAACCAAAAACACATGATTTTGCATTACTATGTATGGGGTCAGTGGCGGACGTGTGGTAGAAAAATATATTTTTATTTTAATTGATAAAAAATATCGCCCAAAATAAAAATGAATTCCATGTGTACAACTCCAAATGTGATTAGAAATCGCTGGTCAAAATAATCCTTCTGGTACCACCTGCATCTATGGTGTCAATGGAATTGTTATGCTATAATAACGTTATATTGAAAACATCTTGATGTTTATACTTGTTACAATATGTGAGAACTATTTTTGGCTAAATGTTTTGATTTAAGTTTATCCAAGGAGTGAAAGAATGATTTTAAAATAAAATGCATCTTATACTCGAAAATAAGTAAACAGATATTTAGTATTACGAAAACGGCAATATTCAATTTCATTCAATTCGTTCGGAAAGTTATTCCACATTCACCCTGATCAAAATTTAATATCTTCTGCGCTTTATCCATCAATTAACTATAAACCTTGCTGAATAGAACAATAATCTAAAATAACGTTGACAACTTCTTAACATCCAAACTACCAGATTTCTTCACGGATACAATCAAGAACTAAAGAACTTCGAATTGTTCGAAAACAATGCACGGAGAAAAATTATTATTTCTAATTTATTGAGTATCTCTTAAAAATATTAGTAATCCGGTTAAACAGGGATTGCAGGTGTTTAACGAATGAATTAACAGATTTTCTGATAGACTTTTAGTAAATAAAGAATATATTATCACGATATCGAAACACGTGTTCTTACACCTGTTTATATACCCAAACCATCTAAGCGAGCCTTTCGTAATCTTACGCATTACGCATCAGCCTTGCATTATTTGCAAGTCTCCGCATTTCTCACACGATCATACAATGTTTTACCACACATACGCCTCAGAGATCTTATTTATTCAGAAATAACTACATGTTATTTTAAACAAATTATTTTTTATTTGAATTTAAAAAAAAAAAATCGAATTATTCATACCTATCATAATCGATGTTTTGTATCAAAATTTCGTTGTTTCAGTATCATCCTTGCTCCAGAGGCGGGAAGGCCAATGAATCAAAAATTATTCTCAAGAACAGCACTTTCTACATTTGGAGGGGTATTTCCCTGTTCCCTGTACATGGCGAATTATTCAGTTTAACTTCGGGAGAGTTAAGGGAAGTTTTAAGTTTAGATGCTGTTAGCGATATTCACGAATAGGAAATAAAATTATTCGATTGTAATCGGTGCGCATTGTATTTTAGGCAAATCTTAATGGGATCAACGAGCGCAATATATATGAATTGTTTAATAGGCGTAAGTATTTATATGTAAACTTTGACGTAGGCTTTTTATTTGTATTATGGTAGAGTGATGAGTTATGATAGCTTTAATAGGGAGTAGTAGATGTTCCCAGTATCGCCTTGGCGAAACACTTCCATTCAGAGTCCAAAACTCGCTTGAAATGGCAATCCCAACCCCAAGAATGACGTAACCCCACTTGCTCCTGACTGTTGGAAGAAGTTTGTCCGTGTACTGTGAAAATTTCCATCTTTTTTCTGTTTTGTTGTCGTCTTTCTTAGTTGAGAAGCATTTATTGCTCTGTAGTTTCTTACCTGTAAGCGCTCGCATACCGCATCCTAACACTGTATGCGGGGACATTGAAGGTCTAGATTCTTTCTTATATTATGTAGAGTCGTTTACACAAAAAATTAGATTCTTGCGAGAGCTCCAAAAGGGTGACCATAAGTCACCTATACCGGGGTGGGACAGCGGTGGGTCACTTCAATGTTGGAAGAAGTTGGAACTGTCATGTGGTATTCACATAAAAAAACACCACCGATTTCATTGTAGAGGTAGATTATGCACGGTCTATGTAGTTGAGGGGTAAGATTATTGATTAGCAATCCGGAGATAGCGGGTTCAAATCCCGGCATTTGCAATACCTATGTGTTATTTCACAATAATAATTTATTTATGAAAAATAATTTGGCAATAAATTTGCGACACTTTCCTGAGAGGAAGATATTCTCAGTATCGTCCTGATGTAAGACTAATATGCAGAAATTTGGTGACCAGATCTGAATAGCCAGGTAATTCCCAACCTACATCTTTCCATCTCCTTCCCCTCCCCACACCCTTGCAACATACACTTACAGGGGATGCCATTGTCTCGCTGGCTCAGGACGGTTTGGAGTAATTGGCACTCTTGTACGGTATTCACATAAAATAAGATATTAGTAGAAAATAATACTTGATTCATTCAAATTCACTCACCACCTCATGCATACTCTTCCATCAAACTGAAATATTTGATCTGAAGTAATTCTTATGTACATAATATTCTTGAAGGAATAATAAATCAAATATACATATCAGATCTCAGTGCTCTTAGAATGAAAACGTCTCAATTAGTGCATATACAATTACATAAGAATCATCCCTTAGTCCACGTACCCTTCTCTTGTTCCCAATTTGTTTCCTACCCCTCCCCACCCCCTAAAACACCCCTTCCCGAAAATTATTTGAGCTCATCCCTCAGCGTTAGCGCCTCCATAATATATACAAAATAAATAAAACCTTATCCCGTACTTCCTAAAAGCATGGGGTGGATCTTAAATACATATATACCATCTTTGTTTTAATCGGAGCATTAAAATTTTGTACCAATTTTCAAATATTTTTGTGGGTAGGTGATACCCAACGAAAATTAAATCATTTTCAGATTAATTTTTTGTCAAGCAGCCTTTTTGTGAATTTCGTAATCAAGTACTTATCTTTTCCCGTTAATAATGTGCATTGTCATTTGTTACTTCATCTTAAATAGAAAACAGGCTTGTAAATTTAAACAATTAAAAGTTATGAGTAGGTTCATAAAAGTCGTAAGTTTTAAATTCAAATCAAAGTAAGGGCAAATACCCTAAATTATATTAATAACACCTCCAACTTCTGACATTTCTCATACTTGCTGATGGCAACATGCTACTCTAGCACTTCCTTGCGGCGTGAGTTGTGCGCCTTGGTTTTCTTCACACATTTTAATGGATTTTAATTAGTGAATCCGAAAACAAAAAAAAACAAAAAAATATATAACCCACATACAAATTAACAGCATTTTTGTTCATGCGTTAAATATATTATAGCGGCTATTAACTCTGACTTTGATTGCTTAGAAAGGTCATAAAACACTTTAAAATTGGTAATAATTTTTTTTAAATTTCCATTTGCAGATTTCACTTTTATGTAATCAAGAACGTTTTATTAGCTGCGATTGTATTTCACCAAATAACCTGTCAACATTTTTTGGCATCGTGAAAACTTTGCAGTGTTTTTGTTGCAAGGGTTACTTTTTCATACACTTTTAATTTACATTTTTTTATCAATATTGATCAAAATACAAATTAAAAAACGTAAAACATCTCCACCAATAACGAAGTAAATTCAATTTGCTCCCATCGAAAGGAATGTCAATGTCAATATACTATATAAGCGCTTCTAGCGGCTAAAATTTTAGATATTGGCACTATTTTACTAGAGCTCGACGTATCTCTCTAAATAGTATAAAATAAAGTTACTCTCCGCGTCTGTCTGTTTGTGTGCTTAGTTCTTAAAACTACGCAACGGATTTTTATAAGATTTTCACTATCATTTAGAGAATTTCTTCCGGAAGGTTTATATATATTTATAATACATGCATATTATATTTAATGAAAGTAGAGAAAAATCGATGATTTGTAATCAAGTCATGTAAAAAATATTTTCGGGCGCTCACATTGCTAACGCTGGCTAAACCTAATGAGATACATCAAAATAATGTACTAGAGAATTGTATATCCTGAAAAAGCCTACAGAAAAGTACGCAATGGTAAATGTCTATCTCCTAAGGATAATCCCCCGCAACGCCAGGTACACGTCACCTAGTTATAAATATTATAGGGAATTTCGTACGGGACATTCGGTACCTGAGACTGTCGATGGTGTAAGGTGAAATGATGGGTGGCAGTGAAAAAATATATCACATTTAAACCTGCAACCGGTATTACTTGTGATCAGTTAGTTCTTTGGTGTTTTTGGTGAAATGAAATATCGTTTTTTCACTTAACAGTTTCCTTCATCAAATTGAATAGTGTTTCGCTTCTCAATTTTACTGTAAACTAGCGCAGAGCTGTGAAAAATCACGGGGTATGTAAATCCTATTTTCTATACGACAGTTAAAATAAAATAAAATTAAGAATTTCTCGTAAAATATTGTGTTTTAGCACCCACCTTATTTTTCGTTTGTCTGAATTTTTTACACAATCAGCATCAATTTTGAAAAGGACACCTAAATTCACTGCAATTTTTGGTTCATTGTACAGTTACAAAGCACAGACAAACGAAAAATGATTACTTATTTCCCTAATTAAACCAAACCATCTAATCTAATCTATTGACCAGCCACCGAAGCAACATGGAGAAAGAATGGCGGTGGTTGCGAGAAGTTAAATACCGGGTTTTACAATAAGAAGTGTTATTTTGATATTCAATCGTAAAAGATCAATGGTTTCGTTGCTTGTGCGGCACGTAAAAGCAAGCTTGTCTTGTTGAAAATAAACGTTGTCCAGATCAATACCATCCAATTCCGGCCATAAAAAATCATTAATCATCTCACGATAGCGCAATCCATTCACCGTAACTGTTGCTCCAGCTTCATTTTCGAAAAAGTAAGGTCCAATGACTCTGCCGGACCATAAACCGCACCAAACAGTCACACGTTGAGGATAGAGAGGCTTTTCAACAATAACTTTTGGGTTTTCTGAGACCCAGATTCGACAATTTTGCTTGTTGACGAAGCCACCGAGGTGGAAATGGGCCTCTAAACTCAAGATGATTTGCATTTGATTCACTCAAGTGAATTTTAATAATTTCAATGCGTCGTTGAAGCATGTATCGTTCCATTTTTATTAATGACGTAGTTTCTACTTGTCAAATATCAAAAAATGACAGCTTTAAAAGTAACATCTACCAAAATAGCAGGCTATTCGAAATAACACCTCTTATTGGAAAATCCTGTATATCTATTCGAATTTCACATTTGATTTCTTTAATGAATTAATGCAAATCTTGAATGCGGAAATTAACCCACTTCACGACATCCAATCGAGATGAAACTCGGCAGATATTGTCGACAGCAACTTTCAATTCGGGTATGGGTACCGTCGCCCCGGGAACTTTTTTTAGGAAAACCAATATCTCTGCAATAGGTTGCTCCAAATGGTTCGCTACGTTTAGTGACTTAGCAGGGGTACCAGGGTTCACTGTCGGACTCTATCAACCCGTCGCTTGCATCGTAGAGAGAGGGATGGATTCAGACGTGACGATGATTCCTACCCACCCCTCATACCTTTGGCCTTGCCAGAAAACGACCTCCCACACAGCATCCCCACAGATGACATAGGTTCTGAGTGAAATTGTTTTCCTCAGGGCCTCCTAAATATGTGGGGAAAAAATTACATTTTTTTACTTCGTGAGCAATCACGCAAACACACGCGGACATATATGTCAGAGGCAGTCAACTCTTAGATCAGCAACATCATCAGCTGTAGGCAGACTGATGGAACCTATGCGCAAGCCAAATACTAAGTTTGGTGATCGCGCTTTCGGAGTATCTGGGCCGAAGTCTTGGAATAAACTCCCTTCGGAACTAAGATCCATAACAAGTCCAACAGAATTCAGGTCTAAACTAAAAACTTACCTTTTTAAGCTCTCATACCCTTAAATAAAATATACTATTCCTATGATAAAGTCCAGTTGTATTCAATTTTCCAATTATGTCCCCAATACTGTATCTAAATATCGCTAATAAACAATTAGATAATAAATGTTAATTAAGTGTTAATCTCAAGTGACCTACCAGGTAAGAATTGTACTGTATATTATCTCCATATATAGTTAGTAATAACATAGATCACTGTAGAAATGTATTATAAGTTTGTACAACGCCCTTGAGGTGATTTTGCACAAAAACGGCGCTATACAAGTCATCCAATTATTATTTTTATATCATTTCTCTGAAATCGGATGATATTGCAGCAGCTATTATACAAAATCGGTCCTATCCGATCGGCATTTGTATATTTAACGACTCCAGTTCTTGAGTAAGAAGACTCAGTTCGCAGCCGAACCATTTTTTTTTAGATTAAAAATACAATTTAAAATTGATTTTATATCTTCATCTCTTGTGGTTTTTTTAGAATTTATTCATTCGCAAGTCTGTTTCACAATTCACATTTGAACCGATGAAAACGTTTTAATGCAGGTTTTTTAACACCGGTAAAATGTTTATCAGGTGCGGTGATGGATGCATTTTCCACTTTGATTCAATACAATAACACCAGTGACGAGATGCTAATATTTTACCTGCTGTTCTTCGATTTAAAAAGCGGGTAATTTTAAGAATAAAACACTACTATGCAAAATACAGCGCCGATAGAATAAAAAAACGTAGGCTTTTTAGGACTTCTGACTGGTGACGTTACGGTTCACGCCCTTAAGATATGTTGTGATTTCGGGAGACCCGAAAAATTTTAAAATTAATTGTAACTATTAAAACTAACTATAACATTAAAAAATTATACAAGTATTTAAGTAAAAGGTCAAAGATAAAAAAATATAAAATGATCTGTAGTTACTCGTAAAGTTCCGCGTAAATTGCTTTCAACAATCATATTATTACTTACATGGATTCAGTTTAAAATCAAAGGAATCCCTTATGATAATTCTTATTTCTAAATTCTACCCTCTACCCCAGCGAATATTCTAGAAAACATTTGTCTCACTTTTCCACTTAGCGCTCCATCCCCCACCTCCCGGCGCCATCAAAGTTCTTATTCCCCCCCCAGTCATAATTTATACAAAATAAATAAAGTCTCCCGCCCCCGGCCGCGAGGGGCGGCCTAAAAATCCCCGCCCTCGCCGCACTACCACGACAAAAAGACGTGAGGGGGATTTTCGGGGGTTTGCGGGCGGTTTGTAGGAGTGCGGGATCTTTCATACAGAGGTCGCTCACTGGTAAATGAAAAATATTAATGTCATGGTGACGTCACATGTTGTTGTGAAAACAACATTTTATAAGCAGAGCTTTAGACAACAACAATATTACCAGGAGATCTAGTTCTCTTTTTTAAGGCGATGCCATACGTAGTAATGCAAGATCATGTGTTTTTTGTTTGAAAATTTGGTCGCCTAGAAATGTTTCAGATGCTTTAATTAATTCTGCGAGTAGAATACATCTTGTCCTTTGAAATAATCGAGTGTCTTTTTATAAGCCCAGAAAAAAATTATGTATAGGCCTATGAAAACTGCTTTAAATCTTCTACTTGCGAACTCATTTTCGGTTATGATTTTACTGTATAATGTGGCAAATTAAGTTATTTATAAAATGATCGGAAAAAAAATAAATATTTATGCCCGTACAGCACTTTTTGGCCATGTTTTTTTCTTGCATAAATCAAAACAGGCGGATGGTGTTAAGCGGGAATTTAAACCTTATCGCCATTTACGTGAGGGTTGTTATGGATAGCGGCTCAATTTAAAATATTACACGACGTAGTGCATCGCTTTAAATAATTATTTCGTTACGAAAAATTACTGGCTTAGTAACGAACAGAATTGAACTAACGAAGCTCTTAGAATTGAAAGAATTCGTATACGCGGTGAGTTGAATTGTTCGTTAAATTGGTTCGAGCTTGCAGAAAAGAAACGTGTGCGTGCACATAACAAGTTTTGAATAAAGATCTCATTTTCTACTTCACTTCCTTTTTAGTGTCAAAAAGTATATGTGTACTGCCAAGGCATATTTAGGTAAATATTTCAATTTAACATTTCCAATTTATAATTTTTTTGTGAAACTTATGTCTTTCGATGTTTCGGAATGTCGATTCATAGATAATACCTCAAGTGTTGCTAGTATTTGTCGATATATGGATTAGTGTATTATCAATATCGGTCAAGATATCAATAGCGCGACCGTTCTCAGGAAATCGATTTCAATCATTGGAAGTTACACTATTAACCCTATATTGTAAATTTATCGATTTCAATCATCGAAAGTTACACTATTGACCCGATATTGTAAATTTATCGATTTCACCGTGCTAGACCCCCAGTGCAGTATGTTGATATCGTTCTTATTACTAAAATATTTCAGGATTCTTCAGAATTCTTATAAAAAAATACAGTCAGAATTTAGATCAATTTCATTGTACCGAACAGCAGATGGATTACCTAAAATGTTATAAAATTAAAATAATTGTTTATCTGTTCTCGCACGATGAGTCATCATGATAAGATTTTAAATTACTGTACACGTGCCATATTGCCATTTCAAGGATGAATTAATTGCATAACAATACCGTGGTACCTTAGTAATTAATTATCGGCGCATTTGATCATAATATTTCTGTTTTTAGATTAACACGTGTAGAAATTGTTGAATTTTAATCCAAGAAATACGAAAAAAACTGGCCCAATCAGTCAGTTGTCCGACAACTTTCGTGAAGTTGTGTTTCATTGCAAATCCTTTCCCAAGAGAGGATTTTACAGTCAATGTCACTAGCGTAGGTGTTCAGTACAGTCATAAATGCGCATTATTAATTTTGACCGCCTCTGTGGTCAAGGGGTAAGTCTCTTGTCTAGCAAGCTGGAGGTAGCGGGTTTGTATAATTTTACAAATTACTAATTAAAAATAATCTGCAGTACATTTGCAGCACAATTCAGAGTGGAAGATTCTCTCAGTATTGCCCTGGTGTAAGACAACCATTCGGAATTGAAATGGCTATAGAAGTGATTGGTGACCAGATTTAAAAAACCAACTTCTTTTCCACCCTTGTTATACCCATCTCTTTCCCTTCCTGACTACCTTCAGCTTCACAACATACCCCAATTGGAGATTCCATAGCCTCATTGGCTCCTGAGGTTGGGAGTAGGGAGTTCATGCTTAAAGTTTAAATAAAAATAAATGAAAGGATGAAATTTTGTCCAGGAGTAAAATATAGATACTGATTGTTAAGACTTGTAAATTAATTCAGTATTTTTTAGTCAAGATCTGACTTTTTTTTAAATGAAAGTTAATGTTTGACGCATAGTGATTTCTTCAAAGGTTGTAAGAAGTGGGGCTCGTGACTATCTAGCAAATTGGATCGGTAAAGGATTTATCGTTAATGTTGACAACTTGTGATCATTCCCGAGCATGACTGCAGATCTTTAACGTAAAAACAACAGTTAACATCGAATAAATTAAAAACACTTGGTTTTGCACCATTGTTTGTTCGTTGGCGGTCTGCAGTCATGTTCAGGAACGATTACAATTCACCGACATTATCGATAAAACCATGATCGATACCCTTGAGTGTTAATTTGAAAAAACTGGAATATTGATTTTTTTGTGGCTGAAAGTGTTTTTTTTTCGAAATTTTTATATATGTGGATCGGCACAGTGCACTACCATACTGAAATTTCCTGAAATCTTCATACAACAAAACCAAACTTTCGAAAACAGCAAAAATATTTTCGGTTTCACCAAAATCAATAATGCCATAATTTTTTTAAATATTAGCACTCTAGTATACCCAAATGTCACGAGCCGACACTGGTTGTAAGTAATGTTGAATTATTAATTTTGGGAGTATACACAAGTACCTACAAATACATTTTAGATATGGAATACTGTAAATCATATTGTATTACAATATTTTATTGATCTCAGTTTAAAAAATATATTTAACAGTTAGTGGCTCTTGGCCTGATGATTATTTTGAGTTGAATTAAATAGTTCTAAGTACGAATTTTTCCCTTTCTAAATTATTAATTTCCCTAGAAAGGTTGACGATCCCCCGTTCGGGGTGGAGGTTAGCTGGGTGGCAGTATCCAGGGTGCAGGAAGCAGAAGAGAAGTAGGGGTGGTAAGACGCTGGTGGAGTGGAATTTAATGTTCACTGGAATAATTACAGCGCCGCGAGTTCTCTTGGAAGAGCGCTGTGCCAATTTAAATAAAACAAAACAATTTTTTTCACTTTTTAATGTAATTTAACGGTTTTTATTAACGTATTTTTTTACTAAATGTTTTCTCTTCGACTGATACTGTATTTTTATTTATTTAAAAAAATATCACATCTGAATAATTTCCTTAGATGATGTGAATGATGACGTCCTCTGCGGGGGTAGGGGGTAAGGCTCGCGACTAGTAAGTTGGAGGTAGCGGGTTCAAATTCCGGCGTGCGCATGTAAATTTTATTTGATACCTAAATTATTTTTATTTCTCAATTTACTCATTTACATATATGCCCTGCCTATTACTGAATAGGCAGATCCTCCTCCCCATCTCCTTACCCTTCCAATTTCTACCTTCAGCCTCATAACAAACCCCAATTGGGAATGCCAAAGTCTCACTGGCTCCATACGGCTGGGAGAAGTTGGAACTCTTCTGTGGTTTCAATATAAAAATTTAAAAAAAAACTGTTGTTTGTGCATTCATTGAGAAATTGGCTTTAAATAAGATTGACCTCATGGGCCTGGGTGCGAACTTAACGCTTTGGGTCACTCGGCTACAACCGCACCCTTTCCTTTAACTTTTCCTATCCCTTGTACAAATGTATTGTTTGCTTAGGGAGACAAGATTCTTTTTAAAGGTTAGTATTAAGTTTTTTAAGCATTGTTGCCTACACACAGTGGTTTAGATTGCATAAAATAGTGAGATGAATAACAATTTACTTTTCATGAAAATAGAGGCACTTCTTTGTGTCTTAATCCTTCCATGGTAGGTAGTGAAAAACAAACTGAGGGCGCTGTACTTAATAATAAAAAATATAAACATTGATACTTATTTGCTTGAACATTTTAAATTTTTTTAGTTGCCACGGCAAGGGTTTTTCAACTGCTTCCATCTGTCCAGAACCGGTTCAAATATCGTATCTCTAATTGACGTATTTAGTGACAGTGAATAGAGTGGGGAAGTATAGGAAAGGGAAACGTTCCTATCTTGCTATTCAGATCTGGTCATCAAACATATAAAGCCGATGCTAGCAACGTTTCAATTGTTGAGAGTATTTATTTAAAAGCATACGGCACAACACGTGCCATTAAAATAGGTATACACAACTATACTTTACGCATATGTATGAATTAAGAGTTTGCATCGACTATGTGGGTTTCCTTTATGCATTACATATTATAATTTAATATAATATAAAAATATTTTACATATTTTAAAAATAAAAATCATAAAATACATTTCTTACAAATCGCATAATCGATCTTATAATGAATTTTCTGTTGCAACTGTGTTTTTGTAGTTGTATCCACTGCTCTGGACATAATGATTATGCAAATGTGCAATAGGAAGGTACCTATATGAAATTCGATAAAAACTACTATTTTTTGGGATCTAGCACAGTGAAATCGATAACTTGATCGATGATTTTTATAAGGCAATAAATCAGAATTTGATATGAGCTGACAACACTGACGCATCTCTCTCGGAACTGACATTCCTAAGTCGGACAAAAAGTTGAAAATGCTTATAAATTCACAACGTCGAATTAAAATATTAATTTCAATATAAATTGACTGTCCGCATGTACTTTTTTTTGACAGTAACTAACTAACCATCACGCCGTTCCCCACAGGGGTAGACAGAGAAGACAGACCGCCAAATAACTCGGTTTTTGGCACACAATCCTTGCCTTATTCACAATCATACATACTCTTCTATTATTCTGACTCTCGACATAGCCCGACTCAAGTATCTGATTCACTTGATCGTGCCATGTCTTTCTCGGGCGTCCTCCGACTTTTGCTACTATTCACATGTGCGTCATTTGCGAAAAAGGAGTCAATTAGTTCATGAGGTCCTTAGTCAAAAACTTTTGTTTCTCCATATTAGAACGGAATCAATTGATCACATCTTAGATGATTCAATTAAGTCTATGGATAGCATATATGATTATTTCAGTTCGAATAGCTTAGTTAGTTCACCCCCATTTCTTTAACCAGTGGAATTCCGATGGGTCTCTGGAATGGAATGGATTTTCCTTTTCAGAAAAATTTGCTGTTCGATTTTTACCTTAATGCTTCGAATGTATTTCTGTTTTATGCTCCGACCATAAGCTAGTTATTTTGCAACAGGATAGACATTATCCAAAGTTGTCCATCATATGGAGACCGCGCAGCGGCTTTTAATAATAATAATAATAATAATAATATGTTATTAATTTCTTACACAATTACAAATTAGGGTTTAAAACATATAAGAAATTAGGTAGTATAATTTTTTTACAAAAGATTGTTTTCAAGTATTTTTACATAAAAAAAGAAATTTCAAGAAATGTAGAATTTCAAAAAAAATTTCAGGCAGTGATGAAAGATCTCGTCAATGTGGAGAGACTCTTTCAAGAATCAGAAGAATTTCCCTTCTGAATCTCTCCTCACTGACGCCAAATATATCATCAATCTCGGAGGAGATTTGGTTCAAGAGCAATATACTCCTCCCTACCAGGAGAACCATTGGCAGGTTAGTTCTTTTTGTCAACTGACTGTCGGAATCATATTCTGACCGTGCTCGCAAATATCGAAAACTGATAACAAATGATATCGAAAGTCCGTGCTAGACCTCCTGATTACTTAGTTTGTGACGGTTTTGATTTCTTATTAACTTTGTATTATCATAAACAAATTAGTACCTACGTGGAAAAATAGCGATTAAACATAAAAGTTTATTGGAGATACACTTAAGCCCTATCTGTTTTTAATCTCAATTAAAATTCACCGGGTTTTCTTGTCCTAATCTGCACATCAAACATTCCTAATTTCCGTGATCCCTATCAAGAAATGCGCCTCTTAATCTTAAAGTACCAACAAGAAATCCCCAGATATTATTATATAAGGGGTAGTTTTGAGTTGGGGGTGGTAGGAGGCTGAGTGGGAGAAGGAGGGTGGGGTTCAAAACAGCCCTCGGCCGCGTCTCAAAGTAGAGTAGAGAACTTTTCAAATTTACAATTTATACCACCGAGCTCAGCCATTTTGAATTTTACAAGGATTCTCTGAGAGAGATAATGAAGAATGGAGGGGGTTGGGTTGTGGGTTGAGGGTGGGGGTGGAGGTGGGATCCAGAGGTAATAAAATATACAAGGGTGATCAGACGATGCTGCGTTTAAATTTCCTGATTTAATTGGTGTTTTCGAACAGCGCGTACAATTTGTAATAAGGCAGTCATTTTTAATGTGTCTTAATTTGTTAACAGCAATAAAGTAGGAGGTAGTTTTACTATAAAAACGGTTAAAATAACAACCTACCATTACCTTACTATTCTCTACCGGTTAGTAGCTGAGTAGACGAATGCGTCGGATCTTATCTAAGTTTTCCATAATTGCAAAAGCAAAATTTGCTGAAATGTCAGACCTTTTTTTTAAGAAGTAAAAAAGGGTGATTTGTGAAATTTTGCACACTTAAGCGGGTGCGTCTATCTACCAACCGTGTAAAAGGTCGAATCGGGAGAGACTGGTTGAGGGTGACCTTTTGACCCCTCCAACAGGACTGTCTCGGAACATGGCCTTGTACCGCAGTGGGAGGGATGAATTCATAGGTCCGTCTCTCCTGGACTTACCATTCCTACCCACCCCTTGTACATTTTCTCTCCCAGAACTTCCAATCCTTCCTTCCCTAAAAAAGAACCTTCACACAGCATCCTCAAAGATGAAAGAAGCCCTGAGGGAAATTATTTTCTTAAGAATTAATTGATTTCTCTCCTGAGTGGAGCTAATGTGAAATGAAGTGTGTTTTTTCAACGCTGATAGTTCTTGATGAAATTTTGAAAAAATGTGAAAAATTGGCTGTCTCCGTCTGACTTAGAAAAATTATCTGTGAAGCCCGGGCAACACCGGAGGCTTTATAATTTTATAATAAAAATGAGAATTTTTGTTTAAAATTGAGCTCATCTGTTTAAATCTGGTATGGTGAAGTCCAACTTTTGGAGACGACGGCGTAGCGAATGCTGGAAGTTTAAATTAATCCACTGTTCTCATTTGATAAATTACTTTTTTTTTGCATTTTGTGAAAACGTTCCAAAAGATTTCGTATTTCATAAATCCAATTAAAAGTTTCAGTGTTTTATTATGAATCATTTTATTATTTAATCATGTTTTAAATGAGTTTTAAATTACTGAATGTATAAAATTTTTGATGCATTCTCTTTTGATGTGCATAATATTATTTAATTAAGTTGTTAACGTGTGCGGATTATTTTGTCAATCTTTTGACAAAATAATTGTTGTATTTAATCGTTGTTAATTATAATAACGGCAATATTTTGAAAAAGTTGTGCAGGCGATGGAGGGTATAAAATAGTTGTTTCTTATGCACGTGAATGTCAATTTTGAAAATGTATACTCATAAAATTGTTAGTATCAGCTATTGGTGTCATATATACATTAACCATATTATTTAACTAATACCATTCCTCAAAACAATACAATGGAAATATATCAAAACTTCTAACTGCGTTTTTTTTTTAACTTTATTAATTTTCATTTCTTAACACATACAGGGTGTACCGGCAAGTACCCGACAAACTTTAACCAGCTATTCCTTAGCAAATTTGGATTAAAAAATGTTATGGGCGCTTCGCTGTCCGGTAACATTTTTTTCCATTAAAAACAAACAATAAATAAAATATCCACACTCCGTCACTGTCATTTGCATTGTTTCTCGTGTTCAACAGCTGTTATTAGCAAGTGTGTCAAAAAGTGTCCTCGCTCTTTCGTACACACTAAATAATAATAGTTAAAAATGAGAAGAACGGGGCCGTGCCATTTCGTTGAGATTGTAAAAGCGCGCCAACGTAGGTACGTACGTACATTATTCAACGAAACTCGAACAAAATATTGCCAGATGGGTTTTCAAACTTTGACAAAGGATAAAACATTGGTGACATGTGGTGAAAATATGAATAGTAAATTTTTTATTAAAAAAAAATGTTACCGGACAGCAAAGTGCCCACAACATTTTTTACTCCAAATGTGCTAATGAATAGCTGGTTAAAGTTTGTCGGGTACGTGCCGATACACCCTGTATAATAAATATTAACAAATAGTTTATAATACCAAATAGTTAACAAGAAATGAAAACCCACTAAGGCACTGCCTGATTGTGGGTAGTATCAAAACGATTACTATATTTCCAAGTTTTATTAAGTTAAAGTATAATATACATAAGTATAAAAAGTTTTTTTTTAAAGTCAATAAATCCACCTAGACTTTACCATCCATTCCATATGGTTAGGTTCTTTAAATTTGACATATTAAAGCAAGAGATCGCTCAAACGTTTTTGAAAACTTGGCATAATATGCCAACAATCGCTTAAGTGGATAAAATTATTGCATACTCCAATAAATAACCGCTCGAGGTTAGTGTACGAGACGTGTGTGCCTTTAAAACGAAAAAAAACTTAAATAATAAGCACAGGCACACATCAGCCCTTGACCTGTGCAATGATATAAATAAAACACCCTGCGGTGTACTGGTACACAGAAAGTACAAAGGGGTATAGCTAAAGGGTACTTCCTATTTTTTACAGCCAACCCAATTCACAAGAAATAGAGTGTGTATTTCAACACATACTTTACTTGTAATTATACTGTAATTTTTTAATACACAAATAGAAATAGACAGTATTTGTCCAAGGCGTAAGTGACACCTGTCCAAAAGGAATGTTTCCAGTGATGATTCAAATTGGAGCACATCGTACATCTGTTGATTGGATTCAGTAGTTGGTCAATAGTAGGTGGCCAGCAGTAATTGCCAAAAGTCGTTAGGCAGCAGTAATTGGCCAGCCTTAGGTGGCCAGCAGCTGTGGTTAGCAGTCGGTAGCCAGCAGTAATAGGCCAGAGTAATAGGTGGTCACATTTTTTTAATTTTGTTTATTTATTTAAGAAACATAAACAGTCGTTATACCAATATAATAGTTATAAAGATGCGCATTTAACAATTTTAAAAATAATTTTATCAAAACTTGGAATTTATAGGAAAAAATGTTCTTCTTAATTTCATAAAAAAAATAATATTTTTTCTATTGTTTTTTGGCGTTGGTTCGAGTTTATATTGGTTGTGGTATCTCTACATTTGGTGGTCACATTTTTTTTAATTTTGTTTATTTATTTAAGAAACATAAACAGTCGTTATACCAATATAATATAAAGATGCGCATTTAACAATTTTAAAAATAATTTTATCAAAACTTGGAATTTATAGGAAAAAATGTTCTTCTTAATTTCATAAAAAAAATAATATTTTTTCTATTGTTTTTTGGCGTTGGTTCGAGTTTATATTGGTTGTGGTATCTCTACAAGTTAATGCGTTTTTCCTACACGCCATTCAACGGAAGTTATTTTCAACATAATTACCAGTAGGTATTAACAGCACTCGAACAATAAACTGCGAGTTAGTACTCGATGAGGCCGCGTAATTAGCACGTGAGTCTACCAAGTACCAGGGGACCTCTAGCGAATTTCGTTATAAACAATAAATGGGAATTTAACATTCAAGACGCGAACCCTGGCCCGCACAGAATTACTGTCGTTTCAGCAAAGATTCAAACCCATTTGGGCGCGCCTCGGAATGTTAATTTTCTGATTCGTTTTACCCCGCGCCGAGTCTTAACTTTATTATGAACAATAAAATTTTAAGGCCTAACCTTACTGCCGATACGGTTTGGTAATAACTTCCTGATAGTTTAGCATTTAAAATCGTCAATAAAGATACAGATAATGGTGTTTTATTTGTGGGGTATTATGCCGTGTTGCGCTACCTCCTTATTTATTTAGATAACGTTTCATACAGCATTACAGTGTCGATCATCAGGGGAGATATATGAAAATTGTGGTCAAGTATAGATATAGATGTGATACCTTGTCGCCAATTCCAATCCTCTAAGAACTGATAATTCATTTTAATTTAAGATGGTTTCTTACGTTTAGTTTTGGTGTAGCAGTCAATTATCGGATATCAAGAACTACTATTGACTCTAAGCTCATAGTTAGAGCTAACCCCGTTGTCTCTATTAATATTAATTGGGTTTTTATGAATTTCAATTGCCTCCGCAATTAGACGTGCTCTATATGTCTCAGGCAAATCGTGCTCGGCAATTGCCGATTTGTCAGGGTAGCCGAGTTTACATGCTCAAAATTATTCTAATATTATTTTAGTGACGTCCGTTTTATCTATATAATGATACAGCTTAATTGAAATATGTAAGGTAAAGTTTGTACGTGTTTTAAAGATTCCATTCCGTTCCTGTTAAACGTTTACACCAATACAAGATTACTAGAAGTTGGAATTTTTTTGATTACTTAAATTCTGGGACTAACTACCATAATTAATGTGTGTTTAATCCCCATTGCTCAGAATAATAACGGAGGGTAACAATTATGAGATCTTCAATTTATCCCTAAATAAATACAAATTATTGTTGCTGGGGCAGTTTAACTATGAATAAAATAAATAAAAAAATAAACACCAGAAGAGTTGTGAATTGCCGATTTTGTTGACAATTCCGATATGAAAGCCCCTAAGAATGACGTTAGTAAATAAATAAATATATTAATGAAATAAAAGTAACGCTAAAAAAGTATTGCTAATTTACTATGCATCTCTTCAAATTATTAGTAATCCGGTTAAAAACGGGATTGCAGGCCGTTTCCTTATATTTTATAATTAATTAGGTGACATATCCTTGAATAAGACAATAATATTAATAATTCTAAACGAAACATTAAATAGATTAATTCTATTGCGTGGTACAACCGTAAAAATGATTTGAAAGAAAAACTTTTTCATGAAAATTCATTTCGTCTTTCTAACACAGTCAATATGTATCTCATATAAATAAAGATCGAATTTGTTTATCCAAGAAACTATCTAGGTAACACGACAATTTTATTTTTAACAATTTAAAGAAAATTAGTTTGCAAGACGATATTTTTAATTCTAAATTTGAAATATGAAATCGATAAATAGTCTCAATGGATGAGTGGTTTAAGACACCTGTCCCGGTAAGACAAAAGATAATAGATTCAATTCCTTGTTTTAACCGTTATCATTTTATTTTTTTGTGTTTTGTTCTGTTTCATGTTTCGTTTAAATTTATAAGTAATATCTTTTTTTCAATGATATATTACATTGATAGGTATATAACCTTCGAAAAAAGCTCAAAGAAAAAGGTTTTTCTGAATTAAGTGAGAGTTTAATTAAAAAAAAAAACAGAATATTATACAAAGATTCTAAGTGGTTTTATAAAAAAAAATAGTTTGAACAAATTCATTTATCAGGCAGGAATTTTCTGAAATATTTGATTTAATTACCCCCCTCAAATTCCGTGCCGAGCTTTCAAAAACTACAAAATTCCAGCCGCAGGAACGGGCCAGAGCGAGACGGTGAGCTTAACTTTAAGGCAAAGTTTTTGTATGCGCTGTGGTTAAAGTGAGACGGAACTATTCTATTGATCCAAATTGAAAAATGTAGAACAGCTTTTCCTAGAATTTCCTTTGTCTAAGAATGCCCCAAGGGAAAATACGATGCCGGGGCAATTATGAACACATGGGTTGGGGCTAACGAGATTTTTCGCCTCGACGACAAAGTGATGTTACTTTTTTCACTTAAAACAAAGAAAATTATCATTGATGGAAGTTTTCATCAATAATTAACTTAGGGATCTTCCATTATAGAAAGCCTCCGTAGTCGGGGCGTAAGGCTCTCGACTAAGAAGCCGGAGGTCGCGCTTTAAATTCCGGCATGCGCAAACAAATTTTGTTTGTGGAAGATATTCTCATAAGACCACCATTCAGAATTGGTCGTGTTTGGTGACCAGATCTGAATAGCCAGGTACTTCCTCACCTTTCTCTCCCCTATCTCCTTCCCCTCCTCAAGCTTTACAACTTTCCCCAATTTTGGGTGCCGTAGTCACACTGGCTCCAGACGGTTGGGAATATTGTGTGGTTCCACATAAAAACAATTTAAAAATTTCGGTTTAATTTAGAGTAGGTAGGTACTTACTAATTATGTTATATTAATTACACTAAAAAATATGCATATTTCTTTCGTTCAAATATCTCAGGGTTAAACTTGCAAAGTAAAGACAGATTTCGTAATTTTTCAAGGTTAATTATTTCCGATCTTCAAAAACAATATAATTACATTACAAATAAAATTGAAAATATTTGTTTTTGAAAGGCTTTGGATCTCGAGAAAAATATTTTATAAGTACGTTCAGCTTCACAAATCCTACATTTATAATAAAAATCTCGTGATTTAAATTAAAATAATTGGCCATTTCGAATAAAGATAAAAACAAAAGCTCTAATCACCGTAAAATTATCACCCTTTTCCTTAAATATGATCGAGAATAACCCTTTTTATCAACGTTTTAAATTACCCACATTATTTTTATTTGAGAGCTTGCATTATCTGCATGTAATTATCGAATTAAATTGTATTCTCGTATTCTAGAGGCATACAAAAGTCAGGAGAGGGGGTAGGAAGCAAGAGGAAGTAAAATAATAAACGTTAAAGGGAAGCCATTAAAGGAGCCAATTAGAAGCAAGAATGTACTAAATGAGCCAATAAAGACAAAGAGAGGGCAGGATAAAGCAAGAAGATGCAGGAAAAGGCTAGGAGAGCCAAAAAGCGAGAGGAAGACGGAAGAAACAAGAAATACCATTAAGAAGCAAGAAGTCAAGAAGAACTAAGACGATAGAAGAGAAGAGAGAAAAGATGCAAGAAGATTCAAAAAGAGCCAAAAAAGAGAAGAAGAGCAAAGAAGAGCCAAGAAGAGTCAAGGAGAATCAAGAAGAGATAAGACGGGACGAGAAGATGAAAGAAGAGTCTAAGCGAGCCTAGAAGAGCCAAGAAAAGCAAATAAGGAAGACATAAGAAAAAATCAACGCTTAATCAATTAATTTATTCTTGCCTATCCTTAATTCAAATATTGGCTTCTTAGGTTGCCATGTACACTGGTAGATTGAACTCCAACATCCTTCCTCTCATCAGAGCAAGTATTTTCCAAGTCCTAACAAAAGAGTGCCCCCCTGGTGTACCGGTCTAACCCAAACAGGAGTAATTCTGGCTGGGGTGGCACATTAGTATCGTATCGTATTCTACCTCATATTTAAAAGCTTTCCAACAAAAAACATTCTATTGATTGCTCCCACAGAGCTTTGATCGTGATTGATTTATGGAGTATTATAACGTTTTAGGAGGAACACCTTCATTAGTCAACATTTCAGACGGCTTTACATTGTCCATCATCTGTGCAGATGTCTTTTAAATTATTTAAAAAGCCCGAGAAAAAATCAGCCACCAAGTATAATACCAAAAATAATAAATTTATATTTCATTTGGCAATGGATTTTTGCTGATTTGCTGATATTGTCTGATATTTTATAGTAACTTGCGCACACCTGGATTTGAACCTGCTATCTCCAGCTTTGCTAGTCGAGAGCCTTACCCCTCGACCACTGAGGCAATCTAAAATGTTCCAAGTGCCCATTTTAATTTTTAACAAAATGGTCTTCAGAAATTAGCGGTATTTTTTGAAAAGAGATGTTTCTATGTCATGTTCTTAGACATCAAATAATTATAAGCAATAATTAGTCGCTTGAAATATCAATACTTTATTGAAAATATCTCCCGAGTAAAAATAAATGGCGCAAACGGGAATTGAACCCATGCCTTCTGATGTCCTATTAGGTGATCTGAAACCTCTGAGCTATGTCGGCTTATTTCCAACCCGACTAATAATTCAATATGTACTAGTACCTCAATCAACAATTACTGCTTATTATATTTTTTCCACCTGTAAACAAACAACATTATTTTTGTAGGAAAGGCTTTTTTAGTGCTGAATTTCTCACTAGATGGCGTCGAGACATATTATATCTTTATTTGTTGGTGAAATATTTTTGACTTGTCAAAATTATTATTTTTTTAATGATAAACTAATGTTTATAAGACTTTTAAACATTAATTTATCCATAATGATCTTGGACAAATTTTTTTCATTTATTGCTTTGCAAGGTAGAAAATTACCTGGAGATAGTGATTATTTCTGAAATGTGACGAACGCATTGATTAAGTTCGTTGTAATAGTTTTTCCATAAATGAAAGCAAGGAGTAAAAACATATGTAGAGAGTTTAGTTGGGATAAAGATTCTTGGATGTTTTTGTTAGAAGTAATTAGGTAAGCACCTACAAATGAAAATTTCATAGGATTAACATTATGATATTACAAGTTATGAGATTTTAATACAACTCTTCCATGGAAGTGTTAGTCTGTGGTAGGAAGATGAGTGTACAGTTGTAGTTAATTATAAGTAATTAATAATATTATAGGTTAATATAGTGTGTGTTGAAGTAAGTACATCCCTAAAAATATATGTATTACATGTTTGTTTTATGTTGTATAAGTGTAAGTAATTTACTACTAGTAGTAGTACTAATACATAATATCAGAAGAAATTTTCTTTCATGGAAAATAAATGAGTTATTTGTTATTTTTAAGATGAATTCAAGTGGAAATAGTTTTTTTATAAAAAACTCTCTTCAACTTACATATCATCATTATCTTATCATGAAATTTATTACAAGTGCCACTACAACATCTTGACAGTACCCATGAAAACTGTTCCATTGCAACTCAGGTCAATTGCAATTCGACAAACTTTTGAAAAGTGATGAAAAAAAGCCTTTAAACTTAACGTAACGTAAACTTTTTAGCCTTATATTTTCACTTTCACTTTTCATGACTTTAAATCGGTTTGTAACAATGTGTTGAATTGCCACTGTCCTGAATTGCCCGGTTACCATTAAACAAATGTATTAATAATTAAAAGCATATTACCCCTTTTGAAAATGATCTCTACCTTTTTACACGGCACCAAACCGCGAAAGAGCGAGACCACAGCACCGTGCAAAAGTGTGTATACTTTTAGTTCCCTCCCCTGCTTCTTTCCTACCCCGGGCCGCCCACCCCGTCAGGGTCTGCAGTGGGGTGGGAGTGGGTGCACCCCTATTTAAATAATATTACCCGCCTCGCGTTCTACCTCCCTACACCCAATTTCCCCCCGTGGCACGGTTAAGATGAAGGAGTTGGCATCTTCTGTCCCGTTTTTGCCGGAGTAGCTACCTCATAGTCTGTTCTGCTGGTGGTAAGTTGTAATTTATATTATTCTAGCTCAGACCAGCAAAATAACGAGAAAAATGTTAATAGTTTCCTCGCTGGGTGATTCCTAATAAATACGGTTAATGAGCAATAAATTTTTATTATGGGAAAAGCCAACTAATTATATTTCTGTTACCTGCCACGCAGTAAATGGTCCGGAGGAAAAACTATCCCTCAGGACCTATGTCATCTTTGGGGATGCTGTGTTGAGGGTCTTTTTAAAGATTGGAAGGAGAAGAAGTTCTGGAAAGGAATAGGTATGAGGGGTGGGTAGGAATTTACGGATTAGTGTGTCCAAGAAAGACGGACAAATGATCTATCTATGCGAGGGTCGTGAGATAAGTTGGAGAGCTCAAAGTGTCTCCCCAAACCAGCCTCTCCAGCTTCCGGTAGGCACATCCTCCACTTGGGGTGTTGGTTATCCAATAAATGGTTCCCGGGGCGGCGGTACCCAAACCCGCCTCCCAAATTACTGTCGACTGATTTGACGTTTATTATTTAATAAAACCAAGCAAACCGGTCAAAATTCACTGATTATCTGAACTCGACAAATCAGTTTCAATTTAGAAAAATGTTAATTTAAATTCTACTAAAAATATAATATGATAAGCAATCGCTTCTCTTAATTTTCCAAGAAAAAACGAAAACTCTGTCTGAATTCCGCAATTAAAATTGTTTTTTAGAATGTTTGCATTGCCCGATTGACCAAAAAATGGTTCAAATGGCATATTTTGCAAATTGTCCTAATGGTCGTGATACTTTGCGCATTGGAATTGTCCGATCTAAAAAGATTCATGCAAATGGACAAATTGTCCAAATGGTCGTGATTCTTTGTGCATTGGAATTGTCCGATCTAAAAAGATTCATACAAATGGAAATATTGTTCGAATGGTCATGATACTTTGTACATTGGAATTGTACGATCTAAAAAGATTCATCCAAATGGACAAATTGTCCAAATGGTAGTGATACTTTGCACATTGGAATCGTCCGATCTAAAAAGATTCATCCTATTGGACAAATCGTCTAAATGGTAGTGATACTTTGCACATTGAAATCGTCCGATCTAAAAGAATTCATCCAAATGGACAAATTGTCCAATAATTGGTCGTGATACTTTGCACATTAGAATTGTCCGATCTAAAAAGATTCATCCAAATGGACAAATTTGACGACATTTCACATATTTTTTTATGAAATAATATTAATATACAACATTTTACTAATATTCTTTTCGTTTAAATACATTCGTGACACTCATGAGAAAATGCCTCAATGCACGGTGTCCGGAAACTAGTGATGTAAGCACGAAACTATGGAATGTATTATTTTTTAACAAAATTGTATTTCATAATGTTTTCCTCACTGGGATTTCCTGTGCTGGGGAAGACATTTTACATTTTCAGTTGAGTTTTTTTAAATTTTAATATAATCTAATCTAATGTAATCTATTTATCTATCTCATTTCAATCAGTCTGTATTTGGTTGCAATGTTCTGTCAATTTCGTGTCTCTCTGTTTACCAGATCCTTTTTTTATGAAGGCTTTGAATATATTGACATTTGTTTGTTTTTTGTTGGAGAGTGTAGAAGAGGAGAGGTAATTTGTTGTAAAGTTTTATGCCTTAGTAAATGAAATTTCTTTGTCCAAATGTTTTTCTTGCTGGATGTATTTTTGATTTAAGGATCTAGTAATTTTGTTATGTATGTTCATTAGTAGATCAAGTGTATTTTTTTTGTGAGTATAAATAAGTACAGTTTTAATATTAAATTTTCAATAATTTTTTTATTTCGGCAAATAAAGGGTTTAAAAAAACTTTTGGAGCCGGTTTGACACTACGGCTCATTCTTAAAGACAGTAAACAGCTGATAGTAACCCCCTAGCAACCGTTTTCTTTCAAATATGACCTGAAATTTTCGATTTTCTCGATAACGAAATCTCAAAAAAAAATTGTTCTAAAAAATCGATTCCAAATGTGATGCAGATTTACCAGTTTCCCGCTTGTATCACTAGTTTCCGGACACCAAGTATAATTGATTAATACCGAAGAATTTAGTTTTTTTGAAAGAAATTGCAACCTTATATTTTGTTCAACATTATGTGGGTACTTTAGCGCGATAAAGTGTATACAAAAGGTTTGGTGAATAAATAGGAATTTAAGAAAAATAAAAACAAAATGGTTTCGTCATTTCATAACGAACGCACTATATCCGCCCCTGTATTGTTAGTTTTCGTCTATACAGTTTTATGTTTACAGATAAGACGGTGTTCAAGCATCCCTTTCTCTCTTATACCCTTTCTCCTCCAACACACTAAACATGCAAGTGTGTGTTAGACGTACACGTGTGTAGGTTAGAGAACGTCGGACTCAAAGGAAACGTATATACGTTTATAAGTAAATGCTTTTCTTTGACGCCTTTGCGGGGGAAATTTCTATACTCTAGGGTTTTATTAAAGATGTATTGTAGAAAATGTTATCGACGTTTCTTCGAAGCCAGCGAGCTGTATTATTTTGTATTTTCATTTCAGAAATGTGTAGGTTTTCGAGGTGAAGTAATATTGAGATCAATACTAAACTTCTTGAAGAAAATAAAATTTCCTAAAAGCAGTACTTGGAATTGAAATACGATGTTATTTTTTTTAAATTTGAGATGTAGGAGAAGATGTAGGCTAAATGACTCTGAATTCGGGGGAAAAATTAAGTTTCTGCCTAGGAACATTGATGAAAGAGACGGTAAAGGATACGAAAATGCAAAGAGAGTACTAGTCTTGAAGAAGCAGATTGAGTGGATTCTGCAGTTATCACCCATTTAGGCACCCAAATCCTTCAGCCACCAATAACTAGCCCAGATAATGAAACGAAGATGTATAAATAATAATAATTACTTTTATTTTTATTTTTATAATTCGGTCCATTGGGCACGTCCATTAGGCCCCGCAATGGGCACCATTCACTACTGTATATCACAAGGTTACTGTTAAAAATTACATTACATCGACTTAATTCGATTTCGTATCTTATTCTGGTACAGAGATATTGCATTAAGTATTCCTCTAAACACTCCTGGCACTAACAAGAACAAACCTAGAAAGTTTCAGCGATATTGGCAAACTACTTTTCGAGTTTTGCGAGCACAAACATACGCATGCTAAATTTTTAGTAAGATTTTATTTTTTTGTTTGCTCTTATTATTATTTTTAGTTTTGCTAATATTGTTATTATATTATTTTACACTCATTTTAATCATATTACCACTTTAATACTGGCATACATCTAGTTTGGTGGGTCTATTCTTAAATAAATAAATATTTTTCCTTCTTTACAGTCAGTCTCTTAATAGGAAGCTACAAGCCAAAAATATTCTTGGTATACCTTATATTGTAGGTATTAGGCATTAAAATCACTTGTTAAAAGGAGTCTAGAAACGTTCGATTTCAAGGAAAAAACTGATTTTTATTTATTTTGTAAATAATTTTATAAGATAGCAAAAAAGTAATCAAGTGAAACTGTCACAGATAATCTTGGCCTAAATACTGTATTTTTTAAAAGTTGTTTCCTTTACGCGTTAATACATTTCTATTGAAAAAATATTTTTTTAGTAGTTTGCATTTATATATTTTTATTGAGTTATTTATATTTTTATTTGTATTCTACTCAAGCGAAACGATAGGAAAACCTTCAATTTATCTAAAGCATATTTTTTAGTATTCATAATGTTCACCAATTCGTTATAAAGATTAATCAAAATAGTGATTTGGCACTAAGCTTCGCCTTAATCATAGGTGGAAATTTCACAGTATTGCCTGGAAAATTTAGAAATCTCGTGATAGAAGGTTTTAAAATAACGTTCTTATTGTGACATATATCAAGGGTGCATCTATGACCTACGAATATTAATGACCTACTCCTTTGAAATCTTTTAGACAAATCCTACTGATTTAAAATATTGCTAATTTATTTAAAATCTGGCCGAATAATTTGTATTACTGAACATAAAAACGGGACTGCAGAACTTAAACGGATGATTTGCCAGATTTTCTAAGAAACTGTCGCTAAAACACGAATGAATTTTTATGGCGTGTTTATAAAAATTCTAAAATAGTATTATATTCTAACATTTAACATGTAGGAAAATATAAACACGTGTTCATACCTGCATAAACACGTGTTTCGATATATTCTGAATGGACTGATAATTTATTAGGAAATGGATTGCAATCAAGTTTTAATAAATCAGCCATACTTATTTTTTTCCGCGTACATATGAAATATAAATATAAAAGAGATACCTAATATTTTCTTACTAGGAGATCCTGTGAAGTGAGGGACAAGGTTTTGATTAGGGTTTTTTCAGCAACTTCCCAGACGATGTTTTAAAAATTAAATAAGTTAATAAATCTATTAAAAGTCAAGATTTAATGTACATAATGTAGTTATTTTAATTTGTTTGATACTTGGTGGAAGTTTGTTATATAACTTTGCAGTTAAAAATTCAGAAAATTAAAAAAAAAATCTTAAACGCCATTCGAAAATCTTCCTCTTATGGACTTCTAAATTGAATGTTTGGGGAATTGTAATACGTATACTAAAATCTACGATCAGCTCTGGAAGATTATTAATTACGAACCCCTAAAAATCGTCAACTTTTTTAATAAAAATACTACTAAATTGGAATTAGAAAATGATCACTTTATTAGCTTCTTATAGAGGCATAGTATTATTATACAGTTTATTATCCTTGGCAACACCATCGTTCAGAGAATAAGGGTAGACTTGAAAGACAAAGGTTAGTAGTAAGGGTGTAAAAAAGGAAAGGTTCGGTTAGGGGACGGGAAGGTTAAGGGGTTGGGAGAGGCTGGGGAGGGGGAAGAAGGTTCGCTAAGGGTCGCAGGGGAAGAAACGAACCACAGGGGTGAAAAATCAATTGATCGTTTTGTTAAGATTGTAGAGGAAAATGAAAATGCTTACTGAAGGGAAAATTTATTTTGCAGAACAATGGTAAAATTATCGTCTTTTGTAAAATTTGCTGTGGGAACATGCATATTTATTGTGTCTCTTGACAGTAAAGTAATAAATACGGGAATGGAGATAAGAATGGGCTAACTGCTTCCAACCGTCTGGAGCCAGTGAATCTATGGCATCCTCTAGGGAGGCGATGGAGAAGAAGTTGGGAAAATACATGACTATTTAAGTCTGGTCACCAAACAAGGCGAAAGCCATTTCAAGCAACTTTTCAATTCTAAATGGTGGTCTTATATATGGGCGATACTGAGGATATCTTCCACTCTGGAACGAGCCTCAAATATACGAGTGATTGTGAAATAACACAAATTAATCTAATTAACTTTACTGTGTATAAAAATTTACTGTATATGAAGGAAATTTGATATATGGCCAGATTTTTGGACTTAAATTCTTAGGTCAAAAGAGACAATTCTGAACTCGTGACATAATGCATATTGCAATAAAAACTAGCAGACAAGCTGGCATGTGACAGCTTTGTTGGTCTACCTATTTTGTTAAATTTAAAAAAATAATATTAAAATAAAAAAATAAATAAAAAATAAAAATAAAATTAAAAAATAGTGAGATGCAATAAATAAATAAATAAATTTGGCTATTCATAATTTTCATAACATTTATATTAGGCTAATTTGTATGGCGCCGCTTTCGTGAAAAATCAGCTCAAGGAGGGCATGTATCAAAATTAACACATTATATATGGGGCCGAGAAAGAAAAAAAAAAAAAAAAAAAAACTCAATTTTGACCTCGGGACATAATTTATAATATAAAAAAATAAGCTCGTGATAAAATGTATATTAAAAAAAGAATACAATTTTGATCTCGGGACAAAATTTAAAAAAATTTAACGCTTGATATAATTTATATTACAATAAGAACTCAATTTTAAGCTCGTGACATAATTTATGTTACAATAAGAACTCAATTTTAAGCTCGTGACATAATTTATGTTACGATAAGAAAACAATTTAAAAACCCGTGAGATAATTTATATTACAATAAGAAAACAATTTTAAACTCGTGATATAATTTATATTACAATGAGAAAACCATTTTAAGCTCGTGACATAATTTATATTACAATAAGAAAACAATTTTGAGCTCGCTACGTAAAATTTTAACACTTTAAAATATTTTTAAAAATTGTTATTTATTCTACTATTTTTTTACTATTTAGGTTTCGATCATGTACTTAATGAATCTTCCTTTTTACTTGATACGAAAAAAAAATATCGCTTCAATCGTTAATTGAAACTTTTAATTGAATTGAAATTATCAAGATTTTAAGTATGAGTTTGAAATGAAATATTAAGAAACTTTTATTTTCCCAATATGCAAATAATAAAGTCACTAAAAGAATGGGGCTCACTTTTAAAGAAGAAATAAATGTAATTTTTGGTTTTAGAGGTGATAATTTCACTGTAATTACCGTCTATTCTACCGTCATTTTATCTTGATGAGAAATGGAAAAAAAAAATTTCATCTTAAAAAAAACGAAATTTGCAGCTACATTCCGTTCAATACCATCATATTAGCCAACTAACTAACTACCAAACAACTAACTGATCACAAGTAATACGATGATAAATGATTTTTATGGCCGGAATTGGATGGTATTGATCTGGACAACGTTTACTTTCAACAAGACAAGTTTACTTTTACGTGCCACACAAGCAAAGAAACCATTGATCTTTTACGATTGAATATAAAAATAACACCTCTTATTGGAAAACTAAGTATTTAACATCTCGCAACCACCGCCACTCTTTATCCATGTTGCTTCGGTGGCTGGTCAAAAGATTAGGTTAGATGGTTTGGTTTAATTAGGGAAATAAGTAATCAATTTTCGATTGTCTGTGCTTTGTAACTGTACAATGAACCAAAAATTGCAGTGAATTTAGGTGTTCTTTTCAAAATTGATGCCGATTGTGTAAAAAATTCAGACAAACGAAAAATAAGGTGGGTGCTAAAACACAATATTTTACGAGAAATTTTCTATTTTATTTTATTTTAAAATAAGATTTACAAATCCCGTGATTTTTCACTGCTCTGCGCTAGTTTACAGTAAAATTGAGAAGCGAAACACTATTCAATTTGATAAAGGAAACTGTAACGTGAAAAAACAGTATTTAATTTCTCCAAAAACACCAAGGAACTAACTGATCACAAGTAATACCGGTTGCAGGATATGTGATATATTTTTTCACTGTCACCCATCATTTCACCTAACACCATCGACAGTCTCAGGTACCGAATGTCCCGTAAGATATTCCCTATAATATTTATAACTAGGTGACGTGAACCCGGCGTAGCTGTGGTTATCTTTAGGAGATAGACATATACCATGGCGGACTTTTATGTAGGCTTTTTTAAGATTCAATCATAAACCTTCCGGAAGAAATTCTCTAAATGATAGTTAAAATTATATCAAAATCCGTTGCTTAGTTTAGAAGAACTAAGCGAACTAGCGACATTATTGAAGTGAAACTTCTTTAGGCGCGTAATGGATTTTCGGGGACGGAGTAAAACCGAGTCAGGATCGACACGAAAATGCGGGTACCCCCACCACCGCTCACCGTTCACTGTCCCTCTCTCACCATATGCGCTTGTTGAGGTGGGGGAGCCGCTCACGAACGTTCTCTCTCTTCTCTTCTTTCCTCTCTCTCAGACACCAGCGAACTGCGCCACGCCAAGCATCAGCTGCTTGGTTAGTATACTGCGTCGTGAGTGTAATACGAGTGAAATACGTAATTGATTGTGGTTCATACGGTTTGGTACAGAATTTCAGTGTTAAAAATGAGTAGTGACGAGATAGAGGTGATGAACACATCATTGTCATTGTAATTTCTTTGTAATTTTTAATTGTAATATTGTTATTTATGTAATATTGTATACTTGTGAATAAATTGAAAATTTTTGGAACTATACATTAATCGAACGTCATTCATCTATAAGAAAATATTAGAAAAAGCAAATCCATGCTTCGTCGTTGAATTATTTAACCTCTAATTTTCAAACTAACCTAAGAGAGAAAATAGAGATGATGAAATGAAAATAGAGAGAGAGGAATACTAGAAGTTTCACTTCTGTCTTGCGTAGGCTTGACACACCCACTTTTTTTTATACTATTTGGAGATGGTGTAGTGATGTGATATTTTCAACTCGTCAAAATAAGAACACATTTTGCAAAAAGGGTGTTAAAACTCTAAGTCGGGTATCAACTACTATAAGTAATACAATAAACTAGCGCACACTCATGAAAACCACGTGAAAGTGTTGTAAAAATTTTAGGATTCGTGAAGCCGAAAGTTTGTATAAAGAACGCACCGCATCAACAATATTGCTGCAAAATAAACAAAAAAATAATATTTACAACTGCATCTCCTTAATAACGAATTTTTTTTCGTAAATAATATTTTTTTGAGAATTTATGTAAGTTACCTATCAAATTGTCTGAAACCTTTGACACATCAGTTCCAATTTTTAAAATGACAATAAAAATTATTTTTGTTTAAAATGTTATATTATAGGTAAGTACTTCATCGGTTGTCTGAATTCTCGACACAACCAGTTAAAATTTTTAAAATTACACTTAAATCTAAAGCAGAACCTGAGTTACAATCACTCACAGACTGACTCACAAATTACAGGGTTTTCCAATAAGAGGTGTTATTTTAAATAGCCTGCTATTTCGGTAAATATTACTTTTAAAGCTGTCATTTCTTAACATTTGACAAGTAAAAACTACGTCATTAATAAAAGTGAACGATACACGCTTCAACAATGCATTAAAATTATTAAAGTTCACTTGAGTGAATAAAATGCAAATCATCTTGAGTGATGAGGCCCATTTCCACCTCGGTGGCTTCGTCAACAAGCAAAATTGTCGCATCTGGGGCTTGGAAAACCCAAGAGTTATTGTTTAAAAGCCTCTTTATTTTCAACGTGTGACTGTTTGGTGCAGTTTATGGTCCGGCGGAGTCATTGGACCTTACTTTTTTAAAAATGAGACTGGAGCAACAGTTACGGTGAATGGATTGCGCTATCGAGAAATAATTAATGATTTTTTTATGGCCAAAATTAGATGGTATTAATTTGGACAACGTTTACTTTCAACGAGACGGCGCTACGTGCCACACAAGCAACGAAACCATTGATCTTTTACGAATGAATATCAAAATAACACCTCTTATTAGAAAACCCTGTAGTATGTTTAATGGTGCAGTCACAGTTGCTGCGCGTATGTGATGCACAAACGGAGACTAAATTGGTTAATATTGAAATAGAAACCGATATTGATCGCGATGATATTTAAAAGTAAAATAATAAATCACCAAAATACTTTGCAATCAAAATTATATGTTATAAAGATATTCACAGACACAATAAAAAGAATTAAATGAAATAAGACTACTAAAGAAGGACAAAGCCAATACACAAAATAGTTTAATTGCAAAGAAATGCAATATTATAATTTTCTGCCGGAAACCATAAAGTCTGTGACAATTGATATATTAAAACTAGATTGTAGGAGCCATATTGATCAAAATAAAGTGTAATAAATAGTAAAAATCTAATAATGTAACTAACTAACCAACTAACCATCACGCCGTTCTCCGCAGGAGTAGGCAGAGAGGACGGACCGTCAAAAAACTCAGTCTTGGAACACACTTCTTGCCTTATTCACATTCATACATCGTCTCATACATACTCTTCTATTATTCTGACTTTTGACATCGTCCTACTCGAGTATCTGTTTCACTTGTTTGTGCCATGTCTTCCTCGGGCGTCCATTTGCACTCGCATCATTATTCTCCTTATACTCCTGTCTTCTCTCGTTCGCTCTAAATGCCCAAACCATCTAAGCGTCATTTTCTTAATCTCACTCATTACGTTTACATTTGCCTTACATTCTTTGCGGATCTCCACATTTCTCACACGATCATACATCGTTTTACCACACATACGCCTCAGGGATTTCATTTCAACAGCATTCAGTCTACTTTGATTCTTTCTTTGCCAGTTCCATGCCTGACTTCCATACATCAGTGTAGGTAATCATGTATGTATGTAATAAATAATAAATTACGCATTTTTACCTAAACTTGAATGTATGTACAAATGGCTAAATTAAAAGTAATAAATAAATGATTCTGAAATGTTTAAATGTGGACATATTCAAAAAACATCGTACAAAAATCTCTCCTCCATAAGTTTTCCTATGGCACACCTTTACTGAATCAATTGACTCCCGATGCTGTCAAATGGCTAATAGTGAATAATCCCAGAATCACACTATGACCCCCACCAATTTTCCTGCAGCACACGAAGAAGAAAAACTTTCTTCAGAAAAGCAATTCTTTAACGTGTTTTCGTTTAAGAATCGCTAATATTGTTTCAATAATTAAAAATAAAAATTTGACGTTTTACTCATTAAGTTATTTAAAAAAATAAATATTCATCTTAGACTTGAAGAAAATTCAATAGATGTCGCACATTGAAATAAAAATAGGATATATTTATCCAAGACACTGTCTAGATTGCATTTAGTTCGAGTTGAATCTTATGATCATACATGAAGATAGCAATACCAATAAAAATGTGCGATGAGAACATAAAGATAATGTTGGTAATTTTTATTCGAAGTTTGATACGGTTAAATATGACCAAAGGAGATAGGGTCCCATTAGCTCAGTTGGTAGAGCGGCTTCCCGGCAAGACGAGGGTCCTGGGTTCATGTTCTAGATGTGACCGTATCTTTTCGAATTTTTCCGTGCCAAATTTTGGTTAAAGATTCGTTGATATTGTTTTCAATAATTAAATATTAAAATTTGAGGTTTTACTCTTTTGTTATTCCATAGGCAATCAAGAAAACTTAATTTATATTCTCTTGCCAAACCTTTGACGAATCACAGCAAACCATAACATCAAATCATAAATGCTTTCATATAATAATAATAATTTTAACCAAACGAAACAATGTTAATGTAAATTTATTTCTTCAATTCAGCAAAACCAACCAGGCACTCCTCACAATCTGCTCCTACTTTAATTTCTTACCCTGGTACCCAATATCAAAGAGGGGGGGTTGGTGGAGGATTTAGGGTAGTGTGGGCTGGTTTTCCAGTGGCGTGTATTGCGGGTGGTTTCAAGGGGAGGGTGCAGGGGGGTTTCCTTTATAATGTTTAGCCTCTCGCCTTGGAAACGGGCGCGGGGCGTAGCTAGAATCTTTGCCCCCTAAAATGCTTTTTCCTCCAGTGGCGTGGCGGTGGGATGTGGGGTCACGAGGCGTTTTTTGCTACGGGTTAAGGGCGAGCTAGACATAAAAAATAATACAATAAATATTATTTAAATAACTTGAACCACTAATTAATATAATGTCCATTATACCGCTCTCCCACTGGGGTAGGTATAGGGAGGGATGATGCGTCACGCAATAAAGGAAGTACCGTAGTTCCACGGCCTCCAGACATAATGGATACTTTTATGCGATATCAATTTTTAAATGTCTTTCGAATGGGGTGGTCAATTACCAGGTAAATATTAAAAGGCTCAGCTAGGAGTCGAATAAATCGATTTATATACTATCAGTGGGTAAACGAAATATTTGCTAATTTATTAAGAATCTTAAATTATTTATAATCCAGTCAAAAACGAGATTGCACGCCGTTTCCTGATATTTTTTAGTTAATTCCGTATATATCAGAACACGATAATATATAATGACGAAACGTTAAAATATTAGGTTTTTTTATAACACGTGTTCCGACATCCCATTTTTAACCGGATTACAAATAATTTCAAGAGATTCTTAATACATTTTTCCCTTACCTCAGTAAATGAAATTTATGATCTCGGCATTATTTTCAGTTGTAAGTTCAATTTTGTATTTCAGATCAGCACAGTGACAAACAAAGGATTATTAACATAAAAAATCTTATATTCGTCTTTAGTTCGACTTGATTTAGAACTAAAGAAGATATTAAGATTTTTAATAAATTAGCTCGGTCCACCAATAAAAACTATAAATTACAACCACTTGATGAAAGAATGAAAATTATTCAAAATTTCATATAAAATACTTGTTTCCGATTTGATTTTATTTTTAAAATTATTAATTAAATTATAGACAGCCCTGATTTATTTAGTCAAATCACCTTCAACATACCAACTAGATTTACCAACTTATTTTTAATTGCAAGAATAATTTCAGGACTGAGTCATATGGATTGCATGCAGTATGCAACACTTTTGCAGAAATTATATATTATATAACACGGAATATAGTTACAAGAAGGCTATAATAACATAACTCAGTAATGATTACAACTTAAGTTAGCATAATACTTTTCTCCTCCAAGGTTTTCTATATAATTTTAAAAGAAAATTTTACTCTTGATTTCTATGTACATGTTTGTAAAAGCCCATGTGGACGTATAATATAAATAAATAATAAGCAATTCTCGCTTTTCTCCATGTAACCGACATACTTTTTTAAAAAAGTTATGTTTATTTGTTTTTGCCAGTAGTAAATTTTTTGACTACATAATTTGTACATATTTTTGTAAAGTGCTTAAACGCGATGAATCAATTAAGTGCATACAATTAAGTACAAGATTTTCTAAAATCGTATTATACAATATATCTGAAAATCTTTAAGCATTTCAACACAAACATGTAAAGGCAGAGTAAATATTGACTGAATATAAAGAAAGCCTATTTTAACTCAACCGTTCAGTATTTCATCTGTCTCTAAATTTGTTTGTACGTTCCGTTTCCGGCTTATAAAAACGGCTGCATCCGCATTATTATTCAAACAAGCCTTACTTTGACTATTTGGCTAACTTTAACTAGGTGGATAACTTTGACTGAGCTTTTCAAAATTATGGGACCTATCTGACTGAATAAATGTCGAAAATAGAATTCTCATCGAGATAGTAACGTTTTTTTGGACAGATTGTATTATTCCTTATTTGAAATAATAAAAAGAATACATAAAATATTTTAGGTGGGTATTTAAGTAACTACTTACAAACGGAAATTTTGATTTATTTATTAAACAAAATAAAGGTATGAACATGGTTTTTGGACGCGAGATTTACTGTTCACCTAACTATTTTTTATATTAAATAAATGTTGATCCATGAAATAAATTATGAGACAGAACCAAAACAGTTTATTTATAACCAAGCTTTTACTTCCCAACCATTCTCTCCTTCCTTCCTATAAATATAACCATACTTCCTACCCACAACATCCCCCACCCAAATTGGGGATGCCGTAGCCCACCGTCTACGGCAGGTGGTCTTGTTCTGTCACATAAAAAATTAGCATGGTGTTAATGATAATAAAAATAAAAATTATTAAAATTTATTGTGTGGATGACCCTTTAGAACTTGAGCTAGAAAGAGAGAGAACCGCAAGGATACGAAGCGAGAAAGAACAAGAACGAAGTAAAATGGGAGAGAATATTTGTTTTATTACAGCTAAGATGGCGTCTACAAAGCGCGGGAAACTGAAGTGGGTGGAGGAGTTGGGGAGGGGGGGTATCGTGGGGATGATAAAGGGGGATACGTTGAGCGGTGGGGGGAAATGGGGGAGATGGGGGTACGGGATAAGGCAGGACGCGGCTTAGATGCTGTTTTTATACCCCAAATATCGGCTAAGTATAATCGTACAGTCTGACAATTAAATGTTAAAAGATAATGCTCTATAAACGTCTTTAGTATATAGCAACACCAAGATGGTTTAAAATTAAATAGGTAGGTACCTACCTACTTAATATTTTTTACTATGTTAAAGGTGCATATTTGTCGCATTACGTATACGACGGTACCGGTAAACTCGTAGTACAAACGAACAAATGGTGAATCTACATCACAGAGAATCCAAAAAAAAACTATTTTTTAATAAATAATTTATAGATACTTCCTTTTTTGGCAACTTAGGGGTCAAAAAAATTTGGAGTTGGGTCTACGCTTCGTTTCATTTTAAAAAGATGTTTAACAGCTGACATCTCCTATTCACCGATTTTTTTTCTTATTCGATATGAAAAATTCCAACTTCAGACTCAATTTGTTCGAAAACAAAATACAAATAAAAAAAAGTTATTCCATGAAATTCATCAAATTTCAACGATAATTTTCGGATTCTTTGAAAGTCCTTTCAAGTTCTGTTTTTATATCATTATAGGATAGTTGCTTCACAGAACTAAAATAATAACAGAAAAAACTAGAAAAAATCATTCACAGAACTTGAAAATTAATTTTGAAATTTGAAGAATTGTTTAGAATCTCCAAAACAATCAGTTTTTAATGTGGTGTAGTTTGACCAGTTGCAAAAAATGATATTTTACATTTCCAGGTTTCCGTTTGGACTACGAGTTTCCGTATTGTACGGTGTTAGAATTAATGATTCTTTCCAAAGGGTGAAAAGTGTTATTTTTAAGCAAGATCAAATATGACATTATTTATTAAACGTCTTACTCTCTCTTGAGATTATTTTTCGTAAATACGGAGCTACGCCGAAACGCAAATCATTCCAATATTTTTGATTGCAACAATCTCCAAAAAGCTCCAAAATTTTACTTTCGCCAGCCGACGTTTGGCTCAGGACCGGCTCTGTAAATTGTTTCCTATCTTATATTTACCGGTGATAGGTAAAACCATTTCACTCTAGTATATCTGTAAAAATGAAGAGCTGTGGAGTGGAGATGTTACAACACGGAATAGTTATAGAGCCAAGCACAATTTTCTGCCACACTGGATGACTAAGTTAGCAGAAAAATTGAACCCGATACATATGTTAATGTGGATAGTTAATACGGATTAAGGCGATGCACTACGTCGTGTAATGTTTTAAATTGAGCCGCTATCAATAATAACCCCCAAGTAGATGGCGATAAGGTTTAAATTCCCGCTTAATACCATCCGCCTGTTTTGATTTATGCAATAAAAAAACATGGCCACAAAGTGTCTTTTATTTTATTTTGTGGATGTTCAGGCATAAATATTTAATTTTTTTCGATCATTTTATAAATTACTTAATTTGCCACATTACACAATAAAATCATAACCGAAAATGGGTTCGTAAGTAGGATATTTTGAACTTTAAATCAGTTTTCATAGGCCTTACACATTATTATTTTCTGGGCTTATAAAATGACTTATCTAAAAAATAATCGATTATTTCAAAGGCCAAGATGTATTCTACTCGCAGCATTTAATTAAAGCATCTGAAACATTTCTAGGCGACCAAATTTTCAAATCAAAAACACATGATTTTGCATTACTACGTATGGCATCGCCTTAAGGATTTGTTCACGTTTTAATGTGTAAGCTTGACACACTTTTGAAGATGGACGAGGTGAAAAAGCTATTTGTCTTTGTTTTGAAAAATCATTTCTGCTGCTAACAGGAATTCATAAGGACTACGAAGGTGTGGCAGATCTTGCTCTTTTTTATGCCTTGATTTCAGACCACTTTCTTGAGATTTTATTAATATACCCGAAAATTTAAATAACATTATTTTTTCTTGCAATCACTCTATATATAGCTTTTGAAAATCACAATGCAACTACACCCTTTTCCCGTATCTTAATTAATTGAATTAAAAATAGTATGTAACTGTAAAATTTACTGCTGAAATTTAATGTATATATTTTGTTAAAAACTTCTTAGATTTCGTAGAATTCACATTTAATGCACCCCGTTCTCTCAATCCTAACTGCTCTCAGGTCCTAGCTGAAAAAAAAGTTTTTCAAAGTGTATAGTAAAGTATATTTACCAATTTTCATCCCCGTAGAAATATTTTAATATTCATTCAAAAATTCAACTTAGACGTCATCGGCCGAACCCTTAAAAACGAGGTAGGTAACTTTTTAAATGAATTCATATTGGTCATTGAAAAAAAGGGATTTAAAAATTGACCCTTCTCCCAGCAACGTAGGTACTATATTCAATTTGAAAGTATAACATGAATATTTATCAAGGACACCCTTATTTTTTTCACCCTTTTTTAAACACGTTCCAATTTCAAACTGACCGGTGGTCGAACGCGAATTTCAACTATTTGAAAATGGAATAACTTGAAAAACAAGTCGAACAAGAATTCTGATTTTGAATAATTTGGCTTATTTGAAATTATTGAATAAAAACCAGTTAGGCACTGGATGCATATATTTTTAATGTGTTAAACTGAATGGTAATTTTAAAATTTGAATAAATTGGAGCATGCCAAATGAGCAGATGTTTTTTTTAACAATCACAACGTGATTACAGCGTATAAGCAATAATGATGGTATATTTTTATTCTAGATTGAATTTATTATTTTTTTATATTATCAAATTCAATAAGATTATTTTTTTTTCTATATACTAGCACAGACCCGTGAAAAATTGCGGGATGATATGTTAAATATGTATTGTGAATTGATTTTTTTTGTTTAAAAGACAATCGAAATTAACATATCGAGGACTGTGAAAAAAATACAAAAAATATACTTATATTATACTTTAAACCTACATAATGTACAAATTTTGCTATTGATATTAATAATAAAAAAAAAAATAAAAAAATGAATATTAGTAAGCTTAATAAGTTACAAAATCTGTCAAAAATTAAAACAAAATAAAAATATATTTAAAGTATTAAATTTAAATATTTTTCTGATTATAGGTACCTACATAATTTACTGTCTGAACAATAACAAACATTTTACGTACAGACAACCAAAATTTTGTATTTTAGAAAAATAAAATAATTTGCTGATTGTAGACAGGTATCTACTTTATCGGTTTAATGAGCAGTATAATTTTGAAAATGACACTAAAATCCAAAGCTAATAACCAACATACCACTCACAGAAACCTAAATCAGTATTTTTTTATGTGTACTTCCCATTTGAGATGTGACAGTGAATGAATTCAGTTATCTACTATGTGTTCAATATTTTTTTTACCCTTTGACCTTGCAAAGTAACGAACATTTCTAAAGTATATATGTTAGAGTGTGGCATAGCTTCGATAATACGCTTATTACCGTCACAAATACCCTTGCCTGTTAATAAACAAGTTATAATATAATGAAAACATCAAGTTAAGGCATAATTTCGTATATTATATGCATGCAGCCATCTTCATTTTGACATCTAACGAGGAGAATTTATATTACTTCGGAGAGCCCGTTACTCTTTTACGTGGGGGGTCGGTGAGGGGAAACGGGAGGATGTTGGGGGAGTGGATGGTGGGGTGGTAGTATGGGGAGGTTTGCTACCCTGCTGCTATGAGTTACGATCGAAAATAAGAAGACTTTAAGCACTAATTACGCAACAATTCTTAAACTCAGTCGATTTATTTATTTATTTACGCCCTAATGGGCTTTTACAAAAGTAGTTAAGGCGACACAATACCCTGATAACGGGGATTTGCCCCGACGCTCACATTTTAATTATTTCTGATGAGCTTATTACTAAATTCTTAAATGTTTCTAGAGGGATTCGAAGGGATGCAAGTTATTTATATTTAAGATTAATAAAAACAGGACCTTACAATTAAATATATTATGTAAAACGATAAGTACATTTTATTAAATGTAAAATGTTGTAAGATAAGCGGCAAGTACCAGATTTTATTTTTCTAGACGATGAATTAGTAACTTCCCGACGACTCCCTCACAAAAGATTAGAGATTTTATTAATGTATTCATAAGAATTAATTAAAATAAAAACACTCGCGAAAATCCAATTTCTGGCCAGATACACGAAAAACGACCGCCAGTACTTCAAAACTCTCTATTGTGCGTAGTATATTTGTGTGCGGGTTGACAAGGAGTTACTACGTATTGATTCAGACGCCGCGAAAGTTCCGGCCTGTAAGGTTGTGTGTCTCCCGGCCCGTCGCTCTGGTCATTTCTTTTACGTATTTTTTTATTTAATCAAACGATTACTTTGAAATCTATTAGTGAAATTTTCTGTTTTTTATAATTTAACTTCTTCCTCAAGTGAGTAAAGGTTTTTTATATAAATAATAAATATAAATATAAATAATAACCAATACAAAAGAATACATTGTTAAATGCGTAAATGTGTAGGCACTTGAGAAAAAAGATGACACTAAAGTATTGACGTTATGTTATTATGTATCATTTCTAGCCCAAGTAGACTTTTTTACTATTAATCTTTTTTTTCACGCGACGCGGCTGTCTGTCCGGTTGTCACAACTAGCGGCACAGAATGTTATAGAGTGCCCCTTCACTAGAATCGTTTTCCTAGTTTTATTTATTTACGCCCTACTGGGCTTTTACATTAATTTCTAATTATACAGTCATGTTAGTTGTAACAATGGAATATCTAATAAATTATGGTAAAATAAAAGGAGTTTTTTTACTAAGGAGTGGTATTCTCTTATATTTCAATAAAGTGTTTGTGAAGAGTTCGTTTCATTACTAATACTCCAGGGCAATTACCGATTCGCGATCGTAATTATTCCGGTAGTCCCAATTTTTTTATATGTTTTATAAACTGGTCCCCTGATGTAAAATCTGAGTTTCCGACCTTGGCACACCTGTGCTCGCGCCGCCATTTTGAAAAAAACCGGCCGAAATCGCTCCAAAATCTAGTTTTTCCAAAATATCTCATTCCCAATGCAAATTTCGGCTAAATTAGCTAAACAATTAAAGTAGAACATAAAATTACTTACTACTTTTGTGTAAACAATTTTCTTCAATCTCTAATAGGTACCGAGGTAGAAAGTCGTAAAGGTGCGTATATTTTTGAAAAAAACAAGTTTTTTGCGCGACTAGTTTTTGTTTTTTGTAAATATCTCGTTTCCAGTACAATTTTGTGAAAAAATTATTGATACTAATTTTGTAGAAAATAAAATTTCATAAAATAAATAGGTATTTAATTTATGTGTTTTAACTCTAATATGTATCCAAGCTCTTATCCACCAAAACCAGTTAAATTACCCAACAACAAATTTTTGAAATTCGAAAGTTTTTTTCCATAAAACAAAAACTCTACATCGAAAGTTTTTCTCCATACAGACAATTAGACATATGTCACCTATAAAGTACCTAAAGTCATTCGAATATTAAAAAGAGTCATTAATCTTTTAAGTTTAGATTGTTAGATCATTTGTTGTAGATAGAATTGTGCAATTATCTCCCCAAGTTACTGCACTTACTTACGTTGAAATGATTTTCAAAGTTAAGGTAAAATTGAACCAATTTATAATAAATCTCTTGGCTAATATATACTTACGTTTCAGTTAAATATGGGAAAACAGAAGACAAAAGAAGTTTTATCCCGAACAAAATTACGGCACCAAGGAAAATGTTTAACGGAATGGAGAAGGTACTACTTAAATACACACATAAAAATAGATCTTTGGGATACGTTTTTTACAGAACATAATTGTACAATGTCAGCTTAAATAATTTTATATATGTAGATATATACATATATACGCAGTCGATAAACTTCTGAGCATATTGAATTTGGAATATAAGAAGTAAATTAATTTTGATTTCCGGTGACTTATTTTTATTTTTACCGAAATGCATTTTTTACACCAAATAAGCTCAGGAATTGTTGGTGTAAGTTTGTCGGGCATGTCTTAATACATCTCTAAATAATTAGGGAATAGAGACAGTATAAATAATTAACAATATTTCTCATTTTAGGAAAAATTCCGCAAGACTTCATCCAGATAATATTGCAAATAATAAAGAAAATACGAGTATTGTGTTAAACACTATACCGACACTCAACATGGTAATTTTTTCACAATTTCTGTAAATATAAAGTAAATAATATTAATTTTATATGATTAAATAAGCGCTCTAAAAAAATTAACAAAAACTGACATTATTTTTCAGTACGGACCAGAGATGAATGAACCTGAAAAGTTTTCACTATTTGCTGGCTCTAGTTCTTATGACACTAACGTGCATGCCGTTTCCAGCCCCTTATAGCTAGGTCTGACGCAGGCATGACGATTGTTGTCAACTGATATGTTCTCACAACAATAATTGTTGAAGAAAAATAAAATTAAGGAATGAAATTTAAAACACTTTACCTCTGTTACAATTTTTGGCCTGGTTTTGGTGGATTAGAGCTTGGATACGTATTAGAATTAAAACACATAAATTATATACCTATTTATTTTATAAAATTTTATTTTCTACAAAATTAGTATCAATAATTTTTACACAAAATTGTACTGGAAACGAGATATTTACAAAAAATCAAAGCTAGTCGCGCAAAAAACTTGTTTTTTTCAAAAATATACGCACCTTTACGACTTTCTACCTCGGTACCTATTAGAGATTGAAGAAAATTGTTTTCACAAAAGTTGTAGGTAATTTTATGTTTTACTTTAATTATTTAGCTAATTTAGCCAAAATTTGCATTGAGAATGAGATATTTTGGAAAAACTAGATTTTGGCGCGATTACAGCCGGTTTTTTTTAAATGGTGGCGCGAGCACAGGTGCGCCATGGTCGGAAATTCAGATTATACATCATGGGATCAGTTTATAAAACATATAAAAAAATTGGGACTACCGGAATAATTACGATCGCAACCCCCTTTTTGGCGCTATGTGTACTGGCCTATAATACGGAATCCCCAAATATATCGACAACATTCTCACATTTATAACCCAGATAACATGTAGGTACGTTTATCATCAACAAATCAATACAAAAACCGACCAATATCATATAACAACAAAGGCAAAGGCATATGGCAACAAAGAAAAAAAGAACAGGTATCCGCTAGTAAGCAGGGTGAAAAAAATCAAAGGCAGAATAAAGAACACAGAAAAAATGTGCAATTAATGCTTGCTTCTAGACTCAGCAATATACCACCTCTATCTATATTACAGCAGGTAATTTATACACTTGTATATACCCGTCTATACGTACTTATACGCTCGTGTGTATAATTCCAAAATTTGATTGAAAAGTGAATTAACATAATGTTTCTAATATTGTTTTTATTTAATCACGAAAATACTTAATATATCAATAATCCGATGCCGAAAGGACCGATTTCACCGGAGAAAAATTCTGAGCAAGTAATAACTGATTTAAACATATAATTTTATTATGAACGTATTGAAGTCGTAAAAATTTTCAAATACATATTTCCCATACATATTGTTTTCAATTATATTTCCGTAATAGAAATTTTAAACCGTTAAATATTTATGTTATAAACAGAAAGCCTACCTCAAACATTAACGAATTCTTAATGTATCATGAATCTATTTTAAATAACTGTACAGATGATACCCTTATCTTTGGTGATTTCAACATTGACATTCTTCAAAAAAATAATACATCTCTTAAATACATCAACACGCTAGACTCATACAACTGTTTCATATGTAACACATCCTATCCTACACGAGTAACAGATACCTCTACTTCTCTAATAGACCATATCATCTCAAACAGACAAAATATTTCCTCAACTACTGCAAATATAGATGCCTACCTAAGTGATCATAACATTTTGATATTAGATTACCAAAACAGCTTGAAACATCACACTAATAATAGAATACATTCTTTTTCAAACAACACCAAAACCGATAAAAACATGTTAAAAACATATGTAGAATCCCACAACTTTCCACACGAAACCACCAGTAATGCCAATGAAATCTGTAATAATTTTAATGAATACATCAAAACAGCAATAAAATCATCCCAACATAAATCTGAGTTACGCATAGGAGACCAACGGAGGGGTAATACTCCATGGTTTGATGCAAAATTAAATGCACTTATCAAACAGCGCAACAATGCGTTTAAAATCTGGAAAAAAATCAGTAAAGTGATATATTCACAGCACTGAGAAATAAAACAAGAAATCAAGTTACCAACTATAGAAGATATGCTAAAACCAAATACTACACGACTATATTTAAAGAAAACCTGCGTAATCCGCGACAGACATGGAAAATAATAAATGCAATTCTAACAAATAGCTCGACACCCCAGAAAGATGAAATTGAATGTCTTCTCATTAAGAATGAAGAAATAACATGCCCAACACAGATAGCTTCAACTTTTAACAACTTCTTTATATCAGTTGGGGAAAACTTAGCAGCTACAATTGCATCATATCCAGATGATTCTATCACTATAAACACGGATCAAAAAGCAATCCAGTCATTATACATGGCCAAAACAAATAAAACAGAAGTTCTCAGTATCATCTCTCAACTAAAGTCTAATGCATCTCCAGGTTTAGATGGAATTACACCAGTGTACCTGAACTTTTGCAAAGATATATTAGCTGACCACCTTGTTTTTCTTATTAATCAATCCCTGAATAGTGGAATCTTCCCAGATCAACTAAAGATAGCAAAAATAATTCCGATTTACAAAGATGATTGCAAAAAAAATCCTTCTAATTACCGTCCTATATCCATCCTCTTTGTCGTCTCTAAAGTTTTTGAAAAGGTTATTAAGCTTAGGCTCACTAAATATCTCCTATCAAACAATTTACTCGCATCCCAACAGTATGGATTCAGAAACCAATCTAACACAAAATGTGCTGCCTTCGATTTTGTATACGCCCTCCAAAAGCATATAGACCAGGGTAAGCATGCTGCAGGCTTATTTATAGATTTAAAAAAGGCTTTCGATACGGTTGACCATGGGATACTACTAAAGAAGCTAGAACACCTAGGCATAGTAGGCACTCCCCTGAAGTTACTGTGTAGCTACCTCTCTAACCGACACTGTCAGACCTTTGTTGGAAAGGGGACAAGCAGCATGGGAACGATAAAATGTGGCGTGCCTCAGGGCTCCGTACTTGGACCATTACTATTTTTAATATATATATATAAATGATATTGCTAAATGGGGACTTAAGGGTACAATACAACTCTATGCAGATGATACAGTGATTCTTTATCACAATAATGATTTAAACGAACTTGAAAAGGAAATGGAAAGTGATGTAGCTTGCCTGGCAAACTGGCTGCGATTAAACAAACTTAGCCTAAACATAAAAAAAACACATTACATACTGTTTGCAAATAAAAAAATGTATGTCTTAATATAAGTCTTGATAATAACCGCCTTGAAAGGGCTGATGTTACAAAATATCTTGGCCTTTTCATTGATTCACAACTCACATGGAATCACCAATTTAAAAATGTTCTATCCAAAATTACTCATATAACTGGTGTTTTATATAGACTTCGCGGGTTACTTCCTCCCTCTCTATTAAAATCGATTTACCATGCTATGATTCACTCACATCTAATATATCTCGCCGGAATCTGGGGATTTGCTACAAAAAAAATGATTTCAGAAGTCCAAGTCGTCCAAAATAGAGCCCTGCGAAATATTTTCAGTTTACCTTGGGACACACATGTCAAAGACATCTACAGAAACACCCAAATACTTCATTTTAATACCATTCCCACTTTTGAAATAACGAAAACTATATTAAAAGTAATTCAACACTCGGCACATTCCAACACTACACTCTATTACAATTACGACGTACACCAACACAACACAAGAAATCACAACAAACTACATATACCAAAAATCAAATCAACAAAATATGGACTAAGATCCCTGGAATACATAGCTCACACAAAATATAATCAACTACCCAACGAGATCAAATGTGCAAGTCAATGTAAAAAGACCCAAACTAACATGCTCAAACTTCATCTTATTAATGACTATCTGAAATAATAATGTTGTGTATGTCCCATCATATGTCCATTTAATACATACAGCTATATGTTTCATGTAATGCGTATCATTCCCGCAATGAGTTTATTAACTCCTGGGAGTACAATGCTTTATATAATATACTATATTCTGTATTGTATACTTTTAATAAAAAAAATTAAAAAAAAAAAAAATTGACGTAAATAAAGTAAAAGTTTTGTTTACACAGGAAGAGAAGAAACCCGTTATTCTGGAAGGAAGGAGAATAGAAGACATATTTTTTCTTTAACTGTATTAAATAGAATTTCGCAGCACGACTCTTTTTATGATTGTAATTATCTAACTTAGAGATAGTTGAGCGTATACTTCGAGATGACAAGTTCTGGGAAGAAAAAATGCTTATTAAATTAACTAATTTTTAAATGGATTGCATTCTTGTCGAGCTTATCGATCTTGGAGTCACAAGGTCTATGAATGTTCGTGATCCTCCACATATCTTAGATATTGTATGTAAAGAACGACAATTTGGAAATCGTCGTTTAGATTTCGACGAAATGCTATTTATTGAATAATTATTTTAGTTTTTTATATAAAATTATTTTTACTATTTCTAACTTATATTATAATAAATGATGGCCTTTATACAAAAAAAGTTGCATCTTATGCTTTTTACATTACATAATTATTTGTTTTATGTAACTTTTTGTAAACGATAATAATAAATATTGAAAATGACTGATATTTTATTTATCTTGTCAATATATTCAGATATAATTATGATCAGATATTATGAAAATGATTCGTGATTGAATACCGTATTGCTTTGACATCTGTCAATGAAGAACACGTCGGTTACGAGTCATAAGTTACTGCCTACCGTCTAGCAGTATGGTTACAGAAATCTGATAAGAATCGTAAAATCATGAGCTCCTTCTGCAATAGGTAACGTTTCTATCGAAATTTGCCTAAAACATGCACATTCAACTTAATATTACTATTCACATAGTTTGAAAGACGCCCATTATTAAGCATTTCATGTTCAAACCTTACTCATGGGTACCATCTAGTGGATTTCATCGCTGCTCTGACTTCGAACTGTTCGTGGTGTCGGGTGTTCCCCATTGCAACGTACTTCATTCCTCTGAACCCCGAAATATTATAATATTTAATTCGAGCGGAGCGCGTGTGAAACTAATTTGCTTCGCCCACTTAAATCGCGTTCACGCCCATAACTGATATTTTTTTAGGATCTTATTTCGTCTTAACAAGTAATACAGTTGTGTTACATATTTTACAATAAATTATGATATTTGATTAAATTAAGGTAAATTCAAATGAATAGTGTGGATTACGGAAAGCTAAATATGTATTAAGGAACATATACATATAAAATCAAAAGTGTTTTCACTACGGAGTTGTGAATTCATACATCTCAGTAAAATGATTAAAAAGATTTCGTTTTATAACTAATACGGAATCTTTAAGCATGTCTACAATATTCCCAAATTTATTACCAAAATGATGTAGTCCATTTAAAGGTGTATGAGCTTCATAGTTGGTTTTAAAATTGTCACAGAAAAATGTAGCACTTTGCCTCGTATTTCTAGTCGGTACGTAAAATTTTATTTTGGCGAGAATTTCAGGGTTGTCAATGGAATTATTAATAATTTTATTTAAAAGTACAAGGTCAGAGATGATCCGCCTATCTGATAGCGTTATTAAATTAAGTTGTTTCATCAAAAGAACATAGTTAATATTTTGAATTGGAATATTCAGTTAATAAATCTTAGAAATTTGTGCTGTACACTTTTAATATTGTCAGAATGCGTTTTATACGATGGGGATTTAATAATTTAATAATTTCAGATAAGTAGGAATATAATAGATGTATTTTGTATTGACGGCCTCCGTGGTACAGGGGTAAGGCTCTCGACTATCAAGCTAAAGGTCACATAATCAAATCCCAGCGTGCAAAATTAATAAAAATATATTTGATGAATTTGTTTTATTATATAATTTATTCATTTTAAATAATATATAGTATATTTGCAGCACGTTCCAGAGAGGAAGATACTTTCGGTATCGCCCTGGTGTAAGTCCACCATTCAGAATTAAAACGTTGCTTGAAATGGCTTTAGCTGTGTTTGGTGATAAGATTTGAATAACCACGTACTCCCCACCTTTCACTTCCCCTCTACCTTCAGCCGCACAACATACCCCAATTGGGGATGCATTAGTCTCACTGGTTCCTGACGGTTGGGAGCAGTTGGGACCCTTGTGCGGTATGCACGTAAAAAACTTATCTCATAGGTTATGTCAAGAATCATTATAACAGAATAGTACTAAGATACGATGTATGATTGTGAATGAAAAAGGGAGTGTCGTGACAGATTGTGTGGTGTGACGTTCTATCCTCTCTGTTTACCTCTGTGGAGAAAAAGCGTTATGGTTATTTAGATATAACTCTAACTAACTAACTAACCATCACGCCGTTTCCCCGCAGGGGTAGGCAGAGAGGACGTACCGCCAAACAACTCTGTCTTGGCACACACTCCTTGCCTCATTCACATTCATACATCGTCTCATATTCTGACTCTTGACATGGCCCGACTCAAGTATCTGATTAAATTACACTCCTTTCTTCGCTCAATCGCTCTACATGCCCAAATCATCTAAGCGTCTCTTTCTTGACCTTACCCATTACGCTTACATCAGTCTTGCACTCTTTGCGGATCTCCACATTTCTCGCACGATCATACATGGTTTTACCACACATACGCCTCAGGGATCTCATTTCAACAGCATTCAGTCTACTTTCATCCCTTTTCTGCCAGTTTCATGCCTCACTTCCATACATTAGGGTAGGTATCCTTTCTTGTAATATAAAGCAAGATAATATTTATTTCAATTAAGTAACTTTGTACACAAAACTATTTTATTAAAATAATTTAAAATATTTTAAGCCGATCATTGTAATATTTTGTCTATAGGTACTGATTTTTTAGACTTATTTGTATATTCCTATACTTAATTTGTATTATCATGAAGAAGAAACCATTGGTTTTGAAACATGGGCGTTAGTAAGCTAGATTTGATATAAACATTATTTATAAATATAAATCAACTAAGTAGGTACTGTCAGAAGTAAATATTAATAACATTAGTAAAACATAGAAGAGATTTACACGCTCCTAAATGTACATAGGTGGGTACCTACTACATTCCTCAACTCCGAATGCTGAGTTTAAATTAAATAAGGCACACCCCATCCCCCACCCCGTGAAAATGTCTAGCGTACCAGCCGCGTACTTGGCCAATTATCATGATCAAAGAAGTGGCGGTAGTTCTAGATGTTATGTACCCCAACTTCCCCCCTCCCCCCCCTACAGTGCCTATTGTGCAAAGATTCTGAAGAGAAATTCATATTCCCATGCTATAGAATTGTCGCTAATTTGCTGAAGGAATTGTCCTGAAATAAATTTGCGTCTGAAATGTATAGTTGGCGGAAGATCTCTCTGTGATGAGATGTTGAAAGAAACTTATGGGATGCATATTAGATTGGTGAGAGGTTCTACAAAGTTAAACTAAGGTGTCGAGTAAATGAACAAGTCTTAGAGAAAGTTGTTACTCAGAATTTTAACAATTTATCAAATTTCAACTTTTGAGAAAGTTATATTCAAGTTCTGTTTTTCTTTCAAGAGCACATTTTATCTTTATCTTCATTTTTCTACGTTCTGTAAAATACCTAATCAAGCGAAAAAAGGGTTTGTTAGTTATAGATATGCTTTAAAACAAACTGTTCATTTTTAGTATCATAATTATTAAAACTAACTTTAACTACGTTATTATATTACAATAATACACGCATAAAACTTTATAACATAACTTCCGATAAATCATTACATTTTCCATATTTCTTCATGTGCGCCATTTATCGCTGTATTAATTTAGCTTAAACTAACTAACTAACCATCAAGCTTTTTCCCCTTAGGGGTAGGCAGAGAGGACGGACCGCCAACCAACTCGATCTTGGCACACACTCCTTGCCTCATTCACATTCATAAATGGTCTCATACATACTCTTCTAGAATTTGATTGACTTGATCGTGCCATGTCTTCCTCAGGCATCCCCGAATTCTTCTGCCATTCAAATTTGCGTCATATATTCTCCTTACACTCCTTTCATCGTTCATTCGCTCTACATGCCCAAACCGTCGAAGCGTCCCATTCTTAATCTTACTCATTACGCTTACATCAGCCCTGCATTCTTTACGGATCTCTACATTTCTCACACGATCATACGAATTTTTACCATACATACGCCTTAGGGATCTCATTTCTACAACATTCAGTCTACTTTCATCTTTCATACTTAATTTAGCTACATTAACCCCAGGGACAGTATCATGTTTGAGGATGCTGTGTGGATGGGCTTTTTAAGGAAAGGAAGGAATAAAAAGTTCTGGTAAGGAAAAATGTATAAGGGGTGGGGAGGAATCTAGGAATTAGTATGTCCAGGAGTAAAGGATGCATGAATCTATTCTGCCTACGGTGGCGCAAGGCGATAAGTCCAGAAACCAGTTGAAGAGGTAAACTTGTCTTCCAAAATCAGCCTCTCCTGATCTGGCACGCCACGCAACTGGTGGGCTGGCGCATCTTTAACACACCTCACCCGATGAACCGGGGCACTCCTGCTAAATCACAAACCAAAAAGGGTAACCTATGGTGGAAGTGATGGTCATCCAATAAATGGTTCCCGGGGCGGTGGTAAACATACCCGCCTCCCATATTAACTATTTTCATAGTTCATTTTCTGATTTTATTATTATATTCAATTATTGAAACCCTTTGTACAACAGAACTCTTTATGACAACTTACTTGTATTGTACCTGCTTATATCGTTCACACTCAGTTTATTATGTGTTATGTACTACACGCTTGTTATTGTACTTCTGAAAAACTTACCTTAACAATTAATGCAAACATATAAAATGACGTGACATGACATGACATTACATTACATGATATGCAATGACATCATATGAAATAAGATGACATGACATGATATGAAATATCATTACATAACAGGTCATAATATGACAACATGACATGACATGACATGAAATATTATTACATAACATGTCATAATATGACAATATGACATAACATGACATGTCATATCATGACATGACATAGTACCTAGAGTTATTATTTTATAATTATATACAGATATTGAACCCCTTTGTACAGCAGAACTCTTTATGACAACTTGTATTGTGCCTGCTTATATCATTCACACTCAGTATTTATTTTATGTACTACACACTTCTTATTGTACTTCTGAAAACTTAACAATGTAACAATTAACAATGCAAACATGTAAAATGACATAACACGACACAACATGACATGACATGACATGATATGACATGACATCACATCATATGAAATAACATGACATGCCACGCCATGACCTAACATGAAATTACCTAACATGACATAAGATGACATAACATTACATAACATGACATAACATGAAATGACATAATATGAAATAACATGACATGAAATAACGTCAAATATCATTGTATAACAAGTCGTAATATGACATAACATGACATAACTTGACTTAACATGATATAACATGACATAACATGACATGACGTGAAATAGTATGACATGACATGAAATATCATGACATAACATGACAACATGACATAACATCACTATACAGATCACTTGAAATAACATACTGTTGTACACCGTCATTGGACGGTTGGTATATACTCGTATATTTTGCAATTTTCTTAATATTAATCCCTCATCTGTTGTAAACTTACTGATATTCTTACTTATTAAATAAAATGAAATGTTAAAGCCTTCAAGTGGTGAATATATAAAAATAATTATTTATTAATTTTTGGTGAAACAATCAGCACAAAGCGAAATAATAATATAACTTGAATAATAAGTTTTAAATTTGACGAATCGTTCGAATTTTGTGAAACAACTGGCCCTCAGAAATTAACCGGATAAAGACAACGATCTGAACGTGTAAGTTGATTTTTAGTTAATCACGCAAAAAATCTTCAAAACTATGACACATATAAGTTATCTATTTAAAATATTAATTTTCGATAAAGGTGTTCTTCTTAGAATGCTGATATTAATTTTATTTCGTATCCTTTGTTATATGCGATAATAATTAGGGCTTTCCAATAAGAGATGTTATTTTGATATTCAATCGTAAAAGATGTAATATTTTTGCCTTTTCACCATTTTCTTTTATTTTTGTTTGTTTAAAACAATATAAAATTTTCTTCTCTCTTGGCTATGACCGATATTTAATTTTTTCTCTAAGGCTTTGCATATGTGTTCGCAGGGATGGAAAATTCCTCCCCTACAACACATAAGCCTCCATGAAAATTGGACCCTTTTCTTTGATATCTACAGAAAGCTACTTAAAGCTCTCTTGTACTATATATCTTCATAGACATATGTACTCAACTAATTAATACGTTATTTACGAACTTGAACGCAAATATTTCCGTATTTATATTGTAATTAAATTCCATCAAACGTTGTGTAATTTTTTGATTTATGATATAGGATTTTAATTACCTTCATTTTTGTGGTAACCCCCTTGGTTCTGATCGAGGTGTTGAGTTTCACAATTTAATTGGTCTTTCCATTGCAAACCTAGACTTAAATGAATTCTCTGGATGAGCTAACTTTCCTATTGTAATTATTCTGATTCCCTGCACCCTAACAAAGTCGTAGTTAAACGCTGATAAAAGATATTATACATGTTTATTTGGACAAGTAATTAAATATAACTCAAATGGTTAATCGTTAGTAAATTTGATTTTGGTAAACTCTTGGGTCTGTTTGGCGCCACTCCTTTTTGATTCTGCTGCTATAAGGTACATGTAAGGATTGATTTAGTAGGTTAATGTAATTAGTTAATTGCATATTTGACGAACTCGGAATAGCCCATTTGCTGGCATAATTTGGCTCCAAATCCTCCTGCAAGTAAACGAGATGATCGTGAGTCAACAAGAAATTTGCACAATCCTTTGACACGGCTCTTTGATTGATACCTAAGTTATCGCGTCCCAAAAAGCCTTCCACGTCATCATGTACTGCCTTCAAGTTTCCCCTCGGGTCTCGATACCCCCAAATTCCGACCCCTCCTTGGACTACAATTTACTTAGGGCGAACCGGTTTCGTCCTATATACAATCATATACTCACGGTTGGTGTGGACTTACGGGTCGTGAATCCTCATTCCACGTTTAAAAGAAAATGCGAGAGTGGTCTATAAGACCTAAAATGCAAGCTGTATGCAGGTCCGCATTCTCCAGTAAACAGTACATACGAATAAATATATGTATACATACAGTTTGGGAAAGGTTTATAACTCACAATACGAGGCTATCTACCTCGCATTCCGAGCTCGGATCTCGCACGAAGAGTTCTGCGAAACTCTAGGATTGGTAACCGAATATATACGTAAGAATAAGGTTATACTAATAAATACTAGTAGAATAAGGTCTTATTTGATAGTTTGTTTTGGAGAGCTATCGAACTCCAGGCTTTTGTTTGTTTGGTTTTGACGTTTTTATTTAAGAGAATCGCCATCTCTATTTGGTTTGGTTAATGGTCTTGTTATAGGAGCGACCACTGCCTCCTATTGATGAACTGTATTTGTTTTAAATTTTACCTCCAGGGTTCAATATTAATTTTAGTTCATCCTATCCCGTGATTTTCCAATTGCTTTAAGTAGTTGATTGCCACATTAGAGAGTACTCGACTCTCAAATGTCTCAGGCAACTGATGGGGTTTTGTATGAGCACCCAATCAATAACATTCAAATGTTTTGTATAATTATTCGATATAAATCTTGCTAACCCGTGATTTTTCAATTGTCGTTTGTGATTGATAGGTATTTGAGCGCATGCAGCTTCCAGCTGGTTCAGATAACTAATAAAATCTATGTGACTATCTAAACAATGGTATTCAAATGTTTTATGTAATATTTCGATATAAATCTGGCTAACCCGTGATTTTTCAATTGTCGTTTGCGAACGATAGGCATTTGTGAATGACCCAAATCGCTGCACATTGCACAATAACATCCTGATGATTATCCTTATAACTCTGATAAGTTATCTAGTTACGGCCAAGGTCGTTTCCAAACTATGCAGTTGACCCAGTTCCCCGTACGTCTTTATTTGTAAACAAATAATATAACCATCTCCTGAAACACTAACCTAAATGTGAGATTTGTTTATTTTAAAATTCCTTAGAAGTCATTTGTGCCTCTTCACTTTTATTGTGCATTGTTAATTTAAATATTTTTAAATCCTTTATTGAAGTTAAACTATTTATTTCATTTCCCGAATTTAGTAAATTTACTAGAAATTAGGTGAAAATAATATAAATATATATATGTACACATATCTCTATTGTCAAAATATGTTAAATAAGAGTACATATATTTATAAATAAATATAAAATATATGATTCTACATAGTCTGGAATATTAATAAATACATATTTTCTTTTTTCAATAATATCGATATGTCCTCGGGTAGGTATTAAAATCGCTACCATTTCGATGCTTCGATTAATAAGTAAAATACATATATATAAATACATTACTCATATATTTATTCTTTATATACAATATATTACTTTATTTTATATAAATAAATACATAATATACATATATTAATGTGTAAAGCTTTGTTTTGTTGTTTTTTAATAATTTAATTGATATACCATAATCAGCTGTATCTCCTCACTCCTAGGTCCTGAAAATTATTTATAAAAGGAAAACTTACCCCCCACCAAGATTTTTCCAGTTGGGTGCCACACAACAAATCTTGTCAAAGAAAACCTACCTAATTAACTGTATTTTCCAAATATTTTCAAAATTAATCTTTTCGACTATTTATTCCTATTTAATATTTTATTCTTGCTCGATTCATATAAATTAGCTGATATTTAAAATTCGTGATATAGATGTGCCGGAAAATTATAAATTATTTAGGTCGAACTATTTTTGTTGTTTTCACTCTTTTTTAAATTTTTTATTTATTTTTTTTTTATATAAATTTATAAGAAAATTCATCCCGAATTGCGCAAACTTTTAAATATTTCGATTCTGAATAAATTAAATATCTGTTTAAAGCTTTCTTCTAAATTTCACTGTTTTCACCAATATTTTAAAGTATCTACAATTATTTTTTTTTTTCGAATTGTTACTTTTAGAACAAAGGTTTGAGCGATTATTATTATTGAATCCTTTTTTTTTTTGTGTTTGATTGATGCAAAATTATAATCTATTTTTAAATATCAATCCGCGAACCCGTTCACTCTAGATTAACGATAAAACTCTCCACTAAATTCTAATGTTTTCACTTTGAATGAAATAATTATTTTTAAATTTTAATAATTCACTTTTAACACTTTTTGCACTATCCACTTTTAACACTTTTAAGCACTTCACACTTAACTTTTAAAGCACTGAGTTTAAACTGTATTTATTTTCACTGTTTGATTTAAATTAACTGACTTATTAAATTTCACTGACTCTAGCACTTGTACTTTTCACAAAATTTTCCTAAGTCCAGGGGCTTATTTAAAATTTAACACTTAAAGATTTTTCACTGTTAATCCTACCAAAGACGTAGTACTGCCACGTAACAACTTTTCGAATCCTCGGCGCGACTGTCTCCTGACTGATGTGTTCCATCTTTTATACCCCTCTCAGGTTCCAAAAGACGTATCTGAATTTCTCTTGATGCTTAATTCTATCTCCTATCAACTCGTAAATCCGAACACCCCTTCCATCAATATCGATTGTGCTTCCATAAGATGTTCTGCTTTCCGGCTCAAGGCGGTGGTCAGTTTCCATCTCACAAATCTAAATCGATAGGGTCCGAATCGGGTAAGTCTGTGTTAATCGCCCAAGCTTCCTTTGTCCTGTGTTCATACAAAATGTAGTTAAATTCTCATGATTTTGTGTTCCTTTTTTTTCTCAATTTGCGATAGGTCCGTCCTCAATAATATATATATACATCTCAATTTTATGCATCTCGTGCGAAAAATGCCTAAATCCATGTTGAAATCCCTACTATGCAGTTTAGAATTTCGATTTGTTTAAATTCTACTTAATTTTATTGTCACTTATATGAGCTTTTCCATTTCCACCCGCACTTTCTCTTCTTTAAGTCGCAGATTCGAATTTTCCCTTTTACTTTGAATTTTATATTATTCACAATTTCTTCTTGATTCTTATGTCATTTCTCATAACTCTTATAATTACTCATTTTCCAAGTCGTATTTATTAATTTCACGGATAAATTCGAATTGTATCGCTTTTCTCCACATGGATCATTTCCTATCCCCGTTCTTTACCCTTCCTTTTATCTTTTCTTCACTTTTCCCGATGTGTGTGGTCTCCTGGGAAATTTCATACTTCATTTATTATTAATTAATATATAGTTTTCCACACTTCTATGGGAGATATACCTAATTAGACTCTGGGATATCTGTCATTTTTATTGTTTTATTCAATCTCCGCCCAATTTTCTATCTTTCTCATACCAGGATTCACATAAAACATATGCATTGACATCTGTTTACGTTTAAAATTTTGGTACTAGACTCGTAAATTTAGTTTAATTTCAAACCTATTAATTTTAATCTCTTTTGCCTAATCTAAATACTTCATAAGCCCAACGTTAAAGTTAATCGCTTTTCTAATCGTTTATTACCTTAACGTAAATAAAAATCATGTTCGGATTTCGATTGTTTATCCTTCAAAATATACATGAGACCGCCAACCTTTTATCTTGTTTCGATCCCTCCGTAATATTGGGTAACTCTTATATATATCTAACCTAATAATCATGTAAAATGTCTACTTTTCCTGAATCTAATCTATCGCTATATGTTTAGTTTTACTGTCTTCTTCTGATACTCGATTTTCACGTCCCTAGGACCTTCGTAGCAGTCCAAAATCTCTGTATTATCCTTCCATTCGGTCGCCGCACTTTTCTAAAATGTGTATTTTTTTTGCGAGATTTTTCATTCAAAATTGATTTACCAATATGTCCGTTTCATCTTAAATTGATAACGATTAATTTCCATTGTTTCCAACACTCACTCCTCTCTTTAGTACGATTTTTATCGAACATGACACCCTCCTTCTATCATAAATAATTGCACTACAGTTGAAATTCCGCCAGTAACTTTCCTTCGCTTTTCCCGTCCTTTTTTTATACTATCACGTTTATAATTTTTTTCATTGCATTTTTGTGTGTGCGCTTTACAACTTGTAAAACTTCCAAGCACCCGATTTAAATGGTTCGATACCCCATAAATGTCTCAGTTATTGTAAACATTCCCAGGAGTTTGTCACCTTGAAAGTCGATGTTGACCCTAAAGTGCGTTCACCTCTAATTTCTGTGAGAATCGAAATGTCGTTAATTATCTTTTTTTATTGCCCGATCCACAGTTCATTCCTTTGTCTGTATTTGGTGTACGCCTCTCCGTTCACTGATTGGTTACTCAAAATTTTATAGCTCTTTGTTCAGATCTATTGGTTGACAAAATTCAATATTTATTTTTAGGCCTAGGAAAGGGGAAGTACCAGTCGTCCTAGACGATTTTACGACCTCTCTGCTTTCGTCCCGGAACCTTGATTTAATTTCAACTATTACAGGTGTCTACTGCAAGCAAGCTGGATCAATTCTTTCTCCGCCAGATGTCGTTAGCATGTCCGTTTTCATAAATAATTTGCATATTTTCTCGCAGCTATGGTTTATCTGTTTTTTTTTCACTGTGATTTAAAGCCTTTCATCACAGTTCCCCCCTCTGAACTCAATTTGCTGTGGCTAACGTTGTATACTACTTTAGACATCGAAATTGTGTTCAAAATGTAGTCTAGCTTTTCTCCCCCCCTCGTTCTGTTATTCCTTTTCCTACATCACTTCCTGTTATTTCCTTTCTCTACCTCACTCTATCATTCCCTATCTCTCTCTCCATTCTGTTATTTCCTTTCTCCCCCCCCCCTCATTCTGTTATTCCTTATCTCTCTTTCCATTCTGTTATTTCCTTTCTCCCCCCCCCCTCATTCTGTTATTCCCTATCTCTCTCTCCATTCTGTTATTTCCTTTCTCCCCCCCCCCCCTCATTCTGCTATTCCCTATCTCTCTTTCCATTCTGTTTGGATTGTTAACAACCTTGACTTTGAATCACATTGTGTTTTCTATTTTCTTTTCGCGTAGATTTTATTTTATGGAATTTTCTCTAATTTTGATAAACTCAAAATTAATCTCTTTTTTTTTCTGGGAAAAACACGCCCCTCGACCCGCGTGTTTAGGTGGTCCTCAACCTGGTTGGACTAAGACCTCCCTCTTCACAACAAGCGTTTCTTGACGTTTTATTCTTCAATCTTTTTTTTCTTTAATGAAAATTTTTTTTTTTTTTTTCAAATTCCAAACTGTTGAGTACCCCTGCTCCGTGTTATCAGTTGCTGCAAATTCCAATTCTACGCGCTTCCGTTTATTACTTGTCTAGACCATTTTATTTATTTTCATTCACTGTCAAGTGGCTTATCTCGGTGCCGTCTGAATTGTAATTTTTCTTTGAAATTGAAAGTTGAAATCACAACTAACACTTTTGTTGTTTCAAAACAACGCTTATTTGTTTGATCTATACTTGATTTAAGCTCCGATGTTTGTATTTCATTATAAGTGTCCGCAAATCCTAACACTTTTATCCCGTTAGATAAATCATAATTTATCTTTTATCTTTATCCAATGTTTATCCTTATCTATAAGGATTATTTACGTTATCCTTCGTTTCATCTGGATATCACTTTTATCTTATCCTTTTTCGTTTTGTTTATCTTAATGCGTCACCCGTTCGTTCAAGAAGGACCAAGTTGGTTTACGTTTAAAATTCCTTCGCGTTGAATCCAAGTCGTAAATCTCTTACTTTGTTTATATTCTCAAAGGCGCGAGGGTTAGTTTTATAAACAATATGAGTCCTATTTTGTGGGTTCACTGTCCCGTCATAATGAATCGTGTTTAATTGCTTTCGTTTGTTTACGTAACGCAGTCTGTTGCATGCGAGCACTTTTTCACTTTTATTTATATTTTATTTATTGATCTATTTTATTTTTAATATCACTACTCTATTTTACCGTTCTCTGGTAACAATATTTCTCTTCTCGTTTTTCTTATTTTTTTTTGTTTTTCTAGATTTTTCTTGTATTTCATCACCTGATTGTTCCTGTAAATTTTCAAGCTCATTTATGACTTCCACGTCACTCTCTCGTATATCTTTGACTTCGACATCCGAATATGTTCTAGCCTCCCCCTCTGACTGCCTCATATTTTTAGGTGCCTTAAGATTTTCAACTTGTAACGAACTTTTTCGCGATCGTTTGAATATTTCTCTTAGTTCATCAACTAAAGGAATTGTTTCGGTGCTTACCTTCGCGTCATCGAGTTTTCTTTTCTCTGCCATATTTATTTATTGTTGAGTTCAAATCTATATTCAATTTGCAAAATTTGCAAATTCTATTATGATTTTTTTGAAATACCTAACATGATTTTTATAATACCTATTTCAGATGTTTCCTCTAAATAGGTATATATATACACATATATATATCTCATCATAAACATTCGTCAACGACATTAAAAATCTCGAGCCAACTCTGAATTGTTTTTTTTTCTTTGAAATTGAAACTCGAATTCTCAACTAACACTTTGTCTTTTCAAAACAACGTTTATTTGTTTGGCCTATACTTGAATTCTTTATCGAATCCATTGACTGGGTTCTCTGTGTCTTAAAATATGTCTTAATAGTCAACAACCTGATCCGAATGTCAACAAAATTATCATGAGTAAATCTTACGTTATTTCAACTTACCCGTTTATATGGTAAATTATATTATGTAAGATTAATCTTACCTCACAAAACAAAACATCAAATGTTTCACCCTCATTAATGTCTCTGTCGATTATCGAGATTTGTGATCCTGACAACAAGTATCTACATTGGCGGCACGTAGCGCGACCATTTGAATCTAACACGTGGTCCTAATGAGTAACTATGATGTAATACAATTACACTTTTCTATTTTGATATTATTGTTATTATAGATCTATCTATCACATGATATGGGTGTAATATTTCCGCTATTTATTATGTTACAACATGATCATAATAGATTACACCCCAACATCTCAAAATAATTGTTTTTCTTTTGTTTTATAATGATATTGATGTTAATCAAAAAAAATATTTTTTTTTTGTTAATCAATTGAAATTAATCAATTTTATATTTTTCGTAATTATTATTTTTGCAAAACCAATGATATCTAGTAAGGTACATTGGATATTGCAAAACATTAAATCAATTTAATTTGTCTAAACCTTTCTATTCTTCTAATAAATCTGTCGAATGTCTAACGATGAAATAATAATATCTTTTCCTGACTTTCTGAATAATTTGTTAAGTACCACGGCCCGCCGCTGGTCTGTTGTTTTCGGATAAGAAATTAAACAATAATTGTTTACGTTAATACTTCACGATATCCGAATGCAATGTTTATATTCTATTTGTTCCAGCTGTCTCGTTTTTGTGTCATTGTTTATTTAATCTCGACGTTTGTTATTTAATTTTTTGTTCCTCGGAGTGATACGTATTATTCAGCGATGTTTCCGACTTTTAAAATCTCGATGTTTATCTTATCAATTTTTAGATGTTCTTTGTTGTCCCAATAAGTTCGATGTTTTTCGGGTTTGTCTGTTTATTAAACTTGCTTTATATCAACATTCCGATTTGTTCGATGAACCCAAAACATAAACAATGTTTTTGTTTACGGAACGCATTCCTCTCGAGTGAATGACATCATTAACCTACTTCTTTCATATTGTTTATATTATCGTATGAAAGGTATTTTTATTGACTCTAAAGTTCACGGTCATTTGAATTAACACATTTTTATTTATAAGGACACTTTTTGTATTATAAGATTTATTCGTTAACACTTTCTTTTTGGATTATTGTTTGTTTACGTTAATCTATTATTATTTTTAAATTTTACTGTATATTTATGTAATGTCGCACTTTTCTGAAAAAATTTTTTTTTTTTTTTTAACTCCTTAATTAATTTCGTCCTATTTATTATTATTATTTTCTCCGTTTTTGCAATAGGTTGACCAATAACTTTGTTTTTTTTTCTCTCAAAACTTATAAAACCTGAACCTCCTGGACACGGCTATGCAGTTGTAATATTTTCGCCTTTTCACCATTTTCTTTTATTTTTATTTGTTTAAAACAATATAAAATTTTCTTCTCTCTTGGCTATGACCGATATTTAATTTTTTCTCTAAGGCTTTGCATATGTGTTCGCAGGGATGGAAAATTCCTCCCCTACAACACATAAGCCTCCATGAAAATTGGACCCTTTTCTTTGATATCTACAGAAAGCTACTTAAAGCTCTCTTGTACTATATATCTTCATAGACATATGTACTCAACTAATTAATACGTTATTTACGAACTTGAACGCAAATATTTCCGTATTTATATTGTAATTAAATTCCATCAAACGTTGTGTAATTTTTTGATTTATGATATAGGATTTTAATTACCTTCATTTTTGTGGTAACCCCCTTGGTTCTGATCGAGGTGTTGAGTTTCACAATTTAATTGGTCTTTCCATTGCAAACCTAGACTTAAATGAATTCTCTGGATGAGCTAACTTTCCTATTGTAATTATTCTGATTCCCTGCACCCTAACAAAGTCGTAGTTAAACGCTGATAAAAGATATTATACATGTTTATTTGGACAAGTAATTAAATATAACTCAAATGGTTAATCGTTAGTAAATTTGATTTTGGTAAACTCTTGGGTCTGTTTGGCGCCACTCCTTTTTGATTCTGCTGCTATAAGGTACATGTAAGGATTGATTTAGTAGGTTAATGTAATTAGTTAATTGCATATTTGACGAACTCGGAATAGCCCATTTGCTGGCATAATTTGGCTCCAAATCCTCCTGCAAGTAAACGAGATGATCGTGAGTCAACAAGAAATTTGCACAATCCTTTGACACGGCTCTTTGATTGATACCTAAGTTATCGCGTCCCAAAAAGCCTTCCACGTCATCATGTACTGCCTTCAAGTTTCCCCTATGGTTTATCTGTTTTTTTTTCACTGTGATTTAAAGCCTTTCATCACAAAGATCAATAGTTTCATTGCTTATGTGGCACGTAGCGCCATATTGTTGAAATTAAACGTTGTCCAAATCAATACCATCCAATTCCGGCCATAAAAAATCATTAATCATCTCTCGATAGCGCAATCCATTCACCGTAACTGTTGCTCCAGCCTCATTTTAGAAAAGTAAGGTCCAATGACTCCGCCAGACAATAAACCGCACCAAATAGCAGACGTTGGCAAAATAGAGGCTTTTCAACAATAACTTTTGGGTTTTCCGAGCCCCAGATGTGACAATTTTGCTTGTTGATGAAGCCACCGAGGTGGAAATGGGCCTCATCACTCAAGATGATTTGCATTTGATTCACTCAAGTGAATTTTAATAATTTCAATGCGTTGTTAAAGCGTGTATCGTTCCAGTTTTATTAATGACGTAGTTTATACTTGTCAAATTTAAAAAAAATGACAGCTTCAAACGTAACATCTACCGAAATAGCGGGTTATTCAATATAACACCTCTTATTGGAAAATCCTGTATAAATAAAAACCTTATTTGTACGTTACAAACAGTTTTACTTAAGAAAATATCTATAAAGAACAAATATAAAGAAATAATTTTTTTTAGTTTATTTTAATTTTTAATAATTAATCTGATCTGATTTAATTTGTTTTTACTGGTTTGTTCCACAAACGATAGGTATTCTATAAGAAAACCCAATTTAAGCACTCTCCCCACCGCACGAGGCAACAATAAATGGCCACCTACCCTTCAAACATCTTTGTCTTCCGAGCTTTCCCAAGCTCAAACAAAATACCTATTCCCCAGTCACAGCAGACCTTACTGCCGGGGGTGGGTTTTCGTACGAGCTTTTGGTCTGGGGAGGTTCTGCAAATAAATATCAAATAGATTCTACTAGCAAAAAGCGAGAAATTTACACGAAATTAAATTGCAAGATTTTACATTGTCTACACGTAGAAAATTTACTGATGTGAAATATTGTTAATTTATTAAAAATCTGCTCAAATTATCGTCTTCCTGTTAAAAAGATGACTGGAGGCCTATAAGGAATGATTTGACAAATTTCATAACAAACTTAGAGTAAAGCACGAATATGTTATGAAGAAGTCGGAATACGTGTTCTTACAGATGATAATATTTTCGCATTTCGTCCATTATATTTATTCGGATCTGGCCACCTGTGAACACGTCTTTTGATATATATCATGAATGACTAATATTTTACTAGGAAATGGTCATGCAGTCATATTTTTAACTGTATCTTGAAAAAAAAAACCGCGCTCATTTTTCTTCGTGCACGACTAACAGATCCTAAGTAGGGGAAAACAGGTAATGACTGCCCGCCGAAGGAAATTTTAAATTGGTGACGGCTTGTTCCTACCCACCGCATTACAACACAATAAAAAGTTACATAATATTTCGCACCCCTTGTCCTCTAAATGAAAAATCTTTGTTTTAAGCGGTCATTAATCTGTTGTAAGAATCTTCGGTTTACACGATCATATCAATTTGTTGAAAAAATCTTCGCTTTACACGATCGTTAATCTGTTGTAAAAATCTTCGCTTTACACGATCGTTAATCTGTTGTAAAAATCCTCGCTTTGTACGATCATTAATCTGTTGTAAAAATCTTCGCTTTACACGATCGTTAATCTGTTGTAAAAATCTTCGCTATACACGATAATTAATCTGTTGTAAAAATCCTCGCTTTGTACGATCATTAATCTGTTGTAAAAATCTTCGCTTTACACGATCGTTAATCTGTTGTAAAAATCTTCGCTATACACGATAATTAATCTGTTGTAAATATCTTCGGTTTACACGATCATTAATCTTAATTTTCAGTGCTGGCAGCCCGGGCTTTTTTTAATTTTATTTTGTTAATTTTTTATTACTTATCTTTCTTTACTCGCCTTTCTAGAAAAAAAATCCATTCTGAGGCAGGTAATTAACGCATTATATTTATGAATATATGTATTTATTATTTGATACTGCATTTAAACTTTACATACTATATCTAAGTACGGTGTACAAAAAAAACTACACATAGATATATAAAATTTATAAATGTAGTAATTACATGATATCTAATGAACATTACAAACAAGCAGTGCGCTGTAAATTTTATTTATAGCTGACGTTTACCCGGAGTTGCTCGAGGTTATGAATGATTTGGAGTAAAGTTTTAAGATTGTGAATTCTAGTGAACCTGAAAACGGGGGGCATTTTAAAAGTGGTGATAACATTATTGTATTGTAATAAGTATTTGTTTTACTTGAACATGCCATCACTTACTCGGGCATCCTTTACTTCTCCTGCCATTCACTTCCACGCCATGCATTCACCTTACACCCCTTTCTTTCTTCATTACAAATGCCACATATTACCTCAAATAATCCTTCCTTGGATGTTCCTGATTTTTTCAACCGTTACTTCCATGTCATACCCTTACACCTCTTTCTTCGCTCATTACTTACGTTTCATTTTACCACAAATTATTATTTGATTCGTGTGTAATTCTGGCGTTCCGGACTCTTTCTACTGTTCATCCATGTATACCATTTTGTTTCTATCGTTCGCTGCTGTATACCATATTGTTACTATTAAAAAACTACATTATATCGAATTTAATTCGACTTCGTATCCCATTCCAGTACAAAGATAATGTGTTTAGTCTTCCAGGGGCGTCCCCGACTTCTTTTACGAAACCACTCTCCAAACACTCCCGACACTAATAATAACTTTGAAATTTTCAGCGAAATTGATCCGGTAGTTTTTAAGCCTATAGGGGACACATAAATATTGCAAAAAAATGTTATTTTGTTAGAAATTGAATGAAGAATGTTCACAATATATAGTGTTATTTGGCGATGCCATACGTAGTAATGCAAAATCATGTGTTTTTGGTTTTAAAATTTGGTGGCCTAGAAATATTTCAGATGCTTGAATTAAAATACTGCGAGTAGAATACATCTTGGCCTTTAAAATAATCGAGTATTTTTTAGATAATTCTTTTTATAAGCCCAGAAAAAAATAATGTATAACGCCTATGAAAACTGCTTTCATTTTATTTTATAATGTTGCAAATTAAGTTATTTATAAAATGATCGGAAAAAAATTAAATATTTATGCCTGAACATCCACAAAATAAAATAAAAGGCACTTTTTGGCAATGTTTTTTTCTTGCGTAAATCAAAACAGGCGGATGGTGTTAAACGGGAATTTAAACCTTATCGCCATCTACGTAAGGGGTGTTATTGATAGCGGCTCGATTTAAAATATTACACGACGTAGTACATCGCCTTAAGAATATTTCAAATGTCACAACCACATTACATAAATCATTTAAATAGACAAAATTCAGTTTATTTGGGGTGATTTAAGTTTTGTGTTTATGTTAAGAAGTTATTGAATATTGTGTGGTGCCACGAAAGATTGTTTTTTTTTGCGAAAATTGATTTGATACAGGATACCTTAAATTTTTTATTCATTTCTGCTCTTGTGTTTTGCGAGTGCATCTTCTATGGATGATTTTCTTAATTGATAATTTAGTAAATTCTAATAAATCGTTATTAATCATTACCCTTTCTGTAAGGCCTTTTTTTAACATGATTATTATTATTGTTTTCCTAAATATTTTAAGAGGTTCTCCTCCCTATACCAATATACATCGAGTTTGTTGTTTCCTGTAAGTAATCGTTAGCTTAATAAAAAATATCATGATTGCGTTAAAGAAAGCAAGTCATTGTTTCGAGGGTTGTATAAATTCCCTCGAACCTTGTTTAGTTATATTTATTTTTACCTCGAATTTCGGCTGAATAATTGAGAATAAGATTAAACAAAAAGAATCAACGAAATATCTGTTGCTTTGTAATTATTTTTGCAAGCACTGGGTCATTTCTGATCCACCACCATTACTTGATTGACCATTATTTTCTGGAATATTCGGAATATGATACATAATTCTTTTCTTGGAGCTTCAAATTAAGGGTTAAGTAGTTATCTGCTAATAGTAACAATGAAAATGAGATTTCCACAGCTCTAATAAGTTTGCTTGGAGCCCAAGACTTCGTAATAACGTTCATGTACAATCATCTTCAGTTCCTTCTCATTTTGGGGGAAATTGAATTATATTTCAGGCGACAGCAAAGACATCTGTGATTCTCAGCGGAAACCGAGAAAGAGAAGTTAAGGGTGGTTTTTCAAATAAAAAAGGATTAATGTTTTAATTTAAAACTATTTATCTTAAATGTGGTGTTGCGGAGTATAGGCCGTATAAAGGTTAAAATCAATACAATAAAATCATAACCGAAAATGGGATCGTATGTAGGAGATTTTGAACTTTAAGGCAGTTTTCATAGGTCTTTTACATTATTTTTTTCTGGGCTTATAAAAAGACTTATCTAAAAAGACTCGATTATTTCAAAGGCCAAGATGTATTCTACTCGCAGTATTTAATTAAAGGATCTGAAATATTTCTAGGCGACCAAATTATCAAACCAAAAACACATGATTTTGCATTACTACGTATGGCATCGCCTTAAGCTGTCTACAATGAAGTGCTGGTACCGACCCTGATGTAAGGCAGTGAGGCATGAAACTGACAGAGAAAGGATAAAAATGCAATGAATTCTGTAGAAATTTGTGACGTTTGTGCGGTAAAACCATGTGTGATGATAAGGTGATTGATAAAATAAATTCTGTTCGGAGTACAGGCGTTGTCGCGCGACGGATTTTGAATTGTCACGTGATCAAGTCAGTGCCATCGAAAAATGACAGTTTGCAAATAGCGGCGATTGTTATTGATACTCGGTTTACTGCTAATTTGTGTTTTGTTTTACTACAAGCATATTATTAAAAAAAAGTATATTATTAAATTATTAGGCTACTTTAAACAGTGAATTTTACTTAGCAATAATATCACTGACTTTGTAACTAAGCGGTCGCGCGACGAGGTCTGAACTTTAGTCAGCCTTGACCATCTGCATGATAAGTTGTGAGGCTAAAGGGATGGAGAGAGGAAGGTTGGAAAGTACCTGGCTAGTCAAATCTACTCACTAAACACCGCAAAGCTAATTCAAGCACGCTACGCGAGTTTCATTTCTATATACAGCTCGTTTGACAGAAGTGACGTCCGAACATGATTTGAATGTAAAATTTGTTCTGAAGTGGGAAAATGCTCATGTTTGTGTAGCTATAATTTAGCGGAATACATTAAAAAGCATTTAGCGGAGAAGGTATGGATTGAGGTTGGAAAGAAAATTCCATTTAATATATGTGCCATGTAGTTCCTTGACCACGACGGATGCACTACATAATTTTTTTTAAATTTATATGTGACACCTCACAAAAGCGCCCCTGTCTGTACAGAATAAAGGCAAGGGAGCTATGACGCCACCGGGTTGGGCAGGGTTGTGAGGCGGTTAAGGTAGGGTCTGTAAGTGATGCGGGTCTTGAGGAAAAACAGATGCCATTAGCTCGTTCCTCATACGTTATTTCGTTGCAAGGGTGAAATCTTATTTCAAATTGTTTTTCTTATGCTTCTAAATATTAAAAAAAGAACAATATTAATTTCTTCATCCCTGAAGTCAGTTTTAATTAGTATTAATTCCTCGGTTGCACTTGAAAAAATATCAAGTTCAGTATAATGCGGGTAACACCGTTTAAAGAGTAGCATATCGGTAGGCTACTAGAGGTTGCGTCAGAGTCGCGTAGCTAATAAGAATATCTGTGTACGAAGGGCCTTACTCAAATCGCGAAATTAATAAAAAAACTAAGAGCCTTATTTCAAAAACGTGCCATAAATAATAATTTAACAAACAACAATAGACTGTGACAAGAAATATGAAATGCCTCGCGGAACACAGGCACTAGGCTGTAGGCAGGCAGTAAGCCACTGAGCAGAATTAGTCAGTGAGGGCGTTCGGCTCATTTGGCAATAGCTCCTAATGCTAATCAAATAATATATGCATATTGTTATTAATTTGTTGCTTGCGTGACTGCCTCATACTCTTCCATACTGCTTACTGCTTCATACTGTCAGGGCTTGATTCAATTCTGCTGGAAATGAAACAACTGAGAAATTATTGAAACGTAATCACGTAATACAGGGTTTTCCAATAAGAGGTGTTATTTTGATATTCAATCGTAAAAGATCAATGGTTTCGTTGCTTGTGTGGCACGTAGCGCCGTTTTGTTAGAAGTAAACGTTGTCCAGATCAATACCATTCAATTTCGGCCATAAAAATCATTTATCATCTCTTGGTAGCGCAATCCATTCACCGTAACTGTTGCTCCAGCCTCATTTTCGAAAAAGTAAGGTCCAATGACTCCGCCGGACCGCATAAATAAACCGCACCAAACAGTCACATTTTGATGATAGAGAGGCTTTTCAACAATAACTCTTGGATTTTTCGAGCCCCAGATGCGACAATTTCGCTTGTTGACGAAGCCAACGAGGTGGAAATGGGTCTCATCACTCAAGATGATTCATTTGATTCACTCAAGTGAATTTTAATAATTCCAATGCGTTGTTGAAGCGTGTATTGTTCCATTTTTATTAATGGCGTAGTTTCTTCTTGTCAAATGTCAAAAAATGACAGCTTTAAAAGTATCATCTACCGAAATAGCGGGCTATTCAAAATAACACCTCTTATTGGAAAACCCTGTATCTTATTTCGTTATTTATTCATTTGATATTATAGAAACAAACAGTACATTCATTACAGTGATAAAACAATTTACAGATATTAAATATTTCATTTTGTGTACCTATGATATGTTTCCTTGTCGTGTATTCCATGTGGTATTCAGTTTTTACCAATGTATAGGGGTTTGTGCATGTGTGTGTGTATATGTATGCGTATTGGACAGTTTATATTATTGACATCATGCCACTTACAAATTTGGGCAGTGAGTCAGTGAATGTATGACGAACATAGTTAATTGGGGAATTATATGTACGTGTATGTAATACGTACGTACCAAAGAGCGAAGTCTCTTAAGTCGTGTATTCTGGCCTCCATTTTTGTAACATGCTAAAAAAACCTTTGCTTTTCGCAGAAACCATCTGTCAGTTAGTTTGATATTTCCGATATCTTAACTAGAGGATTGCAATATTTAGAGCACAGACGTCAAGTGGGAATGCTGTACTTGTTCTACCCTCACTTCAATGGAACATGGTCCGAGAATTTATCACACAAGAACGGATCGTTTCCACGACTCGTTCTTGAGTTCAGAACAGCTAGGTTATTCAACGATTTGCCAGTATGTGTATCCCCCACTCCCCTAACACTTCAAGATCTACAGATGACATAGTACCTGAGGGAAATCATTTTCCATCATTAGCCGTGATTGGTGACCAGATCTGAATCTAACCTAACCTAACCTAACCTAACCTAACCTAATCCAACCCAACATTCCTTTTCCAAGGAAGGTTGGCTTCTTTTTTCGAAGGTAAGAACTTTAGGAAATGGAATAAAAACAAGAGGAGGGTAATTTAGGTAGGAACTGGATTGTTTGAAGAACCATAAAATTGTTTCAATATTAAACTCATATATAAACGTGATGTCACACGAATAAAACTTACTGATAATTTGATGTCTTTAATGAATGAATTGACAGGTTTCCTAGTAAACTATCAGTAAAACGATAATGTGTTATGGCGGTATCAGAACACGTGTTCATAAAAATTCATTTATATTTTTGCATTTCATCTTTACATACTATCAGGTCGATGCATCTTTTCGTTTGAAATATCATGAATATACTAAAAGTTTAATAGGATTCTTATTCCGTTTTTAATAGGATTTTAATAAATCAGCGATACTCATTTTTCTCCGTCCATATCTTATCCCTACCCACTCTCTCACTGGGGCAAGATTTAACAGTCAAAACAAAAAAAAAACGATATTTTGTTCCTTCAATTTTTATCAATAATTGTTATTTTTAATCGTAAAACTTTTTGAGTTGGTAAAATTAGTAAGAAATTTAATGGGTAATAGGGTACACACTCCCTATGATTGGTTGCCGCTTAGCCAATCAGAAAATCAGAGTGACGTCACGACCAATCGGAAGCCGCTAATTCGAATTCGGAATATGGAACGCGCTACTGGAGCGAACTTTTAAATGATTCGATGTTCAAATTGATGGTAACCGTTGGTTATTGATCAATGATTATTAACAAACCACGTGAAAAGTGTTTATTGTAGTTTCATACCCAATGAAGTCGAAAGTAAACAATTTCCAACACGTCAATTAAACAAGTATATCCCGAGAAAATTTACTGATATGAAATATTGTTAAATTATTAAAAATAAGGTCGAATTAGTCGTTTTCCTGTTAAAAACAGGACTAAAAACCTAAAACGAAAGATTTGATAAATTTCATTAAAAACTATCAGTAAAGCACTAATATGTTATGAGGAAGTCGGAACACGTGTTCTTCAGAATAATAATAGTTTCGCAACTCGTCCATTTTATTTATTCGGACAAGAACACGTGTTCAGATATGACTATCCTAACTCATCTATACTCAAATATACATAATTACTACGAAAAAAGTTCAAACACACAATGTACTCGAACCAACAACAAAAACTTACTACAAATACCGATAACACATACTACGTTTGGTCTACGAAACTTTAAATATTTTGTAACAAGACTCTACAACATTCTTCCAGATAGCATAAAACAATGTGATTCACAAAAAAATTTCAAAGATAATGTAAAAACTTGGATCAAAAATAAGAAGAGGGATTTTACCGGTGCATTCACCCAAATTCGCAGTTATTGAGCGAATACTTCTTAATACAAGTATAGGTATGTTCAAAGGTATTAGGAACTAACACGAAAAATTCTGCCTCAACACAGGCTAGCCTAGTGAGGCGGTATTTGAGAAATCTCAACTAACTGTACTTTTATTTTCTTTTTACCTTCACAATATTATGTTTTTATTTTTCTGTTAATTTTATAACCTTAAAAATAAAAGTTACAAATCAATGTACACCATAATATTTATTTATAGTTGTAATATATTAACTTTCCTTAATATTATATTATTATGACTAATATTTTTTTGCGAAAAATGATGTCACATTTTTTTACAGTATCTTGATAAAAAAAGCCGTACTCGTTTCTCTCCTTGTAGCAATTTGTAGTGCTGTATTAATTGTCATTTTTCTTCGGTGTAAATCACAACAAAGTAAGTAAAACAATAAATCAAAATCTTAAAAAATTCCCGCATACATTTAACCCCTTGTGTATATTTTTGCCTTTCAGTAAGCGGTATATCGATAGCAGAAGTGTATTTTTGTGTACTTTACGGCACTCCTTCCGTCTCATTAATCTTAATATCATAAAGGTGTGGTCACCATACTATCAATTTGATATAAAAAATATTGAACGCGTGTAGCACAAATTTATTTTTAATTTTCTTGAGCATACCCACGGATTCTTAGCTGAGTACCTTATCCCTGAGATCAATAGAAAGCATAATAACCTTCTGTATATTTGTGTAATAGATTTTCAAGGTTTAACACCTGACGTGGGAAAATAAAATAAAAATAATAAATTTATAAATACATATTGTTGCGTACTGAATCGATTGGTACTCAACGAATGGACTGCAATTTTATAAAATAATAAATAAACAATCGTGTTTAGAGTGTTTATCACAATGGAAAATAGGAGTGGGAAAGGAGGTCTTTACCATGTGGCTTCAATTGAAAGTTTTGATGTTGGTTTTAAAGTTCTGTGGGCATTATTGTTTATAGATGTACGTCTAATATTGTTTTATTATGAGAACGGTTTTCGTATCAAAAATAATTATTGTTTCCTAACATGAACGGTTTTTTTTATCACTCTCGATAATGTACAATATTATCGATGTTGCCTCATTTCCCTTGAAAATACTAAAAAAACACAAAGCGGTTGGAGGAAGCGTTAGGACGCGTCCTGCTGCCACGAAGGGCGCTACAATCGGCTACAATACTATAAATATGTATATTTTTTATTATTATTATATTGGAGGCACTGCTGAAAACCAGCTGTATTCCCGGAGAGATCCGGAATGCATAGCTGAGCAGTGACCTTTTTGTCAATAGAATTTATGTTAAAAAATATGTAAAATTTATCTATTGGCAAATAAATGTTTTTATTATTATTATTATTATTATTACTAAACGACTTGTCATAAAATATTACCACAAAAAATAATGAGTGTCTTATGATGTGTAAGAAATACGATGAATGAACATTTTTCTTCTCCATCAACAAAGCATTTGCTCTCATTTTTCCTTTGATAAAGTTGATAGGTAGTTATGTCGGTACTAAGCTACGCACTGTACCGTAAAAATCTTTGAAGGTGGCGGGTAAAATTTTTACGAAACTTTTTCAGAAAATTGGGCTAGTAAAAAAACCATTTTCTAGTTCAGTGAATATTACCACCGTATACCAGAAACCAAAAGTTAATTAGGTATTTTTTTCGCAGTACGATGAACTAGGGATGATTTTTATAAAATAAGGTTCAACTCAGCTAATTTGGTATTCACAGATAATTACATGGATGAGAACGATGATTTGATGTAGAATTTATGGAATTCTTTGAGTTGGTATTCATCGCATCCCAATATTGTATGAAAATTGTTTAAACTCAAATATATGTGACGCTTAAAAAAATATTGCGTGTAATGCCAACAACGCTACCCCTATTAGGAGTAGAGACGGGCTAAAGTGTACCAAATTAGGTGTGCGGCCTATATTGGGGTAATAAGGACCCCAATCACTGCGCCCGTCCGCTGGACCCTCGCCATTATAGCCTCAGTCTCCCTTACAACTGCCACGAAGGAATCTTACAGAGACATTATGGTCTCACAGACACTGCGTGGCAAATCTGACCTTTCCTGAATTGCAGCAAAATGTGTATACATGTAATGACAGTTGTTTGATTGTAGAAAAATTAATGATTATGTGATTATTTGGTTGCGTTTGACATTATAACAAAGCTGAAATAGATGTGACATTATTTTTAATGGTATTTTTGTTCGTGACTTTTTGTGAAACCAAGAACCTTCCGTTCGTTTTTTTTTTGTTCTTCATCTAACTGTGGGATCTTATAGAGCGAGAGTGAGAGGTCCCAAATCCATGTTGGGTAAATCTAACCTTTCGTAACCCTTTAAATATTAGGAAACCAAATTTTTATGATGTTTGGGAAAAAAAACTTGGTCTCCTAATAATTAACGGGTTAACCCTTTTGGTTTTAAAATATTTCTGTCTTGCAAGTCTTGCGCGTTTGCCTATATATACCGTGAGCGGGGGATATATATATAGGTATCTCGTTTACTCGCCTCCATAAGTGTGATACTTTAATACTTTGCATTAGTAAAAGTTTGGTGTGTTGTTAACAATGGCAGTTTGGACGTAAAAAAATGGGTAGTGCGCTAAAAATATTGCAAATCTATCCCTACGTCAGGTCAGGTAAACCTTCAGCGGTGAATGAAACTACCAAATAACAATTTTGAATCATATACCGACCTGCTAGAATGATCAGTATGCAAACTATAAACAACGCTCTTCACATTTTGGAGAAATGTCAATACTATGGTCGACATCCATATCATGTAACTTATGAAGTTTACTTAATAGTTTTATTGTATTACTTTAAATACTCGTATTCACTTTGATTTTTGACATAATTATCGGTTGATAATTATTATTTTTAGATTGACTGAAATTTGAGTGCGTTGTTCCAACGCTTCTTAGAGCTAGACGCCACTGGTTGTTGATCTTTTACTATCTGGTAACTTAGTATGTACTAGTAAGCCAGAATATTTTCTTTTCTGGGTGCATGGGATGCGGCCTACTCCATAAATGCTCGCAACTGGTTCTGGCCCCTGGTTTAGGGGAATACCCAGGGATTTAGTCCTTAGCCCTGCTTTAATCCTCTTCCGCACAACCAGTACATCTTGTTTTCGATCATTTTGGCATCCATTCATAGATCTCGTTATTTTCGTGTGGAATTCTTTCGACATGTCCAAACAACGTTTCTTCTTTGTAAATTTGACAAATCATCAATTCTCAAAAGCTCATCAATTCCAAGATGATGACTTTGAAATTCGGCATTTATAAGTCGCTCATCCGCCCGCAAGATGGCGTCCCGGCGCTTCGACAAAACCCATTCGCGTCGCGGCTCGGGTTGAATTTCCCGCAATTAAAACGTAGCCGAGTACAAGTTTCCCGAGGCGTTTACCGGCACCCATCTAACTTCTGAGGAAGTATAATTTTGTAGTAATTATCGCCGTAATTAACGCAAAAAGGACGACGAGGGGTTTGGGTAAAAGGTGGGGGGTGGGGGTAGGAGCGCTAATGGGTTGAGACAATCGTCAAGAAATGGAAAGATATCAAGACTAACGATTCAAATTCTTAGCATGACAGTCAGAAATAGCATCTATAGGATAAAAGACAGACATGATGTTTTATTTATTTTATTTTATTTATTTATTACACGCCCTAGTGGGCTTTTCTTAAAAAAAAATACAAGCATTTTGTATCAGAGTAAAGACTTAAAAATTAATACAATAAAGAAGAATGTAAACATAATGGCAAAAATGAATCCTCACGCATATAATTGAATTTAAAAGATTCACCAAAACAAAATAGTAGAAGCGGAGAAGTTATATGGGTACATAGGTCTATTTGTGTCTAGAAGAATAAAAGTGATAGAATTTACAACATTTATACTGATTAGTTTTCAAATGAAATACATCACCCAGATCCACAGACATAGGAATTAATAGACGAGAAGATAATGGCGAGGGGTAAAATCAACTGTTGAAGAACGAAGGGAGTGAAGCTGACTGTGATTCGTCAATAAATCAATCTGACAGTAAATAGGCATCTCGCATTATAATATCACCATTTACTTCTTAAAAGTAAAATCTGCTTTTGAATGAATAGACATTTTTACATGGGAGCGCAAATTACTCGCCACGTTATGAACAAATTTGCGAAGTCCAAATTTGTCAAAAAAATTCGGTTCTATTTTCGAGTCGAATATTTCGTTTAAGTATTTAGTTAAGACACTTTTATAAATGTTCATAATTTACTTCCCAGCAACCAACCAGCTTTGTGTTTCGCGTCCAGACGTTTCTCGATGTGATAGTATATGTTTCTAAAACTGATCTTTATTATACGATGTGAATATGCTTAAAATAAAGTAAAATAATGCTTATATATGGAATGTAATACGACAATTGGGTTTATTCTCTTTTTCACATCTATTTTTACAAGTTTTCATAGTACAAGTCAACATTTTGCCGTGTTATTTCGTAAAATGAACCGATGATGCCTCGACCATAGTTCGCACAAGAATGATAACGTCACGTTTTCAAATTTCACTTGAGGCCATACGCGAGCACAGCCGGCTCCAATGGAACCGGTATGGGGAGTGGGGATAATACGCTATTAATCACTTAGGGCAGGTCTACTAATATTCATATGTCTATGCCCAGATCAGAATATTTGTTTCCGAGATTGTGAAGTCTCGGAATCGGAGAATTTTGGTAAGCTAGTGTCCTGGTGTTATTGAAGTAAAAACGTAAGAAATGTCGGCATGATTTTTTGGGAACATGGATATTGATACATTGAAGTAATTCGGGACAGTCAATTTTAAAATGTAGTATTCTTTGTAACAATATTAAATCTGTGCTTATTCTTCTTTCTGAAAGTTTCAATAGAGACATTTTATCCAAGAGGTAATTGTTATTTATGTTTTGTAAAGGAATGTGCAATTTATAATTTATAAACCTTAGAAACTTCCGTTGAATCTTTTCAATGTTATCTGAATGAATATTGAAAAATGGAGACCATAACGTAGAGTTATACTCAAGTTGGCATCTGACTTTTATATAACATAATAAATGTTCCTAAATTATTGAAATCTTTTGCAGCTCTCAAAACAAAGCCAAGAGTCTTTAGGGCCTTGTTGATAATATTATTAATATGACATACAAAGATATAAGAAAAGATATAAGTTTTGAAAATATCGTAAAGAAAAATTAAGTAGGTATAAAGGTGGGTAAAAATATACTGCATGCAATATCGATAAGAAAATGTACGGCTGAACATTAAACTTATGAACTTATTTAGGTTTCATTGTTGGCAGCCCGGGCGTTTATTGACATTAACTCCTTAGGTTTCTGGTATATGAAAGAAAAATATTTATTTATTTATTATTATTAGCCCTAATGGGCTTTTACACACTGCAAAGTTTAATAGTAGAGTATCACAGTTATTATAGATTCTACAAAATTAAAACAATAAAGGAAACATAATGCAACGAAAAAAGAAAACATATTAAATGTTACAACAAAAGCATATAATAAAATAAGATACATTAGTAAAAATGATAAAAAGTCTCACATAAATAGATATTCAAAATAAAAATATATATTGCGGAAATTATAGATGTCTATTTGTGTCTCGATCTATAAAAGAATTGAAATAAACAATATTTGTATTGATTATTTTTAAGATGAAATATATCTCCCAGATCAGAGTATTTATTTCCGAGACTGTGAAGTCTTGGAATTGGGGAATTTTGATAAGACAGTGTCCTGGTGTTGTAAAAATAAAAGGGTAGTAAATTTCGGCAAGATCTTTTGGGTATGTGGATGCTGATTAATTGGAGTAACTCAGGACAGTCAATTTTGTAATGAAGTATTTTATGTAGTACTATTAAATCTGTGTTTATTCTTCTTTCAGAAAGTTTTAATAGGGACAATTTATCTAGTAAGTAGTTATAATCAATGTTTTCTACAGGAATATGCAATTTATAGTTTATATACTTCAAGAACTTATGTTGAATCTTTTCAATATTATCGGAATGAATATTGTAAAAGGGAGACCATAATGTAGAATATTAAGGCGGAAGGAGTATTTCTGCTTTACGGTAATATCCAAGTAAATGGAATATTACTGAAGGTATTCTCAAAATGTCGTAATGGTTTTTTAAATTTTTGTCCGAACTTTTGGTTTCATAAAGGTGTACATTTTAACTCTTGTATGATTAACTTATAGATTAGAATATAAAGCGTGGTGTTTTCGCTTTCTTACACTTTTTAGATCATATTTTTCACCATGAGAGTAAGGAAGACACAACAATTTCTATAAGACCATATAAGTGAACAGATTAGTCAAGGGTTAAATTTACAAATAAATGTACTTTATCCGCCTCACTCACCGCCAATGCTGTAACATATCAATTCAGGTAAGTTCTAAAATAATTTGCTAGTGGTTTCAAATATATTTGTTTTATATTTTAGAATCTTTGTTTAGCAGAATTCTTCCGAATTTGATTTACTCCCCGTTTTTATTAACTATTTTCGTACATGCAATGGTTTAAAAATCACATGAGGAATTTTAATCAGTGCGACAATTTTCGCAATAATTGACTAGCCGTGCAATAAATCAACGTTGTCAAATAGTTCAAAAGTGGAATAATAAAGCGATTAACTTATCTGATCAGAAAATGGGTAAAAAATTATACTATATAGTAACTATACAGACAGAAACACACTTGGTCGGCGTACGCTACGTAAGGAACGCATTAAGATATCCGTACTTACTACAATCTATATATTTTATATGGAAATAGATGCTTTATAAACACACTTGTCACACGCAACGCAAACCCACTTTTCATCGCTGCGCCGATCTGGGCTGTCCAAATCGGCGAGGGACGTGTAAAGATGCAGAGGGTGACGTCACGCCTCCAACGAGTTGATTTCACATAATATATGAGTGAATCTACTGTTATGTTCAGTATATCAATGGTTGTTTGTTTTGATTGAAAAAAAAACAGTTAACAGAGTTAATCTACCTCAAATTTGCTCTCTGAATCGCAAAACATAGGTTGCGTCTGCTGACAAGTGAAACACATAAATATAACCTAAAAAATAAACGTCAGATCACGATCACGACCATGTGTCACAGTTTTGTTTGTGTTTTTGTATGTGCACGTTGATCAGGAACGTAATAATGCGTGTATCCTGTATGTCGACCCAGTGTGTTTCTACCTTAAGTATACTCGTATACCATATACTAATGATTTATCTCGATTTAAGGCACATAGCAGGATGTGATTTGACTTCCTCTGCATATTTTCTTAGCTAGAATTGATATCTTGCCAATCTTCTCCAATCCAAAGGCTTTTTTTTTTTTTATAGTGAATACCTCACAAGAGTCCCAACTGCTCCCGTCTGGAGCCAGTGAGACTATGGCATCCCCAATTGGGGGATGTTGTGAGGCTGAAGGTAAGTGGGGAAGGGAAAGAGGAAGGTGGGGAAGTACCTGGCTATTCAGATCTAGTCACTAAACACGGCTAAAGCCATTTGGAGCAACGTTTCAATTCAGAATGGTGGTCTTACACCAGGGCGATACTGGTAGTATCTTCCACTCTGGAACGTGCCGCAAATATACTATATATTATTTTAATTAATTAATTGTGAAAATAACACAAATCAATCAAATAAAATTTATTTGCGCACGCCGGGTTCGAACCCGCGACCTTCGGAATGGCAGTCCAATGCGTTACCACTGGACTATGCCGGCCGTCGAAGGCTTCTCCATCAATATAAATAAATTATTGAGAATTTCATATTTCTATACGAAACCTAACAGATAAGACACTATTTATTTCACAATGATCAGAGATGTAGAACATTGAGATAATTGTAAGCTAATTATTTAGTATGTCTCTTAAAACATTTCTCTGAAGGTTTCTACGTGTAGGTAGGTACCTACTTCTTACAACTCTTCGTTTTCATTTTCCTCTTGAATAACTCCCCGCTTTTAAAGTCGTCGGGTTTTCACCCCTTAACTCTGCCCCGCTAAATGTTTTAACAAATTACCACCCCATTCCCTTTTCTCTCAAAGACAATGACAAAGTTCGCCTTCTTAAGAGGAATTTCCTTCGTATTTCCATCCCCATTTGAAAACAAACCCCTTCTTTAGCGCATTCACTGAAACTTGGAGGTGGAAGTGGGGTTTTTGCCACCCTTAAAGAAAATACAACCTACTATTTACAGGAGGTACTCGCACATGCCTTCTTGAAGAATTGCCATTTTTATCAAAATTAGTCGATCACAACGATATTTTTCAAAATTGGGCCTTTTCAAATCTAACCTACTTGTACTTGCATTTTTGTGATTTTCGGCTGGCACATGTACCTACGTAATATGTTTATCTATTAAAACAAATATAGATATTTGATTAAAATGTATTATTTAATATTTTTTGCTACAAAAAATACGCAGTGTATTAGCGGCACGTTCAAGGGTGATAGAGACTTTTAGTATCACCACATAGTGTTTGGTGATCAGATCTGATTAGCCAGGTGCCTTTTTCCCATCTCCTTCTTCTACTCCCTGCCTTCAGCCTCACAGCATACATTAATTGGAGATACCATAGTCTCTCTGCCTAGGGACTGTTTGGAGCATGTGGGACTCTGGTGCGGTAGCTACATAAAAAGGTAACTTTATATGGACTAATCTGATGTAAATACTAGTGTAAATCTTAAAATATTTGTTTCCAAATTGCAGAGGATCTTGAACTCCACTCTAAATTTCACAGTGGACAAGGGTCCTCAATTCTTCGCGATTCTGTATTGCGCGGAGAGCCAAAAAGACCGACGTATCGAAGACTGTAACGCATGGTTACTCTAACGCATTGGTGACTTTCCTTGGCTTCTCAAGCCAAACAATTTTGCAGTGAACCTGAGTTCATCCAGGTTTTTATTAAATTATTTTAAATACACTGTAGGAAAACAGTTCATAGCCTATTTGCGTTGCCTATAGCTTCCAAAATGGACATAAATAGATAAAATCACAAGTACTTTGAACATATTTAAGTTTTTTCTTCTTGATCATTGATGATGCATGAGCCATTGAGTCGTTGTTCTCATTGAGTCATTGTGTTCAACTCATGGATAATGCAAATTGAAAGTCAGGAAGAAGCAATTGCAAATCATTTATGGGAAAGATGGATAAAAAATCACAGGAATCTTGAACATGAATGCAGAATCGTAAGGGGTGGAGGTGCCCAGGTCGTCAGGACAATTGGAGTGGGAATCACAATCATCAGCAAGAACTCAAGAAGAAGTAACAATAAATTGTTTGACGGTCAATTATCGTCTTGCTATGCCATACTAACTTATGTGGCTATTTATTCATGGTCCAAAGAAGCAAAGCTAGCGGTCCACAACCCGTGAAGCTTGGAACTGGCAGAGGACAGATGAAAGTAGCCAGAATGCTGTAGAAATGATATCCCTGATCATATGTTTTGTAAAATCATGTATGATTGTGAGAGCAATTTGAAGATTTGCAAATAATGGTGGCTGATAAGTAAGATTAAGAATGATGGTGTGGGCATGTAAAGCGAATGAACGAAGAAAGAAAGGAGTCTAGAATGGTAAAAGAAGTAGGGGAGGCCCTAGAAATGCACCGTCAAGTGATCCAAATCCTAGAATCAGACCATGCCATGAGTCAGAATAACATAAGGATATGTATGACACGATGTAAGAATGTGAGTAATGTAAGGAGCGTGTGCCATGACCAAATTGTTTGGTCGTCCTTTCTGCTTTCAACAACAAATGAATTAACGGTACGACGGTTCGTCTTGAAGATTGCACCAGACATTTAAGTTTTTGTTCGGTGATTTGAATGAAATATTGTAGATAGGAAGCCTCGTTTGAAGAACGGGTTGTGCTCATCTAAAACCAGAAAGAAAGTTTTCCAGACGCCGTTGCTTGCGTAATCTAGAGGGTAGCGGATAGAGAAGTTTTACAGAGTTGCCTACGTTTGCGTTTGGAACGAGTACTATTATATCTAGAATTATTTCCAGAACGAGAACTATCAACAGTAAAATTACATTCCAATAAAAAACTTTTTTTTCTTTTCTCTATCAAAAATATTTTTTTATCATTTTTTAACCCCTCATGCTAATGTGTTCGGGTTTGGAAAAAATCAGCTATTATCCTTTGATTCAATTTGTTCGCTTTTGGGAACAGCTCATTTGTTATAGTAAAAATACTTGTATTTCCCTTTATGTCATGTTGTGAAATATGATTCTCAAACGGTCTTAGAAAGAAAAAAACACCAAATTTTATGATCAAATGGAGATATTAACCAACAAGCTAATTAAAATGTACCCTTCTAATTTTGTCCTGCCAATTACATAACAACTGGAGAGTATGTAGCGCTGTCAGGCAGTGGAATTGGTAGGTGTGATCCCCAATAATAAACCAAACATGCAAAAGTCCCATTTTTTTTCGGATTAGGGAAGTAGTCCCGTTATGAAAATTTCGTATTTTATCAGCACAGTTGGTTTACGCCATATTAAAATAACGCAGTGAAAGTGTTAACCAACAAGCTAATTAAAATGTACCCTTCTATGAAACCGAAGGTTTCCACCACAATTTTAAAAAAGAATTGTGAAACTTTGTGAACTTTTTATTTATTATTTTTAAGGCGATGAAATACATAGTAATACAAAATCATGTGTTTTTGGTTTGAAAATTTGGTCGCCTAGAAATGTTTCAGATGCTTTAATTAAGTACTTTGAGTAGAATACATCTTGGCCTTTGAAATAAGTCTTTTTGTAAGCCCAGAAAAAAAATAATGTAAAGGCCTATGAAAACTGCTTTAAAGATCAAAATCTCCTACTTACAAACCCATATACGGTTATGATTTTATTGTATAATGTGGCAAATTAAGTTATTTATAAAATGATCGAAAAAAAATTAAATATTTATGCCTGAACATCCACAAAATAAAATAAAAGGCACTTTTTGGCCATGTTTTTTTCTTGCATAAATCAAAACAGGCGGATGGTGTTAAGCGGGAATTTAAACCTTATCGCCATCTACGTAAGGTTTGTTATTGATAGCGGCTCAATTAAAAATATTACACGACGTAGTGCATCGCCTTAAGTGAAACGATAAAAAAAATCACGCAACCAAAATCTTTATAATTCTTTTGCCAAATAAAAATGTGTATTTTCTTGCATATCGTTTTTTAAAAAAATGTGCAATATTTAGGCGAAAATACGTGAGGTGAGCTATGGGTATTTTTAAAACTTGCATGTTTGTATTCCAAATTTTAATAAGTCAAAAATGATGTGCATATTTTTATTTATAAAAAATAGTATTGTATTTTATGACATTACAAAATCTGAAAACAAAAACAGTTTTTTGTTTTCAGATATGATCAGAAATGTTCCATTTATTTGGATTTTATTGCAAAGCGGAAATACCAACAAATTATCCGACAGTCTTACAGCGTATTTGAGAAATGAAACGGTAAGTGTGCCAAAAGGCATGAGAGGTTAATGCATTATTTTCACACTAAATATCGTTTTTAACATCTTTTTTTCTCTCTTGCAACATAAACTATTTGTCACTTTATTTGAATACGTTTATCATGATTCAATGAATTGTTTGCAATTTCTTTCAATACGATATCAACAGAATTTGACGTTTAAAATTATTCCATGCAAATTACGTCAACAATAATAAACATAATCATAAATAAACCACTTACAACATAATCAAACTTATATTCAAGTTAAAGATGGCTATCGTTTATCATACAAAAAACCTTCGAATGACTATTTTTTTAGATATCCCTCTAATACGTTAATAATCCTAGGTTGTAGATATTTATATGTCACCGCGGTTATGTCCGAAAACACCTTAAAAATAAATTTTGTTTGATACTAAGCATACGTCAGACATGATAATGTTTGCCTCCTTTGTCTTTATAGCAAAGACAAAGAAATGAGATTGGTTTGGGACAAAATTTAAAGTGACCCACGCTAGAACATGCAATAGCTTCTCATTTGGATGCTAGATGGCACTTAAAAACTTATAAATCTGCACAATTAAAAACTAAACTGATAATCGGGTAGTTTGTTAAATTCTTTTTCGTATTCCAAATCCCACCACGTCAAAATGAAAGGTTCCCAACAAGAAATTATAAGTTAAGGTGTACTGGACACCTACGCCAGTGACATTGACTGTAAAATGCTGTTTCCTCTCGGGGTACCTTGGGTGAGGATTTGCAATAAAACACAACTTCGCGAATGTCGTCGGACAACTGACTGGTTGGGCCAGTTGTTTGCGTATTTATTGGGTTGAAATACAGTTTATACACGTGTTAATGTGTAGCAATTATTCTTATATCTAAACAGAAATATTATAAGGCGTCATAGCGCCGAGAATTGATTATCCTTGAACTGGCGATATGACACGTGTGCGGTGTTTTAAAATCTTATCATTGTGAAAGATATGCCTCAAAGGAGTCGACATCGTAAAATATGTGATATCCACAGACATAGGAATTAATAGACGAGAAGATAATGGCGAGGGGTAAAATCAACTGTTGAAGAACGAAGGGAGTGAAGCTGACTGTGATTCGTCAATAAATCAATCTGACAGTAAATAGGCATCTCGCATTATAATATCACCATTTACTTCTTAAAAGTAAAATCTGATTTTGAATGAATAGACATTTTTACATGGGAGCGCAAATTACTCGCCACGTTATGAACAAATTTGCGAAGTTCAAATTCAGCAAAAAAATTCGGTTCTATTTTCAGAGTCTATTATTTCGTTTAAGTATTTAGTTAAGACACTTTTATAAATGTTCATAATTTACTTCCCAGCAACCAACCAGCTTTGTGTTTCGCGTCCAGACGTTTCTCGATGTGATAGTAACAACTGATTCATATTATACGATGTGAATATGCTTAAAATAAAGTAAAATAATGCTTTTATATGGAATGTAATACGACAATTGGGTTTATTCTCTTTTTCACATCTATTTTTACAAGTTTTCATAGTACAAGTCAACATTTTGCCGTGTTATTTCGTAAAATGAACCGATGATGCCTCGACCATAGTTCGCACAAGAATGATGACGTCACGTTTTCAAATTTCACTTGAGGCCATACGCGAGCACAGCCGGCTCCAATGGAACCGGTATGGGGAGTGGGAATAATACGCTTTTAATCACTTAGGGCAGGTCTACTAATATTCATATGTCTATGGTGATATCAGATAAATATTCATTTTCTTGATTATTTAATTATTATTTAGTTACATCCATCTGCTGTCCGGTACATAAGGTTTTTGAATCCACTTGTATTCAGTGTTCTTGTTTGTCACTATTTTGTCTGATAATGAAACCGATAAAGATGTTAAAAGTTAGTTGGGAATGACAATTCTGCAGGCTTTGGTACCTAACCATTTGCAAAAACAGGCGGAGCGGGAGGGCGGGGGGAGTGCGGGGGCGACGGCAGCCAATCAACTATTTCTCAGTTTGTTTAATTAGTTTTGCGCTACTTTGCCAACTGGAGTTATTATTCATCAAAACATGATAACAAGGAGCGAATTGGGTACTCGCCGCGCCGAGTTAAAGTTCCTCGGATATCAACACTACGGCGCACTCGCATTTTGAAATAGTAAAAAAAATTCAAGCAACCTAAAAGGATTTTGTAATAATCATGCAGCTGATAATCATTAGAAAATGCTATTTAAAAATTGTAATAAATAATAAGATGCACATTTTTTTGATAATATTAAAACTTAAGCTCCACTCGAATCGAATTGAATTGAATTGAATCGAATTGAATTGAATCGAATCGTATTGAATTTAATTGAATTGAATTGAATTGAATTGAATTGAATTGAATTACATTGAATTGAATTGAATTGAATTGAATTGAATTGAATTGAATTGAATTGAATTGAATTGAATTGAATTGAATTGAATTGAATTGAATTGAATTGAATTGAATTGAATTGAATTGAATTGAATTGAATTGAATTGAATTGAATTGAATTGAATTGAATTTAATTTCATTTTAATTGATTGGCCCTTCCTTCTACAATGTCCTTGTCAGCCCAGCGAATATAATTCCCAAATACACTAACATTTATCAAGCATCGCATCATCAGCATACAACAACATATTTCAGATTGTTCATTTTTGCACCCAAGCCCACACCTCTCAATTTATCAACGTTCAGGTCTTAGTATCCAGTTTTTATGATTCTTATTATTCGTATCGTCTTCTTCTTCCTTTATTTAGCCTTGCAAATTAACAAGCTCAATCAGCTCAATTAGTTTAACCTTTTAATTTTTACATCAGTTTGCAGATCTTAACATCCAATTTGAATGATTGTTATTATTCGTATCGTCTTCTTCCTCCTTTATTAGCCTTTCAAATTAACAAGTTATTAACTATGCCAGTCACCGGAATGAACGCTCTAAAGTAAGTTGCCAGAGGCGGGATTTTAAAGTAAAGTTAATGAGCGCAGGGAAATTTATGCCTTATTTAGTATGGAGTAGTACCGCGCGAAATTTCAAATTAGCGTTGGAGACGGAGAGGGACTCGCGCTTCGCGGCACAGTGGCGTAGAGAAATGAATATTTCAATATATTTATTGTTTTCATTCCTCTTTCCTGTAGCGGAAATGCTGATGGCATCGAATAACCTAACCTAACCATCACGCCATTCCCCCTAACTCTATATTTGCACACAGACCATGCTTCAATTACATTTATGCATCGTCTCATACAAATAAACTGCATAAAATCCTCACCATGCCACGTAACTCACAAGGGCAAAATCGCAGAATCAAATTCAAGTGCCAAAAATTAATTCAACCTTTGCCAAAAAGCACGAATCCTTCCTAGCACCTTTCATCTTCAACACCTTCCTAAAAGAAACCACTTACTGCAACACTCATAAACACCCAAACAGTGTACTTAATTCAACACATGGTTACTACACAAAAAAGGGCATGTATCAGCAAGTTACTAGCAATCCCTTCTTAGTGTAATTCTCATTCCTTACTCACATACATGTGTTATTTACATTTATAGTGATTTACTCTTTCTTATTAAAACTGCTTATGTTTTACGCATGCCTAGTTTATCAATACCTAATACTCTTGTTTAAACTATTTTTTGATATGTTATTATTATGAGATTTAGACGCTACTATTTTGTAAATTTAAAGTTCCTACGAAATTCCTGTTTTTATGTAACTGTATATAAAATGCTCCATGTATATATATTAAATTTATATATATATTTGTATAAATGTATGTGTAAGCAAATATATGTGACCGCCTCAGAACAGAAATCTTCTAATGAGGCGGGTTACTTTCATGTTTGTAATTTTGATCATGTTATTGCAATAAACGCCCGGGTTGCCGGCAATTAAAAAAAATACTCTTATGTTTTTTAGATTTTTGAGAAATTCAATAAATTAACTGAATTTAATTTTGTCTGTAAATTAACTTAGTTTTTGTAACTGAATAGTTCTCACGTAAGTGAGAACATCTGTAAAAACCCAGAATAATAATAAGTGCATAGGGGATCAATTTTACTAGCTCCTTGAAGCAGGCTATATTTAAATACCTGCACAACAGACTGAGCATGCCTACATTAGTCTGTGCATTAGTGATGGCAATTGGTCTGTTAACAACGAATTGTCAATCAGACAAACCGCTCTCCTTTGCTCTGAATCAAGTAGGTTCATCAGCTATTTTGAGCTCCAGCCCAAAGGTGGCTTCTCAATATGGCGTAGTTTGTTACTTGTTGATTGCCAACTCCTGATTCAAAGCTTTACATTATCTTCTGACAGAAATTGCATTTCAAGCTAGAAATATAATCATTTTTCCAGAATTTCTGATAGAAAAACTGTACATACTATTTGTTTATTTAAAAAGCCCTAAATATGTTAGAGAAATACCAAATTTGCGATCGGAATAACTAACACAAAACCACGTCACGCCACTGTCAAAAATGATTATAAAGCTCGTACGATACCAGCGCTGCCTAATAATTCCACATTTCTGAAATACGTTTTGGGTATCGCCTTACTTTTCTAACTTGCTGTGCTTTGTATAAGTGCGTCCCCATCGCACGTTAAGGTCACATCACTCTTGCACGTTAGATTCACGAAATATGGAAAAAGAGAGGGGGAAAAATTAACCACTGGTACTTAACTTTTATATGAATGTTTCACAGAACTACTACTATTTAGTGAGTCGATATACAGTCAAAATTTTTCATGGTTCATTTTTAAAAAGATCTATTTAAATTTCACTTTTGTTTTCATCATGCAAATTTGGAAGTGGAAATTAACCCACTTTCCGACATCCAAATGAGCTGAAACTCTGCAGATAGACTTGTTGTCAATTACAATGTATTCTATCACCAACGTATACATTGAAACACATTTTTATACACGTACACATTTCTCTGAAATTGTATGACAATACTGCAGTCAATATACGAAATAAATGTCGGTACTACCCAATCGTGATATTGCTCAGTTGTTAGTGTAGCTGAATCCAGTCCTTGGGGAGAAAGGTTCAGTCATCATTTAAAACAAAATATCTTATTTGGATGTTTTGAATTTAAGTTATGAAAGGTATTTTATAAGTACACTAGTTGAGAGACAGTCTTTGGGAGGCAGGATCAATCATTAATCAAACCAAAAACAAAAGAGTTAATTTTTAAAAACATCTATTAATTTAAATGTATTATGGTAAAAACGGTTTATTTTTTAATTTTCAGTTCGATTCAAGCAAATCAAATAAATATATTTATACGATTTTTTGTGCTAAGATGTTTTCTTGATTGAAAAGTTAAGTGAACCATGCGTACATATCTATATAGTTTATCTAAATCTACTCCCTGCTGAAATTGTACAACGTCTGATTATAAAAATAATATTTAAAAACCAAGAGATTATCCAGCACACCTAACATTTGAAGGATTTAAAGTATTAAAATTTAATGATCTGAAAACTGAAAGTCGCACCCGTCAAAAATATATATTTCCAATACATAAATGTAACACCACCTTTGCTCAACATCATTACATATATATAGGGGAAAAATACTTCAACAGCCTACCCGAATATATCAGAACAATCGAAAACAATAAACACCTATTAAAAGCGATTAAAGAGAAGTTCAATATAAAAATACCAAAATGATGAAACTATCTTATTAATTAATTATAAATTTGTTCATTTACATTTATATTTTTTTAAATTCATATTTTCTTAAATCATAATTAAAAACGCTAAATATTCTTCATCTTGATGCTTATCACTCTTTTCACAGGGGCCAGCTTCTATAGAAGAAAAACATTTAAAAAAACCGAAAACAGTGAAAACTAGTTTTATGAATTATTCTAGCTAACATGAATTATTATACTTTGTAAAAATTGATTGATTATAATAAATCTTATAATCATTAAATGTAATATACATGAACATTGAACATTATACACCCCATTTTCTCGTCCTACGAGATTCTCCAAACGCAACCGAATCCGTAAAATAATTGAAATTCTCCGCACATTCGGGCTTCAAATCTCACATAAGAACTACCCCTAAAAAGCTCTGATTCGACCCCAAGAACTCGTTACAAAGGCTGGAGCTACCCTTAATAAAGACACCCTTATTATACTATTCGCGTCTGGAATAGACCATCTTAAGCTTGCAAAGCAAAAAGCAAGCCTTTCCCTCGAAGGGTTGGTACTTGCAACCTGCGGGAAAATGCGATTAGAATATTACATAAGTCTCCAGAGAAATTACTTATTTTTTTCAATTGATTAAAATTTAAACTATTTTATTGTGAATATTGCTCAGAAATCTTTCTCAGATTTAAGAGAGTGGGAAAGGGAAGGAGATTTATTTATTTGTAAGAAACAAACAACTTTTACATAATATCCAATGATAAATATACAAGTTAACTGAAGTCAAGCCACAAAAGTTTCTTATGCTAATGTTCATTGGAAATGAAGTTTTGATATCTTAAAATTATTTTTTTTGCTAAAGGAAGGGGAGAGGAAAAAGAAAATAGGAAGATGATAGGAGATGCTCCCGATACATTCCACACTCTCATATTAATAATCGATCCTACGCATTACTTCATTTCGATATATCTTTAGGTTATTATCAAAAATGTCAATGCTGTAAAATTTTGTATTATATTGTGCACATATACGAGGAATAGGGGATTTTTTTCGAAAATTTGTTCTACACGAGGGTAGATAAAATAAATCAGATTGTCGGGTTAATCTAGACGTAATATGAAGACTTAAATTGGTACCTAAGTTCTGGTGTACCCAGACCATTTTTTAGGATTTTAAACAATAGGATTTTATCAAAACTTAGACGACGTATTTGGAGGGAGTTGAAATTATGAAATTCAATGGATTCGGTATAATTTGAGAAGTGTAAATTTAGTTTATAATTTATGTGTCTAAAAATTTTTTTTTAATTCTTTCTATTCTTTCAATATGGGTTTGGTATAAAAGAGTCCAGATGGGTGTACATTGTTCCAAGTGCGGGCGAATATATTTTATGTTTTATTTTATTTTATTTATTTAAACGCCCATAGGGCTTTTACCTATAATAATGTACATCTTTATTTTTTAGTTATACATATTACATATAATTTTTTTTTTTTAAAATCAGTGTTAACAAAATACAGGTTACATAAAAAATATCAGAGTTGACAAAATATGTTACATAAAATATAAGAATTTTAAAAATATAGGTATGGATAGAGTACAAATAAGTGAGACGAAAAATAGAAAATCTGACAAAATCCACAAAATCAACCATAATGATAATAAGAAAGTATAACAATAGTTTAAAAATTAGGTAAAAATAGTTCTCACATACTCCGTTTAAAGTTGGCCAAGTTCAAATTATTGTCAAATATATTTATATTTTTTAAGTACCTATTTGTTACCAAGACTGTGTAAAAGTTGTATTGGAGAGTGAAAACTATAGTTGAATATACGAGGTGTAAAGGAAATATAGAGTGTTCATGTTGTGGAAGGGTTTTGCTATGCGAATTATAAATCCCAGCATTTTATTGGCTTTGTTAATTATTTCATCAGTGTGTTGAATAAAGTTTAATTTAACATCCAGTGTTACCCCAAGGTCCGATGGAAAAGATGAAGGTTTGAAAGTAGCTGGCTATTCAAATATCGTCCCAATGACTTCGAGATTTATCCGCTATCGATAACGCAAACATTTTTGCGAAATACTAATATCGAATTATGTTTAAATATTGAACATTTCGGGTAGAGTCGAATTGTTATAAAAATCGATTGATATTACATTTTGTGAGAGTACCTTATAAGAATCCCAACTACTCTCGAGCCAGTGAGACTATGGCCAATTGGGGTATGTTGTGAGAATGAAAAGTGACGGAGCAGAGGAAGGTGAAAAGGTATATGGCTATTTAGATCTGATCACCAAACACGGCTAAAGTCATTTTAATCAAAGATTCAATTCTGAATGGTGGTCTTAATAATATGACTTATTTAGCTCGCTTTAAAGGACTGCATTAGTTTACGTTATAAATGTTTTTAAACTGGAGGGGCGAACCTATATACTTTATGAGCACTAGTACTAGAGCCATCTATTCTACGGCTCGAACTAACACAGTTACTAATAAGAGTAAGTTATCAATTAAAAGCTAGCAGTCCATAATTGGTTTCTGATACCAATGCCGATGTAAGCTAGTACATAAGGCGTGAAGAGACGGACTAAGGATGAAAGTAGACTTTATTTCATGAACACCACATAAATCTCATGATTGCAGTACACGAGACCACTAAGTGTAAGAAATAAGATTAAGAATGTTAGATGGGTGAACTGATGAAGCAGAAGTGGATGCAATAAGAAGTTCGCTATGCTCTAAGATGAGTTGGTATCAGATATTTCATTTTATGACATGTTCTTCGGCTTTTTGAAACGAACCATTTCAAAAACTTTCTCTATGTATTTTTACATTTTTTTACGTGTTTTTTACATCGATATGATTTTAAAAACAAACATTTTCTTGCATTATTTAATGGGTTTGAATCTTTTTCGCCCAATTAAGAACATCTTAACTATTGAAAGTCATAAATTTTCTCCGCATTAATGTTACATTTATCAGTAAAAATTACGAATTTACGAGAGAACAAAAAATCAAACTAGTACGAAAAAACGAAGTCTGCCCAACGCAAAGGGGTACGTCTTGTGGGTTGGTAACCACCCCCAAAACCTCCCACAACCAACAGAAACCACCCACCCCGCTCCCAGCGGTTAGGGAAGGGCTTTTATAAAAGAGGCTTTAACGTGGGGCGTGGTTCTGCAGGATTTATCTCCAGAAAACCAAAAGGAAAAGGCTCGGAGAGGGGGTTGAGGGGATGGAACAGGCTTCTTTCCCCGGGAGGGGGCGTCTTAAGGAATAAAGCGAACCCAAATGGAATCTAAAGGGAATATAAAGGGTATCTAAAAAGGGCGAAGGGTATTATTGTGGCGGTTGGATGAATGCTTATCTGTTCGGGGAATGTTCTCAAAGGAGCTTTGGGAAGTGAAGACCAAATACACAAATTGTTGTTCCTTAAATGTTTATCTATCTAAGTACGATCGAAATCATGTTGAGGATATCCTAGCACAGTGGAAAAAATGCTGATTCAGTGTGTAGCATTGGAATCATAACATAATTTCCAAAATGGCTTTGACTTAATCATTTTCTTAGTAAATAATATTATTTGCCTACCTATATTAAAGTAAATAATAATATAATATGTGTTACACCTCCCTCAATTATTTTAATACATAATATAGCTCATTTCAGCGTACAGCTATTCTGCGCAAGGTCTTACAGCACTTAGCTTAAGTCGATTGCTTTCCGACCCGTAGGACGACGGACTAAATTTCATAATATCTGATATGTTAATAACTTGAAATGATTTGCCAAGAATTCCGACTATCTCGCGATTTTTTTACGGGAGTTTGCTAGTTATTATACTAAAGGTAGGTTTGTGTTTTTTAATATCGTACTCAATGAAATAAAATAAAATGAATTTGTTTACTACACTTTTTATGTCGAAATGTTGACACCAGCTGCTAAAAGTATATTCAAAGCCCGCTTGCAAAAAACATTGTTCAAACCATGCTACATGGTCCTGGTAGAGTCTCTGTACCCTGAAGAGCCCCACGAAGTTCCAGAGACCCAGGGGGCTTAGGAGGAGCCTCACGGGGCTGAGGAACCCCAGGAAGGGGGCCTCACAGACCTCATGATATACGCAATGGTCTCCCGGTGGAAGAACGTCAACCAGATCGGGTGTTACATTCTGTGGATAACGAAGAAGGACCTTTGTAGGAAAAGATTCGGAAATGTCATAATAAGTCTGGGAGCACTTCATCACCTCGTTAGTTGCGCGGATGAGTTCTGTGAGTTCTACGATCCGTTCTACAGTTTGCTCAAAACTCTTCTCATGTCTGACGTAGATACCCTCAGGAAGTTTGCCGCAACAACGGTTATTTCACGCAAATGTAGAAATAAAACTGAGATAAAATGCAAAAAAAAAAGAAAAAGAAAATACACAAGTTTCGAGAGCAATGTTCTCTTCCTCAAAGATGAGTCATACACTGAAGTTAAATGTATATTATTTATCATTTCTTTATATTTATTATCAGTCTATATTCATCTCTACTTTATTCAGATGTTTCTAATTACTCCCCTAATTGCTCAATATTTAGTATGTAACAGAATCCTACACATGTAAGCCTACACATAAAGATGACCCAGAAATTTCTATTTTTCCTATTATATATATATATACTTACCTATTGCTTAATTTTATTCTATTTTACTTACAATTAGTGTAACTCGCTCATCACGTATTATATCACGTATCTATATTTAAAAAAGAATAACTATAAAATTTAAGACACCAAACGATTACATGCTTGCATAAATGATTTTAGTTACTCAAGAACAAGTTATAAGGGATGATAAAAAAACTCCCTTATCAATCAACCCCTTCACGACGTATTGGGTTTAGCGGTCCCTTTCACATTTGAATCCAAGATTCACCAAGAATTTGGGGTAAAAACGCCTTTCCAGGCAAGATTGATTGCCTATTACGGTTGCAGAACTCTGAAGAGATTTAATATGTAAATTAATTAAATTTTTTGCCCTGTGTTAAGAAGGGTTAAGTCCAAAGTCTTGAGAACACGCGGGTTGAAATATTGATCGATCATGATTGGGTTAGATTTGGGATTTTGGACAAAAAGTGTTTTAATTCATAATTTGGTAACTTTTAGTTTTTACGAGGAGTAGCGGTTTAGTTTCTCTATTTATGGTCAGAAGTTTCTGATTCTTAAAATAAAACTGTGGGTAGAAGCTTAAGAAGAAGTTCAGAGTGTTATCGTTATAAAATGTTGTTTCGCGTGAGTAGAAATAGGAATTATAGAAAGTATGCGAAAAGAAGAAAAATAACACCTAGAATTGAGGAAAATATGTAATTTAGTTCCGATTTCTGGACACGTTCTAAAACAATATTTAATTTGACTGTCTAAAAGAATGTGTAATTTAGATTCGATTTCTTAACACTGACTAAAAATATGTGTAATTTAGATCCAATTTCTGGATACGGTCTAAAAAAATATGTTTTTTTAAAAAAATTTTCTGGACACGGTCTAAACGATTGTAATTTAGATCCAATATCCTGACACAGTATTTACAAATATTTTATTTAGATCCGATTTTTGGACACGATCTAAAAGAATTTGTTATTTAGATCCGTTTTCTTAACACTGTCTAAAAAAATGTGTAATTTAGAACAAGATTTCTGGACATGGTCTAAAAATATTTATTTATTAATCTTAAGTTAGCTCACATCTTCGTGTGTGCTAATAGTTTTATAAACATATAAACATGTACATTGTTTGGCAAACATAATCTTTCTTTAAATATTTCACTAAAGTCACAAAAAAAGAAACATTAATAATTGAGATAGACATATTTTCTTAATTCATTTTTGAACTTATAAATATTTTCTATCACAGCAATTTCCTTCGGGATTTTGTAATACATATCTACTCAAGACATGTCCCATCCCTAGTATTTGATTTACTTAATAGTGTCATGTCTAGCACGGGAGTATCGACTTTTTAACCTTCACTGAAATGTCATATTATGCACGTGTAATAATATGTGTAATTTAGATCTAATTTCTGGACATGGTCTAAAAAAATATGTAATTTAGATCCAAGTTCTGGACACAGTATTTACAAATATGTTATTTAGATCTGATTTCTGGACACGGTCTAAAAAATATGTCATTTAGATCTGATTTCTGGACAAGGTGAAAATAATATGTAATTTAGATCCGATTTCAGGACATTTTTGGTCTAATATAAATACTTCATGCCCACATTTTTTGTGAACGAATGTAAATGATGGTTTTTCGTGAGATTAAGTCTGAACTGGACTCCAATCCTCCAGATAATTATTATGGAATTTGACGATTTGAATAAAATTAACACATGAATATACCTTCCTTCTCCCCACAATTTGAAATGACGGCCTTGAACACTTTTGAAGGATGAAAGCTAGAAAAAATTTTTTTGAAATTTTTTTTTTTTAATTATCATGCATTCAGTGATTTAGAATCGGTTCCTTCTATCGGTTTCTTAAAGTAGTGCTAGGTCATCTATCTTACCGACCTCATATCTGCCTAACCGCACCGGGATTCCAAGACCGTATCTAGCTTCCATATCATCTATCAACGTCCACCTTTTCAATGGCGCAACATCTATTTAAATTAAACAAAGAAAAATAATTAATTAAACCCGAGTCACGCCATTATCCCGCCTCCTTAAGACGTTCTCCATTTTCCTGGCTTTTCCCTCGACGGCGAGAAAATTGGGAGAAATTATTTATCTTGAGGGTAGCACGGGGGGTCGGAATGGGAGAGGGGGATGATTAATGCTTCGGTACATTAGGGGTGGCTGGGGGGGTTTTTATCTTGGCCTCACATCTAGGGCAAAAAACAAAAGGGTTGGAAGATGGAGAAAGCTGTATCGGTGGTTTCGTGAAATATTATGTAAGGAGACTTAGAATGAAGACAAACGGTGTTAAGACTAAACAGTATCATAGATGAAGAATTGTTCCAGTTCGGAAGACAGTTAAAAACTTTAACCCTAGAATGGAAGCGAGAAGTTAAATTCTTTGTAATACATATCTACTCAAGACATATCCCATCCCTAGTATTTGATTTACTTAATACTGTCATGTCTAGCACGGGAGTATCGACTTTTTAACCTTCACTGAAATGTCATATTATGCATGTGACTGGTACGAGTGCAGTTCAGCAGAATTGTTCCGGACTGCAACCTAAAGAATTATTTTTTATGATGATGGCAAATCTCAAATTGGAAAGGACACCTAATAAGAAGAACACATCTTTCCTTTCTCCGTCCATCGGCACTGCTTGTACGTTCTATCACAACTTTTTATTTTATTCAATTTTATTGGAATGACTTGTTGAAACTTACAAATCTAGTAAGTAATAACTATTATAGTAATTATGTAAACAGTAGCCAGTGTCCAAAAAAGTACGTTTATAATTTTTTCGTATTTAATAAATCTTAAATGTAAGTCAATACATAAATACCTACCTACCTACTTACTTATAAAACATATAATTTATGCAACGTTTTTTTATTTCAAAGAAGGAATTCGGTATACGATTTGTCTAAAGAAACGTCACTCAATGTTAATTCTTTTACAATCTTTCTTCAAGTAGTTAATAACTAACCATAAAAATGATTAACTTTTTCAATTTGACAGCTCGTAATAGAATCCACGTTTATGCCAACCCTGACGAGATATAATACCAATCAAGACACCATCTTGGACCAGAAACGGAACGCAGAAACTACAAACTAACCAACTAACCATCACGACGTTTCTCCGGAGGGGTAGGCAGAGAGGACGGACCGCCAAACAACTCAGTCTTGGCACACACTCCTTGCCTCATTCACAATCATACATTGTCTCAAACATACTCTTCTATTATGCTGACTCTTGATATGGCCCGACTCCAGTATCTGATTCAGTTGTGTCATCATGTCTTCCTCGGGCGTCCCCGAATGCTGCTACCATTCACATTTGCGTCATATATTTTCCTTACACTCCTTCCTTCGCTCATTTGCTCTACATGCCCAAACCATCTAAGCTTCCCTTTCTTTATTTTACTCATTACGCTTACATTAGCCTTGCACTCTTTGCGGATCTCTACAATTCTCACACGATCGTACATGGTTTTACCACACATACGCCTCAGCAATCAAATTTATACCAAATATGTAAAATCATTAGCTTTACCGATAGACTGTTATGGATTTCACATTTATAATTTGATAAAATCAATTCACTTTCCACGTACAACAAGTTTCATAATTTTAAACGTACTGCAATAATAATAACTTTAAAATATAATATAATATGTTCATTTTCAGATTGATAAGTTCCGAAGCAGGCTGCTCACCGCAGGGCGGGCAAAGAAGCTGGGTTTAATTAAATTTCTAATACATAATTCAAAGTAAACACGCAGCCCATTGCGATGAAGGAATAATAATAAATACTAGGAGCCAGCCTGAAAACCAAACCGCTCCGCTACTACTCTCGCACAAAGGTACAAATCTGTAATTTTTTTGGACAAAAATACGGTTGAAATCCGTCAAATTGTATTAAAGATATTCATGATTGGAAGTACTGGTTTTCTGATTAACTTACACAGAATGAAATTACACGCGATGAAATTAACCGGTAAAAATTTGTTGCAGTTGCAGGATGATAAAATACACACGTTTTCACATGTTTTTCTGTTTTTTTTAATGTGAAACCACACAAGTGTTCCAACTGCTCTCAACCGTCTAGAGCTAGTGAGACTATGGTATTCCCATTCAAGTAGTGGGAAAGGGAAGGAGATAGGGAAGAGGCAGGCGGGGAAGTAGCTGGCTATTCAGCCAGGTTCCACCAAACACGGTTAAAGCCATTTCAAGCAACGTTTCTATTCTGACTGGTGGTCTTAGACCAGGGCAATACTGAGGGTATCTTTCACTCTGGAACGAGCGTCATAAATATTATATATTATTATTTAAAATGAGTAATTTGTTAAATAACACAAATGAAATTGATTTATCTGAACCCGTGACCTTTAGCTTGCTAGTTGAGAGTCTTACCCCTCGACCACGGGGGCCGTCGGAAATAATTTTTTGAATGGTTGGCAAACATAAGATCACCATAAAAAATACGTCTTTTTTACTTAGATAGTTACTGCATTCAACTACAAAACTGCCTGGAAACTCTGAGATCAAACTGAAATAAGATGTGAAAGAAGTAAGTAACTTGCTACTCAGATCTGGTCACCAAATATGGCTAAAACCATTTCAATTATTATTTTGATTTTAAATTGTAGTATTTCACTGGGAAGATAAAATTAATACTTAACACTCTAACGTGCTGTAACATATTTATGGTTTTACAATATAAATGTATCCAATTAAATTATGAATATATATAATAAGCAATTTAATCTGTGTTTCCTTCCAATTACATCACGGACCTCGACTCGGTTTCAGTTTTTCCTTTCGGCAAAAAGACTCTTCGCGCAGTACCTCCAAAGATGAAAAATGGTTCCTACGGATCCACCTGCATGGAATTAAAGAAAATAAAGTAATCTTTTATTAAATGTATATACATGTTTTTGCCATCGGTGTCTGCAGCCAATGAGGTTAACATTCTGATACAGAGGTTGTCGTCCATAAAAACTACATCAATGTTTAGTTTTAAAAAAAAATTTCGCACATATTTTTGTCCAGTAAATCTTGCATTTTGGAGCTCTGTGCACTGCCAAGATTTGTTTCTGTGACGGGAAAGCGCTGACGTAGTTTCCCTTGGCGGAGTTTGGCTCGCGCAACACGGAATCTCGAGCACGTGCTGGCCTAATTGCGTGTGGAGCAGAAAGATGGCTAGAATAGAAAAATGGGCAGAGAGAAATCATTTTAATTTGTATCAATACTGGTCTAGGGTGGGATTTGGCCTACTTTATAAAATTTCATCTTCTGGCGTCGGCTTCTACCTATTCGTATTCAATTTTCATGCTTTTTACACAAAAACCGCACAGGATTCCCAACTAATCCCTATTATGTATTTATTCACGCCTTGAAGGTATACATGAAGTAAACATTATAATGTCATCTTTGGGTATGCTGTGTGGGGTTTTGGGGACAGAAAGAAGTGAACATGGGTCTTGAAGAGACTCTTACTGTAGTATGGAGGAAACGCAGAGGCCGGCAAATCGTTCTACAATCAGGTCTTGAACCCAAGAACGAGTCGTAAAAATGACCTGTTCTTAGCATCAGTGATCAGCATCTTCTATTGAAATACCGGTATACATGAAGTAAACATTATAATGTCATCTTTGGGGATGCTGTGTGGAATTTCGGGGAGAGAAAGGAATGAACATGGGTCTTGAAGATACTCTTATTGTAGTAGTGAGGAAACACAGAGGTCGGCAAATCGTTCCACAATCAGGTTTTGAACCCAAGAACGAGTCGTAAAAATGACCTGTTCTTAGCATCAGTGTTCAGCATCTTTCATTGAAATACCGGTAGGTATCTGTTAAATTGATAATAGTTTGACTAGTCTATTGTTAGTGTTAAGCTGAATAATTGAAGAAATGTATCCTATATTTGTATTGCGCCCTAAAGGTGATTTTGCATAAAAACTGCGCTATACAAATCATACTAATATTATTTTTATTACTAAGTACAGCATTGCCACCTGACGTCTGTGGTCTAAAGATTGCAATTCGTTTGTTAAATTATGTAAATCTATCAAACGAACCACCCGTTTCTGCAGAGTCAAGGGATTATTTTAAAAATATTTTCGGGCTCCAGACCAAAGGTGGCTGTCAAATTCAACAGTGGGGCGCGCTTGCGAATTGTACAGGGTCAGCAGATGTGTACTATTTGCAATATCTGGAGGCAACTACGTTTATTTTGAAAAACAAACTTCACAACATCATTCCATCAGATACAAAACGAATAGTACAGGTTAATGAGTACAAACCAAGAATAAAATCTGAGTGAAGACAAACAAAATAGAATTAAATATCCCTAGTCCAGCTCCGCACAGGACACCCTAGTGAGAAGGACTAAGAAATACTAATGCTACAAGGAGAAAACTTAGGAACATATATTAAAATCTCTTCAAATTATTCGTATTGCTGTTAAACCGGTACTGAAGGCCCTTGACGAAGGAACTGGGATGATGTTAATCTTTTGGAACACGTGTTCATAAAAATGATAATATTTTCGAAATTCATCATTATTTATTAACACGGCAAACGAAGGTGCATAAACACGTGTTACGATATATTCGGAAAATACCAACACTTTTTTTAGGAAACGGCCTTCTGTCCCGTTTTTAACACGATTTCAATAAATCAGCAATACTCATTTTTCTTCTTGTGTATTTTGTGTGTAGAATATTTTTTTACTAAAATAAAAAAAAATATATTTTAAAAATAAGAAAAAAAGGGTGTCGTTCGACGTTATTATTATTATTTTTTTATTTTAGATTTGAGCTATTTTACTAATTTAAAGAAAATAATGCAATCTGTCGTTCGTCCTCAAATAAATTTTGAGAAACTTGAAAATAATTCATCCTAATGTTACAAAGTTGCATTGTAATCACACTAATTGGCTCTAATCTAAGCCTATAATGCGACCAAGTAACGTGTCGTAAATGGGCACCATTATGTCAAAATGGCATCTTCAAAGTCACCCCTGTTATCTTCCCTATGTATCCTCTACCCCGAGATATCTACGGTAGGTCCTATCAAATCTTAGAGCATATATACTCTTATAAGAAAGGCCGTGTAAGCCCTCAAAAGGCTTGGCTAAAATACCAAAATAGCCTTATCATATTTACTGACAGCAAAGCCCACGCTTTTTCAGTTGTTAGATTTGTCTTAGGTATAATTTTGGTGAAGGTTTAGCCAACGATTGATTGATTAGAAATCCTAAGTAACCAGTTTTACTAAAGTATGTATACTCGATGCATGAGCCAATAATTGAATATATAAGTATTGGAATTTGCGAATGGAAGAGCGAATGAACGAAGAAAGGAGTGTAACGAGAATAGATGAAGCAAATGTGAATGGTAAAATAAGTCAGAGACGCCCTTTGAAGGTGAAAGTCATAGCACGATCAAGTGAATCAGATACTTGAGTCTAGCCACTTCAAAAGTCAGAATAATATAAGAGTTATGACACGATGTATGAATGTGCCAAGACCGAGTTGTGTGGCGCACGCATAAAAAAGGGATTTTAGGCCGTTATCTATCAAGCTTTTAGTACATTCCTAAAATATCGGAACACGTGTTCATGCCCCTACATTTGTTCTAATAATATACAATGACGAAATGCGAAAATATTTGAATTTTTATGAATTCGTGTTTTACTGAAAGTTTATCAGGAAACCTATCAATTCATTCGTTAAAGGCCTGCAATCCCGTTGTTAACCGGATTATGAATACTTTGAAGAGATTCTTATTCATTTTTACAATATTTTATATCAGAAAATTTTCTCCTTGCGGTCCGTCCTCTCTACATACCCCTGCAGTGAAACGGCGTGTTAGTTAGTTAATTAGGAATCGCTTAAAAACTTAAATAAACAGTGGCGTCATACTTTGGATAGTTGGGTAGTATTTAAGGAAGGCCCCTGGGGGGCAAGGAAATACAACGGTACCGCACTTGCTATACAAACGATTAAAAATATGAAAATCTTTCAAAATATTGTTATATTTATTTGATTTCATTCAATTTAGAATATATGAAATTAAAATAATGTTAAAAAGTTTTACAAAATTTGTCATATTTTCAAGAAATGCTCATCCTTTCGTATATCCTTACACTAGAGACATCTATGGTCGAGTAGAGTAAAACAACATTCGTTGAATTAAAAATATTTTTTTAAATTATTATTGAAATATTACGGCAATAAAATAATTATCGAAAAATACAGTAAATCATTGCCTTAAGACCAACGGATTTCTTGTATAGTGCCACCTTACGAAAAATTTTGAAACTACAAAGGGGTGAAATAGTTTATTCATACAAAACATTTCTATCGGCAAACTGCCATCTAGCGGGGAGTAGTCGTACTAAAATCAACGGCGTAAATAATGCAAATATAAATTTGTTTATTATTTATAATAAATACTAAATTGTTATTTATTATAAATATGTTTATGTAATAATTAGATATCATAGCAACACATTTTAAAAACCTTTTCTACGTTTTTAATTTATGTCATTATTCCTACCAACAACTTATTTTATGAATTAACTGGTGATCTAAGACTTGGTGTCTAATTTATATTGTGTGCAATAGCATTTTGAGAGGCGGGTTGGCCTTGAGAGCCGAAACAGCTGTAACAATAACAAAAACCAAAAAATACTTGCAGAACTTAATAATTATATTATTAAATTTGATTTTAATTAAATTTAAAAAAAATTAAATGGAGTTAAACACAAAAACAATAATTGCGGTTACTTTTCATCTTTTTGTCCAAGTCTATTTTAAGACGAACGCTGCAATCTCAAAAGACCCAAGAAATTAACTGAAAAGTTTAAAAAAAAATTATTTTACCCTTTAAATTAAATTATGTTTATTTCTAACCATAAAATATGAGAGCGTAGGTATATCATATCTTTTCAAAAAAAGAATTTTGTTTTCAGATACGTTCGGGAAAAATCAATTTATTTGGATTTTATTGTAAAGTGGAAATACTCCGATCGTCTGAGTATAATATGGCTGAGGTCTGAAGAGTTAACTACAAAAATCAATCTTCCTTGAAAACAGCAACAATTTGCACAAAGGTAAGAGACAGCAATCTGAAAATGATATCAAATCGTTTACCCAAAACACATGTAGCTATATACGAGTATTCTAATGTTGCCTGCAATAACTTACGCCTAATTTATATTTATGAGGTCGGTATCTTGTTTAGGTTTAGCTTATGGCGATCCAAGTCTTAGTGGTACTTGTAATTTTAATAAGTTTAGTACTTAATCATCTGAGAATTACAAATTAGTAAGTTAGAATCACGCTCTGGGTAGTAACCCTGGGTTCAATTAAATGTCACGTTTGTTTATAGTTTAGAACGTGGAAGAAAGATAAGGAAATGTTTATAATGTAATATAATCTATAACACAATAGCAGAAAATACAAACAGGATGTCCGTAGAAACTTCATGAGGTGATTCTACATGATAGTACAAGCAAAAAAGATAAATAACTTTTCATAACTATCGTTTACAAAAGTTGGATCGTTTGTATGGAGAAAATATATATAATACCCAATAAAAAAATTATAAAGAAGTTTGTGCACTATATATACCATATCCTGTAATATATTGTATAAAAAAATCATATAATATCCGGGATTTATAATATGTTGAATTGTATTTATAATAACCTACTCATTTTACTTTTTTATGTTGATACTACTATTTCTATTGTTCTCTTTTATGTATTTTATATTTATATTTTTTTTATCTATGTATATTCTGTATTCATATGTAAAACAATTGTTATTCTTTTGTAAAAGCCGCTATAATCGGCGTTAATAAATAAATAAATAAACAAATAAAAAAACAATCTCGAACGGTGTATTTTGAATAACGTTTTTTTTCAATGTTGTTTTAATTTTATCTTCAACTCGCAACGCCATTCCGTAAAGCGATATGGAGGTTTGATTCCATTCTATTTTCATGATGCTCGGGCGAAGCCGGGAATAAAGCAAATGTAGGTAACTAATTGACTATCACGTAGAGAGATAGGACAGCCAGACTAATCTGTCTTGCTTCATTCACATTCATACTTCATCTCTTGCATACTCTTTGGTCATTTTTCACTCTTGTTTGGCCCGACTCAAATGTCTATTTATTCTCTTGATCTTGTCATTTATTTATTTATTTCTTCATGTTATCCATAAAACGGTTATACACCAATGTATCACGGAGAAGATTAAAACATTGAGGTAAATGTGAGTATAAAAAGGTGATCGGGCAGTTTTACTATTTTGTGACATGCGTCAAAAGATAATTGTTGAACTGTCTGGAAGTGACGTTGAAAACGCCGATGGTCAATGCAGAATCGTTAAGCAGTTCAGTCGTTCTGTCATTCAGTGTACAAGGATATATAATATTTTTTTAAATTTTATTTCGTACAATATTTTTTTACATTTTAAGTTTTCCAGTAATGTAGGCCTCACTGGGTGGCTTGCCCGTGCTGAGGCCTTCATTTTATAATATGAAAATATAATCTACATAATACATTTAAAGAGAAAATAATACATTTAAAATTAAAAATACATAATAATATATTTAAAATTAATAAATAATGCATTGAAAATAATCTTGTGTGTTTGTGAGTGATGTGTGTTTATATTGGTTTTGTGTGTTACGTGTAGGTTTTGTTTTTATTTTATGCTATGACATTTTGGTAATATTGTCTTTTTTGTTCTTTAATCCATTTTGTAATTTTGTGTGTGAATTTATTTTTATTTTCCTCAATTTCAATTTCAAATTTTACACTGTTGAAAGCTTTTATAGCATGGTATTGGTAGTGTCTTTGTCCAAAGCTTGAACTTACTGTCGGAGTTTTTATGTTTTCTTTGTACGCTTATCTAACTGGTCTGTTAGTGTTATTTTTTGTATGTTGAAATTTATTTTTTTTTTGTCAAAAATGTAGTTTAGTAGTGTTTTAACGTATAATTGGCGTATATCTAGTACGTCACAGCTGTTAAATATTTGGTCTGTATCAGTCAGTCTATGTTTTTTTAGATCGTTTTCTGTGCGGTTTCTATGTAATTGATAGCCGATTTTATTGTATAAAAACGTCATTTAATGACAGTGGTGGAAGTTGCAGAGGTCCTAGAAGCTATGGCTAGATCAAGTAAATGAAATCCTCGTGTCGTATGATGTATATAATCTATTTTTGTAAAATTATTTTAGCCGTCAGTATATCCAGGTTTACAAATGTCTAATTTATCATTACTCACATACATAAATGATTACATTATATTCAGCTTGAATCTATCAATCAGTGCAGACTTTATAGTTTCTGGCAGCCCATTGTAATATTGCATTCCTTTGTTTAGTAAACTATTTTGTGAATTGGTTTTTTTTATTGGTAGCCTAATTTCATTGCATTTTCTTATGTTATGCCTGTGAATGTCACGTTGTTGCACATAATTCCCCTTTCAAAGTCTTTTGTTAATAGGTTATTTATTATTACATGTATAAATATCATCGCGTTCAAGGTTAGCATCTTTTTCACTGATAGCCAATTTAGTTCATTTAACATAATCGAAAAAAAGAAACTTCAAATGAATTTGAATGAAGCAAGAAAACAGTGCCAATACGAGTTATGTAGCTTTTAATTCTATCTGCGAACCTAAAAACATTATTAAAAAAATTTCGGGTCCTAAAAAAAATATTTTTCCAAAATATAATTTTCATTGGGTTAGGTACTTTTTATTACATTTAAAAATAATAATAAACGTTTTATATTGTTCGTAATCAATTCATAAAATACTACATTGGTCACTGTGTTAACACCGAATCAGAGATTGGTTACATGCCTAATAGGCGATAAAATACAATTGTTAGTACCTACCCTTATATAAGGGTTGAAGGTACAACCTAGCTACTACTTGCTCAAGTACTAACTAACCCTAAAGCCTTCCCTTTCAGGAGCAATGCCCTCGCTGACAAAATGTCAACCTATCAACCCATTTCCAAATAACCACAAAAATAATATATACGGATTAGGAACATAAGTTGGGTAACATTGAGACAAAATAATGGTAATAAGTGGATTGTTTTTGTAATTGGACACTGTAATTAAATAAATATGTGTATTAAATAAATAAAAGCGAAAATCAAAAAAATCATATTTTTGAATAATAATTGCGTACGTATGAAGAAGAAAACACTTTCAAATGACGAACTATGGCATTATGAAATGTGAAGTGTGTAGAAAATGAAATAATAAAATATTTGAGTGAAATTATAATTTTTTTTTCAACAATATTCTCACTATTTATTTTTTTTAATATCAACGGTATAAAATATACCATATACAGTAAATTATAAACAGTGATATCAAAAAATATACAATTAGGTAACAGAAACTCTAGATGGATATAAAAAGTTAGAGATACAAGTACATGCAAAACTTATAGGTAGACTAGGTTAGATTAGTATTAGAAATAATATATTACAATAGCTAAAATGTATGCATTTATTTTCAGGTTTTGGTTCACCGTATTGACTATTATTAGTGACCCATGTTTCGTCAGTTGCCCCAGGCAGTTCATTTTATATACAAATTTATTTGAATTTTTACGTAAGTATGAGTAGACTTACATTTTATTGGTCATGATTTAAAAGATATGATATTAAAGCCTTTTTGTACCTAGCTTCTGTGAAGTTAAACAGATCCGCTACATCTGCGTACCTATTAGGTACTAATTTCAAATTTATAAATAGGTATCTTTAAAAATTGTTGAATTGTTTTTGTAGACTCCGTGGTTAAGCGGTTACTATCCTTGGCTACGAATACGGAGGTCACGCTTTCAAATCCCGTCGTACACAAGTAAATATAATTTGATTTATTTATGATATTACTGATTATTATTTTTTTTAAATGTTGTGTATTAGCGACATGGTCTAGAGTGGTAGTTTCTTTCAGTTGCGCTCTTGTAAAATATCTCTATTCAGAATCGAAATGGCTTTAGCCGTGTTTTGTAACCACTTCTGAATATCCAGGTACTTCCTCACATTCTATTTCTCCATATCCTTCCTCTTTCAAATACCTTTAGCCACAAAAAATACCTAATTTGGGAAAAACACAGTCCGTTTGGCATCAGATGGTTGGGAGAAGTTGGGACTTTTATGTGGTGCTCACATAAAAAGATATTATTTTGATATTTTAAATTTTAAAAAAATATTTAAATACATACATTTTCCTAGAAAATCCAAACATTAAAATTTCTGATGCCAGAGATCACCGAGTGAGAGATTTGGCAAACTTCAGATAAAAATATTACAGCTATTGAGTTAAAAATGATCTTAGTATAAGTATTGGTGGACAGGACAGGACTAGAGAAGCAGATTTGGAGTCTGCTCTTATGTAACATGACGTCTCCGGATTTGCCTACCAACATAGAGGTACGTTACCACTATGTTACCACCATGATACGGACCTTTGTCTAGTTTGGGGTAATTAATATTAAATAAAAAATAATAAATACAAAAAAATTGGAACACTTTGCTTAAATGACTACATCTTTCAATAGCAAGGTATTCTTGATTAGCCCGAGAATTAGAGAGTTGGGCGGGGACCATAGAGAAAAGATGGCAGCGTGGAGGAATCAGCGAAGGGGTGAGGTGTGTGGTGTGAAGTTGGGGTGTAAGAGGTTGGGGGTGGTTGTGGAGGGGGTGTAATGGCGCTAGAGGCGCAGAAAGGGGTGAATTTCCCAAACCATGCATCCGCGTTACCTCAAATCTTAGGGTAGGGCTGACAGCGCGCGTAAAATAATGTAATTATATATTTAAGTCGTAAAACTGTTACAAGTTCCAACTGCTGTGAACCTATGAGAGTATGAATTTTCTGGTTATAATGGCAAAATTACTACTACAAAAATCAGCCACAAAATTTTTTCTTATTTTGTTATTTTGCAAATATTTCAAAGTATCTCCCGTTTTCTTTAGCCTTGCATCATACATACTACAGGTTTTCCAATAAGAGGTGTTATTTTGAATAGCCCGCTATTCCGGTAGATGTTACTTTCAAAGCTGTCATTTTTTGATATTTGACAAGTAGAAATTACGGCATTAATAAAAATGAACAATAAACGCTTCAACAACGCATTGAAATTATTAAAATTCACTTGAGTGATTCAAATGCAAATCATCTTGAGTGATGAGGCCCATTTCCACCTCGGTGGCTTCGTCAACAAGCAAAATTGTCTCATCTGGGGCTCGAAAAACCCAAGAGTTATTGTTGAAAAGCCTCTTTATCCTCAACGTGTGACTGTTTGGTGCGGTTTATGGTCCAGCGGAGTCATTGGACCTTACTTTTTCGAAAATGAGGCTGGAGCAACAGTTACGGTGAATGGATTGCGCTATCGAGAGATAATTAATGATTTTTCATGGCCGGAATTCGATTTTATTGATCTGGACAACGTTTGCTTTCAACAAGACGGCGCTGCGTGCCACATAAGCAACGAAACCATTGCTCTTTTATGATTGAAAATCAAAATAACACCTCTTATTGGAAAACCCTGTATGTAATTTCAGTTGTGAGTTATTGTAACACTGGTTCAATAAAGTCGGATACATTTAGAATTTAAGTGTCATTTTCAAGCGATAAGTTACATACCTGTACTACAATATTTTAACGAAACATAATTTTGATTGCCATTTTTAAAAATTTGAACTGATATAGTAACTTAGTTATTGCTTAATATTTAAGAATTGCTGCTGTAAATAGTCTTTCTTGATCAGCAAACAATACCTTTGTTTTGTGGTTTTCTTTACATAAAATATATGTTTTTAATTTTTTTACATTAACTCCAAACCGGAGGTCTGAGAAAATAAATTCCACCAAAGGTTAATGTCATCTTTGGGAATGCTGTGTGGAGAGTCTCTTTGAGGAAAGGAAAGAATGAAGTGGAGGGATGAAATACAGTGGCTGGCAAATCGCTCCACAGCCGAGCAGTTGAACTCAAAAACGAATCATGGAAACGACCCAATTATAATATCCCGTGATTTTTCAAGGGCCTGCGCTAGTAATTATTTAAAAAAATGGAAATTACATAGTTCTCGAAGAAGTCTGTGATGTAAACTTCACTTTTTAAAATAGCCCAATCACACTGTTTATTTAATATGCTTGCGGTAAAACAACACGCAAATCTGCAGTAACAACGAGTAACGAGTACTATCAATAACATTCGCCGCCATTTGCAAACTCGATGGCACTGACTTGATCCCGTGACACTTTGAAATCCGTCACTCGTCAAGATCTATACTGTTATGCTCCTTGCTCCACGAGCTATTATTATTCGTAACTGTGAAATATCCTTGACAACATTTTATTTGTTTTTTATTAGTCACAATGAAAAGTGAGGAATGAAATTTATTTATTTTATTGATCTATTTATTTAACGCCCAGAGGGCTTTTAAATGTAGGTGGTGTAATTTTATTGACAGTTTTGAAACATAAGAAAGAAATAATAAAAATAAAATTACATTAAAAAATAATATATGCAAGAAACAAAATTAAAAATAACAAGAACATAAATTAAAAAATACAGCGATTTGACTGGTTTATAAAAATATAACTTCCATTTAGGAATAATGTTGAAATAAGTCTTTTACGTAATCCACAAAATTCGCAAAGTTAATATTAAATATATCGACATACCTAAGTATTGGTTTCCCATAGTGTGAAACCATTGTATTGGGGAGTTAATAATAATAAATGTGTTAATACTGTGATATCTCGGTTTGTTTCAGTTTTTATCATTCTTGTTTTAATTTGTATTTTTTTAGCATTCTCCAGGAAATCCAAAAAAATTAAAATCATGATCAAGGACCAATAATAAAGCTTGCAGGTAAAAAAAATCACCCATATTTGTGGTAACCCTGTTCCAGATTTCTGCGCTCATCCAAGTGTTAATGGTGACAGCCCCTTTTCCAAGACTTGCGCCATCCTGCCTGTATGTATCTTATTTCTGGTGTCAGGACGAAATTACACAGCCGTTAATGCCATATACCAATGTTACACTACCAGAATTACACTTCCAAGATATTACACGTGGAGAGGAATACATGCACTTAATTTACACCTACTGGAATCAAACAGTAAACGGAGAAAACTTTGTAATACAAAATACCGTTTAATTTATTAAAAATACGATCAAATTATTCGTTTTCCTGCTAAAAACGGGACTGCAGGCCTTTGACAAGAAATGAATGAATCAAAAAGAATTCCTAACAAAGTATTAGTTAAAAGCGAGCATTTTATGAGGACGGCGGAACACGTGTTTATATAAATATTGATATTGATGTTGAGATACTGACATTGTGACATTCCGTCATGATATTTATTAGGAAAAAAACACGTGTTCTTGATATATTCTGAAATTTGTTATTCAATAGGTTCAAATTTTAGAATGTGCTATATAAGATATGATTAAAGATTTTAACGGCCAAAAGTATTATAGTGATTTATTTTTGGGGTATTTTGCCTTTTTTTTCTAAGCTCCTTCTTTAGCCAACGTTTCGGACAGCATTACTGTGTCATCATCACACACATTTGCCCTGATGATGGACACTGCAATGCTGTCCAAAACTTTGGCTAAAGAAGAAGGTAGCGCAGCACGGCATAATACCCCAAAACTAAATCACTATAATATGCCATATTAATTTCATATTCGAACGAAAGATTTTTTCAAGTGTGTAATTCTAGTAGCCGTAATTCAACTTTTTTCATTTATTTAGGAGTGATTTTCCACATGTTTGATTTTGTCCGTAAATTATAATGTTGGCAGTGTAATTTTTTATTTATTTTTATTGTTTATACCAGATCTCGGGGAGGGTGGTGCAATCCCACGAGCTCAATATTATACATTGAATATATAAAGTAAATACAAAAAATATTGTATCGTAATACATATAGGTACAGTAAACGAAAACAAAACACAATAATGCTCTCTCATTAAAAATTTAGGCGTATTAGATCTATCGAAAAATTTATATATAAAGATGCAAAAGTCGGTCATTTTGAATGCATGTAGGATAACGAAAGATTTTTTTAAATATTTATGTTGAGGGATCAGTACGATTTATAGGCCCTGTTAGAAGTTCTACCGAGCCGAACCCTCTGATATGAAAATATCTGGAGTCGGTGAATTATTTTCCCATTTGATCTCTGGCGAGTTGACATCTTGTTCTTGTATTATTTTGCTTATATAATGCACTTACATAATGTTGATTGACTAGATGATCATTTGTGGAAAAGTGTGGGGAGGGGTTTAGTTTTTCCTATGGAGAAGATTTAACCCGGACAATAAAATCGGAAGTTGAGAAAAAAAAAATAAAAAAATACTGGAACGTGAAATTTATACCTGTGTAATTTAGTCCCTTATTTCTCAGGGCTTCACACCTTTACACCTACTTATAACATATACTGGAATTACACAATATACATGTCTAAAAAATATATATTTAAAGGGTAGGTTTGTACAATAACGTCATCATACAGTGTTTCAGATTTTAAATAAAACGTGTTACATAATAATATAAAACTAATATAGATCCTAATCAATACTATTAGAAAACTGATGTGATGAGCTATAATTAATGATGCTAATAATTAGTTAAATTACACTGGTCGACATTTATTTTGCAGTCCCTTAAGCATAGCTAATTTTTTTTATATGTATTTAGTATCCATAAACATGAAATGAAACAAAAAAAAATTTATATGTCAGGTTTTTTTATTATTTAACAAAGTTTTTTTAACATAATTCTTCCGTAGTATGACTGGTGAAACTTTGTAAAGTTTTACTTGACAAAATTTCAAAACTAATTCAATTTATTTTTATTCTCCTGATTTGCGCTTGTGAGTATCTTGAGAGTCTCTTTGCAGGGTCCAGCAATAGTCTGCTAGCATAGATGGACTCCACTTTCCTTGGTATCGCTTTTCCATAGCCGCAATGTCCTGGTGAAATCGTTTGCCGTGCTCGTCACTGACATCTCCCATATTTTCGGGGAAAATTATTTTCGAAAATTATTTTATATTTTCAAAATGACATTCGAACCTAGTATTGCCATATTATAAAAAAAAATCAATAATAACTCACGAATAAATATGAATTAACACATTTAAGTAAAACTTTAAGCCCATAAAAACCTGACGTGATAAAAAAAAACTAATCACATATCTGAAATTAGCGTGAAATTTCCTGTCAGATTTGGCTACTTTCGTAGGGACAAAAAAAGTGTTGACCAGTGTTATTTATGGTAATAATGTTTATTTTTAAATTTAATATAATCCATTTCTAATCTCAAATATGTCGCTAGTTGATTGAACCAGACCACACCAGTATAGTGTCTAGTAGTGTTGTACAAAACTGGTATGGGTTAATGGAGTGCAAAAGCAATCCATTTTGTTTTGCCTACTGCCCTCATTTCGCACCATGTCATGGTGCGACTTCTTTGAAATATCTTTGTGTATTTAAGTAGCGTATTGGATTAAAAAATGGAAAATTTTTAGTGTAGAGGAAAGGAAGCATATTCGGAATACCATTTACATTTTAGGGTGCAGAAAATAAGATAAAAATGTTTTTACGAATAAAAGTCGATTTAAATGTTAAGAAACTAATAGTTTATTAGGAAACGAGAACAGAAATTAAAAAAAAATATTACAGTGCTTTTAAAAAATAAAAAATTAAAGAATGAGAAAAAATGCGTTTTTTTAAAAGTGCATGTAATTCGGAATAGTATATTCCAAATTATATTCACTTTTAATATTTCAGAATATAATAGTGTCTTGTTAATTATTTGCAATAATCACATACATACTCTTCTGTTTCGCATCCGGCACATTCATTGTGTACCCAGAGGTTGCACATTAGGCACTTGACCCAAAGTTCTCCCCTTACATCCTGACTGAAAGGACCATTGCAGAAAAAGCACACTGCGTCTTCATCGTTTGGTTTATTAGTTCCAGGAGGGATGACTATATCAGAAGAGGAACTGTCATCAATTACTTCCGATGCAGAAGAATCCGAGTCAGTAGCAATATCTGTCGTTTTTTTCTTTTTGGAATTTTTTGTACCCTTGGGCTTGTTCTTGGCAGTCCTCTTTTCCTGTTCATCTATTAGTTGCTTCTTGTATGGAGAACTTGATATAACGGTTGAAACCGCTGATTTACGCCCTCTATTGGATGTTTTTTTCCTAGTTTGCGGAATCGGGGAAACATCGAATGGGGTAATGATAGTGCGATTGGGTCTTCCATGCGAAGTCGACGGCTGGGGTTCAATCGCGACCAAGGAAGGACTTTGTTCTTCGGGTGGACTTTCCATTAAAGCTAATGGACGTGCTTCAACTTCCATCATGGGTGTTGTTGACGCTTCTGCACAATGCTGGACTTCAGACTCTTCAATTTCTGCAGCAAGAAAGTCAGCATCGCTAAAAATATGCCGGTTGAAGGGATAGATTCCACTAACTTTGAATCCATTTGCTGCAATCTCTCCGGTTTGGCATTTGCGATAAGCATTTCCAAATAACTCCGTTATGTCATATACTGACAAAGCTCGTGCGTTATTACGTAGCCACATACGAATTTCTTCGCTATAATAGGCCTTCAGAGGACTCATGAATGACCTGTCGAGGGGCTGAATTTTGTGTGTGCAGTGAGGAGGGAGTGATATTATGGAGACGTGATTCGCTCTAGCCCAATCTACAATCTCCAAGTTTTTTGTATGGCTATAATGACCATCCAAGATTAACAAAACCGGAGAGCTCTCGCTTGGTTTAGTTTTCTCCATGAAATGTAAAAACCATTGGCTAAATAGGTGAGTTTGTATCCACCCAGATGGATGACATACTCCAACAGATCCAGCCGGGGCTCCTTTCATGAGCTGTAGATTCATATTTTTGCGGGGGAAAATTATCATTGGAGGCACATATATGCCTGATGCGCTCATACAAACCACAATAGTTATAAGAGACCCTCGTTCAGCCGAAGTTAGTGAACCGATTTGTTTTTTACCACGGCGGCGTCCAATGATTTTCGGGATTTTACTTTGAACGATAGATAGTCCTGATTCATCTACGTTGAATATACGGTCGGCGGGGTAGTTTTTTTCTGAATACACATTTTCTAGTATGTCGTAAAATGTGTCCAATTTTTCTTTGGTAAAACCGATGGCTCTTGCAAACGAGGTTCCTGTAGGTTTTCTCATAGATAACACATTTTTGTGTCTATTTAGGAAGCCTTTCAACCAGTATCTGCCAGCAATTCCCGATTTAAAAGGAGTTGGATGATTAACAGCCACTTGATAAGACAATCGTCGGATATCCATTTGTGTTAGACCATAGAATTTTTTTTCCATTACAAGGGCGTAGTCTACCAATTGTTTTTCGAACTCTGCACTAAAAACTGGTTTTCGGCCAATTTTCTTTGAGGTTAAAGTCAAAGGGTCCGCATCTTTTTCAGATGCGAGTCGAAACAAAGTAGTACGTGGGACTTTAAAGTCTTTAGCTGCCATCAAATATCCCATTTTTTTATTGCGAACAGCACTAATGGCTTCACACATATCATTCGAATCCCACTTCTTCCTTTTCTGGTACAAATTTGGTGACGACATCTCTGTAAAATTAAATAAAAGTACTTAAAAAAAATGAATATAATTTGGAATACTATTCCGATTTTGCATCACATTCCGTATTCCGCATTAGCAACATATAACCTAAAAGATCTTTCTTATATCACATGTCAACGTATTAAAAAATGCAAAAACGAAAGCCATACTATAAAAATATAACTCTTTCTGAAGTGATTTCATTTGTAATGTTATAAAATAGTTTGGAATATGGGGTGATTATATTGGATTAAAAACTCACCAAAAAAGTTTTGATAAGAGCAACTTCACAAAACACGTCAGCATTCATCCGCAGACACAGGAGAACTATTATACCGGCCAAAATCGAGGCTCACAGCTTAGACTTTCAATAGTTATAATTATTACCGATAGATTCCGCCACCTGAACCGAAGATAAGACGGTATTCCGAATTACCAACAGTATTCCAAATACGCTTCCTTTCCTCTACAAGTTAATTTTCATATTTTAAACAAACATTGGGTTATGTATATTTGAAGTGTGTAATTCTAGTAGGTGTATTTTATAAAGTAATTCTGCTCGTGTGTAATATTACTACGTGAATTTGACGTCTGTGTAATTTTGTCATGTAACCCTTATTTCTCAGGACATAAATACACCTTCAAGGAAAGATACTCACTTCATACCTCTTCCTTCGAAATATGTACATTAGCGATGTTATTATTTAAACGTGAGGTGAATGTAGTGTATAATATGTACGTTCACATTATAATGGGCTTGCTAAGATGATTAGGTGCCAGTGAGAGGAAGGAACTAGATTGAATATAGTAATATTTGGTAGGTAGTTCACACGGGCGTGTCGGTATTTTGAGATTACTAATAATTGAAAAGCAACATAGGCACAAATACTTGGTTACAGCAAGTTCGAGCGATTTTTGGCATACTATGGAAAGTTTGCAAAAACGTTTTGAGTGATTGCTTGTCATAGTGTCCCAAATTTATAGAACCTAAATAAATGGCGAAATTCAGATGGATTCATAAACTGCAGTTATCAGTTTTTAAGTTTTTTTATGAATATTTACAGGAATGATATTATTAATTGGCATTGATAATATTATGTTAAATTTTATTTTTTATCTTCCAAAATGCTATTTTATACTTAAGAGATATAAGAATCTAAAGTCTTTGTTTCAAGTTTAAAAATGGTTATTTTTGTTCCTAATACTTGATCTTCATTGTTGTTATTATTTAAAATTTGCGAATCTTTTGCTCGGTTTTTACATCGATTATTGTATAATAATGACCAGCCATTTAATAAATAAAGATTCGAAATTTTAAAATTGGAAATTCATATGTCATACGGCATATATTCTGGTCTAGTAATGTGTAATTTCTATCACCTAAGAAATTTTAAAAATATAGCACTATAGGATTCATATGTCTTATACTGATTTATAAATGTGGAAATTCTAACTATACAATTGTAAATGTTCTCCAAAATGCCTTGGAAAGAATCTCAGACTTGTGATGTCCCGAAAGAAACCATTCATCCAAATTGACCATGGTATTTAATTACATCTTTACGATTCTTTCAAGGATAAAGAAACCATACTGTCACTTCGAATGTAATCAACAATGTTCTCAAAATTTGTTTTGACAGCATCGCCATTCCATTGTAAAAATATTATGTACTATATACACAATTTGGCCGTCCTGAAACGGGAATCCTTCCCAGTTGGACAGACTTAGGTTCATTTTGTTTGTTATTGTTTTTTGTCATAGAGTACAAATAATATGAATAAGTCTCATTTAACTTGTTTGTCATTATTTTTTTTAGATATTGTACACTTATTCATCTCTAAATAGTATAAAACGTAGTAACTATCCGCCTCTGTCTGTTCTTCTAAACTATGCAACGGAGTTTGATAGAGTTTTCACAATCATTTATATATTTTTTTTCTTGATGGTTTACTTATATATAATACATGGATATTATATTCATTGAAAGTAGAGAAAAGTCGAGCAACGCCGGTTAACCGTAAGCTAGTTTATTTTATATTATTGGAACAAACAGTACATTGTTTACAGTGATGAAACAATTTACAGATATAAAATATTTCAAGGTGGAACCCTATGATATATTTCTTTGAAATGTCTTATTTGTGGAATATATATTTAGTAATTACCGAGTGACGTGCGTAGTGTATAGTTGTGTGTGTACCAATGAGTTTGTTTGTTGGTGTGAGAAGTAGTGATCGTACGCGCATTTAACAGTTTATATCATTGACATGATGCTTCTTTTGAATTTGGGCAGTGAATCCGAAAAAATGTCATCATATTGAGTTAAGACAAATATTATTTTATTTTATTTATTTATTCGAGACACAAACAGGATATTTATAAAAACATTAATAATGGATTACAAAATAAAAAAGTACAATTATAAATATCCCTAGACTAATGTGTCTGCAGCAATCACATTTGCACATTCACATAAGCAAACATGTAAAATAATGACAGTATTTAAATACAAAACTTAAAACTTAATTACAAAGATTTAAGCACATAATAAGTAGAAAAATCTCAAGAGTACATATTAAAAAAAATTCTAAACCACTAAACATTTTTTTTATTTATTTATTTTTCTTTTTTTTTAAGTACAGAAATCGTGGAGATATTTCTTGAAACACGTTATATTATTTGCAAAAATATCTATGACAGTGTGTATTTTAGCAAGATCATTGTATGATCGAGACATTCTAGACATAGGATTAAAATATCCAGTGTTATTGGCAAAAATTTCGGTCCAAAATATGTTCATATTTCTAGTATATTTGGGCCTGGCGTAAAATAAATAAAAATAAATATTATTGAATAGTACGATTGATTTCCGAAGTAGCTGCTTAATTTGTTTTGTAAATAAGTGTATAGAATAGTGTTGTATGACGTGTATGTCTCAAAGGTATGTTAAAAATAATTAAGGATATTAGCTCGGTAGAGCTGACTTTACTGTTTAAAATTATATGTATAAATGTTAAACTAGCCATAACTTTTACTTAGCTAAATATAAATGTTTAATGTTGTCTTCTGTCTGCCTCTTAGTCGCTATGTTATTTGTTTCATCTGTCATTCTTTCCATTGCGAGCACGAATTTCCTTCCGAGTGCGGGCCTTTAACGAATGAATTCACAAGTTTCATGACAAACTATCAGTAAAGCACGAATATGTTGTGAGGAAGTCGGAACACGTGTTCTGAAAAATAATAATACTTCGTACAAGCCATCTTGTGATCAGATATATTCTGATCGACTAGGAAATGGTACCGCAGTCACATTTTTGACAGTATCTTGATAAAAAAATTAGTACTCATTTTTCTCCGTGTACGAGTGACAGTTTACATAAATTTTCCGTGGAGAAAAAGTAGTTAACTACAAGACTTCATGTAAAATTTTAACATTATAGAAACTAATATTATTTTAATCGTCTCATAACTACGGAGGTAAATATTGCTTAGCGGTGATTGAACGTGTAATTCAATCTAATCTCTATAAAAATGTCCCGTTTGCGGATAGAGAAAGTAGGTCCAAAGCGGAATGCCTGATTAAAAAAGAAAAAACAATCAGCTTTTTAAGCGTAGAAATAACAGGGTGGATTTCAGCATCACCACTACCCCAAGTAGAGCCTTTACCCCGGGCAGAGCCTCGTGTTTCAGGATTTAAACGCCGTACTGAAAAATGTAATTTATTCACCCCGGGGGATGGTTTTTTCGCAAAGTGTACGTGGCAAAATAAAAGACCAGTGTCAAATATCTCTAGGGGTCGCATGATCGTTAAAATACCTGTTGTTGGAGCAAATTAGATGCTCTTAGGGGTGCAGGAAAACAATGCACGTCGTGCTTCAACTTTAAAACGGTTTTGTTACATATAATGTACATGTTACCACCGGAATTAGCTCCATAATTTATTTATTTTTACAAATGTTGCAAAGAATGTGACGTTACTATGGTACCCCGTTCTAAGGTCATATTGTACATGGTTTTGTGTGGAAATTCTAAATTAGGTCAAGCTTATTTTGTAAATACAGGGTTTGCCAATAAGAGGTGTTATTTTGATATTCAATCGTAAAAGATCAATGGTTTCGTTGCTTGTGTGACACGTAGCGCCATCTTGTTGAAAGTAAACGCTGTCCAAATTAATATCATCTAATTCCAGCCATAAAAAATCATTAATCATCTGTTGTAATCCATTCACCGTAACTGTTGCCCAGCCTCATTTTCGAAAAAGTAAGGTCCAATGACTCTGCTGGACCATAAACCGCACCAAACAGTCACACATTGAGGATAGAGAGGCTTTTCAATAATAACTCTTGGGTTTTCCGAGCCCCAGATGCGACAATTTTGCTTGTTGACGAAGCCACTGAGGTGGAAATGGGCCTCATCACTCAAGATGATTTGCAATTTGATTCACTCAAGTGAATTTTTATTATTCCAATGCGTTGTTGAAGCAGGTATCGTTCCATTTTTATTGATGGCGTAGTTTTTATTGTCAAATGTCAAATAACGACAGCTTAAAAAGTAACATCTACCGTAATAGCGGGCTATTGAAAATAACACCTCTTATTGGAAAACCCATTCTGTTTTTTTAATTATATTTTTGTAAGTGTCCAAAAATATTACAAGAGGAAAATTATAAAGCAGTATCTAAAAGAAAAAAACATAACATGGCGTTAATCTTTCTTTGATTGAACCTATAGTCTTTCTTTCCGTGTTCATAGGCCATATCAATACGTCTTTTAAGTCGGTTGAGTTTTTAATGTTTTTCATTGCAAGAGGGAAGCAATTAAATAATTTTATCGAGAGATATTGCAAATTTATTTTTCCAAAATTCGTTTTAATTGTAGGTTGATGGAATGTACCTACATTGTATCGAGGAAATTATGAATCGAAACGAGTTTGTTTTTGTTTTTTTTTTTTAAATGTGAAACCCAACTGCTGCCAACGCCTAGTGCCAGTGAGACTATGGAAACCCCAATCGGGGTATTTTGTGAGGCTGAAGGTAGTGGGTAGGGGAATGAGATGGGAAGGGGAAGGTGGAAAAGTACTTGGCTCTTCAGATCTGGTCACCAAACACGGCAAAGCCATTTCAAGCAACATTTCAATTCTGAATGGTGGTCTTACATCAGGGCGATACTGAGAGTGTTTCCCAATCTAGAACGTACCACAAATATATTACATATTATTTTAATCAAGTAATTTGTGAAATAAAACAAATAAATCAAATAAAATTTACTTGCCGTGATTTGAACCCGTCATCTCCAGCTTGCTAGTCGAGATCCCTACCCCTTTACCACGGAGACCGTCAAAGTTACACTGATTTTTGATTGCGTACATTAAAATAGTCAAGAGACTTTTGTAAAGAGCGTATTACTGTTTGAAAGACAATAAATTCAGGGCATTAAAAACATAATCTGTAGGGTTTTTTTTCAATTTTCTATATTGTTTTTATGCTATGAGGACTGATTATAGAGTGTTTTTCTTACTTGTCGTAAGCGATTTTTTTATTTCAAGTAATTGTTTTACATCCATTTATTTTTTGAATTCCATTGTCTTATTAGAGATCAAGTCACAGGAGGAAATGCGTAATTGGTTTATTTTCGCTGTAAGCTAAGTACTACTGGTGTAAGGTACTTCTACCTTCCATATAAAATTGAATGAAAACTACGTCCCACTTATAATGCCTGACACCATAGATTTTCATCCCATTTGAATTTTGTAAACACAATGTTATGTAGCAAATTTAAGCTTCGATTAGTCAAATACTTAGATCACGAAATACACCCACAAAAAACGTCTTATGTTATTCTATATTCTCTCTCTCTCTCTCTGGTTTCAATCCTGGGATTGGTTTGCAGCAATTTCATCTAATCTCCTTTTCCATTCTTCCCTGTCTTGTGCGGCTCTTTTGACTTGTGCATATGATGAGCAGCGCACGTCCACCAGCATGTCCTCCAGGTACTCTCGGCGTGGGCGTCCCCTAGAGTTGGTCCCCTCGGTCATACCCTCCATTATGACATGCAAGAGACCTTCTTGTCGTATAACATGGCCGATCCATCTTGCACGCCTTTCGGACAAGGTCCTGAGCAGGTGCCTTCCTCCTTCGATTCTATATTATATGCTCCAAATTTACAAATTGATCAAATTTAAACCGTCTTTTTATTTTAACCTCCTTCTGTTCTATATTGTATGCTCCAAATTTACAAATTGATCAAATTTAAACCGTCTTTTTCCCGAAAATGAATGTATTTTTACTTTCTTTTTAGTTTATTTTCAACTAAATTGGGAAACCAATTTGGGAGGCAGGTTTGGTAACCATTGGAAAACAACATCCCTGCTATATGTAGATCAATTCTAAGTGGTTTGTTGCGTTTAATGAGTTCATAGGGTGAGAATTGTCTAGGTCTTGGCGGCGAATGCGTTTACCCACCTGCTGCGTTGTGGGCCAGATTGGAAGACACTGATTGAGGGAGACCTATTGAACTCTCCAGCCGGATTCTATCGACTCATCGCCTTGCACCGCAGTGAGAGGGATGGATTCATACATCCGTCACTAATGGAGACATTGACATTCAGATACCCACCCCTCATACCTTTTTCCTTCCCAGAACTTCCCCTACGCCCTTTTCCCTAAAAATACCTTCCACACAGCATTCCCAAAGGTGATTTATGCCCCGTGGGATTTTTTTTTCGCAACGGTCGAGTTCGAGAGATCAGTCAATAATGGACACAGATTACAAATACGGCTCCTTAGTTTCTACAGCGCTTCTGTCATGTCTTCAACCCAACCGTTAATTTAAAGGAATGTATCAAACTTATTTCCTAATTAGAAATTAACAGAGTCAGCAATTATTTTTCAGATGGTGTTCCAGACCAGAGGCGGCTGCTAAATTCAACAGTGGTGTGAAATTACTATTCGTTAAGGGCCAGCGGTTTGGCACCTATAATTGTCCTTTTCTTGCGAAATTATCTCAATAAATAAAAATATTTAAAAGCTTGAAGAGTGTTCAAGGGAAATATATGTTACATGTCGGTAGTAATTCGGAATGCTGGGGATTGAACACACGATGCCTGTGTAGGGAAACGACGTATTTTGACCACTAAACTGTGATGTCTGTATGAATGTGTGTAGGTGCAAGCGAGATAGTATACTTGCGAGATGCTATAAAAGGCGATGCATACTAGGATTGTACATAGATCACCTAAGAGTATTATTATTGTACGACCTTCGCACGCTACAATACTCCATACTTTACATTTGGCGCAGCCGGTAGGATGAACCTACGGCGCCTGGCACTAGTAAAAATCTCAAGGGCACTGTATTAGGTGCTAGGTATTATTTACAGTGCCTTGGCTTCTTGGCGCCTTGAAAAGTCGGCGCTCGGAGCTGACTGCTGCAATTGTGCCTCCACATGACCGGCCCTATAAACATTACAATAATGCTGAAATATGAAAACTGTGAAAGTAAATTAATTTTGACAGAAATGACAGGAAAGAAAATATGATAACAGATTTAATTACACACGTGTTGCAATATTTAATGAAAACTCTTAATTAAAAAAACCTTATTTCCAACGCAGATGAATTTTCATTTTTCCACTCCGAAAGCAACCCTTTCCCTTTTTTTCTAATTTGGACGTATTAATTACTTACATATTGAGCCTTCAAAAGTGCGGGGTGAATCAATTAAGCCATTTTAACCCCTTATAATAGCTTTTTTCACATTTATTTTTATGAGGACGGCTTAAAAGGGTTAAAAAATCTCCCCTATTTGGAATTTTGGGATTTTTTTCACTTTTTTTTCCTTTTTTCGGGTTAATCCGTGAGAACGCAGGGGTCATAAAGAACGGTGTTTACTGTACGCTTTATTAAACGGTAAAGGCAAAAAGGGGAATAGGTAAAGGGATGGGTTTTTCACCCCATTAGGCTGGATGGAGTCATTTCAAAATCAGGTCACGTGACAGTTGACTTATAGGCATTTTAAAAATAAAAACACTCCCACGGGCAGGTGTCTGTCTAGTTTAAGAAATTGATTGTTGACGTATAGCAAATAGGTATTGATATATGTTAGAGGTTGAAATTCCAAGGAAAATGCAATAAGAATCTATGAGTTATTCAGATAGGTTAAGTATTTTTTTATGATAAACTAATGATTATAAGATAAGGTTTTATGCATAGCACAAAGGATAATAAATTATAATAATGAATAATTAAAAAAAAAAAACAAATAAAGTTGGTTGTTTACAGGTGGAAAAAAATATAATAAGCAGTAATTGTTGATTGAAGTACTAGTGCACATTGAATTATTTGGCGTGTTGGAAATAAGTCGACGTGGCTCAGTGGTCCAGAGCTTCTGAGACATCAGAAGGCGCGGGTTCAATTCCCGTCGGGGAGACATTTTCAATATTTTCGTATTGATATTACAGGCGACTAATTTTTGCTTATAATAATTTATTAAGTATTTATTATTGAAATAAAACAAATTTGAAACGAATAAACTATCAAGCCGTTTTCCTACAGGGGTAGGCAGAGAGTATAGACCGCCAAACAACTCTGTCTTGACACAATCTACTTGTTTCATTAATATTCGTAAATACTGTTGTCTGTTATTCTGATTTTTGATATTGCTTAACTCAAGTAATGGATTCACTTGTTAGATTATTACTTGTTACACACTTATTCAACGGGTGTCCCCGACTTCTACCATTCATATTATGTATACTTCTTACACTCCTTTCTTACAATCCCATACCATTTAATCATATTATTTATTATCCACTAGCTTTACCCCGCCACGCATTGCTGTGGCTCATTTTGTCTGTGCAGATGAAGAATAATAGCTCGTCAAGCTTTCACGTCCAATAGATGGCGCTGTTTTGAAAAAAAAAAATTTTAGCCGTCACAGGTGACATTTATATAATACTAGTGGGCCCGTGCAGACGTTGTCCTGCCATTAACCGTCAAACAGAATTTTGACGACTTGTCCGAAAAAAAACGGTCGCAGAAACCCTGAAAGACGTAATCAACAAAACCTTTACTGGTGTATTCGCCAAAAACATTGAAAAAGAAATCCGTGCATGATTATAAAATACGAGAGTGCTGAATACAATGAAGATAACTTCATGAACGACATTATCACTCAAAATCATAAAATTAATAATATCGAACAATTTTTTTTTTGTTAATAAGAAGAGCGATAAACTATGCAATGCAATTATCAAACCAGTGCACAAGTAAGAAAAAAAACTCATAAGAAGTTATGAGTTCTAACAGAAGTTAGAAGACAGTTCTAACTGTTATAAAATTTCAGACGGAGTAATATTTTAAATAAATTGTCACGAAACAGATCTCTCAAACACATTTTAAAATCCCCGCGAAACTAAATTCAACGCAGAACTAGGCAGCGCAGAGCGGCGCGCATGTATGCTGCGCACCGACGTGGAGGCCCAATGGTTTTTGTGACCGGCGGCCATCTTCACTGCAACTCTAGCTCTGGGCTCGACCAAACTCAACTCCAACTTTTGCAACTCCAAAACCCGGCCTCGGACCCTGTGCGCCGGCCCCGTCTCCTCAACATCACCATAGCCTAGCACGCGCACGTTTTGCGCGTGTAGACGATTTCTACCTTGGTTTCCACTCTAAAATGTCTGGAAGTAACACATCGCTGGCCTCGCAACTCCTGCATCCCCCGGGACAACTCATGTAAACGTACACCAAACCTTTGCCCTACTATATGCCTTCTTTAAATGCCTGATAAAGACGTCTGCCAGACGGAACCAATATGAGAAGGAGATTTGTTAAATTTTTAGGATTTACTAGTTTGTGGGTTAAAACAGATCCTAAAGGACTCTCAATATCAGAAGGTTGTTTTTAATAAAAGAAGGTTGAAATTCACTGAGTTTATTTGAACACATTGTTATACGCGACGGTAAATTTTACATGGAAGATTCTAGAATGTAGACGGTATTCAAAAGGGCACGACCAGTCGAGACGAACGAGAAATCAAGAATGGCTCCGCCAGCGGACTGACGGACCGCTATCTTGGACACAGAATGTTGCCATAATAAGGAAATTATTTTTATGTTGTTCGTTGGTAGGTACCGTCTACAAATTCAATCAGCCAGGAATAATTTAGGATGTATATTGTGTCCCCTTTTTGTGTTATTCTATGTGCTTGTTGAAAAAAACACTGAACTAGATATTTTTTTCTTATAAGTTTTAGCAAAGCTATCTGTAACATTTATATCCAAGTATACATTATTTTTTATTATTTCACATACATACAAAACAGGGGATATATTTTATTGTTTGTAATGCTTTATCTGCTAATTCACTTTTTAAGATGTCTTCAAAAACTAGTATTTACCTTATTTTTTGTGTTATTTTAAAACTTTTTACATATTTCATGATTTTGTTTCTTGTATTGCATCTCTACAGTAACTCTTAAAATAACTTAAATTTATATTTGATATTGTATCTCCTCTTAAACCATAGAAATAAGATAAAAATATAATACCCACACTCAGGCTTCGCCTTCGTGGGTTTTTTTTTAATTATGTACATTTATTTCAATATTTTTTATACATTTTTCAATATTTTATGTAACCATGTATGTATAAAAAAAAATCAATAATAAATAAAAAAAAAACATGTAAATACACTCATTAATCATTCCCATATAGGTGTTTCATTTGACGAGGGAGTGGAGTCTTGAATTGTTGAATGTTCCCCGTGTAAAGGCATAACCTGTCCACCCACACTCTGAGCTAAACAATTTGAGTCCCATGATTCTACCTACTGAAACTGAAAAGCCGGCACTGTCTCCCATCGTGGAGCCCCCAAACCCCAGTTCGTAACAAAATAATTATGAAAATCCCAGTGTTAAAAATACTAATATAGGTATACAACCTATTAACAATACTAACTTTACTATTAGACAATTGAGTATAATTTTGTTCCCCAACTCCGGTCGAAAATCAAACCGCCAAGATCGAATTAGAGAATGGCCGCAACTTGATTGGCGTTTAATTGGCCCGAATCTAATCCACTTCCATCGAAACGAAGACCATTGCTTACTTTCAAATAACCAATTATTTTCTTCATGTCAATTTAATGCCTCATAATTTTTTAAATAAATTATTCAAACAATGTAATTATTTTTAAAATTTTCCATTTTTACTAACTCATTAGTTTAATAATATGTTTGGGTTTTGGAACAAATCATTCAGACCCATTATAAATCATTGCGACTCCCTTACCGTCATAGTTAGAAATATGAACTAAACGATGTTAAAAAGAGACAATACCAAGCTTTATATTCAACCAATAACCACAGAATAACTAAAATGTACATCTTTATGAAACCAAAGATTCCGACCGCAGTTTGAGAAAAATGTAAATTTATTTTTAGTAATTATTTTCATATGAAAGGACAAAGAAGAGGTAGCAGTAATAATAATAATAATTGGACAATTTTTATAGCGCCGCTTTTATGAGTTATCACCTCAGGGGCGCTTTACAGTTGATGCAGGTATTACAAAAAATATAAATATTACCAAAATAAACTGAATTTAAGTAAAGTAAAATTAAGAACAGGAACAGGTGACATGAAGATAGAAGATGAAGATTCTGCAGCAAGAATCCTAGGTGGTGAAGAAACTGTACCAGCTGCTGCAGCGAGAGAGTCCACCAACAGTGCCAACACGAGGTTCGTCATCCATCCAGGTATGAGTCTGCTGCTAATAAAGCGCTGACACAATTTTTTTTTTTGTTTTTTTTTTAATACATAAACGGCTATACTGCCTTTTATAAATAAACATATTATAGAGTACAAAAGTAATAAAAATAATATCATTACATAATAGTGGTTTTAAACTTAAAAATAACATACAATTATTTTGTGTATCACAACCAAAAATAACAAAAAAAGAACAATGAGAAATATCATCATTTCATTTCAACATGTCCATATTGCGTATATAAAGTTACATTATGGAAAAATAATTTTTGAGTGCATGTTTATATTGCGCTAATTTTAATAAATAAATGTCGCCGATGTTAGCATGTTCATTTCCCGAAATGTGTAATCGACTGATTGGTGAGTAATAATGTGATAATGTATGTGTGTTATTATAGTAGAACGGTAGAGTCAGTCTATTGTTAGCGCGACCAGGGCAATGAAATCGTATTAGTTCTATTAAATCAGGGGTATCCAGGACCGAGTGAATTATTTTATATAATATTAATAGATCACAGATTTTTCTGCGATCTGATAAATTTACGAGATTAGTCCAGTTTAATAACAAATTATAGTCCACGGATTCTCTTGGAATACGTAATTTAAAATTAATATACCTAAGGAATCTATGCTGGACTTTTTCAATCGCTTGAATATGGATATTGTAATGTGGAGCCCAAATCGTAGAGTTATATTCCAAAATGCTTCTCACTAGCGTTATGTATAAAATGCGAATAGTATCAATGTTACAAAATTGTTTGGTTATTCTAATAATAAATACTAAAATCTTCATTGATCTATTAATAATATTAGTAATATGGCTAATAGATGTAAGTTTTGAGTTAAAAATAATACCTAGATCATTTATTGTTTCTGCTGAGTTTAATATAATTTTGTCAAGATTGTATTCATAAATTGTCGGTTTCTTTATTTTATAAAATCTTATTATTTGTTATTTATTTACAATATCCTCACATAGATAACAGACCTTGGCAGCACCGCTGTGACATTCGACGAAGATGGAAAATGGAGACTCTGCAGCAAGAATCCTAGGTGGTGAAGAAACTGGACCAGCTGCTGCAGCGAGAGAGAGTACCGCGTCCACCAACAGTTCCAGCACGAGGTTCGTCATCCATCCAGGTATGTGTCTGCTGCTAATATTTATAGTTCTTGTCACAAGACTACCCTGGAGCCTTTAAATGTTGCACAAAAATTAATTTAGAAAAGTTTTTTATATCCGTCACAGTTATTAGATAGTGAAAGTAAAATTATGTCAATAAAGCAGATGTACATAATAAAGGTTCTCTGTAAATTTTTCAGCAACATTGATACTGCCAGAAGATCACAACAAGTGCACAACACTATATTTGGTTCTTTTTTTATGTTTCAGCCGGTGAATACCAGAACATTCTTTGGACAAAGGAGTTTTTCTTATAAAGCTCCTTTGCTTTATAATATGCTCGGTATAAATATAAAAACTATAGGTTCGTTGAATCTATCCAAGAAAATGGTAAAAAAATCTGGCTGAGGGTGGTGATGTTTGTTGGATTGCCCATGTCGTGGCTTCTGTCATGAATCACCTTAGGAGCCCAGTATTCGATGTAATCCTCGTGTGTATGTGTTATATTTATTTGATTGAAAATAATTGTAAAGCTGCTCACCTCGACACAGGAATTCCCCAGTTAGATGAGCAGCGGAGGAAAAAAAAGAATAAATAACCGAATAAAAATGTTTAAATATTGAAGACAATATTAGTGATTCTTAAACGCAAATCTGAAACAGAAAAATCAGAAGAGGAAACGGTCACATCTGGGACTCGAACCCAGGACCCTTGTCTTTCCGGGACAATGCTCTACCAACTGCGCTAATGGGACCCTATCCTCAACGGTCACTTTTAACTGTATCATACTTCGAATAAAAATAAAAATGTGCGGTGAAAAAATGAAGACAACGTTGGTAGTTCTTATTCGAAGTATGATACAGTTAAAAGTGACCGTTGAGGATAGGGTCCCATTAGCGCAGTTGGTAGAGCATTGTCCCGGAAAGACAAGGGTCCTGGGTTCGAGTCCCAGATGTGACCGTTTCCTTTTCTGATTTTTCTGTTTCAGATTTGCGTTTAAGAATCACTAATATTGTCTTCAATATTTAAATATTATAATTTGAGGTTTTACTCAATAAGTTATTCCGAAAAATAATAATTCATTTCTAGACTTGCAGAAAAAGTCAATAGATGTCGCACATTAAAAATAAAAACAATAAGATAGGTTTATCTATAAGACGCTGTCTAGGATTGCATTTAGTTCGGGTTGAATCTTGCGATCATACATAAAGATAGTTGCCAATAAAAATGTGCGGTGAAAAAATGAAGACAACGTTGGTAGTTCTTATTCGAAGTATGATACAGTTAAAAGTGACCGTTGAGGATAGGGTCCCATTAGCGCAGTTGGTAGAGCATTGTCCCGGAAAGACAAGGGTCCTGGGTTCGAGTCCCAGATGTGACCGTTTCCTTTTCTGATTTTTCTGTTTCAGATTTGCGTTTAAGAATCACTAATATTGTCTTCAATATTTAAATATTATAATTTGAGGTTTTACTCAATAAGTTATTCCGAAAAATAATGAATAAAAATGAATAAATTCATTTGTCTAGTAATTTTTTCTTTTGGCCATCGGTAATTTCAATTCAGTGTTGAGACGAAAAAACGTAAAATGACCCATTTAAAAAAAAAAATATGTTTGAAGGAAAAATTGTAATATTTAAAAAAAAAAGTGGGTGTGTCAAGCCTACGCAAGACAGAAGTGAAACTTCTAGTTTCAGCTGATGCTTGGCGTGGCGCAGTTCGCTGGTGTCTGAGAGAGAGGAAAGAAGAGAAGAGAGAGAACGTTCGTGAGCGGCTCCCCCACCTCAACAAGGTTTCACTTCAAAAATGCCACAGCCGAGAATCGAACCTCGCTTAACTGATTGAAAGCCAACCACGCTGAGCACCAACTGTAAGCAAAGCCGCATAAATTGATTATATTATGTAGGTTCTGAAAATATGAGAGCTTGTTATGTTTTATAATGTTACCTACATCACACCCAAAATATAATATATTTTTAAAAATAATGTACAATGTACAGAAATAGAATCCCACACAAGATCGCGTAGTGCGCTCTAGCGAACGGATATTTTATCAGAGGGAGATAGTTTTAATTTTTTTTCTGTAAATTATTACATATTATCAAAATAAATAAATTAATTAAATAAATGTAATACAATTATCATAATATACGGATTAGATAATAATTTTAATCCAACACAATAACGCAAAGCGCGCTCTAGCGGAGTAATGTTTTATCACAGTGAGATAAGTGTTTTTATTATTTTGCAATATTATTTTCTTTTAAAAAATGTTCTGACCTACTAAAAAATAAGATATTGAATGAAAAAGGCGTTAAAAACAAAAAAATAATGTGCGATGGCCGAGAATCGAACTCGGATCAACTGCTTGGAAGGCAACTATGCTGACCATTACACCACCAACGCCAGTTGTCGGGATGAGCTAAGAAGCATTTATATGTTACTTCAAAACTTTGACTAGATCAAATGAACTTTAATCGGTGGTGGGGGTACCCGCATTTTCGTTTCGGTCATGAGTCGGTTTTACTCCGGTCCTCGAAATTGCATGACGCGCGTAAAGAAGTTTCACTTCAATATATGTTTATTTTTAAAAACAAAATTTGAAAGCGTTTTCACGTTTTCAAATTTTTTTGGCTTGTGTTGTGGAAATATCTAATTTATTTGGATTTTATTGAGAAATGGAAATAGACACAAATTCTCCAACTAGCTGTCAGAAAGTAGGAGAGTTTGTGTCTATTTCTGTCAGAAAGTCTGAAATAGACACAAATTCTCCGACTTTCTGACAGCATCTTTAAGAAACATATAGGTCAATATGCCAGAGACCTGAGAGGTTAATCAAGTATGGGGAGTCCCTTTGCATTACTGACTGTTATAAAAAAATATTCATAATCCGCTCTTTCGTAGAGGGTGCCAATTTAAATACTTTTGGAAACAACACTTTTGCAAGTTACGATAAAATATTAAGATTAATTATTTCTTTGCGCTTGTTCGTACTCAATATGAATATGAATAAATAGTTTAGTCCGTATACAAACTCAATTCTTTCTAGAAAGGCATGCATAAAATATATTCAATATTGGATTGAATTGCCGATAAGCAATTTAAATATGATAGTTTTGTCCATATACAAACTCAATTCTTTCTAGAAAGGCATACAATACATATATACAATATTGGATTGAATTGCCGATAAGCAATTTAAATATGATAGTTTTGTCCATATACAAAATTAATTCTTTCACAAAAAAGGTATACAAATACAATATTAGATTGAATCGCCGATACGTAGGTAATGTGAATATAAATCAATAGTTTTGTCCGAATACGTAGACAAATCGATTTTTGTTCTCACGATAAATTAACAGGCCTTTAAAACGTCAACAAGAATATTTTGTGACAAATAATTCAACTGATTTGCCTCGATAATAATGACGTTTCAATTATAATGCAAACATATTCGGATTTTCACGAACACGCGTTTCGACATCCTGACAATGTGTTCGTAATTTACTAAAAGTTTATGGAGAAATTCTGGTAAATCGCAACTTAACGTTTGTTAGTCGAAAATGTCCTATTAATTCTTTCGTAAGGCCTGCAATTCCGTTTTTCATCGGAATTACTAATATTTTAAAGAGATTGGTTTGATTATCCGATACAATATTGTATTTGTATGCCTTTCTTGAATGAATTGAGATTCTATACAGACAAAACAATGTATTCGTGTTCATATTGCTACTGTACGGGGGCAAACAAATATTCCAATTAATTGTATTAAAGCATAACTTGCTGAATAAATTAAATTAGCGCCATCTTTGAACAGTTTATGAGTAATTTTAAAATTACCATTAAGGCCCCGTAGTGAGCGTTCAAAGATGGTTTGAAAGGGAGATATATGAATAAGAATGTTAGAGTGAGTGCGCTAATAAATAATTAAGCTAAAATGGTGAAAATATGTAATAAAACATGACTCGTTTGAAATAGAGCAAAAATCTCTGCATAAATGCAAAAGTTGCATTTACAGATACACTGTGAAGTTTTTCACACCTATAACATATGTAACAGAACTAAACGTGTTTTTAATAATTTTCGGAGCTTAGTTTGCGATTTTTTTTCTTTCGAGGGAATTTCGTATAATTACCATTTCAGCTAAACAAATGTATAGATATTGTATATAAAAATAACATATTTAAAAATAACATACATAAAAATAACATATATAAAAATAACATATATAAAAATAACATACATAAAAATAACATATATAAAAATAACATATATTTTTTTAGGAACTTAGTAATTCGAAATACGTGGGCTTAATTACATACCCAATAATAATAATAATTAGAATTAGCGTACGTCTTACAATAAGAAGCCTGTAACGAATTCAGCTTAGCGTGTCACCGCGTCTTGTGTTGTGATGATGGGAATCGTAGGGAATTATAGTGTGTATTATCATAAATTATAATATCGGAGTACATAATGATTACATTATTATCATTATTTGAGGTTATTAAACTCGGCAACGATAGCGGGAGCTGACATCTGGCGGGGAAAAAACGAAACGCGGCACTAAGTACTTAGATGGGACAGTGGTTGAAATGGAATCCGAGAGAATGATATTTTTTGTTTTCTAATTTATTCGTATTGTGATGATTCAACCGGTCAGCCTTCACCTGGTCAGGCGAAACTTAAGGTAAAACTTACCATTTAAAAGCATATAACAAAAGTCTCCATATTAGGTTTCCTTATTATTACATATTTGTAATAAGCATTTACTTAAACTAACCTATGACACAAAATATTGACAGATATATACACAAAAAATATAATTTAGGTGTTTGAGTGGGAGGTTAACAAAGGGGGACGGGTAATAGGGGGAATTCCAGCAATAACAGAGCGGTTTACTGGAAATATATCTAGAATGGGACTAAACGATAAATTAATTTGGTTATTCAATATACTAGCGTTATTATTTAGGGATTGTTTGATTTCAAGAGCTTCTAAGTTATCTAATCTTTTGCTTTTATTATTACGGTGAAGAATTTTAACCCCTGTGTCCTTATTAAAAGTATGATTGGTGGAAATAAGATTTAAGAATCCTTATTATTTGCTAAGAATTTCACAGGTTCACAATTTCAACAACAACAAAAAAAACTAGGTAAACGAACGTATTTTTCAATAAAAGCGGGGGTTTCTATGCAGACACAGCAAAAAACACAAAATAATAATTATTATTTCTTCATATGAAGCGGTTACTTTGTGATGTGACATTATAATTTAAAAATAAACAATAACTTTGTAAACATCACTTATAGGTAAATACTTAATGCCGACCAGGTTTCGCTACAACCGTAGCTTCATCAGGACAGTATAATACTAAACAATACTAAACATCTAAAATATAAATTAACATGTGTTGATATCACGGTAAGTAGACAGTCTGAGCTACAGTGGAAGAGGTAGGGATAGGTGGGAGATTGAGAGGTGAGTGCTTTTTGTCAATAGGGAACAATCTGAGTATAGGTAGGGGAACAATCTGAGACGCAATGTAGGCATGCTGTGTCTGTTCTACAGGTATTTCAATGGAGCCTGCTCCAAGGAGCTAGCAGCATTGATTCCTGATGCACCGGTGCACGTGCGCGAAACTCGACGGACACGAACTGAACACCCGTTCACGGTTGACGTTGGCTTCATGAGAACGGGCCATTTTTACGACTCGTTTTTGTGTAAGTCGGCTCGTATGTGGAACGAGCTACCGGCATCTGTTTTTCCTCCCTCCTATAATCCGAGCCTCTTCAAGGCCCGCATTAACAAATCCCTTCCTACAGCCCCCACCTTACTCCGCCTCACAACGCCGCCCAACCGGGTGGTGACATAGTTCCCCTGTCTGTGCACTGCACAAGCAGGGACACTCTTTTGAGGTGTCACATAAAAAAAAAATAAAAAAAATAAGACATTTATTTAAAATCTCTCAATCTCCCACCTATCCCTACCTCTTCCACTGTAGCTCAGACTGTCCACTTACCGTGATATCAACACATGTTAATTTAGATTTTAGATGTTTAGTATTATACTGCCCTGATGAAGCTACGGTTGTAGCGAAACCCGGTCGGCATTACGCACCTATAAGTGATGTTTACAAAGTTATTGATTAATTAAAAAAAATATATTATTATTATTACACCTAAGAAAACGACGCTTGAGCGTGTAGAGCAAATGAACGAAGAAAGGAGTGTAATGAGAATATATGCCACAAATGTGAATAGTAGAAGAAGTCGGCGACGACCGTGAAAAACATTGCATTCTCAAGTAAATCAGATGCTTGAGTCAGAATAAGAGAAGAGACGATATATGAGTGTGAATGGGGCAAGAAGTGCATGCCAAGACCGAGTTGTTTTTTGTTTCTTTCTCTCTGCCTACTCCTGCAGAGAAACGGCATGATTGTTAGTTATTTAGTTATCTGCCTAGAGTATAAATAGTCACAGTTGGAATCAAATACATAAAAGCAAATCAAAATCCAAAGATGTTATGCTATCAAGATATAAAAAAACAATTAGAAAGTAAAAAAAATTGAAATATCTACTACCTGCCTCTTTTGTAGATAAAATCAGGAATAAAATGTTATTTGCAAATATAAAAAGAAAATCTCGTATCTAGTTGGATTCCATAATTTTACCTTTGCAATAATTTGTTGAAATAAATTGCTAGCCTGATTTTTTCTTTAATAATTTATGATTTATATAAATTAGAATCTTACCTTCTTAATAATTAGATTTTTACACACCCATTCAGCGTTGGTGTGGTAAAGCCAGAATCGACTCAGGTTTAATACCGTTGAAAAGAGTCTGCCCACACAACCGGAGCATACCATGACAGTAATATGACCGAGCCACGAATTACAGGAAAGGAACAAAGCAACTGTAAGCGGCATTTCGCGGCTTTTCATACCTTTCGGTCGTGGCACGGTCATGGTTTGCTCCGATTATGTGGCAGACTCCTAACCAAACACACGCAATGGTAATAAGTAAACCTTTGCACTGTTCTGACCTTATACTATTTACACCACGTTTTTTTGTAAGGCTGTTAGAGTTCAACCGGTTATTTTAGGCCGATAATTAAGTCAAAATTTCGCTACTTAATAATAAAAATAAATTTAAATTTTGACAACGGTATACAATTAAATTGCATGTATAATTAAATATTTTAATCAATTAATTTTCCACGTTAACCACTGACACAAGACGTTACATTACACCATAATATGAAACCGCGAATCCGTGAAGCACAGACAAATACATATGAATACTTATAATACATTATGTACCTCTCTATATTCCTGCTTTCTGTATTATTGTATTACCTACATAATATAATACTGCGAAGGGGGTGCCATCTTACGTCGGGATTAGAAGTAACAACGGGGGAAACATGACACCATATTAAGAGTAAACGCGACGCTCGTTATATTCTACGTTTTCAAAGATGGCGTTAATTTTTTTATTATTTTTAACCACGCTTTTTGCAAAGTATCGCTTTACAATATTAAGAAAAATTATTTGTTTGCGCCTGTACATACGCAATATTAATATGAATAAACAGTTTTGTACGTAAAAAATCTCAATTCTTTCAAGAAAGGCATATAAATACAATATTGAATTGAATCATCGGCACAATATTGTATTTGTATGCCTTTCTCGAAAGAGTTGAGTTTTTGAACAAACTGAACTATTTTTTCATATTTATATTGCGTATATCCAGTCTTACCATCTTACTAGGCTCAGCCTTTTGCAAAAAAGTTACAGTAATTTCAATTGTACTAGCAATTAGAAAACAGAAACCGTCAGTTTTAATTTGTTCTAGATAGTGAGGAAAAAGTTTTGGAATACATGCATATTCAAGTTTACAAACGGTCTGAAAGGGTTAATAATAATTTGTAAACCCACCCAAGTTCCTCACCTCCCGGCTTTGTATGAAATAAGAGCCCCCTGGCGACGTAATCAAAACAAACGCGCCAACTTAAATTGGGTTCTGCTGCCATCTTACGGACGGGCCAAGAAGTAGCGCAAGATTAGAGGAGGAAAGCGTTATTATATTATTTTGCCGGAGCACGCCTCGCAGGAATATATCCTTGATATTATAATATATTACACCTTGTATTTTAAACGGGGACGCATTAGATAATAAATTGGATGTGCTCTTCATTTTTAATAATATTTAAATATTAAGAAAAAAAATTAATGCGTCATTATACTTCTTTTGTGTGAAAGAATTATTATCGAATTAAAAATTGACTTTTATTAATAAATTAATTTAAAAATACTTTTTTTGGATTGACTGAGGATGGAACCATCCTCCACAGAAATTGGCTCTTAACCGCTGTTAACTTTCAAAATGTCTTTTAAAACTTAAACAACAACAAAAAACCCTTTGTTTTGTTTGACTGAGGATTGAACCATCCTCCCCAGAGACCGACTAAAATGAGTGAACCGCGCTATCACTTAAGCCAAATCCTGATTGGATGGTACCGACATTTATTTTGTTCACTATGCTGTAATTTCAGAAAAATGCGTGTGTTTTAACTGCACTGAATATATAAACAAGAAGGCTGTAATAAAATATCTCAGTAATAATTACCATAAAACTCTTCTGAATGGGTTGTTTATAATTTTTAAAGATAAATTTAATATTGATTTTGTTACTGTTTCTCTGATTTAATATCTACATATTCGTAAAAGCCCATGTGGGCGTGTAAAATATATAAATAAATAGATGTGCATGAACACGTGTTCCGATTTATTGGAAATTTACTAAACTTTTTTCAAGAAACGGCCTGCAATTCCGTTTTTAAACGGATTACTTACTAGAGATTCTTAATAAATTAGCATTACTATTTTTTCTCCGTCCATGATTGCCGCCATGGCCGATTTCCACGTCCAAGATTTCATTTCATTCAATCAAGAAAACAAACTAGAAATTTTATTTAAAGAGATGTAACATTGCAAATTATTTCACTTTGCCATGAATCAATTACAACAAAAATATATAAAATTGCGCATTCTTTCACATTGTCAAGAATCTATTACAACAAATAGATGTAACATTGCGCATTATTTCACATTGTCGAGAATCTATTACAACAAAGAGATGTAACATTGCGCATTCTTTCACATTGTGAAGAATCTATTACAACAAAGAGATGTAACATTGCGCATTCTTTCACATTGTTGAGAAACTATTACAACAAAGAGATGTAACATTGCGAATTCTTTCACATTGTCAAGAATCTATTACAACAAATAGATGTAACATTGCGCATTATTTCACATTGTCGAGAATCTATTACAACAAAGAGATGTAACATTGCGCATTCTTTCACATTGTGAAGAATCTATTACAACAAAGAGATGTAACATTGCGCATTCTTTCACATTGTTGAGAAACTATTACAACAAAGAGATGTAACATTGCGAATTCTTTCACATTGTCAAGAATCTATTACAACAAATAGATGTAACATTGCGCTTTATTTCACATTGTCATGAATCTATTACAACAAAGAGATGACACATTACGCTTTCTTTCACATTGTCGAGAATCTATTACAACAGAGAGATGTAACATTGCATGATGAATGTGTATGTATGTATGTATGCACGTGTTTACTTATATGTGTGTATGCATGCATATATGTGTATTTATGTATGTATATAACATTCATGGATGAATGTGTATGTATTTATGTATGCACGTGTTTACTTGTGTGTATGCATGTATATTTGTGTATTTATGTATATATACATGGGTGTATGTATATAATATGTGCATATAAATAAATATTTTTTTCCTTTTTCTTTAAATAACAATGTACAATAACCATTTAAAAAAATAATAATTTAAAATCCCAACTTACACTTATATAAGAAAATTTAACCAATACACATAAATACATGTACCATTTAATCATAACCACGTAAACACCTCAGCACAGGTTCTCCCAGTGAGGTGTTCACGAAACATATAACATTACCCACCACAGTGTCGCCTACTCAAACCTACCTCACACCCAGCATAAAACAAACACCATATTAACAACAGTTCTATATTTATGTATTATATACAAATGTAAATATTTGGTAGACACTGTAATGTATGTATGATGTATAGAAATAAATAAATTATTATTATTATCAAGGTTTTACGCACAAACATTATCTATTATTTTTGTTGTTGGTTTTTGGGGTGTTATGCCGTGTTGCGCTAACTCCTTCTTTAGCCGACGTTTCGGACAGCGTTGCAGTGTCCATCATCAGGGCAGATCCGGTAGATCCGAAGATGTGTAAATTTTGGTTGTCGAGTTTGTGCTTATTTATTTGTGGCCTGGGCCCGTTCAAGTGCGAAATGCAAACGGAAGTGGCGACATCTTGTGGCGAATTCTGAAAGCACAGTATTTATGATAGCCTGGGATATTATTATAGATGGGATAGATTATTATCTATTATGTTTCTTAAAACTTAAAATGATATAAATAAATTAAAAAAGAAATGAAAATTGTGCATTCTTTCACATTGTGAAGAATCTATTACAACAAAGAGATGTAACATTGCGCATTCTTTCACAATGTCAGGAATCTATTACAATACCTACCTTTTCGTCATTTAATTTACTGCAATGTTTTCTAAAAGATTCGTGTATCTCTGTCTACTACCATTTTTGCATTGAAGAATTTGTAAAATTTTCCGTTTTAGTAAAATTAATAGATTATTTCGTTTTAATAATAGAACACCTCAAGGGGTAAAAGTCAGAAACATTGGAAGATGAAATAAAGACCTTAACCCTAGAATACTAAACATATTTTTTAGCCCATTAATGCTAAACTTCGCCTGTGAGGCGACTTTTATAAAAAAAAAAACATATTTTACTTAAAAAAAATACAACATATTAAAACAAAAACAAAAACACTTTTATTACATATTGGGTAACAAAAAAAAATAACACAATTCATTTTTTAAATACATTAAATATATTAAAAGCTTATTTTAAGATCATATATTTTGTTTCGTGGTATACAGAGATCTTTTACAAAAAAAAAAAAATCAAAAAAATTCACAATTGGAAATAAAAAAAAAACTTCTGGGTCTTATAGACCTGAGATGTACTAAGTCTATAAAAATATATTTCACAGCTTACAACTTAAAAATATTCATTGAGACCAAAATAAAGTTTCGGTTTTTTCCACCTACTTTTTTTTGTCGCATTTGCAACAGTTTGGAGACCGGTGTTCTAAGCAGTATGTTAACTTGCATTTTGCGCAGAAATAAATACTCATACGCCTCAATTTCGGGGGGCAGAAGTCACACATTGATCTTTTTCCCTTTTTTATGCATGGTTCATCTGAATCAGTGTCAGTATTATGACCAACCACGTCATGAATTGCAGAACGGACTCTTTTCTGCATACGTGGCCTTTCTTCCAAACGGATGGCGCACCAGTCGCTGCATAGGTTCTTGCTTAATATCTTGAGAAATTCTCTTCTTGACATTGGCTTTATTTTCAAAGCTTCGCAATTGGATACATAAATTACAAAGCTATTGAGTAGAGCCATATTCAACATTCCATAGAACATGCAAAGTGGCCAACGCCTAGTTTTACGGCTACAGCTTGAGTGACCACACATCTGGTCAAAAGTATCCACAGCACCTTTTGTTTCGTTATAAGAATGAATTATTGTCGGCTTACCGGAAACGGAGTCAACAGAAGGCTTGTCGTGCATCGTAGAGAGCAAAAGAACGGTCTTTTGAGGTTTTGGCTTGTAGCTAACAAGAGTGAGCTTTTCGTGGAATCCAAAAAGAGATGTCCCAACAGGGCGTGATGAATTATGTTTGAACTCTGGTGGAATTTCTTGCTTATTATTTCGAATTGTTCCAATAAGAGTAAGGTTGTATGGTGGTCGAAGCAATTGCTCAGCTAGCGGTATAGAAGTAAACCAGTTATCGGCAGTTAAATTACGATTTGTGCCATGTATAGTCTTTGTAAGCAGCTTACAATAGTAAGAGCCTAATGGTTCGTTTATAGCTGTACCGAGGTTTTTTCCCAAATACGGTGAGGCATCAAACATATATTTTGATCTAACATCGCACACTAAAACAATCTTTATTCCGTATTTGGCCGGCTTATTAGGAATATACATACGGAATGGACATCGTCCCCTGAATGCCAAAAGTTGTTCATCTATTGTCACGTATGAGCTTGGTTTATACAGATCTCTACATTGCTTGATAAAAATTTCCCAAATATTTCGGATAGGCGCAAACTTATCAGTTTTTTTTCTGTCGTCTCGAGTGTTACGATCATCGAAACGCAGACACTTTACAAGGAACTCAAACCGTTCACAGCTCATTGCAGCTAAATTTTGGGATCCACAAATCGTAGGATCAAACAGCTCATTTGTTGTCAAGTGATTATTTTTCAACGCTCCGCTCAAGATAAATATGCCAAGAAGCGCACGAAGCTCTTCTATTCTGACCTGTGATGTAGTAGTATTCTGAATTTTATACTTGGTAGCTGTTTGTATAATATATTCATTAGTCCGCAAAAGTACTTCGTCCATCAACTCCGAAGTAAAAAACAGTTCAAAACATTTCATGGGATCAACAATGCCCTTGGCGCCTTCTTTTGGGCCTGGCACAATATGGACTATGTTTCTCGAAGGAGTTCTGTTCGATTTTTGTTGTGACGAAGAAGGTTCTGAGGACCAAATATATTTGTTCTTTCCCCTCATAATCGATGCCGATGGCGTAATTATCCGATTCTCACAAGCCGGCTGCTCCCTATTTTGCGCCGTGGCTAAAGCTTCCTGAACATGAGTCGGTGTGGATTGTACATCGACATGAATTTGATTTGATACATGAATATTCTGCAAGTCATCGTCTAACTCAGTGACGTAATTGGGGTCATCCACACTGTCATCTGAATCAAAATCCGCTCCTAAATCGTCGTCCTCTTCACTTCCATCTACCGATATTTCCTCCAGCCATTTAAGTAGCTGCGCTTCAGACGTTGCCATTTCATAAAACTATAAAAATTATACTCAAACTTTAATTTTTAGCAAAAAATCAAAAAAAAAACCACAAACATATATGTACAAAAAAATTACCTTTAATGCTAAACTTCGCCTCACAGGCGCCACACGTGTCTGTATCTCAACAACGCAGCCGAGCAAATCCAAAAAACGTCTGTGCGCTAGCTCGTACAACACTCAACTGAGTTGGCGCGAGCGCATGCTTTGATACGAGTGAGCGATCAGGAGATATCACTCCAAAAAAAAATTGCTTCGCCTCACAGGCGATGTTTAGCATTCTAGGGTTAATAAGAAAAATAAAAAGTTTTTCATGTATCATTCCATTGGTACCTATTGTACCCTTTTACACTTTAAAATTTATTTAAATTTGATTATGTATTATGGGACAAGGTATTAAATTTTTATTCACGACTAGCTGAGGTCCCCGGCGTTGCCCGGGCTTTACACACAGTGCTTCGAAATCAGATGTAGATTATAATTTTCATCTTATTTTAAATGATGTATAAAATTTCACCGAGAAGTTCCGAAATTCTGCTTTAGGCGGTAGAAAATAGGATATTGGTTGTCTTAGAAATCTCACAAATAGACCTCCCTTTCGTTTTTATGGCCAAACGTGCGAAATTTCATCAATCTCGGAATAGGAATAAACTAATATAAAAATCAAAACCACACCGCCCGCCCACCACATATAATAGTTTTACATATATAAATTTGGTTCGATCTTCAATTCACCCCTGATCAAAATAATAAAACGTCCAGGGTGGCAAAACGTCTGCAAGGAGGTGGTGGGTGGTAGAAGAAGAAAGAAGGGGGGAGGAGGGTTATGGAGGAACAGTTCCGCGGGGTAAGTTTGGAGAACTATTATAATTATCTAACTTCAATTCCTGGAGGTGCCGCCCAGATTCTACTTACCCGCTTTTGCGATGTGCCCCCGTCTCCTTTCCACCGAACTGGAGTTGTGGAGGCTACAATACTGCCGGGGAATTAATGCTGAGAGGATTTGTTCATTATTAATAGGGAAATACATTTTTTCAGATATGCAATTTCTGCAAAAAATATCCCATTTATTTTTTAAAGTATAAATTCATAAATCTAGACGAAACATAACATAGAACAAGACACAGAAATAAAAAAAGGTAAGGTAAAAGGTCGGATAGATCTCAACTGGGAATCGAACCTTGGATCTTTGTCTTACCAGGAAAATGCCTAAACTAATTATAAATTTTGAACTTTGTCAGTCCATAGTAAAACATGAAATCATTGTTTGGAGAGGAGCAACAAAAACACCTATCGGACATTTGGAAATCGCACAGAAAACCAACTTAAAGATAGTATCTACATAAAATGACTGACACAGAGCAAATATTCAAAATGTTTGTCGTTCTAGATATACGCCAATTATAGGTACCTACATAAAAAAACCACAAAACTACATCTTAACCAAAAAAAACAAATATCAAAACAAACCTTCATTAATAGACCAGTTAGACCATAAAAACTCCGACACTATATACAAGCCTTGGACGAAGAAATTACAAATACCAGGCAATAAAGGCATTCAAAAATCTTTCACTCAATACAATGAGAAAAAAAAATATCGGATACAAAATAAAAAAAATGGATTACAAAAATAATAAAACATAAATACGTAATAAACAATATCATTAAATTACCCACATCATTATAATTCAACCGTATCTTGGAATATTTGCCGATTTTTTTTCATTACTTCCATTATAATTGTATTTTAATTTGTTTCAATATACTTTTTTAATATTAATACATTGTAAAATGGTGGCGTCAGCACATGGAAAGCACCCAGTGAAGTCCACATTATCAAATAATGTTTTTGCATCAATTTTTTCAGATCATTTTCATATCATTTTGCAGATCATTTTCAGATCATTTTCAGATTGTTTTTCAGATCGTTTTTATATCATTTTTCAGATCATTTTCAGATCATTTTCAGATAATTTTCAGATCATTTTTAGATCATTTTCAGATTGTTTTTCAGATCATTTTCAGATCATTTCTCAGATCATGATCAGATATTTTTTCTTAGTTTATGCACCAAGGAACCAGAACACATTTCTATAAATTTATCTCTTCAATTCTTAATATAGGTAGGTATTATATACATTTTCTTATGAGTCAATTGCCTTGATGATTGTTATCTCGAAGTAACCATAGAAATGTGGGTTGCCTATGTTTCAATAGTTCATAAATAATACCATAAACTTTAAAGCCTTTTCCGTATGAATCCAAGTTACCAAGATCAAAGAGATCATTCCAGATTCTGCCTACTTCAAAATCTTCTTACGAAAATAATACTTCCATCGCTCTAACTTGATAGAATGAGACTGGATCAATATAAATGTAATCTTTCAGATCCAGGAATTATTAAGAAATATAAAAAAATATTTTTTTTAATACACCAAACAGTAAAACTTTCAGTTTTTTTTTAAAAATTCAGAAAAACTTTATTGTAAGAATTTTACGCGATTTGAAAAAAATTGTCAGCACACTTAATTCTGTTTTTACGCGTGGGCACGTTCCACAGAAAATTGCTCGTATACAGGGTAAAGTTCGGGGTAAAGTGCGCTAACTTCAGGGGGGTGCATTTTAGATGATTTTAGAAGTTTTTTTTTTATATTAACTCCACACAGGAGGCCCTGAAGAAAATAATTTCCCTCAGGGCCTATGTCATCTTTGGGGATGCTGTGTGGAGGGTCTTTTTGTGGAGAGGAAGGAGTGAACATGGGTCTTGAAGAGTCCCATGTTGTAGGAGGGAGGAAACACAGAGGCCGGCAGTTCGTTCCACAGCCGAGCTGTTGAACTCAAGAACGAATCGTAGAAGCGACCCGTTCTCATGTTTCAAATGTCAACCGTGTACAAATGTTGGGCGCGCGTTTGGCGTGTATCCCGACTACGCACCGGTGCGGAAGGGATCAATGACGCTAGTTCCTCAGAGCATCTTCCATTGTAATACCGATAGAATAAGGACAGCATACCTACCCGACGCCTGCGCTCTAAAGATTGCAGTCCGTTTGTTAAGATTGGGGAATCTATCAAACGGACCGCCCGTTTTTGCACAGAGTCAAGGGTTTTTTTCAGGTATTTAGGGGCTCCGGACCAGAGATGGCTGCCAAATTCGACAGAAGGGCGCACTTGTGATTTGTACAGGGTCAGCAGTTGTGTACTATTAAAGTATCTGCGGGCCCTGTACAGTACGCCCAGCTTCTGAGAGGCCAACTTTACTCTGGCTTCGATGGAACCCCCATACCTGAGCTGGTCACTTATAGTTACACCAAGCATATCAATCAAAGAAGTAAGCTTTTTTTTAAATAAAAATAGTTGAATTGTTTGAATGGGAAAATAAATATTGGAATTTCGAAAGTCTTCCCAGGGGCATCAGAATCAGTGTGTTAGTTCTGCATCTGGGACAAATTGAAGTCTGTGTTGGCGGCCTTGCGTGAAATCATCCGGGATACAGAATCCTTTTTCAGCCAGAATGTCTGGTATAGACAAGATACCGTATAGAATCTTATAATAATAATAATAATAATAATGATGTGGGATGTGGGGAGGTTAGTGCAATCCCGCACATCCCATAGAGGATATAAGTACAAATAATATTTACATATAGTAAAATAAATAAAAAGAGATTAATAAATTAAAAATTAAATAGAAAATGAAATTAAGTTAAAGCAGAGAAGCACGGGAATCCATCGGATTTGAGATTGTGGGAGCAAGTATCTTTCTCCAATGGTCTTCAATGCTCGATCCTGAAGTCAGACGGGATTCTATGATAATAATGTTTCTGGAATGATTTATCCTTTCCCTCAGTCCTGCAATCCTGGTTCTTAACAGAGCTGTAAATCCTGGAACTCGCCCTTCTGCAAACATTGAGGAGGCACTGCAGTGCCTGGGGAGTCCGAACATCAATCGGTAAGCGTTGTTATATTGCACCCGAAGCCTTTCCATTGTTCTTTTCTTGAAATTAGCCCAGAGCTCGCATGTGTACAGGGTGGTGCAAAAGGCTAAGAAGAGCGTCCTTTTCACTCGTGGACTACAGAGCCGAAATCTTCTACTGAGCATGTTACATTTTATACTCAGTACACGCCTCTGCCTGTCAATATCTTCATCATCCGTTAACTTGTTGTTGATGATATGTCCTAGATATTTTGTGGTTTCTACTGTTTTCAGAATCTCACCATTCAAAAAGACTGGGGGAATGTTTTTATAAGCCATTAGCAGTAATTCGATACTCCTACTAGAACTAAGGCTGCTGATATCCACATTCCAGAAATAAATTCAGTTCGAAACAGCCATAGAAAAAAAAACTCAACTCGAAAAGAGGTAGATAGATGTCTTTCGTTAAAATTAATTTTGAATTTTCTCAATCTTGCACGTAAACTGTGTCCTCAGGCCCATAATATATAAATTACACACAATACATTATTTTAATTGAATAAGTTGTGACATAAAACAATTTAAAAAAGTAAAATTAATTTGGGCGCGCTGGGATTTGAACCCGTGACCTTCGGATTGCTAATCGAGAGCCTTACCCCTCAACAATGGAGGCTCGCTAAAGTAAAGCAGCCTTATATCAGCACAGCTAGTCAATTGCTTTGAATTGTGTATGACAAAATTCAACATCTCCGTCACTTTGGTGGCGGTTCGTGACTTTTGGGTGTACTAGAATGCTAATAACTAAAAAGCAAAACTAAAATTCAATATTCGAAAAAAATAGTTCCGGACTAAACAGCATCAATAATGTCGAATTTAGGAAACTTTAGCACTCTATCACACTCAAAAGTCAAGAGCTGTTTCTGATCTCTGTGACTGATTTGCAGATCTTTTTTTAATTTGAGCTTGGTACATGTACGAAAATTAATCGGGATGTTAAAAAAATATAATTCATCTTTCGATATTTGTCTATTTCTACTCTATTATTGGCTAGTGTACCCACAGGAAAGAGAAAAGTCCATGGTTCTAACTTGAACAGATATTGACCTAGTTTCTAAAGCCCAATTTCTAACAAGAATTTTAAAAGGCTTTTTTATACTTTGACCAAAGAAAAACTTCAAAACCGTTTGTTCTACGACCAAGATTTTTTTTCATCCATAGTTGTAAAATTTAAATATGGAAATAATATTTATCGTAATTATAAAATCAGATGGAATTGTTTATTGAGTATATTGAAGCTATAATATTTATCAAATTTTATGTACTTACCTACTCGAAAATCATATCAGAAAAAAGTTTACGTTGCAACAGAGATTTGAAAAAGAATCGAACCAGATAAACGAATTAAGACAAATTTGTCTTATATTCATTCCCAATCAGCACGGAAAAAATGATCCTGTTAAAAAGTGACAGCATGATGTTGAACCCTCCGAAACAAGTGATTTTATAAATACAAAAAGTGTTTCGACCTCTCTCCTTTGGCCGGTTGCAAAGTTAACCGTGTCAACCTGTGTCTAACTCATATTTTGTGAAATGTCACCTCAATTACAATTAATCCAATTGTACCACTCACAACTAAACCATCTCTCGCTCAAAGACACTTCTCATTCTTAGGTCCAAAACTATAAAATTTCATGCCTGATGCTTGGGAAAAGGAAAACACAGCTATTCTTCATAAATTGACCACTGATTGGTTTCATCAATTAGGTAGAAAGGAGAGTGAACTTTTTTCAACACAAAAAATGAAATCAAACACAAACCAAAAACAACAACAACAAAAACTCCAACAAAAAAAAACATGTAAAAGATACCTTTACATATTATGTTCTAATCTTTATCATTATGTGTATATATGTACCTACCTAGTATTTTAAATTAGAATGCTACCCAAGCAGCAGTTAATGTTATGTTAAATTGGATATTTTATTTTATTCTATCTCTTCTCTTTGCTATTCACATTTATAAAAAATATGTTAGTAGGATAAGGCACCAGTTAAAACTACATATACCTATTATTTCATTATTATTTTAATACTATACTTATCAAAATGTTAATACTCATCCTAATTTGACTGTCATAAAACGGGAATCCTCCTAGTTGGGCAGTCAAAACATTTCTTAAATAATGTATATAAATGTATAATCTTTTACTAAATAAAAAAAAAAATAAAAAAATTACGTTTTACATTTAGCGAAGTCCTTTTTTATAATTTTTTTCTTAATTTCGTCTGTCTGTAAATTTGTTTGCACGTTCTGTTTCCGTTTCAAGGTGGTGGATTGATTATAGATTATTTTTCAGATGTGAAATAGTCTGACAAAAGAATTGTTATTGAGACGTTTCTTATGAAAAATAGTAGGTACTTACCTATAATTTCTTATTTGAAATTAAAATGTTTCATAAAATATAAATATATTGGTGTAAGGCGGATCTACAGCGACAATATTACCATAAACATTGAATCAAATGTTTGTGAAAACATGAAACATTGGGGTAGGGTTACGATGTTTTTATTTTCAATGGCCGATTGAAAACAAAAAAAATTTGTGGTCTAAGCCAATGTTTTTTGTTTTTGTTTTTGTTTTTGTCCGTTTTTTTTAAGACAGTCGGTAGCTGGAAATCCGATATTATAATCAAGCAGGTAGGTACCCGCTTACAAATCTTATGATTCAGAGGAAATCTTAGTTTTAGTTTAATAAATAAAAGAAAATTAAAAGCACTAGCCATCTTAATCATAATAGATAATACGAGAGGATAAGAACGGGTTAGTAGAAAACGTTACTCATAATGACGCGCATGCATACCGCTTATTCGACAGTATTAGTAATTGAGAGCGCTTTAAACCGCCCATCCCCAGGTATAGGAACGCATTACAATCGTATTTGGCGGACTTTGTTAACAATCTGGTTGATTGTGAATATTGATCTATTGCATAATGAAAACGTAAAAAAAGCAGTAATACTTATTTGCAGCACTATCGGTGTGATTTTTCAAATTGAAATATCATTTTATCAAATACAGGACGCATAATTGAATTTGCCGGATTCCGGCGTAATTAAAAAAAATACTAGGTCAATGACATCGAAAATGTTATCTGAAAAAAACGTGACGTTAGCAACAAAACGTGAAATGCGAAAATGATCGTTTTTTGAGGTTTGGAACAAAGTGGTGCCAGTCTAAAAAATGTCTGCATACATATTAATATGTGTAACAATTATAACCCCAGCAGTATGCAACCCTCTTCACCGTATTGGTATAGATACCAACGCTGCAGCGGCGTATTTTATTTATAATTAAGACTCTAGTGTATATGTATAGAACTAGTAGTTTAATATATAACTTGGTTCCGTTTAATTATTCTAATATTATTATTGTTTGAAATTCGATATGAGCATAGAGTAAGAAGTAAGCAGGTATTAAGTAGGTGTTAGTATTAGTGTACATAGTCACCCCTCATGTGAAATGTTTTCCCTGTTTATAACGATAACAAGAAGCTCGCTATTCGCTAGTATATTATGGAAAGCGGCTTCAGAATTCCTAGTAGGATGGGTAAACTTGAGCCAAACTAATTCATTTACTTCAGGTGTGTGGTGCGGTTTCTTGAAGGAATACAAAGGGGTGAACTATGGAAGAAATAAAATGACAATGCCCTTAATTAATATTTAATTTTTTGTTGCAGATCTTGGATGCGCTTGGATTGGTGCAACAACCCATGGAGACCAGATAACACCTCAACTCCAGCCGGTCTTTTGGTTTTTAAATTCTGTTACGTATGTCCAAAGATGTTTCTGGGGTATTTAGACCATCTATTCTGCAGAAACAAAAAAATAAAATACTATACCGTATCGTGTTCGTAAAAAAATAATAATCTCCAATTCCATAAAATGTCAGAATTTACCATATTTCATAACAGGTTTCACAAGTACGTTTGTTTGCAGGTACTAGGCAGGTATAAGAAACCATTTTTATTCCTACCTTTATAACTAGGTAGCCACATAAATATTTTCTTATCCCTACAACCTGTTCGATTTCGACAGGGTTTAACAGGGGTGACTTTTTAAAAATTATTTTTAGTTTCTTCATTTTTCCCATGGGTAGTTACCTAAGAAATTTTGGGGACAGAAAACTTCGTTTTTTATTGCTATAAAAATATAAAATAACAGAGGGAATGTTCGCTCAACTGAAATATATGTTTTTTTTAAATCCAACAACCGTATTTTCTGTTTTCCGAGTAGTATGTTATCAAAATATGTGTTTAAAAATGTATGTTTACAAATAGGGTGTTCAGAAACTCGTAGCACAAGCGAGAAATTTGGTGAATACACACCATTTCTGTGTCTACATAATTTGAGGCGATTTTGTTTTATAACTTTTTAATTATGAGTAAATTTGAACTTTCTGGGTCAAATTAAAAAAAAAATTTAAAAATTTAAAAAAAGCTTTTTTATGTTCTCTGTGTGATTCAGATACTCATAGCTTGTAACACGTTTTCGACAGCATGTAAAGTAAGTTAAAATATGCGTTTTTTAAATAAAGAGGTTTCCTAATTCAACACTGTTCAACGATCCCGGACGCCGATGAGACCTTACCTACTAGTTTAGACTTAATCGAATTTCTCATCTTGCGAAATGGCATCCAAAGTTACACAGCGAAAAGTTTTAATTGAAACACCTGGCAGGAACGCGGGTTATATTTGATTTTGTTACCCGAACTAATATGCTACTTCAATTACGTTAATAATTATTTAAATATTGACTTAACATTAAATTCTAAATAACCCTGATAAATCTATCTCTAACAAGGATCAATGGGGAATTTAAAAACTAGTAGTATTATGTAATAGTTCTGTAGGTCCACTGAATAGATTTTCTAGAAGTGTGAAGGTGAGCTCTTGATTTTTATGTGCATACCGTACAAGTAGTACGAGTCCTAACTGCTCCCACACGTAGAAAAAAGAGTATTGATGATTTATTTTTAAAAAATCATCAAATCGTTGATAATTTTTTAAAAACGGGATTACAGGCCACTTCCTGATAAATTTTTAGTAAAAAAATTATAATATTGGAACACGTGTTAATGGACCTGTTTTTGTCATAATAATGTAATATAATGACGAAATACGAAAATTTTAGTATTTATATGAACACGTGTTCAGAAACATAACAAAACATTGGTATTTTACTGAAAGTTTATCAGGATGCCTATCAATTCATTCCGTAATGGCCTGCAACCCCGTTTTTAACCGGATTACGAATAATTTTAATTTAATTCTTAGAAATAAGAATTATTTTTTATCACTGGAACTGTCTGGAGCCAGTGAGAATAAGGCATCCCCAATCGGGGTGTGTTGAGGGGATGAAAGTTGTGGGGATGGGAAGGAGACGGGGAATAGGAAAGTAGGGGAGTACCTGGCTATTCAGATCTGGTCACCAAACACGGCTAAAGCCATTTCAAGCAACGTTAAAAATCTGAATGGTGGTCCTACAACAGGGCGTTACTGAGAGTATATTTATACTATAAATTATTTATAATGAATAAATTGTGAAATAACGCAAATTCATCAAAAAATTTACTTGCTACTTTCGGATTACTAGTCGAAAGCCTTACCCACGAGCACAGAGGCCGTACTTGTCTTTCAGGAATTTACAAATCGACGCTAATGCTTTCAATTCTCAAAGTTGTTTATCAGGCGCTGTGGAGATTTGAAACTTCCATAAAATTGTTAAAACGAATTATTGCAGTAATGTGGGGTGACTTTTGAATCGGGGAGTGACTTTGATCACCGCGGATATTTGTATAATTCTAGCTGCTACTCGGCCTAGTCATTTCTTTTTAACGCCTTTTTTCGGGCAATATGGACAAAATGATCCTTCAAAAATTAGTTAGTTGCTATCGTATTCAACCATTTTGATGTTTGAATTGTGAAACTGTACTTTTAGATGTTTTATTATTTAAAACTACTTGAATATTTGAATATTTAAAAAGCAGTAAGCTTATAAAAATGGTACCTATGATTACATTAATCACTCCGAAAAGTGTATGAGATCAATTATATTTTTACTCCACAAACACATGTATTTATATTTTTTTATACAATACCTATACTTATGTATTTTTATAGTGTAAACACGTGCAATAAATAATGCATAAAATTTTCCCAAATGATTTTATAAAAAGTTATTTTGTTTAGAATTCTCCCCATTTTACGATAAAGCACCAAACGGTTGTTCCAAACAAATTGAGCAGATAATCCCTACAACTTTTGCAACGAGAAGAAAACGAATGTTAGCAATTTACATGAGACCTTTGACTAGGCCCCATATAGGTAGGTCATTAAAATAAGTTTTCTGCTCAGGAAAAAATTTCGAAACTGAAATTTTTTGATCAATTTCGGCAAAAGTAAGGAAAAATTAAGCTTACTTTTTACACAGGGACACGCCCACCGCTCACTTCTATCTTCGGTGTGTAGAGCAGATATTTGTTCGTACAATTTCAGAAACTTTTATATGTAGGTGGCTTAAAGATGAACTATCGATTGTTGGAGAGAAAAATAATTAGTCGATGAAAACAGTAGCAATGGTATTATTTATTTATAGAACTCACCATTTCCTTCCACGTATAGGTAAGTACCCAATAAAACGAAGAAAAAACGTAATCAACATTAAAATAAACCTTTTTCTGTACATTTTATAACATGTACTGAGAAATACATACATTTAAACAATTAAAGTTTTTTATGTATATTATATTTAGTTATAAAATTTAACATTTTATATCTAGTTTACACCTATTCTAAAACTATTATAAAAATATTCCACTACCTACGTTCTAACATTTGGACTTCACAAAATTGAGACATAACCCACGAAAAACTGCATGACTTTTAACTTTTGAGTTGTCTACTTTTTACAGCGCCATTCTTGTGAAATAGCACATTAAGGTACCTACCTACCTACTACTTAAAGCTAGGAAAAAATAGAAACTATAGTTAAAATAACTATTTACAAATTGATTAGATTATACGATAATACATCTATTTTTATTAATATTTATATTTTATTTGAGGATATTTTTTTTGGTTGACTGAGGATCGATTCTTCCTCCTCAGGGGCTGGCCCTTAACTACTATGAACAAAAGTTTTTCCAAACTTAAAAAAAAATATTTTTTTCATATATATGCATTTAATTTTTTGGTTTGACAGAGGATTAAACCTTCCTCTTTACGGACTGGAGCCAACCAAGCTAATAACTTTGGCAAATCATTATTTTGTATTGCCTATTATTTAGTAATGTCACCGCATAAATATAATAATATATTTTTGTCGGTAGGTATTTATAATTTTTTTTTCAAAAATTACTGAAATATTAATAACTTCAAACCACTTCTTCTCCCTATCTAATTCCCCCTGCCTCTAGTATCCCCCAGCGCCCGCCCCCATCTCTACTTAACTCCCACTCCCCCCGCGACCCCCCATCATCATCAGCCCTCTCAGATTCGGAAGCCATCTTAAAACTATCCCCCACCCCCATCCCGCAGTATTGGTGGGGGGAATTGCCAAGTAGAACGACCTACCTACGTAATTACGTAATACCTAATGCTTTTCAATATTTGTTCTCAAACTGTGTTACGTAAAAAATATCTTAAAAAATGGGTTCGAGAAAGCATAACTAAAAACTCACATTTTTTTCCTTCCAGAACGCGACAATGACTATTCCAAACAATTTAGTGATAAAACTTATGTTTTCCCACCATTTCTATTTTTAAGATTAGCAAAAATTTTTGTATTTTTTTATTTTAGTAATTTGTAAATTTAAGTTTACAAATGACAAATTAATTTTTACATATTAATAAACTATGTTTTTTCTTGTTTTATGTGGCTTCTACACAACATCTTGAATTTTTCAATTGGGGCAGAATTTAGGTTTTCCGGCAGCGCGTTATAGTATTTCATCCCTTTATAGAATATATCTACTGTTCTGTGTATTCGTCTTGTCTTTTTTTGGTAGCCTGATTTCATTGCACGTCCTAGTTTTATGTTTGTGTATGTCCTTGTTGTATACAATTTTATTTGAAAAATATTTGGGTAGCAGGTTGTTTACTATTTTGTGTACAAATATCATCGTGTTCAAGGTCAACATCTGTTTCACCGTTAGCCAATTTAGTTCGTTTAACATTTTATTTACTTTTGAATATCTATTTCGTCTGAGTATTGTTCTCATTGCCCTATTTTGGAGAATTTTAAATTTATTTTGCTCTCGGTCGTTACACAGAAAAAGGATAGAGTTATAAATGGTGATTGCAGTTTTTTCGGACAGTTTTTGGCGAATTCTTCCCAAAAAGATATCTTTGATAAAACCATAATATTTTTCTCAAAATTTGCACAAATAAGGTCCGATTCTTAAAATATTTTTTTAATCTAATTGCCTGGTATTTGAAGAACACAGTGTCTTACAATATTATATGTTAATCTATGATCTTAAATTCAAATCAAATTCGAGTACAAAAACGTGAAAATTTTGTAATGGGAATAACGAACATCACGAATATTACGAATTACGAATACTGACGAAAATATTATTTTTGATAATACACACATTTTGATAATACATGGCTTTAAACACCAGATACCTAACCTTTAAATTATTAATTCTATTATGCTTCTTAATGGCAACACTTTGAGAACCCCTGTTTCAACTCGCGCCTTAGTTTCTCCTTTAAAAGGGTGAATTTTCTCACCCCTCTACTTAAATACACCGAGCAACCCGTTCTATAGCCACCCCCACCCGTCCCCCCTCTAACCAAACAAAACCACCCCTACTCTGTATCCTTACGCTTCGTATATTATTAGGAAGGTATAGGTTCTTGGGAAAGATATGTATATCTATTACAGCTGGAAGATGGAATCGAATAGGTAGGTACATAGGTAACTAATATTTTTTTAATTCATTTGATGTACTTATTTATTTCAATAAATTTAATTAGGTTTTTTTCATTAGCTCCACACTGCAGGCCTTGAGGAAAATAATTCCTATCAGGGCCTTTGTCATCTTTGAGAATGCTATGTGGAGAGCATTTTTAGGAAAGGAAGTGGAGGAAGTTCTTGGAAAGCAAAATGTATGAGGGTTGGGTAGGAATATGGGGGTAAGTGTGTCCAGGACTGACGGATGTATGAATCCTTCTCTCCCACTGCAGTGCAGTTCGATGTTCTGAGAGTCATGTTGGAGAGGTAATAAGGTCTGCCTCAATCAGTCCCTCCCGATCCGGCCTGCCACGCAGTTGGCGGGCAGACGCATCTGTCCCAAGAACCAGTAAAATCTCACCACATGAACCAGGGCACCCCTGCTAAGTCACCAAACGTAGACTAGATATTTACTATCTACCTTTTTTTAATAAACTTACTTACAATATAGGTATAAAAATTAACAGTCAAAAATATGCATTGGAGTGCTGATAGGTCAACTTATGACGGAACAGAGTATTAAAATATGACTTGAGTAAAACAATGTTAGTGTTAGAGTTATGCCGTTTTTTATGAATTTCATGAATGTCAACAACTTATATCAATTGGACCATGTTATGCGGAAACCATCCAACCCACAAATTGGCAAGCTGAGATAACCGCATTAAAAGTTTTTGCAGAATGAAAATGTATCTTTGTGTTAGATGGCAAAATTAAGATTTTTATAAAAATTTAATTTTGTGTAATTTCACGATTTATTAATTAAAAATAATATATAGTGTACTTGAAGCACATTCCACCCTGAAATATACAGGGTTTTCCAATAAGAAGTGTTATTTTGATATTCAATCGTAAAAGATCAATGGTTTCGTTGTTTGTGTGGCACGTAGGGCCGTCTTGTTGAAAGTAAACGTTGTCCAGATTAATACCATCCAATTCCGGGAAATCATTAATCATCTCTCGATAGCAATCCATTTACGGAAACTGTTGTTCCAGCCTCATTTTCGAAAAAGTAAGGTCCAATGACTCCGCCGGACCATAAACCGCACCAAACAGTCACACGTTGAGAATAGAGAGGCTTTTCAACAATAACTCTTGGGTTTTCCGAGCCCCAGATGCGACAATTTTGCTTGTTGACGAAGCCACCGAGGTGGAAATGGGCCTCATCACTCAAGATGATTTGCATTTGATTCACTCAAGTGAATTTTAATAATTTCAATGCGTTGTTGGAGCGTGTATTGTTCCATTTTTATTAATGGCGTAGTTTCTACTTGTCAAATGTGAAAAAAATGACTGCTTCAAAAGTAACATCTACCGAAATAGCGGGCTATTCAAAATAACACCTCTTATTGGAAAACCCTGTATATAATATGCCCATTACTCTGAAGCAACTACTAACTGCAAATACATCCGCAAACATCAAACATCACAGCCTGGATCAAAAACCAAGATATTTTATTTTTTCAAAACATAATAACTCCAAACCAAACATAACTAAACCATAAAAAGTGTAAAATAAATAAACACGTTTTTCGAGATTTTACCAACTATACTCACACTTACAATACAAATATATGCACTTACATAATATATGTTAATATATAATAATATATTTTTTTTAACATATTTATTATGAATATTCAATTTCCAAAAACCATTAAAATTTTATGAATATTCTATTTACAAAAAACCAAAAAATAAAAAAAAATTTAAATTCAAACAAATAAAAACTTCAACAACACATAAATACTTGTCACACCTATACATAACCACGTAAACACCTCAGCACAGGTTCTCCTAGTGAGGTGTTCACGAAACATACAATATTACTCACATACAGATTCACCTTCTCAAACCTACCTTACACACAACATATTATAGTTATAAGTTTGAAATTTATCATATATAAATATAAATAATTATGTGAAACTATAAATTATATATAGAAATAAATAAATAATAAAAAATAAAAAAAATAATATAATACAACATATCAGTAAAACACGAATGTGTCATAAAAAATCTAATATTGTCGCATTTCGTCAGTGTGTACTATCGTGACAAACGCAGATGTATGAACACGTTTTCCGATATATTATCAATGTACTAAATGTTTATTAGCAAACGGAATGCTATCCCGTTTTTAACAGGATTTTAATAAATCAACAATACATAATAAGCCTATTTGATATGGTTCTTGTATTGTGTTGGAAATATGATAATGTATTCCATGTATTCTTTGATGACAAGGCTACCCCTAAATCTTGTGAAGATGATTAAAGTGATATTATTGAACATGCTTAGGTAAACAAACTCATATTTAACAACCCTAGCGAAACCTTTCATAAATCAGGTCTGATATATTCAAAAGACGTAATTTTAATTGAAGCGCTTCAATTCGAAACGGCACACACGTATTCTCGGATATTTATTTATTTAGTTAGTCAAATTAAATACCTTTATTAAAATATTCCACTACTTGATGGAAAAAACTTCAATAGGGTATGCTTATATATTGAAATTGATGTAGGTACTAAATATATCAACAACGTCGTAGTATTTATTTCCTAGCTGTTGAATCCGTCGCATAGGAGTGTGATATCGGGACGTTGATATAGAATTGCTACAATAATATGGTAGGTACTGTCTTGTAACCGACCTGCTTGGAGTATGAAAAGAGATTACATATAATAAATCAGGGGTATCAAACATTGAATGAATGATTTTATACAAACATGATCAGAAATAATTCTGCGATCAGATAATTTTAATAAATTTATTGAATAAAGTACGTTATCGTAATTGAGGTTTTCTCTACGAATGCCCATTTTAAAATTTACATAACTTAAAAAATTATTTTGGATTCTCTCAATCGCATGTGAATGAACCTCATAATTTGGGGACCAAACCGTGGAATTGTATTCTACATGACTCCTTACTAGTGACATATATACTGTTTTTACTGTATTTACATTATTGAAATCACTAGATACTCTTAAAGTAAATCCCAACATTTCAAAATATTATTTATATTTATATTAAATAGTAACGAAAATCTGAAATAAAAGTTATACAAAATTGATCTGAGAGGGACATTATATTATATTTGGTGACCGGATAAATCATCAAAATGATAATTCATCACATCTTTAAAAAGTTGTATAAAGTTATGGAAAGTGAAACAAAAACTTTATTAACTGGGTTAAGTAGGTTAGGTTAGGTTAGGTTAGGTAAGGTTAAAATAAATAAATTTCATCGTTTCTTATGACTTTATATCACTTTTTAAAAGTGTGTTGAATTGTCACTGTGTTATCATGGAACCATTATATTCTGCCATTCTACAAATATTTCTCACACACCAACACTGAACCAGCCTATAAAACCAGCATACACCAGCACAAAACGCAATCACAAAATTAGATAAACTTTTCGTCATCTCCTTACACGACTAAATTTGGAACTAGTTGCAATATATGTCATATACGATATATAACGCATTGCCAAGTAACCTAAAACTTCCAGTAACAAACAAAATATGATTGCGCAAGGTCGCGGGTTCAAATCCTGTGTGCGCAAGTAATTTTAATTGATTATTTTTTGTTATTTAACAATTTATTAATTAAAAATTATTTATAGCATAGTTGTGGCACGATCCAGAGTAAAGGATATTCTCAGTATCGTAAGTAAGACCATCATTCAGAATTGAAACGTAGTTTGAAATGGCTTTTGTCATGTTTGGTAGCTAGATCTGAATAGCCAGGGACTTCCCTACCTTCCTCTTCTCTGTCTACTTCCCCTCCCGATTACCTTCATCCTCACAAAATACCTAAATTGGGGATGCAATTGTCTCACTGACTCCAGACGGTTGGAAGCAGTTCGGACTCTCATTAACCAGTGACACAATCAATTTTTGAAATTCTCTAGCTTCTGCATATGTAGGAAACATACAGTTTTACAAAAAAAAAATTGAACATAAAATATAGAACATGATTTAAACCTATTTTGATGTATTTATGAAATAATTTTACTATTCATTGTTCATTGAACTCCCATTTAAATTCGTGTTCTCATTTAAATTAATTTCCTTTTAATTTAAACATATTAATTACTGTTGTCTTTCCCGAAATTAGTTTTACTAACTGTTATTTTTCTTATGGTGACGTATGTATGGTGGTTATCGGATATTGGTTAACATAAGCTACAAGCTTTCTTTTCGGGATCACATAACTGCAATCGTTAATAAATCCATCAAACTACTTGGTTTCATCACTAGAATCACTTCGGACTTCAAAAACGTAAATTCCCTTAGAACTCTTTACTGCTCCTTGGTTCGCCTCCATCTTGAATATGCTTGTGTTATTTGGTCTCCTTTTTATGTTATCCACATTCGACGCATTGAATCTGTTCAACATCGTTTCTTAAAAGGGATTGCTAGGAGGCTAGAATTAGAAAAAGGCAAATACTCTTATGATGAAATTGAACTAACTCTAAACCTCTCTCCTTTGGAAGTCCGTCGAGAAAGAAATGACCTCATTTGCTTCTTCTAAATTATAAATGGTATTATTGATTCACCTACTCTACTGCAACTCATTCCCTTCAATATCCCCTCGCACAGACTCAGAAATAATGAACTGCTCTTCCTCAACCATCATTCGACAAATTATGGATATTATTCTTTATTATATAAAATTGTTCATTCAAGGTTAGACTGCCCTGACACTATATACTTGCTATCTTTACATTTACCTCCAAAATATACTAGACGGAATATTTTATTCTACAACAATAACTTCGCTACGAATTCTGTGTTAGAAAGAATACATAGGTTGGGCAATGAACTAAGTGATGTCGCTGACATATTTAATTTAAACTTCAATACATTTAAAGCCAAATTAGTCCACCACTTTTTAAATGTAAATAATATATAAGAAATCATTATATTTTATTTCGATTTTCCATTGTTTGTTTTATACTGTTGCTAAAAATGAAATTTGTAATTTTTATGTACTTAAAAGCCCAATAGGGCGTCAATAAATAAATAAATAAATTATTCACCACTGTTCAGAATGTGTAGACTAGTCAACTCAATTCAAAACCTTAACTTTTTTGGGATAAATCTGAATGATTTTTCCAGTCGCTAAACAAGTGACGGAATATTATGAGTGTCCTGTGGTCCTGACCCACAGCGTAGTCTTGACTTGATTCGACTTGTCACTTTATTTTCTTATATTATATCTGCCTTATGTCTTTGCTCTCATGTACCTTTGTCTAGTCCAGTATTTTTCATTTTGCTGTATTCGTGTTATTATGTTGTAATTTGGACGATGTCCGTTACTAAATAAATAATCGTGAGGCTATATCCCAGGGTGAGGTTTGGCCTCAACTGGCAGTGGTTACTCGCCATTTGCCTACGGTCTTCAGTCCTTCCCGTCCTGCTCCAATCTTCTTCCATGTAGTATATATATATAGTCCAGCTCTTCCTTGGTATGCCTCAGGGTTGCTTCCACTCACTTGGTCATAATTTTACTTTGCTTACGTACGAAGTCATCTGCACGGAGAAAAATAAGTATTGTTAATTTATTAATCTCTTCAAACTTCAGTTTGAAGTTCAGTTCAGTTCCACAACATACCCCAATTGGGGATGCAATAGTCTCACTGGCTCCAGATTTTTTGGAGCAGTTGTTCTACACATAAAAAAGAAAGGGCTTGAATTATTAGTTGTTTTGGAAGCATTCGACGATGCCAGAGAATAGATTTTATTTTGGTAAAACAATGTGTAGTCTGTGTATTTAAATTATAAACAGATCAGCTGTGACAATTATAACAAAGCTCTTTTAAACAAAACTCTTTGTACAGGATTCTTTTGTTATTTTGGTATAAAATAAAGAATTTTGAGAACGACTCGTTCCTTTTCGAAATCACTCGCTTCAATATCTCTAGTAGGTACAATTTCTTAGCGTATACTGTTTAGTTTCTTGGGTAGTAATCTAAATATTAATATAACATTACGGCAGGGGTGTAGCCTCCTTTAGGATGGGATGGGGGCGGGATGGGTGGGATAAGGGTGACAACGGGGAGGGAAAGATAAGAGAGAAATATTGCGAATACACCACTGTACATGTTTAATTATAACGCAGCACTTTGTTGCCGCAAGTGTATGGAGGGTAACTGGGATTTAAGATTTTGTTGGTACATGTAATAATTTAGACTTTAGATGAAGAACAAATATATATCACACATATATTTATTTCAGCCTTCCTTGGCCGTTTTAAATAAACTATCCTGCACAGACAAAAATGAGAATGGTTGATTTATTAAAATACTGTTACAAAATGTGACTGCATGCATATTTCCTAAAAAATATTCAGAATATATATATTTACACTTGATAACGCTGATGGTCTTGTACATAAAATATAACAATTTTTAAGAACACGTGTTCCAACATCTTCATAACATATGGTACTTTACTGATAGCTAGTTTGTTATGAAATCTATCAATTCATTCGTTAAAGGCCTGGAGTCCCGTTTTTAACGGAAAAACGAACAATTTGACCACATATAATATTTTATTCCATCAAGTTAAAAAAAACATTATCTATTAACCATTTTTTTAGCATTTTTATGTTCAATTTGATTTGCTTTTATTTGCATTATCATCGTATGAAATATGGTAGGTACAAGAGAAGTGAATGTTCGTTACCCGTATTTATTTGTAATTTTAAGAATAGCCATGCCTCAATTTTGACGAAATCTAGTGTTGTGTGTATTATCTACTTTTTCTTTACATATCAGAGAATCAGACAATAGGTTTTGTCATATTTTTAAACCATACTATCCCTCGAACAGTTTATACAGGGTTTTCCAATAAGAGGTGTTATTTTGATATTCAATCGTAAAAGATCAATGGTTTTGTTGCTTGTGTGGCACGCAGCGTCGTCTTGTTGAAAGTAAACGTTGTCCAGATCAATACCATCCAATTCCGGCCATAAAAAAACATTAATCATCTCTCGATAGCGTAATCCGTTCACCGTAACTGTTGCTCCAGCCTCATTTTCGAAAAAGTAAGGTCCAATGACTCCGCCGGACCATAAACCGCACCAAACAGTCACACGTTGAGGAAAGAGAGGCTTTTCAACAGTAACTCTTGGGTTTTCCGAGCCCAAGATGCGACAATTTTGCTTGTTGACGAAGCCACCGAGGTGGAAATGGGCCTGATCACTCAAGATGATTTGCATTTGATTCACTCAAGTGAATTTTCCTTTTTTATTAATGGCGTAGTTTTTGCTTGTCAAATGTCAAAAAATGACAGCTTTAAAAGTAACATCTACCGAAATAGCGGGCTATTCAAAATAACACCTCTTATTGGAAAACCTGTATATTAACGGACCCACGTCATATATATTTTTATTTACAAGAAGCTTAGTCATCGATTCATAAAGCCAGAAGTTAAGACAGATTTGTTTGGCGGTTCATCCTCTCTGCCTGGAAATGGAGTGATTGTTAGCTAGTGAGTTACGAGGTATCGTAAGATTAGTAAAATATTTTTGAAAAATACCGAAATTTAAAGTTGTTTTCTAGTTATTGTCACCCTTATATTGAATGATTAACATCCCCACCCAGACACGAGCTTACAGCCTTTTGTGAGAGGAAGCGGCTCAGATCCGAGGATGGGGGCCGTCTAAGAATGGAAACGTAATGCGACGTGAAACGCGAAGGAAAGGAAGGAGCTATGGCCAGGACATGCGGGCTTACTGAGTCGTCTCGAACTTAACTTGTCTTGGGGAAACAATGGCACCCCAACCTACACCTACCTGGCTAATGGGATACAAGGTTGCTGAAGGTAACGCAATGATATATAACAACAAAGCTTGAACTGTATGTACCTAGGTATATTTAGAAAAACGTTGCCTTAAAACTTACATGATTGGAACTAATTAGTCATTGAGGATAAAGACAATACAAACAACTCTAAATAAACAATAAAACGGAAAAAGACACAGAAAATAAAAAGATTCAAGTCTCAACTGGGCATCGAACCCAGAATTCTGTATTACCGGGACAAAATATTTATTTATTCGGGCATTGGGACTTATTTATTATACAGAGTTTTCCAATAAGAAGTATTATTTTGATATTCAATCGTAAAAGATCAATGGTTTTGTTGCTTGTGTGGCACTTAGCGCCATTTTGTTGAAAGTAAACGTTGTTCAGATCAATACCATCAAATTCCGGCCATAAAAAATGATTAATCATCTCTCGATAGCGCAATCCATTCACCGTAACTGTTGCTCCAGCCTCATTTTCGAAAAAATACTCCGCCGGATCATAAACCGCACCAAACAGTCACACGTTGAGGATAGAGAGGCTTTTCAACAATAACTCTTGGGTTTTCCGAACCCCAGATGCGACAATTTTGTTTGTTGACGAAGCCACCGAGGTGGTAATGGGCCTCATCACTCAAGATGATTTGCATTTGATTCACTCAAGTGAATTTTAATAATTTCAATACATTGTTGAAGCGTGTATCGTTCCATTTTTTAACAATGACGTAGTTTCTACTTGTCAAATGTCAAAAAATGACAGCTTCAAAAGTAACATCTACCGAAATAGCGGGCTATTCAAAATAACACCTCTTATTAGAACACCCTGTACATCATATTTGTCGATCTCATATTTCAAATTCAGAATTAAAAATATTTTCTTGCGACTAATCTTCCCATATTTCGGCAGCTATCTTTTATAACCATTACAAAGTTTAAAGTAAAGTTGCTTTGGACAAAGACACTATCAATACCATGCTATAAAGGCATTCAACAGTCTAACACTTGAAAATAAAATTGAGGAAAACAAAATAAATTTAGACGAAATATTACAAAATGGATTAAAGAACAAAAAAGACAATATTACCAAAATTTCATAAAATAAAATAATAAAACCTACACGTAACACTTAAAACCAATATAAAACACACATCACTCACAAACACGCAAGACTATATTTTAAATATATTATTTTCTCTTTAAATGTGTTTATTATGTACCTATATTATTTATTTATATTATAAAATGAAGGCATCAGCACGGGTAAACCACTCAGTGAGGCCAATATTAGTGGATAACTATGAAATGTAAAAAATATTGTACAAAAAAAAACAACAGTTTGTTTGTAACCTAGATAGTGTATCGAATAAATATATCTGATTTTTTTATATGGGATACCTATTAATTTTTTTTTAATTCTAAATAAACATTCAATGTAATATATCATTGAAGAAAAAGATAATACTAACAAAACTAAATGAAACATGAAACAAAACAAGAAAATAAAAATAAAATAGATTACTTATTGATTGAGATTATTGTTGATACGTACTGTTTTTTTGTTTTTTTTGTGTCTTGTTCTGTTTTATATTTCGTTTAAATTTGTCAGCTTTATCTTCTTCTTCAATGATATATTACATTGACGGATAGGTATAACCTTCTGAAGTCAAATAAAAGTTTTTCAAATAAAAATTGAACTTATTAAGTACATTAATCGTTTGCCAAAGCGCACTTGAACAATTCATAAAATTTATATTTATTTGACGAATTTTCAAAATTCTGTGAAACAACCCGTCCTTGAAGTAATTTCAAGAATCTATTTAATTGAAAGAATCCATCTGACAGTGTGCAATTCTAATCTAACCTGGTGAAATATAAGTATTACTTATATTAGTTTTAAACTCTTGTAAAGGTAAACATGTTAATTTTTATTGAAATATGTTCTTACTATGTAAATTTAAACATTATACTGTATTTTATAAAATAAATAAAAATATTAAAAAAAAAATAAAAAAATAAAAAAAAATATTAAAATTAGCAAGCTGCCATTATAATAAAAAAACGTCAGACAACAAATAAAATAAATACAAATTTCTAATACCTACCCGTAAATTATTATTTGATTTTCTTGCCTATTTTATCGGTCGACGGTAACAATCAGTTCCGATTTTGAAAATCAAACAAATCCAAGTTCTAGAGTTCACTGAACCGGAGTTACAAACACACACCTGAAATTAATATTTTAAGGCATCGAGTTTTGTTCAGAGATGCTAAAGTGAAAAATCTGGGTTTTTCTTTATTCGCATATGAATAATTTTTTGGAAGTTAGTAACATTGATACGAAATGTGACAAAACGTAATAACTCAGATCAAAAAAAGAGGCAGAAAAGGTCGTGTATGAATATCCTTAAAAATATTAATTAGCTATCCACTAAGGCACTTTCCACTCACGTCCTTGTTATTGCACTTATTAAATGTAGATGTTTTATTAAACTTTAACTTTTAACTAGAGACAGCTACACTTTTTCAAAGTGAACTATTATGTCCAAGCACTTAACGCGTTTGCCTTTACTAAAAAGATTAAGGACACTTTAACACTTTCAATTACTGAGACTGCACGGAGAAAAATGACTAATATTGGATATAGCCAATTTATTAAGAATCTCTTTAAACTATTGATGACCCAGTTAAAAACCTTTCAATTTTCCTGATAAACTTTCAGCAAAATCCGAATATATTATCACGATGTCGGAACACGTGTTAAAATAAAAATCCGTAGGTATATTGTCGCATTTTGTAATTATATATTATCAGAGAAATAATTATATATATAAAAATATACTAGGAATTTACTTAAATATCATCAGGAAACGGCCTGCAATCCCGTTTTTAACCGGATCTCCAATAATTTGAAAAGATTTTTAATAAATTAGCAATACTCATTTTTCTCTTGTGCAGTCATATAAAAAAACGGACTTTAATTTTTTTTTAAATTCAATTTTAAACCACTTAATTTTTTTCTAATAGAAATCAATACTCAATATACGTTCTGATCACGAAGAACTACAGAAAAATACTGAAATTAAAATGTTTAAGAAGTCAATTTTCACCACCCTTTAAATTTTCAGTTATCTATTCGCTAACCCGTTTATTACTAGATAACTTTAAACAAGTTTTTTTTGAAATAATTTCCCATGATTCGAAACTTATCCCTTGAAAACTCGTTCGATCAAAACTTGAAATTCGAATCAACAAATAGGTAGGTAAGTGCGAAGTATCTACCCTATTTTTAATCGAGATTTGATAAATGTACTCGTCAACCCTTAGGTTTGTATCGAGTTTGAACACCTTAAACATCCCTTATTTTAATTTATTTGAATACGACAGGTTTTTATACGATCCGACTTATTGGAAACATATTTTATTGTACTGATTGCAGAAAACAGGTTAAAAGATCGTGAGATCTGGGGGTGAATATTTTAAAACGAAATTTAAAAATAAATATCAAACTATCTTGCAAACTAATTTTCCCATAATTTTGAGTGCATAATTTCCCATAGTTTTTTTAAATGTTTACAGAGAATTGATTTATAACGTAGATAGTGTCTCGAATAGACACATCCAATTTTTATATTTATTGAATACCTACTGACTTTTTCTAAGAGTCTAAATGAATATTCAACTTTTATTAGAACAACTTTTTTTTAACTTTTGAAGCTTATATATTCTTTTAGTTTATTAGCATTATCTTCTTCAGTGATATATTTCATTGTTTGGTATAACCTTCTATAGTCAAATAAAAATTTATATGATTGAACGATAAGTCGACAGGATAGTAAGCGATTCAACAAAAGTTATGATTTATTTCAATTTCTAAAAAACTACAATAAAACAAATTTTTCAATAGAGTTATCTAATTTTATAAATTTAAAAAAATCCGTTTAGTAAACACATAACTTTTAACAATGTGAAGGAAAACATTTTTGGTTTTTGTTTACTAATTAATTCTCCGTTATCGATTTGAAATCAATTTTAAAATGTAAATAATAATTTTATAATAGAGTTTTTGCATTATATTTATAATCGTACATATTGATATTCGCAATTTACTTACCATCTACTACCGAACCAACGAAATTAATATTAAACCCCCGCATACCCAATTTCAACCAATTTATAAAAAAGAAATCGTTTACTCTTTAAGGTCTTAAATTTTATTATTATAGTATTTTTGAAGATAATATCTATATATTTGTTATGCCGAAACGTTAATTATATGAAATTTCCTCGATAGAAAAAAATCGCAAAGTAAGCTCCGAAAATTGTTAAAAACACGTTTTTTCTGTTATTTAGGTACTATGTTATAGGCATGAAAAAATTAACAGTGTATCTTTAAATGCAACCAAAGCATTTGTCGATAGATTTTTGCTATATTTCAAACGACGGCTGGCATAGTCCAGTGGTAACGCATTGGACTGCCATTCCGAAGGTCGCGGGTTCGAACCCGGCGTGCGCAAATAAATTTTATTTGATTAATTTGTGTTATTTCACAATTAATTAATTAAAATAATATATAGTATATTTGCGGCACGTTCCAGAGTGGAAGATACTACCAGTATCGCCCTGGTGTAAGACCACCATTCAGAATTGAAACGTTGCTCCAAATGGCTTTAGCCGTGTTTAGTGACTAGATCTGAATAGCCAGGTACTTCCCCACCTTCCTCTTTCCCTTCCCCACTTACCTTCAGCCTTACAACATCCCCCAATTGGGGATGCCATAGTCTCACTGGCTCCAGACGGGAGCAGTTGGGACTCTTGTGAGGTATTCACTATAAAAAAAAAAATAAAAAAAAAATAAAAAATAAAAAAATAAAAAAAATTAAATAAAAAAAAAATCGTGTTCTATAAAATATATTCATCATTTTCGCTTAATTATTACCTTTTTTTAAATATTAGCGCGCTCCCTCTAACATTCGTATTTACATATCTCCTGTTCAAACCATCTTTGAACGCTTACTACGGGGCCTTAATGGTAGCTCAGTTTTTATTAGATGTTGTGATACCTACTCTGTTTTAAATTTGATCTGTAAACCTAATCCATTGACCTACAAAGTCTAAACAGGGCATGTGGATGTTAAAAATGAGGCCGAAATAAAATTATTGGTGATTGGGATTGGTGAAAAAAATTATTGCCGATTTGTAACTAGTTAGATAATTAAATACCCACCTACTTAATTAAAAACCTTGCCTGTATTCGATTATTACAAGTGTTTTTTTTTAAATTTCGAATACCTAAGGAGTTATACGATTTGTCCAAAGAAACTTAATTTAACATTATCTCAATGATAATTGTTTTTTTGTTCAGACAGGTAGATGTGCAATAACAAATGTATAAACAATATTGAAAAAAAATCCGATAAAAAAATTCAAATGTACCTCACTAGCTTTAAGTTGTAGTTCTAAATTTTAGTCGTAAGTCACCAGATATAAGTCTTATATATACTTCACTAGTTTTAAGTGAGTAGTATCAAGCCTAAGTCACTAGATGTAAATCACTAGCTATTATTATGAAGTTATATATATATAAATTTGTGCAGCGCCCTTGAGGTGATTTTTCACATAATCGGTGCCATTTAAATAAGCCAAATATTATTATTATTAACGGCCACCATATTTAAATTGAAACGAAACGTAGTTACAAACAAATTAACAGACACACAAAATAAAGTTGAGTGAAAACTGGACTTCGCTTCGCTCATTCAAAAATATCATACGGTAACTTATAAAAACAGGTATTTCAGTTTATTCGATAAAATTACAATCACATGAAATAAATAAATGATCCCAGATCCAAGGATTGAACTAAATCAAACAGGTATATCTAAGGAGGGTGACCACTACCCGCTTACTTCGCTTCTTTCTAAGGCCTAACCAGTGTTCAGCAGACTTTAGATGGGTTCTATAGAATCTACCCCCTACCCCTGGTCATTCGGTCAAGCAACCCTCGCTTTATCTGTTTCTTATCTTCATTCTGGCGACCCGTCATCCCTAGGAATTCTGATTTGTTCCCATCAAACTTGATAGAGGGGTTGACAACTTTTGGTTTATGAAACAAAGTGCATTTTTAATGATTCGCAACAATTTTGTGTTTATCTGTTACTACACGTATTGTTTTTACACTTACCATCAATTTGGGAGGCGTGTATGGGTACCGCTACCCCGGGAATCATTTATTATATAATCAACAGTTCAGTCATAGGTCACCCCTACTGTTTCGCTACGTTTGGTGACTTAGCAGGGGAGCCCTCGTGAGATGCGGTTTTTCTAGGTCTTGATGCGTCTGCCCATTTACTGAGAGACTGGTTGAGGGAGACGATTTTACCTCTCCAACAGGACTTTCTCGACCCATCGCCAAGCACCGCAGTGGGAGGGGAGGATTCATACGTCTGCCAATCCTGTTAAAAATGGAATAGCATTAATGTCCTAATAAACTTTTATTAAAATCATAATATATTGGAACACGTGCACCTGCGTTGGTCATGATAGTAAACACTGACGAAATGACAATATAATTTTTTTAATGAACACTTGTTCAGACATTGCCATAACACATTCATGTTTAACTGATAGTTTGTTAGGAAATCTGTCAATTCATTTGTCAAAGGTCTGCGGTCCCGTTTTCAACAGGAATACGAATAATGACCGAATTTTCAATAAATTAGCAATATTTTAAATCATTAAGTTTTCTCCGTGTAGATAAAATCATGCAGACATCATTGAATATGATCAAGATAAAATGCTAAATCGCTATTTTAGATTAATCTTTATAACGAATTGGTTTACATTACGAATACCAAAAAATATGCTTTATATAAATTGAAGGTTTTCTTATCATTTCCCTTGAGTAAAATAAAATAAAAATAATAATTACTCAATAAAAAATATAAATGTAAACTAATAAAAAAAAATTCAATAGAAATGAATGAACGCATAAAATAAATAACTTAAAAAAAATACTATATTATAGCTAAGATTATCTGTGACAGTTTCCTTTAGCTAACTGTTTTGCTTTCTTATAAAATTGTTTACAAAATAAATAAAAACCAGTAGAAATTGAGCATTTCTAGACTCATTTTGTCAAGCAATTTTAATCCCTATTACCTTTATTTGTGACGATATAAGGCATACCAAGAATATACACATTTTTCCTCTTAAGGCGATGCCATACGTAGTAATGGAAAATCATGTGTTTATGGTTTAAAATTTTGGTCGCCTAGAAATGTTTCAGATGCTTTAATGAAATACTGCGAGTAGAATACATCTTTACCTTTGAAATAATCGAGTATTTTTTTATATAAGTCTTTTTATAAGTCCAGGAAAAAATAATGAAAAAAGCCTATGAAAACTGCTTTTAAGTTCAAAATCTCCTACTTACGAACCCATTTCCGGTTATAATTTTATTGTATAATGTGGCAAATTAAGTTAATTAAAAAAATTATACATTTATGCCTGAACATCCACAAAATAAAATAAAAGGCACTTTTTGGCCATGTTTTTTTCTTGTATAAATCAAAACAGGCGGATGGTGTTTAGCGGGAATTTAAACCTTATCTCTATCTACGTAAGGGTTGTTATTGATAGCGGCTCAATTTAAAATATTACACGACGTAGTGCATCGCCTTAAGATGTGTGAGTGAGTTAATAAATGAGTATCGGTGCACACGCATTATCGGTATATCTATGAGGAGCCGTACCGAATTCATCGAACTAAAAAAACCAGTGTCAACCAACGAACTGATTTGTAGAATTTACTGAGTGACGACCAACGGCTGCCTCTTCTAGATGAAAGAATTATCCAATATCGCCGACAAATCGATCGAGTTCAACAGAGGGCGAAGGAGTTTGAACTGGATTCTATGACACTGTATTGGAGTTCGAAGGAGTTGAGAAACTATTGTCTTTGCTCTTTGCCTCTTCTACTGATACAGTATTATTCTTCAGCATAGTACCTACCTTCAGCGCCACGACCATATTCTGACCCCCGTTTTAAGTGAAACCGCAGAAAAATCCCAACTACTCCCAACCGTCTGGAAACAGCGAGAGTGTGTTATCCCCAATTGGGGTATGTTTTGAAACTGAAGGTATTGGAGATAGGAAAGAGATGGGAAAGGTGAAGGTGGGGAAGTACCTGGCTATTCAGATCTGGTCACCTAACACGGCCATTTCTAGCAAGGTTTCACACACCGGAGCGATACTGAGAGTATCTTCCACTCTCCTTCAATCATACTTCCACAAAGAACTACCAACATTATCTCCATTTTCTTAACGCATATTTTTATTGGCTGCTATCTTTATGTATGATCGCAAGATTCTTCCTCAACGAAATGCAATCTAGATAGTGTCTATATAAATATACCCTATTTTTATTTTTATGTGAGACATCTGTTGACTTTTCTGCAAGTTGAAGACGATAAAAATAGTCAATCTAGACTTGCAGAAGCCATCCTAGAAAGGCAAAGTTTTATTGGTGACAACGGCAGCAAGTCGCATACAAATACTACCCTTAAATTCGAAACTAGCATTAAGTAATACTTACCAATAGTTTTCGACCCCTTCAAAAGACAAGATTGTCCCTTTATAGAGCATACCAAACTCTGTAGTTATTCCCTTTGATTTTACCCCAAAAATTCACATTTCAAATAAGTACATAATTTTCCCACAACCCCAACAGCGTGTCATTGCCATGGATATTTGCTTTTATAAGGCGAAACCAGTTGGGTAAGTACCTGCAAATAAATTTAATATATTCAGTTTGAAATCGGAGTTTGGTGTTGATAACTGGAATCGAAAAACTAGTTAGGTACTGGACATAATTTGTACCAGGTAGGTTTTGATAAGGTAATGGTAGTTCATTTGTCTTAAAAATTTTTTACAAATTTCGTAATAAAAAATAAGTGCGTACAATAGAAAAAAATAATTCTTATCTTATTTACATATGAATTCATAGAATGTTTTGTTTGTAAGTGACTATTGCTAATTAATCAAGAATCTCTTCAAATTGTTGTTGATTTCGTTTAAAATCATGATTGCAGGCCATACGTGTGTTTGCTGACAAACTTTTAGTGAATTATGAATATATTATCATGATATCAGAACACGTGTTCACGTGAAAATTCGAATATTTTTGCATTACAGCAAAAATTCTTTGAATAGTGATTTTATATTGTCAAGGTAAATTGATAAAACATTCTTAAATTGATGTTTCATTAATAAGTCCTGTTAATTTATGCGGAGGGCAAAACTCGATTTCTCTCTGTGTACCAATATAATTATTCAAATAGGATATAAAATGTTTGAGTATGTAGGTAGATACAGCAAAAGTAGGTACCTTAGCGAAGTTGTTAAAGTTGAATTTTATTAAATATAAATGTAGTATAGGCATGTATCTACCTAGTACTTTTAAATTAGAATACTACCCAAGCAGCAGTTAATCTTATGTTAAATTAGATATTTTATTTTATTTTATTTCTTCTCTTTGTTATTCATATTTATACAAAATATGTTAGTAGGCTTAAGCACCAGTTAAAAGTACATATACCTATTATTTCATTATTATATTAATATTATACTTATCAAACAACTTATCAAAATGTTATTGATTTTTATTTTAATGTAAATGTATTATGTTAGACTTTAAAGGGATACTTGTTTTAGTTTGGATTAGGAAGTTATATAATAATGGACTCTAATTAAAGAAATAACATTTTTTAGAACGTGTGACAGTATTATAAAGGACATAGCAGAGGGGAATTAGCATATGCTAATAATTTTTTGTTCATTGCAAAGTTAGGAACTAGTTTTTTAGTTAGTTTCTTTTTTGTCTGTATTAATGATATTTCGACAATGTAATGGATTTTAGCAAAGTATTGTGATATTTAATTATTGAAGACAATATTAGCGATTCAAAAACGAAAATTTGTAACAGAAAAATCAGAAAAAGATACAGTCACATCTAGGACTCGAACCCAGGTTATTATTTTCATTGGCAGCTTATTAAAATTTAAATAAGTGGGAATTATTTTTTTATTTGTTTCAATATATCATTAATATTAAACACAATAACGTGAGGTTGCTAGACGTAAACTGTAAGTCAGAGGTGCATTTTATGAAAATAATAACTATTATTTAAAAAATCAAAATCAAATGAAGAATGCAATGTTTCCTTCAAATATACACTACCTTATCTGTATTTTAGAAATATTTCTTTAATGTACCTATTATTTAAAAACATTTAACAAAAAAATAATTATTTTTTCATAGTCTAAAGAACAATAAAATTATTCTTATTTAAAGCTGGTGGAAATGACGCTGGCATTTGAAAAATGATATTGATTTTACATAAAAAACTACATAAATGTCTCGAAAACAGTGTTTTCTGAGATTCTCAAACTGTTTATAAAATTGTTTCTTGTATGAAACAAAAAAAAATTGGAAATGTGTTGCTAGTTAAAAAAAGTTGAATATTAATTATTTTCATATTCAACAATGCCAAAAAGAAAATAGGTATATGGTGCAAATTTCATGATGCCGGTGCTCAGATTTAGAATTTCATGATGCCGGTGATCACATTTAGAATTCCATGATGCCCGTGATCACATTTAGAATTTCATGATGCCCGTGATCACATTTAGAATGTCATGATGCTGGTGCTCACATTTAGAATTTCATGATGCCCGTGATCACATTTAGAATGTCATGATGCTGGTGCTCACATTTAGAATTTCATGATGCCGGTGCTCACATTTAGAATTTCATGATGCCCGTGATCACATTTAGAATTTCATGTTGCCGGTGCTCACATTTAGAATTTCATGATGCCGGTGCTCACATTTAGAATTTCATGATGCCGGTGATCACATTTAGAATTCCATGATGCCCGTGATCACATTTAGAATTTCATGATGCCCGTGATCACATTTAGAATGTCATGATGCTGGTGCTCACATTTAGAATTTCATGATGCCCGTGATCACATTTAGAATGTCATGATGCTGGTGCTCACATTTAGAATTTCATGATGCCGGTGCTCACATTTAGAATTTCATGATGCCCGTGATCACATTTAGAATTTCATGTTGCCGGTGCTCACATTTAGAATTTCATGATGCCGGTGCTCACATTTAGAATTTCATGATGCCGGTGATCACAATTAGAATTTCATGATGACGGTGGTCACTTTTTTAATTTCATGATGCCGGTGCTCACATTTACAATTTCATGATGCCGGTGCTCACATTTAGAATTTCATGATGCCGGTGATCACAATTAGAATTTCATGATGACGGTGCTCACATTTACAATTTCATGATGCCGGTGCTCACATTTAGAATTTCATGATGCCGGTGATCACAATTAGAATTTCATGATGACGGTGCTCACATTTACAATTTCATGATGCCGGTGCTCACATTTAGAATTTCATGATGCCCGTGATCACATTTAGAATGTCATGATGCTGGTGCTCACATTTAGAATTTCATGATGCCGGTGCTCACATTTAGAATTTCATGATGCCCGTGATCACATTTAGAATTTCATGTTGCCGGTGCTCACATTTAGAATTTCATGATGCCGGTGCTCACATTTAGAATTTCATGATGCCGGTGATCACATTTAGAATTCCATGATGCCCGTGATCACATTTAGAATTTCATGATGCCCGTGATCACATTTAGAATGTCATGATGCTGGTGCTCACATTTAGAATTTCATGATGCCCGTGATCACATTTAGAATGTCATGATGCTGGTGCTCACATTTAGAATTTCATGATGCCGGTGCTCACATTTAGAATTTCATGATGCCCGTGATCACATTTAGAATTTCATGTTGCCGGTGCTCACATTTAGAATTTCATGATGCCGGTGCTCACATTTAGAATTTCATGATGCCGGTGATCACAATTAGAATTTCATGATGACGGTGCTCACATTTACAATTTCATGATGCCGGTGCTCACATTTAGAATTTCATGATGCCGGTGATCACAATTAGAATTTCATGATGACGGTGGTCACTTTTTTAATTTCATGATGCCGGTGCTCACATTTACAATTTCATGATGCCCGTGATCACATTTAGAATTTCATGATGCCCGTGATCACATTTAGAATGTCATGATGCTGGTGCTCACATTTAGAATTTCATGATGCCCGTGATCACATTTAGAATGTCATGATGCTGGTGCTCACATTTAGAATTTCATGATGCCGGTGCTCACATTTAGAATTTCATGATGCCCGTGATCACATTTAGAATTTCATGTTGCCGGTGCTCACATTTAGAATTTCATGATGCCGGTGCTCACATTTAGAATTTCATGATGCCGGTGATCACATTTAGAATTCCATGATGCCCGTGATCACATTTAGAATTTCATGATGCCCGTGATCACATTTAGAATGTCATGATGCTGGTGCTCACATTTAGAATTTCATGATGCCCGTGATCACATTTAGAATGTCATGATGCTGGTGCTCACATTTAGAATTTCATGATGCCGGTGCTCACATTTAGAATTTCATGATGCCCGTGATCACATTTAGAATTTCATGTTGCCGGTGCTCACATTTAGAATTTCATGATGCCGGTGCTCACATTTAGAATTTCATGATGCCGGTGATCACAATTAGAATTTCATGATGACGGTGGTCACTTTTTTAATTTCATGATGCCGGTGCTCACATTTACAATTTCATGATGCCGGTGCTCACATTTAGAATTTCATGATGCCGGTGATCACAATTAGAATTTCATGATGACGGTGCTCACATTTACAATTTCATGATGCCGGTGCTCACATTTAGAATTTCATGATGCCGGTGCTCACATTTAGAATTTCATGATGCCCGTGATCACATTTAGAATTTCATGTTGCCGGTGCTCACATTTAGAATTTCATGATGCCGGTGCTCACATTTAGAATTTCATGATGCCGGTGATCACATTTAGAATTCCATGATGCCCGTGATCACATTTAGAATTTCATGATGCCCGTGATCACATTTAGAATGTCATGATGCTGGTGCTCACATTTAGAATTTCATGATGCCCGTGATCACATTTAGAATGTCATGATGCTGGTGCTCACATTTAGAATTTCATGATGCCGGTGCTCACATTTAGAATTTCATGATGCCCGTGATCACATTTAGAATTTCATGTTGCCGGTGCTCACATTTAGAATTTCATGATGCCGGTGCTCACATTTAGAATTTCATGATGCCGGTGATCACAATTAGAATTTCATGATGACGGTGGTCACTTTTTTAATTTCATGATGCCGGTGCTCACATTTACAATTTCATGATGCCGGTGCTCACATTTAGAATTTCATGATGCCGGTGATCACAATTAGAATTTCATGATGACGGTGCTCACATTTACAATTTCATGATGCCGGTGCTCACATTTAGAATTTCATGATGCCGGTGATCACAATTAGAATTTCATGATGACGGTGCTCACATTTACAATTTCATGATGCCGGTGCTCACATTTAGAATTTCATGATGCCCGTGATCACATTTAGAATGTCATGATGCTGGTGCTCACATTTAGAATTTCATGATGCCGGTGCTCACATTTAGAATTTCATGATGCCCGTGATCACATTTAGAATTTCATGTTGCCGGTGCTCACATTTAGAATTTCATGATGCCGGTGCTCACATTTAGAATTTCATGATGCCGGTGATCACATTTAGAATTCCATGATGCCCGTGATCACATTTAGAATTTCATGATGCCCGTGATCACATTTAGAATGTCATGATGCTGGTGCTCACATTTAGAATTTCATGATGCCCGTGATCACATTTAGAATGTCATGATGCTGGTGCTCACATTTAGAATTTCATGATGCCGGTGCTCACATTTAGAATTTCATGATGCCCGTGATCACATTTAGAATTTCATGTTGCCGGTGCTCACATTTAGAATTTCATGATGCCGGTGCTCACATTTAGAATTTCATGATGCCGGTGATCACAATTAGAATTTCATGATGACGGTGCTCACATTTACAATTTCATGATGCCGGTGCTCACATTTAGAATTTCATGATGCCGGTGATCACAATTAGAATTTCATGATGACGGTGGTCACTTTTTTAATTTCATGATGCCGGTGCTCACATTTACAATTTCATGATGCCGGTGCTCACATTTAGAATTTCAAGATGCCGGTCCTAGAAGGGTTTTTATTCGCTTTATAAAACAGAATTCTTATATTAATTATGAATATGTGTAGATAGTAAATATTTCGTTGTCATATTATGTCGTTAGATATGGTGGGAGGAGGTAGGAGGTAGGTGGCTGTGGAGAGAGGCGCAACGGGCGGGTGGAGGCATCCACACTGACACAGGCAGGTACCAGCCACTTATTCACCATCTCCACTGTCTTGAGGAACCTCCCAACCAATGGGGCACCGCGGCGGCGGCATAAAGCTCCTAAGAAATCGATAGGTGTTTCTCCTTTCCCCTCTCCGCCGAAACCGCCATCTTAATTCTCACGTTTCGCGCGCGGAGCGAGCGAGTGATACACCTACCAGCGAGAGCGAAGGAGATACAGCGAAGTAAGAACGAAGAGTGCGCGCATTCGCTATTTGAAATTCTAATTCAAAATGGCCGCTGCTTCTTAAACATTCTACGGGGGGTGGCGGAAGGTTTTTTCAGCGAGAAGCGTGGGCGTCTTGGCGGGTGCAAATAACGGGATCGGCTGGAGTGGGGGTGGGTGGGGGTGGGGGTGGGGGGGGGGTCTAACCTCCACCCTCTTCAGAAAGGGTGGGTTCTCGCTTTGCTAAGATCTTAGCATAATAAGCACTTGATGGTTAGGAGTAGGAGTGTAGGTGTTTACCTAAGCACCTGTATCGTATATACATATTTGTGTCTACATTATAATTGTAGGCTTACTCAAATCCACTAAGTGCGGTTTTGACTAAAATTAAGAGGTACCTTTACCTAATAATATTTTTAAAAAGAAAAACCACCATTGATGTTGACAGGAAAACAGCAAAACATAAATCGCGAAAAAATTGTAATTTGAACGTCGATATGAACATTTTAAATATTGTAGAATTTTTTTTTTTTTACAATTTTTTTTTGTAATAACGACGTTTGGGAACAGTTTCGATTCGTGTGCGGTTTTACATTAAAAAATAAAAAAGAGGTTCGAATCTTGAAAAAGAGGGGTTATTTTTATTTTTAACATTATTTTTTTAATTAAATTTTTTCGCTTGTATTTAATAAGAATTTCGGGAATGTACAGGAAAATTACTACTACTAATTTATTAAGAATCTGTTTAAATTAATGGTAATTACTTTTTAAAACAGGATTGCAGACCTTATGAATGAATTAAAAATAGATTTCCTGATTAATTACGAATTATTATCATGGTTTCGGAACACGTGTTAATTAAAATCGGAATATTTTTGCATTGCTACAAGGATTGTTTTATTAATAATTCTTTCGTAATATATTATCAAAGTAAAAAGATAAAACATTCTAAAATGATGTTTTATTATTATGGCCTGTTAATTTATCTTGAGGACAAAATTCTATTTCTCTCCGTGTATTATTAGTAGCCTAATCTCGCTGTAGCTACATCATAATTACACGGAAAAATCTTACTGATTAAAAAAAATGTTAATTTGATGAGTGATTCTTAATAAATTATAAATAGGTACTCATTTTTCTCCTTGTACCCTTTCGCCAACCGACCCCGATCTCCTCTATTTGATTTACCTACATGCAAACATTCACAAGTTAAATACCTATATATAGTGGCATGGGCAAGGTAGGCACCATCTCAAGTACAAGATAATCAGACATGAGTACCCACTTTTCTATTTGATGTTCCAAAATGGATGCTTTCAAATCGGAAATTCTGGGAAATTGTGCGCCTTGTAAATAATAACCGACTCATAAGATGTTTGCTCGACGGAACGGTGCACGTCTAAAATTATTCTGACTGAGAAACCTATGCGGGTGAATAGATTTACAACCCTCCTATATCTGTTTACCTGGAGGTAATATTAAGATCAAATGATGGAACAAACAAAAAATTACATGGTGTAAAGACCAACACAGGAATAAATACTCTGATATATATATAATTTTTATATATATATACAGGGTGTATCGGCACGTACCCGACAAACTTTAACCAGCTATTCCTTAGCACATTTGGAGTAAAAAATGTTATTGGCACTTTGCTGTCCGGTAATATTTTTTTTAATAAAAAAATTACTATTCATATTTTCACCACATGTCACCAATGTTTTATCCTTTGTCAAAGTTTGAAAACCCGTCTGGCAATATTTTGTTCGAGTTTCGTTGAATAATGTACGTACGTACCTACGTTGGCGCGCTTTTACAATCACAACGAAATGGCACGGCACCATTCGTCTCATTTTTAGTTATTATTTAGTGTGTACGAAAGAGCGAGGACACTTTTTGACACACTTGCTAATAACAGCTGTTGAACACAAGAAACAATGCAAATGACAGTGAAAAAGTGTGGATTTTTTATTTATTTTTTGTTTTTAATGGAAAAAAAATGTTACCGGACAGCAAAGCACCCTTAACATTTTTTACTCCAAATGTGCTGAGGAATAGCTGGTTAAAGTTTGTCGGGTACTTGCCGATACACCCTGCATATTACAGGAAAATAATTTCTCTCAGGGCCTATGTCATATTTTGTGGGTGTTGCGGTCTTTTTTAAGGAAAGGAAGAAGTGAAAGTTCTGGGAATTAACAAGGTATAAAGAGTAGGTGGGAATCTAGGGATCATTATCTCCAGGAGTGACAGACGTTTGTATATATCCCTCGCGCTGCGGCATAAGGCGATGGGTTGAGAGACCGATTGGAGATGTCACAGGGTTTCCCGAACCAGCCTCTTCCGATCTGGCACCCCATGCTGCCGGTGGGCACACGCATCCAGTACACACCTCACCCGAAGATCCCGGACACCCCTGATCACCAAACATATCGAAACACTCGGGGTTACCTATGGCAAATGTGTTGGTTATCCAATAAATGATTCACGGAACGACGGTACCCAAACCCCCCTCTCGAATTGAAATAAATTTTATTAAATATTAATTTTAAGAGATATTCGATCTGCGGAAACATTTTATATTCCTAAGAGCTGTAATAATTATCTTTTAAATATGTTTATAAGAAAAATCTGAAGAACGTTTAATAGATTATGCTCTCACATTGATTTGCTTAATACGAACCACACTAACAAAACATTCTCACTACTCACAAAAACTAACATTCGATCGAATATGTCAAAAAACGTATTATTTAATTGATTTTTTTTCATCATATCTCCTTATTTTTTTCTGTTCTGCTTTCAGTTTGAGTTGAATTGTAACATCTCTATGATTAAAGACGGGATGTTTCAAAGAATTTGATCAATTCATCAAATATCAAAGTTGATTTTCAAGCTATGTGAAAGTTCTATTCAAGTTCTGTTACTATATCTTGATTCGCCAATTTTTTCACAAAACTGAAACAATAACAGAACTTGAATAAAACTTTCACAGAACTTGAAAATCAACTTTAAAATATTATGAATTGTTCAAATTCTGTGAAATATTTTAATACCCTTTGAATGTTATAGCCATAAATGCAATGTTTAATCACTGAAAAGAAGATAATACTATTACATCCAAAAGAAACATATAATGGAACAAATAACAGACAGTAAAATAATCAGAACGCAATAGCCTAGTGGTTAAAAGCGTTATTCCGTAATGTCAGAGATCCTGGGTTTGAACCCCAGTAGCAACGGAAACCTTTTTATTTAATGTTTCATTTTTCGTTTAGATACCTACATCAGTTGTATCTTCTTCGCCAGTATTAATTAGTTATTCGTTATAAATATCTTACCTTCTCACATTATGCCAGTACCCATTTTGTCAGTGGAAAGCAGCCTGAAATAAAGTTTAATTTTTATTATAATTTAAGCTTCCTGCCTACAATGGTTATAATATTAACATATTAGTGATGTGGGCCCGACTAGGTGCTCTAGCCATAAACAGTTATGTTGGGTTAGATTGTTATAAAAATGTATAAAAATATGATAAGTCGACATAATAATCTATTTTACCATCAATAATATCATTCGACACAGTTGTTGCAATAATTAATCTACGTAATATCTTCCAGAGAGTATATATCCAGTTTATCTCCCCTACCCAATTCTCCAGAGTAAGAAAGTTTCCAGAGATAATAAATCTCGTCTCCGCAGAACACATTACTCCTGGAATAATAATACGAGACAAAAGCCCTAAGATAGGAGCCGAAGTTCTAGGTGGCAGATACAGCTATCTGCCATATAGGTATGTAGCTAGCTGCTAGGTAACAGATAGCTAAGTATTACTATAGTGGATATTAGCTGGGAGCAGGGACTGGGTCCACGGCTTAATCCCGCCGTGGAACGAGCGCGAAGCACGTTCGTGGCACAATGTTATATTACAAGGAGACGCTGAGATTTCTGATGTATATTTTATACTAATGTAGATTCCCAGGAAACCATAGGCGTACACGGACAAAAAAATTACAATAGATAATTTACTAAGAATCTCTTGATTGAAACACGTGTTTTAACATCATGTTGATGTATTCGTTATTTACTAAAACTTTATCAGGAAACCTGTTAATTCGTTTGTAAGGCCTGCAATCTCTTTTTAACCGGAATTACGAATATTTTGAAGAGATTCATAATATCCAATTTTATAGAACAACTTTTTAATGCATGTTAGTATATTTTATTTAATTTTTTTAATATTTGTGTTTTTTACAGTAAATATAGGTACAATATTTACAAGTCATACTGTTTTAATTTATACCACACTTCCATTAAAAGCATTTGCTTCTGGATGGAAGTGCAGTGTACATTTGCGGAAAAATAATCTTTTCATTTATATGTGATATCAGTGGTTCCCAATTAATATAATGCGTAAGAAGTACTTGATGTTGCTTGAAGGGGTACGCGCGCGCATACATTAAAATTTTTCAAAGCTCTGCAAAGAGTTCACATTTTTTCCTATTAATCTTTAACAACAGTACCTACGTGATTTTCAGTATTACACAGAGAAAAATTATCCTGTTAAAAAAAAGTGACAGTATGCCAACTTCCTGCTAAAATATTAGCCATTCAGAATATATATCGATAAAATGGGTTATTTCCCAAATGAATATCACGAAGGAAAGCGACAATATCAGAATGTCAATATCAATATCATTATTTGTATGAACACGTGTTAAAACATTCGCTTTTGACTGATACTTTGATTCATTCGTCATAGACCTGCAGTCCCATATTTAACAGGTAAACGAATAATTTTACCTGAGTTTTAATAAATTAACAGTATTTCATATAAGTTTTCTTCGGGCATTAAAAATATTATGAAACAGATTTTTGTATGCATCCATGTAATGCGTTAAACATGTTATGCCTCTTTAAACATTTGGTGATTTATCAATATACTTACCTAAATACGAAGTTATTTCTCCGTCACTGGCTTCCCAGCGACGCCTCACCTTTACGTGTCTCATTTCCAAACCAAAGTTATATTAAAGTTTGCTAGTGGCGTCTCGTGGAGCGGGGCAGGGGGGATAGGGGAGAGATTGGGAAATGGGAGGACTGAGTTAGAAAATGGGGGGAGGGATTAGATGCGGGGGGAAGGAGTCGGAGGAGGATTTGGCGGTCGGAGGCTCAGGATTACAATTCCGCGGGCTCAGAGGCGTAGGGGATGAATATTTAGCTAGTAGTTACGTTTACGTATCACGTTACGTATAACGTATTTACGTATGTACCAAATATAGTAATCTATCGGAACATAAAAAGTCTTAATTATGAAACAAAAATCTCTTTTCTACAGTCCAGGCGGCATTAGTGGACGATGGGTAAGGCTCTTGACTACCAATCTGGAGGTCGCGGGTTCAAATCCCAGCTCTAGAAAGAAAATTTCATTTGGATCATTCACAAAAAATTCTTTTAACATAATATTTTACGGTACGTTCCAGAGTAAAATATACTCTCAGTATAACTGGCAATATCATTTCAATCATGAACTATGTTTTTTTAAGATAAATTTTTCATCATGCTTATCACTTTTTGATGTCAATATTTATTTATTTAAAAGACAAATAACTTTGTTTACATTACTTTTATTTATATACACCATCCATGATGAAAACCTGTTCAATTAAAATAAAAAAAAAACTTATTATTTACCATTTTTCATTAAAAAACAAGAAACACCTAAAGAAATAAACATAATTATCCACTCTGTGAAAAATACAGAAAAGCACAAATGCAATATTTTATGTACAAACATAGAAAGCAAGACCGATTTAAAAGTATTCCGAACAGTTGAACTGAATCATATCAAATATAAACCAATATAACAATACCCCCATACACACAAGCCCTGCTTATTTATGGGGGTACATCAAATACTTATATTATGTAATTAATAACTGTACTATATTCAATATTGTGTAATAAAAAATAAAATAAATAAATAAATAAAAAAATTAAAAAAATGTTTCGTGAACGATGTTCACAACATCAGAATAAGATTTACACTATGTATAACTTTGAACAGACTTTAAAAGAAGTACATAATATTAAGATATAAATTATGGACATGGGGAGGAAGAATATTTATTTATTTGCAATATAAATAAATGAACATGATTACAAAAAAAATAAATAAATAAAAAGGGGTACCCCAGTAAGGTCACCTTCTTTTCGATTTTTTTAAAAATATATATTTTAATATTAATATTATTTTATATAGAAATAGGTATAAAAAATTTTGTCAGCATTTTTGTTTGTTTAGTTGAGCTAATTAAATATCATATCATAAATGTCTTTTTCAATACCTTACAAAAGTATTACAAAATATTATACCTACAGACAGACAACCTACATTAGTTGGTGAAGCCGAAACAATGTGAGAGAAAGGAGTCTTACAATTTTTGTTTTATTTCTACATTCTGTATTATATATTTTTTTATACTACGACTGTCGGTAATTATTGTGTAATCAAAATGAACTTTTGTTGTTAATTTTAAAAAGTTAATAACAGAATTTATTGTCATCGACAACGAGTTTATCTGCTGAGTTTCAGCTCGATTGGATGTCGGGAAGCGCATTCATTTCCGCTCCAAGAATTATTTATTTATTAGATACCAAGAAATACAATAACAGAGTAATAAATCTTTGACTGTCCAACTGGGAAGGTTTCCTGTTTCAGGGCAATCAAATTGATAGGATTAGTTCTTATTAAGCAGGTAATGTAACACAAATACATAACAATAAATTCATATCATTGGAGAAATTACTTTTTACGTAACATTAAATTCATAACTTTGTGGAAATGACTTTCATACTTACAATATAAAAGATAAGTTATGTAAGCATCTTAATTTTTTCATTGTCTCTATAATGTGTAATTATACATAATAATAATAATTGGATGACTTGTATAGCGCCTTTTTTGTGCAAAATCACCTCAAGGGCGCTGTACAAACTTATAATACATTACTACAGTTATTTACGTTATTACTTAACTATTTATGGAGATGATATCTATACAATACAATACTTACCTGGTAGGTCACTTGAGATTAAAACTAATTTAACATTATCTAATTGTTTATTAACGAAATTTAGATACAGGATTTAGGACATCATTGGAAAATTGAATATAACTGGACTTTCTCTTAGGAATGGTATATTTAATTTAAGGGTACGACAGCTTAAAAAGGTAAGTTTTTAGTTTAGACCTGAATTCTGTTGGACTTGTTATGGATCTTAGTTCCGGAGGGAGTTTATTCCAAGCCTTTGGCCCAGATACTCCGAAAGCGCGATCACCAAACTTAGTATTTGGCTTGGTTTGACTTAGTACAGCTGATGATGTTGCTAATCTAAGAGTTGACTGCCTCAGACCAGTGTTTTTCGGGACGCATAGTTCAGAGATGTAGGGTGGGGCCATTTCATTGATGGATTTAAATACCATCCAGCACAGTTTGTACTGGATTCTTTCAGGGCACTTGAGCCAGTGAAGGTTACGAAGGTGTTCTGAAATGTGCGAATATTTTGAAACCCCGGTTATGAGCCATGCTGCTGCATTAAACACTGATTGAAGTTTGTCAATTTGATATTTTGGAGGGCTAACAGAAATGCTTTTGCAGTAATCGAGACGTGAGCCTTGTAAGAATTATTATTTTAACTGATTTAAGACGTCTTTATAGTACATATTATTTGAGTTTGAAAGTGGGATGAAAATTTTAGGTTTAGAGGCCAAAAATATTACATAATTATACGAACGTACAAAAAATTTGTTGTTTATCTGTAAGTTAGCATATCTTCGCTCTCAACTCGAAGTCCAGAAATCAATTGTTAACTGATTTACGCAGAATTCGTAGTTGCAATAATTCATTAATTTCCGAAAATAAAAGAGAAATTAATTTAGATGGAAATAAATAAATCACTAATCTATTCTTATGATCTTTGTGTTCCATCTAAATCTAGCTTCTCTGTACTTACCACTCATGAATACATAATAACATAGACCCTAGATATGTGACTTGTGACCAAATCATTAAAGTTTCCTTGCAAATCTCCTTCAATATCCTTTTGCCCATTTATTGCCATCCTAGAATGCTGAATAATAATTTACGTACCGCACTTGATTTTCTTCCTCAATCCCGTTTTAATATTCCGGCACACACGCCTGTGGGTAGATTGAAGAGAAATGGTTGACTAGTGGGGGGGGAGTTGGGGAAGAGAGTGGGGGCGGGGGGGAGTAAATAGGGGGGGGGCGCGGTGGAATCTCAGAAACATACGAGAAGCCTGCTCGCCCCCTGAATTTCGAACACCCCTCAAAAAGACGCTATAACTACGACCGCGGAATTAAAAAACAGGGGCGGATTGGAAAACGGCATTAAACTTAAATAAGCAATTATTCTGCTAGAATTAATTTACATATTTTTTCAGTAAGTACCTCGAATTTTGTATGAAATTATTATTATGACATACTGCGTTTCTTTTTCTAGATTAATTTCAATATTTTACAAGTTAAAATACAATATTTGGCAAAAAAGCTTCCTTTACTTTTGTACGCCACAGCAAAATATCACTAAAAATACCAAAACATTTAAATCTCAAGTAAAACGCTGGATTCAAACCACAGTAAGATTATAAACAGAAAATATTTTAGGTACTGGCACCAAATACAGACTTAAAGCAAAACCACTATTTAAAGTAAATTTTCAATTTAAATTTAGTTAATTATATCTGAAAAAAAACACTACATATTTTATTTATAATTACTGAATAGATTTATGATAACTTCATTCTATTTTAAATGTAAATGAATTCTTCAACACGAATATTATTTTCTCTCTTTCTTGCAAAAAAAATTAAGATTGTAAAATTATAATTATAGTTCTCATAAAACAATAAATTATTCTTCATTAGTTGCAAAATTACTTTGTGGCGTCATTTTAACTATATACACCACTTTTGTATACACCACTTTTGTATACATCACTTTTGTATACAACCCTCTTGTATACATCACTTTTGTATACAACACTTTTGTATACACTAATTTTTTATGCACTACTTTTATTACACCACTTTTAATAAATGATAATCTACATCTTTCAAAGCCAATGGCTTCTTCGTCTGGACAATTAAAATATTATATTAAATTTTTCATACATTTATTTGTTATTTAATTGTCTACCTTGGTCAACAAAATAAGTCATAAATAGTTTATCATCATCGCAACTACAGAGATAATGCGTTCAGTCTTTCTCGAGCGTCCCCGACTCTTTATGCCACTCTTTCTAAAATCTGATGAATGGTATATGAACGCGTATGAGACAAACAAAGAAACATTAATTTTTTTATATATAACATTGATTTAGTTTGGTGCAGAGTCTACATAACACTAGCATACTCTAACTTACTTATTATACACTTATTATACACTTCTTTAGTAAGAAGCCAGGTAGAGTATAATTCGCCTATTTGGTCCCCATTGTATAAAACGCATTCTGACAATATTGAAAGGGTACAGCACAAATGTCTAAGATTTATTAACTTAAACTGAATATTCCAATTCAACATGTTAACTATGTTCTTTTGATGAAACAACTTAACTTAATAACGCTATCAGATAGGCGGATCATCTCTGACCTTGTACTTTTAAATAAAATTATTAATAATTCCATTGACAACCCTGAAATTCTCGCCAAAATAAAATTTTACGTACCGACTAGAAATACGAGGCAAAGTGCTACATTTTTCTGTGACAATTTTAAAACCAACTATGAAGCTCATACACCTATAAATAGACTACATCATTTTGGCAATAAATTTGGGAATATTGTAGACATGCTTAAAGATTCCGTATTAGTTATAAAACGAAATATTTTTAATAATTTTACTGAGATGTATGTTTTTTGTATACACTTTTGTTTTTATATTTATATGTTTCTTAATACATATTTAGCTTTCCGTAATCCACACTATTAACTATTAGTTTATTGTAAAGTATGTAACACAACTGTATTACTTGTTAACTACTTTTGTAAAAGCCCATCAAATAAGTAAATAAATAAATGATGCTATATCATGCCTCGCTTTTAGCTTATATTCTACACTACATTATGTTTTAGCTTATCAGTTCTCATTGTATGAGAAACACTCTCATATTGAGCACTGCATCCGGCCCTGTCTAAAACGCAAATGAAACAATAGCTCTTAGCGCAGATGTGGAACTAAGAAATCTTGGTTTTGGTTCAGCGTGTTCGAAGTAAATTTCCTTTGTAGCTAACATCAGAACCGCGCACACATACAGCCACACCATCTGCGCACGTGTATGTGTACACATAACACATCACACGTAATATTGTGTACACACAGCTACACAAACTTAGCGCCAACATTGTACCATATTTGAGATAAGAGAAATCTTAACAAAGATGCTGGGGTTGTGTACCTACTAGGATAGGGTGTGCACTATGCATAGTTAACGAAATAAGGTATTACCGGTAAACCGTTAAAAATTGTTAAATTAAAAGATTACCGATATAGGTTATGAAAACCAAAAATTATTAAAACATTTACACACACATAATTATTTCGTTCCGGTGATTGGTACTTATAATGTATTATATTTTTTATGAGAAAGAAAGGATCATGAAATTGTGTTTATTTATCACAAGGAATACTAGGTGTGAGGAATGGAAGCTTTTTCTTGTTGATGGTGGTTGTTTTTTTGAAGTTCTGGCGGTTTTAGAAATATTTCGTGGGTACTTATAGTTCATTATATTAAAACAAAGTTATTTGTGTTTTAATATAATAAATAATGAAATCACAAAGTGATAAGCTTTCAGAGGAAATTTTCTTCGAAAAATTAAAAAAAAACTTATAGTCCATGGATGTACTGCATCTTAAAAGCACTGTTAATGTTAGAGATTTCCACACCACGAACTCTCTTTAAAATTTACCAAACAACAATGATGTTTTTTACTTGGGGTGATAATTTGCACCATTGGATATTTCACTAGATTAATTGTTGTGAAAAGCGAAATAATACACAACGACTACTACGTTGAAAATTCGAACATAAACAAATCACATGCGTTTTTTTTCTTTTTTCAAATCTTCTTTTTTCCAATTCAAGACTTTTAGGAAAGGAACAAAATACAAGAGAAACGTAATGTGAGCAGGAACTAGAATGTGGAATAATCAAAATAGTGTTTCAATAATAAATTAAATAACAGTGTGGTTATCGTGGTGTATAAATAAAAGAACTCTCCAACTCAGGTATAGCATTTATTGATTAGTTGAAAGCTGATTTACAATCACAATATTTCACGTTTATTTATGCACAAATACTATGGAATGCTCGCGAAACTGGGTCGTAGTACAATAGGTAGGTGCAGCCGACGATAGTAAATACTGAACACTAATAATATGCTCGCTGCTTCGGGCTTATTTATATTGTTCGGTCAGTGGCAACAGCAGGTAGTTAAATGGCAACTAAATCGAAGCCACTCGCTCGGTCTGGCCCTTTCCCGAAGTTTCGACGGCGTGGCAATTATGCCTAGGCCGTAGACTCGAACCTTCTGGCGAGTTCTCGTAATGTGTAAGACCGACTTGCGATATTATTGTCGTCGTTAGACAAGTAGGTGCTTGTAGTACGTAGATTACTTTGTTTACGGTGCGATTTCGACTGCAGGTACATAATTCGGGAGTAGGTACTAAGTAGGTCGAGCGGTTTATTATTAATTAGTTAATCTAGATTTTTCTCGACGCTACAAATACCCCCTTTCCAGCAGCTTGCTAAGGGCTGCGATAGAAGAAATAGCTCGGAGACGAACGTCTTTTAAGTGTGACAATTCATAAAAAAAAAAAAAATTAAAAAAAACACATGTTCACAACACAACAGGCCGAAGATACACTCAGATAACCATGGTGGTACTATTATCCGCGCTGGTGCGGAGACGGTCTGGTGCATGCTGCTCCGTGGTGCCTTAACTGGTCACTACAGCACTCCTCGTCATCAAAACGCGAAGGATTGCATTTAGGGTTGAACGTGCCTTTAGGCGTTAAAGTAGTCCGGGAAACGAACACGCCTACCGGAATGTGTGGTCGTATGAGTGCGATCCGGGTTGGTATCGGGCAAAGGAAGGGTTGAACTTATTCCTTGCGTAGTTTCCTTAGTTTCCTGGGCAATGTACGCAGGTTTGAGGCGGTCTATAGTCACCGTTACCTCTTTGCCTCTGTTTAAAATGGTGAACGTTCTTTCGTTCCGGCGTACGACTTGGTGAGGGCCAGTGTAAGGTTGCTGAAGCGAGCTTTTTACGGTATCGTCCCTTAGAAATACATGGGTAGCTGCGGGAAGGTCTTTAAAAATTAAACATTTCCTTTCGCCATGTCGGGAACCTTCAACCGGTCTTAGGTTATTGAAATGTTGCCTCAGCTCTTTGAGGTAATCGCTGGTGCTGTCGTCGTTCGCTGGCCGAGCAACGAGGAATTCTCCAGGTAGACGGAGTGGCTCGCTGCGTCGGGCTTATTTATACTACATGGCTGACGGCAACAGTAGGTAGATGGATGGCAACTAAATCCTAGGCACTCGCACAGACTGTATGTTTCAGGAACCTTCGACAGCGCGGCAATTATGCCTAGGCGGTAGACTCGAACCTTCTGGCGAGTTCTCGTAATGTGAAAGACGGCCTGTGACGTATTGTCACCTGGTAGACAAGTAGGTGCTTGTAGTAAGTAGACTGCTTTGTTAACAATGCGATTTCGACTGTAGGTACATAATTCGGGAGTAGTTACTAAGTAGGTCGAGCGGTTTATTATTAATTAGTTAATCTAGATTTTTCTCGACGCCACAAACAACTACAGGCAGGCACAGTAACAACATGACCGCTTTCATTAAGACTGTCACAGGGACATCCCCCTACCACAAACTTTTACAACAGTATCCGGACCTTACGCGCCCTGACGGTGCCATGAAGGAAGTTCGCCATACTACTCTTCACCACATTAGGACTACTCCAGGTCCTCCAGTTGCAGAACGTCCTCGCCGCCTCGCCCCTGACAAGCTCAAACGGGCCAAGAAGGAGTTTGAGACCATGGTCCGATTAGGAATTGCCCGGCCTTCTGAGAGCTTTTGGGCATTCCCACTTCACATGGTCCCTAAGAAGGACGACCAATGGCGACCATGTGGTGATTACCGCGGATTGAACGCCAGAACTATACCGGACCGGTACCCAGTCCAACACATCCAAGATTTCGCCCAGTCGCTGAGGGATACCAAGATATTCTCCACAATAGACCTGGTACGAGCTTACAACCAGATTCCTTTAGCTCCTGAAGACATCCCAAAGACGGCAATATCCACGCCATTCGGGCTCTTCGAGTTTCAAGTGATGTCCTTCGGCCTCCGTAACGCAGCCCAGATGTTTCAACGTTTTATCGATGAGGTCACCAGAGGATTGGACTTTTGTTACGCATACATCGACGACATCTTCATTGCCTCATCATCAGAAGAGGAACACATGAACCACCTCAAGACCTTGTTCCAGCGCCTGCAGGAATATAGGGTGGTCGTCAACGCCAGCAAATGCCATTTTGGATTGCCTGAAGTAAAATTCTTGGGGTACCTGGTGTCTGGTGAAGGCACTACAACCCTGCCAGAGAAAGTCGACGCAATAAAAAAATACAGTCGGCCTGAAACGGTGAAGGATCTACGACGTTTTCTGGGAGCTCTCAACTTTTATAGGAGGTTTCTCCCCAATGCAGCAGAGACGCAAGCACCGTTCAATGATTTCCTCACTGGAAAACAGAAAGGCAAGCAGCCCATTTCCTGGACAGCAGCGACCTTGGAAGCCTTTGACAAGTGCAAGGAAGCCCTTGCTCAGGCGACCTTACTAGCTCACCCAAAGTGTGAAGCCCCACTATCCATAGTCAGCTACGCTTCTGACACCACAGCTGGCGCCGCACTCCAGCAGCTCATCGCAGGTCACTGGGAACCGCTGGGTTTCTTTTCAAAGAAATTTAGCTGAAAGAAAATACGGCGCTTATGACAGAGAACTCCTGGCCATCTACCTCACTATGAAACACTTCAGACACATGGTAGAGGGCAGGACGTTCACCATATTTACGGATCACAAACCCATCACTTTCGCCTTTCACCAGAAGGCTGATAAATGCTCCCCAGGGCAGTTTCGACACCTTGACTTCATTAACCAGTTCACCACGGACATTCGCCACGTAGCGGGCAAGGATAATATCCCTCTCCGGATGCCCTCTCCAGGGTCGAGTCAGTCGACGCTCCCCTGGACTATGCAGCACTGGCAGCTGATCAGGTGAACGACACGGAACTAGAGCAATGCTTAAAGGGAAGTTCTAGCCTACAAATTAAGAAAATGCGCATTCCCGGCATCAACACGGACTTGTACTGTAAAATGTCTACAAATACAGCGAGACCTTTCGTCACTTAAAAGTTTCGGCACGCAGCATTTAATGCAGTCTATCAGCTGGCTCACCCAGGCGTCAAAACAATGGTTAAGCTCATAACTGAACGTTATATCTGGCCTGCTATCAAGGCGGACGCAAGTAAATTTGCACGCAACTGCCTACAGTGCCAACGCAGTAAGGTGTCACGTCACGTGTCAGCACCCATAGGAACTTTTCCCAGACCATCGGCCAGATTCGAGCATGTGCACATAGACATCATCATCATACCCTCATCTGAAGGATGCCGATACTGCCTCACCTGTGTAGACAGGTTTACAAGATGGCCAGGGGCTTTCCCGATTAGGGATCAGGAAGCAGCAACTGTAGCGCGCGCTTTCTACCAGGGGTGGATTACTAGGTTTGGTACTCCGCTCCGAATCACAACTGATCAAGGAATACAGTTTGAGTCAAGGCTGTTCAGGGAGTTAAACTGCCTGGCAGGTACGACTCAAATACGTACCACGGCTTACCACCCTGCGGCTAACGGCATGGTTGAGAGGCTACACCACCAGCTTAAGGCAGCAATCAAATGCCATCAAAATGACCGCTGGACTGAGGCACTTCCCACAGTGTTAATGGGAATCAGGGCAGCTTGGAGAGATGACCTCGCTGCCACTTCAGCCAAACTGGTGTAAGGCGAGCCACTTCGTCTACCTGGAGAGTTCCTCGTTGCTCGGCCAGCGAACGACGACAGCACCAGCAATTTCCTCAAAGAGCTGAGGCAACATTTCAATAACCTAAGACCGGTTGAAGGTTCCCGACATGGCGAAAGGAAATGCTTAGTTTTTAAAGACCTTCCCGCAGCTACCCATGTATTTCTAAGGGACGATACCGTAAAAAGCTCGCTTCAGCAACCTTTCACTGGCCCTCACCAAGTCATACGCCGGAACGAAAGAATGTTCACCATTTTAAACAGAGGCAAAGAGGTAATGGTGACTATAGACCGCCTCAAACCTGCGTACATTGCCCAGGAAACTAAGGAAACTACGCAAGGAATAAGTTTAACCCTTCCTTTGCCCGCTACTAACCCGGATCACACTCATACGACCACACATTCCGGTAGGCGTGTTCGTTTCCCGGACTACTTTAACGCCTAAAGGCACGTTCAACCCTAAATGCAATCCTACGCGTTTTGATGACGAGGAGTGCTGTAGTGACCAGTTAAGGCACCACGGAGTAGCATGCACCAGACCATCTCCGCACCAGCGCGGATAATAGTGCCACCATGGTTATCTGAGTGTATCTTCGGCCTGTTCTGTTGTGAACATGTGTTTTGCAATTTTTATTTTTTTTTATGAAGTGTCACAATTTAAAAAACGTTCGTTTCCGAGCTATTTTCTTCTATCGCAGCCCTCAGCAAGCTGCTGGAAAGGGGGTGTTTGTGGCGTCGAGAAAAATCTAGATTAACTAATTAATAATAAACCGCTCGATCTACTTAGTACCTACTCCCAAATTATGTACCTGCAGTCGAAAACGCATCGTTAACAAAGCAGTCTACTTACTACAAGCACCTACTTGTCTACCAGGTGACAATATGTCACAGGCCGTCTTTCACATTACGAGAACTCGCCAGAAGGTTCGAGTCTACCGCCTAGGCATAATTGCCGCGCTGTCAAAGGTTCCTGAAACATACAGTCTGTGCGAGTGCCTAGGATTTAGTTGCCATCCATCTACCTATTGTTGCCGTCGGCCGTGTAGTATATATAAGCCCGACGCAGCGAGTCAGTCAGTCAGTCATCAATCTGCCGCCAACGATTTACTAATCTCACGAGTGACGGTGCGCCCCCGCGCCCCCACAAAGGACACGATATTCCCGGTTTTGCTCGTACCATCATGGACTCTATCGGGACATCATCTTAGCGCCTTGTACAAATCACCGTTCCTGGCAAGCGCTACTCGGATTACAAGCGCCCTGGTTCCAGTGTCTCTGACCAGCGCTTCTTCCACGCCACCATAACCACCCCGAAGACACGCAGCATCCTCACTGGTCTTCTCCGCTCCCGTTAAACTGCCTACAAGGTCCGCCGCCCCTTCGGCCTCCGTCAGCACTGGAGTATTGATTCCCCAGATCGCCAGTGCCTGACATTCATCGAGTCCCGGTCATCAGCGCCCGGCGTCGACTCACTGACCCGCGCTTGACTAGCACATCACCGCAGCAACCGGAGTATTCATCATCTGTCCTACATCATCTCCTCGTCACGGCAACTGACTCAATAAACACTGTAACCTTCACAACACTGATTTTTATTTCGTGCCTTCACCATTGATCCCCAAAGGGGTTGACAATAATGTCCCGGACCTCTTGGGCGTACGTGGGATCCAGGGCCCCAAGGATAAAACCGAACTTCATCGACTCCACCGTCACTGCTGCAGCTTCAAAACTCCTTTCAACCATAGCAAACCACAGCTCCGGATCGTTAGGGCAGAACGGGGGAATCCGCACAGCTACGCGGTTGACTTCCGGCGGCGAAACTGACGTCTTCGAGTCGGTCGGGAGAGACATTTTAAAATAAACGTAACCCACGATAACACTTAAAAAATTTAACTTACGTCGTAGGTCACCACTGTGGTTATCGTGGTGTATAAATGAAAGAACTCTCCAACTCAGGCATAGCGTTTATTGATTAGTTGAAAGCTGATTTACAATCACAATATTTCACGTTTATTTATGCACAAATACTATGGAATGCTCGCGAAACTGGGTCGTAGTACAATAGGTAGGTGCAGCCGACGATAGTAAATACTGAACACTAATAATATGCTCGCTGCTTCGGGCTTATTTATATTGTTCGGTCAGTGGCAACAGCAGGTAGTTAAATGGCAACTAAATCGAAGCCACTCGCTCGGTCTGGCCCTTTCCCGAAGTTTCGACGGCGTGGCAATTATGCCTAGGCCGTAGACTCGAACCTTCTGGCGAGTTCTCGTAATGTGTAAGACCGACTTGCGATATTATTGTCGTCGTTAGACAAGTAGGTGCTTGTAGTACGTAGATTACTTTGTTTACGATGCGATTTCGACTGCAGGTACATAATTCGGGAGTAGGTACTAAGTAGGTCGAGCGGTTTATTATTAATTAGTTAATCTAGATTTTTCTCGACGCTACAACAGTAAAAAATTATTATAAAATATCAAAACACTTCAATTATCTCAACAAAACGTATGTTGACAAATTTTCGTCAAACAAATGGTTGAGCATTGAAAAGTTGAGTGCAGAAATAGAAGGATTTATGCTTGCCTTCAGGATAGAGTCATTAATACTTAAAATTATGGGAAGCATATAATCAAAAATAAAAATCAAATTGATGATTTACGTAGAAAACGTTTGGCTTTTCCGGAAACTATAAAACATATTATATCGGGATGTTCTATATTAGCGCCGTCCGAGTATACATTTAGGCATAATCAAGTTTTAAAAATGATTCACCAAAGTTTCGTAATTAAATATAACTTGATTGACTGCCGTAATATAGTAACATAATATGAATACGAACCAAATTCATTTTTACAAAATATTTTTTTTTAAATATAATATTATAAAACTATACTAACAGACTGAACGATTAGTCATAATAGACCGGATATAGTTTTACATGACAAAATTAAAAAAATAACTTATATCATTGATGTCGCTATTCCAAATTCCTGTAATTTAAAAAAATCTGTTTCTAAAAAAATTGGAAAATACATAGATTTAGGAAATGACCCAAAATGAATTTGGCATTCTCAGACTATAAAAATATTATCATTTGTTATTTCGGCTATTGGCATTATACCAAGCTTTCTCAATCAAAATTTAGGCGTATTAGATCTGTCAAAGAATTTATATATAAAAATGATGAAATCAGTCATTTTAAATACATGTAGGATTACTAAAGATTTTAAAAATATTTATACTAAGGGATCAGTATGATATATAGGTCCAGTAAGAAGTTCTACGGCGAGCCGAACCCTCTGATATGAAAATATCTGGAGTCGTTGAATTATTTTCCCATTTAATCTATGGTGATTTGACGAGTTGATCTTGTATTGTTTTGTATTTATTTTGCTTATATGATACACTTGCATAATGTGGATTGACTAGATGATCATTTGTGGAAAAGTATGCGGAAGGGTTTAGTTTTTTCCTGTGGGGAAGATTTAACCCGGACATTAAGTCGGAAGAAATAAAAAAAATTAGTAAAATAAAACATTCGTGTTACTTTAAAAGAAATAAAATTTAAATGCAATCTATTATTAATGTTTTTTAAATTTGCTCTACACAGGAGGCCCTGGGGAAAATAATTTACCTCAAGGCGAATGTCATCTTTGGGGATGCTGTGAAGCGGCTTTTTTTAAGAAGAGAAAGTAGAGTAAGATCGGGGAAGAAAAAATGTGTCGAGAGAGTCCAACTGAAGACGTCAAAAAGCGTCTCACTCAACTGGCCTCACCCGATGGGAAGATGCAATCCTCACCCTCTAAAACCGGGCGCCCCTGCTAAGTCACCAAACGTAGCGAACCGCTTGAGGTGAAATATGGCAGAGGTGTTGGTAATCCAATGAATGTTTTCCAGCAACCAATGAATAGTAATCTAAATGGATGTATTTTCCAAAAATATACCAACAAGGGAAGCTTTTTAAGACACCAAAAAATTGACCTTAAACACCTATACATTAATTACGAAATCATACTTTGTTTGATTGAATGTAGATGGTACACGGAGAAAAATGAGTACAACTGAATGACCATTTCTTAATAAAATTTTAGTCATTCAGAATATATCTGAACAAGCGTTTACGCAGGCGGCCTTGTCTGTATAAACATAGTGGATGAGACGCGAATATTATTTGAAATAATACGTGTTCCGACATCTTCATAACAAATTCGTGCTTTACTGATAGTTTGTTATGAAATTTGTCAATTTATTCGTTATAGACCTCCAGTCCCGTTTTCAACAGGAATCCGAATACTTTGACCAGATTTTTAATAAATTAACAATATTATTAGTTTTCTTTACCTGATTTATATATACAATGTACATTAAATATATAATGTAATGATAGAAGTATTTAACTGACTAAATACGCTGGTCGACATTTATTTTTTATGTGCAGTCCCTTAACTTAAGCATAGCTATTTTTTTATATGTATTTAGTATCCATAAACACGATATGAATCAAAAAAAAAATTTGATAGGTCAGGTTTTTTTATTATTTAACAAAGTTTTTTTACATAATTCTTCCATAGTATGACGGGTACTTACTTAACAAAATTTCAAAACTAATTCAATTTAATTTTTTTGCTCCTGATTTGCGCTTGGGAGTATCTTGAGAGTCTCTCTGCAGGGTCCAGCAATACTCTGCTAGCATAGATGGACTCCACTTTCCTTGGTATCACTTTTTGCATAGCCGCAATGTCCTGGTGAAATAGTTCGCCGTGCTCCCCACTGACATCTCCCATATTTTCGGGGAAAAAATTAAAATGAGAGTGAAGGAAGTGTATTTTTAGTGACGTGTTACATCCCATATTTTTATAGGCCATGAACATTTCAGAAACAATGCTGATATGGTCTTCACTTTTATGAGTTCCAAGAAAGTTCTCGACAACATTCTTGAAGGCTGACCAAGCGGCTAGCTCGACTGGTCTCAACACTGTTATAAAATTCGGATCAGTCAAGACCTCCCTTATTTGTGGTCCCACGAATATTCCTTCTTTAATTTTTGCCTCGCTGAACTTAGGAAACTTTTGTTTTAAGTAAATCATGCCATTTCCATCCTTAGACAAGCCTTTTACAAAAATTTTCATCAATCCCAATTTAACGTGTAAGGGTGTAAGTAAGATATCTTTAGATTTTACTAAGGGAGCATGTTGAACATTCTTCGTGCCAGGTTTAAGGTGCTTTCTAGTAGGCCAGTCCTTCTTGGCATGGTGGTTTTTCCTGTCTCTGCTGTCCCACTTACACAGAAAACAACAATACTTTGTGTATCCCGCTTGCAGTCCTAGTAGGAGCCCTATTATTTTTAGATCACCACATATTTTCCATTCGTATTTTACATATTTATTTTTTGTTAACAGCAGCTTGTTGTCATAGTTCTCTTTCATGTTTGCAGCATGACCAAGTGGAATGGATGGTCAAAAAATCAAAAAATCAATGATAACTCACGAATAAATATGAATTAATACACATTTTGGTAAAACCTAAAACCCATAAAAACCTGACGTGATAGAAAAAAACTAATCACATATCTGAAATCAGAGTAAAATTTCCTGTCAGATTTGGCTACTTTCGTTAAAGAGACAAAAAATGTGTTGACCAGTGATATCAAATTAATAAATAAAACCGATTAGTTTAAAATATTCCATAGCAAACAACTCGCTAGCCAAATATTGGTTTGTTTCTACTAACCCTTTTTTAATGATATTAACTTTTTAAAATTTTTGTTGGAGTTTTTGTTGTTGTTTTTGGTTTGTGTTTGATTTCATTTGTGTAGTAAAAGTTCACTCTCCTTTCTACCTAATTGATGAAACCAATTACTGATTAATAAGTTTTTAATAAGGCATTCATTCCCGGGTTACGAATAACTTAGAAAACATTTAAAAACCCTTAAAGTAACATCGTAAAACCGATCGGTAATTTATATAATTCTCTTTCAGAAGTTACAGAACTCTCAGGTTTATATAATTCTGCATTAACTTGACGAATGGGCATCAGAATTGTTAAGGTCCACAAAGCGACGTCTAATGCCATGAACTGACTTAGTGACATGAATGCTCATCTTCAAACCCGGTAATAAGAAGAATAATTATAAAAAACCGTTTAAAAAATATATTTTTACCGCTAAACCGAATCACCAAAAACCGTTGTTACATCCCTACATTTCACAATACTACATACGTGTAGGCGGTATGTACCTATAAATTTACATAGAAACGAACCGTGGAAATCTGAAATTGACGTGTTGTAATTAGTACGCAGTGTTTTACTAGAAATTTGATACTGCGCCCTTTGTCCTTTGAGTGCTTAAATTGCGTGTATGTATTATATTATTATTTTCGTATTGTGTGTCTTTGATTTCGTTGTTTGTCTAAGAAGCACTCCAACCCGTGTCGGTTTTAATTATTATTGTTGATAAGAAACAAGATCCAAGAAAATAATTATATATAATATATCTAACTACTAATTGTCAGGATCTTCGGTTTTCGATGGAGCTATAATTAATATCGAATCATAATTAATATATATATATACATATATATTAATTGCGTAAGCCCGTAAAAAATCATGAGATATTATGTAAGTAAATCAAGTTAACAAAATCAAAATCAAGAAACCTTATAAATTTAAACCAAGCAAATTCAAATTTTGCGTAAAAAATGACGAATTTGTGTTATCCCAAACGCGATTGTTCACAAATTTAGAGATAGTTCACAAAGCAGTGATTCTTAAACTATTTGAGGAAAAGGTAATTAGAAAAATTAAAAGAGCTACTAGAAATAATAGAAAACTGTAATACTAAGATCACAGATATATTTTTTCTTGAACTCTTTTACCCAATATGATGTGTAATATTTAGTAAACCAACTATTCTATATGCCACACTGAAAAAAAATTCGTTATACACAACATGCATTTTTCAGAAGGTCGAGTACAAAATTCAATATCCACAATTTGTTTTCAGATGCCGATATTTTCTATTTGTCGTTCTTAGGTCAATTTACTGAATGCATATTGGAAAAATAAATCAAATTGTTAATTACGTGCAATTTGTGATATCGACGTTACATTTTCATTTTGTTGTTTTTCTGTCTTTTTCCACTCGAGTGATTTTCGGCATATTGTGCTGAGTTTGCAAAACGTTTTGAGTGATCGCACGCCATTATATGCCATAATAGATTGTATGATAAAATTTGTATTATTTTTATGCCTGTACTTAGCTTAAATTTTCTAGCTATCTATGTGTATTTAATTTATTAACATTAGCTCTATATCTTTGGGGATGAAAAAAAAAGCAGAGAACGTTCTGGGAAGGAAAAAGGTGTGAGAAGTGGGTACAAATATGGAGGTCAATGTATCCGGGGGTGACAGAAGTATGAAGTATGAGAGAGAGTCCGGTCTAAAACCTCACCCAATGAACCCGGGCACCCCTGCTAGTTCACCAAACATAGAAAACTACTTGGGGTGACCTTTTGCAGGGGTGTTGCTTATTCAATAAATGGTTCCCGGTGAGACAGTAGGTACACCTGTATGTTTTTTATTCTTTTTCTGTGAACTCCACTTTATGTTTTTCTAATATGAATTTTATGTGGAAACTTTACTGGTTCATGCTACCGTGTAACTTGTAATTATTTAAATAAAATATGTATAACTGTTTATTTCCTCAATAAACTAAAATAAATATAAATACAAACATGTATCTTCGAATAGGAAATATCGTAATTTGTAAACTAGCTAGAAACTTGCGGCCGCTAATATTTACCTATGATTCGGAAGGCTCTATGTGTAATGCATCCCCCGGGAATATCTGCAGCGTGTTTCTCCTGGAAGTTTGATTACTTTCGAAGTTGCTAAGTTTTAAGTAGAATACATCGGGACATAATATTTGTTACACAAATAAGACATAATGATGTTTTTTATTTATTTATTTACAAATAAAATAAGTACCTATACATTATTTAATTATTGAAGACAATATTAGCGATTCCTAAATATTTGAAACAGAAAATGATACGGTCACATCTAGGACTCGAACCCAGAACCCTTGCCTTGCCGGGGCACCTATGTATTTTTTTTTTTTTTTTTTTTTTTTTTTTTTTTTATAAATTTAATTTAGATTAAATTTGATAATATTATTATTAAGTTCTGCAAGTGTTTTAGTTTTTTATTATTGTGACAGCTGTTTCGGCTTACAAGGCCATTTTCAAACTGTGGTTAGTCCACATTGAGACGACGTTTTTATACTATTTCAAATGTAAATTTTGAAGGTGCATACATTGATTTATTACTGGTTACACCGATGACATGATCTATTGTTGGTTAAACCAATCTATGTTTTCCCCTCAGTAAATGGTAATGGGTTCTTAATTATTTACTAATGACTTTATTGCTATGAATTATTTGGGTGCATTATACTGCTTGGGTTTTGTGAAAATACTAAGAAGTGGTGAGTAAATTATTTTCCGTACTTTATTAATTAGTGTTAAATTTGGGTCATTCGTTCGTTTATTGATTTCTAATTGTTCAAGTAAATTTAATCTAATGCCCTTTTTTTCTATATGCAATGGTTTAGGACCCTTGTTGTTAAGTGGGGTATGATTATTCACCAAGAGATGTTCTGCGAATTTTGAGGATGTGTTTTTATTATTATAACATCGTATATGTTCTTGGAATCTAGTTGAGAATGCCCTCCCCGTTTGTCCGATGTAAGTGGCGTTACAATCGGCGTGGTCACATTTTAATTCATATATGCCACTGTTATTGAGTATAGGGATTTTACTTTTAGAGTTTTTAAGGCTTGTTCCTAAATTATTGTTTGTTCGAAAAGCTATATTTAAACCACATTTTTTAATTTCTTTTGCAATTTTTTCAGATATTGGGCCGAGGAATTCGAGACATGCAAATTTTTCTATATTTTTGTTATTTACCGGATATATTAATAAGTTCTTCTCATCCTACAATGAGTTTTGTAGCTCATTGGAACTCTAGCAAAAAATAAATAAATTCAAATTTAAAAAAATATCTTCAATTCTTTTCATGTTACTTGTAAAGTAATAAGTAAATTTAATACAAGTTAAAGATTTAATTAATTTATCTTTATTCTCCCGTTACAAATATATTGTATATTTAAATGAATACATCAAAAAGGTCTGTATTTTCTGTGAATTTGAGTGAGTAATATGAATTGTTGATGCTATGGTTGTCACTTTTCACAGTGGAAAAGCTTCTGAAGTCGAGTAGATTTAACAGGAACATGGCTATTTAATATTGGACAAATTACTTAACATTTGGGGCAGTCGATTAAGTTATTCAGTAATTTAAACAGTATTAGAATATCTTTAATCGTTCTCCGGGTAGAAAGTAGGGGTGGTTTTCGATTAGAAGATATTGTTTTGTATCGGTCACAGGTTGTCTTAACTTATATTGAACAATCTAAGAAAATTCTTTTGTACTTTCCCCGAGCGGTGCAAGTATTAGTAGGAGACCAAACAGGAGAAGCAAAGAAATAAATGAAATTTAAACTAGTTTTATTGACTCAATGTTATCTTTCGTTACATATTACGAAACACTTAATGTGAATGGTCCTTTTGCAAATTACTTATTGAGCGATTAAAGGTACCTAAGTTTTCTGTCGAAATACATCTGATTGGATCTAACTTTTGTTTATGGAAATTGATGAATGAATGAAAACAAACCTTGGAAGCGGAAACTGTCCCACTTCCCGATATTCGATAGAGATGAAACTCTGCAGAAAGACTCGTTGTCGATGACAATCAACATATCACGTATACACGCGGATATATACGAAGTTCTCTGAAATTGGATGACATTACAACAGTTCATATATTAAATAAATATCGGTTCTACCCGATTCGTATTTGGCGAAGTTGTTGGCTCCAGTTCTTTGGTAGGAAGGTTTAAAATTCCGTAAAAAAAATTAATATATATGATATCAAAGACTTTTATTCATTTTTACAACTTTATTTTTTAAATACATCTACTTGGATTTAGATTCTGTTTTCTTAATCGAATTAAGGAATTATTGAAATGAAATCTTGACAATGGAAATTAACCGACTTCTCGACATTCGATCTAGCTGAAATTCGACAGATAGACTAATTGTCGATGACAGTGCATGGTACCATCCAATTAGGATGTGTCTTAAGTGATGGCGCGGTTCACTCATTTTAGCCAATTCCCTGGGGAGGAATATTCAATCATCAGTTTAACCAAAAAAAAATCATCTTTTAATAAAAATAGATGTGCTATTGTTAAAAATAGATGTACTATTGTTAAAATACCAATTTTTTACGGGTTGATTTTTTAATGGTTCTACAGGAACAAAAAAATTGTTTAATAGAAGGTAGATACATAGGTAGAAGGTATACTAGGGTGGCATCATTCCAAATTCAATAGTTTTAATAATCACCATCAATAACATTAAGATACTGAATTTGTCAATGCGCCACAGGCGGCTTAAATCCATTTCTCCCACTCTGGGATTATGTGTCCCTGGAACACAAGACAGCTCCAATCCTAGGAGCTTATTCATCAATTTATATTCCTCGTTTGTTTTCTCATTAAAACTTTGCAGAATTCAGATCTGGCAAGTTGAGTCCCGGCCAGTTCATCATATTCCTTGGTCGCCCCTCTCCCAGGACTTGCGCCGTCTTATGTGTGCCAATCTTGGTGGTATTATTAAGGGTGACCATGATTATAAAAAAATTAGGTAATTTTTGTTTTATCTCACCATTTACAGAATGAAGTGCTCGAGAATGATTTACCGTGAGACAATTTGTAAGTGATAGGTAATAAATAAGAACGTCATTTTTTATTTATATTTATTGTTATCAATTTATAAAACTCCATTTTAATTTTAAGTTCTTATTTTATGTACCAAAAAAATAACATTATTTTGCAAGTTTTCAAAACAATCTCCTAGATAAAAATCACTCATTCAATGGTGATAGTATTACGCCAACTCCGTTACATATATAAAATATAGACAGTAAACTCAATTTTTTAAAGCAGTTGAAAATTAATAAAAAATCTGGTACTCCTAAAGCTAGTTTATATATGAAAAAATATATGTAATTCGCTCTCCACATGTTTAAACTGAGTTCAATTATTATAGAACACGAAAATACAAGTTAGAATAATAATTATGCAAGAAAAGAATACCCTCATGGTATTTATTTAGTAAAGTCCTTTTTCGGGGCTTTTACATGAAAATATTAAGAAATATACATTATTGATTGTACATAGCTTCATTAACAACATTTTATATTTGTTTGAACATAAATTGAAGATGTCCACTGAGTTGGTATAATTTTTTCCCTCCATTAGTATTCTGAGCAAAGAGGAATACATATGGTAGTTAGTCCCAGCATTTCTGCACTGAAATAAATCCTGACTTCTAGTATTACGTTATGGAATCCGAAAGCTTATCAATTCTAGCAATACCGGACTATCAACTAAATCATTTAGAATTTTAGATAGAAATACCAAGTATGTGAAAAATTTTCTATCGGACAATATTGAATACCCTCATGATGAAAAGAGTCATCCAAAGTATTTATTTGAAAATACATTTAATCAATACAATAAATTTAAAGGGTAACGCAATACCTGATTACATTTATCTTATTTGTCAAATTGCATCTAACACTACATGTGATTATATTTATCGGGTTTTTCAAATTTCAGCCAACGCCATACATGATTATGATTTGTCAAATTGCCGCTAAAGCCATGCATGATTACATTTATCTGATTTGTCAAATGGCAGCTAAAGCCAAGAATGATTACATTTGTCTGATTTGTCAAATTGCAGCTAAAGCCAAGAATGATTACATTTATCTGATTTGTCAAATTGCTACCAACGCCATAAGTACATGATTATGGTTATTGGGTTTTCAAAATGCAGCCAACGTCATACATGATTAGATTTATCTGATTTGTCAAATCGCAGCTAACGCCACGTATTTGAGAATGGCGAAGTCGGGAAGAATTTAATTTCCAACAATCCACACTGCTCCGACTTCCAAAACTATTCAAATAAATCGGGACGCTACAGCGACTACAGCGCGTGGACACCCTCTTCAGTTTATATTTTATAATACGTTTTGAGGTAGAAATAACTATTAATGACAATAATCAAATATATTTTTCTGTAATTATGTTTATGTGTATTTTTGTTTCCACGACAACTCAACTCAGTGACAAATCAACACACTTTACATCACATATCTAAATACAACATAGAGTAGATATCTTCAGTTCAGATTTCTTAAGAAAAAATGTTGTTATTTAAGGAAAATGTGTAAATTGTTCTTGGACCAATTATCTATGATCATAAATTACAAAAATTTACAAATGTTCATGCCATTGCTTTTAAATTTTTTCAGTTCGTTTGGTTTTCATAACTTTTATAATGAAATATTTAAGTTTATTGAAGTAATTCCATAAATACATATTTATATAATTTTTTAGTTACTCCCAAATAACATTAGTGTTGAGATTTCAATTTTCATATTTAATGCGTATATTTAAATGCATAAACGCTATGTTACTGATTGTGAATATGATTATTAGACAAATTTATGTTACTTGTGGTGAATATAATTATTAGACCAAGTTATGTTACAGAGGGTGAATGTGATTAATAGACAAGGTATGTCACTATGGTGAATATGATCATTAGATAAAGTTATGTTACTGATTACGTATATGATTATTAGTAAAAGTTATTTTACTAATGGTGAATATGATTATTAGTAAAAGTTATGTTACTGATGGTGAATATGATTATTAGTAAAAGTTATGTTACTGATGGTGAATATGATTATTAGACAAAATTATATTACAGATGGTGAATGTGATTATTAGACAAAGTTATTTTACTGATGGTGAATGTGATTATTAGACAAAGTTATTTTACTGATGGTGAATGTGATTATTAGACAAAGTTAATTTACTGATGGTGAATGTGATTATTAGACAAAGTTATTTTACTGATGGTGAATGTGATTATTAGACAAAGTTATTTTACTGATGGTGAATGTGATTATTAGACAAAGTTATTTTACTGATGGTGAATGTGATTATTAGACAAAATTATATTATCTACAGATGGTGAATGTGATTATTAGACAAAGTTATTTTACTGATGGTGAATATGATTATTAGACAAAATTATATTATCTACAGATGGTGAATGTGATTATTAGACAAAGTTATTTTACTGATGGTGAATATGATTATTAGACAAAATTATATTATCTACAGATGGTGAATGTGATTACTAGACAAAGTTATTTTACTGATGGTGAATATGATTATTAGACAAAATTATATTATCTACAGATGGTGAATGTGATTATTAGACAAAGTTATTTTACTGATGGTGAATATGATTATTAGACAAAATTATATTATCTACAGATGGTGAATGTGATTATTAGACAAAGTTATTTTACTGATGGTGAATGTGATTATTTGACGAACTTAAAAATTATAATAAATAATATCTGCTCGTCCACAACACCCTAGAAAAGTGATATAAAGTCAAAACATGAATTATTGTTCACAAGAGCACAATTGAAAAATACACTTGAGCTGGTTGTATGTACAACATAGCAATTCAAAATGACAAAATATTCCACCTACAGTTTGCCAAACTGTACCTATCTGAAACTAACCACGCCAAGAGGATGTATTTCCTTTCTACCTACCATTTTCTCATATCGCCCTCCTTCATCCCCTTCCCCTCCCCAAAGCCCGACAGAAAAGTGAGACGACGGCACGGCCGCACCTACCACCCCCACCAATGGAATGGGAAGGGGTTATTTGGGAAAGAGCTCTTTCTCTATTGGGAATTTCAACTACTATTCTGTTTGTCTTGTCTCTATATTTTCACATACATCCTTTAAAAAAATAAATTTTATTTATTTATCTCATCCTAAAAAAACTGTTCATGTGTCTCTATCATTCTTAGCGTATTTAAATTATAAACAGAACTATTTTTGTAACTTTTACGGCACAAACTGAAACGGATTTATAAAAGTCGTCCTATCTCCTCGTGTATTATTATTATATTTGATTTAGAAAGGTTAGAAAGGTGCAATACAGCGCTTTGTATTTTCGTTTAAAACTTAACCACTTTTATATAATCGTAATATATATTCGAAAAGTTATCTTCCACCATAAAAAAATATGTTAAGTGACAATAACCTTTTTAATATGTATGCATATGTTTTTGTGTCTTAGAAAGTGGTATTTTTACGGTTTAAAATTTAAAAAAACCAGTAAGAGACAAAATAATCGTAAAAAAATTATGAAAATTTTTATCTGTTCGTAAAATCAAAATTTATTAAATTTTAAATTTTTTTTCATTTTTGCTGATTTTAAAAAGTCTAATACTACATATAAGGACACGTTCTAAAACAGCTAATATATTTGAAAATTAATGTAAAACGCAATCTAACAGGTCATTTAAAGTGATTTGATGACAAAATCTCAAAATACCAGATAATAAAAAGGTGTAAGACCACAATTCAGAACTGAAACGAAACTTGAAATGGCTTTAGCCATGTTTGGTGACCAGATATGAATAGACAGGCACTCTCCCACCTTCCTATTCCCTATCTCCTTCCCATCCCCACAACATTCAACCTCACAACATACCCCAATTGGGGATGCCATAGTCTCGCTGTGCGGTATTCAATTCATTTTTCAGCGTACTTTTTTGTAATAAAAATTACAATTTTCTTTAAGGCGATGCCATACGTAGTAATGCAAAATCATGTGTTTTTAGTTTGAAAATTTGGTCGCCTAGAAATTTTTCAGATGTTTTAATTAAATACTGCGAGTCGAATACGTCTTGGCCTTTGAAATAATCGAGTATTTTTTAGATAAGTCTTTTTATAAGCCCAGAAAAAAAAATGTATAAGGTCTATAAACTTTGTTTTAAAGTTCAAAATATCTGTTATTTTTTATTATATTTGTTATTTTCTGTTATGATTTTATTGTATAATGTGGCAAATTAAGTTATTTATAAAATGATCGAAAAAAAAATGCCTGAACATCCACAAAATAAAATAAAAGGCACTTTTTGGCCATGTTTTTTTCTTGCATAAATCAAAACAGGCTGATGATGTTAAGCGGGAATTTAAACCTTATCGCTATCTACGTAAGGGTAGTTATTGATAGCGGCTCAATTTAAAATATTACACGACGTAGTGCATCGCCTTAAGATTTACACTGTGCGATATTTGTAGTGCATCTAATACCTTAACATGTTACCTTTATTGCGTATTTTAAATACTGGTTTTCTAAGTCAACTATTCATTGAGTAAAATTCACCCTCCAATGGCCGTTTCCTTGCATAGTAATTAAAGCCTCGACGAAACAAGACTTAAACTTTCTACCGGGAGGATTTTCCTCTACCGCTGCACCCCTCCCTTCCACCCACCGTCCAACCCGCCCGCCACTATAAACCACCCACAAAACCCACCCCTAACATCCCCCTCCCCACAACGCCACCTTTCGACTGGGAAAACTTTGGGAAACTTTCAGATCGATAGCGCCGCGTTGTCTTTTAAATCTAATAAAATAGACGAATGGCAACAAGGGTTGTTTATTATGTTTTTAAACCAAAAATTATACCCAATAGGAAGCCATTGTTTTTTAGTTTAACTATAATATTTCCAACTATCGTTTGATGTTATTGTACTGAACGTGCTACTAACGACTTGTATGAGAGAGATGACAATTATATTAACAACGTAATAGCTTGTAAGGGGGCATATAAATAAAAAAATTAAACAATACATATTATATAATTACTTTTTAACTAACCTCATTTTTTTGGTTTACCTCTCTTCTAAAATGTGAAGAATACTAGTAAGAAAACGGTTAATTGAATACAAGAAATATAAAAAAAGGCACTAAGTGACAAAATTTAACTTAAACTAAATATGCAGAAATGTTTTTAGTGCTATGGCCAACAACCAAAATAAACTCTCAGCTGCCACAATAAATGATTGCAACATCTACGCACGCTGAATGTTGGCTCCATGCGTGAGAGCTAGTATGTTTTCTCTTAAAATAGGCTTCTAAAATGTGAAGAATATTAATTTAAAAAAACTGTCAATTGAATACGAGAAATATAAAAAGAGGCACTAAGTGCCGAAATTCGAAATAAACTAAATATGTAGAAATGTTTTTTGTGCCATGTCCAACAACTCAAATAAACACTCAGGCGCCACAATAAATGATCAACATGCAACATCTACGCACGCTGAAAATTGGCTCCATGCGTGAGAGCTAGCATGTTTTCTCTTAAAATAGGCACCAAATACCATTTATTTCAACTGTTATTTTGTGTATAAATGTCTGACAACGGCAGTGCAGTCAGGCATCTTGTTCTATTGATAAAATATTTCGTAAAAATGGAAAATTATTGTAAGGAAATAAAAGAAGACGATAACAAACATGTGTTTTCCTGAAATATTGTTGGTTTCGTCACTATATCGGACGTGCAGAGCCAAAGTCATTATGAGATAACAAGATCTCAAGTTTTTACGATGTCCTTAATATTTTTGATAAAACCATTTAGATATCTGCATTAAAATAAATATGATACTATAATATTATTCCACATCCTTAATGTGCGACTGCTATAGTTAATATTAATGGATTTTCGGCGCCACCATACATTTAAAAACTAATGTTTTTGTTTTGTTCAACACAGTGAAGAGATAAGGGTGATCGCTAATTACTCTCATTGAACATGTGTGAAATTTAATGTATAATTTTGTCCAATAAATAGAGAAGTAACTGGTACAAACAGTCACTTCTCATCCGAGAGTACTCGGGAAAGTAATACTTGTTTAATTTAATGTTTTCCTACTGCCCCTGCAAAAACTCTCAGATCAAGGTGTCAATGTGTGCCGGTGCCCTATTGAATTTGCAGTATTTGTGCGGGCTTCACTAACTTGGTCCCGTACAGTCACTATACCTTATTTTCAGTTTTTTGGCACATAGTGTAATTTTCTTTTTAAATTCAATTAATTTTTCGCAGAATAAAAAAATAATTAATGCATTGTGTAAATTACATTGACTACTATTCCGCCATCCCATAATCGCAGTAAAATCTTAAATACGAGAGGCTATTGTAAAAGGCAAAGATGTAGTATGCTAATTCAAGCAATATTATAAATTATTTTTATATGAATTCTATTATACACAGGTAGTTAGAAAAATAATCTAGGTATCCAGTTACAAAAATCCTCAAATTATCATCTTTAAAATTCTATCAAAATGTCTGTAAAATGCACAGTTTAAAAACCAGTGAAATGCATATTTTTCACAAAGAGCTTAAAAATTTAAAATCTAAGAAATTTTACCTCTAAGTCAGAAAAAAGGATTTTGTGCGTGCTAAACGTTAAGAAAAAAATGCCGATCTCTTAAACAAAAAAATTTTAAAATAAAATATTTTTCTTGTTATTAAAAATAAGTTAAAATCTTTTTTTTTCCCATTCCAGATTTGCCGCTCAGCCAAATATGTCGTCAATTATTGTATTAAGTACATTTTTATTACATGTAGGTGGGAATTTGCTCAAAAAGACTTACTAAGAAAAATCATATCCGTGTAGTTTTCGTAGATAAATAATATGGGTAGATACAGGAAGGAAGTTAAAAATTATTTTATGACTGTCAAAAATTTATTTTTTTCAAGGAAATTTACCTTCTTCAATTGAAAATAATAACATAGCATTTATATAGCAGAGTTTTTTGTCATTTGACTTCAAGTGCGCTTTGTAATGTTTATCAATTATTATAAATGTTTATTTCGCATCAATTGGTTTAAAAAGTGGGTAAATCTCTATCTACAATTTTTACCAATTGTAATAACTCATCCACCGAGTTAATTTAACTATAGAAATCATGGTAAAATGTAATACGGTTATCTGGGCACTGAGCGAGGGGTACTACGTTGGGGGAGGAGGAAAAGAAAGGTGGTTAGGGGAGGTGGAGGTAGAAAAGACAGCGCGCGCAGTTAACATGCAAAATAAATACACCCTGGCGGAGCTCCGTGAAAACTTAGCTCAGTAATCATATTCCGGGAAATGGAAAACCTTAACCTGTGTAGTGGAGATGGCGAAATCCTGAATTTCCATAAAAAATATTATTAAGAAGGTTTATAAAAAGTTGGTAGTAGCCTTAGATATTGTTTTGTACGTTATCCTCACACAGGAGACCACAAAACCCCCTCCCGAGTAGAACTGTGTATGTGACATCTTATTCTCAACAAAATTAACCCTTAAATGCATGATTTATTTATTTTTCTGGAAAAAATTATATTTTGTAGATATTTACATGCATATGCAAGGAAATATAAAGAATTTTATTTTTTTGTAATTTTTTAATGATATTTGATTAAAAAAAAATTGTTGCAGGTTTACAACACCATGTATTTAATAAAAATTAATATGAACAATTTACGTATGAAAAAAAAATAAAAAACCTAAAAATTTTTCTCAAAACCAATAAGTGTACCGGAAAAATACGAGTTATTACATATAAGTATTGTATTATTGTATCTACTTACCTAAGAAAATCAAAATAATAACAGCAAAACAAAACTGTAATTCTAACCTCCAACCAATTTTCGAGAATCTTCACTTTGTTAAAGAAAAAGTGACATTTGACATTCGCGAAAGAAAAAAAAAGGTGATGCCACTCGATAAAATATATTACCGTGAACTTGAAAATTCTAAAACGGCATACATTAAGTATACACCAAAGAGTTAAATGTGGTTTGAACGGTATGTTGCAGTTTTGCAACAGCTTGAACTTGAAAATTCTAAAACGGCATGCATTAAGTATACACCAAAGAGTTAAAGGTGGTTTGAATGGTATGTTGCAGTTTTGCAACAGTATGGCATTTAAGGGTTAAAACATAATTATATGTAACTAGCGCAGACCCGTGAAAAATCACCGGAGAGTCTAAATTATTGACAAATCTGTTCCTAACTAACTAGTCATCACTCCGTTTCCCCGCAGGGGAAGGCCGAGACGACGGACCGCCAAAAAACTCTGTCTTGGCACACACTCCTTGCCTCATACATCGTCTCATATATACTCTTCTATTATTCTGACTCTTGACATGGCCTGACTCAAGTATTTGATTCAATTGATCGTGACATGTTTTCCTCGAGCGTCTTTGACTTCTGCTACCAATCTCATTTGCGTCAGTTCCAATTCTGAAAAGAGTAAAAAAATATGTTATTTATCGGTTTTCTTAATTCTTCACACAATCAGCTGTAATTATAAAAATGACACTTAAATTAAGATGAATTGAATTCATTGATCCAGAGTTACACAGCCCAAAATAGTATTCTTGAAGATGTTATGTTATGCTCGACTGTTCCCGCACAGTGTGAACGAACGTACCTACGTATCTAACTTCTTGTCTCGATCTATTATGGTTCAATTGAAGGGTTTAAATTTATTTATTTATTTATTTAACGCCCAGAGGGCTTTTACATGTAGGTGGTACAATTTTAATGACAGTTTTGAAACATGAGAAAGAAATAATAATAAAAATAAAATTACATTAAACAATAATATATGCAAGAAACAAAATTAAAAATAACAAGAACATAAATTAAAAAATACAGCGATTTGACTGCTTTGCAAAAATATAACTTCCATTAAGGAATAGTGTTGAAATAAGTCTTTTACGTTATCCACAAAATTCGCAAAGTTAATATTAAATATATTGACATTACCTAAGTATTGGTTTCCAATAGTGTGAAACCGTTGTATTGGGGAGTTCGCAATGTAATTGCGCTTATGTGTGTTGCATTGGAATAGTGTATTTTGTCGTGTTGTTATTGTAGGTATTCGTAAGTTTATGAGTTGCAGAAGTTCACAACAGTCGAATTTAGAGTTTAGAATTTTGAATAAAAAAGTTAAGTCGTTTATTTTACGCCTGTCTTCCAATGTGTGTATTTTTAGAGTGTTTTAATAAGAAATGATATTGTAAGACTTCTAATGGGATATTTAATATAAAATTTATAAAACGCAGAATTTTTTTTTGTATTCGCTCAATGTTATTAATGTGAATTTTGTAAGAGGGAGACCAAACTACTGAGTTGTATTCATAAAATAATATTGTTTTTAATGCATAAAATCCGCCATATTTTTAAATACAAGCCGTGCTGTAGAAAATGAACTGTCCGAAAACAGGTATCTTTATCTGTCAGTTTATTTCCTGCAGCACGGTCTGTAGATATTAATTAAAGATGGCGGTGATAAAATGAATAAAGTGCCAACTTTTTTAATGTCTAGCACCGATACAAGTATGTTGTCTCCGGTTAGCAAGCAGTTTTTTTCTTATTTAATTAACTTGTCAGCTAGTATCACTGGGTGTTTATCTAGGTCTGTCTCGTGGAAGGATTTCCGTATAATGTCAATTTAGAGTGTAATTATCACAAAAAAATATATATTCAAACATTTGTTTAAGAACTAATAAAGATTTAAAACATAATCTGACATCGTCATTATCATTTAACAAATATATGACTGATTTTTTTTTTCTTGCTAGAGCAACCCCGATGAGTTACAAAACTAATTTTAGGACGGGTGGTGCTTACAATACATAGGCGGGAGTTAATAGGTACAAGTTTATATTTGGTATTTTTACAATTTTACAGTGGTATTTTGATTTCAAAATAATAAATAATAAAATATAAGCTAAGTAGAAAAAACAAAGATATTCCTACATGTAATCATAAAGCCAAGTTTGAAATTTACAAGAAGGTACTGATCCAGTAATATATAGGTAAAAATAAATTATAGATGTTTTACAAGTAAATGGAATAGAAAATGAGAGATAAAAATAAACAATAAAAAATAAAAAAAACAACAAGAAAATTACGTATTTTCATTATTAAATGTACTTAAAATTATTCTTTGAAATTTCGTATTTGGAAGAGAGTTATAGAGTGTGTAGGCAATATAGTATGGTTCAGAGATTTCATTCCAAATTTTAAGTGTGTTAGATAAATGTTGATTTTATTATTATTACGAGTATTATGGTTGTGGATTGTAAAATGTCTTGATTTTAGTGTAGGTTGATAATTATTCGGTAATTTGCAGCGTGGTTCTGCTTGTGCTTTCATGTTTGGAAAGCATTTTGATTGAAAGGATACCGGAAACTAAATAGATGTCCTTAACACGTGCGTCCCATGGAAGACCAAGAACATGGTCAGCTATCAGTTTATTTGATGCAAAACCCCAGATGCAACAGAGACAGGATAGGATTTGTGAATGTACAGAGAGAAAAATGAGTATCGCTAATTTATTAAGAATCTCTTCAAATTATTGGTAATCCGGCTCAAAACGCGATTACAGGCTTATAACGAATAAATTGACCGGTCGGTAGCTGAGTTGAGTACGCGTTTGGGTTCCACACAGGAATAGTGTGTTCAATTCCTCAGCTGGCTAAGTCCTCCAACAACAAAAAAAGCAAAATTTTCCGCATGCTGTGGTTAGTAGGAGATTTTGAAATATTTTCTGGTTATTCGTAACCCGGGAATGTTTGTCGTTCTTTTAAATTAAATAAAAGTCGGAACACGTATTTGAACACGTTCCGACATCGTGATAATATATTCGCAGCTTACTAAAAGTTTATCAGGAAGCCTGTTAATTCATTCATTAAAGAACTTCAATCCCAATTTTAACCGGATTACCAAAAATTTTCAAGAGATTTTTAATAAATTCGCAATACTCGTTTTTCTCCGTGAACCATGGCGTAGTACACTGAAGTTAGTAAAGGGATGGGCAGTAATCCTTGATGCCTATATATTACTCCAGTTACTGCGGTAATTATCTCCTTAACACGATAGGGACATGAAAGACCCCACTTTTTTAATCATTTACTTGAAAACATTTTTTTTTCACTTATTGTCTTTACAAACAACGATATGGATTAGTTACCGATTGTAAAATACTGTACACCAGATATAAACAGACTGCGTTCAATCAAATTCGAGTGCACTGCTCCAACACTGCATCACATTGGTAAATTCGGGCATATTATTTTTATATTTATATAAATAATAAAAATAAATAACCTCATTGGTATTCTACCATCTTCCACTTTTTACAGTCCTCAATACTCATAACAGATCATCAGCCACACCACCTAAGAGATTCCCATTCATCCAAAAATTAACGAAATTGAAGAAAGCTAAAATAAAGTTGTATTATATAAAATCTGATTTTATAAACACCGGCGATCCATAGGTTAACGACTAAAGCCCCCTCCCTTAACTTCCCTCCTTCTTCCCACCTTCTTTCAACCCCCAGCCCCGTCTGAGAAGCTTTGCAACTTCTATATAGTTGGGGGTTGTAAGGTGGATTCGACGTTGGATGAATTTATTTAAAACACTCGTAGGAATACATTCACTACAGCAGTAAAACTGTGGGCTTTGAGATGAAAACTATGAGAATATGAAAACGTTTCTCGTGTTCAAAACAATACGATATGATTACAAAATGTTGTGTAAAAAGTTTAATAAATTGTGAAAGACTGAAAAAATACAACCTTTTAAATCAATCGATTACCAATAGTAGGGCACTTGTTACAAAATTAATACTACGAAATTTTATTAATAAATTAGCAGTATTTTTGTATAAAGCATAATTTGGTAATATCAGCCTAACTTTGGTGGTGCATACCTTAACTGATTCCTAGTTAACAATTTTGTAGGATACAAATCCATACAACATATTTATGTAAATTAAATTGACTGTAACAAATTATTATTAGCAATAATTATTAACCTGAAATACCCATATAAATTGAGAAAAATAAATGCCGCCGACGGTAATCGAACCCGCAGCCTTTTGATTGCCGGACAGGTACACAAGCCACTACGCTAAGTCAGCTTTTAAACCGTCAAATTCCACAAAAACTAGTATTTTATTCAACAAATAGATTATTCAAATTTAAATGTAATTTTTAATTGCTTACCTACATTAATTTAATATACTTTGAGCTTTGCATAAAAACATTTTCTTGTAAACATAAGATTATCTAAAAAATATACATAGTAATAAAATAGACTGTATTGAAATTAAACAAAGTTAAATCAAATATTAAGAATTATTTTACAAGCAATAATTATTCGCCTGAAACACTCATCCACATTGAAAAATCTCCTGATAAAAGATACATGACGCCAACGGGACTCGAACCCGTGTCCCTTCGATTTCCGGTCGACAGCTCTGACCACTGAGCTATGGCGGCTTATCTCTTACCCGCGAAATGATTCAATATATACTAGTGTTTCATTCAACAATTACTGCTTGTTACATTTTTTCACCTGAAAACAACCAACTTTATTTTATATGAGAAAGGCATTGTAAGTGCTAACTCTCTCACTAGATGGCGTCGAGACAAATTGTCTACATTTTTAGGTGAAATACTTGAACTTGTCAAATATTAATTATTATTTGTTTGGTTACCCTTTGTGCTATGCATAAAAACCTTGTCTTAAAACATTAGTTTACCAAAAAAATAATAACAAATATTAAGAAATAACAAAAAATAAATTGTTTTTATAATAATATTATTTGGATGATTTGTATAGCGCCGTTTTTATGAAAAATCACCTAAAAGGCGCAAAACATTTATAATTTTTTTCTACAATGCTCTCTTATTACTAGCTACAGACTAGACAAACTTATTAAATTCACCGTTTCTTCGATCACTAATACAATATTATATGCACAATGTATTTGACCAATGAGCGTTATGCTGCTTAAGAAGGTACATATATAATACAATCCTTATACAAATATATTATTGAACACTTTCTGGAATAGATCCATCACATATTTTCGTAATTTTAGTTTAAAAAATATTACTTTTTCTTCCAATTGTATTTTTTCCAATTTTATTTCTTCTAGTAATTCGCCAAATATTTTCATTGCATCAACGACTTAATAAAGAAAGTCATAAATAATTGGCATGTATTATATTTGGTAGGATCGTGTAAGATATGTGTACTTTGTATATTCGTTATTCTTTTAAGGTAATGTTTTTGATAATATCACATTTTTTGTTCGGTAATCCATATCTTAAATTTGTTGAGTGTTTATCACAACGCAAGAACAAACCGTTTCAGAGTTTTAGTTGCTTTGCATATTTTCATAAAAATCAATTTTCCACTTTATGGCTGATTACTCTTATCGATGTCTATAAGAAGAACGTAATGTATTTGAGAAAGTTAAATATTGTAAGGTATCCTGGGATCCTCAATAAAAAAACGCATTATGCATTCGGAACAAAGGTTAACTTTTATTGCATTAACGAATCGCGTAAGTATTATTAATTTGTTTTCCCGACCCGACCACTTTGCAGACTCAAGTACCAAAACCTGCTTTACTGTTACTAGTTTTGAAGAAAAATGAGAAAGAATGTCCTGTGATTTGCTTTTTATAATTAAAAAACAATACCTCTAACGGAAATGTCAAACACAATAATACAGGGTTTTCCAATAAGAGGTATTATTTTGATATTCAATCGTAAAAGATCAATGGTTTCGTTGCTTATGTGACACGTAGCGCCGTATTGTTGAAATTAAACGTTGTCCAGATTAATACCATCCAATTCCGGCCATAAAAATCATTAATCATCTCTCGATAGCGCAATCCATTCACCGTAACTGTCGCTCCAGCCTCATTTTCAAAAGAGTAAGGTCTAATGACTCCGCCGAATGCCATAAACCGCACCAAACAGTCACACGTTGAGGATAAAGAGGCTTTTCAACAATAACTCAAATGTACAACAATAATAAATGAGGTTTTCCGAGCCCCAGATGCGACAATTTTGCTTGTTGACGAAGCCACCGAGGTGGAAATAGGCCTCATCACTCAAGATGATTTGCATTTGATTCACTCAAGCGAATTTTAATAATTTCAATGCGTTGTTGAAGCATGTATTGTTCTATTTTTATTAATGACGTAGTTTATTCTTGTCAAATGTCAAAAAATGACAGCTTCAAAAGTAACATCTACCGAAATAGCGGGCAATTCAAAATAACACCTCTTATTGGAAAACCCTGTATTCACATATGAACATGGAATCTTTTTTATCTGCGAAAAATATGGCCTGTTTTACCTACTCCAATTACCTTGAAGGTTGGACACTCGATGGCAAAGAGCATTGCAAATACTTATATTCCATTTTTTTTCTTCTTCACAATGTATTGTCACAAAAATCGCAACATTTTTCGCAGTATGACAGTCTAAAATACCTTTAAATTCCTTAATTAAAAAAAAATAGTGAAAATTGGAGAAGGTGGACAAGATACAGGAATGTTACGACTTTGTATAACGCATTTGACGAGAAAATCGCAAACTTAGTAAAACGTTATTAAATAACATCGTTAAACGTTTTCAGCAGCATTTCTGACCTTTCCAAGAAAATGGGTTTGTTTGCAATCCTTTTGGAATAAATACCTTTCGGCGTACTGATAACATTAATTCTTGGGTATTTTGGTCATCTACAAATATATCTATAAAAATTCAGATGCAGATATCCTGATTTTGAGTTTGAGTGTCATATATGACCGGGCGTCTATATTTATTTATTTGTTAAGACATACACAGTACAATTAGATAGTTTTAGTTATTACATAGTTGTAGTACCTATTACGTATGTCCATAAAATATCATTACGTAATTTCGCCTGAGATTGTTATAAAAGGAAGGAAGTGTGTGAATAATAATAAAAATAATAAATAATAAATGAATTGAAAACAAGAATTATAATAAGCTCACGAATTGTAATTGACTGTTAATAAATAGGAGTTTTGAAAAATGATGTGAAAATATTTAATATTATGTAAAGTATTTTTATATTATGTTCTATCATGCGAAAATACTTAATTTTTATATTATGTTCTATCATGCGAAAATACTTAATTTTTATATTAGATATGTTCTATCATGCGAAAATACTTAATTTTTATATTATGTTCTATCATGCGAAAATACTTAATTTTTATATTATGTTCTATCATGCGAAAATACTTAATTTTTATGTTATGTTCTATCATGCGAAAATACTTAATTTTTATATTATGTTCTATCTTGCGAAAATACTTAATTTTTATATTATGTTCTATCATGCGAAAATACTTAATTTTTATATTATGTTCTATCATGCGAAAATACTTATTTTTTATATTATGTTCTATCATGCGAAAATACTTAATTTTTATATTATGTTCTATCATGTGAAAATACTTAATTTTTTAGGTGTTAGAAAGAGAAAGAATAATAATTATTTCCAGTTTGCCTCAAATATGTATACTGGAATCCATCAATAAAATCCTTAAAATAGACAAAATGAATAATTCGCATTTCGCACAATCGCAACAATTAGTTTATCTTTTAAAATTATTTTTTTATTATTTTTAAGTGAACTTACATTTTTCTTACAAATCCTCCAAACAAAATGAACGTGTTTTTTAAATATCAAGTTCTGTCAACTTTTCTATGATTGAAGTAAAAAATTAAATAAAAATATGGTTCGCGATTTTGACTACATTTTTCACGTTTCATATTAAAATTTTATTATTTTGAAAAACTCATGTTTATTTTAAATACATACACCGGAAAGATAATTTTATTTTGTTTCTAAAACAGTATTTTTTTTACGGAAAATTAAAAAATAAACTGTATATAGCGCATTTGAAATACACAGAAAATTCATAAAAATCCCGTAAACATTAAAAGAGACGATGGAGCTAAGCTCAATAGTTCTTGGTATCCGGTAATTGACGGATACACCAGAGCTAAACGAAGAAAACCACTTTAAAAATTATACGTTAATGTTAGCTCAGAGGGTTGGAGCTGGCAACACGGTATCACAACCTCATACATAAGCTCACATTTCACCACAACCTCAAATAACACATCTGCCCTGATGATGGACACTGCAATGCTGTCCGAAACGTTGGCTAAAGAAGGAGTTAGCGCAACACGGCATAACAACCCAAAACAAATAACAAAAATACACAGAAAACATTGCAAACTGAACAAATGTGATGAATGTACTGAAGAGTTAGTGTGAAAACCGCACAAGAGGGTCAACTGCTCCCAACCGTCTGCAGCCAGTGAGACAACGTCATCCCCAATTGGTCTATGTTGTAAGGCTGAAGGAAGTGGGAATGGTTAGGAGATAGGGAAGAAGAAGGTTGGGGAGTACCTGGCTATTCATATTTGGTCACCAAACACGGCTATAGCCGATTCAAGCTATGTTTCAATTGTAAATGGTGGTCTTACACCAGGGTGATATTTAAAGTATCTTCCAGTGTGTCCTAAGTATACTATATATTATTTTAAATAAATAAATTGTGAAATAACACAAATTCATCAAATCAAAATTACTTGCGCACGCCGAGATTTGAACCCGCGACCTTATACCGTCTACAGCCTTCCCTTGACCATGGAGATCGTTAAATAATGTCATGATGTTATTTCTTAAATCAAAAAAATAATGAACTAACCAACCGTCACACCGTTGGAGAGGATGGACCGCCAAAAAATCTGTCTAGGCGCACATTAGTTGCTTCATTCACATTCATACGTTTCATAAATACCCTTCTTTTACCTTCTTTCTACCCTTATAGGACATAAGGAAAACCATTTTTCTCAGAGCCTTCTGAGTGGAGTTAATGTCAAAAACAAGTTCCTACCTACGCAATTTTTTTTCATTACTCTAAAGGAATATGGCAGTATTGTTAATTTGTCAGTAGTTTTTTCAAAAAAGTGACAAGTGAGTAGTTGTTTTGCCCGTATGGCGATAGATTATTAAGCAGTATTTTTTTAAAAACTATCTATTTTTCCTTAATTACCTTACCTTACTCTACCTTATTTGTTGCTCCTCGTGAATTTTGGCGGTATGAGCGTAAAACACTGTCTGTGTTTCAATTTATTTTATATAAGAAATCTTCTTTCACTCACTCAAACCAACTATCCCCTTCCACAATTCGGGATGTTACTGTGCCGCGCAGGCTGTACGTCCCAACCCCCCTGCCCTCCCATTTCTCCCGCTCCCTATCGGAGAACCCGCTAACTTATCTGCTGCGAAGGAAGGCTCCAGGGGCGTAGCGGGAGTTCCTCCGCCCGTGGCTGTGGGCAGAGGTAGGGGGGAATTGGAAAAGGGGGTCGAGAAACCACTCTGCTTTTGCTACTTTGAACCCGGCCCCGACTGGCGCGGTAGGTACGCCACTGCCGCGCCTCTCTTAAAAGGAATACGTGTTGGTAATCAATGTGGCAAGAAAACTGTGATATGTTTAAGAAATCATTCTTATCGGGGAGACATTCTTCGCACACACTTAATAATATATAATCATTCATATAAAACAATAAGGTTTTAAAAAAGATTAACAGTACAGTTTCCAACTAAACTATATTGTTAAAACTGATGATAATATTATTTAGGTACCGCGTCTAAGCCGATGATCGATAATTAGCAAAGTCTCAAACCACTTTCGGATTATCAAAGATTTCTACTGATTATATTAAATAACTTACTGTATTACCGAAACGAATGCGAGAAACTGCTAACATTAACCATTGATATCAGAAAATCTACCTCTTCCTTTTTAATAAAGGAAAAGAGTGAGATTCCTCAAAAGGGTTCTCTCGGAACGACGCTGTCGGTGTAACTGTACAACTTTTAACAGGATTATATGATGAGACACAAGGATGTGTGCATCAGGCGCCACTCCTGAGTGGGAGCTGGGCCAAGCCACTAAAGGCCACATCCTACATAATTATTCTAAATTGCTTATTTTTGTTTATTTCTAGATGTTCTTGTATCTCTTGAAGTTCATTGAATTCTTGTAATTATTTCACCATTTTAATTCACTTCACAGCAAAATTTATTCCACAATAGAGCTGGAAAATCAAGATAGAATAGAATAGAAGGAGAATCTAGATAGAATCCTGAAGATGATAGCTTAGTGCACATTGTGTATAGAAAACCAACTCAAACAAATCTGTTTTTACATGCTGAATAACATCACCAACCAGCGCAGAAAAGAGGACCTATCCATACGTTGATGACCCAAGCAACCCAAATATGTAAGGAACCAAAAATCAGGTCAGAACTTATGAAGCTAACCGATGCATTGAGAAGAACTACACTGCAAAACAGATAAGGCATATCATAAGAGCCAAATCTACCCCAAACGACGACAGAATTGTACAAACGCTAAAAGGTTACGCCTTTCTGCCTTATGTTCACAATGTGGGGGACAGAATTGCTAAGATACTGAGAAAATACAGCATCAAGACTGTCTTCGGTACCATGACAAAAGTACAAGACTTACCGAGGCCTGCAAAATCAAGTAACCTTTTGAAAAAGATGGAGTTTAAGTCAGCCAATCCAGATGTGACTAGGTTTATGTAGGCCAAAGAGAAAGGACGATCTCCAAAAGAATTTTAGAAAACTTTTGAACAAGTAAACTCGTCCACCCTGACAATTCAGCAATTTCCGAGGATTCAATTGAAACTATTTATTACTTTGGATATGTTCATAAAATTCTGTGAAGACCTAAAACCCATATAGCACGCCTTATTACGGAGGCAATTGTAATTCATAAAAATGCCATATAGGTATATCAATAAAGACGATAGGACTTAGGGCAATAGTCATGGTATCCAATAATTGACGACTACGACAAAACTAAATGCAAAAAACTATCTTCAATTATTATGTATTACCGCTGTTATGCTTAGAGGATTGGAGTTTGGCGAGATGATATCACATCCACAAACATACGCACACACTTTATCACAATCTTTACACATCTGCCTTGATGATGGACACTGTAATGTTGTCCGAAACTTTGGATACAAAAGGAGTTAGCCCAAAATGGCATAATATTGTAAAAAACAAAACACTTAAAAAAACTTATGATTGTTTGGTTTATTTATTTTTAGAATGTATTGGATTTATTATAAATTGTTTTCTTCTTTTTTATCGTTTTTTTTTTTAATATTCAGACTTACTGAATTCTTAGTGTATTCGTATTTACTTAGTGTATTCTTGCCCTATACAGATCATTATCTATACATAATATTGCACCATTTATAACGGCTCTAGATTCTCATCTAAAAAAACTCGAAAAAACCATAAAAAGTTTATAGTAAATAAACACGTTTTTAGAGATTTTACCAACTTTACTCACACTTACAATACAAATAGATGCATTTACATATATGTTAATGTATATTAATTTTTTTTACATATTTATTATGAATATTCAATTTACAAAAACCAAAAAAAAAAAAAAACAAAAAATTAAAATTAAAACTTATAAATAATATTTAAATATTCAAATGTAAGCCAACAAACCCATCAGAACCACTTTTTAGAAAACTCAGAATATTAGATATTCGACAATTATATGTTAAGACCATTCTCATATACATACGGAAAAATGACTTGGTGAATAAAACACAACAAAAAATCAACACCCGTTACTCGTCACACCTAAAATGTAAAATTCCCCAAACGAAAACAGCTTTCGCCCAGCGGCAGTTTTCTTATATTGCTCCCAAAATATTCAACTCGCTGAGTATTGATATCAGAAAATCAAAAACTCACAATTTGTATGTCGTAAGTGTTCAAAATTGGTTATTTATAAAGGGAAGGAACTTTTTCAAGGAATGCCTGCCATCATTAAATTAAGCTCATTTTCTTTATTAGTCATCTTTGTTTTTCATTCAATTCTCTAAAGAAAAAAGTTTAATAATTAATTAATTAATCTTTATTTTCATTATTTCAACAAGTTCATTTTCATAATTTCTACTTTATTTTCATTATTTTAACAAGTAAAGTAACCTATTTATTTGCTGATTGTGTTCATTTTATCTCATTAATATCAACAGTTTAAAATACGGTTGATGTACACTTGAGCAATCTACTGAACTGGGAACCAGTAAAAGTGTCACCTATTATACACATACATTTCATGTAAGAAAAAAAATACTTAGATTAACAAGTTATCAAATATTACATTTATATAATTATATAAACCTATGTATATAAATTTCGACTACCATAATACGGGCGTGTGTCTAGTGTGGTAGTCGAAAAGCATGTAAAAACTGTACACATTAATATTTCATGAATAAAGAAAAAAAATAAAAATAAAAATAAAAATAAAAATAAAAACTTTCTTCTACAACACATAAATACTTGACACACCTATACATAACCACGTAAACACCTCAGCACAGGTTCTCCTAGTGAGGTGTTCACGAAACATACAATATTACTCACATACAGTATCACCTTCTCAAACCTACCTTACACACAACATATTATAGTTATAAGTTTGAAATATATCATGTACAAATATAAATAATTATGTGAACACTATAAATATTATATAGAAATAAATAAATACTTGTATTCCTTATATATTCAAATATCTATTAAACAATCAATATGTATACAAATATGGGACGCATGGGACTGCAATAACCTCCCCACGTCCTGCACATTTAAAAAAAAATTAAAATAAGTTTTATGTGTACAATATAAATAAAACAATACGAACTGATATTACAGTAGTATTTCAACATGAAAATAGCCTAGAAAATCTCCACCTACTGACAAAACACAAAGAGCCCAAAAAAGCAACACAACTTTATACACTATTGCCCTACCATATTGGAGGTTAGAAATGAAAAATCAACCTGTGGACAATTTTATTTTTTAACTGCAAATTTTTTTAAATTTGACCACGAAAAAAACTTTTTATCTTTTTAATCTTATGCATTGGTCAATTATGTAATTTAAGTATTTTAAGAATTTTTGAATTAATTAATTATTCTTCAATGGATTTTTATTCATTGACAATGTAAAAAAATGCATTATATGCAGAGGTATAGGAAGTGTTTGTACTTTCAGTCAGGTGTTATTGTAGCTTTTTAAAGTACCTTTAGATAAACTAGATTTTTCTAAGAAAATACTTCTTATTTGTGCGAAAAATATTCAAATTCATCATTGTTCCCAGTTCATAAATGTACTTTCTCTGCTATATTCTAAGTTAATTTAGGACGATATCTTGCCATAGAAACCAAAAGAGTTCAAATGTACTAAAGTCAATAGGTACACCACTTGATCCTACAGTAGAAGCTACCCACACTAGAGGCCCTGAATCAATAATCCCTCAGGGCCTATGTCATATTGGGGGATGTTGTGTTTAGGTTTTTTTTGAGGAAATGAAGGAGAGGAAATTCTGGTAAAAAAATTGTATGACGGGTGACGGTCTTATGAATCTGTTCCTCGCACTGCGGTGCAAGGCGATGGATCAAGAGACAGAGCAGTTGGAGAGGTCAAAGGGTTTCCCCAAATCAACCATTCTCGATCTGGCACGTCACAAAGCTAGTGTGCAGGCGTATCCTGAATACACTTCTCCCAATGAACCCGGGCACCCCTGCTTAATCATCAAACGTAGCGAGACACTTGGGGTGACCTATGGCAGGGGTGTTGGTTATCCAATAACTCTCAATGTATCGTTTTACTAGTGACGATTTTTTAGTACCTACTTATCTTCCAATACAACGGACTTGATTATTAGTATTATTTTTTAAAAAAATTAGCAAACTGTGTCGTGGTAGGAAAACTGAAAATTTATAACGATTAAAAACATCCATAAAGGAGGGTAAAAAAATATGGGAAAGAAATTGACAACAGGTTCCAAATCCTACCCTTCGTGTTTTTCAAAAATATATTCAAATAAACCGGAATGTACTCGAACTGTCCCACGATTTTCGGAATGAATAAGTTTACCTAAACTAGTTTCCAAAAGGGTTTGATATCATTCGAAATGTATCAATTGTCAAAAAGTTTGAGAATTTGAATAGACGAGGGATGGCAGAAAACCAGATTTTGAAAAGTATCACAAAGCAAAATCAAATTCGTTGACTGGATTAAAAACTACGACAAAATCAAAGATACAACAAATTGGGTAAAAATCTCTAAAAATTCTAATGATAAATTTGACTAACCATCTAATAGCTAATAACAATTCAGAATTATTATAATGACATTATAACATGCCTGTTGACGCAACTATTAATCTTCTTTTAACACTGTCCTTGCAATTTTTCCCATCCTATTTTACCTACAAGTACCTGTCATTATGTGACTATACCCACGTGTGCGTTTGAAATTTTACAACAATAAAAGCGACTGTCAAACCAGTTTATTGATGGAGCCTGTTTGATAAACATCTATTTGTGATCAGTGCTGTTATTGATATCAACTCAGGGTAGAAGGCCTGTGCAGAGAACATATTTGGTTCCCTCAGTGTCTCTCGTATCCAACCTGGATGTTGTGGAAGCTTGTTCGTGAAATAAATCATATCTCCTGTGAGTGAAACCAACCATCAACATCTTTGAAGAACATCAAAGGGGTAAGTCGGATTCCTTCCTTACTCCATGTTCACAATCACCAACCATAGTTGTGTCAACTTCCAAGTTCATAGTTTATATTTTACAGTCCATTCTTGCTTCGCCTTTTGCGATCACAATACCAATATATAAGCTGCGAAACAGCTAGCCGACAAAAAATAGAATGAACCACTCAGGCGATGGAGATTTCAAAGTGTTCGAATGGAATGACTTTTGACATTTGGCGTAAGTATGTACATTCGATGAAACACAAAAATAATAATGTCGACCAATGTATGTACTTTCGACGGCGCGGCGATTTCAAGCGGCGCGGATCGGATAATCGATATTCTGATTACTGTGGTTTAAAGCCAATGAATCCACCTAAAGTTCACCGTTTATCCCATATTTTTTGAATAATCTAAGTTCTATACTTCATTTCATTTCAACTGTACATTTAATTAATTAAGACAATTCTCAATCATGCTGAGAGACATTTTTGCTTGCTCATTCGTAAAAATATGAAAAAATAGTTTCTCTTAAAAATTTTTCTTTTTTTTCTAGCCATCCTGTAGTTCCCAACACCGACCGGAAGAAGAGCGTATATTAAAGTAGGACCTGTAAGTAAGCCGCTTATACGTACATTAAATAATATATCCGCAGAAAACGGAGGAGGGAGCGGGATGCGAAGTATGGACGCGACGGAGATGGAAGACCAGAGCGAAAGGTTACGAGCGGCTAGATGCAAGGCAGCTCTTGGAGGTAGGATTTTCTTCAATAAAATACTAAATATATAAAAAATTAAATACGTTTGGTTGAAATATCAAATAGGGATCATATATTTTAATAAATTGATCTGTGATGTGTAATAATTCTACTTTTTGTAGATACAAAAACATAATTTGTTTTCATAAATATTATTAGCTTACGTGTACCTGGCGTTGCTAGGGCACTTAGGGTAGTGTTTTGATGTTGTGAATTCCTGGCATTTTTAAGGTGGAAATAATATTATTGTATTATAATAAGTATTTTTTATACTTGATTGTTTCATGTCTTCATTGGGCGTTCTCGACTTCTTCAACTATTCACTTCCAAGTCACACTAATTCTTGATTATTTTTTTTCTATATATATTTGTTGGTAATAATAATAATAATGTTGGTTTAAGAGTAGGTGCCCATAACGTATTACATACATTAAAACAACTAATATTTTTTTGATTCTGACACATCTTGGTAAGTTAAGTTATTTTCCGTAATTTTGCACAGGTTAGTTGTTAGGTACAACTAATCGGTAGTGAAATAAACTTTTCTTAGTTCTTCAATTTTGTCCGGGACATTTAGAAAACGCTTATATTAATTAGTAATACGAATATTGAACTATTTCTTTGTAAAATATCTCTTTACCTGCAAGTCTCAATTTTATAGCAGTCCCTCCGATAGAAAGGTGGGACATAACGGGGTGAAAAGCCTGGAGAATAGCGGATAGGGGGTGGCGACACCACCCCAACGGGAAACAGGAAAAGGGAAGGCCAGGGGGGGAAAGAGAAACAGGGGCGCCTTATGTAAAACTAAGATGGCGGATCCTCTCAACCACCCCATGCCCCCTCCCCCAGCGGAAATGACGAGGGTGGCCGCTGTAAGGGTAGTTTTGTGTATGTATTTTTGATAAGTTTCAGGCCACAGTGAGAGGAGGGTTGGAAATTAATATTATTATTTATTTTCGTCAGGGTAAAAAGGTGCCTTTGTGATTTTGGGAAAACATTTTTAAATTGTATGTTGGTTGTTTATCGCTGGGAAACATATTTTGTTTTGGAATGTTAGTAAAAATATATCACATTGGGTTCGCGGAAAAGGTGCGTACCTAAAGGTGGGTGAATATAATTGGGCATACGTTTCATTATTGAGTTATGTAGAAAGACAAACCTTCATAAAATTTCAATACCTAGATGGATAAAATTATGTATAGTATAATTTTATCCATCTAGGTATTGACTTGTTTTATTATAGCGACTATTTAAACATTGTACGTACAAAATATGATTTCAAATATATGTATAGTAAATTGTATTTTTAGTCCTCCTCACTAGGGTGACCAGTACTGAGGCAAACTAAAGAAATTCATTTCTGTTTTATTAGTTTTCTATGTCGTTTTTAATGTTTTTTCAAAGTAATTTCATTAATCTCTTTCAGCTATACTTTATTTGTAATTATTTAAAAATTTTATATGCTTTATATCAAGGGGAAATAAATATAATTTCTTTGTCCGAATGTGGTTTATGACCAGGAATATTTTTTATGTCATTGTGATTTGACCTTGTTTGTCTAGGCTCTTTTTAAAACATGTAATAAATAAGAAGTGTTTTTCGTACAAATTTGAATGAAAACAAATGTTCCATTTAGCCCAATAATCCAGCGTTCCGTCTCACTTACACTCGCCTGGCATCGTAGATCTGCGTTCCATTTAATTTTGTAAACACAATTTTTTGGAAACGCCTCAACTAGGCACTTGTATTATTCTTTATTATATCTTTTAAAATTCTTCTTTCATCTGGTGGGAGGGTCAGAATGATTTACCTGCACGTACACGGAGAAAAGTGAGTTAAGTTAAAAACGGGATTGTAGGCCCTTAATGGATGAACTAATAGGTGTCCACAAAACTTTTAGTAAAATACCACTATATTATCACGATGTCGGAACACGTGTTGATAAAAATCCTAATATTTTCGCATTTCATGATTATATTTTATCAGGACAAACGCAGGTTCATGAACACGTGTTCTGATATATTAGGAGTTAGCTAAAAGTTTATCGAGAAATTTAGTAAGCCTGTATTCCAGTTTTTAACCAGATTACCATTAATTTGATGAGATTATTAATAAAATAGCAACACTCATTTTTTTCCTGATATTTAATATGTACATAGGTATTTAAAAAGGTTAAAGAATTGTTTTGAAATACAAAGCTACAAATAAATTTCATTGAAAATTTAAGAGAAAGTATCTACTCATAATACCATTAAAAACAATCAATATAATAAAATCATATTTTTCATTGAATTCATATTTTACAAACAAAATAAATATCTGAATCATAATATGCTTTAACAAAAAATGAAGAGAAAATTTTACCTATTTACCTAAACACCCCATAAGGCACCAAGTGATCTTTACAGCGTAATATTTTCCGTTTCCATTCATCCCTCACCTTCTGAAGTAGCACCCCTAAACCCCAGCCTTTCTCCCTTACGGAAGCGAGGAGAAAAAGGTTTGTTAGGATTTAAATCAAGGGTAGTTTTCTGTGTTTGTATTTTTAATGAGCTGTTCAGTTAAATAAATAAATACACGGAAAAATATGGGGAGATTTTTCTTCTTTTTTCAATGTAAAATCATTCTACAATTCATTCTGAACGTTTTAATATTTTCTCTTCGTTATTGTTAGTGCTTTTTTTATTAGAGCTATTTAAGTTATAATGCAAATAGTTTTAATGTCCACATATAATAAAAAATGTACAACAAGTATGTCATCAAAAGATCGTATTAATAATGAATATTAATTTTAAGTAAAACCCTGATTATAATAGTCAAATGCATTCCAGATTCCTCCGTAATATTTTAAATTTTAAAAATTAGTATCTTACAATAAAATCATAAGACACTCATTTCACTAGAGAATTGCTGTATTGAGATGTAGGTATCGATTATAGTAAATAATAAAATATATATATATATATATGAACTTATGGTATTGAAATGATAAACCTAAAAAATTAATACAAAAATTATCACTACAGTAATTCAAAACTAATATTACAGCTGGGAAGTTTGTTTGAAATTAGCACAAATACCAGTGTACCAGTGTTGGCTTATCATCCAAAATCATAGGGTGACCATATTGGAAATGACAAGAGGAATACGAAAACGACTTATGATAATCAACAAAAATAAAAATAAATAAATTAAAATAGGAAAAAACCGGTAAGTAATGTTATAAAAAGGAAATAAATGTTTATAAATACAACAGACAGAGAACAAACATAAATACTTTTTGCTTAATTTATTTTATATTTTGTGGGAACCAACAAATTAGAAGATGAGGAAATCATGACCAACACAAATACAACAAACTACAGTCCGCCTCGGAACAGGAATACCTAGTGAGGAGGACTGAGAACAAACTACATCACTTTATATTACTTAATATTGTATCTTTTTTGCTTTACTTTATATTGTCGTTAAATAAAAAAAAATATAACCAAATTAGTACATTCAGTAGATAATAATAAGTACAATAAAATTTAGTACGTACTAATAAGTTAATAGTTAAGTACATACTAATTAGTAAATTCAGTACATGCTAATAAGTTAATAGTTAGGTAAGTACGTAATAATTAGTAAATTAAGTATAAACTAATAAGTAAATTTACATACAATAATTAAATACAAACTAAACAGTAAATTAAGTACATGCTAACAATAAATAAAGTACATACTAATGAGTTAATAGTTATAAATAAATCAATTTAAAATAATTTATTAATATATATAAGATATTTTTAGTGACAAAATTTTGTTTTTACCTATTATTTTTTTTTTGTAGTATATCTTATTTTGCTTTTTTTAAAATATTTTATATTCAATATAAATAGTATTAATGTGGTATACAGTAGTGAATGGAGGAATTCGGTAGCACCTGATTAAAACGTGGCTCGAGCAAGTGAAACAAAACTTCATTCTTACAATATTATTTACAGCTTAAAAATAGATCTAGTTTTTAAGTAAACTTGAATTCACAACCTAAAAACTTTACTTCAAACCATTCATAATCCCGAGCAACGCCGGGTCAGCGTCAGATGTATCTAACAAATATTTTTTAGTTCACCGACAACCAAAATTAGTACTTTTAATTACCTACTAATAAACAAATAACAGAAACATTGGCTTCAAAACGTTTACACATAAATATCATCATACGAAAAATAATCATACAAAAAAGTAAAACTTATTTTCACATAACTAACCTTACTTCCACGATCTCCCCGCGGACCGGTAACAATCTACTCAGTCCCACCAAAAAACAGTTGTAACTTTTTCCGAAATATGCAAAGCAGAAAGCTGAATATTTTATATTAATTTTTTAGCCCAGAAAGCTCCGGCAGAGAGCTTTTTCGGGACGGAACTTTTACACGGGGTTTAATCAAAACTTTCCTCTTTGAAATAAAACGGCGGCCGTACTTTGGGCTTGATTTATAACTGTGATTTTTCGTGCATATTAAAACTTTTTCATAAGTACGCGAGCCGAGTAATATTTGACCCGAATATTTTTGTTTATGGTTGGGCTTAATGTTGTAGCGAATTGTACTTTCCATGGCACTTAAAATAAGAAACTTAACATTTTTAAATATATCTATTTCAATTTAGAATTTGTTTTTATGGATGAATTAACGCAAATATTGAACAGAGCTGAAACTCTGCAGGCAGTTATAGACTTTGACTTTTCTGCAAATCTAAATTCGACTGTTGCGAACTTCTGCAACTCATAAACTTACGCATACCTACAATAACAATACGACAAAATACACTATTTCACTGCAACACACATAAGCGCAATTACATTGCGAACTCCCCAATACAACGGTTTCACACTATGGGAAACCAATACTTAGGTGATGTCGATATATTTAATATTAACTTTGCGAATTTTGTGGATCACGTAAAAGATTTACTTCCACACTATTCCCAAATGGAAGTTGTATTTTTGTAAACCAGTCAAATCGCTGTATTTTTAAAATTTATTTTCTTGTTCTTTTTATTATTTAATGTAATTTTATTTTTATTATTTCTTTCTCATATTTCAAAAATTTCTGTCATCGAAATTGTACCACCTACATGTAAAAGCCCTCTGGGCGTTAAATAAATAAATAAATATTTGTACTTATTTTTGGAATAACTCAATGAGTAAAACCTCAAATACTAATTAAAAAGTCATTAGATGTAACACGTTAAAATAAAAATAGGATATATTAATCAAAGATACTATCTAGATTGCATTTATCTTGCGATCTTGAATAAAGATAGCAGCCGATAAAATGTGCGGTGATACAGTTTAATATGACCGAAGTAAATAGGGTCCCATTAGCTCAGTTCGTAGAGCAGCGTCCCGGCAAGGCGATGGTTTTGGGTTCAAATCCTAGGTATGACCGTATCGATTGTATTATCTTCAATAATTAAACAAAATATTTGGCTAAAAACCTTATCACTAGACATCGGATTATATGCATTTGCATATTTGCATATGCAAATGCATATAAATCTCTAATTACGACGTTAATGCATATTTCAGCCTTTTTTCCCAAATCGTGCATATTTCGTTTAATAGCGGAAGGTATCATCTACGTATAGGGAGCTAGGTGACGATGACGCGTAGGGCAGTTCTGAGGCCATTGCAATTCATTCAAGCAAGCTAGCATTTGAAGACGCATCCATTAAACAGAATATCGCCCTCATCTCAACACATTTCCACAAGTTACCAGATACCATAAAAAAATTGGAAACAAAAAACCTTCCTCTAATTAAAGCAATAGAAATACTGGAAACAATGATCGAACTCGCCAACGCCCTTCCTAATTCAATATCAGAAAAGATTCGTAAAAAGTTAGACTGTATTTTGCTTAAAAACCCGAGTCTTGAAGATATGAAGAACATTAATGCCTACATCAACGGCACAGGTCATACCCTGCCTAAACAGATATCTCCAGAAATGGCGCCAAATTTTAAATTTTGTCCAATGCCGTCAGTTGACGTGGAGAGGTTGTTTTCGGCGTACAAATTAATACTGGGTGACAAACGTCACAAATTTGAGCTCGAAAATTTGGAAAAATACTAAGTTGCATATTGTCACAAAAACTATGCATAATTTTAAGAATATTTCGCTGTTTTTGTACGGTCTTTAATTAAAATATATAAAAATATAAATGGTTTTTTGATTTTGCATTGTGCATATTTTGGGCAAATCAAGAGTTTTTAGTGCATATTTCGGCCTTTTTTAGTGCATATTTGCATGCATATTTTGGCACTTTGTTAGTGGATATAATCCGATGTCTACTTATCACATTTGCCTAAAAAATATTACAATGTAATATGCAGATAATAATACCAGTTATTTTGAAGGTTTATTTTAATTTTATTTATTTAGGAAACTAACAGATTTTTTTTGCACCTTTAAATAATAAATTTATAAACAATAAAAATAAAATCTGATGACTGGTTTTCAAGTAAACATAAAATTATAACAACAAACGAAGGGTCCAGTACCCGTGGGCTAAAAATATTTACAAAATTGTAAATATTAAATAAAATAAAAATAACGTAGGATATAAGAACACATATAAATGACAATATATTAATTTTATCCTCACTGATAACACCAATAATCAATAATATATGTACCTATATACTTACAACTAAACTGAACAAATGTTTATAAAACGAGTCACATGCAACTGGACAGAGATCATATCAACAACATGATAACTTGAAGTATATTATTAAAAATTATTTAATAATGGCTAAGTTATATTTTTTAAATGTTCCTAAACTACAAGAAAATATATGAATATTATTAAAATTCTTATTATATAAGTTACACGCTCGGAATATGAGCTTTTTGTATGAGATTAGTAGAACGTTTTTGAAGATGAAAAAGTGATTTATCTCAAGTAAGAAATAATTTATTGTGTATTGATTCTATCACTACGTTTCTACTGCAAATATTAAGAATATTTTCTCTGATTGCCTATTCAAATATAACTATCCACCATACAACTCCAACAGTACACATACAGTGTATGTAGATAGACAAGAATTTAATTTATACCCTAATCTTTTCGAACATAATTCCAAGAGGCAATTTTGTCTTTTATGTACACACTAACCCTTAAATAAACAACATCGCCTTTGAGTAAAGGGGTGAATCTTATACGCCATAAACCCACCCTTAGCTATTAATAATATTACTTTACTACCGAAAATAGACTAAAATTTTGTACTTGATTGAACGTCGAAATCTATTTATTTATTTAATAAAACACTGAAGGTTTTACGTTGGTATTTACAGAAAATTAATGATGAAAAAAATGACTGGTGGCCAGACGTGTCTTTGAAGAGGAACAAAGTCATGCATATTTTTGAAAAAAAAAAATTTAATAGCGCCATTGCCGTTAATTTATCACCTCACAGTTCGATGGTCGGGGCAAAAAAATTAAAGGCATTATAAATTCTCTTAAGCTTAAGATATTGTGCTGATTTATTTATTAATGAAAACACTTAGAGATAATTGGAAATTACAGATTATTAAAGAATTCAATATTTCTGAGTTAATGGTAATTATTAAAAACGTAATATTTTCCAACCTACACTATGTAAATACAATCTATTAATTTGTTCAAAATCTTAAATCTCCAAAAGTTCTTTGTAATTTTCACACAACGTCGCATTCGAATACGCGTGTGTTTTTATATACCTACCTCTATTAGGGTAGACCGAGGCTATTCGGATCGGGTGAGTTATTCGGATCAAGCTAAGCAATATGGATATATCTCGGCTATTGTAACCAAATGACAATGAAAGAATTTGGATATAGCGTCCCCATCTACCGTATGTCATAATAGTAAAATTACCGATATTACAGATTGCGTGGGTTGACTGCTAAAAATCGATATGTGTGAAGATCGTACAAGTTACGTCTCAAATAAATGCCTGATGTTATATTGTTCTCTGCGTTCTTAGTGTTTTTTCTGAAAAGGTAAGCTATTCAGTCATGTTCATATGTTATATATTTGTCAATCAAATGCACAGTAAACAGAATTAAAGCGCAATAAATTGCATTTTGTATGTTTTTGTACTTTAATTTGAGTAAATATCATATTAATAAATGTGAGGTTAAACGGACCAATGGTGGGGGGGCTATTTGGATCATATTTTATTGCTTTTAAAATTCGATGCGTTAATTGTTTTATATTTTTATTTCAAACAGATGGTGCGCAACTATGTGAAAAAGACGACTAATCAATCATGGTCGAAAATTGCAATGGATGTAACCGTTAGGAAAGTAAAATCAGGTGAAATGGGATTACGCAGTGCTGCTGTGAGCTACGGAATCCCATACACGACAATTTTAGTTGGCACATCCTCCTGAAAAGGATGTGCCAACGAGAGGATGTGAAAGAACTCCCGCGTTGCAAAAGTGCCAATTTTTCATATTACATCTCCAGTAAACGTTTCCAAATTGCGTAAAGATACTGAAGAAAAAATAAAAGCCTCGAACGCAGAGGAAATCAAAAGACCTCTCGCCAAAAACCGCCCAAAATTACAGTTCAAAGGAAAAGGTACCCCGGGACTTAAAGTTAAAAAATCTTCCGTAACAGCTTCTTCATCGGCTGGGGCTTCAAGAAAGTGGTTTTGCATTTATTGCAATGAAGCTTTTGTACATCCTCTAAAGGAAGATTGGATTCAATGTTCTTCTTGCGAAGAATGGTGCCACGAAAAATGTTACGACAAGAAAGTTTTTATTTGTGCGGTGGGTAAGCCAATAAGAGTGTAATAAGTTTCATGATACTACATAAAAGTTATGGGTTCTAAAACCTATGTTTTGTTTTTGTTTTTTTTTCATACTTAACTATTTTTCGGGTTTGATCCGAGTAGCCCCACCACTGATCCGAATCACCACATATATATGTGGTGATTCGGATCAGTGGAGAGGTCTACAGTAATAGTCATATGTTTTTTTAAAGTTACTTTATGTTATGATCATTAAAATTAAAACATATAAAAATGTCAAATGCTTAATATTAAATAAAAAAAATTTTCGAATGCATCAGTTTTAATTTTTTTCAAGAAAACATAAAAAATGATCCGAATAGCCTCGGTCTACCCTATATAAATGTATACCCCGCCACAGCAATGCGTGGCGGGGTACGGCTAATTAAATATATATATTAAAAAATACAACACCGTAAAAAGTTTTTTTTGTGTCTTTAAAATTTGTGTACGAAAATTGGTGTTCCAACTTAAATTATGGGACACTGTTATTATGATGTGTTTAAATGAATGGATTTTAATACTTAAAATTATATACAGTTAATAAGTTTATTTAAAATTTTACATGTATGTAAAGATAATAAGTGTATGTGAAAATGTTTTTTAAAGAAGTACGTTCCATTTAATACGAGAGTCAAAGTCTCTTGGCGCGACTAACCTCGAAGAAAAGCTAGTTGGTTACATCGCCTTGTAAATATGCATGTTATAGTCGTTTGAAAATTAAATTAAAATCCATCATAATACCGGGTGTTCCAATAAGAGGTGTTATTTTGATATTCAATCGTACAAGATCAATGGTTTCGTTGCTTGTGTGGCACGTAGCGCCGTCTTGTTGAAATTAAACGTTGTTCAGATCAATACCATCCAATTCCGGCCATAAAAAATCATTAATTATCTCTCGATAGCGCAATCCATTCACCGTAACTGTTGCTCCAGACTCATTTGCAAAAAAGTAAAGTCCAATGACTCCGCCGGACCATAAACCGCACCAAACAGTCACACGTTGAGAATAGAGAGGCTTTTCAACAATAACTCTTGGGTTTTCCGAGCTCCAGATGCGACAATTTTGCTTGTCGACGAAGCCACCGAGGTGGAAATGGGCCTCATCACTCAAGATGATTTGCATTTGATTCGCTGAAGTGAATTTTGATAATTTAAATGCGTTGTTGATGCATGTATCGTTCCATTTTTATTAATGGCGTAGTTTTTACTTGTCAAATATTAAAAAATAACAGCTTCAAAAGTAACATCTAATGAAATAGCGGGCTATTCAAAATTACACCTCTTATTGGAAAACCCTGTAGTTGTGTTGATAATTCATATTTTTTTACTTTATGTTTCTTTATATTTGCATTGTAAAAAAGGCAAGATTATTTTTGTAGTAATTAGGCATTACTAATTAATTACGTCATAAATAATTGCCAAACTTGCCTCTAAAATCGCGAAAAATTGATTTATTTTGTAGCTCATATTTATAATTAGATATAAAAATAAATAAATAAATTGGCAAATATCCGTACCTACTTACCTTTAATTAAAAAATAATTAATCAGTTTGGTTGGGTGTTTTGGCCGCAAAATCCAAATTTAAGTTTTGTATGAAAAGGGCCGCACAACTGTCCCCCTAAGTATGGGTATATCAATAAGTACCTTGGAATGTACCAATGTTGCAGGTGGCTTTGAAATATTATTTTTCCTTGTGATTTGTTAATATTTTGTACATATGATTTGTTTAAACTAACAAAATAAAATTAATCTTATTAATAAGTTACTAATCCGCAGCACTTGCATACTGCGAATAACATTGTATGTATGGACATTTTGGAGGTCTTGTTTTTAAATTTTAAATGTAGACTCGTGATATCAAAAAAATTAGCGTCCTTGCGAGAGCTCTGAAGGGATACCATCAGTACCTAAAACAGGACGGGGAAGTGGTGGGCCTCCTCCAGTACCTTGTAATCTATTTAAGATTGAAGACATTAAATTTCCAAAAAGAAATTACTTTATTTTTGCAATTAAAAGGCTGCAGCTTTAACTTCTAAATAAATTACACAAAGATATCTCAATATTCTGCATCTTAATATTTTCAAAATCATAGGATATTAACGAAGAAATAACGAATTCCCGAATCTTACTCAAGACATTTTATCTTCCAAAATGGCGTTATTCGAACCCCTGTTGAGATTTCTGTCGCTGAGCGAAAGAGGTGGAGGGTGTCGGGTGTGCGCCTTGCCACCCCCACCCCAACCTCCTGACACCCGTTTCCCTCTCCTCCAACTCCCGCACACAACACCCCCCCGTCCCAAACCTCCGGGCTCAGTGGGGGTAAAGTAAGACGCGGGGAAATGAAAAGGAGGGTTCTTTTGCGCATACGCCGCGCGCAGGGGCGCTAAACTTTAACGGGGGAGGTTTTGGTTTGACGCCATGATGGAGTGTTCAATTTTCAAAATGGTAGGTGAAGCTAAATTAATAAGTGAAGAAAAAATGTTATTTAAGGTGTTCTTCCAAGTGGATTTGGTTTGACGTCATGATGAAGTGTTCGATTTTCAAAATGGTAGGTGAAGTTAAATTTATAAGTAAAGAAGAAATGTTATTTAAGGTGTTCTTCCAAGTGGATTTGGTTTGACGCCATAATGGAGTGTTCGATTTTCAAAATGGGTAGTGTAACTAACTTAATAAGTAAAGAAGAAATGTTATTTAAGGTGTTCTTTGAAGTGGATTTGGTTTGACGCCATGATGGAGTATTCAATTTTCGAAATGGGAGGTGAAACCGAACAGAGTTAAAATCAAAGAAAGATCAGAAAAAATAATTAATTAAAATATGTTTATTTTGAATAAACGTAAACCTTGCATATCTAAAATCGATTTATGATTTTGAAATTTTCCAAAAGGCGAGTGCATTAAATGTAGGTAGGTATTATTTCAGTTTGTAGATTGGACACGAAAGAATTTTCTGAAATAATAACTTTATAAATATATTATGATTAATAAAAAACTTATTACGGAGTGGTAGACTTCCCTGACAAAAAAAATGGTTTTGAATACGTGCGGTATGCGGTAACGAAGGAGGAGTGTGAAGGGAAGGGAAATGAACTCCAGGAAGGTTAGGTTGTTCATGCCTATTCAGATCTTGTCACCAAATACGGTTAAAGCTATTTCAAGCAAGTACCTACTTCGAACGGTGAGAGATACAATTCTGAAATGAAACGTGACTTGAAATTGCTTTAGCCGTGTTTTGAGACCAGATATAAATAGCCAGGTACTTCTACGCCTTCCTCTACCCCATATCCTCTTCTACACTACCTTAAACCTATTTTATAAGGAATCTTTTGATAATCCGTTTATAAATCGGATTTCAGAAATTACGAACGATTTAACAGGATTCCTGTTAAACTTTTAGTAAATTACAAATATATTATCACGATTTCAGAAACACATTGTTTCGAAAATCGTAATATTTTTTTAAAAATTTATCAAGCAATTGAGGGCACATTTACCTAATTCATAACGAAATGCAAAAATATCAGTAATTTCATAAACACGTGTCCCGACAACATAATCTTGTATTCGATATTTATTAAAACTCTATCGGGAAATAATAAGCTTAGGTATCTACAAAATGATTACAAAAAAATTCTAAGTAAACCCCAAGCAACATGAAAAACAGTTTATTATTTACAGTTTTATTACATTCAAAATATTCGCATGGCGACATCGAAGGACGAAATGGAATAAATATCTGATATTTATTTCTTACCTAATAATAATTAATTACCTACACAAAAAATTCTCAAGCAATACGTATTGGATTATCCTTGAATTCGGTTTCAGGGGGTATTGCGCAATCCTTTTGATAAATGTCAAAAGCACTTTTCATAGGTTAACATATATTTTCAATTTACATTTTCTTCATTTATAAAATCCTGGATTATTATTCGTTTGTGAGTAAGTAAATTATTTGAAAAGATTTATTAAGTAATTAGCAATAGTAATTTTTCTCCGTGAATCCCGATCGAGGAAGCCATAGTCTCACTGGCTCCAGACGGTTGTGAAAAGTTATAACTCTTGTACGTATTAACATTAAAAAAAATACAAGTCCTTCCATGGACATGGAAGTCCTTCCATTAATTTAGCTTGAAGGCTCCTGCCTCTAGGTACATCAAGTCGCGAGGAACTCCGCCATTTCCTTTGAGAAATGAAAGGCACCGTATAATAAATAGACAGTATAGAATATAGAAACGAGTAGAAAGCGATGGCGGCGGGGAGCGGAGGGAGGTGGAAAGGGGTGTCTGTGGAATAGTGTGTAGAAGCAGGAAGAAGGAAGAAGGGGAAGTACCTACCTAAGGGGTTGATCAATAAACATCTTGGATGGCTCCACCCGCCTGTCTTTGTACAACCATCAACGTCTAGTAAATGTAGCGTATAGTAGAACCTGTCGATTAATCATGCTTGTGAACACATGTGTATCTTGCGTCTTTATTGATCTGTGTGAGAATAACCAATGATGTTGACATTCACAGTACATTTTACTACAATTATATTGTTCTTATAAGGTTTAAGATTATTTCTTATTTAGATTTACCTAAGTTCTTTATATACCTGTTACATATGTGCTTAAATGTCTTGGTATTTTTTTCTGGGATAAAAATGATTGTTTTCAATCCTTTTTAATGAAGTAGGTATGAGTAATAATAAAAAATCATAATAAGAATTATAACAAACTCGCAATGATTAGACAAAGTTCGAAAATCCTTATAATTTATTTTATTTATTAATATGGAAAAAAAATTATATTATGATATTAAAGGAAATGATAAGTTTAGATATCGATAAAAAAATTCTCAATAAACACCAAGCAAAATAAAAACAAAAATTTAGCACATTAATATCAAAATTACAAACACATTTAAACTAAGTTTTATTTCATTCAAAATATTCGTATGTCGACATCGAAGGACGAAGTGGAATAATTATAGGTTATTTATTAGGTATCTACTTATAATGAATTACCTACACAATCATTTCTCAAGCAATACATTATCTATGAAATCGATTTCAATGGGTATTTCACATTGGATAACAAATATTTTCGATTTACAATTTATGTATTTACTAGCTTACGTTTACCCGGCGTTGCTCGGGGTTATGAGTGTTTTTGAGTAAAGTTTTTAGATTGTTAATTCTTGGGTACGTTAAATTTTTTTATTTTATATTTTTAAGATGGAAATAATATTATTCTAAAGAATGGAAAAGTTTATTTTTTATAAGATTTTGTGTTACTCGATCGGGCCACGTCTTCCCATCATTCACTAATGTATACCACATTTCACTACAAAAAAACTAAACTATATCGATTATAGTTATTTTTTGGGGTACTATGCCGTGTTGCGCTACCTGCTTCTTTAACTAAAAAAACAAAAAAAAAAAACACTTTATTACTTTTGGCCGTGAAAATATAATTTTATAACATCAACCTCAAAACCTATGCCAATTAAACCACTCCCTAAACATTCCTTGCAATAATAAGAACAAAGTTTTAATTTTTTTAGCGAAATCAGTATATTACTTTTTGAAACCATAGGGGACAAACAAACAAACAAATAAACAAACAAAGGGCAAACATTCATTTTTCTAGATATTGAAGGTGAAGTCCGTATTTTCTATTAGGTACTTGAACCTACAAATAGAGCCTACATACCAGATAAGGGATTAACAGAGTGTTTAACCAATTAAGAGTGTTTATTTATTATAGTAATCTTGACTACAATTTTTAATATTACTATTTTGAGTTAATCTCGTAGTTATTCGTATGTGTATATACCTACATATATGTCCGTATAGGCAATTATTGGTAGAATCTAATTGAAGGAATAAATTAATCCGTAAATTAATTGTTTTTAAAATTTATTAAATTTCACCAAAAATTTATTTAGTTTGGGGAAATATTTCATTATCTTAAAATAACAAAACAAAAATAATTTATTTAGATTATTAACAAGTCTGCATACATTCAGAAATAACTTTGATTCAGCTTCAACAATTAAATCTAATAAAAACTGTTGAATGCTGTTGAAATGAGATCCCTGAGGCGCATGTGTGGTAAAACCACGTTTGATCGTGTGAGGAATGAGAGCAAAGAGCGCAAGGCTGATGTAAGCGTAATGAGTAAAATTAAGAAACGGACGCTTAGATGGTTTGGGCATGTAGAGCGAATGAGCGAAGATAGGAGTGTAAGGAGGATATATGACGCAAATGCGAATAGTAGCAGAAGTCGGAGACGCCCGAGGAAGACATGGCACAATCAAGTGAATCAGATACTCGAGTCGGGCCATGTTTAGAGTCAGAATAATAGAAGAGTATGTATGAGACGATGTATGAATGTGAATTAAGCAAGAAGTGTGTGCCAAGACCGAGTTGTTTGGCGGTCCGTCCTCTCTGCCTACCCCTGCAGAGAAACGGCGTGATGGTTAGTTAGTTAGTTAGTTGGTTAGCAGCAAAATTTTCAAAAATTTAAAACTTGCGTACGATAAATGTGAATAATAATCTCAAATGGAGCTTTGACAACTATAATTAAGTATAAATGTTCCCGTTTCACTAGTTCAAAATTCGTAGCTTTTTTAACATTTAAAAATACTTTTAAACACATTTCTTAACTTAAATTTTCACTTGCAACCACACAATTTTCATCTTCCATCTAACTCACTTGTCCACGCTATCTAATACATTTTAAACATCACTACACAAAATTCAACCACTGACTACTTTCAAAAATCTCAAAATGCTATCAAAAGTATTGTATTCGCCGAATATCGACAAACAGGTTCTTCGAAGAAACTAGTTTCAGGTTCAAATCTGGCCCTGGCTTGACCATAAGATCTTCCCACGACCCCAATATAAAATAATCCAGTTTCTGAATTGACTGAACGAGTTGCAGTACCTTCTGAAGGGGTTACAAATACATCATATTGGTATGGAGTATTCATTATGCAATCATTGTTACGCTTTTTTAAGATTTTATAAGATACCTATCGGTTAACACTCCGAAGGTAATGTCATTTCTCTGAACGGAGTTTTGATTCCTGCAGGTAACTGTAAATCCTGTAGGTATCTGTAATTCCTTTTATTTTAGGACCCCGTATTTCGAATTTCTGCCTTCATAATATAACATTCTTCTCTTGAAGACTTTAAGTTATATGCTCTTGAAAAATCTTTGTTACTTTTAAAGATAGTATGTATTTAGATACCAAGTTTAAAAATCTGTGTTAATTTTTAAGACAATATGTATTTAGATATCAGGCTTAATAATCTGTGTTACTTTTTAAGATAATATGTCTTTAGATACCAAGTGTAAAAATCTGTGTTACTTTTTAAGACAATATGTATTTAGATATCAGGTTTAATAATCTGTGTTACTTTTTAAGATAGTATGTATTTAGATACCAAGTTTAAAAATCTGGGTTACTTTTTAAGATGATATGTATTTAGATATCAGGTTTAATAATCTGTGTTACTTTTTAAGATAATATGTATTTAGATTCCAAGTATAAAAAGTAATTGAGTATCAAAAATTCCATCGCTGCAAAAAATCTCAAAGTGTACTCTAAATATTAGGAATAAATGCATCTGTTTCTCTAATTTAACGTAGTATTTGTTTCTTTAAATGCTGTTTAAGCCAGATGACGCGAATTTTTTTCTTTATATTTAAATAATTCGTGTTTTATTAAATATTTTCACAACAGTCGCTTACCTCTATTCATTACTAATTTATTAAAAATCTCTTCAAATTACTAGTAGTCTGGTTAAAATAGGATCACAGTCCGTTTCCTGATAAATTTAGTAAATTCCCAATATATCGGAACACGTGTTAATGCGCCTGCATTTGTCTTGATAATATACAATGACAAAATGCGGAAATATTAAATTTTTTATGCACATATGTTCTGTCATCGTGATATCATTCGTATTAGACACCGTATTTGCCTTTCAAATTAGGCATTCGTAGACATTCGTATTTGTCTTTCAAATTAACTTCAGTCATCTTCTTCTTTTTGAACGCTTATAAAGAGACCTTAAGCAATATCAAGCACGAGACGTTGTTCTAATAGAAAAACATATTTGTCAGGTACCTATATCATAAACCGTATACAATTGTCATCATAGTCGTTATCCCGTCGCACGTCACTTGTTTACCGTCGGAAGAAGTTAAAGGAGATTCCTCTAAGATGATGTGGGTTGAAAAACCATGACCGCTGGTAAATGAAAATTATATTTTAAACCAAACTTCTCATCGTTACTTCTACGTTTTATTAACATCTATAAAGACAAAATGAAATAATATCCACAAAAAAAATTAGACTGGTAACCAAAGATATTAGAAGAACGAGATATGCTATGTTGGCCGCCGGACCGTAGCCGGAGTACTACCTAATTAGGGTACTTTGAACGGTATCGGGACGTGTACGCACAGAAATCTGTTCTATGTATTAGTGCGGATACCTTAGCGCAAGCGAAGGTGTGCAGTAGTATTGGTGAACAAAACCGGCGACACTCGGCAAAACAATTCCACTCAGTACAAACTGCTCATAGCACATCTCGTTCTTCTAATATCTTTGCTGGTAACCAATAAATTAGCCCTGAAAATTTTCTGTTAATGACAATTAATGTCATTTCAGTTCCAAATTTTAAAAAGACAATTAGAACAATTTTCTCTCAAAATCACAATATTATAGATATTCGGAAATAAATTAATATTGCAAATTTTTTTATAAATCTCTTCAGACTATTCGTAATCCATTTAAAACGGGATTGCAGGCCTTAGCGAATGAATTGACAGGTTTCCTGATAAAATTTTAGTTAATGACGAATATATTATGACGATGTCGGAACACGTATTCACGAAACTCAAAAAAAAAAATTCACATTCATTTTTTTGAACACGTGTACTGATATATTAAGAATATACTAAAAGTTTGTAGGAAACAGCCTACAATCCCCTTTTTAATCGTATTACCAACGATTTGAAGAATTTCACTTTACTCATTTTTCTCCGTGTAGGTAGATAAATCGCTTCCCTGAATTCTTCAAACAACCAATTCCAATTTTGAAAATTGTCCTTAAATTCAAAGTAAAGGTCAACATAAGTATTGTATATTTTTTCGCCATCAATTTTTAAAAACATATTAAAAAATTACCATCGTTTTTACTAAACAAAACATCATGAGCATCAAATTATAAGAGCACAAAAGTGGTGCAATCTAAGATAAAGACAAGAAAATAAAAAATCAAGTTAAAACAAAATAAAAAACTAGTAAGAACTTATAAAACAAAAATTATATTGAAACACTTAGATTTGACGACAAACCTAATATGAACATTTTTAATTTGAGCTTGAAATACGAAATTGTTTCACCCCTCTTATCGTTCTGTTATTGAAAACAAGTTATCATTTTCTAAATCTTACCAAAAATTTATCTATGTAATTATTCTAGTCAAGTGTGAGAAAAAATGGAATGTACGCAACCCAAACATGTATCATAGGCAGGTTTTACTGTGGCTACCTACCTGTACAAAGATTTAAATAATAATGCTAATGTAATACCTACCTAAATTCTTGGTTAGGCGTGCAAGGGTAGATTCACCTATCAACCTGTCATTGAATGCAACCTGTTCGGTTCCTAAAGATCTTAGGGCTGACTTTTCATTATTTAGTTAATAAATTGTAATTGTATGGTCGATGCAAATTCGATGGGGCCTAACTAAAATAAAATTGAAGGGGCACTACCACTTTCAAAATACGGTAAAAAATCAGTTTCTTTAAACTGATTGTTTACCTCCTTTTAATACACTATTTTTTTTATAAAACGAAGCTATATTTAACTATTATGAACGACTCTAGACCTTTCAGTATCCTTGCACGGAGAAAAATAAGTACGGCGTTTTTTATAAAGATATTTTTGGACTATTTACCAAAGCTACAAAAAGTCTAGGTTTTGTACTGAGAACGTAGAAATTTTTCAACAACACGAATATCTATATAATTCACATGTTCGTTCACACCTGGAATTCTATTCACATGTTTGAAATTCGCGCTACATTGTTTATGTAAACAGGTTAGAAAGAGTTAAGGAGTGATTTCATAAATTCCTCAATCTTAAATCATTCCGCGCATACAACTCTTACGACGAAATCGAGAAACATTTTTGAATGAACTACTCAACAAATGGCTTTTCGCTGATCATATGTTCCTTTACATAATTATTAGCTCAAAAATTGACTGCCCGGAGTAGGTTAATAAAATAAATTTCCACCCGCTGGCTGCTTCGATACAGCAGACATGAAAACCCTTTTCTATATTTACAGATGCAACAAATTTATGAACAGAATCTGCAGTTAGTAAACAAAAATCTTGCAAATATAGACATACATTCTGACATATTCTCTGCTAGTTACTATTGTTACAGAAGTTCATTGTATCTTATTTTATGTGCGAATAACACAAAGTAACGATGATTCAATTAATTGCACCTTATTTTATTATTTATTAATTATTTTCATTTCATTTGCGCGGCAACATTCCCTCATCCCTCTCATCCCTTATCCCCCCTCAACCCCAAAACCTGTTTTCCACTCTATCATGTATAGTTATAAAAATATATGTTATTGAATAATGCATTATATAATTTTTATGGGTTTATTACATTCGTTCTTCTTATATTTTTATTTTTTTTTATTTGTTACTTAGTTCTGCGTTTTTATATCTTTTATTTAATATTCGATAAGTAGTTACTTATTTGTATATTACCAAATCAATCATCTGTGAAGATTTATAATTTGTCGGTTTATTTTCCATCCTCCTCCTTATAGTATGTTAATAATAAGAATGCGTATGTTCCTTAACATAAATAAATAAAAAATATTGATTTCTTGACCATATTCTAATAAAATTTTAGTCATTCGTAATATATATATATCCTGACCTCGTGTTTACGTGGGTTGCCTTTTCTGAATAAATATAATGGGCGGGATACGAAAATTTTCAAACATTCGTGCTTTACTGATGGTTCTTTATGATATTTTTGAATCCATTCGTTATAGGTCACCAGTCCTGTTTTTAACATGAAAACGAATAATTTGACTAGTTATTGAATAAATTAACAATATTTCATATTAGTAACTTTTATCCGTGTGCATACAGCGATTGTTAGTATACACATTTACACTCAATAACAAATATACAGTACATAAAAAATTAAAACAATCTCAAATAATTTCTCTTCGTTATTGCCGGATATAAAGAAAAACAAAAAGTGAAAATTCGTACACACATTGGAGAGATCGGGACTCTACTGACTACTTTTTGACTCAATATTCAGATATTTTGTTAATTAACTTCAATCCACACAGAAGTGTGTAAAGAGTCTTTTAAGGAAATGAAAGGATGTTCTGGGAAAGAAAAGGCATGAGAGGTAGGTAACTATATCTCATGTTAAATATAAAATTTTGATCTAATGCGTTGCAAAAATATGATATTAACTTCGGAGCGTATGAATAAAAATTCTCAAGAAAAGCGCCACAATGATTGCACTTTGAAAGCTTCATATTATAATATTCATTTTTAACTAAGGGTGCAACGAAACTTGTTCAGTTGATTTGAAACTGGTTTATTAGAAACTGGGGTCGTGGGAAGATCTACAATGGTCAATCTAGTCCAGGGCAAGATTCAAACCTGAAACTCGTTTCATCGAAAAACTTGTTTGCTGATTTGGTAGACATATAATTTTGATTTTGGCAATTTTAGAATGTGTCTTTGAATTGAACAAGTGACACTTCCATTTTATTGAATTGTATAAATTAGCGACCTCTTGTTAGAAAAGAGCTTGATGTTAATATCGGATTTCACGTAGGTACCTATATCAACCAAAATAATTATCAAAAAAATATAGGTAAGTAGATAGATACCTACATTATCAAAGTTCACGGGATAGAGTGAAATTGTAACAAGCAGTTCAATTCTTGAAAATGACAATAAAAATATTTTTCTTTTGTTTTTTTTCTTATATTATAGGTACCTAGGTACTTTACCGCGTGTCTTAATTTTCTTTCTTAATTTCTTAATTCTTCACACAATCAGTCCCAATTTTGAAAATGACAGTTAAATTCAAAACAATTCGAGATCATTGAACTAAATTTACAACCCGACAATCGATGTTAGCGTTTTTGATAATAACTTTTATCAAATGGTTTTAATGATTATTGATAGAATAGAATAGTTTGAAGGTACCATATTAGCATAATTAACATGTTAACAATCTAGTATAGTTTTTTTTAATATATAAAATTTATAGTTAATCCATAGATAGGTCAGTAGGTACTTTTGATTATCATATATTTTAACTTTGTGTTTAGAAAATATTTACAGTTAACAACAATTTTCTCGAAACACTCGTACATTATCTATCTACATAATGTATTTCGACATATTCCAGCACTAAACAAGATCAAAGAATCAAATACACCTATCTTTATCTACTCATATGACTAAATTTGAACCTAACTCATTACAATACATCGTATATTATAAGCAATGTATAGTATTTCATAGTAACCTAACACAGTAACAAAAGAAAAAAAACATTGGCCAAAGCTTTTCAAAGATATTTTCTTAGCATCTTTATTATAGACCTCTATACAACTGGACTCTCTCGACTTAAGAGGAAGCTACAAGCCAAAAATATGTAAATTCTCGGTATGCCTTATTTCGTGACGAATATGGGTAATAGGCATTAAAATTGCTTGGCAGACGGAGTCAAGAAACTAGATTTCAAGCGCTAAAGTGGTTTTTATTTATTTTGTAAACAATTTTATAAGAACGCAAAAAAAATAATCTAGCAAAAATGTCACAGATAATCTAAGTCATAATACAGTATTTTTTAAAGTTGTTTCATTTATGCTTTCATACATTTCTATTGAATAAATACATTTTTTAGTATTTTTGCTATTTGTTTTTGGGGTGTTATACCGTGTTGCGATAACTTCTTCTTTAGCCGACGTTTCGGACAGCGTTGCAGTGTCCATCATCAGGGCAGATCCGGTAGATCCGAAGATGTCGGAAAACGTCGGCTAAAGAAGGAGTTAGCGCAACACGGCATAACACCCCAAAAACAAACAACAAAAATGCTTTTGGCCGTGAGAATCTAAAAACTTACATTTTTTAGTAGTTTACATTTATATTTTATGTTGAGTAAATAAAATATTTATTTGAATTCTACTTAAAGGAAACGATAAAAAAGCATCAATTTATCGAAAGCATATTTTTTGGAATTCATTATGTAAGGCAATTCATTATAAATATTAATTGAAAATCACTATTTAGCATTAAGCTTCGCCTTAACGCTTTGCACCGCAGTGTGATTGATGGATTCATAAGTCACTCATGGACACACTGATCCACAGATTCCTTCCCACCCCTCCTACCTTTTTCCTTCCTAAAACTTCATTGACACTATCTTTCTTTGCAACTATCTTACTTCTGTGTATTGAACATGAACAATTATTTTATTGAATTTAATTTTAACTGCGACTAAAATTGAACACTTGCAAGTTTTATGACACCTTTTTCCAAATCATAATATTTACCAGTTGAAAAATATATCAATCTGTTACCAGGCGGCAAAAAGTCTGAATCTAACATGAATCAGTTCGATAACCCTATTTTCTAAAACGAAATTAAAATATCGACAAAACCAGTCGCTGGGCGAAATATTATTCGCACCTAAAAACACCTGCGTCTGGAACCATAAACAAGTTGTGGTGATGATATTGACGTCACAAGAACTTGTAAGAGAAATTATAAATAGCAACTAAAACACAATATTGGGGCATTCATATTTCAAAAATTACCACGAGTGGACGGAACACCTCCAGTTAAAACGCGATCTGTTAATTATAAATTCCTGAGTGTCAACGGAAATCTGTAGTCGCTTCTGTTCCTCTATCACGGCACAATTATTTTAAAGATTACAACTATTTGCAACGAGCTGTTTACGGCCGGCACTCTATCAGCTGAGCCTGATGCATCTGTCATCATTACAATAATGGGGTAACTGTGTTAAGTCTGTCTAGTCTTCTTTAAAATGTATGTACGCTCTTTATTGAACTCTCTTTTAAATACGTATTGTGTTAAAATAATTTCCTGTTACTTTTGTAATGTTGTCTTTCCCGAAATGAATTTTATTAAACTCTTTTTATTTTTGGAATAACTTAATGAGTAAAACTTCAAATTGTAATATTCAATTATCGAAGACAAAAAGATACGGTCGCATCTACTGCATGAACCCAAGACTCTTGCCTTGTCGAAGCAACGCTATACCAAAGATAAATACATAAAAATAATGTTGGTAGTTCTTATTCGAAGTATGATACAGTTAAATATGATCGAAGGAGATAGGGTTCCATTAGTTCAGTTGGTAGAGCGGTGTCCTGGCAAGGCAAAAGTCCTGGGTTCATGTCTAAGATGTGACTGTATCTTATTCTGATTTTTCTGTTTCAAATTTTCGTTTAGAAATCGCTAATATTGTTTTCAATAATTATTTATTAAGCTCACTGCGAATAATGTATTACTTATTTATTTATTTATTATTCATTAACACCCTTTTGGGCTTTTACAGAGGAAATTGACAACTATGTATGTAAGTGTAAAATAATACATGGATAATAGCATAACTATATACAAAAAAAATCAAATGCTTATACTAAGATTAACATCAAATCCGAAGCATAATACCTGATATTGTAAATAAAGCTTAGTTTCAAATATAAAGTAAGTATGTCCATTATACATTCGTACATGCATAAAATAATTTTTTTTGCAAACCAGTAAGACTGAAAACAGTAAAATAATTTACTCTAAGGTAAAAATAAATTTATGAATCGGTATCTATAATATACTGATATGTAAGATAAAACTGATGTTTTAAAAAAGAAGATAGGTAAATAATATTTGTTGGATCTACAGAAAAAAAAAATTAATATTGAATTTAAATAACAGTACCTACTTGAAATGGTAAAATAAATCAATGTATAATATACATATCAAGTATGATCGTACATGCATACAGTCATTAACATGCTTGTAAAAAAACAAAAAAATAACAAATAAACTAAGGAGTACACTTTTTTTTCTTCCGACTTCATGTCCGGGTTAAATCTTCCCCACAGGAAAAACTAAACCCTTCCACACACTTCTCCACAAATGATCATCTAGTCAATCCACATTATGCAAGTGCATTATATAAGCATAATAAATACAAAATAATACAAAAACAACACTTCAAATCACCAGAGATCAAATGGGAAAATAATTCACCGACTCCAGATATTTTCATATCAGAGGGTTCGGCTCGGTAGAACTTCTAACTGGACCTATAAATCCAGGTGATCCCTCAATATAATTATTTAAAAAATCTTTCGTAATCTTACATGTGTTTGAAATGACTGATTTTTAATATTTGTGTATAAATTCTTTGACAGATCTAATACGCCTAAAGTTTGAATGAGAGAATATAATATAATACACATATTATTGTTATTATTCCGGGTGTAAAATGCATCAACTTCGGTAGGCGATTCTATATGATGGTAGAAGTAAATAAGATTAATTACTTTTTCCTAAATTCCATCGTTTTTTCTCTCGCAAAAGTATTTTTTTCCATATTTATCTTAACATACAAACAATTCATCTTTTTCACCTGAAAACCAACTTTTGCTTGTATTATCATGTAGAATCTCATCATGAAGTTAGTGCACTATCTCCTCGGACACTCTCTATTATAAATTAAATAAATAAGTAACTTAAAAGCTGAAAATCGTTTTGTTTACAAGTAGGTAGGAGGTACTTGTAAACGCGTCTGTGAGAATATTTTTTAGCGAGAATGGGACCTATAAATAATAGTGACCTGCATAAGTAGGTGTTTGAAATTTTGAGGTTAGACTGCGCAAATTAACTATTTATTACCTTCCTATCTATATTTATCTGATAAAGGTTTCTGGAGTGTCTACATTCATCCATGTAAAACAGGTAGGTATATTATTGAAATAACTTGTTGATGACTCGAACGGGTAGGATGATCCGCACACGTGACTCCTGACGTCACGAACTGACCTGGGCTACCACGTGACCGCTGGCTCGAGTCTGTTGGTGTGTGGGTGTGTGTAACGGGGGTATGGCATGGCTGTGTGTATATTGGTGTGGTACATGTGAAACCCTCCTAAGGCAAGGGCGATCGGAATAATAATACACACATACAGAGACTGCCCATAAAAGTTGACGCATTCTTGATTTTTTTTTTTTAAATAATGAAACACAATATAATCAAAAACTTACTGATATGAAATACTTTTGGAGGGTTGTGATTATCGCCAATTTAAATGGGCTGTTGGCTAAATGATTCTGTGGTTCTCCAATCCGCAGAATCCAAGGTTGCGTGATTACTCTCGGTGTGTAAAAATAAAATATCGGATATTTTCAATTTAGTATTTATTTTAACAAAACTCACGTTACAATAATTTTATGAACAAAACAGATCGCGTGCGTTAGAGGAGATTTAAGGCTAAACAGGCGGCTAGACCGAATGAATTATTTGCCGCTTGAAGTATCGCGCTCAGGCTTGCAGTGATACCAATCTCAAATGAATGTAGGTAAAAATAATGTTGTTATTATTTTCGGGAGATGTAAACTCCCCATAATTTACCCTACATACTGTTAATTTATTAAAATTCTTGTCAAATTATTCGTTTTCCTGTTAAAAATGGGACTGCAGCTCTTAAATGATTGAATTTTTCCCAAACACTCTAAAACATTCAACAATTATTCCTATCTTTAAATCAGGGGACAGATCAATCGTCAATAACTATAGACCAATATCTCTACTGAGTCCAATCTCTAAAATAATCGAAAAAACAGTAAAACAAAGGCTCTACAAGTTTCTCGAAGAAAATAAAATCCTGTCAAAAAACCAATACGGCTTCCGCAAAGGTCTTAGTGCATCAGATGCAATTGCAGCTTTTACTAAATTAATTTCTGATAACCTCGATAAAAGTCGCAAGCCCCTCGCTGTATTCTTGGATCTGGCTAAAGCCTTTGACACTGTATCTCACCGCATACTTTTGAAAAAACTCTCACAGATAGGAATAAAAGGTGTTCCTCTTAAATGGTTTGAGAGCTATCTAACAAATAGGTCCCAGTCAACTATTATTAACTCCGCTAAAGAGTATAGAAGTACAAGTTTGCCAATCACATATGGCGTGCCCCAAGGCAGTGTGTTGGGCCCACTTCTGTTTCTAATATACATTAACTCGTTATGCAATTTGGATACTGGTGGCACTATAATATCTTTTGCCGATGATACGGTTATCATATTTGCAGATGAAAATTTGAATTTAACATTTGAAAAAACAAATCATGGTATAAATGAAATAAAACACTGGTTAGATTCCAACCTCCTCACTCTAAATATTGAGAAAACTAAATACTTACTTTTTTCCATACGCAAACCTAATCTCCCTCAAAACTATCATAAACTTACCATACATTCATGTTCACAGAACTTCAACATGGCTACATCACCTCACAAAAATTTTTCATGCGATAACCTTATAATATCAAACGAAATTAAGTACTTGGGGGTCATTATAGACAATCAACTGCGATGGGAGGCCCATATAAATTCTACAACAAAAAGGCTTCGCAAATTATGCTACATTTTCTACTCTCTCAGATCTATCCTTAACCTACAAACACTAAGATGTGTATACTTTGCACTTTTTCAATCAATTACTACATATGGTATAGTGGGATGGGGAGGTTGTGCAAAAACGATTCTTCATCCCATGGTTTTAATTCAAAAACTGTTACTAAGGATAATATTCAAATGTAAGCCAACAAACCCATCAGAACCACTTTTTAGAAAACTCAGAATATTAGATATTCGACAATTATATGTTAAGACCATTCTCATATACATACGGAAAAATGACTTGGTGAATAAAACACAACAAAAAATTAACACCCGTTACTCGTCACACCTAAAATGTAAAATTCCCCAAACGAAAACAGCTTTCGCCCAGCGGCAGTTTTCTTATATTGCTCCCAAAATATTCAACTCGCTGAGTATTGATATCAGAAAATCAAAAACACACAATTTGTATGTCATAAGTGTTCAAAATTGGTTATTTATAAAGGGAAGGAACTTTTTCAAGGAATGCCTGCCATCATTAAATTAAGCCCATTTTCTTTATTAGTCATTTTTGTTTTTCATTCTGTAAAGAAAAAAGTTTAATAATTAATTAATTAATCTTTATTTTCATTATTTCAACAAGTTCATTTTCATAATTTCTACTTTATTTTCATTATTTTAACAAGTAAAGTAACCTATTTATTTGCTGATTGTGTTCATTTTATCTCATTAATATCAACAGTTTAAAATACGGTTGATGTACACTTGAGCAACCTACTGAACTGGGAACCAGTAAAAGTGTCACCTATTATACACATACATTGCATGTAAGAAAAAAAAATACTTAGATTAACAAGTTATCAAATATTACATTTATATAATTATATAAACCTATGTATATAAATTTCGACTACCATAATACGGGCGTGTGTCTAGTGTGGTAGTCGAAAAGCATGTAAAAACTGTACACATTAATATTTCATGAATAAAGAAAAAAAAAAAAAAAAAAATTGAAAGAATGCCTAGCAAAGTATCAGTCAAAAGAGAACGTTTTATGAGGATGGTAGAACACGTGTTCATACAAATACTGATATTGATTCTGTCGCATTCCGTCATGAAAAATATTAGGAAAAGAACACATGATCTTGATATATTCTGAATTACTAATATTTTATCAGGAAGTTGGCCTTCTGTCACTTTTTTAACATAATCATTCGTATATTTCCCAGAGGTATACAAAGGAATAGACCGCCACAAAACTCTGTCTTGACAAACATATAAATTCGTGCTTCACTAATATTCATCGTCTCGTACATAATCTCCTGTTTTTCTGACTCTTCTGCACGACACAATTATTTGATTCTATTTTAAGTACTCAAGAGAATCAAATCAATTAACTTTGTTGACGGTAATAAGATAATGACATTCAGCGTAAAGAATTTACCGAAAACAGAAATCTGCAATCCAAGTGATCATGCAACATTTCTCGCGTTTTAACAGCACTCAGTTTAGTCAATTCCTTACCGACACGTGGGACAACTGCTTTAGTTCGAATAAAGTAGCTATGTTTACCCTGTTTTACCAGAGTACCCGATTCGGATGGGTTTCCCCTACTTAAGAGGAATGGCTGCGCGGCCTTTTTCATATAAAAAATTAAATTTGGATTTGAGGACAAAATACTTGACCAAACTGAATTATTATTTTTTTAATCAAATGGTATAGCAAATATCTATTACGGATATGTGTTTCTTTATTTGTTTGTATTTTAAATTAGAAAATATAGGCCTTTCAAAAATTCAATTTATTACGATTTTAGAGACAACTTTGACAATTTTATTTGAGTTAATGATAATTAATTAAAAAATAACCATTCCCAACCTACTTTTTTGGAACAGTAAAATATAAGTTAAAAAAGTAAAACGTACATTTTTGTGTCAGAAGTTAAAATTTATATACGAGAAATTTTGTGTTTCACAATAAATCAATGGTTTGAAAATTAAATTTAAGCCCATGAAAGTAGTTTTTTATTAAGGCGATGCACTACGTAGTAATTTAAAATCATGTGTTTTTGGTTTGAAAATTTTGTGGCGGTGAACCTATGAAAACGGCTTTAAAGTTCAAAATCTCCTACTTACGAACCAATTTTCGGTTATGGTTTTATTGTATAGAGTGGCAAATTAAGTTATTTATAAAATGATCGAAAAACATGTGAATATTTGTGCCTGAACATCCACAAAATAAAATAAAAAGCACTTTTTGGCCATGTTTTTTTCTTGCATAAATCAAAACAGGTGGATAGTGTGAAGCGGGAATTTAAGCCTTATCGCCATCTACGTAAGGTGGTGTGTTATTGATAGCGGCTCGATTCAAAATATTACACGACGTAGTGCATCGCCTTAATACATATTTTTATATTACATTTCATTATATTTGGTTAGAAAAAACGGCCAGATTGTTTTTTTAGTAATTACCATTAATACATAAATAATTACCAAACTTGCCTCAAAAATCGTGAAATTATTTTTTTTTATAATTTGAAACACAAATAACTTCTACTATCACTGAGTCGCCTGTAATCTGCCCAGTGTCTGTAAGGCTAAATACGGAGAAGGCCACAACCATACAGAGGTGGTAGGTAATTACAGTAGTGGGCAGTAGGTTGTATGATCTGCCAAATCTCTGACCGGATAAAGTATACTGGCTGCGGTGGCTGACCCTAAAACGGACAGTCTGGACAATTACCGGGTGCGTGAGATTATTATGTTGTTGTTATTGATTTCACCGTGTGAATTGGGTCGAAATTTCATAAAAAACCTACTTAAAATACATTTGAGAAACATACAATTAACAATTAGGTGTTTAGTTAAATTTATCGTCAAATGAGTGCGAAAATTTTCGCTCGGTAATACTTTATAAATCCCGAATCATTCATGGTTTAATGTCTAAATTCTGGAATATCCATAATGTGGCATCAAGTTGTTTTTTTATGTATTTTTTTAACATTACCTCTAAACGGAAGATGACATAGGCTCTGAGAAAAATTATTTCTCTCAAGGCCTATGTCATCTTTGAGGATGCTGGGTGGAGGGTATTTTTTATGGAAAGAAAGTTCTGGGAAGGAAAAATGAATGAAGAGAGGGTAGGGATATAGTGGTCAATGTGTTTAAGAGTGACGGACATATGAATCCATCCCTCCCACTACAGAACAAGGCGATGTGTCTACAAGTCGAAATGTCTCCCCTAACCAGACTCTCCCGATTAGTAGGAACCATTAGGTGGGCAAACACATCCGCCTAGACAAACCTCATCCCATGAGCCCGGGCACCCCTGCTAAGTCACCAAACGTAGCTAACCACTTGGGGTGACCTATGGCAGGGGTGCTGGTAATCCAATAAATTGTTCCCGGGGCGACGGTAACCATATTTGCCTCCCAAATTGAATTATTGAGAAAAAAACAAATAATTTTTGAAAAAATAAAATTTTATATTGCTTCTAATTTTTATTAAAAGTAGGTACCTATATAAAAATAATTAATAAAAAAATTCATGAAGAGTTATTATTTTTACTCAATTTGCAGTCGGAACCTATAGTTTCACAGTGGTGTAGGTACAATCAAATTAATATGTGATTAACTTCTAGATTTGTATATAAAGGGTATTTTTTTTCTTTCTAACAATGAAAGATCATAATTTTAACCATGACAGTAAATTATACACAACGATTTTTATGAGACCACATTAACTATGAGCTGTTCCCAAAAGCGAACAAATTAACTATGAGCTGTTCCCAAAAGCGAACAAATTAGATATGAGCTGTTCCCATAAGCGAACAAATTAACTATGAGCTGTTCCCAAAAGCGAACAAATTAACTATGAGCTGTTCCCAAAAGCGAACAAATTAACTATGAGATGTTCCCAAAAGCGAACAAATTAACTATGAGCTGTTCCCAAAAGCGAACAAATTAACTATGAGCTGTTCCCAAAAGCGAACAAATTAACTATGAGCTGTTCCCAAAAGCGAACAAATTAACTATTAGCTGTTCCCAAAAGCGAACAAAATAACTATGAGCTGTTCCCAAAAGCGAACAAATTAGCTGAAGGATTAAAACCTTTTTATCATAACTTTCTTCTTGTCAAATTTTAAGAATGTTAAAATTAGGGATTTTGTGCTGTACCTAAATGGATAATAAATCTATCATAAAATAATTTAAATAAATATGTGTTTTAAACGATTTTTTTAAGCACATTTTTTGAAGTGAAACTTCTTTAGGCGCGTAATTCGGGGACGGAGTAAAACCGAGTCAGGATCGACACGAAAATGCGGGTACCCCCACCACCGCTCACCGTTCACTGTCCCTCTCTCACCATATGCGCTTGTTGAGGTGGGGGAGCCGCTCACGAACGTTCTCTCCCGACACGGGACAACAATCGATGCAGTTTTTGCACGATTCATTAAGGATTTAAGTGCTCATGTATATATCTCGCACTTTAGTTACCATAACCCAATTATCACGACATTAGGAAATGATATTCATGAAATTGACAATGAAAATGGCACATGATTGGTAAATTGTCATTGTAATTTCTTTGTAATTTTTAATTGTAATATTGTTATTTATGTAATATTGTATACTTGTGAATAAATTGAAAATTTTTGGAACTATACATTAATCGAACGTCATTCATCTATAAGAAAATATTAGAAAAAGCAAATCCATGCTTCGTCGTTGAATTATTTAACCTCTAATTTTCAAACTAACCTAAGAGAGAAAATAGAGATGATGAAATGAAAATAGAGAGAGAGGAATACTAGAAGTTTCACTTCTGTCTTGCGTAGGCTTGACACACCCACTTTTTTTATTTATTTTAGGATCAAACAGTCGTACATTTAAGCATAAACAGTAATTATTCATATGTTCTAGACCAATAAAGTTCCATTAAGTTTAGTTATTGATTTAGTATTTGTACCTACACAATATATTTATAAATGACAAAGAAATATAAAAATAAATAAACAATTTGAGGAATTACAAAATTTTATAAAACAAGTAATGACACATATTTGTAATAATCATTAACTCTGTTGCTCGTCATAATTTACAATAAAATATATTATCAATTTGTTTAAAACCACTTTAATTTTAATAGCACTCTAGCGGTTTCGGAAGCACTCTTCCTTCTTCAGGAGAATATTTAAACAAAGAATATTAAGTTTTAATATTCTCATAACGAAGGAAGCGTGCTTCCGAAACCGGTAGAGTGCAATTAAAAAAAAGTGGTCTAAAACAAATTGATATCTTTTATTGCAAGAAAAGACAGCTTGTAGTAACAAAGTTTCCGCATGATTATAATAAAAACAATAAAATAAACTATGGTGATAGTATTATTATCAGTTTAGTAAGCTGCATTTAATTTGTTTTCAAGTTACCTACAGTTGAAAATGTGTATGAACATCTCTAGAGACATTGTGAGTTTTACAAATACGTCCTATTATAGAATTTAGCGCATATTTAGAAAGAGTCACGGTTAAGAGATCTCGGAATTATTTTGGATGAAAAACTAAGTTTCGCCAATCATATCCACCAAATTGTAAATAAATGCATGAAAACACTAGGCTTCGTATTAAGAACAACTAAAAACTTTAGCTCCATACAAGCCATTAAACTGTTATACATATCTCTAGTTAGAAGCATAATTGAATACAACTCAGTAGTTTGGTCTCCCTCTTACAAAATTCACATTAATAACATTGAGCGAATAAAAAAAAATCTACGTTTTATAAATTTTAAATTAGGTAAATATCCCACTAGAAGACTTACAATATCATTTCTTGTTAAATACTCTAAAAATACACACATTGGAAGACAGGCAGAAACTCCAACGGCTCGGAGGGCTTTGAAGCAGAGAATGGACGGTTATCTCGAGAGTATTTCCTCCTGGGGTAAAAATAATCTCGTCGAATTTAATGTTTCAAAGACCCAATCCTGTCTGATTACGTCTAAAAGGGATCCAAATGATAATCTAGTCTCCTTCAACGGAAGCAATCTTCCGAACAGGCCTTCCATTGATATGCTTGGAGTAACTATAAGTGACCAGCTCAGGTACGGGGGCTCCATCGAAGCCAGAGTAAAGTTGGCCTCTCAGAAGCTGGGCGTACTGTACAGGGCCCGCAGATACTTTAATAGTACACAACTGCTCACCCTGTACAAATCGCAAGTGCGCCCTACTGTCGAATTTGGCAGCCATCTCTGGTCTGGAGCCCCAAAATACCTGAAAAAAACCCTTGACTCTGTGCAGAAACGGGCGGTCCGTTTGATAGATTCCCCAATCTTAACAAACGGACTGCAATCTTTAGAGCACAGGCGTCAGGTAGGTATGCTGTCCTTGTTCTATCGGTATTACAATGGAAGATGCTCTGAGGAACTAGCGTCATTGATCCCTTCGGCACCGGTGCGTAGTCGGGATACACGCCAAACGCGCGCCCAACATTTGTACACAGTTGACACTTGTCACATGAGAACGGGTCGCTTCTACGATTCGTTCTTAAGTTCAACAGCTCGGCTGTGGAACGAACTGCCGGCCTCTGTGTTTCCTCCCTCCTACAACATGGGACTCTTCAAGACCCATGTTCACTCCTTCCTCTCCAAAAAAAGACCCTCCACACAGCATCCCCAAAGATGACATAGGCCCCGAGGGAAATTATTTTCTTCAGGGCCTCCTGTGTGGAGTAAATATAAAAATAAAAAAAAGGCGTAAAATAAACGACTTAACTTTTTTATTCAAGATTCTAAATTCGTCTGTTGCAAACTTCTGCAACTCATAAAATTACGAATACCTACAATAACAACACGACAAAATACACTATTCCACTGCAACACACATAAGCGCAATTACATTGCGAACTCTCCAATACAACGGTTTCACACTATGGGAAACCAATACTTAGGTGATGACGATATATTTAATATTAACTTTGCGAATTTGTGTGAGATTAACTTGGATGAGTTTGTGTATTTAGGAAGCATGTTTACGAGAGATGGGAAGGCTGACAGAGATATTGAAAGAAGAGTAAATGCAGGTAACTCCATTAATGGAGGACTGAACGCAGTTGGCGCTAACAAAAAATTGTCCAAAGAAGCGAAGTTAGCAGTCCACAACGGAGTGCTGGTACCTACCTTGATGTATGGAAGTGAGGCATGGAACTGGCAAAGAAAGGATGAAAGTAGATTAAATGCTGTTGAAATGAGATCCCTGAGGCGTACGTGTGGTAAAACCATGTTTGATCGTGTGAGGAATGTGGAGATCCGCAAAGAGTGCAAGGCTGATGTAAGCGTAATGAGTAAGATTAAGAAAGGGACGCTTAGATGGTTTGGGCATGTAGAGCGAAGGAGCGAAGATAGGAGTGTAAGGAGGATATATGATGCTAATGCGAATGGTAGCAGAAGTCGGGGACGCCCGAGGAAGACATGGCACGATCAAGTGAATCAGATACTCGAGTCAGGCCATGTCAAGAGTCAGAATAATAGAAGAGTATGTATGAGACGATGTATGAATGTGAATGAGGCAAAAAGTGTGTGCCAAGACCGAGTTGTTTGGCGGTCCGTCCTCTCTGCCTACCCCTGCGGGGAAACGGCGTGATGGTTAGTTAGTTAGTTAGTTTTTTTTTTTTTTTTTTACTTTATTTATTTTCATTTCTTAACACATATTATACATATTAATAGATAGTATATAATAACACAATATATAATACCAAATAGTATACACAAGAAATGAAAACCCACTAAGGCACTGCCTGAGTGTGGGTAATATAAAACGATTACTATATTTCAAGTACCTAAAGTATAATATACATTAGTAGAAAAAGTTTTTTTTTGTTTATAGTTATTATAAAAAGTAAAGAGAAAACATTATGTACAATAGTTTATAAAGTTTCAGCAAGTGAGTTGTAGAAAGGATCAATAAATTTATAGTAAAAGCGTTTCAATATCTGCGTCAATCAGCCATAATTTTACCTCTTTAATATATTCTATCTTTTTATTTATCATTTGAGTTTGTAGTGGTAGAAGGTTAAATGTTCAGTTAGTTAGTTAGTTAGTTAGTTAGTTAACTTCGCGAATTTTGTGGATTACGTAAAAGACTTATTTCAACACTATTCCTAAATGGAAGTTATATGTTTGTAAACCAGTCAAATCGCTGTATTTTTTAATTTATGTTCTTATTATTTTTAATTTTGTTTCTTGCATATATTATTGTTTAATGTAATTTTATTTTTATTATTTCTTTCTCATGTTTCAAAACCGTCTGTCATAATAATTGTACCACCTACATGTAAAAGCCCTCTGGGCGTTAAATAAATAAATAAAATAAAATAAATAAATAAAAACAGTGAGGTGTTCTAAATAAGTCGTTTGATCTAGTGTTGTGTTCAGGGCAACGAAATGCTATCTTATCTAACAGATATGATGAATCAACAAGATTTTTCACGATTTTGTATAAGAATATGGCATCAGAAATATTTCTGCGTTTATATAACGCGGTAGGGTCAAACTAATGATCACTAAAGCGATACGATATGTGTTTGTTTGATGATCAGTAAATATTCGATATGCCCATTATCTACACAACAATTCCCAGAATCAACTCATAACAAAGCAGCACACAAATGTATGCGAATCTAATTAAAATGACCTGTGGTTATTCTTCACACATAATATATTGTGTAGGTGGGAAACGTCCGATGGAGACCCACATGAGCCATCAGTAGGTCTAGAATTTAGGGGTAGGTACGTACATTCAACAACAATAAATACCTACATATTATATAACTGAAGATTTTGCCAACAAAAGTGTTTTGTGTGCTTTTTCCCATTCCTAAATATTTTTTTCTATTTGTTTTGTTCGGTGTTCTGGTTATTTTGTTGGTTGCTCAAAACATTTTCAAATTCAGAAATTCTTTTTTGTAAGGACGGGTTGTTTCAAGAAATTTTAACAATTCATCAAATTTCAAAATTGATTTTTAAGTATATGAATGCCAGTTGCTTCACAAAACAGAAATCATGACATAACTTGAATAGAACCTTCACAGAAATTGCAAATCAACTTTGAAATTCGACGAATTGTTTAAATTCTTTAAAACAACCCGTCCTTAGTACAGATTATAGATTACGGCATCGTAAAATACACAAAATAAATGCTCCCCGGAAAATATCATACGGAAAAAAAATGAATATTGATTATTTGGTTATTAGAAATTTCTTCAAATTATAGGTAATACGGTTTAAAGCGGGATTTGCATGCCGTTTCCTGATATTTTTTATTAAATTCCTAATAAATCGCAACACGTATTCATGCATACCTGCATTTTCCTTTATAATATAGGTATAATGACGAAATACGAAAACATTAGTATTTTTATGAATACCTACCTTTATTTTAATAAAATTTTAAATCAGGAAACCTATCAATTCATTCGTTAAACGCCTGCAGTCCAGTTTTTACCGGATAACATTAATTTGAAGAGATTCTTAATAAATCTCCTCCTCCATTTTAGCTCAAGAAACATTTTCCGCTTATAATGGATAGGAATAGTATAAAGTCCTGATAAATTTTGTCTTTGTTTTAAAAGTTGCGTTAAATTTGAGTCAATTTTATCGGTATTTCTTAGGCCTGGCAGTCGAAATGACTTCCTTAAACGAGAGCAGAAAACGCGAGTAGGGTACCTCTTTACACAAAATCACCTCACAAGAAGAAAAACATTAAATAAGTGCCCCTACTAAAGGCTTCAATTTTGAAAGAAATTAAAATTGGTATCTACAAGTATAGAGCGGTAAAGGTCTTTTAAGAATAAAATGTTAATTAATCCACTATTATTGCCGATGACACGGCAATAATAGTGGATGGTAATAATTGGACAGAAACTTTTTCGAAAGCAACTGTATGTATTTCACTTGTTTCAAAATGGTTAAAATACAACAAACTTGTCTTAAACTACAGCACAACATTTTACTTACCTTTTTACAAAAACATTAAAAACAAACCAAAAGACAACCTTAAAATTGGAATCCATAATACAACTTGCAATCAAGAAATGTGCTTCCTGTGCAACGAACCTGCTAATGTCAAAAATATAAAATATTTAGGAGTATCAATAGATATTAATCTTAATTGGAAATCACATATTAATCAAACTACTTCGAAACTAAGATATCTTACCTACATATTTTATAGACTCAAGGAAATTTTAAACGCTGAAAAATTGAAAATGATCTACTTCTCCCTGGTGCAATCTGCAATCACTTATGGCATAATAGGATGGGGTTGTGCACCTGATACATTTATTAAGCCCCTAAAAATAATTCAAAAACACATAATTAAAGTCATATATAACAAAAATAATACATTCTCGACCGACCTATTATACAAAGAATCTAAATGATTTATATTACAAACTATGAAATACTTATTTAAAAACAAAAATAATTTCAAAATAAATGAAAACAGAATGAGCAAAAGAACAAATAATATATTTTACACCCCCCAAAAAATACTAAATTAATGCAGACACATAGCAGTTTCATTGGTCCTCGTACATTTAACCTTCTACCGCTACAAACTCAAATGATAAATAAAACAATAGAATGTGTTAAGGAGGTAAAATTATGGCTGAATGACGCAGATATTGAAACGCTTTTTATATAAATTTATTGATCCTTTCTACAACTCACTTGCTGAAACTTTATAAACTATTGTACATAATGTTTTCTCTTTACTTTTATAATAACTATAAACAAAAAAAAAAGTGGGTGTGTCAAGCCTACGCAAGACAGAAGTGAAACTTCTAGTTTCAGCTGATGCTTGGCGTGGCGCAGTTCGCTGGTGTCTGAGAGAGAGGAAAGAAGAGAAGAGAGAGAACGTTCGTGAGCGGCTCCCCCACCTCAACAAGGTTTCACTTCAAAAATGCCACAGCCGAGAATCGAACCTCGCTTAACTGATTGAAAGCCAACCACGCTGAGCACCAACTGTAAGCAAAGCCGCATAAATTGATTATATTATGTAGGTTCTGAAAATATGAGAGCTTGTTATGTTTTATAATGTTACCTACATCACACCCAAAATATAATATATTTTTAAAAATAATGTACAATGTACAGAAATAGAATCCCACACAAGATCGCGTAGTGCGCTCTAGCGAACGGATATTTTATCAGAGGGAGATAGTTTTAATTTTTTTTCTGTAAATTATTACATATTATCAAAATAAATAAATTAATTAAATAAATGTAATACAATTATCATAATATACGGATTAGATAATAATTTTAATCCAACACAATAACGCAAAGCGCGCTCTAGCGGAGTAATGTTTTATCACAGTGAGATAAGTGTTTTTATTATTTTGCAATATTATTTTCTTTTAAAAAATGTTCTGACCTACTAAAAAATAAGATATTGAATGAAAAAGGCGTTAAAAACAAAAAAATAATGTGCGATGGCCGAGAATCGAACTCGGATCAACTGCTTGGAAGGCAACTATGCTGACCATTACACCACCAACGCCAGTTGTCGGGATGAGCTAAGAAGCATTTATATGTTACTTCAAAACTTTGACTAGATCAAATGAACTTTAATCGGTGGTGGGGGTACCCGCATTTTCGTTTCGGTCATGAGTCGGTTTTACTCCGGTCCTCGAAATTGCATGACGCGCGTAAAGAAGTTTCACTTCAAAAACTTTTTCTACTTATATATATTATACTTAGCTAAGTACTTGAAATATAGTAATGGTTTTATATTACCCACACTCAGGCAGTGCCTTAGTGGGTTTTCATTTCTTGTGTATACTATTTGGTTATTATGTTATTTTATTTATTTATTGAAGTGAAACTTCTTTACGCGCGTCATGCAATTTCGAGGACCGGAGTAAAACCGACTCATGACCGAAACGAAAATGCGGGTACCCCCACCACCGATTAAAGTTCATTTGATCTAGTCAAAGTTTTGAAGTAACATATAAATGCTTCTTAGCTCATCCCGACAACTGGCGTTGGTGGTGTAATGGTCAGCATAGTTGCCTTCCAAGCAGTTGATCCGAGTTCGATTCTCGGCCATCGCACATTATTTTTTTGTTTTTAACGCCTTTTTCATTCAATATCTTATTTTTTAGTAGGTCAGAACATTTTTTAAAAGAAAATAATATTGCAAAATAATAAAAACACTTATCTCACTGTGATAAAACATTACTCCGCTAGAGCGCGCTTTGCGTTATTGTGTTGGATTAAAATTATTATCTAATCCGTATATTATGATAATTGTATTACATTTATTTAATTAATTTATTTATTTTGATAATATGTAATAATTTACAGAAAAAAAAATTAAAACTATCTCCCTCTGATAAAATATCCGTTCGCTAGAGCGCACTACGCGATCTTGTGTGGGATTCTATTTCTGTACATTGTACATTATTTTTAAAAATATATTATATTTTGGGTGTGATGTAGGTAACATTATAAAACATAACAAGCTCTCATATTTTCAGAACCTACATAATATAATCAATTTATGCGGCTTTGCTTACAGTTGGTGCTCAGCGTGGTTGGCTTTCAATCAGTTAAGCGAGGTTCGATTCTCGGCTGTGGCATTTTTGAAGTGAAACCTTGTTGAGGTGGGGGAGCCGCTCACGAACGTTCTCTCTCTTCTCTTCTTTCCTCTCTCTCAGACACCAGCGAACTGCGCCACGCCAAGCATCAGCTGAAACTAGAAGTTTCACTTCTGTCTTGCGTAGGCTTGACACACCCACTTTTTTTTAAAAGAAAGACAAACATTCCCAGGTTACGAATAACCCAACAATGTTTGAAAATCTCCTACTACCACCACAGAAAGCCGAAAATGTTGCTTGTGTTGTGATGGAGGACTTAGCGAGCCGAGGAATCGAACACGCGACGCTCGGGTGAGACCCAAGCGCTATGCCCACTCAACCACTGACCGGTCAAAAATTATATATATATATATATTATGTTATTATTTACTGTCCATTATTATGCATAATATATGTAAAGCAATGAAAATATATAAAGTAAAAAAAAATAAATTAGAAGGAATTCATTATTTAGAAGGTAGGTAAAATGATGTACGAAGTGAACATAAACTTTAAAAGCAATTCCTAACAATTTTTTAAAGATTTTTATTATTTTATTTATTTATGTTTTTTTCGGAACACACGGAGAAAAATGATCTAGTTAAAAAAGTGATAGTATGCCAATATACCGATAAAATATTAGTATTTCGAATTATATCGAGAACACTTGTACATTTCTTATTGAGTACCATGACATAATACGACAAAATCAGTATTTGTATAAACACGTGTTACGCCTTCTTCATAAAACATTCGCTTTTAACTGATACTTTGTTAGGAAATCTGTCAATTCATTTGCTAAAGGTCTGCAGTCCCATTTCTAACAAGAAGACGAAAAATTTGACCAGATATTTAATTAATTAACAGCATTTTGTATTGCTAAGTTTTCTCCGTGTATACTTAATTTGTATTTTACGCGGAAACTTCACTGGTTCATGCAACGATATAATATAAAACATTTCAATAAAATATGTATCCTAACTGTTTAATAAAATATTAACATATTTGATGTTATTTTCGTTGTTATGTTTTTAGTTATTTTATAAGATAAAATCATGAAATATTATTAACTTAAGAATTTTTTGTTATTAAGTTTAATTTGTAGAACTCCATTTTATTTTTTATTTTTTTATATATACAATAATATTATTATTGGGTTTATAAAAACAGTTTATTTTTAAACAAGTTCTGCTGTGTAATTATTATTACGCGTGACAGCTGTTTCGCCCTCTAAAGGCATTATCAAACAGTTTGATAATGCCTTTAGAGGGCGAAACAGTTGTCACGCGTAATAATAATTACACAGCAGAACTTGTTTAAAAATAAACTGTTTTTATAAACCCAATAATAATATTATTGTATATGTAAAAAAAAAAAAAAAAAAAAAAAAAAACTTAAGAATTATTTTTAAAAGAATCGAAGCACAGGACTATAGTATATCTATAAATGAAATGGTTGGCGACATTTTCCACAATTTTCTATCTCTTTTGACTACCCTTCTAGGAATAATATGTTCTGTGACCGATATTTGGTCTGTAGGTACAGTGGCTAGCGGGTCTAGACATTGGCCATCCGATATAGGCAGCTACTTAGTACATACTTGGTACGTCTGTAGGTACTTGTATAGATCGGGTGAGAAGTGGACACTGACCTTTTGCGGCTATCTGACCTTCTCCCATTGATTCAAGTCTGGATTCTGACAGCAAACATTGTCGGGTTATTAATACAGGGTGTATCGGCACTAACCCGACAAACTTTAACCAGCTTTTCCTTAGCACATTTGGAGTAAAAAATGTTATGGGCACTTTGCTGTCCGGTAGCATTTTTTTTCAATTAAAAACAAAAAAAATAAAAATTTCCACACTCCATCACTGTCATTGGCATTGCTTTTCATGTTCAACAGCTGTTATAAGCAAGTATGTCGAAAAGCGTCTTCGCTCTTTCGCACACACTAAATAATTATAGTTAAAAATGAGACAAATGGTGCCGTGCCATTTCGTTGTGATTGTAAAAGCGCGCCAATATAAGTACATTATTACACACGTACATTATTTTTTTTTTTATAGTGAATACCTCACAAGAGTCCCAACTGCTCCCGTCTGGAGCCAGTGAGACTATGGCATCCCCAATTGGGGGATGTTGTGAGGCTGAAGGTAAGTGGGGAAGTGAAAGAGGAAGGTGGGGAAGTACCTGGCTATTCAGATCTAGTCACTAAACACGGCTAAAGCCATTTGGAGCAACGTTTCAATTCTGAATGGTGGTCTTACACCAGGGCGATACTGGTAGTATCTTCCACTCTGGAACGTGCCGCAAATATACTATATATTATTTTAATTAATTAATTGTGAAATAACACAAATCAATCAAATAAAATTTATTTGCGCACGCCGGGTTCGAACCCGCGACCTTCGGAATGGCAGTCCAATGCGTTACCACTGGACTATGCCGGCCGTCAAATTATTATTATTCAACGGGATTCGAATAAAATATTGCCAGATGGGTTTTCAAACTTTGACAAAGGATAAAACAGTGGTGATGTGTGGTGAAAATATGAATAATAATTTTTTTATTAAAAAAAAACGTTACCGGACAGCAAAGTGCACATAAGATTTTTTACTCCAAATATGCTAAGGAATAGCTGGTTGAAGTTTGTCGGGTACATGCCGATACACCCTGTATATTGATCGTATTGATTGCAGATATTCGTTTTATACATTTGTTATTATTTTAATAATATGCCTTTGATAGTAAAGTGTAAGGTACATATCATATTATTAATTTTATATCAACTTATTTTTGACGATGTGCGTGGTTAAACGGTTAAACCCTATAATATACTTAGTTATTAAATCAATCAACGACTGCATTAAACTTCAAGAGGACCTCAATCGTCTCTTTGTCTATTGCGAATTAAACAAACTTGTTATTAACATCGCAAAATGCAATAAACTAACATTTACACGTAATAAAAATAAAATATCCTTTGTATACACACTAAACGTCACACACATCAATGAAGTAAAATATATCAGGGACCTTGGGGTAACACTGGATGTTAAATTAAACTTTATCCAACGCACTGATGACATCATTAACAAAGCCAATAAAATGCTGGGATTTATAATTCGCATAGAAAAACCCTTCCACAACATAAACACTCTATATTCCCTTTACACCTCATATATTCGCCCGCACCTGGAACACTGTACACCGATCTGGACTCCTTTATACCAAGCCCATATCGAAAGAATAGAAAGAATTAAAAAAATTTTAAACACATAAATTATAAACTAAACTTACACTTCTCAAATTATACCGAATCCATTAAATTTCATAATTTTAACTCCCTCCAAACACGACGTCCAATTTTTGATGAAATCTTATTATTTAAAATCCTAAATAATGGTCTGGACTCACCAGAACTTACCAATTTAATAAATTTTCATATTCCGTCTAGATCAACCCGACAATCTGATTTATTTTATCTACCCTCGTGTAGAACAAACATTCTAAAAAATTCCCCAATTCCTCGTATATGTGCACAATATAATAAAAAATATACAGCATTGCCATTTTTGGTAATAACCTACAGAAATATCGATATGAAGTAATGCGTAAGATCGATTATTAATATGAGAGTATGGAATGTATCGGCAGCATCTCCTATCCTCTTCCTATTTTCCTCTTCCTCTCCCCTTCCTTTAACACCAAATTAATTTTAAGAAACTAAAACTTAATTTCTAATGCACTTTAACATAAGAAACTTCTGTGGCTTGACTTCAATTAACTTGTATATTTATATCTTTCACTGCATATTATTTATATAAAAGCTGTTTGTTTCTTACAAAATAAATAAATAAATAAAAACCCTTTGGCTAATTTTTTCGCATTTGCAAACAGCTCATATGGTATCATAGAAATCACTGTGATCTAAACGGCGTTAGAAAGAAAAAGTAAGTAGGTAGGTACTTAACTGCATTATTTTAAAATTATTTTCGAAATTTAAAAGTATTGAAATTGAATAATTTCGTGTATTACATTTCATATCACAGAAATAAGAATGTTTGATTAGGTACGTAGGTTAGGTTAGGTACCTACTCAGTACCATACGCAGGTACCTACTTCAATCAGGTTTTCTTTTTAAAAAAAGAACTAGTGACACGATAGGGGATCAACTTCAACCTGTTTTTATCTATTTCAATTCAATTTTATTGAAAACATACGACTTACTTCTCTCCCCTTTTATAGCAACTATATATTTTGATAAGACGGTTTTAAAAAGCTGTTTTGCTTTCGATAACTAGATTTCGTTCGCACGATCTTTGGATTGACCTTAAGATAGGTAAAAGGACTGAAAATCTGTTGTGAGTTAACTAGTTGCGTGTGAAAACAACTTTACCCAACAAAATAAACATTTTATTATGGTCTGTAAAGTTAATCTACACGTTTGGGAATCAAAAAAATCCCATACATTAAAACAACTGTCACAGTAAAATACTTTAATGTTTGCGGAGCTTAATTACGTAATTAATCATGAAATAATTAACACTTACAAATAAAAAGTGTAATGTTTTGAAGTGCTGAATTCTAGTGTGCCTACCTGAAAACTGTTCCATTTTTGTTTCACTTGATCGTGCCATGTCTTCGTCGGGTGTCCCCGACTTCCACTATTCACTACTCTATACCACATTGTTATTACTATATAAAAAAACTACTTTTAATCGACTCCGTATATCATTCTATTGCAAAGATGATGCGGTCTTAATATGTGTTTCTCGGGCGTCCTGGACTTTTTATACCGTTAAAACCACTCTCTAAACACTTCCGACACTAATAAGAACAAACTTTGAAATTTTCGGCAAAATCGGTACAACAATTTTTTGAGTCTATAGAGGACAAACAAACAAACATTAATTTTTATATATACACAAATGGAAATAGGTAATTTTATTTCAATCTGTTTTTTCACTCTTGGACGCCAGAGACACGGATCTTACCGCTCGGTCACAAGGTTTGTGGAAATAGAAAAATACTAAAAATGTGTACCTACCTCAGATCTTATCTAACAATAAATTATAAATCTGTCTGTATGCCAGCAAAAATCATCGAAATGTGAGATCTCTCGTTATGAAATCGGGTCAAGCATTTTGAGGTCTTCACGTCAATTCCATCATGAGCAATGAAGCTTTAAAGTATCCGTGAATCAACTATAAAAAAATAATAAATTGCACTATTAATATCAAGTATTGAGTGTCCAAAATAAATTTTTAGATATTTAAGTTTTAAAATGGGCATTCCTAGAGAAAACCTAAATTACGATAACGTACTTCGTTCATTAAATTTAATAAAATTATCTGATCGCAGAATTATTTCCAATTTAACCTGTTTGTATAAAATTATTAATTCAATGTTTGATACCCCTGTTTTATTATATGTAATCTCTTTTCATACTCCAAGCAGGTCGGTTACAAGACAGTACCTATCATATTATTGTAGCAATTCTATGTCAACGTCTCAATATCACACTCCTATGCGACGGATTCAACAGCTAGGAAACAAATACTACGATGTTGTTGATATAGTTATATAGTACATCAATTTCAATATATAAGCATACCTTATTGAAGTTTTTTTCATCAAGTAGTGGAATAATTTAATAAAGGTATTTAATTTGATTTGACTAACACATAATAATTTACACTACTGAAACAGAAAAAAATATTTTGGATTTTTTATGTTTTGTGCCTGCATGCTGTGTAGATGAAGTTTAGTGATATTTTGACTTTATATTTATTTTTCTGCAATTGTTTTAAATAGTCGTCTCCTGCACTATTTTCGTATATAATTTCGTAAATATTTTTTTATATATATGTATGTTAAAGCCTTAATAGGCGTGAATTAAATAAATATTCAATAATTTTTTATTAGAAAATTGACTTTGAGAAAAGAGTTTTTGTTACTTGAGCGAAACCGGACAGTAAGTATTCTACTTTCTAGTTGCTATACGTACCTACCTATATTTCACGATTTCAGATAGAACGCCATTGGTCCTTACTTCTATAAATGCACCTATGACCAAAAATAATTGATCCACAGCCATTCACAAAAACGCACATTTAAAAATCTCATCTCGCATTCACACAAACGAAACAATAATAAGTGCAAAAGAGATGCACACTGCAAATTCCTTAAAGCTCATCATATTATTCCGTACAAAACTTATTCAAACTACCACAAAAAAAATTTCAACCGAAACGCCAGGATTTTACTCTCGTCTCTTTTTATCGCGCTATTTTAGAATAGGGCAAGAAAGAGATGGGCTGATATTATTACACGTTAAAAACTACGAAAGTAAATGGAACAGTATGAGCTTTAGTAGTGGAAGCATGTTGTTGACGTCTCGTTTTTTCTTGAATAGTTTTGTAAGCGTGAGAGAGAGATGAATGGATGGCGGATGTATAACTAGTTTTTAGTGGGGTGGGGATACCTGTATTTATTAAATACCTCTGTGAAAGGTAAAAAAAGGTGTATTTATTTAAGTGCAGGGCGGTTCAATGTTAACTAATTATTTTTAACTGATGATATTTCACATTTTACATTTCGAATCTAGATTAATACAATAAACTTTTTTTTAAATTTTAAAGTGTTCATGATTGGTACGATTGGTATTGACTTTTCAAAATACACAGAAACTATAAAATCTGCTATGCAGTGTCAAATCATCCCACCAAATGTGAATAAAATATATATTTTTTAATGTTTTGTATAGATAGTTTATAAATCATCTGTTTTGAATTTTATTTTTGTTTTTGTGAATGAATGAATAAATTCAAATCTTGGAAATGGAAATTTTTCTACTTCCTGAAATCCTATCGAGCTGAAACTCAGAAGAAAGACTTTTGTTGATGACAATGCATTCTATTAACTTTTGGTGTCAGTCACGTACATACGTAGACATATACGCATTTCTTTGAAATATGATGATATTAAAGCAGTTAATATATGAAATAGTTTTCGGTCCTACCCTAAGGTTATTTATTTATTTTATTTTGTAAGAAACAAACAGCTTTTATATAATATACAATTATAGATATAAATATACAAGTTAACTGAAGTCAAGCCACAGAAGTTTCTTATGATAAAGTGCATTAAAAATGAAGTTTAAGTATCTTAAAATTAATTTGGTGTTAGGAAATGGAGAGGAAGGGGAAAATAGGAAGAGGATAGGAGATGCTCCCGATACATTCCATACTCTTATATTAATAATCGATCGTACGCATTACTTCATATCGATATTTCTTTAGGTTATTACCAAAAATGTCAATGCTGTAAATTTTTTTATTATATTATACACATATACGAGGAATTGGGGAACTTTTTCGAATGTTTGTTCTACGCGAGGGTAGATAAAATAAATCAGATTGTCGGGTTGATCTAGACCAAAGATATTAGAAGAACGAGATATGCTATGTTGGCCGCCGGACCGTAGCCGGAGTACTACCTAATTAGGGTACTTTGAACGGTATCGGGACGTGTACGCACAGAAATCTGTTCTATGTATTAGTGCGGATACCTTAGCGCAAGCGAAGGTGTGCAGTAGTATTGGTGAACAAAACCGGCGACACTCGGCAAAATAATTCCACTCAGTACGAACTGCTCATAGCACATCTCGTTCTTCTAATATCTTTGATCTAGACGGTATATGAATATTTATTAAATTGGTAAGTTCTGGTGAGTCCAGACTATTATTTAGGATTTTAAATAAAAAGATTTGATCAAAAATTAGACGTCGTGTTTGGAGGGAGTTAAAATTATGAAATTTAATGGATTCGGTATAATTTAAGAAGTGTAAGTGTAGTTTATAATTTTTTCATAATAACTTCAACACACGGTGAGCACATCAAATATTCGCTCTATACAAATTAATAGAAAACCAGTGAATTTATATACTCAAAAGCAGCGAAAAGTATATTAAAACGTGGCTTCAATTGCCCAAAAGTGTAACTGGTCTTACATCTTTAAAAAGAGTGATTTTAAAGTGTCAAAAGTGAAAACAAAATAATAATTAAAAGTGACTCAGTGCAAATATCTGGAAGATTATTATTGCTACCTGCCTTGTCAAACTTACTGTCTCGCAGTGTATTGTAACTACATAAGTACTCATAGACATATTACATAGGTACTCGGAGTAAACCAACTTTTCAGGGGAGTGAAACCATTGCAGTTAAATAATTAAATAAAAATAATAACCTTTTTTCTACTTGCAATCCAATTTTTACCATAATGGATGTCGAATCATTTATAACAAATGTAGAAAATGCTGTGGCTGCATTTAATACCTGTTTAACGGATCCAGCAAATAAGTTCACGAAAGACCAAATAACAAAACTAACCCCAATTACAAGTCATTTCTTAATAGCTATTGGTAGATTGGCGCAAACGGTGTCTAAAAAAACTGCTAGTCTAGAGGGTGAATTACGGGCTTATAAGGAAATCGGAATAAATATCCCAGCCCCACAAAACAACCTCGACATTTGCGAGGTAATTTCTGAAATTAATGAGCGTAGCAAATGAGCTAAAAACATCATTCTTTGTAATATACCCGAAAGCACTGAAACGACTGCGGCCAACAAATTAATAGATGACAAAAACAAGGTAACGGTTTTAATCTCTGCTCTCGATGATACCGCAAACCGTGATATGCTACGTGTTTACCGCATTGGAAAACCAAGTGTTGAAAAACCAAGGTCCCTTAAAATAGAATTCAATAACTCCACAACATCCAGAACATTACTAAGTAAACGTCATCTTTTAAAAAACAACACAAGGATATACCCCGATGCTACAATTTTTCAACAAAAACAGCTAAAAAATCTAAGAGAAGAACTGGAAAAACGAAAGACAAATGGCGAAAATGATATTACTATAAAATATGTAAACGGAAACCCTAAAATAGTGCAAACACCGCCAAAAAACGATGCAAACTCAAGATATACTACCAGAACGCGCGGGGACTACGCACCAAATTAAATGAACTACGTTCTACAATATCGCTACACCATTACGACGTATATGTGCTGACAGAAACTTGGCTCGACTCGGAAATAAAATCAACAGAACTCGGACTCAACAACTACAAAATTTTTCGCTGCGATAGAAACTCTAAATCCAGTTCCAAAACAAGGGGAGGCGGAGTACTAATTGCAATAAAGAAGAAATTGATGTCAAGAAAACTCAAAACAAAAAATAATACACTCGAACAACTATTTGTACAAATTGATACCACTGTAGAAAAGATAATAATTGCAACTTTATACACACCGCCACTATCTGATGCCGGAAACTATCGAAGCCACAGCAAAGACGTTGAAAATCTACTCTACAAATATCCTAACTCTAAAATTATTATTCTCGGGGATTACAACCTCCCTAACCTAAAATGGAAAACAAGTGATAGTGGTTTCATTGTTAATGAAAGTCAAAATGATCGTGCACGTGAGATTTTAGATATGACAAATTTTTTAAATCTTTTACAACATAACTTTATATACAACATAAATGATCGCTTACTAGATCTAGCAATATCAAATTATCCTAAATTGTTCATTGAGAAATGTAATGATCCTCTGTTACCTGTTGATAACCATCACCCCCCTCTTTATATTAAGTTAAATATATGTGGCGTCGAGCCGAAACCCGTTGAAAAAACTCTCAACTACAAAAAAGCAGATTTTGAATCTATAAATTCTCATCTTTCGCATGTTGACTGGTCTTTTTTGTCTGATGTTAATACTGACGATTCCTTAGAAAATCTATATTCAATATTCTCCACCACTATCAAATCATATGTACCACTATTTACTCCTAAAAAACATACATATCCAACTTACTTCTCATCAGAACTAATAGCCTCACTACAACAAAAAAAAATACTTCATAAAAAATTCAAAAAAACTCTGAAGAAAATCGACTATACAAATTTCAGTGAAAGTAGGAAAAAATGCAAAGATCTCTCTAAAATCTGTTATAAAACATATATAAATTCTATCGAGAACACAGCCTTAAACTCGAACAATCTCTGGAAATTTATTAAAAAAATAAACAACGACAGCACAGACTATCCTCCAGAAATGCACATGGACGACAAATACGCCAACAATACGCAAGACATTGTAAATCTTTTTTCTGACTTCTTTAAAAATGTTTATGATGATGAAACACTAGAAGAAAATATTCCTTCATACACATTCAAAAAAACCACACATTTAACAGACTGCTACATCACCGAAGAATCTTGCAAAAAAAAATTAAATTCCTAAGACATAAACAAGTCTGCAGGCCCGGACACCATCCCGCCAATTTTCCTAAAACAGTGCTCCTCCGTATTGTCTAAACCACTAACCATTTTATTTAACCACCTACTATCCTCTGGATATTTTCCCGTCTACTGGAAATCCAGCTATATTATTCCAATATTTAAAAAAGGTGACGAGACTGACATTTCAAACTATCGACCAATATGCATACAATCTGTATTACCCAAAATCTTTGAATCTTTAGTTTTGGAAGAAATATATCCTACACTAACAAAATTAATAAATGACAAACAACATGGCTTCATTAGAGGTAGATCAACTACAACAAATTTACTACTGTTTCAAAACTATATATTGGAGTCTTTTTCTAAAAATAAACAAGTTGACTGTATATATACTGATTTTTCGAAAGCCTTTGATAAAGTGTCTCACAAAGTACTGATCCAAAAACTTCATGCTATAGGAATCAGAGCAAATATGTTAAGCTGGTTAAGTAGCTACATATCTGGTAGAACTTTACTTGTTAAAATAAAATCTTTTTTATCTAAACCATTTTTGGCCACTAGTGGCGTACCGCAAGGTAGTCATCTTGGCCCAATTTTATTTATTGTTTTTATAAATGACATAGTCAACTGCTTTGAAAATGTCAATGTACTGCTATTCGCCGACGATATTAAATTATATAAAGAAATAACCTCATTAAACGACTGTCAAGTTCTTCAATCTAATATAGACATGCTAAATAAGTGGTGTTCACAAAACAATTTATATTTAAATGTAGAAAAATGCAAAATTTTGACCTTTTCCAGAAAAAAAACATCACAATTTTTTGGCTATTCAATAAATAAAACAAATTTAGAAAGAGTAAAGGAAATGCGAGATCTTGGCATAATAATGGATGAGAAACTAGACTTTACGGCCCACATTCAACAAACTGTGAATAAGGGTATGAAAACATTAGGTTGTATATTAAGAACAATTAAAAACTTTAAATCTTTACAAATCATAAAACTATTGTACATATCCCTTGTTAGAAGCCTGATAGAACATAACTCCATAGTTTGGTCACCCTTCTACAATGTACATATTCATAATGTTGAAAGAATTCAACGAAAATTTCTACGCTTCGTCAATTTTAAACTTAACATCCCTTTAGAACACATAAATTACCAGTCATTATTGAATCATTTAAATATTCCGACATTAGAAAACAGAAGAAAAATAAACGACCTAACCTTTTTATTAAAATTATTGAACTCTAAATTCGATTGTTGTGAACTCCTGCATTTAATAAATCTACACATACCTACACGAACAACTAGGCAAATATCAACATTTTACATACATACATCTCATTCCAACTATAGTTTTCACTCTCCAATACAACGTTTACACAGTCTTGGTAACAAATACTTAAATAATATAAATGTATTTGACAATAATTTGAACTTGGCCAACTTTAAACGGAGTATGTGCGAACTATTTTTACATACTTTGTAAACTATTGTTATCAACTAATTTTATACCTTCTTATTAACATTATCGTTGATTTGGAGGATTTTGGCAAATTTTATATTTTTTGTCGCACTTATTTGCACTCTATCATACCTAATTTTTTAAACTCTTATATTTTATGTAACCTATATTTTGCTAAATCTGACATTTTTATATGTAATCTATATGTATTTTTTTTATATAAAATGTATAACTAAAAAAATAAAGATGTACATTATTATATGTAAAAGCCCTATGGGCGTTTAAATGAAATAAAATAAAAAAAATAAAATAAAAAATAAAAATAATTTATGTGTTTAAAAAATTTTTTTTTGAATTCTTTCTATTCTTTCGATATGGGCTTGGTACGGTATGGTATGGTTATTTGGCGAGGTTGGTACAGTTGTCGACTCCTGTTCCTGGGTAGGAAGATTCAATCGTCAGTCAAACTAAATACATTTTTAATTTAGTTTTAAAACATTTAAAAATAGATGTTTTATTATTTGTTTTAATTTTATTTTATTACAAGTTGGCGTGTACCCGACGTTGTTTGACTTCAATAAATATAAAATCCATGTATTATATACATAAACGTTCCGGAAAAAATTCTCTAAATGATAGTGAAAACCCTATCAAACTACGTTGCATAGTTTACAAGAACCAAGCGTAGACCAAAAAACAGACAGACGCGGATAGTGACATTGTTTTGTACTATTTAGAGATGAATATTTAAGGTTAATAACATTAAATTTTAAAAAATGTAATAATTAGGTTATAACCCAACAAATAATGTTCACAGCATGCATAAATAATAACTAAAAATAATGATAATTAGAAATATAAATACATACTAAATATGAAAATAGCTTGCCACTTTTTTGGCTACGTGATAAGAAAAAACTAAGAAAAGTTATAAATTTAAAAAAATGATACAGGACAACACCGGAAGGAAAACAGATTTTTTTTAATTGAATTTTCAAATACTTAAAAAAATGACAGAAAAGAATTATAGTAAATAATGTACTACTTCACATTTTTGTACTTACCTAGAATAACATAAAAAAGGGTTCTTAAACGTTTGGGGTTGTGAACTTACGTTTACCCTAGTTTTCACGGGGATCAACTTCTAACTAGAATCTAACTAGAACGTTTGCTAAGAAAATTTAAAACCCAAATATATTTAAATATATAATTTATTTATAAATGATAATTTGACCTCAAATTCACATTTAGGTGTTCTGTGACGGCTGAGTTGCCGTTTCTCTTAGTTTGCTACGTTTAGTGAATTAGCAGGGGTGCCCGGGTACATGGTTTGAGGTTTGTCTTGGCAACAGATGCGTCTGCCCACCAGCTTCGTGGCAGTCCGGATCGGGAACTGGTATCTTGACCCATTGCCTTGCGCCGCTGTGGGAGGGATATATTCATAAATGATCCCTAGATTCCTACCCAGTCTTCATACCTGTTACTTTCCCAACTTACTTTCCTTAAAAAAAATCCTCCACATAGCATCCCAAAAGATGATATAGGCCATGAGGCAAATTATTTTCCTAAGGACCGCCTGTGTGGGGTTGATATGAAAAAAAAAATCAGAGACCAAATCACATATCGAACGAGATAATTAATGTAAATTATAACAGTCATCTTATCTTGAAATACCCCAAAACTCTAAACATACTAATTTTAAAATTCCACATTACCACTCGAGCGGTTTTTGGCCTACTGTGCCAAGTTTGCAAAAATATTTTGAGCGTTCGCTTGCCATAATGAGACAAATTTATAGAACCTAAAAATAAGAGATAAACTGTGAAATCTGTATGGTTTCATTGGCTTTAAATCGCAGTCTTACATATTTCCGTAGGTATTATTATTTAAATGAATTGTATTAATTAAAATGGTAAATGCGTATGTATGAAACCAATCGATCGAGTAGTTACCTAATATAATTTATACGTTCGGGATTTAGAATCAAACAGATTTTTTTCCTTGTCGTTCTCAAGTAAAATTGACATGCATGTGAAATGAAGACCCCAAGGCAAGAAGTTGTTAACTTACATTTTCGTAAAAATTGAGTTAGAATGCTCTCTAAACTAATTCGCATACGCTCTTTCCAATGAACACCATGCCAGAGCTTAAAAACGGCAAGAACATGCTTAAATCAATGTGATGAACATGTTAACTACGTGTTTCTGTGACATTAAGTTGATAAAATAAGGGCAAGAACTTGTTAACTACTAAGTTAGCAAGTTCTTGCCGTAATTCTGTAATTAACAACTTCTTCCCATCTACATTGGCTTAGATTTTTATGGTTAACATGTTATTCACTCACTTTGACGTTTACCTTGGTGGTTTTAAAAAGTTTTGCAGTGCGTGTTTTTTTATTTAAAAATCATCGAAAATGAGTTCCAGGGGTGAAAAAATGGTGAAGATGTGTCAAAAATCGATCAGGGAATCAGGTAAGCTGTATAAAACATTATCGTTCATCTTAATTTATCCTTAAAGTAGTTTGAAAATGGGTGGATCATTTTTGTTTTGGTGTTTTTCTGTCTAAAAGTCAACAATTTTTTATTGTAATGCTTATTAATTTGTTTCAGGAAGTGTTCAAGAGTCCACTAATTTAGTACAACCTGAGAAGCATTTAGAAATACCTCAAAATAATGTAATTTTAATGGATGGTAAATGCAAAAAAAAAGTTTTACTCTGTGACTCTGAATATTCTTTTATGTTTTCTTATGTTTTGAATTCCTTCATTAATGCTTTACAATATTTCGTTTCAGAAAGTGTTCAAGACTCTTTGACTGGTGTTGAGTTTGGGATATTATTAGGAATACCTCAACATGATGTCATGTTAATGGAAGGTAAACTTAAAAATACTTTATTGTGACACTAAATTCTTTTGAACATTGAACTAAAAATGATTATTTTATTGTACTTTGTATTTTCAGAAGATAATCAGAGTAGTCTAGAGTATATCGCTACTACCACTGGTACAGGAGATATAATTTTGGAATACGTACTGTTGGACGATGAGATACTCAATATTTAAATCAAACTGGTGAGGATAAGGCTTTATAACTTGAATTGAATTTTATTTTACTGATTTGCATGTAATGAAGATTAAATTATTATTTTCAGATGCAGCAATATACTGAGGACGCTGAAAGCGAAATTGAAAACAATTTAAACGTTTCTGATATAGAAAAACAGTCATTTAGAAGGTAATTTGTCTTGCTGTACCTAGGTACATAATTTCAGATTAACTTAAAAAAAAATCATTTTTGACTGTTCGCTAACTGATATGAATGTGTGTATTATTTTCAGGCACTAAAAAGAGTAGGAAGAGGCCCAAGCTAGGGCGAGCAAGAGAAATAGCGCGGGACGCTAGGATGAGAGGTGATTCTTATGTTAATTATAAAAAAAGCCTTAAACCTGCTAAAACACCAAAACTGGAAGAAAATCTTTGTGATAGCAACTGCAGATTGAAATGTAATTCAAGATTTAATGCCGAAGTTAGGCAAAAACTCTTTTCAGAGTTTTATTCACTACATTCAGAAGCCCAATCAACTTTGTTATTGAGATCGATGAATATTAAAAATATAACCAGGATCACTTCGGCCAAACAATCCTGCAATATTACGTACTCTGTTTCAATACAAGGAATTAATGAACAAGTTTGCAAACCAGCCTTACAATCCATTTACCAAATAGGTAGAGGCAGATTAGATATTTCGAGGAGAAAAGTAGCTGCAGGAGTTTCATCACCAGCAGTAAGTCACAGAGGTCGCCACTGCACGAGGCCTAACAAAACACCAGATAACCAGCTTAAAGAAGTAAGAGAACACATCAATATGTTCCTTGCAGAAGCTTCACATTATTCCAGGAACAAAAATCCCCATAAATTGTACCTCGCATCCGATTTGTCAATCCCAAAACTGTATGAGCTCTATAATATGTTTTGTGGAGAAAAAGAGTATGCCCCTGTTTCGTTGAATCGTTACACTAGGATCTTTACAGAGGATTTCAACTTGTCGTTTGGTGTGCCTAACTGTGATGAAAGGCTTTAAATCACAGTGAAAGAAAAAACAGATAAACCATAGCTGCAAGAAAATATGCAAATTATTTATGAAAACGGACATGCTAACGACATCTGGCGGAGAAAGAATTGATCCAGCTTGCTTGCAGTAGACTCCTGTAATAGTTGAAATTAAATCAAGGTTCCGGGACGAGAGCAGAGATGTCGTAAAATCGTCTAGGACGACTGGTACATCCCCTTTTAACCAATAGATCTGAACAAAGAGCTATAAAATTTTGAGTAACCAATCAGTGAGCGGAGGGAGGTGTGTCTACGACGGACAAAGGAATAAACTTTGGATCGGGCAATAAAAAAAGATAATTAATGGCTTCTTCTTTCCCACAGAAATTAGAGGTGAACGCACTTTAGGGTCAACGTCGACTTTCAAGGTGACAAACTCCTGGAAATGTTTACAATAACTGAGGCATTTAGGTGATGGCGAACCATTGAAATCGAGTGCTTTGAAGATTTTACAAGTTGAAAAACACACACACGAAAATGCAATGGAAAAACTATAAACGTGATAGTATAAAAAAGGACGGGAAAAGCGAAGGAAAATCACTGGCAGAATTTTCAACTGTAGTACAATTATTTATGATAGAAGGAGGGTGTCATGTTCGATAAAAATCGTACTAAAGAGAGGTGAGAGTTTTGGAAACAATGGAAATTAATCGTTATCAATTTAAGATGAAACGGACATATTGGTAAATCAATCTTGGATGAAAATCTCGCAAAAAAAATACACATTTTAGAAAAGTGCGGCGATCGAATGGAAGGTTAATACAGATATTTTGGACTGCTACGAAGGTTCTAGGAAAATGAAAATTGAGTATTAGAAGAAGACAGTAAAATTAAACATATATCGATAGATTAGATTCAGGAAAAGTAGACATTTTCATGATTATTAGGTTAGATATATATTAGAGTTACCCAATATTACGAAGGGATCGAAACAAGATAAAAGGTTGGCGGTCTCATGTATATTTTGAAGGGTAAACAATCGAAATCCGAACATGATTTTTATTTACGTTAAGGTAATAAACGATTAGAAAAGCGATTAACTTTAACGTGGACCTTATGGAAGTATTTAGATTAGTCAAAAGAAATTAAAATTAATAGGTTTGAAATTAAACTAAATTTACGAGTCTAGTACCAAAATTTTAAACATAAACAGATGTCAATGCATATGTTTTATGTGAATCCTGGTATGAGAAAGATAGAAAATTGGGCGGAGATTGGGTCAGGCAATAAAAATGACAGATATCCCAGAGTCTAATTAGGTATATCTCCCATGGAAGTGTGGAAAACTATATATTAATTAATAATAGATGAAGTATGAAATTTTCCTGGAGACCACACACGTCGGGAAAAGTGGAGAAAAGATAAAAGAAAGGGTAAAGAATGAAGATAAAGAATAATCCAAGTGGAGAAAAGTGATACAATTCAAATTTATCCGTGAAATAAATAAATACGACTTGGAAAATAATTAATTATAGAGTTATGAGAAATAACATAAGAAAAAAAGAAGAAATTGTGCAAGAAAACGTCGCGGATAAAAGAAAATCCAAGGAGATAAGGAAAAATTCAAATCTGCGGCATTAAGAGAGAAAGTACTGGTGAAAATGGAAAAGCCCATATAAGGGACAATAAAATTGAGTAGAATTTAGACGAATCGAAATTCAAAAATGCGTAGTAAAGATTTCAGCATGGATTTAAACAATTTCGCACGAGATGCATAAAATTGAGATTTATATATATATTATTGAGGACGGACCTATCGCAAATTGAGAAAAAAAGGAACACAAAATCATGAGAATTTAACTACATTTTGTATGAACACAGGACAAAGGAAGCTTGGGCGATTAACACAGACTTACCCGATTCGGACCCTATCGACTTAGATTTGTGAGATAAAAACTAACTACCGCCCAGAGCCGGAAAGCAGAACATCTTATGGGAGCACATTCGATATTGATGGAAGGGGTGTTTGGATTTACGAGTTGATAGGAGATAGAATTAAGCATCAAGAGACATTCAGATACGTCTTTTGGAACCTGAGAGGGGTATAAAAGATGGAACTCATCAGTCAGGAGGACAGTCAGTCGAGATTTTGAAAACGGAGTTTACGTCGCAGTACTACGTCTTTGGTAGGATTAACAGTGAAAAATATTTAAGTGTTAAATTCTGAACAAGTCCCTGGACTTAGGAAATTTTGTGGAAAGTGCAAGTGCTAGAGTCAGTGAAATTTAATAAATCAGTTTAATTTGGTTAAACAGTGAAAATAAATACAGTTTAAACTCAGTGCTTTAAAAGTAAAGTGTGGAGTGCTTAAAAGTGTTAAAAGTGAGAAGTGCTAAAAAGTGAATTGTGAATTAATTAAAAATTTAAAAATAATTATTTCATTCAAAGTGAAAACATTCAAATTAAATTTAAGAGTTTGTTATCGTTAATCTAAAGTGAACGTGATCGCGTATTGATATTTAAAAATAGATTATAATTTAACGTCAATTTGGTTAAAAAATAATAATAATAGTAATAAATACTTCATCTTAGGTTAAAAGAAACACAAAAACAAAAAAAAAGGATTCGATAATAATAAACGTTTAAACCTTTGTTCTAAAATTAATAGTAAGAGGAAAAAAATTTAATTTATTAAGAAGTTAATTAAAAGTTTGCACAATTCGGAATAAATTTTCTTATCAATTTATATAAAAAGAAATTTAGAATTAATAAATTGTTCAATTAAAATCCATCGTGCGTATAGCGACAGTGTTAAAAGTGTTTGTCGTTTTAACCGGAATTTTAATCATCAGTCTATCATTTCGAAAAAGAATTTGAAACAGCTATCATTCAAAAGCCTAAACTAGAAAGGTGTTATTAAATCAACGGGTTTTCTGAATTAGGATTTCGTTCGGAAGAAAAATTAAATATCAGCTAATTTATACGATTCAAGCGAGAATAAAATATTAAATAGGAATAAATAGTCGAAAGGATTTATTTTGAAATTAGTTGAAAAATACAATTAATTAGGTAGGATTTCTTCATCAAGGTTGTTGTGTACTACCCGACCGGAAATACCTTGACGTGGGTGAGTTTTCCTTTTATAAATAATTTTCAGGTCCCAGGAGACACAGAAGGGCTGTGAAGTGGAAGTATATCAATTGAATATTAAATTAAAACAACAAAACAAAGAATTACACATTAATATATGTATATTGTATATTTGTATATATATTTATAAATATAAAATAAAATATTGTATATAAAGAATATATATATATGAGTAATGTAATTATATATATGTATTTTATTTATTAATCGAAACATCGAAATGGTAGCGATTTTTAATACCTACCCGAGGACATATCTATATTATTGATAAAGAAAATATGTATTTATTAATATTCAAGACCATGTAGAATCATATACCTTATATTTATTTATTAATATATGTAATCTTATTTAACGTATTTTGACAATCGAGATATGTGTACATATATATATATATTTATATTATTTTCACCTAACTTCTAGTAAATTTACTAAATTCGGAAATGAAAAATAGTTTAACTTCAATAAAGGATTTAAAAATATTTTAATAAATAGTGCGCAATAAAAGTAAAGAGGCACAAATGACTTCTAAGGAATTTTAAAATAAACAAATCTCACATTTAGGTTAGTGTGTCAGGAGATGTTTATATTATTTGTTTACAAATAAAGAGCTCACTGGAGAATTGGGTCAACCGCATAGTTTGGAAGCGACCTTGGCCATAATTAGTTAGTCACAAAGGATTTTATTAATTACCCGAAACAGCTGGAAGATGCGTGTTCTCAAATACTTATCAATCACAAACGACAATTGAAAAATCACGGGTTAGCCAGATTTATATCGAAATATTACATGAAACATTTAAATATCATTGATTAGATAGTCGCATAGATTTTTATTAGTTATCCGAACCAGCTGGAAGCTGCGTGCACTCAAATACTTATCATTCACAATCGACAATTGAAAAATCACGGGTTAGCCAGATTTATATCGAATAATTATACGAAACATTTGAATATTATTGATTGGGTGCTCATACAAAACCCCATCAGTTGCCTGAGATATTTGAGGGTCGAGTACTCTCTAATGTGGCAATCAACTACTTGAAACAATTGGAAAATCACGGGATAGGATGAACAAAAATTAATGTTGAACCCTGGAGGTAAAATTTAAAACAAATACAGTTCATCAATAGGAGGCAGTGGTCGCTCCTATAACAAGACCATTAACCAAATCCAATAGAGATGGCGATTCTCTTAAATAAAAACGTCAAAACCAAACAAACAAAAGCCTGGAGTTCGATAGCTCTCCAAAACAAACTATCAAATATGACCTTATTCTACTAGTATTTATTAGTATCACCTTATTAGTACGTATATATTCGGTTACCAGACCTAGAGCTTCGCAGAGTTCTTGGCGCGAGATCCGAGCTCGGAATGCGAGGTAGATAGCCTCGTATTGCGAGTTATAAACCTTTCCCAAACTGTATGTATACATATATTTATTCGTATGTACTGTTTACTGGAGGATGCGGACTTGCATACAGCTTGCATTTTAGGTCTTCTGGACCACCCTCGCATCTTCTCTTAAACGTGGAATGAGGATTCACAACCCGTAAGTCCACACCAACCGTGAGTATATGATTGTATATAGGACGAAACCGGTTCGCCCTAAGTAAATTGTAGTCCAAGGAGGTGTCGGAATTTGGGGGTATCGGGACCCGGGGGGAAACTTGAATGCAGTACATGATGACGTGGAAGGCTTTTTGGGACACGATAACTTAGGTATCAATCAAGGAGCCGTGTCAAAGGATTGTACAAATTTCTAGTCCACTCCCGATCATCTCGTTTACTTGATGGAGGATTGGAGCCAAATTATGCCAGCAAATGGGCTATTCCGAGTTCGTCAAATATGCAATTAACTAATTACATTAACCTACTAAATCAATCTTTACATGTACCTTATAGCAGCAGAATCATAAAGAAGTGGTGCCACACAGACACAAAAGTTCACCAAAATCAAATTTACTAACAATTAACCATTTGAGTTATACTAAATTACCTGTCCAAATAAACATGTATAATATCTTTTATCAGCGTTTAACTACGATTTTGTTAGGGTGCAGGGAATCAGAATAATTACAATAGGAAAGTTAGCTCATTCAGAAAATTCATTTAAGTCTAGGTTTGCAATAGAAAGACTAATTCAACTTTGAACTCAACACCTCGATCAGAACCAAGAGGGTTACCACAAAATGAAGGTAATTAAAATCCTATATCATAAATCAAAAAAATTACACAACGTTTGATGGAATTTAATTACAATATAAATACGGGTATATTTGCGTTCAAGATCGTAAATAACGTATTAATTAGTTGAGTACATATGTCTATGAAGATATATAGTACAAGAGAGCTTTAAGTAGCTTTCTGTAGATATCAAAGAAAAGGGTCCAATTTTCATGGAGGCTTATGTGTTGTAGGGGAGGAATTTTCCATCCCTGCGAACACATATGCAAAGCCTTAGAGAAAAAATTAAATATCGGTCATAGCCAAGAGAGAAAAAAATTCTATTTGTTTTAAACAAAAAAAAAGAATTATATAAAATTACTCTCACACCCAAAAAGGTGAAACATTACAACTCATAGCCGTGATCAGGAGGTTCAGGTTTTATAAGTTTTGAGAGAAAAAAAAACAAAGTTATTGGTCAAACTATTGCAAAAACGGAGAAAATAATAATAAATAGGACGAAATTAATTAAAGAGTTAACAAAAAGAAAAAAAAAATTTATCAGAAAAGTGCGACATTACATAAATATACAGTAAAATTTAAAAATAATAATAGATTAACGTAAACAAACAATAAATCCAAAAAGAAAGTGTTAACGAATAAATCTTATAATACAAAAAGTGTCCTTATAAATAAAAATGTGTTAATTCAAATGACCGTGAACTTTAGAGTCAATAAAAATTCTTTTCATACGATAATATAAACAATAAGAAAGGATATGTGGGTTAATGATGTCATTCACTCGAGAGGAATGCGTTCCGTAAACAAAAACATTGTTTATGTTTTGGGTTCATCGAACAAATCGGAATGTTGATATAAAGCAAGTTTAATAAACAGACAAACCCGAAAAACATCGAACTTATTGGGACATCAAAGAACATCTAAAAATTGATAAGATAAACATCGAGATTTTAAAAGGTCGGAAACATCGTTGAATAATACGTATCACTCCGAGGAACAAAAAATTAAATAACAAACGTCGAGATTAAATAAACAATGACACAAAACGAGATAGCTGGAACAAGTATAACATAAACATTGCATTTGGATATCGTGAAGTATTAACGTAAACAATTATTGTTTATCTTATATCCGACCAGCGGCGGGCCGTGGTACTTAACAAATTATTCACAAAGTCAGGAAAAGAAATTATTATTTCATCGCTAGACATTCGACAGAATTATGAGGAGGATAGAAAGGTTTAGAGAAATTAAATTGATTAATGTTTTACAACACCCAATGTACCTTACTAGATATCATTGGTTTTGCAAAAATAATGATTACGGAAAATATAAAATTGATTAATATCAATTGATTAACAAAAAAAAAATATATATATATTTTTTTTTTGATTAACATCAATATCATTATAAAACAGAAGAAAAAAAAAAAAAAACAATTATTTTGAGATGTTGGGGTGTAATATATTAGGATCATGTTATAACATAATAAATAGCGGAAATATTACACCCATATCATGTGATAGATAGATCTATAATAACAATAATATCAAAATAGAAAAGTGTAATTGTATTACATCATAATTACTCATTAGGACCACGTGTTAGATTCAAATGGTCGCGCTACGTGCCGCCAATGTAGATACTTGTTGTAAGAATCACAAATCTCGATAGTCGACAGAGACATTAATGAGGGTGAAACATTTGATGTTTTGTTTTGTGAGGTAAGATTAATCTTACATAATATAATTTACCATATAAACGGGTAAGTTGAAATAACGTAAGATTTACTTATGATAATTTTGTTGACATTCGGGTCAGGTAGTTGACTATTAAGACATATTTTAAGACACAGAGAACTCAGTCAATGGATTCGATAAAGAATTCAAGTATAGGCCAAACAAATAAACGTTGTTTTGAAAAGACAAAGTGTTATTTGAGAATTCGAGCTTCAATCTCAAAGGAAAAAAAAACCAATTCAGAGTTGGCTCGAGATTTTAATGTCGTTGACGAATGTTTATGATGGGATATATATATATGTGTATATATATACCTATTGAAAAGAAATTCATGTTAGGTATTGAAAAAAATCATGTTAGGCATTGCAAAAAAAATCATAATAGATTTTGCAAATTTTGCAAATTGAATATAGATTTGAACTTAACCATAAATCAATATGGCGGAGAAAAGAAAAATCGATGACGCGAAGGTAAGCACCGAGACAGTTCCTATAGTTGATGAACTGAGAGAAATATTCAAACGATCGCGGAAAAGTTCGTTACAAGTCGAGAATTTGAAGGCACCTGAAAATATGGGTCAGTCAGAGGGGGAGGCTAGAACATTCGGATATCAAACAAGACGAGGGTATACAAGAGAGTGATGTGAAAATCATAAACGAACTTGAAATTTTACAGGAACAGTCAGGTGATGAAATACAAGAAAAATCTAGAAAAACAAAAAAAAATAAGAAAAACGAGAAGGGAAATATTGTTACCAGAGAACTGCGAAATAGTTTAGTGATATTAAAAATAAAATAGATCAATAAATAAAATATAAATAAAAGTGAAAAAGTGCTCGCATGCAACAGACTGCGTTACGTAAACAAACGAAAGCAATTAAACACGATTCATTATGACGGGACAGTGAACCCACAAAATAGGACTCATATTGTTTATAAAACTAACCCTCGCGCCTTTGAGAATATAAACAAAGTAAGAAATTTACGACTTGGATTCAACGCGAAGGAATTTTAAACGTAAACCAACTTGGTCCTTCATGAACGAACGGGTGACACATTAAGATAAACAAAACGAAAAAGGATAAGATAAAAGTGATATCCAGATAAAACGAAGGATAACGTAAATAATCCTTATAGATAAGGATAAACATTGGATAAAGATAAAAGATAAATTATGATTTATCTAACGGGATAAAAGTGTTAGGATTTGCGGACACTTATTATGAAATACAAACATCGGAGCTTAAATCAAGTATAGATCAAACAAATAAGTGTTGTTTTGAAACAACAAAAGTGTTAGTTGTGATTTCAACTTTCAATTTCAAAGAAAAATTACAATTCAGACGGCACCGAGATAAGCCACTTGACAGTGAATGAAAATAAATAAAATGGTCTAGACAAATAATAAACGGAAGCGCGTAGAATTGGAATTTGCAGCAACTGATAACACGGAGCAGGGGTACTCAACAGTTTGGAATTTGAAAAAAAAAAAATTTTTCATTAAAGAAAAAAAAAGATTGAAGAATAAAACGTCAAGAAACGCTTATTGTGAAAAGGGAGGTCTTAGTCCAACCAGGTTGAGGACCACCTAAACACGCGAGTCGAGGGGCGTGTTTTTTTTCCCAGAAAAAAAAAGAGATTAATTTTGAGTTTATCAAAATTAGAGAAAATTCCATAAAATAAAATCTACGCGAAAAAAAAAAAATAGAAAATACAATGTGATTCAAAGTCAAGGTTGTTAACAATCCAAACAGAATGAAAAGATAAAAAGGGAATGACAGAATGGAAGGAGAGATAGGGAATAACAGAATGAGGGGGGGGAGAAAGGAAATAACAGAATGGAAAGAGAGATAGGGAATAACAGAATGAGGGGGGGGGAGAAAGGAAATAACAGAATGGAGAGAGAGATAGGGAATGATAGAGTGAGGTAGAGAAAGGAAATAACAGAATGGAAAGAGAGATAGGGAATAACAGAACGAAGGGGGGAGAAAAGCTAGACTACATTTTGAACACAATTTCGATGTCTAAAGTAGTATACAACGTTAGCCACAGCAAATTGAGTTCAGAGGGGGGAACTGTGATGAAAGGCTTTAAATCACAGTGAAAGAAAAAACAGATAAACCATAGCTGCAAGAAAATATGCAAATTATTTATGAAAACGGACATGCTAACGACATCTGGCGGAGAAAGAATTGATCCAGCTTGCTTGCAGTAGACTCCTGTAATAGTTGAAATTAAATCAAGGTTCCGGGACGAGAGCAGAGATGTCGTAAAATCGTCTAGGACGACTGGTACATCCCCTTTTAACCAATAGATCTGAACAAAGAGCTATAAAATTTTGAGTAACCAATCAGTGAGCGGAGGGAGGTGTGTCTACGACGGACAAAGGAATAAACTTTGGATCGGGCAATAAAAAAAGATAATTAATGGCTTCTTCTTTCCCACAGAAATTAGAGGTGAACGCACTTTAGGGTCAACGTCGACTTTCAAGGTGACAAACTCCTGGAAATGTTTACAATAACTGAGGCATTTAGGTGATGGCGAACCATTGAAATCGAGTGCTTTGAAGATTTTACAAGTTGAAAAACACACACACGAAAATGCAATGGAAAAACTATAAACGTGATAGTATAAAAAAGGACGGGAAAAGCGAAGGAAAATCACTGGCAGAATTTTCAACTGTAGTACAATTATTTATGATAGAAGGAGGGTGTCATGTTCGATAAAAATCGTACTAAAGAGAGGTGAGAGTTTTGGAAACAATGGAAATTAATCGTTATCAATTTAAGATGAAACGGACATATTGGTAAATCAATCTTGGATGAAAATCTCGCAAAAAAAATACACATTTTAGAAAAGTGCGGCGATCGAATGGAAGGTTAATACAGATATTTTGGACTGCTACGAAGGTTCTAGGAAAATGAAAATTGAGTATTAGAAGAAGACAGTAAAATTAAACATATATCGATAGATTAGATTCAGGAAAAGTAGACATTTTCATGATTATTAGGTTAGATATATATTAGAGTTACCCAATATTACGAAGGGATCGAAACAAGATAAAAGGTTGGCGGTCTCATGTATATTTTGAAGGGTAAACAATCGAAATCCGAACATGATTTTTATTTACGTTAAGGTAATAAACGATTAGAAAAGCGATTAACTTTAACGTGGACCTTATGGAAGTATTTAGATTAGTCAAAAGAAATTAAAATTAATAGGTTTGAAATTAAACTAAATTTACGAGTCTAGTACCAAAATTTTAAACATAAACAGATGTCAATGCATATGTTTTATGTGAATCCTGGTATGAGAAAGATAGAAAATTGGGCGGAGATTGGGTCAGGCAATAAAAATGACAGATATCCCAGAGTCTAATTAGGTATATCTCCCATGGAAGTGTGGAAAACTATATATTAATTAATAATAGATGAAGTATGAAATTTTCCTGGAGACCACACACGTCGGGAAAAGTGGAGAAAAGATAAAAGAAAGGGTAAAGAATGAAGATAAAGAATAATCCAAGTGGAGAAAAGTGATACAATTCAAATTTATCCGTGAAATAAATAAATACGACTTGGAAAATAATTAATTATAGAGTTATGAGAAATAACATAAGAAAAAAAGAAGAAATTGTGCAAGAAAACGTCGCGGATAAAAGAAAATCCAAGGAGATAAGGAAAAATTCAAATCTGCGGCATTAAGAGAGAAAGTACTGGTGAAAATGGAAAAGCCCATATAAGGGACAATAAAATTGAGTAGAATTTAGACGAATCGAAATTCAAAAATGCGTAGTAAAGATTTCAGCATGGATTTAAACAATTTCGCACGAGATGCATAAAATTGAGATTTATATATATATTATTGAGGACGGACCTATCGCAAATTGAGAAAAAAAGGAACACAAAATCATGAGAATTTAACTACATTTTGTATGAACACAGGACAAAGGAAGCTTGGGCGATTAACACAGACTTACCCGATTCGGACCCTATCGACTTAGATTTGTGAGATAAAAACTAACTACCGCCCAGAGCCGGAAAGCAGAACATCTTATGGGAGCACATTCGATATTGATGGAAGGGGTGTTTGGATTTACGAGTTGATAGGAGATAGAATTAAGCATCAAGAGACATTCAGATACGTCTTTTGGAACCTGAGAGGGGTATAAAAGATGGAACTCATCAGTCAGGAGGACAGTCAGTCGAGATTTTGAAAACGGAGTTTACGTCGCAGTACTACGTCTTTGGTAGGATTAACAGTGAAAAATATTTAAGTGTTAAATTCTGAACAAGTCCCTGGACTTAGGAAATTTTGTGGAAAGTGCAAGTGCTAGAGTCAGTGAAATTTAATAAATCAGTTTAATTTGGTTAAACAGTGAAAATAAATACAGTTTAAACTCAGTGCTTTAAAAGTAAAGTGTGGAGTGCTTAAAAGTGTTAAAAGTGAGAAGTGCTAAAAAGTGAATTGTGAATTAATTAAAAATTTAAAAATAATTATTTCATTCAAAGTGAAAACATTCAAATTAAATTTAAGAGTTTGTTATCGTTAATCTAAAGTGAACGTGATCGCGTATTGATATTTAAAAATAGATTATAATTTAACGTCAATTTGGTTAAAAAATAATAATAATAGTAATAAATACTTCATCTTAGGTTAAAAGAAACACAAAAACAAAAAAAAAGGATTCGATAATAATAAACGTTTAAACCTTTGTTCTAAAATTAATAGTAAGAGGAAAAAAATTTAATTTATTAAGAAGTTAATTAAAAGTTTGCACAATTCGGAATAAATTTTCTTATCAATTTATATAAAAAGAAATTTAGAATTAATAAATTGTTCAATTAAAATCCATCGTGCGTATAGCGACAGTGTTAAAAGTGTTTGTCGTTTTAACCGGAATTTTAATCATCAGTCTATCATTTCGAAAAAGAATTTGAAACAGCTATCATTCAAAAGCCTAAACTAGAAAGGTGTTATTAAATCAACGGGTTTTCTGAATTAGGATTTCGTTCGGAAGAAAAATTAAATATCAGCTAATTTATACGATTCAAGCGAGAATAAAATATTAAATAGGAATAAATAGTCGAAAGGATTTATTTTGAAATTAGTTGAAAAATACAATTAATTAGGTAGGATTTCTTCATCAAGGTTGTTGTGTACTACCCGACCGGAAATACCTTGACGTGGGTGAGTTTTCCTTTTATAAATAATTTTCAGGTCCCAGGAGACACAGAAGGGCTGTGAAGTGGAAGTATATCAATTGAATATTAAATTAAAACAACAAAACAAAGAATTACACATTAATATATGTATATTGTATATTTGTATATATATTTATAAATATAAAATAAAATATTGTATATAAAGAATATATATATATGAGTAATGTAATTATATATATGTATTTTATTTATTAATCGAAACATCGAAATGGTAGCGATTTTTAATACCTACCCGAGGACATATCTATATTATTGATAAAGAAAATATGTATTTATTAATATTCAAGACCATGTAGAATCATATACCTTATATTTATTTATTAATATATGTAATCTTATTTAACGTATTTTGACAATCGAGATATGTGTACATATATATATATATTTATATTATTTTCACCTAACTTCTAGTAAATTTACTAAATTCGGAAATGAAAAATAGTTTAACTTCAATAAAGGATTTAAAAATATTTTAATAAATAGTGCGCAATAAAAGTAAAGAGGCACAAATGACTTCTAAGGAATTTTAAAATAAACAAATCTCACATTTAGGTTAGTGTGTCAGGAGATGTTTATATTATTTGTTTACAAATAAAGAGCTCACTGGAGAATTGGGTCAACCGCATAGTTTGGAAGCGACCTTGGCCATAATTAGTTAGTCACAAAGGATTTTATTAATTACCCGAAACAGCTGGAAGATGCGTGTTCTCAAATACTTATCAATCACAAACGACAATTGAAAAATCACGGGTTAGCCAGATTTATATCGAAATATTACATGAAACATTTAAATATCATTGATTAGATAGTCGCATAGATTTTTATTAGTTATCCGAACCAGCTGGAAGCTGCGTGCACTCAAATACTTATCATTCACAATCGACAATTGAAAAATCACGGGTTAGCCAGATTTATATCGAATAATTATACGAAACATTTGAATATTATTGATTGGGTGCTCATACAAAACCCCATCAGTTGCCTGAGATATTTGAGGGTCGAGTACTCTCTAATGTGGCAATCAACTACTTGAAACAATTGGAAAATCACGGGATAGGATGAACAAAAATTAATGTTGAACCCTGGAGGTAAAATTTAAAACAAATACAGTTCATCAATAGGAGGCAGTGGTCGCTCCTATAACAAGACCATTAACCAAATCCAATAGAGATGGCGATTCTCTTAAATAAAAACGTCAAAACCAAACAAACAAAAGCCTGGAGTTCGATAGCTCTCCAAAACAAACTATCAAATATGACCTTATTCTACTAGTATTTATTAGTATCACCTTATTAGTACGTATATATTCGGTTACCAGACCTAGAGCTTCGCAGAGTTCTTGGCGCGAGATCCGAGCTCGGAATGCGAGGTAGATAGCCTCGTATTGCGAGTTATAAACCTTTCCCAAACTGTATGTATACATATATTTATTCGTATGTACTGTTTACTGGAGGATGCGGACTTGCATACAGCTTGCATTTTAGGTCTTCTGGACCACCCTCGCATCTTCTCTTAAACGTGGAATGAGGATTCACAACCCGTAAGTCCACACCAACCGTGAGTATATGATTGTATATAGGACGAAACCGGTTCGCCCTAAGTAAATTGTAGTCCAAGGAGGTGTCGGAATTTGGGGGTATCGGGACCCGGGGGGAAACTTGAATGCAGTACATGATGACGTGGAAGGCTTTTTGGGACACGATAACTTAGGTATCAATCAAGGAGCCGTGTCAAAGGATTGTACAAATTTCTAGTCCACTCCCGATCATCTCGTTTACTTGATGGAGGATTGGAGCCAAATTATGCCAGCAAATGGGCTATTCCGAGTTCGTCAAATATGCAATTAACTAATTACATTAACCTACTAAATCAATCTTTACATGTACCTTATAGCAGCAGAATCATAAAGAAGTGGTGCCACACAGACACAAAAGTTCACCAAAATCAAATTTACTAACAATTAACCATTTGAGTTATACTAAATTACCTGTCCAAATAAACATGTATAATATCTTTTATCAGCGTTTAACTACGATTTTGTTAGGGTGCAGGGAATCAGAATAATTACAATAGGAAAGTTAGCTCATTCAGAAAATTCATTTAAGTCTAGGTTTGCAATAGAAAGACTAATTCAACTTTGAACTCAACACCTCGATCAGAACCAAGAGGGTTACCACAAAATGAAGGTAATTAAAATCCTATATCATAAATCAAAAAAATTACACAACGTTTGATGGAATTTAATTACAATATAAATACGGGTATATTTGCGTTCAAGATCGTAAATAACGTATTAATTAGTTGAGTACATATGTCTATGAAGATATATAGTACAAGAGAGCTTTAAGTAGCTTTCTGTAGATATCAAAGAAAAGGGTCCAATTTTCATGGAGGCTTATGTGTTGTAGGGGAGGAATTTTCCATCCCTGCGAACACATATGCAAAGCCTTAGAGAAAAAATTAAATATCGGTCATAGCCAAGAGAGAAAAAAATTCTATTTGTTTTAAACAAAAAAAAAGAATTATATAAAATTACTCTCACACCCAAAAAGGTGAAACATTACATAAGACAGACACTTGTGGGACTTGCGATAGCAAAAAATCTGACCAAGTTCATGTAAATATGTATAAAGCTGCATTTGAAATGCAAAAACATGATAAGAAAAAGGCATCTGAACTTTATACACAATACAAAAAACACTATCGGAAAAAAGGTTAACTTTCAAAAAGGAATTCGCTGGATAAGAGTTAAGGAATTCGGGATTTATAAATATCGAAAATCACTCTCCGAAGAAGAGCCTTGGAAAGAAGTGGATCTTAAAAAAAAAAGTTTGAAACATTATCTTCCCCGCCAATGCTGTCATCAAAAGTGAGAGATAACAGAAAAATCGATGCGGCCAAATGGAATGTTATCCAAAAATTGTTACCATACCTGGATGAGTTTTATCGTGGATTTTTTAAAAGTCTCACAAGCAAAAATTTTAAAAAATTGACACTTGCTCTGCTACCTTTTCTTTTCAATAATAATTATTATTTAGTTACTTTATATCAAAAAAAGGTTTAATTTGTTTGATTAAATAAAACAACAAGAATTTAACATGTTCTTGCCTTTCAATTCTGTATCTTCCTCACCTATCCCTGAAGATGGCATGAACATGTTAACTACATTTTTTTGTAGAAAACATGTTTATTTTAACTTTTAGACTGCAAAACTACTTAATATTACTAAATGTAATGTAAATTTGGTTTGTTTACTACACCATGAAGGATCAGTACATTGTATATGACATTCAAATAAAAAATTATAAGGCAAAACGCAAAAGTCTAAATATCTCAGAATGCCTTCAATGTAAGTTAACAACTTCTTGCCTTGGGGTCTTCAAATAGGTATTAAAATATAATTTAAGACGACACATTAACCTAAAGTAAAGTCAGAATCTTAACGACGTAAGTGAAAAAGATGTCTACAAAAATATGCGACTTGCGGCCCAGGTGTAATGGACGGACCTACTGTCGAATTTGCTTTAGCCGTCCCAGAATATTGATATTTCTGCGGGGTTTAGTTTAATTTAATTCTGATAAACTTATTTATAAATCTCAGATGTTTCTCTGTGAAAACCTCAGGAAGTTACTAATTCATCGTCAAGAAAAATAAAATCTGGTTCTTATCGTTAAATTAGGTTTTTGATGGTAATGTTCTATTTTTATTAATTTGAAATATAAATAACTTACATCCATGGGTATTCATTTTAAAGATCTGAAAAAAGGTATTGTATTGTGGAGTTATTAATATTGTCATAAAATATTAAATATTACATTTTGAAATTTTAGGCAGTACATAAGTCATTCCCACTGCAAAAAAAATTTTTTTTTTTTGGAGTAAAAGAAAATTAAAAATGTCACCGGATACATAAAATTTGATGTACTCTTTTTACTCTAAATAATGTCAGTAATCAATTGTTTAAAGTAAGTCAGGAACGTCTCTAGTAGTATGTTGAAAACACGAAGGTAACTGATATCGTTAAGAAAACAGCCAGCAAGCAGCCACCTTTCCACCCCCGTTTGGGACACCCACCCCCCCTACCTTAGAACATCAAAACGTTATTTCTTGATTAACAAACTTGGATGGGAGCGGAAACAGAACCTTAAGTAATACCCTTCCAATGTTTATAGAACCCCCGCTCCATAGTCCTCTAAAGCTTCATTTTCAAAAGAGTAATTTGCCAGCCAGTGACATCTAGCGGCGGTACCACCGGAAGCTGGATATTAATGAGGCTCTATTTCCCGGAAATACGTGAATGGGGCGGCACCTGGCGGGGGGAGGGGGTGGTGCGGGAGCCCTGCTTCTCGAGGAGACTGTGCCTCTCTTCCCCTGGAGTCTTTAGAAGAAGGCTTCTCTCTGTGTGGGTGAAGGAAGAGGAAGTGTAAGTTGATACTTATTACTTATGTACAGTCATATACGATGATCACAATTGTATTTTTTTTTAAGTAGGCATGATCGTAGAAATTAGTGTCAATAAAAATATTATGCGGAGATACATCCAGATGCCTTGGAAGAGATAGATATTCTAAATGGTTACAATAATTGATCACAAGTAGAGATATGAAATCCGTCATTTTAATCGAAATTTTAACCGACGAGAATATCTCATGATAAAAAAAAACACGCGAATTTTCATTTAATTATCTAATTTCAATTTTCAGTTAGAATCAGGTATGGTTCGGTTTTAACATCTCACTTACTTTACGAATGCAACCATTTGAGAAATATTACGTTTATTTTATGTTATTGTTAGGTTAGTACCTCTACCTACAATCGGACATTACAAATGTGAATTTCGAAAAAAACGCGTCGCAATTTCGATAAGCATTTGATTTATCTAGAAGTTTGCAAATTCAATTATCACCAGGTGCACTACAATTAATACATGTGTTAATCGGAGAAAAATGATCCTGTTAAAAAGTGATAACATACGAACCTTCTTATATGCAGAATATATCGAGAACACATGTTCTTTTCCTAATAGATACTATGACGGAATGCCAGAATATCAATACCAGTATCTAAATACTAATAAAACATTAAAACCTAGTATAAACTAATTAAATAAATAATACAAAAAAATAGTGCCATCTGGTAACTGAAATTCATAACTTTTATAACGAAGATTTACATTACCGCCATCTTACTGTTTTCAGGCAAACGTTTTTAAAATAAATTCTAGTTAGAAAAAATATTGTTTTGGAAATGAACAACAGAGTTCGTGTGTGTCGAAAATAGTTGATTTTGTCAGGTATACAATTCGTCTTAAGAACTGTTTCAATTCATTCATTATAGGTCTGCAGTTCCATTTTTAACAGGAAAACTAATAATTTGACCAGATTTAAAAAAAAATTAACAGTAGTTAATATCAATCAGTTTTCTTTGTGTAGAGATAGTTTTTTATCTTTATATTTTGGATTTAAACAGTCCGCTGATCAAGGCGTTTTGATTATGATTGCAAAAATTTACAAAAATAACCGAATATAAAGTTTTTTAGTGTCCATCCGTTCACCTCCACCTGCACATATAAGTGTGTTTGCCGAAACTGGGTGGCACAAGATTAATGACTGAGATCAGGAGATGTCTTATTGGAACATTCGCTCAGAACTGAACCGGCTAGTATTAAAACATCACAGTAGGTATCCGCCCAATGAACCATTTATCTCTACGGGGGGAGAGGAGCGATTTGCAAGATTGAAAATGTTCGATATTTTGGTAATTGATATAGATGGCTCTTCTCGAGAAAGGATTGCAGCGGGGATATTATTGAAATGAAAAGAGTTATTTATTTAAAACCACTTTATTTAGATATCATTATGACTAATTTGTATTAGAATTAGTACTAATAAGTCCATATAAATTCGGTTAATACAACGAAAAATTCATCCCAAATTTACATTAAAAATGGTGGTACAGAGTCTCACACATGTTCAAATACATATCCGATATCGCGATAATAAAACGTTTATTAGAAAACCTGATAATTCAATCGTTTAAGGCCTGCAATCTCTTTAATTAACAGGAATATCAATGATTTGAAGAGATTCTTAATAAATTAGCAATACTCATATTTCTCTGTCAATTCGAGGAAGCCTTCCTTGATACGAAGGACTATCCCATCAAAATTGTGGTGCCAACAACTCCCCGATTTTATTCGAATGAGGATTGGACATTGTTCCATTTTTTCTCACCATTTTAAATTTCACGTGCTTGACTTCCCAGTTTGTACATTCTGTGGTTTAAAAATGGGAACTTTAGATAACATTTTTGCTGCCTATCTCTGTGTAAACAAATACCCTCTCTTCTATAAAGCCATATCCAAAATTGTCTCCTCTCCGTTTAACATCTCATTTCTTTTAAGTCTGAACTCGACTCCAATTTTCCGTACAGTTATGAAAGTTGCTCTTTCAATAAAATTATTAATAAAACGAATCACCCTCTCTCCATAATTTGAAATGATTTATTAAATAATTAAAAAAAAAAAAAAAAAAAATGAATACCGCACAAGATTTTCAACTGCTCCCAAACGTTTGGAGCCAGTGGGATTATGACATCCCCAATTCGAGTAAGTATGTTGTGAGGCTTAAGGTAGTGGGGAGAGGAAGTATATGGGTAAGAGGAAGGTGGGGGAGTACCGGGCTGTTCAGATCTAGTCACATTTCAAAGCCATTTTTCTTGAAATATATTCTCCAGTATCTATTGAGAACACGATCTGCTGACAAACTGCTTTGACAGTTCTGACAATACAATTCTGAATGGTGGTCACTCTGGAACGTGCTGCAAGTATACTAACTAGATATTATTTTAAGGATCTCTTCAAATTATTGGTAATCCGATTTAAACGGGATTGAAGGTCTGTAATGTGAGCGTGAAATATGATGTGTGTAAGCGAGACATAGTTCTTGAAGAAATTGTATAAAGGAATGAACGAATGACACATTCTCTCTATTACATTATCAGTTCCCGAATAAACACCTGGATAAAACCAACCTACACGCTTTAAATACATTACCTCACAAGGCCTTAACGAATTAATTAACAGGTTTCCTGATAAACTTTTAGTAAATTAAGAAAATTCACGTCCATTTGCCTTGATGACCAAATGAGTTTTCCGAAATCGTTATAATATTTTCGTAATTTACTAAAAATCAGGAAGCCTAAAACGGAGAAACTTGCATACCTATATAAAGCAATTAAATGACTTACAATTCAATATATTAGCAAGATATTAGAATAATATTAAAATTACAAAATTTAATACCAAACACATTCAAAATACCTATATATATCTAGTTATAACTTACTTTAACAACCCTTTTATCTTAAAATCAATTGATAAAACTTATTTTTTTGTTAAGTATTATTTAAAATATTTTATTAATTACCAAATGATTTTTAATAATTGAGCTAGAATTCCCTCACTAAACACAAGAGCATTGTTTCTTTACTGTGAGGAAAAGCTTTTTTCGTATTACATTATAATACTGTATGACGGTGACCGGATAATTCATCACATCTTTAAAAAGTTATGTAAAGTCATGGAAAGTGATGAAACAAAAACTTAATTAACTGGGTTATGTAGGTTAGGTTAGGTTAAGTTAAAAACAATTTTTCAATGTTTCTAATGAATTTATATCACTTTTTAAAAGTGGGTTGAATTGTCACTGTGTTGAGTTATCATGGAACCCTGTATGACATATAGGTACACATTGTATATTGTAAAATATTATTAATATTGCTTATTTATTAAAAATCTCTTCAAATTATTCGTATGAAATGTATGTATGAAAAAATGAATTTACAGATTTATTTTATTTTATTGATACATGATTTAGAGGGTACATATAGTTTTTGTGATATTTCACCCTCCATGCTAGGGATGAACCTGTGTTATGGCGGGTGAATTTTACAGTTTGTACAAAATCTATAAATTACTGTAATATGAAAAAGAAAAATGGTGTATAGCTAGTTTGGGTTGCAAGAAGAGAATGGAGAAGATAGAGAATTATAAAAAGATGAAAAATTTGAGAAATTATTAGTAAATAGATCACACTCACTAATTAATTATATACATACTATACCGCTAAGTTAGGAAATTAGAATATATTATATTTTGTCTGAAAGGTGATTAAATTGGTGAGTGTAGAATGAATGGGTATTGTAGTTGTAATGTATTCCGTGTGTAAGGATCCATTTCTTAATTTGTTTTTTTAAAGCAATGGGGTTGACTCACGGTTTTTAGGTTTTCAGGGATAAGGTTAAAGAGTTTAGGAATAAACTATCAATAAAACGCGATCTGGCGATAAACGCAGCGGCGTGAACACGTGTTCCGATAGGTATATTATGAAAGTACTAATAGATTATTAGGAAATGATCTGCTGTCACCTTAACAGGAATTAAATTAATCATCAATATTCATTTTTCTCCGTGTTAAATACAATTCATTCGTTGGCCTACAATCCCGTTTTTAATAAATTAGCAATACTAATTTTTCTCGGTGTTGGACATCCCCTCGAGATAAGTGTAATTTTTATCTACCACGTCAATCTGTGAGAAATATCAAGTTATTGTTATATAAAATTATCTTTTAATTACGGTCTGTCTCTGTGTTTTCTCCTTAAATAAATAAATAAAGTGTTATTATTGTGTTTCGTTCGAACAACACCAAGGATCGTTAAATGGATTTCGTACGAATCTTATCTTAGCCAATCTTCAATTGCCAATGTTTTCTGTACATTTCAAATGCGCGATATAATCTTATGTTTAAATTTCCGTAAAAACAAATAATATTATAAAAACTACATAAAAAACATTTCCGTTTTACGCATTTAAAATAAACATTACAATTTCTAAATAATAAAATTTTATTATCAAACCTGAAAAATGTTGTCAAAAACGATAACCACGTTTTTACTTCATTTTTTACCCCAATTGTTGAAAAATTGAGACAACTCGATATTTCGAAAACACATTCCTATTGTTTGGGGAATTCGTAAGAAAAATGTAACTTCACTTTTATCACGTTCATATAATAAACATAATTTTTAAAGTTACGATAGGGACGTGAAATATGAATTATTCATTTTGGATATTTTTAGGATTTTATTAATGGCATCCAGTATATATTTAAGGCAAACTGGAAAGAATCATTATTTCTCTTTTAACTTAAAGTTACGTATTTCCGCTTGACAGAAAAAAATTCAAAAAATACTTTTATAAAATATGGTCGCCCGGTCGTATATGACCCTACAGACGAAATCTGATGAAATAACTTTGCAATTCAACAACAAACAATATAAGTATATCAGTGGCTGAGGTGCCACCGCGTCTGGTTCCCATCTAGGCGTGGTGAGTTCAATGCTGCGGTTGAATAAGTCCTTAATCACGACACATTTTCCGCTTACAGGTATTAGTAGATATATTCTCCGTACACTCATTTGTTTGTTCATTCGCTCTTCATATCCAAACCATCTAAGCGTCCCTTTCTTAATCTTACTCATTACGCTTGCATCAGTCTTGCATTATTTGCGGATCTCCATATTTCTTACACATGGTTTTAATTGGACGCCCGAGGAAGACTCAGATACTTCAGTCGGGCCATTTCAAGAGTCGGAATAATAGAAGAGTATGTATGAATGTGTATGAGGCAAAAAAAAATTGTGCCAAGACCGAGTTGTTTGGCGGTCCGTCCTCTCTGCCTACTCCTGCGAGGAAACGGCGTGATGGTTAGTTAAGAGATTTTAAAAAATATTTTTGGTATGCACGAAAACGCGCAATGTGTGTCTTTCTGTAATAAAAGGTAGGTAGGTACATAGGTACCTACCTACCAATTTTTAAAAATGCACTACAACAATCGTAAAATTCTGGAGAGTTAAAAACACATCCATAGATTCCAATTGGGAATAGTATCATACTACTGACATCTATCGTGCAGTAGAATATGATAAAGATTTTCCTGGTTGGAATATTGTACCGCTATAGTAATAATAGCAAATATTTGAAATGAAAAAAAAAAACAATGAACCTATTGACTAAATTACATAAGATATAATTATTATTTTTATTTATTTATAATATAACACGTTAATGCCTATTTTTAAAATAATACAAATAACAATAATTAATCGAGAATATTTGTTTGTAAAGAGACATCTACAGTCCTATCTACATAACTTTTAGTAAATCTACTCCCCAACAGATGGCAGTGTAAAAGAATTACTACCCCGATATAAAATAACTAATTCGCTCGGGACGAAACAATGTTCGAAACTTTCGCTAGAGTTGATGAACCCGGATATACCGAAGACAAATAAATACAAACGGATGTTGGTTTTCTTTTATGACCTGTTTTCATTTCGAGCTTTCGGAGTATCAGATCATAAAGCTTGGAATAGACAACTAATAATGATAATAGTACAGTACAATTTGTACAGCGTTTTTTTGTGTAATTTCTCTTCAACTGCCTCCATAATAAAATTTAAAATAATTCAGAAAGAACTTTTTTTGAAAACATTTTTTTAAGGTTATATACCTATCGATGTAATGTGTCATTGAAGATGAAGATAATACTAATAAATCTAAACTAAACATGAAACAGAACAAGACCCAGAAAATAACGAACACGACGGATAAAAGCCCCAAATATATATTTTCAGAGAGGGGTACCTACCTTCCCGTATAAAAAAATAAAACAATGTTACAACCCTTATTTCAAAGATACAAGTCCACATAACCTAAATTATGCCATAAATTATTACTAGGAGTCTAGGATGAGAAAAAGACAAATACTCATATGATGAAATTGAACTAACTCTAAACCTCTCTCCTTTGGAAGTCCGTCGGGAAAGAAATGACCTCATTTGCTTCTTCAAAATTATAAATGGTATTATTGATTCACCTACTCTACTGCAACTCATTCCCTTCAATATCCCCTCGCACAGACTCAGAAATAATGAACTGCTTTTCCTCAACCATCATTCGACAAATTATGGATATTATTCACCATTGTCCAGAATGTGTAGACTGGTCAACTCAAATCAAAACCTTAACTTTTTTGGGATAAGTCTGAATGATTTTTGCCAGTCGCTAAACAAGTGACGGAATATTATAAGTGTCCTGTGGTCCTGACCCACGGCGTATTCTTGACTTGATTCGACTTGTCACTTTATTTTCTAATATTATAGGTATCTACCTTATGTCTTTGCTTTCATGTACCTTTGTTTACTCCTGTATTTTTCATTTTACTGTATTCGTGCAATTATTTTTTTTTTAATTTGGACGATGTCCGTTAATAAATAAATAGAAAAACTAATAACAATATTAGAAAAGAAATCTATTCCGATTTGAAAGAAAATTACCGTACCGCCGCCCTGGGAACCATTTATTGGATAACCAACACTTCTGCCATAGGTCACTCCAAGTCTTCCACTACGTTTGGTGACTTAGCAGGGGTGCTCGTGTTTATGAGGTGAGGTTTGTCTAGGTCTTGGCGTCTGATGCGGCTGCCCCCCCATCTGCTGCGTGGCGGGCCGGATCGAGAGAGACTGGTTGAGGGAGGCATTTGGACCTGTCCAAGAGAACAGTTGGAGGGATGGTTTCATACGTCCGTCACTCCTGGACCAACTAACCCTCAGATTCCTCTCATAACTTTTTCTTTTCCAGAATTTCCTCCAAAATATCCTGCACACAGCTTCCCCTAAGATGACATAGGTCCTGAGGGAAATTAGTTTCCACAAGGCCTCTTGTATAGGGTTAATTAAAAAATAAAATCATTTATCAATTATTATCGAAAAATAAACTGTAGGGTCAAGTGGTGTGCCTATGGACGTTGGTACCTTTGAACAATACAATTGACTTTACTTTGGACACGCTCAAAATACACTTACATACATCAATTTCTCTTCATTAATTTTACATTATTGTGTAGTTAAATTATTGGTACCTACACTATCTACCTATTATAAATTTCATCATTATCCGTCTTTCATATCCCGCGGTATTTGTAAATGAAACTTTTCGTTTGGTTACGTGAATATTTTGTGGTAACCGGGCAATCAGGGCAGTAGCAATTCAACCAAATTTAACACACTTTTGAAAAGTGATATAAAATCATGACAAGTGCAAAAAAAACTAGGTTACCTTAGGTTAGGTTTGAATGTATTTTTTATCATTTTCAATGACTTTAAATCACTTATAGTGGTCGTTTCATAATATTCCAGCTTTATACAGCGCAAAACTGCCGGCTTAAAAATACTAGGTAATTGAATATAGTATAAAGTTTTTTTTAATTTATTAAAGGAAAAGTACATTATAAGTAATAAAGTTTACAATTTACAATGACAATATTTAATACTACTCTTCCAGAGAAGCATTTACTTGTGGTTTGAAGAGGAGTGTACATTATATTATTGTAGATATACATATACAATCAACAGAAGTAGGAAAAAAAGTATATTGTAATAAAATGTACTACTAGTAGCTATAATATATATATAAAAAAATGATGTTATTAGTTTCTGGAATAAAGACCATTATTATTATTATTATTTGTATTAATATGTATACTATATTTGGATTATTTTGGATATTACTTCGTTTATACGCTCTTCATGCCCAGACCATCAAATTGTCACATTCCAACCTTACTTATTACGCTTAAATACTTTATTTATGAATCTCTACATTTCTCACACGATCAAACATGGTTTACAACACAAACGCCACAGGGTCTCATTTCTACGGCGTTTTTCTTATCGACGTTTCATATTTGTTGTTATAAAAAAAATCATTCGAGTTTTTGATTTAACTACAAAAGCATTTCAATTAGAACATACTTTTTCCGCTGTTAAAGAGAAACAAGAAAAACATGACAGAATTACTTAAAACAAAAGTAGGTGACGGTTAAACTGATTTTGAGTCAATTAAGCGACGACTTGGTTATGTCGTTGGCTATCGTCAGGGCGATGTTAACCCTGCAGGCTGCCACCCTAAACCACTGGTACTAGTTAGGTGAGTAGGTCTTTCATTTATTTATTTGTATAACCATTTTCCCTCTCTATCCCTTTCTTCGGAACTCTTTCCTTCATACAGCATCATCAAAGATGACATAGACCCGGAGAAAAATTATTTTCATCAGGGCAGTAAATGCAAAAAATACATTTAAATTATTTCAATCATAATACGAAAAATTCATTTTACATTGAAACTCGCTTAAGAAGATCCTGCTTAAGAAGTTTTCACGCTCAAGAAGTTTTTATTATTGATCCTTTGAAGACTGGATTTGGAAAGTAGCCCAATTTATCCCCCATATAAGGTTTTTCCGCCTGAGCGATGATCTATATATTCCACTATGTCTTTTAACAATCTTCCTTAGATCACCAGTTGGATAGTCTTGCAAATGTCGCTCTTCACATATGAGCAAAATATTCGAATTTTCCATTTCCGTAATACTATATATTCAGCAATATTAACAATTTGTTTGGTCATCAAACGCAGAAAAAAATGCAAGGTGCCTATTGTATTTAAGAGAAGAGTAAGTGCTTCGCATCAAACGCCAGCAATAGAAAAATTGGAGATAAGATTTTGGGTTATTATGGAGATTTTATGCTAAAAACATACATACGCAATTGCCCTAAATAGTCAAGCTTTTTATTGTAATTTCTTTTCATAATAATTTAACGATGTGTTTAAGTATTTGATTTCTACGTGTGTGGGTACTCGTTCTGCGTCCTTTAGGTGACATGTAACAAAATTGTAATCATCATTTTTAAATCATCTCTCTTTTAATATTATTCCATACCTTATGAGTCAAATTATATTTTGTTTTACTGGTTTGTAACATACTCAAATAATTGTTTGCATATATATGTAAACATCCTTGCGTTTATATTATATACTTTGTTTTATTTACCATGTCACGTATTCTTATTTAAATTCAATATAGATCATAGTATTAGTAACAACTTTTTTTTTCAACTTATTTTGATGGTTTTACCCATCAATGTAATATATCATTGAAGAAGAAGATAATAATAATAAATGTAAACGAAACATGAAACAGAACAAGACAAAGAAAAATAAAAAAGATAACGGTTACAACTAGGAATCGAACCCAAGATCTCTTGTATTATCGGGACAGGCGTCTTAAACTACTCGATCATTGGAATATTTAATAAACATCATATTATTATTTGACAATATTAGTGTTTGTATTAGTTTTTTATATGGGTAGTTATGATATGTGAACAACAATTATATTAATGTGTCCAGTTATTCCTGTTGTACTTTAAGATTTTAAACAAAGGACATTTACATTTTTATTTATATCGATACAAATAGATTAAGCACCCAAAGCACCTGACCCTATAAACCAGTGAACACTTTAACCGACACCAACTCTATAAAATAACTTATTTTCCATAAAGTAACGTTAATCTACATCAATATTAAGATAGAAATAAAAACTGTTGTAATAAAATTTAAATTTCTCTTTGAAATCATTTTTCTCATCCATCGTCCATAATAACAGATTACCCTTTTTCTCAAGTTAATGCCTTGTACTCCAAAGTTACTCGCCCTCGGCAACTTTCTGTTTCCACTTCTTTATCCTAAACTTCCCCACTTTGTTCAACTTTTTCATTTTACACTCGAATTCTCTCTTTCGGGGGGTGATTTTTAAAGCCTCTCCCGACCACCCCAAACCCCACTCACTAAATCTCCCACTACCCACTCTAGGCGCTGAAGGCTTAGAATATTCTGAAAAATCTTCGAGGTATTTTTTTAAAAAATAAGAAGCGTGTCTTAAATATTTCATTGTGAGTTATGATTTTTCGTTTTCAATCAAATATCGGGATATATTATAGGTTATATTTTTGTTTCCGTTGTTTAGTGTTTTTCCTTGTGCACTTCACGGATTTTACTACATACATTGATCTACATTTTTAAAAAATATTTATTTATTTATTAATTTCAACGCCCTGGTGGGCTTTTACATAACAAGTTTATTACATAACAAGCTTTTACATAATATAACATACAGAAACATTTTTAAATGGAAAAAGATAGACTTTAAAAATAAAAATAAAAGTAAACATTATAATAAAAGTAGGTAGGTGAATAGATAAGTTAAGATAGAGTTAATTCATTGCAATAAAAGAGAAATAAACTAGTAGGTATGTTAACAATTACAAAATTACATTAGTTATATTTTAAAGGACGTGTCCATATTTATTTTTTCTTGCCTGTGTACGTTTTATGTACCTTCATTACTTTCAAAAGCTTGTGTGTTCATTCACAAAAATGCTATGTCAATTTTTTGTCAAAATAGTAGGTTTTCGATGAAAATATACTTTTTATAATTTTTTTTTATTTTAAATTTTATAAAAATTTTCGTTTACCTAGCTGTATGCAATTTTTTATTATTTTGTATCTTATTTGATTTTACGCCCAGCTGGATTTTTACATAGACCATATTGTAGGTACGTTAGCTATATAAAATTATGCAAAAAGTTTTTAAAGCATACGTAATGTAAAACTAATGTATTGAATATGAAACAATATGATTAAAACATGTAACAGTAACATAAAATAAAATAGAAAATAAAACATTATATTCTACGACAAATAACTTAAGATACATTACTTACGCTACTTTTTGTAGGATTCAGAAAGGTGTTGGTTAATTCTATAAATGGAGTCAGTAAATATATTATGAACCCCAAACTTGCTGCACAGATCATGCATCCTATTGGATAGTAAATATGTTTGATAGTCGGTTGTGTACGTGTTGCAGAAAAATGTTACATTTTGTCTTGTGTTCCTATTCGGTGCATTGAATTTAATATTGGCAATGATGGCAGTGCTGTCAATTAAGAGCCCGCAGTCTTCGGAGACTGTTTTGAATTTAAAATTTACACAACTTCCGTATTTCTTTCAGGTAATTACTACCCATTTGTTTTCGGTAATGAATTAAAGCAAATCTTGGAAACATAAATAGAAATAATTGCCGCAACTAGGTTTAGGTACCCCAGCGATGCATTATTCGAAGAGATACGTGTTATTGATGTAAGGCAACTACATTAGAAAAATTATAATTTATAACACAAACATTGTTACTACTACCTTTCCAACGATCATCCTCACGACACACATCATGCAGGAAGGAATCCAGTAGTTCCACATACTACATTCCTTGCTTTAAGACAATACTCTTACTCAGAGCCAAACATGTTTAACCTCATACCCGATACATGGAAATCGAAAAGTGCGTAAATCTGCGTAAATCGGTTAATTGGCTTCTGGACTTCTCTCTAAGTCGAGAGTGAACATCTGCTAACTTACAGGTAAACAACAATTGTTTAGTACATTGAATAATTATTTCATATTTTTGCGACTAGACCTAAAATTCCCAACACACTTCACAAACCCAAATAATATTTACTATAATAATAATAAATTAAATAAAAAGAATTTGGCATTCTCAGACTATAAAAATATTACCATTCGTTATTTCGGCTACTGGCATTATACCTAGCTCTCTAATTAAAAATTTAGGCGTGTTAGATTTATCAAAAAAATTATATATAAAGATGCAAAAGTCGGTCATTTTGAATACATGTAGGATAACGAAAGATTTTTTAAATATTTATGTCGAGGGATCAGTAGGATTTATAGGCCCTGTTAGAAGTTCTACCGAGCCGAACCCTCTGATATGAAAATATCTGGAGTCGGTGAATTATTTTCCCATTTGATCTCTGATGAGTTGACGTATTGTTCTTGTATTGTTTTGTATTTATTTTTCTTATATAATGCACTTGCATAATGTTGATTGACTAGATGATCATTTGTGGAAAAGTGTGTGGAAGGGTTTAGTTTTTCTTATGGGGAAGATTTAACCAGGACATAAAATCGGAAGTGTAAAAAAAAGCCTTTTATTCTGAACTTCTGTTAGGTATATTAATATTAGAAATGTTTTGTTAGTTATAATATATATGTACTATAAACACGTTTAAATCAGTTAAAATGATAATTCTTACTCGTTATAGAAACAATGAAAAAAATTAAGATGCTTATCTAATTTATCTCTTATTTTGTAAACATGAAAGTAATTTCCGCAATGTTATGAATTTAATGTTGTGTTAAAGGTGATTTCTCCAATGATATGAGTTTATTGTTATGTATTTGTGTTACATTACCTACTTAATACGAACTAAACCTATCAATTTGATTGTCCTGAAACCGGAAACCTTCCCAGTTGGACAGTCAAAGATTCATTATTCTCTAATTAAATTTTTTAGTATCAAATAAATAAATACAACTGCAACAAAATAGTTACCGCAACTAAAGTGTCTCGTCTATGAGCTGATGCCTAAATTTTTTTTATACAGGAGACGGTTGACGTAAGGCTCCCATGAGCACTTAGGCCATAGGCCCATTGTGCTATCTCCCATGTTACCTCAATCCTTTAACAGTAATCCAGTCCCTTTTATAAAGTTCACCAGGGTTGTTATTGGATATGTGGCTATGTCTTCTGGTTCTACAATGTGTCTTCCCAGCTATCTGAGCCTTGTTCCCAACAGAGCGGGACATTGGCACCAAAGGTGAATTGGAGTTTCTTCATCCTCTTCACATTTCCTGCATCTGTTTGTGTTTTCCACTCCCAACAACAGCATGTGTCTCCTGAGGTGGTAGTGTCCCGTTAGTAGTCCTACCAGTTCCCTCAGTGAGTTTCTGTCCATATCGAGTAGTTGTCTGGTTTGCCTTGGGACTGGTCCATTTATGAGTAGTTTGGATTGCCTCATTCTCATTTCTTCCAGTGCCGGGATTTGACCGACCTTTCAATATGTATTCTGGTGTAGCAAGCTGCTGCTCCAATGGCCGGCATGGATCCTGCAAGTGGTGCTTTCGTCCCTTTCCTCGCTAGTACATCAGCCCGCTCATGTCCCTAAATTCTTTTAGGTATGTCCTGGTATCCAGATCAGGGTTATTTTATTGATGGTAGCAAGTTCTTCAAGAATGGTCTTGCATTCTATCACCAGTTTGGAGTCGCATCGGTTACTTTCCAGTGCCATTACGGCTGCGTGGCTATCAGAGTAAATGTTGAATGATAAAGTTTATCTGATCACATTATATTATAGATAGCGGCTACATTTTTTGGTAATTATTCATTATAAAACCATCCCTAGTACAATCCACATAGTTATTTGAATTAGCTGTCTAAAAAAAACATACAATTTACTACCATTTCAGTATTTTGCACCAAACATTAGTTACAAATAATCCCGGTAGATGGGGTTACATACAGTCACAATGCAAATAAATACGTTCAAAGTTTCTCGCGAAAGAAGAAGAAAAAGCAAAAAAAATAGCTTTCTTCCTCTTCTAAAGTGGCCCATAAATAAAATGCCAAACTGCTTTAGCGAGTCTACGGACCTTGGGGAAAAACTTGTTCATTAAATGGTGGAACTTCGAGAAGAGGGACATTAAAATCTACTGGGGGGGTATTTGAGAATGGTAGAAATGGTTGGCGCTTTTGTAGAGTGGTCGAAATTTAGTGTATTTTATATTTAATTAGTGAATCAGTAGAGATTAGGCACTGAACGCGGTAAAAGAAAATACCTCCATACGGAGAATTTGAAAAACGTCGTAAACTATTAACAATATAAATATTTTGAATATATTTTATTTCGTTTATTTGAATGTTTTTATTATTTTTTTAAAGTGAAACCCCACAAGAGTTCCAACTGTTTGGAGCCAGTGAGACTATGACTTCCCCAATCGGGGTATTTTGTGAGACTGAAGGTAGTAGGGAGGGGAAGAGAAAGGTGAGGATGTAACTGGCTAATCAGATCTGATCACGAAACACGGCCAAAGCCATTTAAAGCAACATTCAATTCTGAATGGCTCTCTTATACCGGGGCGATACTGAGAGAGTCTCCAACTATTTAACGCAACGCGTTAAACGCGCAACGCGCCTTGTTTACAATTCTATTGTTACTCCGCATTTAAATTATTGTTCTAGTGTTTTATTCTTATGCAACGAAGCCCAAAATAATAAACTCCAGGTTATACAAAATAGGGGGATGAGAATGATTTTAAAATGCAACATTTTTACTAGAATTAAAATGATGTTATAAAATTTAAATATGATGACAACCAAACAACATATAATATATAATACGTTAACAATGATGTATAAGCTTCAAAATAATATGCTCCCAAATTATCTGCAAAGAAATGTTATGTACCATGAAAATGTTCACAATTATCCTACGAGAAGACGCAGAGATTTTAGGCTTCCCAAAACTAAACTTTCATGCACACAAAACAGCGCGTTTTATAAAGGGCAAAAACTTTATAATAACCTACCAAATGTCATAAAGGAAGCCACAAGCGTTAGCACTTTCCGTAGGACATGTGCTTTATATGTAAAAAATAATTTTTGATTGTTGAACATACTCACCAATATTATTTTAGTCACCTAGATATCTTATATAATATAAATTTGTGTTTTTATCTTTTTCTCTTAAAATGTAATTGTTATTTTTTGTATTGTTTATATTGTCCTACTAGATGTATGAAAAAATTTGCGTACATCTAAATAAAGATTCAAAAAACAAACAAACAAAACTATGGAACGTGCCGAAAATATACCATACATTATTTTAAATTAATAATTTGTGAAATAATACAAATTAATTAAATAAAATGCTTGCTAGTCGTTAGTCTTACCCCTTGTTATATTTAAATGTGCGCCATATTGATGGAAATTTTTGACAACTAATCCACATTCTAAGAAAGAAAACTCGAATGTAACTCATTTCGCTCGAGTCATATAATTCAAAACGACACATCGGAAACAAAAAATTACGTTTCTAATTTTTTTTATATAATTAAATCAAAGCCAAAATTTCATCTAAAATCAAAAAATTTGTAAGCAGGTAGGTATTTAAATACCTATGCATTTCAAATTAAAAAATTAGACAAATTGTCCAGAAAAACGTCACTAGAGTACGAATTTGACTGTCCTAAAACGGGAATCCTCCTAGTTGGGCAGTCAAAACATTTCTTAAATAATGTATATAAATGTATAATCTTTCACTAAATTAAAAAAATTATAAATTCCAAATAAACACGACTATTTCACATGAAAACAAATGTTTATAGAACCATTAAAGCGGTCACTATCTTGAAACGGAAACGTAACGTACAGACAGACGAAATCAAAACCGTCAAGTTCAAATTAAATTAAAAATTTTGCTTGGAGATAAGTATAAAATAAATTAGAATAAAAAAAACTCGAACATATAACAGCTATTTCTGGATAGTATGACGGCCTCCGTGGTCAAAGGGTGAGGCTCTCGACTAGCAAGCTGAAGGTGGTAGGCTCAAATCCCCAAAATCCAATTTTATTTGAATGACTCGTTATTTCACAATATAATCATTTAAATAACATGAGGTATATTTGTGGCACGTTCTAAGCGTGGAAGATAATTTCAGTATCGCCATGGTGTAAAACCATCATTCAGAATTGAAACGTTGCTATTTTTTACCACAGGGCCAAACAGAAGACCCTGAGGAAAATAATTTCCCTAAGGGCCTATGTCATATTTTGGGATGATGAGGTTCTTTTTTGAAAAAAGAAAAGAGAGGAAGTTCTGGGAAGGTAAAGGGTTGGGTAGGATCAGTGTTTCCAGGAGTAACGAGAGGTTAAAAGGTCTTCCTAAAGCAGCCTCTCCCGATCTGGCACACCACCCAACTGGAGGATAGGCGCATCTTGAACAAATCATCCAAACATTCTGCTCAGTGATATAAAGCGAATAGAAAATTTGAATGATTAAAAATCAAGAATAAAAATCTGGCTTAAAGAGATTAATGAAAAAACCATTAAAGACGGCTTAGAAAACTAATTAAACAGAAATTAATAATCTTCGTTCGCCTAAGCACAGGCCCTAGTGAGGAGGACTAAGGAATACAATTAATTATACGTATATTTTATTATTTTACAAGCAATAATTATTCGCCTGAAATAAGTGTTACCCTTTGTGCTATGCATAAAAATTTTTGTCTTAAACATTAGTTTACCAAAAATAAATAATAATTAATATTTGACAAGTTCTAGTATTTTACCTAAAAATGTAGACAATTTGTCTGGACGCCATCTAGTGAGAGAGTTAGCACTTACAATGCCTTTCTCATATAAAATAAAGTTGGTTGTTTTCAGGTGAAAAAAAAATGTAACAAGCAGTAATTGTTGAATGAAACACTAGTATATATTGAATTATTTCGCGGATAAGAGATAAGCCGCCATAGCTCAGTGGTCAGAGCTGTCGACCGAAAATCGAAGGGACACGGGTTTGAGTCCCGTTGGCGTCATGTATCTTTTATCAGGAGATTTTTCAATGTGGATGAGTGTTTCAGGCGAATAATTATTGCTTGTAAAATAATTGTTACCCTTTGTGCCATGCATAAAAAATCTTGTCTTAAACATTAGTTTACCAAAAAAAAATAATAAGTTTATTTTATATCAAATTTTGTATGTACAATGTTTAAATAGTCGATATAATAAAAAAAAATAAAAAAAAACCTCTACTAAATCACCAAACGTAGCAAAACACTTGGGGCTTGAAATAGCTCTAGCTGTGTTTTGTGACCAGATCTCAATAGCCAGGTACCAGCCCACCTTCCTCTTACCCATCTCCTTCCTCTACCCACTACCTCCAGCCTCACAATTTACCCAATTGGGGATATCATAGTCTCACTGGCCCCAGATGGTTGGAACTCTTGTGTGATATTCACATTTAAAAAAAACCTACTTTACTGTAGAAGCAAATAGTAATTTATTCTCACTCTAGGTAAAAACTATCTTCATAACATATTAATAAGATCTCGCACCACAAATGCCAAAAACACAACTTGTAAATTATTTTCTTCCACATCGTTTTGCAAATTCACCGACATCTCAATTTTTGGCCGCACCAAAGTGAAAAGAATTATGTGCTGGTAAAAATACATAAAACTGTGGATAATGGTCTCGCGGGGTTCAAAGTGGGAGGAAGCACGATAGATGGCCGTGGGGGTATTTGGGAGGGACCCACACCGTTTATGTTAAACCACAATAATAATTTTACCGGAAAATGGGTAAAGAAGTTGAATATTTAATGTGAAGAATTTTAATGTGAAAAACATTTTTTTTTTTGCATTTTTAGCGAAGTATTATTTATACATAGATATTACATGGAATTGTTTCAATATTAATTTTTAAAAAAATAATAATAATATTTGGAAGATACTTTCAGTACGTTTTACTTTGTCTGGTGACCACATCTGAATAGCCAGGTACTTCCCCATTTATTCTTTCCTCACAACATATATAATTGAGGATGCCGTAGATCCTTTGGCTCCAGAATGTTGGGACTGTTGTGCGGTATTCACTTAAACAGAATTATTTTTAAAGATCCATGTAATATTTTTACCCATGTACAAAAATAACATGCATATATATATATATAGCATGGAAAAAAGGTGTTTCAAATTTATTAAGAATCTTTTCAAATAATTGGTAATCCGGTTAAAAACAGGATTGCAGGCCATAACGAATGAATTAAAAGATTTCCTTTAGTTGATGTCGGTACACATGTTCATGAAAATCTAAAACTTTTCGCATTTCGTCATGAAATATTATCAATGCAAATACACTTGAGTATTGCTGATTTAATCAAATCCTGCTAAAACAGGATTGTAGGTCGTTTCGCAACAAAATTTTAGTACATTCTAAATATATCGCAACACGTGTTCATGCACCTGCGTTTGTCGTGATAATATACAATGACGAAGAGCGAAAATATTATAATTTTTACGAACACGTGTTCCGACGTCGCGATGATGCATTCGTGTTTTACTGAAAGTTTATAATGAAACCTATCAATTCATAGGTTGAAGGCAAGCAATCCTGTTTTCAATCGTGTTACGAATAATTTGATGAGATTCTCAATAACTTAGCAATACTCATTAGTTAAATTATAAACTACAATTTATTGTTACTTTATTATTATAGTAGGTAAAGTAGTTTGTTTTGTCCACAAAATGTATAATGCTAGACAACTTAAGATTATCTAAACAAAAAAAACCTCATAGGTCGTACCATCTTCAAGGTGTATCAGCACTGCAATTTGTTTTAAAACGCAATTAAAAATTAAATTAAAAAAATTAAGTTTCCAAAAATTCACCCTAAAATTTCACCCCCAACCTACTTGTAAATTATTTTCAAAGTGGGTTGTGCCAGCCAAGAATTCTTCTACCCCGTTCTGGCTTTGGTCCACTGTATATTATCTTGTCTCTTGCTTCTTCCTGTTTTTCTTTAAATTAACCTGTTTTTCTAACATTAATTCTGTGTACACTGTCACGTTTTGTGGAACGCGGTTTGTGGAAATTAATGAACAGTTAAAAATATTACAACAACTGCAGTTGTTTTATTCGTGAGTTATTGTTATCGTGGGTTGTTTTTTTGGATGTGATAAAGTAATATTTTTTATGTAGCTTGTGGGTAGTTGAGTTGATAAATACTCGTACATCGGGTTCCTACTTAGTGTCGATTCAATTCCTATTAAGTCCTTGATCATTGCACTCGAAATATTTTCTGCTTACATAAGTTAAGTTTTTTTTTAATTTATACAAATATTGTCATTCGTAACCAGGATATGCTATTTTGTCTAAACGTCTTTTAAAAAATATTGTCTTTCGTAACCAGGATATTTATGCTACTCGTATTTTAGTAAACGTCTTTTAAAAAATATTGTCATTCGTAATCTGGATATGCTATTTTAGTAAACGTCTTTTAGAAAATATTACCCAAAAATTATTGGATGAATTCAAATTATTTTTTTTTATAGTGAATACCTCACAAGAGTCCCAACTGCTCCCGTCTGGAGCCAGTGAGACTATGGCATCCCCAATTGGGGAATGTTTTGAGGCTGAAGGTAAGTGGAGAAGGGAAAGAGGAAGGTGGGAAGTACCTGGCTATTCAGATCTAGTCACTAAACACGGCTAAAGCCATTTGGAGCAACGTTTCAATTCTGAATGGTGGTCTTACACCAGGGCGATACTGGTAGTATCTTCCACTCTGGAACGTGCCGCAAATATACTATATATTATTTTAATTAATTAATTGTGAAATAACACAAATCAATCAAATAAAATTTATTTGCGCACGCCGGGTTCGAACCCGCGACCTTCGGAATGGCAGTCCAATGCGTTACCACTGGACTATGCCGGCCGTCAATATTAACAATAAATAAAATTTATCAAAAAAACGCATTACTACAAATCCATAAAGACAAACTAACAATAAAGTCATTTAGCACCAGACCGAGAACCTTAGGACAAATAATAATCCCTAAACTTAATACTACAACAGCCCAACATCATTACACATACTCAGCAATAAAATGCTTTAACGAACTCCCTATAGAAATACAATCCGAGAGGAATAATTATGAAATTTTTAAACAAAAACTCAAAAAACATTTTACTATTAAATAATTTTTAAGTATGTGTTACGATATGCCAACCTATATTTCCATTATGTACAAAATAAATGCCATCTTATAATTTTCATTATGTATAAAAATAATTTTTCATTATGTACAAAAAAAAACAACAATTGCTACTTATATTTTTATTATATATAAAAAAGTAATTCTTCATGCATCCAAATTGTAACAACTGATAAGTATGTATAGTACTGTCAATTTGATAGTGCTCCCTCCCTAAACACGAGAATTTCTCAATTAGGGAGGTATTGTTACCACTAATATTATATATTATATATATTGTTTAATTATGTATTATATGTATATTGGTTAATAAATAAAAAAATTGTCATTCATAACCAGGATATGCTATTTTAGTAAACGTCTTTTAAAAAATATTGTCATTCGTAATCAGGATATGCTATTTTAGTAAACGTCTTTTAAAAAATATTGTCATTCGCAACCAGGATATGCTATTTTAGTAAACGTCTTTTAAAAAATATTGTCATTCGTAATCAGGATATGCTATTTTAGTAAACGTCTTTTAAAAAATATTGTCATTCGCAACCAGGATATGCTATTTTAGTAAACGTCTTTTAAAAAATATTGTCATTCGTAATCAGGATATGCTATTTTAGTAAACGTCTTTTAAAAAATATTGTCATTCGCAACCAGGATATGCTATTTTAGTAAACGTCTTTTAAAAAATATTGTCATTCGTAATCAGGATATGCTATTTTAGTAAACGTCTTTTAAAAAATATTGTCATTCGCAACCAGGATATGCTATTTTAGTAAACGTCTTTTAAAAAATATTGTCATTCGCAACCAGGATATGCTATTTTAGTAAACGTCTTTTAAAAAATATTGTCATTCGTAATCAGGATATGCTATTTTAGTAAACGTCTTTTAAAAAATATTGTCATTCGTAATCAGGATATGCTATTTTAGTAAACGTCTTTTAAACAATATTGTCATTCGTAATCAGGATATGCTATTTTAGTAAACGTCTTTTAAAAAATATTGTCATTCGTAATCAGGATATGCTATTTTAGTAAACGTCTTTTAAAAAATATTGTCATTCGCAACCAGGATATGCTATTTTAGTAAACGTCTTTTAAAAAATATTGTCATTCGTAATCAGGATATGCTATTTTAGTAAACGTCTTTTAAAAAATATTGTCATTCGCAACCAGGATATGCTATTTTAGTAAACGTCTTTTAAAAAATATTGTCATTCGTAATCAGGATATGCTATTTTAGTAAACGTCTTTTAAAAAATATTGTCATTCGCAACCAGGATATGCTATTTTAGTAAACGTCTTTTAAAAAATATTGTCATTCGTAATCAGGATATGCTATTTTAGTAAACGTCTTTTAAAAAATATTGTCATTCGTAATCAGGATATGCTATTTTAGTAAACGTCTTTTAAAAAATATTGTCATTCGTAATCAGGATATGCTATTTTAGTAAACGTCTTTTAAAAAATATTGTCATTCGTAATCAGGATATGCTATTTTAGTAAACGTCTTTTAAAAAATATTGTCATTCGTAACCAGGATATGCTATTTTAGTGAAAAATTTTTAGAAAATATATTAATAATGAAACAGTTTTTTGATTACTCTACATCGCAATGTCCTATTCAAATTCGCATGTCCTTTCCCAAAAGTCAACGACAGTGTTATTCATTTGTTATTTTACCACATATGTCATTTGTTTTCTTGGAATCGAATGTTCGACGAAGTTGAGAGTGCATGTTATTTCGCTGTTTGTACGAATAATCTAGTGAAAAGTCCATTAAATAGTGCAAATTTTATCCCCAAGTTCAATATTGTCGTGTAGGGAATGTAAACGGAATAATGTGATTACAATTTAACATTAATGATGATTGAATAAGGTGTACATCGACAAACTATAAGTGACCCAAAGATAAAGTAGAATGAAACAGGAAAGCAACTAACATCATTGCCAGGTAAACGCTTCCTTTCCTCTGTCCTCGTATTATTTAAATCTATGTCATTTTCATAATGAGCTATAGTTTTGAAAAGCTGTCAAATTGATAAAGCCATAAATAAACCACTCGCGATACAGTGTAAAGTTTGTTTTATTATTTTATTTTATGTGAATACCGCACAAGAATTCCAACTTCAGCTACCAACCATCTGGAGCCAGTGAGACTAAAGCATCCCCAATTTGGACATATTATGAGAATGGAGGCAGTAGGGAGGGGAAGGAGATTAGGACATGCCTAGCTATTCAGATCTGGTAACCAAACACGGCTAAAGCCATTTTAAGCAACGCTTTAATTCTATATGATTTTACACCAAAGTGATAGGTACTGAGAGAATCTTCTTCTTATATATAATATTTTAAGTAAATAAATAGATAACAGAATATAATAACTCGTATATAACAGAAATAAATCAAATAAAATTTATTTGCGCTCGCTGGGATTTGAACCCACGATTTCCGGATTGCTAGTCGGAGGCTTCATCCGTCAACCAAGTCGGAATCATATGTAAGTATAAATTATATGTAAAAAACGACACAATTGAGACCTGTGCGAAACCAAACGGTAACTGAGCATTAATTACAAAACAGAAAGACTGTTCGTTAAAAAGGTAATGCCTAATAAACTCTCGAACAGATGAGATTTGGTTTTTAAAATTTTCACTGTTTTTTATACTCTAGTCGTTGTTTACTGCTCAATCATGGGCTACGTTAAATTACTAACTAATGAACCGTGACGCCATTTCCTCGCAGGGGTAGGCAGAGTGGTTGGACCGCAATGTAACCCTTGACACATACTGCTTTATTCAGATTCAAACATCACCTCATACAAACTCACTCGAGTATTTCATTAACTTGATTGTCACATGTCTTCTTCGGACGTCCACAAGAAGAAAAATTATTGGTAAAAAAATATTTCTATTTTATTAAGAATCTTTTAAAATTAATAGTAATCAGGTTAAAAATGGGATGGCAGGTCCTTAACAAATGAATTGACAGGTTTCTGATAATCTTTTATTAAAATATCAATGTCGTCACGATGTCGGAACACGTGTTTCAAAAATCCAAAAAAATATTTTCTTACTGTATTTTATGTTATTGTTCAATAAAGTAAAAATTTCTAGATTGTTCTAGTTTGAAATAACCTTTTTGAAATCTTCTGTTATACTTTCCAGAAATCGAAGACAGGAAAACACCACCCACTTTAACTCCTTCAGCTAAGATATCTTGTCTCCGGTATCCATTACCTGAAATAATAAAATTAAAGTAATTGGAAATTATTCGTCCAACCCAAAATATTTTCCAAACGATATCTACCAAATTACATAAAATTTCCAATTACTTACCTACTAATAAAAAAACAGGCTACAATAAATTAATTTTTGGCGAATTTTAACTAATATCACTTCATGGTAAATTTACAATCCAAAAACGTAATATAAAACTCTAAAAACGTTAAAATTTCAAAAAGAGGTTCAGATTCTCCACTACGATTCGTTACTCTCAGTATCGCCATGGTGAAAGACCACAATTCAGAACCGAAACTTTGCTTGAAATGGCTTTAGCTGTGCGTGATGACCGGAAACGAATAGTCACGTACTTACTTACCCACATGTTTCTATCCCATCACCTTCTCCGTGGTCGAGGTGTAAAGCTCTTGACTAGCAAGCCGAAGGTCTCGGGTTCAAATCCCGGCGTATTCAAGTTAATTTTATCTGATTAATTCACAATTTATTAATTTTAAAAAAACCATATACATAGTATACTTTCGACACGTTCTCAGTATCGCGTTGGTGTAAAAACACCATTCAAAATTGAAACGTAGTTTGAAATGATTTTAGCAGTGTTTGGTGACTATATGTGAATAGTCAGGTACTCCCCCACCTTCCTATTTCTCGTCTCCTTCCCCTCTTTACTACCTTTAGCCTCACAACATACCCCGATTGGGGATGCCATAGACTCACAGGCTCCAGAGGGTTGGGAGCAATTTGTGAGACTCTTGTGCCGTATTCACGTATATATATTTTTTTTAATTTCCGTCCCAACTCCATTCAATAGGTATACCGAATAAATATTATTTTCTGGCGAGCTATGGCCTCGTTAAATTTGCACAGTATCTTGTTGCAAAATCCGAAAATTCTTGGTCAGTGAAACTTGTAACAAAATTATCATTTAAGGATATAGGTATCATTATCCGCTCTATTTTTCACAATTTATTTTTTTTTAAATGTAAAAATTCGTATAAAGCCAAGAATTTTTTCATGTGTCATATTATATTATTTTTAATTTAAGAGATTATAAAATTTGATAGGTTCACAAGAACCAAACGCTTTATGGTTAGGTAATGCTTAATCGTTTTTAACGAATCATATTTTTCAAAATGAACATCTGTTCATAGGCAGCTGGACTCTCAAAACTGGTTTTTAAAAATGTCCCATTGTAGGCAAATCAATAGAAAAAGGCATAGTGACCCGAAAACCTAATTTGCATACCGATCAAACTGGTTTTAGCCAAATGTCGGACAAGGGTGAGTTGGCGAACTGCCCTTCCGGTTACAAACATCCCTTAGACCACGACCCTTAACTTATTCTGTATGTAAGGGTTGGTCATGGATGGATTTACGTTTAGGAGAGTATATGGGGTGTAGGGCAGATCAATTTATTCGTTCATCGTACCTGTTAATACTAGAGACATATTATTTATAGTACAATATTTTGATGGTAGAATAACTTATTGAATAAAATCTAAACATGTACTATTTAATAATCGAACACCACTCCACTTTATAAATGACTGAAGTTGATATGGTCGAATTAGTTTAGTGGTCAGAGCATTACCCCTCAAGGGAGAGGTCGCGGATTCAATTCCCAAATGGGCCTGAATCCTTTTCTGTTTTACATTTAACGTTTTGAGAGTAGTCAACAGTCAAACGGCGCCTGCTTATCTAGCACGGTCGATCGGTAAAGGATTTATCGATAATATCGATAACTTGTTTGTTCCCGAGCGCGATTGCAGATTGACACAAAAAACAGTTCACATCGAATAAATTAAGAACACTTAGTCATTGAGTACCATTGTTCGTTCATTGGCGGTCTGCAGTCATGAACGATTACAAGCTACCTTCATTATCGATTAAGGCGATGCCATACGTAGTAATGCAAAATCATGTGTTTTTGGTTTGAAAATTTGGTCACCTAGAAATGTTTTAGATGCTTTAATTAAATACTGCGAGTAGAATACATCTTGGCCTTTGAAATAATATAGTAATTTTTAGGTAAGTCTTTTTATAAGACCAGAAAAAAAATAATGTAAAAGCCTATGAAAACTGCTTTAAAGTTCAAAATCTCCTACTTATGAACCCATTTTCGGTTATGATTTTATTGTATAATGTGGCAAATTAAGTTATTTATAAAATGATCAAAAAAAATTAAATATTTATGCCTGAACATCCACAAAATACAATAAAAGGCACTTTTTGGCCATGTTTTTTTCCTGCATAAATCATAACAGGCGGAAGGTGTTAAGCGGGAATTTAAACCTTATCGCCATCTACGTAAGGGTTGTTATCGATAGCGGTTCAATTTAAAATATTACACGACGTAGTGCATCGCCTTAAACCCTTTTCGATCGCCCGTGATAGATACCCTGATGCTAGTTAAAACCTCAAAAACAACTATCAAGTGTTAGGTATTATCGCGCCTTGGATCCTTGGCGCCTTGGCAAGTCGACGCCCGGAGTTATCATTATTGTCATCAATGATCAAATGTATTTATAATAATTTGGTTTAGTAACTTCCTATGGAAAATAAACCTTTTAATTTTTTACTTAAGTGAATCTTTGCATTTGTTGTTTAGTACACAAATTTCCCTATTTCTGAATAGTATTAATTTAATGTCCGACCAGACTGCCCGAATCCAGATGGGCTACAGCATCCCAACTCTACGAATGCTACTGGACTGTTGGTATTTATTAAGCAAATGAAATGCCAGGAACTATCTGACTACTCAGATCTGGTAACAATATTTTAATTCTCTTTGAAAAACTAATATGTATTTGTTTTTATAATGTTCGACCGTAAAGTTCGCTGGCTTATTTACAAAATATTTGGCAATGCCTTCGGAAGGTGAAACAGCTGTCGCGCGTAAAAATATATGTACAACAGAATAACTGTTTGCTAAACGAAATTGGGGACACCCAATGAAGATATTTCAAGATAACAAAACACAGGGCGGACCATGTCAAGAGTCGGAATAATAGAATAGTATAATCATAAATGAGAAGATGTATGAATGTGAATGAAGATAGTATGCCAAGATAGAGTTATATGGCGATCTGGCCTGCCCACTCTAGCGGTGAAACGGCGTGATGGTTAGTTAATTCGTTAGTTTATAATGAAGAGAAAGTCAACTACATAATTTAAAACTATTAACTGAAATCCGAAAGTTAACTTTTAATCATTACAAAACTTTGTTCCTTGATTTTTTATCCTTAAGCAATGACTCTAATAAAAAGTAAGATATAAAAATTAGGGTTCCATTCTTAACCCTTTAGCCACGGAGAACAATCAAACCCAGCACGTGAGAACCGGTTTAGGTCACTAAAGGGTCTCTTCCTGGGGTCTAATAGGCCCACTTTCTGTAGCCAATGCAACGGACAACCCTTTATGGTCCAGATACTACTCACAATGGAACCTTATTTGATGCAATATGCTAATTTTAAATGGATTTTAAGTCTTTTGTTGGGGTCAGAAATGCCCGTTGGTTGGAGATGGGTTGAAATTTAATGCAGTAGTTGCTTGTTATCTTCTGAGAAGATGTTAAGGAGAAATTTTAAAATAGGTTTTGCAGTAAAAAAACGCCAAGGAAACATTTTGTGAATAACTACAAAAACATCTTGCTATCTTTATATATACCTCCAAAATATACTAGACGGAATATTTTGTTCTACAACAATAACTTCGCTACGAATTCTGTGTTAGAAAGAATACATAGGTTGGGCAATGAACTAAGTGATGTCGCTGACATATTTAATTTAAACTTCAATACATTTAAAGCCAAATTAGTCCACCACTTTTTAAATGTAAATAATGTATGAGAAATCATTATATTTTGTTTCGATTTTCTATTGTTTGTTTTATACTGTTGCTAAAAATGAAATTTGTAATTTTTATGTACTTAAAAGCCCAATAGGACGTCAATAAATAAATATTCAAACAGGTAACCTACCTACTACTCTACCTACCTACATAAAATGCGCTATATAAATATTAAGTATGTACTAGTTACATAGCATAAAATCACTAAGTAACGTCTCAAGCATTAAAAATATTTTTTCTCTAATGTGAAACTGCCCAAGAGAGTCCCAACTCGTCGGGAGCCAGTGGGGCTAACGCATCCCCAATTGGGGTATGTTGTGAAGCTGAAGGGAGTAGGTAGGAGGAGTAGGTAGGGGAGAGGAATGTGGGGAAGTACCTGGCTATCCAGATCTGATCACCAAACACAGCCAAAGCTGTTTCAATTCTAAATGGTGAATGGTGGAAACACAAACTAATCTAATTAAATTTACGTACACTTGAACCCGCGACCTTAAGCTTGCTAGTCGAGAGGCCGTCGTATGTCGAATCTCCTTACTAATTTTGCTTAAAAATCACAATATTTGTGCTTCTACCCGTTGTCATTTTCATTGCTCTAAAACCTTGATATGTTTATTTAATTACGAATAATAATGGACAGAGATGTGTTGTGTTTAAATAAACAAATATTTCGAATAGAAAATTTAAAAAAAAAACGGGTGGTGCATAACAAAAGATGTTGTAACAGGGGTGATTGAAGATGTGCAAAGATCATTTTGGTCCCTTTTAACGGGTTACCGGATGCTGCGAACGTACAGGGTGGCCAAACATCAACGTTTTTTTGTTAATATTTGCAAAAATATTTTCTTAATATTGTGACTTGTTCAAATTTTTTTGTTGTACATTTATATAAATATTTTTTTATGTTTGTATTTCGGTATTTTGATATATGTCACCGTTTTTATCTGTAAGAATTTAACGTAGAAATTGTTTTCTGTAGACAAAATACATCTTTTTATTTCATTTTCATGCAAATCGTATGAGATGATTATCCTGTTAATATTTTTAAAGGTATTAAATAATTTCTATCAAATTCTTTACCCATTTCTATCTTCAGACTCCATTCGATTCAATTTGATTCCACTCTATTCGATTTGTTTCCATTCTATTCGATCTGATTCAATTTGATAATATTTGATACAATTTGAATTCTTTTTATTTGATCTGATTCCATTCGATTCGATCTGAGTCGATCCGATTCAGTTCAATCAATTGCATTTAAATTTAGTATCCCTGTGCGCTCCAAACGCTCTTCTGTCCTATTGAAAGTATACTAGATCAATGCAAAACAAACGGCAAATAAAAATCTTTCTTAAACAGACTATTTAACAATTACAATAACATGTTATCGAAAGTGGACATTTTCACTTGAGAGTTAAATAGATACATCACATTCAAACATGTCAAACGAGACAGATAGTACAAATATTATAATCGTGGGTGTGGCCTAGATAACGTCCTTTGTCTATTAGGCAAGCGATATTTGAAAATGATGGAGGAAGTTTAAAACTTCAATGTGACAAAAAAAAACGCTTTGAGTGTAAAACGTCGTCTGACACAAGCATAAAACAATATTATTCTGACATGTCATTGCTAACTTATCTATTTTTTTATTATTCTGAAATGAATTTAATTTTTTATTTATTTCTAACTTCTTATTAGGTTATGGTTTTTGTTTTAAGGCAAAGAGGATATTTATAATACTAATTGGTTGTATTTACGGTATATTGCAAAAAAATAATATATAAATAAACAATATCAATGTGTTCATAACTTTTGGTTCACCCAATAACCCCTAACGTTATTAGAGGGATAGGTAGCCAGAACGACCCAAGGTATTGTATGTTTAAGGCCAAAGGTTAGAAGGTATTACCTTCCTACTATACGGAGATAGGTCACTGAAATGAACTCGTAATTACTTCCGTAATGCCAAACCCAGTAAACATTACTGAAATATAAAATTAAGTAAAAAAAAAAATGATTTTTTTGGCAGGTAAATTATAGGTGCTTTCAGTATTATAATATGTTCAATCATTTTAAACTCTACAGACAGTTTTATGCGTGAAGTCGAGAAGTTTGCCAGTTCGCAAAAATAACTATTTTATTAATTTTTTTAATTAGTGGGTAGGCATAAATAACCCATAGACAATAGAAACAGAGGGAGATATAGCATACGAGTTGCATGAACTATCAAAGCGGCAATGTAATGAAAGCTATACGTGTCGTGTGTAGGTAGAAACGAAGGCGGGGCGGGGTTATAAATAATAAATACGAAAATGATATTCATTGAAAAAGAAGATAACGAACACAAATAAAACTAAACGTTACAAGAAACAGAACAAGTTACAGAAAATAAAAATGTAATGGTCGAGAAAGCGGCTTTGACTCGCTAAGCTATACAGACTTAATTATTTTTCGCCATTTAAAAAAAAAATTATATATTCAAAAAACTGCGACAAGTTGACTAACGAAAATCACGTGAGTCCCCAAAACTCACAAATGGTGAATTGACATTACGAAATTTGCAGAGATTTTCCCGTATTGCAATCATGACCAGTGCAAATATTATTATTTTTACAACATAATTTCCATCATAAGCTTTGAAATATACAATCTACCGTAAAATATTTTCAAAACTTTACATTAGGTTCGTAGAGTGTAATTTATTATAATCATTGAATATAATTTAATTTATATTTCTTATTAAATGTAAAAAAATATACACATTTTTTTTTGTTTTAAATTTTACACAACTGATAAGAAACCATTTATTAAGGGTTGCGTAAAATTTAAAACACGTTTATTAGTAAGGCCCAAAATATATACATTGAACTATGTACTAAAAAAAATATATAATTCGAAAAATATTTATGAAAATAAAATTAGTTTGTGTCAACCCTTAAATGTCCGAAAGACAATCTGGACCCCTTTTGGCACAAGCTTAAAAACGTGTGAAAACCAGTTGGGTCACTTCCAGTATGCAAATGAGGCGCGGCCGGCAATGAATGAAAAGGGACTAGGTTAAAAATGACCCGCGAAGGGGTCAAAAGGTCTCCATTGTCCATTGCAGGTAAAGAAAGGCTTAACAATATTATTGCCATTTTTTATAGCGCCAAATTGTTCAGGTATGATGATTTTATTATTTCCGGGTGCTTTGTATCTAAAAACCGGTTGTTTTCAAGATTGGACCGAATGAACTAGGAGCTTTTTTACATTTAGTCAGTGTCGGAATTTTACGCTGTGATGTCGAATATTTTTAAAGTTCTATCTATTAAATACCTATCAGTTAATTTTGTGCTTTTTTCGTAAATAAGATACTTGTGGTCAGTTTATAACAAGTGTTTAAAAAAGGTTAGAAGATTGGTAAAGTGGGGTGCGTTGGTGGTTTTTTTACCTGTTTTAATTACTTTATTATTACTGTGTTGATTCTCTCGTATTTAGTTAATAATTGTTAATTTCAACCCCACACAGGAGACACCGAGGAAAATATTTTCTCTCGTGGCGTATGTCATCTTTGGGGACTCTGTGTGGAGGGCGTTTAGGTAAGGGAAAGAGAGGAAGTTGTAGGAAGGAAAAGGTATGAGGGGTGGGTAGGAATCTGTAGGTCAATATGAAGTACAGGGCTTTCCAATAAGAGGCGTTATTTTGAATAGCCCGCTATTTCGGTAGATCTTACTTTTGAAGCTGTCATTTTTTGACAAGTAGAAACTACGCCATTAATAAAAATGGAACGATACACGCTTCAACAACGCATTGAAATTATTAAAATTCTCTTGAGTGAATCAAATGCAAATCATCTTGAGCGATGAGGCCCATTTCCACCTCGGTGGCTTCGTCAACAACAACATTGTCGCATCTGGGGCTCGAAAAACCCAAGAGTTATTGTTGAAAAGCCTCTTTATCCTCAACGTGTGACTGTTTGGTGCGGTTTATGGTCCTTACATTTGGAAAATGAGGCTGGAGCAACAGTTACGGTGAATGGATTGCGCTATCGAGAGATGATTAATGTTTTTTTTTGGCCGAAATTTGAAGGTATTGAACTGGACAACGTTTACTTTCAACAAGACGGCGCTAAGTGCCACACAAGCAACGAAACCATTGATCTTTTACGATTGAATATCAAAATAACACGTCTTATTGGAAAATCCTGTATAAATCCATCCCACTCATTGCTGTGCAAGGCGGCGATTCTATAGAGAGTTCGGCTGGAGAGATAAAAGGCCCTCCTCTACGAGTTTCTCCCGATCCGAAACGCCACGCAAAAGGTGGGCAAACGTATTCGCCGGCAAGACCTCGACAAACCTCACCCCATGAACCCGGGCACCCCTGTTAAGTCACCAAACGTAGCGAACTTCTTGAGGTGACCTATGGCAGGGGCAATAATTATCCAATAAATGGTTCGCAGGGCGGCGGTTCCCGTAACTGCCTCCCAAATTAAGAAAAATAAGAAAGTTTTTATATATATATTTAAGCGATTGGACACCGTTTGCATTTCTTCGTTTATAGACGAATCTAATTTATCAACTACCTCTTCATTGCGCTATTTCAGAGCAGGCAGAGAGGATAGAATACACTATATATTCACATTCATACACACTACATTGTGGTTCCACTCTCGATATGACTAGACTCAAAACTCAAGTATTTGAAATAATTATAAGCAATAATTAGTCATCCGAAATACTAATACAAATTGAAAATATCTCCCGAGTAAAAATAAATGCCGCCAACGGGAATTGAACCCGTGCCTTCCGATGTCCGGTCAGGTGCTCTGTATCCACTGAGCTATGTCGGCTTATTTCCAACCCGCCAAATGATTCAATATGTACTGGTACCTCAATCAACCATTACTGCTTATTTTATTTTTTCACCTGAAAACAATCAACTTTATTTTTGTAGGAAAGGCTTTGTTAGTGCTAAATTTCTCACTAGATGGCGTCGAGACATATGATATCTTCATTTATAGGTGAAATACTTTTGACTTGTCAAATATTATTATTATTTTTTTATTGATTCATCCGAAATGCTTGTATTAGTTCAATAAAAAAAAACTCAAGTATTTGGTCCACGTGATTGTGCCTTACCTTCCTGAAACTTCCTAAGTTCTTTTTTTTATTACATTATTTGAAAAATAAAGCAGAGCTTGTGTAACTTGTGTATTTGGGGGGTGGGTTATTTGTTTATAGTATTCAGTTTAAATGTTCACTGTGTTTTTTTAATGTGAAATTTAAAATCTTATAAATTATTATTTATAAGTCTGAATCTTTCTGATAATAAATTTAAAAAATACTCTAAGATATCTATAATTTAATTTCCCCATTGTTTGTTTAAATTTTGTAGTTGGTATTGATGGATATCAAAGATTTCTCTTATTTATAAATAGTTTTTTTTTACAATATTAACTTTGTAAATTTGCAATTTGAGTTCTGTAGTAATAGAATTAGCTTAAAACTTTTTATTACGCTTATCTTAAATTTTTCCGTTTTTGAAGTATTTTGAAGGCTTTCGAATATATAGATAATACAATATAAGGACAAATACCTACTCGGAGAAAAATTAGCATGGCTGATTTATTGAAATCCTGTTAAAAACGTGATTGCAATCCACTTCTCAATAAATTATTAGTCTATTCAGAATACATCGGAACACGTTTTCATGCAGGTTTCCTTTTTCTGAAAAATATAATGACGAATTGTTACAATATTATAATTTTTATGAACACGTGTTCCGACATTTTAATAACATATTCATGTTCGACTGACAGTTTATTTACTGTCAATTCAGTCGTTGAAGGCCTGCAGTCCCGTTTTTAAAATGAATTCGAAAAACTTGACCAGATTTTTAATAAATAAGCTATATTTCATATCATCAAGTTTGGTTACAAAAACACAGCTAAAGTAATTTCAGGCAACAACGTTTCCTTTCTGAATAGTAGTATATTCTATGCTGTTCTTTCAATCCTAACAACACAAAATGACAAATGTCATAAAGGGGTGAAAAAAATTAGGTATATATACCTATATTTAATAAAACTAAATATTTGATAACTAATAAACAGTGAGAGTTTAACGTTCCAATCTAATTTCAAATTTGAATTCTAAAAGCATCCGCCATATTTGATTCGCCATCGAATGGTTCCATTTTGTAAGCCACCCCCACACAACTTTACTTCGATCCCATTGGCCAGTTTAGTAGTTTTTTTTATCTATGAAAAGAAATAATAAAAATGGAAACTATTCTTCATCCCCCCATTTATCCTAAATCTATTCAACAAAGAAATGCTAACAAACTCCCCCATTTTTAAATAGCACACACCCTTGTCTATGAAAAGTAAAAAAAAAATCAATACTACATCACTTAGGCAAACCATTTTAGAATAATTGGCTCTCCCTTGGGAAAAGACTTTGTCAGAAATAATTATATTTTCTTGTTCCTATACCATATAAAATATCAACATCGAAATGTATTTTCGTAAAATGTCGTGTTTTATCCAGAATTGAAGCCTAAATAATATCTCGTTTAAAGCGTCAAAACGGAACATTCAAAGGGTCTATGCAACTATTTTTAGTTTTCTGTTTCATTTCCATTAGCTATAAAGCTTTTAAATATACGAACATATATCTAAAAATAGAAAAACGTATTCATTTAATCCATTAAAGGTTTCAAATTAAAAGTGTCCTGGTCAACCTTTTGAAGGTTGACTGATTGATTTTCATCCGGGCAAAACCGGGTAGTAAAATTATTACGTAAAATACTGCGCAACTTGTCATATTTTTTTTGCTAAGACCAAGTCAATGCATTAATGGGTCGCCATGCATTAATCAACTGAAAATAAAAAATAAAAAAATAAGTTTTAAAAAACATGGGTTTTCAAAATATGATTGCGAGTAGGTTAGGTACTTCTGAATATCTCAAAGTAATATATAATATTGTTTACAAATGTTTAAATTAATTACGATAAATAAAGTTATGTATGTATATTTTTGATTGTCAGGATTGTCAGGCCATTAGACTCTCCAACGACAATCGTTGGAGAGTTTTCATTAAGAACGAAATAAAACAAATCACAAAACGAAGCGACACAAAATGTTACCTTCTTTAGGACAATTAAGGCGTAAGGCACGCTCTGGGAGGGTGCACCGGTTTCGGGACAATTAATAACAGGTTGTTTTACTATTGAAATCAAAGAGATTTACAAGCTTATATTGATGAAAACAAAGCATTTGAAATACTCCTCCATATAGTTGTTGCAATAAATTCAGGAGCTTGGTATTACAGGAACCTGACTACAAAACTGATGTTTTGAGTTTAGCTTGGTTTCGTCAATTTTTTTTATAATAATCATATTTATTAGTGACACAAATCTCTATTTCGTACATACAGCTATTTAAATTGTGCATTCCAATCTCTTTTTTTGCGTTTATCTCAAAACTGTGTTTTTGTAGATAAGGCCATGTGATCCTAAACCCCCGAATTGGAGATCAACTATCGCGCTAATTTTCTCACATACGTTGGAAAACTATTTTTCCTCAAACATTATGTTTTTTAGATATTGAGCCATGAGATCCTAAACCCCGAATTGGAGATTAACTATCGCGCAAATTTTCTCACATATGACGGAAAACTATTTATTTTTAAATGACTTATTAATGTAACTTTTAGCTACACACAAGGCTTTATAATACCATTATTTTACTTCTCACAACTCTTCGTGAATTTCTATCACACTGCCAGAATTACACCGGTCGGTGACTGAGTTGCCATTGCGTTTGGGTTCCACCCAGGCGTTAACACAAGCCACATTTTCCGCTTACTGTGGTGGAAGTAGGAAAGTTTTGTCATTATTTTTTTAAATAAAAAAGAGAATTACACACATGTTTTTTTAAACACGACATTTATTTAGCACTCATTTATACACTTAACATGTGTTATTAGGTGCAATTTAAGTGGGTTCAATTCTCCCCATGTGTAATTTCATCCAAATGTATTTCCGTCCACGTATAATTTTAGCAGCATAATATCGGTAAGTAAAATTCACGTCTGCTTATGTAATTTAATCCTGACACTATTTAGAAATATATGTAAATAGCTAATATTACCTAATCCAGTTACATTCACGATTATCAAATTCATTACTTTCGTGTTCTGTTAATATTTTCTCAAACGACGAAAAAAAATTCTTAGGCAGTTATGATTCGACATTGCTGGAGATTACAAATCTTTTTTAACAAAATTTTTACTTTTATTGAAAAATTGAAAATATTTGACAGACGACAATGTGTTTTTCTTGTATTATTTTCGAAGATATTCACAATCAATTAACTACATAAACAACATGGAAATGACGTCGCTTAGGTTGATAATACTTTTAAGGATTGAAAGTTTTGAACATAGTTTAGATTAATGTAATTTTTTAAATACAAATAAATTTACTGTAACTTCCATCATAACATTGCCCATAACCGGGAAGTTACCACTCTTTATATTTCCATCCATCTTTTCAGAGATTGTAATTTTAAAAGGGAGGGAAAGAAAATTCTAAAATACGTGATAGATCACTGGTGAAGCCATTCACACTTGCGTCTCATTGTGTTCCCCTTTCTTACTCTTCCCTGTTATCCCCTCTTCTAACTTCCCGCCCCTTCACTACTTTTCAAAACTTTATCTCCTTTCGATCAATGAAGAACATTAAAAATGAACGAGTCGGAATTATCTAGAAATATATTTTGGTTTATCATTCTGTGAGGAGTTCAATATATCTAGCTAGAATTAAAACAAATCAGCAGTTGCTGAAAAAAAATTATTATTATTACAAATGATATATTAATTTAACGTAATAAAATATATTTTATGAATTCGCATTTCCGAAGCCTTTTCTGTTATTTTTTTTAAATGATAAACAAATGTTTATAAGACAAGGTTTTTGTAATAAGTCGAAATATTTCACCAACAAATGTAGAAATAATATGTCTCGACGCCATCAAGTTGGAAATTTAGCACTTACAAAGCCTTTCCTACAAAAATAAAATTGGTTGTTTACAGATGAAAAAAATATAATAAGCAGTAATTGTTGATTGAAGTACTCGTACATATTGAGATATTTGGCGGGTTGGAAATAAGCCGACGTGGCTTAGTGGTCCAGGATCTCTGACCGGACATCAGAAGGCGCGGGTACGATTACCGTCGACGGCATTTATTTTACCCGGGAGATATTTTCAATTTGTATTGATATTACAGGCGACTAATTATTGCTTATAATAATTTACTATCCTCTCTGTTCTTTAATCTATATGTCTCGTTCCTGGAACGAAACTTGGATAAATACCAAAACCCGAACTGGATCTTTTGATGCTAGAATACAAAATCATATTCTAAGTAAACCTGTGTTCTACGGTAAAAAAATCTCGTTTCTCGAGGATGAGAATTGGTCCCTGTTTCAAAGTTTGTTTAATATCCGAGTTCTAGACAGTTAATTCTGCAAGTACGGTGTGGAGAAGGAGCCCCTTGGCCATGTCTTATTATATTGTAAAAATGATTCTGCCTTCATACGTGTAGTTATCGTTCGTGTTCTTAAATATTGATAAATTACGACTCAATGTGGTTGGAGCGGTTTATTATATTGCATCCAAAAAATAATCGTAGAAAACACAAGCAGAACGTTTTACAAAGGAAGGTTCGAGATATAATTTCAAGCGCGTAGGCAATTAACTCGGTCTCGGTGTTAAGGTTGCTGATACTGTACTGTCGAGTTCCTTCTTGCTGTCGCTTACATAGGTGAAAAATTTTCTCGAACATTCCAGTTGCTAACTAACTAACTAACTAACTAACCATCACGCCGTTTCCCCGCAGGGGTAGGCAGAGAGGACGGACCGCCAAACAACTCGGTCTTGGCACACACTCCTTGCCTCATTCACATTCATACCCTGTTTCAATAGAGCTAACTCTTAGTTCTCAGCAAATTCAACCAAATCCAATATTGAAGGTAACAATAACCTCAATACTAAACTACTGTACGGATTGAAAATAAAAATGCTATTGTACCTATGTATACCAGATGTTATTCTTGTTTAATTTTCAACATAATTTCTCAGTAATTATTCTGTTTAACATAATACTGTTTCGCTCCTGTGAACCACTGTAAACATAAATCATGTATATTGTAAAAGCCTTTTACGGCGTCTAAATAAATAAATAAATAAATAAATAAATAAATAAATACATCGTCTCATACATACTCTTCTATTATTCTGACTCTTGACATGGCCCGACTCGAGTATCTGATTCACTTGATCGTGCCATGTCTTCCTCGGGCGTCCCCGACTTCTGCTACCATTCACATTTGCATCATATATCCTCCTTACACTCCTATCTTCGCTCATTCGCTCTACATGCCCAAACCATCTAAGCGTCCCTTTCTTAATCTTACTCATTACGCTTACATCAGCCTTGCACTCTTTGCGGATCTCCACATTCCTCACACGATCAAACATGGTTTTACCACACATACGCCTCAGGGATCTATAGTTACAAATATTGCCAAACAAGCTTCTTGGCAAAGGCCGAAACTTCTAGTATGTTCTATAATGACCGTCCGACTCAAGTAGTGGTGTACCACTACAAGCATAATATTTTAATTGTCTCTCTTGTTCTGTTTCATGTTTAGTTTTAGATTTATTAGTATTATCTTCTTCTTCAACGATATATTAGATTGATTGGTATATGTATGAAAAAACTCTGAAAAAAAATTAAAATCGATATAGAAAACTAATAAAGCAGAAATGAATAACTTTATTTCGCCTCAGCACAGTTCACCCTAGTGAGGAGGACTAAGAAATACAATTTACTATACAGATATTTATGTACAATTTTTAAATAGTCGCCATAGTAAAAAAAATAATAACAAAAAAACCTTCAAATAATATTAATAATAATAATATTTGGATGATTTGTCTAGCGTCGTTTTTGTGCAAAATTACCTCTAGGGCGTTGTACAAATATAAAATATATTTCTACAATAATCTATCTTATTACTAACATAAGACTATTCAAACTATTATCAATTTATGGCATATTAATAGATTGCATCTACCGGTTCGTCGATCTCTAATACAAAACTAAATGTACAATTCATTTGATTAATGAACGCGATGCTAGAATGTACCTACACATATTATTACTATTTATTTATTTATATTTAGTACAGGCGGATATATACAGGACATTACTTAAATAGTTATTAAAAAAAGTTATTCGAACTTAATTGAATGATATATCAATTTGTTTTTGAAGTGAAACTTCTTTAGGCGCGTAATGGATTTTCGGGGACGGAGTAAAACCGAGTCAGGATCGACACGAAAATGCGGGTACCCCCACCACCGCTCACCGTTCACTGTCCCTCTCTCACCATATGCGCTTGTTGAGGTGGGGGAGCCGCTCACGAACGTTCTCTCTCTTCTCTTCTTTCCTCTCTCTCAGACACCAGCGAACTGCGCCACGCCAAGCATCAGCTGCTTGGTTAGTATACTGCGTCGTGAGTGTAATACGAGTGAAATACGTAATTGATTGTGGTTCATACGGTTTGGTACAGAATTTCAGTGTTAAAAATGAGTAGTGACGAGATAGAGGTGATGAACACATCATTGTCATTGTAATTTCTTTGTAATTTTTAATTGTAATATTGTTATTTATGTAATATTGTATACTTGTGAATAAATTGAAAATTTTTGGAACTATACATTAATCGAACGTCATTCATCTATAAGGAAATATTAGAAAAAGCAAATCCATGCTTCGTCGTTGAATTATTTAACCTCTAATTTTCAAACTAACCTAAGAGAGAAAATAGAGATGATGAAATGAAAATAGAGAGAGAGGAATACTAGAAGTTTCACTTCTGTCTTGCGTAGGCTTGACACACCCACTTTTTTTTTTTTTTTACTCTCTGTTTACGACCATTACGTAAGGAAATACAGGGTTTTCCAATAAGAGGTGTTATTTTGATATTCAAAGAGCTATCGAGAGATGATTAATAATTTTCTATGACCGGAATTAGATGGTATTGATTTGGACAACGTTTACTTTTAACAAGACGGCGCTACGTTCCACACAAGCAACGAAACCATTGATCTTTTACGGGAAAAGTTTCCGGACCGTGTTATCTCTCGAAGAGGTGATCACAATTGGCCACCGAGATCTTGTGATTTAACACCTTGCGACTTCTTCCTTTGGGGCCACGTGAAAGAGAAGGTCTACGCCAACAGCCCAGCGTCGATTCAAGACATCAAAGACGGAATTCGTGAGGCTATCGAGGACATAAGGCAGCCACTTTGCGATTTGGTTATGTAAAATTTCATGAAAAGGATATGGTCCTGTAGGCGTGGTCGTGGTGGTCACTTGACTGATGTTATATTTCACTATTCACGGCATACCTTCTTCTTTATAATGAAATAAACATTTGGTCATTTATATTAAAAAATGGCATTTTTCTTTGAATATCGAAATAACACCTCTTATTGGAAAACCCTGTATATACATTTTATTTTTTTATTATAAACTTTAATATATATATATTACGTATGTTAATATGGAATAAAAGTAAGTAATGGGAATCCACTCAAGTGTGGGGATAATATATCGAAAAATTAACAAGTAAATTAAATTATTATTTTTTTAGTTGAAAAATAATAGGTTTCATGTAGATAAGCTGAGTTCAAGTAAGCTATGCTAAAATAAAAATGACATTAATTCGCATGCATGTGATGGACATTATGACGTTACGATATATACAAAATACATTACAATTTTCTGTAACATTGAAGTGAAAAGTATTTATTCATAATTATTTTTGAAAATATATTTTTACAATGAATTAGTACATTATGGCCTGAATCAATACCATGCTACCTAAGTAGGTACCTACTTCCTAAGCTGGTTGGCAAAAATCGACAGAATTATATAAAACTGCTTCGGTAGAAATGTAATTCAAAAATCATTTTGTTATGATCAAATTTTAATATCAGCGATCAACATTATAAAGCGAATATTCGCTAAACTCCGATTAACTTGGAACTTGGAAACTTCTACAATGAGGAAAGCTTTTATGTTTTTATGCGGAAGTAGCCCCCTTTTATTGTTTGGGATATTTATTTTTTGCAACCGCCTTCCCCTCCTTATGTACCCAATTGATTTTTTGGATTTTTTCAAAAATATATGCAATAAGTGTGCAGTATATAAAACGTCTGGAAACTAGTGATACAACGAGGAAACTAGTGATATAAAGAAGAAACTATTGATACAACAAGGAAACTAGTGATACAACAAATAAACTAGTGATATAACGAGGAAACTAGTGATACAACGAGGAAACTAGATATATGGCGAGGAAACTATTGATACAATGAGGAAACTAGTTATATAGCGAGGAAACTAGTGAGAAAAAGAGAAAAGTGAACTCATTTTCTTCGATCGGAGCATTTCGATAAAAAAAAATGCATCTAAATGATTGAAAAACTTTTGGATTTACACTTCGGAGCATTTTAAAAAACAATAAATTATAACCCCGCTGAGGCCTTTCTTTCAAATTCGGCCTTCCTCTGGAATACATTCACAACCAACTATCAGACACACTCACTAACTAATATAATGCATGATCTAAGCAACAAGTTTGGGGGTACTATTAATCTATTATACTCTTATAGTTAATAAACATAAGATATAAAAATAAAATATGTATTTATTAGTAGGTAATTAATTATAGTGAATTACATCTACCTACTGTTATTATTTCCAATGTAATACAGATAGGTATAACTCGGTTTATTCGAAAACTAAAGTTAAAATTTAAAAAAAGGTTTCATCCGAACCGACTCCAAATGTGATGTGGATTCCACAGTTTTCAATAGTTTACGGGGATTTATCAGGTCCATGTTTACGGGCACCCTAAGCGCAGGGAGTTACAAATAATACCTACTCTCCATCTTCTAGAATCAAAATTGTTTGTCAAACGACTAAGTAACTGACTAACTAACTAACCGACAATGCTTTTCTCCGCAGGGGTACGCAGAAAGGATGGAACGTCACACATCTCTCTCTTTGTATACACATCTTGCTTCAGTCAAATTCATACGTATTTTTATGTTATTCTGAATCTTGATGTGACTAAATTATTACAATCACTTGATCGTACCATGTCTTCTTTTAGCGTCCTCGACTTCTTAAACTTTTGCGTTAGTCCAGTGTAAGAAATTTTCATAAGTGTAAGAAAGGGACGCTTAGACAGGAGAATATATACAAAAACGTTTTACCTATGCCACAGCAAATTAAGTCATTTACTTTTGCGGGGTATTTTTAGTAAGTACCAATATTGCTTAGTATTTTTTACTCGTTTCGAATACTGTTAGTCCAACTCCAATGAAATAGTGGCAATATCAACAAGGCTGGCCGCTAGAGGCGCTAGGTCAGCATATTGACATTTCTTTCAATGGCGGCAAATTGAATTTATTTAGTATTTAGTGGCGGAGTTTTTCGCTTTTTAATTTGTATTTTGATCAATATTTATAAAAACATACGTAAAAATGTTCCAAAAAGTAGGGTCTGAGTTTGCAGTTTACGGATGTAATAATTACAAACAACAAAACACTCATAAAAAGTCCTTTTAATGACTTATTTATTAACTTAACTAACTAACCGTCACGCCGTTTCCCCGCAGGGGTAGGCAGAGAGGACGGACCGCCGAACAACTCGGTCTTGGCACACACTCCTTGCCTCAATCACATTCATAGATTGTCTCAAACATCCTATTCTATTATTCTGATTCTTGACATGACCCGACTTAAGAATCTGATTCACTTGATTTTGTCTTCCTCGGGCGTCCCCGACTTCTACTACCGTTCACATTTGCGTCACGTATTCTCATTACACTCCTTTCTTCGCTCATTCGCATACAAGCCACAATCAGCTAAGCGTCTCTTTCTTAATCTTACTCATTACTCTTACATTAGCCTTGCACTTGCGGATCTCCACATTTCTAACACGATCATACATGGTTATACCACACCTACTTTCGTCCTTTCTTTGCCAGGTCCATGCCATACTTTCATGCATCAGGGTAGGTACCAGCACTCCATTGTGAACTGCTAACTTCGCTTCATTGGAAATTTTTTTGTTAGCGCCAACTGCGTTCAGTCTTCCATTAATGGAGTTACCTGCATTTACCTTATAATAAAATAAAATGTATTAAACTATTTACTATCTTAAAATAGAGAATTTATTACATAAACATAAAATCCATTAAAATTTATGAAAGAAAGAGGAAGCGCTAGTGTAGCATGTTGCCATCAGAGTGTATGCATAATGTCAGAAGTTAATGTCAGAGATATCATCAATATTATAATATATTTGGTCGGAACAACAGAAAACTAAGTATGCGATTACATACTATATAAAAATATTATTACGATTCTGATAAAAATTAAGAGTGTGCGGTAATATACTCTCCATATACCTTCATCGACCAGTTAAATAAACTGCGCATTATTTTAGTTTAAGTGTGTACCAATATTTTTATTAATTATTTAGGTACAATATTGTTTTTTTATAACTTGCGCCAATGGACTGACCCTTCATCTTCCCACCCTAGCCTTCAGTGGCGCCCCACCCCTTGCGCCGAGGGGTTCAAAAGAACCAAGAACCAGGGGCGTAACACAGAACTGAAGGGGTGGGAGGGCGATAGGGGGGGAGGATTTTTCTTATTTAGCTGCGGAATAAATTCTGAAATAAACGCACCAGACGCTGGTAAGTGCAATGACGAAGAGTTTTTAAGGGTGTGTTACTTATTTCTTTATTTATAATGTACTCAACAGAGGGTTAACATAAAATATGACAAAAAAACAATCGTCTAATAACGGTGTACAACGATATTAAAGAAAAAAAAAAACAAACATCGTTAAACGATGACAGCAAAAAAGGACAATAAAGCTTGGGTCAAGTGAAAACAAGATATTAGAGATATTTTGTTAAAGATCTGGAGGCTAACGGTAAATATGAGTCTTACCACTATAGAGAATATTCGGTATGTAGTCAACACGTTTGCACGGGAGGTTGAAAGAAGGTAAAGTTGATTATTTGAAAAGGAATATGGAAAGTTTCTCTGTATACGGTGATTGGTTTTGGTATTTATTTTGATTGTGGCTAAGATGGAAGATTCTACATTATAATTTAACTATTTATAATTTTGAAAAGAAGGTTGAAGGTCACTAAAATCAATTAATGTTTTTTCGTCTTCGTTGTCCGAGCTTTAACGGTTTGCTAATATTGGCAAAGAAACTTTTAATAGCTAATCGATTCTCTGTAAACGATTATCTTCCAGCGTTAAAATTTTTGTATTTAACGGAGTACCCAAAAGAAACCGAACTGATGTTGCGGGGGGTTAGTTTTTTTAGTACCGAATTCAACAATCAACAGCAGTCAAGGAAGAGAAGAAGAGAGGAAGAGTTTGAAGGACGAGTACTCCAGCGCAGTAGTTGGCAAACTGACTGCGGAAAATCAGTTGTACCAGCAAAACCCGGTACTATAAAAACTAAGCCCCTCGCAACATCAGTTCGGCTTCTTTTGGGTACCCCGTCGTATTACGCCTTCAAATATTTTTAAACTTAATTAATAAATGCTTCCATCATTCTGTTGCATCCTCCGCAGTTCTATAAACGTTAATTATAACTACTGGTAGGAGAGACAGTCTATGTTTGGGGTGAAGGAACAGAAGAATGATTTAAAGCAGGAAATCTGTGCCAGAGAAAGAAACGACGGAATAAAGACACCCCCTTAACTGCAGGATTTTAAACGTCAGGATCACAGATAATATATTGGACATATTTCATTATTTTTATGGCGTTCTCTAATCTGGTGGAGTTAAAGGATTCTCAAATTTTAACGTTTCGTCTGTTGACTTTGAATTTAGATAAAAATAAATTTATTAGAGGTAGTTAAAAAGGATGAAATGCCACAAATATTTTCTAGTGAAGAATCCTATATTAATCCAAGTGTAACTAACACACGGAAAAAACATACTGATATAAAATGTAGCTAATTTATTAAAAATTTGGTCAAATTATTTTTATTCCTGTTAAAAACTGGATTTCAGACCTTTAACGAATGAATTATCAGGTTTTCTAATAAACTGTCGGTAAAACACCAATATATTATTAGGATGTCGCAACACGTATTCAAAAAATTCTAATATTGTAACATTCCGTCCTTATATTTATTAGGGAAAGACACCTGCATGAACACGTGTTACTATATATTCTGAATAGACTAACAGTTTATTTCAATTACGTTTCTTACAGGATTCCAATAAATCCTTCAAAATACTTTAAAAACGCAAAAATAAGATAAGTGTAAAATAAAGTATGAAAGAAGTACTATTACTATAGTACTTATGTACATTACAAAATATCACATTAAAATACAGTTAAGAATACAATAGCAGAAATTTGTTTATCTAATTTCTAACGCAAAGAAAAATTCATAACGTTAATTTTTATAACATAATCAGACAAAATAAAAAATTTAAAAACACTACCATTCTTTTCTTTTTGAAAAGCAAAAAATCATCCCGTAAATTTTAAAACGAACGCATAAAATATTCTTGTCTTCGCTTGTTTTTAATTTTTAAAATCTTCTTTTTTCAAAAACCTCCCCTCCTGGAAATTTCTTAATTCAAAATGTTCTCCCTCTTATTTATTTTTGCTGATTAAGGGAGAGGGTGTATAAAAATCTTTTGACATCAGACAGGGAAGAAAGATAGGGTAGGAAAATAAAATTTAGATTGGCTACAAAATAAATATTTCAACCCTTTGCCTGTCGCTCTTAGATCCGGTAGAGAAATTTAGAATCGGGGTAATTAAAATAAATTACGAGAATATCAAAGGACATTATTTTTATAATATTTTTAAATTGGCAGAATGCGTTACGAAAAATATTGGAAAATTTATCTTATTAATTTTCTTCTGACTTCTTTCACCGTTAAATTCTCCTTATGCTTCTTTCTTCGTTTATTTACTACACTGGTCCAAAAGTATTTAATTCATTAAGCATTTTTTTGTCAATAAACTCTACAAAAAAGGCCTTCAGGAACATAATTTCCCTCGGGGCCTATGCCATCTTTGAGAATGCTATATGGAAAGTCTTTTTGAGGAGAGGAAGGAGTGAATATTGGTCCCGACGAGACGTATGTGTAAGGAAGGAGGAAACACAGAGGCTGGCAAATTTTTACACAGCCTAGCCATTCTCATGAGACAAATGTCTAGCATGTACAAATGAGGAACATAATTTCCCTCGGGGCCTATGCCATATTTGAGAATGCTGTGTGGAAAGTGTTTTTGAGGAGAGGAAAGAGTGAATATGACCTATGTTGTAAAGATGGTGGAAACGCTCACAGCCGAGACGAAAATGATCAAATCAGACAAATGCCGGGCGTGTACAAGTGTTGGACACGTGTTTGGCGTGTTTCCCACCTAAACTCAGGTGCCGAAGGGATCAATGACGCTATCAATGACCTCAAAGCGTCTTCCATTGAAATACCGTTAGAATAAAGTCATCATTGGCGTGTTTTCAAGATCGCAATACGCTTACATCACGATTGCATTATTTGCGGATCTCCGCTTTTTTGACTTGTAAAATTATTTTATTCTTTAACCAAATTTATATTAGCGGTCATGGTTTTACCTCACAAACGCCTTGGGGATTTCATTTTCAAACAGAATTAGTTTTATTTTATACTTCGTCAGTTTTTCTTTCTACTGTCGGAAAAATGGTTAGGTTAGGTTAGGTTACCTACCAATCTAAAAAAATATGTAATATACATAATAATCTTTGTACAATATATTATTTATGTTAATGCATTAAAAGTTTGGAGTAAAAGTAAACAGCCATTTTATTTCCCGCGAAACGGTATTCCGAATTGTTCAGGAAGCGCCATCTAAACGAAACAGTTTAAAACTAATCGAAGAATCCGATAGCGATTAATTTTGGCGGGACGTCACATTTCCCGCGCTTTTGCTGCCGCCATTGCCGACAGTGAAAAATCGCGCCAATTTTAAAGTTGCCAACACTGATTTGGAAAACGCTAAAGAATTTCTGAGTTAACCTTTTGGGGGTTGCGAGTATCCGTTACTTTTAATTACATACATAATTAGTAGGTGATTCTTAGCCTAATCTTCGACTAAGAATCTAGAGGTCGCCAGTTCAAATCACGGCATGTTAAAAATTAATATTCGCAGCAAGTTCCAGAGTAGTACACGTTGCTTGAATCTGAATGGTCGGATACCTACTTATCAACCTTCCTCTTTGTCATATTCTTCTCTTTCCAACTCCCTTCATCCTCACTACATCTAAATTCGGGATGCCATAGTTCCACCTGCTTCAGACAGTTGGGAGCAGTTAGGACTATTGTTAGGTATTTGCACATAAAAACTATCATAAAGCAAGTAGGTACCAATTTATCATTGAAGATTCAACGACATAAACTTACTTAACCCCCTTATAGGCAGTGTAAATATTACGCTGCGCGTAAGGTAGGAATAGCGTAAAACTTGACCTATAATTTTGATGAATTGAATGAAGGTTGCTACCTATCTAATTGACATACTGTAGTTGTCCGGTGACTTTAATGCACCCATTATACGACAAAGAGATAATTTACTTGTTCTCCACAGACATCATTCCAAAATGTCAAATTGACAAACTTCAATCAGTGTTTGATGTAGCAGCACGACTCATAACCGGGGTCTCTAAATATTTGCACATTTCAGAACATCTTCGTAACCTTCACTGGTTCAAGCGTCCTGTAAGAATCCAGCACAAATTGTGATGGATGGTGTTTAAATCCATCAATGAAATGGCGCCACCCTATATCTCTGAACTATGTGTCCCGGAAAACACTGGTCTGAGGCAGTCAACTGTTAGATCAGCAACATCAGCAGCTGTAGGCAGACTGGTGGAACTTAAATACTAAGTTAGGGGCTGAAGGCTTGGAATAAACTTCCTCCGGAACTAAGATCCATAACAAGTCCAACAGAATTCAGGTCTAAACTAAAAACTTACCTTTTTAAGCTGTCGTACCCTTAAATTTAATATACCATTTCTGAGACAAAGTCGAATTATATCCAATTTTCCAATTAAGTCCTAAATCCTGTATCTAAATTTTGCTAATAAACAATTAGGTAGTTAATGTGAATTAAGTGTTAATCTTAAGTGACCTACAAGGTAAGTATGGTACTGTGTATTACCTCCATATATAGTTAGTAATAACATAGATCATTATAGAAATGTATTATATATTTGTACAGCGCACATCATATTTGTACATCAGAGGTGATTTTGCACAAAAACGGCGCTATACAAATTATCGAAATATTATTATTATTATCAAACTGCTTTATTGGAGGGTAGTTACAGGTAGTTCTCAAAAAAACTTTGGAAAGAAATATCACTGTATATTCGAATATTGAACTGCAGCGAATGGCTGCTGATTGCACAGTCAACCGCACAACAACCCAATTGATAAAATTTACAAATACTTTTATTAGCGATTTTGTGCTATTTTTTGCATATTAGATGTACTGCTGAAAATGAATGACCTTTTTGTAAATATTATCAAACCAAACATGATGTAAAAATTGTAACAAACCAACAATATATTAACAAATAAATGAATTATTTTTATTATTATTTGTAAGACGGTAAAAGTTTAAAAATTCACGAGACTTTTCATACGCAACAGGTTAAAAGCTCCTACTTAATCTACTACGGCAAACTTAGAGCAAGCCACAAATTCCTTCACCGCCATAGTACGCCGCACAGTGGGCTGAAAATCGCCTTTCATAGACATAGAGACTTGAATTTTCAAGGGTATTTTTTTTGGCTAGAAATGGATTCTGCTGATCATTTCTATGCTATAAAATTTCGTATGAAGCAATTGCGTGTACAAATGAAGGAGTTATCATTTTTTTAAGAAAAATTTGTATGCCACTTACATTAAAAATGAGGTTATCTCCGGAATCATAAGGTTGTCCATTCTATCCTTACACACAAATATACTACTATTTATTTGTATTTTTTGACATACTTCGTTTTGTGGCGCAACTTGCGATTGTTTTTTTTAAATTCAAAGTTGAAAAAAACCCTTTTTAATGTTGATGATTAATTTTGATGCTTTACACATGAATATGCTTTGTCTAGTTTATAATATTTTATTTACACTGCAAGTATTATGCTTTGTCTAGTTTATAATATTTTATTTACACTGCAAGTATTATGCTTTGTCTAGTTTACAATATTTATTTTTACACTGCAAGCATTATGCTTTGTTTTGTTTACAATATTTTATTTACACTGCAAGCCTACTCATATGTAAAGCATTTAAGCATTAAAATGAATCATCAACATTAAAAAGTGTTTTTTTCAACTTTGAATTTAAAAAATTAAATCTCAAGTTGCGCCACAATACGAAGTATTTCAAAAAATACAAATACATAGTAGTATATCTGTGTGTAAGAATAGAATGGCCAACCTTATGATTCCAGAGATAACCTCATTTTTAATGTCAGTGCCATACAAATTTTTCTTAAAAAAAATGATAACTCCTTCATTTGTACAGACAATTGCTTCGTACGAAATTTTATAGCATAGTAATGATCAGCAGAATCCATTTCTAGCCAAAAAAAATACCCTTGAAAATTCAATTCTCTATGTTGATGAAAGGCGATTTTCAGCCCACTGTGCGCCGCTAGAAGAGGAGTGGATATCCCTGCACCTACACGACTACGCAACTACCAAAGTACCCAACTACATAAGTACCCGTCTACCTAAGTACCAACACTTTCCCTTACCGCCGCAACACCTTTATGATACACATCACTTTAGCGCCAAAACATCGCGATTTGGCGCGAAAACTTACGTCGTGCCTTAAGAAAGTTTTATGTAAGTTGTTGAATTTGTTCTGTTTGTCGGATTTGATATTATGATTGCCTTTTGCGGATATATCAATATATGTATTATCATGTTGTGTGAGATTAAAGAAGACGATGACGCTTGAAAAAACATGGCACAATTAAGTAGTTAAAATAAGAAAGAATTGAGTCGATTTAAGAGAAGGGTATAACGCAACAGTGTATGCTAAAATAGAGATTGGTTGTTTTATTTTAAATATTTATTAAGATGTATGCCAGATTTCATCTAGCAGAAAAAAAAATCCATAAAATACAATATAAAATCTCCCAACTAACTATCAGACCGTTTCGACGCAGGGGTAGGCAGAGAGGACGGACCGCTAAACATCTCGGTCTTGGCACACACTTCTTGCCATACATGCTCTTATGTTATTTTGACTCTTAACATGGCCCGACTCAAGTATCTGATTGACTTGATTGCGCCATATCTTCCTCGGGTGTCTCTTCTACAACTCTACATATTCTTACATTCCTTTCTATAAACCAGCTATATATCCCGTTCTTAATCTTTCTCACTACGCTTACATCAGCATACATCAGGGTAGGTACCACCACTGCTGTTGCTGTGTGAAGGGTATTTGTAAGGAAAGGAAGGATAGAAAGTTCTGTGAAGGAAAAATGTATGACCCAAGATGATGGGTCGATAGAGAACAGCTGGAGAGATCACAGAGTCTCAAAAATAGGCCCCACCACACAGCTGGTAGTGCAGGCGAATCCACCGCCAATAACTGATAATAATTGTGTTATAAATTAGTTAACAATAATTTTCATGCTCGGATATGCTAAATAAAATTCTGTTTACTGTACCTGCGCGCTCCATACGCTCTTCTGTCATATTCAAAGAGGATCAATGTAAAACAAACTGTTAACCAAATTCTTTCTTTAACACTAATAATTGCAATAACATGCACGGTGAAAAATGATCCTGCTAAAAAAGTGACAGCATGCCAACTTCCTGACAAATTTAAATCATTCAGAATATACAGAGAACACGTGTTTTTTCAGTATTTGTGTGAACACGTGTTCCGCCGTCATCATAAATGATTCCCTTTTGACTGATACTTTATAGGGAACTCTGTCAATTTATTCCACAAGGCCTACAGTCCCGTTTTTAACAGGAAAGCGAATAATTTAACCAGATTTTTGATAAATTAACAGTATTCATAAATACATGATTCGTCCAATATCATTAGTTTTTCTTAAGATATCATATCTTTAATTGCTAGCTAAACAAATAGGTACAATTTCAAAAAATTGTATTATTTTTTTTTTGAGTTGTGAACAACTCTTTGAGTTATTTATATAATTTTTTCATTAATTATATTTTTCTTCATACTTTATAGTATTTTATTTTAGTGTTTTTCTTACATATAATTATTTCGAAAAAAATTATAATTTGTTGCATTTTGGTATAACTAGCTGAGGTGTACCCGGCGTTACTTGACTTTTCTTTACTTTCTATAGATAAAATATATTTTTTTTATATATATATAAACAATCTAGGCAAAATTCTCTAAATGATAGTCAAAACCCTATCAAAATCCATTGCGTAACTTTGAAGAACTAAGAGCACAAACAGACAGACGCGGATAGCGACTTTATTTTAGTACTAGCTGTACTAAAGTGGCTCAGTCTATGTGCAGATGGAGAAAGAATAGCGCGTGTTGCTTTTACGTCAAACAGATGACTCTGTTTTCTTTTTAAATATGTTTTATTCTGTCACAGTAATTGGAAATCTATATAATATATGTATATAAAAACACACGCGTTTTTAAAAACTAAGTTGTCTCAAAATTTCAAAGCAACCGGTGAATAACTTTTAGGATTTAGGATTGTGAACCAAAGAATATTAATATTTTTATTTATGTAGATATTGGAGAAGATTGATTTGATTGATTGATTGATATTGATTTCCAAAACATTGATAAATAAATAACTCGTAAAATATGTACCGCCATGACAATTTATTTGTCATAAGAAATAAACATTTCTGGAATTCAATTAGCAATTACAATCCGTCCAAATGTTTTTGAAAACAAAACTCTTAAAATTGTACTTGGACTAAAAAGTCTTAGCGCAACAATAAACAAATTATTCAATAAAAATTCTACATTATCGCTCGACTCTGTCCATTTCCATTAATTAAAATCATTTGAATATTCAAAAATACTGCTCCTTCAATTTCATCAAATTATTCGTTCCATTTTCAAACAATATTCCAGCGCGTTCCGAATTTAAAAATACTCCGAGGCAGACAACGGAAGCTCTACGCCACCCGAAGCACTTTTATCAACGTCAGAAAAAGCTCGCAAAGTAATTCCCCCCTCGAAATAACCCCCCCATTCTGGAGAACGCCCAACCTTCGAATCACCCCTCTCTCCCCCCTTTTTTCTTCTTCTTGACGCCCATCGCTGTCCGCGCCGCCATTTTTAATTGGCCCCCCGGTCCGAGATGGGGGGAGATGGGGGAAGATGGGGGAAGGTGGGGGGGCGAAAAGAAGAAAGAGAAATTGGGTGGGGGGAGGGGGCAATCGTAACCTCCCTACAAATCGCCTACAAAGAATTATTCGGGGTATGAAGTGTTTTTGACCGGTTTTTGTGAATTTATTTTTTGCGGTACTTAGGTACCTACCTACTACGCATTTTTTGAACGATTTTACTTAAATCGAATATTCTAGGAAATAGATTGATAGAACTAGCATCCTAGACATTAATTGGAAAATAAAATGCTCTTTTAAAATTAAGTTTGAAATTATATTGAAAAGTTTATTACAATTGTAGAATAACACCAAAAAACACTCCAACAACATAATCTCACCACAAGAAATAAAACAAACCGACACTACAATGTACCTAAACTTCATACTAAATTAAAATTTCAAAGGCAATCCCTAGGCAATATCTAGTTCCTTACATCTTCAACCGTCTTCCCGATAACTTAAAAACCGAAACCCATCTCCATACTTTCAAAACACAAATAACGCTATGAATCCTTACATCTGCAATACATTTATCAAAGAAATAACACTCATACATTCTACACTTTAAACATATGTAACAAAGTGAAAGTGTACTTTTTTTTATTATAAATAAACTGATATTTTTTCAATTTCACTAGAATTTTCCTTTCTGAAGTCGGAAAACAAATCTGAAACATGCTGTATGCAAGCAATTCATCTATGTGAGTTTTCAGTGTGTTCATGTCATCTCTGTATATACTCTACCTATAAACAATAAGAAGTAATAAGACAAAAGAATCAGAGATTTTTTAAAGATATAGTATGATACTGTACCTTCATAGTTACTAAAGAAAAAACGTTTTTCCTTTTCAACAGCTGTTTCAATTAGATAATAAATTACATATTAGAAAAAATTACAAAAGTTTTGTTAGTTTTTTGCCTTGTGTAATTTTTGAATTGATGCTAGTTGGTTATATTTTAAATAAATACAAAAATATTTTTTTAATTTTTTATTATTTAATTAGTATTTTAATAGCAAAGACCGTAGACATTCCAACAATATACAAAGTGAATATTTCGTATTTTTTATGAAGCATAAGAAAATGGAGGTTGTTTTAATTTTCTTATATAAAATGTAAATCAATTGATGCAGAAGTGGTGTGGGGGTGGGTTGGGGGTGGGCTGGGGGTGATAACGGGTTGTACTGGTTATTTCTATGAAATGCAAGTCATTAGAGGACACACCAAAGCAACCCTTTTCTTAAGGCTTTGATATTTACAGATACATTAGCGGGCAGAGGGGTGCATGTCTTAGGTTGGGAGGGCGGGTGCACCACTATTGAGAAAGATTCACAATTAAAAATACGTTGTATTTACCACCACTCTAAAACAACTACTAACTATAAATATATCACACAAAAATATCACAGCCTGAATCAGAAAACGACGTATTCTCTTTATTCAAAACCGTTTTTTAAAAATTTTGATTAATTAATGGTAGCAGAAGTCGGGGACGCAAGAGGAAGACATGGCAAAATCAAGTAAATCAGATACTTGAGTCAGGCCATGTCAAGAGTGAGAATAATAGAAGAGTATGTATGAATGTGAATGAGGCAAGGAGTGTGTGTCAAGACCCAGTTGTTTGGTCCGTCCTCTCTGCCCACCGGAAACGGCGTGATGGTTAGTCAGTTTGTTAGATCAATTAACAACAACATTTTTAAGAGTCTACAAAAGTAGGTAAAAAAACACCTTTCAAACGTGTTAAAATTAAATGTTAAAAAAATCAATGGGGAACTTTTTTGTGCTATAATACATATATTTAAAAATGTCTTATAAACATAAAAGACATTTAAAAAATGGTTTGAGTAAGGATTAAACCTTCCTACCCAGGAACTGGAGTCGACAACTCCCCCAGACATGTTATATATTCATACTTCTGGAAAACCCTCTCTGGCAATTTCTATCAATTCTAATACACGCACAAAACCCGCTCTGGCAATTTTTATCAATTCTAATACACGCACAAAACCCGCTCTGGCAATTTCTATCGATTCTAAATACGCACAAAATCCGCTCTGGCAATTTCTATCGATTCTAATACACGCACAAAACCCGCTCTGGCAATTTTTATCGATTTTAACACACGCACAAAACCCGCTCTGGAAATTTCTATCGATTCTTAATACGCACAAAACCCGCTCTGGAAATTTTTATAGATACTAATCCACGCACAAGAAGTGATCAAAGGTAATAAATTAATAAAATTTCCGCTAAATATCAAAAGAATTGTTGATAATTAGCGTAAAGGGTATATTATTTTCATATATATAAAGTATTAAAACAGTTTTTCATGACACCTACAGATTTCTGAAAAATATTTCAACAGATGTTAAAGAAGCGAAAAACCTTGCTGCTTTTCGTGGATTATGCCTAAATACTATAAGAATTAGTGTTAAATGGATTGTAAAGTGTCCTTAATATCACAGAAATAAGTTGTTAAAAGGTTTACACTAGATATAAAAATATAAATTTTTATAGCTAAATAAAAATATATAAAAAAAACTCATATTTATAATATTGAAAATTATATTTGAAATAATTGACAGCCATCTACAATTTCAACTTTTTACTTAGGAATTTTCATTGACAGTATTGAAATGGGTAAAAAAACTTCTAAAACCTACACACACACTGAATATTGCAGTGCACCCGAAGATAGTCATGATTTCACTAGGCTGCTATTATAGTTGGTCGGATCATAAGGGTTAATAGAGTTCTTTACTCTATACACTGCACATTGCAGGTAACTGAAGGTAGTCATGATTTTAGTGAGCTGTTATTGTAGTTTGTTGAATCCTAAGGTTTAAAATAATATAATGTTTAATTTTAAAAAGTCCCGCGCGTTTACCTCAAAATGCAACATCAATCGCAAATATCTTTACTTTTATTCCCACTCACTCCGCCATCTTAGAAATAATGTTGACTAGAATAGTAGATAGCAGTTTGTAATGTCCTACTTCTTACCAGACTATAGTTTTTTACCCTCTTCCCTTAAATGTAAAAAGGGTACTGCGTTGTTCCACCGCGCGACTTCGCAAAGAGCCGACGACGAAAAATAACACGCGACAGTAAAAGTAAACACATTTTATTATTTCGGGAGGGAAATTTTATTGTGGTCGTTAAGTTTTTATTTATTACTTCATTTTTGTCTCGGAAAATTGTATCGTTGGCAGAACAGGAGGAACGGCGCTCTGTTGGGAAGATATAGGTGCTTTCGTTTTCAGGCAAGACTTTTAGCTTTCGGTGGTGGCTGACATTTCAGCGGCCTGAGAAAACTTTGAGACCTGATAAACTTCAAAGAATTACGGAATAGTTTCAAAATTATTCTTTAATGTTAAAAACTTATTTATCTGACGGCCTCCGTGGTCGAGGGGTAATGCTCTAGACTAGCAATTAGTCGCGGATTAATTTGTGTTATTTCACAATTTATTAATTTTAAATAATATTAAGTATGTTTGCGGCGCGTTCCAGAGTGTAAAATGCTCTTAATATTGCCCTGGTGTAAGACCAGCGTTCAGAATTGAATCGTCGCTTGATATGACTTTAGACGTGGTTGGTGATCAGGTCTGAATAGCCAGGTACTTCCCAACTTTCTTCTTCCCAATCTTCTTCCCCTCTCCACTACCTTCAGTCTCATGGCATATATATCCCAATTAGGGATGCTATAGCTTCACTGGCTCCAAATGGTTGAGAGCAGTTGGGACTGTGCGATATTTACAAAATATGTAAAACACAATCAATAATTAACCACTTGATGAAATAATTAAAATTATTAAAACTCTCGCATAGAAGACTCGTTTCCGACTTGACTATTATTTTTTAAATTCTTGGAATTGATGAAATTATAGATAGTCCTGATTTATTGAACCCAATCGCCTTCAACATACCAACTAGAACTACTCGATTAAAAATTCTTTTTAATTACAACAAGTCATTAGGATATTCACTTTAACCTAGATTACATACAGTTGGCAATAATTTCGCAAAAATCGTAGATTTTTTTTTATTTTTTTTTTTTATATTAACTCCACACAGGAGGCCCTGAAGAAAATAATTTCCCTCAGGGCCTATGTCATCTTTGGGGATGCTGTGTGGAGGGTCTTTTTGTGGAGAGGAAGGAGTGAACATGGGTCTTGAAGAGTCCCATGTTGTAGGAGGGAGGAAACACAGAGGCCGGCAGTTCGTTCCACAGCCGAGCTGTTGAACTTAAGAACGAATCGTAGAAGCGACCCGTTCTCATGTGACAAGTGTCAACCGTGTACAAATGTTGGGCATGCGTTTGGCGTGTATCCCGACTACGCACCGGTGCCGAAGGGATCAATGACGCTAGTTCCTCAGAGCATCTTCCATTGTAATACCGATAGAACAAGGACAGCATACCTACCTGACGCCTGTGCTCTAAAGATTGCAGTCCGTTTGTTAAGATTGGGGAATCTATCAAACGGACCGCCCGTTTTTGCACAGAGTCAAGGGTTTTTTTCAGGTATTTAGGGGCTCCGGACCAGAGATGGCTGCCAAATTCGACAGTAGGGCGCACTTGCGATTTGTATAGGGTCAGCAGTTGTGTACTATTAAAGTATCTGCGGGCCCTGTACAGTACGCCCAGCTTCTGAGAGAGGCTAGATGTGTTTAAATTCAGATGTGTTGCTTCTAGATGTGTTCAAATTCACAAAATATAGTTACAAGAAGGCTATAGTAACATACCCCAATACTATCAATAACTAGGCTAAGCATAATACAAGTCTTTTGCATTGAATGTCTGTATAAATACTAGCAAACTTTTATTTCTTGATTACTGTTGCACTAAACTATTGTGCATTTCAAATATTTGTAAAAGCCCATATGGAAAAATAAATAAATAAATATAACTCCCTCCACTTTCTTTCTGCTCAAATATACTTTCATATTGATTAACGGATTTCTAATTAACATGTTTATTCTTTTTTTCCAAGATATTCCCAAAACACTATTAAACATCCATTTCATCTTTTGGTGCATGGGTAAGTAACGTGAAACATTTCTAAGTAATGCGTAGCATTATTAAAGTTCAACAAATGTTTAATTTTTTAAATTGCAACTACTTAAATTTCTCCTTTTGTAAGGCAAATATTTTATTGCCGTGATTTTTTACATCTTCAAACGAATTTCTAAAAAAATTTCATAAAATGCTATTAAAAATGATATTAATAAATTCTCTTCCATACCAACAGTAAATTAATCTTTGTTTCATAAATATACGAGTCAGCTGCAACATCTAGATATCGGAAAAATATCTAAATATTGGAAATTACTACAAACAAACCCGTTGTTTGAGGGGGTACATTATTTTGGAAAGTCAAATAGATTTCGACAAAGAATTGAAATCACAAGTTAAAATTAAAAATGAAGGTTTTTTTCTTTTTTTTCTTATTTCCGATTTTATGTCCCGTTAAATCTTCCCCATAGGAAAAACTAAACCCTTCCACACACTTTTCCACGAATGAATGAATGAATCTGGTCTATCAACATTATGCAAGTGCATTATATAAGCAAAATAAATACAAAAAAATACAAGAACAACACGTAAAATCACCACAGATCAAATGGGAAAATACTTCACCGACTCCAGATATTTTCATATCAGAGGGTTCGGCTCGGTAGAACTCCTAACAGGGCCTATAAATCCTACTAATCCCTCAACATAAATATTTAAAAAATCTTTCGTTATCCTACATGTATTAAAAATGACTGATTTCTGCATTTTTATATATAATTTTTTTGATAGATCCAATACGCCTAAGTTTTTAATGAGAGAGTTAGGTATAATGCCAGTAGCCGAAATAACGAATGGTAATATTTTTACAGTCTGAGAATACCAAATTCTTTTATTTCTGGAACTACTATTCTTTTTAACTTATTTTAAATTATACCCACCAATGTAATATATCATTGAAGAAGAAAATAATACTAATAAATTTAAACGAAACATGAAACAGAAAAAGAAATATAACATTTTTAAAAAGATAACGGTCACAACTTGGAATCGAACCCAGGATCTTCGAACCTTCAAAATAAGTTTTTTGAATATTCATTTAGACTTTTAAAAAGTCAAGCTACCCCATATAAATAACAATACAAAAACAAAATACAAAATTACAAACCAATTTGATTACAAACTTTGTTTCCATTTAAAAAGGTAAATGCCAAAAATATGCAAAAATTAGTTGCACAATGATTTGTTAATTCTGAATTTTAAATATAAGATTGACTTATATGACGTTTAATAAATATATCCCAATGGTTAAGTTGGTTACGACGCCTGTCGTAAGACAAAATATCTTGGGTTCGTTTCCTAGTTGTGACCGTTATCTTTTATTTTTCTGTATCTTGTTCTGTTTCATGTTTCGTTTCGATTTATTGGTATTATCTTCTTCTTCGATGATTTTCTTATAAATTAATTATAATTAACCTTTAAAGTATCTAACTATTACGAAATATTCCTTTCCCCTTCTGGCTCTATTTCCGAAACAGCACCAGATTATTTTCTGAGATTAATTAGAACGCCGAGGAAAAATTTAATTAGAGGCATTAATTTTTCAAGATGCAGCGGGCGTCCATCTGCAAAACCTGGCACTACTAATTACCAATTATACAAATTACACAATTATGTTTACTGCCAGTGGTGTTTTTATGATAATCATGAACTAATAAATAAGGGTTGTTATATACAACCTCCTTAGTCCGGTTCTTCAATCTTCGACTTCGAATACACAGGTCATGGGCAAATTGTAAATTGATTTTTTTACGTTAGATACTTTCAGTATCGCCCTGATGTAAAACAACAGGGAGAAAAATGAGTATTGTTTATTTATTAAAAATCTCTTTAAATTATTTGTAATCCGGATTGTAGGTGGTTTCGGAACACGTGATCCGACATACTGATAATACATTCGTATTTTAATAAAATTGTATAAAGAAACCAATAAATTAAATGGGCCTTCAATCCCATTTTTAACCAGATAACGAAGAATTTGGAGAGATTCTTAATAAATTTGCAATATTCACTGTTAGTAATTTTTCTCAATGTACCATTCAGAATTGAAACATTTCTTTAAACAGCTTTAACCGTGTCTGGTGACCAGATCTTCCCCTCTTTCCTTTTCCCCATTTCCTTCCCCTCCCCACTACGTTCAGCCTCACAACATATCCTAATTGAGATGCCATGGTCTCACTGACTCCAGACAGTTCTGATCAGAATGGATTCGGCCAGATCTGAATAGCCAGGTAGGTAAGTCAACTTCCTTTACATCTGCTTCACTTCCCCACTACTTGGGTTCTTACCCAATGTCGTGGTTTCAATTAATATTTTGGTCAAGTCCTCCATCATTGCACAAGCAACATGTTCAGTTTTTAATGTTGGTAGATTTGTAGTAGGAGTTCTTCAAATATTACCAGGACATTAATTCCGGAATGATCCTTATATATTTTCCCACATTTCCAATACGGAATTGTGAATTAATTTGTTAAAACTAAATTATTTCGGTGCCTACCTTATGGCTCCCAGTGCGTTCCAGTTTAACATTTCTTTGCATCCGAGTAACACAGGGACACACAACATGAAATTATTGTTTTAAATTATGTTACATTCTTCGTATTTAGTCAGTCATTCATGCTACGTGACCTTACGAAAGGCTGACACTCAGTTATAATTATCTCAATTTCAAAGTCCATTAAAATTCTGTGTGATTTATTTTCAAGTACTAAGATATAAAAATAAGCAAAATTGAATTGAAATATCTCATCATAACAAGCCATCACCGTCGTTCCTTCAATCAGAAAATAATTCCAAGTTGCCCCGCCCCCCTCCCCCCTCCCCCCGCAGACCTCCTACCCGAGTGGGTCGCGCAATAAAGTTAAATGAAAAAACCCCTCTTCTTTGGCCGGAATAATTCCCGACTCTGCGGATTTTAATTTTCTTGCAATTTGAATTTTAATTTTTAGCAGGCAGAGAATCGTTCTTGTAGGGGAGGATCAGTGAGGGGTAGGGGAAGGTTGGTTCTACCCTGTTTCTTGCCGTCTTCCTCCCCTTTGACCACCCGCTCTCTCTTCTTCTTCATCCTTATTCCATTTATTTTTTGTCGTACAGTCGGAGAAGTAGGTTTATAATATTTTATAGCGTCCGCTTATTGGCCTGCGAAGAAATGTCTTACAATTTTGCGTTTTTGTAAAGTAATGTGAACTTAATTTTATTTTAATAACCGCCAAAAATAAGAGTTCCATGGCAACATAGGACAGTGGAGATTCAACACAATTATTTAAAATGATATGAAGTCAAAAGAATATTGAAAAAAGGTCTGTAAACCTAACATAACGTAACCGATTTTTAGCAATTTTTATGACTTTCTACAACTTTTCAAAAGTATATTTAATTGCTACTGTTGTCAGTTGTCGTGGAATTATTTGCTTTATGAAAAAATTTAGTTCCAAAAATTTCAATCCAGAATCAGTGAACAGTGGCCTGTGAAAATTTCCTAAAGAAACCTATTTAACCTAGTTTTTTGCAGCACTTTTCATAAGATTTATATCACTTTTCAAAAGAATATTGAATTTCAACTGTGCAGAGTTATCCAGTTATAAAAAGTGTATTGAATTGCCACTGTTGTGAGTTGTCATGAAATCATTTGCTTCATGATAAATTTTAGTTCCAAAATTTTCGAACGCCATTATTAGGAATTAGTGAACAGTGGCCTGTGAACCTTACCCAACCTTACCTGTTTAACATAGTTTTTTGCATCATTTTTCATGACTTTCACCTGCCCTGAGTTATCCGGTTTCCAAAGACAAACTGACATTTATCACAATTTTATCAAAATTTCATAATCAACAGAATGATGTCTTCATGGCTTGGTTGCACTGTCTTATGTTTTAACACAAATAAATAATTAACATTTGGAGAAAAATTAGTATTATCGATTTATTAAGAATCTCTTAAAACGAGATTGCAGGCTTTTAACGAATGAATTAACAGATTTCCTGGTAAACTTTTAGCGAATCACGAATATACTGTCATGAACACGTGTCATAACACGTGTTCCGACATCGTGATAATACCTTCGCAACTTACATTTCTGTTTGTGTACCTACGTTATATGCTTTGTTAAACTAGAATAATTTGAGTTATTTCGCTATTAAAATGGACTAGAGTACAATTATTCGGATTGAAATTACATCATTAACTCAAAATGGGCAAATTTTATATTGTTTCCGTATAGAAATAGGCCACCCATTTAAAGTTTTCACCTGTAAAGTGTGCAATTGTAATAGGGTAAATATAGCAATAGAATAAAAATCATTTAATAGCAATATTTGATTTATAAATTTATTGCTAGAAAATTTGTATTAATATTTACGTAACTGCATAATGTTTTTTTAAAGTTAATACCGACTAAGAGTTTCAAATACTCCCCATTATTCGTAGCCAGTTAGATGATGGAATCCCCATTTGGTGTATGTTTGAAGAATGAGGTTAGGGGGAAGAGATATGGAAGAGGAAGGTGGGGGAAGTACATAACATTACAGATATGGTCACCAAACACGGCCGAAGCCATTTCAAGGAACGTTTCAATTCTGAATGTTGGACTTACACCAGGGTGATACTGAGAGTATCTTCCACTCTGAAACGTGCCACAAATATACATTACATCATTTTAATTCAGTAATTCGTGAAATAATACTAAATATGTCATGTCAAGCAGCAGCGTTTCGTTTCTGAGTGGTGATCTTTAACCAGGACAAGAGGAACGTGCCGCAAATATGATGAGTATTATTTCACCCCCATATATGGATCCATGATAAATAAATACAATGACCATTGATCACACCCTTAAAATTTATACAAAGTAAAGGTTATATACGTAACCTGTTTAACCTAGTTTTGTTTCATTACTTTTCATCACTTATATCACTTTTTAAAGGTTTGTTGAACTGTCCTTTTGATGAGTTATCTGGTTACACTATAAATTATATGTGGAATGACACATTTTAATTAAATAAAATTTATTTTAATCGGGATTTGAACCCGTAACCTCTTGCGGATAATGGCATTAAAGGCGTGCTATTCCCGCACTTCACGTGCAAGCGGATGGAAGAAAAGGTCTGACTATATAACAAATTGAATATTTTTGGTCAAACATCTCTGCATTCTCTCAAACTTTTATTACTTAAGTCGTCTCGAACAATAGTTTTGTTTTTATTTTAAATTTTAATATTTATATTTTTTGTAAAACTTAAAATTAATGAAGAAAATATTTGAGATTTTTAAACGAAAATTTTAAACAAAAATAAGTTTGGTCGAATCTAGGACTTGAGCCCAGGTAGTTATAATTCAAATTATGAATTAGTTAAATACTTAATAACAGGAATTAAATATGACCAAAGGAGATAGGGTCCCATTAGCTCAATTGGTAGAGCCTTGCCCCGGCAAGGCAAGAGTCCTGGGTTCATGTCCTAGATGCGACAATATCTTTTTCTCTATAAATTTTTTAAATTATTTTTTTATGATAAACTAATGTTTATAAGACAAGGTTTTATGCATAACATAAAGGATAACAAATAATTATAAGCAATATCAATACAAATTGAAAATATCTCCCGAGTAAAAATAAATGCCGCCAACGGGAATTGAACCCGTACCTTCTGATGTCCGGTCAGGTGCTCTGAAACCACTGAGCTATGTCGGCTTATTTCCGACCCGCCAAATGATTCAATATGTAAACAGGTGGAAAAAATATAATAAGCAGTAATTGTTGATTGAGGTACTAGTACATATCGAATCATTTGGCGGGTTGGAAATAAGCCGACATAGCTCAGTGGTTTCAGAGCACCGGACATGAGAAGCACTAGAGATATTTTCAATTTGTATTGATATTTCAGGCGACTAATTATTGCCTATAATTTTTTTTGTCATTTTGGAATGATCACGAATGATTTGATTAACTAAAAAGATTAACTTTAAAATGTCCAACTTTTTTTATGTGTTTATTCAGTTTTATTTTTTATTTAACATGTTTTATTATTATTTTTTTATTTAACTTAGTTTATTATTTAAATATTAATTAATAATGCAAGCAGTGAATAAATTAAATCAATCGACAAATAATAATATTATCTTGCACCAAATTTCGCCTAAAAACTTTCTTCGTGCAAATTAATTTCGAAAGATCGTCAGTATTTTAAATAGAGATTTTCCATTTCCTCAGAAAACGCATCGGTTCATAACTTCCCTTTAAAGAAAGGCATTTAGGCTTTAACAAGCAAGATAAAAGCCACTAGATGGGTCTTCGACTATCTGAAAAGTCACTGGTTTGGGCCCACTTGTCTCTACCATTCTTTGACTTCACCGGACCTTTACTAGTAGTTCTGTCAAAAGTAGACTTCGCAACCAAACATTTTTTTTACATTTAACTCCATACTTTTGAGGAAAATAATTTCCCTCAGGGCCTTTGTCATCTTTTGGGATTCTGTGTGGAGTTTCGGGTAAGAATCAGTCAGTGTGTCCAGGAATGACGGACATATGAATGTATCCCTCCTCCTGCAGTGCAAGGCGATAGGCCGAAAGACCAATTGGAGAGGTCAAAGCCAGCCTCACGCGCGTACCATAATATTGATATTTTAGGAACCACTATGATGCGAACTCTGGCGGGATTAAAGGTAACATCCAAAAAGGCTACCACCTTGAACCGGAACCAATTTTACGGACAGATAAAATGCTAAATGGTCAATTTAATACATGACTTCGCTGCGTTCAGTTAATCAGAGATATCAGTGAATAAGATCTTGTTTCCTATATCTCAATTTAGAAAAATATTTAGCAATAAGCAAAGTCATTGAAGATGAAGATAAAACTAATATTGAATCTAAACGAAGCATGAAACAGAACAAGACAAAGAAAAATTAAAAGGTAACGATCTTAACTGGGAATCGAACCCAGGATCTCTGTCTAACCACTTATAACCTTCAAAAGTTGTTGAAAGAAAGGTTTTTTTCTAATGAAATTTGAGTAAGCTATGATTTTTGTTGGTAGTTTTTGGTTTTTTAATATTCCCTGCATTTATTAATTACAACACACGATGATTGTGGTCTAACTCAAGATTAATTAAACATACTAATTTCAGTAGATTTGAAATTGTGTTTGTGTGTAATACGTAAAATTATACTAAGTTCGACTACCTTTTTATTTTCAAAATTGGAACTGATTATTATAAATCATATCAAACAAGTAAGCACCAAAATTATTTTTTTTATTGATAAATCTTTATTTTAAATGTGCATTTCTTTTGTTTAAATTTTTGACAGATTTGGCTGGTAGGTCAATTCAGGTAAACTCAATTTTATTTTAAAGTTAAAGCTTGGAGAAGATACGAATTCTCGCAGAGTCACTACATATTAAATTAAAAGAGGAAAGAGGAAAAGAGCAGTTTCAGAAGATATAATAGAGATTCTTTCAATTTGGCACAAGCAGCAAGAAAATGTGGTGAAATGGTCCGGCGAGTTTTCCAACCCATTTTATTTTAAAAGTGGCGTAAGGCAAGGAGGAAGCATGTCTCCAGCACTGTTTAATATATATACTGATGAACTAATTCAAAGACTTAATAACAGTAAGATAGGTTGCCATGTTCAAGGAGTATGTGTAAACAATATTAACTACGCAGATGATATGGTTCTTCTAGCACCGTCACTTAGCGCACTGATAAAACTACTCCAAATATGTGAAGATTTTGCAAAAAATCATAACCTTGTATATAATACATCCAAATCAATAGTTATGGTTTTCAAATGCAAAAACGAAAACATGCTAACACCTTCAGTATGGCTAGATGGAAGGAAAATGGATGTTAGTCGTAGCGTCAAATACCTGGGACCTGGGACATATTATCACAGACGACCTGAAAGACATCGAGGATATGGAAAGGCAAAGAAGAGCGATATCCGTTAGAGCAGGTATGCTGTCAAGGCGTTTTTATCTCTGCAGTACAAATGTGAAAAAGATTCTTTTCAATGCCTTTTGCACTTCGCTGTATACGTCAGAGCTGTGGGTGGATTACACTTCATCCCAATGGCATAAGATAAAAGTTGCTTACAATAATGCATATCGCCAACTATTCTGCCTACCGAGATACTGCAGCGCCACGGAAATGTTCCTGGAGGGACGAGTACACTCTTTCAGAGCGCTTCTCCGCCATCACATGGGAAGCTTATGGCGCAGACTACGCCAATCTAGTAACAAAATCATCGCTGCCATGGTTGCCTGGATGGAGTCCCCTCTGATGGCCCTCTGGAGACGGGAGATGAGCAAATATCCCCCATAAACGGCTGTTCACGATCATTTTTGTGTTTATATAATATCTTTTTTCACTTAAATTCCGCTTTTTTGTGCCTATCGGAATCACCTATGTTATTACCAACCTTATTATTATTTTTATTACTTATTATGTATATTATTTCAAATATGGAATGTATTGCATTGCACTACCCCTGCATACATTCTGGAATAAATTCTTATTATTATTATTATTATTATTAAAAACAGTGCATATTGCGTTATTTATAGATGCTATTTAATCCTCAAAAAAGTATAATTATATTAAAGTAATTAAGAATTAAGACATACAAACATTTAACAAGCGATCTGCAAATCGGGAGGATAAACTAAACACAAATATCATAGGAATGGCAGGAAAGAGCTCCCAGATTTATATCAATGAACACTTGACATTTCGAGCTAAACATCATTGGTTTCTTGCACGTAAGGCTACACGAGACAATATTTATAAGTTTGCCTGGACCAGAGGGGGACAAGTATATGTACGCAAAGACGTTGGGACGCCCGTTATACTTATCAATGAAAAAACCAAAAACCTTTTATCTCCCTCACCAAATAACTCATAATCAATTTTCATCCTTTGGTATACTTTTATTTTACTTGATTCTCCTGTATACTATTATATATTCATCTATATATTACTTGATACTCTCTGTTACAAAAAACATATTATTGGATTTTTCTAGCCCAAAGACATTTAACAAAAGCATGTACCCCATCATTGTTTTTAATCGATCAAATAACTTAATACAATCACCTCTTTCCAGCAATCTAGTTTTCTTATCATGTAAAAAATGTGTTATTGTAATTGCATCAAAACCATTACAACTTACTATGCTTTATACAATTATATACATTGCTTATTTTGTTATTGCTTTTACTAACTGGCGAACTCCTTCTCGACTATTGCCAACAACAGAAACCAGTGGTACAACTTATTTTAATAATATTCTACATATTGATACGATTACCCTTAAATGCAATATTACTTTAATTACTAACAAGAATGAAATTAACTTTTTAAATTTTATTGTTTTTAGTTCTGCGAACAATAAGAATTTTCGGAAATATTTTTTTCTTACATTACTTAACCGTGCGTTATTTTTACCTACAAACAAGATTTTTATCTCAAAATCATTATTTCAAATCCCATGTATACCACATATTCATAAAACCATTGCTTTCAATTCTTATTTCTATAATCTTCCTAATTTCAAAATGACCAAGTATAAATTATATTCTTATGTTACATCTTCACAACAACTCAATACCTATATTACTAATAAAGATATGACTGTCACTACATCTCTACTATTAATAATTAACGCAATGCAAAAAACCAAAAAATGGAAGACTTAGCAGATCTACTAGATAATACAACACCTATCACATGTTCATCAACCAACGATTCTGAAGTTGTACGTCAATTATTATTAATTAATTCTACCCTTATGATATTTTCAATGAACATTAGAAGTATTAACAAAAATTTTGATGAATTATCCATTCTTCTTACTGACCTTGCCTTAGATTTCGATTTAATTGTCTTGACCGAATGCTGGATTCAAAAAAATTTCCTTCCTAAAACAATAAAAAACTACAATCACTATAACACACTACATAACCAAACTCAAAACGATGGCGTTATTGTATACATCAAAAATCACATCCCACACTCAGTCAAAGAGGTCAGAATTAAAAACGCCAACTGCCTTCAAATACAACTTGATAACCTCATAACAATCCTTACTATATACAGATCTCCGAATACACATAATATAACCCCATTCTTATACTCACTACAAGAAATATTAACAAACATAAAACACTGCCAAAACACTTACATAATTGGTGACCTTAACATAAATATAATCAACAAAACGCATCCTCAAGCCAACGAATACCTAAATGCACTAACTTTATTAGGATATTTGCCAGCTGTCACCACTCCAACAAGAGAATCAGACATAAACAATAGTAGTTGTATAGATCATGTGTTCGTTAAGAGTAAACTAGACAACAAATCCATTGTATATCAATCAACTATAACAGACCACTATGCAATCATTACTTCCATTACCAAAAAAATTCACAAACCAACTCAAAATGCTCCACCCCAAGTAATGATTTCTTATGAAATTCTCCTAGATCATGTCTCGAAAGAAAACTGAGAACTCATCTATTCTTGTACTGATGCCAACTCTGCATGCGATTTATTTATAAATACTTTACATAACCACTTGGCCAAAGCAACATCATATTCAAAAACTAAAACAAACCGATCGCAAACAAAAATTAAACCATGGATCACTGCTGGTATTCTCCACTGTATCAGAAAGCGTGATAAGATCCATCACTTCTGTAGGAAAAACCCTAGCGACTATGCATCTCTCATATTCTACAAACGTTATAGAAATAACTGCAAAAAAATAATTGACACTGTTAAAAGGGATTATTACAAAAAAAAAATCAGTGAAGCTACCGATGATAAAAAAAAATTTGGAATATCATAAAAGATATAGCCAACATTAATAAAACTGACACACCTATTGTTAAAATTAATATCGAAGACAAAACAATACATGTAAATTCTGAACCTGAAAAAATATCCGACCATTTCAATCAATTTTTTTGCAAAATCTGTCCCAACTTAGCAAAAAAAAATTTAGCCAGAAAAAACGTCTCAGAGAAAGATCTTGCAAATGGTATACCTATCAGTACTCTGACCTACAACCCGTTTCACTTCACTCCCACTACTGAATCAGAAATTATGGAAATAATAGCATCTCTCAAAAACAGTAACTCCACCGGAATAGATCACATCTCGGCAAAAATTATTAAACACCTCCAAAAATTTATCGCCCCCCCTCTTAAACACATAATCAACTCAAGCTTCAAAACTGGCACTTTTCCTAACTCCTTAAAACAGGCTACAATAATCCCAATCTTCAAAGCAGGTGACAAATTATCTGTAAATAACTACCGACCGATATCCTTACTAAGCACACTATCTAAAATTGTAGAAAAAGCTGTGAAACATAGACTCTGTAAGTTCCTCGAAGATAACAACATATTATCAGACAACCAATATGGCTTTCGCAAAGGTAGAAGTACATCTGATGCAATAGCTGCCCTCACGAAAATCGTTTCCTATAATCTTGACATTGGTCGCAAACCACTGGCTGTCTTTCTCGATCTTGCGAAAGCATTTGATACGGTCTCTCATTCCTTACTGCTAAAAAAACTACATCGGGTTGGAATAACAGGAGTAGCCTACACATGGTTTGAAAACTATCTAATGAACCGAACACAACAAACTCTCATCCACTCTGACAAAACACATATAAGCGAAAAATTACCTATGTCCTTTGGTGTACCTCAAGGCAGTATACTAGGACCAATTTTATTTCTTGTATACATAAACTCACTTTGTGCCATGAATATTGGAGGTAAAATATTATCATTTGCCGATGACACTGTTCTAATATTTGAAGATGTAACATGGGAATCAGTAACTAACAAAGCTAATAATGGTCTATTAAAAGTAAAACATTGGCTGGACACAAACCTCCTCACACTTAACATCGACAAAACCCAATATATGACATTTTCCATCCGCAAACATAATGTACCCAACAACTGCCCTAAACCTATTATTCACTCGTGTTCACTCAATTTACACACTCACGAAATCACACCTAATATAAATTGCACGTGTTCTACCCTTAAATCATCAAATGCAGTTAAATATTTGGGAATAATCATAGACAACCAACTACGGTGGGAAGCCCATATCAGTGACACAGTAAACAAACTTCGTAAACTCTGCCATGTATTCTGCTCCCTTAGGTCCATCCTTGATTTACAGACTTTAAGAAGCGTATATTTTGCCCTTTTACAATCTATAGCAACGTATGGTATAGTGGGATGGGGTGGTTGTGCTGAATCCATTATTAATCCTATTATTACAGTTCAAAAACTAATTTTGAGAATTATATTTAAATTCCAACCTACCCATCCCTCTAATGAACTCTTTGCTAAAATCAGGGTCTTAGATATACGACAGTTATTGAGTAAGGTAAGCATTTGTAACATACGAAAAAATAACCTACTGTTGGCTCCACAACACCAAGCTCACCCCCGCTTTTCATCAAACCTGGGTTGCGTGGTTCCTCAAACTAAAACCTCTTTCGCTCAACGGCAATTCTGGTTCATCGCGCCTAAAATATACAATGCATTGAGTACCGACTTAAAGTCAAGTAATTCTATATCCATATTTACTGCTCGTGTACATCAATGGATATTTGAAAGGGGACGACCTTTCTTTAAAGATTATATGAGTTCCTAACACAAAAAAAAAAATTATTAAAAACTTCTTTTCCAACTTGTCTCATATCACGAAAATTAAAATTAAGTGTTGAACATAAACATGTTGTCTTATAGATAATACCTAAGATAAATAAACTTGCACACAAACAATTATATGCATTAAACAATCTATATTAATTATGTTTATATTTTAATCTTAATGTTTAATATTTTTAATTTTTATTTGTATCTTTTTAAATATACATATACTTTTTCTTTATTTTTCAGTTTACTATTAATTTTAACATATTTGTTTTTAGTTTTATTTATCATTAAATTTGTTTTTTTTTTCTTTTTTTCTCTAATTCTTTCTTATGTTTCTATAAAATAGTATTTTTTAGTTCTTCTAAGTTATTTTTATTATTACTTCATTATGATTTATACTTACATACTTATGTTACTATAAGTATTTTTTAGTTCTTTTATGTCATTGTTATTATTATTTCATGTATAACTACCACAACACGGGCATTAGCCTAGTATGGTAGTTTAAAAAAATGTCTAAAAATGTAACTTGTAAACATGTATTAAATAATAAAAAAAAAATAAAAATAAAAAAAAGTGAAAATTGACAATATTTGTTTTTGACAGTCTGTGAGTTGTGGTGTAGAAATCGTGCTAAGATATTAAAAGTCCAATCTAGCACAATCTCTTACAATGGTTTCTAGGGCTGGCATTCGTTACCAGCGAAAGAAAACACCCCAAACGGTGCCATTTATAAAAGTGTTCTTCTTTGGGGATGTTCCCACCCCCGTTCGCTTTCTTCCTTCCATCGGGGGGAGGGACGTCCCAACAGCACCCTTGGTTGGGGAGGGATTGTGGGGGAGGTCTTTTGTCCTCTGTTATCTAGGCAATTATTTGCAGGAGTGAAGACAGCCACTCGTAGACAAGCACAACAAGAAATGGACAAACAAATAAAAATGTTTTTTTTGACAGGAAACCCTGGTTGTGACGTGTATACGTACAGTGTCAATTTTATGACTAGTGACATCAATAACTAACGCTATTAAGATTCAAGTATATTACAGTATCAGTTTGTACTACACGGCTTTACCCGAGTTTGAAGAGCAATAAAGATCAAATTGCATATGTCAGTTTTTTTTTTTTTTTTTTGAAGTGAAACTTCTTTACCCGCGTCATGCAATTTCGTGGACCGGAGTAAAACCAACTTATGACCGAAACGAAAATGCGGGACCGATTAAAGTTCATTTGATCTAGTGAAAGTTTTGAAGTAAGATATAAATGTTTTTTAGGTAATCTTGACAACTGGCGTTGGTGGTGTAATGGTCAGCATACTTGCATTCCAAGCAGTTGATCCGAGTTCGATTCTCGGCCATCGCATATTAATTTTTTTTTTTGGTTGAATGTTAATTTTATTGTTTGTAGTCATTGTTCTTTGAAATTTTTAAATTTTTAATCCATTGTAATTTTAAACATTATTTATTTTTCATATTATTTTTTTCGTCATTTAAATTATATTTTGTACTGGGGTGACATCTATCGGCAGAATATTTTTTAATTTTAAATTATATAGTTTATGGGGGTGACATCTATCGGCAGAATATAAATATATATTTTTTAATCTATTTAATTATATTGATTACGGGGGTGACATCTATCGGCAGAATCTTTTAATGTTTTTTGTTTTTAACGCCTTTTTTTTTTCAATGGTTGACCATAATATCAATCCACTAAGTAATATTTTAGGCCTGTAGCATACTTGAAAAGTTAAAGAATGATATAAGATTGTTTATGATGTTAACGATAAAAAAATAAAAAAAAACATAAAATTACCATAAAAAATGGGCCAACGGCACGCGGTGTTCCCAAGCGGTCACCCATCCAAGTACTGACCGCGCCCAATGTTGCTTAACTTCGGTGATCGGACGAGAACCGGTGTGTTCAACATGGTATGGTCGTTGGCAAACGCTATTAAATATTAATTTCTATTCTACCTGCCAATAAATATATGAAAATTAGTATAAAAAAGCCCTAATAATACTGAAAACATTAGCAAGGTGTGTGCGACGTTGATAAAAATAATCATTACATACGCGCTTGAAAAAGATCGTAATTACATCCATAACTTTGCAGGAATTTTTTTTTTCAATGGTTGACCATAATATCAATCCACTAAGTAATATTTTAGGCCTGTAGCATACTTGAAAAGTTAAAGAATTTTATGATATTATTAATGATAGTAACGATAAAAAAATAAAAAAAAACATGAAATTACCATAAAAAATGGGCCAACGGCACGCGGTGTTCCCAAGCGGTCACCCATCCAAGTACTGACCGCGCCCAATGTTGCTTAACTTCGGTGATCGGACGAGAACCGGTGTGTTCAACATGGTATGGTCGTTGGCAAACGCTAAACAATATTAATTTCTATTCTACCTGCCAATAAATATATGAAAATTAGTATAAAAAAGCCCTAATAATACTGAAAACATTAGCAAGGTGTGTGCGACGTTGATAAAAATAATCATTACATACGCGCTTGAAAAAGATCGTAATTACATCCATAATTTTGAAGGAATTTTTTTTTTCAATGGTTGACCATAATATCAATCCACTAAGTAATATTTTAGGCCTGTAGCATACTTGAAAAGTTAAAGAATTTTATGATATTATTAATGATAGTAACGATAAAAAAATAAAAAAAAACATGAAATTACCATAAAAAATGGGCCAACGGCACGCGGTGTTCCCAAGCGGTCACCCATCCAAGTACTGACCGCGCCCAATGTTGCTTAACTTCGGTGATCGGACGAGAACCGGTGTGTTCAACATGGTATGGTCGTTGGCAAACGCTAAACAATATTAATTTCTACTCTACCTGCCAATAAATATATGAAAATTAGTATAAAAAAGCCCTAATAATACTGAAAACATTAGCAAGGTGTATGCGACGTTGATAAAAATAATCATTACATACGCGCTTGAAAAAGATCGTAATTACATCCATAACTTTGCAGGAATTTTTTGAAGTGAAACTTCTTTACGCGCGTCATGCAATTTCGAGGACCGGAGTAAAACCGACTCATGACCGTGACGAAAAAACGGGATCATTTCGCTATAGGAGCCTAGCTAATATTATATACCTAGTTTAACTCACTCTCCTAACTCATCTTCGCTGTCTACAGGCAGAGCGCACGACTGTGGTCGTGAAGAACCGAGGTTCGATCCCCGCTTTAACTAATTTTTTTTTTCTTTTTTTATAACTTTTAATTTTTTTTATCACATGCTACTTATAAATATGTCAATAGACAGAAAAAAAGAGAGAATGAAATGAAAAGAGAGAGAGAGAAGAATACTAGAAGTTTCACTTCTGTCTTGCGTAGGCTTGACACACCCATTTTTTTTTTTATATTTACTCCACACAGGAGGCCCTGAAGAAAATAATTTCCCTCGGGGCCTATGTCATCTTTGGGGATGCTGTGTGGAGGGTCTTTTTTTGGAGAGGAAGGAGTGAACATGGGTCTTGAAGAGTCCCATGTTGTAGGAGGGAGGAAACACAGATGCCGGCAGTTCGTTCCACAGCCGAGCTGTTGAACTTAAGAACGAATCGTAGAAGCGACCCGTTCTCATGTGACAAGTGTCAACTGTGTACAAATGTTGGGCGCGCGTTTGGCGTGTATCCCGACTACGCACCGGTGCCGAAGGGATCAAAAACGAAAATAACGATTGCTTTTGGTGATATAGACATGGCTGGGATTGCAACTTCTAAATCTTCCGCTAGCATCAATATCATTTAATGTAGTAACTAGATATCTGTATTGATTTATTTTTAATAATTTACTTCTAGTTGGTGCTTATACGTATATTATGTATTTGTTTATTGTTCTGTGTTTCATGTTGTTTGCTCTACTTAATCTCTCTGTTTTGTACTGGAATTAATAATGTTGATTTATCTTAAAATACTATCATAAAAATGTATTAATTTCTTTCCACTTATGTGTCGTAAATTATTTCCGTTCTAAAATGGGTTTAATAACTCATCGGGATTGTTCTAAGAAATAAAAATAATAAAATAAAATATAAAAATACGTCTTAACTAATTTTTACTACCTATTGCTAGCACTAAAGTTCACGATGGAAGTGATGTTTTGTTGTGAAATAGTTGCGTTCTCCGTGATATTTCGTACGGAAAGCGAAAATTCTATGAAAAGGAGCTCTTACTTCATTAAATATACCTACACAGTCTTTTCCGTCTGGATTTTTAGTCCGCACGGAGAAAAATGAGTTTTGATAATTTATTAAGAATCTCTTAAAATGATTGGTATTCCGAACTTCATTACTATGAAGAACCTTGAAACAGTAAATATATTTTTACCGACAAAAAGACAATTCTTACGCTGTTGATTGTTTTATTATGTAAAATGTGTCGGTATAGTTGGTTATTATATTTTACGACAGATAGAGCTGGTGTGCAACAAGCAATCCACGCGCACGCTGGTTTCGAAGTGGTTCCGAGTAGATCCCGAACCTAGCCGATCGTGGGTAGGTGACTTCATTAGGAAACCTATCTCGCTAAAATAACTTAGAGCATTAACAGTAATGAACGCCAGTCCAGAAACATTATTTATTTTTGATTATAATTTCAAAAGTAACTTTGTAATCTATACCAACTGTCTATAAATCATTGAAGTCTTAAACAATAAATTCATATGCACATGGAACCTGAATCCTACACTATTACACTACAAAATACACTTTTTCAATACTTTAGTGAGGAAAACATTTCGCAAAATAAATGAACTTGAGACTGTTCGTATTACTCAGTTACCAAAATAACTAACGAAATCAAAACTCAAAAACAAAATATTTCATCAAACCTTTTTGTATCACGTTACAACGAAACAAAGTAAATAACCATTCTAAGTTTTATCTGAAACATTTTAAACACTGCCGTATTTATTTTTAATAGCGTTGCAGATAAGAAAAGTTGCATCCTATTGCATTTGGCAGAGCTTAAAGCTTAAAGAATCCTTTAGATTGCTGCGTAGATTTTTTGCACCCTTAAAATTCAAGCGCTCAAAAAACCCCATTGAAGCCATTTCAGATAAGGCTCGGCGGGCTCCGGAGGGTGGAATGGAGCCTGAAATGATTCAGTCCAAAGAAAATTGTGGAATGTAGTTTTCAAAATAAAATTAAAGAAACTGTGGAACGCTTGTGGTGCAACTAAGAGGGAAATGAAACAGATTTTATCGGAATTTGAGCTTCGGTTCATTTGTGAAAGAATATAACTATGGAAATATTAATATTTTATAGGTTTTGTAACTTTTATGATGTTTATTGTAAGAAGGATTAATGACAGTATGTTAGGTGTTGATTGTTTGAAGGTTTTAACATTGAGATAGATACATGTGATAAAACCAATCAAATAATGATTACATAGTCAAGTCATTGTATTTACCGCATGTTTTAACTTCCCATCTAAACTGTACACTGTGTACACTGCTGAAGTTAATCAAAAGAGCTCAAAACAATATATCGGTAACTCTCTATCTGTATATATGTAAATATATATGTATATTTTAACACAATGATAATTGTATGTGGCGGATGGGAGACACCGTGCGATCGTTTGATTTTTATACAAATCTACCTGACCTTCAAAACAAGAAGTGGGTCACTGTCTACATCTGAATTCGAATAATCCTGTGTGAAGCCAGGGCGAAACCGGGGACTTTAGCTAGTATATACCGATACATAGGTATATAAAGAAGATTGTCTTTGGCGGGCGGGCGGCGTAGCGGCCTGCTTTGTTTTTTAATACAAATCTACAGTGTTAAGTTTTGAATGGAAGGAACTTGTAAATGATAACACATCAGAAACTTTAAAAGGACTCTTGACTTTTATTTGCTCTATTCCCAATTAATTCTAATTAATTGTGAATATCAGGAGGTCCAAAACTACCCAAGACAGACCAAGGAGTGGTGTCTTTACTATTAAAAGCGTTAGCGAAGAAAGGGGAACGGTACAATGAAAAACTGATCCTTTATAATCTTACTTGGGAGTTTGCACTCACCGACATCTATGCATAATTTCTACAACTAATTATCTTGGTTGCATACAATTCAATTTTATCTACTTGGAGAGGTGTGAGTACTAGATAAAAACTGCGTTATTCAATTTTAAACACACAGTTTTACCCCTAAATTGATGAAAATTTGCACACTTGACTTTCAAAACAAGAGAAAGGTCACTGTATAGATGAGATTAATGAAAAACAACCCCAATTCCCTTTTCTCATCTTTTTCACATCTTTTGGTAAGTTAATCTTGGAAAACGAAACCAAGAAGAACTTGACATTTTTTTCTGTCATGTTTACTGACGTAGCGGGCACAGAACAAACAGTGGGAAATTGCGGACAAATACATAAGCAATTAATATTATGTAAAAATTACCTATAATATCAGATACGAAAATCAAAGTTTGACATAATTCGTTAAAGGATTTCAAATGCTGAGATTTATTCTCAGAATCGCAAAAGACTTTAATAACCTAAAACCCATGAAATGACTCTCGTACACATCTCTGGTTAGAAGTCAAGTAGAATATAATTTATGCATTTGGTCTCCTAATTACTCACTAATCGAAAGAAAGCTTAATGTTCTTTTACGCTTTATTGATTTTAAAAAAATGTATTATAAATGTAATCGATTATGTAAATTTACGAAGTGAACTCAATTAATCTAAATCATCAGAAAGCAAAAAATATTTGTTTTCCTTTTATTGTATAAAATTATTAACTCAATGTTTGACTGCCCTGACGCCACGAGTTTGTTGCCAATACAGGTACCTCCCAAACATACTAGATGGAATATTTTATTTCATAACAACAACTTCGTATTCAACTCTATTATGGAGAGGTTACATAGGCTGCGCAATGAGTTTATGGATGTCGCTGATATTTTTGTTCTAAATCTAGACACTTACAAATACAAATTAGTTCATCATTTTTTAGTTGATATAAATAAAGAATAGATAATCATCTTTTACGCATAATATGCTTAATTAATTATTCACAAATTGAAAAAATTTTTCAAATGTAAGTAAGTGTAATAATAACTGTATTTTATTTTTTAAATCTTTTTTTTTTTTTTTTTTATTAACCAATATACAATATTTGTGTCATACTGTTGTTTTAAATTTATTTTGTGATCTTTATGTACAAGCCCAGTAGGTTATTGATAAATAAATAATTATGTAAAGGTTCTACTGCAGTAAATAAAATATATGAAAATTAAATGTATCTTTTCATTTTGTATTTGAACTTCAATCTTATCTACCCAACAGACCGCTTATGCGAAGAATTTCAAGTACCTCCTTTTAAAGATCTGTACATTAAAAATTGATTAATTCAAATCATAAAAGAAAAGTACCAATTTCTAACTGAAAACCGCACTCGATTAAAATACATTTTTCCATGTCCAAAATTAAACACTTCCTTTGCACAAAATTACTATACATACCAAGGAAGAACCTTTTTCAATCAACTCCCTGAGGAAATCAGAATCATAAACGACAAAAGCCAAGCTTTGAGCATCTTGAAAAAATATGTTAAAATTAAATTATCAAAAAATGAAAATTAAACATTCTACTTAAGAAGCAACTTCTTCTCCAAATATAGTATACATATCAATAAAAAAAAAACATAATAATTGTCTTTATCCCGAAACTAATAACATCATATTTTAATTTATATATTAAAGCTACTAGTAGTACATTTTAATTTAAAAAAAATTCCTACTTCTCTTGATTCTATATGTATATCTACAATTACTTAATGTAGACTCCTCTTCCAACCACAAGCTGATGCTTCTCTGGAAGAGTAGTATTAAATATTGTCACTGTAAATTGTAAACCTTATTACTTACATGTACTTTTTCCTTTAATAAATAAAAATTAATAAAAAATAAAATAAAATAAAGTTTCTAGTCGAAACTAACAACAGAAATATTATGCTGCATATGAAAATGTGTTGAGTTTAAACAATAATGATCATCTTAATATTTCCCGACAGCTGACTGATTCAAGATGTTTGTATATATCGATTTCTTTTTATATACCTAGCAAACCAATATCGAGAATATCTAACGTTTTTATTGTGACAAATCTAACACGGAATCACTATTGCATACTCTCCCGTTCGCCGTACAAAGAATTTGGGTAATGAATACAAGGATGCTATTGACATATTTGTTAATATTGTTGAACTAATTTTTAAATGAAGGACTAATTGTACCTAAGCATTTAAACAAATATGGACAAAGAACACTGGACTACATGATACCTAGTTGCTTAAATATGTTACCTGCTTAAATAAAAAAATGTACAAATGTAAAAACAAATATTATGTTGAAAAATTGGCTCGCTGAAAGAAATAGTTTGTATTAGAGTCTAATACAAACTATAGGTAGATACTATCACTGTTGTGTATATGTTTTTATATTTTTAAAACAAATTGTTATTTTTATTGTTATCACTGTTGTCATTAAGTAAAATAAGTTTTTATCTTTTTTTAATATTTTTTATGTGAAAAGTTGCCATCGACAAACTACTGAAAAGTAGTTTATTGGACCTTTTCTGTATTTTTATTTTATTATTTACGGTAATGTGTATTTTTTGTCTTGCTTTCTTTAAATTAAAAAACTAAATATAAAAAGGTCTTTGTTGAATTTATATCTGAAAGTAGAACATAAAAATCTAATTAAACAAACTGTCTAGATCTTCAACGACTTATATAATTTATTTATTGAATTTTGCATTCCCAATCTATTATTTTTCCACCTTGCATGACGGAGTATTTTGTTTTATGATGTTATGCTCATTTATATGTTCTTTGTGTTAAAAAAATAATATGTTAAAAAAATAAAATAACATGTTCCCTCAGGGCCAACTTCAACTTTTGAGTTGGTGTGCGAAGGCTCTTTTTTAAGACAAGGAAGGAGAGGAAGTTCTGGGAAGGTAAAAGGTATGAGGGTTAGGTGGGAATCTAGGAATCAGTGTGTCCAGGAGTGACAGACATATGAATATATCACTCTCACTGCCGCGCAAGGCGATGGGTCAATAGACCAGTTGGAGAGGTTAAAGGATCTCCCTAAACCAGCCGCTACCGATCTGGCACACTATGCAGCTGATGGGTAGGTGCATCCTGAACACACCTCACCCGATGAACCGGGCACCGCTGCTATTTCACCAAATATAGCGAACCACTTAAAATTACCTATGGCAGAGTTGTTGGTTATCCAAAAACTGGTTCTTGGGGCGGCGGTACCGAAACCTGCCTATAAAATTGAAAAACTCTTAGAAGAATTCTATTGAAAGTGCGGAGTTTCGGATACGTAGTTATACGTTGTTTAAAATCGCAAAGTTATCACCGCGTCAAATCTAGTTGGAGAAGTAAAGTGCCGAAAAAGCTCGGCATCTTATTTCATATTAATTTATCATCCATTAAAAAAAGCTTTCAAGTACAAGCGCTGGCTTGAGAGAAACTCTCATTAAAAATGTTTTTAATTACAAACAAAAGATTCCTCGAAATGAGATATAAATTTCTGAAAATGAATACATAAAAAACACTTTCTTCGGTGGAGACTTTCTTTGTGAATTTTCCGTCTCTTTTTCACTCGCTTATTCCGGTCGCGTCTCTCTCTACTTTAATTTTCTTTATTTTTATTCAAAAGAGGAATAAGTAAAATGGAAGAGGGTTGGGGTAAGGAGGAGGGGGGAGTTGGGGGTGGGAGGGAAAGGGGTCTAATAAAGAAATCTCTCATTTTATTTATTATTTCGTTGGCGAAGGAAAGAACGGATTAAAATGTCGCACGTTTTTAACTTTATTCAAATACTTTCAAATGTTAGATTGTTTTATTATATTTATGCAAAAATGTTTTATATATTCCAGTAAATGACGTTAATAATTATTCTTCCACAGACACCATAGATTATTGTGAATAAATCAACTGATGCGCTTCATTTGACTTTGTATCTTATATCTTAGTTAAAATTATGAAATGTATTCTTTCTTACTTACATGTTTGGAGAAACCAATGGCTTATGTAGATGATAAAAAACTTTCAAAAATAAAGACAAAATTTTGGGTGTGAATGTTTTGGGGTCGATTCCAGTTAAAAAAATTAACTTTTAAAACAAATTTATGTTCTCCTATTTTAAAGATGTTATGCCGTGTATCTTATCATTACAGTATCCACCATCATGTCAGATGTGTAATGCGTAAGTTTTGTCGTTCTTTTTTGTCAAAAATACTATGTTCCAGGTAAGAAAGTATCTGCTAAAATTAGACACCTGCCCTGATGATTGACACTGGAATACTGTCCGAAACGTTGGCTAAAGAATAATATTATACAGTATCACAAAAATAAATTACTAAAATACTTTTGGCAGTGAAAATCTCAAATTATTCCTGTTTCTCCTACTTTTTTTCTCATCGGAAGGTGGCTAACATCGACAGAATCTTTAACCACGTTCCAGACGTGTATGTACCTGCCAAGTTTTAAAGCCATTAGGTTGAACTTCTTCTTAATAGTTTAACGGTTTTTTTTTATATGGTATTTGTGATATTTATATTCTCGTACAACAGTTTCACTGTGTTACCTCACCTGAACTACTGCAAAAGTGTAAATTTTTTGAGCAATAAAACGCAAGTTAAAAGAATGGAAATAATTCAGAACAGAGGTATGAGGTCTATATTGTGCTGTAGCAGATATACTAGGATAACAATAATGCAACGCCACCTAAATATTCTGTGGCAATCATAAAGTGTGTGGCAAAGTTTGGTATATAATACCCTAGTATTTATATACAAGTTCAAAAATTAAAATAAATTCCAGATTATATGTCAAAAAGTGTTAGTATTAAGGCGATGCACTACTTCGTGTAATATTTTAAATTGAGCCGCTATCAATAACAACCCTTCGTAGATGGCGATAAGGTTGAAATTCCCGCTTAACACTGGATTCAATTGATTTATGCAAGAAAAAAACACGGCCAAAAAGTGCCTTTTATTTTATTGTGTTCAGGCATAAATATTAACTTTTTTTTCGATCATTTTATAAATAACTTAATATGCCATATTGTACAATAAAATCATTATCGAAAATGGGTTTGTAAGTAGGAAATTTTGAACTTTAAAGCAGTTTTCATAGGCCTTATACATTTTTTTTCTGGGCTTATAAAAAGATCTATCTAAAAAATACTAGATTATTTCAAAGGCCAAGATGTATTCTACTCGCAGTATTTAATTAAAGCATCTGAAAACCGTACTAGACTTAAATATATTTTTCCATGCCCAAAATTAAACACTTCCTTTGCACAAAATTATTACACTTACCGAGCAAGAATTTTTTTCAATCGACTACCTGAAGAAATTAGAAACATTAATGATAACATCCAAATAATAAACACTGTGAAAAAATATTTTAAAGACAAACTTACAAAAAATAAAAATGTTTCCAATTGAATTAATCTTAAGAATAACTCACTTCAAATAAGTTTAAAATCATTTAATTTTTAATTACTTACTTATTGTAATAAAACAATGTACACTCCTCTTCCAGCCACAAGCTAATGCTTCTATGGAAGAGGGGTCCTGAAATAGTGATCATATATTGTAACAAATAAACAAAAATGTACTTATATAATAAATATAATAAATAAATTAAAAATTTTTTAAAAAATCTGAAACATTTCTAGGCGACCAAATTTTAAAACCAAAAACACATGATTTTGCATTACTACGTATGGCATCGCCTTAATAGTAAAGTCCTATGAGAAGCTGCAAAGATTTTAGGCTTCCTAAGACAAATTTATCGGCAACACAAAACAATATTTACTATAACGGTTTCAAAATATTCAATGAACTCTTTTCAAATGTTAAGGAAGCCAAAAGTCTTGCAGTTTTTCGTGGGTTATGTCTCAAAGTCTCAATGTTGTGAATTCCAAATATTAGTACGTAGGTAATGGATTTTTTTTTAGTAGTTTTAGACTAGATGTACAACGTACACTACATATAAATATTTAATTATGTCACTAAATAAAATATACTTAAAAAAATAAAACTATTTCAACCCCGTTTGGTAATGTATTAATATTCAATAAACGAATTTGGAGACATTTAAAAGTTTTTAAGTCTGTTAACATAGTTAGAGCCATTTTAGGCAATGTTTCTTTTCTGAAGGTTCGTTTCGCACTAGAGCAAAACTAAGAATAATTTCCACTGGCATGTTGTAGGCAACGCTGATATTTGTCCCATATGGATATTGACTGGGTAAAGTAGTTGTGGGAACAGTGGTCAACTTAAAATGGCTGGAATTTGCGGTGTCAATACTTGTTGAGTATGAAATTTCATTGATTCTGTTTATTTAGGCTTAACATAATGTATTTATTAAACACCCGTGGGACTTTTACAAACACAAGTTGAAATTTTAAATACTTCACGAAAACATAATATATTATATAGGGCAGATATATACAGTACATATTGGTATGAACAATAAATACTTGTCATGTTATAAACATAATACAGACGAATAAAATAATTTTCTTCGCATCAATTTCATTTTTCATAGAAGAAAAAGATAAAACTAATCAATCTAAATCTCAATCTCATCTCAAAAAACATGAAACATAACAAGCCGCAGAAAAATAAAAACAAAACGGTCTCAATCTCATTAGTTGTTCCGATAAAAATGAATATTCATTTAGACTTTCAGAAAAATTCAATATTTATTTATTTGTTTGTTACAAAAATATTACAGCATAGATTTTGACTGTCCAACTAGGAAGGTCTCCCGTTCTAGGACAGTCAAATTGACTAGGTTGATTGAATAGGTATCCTATACCTATAGATAAAAAACGGTATGTTTATCCGAGACGCTATCTAGGTCAGGGGTTCCCAACCCCGTGCCCGCGGGCACCATGGCACCCGCGGGACGATTCGTATGTGCCCGCCACTTTTCGACAGTGAAAGAATTTTTGGATTAACATTAATTAAAAATATGATTTTTTTTATTTATTTGTTAGATTTTTAATTTTTTAAATGCCTAGGTTTATTAAATATGTTTGTATGTTTGCGATATTGTATGTATGAGTGGTTCCTTTGCTGACAGTACTTTTCGCAACCTGTCTAGCGGCAAGCCAGACTGCACTCTTCACGGTAGCCTGGAACGAGAAGATCTATTTGCACATCACTCATTGTACACGCAGAAAACCCAAAGTGAACGAACGCCACGAACTGAGCCGATGAACGCCGAAGGCGCCAAAACACATGGAACATGACTCTGCCAGCTCTGTCTGTCAGTGAAAGCAATAACCATGGCCCCGGCAACCAAACTGACAGTAGTCACGTGCTCGTACCGTCCCGATCGGTTCGGCGTTTCGGGTTTTCGGCGTGTACAAGGAGTGATGTGCAAATAGCATTTCCCGCCTGGAACCGCGTTGTTTTCATTTTGATTGCGATTGCTGCCCCGAGTTTGTGGATTAAAAATAGGTGGTGCCCGCCACCCTACCGATATTTAAGAATGTGCTCTAGAGTACAAAAAGGTTGGGAACTCCTGGTTTATCTAGGTAATAAACCAATTCTTTTGAAGTTTGGAATCATTCAAAAATATAGATTATTATTAATTCTGAATTTTAAAAGGCCGGGTTGTTTCGGAGAATCTGAACAATTCATCAAATTTCAACGTTCATTTTCAAGTTCTGTGAAAGATTTTTTCAAGTTCTGTTTTTATTTCAGTTTTGTCAAGCAACTAGCCTACAATGATATAAAAACAGAACTTGAATAAGTCTTTCACAGAACCCGAAAATGAACGTTGAAATTTGATGAATTGTTCAAATTCTCCGAAACAACCCGTCCTAAAACTGCGATCTACAAAAATGACGTATAATTATAAGGTGCCAAAGGCCTCGTGCTAAAAGACGTTGTCCCGGTAACACAAAGATCCTGGGTTCGATTCAAAATGGAGATCGTTATATTTTTCTGTTTCTTTTTCTGTTTTACGTTTCTTTTAAATTTATTAATATTATCTTCTTCTGCAAAGAAATATCTTCATTTTTCTTGATTATTAACATAATTTTTTTATAAAATATTATTTACATATATTCCGATATTCCTTGAAAAATCGAAAATTTAAATTCGAATTTCTAGATCTTTTTAGTAACGCCATGAACAACTTTTAAACTGGATACCAGAAACCGAACTCGGTCTGTACGATTATTGGTCACTATCTTTAGTATTCTATCTCATTTTGATCTCTGCGAACGTATTTCAAATCGCCGAATATTCGTTTCATTTGTATTCTTGTGGATTACATTCAACCTAATTAAATATTATACCAAAAATTACACTCAAATGTCAGCCATCAATATGACGGTCGCGGTTTTTATTTAAATAAAAACATGATTATGGCCTACCTGCTATGTAAATATGATGAAATATACAGTTGAAGTATATTTTAGGAGAATATAACGCGAGAAAAATGATTCTCCCCGATAAAATTTCATTCAGAATATATCGAGAACACGTGTTGTTTTTCTAATAAATATCATTACGGAAGGCTACGACATAAGTATGTCAGTATCAATATCATTATTTGTACGAACACATGTTCCGCCGTCCTCACAAAGCATTTGCTTTTTACTTATACATTTTAAAAAACTCTTTCAATTCATTCGTTATAGGCTTGCAGTCCTATTTTTAACAGGAACACGAATAATTTGACTTGATTTTTAATAAATTAACAGTATTTCTTATCAGTAAGATTTCTCCGTGAGTAAATGGAATAATCAGTCAAGAAAACATGGCATAACCAAGTGAATCAATTACTTGAGTCGGGTCATGTGAAGAGTTTAACAAACATCAGTGAATCTACGTATGCGACATATCGATGTGAATGAAGAAGATGTATGTGCCAAGACAGAGTCGTGTGGCAATCTATCCTCACTGCCTACCCCTTTGGAGATGTGATTATCCCTACGGAGTGATTCTTAGTAACAAATCTCTAAGTTAACATATCTCTATTTTACCGTTTTATCTTCTTATTGACTTTTGATCGAAATAATTTTGCAATATAATTTTTATTTCTTTTGATGTTTCAAGTACCGGTGACTTTAATTAGAGAAGCAGGTACCTAGTACATTTTTGAGTTCGACAAACGGAGCACCAATTTGAATTTCAAAAACGTCATTAGTGGGGCCTTTCTTATCTCGAGTATTGCTAATGGGGACCATGGGCCGGGTGGAGTCGGGGAGAGACAGCGGGAGGGGGTGGGCACCCAGAGCCTTACTTTGCTACCACTGACCCTTTCCTACCTCATCTCCCTCACCCCGCCACTTGCTGAGAATGCCGGTTTTCCCCTAAAAATACAGTTATTTACATTTTTAATTAGCACTCTTTGCGAGTGCCATCGAAAGGTTTTTGTAGCAGGGTTGATTATAAACAAAGCATCGTTGTTAAAGAAATACATCTCAAAGTTGATTATAAGATAGTACTAAATATATATCACGCACCAAAAATGTACCTATTGCTAATTCATATAGAATCTAATTATTTATATTTTTTATGATAAACTATTGTTTATAGACAAAGTAAATTGAACCCGCAGCTTTCTGATTGCCAGTTAGTTGCTCTTCCATTCCGCTACGTCGGCTTATTCTAAACCCGCCAAATAATTCAAAATATACAATGAAAATGTTGCGGGTTTTATTCCCGTCTTCGGGATTTATTTTTTTCTCGGAAGATTTCTTGAATTTGTGTGAGTTTTTCAGGCGAATAATTAATGCTTGTAATAATTTATTAAGAATCCCTTCAAATTAATGATACTCCGGTTAAAAACGGGATTGCAGGCCGTTTTCTGATAAACTAATAGTAAATTCCTAATATATCGGATCACGTGTTCATGCACCTGAATGATTTTTATGAGCACTTGTTCCGACATCGTGATAATATATTCATATTTTACTAAAAGTTTATCAGGTAACATGTTAATTCATTCATTACGGGCCTGCAATCCCGTTTTAACCGGATAACGAATATTTTGAAAATATTCTCAATAAATTTGCAGTACAATGTAATCAAATGTACCCACTGTAATAATATATACTCTAGAAATAATCTCTTCCATGTAGATTTGAATGGAAACCAATTTCGCCACTTGACTTAATACTTTTTGGTTCTAGCCCATTTAGCGCTCTGTCTCTATTACACTTGCCTGACATCGTATATCGCCATCCCAGATTTCTTAATACTGATCGAACAATTTTTTGTATTGGATATTTCATTACCGGTTTTAAGTTGACCGGTCGGTGACTGAGTTGACATCGCGTTTGGATCCTACACAGGCGTAGTGTGTTCAATTCCTCGGCTGGCTAAGTCCTTCATCGCAACACAAGCAACATTTTCCGCTTACTGTGGTGGTAGTAGGAGATGTTCAAATATTGTCAGGTTATTCTTAACCTACAAACGTTTGTCTTTCATAAAAAAAATATATAATAGAAATAAAAGTCTGCCAATTCATCCCGTGACGGCTATTTTCGTTTAAATTTTTTGTTACACCTCAAAAAAGCGTCGTGTTTTCACAGTGTGAAAATATCGGAGCTACATCACCACCTGGTTGGGAAGGGATTTATAAATGCGGGTCTTGAAGAGATATGGATAACATCAATTGTGAACGGGTGTATCCGTCGATCAATTCTGCCAGCTCCTTCGAGCAGGCTCCATTGAAATCCCAGTAGAACAGACTCGGAAAAACTTATCCAACAAATAGCTACTAATACAACTTGTGGGCAAAAAAGCTTCTTATATCATAGTATTAAACTCTACAATAAAATACCACTCTCACTCAAAAACCTCAACATTATAACATTATCTCAAATAAAAAGCTGGATACTTAATATAGGGAGTTCTGAAACAGAAAATATACTGATATCAAACACAGACTAAAACCGAATCTACTAAACTGAACTATACAAAAAAACACTATCTTACTTATTTTAAAATTATTAATAAAAAAAAATTATACCCTACATGATATATGTTTATAATTAAATTCGTAATATGTTACTTTGTTGTAATATTAATTTCTTATAATTAAATTATAATATGTAAATGAAATCCTCAGCACGGGAGATCCCAGTGAGGATATCATTATCTCTATATGTTACTAAGAAAAGAAGACAATAAATCATTATTATTATTATTATAGAATGTAAGATGATAGTTATATAAGATGATTACAATGGAAGTTGTCACCACTCGAAATTATGTTTCTTTAGTTTTTGTTCATGAAGTAGACACAGTTACAGCCCTGAATTTGAAAGAATTTCCATTTTTCTCCCCCACCTAATACGGTATTATGGAAAAGTATATAAAACGAGAAATTTTCCGTCGCCATTTTCTCTTGGTTTATATAACTCAGGCAATTGGGCAAATAAATTGAAAAACATCGCTCTTACGTAACGAATTAATCAACACACTGATTGCCGTTGATTAAAGTTGCTATTTTTAAATGGACAATATTCAATGCATTGAATTTATACGAAAAGCCAATCAAAATCACTATTGGCATAATATATTGCTTAGCCCGTTACGCGATTTGTTTGGAAATGGTCAATAAATCACGTTTCGTAATCTTACCTTTACAGAGAAAAATACCCCTTTAATAAACTGATAGCATGCCTATTTCCTCATAAATTCAGAATACATCGAGATCACATGTTCTTTTCTTGACAATTTATTTATTTATTAACGGACATCGTCCAAATTACAAAATAATAACACGAATACAGTAAAATGAAAAATACAAAAGTAGATAAAGGTACATGAAAGCAAAGACATAAGGCTTAAGCTTGCTATCAAGAGAGACACCAAGGTCTTTAATAGATGTAACAGTTGTTAAGAAAATATTATTAAGTTTGTATTCGAAGACAATCGGTTTTTTTGATCTATAGAAGGACATAATTTTGCATTTATCGACATTTAGTTTCAAAAAATTAATTTTACACCAATCATAGAAATACAATGTTCTGCAAACAAAAAAACATTCGCTTTTAATTGATACTTTGTTAGTAACACTGTCAATTCATTCGTTAAAGGCCTGCAGTCTCATTTTTAACAGTAAAACGAATAATTTTACCAGATTTTTAATTAAAAGGATCTTTCTGGAGCTCTCTCAGAGATCATGATAGTACTCGTGTATTCGTAATTTACTAAAAGTTTATCAGGAAACGTGTAAGTTCATTCGTTAGGCCTGCAATCCTGTTTTTGACCGGGTTTACCAATAATTTTAAGGGTTCATCAATAAGATAGCAATAGTTATTTTTCTCCGTGCATAGAAGACAAATAAAATAGAATTAAATAACTTTAGTCCGCTAAAGCACAGGACATCCTAGTAAGGAGTATTAAGAAATACCATTAGTATGCTAAAATTCACCATGATTATTCGATTTTACAATATTTTATGTAGTCGCTAAAACAAAAATAAAATAATAAAAAACCATTTATTTTTTTATTTATTTATACGCCAAAACAGACTTTTACATACAAGTGACACATTATGCAGTGTACATAGGAGAATATCTGTATTACACAAGAAATAATAACATTATGTAGATGTAATCCACTATAAGTAGGTACAACAAAAATATATGAATATAAAAATCTGATTAAAAGTATAGTGATAATATAATAATAAATGAAAAAATTAAAAATTAAACAATGTTAGTTAAACAAAAAAATTAAAATAAAGTAGGACAATACTACAAATCATTAAAACTACATTACCAAAGCTACTGTAATTTGTAGGATTCAACAGAGTGCTGGTATAGATTACGCTTAAATCTATAAATAAGGTCATTAAATATACCCATAGTACCCCCAAACTTGTTGCCTAGATCATGCATACTATTGGTTAGTGAGTGCGTCTGATAGTTGGTTGTGTATGTATTCCAGAAGAATGTTACATTTTGTGTTTTATTTTAACGTTAGTATGAACGGTAGTGTCCGAAACCGGTTTGTTACAAACCTTTGAGGGGAAAAAGTGGTATAATTCATGAGGACACGAAATTTTCTTAGAGCTAGACGAAAATAATAATTATAAAAATTTCTTATATTTTTACACGCGAAATTAATTCTCGTCTCAAATATCCCGCCATAAATTTAAAATGTTAAATATCCTCTCCGACCCAATAACGGTTCTGTGTTAAAAATTAGATTAATCATGGATTATAATTATAGTCACTTAAGGAGACGAGCCAAAAAATATCCTGTTACAGGGGTGGCATAAATTCTGTCCAAACAACACCCGCCCCACCCGCCCTTCCGCCTTGGCACACCCCTGACTGGGCACAAGGAATAAAATGATATATTACAATATCATTCCTGAATCTTCAGGACATTTTTATAGTGCTTAGCGGTTCTCTAAACTAAACAGGAAATTCTTGATATTTAGGACTATTTTCAACATTAAGGCAATGATTCGTTATGCTCCGCATTATAAAAAAAACAGCCTATTTAAATTTGTAGTTACTAAATTTCGTTTTGATGACGTACAACTTGAGCGGTTGATGTCAAATGTATACATTTACCATATTATTTAATTACGAAACTATTTTCTGCGGTTTAAAGTCAATGAATCCACCTACATTTCACCGTCTATCCGATTACGATTCCAAGTTGCACGGAGAAAAATGAATAGTGCTAATTTATTACGAAATTCATCAAATTGTTGTTAATCCGGTTAAAAACGGGATTGCTAGCGGTTTCCTTATAAACTTTTAGTAAATTCCTAATATATCGAAATGCATCAGGTGTTCGTGCATCTGGATTTGCCTTAATAATATACAATGAAGAAATCCGAAAATATTAGAATTTTTATAAATATATTTTACTAAAACTTTTATTAGGAAACCTATTAAGTCATTCGTTAAGGGTCTGCAATTTTGTTTTAAGCGGATTAACAATAATTTGAAAAGATGCTTAATAAATTGGTAATACTAATTTTTCTCCGTCAGCGATTTCGAATCCCGATGTGCGTGATTGGATTTCATTTGATTAATACGTTTTATTTCCGTGGACCTAGATTGATTTTAACTACCGTTTAATTACACAATCTAGAGTGCAAGATACTCTCAGAATCGCCACAGTAAGAGACCATCAGTTTTGTGACAAGATCTGAATATTCAAGTACTTTCCATTCCTCTTCCATATCTTCTTCACTTTCCTACCCTCATTATCCCATCAAAATACCCCAATCAGGGATGCAATAGTCCCACTGGCGCTGGATATCTGGATCAGTAAGAACTCTTATGCAGTATTGACATAAAAATTAAAAATCTTTTCGATCAATTTCTAGAGATTTTTAAAATAAAAATTCAACACTCACAGAGTAAAACAAGACGACAAGTTTTTATCAATATATACCAAATTTGTTTAAAAAATGTGCTTAAATTTTCTGAAAATCGGGTGAAACCGGGCGCTTTCAAATTAACTAGGTATCTAAATAATGAAAATTCTCAACGGGTTAAAAAAAAGTATTTCCGTTATCACCGTATCGGCCTCAATGAGTTTAACTCCCCCAAAGTCAACGCTATCGATCACATTTTTAATATCACCCATCCCTCCCCCCCTACCCCACCCAATCCTCGTCCCCCCCCCTTCCCCTAAGTAGGCAATACAAAAATCTTCCCCCAACTTTTCGCCCCTTTTTTCGAGGAGGGAGGATTTTTGCCGAAATAAGGGAGATTTTATTTCTTACGCCTGTTTTTGAAACAGGGTGAGAATCTTCAAAGAAACTGTAGGAGTGTACTTCAGATATCACTTATTATATTGAAAAGCTTAGAAATTGTATAATATTGAATTTGTTTTTATGTTTATTTTTGTTTGTTTGTTTTTTATTAAATTTATTTTGCTATAAAACTTACGACAAGTTAGCAAAAAAGAGAATGTGAAGTTTTGGGCCAGGAGTTTGTTTATTGATATATTTACTAATTTACGCCCATTAAAGAATTTTACTTGTACATTTACATAATTTTTAAAATATAGCACTCACAAACACTGCATTAGATACGTGTGACTGTTAAATAATAAACATTACCCGATTGGATGGGTATTTTAAAATGACTTAATACGAGTATTATTCATACTGCTTTCACAGAGAAATATGAGTATTGCTCATTTATGAATATCTTCAAATTATTGGCAATAAAACGGGATTCCGGATAAAAATGGGAAAGCAGGTATTTATTGTAAGTAACAGGTTTCAGTACCAAAGTGGATCTCACTATACTACATGAAGTGAATTGTAGAAATGTCTGGGATGACTGAATAGAACACGAATCAAATAATTACTTGTGCTAAAATGAGACGTAAGTTATGAACGAAAAAAGTCGTGTAAGGAGAATGTATGTCTTTAAAGTGACGGCTGAGGAAGACTTGGCACGATCAAGTAAAACAAAAACTTATTACAATACAATTATATTATTTCCACCTTAAAAATGCGCCCAGTTGTCAGGTACTCTAGAGTTCACAACCTCAAAACTTTACCAAAAACCATTTATAAACCCGAGAAACGCCGGGTAAAAAATGTATATTTCAGAAAAGTATTATACATGGTTTTCCAATAAGAGGTGTTATTTTGATATTCAATCGTAAAATATCAATGGTTTCGTTGCTTGTGCGGCAAGAAGCGCCGTCTTGTTAAAAGTAAACGTTGTCCAAATCAATACCATCCAATTTCGGCAATAAAAAATCATTAATCATCTCTCGATAGCGCAATCAATTCACCGTAACTGTTGCTCCAGTCTCATTTTCGAAAAAGTAAGGTCCAATGAATCCGCCAGACCATAAACTGCACCAAACAGTCACACGAGGCTTTTCAACAATAATTCTTGGGTTTTCCGAGCCCCAGATGCGATAATTTTGCTTGTTGACGAAGCCACCGTGGTGGAAATGGGCCTCATCACTCAAGATGATTTGCATTTGATTCAATCAAGTGAATTTCAATAATTTCAATGCGTTGTTGAAGCGTGTATCGTTCCATTTTTATTAATGACGTAGTTTCTACTTATCAAATGTTAAAAAATGACATCTTCAAAAGTAACATCTACCGAAATAGCGGGCTATTCAAAATAACACCTCTTATTGGAAAACCCTGAAAAAAATTCGTCAAAATATGTCGACAACATTATCAAATCTATTACCTACTAATATTATGCAGTCGATTTATAGTTATATGAGCCAGATGGTTTGTTTTGAAATGTAATTTTTTGTAATATGTATTGATAGTAACAGAAAAGGCAAAATTTTGTCTTGATGGTAGTTTTTCAAATTTTCTCAGGTTATTCGTAACCCGGGAATGTTTTCCACTCCTTAAAAAACATTACTCTTAAAGAAATGAGTCACTCATCTCAGCACTTCAGTTTATATCTATAAAGTCGCTCGATAAGAGTCGTTGCCTGTTGATATCTTTATAACCTCGCTGAAGATTAGACAAAATGCCGAAACCTTTCTCAAAATAACTATTTAATAAATGGATTATTCATCAAAATGGGGAATATTTTTAAATAAATTAGTTGGTAAATAATGCAAGGCTTCCTGGCATTTTAAGATAATAATTGTATTCTGCTCGTTTCATGAGACAGTTGAAGAATTTTATCTAAATAATATGATCATCAAAATAAGATGAAATGTTGCGCAGTAGTCGCAGTGCGCAATCATTTCCGTGCAATAATTTGTCGCGTCAATAAGTTGAGTTTATTTCAAATTTGTTAATAATTATTATTTTACAATAGCAAATTAGCCGATTTTTTTCACTAAAAATTTTTTTCTCTTCAAAGTGTTCCAAAAAAGTGAAAAATTAAAATTTCGAAAAACCCTCCCAGCGTTTCCTGGGAAAAACTATTATCTAACGAATGATTTTTGATTTTTTGATTTCAGATGACCCATCACCGAGTTATGAGGGGCACCGCCATTCTACTTTTTTTTGAGACACGTCCGAATAATTGCTGCCATTGCCGTGTTTTTTAATATTTCTCCGTTAAAATTTTATACAACATTCTTAAAATGTCATACTTTACTGTCCTATTAGATTTAATAAAAAGGTTTTAACTGTGTTGTCACAAAAAATAAACAAAAAAATGCCTTTTTTCGTACGAATTAACCCTAGCCCCCCACTCAAGCGATTATTGGCATATTATGCCAAGTTTGCAAAAACGTTTCAGTGATTGTTTGCCATAATGTGCCCAATTTATAGAACCTACACATATGGGATAAACGGTAAAATCTAGGTGGATTCATTGGTTTTAAACAGCGGTGAGCAGTTTCATGTGTTACCTTATTAATATTTTGAGGAATGGTATTAATTAAATAATATGGTAAGTTTATATATTAAACAAATTTTCTCGAGTAGCAGATAGCTATCCATAGGATAGTTCAAATCTATTATATTAAGACTGCATTATAAATACTATCCGGTCACAGACAGCTAGCTTTTTTAGCGAAATTAGTAACAAAGAATTGTAGGTTGATGGCTTTTAATTGTCATTATGCATAGGTCACATCGTACTGCCTATTATCGCTTGGTTTATGTTCGTGATGAACCGAAACTGAAGTTTTCGATAATGTTATTACTGTAAAAATAAACGTCAATCTTCAAAATTGAATAAAAAATAATGCAATACATAATAATAAATGCGAATACCGCACAAGAGTTCCAACTGCTCGCAACCGTCTGGAGCCAATGAGACTATGGCATCCCCAATAGGCGTATGTCGTGAGGCTGAAGGTAGTGGGAAGATAAAGGAGATGGCGAAAAGAAAGGTGGGAAGTACCTAGCTATTCAGATCTGGTCACCAAACACGGCAAAAGCCATTTCAAGCAACGTTTCAATTTCGAATGATGGTCTTTCACAAGGGCGATGATAAGAGTATCTTCCATTAAGGAACGTACCTCAAATAAACTTTATATTATTTTAAATGAGTAAATTGTGAAATAACACAAATTAATCAAATAAAATTTACTTGCGCACGCCGGGATTTGAACTTGCGACCTACGCTTGCTAGTCGAGATTCTTACAGTTCGACAACAGAGGCCGTATTTATCACTCAGTTTAATCTTTATTTTATTTCTATTATGTTTTAAATAATAATATGTGTTTTGTTTTTTTTTCATACGTTATTTTCCTTTGTGTGTTATTGTTTGTTTCTACAAAATATTATTTTCTTAGTTAAATGTAGTTGAGAAAATCCAAAAAATTTTAATTTAGTAAAATTTATGAATAAAATTTAAAAAAAACAGTTTAGGTAATCTACTAACAGATGCTAATTAATATATATTTATCCAACCATTATCATTTATAAATATATTATAATTATTAATTTTTCACTTGTAGCAAACACTTTGTGGGTAAACATAATTATAATAATTAAAATAAAATAACTTTGTTTGAATACCAATTTATGGTATATATTTATAACCAACCGGTTTCAGTTCAACCCGAACCTTCATCAGGGTTAATAAAAACATATTGTTTCAATATGTTTTTATAAATATATACAATAAAGTGGTATTCAAACAAAGTTATTTTATTTTAATTATTATATTATATTTTTTTATGCTTCCGATTTTGTTGTCCGGGTTAAATCTTCCCCATAGGAAAAACTAAACCCTTCCACTCACTTTTCCACAAATGATCAGCTAGTCAATCAACACTATGCAAGTGCATTATATAAGTAAAATAAATACAAAACAATACAAGAACAACAACACGTTAACTCACCAGAGATCAAATGGGAAAAAAAATTCACCGACTCCAGATATTTTCATATCAGAGGGTTCGGCTCGGTATATAACATTATAATTATCATAATAATTAAATGTTATCGGGCAAATATGTTGCTAAACTTAACCTAACGGATCGTCTCTATTGGCAACCTTATTAATACACTATAATACCGGGTCTAAATATCTCAAAAAATTGTAGGTACCTTCTTAGACAACTTCTTTCGCAATTTTTCTCAAGCATAAAACAGAGGGAAAATAAATACGCTACAGGGTGTGCGAAAAACCACCAGAAACGCCATTAATTTGCCATACCTCTTCAATTCCGCATTTCTTCTTCTTATTCGTTTTCCTCCCCAGTCCTTCCGACCGTCCTGTTTCTGAATCAAGCAATTTCCATCATTATTATTAATAATACAATACCATTTTTATTATAATTATTCTTTAAATTGATAATTAGTTTATAATTAAAAGTTTCACGATGGCAAATTAATATTGCTTTGAGATATTTAAATTAATTTGATTCGTGATAGCGGACAGCTAAATGGTATCTCCAACTTCGATAATAAAGCATAAAATTTTGCAAATCTTTTCTTATAGAGTATTGTGAGTTTATTTGCAAAAACCAAAATAAAATATTATTAATGAAACATTAATAATATTCAAACAAAATATGTTTCTTAAATAACCTTATAATATTTTAATTCCTCCTACTACCATCATTATAAATGTAAATATCACTTGTGCAGTGATGTAGGAATAAGCTAATGCAAGATACAGAGGTATCGCACGACGACCCTTAGCCAGTAGCACTATGTCCTCCCCAAATGAGTTGTGATGTGAGGCTGAAGAGGAAAGAGTGGGAAAGGGAAAGAGATGGGAAATACGTAGGTTGGGACGTAAAAATACAGATCTTGTCACCTAACATGGCTAAAGCCATTTCAAGCTTCATTTACATGCCAATTAATAATTCTGTTACCTCTTTTTATCATATTTTGACTTATAACAGTCTTCATGTGGAAGTGTAAAGTAAGGTTAATAAAAAATCCAAGTCTTATTCCTGTCTTGACTTGAGATTATCTATATTTTTATGTGCCCTATTTTTGTCATGGCAGTATTTTTTTTTAATTTTCCTATATTGTAACATTTTTTCCTTGCATGTGTTAAAATTGGACATGGTCCGTTAGTAAATAAATAAACAGAAAAACATTTAAAAACATGATTAAATTTTTTTTTAAATGTTCCTACTGCCAAGGTCCGTCGGTATTTCGCCCACTCTAGTTAGGTAGGGGTGAGTACGTACCCCACTTTCCTTCTTTTCTCCAGCCCGTCACTTCTCTCCTCTGCTTCCCATCCCCTAACACCCGCCCACAGCCACCCCCTTTCCGAAGCCCACCCCATTACGCTCCGCTACTGCCCGCCGATCCACCTCGAAAAGGCTCTTTCTTCCAAGGAGAAAAATGTATATAGCTCTTGAGAAGCAGTGCAGTGGAGTGATTAAATATTTTTAATATCCAAATATCAAGAACATGTCATTGCAACGAAGATAGGAAAATACGTAAAATTTTGTAATAAAATCATTGTACGTACATAGAAAACTTACTGACATGAAATAACGTTAATATATTAAAAATCTTGTCAAATTATTCGTTTTCCCTGTTAAAAATGGGACTGGAGGCCCATAACGAATGATTTGTTTCATACCAAACTATCAGTAAAGCACGAATATGTTATGAGGAAGTCGGAATAAATTCCTCAAAAAAATAATAGTTTCGCATTTCGTCCATTACATTTATTCGGACAAGGTCACCTGCGTGAACACGTGTTCAGATATATTCTGAATGACTAATATTTTATTGGGAAATGATCATTCAGTCGCACTTTTAACAGTATGTCAACTTATGAGATTCCACAGAAAAAAAACCATTGTTGTTCACCTACTTTCTCAATAATCACACCTTATTATCTGTTGATGAAATAAGAGATCTTTGTATAACCTTTGATACTAAATTAACATTCATTAAACATATTAATAATATAACCAGTAAAGCAATGCAAATGTTAGGATTTTTCTTACGGATTTCAAAGGATTTTAAAAATTTAAAAACTGTCAAATTACTTTACACTTCACTTGTTAGAAGCCAACTAGAATTTAACACCACCATTTGGAGTCCTTACTACAGTGTACATGAGAATTCCTTTGAGCGAGTCCAACATAAATTTTTACGTTATATTAATTTTAAATTGGGAATATTCATCGAAAACATTAATTACCCCTCTCTTTTACAATTATTGGGACTCGATACATTAAAAGAAAGAAGAATTTGTTTCGACCTATTTTATTTATTTAAAATCGTTACCAACCTGTTGAACTCCCCTGAACTTCTTTCGTTAATATGTTTTCATGTACCTAGTCGATCAGTTCGTTTCAAATTACCTTATCATTGCAACAATACAGGATCTAACGCTGAACTCAATTCCATAATGAATCGCCTGCATGTACTTGGAAATAAATATGTTTTGGATAACCTATAAACATTGCTAGTTTAACCTCATACAAACACTACTTAATTAAAACTGTCTGTCAGCGCTTCTCAGATTGACTATAATCAAATACAGTTTTAAAGTATTAATTTCTTAACACTCATTACATAATATCCGGTATTTATAATATGTTGTATTGTATTTATATTAACCTACTCATTGTACTTTTTTTATGTTGATACTACTATTTCTATTGTTCTCTTTTATGTATTTTATATTAATGTTTTTTTTATCTATGTATATTCTGTATTCATATGTAAAACAATAGTTATTTTTTTGTAAAAGCCGCTATAATCGGCGTTAATAAATAAATAAAGTATCTTGTTAAAAAAAACGTACTCATTTTTCTCCATGTACCACCCTTGTTAACCCGCTCCCCAAATGTTGTTTATATTAACTACAGCTTAGGAATTAATTGTACCCGTTTGAATGATGGCTATAATAAACTAAAACCGGTAACGGTTAAAATAAAATAATTCTAAAAAGTTTAAAATTATTTCAATATGTTGTTATAATGGAATTCTACCACGAATAAATTGTCAGAATAACAATAGAAACATATTGTAGGTATATTAAAAAATATAGGTACGTACTGAAATACAGAGGCGAGATAAACTAAATGCTTGATTGTGTAAAACATATTTTTTTCGCGGGGTTTTTGATTTGAGATTTTCTCGGCCAAAAGAATTACAGTGATTTATTTTTAGTGTATTATTTCTTGTTGCGATGTGTGATGCACATCTGCCCTGATGATGGAGACTGTAATGCAGTCCGTTGGCTAATGAATGAAGTAGTACAACATGGCATAACACCCAAAAAATAAATAGCTATAATATTTTTTCATCTCTAGAAAAACGTAGAAAAGACTTCAAAATTTGACCTTCTCCGGTACAACTAATCCAGTAAAACATAAATTCTATAATAATAAAAAATGCTGAGCCTTAATCAACCCTCTACGAAATATGAATACCATTTGTTCAGAATCTTTGAGACTTTTTGTAACTTTGGACAAGTCTAAACGATTTTCTTTAGTCTTTAAGCAAATAAATATGATATTTCCTAATATTAAGGATCGATTCTTGCACCTTATCGAAACGTTCAATTCGTACATTTTATGTTTTGTACATTTTTGTCTTGCATAATTCTGTACTTGAAAGCCAATGAACTATGTGTCCATAAAATCACCAATCAAGTAAGTGTACAATGCGCTTGCTGCTAAAACTAAGAAACGAGTCCCGGTACGATCAAGAGAGTTATATTGTGTGGTAGCACTCTATCCCCCATCCGTGAAGTACGTTCGCGATATAAGGGCTGGAAGTTTCGCCCTCTAGAAACCGTCCAGAACATTCGAGAGTATTCCAGAACATCCCGGAACATTCTGGAATGTTGTGGAACGTTCAGGAACATCTTAATATATTAAAATTCAGCCTGAAAAAAAGGAGTCGACTGAGATCAGTGAAAATTTCAAATGTATTATTCCTCATTATACCAACAGCAAGCAATCGGTTAAATTTTCCTATATACGATTTTCTCATAAATATTAGCGTCTTCAATACATCCTCTTAAAATAAATTATTGTTAATATTTTTTTTTCAGACATCGTGAGCACGCCAATGGTTTGCGTCTTCGCTTCAACCCTTTGAAGCCCCGCGCGCCCCCTCTCGTCCATCGACGCAACTTCTGCGAGCGTTTTTAGGGAATATTTAAATATCGAACGAAGGGGCAAGCAGAAAAAATACAAGGCGATGGGAAAAAGCGTTCTTCGAGTTCACAGAAATAAGCGGGGGCAAAACTGAACGGTGGAGCGGGCAAAGGAGAAACGGGGGCTTGTTGTAATAAAAGAAAAACGAGTAGCAAGAAAAGAGATTCCCATTGCTCTTGGTTCTTAAAGAAATCGGCCGATTGAAGGGGGGTGCGGGCGGGAAGGGGGAGGTGATTTAAATAGGGAGGTTTATGAAAAGAGAGGGTGGTTGCACTAGGGTTATACTATTTCGCGCCATTGGAAAAAAAGATGGAAGACGCTGTGATTCGGGGGAGGGGAGTTGAAAGGGGTGATATATTTTAAAATGGACGTCAGGCGGATGGGTGGGTGTCGTGGGGTGGGATTTGGAGGAGGGGGTTGACTTTGAAGGGTTTGTGCGATTGGGGATGCTGCGAGAAATTTTAACTTTTCTTCTTTATTCGTTTCCGCCGTCATAATGGGAATCTCCGCTAGAGAATCCTGCAGAGGATATTGCCTTGGCAACGATTTTTTTTTACATTTAATTTAAAAGATTTTACATTCCAAAAAAATATTATAACAATAAATTTACGTTTTCTGTTCATCGTTTATCAATTCGTCAGTAAAGCAGTATATAAGAACGTTCGGGGTGGAATGTGTTGTATATTTCAAGTAATTATTTAACGGTCATAGAATTTCGACACAGAATTACAGAGAAAGGATGGAACGTTAACCATATCTTTTTTGATTCATTCGCTTTCGTGCAAGCCTTAAAATAACCCACACCTAAGTATTTGATCTTCCTAATCATGTCATATTTTCTTTCTGAAGCGTTCTTGACTTCTTGATTAATTTGAAAACTTATTTATTTATGTAAAGTCGTCTTTCTAAGCCGAGGTATTTATTTTCAATATTATTCTTTAATGTTTTCTCGTAATTTATCAATTTATATATACTTCCATATGGGCATTTACAAACATGTATATTATGATTTTGTGGAACAGTAGTCATGAATAAATTTCTTTTAAAATTATATAGAACCCGTGTAAAAGAAATATATTATGCTATCCTTAATTGTAATTATTACTGAGATATGTTATTTTAGTCTTCTTGTAACTATATTGCCCTAACAGTGACCTTGAGGCGATTTTGTACAAGAACGGCGCTATACAAATCATCATCATTAGACTCAATAATATTAATAACAATGTTTTTCACATCTCTAGAAGCTATCAAAACACTTGAAAATGATTCATTAGCATTAAATTTATTTAAACTTCACCTCTTGAGGAAATTTCATCTTTGGGGATGCTGTGTGGAGGAGTCTTTATAGGGAGAGAAAGGAGTGAACATGGGTCTTGAAGAGACTCATGTCATAACCTAAGAAGGGATCAAAAACGCTAGTTCTTCAGAGCATCTCCTATTGTAATTCCGGTAAAACGAGGAAAGCATCAATTTTTTTCTACGCAATACTTAGGCTGATGTGAAGGGAGGGGGGGTTGAATCAGCTACCCTTCCTCCCATTATATAGCCCCTTGGATGTTTTATACTTTTAATAAATTACTGTCAAATAAATATATGCGTGTTATTGAAGGCGTGCAAACTTACAGACCTTGTGGAAGATTTTGTCAAGTTGGCTGTCAGAATAAAGTTCAAGGGTAGCTAGTACCTAGTCAGCTCGGAGGTAGCGGTGTGTGGGAAGGTCACGCTATATAGGACAACCCTTATTATTCAACCTTCGAAAGGCGATGGCCTGGAAATGTTATTTGTTAAAAATGTTTTTATTTTTTTTATTTCAACTAAAGTTTTTTTAGATAAGACTAGCGCAGACTATATCCCGTGAAAAATCACGGGATATTATAATCTTATGATTGATAATAATTAAATGTTAGTTAAAAAGTGCAGACCCCTGAAGATCAAGAAATTTTATTTTACTTATCAAAATTAACCCTAAGACATTTAAACAAAAAAAATACACAAATAAAATAATTTCTGGTAAATTAAATTATACTTTAGAGGAAGGTAGGTACTATACCGCTTTTCTCCATATGAAACTAATGTATTTTTGATACATTAGTTTCATATGGAGAAAATGAGTATTAAGAATCTTTTCAAATTATTGGTATTCCGGTTAAAAACGGGATATGCTGGCCGTTTTCTGATGAACTTGTAGTAAATTTCTCATAAATCAGAACACGTGTTTATGCACGTGCATTTGCCTTGGCAATATATAATGACGGAATTTGAAAATTTTCGGATTTTCATAAACAAATTATGGGTTACCAATAATTTGAAGAAATTATTGACCAATTAGCAATACTCAATATTCTCCGTGCAATTAAGAAATGACACTTAAATTCAAAACATATCCGAGTTTATTGAATCAGAGTAAAATTACAGGCAGACCCACAAGCGAAATTATTATGTTTGTTAGTGTATATTACCCCTTTCACTTGGGGCCTTACCAATAAACGTGCTTTAAATTTTACACAGCTAGCAACCATTAATGCAGGGCAAATGATTGTTTTTAAGTTAAAAGTGTAGAATTTTAAACACGTTTATTTGTAAGGGGGCAGGCAAGTACCTGTGTTGTGGAGGACCAATTCCGTTTCCGGTTCAATACGGTGATTGTGTTAATGTTTCAGTAAAGATTTTTTTGACAAATGTAAAATCGCTATCTTTTGTATTTTTCTGTGTCTTATTCTGTTTCACTTTTCGTTAAGATTTATTAGTATTATGTTCTTCTTCAATGATATATTAGATTGATGTAATATTTCTATATTTTGTATTTTTCTTTGTCTTGTTCTGTTTCACGTTTCGTTTAAATTTATTAGTATTATATTCTTCTTCAATGATATATTAGATTGATGTAATATATTTCTATCTTTTGTATTTTTCTTTGTCTTGTTTTGTTTAACGTTTCGTTTAAATTTATTAGTATTATTTTCTACTTCAATATTATATTACATTAATGGGTACCTTAAAAATAAGTAAAAATCTTCCAAATAAATGAAAAATTAACCTTTAAAATAAACTTTCAAAATGAATTAAAAATTAACGTTCGAATAAATTAAAAATTAACTTTCAAAATAAATACAAAATTAACTTTCAAAATAAATAAAAAATTAACCTTCAAAATAAATTAAAAATTAACCTTTAAAATAAACTTTCAAAATGAATTAAAAATTAACCTTCGAATAAATTAAAAATTGACTTTCAAAATAAATTAAAATTTAACTTTCAAAACAAAGTTGTTCCGGAATAAATAGTTTACTAGAAAAAAGATTAAATTTTTCTTTTGTCCGGTCCGTAAAAAACAGCGAAACCTTTAAAAATGTCACCCGCCAAGGAGGAGGGTCGAAGCCGTGGCCGGGCAATAATCGCCCGGAACTCTCCGTCGTCCATTTGCGAAATAAATTTCCCAGCAGAAAAGAAAATTATTTCTCGTAAAAGACAATAGAGCCCGATGCTTTTACAAATAAGCCGGGAGACTGATTGTCTCCCTCTCCCGCGACGCTCGTCGTATAATTCGTCTCTTTCTTTTTGCGTCTTCGAGGACGTAGTATGAAGTACAAAAGGGATGCGAAACCATTATTCATTAAAAAAAAAAACATCTTTTTACAAAAGGTCACCAATTTTAACCAAAATATAAGGCGTCCTACACGGAGAAAATTGCCTATTTTTATTTATTAAGCATACAAACACAATATTGTATATGTATATATTGTAATTTATTAAGAATCAATTCAAATTATTGATAATCCGGTTAAAAACAGGAACAAATATTTTTGCATTTCGTCATGCGAAACCGCCTTGCATTTGATTTTATAATACATCAAAAGCGATAAGCAAAGATATTCGTATTTTTATGAACACGTATTTCGACATCATGATAATATATTCGTAATTTACTAAAATTTTATCAGGAAACCTGTTCATTCATTTGTAAGGCCTGCAATCTCGTTTTTAACCAGAATTACGAAAAATTTGAACAGATTCTTAATAAATTAGCAATATTAATTGTGTGAATGAATGATGTTATCACAAAACGGCGCTATATAAAGTTAACATTAAAACTGATGAAATTACATCGCATAGAAAATCCAAAAACCTTTTTTTTCGATCTGAGCAATTATATTTTTTTTACTTTTTCGTTTTTTCGGCAAATAAATGGTTAAAAAAAACTTTTGGGTTTTGGGACGACGAATTTTAAAAGGCATTTAAAATCTGATATAAATTAACCCCTAGCGACCGATATTTTTCATTGTTTTCTAAAAACTTCGGAGTTTCAGACTTGATTTACTCTAAAACGAAAGCACAAATTAAAAAATGTTATACACCGAATTCCCCAAAAAATAAATTACGATAAACAAATAAATATTCTAATGTTCGTGATGGAAATAGAGCTGCGAGCTGAAAATAGGTAGAATGGGTTATATTTTTCAGACATAACAGCTGTGCAAATATCATGATTTGGCAAATATCTCATATATGTTTATGAGCGATATTTTAAGTATAATTTCGGCATATGAGTTATAATAATAAATGTTTCCTAACTCTACTGGCTGCGCCAATGTTATATTGGCTGTACCACTGTGATTATAATGTTCTGGTATTATTCATACAATGATGCTCCAAGACGAGATTACTTAGTTTATTGTTAACCGTGAACAGAGATTACGATACGTGCTTTCTAGTTGCGAGCTGGGATGTGAGAGAGAGATGAAACTGATACATGGGCTTTAATACTACTATAATATACCTACTTCGCTCCACACTGACGGAATCAAACACCTGACTTTATTGTTCCACGATATATCTTCCTTTTTTATAACGTGTAAAAAAAGTTTTGTGAGGTGTAAAAAAATAGCTGTATGAATAATGTGAAGTAATTACATAAATATATTATTTTGTGTTTTGTTTTCTGAAATAATATAATTATAGATATGTTGGAGTTTTTCTGAACTCCCTATGATTTGTATCCACCTTTTTATTTTAAACTAGTGAACCCAGCATTGCTTCGCTATTGTTAATGTCTTTTTCGATTGTCTCCGATTTCTTCTACGATTCAAACTACTCTCTAAACACTTCTGACACTAATAAGAACAGACTTTGAAATTTCCAGCGATATCGGACAACTACTTTTCGAGTTTTGCGAGCACAAATATTTGAAGGCTGAATTATAATTTAAATAGTATATTATTGTTTTGAATGAAAGTGTGATTTTACAACAAACAAATATTATTATTAAAATCATGTCTATACTTCTTGCTTTGGTTTCATGTCCCACAAGTTGTTAACCAATGCGGTAGAGCACTCTTAAAGAATGGCTTGGGCAATAAAAGCAATCGGATCGTTGCTCTAAAAAGGACAATGGTATAGAAGACTCCATAATGAGGGGGGGGGGAGTATCAGAAAGAAGGGCAGGAGGAGGGTTGGCTTGGGGGAGGTCGCACAGACGATGGAGCTGGGCTTCCCAGCGGCAAGGATTCGGTCCGCAAATTGAAATTTTCAAATGTAAGTGTTCACTAACGGAAGACAAAGGCCATTAAAAGTATTTTAAGGAGAAATTAAAAGAAAAATTATGACACAAAATTGTGAATCGGTGTTGTTACCTAAGCATACCTATCTGAACTGAAACTTGACAACAGTTTTGGAAAATCAACTGTTGGTTTAAAAACTTATATAATTATTATAACTCTTCAAACACAGAACTGTTTTGATAATGTCCAAACTGCTCGTGATACTAAAACCAAAGAGCATAATCTCTTATTTACCCTTTTCTAAGAATGTAGAATATGAAGAACCACCTCCCGAAGTTAGCGCACTTTACCCCCGGACACCTTATATGTAGATACCTACTGCGCCCGTCGTACGCGCGCCTTCAATTTATTTAAAAAAAATAATATATTCACCCCATAATTTTAGTGATCTACACGGTAAACAATAAATTATTGCAGCAAATGCGTAAGTAAAAGTGTAGATATTAATTTAAGGTTTTAGATTGTGGAAAATTATTAGGACCAATCTAACGAAACATGTAGAATATTTATCGTCCCCAAAGGGTTAAACAAAGCATACAATGCACTTTCACTGGCCATTAGACAGAACACAAATTATTTTCAATATATATATTGGACGTCAAATTTTGGATCATCAGCCAAGACAGATCAAACATCAACGATTTTATTAAAACTTGTTTATAAGTATGTATTTCCAATGGTATAATTTTGATTGTCTTTTATTTTTATTGTAATATCGTGTTATCGTATTTATTCTTTTGTAAACGGCTTATGTTTAAACTGCGCCTGCTCTCAACACTGGATTTCCTTGTGAGACGGGCAGTAAACCACCAATGTACTGTAATTAATAATGTTGAAAAAATAAAATAAAAAGTTGCATTCGCACACACACTTTACTTTATTCACATATACATTGTGCAGCTGTCATTCTGTTATTCTGACTTTTGATATGACGCAACATAAGTAATTAATTCACACAATCATCCTTCCTCAATCAATCTATATTAAATGTCCTAAACCAAGGCTGCCCAACCTTTTTACCAGTTGGGCGAGATTGACGATTTTTAATCACTGGCGGGCCACTGAATACCTGACGGTTCCTATTTCCATGGGGGGGGGGTTGTTAGAGAATTTCTATAAAACATCATTCCCCACAAAAAAAATTTGAATTTGAATGAGTGTTCCCCACAAAATATTTGAAATCCATGGGGGGGGTGGGTTGTTACGGAACTTCGCTGAGAAAAAATTCCTCGCACCCAAAAAATATGTGATTCCCCACGACAATTTTTCTCGAATTCCATGGGGGGGGGGGGGTGACTACAAGATTCCATTTCGGACGCAAAAAATATTATAGCGCCTTCGTTGGCAACACTGATGACCGCGCGCAAGCTGCATTGTTTGTTTTACCGCGGCCCCCAACACTTTCTCAAAATTGGCGGGTTTTTTAAAAATGCCTGGGGTTGGGCAGCCTTGTCCTAAACAATCTATTTTGCGTCCCTTTCGTAATAGTGTGCTTATTGCTTATGGTAATATGGAAAATACGAAGAAAGCTATCATAAAGATAATACGTTTAAAACATAGAATCACCGACACTGGCCGAATATTCAACATTTTTAACGTACTAGCCATACGCCAAATATACAAAAAAACTTCAAACTAACACTAATAGACCAGTAAGACGAGTTTACACACAAAACATAAAAATTCCGTCGAGAAACACAAGCTTTGGACAAAGACACCACAAAAAAATAAAAAATATACACACAAGTACACATATTATACACAACTGGACCAATAGTTTCTTACTTAATTATTTTATTTGTATTACATTACTTTATTTTTTATTTTATTTTATTTCTTAATATGTCATTAAAATTCGTTTTTAAACATTTAAATTTAAACATACAGGTATAATTATGGATTGCAAGCAATCCATCGGTTACGAGAGGCCAATTTACATAATAGCCTTCCAGTGACGACATTAAAATAGATCTAGTCTACGAATCTAAAAAAAATCCATAAAATAAATAAAATTTAATTTTGTAATTATTTTAAAAATATATCTAATTGAATTTAGATTTGGTTTTTGTGAGTTTATGAATGCAAATCTTGGAAAAAGAAATTAATCCACTTTCCGACATCCGGTTGAACTGAAACTCGGTAGATACACTCGTTGTCGACGGCAATGCATTCTATCATTTTTGGTGGCATTTGCGCACGCACACACGCCCACACACGCATTTTTCTGAAATTGGATGACATTATATTTTAAAAAAATTACAGCAGTTAATACACAAAACACGAGATAAATCTCAGTACTATCCAATTAGTATTTGGCTTTGGTGTTAGCGGTGTTCATTTTGATCAGTCCCTGGGGAGGAAGGTTCGATCCTTCTAGCCGGCCCAAGAAATGGCGCAACTAGGTATAAAATTGAAAATCTTAAAAAAAAAAAAATTTACTGATTGATTTTTTTGTAATTCAGTTAAGAAATGTTGCTTTATTTTAGCAATCTGGTGGTCAGATCTGAAGTGCCATGTGCTTTGATGTATTATTTAGTCTATGGCCATGTGACTTCATGTTCTCCTTCAGCTCACCACTCTCCTCAATTTCACATCAGATAGGTAAGGTACCTACTTTAAAAAATCCAGAATTTGATAGGTATTTTAAAAAATCTAACGAAAGAGAGAGAATTAGATTGTGACGAGAGATTGATTTGTAAGTAACGAGAAATGAGAAGAGCGTAGTGGAATGAAGTGAAGGGGGGATGACAGGAGATTTTGGGGAGGAGAGACGACGGAAAATGGTGGACGGGGAATCCCCTTTAGATACATTTTCCATTCACTAGTAGCACTAGGTACAAACATGACTAGATTCGTGCTAATTGAAGAATGGCCTATTGCATTCTCGAACCAGTCTTTTGCTATTTGTTAAATTGATATTTTTAATCTGGCGTTTAAATGCTTTGTAATCTACCTTACCCCCCTGGACTGCAGTCCCGTTTTAAAAAGGAATACGAAAAATTTGACCAGAATTTTAATAAATTAGCAATATTTTATATCAGTTAGTTTTCTCAATACAGATTTTCTCATACCGCTAAGCTTCGGTGGGTATAATATATGCATATCATATTTTAGTAGTACAACAGAACAATCTGTTGCCAAAATGATACAAATTATCAGCGTTTTTAAGTTTTTTTTATTTTATTCACAACAAAACATAATTGTTTTAAAAATATCGTAAAAATATTTATTTAAGAAAAATATAATAGTAACAAATCTGAACGAAACACAGAAAATATGAAAGATAACTACAACTAAATTACAATGTCTTTATCGACTCAGATATTGGGACCGAATTATTTACGTAATATTTTTCGATATTAAATTTCAAATTCAGAATTAAGGCGAAGCTTAATGCTAAATCACTATTTTGATTGATCTTTATAACGATTTGGTGTACATTATGAATACCAAAAATATGCATTAGATAAATTGAAGGTTTTCCTATCGTTTCGGTTGAGTAGAATACAAATAAATAAAAAAATTACTTAGTAAAAAATATAAATGTAAACTGCTAAAAAAAAATTTTTTACCATAAAATGTATGAACGCGTAAAGGAAACAACTTTTAAAAAAAATACAGTATTATAGCTAAGATTATCTGTGACAGTTTCACTTGATTAACTTTTTTGCTTTCTTATAAAATTATTTACAAAATAAATAAAAACCAGTTTTGTGCTTGAAATTAAACTTTTCTAGACTCCGTTTGTCAAGCAATTTTAATGCCTATTACCTACAGTATAAGGTATACCAAGAATATACACATTTTTGGCTATACACATTATCTTGCAAACAATTTTTCCCATATTTGTCCTAAAGAATTGATTTGTAGCCTAGATAGTGTCTCGGATAAACATATCCGATTTTAGTATTATTTATTAGTTTTATCCTCTTCTTTTATGATATATTACATTGATGTGTAAACCTTCAAAAGTAAAAAAAAGTTGTTCCCACAAAAATTAAAAATACTTAAGTTTTTTTTTTCACTTGACTAGTAATATCTATATATGATGATTTTTCTTATTTTCTTGTTTTTCCACAAGCATAACAAGATACTAAATAAATCGGTATAAAAATAATTTATTCACATAATATTCTCTTAATAGCTTTCTTTACGGATGACATCATTATTCACAGATTTACAACCATCTTACAAAGTAACGTAAAAGATGGTGAGTCCCGTTTGTTTATTTAAATCTTTACGACATACAAAAGAAAGGCGAAAATATAAGGCAAGGGCAAGGGGATTTAAATAAAAGTTGGGGGGGGGGGTCCCTCCACCCGCAATTCTTCATCCCCATTTCCATCCCGCTTTCCCCAACACCACCATCTTCCGGAGTTTTCTTTGACAGCGAGAAAGAATATTAAAGGAAATTGCGTAAGATTTACATTTTCGGGAATACGAAATTAAAATTAAGGGCACGTTTTGGAAATATTGAAGTGAAACTTCTTTAGGCGCGTAATGGATTTTCGATGGACGGAGTAAAACCGAGTCAGGATCGACACGAAAATGCGGGTACCCCCACCACCGCTCACCGTTCACTGTCCCTCTCTCACCATATGCGCTTGTTGAGGTGGGGGAGCCGCTCACGAACGTTCTCTCTCTTCTCTTCTTTCCTCTCTCTCAGACACCAGCGAACTGCGCCACGCCAAGCATCAGCTGCTTGGTTAGTATACTGCGTCGTGAGTGTAATACGAGTGAAATACGTAATTGATTGTGGTTCATACGGTTTAACAAAAGAAGTTTCACTTCTGTCTTGCGTAGGCTTGACACACCCACTTTTTATTATTCTTTTCCGAAGAATTTTGTTTTATTTTAAACTAGATCCATCAATGATTTGTTTTTAAGAACAAAATTACTCACTCCGTGGATCGTATCTCTAGCCATTTCGTTACTGTTGTGTTCCCACAAACAGTTCTCCAACTCTTCGTGGAAGGAGATTTTAGAGAATAAGTTCTTTACATTAAATCACGGATTTATTCAATACTTCGCGTATCACAAGAGTGACTTCGATGGTCGACCTAACTAGGAGCTGGCTAAATGAGATATGCAAACACCATGTTTGTCTGGAAGCAGCCTTACTGGCCCTAGCGACTACTGACTACTAGATGCCATCTTGCGGACTTCCAAGCAAGCTCTTTGCACTGCCCTCTATGAGTACATCTGTGAAGCTCTTAGCTAACTCACTTTCCAACAGTTACGATGAACACCAACAGAGGGGGAGTCCTCACGAGAAAAATATTTATCATTCGAAATTATCTCCCTTCTCACATGTTTTGCGTGAAAATGATAACATTGGATTTTTACATATTAAAAGATTTGAATACTACTCTTCCGCAGAAGAGTGCACAGTACATTATTGTAGTTATTTATAAGTAAATAATAATCTCTTAGGTATTACTTGTTGTAGTAAGTACATTATATAAAGCTAAAGACAGAAAATATCAGAATGTCGAATGTGTCCTACCAAATACCGTAGAAAGTGAAGAACTTGGGTATGTTCGTTTTTTATTGTTATTAAGTTTTATTTGTAGAATTCCATTTTAATTTTATGATTTTTAAGTGTAATATTGTCATTTAATTTGTAAAAAATTGTTTATTGATAAACAAGTGGCTTTCCCAATGCATTATTAAAGGATTTGATAACGCCTGCGGAGTGAACATTATTAACTTAATAATTTTTAAAAAATATATATGAATATACAGTAATATCATTAACTAATCTAATATAAACAAATGAATGTTTCTTTGTTTGTCCCCTATAAATTAAAAAGTACTGGACCGATTACGCTGAAAATTTCATAGTTTGTTCTTATTAGTGTCAGGAGTATTTAGAGAGTTTGAATTGTAGAAGAGGTAATGGTACATGAAGTCGGAGACGATCGAGGAAGATATGGTAATCTCAAGTGAAACAAATACATAAAAAAGTATTATTTATACAATAATATTTAATTCTTACTTTAAAATGCACCCATCAGATTCCAGGTACACTAGAATTCATAACCCAAAAACTCCAAGACAGGATTTAAAAATATTATTATAAATTCCTTCGGCATTTTGATTAACAGTTTGAGAATGGCTGCCGATGGCAAAAACGTGAAAGATGAAAGCTTTTAATAATTCAGATCTTCGATAAAATAACCGTGGAAATAATTTTCTAATCAAGTGCTTTCCAAACTTTCGCCAAATCCTTTTAGGGGATGCATTTCGAATCTCGATAATGGCTCGATGATAAGTGAATATTCAATAATCAGATTGGGAATCTATGATTGTCGAGATGGTAAATTAAAAAAAAAAACACGTACAGGGTTTTCCAATAAGAGGTGTTATTTTGAATAGCCCGCTATTTCGGTAGATGTTACTTTTGAAGCTGTCATTTTTTGACATTTGACAAGTAGAAACTACGCTATTAATAAAAATGAAACGATATACGCTTCAACAACGCATTGAAATGATTAAAATTCACTTGAGTGAATCAAATGCAAATCATCTTGAGTGATGAGGCTCATTTCCACCTCGGCGTCTTCGTCAACAAGCAAAATTGTGGCATCTTGGGCTCGGAAGAACCCAAGAGTTATTGTTGAAAAGCCTCTCTATCTTCAACTTGTGACTGTTTGGTGCGGTTTATGGTCCGGCGGAGTCATTGGACCTTACTTTTTTGAAAATGAGGCTGGAGCAACAGTTACGGTGAATGTATTGCGCTATCGAGAGATGATTAATGATTTTTTATGGCCGGAATTGGATGGTATTGATCTGGACAACGTTTACTTTCAATAATACGGCGCTACGTGCCATACAAGCAACAAAACCATTGATTTTTTACGATTGAATATCAAAATAACACCTCTTATTGGAAAACCCTATATATAGTTTGTTTCTATGTGAGTACGCCGCTTGGGAAGAAGATGAGAAAGAAGTACTTAGATTTAGATCTATTTAAATCTAGTTACAAAACACTGCTAAAGCAATTTCAAACAAAGTTTCGATTATGTATGTTGGTTTTTACCCAGGGTGATACTGATAGTATTATTTACCATTCTGGTAGGTTACTACGTAGGTATGTAGACTCATTTACAGACACACATATTTATCTTTATCATAACATTTGGGTGATATCTGAAGTGACGAAAACTCTGAGCTCTAGCGTGATGAAATTTGAATAAATTGTGCTATTTGAAATTTCTAATATTTTTTGCTCACAACGTCATTTCCTTAATGATCTACGGAGTTTTTGTTGTTCTAATTGTGTAAATATTTAAGTAAATGCACAATTCATAAAATTACTGCAGGCAATTAACCTAAAGGACTTAATATTCTAAGATTTGAGTATGTATGTATGTATGTAAATTGCACGTGAGTCTATCTCTTAATAGGGTATATTTTTAACCCTCCGTCGGGCGCAGCCGGCCTCAGAGGCCAGCGAAAGACATTTCTTCCCTCTCCAATTCTCAAAGGTGGCCCCCCGCCTCTTCCCTCATTTTACTCGCCTAACTTTAGGAACCTCACACGGTGCCCGTCTTTAGTCAGTCGTCGGTCTTTACTCAGCTCACTTACACCTTCCCTGGCTTCACAGGCCGCCTGCGCCCGATTGCGTCACAATTTTGAAGGTTTTGAATTTTGAGTTTTTTAAGGATATTTTTATGTGCAGTTGTTCATTATACTCAATTTTGCCTGTTCTGTATGAAATTTATCAGTATCTTGAGAAATAAGTGCTGTATTGGACCCTGGCCTTTCAGGCAGGGTGCGCCCGATTGAATTATAATTTCAGTTTTTCACTTTTCTGGCATTTTATATACATATGTAAAAGCCCTCTGGGCGTTAAATAAATAAATAAATATACGCTCAAAATAAGAAGAAAAAAAAAAAAAAAAAAAAAAAAAAAAAAAAATGTTTCTGCCGAAATGGCTAGAAAATTTGATCTCTCTCAACGCAATGATGTTGATGATATGGTGAAGTTTCTTCTCGATGATGATGCTTCTGAAGATCCAGCTTTGGTTGAAGATTTAGGCGATGAGAGCGATATCGGACAACTAGCTCGGCGAAGTCTGAACACAAGTGGAATGCCGATTCAGTTGAAAATTCGCTTGAAAGGGTTTTTTCCTCACGAGAAAAAAAACCCACATCCCCTACAACACCTCCCAAAAGGCGAAAGTGTGGAATATGCGTGTTTGAATTAGGATTTAGGAGGATGATGAATTACGAATGTTTAGGATGTCATCAACCGATCTGATTACTCCACTTGTTTTTCGGCTGCTGATTTGGGAACCTCATCGTCCGTATCTGGCTACGGCTGCAGTCAATAGAGACTACCACATACCTTACCTTTAAATTTTTATTACTTTAAAACTTTTATTACTTTTATGGAGCTCGGTTTGACCAATTATTTTGAACACTGTTTTCGAAAAATTGTTTAGTTTGATTATTTGAGTTAATGGTTGGTAATGTTTAATAAACTGGTTATTCTGTGTTATATTTGGTTTAATTCCTTTTCTATAGATCCTAGTAAAGACTACCCGACAAGTATTTTGTATTAGAATTAATATAGTGGAAGATGGCGGCTAAAAATATATGGGTGGCCTCTCAGGCCGGGTGCGCCCGATTTCGGTTCGCCCATAGGTGCGCCTGATTTTATATGAGTAAACAATTTATTTTTAATTTTAGTAAAATGACATCTATCGTCAACAATGTGAAGCGTATATTAAAATATTTCCATATGTGATTACCATCTAGCGACAGTAATTTGAAGCTTTTATTGAATATCATCACATCTAATTCGAATAATTTTATTTAGTAAAAACTCCGCTAGATGACTCTCGTAATATTATTACTATAATGTTATAATTTTGAAATAGGACAAATTTAATAAATAATTTTAATATAACTTGATTCCTTTCTATACCTATTGTCCTGTACCGTTTTTGGGAATGCTGATTAGAGGGTCTTTTTAGGGGATAGTAAATGTGAATCAACATGATATGGCGTAAGTCTGACGAAATATGTGGAAAAAATTGTCCGGACAATATAATGGAAGTAAAAAAAAGTATTATTTTTGTAAGAGATGCATGAAGGACGGAAGAAACACAAAGGCCGCAAAATTGCTAAGAACGGGGTCTTAAAAATGGCCCATTCCTATCAGGATAACTATTTAAACTGAGTACAAATTTTAATGCTCGATGCGTTTGGCGTGTTTATCAGATCGAGCACCTTCCACTGAAATAACAGTGATACAAACACGGAAATTTCAACAATTAAGACGGAATTAATAAAATAATGTTTCTTGAGGACTTAATTAAGTAGGTAAGTACATATTATTATATTAAAAAAGACAATATATTATTTTTCTTAGTATGATTTTATTGAAAATCTTTTTATTCACGAAATTCTTTTAACAATAAATCCTTCGCGAACAAGCCAATATTTTAGATGCATAAAAAATCAAATATCTACAAGACTAAATTCAACTTTTATCAAATCAAATGCCATTAAATAAATCCAATTGTACATCGAAAACACATAATAATAAAATACAAATTCAACATACATAATCTTTTTTTAATCGGAATTCCTTACTTCCATCATTACAGTGGGAAAATGTTACTTGTGCAGTGATGGAGAACTTAGATAGTCGAGTATTGAACCCACGGCGACTGGGTTGGAACCCGTTGCATTAGTCAAACCAGATAGGTACTTCATAATTGTATCAGTCTGAAAAAGTCTGTATCACGTTGAAAATGTTTCATTCTAAATCATAAAACATACTAATTTTAGTTGTCTGTCTGCGGCTGTAACTCTGGTTCATTGAACTTGAAAGTATCATTTTCAAAATTGGAACTGATTGAGTCAAGAGAATTCAAAAAACCATAAATACCGACCTATAATAACAGAAAAATATTTTAAATTATCATTTTCAAACTGACTAGTCAAGAATTCAGACTATCGTGTGATTGGCACTAGAAAAAATATTAGAGGAACAGAGTTATAAATCATTTTACTTTCCCATAAACCATCATAATTAAGAAATATTGGATTCCTTGATAACTCATAGAAATGACAATTCAATATATCTTTTAAAAGTGATAAGTCATTAAAAGTGATGAAACAAAAACTAGGTTAAATAGTTACCTTTGTAATTTATTTTTTGTTTCATCACTTTTCATGACTTTATATCACTTTTTAAAGGTGTGTTGAATCGTCATTTAGAAGTGATTAAACAAAAATTAAGTTAAATAGTTACCTAGGTAAACCAGTTTTTGTTTCATCACTTTTCATGACTATATATCACTTTTTAAAGGTGTGATGAATTGTCATTTAAATGTGATGAAAAAAAAACATGGTTAAATAGTTACCATGTAACCCAGTTTTTGTCTCATCACTTTTCATTACTTTATATCACTTTTTAAAAGTGTGTTTAATTGTCATTTAAAAGTGATGACACAAAAACTAGGTTAAATAGTTACCTATGTAACCCAGTTTTGGTTTCATCACTTTTCATGACTTTATATCACTTTTTAAAGGTGTGTTGAATTGTCATTTAAATGTGATAAAACAAAAACTAGGTTAAATGTTATCTATGTAACCCACTTTTTAAAGGTGTGTTGAATTGTAATTTTGATGAGTTATCTGGTCATTAATATTACCCACAAGTTTCAACCTATACACCGAATGCGTAAATTTCATTGCATAACCGCCTTAACAGTCCGCGCAGTTTGCTTGTAGCTTGGCGACATTCGGCATGCTTCCATGACACATCTCCCTGTTTCTATTATGTAATCTATGAGTTCCACATCAAAATAACAGTATCAAAAATATTAATAATAAAAATATGGCATTTGGGCCGATAAGAAGTTGAATATGATACGGGAAAGAATATTATTTATAAAAGAATACACATGTGATTATGACACAGATCATGGTTTTTTTTATAAATTATGCTTAGTTTAGAATATTATCATAGTCCAGATATAATAACATATCTTAAACCGTAGAATAAAAAAATTTGGGCATTATTTTTTGGCATTAAATGTCGATATAACAAACATTTCAATGAAACAAAACAATTAAAATTAGATTAGAAGCGATTGGGACTTAAATTTGGGCAGTATTTTGGCATAAATTAAAAATAATTAACATTTTAATAAAATTAGATCGGAAGCGATTTGGGAAAGAAAATTTTACATTAAATGAAGAATTAGGATGGGGTGTTTGAAAGTCAATGAAATTTGAACAGTCTCCGTTAAACACAGATTCTCGGCTCATATCAGCGTTTGATCAAATTGAGAAAAGCTGTTAAGCTTAGCGGTCATGTTATTTATTATATTCGTCAAATTATCATAATTTAATCAAAAGTCATAACTTCAATTTTCAATCTTCTACAATTAGATGCAAAGGTTCATTTGAGATTTTGATCAAATTGTGATCAGCTGTCAAGTGTAGCAGTCACATTTTTAAACTTGTCAGCAGTTCATAATTTAACCAAAAGGGTGAGAAACAATAACGCAAAACGTTCAAATATAAAAAAATTGAAATGGCGCTTGTCGTCGATTCAATATACATCAAATGTGATGGAATTTTAAACACCCCAGCCTTAGTTAATATTACGATGGAAGCGATTTGGGATGTAAGTTATTTTTGTGGGAAACATAATATTATTAGTGGTAGTATTAGTAAGGTAAAAGAAACAATACCTTTGTAAATTAGTATGAAATAATCTAATAGGATCATGAGATCAACTTAGGTAATTAGATTTGGTGTTACTTAAGAGATAAGATGGGTGCATTTTTTGTGCAGTTATAGTCAAATAAAGTCAACTTATTTGACTATAACTGCACAAATATAATACTAATACATAGTGTGTTAGAGAAGGAAAAACAAAAAAAAAAATTAGCATATTTGGTAGGCATGATAAAAAAGCACAATGTGACAAACAATAAAGTATATTATTGTTAACTCTTGTGCCATTTTATCTTTATTTCTCCTATTTAAACCCTCAGGCTCCTGGCATACAAATCGCTATATTTTTTAACCTTTCCCTTACTGTGCTAAAAAAATCCACGCGTTCCAGTGCTGTGTAGTCAATACACATCTAAAAATAGGCGATTTAATATCGGAAAAATATGAATATTTAATAGCTTATAGCTTATGTTTATTTTGTTTTATATCAAATGAGATAATTATTGTAATTTTATTGCTGAAAACATGAAAAAACCATTGGTAGATGTTAAAAAAACATGCGAGAAGTCTCTATCTAACGACGGCCCCCCGACCGACTGGCCGCAGGTGCTGGATGGATAGGTCATAGGCGCTGGACGCACACACACAGCTATGCGGTCGTAGGTATCGATGGTCTAAATACAACTGCGAACGTTTGGATTTCTCATGTTCCCACATAGCGAACTAAAGCGGGACATCAATAGCGTGTCATTTCCTCGCACACTCTTCGCGTAGCCGTGTCACACGTATTGGTGTATTTTTCCCGATTTTTAACAAAAATCTCTGATTTTTAATTGAATTTGAAAACTATGTAAAATATATATTTTTGTTTCAGTGAATAAATGTATAGCGGAGGAATACCTAAAATCTGAACCCAGAATTTATTATATTTATAGAGTTATTAAAGTTATTCGAAGCAATGTGTAGTAAATACACACCACAGAAGATGAAAGTTTAAAGAAGTTCTCAGACTCTGAATGTGTCCGAAAACTAAAGACTATGTTAAAATTTTTAATGGCTCATCTTATGTACTTTGGTCGAAACACGGAACTAAAATTACTAATAACACAAAAAAACACACTTTTTATTAGACAAATGCATTAAATACATTACTCGTCGCTCTAGTTCGTTTTTGTCCAACATACCATTTTTGGCGAAATTGAGTTAAGGCGATATCATACGTAGTAATGCAAAATCATGTGTTTTTGGTTTGAAAATTTGGTCGCCTAGAAATGTTTCAGATGCTTTAATTAAATACTGCGAGTGGAATACATCTTGGCCTTTGAAATAATCGAGTATTTTTTAGATAAGTCTTTTTATAAGCCCAGAAACAAATAATGTAAAGGCCTATGAAAACTGCTTTAAAGTTCAAAATCTCCTACTTACGAACCCATTTTCGGTTATGATTTTATTGTATAATGTGGCAAATTAAGTTATTTATAAAATGATCGAAAAAAAATAAAATATTTATGCCTGAACATCTACAAAATAAAATAAAAGGCACTTTTTGGCCATGTTTTTTTCTTACATAAATCAAAACAGGCGGATGGTGTTAAGCGGGAATTTAAACCCTATCGCCATCTACGTAAGGGTTGTTATTGATAACGGCTCAATTTAAAATATTACACGACGTAGTGCATCGCCTTAAGTATGCAGTTGTTCTCAGAAAGCATTTATTTATACAATAAAAGTGAAAAAAAATTAAACAAATATTTTTTATGTGTTTTCAAGACACACTTTGTCTTAAGTCCACCAAAATTAAACAACATTCTGAGCGTGTTTATCCAACACTTTGTCCTACATCCAAATTAAAAACATGTTTTCTGCGTACTTTTAAACATCTGGAAAGAATTTTACTGAAAAATAATAATTTCTATCACTTTATCATTTTAGTAAGCTTAGAATTGAGCTAATTTCATTGTATATGCGTTTTTGGTAAAAACAGTTGTGAAGCGCTATTTCTTCCAATTTACATTTTGGTCTGTTGGATAAAAACGAACTAGAGCGACGTACTGTCAACTCACTTTTTTGTCATTGATATAAAAATCTATATAAATAAATATGTAAATGTTAATTTGTTAAAAATCTTAAATCTCTGAAAGTTCTTCACGGATTGCTATGAAATTTTTAAACAACATTGCTTTCAAATACGCATGTGTTTTTATATAATCTATGATATATAGATGTCATCTGCGACAGGTAAAAAAAAAAGCTTTTTTTGAAAAACAGTGCCATATGTTGGACGTAAAAGCAAAACATGCTATTTTTTCTTTATCTGCACAGACACACTGAGCCACAGCAACGCATGGCGGGGTATAGTTAGTAATTAATAAGAAATTCATAAATTTTTCTCGAATTGCGGTCGAAACCTATGGTTTCATGGAGGTGTTCATTTCAATTATTTTGAGGTTAACTTCTAGATTTGAATATAAAGCGTGGTGTTTTCTCTTTCTAACACCTTTTAAGTCATATTTATCACCATGACAGTAAGGGAGACAACAATATCTATTAGACCATATGAGCTGTTTTAAAAACCACACAAATTGGCTCAAAGGAGTAATCGCTGTTTGAAACCAAAGGCCGAGAAGCGAAAATACACACAAATTGTTCGGTTTTCTGACAGTATCTGAAGTATAACAGTGAGTATGCCAGAGGCCTGAAGGTTTAAATAAAATAAATAAGTAAATTAGTTGAAATATACAAATATGTAACCCTTTGATAACAATAATATCAAACAGATATTTGCAATATTAGAATAGAATATATCAAAATCTATTTTATTCCTTGGGGATGCTGTGCGGGTGGGTATTTTTAAGGAAATGGGGAGACTTGGATCTTGAAGATACCCATGTTGTAGGAGGGAGGAAACACGAGAGCCCACAAGTCATTCTATAATGTAAAAACAACTCATTTTCAACTCTCAAATTGTTAGCACTTAGTTAGGTTAACTAGTTTATCAGAAAACTTTCTAATTAAATAACGGTAAAACAAACACATTGTTGTATACTAATAAATATGTCAATACAACTGATATAAAATACTGTATACACTCAGTATCACCCCGGTGAAAGACCACCATTCAGAATCTAAACAGCTCTTGAAATTACTTTATCCTTGTTTGATGACCAGATCTCAATAGCCGGGTACTTCCCAACTTCCCTTCCCTAGTCCCTTCAGCCACACGACATCCCCCATTGGGGATGCCGTAGTCTCACTAGCTCCGCACAGTTGAGAGAAGTTGGGACACTTGTGCGTTATTCATATTAAAACGAAAATCGAATTGAGATGAAATCAAGTCCTTTGATCTGTTTGACTAAACTTTATGATATTTCTATTCCAACTACACTGCCACTTCAGGAAACACATCAGCTTTTAAGAGTGGAAAACAAGAATAGATTTTCCATCACCTGGAAATTTGAAGAGGATGAAGAGACTCCAATTTGCTTATGGTGCCAATGCCTGTTGAGAACAAGGCTGAACCAGGAGACAGCCAAATATCCAATGACAACCAAGGTGAACTTTATTAACTCTTTGCACGCATCCGTATCAACTGTTGTTACGGCAAAAAGTCTATACTCACACGCGGCTGTATCAACAGTTGATACGGAAACTTCGGCAGCCGATATTCCAGCGCTCTTTCGTCATAAATGTATTTCTCGCTCACTTGGACATTCGTATAACTATCAAAATGCTGACATCTACAAGAATTTCTCAAAAATAAAATTGTATTTCATAAAAAAAGATCGATAGTCAAGTGCGCCTCTTCGCGCCTTTTAGTCCTTTAGTTTACATTTTTGTCAACGGATGGCGTTAGTACTAGTACGTCATTCACAACTTTTCGTAACTAAAAATGATAAGTGATCATGGTGTCCCACTTGTGTCTATCAACGCAGTGGCCTAAGTACACACACGCCGAGTAAATGGCGGGACCACATTCAAAAGATACGGTACGTCTTTGTATGAATTTCATACTGTGGAGAATAATCTGTTCTGTCTATATAGTCCAATAAATCATGCCAGAATGCTATAATTTGACATTTAATTGCGTGTATAGGTATTTGAAAATATGTACCGCGTACGGGTATAGATAAAATGGAGCAAATTAACGCGTTCAAAAGGTTAAAGAGACCGAGTCAATGTTGAAGGAATGAGGTGAAATGGGAGGTAGCACAATGGGTCATGAACCGTGTGCTCACGGGAACTATCCGTAAACCGTCTTCGCTAAATCATTTGCGTCATTAAAAGATTCTGTAATTTCAAAGACTGCGATGGACTGTACAAGCAAAAATAATGATGACTGTGTGGGTGCCCCAGAGGAAGCAACCGGAGGCAGACCAAGGAAGAAGTGGACAGACTTTCGAGCTACCGGCATCTGTTTTTCCTCCTTCCTATAATCCGAGCCTCTTCAAGGCCCGCATTAACAAATCCCTTCCTACAGCCCCTACCTTACTCCGCCTCACAACGCCGCCCAACCGGGTGGTGACATAGTTCCCCTGTCTGTGCACTGCACAGGCAGGGACACTCTTGTGAGGTGTCACATAAAAAAATAAAAAAAAAATTAAAAAAAAGACACAGAATGTTTGTGAAAAAGACCAAATCCCAAACGGGACCATTTTGAATGTTTCACATATAATCAAAAATGAATTATTAATTGTTATAAAAGGTTTACATGTCTTGTAAATACAAAAAATACATAAATCATTTTTTTTCTTTTAAATCGAAAATTTTTGCAAAATTTTCTAGTTTTTTGTGAATTGAACAAAGGTTGAATAATTTATTTAAAAAAAGGGTTTGAGATACTAAAATATTTACATTGGTTTCTTATAAGTATAAGATTGTTTTCTAACTAGGGAATTGTCATCTGTGAAGGTTTGGTGCACAATTTTGTTGGATAATTTATAAGTACCATTATATTTTTTTACATTTTTACAGCTGTACACGACAAATAAGGCATTAAAAATAATACATACATAATTAAGTAAATAAGTAATATGTAGTAACTTTGATGGTGTGTGGAGAAACAAATTGTGATCTGGGTAGTATTCTGATGCAGTAACTAACCACAGTGACTTCTCGGAGACTCTCAAGGAAGACAGTGTGTTTTTGTTTACCTCGGCAGTGTTGGCACTTCTTATACAGGGATACGCAAGTATCCGATACTCAACGATTCGAATATCTTGGGTACTCCGGCTATACCAGTCTCTTGTGGCCAGCTGGGTGAGGTTATTCCCACTCATGTCGTCGAGACATTAAGCACGGCATTGTGTCAGACATTTTGTAAAAATGCTTGTGCTTTAGGTCAATGCTAGGCACAAAGGAGTCAACAAAGAATGACATGATATAAATAAGAAAACTACAGCAATTGTTTAGTTGTGAGTGAGTTTATGATTATTCTAACATTCTAGTTTTGAAGTTTCGAGAATTCAACAATGATTTGTGGCGACGTGAGTCTCATGATTTCGGTAGTGACTTGTACAGACTGTGCGCAACAAGTTGCTTGCGACGTGAGGTCGTAACATGAGTAATGAATGCTTGCGTATACCTGTGGAAAATGAGCCTTAATTAAATGTAACAAAAAATTTGTAGTAACTATGAAATTTTTTCATATTTGCTTCCTTTATTAATTACCCTGTGCTTCTGGGAGGAATTTTTAAGGAGAGGAAAGAGTTAATCTGAGTCTTGAAGAGATTTACATTGTAAGAGGGAGGAAAGATACAAGCCGACAATTCATTCCACAGCCAAGCTGTTGAACACAAGAACGGATATTTTTTAAGACTATTAGTACGCGTATGGCGTGTCTCCCGTCTGTGTGTCACTGCCAGAAAGGTGTAACACGCTAGCTTTTCAGAGCACCTCCCATAGAAATAACGGTAGAACCCTCATAACATTCCCACTCTTATGTTCTAAAGATTGCAAACCGTCTGTTAAAATTGTAGATCCAAATATAACGTTGGTTAAAAGGCTTTAGTCATGCTTAGTTACTAGATCTGAAAAGTGGGGTACTTCCCAACCATCTTCTTTCCTATCTCCTTCCCCTCCCCATCACATTTAGGTTCACAACATGACAACAAGTTGGGGATGCCGCAGTTCCACTGGCCCGGCCAGTTTGAACTCTTATGCGGTAATAAAAAATAAAATATGAAAATTTTCAACAAATCAAAAATTGGAAAAAAAAGTTATCATTAGAGTGTTGATAAAAGATGTGGGATTGTGAATAATTCAAATTGTGTTTCTGTGAAAGATAAAAATATAATATTACAGGATAGATATATAAGTAAGAAATAAATCAAATAAAATTCTACTTATAGAACTCAATAATTTTTCTGACCAAATCTCATAATATAATATTTTATAATTTTACTAAAATATTTTTATAATCAAATATGTGGAATATTAAAAACTCTAAAATTTATGAAAAAACTACACTTTTGTATAACTGTTTTTATTTTTATTTTTAATAAACTAGAAAAATTCTTTTTGGAAAGAAATATAAATACTTAATTTTAAGTAATTTTGTAAAATTGATAAGTCTATTTACTTAATGTTTGGATTAACTCAAATCAAATGACTAAGGATCGATTTTTCAAAATAACTTTATAATAACCTGTTCTAAAAATGACCTTAGAACGGGGTACCCCAGTAGGATCACATTCTTTTCAACAATTGTAAAAAAAATTAAAAACAAATTTTAAAATTAAAAAAAGAAAAAGTTTTTTGTCGAAGATACTTTTAGTATCGCCCCGGTGAAAGAATACCATTTAGAATCAAAATGTTGCTTGAAATGACTTTAGCCATGTTTAGTGACTAGATCGGAATGGCCTGGAGCTTCCCAACCTTCCTCTTTCCACTTCCTTCAGCCACAAAACACACCCCGATTAGGGTTGGGTTCGCTCCGGACATTGGGGAGCAGTTGGGACTCTTGTGCGGTATTCATACATATTTTTTTTTGTTAATTTTGAAATATTGACCCATATCGAAAAAATTCATTCAAATCGACAAGTAAATTTATATATCAATTAAAAAATGGAAGATTTGAATCATATGTATGTTTTGTTTTTGTTTGGCATGACATTTTTAATAATTCAGAATAAAGAAATGATTGGCACAGAATATCATTTAAATGGCCACAAAAATTTTTTTGCAGTAATATTTTGACATCAGATTTAAAATGTCAGTCTTAAGTGTTTAAAAATTAAATATCACAAAATAATGGAGATCATAAAAACATACAAAATGTCAAATAACTTATTATATTAAAAATAATATCACGTTGTCTTTTTGCAAATAATTTGCTAATTCAATATAATTAATTTTAAAGCTTAGCAAAGATTCTCAAACCTTAATTTTGTACTTCAACTTTTGAGTTTTAAATTTGAAATACTGTCAGATTAAAATTATTATGAATCTTGGTTGTGAAATTATTTATTAGTGATGCAATGATCCGAGATTTTACAAGAATGATTTTTTTTTTTTAATTTTGCAAAAACTCTACATGAAGTATTAATGTACGCATACATAATTTATTATTAGCTCCAACAGGGCTCGTGTTATCTTCGTGGATGCTGGATGGAGGGTCGTTTTAGGAAAGGAACAAGTGTACCTGGATCCTGAAGAAAGGAAACATAGTGGTCGGTAAATCATTCCGCAGCCGAGCTGTTGAACATGTAGTCGTGGAAGCGACTTGTTCTCATGTGACAAACATTAACCTGTACAAATGTTAACGGTGTAATAATGTTAACCATGTACAACTGCTAACTGTGTATAAATGGTAACCATGTACAACTGCTAACTGTGTATAAATGGTAACCATGTACAACTGCTAACTGTGTATAAATGGTAACCATGTACAACTGCTAACTGTGTATAAATGGTAACCATGTACAACTGCTAACTATGTATAAATGGTAACCATGTACAACTGCTAACTGTGTATAAATGGTAACCATGTACAACTGCTAACTGTGTATAAATGGTAACCATGTACAACTGCTAACTGTGTATAAATGGTAACCATGTACAACTGCTAACCATGTAAAAATGGTAACCATGTACAGCTGCTAACCGTATACAAATATTAACCGTGTCGGGAATATTGTGTCGGAATGGAAATCATGGAGATTGTTGGATAAACAGAAATGATAATTGGCATTGAAAGGGTTAATAATCAAATATATTATTATAATCGCATTTAGCATAACCTACAAAATCTTTGCATCACTAAAGCATAATAAAAAATACCTCTATTTAAAAAAAAATTGGCTAAAATAATATTTGCTCAGACAGATAATTATTTACAGTGCTCACAAAAAGGGAAAAAACTAACGGGTTTCACTAAATTAACCTATTACTCAAGATTGGTCAGGTAAAACTAGAAATATACACTCTGCTGTCGTCAGTGAACAGTTAACCTCTAAAAGTGTGAAATATGCCGTTTTAAAACTGATGTCGCCAGTTAGCATAAGATGACCAATGAAATTGATCACATGTTCAAGAAAGAATTTTGATATAATTGAGCTCACTTCGGACACAGACAGGTCCAAATCACACTTCTATCGGCATATCTCTTCAGTGGCTATCTTATTTCAACTCCTTTATGAATCACTTGAATTTGAAATGTTTTTTTTAATTTTATATTTTTTTTTATAATTGGTCCAACCACCAAATTCGAAAAGCGTACAATAATAATAATATATATATTTATATATCATTTTACGTCTATTCACACTATTATAGGATAATATGTAATTTACGTTTTGAAAAAATTTGAAAGGTCTATTTGAATAATTAACAATTGACAAGCGCCATTTTACGATGTGCATTTGCATTAAAAATTACTCATCTGCGAGTGATGATGTTGCGTTTATGATACATGAAGTTTCAATTAAACACATATTGCATGTTAAATAAAAATTTAAATAGTCGATAATTTCAAAAAATTGTTGAAATTTAAATCATTTGACTTTCACTTGTGTTCCCTGCGTCTCTCACTGCACTAGGTTATATTACGGTGTGAATTCCATTCTACTGGCGATCTTCATTTGTTTTTAAAAAAATCTCTTTTCATTCCATACTTCTGGCGATCTTCATTTGTTTAAAAAAAATCTCTTTCATTCCATACTTCTTCATTTGTTTTTAAGAAAATCTCTTTTCATTCCATACTTCTGGCGATCTTCATTTGTTTAAAAAAAATCTCTTTTCATTCCATACTTCTGGCGATCTTCAGTTTCTAAAAAAAAACCTGTGCAACTTTTGCAAAGTGTTGTATGTATCGTTTCTTTATCCAGTTAAGTATCTTTGAACCAGATCCCCAAAGTAAAATGTAATGGAAATTCCGAGAAAAAATTAACTGGATCCATTTGATTTTCAAACCGGGTCAAGAAATATTTTAGAATATTGTAGACAAGGTTCATTACATTTTTTAAGCGATAGTTAAAATCCAATCAGTTTGTAGGTAGTGAGATTGTAGCAGCCCCGATTTGGGGAATGTTGGGAGGCGAAATGAATGAGGGAGGGGAATGAGAAGGTTGAGAGAATCTACATAATTAAACAAATTCACAACCTCCGTAGCAGAGCAGTAAGCTCCCGAGCACTGAACTCAAGGTTTATAGGTTAAAAAGCAGAAACGGGCAAATAATTTAATGTGAGTAGGGTTATGTAATTGCCCGCAAATAGAGATTGCCCACTCTCAGTTTGATTGTTCTTTTCTCACTAATGTATGCAAATGTTTCACCAACAGATGTCTCTATTAGTTCAACGTGAATCGAAAAATATCACCATACCGGCAGATAGCCGTGTCACCATATGGCCAATCGTGTTGATTTGTGGGTATAATCTGTTTAATCAATTATTATTGACTAGTAACAGTCGCTACACTCATGCACTCTGGCGGAGTAAAAAGGTGGCATCAAACACGGCTACCATCTCGACAGGATTGACCGGAAACGGAGCACACAAAAAATTTACAGACAGACAAAATGCAAAGTGGTCGAGTAAAAAAGTACTTCACTTCGCTTAGTCAAAAACAAAAGAAATAAGTGTGATCCATCTTCAGGTTGTTTTAATGAAGATTTTTATTGAATCGTTGAAGTTGGCAACCAATGTCATTATTGTGGGCAATCACTGTACATTTAGCTATATTTGTTCATTTAGTTACTTTGTAATATAATCAATAGAAGGATTTGATAGGTAATTGATTAAATTAATTATTTTCTAATATGGCAGGTAGGATGATAAAATTTCTTTAAGTGGGCAATAATTAACTATTTTCTTTATGTGGGCAATAATGAACTATTTTACATCACATATTATATGAGTAGAATTCAAAGAATTCACACAAACAAATTACATTTGCACATCGTTCATATGTTTAGTGACTAGAACTGAATAACAAGATACTTCACAATCTTCCTATTTCCTTTATCTATCTCATCCATCACTTTATTCAACCTCACATCATTCTAAATGGAGATGACATAGTTCCGTTGGCTCCAGACAGTTTGGAAATTAGTTTGGTATCACATAAAAAAAGCAGAAATGTTTCAAGAGAATGCTTGAATATCATCAGTTACTGAATCCAATGTCCACTCTAGACAACAGGGGTATGTACAAATATTATTTGAAATAGTGGAAATTTGAATGCAGCAATCTAAACGAGCGATACTTAACTCTGTGATTGTTTGACGATATATATCACTGTCAAATAAACACCTAAATGTTTTACTGTTGAATTTGACACTGATGATTTTAAAATGATAAATTTCTTTTAAAATGGCACATCAGAATGACTAAGAGTTTCTTAAAGTAATCCATATCAAACTAAACCAAAATCAACTCATACAAATGCACATCGAAGAATCGCACAAAAAACTTCTTTTAAAACTTCAAAAGTAAGCAAAAATACGTTCAGGAATATATTTTAAAATCACTTTGTTAATTAATTAATCGTCCGTAAATTTAAACATCACGATCATCACCTTTGCGCATTGAAACAGACAAAATTTCATCGCTTAAAGTTGCGCACGCTGCCCGTGCTACACGCTTGCGCGGTGCGGAGGCTGCGCAAATGTCAGCGTATCGTTTATAAAACAGAATTCGTTCTCGTCGTCGTTTGTGAGGTAATATCCGCAACTGTCATCGTTGGACACTTGATCACAATTATTTTTGAAATTGGAGCGTTCGTTTTTCACTCTAGTGTTTGTCGCGGCCGCGTTCCACGAATAATCGGCGGTTTTCTTATTTCCTTTGTACACGCAGACGTCATCGTTGTTGTTTTTCTTCTTGTTTTTCTTTCGTTTCGAAAAGACTGTCGACGGGTCTAAGAAGGCATCTTCACCAAGCCGGAAATCCGTTTCGTCGTAGAAGTAATTCTCACCTCTTCGTCTCTGTAACTCTTTGTTTTCTCGTATGTTTCTATCAACGTTTCGCATGATCTTCCGTTTGGAGTAGCTGTTGGATTTGTCGTCTTTCGAAGAGTCGTCCATGAGGGGGTCGTGGCTTCGTTTTTCGTTTTCCGATCGGCCGTCGATGGAGTAGAAGGAACTTCTTCGACTGCCGAAGAGTTGGATGCTTGTACATCTTCCGTCTAGGTCCATACTCGACCTGTGGCTGTATCTGGAAATATATTAAACAAATTATAGTAATCGCAGTAAAACTAATAAAAATTGTCAAAATAAAGCACTTCAAAAACGGAAAACAGAATATTATTTGCACGCTAAAAGGTAAAGGGCACTTGTGTTATTGATGAATTGTAGTATGAACACAGTCTGCAGTTATATGCAACAGTTTACTAGATCTGAACGAACTGTGATCAGGAGAAAAGCAGAACTGTCACATTGATATTCTTGTCAGCTGATACAATTTGAATCGCCATTTAACGGGGACCATTAAAATATCAGAAAAACAAAAAAAATGGCACTCATTGGACGTTTTATGGCTATGTTACATAAAAATAAAATAGAAATATTACCTAAAAGTGTCATAATTAAAGGCATTCTTGCTGCTATTCATCAGTTCGAGTCTTCTCTTCCTCACAAGTTCCCTAAAGTCCTCTTCCTCGATGTGAAACTCGGGGTTCTTGGCGTTCATGTACAGATACCCCGAGGCGGAGTTCAGCCGGAGGGTCCCAGACTGACTGAGACACCCGGACTTCTCGATGTAGCGAGGCATCTTGTTCAGGAGACCCTTGTTCGGCTTGTTCAATTTGGCGGTCTTGGGGGCAGGTGCCACAGGGGAAAGCGGATCGCGATACTGAAGAATTCTGGAAATATCATGAAGTTTACTGAATGTTTGTGGTTGGGGAAAGATAAATCTAGTACATTACAACAGTTAAATGATAATGTTCTATTTTTTAAACTGAGACTGACTATTTTCGTGGTGATGGATCCTGGAATAGCAGGTAATCTAAAAAACTCGAAGCAGATGGCGCTAGTGTGGTCGGTGGTCCTTTGCATGACAGGACAGCTGTGATATGGTTTAAAAGATATTGTCTTAAGGACTTAAAGGCATAAATATTTTTTTATATTTGCTAAACACGGTAGTTGGAGTATCAAGCAGTTATAACATGAATTAAGTGATAGAAATTCAAAAGTAATTCGGAAAAAGGAAAACTTACTTATTTATCTCAACGTATTTCAGATTGTTTTCCTATTGACGTTTGTATCTAAACATATTTTTAAGAGAATAAGATGAGTAATAACTTTAGCTGTTTAATTTATTGGGGGCGTACAACAGAAATAACAATTTTCAGACTATTTTCTGTGAGACAGAAAGTTGAAAAGCGAGGTTACTCAAGTTTCAAAAGTGGTGTAGTACTCGATCTTATTTATATTTATATTGCTATTACTATATCGTTTTGCTCAAATTAAACTGTTCTTACGTTTAAAACCAAAGATATTAGAAGAACGAGATATGCTATGTTGGCCGCCGGACCGTAGGCGGAGTACTACCTAATTAGGGTACTTTGAATACTATCGGGATGTGTACGCACAGAAATTTGTTCTATGTATTAGTGCGGATACCTTAGCGTAAGCGAAGGTGTGCAGTAGTATTGGTGAACAAAACCGGCGACACTGGGCAAAACAATTCCACACAGTATGAACTGCTCATAGCACATCTCGTTCTTCTAATATCTTTGTTTAAAACAGATTCCATAAGCATCAAATAGAACAAAATGTTTATTGCGAAAATGAGAATTTTTCATCAGTTTATATTTATCTATTTTTAAGGCAGAAGGAAATTTTTTCTCAATTTATCATCACTTGAAAACCTATGTCCAGAAATTCTCGAGGAAAATAAAGGCACAATACAACATTGAGGCATTTTAATTACTATTATTAATAAACTTTTGTAAAAAACCATTTGTCACTGCAAAAGATTTCGCCATTAGTCATGACTCATTTTATTAAGAGCAGGAGCCACAGTACCAGCTCAATATTTTCGTACAGCTCGTCTCAATTGAACGGAAGCCGTGACCTCAGAGCGCATGAGCAATGAGAATACTGTGCTCACCCGATACAACTCGCCTGATATGGCTCCCTCGATATGGCTCTCCTAGTGTAACCTTATGAATGATTGTACGACTCATGGTACCGGTACGCCGCGTCGTACTATGAGAAAAATTAGATGCTAGGTAGTTTTGTAGGTGTAGGTATATATGTCTAAGTCCAGAAGTGGGACTGTCACGCGCCATTAACGTCTCTGAGTAATAACAATTAATAAGATTCTAGATAGTTTCAATGGCGCCATTTTTCTTAAGTATCTCCTGATAAAAAAGATTAACCGTTCAATTGAGCTGCGCTACAGTTTACCGCGAGTCGTACAAAAAGGCTAGCTCAATAGTGCGGCTCGTTCATGAGTGAATCATCGCTAATAGGAATAAACAAAGATTGATGGCTAGCGTGACTTCCAGTTCACTAGTATCGACGGCTGATTCGAGCATTTCAGATCACCTGCCACTATTGTAAAATTTATTGTTTATTCTAGGATGGGGTAAGGTTTTTTTTACTTTAGCACACAGACAACAATCATCAAATCGTGAGTATAATATCAAAGATTGTAAAGTTCAAGCAATTTTATTACATTTAATCTATATTGACAGTAGACTATTTCAGCCTTATTAAAAACTACTTACGTCCGTGCCTGTCGTGTATTTCATCCATCGGCAGTTATCTCTATCCATGAAGTTTCTCACATGTACATTGTAAACATTATATTTCTCATAATTGATTCACCGAGTGTAACGTAGGCATCATAAGGATGCACTATTCCTATATAAAGTAGTTAACAATAATATTCAATGCCCAGAGTTGCTAAACAAGATTCCATTCAATGTACCTGCGCGTTCAACACGCTCTTATGTCCTGTTCAGGGTTGATCAAAGCAAAACAAACTCTAAGCAGAATTCTTGCCTGAACAGACTATGCAATAATTACAATAGCGTTTTATCCAAGGTTGATATTTTCAGTTGCGAACTTACCAAATACAAGAGGCCCATAAAAGAATATTTCTCTGAGGGTTTGTGAACAATGTTTATGTCTCTATTATGATTTAATTTATATCTACAACCTCTCTCCATGGCTATAAATGTATTGTTTTGTAAATTTTTCGTTTTATATAATCTTTTGTTTTGTATAAATTTTTTAATTCATATTCCTTGCTCACAAATTTAAATAACTTATTCCATATTATACTGTCTCAGTTAAAGTCACAAGGAGGAAATCCATAATTGGTTTTATTTTACTATATAATACTTCTGTACAAACTGATTAAATATAAACTGTCGATTTCCCAAAAATAAATAAATAAATAGCAAGAAGATAATATTATATGTAAAATATAATGTTTACAACGCTGGCCTTTTCAACGTAATCTATTCCAATACACGGCATGTTTTGACACAATTTACGTGCGAGAAACTTCATGGATCATATATGCAACATCCGCATACAGAGATAGGTGCCGATGGACTAAATACACAACAGGCACGGACATAAGTAGTTTTTGATAAGGCAGAAATAGTCCATGCCACATTTATATTTTAGCAATGGTGAGAAGAAATATTAATAAAAAATGTATGTAACTATGCAAATATGGTGTAACGAAATACATAATATGTAAACTTAACAGTCTTTGATATTATACAGTTGAAAACATACAGGGTTTTCCAATAAGAGGTGTTATTTTGATATTCAAATCGTAAAAGATCAATGGTTTCGTTGCTTGTGTGGCACGTAGCGCCGTCTTATTGAAAGTAAACGCTATCCAGATCAATACCATCCAATTCCGGCCATAAAAAATCATTAATCATCTCTCGATAGCGCAATCCATTCACCGTAACTGTTGCTCCAGCCTCATTTTCGAAAAAGTAAGGTCCAATTACTCCGCCGGACCATAAACCGCACCAAACAGTCACACATTGAGGATAGAGAGGCTTTTCAACAATAACTCTTGGGTTTTCCGAGCCCCAGGTGCGACAATTTTGCTTGTTGACGAAGCCACCGAGGTGGAAATGGGCCTCATCACTCAAGATGATTTGTATTTGATTCACTCAAGTGAATTTTAATAATTTCAATGCGTTGTTGAAGCGTGTATTGTTCCATTTTTATTAATGGCGTAGTTTCTACTTGTCAAATGTCAAAAAATGACAGCTTCAAAAGTAACATCTACCGAATTAGTGGGCTATTCAAAATAACACCTCTTATTGGAAAACCCTGTAGTTTTCCTAACATGTGGACTTAACAGTCTTTGATATTATACCGTTGAAAATATAGTTTTCCTAACATGTGGACTTAACGGTCTTTGACATTACACAGTTGAAAATATAGTTTTCCTAACAACTGCTTGCATAAAAATATTTGTGAAAGATATAGTAGAAAAATCTATGATCTTCAATCTAACATAAGATAACTTCATGGAAAGTGCAATGTCAACAATATTTGTGGCATCAAAATTTTATCAAAACAGAACAGTGAAAGTGGTGTGAAGAATAACTTAAATAAATTTATAACGATGAATTAAGTGCAAAATTTCATTATACTCTTAATTCAATTAACCAATGAAGTGATAAAGATATCCGGGTGTTCGGTTTTGAATTCGGCCACGCTAATTCCAGAAATGTAAACCGTTTACTTTATTTTAAATCCAATGAATGTACCTACATATATATTACTAATAAATCCAAATGAAACATGAAATAGAACAAGACACAGAAAAATAAAAAGATAACGGTCACAACTAGGAATCGAACCTAGAATCTCTTGTCTTACCGGGACAGGCGTCTTAAACCACTCGACCATTAGGACCTATTTATTAAACACATATTAAAAAAATCAGAATTAACAATAGCATCTTGCAAATAATTTTTCCCATATTTTTGGCAGCTACCTCTTTTAAATGATTACTATGCTTCTAATTAAATTGGTTTGTAACATAGATAGTGTCTCGGATAAACATCTGATTTTTTTAATAATAGATACCTATTGACTTTGTTTAAAAGTTTGAATGAATATGAAGAGGTTTTAGACACCTTTCCTGGATTAAGGTCAATATTATTACATATATATATATACGAGGGTGGTCTGAAAAGTTTCCGACCTCAGCGCAAAGATGGCGGTACTCGTCAATAAAAGCTAGTGAATGTAGTTGTAAAATGGAAAAAATTGAGTATCGAGCTGTTATTAAATTTTTGTTTTTGAAAGGCAATACGCTTACGCAAATCAAAGATGAGTTGGACTATGTGTATGGGGACTCTGCACCATCATTTACCACAGTGAAATTTTGGGCAGCTGAATTTAAACGTGGCCGTAAGAGCTTGGGAGACGATGAATTTATTGATAGCCGTCAACAAGGTGCATTGCTCAAAACTTCTGAAAACCAAAAACTGTAATGTGGAACAAGTTTACATCTTATTAAACGGTAAAAACCAAAAAAATATCATTGGCAGTGTTTACATTCCGCCATCGTCGGATGTAAGTGTATACAAAAGTCATTTTGAGGATATAGAGCAATTGTCGTACAAATTTCCAAATAGTAAAATCACTATCATCGGCGATTACAATTTACCCAAAATCCACTGGGGCACCTGCGATAATTCTACTGATTCTCAAAACTCAACCTTATCCGAAACAGAAAAAGAAATTGTCAATTTATGTGATTTCCTTAACCTTAATCAATTAAACAATGTAAAAAATGTCAATAACAGATTACTAGATCTTGTTTTTTGTACTGACACGGCCACTAAGGTTGATGAGTCACTGGATTTGATTCTTGCACCCGACTCCCATCACCCACCTTTAGACATTGTTATATTATGTAGCCCTATGAAATACCAACTTGAAACTAAGACCCAGTATCCAAACTTTAATAAAGCCAATTATGCCACAATACGTGATTATCTATATAACGTTGACTGGTCTATACTAGAGGGAGGTGACCTCGATGGAAATATTAAAGCCTTTTATGACCACTTGTATAAAGCCATTGAAACTTTTGTCCCAATCAGCTTTAAATCATCCTCTAATTTCCCTAGCTGGTTCAACAAGGACCTCATTAACCTAGTAATTGAAAAGAAGATAGCACATAAAATTTACAAAGATACTAAAAACATTTCTGATTATTCAAATTTCAGCATGCTACGAAAAAATTGCAATAAACTATCGAACATTTGTTACAAGAATTATATTAATAATGTTGAACTTTCAATTGGAAATAATGTAAAACATTTTTTTAAGTATTATAAATCACTAAATAACAATAATCATGGAATACCTGAAACTATGCACCATAAACAGAAAACTTCCTGTAAAATTAATGAAATTGTCAATTTATTTGCAGATTTTTTTAAAGATGTGTATGAAGCAGATATACCTAACGAACCAATTCCAAACTTCGAGTCAGATATAAATTTTGAATTATCCCAGATTAATATTGAAATTAAAGACATAGCGGCTTGTATTAAACTACTGGAACCTAAATGTTGCTCAGGACCAGATAAAATTCCCCCCATATTCCTTAAAAACTGTGCAGGTAGCGTCTCTTACCCACTATACCTACTCTTTAAACAATCACTTTCATCGGGTAAGTTCCCGCAAATATGGAAAAACAGCTTTCTTACTCCAATATTTAAAAGCGGAGACAAGTCTCTTGTTGAAAATTACAGACCGATATGCATACAATCGTCGATACCGAAAGTTTTTGAAAAGTTAATTCTTCATAAAATATGTTCTTGTGTAAAATTTAATATTTCTTCTTTTCAACACGGTTTTGTCTCTGGCCGATCTACTCTAACTAATCTTACACTATACGAAAACTTTATCTCATGTGCTCTCGCTAACAGGCAACAAGTTGACTCAATTTATACGGATTTTAGTAAAGCGTTCGACAAGGTTTGTCATAAAATCCTTATAAATAAATTGTCAAAACTTGGAATAAGTGGTAAACTATTACACTGGATTAAGGATTACTTATCAAAACGTATACTGACTGTATGTATCAAAGAACACTTGTCTTACGAATTCGAAGCCAGTAGCGGTGTGCCTCAGGGTTCACACTTAGGACCAATATTATTTATACTGTTTATAAACGATGTCACTTCTATTTTCTTTGATGTTCACATATTATTATTTGCTGATGATATGAAAATATTTAAAATCATTAAAAATATCAATGACTGTTTGTCCCTACAATCCAATTTCAAAAAATTTGCAGAGTGGTGTTCCATTAACAAACTTACACTCAATATTAAAAAATGTCAAATTATGAGTTTTTTCAGAATAAAAAACCCCCTCAAATATAGTTATACACTGAACAACCACATTTTATTATCTGTACCTGAAATTAGGGACCTCGGTATAATCTTTGATAGTAAATTATCATTTAATAATCACATAAATGTCATTACTAGTAAAGCAATGAAAATGTTGGGCTTCATTACTAGAATATCTAAAGATTTCAAAAATATCCATACATTAAAATTACTTTATACAACTCTAGTCAGAAGTCAATTAGAATATAATTCGTCTATATGGAACCCTTCCTACAAAAACTATGCAAACTCCATTGAAAGAATCCAACATAAATTTCTCAGAACAATTAACTTCAAATTAGGAATTCCCTCTGACGACATTGATTACGATTCATTATTACAATTAATGCATCTCTTATCGTTAAAACATAGAAGAATACTTAATGATCTAATTTTTTTATTTAAAATAATCAATCACCGGTTTGACTCCCCTGAATTAACTTCGTTGATAAACTACCATGTTCCTTGTAGACAAACTAGACTCAAGTCACCTTATTATTGCAACAATACTGGAACTAACGCAGAACAAAATTCAATAATACATCGCTTGCACAGATTAGGCAATGAATATTCCAACATCGATCACGCTGATTGTCTATTATCATATAAAAGATGCATAAAACAAAAATTGTCGAATAATACCATACCATCATAATGTTTATGTACTTCAGATTAAAAACTACTAGTACTCGATAGGTAGAAGCTGATATCAGTGCATTATATATTATCAGTCATCATAGGTACTATGTAAAACTTTATCGGACTGTCAAGCAGTGTCGCACATTATTATTATACACGCGATTCTCCCATCTATTACTTTTGTTTCCTTTTCATATTATAATAGTATATATTTTATTCTTTTCATTTTCTAATAGTTTATACCTTTCTAATAGTTTATACCTTTTGTTTCCTTTTCATATTATAATAGTATATATTTTATTCTTTTCATTTTCTAATAGTTTATACCTTTCTAAAATTTTTATTTTATTTTTTACAAACTCTTATTGCCTTTCAGACATTTTATAAGCACTTCATTCTTGCTTATACTACTTTATTGTAGATTATTACATATAATGTCTTACTTTGACTTAATACTATACTACAGATTACTACTTATATTTTATTTATGTCTCTTTTTTTCATACTTTTAACCTTACTACTATTTACTGATTATACCGTTATACTTACATTTATATTGTTGCATTCCTTATGTTGCTGTACTATTCTCTGTAATTTAGTATGTGAATGGCACATGTTGTGCCGTATATGTGAAAATAAATAAATAAATAAATAAATAAATAAATAAATAAAGAATGTTCGGGACATACAAAAACTGCAACTACTGACGATAACATTGCAAAACTTCACCAAAAATAGTGTTAGACGACCGCCGAATTAAAGTGAGAGAGATAGCAGAGGTTATGAAAATGTCCAAAGAACGTGTCTGTCACATATTAAATCAAGATTTAGACATGAGAAAGCTGTCCGCGCATTGGGTGCCGCGTTTGCTCACGTCAGACCAAAAACGTGTTCGAATGAACATTTCCAGCGCTCTGTTGGCGCAGTTTAGGCGCCGATTAATTACTGTAGATTAAACTTGGATACACCATTATACGCCCGAAACAAAAATACAGTCAAAACAGTGGACTGCAAAGGGGGAACCGGCTACAAAAAAAGATGTTTTATCGGCTGGCAAAGTGATGGCGACTGTTTTTTGGGATAGTCATGGAGTTATCTTAATTGTTTATCTTCAAAAAGGAAAAACTAATAACAGGAGCATACTACGCATCATTACTTGACAAGTTGAAGGCAGAAATTGCAGAAAAACGGCCACATTTGCAGAAAAAGAAAATCCCGTTTCACCAAGACATCGCGCCGTCTCACACCTCAGCGGTTGCCATGGCAAAAATCCACGAATTACGGTTTGAACTGCTTGACCATCCGCCTTACTCACCAGATCTAGCCCCAAGCGACTTCTTTTTGTTCCCTAATCTAAAAACTGCGCTCGGAGGACAGAGATTTTCATCAAATGAGGAGGCAATCACCTTTGTGAACAATTATTTTGCAGAGAAAAACGCCGAGAACTATTTGGATGGGTTAGAGAGATTGGAGAATCGCTGGGAGAAGTGTGTAGAGTTACAAGGAGACTATGTAGAAAAATAAATAAAAAACTTAAGAAAAAAACTCTTGTTTCATTGTTAGGTCGGAAACTTTTCAGACCACCCTCGTATATGGCTTGCTCCATCATATTATTACGAGATACATTTTGTGATTTTGCATTTTCCAATAAGATAAAGAACATAACATTTTGAAGAAAAGAAAAATTGCAGACAATACATTTCCTTGTTTACAATAAATACGATAGGTGAAAACATTGAAGGTATTAATAACAATATTGATAACTGTTAACCTATTTAGTAAAAGTGAGATGAGAACATTCAGATGTGGTACGACGAATTAGTATTTTGAGAATGGTTTTACTTTTTCAAAACGGACGGCTTCTGCGTTCCAGAGGTGGAGTGGCGTCGCTCCGATCTCGAAGAGGCGGGTTCAATTCCCATCGAGTACAAAAATATGTTGTTTGTATCTTTTTTTCTGTTGAAAAAATGTGTTCAATTTTGGTGTGAGTGGGCCAAATCAGTTGTAGAGTATAAAAATTAAAATTTGAAAAAACATTTTTGTTATCATTTTTTATTTTTTTATTCTTTCTTTATAAACTCTTCAAAAACCTCCCCAATGTTGCAAACAGATTCCCTCCAGAATACATGATAGTGTCGGTTTACAGTGTAATTTAGTGATATATTTCACCCCAATTACATAAAAACTTAACCTAACTTAGGTAAATTCGATTGTATTATGCGAGGTTAGGTTGAGTATGTTATTTTGGGTTGGGTTAGGTTAGGTGAATACGTTTAAGAAGAAACATTTAACAGTCTATAAGGTTTTATTGAGATGAAGTTACTAATATACAGGAACGTTTGGTTAGGTTAAGTTTAGTTTTGTACACTGCCATCATAAGCAAAAAGGCAGCTATTTGAGAAAAATATATATCTCTAAATAGCATAAAACAAAGTTGCTATCCACGTCGAAACTATGCAACAGATTTCTGTGCGTCCACGTCCCGATAGTATTCAAAGTACCCTAACTAGGTAGTACTCCGCCTACGATCCGGCGGCCAACATAGCATATCTCGTTCTTCTAATATCTTTGGATAACAATCTCCTAGCAATGCCGGGTACACATTAGCTAGTTTCCTCATATTTAGTTCACCAATTAAACTAAATATTAGTTATATTTATGTTGTCAAAAATTATATTTTAAAAATGAGGAAACCATTAATTAAAATAGGTCTCTCTTATTAAATTAAATTTATAAATACACTTAAAAGGTCTTGAATCTAGCTTTTACAAATGGCTATCTTTTTGTTTATGATGGCAGTATAGGTATAAGTTTACGAAAAAATATTTATAGCGACGGGGTTCAAAGGGTTAAACAATTAAAATATTTACAACACAAAAAGAAAAAATTACAAATAGGAAAAAAAAAACGATGCAATATCCTGGTTTACTTGAAATAAATTGATAAAACCGGGATCGTAATCATTACTCATAAAAAAATCAGCGTATTTTTAATTTCTGTGTTTTAATTTTTAAATATATTTTCACACGGTGAATAAATTATAGATTGGAACACTTACTTTTGCTGCCCAAAGCAGTTACAGTGACAGCTGCATACGCTGGGAGCGTATTCTTCTTCAGGAAACTGCATTAACGGCGTGCCTGAAACAGAAAAAAATATTATCAGAGGAATAATAATAATAATCATAATATCTTTATTTAGAAAAGTTTACACATTACAACTATAAATACATATTATGGTGTACATTGATTTGTAACTTTTATTTTTAAGGTTATAAAATTAACAGAAAAATGCAAATATAATATTATGAATGTAAAAAGAAAATAAAAGTACAGTTAGTTGAGGTTTCTCAAATACCGCCTCACTAGGCTAGCCTGTGTTGAGGCAGAATTTTTCGTGTTAGTTCCTAATACCTTCGAACATACCTATACTTGTATGAAGGTGTATTCATTCAATATTGTGGTGACTTCAATAACTGCGAATTTGGGTGAATGCACCGGTGAAGGCCCTATTCTTATTTATGATCCAAGTTTTTACATTATCTTTGAAATTTTTTTGTGAATTTCATTGTTTTATGCTGTCTGGAAGAATGTTGCAGAGCATTGTCACAAAGTATTTAAAGTTTCGTTGACTAAATGTAGTATGTGTTATCGGTATTTGTAGTAAGTTTTTGTTGTTGCTTCGAGTACATCGTGTATTTGAACTTTTTTCGTAGTAATTATGTATATTTGAGTATAGATGAGTTAGGATAGTTTTTGCATATAGCTGCCGAACATCAAACACATTCATAATATTAAAAATTAGATTCGAATCTGTAATTATAGGTAGCCTCAGAATTATTTTTAAAATTGTTTTATTAGCCTTTATGATTGGGTCTAGTGCAGATGAAGTGCCGCCTCCCCATGCTATGATACATACATGCATGGGTTTGCAGACTGGTCGGAAAGAGCCAGCGCTTTCGGGAATCAGAGAACACTCTCGTCCAGGGTGAACAAGAAACAACTATTTACGTCTGGGGGGATGGAAAACATGCACAGCATAGGTTATTACGTTCGTAGTTTGGGATAATTAAATAATTGGAGCGTATTTTGATGGACGCGGAGTCTTCTGGCAAACAACGCATCGTACTATCAAAATCAAAAAAATTGTGTTCTAGCCTGTTTATAAATAAGGGGTTATTTATGTGCTGAAATATAATTTTGTACCACAGAATTGCTCTCACTGAAAGAATTTTGAAACTCTGATAGAAGTATGGAATATTATGCCTTTCTTTGTATAAATTTTTATCAGCTAATAATTACACCAATGAATTTTGCACGGATTGAACATGGTCGATATTAGTTTTACAGTAAAATCCCCAAGCTGTTATTCCATACCTTATAACAGATTCAGCTAGAGATAAATAAATTATTCGAAGTGTGCAGATTAGAACAAAAAATTTTAGTTTATACAATCTGCTTACAAATGATCTTAGTCGTGCACAAACTTTGTTTCTTTGTATATCCCTTTTTATCCCCTACTTGTTACTTGTAGTACATAATTAAGTTGAAATCAAGTGCTATTTTGTAAATTTTTGCATATTGCGTGAGGTGGAATTCTACAATATAATCAATATTTGTATTTTGGTTTTGATAAAAATGTTAAAATTATCTTACTAAGGACAGGTTGTTTCAGAGAATTCGAAAAATTCATCAAATGTCAAGGATAATTTTCAAGTTTTTTTTAAGTTGTATTCAAGTTCTTTTATTATTTCAGTTCTGTGAAGCAACTGGTTTATAATGATATATGTAATAACAGAACTTGAATAGGACTTTCACAGAACCTGAAAAATAACGTTTAAATTTGATGAATTGTTCAAATTCTGTGAAACAACCCGTCCTTAATGTCATTTCTCTCTTCCAGTCTTGAACTCAAATTTGATTATTTTTAAAATTCTAAAATCAATGTTGCCATAGTAATGAAATTTTTTAAACATTTAATTAAATTTTTGGATTATGTTGACAGACCTGCCAACCTGTCCATTAAATTTTGGTGACGGGCCAAGATATTACATTGTCCCTTTTTAGTGAAGTGAACATTTTTAATTGTTTTCCTAGAGATGACAACAAAATAAAACAGCATTTTGAGATTTTTAAATATGACTTGACTTGCCTTGTAATATCTCCCTTGGATCGGCTGGTAATCTCGTTCCCTTAGAAACTCCCCGCAGAATTTCTCCATCCGCCGTAATAACGTCGCCTTCTAACCGCACGGCGCCTCGTAATGCCTGTTGAAGAATATGACAAAAAACATTTATAACTGTTATATAGCTGGTCAAACATGGATCTACCACATACGCCTCAGGGACAGTGGCGGCTAGCTCTAAGAGGCGTTGGAGCAACGCACTCCCACAATTTCGGTGAATCTAAAATAATAATTATCAACTGATAATATTATCACCGAAAATCAAAGCAAATAACAGTAATAAGAGTCATACCGTATTGTTACTCTATATTATAAGAAATAAGTTAAATTCAACGGGCTCGAATTTTCTTTAATAATAATAATAATTGGATGACTTGTATAGCGCCGTTTTTGTGCAAAATCACCTCAAGGGCGCTTTCTTTGTATTACGTGTCACAAGTCATGTGGTGCAAGCGAATTTCACATTGCTCATCGAGAAACGTCACCCAGGAACATTAACTATCTATAAACGCAGAGGGTGGATGCTGACCATAGAATTGAAATTTCTTCGAAACGTGAACGGCGCTTGCCAATACCTCTTAAACTCTTTGGCGAGATGGCGTCACTTTAGTTTCCAGCTACCGATCACTATGGCAGGTTGGTACAAGCTTCGAAATTGTTATTTGCTATTATCCTTCACCGCTGAAGGTTTACCTAGCCGACAGGTAACGTCAGAGGGCGTCGCAGGGATAGACCGGCAATATTTTTAGCGCACTAAGCGCACCACCCATTTTTGTGAGTACAAGCCGCCACTGCATAGGGATCTCATTTCGATAGCTTTCCGTCTACTTTCCTCCTTACTCTGGCTCACTGCCATACATTAGGGTTGGTATCTGCATTCCATTGTGGACTGCTAGCCTCGCTTCTTTGGACTACTTCTAGCGACTACCACATTCAGTCATCCATTAATGGCATTTGCCCTTTGTCCAAATACACAAACTCATCCAATTGTTCCAACTATAAAAATATTAGAAATACATAAATGGTTTCGAGTTAACACTTCAGGCTAATTTTTTTTTACTTTTGGGAACAAATCATATGAATCGTTGCATCTCCCTTACTCCCATGCTGAGAAATATGACCTCAACAGTGTTAGAAAGAGAAGACACCATGCTTTATATTCAAATATAGAAGTTGACCACAGAGGATTTAAATGTGCACCTTTATGAAATCAAAGATTCTGAACACAATTATCCTTCAAAATTATGAAACTTTTTATCAATTATTTTTAAATGAAACGACAAAAAGTAAGGTTACATATGTTTGTAATGCATGTGTTACAAAAAACGTAAGATGAGCCAGTTTTCATTTTTTCATAACTTTAATAGATGAAAAATTATATATTTTTTTATAATATTAAAATTTGAAAGCGTATTTTATCACCTTTCTAGAGCAGTTTTTAGTTTTCGGATACATTAAAAAATATTCAATTTATTTGAATTATATTACAAAGCGAAAATATTCCGACATTCCGTCAAAATATGGCAGTGGCCTGAGGAGTTATGGAGAGACTATGTTAAGATAAAGTTGAAGATACTGGAATATTCTCACCTGTATAGCCTGCTGTTCATCTCTTCGCTCGTCCTCCGTGTTCATGGTGACGAATCGGAGCACCAGCAAGTTGAGGCAGGCGGCCACTATAGCCAAGCCGAACAGGATGAAGATGAGCGCAAACATTACATAGGAGGGCTTTGAGTTGAGGGCGTTGTCCTTCTGCAGGGCTACCATGTCACCGAAACCTGGAAGGGAAAAATATGGGAGATGTAGTAATAAAGTAATTTTTGATACTTAAGTGTATCTTAATGTATGGTTTTAATCTTCAGAATACAAACGTCAGGTTGTTGTATTAGTTTTATTGTGTTTTCCACAGAAGGCGCTCTGAAGAACAAGGGTCCTTAATCATGTTGTTGTCAGCATAGAGCCGGAAGACACTCTAAGTCATTTTTACGATTCTTTCTTTTGCTTGACAGCTCAGCTGAGTAATAACTGCTGGCTTTTGTGTTTCTTCCCACTTACACAATCTCTTCACAACTGAGGTATACTTTCAGGGCTTCATTGCTATTCTGGGGTTACGAGTGAAAGGTGAGGTGTGTATATATTAAGTTAATAACATAATGTTAGAAATATTTTTTTGGTGAAACTGATGTTATAATTATGTTTTTGGTGAAACTCAAACCGTTGGGTTGGATATCTCCAAAGCCTTTGACAGAGTCTGGCATCGGGCGCTTATCGGGAAGTTACCATCGTATGGAATCCACCCAACCCTGCATAGTTGGATTGCGGACTTTCTGAGGGGAAGAACAATTCAAACCGTGGTTGACGGCTCTTCTTCCTCACCGCACCAATGCGGAGGTGCCACAAGGATCTGTGCTGTCTCCGACGCTGTTTTTATTGCACATCAACGATCTCGTTGAATGTGCACCAATTCTCTGCTACGCTGATGACAGCACCGTTCACGAGGGTTATCTTTTTGACAGGCCCCCTTCCACCTATGATGTCAGAACAGCTCGGGAAGTTTTGAAGCAAAAAATTGACCACCACCTCGAGATGGTTCGTGCCTGGGGTAAGGCCAACTTGGTCAGTTTCAACGTCACAAAAACCCAAGCGTGTCTGATTTCGGCAAAGAGGGAGATCAATGACTGTCTGGTGCAATTTGATGGGAGCACTCTCCCCAATAAAGACTCCATTGAAATGCTTGGAGTTACTATATCAGACCGGCTCAAGTATCCGCCTCACAACGCCGCCCAACCGGGTGGTGACATAGTTCCCCTGTCTGTACACTGCACAGGCAGGGACGCTCTGGTGAGGTGTTAAATAAAAAAAATAAAATAAAAATATATATATATTATAGATAGAAGCGGTACTTCACCCTGATATGTTAAGGATGTCAGTTTTTTTATCAATTACATAGAACAGAGGTCCACTAATAAAATTTTTACATACCAATAGTAGTCAAAGTGATGAAACAGTAATATACACTGTCGAAGTAGCTCCAGCCCTCAAATTTGGAAAAGGCGGCTGCCCCCCCAGCTATGATGAGCGATGAGAGCGTTGTCACCACGCAGATCAGGTCCAGCTCTGACGCTCCCGTCTGCCGGCAGTTCATGGCACGTTTCACCGACTTTATTATCACACTGGAAACAGAAAATAAGTCTAATCAGGGTGGCCACAAAAAACGGATTTCAAAATTCCCTGATAATTCCAGGTTTTCCAGGGCAGTTTCTATATTTTTCCCTGATATGTTTTATTTGGTATAAGGACATATCGTTCAAAATTTTATTTTTGAAACACGATTTTCATCTACGCCAGAAAATTAGAACAGATACATAAATAAAGGGAATTCCGTAATCTAAAGCATTTATTATTTCCTTGCACCACAATGATCTATTCAAAACAAAATACACTTATTACAAATTTATGATATTTCGCCTGAAGACAATTTGTGTACAAATGAAAAGACCAGACAAAAATAGACAAATAAACAAAAGTAAGTAAAGTAGAACCCCGATAATTCGAAAAAACGCGTAATTCGAAATTTTCGCCAAAAAAATTTCCACAGAATAATTTAAAAAAAAATTAATTCGAAATTCGTTAATTCGTAATTTGAAATTTATTTTTGTCCGCGCACTAAAATTTGTTCGTGAAATTCGAAAAAATTTGATTTTTGCGAAAATAAATCATAATATTTTGTAAATCTGAATCTAAAAGTCAGCCGTGGCGGTAAAACGCCGAAGAATGTATTTTTACGTGGTTATACATCGTCCTAATTAGTATTATTATTTTGTAAATCTGAATCGATTTACACTGGAATGTTGTATTTTTTCAAATTTATTTCGAATATCCGAGTTTGAAGGGCTGAGAAAATACGTTTTACGCGGATATATGTCGTAGTTTTACGAGTTTACACCAAATATCTGTATTTAAAGGGTCGGCCGCGACTAAAACTCGGCCGCGAAATTTCGATTTACGCGTAAATGTATCGTATATTTACGAATTTATTTCGAATATTTGAATTTAAATGGCCCGCTGCGACGGAAATCGGACGCAAAATTTCAATTTACGCGGAAATATCGTATTTTTACTAACTTTACTTCGAATATCCGTATATATATATAGTTAAAAAATACGGCGCGACGGAAATCGGCCGAAAAATTTCGATTCACGCCGAAATATGACATATTTTTACGAATTTACTTCAAATATCTGAACTTAAAAGGCCTGCCGCGACGAAAAACTGCCGATAAAATTCGATTTACGCGGAAATATATCATATTTTTACGAATTTACATCAAATATCTTAATTTAAAGGGTCGGCCGCGACGGAAATCGGCCGCGCATTCTCGATTTACACGGAAATATATCGTATTTTTGCGAATTTATTTCGAATATCTGCATTTAAAGAGCCGGCCGCGACGGAATACGGCCGCGAATTCTCGTTTAACGCGGAAATATATCGTATTTTTACGAATTTAAATTTAGATATTTGAAAAAAAGGGCCGGCCGCGACGGAAAAATTACCGCGAAATCTCGATTTACGAGGAAATATATCGTATTTTTACGAATATCTCAATTTAAAGGATAGGCCGCGGCCGAAATCGGCAGCGAAATCTCGATTAACGCGTAAATATATAGCATTTTTACGAATTTATTGCGAATATCTGAATTTAAAGGGCCCGCCGCTACGGTAATCGGCCGCGAATATAAAGAAATAATTGGTATTAATACGAATTTACAACTAAAATACCATCCGGATTTGAAGAGGCGGCCGAGAAAATCGATTTTCGGCGTATTTTTTTTTCATAAAAATTCAAATTACGTGGGAATTCGTTAATTCGAAATTTGATTTTTGATGTCCCGTGGATTTCGAATTAACGAGGTTCTACTGTATTGACACTTTGTAAAAATGTTGATAATGATGATCTTTAAATTTTATTACGACCGTAATGGGTGTCCGACCCTTTTGACACTGTTGTAACTTTGCTAGCTTTTTCTTTACAGATTTCGCACCTACATAGTATAGGGGAAAAACCAAGGCGGGTGGTTTACGACATGATTGTGTTGCAAGAGCTATTTACGAAAATAATAATAAAAAAATACCTACTTATTTGGTTTGTCTTTGTCGGCATATCTTTTGTTACACACGCCGCAAGTAAAAGTAATAAAACACAACTTTGGGACTTCACAAATCGTAAATAACGAATTTCGTTTTATTTTTGGAATTCCCTGATATTTTAAGAATATTTTGAAATTCCCTGACATTTCCCTGATAATTCCCGGTTCGGAAAAATTCCCTGATAATTCCCGGTTTTCCCGGTTTTCCAGGTCTGTGGCCACCCTGCTAATTGAGCCCTTGAAATACCTTAAATATAAATTTATTTGACTTTCAATGTGTACGAGGTACCCCACCCAAAAGAAACAAAACTGATGTTGTGGGGGCTTATTTTTTGTAGTACCGGATTCTGCCGGTAGGACCATCAGTCAGTATACCAAGCACTGGCTGGAAAAGTCGTCCTTTCGGCTGGTGTGAATTTTTTGGTGACTCTTGTTTTGTGTGCTCCTCGTTTTTTTACCATGGCTGATTTTCAGAGTTCCGACATGACCCAAACTTTTTATCCAAGATCATCACAGGTGACGAATCATGATACCATGGATAATACCCAGAAACAAAGCAAAAATCAATCCAATGGAAGACTTGAAAAATCTCGCCCAAAAAAGCTCATCAAGTGAGATCAAACAGGCCTTGGACGAGAAAAGCAAGCACCTTATTGTGAACACAACTACTAAACCACCAGGTTTCTCTCGAAGAACACGTGGACCTCACTAAACCTCGTCCGGTAATCACAGTTAATAAAAGGACTTGAATTATGTGAGTCAATGCAAACTAGTAGAAAACATTGTAGAAAAATGACCCACACTCTTACACTCAAAATTAAGTCACAAGTCACATCTGTACCGAATCAAGGACTCCATATGCTGTGAAAAATTGAAAACTGTGATAGTTGGAGCTACAAGACATAGAAGGCTCTAGTGTAGATAGATCTTTAGAGGTTATATTAGAGGTTAGAGCAGGGCTTCCCAAACTTTTTTCAACTGTGACGCCCTTGGGAAGCCCCCCCCCCCCCCGGTGACTAAAAATCTAAGCCCCCCGCCGCTCATTTGTACCAAGCGTAGTATTTTGAAGCCCCCCCCCAGAACGGGTCACGTAGTATGGGTACGTTACCTAATAACAATTTGTCAGAAAAACTCCAAATAGTATCTAAATTTTTTATTAGAAAATAAAGAACACAACCATAGACATATGAATATTAGTAGACCTGCCCTAAGTGATTAAAAGCGTATTATTCCCCATTCCCCACACCGGTTCCATTGGAGCCGGCTGGGCTCGCGTATGGCTTCCCGTGAATCTTGAGAATGTGACGTCATCATTCTTGTTCGAACTAGCGTCGAGCTATGGTCGAGGCATTTTATGAAATAACACGGCAAAATAGTGGCTTGTGATATGAAAACTTGTAAAAATAGATGTGAAAAAGAGAATAAACCCAATTGTCGTATTACATTCCATATGTAAGCATCATTTTAAGCTTATTCACGTCGTATAATATGAATCAGTTGTAGAAACATATACTATCACATCGAGCCAACATTGGTCGAATGTAGCGATTCTCAAGTGTGCGCATCGTTGTTACTGGGAAGTAAATTATGAACACTTATAAAAGTGTCTTAACTAAATACGTAAACAAAATATTCGACTCTGAAAATAGAAGAAATTTTTTTTTGCCGAATTTGGACTTCGCAAATTTGTTCATAACGTGGCAAGTAATTTGCGCTCCCATGTAAAAATGTCTATTCATTAAAAAGCAGATTTTACTTTTAAGAACTAAATGGTGATATTATAATGCGAGATGCCTATATACTGTCAGATTGATTTATTGACGAATCACAGTCAGCTTTACCCCTTTCGTTCTTCAACAGTTGATTTTACCCCTCACCTTTAATTTCTAGTCTATATATGTCTGTGAACACAACATAAAAACAAAAATGGAAGCAAACAAAAAAGATAAAAAAGCAATTTTTTTCTTTGGTATTAATGAAAAGGATGTGCTTGCTTTTCTGAGCATAGTTTCTCAAAACGAGGTTGAATTTTCGAAATCGCCACTCTCGTCTCTGCCTCTAAATTTATTTTTGATCTGTACTTATTCTTAATTACTGCAACTGCAGAGAAACCTGTCTCACACAAGTATAATGTCGCAAACGGTAATAAAACCCTTAACACTGCAGTGCTGATGATGCTGATCAACACAGACAGCCAACCTATTAGCGTCTCCCACACGCACACTTCAGAGCGACCGAGTCCCGCGCCACTTCAGGCGCAGAAAAGTAAAGACCGATAGGTTTACAGCGCAGTTCACCGTGAGACTTTTCTGCGTGGCGGCCTGAAGTGGCGCGGGACTTAGTCGCTCCGAAGTGTGCGTGTGGAAGACGCTATAAAGATTGCCTCACGACGCCCCTGGGATGATCCCGCGGCGCCCCGGGGCGTCGCGACTCACAGTTAGGGAAGCCCTGGGTTAGAGTATAATAGAGAGGATGTTGAGCTCCAGGCCATCTTACACACTCGATTTTAGTGAAGAGTTTTAGTATGAATAAATATGCAGTGTTTTGTTGTGAAGGATTTATTATTAAGACCATTAACCACTCGGAACATTAGAACGTCAAAAGACGTAAATATGATAATAGCGGTCAAGACATTAGTACGTCTTTTCACGTAAACGCGCGAGATTTTACAAAAATCGATTTATTTCCATCACTAGTATACGGATTGCCATGATTTAAAAAACAGAGTATCGATAATGAATAACGCTACGCGTCTACATTCGAGAATATCTATGGAATTTCGAGGTGCATTATCTAAGTCGATTGGACTTGTCATCTTGTTCGTTCATAATTTATTGCGTTTTTAAATAATTTATTAAAAATATTTTAGTTTGGACGGTTAATATTTTGAGGTGACTAATAGTTTTTAATTATATTTCTTCAATATATAAAGTGTTATTTCTTTATGATACTCAGAAAATAGTACATTTTTCACAGCTTTGAAATAATGGTCAGCGATTTTTACATATTTTTGACGTTTTCAGAAAATGTATATTTAGAAACGCAAATATTTACGTATAACAAAACAATACGATAGTGAATTTCATAATCTTTCCAAAACATTTTTTAGAATGAGGCTACGTTTCCCAAAACGTGAGTTATGAAGCTTTTAACAAAACTCGTGAATAACACAAAAATTTTCGCGTTTTGACAGTTCGCAAAGGGACACAAAGTAAATAAAAGTCCTTTTCTGAGAGGTTAAGGACAATATTAACAAACAGGTGTAGTCGGTAAGATACGGATTGAAAAATTAAATATTACAATGTGAGGTTTTACTCATTAGGTTATTCCATAAATAAATCAATATATATTATAAAAGTAAGTGTACAATGTACGTGCTGCTAAAACTCAGAAACGAGTCCCGGTACGATCAAGGGAGTTGCATGGTGTGGTAGCCTTTTATCCCCCATCCATGAAGAAGGTTTCCGTTTTTACCTGAAGGGCGTGCTTTTAAAAATTTAAGGGCTGGAAGTTTCGCCATCTAGAAATTTCTACAACAGTCCAGAACATTCGAGAGCATTCCACAACATTCCAGAACATCCTGGAACATTCTGGAATGTTCGGGAATAATCTGGAACGTTCGGGAACATCCCAGATCGTAATGAACTAAAAACAGGATTACAGGCCGTTTCCTGATAAACTTTTAGTAAATTTGTAATTGTGACAATTTGGTATCTCTAAATGTTAAAAAACAAAGTCACTATCAGCGTCTGTCTGTTTGTGCACTTAGTTCTTCTAAATTATGCAAACAGAGTTTGATAGGGTTTGCACTATCATTTAGAGAATTTCTTCCGGAAGGTTCATATATTGTAGCGGTAGGAACTGTCCGCTTACATAGCAAGACTTCTAGACACGCGTTGGCATCGAATTTCAGCCGCCACTCGGTGGATTCAAAGAAGCTGAGCGTTGAATTCCAGAGAAGCCGGCAGTTGGTTTTCGAGGCGAGTGGGAATCACATCGGAGGACGGGCTGCTTGGATGTCGAGGATTTAATATACGCACGTGAGACAATATTATATTAATCCACACGAATTAGACACATAATCTCTTAGATATCACCATGTTTATAAATTCGTTTAGAAGAGTTTTCTAGACTGGCGCTCAGTGGTGATGTCTTATCTTAAGCTTTATAGTTAATATAATTTTACGAGTAAATGTCGTGGCCGAGTTCAAATTACGTTGTGCTATCAAATAGCCAACCACCCCTGATTTTCTAAATTTAAGTCTTGCTCTTGTAATCAAAGTTTAAATTAATAATAATAATGAAAAAGTTTTACCTTACAATAAAACTTATATTATGTACTTAGCTTTATTTAAAACCTATAAAGTGAGATAAACATTACCATTTTGCAGCCAAATCGACGTTTCTTACCAATTTCGTGTGTAATTCTTAGTTTAAATCTCCCGCCAATGTCACCTGCTAGTTCCAAATGCATCCTTGAGGCGGCGCCAGTAGTGGGACGCCACCAGTGACGCTATAATTTCATGCTTCATTAGATCTCATCAGGCAGCCCTTGCCTAGGTTTTAAATAAAGCTAAGTACATAATATAAGTTTTATTGTAAGGTAAAACTTTTTCATTATGTAGCATAGGCTTTATTTAAAACCTATAAAGTGAGATATTGTTTGTTATCGCCTGGTGACATTATGCTAATGTGAATCAAATAAAAAGAAAATAGGGGCAAGATTTCCAGAAATCAGCTAACCAGTTACAGAGGTTGAAAAAGGTCAGCGACAGATGGGTCGGTGTTGACTCGGCCAGCCGATTCTGCAATTTCCCTTCTATAGAACCTGGCAAAGGTATTGGGACTTCTCCAGTTACCACGTGACAGTATATCGTCCAGCTTATAATTCTGCAGCCAGTTCAGAGATGCCACTGCTGAACGGATGCTGCCAGGTGGATCCTCTACACCAGCATCCCTGAGGACTGTCCTAATCCAACCTGCAATTACTGCCCTGGAGGCCGCTTTCACTGTCCCACAAGTTGTAATAAATAGGCTAGGTAGTATCGCCTGCGCTCTCCGTTCCTTCCGTCCAATAGACAGGGTCTATGTTCCTAGACTCCGAGCGAGCCAGTCTCCACCCTGATTGTTGCCAGTCTGCCAAATCTGTCTTGCCACCAAACACTGGCCAAATGGAGATGCCTTCACTGTCCACTGACAATCTTTCAGCTGTGCAATGGAGCAATGTGAGATCGTGGACTCGGCGCCCTGATGCCAAAAGCAGGATGGTGGCTGCTCTCCTTGATGCTTCAAAGAGAGTAATATGTTGAGGCAAATTCTTCTCCAGCCATGATGATACAACCCTCGGGTCCCAAATGGGGGGTTTCGAAGGCCTTAGTCTAGCTAAAGATATCCCTTTTAATATCTTCTTCACTATCGGATTGGAGCTCAGCTCTCTATTGTCTTCGGGAGAGCCTAAGGTACACACCACTGACTTGTGAACTAAAATGGTACTCAGCGATAGCTTTTCTTTGATGTGTAGATCGGCTAGGAACCTGGCTAAGTCTTCAGCTTTGGGACGCGTGGCATCGAGCTGATTCTCTGACGCCCAGCGCTGCCACCTCCGCCATGCCGGAGCATAAGTGCGAAGGGTAGAACTTCTCCATCCGGATCTAAGAAGTTCCTTCTGCTGACTTGACCATCTTGTTAGGTTTTTGTCCCACCCCCACAAAGCCAAATCTCCAGAGTGAAGGACTCTACTTGAGGAGGGGGTTTGTTGGTCCTGGTGTCTATCAGTGCTTCTCCTAGATTGTGAATCGTAAGAGGTGGACCCAAGGCCCGACACTTCAGATCCGCTCTCCAAAATGCCCTTTCCCAACGAGGAGCCACTACCAAGTATAATCCCCTTGCTCTGTTCAGGTGGCAAAGAACCCTCGGCATGAGGCACGGGGGAGGGAAGATCCAAGCCAGCTGATAGTCCCAGTCCCTGCTCCAAGCATTGTGGTAGTCTGCCTCGTCGTCCTGAAAATCAAGAGAAACATACCTTTGAACCACATGCGCTGTCCTAGAGCCAAATAGGTCTATCTCGGGTCGTCCCCATTTTCTGAATGCTACCTCTGTGAAAGAGGGTAGCAAGTGCCATTCGGGTACAGCACTATGACGAGATAGACAGTCCGCTACTTCATTGAAACGACCGGGTAAGTATTGTGCTGTCATGGAGACACAGTGTTTATCCAAAACATCTAGCACTAGTCGAGTACAGCTCAGGAGTTGAGTTGATCTGGTACCACCCTCCTTGCGGAGATAAGATACGACAGACCTGTTATCCGACTGGATCAGAAGACCCGAGCCAGATAGCTCAAGCGCGTGAGGAGACAAGGCAGCCAACACGGCGAGCATCTCCTTTACATTGGAGTGAAGATTCAGCTGGTCATCAGCCCACACACCGCTGAGAAGCTTTTCGTCCAGCTGGGCACCCCAACCCTGATCAGAGGCATCGGTTGTCAGGTAATGCTCAAACAGCGGCAGATGTATAGGTGACGTCATGGTGAGCGATCGAACCCACCATCTCAATTCCCGAGCGGTAGCTGCCGGAATTGGTGATGACTCCCAAGGGTGGTAGTGTCTGAGTCCTAAGCACCCTTTCTGTATGTACCGGCTGTTGAGCCTGCCTCTTGGAACTGCAAAACTAGCAAAGTTTAAAGAGCCCAAGAGGCTGCGCCCCTTATCTAGTGACCACCTACCTGTCTGAATAAAACCCTTTAACAAATAAGATAGGGCTGAAACCTTGTTCTGAGGGAGAGACTTTTCATTAGTTAGAGTATTCCAGCTGATACCAAGAAATTGAACTTGTTGTGATGGTTCTAATATTGACTTATCAAATTGTATATGCCATCCCAAGCCTTGCAAAAACTCCACCATTTCAATAGACTGCTGTTTTAAAGTAGGCAGGCATTGGTTTACTAATAAAAAAATCATCCAGATACACTAGAATTCTCATCCCTCTCTTCCGCAGTTCCTGCGCTACCCAGTTAGTGAAGGTTGCGAATGCCTTAGGTGCGGTGGCCAAGCCAAAGGGGAGGGATGTCATCTGCAAGAGTTCATTCCTATAGATAAGTCTAAGGAAACATCTATGCTGCTCACTCACAGGTACATGAAAGTAAGCATGTGTGAGGTCCACTTTAACCATCCAGTCATTCGGTTGTAGAAAAGTAGGAACTCGATAAACGTTTACCAGACGAAATTTACTGACAGTCAGAAAATTGTTTAAATACTTTAAGTTAAAGACCGGCCTCTTTGAGCCATCTGATTTGGGGACCAGAAACATGTTAGAAATAAATGAGGGAGTGGCAGGTGCCGACTCTAAAACCTTAAGGGCTTTGAGTTTTTCTATTTGTTCTGTCATTGCCACAGAAGTCTTAGTGGCGAAAGGGGAGTTAAATAAATCAATATTATTATTTAGTGGAGGTTTTGATGAAAATGGAATTCGGTAGCCATCTAACATCTTAAGGATGATAGTAGGGGCGCCAAGGTTCCTCCACTCACCTGCGAATGAGCGCAACTGACCCCCTTGAAAAGAGGGCCCACTGTTAAAACCTCTTACGGTCTGGCTTCCCTGCTCTTTCCTTGGGCCGGAACCTACCTCGGGGAGGGAAAGCTTTAGCGGCCCTACGGGCTGGTTCCGGACCTCGACTCTCAGGGTGCTCCCTTCTCGCGATGGTTCTTCCCTGCTGCACTCTAGGACGAAAGGGCTGCGAGCTCTGCACAGTCACAGGTTTGACGGGTGGAGCTGGTCGCGACGTGCTAGGCTGAGGAGCGAGGCACTTCTTCACTCCCCCTAACTTATCCAGCTGGGCCGACAGGAGGTTCGGGTCAAAGAGATATTCCGATGTGGGCGGAATCTTCCGTAAGGCATCTCGGACGTATCCGTCACTGATGCCTCGCAATGCCCCCTCTCGTCGATACTCAATGTGGCTAGCCCGTTTTCCGCAGACCATCTGCATGATGTCTTTGGACACCTTCTGGGACTCAGACCCCGCCGCGAAGAGAGACTGCACCTTCTCGAAAAGAGTGGAAGTGCTCAGCTTCGTGCCCGGTTCCGCACTCCAGTTGACCAGCTCCTGCAAGGAGGCCTTCAGGAGATCAGCCTGCAGGGAAAGAGCATTGGTCAGGGAGCCGCAGAAGGAGTCCGTTGAGGTACTGGCCGATTCCTCCTGAGCTAGGCGCTTCAATTCAGGGTTCAATGCCAACATTGAGAAGAGGGGGGTTGCGGCATACGACTTCTGGATCTCGAGGTAGCGGACATTGTTCCAGTTGGCCGTCCCCAGATGCTGAAGGAGCTCCACTTTTTTCACCCTCCCTGGGTCGGCCGATGGTATCTTCGGCTGCTTTAGGTCAGTTGTCCACTCCCCGAGATCCAAGTCGCGAGACGGCTTATTCGGATGGATGAGTCCCATTCCCAAATCTCCTGCCAATTCCTCCCGAAGCGACGCAGGGGTGTCCAGGGAGATGCTGTCCTCGTCATCGTCGTCCGAGGCGCCACGGACGGGAGCCTACGAACGCTTCTCTAGCAGCAGACGCAACATTTCCTGCATCTGGGACATCTGCTGTGTTAACAGGTCAATTCGCGGGTCGGCGGGAGCTAATTCACAAACCCTCTGCCTTTTGGCTTTGTCTTCCGCGCAGACCCTCGAACGCTTTCCCCGCGTGTCCGTGTGGATCACCTTCATGACTTCCGCCCTCGAGAATTCGGCTTCCCCGCTCTCGGAACGTTCGGAATCCGACATAATCGCGAAAACACAAAGAAACCACAAAAAAACACTAAACAAAAACACACGAAACTCTATAAATCGCAATTTTACGGAGTTCGAACAGTCACACTGTTAATAACCTCGAAAAAAAATATGTAAATTTTGCGCAAATACTGAAAAACAGGTTATTTTACGGTATTTGATGTTTGTAAACAAACCAAACGTGTTTGACCTTCGCAAAATAAATGCTAAAGCATGAAATTATAGCGTCACTGGTGGCGTCCCACTACTGGCGCCGCCTCAAGGATGCATTTGGAACTAGCAGGTGACATTGGCGGGAGATTTAAACTAAGAATTACACACGAAATTGGTAAGAAACGTCGATTTGGCTGCAAAATGGTAATGTTTATCTCACTTTATAGGTTTTAAATAAAGCCTATGCTACATAATAATACTTGGATGACTTGTATAGCGCCGTTTTTGTGCAAAAACACCTCAAGGGCGCTGTACAAACTTATAATACATTTCTACAGTGATCTATGTTATTACTTAACTATTTATGGAGAAAATATACAGTACAATACTTACCTGGTAGGTCACTTGAGATAAAAACTTAATTAACATTATCTAATTGTTTATTGACGAAATTTAGATACAGGATTTAGGACTTAATTGAAAAATTGAATATAACTGGACTTTCTCTTAGGATTGGTATATTTAATTTAAGGGTACGACAGCTTAAAAAGGTAAGTTTTTAGTTTAGACCTGAATTCTGTTGGACTTGTTATGGATCTTAGTTCCGGAGGGAGTTTATTCCAAGCCTTCGGCCCAGATACTGCGAAAGCGCGATCACCAAACTTAGTATTTGGCTTGCGCATAGGTTCTATCAGTCTGCCTACAGCTGCTGATGTTGCTGATCTAAGCGTTGACTGCCTCAGACCAGTGTTTTCCGGGAAGCATAGTTCAGAGATGTAGGGTGGGGCCATTTCATTGATGGATTTAAACACCATCCAGCACAGTTTGTACTGGATTCTTTCAGGGCACTTGAGCCAGTGAAGGTTACGAAGGTGTTCTGAAATGTGCAAATATTTTGAAACCCCGGTTATGAGCCGTGCTGCTGCATTAAACACTGATTGAAGTTTGTCAATTTGATATTTTGGAAGGCTGGCATAAATGCCGTTGCAGTAATCGAGACGTGAGACTACGTAAGAGTTGATAAGTAGTTTTGTTGCTTCTGAAGGAAGGTTTCTTCAGACAGACTTGAGTTGTCGTAGGTGAAAAAAACGAGTGCTTACAGTCCTATTTATTTGACTTTTAAACGAAAAGTCTGAATCTAAATTGACACCGAGAAGTTTCATGTTTCATTCAAATTCATGTTATTATATCACAATTGATATTGCTGTGTCATCATTTCAATTCCCCTTATTGCTGCAAGCTATGGTGGAGCATATAACCGGTATACGGTGAGTTTAATATAATATGTGGTGACAATCACGTTACAATATATATAATACATGGATTTATATTTGAAAGTAGAGAAAAGTCGAGCAACGTCGGGTACATGTCATATAGTGTTAAATAAAATTGATCATGTTCAGGGTGTGAAGGAGCTGTAGCCATTGTTTGTCACAGTCTGAACACCTAACAATACGCTAGGGCTACTAGCGGAAGACAGCCCCGGACCTGTCAGTCAAAAACAATGCCATTTGCGATTCTCAACTTGAGAATGGTACCGACCCAGCTTCAGTAAGAGAAACGCATCAAAAAGAAGAAAAGGATTATAGTACACACCTGCTAAGCATGTTGACCCTTTCACCGATACTCTGGAACATGACGAGGCCGAGCGGGATGCCCACAATTGCATAAAACATGGTGAACAGCTTTCCTCCGATGGTGCAGGGGGTGGAGTGGCCATAACCTACAAATCACAAACCAGATATTTGGTAACAAAGAATGATGATAACCTCAAAAAAAAAAGGCGGGGACAAGCATGGCCATATCGAAAATAAAGCAAATAAGTAGAGTAAATTAGCTGTCGACGTTTATTCATCCATGTCTAGAGTATGAATGGCGATAGATGAAAAATTAATCAATGGGAAAACACTGATGCATTTTATGACATATTGGAATATCAAAATTATACATATTTATTATTAAATATGATTTAAGATTTTCACGGCCAAAAGTATTTTTGTTATTTGTTTTTGGGGTGTTATGCCGTGTTGCGCTAACTCCTTCTTTAGCCAACGTTTCGGACAGCATTGCAGTGTCCATCATCAGGGCAGATGTGTTATTTGCAATATCACATCTGCCCTGATGATGGACACTGCAATGCTGTCCGAAACGCTGGCTAAAGAAGGAGTTAGCGCAACACGGCATAACACCCCAAAAACAAATAACAAAAATATTTATTATTACATATTCAGAGAAATGTTTTTTTCTCTTTCTAGTGTCACAAAAAATATAATATAATGAAGAGATATGAAAACATTCTTGAGTTTTAATCTAGCTAAATAAGCATTTATCACAATAAATTTGTCATAAGGGGCTTTCTTGTAAATAAATAAGACACTACTATGACTTTTGAAAATCTGAATTATATATTAATTTATTTAAATACAAATGGCAAACATGTGCCATTAACATAAATGTAAGTTTAAAAATTATGATTTTGTAATTAAATTTTGCGACATGCTTAGAAAAAATAATTATATTTGCAAGTGACAAAACCACAACCTAGAATAATATTAACACATGTCGTCGGGACACGGCCTTTGCCGTTTTTCGCGGACTGTCGGTTAACTGCGGGACACGGCAAATGCCGTTTTTGTCAACTGTCGGTTTTTGGCGGGAAACGGCACTATACGGGTTTGTTATCAGCGTGAAATACTATGATTCCTAAGTGGAATGGGCTCTTCAATTAGGCGAGACAACCGCAAAAGACTCTTTTTTGACAAGAAGCAATCAAACATATGAGTTATTGAGTGTGCGCCTTCGACCTTAGACGACACTGTTCAATTTACGCAATCAGATTTCACACATCCAGCGATTGTAAAATTGCGAGCACGGCAAATATATATTATTATTTATTATATAACTATATGATATGAATAAACATGTTATCTTTTACTTGGAATTTTCAAATATTGAATGCTATTTACTGAGTTAATATCAGGTTTTTATATTCAGCTTTGAAATGTGGTGAAATTATGATGTAATCAAAGCAATTATAATTTATTGTTGATGATCAAATGTCATATATGATTTCTTTGAAAATTTCAATTGAAAATATTATTTGGTTTAGAAATTGTGTCAATTTTAGGAAAGCGATATATTTATGCGCTAATCGCGAAAAACACCTGCTATAGGCTAGATTCTATTGTTTGAAGCGCCCGACTGCAATGTGTTAAGATAATTTAATAAAATATATATCATTTTAGTATGCTGGGAGTATTTATTAAAATTTCAAAATACCATAAAATCAAGGCAAGTGTGGAGAGCTACTATCATATCCGCTCCGGATAGGCTTGCATTCTAGGGGTTAAAAGTCATTTAGATGGTTTGGACATGTGTAATAGATAAAGGGAGAGCAGAAAACCGACAGGAGGTTAGAAGTCAGAACTCTTAATGAAGACGAGACTCACCTATGGTGGTCAGCACGGTGGTGGCGTAGTAGAAAGCCCCTGTGAACTTCCACTGCTGGCCAGCCTTGTGGGGTTCTGCCTTTAGCACCACTGTCTCCATCACCTTGAAGTCCTCAGGGGAGATGTTGTACTTGCTGATCACCATGTACTCGATGTCTGCAATTAATCAGTTAACTAAATTAAAACACATTCTTACTAAAAGCTTTATCCACAAAATAAGTGAGCTCAGCCTATTGCAATCACAGTATCTAATTAGTGACACGGTTCTGGTCCTCTATCGAAAGGATAAGATGCTCAGACAGCTTTGTGCATACACGATACACAGGGGGGATCGTGTGAGATGTGCGGCAATGTGTGGATGCGGTGCGGTGTAGACCACCGAACATATGGTTAACTAATGCATGCTCAATTCATTCCCCACAGGAATCGACGAGGTCCACAGGGCGACATCTGAGGCCCCAGACCGGCTCGCAGACCTTGTTATTCCCCTCACGCTTGTCTCTAAAGCTGAGGACAAAGGTTGAATAACTTTCTCTCTCATGAGGACAAGGGCTGAATAAATTTCAATAAAGGGCGCTCCAAACCCCCTCCACTTTATTGTTGCATTGTCTATTGTCTATGTAAAGGATAGCTTCCGTTTCCTACCGCTCTCTAAAAACAAGCTCAGGCTACAATAGACGTTGCATTATAACATAAATAAATCGGTCCATCTTAAAAGAATTAAAAAAGTGTTTCATTTCATTTAACAATGAATAACATATAAACATATATGAAAGAAGAAAAAGTGATGTGATAAAAAAGTGGATACCTTGCAGCACCTCCCAGCGCCGCTTCTCCGTCTCGGACTCCAGGGCGTCGAAGACGGCTGCCCCTACAAGCAGATACGTGAAGGTGCACACGATCAGTGACAGCGTCCGCACATTCTGCTTCTTCATGGCGCCACCCCGCTCCGCCCCCCACTCCGTCTCCTCCGCGAGCCACAGCTTTGCTACCGCCGCTGCTCCGGGCGGTCCAATGACATCACCGGTCACTGATCACTACCCACCGGGACAACGGCTGGATGACTTGCAATACGAGCGCTTGTCTCTCTACCTGGGGCAACGGCTAAACAACTTTCGATATAGAGCTCTTATCTCTCAATCTGAGGACAACAGCAGAATAGCTTTCAATATAAAGAGAGCATGTGTCTAAAGCTGAGGACGATGGCGTAGTAACGTTCTTTCTCACGGGGGCAAAGTCTGAAAAAATTTCAATATGGGGCACTCGTCTCTCAATCTGAGGACAACAGATAAATAATTTTCAATATATTGAGCACTTGTGTCTCAATCTGAGAAGAGCTGACAGATTTCCCCTCTTCTTGTGTCTCAATCTCTTACTAATGGGGACAACAGCTGACTAACTGTCAATATAAAGGGGTATTTGCCAATATCCCAATGAATCTCATACTTATGAGAGCAGCTTAATAACTTCGGCATTTGCTAATTTAGTCTTCTGTTCTATTCTCGTAAGTTTGTAATTCAAATCTCAGTGCCTGTTTTTTTATGACAACCTTTCGTTTATTCTCTTTGACATCCTTCAGTAATCTTCTCCGTCCTATTATTTGGACTTTTCTCCGAACTCAAAACTCAGTACACATCTTTTATTTCAGCTACTGTATTCAAATTGCTACAAAGCATTACTGTTATATTATTATTTGTCCAAAAGAGAGTTACTCCAGTTATGCTCTTTGCCTTATTTTTCATGATCAGAAATGAATTCATCTAACTTAGAATGTTTATATATTATGCTTTCCTGGATTTTTCTTGTTCATATTTTTGCAACTTATTGAGTCAATTGGTTTAATATTTATCCTTTTCGTTTATTAGTTTCAATATCTTTTAGTCAACTCTGTCATCAATCAATTTGTCGTATGTATAATCTACAGTAGTTGAAATGTGCAATCATCTGTTCCTTAGACAGATATTTAAAATCTAAAGTCAGAGATTTTCTCTCATTTCTAAAAGCAAGAGCAAAATTAATTATATCCTCCCTTTAGGCCAATATAAACACAACCTTTTATGGACTGTCTAATGACTGAATAGTCACTTTAGCCTAGTTAAAACTTATGTCATAAAATGTGCAAATTCAACATAGTTTTGGCTGCAAATTCATGCATTCGAACTTAATTTCTGAGATTTCCTTCCTATTAGTTATTAACTTGCGTCAATTTCTTTCAACGTGTATTGTATGGTATTCGAATATTAACGATCCATAATCGCTTAATTTAACGCAAAATCACAACACTAGAAGTGATATCAATTTAATTCAAATTGGCAAATCAAACATTTAAATTATTGTCTTCGGAAAATCATTAAATGTTTACCAAATTGTACATATTTTTGAGAAATATTTGGCAAAGCGGAGTATTTTTTAATTCAGTTGGAAAAATGTCTCATCTTTGGCTCTTTTGGAGATGTTTTTGTATACAGACGTCAGTTCAAACGGACAATGTGTGTGTTTATTACATTTTGGAAGACAAGCTATATAAATGCGTAAAGCGAAGAGATATTTATGCGTAAAAATTATAAACAATTGTTCTTAAGCGATGAGTGTTTTTAACCTTCAAATATCAATTAATCGCTTCTTCCACTTCAATTCTTAGCTTCCTTGAGTATTTTCCATCATATAATTATAAATTTTTTAAACAGATTAACAGCGATTCCTTGCGTAATTAATTAGGGTTATTATGATTTCTAGGTGTAGATTGATCCCTTTTGATGAAATAATGTTTTGAATTACCCTCGTGTGTGCGTTTAATTATAAATTCGTTCGATCCCAAGCTATCTATGATGAATTTTGAACACAAAACAACATTTGATGATGTCAGAACCAGGTTTTTATGTGGTTTATTTTGAATTATTTAGGACTCCTGCCATATTTTGGTATCAGAATGAAGCAGCAGGGTTTGCAGGGCCTTGTAAGTTCCATTTTCTCTTGGCTTTGATCTTTCTTGTATCCATGGCAAGTCTGCAGATGCTTTATGGTGACAGGAACTGAAGCTTGGTGCGGTGTCTCCGGAGTAGGTTATTATCTGAAAACAAAAGGAATATTGTGATTCAATTCAAAATGTGATAAAACCACATTGACCATATTGCAAATTTGGAGATCAGAAAAAATACAAGGTTGAAAAAAGCATAATGAACAAGATAAAGAAAGGGACATAGTATATAAGATAGTTTAAACATGTGGAGAGGATGAACGAAGACAGGAGTACCGGGAGAATAAATGACGCAAAAGTGAATGGTAGAAGAAGTGCAGCTCATCCGAAGAAGACAATATGGCATAACCAGTCGGGTCATATCAAGAGTCTGAATAACAGAAGAGTGGGTATGAAAGGGTGCACGACAAGTGTGTGCCAAGACAGTTGTGTGGCGGTCTAACCTATCTGCCTACCCAGGAGAAATGTGGGATGGTTAGTTAGTTAGTTACGCCACCAAAATGGCTTTTCATATACAGGGTGTTTTATTTATTTATTTATTTTTTCATGTTCTCCATAAAACGGTTATACACCAATATATCATGGGGAAGATTACAAATTAAAAAGTTTACAGAGGCAGTTTTACTATTTTGTGACATATGTTAAAAGATAGTTACTGAATTGTCTGTAGGTGACATTGAAAATGTCGATGGCTAATGCAGAATCTGAGTCGCTCTGTTTATTGGCGCTTTCTGATAGGCAGAAGTCCTCGCTTTCGGAGCATATAAGAGTGCATGGGATCTCCCTCGAGTATAATTGTTAGGGACATAAAAGTTAACCTCTTTCAACGTAGGCGGATTGTGTATTGTACCAGAGATTAACTTAAAAAAGTGTTACTTATTTTTCTGCGGGCTTCTAATGTATTAAAATCGAGCATTCCTGTTAAGAACAAGGATGGATACAGGAATGGATAGTATGTATATTCCCTCATATACAGGTAACGCATAAACCTTTTTTGTACTTTTTCTATTTCTAAGATATGGTTATGTTCAGAAGGGGCCCAAATAATGGAGCTGTATTCCAGGATGTTGCGGACAAGTGCTTCATATGTTCTCCGTATTGCAATTCCATTAGTATGGTATCAGGGGTAAAGTGCACTAACTTTGGGAGGTGATTCAACATGATGAGTAAAAAAATAATAACTTTTTCCAAAATTCCAACTTTTTTTTCCATTCAAAAAGACATACCCACTAAAAATCCTTAGTGTGAGGACAAACTTACCCGATAAATTCACTGTGAGCTTGTCGAGAATGAGGTGACAATGCAGTGATTGGTCCGTATCCATTGAAACCGCAAGTAAACAATAACATTAGGCCGAGTGTTTGAAGTTTACAATTATGCTACAATTCGTATGTTTTAAACCAAATTCAAAAGAGAACTGAACTAAAATTAACAAAATGTAAAACACTTTGAACAATAAAATTATTTAAATATCAATCACTTACTTACTTTAATTGAATTGAATTTCCAAAATGTCCACTTTCCATGTGTATATATATAATGTAGCCCATAAACCTAATGAATGTCTACCCATTCTTCATGAGTGAAGCCAAACATTGTCACAGTAATTAAAATTACTAGCAAATAAACACAATGTTATAAGTAAGTCTTTGGAGAAAACACGGACTGAATAAAGATGTATAATAAATGCACACCAAGATGAAAACATTACAATACCAAATTTTTATCAATAGAATCAAGTTTTTAGAGTTGAACACTGCTTAATACATTAAAATGTCAGATCCTTTGCGAATAAAATAATAAAAGTTATTGAAACAAAGCGCGGCACGACTGACGGAATGACAGTGCTCGGGCAAGGGACAGTCGATTTAGCAACAGCGCAGTAATAACACGAAACCCACACGGCGGACCAATTTTACGTGTTTACCTGAAAAGTACCCCTAAAAGTTGGAATTTCGAAAAAGTCATATGTCTTTTTTACTTGTACTATCACGTAGAATCACCTCCCTAAGTTAGTGCACTTTACCCGTATATGGACACCATATATGAGTCGTGTAATTTCTATACCCGCTATATCAACTTTCATTGATTTGGAGAAAACCGCAAAAAACTGTCACATCTCTAGCGTACATAAGTAATTGCATAACAATTTTTTATTTAATGAATTGGAGTAATAAAATTTCGAAAAGCATTTATTTTTCTATATATGTCTAGCAATAATTAAGTAATTTCGATAAATAAAATGGATAAAGCGGATTTTGATACTCACTTCGTGATATAGAGGCTTTTGAAAGTCAACTGAGCCGACATGGCGGATTTAGAAACACACGCGTAGATCATTTTGACACACGCGCGTGGCGTCAGAGCGGCGGCCATATTGTATGTTGGCAAAATAACTGCTTGTGATTGGTTGAATCCGATATAGCGGGTTTTGATAGTAACTTTCTGTGTGATATAGCGGATTTGGTTTCTCACTCTCAGTTTTAACATGGTTTTTGGTCATGATAAGGAGGGTTTTTAAACTCAATTTTAGGCTCCTCTTGTTGCTCGCAAAAATGTGAACAAGATGTCATACTCAGATCATTTTGTCAAAAAATCGGATATAGCGGGTATAGAAATTATAGGATTCATATGTAATATGATTGAAGAAAGCAGCAGGGTGCAAAAGTTCCAGAGAGACGAAGGAGTCTTAAGGAGGCCAAAGCTCAGGTGGTCGCAGCGTTAGGAATGAACTGTCGGAAACCAGCTGGAGACCAGAAGGAGTGGATTCATTTCCCTTTGACGGCCGGCATAGTCCAGTGGTAACGCATTGGACTGCCATTCCGAAGGTCGCGGGTTCGAACCCGGCGTGCGCAAATAAATTTTATTTGATTAATTTGTGTTATTTCACAATTAATTAATTAAAATAATATATAGTATATTTGCGGCACGTTCCAGAGTGGAAGATACTCTCAGTATCGCCCTGGTGTAAGACCACCATTCAGAATTGAAACGTTGCTCCAAATGGCTTTAGCCGTGTTTAGTGACTAGATCTGAATAGCCAGGTACTTCCCCACCTTCCTCTTTCCCTTCCCCACTTACCTTCAGCCTCACAACATCCCCCAATTGGGGATGCCATAGTCTCACTGGCTCCAGACGGGAGCAGTTGGGACTCTTGTGAGGTATTCACTATAAAAAAAATATAAAAAAAAAGGAGCGTCAAAGACTCTTCGACGTTCGGAGTGCAAATAATATATGTAAGTAATATATATATTAAATTATGGTGCCAATGCTTTGGAAGGAATTTTTTTTCTATTTAGTAAAAGAGACAATCAGATAAGCTCAGCGAGAGGTTGTATGTGTGGTCATCGTTCCAGTATCTTGGAGTTATGTTTGACACCCAATTAAAATTTGTAAATCACATACAACAAATAACTAATAAAGGCACGAAGACATTGGGATTTATAATCAGAACTATCGAAGACTTCCGATTCATTGGAAGTTATAAAAATCGTATATTTGTCGCTAGTACGCAGATTGTTAGAATACAATTCAATAGTGTGGTCTCCATACTAACAAATTCGTTTAGAAATATTGAACATGTGCAGCACAAATTTTTAGGATTCATTAACTTCCAACTTCGCATATATATTCAACACATAAACTATACATTCTTACTTAGAATGTAACATGAAATTTAAAATACATACCTTTGAAAATGAGGAGGTGTATTAATATCAGTCACCAAATCTATAACTTCATCCAGGCTAAAATGCAAACACAAAAATATAGAACAAATTTTCCTACTACTCAAGACGAACCTAGGAAAAATCATTCTTGGATGTGTTTATATTCCTCCCGGATCAATTACACAAATTTACGTAAACCACATTGAAGATGTAGAGGCCCTCAAGCTCAAATATCCGGAAGCTAGAATGCTGCTAATCGGCGACTACAATACTCCCAATATAGACTGGATTACCCATAGTGATAACTCAACAACTCATTTTAATACATCTGCTAATGCTCGTGAAATTATAAATATGTCAAATTTCCTAGGTCTTAAACAAATGAATAACGTATACAATTCTAATCACCACTTACTAGATCTTGCATTTAGTAGCGATCCTTCAGTAAAATTATGTAAATCCATAGACCCCCTTCTTCCCGAAGATTCCCACCATCCTCCCTTAAACATCACCATTACTAACAACTTCCTAAACATTTACTCTAATAGTGTTCCTAAATATTCATACAATTTTGCAAGGGCAGATTATCCACTGATAACAAAATACTTAGAAAGTACAGACTGGTCCTTTTTAGACAAAAACACAAATGTTAACCAAAATCTTGAATCTTTCTACTCCATCATCAACACGGCTATTGAAAAATATGTTCCCTTAATTCAATTCAAACCATCAAAGTTCCCCAAATGGTTTAATAATGACTTAAAACACTTAATAATTAACAAAAAAATCTGGCACAAAAATTTCAAAGAGAGCAACTCTATCTCAGACTACAAAATATTTCATAAATATAGAACTGACTGTAAAAAGCTCTCAAAAAAATTATATCAATCATACATACTCAACACAGAAAAGTCTATTCCTTCAAATACCAAAAACTTTTTTACACATGTAAACTCACTAAGAAAAAACAAACCTAGCCTACCAACATACATGTATTTCGAAGGGAAAAGTAGTAGTGATACTAATGACATCGTTAATTTGTTTGCCGAGTTCTTCAAAAATGTTTACGATAATGATATCCCAAATGTTCAACTTCCACCCTTTCATCCAAAGAAATCGGTCCACATTCCCGCTTTACATATAAATGTTCCTGATGTTATACGCAAAATAAAAACACTCGACTTAAAGAAAAAAGCGGGTCCTGACAAAATTAGTCCTGCCTTTCTAATTAACTGTGCATCAATAATAGCCAATCCACTATGTCATATATTTAACCAATCATTAAATTCTGGCTGCTTCCCCGACCTATGGAAAAATTGCTATCTAACACCTGTATTTAAAAAAGGCGATATTCATGATGTCACTAATTACCGACCCATTTGCATGCTCTCAACTATCCCCAAACTGTTTGAAAAACTTATCCTCGATAAAATCTCCATACATATTAACATCATTGTAACTAATCAACATGGATTTATGCCAGGCAGATCCACACTAACAAATCTCTCCTTATATGAAAATTTTATAGCACGTTCACTCGAAAACAAAACCCAAGTCGACTCAATATATACAGACTTTGTAAAAGCGTTTGACAAAGTTAACCACAAAATTCTTCTCAATAAATTTAGTCAAATCGGAATTGAGGGTAAACTATTGGAATGGATAAATAGCTACTTAACAAATAGAAATCTTCAAGTAAAAAATAATTCTAACCTTTCACACAAATTCATAGCTACTAGCGGTGTACCCCAAGGGTCACATTTAGGCCCAATACTGTTTCTCCTTTTCATAAACGATATTGTTACTGTATTTGATAAAAATGTTGAAGTGCTACTTTTTGCCGATGACCTTAAACTATTTAAAATTATAAAAACAATAAATGACTGTATTCACATTCAAATAAATTTAAATAAACTTCAAGATTGGTGCAAAACTAACAAACTTTATCTCAATATTAGTAAATGCCACATTATAAGATTTTTCAGAACAAAACAACCCCTTAACTATCAATACAAAATTAACAATGTTTCTCTCGCCTCTGTAAGTAAAATTAACGATCTCGGCATTATTTTCGATTCAAAATTTAACTTTCTTTCACATGTAGAAACAGTCACCAACAAAGGATTAAAAATGCTCGGCTTCATTCTCCGAAATGGCAGAGACTTTAAAAATATTTCAACACTAAAAATCTTATATTCCTCACTTGTTCGAAGTCAAATCGAATATAATTCTCCTATTTGGTGTCCTTACTTTAAAATCCACTCCGATTCTATTGAAAAAATTCAGCATAAATTCCTAAGATACATTAACTATAAACTCGGTCTACCTATAGAATCAATAAATTACAATCACTTGATGAAAGAATTAAACCTACTTAAACTCTCAGATAGAAGACTTATTTCCGATTTGACTTTTATTTTTAAAATTGTCAATGGTATTATAGACAGCCCTGATATATTAAGCCTAATTACCTTCCATATACCCACTAGAACCACTCGATCCAAAATTCTTTTTAATTTTAATAACAATATCAGGACTGCGTCATTTAGAAACTCCCTTATACCTAGATTGCATGCAGTTGGCAATGCTTTCTCAGAAGTAGTAGATGTGTTCAACTGCACGGAATATAGCTATAATAACATACCTCTGTCGTAATTATCAATGTTATTAGGCATAAAACCATTCTATTCATAAGTTATCACAAAACCTAAACAATGCACTTACATCAGATATCAGACAGAAGTGTGTTATCTAATAATTTTATATACTTAATTAAAACTATAATTTTTCCCAAAATTGTTATGAGATGTCTTACTGACAGCCCTGATTCAATAGAGCTAACTCTTAGTTCTCAGCAAATTCAACCAAATTCAATATTGAAGGTAAAAATAACCTCAATACTAAACTACTGTATGGATTGAAAATAAAAATGCTAATGTACCTATGTATACCTGAAAATTAAACAAAAATAATATCTACCAGATAGATATTATTTTTGTTTAATTTTCAACATAATTTCTCAGTAATTATTCTGTTTAACATAATACTGTTTCGCTCCTGTGAACCACTGTAAACATAAATCATGTATATTGTAAAAGCCTTTTACGGCGTCTAAATAAATAAATAAATTTTAAAAAAATGGAAGAAAAATAAATGACTTAACTTTTTTGTATTCCAAACTAGACTTTTGAGAACCCATCCTGCATCTCATCGACTTCAAAGTACCAAATCAAGGAACCAGGCTAAATATATTATCCTACAACAATAATTACGGGTCTAACTATCACACATACGTACCTAGTTCTCGCCTTCATACACTTGGAAACAAATTCCCCTCAAATATCAACATAAAAGAACAGAAATCTTCTAGTGAGGCGGGTTACTTTCACATTTGTAATATGTAGGTATCATGTAATTGCAATAAACGCCCGGGTTTCCGGCAATTAATAAAAAAAAATTTAAAAATATATATAAGTAAAGCATTATATTATTATTAAGGGGCATCACATTGGAGCGATAATTTTTTTTTTCATATTCTTACTATTGTAAATTACGTATTATCAACCTGTCCTATTATTTTATATAATTTTTATGCCATCTGCATTTTTGAAATAGTTCTTTTCTCTCTTTTCTTATATTATGTACATTTAAATGAAGAATTATGAGTACCATGTATTATGTTCATGTTTTAAGTTCTTGTTGTTATTTCAACATTAAAAGACTTCCGTTGTCACTATACAGGGTGTATCGGCACGTACCCGACAAACTTTAACCAGCTATTCCTTAGCACATTTGGAGTAAAAAATGTTATGGGCACTTTGCTGTCCGGTAACATTTTTTTTTAATAAAAAATTTATTATTCATATTTTCACCACATGTCACCAATGTTTTATCCTTTGTCAAAGTTTGAAAACCCGTCTGGCAATATTTTGTTCGAGTTTCGTTGAATAATGTACGTACGTACCTACGTTGGCGCGCTTTTACAATCACAACGAAATGGCACGGCACCATTCGTCTCATTTTTAACTATTATTATTTAGTGTGTACGAAAGAGCGAGGACACTTTTTGACACACTTGCTAATAACAGCTGTTGAACACGAAAAACAATTCAAATGACAGTGACGGAGTGTGGATTTTTTATTTATTTTTTGTTTTTAATGTAAAAAAAATGTTACCGGACAGCAAAGCGCCCATAACATTTTTTACTCCAAATGTGCTGAGGAATAGCTGGTTAAAGTTTGTCGGGTACTTGCCGATACACCCTGTATTATTCAGTAAGTCTTGTAAAATATATATCATGTAAAAACCCATTACAAGCATTTATAATTAATAAAAATATATCTTCTGTCTTTTTTGTTCTCATATGACGCGTTTGAGAAGAGGACGATCGTCGATGACATACACACAAGATCTTGCTGGGACAAGCATAATAAAAATTAACAACAGAAAAGGAAAATAGAATAAAATAATATGTTTAATCTTGTTATGAGGACCGGCTGCGTGACCTTTTTCATACAAAATTTTAATTTTGATTTGATGCAAAAAAACCAAAAAAATTAATTGATAAACAAAAAATAATTGCCTAAGTTGCCTCTGAAATTGTGAAAATTTTAATTCTTTAATGGCATAAATTAAAAAATTGAAAACACAAATAAATAATGTACCACATGTCCGTACTAGATATTTGCTACACCTTTTGATAAAAAATAATATGTTTCATTTTGGTGGGGAATTTTGACCTCAAATCCAAATTTAAGTATTGCATGAAAAAGGCAGCACATCTGTTCCCCTTTAATGATATTACTGACAGCATAAAAAATTATTAAAAGACAAATATTCCCTAGTTACAAGAGTAAAATGTTGCTTGTGCAATGACGGAACACTTGGCTAGCCGAGGATAGAACCCGCAATGCATGGGTGCAAACCCGATGCTTTCGACCACTCAGTTACTAACTATATTCTGAAGATGAGCGTATCTAAAAATTGGTCAATATTAAAAATATCATCAGGAATGAGTAATGGGGAATTACAGTACATTTTTTTTTATTTCTTTTTATCAATATTGGCCTTATACACTAGTTATAGCAAGCATCCCAGGCGCGCGCCCAAGGCTAAATAGTATAGGGCTCAATGCGATGAATTATAGCAGGGAGCTGACGCTCGTCGGGCGTGCTCCCTTCTCGCTGCGCGCCTGCTGTGCACCCACGGCGCTTCGGTGCAAGTTTGTATACAAATCATTGATTTTATTTTATTTGGGAAACAAACAGTTATACAAATATATTTTAATACAAATCATTTTTACCAAGTTGCATAAACCAGTAAAGTTTCCACAGAAGATTCATTTTATATATAGGTAGAAAAACATATGAATATAAATAATACAATACAATATAAATACTAAGTAGTAGAAAAGGAAAATCTCCAAAAAAATAAAAAGACTAGAGATTCAACCCATACAAAAACAATACACACACTAACACTACTAAGTTTCCCGCAACGATCGAACGCTACTCTCTTAGGAATGCTATGAATTCTGCGAGGCTCGTATTGAACACATCGATATTTGTGCATAATCTATTAAAGGTGCTACAGCTTCTTCTTATAAATACATTTTCAAGATAATTAGTATTGCTCTTAGGAATATAAAATGTGTCCGGAGATCGAGTTACTCTTAATGGACATCTGAAATGAATATTTTGTAAAAGGTATGGGCTATCAATAAAATAGTGGATTATTTATCTTATATAGCATTACTAGGTCTCTGATATCTCGGCGTTGATCAAGAGTTTTAAGGTTCATGGACACATTGTTTTCATCATTTCGCATGCGATAAGAGACATATTTCAAAAACTTTTTCTGAACACTTTCTATGTTTGATTTATATGTAGAACTATGAGGGTTCCACACTGTTGATGCATACTCTAGGTGGCTTCAGACGTAAGATATGTAGAGAATCTTAAATGTTTGTGGATTTTTGAAAACCGAACATACTCTAAGTATAAATCCCAGCATTTTCAAAGCCTTCGACGTAATATGCTCGATATGAGATTGAAAAAGAAGCTTACTGTCCATTGGGACTCCAAGATCTCTAATCACATTTACCCTGTTTAAGAGTTTGTTTTTAATTTTGTAGGGATATAATATTGTGTGTTTTTTTCGAGAGTAAGATATGACGCTGCATTTGTCTGCATTCAAAAGAAGGTGATTTAATACAATAACAAGATAAAAGCAGCGGACAGGCCTAGGCGCACATCTTTAAGCACTTGCTATTACTAGTCCCTTACTTAAATACAGTATACTTTTTTATTGTTATGGTTAGTTTTAATAGTTAAAATAATTTTCAAGTTTTAATTTTTCAGGTCTCCTGAAAATGCATTGAATCTATGAACGTGACCCGTGACGTCTCCAATGACCAGTCTCAAAAAGCCTACATTTTTTCTATCAATGGAAGTAGAGATGTTTTTATTCTCAAGATTTCCCGCTTTTAACATCGAAGAACACTAGGTAAAATGTGAGCATCTCGTCACTAATGTTATTGTATTGAATCAAAGTGCGAAAATGCATACTTGACCGCACCTGATAAACAATTTACCGGCGTTTAAACACCTGCATTAAAACATTTTCATTGGTTCAAAGGTGAATGTGGACCAGAGTTGCAAATGCATATGTTCTAAAATATCCACAAGAGATGAAGAGATTTTCAAATTCCCCACAAGTTCCTTTTCCTCCAAAATGAAACAAAAATCTATTGAAAATAGCATTTCTTTGTTACTGTCTTGTCATTTTAGGACGAAAACTTGCTGCCGACGAAAACGAAATATAGGGAGTTCTCACAATTATTGTAAATATCATTTTTCAATATGGTTGGATAATCAAAAAATGTCCCCGCATTTTCCTCACAAAAAGTTCTCCCTAAAAAAAACAATTCTTAAAAATCTTTGAAATTTCCGGCAATTTGGGGAATTCTCCACGAATTGGCAGCCCTGATGTGGATGTTGTATACCATAGATATATTACTCACGTAGACAGGTTATGATGAATAAGCAAATTCAGTCGTTTAATGAAATGGTGTTTTATTCGTTTTTAAATTCTACTTATAATAATATATAATAAAAATGATATACTCAGAAGCGGCGTTTATTGATCTGTATGGATATATATATTTTTATGCCATAATATTTCTCACCTTATTCAGACACATGCTTGTACCTAGATTGCATGACGTAGGTAATACATACTAGGAAGTGGTGCATGTATTTAATTGTTCAGAATGTGCAGACAAAAAGGCTATAATACTTGATCCCTGGAAGTATTACTAATGCATGGTTAACCTTTACGTAACTGAAGGTAAAAATTATGTACAATCCGAAGGGGGTTACTAAGGTCCCCCATAAAATCGTGAAGCTCCCGTGACATTTAATATTCCTTTTGCCAATTCCAGGAACACTCAAATATTTGTTACTATCTTACCTAATTGTTAACTGGACATTATTGATTGGACTTGTTACTATCTTACCTAATTGTTAGCTGGACATTGTTGATTGGACTTGTTACCATCTTACCTAATTGTTAAGTGTACATTGTTGATTGGACTTGTTAGCTGGGTATTGTTGATTGGACTTGTTAGCTGGGTATTGTTGATTGGACTTGTTAGCTGGGTATTGTTGATTGGACTTGTTACTATCTTACCTAATTGTTAGCTGGACATTGTTGATTGGACTTGTTACCATCTTACCTAATTGTTAAGTGTACATTGTTGATTGGACTTGTTAGCTGGGTATTGTTGATTGGACTTGTCACTATCTTACCTAATTGTTAGCTGGACATTGTTGATTGGACTTGTTACTATCTTACCTAATTGTTAGCTGGACATTGTTACTATCTTAACTAATTGTTAACCGGACATCGATATCGCCCAGCATTCAATCATCAAGTAGTAATGCAAAATGTTAATCTTACGAAAATGAGCAAATATGTATGATTGTAGCCCTTTTCAGTAAAATGCACTTTTATGGCCACACTCGTGACTTGTTTGTGGTGAGGAAAATTATTAAAAAGTACCGGATCACGAATTTGATAGATATTGTTAATATCTATATATTTTTTTTTTTTTTTTTTAAATAAATAATTTTTTTATCCGAGAATCATACAGATACAACTCCAAACACAAAATGTTCAGGAGAGCAGAAAATCTGTTGTGTTTTTAGCAAATCTTTTGTTATTTTCACAAATATTTTGATTGATAATTGAAAGAAATATTGTTTTTTTTTTCAATTATCAATCATCATATTTGTGGAAATAAAGAGAGATTTATTAAAAACACTTAGGTTTACGGCTCTCCTGAACTTTTTGTTTCTGGAGTTGCATCCGTATGCATCTCGGGTACAGTATTTAATATATAAAAAAATAGTAATGGGATAATTTTGATGTAGAAACAACTTAGATATCGTAAAAAAACCCTCAAGTGGGGTAAGTATATTACCCCCTTCAGAACTGTAGTGTTTAATTGATATTACTTCTGTTGAATTCTACCTACACAGAAATAATTCAAATTAATCTTTCTGCACTAGTGTCTTTTTTGTACTTTAATTAAGTACTGTTAATTCATTTACTACTTTGTCTGCTGGTTGACAATGACACTCAAAAGAGTATGCACAAAGGATTGATGGGAGCCTAGGCTCAGGTGGTTTGATGTGAAGGTAAACATTGTAGCTTTATGCCTGAGGAATTGGAGGGAAACAGCAAGAGACCAGAGAAGTGGAAATTTTTCCTAAAAGCGTCCAAGATGCTCTTGTTATGCTGATGACGTATGTAAGGAAAAAGAAATCCGGAGCCAGTGGGACTATAGCATCTCAAATTTTTGGGAATGTTGTAAGGAGGAATGAAGGAAGTGGGGAAAGAATGAGATAGGGGAAGGGAATGTTGGAAAATTTCTTTCTTTTCTTCAGGAGTGTGTACACTGTGGAACTGTTTTGTAACAAAAAATAAAATAAAATAATTTGTATTAAATTTATGGATAACACTTTTCCAGAAATCATTTTCTTGGAATAAACACAGTTTTACAGCCTCTATGGACTGTAAAAATGTGTTTATTCAGATCCGGTCAGTGAATACGGCAAGTCATACGAAGCAACGTTTGGATTCTAAGCAATGTCCTGTTTTAGGTCAACCGTTTTTCATTTCATATGTTTGTATGTTCCGGTTCCGTTTCAAGATGGTGGCCATTTTAATAATAATAATAATAAAGTTTTCATTCTGGAATGGTTCAGTAATTTATTTTTGTGTTTATATTGACTTTCTTTTGTACTTTTTTTCAATATTATGGTATGGTAATGAAGAAAGTTTGAAAAAAGAGTTTCTTTGGCCAAATTGTTTAATTCCTTATTTGAATTTTTCAAATGTTACCAACATAAAATATAATATGGTTGATAATTAAGTGGGTAGGTATTTATGTACCTACTACAAATTTCTTCAGTGGAAATTTCGTTTTTGATTTACAGGAGAAAACTAGAAAAATACTTTTTTGATGCAAAGTCTACCATTCACAGAACTACTAGTACCTACTTAAGTAATTCAAATGACTCACCTTTTAGTAAAATGTGTGAGTAGTTTGTCTACCTGGGATGCTATTTAGTTGTTGTTGTGACTATAGCTCTGTTATATTATGTAATTCATTAGTTTATCTGAAACAAAATAAATAATAATAATTATATACAGTTTTGTATTTACAAGATTTTTTGTAATCTAGTTAGAATCGTGAGAGAATGGAAATTGAATGCAGAAAGGAAAAGATGGGTAGGTAGGTACCAAAGGTACTTACAAACATCTGGCACAATGAAAAAATAAGACTCAATAGATAGAAATGCTGCAAAAATGGCTGAAAAGCGATTGGTACCAAAGTATGAAACATCTGACACAATGAAAAAATAACTAAATAAATAGTGGAAAAACTGACGAATCTAATCCACGTTGAATATAGTGAAATTTACAGCAATTTGAGAAGGGATTCCATCAATTTGTGGCTGCATTTCTAAGAGCTGGTATTGAAAATAAGTGATTAAGAATTAACGTTTGACAGCTCGCAAATTGTATCAAATTACTCAAGCCAAGATGGATAATAAACTGTCAAATAGATGGCTAATGTAGTAAAGTCACAAGGAGATCGAAATACAACTGAAATAATACGTTAATTAAGAGTCCACAACACTTCACTAAAAATAGATCACCGCTCATGACGTGAACTAAAAATAAAATCGGACGTTCACTGTCATAGGTCAACGGACGTGCGGAACTAGGTCAAACGAACAACTCAATCAGGACTCAGGATATCCGATTGATTCACGCACGTTGCGGATATTCACGAAGAATCCATAATCCTCACGCGAATCCGCCAGGTAAAACGTCAATAAAAGGGAAACTTCACACAATTTACGGGACGAAAACACAGGTACAACCCCGAGGAAAAAACGTTTTTTTAACACATTTTTGACCTAAAACAAACAAAACGAAATGTAATTCTTCTAGTACGGTCTACCAACCAAGTTTTAATGGGGTATTATTGTAGTTTTATTTACATTTTAGTTAGAATTATGTGTAATCCTGTTTCAACATTGGCCGTCGAGAGACATTTTCGACAGACAGAGCTTGCAGAAGTTGCTGTTGCGCAGAGCGGTATTTTCGTCCTTTGCACAGGGTGAGAGAGAGGGTGTTATTCCAACCCTCGTAAATACGGAATTTTAAACGTCACATTATTTTTACGATGGCTATTCCAAAAATTACGAATGCCTAACTATGAAAATGAATATTTAATCATAATAAGATAATAGTTAAATATAATATAATAAGACTTTGTTATTAACCACTTTGTAATTAGAATTTATTTTCCACTGGTTTAAGAAGTATCCTCAAATCATTAGGAAGCAATATTTATTTGTTTTTGTATTCATAAACTGTTTTCGCAACGACGATTCCAAATCTAAATAATACGGTACTGAAATAAATTATTTTATACGTTTTTTAGGTAGGTACCTATACTTACTTTGCCCTAAATAATGTTGACGTTTATTTTTATAAAGCATGTACCTACATACGTATATTATCAAAAGGTAAACTAGAAATTAACAAAAAATTGCGCTGAGTAGACTAGTAGGTGGATGGTTTATTTATGACTAGTAACAGTAATGAACAGTCAGTGGAACTCGCGTCGAAAGTGTTTCCAATATAAAAACCAAAAGATTTATAAAAAAGACTTACCTACTTTATTAAAAATCATACATATAATAATTTATGAAAGATTTTTTTCAAATTTCAAATTAGGAATGACACAATTTGGTCACTATTTCAATGACCATTATTTTTTCAAACTTACTTCAGGCAGGTAAATAGGATCTACCATAATATTGAAAAGCTCAGTCAAAATTAGCCATCTAGTAAATATAAGGCTTGTTTGGATAATAAAGCGGATGCAGCAATTAGTCGAAACCAGAAACGGAATGTATAAAAAAATTACAGATGAAATGACCGGTCGGTGGCTGAGTTGACATCGCGTTTGGGTCAAACCCAGGCGTAGTGTGTACAATACCTCGGCTGGCAAGTCTTCCATCACAACAAAAGCAACATTTTCCGCTTACTGTGATGGTAGTAGGAGATTTTCAAATATTGTCAGGTTATCCGTAGCCCGGGAATGTTTGTCTTTCTTTAAAAAAATATATAAAAATTTCAAAATACTAGGTACACAGAAAAAAATGAGTATTGCGTTGAAGGCCGTTTCCCGTTTAGTAAATTCGTTATTACGAACGTGTTCCTATGTATGTATTTATCTGTACACTTGTTCATGCACTTGCATTTGCCTTGATAATATACTACGACGAAATGCGAAAATATTAGAATTTTTATGAACACGTGTACCGATATCGTGATAACACATTCGTATTTACTGAATGTTTATAAGGAAACCTATCAATTCATTCGTAAAGGGCCTGCAATCTCGTTTTCTAATTACGATTCTTTAAAAAATAACAATATTCAATATTATTAATTTTTCTCCGTGTAATCATTGACGTTCTAACCGTGTAATTAATATTTTTTTATTTTCCTAAGCTATTATTATGTTCAATGTTTTATAGTATTTGTATTTATAATTTTGCCCCGATTACCCGTTATGATTTTAGTTTTTGATAAGTGATAAGAATTTAAAATAAAATTAAACTACTATTAAATTTTTATCAAGTTAAGTAAAAAGTGTGTAGGTACCTATTCCACGGTGACTAAATTTCTAGAGCATTTCAAAGTTTTCCCCATGGACACGATTCACCCTATGGTACGTAAATCGTTGTAATGGTGTTTCTTATGAATCACCATAAAACATTGATTAATAATTATTCATGAATCACCACTTTCGAAAAGAAACTCGAGGTGGGGTGGGAAATTCCTGATGATTACATTATTACTAGGATTATTTTCAAGTCTTACAAAACTCCATAAGTATTTGATTTTTTTGACTGAAAGCATTTAGGTAATTTGATATTTGATATAATTGAACTGAAAGCATTTAGGTAATTTGATATAAAAAAATCATTCCCTACAAAACAATGTTTTTTACAAGTAAATTAAATGGTTTGACTGAGGATTGAATATTCCTCCCGATTGGATAGGACCGACGTTTATTTCGTATTTTAACTGAAGTAATGTCATCCAATTTCATAGAAATGCGTATTAAAGTTGATAATTTGCATTGCAATCGACAAAGATTTTATCTACCGAGTGTCAGCTCGATCGGATTCCCGGACGCGGGTTGATTTTCGCTTTCCAAGATTTGCATTCATTAATTGACGAAAATAAAAGTGAAAATCAAATGGATGTATTTAAAAAATATTTATTTATTTATTCATTTTCGGGAAATCGACAGTTTACATTTATTCAGTTTGTACATAAGAATTATATAGTAAAATAAATCCAATTATGGATTTCTTCCTTGTGACGTAAATTAAATTTGTGAGAAATGAATATGAATTAAAAAATTATACAAAACAAAATATTATATAAAACGAAAAATTTACAAAACAATACATTTATCAATACATTTATAACCATGGAGAGAGGTTTTTACCATTATTTTTTAAATTAATTTTATTTATTTCCAAACAAATAAAAACTGGTTTTTATTTATTTTGTAAATAATTTTATAAGAAAGCAAAAAAGTAATATTTTGCTTTCTTATAAAATTATAAGAAAGCAAAATCTTCGGATTTACCTGATCTGCCCTGATGATGGACACTGCAACGCTGTCCGAAACGTCGGCTAAAGAAGGAGTTAGCGCAACACGGCATAACACCCCAAAAACAAACAACAAAAAAGCAAAAAAGTTAATCAAGTGAAACTGTCACAGATAATCTTAGCTATAATACTGTATTTTTTAAGTTGTTTCCTTTACGCGTTCATACATTTCTATTGAAAAAAAATTTTTTTAGTAGTTTAGATTTATATTTTTTTATTGAGTAATTTAGTATTTTATTAGTATTCTACTCAAACGAAACGATAGGAAAACCTTCAATTTATGTAAAGCATATTTGTAGGTATTCATAATGTACATCAATTCGGTCAGTAAGACCGGTCAGTGGTTGAGTGGGCATAGCGCTTGGGTCTCACCCGAGCGTCGCGTGTTCGATTCCTCGGCTGGCTAAGTCCTCCATCACAACACAAGCAACATTTTCGGCTTTCTGTGGTTGTAGTAGGAGATTTTCAAACATTGTTGGGTTATTCGTAACCCGGGAATGTTTGTCTTTCTTTTTAAAAAATTAAAAAAAAAAAAAAAAAAAAAAAAAATCGTTATAAAGATTAATCAAAATAGTTATTCAGCATTAAGCTTCAAACTACATTATTTCGACTTTAATTCAACACGTCTTTCTCAAGCGTCCTCGACTTTTTCTACCACATCAAACGACTCTCTAAACACTTCTGGCACCAAAAAGAACAAACTTTGAAATTTTCACCGAAATCAGAAGAATGGTATAGGAACGCGTAAGGGAAAATCAAAGAAACTAGCATTTTTTATAAACATATAGGTAGTACTTAAATAGAAAGATGTAGGCAGTTAGCTAGGCACCTTCAGTATAAGTTATGTCACACCAGAAATTTAGTTTTGTTTAGAATTACTAATGATAATTTCTGTATAGATAGATTCCCTGAACTATTGTAAGTGCCAAATACTGCAACTGGACGCCGAAAATCACGACCAAGTTGGAGTCAAAGTGGAAGCGACCCAGATGCAGATCGGTGAAGAGGTGGAATGACTGCGTGGAAGAGATTGGAGCAGGGTGGAAAGGTTTGAGGACTGGAGAAGAATGGTGTTGGACTGCAGCCAGTGAAGAACATTCATAAGGGAGACTAATTGCCACCCTAGGATGTGGCATCGTCATGATGATAAAATAACTCTATGATAGAACTATTAAGTAAAAAAATACTAAAGGACTTTAACGTGATCCCTGAGGAAAGCCGTAGCCCAGTGTTCATTGTTATCTGGTTCGTACAATTTTTTTTTTAATTATTACTAAAAGAATTATGCCATTTTATCAAACACTTTCCCAGCATCATTAAATTCCCGTGAAATTCAGTAAGTAATTAGTTTCTATGGGAATCTGTGAACACTGCTGGTCTTATAAATGAGACAGTGACTCAAAATGTGTTAATTATTTGGTCACCACGCATTCCAGGAATGAAGTATGATCTATTTATTACTACCGACTGGCCGGAGTTGGTGGGACTATGCCATAACCTATTATTGGATTCTGTTTTAGGCTGATTCAAAAGAAGGAGATTTATTTTATTTAATTATTAATGTGCACAACAGAAAGTGGGTTAAAATAAAAAAATAAAACGAAGAATAAATACAAACCGTCTAATAACTGTGTTCAAAAATAATAATATGCAATAATAAAGTGAATACGGCAAGAGTCCCAACTGCTCCCAACCGTTTGGAGCCAGTGAGGCTATGGAATCCCTAGTTAGGCTATGTTGTAAGGCTGAAAGTGTGGGGAGGATATGAGGAGGAGGAAGGTGGGGGACTACCTGGCTATTCAGAGCCGGTCACCAAACACGCTAAAGACATTTCAAGCAACGTTTCAATTCCTAATGGTGGTCTTAAACCAGGGCGATACTGAGAGTATCTTCCACGGAATGGTAAAGCCTGTTTTTAGCCGATTTAAAAACGCAAATCTACCTATATTTTTTTCAATCTACAAGGTTTTCCAATAAGGGGTGTTATTTTGAATAGCCCGCTATTTCGGTAGATGTTACTTTTGAAGCTGTCATTTTTGACATTTGACAAGTAAAAACTACGCCATTAATAAAAATGGAACGATACAGGCTTCAATAACGCATTGAAATTGACTTGAGTGAATCAAATGCAAATCATCTTGAGTGATGAGGCCCATTTCCACCTCGGTGGCTTCGTCAACAGGCAAAATTTTCGCATCTGGGGCTCGGAAAACCCAAGAGTTACTGTTGAAAAGCCTCTCTATCCTCAACGTGTGACTGTTAGGTGCGGTTTATGGTCCGGCGGAGTCATTGGACCTTACTTTTTCGAAAATGAGGCTGAAGCAACAGTTACGGTGAATGGATTGCGCTATCGAGAGATGATTAATGATTTTTATGGCTGGAATTGGATGGTATTGATCTGGACAACGTTTACTTTCAACAAGACGGCGCTACGTGCCACACAAGCAACGAAACCATTGATCTTTTACGATTGTAATTTAGTAATTTTTCAAGGGTCTGCGCTTTTTCCATTTCAAAGAAAGCATTGTTTTTCACGGATCTCTGCTAGTAATTAATAATACATAACGTAAAAGGTATGTCTATTATATATACGATCTGTTGAACTTGTTATGACATACAATAGTGTAAAATAGAATTGAGTGCCAATGTTACATCATGTTGGTTAGGCCACGGCATTGGCATTTACTATGTTGACATTGACGCCAAGATCAAAATGCTGTTGTCGAATACAATGGTCAAACATTTCATTGAGTGCTTAAAAATAGTACCAATCGATTCATCATTCTATCTTAAGGCGATGCCATACGTAGTAATGCAAAATCATGTGTTTTTGGTTTGAAAATTTGGTCGCCTAGAAATGTTTCAGATGCTTTAATTAAATACTGCGAGTAGTATACATCTTGGCCTTTGAAATAATCGAGTATTTTTTAGATAAGTCTTTTTATAAGCCCAGAAAAAAATAATGTAAAGGCCTATGAAAACTGCTTTAAAGTTAAAAATCTCCTACTTACGAACCCACTTTCGATTATGATTTTATTGTATAATGTGGCAAATTAAGTTATTTATAAAATGATCGAAAAAAAAAAAATTTATGCCTGAACATCCACAAAATAAAATAAAAGGCACTTTTCGGCCATTTTTTTTTCTTGCATAAATCAAAACACGCGGATGGTGTTAAGCGGGAATATAAACCTTATCGCAATCTACGTAAGGGTTGTTATTGATAGCGGCTCAATTTAAAATATTACACGACGTATAGCATCGCCTTTAATCAGTGGCGTAGCTAGGTAACCATGGGCCCTGGGGCAAATAAAAAAATGGGGCCCCACTGCTATGTAAACTGATTAGGTTTTATCAAATAAAAATATGAAATATACAAACACTTTAAAAATGCTAAGCTACTTAAGTTTTTTTCTGTGCACTGCAGACTGCAGGGCAGGTAATAAAAATATTAAACAGTAACAACATAAATTACAATTAATACATGGTGTAGGTTTGGCTAATAAAACGAAATAGAGAAGATTCAAGGGTTTATTATATAAAGGTCGGGCCTACCAACTGACTAAATAACAATTATATTTACAATTTTTTCCTAGCTTTAGTTTTCGCAAAAGTATCAATGACTTCGTTTAAATCCGGGCCTTATGCGGTTTTGTTTTCAATTGCTATTAACGATAAATGTCGGAGTCTAGTTTGGCCCATCTTATTTCTTAAATAATTTTTTATTATTTTTAATTTGCTAAATGACCTTTCAGCTGCTGCAGAAGTGACAGGAATTGTAAAGAATAATAACATTGCTGTAAATACTTCCGTTAGGTCGCATTCTAGCACTCCATATTTGCTCATTATTTCCTTACATAATTGGTGAACAGTCCATGCTTGAGTTAGTTGAGGTAAAACTAGATGGTAAATATTAATAAATTGAAGTGAAAAACTAGGGCCTATTATATCTGAATATTTTCTTTGGAATTCGTCACACTTTTGTAATAAAGTTGCTTCATCAACATGTAAGAAAAATGTTGGTGTTAGAAAATCGAATATATGACAGACTGCACTCATACCAATAAAACGTGTATCTAATTGAGATATTACTGAGTCTAGTACATTATTGAAAATCTCAATTTTAAATGTTTTTTCTCGGTTTGGAAATCGGTGATCAGCAGCTAATTCATCAAAATGTTTTAAAACTTTTCTTTGCCTTTTTTTTTGAAAATGGGTATCGATACCATATTTTCTTGCAGTTTCACTGGCTTTGCACTTGAATAATTCGAAATCATTTCTATAAATTTGCAACTTTGCTTTGGTCTCTGCTAAAACTTTACTCGCCTCACCCAAATTGATGTCGCATTTTTGTAAAGTTTTGGATGCATAATTGATGTCGTTCAATACACTGTGCATGAATTCGCAAAGCAACACGAACTCGAAATTTAGCATTTATGTTTTAATACTCTCTGCTTCACTACGCTCATCTTTATTAGGACTCTTTAGAACTATTTCTGATAATGCTTTGATAATATCAAAATAACGAAGTTTTATTGCAGATATCGTATTGACCCTACTGGACCATCTAGTCGGATTTAGTTTTTTTAGAGTGGTGTCCGATTCGCCAGTGACTTTTGACAGTAGATCCCAACGTTTGCTGCTGTTTCCTGAATTTAGGGGAATTCCCTAGTCATAACTTTTGAATTTCTCTCAACTGAGTTGTCATGATTAAAGTGGGGTTGCAAGTTGCAACCTGTCATATTTATTTTGAAAATGGAAGAAATTTCCAAAAGTTCAGTTCGATCGAGATTTCTGGTAAGGATTCGAGGGCCCCCTGAGCATGAGGGCCCCGGGGCACTGCCCCGCGTAGCCCCTAGGTAGCTACGCCGCTGCCTTTAACATGTATGTATGTTTGTTTGTTTAATTATTTATATACTAGCTGCACCCCGTCAAGCATTGCAGTGGCTCAGTCTGCATGCGCAAATAGAGAAACAATAGCGCGTTTTATTTTACCCCCAACAGAAAGCGCTGTTTTAAAAAAAAAACATTTTTTAACTGTCACAGGTCTCACAATGCTTCGCTATTGCTAATGTCTTTCTCGGTCGCCTCCGACTTCTTCCAACATTCACTACTGTATACCACAATGTTACTGTTAAAAACTACATTACATCGACTTTAATTCCACTCCATATCTCATTATGGAGAGAGATATTGCGTTAAGTATTCCTCGGGCGTCCCCGATTTCTTCTACAATTTAAACATATCTAAACATACCTGGCAATAATAACAACAAACATTGAAATCTCTTCAGCGATCGGTCGAATCGGTATATAATTAGAAACTAGTTAGAAATTAACACAACGATTTGGAATGCATTTTATAATATAAGACGCTGTCCTGCTTCAGACCATCTTCTACGTAAGGAAGATGAAGTTTGTTTTTATATCTCGACAACAGGGCCACCTATAGGCTCTCGCTTAGCAATCTTCGAAGGGTTCAAATCCCAGCTTGCGCAAGTAAATTTTATTTGATTGATTTGTGTAATTTCAAAATTTAATCAATTATTACAATATAAGGTATATTTGTGGCACGTTCCAGAGTGGAAGATATTCTTTATATCGCACTGGTGTAACACCACCATTCACAATTGAAACGTCGCTTGAAATGGCTTAAGCCTTGTTTAGGGAAAGAGATCTGAACAACCAGGTACTTCCTCGCCCTACGCTTCCCCATCTCCATCTCCCACTACCTTTAACCTCACAACATACTGCCATTCCCCGCCATTTTACCATTCCAGGCCCTTCCCCGACATTCCCGCCCTTAGCCCATCGCTTCCCCTCCCTTCCACGCCCTTCCCCACCTTCCCCCAACCCTTCCCCTCCTTATTTTACTAAATATCCTCATCCATAATTCGATCACACGCAATTTAACCTCCAATAAATTAAAATTCAACCGCTTTCCGTCTACTTTAGTTTTTTCCTCTACCAATTTCACGCCTCACTGCCTTGCATCAGGGTTGGTATCAGAACACCTTGTTATTGACCTTCATTTCCTTTAACATAGATAGTAAAGTTGCACGTGTTTACAATGCAACAATGAATTATTATCATTTTATAATATTATGCTGAACAGAAAATCCCTTGGAGTGTATCTGTGATCAATACGATTTGAAAGAAAACCAACTTCGCCAGTTTACATTAAAAAAATGACTTCTGGGCCCAAAAAAGTTATAAAAAATCAAGACTTTTTAAAAAATATCAATATCACCCAAGGAAAAGTTCATTTTAACCTCACTCCGGGAACACGAAATAACCTGACCTAACACACTTCCATACGTTTTCCTTCACTTGAAAATCGTAATAACGAGTTAATACGTATTTCTTATCAAGAATATTTTATTTTTGTGTGGTTTTCCCTGATAGGACACAATCCCAAAGAATAAGAGTCCAAATTATAACCTATCGAATGAATTATTTATACTGAACTTAAAAATAGTTCATTTTCTTTCAGATTTTAACGAATAAGTTTCGATACTCGACCGCTAGATGTCACTAACGTACACATTTTTTTTAATAATTTCGTGGATAATTTTATTTTATATTTTATTAGTATTCCAGAGTGTAGCTATTTTCAGTATCGCCCTAGTGGAAGACAACCATTCAGAATTGGTGGGGGCTTGAGGCTTTAGCCGTGTATGTTGACCAGATCCTATACTTCCCCATCTCCTTTCCTCCCCATTAACTTCAGCCTCACAAGATACCCCAATTGGGGGTGCATAGTCTCACTGGCTCCAGACGTTTGGGAGCAGTTGGGACTCTTGTGCGCCGTCACACATAATTTTTTTAAGCATACACGCCTCTATCACATTTCTACCGTTTTATATATTCTGTGCTTGTTTAAAATAGTGGAAGATACTATCAGTATATCCTTGGTGTAAGACCATTATTCAGAATTGAAAAGTTGTTTGAAATGGTTTTAGCAGTGTTTGGTGACCAGATCTTAACAGCCAGATACTCCCCCACCCTTCTCTTCCCCATTTCCTTCCCCTGTCTAGTACCTTTATCCCCACAACAATCCCCCAATTGGGTAAGCCATTGTCTCACTAACTTCAGACGGTTAGGAACAAAAATTACACTAAATAATATTAAGTAATTTTATTTCTTGTACATTTATATATTTATTAAAAAATAATAAAACATTTAAAATTATAACAGTATGCAATGTAAATATTATTTTTTCCTGATTATTCTACTACTCCACAAAGTGAGTACAAGTATTTATAGAAGGAGAATTTATATTAAAATAACAATGGTTAAAAGGCAACGTGTAAGCAATATTCAAATATCAATCAAAAAATATTAATTTGTATGGTGAATACAAACGTAATTCACCATATAAATTAACATAATTCAATATTCAAATTAACTACAAACGTAATTCAATAAACGAAATTTTAAACAATTAATTTAAAAAATATATATAACATTAGGTTATTTTTTTTGAATGCTAGTTAGTATAGATTACGTAAACGTATACATTGGTACAATATAACATTTCAGGGAGTTAATTTTCTTTTTGAATTGTTCATTTTACAAAGTTTCGGTTTCATTAATTTTGTTTTTGGAAATAATATATTGTATCATTTCACACCTAGATACAAGTATTTTCAATGAAATCAGTGTTTAATGCAGCAGCACGGCTCAGAACCGGGGTTTCAAAATATTTGCACATTTCAGAACATCTTCGTAACCTTCACTGGCTCAAGTGCCCTGAAAGAATCCAGTACAAACTGTGCTGGATGGTGTTTAAATCCGTTAATGAAATGGCCCCACCCTACATCTCTGAACTATGCGTCCCGAAAAACACTGGTCTGAGGCAGTCAACTCTTAGATCAGTAACATCATCAGCTGTACTAAGTCAAACCAAGCCAAATACTAAGTTTGGTGATCGCGCTTTCGGAGTATCTGGGCCGAAGGCTTGGAATAAACTCCCTCCGGAACTAAGATCCATAACAAGTCCAACAGAATTCAGGTCTAAACAAAAAACTTACCTTTTTAAGCTGTCGTACCCTTAAATTAAATATACCATTCCTGAGAGAAAGTCCAGTTATATTCAATTTTCCAATTATGTCCTAAATCCTGTATCTAAATTTCGCTAATAAATAATTAGATAATGTTAATTAAGAGGAAGCTACAAGCCAAAATTATGTATTTTCTTGATATACCTTAAGTTGTAGGTAATAATCATTAAAATCGCTTGACAAACGGAGTCTAGAAACGTTCGATTTCAAGCAAAAAACTGTTTTTTATTTATTTTGTAAATAATTTTATAAAAAAGCCAAAAAGTTAATCAAGTGAAAATGTCACAGATAATCTTAGCTATAATACTGCATTTTAAAAAAGTTGTCTCTTTTACGCCTTCATACATTTAATTGAAAATAAAAAAAAAATTGTAGTTTACATTTATATTTTTTATTGAGCTATTTATTTTTTTATTTGTTTTCTACTGAAGCGAAACGATAGTAAAAACTTTAATTTATCTAAAGCATATTTTTGGTATTCCTAATGTACACTAATTCGTTATAAAGATTAATCAAAATAGTGATTTAGCATTAAGCTTTGCCTTAAGTGTTAATCTCAAGTGACCTACCAGCTAAGTATTGTACTGTATATTTTCTCCATAAATAGTTAGTAATAACATAGATCACTGTAGAAATGTATTATAAATTTGTACAGTGCCCTTGAGGTGTTTTTGCACAAAAACGGCGCTATACAAGTCATCCAAATATTATTATCATTATTAAGTACTGGTGCTGAGCCATTGTCGTTCTTAGCATTAGGATGGCTATTTAATCATTTGTTTAGAATCCATTGCTTATGCTACCTAAGGTATTTATTTATTTATTTATTACACTCCCTAGTGGGCTTTTCTTAAAAAAAAATACAAGCATTTTGTATCAGAGTAAACACTTAAAAATTAATACAATAAAGAAGAATGTAAACATAATGGCAAAAATGAATCCTCACGCATATAATTGAGTTTAAAAGATTCAACAAAACAAAATAGTAGAAGCGGAGAAGTTATATGGGTACATAGGTCTATTTCTGTCTAGAAGAATAAAAGTGATAGAATATACAACATTTATACTGATTAGTTTTCAAATGAAATATATCACCCAGATCAGAATATTTGTTTCCGAGATTGTGAAGTCTCGGAATCGGAGAATTTTGGTAAGCTAGTGTCCTGGTGTTATTGAAGTAAAAAGGTAAGAAATGTCGGCATGATTTTTTGGGAACATGGATATTGATACATTGAAGTAATCCGGGACAGTCAATTTTAAAATGTAGTATTCTTTGTAACAGTATGAAATCTGTGCTTATTCTTCTTTCTGAAAGTTTCAATAGAGACATTTTATCCAAGAGGTAATTGTAATTTATGTTTTGTATAGGAATATGCAATTTATAATTTATAAACCTTAGAAACTTCCGTTGAATCTTTCCGTTGAATATAATAATAAATAAATAATATACTTAATAGTTAGTAAATATGGGTAATATTCAGAGATGTGCTTTATTTCAAATAAATCCATTTCAAATGGAAATGCCAAATGAAAAATGGGTATTTTCCATTTTGCATTTTAAATGCTTTTCTCAATGCATTTTCCATTTTAAATGCTTTTTTGCAACATTCTTCCTACTATCTCCATTCATCTTTTTTTCATAAGCCCCAAATATCAGTCGGTCCTCAACCTGGCTATGAGAGATAATTTACATCTGTCAAGTTGCTCCCTGGTAGGAGCCCTGGCAATTGAGTGATACCACTACAAAAAATACTGATTTAAATACTGAACATGGGGCCATGACGCTGTAATATTAAATGTTAGATAGCAGTTTCTATGTTTTTACGTTGGCAACATTAGTCCCGCGCAAATTTTTTGTTGTTTCATAATCTGTAGTCGTGGTGAGAGTGGAATATTTATGGTCGTGGTGTTTTTGGATTTACCATCATGTAATATGTTTGTTCTACATTGATGTCCATTATTAAATGACAAAATTGTTTAAAAATTCTATAATTATTTTAATTGTTTGACCTGAGAAACCATTTTGCATTTTCAATGCATTTTGAAAATAGGTATTTTGCATTTTGCATTTGAAATGCTTTTCTAAAAACCATTTTGCATTTTGCATTTTCAAATGGAAAAGTTTTGACCCATTTCCATTTTGCATTTCAAATGGTTTTGGGTACCCATTTTGCACATCTCTGGTAATATTATATAAAGGTAGATCTCATAACACAATAAATTATTTTTGAATACTTCGTAATTACAAAACGTTGTTTACGTTTTGATTCGACCTTTGAACAGATTACAAGGACTTAAAATTGATATGAGTATTTTAATCTTCGATTACGTTTTTTTTTCTGGTAAGATTTTTTATTTTCGTTCATAACAGAATGTGCCAAACGAAGGTTATTTATAAAACTGTGATAACGTTTAACTAGGTCAAAGAAATTGAAATTAATACTGTGTTATAATGTCGGATGATGCAGATAAAAAGAAAAACAATAATATTTTTATCAGCGGATTTATATCAAGTCTGATAATATCGTCTGAAAATATTCATAATGTTATTACGCAAATAAAATATTTGACCTCTGTGGTCATGCGGTTAAAATCATTATTCTATGAAGGATTTAAATTTCTTTATATTATCTCACAAGAGCGCCCCTGACTGTACAGTGTAAAGACAGGGGAGCTAAGTCACCACCTGGTTGGGCAGCATTGTGAGGCGGGTGCCGGTAGTTCGTTCCACATGCCAGTCGAAGAAGCGGCCCGTTCTAATGAAGCCAAGAACGCTGTTCCGCTTGTGTACGTCGAATTTCACGCACGTGCACCGGTGCACTAGGGATCAACGCTGCTAGCTCATTAGAGCAGGCTTCATTAAAATACTTGTAGAATAGACATTGAGTTTGTTGCATTAGAGATGGCAATCGGTCTGTTAAAAATGGATTGTCAATCAGACGGACTGCCCTCTTTTGCACAGAATCATGTAAGCTTATCGAGTATTGTTGGGCTCCAGCCCAGAGGTGGCTCCCAAATTCAATTGTTGGGCGTACTTGAGATTTGTATAGGGTTAGCAGTTAGTTGCTATTTAAGAATCAACCAGTCCTATACAAGACGCCAGTTTGTTGTGCGCCAGATTTAATCGGGCCCCGATACTTGAGCAGGTCTGATATACTTTTTTTTTAAATTTTTTATTCTTTATTTTTTTTATTTAACGGCAATATAAAGTAAAGTAAAAAAGATACAATATTAAGTAAAATAAAAATAAAAGTGATGTAGTTTGTTCTCAGTCCTCTTCACTAGGTATTCCTGTTCCGAGGCGGACTGTAGGTTGTTGTATTTGTGTTGATCATGATTTCCTCATCTTCTAATTTGTTGGTTCCCACAAAATATAAAATAAATTAAGCAAAAAGTATTTATGTTTGTTGTCTGTAGGTTGCGTTGGGGTTACTTCAAAAATTTAATGATTTCCTCATCTTCATGTTTAGTTAGCCATAATTTGATGTCTTTTTTAAACTTTTCTATATCCATGGTGTTTTTAATTTTATAGCATGGAAATAGTAGTTTTTCTGGCCGAAAGATATATTTAATTTTGGAATGTTTAGTAGATTTGTGGATTTCGTCCTTGTAGTGTGTTGTTCAACAAGGTACTAATATTCTTCTTTAAAATTGAGTAGTGAATTTTTTTAGCACAGTTTTATAATGCTGAAAACGTTAAATTTTTTAAAAATTTCTTTTGATGGAGTTCTTATGGGTACTTTCAGGATTATTTATATTATTACTTTTTGTTTTTTAACGAGCTCCTTCATGTGAAGGTTTGAGGCAGATCCCCATCTAATAATTCCATATTCTATGCGTGATTGGCAAAGAGCATAGTAGACTTTAAATATATCATTTTTATTTAGTATATTGCGTACGTTTCTAAAGTAGTACATGAGCTTTGTAAGTTTCTTTGTAATGCTATTTATGTGAGTGTCCTATCGAAGATTTTCATCGATTTCAAAGCCGAGATATTTTATGTTTCTGGAGTGTGTTATGGTGGGGCAGTGACATGATTGCGTTAAGTTGTTTCCTTGACAGTCATGTATTTTGAGAGTATTTAATCCAAGCATTTCAATGGAGTCTTTATTGGGGAGGGTGCTTCCATCAAATTGCACCAGACAGTCGTTGATCTCCGTCTTTGGGGAAATCAGACATGCTTGGGTTTTTGAGACGTGGAAACTCACCAGGTTGGTCTTACCCCAAGCACAAACCTTCTCGAGGTGGTGGTCAACTTTTTGTCTCAAAACTTCCCGAGCTGTACTGACATCAAAATCTTGATCCCTCAATAACAGTTGATTAGGTACTCTGCCAATTGATCCCTCGGGCACTTTATCCCCCAAAGGTATATTTCTACTTTATTTCCACCTGTATGTCGTATTTTGTTATTCGGCGGTAATTGCTCTCTGCATACTTCTTCTGAAATGCGGCATTATTGTTAGTAAATATATTTATTTAGCGGATTTTCACTCACGACACCTGGATAATATAAGTACCTACCTGTATCAACTTTTGTTATGCAGCCGTATGTCTTCTCTGCATAATACGTTACTGGTAGGAAGTACCTAAAACGAAATGATTCCTCAAACTTTACGGGGGGTCTCCTGTTCAGGGGATCAACTTTCCGAGGGATCAACTGTCCGGGTGTTTCAGGGGGATCTACAGTCCAGAGGATCAACTTTCCGAGGGATCAACTGTCCGGGTGTTTCAGGGGGATCTACTGTCCAGGGGATCAACTTTCTGAGGGATCAACTGTCCGGGTGTTTCAGGGGGATCTACTGTCCAGGGGATCAACTTTCCGAGGGATCAACTGTCCGGGTGTTTCAGGGGGATCTACTTTCCAGGGGATCAACTTTCCGAGGGATCAACTGTCCGGGTGTTTCAGGGGGATCTACTGTCCAGGGGATCAACTTTCCGAGGGATCAACTGTCCGGGTGTTTCAGGGGGATCTACTGTCCAGGGGATTAACTTTCCGAGGGATCAACTGTTCGGGTGTTTCAGGGGGATTTACTGTCCAGGGGATCAACTTTCCGAGGGATCTACTGTCCAGAAGATCAACTTTCCGAGGGATCAACTGTCCGGGTGTTTCAGGGGGATCTACTATCCAGGGGATCAACTTTCCGAGGGATCAACTGTCCGGGTGTTTCAGGGGGATCTACAGTCCAGAGGATCAACATTCCGAGAGATTGACTATTCGGGGGAACTACCATCCGGGGGGTCTACTGTCGGGGGATCTACTATTCGTGAGATCACCTAAAGAGGGTTAACTGTCGGAAAATCAACTATCGGGGAATAACTGTAGGGAAATCAAGAGTCGGGTCATCAAAATCATCAACTATTTAGAAGTCGCAGGTTCGAATACTGGCGTGCGTGCAATTAAAAGCTGACTTGACAAATGCGTCGGGTTCCTACTAAGGCGTCGCCGCGTCGTGATTTCAATCCCTTTGCTGGTTAACTCCTCCATGATTGCACAAGCAATATTTTCCCGCTATAATAATGAAAGTGTGACATTTTAAAATATTTTCAGTTAATTTGTCCAACTCAAATGTTTTTCTTCATTTACAAAATATTTATTATTGAAATGAAACTTCTTTACGCGCGTTATGCATTTTCGAGGACCGGAGTAAAACCGACTCATGACCGTCACGAAAAACCGTAATCATTTCGCTATAGGAGCCTAGCTAATATTATATACCTAGTTTAGGTCACTCTCTAAACTCAGCTTCGCGGTCTAGAGGCAGAGCGCCCGACTGTCGTCGTGAAGAACCGAGGTTCGATCCTCGCTTTAACTATTTTTTTTTCTTTTTGTAATTTTTTTTAATACGAGGAAAAGTGATAAAATGCTCTCGTGCTGCGACTTTTAGACATTTTGACTATATGATATTTTGGTCGAAATATAGCTTACAAATCGAGCCGGTAGAGTCGCTCAATATTTTGATTAATATTTTTTATTTTGAATCATTAAAATTACTAATCAAGGCCGATAACGCGACTAATTACACTCGCAGACGTGCGTGACAAGTTTTTTTAGTAAAAAACACAGCCGTAAGTGAGTTTTTCAAAATTTAGAAATGTTTTTCAAATTCAGACTCCATACGGGTATGAGACTGTTGAAACACGATAGATCTTTTCCAAAACGGACAGATATACGAAAATATTTTGAAAAACGATAGATATGACTTCACACTGCCGATATATTTTCGATTCGACCCTATATAAAGCGTTAACGAGACGTTATGTGATATTCATTTGCCGTGTTTGAAAACGAAAATTTTCGCGGGACAAGTCAATTGAGGAGTACACGTTGTATACGCGGTTCTCGTCGCGCGAGATACTTCTCCTCGAGGTCTAGAGGCAGAGCGTTCGACACTCGTTATGCAGGACCCGGGTTTGAATCCCATATTTTTATAATTTTTTTTTATCACATGCTACCTACTTATAAATATGTCAATATTAGGAATCTAGTTAAACGTTCATTTGTTAACAACACGCCTTTAAATAAATTTATGCTTTTTAAAACTATAATGTACAGCATTCTGAATAATAATAATATGAAATGAAAAGAGAGAGAGAAGAATACTAAAAGTTTCACTTCCGTCGTGCGTAGGCTTGCCACACACTATATTATTTTCACATATTTTTTTTTATAGTCTTTGGTAACCAAATACGAATAGCCAGGTACCTACTTCCTTTTTCCAGTTTTCTCCCCTTCCACACTCTCTTCTGCTTCACAACAAACCCTTATTGTTGATGCCGCAGTCCCACCAGCTCCGGAAATTTCTTAATATCTAAAGAAATTCTTTGCGGCATTCATCTAAAAAAAAAAGTGACTTTTATGGTGTTTTTACATCTGTGCACATACGGGAAGTTCTAGTGAGGTCGTCTAAAATCCATATATGACAATGTCAATGGTTATTTTATCTTTGATCAAATCAACGCTGAAACATTAGTCCACTCACAAAATATTTAGATGCCTAATAAATGTGATCACGTGGAAGTTATTTTAGCGGTCATCCACAACTTTTATGTTTATTTTTTGATAATAATGACTCAATAATTATACGGTACATTCATAATACATATTAGAAAACACATTTATTTTTGACGGTGTCTACTATCGGCTGCATATTAAATTTACCGTTTTAAAATTAACTTACTAACCGTTACGACGTTTTCCCAGCACGGGTAGACAGATAGAAAGGACCACCGCCACGCAAGCCTGTATTAGCACAAACTCCTTGCTTCATTCACATTGGTACATCGTCTTGTACATGCTTTTCTGGTATTCTGACTCTTGACTCTTGACATGACTCAATATTATATCCATTTGATCTTGCCTTGTCTTTGTTGAGCGTCCTCTACACTCATTTCTTTGTTTATTCGCTCTATATTAAACTTAATTTCAATCTTCCGGAACTACAAATTTGTAACACAGTCATACATGGTTTTAACATAAGTACGCCTCATGGATCTTATTTGTACATCATTCAGTCTATTTTCATTCGTTCTCTGTCAGTTCCATGCATCACTGACATATATCAGCGTTGGTATCAGAACTTTACTGTAGACTGCTGGCTTCGCTTCTTCATGCTGCGTATACATTTGTGAGTCAAAATGCGAGCCAATGTCGAATTATGGGAAAGGAACGAAGCAACCGTAAGCGTCGTTTCGTGCCATTTGCTGTTGTTTCGTTCCTTTCCCATAATTTGAGGCTCGGCTCGCGAATGTATTCGCACCATAAGGGTTTCCTGTATTAACGATTTTCGAATGCCCTTATCAGTCATTCCATCTCTGTTGAATATATATTCTAATACACGAACACAAATACAACTATATTACACACTGTTTTCGTATTTTTCTTTCAAACACCACGACTTCGGATTAACTTCTGCATATATTTTGCTCATCCTAAACACGAATTGCTATAAATTGTCCATACTGTTAGGAATCGATATTGCAACAGGCAAAATATTTTCAGATTACTCAGTTTTGCGCCCAATCCTTTACAATTCTCGCATACGTAGATTGAATACCCACATGACATGACATTACATAGAGGAATATGTTCGAGGAATATGTTCGAGGAACAAACAAGGGTTGGGATAGCCGTATTTTTAAGGGCTCTTCCACACAGATAAAGCATGGATAAAGCCTATGGCTTATGATAAGCGAATGCGATAACACAATTTGTAAGGTTAATTCACAGTCAGCTTACCGGGTGGCGAACGAAATTTGCATCTCGAGAATCATCTGGCAGCACTGGAACGGTGATCGTTGTACGGTAGCGCTCGTTATGTAGAATTGGATTTCGATAGTTGCGATAAAATACGTTTAAGGGATTATTCCTATAAATAACCGGCGAGAGTACACACATTGGTTTTTACAAGACGAACGTTTCGATGCGATTGTACGGCTCACGGCACTCCGTAGCCTGGGTTCTCACTGCCTCGCAAAACCTGGTCCGCCATCAATAGGTTAAGGTGCTCCCATAGCCGCTGTGCCCACATGATGCACAGATGGGGCCTTAAAGAGTCGGCGATGTATGAATGTGGTGCGGTGCAGACTACCGAACATGTGGTCAACGAATGCCCGCTCCATTCATTCCCCGGCGGGATTGATGAGGTTCACATGGCGACGCCTGAGGCCCTAATATGGCTCGCAGATCTAGATGTCCCCCTCTGACCCCCCACCATACGAAAGAAGAAGAAGAAGAACGGCACTCCGTGATTATAGTTGATGTGTGTGAATTCAAACTGTGCAGTTCAAAATCTAACCATACTATTGGTCAGCACACGGCCTGTCAAAAGCAAATCGGCGTGATGGAACAGACTATAATATTAATAAAGCGTGTTTTATAAAAAATAGAGATAAAATAAAATAAATATCGCCCGTCCTAAGAATTTCATTAACATATTATTAAAATTTAAGAGTATAGATAAAAATTGTTTTATACTGAATTAAGTGGTTTGGGTTTCAGTCTGTATTTAGTGTCAGTATATTTTCTATTTCCAATCTCACTTTGTTTTGGATCCAGCTTTTTATTTGAGATTAAAGTGTTATTATTTTTGTGAGTTTTGAATGAGAGTGAGATTTTACTGTAAAGTTTAGTACCATAGTACAGGAAGCTTTTTTTTAGACTGAGGACAAAATTAGACATACTAATGACATTATATTAATATTTTAATTTAAAATGAAACTCTCCCTCGATGTTCATGGAAGAGAGAGTTCCCGGCTTTGCAGCCCTAATGAGAACCAGGGTAGCAGGAACGAGAGGAAGGATCAACAACTCCAGAAACGTCCTCATCATCGAATCCCGCCAGACCTCAGGATCGAGCATCGAAAAACATTGGAGAAAAATATTGGCCCCCATAATTATCGCTCCGATATACCAATAAGCTTACAAGAAATATAAATGTTTTATGATATCACTCTCCATTCTATATATTTCCTTTTACTTTTTCTTATGTTTTATTTGTTTTATCAAACTTACATTTCATATTTTATTTTATTTTTACTTACTTATCTCTGTATATAACATTTTAGTTATATTTTATGGAATGTGTGGGATTGCACTCACCTCCCACATTCTGGAATAAACAATTATTATTATTATGATTATTAAAAACAGATGAGGCAAAAAATGACAACAATAAGTGAATCAGAAGCCTAGATAATATCTATGACCACAACGATATGCAACGCTTCCCTCATACAAAGCTGCGATTGACTGTATTAGATGGAATTATTAAGATAAATAAAATTATAAAATTTTGTAAGAAAGATAAAACATACATAATCATAAATGTTAATGTTTTGTTTAATTCTGTACCTTGTTTTTATTCAGATAGAAACATTCAGTCTTACTTATAACGATCCCCTAATGCGCCGCTGTAGCGTTGGTATAACGATACGAGAAAGAGAACCACATATTGCTCAGGTTATAATCTTTAATCATAATAATATTCATGAAAGATTTTATTAGACATGCAGAACTTTGTTCCAAACCCCAAAAAGCCGGTAATTTTCGTATTTCGCGCTTTGTTGCTAACTTCACGTTTCTTCAAATGACATTTATAACGTCATTGGCCCGGTCTATTTTGAATTGCATCCAAATCCGGCCATTTTGATTATGCGTTACGTATTTGCTTTGATAGTGCTGCCAATGGGTATTACTGTTTTTTTACCTTTTTACTGCGCGACTGATCGACATTTAACAAAGTATGTCTTCTCCGTCTTACTACAATCGTAATACATTCTTATTCATTGGGGTCGAGCGGTTTAAAAATCCGTCAACTATTAGTATTGCCTTATTGCGGCCGGTATAAGCAGATTATTAGTAACGTTTCCTACTAACCCGTTCTTATCTCCACGAATTATGTATTATGATTAAGACAGTTTACGTTTGATTATATTGTTATATTATTCTGTGTGGATTGTTTCAACGATGTGGGCATTTGTAATTAAAGAGTTTAATTGCGTACCTAGATTTTAAAAATTCTTTGTCCCGTGAACGGTAATTATATTATAATAGGATGTGGTTGTAGCTTGTAGAAGATCTGGTTATTATGGTTGATTGGGACTCTATAGGAATAATGGATTTGAAAAGATGGGGTATTGAGGATTTGCCACAATAATTTATTTGATTTATATTATATCAGGTAGTATTATGTCGATGGGTGAACTGGCAATAATATTAATTTATCTATTACTTTATTATTAACTATTATATTCATCTACTTCTTTGCTATTAATAAAAATATGTAATAATTTGCAGAACACAACATCATATCTGGTTCAGTTTAAACAGGTCCATGATGCCATCTTACCTTGGATTTCATCATGGGCAGCTGTGAGTTTTGTTACATCACCTCAATCTTAATGTCGAGTGCAGTTTGAAGGAAGGTCGCATGAGATCTACTCCAAGTGAAGTGTTGGGATTATTTTGTGACCCTGTGGAAGAAAGGTCAGGTATAATCATAATGCATCATCATAACGAAAGATTTTCGTATGTAAAACATTTTTTGGTGCGTCAACTCTGGCTTAGCTCTTTCCGTCCAGCCGTCAAAACTCTGTGCGATATAATTTTTTTTACTGTAAATGACAATAAATCTATTCTAAATGATGATGAATTCTTAATTTGTTATTTATTTCTCTGTGTATATAAAGACTTGTTTTTTTTTCATTTTCACTTCCTAAAATAAAAATGAATTTAGATATTTCACATCTTTCAGGCATCCCGTGAATGCTTTTTTTAACGTTACCTCACAAGAGGGTCCTTGTCTAATCAGTGTATAATCAGGGGAACTATGTCGCAAACCGGTTTTAGGGGATGGGATTTATTAATGCGGGTCTTGAAGAGGCCCGGTTTATTTGAAGAAGGAGAAACAGATGCCAGTAGGCATTCGAACCAAAAACGGGTCGAAGAAACGACCCGTTCTCATGAAGCCAACATCAACTACTGTTAACGGATATTCCGCTCTTGTCAGTCGAGTTTCACGTACGTGCAATGGTACACAGGGCTAAATTCTCCTAGCACCTTCGAGCAGGCTTCATTTAAATACCAGTAGAACAGAATCAACATGCCTACATTGCGTCTGTGCATTAAAAATGGCCGATTTGGACCGCCCTCCTTTGCACATCATCGTGAAGTTTTATTAGGTATTTAGGGGCTCCAGCCCAGAGGTGGCTTCCAATTTCGATGTGTAATTTGAAGAATCTGCTATCCCCTTATAATACGCAGTGTTTTAATTGTGTTACTATTTTTAAGTCTAAAAAATACGGTAGGTGAAGGTGATGAATAAGGCGATGGTTGGAAAAAAACTGACTATTCATAATATCTGATCCTTAAACATGGCTAAAGTAATTTATTTTAATGTGAATACCTCAAACATATCCCAACTACTTCCAGCTGTCCGTAACCAGTGAAAATACCAAAAAGATACCACACGGCATAACAGATGATCTAGCACAACATAGCAAGACAAGAAGACATCTACAGACAAGTTCCCACTAAAAAACTCAACACATAAATACGCTACAAGGCTCACAGAAAACTTACTAATACCAAAAGCAAACAAAACAATATTCCAAAAAGGACCATACTACATGGCCATTAAAGTATATAACAACCTTCCACATAACATTAAACAAATACAAGATACACACAAATTCAAATCGTTACTAAACACTTTCCTTGTTAATAAATGTCACTACACGTTGAGTGAATACCTCACGTAAATGAAACACCTATTTTTATTGGTATATATATTTGTATTTTTTTATTTTTACATTGGTATATTGTTATTTTATCTGTATAAACATTGTAATTAAATAAATGTGGTTAGCTGGAAGAAATGGGGTCTACCCATAAGCTATACCTTTTGTAATTTTAATTTTACAATAAATAATTTTTGATTTGATTTAGAAGGATGGTGTTGTTGAATGTAATAATTAAAACGGTGGATACATTATTAAATACTCTTTTAAATAACCTTAAAAAAATGGTTGTCATGTAAAGAATATGGAAATAACAAATCGTGAACTGTAAATGGATGGGTAATAAAAATTGATAAATTAAAAAAAACATTATTTTTGACTGAAATATGTTTGATTGTGAATGTGACGAGAAACGGGAGGTTTGGGAGTACCTAGCTATTAAGATCTGGTCACTAAGTACGGCAAATGTCATTTCAAGCAACGCGCAACGTTACGATAAGAAATGGTGGCACATTAATCGGGGCGATATACATCTACCACAACTGTTTTTTTTTGTTTATGTGATTATCGCACAATAGTTCTAATTGCTACGAGCCAGTGGGAAGAGGGCATCGCCGAAGATCTGCTCAATAAACACATTTCGATTTTGAAAGTTTTTCATCAGGGTGATTCTGAGCGAATCTATTTTCTTCAACTCAATACATTAATTGTGTCCGATTATAATTCTTGCATGAAACTGTTCTACAGTTGGCACTCTTAAGTAAGTACCATTTCCAGACTTTCTATATAATTTCGTATTCATTGTAACATGATAGGCAATCTAAGGTATTGATTTTCCACTATTAGATATGTCAATGTTGTAGATTTTTTTCTCCATTCAATATCTTCCATTTCTGCCATTGAACACGGAATAACCATGAAAATTCTCAAACTTCCGGAATAAATATGTTAAATCAACCATAAAACACATCACAATTGCAAGGTGTAACGAACGAACAAATAAAAAAAGAAAACAATCCTATAATAATGTCAAAATAAGATGCGAAAACACAAATGCGCAAATAATTCAATAAAAACATAAAAAGGGCTACATCAAAAACACGCAAAATAAATTACATAATGTTTATAAAAAGACCTTTTCTATAAAGTGGCATGTAATTATTTTTATAAAACCCGATGACACATCAATAAAATGATTGTCGTGTTGTGCTTAGTACATTTTTTTGAGGCCGTGACCTAAATTTTTTCGCCGGTGTACCACAAGGCCTTACTTTAGTGCCTACAGGGTGATTGGGCGTGCATTCGTCCTCCATTTTCGTTTTTTATCGATTTATTTTTCAATGTTACCGTTCATTTTATTGGTATTTTATAAGTATTTGTTCGTTTTTATCAACTTGTCTCAATGTTACGATAGATGGGAATGGTTACGATAATTGGAGTTTTTTGAATTGTTAAAAAATGTGCGTGCTTTTTGTAAATCTGACTAACTAATAACTAACCGTTTTCATGCATGGTTAGACAAAAAGGATGAAACGCAACATAACTTTGTCATTACACGCACTCCTTATGGAACCACATGATGCTTTATTTTATAGCCATCACCATATGGAAACTAAACCGGGAGCCGTATTAAAATATTTGTTTTACACGATCATTATTTTCAAACTTTGTCATTAGACTTACCATTAATCTTATAAAATATTGGAATTTTACTAAATCATTCAATTTGGGAAGCGGGTGTGGATACCGCCACCCCGGGGACCATTTATTGGATAGCCAACACCGCTTCCATAGACTTAGCAATACATGACAATTCAGACCCTGAAAAAAATATCCCTCCATTTCAATCAATTCATGTTTTATTATTGTTAATATTACATAAATCATGTACGACTACCATAATGCGGGCGTGAGCCTAGTATGGTAATTTAGAAAGACAAAAAAATGTAATTTTTTAATATGTATTTAAAAAAAGAAAAATAAATAAAAAAAATAGGTCACCCCAAGTGGTTCTCATACCTTTTACCTTCCCGAGAACTTCCTCTCCTTCCCTTTCTCAAAAAAGACCCTCCACATAGCATCCCAAAAGATGACACACAAATTATTTTCCTTAGGGCTTCCTGTGTCGGGTTAAGCTACAAGCAAAAAATTTGTATATTCTTGGTATACCTTATATCGCCACGAATATAGGTAATAAACATTAAAATCGCTTGGAAAACGGATTCTAAGAACTCTCGATTTCATGCGCCAAAGTGGTTTTTATTGTGAACAATTTTACAAGAAAGAAATAAAACAATCAAGGGAAACTGTCACAGATAATCTTAGCCATAATATTGTATATTTTTAAGTTGTTTCTTTTATGCGTTCATACATTTCTATTGAATTTTTTTTTAATACATTATATTTACATTTTCAGTAATTAATAATTTTATTTTAATTCTACACAAGGGAAACGATGGAAAAAGCTTTAATTTATTTAAAGCATATTTTTTTTGTGTTCATAATGTTAACCAATTCCTAATAAAGATTACTCGAAAATAGTGATTTAGCATTAAATTCGCCTTAATTTAAAAACCAAACAAAGCGTCAAAAATGGTATCACTTTGAGCATAGATTATATGAGAAATCATACATGTCATTTGCCTAAAATAATAATATGAATAGTCATAAAATAGAACGCAGCTAACTCAACCATCCTCTTTCCTTCTTCTTGCCCTCCCCAAAAGTTTTCTTTTTTTTACTAAAATATTTTAAATCTAACAAAAAAGATTTTGTCAGTGATCTTCAATAATTTGGACGAATGCCGAAACAATATTCGATGATCATTATGAGCACCCTATACTAGTGCCAATATAAAATACATACATACGAATTATGTCACGTGTGTTCTAATACATTTAGTAATATGTCATGTGTAAGCTTCTCATCATTTGGCATAATTTAATATGGTAATACATGGCTGTGAAACGTTGCTCAACCTACATTATCAAAAGAATTATGATGATTCGCCAATTTGCAAAGCTAATAATCATCCTTGTACTTTCATTGCGATTTTATAATCAGGAAAATGATGATAATTTGTGATTATTTTATGATATTGCGTCAGTCTTTTTTTTATGCCAGCAATTTACATAGATAAATCACCTTCCTTTTTATTTGTCAGTGTGTGTTTTTTGTTATGTTGACACCTTGTAACTGTATCAGTTTGCCTGGTACGGTTTCTATAGCACACATTATTTGGGGGTTGTATTTTATCTATTACATGGTAATTTGTCAACGAACAATAATCAGTAATCACCGCATACTATGGCTACGTATACTCAATGATAAAATACGGAATAGTTTTTTGGAGAAACTCAGTAAACGCCAAAGATGTTTTTATCATCCAAAAGAGGTGCCTACGAAAAATTACAAACTCTGATCACCGGGATTCATGCAGACCAATTTAAAAAAATCTTAAACTTCTGACAGTGACGGACATATATATAATGAAGTTATGCCTGTTAGTTCGATCATCTCCAGAAAAGTTCCCACAAAAAACTCAACACATAAACACGCCAAAAGGTTCCTAGAAAACTTATTAATCCCAAAAGCAAACAAAACTATGTTTCAAAAAGGACCACACTACATGACCATTAAAGTATATAACAACCTTCCACGTAGCATCAAACAAATAACCGACATACTTAAATTTAAATCATCACTAAAAACATTTATTTTAAACAAATCTCACTACACGTTAAATGAATACCTTACATAAATTAAATACCTCTGTTTTTTTTATTTTTTATTTACATACATTTGTCAACATGTAATTGTTGGGTTATGTAATATAATGTGTATTTGTTGGGTTAGCTGGAAGAAATAAGATGTAACCCTTTGTACTGTGTATTTTTGTGCAATAAATTTTTTGTTTTGAATTTTGAATTGAAAAACAGTTGATAGAATGCCAAACGATAATTTATTATTTTTTGAAAAGTTCTTCTAAAAGTTTTTACTTAGGACGGGTTGTTTCGGAGAATTTGAACAATTCATCAAATTTCAACGTTCATTTTCAAGTTCTGTGAAAGATTTTTTAGAGTTCTTTATCAATTTCAGTTTTGTCAAGCACCTAGCCTATAATGATATAATAACAGAACTTGAATAGGACTTTCACAGAACCCGGAAATGAACGTTGAATTTTGATGAATTGTTCAAATTCTCCGAAACAACCCGTCCTTAGTGATGACATATCTAATTAATGAATTATAGTCAAATTACTTCGTTTCCAATACTTTATTATATACTAGATCTAAATATGAAGAGAAAATTGTTCTCAAAACATTTAACTTTTTTCTAATAAAGTGATATAAACAAAGTAATTTGATAATAAATTATTATAAGCAATAATTGTCGGCTGCAATATCAATACAAATTGAAAATATCTCCAGAGTAAAAATAAATGCCGCCGACGGGAATTCAACGTTTCTGATGTCCGGTCGTTGTGCTCTGAGACCCCTGAGCTACGTCGGCTTATTTCCAACACGCCAAATAATTCAATATGTACTAGCACTTCAATCAACAATTACTGCTTATTATATTTTTTCACCTCTAAACAACCAACTTTATTTCGTAGGAAAGGCTTTTTAAGTGCTAAATTTCCCACTAGATGGCGTCGAGACATATTATATCTACATTTGTTGTTGAAATATTTTGACTTGTTAGTAGTTGTTGATTGAAGTACTAGAACATATTGAATTATTTGGCGTGTTGGAAATAAGCCGACGTGGCTCAGTGGTCCACAGCATCTGACCGGACATCTGAAGGCACGGGTTCAATTCCCGTCGGCGCGGCGGCATACATTTTTACTCGGGAGATATTTTCAATTTGTATGGATATTTCAAGCGACTAATTATTGCTTATAATAATTTGTTATCCTTTGAGCTATACATAAAAAAACCTTGTCTTGTAAACATTAGTTAATTAACTACTTGATTTAAATGTTTCGAGAACAATGTTCTTTTCATCAGGACGAGTCGATTTGAAGAGAACATTGTTCTCAAAACATGTAACTTTTTTTCTAAAAAAGTGATATAACAAAGTAATTTGACATTAATTCAGTGATTATTTGTTAGCACACAATCCATGCTTCACACATGGAGAAAAATAAGTACAGTGAATCTATTCAAATCATTAGTAATCCGGTTAAAAATGGGTTTGAAGGCCGTTTCCTGATAAACTTTTATTAAATTCCTAATTTATCGGAACACGTATTAATGCACGTGTATCTGCCTTGATAATATATACTCACGAAATGCAAAAATATTATGTTACGTACACATACGCGAGCTGCCGAACTGAACCTCAACTTATGGGAATTGAACGAAGCAACCGCAAATGGCGCGAAACGCCGCTTGCAGTTGCTTCGTTCCTTTTCCGTAATTTGTGGCTCGGATCGCAAATGTGTACGTTCTCAAATGTATACATACCATTAGGTTTTTCTTGAACACGTGTTCCAACGTATTAATATATTCGTCATTTACTAAAACTTTATCGGGATACCTATTAATTCATCCGTTCCAAGTTTTTAACCGGATTACGAATAAATTGAAGAGATTCTTAGTAAATTAGTAATACTCATTTTGATACCCAATTCAAGTATTTCATCGTATTTTAAATTCCTGGAACATTCCCGACTTCTATATACATACACTTGTGTATCTTCTATCAACCTATCTATTTATGTAAAGGAGAGTGTACGTACGTGCCCAATGGATATAAAATAATATAAATAAAACCTACACGTAACACGCAAAACCAATATAAACACACATCACTCACAAGATCATATTTTAAATGAATTATTTTCTCTTCAAATGTATTATGTAGATTATAGTTTCATATTATAAAATGAAGGCCTCAGCACGGGCAAGCCACCCAGTGAGGTCAACATTACTGGAAAACTTTGAAATGTAAAAAATATAGTACCAAATTAAAAAAATAAACACCTCGAATATCTAATTTCAACTGATTTTTTTTTTGTCAAAAGCACGCATAATTCAAGGGGCACACATAAAGTTAACTTTAGTAAATGAATTTTTTGTAACAAACGAAAAATAGATAGCAGCAGCGTAGAGTGCTCAAAAATATCTCCACAAAACATACATAAAGGTGACCCGGTACCTAGACCATGTGGAAAACCTCAGAGCCTTATGTTTGGAGTGAAATTATTTTTAAATTTTGATTGTTTCGTTGTTGTTGGAATGTGAAAAGATTAAATTACTTTATAAATATGTTTTTGTCAGTTTGCATAATCATTGATTTCCCAGAAATACTCGTTACAATCATGATTTGATAATAGCATTATGTGCCATTAAAAACGACGCAATAAAGAAGGTACCTGCTAATAAAGATCACGTATCTATTTTCACAGAAATCATAACAAAAGAAATAGGTTGTGAAAATCGGAGAAATTAATTCGATTAAATAAATAACCATCTAGCCATTTCTAAGCAGTCGTAGGCAGGGGATAGACTGCCACACAATTCTGTCTTGACATTTCTTGTTTCATTCACATTCATACAAAATCTTGTTATTTTGACTCCTGACATGGCCTGAGTTAAGTTTTTGATTCCCTTGATGGTATAATGACTTTCTCAATCGTCTCTGACTTCTTCTACTTCACTTTAGCGTCATATTATGTTGATATATTTTTTAATAAAAACATCGCTTTCTTTAAAAAGCGTATATGTATGCAGATATTAAGCAAAAATCCTGTTGATTGTTAACAATAACAAACTTAATACTAATTATTTTTATAAGCAATAATTGTTCGCCTGAAACACTCATCCACATTGAAAAAATCTCCTGATAAAAAATACATGACGCCAACGGGACTCGAACCCGTGTCCATTCGATTTCCGGTCGAAAGCTCTGACCACTGAGCTATGGAGGCTTATCTCTTACCCGCGAAATTATTCAATATATGCTAGTGTTTCATTCAACAATTACTGCTTGTTACATTTTTTTTTTTTTTTTTTTTTTTCACCTAGAACAACCAACTTTATTTTATATGAGAAAGGCATTGTAAGTGCTAACTCTCTCACTAGATGGCGTTGAGACAAATTGTCTACATTTTTAGGTGAAATACTTGAACTTGTCAAATATTAATTATTATTTTTTCGATAAATTAATGTTTTTAAGACAAGATTTTATTTATGCATAGCACAAAGGATAACAATTATTTTTATAAGCAATAATTGTTCCCTGAAACACTCATCCACATTGAAAAAATCTCCTGATAAAAAAATACATGACGCCAACGGGACTCGATAATAAGGCGAACAATTATTGCTTATAAAAATAATTGTTATCCTTTGTGCTATGCATAAATAAAATCTTGTCTTAAAAACATTAATTTATCAAAAAAATAATAATTAAACTTAATACTCTTTAACTATTTTCATAATACCTACTTCTTTTTGTATGTAATTGTTGTGTACCTTTTATTTTTGTCATAATAATAACAAACTTACGTACATTTAAAATAGCAAAAAAAAAAACAACAAATTATATATTTTAAATTACAAGAATATTACCTACTTTTATAAATCGCTAGAAAATGTTTTACACCACTGCCAACCGGTATCCTTCGAGTATGTTTGTAATTATGTTTGGTGTAATATTGTGACAATTATAATTGGTGAATGTACTGTAGCCTGAGCCCAAATAAGTATTTGCTGGTTGAACTCCTTTATACAATATACAATTTACTTATCGTATACTAATACCTATTTGTGTTGTGCCTACTTATGTCTTTCATGCTCAGCTTATTATTTTATTTACTATGTTATACTTCTTATGATGCTATATACTTGTTATAATGCTCCTGTATGATTTACCTTGAATGTAAAAGCCGTTAAGGCGTGAACAAACAAATAAATAAATTTTGTCATGTATCACATTTAGCCATTCACATGTAATTTTGTAATTGTTAACATACCTACTAGTTTATTTTTCTTTTATTGCAATGAATTAACTCTACCTTAACTTATCTATTCACATACCTACCTTTCATATTATGTTTACTTTTATTTTTTATTTTTATAGTCTATCTTTTACCATTTAAAAATGTTTCTGTATGTTATGTTATGTAAAAGCTTGTTATGTAAAAAACTTGTTATGTAAAAGCCCACCAGGGCGTTGAAATTAATAAAATAAAATATATTCTCCTTAAACCTATTTCTTAATTCATCCTTTCTATATGCCAAAATCATCTAAGCGTCCCTTATAAATTACGCTTACATCAGCCGTACATTATTCCGTATACAGGTATGCCTCAAGAATCACAATTCTACGGCATTGTGTCTACTTTCTTTCTTCCTCTGCCAGTTCACAATCTTCATTGTAGAACATCAGGGTGTATCATCACTCCATTGCGGACTGTTGTGAACGCTGTCTGCGTTGTTTTATTTAGTCATCACAAAAGCCCAAATTGAGGTCATGAAAATGGAAGAAATTAACTCGACATACTTTGTCCAAATTAGTTCATGGTTAGGTACATCAAACCTTCTACTAGAAAATAAGTAATTACTGTTGATTTTCTATATTGATCTGCTGCGAAAACCTCGAATAAGTGGATTAGAGCAAATTGTAAAGAAAGATTGGCCTAAAATGCTACTTTTAAAGTATATAAATAGGACATGGATAAAGGTTTTACCTTCAAGGTAAACCTTTAGAATCGCAAGGGATACTAATGGGTGTTTTACACTATGCTGTTTTTCCTACCGATCCCCACATGCAAACTATATCGGAACCCATGTGAAATATCTTTGCTTTATACGATTATTATTTACATACTTACGATTTTAGAGAAGAAATAATGTTTTGAAAATGAAATAATATCTGTGATAAACATTTAAGGCGATGCACTACGTCGTGTAATATTTTAAATAGAGCCGCTATCAATAACAACCCTTACGTAGATGGCGATAAGGTTTAAATTCCCGCTTAACACCATCCGCCTGTTTTGATTTATGCAAGAAAAAAACATGGCCCAAAGTGCCTTTTATTTTATTTTGTGCATGTTCAGGCATAAATATTTAATTTTTTTCGATCATTTTATAAATAACTTAATTTGACATATTATACAATAAAATCATAACCGAAAATGGGTTCGTAAGTAGAAGATTTTCAACTTTAAAGCAGTTTTCATAGGCCTTATACATAATTTTTTTCTGGGCTTATAAAAGGACTTATCTAAAAAATACTCGATTGATTTAAAGGCCAAGATGTATTCCACTCGCAGTATTTAATTAAAGCATCTGAAACATTTCTAGGCCACCAAATTTTCAAACCAAAAACACATGATTTTGCATTACATGTCTTATGTATGTTATTTTATCAATATTTTAAATATGATACGATATAAACACGCAACATTTCCATGTAATTTAGTTGCATAATTACTATAGCAAGATAAAGTATGCTGAAGTAGACATTTTTGTAGATAATTCAAAAATATATTTTTTCAAAATATGTAACAACTATCGGTCTAATTATATCATGTAGTTGTGTCCCTCTTTGTATATCTTGCTTCTCTTTATATTTGAGTGCGTTTTTATAATTTTGTTATTTTATGTGAATACATAATATTACATATGTTTTAACTGAGTTTTGTGTGGGTACCCATTATAACTGATTTTTTTATAGCTGGACTGCATTCGTTCTGGATCTCCACTCTGAGCTGAGTGCCTTGTACTGTACACATCTCAATTACGCCCAACAATTGATTTTGGGATACACCTCTGAGCTGGGTATCTTGTGCTGTACAAATCTCAATTACGCCCAACAATTGATTTTGGGATACAGCTCTGAGCTGGGTGTCTTGTGCTGTACAAATCTCAATTACGCCCAACAATTGATTTTGGGATACACCTCTGAGCTGGGTGTCTTGTGCTGTACAAATCTCAATTACGCCCAACAATTGATTTTGGGATACACCTCTGAGCAGGGTGTCTTGTGCTGTACAAATCTCAATTGCGCCCAACAATTGATTTTGGGATACACCTCTGAGCTGGGTGTCTTGTGCTGTACAAATCTCAATTACGCCCAACAATTGATTTTGGGATACACCTCTGTGCTGGAGCACCACAATACTTGATAAACCTACTTGATTATATGCAAAGACTAGCTTAAAACATGCGTTGGTAACAGACCGAATGACATCTACAATGTACAGACACAATGTAGGCATGCTGAATCTGTTCTACGTGTATTTTAATGGAACCTGCTAGGGTACACGTGCGTGAAACTTGACAGACACTTTCACAGTCGATTCGTATGTGTAACAAGCAACCGGAATCGATTTTTCTTTCTTCATAAATATAAGCCGGGCCTCCTCAAGACTTGTATTAATAAAAACCCTCTTACAGCCCCTACCTTAACACGCCTCACAAAGGTGCTCAACCGATTGGCGATATAGCTTCCCTGTCTTTACACTGTACAGACAGGGGCGCTCTTGTGACGTGTCACATAAAAAAAATTGTACTTCATGTAATTTTCAAAGAGCTCATCTGTAAGCAAGGTTGTGCAAATTTCTCGAAGCCGGTTCACACAACTACTAACTTAAGGTTACTACGAATAGTATTGTAAACAAATTAAGAATAACTACTTTTGACTTCATCTTCCGCTGCTTGCCTCTACAATCGCATCGCGTGATCGCATCTATTATGAAGCCTAACTTTGACCTTCGCGGTGCCCCAGAAACCCGAACAGAACGATTAACGCTGTGACATTTAGGCGTATCCACTGAAGAGAATTTAATCCCTAGAAATGCGATCTAGAATACCGATTTGAAGGGAAACTGATGCGGCCAAATTTATGTCAAATGAAATTCCGATAGTAGAGTAATTGAACGATTGTTAATCGCAGAGCGAAACGTTAACGCGTCGAAGACGCTTGTCTATGGCGGTTGTCCATGGCGTCTATGCTCTCAATCAAAATACACATCTTGGAAGCTGAAACTCGGCGGATAGATTTGTTGTCGATGACATTGCTTTCTATGAACTTTTGGTGGCAATCACGAATACACACGTATACGCATACGCAAACTTATACGTATTTTTTCTGAAATTGTACGACATTCCAGCAGTTATAGGACATAAGACATAAGTTAATGAAGTATATAAACTATAAATTGCATATTCTTGTAGAAAACATTGATTATAACTACTTACTAGATAAATTGTCCTTATTAAAACTTTCTGAAAGAAGAATAAACACAGATTTAATAGTATTACATAAAATACTTCATTACAAAATTGACTGTCCTGAATTACTCCAATTAATCAGCATCCACATACCCAAAAGATCTTGCCGAAATTTACTACCCTTTTATTTTTACAACACCGGACACTGTCTTATCAAAATTCCCCGATTCCAAGACTTCACAGCCTCGGAAATAAATATTCTGATCTGGGAGATATATTTCATGTTAAAAATAATCAATACAAATATTGTTTATTTCAATTCTTTTATATATCGAGACACAAATAGACATCTATAATTTCCGCAATATATATATTTTTACTTTTTATTTTGAACATCTATGTATGTGAGACTTCTTATCATTTTTACTAATGTATCTTATTTTATTGTATGCTTTTGTTGTAACATTTAATATTTTTTCGTTGTATTATGTTTCCTTTATTGTTTTAATTTTGTAGAATTTATAATAACTGTGATACTCAACTATTAAACTTTGTAGTGTGTAAAAGCCCATTAGGGCGTGTAATAAATAAATAGTCGATTGTCCAGTCCCTGGGGAAGAAGGTTCAATTTTCAGTCAAACCTTTTATTTTTAAATACATTTTAAAAGTTTACAGCAATTTAAGAGCCAGTCCCTGGGGAGAAAGGTTCAATCTTCAGTCAAACCATTTTTTTTAGTTTTTAAGACATTTTAAAAGCTCACAACAGTTTAAGTGCCAGTCCCTGGGGGAGAAGGTTCAATCTTCAGTCAAATCATTATTATTTTTTTATGTTCAAAAGACAGTTTAAGAGCCAGTCCCCGTGGAGGAAGGTTCAATCCACAGTCAAACAAAAAATAATGTTTTAAATTGTCTAACAGCCGCAATAAGAGATGGCGCAATTAGGTTGAAAATAGATTAAAAGTTTTTTTGTTGTTTTTATTTTTTTCTCTTTAACCCCTCTAGCGTTTTAGGGTCATATATGACCGGGCGTCAATATTTTATAAAAGTATTTTTACCTTTTCTGTATTATGCGAAAATACATCATTTTTTGACATTGGAAAGAGAAATAATAATTCGTTCCAGTTTATCTCAATTATTTATACTGGGATCCATTAATAAAAACCTGGAAATAGCCAAAATGAATAATTCATATTTTGCACCGCTATCGTAACAACAGGTTTAACTTTAAAAATTATATATTATTTTTTTATTATATGAACGAGATAAAAGCGAAGGTACAGTTTTCTTATAAATTCCCCAAACAAAAGGAACATGTTTTCGAAGTATTGAGTTCTCTCAATTTTTCTATGATCGGATTAAAAATTTAAGTAAAATTGTGGTTAGTGTTTTCGACGACATCTTTCACGTTTGTCATTAAAATTTTTGTATTTAGAAATAGTAATGCTTATAAATCAGAAAGATAATTTTGTCTTGTTTCTAAAACAGTATTTGTTTTTACGGAAAATTAAAAAATAAGATGTAGGTACCTATATAGCGCATTTGAAATACACAGAAAACTTTGAATTTGAAAAACTGAACAAATTTGATGAATGTACTGGGTTATTATGTAATGGGTTAATCCATCTTTTATAGGGAATTCTCGTGCATTTTGTAAATAATTTATTTCAATAAAGATAATTATTTTATTATGTGCCTCTTTTTTTTCTTTTTTTTTAAATGCATTTTCAATTTTTTGTAGTTGTTTTAAAAATTGCGTGCTATTTCGGCTCTGAAAACGGTCATGCGCCATTTTGACCGCTACGTCACAAGTGCTACGTCACACCTTTGCCGCTGCCGCCGCCATCGGTTTGCAGGATCTACTCGGGCCGGTCAACAGTGACGTCATCGTTCGCCCTTGAACGCTTGATCAATCACCGGGCGTTTTTAGCTGCATTGAAATATTTCGTTCGCGCCTGTTTTTAAAGTCATTATAACTTTAATAAATGATTTTTGAAAATTATAAAAACTATGTATTCTTGTGTCTGAAGTGTTTCTACATGTGAATAATTAATAATCAGTGATTTTTTGGTGCGAAGAGAATTCCCTATGGGGATACCATCGTTTCACCGGCTCTACATAACTCAGACTCTTGGCTGTTAACTTTTGCTTTAAAGTGTAGACAGAATTATTTGACTGTAAGTTGTCGTTAAGACCCATCGATTCCAAGTCCCAGATATTCAATGATATTATTTATCTGTACAAAAAAGGATTAAGATATTTGAAAAAGTTGGATCAATTTCACCCGGAGTGAGAGAAATTAATTCAATAAGTTCGTATCACATTTCTATCCGTGTAATTCTTCAGTGGGTATATTATATTGTTACCCTTCCACCGTTGAACGTTGTTTGTTGCTGTGTAACACTTTTGCGTCTCGTTTCGGGCGTCCATAGCCCGTGGGTTACTTTCATTGTTCGGACGATCTGTGAATGCTAAAATAGCCTATTTGGGTTGGGTGAAAGTGGATTTTTAGGGCATTTCTGTCTTTCTTTCTAGCCTACTTATTTCTTTCTCGATGTCTTAAAAACTTTATTAAATGAATGTAGTATGAAGCTTTATTAAATTTAACTAACTAACTGCCTCTGTGATCGAGGGGTAAGCTCTTGACTAGCAGTCCGAAGACTGCGGGTTCAAATCCAGGCGTGCGCAAATAATTTTTATTTGATATATTTGTGTTTTTTCACTATTTATCAAGATAGTCTTAGTATCGCCCAGGTGTAAGACCACCACTCAGAATTTATTTATTTATGTCTATTCTTGAATGCACATTTTACAAATGATTACAGTGGTTTATATTGTAGTATAGAGAAAAAAAGTACAGAAAAAAGGTATAAAAAATAAAGAACATAGGTTGATATAGGTAAAACTGTGTGTGGGTGATATTGTGTGCTACGTGAACACCTCACTAGGAGAACCTGTGCTGAGGTGTTAACGTGTTTGTGGTTAAGTGTGACAGGTATTTATGTGTTGTAGTAGAAAGTTTTTTTTTTTTCACAGACATATATTGAAACATGAAAACACACATTTATATGTGAGTGTATGTATTTTTGGATAATTCTTGAAGAACGTGTATAATATTTAATTTTACTTATCATATTTTGGTTATGTTAGGTTTGGAATTATAATCTTTTGAATAAAGTGAATATCTTCATTTTTTATCCAGGCTACGATATTTTTTTTGAGAAAGTTTGTAGATGTATTTGTAGTCATTAATTGTTTCAAAGTAATGGGCATACTGTTAAAAAGTTTGGTTGCGTAGTATTGAAAGTGTCTTTGTCCGTGTGTGGTGTGTGTTATCGGAATGTTCAGTGTTTTATTTGTTGATGACCTGGTTTTTATTATGGCTTTTGGTTGATTTGTAATATGAAGATTATTATGATTGAAAGTTGTTTGAAGTTGCTTCAGTCATGTTTGGTGACCAGATCTGAAAATCCTGGTACTTCCCAACCTTCCTCTTCTCCATCTCCCTCGCTTTTTCTTTTTCCTTCAGTCTCGCAACACACCCCAATTGGGGATGCCACATTCTCACTGGTTCCAGACGGTTGGGAGCAGTTGTAACTCTTGTGCGGTATTCACATAAAAAACTAACCATTCAAAACCCTCATCATTAATTAAATGAAGGAAAACCTTAAATTGTAATATTTAATTAATATATATTTATCCAAGACACTATCTAGATTGCATTTAGTTTTGATAGAATCTTTGCAATCATACATACCTAAAGATAGCTGCCAATAAAAAGTGCGGTCAGAAAAATGAAGACAATGTTGGTTGCTCTTATTCGAAGTATGATACAGTTAAATGTGCACTAGGCGATGCACTACGTCGTGTAATATTTTAAATTGAGCCGCTATCAATAACAACCCTTATGTAGATGGCGATAAGCTTTAAATTCCCGCTTAACACCATCCGCCTGTTTTGATTTATGCAAGACAAAAATATGACCAAAAAGTTTATTTTATTTTCTGGATGTTCAGGCATAAATATTTAATTTTTTTTTCGATCATTTTATAAATAACTTAATTTGACATATTATACAATAAAATGATAACCGAAAATGGGTTTGTAAGTAGGAGATTTTGAACTTTAAAGCAGTTTTCATAGGCCTTATACATTATTTTTTTCTGGGCTTATAAAAAGATTTATCTAAAAAACACTCGATTATATCAAAGGCCAAGATATATTCTACTTGCAGTATTTAATAAAAGCATCTGAAACATTTCTAGGCGACCAAATTTTCAAACCAAAAACACATGATTTTGCATTACTACGTATGGCATCGCCTTAACCATAGATCTATAAAAGGCATAACTTGATATCGCACAACCTACGTCGTGCTACATAAAACAACTTGTGTTTTATTGATAATAGTTTATCTAAGCATTTCGAATACGGGACGATCTCCCTTTTCTCAGCGAGAAGCGAGAAGTAAGGTACTACTTACCACACTTTCTTATTATATAAAAATCATAGATAATTTCGCTATAATCTCTGTGGAATCGAGAATAAAACGATATAATGGCGGTAACAGCGTTCTTGTAATAGCGGTTTTGTCGTTTCGCCGTTAGCGTAAGTAAAATTACATTGGAAAAGGAAAATCTGGTGTCAGGCTCATTGGCGGGCGGAATGTTAATTTTCAAATAAAATTATTGAAGGATGTTCTTTTTGTAAAAACAAATATGGGAAAGAATGTATTAAAGTTGTTTATTGAATATACGCCCCGAGGGTGTTGAGTTTAAATTTAAAAAATTAAAATGTAGTATTATTAAGCGTAGTCATATTTTTTAGAGAATTTTTTTTTTTTATGTGAAACATCACGAGATTCCAAACTGCTCTCAAAAGTCTGGACCCAGTGAGACTATGGCAATGAGTTATTGTGAGGCTGAAGGTAGTGGGAAGGGGGAGGAGATGAGGAGGAGGAAGGTAGAGAAGTACTTGGGTTTTCAATTTTGTTAGGTTTTGTCTTATGTTAGGGCGACACTGAGAGAATTTTCACTCTGGAACGTTCCGCAAATATACTATATATTATTTTGAATGACTAATTTGTGATATGACACAAATTAATCAAACACAATTTACTTGCGCACACCGGTATTTGAACACGTGACCTCAAGCTTAGTAGTCGAGAGCCTTACCTCTCGACCACGGAGGTCATCATGAATTTTGTGAACTTTTGTAAATTATTTATTTTGGGATTTGTTGATTTCATATCGACCCGTTCAGGAATGGCCTTATTGCTACAAAACCGAGGTACGTACGTATGACGTCACGTGTACCTCGCAAGATTTCGATCGTTTACAAAAATTCAAACTTAAAAATTATGAAAACTAAATACTAGTATTTAAGTTAGAAGGTGAATATTCCTATATTTTCTATAATTTTCTTGTGGTTCATTCCTCATATTGAATTTGAAGTACATAAAATAATACACTGGATCCAGGCATTAAGTAGATGCTTAGTAAGATATTGGACTATTTACTATTTTGTAGCAATGACTATGGGTGGGCAGTGGGTTCAATCCTCTGTTATTCCTACATCGCAAGCATCATTTTCCGTTTAAAATTATGGCAGTAGGAAGAAAAATATCGTCGGGTTACTGGTAGGTACCCATGGAATTTCTTTCAATTAAATTGTTTTCCTTTAAGTATGTATATAAAAGCCATAAAAATCAATCTATCTTCATATAATAAATAGCCTTTCCTTAAAATCATAAATAATTCAAGTAAAAACTGAATTTATTATTCTTTAATTGGCTATTGCTAATTTTTTAAGAATCTCTTCAAATTGTTGTTAATTCCAATCAAAAACAGGATTGCAGGCCTTACAAATGAATCATCAGGTTTGCTGATAAAATTTTAGTAAATTACGAATAAATATGTCATGATATCGGAACACGTGTTCATGAAAATACGAATATTTTTGCATTATAACAATTTTTTTTTATCGTTATGATAAGTCAAGGCAAATAGATAAAACAGTCTTTAATTGATGTTTTATTAATAAATCCAGTTAATTTGTTATATTTTGTATTACTTTTGCTTACAAAAACTTACATAAAAAACTTAACATACTAAAAAAAATGACCAAATTCACAATTCGCACAAATAACCATGTACAATGTGACTCTAGAATAGTTGTAAAAAATTATAAAACAACTAAATTTAAAAAAAATGTCGTAAAGACAAAAATCGACCTCTCTTCGTGTGTGAATACAAGTAAGTTAAATGTGAAAAGGTGTGAAAAGATTTTTTATTAAAAATAAAAATCAAAGTTTACAATTAATTTTTATTTTTTATTTATTAGTTAATCGCACGCCCCTGGTATGACGCCACGATTACTATCACGCTCTTGGTCGTGAAAGTCTTTGAAGAATGGTGTACCCATTCTTCTCCTTCTCTCTATTCTACCAGCGAGCCGCGAGCCATACAGAGGAGAAAACTATAGACTACAATCCACGGCCACTTCGTATGTCAATGTCTGTTGTTTCAATGTTACGTTCAAGTGTGCAGCCAGGGAAAATGCAATAAAATTTTATTATTTTTTTTTATTTCACAAAATGTTTATTATATAAATATTAGCTATTGATATCACAACAAATAAAATAGTAGTTTTGAGAAAATTAGAAGCGTTTTAAAAAAACTACACGGAGAAAAATGACTATTGCTAGTTTATTAAGAATCTCTTCGAATTACTTGTAACTATCTGACGTGTACCCGTGTTATTCTTAAGAGATAGACAGATACAACACCAGACTTTTATGTAAGTAGGTTTTTTTAAGACGTACAATTTCGTAGTACATTATTTTGATGTATTTCATAGGGTTTAGCCAGCATAGTCCCCGCTACTCCATTATAATTATCATATCTTCTGATATTATGTATTTTCTTAACTTACAGTACATTTATTTATTTATTTATGTCTATTCTTGAATACACATTTTACAAATGATGACATTGGTTTATATTGTAGTACAGAGAAAAAAGTACAGAAAAAAGGTAAAAAAAATAAAGAACATAGGTTGATATAGGTAAAACTGTATGTGGGTGATATTGTATTTTAAGTGAACACCTCACTAGGAGAACCTGTGCTGAGGTGTTAACGTGTTTGTGATTAAGTGTGACAGGTATTTATGTGTTCTAGTAGAAAGTTAATTTTTTTTTTCACAGACATATATATTTTTTTTATTTTTTATTAGGTACAATCACAGACGTAGGAATTAATAGACGAGAAGATAAAGGCGAGGGGTAAAATCAACTGTTGAAGAACGAAGGGAGTGAAGATGACTGTGATTCGTCAATAAATCAATCTGACAGTAAATAGGCATCTCGCATTATAATATCACCATTTACTTCTTAAAAGTAAAATCTGCTTTGAATGAATAGACATTTTTACATGGGAGCGCAAATTACTCGCCACGTTATGAACAAATTTGCGAAGTCCAAATTCGGCAAAGTAAGGCAGCTTCTATATTCAGAGTCGTAGTTAGTTTCAGAGTATTTAGTTAAGACACTTTTATAAATGTTCATAATTTACTTCCCAGCAACCAACCAGCTTTGTGTTTCGCGTCCAGACGTTTCTCGATGTGATAGTAACAACTGATTCATATTATACGATGTGAATATGCTTAAAATAAAATAAAATAATGCTTATATATGGAATGTAATACGACAATTGGGTTTATTCTCTTTTTTCGCATCTATTTTTACCAGTTTTCATAGTACAAGTAAACATTTTGCCGTGTTATTTCGTAAAATGAACCGATGATGCCTCGACCATAGTTCGCACAAGAATGATGACGTCACGTTTTCAAATTTCACTTGAGGCCATACGCGAGCCCAGCCGGCTCAATGGAACCGGTATGGGGAGTGGGGATAATACGCTTTTAATCACTTAGGGCAAGTATACTAATATTCATATGTCTATGGGTACAATATTTTTTACAATTCAGGTTATCCAGTAATGTAGGCCTCACTGGGTGGCTTGCCAGTGCTGAGGCCTTCATTTTATAATATGAAATATAAACTACATAATACATTTAGTGAAAAAAATAATACATTTAAAATTAAAAATACATAATAATATATTTAAAATTAAATAAATAGTATATATTGAAACATGAAAACACACATTTATATATGTGAGTGTATGTATTTTTGGATAATTCTTGAAGAACGTGTATAATATTTAATTTTACTTATGTTTGGTTTGGAATTATAATCTTTTCCATTACATTACATTACACTATTATTTCCTACTGCAGTGCAAAATGTGTTTTCTTTTAAAGTCTAACAATAAAAACCAATCGAAAATCCCTTTTTTCCAAGAATATAATAATAAGAGCAATGTACACCTGCCTGACAACAGTAATAAGTAAAATAATCTATAAAACCAACGTAATTATGCCTTTTAAATATTATTTTTTTACCATTAACTCTACGTCTCTCTACGAAGGTCCTGAGGAAAATAATTTCCCTCAGAAGGTGATCTCACCTTCTGAGGAAAATAATTTCCTCAGAAGGTGAGATCACCTCTGGGTATGCTGTGTCTAGGGTCTTTTTGAAGAGAGGAAGGAGTGAACACAAGTCTTGAATGTCAACTGTGTACATATGTTGGGTGAGCGTTTGGCGTGCTTCCCGATTATACATCGGTGCCGAAGGGATCCATAACGCTGGTTCCTCGGAGAAGGTTCCTGGTTCCTTCCATTGTAAATCCAATAGAACAATCAAAGGTTATTTGTATAAACCATAGTTTAAGGAATAATTGTACCAAACTGAAGATGTCTATAATATGCTTAAACCGGTAACGGTAAATAAAGTGAAAAAAACTTTAAATTGTTTCAATGTACCATTATATTGTAATTCACCACGAATTGTCAGTGCGAAAAATAGAAATATAATACGACTCTAACATGAGCATAATAATAAAAGTACAATAATGCCAAAACTTCAAATTAATTGGCTCAGTCATGAGAATTGGTCCATTCTGCGAAATCTAAGCAATTAATACGAATAGTATAAATTGAGTGAGTGTCTAACGTCTAATATCTAGCAGATGATTTAATCTTCAATCAAACGGTGATAAAAAAATGCTGTCAGATAGGTGACATCACGAATCATGACCTACTTATTACTTGTTAGACTCTAGGAAACTAGCATTTATCACAGTACAAGTATACGTGAGAAAAGAGTGATTCGTTTAAGCATTGGTCTGCAATCGTTATTGGCTGGTGTATAAGGCGTCGTGGGTTCAATTCTTACGCTAGTCCTCTATCATCGCATATGCAATATTTTCTTTTATCAGCTTGGCCAGCTAGTAGCCGAGTGGACAAATGCGTCGGACTTCCACATGGGTTTCGCGAGCTCAATCTGGCAATGCTGGCAAAGTCCTCCAATGCAAGATTTTATGCTGAAATAAAGTCCTGTATCCTTAATGTATATTAGCGTGTATAGTTCTGGCATCAAGCTGGGGCCCACTCCAGGGCCTTGAGGAAAACATGTAATATATAATTTCAAAGTAAAGTCCTATTACCTCAATGTGTACCATTGTCATAGCATTGTCATTTTGTTAATTAACACTTAAATTTATGATTTTCAATGAGAAAGTTTATGTTAAAAACTACGAAGTTGTTTTTTTTGGTTCTTTGAAGAAAGATATCAATATGATGACTAAAAAGGCTGATTATTATAATGTTTTGTAGAACAGTAATAAAGTTGATTTATAAAATTTACGTTTTTTTTATTTACATACGTCATACAACACCATATAATAAAATGCTGGTATAATTCCATTAACTGATACTATACGTATAAAAATGTACTTTGAGTATGTGGGGTGGACACAACACCCCGCGAGTGCTCACGACGAGGAGTGCTCTTACAATACGGAACTGCAAGGGGGGCCCAGAAGGACCCAGCAGCGGGGGCAGTCAGGATTTGCTGAAATGCTAACTGTTATATCCGCCCCTGCCTGTATGAGTATGTTTCATTGACCATGACAATATGGCAAAGTATATTTGATTGATTATATGTGTTACTTTAAATGAACAACTCGTGTGACGATATTGGCTATGACCTAAAAAGAGAATATGTTTCATGCCCGAAGTCCTTTTATCATTGTGCCCATAGACATACATAGAGACATGTCTGTGATTGTGCCTATGTTTAATATGAATCGAATATAGAACAATGGAAAAATACCATAATTTTAAACGTGGCTTGGAATGGCTTTTTTATGTGAATATTGCACGGGAGTCCCAACTACTCCCAACTCTACAGAACTAATACGGCTATGACATCTCTAATAGGGCTATATTGTGTCGCTAAAGAGAGGGGGGAGAGTAAGAGACGATAAAGAGGAAGGTAAGGATGTACCTAGGTATTCAGATGTGTCACCAAACTCGGCTAAATGCATGTCAAGCAACTTTCATCGTGGTGTTTCAACAGGGCGATACTGAGAATATCTACAATCCTGATCACCATACCCACTGACTTTGGTTGATATTTCGTATTTATTTTTCTTTGGCGTGCCCCTTTCAAATGATGTTATTAGACATTGCTGTTGTTTTTATTTATGTTCACATCTTTACACCTCTAATCATATTCAAACTAATTATCTAGGCAACAGGAATGTGCGTGTATAATTATAATTAAATAATAACTTTACATACAATACGTAGGAATCGAATATTCGTAATGGCGCCGTTTTCCAAAAGCGCGGGAGAAAGTCGAACGCCGGTGGCGGGAAATTAGCTATCCGTCTGATTACCTATTACACTGTCTGTGGTTGCGGTAACAATATAATCTATGGTCGATAAGATCGTCTATGGCTTGCATTTGTCTACGTTGATATTTAAATTACGGGATGTACCTACCGTGACTTTCCAAGAAGAAAACTGAGAAAAAATGTTTCTACAAAATAAAAATAATATTATACATTTCAAAATAAGAATAAAAATAATTGTCTTGTAAAATAAAATGTTATAAATAAGTTTATCATTAGTCACTTGTCTTCATTTGTTCCATTTTTAACGGACTTAAAGACAAGGAGACAGGGTGTAGGGTACTGTACAGGGTGTGGCAAAGAGACAGTGCAGTTTTAAAGGGCTATTAAAAAAGCGCAACGTTTTATGCATCAAGTTGTGAAGATGATTGACGATTTCTGAAGTTTTCCACTTTATTTTTGCACATCTCCACGGGTACAGCGGCGATTTCCTCCCGGATTCGATCTTTGTGGTCTTCCAAGATGTGAAGCCGATGTTTTAAAACATTTTCCTTCAGTTAACCCCATATTGGAGGTGACCTACCCTTTCCCAACGGCTGTGTGAGGAAACTGATTGTTTAATCTCCTTAGCCGCACACGTCAGACATACCGCATAACGTACGTTACGTTTACCAAAAGACGACACAAGACACTAATGAAGGGGTTTGCTCAAGTTATGCCCACTTAAGATTAATAAAAACAGTACCTTATCATTAAAATATTTTACATCAAATGGTTTGAAGACTTTAATTTTAGGGGTAAGCATTATATTTTATTTTTCCAGACGGTGAATTAGTAATTAGTACGTCGCTAAAATTTCCATTTTATTTTATATATTTTATAGGATAAATTCAACCCTAGGTCTGTCAAATACACCAGGGCCGCGAGTCACACATTTGTGTACATAGTTGTTTTACTAAAGCGAAGCTTAAAGCTAAATCACTATTTTGATTCATATTTATAACGAATTGGTGTAAATTATGAATACAAAAAAATATTTTTTATAAAATTGAAAGTTTTCCTATCGTTTAGCTTGAGTAGAATACAAATAAAAATAATAAATTACTCAATAATAAATATAAACTACTAAAAAAATATTTTTTCAATATAAATGTATGAACGCGTAAACGAAACAAAATTTAAAAAATACAGTATTATAGCTTAGATTATCTGTGACAGTCTCACTTGATTAACTTTTTTGCTTTCTTATAAAATTATTTACAAAATAAAAAAAAGCTAGTTTTGTGCTTGAAATCGAACGTTTCTAGACACCGTTTGTCAAGCGATTTTAATACCTATTACCTACAATATAAGGTATACCAAGAATATACACATTTTTGGCTTGTAGCTTCCTCTTGAGAAATGTAAAGAAAAACTTTTTGTACTGTCTTTCTAAATCTCCTTATATTTTATGTCGGACCATGATAGAAAATGAGATAGAACAAGTTTTATGTCTGGCCTTGTCATTTGGTGACCAGATAAACCAATACGTGACCCCAGTTTTAACTGTATTTTTTTCATTGAATGATTTTTTTTTTTTTTTTTTTAAAACAAATTCAATTTATTCAATAAACAAATTTACAATGTGTGATATACATATATATATTTCACTAGTAAGATAAGATATTATGATATGATTAATATTTATTATTTTTCAATGTTCTCCCATAAAAAGCAATTGCTTGTGTTATGATATTTGAATACGACACAAGAAATCCTCGCAAAGCCAAATTTGGTCTTTGAATTGTATTCTCGTTATGCAATTAGTCAATTATTTATAGTCTCATGCAAAATCATTCGTTCAAGGTTAACCAATGAACAACGTGGTGTTTAATTCAGTCAAAGATTACTACTCAATAAAAATGATCATTCATGGAACATAACTATTATATTATATTTTTATGGTTATAATACTCTTGAATTCAGTCGACCAGTGCAAGGATTGTAGTGCATTCCAAGTCCCAAGGTGATGAACGTGTTGAAAAATTTGTTTTCGTTCGTAGACATTATTTATAATATATAAATGTTACCAATGAAAACGACACTGTAAGTCTTCTGCCGTTACTACCCGATTAAAAATTAGAACCGAAAAAAAGACACGGTAATCTCTGTGGTCTGAAATGTCACCAAGTTAGCTATCCAATGAAAAACTCTGAATTTTGACAGCTGAGTACTGGCTGAGTGGATAACTGTGGTGGTTTCTTTTGACATCTTGAACTTGATGCATGCCGTTGTGTTGGATATGGCAGATTTCAATATATTGTTTGTCCGATATTAGCGACATGTCAGTCAGTTTGTAGCTCTCAGTTCTCAATCGGAAGCAAAAGTCTGAGTAGTTAATTAAGAAATTACGCGTTAATCTTGACATCTCGTCAAGATCAATAATCGACATCTCGAACATAAAATAGAACCCGGTGGTTTAAAGCAAACAACAAATGGGTTACTTTGTTCCACTGGAATCTTTCACGACCGCTACAAGATAGTGGAGGGTGGTCGAACACCCTGATCGAAAAATACTTCGCAGATTACGCTCGCGTTGCTTTCAGCGCATTCGGAGATAGAGTCACAAAGTGGTTGACTTTTAATGAGGCTCCCGTAGTATCTCAGCAAGGATATTATGGCGGTGGAGGTGCCGGAAAGGATCTTGCATTGAGTTTCTCAGGTAAAAAAATAACATTTATTTATTTGTAAGAAACAAACAGCTTTTCCATAATATACAATGGTAAATAATTACAAGTGAACTGAAGTCAAGCCACAGAAGTTTGATATGCTTAAATTTATTGGAAATGAAGTTTTAGTATCTTAAAATTAATTTAGGGTTATGGGAAGGTGAGAGGAAGAAAAATTTATTTATTTATTTATTTTGTAAGAAACAAACAGTTTTATATAATATACAATTATAGATATAAATATACAAGTTAACTGAAGTCAAGCCACAGAAGTTTCTAATGTTAAAGTGCATTAAAAATGAAGTTTTAGTATCTTAAAATTTATTTGGTGTTAGGAAAGGGAGAGGAACGGGAAAATAGGAAGTGGATATCATTACTTCATATCGATATTTCTTTAATTTATTACCAAAAATGTCAATGCTGTAAAATTTTTTATTATATTGTGCACATATACGAGGAATTGGGGAATTTTTTCGAATGTTTGTTCTACACGAGGGTAAATAAAATAAATCAGATTGTCGGGTTGATCTAGACGGAATATGAAGATTTATTAAATTGGTAAGTTCTGGTGAGTCCAGACCATTATTTAGGATTTTAAATAATAAGATTTGATCAAAAATTAGACGTCGTGTTTGGAGGGAATTAAAATTATGAAATTTAATGGAGATTAAAATTATAAATTTATGAAGAGGATAGGAGATGCTCCCGATACATTCCATACTCTCATATTAATAATCGATTGTACACATTACTTTATATCGATATTTCTTTAGGTTAATACTAAATATGTCAATACTGTAAAATTTTGTATTAAATTGTCCACATACACGAGAAATTGGGAAAATTTTTTCGAATATCTGTTCTACAGGAGGGTAAATAAATCTTATGTCAACAAGAATCACAGGACAAGAATGTTATGTCGTGAACATAAAATACAAATCTTTGAGAAGTTATAATGTGTTATTAATAATTTCTGGTAATTTACTAGGCATAATCTGATCGAATCCCACGCCAGGATCTTCAATCTTTACGACGATGTAGTCAGGGCAACTCAAAATGGTTATTAGAAGAGAATACTTGTTATTTTACATGTAATAATTCATCAACAATGTTACCGGCAAAATGCCTGTGTTGATAAAGTGTTATGAATTGATCAGTTGAAATGAAAATATGGGCACAACCAACAAATATATGAATCTTCTGCTTTAATGCTTTCAGGAAGAGTGGGTGGGAATGAGTATTAACGTTGATTGGAATGAACCAGAAAATGATAATTTTGCTGCCAATCTCGAGTCTTTTTAAAAAGATTTAGAGTTCATAGTAAGTGAATTATAGACATGACTTTACAAACAACAATGTAGAAAAACGCTTTTAATTTGTGATTGATTTTATTTCATGATCATTTCATATATTTTTCTGTCAAAAGGATTTTATTATAGGGTTTTCCAATAAGAGGTATTATTTTGAATAGTCCGTTATTTCGGTAGATGTTACTTTTAAAGCTGTCATTTTTTGACATTTGACAAGTAGAAACTACGTCATTAATAAAAATGGAAGAAAACACGCTTCAACAACGCATTGAAATTATTAAAATTCACTTGAGTGAATCAAATGCAAATCATCTTGAGTGATGCGGCCCATTTCCACCTCGGTGGCTTCGACAACAAGCAAAATTGTCGCATTTGAGGCTCGGAAAACCCAAGAGTTATTGTTGAAAAGCCTCTCTATCCTCAACTTGTGACTGTTTGGTGTGGTTTATGGTCCGGCGGAGTCATTGGACCTTACTTTTTCAAAAATGAGGCTGGAGCAACAGTTACGGTGAATGGATTGTGCTATCAAGAGATGATTAATGATTTTTTGTGGCCGGAATTAGATGGTATTGATCTGGACAACGTTGACTTTTAACAAGACGGCGCTATGTGTCACACAAGCAACGAAACCATTGATCTTTTACGAATATTGAATATCAAAATAACACCTCTTTCAATTTCTGTGCAGGGTGGTATGGTCATCCAATTTTCTCTGAGGAAAGCGACTACCCCGCAGTATTCAAGCAGAAGATAGTCCAGCGCAGTGAGCAGCAGGGCTTCAGTTCATAATGCTATCATCGAAATACATGATTGATTTAACTTATTATGTACCTATATTTATTTTAAGGGTATCTAGTGATTTCAATAATGTAAATACTGTAAAAACATTATATATGTCACTAGTAAGGAGTCATGTAGAATACAATTCCACGGTTTGGTCTCCAAATTATGATGTTCATTCACATGCAATTGAAAGAATTCAAAATAAATTTTTAATATATGTAAATTTTAAAATGGGTATAACTAGAGAAAACCTAAATTACGATAACGTACTTTGTTCATTAAATTTTATAAAATTATCTGATCGCAGAATTATTTCCGATTTAACCTGTTTGTATAAAATTATTAATTCAATGTTTGATACCCCTGATTTATTATATGTAATCTCTTTTCATACTCCAAGCAGGTCGGTTACAAGACAGTACCTACCATATTATTGTAGCAATTCTATATCAAAGTCCCAATATCACACTCCTATGCGACGGATTCAACAGGTAGGAAACAAATAGGTACTACCATGTTGTTGATATATTTAGTACATCAATTTCAATATATAAGCATACCATATTGAAGTTTTTTTCATCGAGTAGTGGAATATTTTAATAAAGGTATTTAATTTGATTTGACTAACACATAATAATTTACACTACTGAAACAGAAATTTTTTTTTATGTTTTGTGCCTACATGCTGTGTAGATCAAGTTCAGTGATATTTTGACTTTATATTTATTTTTCTGCAATTGTTTTAAATAGTTGTTTCCTGCACTATTTTCATGTATAATTTCGTAAATTTTTTTTATATATATATGTATGTAAAAGCCTTAATAGGCGTGAAATAAATAAAATAAATAATTTATTGTCTTGCTGAAATAAAAATACTTAACATGTATTTTTACATGTTACTGAGCTATTCATTTTTCTGTTACCAGCAGAGAATCATCAAAATTCGAAGCATTCATTACTTAACATTAATAATGGGTTAGGTTCCAAATGAGAATTATACTGTCTATGGTCGCGCCTTTTTTGAGTTTCCTTTACTCCTGTCGATGTTGTGTGACGTAGACGTTTCACACACATACTAAATGTTAGGATATCTATGGTTAAATTGTGGACAAACTTGCTTTATGCAAAAATCCCGCAGTTATCAATCGAGTGATAAGATTGAAATAGTGCCAAAACGCGACAGTGCGAAATTTCAAAAATTAAAAGACTGGTTTTCGTGGTTTTTCTTTCATATAAAACTAGTTTTATTACTATATGAACTAAAATCTGTTAAAGATAACTGTTTACATTGTTAACTCGCGAAAACAATTTAATAAATAACAGTAAATAAAACTCAAATAAGCACAAAGAAAACGAATGTAAACGGTAAGAAAATTGGTCCAATCCTTCCAAATCTCAACGTTTCTGTTTATAACATTACATTTTTGAATTCGAAGTGGGTTGCTGTCATTTGGCTATCAGTAGGATAAAATGAAAGAACTCCATTCAATTCTGTCGTTTCGTTTCTTTCGAGAATTGTTTCTCTCTAGTCAACTTCTATTCCAACATTTTATTTGGGACTTTTTGTCTTTATTGACAAAATTGCGTAAATTTGTTAACAGGAAGCCATCTTACCGCAAATAAAATTACGGGTGTAGCGGCCGCTGTGGTCACTTACGTAAGTTAAACTTCCGAACAACTTCCGCCAGCATTCATTACCATAAGTATATGTAAACGCTCCTGTAAGTAACTTCATCAAAAACTTACGTAAGTTGTAAATTTTACTCATGAGTGTAAAACCAGCCTAGTACCATTTACTCTTTACAAATTTACCAAAATGTGCGTCACATATTCGGCCCAAGAAAGGTTTCATTGCTATCGTTATGTTTTTAATTACTTCTTGATTTCCACGTTCGTAGTCGTTTCAATCGATTGGTCTAGTACCCACAATGCCAAGGGCCTAGAGCCTAGAGCCTAGGGCCTATTACCTTTTTGGGCCAATGAACTATCAAGGGCGTACATTCTACAATCTGCCCCTTATAATTAATATGAATTTTTAGACCTTTAGAAATGAATTTTGCCTTGGACTTATGAAGGAAGCGTTGTGGAGATTTAAAAAAATGTTGAACTGTCAAAGAGATAAAATGACTATCCACATCTGTCTGTGCGCTTAGTTCTTCTAAACAACGCATCGGATTTTTTTTCTATAGTTTAGAGAATTTCTCCGGGAACCTAACCTAACACTAAAAAAAAATTACAAAATAAATTATATATTTTTTTATGCATGGCACAAAGGATAACAAATTATAAGCAATAATTACTCACCGAAATACTAGTAGATATTGAATTATTTCGCTGGTTGGAAATAAGCCAACGTAGATTAGTGGTTCAGAGCACCTGATCGGTAATCAGAAGGTGTTGATTCAATTCCCGTCGGCGGCATTTATTTTTACTCGGGAGATATTTTTAATTTGTATGGATATTTCAGGCGGGGTAATTATTGCTTATAATAATTTGTTATGCTTTGGACAAAATAAATTATTGGCGTGTATTCAATGGTTTTCATCAAATTATTTTTTTTAGCAGTGGATAGGTTGCGCTAAAACAGAGTTGGGTGGAATCCACTCTGCCTACCCCTGCAGATATCTGAAACACGGCGTGCGACAGCTTCCGTAGTCGAGGGGTTTTCTGGACTACGAATCCGTAGGTGGCGGGTTCCAATCCCTGCGTGCGCAAGAAAATTTGTGTTGTTTCATAATCAACCTATCAAAAACACCATAAAAAAACATGTTTTTTTACTGTAATCTATTTAAAAAAATACATTACACTTAAGTTAGACTGAGGATTGGACCTTCCTTACTAGGTCTGGATTCAGCCGCGCTAAATGACAGGTAGGACCAACATTTATTTCGTATATTTCGTGTTCGTACAAACAAGTCTCCAACTCGCCTTGGAAGGAGTTTATAAATAAATGGTTCTTTTAGATTAATCAGGGATTTATTTTTACTCCGCGTATTATAAAGGTGACTCGATAGTCGACCTAACTAGTAGCTGGCTAATTGGAATCTGAAACAGTAAGTTTCTCTGAGAGCCTTCCCACTGGCCCTGGCGACTACTGGCCACTGGCTCCATCTTGCGGACTTCCACGCAAGCTCTATGCACTGCCATCTGTGCGTGCATCTACGAAGCTCTTACTTCCCAACATATATTTACTACTTTCATGTCATCCGATTTCATAGGAGTCTAGAGTCTAGTCTAGTATAGAGGTATTTAAAAAATAATATAGACCAGCTACCTATATTTGCGGCACATTTCTCAGTGGAAAATACTCTCAGTATCGCCCTGAAGAAAGATTACAATTCAGACTTGAAATTTATTTATTTATTTATTTATTCATTTATGGGAAATCGACAGTTTACATTTAATCAGTTTGTACATAAGTGTTATTTATTAAAATAAAACCAATTATGGATTTCCTCCTTGTGAGAAAACTGAGACAGCATAATTTAAGTTTGTGAGATAGGAAAGTGAATTAAAAAAATTATACAAAACAAAAGATTATATAAAACGAAAAATTTACAAAACAATACTAGCCACGGAGAGAGGTTGTAGATATAAATCAAATCATAATAGACATATAAACAATAGAGAAAAATTATTCACAAACTATCAGAGAAATAATAGATAAATAACTATCACTAAATAGCGATAAAACATATGTAATTCCATTTCCAATACACACAAAAGACATCTCTAAAAATGTTGACATTATCATTCATGACAATTCCAACATACGTAATAAAAATTACTGTCTCCAAAACTGCACAATACTAAAAAACACAAACACAATCAAATATCTAGGAGTGATTATCGATAAAAATTTGAATTGGAAGGAACAAATATGTCAAATTGTAAAAAAAATCAGAAAACTGATATATGTATTTTTAAGAATCCGAAATTTTTTGTCTTTAAAAAACCTATATTTAATATATTATGTCTTAGTCCAATCAACTCTACAATATGGTATCATTAGTTGGGGATCCACATACAAAACTAACCTTACTCCAATAGAAGTGGTACAAAGGTTAATAATTAAAATAATATTAAGAAAACCTTCTGATTACCCAACGGATCGATTATTCGAAGAATTTCAAGTGCCTTCATTTAAAGATCTTTATACTAAAAATGCATTAATTCAAATCATAAAAGAAAAAGACAAGTATCAATTTCTAACTGAAAACCGTACTCGACTTAAATATATTTTTCCATGCCCAAAATTAAACACTTCCTTTGCTCAAAATTATTACACTTACCGGGCAAGAATTTTTTTCAATCGACTACCTGAAGAAATTAGAAACATTAATGATAAAATCCAAATAATAAACACTGTGAAAAAATATTTTAAAGACAAACTTACAAAAAATAAAAATGTTTCCAATTGAATTAATCTTAAGAATAACTCATCTCAATTAGTTTCCTTAAGTAACATTCCATTCTTCAAATAAGTTTCAAATAATTTTATTTTTAATTACCTACATACTGTAATAAAACAATGTACACTCCATTTCCAGCCACAAGCGAATGCTTCTATGGAAGAGGGGTCTTGAAATATTTGATCATATATTGTAACAAATAAACAAAAATGTACTTATATAATAAAAAAAATAAACATATTCTTTTATGGACCTCTTGTATTTGGTAAGTTCGCAACTGAAAATATCAACCTTAGATAATACACTATTGGATGCTGCTTGAAGTGGCTTAAGCAGCTGAATAGCCAGAATGTATTTCTCTACCTTCCTCATATTTACACCTTCTCTTCAGCCCCACTACATAACTCAATTCGGGAAACCACAATCTCACTAACTCCAAACGGTTGGTACAGTTGGGACTCGTGCGTTATTCACATAAATTTATTTTTACAAGATTTTAAAATACACTACAATTATTATTGATATTTATTACAGCGATCAAATTCGCCAAAAAATCCGATCGTAAAGAGCAGCTAATGTCTGTGGCGTACGTACCAAGTATTTTTGCGAATCGAGGTCGAGGCTAGCGAGCAGTGGGTCAATGCCAGACAGACGAAATATATTATATATACTAATCTACAGTGGTAAGTATCTGCCTAAATGTATGCGCAAGTGTTGGTTTACTATTAGATGTAATGCTTATCGGTGTATATGTATTTGTTTAATTAATTGCTTGTATGCGTGTAGAGATTGTTGATACGTTTCCATCATAGATTATAGTAGTTCTGTGAACAGTTTTAGACGTCGCGTCCATAAAACTATGTTTCTCATTTTATCTTCTTTAATAAATCAAAATCAGAGTATATATTGAAATCATCGACCGGTCGGTGGCTGAGTTGACATGGTATTTGGGCCGTAGTCAATTGCTCGGCTGGCTAAGTCCTCCATCACAACGCAAGCAACATTTTCCGCTTACTGTGGTGGTAGTAGGAGATTTTCAAATATTTTCAGGTAATTCATGTTTGTCTTTCTTAAAAAAAATAAATTAATAAGTAGGTACTTAAGTACCTATCTACTTAATTATAAACCAAATATTTTATGTAAAATATATTTTTTGTAATAAACACACATATAATTACACGTTTTTATGTGAAAAAACTATATATTTTGACGGTCTCCGTGGTCGAGGTGTAATGATCTCGGCTAGCAATTCGAAAGTCGCGGTTCAAATCCCAGTGTGCGCAAGTAAATTTGATTTTAATTTGTTTTATTTCAAAATTTATATATAGTATACTTGTAGCACGTTCCAGTGTGGAAGATACTCTCAGAATCGCCCTGGTGTAAGAAGAACATTCAGAATTGAAAGATGGTTTGAAATGGCTTTAGCCATGTTTGGTGACTAGATCTGAATAGCCAGATTCTCCCCACCTTCTTCCCCCCCCATTCTTCTTCCAGTCCCCACTACCTTCAAGGTCACAACATACCCCAATTGGTGATGCCATAGTCTCACTCGCTCCAGATGGTTGGAAGCAGCCATTCTTGTTAATGTTTTTGTGTTTGTATGATATTCCAGAATACTCGATCATGTTAATAAACCAACAAAAAATAAACACGTAAAAAACAAAAAAAAAATAACTACAATCTTTTATTGTCATGAAATCAACAGTTTGTATTTAATTAGTTTGTAAAATAAATATGAGGAAGGATATGACATTAATTAATTAACAGTTTAAAAACATTTTAAGAAAAATAAAAATAAGATATTTCAAAAAAATAAATAAAAATCGTTATATTAACAAGTAAGATGTAAAAATATATAAATTACTATATATTACGTAGTTATTTCATGGTAGGTAGGTAGGTACCTATCATCGATCACATTATCAACCACTATAAAAATAAAGGTTTTTCTTACTCCATACAGGAGGCCTTGAGAAAAATTAGTTCTCTCAGGGCCTATGTCATCTCTGGGGACGCTGTATGGCGGGTATTTTTGAGGAGAGGAAAGGACTGAACATGGTTCTTGAAGAGAGCCATGTTGTAGGAGGGAGGAAACACAGAGGCCGGCAAATCATTCAACAGCCGAACTATTGAACTCGAGAACAAGCGGTAGAAGCTACGTGTTTTCCTGAGACAAATGTCAACCATTTACAGGCATACGTTTTGGCGTATTTTTACCGTTTTAATTTCAACATTAAATTCTTTTTGAAAAGTGAACCTTGGAAAGTTTGAGATACTCTGCTCTACTTCAAAGTAAAGGTACTAGACATACCGTGTTCTTAATTTGTAGGTAATGTATGTATTAGCATTGTGCTAGTGTGTGTATTTTCGAACGTGCGTATGTCAGTATGTTTGATGATGACGCAACGCGCATGCGCGGTAATGACCTTAACATTTTTATCGTAACCGTTTTTATTCAATATTTTAATTGTATACTAAAATATGTATACATACTACGTATGGATTGTATATTGATGGAAAATTGTCTGAAAACAATATCTCTAAAAAGCATAAAACAAAGTTGCTATCTGCGACTGTCTGTTTGTGCGCTTAGTTCTTCTAAACTACCCAACGGATTTTGATGAAGTTTTCAATATCATTTCGAGAATTTCTTCCAGAAGGTTTTGATATATAATACATGCATGTTATATTTACTAAGTATAATAGAAAGTAAATAAAAGTCTCCGAGTAAACGTCAGCTATTTAATGATAAAATACATATTTAGGTGCCTGTAATGAATGATGGAGGGCTATATTGCCCTGATGAATAAACTTTCTTTGACGGCCTCCGTGGTCAAAGGGCAAAACTCTCGACTAGCAATCCGAAGGTCGCGGGTTCAAATCCAGCGTGCGCAAGTAAATTTTAAGAGGAAGCTACAAGCCAAAAATGTGTATATTCTTGGTATACCTTATATTGTAGGTAACAGGCATTACAATCGCTTGCCAAACGGAGTCTAGAAACGTTCGATTTCAATAAAAAAACTGGTTTCTACTTATTTTGTAAATAATTTTATAAGAAAGCATAAAAGTTAATTTAGTGAAACTATCACAGATAGTCTTAGCTAAAATATTGTATTTTTTATAAGTTGTTTCCTTTACGTGTTCATACATTTCTATTAAAAAAATTTTTTTTTTAGTAGTTTGCATTTATATTTTTTATTGATTAATTTATTTATTTATTTGTATTCTACTCAAGCGAAGCGACAGGAAAATCTTCAATTTAACTAAAGCATATTTTTTGGTTTTCATAATGTACACCAATTCGTTATAAAGATTAATCAAAATAGTGATTTGGCATTAAGCTTCGCCTTAATAGATGGATTTGTGTTATTTCACAATTTATTCATGTAAAATAATGCAAAGTGCGGCATGTTCCAGAGATGAAGATACTCTTAGTATCGCCCTGGTGTAAGACCGCCATTCAATATTGAAACGTTTCTTGAAATGGCTTCAACCCTGTTTGATGACCAGATCTGAATAGCAAAGTGATCTTCCACCTTCCTGTTCCCCATCTCCTTCCCCTCTCCTACACCTTCAGCCTTACAACTTACCTTAATTAAGGATGTAGAATTTCACTGGCTTCAGACGGTTGGGAATTCACATTTAAAAAAAGCTATCGGAAGTTGCTTTTAATGGCTATACCCGTGTTTGGTGACCAGATATGAATAGCCAGGTAATTCATCACCTTCTTCTTACTCATCCACTTCCATTGCGCACTTCACAATATACCCCGATTTAGGATGCCATAATCCCACCGGTTCTGGACAGTTGGTACTCTTGTGTTGTACATATTCACAATAAAATAATATATAGTAATTTATTAACGTTTTAAATTTTACGTCCAGCAAAATGATGCATTTTTGTACCAAAAACATTAGTATTTACATAGACATATGAATATTATCCCCACTCCCCATACCGGTTCCATTGGAGCCGGCTGGGCTCGCGTATGGCCTCAAGTGAAATTTGAAAACGTGACGTCATCATTCTTGTGCGAACTATGGTCGAGGCATCATCGGTTCATTTTACGAAATAACACGGCAAAATGTTGACTTGTGATATGAAAACTTGTAAAAATAGATGTGAAAAAGAGAATAAACCCAATTGTCGTATTACATTCCATAAGTAAGCATTATTTTACTTTATTTTAAGCTTATTCACACCGTTTTTGTTGTTTGTTTTTGGGGTGTTATGCCGTGTTGCGCTAACTCCTTCTTTAGCCGACGTTTCGGACAGCGTTGCAGTGTCCATCATCAGGGCAGATCCGGTAGATCCGAAGATGTGTGATCTATGATGATCACATCTTCGGATCTACCGGATCTGCCCTGATGATGGACACTGCAACGCTGTCCGAAACGTCGGCTAAAGAAGGAGTTAGCGCAACACGGCATAACACCCCAAAAACAAACAACAAAAATGCTTTTGGCCGTGAGAATCTAAAAACTTACCTTATTCACACCGTATTATATGGATCAGTTTTAGAAACATATACTATCACATCACAATGTAGCGATTCTCAAGTGTGCTCATCGTTGTTTACTGGGGTAAGTAAACTATGAAACATTTGTAAAAGTGTCTTAACTAAATACTCTGAAACTAACTACGACTCTGCAAACAGAAGAAATTTACTTTGCCGAATTTGGACTTCGCAAATTAGTTCATAACGTGGCGAGTAATTTGCGCTCCCATGTAAAAATGTCTATTCATTCAAAAGCAGATTTTACTTTTAAGAAGTAAATGGTGATATTATAATGCGAGATGCCTATTTACTGTCAGATTGATTTATTGACGAATCACAGTCAGCTTTACCCCCTTCGTTCTTCAACAGTTGATTTTACCCCTCGCCATTATCTTCTCGTCTATTAATTCCTATGTCTGTGAGTATTTACAATGCCCAAAATAATGCTAATGTTTATCTTTAACTAGTGGGCGTGTACCCGGCGTTGCCAGGGGTTATCCCTAGGAGATAGACATATAACGTTGCGGACTTTTCTGTAGGCCTTTTTAAGATATACAATTCCGTAGAACATTATTTTGATGTATCTTAGAAGGTTTAGCCAGCGTAAGCAATGTAAGCGCCCGAAAATATTTTATGCTTCAGATTTTTATAGGGTTTTCATTATTATTTAGAAATTTTTTTCCAGAAGGTTTATATAGATACACAATACATGCATATTTTATTTGTAAAAAGTAGATAATAGTCGAAAGTAGACGTCAGCCAGTAATATTTCAAATAATATTTAACCAAAATTCTATGACATAAAATAATAAAACATATACACGCAACACAAAAAAAATATATAAAACACGCAACACGCACAAACACATAAATAATTATAAATGCCGATTTACATTCTCTTTTAATATTTTTCTTTTAGTGTGATAATTATACTTTAATTTTTAACCTTTATTTTTAGTTTAAATTTATCTTTATTTTAATGTTGTTTTTATTTTTTTTAAATTTATAAATTCTTATATTATAAAATGAGGGGCTCAGCACGGGTAAACAACCCAGTGAGGCCAACATTACTGAATTAAAATATAAAATATTGTAAAATAATGCATCAATAATAAAAAATAAAAAATCATTTTCGTCCTTCCTGTAACGCTTTTTAGCCCCCAATGTTGCCATTTACATAATAATACAGGTAATAAATAAAGCAGGTACCTACCTGATTATAATTACAAGTCATAATATCTAACCTTTAGTTTTTTTAAGTAACCTCTGTCCATTTTTCCAGATATTGGTTACCTAACTTACATTACGTAAAAGCATTAATACTTCAATGATTTATAAATGTATGAAGCATTTAGTAAATGGTTTTTAAATAAATTACAAATTAAATATAGCCATTGGCGGCCATTTTTCAAGGACAGTTTAGCATGTCTACTGGGATTAGTCGCTTTTGGGATTATAACTATTTGATTAATTAGTCTGGGATAATGTAAATTTGAGGAAAGCAATATGATGATGAAAAGACGAGTCAACAATGACGGCAGTTTTGGAGTGAGGCAATTTATTGTTAGTAAAGAACAACACCAACAACAACAGCAACATTGTTGACGATAACAACTTGATGCTATGATTTTTAATAAAAAAAAAATACTTTTAGTAGCATAAATTTGAGCATAATTTTTATTATTAATAGTTGTATTTTTTACAACGTTTACATTCAATATTGAATCCTCTACAATATCGCATATTCATCAAACAAGGTCAAATCACAATGACATCAAAAATATTCCAGGTCATAAAACCACATTCGGACAAAGAAATTATATTTATTTTGCGACTAAACTTCACAACATCCTTCCTACTTATATAAAGCGAATGGAAAATTTGAATGATTACAAATCAATAATAAAAATCTGGCTGAAAGAGATTAAAGAAAAAACTTCAAAAAACTTTAACTGCACAGGTCACCCTAGTGAGGAGTACTAAGAAATACAATTTACACATTTATTTAATATTATTTATCTGTACAGGGTTTTCCAATAAGAGGTGTTATTTTAAATAGCCTGCTATTTCGGTAGATGTTAATTTTGAAGCTGTCATTTTTTGACATTTGATAAGTAAAAACTACGCCATTAATAGAAAATGGAACGATACACGCTTCAACAACGCATTGAAATGATTAAAATTCACTTGAGTTAATCAAATGCAAATCATCTTGAGTGATGAGGCCCATTTCCACCTCGGTGGCTTCGTCAACAAGCAAAATTGTCGCATCTGGGGCTCGGAAAACCCAAGAGTTATTGTTGAAAAGCCTTTCTATCCTCAACGTGTGACTGTTTGGTACGGTTTATGGTCCGGTGGAGTCATTGGACCTTACTTTTTCGAAAATGAGGCTGGAGCAACAGTTACGGTGAATGGATTGCGCTATCGAGAGATGATTAATGATTTTTTATGGCCGGAATTGGATGGTATTGATCTGGACAACGTTTACTTTCACACAAGCAACGAAACCATTGATATTTTATGATTAAATATCAAAATAACACCTCTTAATGGAAAATCCTGTACAATGTTTAAATAGTCGTTTCGATAAAATAAATGTCATACAGTATTATAACGTTAAAAAAATTATCTTTTTTCACCAAAAAGATACAGGGGTCTTGTGTTTGGTCAGAGAATTCAAGCTCAATTATAAATAAATTATACACTTATAATATGAACACATTTTTTAATACAACATGACACTTGACGTCTTGTACTTATAATATGTTTTAAATCATTCCGTCATCTTTTAAAATTTGGGTGGCGGTCATGGGCTACGCGGAAAACTGAATGATATAAAATATTGCTAATTTATAGTGAAAATCTCGTCAAATTATAGTATTCTTGTTAAAAACGGGACTGCAGGCCTTTAACGAATAAATCGACAGATTTCTTTACATAGTATCCGTCAAACGCGAATGTGTTATGAGGACGTCGGATTCGGAATTCGTTTTCGTAATAATACTAATATTGTCGCATGAAGTCATTACATTTATCAGGATATTACATGTCATTTGTAAGATTTAATAATTATGCAGAGGCAGCTTCATATATCAAAATTGATTCACTGAGTGTACGAAGGCATCATAAGGATGCACTATTCCTGTATAAAGTAGTTAACAATAATATTCAATGCCAAGAGTTGCTAAATGAGATTCAATTCAATCTACTTGCGGTTTCAACACGCTCTTCTGTCCTGTTCAGGGTGGATCAATGCAAAACGAACTCTAAGCAGAATTCTCGCCTGAACAGACTATGCAATAATTACAGTAGCGTATTATCCAAGGTGGATATTTTCGATTGCGAACTTACAAAATTCAAGAGATCCATAAAAGAATATTTCTCTGATGGTTTGTGGATAATGTTATGTCTCTATTGTTTATATTTCTATTATGATTTGATTTATATCTACAATTTCTCTCTATGGCTATAAATATATTGATAAATGTTTTGTTTTATAATTTTTCGTTTTATATAATCTTTTTTTTTTGTATAAATTTTTGAATTCATATAGGTACTTATTATGTTGTCTCAGTAGAGTTAAAGTAACAAGGAGGAAATCCATAATTGGTTTGATTTTGGATATATAAAACTTATGTAAAAACTGAAATAAATGTAAACTTTAATGATAAATAAATAAAAAGAACACCAGCATAAACACGTGTTCCGATACATTCTGAATGGATTCTTATTTTATCAGGAAATATTACGGCATCCTTTGTTGTTTTTTCATCCATGAAAGGTACTTTTAGTTTGTAAATAATTAATTCGCTGGCCTCCTAGAGTGTTCTACTTCCTTACGGAAATATAGTTATGTAACTCAGTTAATTAATGTGTTATAACACATGACTCTATTGCTTCGGATTTCAAGGCCGGGGGCCTGATTAGAACATTTTAGATAAATGGATAATGATTAGATTTGCTATGTGAATGAATACATAATGCACTATCAATTAAAAATGTATATAACAAGTAGTCTTTGCTCATTATTACCCGGTTTCGTGCGAGTTTCAATACCTACTATTTACTATGCATAAAATAATCAGTCAGAAATAAATCCCATACGTGCGTTACAAAATCAGCGACTATGGGACTTTCTGTTCTAAGAAATAGTACATATAAAACATACTACTGGCGCTACTGCGGTAAACTGAGCGAGCGTGCAAACCTTAGGAATATGATAACTGTCAGGTGCGCTGCGCAGCGACTATGAGAATCGTTAACACCCACAGACATAAGAATATACAGGGTGTATCGGCACTAACCCGACAAACTTTAACCAGCTATTCCTTAGCACATTTGGAGTAAAAAATGTTATGGGCACTTTGCTGTCCGGTAGCATTTTTTTTTCAATTAAAAACAAAAAAATTTAAAATTTCCACACTACATCACTGTCATTGGCATTGCGTTTCGTGTTCAACACCTGTTATAAGCAAGTATGTCAAAAAGCGTCTTCGCTCTTTCGCACACACTAAATAATAATAGTTAAAAATGAGACGAATGATGCCGTGCCATTTCGCTGTAAAAGTGCGCCAATATAGGTACACACGTGCATTATTCAACGGAATTCGAATAAAATATTTGCCAGATGGGTTTTCAAACTTTGACAAAGGATAAAACAGTGGTGAAAATATGAATAATAATTTTTTTATTTAAAAAAAACGTTACCGGACAGCAAAGTGCATATAAGATTTTTTACTCCAAATGTGCTAAGGAATAGCTGGTTAAAGTTTGTCGGGTACGTGCCGATACACCCTGTATGTCTATGTTAACACCAAATTTGTACGGAATAGTAATTTGAAAGAATAAACAAATTTTCTGTGATAATCTTATTTAAAGTTATAATTTAAATAGGTACTTTAATAACAGAACAAGTTACTTTATAAAAAACGCACAGTTTCTTGCAAAAAAAGTGATTTTCATAATAAAAAACATTTTTATAACCTACAACATTCGCGATTATTGCTAATTTATTTAAAATCTCGTAAAGATTTAATCCGAAATTTTAGGAACGTACTAAAAGTTTAACAGGAAACGGCGTGCAATCCCGTTTTTAACCGGATTTTAATAAATTAACAATACCCATTTTTCTCCGTGACTTAATGAATTGACGAATTGTTTCGTGTTGCTAGATCACTAATTTATATACAATCTCTTCAAATTATTCGTAATCCGATTAAAAAACGGCCCTTAAGGCGAAGCTCAATGCTAAATCACTATTTTGATTAATCTTTATAACGAATTGGTGTACATTATGAATACCAAAAAATATGCTTTAGATAAATTGAAGGTTTAACTATCGTTTCGCCTGAGTAGAATACAAATAAAAGAATAAATTACTCAATAAAAAATATAAATGTAAACAACTAAAAAAAAATTCTTCAATAGAAACGTATAAACGCGTAAAGGAAACAACTTTTAAAAAATACAGTACTATAGCTAAGATTATCTGTGAGAGTTTCACTTCATTAACTTTATTGCTTTCTTATAAAATTTTTTAATAAATAAAAATCAGTTTTGTGCTTGAAATTGACTCCCTTTGTCAAGCGATTTTAATGCCTATTACTTACAGTATAAGGTATACCAAGAATAAACACATATTTAGCTTGTAGCTTCTCTTAACGAGTGAATTGATAGGTTTCCTGCTAAACTTTTAGTAAAAAGGAATGTATTATCTTGATGTCGGAACACGTGTTCATAAAAATCATTATATTTTCGCATTTTGCCATTATATCTTACCAACGGTAAATGCAGGTGCATGTTCTTACATACTCAGATATATCACGAACGTACTAAAATTTTAAAAGGGAACGGCCTGCAATCCCGTTTTTAACCGGATTTTAATAAATTAGCAATACCCATTTTCTTCGTGAAGCTATAATAATACTTATAAATTGCCAAATTGTTTCTTGTTGCTAGGTCGCTTATCTTTGATGCAAAGATAATAATATATGATAACATTCTTTTAGATATAGCGAAAAATATACTATTTACGTAATAAATACCAATAGCAGTTAAAAACCCGCTCCGCGGGTTTTTCGCTGTTAGGCCCTGCGGGCGGCACTTAGCTGGCCTTCGCCCAGCTTAAGTGATACTAACAACAGTTACATTTAATAGGTAGATATTAGGTCATTCACAGAGAGAGGGTGAGTATATATTGTTAAAATACGGAAAAGGAAGGAGTTAATGCATAATTATTATCTTTTAATTATTATATTATATATTATATCTTTTTTATGTATCTTTGTTTTAACATACTTATTTTAGCTAGTCTTAAATCCTGTATTCGTCTAGGATAACTTGAAACTTGTAAATTTGACTGTCCTGAAACGGGAATCCTTCCTAGTTGGACAGTCAAAATCATAAAATGTAATCAATATTATATTATAAAAAAAAAAAATTAATGTTAAATTTAGGTATGATATGAATGACTGTTGTTTGGGTAAAACTTTACCTCTCCCGAATAATTGCCTAAATGGGTAAGGGTAAATTCATAATTAAACTTAATTATTATATAAATATACATACCTACCAGGCAAAATGACTGATCTATTATACATATAAGAACATGTCAGATTAGACATTTTTTGGCTAATTTTACAATCAACGAAGCGTTTCTAGCTTCCGATTGTGTTTCATGTTTTTTTTTATTGGGCTGGCAGTGCCTACATTTCCTACAAACAAAAACGTATTATGCGCGGACTTCATATCGTTGTTCTGTCAAAATGGTGCGAAATTATTATTTACGTAAATAATATTAAATATCAATATTTTAAAAAATCGTAAATGCAAAGAGTTGTTGTTTATTGTCATTAAATGCGTATTAAAACGGTAGTTTTACGTAAATAATTACCGTTGCTTGAATAGATGAAATTGTACGTATTTGTATATCGCTCTTATGCGCTTTGTCGGCCAATAGGGAACCACTCCCGATTTTAATTCGACCAATCAGAGGGCCGAAACCGTCCAGACGCTAGCGTAATAATACTATCAGATACCGTGTCGTTGCGAAGGTAATAGACGAGGGATTTTTTTCTTCCTTTTTAAACTCCCGATAAAATAGGCCACGAACCACTACTGGTAAGAAGGTACTATTAAATGCTTCCCTGCTTTTTTGTACAAAATATTGAAAATTTTAAACTGAAACAATCATGTCGTATCTGTCAGTTAAATTAATTTGTCAAAGCTGCATAGCTCACTATGACGTTGCGAGCCGAAAATAAGTGAGTTGAATAATAAAATACAGAAATCAAAAACTGTACAAATTTCATGAAGACAGAGCTCACCGTTAAAAAGTCACTACCTGAAGTTGGGCTGCAGAAATCATTCATAATAAAACTTATAATAAACAGCTCAAATTTTGAAAATGTGTTTTAAATATTTTACTATAGGTAGGTACCTACTTTTCGGCTTATCTGAATTATTTATGCAATCAGTTCCAATTTTGAAAAAGACACAATCAGATTTCACGTAAAACCAACGCACAGACATCCAGCATTAATATGTTTGATTAATTGCCCTTGTAAAAATCCAAAAATTCGAATTCCTAATCTAAGGTCATTAAAGAATACGAAGCGTTTGTATTAAATTATGCTTAATAAACATTTTAGTTTTGAAAATAATATTATTTAGGCGACCTAGTTTAATTTAATATGAAGAAAAAAATACTAATTTTATAATTTCCATGTATAAATTTATCAATGCCAAGAACGAATACGTTTTTTAGTAATGTAACTACATTGTATAACGTAAATTTATATTGAAACCTCGGTTAAAAGTTAAACTGCGGTCTCCTTATCGATTGATTTGGCGGTTAAGGTTATCTAAATATTCAAGAACACAGTAAAGAGAAAAAAAACTAGGTCAGTCGAACGAATTTATCGCGTCTTGCTTATAGAAAATTCCGCTAGATGGCAGTGCTGTCTCATTTTTGTATTGAAGTTTCCATGGAAATACTTAAATTTAGTTTGTTTTTTCTAGTGCGTAATTTGGGTTATTTAACGGGGTTTTTTGTGTATTACTCACTGGCCCGTCGTAAGACGTTGTCTGAGAATTTTGTACATTCATTTCTACCTATTTAATTTGTTTATATCCATTGTATTGATTTGTTTAATGAAAAAGGGCGCCATGCTCTCAGTGGCAGGATCATATCATCATGCAATAATATGAAAAATACTCTCAGAATCACCCAGGTGAAGACCACAAACACAATCGAAGCTTATCGTTGTCTTAAATGGCTTTAGCCAAGTTTAGTGACATGATCTGTAGAGATGATCCACATCTTCTTATTTCACCATTTTCTTCTGTCTCACAACATACCGCAAAATTAGGATATCCTCCACCATTGAACAAGCAACATTTACCTACTATAATGAAGGTTAGTAGGAGAATTTCAAATATTCTTAAGTTTTCTAAAAGTCTACCTAATCAAACCTACTAATATCGGTTTTTGGTCTGTCTGTGATTGTAACTGTGATTTGCTATGATTCAATGAACTCTAATTGGTTTTGAGTGTAAGTGTATTTTTCAAAATTGTAACTGATTGTTAATAATTCAGACAAGCGATTAAATACCTACCTTCCTACCAACAGAAAATTATTTAGATTGTTATTTTCAAAATTGGAACTGATTGTGTCAAGAAATAAAGTACCTACCTGTAAATAATATGTTTTCAGCAGAAAATGATTTCAATTCTAAATGTGAACTGTGTATTTCTTTTGTTTAAATTTCTTACGGTTAATCTTGACAAGACGAGTAAAGCCAGATTTCGTGATTTTTCATGAAGACGTTATGTACTAACTAACTTAATATCCCGTGATTTTTAACGGGTCTGTGCAAGAAGAAAGAGGAACAGAAGTAATTTATTTTGAAGAAGTTTGCATCGTTTAGCACAGGTGCAAGCGAGATATTATTATGACAGTAATGTCGGCCATTTTGTTTTCCCCTCGGGTAGATGGGTACCTTTCACTAGATGCATTTCTAGGTTATGTGAACATAAATAGACACCACTTTCTTCTGCAGCCAATGGCAGACGCAGGGACGTACCAGGAATTTAAAAAACATTTCAAATAAATGTAGAAAATTATTATTGTAAGTTTGAACCCAACTTGACACGTTTTAACTTTGCAGCCGTATATTTTGACATTTTTTGCATTGCCAGTATTTTTAACTGCAATCTTAAATATTACAAACTGTTCATTAATTTTAGGTATATAAATTTTACTGTATTAAGGGCACACATATTTATTTTTTGTAGACTCTTTGAATAAACTAAAGGTATCCCATAGACTAAATACATCAATGAAGTATCCATATAAATTGTCTCAAGGTCAATGTCTTTCAAAAGAAGAAATTAATCTACATTTATTATATTATTTAACTTGAAAAATTACGACATCTGTCAAACATTCAAACGAAGGAAATACACGTTTAAGTTATACAATTATTCATTGATAAAATAATTTTAGTAGTCATTTACTTTATCGCTCGTCTGATATGATTTATATACTTATCAGTTACAATTTTACGCATAACGCAAGTATGCCGATCACTTCACGCAAGAATTCACGCACAGCAGAAATAAATATATTTAATAATAATACCTACACAAGTACCGATTACTGATTTGAAAATCGTTAAAAAATCATCCGATTTTTTAAAAACTAGACTTTTCTGATTGAAATGGTTTAAAATATCAATTTTTTACGATGCAGTAATCTTCATGCAACGTATGAGCGTTCATCCGCGTCTGTCTGCTTGTGCGCTTAGTTCTTCTTAACTACGCAACGGATTTTTATAGGGTTTTCATTATCATTTAGAAAATTCCCTTTGGAAGGTTACATAGGTAATAAATGCATATTATGTTTTTAGAAAGTGGAGAGTGTATGTTTTGTAATCAAGTCGTGAAAAAAATATTTTTAGGCACTTACATATATACGGGGTTTTCCAATAAGAGGTGTTATTTTGAATAGCCCGCTATTTCGGTAGATGTTACTTTTGACATTTGACAAGTAGAAACTACGCCATTAATAAAAATGGAACGATACACGCTACAACAACGCATTGAAATTATTAAAATTCACTTGAGTGAATCAAATGCAAATCATCTTGAGTGATGAGGCCCATTTTCACCTCGGTGGCTTTGTCAACAAGCAAAATTGTAGCATCTGGGGCTTGGAAAACCCAAGAGTTATTGTTGAAAAGCCTCTCTATCCTCAACGTTTGACTGTTTGGTGCGGTTTATGGTCCGGCGGAGTCATTGGACCTTACATTTTAGAAAATGAGGCTGGAGCAACAGTTACGGTGAATGGATCGCTATCGAGAGATGATTAATGATTTTTTATGGCCGGAATTGGATAGTATTGATCTGGACAACGTTTACTTTCAACAAGACGGCGCTACGTGCCACACAAGCAACGAAACCATTGATCTTTTATGATCGAATATCAAAATAACACCTCTTATTGGAAAACCCTGTATATATATATATTTATTTATTTTCATAGAAAGACAAACATTCCCTGGTTACGAATAACCTGACAATATTTTAATATCTCCTACTACCACCACAGTAAGGTGAAAATTTTGCTTGTGTTGTGATAGAGGACTTAGCCAGCCGAGGAATTGAACACACTACGCCTGGGTGGGACCCAAACGCGATGTCGACTAGGCCACCGACCGGTCGCCTGTCCTAAGGATAATATGTCCTAAGGATAATCCCTAGCAACGCAGGGTACACGTAAGTTTCTATTAAAAAAAAAATGAATAAGTACTTAGAAGAGGAAAAAATTTGTTTTTATAAAAATGCTATCAATAGTTTTTCACGCAGCCATTGCACGCCACTGTCTATTAAACCTTCATCCAATCTTTGTGTACCCTTTTCTCTTTCGGCTCCCATATCTACGCACGTATCACTCCCGTATCGGATTCGCAAGTATGTGTTACGGGTTCAATCCCCTGCAAACTAAGTCCTACGTCATTACGATAATATAATATATATCTATAAATACCGCACAGAGGTTCCATCTGATCCAAGTGGACCCAGTGGGGCTATGACATCCCCAGTTGTAATGTTGAGAGGTTGAAATGGTCTCATATAATTTTTAGTGTCTTCCTTCAGTATCATAGTTAGAAAAGTGTTTGAAAGAGAAAACACCACGCTTTATATTCAAATCTAAAAGTTAACCACAGAATAACTAAAATGTGCACTTTTTTATAAGACGTGTCTTTCTGTTTGTGCGCTTAGTTCTTTTAAACTATGCAACGAAGTGTGATATGGTTTTCACTATCATTTAGAGAATTTCTTCCGGAAGGTTTATATATATAATACATGGATATTATATTTATAGAAAGTAGAGAAAAGTCGAGGAACACCAAGTACACGTCTGCTAACTAACTTACAACCACGCTGTTTCCACGCAGGGGTAGGCAGAGAGGACGGACCACCAAACAACAATACCAATGAATTGTCACGATTACGAATTTATTTTAAGTTTATCAGGAAATGTCCAGCAATTCCATTTTTAGTCAATTATGATCTGGGATGTTCTGGGATGTTACTGAACTTTCCAGACTATTCCCGAACATTTCAGAAAGTTCCAGGATGTTCTGGAATGTTGCGGAATACTCTCGAATGTTCTGGATTGTTGTAGAAATTTCTTGAGGGCGAAACTTCCAGCCCTTCTATCTTCAAAAGTACGCCCTTCAGGTAAAAGCTGGAAACTTCTTCATGGATGCGGGATAGAGGGCTACCACACCATTTAACTCACTTGATCGTACTGGGACTCGATTCTGAGTTTTAACAGTATTCTCATTGTACACTAACCTTAATAATATATATTGATAATGACAAACATACTATAAATACGTTATTTTATAACAATAATACACTTATCAATCGTACAACTTTAGATATATTACATGTATACTACTTAACTTCATGTGCACCTTTTACCACGGTATTAATTTCAGCTATGGTCTGTACAACAACTAATCTGGCGAGATAAGGAATTGATAAATTCTTACATGCTTTTCGACAAACTGTTTATGTTCATTTTTAAAAATATCAACAAAGTAACTATACATTTCTCTGTAACTGTTTTTATAGTACTCTAAGTACTTATTTTGTACTCTTGTTAATATATACAATTATTGGAATCCTTTGTACAACAGAACTCTCTGTGACAACTTGTATTGTAACTGCTTATATAGTGTATACTTAGCTTATTGTGTTATATATAGGGTTTTCCAATAAGAGGTGTTATTTTGATGTTCAAAGAAACTTTTCACGTAAAAGATCAATGATTTCGTTGCTTGTGTGGAAAGTAGCGCCATCTTGTTAAAATTAAACGTTATCCAGATCAATACCATTCAATTCAGGCCATAAAAAATCATTAATCATCTCTCGATGGAGCAATCCATTCACCGTAACTGTTGCTCCAGTCTCATTTTCGAAAAAGTAAGGTCCAATGACTCCGCCGGACCATAAACTGCACCAAAAAGTCACACGTTTAGGATAGAGAGGCTTTTTAACAATAATTCTTGGGTTTTCCGAGCCCCAAATGCGACAATTTTGCTTGTTGACGAAGCCACCGAGGTGGAAATGGGCCTCATCACTCAAGATGATTTGCATTTGATTCACTCAAGTGAATTTTAATAATTTCAATGCGTTTTTAAAGCGTGTATTGTTCCATTATTATCAATGGAGTAGTTTCTACTTGTCAAATGTCAAAAAATGACAACTTCAAAAGTAATATCTACCGAATTAGCGGGATATTCAAAATAACACCTCTTATTGGAAAACCCTATTCTATACACTTATTATTGTACTTCTGAACAATTTATGCATGTAAAAGCCTTCAAGGCATAAATAAATAATAATATTTCACATTTATATTTATTGCGTAATTTAACGAAATTCATTGTTTGACAAGAAAGGTACTTAATTTTTTACCATTGTTAATCAATTTCCATTACTTATTAAATTTCGGATAAATATTTACGTAATTTCTCACCAAAATAAATATACGTAAGTATGATATACGTCACATGCTGAAGGCCGAACGTTTACAAGAAGTAGGTCAAAAAACAGTATCGCGTAAGTTGTTATAATAATAGACGCTTTACTCGCTTCCGCGTTTATTTTACATGTTTAAAAATAACGTACATACGTTGTAATAATTTATTCCTATCCCATGTCTGGTGGGGCCTTTCGCAAGGTCTCAAAACTACTTTGTCATAACCTAAACTTAACGAAACCAAGCTTGACCTAACTTTACTTTAACCCAAGCATTCTGAATTTCTACGGATTCATAACATATTTCTCTTGAACAGCTAATGTTTTAAGTTCCTAACAATATATAACTGTGGTTTCTGAAGATAATTTATGAAGCAAAAAAGTTATTTATATATTTTTTAATTATTTCTTTTTCTTGCTAGAGAAATCCCGATGAGTTACAAAACTCATTTTAGGACGAAAGGACTTACAGGAATATAGCAAAGTATGCTCCGAAAATTATTAAAAACATATTTTGTTCTGTTATTTAACTTGTAATAGACGAAAAAATATATAGTTAGGTATTTGTCGAGAGACTTTTGCTCTATTTTAAACGAGTCGCGTTTTATTAAATATTTTAATAATTTTCGCCATACTATTAACATACTTGTTTACACAACACATCTCCCTTTAAAACCATCTTCTTCTTCTTTTTTAACGCTTACTACGGAGACTTGACCAAGCTAACCCAAACTTGCTGAGTCTAATCAAATCTAACCTCATAAAACTATATTTTTAGTAAGTTTTTACAATAAGTGGCGTAGCGCGTTTTATTTCAGGTGTTTTGGTTATTTATACAAAGAGACACAAGTAATGCATAATATAATTAGTGCAACATATTTTTTAGCAACGGCAGAAATTTTTTTCTGAAACATATAAATTATGGACGAAAATGTCTACTTCAGCACACTCTATCTTATTATAAACGTATTTAGTGAAACATTCTACGACGTCTCAAATAATGGGAATTGGGAACATTTATTTAAATATTTGCTAAAATATAATGTAGTATCAAGATGGCCGTGAATTATTTTGTATAAATATATTGGATCAGTCAGTTGTCTTCTAATTTTAAGATATATTTTACCTATGCTATTTTATGTTATGTTATGTTTATGGTAGGTTTATGTTTATGATATGTTATGTTCATGTTATGTGTATGTTATGTTATTATATGTTTATGTTATGTTCATGGTATGTTTGTGTTATGTTTATCTTTATGTTATGTTCAGGCACTCACCAAACGCCACAGAGAAAAGTTGGAACGCTGCCAGAGAGCCATGGAGAGAAGTTTGACAGGAATAAGAAAACAGGACAGAGTGAGATGTAGCAAAATAAGGGAGATAACTAATGTTGTCGATATAGTTACCCGAATAGACCAACAAAAATGGAGATGGACAGGTCATATGATCCGAGACCCACAAGAGAAATGGTGTAAAAATGTCACTGACTGGTATCCCAGAGATGGCAAGAGAAGTAGAGGACGTCAACACATGAGATGGGAAGACGACCTAAAACTCACGGCTGGACATCAATGGAGAAGAGTAGCGCGTGACAGGTCCCAATGGAAATTGTTAGAGGAGGCCTATGCCAAGAGGCAAACTGAGCTTCGGGATATATTATAATAAACAAAACATTTCTAATATTAATGTACCTAACAGAAGTTCAAAATAAAAGGCTTATTATTATTATATTATTATATGGTCATGGTATGTTTGTGTTATGTTTATCTTTATGTTTTATAATCACATTTGTTTACTCCCATATGCTATGTTTGTTTATAAGATTGCCAATTTCATAGTTCTGTTTAAAAAAAAACGCTACCAATTTTAGAAAAATCTTTGGTTAAATAACGAAAAGCGCCCACTTTTATTGTACACAGGTTCCTATTTTTATAATTTTGTGATATCCTACTGTTACCAGCTCTGTACCGTTTATGTTAAGTATGTTATGTTATGTTTATGTTATGTTATGTTTATACTATGTTATGTTTATGTTATGTTTGGTTTATTTATGTTACTTTATGTTATGTTTATGATGTGTAATAAATTATATTATGTAATTTGTTGTATTTGTTAAAAAGAAAAATGTTAATTGTGAATGGCCAAGATAACCCCTAATAAAGAATAATAAATAAAAATAAATCATGAAGTATTATTATTATGATCTAAGATGGTTATGTAGACCACATTTGAAAGATATCAGTTTTAGCATTTTTTTAATCTATTCTACAATTATTATTTATTATTTATTTATACATATTTATTTATTATTTTATTTACGCCCTAATGGGCTTTTACATGAAAATATACATTTACATTGATTACAATAATTGAACATAAGAAGATAAATGGAGTTAATTGTAAGAAAGCAACACATATAATAAAATTTTGTGCAAATTAGCAAAACACTAATAAGATGGATTCAATATAAAATATACCCAAGCATGAAATAGTAAGTAAAAGAAAGTTCAACATAAAAAGTAAGTAAGTGGGTGTGTTTAAACCCAGTATTAATTGTGAGTTTAACAAATCGATAAACCAATATAAATTAGAGTGTAACTTACTCGTGAGGTAAAGAACATTATAACAGAGATTTAAAAAAAAAAAAAAAAAAATAACAAAATAAGAGTTGCACCTGTAAAAAGCAAAAACTAATAGAATTTAGCAATATCGACATGAATAAGAAATAATAAGATCTGAGATGGAACATAGTGTTATGTATAAAAAGTAGTTAGTAGGTATATGCATACAATTATAAGTGTATAGTAGAGCAAATAAAAAACAAACAAATATGGATATAATTTACTTGAAAGGTTTCGAATGGGAGAAGATGTAATAAAATTATTAAAGCTATAAAAGTTAATTATTAGCCGATAGAATCGAAATAAGTTGCCTTTTAAAGCTCACAAAATTGTCAAAACCAAACATATCTATAAGTTCACAGTATTTATTCGCAAGGTTGTGAATTCTAGGAATTGGTGAAAAAATAGAATAATTAGTGTTGAGGTTCTTGTTAAATTTAAAAGTATCTTTACTGCGAGTTTGCCTAGCAGGAACATTAATGCAAATAAGTTCCAACAAATTAGGGCTGTCAATTAAAGATTTAATAATTTTGAATAAAAATAGCAAATCAATTAACACTCTTCTATCAGATAATTTAAGAAGTTTAGTTTCAGCAAGCAAGTTATTGTAATTTATAAATTCGATTGGAATTTTCATTTTAAAATTAATGTACCGAAGGAATTTATTTTGTACCTTTTCTAATGATTGAGAATGGACCTTGTAGTACGGTGACCATACGGTGGAATTGTATTCAAGATATATACGCCTATAAAGGCTTTTACATAAAAGTGATACATGATGCAGTGTACATAGGAGAATATCTGTATTATACAGGAGATACTGACAGTAAATAGATGTTATCCATTGTAAAGTAGGTACAAAATACACAATTGTAAAATTGTGATTACAAGTATAATGAGAAAATATTAAGAAATAATTTAAAAAAAAAAACTAAATATGAAGCAATATTAGTAAAACGTAAGAGTAACATAAAGTAAAAAAGATATTACAACAACACTACATATAAGACAAAACATTAAAACTAATTTACCAACGCCACTCTAATTTGTAGGATTCGACAAAGTGTTATAGATTATGCTTAGTTCTATAAATGGAGTCAATAAATAGCATCCCCATACTTGTTGCCCAGATCATGCATCCTATTGGTCAGTGAGTGTGTCTGAAAGTTGGTCGTGTATGTATTGCAGAAGAATTTTATATTTTGTCTTGTATTCCTAGTCGGCACGTGGAATTTAATAGTGGTAACGATGGCAGAACTATCAATTAAGTTGTTAATGACTGTGTAACACAACCAGGTCTGAAATAATTCTCCTGTCAGACAGTGTTATTAGATGCAATTGTTTCACCAAACTGACATAATTAATGTAATCAATAGGCATTCTTATCTGCCCTGGTGATGGACACTGCAATGCTGTCCGAAACGTTGGCTAAAGAAGGAGTTAGCGCAACACGGCATAACACCCCAAAACAAATAACAAAAAATAAAATTTCCATCCCAATCGGATCAATGGTATGATCAATGAACGCATAAGGGACATTCAAAGATCATTCATTTTTACATATATAGATCAAAAATAAAAAATAATTATATATTACATCGAAATTTCAAAAGCTAATATTTTCCTTGTATCTTATTGTACATTTCGCTATCGCCCACTCACCTAATCATCCAAACCGTAAAAATGAGGTATTTGTGATTATAAAACATATTGAAACTAATTGAAAATTTTTATACATAAAACACTTATACACATCTATAAAGTGATGTAACAATGCCCTACGATTGCAGTACGATAACGTTTTTGCGATTGTGTTAAAAATATTGCACGTATACGGTGTTCAGATATTGAATTGCATATTTGAAGTAAGAAACGTAGATGTCATATATTTTAAAATATATATTTTTCATTTAAAAACAAAAAATACATTTTTATACCACACTCCGCCACTGATCACACTGCTACACCTCGCAATGGATCACGTGATAAGAGCTCTGTCTCGTCCATACGGTGCTACTAGAACGAGACGGAGTACGTAGCACGTGATTCATTAGGTTGTACGTAGTGGCGACGTGAGATAGAAAAATATGTTTTTTTTTTCAATGTCATCCAACAGCAAAATGATGTCCATATTTTTAATTCAAATATTCTTAGGAACTGCCGGTTAAAGTCTTTTGGGTACGTGCTGATATAACACAAAGAATATATTATGTAAACAATACACTGTAAGAGAGTTTATACATAAAAATGAATAACAACGAATTAAAATTAATGTAATTTTGTTTGTAAAAACCAGCTTAGTTTTTGCTTAGAATTTTGGCGTGAAGTAAGGAAGCTTTTGTTCATTTAGTTTACTAGGTACATCGACGATTTTTTGTTTGTTTCTTTATTTTTTATAAAGGCTTCTGAAATATTCGTTGCTATTTTTACCTAATTCAATTCATTGTAATAAATAATTGTAATGATCTGAAATATTGAAGTGAAACTTCTTTACGCGCGTCATGCAATTTCGAGGACCGGAGTAAAACCGACTCATGACCGAAACGAAAATGCGGGTACCCCCACCACCGATTAAAGTTCATTTGATCTAGTCAAAGTTTTGAAGTAACATATAAATGCTTCTTAGCTCATCCCGACAACTGGCGTTGGTGGTGTAATGGTCAGCATAGTTGCCTTCCAAGCAGTTGATCCGAGTTCGATTCTCGGCCATCGCACATTATTTTTTTGTTTTTAACGCCTTTTTCATTCAATATCTTATTTTTTAGTAGGTCAGAACATTTTTTAAAAGAAAATAATATTGCAAAATAATAAAAACACTTATCTCACTGTGATAAAACATTACTCCGCTAGAGCGCGCTTTGCGTTATTGTGTTGGATTAAAATTATTATCTAATCCGTATATTATGATAATTGTATTACATTTATTTAATTAATTTATTTATTTTGATAATATGTAATAATTTACAGAAAAAAAAATTAAAACTATCTCCCTCTGATAAAATATCCGTTCGCTAGAGCGCACTACGCGATCTTGTGTGGGATTCTATTTCTGTACATTGTACATTATTTTTAAAAATATATTATATTTTGGGTGTGATGTAGGTAACATTATAAAACATAACAAGCTCTCATATTTTCAGAACCTACATAATATAATCAATTTATGCGGCTTTGCTTACAGTTGGTGCTCAGCGTGGTTGGCTTTCAATCAGTTAAGCGAGGTTCGATTCTCGGCTGTGGCATTTTTGAAGTGAAACCTTGTTGAGGTGGGGGAGCCGCTCACGAACGTTCTCTCTCTTCTCTTCTTTCCTCTCTCTCAGACACCAGCGAACTGCGCCACGCCAAGCATCAGCTGAAACTAGAAGTTTCACTTCTGTCTTGCGTAGGCTTGACACACCCACTTTTTTTTTTCTTCTTTATAAGCGTACAAGTACATATTAAATTAGTTTCCGGTATATCTGGGTACCTATAGAAAAATCTGTTTGCTTCTAGGTGTAGGTTAACACTTTTTTATCATCATACTGGGTTTTTACTCAGATAAAATAATCAAACGATATATAGTTACAGAAATGTACAAAAGTGTTACAAAATATATTAAAAAATAGGTGAATAATACAAATTAAAGAATAAAAGAGAGATAAGAAAATCTCGCTACAATAATAATTCTGCCCAAGCATTTACTACGGCACTGTTCCCCATATATTTTTATTTTATTTTTTCGTATCGCGATCTTTTCCCAATACGTCAGTTTAGCAAAGAGTTTGTTTGTTTAGTAGTTAGTGTGTCTTTTTATAGATAATGGAGAGAGTGGAGGGGGTGAACACGTATATTTTCACAATAAATAATAATATATAGCTGTATATTGAATTATCTAAACTACATTAACAAACACTCCACAAATATTGAAGAATATTAGCAAAAAAGATCAAGTACCACGGCAGAGAATTAACTTCAATTCAACAAGGCTCACTTAACTTCAGCGATGACAGACAATTTAAACTTCAAACTGTATCACTTGATAAAATAAATAAAATAATGCAATCATTGATGAATAAATCATCTACAGGCTCTGACAGCATAGACGCTAAAATCATTAAAACTCTTAGTAACCAACCCTCAATCCACACACATACCTGACTACCCGCAGCCTTAAATAAGGTATCTTCCTCAGCTGCTTAAAAACAGGACTAGTGATTCCTATTCATAAGTCAGGACCAAAAAACGTCTATTTAAAACATATTACCCTTTTAAATACTTTATCAAAAATTCTAGATAAAGCTATTAAAGGGCAGCTCGATAATAATATAAAAACAAATTATATACTATCGAAGAACCAGCACGGCTTTAGAAACAACAGAAACAGACTTTATTAATACTAACCTTGACTCTAAGAACAATTAATATGCCTTGACTTATGTAAAGCTTTCGGTAAAATATCTCACGAGTTTAGAAAGTTTTATATCGGAAATAACTCAAGAAGTTATTATTGACAACGTAAAAAATGAACCCTTCTCGATCGGTTACGGGGTGCCCCAGGGTAGTGTCCTAGGTCTCCTATTTTTTCTTAACTAGATCAATGATCTTTTCGAACTAATTACAGAAAGCAACATTGCGACATTTGGCGATGATACCGTCGTACTCTTTCAACCTGAATCAGGGCTCAAGACATTCCATAAAGCTAAAAAAAGTTTTGCTATCATCAAACAACGGCTTAACAAACACATACTAACACCGAACAAAATTTAAGACACACAATATATAACACAAAGAGGTTTACTTCCTCGAATTTTTGTTCTGAAAATACATGATTGCTCACAACCTCCTTCAACATGCCAAGGCAAAAACAAATGAAAATGTTAAATAAACCAAATACCTTGACGTCATATTTGATGAAAACCTCCGATGGACCAAATTAACTCATTAACATCCAAACTCATTAATATCAAAAACATCTTCCGACGCACAATTCTAAGATCGATTTATTTTGCGTTTTCCCAATCATTGGTCTACTGGTTTTGGGGAAGTACAACTAATAACTCCCTGAATCGTCAACTATTAAACTAATTCTTCAATTACCATACGACACTGACTCTAAGAAAATTTACAAACGGCCCAACGTTTTGTCAATTAGACAACTTTATGCCAGAGCGTAAATTCTTTACTTTCTCATATACAAACTAGATATTCCGTTAAAATCGCAGTACTCTATATGTTGACGTAACTATCTTCTTTTAACATTGTCCTTGCAACTTTTCCCATCCTATTCTACCTACAAGTACCCGTCACTATCCGACTATACCCTCGTTTGCGTGACATTTTTCAACAATAAACCTAACTGTCAAACCAGTTTATTGATGAAGCTTGTTTGATGAAAATCTCTTTGTTATCAGTGCTGTTATTGATATCAACTCAGGGTAGAAGCCTGTGCAGTGAATGAATATATTCGGTTCCCTCAGTGTCTTTCTTATCCAACCTGGATGTTATAGAAGCTTGTGTGTGAAATAAATCAGACCTCCTGTGAGTGAAACCAACCATCAGCATCTTTGAAGAACATCAAAGGGGTAAGTCGGATTCCTCCCTGACTCCTTGTTCCACCATCTCCAACCATAGTTGTGTCAACTTCAAAGTTCACAAATAATTTTTACAGTCTACTCTTGAATCGCCTATTGCAATAACACAATAATAACCGTGTCTTTAACAAACTTAACCCTTAACATCCCAATAAAACACTCAACCCACGGGCAGAGATCCTTTAAGTAATATTCCACCAAACTGTATAATCTGAAAAAACCTGCTGATATAATATATAATTCACCAATACACAAACAGAATTTTTTTTAACAGAATAGATAAAAACTAAACGTAAAAAAGTGTTCCAAAACATACTCACCCTAAACCAAACATAATACATTTAAATCAGCATGTATATTATGTCTTTAGTTCACTTCCTACTTTATGTCGGGTTAAATCTTCCACACAGGAAAAACTAAACCCTTCCACACACTTTTTCACAAATGATCATCTAGTCAATCTACATTATGTAAATGCATTACATAAGCATAATAAATACAAAATGATACAAATACAACACGTCAACTCACCAGAGATCAAATGGGAAAATAATTCACCGACTCCAGATATTTTCATATCAGAGGGTTCGGCTCGGTAGAACTTCTAATTGGACCTATAAATCCTACTGATCCCTCAATATAAATATTTTAAAAATCTTTTGTAATCCTAGATGTATTTAAAATGACTGATTTTTGTATTTTTATTCATAAATTCTTTGACAGAACTAATACGCCGTAATTTTGAATGAGAGAGCTAGGTATAATGCCAGTAGCCGAAATAACAAAAGGTAAAATTTGTATAGTCTTAAAACGCCAATTTCTTTTAATTTCATTGCATAAATCTGTGTATTTTCTGATAATAAAAAGATTATTATTTAATGTTTTAAATACCCTGCAATTTAAGTACTTGCATTGATTATCATCTATTTATGAATTGTTTTAATATCTTTCGTCTTAACTGTATCTTTAAGTACACTTCATGTAGTGTGTTTTCTTTTCACGAAACTATGTATATGTAATTTTTAATATTATGATGTAAAAACTATTAACCTATTATGCATACATTACTGCCGCCATGGATGAAACCACAGTATCATCTTCGTGTAAATCAAGGAAGATGATGTGTTTTTACTTATGACGGCATAATAAAACTTCCCTAATACATGCACACACCTTGGCACAGGTTCTCCTAGTGAGGTGCACAAATAATATAAATTGTGTATAAAAAAGAATAAAAAAAATGTAATATACTCGTCCATTGAGAAAAATGAGTATTACAAATTTACTAAGAATCTCGTCAAATTATTGGTAACTAACTAACTAACCATCACGCCGTTTAGACAGAGAGGGGGTGTAGGCAGAGAGGACGGACCGCCAAACAACTCGGTCTAGGCACACACTTCTTGCCTCATTCACATTCATACATCGTCTCATATATACTCTTCTATTATTCTGACTCTTGACATGGCCCGACTCAAGTATCTGATTCACTGGCCGTGCCATATCTTCCTCGGGCGTCCCCGACTTCTGCTACCATTCGCATTTGCAACATATATCCTCCTTACACTCCTATCTACGCTCATTCGCTCTACATACACAAACCATCTAAGCGTCCCTTTCTTAATCTTACTCATTAAGCTTACATCAGCCTTGCTCTCTTTGCGGATCTCCAAATTCCTCACAAGATCAAACGTGGTTTTACCACACATACGCCTCAGGGATCTTATTTCAACAGCATTCAATCTACTTTCATCCTTTTTTTGCCAGTTCCATGCCTCACTTCCATACATCAGGGTAGGTACCAGCACTCCGTTGTGGACTACTAACTTCGCTTCTTTGGACAATTTTTTGTTAGCGCCAACTGCGTTCAGTCCTCCATAAAAACGGTTAAAAACGGGATTGCAGGCTCCTAAACTTTTTGCAAAATATGAATGAATTATCACTATCATTATTTTTTAATTAGTACTGTTATATTTTTTATATAATCTTCGATATCTTACTAGAAATAAACTGGGCGTAAAACATAATGAAATAAAAAATAAATAAAATTATCAAGGTAAATGCAGGCGCATGAACACGTGTTCCGATATATTAGGAATATACAAGGAATTTTTCAGAAAATGGCCTACTATCCCGTTCTTAACCGGGTTTATAATTTTAAGAAATTCTTAATAAATTAACAATAATCTATCTTAACTTCAAATACATGAAGAAATCTTTTATAACTTAACTTTATATAATTTATCATTAAAGAAAATGTATACCATAATTCATAGTTTTATTTTTTACCATTAAATTTTGATAATAATTACTATATTACCCACGCACAGGATTTGCCTTTATGGGATTTTTTGCTTTACATTGTAATATTATTTGTACGATTTTGCTGTTTATATGTCCCTTTTAGTTGAAATCTGCCTATATACGATAAAGAAATCCGGTTAAAAAAAAGAAAGATATGATTATAATTATTCTTCACAAAACGAGATACTACTGTACATTGTTTGAAGAGATTACGGTGATCGCTGGATGATGTAATTCGATATAAAACTACATAATCCTAGCCCAGAAAACCACGGAGGTCGCCAAAAGTCAGTAAATTTTTAGCATTTTTCATGTACACGAAGTGAAAATTTTAATGTTTTTCATAAGTCGTCCATTATTTATTTACATTATTCTTAGATATGAGAAATAATGAATGAATGTTACATAAGAAAAAAAATACCAATAAAGGTTATTTTTTTCAATATTTTGCTCGTTACGATAAACAAATAACATAAAAAATAATATTCTATTTAATACCTTTGTTTTTTTATACGACACATGTCATGAAATATGTGACACTTGTAAATAATATGTTATGTATAGTAGCTAGATTATAATAGCCCGGTAGGTACTTTCCAACCTTCGTCTTCTCCATCTCCTTCCCTTTTCAAATGAGGATATTATATACTGGTACGAAATGATCGTATCCAAAATGATCGTCTTTAAAATGATCGCATATAAATGATACATAATCATCGTATACCAAATGATCGTATACAAAGTGATCGCATACAAAATTATCGTATACAAAATGATCGTAGATAAAATGATCGTATACAAAATGATCGCATACAAAATTATCGTATACAAAATGATCATATACAAAATTATCGTATACAAAATTATCGCATACAAAATTATCGTAAACAAAATTATCGTATACAAAATGACCGCATACAAAATTATCGTATACAAAATGATCGCATATAAAATTATCGTATACAAAATGATCGTATGTAAAATGATCGCATACAAAATTATCGTATACAAAATGATCGTATACAAAATGATCGCATACAAAATTATCGTAAACAAAATGATCGTATACAAAATGATCGCATACAAAATTATCGTATACAAAATGATCGCATACAAAATTATCGTATACAAAATGATCGCATACAAAATTATCTTATACAAAATGATCGCTTCAAAATTATCGTATACAAAATGATCGTATACAAAATGATCGCATACAAAATTATCGTATACAAAATGATAGCATACAAAATCGCTTATGATCACTTAGTTCCCTGAACTCTAAATTAACTAACTAACCCTCGAGCCGTTTCCCTGCAGGGGTGGGCAGAGGGGACGGACAGCCAAACAACTCCGTCTTGGCACACACTCCTTGCCTCATTCACATTCATACATCGTCTCATACACACTCTTCTATTATTCTGACTCTTGACACCTTCCGACTCGAGTATCTAATTTACTTGATCGTGTCATGTCTTCCTCAGGAATCATCGACTTCTTCTCCCATTCATATTTGCGTCATGAGAATATCATTACATTCCTTTCTTAGTTCATTCGATCTACATGCCCAAACCATCTGAACGTCCCTTTCTTAATCTTACTCTTTACACTTACATCAGATTTTCATTATTTGCGGAATTCCACAATTCTCACACAATCACACATGGTTTTTCCACATGTACCCCCTTCCTCTGCCAGTTCCATGCCTCACTACCATACATCAGGATAGGTAACAGGACTTCATTGTGAACTGCTAGTTTCGCTTCTTTGGTCAATATTCTGTTGGCTCTAACCACGTTCAGTCCTGTTAATAGAGTTACCTGCATTTACCCTTCTTTCAATTACTATATCGGCCTTCCGATCTCTCGTATCTCCTGTATTCTAAAGAGATAAATCTAATCATGTTCTTATATGGTATAACCCTTCCTTCCCTTTCTCACTTCGCCTTGATTCTTATATCACAAACAAATACTATGTCATAAATTATTATAACTAATTCAAAAACTTAGCACCTTACTAGTGTGAGATTATATGTGACATTGAAATGTGAAAAAATCACGCACGTGTAACGTTAAATAATATTTTTTATTAACAGATTTTATATTATAACCTTCAAGATATTGTTTAGGCACTTAAATAAATTCATATAATACCTGAAATCTAAAATTAAATATTTACGCGATTATTGTTGATACAACTATGCCTATCCCACTAATAAATTTTCCGAAACTGAAAGGTTCTTGTCGAAATGATTGGTTCCACGACAAATGAAAACACTCTTGAAAAGTGTTAAGTCATTTAAAAGATACGAAAAAACTAGGCTAAAAACCTAACCTAACGTTGTAAGTCTTGATTATTTAGTCACTTTATGTCACTTCTCAAAGGTTACCAAAATTAATTCCACGACATATCAGAACACCTTTAAAAATTGATTTTGTCACTTTATACGACTTTTTATCACTTCTCAAAGGTTACCAAATTTGGTTTCAAGACAAATCCGAACACCTTTTCAAAATGATATGATGTCATTAAAAAAGAGATGAAAATAAACTAACATAAAAACATAACCTAAAGTTATTAGTCTTGTTTATTTTGTCACTTTCTATGACTTTATATCACTTAACAAAGGTTATCAAAATTAATTCCACAACAAATCAGAAGAGTGACAGGTCAGAACACTTTTAAATAATTGATATGTTGTCATTAAATTTAAAAAAAAAAAACTCGAATGCAAACTTAACCAAACGTTGTTGGTCTTGTTCATTTTTTCACTTTCTATGACTTTATATCACTTCTCAAAGGTTACTCAAATTAATTTCACTACAAATCAGAACACTTTTAAGAATAGATATGATGTCATTAAAAAAGAGATGAAAAAAAAACTAGCATAAAACTTAACCTAACGTTGTTATTGTCAGTCTCGTTTATTTTGTCACTTTCTATGACTTTATATCACTTCTCAAAGGTTACCAAATTTGCTTTCAACACAAATCCGTACACTTTTTCAAAGTGATATGATGTCATTAAAAAACTAGCATAAAAACCTGTTTGTACCTGGAAATATGAAATAATTGTAATATACTCGTAGTAAGTCCCTTTTTAAGGGCAATAATACCAGCTGTATTAAAAAAACTGTAAGTTTTAAGAAATATCTTATAAATATTTATATATATGTTTTTTTGTTCTAAGGGAATAAAATAATCCGATATTGTTTACTTGATGCGTATATTTAGTATCTACGTCAGTACTAGAATATAAGCATACCTTGGTGCGGTTTTTTTTTTATCTAGTAGGGCTAACTTGTTTGTTAAAACTATTTAATACTGGAAATACATAATACATTATTACGTACATACTACTATAAACACAGCGTAATTTTTCTGAAGGTGTCTAAACATATAATTATGATTTGATTAAGTAGACAATATTCAAGATTATTTTTCTTCTCGTACATGTTTATTGTTTATTGTTGTTGTTATACGCCCATAGGGGCTTTTACATAGATTATAAATAAGTTTTACATAAGTTATCGAGTTAGAATTTATACTAAGAGTTATAAAAGTGAAGAATTTTAAAAAAATATACAAGTAGTTTTTGAAGAATATGGCGTAAAGAAACATTTTAAACAACATAATATTTAACAATAACAAAGAACAAAATATAATATAAAACATTACAATAACATATCTAATCGTTAAATCTATTACAATAATTTGTATGATTCCACAAAGTGTTGGTTTAATTTGAATTTAAGATTATAAAGGGAATCATGGAATATATCTATAATACCACCAAACTTGTTGCCCAAATCATGCATCCTATTGGTAAGTGAGTTTGACTGATAGTTGGTTTTATATGTGTCGCAAAAGAATGTTGTATTTTGTCTAGTATTTCTTGTCGGTACATAGAGTTTAATAGCAGCAACGATGGCAGGGCTGTCAATAAGGTTGTTCATGACTCTGTATAATAAAATTAGGTCTGAAATGGTTCTTCTGTCAGACAGCGTAATTAAATTAAGTCCATTCATCAAATTTACATAATTAATGTTTTCTATTGGAATTTTAAGCTTGAAATTTAAGTACCTAAGAAATTTGTGTTGAACCCGTTCTAATTTGTTAGAGTGTACTTTATAGAAAGGAGACCAAATAGGTGAATTATATTCCACTTGGCTTCTAACTAGTGAAATGTAGAGTGTTTTCATGCAATCCAATGACTTAAAATCAGTTAGGGTTCTACAAAGGAAGCCAAGAATCTTTAAAGCCTTATTAGTTATATCATCTATATGCGCTGTGAATGTTAAGTTTGATTCGAATATAACTCCCAAGTCACGAATTTGTGATACTGGTGTTAATTTAACATTATTTAAATTATATTCATGTAAGATATGAGAATGAGTTCTGGAAAATCGTATTACTTGACATTTCTCAATGTTCAAAAATAACATATTTTGTTCGCACCATTTAAAAAATTTATCTAAATTAGCTTGTAAAATTAGGCAATCATATATATTTCGTATTCTTTTAAACAATTTTAGATCATCTGCAAAAAGTAGGACTTGTACATCTTTAAATATGTTTACAATGTCATTAATGAATATTAAGAATAATATTGGGCCAAGGTGGGACCCTTGCGGGACACCACTTGTGGCCTCGAATACATAGGATTCTATAAAATTAATCCTGACACAAAGAACTCTATTACTGAGGTAACTAATAATCCATGTCAATAAACTACCTTTGATGCCTAACAGTCGGAGTTTGGATATAAGAATATGATGTCGAACCTTATCAAATGCTTTACTGAAATCGGTGTATATAGAATCCACTTGTTGTTTCAGACTGAGCGATTCAGATATGTAATTATTGTAGATAGTTAAATTACTTAAGGTAGATCGACCTCTGATAAAGCCATGTTGGTTAGGAACAATAATATTGTTGATAGGTTTTACAATGGTATCTAATACTAATGACTCGAAAAGTTTGGGTAAAGCAGACATAATACAAATAGGTCTGTAGTTAGATATATCGCTTTTGTCGCCTTTTTTATGAATGGGCGTTAAATAACTCTTTTTCCACAGAGCCGGAAAACAGCCAGACGCTAAGGATTTGTTAAAAAGTTTATGTAAGGGATATATCAAACTATCAATGCAAGTTATTAAAAATATGGGAGGAATACCATCCGGTCCAGCAGATTTATTACTATCTAGTGCTTTTATGCTTCTTTCTATGGAATCTAATTTTATGAAACATTGACTTAGGTTTAATGACTCTTCCACTGACGTACTGGAGACTGCTTTGATGGGAATATCTTTGTCGTAGACACTTTTAAATGAGTCAGCAAAAAGATTAACTATACCCTCAATACTGTCGGCACATTTTTCTTTAAAGAACATGCTATTAGGATATCCACAATTGTCTTTTCGTTGAGATTTAGTAAAATTCCAGAATTTTTTCACATTGTGATGATGTACCTCATTTTCAATTACGTTAACATAGTCACTATAGCACTTTATTGATAATTCTTTACATTGTTTTCGTAGTTTAGTAAATGCTATATAATCGTTAGAATTTCTGGTATGTTTATATTTTCTGTGGATACATTTTTTTTTATTAATTAAATTAGTTAGTTCCCTTGTAAACCATTTCGGATAATTAGATGATGTAAAGCTAACCTTGGGAACAAATTGTTCTATAGAGGTATTTAAAATCGAGTAAAAGTATTCTAATTGATCATTTATATTATTTTCCTCATCTAAAAAGGACCAATCTGTTTGGGCAAGGTACTCCGTAATATGATGGTATTCAGCTTTGGAAAAGTTATTTTTATTTATTGGTAAAGGTAAGAGACAAACAGCTTATACATAAAATACAAATATAAATATATACATGTTAAAAACAGTCAAGCCAAAAGAGTCTCCTATATTAATATTGATTGGAGATGGAGTTTTATTGCATAAAAAAAAAAAATAATAAAAAAAATATATATATATATATATATATTTTAGGTGAGGAGGGGAGGAATAGGAATTTAGGATGAGGATAGGAGATGCTCTGGATACATTCCATACTATAGTATTAATTTTCGATCGTACGAGTTACTTCTATTCGATATTTGTGAAGTGTATTGCTAAAAATATCTATGTTTTGAAATTTAGTATTATATTGGGCACATATACGTGGAATTGGTGAATTTTTTTCTAAAGTTAGTTCTACATGTAGGTAAATGAAACAAATGGGATTGCCGTGTTGATCTTGTTGGAATATGAATATTTATTAAATTCATTAGCTCTGGTGAGTCGAGGCCATTGTTAAGAATTTTAAATAATAAAATTTGGTCAAAAACCAAACGTCGTGTATGAAGTGAGTTGAATTTGTGGTAATTAATAGAATCGGCGTAATTTGAGAAATGTAAGTTTTGTTTATAATTAATGTGTTTAAAAAATTTTTTTTGAATTCTTTCGATTCTTTCAATGTGGGCTTGGTAAAAAGGAGTCCAGATCGGTGTGCAGTGTTCTAAGTGGGGACGGATGAACGCTGTGTAAAGGGAATATAGAGTCTTAAGGTTGCGGAAAGGTTTCGTTAAACGTATTATAAATCCTAGCATTTTGTTGGCTTTGTTGATGATTGCATCAGTGTGTTGAATGAAGTTTAATTTCACATCCAGTATTACCCCAAGGTCTCTGATAGAATCTACTTCTTTGATTTGTGTCCCGTTTAATGTATAATCAAAGGAAATTTTATTTTTGTTACGTGTAAATGATAATTTATTGCACTTTGAGGTATTTACTACAAGTTTATTTGATTCACAGTAGTTAAAAAGACGATTGAGATCCTCTTGAAGTTTAATGCAATCTTCGATTGATTTGATAACTAAGTAGATTTTTTTATCGTCTGCATATGCTAGGTAATTGGCATGTAAAAAACATTTGTGAATATCATAAATATACACATTAAATAATAATGGCCCTAAATGAGAACCTTGAGGTACACCGGAGGGCACGGAAAAGAAACTGGACTTAGTTCCCGCAACTGATACACATTGAAGTCTGCACCGAAGGTATGAAGTGAGCCACCGAAGTAAATCACCATGGATGCCTATTTGACTTAATTTTTTAATTAAAATGAAATGGTTTACTTTATCGAAGGCCTTAGAGTAATCAGTGTAGATTACATCTACTTGGTTTCTATTGTCCATATTGCTCGTTAAATATTCCGTGAAATTTACCAAATTTGTTAGTACCGATCTTTTTTGTAGAAATCCGTGTTGTTGGTTTTGTATGTTGCGAACAATTGTTGTATAAATTTGATCGTAGACAATTTTTTCAAAGAGTTTACTAAATACAGTTAGAATTGAGATTGGGCGGTAGTTTACAATGTTGCTTTTAGAACCTGTTTTATGAATAGGGATTATAGTTGCTTCTTTAAACTTTGTAGGAAATTTTCCTGCTTTTAGTGACATTCTAAATATATTAGTTAGGGGGTATGAAAGATTTTTTGCACATTTTGAGATAAAGTATGGCGATATACCATCACTGCCAGCACCCTTACTAATGTCTAAATTCTTCAGGTATTTATTGATCAAAAAATTGTTTATTTGTACGTTCCCAATCGGGTTATGATTATTCATATAGGTAAAACTATCGACTATACTGGGATCATTCGTGTCCTTATCATTAACGTAGGTGGACTTATGATAAGGACTGTTATACGATGGGACACTTGTTTTTTTTGAAGATGTTAAAGGCCTATTTGTTATGATAATGTCCAACGGTGGGTGGTGTTGATCTAATGGTAATAATAATTCGTCGGATAGCTCAACCACTATTTTCGAATCACTTGAAAACACTAAATCCAACATTCGATTGTTAAAGTTGAAAATCTTGTTTGATTGAGTTAGTCCCAAAAATAAAGACATATCACGAATTTCACTACATTTAGCACACTGTAAATCGGCTTGGTTTGTAGCAGGTCCGTTGTCATCTTGGCTGGTCCAGTTAGGAAGGTTATAATCACCAGCAATAATGAATTTTGCTTTAGGATATTTGAATTTGAGTACTTCTATGTCCTCATTGTGATTTTTATACGTTTGCAAATCCGATGCAGGTGGGATATAGACACAGCCAATAATAATTTTTCCATTAGGTATATTGAGCAATACAAAAATTTGTTCAACACTTTTGTGTTTTACCGGTAATTTAGTAGATGATATATTCTTGGATACGCACAGCATCACACCTCCTCCGTTAGACTTTTTGCTCGTAATAGAATTTCGATCAGAACGATATGTGGTATATTGATGTAGGCCTAATTCTGACGAGCTGATATCAGCATTTAACCATGTTTCAGTTAAAAACAGAATATCGTGTGAGAAGATTGGGGAGTTAGTTTTAAGTTGGTGCAATTTTGTACGCATTCCCCGTACATTTTGATAATATCCTGTAAGTCTAGAAAATCTGTTCTGTTTGTTTTTTAGTTTTTTGCTTGGGTTTTGATGATTTTGGGAATTCCGTTGAAATGTTTGATTCGTAAATCGACTTCGCCCTTTTCTTTCCTCTCTTCTAATTCCTTCCAGAGGTCAGTTAAGTGATTTCTTTGTTGTAGTGTCCTGTCAGGTTTGATTATAATTCCATTGGACAGAGTAGTTTTGTTAAAGAGTATTAGTTTCGCCTGTTTGACTTCATCAAATTCTAATTTAATTGGCCTGGTTTTGTTTGGAATTTTACTTCCGAGCCTGTAAATTTTCACATCTTCTAGATTGAACTCGCTATTAATTTCACTAATAGCTGCTAATACCTTTTTTCCATCCTCCAAGACGCTCACTGTAGTTGAGTTCGAATTACACTCGGGGACGTTGAGTAAAATTATGTTCTTCGAGCGGGTCTTGCGTTCCTCTATCTCAGCCAACATGTAGTACAAAGGTGCTTTAATAATAGTTTTAAATACGTATCTTGCACATAAGCAATACAACGCATTACCTAGTAATCTAAAACTTCCGGCAAGGAAAAAAAAACATTGGCAAAAGCTCTTAGAAGCTATTTCCTCAACAGTTTTATTAATGAATAACACAATCTTTCTTTGGAAGTCCATAATAACATCTGCGTTTATTTATTTTAATGTATTTATGTTTGTCTTGTCTTTAATCTAATGTTGTCTTTCTCGAAATGAGTTTTGTAAACTCAATGGGAATAATACATTTAAAACTTTGTTATTATTTTGTAATGTAATACATTGTATCACTGTGTTCGTAAACGCTAATCTCCGAAACCGCCCAACCGATTTCAAAGACATTTTGTCAATGTGTTTGATTGGTTCCTGCTTGAAATATAGGATAGTTTTGGACCCGATTGTCGCTATTATCAAGATAAAAAATAATAATTAACGAATTTTTTTATTCAAATTTCTCATCCAATAATACATACAATCACATATTTTAACTTTCCTACATAGAAGGTGGTCTGTGGCAGGACAACGTATTATATTATAAAATGCATTCTAAATGGTTGAGTTAAATTCTGAAACTGGTTTTTGATCTCAATATAGAAAAATTCAGCCAGCGTATGTTTGTGCTCGCAAAACTCGAAAAGTAGTCGACCGATATCGCTGAAATTTTTGAAGTTTGTTCTTATTAGTGCCAGGAGTATTTAAACATGTTTTAATGGTGAGATAAGTCGTGGACGCCTGAGGAATACTTAACGCACCGAAATGAGATACAGAGTAGAATTAAAGTCGATGTAATGTAGTTTTTTAGCAGTAACATTGTGGTATACAGTAGTGAATGGTGGAAGAAGTCAGAGGCGCCCAGAAAGACATTAGCAATAGCAAAGCATTGCGGGGATCCACTTGTATATTTATAAAAGTCAGGCGTCACACTTCTACAATGCAATATGAATATTTTTTTATTTATTTTTTATTTTTTTTTATGTGACACCTCACAAGAGTGTCCCTGCCTGTGCAGTGTACAGACAGGGGAACTATGTTACCACCCGGTTGGGCGGCGTTGTGAGGCGGAATAAGGTAGGGGCTGTAGGAAGGGGATGTAGGAAGGGATGAAGGGAAGGAAGGGAAGGGAAAAACAAAAAGACTTACACAAAAACGAGTCGTAAAAACGGCCCGTTCTCATGAAGCCTACGTCAACCGTGAACGGGTGTTCAGCTCGTGTCCGTCGAGTTTCGCGCACGTGCACCGGTGCATCAGGAATCAATGCTGCTAGCTCCTTGGAGCAGGCTCCATTGAAATACCTGTAGAACAGACACAGCATGCCTACGTTGCGTGTATGCATTAGAGAAGGCAATCGGTCTGTTAATAACGGATTGTCAATCAGACGGATCGCTCTCCTTTGCACAGATTCAAGCAGGTTTATCAAGTATTTTGGGGCACCAGCCCAAAGGTGGCTCCCAAATTCAATAGTTGGGCGGACTTTATCGATAAAACTTTATCAATTGAATGTGCTAGATTAGATATTCAGATATGGGTAGTGGTGAAGATGAATAATTAGACGACATTACATCATTCACGTAATTTATATAGACGTAATCGATTGATTTAGTAACGAGATAAAAACGTAGCAGAATTTTTAGGAATCCACGAAATAATTATCAAAGAACTTAGTAACTAGATATTGTATCTCTAATTGAAAATCTATTATTGTCACTTGAGCAGTTTTCTCAATTGTCGTCTGGACCTTATCTCTTCAAACTAGGCCTACCAGGTGTTACGCCATTTTTCGCCTAACACAGATGATTTCAGGTTATTTATTATTTAATCTTATATGTACATTTGGAAGTACGAATGTATGTATGTTTCATTACTAAGAATTATCTCATCACTAGAACGAGATACGGGTTTGAATCAAAGTCAGCATAATATATTGTTATTAATTAGAAACAATAATATGACATACTTCAATTTGACCTCCGAGATCAAACCGTAAAAACAAAGTTTTTTCACTAAAATATGCCTGTTTTAAAATATATTTTGAAACTTAAAAAAATAAAATTGGTTTAACTGGGAAATGACTAACTTGGAACTGGAGTCGGCAACTCTATCAACCCAGCCAAATGTCGATCGGGTGGGACCGAAGATATTTTGTATATTAACTGCTGTAATGAAAATCAGATTTCATAGAAATGCATATATGTACGCTTGTGTGAAAATGATTGCCATTACCTACAGGCATTGTCATCGACAACGAGTCTATATGTCGAGTTTCAGCTCGAACGGATATCGGGAAGTGGGTTAATGTCCGCCTCCAAGATTAGCATTAATTCATTTCTGAAAAAAAAGTGAAATTTAAATAGATGAATATAAAAACGTAATTGTAAAAAGCATTCACTTTGTGGCTCATCATAATTTATAATAAAAACACATAAATTTGTTTTTGACCACGATAGTTTTATTTTCACTCTACCGGTTTCGGAAGATCCCTTCCTTCGTCAGGAGAATATTTAAAACTAATCTACTACACAAAATATTGACACATAAATACAAAAATGTTAAGTGTTTGAGAGATATGTCGACAAAGTGGAAGGGGTAATTACGGGAATTCTAGGAAGAACAGAGCGGTTAACTGGAAATATGTCAAGAATAGGACAATAAGACAGATTAATTTGGTTATTTATTATACTGGAGTTATTATTGATGGCTTTTCTGATTTCAAGTGCTTCTAAATTATCTAATTTTTTGCCTTTATTACTACGGTGAAGAATTTTAACCCCTGTATCTTTACTAAAAGTATGATCGGTGGAAATGAGATGATTGGCAAACTCTGAAAAATTATTGTTATTTAAACATCTTAAATGTTCGGTGATTCTAATATTTATATTTCTAGTTGTCTTACCTATGTAGAACGATTGACAATCATTGCAACATAGTTGGTAAATGCCTGAGTGGCTAAATTTGTGATCTTTATCTTTAGTATTTTTAAGTAATTTTCCCAAGTTGTTATCAGTATAGAACGCGGGTTTAATGTGGGTAGGCAAATTTTTTGTACTAAGTGAAGAAAAATTGGATATGTATAAGATTTTACGCCATTGAAAGGGATTTATGATTTTATTATTAGTTTCAGGTGTACCAAATAAAAATGTATTCGTCGAAATGAGTTTAAGTTTCTTATTCAGGATTTTATCAATTAAGTGTGTCGAGTAACCATTATTTAGAGCAATTTGTTTTATTTTTGACAGTTCAATTTCGAAATTAACAGCTGATAGTGGGATTTTTACTAAGCGGTGTACCATTGAATGATAGGCAGAATGTTTGTGTGATATCGGGTGGTTTGACGTGTTATGTATAGTTATATCCGTGAATGTCGGTTTACGATAGATGTTAAATTCAATTGTATTATTTATTGAAGTTAGTGTTAAATCTAGAAAATTAATCGATGCATTACTGCCTACCTCTACAGTGAATTGAATTTTTTTTTTATGAAATGAATTTATAAGAAGAAGGAATTTAGTTAGTTGCCGCTCTAAGCGGTAAACTTAGTACAAAAAATTTCCCTACCCACATTAAACCCGCGTTCTATACTGATAACAACTTGGGAAAATTACTTAAAAATACTAAAGATAAAGATCACAAATTTAGCCACTCAGGCATTTACCAACTATGTTGCAATGATTGTCAATCGTTCTACATAGGTAAGACAACTAGAAATATAAATATTAGAATCACCGAACATTTAAGATGTTTAAATAACAATAATTTTTCAGAGTTTGCCAATCATCTCATTTCCACCGATCATACTTTTAGTAAAGATACAGGGGTTAAAATTCTTCACCGTAGTAATAAAGGCAAAAAATTAGATAATTTAGAAGCACTTGAAATCAGAAAAGCCATCAATAATAACTCCAGTATAATAAATAACCAAATTAATCTTTCTTATAGTCCTATTCTTGACATATTTCCAGTTAACCGCTCTGTTCTTCCTGGAATTCCCGTAATTACCCCTTCCACTTTGTCGACATCTCTCTCAAACACTTAACATTTTTGTATTTATGTGTCAATATTTTGTGTAGTAGATTAGTTTTAAATATTCTCCTGACGAAGGAAGGGATCTTCCGAAACCGGTAGAGTGAAAATAAAACTATCGTGGTCAAAAACAAATTTATGTGTTTTTATTATAGAATATAAAAACATTCCGGGAATAAAAATAGAACACATTTGACTTCAAAAACAAGTTCAAATTAAGAACTACGCTTCGATTTCAAATATTATTGTTCCGACTTCAGCAACCTTGTTCTATCGGTATTACAATGGAAGATGCTCTGAGGAACTAGCGTCATTGATCCCTTCGGCACCGGTGCGTAGTCGGGATACACGCCAAACGCGCGCCCAACATTTGTACACAGTTGACATTTGTCACATGAGAACGGGTCGCTTCTACGATTCGTTCTTAAGTTCAACAGCTCGGCTGTGGAACGAACTGCCGGCCTCTGTGTTTCCTCCCTCCTACAACATGGGACTCTTCAAGACCCATGTTCACTCCTTCCTCTCCACAAAAAGACCCTCCACACAGCATCCCCAAAGATGACATAGGCCCTGAGGGAAATTATTTTCTTCAGGGCCTCCTGTGTGGAGTTAATATAAAAAAAAAAAAAAAAACAAGTTCAAATTTAGAACTACGCTTCGATTTCAAATATTATTGTCCCGACTTCAGCAACAAGTTCAAATTTAGAACTACGCTTCGATTTCAAATATTACTGTCCTGACTTCAGCAACAAGTTCAAATTTAGAACTTCGCTTCGATTTCAAATATTATTGTCCTGACTTCAGCAACAAGTTCAAATTTAGAACTACGCTTCGATTTCAAATATTATTGTCTCGATGCTCTTTTGTTTTGTTCTACAACGCACTTTCCAAACAATCTGTTCAAAATAAAAACTTTTTTTAACAATATTTGTGTATTTTAAGTAAACGGGTACAGATAAATCAGAATAAAGAGATTTTGCATGACATTGTAGGACTTACTGCGGGGTAAGAGGGGACTGCAGGCGGAGGCTCTAAATTAAGGTATTAGATACATATTATTCAATATAACCTCTACAAACTCAATGGAACAACTTTTTTAATAACCGCGCCGTATTTTCACGAATACAATAACAGTATTATTTAAGGTGTTATTTGGGTTATGTAAAGCAATTCTTATCTGCCACACATCGTTACGCAAATATTATTGAAGTAAAAAAAAAAACAGATATTCGGATGATTTCGCACTGACACATATTATTTTATTTGGTTAGAGTACCTACGTAATCAGTAATCATAATGTAGTTTATATAATATAGCCGATAATCAGTTATTAACGGATTACGTTAATTGATTACAAGGACGTGACTGGAAAAAAATATTTACAAGATTTTTTTGCGATTAAGCCACAAATTTATTGCGAAACAACCTAACAAAATTATTTTTTGATTACTGTACAGTTTGGGAATGTTTTGAACGGAAGTGGCGCCATCTGTTATTTTCAAAAAGATCCGTAGAAGCTTTCGAATCGCCGGGGAGGGTTATATCTGCTAGGAATTAGTAATGTACTAATATTTTTTACCAGTAAAAAACTATAGAAAATAATTTTTTATTTCATAATGATTTTCAATGTTATATATGGCAAATGAATTAGCAATCGCCTTTCCAGTGAAGATTTACTGGAATAAGAGAAGCAGAAAGACAACAAACAAAGTAGTTTTTTATGTATGATTTATTCCATTTTTCTGGTTTTCCACCTTTGCAGAAAAGGTGATCTAGGACACCATTTCAAATTATGGAGAGAGGGAAAGAGAATTTATATGATCTAAAGGTTTCATGATATCTCAACACAATGACAATTTAACACACCCTTAAAAGTGATGAAAAAACTAACCTATTTAAATTAGTTTTTATTTCATCATTTTTCATAACTTTTTATCATTTTATTAAAGGTGTGTTAAATTGTCATTTTGATGAGTTATCCGGTCACTGATCCAAATGTGCCCATTTCATAATTATATGGAAGATTGGGGTCGAGTTCAGACGTAGAAGAGATGAGATGTTAAAAGGAGGGGAGGCAATTTTAGGTAAGGCTTGATAGAAGAAAGAACATTGCTTTAGCGAAAGACAGCCAAAAAATTTGTGTTCTAAGATTCCCACTGCTAGACTACAGAAAGTACAATCTGGGGAATCAAGCACATGAATTTTAAAAAGGTGAGAAATAACGGAACAATGTCTAAATCTCATACGAATAAGTGAGTAAATTTATTTTTTGAAAAAATGAGGGATTTTTTGAAACCGCGTTTTAATAGAATAGTAATTTATATTGAGGCATTATTATTTGAATAGATTTTATAAGGAGAATATTAATCAAAATATCAATGAAGCAGCTCAAACGCGCAAAGATGGAGGGAAAGGTGGAAAGAACGGATATAATTATGAGGCAATAGAATTGAGAAAATCTAACCAAACTAATTGATGGTCGGAAAACCTGACGATAATAAACAATCTTTCCAAATTTTATTGTCTTTTTTGACATGCATTGCCAATTCTACTGGTCTCGATTTCATACTTAATGTGATTTGCTAGAATTCTAAAGAAATTGATAACAATATGAAGGAAGGTTTTCTTCGAGGCATTTTAAGATGTTGACGTTTGTGCTTCATCAAGCAGCTACGCAGAAAGCGCGTTATATGGGTCAGAACGATCACCTTCTCATGCGTTGGATATCTCCTATCTCTTTCTATAACACATATCTGTAAATTAACAAGGGGAGAAGGATGACTGACAGATTTAGTATTGTGATTGATTGTTGTTTCCATTATGGAAATAGTTCAGGAGCGTATTGACCTAAAAATAAGTATTTTTGACAGCATGATATGCTAATTTTTGTTCACGCTCATCTATTAAACTATCTTTCTGAAATGGACTGCAGGATTTGGATGGATGAGGGATGACCCTGGATCGGCAAACAAGGAAAAAATAAGGGAAATCTTGGTTCAAATATAGACGCCAAAGAGCTGGCTCTTGAGGAAGAAGTCAAACCTCGACCTCCTTGTGGTGACTTCTGTGTTTCAAATATTGGAGAATTCAGGTGCCTGGGAACTGAATACTCAAGGTGTGATGTGGCTATCAAACTCAAAATAAGGATGGACGCAAGTCTTCTGGAAGTGATTTGATGAGACTTATCACAAGAAAATAATACTAAAAAGACAGCGTTAACCTCAAATTAATAGTGAACCGCCAGTTAGTTAAAATCTTGAGGGAAGATTGAGATTGAGAGAAGATTGATTGGTAAAACTCTTTATACCGTAGACAAAAGAAGAAATGCTTTGTGATCGTGTTTCGTAATCCGAATATTTGGCCAATCGAACCTTAAATTTCCAATACAAATCTGTGTTTCACCAAGATTACGAAATTTAAATTTGATGGAGATCTACGGTGTCAGGCGAGTGTAAGAGAGACATAGGATTGTGGAAAGATATTTATTATATGATCGAAAATATTACATATTTACATGTCGTCAGCAAAAAAAGATATGTCAGGGAAATTGTTATGTCTCTTCTGTCTTTTGTCATTGTTTCATCGTGGAAGGTCGTGACCTCCATGCTAATAATTGACCTGATGAACCAGGGTCTTTCACTCCTCAGGTCTAGTGATGCATGAACGATAAAGAGTACCTGTTGACATCGATGTTTTAAACGCTTTTGAGATTGGATCAGGTGATTTGATGATGTTTTTCTTCTGTCTTTCCTCTTGCTACTTATCTATACTTATCTATACTCGTATATAGTTTGTACCTTGTATCTTCAAAAAACAATGCAATTAAGTCATGTTTTACCTCATGTCGGCTTTACTCCAATAGTTAAGCCTATATATTATAAAATATGTTTATTTATACAATTCTCATTTTTATCGCTTCTATCTTTATATGTCTCCCGTCCATATTAAGTCTGCGTTCCTCTTCAGATCATCACCTCATCTCATCCGTGGACTTCTGCTCCTCTTCCCCGACAGAAAATATTAAATAAAAATGCTGTCCTGGTTCTACCAGTATCTTATTGAATTATGCTCCGAGGAACCAGCGTCGGTTATCAGCGCATAGTCGGGAATATGGAATTAACATTTCAAGACCCATGTTCCCTTCTTCCTCTCTCCAAAAAGACTCTCTAAATAGTATCCCCAATGATGACTGTTTGATGCCCGATGGGCATTTAAAATGGACTATATTTTAATGGAAAGAGAAGATCAATCGATCGTGCTCGTGATCACAAGGAAATACGAGGAGAGAGGAAAGAGGCCTTTCCATGAAAGATTCCAAGGGTAACTTACAGTTTATAGGTGTAAACCTTATACAAATACAATCACCATTAATGTTGTATTTTCACCACACGACAATATTGAACTTGGGGATGAAATTGGCACTGTTTATGGACTTTTCAAGAGATTATTAATACGAGCAGCTAAATAACGTTCACTCTCAACTACGACGAGAATTCGAGTCATAAAAAAAACGTCATATATGTGTTAATAACAAATGAATAATACTGGTGTTGACCTTCTTTATTCAGTTCTTATTGCTTCCATGGTAAGACAAAGGAGAAAATAAAGGAACAAGGAAAATAACAATTTGAAAAGGACATTGTGATGTGGAATGATGACAAAACTGTTTAAATTTTAAACAATGGCATAGGCCCTTCGGGAAAGTATTTTAATCGAAGCCTCCTGTTTGGAATGAATGTAAAAAAAACCTCACAACATCTGTAATTTTATTTGATTGTAATGTTTTAAAAATATTAAATATTTTTTATCGTCATTGAAGTATAATCTTACACAAACCTGAAATGTTATTAATATGTAATAAGCATCACTACTGGGTTGCCATAACATCAGTTGTAACTTGTAATTGTAACATCAAAAATCTATCTTGTAAAGATATGTACCTACTAAATTTTAATGTCTATGCTGTCAGAAAAATAAGCACAAGAAGAAATTTTACGGTAAAGGAAATTCTCTTAAAATGAAACAATGAAGTTTCGATAAGTGTCTTCATAATTTTTTTATAAGATCATTTTTGTAAAATAAAAAACAACGATTAATTTACAAGGCAGAATTTGCCGGTGCTCACCTGAATGTTAATTTAGTTATGTCACCGTTTATTTCAAGGCCGGCCCATTGCCAAAAGAATTACCATCGATAATGGTAATGACAAACACACATATAATTTATATACTCAATACCAAGCCGTTGCCGCCTCTGGCCATTTCTGAATCATGACCTACATAACGCTGATATTGGATAACCGAAATAATTCGAGAAGAATGGCGCATGGTAAAAAAGTGGGCTATGACGGCACAAGGAAAAGAGGTCACACAAGGCAAACGCCGTACTTATCTATACGTAATAATAGTGGTGTTAACACGGGCCGTTTTGTAGTATATGTGAAGCGTTGTGAGGTTATGTAGGTTATGTAAGGATAGGTTGCTAGGGTTAGGTTGTGTACGTTTTTATCTGGTAGGGTTAGGTGTGGTAGGGACGGAACGATACGGACGGAAATAGGATAAACAAGGAAAACACCGTACATATATATACGTAATAATAGTGCTGTTAACACGGGCCGTTCTGTAGTATATGTGAAGCGTTGTGAGGTTATGTAGGTTATGTAAGGATAGGTTGCTAGGGTTAGGTTGTGTACGTTTTTATCTGGTAGGGTTAGGTGTGGTAGGGACGGAACGATATGGACGGAAATAGGATAAACAAGGAAAACACCGTACATATATATACGTAATAATAGTGCTGTTAACACGGGCCGTTTTGTAGTATATGTGAAGCGTTGTGAGGTTATGTAGGTTATGTAAGGATAGGTTGCTAGGGTTAGGTTGTGTACGTTTTTATCTGGTAGGGTTAGGTGTGGTAGGGACGGAACGATACGGACGGAAATAGGATAAACAAGGAAAACACCCCCAACGGGAATTGAACCGGTGCCTTCCGATGTCCGGTCAGGTGCTCTGTATCCACTGAGCTATGTCGGCTTATTTCCAACCCACCAAATGATTCAATATGTACTAGTACCTATCAACAATTACTCTTCTTCTTCTTCCTAGCACTATCCCAACTCATTGCCTAGGTAGGCTGTTGGGGTCGGCTCTTCTCGTTCTCAGGTTATAGCTTCTTCGGTTCTGAGTGTCGCTTTCATCTAGGCCGTTTCTTTGTAGGATTTTGGAGCATTGGGTCATCCAGGAGTTCTTTGGTCTACCTCTGGATGACTGTCTTTGAAGCTCTATAGACATTGCCTGCTTCACTGTGTGGTCTGGTGGTCTCCGTCTTATGTGCCCATACCATCTTAACTGTCGTTCCTCTAGCTTACTGTTTATGTCAGTGACACCCAGGCTACCACGAATGCGTGAGCTTTTAATTTTATCTTTTAATGATACTCCTGCCGTCCATCTAAGCATTCGCATTTCTGCTGATTCGAGTTGCCTAGAGTAGAAGTTGTACATAGTCCAGCATTCGGAGCCATACATTATCGCGGGTCTAACAATAGTCTGGTATGTCTTTCCTTTAAGTTTTATTGGCATTTTCGTGTCGCACAAAATTCCTGTTACGGATCTAAATTTCATCCATCCCACTCCTATCCTATGGTTGACATCCGCTGCACATCCTCCGTCTCTGTGGATGAGTGAGCCCAGATACTTAAATGAGTCACAGTTGGCTAATGTTACTCCATCCAATTGAATCGAAGGAGTTACAGCATTTGGGTCTTCAAATGGTAAATACAAATATTCCGTCTTTTTCCTGCTAATTTTAAGTCCATTATCCTCCAGGATCTTTCTCCACCTTTCCAGGCTATTTTGTAGATCACAATGATTTTCTTCTATCAGTACTACATCATCTGCAAAAAGCATAGTCTTGAGAATACTGTTCATTTCTTGACTCGTTATGTAATTCATGACCATTATGAATAGCAATGGGCTGAAGACAGATCCTTGGTGTACCCCCACTTTAATTGGAAATGTTGGTGACATCCCTGATGTGCATCTTACTTGTGTTTCTACGTCTGTATACATATCTTGTATGGAGAGCACATATCCTTCTGGTACGTTATGAGATCTCAATGCTTCCATATCAGGCTTCGGGGTACCCTGTCAAATGCTTTTTCCAAGTCTATAAATACCATGTGTAAATCTTTTTTTGCATCTCGATATTTTTCAACTATGATTCTGACTGTTTGAATAGCATCTATTGTTGATTTCCCCGATACAAAGCCGCATTGATCGTCGTGTATTTTTACAATATTCCTAATTCGTGTGTTTATAATCCTCTCATATATTTTCATGGTGTGAGACATAAGCTTTATCCCTCTATAATTGTCGCACTTCCTAGAGTCTCCCTTATTTTTGTAAAATGGAAGAAGATAGCTTTTCCTAAAGCTTTCTGGCATTGGTTCTCCGGTCAGTACTTTATTATACAGGTTGCAAAGCCATTTATGTCCCACTTCCCCACACTCTTTCCATAATTCGGCTGGAATATTGTCTGGCCCCACTGCTTTCCCCTTTTTCATTTGTGATATGGCTACTTTAACTTCTGTCGGAGTGATTTTTTCAACTGGCCCCAGCACTGGTTTCTCTGACACATGAATTGTTCTTGGAAATTCTTCGTTCAGTAATGTAGAATAATAATCTTTCCATCTTTCACATATTTTGATTTCGTCTGTGATCAACTCACCGTCAGTGTTTTCTATGTATTTGGGTGTTCTAATAGATTTGGCCCTTTCTCTCCTGTGTGCTGCGATTTTGTATATTCTTTGCACTCCGTTAAGTGTTTCTAGGTCATCATACAGCTCTCTCAATGCCTCATGTTGTGCAGAGGCAACTATTTTCTTTACTGTCTTTTTGATTTGCTTATACACTATCCGGAGTTGCTCTTTCTCGTTATCGCACTTACATTGTGACCAGTTTCTGAAAGCAGTTTTCTTCTCTTTTACACATTTTTGCACCTCGTTTGTCCACCACCATGATTCCTTCTTTATTTTCAGTTTACCTTTGGAGACTCCCAGATGTTGTTTGGCTTCCTGTAAACATACCTGTTCAAATGCTTTCCACATTTCAGTTGGGTTTTGTGTCTCTTCATTTTGGAGATTTTCAAGCATCCAGTTTTGGAGTTTTGACGTTAATTGTTTTCCGTTTTCTTTTGAGATATTGAACCACTTAATTTTGGTTGTTGGTTTTATCTTGTCCTTATACAATTTATGTCTAGTTAAATGTAATTCCAGCAATAGTAGGCGATGTTGTGTTGCAAGGGGTTCACCAGGGATAACTTTACAGTCTCTGAGCATTTTTCTCATTTCGTTTCTACATAACCAATAATCTATTTGTGTTGCAGCATTTCCACTTTTGTAGGTTATGAGATGTTCTGGTTTCTTTTGGTAGAATGTGTTCACGATAGTGAAACCGTATGCATCTGAGAAATTTAGTAGCTCATCTCCTAGTTCGTTTCGTGCTCCATATCCAAAGCCGCCATGGCTAGTATCATGGCCACTATTTGACATCCCCACATGCCCATTCATATCTGCCCCCATCATGATAGCTTCATTTTCTGGAATGTTTTGGATTAATTCTTCCAGCTTGTCACAAAAACTGTCTCTTTCTTCTCTATCACATCCCATTTGTGGTGCATATGCACAAATGATATTGTAAATGGCGTTACATATTACCAGTTTTAACATTATAATTCTATCATTGGGTGCTATTACTTTTATCACATTTTCATGAAACCTTTGCTGTAGTACTATGGCTACTCCATTTCTGGTACTACTTTCTCCGTAGTAATACAGTTTGTAATCATTTGTCTGTGTTTCTAGGTAGCGGCACTTGTCTATATTTGTATTTTTCCATTTGGTTTCTTGAATGCATGCAATATCAATCCTACGTCTTCTCATCAATTCGGCCAATTCTTTGCTTTTTGCTCTTATCTTTTCAAACCCAGAACGACTGGCTTTCCTCCGCTTCATTTTGCTTGCCCCTGGAGTCCTGCAAGCTGACCCTAACATAATGTTAGTCTCTGGATCACCGAAGAGAGATTCCCCCTCGCTGCCAGAGAGGGTAGTGCATCTTTGCGTATGTTTTTCCATGAAGCTTTGGTTGATTGACTATGTTTTTTTATCCACCGATGGTCGTCAGACGTGGAACCAGAGTGACCCAACTAACTAGGGCTGGATCCGCTATCATTGCCCGTTTATGGTCAATTATCGGATTAAACTAATGAGCCTGGATACCCATTAGATATGGTGTATGCGACTAGTACCCGAATATGTCGAGTTGCCACACCCACCATTTGTGAGCCGCCACTAACATGCGGAACAGACGCTCACTGCTTCTCACTTTAGCCGTACTTTTGGGGTCCCCCGACGGATTGGTTACCATCAACTTCACCCTCCAGTCCGTTGCCCGTTGGTCACCGCGTGGAGGTATGAGAAGCGAGGGTGGGATAAGCTATGTCGGTCCAGGCCCTAGGACCAATGTATTGCGCTATAACCACCCGGCCAACAAAGCAGAGAACCTATCAACAATTACTGCTTACTATATTTTTTTCACCTGTAAACAACCAACTATATTTTTGTAGGAAATGCTTTGTTAGTGCTAAATTTCTCACTAGATGGCGTCGAGACATATGATATCTTCATTTATTGGTGAAATAATTTTTTACTTGTCAAATATTATTATTTTTAATTATTTAATATGATAAACTTTAACGTTTATAAGACAAGGTTTTATGCATAGCATAAAGGATAACGAATAATTATAAGCAATAATTAGTCATCCGGAATACTAATACAAATTGAAAATATCTCCCGAGTAAAAATAAATGCCGCCAACGGGAATTGAATCCGTGCCTTCTGATGTCCGGTCAGGTGCTCCGGTAGTGTATTTGCAGCATTGTGAGGTTATGTAGGCTATGAAAGGATAAGTTTGCAATGGTTAGGTTAGGTTAGGTCACAGGTTAAGGAACCCGACGGTACGGACAGAGAAAAGTCAAACAAGTAAAACATCGTAATAATAGTGCTGCTAACACGCGCGTTTTTTTAGACTATTTGAAGCGTTGTGAGGTTATTTTTTTATTTTTTTTATATTATTTAACATTATAAATGATAACAATATGCAGACTTATATTTATAATTTTTTCGTTATTATTCTATTTCTCCATAAGTTGAGCTCAAGGAGCTCGTGTTTATGGGAGGAGTCTTTACATTTAGCTCTAATGATTTTTAAAACAATAATCAAAAACTTTTGAAATAAATACAAACATAATATTGACATAGGTACACAAATTAGAAAATTGTGTTTTTAAAGATAATTAAAATAATACATAAAGTGAATATTCGGAAATTTTGCTCAAAAATATTCGATATTCGAAACGAACGTCGATCGGTAAATGCACCCCAGATGTTTTCAACGGAATTCTCGGAAACTCTGAAAGCAAGTGTTTTGCTAAGCCCAGGGTAATTTATTATCCCGTCGCTTTTTATTGCGGGCAGAATGCACCACTTCAACAATCACCAGAAACAGGATTACATGAAGATGAATGATGGACTAGCCGAACGTCACAGTAGTGCTGCCAGGGTCTCTTTTCTATCTGAGGTGTCAGCGCTTTATTAGCAGCAGACACACACCTGGACGGATGACGAACCTCGTGCTGGCACTGTTGGTGGATGCGGTGGACTCTCTCGCTGCAGCAGCTGGTCCAGTTTCTTCACCGCCAAATATTCTTGTTGCAGAGTCTCTATTTTCTATCTTCGTCGAACGTCACAGCGGTGCTGCCAAGGTCTGGTATCTGTGAGAGGATATTGTGTCAGCGCTTTGTTAGCAGCAGACACATACCTGGACGGATGACGAACCTCGTGCTGGCACTGTTGGTGGACGCGGTGGATTCTTTCTCTGCAGCAGCTGGACCAGTTTCCTTACCACCTGGGATTCTTGCTGCAGAGTCTCCATCTTCTATCTTCGTGTCACCTGTTTCTGTACTTCAGTTTACTTAACTTAAATTCAGTTTATTTTTTTTTAAATTAATATTTTTTGTAATACCTGCATCAACTGTAGAGCGCCCCTGAGGTGATATCTCACAAAAGCGGTGCTATACGAATTGTCCAGTAAATAAATAAATAAATAAATGAGGAAATTGAGGGTACAATATATCAAGAAAAATTTAGAAAAATAGTTTTTTTTAAAGACAATCTAATTAATATATATATATATATATATATATATAATTTTATTTTACAGATTGAGTAAGTGTAAGAAAATTAGGGGTACAATATATCACTATCCAATTTGAGGGACTTAATTAACTTTTTGAATTGTTCATAATTCACAGTTTCGGTTACACTAATTTTATTTTTGGACAATAATATATTGTACCATCTTACACCTAAATACGAATAGTGGTGCTGAGCCGTGGTCGTTCTAAGCATAGGAATGGCTATTAAGCCATTAGTTTTGAATCTATTGCTTATGCTATCTGAGGGGTGAATTTTATAAATAAAATATTATTTATAAATTTGATATAAGGCGATTCTCTTATACAATTCTGTGATAGATGGTACATTAAATTCCTGAAATATCTCTAAAGTAGGGGAGTCATATGGTTTTCTAAGGATGATTTTTATAATTATTCTTTGAATTGTAATTATGGGCTGTAAAGAAGCCTTAAAAGCCCCCCCCCCCCACCCAATAATTCTGTACTGCAATAAGGACTGAATTAATGCATAATAGACAATTTTGATAGTTTTCTTATATAAAATATTTCGTATATTATAGAAAATATAGATAAGTTTTCTTATTCTTTCAACAGTGAGATTAATATGGTCTTTCCATTTAACATTTTTATCTATTAAGATACCAACATATTTTATATTGGATTTATGATTTAGTTTCGCGCAGTCCGTATTACATGTACCGTCATTTACACAATTTTTAGAATGCATTGTTATGTTAATTAGGTTTTTTGGCACATCTTCTTGTAGAGTGAAAGGAATACAATATGTTTTTTCTGTGTTGAGTGATAATAAATTGCCATCGAACCAATTTTTTATAACCTTCATATCCTGATTCGCTGCATTGGTAATTTCGTTCCATGTCTTTTTTTCGATAATTATTGCAGTGTCGTCAGCAAAGGATATAAGTTTACCATTAAGTGATAATTTAAACATATGGTTAACGTAAATTATAAATAAAATTGGTCCAATAACAGTCCCTTGGGGAATTCCAAATTCTAAAGTTTCATCTACGCTAAGTGAGTTATTTTATTTTACTTTTTGGTTTCTTTGAGTTAGATAGCTTTGCAGCCTATCTTAACATTATGTATATTATGTTAAGATAGACTTGCTAGGGTAAGGTTGGGTTACAAGCGGTTAGGTTGTGTATGTTTAAATTTGTAAGGGTTAGGTTTGGGGACGGGACGGACGGACGGAAAATAGGTCAAACAAGGAATACTTATTTGTTTATTTGTAGGAAACAAAGAGCTTATAATATATAATACAAATATATTTATCTGTACATGTGAGGTTAAAAAAAGGTGTAAATCTACCGGAAACTCGGTAGACAGACTCGCTGTCGATGACAATGCATTCTATCAACTTTTGGTAAACTCGTGCACATAACGCATTTCACCGAAATCGGATAGCATTATACTGCAGTTAAAATACGAAATAGGTACCATCCAATAAGGATTTGGTTTCGGTGATAGCGCAGTTCACTCATTTTAGTCAGTCCCTGGGGAGCAAGGTTAAATCCCCACTCAAACCAAAAATTAATGCAATTTTTTAAATAAATCTATAAATATAACTTATTAAAGTAAGACGGGCTTATTTATTTTAGATCATAAAAAAAACATAATAGCGTTTTATGGTACCTATTTACACGTTATAACACTTTATGTTAATGACAAGGTTATCAGAGATGTGCAAAATGGGTACCCAAAACCATTTGAAATGCAAAATGGAAATGGGTCAAAACTTTTCCATTTGAAAATGCAAAATGCAAAATGGTTTTTAGAAAAGCATTTCAAATGCAAAATGCAAAATACCTATTTTCAAAATGCATTGAAAATGCAAAATGGTTTCTCCGGTCAAAAAATTAAAATAATTATAGAATTTTTAACCAATTTTGTCATTTAATAATGGACATCAATGTAGAACAAACATATTACATGATGGTAAATCCAAAAACACCACGACCACAGAATATGAAACCACAAAAAATTTGCGCGGGACTAATGTTGCCAACGTAAAAACACAGAAACTGCTCTCTAACATTTAATATTACAGCGTCATGGCCCCATGTTCAGTATTTGAATCATTATTTTTTGTAATGGTATCACTCAATTGCCAGGGCTCCTACCAGGGAGCAACTTGACAAATGTAAATTATCTCTCATAGCGAGGTTGAGAGATAATTATGAAAAAGCTTACGAAAAAAGATGAGTGGAGATAGTAGGAAGAATGTTGCAAAACAAGCATTTAAAATGGAAAATGCATTGAGAAAAGCATTTAAAATGCAAAATGGTTTTTAGAAAAACATTTAAAATGCAAAATGGAAAATACCCATTTTGCATTTTGCATTTCCATTTGAAATGGATTTATTTGAAATAAAGCACATCTCTGAAGGTTATTTACCATTACATAACGTAAAAATCATTAGAAAATGTACCTATCTTTTGTATTGCTTATAATAATTACATAAATTTAATTTCAGCAGAGAAACCTTGGGTTTTGATAATTCGTAATACAAATAAGTCGTGTTTACGTATATATAGACAAAAGTGTTCGTATACTGGGTACGTGTTAATCGTATTTTCAGACTAACTCTTGTACTGAAGGTATTATAGATCACAGACATACCGTGGGTCGGGGTGTGACAACAGTTAAAAAAATTGTACTTTGCTAAGGAAGGTTAGAAAAGCCCAAAAGTTTTTGTAGACAGACAGGCCTATTTCTATTAAAACAATGTTTTTTAGTATTCAATTACGTTCCTTAGAGCATCACCTATTGAAATACCGTTAAAACTAAACAGATAAAGGTAGAAACACACTGAGTAAGCAACGCGTTAAGATATCTGGACTAATTACACTCTTCCAACGATTTGTTTTCACATCTATGAGTGGTATTATCTATGCATCTACTTTTATTTTTAGTATATCTATGGTTTTTTTGATAGTTGGCTTAATTTAATAATAAACGTAGTGATTCGTCGTCAAATTCGCTCTCTGCTTTGCAAGACACGACAAAGCTACGAATTGCGTCTTACAAGTGAAAATTTCACAAGTGAAATACATAAACATAACCTTAAAAATAGACGTCAAATCAACTGATGTGGTTGCGTAGCGCAAAGCGTACATACGAACTAAATACCACTTGTCGCGTGTCGCAGAACCAGTGTACACGTTGACCTGGGAACGTAGTAATGCGTGTATCGCGAACGCGGACCCAGTGTATTTCTGCCTTAAATTATTGTCACTTATCTAATGATTGCATTTCAATAGAAACAAAAACAGTAGGATTAAAACACAGGATATGATGTTAAAACAATATAAATCATATGTTAAATTGTGCAACCTCTCCAGGAATATACTTTTCAAATAAGGAGTACATATTTGTGAAAGATATAGATCTTATAAGTAAAGAGATGATTTAAATTTTTGTAAAAATAATCAAAAGCTTTGAAAGATTGAAAATATGAAGAAGGACTCAAGAAACTAAGATTATCAACCTTAAAAGAAAGAAGAGAAAGAGGTGGCTCGATTTAAACTTTCAAAATCTGGATATTATAGTTACCCTGGCATTCAATAAATCTTCACCACCAACAAAAATGTTGTTCTTCGTCGACAATCAAAAGAGTTTTATAAAACTTCCATTGCACCCAATTCTAGGAAACACTTCCTTGCAAATAGAGTAATGGAAGCTTTTCCACAACATGTTGTAGATGCTACACCTATTTAAAGATCGATTGAATTCTCATCTGAAGAGAAGAAAGGATTAATTTATTTTTAAATTTTAAATGTACTCAATTGCTGTTAAACTTAATTGTCCAGTAACTAAATAAATCAGACCTTACTTCAAATCCGCGGTTCTGATATTTTTCTGGGCTGTTTATGATAATGGCCCAATGAATAATCCAAGTTTTCGACCTCGAGCGCTGAACGCAACAACCAAAAAACCAAAAAAGTAAAAAAAAACACGAATTTTTCCACCTTTTTTCAGTTTTTGGCGATTTTAACTATGAAGAACTAGTTTTCGATCATAACTACATACTTTGTACGTTTTCAAATGTAAGTGTTTGATATAATTACACTGTAGACCAAATAGCTTACAAAATATAGCTCTTCAAAATTTATCGATTATTTTGAAAATAGAAATTTTTACCAAATTTTTTTTGTTCTGTGGGAATTTCAACTCTGTTGGCCAATGTTCTTCGAGGAATGCCGTCCTATATTCCAACCATTCCAATTTTTTTCGTATTTGTAGCTATGAGCTACTAGAATATTCGGAAATGTTGGCCCATGCAAAACGCATCGTATTGGAACCTACTAGCGAAGTATCATAGGTACGGCGCATCTTCCTACTCGCTGGATTGTTCTCGATGAATGCTCGCCTTATATAAATGACAGCGTGAAGGTACTAAGTCAATCAGTCAACATTCAGTCACAAGTGAGTACCCTGCGAGCCCTGTAAGCCCTGCATGGCCATAAACACTCTGCCATCCATCTCAAATTCTGAGAAGGACGATATTTATCAAGTAAAAATATCAAGTAGTATTGTTGAGCTCCTTTTACTTATTATGTGTGATTTTGATGATATATTTTTTTAATTGTTCAAAATTAACTAAAAAAACAGGAAAAACAAAAAAAAATCAGAAGTAGAATGCTGCCTCCTCATTAAATAATAATTATAAAAATGTTGATTTGTCACATGCACAATATTTTGGAGCAATGTCGACCATCTCCAGAATTCCAGACTAGAGGTGACTGCCAAACCTAAATTTACTTAATACAACTCCTGTTTTTTTTTTTAAATTTTTCTTGATGGAGTTGCCTCGTTTGGCAATATTCGTATTTTTTTCCTGGCCTATTTAAATGAGAGATAAAAACATTTATTGATCAATAAAGCCCAATTTAATGACCAGTAGGTTCATAGATCAAAAGCTAGGTTTTTTAAATGGTATTACTTGGATAAATAATAGAAAACACGAATATAAACAATCGCCAATGGAAGGACACGCTATTTTAAAATAAATCTTTGAATTATAGGCATTTTTAAAGCTCGCCTGAATATGAAAACGTAGGAAAACATTTACAAAATTGCGAACATTTATGGTGTCAAGGTCGTACAAAATATTGATGTTTATCACATTTCTTGGAAAGGCTTCTCTGATATTATTACTGTTGAAGGTTTAGTTGATTCAATATTTTTTATGGTGGAATATCTTCTAAATTAAAACCTTAAATTGTAATATTTAATCATTTAAGATAATATTAACAAATCTCAAACCAGTTAAAGATTCGGTCGTAGCAAGGAATCGAACTCAGGTCTGCAGGGGTTTTCCTGTTTCACTGAGCTAATCCGACCCAATCCTCTTCGGTCATATTTAACTCAATCATACTTCGACTAAGAACTACCTACATTATATTAATTTTCTTATCGTTTTGTTATTTATTTCCTTTAACTTCTCATATCTTTTGTCAGGAGCCAGTATGACTATGTCATCCCCTATTATTGGGGTATGTTGTGAGGCTTAATGGGGTGGAGAAGAGATGGAGTTGGGGGGGAGGAGGGTTGGAGAGTACCTTACTATTTGGCTATTAAATCACGAAAGCTATTTTTGGCAAAGTTTCTATTCTGATTGGTGGTTTTTTACCAGGGCGATATACGCTGTGATATTGGATGCGGAAGAAGTCGGAGTCGTCTCGGGAATAGGTGTCATGATCGAGTGATTGAAATGTCAAGGATCGGAATTTTAGAAGTAATATTCCGTACGTATGAGATAATTTATAGAGGCAGGTACCAATCTGTTTTTTTTTTAAATATAAATAAATGTATAAATAAAGCAAATAAGTCCCAACTGCTCGGAGACGGGTACTGTGTCATATTTCAAAGAACTGTCTGCTGACTTGGTACAATCGTGATAACTAACTAACCATTACGCCTTTTTGTTGTTGTTTGTTTTTGGGGTGTTATGCCGTGTTGCGCTAACTCCTTCTTTAGCCGACGTTTCGGACATCGTTGCAGTGTCCATCATCAGGGCAGATCCGGTAGATCCGAAGATGTGTAATTGTTGGTTTTTTTATTTTTTTTATTTTCTAGATTCTGATATTCCATGAAGTGATGAATCATTTAAATTTACTGAATTTAAAGTTAATGTTCTTTATACAAATAGAACGGCGTCATATGCGCCTCACAATTTTTACCTCATATGGGTTAATTTAAATATTACCTGGCTTTTATAGACTTAGAGGCCTTGTGTTTTCTCGGTAGGGAAAAAAATTGTTTTTTATTTTATTCATGGATTCTTTCGTAATCCTCTAACTAGCTAGGGCTTATAACAATACCCTTCATGTTTCTAGCTGACTAGTACTGCGGCTCATTTGGCCTTATTACTATTACCATCTGATGGTTGTATTTACTTGACTGATTTTATATTACATTAATGAGTTTTATGAGGAAAAATTCTTAACTGGATAAAAAACCTCATACAAATGACAAGAAAAACAATAAGTTCTGAACTTTTACGCTGTTTTACCTTTGTGAATTACTGAGTGTAAATATTTCATTTTTTCATAATTTGGCTGCGTTCTTTTCGCTTCGGAGGTCTGTACATCTACCTGCGGTGAGAAAAAAGCATTTGGGGGAAAAAACGTGTGGGATAAAAACATTTTAAATTTGTTTTTTTTTTTTGATTTTATGGATTCTTTCGTAATCCTCTAACTTTGTTTGTCGAGTTTGTGCTTATTTACTTGGAAGCGATACCGTGCCGCCAGCTTCAATCCACTACGAGCGTGTAGGTATTACAGTACAAGGGACCTACCGTCGGCTAAAGGAGTTAGCGCAACACGGCATAACACCCCAAAAAAAACAACAAAAATGCTTTTGGCCGTGAAAATCTAAAAACTGTAATAAAACCTAACTAAATGTCTAATAAAACTTAACCTAACCTAACCTAACCATTACGCCGTTTTACGACAAGGGTACTCAGAGAGGATAGACCTCCACACAACTCTGTATTAGTACACACTCCTTGCTTCATTCACATTCATACATATCGTTTCATACATACTGTAGTAATTCATAATAATGGCCGACGAATTACTCAGATTTTTCTTCAAAATAATAATGACACGTGGGTACTTTATACGTTCGTTTATTCTGCAAGGTGTACAATGTAAGGTTGTTGTTCTGTTGAAATCCAAGACCAGAGACATAATGGACAACGTACCACTCATAATCTAATACTATTTTTCGAGTATTTGATACACTTGATCGTACCTTGTCTTTGTCGGGCATTTCCGACTTCTTCCGCTGTTTTTTTCCACTTCCACTTGGATATAATGAAAATAATCATAATATTCATGTTTTAAGACCAAAATAAACTTGATAGGATATTTCGTTAGAATTAGAACGTAGAAAACGAAATTAACAAAATACCAGACTTTTCAAGGTTAGTTTAATATAAATTAGTATTTCCAGTTTGTTATGACAGAAAAACACGTGAAGTGCTTGAAAATTTAACACGAAGAAGACGTCTTTAATTCTAAAATTTATTTTATGTACAGTTTTTATGTAATTAATTGTTTTTACTTTTCGTGAAATAGAAGGAAGGATTCTTGCTTCTGGAAAGAGAAGACAAATGCTGCTTGGAAATAATATAACTGTTTACAGGGTTGACGAAATTAAAAAAAAGAGCTGAAAAGATTTTTCAAAAATAATATTTCAGCAAATTACTATTAAATTGAATCTCTTACCAGATTATTTTTTAGGAAAACGAATATTTTTTAAGTTTTTTTAAATGCATAAGAATTCGATCCCGGTAGAATAACCCTAGAATAACTTTATTTTCTACGTTTAGGAGTCAGTTAAATAATTACTCCACAAAATGGATTATATTGTGTGGTTCAATGGAGTTGGAAAAGGCACGAGATTAGAAGAGGAATGTTAGGAAGTATATATGGCTGTTAAGAGGAAGCTACAAGCCAAAAATGTATAAATTCTTGTTATGCCTTATATCGTCACGAATATAGGTAAAAGGCATTAAAATCGCTTGGCAAACGGAGTATAGAAACGCTCGATTTCAAACGCAAAAGCGGTTTTTATTTATTTTGTATAGATAATATTACCTATAATATTGTATTTTTTAAAGTTGTTTCATCTACGCGTTCATACATTTCTATTGAAAAATACACATTTTAGTATTGAGTAAGAATTTTTTTAATTTGAATTCTACTCAAGGGAAACGATAGTAAAAGCTTCAATTTATCTAAAGCATATTTTTTGGTATTCAAAATGTAAACCAATTGGTTATAAAGATTAATCGAAAATAGTGATTTAGCATTAAGCTTCGTCTTAAGAAACACTGTTAAAACCTTTGAAAGCAAAGTTTCGATTTTGAATTTTGGTCTTTCAATCTGCCTCGCAATATTTCCTAATTAGGGATGCAGTATTCCCACTGCATTCGGGTAGTTGAGATACTTGCGCGTTATCCATATTACTTGTTTTTATCGATTGTACACATCGGCTAGACTAGTGGTTCCCAACCTTTTTATCGCTGCCAACTGTTGGGAAATTTGTATTCAATTTTTTTTTTAAATCAATGAGAACCCTGAGCTTGTTTCTTTGCAACGAGACGGTTCCATCTAGAGCTAATATGAGACAATGACACCCGGAGTGTGTTGCTTATGTCCGTGTATTCAGTTGTTTTGTTTTGGTTGTTGTCACCGCAGAAAGCCCAGAACAACGGCAGAACTGTTGTCTCTAGCTTAGTTTTAAGGCCGCCGTCATTTGCAATATCCAGTTGTTGATCTTTATCTTGCACAGACATATCAGATTCGCTTTTGTTGACAAATGTGTCGTGGATCCATTCCTTACCAGTTCGTAAGTCTTTTGCGGTTGGGAAGTAGCGCTCGAACTCTTTTAAAAGCAAAGACAGATCATCGTGCACCAACCAGGAGAACAAATGGTCAGGCTCAGTCTCGCCTTAAATCCCCCTAATGTCTGAAACATATCTAAAATGCCTCTTTTCGCGTGTTTTAATCATTTTATCGACGTACTATTTCATCCACGGACCGGTACCGGACTACTGAGCTAGACTGTAGAATGATTGCCGCACTGTGTAATGCCTCCCTCCTACAACACTGGATGTCTTCCTTCATAAACAAACAAGGCCTTGGAATACAACAGGACCTCATGGGGGTTTAAATGTATTGGCCGCTTGGTAGCGCAGTTGACAAATGCGCCGAGTTCTCTGCTGGTTTCCCCACTTAGTGATTGCAAGTATTTGTGCCATGTTATTCGTAACTCGTTAATGTTTGAATTACAAAACAACTTAACGTCTCTAGCTTTTATTTTCATTATATTTATTTATCTGCCTGCCCTGTAAGTGACAGTGGCAATGAGTGGGTGGTACGTAAGATAACTCATACGTAAAGATGTATTACGTGTTTATTTAGACGTTGGCTTCTCATTGAAAATAATTTGACCTAGATTTTTTTGTTCGCCCAAATAGCATTGCCCACCACCGTTATCGCCAACTGACTAGAACGTAGTACAAACTTCAGTACACAACTCGTGTGTGTCTGTATTCAAGTGGTGTGTGTCTTTGCTCAACTTGTGTGTGTTTGTACTCAACCTGTGTGCGTGGAATTATTACCGATGACATAATCAGATGATTATGAGCACAATCAAATATTGGTACAGTGAATAATATCTTTGTATTATGTTAATTTACTCTAGACAATTATTATGACAGTATTTCAGTATCTATTATTTAGATTCCAAGAGGATTGATCCCCCGACATCCCCCGGACAGTTTATCCCCCAAAAGGAATATTTGCGGATATAATTACCTGTATCGAATTTAATTATACGGTCATATATCCTCTCTGCATACATTACTAGGGATGAACAGCATAATCATTTAGGGAATCAAGAGTCCGAGGGATCAACTGTTCAGGGGATCAACTGTCGGGGGGATCAAACCCTATTCATCCCGGTTCAATTGATCAAATTCCTTATTGTAAAAATGCTTTTCGATTCCTAAATCTTTTCTTATAAAACTGGCTAGTGGTCGAATTTTCCCATACATCGGGTTAGCATTTCACCCAGGCGTCGTGCTTTGCACTCGGGTTCAACCCTCTACTAGCTTACTTCTCCATCATTGCACAAGCAACATTTTTCCGCTTATAGGTAATGATGGTAGTAGAATAAATTTAAATGAGGAATAATTGTCTATCTTTTAAAAAAATTGCCGCCTGGTAGACGTTGAACATCGAAATTGTTTTTTATTGAAGGAAGTGAAATCAAAAGTAAACAAGTCTGGATATTTTTGATAATAAAACAATTATTTTATTATTATTAAAATATACACCAATAAATAAATAGCAAATTAAAAATTCATCATCTCATTTGCACGTGTTCTTGACATATTTAACAGTTATTGTTTTTGGTATTCTCAGAATGATTAGAGACACTTAATTATTATATATTCAATAAAAATTGATAATACTTTAATTAATAATAATACTTTATTCCAGAATTGACGGCCTCCGTAGACGAGGGGTAAGGATCTCGAATAGCAAGTTGGAGGTCTCGAGCTCAAATCCCGGCGTGAGCAAATAAATTTTATTTGATAAATTCTAACTACAGTTTTGAGGTTATGAATTCTTGGATAAATATCGACTTCTCTCTACTTTCTATAAATATAATATGCATGTATTATACACATAGACCTTCCGAAAGAAATTATCTAAATTATAGTAAAAACCCTATCAAAATCCGTTGCGTAGTTTAGAAGAACTAAGCGCACAAACAGACTTTATACTATTTAGAGGTATGGTATATTTGTGTCATGTTCAGAGTGGAAGATACTCTCAGTATCGCCCTGGTGTAAGACTACCATTCATAATTGAAACGTTGCTTCAAACGGCTTTGGCCGTGTTTGGTGACCAGATCTGTGTAGACAGGTACTTCCGCATCTACTTCCTCTCCCCACTACCTTCAGCCTCACAACATTCCCCAATTGGTGATGCCATAATCCCACTGGCTCCAGACGGCTTGGAGCAGTTGGGACTCTTGGGCGGTTTCACATAAAAATAAATAAATAAAATAATGTGTGCAGGGCAAACGCAATACATTTTATTTTTCTAAATATTAGAAAAAATATCAATTTCTATGTAGAATACAATACAAATAGAAAAGAAGTGAAATAATTTTAAATACATATATTTTATCACCTCGCTTCTCCTGAGGACTATCAGGAGGGACTCCATCCAGGCAATAATGGCAGTGATCATGCTATTCTTCGATTGGCGTACTCAGCGCCAAAAGCTTCCCAAGTGGTGGCTTAGAAGTGCCCTGAAAGAGATCACTCCAATCCCTCCAGGAACATTTCCGTGGCGCTGCAGTATCTCGGTAGGCGGAACAGTTGACAATAAGCATCATTAAAATCGACTTTTAGAACAGTCAAACAAAAGTCTATTAATAATTTGCATTAGTTTTCAACATTTATTTCAAATTTTTCGTTTCAGATCAATATGTATGCATAGTGCCTACAGAGTTAACTATATCAAGTTGTAACATTGTGTTTTGAGAATTATGTCATTTATTTGTTAATTGTTACAACATCATGTCCAAACAAACTGGTTTTGTCTTTGTTTGGTTGATTCTTCCAAAATGGGGGCACATGTTTTTTCTATTTATTTATTTTTTATTTAGTAAAAGATTATACATTATTTAAGAAATGTTTTTACTGCCCAACTAGGAGGATTCCCGTTTTAGGACAATCAAATTAGGATGAGTATTAACATTTTGATGAGTTGTTTGATAAGTATAGTATTAAAATAATAATGAAATAATAGGTATATTATTATAAATATGATTATATATTATATTTATAATAATATACCATATTATATTTATAATAATATACATATTTTTTATAAATATGAATAACAAGGAGAAGAAATAGAATAAAATAAAATATCCAATTAAATATAAGATTAACTTCTACTTGGGTGGCATTATAATTTAAAATTACTAGGTAGGTACATATATACACATAATGATAAAGATTAGAACATAAAGGTATCTTTTTAAAACACCTTTTTGAAATTACCATAAATTATTAAAATTAATTAATTATTATACATATTATAAATGAATAAATAAGTAATGTACCTTCACTATAAGTTTTTAAATTTTTTTTTACTACATCTACATATGAGAATACTTATTTCTGCAGTTGGGGGTGTCGCTAAAGACATGACTTACTGATATAAAATATTGCAAATTTTTTAAGAATCTCTTCAAATTATTCGTATTCTGATTAAAAACGGGACTGCAGGGCTCTAACGAATGAATTGACAGGTTTCCTAGTAAAATATCAGTAAAATAATGTGCTATGGCGATGTAGGAACACGTGTTCATAAAAATTCTAATATTTCTGCATTTCGTAATTAATAATAATAATTTGATGACTTGTATAGCGCCGTTTTTGTGCAAAATCACCTCAAGGGCGCTGTACAAACTTATAATACATTTCTACAGTGATCTATGTTATTACTTAACTATTTATGGAGAAAATATACAGTACAATTCTTACCTGGTAGGTCACTTGAGATTAACACTTAATTAACATTATCTAAATGTTTATTGGGGAAATTAAGATACAGGATTTAAGACTTAATTGAAAAATTGAATATAACTGGACTTTCTCTTAGGAATGGTGTATTTAATTTAAGGGGACGACAGCTTAAAAAGGTAAGTTTTTAGTTTAGAACTGAATTCTGTTGGACTTGTTATGGATCTTAGTTCCGGAGGGAGTTTATTCCAAGCCTTCGGCCCAGATGCTCCGAAAGCGCGATCACCAAACTTAGTATTTGGCTTGCGCATAGGTTTTATCAGTCTGCCTATTGTGTACTATCATGACACACGCAGATGAATGAAAAAATATATGTTACGAATGAATTAAAAGTTTGTTAGGATATGGGATGCAATCACGTTTTTAATGAATCAGCAATATTCATTTCCTCCGTGTACGTTACTGAGACAACGCGGGTCTTTCACAGAACCGTTCATTTAGCTATTTCATTCTTACATACATATTTTTTGAATGGTTATCATTTTTAGAAGCGTTGCTACATTTCTTGTTTGATTGTGAATGAATATAGCTTGTCTTGTATTTTTATAACGTCATTTGGTATGAATAATAAAATGTTATGTATGATTAATGAATAACACGGAAAATAACAAATGTACCTAACAGTATGCTGAGTGGATCATCGTTATAACAGAAGAAAATCTCCTTGAGCCAATTGGATAATGTGTTTTCTTTGAGGATTTTTTCCTCTGAGGCGCAATACGCTGCCCCAGTTTTTAGGGTCACCTGGGCGGTAGCCCAAATGCCACCTAATTCAACACGCTCAGTCAGATTCCAGTCCCCAACCCACGCTAAGCCTATTTACCTGATTACTTAGATTTTTTTCTACCTCAAAACTCATGAATTACTCACGAGAACTTGATGAGTAACTGCGTAGAAATTAAATTCAAACAATATGTTAGAATACATTGTCTTATATATTTTTTAGAAAAAAATAATATAATTCAAATTGTATAGATAAATAATCTCTTAATACAGGATTTTCCAATAAGAGGTGTTATTTTGATATTCAATCGTAAAAGATCAATGGTTTTGAAAGTAAACGTTATCCAGATTAATATCATCCAATTCCAGCCATAAAAATCATTAATCATCTCTCGATAGCGCAATCCATTCACCGTAACTGTTGCTCCAGCCTCATTTAAAAAAAATAAGGTCCAATAACTCCGCCGGACCATAAACCGCCCCAAACAGTAACACGTTGAGGATACAAAGGCTTTTCAATAATAACTCTTGGGTTTTCCGAGCTCCAGATGCGACAATTTTGCTTGTTGACGAAGCCACCGAGGTGGAAATGGGCCTCATCACTCAAGATGATTTGCATTTGATTCACTCAAGTGAATTTTAATAATTTCAATGCGTTGTTGAAGCGTGTATCGTTCCATTTTTATTAATGGCATAGTTTTTACTTGTCAAATATTAAAAAAATGACAGCTTTAAAAGTAACATCTACCATAATAGCGGGGTATTCAAAATAATACCTCTTATTGGAAAACTCTGTAGCATAAAATAAGGTCGCTATTATATGTATAGGAAGTAGAGAAAAGTCAATGTTTTGTAATCAAGTCGTAAATAAAATATTTTAGGACGCTTACATTGCTAATGCTGACTAAACTTTATGAGTAAAATCAAAATAATGTACTACGGAATTGTATATCTGAAAAAGGCCTACAAAAACGTTGGAAATGGTATATGTCTAACTCCTAAGAATAACCCCCAGTAACGTCGGGTACAAGTCAGTTAGTATAGAAAATATAAAATGTTGCGTTGTTATTCTTCTTATTATTCTGAACTCCATAAGCTGGGCTCCTTAACACATGGTAGTGCGAGCAGTTTTTACAAACATAATAGAAAATTTTACTTGTTAAGTCATATATTACGTAAACAATATTCAATGACTTATTAAATAATATTATTTCCACACAGGAGGCCCCGATGAAAAAAAAATCTCTTGAGGAGAGGAAGGAGTTAAAGGTTTCCTACCTGACACTAAAGATGTAAAGATCTCAATCCGTTTGTTAATATAGAAATATGAGAAACTACTAGTATCAAGCGGATCACCCGTTTCTGGAGTCAAGGGTTTTTTTCAAGTGTTTTGGGGCTCCATACCAGAGGTGGCTTGAGGTTATCCACCGCTTACCCACCAAGGTAAAAGTAACAAATGGTTACTCCTTCAGGGCTCTCGCAATGACTTATTGTTTGTTGTCAAACAACAGTTGTACAGGTACAGGGTCAGTAGTTTATCTGTGGGCCCTGTACAGTATAGTACGCTTCTAAGAGGATAACAATACTAACTAACGATCTAGAAATGTAATTCAAAAAACGTAGTAAAAAACAATAATAATAAACAAAGCGTTTTTTTACGCTATTGTAAATACTAAAAATACATCATTGGCACAATGTATCATTATCCAAGGTCAGGGTGTTAATTTCCTTATTGAAATGTTAATATTAAAATGTTTCGGTTACATATTGTCTTTAGATAATACATATATTGTACCATCTTACACCTAAAACACAAAGAGTGTCATCCAGGTCGTTCTTGGCACTGGGATTAAATCTATCCTTCTGCTGTACGTGGGATTTTTTATTTATTACATAATAATACATTACAAAATAATAAGTTATAATGTTTCTATTTTTGAGACCGATAATTCGTGGTGGAATTCCATTATAATATATTATAATAAAACAAATAAAAAACTTTATTCCACTTAATTTTATTTTGACCGTAACCGGTTTCAGCTCGTCAAAGCCATCTTCAGACTGGTACACAAAATTCTTAGTCTACGGTTTATATACACAACATATTGGGGAGGGGGGAGAGGGGTAGTTTATAGGGTTTTAATCAATTTTATTTGTTACTAAGTCGTTTATGATTGTCGAATTTCTAAATATTTGGTAATTCCAGTAAGCTAATTACCTTGGGTTTGTAGCTCATTTCAATATTTATTAGGGAAAAAACCTCACAGGTAATATGCATTATTAATGACCTAATTTAATTGTCAAATCATTATTTAAGATGGGATTATATTTGCTTTTTGAAATGATACATGTTTACATTTGAGAAATTATTATAAGAATTAAGAAAGTAGGGACTTAGCAACTGATACTAATAGCTTATTAATTACAAAGTTACTTATTGAAGGGGTACATGTTTACATTGAATTAGGGATGGTCTAACCCAAAGATATCAGAAGAACGAGATGTGCTATGAGCAGTTCGTACTGAGTGGAATTGTTTTGCGAGTGTCGCCGGTTTTGTTCACCAATACTACTGCACAACTTCGCTTGCGCTAAGGTATCCGCACTAATACATAGAACAGATTTCTGTGCGTACACGTCCCGATACCGTTCAAAGTACCCTAATTAGGTAGTACTCCGGCTACGGTCCGGCGGCCAACATAGCATATCTCGTTCTTCTAATATCTTTGGTCTAACCTAACTAACATTAAAATATGTAATTACAAACCCAAGGTAATTAGCTTACTGGAATTACCAAATATTTAGAAATTCGACAATCTTAAATGACTTAGTAACAAATAAAATTGATTAAAACCCTATAAACTACCCCTCTCCCCCCTCCCCCATATGTTGTGTATATAAACCGTAGACTAAGAATTTTGTGTACCAGTCTGAAGATGGCTTTGACGAGCTGAAACCGGTTACGGTCAAAATAAAATTAAGTGGAATAAAGTTTTTTATTTGTTTTATTATAATAAGTTATAATGTATTAATTCCAGTGAGTTGACAAAATTCATTTCGGGAAAGACAACATTATATTATGGCGATGCACTATGTCGTGTAATATTTTAAATCGAGCCGTTATCAATAACACCTCTTACGTAGATGGCGATAAGGTTTAAATTCCCGTCTAACACTATCCGCCTGTTTTGATTTTTGCAAGAAAAAAACATGGCCAAAAAGTGCCTTTTATTTTATTTGGTGGATGTTAAGGCATAAATATTTAATTTTTATTCGATCATTTTATAAATAACTTAATTTGCCACATTATACAATAAAATGATAGCGGAAAATGGGTTCGTAAGTAGGAGATTTTGAGCTTTAAAGCAGTTTTCATAGGCTTTATACATTATTTTTTTCTGGGCTTATAAAAAGACTTATCTAAAAAATACTCGATTATTTTAAAAGCCAAGATGTATTCTACTCGCAGTATTTAATTAAAGCATCTGAAACATTTCTAGGCAACCAAATTTTCAAACCAAAAACACATGATTTTACATTACTACGTAGTGCATCGCCTTAAAGACAAGACAACATAGATACATTAAAATAAATAAACGCAGAAGTTATTTTGGAGTTCCAAAGAAAGAATGTGTCAGTCATTAATAAAACTGCTGAGGAAATAGCTATAAAGAGCTTTTGCCAATGTCTTTTTGTTCGTTGCCGGAAGGTTTAGATTACTAGGTAATGATTTCTATTGCTTATGTGCAATGTATTGTAAGGAGTTAGTTTCAAATTTAATTAAAGTATTCATCGTAAATTTACTATAAGGCCTTTCTGATTCAGTTCGGTGATAGATGGTCCTCTTTGCTTCTTCCACCAATCACCAGGGGCCATAGTATGAAAGCCAACATCAACACGATAAAAGTTTTGTCTCGACTAAAATATCATTAGTTTATCGAGCCCTTTTGCTTCCTGGTGCTTTCTACAAATCAATATATAACTCTGAACCGAATTATCATTCATTTTACCTTTATTATTCATATTATTCAATTTTCAAGGGAGCAGAACAAATGTTACTATATTTAGTAGGCTGTATTTCATTATGTTAAACAGATACAGACTTCAAACTTTTTTATAGCAGTGGATAGATATGAAATAATAATTATGCTTTATTCTATAAGTTAGTGTATTTAGGCTGGTGTAAGCCGGCTAGCTTAGCTATTTATTTGGTTTGCAACAGTACCATTAATGGATGTGTTTTACTAAAGAGATGAGATTTGCCTCACTTTGAATTTTTTCGAGTCTTTAATCATTATTAAAGCGTGTGGCAATTTATTCCAGTCTTTATTTACGGGCCGGAATGCTCTCAATATGATTCTAGCACTGTAGCAATGATAAGACCAAATTTGTTTTTATGACTTACTGCTCTAAACTTATTTACTTACTCTAAACACATCTGAGGTGAGGACACCATACCAAACAACGCAATGGGAAAGCTGAGAGTGTGCTACAACAAGGCATATAGGCAACTTGTTCAACTACTGAGGTTCTGCAGTATCTTCACGATGTTCACTGAAAAGAGGGTGCACTTATTCCTTGCCTTAATTAGCAACCTTTGGCCACCAGCTTCTGGGGCAGGACACGGAAGTTTGCATCTGAGTGGTTCAGCTCTCCACTCAATGGGCAATGGATGCAGATGATGCGATGACCTCCCCGAAGGATGATCCTTTAATTTAATATATTTATGTAAGTTTTTTAATTTATTTCATGTTGTTATCTGTGTCCTTCATTTTTTCATCCTCCCAGTTCTGCTCACCAATCTGAGTATCTTGTGTGCAGTATCAACTATGAATATATATTATTCTATTAACTATCAGTTCGACCTATGTGGGTTATTTGGTGCCATTGAAATCTCCGCTTTAAGACATTGGTCTATATTCAACTCCGTTAAAGAGAAATTATACAATTATTATGAATACTGATTATGATGACTTTCTCCAGGTAAGTCTCAAAGGTATAAATAATAACCTTCTTAATACAGAGTGGGGAAATTATAATTTTCAAATTATCAGGATGAATAATAAGATGTTCATTTAATTTTTATGTACATACATCATGGATGGTATCAGCAATCCATTGTAGACTGCTATCCTCGCTTTATTAGACTCCTTGTCTTTATCAGCCTCTCCGTATTCTGTAACTTATTATTTTTACGTACATACATCATGGATGGTATCAGCAATCCATTGTGGACTGCTATCCTCGCTTTATTAGATTCCTTGTCTTTATCAGCCTCTCCGTTTTCTGTAACTTATTATTTTTATGTACATACATCATGGATGGTATCAGCAATCTATTGTGGACTGCTATCCTCGCTTTATTAGACTCCTTGTCTTTATCAGCCTCTCCGTTTTCCGTAACTTATTATATTTTTAACTATAGTTTGGCAGATAAATAATCATTTTGGTTTATTTTCAAGATGGAATATTGATTATTTAAGGAGTTATTTTATATGACCCTTGAGGTGATTTTGCACAAAAACAGCGCTATACAAATCATCAAAATATTATTATCTTATTACATTGTTCTCACGTAAGTTATATCGTCTATAAAAACCCAGTATAAATAAACTTGAGGTATTATCCCGTGTTGCTCTAGCTCATTATTTAGCCAACCTTTACACATCTGCCCTAATGATGGACACAGTAATGCTGTACGAAACGTTAGCTAAAGAAGGAGGTAGTGCAACACGGCATAATACCCCGAAAATATCAAATCATTCATGTCGTTTATTGTTTTAGATCCTCTTCTCATGCTATGCTGTGTTAAATCATTCGTTCTGCCGTGTGGTATCTTGAACAAGTCGTGGTGGTGACTACGAATGGCTATGTGAATATATATAAGCGTATTTTCATGTGGACATTGAGAACTTCTTCCTAACTGTGTTCATTACCAATAAGAAGTTCCTAATCAAATGATCATTGGTCCATGTTTGTGAAAATTTACTAGCTATAAACAGAAGACAACTCTAATACTTTAACAAATTATATTAAACGAAAAGAAATTGCAAATTTACACATTTTTTGGTGGTCTTGACAAAAGTTTATGTAAGACATAGTAGAAGAGGATGCTCCGAAATCTACATGACTGGTACTAGGGCAGTTCTGCAAAGTTGTTCCGGACTGCAACTTGCATTGTGAAGATTTCCTTGATGATAGCCAACATCAGATGGGAGTACAAACTCCTCCCAACCGTCTGGAGCCAGTGAGACTATGGTATCCCAAAATGCGGTACATTGTGATGCTGAAGGTAGTGGAGAGGAGAATGAAATGGGGAAGAGGAAGGTAGGGAAGTACCTGGCTATTCAGATCTGGTCAACACACACGGATAAAGCCATTTCAAGCAATTTTTCAATTCTGAATGGTGGTATTTCACTTATCTGCCACTCTAGTAGGTGCCCCAAATATATAAATTTGAAAGGTCACATGTCATATTAATAAAATATATTTTTTATTGTTATCAAGTTCAATTTCTAGAACTCCATTTTAATTTTGTTTTATTTTCTATTTTCTATTTATGAATACGAAATTAGAAGCATTAATGATAAAAAACAAATATTGAACTATATAAAAAAAATATTTTAAAGAAATCGTTAGCAAAAAAACTGATTCCCCTAGTTTCACATGAAAATCTCACAAATTATTCTATAATACTGTACTTATCCTCCATAATATATTTTTTTCTTCCTTCCAAATACAATAATTTGTATGGATTTTAATTTTGTAATTCTTTTTATTTTGTAACCTAATTATATTATTTTTTCGCAAATGTACACTCCTTTTCCATCCACAAGCAAATGCTTTAAATTGGAAGTGAAGTATAAATTAAAACAGCATGACTTGTAAACATTATATATTTATTGTAAAAAAATACAAATATTAAAGAAATAATAAAATATATATTATTAAATATAAATGGTTTTCCAATAAGAGTTGTTATTTTGATATTCAATCGTAAAAGATCAATGGTTTTGTAGCTTGTGTGGCACGTAGCGACGCTTTGTTGAAAGTAAACGTTGTCCAGATCAATACCATCCAATTCCGGCCATAAAAAATCATTAATCATCTCTCGATAGCGCAATCCATTCACCGTAACTGTTGCTTCAGCCTCATTTTCGAAAAAGTAAGGTCCAATGACTCCGCCGGACCACAAACCGCACCAAACAGTCAGACGTTGAGGACAAAGAGGCTTTTCAACAATAACTCTTGGGTTTTTGAGTCCTAGATGCGACAATTTTGCTTGTTGACGAATCCACCGAGGTGGAAATTGTCCTTATCACTCAAGATGATTTGCATTTGATTCACTCAAGTGAATTTTAATAATTTCAATGCGTTGTTGAAGCGTGTATCGTTCCATTTGCATTAATGGCGTAGTTTTTACTTGTCAAATGTTAAAAAATAACATCTTTAAAATTAACATCTACCTTAATAGCGGGCTATTCAAAATGACACCTCTTATTGGAAAATCCTGTATAAAAGAAAAACCAAAACTGTAAATAATTTATTTTTAAACACACTGGAATTTCAACCCGCGACTTCTGCATTAGTAGTCGAGAATCTTAAACGATCGGTCACGGAGTTCGTCAAGGTGCAAACATTTACAAAAGTTATTTAACTACCGTGGAATTTTTAAGATAATTTGCAATTATTATAGATTGTAATCTGGAATAATAAAATTATAATTCCTCTCTTATAATTTCACCTGTCTCGTTCAATACATATCGCCGTGATGTGTATTATTTAGTATGAAAGTACCTACGTAATAATACATGTATGTATTAATTAATGCCTGTGTGTTTGTACTACGAGCTGACCTCTATTCCCAAAGGGCCGTGAAATTCAATTCTCGTACTGAACTAAGTGTGCCGTTCACGTTTTGTAGGTCGTCTAGATTTGACCAACAAACTGCCTATTACGTTAGTTATTTAAACAGGCTTATAAAAGTACAATATATAATACAAGAGAGATGTTATCAAACACGAATTTATTAAGTACGGAAAACAACAGGCAATTTGGACTACTTTCTCTCGAAAAGGTATAACTCAATAAGGTCATGTTGTTTTAAAGAAAGTTAATATTTAAGTTCTCTGAGAATCCTATTCAAGTTCTGTGAAAGTCATATTCAAGTTCTGTATTAGATATCCTCTGCCATAGGTCACCCCAAATGGTTTGTTACGTCTGGTGACTTAGTATGATTTAGGTGGCGGGATGCGGCTGTCAACCAGCTGCGTGGCGTGCCAGATCGGGAGATATGAGGAGACCCTTTGACCTCTTCATCTGGTCTCTCATGACCCATCGCCTTGCGCCGTAGAGGGAGGGATAGATTCATCCGATACTCCTGGACAAACTGATCCCTAGATTCCCACTCACAACCCATACCTTTTTCCGTACCAGAACTTCATCTCCTCCCTTTCCTTATAAAGACCTTTCACATAGCTTCCCCTAAGATGAAATTTGTGTGAGGTTAATGTAAAAAAAAATAATGATAACGGTCTTTCACAGAACTTTGATTATTACTATAATTTCAAATTTAATTTTCAAGTTCTCTAAATGTTCTATTCAAGTTCTATTTTTATATCATTATTGTCAGTTGATTCAGGTAGCTGAAATAATAACAAAACTGTAACAGATATTGAAAATTATCTCAAAAATTGATGAATTAACCACCCATGGCCTCCCTAATCATTGGGCTACCTATGTTGTGAAGAGAGGAAGGTTTGGAAGTACCTGGCTTATCAGATCTGGTCACCAAACACAGCTAAAGCAACGTCTCAATTCTGAATGGCAATCTTTCACCAAGGCAATACTGAAAGTATCTACAACTGAACAGAAAGTGATTGAGATCATATCAATTTAATTTCCATTATTGACTTCATAAAATAAAATACTAAAATTATTCATGTTTTATTATTTCTTATTATTCGTTGTAAAGTTGCCCACACACATGTAAAAACGTTTACATATTATTTTTCTTCGCCTGTATCGGTGTATGGGTGTGACCTACATTTTCGATTTCATAGGCCGCGACAAAAATAACCGCGCGAGTGTTTTTTTTTCTCCTCGCTTACGTATTTTTCTGGTGTTCTCTTTTTAAAATAATGTTGTTTGGACACGGGAACACAGGGTGTTCCGGAAACGCTCGAAATTGTTCGGAGCATTTATTTATTAGCGATTTAAAAGAATTTGAATGCGGAAAAGAAGTTATATAACGATATTCTTACGGATTTATTTACGTGACACCATTCTGTGGTAGTTTTGTGATGGAAAATGATATTGTTTAGTAGTTATGAGTCGTTCAATAATGAGTCGCACAATTGAGTAACTCTTGATGAGCCGTATTTGTACGACTCCCGATAAACCCGATATTTTAGAAAAAATACATTAAGATGAATTGATTTTCGATGAACTCGTCGGTTACCCTACTAAATTTTTTTATTTTTTTAATAGTGAATACCTCACAAGAGTCCCAACTGCTCCCGTCTGGAGCCAGTGAGACTATGGCATCCCCAATTGGGGGATGTTGTGAGGCTGAAGGTAAGTGGGGAAGGGAAAGAGGAAGGTGGGGAAGTACCTGGCTATTCAGATCTAGTCACTAAACACGGCTAAAGCCATTTGGAGCAACGTTTCAATTCTGAATGGTGGTCTTACACCAGGGCGATACTGGTAGTATCTTCCACTCTGGAACTACAAAGCATTATATTTTTAGGCGGCGTACCGGTACCTAGAGTCGTACAATCATTGGACTGGAAGCTGGGAGGCGTACCAGGGGAGATGTTTCGGGCGAGGGCAGTATTCTTATTGTTCATCCACTCAAAGCTCACGGCTCCAGATCAATTCAACTGTCGTTCAATTGAGCGGTCGTTCAATTGCGTGGTCGTTCAATTAAGCCGTTGTTCAATTGAGCCGTCGTTCAATTGAGCCGTCATTCAATTGAGCCGTCGTTCAATTAAGCGGTCGTTTAATTGCGTGGTCGTTCAATTAAGCCGTCGTTCAATTGAGCCGTCGTTCAATTGAGCCGTCGTTCAATTGAGCCGTCGTTCAATTAAGCCGTCGTTCAATTGAGCCGTCGTTCAATTGAGCCGTCGTTCAATTGAGCCGTCGTTCAATTGAGCCGTCGTTCAATTGAGCCGTCGTTCAATTGCGCCGTCGTTCAATTGAGCCGTCGTTCAGTTGAGCCGTCGTTCAATTGAGCCGTCGTTCAATTGAGCTGTCGTTCAATTGAGCCGTCGTTCAATTGAGCCGTCGTTCAACTGAGCCGTCGTTCATTAATTCTGAATGATGGTCTTACAGCAGCGCGATATAGAGAAGTTCGCTTAAGAGAAATAAATAGCAAAATATCAGACGCTCTAGGGGTTAAGATTAAACATTTTATTTCAGCAATTGCAAAGAAATGAATAATTACTGCATTATTTGAATAAATTACTTTCTGAACGCGTTGTGTTTTGGTTACCAGTTACCATCGGTGTCGGATTCGCCCGGACTCGTAATCCGGAACGAACCGTTACCCGCTACACAAAAATACGTTACGTCGGCGTTATCTCTTACTCCGTTATTGGATTCGTTACGACGTTCCAGTTACCTCACTATTCTTCCCAGCTGCGAAACTCTACAGGAGAACAATGCTCATCTGAGGAGATGGAAGAGAGCGGGGATGCTGTATTAATAATGTTACATTACCATCAATATTTTATAATTTTTTTTTTTTTTTGTTGATACAATATTTTTTACATTTCAAAGTTTTCCAGTAATGTTGGCCTCACTGGGTGGCTTGCCCGTGCTGAGGCCTTCATTGAAAATATAATCTACATAATACATTTAACCCTTAAATGCATACTGTTGCAAAACTGCAACATACCGTTCAAACCACCTTTAACTCTTTGGTGGGGTTCTACTTAATGCATGCCGTTTTAGAATTATCAAGTTCACGGTAATATATTTAATCGAGTGGCATCACCTTTTTTTTCTTTCGCGAATGTCAAATGTCACTTTTTCTTTAACAAAGTGAAGATTCTCGAAAATTGGTTGGAGGTTAGAATTACAGTTTTGTTTTGCTGTTATTATTTTGATTTTCTTAGGTAAGTAGATACAATAAGTAATACAATACTTATATGTAATAACTCGTATTTCCGGTACATTTATTAGTTTTGAGAAATTTTTTTAAGTTTTTTATATTTTTTTCATACGTAAATTGTTCATATTAATTTTTATTAAATACATGGTGTTGTAAACCTGCAACAATTTTTTTTTAATCAAATATCATTAAAAAATTACAAAAAAATAAAATTCTTTATATTTCCTTGCATATGCATGTAAATATCTACAAAATATATTTTTTTCCAGAAAAATAAATAAATCATGCATTTAAGGGTTAAAGAGAAAATAATACATTTAAAATATAATCTTGTGAGTTTGTGAGTGATGTGTGTTTATATTGGTTTTGTGTGTTACGTGTAGGTTTTATTTTTATTTTATGCTATGACATTTTGGTAATATTGCTTTTTTTGTTCTTTAATCCATTTTGTAATTTTGTATGTGAATTTATTTTTATTTTCCTCAATTTTAATTTCAAGTTTTACACTGTTGAAAGCTTTTATAGCATAGTAGTATCTTTGTCCAAAGCTTGAATTTACTGTCGGAGTTTTTATGTTTTCTTTGTACGCTTATCTAACTGGTCTGTTAATGTTATTTTCTGTATGTTGAAATTTATTTTTTTTATCAAAAATGTAGTTTAGTAGTGTTTTAACGTATAATTGGCGTATATCTAGTACGTCACAGCTGTTGAATATTTGGTCTGTATCAGTCTTAATTACCTTACATTGGTGATGTGCTGTGGCTGTATCACTAGGAACTCCTGTGTTGAGAACAGTCGCAGTTTATAATATCAGCAGTTTACAAAAGAATAAACATGAACCACAATATAACATTCAAATAAAAGACAATGGTTCCATGATATCTCATCAAAATTATATAGAGTCATTAAAAGTGATGAAACAAAACTAGGTTAAAGAGTTACCTATGTAACCTACCTGTAAAAGAGATATCCGGTCACCAAAAACAATCAACATCGTACAATAGAAATACATACGTGTAAAGAAAAGCATACAAAAACAATACAGTATCGGCGATTCAATCCAGAGTTTTTATACGAACCAAACTATTTATTTTTATTCTGTACCATAAGTAAGGTAAAACCTTACACACACAAGCAAATAATTCATCTTAAGGCGAAGCTTAATGCCAAATCACTATTTTGATTAACCTTTATAAGGAATTGGTGTACATTATGAATACCAAAAAATATGTTTTAGATAAATTGAAGTTTTTCCTATCGCTTCGCTTGAGTAGAATACAAATAAGAAAATAAATTACTCAATAAAAAATATAAATGCAAACCACTAAAAACAATATGTTTTCAATACAAATTCATAAAGGAAACAACTTTAAAAAATACAGTATTATAGCTAAGATTATCTGTAACAGTTTCACTTTATTAACTTTTTTGCTTTCTTATAAAATTATTAACAAAATAAATAAAAACAAGTTTTGTGCTTGAAATCGAACGTTTCTAGACTTCGTTTGTCAAGCGATTTTAATGCCTATTACCTATGATATAAGGTATACTAAGAATATACACATTTTTGGCTTGTAGCTTTTTTCCTAAAGTATCTAAGATAGTGCCATCTATGAACGAACAGCGTATGAATAATTTTAATCCTTTTGCCTGTTCAAGTCGATACAGATCAGTAAATTTCGCAATAGTGCGTCGTCGTGCTTTTTATATTATTATTGTTGTTATTTAACGAAAACCATGAACTTTCGTTGCATGGCAATGAACCATGTCCTTCAATCAGTATGCGCATTGTAAAATGCATAATAAACCGAGCATTTTCCTCAATGCAAGAGTTACGTATCAGGGATTTCTCACGGCGCCGGTGCGCGGCCTTTCATAATGACGCGAGTAAACTTTTATATATGACAACTTGTATAAACCTTGAGTGGTTTTAAAATATGATATAATCTTTTATTGAATGCGTTACATGAATTTGTGATGAAATTAACACGACTTTGAAGCTTCCTTACTAATAAAGGACTCCGTATCTCCGGGATTTCCACTCAAGCTCTCTTAGGACGAGTTGTTTCGGAGAATTTGAACAATTCTACAAATTTCAAAGTTCTGTGAAATATTTATTCAAGTTCAAGCGGCTAGCCCGTAGTGATATAATAACAGAACTTGAATGGGATTTTCACAGAATCAGAAAATGAACGTTGAAATTTGAAGAATTGTTCAAATTCTCTAAAACAACCTGTCCTTAGACAATAAAACACCAGCTTCAACAAAACGCCTTGGACTCTATGTGATAGATTGACAATGAGCTCTCATATCTTAGCCAGCAGGTGGTCAGAATATTCAGGATCCCTTGAGGCAGCCACCTTATATACTGTACCTTTATTCTCGACAGATAACGCCATCTATGGCTAACCTAATAAACTGAGCTAGTACACCAATATCAAGTATATTTCACACTCTTTTTAAGTGTTTCGAAGAATAGTACTTCTAAAGGTGGATTTTTACTTTAAATATATCCTTACTTATAACGATAATCATACTAAGAAATCAGAGGGGCGATTCTTGTTCGTCTTAGGATAAATCTTCCTTAAAATTAACGAATTTTTCGCTGTTATCTGAGAGATAATCGTAGTTAACGAAAAAGTAGTTAATTTTTAGGTTAAAGACGATTCCGCTGTCATCCAAGAGAACTGGAATCGCAAGTTAATGTAAAATTCGTTGTTGATTTTAAGGTTATTGACAAATCCTTTCCTTTATTTTTTTATTTATTTTTTATTACAAGATAGTACATTACAAAATGATAACAAAGTTATAATGTATTATTCCCAGTGAGTTTATAAAACTCATTTCGGGAAAGACAACATTAGATTAAGGACAAGACAACATAAATACATTAAAATAAATGAACGCAAAAGTTATTTTGGGAGTTCCAAAGAAAGAATGTGTTAGTCATTAATAAAACTGCTGAGGAAATAGCTTTTAAGAGCTTTTGCCAATGTTTTTTTGTTCGTTGCCGGAAGTTTTAAATTACTAGGTAATGCGTTATATTGCTTATGTGCAATGTATTGTAAGGAGTTAATTCCAAATGTGATCGTGTAAGTAGATGACAATAAATGTATTTGATTTTGTGATCATGTTGTGTGCTGGTGTATGTCAGAATTAAAGACTGGTTTAGTGTTGGTGTTTGAGGAGTGTTGAATTATTTGTAGAGTGGCAGTTGTGATGTTATACTTTGGCAGGACCGTAAAAGGAAGTATTTGTGTCTTTGACTCTATCTTTGACATGTGTATCCTATGGGAGATTATATATTATTATTGAATTCATAAACTTTATTATAACTTTTCGCTGTCCTAGTTCTTGTATGTTCAATAAGCCTTTTTTAGCAAAACTGAGTTATGAATGCCATTGTGTTCATTAGCCTATTACGCATTAATGTAGCTAAAAAAAACCAAATTTTTCGGTTTTTAACTGCTATTTTCAGCATTTCTCGAGTGCCAATATCCACTCACGGAACAATTTGTTAGTTCTTGTATGTTCAATATTCTGTATATTGAACGTTCAAACACTCAAAGTTATGCATAGAATAGTTTTAAAAAAGTTCATACATATTTGTTCAACGTTCTGCCTATTCGTGCCGCAATTTGAGTTCTTGCATGTTCAATATTCACTTTCAACCAATCAGGAGTCGGCTTGTTACGGCTTTAGGATTGTTAGCGGTCATCTTGGTTTTTTATTGTTTTCGAACTGCTATCAGAGCTTCGCATTGTTCTATTAAAAATACGTTTAATTGTGAATAAACTGCTGTTATTGAAGTGAAAAATGACTTCACCGACTACAGAATCAACAAACCTTAGACCAGTGGCTCAAATAGAGAGGTAAGTCTTAAAATTATGTTATTTATACGCATTTCCAATATATTTTACATGTACTTTTTGAACTTGCTAGGCATATACACAGGATGCTCCATTTATTATTTATTAATTAAACTATTTATTACACCTTTCGTTCTTTACGTAAAACAAGTCATAATAAATTTTTTTTTTTTTTTTTTTTATTAACAAAATTTTTGATACATATACAATTCAGGTACATACATAGTAATATAGAATGAAAGAGTAACAAAAAAATCCCACAAAGGCGAAGCCTGAGCGTGGGTATTATAGTGTAAGGATAAAACAGTGGTGTTTAAAATATAGTTTTTTTTAAACTTGTTAAATGTATCTATAGAGATCAATGTGATTGGTTTTTTTTTTTAGAGAAGTTTCTATTTTTTCTTTTTTTTTTTTTAAATTTACAAACATATACACACACACACACACACACACACACACACACACACATACACACACAGATACACGCACACACAGACACACGCACACACAGACACACGCACACACAGACACACGCACACACACTCACGCACACACACACACACCCACACACACACATAAAACATAGATGCATGTATATATTTCTTTGATTTAAAGAAATTAATCTTTAATTTACAGAGAGACATGTGGTAGTTTAGTTATTTAGAAACAGATGGCTTAAATTATAGAAAAAAGTTACTCGCTTCGAAATTATTTCTTATCCAACTTTTAACATTTTTCTTATATAAGTTCAGGTTTTGAGACATGTTGATGGAATTGGGTAAAGAATTGAACAATTTTGGGGCAATATAGTTGATGTGCCTTTGGCCCAGCCTAGTTTTGCAGTGAGGGACTGTGAACACGCATGTGGTATGTCTCTGGCTCGAGCGATTTGTGTTTTTGGTGAAATTGATAGGACGCGTAAATATAAATTTGAGACATTGAATACAATAGATCCGTCTTAGTTCCATGATTTCTGTTTCTTGAAATAACTGGTTGGTGGGATATGTCTTGGTCCTTTGGTACATTATTTTAATGATGGATTTCTGAGCGATTTCTAAGGGTTTTACGTGATTATTGTAAGTTCCTCCCCAGGCAATTATTCCATAGGAAATAGATGAAAGCACTAACGCGTCATAAACAAGTTTCATGGTTCTTATATTGACAATGTTGCTCATTCGTTTGAAAATGTAACTTAGGTATCTCAGTTTATTGACCGTCTTTTCTATATGGTAAGTCCATTTGAGTTGGCAGTCTATAGTAACTCCTAAATACTTGATATATTGTCCGAATTTCACGTCTTCGCAGTTTAAGCATGTCGCAAAGTTACAATTAGGGTTGTGGAACTTCAGATTAAGATTATTTTTAGGGGATGACTTTTGGGAATTGTAAAAGGGAATAAAGATAGTTTTATTCAAATTTAGACTGAGGAGATTTCTATCAAGCCAATCTTTGACTGTTGCAATACATTTGTTGGCTTTCCTGGTTGTTTCTTCCCACGTTTTACCTTGTACTGTTATTGCAGTATCATCGGCAAAAGAGAGAATTTTACCTGGTATTGCAATATTGCATAGGTCATTGATGTAGATTAGAAAGAGTAGTGGCCCTAAGACAGTTCCTTGAGGAATACCATGTTTTGTCAAGTCATAGGTACTTAAGCTTGTTCCTATTTTTGTGCGTTGTTGGCGATTCAATATATAGCTTTTTAATAACATGAAACTTTTGTTTTTAATACCGACTTTAGAGATTTTTTTTAATAAAATTTTGTGGTTGACTGTGTCAAACGCTTTCTTTAAATCCAAGAAAATGGTTAGCGTTTTAGTGTTAGAGTCAAGGTTAGAGTATATGCTTTTGGTTAAGCTAAAGATAGCGTCATCGGTGCACAGTTTGGTTCTAAAGCCGTATTGATTAGCTGAGAGGATATCATTAGATTCTAGAAAGTTCATAATTTGTCGTTTTAAACACTTTTCGAAGATTTTGGATAATTGAGAAGTTAAAGTTATAGGTCTGTAGTTGTCTGTTTTGAATTGAGATCCGGATTTATGTATTGGAATGATGTGAGAGAGTTTGAAGTCATTGGGGTAAATGCTATGCCTGATGCAGTTGTTGAAAATATGATGTATTGGAATGATTATATGCTTTTTAATTTATTTAATTGTGGTAATTCTAATGTTATCTGGGCCATTTGCAGACTTCTCTTTAAGGTTGTCAATTTGTTTTGAGATTTCAAGTTCTGTTATTTCGTTGAATGTAGATAGTTCATATGTAGTGACATTAGAATCTGAAAGGCCGGGAGGAATTTGATTCGAGTGAATGCTAAGACTGGGATTATCATCTATGAGGGTTGAGGCGATGTTTGTAAAGAAGTGATTGAAATCGTTTGCAATGCTCTCAGCGTCTTCGATGGTTGTGTTATTGTCAGTAATGATTTTTTGAGGAATTTTATGAACTTTTTGGTTCCTGTTTGAGATTTCGTTTATGACGTGCCATGTTTTTTTGGAGTCGTTATGAGCATTATGTAGTTGTGTAGAGTAGTATTGTTGTTTTTGTTTTTTTATGATTGAGTTTAGGTAGTTTCTAAATAAAATGTATTCGTTCCGTTTGGTGTGGTTCTGTGCTTCGTTTTTGGATGTGCGATATTTTTCGTGATTTTTATAGATCTTAAAAAGTTTGTTTCTGTGTTGTATTGAGATTATTAGTCCGCGCGTAATCCACGGTTTTATGTGTTTGTGCTTACTTTTTGGCGGTGCTATTGTTTCTTGACTTTTTTTAATATAATTTTGAAGTATTTCATAGAAGGTATTTAAAGCCAAATTTGGGTTTTCATTAGATAGGACAGCGATCCACGATTCTTCGTTCAGTAAGTTATTTAAAGTTGAATAGTTGATTTTAATCATTGCTTTGTTTTTCGGTTCAACAGAGATGGATAAATTTGGTGTATGATGGCCGTAAAAGGTGGGATAGTGGTCAGTTATGTCGATTTTTAATGTAGCGGATTTATGTTGGAAATTTTTGTGTGTTTTTAGAAATATATGGTCAAGACATGTATCGTTTGGATGATTAGGTCTGGTAGTGTTGTTTATATATGATAGGTATCCTGTGGAGTATAGAACATTTAGATATTCGTTTGCGGTCGGATTTAATACAGCGTTTTGTATATTTATGTTAATATCACCCATAAAAAATGCAAAATCGAATTGATTAGAGCTGTTATTGTTGATAAAAGTTTTGATTTCTTGTGTAAACAAAATTGGGGATAAAGAAGGGGAGCGGTATGCTGTTAAAATTGAGTATTTTTTTCCTTTGGAGGAGAAGGTTGCATGGACGGCATTTGCATATTTGAAATGAGTGTTGTCTATGCTAATGTTGGATATGGTGTGTATATTGTAAAATATGGTTATGCCATCGTGAGAGGTGTGTCTAGACGGAATTGAAAAAGTAGTGTAGTTTGGTAAGTTGAAAGGGGTACATTCACGCATTTGTGTTTCAGTGAGTGCAATAAAATCAATTTGGAAGGTTAACGAATTTAAAAGGATACAGAAATCATCAAAATTTTTTCGAATGCTTCTGATGTTCATGTTTAGTATGTTGAAAGATGTGTCGTAGAAAAGTGTGTTTACATCTTCAAAATTGTCACATTCAAGAGTTTCAGGGATGCTGTTTTCTTCTGAAGGGGCCATTTTTAGTTGAGTCCGGAGGTCATCTTTGAAGGTACAGGAGGGAGTCCAGGTTATTGAAGGGGTATGTCGCTCGCGTCTCTGATGTATATAATTGGAGTATCCTTATTTTTGCGGAGAAGGACGTTCCCGTTCTTCGTCCACGCGTATTGGTAACCCATCGCCTTTGTTGCTCTCGCTAGCCAGAGTAATTGCTTGTTTTGTGGCGTCAGCTTTTCATTTATGTAGATAGGGTTTATCGAGGTGGAGTGATTTATATCTTTGGCGGAGAAATATCCCGCTTTCTTTTTTTGGGAAAGGATCCTGTCTTTCAATTCTTTTGTAGCCATCTTTATTGTTATACATTTCTTTAGTGAGTTGGTGTAAATGTTTATTATGGAATTATTATTTAGTAAATCTTCACACCCTATTTTTTTAAAGATGCATTCAATAGGTAATTTAGGATTTTCTTCTTTTTTAGTTTCGATTCCGTTGATTTCGAGCGATGTTTCAAGGCAGTTTTGTAGAGATTGATTTACAACAGATTTTAAATTTTTGTTTTCTTTTTCCACTTCATTAATTTTTTTGTGTAGTTTATTTCTCTCTACTTCATAGTCATCGATTTTTAGTGAAAGAAAGTCAATGGTCTTGGTGAGTTCGCACAGCTGGTTCTTGAGGTTTTTTACATCTTTTAATTCAGCAGAGAATTTTTTTTCTATAATTTCCGACATATCTTTTTTTAAGCTATCGATGTTTTTTTGGTTTTCAATGTTTTGAATAGCTATTTGAGACATTATGTCTTTTTTCATTACGTCCATTTTTTTTTCTAGGAACTGTATGATTTTATCTTCGCTATCCAGAATGGTTGTCTTGCCTCTGGTGCTGCTCATTGTGTATTTTTTAAAATAAGTTTATTGTTTAATTAGATGTTCTATATTTTTTGTTTAAAGGGTTTCAAAAATATCACACGTTACAATGCAGATTAAAATTAAATTTAAAAGAACAAAAAAAAAAAATGCGGTTGAAAAAAAAGCAGCAAAGTTTTTTTTTTTTTTTTTGGAAACTGTGGGGTTTGAACTGACTTCCCGTATTCCACGGAGAGAATTGGCGAAACGTTTATACCACCAGGCTACTGACCGCCTGTGACGTATCGATAAATAATTATAATATTAATTGTGAGGGCACAGGTCCGTTTGTATTTGTTGTAATAAAAGGTTTTGATTGAGTTTGCAAGGCGGTCACTGTCACTTCAAATTGTCACTTTAATCACTTAAAATTGTAATGACTAGGCCGTTTAGACTAAACTAAATTGGATGAATCACTTCACTGGTTTTTCAGGTAAACACCAACCGTCGGTTGTTTGATTTTGGTGAGATTTTAACTATGAATTTGAGCGATTTTTGTGGAGCGATTATTTGACGTGCGCACTGTTTTAAATGTTGTCGTATCAATCCAATTAGTTATTTTTATTCGTAATTTGTTTATTTTAATACGTTTTAAATACTCTAAAGATAAAATTAACCGATTTGTGGACTTTATCATTAAAAACGTATTATGTTAAATATGTGGTCAATAAATAAATTGTGTTGAACAAACAATGTTCAGTTATGTGTTTTCCGTGAAATGTTTCAAACGACTGACGACCTCAGGCCCCTCCACCGAAACTAGTAATTTTTGTAGCTTATAATTTCGGCACATTTTTTTTAATTTTTTTTATTTCAGTGTCTGTTCCGCCTTTCCATAAACTTGTTTGTCGTATTATAATCCACGGGTTATTTATTATTTATAAAAAAATAAAAATGTCTTCACGTTATAAAATAATGGAAATATAAAAGGAAAAAAATACTATTCGAAAATAAGTAAACTTGAAAAATAACAAACATAATTAAAAAAACAAAGCGAAAGCCCTCCAAATATATGTGTGTATATAATTTATAAAATAATTTTGGTACCCACATTTTCGTTTGTCTGATATGATTTAATACTTATCAGTTCCAATTTTAAAATTAAATATGAACTTGAATATTTTTTTGTTTTGAAGAGTTTTATTTTAAATGTAAATGTACATTTAAAATAAAACTCTTCAAAACAAAATGTCTAGAAATTGTTACAAAGTTAATGCCCAAGAAATAAAAAAAATTGAATAATTTTACCTATGTTGTTACACATATGAATATTTCACATCACGCATGCACCGACAATCGAAATTAGTATGTTTAATAATGCACAGCTTACTCATACGAAACATCATTAAGACGTATCTTTGTACATAGTTACGCTTTCAAACTTATATAACCTTAATCATAATATTTGAATGATTTAAAAAGTGTCGCCTTTGTTGACAATTACCTGAAGAACGCTGTTTGTGTACATATTTCAAAGTAATAATTTAGGACAACTACTACTTACAAGATAAAATTAAATTGTTTGAAATCTGAAAATCACCCTGTACGTACAATTTACCACTATTTGGCTTATTGAACATAAAATATCTCAAAGTTTTGCACGCCGAATTGTTCAATATTCTAACAATGTGTTCAATATCCAAAAGAATTAAACATTATTTTCAACCAATGTTCAATATCCACCTTTAAAGTCATAATATGGGCATATTATAGCTTCAAACTTCGAAATTAGACGTTTCAACATTTCCTGTAATACATATGTATAAAATGAAATGACCAAAGCCGAGAATTATTTAGAATTTGCCTGTAAAAACAAAAAAAAACGTCTCCTGTAAAATTTGCAAAATGGTTTATTGAACATACAAGAACTAAGGCAGCGTTTTGTAATTATATTTATTCTGGAAACTTTCAAATAATTTTTAAGTAAATATCAATTATCACTTGGAATCTGCAAATCATTTATTATAATAATATGACCGTATATTAGATATTACATATTAACACAAGTGCATCCCGAGCATGGCGGTTGAAATAACATTCAAAATGTATCATATAATGTAAATTTTCTTTGAAATAAAAAAAATATACATGGTTAAAAATAAAACGTACTACAGGCTAAAATATTACGTTGATAAAAAAAGTATAAATACCAGGGTATGGTCGATCGACAAAGAATTTATAAATAATGTGGATAACTTGTCATTGTTCCCGAGCACGACTACAGATCACTAATGTACAATAGGGTGTATCGATTTTTAACTTTTTTTTGTTTTCAAATTCCAAGTTGAAAAAAAGGTGCTACTAGGTACCACAACTAACCACGAAATTTTTTGGATTTTTAAAAAAATGTTTAAGTCTCCCGCACAAGGCCTAAAGTTTTAATTTTTTTCAAAAAATATCAAATTTTTTTAAAATTTAAAAAAATTAAATCGTAACTTTTGTGTTTATTCCAAGTTAAAAAACAGTAATATTAGGGCATAAAAATCAGTAAGAAACGATTTTTATTTATAAAAAATGGATTTTAGGTCTCCCGCACAAGCCCTAAAGTTTGTTAATTTTGATGAACTTTTGTAATTTTGTGTACTTATATGAACCATGTTTTTTTTAAGTTTAAACCACAGGAATTAATTGTACTTTTTTTACAGAAGGCATAAAATGAGACAATATATAATACATAATTCATAATATATACATATAGTAAAAATATATACCACATATATACTACATATATAATATGTTTTATACCTGAAAAAAGATAGTTGGACGGTGTAAATTGTATGAGAAAGGTGTTGAAAGTAACTAATGTTATTTGCTATAACTGTTGTTTATTACAAAAGTATAAAAGGTTGTAACATGTCATAAAATGTAGTATAATAACTAAGTACAAAATGTTTCTGATTACTTTCCATACGACATGAGTGGCAGTTTTCTTGTTCTACTGCAAATTTACTGACTTGTTTAAGTATTCGACCTTTCATCTTGGCTTCAAAACCTCAAATCAAAGTTATGTATAGTATTTACATAGGCCTAGTGAAAATTTTATAAATTTTATTACAGTTCCCAAATGAAATTTCAATTTCATATGTAAGACAGTATGATAAAGACGTTATTTATAAATCTTCCAAGTAATTGCTGAAAAGAATCATTTAAAAAAAATGAATTGAAGCTTGCGGGATTTGGGGATAGATGAGATAAGAAAAGTCGTCCATGCAACGTTACAGAGAAATGCTTTCATGGCTCACCCAGAGCATGTTTTGATAGCTATGGTGTTTGATGAACGAAAACATATCAGAGCCTTGGCTTATAAGAGAATCCAGAAAGCTCGCGCAACCGAAAGGAAAGGGGTAAGGGTATTTAAACCCCCTCAGATCAATTTTGATGCCGAAGACTATATAGATATGATTGACTGGCAATCCAATTCAGTAACCGAACCCCCTCTTGTTACTGATATGAGCCTAGAAGAGTTGGAGTCAATTGCGGAAACTGGAAAAAGTGGAAGGGTTGAATTTAGAATTCCTTCTCACACTCAAGCGGTGGAACGAATTGTCAAGGAAGTCACAGAAGCTTCGAAGCGAGTATGTGAGCTGATCGAAAGAGATGGTTTTATCCGTGCCAGACTGGAAGACCGTAAAGAGACCAAGAGACCGTACGTTCGAGACCAAGAGCCAGTACAAAACCTCTGCAAAGGATTAGAATTTAAGTAAGTTTTTTTCGACTATTTTGTAGTTAAAATGTTTCTAAATAACGTCTTTATCATACTGTCTTCCATATTAAATTGAAATTTCATTTGGGAACTGTAATAACATTTATAAAATTTTCACTAGGCCTATGTAAATACTATACATAACTTTGATTTAAGGTTTTGAAGCCAAGATGAAAGGACAAATACTTAAACAAGTCAGTAAATTTGCAGTATAACACGAAAACTGCCACTCATGTCGTATGGAAAGTAATCAGAAACATTTTGTACTTAGTTATTATACTAAATTTTATGACATGTTACAACCTTTTATACTTTTGTAATAAACAACAGTTATATCAAAAAACATTAGTTACTTTCAACACCTTTCTCATACAATTTACACCGTCCAACTATCTTTTTTCAGGTATAAAACATATTATATATATAGTATATATGTGGTATATGTTTTTACTATATGTATATATGAATTATGTATTATATATTGTCTCATTTTATGCCTTCTGTAAGAAAAGTACAATTAATTCCGGTGGTTTAAACTTTAAAAAAACATGGTTCATATATCGTCGCTGTGAAATCAAACCGGCATATATGCAAAAATGGAGATTTTGAGTTATTGGTGTCAAAAAATTTCTTTTTTTCCCTTCTATTTTTATGTCGAACCGGCATGTCGTATAGTTGAATAAAAATCTGTCAGATGGCGTTGGGCCGGTATGCATTTACGCGTGAATCGCCATTTTTTTTAGCAGAAGACAGACCTATTCCGCAATACGCCAGTTGCTTCAAAACTTTCAAGGGGGAAATGCGTCCATCATGTAAGTAAAACTGGATTATCTCACAATAGTACATTTTTATTACTACCAAATATGACTTATTGTATGACTTATTGGCAGATAATCCGGTTTGCACTTAACAAAAGCGTTTATAGCAGCCTCAACTAAAACAAACCGGCATATATGCCAAAATGTCTGACCCGGGTAAAATTTCTCCCGGTTAAAAAAATAAATTATAATAGGCAAATTTAAAAAAAAACTTTAGCAAACTGAAAGATGCGAAACTGCGGTGAGGAATACGAGTCTAAAACCCGTGGAAGAGTGAACCAACGAAGCATGAAGCCTCCTTGCCACAAATGTAAACGCAAGTGTTCCTAGTCATTACTACAGATCTCAAAGTTCTCGGGAGTATATCGATGGTGGAAAATCTATCGCCGATCACAGAGATTATCTAATATAACAGAAATAAAGGAGTCAAACCTTGCAGGAATCAGCTACTACCAGTACAGAGGTTTTTTCAAGTCATACAAACTTTCACACTGAAGAAAGATCAGTGTGATGTTTGTCTCATTTACGATGGCAACTTTTACTTCAAAACCTCCTACGGATCACATGCCTGGGAGGAGGCGAAGAAAAGGAATAAACGGGGCAATGGGAGCGTGAATCCTGTTCTGATGCACGCTTATTCCAAGAGACTATTGATGAGAAGAAGAAAAATGGTATCCTAAAGTTAGTTACCGCCGGGATAATACCGTCAATTCAGATTTCCATAAACGATTGGGAAACTTTGAAGTTACCAGCAAAGGAAAGAGCAGTATTATGTTAATTGTTTATAAAAAAAATTGTGAAGCAATAAATTATTTTTTCATTGACAACATTGTCTTTTTTTATACCTTAAACAGGTTCCAAAAGAAGAAGCCACTGTGACACAAATGCAAATATTACACTGATTTTAAAGCCATACTGGCATATCTGCATTTTACTCTTAATTTAAGCAATTTTCGATTTATTTGCAACTACTACTTCAATAAGCAGTATTCGTCTAAATTTTATTCATTCATAAGGTGGCATTGAGGTGAACCAAACGGACGTAAAAAGGAAAATATCATATGCGAAATCTTTAAAGCGCTCTGGTGAAAAACAAGCATTTTGCAGATATGCTGGTTTGATTTCACAGCGACGATATGTACACAAAATTACAAAAGTTCATCAAAATTAACAAACTTTAGGGCTTGTGCGGGAGACCTAAAATCCATTTTTTATAAATAAAAATCGTTTCTTACTTATTTTTATGCCCTAATATTACTGTTTTTTAACTTGGATAAACTCAAAAGTTACGATTTAATTTTTTTAAATTTAAAAAAAAATTGATATTTTTTGAAAAAAATTAAAACTTTAGGCCTTGTGCGGGAGACCTAAACATATTTTTAAAAATCCAAAAATTTTTGTGGTAAGTTGTGGTACCTAGTAGCAACTTTTTTTCAACTTGGAATTTGAAAACAAAAAAAAAGTTAAAAATCGATACACCCTAATGTACAAGGTTGTTTGTTCGGATGACAAGTAATCGACATTATTGTTAAATCCTTTATCGATCGACCGTGCTAAATTCCCTATTATAGATTATAAAAATTGCTTACATTAAGTCAAATATAATTTAAAATCATTTAAACTTGTGAACAATCCTCTTTTAACGATTTTACCTTGCTAACATATAATTCCATATTTAACTCCCCCCACTCCTACACCTTCCACTCCCTCATCATTCTTTTGCCGATTTGGGTTTGCCTCTGCAAATGTTAATCGATACTTAACTTTAGTAGGCGACTCGTCCTCATGAAGAGAACGTTGTTCTTAAAATATGTAGATTTTAGCTCTTAAAGTCGTGTGAAGTGATTTGCCTTCGTTCCTACAAAGGAGGTAACTTCAAGATCCAGGTTGAGATCCTCCCTTCCTTGAAAATTCTCTTTCAACAGCATTCCTAAACACGAATTAGACAGAGAGGTAAACATATACTCTCAGTTTTGCCTTGGTGAAAGAATCAAAACGTTGCTTTAGCCGTGATTGGTGACCATCCGTATATCAAATTTTCCTCTTCCCCATTCCAGAGCATTCTTTATTTGGTATGCAATAGTCGCTGACTTCGTTAGAACAGTTGGGACTCTTGTGCTCTAGGAAGATACCTGCTCACATAAATAAACTACGTACATTCTACTAGATATAAGGCAAAATAAAACGCATTGAAGGAAAGTTTTAATAATCACTAACATTTCAAAAGCATTTCCTATCATGCTTTCATTTTATCAGTTTTGAGTATTTTTTGTAGTGTGTCGATGGCGACAAATGTAACATACAAACGTATGTTTTTTTCACATAATTAATGATATTTAGTTGAAGAAACACGTGTAATCAAGCTACGAGCCTTCTTGAGGCCTATTTAACCGTTCTACTTTGTCGTGCCAACTTTTCCGCCGACGCCCCCAATTTTCTCGTTCCAATATTTAAGTAGGTAAGAAATAACATAATCAACTTTGTAAAAAAAAACTACGGAGCAACAATTTCGAGGAGGTTGGCAGTATTAAAAGATCAAAACAGGAGTTTATAATTATACTAATTGGCGGATAACAAGATACACAAATTCATCAAGTTATATCAATTCGGCGAGAGGTAAGTCTCTCGACTGGTATTCCGAAGGTCACGGGTTCAAACCCCAGCGTTCGCTAGTAAATTTTATAAGATGAAATTGTCTTGTTTCACAATTAATCAATTTAAATTAATATTTAGTAATAGCTGTTCACCAGCACGCGTTGCTGTGGCTCAAACTGTCTGTGCAGCTAGAGAAATAGTAGCGTGTGTTGCCTTTACATCAAGCGATGGCGCTGTTTTAAATTTAAAAAATAAACATGTTTTACCTGTCATAGGTGACATTTATATAAAAACACATGCGTATTCGTATGCAAAGTTGTGTCAAAATTTCAAAGCAATTGGTGAAGAACTTTCGCAGATTTAAGATTTTGAACAAACGAACATTTACATTTTTATTTATATTTTAGCCTGATATACATTATTTTCAAACTAATAACAGCGTTCACACGTTGGCCCAGTATTCAGTTCGCAATACGTGTTCAGCGGAGACACTCGTGTTGATTGTTACGTGAGGGATTATTTACGTTTACGATGATTAATAATAAAATGCGCTGTACAAATACGACGATTTGACGTCTTCCGTGGTCGAGGGGTGAGGCTCTGGACTAGCAATGGCGAGTTCAAAAACTCTTTTAATTCTTCTTCTTCTTCCTAGCACTATCCCAACTCATTGCCTAGGTAGGCTGTTGGGGTCGGCTCTTCTCGTTCTCAGGTTATAGCTTCTTCGGTTCTGAGTGTCGCTTTCATCTAGGCCGTTTCTTTGTAGGATTTTGGAGCATTGGGTCATCCAGGAGTTCTTTGGTCTACCTCTGGATGACTGTCTTTGAAGCTCTATAGACATTGCCTGCTTCACTGTGTGGTCTGGTGGTCTCCGTCTTATGTGCCCATACCATCTTAACTGTCGTTCCTCTAGCTTACTGTTTATGTCAGTGACAACCAGGCTACCACGAATGCGTGAGCTTTTAATTTTATCTTTTAATGATACTCCTGCCTGTCAAAAACCCTTTTAATTGTTTTTATAAATTTTAAGAATATAGGATAAAAGGTAAAATATAGGTAAATTCACAAGATATATAGCACCATAATCAGTTTATATGTCTCCGTATTAAAATTAAGAAGTACGATTTTTTTCAAATGAGGCCGAGATTTTCCAACTCGAACGCAATCACTCAACTCATATTCCTGTTATTGATGAGAGCACTCGAGTGGTTAAAAAAGAAATAAACAAACATGATCCAAGTATTCTTAGCTCATAAAAACTATATTTCACAGCGTTTTCGAAGTCTCTCTTTCCAATACCATGATTTTGGACTTCCTTTTACTATCTTTAATCAATGCTGCACTACATACGTCGTTCATCCTAGACACAAAACTCTATAGAACTTGTATTATGTTAGAAATAAGCACCACATCAACAGCATATCATACAGCAACATAATTTCAACTATGAAATGTTTCACCGTGAGTTAATAATAATAATAATAATAATACTTGGATGACTTGTATAGCGCCGTTTTTGTGCAAAAACACCTCAAGGGCGCTTTACAAACTTATAATACATTTCTACAGTGACTGTGTTATAACTTAACTATTTATGGAGAAAATATACAGTAAAATACTTACCTGGTAGGTCACTTGAGATTAACACTTAATTAACATTATCTAATTGTTTATTGGCGAAATTTAGATACAGGATTTAGGACTTAATTGAATATAACTGGACTTTCTCTTAGGATTGGTATATTTAATTTAAGGGTACGACAGCTTAAAGAGGTAAGTTACGAGTTATTTAATATATTTTTAGATCTAATAGAAGTAAAGTCTTTACAAAAGCAAATAAAAAAAATCAATAAAAAATATTTAAGCAGGAAAGTTGTAGCAAGAAAAATACATCTTACTTGGATGCTCGATTTACGATTTTTTTTTTAGTTAATTTGGAATACAAGTTTGGACAAGCGGGGCGAATTTTAGGTGTCAGACTTTGGTCGTAGGTCCTACTCGTCGATAAAGAATAGTGTATTTATTGATCTAATGAAATCAACTATATATTACTTGACTACTTGAGCCAAAATTAAGCACTATCATCATAGACTAAATTAGACTAGACACGGCATATTCATTTAAAAATAACCCCAACACAATTTTGGTTTGGTTCACGTGCACATTTATGAAAAGGCCCACGCATTGTGTCGCAATGCCTAATGGGCACTGTGCATTGCGTTTTACCTTTTGTTGGTCAAGAGTAAACTATTTTGCTTCTAAGCTATGCTGGGCAAGTTAATTTTTTCAATCACAAAAATAACCCAGTTCCAAATAATTAAATTTGAATTATGTCCATATTACAACACCTCTGACAACATATTCTCCGTGGTTTCGCTTACGAGTTTGAACGCTTGTACAAGGAGTTTAAACAGAGTTAGGTTGTTAAGTTCATCTCCATTTTTGTGACGTACGCTACGTGGTGTTATTTTTTAAATGAATTTAACTAGACAGGGCTAATCTAGTATAATACATCAATGACTATCATAGATCAAATACTGTATACACTACAATCTTTAGTCCTCCATTGAACTCAAATATTGTTTTATAATCTAGTCTTCATCGCCCTCTGTTAACTCGATCGCTTTATCAGCGAAATTGAGAAATTCCTCCATCTAGGTCAGTGATTCCCAAAGTGGTCTATATCGACCCCCAGGGGTCTATGAAAACCTGCAAGAGGTCTACGTCAGCGAAAAAAAATAATGGGGGTCCATGAAATGAAAATGGGGGTCCACGATAGTGGATCTCAACATACACTGATAGTACATACCTATTTATTTACACTTAACCGACACTAAAGGTGAATCAATATTTCATGTTTTGAAGGATTACTTCATTGAAAAAGCAATCCCTTTATCAAATATAAAGTTAGTAGCTACAGATGGAGCACCTGCCATGGTTGGACGTTATCGTGGATTTATAAGCTATTTAAAACAAAATGTGCCAGGGGTGTTAGCAATACATTGTGTCATCCATCGACAACATTTAGTTGCTAAAAATTTGAGTGTTAAATTACATGAATCTCTTCAATTAGTCATTGATGCAGTAAACCGAATCCGAAGCAACGCGTTGAATACGCGGTTATTTGCGCAGTTGTGTGAAGAAAATGACAAACACTTTCATCAATTACTCCTTCACAATGAAGTACGCTGGCTGTCGAAAGGCTTATGTTTGACAAGATTTTTTGCACTTTTTGAGACTAATTTAGAATTTCTGGATACTAAAGATAAAATTTTAAAAGACAATTTAATGAAGTGGAAAACAGACATCGCCTATTTAACAGATTTGCTTACAAAATTTAATATGGTTAATTTGCAGTTACAAGACGACAGTCTAAATTTGATTAAAACAAAGTCCATCTTATCAGCGTTTCTTGCCAGAGTTAAACTAATGAAGCAAAATATTGGACGGGGCGAATTTTCCCATTTCCCCAATTTGCCACAGACAAACTGCCAGGAAGACGACGTTTCAACCTACGTTCAACATTTAAATGCCCTCTATTCAGATTTTGAAACTAGGTTTGAGGATGTTTTGACTATGGTAATACCACCGTGGATAATTAACCCATATGGTGACATAGAAGAAACGAATGTCATAAAACAAGAGGAATTGACTGAAATAAGTACAAACGAAGAACTTAGTTTAAGCACGGATATCAGCACTTCTGGCTGCAAAAAAACATACCCGTTACTTATCCCGTATTATGGAATATAGCGAGGAAATTTTTAATTTACTTTCCATCGTCATACCTAGTGGAAAGGGGGTTCAGCGCTGTTACAAATCTCCTAACGAAAAAAAGAAACAGACTGGACATCATTAGCCGAGGAGACTTAAGATTAAACCTTACAAAATTGACGCCAAATGTTGATAATTTATTATTAAAGCATCAGGTTCATCCTTCCCACTAAAAACATTTACTTATTGCTTAGTTTATTTTATGTTACGTTTACTTTATTTAACAGATACAAAATTTTATTTTGAGTAGTTTTAATTTAAATTCAATTAATAAATGTATAAAACTGAACATGTGCTTTTACTTTAAGTTTTTAACACTTAACTTCACTACAGTTAGAAATTTACAAAAAATCAATATCAGGTAAGTAGGGGGTCTACCAAAAACAGAAAAACATGGCAAGGGGTCTACGACACAAAAAAGTTTGGGAACCTCTGATCTAGATGAATATTAGGTAGAACTGTATGCGAGACGGTTGAGGATGGTCGTTTATTATCATCTAGATACCGTTGATTGTTATGGCTAACTAAATAAATTAGCGTACAAGTATCACACCAAATTAACAAAGAAAATATATGTATATTTTTTTTATAAACTTACCTACCTCCTACCCCTCCGCTTTAGTGGCGTTATGGATGGTAAGTTGGTAGTAAGTTTATTTGTCAAATTGAAGCAACGCTATTTAAAACAACCTCCATCTGGAAGAGCAAAAAGCTTCCTGTCATTTCCAAAGTAGCATACTCAGATAGAGAACTTTCAAACGATTTATGTAAAAGCTTTGCTTGATAAAGCTCTCTGAGATTCAAGCGTCCAAAAAAATTCCGTAATCCTAGAAAGAAACATAACATGGAATTTGGCAGATCTTCAACACGGTATACAACAAAACGTTTTGACTCCGTAATTTAGGTCAAATCTGATTTATTTTTTCGCAGAGCTGTGAGATCATTACGCAGTTCCAATGCGGAAGAGATGAAACTGGTTCATTACAGAGGAGAGGCTGTCGAACTCTTGGGGACTCCTGAATATTGGATGCTTTCAGTATTGTCCTGAAACGTCCTCAATCTATTTCTGGTGATTTTTTTTCTTCTGTTCCGTATTTTTCTTCTGTTGCTCTCTTCTGTTACAGCATTACTACCAACAGAGTGCTACACGGGGAAAAATGAGTAGGCTGATGTATTGAAATCCTGTTAAAAACGTGATTGCAATCCATTTCCTATTAAAATATTAGCCAATCCAGAATTTATCGGAACACATGTTAATGTAATTGATATTTTCCTGATAAATATAATAGCAAAATGTTGCTTTAAATAAGTAATCTAAAACATGTTGGTCATGGTAAGATCAGGAGCCACGAATGCAAGATTACTTATTATTTAGCTTTTATTTTGCAGCATAAAAGTGGCGCAACCATAGACATATGAATATTAGTAGACCTGCCCTAAGTGATTAAAAGCGTATTATCCCCACTCCCCATACCGGTTCCATTGGAGCCGGCTGGGCTCGCGTATGGCCTCAAGTGAAATTTGAAAACGTGACGTCATCATTCTTGTGCGAACTATGGTCGAGGCATCATCGGTTCATTTTACGAAATAACACGGCAAAATGTTGACTTGTGATATGAAAACTTGTAAAAATAGATGTGAAAAAGAGAATAAACCCAATTGTCGTATTACATTCCATAAGTAAGCATTATTTTACTTTATTTTAAGCTTATTCACACCGTATTATATGGATCAGTTTTAGAAACATATACTATCACATCACAATGTAGCGATTCTCAAGTGTGCTCATCGTTGTTTACTGGGGTAAGTAAATTATGAAACATTTGTAAAAGTGTCTAAACTAAATACTCTGAAACTAACTACGACTCTGAAAATAGAAGCTGCCTTACTTTGCCGAATTTGGACTTCGCAAATTAGTTCATAACGTGGCGAGTAATTTGCGCTCCCATGTAAAAATGTCTATTCATTCAAAAGCAGATTTTACTTTTAAGAACTAAATGGTGATATTATAATGCGAGATGCCTATTTACTGTCAGATTGATTTATTGACGAATCACAGTCAGCCTTACCCCCTTCGTTCTTCAACAGTTGATTTTACCCCTCTCCATTATCTTCTCGTCTATTAATTCCTATGTCTGTGGTAAATTCCAAAAGATAAACAGTACGCGGCGTATTTTATTTTTTCATCTTCATGTTTAGTTAGCCATAATTTGATGTCTTTTTTAAACGTTTCTATATCTATGGTGTTTTTTAAGAGCATTATAATATTTATATTATTATTTATAGAATGGAAATAGTGGTGTTTCTGGCCGAAAGATGAATTCGACGCGTAGTTCACTGTATCTATTCCATTTTTGGCTATTCGAGCCAGTCATAAACCATAAACAAATAAATATTTAGTAGGAAGATGATGTAAATTCTGAATTTGAAACATGAGATCGATAAATTTGACTTTTAATAAATAGATTCCAATGGTCGAGCGGTTTAAGACGTCTGTCCCATGTAATACAAGAGAGCCTGCATTCGATTCCTAGTTGTGACCGTTATTTTTTTATTTTTCTTTGTTTTGTTCAGTTTCAAGCTTAGATTTATTTATAACTACTATCTTCTTCTTAAATGATATATATTTTGAACTTATACACTTATAACTTATTAACATTAAAATTGGCGTTATTTTCCCGGAAAATGTGAATTTCGCTTTTTTCTCGTGAAAATGTAAAAATCGCATCATGGCAAACCAAAATTTTTCAAGTCACTCGATGATTTTTTTCGATGTCACAAATATTTTAAGCGAATTAAATATCTTTTCTTCTTATTTATCCTCTTACTATCTCTTTGGTAGATTTATTAACACTATATTTATAATTTATTCAAATACAGGGTTTTCCAATAAGAGGTGTTATTTTGATATTCAATCGTAAAAGATCAATGGTTTATGATTTAAGATTTTCACGGCCAAAAGTATTTTTGTTATTTGTTTTTGGGGTATTATGCCGTGTTGCGCTAACTCCTTCTTTAGCCAACGTTTCGGACAGCATTGCAGTGTCCATCATCAGGGCAGATGTCTTATTTGAGGTTGTGTTAAAATGTGAGCTTAAGTATGAGGTTGTGATACCGTGTTGCCAGCTCCAACCCTCTGAGCTAACATTAACGTATCATTTTTTTTTTTATTTAAAGTGGTTTTCTTCGTTTAGCTCTGGTGTATCCGTCAATTACCGGATACCAAGAACTATTAAGCTTAGCTCCATCGTCTCTATTGATGTTTACGGGATTTTTATGAATTTCAATGGCCTCCGTAATCAGCCGTGCTCTATAAGTTTTCGGTCTCCCCAGGATTTCAGGAACAAATCCAAAGTAATGCCCGGTGTCAATCAAATGCTCGGCAATTGCCGATTTGTCAGGGTGGCCGAGTTTACAAGCTCTGAAGTGTTCCGAAATTCTTTTGGAGATAGTCCGCTCTGTCTGGCCTACATAGACCTTGTCACATCCGGAACAGCTGAGTTTATACACTCCATCTGTTTCCAGAGGAAACTTAGTCTTTGCAGACCTCAGTAAGTCCTGTATCTTTGTTGTTGTTCCGAAGACAGTCTTGATATTTTCCTTTCTCAAAAGCTTGGCAATTTTGTCTGTCACATTGTGCACATAAGGCAGGAAGGCACAGCCTTTCGACTCTTGTTCAACTCTGTCTTCGTTTGGTGCAGATTTGGCTCTTATGATTTGCCTTGTCTGACTTGCTGGGTAGCCGTTACGCTCCAGTGCATCGGTCAGCTTCGTAAGTTCCGCTCCGATTTTATGTTCTTCGCATATTCTGGTCGCTCGGGTCACCAATGTATGGATAAGTCCTCTCTTCTGCGCTGGGTGGTGGTGCGAATCAGCGTGTAAGTACCGATTCGTATGGGTTGGTTTCCTATATACAGTATGCCCTAGGCTACCATCGTGTTTCCGCATCACCTCCACATCTAGAAAGGGCAGGATTTTATCTTCGTTTTCCAGTTCCATTGTGAATTTAATTTTGCTGTGAAGAGAATTAAGATGGTCCAGGAATTCGTTTAGTTTCTCCGTTCCATGAGGCCAAATGGCGAAGACATCGTCGACGTAGCGCCACCATACTTTAGGGACAGCCGAAGCTGTGTCGAGTGCCACTTCTTCAAACTTCTCCATAAAAAGTTGGCTAGTACTGGCGATAACGGACGAAGTCATTTCAACATTCAAGACGAAACATTTGACAAGTAGAAACTACGTCATTAATAAAAATGGAACAATACAATACGCTTCAATAACGCATTGAAATTATTAAAATTCACTTGAGTGAATCAAATGCAAATCATCTTGAGTGATGAGGCCCATTTCCACCTCGGTGGCTTCGTCAACAAGCAAAATTGTCGCATCTGGAGCTCGGAAAACCCAAGAGTTATTGTTGAAAAGCCTCTTTTTCCTCAACGTGTGACTGTTCGATGCGGTTTATGGTCCGGCGGAGTCATTGGACCTTACTTTTTTTTTAAATGAGGCTGGAGCAACAGTTACGGTGAATGGATTGCGCTATCGAGAGATGATTAATGATTTTTTATGGCCGAAATTAGATGGTATTGATCTGGACAACGTTTGCTTTCAACAACATGGCGCTACATGCCACACAAGCAACGAAACCATTGATCTTTTTTTGTTATTTGTTTTTGGGGTATTATGCCGTGTTGCGCTAACTCCTTCTTTAGCCAACGTTTCGGACAGCATTGCAGTGTCCATCATCAGGGCAGATGTCTTATTTGAGGTTGTGTTAAAATGTGAGCTTAAGTATGAGGTTGTGATACCGTGTTGCCAGCTCCAACCCTCTGAGCTAACATTAACGTATCATTTTTTTTTTATTTAAAGTGGTTTTCTTCGTTTAGCTCTGGTGTATCCGTCAATTACCGGATACCAAGAACTATTAAGCTTAGCTCCATCGTCTCTATTGATGTTTACGGGATTTTTATGAATTTCAATGGCCTCCGTAATCAGCCGTGCTCTATAAGTTTTCGGTCTCCCCAGGATTTCAGGAACAAATCCAAAGTAATGCCCGGTGTCAATCAAATGCTCGGCAATTGCCGATTTGTCAGGGTGGCCGAGTTTACAAGCTCTGAAGTGTTCCGAAATTCTTTTGGAGATAGTCCGCTCTGTCTGGCCTACATAGACCTTGTCACATCCGGAACAGCTGAGTTTATACACTCCATCTGTTTCCAGAGGAAACTTAGTCTTTGCAGACCTCAGTAAGTCCTGTATCTTTGTTGTTGTTCCGAAGACAGTCTTGATATTTTCCTTTCTCAAAAGCTTGGCAACGGACGAAGTCCGTTATCGCCAGTACTAGCCAACTTTTTTATGGAGAAGTTTGAAGAAGTGGCACTCGACACAGCTTCGGCTGTCCCTAAAGTATGGTGGCGCTACGTCGACGATGTCTTCGCCATTTGGCCTCATGGAACGGAGAAACTAAACGAATTCCTGGACCATCTTAATTCTCTTCACAGCAAAATTAAATTCACAATGGAACTGGAAAACGTAGATAAAATCCTGCCCTTTCTAGATGTGGAGGTGATGCGGAAACACGATGGTAGCCTAGGGCATACTGTATATAGGAAACCAACCCATACGAATCGGTACTTACACGCTGATTCGCACCACCACCCAGCGCAGAAGAGAGGACTTATCCATACATTGGTGACCCGAGCGACCAGAATATGCGAAGAACATAAAATCGGAGCGGAACTTACGAAGCTGACCGATGCACTGGAGCGTAACGGCTACCCAGCAAGTCAGACAAGGCAAATCATAAGAGCCAAATCTGCACCAAACGAAGACAGAGTTGAACAAGAGTCGAAAGGCTGTGCCTTCCTGCCTTATGTGCACAATGTGACAGACAAAATTGCCAAGCTTTTGAGAAAGGAAAATATCAAGACTGTCTTCGGAACAACAACAAAGATACAGGACTTACTGAGGTCTGCAAAGACTAAGTTTCCTCTGGAAACAGATGGAGTGTATAAACTCAGCTGTTCCGGATGTGACAAGGTCTATGTAGGCCAGACAGAGCGGACTATCTCCAAAAGAATTTCGGAACACTTCAGAGCTTGTAAACTCGGCCACCCTGACAAATCGGCAATTGCCGAGCATTTGATTGACACCGGGCATTACTTTGGATTTGTTCCTGAAATCCTGGGGAGACCGAAAACTTATAGAGCACGGCTGATTACGGAGGCCATTGAAATTCATAAAAATCCCGTAAACATCAATAGAGACGATGGAGCTAAGCTTAATAGTTCTTGGTATCCGGTAATTGACGGATACACCAGAGCTAAACGAAGAAAACCACTTTAAATAAAAAAAAAAATGATACGTTAATGTTAGCTCAGAGGGTTGGAGCTGGCAACACGGTATCACAACCTCATACTTAAGCTCACATTTTAACACAACCTCAAATAAGACATCTGCCCTGATGATGGACACTGCAATGCTGTCCGAAACGTTGGCTAAAGAAGGAGTTAGCGCAACACGGCATAATACCCCAAAAACAAATAACAAAAAAAGATCAATGGTTTCGTTGCTTGTGTGGCATGTAGCGCCATGTTGTTGAAAGCAAACGTTGTCCAGATCAATACCATCTAATTTCGGCCATAAAAAATCATTAATCATCTCTCGATAGCGCAATCCATTCACCGTAACTGTTGCTCCAGCCTCATTTAAAAAAAAAGTAAGGTCCAATGACTCCGCCGGACCATAAACCGCATCAAACAGTCACACGTTGAGGAAAAAGAGGCTTTTCAACAATAACTCTTGGGTTTTCCGAGCTCCAGATGCGACAATTTTGCTTGTTGACGAAGCCACCGAGGTGGAAATGGGCCTCATCACTCAAGATGATTTGCATTTGATTCACTCAAGTGAATTTTAATAATTTCAATGCGTTATTGAAGCGTATTGTATTGTTCCATTTTTATTAATGACGTAGTTTCTACTTGTCAAATGTTAAAAAATGACATCTTCAAAAGTAACATCTACCGAAATAGCGGGCTATTCAAAATAACACCTCTTATTGGAAAATCCTGTATTAGCTTATTCTTAAAAAATACTAACGGTTTGCGTAAAGCTCTGATATCCGATAAAACAGTAATAAATTATTACAAACTATGTCACCGGCCGGAGAAAGTACAAAATAAATGATAATAAAAACATAACAAAATGGCGGCGGCGTAACCTCAAATAAGTCTAGCGTAAATGGCGTTAATGATCTAACCGCTGGAAGAAGCGAATCTTTTTCGAGAAGGTTGTGTTTCGATTTTCTCACCGGGACCTACTTTCGCCGTTGGAGCGTTCTGAAGTCACTATTACTGGGAGATTACTGTAGCGGCAACGCGGTAAACTGCACTCAGTATGGATATATTTTAAAATAATTATGTAAAAACAAAATCTTTACTACTCACATACTTACTGTTTACATGAAATTTTCTAGTGTATCATTATAATACACGCTTGTAACTACTAATGATAATATTATTAAAGATATTAAATTCATAAAATTTTAGTTTCTGAGGTATTGTATTAAAATTTTTCACATAAGAAATACTCTGAAACTAACTACGACTCTGAAAATAGAAGCTACCTTACTTTGCCGAATTTGGACTTCGCAAATTAGTTCATAGCGTGGCGAGTAATTTGCGCTCCCATGTAATAATGTCTATTCATTCAAAAGCAGATTTTACTTTTAAGAACTAAATGGTGATATTATAATGCGAGATGCCTATTTACTGTCAGATTGATTTATTGACGAATCACAGTCAGCCTTACCCCCTTCGTTCTTCAACAGTTGATTTTACCCCTCGCCATTATCTTCTCGTCTATTAATTCCTATGTCTGTGAGAGAAGACGTCAATTTTAGCCCCAATGGTACTTTACCTAAATTGCCTCCGATTACAGGAAGGTGTGTAAGGCCTTTAATGTTTCTCAAAACTCGGATTCAATTGATCGCGTATTTCAACACAATTTTGAAAAGTGATGTAAAGTCCTCAAAAGTGATAAAAAAATTCCTTTGAACCAAACCTAAAGGACCCTATTTAATTTGTTTTTTTTTTTCATGACTTTATATCACTACTACATCACTTTACCATAGTATTGATGTAGGGCATAAGTACTCAACTAATGGGTAACAACCCAAATGGGGTCCCGAAGGGTTTTCTGTGGGGTCGCTGAACGAAACAGTAAAATAAATTTTATAGTAGAAATGGATTGCTACCATAGACATATGAATATGTCTGTGATTGCTACAAAATTCAATTCAATTTATTTTATTATTAATTATACACTTTTCTAATTTGTGTACCTTTTTCAATATTATGTTTGTATTTACATCATAAGTTTTTGATTACTGTTTAAAAAAATCATTAGAAAATTATTTTTACTATAAAGGTAAATACTCCTTCCATAAACACGAGCTCCTGGAGCTCATCTTATGGAGTAGTAGAATACTAACGAAAAAAATATATATAAGTCTGCATATTGTTATCATTTGTAATGTTAAATAATTTACAAGTAATAAATAAAAAATATTGATTTTTAAACATTATGTGATTGATTTTCGAAAACGACATAAGTTTGGCATTAGCGACAACATAACCGCAAATTTCGATATTTGTTAAAAAGATAAAATGTCATGTTTACGTTAAATAAAAAATCATTCCACCCTTTGGCCTTTGTAAAATTGCGTTATCGTTCGATCGACCGTACTAGAGCCCCTGTGGTCGGAAATTAAAAGCCTTCTTTTTAGGCTCTGCGTGTCCAAATCAACTGAAACTTTGAATTTTTCATAATTAAAATAGCATTTATGGGAGTAATGCAAAATAATTCGATCTTTTTTCTCAAGCCGTACGGGAAAAACTAAACTTAACAAAGTAAAATCAAACATCAAAAAATTCAACCAATCATATCACACTATACAAAGTGGATACCCCACCGTGTGCGGATTGTCTTTAGTTCCCCGTCACGTAAATGAATGCTATGAAGAAAGTGTTACGCGCCGATATGGCCCACTTTCCTCGCGCCATCTTGCCCACCGAGAATGCCAATGCCTCTGTCTCTCAGAGACCAAGGTTAACCGATCTTGACGCGAATTAAGTTATTTCATTAAAGCTATGAAGATGACGGTATGAAATTCTTATGTTACGTATAGTTTATACTATTATTGATGAAGTAAGTCATAGATTGTATTCTGCAAATGGTAGTAGCAGAGTGGTCAAAAGCGTCGGAATCCTACCCAGATGCCGCGGATTCAATCCTTTATTAGCTCAGTCCTCCGTCTTTGCACAAGCAATACTTTCCCATTAAAATAATGGGAGTAGGAGGAACTTAAATATTGAGAAGTTATTGATAACTTATGTCATTTATTTATTTAATTTATTTTTTATAATATAATTGATTACATTTTATGATTTTGACTGTCCAACTAGGAAGGATTCCCGTTTCAGGACAGTCAAATTTACAAGTTTCAAGTTATCCTAGACGAATACAGGATTTAAGACTAGCTAAAAAATTTTTTTATTTTTTTTTTATTTAGTAGCTATATTATACATTTTTTTTACATTTTTATAAGAATATATATATAAAAAATAGATGTTGATTATATTCATAGTCCTCCTCACTAGGAGATCCTGTGCTGAGGGGGACTAGGTTTTGGATAAGTTATTCAGCGACTTCTATGGTATGACTCCATGTTTTGGGTAAGGGTTTCCAGAAACTTCTACGATGATGTTTTAAATATGCTAGTAAGTTCTTTTTTATAAGTATATTAAAACGAAGATACATAAAAAGATACATAAAAAAGATACATAAAAAAGATACATAAAGATACATAGAGGCGTCCGTGATTTCAAATTACGTTTTTTAATATCATTTCGGAATCAGTCCTGCCTAGATCCTACAACCATTTTGTCACTCTGGGACCGAAGGATGACAATTCACACAGTTTCAGCTGAGAGGGAATTTTATTGTATATTTTAGGACCGAGATATGAGAATATTTTTTGATAAGCCGCTCTGTTGCTTGTTGGAACGGAAAGGTCATTCCTTCCCTTACTTCTGGTTTGATGTTTGTAATTTTATTGTTGAAGGAAGTCATCGATTTGGCGCTGGTTAGTAGTCCTTAGTTTCTAACAGCGTTACAGTGTCTATCATCAAGACAGATATGATGGTGGACACTGTAACGTTTTCTGAAACGTTGACGTTCACGGCATAATAATCCAAAAATATATCACGATACCACTTTTGAACGTGAAAATCTAAAATCATGTCCACCCTTAAAATTAGGTCGAATACCGGTAATATCCCAGAACTGACGTATTTCTAGGAAGATACATATTTACATGTTAATCTTTAAGGAATGGTTTTGAGGAACTGAGAAATTAAAAGAATTTTAAGAATTGCTTGAAAAATTCCCAAGGAATTCTGAAATATTCTCTGAAACAATTTTCGAACGTTTCTCTGAAACTGTGGACGAATTCTGTACAAGTTAAAAAAATTCATTGAGAATTTTTAAAACTACGTCATATAAATAAAGTTAATTGCAAAGACAGAAAATATTTCATATCGGTTGTGTTTTTACGTTTTGATTCCAACGAAAAATAGATCAGAACAGAAAGTGTAGCATTCTATAATCTTTTCCTTGCCATTAAAAGATACGACATGATTCCACTGTAGCTAATAAGATAGCATCGATACATATGTAGATTTTATCGAAGTGATGTAAATAAGTGAAGAGAGCGTACTAGATGTTTGCATGCACTAACCAAACGTTTCTCCTTACTCACGACAGTATTGAATGCCAGAAGTAATCAGAATTTAGCCCATTTCTAGCACAGTAAGTTCCACGTCTTCCATCAAAGTCAGAGTTGTAAGCTTTTCAGAAGCTAGGCTTACTGTAGGGGGTGATTGATAGTAACAGATACTTTACTGATACACAATTGCTGACCCTACACAAATCACAAGAGCACCCTACTGTTGAATTTGGCGGCCATCTCTAAAAATACAATGAAAAAACCATTTTCTTCATGTAGAAACGGGCGGTCCGTTTGATAGATTCTCATATTTTAATAGTCTATGGATCACGACGCTTTCGTGTGGGAATTGTGGCCTTATTATACCGGTATTCCAATCAAAGATACTCCGAGGATCTATCTTCATTGATCACTTTGGCATCAGTGCACAATCAGTAGTATACCAAACTGACGCCCAAGATTTTACATATTTGACATTATCTGTCACTTGAAAACTATGAATCGTCTTGAATTCAAAAGCTCGTCAAGGGAATGATTTGTCGGTTGGATTTATGTTTTCTTCCTCATATAACATGGGTTTCTTTGATGCCCAGGTTCACTCCTTCCTTTCCCCAAAAAGATCTCCAAAGATGATACAGGCCCTGAGATTATTTTCCTCCGGTTCCCTGTGTAGAGAAAATAAAAAAACACATTTAGTATACATTAGAAGAGAGTGTTAGAAATGTTCATTTACTTTCTTGACTATATATCCCAAATAGGGTAAACAAAAATTAAAACCTTTGTTTTAGTACAGGGTTTTCCAATAATAGGTGTTATTTTGAATAGACCGCTATTTCGGTAGATGTTATTTTTTAAGATGTAATTTTTTGACATTTGACAAGTAGAAACTACGCCATTAATAAAAATGGAACGATACACGCTTCAACAAAGCATTGAAATTATTAAAATTCACTTGAGTGAATTAAATGCAAATCATCTTGAGTGATGAGGCCCATTTACACCTCGGTGGCTTCGTCAACAAGCAAAATTGTCGCATCTGGGGCTCGGAAAACCCAAGAGTTATTGTTGAAAAGCCTCTTTGTCCTCAACGTGTGACTATTTGGTGCGGTTTATGGTCCGGCGGAGTCATTGGACCTTACTTTTTCGAAAATGAGGCTGGAGCAACAGTTACGGTGAATGGATTGCGCTATCGAGAGATGATTAATGTTTTTTATGGCCGGAATTGGATGGTATTGATCTGGAAAACATTTACATTCAACAAGACGGCGCTACGTGCCACACAAGCAACGAAACCATTGATCTTTTACGATTGAATATCAAAATAACACCTCTTATTGGAAAACCCTGTATAATAGTTCATTCAAAACATTCTCGAACCCCGCAGCTTGTTAAAATTATACCCAAATTTTAAGTCAGGACAATTCTATTAATTTGGATATCTATGATGGGATTTGGCCTCTTCCACAAATGATTATGTTCTCCATAGGTTCCAGTTCCTTTCTTCTCCAGACCTCAAGACTTCCTGCCTTGTTTCAATCTTCTTCCTTGCAGACAGTCAACAACAGAACCACGGAAGCAGATTAAGGAAACTTAGAAAGGCTGCAACATAATTACTACAAATACAAGTTTAATAAATTCACGACCTATCGTCGTGTTACCATAACATCTTCTTCTAATATCCACAATCGCCATCGCGTCGAATAGACAGCGAAATGGATCTAGTATCAGAGAATGGGGTCAGACTTGATTTCCATTTTCCAAGTTGCCAGTAAACACTGAACAAACAATACCTAGAAGTAATTAAAAGCATTAATTTCGGTTATGACTGTAACTATAACTCTGATTCAATGAACTCGAACAGTCTTACTTATAAAGATTCCCTAACACGCTGCTGCAGCGCTGGTATAACTATACGGCGAGGAGGGCCGTATACTGCTTAGGTTAAAATATTTACTTACAATAATATCCTTGCAACATATTTTTAGACTGGCACCACTTTGTTCCAATTCTCAAAAACACTGTCATTTTTGCATTTTGCGTTTAGTTGCTAACTTTACGTTCTCTCAGATGACATTTGCGATGTCATTGACCCGGTCTGCTTTCAATTGCTTCCAAATTTTTTGCAATTTGATAATGCGTTCCGTATTTGCTTTGGTAAAACGATATTTCGATTTAAATTATTCCTATGATAGTGCTGCCAATGGGTATGACTGGTTTTGTACGTTTTAATTGCGCGACCGATTGATATTTTTGAAATCAAACATATTTTCAAGATCATAGTCCGCAATCTCCATCTTAATATCCATAATAATACATCCCTAATCCTGGGGGTCGCGGTTTAAAATTTGTCAGGCACTAATACTGCGGTATTACGGCCGGTGTACGCAGTACATTATGTGTAACGTTTTCTACTAACCTGTTCTTATCCCTCCGTATTATCTATTATGAGTAAGATGGGATATCTTTAGCTTCCAATTAAAGCATAATTTTCAAAATTGGAAGCGTTATGTTTGTAGAATTCAGACAAACGATAAAGTACCTACCTTTAAATAACATATAACTGAAAAACAAAATTGTTGTAATATTAAAAATTGGAACTGATGTGTCAAGAAGATGTCAGACAAGTGATAAAGTACCTACCTGCAAAATAATGTTTTTTTAACATCTTTTTTGTATCTTCTTTAAATTTCTTAGGTTAACGAGAAAATTCAGATTTCGTGCTTTCTCAGTGATTAAACAAAGTTTGGTAAAAACTGCCAAATCACTTCAACCTCGAACTTACGTAGGTCGGACACTTTAGGTCGAGTTGAATATTTGTCTGTGCAGCCACTAACACTGCACGGTTTTTTTATTTTTAACACGAAGAACTTTAGCAAGCAACATTTCAAATACAAAATTATTAAAAATATTTACGTATTTTTAATAATTTTAAAATTGGAAATTCATATGTCATTCAGCATATATTCTGGTCTAGTAATGTGTAATTTCTATCACCTAAGAAATTCTAAAAATATAGTACTATAGGATTCGTATGTCTTATACTGATTTATAAATGTGGAAATTCATGTTATATACAATTGTAAATGTTCTCCCAAATGCACTGGAAAGAATCTCACTTGTGATGTCCCGAAAGAAACAATTCAACTGTTCTGAATGCAATTACTAATGTTATTCAAATTGACCCTGGTAATAAATTACATCTTTGCGATTCTTTCAAGGATAAAGAAACCATCCTGTCACTTTGAATGCAATCAACAATGTTCTCAAAATTTGTTTTGACAACATCGCCATTTCATTGTAAGAATATTATGTACTAAATACACAATTTGGCTGTCCTGAAACGGGAATCCTTCCCAGTTGGACAGACAAAGGTTCATTTTGTTTTTATTGTTTGTAATTTATACATATAAATAAAATAAAATATAAAAATCAATTTTCTCACAATTCACGTCGTCCACTTTGAGAATTGCTATTCGCGCGTGGCCTCTTCTCTCTCTTTCTGTTACCCGAGACTTTATAGTAAAGGGCGAGCTATTAAACTACTCTAAGCCAGAGCTAGCTCAATTGTACGGCTCGCTCATGAACGACTCATCGCTAGTTCAACACAAAGTTGATTGCACGTCCTTATATTATGGTTTTAAATACTAAAATTCCTTGAACAGACAATTAATTTTCTTTGACTTGTTTAGGATAGCAAATCGAAAAGTTTTTTGTAATTTAGCGACAGTATTGGTTTCTGTCAAAACAATGTAGATTGCACTTATAGGAGTTTCCAGTCCAGTGTCGGCGGTGACGACCAGTGAACAGCTAGCAGTGAAATGAGGCTACCATTGCGTTACTTTCATCAGACGGGCATAATTTGCTGCATTTCTCTTGGAGTTATCTCATCGAAATTTTCTCCAGATTATCATCATCGTTTTCTTGCCGTGATGCGTGCTGGAGAAAGAATAATTATCTATCGCACGCGACATGGAAGATCCAAGTGGTTGCAATATTGCCTCCTTCTTATCTGCGACGAAAACCATAATATGACCAACGCGAAACCTAATAATAAATGCACACTATGATTTAGCCTCTTTTTATTTATTTTTATTTATTTATTAAATTATTAAAAGTTGCAAAGCAAACTGTCACAAACAGGGAGTTTGTCTGCAAGTTCCACCATTTTTCTTAATTTAATTATCATTTTGTTTGTATATTTAATTGAATTTAATTTTACGCCAATTTCTTTACAATATTTATGTGGCGCTTTTGAGGTGATTTTGCACAAAAATGGCCCTTTTCAAATATTATTATTATAAATATATGTATCTACCATCGAAATTTATGTACTATCGAGATTTTTCTACTATGGTAATTTGGTTACTGTCGGAATTTGTTACTTGTCCATTATGGAATTTTGTCTACTATCGGAATTTGTCTACTGTCAGAATTTATCTGCTATCGGAATTTATCTACTAATCGGTATTTATCCATTAGGGGAATTTGTTTACTATCGAAATTCGACCACTATCAGAATTGTCTACTATTGGAATTCGTCTACTATTTGTCAACTGTCGGCATTTGTCTACTATCGGAATTTATCCACTATCGGAATTTGTCTACTTTTGGAATTTGGCTACTGTCGAAATTTATGCACCATCGGAAATTGTCTACCATAGGTATTTAATAACTATCGCAATTTGACTACCATGGGAATGTTGTTACTGTCGGAGTTTGTTCACCATCGAAATTTATCCACTATTAGAATGTATCCACTATCGGAACTTGTCCGATATTGGAATTTGTCTACTGTAGGAATTTATCTACTCTCGGAATTTGTCCATTATCGGAATTTGTCAACTATCGGAATTTGTCTATTATTGGTATTTGCAACTATAGGAATTTGTCTACTATCGAAAGAATTCTTCAGAACTGCAAAAGTTCCGAAGCCAATGAAGTGCAGCTACTTCCTATATAATGTTTCCACTGTTCATCCCATGGATTATCAGTTGGGTAAATTCTGCCCATTTTTCTCAAATTTAAACACACTTGACAAGTGCATTTAAAAAAATTGTACCTTAAAGCATATCTTTGTTGAGCTATCGACGGAACGCCTTTTAAAGTTCTAGGTAATACTAGATAATATACGAATACGACAATTGTATTATCATTTCCTTATAAGCTTTATCTAATTGTTCTGTCACAACCTATATTTAGAGATTTAGAAAATAGTTCAATCCATCACAATTCTTTAAATAAGCAATACAAGTATAGTTGTTTTAAGAAAGTCAATTATAACCAGATTTTGAGTATAGTGTAAATAATTTGAAACTCTCCTACTACCTACATTACAGTAAGCGGAAAATGATGCTCATGTCGTGAGGACTTAGCCAACCGAGTAATTGAACTCACGACACCTGGGTGGGACACCTACTCGATGCCAACTCAGCCCCTGACCGATCATTAAGGCTATCAAAGTAATTATGATTATTTTTTCATGTCAAAGAAAATAGGAGAAGACAGCAAAAAGTATCGCTCTGGTGTCAAGAGTGTCAAGACCACCACTCAAAATAACGTTCCTTGAAATGGCTATGGCCTTGTTTGTTTTCCAGGTAACCTCCATTTAGAATTACATAGTCTCACTGTCTCCGGATGTATGGGAGAAGTTGAGACTGTTGTGCGGTATTCACATAAAAAAAATAATGATCGAAACTGGTTTGGTCTGTCGAAACTTAAATAAATTTTCGTATACAGAACTGCATTTCCATTTTTTAATTACTATCCACTCAACTACCAATTACATTTAAAAAATCTAATTAAATGTCTTTTTTAAAAAAAATCATAAATGTTTAAGAATGTAAATTTTAATTTCGGAATACATGGTTACCCCACGAGAAACTGTAGAGATTTTAGACTTCCAAAAACAAATTTGTCGGGAACCCAAAATAATCTCTATTTTAAAGGATTTAAGATTTGTAATGTAGTATTGACAGATGTTAAAGAAGCTAAACCTTGCTGCTTTTTACAAAATAACACTAACAGACCAGTTAGACAAGCGTACAAAGAAAACATAAAAACTCCGACAGTAAATTCATGCTTTGGACAAAGACACTACCAATAACATGCTATAAAAGCTTTCAACAGTGTAAAACTTGAAATTAAAATTGAGGAAAATAAAAATAAATTCACACACAAAATTACAAAATAGATTAAAGAACAAAAAAGACAATATTACCAAAATGTCATAGCATAAAATAAAAATAAAACCTACACGTAACACACAAAACCAATATAAACACACATCACTCACAAACACACAAGATTATATTTTTTTAATGTATTATTTTCTCTTTAAATTAATAAATAGTTTATATTTTCATATTATAAAATGAAGGCCTCAGCACAGGCAAACCACCCAGTGAGGCCAACATTACTGAAAAACTTTGAAATATAAAAAAATATTGTACCAATTAAAAAAAAAAAAAGAACCGTTAAGTATTTTTAATGTAATAGAAATAATTTGTTAAAAAATGGATACCAGATATAAAAATGAATTTTTTTTATAGCTAAATAATAAACTTTATAGATACTATCTTGTAATAATATACTTCCCTACAAAAAAATGAAATATTTACAATTGGCTTCGCTTATAGTGTTGCCAATAATTTCTTAAAGGTAAAATTAACTTTTCCACATATCTTTCACACATGTTTTTAATTGCGGTCAGCTTTTTCGAATATGCCTCTTCTAAATAAATAAATAAATATATTTTATTTGTCATATGGTGGGGCCTGGGTCAGAGGGGAATATCTATGTCAGTGAGCGAGTCAAGGACCTCAGATGTCGCCCTGTGGACCCCATCAATCCCGCTGGGCAACGAATACAGCGGGCGTTCGTTGACCACATGTTCGATTGTCAGCACAGCACCGCATTCACACATCACCGACTCTTCAAGTCCCCACCTGTGCATCACGAGAGCATCACTTTATCCTATTGATGGCTGACTAGAGTTTACGAGGCAGTTATAATCCAGGCTGTATCTCAGTGGGGTCGTGTACGAGGTGGGCATTTTTCACGTCGGCCGATCGCCACTCAAATTTCCTCCTATCTTCTGGAGGAGAGGTAATCGGAGGAACTCTTCTCCTTCCATTCCGAAGCGTTTTCAGAAGGGTGAGAAACGACATCATCGTGCAAAGGTATTACATTTTTTGCAGAGCTTTTTTTGTATTCGCTCACTGTAGCAATCTCTCGCCTGATATTTAGCGATGTTATGTTTGTAAGTATGAAGTTTGTTTGTTTATTATCTCATATGACATCATGTCAATTAAACAACTATATTCTAAAACTATACTCATTTACATTCATAAGTACGAAACCCAAGAAATAACAACAAACACGTACAATAGAAACACTAGATCTCATGGTCAAAAACTTATCCAACAAATAACTACTAATACAACTTTTGGGCAAAAAAGCTTCTTATATCATAGTATTAAACTCTACAATAAAATACCACTCTCACTCAAAAACCTCAACATTATAACATTTAAATCTCAAATAAAAAGCTGGATACTTAACATAGGGAGATATGAAATAGCAAATTTACTGATATCAAACACAGACTAAAACAGAATAAACTGAACTATACCAAAAAACACAATCTTACTTATTTTAAAATTATTTAAAAAAAAAAAATTATCCTACATGATATATGTTCATAATTAAATTCATGTGTAACTTTGATGTAATATTAATTTTCTTATAATTAAATTATACATAATATGTAAATGAAATCCTCAGCACGGGAGATCCCAGTGAGGATATCATTACATATATTTGTTACAAAAAATATATATAATAAAACACTATTATTATTATTATTATTATTATATAGACCGAAAAACTACTGTACCAATTTCGCTGATAATTTCAAAGTTTATTCTTATTAGTGTCAGGAGAAAGTCCGAGGAAGACTTGACGCATTATCTGTGCACTAGAATGAGACACGGAGTCGAATTAAAGTTGAAAAAATGTAGTGTTTTAATAGTGACAATGTGAATTTCATGATAATACATTAAGTGAATGGTATAAAAAGTCGGAGATGCCCGGGAAGACATGAATAAAATAATTATTTGTGGTAAAATGAGACGTAAGTGATGAACGGAGAAATATATGTTAGAACAGGGCTTCCCTAACTGTGAGTCGCGACGCCCCAGGGCGCCGCGGGATCATCCCAGGGGCGTCGTGAGGTAATCTTTATAGCGTCTTCCACACGCACACTTCGGAGCGAAAATCTGGAGCAATATGACCGGGTTAGAAACCCTTTCCAGTCGACCTCACCATCAACACTTTCGACAGCAGAAGATGAACAGTTAATAGAATTGTCCTGTGACTCCAGCCTTAAGCTGCAATATAATAAGGATAGGCTACTTGAATTTTGGAGCTCAGTTTATCAAGAATATCGTTCCATCAGCACTGCAGCGTTAAGGGTTTTATTACCGTTTGCGACATCATACTTGTGTGAGACAGGTTTCTCTGCACTTGCAGTAATTAAGAATAAGTACAGATCAAAAATAAATTTAGAGGCAGAGACGAGAGTGGCGATTTCGAAACTTCAACCTCGTTTTGAGAAACTATGCTCAGAAAAGCAAGCACATCCTTCTCATTAATACCAAAGAAAAAAATTGTTTTTTTATCTTTTTTGTTTGCTTCCATTTTGACCCAAAAATTTTCGCAAAAATATGGCAACTTCCCAAGGGCGTCACAGTTGAAAAAAGTTTGGGAAGCCCTGTGTTAGAAGAATTTATGACTTAGAAGTGAATAGTTGAAGAGGTCGAGGACGACCAAGTGATAAAAATACTTATTTCAACTAAATAATAATATTTCCACCTTAAAAATGAACACAGTACTCTAGATTTAAAATTTTCAAAAAATAACCCCAATTCATTTATAAGTCCCCTAGCGACGCCGGGTACACGTGAGCTACTTTATAATAAATACAAAAAGCAATTAGACAAGTTACCAGTATTATTATTATTATTATTACCAGTTAGACAAGCGTACAAAGAAAACATAAAAACTCCGACAGTTAATTCAAGCTTTGGACAAAGACACTACCAATACCATGCAATAAAAGCTTTCAACCGTTTAAAACTTGAAATTAAAATTGAGGAAAGTAAAAATAAATTCACACACAAAATTACAAAATGGATAAAAGAACAAAAAAGACAATTTTACCAAAATTTCAAAGCATAAAATAAAAATAAAACCTACACGTAACACACAAAACCAATATGAACACACATCACTCACAAACACACAAGATTATTTTTAATGTACTATTTTTTTAAATTTTAAATATACTATTATGTATTTTAAATTTTAAATGTATAATTTTTCTCATTTAATGTATTATTTAGTTTATATTTTCATATTATAAAATGAAGGCCTCAGCACGGGCAAGCCACCCAGTGAGGCCTACATTACTGGAAAACTTGAATTGTAAAAAAATATTGTACCTAATAAATAAATAAATAAATTAGGTAGGCAGTATTTGAAAAGACGAAAGTAAGTAACTTTCGGAAATCAACTTTTAAACTTTAAAACAATTCCTAGGAAACTAGGGCAAAATAAACACGCAGATGTGCCGTAATTTGAGTTCGCACCACTTCCACGCTTCGTTTAGAGACCAACTTAAATCTATGACAAATCGTGACACAGCCATTGCTGTACCTCTGAACATTAAGCGCTGAACGTTTAGACGTTTAGAAGTTGAACATTCTAACTTCTGGATCGACATCACGAAGTAATACCGCAAGAAATCTGCAACGATGTTTTCACTGTAACAGCTTTTCGTAATGTTCACGATTATTATCGTGAGTCATCGCTGATAGATCCATATTATGGTGATTTTCATAGATAATATTTATTAGTTTCTTCTTATTTTGTATGTAGGAGGGGTTAGAGGGGAACATCTAGGTCAGTAAGCCAGTCGAGGGACTCAGGCGTCGCCATGTAGACCTCACCAATCCCGCCGGAAAATGAATGCAGCGGGCATTCTTTGACCACATGTTCGGTGATCTGTACCGCACCGCATCCACACATCGCCACGTGTGCATCACGTGGGCACAACGGCTGTGAGAGGACCTTACCTTATTGATGGCGGACCATAGCATAGGACCATAACATAGCAGCATTTTCATCAATTTAATCAAGTGTATGTATTGAGATAATGGAATGAAATTATACAAATACCGCACAAGAGTCCCAACTGCTCCTAACCGTCTAGAGACAGTGAGACTATGGCATCCTCTATTAGGGTAAGTTGTGAGGCTGAGGGTATTGGGGAGGGGACGGATATGGGAAAGAGGAAGGTGAGGAAATACCTGGTTATTCAGATCTGGTCACCGAACACGGCTAAAGCTATTTTTAAAGCAACGTTTCAATTCTGAATTGTGGTCTTAAATATACGTTGTGAAATAACACAAATTAAACAAATAAAATTTACTTGTGCCCGCCATGATTTGAACTCGCGACCTCCGATTACTAGTCGAGAGCCTTACTCCTCGAACATGGAGGCCGTCGATGTTTTTATAGTCGAATAACTTGTTGAGTGAAACCTCAAATTGTAGAGTTGAATATAAAATCAAAAATGATTTGGTCGCATCTAGGAATTGAGCCCAGGGCCTCTGACGTGCCAAGAATTTGCGCTAACACTTAGCTTGTTCGAAAATCTTGTGCTGATTTTTCTGAATCTAAACATATTTGTAGAATTTGTGAAACTGAAAGTATTTAAACATAATTTGTGTAGCATTTGTGTGACTGAAAGTATTTAAATATAATTTTTGTAGCATTTGTGTAACTGAAAGTATATACATTTAATTTTTGAGAGATTTGAAGAGCTGAAAGTATTTACGTATAATTTGTACAACTGAAAGTATTTACATTTAATTTTTGTGAGATTTGAGTAACTGAAAGTATTTACGTATAATTTTTGTATGATTTGTGAACTGATAGTATTTACATGTAATTTTTGTAGGATTTGTGTAACTGAAAGTATTTACATATATTTTTTGTAGGATTTGTGAAACTAAAGGTATTTGCATAAAAATTTTTTAGGATTTGTCAAAAACTGTAAGTATTTAGCTAAAAAAGTTCATCTAGATTCATTGCATTTTAAAAGAAGAAATTTACCTATCTGATGTTTGTGTTCTTTAAAAGTTACGATGTCTATTCAATGAATTTCATCTGTAAAACATTTTAAACAAATGAAATACGTCTTTTAAATAAGTAATTATTTATTAATAATTAAAATAAATTCTTTTCCGACTCCATCGCTTGTCTAACGTGATTTATACTTATCAGTTCCAATTTTGAAAATTAAAAGATCTTGGAAATGCAATTTCAAATCACGCACCCATGCACCGACAGCCGAAATTAGTCTACGTTTGGTTCTCTATATGAACGACCTTACAAAAATGCGTTTGAAACTGACATTGGAAAATAAGAGCATAAAATACGTAATAAGTTAATTGTTTTCAAATTTTTTCAAAGCCCCACGTAACTTACCTAGATTTATATACTCCATGAATTCATATATATTTTTTATATTTATGTATATTTATTTGTTATGTTTATAAATTAATAAATAGGTACTTAATTATAACTGTATCCAGATTTTATGACAACCGTATCGTCCGGTACAGAGATCTCCATTCACAATCGAATCATTGATTTAAATAGCTTTAGCCATGTTTAGTGACAAGATCTGATTAGCCAGGCACTTCCCACCTATCTCTTTCCAATATCCTTATTGTTTAAATTTCCCTTAACGTCACAACATTCCCCAACCTGAATATATCACAATCCCGCAGAATCTTTTTGAATTGTAAAATTACATAAAAAATAAACACACTGTGGACTTTTGAAATTCTAATAACAAAATGACATAAATTTTACGAAAGAATTTGTTATAAATACGAATAGAAAACAATGAATAAAAAAGCTTATCGGATCCAGAAATTAATTAATATTCGCATAGGGTGAAAGCATATGCAATCAAAAAAAACTTCATAATATATCGTCAGCCATTTAAAATGAGAGGAAATGTTATAAAAAAAGAACAAGTTTAAAAAACGAATCAAAATAATGATAACTGCTTTTCTTCCGCCTCCGAAACTAGCCAACCAGAAATAAACAAAAAATGTAAAAAGCTTAAAAAAAACTACAAAGAATCGTATCATTTGTATCAAAGAAAAATCGCATCACTTCTCTGTGTCTGTTCCTTTTGTTGAGATTGTAATTTTTGCTAGAATTGTGTATAAATTTCAAAACGCCGTGTTCGATTTCACAACTCGTTCGCAATTCAAATTCAAAATCAGGGTCAAGTCCGTGGTGTTCCTAATAATTTGAATAGCCCGCCTCTCTCCGTTTTGTCTATGACCTACTTTTCTATGGTTTACTTTTTCGCGGTAGATTATCTATGACCGTGGATAATGTATAGTTTTTTGGTATGGGCGTATATAAAATTGCATTTCTCTTTTATTATAGAATTATAGCTCTGTTATTTCGTGTGATTATGAAAACTGATTTTGTAACGATGGCTGTATGAACATTTTGAATAGGTATTATCAGAATTAGGTTAATTTTTAAAAATTCTTTTTTGCATAATGCGATATCTTTGACATTGATATTTTGTGTATTAATGTGAATTTAGTGAAGGTTGAAATTATTTCTTGGTGTTTTTGTTGCTTTTTTAATCAGGATTTAATAGGATTTATTTTATGCTTTCGTAATTTTGGGTAGAGTATTTTGTAGAAGAATCTTGAATTATTGTTTATTTATTTATTTATATATATATGTACAGGGTTTTCCAATAAGAGGTGTTATTTTGAATAGCCCGGTATTTCGGTAGATGTTACTTTTGAAGCTGTCATTTTTTGATATTATGTCATTTGGTGTTATTTTGAATAGCCCGGTATTTCGGTAGATGTTACTTTTGAAGCTGTCATTTTTTGACATTTGACAAGTGAAAACTACGCCATTAATAAAAATGGAACAATACACGCTTCAACAACGCATTGAAATTATTAAAATTCACTTGAGTGAATCAAATGCAAATCATCTTGAGTGATGAGGCCCATTTCCACCTCTGTGGCTTCGTCAACAAGCAAAATTGTCGCATCTGGGGCTCGAAAAACTCAAGAATTATTGTTGAAAAGCCTCTCTATCCTCAACGTGTGACTGTTTGGTGCGGTTTATGATCCGGCGGAGTCATTGGACCTTACTTTTTTAAAAATGAGGCTGGAGCAACAGTTACGGTGAATGGATTGCGCTATCGAGAAATGATTAATGATTTTTTATGGCTGGAATTGGATTATATTGATCTGGACAACGTTTACTTTCAACAAGACGACTCTACGACTACTACAAATCTTATGACAAAATTTTGGGTTAGTAAATTAGATGTTCACAGAACAATTAATTAACATGTAATAAACTTTATTGCGTTTTGTGCTACAACATGATTTTGTTTTGTGTTCCAGGTAACGGTCTGATAGACGAAGCGGAGTTCTTGCAGTGGGTGACGAAGATACAGGCCTTGCAGGGCACCTTGACGGGAGAGGCGGGGGATACAGAGGACGAGATCACCAGAGATCTCCTGGCCGCTTTTAGGTACAAAATGCTACAACTACATTATATTTTAAAACAATCAATTAAAATATAAAATACAAATGCTAGTATAAATTAACTACAGGGTTTTCCAATAAGAGGAGTTATTTTGAATAGCCCGCTATTTCGGTAGATGTTACTTTTGAAGCTGTCGTTTTTTGACATTTGACCAGTAGAAACTACGCTATTAATAAAAATGGAACGATACACGCTTCAACAACGCATTGAAATTATTAAAATTCACTTGAGTGAATCAAATGCAAATCATCTTGAGTGATGAGGCCCATTTCCACCTCGGTGGCTTCGTCAACAATCAAAATTGTCGCATGCCGGAAAATACATGAAAATTGTTGAAAAGCCTCTCTTTCCTCAACGTGTGACTGTTTGGTGCGGCTTATGGTCCGGCGGAGTCATTGGACCTTACTTTTTTGAAAATGAGGCTGGAGCAACAGTTACGGTGAATGGATTGCGCTATCGAGAGATGATTAATGATTTTATATGGCCGGAATTGGATGGTATTGATCTGGACAACGTTTACTTTCAACAATATGACGCTACGTGCCACACAAGCAACAAAACCATTGATATTTTACGATTGAATATCAAAATAACATCTCTTATTGGAAAACCCTGTATAAAAAAGTGATAAATGATGCTGTGTACATAAGAGAATATGTGTATTACACAGGAGAAACTGACAGTAAATAGATATAATCCATTGTAAAGTAGGTACAAAATACACGATTGTAAAATTGTGATTACAAGTATAGTGAGAAAATATTAAGATATAATATTAAAAAAAAACTAAATATGAAGCAATATTAGTAAAAAAGAAATTACAACAACACTACATATAAGACAAAAAATTGAAACTAATTTACCAACGCTACTCTAATTTGTAGGATTCGACAAAGTGTTGGTGAAGATTATGCTTAATTCTATAAATTGATTCAATAAATAAATCAATAGCAATCCCATACTTGTTGCCCAGATCATGCATCATATTGGTAAGTGTGTGTGTCTGATAGTTGGTCGTGTATGTATTGCATATATTATGCAATACTTACACGATATTATTGCTCTGGTAATACCTCTGCTATAGGACTATCTAAGTGGTGCGCTACGTTTGGTGACTTAGAAGGGGTGCCCAGGTTCTTGGGGTGAGGATTTTTTAGGTCTTGGCGGCGAATGCGTCTACCCATATAATGCTTGGCGGGACCTTTTTATCTCTCTAGCAGGATTATCTCGACCCATCGCTTTACACCGCAATAGGATGAATTCAAGCGTCCGTCACTCCTGTACACAAGGACTTCTCAGATCTCCCTGTTCTTCCTTTCATTAGAAAAAAAATCAGCTTCACTACACAGCGTCTCAAAGATGACATAGACCCAGAAAAAAGTATTTTCTTCGGGGCCTCCTGTGTGAAGCTTATGCAATAAAAGGTACTCTCAGTATCGCTTTGGTATTAGACTGCAATTAATAATTTTTCGAACCGCTCGGAACTACTTTGATTGTGGCATTTCCAATCCGGCGAGCGTTGTAAAAAAAACTACCAAATAATTGGATATTAGAGCAAATTGCATGTTTGAAATATCTTAAAATTTTTATTTATTTATTACAAGATAATAAATTACAAAATGATAAAATAATTTTTTATTCCTAGTGAGTTTACAAAACTCATTTTGAGAAAGGCAACATTAGATTAAAGATAAGACAACATAAATACATTAAAATAAATGAACCCCAAAGTTATTTTGGAGTTCCAAAGAAATAATGTGTCAGTCATTAATAAAAGTGCTGAGGAAATAGCTTTTAAGAGCTTTTGCCAATGTTTTTTTGTTCGTTGCCGGAAGTTTTAGGTTACTAGGTAATGCATTATATTACTTATGTGCAATGTATTGTAAGGAGTTAATTCCAAATTAAGTCGTGTAAGTATTTGTATTTGATTTTGTGCTGGTGTATGTCGGAATGAAGACTGGTTAAATAACGCTGCAAAAATTAACTATCTTTACCACCCAACTTTGAATGGGATTTTTCAACATGTACCTAATCATAAACAATTCTAATTTCGATTGTGCGTAACTCTGATTCAATGAACTCAAAATTGTTGTACAAAAAAATACACAAAACAAAAAAAAGAAGTTTTAACTATCGCTTTCAAAATTGGAACTGCAAGAATTCAGATAGGCGATAAATTACCTACCTAAAAAGTTATTTTTTTATTATTTTTTATTGTTAAACAGATTTACTAAAATTTTAATTTAATTTTTAATTTCAATTAATTAACATTGCGCATGTAAGTAAGGATTGTATACGTACAAGATATTATTATTTTTACATTTATTTTGATAAGCTCCCTAGATCATGATGGAAATTACCAGTTGAGCTGAAAAAAGCTGCGTTGCATGCAAATTTCATGACGCTGGAACTCGCCGCTTACGAAGTTTTTGGCACGCAGGTTTAACCGGATCGTTGCACAAAATAATATTTGGAAATAAGTGCGCGTATAAACTTTTAATATGATTTTTTGTATATGTCATTTTTAAAACCACATTACTACTTGTACACATTTCTTACTTTTTCGTTCCCTACACAAAACAATTTTTGTTTTTTTTCCCCTTACCGCCGCCCCGGGAACCATTTATTGGAAAACCAACACCTCTAACATAGGTCACCCCATGTGGCAAGCTACTTTTGGTGATTTAGCAGTGATGCCCGGGTTCATCGAGTGAGATGTATTCAGAATGCGTTTGCCCACCAGCTGGGTGGCTTGCCAGATCGGTAGAGATTTGTTTGGGGAAATCCTTTGACCTACCTACCTACTAGTCTCTGGCCCCATCGCCTTGCACCTAGATTTAGAATTCCTAGATTCCTACCCACCCCTCATACCTTTTTCCTTCCTAGAACACCCTCTCCCTCATTTCATTAAAAAGAACCTCTGCACAGCATCCTCACAGATGACATAGGCACTGACGGAAATTATTCTGCTCAGAGCCTTCCGTATGCGGTTAATGTAAAAATGAAATATATTTGAAAATGCAAATTCTTAAATACGTGAGTCCAATAAAATTTTCTTGAATTTTTTCGTATTTTTTCCTTTCAATTTATGTTAAATATTGTGATGAGTAGTATCTCTACACTATCGTTTCATTTTAGAGCACCTAAAGATCTACACGACGACGCACGAATAACTCATGTAAACCTTTCCGTGGCGGAGTTATGACTGATTTTTTAGTCGCCAAGGGTGAATTTCGAGTATCTTATAAGAACCCTCATCCACGCTTGATAACGTAACGATGGCCTAAGCGCACCGACAGCAACTGACAATATTCTATTTTTAAAATATATATGCCGTTTGGCGCCACAACCCTTGGGCCAAGAGATAAAAGCGTTTCAACTCTGGTGGTTCCTTAGTACGGGAGCCTTTTTAACAACATTTTCAAGTTAAAAATGTTTAAAAGATTTATTTATTTAACTGATACCATGTTGATCTGGAAGTAATAGTTAGGAAGCAGTTAAATTCTCCAGTTGTATATGTAATATATAATGTGTACATATTATAATGTACATATTATACGACATGGCGCTAGTGAATATGCTGTGCCTCACTTCAAAACCAGGTTGGCCCAAAGGCATATTAGTTTTATTGCTCCAAAAATGGATAATTCTTTATGTACAACCTTTAATAGGGCCGCGTGTGTAAACCTTCAATCTTTGTAAACATCAAATCTTGGCTAAAAAACACTGAATTAGAATTTTTTTCTTATAAGCTTTAGCAAAGCTATCTGTAACATTTATATCCATAGAAAAATTATTTTTTATTATTTCACATACATACAAAACAGCAGATATATTTTATTGTTTGTAATGCTTTGTCTGCTAATTCACTTTTTAAGATTTCTTCTTTAAAAACCAGTATTTACCTTATTTTTTGTGTTATTTTAAAACATATTTCATGATTTCGAGTCTTGTATTGAAGCTCTACAGTAACTCTTTTAAAATAACTTAAATTTATATTTGATATCGTATTTCCAGTAAAACCATGGAAATAAGATAAAAATACTTATAATACCCACACTCAGGCTTCGCTTTCGATTTTTTTTTAATTACGTACATTTATTACAATATTTTTTATATATTTTTAAATATTTTATGTAACTATCCACGTATGTATAGAAAAAAATTGAATATTAAATAAAAAAAATGTATAGTAAAAAACTGAATTTTTTCTGGATTAAAGTCTAGTTAGAGTTGCAACTAGACTAATCGATTTAAATTCATTATTGGAACAACACAATCCAATCTAGTACAGAAAAGAATCAATATGTTTTGTCTACGTTCAAGTTATCAGTACTGCAAGTTTTTTTTTCTGTCTGCAATCTGGTTGTCCTCACAGACTGGCTAATCGAGCCGGGTCTCTAAGGGACCTTGGAGTCAGGTTCTCAAGGCGGAACTGGCAGTCGGCATCTGCCCACCACTGGAAAAACGCCGCCTGAGAATGCAAAACTGCAACTGTCTACGATGCGGTCCATTGGCGTACGTTATTAAATAAATAAGTAAATATATATTTTTTCAAAGTCTAATAAATCTGCTACTTAAATATAGTTATTTACTAGTAGTTCTGTGAGCAGTAGACAAAAAGTATGTTTCTAATTTTCTCTTAAAATTAACTAGCTAACGTCAGCCCCCGCTCTACTAGGTGTTATCCTTAGGAGATAGACACATACAATCGTGGACTTTTCTGTAGGCCGTTTTAGGATTGATAATTCCGTAGCAGATTATTTTGATGTATCTCATAAGGTTTAGCAAGTGTTAACAATGTAAGCGCCCGAAAATATTTTTTTAGCACATCACAAAACATCGACTTTTCTCTACTTTCTATAAATATAATATGCATCTTTTTAATATTCGTGATGTATGGTATTAAGTTGGGTATTCAAGAGATAGATGGCACTAGTCAGAAAGCTTACTCCAGAGTCCGACAGATGTCGCTGGAGTGTAGCAATTGCCTGTGGGGTATCCTTGTCAGACTTCAAGCTTCTAGAAACAGAGAATTACCAACCCTCGGGTAATGAACAGTGTAGATAAATCCAGACTTAATTTATTGTAACGTTAATAAACGTAATTATTGTAAAGAACTTTTTACTTTATCAACAGTTCCCAACACACAGAAATCTGCAAGTAAATGCAGAGATATAACAATATTTAACCTTACGGGAGAAATTTTCTAAGTGAGTTTTTGAGTTAAAACGACAAAAAAGCGCACAAAAAGGGACTGTTTTATCATATTTACAGAACACAAATTTTCTCTAAAATCATAATATTAATTGATTAGGTACTTTATACCTACCTACCTGCTTTATCAATAAACATAACGATTTAACATTTCAAAAAAGTATATTTATGAAACTATTAACACCACGTAAAAATGTGTTTCAAATATTTTTTATTAAAGTTGTATGTTTATAATTTACTGTATGTATTTTCCTCAAAAAAGCAACTTATGAACAGAGAAATGATTTTTTTATCGTTATCGGTTACTGACGCGCATGACGGGTTAAAACGGGTATCATTTTAAAATAAGCTGAAACCGGAACGTAACTTATTTGAAAAGACACAAAAATTTAAAAATATTTATTTCTAATTTTACTTCAATCATAATACCCAAACATTCTACACTATAACCGCTTCATATTTGTCTCACATTCTCTATTTTCACAGAAAATCCGCAAAAAATAATTTCTCTCGAAATGAAGAAGAGAAATTTCGGTGAAGGAAAAGGTTACGAGGGGTGGGTAGAAATCTGGGGGTCAGCTTCTCCAGGGGTGACGGACATATCCACCTCTCCCGCTGCAGTGGAAGACGATGGGTCTAAGACGATGAAATCGTGTAACATTTTGACTCTAGCCGCAAACAATAACAGCTCTTGTAAATAGCGATAAGGTTTAAATTCCCGCTGGACCCCATCCGCCTGTTTTGATTTATGCAAAAAGAAAAAATCGCTAAAAAGTGGTTTTTATTTTTTTTTTTGGGAAATTCAGTGACAAATAATTAATTTTTTTAGTATAATTTTATACAAAACTTAATTTTCCACATTATATAATGGAACCATAACCGAAAATTTATGGTTTTAAAAACCGGGTTTGTATATATGAGATTTTGAACATTGAAGCAGTTTTTACAGGCATGATATTTTTTTTCTGGGCTTATTAAAAGACTTTGAAATAAAAACGCTCGATCAATTCAAAGGCTAAGATGTGTTCTACTTGCAGTATTTAATTAAAGCATCGAAAACATTTCTAAGCGATCAATTTTTCAAACCAAAAACACATGATTTTGCATTTTCGTTTCGTCTTATTGATGCAGTTAAGGCGGAAGAGAATAATGAAAGTAGATGATAATTATTAATTCCTATATTTAAAATATAGATATATAAAAACATTACCAAATAATTAGACAATAATAATCTCTATTAATAGTATATGACGAGGAGTAATATTGGTGTCTACTGTTCGACAAGTAATATCTTTTGAACATATACACCAGAATGGTATAAATACTCACTGGTGTCCTGGTGATATATTGTATGTTGTATTCGTATTCCTGTTAAAAACGGGACTGCAGGCGTTTAACAAATGTGTTGACAGATTTCCAGTGTCAGTCAAACTCGAATATGTTATGAGGACGGCGGAACACGTGTTCATAAAAATACTAATATAGACGCATTTGGTATTTTTATTTATCACGAAAAGAACACCTGCATGAACACTGCATGTGATATATTCTGAACGGACTCATATTTTATCAGAAAATGGAAATCCATCAAGTTTTTAACAGGATTTAAATAAATCAGGCTTATTAATTTTTTTCGTACATTATTCAGAAATTAAACCATGATTTGAAATGGCTTTATTTGCGTTTAGTGACTAGGTCTGAATATCCAAATATTCTCCAATCTCCTTTATTTTCCCACTCTCATCTGCCTAGCAACATTCCCCGATCGGGGATGCCATAGTCCTACTTCGGACAGGATAGTATACAGTGCCTACATATAAAAAGCTATATTATTAGGTTAGTTAAAAAAGGTGAAGTATTTTGACAAAGAAATTGTATTTTTGAAAAAGAGAACATAAAAACCAAATCCGTTTTTTTTAAACTAAAAGTTATATGCCAAAAGTCACGAGGCGCCACTGGTACTTGCATTATTAAATTTAGATATCCCAAATGCGTTTCGGAGCAATGTACTTGCGATATTCATCTTGAAATCAAGGGACGCACAGCATGTATTACAAACATTTATTAATACAAAGTAATAAGACAAAGAAATTATTACTATTACAGATTTAATTTTATATTTGACTATCCCTACCTGGACACTAAATCATACATTGACCTGTTTATAGTTGGTTGTACAAAAACCTCGGGTTCAATTCTTCAGCTAGTCAAACCTAAATGTTTGCACAAGCAACATTGCCGTGGAGTAAAACATGGTGTTTTTATATTCAATTTTTTTATTTGTATTGCTTAGCAGAATTGTACAACTCGTATTCCTACAGAAATATTCATTATTTTCCGTTGCAGATTTCTTTGAAGAGTTATTTTGATTCTTATTTATGATTGAAATTTCATCGAATATTAAACAATCAAAAACGTTGTATGTTATAATTTTTATTGCATGTCCTCTTCTGGTGTCATGAAATGTGTCACCTTTCATTTGATTATATTTGGTATGACATGACGTGCAATAAATATGCATCATGTCAAACAATTTGGAAAAGATTTAGCGAAACATAATTTCGTTTTTTATTAGAAATTTATTGAGAAATATGTGAAATGGAAAATACAGAAATCCAAGATCTTTTCTTTGCTGGGGAAGGGCTCAGACCACTGAGCTAATTTGACTATTTCAACTTACCTACGTCATTTTTAACTATATCATATTTCGAAAGAGAGCTACAAACATTATTTTCATTTTCTTAAAGCATATTATAAGATAGCAGCCAAAAAACAACGTGTGTTAAGGAAATGAAGATAATGTTGGTAGCTCTCAGTCGAAATATAATACAGTTAAAAATGACGTAAGTTGATATAGTCGAATAAGCTCAGTGGTCAGAGCATTTTCCCGACGAGGAAGAGGTTCTGGATTCAATTCCTAGATGCGAAAGAATATTTCTGTCTTTTCTTATTCACTTTTTCAGTTAAACATTTTGGCTGCTATCTATCTATATAAATAAAAATGTAAATGATAATACATAATTATAAGCAATAATTAGTCGCCAGAAATATCAATACAAATTGAAAATATCTCCCGAGTAAAAATGAATGTCGCCAACGGTAATTGAACCCGTACCTTCTGATGTCCGGTCAGGTGCTCTGAAACCACTGAGCTATGGCGGCTTATTTCCAACCCGCCAAATGATTCATTACTTACTAGTACCTTAATCAAAAATTACTTCTTATTATATTTTGACGGCCGGCATAGTCCAGTGGTAACGCATTGGACTGCCATTCCGAAGGTCGCGGGTTCGAACCCGGAAATTTTATTTGATTAATTTGTGTTATTTCACAATTAATTAATTAAAATAATATTTAGTATATTTGCGGCACGTTCCAGAGTGGAAGATACTACCAGTATCGCCCTGGTGTAAGACCACCATTCAGAATTGAAACGTTGCTCCAAATGGCTTTAGCCGTGTTTAGTGACTAGATCTGAATAGCCAGGTACTTCCCCACCTTCCTCTTTTCCTTCCCCACTTACCTTTAGCCTCACAACATCCCCCAATTGGGGATGCCATAGTCTCACTGGCTCCAGACGGGAGCAGTTGGGACTCTTGTGAGGTATTCACTATAAAAAAAAAAAAAAATTTCCACCTGTAAACAACCAACTTTATTTTTGTAGGAAAGGCTTTGTTAGTGCTAAATTTCTCACAAGATGGCGTCGAGACATATTATATCTTCATTTATTGGTGAAATATTTTTGACTTTCAAATATTATTATTTTTTTATGATAAACTAATGTTTAAAAGACAAGGCTTTATGCATAGCATAAAGGATAACAAATAATTATAAGCAATAATTAGTCACCTGAAATATCAATACAAATTGAAAATATCTCCTTTATTCTTTGCATAAAAACTTATCTTATAAACATTAGTATATCATTTAAAAAAAAGTAAATATTCGTTTGTTCGAAATCTTAAATCTCCAAAATTTGTACGACGATTGCTTTGAAATTTTCACAAAACGTTGCATTCGTTTTGTGAAAATTGCTTTGAAATTTTCACAAAACGTTGCATTCGTGTTGTGAAAATTGCTTTGAAATTTTCACAAAACGTTGCATTCGTTTTGCGAAAATTGCTTTGAAATTTTCACAAAACGTTGCATTCGAATAAGCGTGTGTTTTTTTATAGATGTCACCTGTGACAGGTAAAATCGTGATTTTTTAAAAAATAGCACCATCTGATGGATAAACCTGCTTTTTTGTAAAACAGCTCCATCTATGGACGTAAACTCAACTTTATTTCTCTATCTGCATAGACATACTGAGCCACAGCAATGCGTGGCAGGGTACAGCTAGTCTTATAATATGCGTTTTGCAAAAACTCGAAAACTATGAAATCTGGCGTCGTGAAATTTTCCTATAAGGAATTTCTAGTGCAACCCAGCTTTGAGCGCACTACGTCCTTCTCATTATATACAGTAAAGCTTTGAAATATCGGCTTGACAATAATAAATTTAAAAGTGACATCATATCAATAATATTATAAGCTGTTCAATGCGCATACACAACACATATGAACTCTCGCACATACACATACATTACACCCCCATATACTATACACGACATACACGTCACCCGGTAAATACTGAATATACATTCAACATAAAAAATATTTAATACACGTAAATTGTTTCATTACTGTAACCAATGTACTGTTTGTTTCAACAATGTAAAATTAATAAAAATAAGACCAAACAACAAAAAAAGTAAAAACCCGGCTGGAGGTTAAATAAAAAAAAATTAATAAAAATATACGTTATATTGTTCGCACTATATTCTACAGTTGTTCAATGACATATATTTTTTACTGAGTTGAAATTTTGTCTAAGTCAAATACTAAACATTTTCTTCTTAAGTACCCTCTCCTGTCGGAGGTTGGTTGAAAGTTTCTCCATCACTCCTCTCCTGGATCATCAATGCGATAATTTTGATTTTTCATACTTCATACTATTTATTTTTTCATATTAATTAGCCAACTGTTTCGCCTACCTTGATACTGCAGCGCCACGGAAATGTTCCTGGAGGGACAAGTGCACTCTTCCAGGGTACTTTTCCGCCACCACATGGGAAGCTTATGGCGCAGACTAACACCAATCCAACAATACCATCAAAACTACCATGGCTGCCTGGTTGGAGTACCTTCTGATGGTCAGACAAGAGACAAGGAGACAGTCAAATATCCTTCATAAACGACTACACTTTACACTTTGATTAATTTACATTAAAAAAATTTCACTCCTCTATTTTTAATTCTACGTACTGTATTTTTGTCTATCCTAGTACTCTGAAATATGTAATACATTGCATTGCACTAGCCTTGCATAACATCTGAAATTTTTTAAAATTTTTAGTACTAGCTGACGTTTACCCGGCGTTGCTGAGATATAGACATATACCATGGTGGAGTTTTTAGTAGGCTTTAAAGGTCTGCAATTCCGTAGTACATTATTTTGATGTATCTCAAGGTTTAGCCAGCGTTAGCAATGTAAGCGCCCCAAAATATATTTTTTACGACTTGTTTAGGAAACATCGACTTTTTTCTACTTTCTACAATTATAATATGTATGTTTTATATATGCAAACTTTTCGGAGGAAATTTTCTAAATGATAGTGAAAACCTTATCAAAATCCGTTGCGTAGTTTTGAAGAACTAGGCGCACAAACAGAGAGACGCGCAAAGCGACTTTGTTTTATACTATTTAGATATAATATTAAATTAATTTTTATTCTTGTTTTATGTAAAAGCCCGACGGGCGTATATGAATAAAAAATAAATTAAAAAATATATTTTTGAGTTTTCATTTTCTAAGAATGTTTAAAAGATAACAAAAACAGACCCTTTTTTCGTTTTTGGTTTATGATTTTGCCAGCCCTACTGTATCGGCCAGTGGTGCAACGACACATTGAGGTGACGAGACGCAAGAAGGTCTCGGGTTCGATCCCCAAGGTCGCCAAGTGCAGGATCAATCAACGCTATCAACACGAAAACAACATCACCTTATAGGTTCCTACTTACAGGTATGCAATAAGTACTTAAGTAAATAAATAATTTTCTTAAGTTCACACAATAGATAATACACTAATGTGTGAACTTAGTAATTTTCTTAAGTTCACACAGTAGTTAATACACTAATGTGTACAGTAATATGTATCTCGTGTAAATTTGAGAGAAAATCAATTTTTCCTTAAAACTTGATACCTTTTGGTTCATTAATACCTCACAGTAGCTCATTTAGCACGCGCTTTAAAAATATTTTTATATATAACTGGACCCAGCAATGTTTCTCTATTGCTAATGTCTTTCTCGAGCGTCTCAAACTTCTTCCACAATTCAGTAATATGTGGGTTTTCCAATAAGAGGTGTTATTTTAAATAGCCCGCTATTTCGGTAGATGTTACTTTTGAAGTGGTCATTTTTTAACATTTGACAAGTAGGAACTACGCCGTTGATGAAAATGGAACGATACACGCTTCAACAACGCATTGAAATTATTAAAATTCACTTGAGTGAATCAAATGCAAATCATCTTGAGTGATGAGGCCCATTTCCACCTCGGTGGCTTCGTCAACAAGCAAAATTGTCGCATCTGGGGCTCGGAAAACCCAAGAGTTATTGTTGAAAAGCCTTTTTATCCTCAACGTGTGACTTTTTGGTGCGGTTTGTGGTCCGGCGGAGTCATTGGACCTTACTTTTTCGAAAATGAGGCTGGAGCAACAGTTACGGTGAATGGATTGCGCTATTGAGGGATGATTAATAATTTTTTATGGCCGAAATTGGATAGTATTGATCTGGACAACGTTTACTTTCAACCAGACGGCGCTACGTGCCACACAAGGAACAAAACCATTGATTTTTTACGATTTAATATCAAAATAACACCTCTTATTGGAAAACCCTGAACAATGTTACCGTTAAAAACTTCATTTCATCGACTTTAAGACTCCTTATCTTATTCCGGTGCAGAGATATTGCGTTAAGTATTTCTCAGGCTTCCTCGACTTCTTATACCATTCAAACCTCTAGACACTCCCGGCACTAATAAGAACAAACTTTGAAATTTGTAAATCCACAGGGAGAAAAAGGATCCTGTTAAAAAAGTGATGGCATGCCAAATTCCTAATAAGTTCTTTTACCCAATAATATCTTGACGGAATGCGACAATATCAGCATGTCAATATCAATAATAATAATAATATGCTTGTGTTATTTGGTCTCCTTTTTATTCTGTCCACATTCGACGCATTGAATCTGTTCAACATCGGTTCTTAAGAGGGATTGCTAGGAGGCTAGGTTTAGAAAAAGGCAAATACTCATATGATGAAATTGAACTAACTCTAAACCTCTCTCCTTTGGAAGTCCGTCGGGAAAGAAATGACCTCATTTGCTTCTTCAAAATTATAAATGGTATTATTGATTCACCTTCTCTACTGCAACTCATTCCCTTCAATATCCCTTCGCACAGACTCAGAAATAATGAACTGCTCTTCCTCAACCATCATTCGACAAATTATAGTTGGTATTATTGATTCACCTACTCTACTGCAACTCATTCCCTTCAATATCCCCTCGCACAGACTCAGAAATAATGAACTGCTTTTCTTCAACCATCATTCGACAAATTATGGATATTATTCACCATTGTCTAGAATGTGTAAGACTGGTCAACTCAAATCAAAACCTTAACTTTTTTGGGATAAGTCTGAATGATTTTTGCCAGTCGCTAAACAAGTGACGGAATATTATAAGTGTCCTGTGGTCCTGACCCACGGCGTATTCTTGACTTGATTCGACTTGTCACTTTATTTTCTTATATTATATCTACCATATGTCTTTGCTTTCATGTACCTTTGTCTACTCCTATATTTTTCATTTTACTTTATTCGTGTTATTATTTTGAAATTTGGACGATGTCCGTTAATAAATAAATAAATCAATATCAAAATTTGTATGAACATATGTTCCGCCGTCCTCATTAAACATTCGCTTTTGACTGATACTTTGTTGGGAACTCTAATTCATTCATTATGTCCTGCAATATTTTTTAACAGAATAACGAATAATTTGACAAAATTTTTTGATTATTTAACAGTATTTTATGTCATTATGTTTTCTACGTGCATAATCTTACGGTTGTGTAAAAAATTATAGGTTTGGTTAGCCTCGATTTTTACTCAACGATATCAGTTAATACTGGAACTTACCGGTACTAACCTCAAAATTAACTCAATAAAGTATTATATAATAGGAATATAGGTAAGTACCCATAACTTTCAATAATAATTTCTATTGCCTCTCTATTCCCGTCAGAGCACAATATTAACAGCAACTCTAGGATAAATAACAACAACAACTTCTCTTTTCAGTTCTTTCTCTTTTGAATTTGAAATTGGAACAATGGAACGGCGCGCAGTTGTTTTCGCGCGCGCGCGGAATCGAGGCCAAAGAAAGAGTTGCAGCTTCACTCTGTTATATCTTGCGTTTTTACTTCTTACCAACTTCAGAGGTTTTCAAGTGACTTTTATTGGAATATTGATATAAGTTAAAAAATACCATAATGACTTTTTGTGGACCCATTAATCTGCCATGGAATACGTGGTCCTTATTAAACCATAACTATTTTGAAAATGACACATTTTGTTGAAAGCAAATTTGAGTTTATTAAACCAGATTTCACGCAGGGATTACTTACTAACGAACACAGAGATTTACTCCAACACGAACGCTAACTAACTAACTAACCATCACGCCGTTTCCCCGCAGGGGTAGGCAGAGAGGACAGACCGCCAAACAACTCGGTCTTGGCACACATTTCTTGCCTCTTTCACATTCATACATCGTCTCATGCATACTCTTCTATTATTATGACATGGCCCGACTCAAGTATCTGATTCACTTGAACTTGCCATGTCTTCCTCGGGCTTCCCCGACTTATGATACCATACGCATTTGCATCATTCTCACACGACCATACACGGTTTTACCGCACATACGCCTTAGGGATCTCATTTCAACAGCATACAATCTACTTTCATCCTTTCTATGCTAGTTCCATGCCTCACTTCCATACATCAGGGTAGGTACCAGCACTCTCCATTGTAGACTGCTAACTTCGCTTCTTTTGACATTTTTTTGTTATCGCCAACTGCGTTCAGTCCTTTAGTTCAACCATGGAGGAACCTGCGTTAATCCTTCTTTCAATATCTCTGTCAGCCTTCCCATCTCTCGCAAACATACTTCCTAAATACACAAACTTATCCACCTGCTCTAAGTATTCCTCATTCACAACTATATTGCACATTGTTTTTGTATTCTCTCTTGCAAACACCATTATTTTAGACTTACTTACATTCATCATTAACTTATTCTCCATATCTACATACTTCGTTCATCCTAGACATGGGAGGCTGTAGATCTTCCATACTATTAGCAAGCAGCACCGCTTTATCAGCATACAACAGTCGACATACTTTCAGATTACTCAAATTCGCGCCCAATCCCACCTCTTTCACACGAACGTTTTTTTATGAAAATACAGCACTACATCCTCAACTGCTCGCGAGAGTTCATAGTCAGTGGGACTATCGCATACCCAATTGGGGTATGTTTTGAAGGTGACGGTGTCGGGGAGGGGAAGGGGACGGGGAAGAGGAAAGTGGGGGAGGACCAAACAGCCATTTCAAACATTTTAATTCTGAATTGTGGTATTTTACCCGGGCGATACTTATAATTCTAACCGATTGTTAATTAACTGAGCGTAGCGTCTGTCTTTGACTATATTTGTACCTTCCCAGATATACTTTGAGATTTTCACAGCCACCAAGTATTAAGTGATTAATTTTTGGCGTATTATGTCGTGTTGCGCTACTTCCTTCTTTAGATTAAATATGGAGGTAGTGTAACACGGCATAATACCCCAAAAATAAATCACCATTCCGTTTCCAGTTCAAGAGGGTGGCCGTTTTAATGTTTCAGTAAAATTTATTTTGTCAAATATGAAATTGTCGTATTTATTTTGTCTTTGTAATAAGCATTTTTTTTAAATATTTTGGTATCCAGTATCTACCTGCCTGCTTGAAGAAAGTTTGAAAAAAGAATTGTCACTGAGCAGTGACGTTTCTTTCGATAAACTGTATAATTCGTCATTTGAAATTTTAAAAAAATGTTAAGGTATATAATTTATAGTATTTAAGTACCTACTTACAAAACTTATGATTTAAGAGGAAATTTCAAACATACTTTTTTGAATGCGAGTTCTCCTATTGACAGAACTACCAATATATATTATCAGGATCAGAATGACAGAAATCATTTAAATACGCAAAATTTGAGGACCTTTAATCGAAAACCTCTGCCTTTCTCTCTTTTTATCTTTTTGTTACATTGTAAGTATATTTTATTTACATAAAAAAATGCGTAACCTGCCTCCGTAATCTAGTCATGGCCCGAAATACCTGGGATTATAGCCGCACGCCTGATATATGATCTCTCGGAGAAAGGTGGAAGATTAATTTGCCCATAATAATGTCACTTCAGATTTTCGACCAACTACAAAGATCAAGGTCATATTACATTAATTTGGTCATTTTTATACAGGACGGTGCGGTTTTTCTAATTCAGGTCGAGCAACATTCGGAATCGGACGGCTAACAATAACACTCTTATGTAGATGGTGATAAGTATTAAATTCCCACCTAACCTCAGCCGCCTGTTATGATTTATCCAAGGAAAAACATCGACCAAATTTTTAAAATTTTATTTGGCCAATTTCAGGCACAAATATTAAAAATTTTATAATTTTTTACATAGTACAATAAAACCTTCTTCTTCTTCTTCCTAGCACTATCCCAACTCATTGCCTAGGTAGGCTGTTGGGGTCGGCTCTTCTCGTTCTCAGGTTATAGCTTCTTTGGTTCTGAGTGTCGCTTTCATCTAGGCCGTTTCTTTGTAGGATTTTGGAGCATTGGGTCATCCAGGAGTTCTTTGGTCTACCTCTGGATGACTGTCTTTGAAGCTCTATAGACATTGCCTGCTTCACAGTGTGGTCTGGTGGTCTCCGTCTTATGTGCCCATACCATCTTAACTGTCGTTCCTCTAGCTTACTGTTTATGTCAGTGACACCCAGGCTACCACGAATGCGTGAGCTTTTAATTTTATCTTTTAATGATACTCCTGCCGTCCATCTAAGCATTCGCATTTCTGCTGATTCGAGTTGCCTAGAGTAGGAGTTGTACATAGTCCAGCATTCGGAGCCATACATTATCGCGGGTCTAACAATAGTCTGGTATGTCTTTTCTTTAAGTTTTATTGGCATTTTCGTGTCGCACAAAATTCCTGTTATTTATTCATAGTACAATAAAAGCATAAGTTAAAAAAATGTTCGTAAGTAGGAGATTTTTAACTTATTTGTTCACATGAAAAAAAAAAAATCAGGATTGGTATCGGAACTCCATTTCGGACTGCTAGCTTTGCTTTTTTAGAGAACCTTTTCTTATCGGTGTTCAGTCTTCGATTGGATTTTTCTTGGTAATGTGGTGGTTCTCTTTCGTAATGAAAATTTGGCTAACTAATAATGGTTTTAATATTTTTGTTTATGGTCCAGTTTCGTGACACAATTCTGGAAAAAACTTAACTAAAAAAAAATAACTTTTATTTGTTGTTCCTTATTTGATGTTATTAGACGTCTGTTATTTTCATTTCCATGAGGAAGATTTGGAACACTAGGAATATCTTTTTTTAATCTATTCATTTTTTTCTGAAACTTCTTGTTTCATTTGATTTTTTTTCCGCAGGATCTAATCATAAGTCTTCAATCTAAACTTTCCCGTGTTTCCTAGCTGATAATTTTTATCTTCAAGTCCTCGTGGTGTGACTTTTATTATATTTTTGGCGTGTTAATGTTTGGTTCGTTGTCCAGATTTCAAAATCTTTAAGATGAATAAAGGAACTTAACAACGAAACACATTTGAAACATTAAACAAACATTGCGGCACATTTCATATTCATGCGAAACCTTTATGCTTTTCAATGTCCAAGTCCGAATCTCACAACAAAAGCTCATTAAGATATCATCTTAATTGAAGTGTGGGGTGTTATGCTTCCTTCTGATGAAGACAATGTTTCAGGTAGTCTTGCGATATTTATTAATAGGGCAGACCTCAAACCTTGTCTGTCAAACAGCATTATCTTATATAATTCCAAAGATTCTTCTGGAATCTTCCCCTGAAAAACATGATTTTAAATAACCAAGAATCAACGATCCCATAAACTTTCTCTTTGTTATATTTGTTTATAAACAGACTTTTAACCCCAAAATATAAATCTGCACTGATGATGAACATGGCAAATTAAATTATTAAAATTGAAATTTAAGGATCGTCAATCAGATAGATCGCCGCATCATCTGCATCTATCGTCCAATGCAGCCACGAAAATGGTATTTGTTGACTTCTGCGTCCTGCTCCAGAAGCTGACTAGTCGGTGGCAAAGTAAGGCAGGGAATGAGTGCAACCTCCCTTCTGTGAACATTGTGGAGGCATTGCAGAACCTTGGTAGTTGCATAAGTTGCCTGCATAAATTGTTGTAGCACTCCTCAGCTTGTCCCATTGCGCTGCAGAGTATTGTGAATTTTGGCCGTGAGGATTTTATGAATAGGTATCATTCATGCATATTCCGAAAATCTTTTGAAATTGTCATTTCCCTTGTCCCTCTCCTTTCCTAAAATTCTTACCTTTGAAGAAACAAGAACTGAAGAAAGAAGGCCGCGCCAGTGTTATTAATTTCTAATCAATACACATAAAAAGTTATTTATTTTATTATGATTTTCGTGGTCGTAGAGAATGCGTGTTATTTCGCTGTCGCATCAACAATTACGTGAAAAGGCTATTTAAATATTGCGAATTGCATCCCCGAGTTCAATATTGTCGTGTGGTGAATTGTAAACAGAGTCGCGTTGTGAAAGTATACCATTAACGGTGATTGTATAAAGTGTACATCAATAAACTGGAGTTATGGAATGCTAAATAAACCAGCCGGACTCAAATTAAACCAACATCATCACCAGGTAAAGGCTTCCTTTCCTCTCTCGTAATCCTTGCGATAATAACACGATCGATTGATATTATATTTTCATTTATTAACTTTATTAACCCAGTGTTATTCCTGCTGTGCTATCCTGAACTGATTATGTTCTTCCTCATAACAAACGTTTTTACATAAAATCTCAGATGATTTCATCCAACCCCGCTGCAGATTGCAGTACCTGTTAAACAAAACATTAAACACACAATATAAACGCCTTACCTTACACAGTGTTGCGCATTATGATATTTACCGTTGCAGTATTATTCGAGAAGAGAATAAGAATGAAACGTAGTTGTTCCGCCGCGCTCTAGTTAGCGCCGCCGGTCTGCCGTCAGAAGAAAGTGGTCGAGAAACCGGCTGTGGCATTGTGTGCCGCTACCGCGTTTAGCTTTACCGAGGTTCAGCAGTTTCACCAACCAACGGATCAAGTGGCATTACTGGTAAAATGCTATTTAGATTGACCTAGCGCAACGGGAGTACCTAGCCAATATGTTTTATGGGAAGACTAGCTGACTATGGGGCGTTGCTGGGGGTTATCCTTATGAACATTGACTCTTCTCTACTTTCTCTAAATATAATTTACATGAATCATATATATAAACCTTTAGGAAGAAATTTTCTAAATGATAGTCAAAACCCTATCAAAATTTGGTGCGTAGTTTAGAAGAGCTAAGCGCACAGACAGACGCGGATAGCGACTTTATTTTATACTATTCAGAGATTAAAGATAATGGTAGAAAATTTTAAGCACCAGAAAATTTTTGGACCATAACCATTTTGAATCATTAAATAGAAAATCCTATATTAAAATACTTGGGAATAATTGTCAACTCAAAGATGTCTAATTAATTATTGAAGACAATATTAGCGATTTCCAAACGAAAATCTGAAACAGAAACATCAGAAAAGGATACAGTCACGTCTAGGACTCGAAACCTTGCCTTGCCGGGGCACCGATCTACCACTTAGCTAATTGGACCCTATCCCCTTCGGTCACATTTAACTGTATCATGCTTCGAATAAGAACAATTTGAGGTTTTACTCAATAAAGTTATTTCAAAGATATCTCATCAAACAAGAAGATAATACTAAGAAATCTAAAAGAAACATGAACGGAATAGGACAGGACAGAAAAATAAAAAAATGACAATGGTCACAGCTAGGAATCAAAGATATCTGTTGAAGATGCCGACGCGGATTTTATTGCCAAATAATGACGTGTAATAAGTTGTCTTTCCTAGGTAGAAAAAAGTCGATGAAACAAATAACTTAACTAATTTAAAAAAGAATATTGCCCAACGAGATTAAAAAAATCCAAATTATCCAGAATAGAGCAATGAGACAATTTTTAAGCGTAGTTTGAGAGCAAGCTACAAGCCAAAAAAAGTGTATATTCTTGGTATACCTTATGCCGTAGGTAATAGGCATTAAAATTGCTTGACAAACGGAGTCTAGAAACGTTCGATTTCAAGCATAAAACTGGTTTTTATTTATTTGGTGAATAATTTTATAAGAAAGCAAAAAAGTTAATCAATTGAAATTGTCACAAATAATCTTAGCTATAATACAGTATTTTTAAAAAGTTGTTTCCTTTGCGCGTTCATACATTTCTATTGAAAAAAAAAATTTTTTAGTAGTTTGCATTTATATTTTTTAATGAGTAATTTATTTTTGTATTTGTATTCTACTCAGGCGAAGCGATAGGAAAACCTTCAATTTATCGAAAGCATATTTTTGGTATTCATAATTTACACCAATTCGTTATAAAGATTAATCAAAGTAGTGATTTGGCATTAAGCTTCGCCTTAAGTATACCTAAAAATGTTTGACAACGTTTTAATTTTATCCAAGTACAAAGTTTGTAATAATTTATTACCAACTTACTTTAGAGACAAACTTTATTAGAATAAGGACTTCCACATATACTCGTACTATACAAGACAGAAAGAAAAGATTAGACTTAAAAGATTGAACAATTAAAAAACACACAAATGTTTACTGTAAAATTGAATTCGGGTCCAATTAGACCCATATTCACCTAACGTATATACGTATTTAAAAATATGTATACCAGTTGAGTTTTAGATATAGATGACAGGTGACGGAACATTGGCCGTATGAGAAAATGATAGAATAGGTCACCTTGGTATATAATAGGTTTGGGAGGCTGGTACGGATACCGCCGCCCCGGGAACCACTTATTGGATAACCAACACCCTTGCCATAGGTCACCGCTAGTGGTTTGCTTAGTTTGGAGACTTAGCAGGAATGCCCGGGTTCATGGGGTGAGGTTTGTCTTGCCGGCGGATACATCTGCCCACCTACTGCGTGGCGGGGCGGATCGAGAGAGACTGGTTGATGGAGACCTTTTGACTTCCCCAGCCGGACTCTCTCAACCCATCACCTTGAGCTGCAGTGGGATGGATGGATTCATACGTCCGTCACTCAAAGACACACTGAACCGCAGATTCCTACTCACCCCTCACACTTTTTTTCTTCTCAGAACTTCCTCTCCTTCCTTTCCCTAAAAAAACCCTAAACACAGCATCCCTAAAGATGACATACACTCCTGTGTGGAGCTAATGTAAAAAAATCAGTGTGACAATGAAGGAGCTACACATAGTAAAAATATGCCAGAAGACTGAAAAGGTAGTCGAATTATTTTTAAAAAAACAGACAGAGAATGAGAAAATAAACCAAATTATGGTACAGGAAGAATCAACAGAGGGTTGTAATTTTGCAAGTTTGTGGTGGGGTAGATTAATATGATATAGTTTTCCGTCGTCCATAATTTGCCGGTGGGTGGCGGTAGGCGGTAGGCGTGTGATGTACTTGTACAGATGTAGAATGTACAGTACCGGCAAAAGTGTGCCATCCGTGATGGAAACGAAAGTGGCGGCCCACTTTAGCTGGCCGGTAACTGTACACGGTACACGGTGCAGCCTACAGTCGAGAACATAACTGTACTGCGCAGATGCTGCGGGCAATGTCGGCAAAACGTAGTGTTGTTGGAGAATGGTGATGTTGAGGATGGGTCGATTTCAAAATGCCTGGATTAAAATTAAAGTAGTTTAAATCAAAACGTTTGTCCTGAAAGCTAATTGAATAAACCAATTTATTTTTTCAATCCATACCTTTGTACCAACGAAAAAACAAAACCCAAAATAAAATTTATTCAAAGCGCCAAAAGAAATCAATCAAATATAGTTTTAAGAATGAAAATTAACATTTATTTCTCTTTGAAAAATAAATTTGCTTTTAAGAAACAGAAAAAAACTCTGGGATGGTGAGCTCTGGTGATATGAAACTTGAATTTCTGGATAACGTTAGTTATCTGTCCACGTTATTTTAACCACTTCTCCATGGGGAGTTATTAAATCTTCATATATAGTGGAATATTTTAATAAAGGTATTTAATTATATATATATTTTTTTATATTAACTCCACACGGGAGTTAATTTGATTTGACTAATATATAATAATTTTGTCAACTGAAACAGAAAAATATTTTGGATTTTTTATGTGTTGTGCCTGCATGCTGTGTAGATCGATTTCAGTGATATTTTGAATTTTATATTTATTTTTCTGCAATTGTTTTAAATAGTCGTTTCCTGCACTATTTTCGTGTATAATTTCGTGAATATTTTTTTAAATATATGTATGTAAAAGCCTTAATAGGCGTGAAATATATAAACAAATAAAACTGTGAAAAAAATTAGACAAGGGGACATATCGTTTAATAAAAAAAAAGATTTAAAATAAAACATCTTATTATATTATGTGTTATAATTTGAGATTTTCACGGAAAAAAGCATTATAGCGATTTGTTTTTGGGGTAATAGGTATGCCGTGCTGTTGCTACCCCCTTCTTTAGCCAACGTTTCGGACAGCATTTCAGTGTTCATAATCAGGGCAGATGTGTAATCTATAAACTATTAATCAATTAATCATTACGCATCTGCCGTGATGATGCACACTGCAATGTTTTACGAAACGTTGGATAAAGAAGGAAGTAGCACAACTCGGCATAATACCCCAAAAACAAATCACTATAAAATATGGTTTCTAGGGAAACTAGTTGGGACTGCGAAATTTAAATAAAAATGAAACTCATAAAAAAGATTCTGTCTGAAATGTTAAAATCTGCAAAAAATCAAAACTAGCCGTAATCTTAAACGGCCGCATTAATCCCGCTGGCCGCAACATAGAAATTTAACAGTTAAATCGTGATTCGAGCGATTACATATGGACGTTTGTTAAAAGATCCGTCATTTGTAGGTCGCCACAACCGTTTACGGTTCGTCATTATTATTATTATTACCATCACCGGCAGATTTATCATCCAAATAATGGTGAATTACTACTTACTCTTGGTGAATGGTAAGTTAGTCGTTACTAATGGCTGGATATTGCTGTTTACCGTAGCTTGAGAGAGATTTGAAAGTTGGCGAAGTTAGATTCTTCTGGCTTTTGTTGCACGGTTGTCTCTGTTGTTGACTTTGCTGTTGACTTTGTTGTTGCTATTTTGGTTCATTTTTGGTGTAACAGTGCAGCAGACACACATGATGTTGTTTGGTTGGATGATATTTTAGGATTTTGAGCCACGTTTTGCTTTTTCATCTTTTTGGTGCGACATTTTGGACAAACGTGCAATGCCCATAATCAGGGTTGATTTTCATCCATATTCACGTTTGGTTAGGTTAGATAGGAAGATATTATATAAAATTACAAGCAAATTTAAGTTTTTACAAAGCTGTTTTTGTTATTGACTTGGTTACTTTTTGAAAAAGTAGTTGGTTTGGTAAGTACAGGATTTCCAATAAGAGGTGTTATTTTGAAATTATAATAGTAATCAATAGTTTTGTTGCTTGTATGGCACGTAGCATCGTCTTGTTCAAAGAAACGTTGTCCAAATCAATACCATTCAATTTCGGCAAGGAAATATCATTAATTATCTCTCTCTATAACGCAATCCATTCACCGTAACTGTTGCTCCAGCCTCATTTTCGAAAAAGTAAGGTCCAATGACTCCGCTGGACCATAAACCGCACCAAACAGTCACACGTTGAAGATAGAGTTTCCGAGCCCCAGATGCGACAATTTTTCGACAATTCAAAATAACACTTCTTATTTGAAAACCCTGTATTATGCAGAATTTAGATACTTCGTTTTTTTTTCAACAGATGACGGATACTAGCAGGTCTCAACATTTATAGGAGAAGAAACATTCCAATGGTAAATCAAAATTAAGTATCAGACAAAGATCAAATAGGATCGAATGATAAATCGTTGAATAGACAGGCTACATAAAGATTTTCCCAATTGGACTTGATCGACCATAAACACTACGTGATCAGAAGATTCTAATTTCTTAATCATTATATTACCTTAAGGCTGGCCGCATACATACGTTTTCCGTATTCGATTTCCGAATTCGTTTTCCGTATTCGGAATTCCGTGAGACTAGCGCAAACGTTCGTTTTTCTTCATTCGGAATGTATAAACGTCAATACCAGTGTTGCCAACAAGGGCGATATATCGCCATTTAGGCTACTCAGAGCGAGAATCGGCGCCGAAAAAATCTAAAAGGCGACTATTTTCTGGGGACAAATTTTATTTTTTTGAAATTCTCTAGCCACCCCCCCCCACGAAATTTTTATTTTCACGTAAAAACATCAATTTTAAACATGTTCCACCTAACAGCAAATTCGGCTACTTTACGCTACCTTATGTATGAGAAACGGTGATATTAGGTCAAGATCCGTTGGCAACACTGAATTCCTGAACGCAAATTTCCGTACGTTTGCGTCGGCACAAACAAACTGTATGCAATAGCTGCGTTCCACATGACGTCATTAGGTTTTTTCCATTCGGTTTCTCCGAACGCGCCGGCTCGCATTCGGAACGTGCGTAAGGAATTTGTTCCGTTTGGAACTAAAACGAACGTGTGCGGCAGTTAATGTATTTTCTACTGATTCCGTGCATTCGGATGTCCGAATACGGAAAACGAATTCGGAAATCGAATACGAAAAACGTATGTATGCGGCCAGCCTAAAGGATGATGAGTTATTTGATTGTCTAAGTATTTGATGTTGCGTATACCATTTAAGTTTTTTTAACTGATCATTTATATGTCGAGCCTGTGGATTATTATTCAGGATTGAATGCTGGTACCTATCCTGATGTATGGAAGTGAGGAATGGAACTAGCAGAGAAAGAATGAAATTAGACCAAATACTGTATAAAAGAGATCCCTGAGGCGTATGTGAGTTAAAACAGTGTATGATTATGTGAGGAATGTAAAGATCCGCAAAGAGTTCAAGGCTTATGTAAGCGTAATGAGTAAGATCAAGAAAGGGACGCTTAGATGGTTTGGGCATGTAGAGCGAATGAACGAAGAAAGGAGTGTAAGGAGAATATATGATGCAAATATAAATGGTAGCAGAAGTCGGGGACGCCCGAGGAAGACATGACACTACCAAGTGAATCAGATACTTGAGTCGGGCCATGTCAACAGTCAGAATAAGAGAAGAGTATGTATGAATGTGAATGAGACAAGGAGTGTGTGCCAAGACTGAGTTGTTTGGCAGTCCTTCTTCTCTGCCTACCCATGTGGGGAAACGGCGTGATAGTCAGTTAGTTAGCGTTCCTCTCCTTGCATTTAAATCTCCAGAATTGGAATTGGAGAATGCCGGAGACTTAAAAATTGGTTAAATATTCTAGAATTATTACAGAGGTCTTGAGTGACGAGTTGCATGGAATGCATAATCTCATTCAACAGTTTTAACTAATTCTATTATTACAAGCAAGTGCACTTTTTGAAGATGATGACCTTCCTTGATGGAAGGCTTATGATATTGGAGGGGTTTACTCTTGACCTAAAAGAAGAGTGACATATGTTCATTTCAAATTTAAATAATCAAACAACGATGATGAAACTTTTTAAAGAATTTTAAAATTGTGTTTGAAGAGTGCACAGGCATGCAATTCCAACTGTTCAAAGAGAATGGGATTACATTTTTGTTAAATCTAAACTCGGTTATTATTTATTATCTTAGTTCATTCCCCCATTGCTGTGAATCGTGGCCCTCACTACAATTTGTTCTTGTGAATCAGGTTCCTAGAGTCCTGACGTTCCTGCGCTGCATGGTGAGACATTCCTGACTGTCTGTGATACTCGAATAGTCCAAATCATCGATGATCTTCCTCTGCTTCTCTTGTCTTCAACTTTTCCAGTTAATGTGAGATTCATTAAATATTGCGATAGATGTGTTCAAAATATCTCAGCACAGTCTGTTTTGTATGCCTAGCTATTCTATAATGGATTCAATAGTGAACATTCATTAAATAAACTTATAATCCTTTTGAACTACTTGTCATTTTTCTTCTGGTGACTTCTATTATTGGATACTCATTGGCTATCATCAGGGAAACTTCACCAACCCGAAACAACACAGCAAAACTGTATTGTAATTACACCTATCAATGACAGGTTTCAAACCGTGAAGAGTGATATCTTTATCTGCTATGTCTTCCATCAATCTTCCCCTGGACACTAATAACTAATCCATGCCTCGCTGATCACCATCATCATCGCGTATCCTACTACACTGTCCTATTATAGTATCCTACTACACTATATTCCAGGGTAGAATTTTGGACCATTTCAACCAAAAACGACTGCGGTCCTTCCCTATTCGCCTTTGGTTTTCAGTTTTTACTTTCCTGCTCAAACCTATTCCATATATTCATTTGGAATCCTCAATATCAAACATACATTTATCGTATTGAAAATATCTAATCCAAATTTATTAAAGACCTATCGTATCGCTTTAGCGATCATCGGTTTAACCCTATCGCTTTATATAAACGCAGAAAAATTTCTGATGCCCTATTCTTATACAAAATCGTGAACAGTCTTGTCGATTCATCATATCTGCTAGAAAAGATTGCATTTCGTTGCCCTGAACACAACACCAGATCGAACGACTTATTTAGAACAGCACACTGTAAAGCCAAATATGCGCAAAACTCTTTAATAGGACGTATCTGTAAAACTCACAATGCCTCTAGAGATGTACACATTTTCAACTGTAACTTGAAAACATATAAAATGCAACTTACTAAACTGATAACTTTATTTTCAATTTTGTGAAATAATCCTATCATCTCAGTTTATTTTATTGTTTTTATTATAATCATGCGAAAACTGTATTACTGCTAACTGTCTTTAATTGTTTTTATAACATTTTGTAATTCCTTATAATCTTTATTATTTATATTTCTTTGTCATTTATAAATATATTGTATAGATGCAATAATTGAATCAACAACTAGAATTAATGGAACATTATTGGTCTAATATTGTAAATAATTGCTGTTTATGCTAAATATATAAATGACTGTTTGTTTCCTAAATAAAAAAATACTGTCTATCCACAATCATATCATTAATTCGAAACTATCTATCTATGTATGTATATTAACATGAGTTTCTGTGGCTTTATTTTAATGCAAATCTACAGCTTTATTCCGAGGTTGATGACATTTTGAACACTTGAGCTCAAAATGATATTTTCAAATACCACCCCATCCCCTTTTCCCACCCCTTAAAGCAGATTTTTTTATAATAATTCCTACTGTCTAAAGTGCAATATGTGTAAAACTCGGGCAACGCCAGGAACTTCAATTAGTTACCAAATAAAGTTCTTCTTTCTTTCAAAGATTCGTATCTCTTGTCACATTCTCTGTATGAAAAACAAAATAAAATAATAAAATAACAAACGTCTACAATTGTCTAATTTAAAATTTACGTAAATTTGTAAAAAAAATCGTGATGAATAATAATGAAGAGAAGTTGTAAATAGCAGGTAAACAGTAAACAGTAAACAGCGGATGACGTAATAACAGATCTCGCTGCATTTCTCTTTCTGTCTGCCTTTTTCTTCGTTCCTCCCTGCAGATTTCTTCTGCGATGGTTTCTCCTCATCGCTGTCTTCCTCGGGGCATTATATCTAGCTGACAACCGCGAAAATCACATTGCTGTATCTAGTTGCACGCCTAAACCACGCTAAACAGCGGTTTACAAGCCCGAGGCAAATCAAATGATGTTTAATCAAATTCTGCTGGAGTCAAACAGAGATATGCAACTAGTGAGTTCTTTGAACATTAGACATCTCGTCCAAAAAACATGTTTCATATTATAAATCAAAACAAAATTAGATTTGTAAGCAGGTACTTAAGTACCTATTGACTTCATTACAAGTAAGGAAGTACCTATCTCGTACAATTTCGATCACAATTCTTTTTTTCAAAAACTTTCATCAGGTCTGTACGGGCCACAATATAGATTAATCCGATTTGACAATTCGTAGTAGGAACCACGTTCATACGAACTCTGGCGGGATAAAAGGTAGTATCCAACACGACAAGAAGTAAGCTGTACTATGCCAGAAGTGTTTGGACTTCGCACCAAACTAAATATATTTAAATATACTGGACCAATCCAGAAAAATCGTAGGTACATTAGCGGACGCATGGAACTTTTCCGAGGTACATGCATCATATAATAGAATAAATAAAAAAACTAGAAGTTTCTTCCATACAAATTTGAATGGAAACAAATGTCGCCAATGGCTTAGTACATTTTATTTTGGTTCTATACCTTATAACACGCGCTCTGGCTCACTTACACTTGTCTGACTTCCTCCATCCCATACCAATTTTGTAATCCTGGTGACACACTGTCCTGTATCGGAAATTTAAGTCCCGATTGGCTAAATATTTGTTTTGTGAAACACGTTCACAGGGCATATTATATTGTGTTCTTCGTTATTAAAGGCACCATCTAGGCACCATTTAAGGCGATGCACTACGTCGTGTAATATTTTAAATTGAGCTGCTATCAATAACAACCCTTACGCAGATGACGATAAGGTTTAAATTCCCGCTTAACACCATCCCCCTGTTTTGATTTATGCAAGAAAAAAACATGGTCAAACAGTGCCTTTTATTTTATTTTGTGAATGTTCAGGCATAAATATTTATTTTTTTTTCGATCATTTTATAAATAAAGTAATTTGCCACATTATACAATAAAATCATAATCGAAAATGGGTTCGTAAATAGGAGATTTTGAACTTAAAGCAGTTTTCATAGGCCTTTACATTCTTTTTTTGTGGGCTTATAAAAAGACTTATCTAAAAAATACTCGATTATTTAAAAGGCCAAGATGTATTCTACTCGCAGTATTTAATTAAAGCATCTGAAACATTTCTAGGCCACCAAATTTTCAAACCAAAAACACATGATTTTGCATTACTACGTATGGCATCGCCTTAAGGCAACGAATAGATTATGTCTAGAATCCAGACGTTCTAGAAATCTTGCAATACTAAGTTTAAATAAAATTCACATATCTATTGATAGCCCGTTCCTCTTGGAATGCTATTGGTTATACGTGTCTGAAAATTTCAGCCGTAATAGTTGCTGAAACTTCCTCAAGGTACCACATGGTAGTACAAATGTTCTAGCACAGGATGGCATGATAAGAGGAATGGTGCTATTGAATATAATTTCTGAAATAGTTGGCAATTACTAAATAAATAACCTTAAAACTTTTTTGAACCCAAATGTTAAAAAAATATCTTTCGTACAATAAATAAAAACTAGAAGCCCGTCGTCCCACGGGTCGGTAAACCATAAAAATAAATAAAATGCTGTAAGACCGTTACCCTACTATAGCGAACTTAATTTTATGTTTACGGTCTTACAGCAATCGGCTTATGTAGATTGCTTACCGATCCGTGAGACAATGGGCAAAAATTAAAAAAAAAAAAAAAAAAAAACACTCGGTTGTACTAAAACTATTTGTCATCTCAAAGTTCGCCTTTTTTAAAACACCGTAATTGTTATAAGTACAACAAATACTAGAATTTTCTTCTTTTACACTGCAGATTTTTATTTATTTAAATGTTTGCTTACTAAATGAGGGATGAAAGTATACAAATATTTATATATTATATTGTGAAAGTTTAGGTTTTTTCACCTTGGCTTAACGCCATAGGCAACTACCGCTGCATCTCGGTACTATTTGCAATTACTAAACTAGACAAAATGTGAAAACATTCATTAAAAAGTTCATGTTCATAGAATAATATTCATTGATCTTTCATTCAATGGAAAAGCACTTTGTTACTCCTGAGTTTTACTCGAACGATTTAGTTCGTTCAAGCCTCAAGATCAAAGTGAAACAAATATGTAAAAGGGGTGTAACTATTTGCTTAGTTTGTAAATTTTCTCGAATCTTTTTACTCATTTGCCTGTAAAATAGACTTGTTATTTTTTTACTGAATGACTCAGTTCGTTCAAGACTCAAGATCAAAGCGGAACAAATATGTAAAAAGGGTGTATTTGTTTTTTTAGTTTTGTTATTTTAGTGTTTTTCATGTTTGGGTCTTTTTACAAGTTTGCTTTTGAAATAGACTTGACACTCTTTTTCTGCATGGCTAAAGCGAGCGAAATGCAGATCTTGCGATAGAAAGTGACCCCATTTCGCGAAAATAATGCACTGTCCATCACGTCAGACGTAATGGTAGCCTCTTCGAGTGCATTATGTATAGATCTGGGAAGTTTCCAAGAGTAATGGCGACTAGAAACGCTCCGTGTAGGGTGGGCCTTCAAAACTTTTTCGAATTCGAAAAGTTACTTCGAACCACAGAAGTTTCAGACGTTTCAATATTATTTTTCTTAATGATAAACTAATGTTTATAAGACAAGGTTATTTATGCATAGCACAAAGCATAACAAATTATCAAAAGCAATAATTAGTCGCTTGAAATATCCATACGAATTGAAAATTTCTCCCGAGTAAAAATAAATGCCGCCGACGAGAATTGAACACGCGCATTCTGAAAAAAGGTCAATTAAAGGGTGACCGGGTTTATCATCAAAATGAAAATTCAACACACCTACAAAAAGTGGTATAAATTCAGGAAAAGTGATGAAAAAAAACTAGGTTAAATAGGTTACATATGTAACTATTAAACTCATTTTTTGTTTCATCACTTATAACTATATATCACTTTTCAAAGGTGTGTTGATTTTTCATTTTGATGAAATATCATGGAACCCAATTAAAGGTCTTCAAAAAAATATTGTTAGTTATTTACTTAAATTTAATTAATTAATTAAAAATATTGAGCAGTAATTTTTAATAGTACAATTTGAATTATTTGGCGTGTTGGAAATAAGCCGACATAGCTCAGTGGTCTCAGAGCACCTGACTGGACATCAGAAGGCGCGGGTTCAATTCCCGCCGGCGGCATTTATTTTTACTCGGAAGATATTTTCAATTTGTATGGATATTTCAAGCGACTAATTATTGCTTATAATAATTTGTTTCAATTTTAGTTGACGTTTTGTTAGAATTAATAATACTTTCGCACCTCTTCCATTATATTTATTTGGACAAGGCCACCTGTGCTGAACACGTGTTCAGATATATTCTTAATTACTAATATTGTATTAGGAACATATTTAACAGTATCTAGATAAATGCAGTACTTATTTTTCTCAGTTAAGGTTCACACTTTCCAATATGTTTTCAAGTGTCGAGTTAATTAACTGAAATCGAAAGTCTGAACCCGCAAAAGTGGACGAAATCATCCATTCTTTACCAAAAAGTTACATTTCCCGAGACAACAGCCTCCTGTTTTCAAAAAAACATCGTCAAAATGCATGTTTTACTTTATTTTATGAAGTTCAGCCACAGATATGAATGTTTTAAGAATTTAAACTCTAAAGAACGTAATTTCCAATCTTGTATAAAAACATAGTTTGAGATCTTATTGTGGAATTATTTTGAATTAACTCCTTTTCGAAAATTATTCGTAAGCATGTGATTTTAAATTTTAAAGCATTTTTTTATGGAAAAAATTCTCAACTAAAGAATAGGCCAAAGACGTCTACAAATGCTTGTACGTTGGGTACTTCCAAAACTTTCTATTCACCATCTCATTCCCCTTCCCACTCCCGCTTATCGCACAACAAATCCCAATTATTGGGGATGAAAAAGTCATACTGACTTAAATTAAAGAAGAGCAAATTCAAGCATCGGTACAGTGCTAAAAATACCTTTATGCAATTGAATCTCAAAATTCTGAATTTCGTTATAATTTATGGTCATACGCGTCTTCTGAGAGTAACATATAAAAAAAATTGTGGTGGGTAGAGCACTACCCTATCGTAATTATGGCGTAAAAAATGGATTTCGATCATCACTGGGCATAATTTATATTTTTTGCTTTGCTTTCTTTTTAGAACACCTCGAGATCTACAAGACAATGTACGAATTATGCACTTATGCAACTCTTTCCGTTGTGGAGTTATGACTGATTCTTTGGCCGAGCAGAGTGAATTTCGTGGCTCTTATCTAACCCCCCTCCCCGCTCAATGACGTGAGCGCTTTAACAAACAACGAAAAGTGGTCTATTTTTAAAATATACATGCCGCTTGGCGCTACAACCCTTGGGCCACGAGAAATATTTTAATATTTATGACAAAATAATCGTTTGATCACTACAGAGTTAATGTTGGCTCTTAGTATTGGCCACTTTAAAAAAAAAATACGTTAAAAGTACTCCATACACCGACGGTCCACCCTAATAACCATAGATCTGGGAAGTTTTCTACCATAATGAAGGCTAGAAACGCCATTATTGCTATTCGGAACGAACGTGAAATTGCATTTGTATTGTTATCGACGAGAAATTTGCTGACTGGATCCGATCTGCTTTTTTTTGTCAATGCATTGTTACTTTTATTTGTTATTATAAAATGATAACATTTCTTTTAAATTATTATCATTATTGTGGGGTTTTTTGGTTCGGTTTCATTTGGTATTGCCTGGGGCATTCGGCTTTCTCATTGGATTCGAGTTCGATTCATGACGGGTGCAAAAAGTGGTTCTAGTTGTTAAAGTTTCACGGTCATTGTTACTCTCCATGAATCTTCGGAATTTGATTGAAATACCACTATGATGTCATTGTCAGCATCATTGGCGTTGAACCCCGTAAAAGTCCCGATTGCCTTGAAAAGATGCCTCCACACAATATCTCCTTCCAGGTCTCTATCCGGTTTATACATGGATAGAGTGTTCGCCATCACACATGTGGATTTAGGATTTCTACATTATTCTATCCTGATATCTTAACCCTGGTAGCGTCTGGAAAAAATCAATTCCTGCAGGTCTACCACTAATTTTCCATGTCAATGGATGGAATATTTACCTTCACGCGGTGGAATTCATCTTTGTTTAGGTTTTTCAACCTCTCCTTGTCCTGCTTTTTTATTACGTCATAATTGTCATTATCATAATCGACAATTCTATTTGCCACAAATTTGCTATCTTCTCCGTAGTACAATGGTGTATGGTTTTATGGAGAGCATGAATAAATAAATAAATACTTTCTTTTAGAGTCCTTTCTGCCTTTAGGAAATGCCTTCAGGTCTGCTGGTCTCCTGATCGCTTCAATCAGTTTCTTTTGTGGTGATCATTGCTCACATCATCCCAGGTTTAGGTCTCTGAAAACTCCCTCGTCTTGGAAATTAACTATAGAGAAGTCTCTTTAGTGGTCGGCTATCTTCCTTTTGTTAGATATCTTGCCGAGTGAAACCGTTCAATTGGTTTCATTCTTGTTTTTGACGGTTCTTCGAATAGATCTTTCAATAACCCGGAGTCAATAGGACTATGGTAACAATCCTTAATTATTAGGGGAATATTTTATGATCGAGGAAAAGGCATAGGAAAGATGAGGGTTTAGGAAAGTGCCTTTTTAGTAAAATGTTTGTGCTTACTAATCATAACTACAACCATTTAAAAGGGAAATCAGGACTATACCGAAAATCTCTTCTGCTATGGAACGTCAAAAGTGCTTGTAAACCTTGCTTGTGCAAACCTTGTCATACGGGTAATTTGACTAAATATATCTGCTGTATATATGTATATAGATACGCCCTTCCAGCTCCAGAAGCGAGGTAAGCTGGCAGTTAAATATCTACTAATATATCAGTTTCAAGCATGGTTTCGGCTCTGAATGGTGGTCTATTTCCGGGACGATATTAAGAGTATTTTATGTAGACTACATCACTAGACTCCCAACTGCCCGGAGCCAGTGGGATTATGTCATCTCCTATTAAGTTGTGTTGTGGGGCTGAAAGGAGAAGGAAGGGAAGAAGACAGAGAAGAAGAAGCCGGGGGAGCACCTGCCTATTCTGATCTGATCACGAAGGACGGCAAGTGCCATTTCAAGAAAGGTTTCGATTCTGGCTTGTGGATTTTCACCAGAGCGATACTAAGAGTACCTATATACCATTATACTTAGTTTATACTACTTTAATAACACAAAATTTCTTCAAAGCCATCCAAGAATATTCTAAAGATCTCAATTTTTTGAGCTACTCAACTCAAACTCGTATACTAGACAAAAAGTCACTGATCTCCTTTCAGACTTTCTCCTGTCATATTATAAACTCAACATTTAAACGTTCAATCGAAATATGAGTCAAAAGTTTAACGGACCTTACCAAAACAACGTAATATCAAGTTCATTCATCTTGCAATCTTACTACAGTGAATTTCACAACCCAAGTTCAGTTCCTCGAACCGTAGAAGTCAACAATGGTAAGGTGTTCCAAGACTCAAGTGCGTCAATGGACATTATTATCGCTACTTTCATTGAGCAGTTCACGCGTACAGTGTTTCAGGAAGAGAAACTCGATGACAAGGCTTGGGTTCGTTGACTGAGCCAACGTCGTTGTTACCAAATATTATTGCTCAGACCATAACTTATATTTAAATTATTTTATTACCGGATTTTCATGCGGAATGAGGCCGTTGTTTGGAGCCTTGAGGAATTCCCGTGTGTGAGATGTGTGGATACGAAATTAAACGATTTGCTGGAAATCCTTTCATAAATGTTTGTAACCTATAAATGCTATACAAATATGTTTTTGATTTTCATAAGTGTAAACTTACCGGCTTTCTCTTGATTAGGTTGTTGCAAATAATAATACTGCAAGGCGGGAATGATGGGTACGAATTGGAAGATATCTGAATGTTTCCAATTGGTTACTACAACTAATTAAATATGTCTCTTTAAATAAAATCAATAATTATGGCAACGTTTTGGTGATTTATTATTGCGGTATTATGCCGTGTTGCGCTCCTGATCTCCTTGTGTAGCCAACGTTTCGGACAGCATTACAGTATCCATCAGGGCAGATGTGTATTGTGACGATAGACACTGTAATGCTTAATGCGCTATATCCTTCTTTAACCAACTTTTCAGACAGTAAGTAATGCAGCATAAAACCTCAAAAAATAAATCACTATAATACTTTTGGCCGCGAAAATCTCAAATCATATCAAAGCAAAGTTTTTTTTGTAAATTGAACTCTCTGATCGTGAAATTACAGGCACTTAGAAAACTGCAAATATACCTGTTATATTTATATTTTTACATACGATCAAGTTGTGAAGGACCTAACATAAATTGAATAAATTTTATCCGCACCGCAAAAACACAGTAAAATCGTCGAAAAAATCTTGACGCAAAAATCTTTCTTTCTTAATTATAAATCGTTTTCTGACTCTCTATAAATTACAATAAACGGAAATAGTATCATTTATCACTTTTTTCAAACAAGAAACACACACATTAATTGAACTTTAAAGAGGGAAAGGATTTTTATGTCAAAATAACAATTAATTACGTATTTTAAAACATTTAATAAAAAGTAACAGTGTAAGAATGCTACAGGATAAATAAAATAAATTACAGTATAGGAACCATCGCTTCAGGGACCACGTGCTTTTTGAATTCATAAACTAAAGTGGACGTTAATAGCTTGGAGGTCCTCGACCTGAAGCAAAAGGTTTCACAATTTCGATGACACTGACCCCCAAGGGGGCCAACAGCCAACTTTCTTTCTCCCCAAACAGCGTGACCACCGCCGCCAATACTGGCAAGCGTATTACTGCACTCGTACAACATATTATAAAAGAAGACAACGTGTGTGTGTGGAAGAAATTAGCAAGGCGACTTTCAAATCGCTTCGAACCGCGTGCTGCGATTTAGAAAATGGCTCTGCTTATTTGATAGACCGATTGTTCAAATCGATTATTGAGATGTTGACTTTGATACACACGAAAGGAATTGTTAAATAGTGTATTATGCAGACATCAAAATTTAGTTATCAACTTCTCAACTTATCCTTTGAACTATTAATTTGACAGCTACTGTTGAATAAAACCTGGGTTATTCCAGTGGAATACAACTTACACACATTTGACTGTATTGAAAGAATGTTCTTTGATGGTCATGAAAAGAAATTCATCAAACCGATACATATAATATGTAGATACAATTTTAATTACAGTGACTGTCGTGCAAAATGTAATCATTAATATTTTAGTTGTTTTCTTCTAAAACTGAGGAAACCTGCTTCGGATGTGGTGCTAAAAATAAACCGTAAGATGAACATGATGATTTGGATTCAGAACTTGTCGAAGATTGTAAATTGCTGGGTGAAGAGTGGCCTGATTATAATCTCAATCTCAGATAGGTGAGATCACTGAAAAAAAATTTAACTACTATTTTTCAGAGGTGTGAGCAGAGAGAATGGAACGTTCACAATTCCTGCAACATATTCTCTCCTAACATAATCTCATGCATACTTTCCCTTATCCGAACAGTTAATATAACCAATCCTAAGTATTTAGTTTATTTGTGCTTCCACCACTCAAGCAATTTTTGGCATATTATGCCAAGTTTGCAAAAACGTTTCGTGAGATCGCTTGCCATAAAGTTCCGAATTTATAGAACTTAAAAACATGGTATAAACTGTGAAATCTAGATGAATTCATTGGCTGTAAATCACATTAAGTAGGTAGTTTTATATATTTCCTTATTGATATTTTGTATTTTGAGGAATTATATTAATGAAATAATATGGTTAATGTAAAAATATGACACCAATCGCTCGAGTGAATGCCTAACTTTTTTTTCTATCCTTTTAGGGGTCACTTATACGGACCGCATATTGTCTAAATGATTAGCCACTAACTCTCACAAGAGATAAAAAAAAACTAACTAACCATCACGCCGTTTCCCCGCAGGGGTAGGCAGAGAGGACGGACCGCCAAACAACTCGGTCTTGGCACACACTTCTTGCCTCATTCACATTCATACATCGTCTCATACATACTCTTCTATTATTCTGACTCTTGACATGGCCTGACTCGAGTATCTGATTCACTTGATCGTGCCATGTCTTCCTCGGGCGTCCCCGACTTCTGCTACCATTCGCATTTGCATCATATATCCTCCTTACACTCCTATCTTCGCTCATTCGCTCTACATGCCCAAACCATCTAAGCGTCCCTTTCTTAATCTTACTCATTACGCTTACATCAGCCTTGCACTCTTTGCGGATCTCCACATTCCTCACACGATCAAACATGGTTTTAACACACATACGCCTCAGGGATCTCATTTCAACAAGAGAATAACTAACTAATAATAATAACTCTCACAAGAGATTATTTTTATAATTAATGAAAATTTTAAAATGCCCATAGATATCGTGTAAATCATACAGACAAAAATGAAAACAGCACATTTTATATGAAGGTATCCCTAAAATCGAATAAGGTGTGCATGTTTTTTTTTTTTAAACAAAAACTGTTAAATGCATTAGGACGGTTAACAACAATTTAATAAGTCGAAAAATTGGTTTCATATCATCTGTTGAAAGAATACAAAGGTAGTTCAAATATATCATTCGTAAAGTTCCCAAACTGAAGAAGCCATATTTAGCAGCGTCCGATAATGATCTTGAACCTCAGACATTTCTAAAATCACATCTCAATCAACCCACTTTCTCAAACAAATTTTCCCATCACTCTCTGACCGCATTAACTCCGTCCCATATGCCTCTGACAAACATGCGGAATACCGGGCCAACCAAAATTACAAGAAACTGTCCAAAATTTAACAATAATTTTAAAACCGAGACTTTGGAAAAAACAGCAAATTTTGTCTCTGGCGTAATTTGTAATTTGTACAGCTTTTTTAATACAAATTATAATGCTTTATTTCAGATTCTTGGGAGGTTTGCGTTATCCCGTAAAACATATACAATAATAATACGATAATTTAACAAAAATAAGAACAAATAACGACGTAAAGCGGGGCCAACAACTTTCACCGGGGTGCTGAAATGCGTGAATCTGGACTCCAGCGGGATTTTATGATAAAGAGATTTCTGGAGTTGTTGGTACTCTTCCAAACCTGCTACCCGGGGTCTTATGAATAAAGGATTATTATATTATTGATCTGTTTAGAAAAGCTATATAAATATAGCAGCCAATAAAAATATGTGTTAAGAAAATGAAGATGTTGTTGGTAGTTCTTAATTGAAGGATGATACAGTTAAATATGGGTCGGATTAGCTCAATGGCAGAGCCCCCAGAGGCCCTTGTAAAGCTGAGGTCCTGGGTCCAATTCCTAGATGCGACCGAATCATTTTTTAATTTTTTCTGTTCCAAATTTTGATATTTTAAGATATTGATATATTGTCTTCTATGATTTAATTTTAATTGTTGTGCTATTATTTATTCTACGGTTATTGCCTATCACCTCTTGTTATTTTTACTGCGTGAATTATTAAATTAGTTTCACAGATGGGCGTTGTTTAATTTTCATATTTTTTTAGATCACTAAAAGATATTGGAGAGATTGGTGTTTTTAAAATGAAATATCCCAAAGTAATAGTGCCTATTTTCTTCTTCACACGGGTGAAATCGAGTAGAACCTCAAAGGAATTTATTAGATACGTTTTGACACGATTTTTAATGTTTTTAAATACCCTATGCAACAGTGGTAAGAACTGTTGTAAACGTTCTAATATATTATTATTCCGAACTAAATATCTCGAGATATTATCGTGTAGATTTAGGAATAGGTACTGTACGGCACGGAGGAATATGGCGTATTAATTCTCCAGGTAAGGCAAGACACATAATTGCCACTTTGAACTTGAACGAAGAGAAAGCATGTGACGCAAAACGTTACCTCTTACTTACGAATGCGGCATCGGTCGCTGTTATGGCACCAGTAGTTGTAAACCATAGTGACTTTCACGGTCAGGGAATTCAATAATCTTTTTTTCTAAACAAACATTCTTCAGCCACGAATAACAAGACAATATTTGAAAAACTACTACACCCAACACGGAATTATCCAGCAGAGGAATTGAACTCACGAGTGGGAACCTTAGTGGGATTTGATGATATTTCACGTCGCCCTTCCGTTGTTCTAATAGCTTAAGTTTTATGAAAGCACTATTTTTTCTGCGTTGTTCTCGTAGCTTAATTTATGTGAAACCATTCTCATTATTGCGTTGCTCGAGTACCTCAAATTATATGATGCCATTCTCATACTTCTGTTTCTCTAATATCTTAAGTTATGTGAAGCCATTCTCTTTCTTGCATTGCTTCTGTAGCTTAAGTTATATTAACTCATCTCATATTTGCTCCGATTTGTCGGCAACTATTTTATTCTTCTGAGTTCAATTTTCTGATTTAGAATGGTGAATTTCGAATGCATTTGGGTGATTTTTCACCAAATATGCGCGTTTCTCCACTATCTGATAGCTTAACAAATTTAAAGGGTTCGCCTGCAGGTTTAAATTTGTGCAACTTAACATTTTTCTCACTCTAGTTATATAATATTGAATTTAGAGCATCGCTCAATCATTATTTCACATTTTATTTAAATATATCTTGTTGTGATCAAATCTTTAAGTGCAATGATACTGGAATTGCGCCAACGTAATTTGGGGCAGAGAAAAGCGATATCCTTTCTCTGGTCCAGGAGACTTGTAATTCGAAATAGAGATTGCGCTACGCCAACCAACACACAATTTAATCGCCAGATTTCTGCACTTACCAAGTTTGGTGATTCTTTGGTTGGATGTCCAGCGGGGCCCGCAATTGAGAAGAAGTTCGATTAATCACAAATCGCATTTTTTCATATGAACTAATGCACACAATCGGCGAGCATGTGCAACGAATAATGAGATTAAACGGCGATTTTCTCTCCGGTATTTAGTCAATGACTGTTAAATTGTTTTCATAGGTTTGTGCCGTTCCATGTACAAAATCAAGCGCGGAGTTTTAATTCTTACTCTATGGTTGGTGGGAGCAGAACAAAGTAGATAATGCCAAAGAAATGACAAACCCTCGAATAGATATACCTACACAATTTCGACTTTATTTTATAAATTCTATGTTGAGCTCGTTAAATAAGACCCCAGAGCCGTTCATAGCTCTGACCATTCAAGTATTTTATAAATTATGGGCAAGAAGAATCGAAGTCAATAATTTCATAATCTATAATAAGAATATGATCACTTCTCTATATGGTTGACAATTCCTGAATAAAATCTTACGAAGATTAGAAAGTTCCGAGGAAAAAGTACAGATTCGTTCGGTGTTTACGTTGGAGGATTATTATTTTTATTGCCTAACCATAACCAAACTCATAACATTGTCAATAACACCAATTTGAAAATGATACTTAATCGATTAATGTTATGATCACGTTAAAAAAGAAATTATAGCTCAGGTGTTTGATAATTAGAAAATACATGGGTACATCTTCCATCACAGCGCTTTCCAAGGGTTCTCTTATCCATATTTATTCTTCTCAAGTTCTCAGTTCTTTTCATCACGGATGCTTTAATTTTCTAATACGCAGATAGACCACCTCTTCATCGGTCTGCTTCTGCTGGTACTGGTTTACCTCTCCACTTCGTTATGGTCTTTGGGAGTCCTGTCAACGGATACTATTTTAACATTTGTATCTGCTAAGGACATTATTAGCGAGACTAGAAGTCCGCAATGAAATACTGCCACTAACCTTGATATATGGCAGATGAGAGTAGATTTAAGGCTGTAGATACGAGATCCCTAAGACGTATCTGTGGTAAAACAATGCGTGACCGTGCCACAAATCTGATGATTCGGAAATAATGCAAAACTGATGTGAGCATTGTTAACTAGAGAAAGAAAGGGACGCTCGGGTTTTTCCACTATCTCCAGACAGTTAGAACATAATAGTGCAGTATTTACTTGGTAAAATATAGATCTACAGATAATCAATCACTTCCGTAAAACAGTTGCCAAAAACGAAATGTCTATAATTTTAAATTTATGTCCTAACAAATTCTTTTGATTTTCGGAGAACTTCAATTCACATCTAATAATGAATCCTTAATATCAACACTTTCTTCTTTAATATTCACTACTTCGACAAATTGTTAACTTCTTCTTCAAATAATAAATTATCGACGATCGATGACTAACCAGCATCCTTTATAGGCATGTGACCAATTAGTTGACTTCTCCATTTCAAAATGGCTATTTAAAAAAGCAATTGAAAAGTGACAACAACAGCGAGAAAGAAAAAAAATAATGAATGAAGAAAAAACACATGGACACATGAAATAAGAAAAAAAACTAGTATAAATACCTAATGATATGCAAAAGAAGAACGAAAGAAAGCGCGCAACTTATGATTATCGTCAACAACGCAAATAACTTTAGGTTTTTTTTGTATTTTCTTCTTCTGTGCATCACTTTGTATATCACAATCCTCCTCTAGTAGATTATGGGAGAGATTGCAAAAGAAACTACAGTATCTAGTACCAATTGGATTTTTTATGCGACCATCATTGTCAAGCATCACTAAAAAAACCCTCAAATAGAAAAAAAGGCGAGAGTTGTTGGTTACTATTGGACTCAACTTTTTACTTTTTATACTTAGGGGTGTCGACAAATTTATTTTATAAAGATGACTTATTGATAATCTTTTTCGTATCGAACTGGAATTGTTTTAAGTCCGACCTTTATTACTTCATCCATTTTAATGGCTTTTGTGATATAGCAGTATGATCCATGGTACTGAACTCGAAGGTCGCGTATTTAATTTCCTGCCAAGAAAAAAAAGTTTTGAAGTTGTTGGTTTTGTAACGAAAGATATAACTTGAAAACCCAATAACTACGTGTTCATCTAAATAAAAATGTGCTAACGGGAAAATATTTTTCAAATACTAAAATTAAACTATTAAAAGTATAGCACCTACATTTTCATATCGTTCCAGCGTGGAAGATATACCTTAGTATTGCCTTGGAGACCACCAATCACCCGATAATATTGCTAGTTTATTGAAAATCTGTTCAACTTATTCATCTTCCTGTTAATAAAACGGGACTGCAGACCTTTAACGAAAGAAATGACAGATTTTCTTAAAAACTATCACTGAAACACGAACGCGTTATGAGGATGTCGGAACACGTGTTTGTAAAAATTACAATATTTTCGTATTTCGTCATTATATTTATTATGATAAGTGTAGCTACATGATATTTTATTGGGAATTGGCGTGCCATCACGTTTTTAACAGGATTTTAATAAATCACAAGTACTCATTTTCTCCGTGCAGAACGTCGATTCTGAAATGGTTTTACCGATTGTGTTTTTTATTATTGGAATGCTTGAAATGGTTTTACCTATATTTAGTGACCAGCTTTGAACAGCCGAGCAATTCGCTTTTCGTTCCATCCTCTACTTCCTCAGCCCTATGAAATCGCTAAACAAAAGATGTAATAGTTCTATTGAATCCGGAAATTTGGAATTCGTGTGTGATTTCACATAAAAAACCTAACGAGAGTTCTATGAAAAAAACATACTAAATTGTTTAACATTTACTGGAATTGGATTGATATGTTAGTGGAATGAAATTCAAATTCAATGTCAAGAATCACGTCCTATCAAAAATATTAATAGATATTTGAAAAACAGGATATTCGATCGTTGACCAGCCCTAGTGTATAGAAATCCGCGTAATTTTTTCGCCAGTCCAAAGTGTACCAAACGGCATTGACCTGGACCGTGGTAAAAGTTCGTCGACATTGCCATTGGAGTCCGCCTCCATTGAAGAAGGCAAAGATTGAAGATATATATTAGCACCAGGCTAGCAGGAGAAAGCGGTAGTGATGCAACCAGTGCCAATGACTCTCACAAGGAAACGGCAGGCTATCGTCCTCAATATGGAGACTATGCAGATTCTTGATAAATACACCTGTCCACTTTTTTGCGCACCTTTTATTCATGTGGTATTTCTTTGAACTGATTGGTAGATTTGGTGTTTGATGACTAAATTATGGTGGTTTTGGGTTTCTGTGTTTATTGTTAGAATTATGATGATTAGTTAATGAAAAGAAAGTAACTTGTACTATATTAGAACGAATGGATATATTATGACGTGTGATGTATTTGAAAATACCGGAAGAAAATCGGCAAAGAATGAATTCTACGAATTTATGGATAGACCGGGATCAAAATGATGGTTTTAAAAGGCCGTAGGAGCATTAGAATATTATAAGAAAAATATTTAAAAAAACAATGTTCTTCCATTAGTTGATAGGTGAAGGAAAATACACTGGGAGAAACCTGTTTTTTTTGGTTTTGTCTCTTAGATCTCCGCTAAAAGCTCTATTTCCAATATATGCACCATTACGGATTAATCAGCTATATTTTCAATTTATTTAAATTCTCCTTGATATATATATTTACATTATTTATTTTTAAGCGGAGACGGTTTACACGTACTTCCCGCGAGCACTTAGGCCATAGGCCCATTGAGCTATCTCCAATTTTACCTGAATCCTTTAACAACAACCCAGTCCCTTTAATAAAGTTCACCAGGGTTGTCATTGGGTATGTGGCTATGTCTTCTGGTTCTACTGTATGTCTTCCCAGGTATCTGAGCCTAGTTCTTACCAAGGCAGGACATTGGCACCATAGGTGAATTGGAGTCTCTTCATCCTCTTCAAATTTCCTGCATCTATTGGTATTTTCCACTCCCAATATCTGCATGTGTCTCCTGAGATGACAGAGTCCCGTTAGTAGTCCTACCAGTTGCATCTCCTTGATAAGAAAACATATAATATTATGTGTACTTTAAATAATAATATTATACAGTTTCATCCGCTTTTCTAACCACTCGGTGATACAATTTAATGATGTGTCTCCATACTTGATACGGTCTGCCAATTTCATATGATAATAATTACATATTTCTTACATTCACTGACATACATAATATCAATTATTGTAATTGCTTGAAACTTTCAAATCGACTCTTTCGTTTCCTCTGTGGATCTTTCCTTTCCACCTTGAATATATTCAAAATCAATGTTAAGAGAAACATATAATAATAATATGAACTTGATTACCGATAAAATCTTGGTGTTCGTGAAACTGCATATAGTGTTGCAGTTTGCGATAGTGCAGTCACGCTTGGTGTGCAAAATTGTATGAATTTGACGAATCACCGAGATAAATGCAAAGTAATATGAGAAATTTCTCGAAGTTCGGAGATTGTGGATTTGGAGGATAGTAACCTGTTTGTGCTTATTATGAAGTGAATGGAAGGGTAAAGTAATGGGTCACCAAATTTGTTTTAATTGCAGATGTGACAAGTGCAATATGATTTAAATCCCAAAAGAGAACCAAGCTTATCAATTTGAAAAGAAATTTACTGACGGGGGTAGTAGGAATGTTAAAACAAGACACTGCCAATTCGGGAGGTTCTTAAGAAGTGAAAAATATCAAAGGATCAGTGGGGAATGTGACGACGATAAAGAAACACCGATTCACCAATTATACCAATATCCTACTTTCATAGGAAGGTTCAAATAATGTAGCTCAATTACATTTTGTGGAACCAGGAGACATAGTCAATCATAAAATGAAAACCTGAGAAACTTAATTCAAAAGACAAAGCTTATGTCTAGATATTTATATGTTATATGAAAGAAACAGAAGTCACCTATGTAAATTCTATCTGGATGGAAGAAACCAACCGAATATTGACAAAACTAGACACATTTTAGGGAGGCCTATGTCCGAATTTAGACTCCATTAAACTTATAAAGGAGTTGTAGAGAAAAACACAACAAAACAGACATAAAGGCATGTCACTGAACAACGAAACCTTCGTAGAAACCTTTATTGAAACCTTTGTTGAAACCTTCGTTGAAACCTCCCCTTTTTCTCACAAACGAAAGATGTATCTGAAAGGGAGAATGCTACCACAGCAAGATCTCTGAACTTTAAAATAACAGACTAAAGATTCTCTATAATTACTTTTGTGCAATTTTCAGAAAAATAATTAAATTGGTCTATTTTTTGCACTGCCCAAAAAATTACACTTAAATTTTCTTCAAAATCAGACACACACACCTTCCCGTCACTCTGGTTCCAACACACAACATATTTGGAACGCGGCGTTGACCCTGTTCGTAAACAAAGCTAATGTAAGCCAGCCGGATGCTCCAACACGTGAATAATGCGCGAATGTGTACCGAAGAAAGTTTTCACAGAGCGGCTGCGTTTTTGCGTGAGAGTTTCAATTTTCAATGTTTCGTTTATTTTTGGAACCAACCGATTAATTTCGGTCAAAATTACTTCCAGTTGGAATTAGAATACCTTTAGCTTTTTAGTGTTTTTTCAAATTTTTCGCATTTTCGGAATGGGTTTTGTCCAACATCCCGAAAACAAAGACTTGTTTGCATCGTTCTTTTTATTGTCACTCTTTTGATTAATTGAGTACTACTTTTTTTCATGTGCATAAGGCAAAGTTTAGGGATATTTTGAGACTGAAGTGAGAGAGGATGGGGAGGAGATAAGGAAGAGGAAGAACAAAATTGCCAAAGTCATGGTAGTGCTGAAACCAATTGACGTGATATTCCAAAACACAGTGATTTTTAGAGTGTTTCTTTACAGATTGATTAATCACAACGTAAATTATGACCGATATAACAGTTTTATAAAAGTTTCAACACGTTAACCACTGGACCGAATGCAAAAACAAACAGAAAATAAAAAGATTTGTTGTTCATTTACTCTATCCGGGAGTAATGCATTTGCCAACTCTGCCACGCCAACCAATCATACACCATCATTATTGACAATCTGTGGATACTTGAAAACTAATATTCTTAAAGCAATGTTCACATTACCGAAATTTGTCATCTTGTTATCTGACTGGAAATATATATTTTTTATTATTAAACTATGTTTTAAATTCTGTACTTCTCTGATCAGGTAGAGGCCTATACGAAATAGCATACCACTTTCTATACCAGTAATGTTATCAATACTAAGTATTACGCTTGTTTCCATGGGTTCAATTTTCAATCGACCGGCTAGTGGCTGTTTCCACCCAGGCGTCGCGGGTTCAATCTTCTACTAGCTATCCTCCATAATTGTACAAGCAACTTTTTCCTCTTATAATGATGAAAGTAGAATAATTCACACAATGTCAGATTCACACATATATTCATAACCTGGAAATGTTGTCTTATTAATAAACCCACCTTGTATTCAAGAAAAGTTTCTAGTAGTTTTATAAAATGAATATAAGCAATAATTATTAGCCTGAAACACAAATATATTGAAAAAATTATATCTTAGTTTGAACCCGCACCTTCCGATTGCCGGTCAGGTGCACGGAACCACTGTGCTACGTCGGCTTATTTTTAACCCCCACAAAATTTCAATAAATACTAGTATTTCATGCAACAATTATTGCTCTTTGATTTTTTTCACCAAAATGAGCCGACATATCCTAATGATATTTTTTATTACTCGTATTAAAATAAGTGGAAGTAGCACATTGGTTCAGAGCACCTGACCGGCAATCAGAAAGTGCGGGTTCAATTCCCGTCGGCGGCATTTATTTTTTCTCAGAAGGTTTTTTCAATTTATATTTGTGTTTCAGGCTAATAATTATTGCTTAAAATATTTTTTTATCTTTGTGCTTTGCTTAAAACCTTGTATTGTAAACACATGTTTACTTTTAATAAAAAAATAATAGTTGTATAAAACTTACCCAATCTTCTTATTTTGCAGGTATTACAATGGAGCCTGCTCGGTGGAATTGGGATTATTCAAATATGATTCCTTTGTCTGATTCTTTCCTTTCGTTCGTCTTGAAGAGTCCTAAATTAGTTTGGAACTATTACTTACTACTTACTTACTTCTTTATGTTTTAAAGAAACTTCTTTTGGCAAAAAAGCCTTCTATACCATGGTACTAAACTCTACAACAGAATCCCACTCTCATTCAAAACTCACAACAATGGTTTAACATTTAAATCTCAAATAAAAAGCTGGATACAAAACATATGGTGATCAGAAATAGATAATATACTCACATCATTGATGTATTACTCACATCAAATACAGACTAAATCCGAAACCACTCAACTGAACAAAAAAACATCTTATTATATACATAATTATAATTACTTCAGAAAAAAAACACTTTTCAGCATATTTATATTAACTTAATTTATTTTATAAATGTAAATTTATATTTTTTTATTAGGTTTGTCAACAGTGATTCATATCAAAGCTCTGTCAAATACAATTACATTTAATATGGTTGATACTATCACTAATTACAGACAAACACATATTGTATTATCCATACAATTAAATTTTAATCATATGTAAATTAAATTCTCTGCGGGAGATCCCAGTGAGGATATCATTATGTCCATTTGTTACAAAAAAGATAATAAAACACTTATTATTATATTGTCTTAACATCTAGCTTTTCTATATTTACACACTATTACTTCATCGGTATTTTAAATCATATCGGCTCTTCGACGGTAAAAACCTTGTTAATCAATCAACATTTTCCTGCACAATTCTTCTAGAATCTTCCTCTCAAAAATCTCGAAATTATACACCAATCAAAGGAGTCAGTGATTCCTTTTCGCACTAAACTTTCTCTGGCCAATTATAAAACAACAGGTAAACATAAACATCCCGTTCATCCGAAATCTGAATCATCAGTTTACTGACCTTGTAATAACAGCGTAATATAAATTTAATGTATTAGCTGTTGGGTGTTCTGAAAGGTTAAGAATTTTATGATTCTCTTCTTCTTCGTATGATGATGGTGGAAGTTGATTATAATATGGTTATCCAGCCAGTCGGGAGTCACTTGGTACAACAAAGGTGTGCCTCGTCAAAACTGATAAAGGGGACATTCTTTCCCTTATGATTGCCAATCTTCTATATTAGAGAGGGCACCAGAATGAGACGAAGAAGAATTATGATTAGCCATCCTAAAAGTGATCGCAATTTACCATGGTATCTGGTAAAGATGTGACACAGAGACGTGCATGGACGTATTCTGCAGGTTCTTGGTTTAATATTATCTCCGGAATGATCTGCAGTGCTACTCAGAGACAAACATACCTAAATTGAAAGACAAAAGTTTACACATCATTCCACATTTAAACTTGTAAAGCACAACGATCTTTTTTGTCACTAAACTACGATTCTGAAATCTTTTGAATATTATATTATTAGAAGGTACTGGGGCCTTCGGGGAACCAAGGAGAAGTGGTGAGGAGAGATGAGATCCTCTTCCCTCATGGGACCTTTAGGGAACCGAGAAGGAGTGGAGAGGAGAAATGAGGCCACCTCCGTGAACTCTTCCCTTGTGGGGCCTTCATGGAACCAAAGGGGAATAGAGAGGAGAAATGAAACTCTCTTCCCTTATGGGCCTTCATGGAATCAAAGGGGAATAGAGAGGAGAAATGAAACTCTCTTCCCTTATGGGCCTTCAGGGAACCAAGGGGGATTGGAGAGGAGAAATGAGACCTGGGAATACACATTGTGGAACCAGAAGACACATATCCAATAACAACCCTGGTGAACTTTATTAAAGGGACCGGGTGACTGTTAAAGGAGTGAGGTTTATATTTATGGGAGATAGCACAATAGGCCTATGGCCTAAGTGCTCACGAAAACTATATGAACCGTCTCCGCTCTATATAAAAAAATAGAAGGTACCCAAAAAACTTCCATCTTTGATCGTTTGTAAGGTGCACAGCTGGGAGACACGTCAAAGCTTACTTCAACATGCTTACAATTTTACGACTCATTTTTTTGTTCAGCAACTCTTTTGCGCTTTTGTTTTTGCTCGTTCTTACTCTCTTCCTACCTCTCATAACAAATATCCTTCGCACAGCATACCCAAAGACGACATAGGTCTTGAAATTTCTCGTATTCAAAATTTGCATTCAATATTAAATTAAAAGTAAAGCATAATATGCTTTTCTATTAACGGATCGTATTATTACAATCCGTTGAACTAGTTTAAGGTATACCCACACAGTGTTATGCGAGAGCTTCCGAAGTTCATGTGTGAAGGTGCTTGTAAGACTGTATTTGGTAATTTTTTAGGCTATTGACTGAGGCAGTGTCAACGCTCTTCGGCTCTGAAAAGTAGGTGAACAATTACTTCTGATAAGTAACTTTCTTTCCGTTTAACGATCAGAACCGGATTCGGAAGCAGTTTGGTCAATAACCCAAAATGACGAATGATGAAGTGATGCAAATGCAAATGATGGGAGAAGTCGGTGTTGGTTGGAGTTGGTGGGAGAAACCGAGCAGGTTAATGACGGAGAATGTTAAACCTGTCTAAAACTTGTCACCCAGCATCACAGCAACAGATATATCAGATTTTAACTGTTAATTTGACTTAAAGTTAAGGCGCATTCAGATAGAATTAGACTCAACGAAGCAGAATAGGGCTATGTGAAAATGAAAAGATTATCATTAATAATTTTTTGTTACATTTAAAACAAAAAAAACCCTGATAGCTTAGTATAAAAGTCGAAAATTAAGATGGCTTGGTCATATTCTAAGGATTACATAGACCGACTTTAATAAAAAATACCGACAAAATAAACAAATAGACTTTTTATTAATATATATTTTCCCAGATTACGGATAAATTGAAAATCTCTTACTAACATCACAATAAGCGGAAAATGTTGCTTATGTTGTGATGGAGGACTTAGCCAGCCACGGAATCGAACACACTATGCCTGGGTGAGACCCAGACGCGATGCCAACTTAGCCACAGACCAGCTGTAATTCTTCAAACGGGGCATAATGCAATGGGTTCGTAACTCGAATAACTTAGAAAGCTTACAAATATAAAGTACTTTTATTAAAAATCTGGTCAAATTGTTCTTTTTCCTGTTAACAACATTACTGGAAGACTATAACAAATGAATTGACAAATTTTATTAAAAAAAAAATCAGTAAAGCACGAATAAGTTATTATTTATTATTATTACATGCCCTGATGGGCATGTAATAATAATAAATAATAATATTCCTAAAGGAAACATAATACAACGAAAAAAGAAAAAATATTAAATGGTACAACAAAAGCATATAATAAAATAAGATACATTAGTAAAAATGATAAGAAGTCTCACATAAATAGATATTCAAAATAAAAATAAAAATATATATATTGCGAAAATTATAGATGTCTATTTGTGTCTCGATCTATAAAAGAGTTGAAATAAACAATATTTATATTGATTATTTTTAAGATGAAATATATCTCCCAGATCAGAGTATTTATTTCCGAGACTGTGAAGTCTTGGAATCGGGGAATTTTGATAAGACAGTGTCCTGGTGTTGTAAAAATAAAAGGGTAGTAAATTTCGGAAAGATCTTTTGGGTATGTGGATGCTGATTAATTGGAGTAACTCAGGACAGTCAATTTTGTAATGAAGTATTTTATGTAGTACTATTAAATCTGTGTTTATTCTTCTTTCAGAAAGTTTTAATAGGGACAATTTATCTAGTAAGTAGTTATAATCAATGTTTTCTACAGGAATATGCAATTTATAGTTTATATACTTCAAGAACTTATGTTGAATCTTTTCAATATTATCGGAATGAATATTGTAAAAGGTAGACCATAATGTAGAGCTATACTCTAGTTGGCATCTAACAAGAGTTTTGTACAGCATGATAAATGTGCCTAAATTATTGAAGTCTTTTGAAATTCTCAAAACAAATCCAAGAGTCTTAAGAGGAAGTTATGAGGAAGTCGGAACACGTATTATTAAAATGATAACATTTTGGCATCTCGTTCATTTTATTTATTCGGACAAGGCCACCTTGTTTAACACGTGTTCAGATATATTCTGAATGACTAATATTTTATTACGATATGGTCATTTACATTTTTTTATTTCGTATTCATTTTTCTACGTGTAGAACAAGGAAAAGTATCAAAACTGGGAAGGGTCATTATACTCATTATCTTTAAACATGGAACAGATAATAAAATACTATATTTTGGTATTTTCATTGGTTTTTTTATTCTCAACATTCTTACGAGAGTGGAGGTATTTTTAAATAAAAATTATGTTCACGAATAAATTTTCAATGATGATTTAAAGAGTGCCATTTTCACAACGACCTGTTTTTTTTTATTCGTCACGCGGAGCGACATTGGCGTTTTACATGTCATAATGACGTTGTAGCCAGTTGTAACCGTTCTTTGTCTTGTTCTGTTTCGTTCAGATTTATTAGTATTATCTTCTTCTTCAATGATAATTTCTTAATAAATTAGAAATATTATGTTTTCTCCGTTGAGCTATATTTTAATTCACGAAGTTCGTCTCTGTGTTCCTGGTAATTCGCCACTCACGTGTTGGTGGAAGTACAATATTAATTCTAATCAAATCTGTTGAATATCAATTTCTAATTTTATTTTAAGTTCATGACCACTAATCAGAACACGAATGCATGCCTAGACAGATATATTATTAGCATTAGTGTTTATGGTTCGGGTAATGCCTTTGTTAAATTAACTTTTTAATAGAAAACTCTACAAAAACTGTGGAAAAATCTCGAAATTGTAACAGACAGTAGTAACAATAAGTTATTTTTAATCAATTTCCTCCAACACGTCAGTGATTTTTATTATTTTTATTTTGGTAAAATATCTTACATTTCTTAGTAAAATTTAGTAATGTTGTCCACACTGGGTGGCTTACCCGTGCTGAGTGATTGATTAGAATAATTTGATATTGTTTGATTTTATACCCAGCTGGGCTTCTAAACGGATTATAAGTACAGAATATACCTAGCGAGCTATCAAAAATTATACACAAATTAAATAATGAAATAACATTAAACTTGTAAAATATTAGAAAATATGTAAATAAGAAAAATATTAGAAAAACATATGCCAGCAAAATAAAATAAAATATAAACTAAAACCATACATGTTTTGTTCTGCTCCCACCAACCATAGAGCAGGAATTTAAACTCCGCGCTTGATTTTGTACATGGAACAGGCACGTACAAGTAGCAAGCCAAACGTGAGCGACTAAACACCGGAGAGAAAAACCGAATTAAAAACGTTTTAGGGGGTATTTTACTATCTCTGATTATGTTCTGACCAAGCACTTATCCGCGGATTAGTCATTTTTTCGTTTTCACTATATCTGAATAACGCTAACGCTCAGGTTAAAGTTAGATTTGACTAATCAGTGCTCGAACTTAACGTTAGGCGCTATTCCTCGAATCAAAGATGGCGTCAAAACATTCCGAGTTTAACAGCTGAGAAGTGAGTCGAATTTTGTAGAATGAATTTGAATGCTTGTATGATCCATCCTGAATTATTTGATTGTGTTCAAAATAAGAAACAATGTATTAATTCGACACGAATCTATCTAAAATGATCTGATAATCAACATAACATAACCAAAAAAATGCACACTTCGCGGTGTGCGGACTGTGACGCATGACAGCCGTGGCAGTAGATGGAGTAACTGCAAACATTTTGCGATGTTGCCAGACTATTTCGAGTGTTATCTATCCGGAAGTTCGAAACAATGGTGAAACGGTCGCCGTTGAATAACGAAGTTATTCTGATCTTTAAATCCAGCCAACGGATAGCTCGTCAGATATTTAGCCCGACATAGTGAAATACCCCCTTAATCTCACATTATTCGTAGCAAATGCGATTGATCAATTGTGTGCATTAGATCATGTGAAAAAGGGTGACTTACGATTAATCGAACGTTCTTCCCAGGTGCGGGCCCCGCTGGACATCAAACCAAAGCATCACCAACCTGGTTAGTACAGAAATCTGGCGATTACTTTGTGTGTTGGTTGGGGTAGCGCAATCTACTTTTCAAATTACAAGTCTCCTGGAACAGAGAAAGGATAACGCCTATCTCTGCCCCAAATTACAACATATAAGAAAAATCACTAAAACTACATTACTTACGCTACAATAATTTGTTGGATTCAACAAAGTGCTGGTATCATTGATGTATTAGTCTATGGCTGGTATAGATTTCGTTGTTTTTATAATAATAATAATAATAATGTTTATTTCAGCTGGACAGAGCGGTGTGTGCAATGCCTGCCATTAAAGTTTACATTTAAGTTAATACATACATAAAAAGAAAATCAATAAAGAAATAAATAAAAATAATAAAAAATGAATACATTGATGAGCACATTAGGACTTTATGGTGGCTTGAGTGAAATTCTCCATCTCTGGTGTAGAGGCGCTCCCTGCCACTGGGCAACGGCCTGGACGAAAGTATTGTTCTATCTCTGGTAGCGTTGACTCGTCCCGGCTATTCTGTGGCGCATCAAAGCAGCGAACCCATGCACCCTTCCTTCGGTGAACATCCGTGAGGCGCTGCATCGCCAGGGGAGGCCAAATAGGGCTCTGTATGCGTGGTTGTACTGTACTTGGCGTGTGTTCATGACGCCTTGTGTGTATGTCGTCCATAGCTCGCTAGTGTAGAAGCTCATTCAATATGTTTGGAAAAGTTGTAAATGGAATCAGTAAATATAATATCTCGTTATACTTATTAATAACGATAACGGAAAAATTGGAAAAACGTAGACTCTTGAAAAAACACATACAACCTTAATTAGAATGTTTTGTTCTTGTCTTTCTCCAGGGCGATACTGAGAGTATCCTTTCCAATCAAATAAAACGATTAAAATGTTGACGTTTCTGTTGTACAGTGCTGGAGGAGTAGTATTTTATTCCGATATATCAGACACAGTTTTAATGTTTAAAATTTTACCAATTTGGTATTATTGTCAGCATTTCTTCAACTTAAATATGTAGACAAGAATTCAAAAGGTTTTACTAGATAAGACAATAAACTATTAATATTACACATACAAATATTATTTATATATCTGGAGCTATAATGCTAGATAAAACTTGGCATTGTATCTCAGGGATTCACTTTCAATCAAATGTATTTCTTTGCAGGCTGCAGAGTGTATTATTGAATATATGTAATTTTGAATTGCAATATGTATAATATGTTAATTATTAATAACGCCAACATGAACCTTTGTAAACATGCAATTATTCCTAAAATCTCTGTATAACTAATAATGAAGGTAATAAATATGGATTACTCACAGACAATATAGCTGCGCGTCTTTTGTTGGCAGCCATCTTGCTCGCGTAAGAATTTTATCTTTCAATATGCTTAGTAATTAAACAGTAAATGGCTTTAGTATTACGTTAAGTCTCGAGTCAAGAATATGGTTAATCAGTTTTAAGGATACCAGAAGAAGAAGGTTATGAACCACTTAAGTTATGAATTAAATCAAAACCATTTCACTACCTCAAAGGCATTACACGATAAAACCTCTTTGTTAACAATTTCATGGAAATGGAGATAATTATTGACTTTACCAATTAGTAATTATACAACACTTGATAATGTATTTTTTCCTGGATGGGTAATATTCCGTAACATAGAAAACAATGAACTCAACGATGGCATGATAGGTAATACGTTATTTTGTACTTGCAGTTTGCACATACAAACATGAAGGTGGAACTAGCATGAGGAAGAACTAATAATGAAAACAAACGGAGCAGGTGCATACGACATTAAGGCTTCGTTTTGTACGTTCAAAAGGGGAAGATTGCTAAAGATGATTTGAAAGGGAAATACGCAGATGCGCTTATATTAAAAAAAAACAACCAGTAAAACCATTTTTTAATTTTACTGCAATACATCTACAGGGTTTTCCAATAAAAGGTGTTATTTTGATATTCAATCGTAAAAGATCAATGGTTTCGTTGCTTGTGTGGCACGTAGCGCCGTCTTGTTGAAAGTAAACGTTGTCCAGATCAATACCATCTAATTCCAGCCATAAAAAATCATTAATCATCTCTCGATAGCGCAATACATTCACCGGAACTGTTGCTCCAGCCTCATTTTCGAAAAAGTAAGGTCCAATGACTCCGCCGGACCGAAAATAGTGGACTATTCAAAATAACACCTCTTATTGGAAAACCCTGTATTTAAAAAAAAATAATTATTTCGTTTATTAACTGCTGTAATATCATTAATTTGTTCCCGAAAATAAAAGTGAAATTCAAATATAGGTATTTATAAAAAAATAGTTCGTAGTGCATAAGTAGTTGTATTTAGGTAAACCCCCTCTCTCTCTTTCTCTCTCTCTCTCTCTCTCTCTCTCTCTCTCTCCTTTTTTCTCCTTTTTTCTCTCATCCCAACTCTCAAATAGAATAGGCGATAGTCACGAGAAAATTAAATTAAAATTAGGCTAGAGAAAATTAAAAAGAAATTAAGAGCTTATAAACAAGTTTTGAAGGGAAGAATGTTATGTCAAATTGCTCTGTGATCTTTTTAAGGGTAGAGCATAAATTAAAATTAATTAAAATAACCCGTGAAAAATTGAGGGTCAGAAAATTGATGGTCATTTTCTGTAAAAATATTGTAGTGTGTGTTTGAATTATTCCTTGCACAAGCAGTTCGAATTTTTAAAATGGCACTTGAATACAAAGCAAATTTGAGTTCATCAAAAACATTATTTTAAATATTTTTTAATAGTATGGAATGGCACCATATTACTAGAAAAACACTTTGAGGTTATTACTGCAACACCTCCCAGCGCATTCAGCCCGTGCCATGGTACGATGTCTTGGAAGTAATAGTTACCTCTTGGTTAACTAGAATTAGTTTAATAACAGCGTCTGCTATTTCTGCATTCCTGGTGCATAGTTATATCTTTCCTCATCAAGGCAGTGCCTTTTACATCAAAAAGGCTGTTTTTTTTGTCTGCGGGGTGAGGAATCATGTAAAATATGATTTCGATTTTGAAAAATGGTTCATTTACTTCAGAGTGGAAAATTATGAAAAAAAAATCGCCTTATGGATCAAGATTTTTCTGATCTTATACATACAATTTTATTATAATACCGTCAAATTATTACATTTTTTTCTGATTACCTACATTTCTCACAGAATAACATTTTTCCGATTGAAAATTTGAAAAACATATAATTAATTAAGCTTACTGACTTACTAATTAGATTATTATACGCCGGTTCAACGTTGGTGTAGTAAAGCCGATCTTGAGACTGGTTTAAATCATTTTAATCATTCAAACACCATAGAAATAAGTCCAGTTTTTAACTGTTCTGACCTTACGCGCCGCGTGATATTTACACCGTGTTTATAAGTAAGGGGGTACTGTTTATTTGCAGTATTGTTTACTAAGGCATCATCACAAAATAGTATAAAATTTATCTTTGAGTTTTGTACTTTTACATTTTATACTTTTCTTTGAATTGTTGTATTTTTATATTTTATACTTGTTACTTTATACTTTTCTTTGAGTTGTTGTACTTTTACATTTTATACTTTTCTTTGAGTTGTTGTATTTTTACATTTTATACTTGTTACTTTATACTTTTCTTTAAGTTGTTGTACTTTTACATTTTATACTTTTCTTTGAGTTGTTGAATTTTTACATTTTATATTTGTTACTTTATACTTTTCTTTGAGTTGTTGTACTTTTAAATTTTATACTTTTCTTTGAGTTGTTGTATTTTTATATTTTATACTTGTTACTTTATAATTTTCTTTAAGTTGTTGTACTTTTACATTTTATACTTTTCTTTGAGTTGTTGTATTTTTATATTTTATACTTGTTACTTCATACTTTTCTTTGAGTTGTTGTATTTTTATATTGTATACTTGTTACTTTATACTTTTCTTTGAGTTGTCGTACTTTTACATTTTATACTTTTCTTTGAGTTGTCGTACTTTTACATTGTATACTTTTCTTTGAGTTGTTGAATTTTTACATTTTATATTTGTTACTTTATACTTTTCTTTGAGTTGTTGTACTTTGGCATTTTATACTTTTCTTTGAGTTGTTGAACTCTCAGATTGTATGCTTGTAACTTAATACTTTTGTTTGAGTTTTTGTACTTTCACTATTCTTACTTTTGTTGCACACGTTGTGCCGTATATATGAATAAATTATAAAATAAAGTTGCTATCGTATCTGTTTGTTTGTGCGCTTAGTTCTTCTAAACTACGCACCGGATTTTGATATGGTTTTCATTATCATTTAGAAATTTTCATTTTAGAAAAACGTGCACTATATTTATAGAAAGTTGTATGTTTTAAAATAAAGTCGTAAAAATATTTTTTCTGGTGCAAATTGCTAACGCCGTCTAAACCTTATGAGATACATCAAAATAATGTACTACGGAATTGTATATCTTATAAAAGCCTACAGAAAAGTTGACAGTGGTATATGTCTATCTACTAAAGGTATAGTACTATAGTACCCACGTACTGGCTTTGCTCTTGTGGAACTTTTGCTATGATGTACTACATTGTATTTTTATTTGTATAACTAACTGTTCCAATTTCAAAGCTTTCATAAAAAAAAATCAAAATAATATTTTTTTTAGTTGTTGAAATTCTCAAACCAAAAACACATAATGCAGTTTTTCGCTTTTCATCATAAGATTTATCATAGATAGGTAGTACATCAATGTATGAATTTCGTTAATTATTGTTTGTTTTAAATTCAACGGTAGTTGGCTGATTATCGATTAAAATAGATCTAGCCATTTCTACACAGTGAAATGCAACACGCAATGTCCAAAGCACGGAATAAAATAGAAGCCTAGACCTTTGCATTCATTATAATGAGATCGTCTATGCGGTTAGATAAGTACCTACCTAATCGAGGAAATGACTAATCAACCGGGTAATAATTATTATGGTGTATAATTTTCCACTGTTGCAACACTGGCCCCGGTCGCGGACGAGAAAGGTACAGGGGGCGATCACGCCCATTCTTGGAGTCGATGGCCTCTCTATACGTCTACGTGTTTTTCGCGCCAAATGCAATATGTCATGATATCACAGTGCCGTTAAAACAAAGGGAAATTCGGGAAATTTGCTTCATATCAGTGATTGTCAAAGTTGGATAAATTGCGCTATCGAGCTGTAAGTTATTTTTAAATGTGAATACCTACCGTAGAAGCAGTGGCGGTTCGGGGTATTATTCACTGGGGGTTCAGAAATTCAAGGGAGATATTATATATATGTATATATATATATTTTAATTTCGAGCCCTTTTAATACAAACTCGCATGTTTTTAAAATGTAAACAACTTTATATTTCGCCTTTGTTCAACAGTTCTGCTTTTTAGTAGAAATCCGAACCAAAATAGGAAAATATTGCATAACTAGCGACCTTAGACAATACGGCGTTTGATTTTTTTTTTTATTTATCAATGATTTATCTAAAGAGGGTTGATTTTTTAATACGAAAACAAAAGCATCTATTTGAAAGGTATATTTAAAAATGCCTTAAGGCTATGCACTACGTCGTGTAATATTTGTAATTGAGCCGCTATCAATAACAACCCTTACGTAGATGGCGATAAGGTTTAAATTCCCGCTTAACACCATCCGCCTGTTTTGATTTATGCAAGAAAAAAACATGGCCAAAAAGTGCCTTTTATTTTATATTGTGTATGTTCAGGCATAAATATTTATTTTTTTTCCGATTATTTTATAAATAACTTAACTTGCCACATTATACAATAAAATCATAACCGAAAATGGGTTCGTAAGTAGGAGATTTTGAACTTTAAAGCAGTTTTCAAAGGCCTTATATATTATTTTTTTCTGGGCTTATAAAAAAACTTATCTAAAAAATACTCGATTATTTCAAAGGCCAAGATATGTATTCTACTCGCAGTATTTAATAAAAGCATCTGAAACATTTCTAGGCCAACAAATTTTCAAACCAAAAACACTTGATTTTGCATTACTACGTATGACATCGCCTTAAACATAGAAAAATTTTATAAAGTAAAATAACATTTACCTTGCATCTTGCAAAGTCCAAGATGCAGAGCCGGGAAACACGCGAAACGTGCTCCCAACATTTGTAAACATTTGATATTTGGCACATGAGAACGGGTCGTTTCTTCGACAGCTCGGTTGTGTAACGATTTGCCAGCCTCGGTGTTTCTTCCCTCCTACAAAAGCATCCCCAAAGATGACGTAAGTCCTGAGTGAAACTATTTTCCTAAAAGCCTCCTGTGTGGAGTTTATGTAAAAAAAGTTAGGATGCAGTAGTTTTTTATACTATTTTGATAATTACTATCTGCATCTGTGTTTTCTCCTTTAATAACTGAGCCAAAAGAATTATGGCATTCCCGATTGGGATAAGTTGTGAGGCTGAAGAGATGGAGAGAGGAAGGTTGGATAGTACCTGGCTAATCAAATTTACTCACCAAACACCGCAAAACTAATTCAAGCAACAATTCGTTTGTGAATGCTGGTTTCTGTACCACTCTGACACTAGTGAAAATGTTTGATTAGGCATAATCAAAATAACTTAAGTACTGACCTATATATTTACAATTCCCCACTCCAGTTTTGTAACCAATATCTTTGAGTTCTGAGCCAAGGAGCATACTATGCCAAATAGGTCGTAAATGCGATAGAATTTTTCTAAAAGGAGTGAAAAAGCATGAAATATATTTTTGATAAGGGGACCATGAACCAAATAACTCTGGGAAACTCTGCTTTAGACTATATTCTCCACAAATCCCACTTCTCCAATATTCTTATCGTGTTATTCAATTAAAAAATGTTACATAAAGCTCGGCCAATGTTATCGAATGCATGTTTTTAATTTTACTTCGTCATTTCAGAGAATGTGTGTTCATTGCGTGAACCATTCACACTGTCATCATCAGGAATTCAAAGGGTTTTCTATACCAATCAAAATTAATAAAAAAATATTTGAAATATAAATTAAAATTTTGCGATACAGGTCGTAATAATATAAGCATACATTTCAATAGAAGGATGGCAGGAAATTTATCTGGTCCATGAGATTTATTTACACCTAGAAAATTAATTTTATTTAGCAACATCATTTTCTTCAAATGTACATTTTTCAAGTAACTACCCATCACACTGTTTCCCCGCATGGGTAGGCAGAGTACATGGATCTGTATTGACACACGCTCATACACTTCATACACATTCATACATCGTCTCATACATACTCTTCTATTATTATGACTCCTGACGTGGCCAGACTCAAGCATCTGATTCACTTGTTCGTGACATGTCTTCCTCGGGCGTCCCCGACTTCTACCATTCTCATTTGCGTTTTATATTTGACTTACACTCCTTTCTTCGTTATTTCGCTCTACATGCCCAAACCATTTGAGCGTCCCATTCTTAATCCTACTCATTACGCTTACATCATTCTTCCAATGATTTCCCCATTCCTCACACGAGCATGCATGGTTTCACCACACACACGCCTCAGGGATCTCATTTTTACAGCATTCAATCAACTTTAATCCATTCCTCTGCCAGTTCCATGCCTCACTACCATACATCAGGGTAGGTACAGCACTACATTGTGGACTTAGCTTTGCTTCTTTGGACACATTTTTTTTTACTAGCGCAAACCGCGATCAGTCCTTTATTAATGGAGTTACCTGCATTTACCCTTCTTTCGATATCTTTATCAGCCTTTCCATCTCTCATAAACATATTTCAATTTTTAAAATATTTTTAAGTCAGTTTGGGCATAGTTCTTTTTTTATAAAAATATTCCTAATTAATAAAAATTTTATATTTATCCTATTACTGTACAGTTTTCCAAACCTTTTCCCAAATAAATTAGCAATTTTCGAGGACTATCCCACAATTATTTTAACGATACTACATTATTGCTGTTATTCCGGATTCGGAAAAATTAATTTGAAGTTGAATCAACATTAAAATTATGTTATTATTCATTGAATACATTGAATACATTGAAATCATTGATGTCGGAAGTTGTTTTAAAACGTCTATGGATTAACTTCTCACATTTAAATTCGTTAATAAGTATTTTATTCCTTTATCATTTTGGGTTCAGAGAAACAAAATTTTTCGTGACAGAAACATATTTTAAATGTTCTTTTAGTGTATACAAAAAAATACAAATAATCAATATTAACCGTCCAATAACTGTGTTCAAACGGTGTACATATATATTTAAACGTAAAACAATAAGTAGGTACGTAAAACAACAACAAAAAACAAACTAATAAACAAGAGATAATAAATTTATTCGAAGCCAAGTAAATAGTTTTATAAAGTGCTGGTGACTATTGCTAAATATGTCCGAATTCTTTTCACTAGGGTGGATGTTATGTTACAGTCTACACATTCGCACACGACGCTGGGAGAAGGTTAAGGCGATGCGATACGTAGTAATGCAAAATCATGTGTTTTTGGTTTGAAAATTTGGTCGCCTAGAAATGTTTCAGATGCTTTAATTAAATACTGCGAGTAGAATACATCTTGGCCTTTGAAAAAATCGAGTATTTTTTAGATAAATCTTTTTATGAGCCCAGAAAAAAATAATGTATAAGGCCTATGAAAACTGCTTTAATGTTCAAAATCTCCTACTTACGAACCCGTTTTTGGTTATGATTTTATTGTATAATGTGGCAAATTAAGTTATTTATAAAATGATCGAAAAAAAAATTAAATATTTATGCCTGAACATCCACAAAATAAAATAAAAGGCACTTTTTGGCCATGTTTTTTACTTGCATAAATCAAAACAGGCGGATGGTGTTAAGCGGAAATTTAAACCTTATCGCCATCTACGTAAGGGTTGTTATTGATAGTGGCTCAATTTAAAATATTACACGACGTAGTGCATCGCCTGAAGTCAGTTCATTGGAAAGGAATATGGAAAATGTTTCCATATTCCTTTCCAATGAGCTATATTAAATAAAACAATATGTAGGAACGTAAAACAACAACAACAATAAAAAACATAAAAGAAGAGATAACAAAGTTTGAATTAAGTGAAGCCAAGTTAAAACAAGAGATTCGAGCAATCTAATAAAGTGCTGAGAGGTAAATATGCCCTTGTAAGTTATATTACAGTCGACACATTCGTTCTTTGGGAAGGAATATGGAAAGTTTCAAAGTTTCTAAGAAGACGGTGATTGATTTATCAACACATAAATATATAAATGTTTTTTATCTTACATTTTTTGCAACAATAGAAATAATGATATAAATATCCTCACTGGGATTTCTCGTGCTGAGGTTTTCATTTCACCTAAAAATGTAGACAATTTGTCTCGACGCCATCTAGTGAGAGAGTTAGCACTTACAATGCCTTTCTCATATAAAATAAAGTTGGTTGTTTTCAGGTGGAAAAAAAACGTAACAAGCAGTAATTGTTGAATGAAACACTAGTATATATTGAATCATTTCGCGGGTAAGAGATAAGCCGCCATAGCTCAGTGGTCAGAGCTGTCGACTGGAAATCGAAGGGACACGGGTTCGAGTCCCGTTGGCGTCATGTATCTTTTATTAGGAGAATTTTCAATGTGGATGAGTGTTTTAGGCGAATAATTATTGCTTGTAAAATAATTTTCATTTACATATTATTATAATTTATTTGTATAAATAATATGAATTAATTATAAATATTCAACAAATAAATGTATAAATGTTTTTATCTTACAGTTTTTGTAACAATAGATGTAATGATAATAATATCCTCACTGAGATCTCCCGTGCTGAGGATTTCTTAATTTAGTTGTATAAATAATTTGAAGTAATTATAAATATTATTATGTAGTGTTTTATCTGATCTTTATATGGTTTCTATCCTGCTTTTTATTTAAGACTTAAATGTTATGATATACTGGCGATTTTTGAATGAAAGTTGGATTTTGTTGTAAAGCTTAGCACCAAAATGTAGAAAGCTTTTTTGCCCAAGTTTTGTTTGTTGTAGTTTCTTGTTGGATATGTTTTTGACCTTGAGATTTAGTGTTTCTAAAAAACGTATTGGTTGTTATTTCTTTTGTTTTGTATTTAAGAATATTAATTTTAAATTTATGAATATAATAGCTTGATTAATATGCATATGGAAAGTATTTACCATAGAATATTGACATGACAATGTAACAGCAATCAGATTCAGTAAGGGGATAGGTACCTAGTTCAACGCTCCAAGCGCCAAGTGAAATCGCTGTTACGTAGTGGGTTGACGAAGGTGCAAGTTTGTCGCGAAAAGCCGACAGTGGTTACGCAATGATAATGTTGTCGTAATTGATGGAAGTTAAAGAACTTGAATTGCCGACTTGATCAATGCTAATTTATGGCAAAGCAAGTTTCTCTTTAATTCGAGCGATGGAGTTTTTTATATGTTTTGTCTGGTCTAGAGATTGTCGGGATGGATTGTTACGTTGCACTAGATGTTAACCCATCTTTCACTAGATTTTAACCTTCATACTTACTTTGTTTTCTAATTTCATAAACGTGTTAAAATGAAACATCACCACCTTCATCGGGGATTGGCTCGAAGCTCACATTCAGAGAAGATAAACATTCCCCGGTTACGAATAACCTAACAATATTTAGAAAATCTCCTATTACCACCACAGTACGCGGAAAATGATGTTTTTGTTGTAATGGAGGTCTTTGCCAGCCAAGGTATTGTACAGTTTAGGATTGTTGTAAACAGAAGTGGCGCCCTCTCTTATTTTAGAATCGAACTGTTAAACTTTTCAAACCATTTTTTTTATTAGCTAATTTTAATTAATTCCAACGAATTCTTAACTAAAATATATTTTTTTTAAATGGATGTACACGGGATATTCGGATGTAAGTTATTTGATTGATGAAAATAGTTCCTTATTGTGGGACGGAAGGATTTTCACTGACTTGGTATATTTATATAAAATTCTAAATGATGCATTTTTTATTCCAGAATTGCTTGTATTGATAAGCTTTCGGATTCAACTACGTAATACTAGAAGTCGGGATTTATTTTTGGGAGTAACTACCATATGTATTCCTCATTGCCCAGAATACTTACAGAGGGAAATAATTATACAGATTCAGTGAACATCTTCAATTTATCATTAAACAAATACAAAAAGTTTTTACTGAGGCAGTTGAATAAATGATGTATAATTTTTACTAGCCTTATGTAAAATCCCCTAAAGAGATTATTAATAAATAAACGAATTAATTTTAATTATTTTATTTATAACGCTTTGAAAATTTGTATAACTTTTTTCAATTTTAACTGTAATGCTATCGGAAACGTTGGCTAAATTAGGAGATGCTGCACAGCATAATACTCTATGTAAAAATAAAACATTATAAAACTAAATGATGTTCTGAAATTACATTGATTTTTCTTAACGATTTTATAAATCACATATACTTGTATACAGGTATTATTACATAATTACGTCTAATCGCAATAATCAACTATGTAATAGAAATTTCTCCGGCGGCTGGGGTCACCGCACTTCCCCTACCACTACCGGTAGAACAGACACAGAATAGAGGGGTGAAGTCTCAATGGAGGGAGAGAGCCGGCTGCACTTAACCTAGGCCGTTATTGCCATGTTCCGTGCACTGTGTACTGTATTTTGTGTCGGGGGTAATTGTATAATCAACTGAGTTATTGAAAACCGACAGCCATCTTGGATTGGCCGTGAAAGTTAAGGAAAATGCATTCGAAAGCCTTCCAGATTTTAATGAATACACAATATTGTTTTTTTAATTTCATTTTAACACTATAAAAAATCTTATCGTTTAAAATGAGTATTGCTAATTTATTAAGAATCTCTAGGAATATTTTTGAACTTATAATTTTAAAAAATGTAGTGCAATAACTATATATAAATATTCATGTTAGACTTGTATAACAGTCAATAGATGTCGCACATTTTATTTTATTTTATTAATACAAGACTTAGAGGGTACATGTGGTTTTTGTGATATTTCACCCTCCATGCTAGGGATGACCCTGTGTTATGGAGGGTGAATTTTACAGTTCTTGAGAGAATCTATACATTACTATGATATGAAAAAGAAAAATAATAAAAATGATGAAAAGCTATTTAGGGTTGCAAGAAGAGAATGGAGAAGTTAGAGAATTATAAGATTATAAGAATTACTCAAATTATTAGTAAATAGATCAGACTAATTATTTATTTACATACTTTACCGTAAGTTAGGGAATAAGGATTATGTTATGTTATGTATTATATGTTTATTATGTATTATATGATTATGTATTATGTGTTATAATAAGTTATGTTTTGTCTGAAAGGTGATTAATTGATAGAGTGTAGAATGAATGGGTATTGTAATTGTAATGTATTCCGTGTGTAAGGATCCATTTAGTAATTTGTTTTTTAAAGGAATAGGGTTGACTCACGGTTTTTAGGTTTTCAGGGATAAGGTTAAAGATTTTAGGAGCTAGGAAGAAAAATTGTCTTTGAGCTGACGTGGTATGTAGTGAAGGTACTTTGTAGTGACCGTTGGTTATTGTTCTGGTGGCTTAGTAGTGTTGTAAAAGAGTTTTGTTTTTATATTTGAACCGGAAATGTATTAGCGAAAATTTTAGGTTAAAATTTTAAAATTTTAACCATTAAAATAAAAAAAATTATATATGTATAATGATATTTTCCCTGTGATTTGAACGACACAGTCAATTAAAACAAAATTGAGTTTCCCTGTAAGGAAAGAAAAGGTTTATTTTGTTAATCTCACAAGATTTACATAAAGAAAAGCATTCAGTAACAAAACATTACCTGTAAGGAAAGAAACGACATTTAATGTTATTAATTGTTATGTCAATTCCTTAATCACAATCACGATAGCAATTACAAATTATTGAAATTATTCCCATCAATCTGCCTTGTCACAACCCATAGATTATTTTGACTATGTCTTAAACCATAGATTACGAAATATCGAGTCGACTGTGTAGGTACTGTGGCGCACATCCAGCCAGTGACAGTCCACGACACACACAGCCACAATGACGAGAAAAGCTCGGTATTGCCTTGAATTAAAGAAAATTATATTTTTCTTTACATATGTATCCAAGACACTATCTAGATTGCATTTAGTTCGGGTTAAATACATAGAGATAGTAGCCAAAAATATGCGTTAAAAAGGAAGAAAATATTGGTAGCTCTCAGTCGAGGTATGATACAGTTAAAATGACGCAAGTTGTAAGAGAGACAGTCTTCAATTTTAAAATATAATAAAATGAGTTCGTTTGATGGTTTTGTTAAAAAAAAACTTCAAAAGTGGAATTTAAAATCAACATGGGATAAAGTTTTCATATAGTGGTGAGCTTTTGGAATATCACTGTATAAATGTATATCCTATATCATTGGAATTATGAAATTGCAACTTGTAAAATATGACTAATTTTGGGGGCATCATATGAGTATCTCGGATTTGAGAAGGTTAAATCAATATCTTTGAATTTGGGTGAGTAAACGTTTTCTTTGAGGAATAGATCTTTTTTTTGTATTTTAACCACATTGTTACTATTGTTACTATGTTCATATATTATTACTATGTGATTAAACTGCTGCTAACCTAATAGCATCCTAATCGAATACAACTCAGTAGTTTGGTCTCCCTCTTACAAAATTCATATTAATAACATTGAGCGATTAAAAAAAAAACACCTTTTCATAAATCTTAAATTAAATATCCCGCTAGAATGCATAAATTATGATTTCCTATTAAATACTCTAAAAATTCATTCATTAGAAGACGATGATTTAACTTTATTATTAAAAATATTAAACTCTAAATTAAACTTTTCCAAACTCCTGCAACAAATAAACTTAAAAATACCCACAAGAACAACAAAACACAATACTCTATTCCACTGCTAATTGTTAAAATTGTTTATTATCCCATACAAACGTTTCAGACTATGGGAAATCAATACTTAGGTGATACTTATATGTTTAATGTTGACTTGGTGAATTTTGTCAAAAATACTACTTAATCGTTTAAATGTGGTTTTGTATTATATTACACTCCACCGTTTTATATTAGAAACATTTTTGTATTTAAATAAATTGGAATCGATTGTTTAAATAATAATATTCAGGCAATCGAGTTATAATTATATCTTAATATTAAAAATAGTACTTAAGGCGATGCCATACGTAGTAATGCAAAATCATGTGTTTTTGGTTTGAAAATTAAGTCGCCTAGAAATTTTTCAGATATTTTAATTAAATACTGCGAGTAGAATACATCTTGGTCTTTGAAATTTTCGTTTATGATTTTATTGTATGATGTGGAAAATTAAGTTATTTATAAAATGATCGAAATTTTTTTTAATATTTATGCCTGAACATCCACAAAATAAAATAAAAGCACTTTTTGGCCATGTTTTTTTCTTGCCTAAATCAAAACAGGCGGATGGTGTTAAGCGGGAATTTAAACCTTATCGCCATCTACGTAAGGGTTGTTATTGATAGCGGCTCAATTTAAAATATTACACGACGTAGTGCATCGCCTTAACCATTTTCATAGAGTAAGGTACTGATTATTTTACACTCTATTATCATGTTTTATAGTATGAACATTTTTTGCAATATTTTCACTTATCATCTAATATTCTCATTTTAAAAATTGGAACAGATTGTCTGCAGAATAATTCAAATAAATGATAAGTTAGGTAACATGATATTATAACAGAAAATTATTATATCCCGTAATTTTAACAGGTCTGCCATTAGTTTCATAATTGTTTTTTCTTAGTTTCGCTGAACTTGGGAAACCGTACGAGCGTCCGTAACAGCTAACAACGTAACACGACATAACCGCAAATGGCGGATGCAGCGTTTTCTTCTTTCATAATTACCATTCACTGCATTATTAAGTTAATGCAGAATACACTATTAAGCAGCAAGTCTTAATCCGCGGCGTGGCTATTAGCCATGTTATTTAGCATTACGATTATTAAATGCTTTTATTTATAAATTTTTATAAGATTCTTAATAAAAAATATATATATTTTACAACATCAAATGCACGGTGTTTCAACGTCCGTAGTCCGTAATGTATTAAAAAGAAAACAAAACTTAATGTAATGTAATAAAAAGTAATTGTAAATTTAAAAATTAAATAAAGAAAAAAAAAGTATTGGAATGTTAGGATTGAACCTGACTGTTCAGATCGAGTCACACAGCATTTCTACTTGGCGCATGAATTAGCTTGGAATGTCTCCAGCATGACCGAGAATGACTATCGCACTGTCTCTACTTTCCGGATGTCCGCCACAAACGGCAACATCCGATTGAATCATCGAATCATATAACAAAGACTAGAAATATTGTCATAGCATCTTATTTCTTGACTCACGAATAGTCACTTGGTTTCATTAATTATTCATATTAAGTCGATACCAAAGTTAGATTATAAAATAATCAATACTCTCTGTACGCTAAACATTCAGATTTGAATATTTGCTTGAAATGGCTTAAGCCGTGTTTGGTGACCAGATGTGAAGAGCTAGGTACTTCTCGACCTTCGTCTCACCCATCTCTTTCTTCTCTCTACTCACTTCAGTCTTACAACATACCTCAGTTGGTGATGCTATAGTCCCACTGTATCTAGCCGGTTGGGTTAGGTTAAGTTAGGGTAGGCTAGGTTACGCCTTCAAGTGAAAAGAATCAACTTTATCAGAGAACCATATACTCCTGGGGTGGGGTGGGGGTGGCTAACTCAGAAAAACAAAGAATTAACAGAACATTAAATAATTATAATGTTTGTATTACAACGCTGTAGATAATTTATTCCATTTTGAAATACATATATTTGCCTTTTGCTTTTGTTTTCTTCGAATGGGTTGTTTCGGAGAATTTTAACTTTTATGTTCATTTGCAAGTTCTGTGAAAGATTTTTTCAATAGAACCTTCACAGAACTTGAAAATCAAACTTGAAATTTGATGAATCGTTCAAATTCCGTGAAACAAAACGACCCGTCCTAACTATTTCAGTTCTGTTAAGCAACTATCCTATAATTATATAATAACAAAACTTGAACAGGACTTTCACAAAACCCGAAAATGAACTTTGAAATTTGATGATTTAATCAAATTCTCCGAATCAATCTGGCTTAAATAATTGATTCTTGAGTGGAAATTAAGCCACTTCCCGAAATTCAATCGAATGAAACTGAAACTGCTGTCGATTCAATCAAATGAAACTGACACTGTTGTCGATTCAAACGAATGAAAGTAACACTTTTGTCGATTAAATCAAATGAAACTGACACTGTTGTCGATTGAATCGAATGAAACTGACCCTGTTGTCGATGACAGTGAATTTTATCAACATTAATTTAATACAATAAGTTTATTATACAGTATTTATCAGATGTTTCATGAGTATCTATGTGTTTGTTGTTTATATTATAATTTTGTTATGATATGTCAATCATATCTCTTTATGGTTACCAATAAATGACAACCGTGACTATAGACTATAGGTATGGTGCACTGAAAAATAAACAAATTTTTCTGAATCTGATAATTTTATTACGCCAACGTCTGGACGGTTTCGGCCCTCTGATTGGTCGAATTCAAATCATATGTTTCGGGTAAATTCCGCGTAGCGTTTGCACAAAATTTCACTCATTAGTTCCTTGAAAATGTCAATTCTTCCTTTACCGGCCACTGGAATAGTTTCCCTATTGGCCAACAGAGCGCACCTCTGGCCGCATAATAGCGAATAATTTCATTTGAAATAATCCATAATAAATACGTACAATTTCATCTATTCAAACTACCAAATTACCGTTTTAATACGCATTTAAAAATAAAAAAAATAAAACATTTGATTCAAGTTAATGACAATAAACAACAACCATTGGCATTTAAGATTTTTAAAAATATTTATATTTAATATTATTTATGTAAATAATAATTTTTCATCATTTTTACAGAACACCGATATGAAGTTTGTAGGAAGTGTAGGCACTTACACTTGACCCGTACGCGTGCCCGTACCATGGTGTAAGTGGACGCACTCTGCTTACAATCTGTTCTTGGGTGCATAATGACCTACATGGATACGTTCTTTGTGAAAATAATTGTTTGTCTGGGTTTTCCTCTATGTGGTTTTCAATCAATCTTTATCGCGTATTACTTTGCGTCTAGTGCCGCTCAAGTTTAATACAAGATATTTAAGTTTTCTTATCTTTATACACAATACCACGCCTTCGTGAGTGACTGCATTATTAGAATGGAAAAATTGCGCGTCGCTTTAATTTACTTTATTTATTTATTTATATATCAATTAATGCCCTTTTTTAGGGCTTTTAAATATGAATAAAGTTGTTGCAAAAATCAGTAGCTTTTCTTTTGTTCTAGGCACCCTTAAAAATATCTTAAACATCGAATCAGTAATCACCGCATACTATGGATACGTATACTCAATGATAAAATACGGAATAGTTTTTTGGGGAAACTCAGTAAACGCCAAAGATGTTTTTTATCATCCAAAAGAGGTGCCTACGAAAAATTACAAACTCTGATCACCGGGATTCATGTAGACCAATTTTTAAAAATCTCAAACTTCTGACAGTAACGTACATATTTATAATGGAGTTATGCCTGTTAGTTCGATCATTTTCATAAAAGTTCCCACAAAAAAACACAACACATAAACACGCTACAAGGTTCACAGAAAACTTATTAATCCCAAAAGCAAACAAAACAATTTTTCAAAAAGGACCACACTACATAGCCATTAAAGTATTTTTTTTATTTTTTTATTGTTGATACATTATTTTACAATATTTCATATTCTAATTCAGTAATGTTGGCCTCACTGGGTTGTTTACCCGTGCTGAGGCCCCCATTTTATAATATAAGAATTTATACATTTAAGAAAAAAGAAAAACAACATTAAAATAAAGATAAATTTAACTAAAAATAAAGATTAAAAATTAAAATATAATTATCACACTAAAAGAAAAATATTAAAAGGGAATGTAAATCGGCATTTATAATGATTTATGTGTTTGTGCGTGTTGCGTGTTTTATATATTTGTTTGTGTTGCGTGTATATGTTTTATTCTTTTGTGTTATAGAATTTTGGAAATATTGTCTTTTTGTTCTTTTATCCATTTTTTTTATTTTGTGTTTGAATTTATTTTTATTTTCCTCAATTTTTGTTTCAAGTGGAAGACTGTTGAATGCTTTAATAGCGTGGTATTTATGGTGTCTTTGTCCAAAGGTAGTGTTTACCGTCGGAGTTTTTATGTTTTCTTTGTACGCTTGTCTGACCGGTCTATTAGTGATATTTTGTGTTTGTTGGGGTTTGTTTTTTTGGTCGAAAATGTAGTTTAGTAGTGTTTTAACATATAATTGGCGTATATCAAGTACGTCACAGCTTTTAAATATTTGGTCTGTGTCTATATAAGTATATAAGTATATAATAATATATAAGTATATAATAATCTATATAAGTATATACCAACCTTCCACATAGCATCAAACAAATAACCGACATACTTAAATTTAAATCAACACTATTAATAATAGTAATACCTTACATAAATTAAATACCTCTGTTTTTTTTTTTTTTATTTACATACATTTGTTAACATGTAATTGTTGGGTTATGTAATACAATGTGTATTTGTTGGGTTAGCTGGAAGAAATAGGATGTAACCTATAAGCTATACCCTTTGTACTGTTTTTTTGCAATAAATATCTTTTTGAATTTTGAATATTAAGAAATATATATTATTTATGGCACATAACTAAATTGCTTCATTAACAACATTTTAAAACTAACTAACTAACTAACCATCACGCCGTTTCCCCGCAGGGGTAGGCAGAGAGGACGGACCGCCAAACAACTCGGTCTTGGCACACACTTCTTGCCTCATTCACATTCATACATCGTCTCATACATACTCTTCTATTATTCTGACTCTTGACATAAATAAATTTTAATTTTTACTATAAATTTTCGGATACCATGGTATCATTTTATATTTGTTTAAACATAAATTGAAGATGTTCACTGACTTGGTATAATTGTTTCCCTCCATTAGTATTTTGGGCAAAGAGGAATACATATGGAAGTTTAGCCTATTTGATGGTCGTATCTTAATAATAAGAACCTTCCAAATCTACCTTTAAATCTCCTTCCCCTCGCTTACAATGTCTCACAATGTCCCTTAAAATAATTACTTTAAACATTACTTCTTTCATAGTACCTTGAGTACGTATTTTGTGCTCTTGTTATTATTATAAACAATTATTGAACTCCTTTGTACACCAGAACTCTCTATGATAATTTTGTTGTACCTGCTTATATTGTTCATACTCAGCTTATTATGTACAGACTATACACTTATAATTGTACTCCTGAACAACTTACCTTTATCAATGTATACATTTAAAAGCCTTCAAGGCGTGAATAAATAAATAAATAAAATTAAATTTGCGGATACCATGGTTTCATTTTTTTGTTTGCGGGTAGAACAAACATCATCCTTTAATATTGTCTTGATTATCGGGGATTCGACATCAGTCTGGTATCAGCCAGCTATTTCTCTACAATTTCGGACTCTATTTGAAAATTTTTAACTACATTTGACCATTGATATGGCTATTTTTGACTATATTTGATCGAATAAGGTGACAGGATTAGATGATTCGCTTAAAAAAATGGCTAAAAAATCAAATCAAACATAATATGACTCCCCACCATACATCCTTTTATTTATCAATACATTTTTGTTGCATACATAGAAATTAACAAACAAAAAAGGATAACAAATTATTATAAGCAATAATTAGTCGCCTGAAATATCTATACAAATTGAAAATATCTTCCGAGTAAAAATAAACGCCGCCGACGGGAATTGAACCCGCACCCTTCTGATGTCCGGTCAGGTGCTCTGGACCACTGAGCTACGTCGGCTTATTTCCAACAAGCCAAATAATTCAATATGTACGAGTACTAGTAGGTAATTCAATCAACAATTACTGCTTATTATACTATCCTAATTTAATATAATTTTTTATCCTCTGTGCTATGCATAAAAAACCTTGTCTTATAAACATTAGTTTATCATTAAAAAAAATAATAATACGACAATAATTCCAAATCACATCATTTTATCATCAACTCAAAACGTTTATAATAGCTTTAATCGCCAAAGGCATTGAAGCCAATCAAAAATGTACGTACATGATGCATGTCTGTGGAAGAAACTAGCGCGATGTGAGAGTTATGTCAGCTATTCATACGAGTTTATACGAGAAACGGAGAAAGTTGATAGTGCGTATATTTTATTGAACATCCCTTCCTTCTCGCTTCGTACAGTGGTTTCGTTTTGATGTAAAGTGTGTTCTGGATATATAGTATTGAGAATCTTTTCATTCACTTTGATTCTTGATTGATTCTGAATCTCAATTAATTATGAATCTTGATTGATTATTACCATTGATTGATTGTAAATCTTTATTGATTCTGAAACTCTATTGTTTCCGAATCAGGATTAATTCTAAAACTTAATTGATTTTAAACATTTATTGGCTTTGAATACTAATGGGATTGATTCAGAATCTTCATTAATTTTTTAAATTGTTTGATTCTGAATGGTGGTGAATCTTGATTGATTATTACCATCGATTGATTGTAAATCTTTATTGATTCTGAAACTCTATTGTTTCCGAATCAGGATTAATTCTAAAACTTAATTGATTATAAACATTTATTGGCTTTGAATACTGATGGGATTGATTCAGAATCTTCATTAATTTTTTAAATTGTTTGATTCTGAATGGTGACGCATTTCGAATCTTCATTAATTTTTTAAATTGTTTGATTCTGAATGGTGATACATTTCGAATCTTCATTGATTATGAATCTTGATTCATTCAACTACATTGAAACTAAAAAAATTTCAATCCTGAATCTTGATTAATTTTGAATGTTGTTTAATCCTGAAACTTTTTTAAATTTCGTATTGATTCTAAAACTTTATTAATCCTGAAACTTTTTATAAATTTCGTTTTGATTCTAAAACTTTACTAAACCTGGAACTTTTTTTAAATTTCATATTGATTCTCAAACTTTATTAATCCTGAAACACTTTTTAAATTTCGTATTGATTCTAAAACTTTATTAATCCTGAATCTTGATTTATCCTGAATCATGAGTAATTTTGAATCTTAATTGATTCTTACTTAATTCTAAATTAATTTTGAATCAAAGATTCATTTATTCTTAATCTTAATCAATTTTGAATTTTGGTTGATTCTAAATCATAATTGATTATGTATAATGATTGACAGTTAAATAGACATTTCAAAGTTCCGTAGCTCATGATGAAAAATAGTTACATCCACACGAAATTCGTTTCGCAAATTTTTGCTGTCACATAAATGAGAAAATTTTCTAAAACCACATAAGATATATTAAAAACACATGACCAGGTATGCGATTTTTTTTACTAAAAATTTGGAAATTTTTCACAAACTAACAAGAAAAATATTTTCGTTGTTATTCACTTAGGTACTAACCAATTAACTTCGAGAGCAAAAAATTCAAACTCTCATGAGGATGGCTGATTTATTAAAATCCTGTTACAAACGTGATGGCACACCATTTCCTAACAAATGAGCACGCCTTCACTCAGCTGCGCTTATCGTAATAATCAAAAAGACGAAATGAAAAAAAAAATAATTATGAACACGTGTTCCGACATCCAAAATAACATATTCGTGTTTTATCGAAAGTTTGTTAGGAAACTTACAGTCCCGTTTTTAACAGGAATACGAATATTTTACCAGGTTTTTAATAAATTAACACTATTTTCCCATGCTATAAATTCAATCAATACTTACATCATATTTTGATTGATAAAACTTTTTTATAACCCAGCACTTCCTGTAGAACTTTGTCAGTAGATATACGACGTAAGTCAAATACCAAGAAGGTATTTGAGTGCATTTTCCACGTAACTATCTTATCAGTATTGCTATAATACCCTATCAACCGGTTTCTTCGTAATATGGAATATTTATATATTCATTGCCAATATTTTCATAATCCTTAAGTAATAATCTTAACAATATCAAATTAGATTCATGATTATCGCATACAAAAATTTGTGTCACATATTTAAGAAATTTTATTAATTGATAACCAACGTTCCAAGAATTGTTTAAAAAACAGATAGGTTCCTTAATCTAAAACCCAAATTTTCGTGCATCGTACGAGCCTCACACCTGTTCAATAATTATTAGTTTTCTTTTGACAAAAAAATCCGATTTTTTACACGATATAAAGCACTTCGCAAATGTGTTATCTCTTGATAATTTCAGAATTCGCCGAAATATTAGTTCATCGAATGGGAAATCCAAAGTACTTTAAGAATTTGACGAAATATATGTTAATATTATGTAAAAAAATAATATATTATTTAAACATATTAATTATCAAGTTCATATTATGTAAACATGTTAATATATTATTAGTATATTATGTAAACATGTTAATATATTATTAGTATATTATGTAAGCATATTAATTATCAATTTCATATTATGTAAACATATTAATATATTTTTAGTATATTATGTAAACATATTAATTATGAAGTTCATATTATGTAAACATCTTAATAAAATATTAGTATATTATGTAAACATATTAATTATCAAGTTCATATTGTGTAAACATATTTGTATATTATGTAAATATATTAATTATCAATTTCATATTATGTAAACATATTAATCATCAATTTCATATTATGTAAACATATTAATTATCAATTTCATACCATGTAAACATATTAATATATTTTAGTATATTATGTAAACATATTAATTATCAAGTTCATTTTGTGTAAACATATTAATAAAATATTAGTATATAATGTAAACATATTAAGTATGAAGTTAATATTATGTAAACATATTAATATATTATGTAAACATATTAATATATTATGTAGACATATTAATATATTATGTAAATATATTATGTAATTATCAAGTTCATTTCATGTAAACATATTAATATATCATACAAACATATTAATTTTCAATTTCATATTATGTAAACATATTAATATATATATTAGTATATTATGTAAAAATTTTAATATATTATTAGTATATTATGTAATTATCAAGTTCATATTATGTAAACATCACGAGGCAGTGGCGTTTTAAATCAGGGTAGGCAGTATGAAAAATAGTCAATTAATAGGTGTTGAAAAAGCTTTCCTCATACGTCGTAAATTTTCGCTAAAAATGACTAAGTTGCTGGCTTTAGCCAAAAATGTTGGTTGGGATTACCTACCACATCTAATATCCAGATAACCGCTTAATTTATGCATACTACAAGCCAATTACTGGATGCATTAAAAATTTGTATTTTATCTACTACACAATTGCATGCAAGAAAGCCAATTTTTTTTTTCAGAATCATACGAAATTTTTTCGGCTTTCAACACCTGAAAATGATTTATTTTGCAGTCTGCCAATCTATTATTGAATATGGTATCATAGCATGGGGAGGCGGCACTTCATCTGCACTAGACCCAATAATAAAGGCTCAGAAAACAATTTTAAAAATAATTCTAAGGCTACCTATAATTACAGACTCGAATCTAATTTTTAATATTATGAATGTGTTTGATGTTCGGCAGCTGCAAAAACTATGCTAACTCATCTATACTCAAATATACATAATTACTACGTAAAAAGTTCAAATACACGATGTACTCGAAGCAACAACAAAAACTTACTACAAATACCGATAACACAAACTACGTTTGGTCAACGAAATTTTAAATACTTTGCGACAAGACTCTACAAAATTCTTCCAGACAGCATAAAACAATGTGATTCACAAAAAAATTTCAAAGATAATGTAAAAATTTGGATCAAAAATAAGAATAGGGCGTCTACCGGTACATTCACCCAAATTTTGCAGTTATTGAAGCCACCACATTATTGAGCGAATACATCTTAATACAAGTAAAGGGTGCGTTCAAAGGTATTAGGAACTAAAACGAAAAATTCTGCCTCAACGCAGGCTAGCCTAGTGAGGCGGTATTTGAGAAACCTCAACTGTAATTTTATATTCTTTTTACCTTCACAATATTATGTTTGTATTTTTCTGTTAATTTTATAACCTTAAATATAAAAGTTACAAATCAATGTACACCATAATATGTATGTATAGTTGTAATGTGTAAACTTTCCTAAATAAAGATATTATTATATTATTAATAGAAAATCATTTTTATATCTTTATTAAAAACAAATTATTAATTATTAGAAGTAACAACATATGACACTGATGGTTTCATTATTATTGTATGTTTTACCGAAAGGCACGTACTTTTTCGACACTAACACGAACTCTTCCATTGAATAATAGTAATAATGTTTTTACTCCTTGATGTGGTGAGTTTTGTGCATTCCCATACATCATTGGCTTTATTTAATTCTGTACGAAAGATTAATCATTCATTTATAGTCTAAGATTTCTTATTTTATCAGTCTTAACATTTGTGAAGATATAGTTGATTTGGAAACAAGTTTTAGCGTTGTTTTAATTGTAATTAACAGCCTTACTAAAAAGGTCGTGGAAATTTTGAGGTCAGAACGGTGAAAAACTTGATTTATTACCATGGCGTTTGTTTGGTTAAAACGGTCTTAAACCAGGCTCGAGGTTGGCTTTATCACACCAACGTTGAACGGGCGTGTAATAATCTAATTACTAAGACGTCTAGAGCTTAAGAAATTTCATTCAATTGTCGTCTGTTCTGCTGTGTGTATTTCGAACAAGTGGTGGTGTCGATTACAGTTGAAGTTTTTCAAAAATGAGGCTGGAGCAACAGTTACGGTTAATGGATTGCGCTATCGAGAGATGATTAATGATTTTTTTATGGCCGGAATTGGATGGTATTGATCTGGACAACGTTTAATTTCAACAAGATGGCACTACGTGCCACACAAGCAACGAAACCATTGATTTTTTACGATTGAATATCAAAATAACACCTCTTATTGGAAAACCCTGTATTACATTGGCTCCACACAGGACGCCATGTGGAAAATAATTTCCTTCGAGGCCTATGTGTAAGAGGTCTTTTTCAGTAAAGTTAGAACATGAAATTCTAAATATGAAAATGTTATGAGAAGTGGGTAGGAATCTGGGTGTCAGTGTGTCTAGGAGTGAACTACGAAGTCAACACTCTAATAAGGGTGCAATGCGCTGGGTTGAGAGAGTCCGACTGGAGAGGTCAAAGAGTCTCCCTCAACCTGCCTCTACGAACAACCCTCGTCCCATGACATTTGAGGTGAGCCGGAAAAGTAACTCCCGATGCCGTCAACTGGTTGAAGAACCACTGCATACCACTTTGACTTACACCAACTTTCTTCCACCATACCTACAGAGAAGAATTAGAATAAATTGGACATTGGAAATACATAAATCGAACTCATCATCCACATTCCCCTCTCTTTTTTTTATTTTTTATATTAACTCCACACAGGAGGCCCTGAAGAAAATAATTTCCCTCAGGGCCTATCTCATCTTTGGGGATGCTGTGTGGAGGGTCATTTGTGGAGAGGAAGGAGTTAACATGGGTCTTGAAGAGTCCCATGTTGTAGGAAGGAGGAAACGCAGATGCCGGCAGTTCGTTCCACAGCCCAACTGTTGAACTTAAGAACGAATCGTAGAAGCGACCCGTTCTCATGTGACAAATGTCAACCGTGTACAAATGTTGGGCGCACGTTTGGCGTGCATCCCGACTGCGCATCGGTGCCGAAGGGATCAATGACGCTAGTTCCTCAGAGCATCTTCCATTGTAATAACGATAGAACAAGGACAGCATACCTACCTGACGCCTGTGCTCTAAATATTGCAGTCCGCTTGTTAAGATTGGGGAATCTATCAAACGGACCGCCCGTTTTTGCACAGAGTCAAGGGTTTTTTTCAGGTATTTAGGGGCTCCGGACCAGAGATGGCTGCCAAATTCGACAGTAGGGCGCACTTGCGATTTGTACAGGGTCAGCAGTTGTGTATTATTAAAGTATCTGCGGGCCCTGTACAGTACGCCCAGCTTCTGAGAGGCCAACTTTACTCTGGCTTCGATGGTACCTGAGCTGGTTACTTATAGTTACACCTAGGGTTGCCATCCGTCCGGGTTTCCCCGGATTTGTCCTAGTTTAGAAGGCGTCCGGGGAGCGTCCGGGCGGGGTTTCATTTGTAGTCAGGGTTTAAAAATTTAAAGTCTTGGGCAGGCCAGCATGACCTCTTGACTAAATGTATTGCTTTTGCTGGAGATAATTGCAATACAAACTTCGGTGGAATAGAACGAAATGGAACCAACAATGTTTTCCACAAGCTGAAAGAAAATCTAAACCCAAACATGGTTGGTGTGGGATGCTCTGCCCAACGCAGTGCACCACGGATTTGATTTACTGCCAGTAGACGTGGAATCCATCATCTTAAAAATTTATAATTTTTATGCCACTTATACAGTACGAACCGAAGCTCTTAAAGAATTCTGTGAAAAAGCTGAGGATGAATATAAACAGCTTCTGTATCATTCCAAGACGCGTTGGCTAAGCCTGTTTCCAGCTGTCGAGCGATTCCTGAAGCTTTATCGTCCATTAAAAGATTATTTTGAAAGCATAGAAAGGCCATCAGTTTTAATTAAATAGTTTTTTAAAAATCTTCTCTCGGAGGCATACTTATTTCTCATACATTCAATTATGCACACCGTTCACTCAAAAATACAGAAATTAGAGAAAAGTGATAATTCAGTCCTTGAAACCAGAAGCATACCTGCATCCATAACAAAAAGCTTAGATGACCGAATTAAGGAAAGTTTCGTGCCGTTGAATGTTCAGAGTATTATAAATAAAGATGAAAACACGAAACAAGAGTTTATAAAATGCTCGCATGACTTCTACAAGGAAATCAAAACGTACATTGAAGAATGGATGCAACCGTTAAAACAATTTGAGAAATTTGACTGGATGTTTTTGCCAAAAATTAATAACAGCACAGAATGGACTCTTATTGAAGACACTGTTCTTTATTTAAAAGACAAAAACATAGATATTGACGACGCAAAATTATTTGACGAGTGGGTGAATTTAAAGGCTTTTAGTCAAAACCTAACTGAACAAGATAAGCTTTTAAATTCAAATCAACTTTGGGTACAATTTTTTAAAACACCAAATGCGAATTTATATTCGGAATTGCTGAAAATTGCACCGTATTTTTTGCATTCCGGCTCATAATGCCAACGTGGAGAGAATATTTTCATTAATTTTACAACAATGGACAAAAGAAAGAAATTTACTAAACGTAGAAACAATCTCGCCAGTAATTAAAATTAAATTCATTTTTCAAGAATACAGCCTCATTGATTTTTACAAATTCCTTTTAAAAAGGGAAGATATTCTAAAAGCTATCGGAAAGAGTGATAAATACAAAAAAAACTGAATAGTAAAAAGGCAAGAGGCTGAGGAAAAATCTTTAATAATCAAATAATGTATAATTGCTATGCAAGTGCTATAATTTCTATTCATTTTTGTAGTTAAAGTTATGATTGTTTTTTTTTTACGTAAAAGAAACGTAGAATTTTTATTTTTATTATTTCATAGATTTCTTGAAATTACAATTGTTATGTTTTTTTTACAACCATACTAGGCTAATGCCCGTGTTAAGGTAATATGGCTGTTGATTAAAACTTAAGGTGATATAAATGAGAATAGTTTTGGATATTTTATGTTTAAAAAAAATAATAATGTACTTAACTTACATTCCAGTAAGTATAAACTTTAAAAAGGGTCAGTTTTGTTGCTTAAGATTTAAGAAGACTGAATTTAGTTCATATTATGTTAAGAGGTATTTTGTTGTGTAAATGGCTGCTGATACAAATATAGAGAAGCTAATTATTATTCAGTTAAAAGAGTTACCTCAAAAATTGTAAGACTGAATACTAAAATGGTCTCAGTATTTTTGAAATTTTTGTTTAAAAATTTAATTCAATTTTGTTAAGTTTAATATTTTAATAAGGTTTAGTTTTCATGACAGAGTATATTAATAATTTTTGTTTAACTGATTATGCAAACAATGTGTAACAAACTGTAATAAGATTCTGTTTTGTTAGGTACATTTAAAATGATGATAAAAGATGACAAAATTCAATTTTAAGGTATGAAAATAAATAAAAAGGTGATTTATGACATTTTAAACTGTTTTTATTGCACTGACTGTGTTTAAAAAAACCTGTGACATGTCCGGGTTATGGGCTCTAAAATCCGGGGTTTTCACGCCTCTTGTCCTGGTTGCCAAATTTTAGAGATAGCAACCCTAATTACACCAAGCATATCAATGGAAGGCCTGTTCGGAAGATTGCTTCCGTTAAGGAGACTAGATTATCATTTGGATCCCTTTTAGACGTAATCAGACAGGATTGGTTCTTTGAAACATTAAATTCGACGAGATTATTTTTACCCCAGGAGAAAATACTCTCGAGATAACCGTCCATTCTCTGCTTCAAAGCCCTCAGAGCCGTTGGAGTTTGTGTGTTTCTGACATGTTTCCATCCTCAAAGATAGATCCCGCTATGTTTGGAAAGAGTATTTAAATATATAGTAAAAATACAAGGCTAGTCAATACAAGGGAGCTTGTTATGCCTCAATATAAATGACTATCCCATCAAAACCGTGGTTTGAACAATTCCCAAATTTCTCCGAAAAATAAATTTCCTCACCTATTCGAATGGCGACTGGACATTGTTCCGTTCCTTCTCACCTTTTAAAAAAGCACGTGCTTGATTCCTCAGATTGTCCCTCTCTTCTATCGAGCCTTATTTAAATTTGTCTCCCATCCATTCAGCATCTCATCTGAATTCAACTTCCCTCTATCCATAATTTGAAATGATGGCCTTGAACACCCTTGAAAGGTGATAGCCAGTAACATTTGAAAAAATAACTCATCTTAGTCTACTACTGCCTGCTCCTAGTATAATACCTTCGTTATAGATGGCATAATATTTATTATTAACCGTAAGTAGATTTCGTAAGGAACGAGAATGACCCAGATTTCGGCATTACCATTTGTTCTTCCCACGACTTTCTTTGTCCTCCCACGACCAAGTAAACTACGGTACGTCACCCACACAGATTATCGGCGTAGTTTTGTAACGCTGCATACTGCTTAGTGATAATACCATATTATAGTTACATAGCTGTTGTTTTAATGAATAAAACATTAATATTGCTTCAATTTATAGGTGTGACGCACTGATGAGATAAAACAGATAGAAGAATATTCTGGGGGTGTCCATATGCACAAAGTGAGTTTAATTTTAATTCACTTTTGGTGAAAATGAAATTTTCAAAATATTGAAAATGATGATTAATTTAAAATGGCCGACATTCACGCCGCGGACAGTCTCGACGAAGTTATTGGACATTCAACAGTTTGAAAAATGATAACATCAATAGTTTTATTAATCTCCAAAGATGAAGGATTCCCTGGTTAAGAGGTAACGGTCCTTGGATGCTAATCCACTGTCAAGAAATTTTTATTTGATTAATTTGTGTTACTTTACAATTTACTTATTTAAAAACATAAGCGTGGTGTAATGTGAAAACTTTACAATTGACGATAAAAAAGAATATATTCGTAAAACTTGTAAAAATTGTTGAAGTTTGTATGAAAGTGGTTATTTCTTTTTAAAAATTTTGATATGCATAAATATTTTTAATTTTATTTATAACTAGTGGGCCCGGCCAGACATTGCCTGCCACCGTATACCGCATGTTATGTAGACCCCATTTTATGTAGAAAACCTTTTATCTGTTGTCGGATATTTTAAGCATTTGACATACATAGAATACATGCGCAAGTCATATCCATCATAGATATTATTTTGACGTTTCATTTGATGTCGATAATTTCAGCAGATTGTGATTATTGTTCACTACGATACATAAAAAAATGCGACCGGTACCGACTCTTAAAATGGCCTTGAAGTATATATCTTCCAGTGTGACAGATTGCCATAAGAACACGATCCATAGAAAACGCTTTCGATACACATTTTTTTAATTTCATTTTTTACTCATCTCATATTCAAGCGTAATAAATAAAATGAAAATTCTTAATTAATATTAACTAAAAATTATATGTTATTAATTGAGTCTAAAGTCTGTCTTAGTCAGAAAAAAAATGTACCATATTTTACTTTGAAGACTATTATATATGAAACCATTGAAAAGTAACATTATGAGATTCATAATTATAGGATTGAATCCATACAAAGGAAACTAACCCGTGTAATTGCTCATCGTGAAGGTTTATCTGGTCAATTTGGAACATATAATGCATAATAACTACACTCACTGACGGTCAGACGTAAACTTTCTGACGTACTGCTTCTACACAAAATTATACATACATCAATTGATACACCAAACATTTTATCCTAAATTAACATCAATATGCCTTTAAGAAAATCAACAAGGAGGATGAAAGACATTTTCTATATTAAAGCCTACTACACAAATACAGGATATTTTTCCCTGTACCGCGAACATTAAAAAATTATAACATTATAAATGGCTCTAATAATGAAATAGACATTTTTAATGACAAATATAAACACTTAAAAAAAATTTAAACATCCATATATGTAAATTTTTGGGCACCATGCCTGTTTTATGTACTTAAATAAAAATAAATAAATTCCCAAAAAATGTGACTCAAAGTGTTTTGTCAAAATCACAGTCGATGTGGTATATTTATGAGAATTGTAGATACATGAGTATCGTTCTGGAAAAAAACCACCATTCAGAAACGAAAAATGGTCCGGCAAGCGTAAGAGAGATAGAGCGCTTGCTAATTTGACTAGAATCGAAAAGTACTAAGGTACAGTAGCGATATTCGTCAAAATTTAATGCATCTCTAGTGTGGATTATCTATTCAGTGGACTAATATCACCGAAATGCATTCAGCTATTGGAGAAAACATATTACAGTGCCCAGTCGCTATGCAGCGTAAAAAGCCTTACATAACCTAATACGAGATTCTATATTCCCAATTCACCAGACAAAATTTACCATACATTATCTTCAAAATAACTATTCCTATGCTGTACCTATGTATCTTTTAATCTATGCTTAATATAAAAAAACGTGTTCTGCTGAGCGCGTGGCCACGCCAAAGAGTGATAATTTGGGGTCACCGTGTACATTAGGCATTATATTTGACACGCGCTGTTATGCAACTGACTTTATAAATGCTGTATTATGTAGTCAGGTCAACTTCTCCGACTGAGTGGCTATTGAGTACAAAGCCTTTGTACTGAGAGGTCGCAAGTTCAAATCCTGAAGTGAACATGTAAAATTTTATTTTATTTTGGAAAATGTTGGTTTTGTTTGTTCTTTATTTTAATTTTTTTATTGTTCTTTAAAGTTTTATCCCTTTAAACTACAATTAAGCAGTTTGTCAACAGGATGTACACTGTACATGTTCAATTACAATATGTATACATAATATGAATACTGATTATAAATATTTTTTAACTTCCGATTTTATTGTCCGGGTTAAATCTTCCCCATAGGAAAAACTAAACCCTTCCACTCACTTTTCCACAAATGATCATCTAGTCAATCAACACTATGTAAGTGCATTTTATAAGCAAAATAAATACAAAACAATACAAGAACAACACGTCAACTCACCAGAGATCAAATGGGAAAATAATTCACCGACTCCAGATATTTTCATATCAGAGGGTTCGGCTCGGTAGAACTTCTAACAGGGCCTATAAATCCTACTGATCCTTCAACATAAATACTTAAAAAATCTTTTGTTATCATACACGTATTCAAAATGACCGACTTTTGCATCTTTATATATAAATTTTTTGATAGATCTAATAAGCCTAAATTTTTAATGAGAGAGCTAGGTATAATGCCAGTAGCCGAAATAACGAATGGTAATATTAATAATATTTTAATACATAATATTTTTTCTATTTATAAGATATTTAGATTATTATTATTGGCACACATTGTTTAAAACAAAACTGAACTACATGCTAATAATTAAAAATGATTGATTGATATTAATGATTACTGTAAAGTATTTCTACTTATGAGTCATGTTTTCAGCATAATTCTATTAAAGAATTTACAATTTTTTAGGTATAATTTGATATTTTCACGGCAAAAAGTAATACAGTGATTTGTTTGCATAATTTGCATAATACTCCAAAAACAAATCACTAAAATACATTTTTTTATGTTATTTGGCAACATATGTATTACACATTTTGGGCACGTTATATTCTAGGCAAGGTATTTAAGCTTCGATAAAACAATTAATACGTCTTTGAAACCTGTAATTTAACCCTAGAATTTTCTACTGATTGTAGGTAATTTAAATTAGTTATGCAATAATGTTCCCAAGTGGTTATTCTTATGTTATGTGTTATTATTATGTGGACGTTTGCGACATGTGATCGATCTGAAACTCGACAGGTATACTCGTTGTCAATGACAATGAATTCTATTAACTTAGTTGCACTAAAGCACACACACGCCCGTACATACGCATTTCTTTGAAATTGGATCACATTGTGAAAATTTACAGCAGTTAATGTACGAAATAAATCTCGGGATCATCCAAAGGATTTAGCATAAATGATAGCGCGGTTCACTCATTTTAGTCAGTCCCTGGAGAGGCTGGTTCGATACTCAGTGAAACCATTTTAAAAGATCGCAACAACTAAGAGCCAATCCCCTAGAGGGGAAAGTACAATCATCTGTGAAAACAAGGAAAAAAAGGTTTGTGTTTTTTTTTATCTGTTAATAAAACAGACAGTTTAAAAAAATAATTTTTTCGGGATGATGTTATTTTTTTTTAATAATAATGTATTCGCCCCCCTTGGTGAAAAGGTTCATGAAATTCCCTCTGAAATGCGATATAATGCAAAATATAATGTTTTTGGTACGAATATTTGATAGCTTAAATATATTATAAATACCACGATTATTTAATTGGCACAACAGAAATGGCCTTTGATTAAAATGGGCATTTAAAAAAAAAAAAAAAAAAATATTTCAGGTCTTGAAAAATGGCTTTGAAGTTCAAAATCTTCTAATTAAGAACATTTTTTCCCTAGAAAACTCCACATCATTGACGTATTACCAAATTCCATTCATTCATTCTAAAAGTCGTTTATTTATTTCTTACAAAATAATTATTAATTACTTTTATCAAATCAATAATAATCTAAATGAAATCTTCGAACCGTTTTCTTATGTCTTATGACTCTGTTCTGCCTTCAACATTGTAACATCCCCGTTTTACGCGTTTTTATTTTTTATTTTATTTATTTATTCCTTTAGATTTACACACAGAACAATATGATACAAGATATAATTAAAATATTTTTAGTGATTATAGATTATTGTACCTTATCAGGTCGAAATTATTGGTTCCTAACTAGGCAAATTGCCCGTTCCAAGGAACCAAAAATATGTGAAAGTAAGTGTGTGATTTGTCTATAATATATCTCATTAATGTTTTAATTTGTGATGTTTAATCGTTACAATCTTATGATAGAGTCGAACTTGAGCTGTTGTGTATGTTTCAATTGTGTATGAGCAATAATTAGAATAATGGAAGATATATATAGTGTGTGATTAGTCTATGTCTATTTATTATGTGACGTTTTTTAACATTTTTTCAGATTCTCCTCCACCCAGTCCAATCAACCATTTAGTTATTATTGGGCCTATGTAGGAAATATTACAAGATTTTATGTTTAATTCAGGGGGGATTTTGTTGTACAGTTTAGGTCCCAAGTATGTGTGTATCTTTTGATACTTTGCCGTATTGCTCGTTGGGATCATAAGGTCATTTCTGGTGATATGTTTATGGTCAATTTTATTAATATTATCTAGATTTTTGTGTACATGGATAGTAAACTTTTTTGCACCGAGTTTCAGTAAAATAACTAACATTGTTATTAATTTGTAAGCAAATAATTATTCAAGACAATACAATACCCTAAAATAAATTCGGAATCATAACGACTTAAGTGAAGAAGCCGTGCACAAAAATACGCGACGCTCCTCCATGTGAATTGGGAAGACCTACGGTTGAATTTAGAGAATAAAGTGGAAATCAAAACGACATAAGTGATAAAGTCGTTGTAAAAACAATATTCGGCACACGGCCCGGCGTAATAGAGGAACCTAGATACCAATTTGCCCTAGCAGGCCTCGAAAATTGATTTTTACAAGGGGTTTATTTTTTATTATTTCTGATGAACGTATTACTAAAATCTAAGATGTTTCTAGAGTAATACCTCGGGAAGTTACTAGTTCGTCGTCTAGAAAAATACAATCTAGTGCTTAACGTTAATGTAATAATTGAAAAATGTTTTATTAAATTTTCGAACCGTTTTACATTAAATACTTTGATGGTAAGGTATTGTTTATCTCAAATATAATTAACTTACATTCGTATGTATTCGTATCCGTATACCTACGAATACCTATAACTTGTCACTAGGGGACATAAAAAAAGGTTAATATATTTTTATTGAATAGACCAAAAAGTTAGGCTTTCTGTTCGTCGATTCTAGACGAATTTCCACTGGCACCAAACATTAAATAAATTTAAAAGTTATTCAGACCAAAATCTGTAACCATTACGTGTTACAAAATCGGGGCAAACAAGTGTATCGGAATGGATACGTTATAATACAAAGTGCATGCGCATGTCATTAGTTAGAGTTGAACACAACTAACGACTGTGTATCTACTCATGTTTAAACATGCCAACTCATGTTTAAAACATGTTTAAAGTGGATTCAATACGAAATTTTGGATATGGGAGTTGTTTTAAATTACATCATAATGTTCGTATTTAAATAAGATTTCCTGCCGAATTCATTTTACAAAAGCGTCAATTGTGGTGAGCTTTTTACTAACAATTGTGTAATGTGTTTTTAAAATAAGTTTTTTTTGTCTTAAAGGCGGGACTCCTGCATACAATTTTTTTTCAGAACGGTTAAACATTGCGACGTGGCCATACGGTGAAAATATACTATTGCTAATTCATTACCCCTTTCAGCCCCAGTGCTAATTCAAATTAACACGAACTTTGTGATTTTTTTAACCGTAACGGTAGTGATTAAGAAAAGCCATGTTTATGTTTATTATAGCTTGTAATCTTTTCTGTTCTGTCTATTTTTTCCGCTCGGTTGAAATCCTTATTCCCACCACAAAAACGATAAATATTTTGACATCTGCTGATTGTTAGTTTCATCGAATTTCTGCCATCATTGATTACTTAATTCAAGGTGAGATATCTATATTTTCTACTCGAATTACAAATATTTTAACGCATAAAGATGTGTTCTATAATAACAACATCAGTTCAGTTCATTGTTCTCAGTCATTTGCCAGAATATCGTAAATGAATTTTTTAATGTTCATTCAAATTAACACTGGTAGTGACGGATATATTTTCTACTAGTATGGCAAATTTTTAAAGATTATTTCTTTATTTCTGAATGAATTTTAGTTAAAATGTTATTTGTTCCAAGCCTCAGAGTTTATCACAAAATTGTAAATGTGCATTTTTGACATGACACAGTTATTTTCATTACTTTTGTGCTATGTTTATTTACCTTACTATTTAAAAAATACCCTCTGTCGTCCAATGTTAAGCCAAATTAACGTAGAATAATTTCTAAAAAAAAAAATTAATAACCAAAAATTTTCAAATAATTTTCTGAGGTATTATCAAGCATTACATATTTTATATATGTGGCAACAATAATGCGGGTGTAAAAGGGTTAAGAATCTCTTCAAAATATTTGTTATAATTCTAGTTAAATACAGGATTGCAGGCCTTACAAATGAATTTTCAGGTAAATTACGAATATATTATCAAGTTGGCGGAACACGTGTTCATGGAAATGCAAATATTTTTTTTAATTTCGTCATGATTTGCCTTAGTGTATATGAAATACTTACATACAAAAATGTCTTAAAATAAATGCAGTGAAGAAAATTATCGAAAGTTTTATTTAAAATTCCAGAAATTCGGAGAAAACTTATTGTTGAAATATTTGCTAATTTATTAAGAATGTCTTCAATTTGTTTGTAATCCGGTAAATAATGTGATTTCAAGCCTTTAACGATTGTATTGACAGGTTTCCTAATAAACTTTCAGTTCATCACAATGTCGGAACACGCTTTCATACTAATTCCAATATTTTCGTATTTCGGCGTAGTATTTTATTAGGACAAATGCAGGTGCATGAACAGGTGTTACGATATATTAGGAACGAACTAAAAACTTAATGAGAAACGGCTTGCCGGATTTTAATAAATCAGCCATAATCATTTTTCTTCGTGTACATTTCATATACAATTTAAGCTTACAAATTTACAGACCGAAGAACATTTTTCTCCGTGTACATTTCATTTACAATAGCTAACAGATTTACAGACCGAAGAATATTTTTCTCCGTGTACATTTCATTTACAATTTAAGCTTACAGATTTACAGACCGAAGAACATTTTTCTCCGCATACATTTCATATACAATTTAAGCATACAGGTTTACAGATCAAAGAATTTTTTCGGTGAAAATCTTATACGTTTTACAAACTACCTAGAATTATTTTACAAGCAATAATTATTCGCCTGAAACACTCATCCACATTGAAAAATCTCCTGATAAAAGATACATGACGCCAACGAGACTCGAACCCGTGTCCCTTCGATTTCCGTACATAGAATTTATGCTAGTAGATGATTTTAGATTTTAACGGCAAAAAGGTATTACTTTGGTTATAGTATCAATTTTTGTTTTACTATGCCGTGTTGATCTTTTTCCTTATTTCGCCAAGGTTTCGGATAGCTTGACAGTGTCCATAAAGTTCATCATGTCAGTGTACGTCTGCCCTGATGAGGGACACTGTAACGCTGCGCGAAACATTGGCTAAATAAGGGGGAAGCCCAGTACGGCATAACAACTCAAAAATAACTCAAGATAATAACTTAAACGTGAAATAGAACAAGACACAGAAAAAATTAAATGGTTACGGTCTCTCAAATAGGTGGGAATCTGTGTCTTTCCGGGACAACGTCTCTAACCGCTATTATTATGCGTAGTTTTAAAAAAATAAACCGAGTGGTTTAAGGCATTGTCCCGGTAAGACAGAGATCCTGGGTTCGAATCCCAGTTGAGACCGTTTACTTTTTTCTGTGTCTTGTTCTGTTTCTTGTTTCGTTTGTACTTATTAGCATTTTCTTCCTCTTCAAAAACATATTTCATTGACGATTACAACCTTCAAAGAAAAAAAAGATATTACAATAAAATTAAATCACGATTTTTACGTTTAATTAAAAATAATCGTTAAAGTGCACTACCTTCGGGGGTGATTCTACATGATTTTAGAAGTAGAAAAGATTAATTATTTTTTTTTTCTGAATTCGAACGTTTTAAGGTTATTTTTAGGTAAAAAATTTAAATTATTTGTATGGGAAAATAAATTATTTGTATGGGAAAATAAATTATTTGTATGGGAAAATAAATTATTTGTATGGGAAAATATATATGCATGGGATAAAAACGTTGGAATTTCGAAAAAGGTATTTAGTTAAACCTCTCGAAGTTACCACTTTACCCCCGGACAACCTGTATTTGCGTTAGCAGTCGATAAAGTGTGTCTTTTTGACATTGAATTCTCTTCGAATACGCTTGAATCTGCATTACATATTATGTACTAGTATTAATAATTAGTTTGAGTTGTTTAGTTAAAATGTAAGCTTATTTATTCATAGAATCGATTAATAATATGTATATTTATTCATACATTTCCCGTTTACGCTTCCTTTCGTCTAGCCAAACCGTCATTTCTAGTAACTAGGGACACAAACACAAATTCATATCCTGTATAATGTATGCCTTCATGCTTTGTGTTCATACGTCTATAACTCTATACGGATATAATAATACACAGTATACTATTAAACCCGGACCTAGGACAAGCGTAATACTATCGCAGCGGTATACGGGTAGTACAATTTTACACTAGACATTGACCGAGTGCAGCTAGTAACTACAGGGTAACTACAAATTTCAAACAAACTCTTTTTATTTATATTTTACAAAGTTTTTGGCATTTCTATTTCACAACACTTTATAACTCGAATTCGCTTTGAATGTAATTGTCATTTTAAAATTATTTATTTTATTTATTTGAGGAACATAAACAGTCTTATACAATATGCATCGATCGTTGCGGGAAACTTAGTAGTGTTAGTGTGTGTATTGTTTTTGTATGGGTTGAATCTGTAGTCTTTTTATTTTTATTTTTTTGGAGATTTCCTTTTCTACTAGTTAGTTTTTATATTGTATTGTATTATTTATATTCATATGTTTTTCTACCTATATATAAAATGAATCTTCTGTGGAAACTTTACTGGTTTATGCAACTTGGTAAAAATGATTTGTATTAAAATCTATTTGTATAACTGTTTTTTTCCCAAATAAAATAAAATAAAAATAAAATAAAATAAAATAAGAGGATAGCAAAAACACAGACCAATTATTAATGTTCACAGATAGATATTCAGAAACATAAAACTAACCTGTAAACTAGAATATTTAATAAAAATAGAAAAAAAAAACAGAATAAAGCAGCAAATAAGAAAAATAATAATACGAATGTACATTCAATAAACGATAAACCTATAATATGCCTACAATAAACAGCAATAAAATAAATGTGATTATAACTATACTTAAATAGACTTGGGTTGGAACGGGAAAGGGGAGGAGAGGGATAAGGAAAAGTTGCCACGCAAGTAATATTAAAATATTAAGTACAATCAATTTAACAGTTGCGAATATGAGTTAGAATGTGTAACAATGAAATTCTGTAGTGATAGTAACTAGCAGTGAATATTTCAGCACAAGTGTCTATATTTGCAAATTTATTATTATAGTAGTTACATGACCTTTGCATAAATTCATTTTGATTGGAATTGGTATTGCATCTATCAATGTAGAAATGTAGAAAAATTTATAAATGTGTGTTTAAATAATTCAGGAAAGCTATAAAGCCCTACCCATTATGCACAAAAAATTTAACCGAAAATTAATTTAATTGTCATTTTCAAAATTGGACCTGATTTTTGAGAATTTCAACCATTCGTGATTTTTCACTGGTCTGCGCTAAACTCAACCGTTTGGCATTTCATCTGTCTGTAAATTTCTTTGTATGATCCAGTTCCTAAAATCTGCTGCATCCATTTTATTATTCAAGCAAGCCTTAATTTGACTATGTGGCTAACATTGACTGTGTTATTATGGTACATATCTGTCTGAAGAAAGTTTGAAAAAAGAATTATCATTGAGATGGAGTTTGAAGTGTGAAGTTTCTTTGTAAATTGTATATTTTCTTATTTGAATTGTTTTTTTTACATAAAATATATGGTTTATAATATAGTAGATGGGTATTTAAGTACTTACTTACAAACCTCATGATTTCAGAGGAAATGTTTTTTAAAATTTATTTTAGAAGGAAAAATTATAAACATACTTTTTTGGATGTGAGGACTACTACTGTTTACAGAACTACTAGTAAAAATAAATATCATCCATGAAAATATCTTTTTAGCGCAAAACGAGGAAGTTTGACATTTTTTGTGGTCCTTCCTCGTTGGATATGAGTAACATTCGTGAAAATATTCACCGAATTATAATATATTGCTATCTTATCACATCCCATTTTTCAGTTCCACACATAATTTTTGCATTTTCTAATTAGATACGTGTCTTCTTAGCCACTCTGTACCTTGTAAAGCCAACACACCCAGCTGCTTTTAGCTAGTAGTAACCTTGTTGATATACGCTCTTTTCAAGGTCGCCTAGACTAGGTTCTACGGAACTATTAAACCGGGACGAAGCTATAAGAATAATATATAGTAGTAATCCCATTGAAGTTCTCGTGAATAGATGCGTTTATAATAATGGCTATTTGTAACGGGAATTTTATTGATGTTTCCTTAATCTGTAATTATACCTGTATCTTATAGCAATACCTACATACTAGTTGATCCAGAGAAGCGAGAGAAAATTACGTTGTCAAAAAAGGACAAAGAACTCTTGGTAATTGTTAAGGAAGCTAAAAGTCTTGTAGTTTTTCGTGGATTATGTCTCAATGTTGTAAAGTCCAAATTTTAGTATGTGAGTAGTAAATAATATTATAGTAGTCCTAGAAAAGAATATATTAGATATAAGATCGACAGGTCGGTGGCCGAGTTGACATCGCGTTTGGGTCCCATCCAGGCGTAGTGTATTCAATTCCTCGGCTGGCTAAGTCCTCCATCACAACACAAGCAACATTTTCGGCTTACTGTGGTGGTAGTAGGAGATTTTCAAATATTTTCAGGTTATTCGTAACCCGGGAATGTTTGTCTATCTTTAAAAAAAAAAAAATTGTAACTAGATTGATACCACGTTGTAACATAGTAATTCTTTTCGCTCCAATACCATGTACACACAGTAATTGTTTTCACTCTACTACCATTTACACACAGTAATTGTTTTCACTCCACTACCATTTACACACAGTAATTGTTTTCACTCAACTTCCATTTACACACAGTGATTGTTGTCACTCCACTCCACTACACTACTAAAAAAAAGATGTAAAATTTTATAAGTAAATAAAATATTTTAAAAAAGACCGGAATTTGATTTAAATTAAATCGTTTGATCGACTGCTAGTTTCAAAGTGTATTGAGTTGTTTATAAATAGTCATCCGAAAACCTGTAGGTTTTTATTAAATTTGCACGAATAGCTTTTATGCTAAGTGATATTCATATATTTATGTTTTGATATTCGCTAAATATGCGTACAAGGTTAAGTTTAAATACGTAGCGGTATATACTAGAAGTTTCTGGAAGGTTTGATACACGCAACCCGTATCGTATTAGAACCTACTATTGAAACATCAAATTTACCGCGCATCTACTCGTACCTACTTGCGATTTGCTTGCCCCCACGCGTCTAGGTCCTTCAGCATCTTCGCTGGTCTGCGTTTTGGTCCTGTGACATCTTCGCCAGCCAGCCTGCGAAATCTTAGTCCATCCGCACTCGCATCATCAGCCGACTATATCAATCGTATCTCCGGCTCTCTTACTCCACACTGGAGTACCAAAAAGACTCAACGTCTTCAACTCAAGTCACCAACTTCATTGCCTCGACCATTCCACCACCTTTCATCTCCGCTTACATCTGGTGTTGACCATCGACCTGGAAGATTCCATTGACTCGTTACCGATCTTCGGCCCGAGGAATTCACCGTCGACTACATCCAACAACTGCTTAAGCATCGGTCCGGAGTCGTCTTGCAACTACACTGACTCAATAAACTCTGTTACCTCACAATTTCATTCAATTTCACTCTTTCATTCGTCTCACCTTACCATATCCCCAAAAACATCTTGTTCTACCGGTATTTCAATGGAAGATTCTCCGAAGAACTATCGTCAATGATTCTTTCGGCACCGATGCGTTGTTGGGAAACATGCCAAACGCGCGCCCAAAATTTGTGTATACAGCTGACGTTTGTCACATGAGAACGGATCGTTACAAATCGTCCTTGAGTTCAATAGCTAAGCTGTGGAATTATTTGCCGGCTTCTACGTTTCCTCCCTCCTCCAACATGGATCTCTTAAAGACCTATGACTATAGAAGACCCCAAGAATATAAATTAATATATTTATATTAATACCCCAATCACATATCCTTAAAAATATAACAAATAAATTGCTAAATTAAAACGGTAGTATTTTTTATTTTGTTTTATTTTTGGGGCAATATGCCGAGTTGCGTTACATCCTTCTTTATCCAACGTTTCGATGAACAGCATTACAGTATCCATCATCAGAACAAATGTGTAATCTCAAATCATATCGATAGTAATTTTTTTTCAATCCGTTTCACACAAACTAAAATTATCCAACTTTTAGAAATTTTTTATTTTTTATCAATTTGGATTGAGGCGTTTTAGTCACTTTCTTAGAACAAGTATTTCAATGATTCCTTGGGGTTCTTTCAATGAGGTGTTTTTTTATGATCGAGAAACCTGACAAGCGTGGTAGAACCTTAAACCTTGAGTCAGCCAGGGACGTTTTTCTACCTTACGTAACGTGGGAGCCACGTGAATCCGATAACGTAGGTTGGCTCGCGGTCGCATAACGAAGCGTTCAACGTAAAGCTTCTTCTATTCTCCTTCGTGATGTCGTAACAAGCCTTTTTCTTGCCGCTTTCAGAGTTAAAAAAATTGGAAAAAATTGTGTCGAGGTTTTTATTCAATGTTTTTGAAAAGTTGGTGAAGTTATAAAGTTTTATTATATTGTTCACTTGTCTTGTTTCGCATAAGGGGTAAATTTTCGAAGACTGGTTGTTTTTATTTAATATTTATTTAATGTAAATTCTACCTTCTTATTATATTATATAATGTACAAAAATATTATATTCAACTCTTGATTGCCCCAAGGTTAATAAATTATTAGATAAAAAACCCACCGCTGCTATTTGAAACTTCAAGGGTTCTTTTTGAAAATAACAGAGGGCACCACTTCCGTTTGAAACAATCCTAAACCGTACTGTCATTAAGATAATAATACTATCAGATAATATGTTCTATCGGCGATGCGATAAATGCATTAAAGTTCGAAGATATTATATTAAGGCGATGCCATACGTAGTAATGCAAAATCATGTGTTTTTGGTTTGAAATTTGGTCGCCTAAAAATGTTTCAGATGCTTTAATTAAATACTGCGAGTAGAATACATCTTGGCCTTTGAAATAATCGAGTATTTTTTAGATAAGTCTTTTTATAAGCCCAGAAAAAAATAATGTAAAGGCCTATGAAAACTGATTTAAAGTTCATAATCTCCTACTTACGAACCCACTTTCGGTTATGATTTTATTGTATAATGTGGAAAATTAAGTCATCTATAAACGATCGAAAAAAAATTAAATATTTATGCCTGAACATCCACAAAATAAAATAAAAGGCACTTTTTGGCCAAGTTTTTTTTCTTGCATAAATCAAAACGGGCGGATGGTGTTAAGCGGGAATTTAAACCTTATCGCCATCTACGTAAGGGTTGTTATTGATAGCGGCTCAATTTAAAATATTACACGACGTAGTGAATCGCCTTAAATAATTTATTATTTTTAATTATATCTGCCAGGCGTATCAACGCCTAGCAGATATAAAATATCGAAATTGATTTTCATTGATAGAAGATTTCATTAAACGTGTAAGTAAATATTCTTTTAATATATTTGATACTAAAACAATTCTTTTATTAATAATAAAATATACACAAATTAAAATTTCATTATCATATAGAATGAAGTCAACGCCAATTTTAATGACTATGAAATCAAAAAAATACCCCACAGAGTTTTGGTGGCCGGCGGAAAAAGCCGACGAGTCACGAGGCTGGCCGAATAAAGCGCCGTTCCATGAAAGAGCGTCGTCCCGTCTTCGGTTTTACCCCCCCCCCCCCTCCAAGACGGGACAAAAGATGTATCACAACAAACAGAAAAATAATCGGTCAACATTTAGTAACCTAGGGTATTTTTTCATCTGACTCACTTCGCAAATTGGCTTCCCTCATCGTAAAGGAATTGAAAAAAAAATCGCGTTAAATTGATTTGAAAAAGAATTGATTCATTCAGACCGCTTTATACAAACTTTTTTCCGATGACGTAGATTCGTGTTATAAGGCTTCCAAATACAAAAAAAAAGTAATTCGTTCGAAAACACTCCATAAAAAAACGTACACGTAATTTAAAAATGCCTCTGAAAAGCAGAAACATTTTTCCGAAAGTGGCTACGCGACGCTTTTATATCCAAAAGTTGTGACGTTCAAAATGATTTCACACTGACGAAACGATCAAGCTTTCGTTATTGTTCAAAAAAAGTTCTCAACTCTCGTTTACGTGAAGTACAATAAATTAAAAAGACTCGGATTTTTTTATCGTATTATTATGATTTATTTTTTATAAAACAGATTGAAATTGGTAATGTTTGCGAAACGCGTAGCAAGTTGGTTATTTAATTAAGGAACTTTTTAATGAATTATATTTTTTATGATATCTTTACTCCTGCACGTGATTTTTTTTAACAACATGCGTTGTTGGGTACAGGTTTAATTTGTGTAAAAATAAGCAACGTGACTGGTATTTGATGGATACAATTTATCAAGGTATCTGCATTTCTTGGTTGTCTCTTCTATCAAAGGTTGTATATCACCAGGGCAACTCTAATCGAGTAGGTAAAATTTAAGAATTAGTTGAAATGTCTAAAAAAACTATAGGGCGTTTATTACCGATTTCTGATGACGTCAAATTTATAATTGATGTTCTGGACGGCAATCCGCACAAGACTGTAGATTTAGTCCCAAACTCTGTCTTCAACCGACGAGGATGCTGATTAACGATGATGATGACTATAGTAGGTAATGTTCTGCCTCCCGCATCCAGTGGTAGTGGGCACTGGATGTGCTTTGCCTTTTTTTGCTCCTGGGTCCGAGGAATTCCCATAATAAGGCGCAGCTGAATTTCCCCCCCGATCCCAACATAACAGAAACAGACATGTATGTAGTATAAAGCCGCTGCCGGCTGCTGGTGATGCTGAAGCTGAAGAATATGATGCTCCAAAACATGCAATTTTAGTAGGGTTTTTAGGTAACAATCTTTTTCTACAATAGCCAGGTACCATACATTAAACACCCACATGAGGTAAAAATTGTGAGGCGCAATAACGCCGGTCAATCTGTATAAAATAAATTTTTAGGTGATTTCGATATATTTAATATTAACTTTGCAAATTTTGTGGATCACTTAAAAGATTTATTTCAACACTATTCCTAAATGGAAGTTGTATTTTTGTAAACCAGTCAAATTGCTGTATTTTTTAATTTATGTTCTTGTTCTTTTTGTTTCTTGCTTATATTATTTTTTTAATGTAATTTTATTTTTATTATTTCTTTCTCATGTTTCAAAATTGTCTGTCATCAAAATTGTACCACCTACATGTAAAAGCCCTCTGGGCGTTAAACAAATTAATAAAGAACATTAACTTTAAAACAGTAAATTTAATGATTCACCACTTTATGGAATATATCCTGACACTTTATGGTCATCTAACAGGGCCGGCTGATCTTGATGAGGTAGCACCAGAAGAGGCGAGGCGAGGCGAGGCAGGTGATGGTTAGGAGTAACTTCTTTAAGTAAGTAAAAAACTTGATGAATTGTAAATTTGAATGATTAATTTTTAAATAATGTGCTGCTTATATCTAATTCGGCCGACGCGGTGGCGACATTTACCTGCCGGCTAAAAGAGAATGGGGGAATATATCCCCGCTTGAGGGTGCTTTGTCATTTTGTCGGATTATTTGCTGAAGGCAGTGGCTTGAAATGACTTTTTAAGAATAATTCACAGGCTAAAAAATATAGTGTTTGATTAGAATACACATGTAAAAAGAAGTGTCATGACAACTAGATTTTTCAAGATACAAGAGAATATAAGATAAAATAAGAAATGTTTGAAAAAAAAAAATTAAATTTGATCTTCAGTCGATCAAATTTGTAAAATATGTTAAATTATTATTTTTCAAGGTTTCCCGTAAGGTAGCTCTCTGAAATATGTTTATTTCACTACGCTACAATGTTCCTGGATTTTTGCACACGCAAATACGTAAATTTGATTCAAGAAAACAATGAAATTTATAAAATGAATTTTTATCAATTTTATGATTTTAATACCTCCCATGTAGCAGTGTCATATTTCGTCCCAGTTTCCCTGTACATTCATTTTGTCACCACGTCAATTAGAATTTCAGATTAAATTACCTTTGTTTGAACATTTGTTGAATGACTTCATTAAGAAAAACCAAAGCTCGATTGCAATTGTAAAAATTTTGAACCAATTTTCTTTTTACACAATTAATAACTTTATTATGTCGACATGTTTTTTTCGACTATCGGCATAAAATTCTAAAAAGTGTGTTGTGGAAAGACCTGTAGTTATGTTTTTTTTTTTTAATTCCGTTTCTCTCGCTTGCTGACTGCCAACGCGATGTGTGTTTGCATTTCTTGACAAAAGTGTGGAACCCAAGGTTATCTTTCTATAAAGTATATAAGAGGGAGAATATAAAAGTATATAACAGGATGCAAGAGGATCGAAGATGTTGCAGAGAATATAGGAGGATTTAAGAGGATATTAGAGGAGAAGAGGGGATATAAAAGGATATAAGAAGAAATAACAGAATTTATGAGAATATTGGAGAATGAGAGAATATAAAGGATATCAGAGGATATTACAGGACATAAAAGACCGGTCAGTGGTTGAGTGGGCATAGCGCTTGGGTCTCACCCGAGCGTCGCGTGTTCGATTCCTCGGCTGGCTAAGTCCTCCATCACAACACAAGCAACATTTTCGCCTTTCTGTGGTGGTAGTAGGAGATTTTCAAACATTGTTGGGTTATTCGTAACCTGGGAATGTTTGTCTTTCTTAAAAAAAAAAATAAATAAAATAAAAAAAAATAACATAAGAAGAAAAAATGACTAAAGAAGATATTCGATCATATAAGAAAATATTATAGGACATCAAATAAGATGTATTTATGTATATTTTAAAAGAGGATATAAAAAATATGAGATGATAAAGGATTTAAGAGAATTTTGGAGGATATAAGATGATATAAAAGGATATAATAGAATATCCGAGAATTTCAGAGGATATTGGAGGATATAAGAGGATTTTAGTTTATTGGAGGATATTTTTTTAAAGATAGAAATGCTAAAAAAAAATCCCATAGAAAGCTAATATCTCAGATATGCACAAAATAATTTGCAAGGCAGATAGAAACATTACACCTTTAAATTTATACGACGAGAATGCCAACATTTTTATAAATTCCAACCAGGAATTATTAGATTCCTGGTCGAATAAAATTATTCACTCAAAATACTTCAATTATCTCAACCAAACGTAGGTTGACAAATTTTCGTCAAACAAATGGTTGAGTATTGGAGAGTTGAGCGCAGAAATATAAGGATTTATGCTTGCTACTTAGGACAGAGTCATTAATACTAAAAATTATAGGAAGCATTTAATCATAGATACAAATCAAATTGATGATTTATGTAGAAAATGTTTGGATTTCAGGAAACAATAGAATATTGGGATGTTCTTTATTAGCGCAGTCTAAGTATACATTTAGGCACAATCTAGTTTTAAAAATAATTTTCCAAAACTCGATTGACTGCCGTAATATAGTACCATATTATGAATACGAACCACATTTATTTTTAGAAAATGAATTTTATAAAATATATTATCATAAAACTATACTAACCGATACCGTAAGACCGAACGATTACTCATAATAGACCCGATATAGTTTTACAGGACAAAATTTAAAAAAAAAACTTATATCATTGATGTCGCTATTCCAAATTTCTGTAATATTAAATAACACAGGTCTGCAAATTGACATTTTAAATTTTTTGTTAAATGGTAATGGTTGAATTATATGTTTTTCTGTATGCTGAATTCGAGAATGCTATCCATTTCGACCCATCACGTAAGGTTTTCCGCACAGTGGAAATTAAAATATAGGCAAAACCCGCCTTACACTACTTCTGTAGGGAATGTTCAAAAGAAAAAAATCATAAAATTATACAAATTTAATTAATTTTAAGTCAAAATATATTTTATTTACATTATATACAATTATAAATCTTTATAAAATCTGCTTTTTTTTAGTTTGGAAGCTTCGTTTTGTGGTTTTTCGTTTGTGGGACGTTATATTTTCCCTATGCAGCATCCAGCAGTAGTCGCCCATCATATTTGTATCCCATCGACCTTGATACCTTCTCTCCATTTCCTTGATATCTTGGTGAAACCTCTCTCCTTGCTCTTCACTAACTGCACCAAGATTTTCCGGGAAATAATCCAAATGGGAGTTCACAAAATGGAGTTTTAAACTCATTGAGCATCCCAGATTTTAAAAATTGAACAATATATTTTCTACGATATTTTCAAAGTCCGGGTCCTTCTGATTCCCTAGAAACTTTGTAACTACATCTCTAAAAGAATGGGGTATTTCCACAAACGAGGGATTCTGTTGAAAATGTATGGAATATTTAAAGATCATTTTTCTGATTTTAATCATCGTACTAAAAATGTTTGTTTTTTATGTTTTCATTCAAAATTATTGATTTTAAAAACGATCAAATACTGACAAAATGAAAACGGTCCGTGATTGGCTGATTGTATTTTGACGTCACATGCGATTGCCACGCGAGGACCACAACTCAACCAAACTACCAAACATTCCTTTGAGAACTGACGTTTATGTAAAGCTCGTGATTTTTACCATTTTTTATTATTTTTTAAGATAATTGTTATATATTATTATTCTGACTGACAGTGGTTTTGTAAAAGGACAGGCTGATAACTTGCCTAGAATCTATGTTTTGATGATGGGTTCTTTTTTTGCCAACAACGCTAATTTTGTTAGTGCTGAATTTAAAGGTTGGAAAGCATCAAGGTATGAAAAAATATTGAATACTCTCTCATAATATATAATTTTCAGTATTTTAGTTACATGCACCCAAAATATTAGTTTTTTTTACATTTTTTTACGTAAATACAATCGAAGTGTCTGTCACATAACCTGTTTCTCACAACACGCTATGCAACTGTCACCATAATAATTAGTATTTTTAATTACAGTATTGACCTTACAAATGTAGTAATTTCTTACTAGTGTATAGTTGTCGACTTTAACAATAAAACAATATGTGTATATTTATTTAATTTTATTTACATTAAAACATACTAACATTACAAATATTATTTTTACATATGTAGTGATGACAAAAAGAGTTTCTGAAGGTTTTTTTATTTACAGATACAGCTTTATTTATACAATAACATTATTACATTACATGTAATATTTTGACCCACAGAACTAGGCAACGCCCAAGGCTTATGATGGTCGATAATAAAATAAAGAAATAATATAAAGAAATCAACATTGAACGTCATATTTAAAAATCAATTGTTATATATTAATAGCTTTTTATATTCAATTAAATAATTTTCTTAGTATTAATAAAACAGAAACTTACATTAAAATGATCTTCGCAACAATGAAGCTTGCTTTTGAGAGAAATGGTTTTGTTTTTAACCGGGTCTCTTTTCATAACATGAAACCATTTTTTCCTCATTTCGATGTTCTTCGGAAAGCACAAAAACACTTTATTTGTAGTTTTATATGTCGAATTTGTAGACATGGGAACCATACAACATTTGTGTTTCAAATGGGAAGACATCCTAAAAAATATAACGACAAAAACTCAAGCAAATACACTCGTAAACAGACAACAAAGTACCACTATCACGTACTGTCAGAAGCCGGCTAGAAAATGGCCATACCCTTATGACGTCACACGAGAGCCCCGCCCCAAAATTTCGTTTTGGCGGTATTTCAAAAATGGGATTTTAGACTCGCTCTAGAAAATTTATTCGTCAACATAAAAATAAAATAAAAATTCCGTAATCATCTTAATTTTTGTTTAATTTTTTTAAGCAATAAAAAATAACGTGGAAATACCCCATTCCATGCTGACCTCTCAACATCGTTTATCACATTTTCAAAGTTGTTATCTTTCATCAGCTTACGAATTTCAGGACCAACAAAAACTCCTTCCTTCAGCTTTGCTTCAGACAGACCAGGAAACTTGCTTGAAAGGTATTTAAATGTCTCGCCATCTTTTGGCAATGCCTTCACAAACTGCTTCATTATCCCAAGTTTGATATGGAGCGGTGGTAGAAGAACCTTTTTAGGATCAACCAAAGATTCAAATTGCACGTTTTCCTCTCCGACCTTCAATGTTCTTTTCGGCCACACTTTCTGGTTCCAGTGTTTAGCTTTGGCACGACTATCCAATTCACAAAGAAAACAGGGAAATTTTGTGTAACCACCTTGTTGTCCAAGTATCATAGAAATTACAGATCCCCACACACTTTCCACTCGAATTCCTTGTAATTTAACTTATCCAAGATCAATGCCAAGTTACCATAAGTTTCCTTCAAATGCACTGAGTGACCAACGGGTATTGATGCGTACCTATTCCCGTTGTGAAGTAAAACAGCTTTTATACTTCTTTTCGAGGAATCAATAAACATTCTTCAATTTTCAGCTATATGTTGAACTTTGAACGTGGACATTAAACCATTAATATCGGAACAATAGACTAGCTCACCATCTTGAGAAAAATAAGGCTCAAAATGTTTTCCTCTATTTCTATACCAAGCAAAAGAAGTTTCAGGTGTCAATAAATTCTTCTCTTGCAGTCTGGATCCTAGTAATTCAGCAGATTCTTTTGAGATTCCCAAATCTCGGATCAGGTCATTTAATTCAGCTTGAGAAAATTGTTGAGGTCCACTGGAGTCGCCTACTTGAAACTCGTCACTAGAACTTTCTTCTGATTCACTTTCTGATGATGGCAAATCGTCCAGGCTTTGGGGTGCTTGTGGTGTAGGAATGTCAGGTCCGTAAGGGACTGGGCGGAGTGCTGAATCCATGTTTGGGTAACAAATTTGTTTTTTATTTTTGGTACTATACCCTTGCACATTGCACGAACAAAAGTAGCAGTCATCGCTGTGGTTTCGAGGCTCTCTCCAAATCATGGGAACACCAAAACGAAAAGATTTAACTTTACCTTTTGACCACATTCTAAGTCCTTCAACACACCCTGAAAAACTCCATGCGGGGCCCAAGATTTGTCCTGGTCCCCTATATTCACACCAAAATATGCAAAACATACTTTTTTAATAAAATCAGTAATATTTCTTTGTTGTTTTTTCAGTATAAATTCACCACAAATATAGCAAAAACTCTCAGAAGAATTTACACAACCTCTTGAACTCATATTTGAAACGCACGTTACGAAAGTTGGAACAGAAATAAATTAATGAAAGGGCAAAGAAGGGAGTAGGCACCTTGGGAATTCCGGCATTCTATCATAATACTTACTATGGAAAATCCCAATATATATGATTCAAAGCTGACTAATTTTATCGTCATGAGTTACTAAATGTTTTGTTTCAGTCTATAAAACTTAATATTATCTTATAATAAGTTTTAAATAATACAAAATATATTTCGGCAATAAACCCCATTTTGCGCCTTAAGATAGGCAATCCCACAGTATTTTGCGTTTTGCGGAAAAACCTTACGTGATGGAATTTTTTTGATAATTTTCCCGAATTCAGCAACCAAAAATACATGAGAATACATGAAAAAAAAACGTTGCAGACCTGTGTAATCTATTTCTGAAAAAGTAATAAAATATACAGATTTAGGAAATGAGATGAGAATTTGGCATTCTCAGACTATAAAAATATTATCATTTGTTATTTCGGCTACTGGCATTGTACCTAGATCTCTCATTCAAAATTTAGGCGTATTAGATCTGTCGAAGAATTTATATCAGTCATTTTAAATACATGTAGGATTACGAATTTTTTTTTAAATATTTATACTGAGGGATCAGTAGGATTTATAGACCCTGTTAGGAGTTCTACCGAGCCGAACCCTCTGATATGAAAATATCTGGAGTCGGTGAATTATTTTCCCATTTGATCTCTGGTGAGTTGACGTGTTGTTCTTGTATTATTTTGTGTTTATTATGCTTATATAATGCACTTACGTAATGTGGATTGACTAGATGATCATTTGTGAAAGGGTTTAGTTTTTCCTGTGAGGAAGATTTAATCCGGATATAAAGTCGGAAAAATAAAAAAACGGAAAAATTGTATAGCGGCATTTTAGTGAAAAATCACCCCAACGGCGCTGGTTCGAACAAATGGCGTGAGTAGAGGTGAGTCCGAAAAAATGACACTCAACTTACATGCGTATATAGTAATAACTAATAACATATCTTCACATCGGAAAGTTTATTATATTTGTCAGAACAAAACAATATTTATATGAAAATAAAATACTTTGTACACACCACGCATTTGGTTCCGTAGAACAGGCAATTTACCTAGTAAAGGAACTAATGTTTTATAAATAAATATCGACTTGACAATACATAACTAATAGCCCATGTACGGATTTTATTTATGAATAAGTACATTGAGCACTATATAGAGTTTGGCGAGACGTACTTGTGTTATTTTGAATAGCCCGCTATTTCGGTAGATGTTACTTTTAAAGCTGTCATTTTTTGACATTTGAAAAGTAAAAACTACGCCATTGATAAAAATGGAACAATACACGCGTCAACAACGAATTGAAATTATTAAAATTCACTTGAGTGAATCAAATGCAAATCATCGAGTGATGAGGCACATTTCCACCTCGGTGGAAAGCAAAATTGTCGCATCTGGGGCTCGAAAAACCCAAGAGTTATTGTTGAAAAGCCTCTCTATCCTCAACATGTGACTGTTTGGTGCGGTTTGTGGTCCGGCGGAGTCATTGGACCTTACTTTTTCGAAAATAAGGCTGGAGCAATAGTTACTGTGAATGGATTGCGCTATCGAGAGATGATTAATATTTTTTTATGGCCGGAATTGGATGGTATTGATCTGGATAACGTTTACTTTCAACAAGACGGCGCTACGTGCCACACAAACAACGAAACCATTGATCTTTTACGATTGAATATCAAAATAACACCTCTTATTGGAAAACCCTATATAAATAACTTCCATCCATATGGATCCGTAATAAGTAATACGTTCATTAGAAATAATTAAAATGTGAATGTTTACATAATTAAATAGCCCGGCAATGCAAAATATTTCTCTTCCGTATCTCCTTCCGTTTCAACTCCCTTCGATTAAGGGTCGATTACTCGATAATACTGCCTATAAAGATTATGTAAGCAGTAAAGATGATTTCATAAGTGTAATGTTAAAAACAAATGCAATGAGTAATATACAAATCATACTTAATGTTAATTATTTTATTAAATTGCATTATATTATTATATTTAGTAAGTAAAGATTATATTTATCATCATGCTTAGTACATAGTTTCTTTAGTTTAAAAGATAGTTAATATTTATATATGAATATGGTAAGGTAGATAAATTCTAATAAAACTACGATATGGTAATACTAAGGACGGGTTGTTTCGGAGAACTTGAACAATTCTTCAAATTTCAAAGTTAATTTTAAAGTTCTGTGAAAGATATTTTTCGTTCAGTTTTTATTTCAGTTCTGTCAAGCAACTAGCCTAAAATGATATAATAACAGAATTTAAATAGGACTTTCACAGAACCCGTAAATGAACGTTGAAATTTGATGAATTGTTCAAATTTTCCGAAACAACCCGTCCTTAATTCACTTAACTGATTTTTTATGCATAGCACAAAGGAAAACAAATTGTTATAAGCAATAATTAGTCGCATGAAATATCCATACAAATTGAAAATATCTCTCTAGAAGAAATAGTTGTCGCTGACAGGAAATGAATCCGCACGTTCTGATGTACGGTCAGGTGCTCTGTACCACTGAGCTACGTCGGCTTATAATTCAAATAATTCAATATGTACTAGTACTTCAATCAACAATTACTGCTTATTATTTCACCTGTAAACAACCAACTTCATTTTTGTAGGAAATGCTTTGTTAGTGCTAAATTTCTCACTAGATGGCGTAGAGACATATTATATCTGCATTTGTTGGTGAAATATTTTGACTTGACAAAATATTATTATTTTTTTAATGTTAAACTAATGTTTATAAAACAAGGAGTTTTTTATGCATACCACAAAGGATAACAAATTATTTTAATCAATAATTAAAATTGGGAGATATTTTCAATTTGTATGGATATTTCAGGCGACGAATTATTGCTTATAATAATTTTTTATCTCTTAACTGATTTCACCTGAGTAATTAGAATCATTATAAACTAAATTAAGTTAACTGAAATAGTTTTAGAGGAGTAAGTTAACTGAAGTTACTTAACAGAAGTAATTAAACTAAAGTAACTTATCTGAGGTAACTTAACTGACGAAACTTAAACGAAGTAACTTAATTGATGTAATATAAATGAAATAGATTAAACGAAGTAACGTAACGTAAGTTAATTATTAACTGAAATATCTTAAATGAAGTAACTTAACATAATAACTTAACTTAAGTAACGTAACTTTGCTATCTTTGTCTAACTAAATAACTCTGTCATGTGTACAAGAGGCGACGAATTAATTCGCTCCGGCGTCATTTGCTTCAGGGCTAGAACTGTATTCAATGATAATATATATTATGATTCATGAACACGTCACTGCACTTTTCAGGGTCATCAGATGCAATACAGCTTTCATCCTGCAACGCTGCGTTTTAACTGCACCTCCGTTCCCAAAATAGTCATGATTTTATTAGTAGCGCCTTGCGTCCGGTCGGGCTTCACTATAGATGTTATTATGTTTAACTCCAGAGATGTGTATTATACTGGAACATTCTCCTGATTTGGTTCAGACTAATTTCTCTTTGTGCTTTGGGTGTTGGAGTGTTGATGGTGTCATGGTCAATCTCAAAGGATTTGGAAGTGACTTTTGAATTGGATCATAAATTTTAAATTCGTCATTTCATACTGGTTATTTTCAATCCACGTCTTCTTTTTCTTGCGCTTTTCATGTTATCCCAACTGCTCCTAAACCCTCTGGAAATAGCGGGAATATTTATTAATTTGTTAGTGTTAATTTTAAATTAATCTGTAAATGTTAGTGGAGTGAAAAGAATTACTGTGTGTCAATGGTAGTGGAGAGAAAACAATTACTGTGTGTACATGCTAGTGGAGTGAAAAGAATTACTATGTGCAAATGGTAGTGGAGTTAAAACAATGACTGTGTGTAAATGTTAGTGGAGTGAAAAGAATTACTGTGTGTAAATGGTAGTGGAGTGAAAAGAATTACTGTGTGTAAATGGTAGTGGAGTGAAAAGAATTATTCTGCTACAACGTGGTATCAATCTAGTTAAAATGTAGTGACAATGTAGTAACAATGTAGTAACAATGTAGTAACAATATAGTAACAATGTAGTAACAATATAGTAACAATGTAGTAACAAGGAAGTAACAGCATGGTATTGACGTGGTTATAATAAAGTAACAATTTAGTAAGAATGTGGAAATAATATATTAACAACGAAGTTACAACGTGGTATCAATCTAGTAACAATGAAGTTACAACGTAGTAACAATGTAGTAATAATTTAGTAACAATGTAGTAACAACGAAGTAACAACATGGTATTAACGTAGTTAGAATAAATTAACAATGTAGCAATAATGTATTGACAACGAAGTTACAACGTATCAATCTAGTAACAATGTAGTGAAAATGTAGTAACAATGTAGTAACAATGTAGTAACAATGTAGTAACAATGTAGTAACAATGTAGTAACAATGTAGTAACAATGTAGTTACAATGTAGTAACAATTTAGTAACAATGTAGTAACAATGTAGTAACAATGTAGTAACAATGTAGTAACAATGTAGTAACAATGTAGTAACAATGTAGTAACAATGTAGTAACAATGTAGTAACAATGTAGTAACAATGTAGTAACAATGTAGTAACAATGTAGTGAAAATGTAGTAACAATGTAGTAACAATGTAGTAACAATGTAGTAACAATGTAGTAACAATGTAGTGAAAATGTAGGAACAATGTAGTAACAATGTAGTAACAATGTAGTAACAATGTAGTAACAATGTAGTAACAATGTAGTGAAAATGTATTAACAATGTAGTGAAAATGTAGTAACAATGTAGTGAAAAGAAAAATGATACTATATAAAGTGAATTTAATATCTCTGTACTGTTAGTTACTTACTTATTTTAATAACTTAATTATTCTACACAATAATAATTGAACTTCTGCAGCTTCATTCATCTGTATCCCGCCACCCAGGAATCTCTCTATATCCTTCCCCTTTCACTTCCCCATCCTGCGCCACTCTGAGTCAGCCCCGCCGCAGCAATCTATTAGCGGAAATTATACCGCCGGGCTATTTCAGTTCGCTTCAGCCTCGGTGGGGAGTTGAACCACAGACCGGGGGATAACACGCACACTACCCAATATCTAAACAGAATGGTCGCGAGCGGTGGAAAGTGTAATATTTATGTCTAAATAGGTGTTGGGATTGAACTTGTGATGGACTCGCCCTGGGATAAATTTTTGTTATTGTTGATTTATTATGGTTAGAAAGAATTTTTCAGTTGATTTCACGAAGTAGGAGTTTACCAGATGTTGGCCTTAAAGCTGCTTTAGAAACAAGTGTTTAGATTTATTAGGGTAGAAAAAAAAAAAATAGGAACATGACTGTATCGTCAGAGACCTCCGTGATGGTGGTTAATAATAGTAAGCCGAGCTAAAATGCTGGTGGGCCAACACGCCACTGGACTGGGGGTAGTCAAGTTTCATCCTTTGAACGAAGAATTAGACATTCTACTGGAGAAGTAACAATTTATTGGTTTTGAAACGATTTAAAATTAATGTGACAGGTTCTAGGGCCATAATTGATGTGTTCCTTTAGTGCATTTCTGTCTTTTGAAAACAAAAAGCATTCAGAATTCAAAAGAACATAAATTAGAAATCGCATATGGTGATTTGGGGGGTTGGTTTGGGGAGGGGGAGTCTGGATTTGAAAGCGCGGGGAGACGGTCAAGACAGTTAGCGTTGAAGGTCGGAAGAAGCAAGTCGATAGTCGTGGTTAAGGAGCGCGGGCGGGTAGTCAGTTTTGATAGTCTGGATTTGAAGGCGCGGGGAGACGGTCGAGACAGTTAGCGTTGAAGATCGGAAGGAGGAAGTCGATAGTCGTGGTTAGAAAAAGCGGTTCAAGACAGTCAGCGTTGAAGAACGGAAGAAGAAAGTCGATAGTCGAGGGTGAAAAAAGCGGTTCAAGATAGTCAGTTTGAAAACGTTGGGAGGCGGGAAATAAAGTCAAGGGGGTCAGAGTTTCAAGGTCTGGGAGACGGTCAGGAATAATCAGGATCGGTCAGCGTTTTAAGATAGTCGAGTTAGTAAAAAACTAGGAAGCGCGTCAACAAGAATTAATCGTCGGGACGCAAACACGGCTAAAATCTTTTAGTGTAGAAGGTGCGGTTTTCTAACAGCATGAGTTTTCTGCATGTGACTGTGGTTGGTTTTTTATAATTATTTGGATTGTTGACACTAAGATGTATCGGTAAGTCTATTATAATCTAATTATTAACACTTATTTCCTTAATGTAAACCGAATAGTCCAATTGTATTTTGAAGTAAGGGTATTTAACTTGAGCACTATAGGTCCGGACCTGTTAGCAAGGGAGGCCATAAATCACCTAATGCGTTGAAGTGACCGGGTCTTGGCGATTACAAAAGGACTAAGAGCGGTTACCCTGAAGCCGCTTAAGATCATTCAACAATAGACATTGTTTATGAGCTAGACAATTTTGTTTTCTGCAATTTAAGATGATTTAATAATTCTCCAGTAATAATATTTAACGATTAGGTTATACGGAATTCATAAAATATATTTAATTAAATATAACTTATTCAAACATCACTCTTTTCATTCATTTTGAATCGGGATAACGCAGCGGGTTACAGCTAGCCGCCGGGAGAATTCATCTGTCTGGCATTCCTATTCTATGAAGTGAGATTTTCATTTTTCATAAGTTTGACGGGGACGGAGTGTACGAATTTTCCGTAGGCTGTCCTATCTTACCAAAGCGACAAAAGCGAAGGGAACGAAATTTGTAATTTGGCTTGCCTAATAGGGACTCTTGTGTTAGCAAAGTCGATAACCCTGGATACCGATATAACGTCTATTTTAGTATAGCAGCGCCGGCTTTTTCCCCTGCTATTGGTGTGGTTGAGTTATTCCCGTACAAGCACCGGTTTCTGTCGAAGGTGTTGGCGGACCAGCCTTAGATAGTCACCTGGAATAGACCCCTGTTTCGAGTATTTTCAGCTGGTGAGAGGACGCTTTCACTGAGTTCAGATCGAAGGGAACGAAAATTGCTAGTGGGCTTTCCTACTTGAGTTAGCTGGTAGACGAAGGAACAAAGCGGATAAGGGCTATGCTATTCTTGGCTGGCGTGTGAGGAGGATTTTCTCGCTGACAGAACGAAGGGATCGTGACGAATATGAAGTTGTCTCGGCGATTTCTGACGTCCTTCCTGTCAAATCCAATAAGTACTTACCCCACTATAGGAGGAGAAGTCATCCAGAATTAGGTTGGAAATTGACTCCGACTGAAACCGTTTGAGCTGACGGAGATCGGATGATTTCAGATTCACGACCTGATGATTCCAGTATCCCTGATCCTTAGCGCCGGAAGTCGAGGATATCAATTTCTACCATTCTTTGATATTTGAAGCGAACGGAGGGTAACAAACGATAGAGCGAATGACCATGACTTTGAAGTGGGGTAAAATCTCCCGTCTAGGAAACATTCGTTATGTCGGATGGACGCCCCGTTCAAATTAAATATTGACATGACTATTTTGAGTGTGGACGAAAGACTTGAAGTATGTTCTGTATTGTACATATGATAAATATGTGTCATTACCTCTACTGGAACGGGAAGCTGTATAGACTGGAGCCAGGAGCTATTTGGAGTAGCGTGACTGCAGAGGCGAAGTCGAACAAACTGAAGCTGAATTCATCATTATCTTTACGAGCGTAAACCAGAGGGGTGTTCACGGGACTCCCGAACTCCTGACGTTGCTGATGCAAACCACTTCAGTATATGTTTATGTTTGAGGTTAGTAGAGTGGACTCCTAATTTTCGGCATGCTGGCGAAGCTCAACTCATCATCGATTTGGGGGAGGTTGACGCGACCTAAACCTCGCGCTACCCACGTGACCCAAATGGTTCCTGACACCAGGCTATCATGCCACCGGACCAGAGCAGCTCCTTGTACCTAACGGTATAAGATGAATCTTCATCATTCATCATCAACATCAACATCAACAGCTACCACCAAGGACCCACATTCCACCTTCATCACCCTCCGGCAGGAGGCAAAACATGTCATTATCTCATCTGTCGCTGAGCGATATTCAATTCATTTCTGGAGGTGTTGGGATTGGACCATCAACTTGGCTGCTCTCGAGCTGGTCACGTTGATGGGTGGGATTTGGACGGAGACCAATCGAAAGCAACACATGTTTTGTCTCTAGCTATTCCCGAAAATACCTACTCATAGAAATAACTCACAAAACTAACAATCCATAGTCAAATCATTAACTTAGAATCTTGTGCATCTTGAATTGAATTGTCTATAGTGAATTTTATGTACTTAATTTGTAATTAATTGTCTCATTTTATTAGCACATTATCAACTGCAGCAACCGGAAACGTTTGGGCGAGCAAACAAGGTAGGAAAAGGTAGTTAAAATCAGGGTAGTCGGTCATTGTCTTATTTTCAAACCATACAGAATGTAACACGCCTCATCTAAAAAGAACCAAAGTTACCACAACCAATTAACAGGATCCTTCAATGAATTAATCCCTGTCGAAACAAAAAATTGACACAACGTGACATATTAATTCGTTAAGATTGAAGGGTTGATAAACCGCGAGAAGATGCAAAACAAACGTGACGAAAACATTAATCCGTTAACGAGAACGTTGAGGGAGGGGGAAAACATTACAGTGGTGCCGTGACCAGGAGGTGGGGTTTTAAAATGTTTTACATTCTGTTTGGTTCAAGACAACGAAAAAAATATATATAAAAAGCCAGGGCTAATAGTTCAGTGTTTTAAATACAAAACTGCGGAAGGTAGTGAATTTCTACAATAATAGTTGAGCTATACGTGAATTTATCACTAGGGAAAAAATTAATTTACTTAAATTCCAAATAAAAATATACGAACGAAATTTTATGATGTTATCCAACCTCCGATAGGACACAGTGAGTAAAGGTATTACATTGTGGAGGGAGAAAATAGTTCCTTCAGTAGTAGACCTAACACCAGCGCATTAGTTTATTTGCTTTAAATGCTAAATATCCGTAATAAAAACATCCGTGAATTTATCAGTAGGGAATAAATTAGATTATTTAAATTTTAAATAAAATTGTAAAACAAAATTTTGTATTGTCATCCAACCTCCGATAAGACATAGTTATTAAAGGTATTACATTGTGGAGGGAGAAAATAGTTTCTTCAAGTAGTAGACACAAACCCAGTTCATTCTAGAGGCTGATGTCCAACCTCCGATAAGGGCTGAAATAACAGATAAAACTTTTTTTATGTTTCCTTATTCATTGAAATTATTTATTACATGCATTTAGGATTTTTTCGACCGCCATGCTAGGCACATGCCGTGTTACTTTGAAGGGAGACGAAAAGGGAAAGTGCAATTTAAACAAACATTTTAAAGTCAATAATAGACGTACGGTGAGGAAGACCCTAGGGCCAAGACGGTTGTAAAATCTAAACAAAGATGTATTGTACTACTAGACCGGAGCCTCTTCCCGGGGGGGACAAAACCAAATAATAGCTTGTTACGTAACTTATTATGAACTTGACCATTTATAAGTGGTCGACGGAACAGATTTATATTATCTTGAAATGTTAGAAAAAATTCAGTGAACAATAAAAGTGTGCACTGGTAGAGTATTTATGTTTCGTTACCTAACGGGTATTCTTCCGTGAGAAGAAGGCCGTGTCCTTGTGCAGTGAATATCTACAATAAATTGATTCAATTTTGATATAACCTAACTTGCTAATTGAATAAAGTGATGATGAGGACATTACGGCGTGAATCAGTGATTAAGTTTTGTGATTAAAACAATTAAATTCTTTTCAAATTAAACAAAAAATATGTACTACAATAATAAACGGAGGGATCAACATAATTTAATAATAAAAAAATAATCTAACTCATCTTAAGCACAGTTCGAATGTAAAATCGATCGGGGCCTTCAATTCAAAACGGTTGAATAATAATAGGATTCCTGAAACGTAATAGAAACACGAGTGTTAAGATTTTAATAAAAGTTGCGTATTGAAATAAAGGGTTCGATAAAAAAAAATATTTATACATATAAACATATTTATACCTAGGGTTTCCCTGATAATTTTCAGACTCCCCATCGAATCAACATTAATTACCTCGGTAGTGTCATCAACATTACTAAACCTTTCCCTGTCCCGATTTTCGACCAACGATTAAACTTCATAATTGGAGAATTAGATAGTTTCGCTGTAATAATATCACACAAATATTAGCAAGCCGAAATGGGTTTTTTTTCCTGCGCTATCGCGTGGACGAAGACGCCAGCGTGAACTGAGCGGATCAGCGCGGCATACTGAAGGCTTCACTCTTTCGCGGTTTTATGCAATGAAAAGGGGAATGACAGACAGGGTGAGAAGACATGAGTGACTCTGGGATGAAAAAAGCGTAATTCGCTGTTGAAGGCGTCTAGCTGAAGGTAACCTGCGAGGTTCCTGCAAGGTTATGTGGAAGAGATGTTCGCGCGATATTCCGTAGGAATAAACCCGTTAAAGTTCTATCAAATACTCCAATGGCGTCGACCTGGAACCTGATGTAAGCCAACGCAATCTTGGCTTAATTACAACAGATTCTAAGAGGTGAAGTGTAGGTCTGACAGCACGTGGAAGGAGGGCTTCATCAGACGAAACTTACATGACACATTTTCGCGTCAGCATCGTGATATGGGATGCAATTACTTTCCCCATTTAGAGACAGTAAAGTAGGTTCACAGAAGTGAATACGCTGGAACAGTATCTGGAAGTGTTGGGAAGTCTCAATTCGTTTTCCTTCAGGCGTGGTGGGTTCTGGTAGGTCACGGTACCTTTGAGAAGTGGGTCGCCAGCTATTAGAGTATAGCCTAAGACACGCTGAGGTCAATGTTTGAGTTCTGATCACCATTCACCGTTATTGTTTGGCTAATGTAAGACAGCGTAGTTTGAAAGAGATTTCATTTGTATAGTTTACCCCTTTTTCCTTCCCCTCCCCCTCCACACTTCTTTTTCCTATAATACGACATAGTTGTTCAACAAAACTCTTATCAAAATATTAGTAGCTACTACAATATTAGGTTCCTTGAGTTAGCTTTTCACGAAAACGGCGCTATATAAATTATTCAATAATAATAATTATTATTATCAGGCGTCCTGTAAGGAGGAATAGGAAATAAGGCCCACGGTTTTACGAGAAATAATTTATCAATTAAATTGGTAAAGAGATTATCCACTCTAATTAGACGGAACTGAATTACCGCAAAACATATAGGTACACTAATAGATTTTTCATATAGAAGGAGTCCTATTCACATGAATTAAAACATCAAAACAAGGTACCCAACGCTAAAAAAAATGCGAAATAACTCTCAAGATCTCGGTTACTGTATGCTCAGTCATAAAACAATTAACAACGGCGCTAACACAAAAAAGGTAGCGAGGGCCCCATAACGGACCTACCAGAGGTTTAACTGATAGCGTGCGGCCAAGGAAAAAAAAAATAAGAACGTCGAGCGAGACAGGGGCGGATTGGGAAATCTTTCGTAGAAAAAAAAATATATATAAAAAAATAAAATAAAAAGTAAAAGGGATTAGGAGTTTTAACAATTTTAGCAACAAGAACAGGGCAGTGGGGAGCAAGTGAAACCTAGGAAGGTTTGGGAAAAAAAATGTATTATTGGCGAGTTCAAACGTGTTCTGCTGCTAAGGGTGATGGAACAATAATAGCTGACAATAGCTTATCTCTGTATCTACTCCCACTATTATTTTTCCAGAAGGGAGCTGTGATGGACTCGCCCTGGGATAAATTTTTGTTATTGTTGATTTATTATGGTTAGAAAGAATTTTTCAGTTGATTTCACGAAGTAGGAGTTTACCAGATGTTGGCCTTAAAGCTGCTTTAGAAACAAGTGTTTAGATTTATTAGGGTAGAAAAAAAAAAAATAGGAACATGACTGTATCGTCAGAGACCTCCGTGATGGTGGTTAATAATAGTAAGCCGAGCTAAAATGCTGGTGGGCCAACACGCCACTGGACTGGGGGTAGTCAAGTTTCATCCTTTGAACGAAGAATTAGACATTCTACTGGAGAAGTAACAATTTATTGGTTTTGAAACGATTTAAAATTAATGTGACAGGTTCTAGGGCCATAATTGATGTGTTCCTTTAGTGCATTTCTGTCTTTTGAAAACAAAAAGCATTCAGAATTCAAAAGAACATAAATTAGAAATCGCATATGGTGATTTGGGGGGTTGGTTTGGGGAGGGGGAGTCTGGATTTGAAAGCGCGGGGAGACGGTCAAGACAGTTAGCGTTGAAGGTCGGAAGAAGCAAGTCGATAGTCGTGGTTAAGGAGCGCGGGCGGGTAGTCAGTTTTGATAGTCTGGATTTGAAGGCGCGGGGAGACGGTCGAGACAGTTAGCGTTGAAGATCGGAAGGAGGAAGTCGATAGTCGTGGTTAGAAAAAGCGGTTCAAGACAGTCAGCGTTGAAGAACGGAAGAAGAAAGTCGATAGTCGAGGGTGAAAAAAGCGGTTCAAGATAGTCAGTTTGAAAACGTTGGGAGGCGGGAAATAAAGTCAAGGGGGTCAGAGTTTCAAGGTCTGGGAGACGGTCAGGAATAATCAGGATCGGTCAGCGTTTTAAGATAGTCGAGTTAGTAAAAAACTAGGAAGCGCGTCAACAAGAATTAATCGTCGGGACGCAAACACGGCTAAAATCTTTTAGTGTAGAAGGTGCGGTTTTCTAACAGCATGAGTTTTCTGCATGTGACTGTGGTTGGTTTTTTATAATTATTTGGATTGTTGACACTAAGATGTATCGGTAAGTCTATTATAATCTAATTATTAACACTTATTTCCTTAATGTAAACCGAATAGTCCAATTGTATTTTGAAGTAAGGGTATTTAACTTGAGCACTATAGGTCCGGACCTGTTAGCAAGGGAGGCCATAAATCACCTAATGCGTTGAAGTGACCGGGTCTTGGCGATTACAAAAGGACTAAGAGCGGTTACCCTGAAGCCGCTTAAGATCATTCAACAATAGACATTGTTTATGAGCTAGACAATTTTGTTTTCTGCAATTTAAGATGATTTAATAATTCTCCAGTAATAATATTTAACGATTAGGTTATACGGAATTCATAAAATATATTTAATTAAATATAACTTATTCAAACATCACTCTTTTCATTCATTTTGAATCGGGATAACGCAGCGGGTTACAGCTAGCCGCCGGGAGAATTCATCTGTCTGGCATTCCTATTCTATGAAGTGAGATTTTCATTTTTCATAAGTTTGACGGGGACGGAGTGTACGAATTTTCCGTAGGCTGTCCTATCTTACCAAAGCGACAAAAGCGAAGGGAACGAAATTTGTAATTTGGCTTGCCTAATAGGGACTCTTGTGTTAGCAAAGTCGATAACCCTGGATACCGATATAACGTCTATTTTAGTATAGCAGCGCCGGCTTTTTCCCCTGCTATTGGTGTGGTTGAGTTATTCCCGTACAAGCACCGGTTTCTGTCGAAGGTGTTGGCGGACCAGCCTTAGATAGTCACCTGGAATAGACCCCTGTTTCGAGTATTTTCAGCTGGTGAGAGGACGCTTTCACTGAGTTCAGATCGAAGGGAACGAAAATTGCTAGTGGGCTTTCCTACTTGAGTTAGCTGGTAGACGAAGGAACAAAGCGGATAAGGGCTATGCTATTCTTGGCTGGCGTGTGAGGAGGATTTTCTCGCTGACAGAACGAAGGGATCGTGACGAATATGAAGTTGTCTCGGCGATTTCTGACGTCCTTCCTGTCAAATCCAATAAGTACTTACCCCACTATAGGAGGAGAAGTCATCCAGAATTAGGTTGGAAATTGACTCCGACTGAAACCGTTTGAGCTGACGGAGATCGGATGATTTCAGATTCACGACCTGATGATTCCAGTATCCCTGATCCTTAGCGCCGGAAGTCGAGGATATCAATTTCTACCATTCTTTGATATTTGAAGCGAACGGAGGGTAACAAACGATAGAGCGAATGACCATGACTTTGAAGTGGGGTAAAATCTCCCGTCTAGGAAACATTCGTTATGTCGGATGGACGCCCCGTTCAAATTAAATATTGACATGACTATTTTGAGTGTGGACGAAAGACTTGAAGTATGTTCTGTATTGTACATATGATAAATATGTGTCATTACCTCTACTGGAACGGGAAGCTGTATAGACTGGAGCCAGGAGCTATTTGGAGTAGCGTGACTGCAGAGGCGAAGTCGAACAAACTGAAGCTGAATTCATCATTATCTTTACGAGCGTAAACCAGAGGGGTGTTCACGGGACTCCCGAACTCCTGACGTTGCTGATGCAAACTACTTCAGTATATGTTTATGTTTGAGGTTAGTAGAGTGGACTCCTAATTTTCGGCATGCTGGCGAAGCTCAACTCATCATCGATTTGGGGGAGGTTGACGCGACCTAAACCTCGCGCTACCCACGTGACCCAAATGGTTCCTGACACCAGGCTATCATGCCACCGGACCAGAGCAGCTCCTTGTACCTAACGGTATAAGATGAATCTTCATCATTCATCATCAACATCAACATCAACAGCTACCACCAAGGACCCACATTCCACCTTCATCACCCTCCGGCAGGAGGCAAAACATGTCATTATCTCATCTGTCGCTGAGCGATATTCAATTCATTTCTGGAGGTGTTGGGATTGGACCATCAACTTGGCTGCTCTCGAGCTGGTCACGTTGATGGGTGGGATTTGGACGGAGACCAATCGAAAGCAACACATGTTTTGTCTCTAGCTATTCCCGAAAATACCTACTCATAGAAATAACTCACAAAACTAACAATCCATAGTCAAATCATTAACTTAGAATCTTGTGCATCTTGAATTGAATTGTCTATAGTGAATTTTATGTACTTAATTTGTAATTAATTGTCTCATTATATTAGCACATTATCAACTGCAGCAACCGGAAACGTTTGGGCGAGCAAACAAGGTAGGAAAAGGTAGTTAAAATCAGGGTAGTCGGTCATTGTCTTATTTTCAAACCATACAGAATGTAACACGCCTCATCTAAAAAGAACCAAAGTTACCACAACCAATTAACAGGATCCTTCAATGAATTAATCCCTGTCGAAACAAAAAATTGACACAACGTGACATATTAATTCGTTAAGATTGAAGGGTTGATAAACCGCGAGAAGATGCAAAACAAACGTGACGAAAACATTAATCCGTTAACGAGAACGTTGAGGGAGGGGGAAAACATTACAAACTACACTGGCCAAAATATCACGTTGGTACAAGAAAAATGAGTACAAATTGATGATTTATTAAAAATCTCTTCAAATTATTCATAATTCTGTTGAAAACTGATTAGATTGATACGGTGACCAGATAAATCATCAAAATAGCAATTCAACACACCTATAAAAAGTGTTACATAGTTATGAAACAAAAACTAGGTTAAATAGGTTACGTATGTAACTATAAATAGTTTTTTTTTTCATCACTTTAAATGACTTTATATCACCTTTCAAAGGTGTGATAAATTGTCATTTTGAGGAGTTATCATGGAACCTATTGGATCATTTCCTGACAATCTTTGAGTACATTCCTTATATACCGGAACACGTGTTTATGCACTTACATTTCCTTGATAGTAATATATGATGACGAAATGCGAAAATTTTATGATATTTATTAACACGTGTTCCGATATTGTGATAATATATTCCTATTTTACAAAAAGCTTAACAGGAAACCGATCAATTCGTTCGTTAAAAGCCTACATACCCGTTTTGATTTGGATTACGAATAATTTAAAGAGATCCTTAATTAATTAGAAATACTCATTTTTCTTCGTGTCGGTTTCACTTAATTGACGGCCTCCGTGGTCAAGTGGTAAAAGCTCTCTACTAGCAATCCGGAGGTAGCTTGTTCAAATCCCGTTACTAATTTAACATAATATATAGTATTGCTCTGAAGTAAAACCACAATTTAGCCTTAGTTCACCTCAAATGGCTTTAATCGTCTTAAGTGTCGCGATTACGTTTGTTTAGTATTGAAACAGTTTTTTTGGATAATACCTACCATTTTTCCCATCATATACTATCCATGTCCTCCCCTAAAAACAGCCTTACCCACATTGGAGAAATTATTAAGATTTATGTTGCACTGTAAATTGTCGCAAGTCAGTCGAATTCGTGGCGCATAGCAAGAAGGTGCAATCTTAGTATCATCGTTGTATTATTCACATGCTTTGTGATTAATATCAAAATTCTCTCGCTGTGGAGGAAATTTCACCCGAACAGTGCAAGTGCATCGAGAACCCTATTGCCCGGATTCATGGGAATTCAAGGTAGGCTGTTTCCTTTATTCCACTTTTCCCGTGATTTATTCAAAACCAAATGAATGAGCTCTTTACTATCGTATTTTAATATAAATTTGATTGACAGTTCATTTTATGTGTAATAGAACACGTTACAACGTTCATCGACGCGAAAAATGAAATGTCATTCATTCAATCAAAAAATGTTGTTTAATTTAAGAAGGTAGGTTCTTTTCATGCGTCATTGGGGAGAGGGATGTAGTGAAGTACCTGGCTATTCTGATCTGGTCACCAAACACGGCCTTTTCAAGGAACGTTTTAATTCTGAATGGTGGTCTTACATCAGGGCGATACTGAGAGTATCTCCCACTTTGGAACGTGCCGCAAATATACCTATATTATTTTAAATAAATAAATTGAGAAATATTTGAACCCTTCAGAAGCTTCAGAATTCAGATATAACGTAAGAACCAATTTACGAATATATACTTACCTAATTAATTTCACAACGCCAGAGCTCTCCGCTCGAGAGTACTTTTGGCTTATCCACATTGAATTAGTGTTGCATTTAGTCAAGAAAGTTATTTTGTAAAAACACCTACGGAAAGATATTTTTCATATTTTTAGTAAATAGGTTTTTGTCGTACTTTGTTTTTCGTTTAAACTGTTAACATGATTCCTCACGGAAAACCTTCAAATTTGTACTATCTTCAAATATAAAGATGATTCAATGATGGTCACTGGTTTTCCCACTATTATCCGATTGTTGAATGGAGAATTAATACCTGTCCATAGTTAATTAATTTCCTCGAAAACTGTTATGTGGATTTAATTGCCTCTCAGAAAATGAGTTTGTCCTGGCCAGTGGTGCAACAAAAGACTGTCACCAGGATAAAAATTGGGTCTACTTTTTCACGTTTTATATTTCTACTAGCTGAAGACCACGGCGTTGTCCGGGTTTTATTCAGAGTTTTTCTAAATCAGAAGAATTCCTCTTATTATAAAGGTCGAGTGTGCAAAATTTCACCATAAAATTATGCACACGTGCCGTTCGTCCACGTGTCCGCCCGCTACAGACATACTAGTTTTTATAAAAAAATCTGCTTCAATCTAAAATTGGAAAATTGGATATAATTGGATTTTCTATCAGGAATGGTATATTTAATTTAAGGGTATGACAGCTTTAAAAGGTAAGTTTTTACTTTTGACACCCATATTCCCACCCACTCATTCCTTTTTGCTTCCCAGATCTTCCTATCCTTAAAAAAACCCTCCACACAGCATCCAGAAAGACTACATAGGCCCTGAGGGAAATGATTTTTCTCAAGGCATCCTGTATGGAGCAAATTTTTAAAAAAGCACCCGCGACACTTGTGTGGGAGCTCATAACTTTAGGCCGCTTGTCTAATTAAATAACATGCCATTAATTTAAAAAATCGTTAATATTCATGATTTAATAATTATCATTACAACAATCAATAAAATTATCACTACACGCACATCGTAATGTCACGTCCAATGCCATCGCAGTTGACATTGGCATCGCACTAACTAAAGATATATGCACTACGTTTTGGAGGACAAATGACTGCAGTTCGTCGCGCTCAGTTCTACTTACATACTTAGCATTTTATATTATATGCCAGCAGAGAGTTTGCTGTTGTTTGCTTAAGGATTAATAGTGTTATTGTAATCAATAGCGCAGTTTGCAGTTGAGTGTGTGCGCTTAAGTGTGTGTTGCTGTTGAGTGCAGTTGTGTGCAATATGTATTGTGCGATGGTGTTGGTATTGGCAGCTGCATAAGCAAGGTCCTTCCTTAACCCTGCACGACGCATTCAACGCATTTTGATAATTTAGATTAAATTTGTAAATATCATCGGCTTACTTCCAGAATTAAGTGACAACATGTTGTTTCTAAGATAATGGCTTTAAAGTTTCAGCTACTTTCAAGCTAAACTAATTAGCCTTTTTTTAATACAATTTAAATCGTCTATTTCAACTGATTCTATGTAAAAATTCAAATTTTTTGTATAATTCGTATGAATGAGAAAAATAAAAAAATGCACTTAAGGCGATGCCATACGTAGTAATGCAAAATCATGTGTTTTTGGTTTGAAAATTTGATCGCCTAGAAATATTTCAAATGCTTTAATTAAATACTGCGAGAAGAATACATCTTGGCCTTTGAAATAATCGAATATTTTTTAGATAAGTTTTTTTATAAGCCTAGAAAAAAAGTAATGTAAAAGCCTATGAAAACTGCTTTAATGTTCAAAATCTCCTACTTACGAACCCATTTTCGGTTATTATTTTATTTTATACTGTAGAAAATTAAGATATTTATAAAATGATCGAAAAAAAAATAAATATTTATGTCTGAACATCCACAAAATAAAATAAAAGGCACTTTTTGGCCATGTTTTTCATCTTGCATAAATCAAAACAGGCGGATGGTGTTAAGCGGGAATTTAAACCTTATCGCCATCTACGTAAGGGTTGTTATTGATATCGGCTCAATTTAAAATATTACTCGACGTAGTGCATCGCCTTAATGACTTTTTGCAAACATCAATAGTAAAATGGTAGGCAATATTTTTTATATCTCAAGAATCACCAAAATGTTTAGATATTTTTAGGCGTAATTTGTCGGCTGTTTCGAAAGAAATTTTTTTTTGTGATTTTGCATGAACAAAATTGATCTTCATTTCCATAACATTTTTATTTAGAATATAATTTATTTGTAAAGTAAATTAGTAATTTGTAAAACTAATTTGCTAAAATTTGGCAGTAAGTGACTATTGTGACCTCAATTTAGCTACTATACCTACAGGATTTTCCAATAAGAGGTGTTATTTTAAATAGCCCGCTATTTCGGTAGATGTTACTTTTGAAGCTGTCATTTTTTGACATTTGACAAGTAGAAACTACGCCATTAATAAAAATGGAACGATACACGCTTCAAAAAAGCATTAAAATTATTAAAATTCACTTGAGTGAATCAAATGCAAATCATCTTGAGTGGTGAGGCCTATTTCCACCTCGGTGGCTTCGTCAACAAGCAAAATTGTCGCATCTGGAGCTCGGAAAACCCAAGAGTTATTGTTGAAAAGCCTCTCTATCCTCAACGTGTCACTGTTTGGTGCGGTTTATGGTCCGGCGGAGTCATTGGACCTTACTTTTTCGAAGATGAGGCTGGAGCAACAGTTACGGTGAATGGATTGCGCTATCGAGAGATGATTAATGATTTTTTATGGCCGGAATCGGATGGTATTGATTTGGACAACGTTTACTTTCAATAAAACGGCGCTAGGTGCCACACAAGCAACGAAACCATTGATCTTTTACTATTGAATATCAAAATAACACCTGTTTTTGGAAAACCCTGTACTTGTTTACATGATAAAGAGTGGACAAGCAAGACTCATTTTTGACAAAAATGTCAATTAAATTTATTTAAAATGTGAATATTGCACAAGAGTCGCACCTGCTCCCAACTTTCTCCACCCGTGTTATTAATTATGAAACACGCTAATATCATAGAACTTCCTTCTTCTTCTGACGCTAGTAAAATTACAAACAGTATTTATCGATTTATTTTTTAAACGTAAGTATGTTAGTTGTAAGTTTCTACGTATGTAAATATATATGTCATCAATACAGTAGTTATAGTCCTTAGTCGTAAGTCACTAGGTTATAAGTCTTATATGTGAGTCATTAATTTTAAGTCAATAGTTTTAGTATTTGATAAACATATTTGTACACCCCCCTTAAGTTGATTTTTTACGAAAACGGCGCTATATAAATTAGCCAAATATTATTATTATTATTCGAAGTCAGTAGGATTATGGAAAACCACAGTGGGATATTTTCACAAAATATTAGTACCGTTAAAAATTTTCACATTCCGAAATGGTTCCAATTGGCTACAACGTCATTAGGACATTGAAAACTCCAATGTCTGGTAAGACGTCACCATCGCATCGTCGGCCGGCACGGCGTGAAGTCAAAAAGCAAATCGAAAATGGCAAATTTAAAATCGTTATAGAAAATGTATTCGTGAACATAAAAATACTTTCATTGTAGTAATTTTTTCTAAATTGTTTTTGGAAAATCACAAAAAACAATCAAAATACCCTGTTGGGGTATGTTGATAGACTGAAGGGAGTTAAATACCCTATAGGGGTAAGTTGTGAGGCTGAAGGGAGTCAAATACTCAATTGGGGTATGTTGTGAGCAGAGATGTGCTTTATTTCAAATAAATCCATTTCAAATGGAAATGCAAAATGCAAAATGGGTATTTTCCATTTTGCATTTTAAATGCTTTTCTAAAAACCATTTTGCATTTTGCATTTTAAATGCTTTTCTAAAAACCATTTTGCATTTTGCATTTTAAATGCTTTTCTCAATGCATTTTCCATTTTAAATGCTTTTTTGCAACATTCTTCCTACTATCTCCACTCATCTTTTTTTCATAAGCCCCAAATATCAGTCGGTCCTCAACCTCGCTATGAGAGATAATTTACATTTATCAAGTTGCTCCCTGGTAGGGAGCCCTGGCAATTAAGTGATAAAATTACAAAAAATACTGATTCAAATACTGAACATGGCCATGACGCTGTAATATTAAATGTTAGATAGCAGTTTCTATGTTTTTACGTTGGCAACATTAGTCCCGCGCAAATTTTAGTGGTTTCATAATCTGTAGTCACGCATAATCTGTGTAACCGTTTAAGACACGCACGGTAATCAAAATCAGACAAAAATCAATGTTAATTTTAGTAAATTAATTAATAATTAATTAATTTATTTCGGTCTCCGCTGGGTTGATTTAACCCCGAGATGCGTTCAAGGCAAACTTTGTCAGATCAGGGTATTATTAGCATTATTAAACATTTAACATCCACAAGGAATATATCTGTACATAATCACTCCTTAACTAACTTATAGCTTACGATATTGCATGTCAGTTCCTACTTGATAATCATATTCTGCATACTGGCCTTTATAATAACTTAAACATAATTTAAAATTTTATATTATATTTTACAAATTATACAAAATTTTATATATATAATTTTCGAAAAAAATGTCACATTGTACATAGTAATAATTTCACATAATGTTACATATAATATGTACCATCAAGCTAGGCTTGTGTGTTAGGGGAGTATGTCATTATGTTCGTTATTTATATGTATAAGTATTTAGTTTATATTTTCAGCGAGTTTTTTAAGATGGAGGTTAAAATATTTATTGTTATATATTTCTGATGATTACATTTCTAGTAATATATTTCTAGTAATAACTGTACTCCAAGAAATGTTTTATTGAATTGCCTTATTATTTTTTTACATTTTGGAGTTGGGAAGATTGATCTTTGTCTGAGTTTTCTAGAAGTTTTAAATGATTCAGTTTTAGTAAGAATATTATCTTTGCAAATTAATAATGCTCCATGGCACAAATTTAATGCAATTAGTTTTAGACTTTTTATTTGTTCAATAAAATATTTCCCGTTAAACTACAACTTCCGGTAATTGTTTGGTTTCGGTTGTCTCCTTATTGTACCTTTTTAAAGTGTCTCATTTCTGAGCACAAACTGTCTCCTGTTTTATATTATGTTTTAGTTTTAATATTCACGTTTTATCCTGTCCTGCTGTTATTGTTATTCTAAGTTTTATCATCGCTTTGTATAAACAGTGTATTTAGTGTTATAATATTAGATCTGTATTGGGTAAGGCACATGTAGGAATAATTTTAAAAACCACTAATACTGAATTACCATTTTTTAAGTTTGTTATACGAGTAGTTAAGCGCACTTGAAGTGAAATGACACTAAACTGCGCTATATAAATGCCATGTTATTATTATTACTAAGCAGTTTGTCCGTATTATCAAAAATTTTCTCAAAATTAACTTTATAAGAGTGTTTTAAAAAAAGAAATACGAACAAATACACAAGACTTTATTATGTTGGTACGTCTTATGTATAAAAATAAATGAAATAATTACTGTATTTTCAGTAAATTTAATCTTTATTTAAAAAATAATAATAAAATAATCCAAGTTTAATAATATCTGAAAATATTTGAATTCCTGCTTCTCCATCATAATAATAATATAATAATAATAATAAGTGTTTTATTATCTTTTTTTGTGTAACAAATAGATATAATAATATCCTCACTGGGATCTCCCGTGCTGATGATTTCATTTACTTATGTATAATTTAATTATAAGAAAATTAATATTACATCAAAGTTACAAATAAATTTAATTATGAACAAATATCATGAAATATATATATATATTTTTTTAAATAATTTTAAAATAAGTAAGATGTTTTTTTATATATATTAATATATGAAGTGTTTTTTGGTATAGTTATATATATCAAATGTTTTTTTGGTATAGTTCAGTTGATTCTGTTTTAGTCTGTGTTTGATTTCAGTAAATTTTCTATTTCAGATCTTCCTATGTTAAGTATCCAGCTTTTTATTTCAGATTTAAATGTTAAAGTGTTGAGGTTTTTGAGTGTGAGTGGTATTTTGTTGTAGAGTTTAATACTATGATATAAGAAGCTTGTTTGCCCAAAAGTTGTATTAGTAATTATTTGTTGGATTAGTTTTTGATCATGAGATCTAGTGTTTCTATTGTACGTGTTTGTTGTTATTTCTAAGTGTTTTGTGCTTATGAATGTAAATGAGTATAGTTTTAGAATATAGTTGTTTAAGTGACATGATGTTAAGATTGGTGAAGATTTCGTTAGTGCTAGTTCTTACAGGAACTTTCAGTATAATTTTCATTATGGCTTTTTGAGATTTAATAAGTGGATTTAGTATGTTTTTATTTGCACTGCCCCATCCGATGATACCGTATTCTAACAGTGATTGGCAGAGAGCCATGTAGATTTTGATTAAGTCTTTTTTAATGAGCACATTCCTGATAGTTTTGAAAAAATAACTTAGTTTTTTATTTTTATTATCTGAATAGCTAATGTGATTGGTCCATTTTAAATTTCCATCTATTTTTAGACCTAGATACGTTATAATATATATAATGAGCGGGAAATGTTGCTTGTGCATTAATGGATTGAAGTCGCGACTCTCGGGCTGGAATCCGTAGCCTTGCACAACTCGATCACCTATATACACAATTCACCCTTGCAAATTTCTTACACTAAATATATTTTATTATTTTTCGTAATACAAACAAAAAAATATTTGTAAGTATCCTTTCAGTCTTATTGTGATTAAGTTCATCTTTGTGTCACAAAATACACAAAAATGACCTTTTGCATCTTGAAATAGGATTTTTCAAACCACAGCATTCAAGCGTTTCCTTCAAAACTCCACTTAATTGACATACATAATAACTACCAAGTAACCTTTTGTTTGTGACAACATTTGAATAATGTAGTGTATAATTATGTGATGATCTTAACCTCAGATTAAACAGCTATGAAATGAATAGCCAAAAAGAGGTTAGAAGAGATTAGTACAGCCATGAAGTAGCGAAAAAAGCCACGACGAGATAAGATATAAGAGCCGAAAGGAAGCAGGAGGGATCAAGAAGTAGCCAAATAAACCAAAAAGAAATAAGATGAAGCAAGAAGATTTAGAAGAGGTAAGAAGAGAGTAATACAGTCGAGAAATATCCAAGAAATACGAACAGTGAAGCAAGCAGAGACTCAAATAGTCAAGAATGAGCCAAGAAGAGACTAAAATTGTCTATAAATTTTCAAAAAGACGAAAGAAACTAAAATAGTCAAGTGAGAGCCATGAAAAGTCAAGAAAAAGCAAGAATAGTCAAGAAGAGTCCGGAAAAGAGAAGAAAATTGCAAAAAAATCACAGAACCTGGAAGCAAGAAGAACAAGGGGGATGCGAGAAACTAAAACCAACGCTCATTCAATTCCTCTATTCACCCATCTTTAATTCCAATATTGGCTTATTAGGTTTCCTTGTAAACTGGTCGAATAAACTCATGACTCAAAACAGCACGTGTTCCAAGTTCTAACAAAATAGCACTCCCTGGTGTACCGTTCGCACCGGATCAGGAATGCTCTTGGCTGAGGTGGTACAATCGTATCGTTTCGTATGTGACATTTTTCACTGCCAGCTGAACGTTACTTATTAATTAATTTATTTATTTACGCCCTTCGGGCTTTTACATAAAACAAGTATAAATTAATAACATTTCATAGTGCATTCAAATTAACATCATAAAAAAAAATATAAAAATGTTTTTATATTAATGGGATTTGCATTTTAATTTAACTATATTGGCAACAAAAGAATACAAAAAAATATAAACAAAATGAATCAATGCAATACACGTAAGTAAGTACAACAAATGCAAAGAAGCGAGAAGAAAGACAAAGGTTTTGTTACCTGCCTGAAGTAAATATCACAAATCAACATTAAAAGAAAATGTAAGATTTAAGGTAAATATTTACATATAAAGTAAATTACAGATAATATTATTTAATAGTGGTGGAGATTTCTAATTAAAATTTTAGTATGGCTTAAATGAAAATATCAACGGACCTGAATTTATTTCCAAGCCTATGTAGTAGTAGCCTTTGGGCTGGGGAATTAATAAAATAGTTGGTTTTAGATTAATTAACTAAAAACAACTCAGGAAATCTCTTGTCACGATTTGGATCTCGGAACGATATTACGAGTTGCTTAGATAAGCCAGGTAAGTAATTAAGTCGAATAAGCCACAAAATAATTTTGTATAAAAGTACCAAATAGCCCATAGTTCTACTGCAAGATAAGTCGGTGTAGGTGATTTCATTAAATTAACATAATTAATTTGTTCATTGGGTATGAATTAATAAACAAAGAACAACTAAGGAAATCTGGTGTCACGATTTGATACTCGGAACGTTATTACGAGTTTCTTAGTTAAGCCAAGTAAGTAAGTTAAGTCCCATAAGCCACAAAATAATTTTGTATACAAGTACCAAATAGTTCATGGTTCTTCTGCAAAATACGTACTTACCAATTAATTTGTTCAATGGGTATTGATTGTTTGAAATCGATGAACATAAAAAAATAAAAAATTGTGATGAAATCTCTCAAATTTAATTTGATGTGCTTTATAGTATGGGGACCAGATAGTGGAATTGTATTCGATATATATTTTTTTTCTTTCCTTTATTGGTAAAATATATTTGTATACAGTTTTTTACAAGCTCTTCGACTACCACACTAGACGCACGTCCGTATTATGGTAGTATTAATTAATTCTTAACAAGGCAGTGAAGAGAATCTTAAAATAATGGAGTGGCATAAAATGCCACGCAAAGAGAAATTGCAGACCAGATCTGGATAGTCAGGCAGGTACTTCCCAATTTTCTCTACCTTTCCAATATCGGCCCCCTTCGCATTCTCACCAGGCGCATAATGTAATATGGGTACACCCCAACTTAGGAATGCCAAAACAGAAGTTCCAAAACCAGATCCAGATCTGAATGTTCAGATAGATTTTGTTACTCTTTCCCCTTACCATTTCTCTTAGGCTCACAACATTCCCCAAATTGGGGAATAGGCTTCGCAAAGTTACCTCCCAATGGAGCTATCAGAGGCAGGACAACAAGCTTAGTCATTTTCTACACGGTTTTCCAATAAGAGGTGTTATTTTGAATAGCCCGCTATTTCGGTAGATGTTACTTTAAAAGCTTTCATTTTTTAACATTTGACAAGTAAAAACTACGCCATTAATAAAAATGTAACGATACACGCTTCAACAACGCATTGAAATTATTAAAATTCACTTGAGTGAATCAAATGCAAGTCATCTTGAGTGATGAGGCCCATTTCCACCTCGGTGGCTTCGTCAACAAGCAAAATTGTTGCATCTGGGGCTCGGAAAACCCAAGAGTTATTGTTTAAAATCCTCTCTAGCCTCAACGTGTGACTGTTTAGTGCGGTTTATGGTCCGGCGGAGTCATTGGACCTTACTTTTTCGAAAATGAGGCTGGAGCAACAGTTACGGTGAATGGATCACTATCGAAAGATGATCAATGATTTTTTTATGGCCGGAATTGGATGTTATTGATCTGGACAACGTTTACTTTCAACAACACGGCGCTACGTGCTACACAAGCAACGAAACCCTGTATAACGCATCGTAGGAAATGATTCAGTGCTAACCTTGTGTATTCTTTACCGTAAGTAAACATTATGGAAATCAATAAATCATTATGTAATTACAGTAGAGTCTAGGTTTTTCGTGATCGACAACCGGGAAGTGGTTTTTCTGAGACGATTCAAATTTTACCTTTTTTATTTATGTTTTAGATACTAAAAATTACAATTACAGAATAATGAAGCTGTGACTGTCCAACAGAGGAGGTTTCCCGTTTCAGGACAATCAAATATTAAGTAGGTAATGTAACACAAAAATACAACAATAAATTCATAAAATTGGAGAAATTACTTTTTACGTAACATTGTGGAAATTACTTTAATTTTTTCAATGTAAGAGATAAGTTAGTTGAGCATTTTAATTTCTTCCATTGTTTCTATATTGTGTAAGAACTGTTTTAAGACGTGTATATAGTACATGTTTTTCAAACCGTATATGAATTGATTTGAGATTAGATTTATTTTGGGGGATTGTGCCGTGTTGCACTACCACACACCTAACCTAACCTAACTGTAGTGTTTGGTGTTTGCATTCGGGTAGCTTCGGGTTCACCGAACATAACCGAACGCTACTAAAGGCCTCGGGTTGCATCGTCGGGTGGCGGGAAGCCATTCTGTCGCTAGACGGCCTCTAGGCAACTTGTTACTTGTATTGTCAGTTTATTATATTCCGAATTAAACAACCTCCGTATATAAGAATCTACGACTATTAATAGAGATATTACCAGATCCCTATCCTCGTTAGAATACTGGAGATTAAGGGCCCAGTATTCTATCCTGTAAAACATCAATACGTTACACTAACCTAACCTCAGAAGATTGTGATGTGTGCTTAAAAATGTATACATATATATTTATTTTATAAGAAACAAACAGCTTTTATATAATATACGAGATAAATATACAAGTTAGCTGAAGTCAAGCCACAGAAGTTTCTTATGTTAAAGTGCATTAAAAATGAAGTTTTAGTATCTTAAAATTAATTTGGTGTTAGGAAAGGGAGAGGAAGGGGAAAATAGGAAGAGGATAGGAGATGCTCCCGATACATTCCATACTCTTATATTAATAATCGATCGTATGCATTACTTCATATATATGAGATACCGTGTTGCCAGCTCTTATCCTATACGAGCTGGTATTGCAGTGTGATTTAAAACGGTTTTCTGCGTTTAGTTTTAGTGTAGCCGTCAATTACCGGATACCAAGAACTATTGTGTTTAGAACTGTCGACTTATTAATATAAATGGGATTTTTGATAATTTCAATTGCCTCCATAATTATGGATGATCTATGCGTTTTGGGTCTTTTTAGGACTTCAGAAAAAATCCAAAGTAATGGCCAGCTTCAATTAATTCTAATCTATGTACATTAAGCAGTTTTCAAAATATAATTTTGAAGACTATTTGTCAAACGGCAGGAAAATATAAAAATAACTCTGAATTAGGTAACTCTTTAATATTATCGAAAATTCTTTCTGATTCTAATCAATTTAAGAGTACCTACTCGAAACACTAAGCATAAGGACATATTTTCAATTTAAAATTTCAATTTAATAGTGGGTACTCTAAAATTGACAACTCTTTCTGAGTCTAATCATTTTAAGTGTAAGTACTCAACACACTAGGCATAAGGACTTATTTAATTTTCACCCCTCATAAACAATTATTTTTTTAATGATAAACTAATGTTTATAAGACAAGGTTTTATGCATAGCACAAAGGATAACAAATAACTATAAGCAATAATTAGTCGCCCGAAATATCAATACAAAAAGAAAATATCTCCCGAGTAAAAATAAATGCCGCCAACGGGAATTGAACCCGTGCCTTCTGATGTCCGGTCAGGTGCTCTGAAACCACTGCGCTATGTCGGCTTATTTCCAACCCGCCAAATTATTAAATATGTACTAGTACCTCAATCAACAATACTGCTTATTATATTTTTTCCACCTGTAAACAACCAACTTTATTTTTGTAGGAAAGATTTTGTAAGTGCTAAATTTTCTCACTAGATGGCGTCGATATATATATATATATCATATAATATCTTCATTTATTGGTGAAATATTTTGACTGTCCTTTCTCCCTTGTTCGTAGTATCTTTGGTTATTATTAAACTCCCGCAAAATCGAGAGTTATTTGTATTTTACACCAAGAAACAATTTATTATCAAGAATATAATTTCTATGAAAGTGATAACATCATAATATAATATTACTATTTATTCGTTTTATTAACCGCTACGTGTGGGTTCCCATGCATACATAAAGTGCAGTGCCCTATAAAGCTCAATGCATGTAATATCATATTATTTAAATATAAATTTCCAAGATGTGTTATCAGTCACGCGGTTAAGTTAGATTAAATTTATGCTTATTTTCATTCATATATTCTACATAAATGTACGTCTTCATAATAACGTTTTCATTGTTAACCCTTTCGATGAGAAGTTATCTGATAGTATTATTATTTTGTAATGACTGTACACTGTACAGTTTAGGATATTTATAAATGGAAGTTGCGCCCTCTGTTATTTACAAAAAGAACCGATAAATTTTTGTTTTAAACTTCTTAACAAAATTAAATAGATTAATGTCCAACCAAGCATAACGTTTTCCAAAGACAAATATTAAAATTGAAAAGAAAAAAATCTAACGTGTGAATTCAACTCCATTTAAGACGACTTTTTGTATCCGTGACTTTGACCGACATTATTTTTGGAATCGGTCCCTTTTGGCTTTTACAAATATCTAAAATTTTAGCTGTGTTGTCGATATTTTAGAGCTCCCAAACAAATTTGATTACAGGTTGCTATAGGGGTGATTACGAAGAGAATAAAAATAATGATTGGCAGTAAATTTATTAGTTATTGGGAGTAAAAATTCGTGTAGAGAATTCCAAATGAACTAAGTTATACGACGTATTATTTATGCATTCAATGAAGGTTTTTATTTGGATAGAAAATAGTACATTTTTGCACATATTCTAATAATTTCTGTTGTACACACAAAAGGACAACACTATACTATCAAGGAACTTTTCTCAATTGAACGAAGACCATCAAAAAGTCGCCTGCAAGCCCTAGCAGTAAAAAAACCCGCGGTTCTTCTTCTTCTTTCTTATGGTGGGGGGGGGCAGAGAGGAACATCTAGGTCAGTGAGCCAGTCTAGAGCCTCAAACGTCACTCTCATCAATCCCGCCGGGGAATGAATGCAGCGGGCATTCTTTGACCACATGTTCGGTGGCGTGCACCGCAAAACATTCACACAACTTTCATTTAAAAAAGTTGACTGTAAATCCTCATTATAATACAAAATGTTAATATAACATAAAAATAAACGTAAAAATGTGAACTTTGGGATAAGAACCATAAACCAGGATCACAGAAATGTGATTGGATATTTCCATTTCGTTGATTATTATCATAAACATTAATGTATTGTTTAGTGGCAGTAAATTGATAAAAATTAGACAACGAGGAAAACATTCATAATTTTAAAGTACGTATGTTTTTTTTTTTTTAATTTTCCCGTAATTATTTAGGCATTAGATTCTAATGTTACATAGTGTTCGTATTTGACGCAGCAGTGATAGGGTCACCACACCATAAGAATAAACGCCGGTCCGATACGATAACGCGAGCTGTGGTTGGCTATCTATGTGCAAAGTATACACTAATACTATAGCAATGTGCATTAAGTGCAATAGTGTGCAGCCGCTTACGTCACCGCCACCACTGCCATTGCCGGTGCCGGTGAATGCATAATGATATGATATTGTTGTTATAGTGCAGCCGAAATGCAGCGGATGGGGCTGCGGTCGAATCGCAAGGATGTAGGGTGATTCAATACGTAGAGCGTATATTACTAATATATTATTAATAAGTTAAATGAGCTGAAGGAAAATAAAATCGAACCATTCGACATGTTTCCTTTAAAGTGGGCGAAAGTGAGTCAAGTCACCAGTTTATTTTTTCTAATATATCATTTATTATATATTTATGAATACATACATTCACGATGTCCAGAAACTCGTGGTACAAGCGCAAAACTGTTGAATCTATGTGACTTTTGAAGTCGAGAATGTTGTACAACTTTTTATTTAACTTTAGTTTTCGATTCCGAAGTTGGAGTTTTTTTGGCAAATTTGAAAAAAAACCGATCGCAAGTGGGTTAATATAAGCCATTGAATGTAGTTTCAACGGCTTATTTTCTAATGTTTAGATTGAAAAAAAATAACTTATTTTGGGTTCTCCGTGTGATGTTGATTCACTAGTTTCAGTTTTGTACCAGTTTTATGAACGAAGAGTATTTGTGGCGGAATGGCGGGGCGTGCTATTATTTTTTTATACAAATCTATAGTTTTATTCTTACTACAAACAACCTCTTTTTTTAACCGGCGCTGTTGTGCACATTTCACCATTTTCTTTTGTTTCATAATTTTTCATTTTTGCAGGTGGCTGTAATACCTTGCACATGTGACCTGTTAAACTAACCAAATAGAATAGACCTTATTAACTAAAAAGTTAATAATACGCAGCACTTACATACTGCGAATAACATTGTATGCATGGACATTTTGGAGGTCTTGTTTTAAAACTTTAAATGTAGACTCGCTATATCAAAAAAAATTGCGTCCTTGCGAGAGATCTGAAGGGGTAACATCAGTACCTAAAACAGGGCGGGGAAGTGGTGGGCCTCCTCCAGAATGTTGTTTGGGAATGAGACTTTTTATTCTTAAGATTACCCACTTTTAACGTTACTTATATATTCAGAATCAGCGACCTTTATTAAAAAATAAATAAAAATACATATACCTTTATTTTTTTAAGCCGTAATTTTTTTTCACTGGAATTAAATTTGTTGTTATCTGGATAAATAATATACCTTTTATGAATGACATTGTTTTGCAATTGGGTCCATGTTTGATTTTCCCTTTTAATTTCGTATTTATGTAGCTAATATTTTTGTGAACTCTTCAATGGTCACTCTCACGCGTAAATTAATTTGAATCGTAAAATATGCAATAAATTAATTAATTAATTTCGTACTTTCGAAATATAGTAATGAACCACCCCTAAAGCTGACGCAAACGGGGTGCTTGAACCCTGCAGTTTCAAGGTCCGTCATCAGACAATGGATCAGACGGTTGCTGTGGTGAATAAGGCCAACCAACGCAACCCAACCCAACCCAATCAACCCAACCCAATCAACCCAACCCAATCAACCCAAACCCATTTAGTCCAAATACCAGTGTAGCACACTTACACTCCGAAAGTGCAACCAAATGTCAGTTTAAATGTCATATTAATGAATTTATTACTGATATTGATGTGATGTCCTGGGAAAATTCCCTAGATAGGGAGAAAAATATATTTGCAACAATCATTTTCGTCCCAAGTCATTTTTTAGTAAAAAAAACATAGGTATTATGTTTTCACTTCATACATTTATTTGTTGAAATATTTGCTTTGTTTGTTGGTAGTTACCACAGACATAGGAATTAATAGACGAGAAGATAATGGCGAGGGGTAAAATCAACTGTTGAAGAACGAAGGGAGTGAAGCTGACTGTGATTCGTCAATAAATCAATCTGACAGTAAATAGGCATCTCGCATTATAATATCACCATTTACTTCTTAAAAGTAAAATCTGCTTTTGAATGAATAGACATTTTTACATGGGAGCGCAAATTACTCGCCACGTTATGAACAAATTTGCGAAGTCCAAATTCGGCAAAAAAAATTCGGTTCCATTTTCAGAGTCGAATATTTCGTTTAAGTATTTAGTTAAGACACTTTTATAAATGTTCATAATTTACTTCCCAGCAACCAACCAGCTTTGTGTTTCGCGTCCAGACGTTTCTCGATGTGATAGTAACAACTGATTCATATTATACGACGTGAATATGCTTAAAATAAAGTAAAATAATGCTTATATATGGAATGTAATACGACAATTGGGTTTATTCTCTTTTTCACATCTATTTTTACAAGTTTTCATAGTACAAGTCAACATTTTGCCGTGTTATTTCGTAAAATGAACCGATGATGCCTCGACCATAGTTCGCACAAGAATGATGACGTCACGTTTTCAAATTTTACTTGAGGCCATACGCGAGCACAGCCGGCTCCAATGGAACCGGTATGGGGAGTGGGGATAATACGCTTTTAATCACTTAGGGCAGGTCTACTAATATTCATATGTCTATGGTAGTTACTGATTTTAAAAAAGAAATAACTATCATTATTTGAACATTAGAATTTATTTAAATCACAATGTTTTGTGTAACATACTTACTAATAAATGTGTTTCAACTTATAAACAACTACTTACTCTACAATAATGGGTTTTTATCAGTTGTTAAAACATATATATTAGTAAGGCCCTTAGTACTAAGGAATTTACTATAGGTATTAATGTTAAATTATATTCATGCATCTTTGTTTTTAAATAAACACTTATAATGAATTTATACGTCATGTTTGGGGATGCTGTGCTGTGAAAGAAGGAGTGAAGAGACCCATTATGCAGGAGTGCTCGAAAAACGACCAGTTCTCATGTAGAATATATATATATATTTTTTTTTTTATTAACGAGGCTTCTGACTCACATAATGTTGTCATTTTTTGCCTCATCTGTTTTTAAAATTACAATATTTTGATTATAATTTATAAGTTCTTTAAAAGGTGCCTTTTGTCCAAATTACACTTTCAAATATTTTCCAATTTACATGATCGAATAAATTTCATGATTCTTGATATGGCATAGAACTCTGTTGAGGCTATTAAATTCTGAACTTCCGATGGGTCCGAGGTCATCAATATTGTCACTCTCTGTTGTTCATACTGCACTTTGTTAATGTATGTTGGACATCTTCAATTTCTTCACATATTGAGCACATTGGAGAATCAGAGAGGCCTATCAAACACAATACTCTTCCCATTAGTGCATGTCCGGATCTTAATCTAAAGATTATTCTCATTTCTGATCTTTTCAGATTAACCTCAGTGAACCAGGGTTTTTTTAACGGTTCCTTTTGGAGTTTTCTATACCATATACCCTTATTGGTACATAAAGTCTCAAAATGTTGATTCCACATCATATTACATGTTAAATTAATTTTTTGGCAGTAATCTTCGGCATCTGGTTTCCAGTCATACATGTGTCCATTCACGCATGCTTCGTTTGCTAACAAATCCGCTTCTTCATTCCCATGTATTCCTATGTGAGATGGAATCCATTGTAGAGTATTATTTATATAATAATATTATTTATTATTAGTGTAGAATATTTATTTTAGCAAATCTTCCGGCTGTGATTTGTTGCCGAAGTTACTAAAAATCTTATTCGAAGCACCTTCCTGTGAATTACTAGTAAAAAGTGCTATCATCGTTAAAAAACATATTTCAGCATTGTTAATCTAGTCGACTTTTAATAATTCTTTCAGACTTTCGGAAACTGTGGTAAGTTATTGTAAATTCCACACCTTTTTGCAAATTTGGTATTGATAAATATTTTGGGGAAAGTATCTCTTAATCTAATATATTCTTCTAATATCAAACATACACACACTGTTGCTAGGTTCAGTAGCTCAATAAACTCTTTCATACTGCATACTGCATGGTGTGTAGTGAATTCGAAAGACGTCATATCCGGTGAATATCACATTTAATCACTCAGATAGGCTTTACACCATGTCATATTTACATTCATATCTATCTATATATTAAGTTGAATCATTCCCCAATGCCACACAATATGCGTGTTTTATGAAAGACATTATTGTTAGCCACTGAAAACATCGCTATTTATAGGTACACTGTGATATTCTAGAAAAAAAACCCAAATTTATTCAATTGTTTTATATTATAGAAACAAATAGCACGTTGGTTACAATTTTTTAGTGAAACAATTTACTGATTTTAAATATTTCATGGTGGGTACTTATAATGTATATTCAGTAAATAGCGCGTAACGTGTTTAGTGTATAGGTGTGTGTGTATGTGTGAGGGCAGTGGTAGCTCTCTCTTTTTTTATAAACCCTGACGAAGGCTCGGGTTGAACTGAAACCGGTTGGTTAGAAATATTTATAATTTATCTATTAATTAATTATTCATTAACGCCCTATCGGGCTTTTACAGAGTAAATTGACAGTTTATGTATGTAAGTGTAACATAAAACATGGATAATAGCATAACTAAATACAAAAAAGATATAAGTGATGAGGCCCATTTTCACCTCGGTGGCTTCGTCAACAAGCAAAATTGTTGCATCTGGGGCTCGGAAAACCCAAGAGTTATTGTTGAAAAGCCTCTCTATCCTCAACGTGTGGCTGTTTGGTGCGGTTTATGGTCCAGCGGAGTCAATGGACCTTACTTTTTTGAAAATGAGGCTAGAGCAACAGTTACGGTGAATGGATTGCGCTATCGAGAGGGAATAAATAGATTAATAGATAAAAATCAAATGCTAATACTAAGATTAACATAAAATTCAAATAAAATAATATTGTAAATAAAGAAAAGTTTCAAGTATAAAGTAAGTATGTACATTGTACATTCATATATGCATTTAATTATTCATGTTTGTTGCAAAACAAGTAAGACTGAAAACAGTAAAATAATTTACTCGTCAGGTAAATAGAAAATAAATATATATGATATACTGATATGTATTATAAAACAAATGTTTAAAACAAGAAGAAAAATAATGCGGTCAGTGGTTGAGTGGGCATAGCGCTTGGGTCTCACCCGAGCGTCGCGTGTTCGATTCCTCGGCTGGCTAAGTCCTCCATCACAACACAAGCAACATTTTCGGCTTTCTGTGGTGGTAGTAGGAGATTTTCAAACATTGTTGGGTTATTCGTAACCTGGGAATGTTTGTCTTTCTTTTAAAAAAAAAAAAAAAAAAAAAAAAATGCCTGTTGAATCTATAGAAAAAAACTAATAAGTAATGGCAAAATACCAACGCCGTAATTAATATCGAATTTAAATAATATTACTTGAAATGGTGTAAAGTATAAAATACACATCAAGTATGACCGTACATACATACAGTCATTAATATGCGTCCAAAAAAATAAACAACAAATAAACTAAGGAGTTTGTGAGTTAAACGTTGGAAGGTATAGACACAAGACTTTTTAAATAAATAATAAAGTATTATATAAACAAAGTTATTCTACAGGGTTTTCCAATAAGAGGTATTTTTTGAATAGCCCGCTATTTCGGTAGATGTTACTTTTGAAGCTGTCAAATGAGAGGCTTTTCAACAATAACTCTTGGGTTTTCCAAGCCCCAGATGCGACAATTTTGCTTGTTGACGAAGCCACCGAGGTGGAAATGGGCCTCATCACTCAAGATGATTTGCATTTGATTCACTCAAGTGAATTTTAATAATTTCAATGCGTTGTTGAAGCGTGTATCGTTCCATTTTTATTAATGGCGTAGTTTCTACTTGTCAACTGTCAAAAAATTACAGCTTTAAAAGTAACACCTACCGTATTCAAAATAACACCTCTTATTGGAAAACCCTGTATTAAATAATATAAGTATATATACTTATACTATCACTGTGAATACTCATCTCTCATTGCAAATGATTATACAACCTATATTATCTTTCCTCCACTAGCAACATAAATGACAATAATTTCTTATCTTCAGTCCATAAAGCTGTCCATAATGGTGTATTGATGCCAACGCTGATGCACGGCGGTGAGTCAAGGAACTAGCAGAGGACGTATGAAAATAAACGGAAAAAATGACTATTAATAATTTATTAAGATTCTCGTCGAATTATTGGTAATTCCAATTAAAAACAGACATCCGAATGAATGAACAAGTTTCCTGATAAACTTTAAGTAAATTACGAAGATATTATCATGATGTCGGAACATGTGTCCATGAAAGTCCGAATATTTTTGCATTTCGTCGTGATATATTATCACAAATCTCTTTGCAATTTATTTCGTAGGGCCTGCAATCCCGTTTTTAACAGGAATTATCAATAATTTTAAGAGATTCTTAGTAAATAAGCAATAGTCATTTTTCTCAGTGTAGACATCGTTCATGTAAAAAAAACATTCCTGAGACGTACGCGTGATAAAAAGAAGTATGACCGTGTTAAAAATGTGGTAACACGGAGATGGTACCGGCTGCGCCAGTTTGTTCAAAAGAATTCAAGTGCTTGCACGGTTCATATCTCGTTAGTTTAAATTACCGCTATGATTAGTTAGTTCACATTATTATATATTTTTTGTAGATTCTTAAGCTGTTCTCTTATGTGATCTATTTCATAGAACGAACCGTTTGAAAATTGAAAGGAATATTACTCTACGCGTTCAAATTTGTGACTGAGATGACATCGCGTCTGCTTAACATCCAGCGGTCGTGATTTCAAGACCTGCATCATGGCACAATCAACATTTTCTGCGTACTGTGATGGTAGTAGAAAATTTTCAAATATTGTCAAGTTATTCGTTAAAAAAATGTTAATAATTTTTGTATGATATACGGAGAACAATGAGTATGGCTAATTTATTAAAATCATGTTAAAGGCGTGATTGCAATCCATTTCCTGATAAAATTTCAGTCCGTTCAGAATATAACGGAACACGTGTTCCGTTCATCCTCACGTGATTTATATAATGATGAAAAGTCACAATATTAGAATTTTTACGAACACGTGTTCCGCCGTCCTCAGTACGGAAGGTTGCAATCCGTTGCGTTTAAATTTAGGAGGCAGGCAGGTACCGCATCCCCGAAACCAATTATTTGATAATGAAATGCCATAAGTCACCCCGAGTGGTTTGCTACGTTTGGTGACTTAGCAGGGTGCCCGGTTTCATGGGATAAGGTTTTTCTATATCTTAGCGCGGATGCGTCCTTCCTTTCCCTAATAATACCCTCCACAAGCATTCCCAATGATGTCATATACCCTGAGGGTATTATTTAGGGGCCTCCTAAAAATAATATATTTTATTTTTATTATTCTCCAATATAAACCACCGGCTAAACAGCAAAAGCACTTTGGCATACATAATAAAAATGAGTATGGTGTTTTGTTATCTTGTTTCCAATCAGTGTCGGCACCAGTTGCAACAATGCACGTCTGCAGTAGATTATTAGCAGTGCTTGCACGCAATGAGAATCTCAGCCCTGCGAATGCGCGATGTGGCTGGCCTTGAAAAGGACACTCTGCGCATACCGTCTGCGCAAGTGGCAATATAATATAACATTACGTAGGTAAGATAATGCTGGTACTAAGGGTACCTCCCACTCGACCACTTCCTGGCGGGGTGACCAACGTTTGTTAAAAAGCTTTAAAAAATTATATATTCTAAAATCTGTTAATGAAAAAATAAGAAAATACACAGATTTAGGAAATGAGATAAAAAGAATTTGGCATTCTCAGACTATAAAAATATTAGCATTCGTTATTTCGGCTACTGGCATTATACCTAGCTCTCTCATTAAAAATTTAGGCGTATTAGATGTATCAAAAAATTTATATATAAAGATGCAAAAGTCGGTCATTTTGAATACATGTAGGATAACGAAAGATTTTTTAAATATTTATGTTGAGGGATCAGTAGGATTTATAGGCCCTCTTAGGAGTTCTACCGAGCCGAACCCTCTGATATGAAAATATCTGGAGTCGGTGAATTATTTTCCCATTTGATCTCTGGTGAGTTGACGTGTTATTCTTGTATTGTTTTGTATTTATTTTGCTTATATAATGCACTTGCATAATGTTGATTGAATAGATGATCATTTGTGGAAAAGTGTGTGGAAGGGTTTAGTTTTTCGTATGGGGAAGATTTAACCCGGACATAAAAAACATTATATATATATATACATTTATATATTACTACTAAAACGAAATGCAGTGCTCATAGACCATATTCCATAGTTTTGATTAAAGCTTCGGGAGCGTTGGAGGTCACTTTGAGGTAAAAAAGTGTAACCTATTTTTTCGCTGCATATCTCATCTAAATATAATACTTCAATGTATATATATATCTTTTATTGTAAATTATGACGAGCCACAAAATAAATGCTTATTACAAATATGTATATATATATATATTTAAATTTTTTAAAGTAAAGACAACATTCTCGGCTTACAAATTAGCTGACACTATTTGAAAATCTCCTACTATCACCACAGTAAGCGGAAAATGTTACCTGTGTTGTGATGGAGGACTTAGCCAGCCGAGGAATTGAACACACTACGCCTGGGTGGAACCCACACGCGATGTCAACTCAGCCACCGACCGATGTATCGTATCGTGTGGAACACGTTTCGACGAGATATTAACTATATGCCTATGGCTAATTAAAAACAGGAATAATACCTTTTGGTGCTTCAAATAATCTAATGTCGTCAAAAGAAAGCGAATTATTATTTTACTAGCGCAGACCCGTGTAAGGATAATATAATTGCAATTTTTTTTTAAATGTATTATAAATTTTCTATTTAAATATTATATTACAGGTAGGAACTTATCGCTTGTCTAAATTTGTTCAAACAGTTCCAATTCCAAAAATGTCATTTATATTCAAAGCAAATCTGAGTTTTGTATATAGTTTAATGAACCATACTTACCTCTCAAAACGGAAATTAGTATTTTTAATGACTTTCTAGAGTAGTGTTTTAAATTTTATGACGGCTTCCGTGGTCAAGGTGTAAGGTTTTTAACGAGTAAACTCCGGGGTGCGCAAGTAAATTTATTTAAATTATGTATTTAAAATAATATATAGTATTCTTACATTGGGCACGTTACATTGTGGAAGATTCGTTCAGTATCATCCTGTTGTAAGACAATAATGGATATAATTTCAGAATTTAAACATTGCTTGAAATGGCTTTAGCCGTGTTTGGTGACCACATCTGAATAGCCAGGTAAACCCTCACCTTCCTCTCCCCCACAACATACTCCAATTGGGATGGCTCCACTCTCACTGGCTCCAGACGGTTGGGAGCAGTTGGGACTTTTATGCGGTATTCATATAAAATATTTAACTTTAATGTATGGTAAATGGTTGCTCATCAGAGGTGTAAAATTTAAAACACGTTTATTAGTGAGGCCATTAAAGTCAACCCTTCCTTGAATCATAATATTATGATACGTATACATGCGCAAGCCGAACTACCGAGCCGAACCTCAACTTATGGGAAAGGATCGAAGCTAACGCAAATTGTCGCTCGGCTCGCGTTTTGGGAAGCAAATGTACAGGTACTTTATTGTTTTTAAATTTATTTTATCTTTTCACTTTTAAAACCATGCTAACCCCAACAAAAACCTGATTTAATATTTTTTCAACTCTTTTAAAATGTCATGGACAACATATCTATTCCAGAACATACCTCCATCGCTTGAGAACCATCCTGGTCTCTGAAAGCCTTGGATCGTCTCAAAGGGCTTAATTGGAAGTCACCTGAGGGTACCAGGTAACCCATGAAGGACCTGTTTTGCAAGACAGGACTAAATAAGAACATGTTGTTATTGGCACGATTGTCTGACGCAAACAGGAAAGTATCGGAATTATTGTCCTGGCGGCCTTCGGAAGTAATGTACCTCAGTAATTATTATTTTAATTTTTTTTATTTTAACTACCCGCATTTTTTTAATGTGTTGGATGACAGTAATAAGTAACAAGTAGACGTAGGAAGGAAATGAGTAAGATGAGGGTTGTAAAGTATCTTTCCTACTAAACAGATCTGGTCACTAAACACTAAACACGGCTAAAGCCATTTATGGAAACTTATCGATTGTGAATGGTGGTCCTTCACCAAGGCGATACTGAGAGTATCTACAACACTAGAAAAGTATAAGGAGTTGGGTACGTTCTCTAACTTTCACGCGGCGCCACACAACTATGTATCGGCACAAACATTTATCTTGCTTCATTCACATTCAGTAGTAGAGGGAGAAGAACACTAGTAGAGGGTTACTCATTAAAGCGATGCCATACGTAGTAATGCAAAATCGTGTGTTTTTGGTTTGAAAATTTGGTCGCCTAGAAATGTTTCAGATGTTTTAATTAAATACTGCGAGTAGAATACATCTTAGCCTTTGAAATAATCGATTATTTTTTAGATAAGTCTTTTTATTAGAAGTCAAGCTGTTGCTTTAAAAGGTTACATGTCACAAATTATAATTATTCCCTCAGGGGTACCGCAAGGCTCCCATCTAGGGCCTCTCTTGTTTATTTTATACATAAACGACATGAACCGTGTTATTAGTAATTCTTGTTTCCTATTTTACGCTGATGACATGAAATTATAAAAATATATTAGCTCCATAGATGATTGCGACCAAATACAAGAAGACCTTGGTAAAATTGAGGAATATTGCAAAAACATTCAACTATATCTAAACATAGATAAATGTAATGTTATTACTTTTACACGAAAAAAACATTCAATTTATTATACTTACAAGCTAAACCATGTACCCCTACAACGAGTAGAAACAATAAGAGATCTTGGAGTAATACTAGATTCTAAAATGTTATTTAGGGATCATATTGAAAATATTCTAAAAAAAGCTTAAAAGCAATTGGGTTTCATTATTCGCATTACAAAGCCTTTTACGGTAGCACACACCCTAATTCTGTTATATATGTCATATGTACGGTCACAACTACAATTCGCCTCAGTAATTTGGAATCCTCAATATCAAACATATATTGATCGCATTGAAAATATTCAGAACAAATTTATGAAACACCTATCGTATCGTTTTAGTGACCATCGATTTGTCCCTGTCACTTTATATAAACGCAGAAAAATCTCTGATGCATTATTCTTACACAAAATCGTAACCTGTCTTGTTGATTCATCATATCTGTTAGAAAGGATTGCATTTCGTTGCCCCAAGCAAAACACCAGATCGAACGATTTATTTAGAATACCACATTGTAAATCCGAATACGCGCAAAACTCTGTAATAGTACGTATCTGTGAAACTCACAATGCCTCTAGAGATGTAGACATTTTCAACCATAACTTGATATCATATAAAATTCAGCTTAATAAATTAATAAATTAAAATACTTTTATTTTATTCGATTTTTTTGTTGTGAAAATTACATTATTATCATCCGTAGTGAATAGTATAGCTATGCGAAAAGTTGTATTTTTTCTATTTGTTTTTAATTTTATGTATTTCTTTATTATGTTTATTTTTTTGACATTTAATATGTTGTGCAGGTAAAAAATACTAAATCAAAATTTAACTCAATGGAACTTAATTGGTCTAGAATATATGAATGTTTATTATTATATTTTTTTACTGGACGACTGTTTGCTTCCTAAATAAAAAGAAATAAAAAAAAATAAGCCCAGAAAAAAATAATGTATAAGGCCTATGAAAACTGCTTTAAAGTTCAAAATCTCCTACTTACGAACCCATTTTCGGTCATAATTTTATTGTATGATTTGGTAAATTAATTTATTTATAAAATAATCGAAAAAAAAAATTTATGCCTGAACATCCACGAAATAAAATAAAAGGCACTATTTGGCCATGTTTTTTTCTTGCATAAATCAAAACAGGCGGATGGTGTTAAGCGGGAATTTAAACCTTATCGTCATATACGTAAGGGTTGTTATTGATAGCGGCTCAATTTAAAATATTACACGACGTAGTGCTTCGCCTTAAGCTTCGCCTTCAACCATGATTTAACACGCGTGCGCCTTAGAAAACTGATTTCTGCAGCATTCAATCTTTTTTTTTTTTTCTTTATTCATAAAAATATATTTGGATACAGGTTTTTTACATGCTTTTCGACTACCACACTAGACACATGTCCGTATTATGGTAGTCGAAATCTACTATCAAAATATGTGTTTAAAAAACGCTATATTATAATAAAGAGAGTACTTGTCTAAAAATAATCCCATATCTACAATAATATCGTCGCCTTGTAAGGATAAGACCAGATGATCAAATAATTCATTATTATTACAACAAATGCATCGCGAAACGCAGCGATTTCCTGTTTCCAGCTATAATCAGTTGGCCTTCATTCGTTCATTCTCGGTTCACGGGCAGTCGGCGCACGCTTATAGCCTGCTCCTTGCTGTGACGGAACGAAGAGTGAAGAGTGGTAAGGGTGTGAAGAGTGAAGAGTGGGGAGTAGAAGGCTGAAGAGCGAAGATCAGCGCCTGTAGGGTAGGTACTGTAGGAATGGCATGCGTAGGCGAAACGGTTTAGTGATATGCAGGAGCGACATTATGGCAACGCGTGTGTGATTTTTAACAGGGTGGTCAAGAAATATGTACCTAGCTTATTTCAATTAATATTTTTGCACACTTAGTTCCCAAAAATTAATGCTGATATAGCAAGATGTTCAATTCAATTATAGAGGCGAGTGTGGGTACCGCTGCCTCGGAAACCATTAATTGAAAGAGTTCCTACCAAAGTATCAGTTAAAAGCGAATGTTTTATGAGGACGGCGGAACACGTGTTTATACAAATACTGATATTGTTGCATTCTGTCGTGATATTTATTAGGAAAGAACACGTGTGTGAACACTTGTTTTGATGCATTCTGAATGAATAATATTTTATCAGGAAATTGTCATACCATCACTTTTTTCACAGTATCATTTTTCTCCGTGTTACCTGCCCTAACAATTCGTGTAGATTCGCATTAATACAATCACTTTTTCAAACAATATAAAGCAACGGGATTCCATTGAATTGATTGAGTTTTTTATAATGCCATTGAAAATCATTCATAAAGTTTCAAATTTCATACACACTAACGGCTCAATCATTCCCCGGTCCAATTTAAATTATTATTGTTATGTTGGGAAAGTATTTTTGTCGTAAGTCTTCACTTTTTTTAAATTTTATTTTAAACACTTTACAAATATAAGGCAAAAAGTCCGGATTAACTGCTTTTTAGCAGTTTGTCTACCGGGTTCTTTACATTATAAATCTTACTATTTTGAGTTTAAAGTTACATCTTTACAATTATATACATAAAACAAAAAATTAAATTTTTTACAGAAATATAGCAAAAGAAAATTATGATAAACATAAATAACAATTTAAAAAGTCTTTAGAATAATTTATCATTGTAAGCTAATACAAATTAATTCTTTCAGTAAGCCAAGTCTTCAGTAAGTTCACCAATCGTTTGTTTTGGGCACAGTTTTTAATTTCAGCAGGTAACATATTAAAACAACTGGGAATCATATAGTTTAACGTTCTTTGTCCATATTTATTTGTATGCTTAGGTACCTACAATAAGTTCTTCATTAAAGTTAAAACTAAAATTACGATTATGTTCTAGCCTGTTTATATATAGGTAATAGGTTATTTATGTGCTGAAATATAATTTTGTACCACAGAATTTCTTTCACTGAAAGAATTTTGAGACTCTGATAGAAGTATAGAAAATTCTTCCTTTTTTGTATAATTTTTTTAGCTAATAATTTAACCAATGAATTTTGCACGGATTGAACATGGTCGATATTAGTTTTACAGTAAAATCCCCAAGCTGTTATTCCATACCTTATAACAGATACAGCTGGAGATAAATAAATTATTCGAAGTGTGCAGATTGGAATAAAAAATTTACGTACAGTAACCAATACATCACCGCCAAAATAACACATATTATGGAGACACTCGCGCAGACCCGTGAAAAACCCAGGATCAATACCTTTCAAATGAAGAAATTTAACTATCGAATGTTTAGTTATTTGAAAAATTACGATAGGTGCCTCTGCCCACCAAACTGCGTGACAGGCCGGATCGGAAAAGACTGGTTGAGGGACACCTTTTGACTTTCAAAACATTGCCTTGCAACGCAGTGGGAGGGATGGATTCATACATCCGTCATTCCTGGACACACTGACCCCCAGATTCCTACCTAACCTTTTCCTTTACAGAACTTCCTCCCTTTTCTTTCCTAAAAAGACCCTCCACACAGTATCCGAAGATGAAATAGGCTCCAAGGGGATTATTTTCCTCAGGGACTCCTGTCTCTCATAAACCGCTCAAGAAAAGGACAGTTATTCACAGACGTGTGTAGGTACAAATAAATTATTATATGAACAGCACACTAAAGTATGTCCACTAGACCTAGTTCAGTGAAACCACGCGCGATGTTTTAGTAACGTATCTTCACTCTACTAATTAATTTAAGCAAAAATTATAAGTCAAAATTTTTTTAAAAAATACGTATATCGAACAAAGAATTATTAATTCATAAAATAATATTGGTAGATACCTACTTTACTGTCTCATATGATTATTAATATAAGAGTATGGAATGTATCGGGAGCATCTCCTATCCTCTTCCTATTTTCCCCTTCCTCTCCCTTTCCTAACACCAAATTAATTTTAAGATACTAAAACTTCATTTTTAATGCACTTTAACATAGGAAACTTCTGTGGCTTGACTTCAGTTAACTTGTATATTTATATCTATAATTGTATATTATATAAAAGCTGTTTGTTTCTTACAAAATAAATAAATAAATAAAAAAACAGATCAGTTTTGAAAATTAAAAGTTCAGTGAAATTGAATAATACTACGCACTACGCAGGAATATTTCACATTACTTACCAACTTAGCAACGCACAAACAACAGAAATTGCTAAGTTTAATTGTACAGCCTTGTCCGTCGAGTTTCTCGCAGATGCAGTTGCACCGATGTGCAATGTGATGCAGACTTATACTGCCAAGTAGGCCCAAGCAGACTTTACTGTAATACCCCTTAAACAGGCTTGGATTATTTAACATTCTTGATCTACATAAGATTTTTTATGTGAATCCACAAAAATCCCAACTGGTCCCAATCGACTGTGGCCAGTAATAAAATGGCATCCCCAATTGAGGTAAGTTGTGAGGCCGAAGGTAGTGGGTATTGGAAAGAGATGGGAAAGAGGAAGATGGGGAAGCATTTGGCTATAATCTAGTTATTAAAGCCTTTTCGTGTAATGTTTTGATTATGAATAGTGGTCTTAAACGAGGGCTTTACTGAGAATATCTTAAACTCTGGAACGTGCCGAAAATAAACTACATAGATATTATTTTCGGTGCATAAGTAATAACCAAGACATAAGAACTGAAGTACTCAAGCACGATACATGTATATTATATATGGACTCCAGTCTAAATTTGGCTACAAAATTTTAGAATTGGATCTCGTAAATACAGACGGAAATTATAAATTTTCCATCCCTGTGGAAAATAGCCAACTTTTTTAAAGCCATCAACTCTGGTCAGGCTAAGTTCACAAAAAATTTATAAAAAATAATCGATCTTTCAACGTTGGCTAGGTTATATTAGGTTAGGTTTAGATAAAGATATGTAAGGTTAAGTCTTGTTGACAAGATGAGAAATATTTCGAATTCAGCAAAACATAATTTAGTGCTGCATAAAAGTTCCCAACCACCCTGTGATTTCTGTTGCCGCCTGGATCGTTACCAAAATACAATCCCTTCTGCAGTTCTACTCTTGTGCACTCTATTTGCGGACCGACTGAACTTCTGCAGAAAGAAATGATGCATAATACTGCACTTGGCACCAGTGCATCTTCCGATGCACAAACTAAAGAGATAAACCCAAATGAAGAGTGTACCCGAAGTAAGCTCAATTTTTCTTTATTATTTTGAGTCTGTGGCTGCATTTTCATAACGTCCGCGCAACGCACCAAGCCGCTCCCAACCGGCAAATAAATTATTGAATTAAGCAGACAAAATAGACTAATAAAGTGTACGAAATCAATTGTGACTATAAAGGTGTATTCGATAAAGAGTAAACTACACAAATTAATTTGTTTCTTTAAAGTAGCTGCTCGTTTGCAGCAAAGGGTCAAAGGAATATTTGATGTGATTTAAAACGATAGTGTATTAGTTTTACTTTTTTTATAAATGTGCGAAGAACTTTTAATGTTTAAAAAATAATAGGTAATAGATTCACCCTTTAATGACTGAATAGGTGTAGCAAATGATTTTAACTAAGCAGGTATAATTAAATATTTTAATTCAACATGACATTTGTTATTTTAAAAAACAATATGGACGTTTTTTATATTTTTGGAATAACTTAATTATTAAAACCTTAAATTGAAATATTTAACTATTGCAGACAATATTGAAAATGAAAATTGGAACAGAATAATCAGAAAAAAATATGGTGACATCTAGAACCTGAACCTGACGTACATAAAATTAGCAGCCAATAAAAATGTGAGGTGAAAAAATGAAGATAATGTTGGTAGTTATTCGGAGTATGATACAGTTAAAATGACTGAAAGAGATAGGGGTCCCATTAGCTCAGTTGGTAGAGCGGTGCCCCGGCAAAGCATGGGTTCCGGGTTTACGTCCTAGATGTGACCGTATCTTTTTCTGTTTCAAAAATATTGTCTTCAATAATTAAAGATTTGGACATTTGCATCTTTTTCTTTAAAATGTGGAAAATTTATTATGATAGTGGTAATTCACAAGTGATCATTTTATTTATTTTGTGAAAAATTTAACAAGAAAGAAAAAAGATAATCGAAGGATTGTCACAAAAAACACAAAATCGTATTTTTTAAGTTGTGTCTTATACTCGTATGTGTTCGTACATTTCTAATAAATAAATATTTTTTACGTATCTCACGCTTAAATTTTTTATAAAGTAATTAAAAAAAATACTTTAATTTTACTCAAGCGAAACAGTAGGTAATGGTTTAATTTAATCGAAGCATATTTTTTGGTATTCACAACGTTAGCCGATTCGTAGTAAAGATTAATCGAAAATAGTGATTTCACATTAAGAAATGAAGAGAAATTTATTATAAATCGGTTGAAATTCCCAATTTCTACCGATTTATAATAATTTTTTTTTAATAGATTTATAATAAGTTTTTAAGTTTCAAAATAATATATGTTATTTTTAAAGATAATATCTAAACATTTGTTAAGCCGAAACGTTAATTATTTGAAATTCCTTCGATAGAAAAAAATCGCAAAATAAGCTCCAAAAATTATTAAATACACATTTTGTTCTGTTATTTATTATGTTTTAGGCATGAAAAAATTCACAGTGTATCTTTAAATGCAACTAAAGCATTTGCCGAGAGATTTTTGCTCTATTTCAAACGAGTCGTGTTTTATTAAATATTCTCACCATTTTCGCTTAATTATTTTCGTTTTTTTATATTAGCGCGCTCCCTCTAACATTCGTATTTACATATCTCCCTTTCAAACCATCTTTGAACGCTTACTACGGGGCCTTAAGCTTCACCTTAATAGCTGATTCGACAAAAGCGTTGTTTCTCCTGTGTTCAATTCCTCTGCATGTTTCTATCATTGAACAAGCAACATTTTCTCAATGTATAAATAGCAGTATGAGCTTTCCCAATATGTTCAGTTTTTTCGAGCTCCGTGAATGTTTGTCTTTCTTTTAAAAATAATATTAATAAATTATTATTATTTTTTATACCACCCAAGATTACCGCAACCGCAATCTGGCCTTTTTAATTTTTATTTTATTTAATAATAATAATGCAAATTGTCATAAGAAATGCAAGTTGCATTTCACAATGACTATTATAATATTGTTAGTTGTTATGCAGACATTTATTGATAATAAAGCCTTTTATTGAATCATCCGATTAATAAGTCTCAAGGCGATGTGAGTAAGGACTCGTCATACAAGGTTGAAAAACATAACCATCACGCCGTTTCAACGCAGGGTTAGGCAGAAGCAAATTTCTCTTTCAAATTCCACATTTCTGACTTTGTCTCCCGCGCCAACAAAATGCTAGCATTTGTTCATCGTAATGCGTGATCATTTACTTACTTTCGCGATACGAAGAACACATGAAGCCCTTGTTCACAGTATCCTGGTATATAAGTTTCATTATTTGGGACACTTCTGAACAAAACCATATCCTAAAAACAGAAATGTACAAATAAGGTTTATGTGTTATCCATATATGAAAGAATATTCATACTATGCTTTTCATAGCAATATTTATTTATGTTTGTCATATAATAGATATGCTCGAATTTAAAACTTTAGAAGCAAGTCGAAAAACATTATAAAGCAAATTATTTTTTAAATCTAATCACCTGAATTATTCTTAAAGCGACACAAGACACACTTTTTAATTAATTTCGACCAACTCAGAACGATAATGTTTACATATTTTTAGAGCGATCCCTACGGATGTAAGTTATTTATATTTGTGATTAATAAAAATATTACCTTACCATTAAAATATTTTACGTATAACGGTTTAAAAACTTTATAAAACGTTAATCAGCTATAAAATTAGCGTTAAGTACCAGATTTTATTTTTCTACACGAAACTTTCTACATGAATTAGTAAGTTCCTGAGGTTTCGCTCTAAGAGCATCTGAGATTTTAGTTATACGTCAGGAATAATCCAAATACCAAACTTTGTAAATCCAGAGATGATGGGCTTTTTTAATCTTTTCATGTATTTTGAATGTAAAACATCTTGTATTAGGTATGTTTATTTTTGAGCCCGTACTTTTTAATGTATTTTCCTGATTTTGTTTTTATGCATTTCTATAGTCCATCATTGAGGATACTTTTTTAACTTTTTGACACCAACAGTACATAAATCAAATGAGTGATTATAATAATTCATAAAGTCTTATAAGACAATTTTTTGTGACAAATCTGTAAAGTTATTCTTCATATGTTGTGTCTGTATGTTGCTTCTGTGAAATGTTTTGTAAATGTTTTCTTCATACATTGTGTCTGCACATTGGGTTGGGTTGGGTCTAATTTTTCTGTACAAAACTCTTTTTTTTTTTTTTTACTCTTCTATTTCAAAACTACCAATTGGCCATCCCTTAATGAGTTTGATAACTCAACATCGCAAGTGCAACATCGTTTGTTGTATGTTTAAAAAAAAAAATAAATAAAAGAAAAAATAAAAATAAACTACACAAAAAAAATTATTTTCTAGGCTTGGCAAATTCGCCAGTAGGTCCGTCCATTACGCCGGGCCTTCGCCGAATATTTTTATACACGACTTCATCACTTACGTCGTTAAGATTCCGACTTTATTTTAGGGTATTGTCTTAACCCTTCAGGTTTTTAAATATTTATCCAAACAAGTCCCAACGACATGGTGAATTTTCATGGAATTTCGGAATTATCCGAAGGTATCTGAAAATTTGCTACATATTACTTATTTTTGAAGTTGTCGTTAAAAAAATACTATTTTAGAAACTAGATTAAATTATCTTTGAAATATTTTCATTTGAAAAAACATTGATCTCTCTAAAAAATATATTTTTAATAACAAACAAGAAAATTTAACAAAAAAAATTACCATGACTTGAACGTCCATAATTTTGAAATAATTCGATAATTATAAAACATATTCCCTGTGTGTAAGAAATAAGGAATAAAATTGTCAGTTCACTTTTTATACTATTAATACAATAAAATAATATAAATAAGTTTTTAACATTCAACTGTCAATGAAAAAATGCCGAAATTCGTTAACATGCACTTCAATGTCTTAAAATTTATCCATATAATAATCTATAAAGATTCGATACAAAATGTAAAGAATAAGTATTTATCTTTCCAATAGTAATTTGTATCGAGGAAAAGATACAAATACTTTTATAATGTTTTGACGCCCCGGTCAGATCTGTCTTCAGAGGCTATAATGGAATATGATGTTTGTGGCTAGTAATGTCCTTCCGACGTCTGAAGGGTTAATCCACTTATAAAGATAGTGACAGTGGCAGGGTGTGGATGTGTGTATGAGAGCTATGCTTATTTGTAATTTACAGTGGCTGCCCGAACCGTAAATTGTGTTCAGGAGATGGGAGATTAAAATGAGTGTCTGCACAATTAATTAAATTTATCCGTGAGGACGAATATTACAATTTTACAGAACGCGGAGACGGTGACTGAAAGAGTAGAGAGAGTGGCGGTAGGATCGAAGTTTGAAACAGGAATGGAGATTTCTCTTCTCCAGCTCGCTTGCGTCTAGCAGCGGATTAATTCACGGTAGTATTGCCACATGTGGGAGGAAATAAAGTAGTCCCACATACCGCCAAATGTTGTTGTAATACAACTTTTCTTTTCGACTGGGTTAACATACTAACCATCACGCCGTTTCCCCGCAAGGTTAAGCAGAGGAAGGATTGCCAAACAACTTTGTTTCAGCACAACACACCTTACTTCATTCACATTCATACATCGTCTCATACGTACTCTTAACATGGCCCGACTCAAGTATTTGATTCACTTTATCGGTCCGAGACTTCTTCTACTATTCAGTTCCGAGTCAAATACCCTATGTACACTTTGTTCATCCGCTCTACATGTCCAAACCATCTAAACGTCCGTTTTTTAAGTTAATAATTAACTAAAAATTTAATTTAATTATTAAAATGAAACTTTTTCTTATTTGCATATATATATATCTTACTTTTTCTTTTTACTATTTGCAGCAAGCTTATAACCTCATTAGCCCCACCGGCGAAAGACCACTTTCTTATCCGTGTTCTTTGACTACCTGAATAGCCAAGTACTTCCCTACCTCCCTCTTACCCATCTCCTTCTATCCCCCATTATCTTCAGCCTCACAACATACCCAAATTCGTTGGGGATGCCTTATCACTGGCTTCAGGCCATTGGGAGCAGTTGAGCGGTATTGACATTAAAAATAAAAAAAAGTTAGCACTGGTCTGATGAGTGTATAACATGGTTATTATTAGTACTTATAATTTTCATCAATAAATACAATTCATAATCAATATAAATAAAAGAATATGTCCGTTAGTGTGTGCCTTATAGACCAGGAGTGTTTAGAGAATGGTTTGAATGATAGAAGAAGTCTGGAAGAATCTCTGCACTCTAAACACTCCTGGTCTATAGTTCAAACCATTCTCTAAAACAGGGGTCTCCAAACTACGGCCCGCGGGCCGTATCCGGCCCGCCAGTGTCTTCCATCCGGCCCGCGACATCTTATGACCAGTGTCATCAAGGACCCGCGACAGCTAATGGCTAAGACCTTGCTCAGAAGGGGCGAAAACTCCGCGAATTTTTTCGTGCGAATAAATAAATATGCTCGTTGGCGAGGTACTTGGCACCAATACATTGCGTCCACAAGTATCGCGCGAATATATCGAGAGGATTTTTTAGAAAAATCTTTATTTGATTCGCAAAGATATCAAGGTCTGAGAAACGAGTATCAAAAATTATCTTCAAAGCTACGTTATCTAAAGCTATTTTTTCATCCCTGAAAAATCTATTGTCTACCCCCCCCCCCCATCCCTAGGACAGAAAATATGAGTGTCTAGAAATTAAAACGGTTTTGGCCCTCTGAACTCACTGGAGTAGTCAATGTGGCCTGCCGGCTGAAAAGTTTGGAGACCCCTGCTCTAAACACTCCTGGTCTATAAGTGTTTAGAGTACAGAGAATTATAGACCAGGAGTGTTTAGAGTGCAGAGATTCTTCCAGACTTCTTCTATCGAGAATGATAGAAGAAGTCTGCAAGTCAGGAATGAGATAAGGATTCGCATTAAAGTTGATACAATGTAGTTTTTAATGAAACTAAATGAAAGTAAGGGGGGGGGAAGAGAGGTGAAAAGGGAGGAGCTTAGAAGATCAAAGACAAAAAATTACAGTAATATTATTTCCACCTTAAAAATACATCTCAAAACATTATTACAAAGTATTTATAACCCCAGGCAAATCCGGGTTAACGTCAGCTAGTTCTTTATGAACGTCTCCTTGAGCCTAAAGTACTCCTTATCTGAAAATGCAGCAAAACAAAGAAATACTGAATTGCGTCATTTTTTTTATTTATTGTGTCGCTCTCATTTTTCTATCATAACTTCTTTGTTATCATCTCGGGATTGAGTCATTTATATTTAAAAAGAAAAGAAATGATCTTTATAAAAACCTCTCTCTTCAGGGGTAGATAGAAATATTATAATGTTTTGCAATACGAGCTGAAATTCTTGAAAGTGAGACATAAGGTATTAAAATGCATTCATTAAATAAACAATGACAACATGATTTCGTCTAAGAAATTTAAAAGAAAAATAAAATGTATTTATGAGAAATGTTAACTGCATATGTTTTGTTTCAAAGAAAAAATAATAATGATGCCAGCAAAAGTACATAGTTACGTGTACGTAAATGCCATTCAACTCTCAATGTATAACTTGCGTAGACCCGTGAAAGAATAAGGGATTGTTTGAATTCTTGATAAATCAGTTTAAATTTTAAAAATAGATTGAAAATAATTTTTTGATTAAAATATTATGTATCTATATCGTTTGTCGAATTTCTTCACAAAATCATTTCCAATTTTTAAAAAATAAACTAAATTCAAAACAAAATTGATTTCACTGTACCAGATTTCACGAAGGGCTAACGCACATAGCAGACAACCATTTGAACGACCACGAAGTTCCTCAAAGATAGTAAGTTACGTAGTTGCCTTATAGCGAAATTATTATGTAAGGATTGTCGGTTTAGTATGATAGTACTGTTACATCAGTAAAAGCCATCGTTTTCTCACAAATTTGGGTTTTTCCGTCCTTGGCTAAATAATCGTATGCATTGCGCCCAAAAATGCAGCGAATCGCACACCTCGGAATGCAGTTTGGTGCATTTTACAGACTTCGAGGTGGGAATACGTAATGCACTTTTGTCTGTCAACAACAGACTGTAAGTCAAGAGTGTTCTGAAAATAAAATTAATGGAATTTATATAGTATATATATATATAGTATATGTATTGTACCCGGTGTTGCTCGACTTTTCACTACTTTCAATAAATATAATATCCATGTATTATATATAAACCTTCCGGAAGAAATTCCCTAAATGATAGTGAAAACCCTATCAAACCACGTTGCATATTTTAGAAGAACTAAGCGCATAACCAGACAGACGAGGGTAGTGACGTGGTTTTATACTATTTAAATATCTTTGAGTACCATAATACGGACATGTGTCTAGTGTGGTAGTCGAAAAGCATGTAAAAAACTGTTGACAAATATATTTTACGAATAAAGTTAAGAAAAAAAAATAATAATACCAATGTATTGTCACGATTACGAATTTACTAAAAGTTTATATGACATTCTGTAATTCCGTTTTTAGTACATTATGATCAGGAGTGAACTGTTATATAAATTTCTAGAAGGTGAAACTTCCAGCCCTTTTATATTCAAAAGCACGCCCTTCAGGTAAAAACGGGAACCTTCTTCATGGATGGAGGATAGAGGGCTACCACACTATATAATTCCTTGATCGTACCGGTAATAAATATAAAGTCAAAATATCACTGAAGTTGATCTACACAGCATGCAGGCACAAAACATAAAAAATCCAAAATATTTTTTTCTGTTTCAGTTGTCAAAATTATTATGTGTTAGTCAAATCAAATTAAATACCTTTATTAAAATATTCCACTACTTGATGAAAAAACTTCAATAGGGTGTGCTTATATATTGAAATTGATGTACTAAATATATCAACAGTATCGAAGTATTTGTTTCCTAGCTGTTGAATCCGTCGCATAGGAGTTTGATATTGGGACGTTGATATAGAATTGCTACAATAATACGGTAATATGGTAACCGACCTGCTTGGAGTATGAAAAGATATTACATATAATAAATCAGGGGTATCAAACATTTAATTAATGATTTTATACAAACAGGTTAAATCGGAAATAATTCTACGATCATATAATTAAATTTAATGAACAAAGTACGTTATCGTAATTTAGGTTTTCTATAGGAATGCCCATTTAAAAATTTACATATCTTAATTTTTTTTTTTGATTCTTTCAATCGCATGTGAATGAACCTCATAATTTGGGGACCAAACCGTGGAATTGTATTCTACATGACTCCTAACTAGTAATATATTCATATGTTTTTTAAGTAGGTACCTAGTAACTATTAAATTTGATTCTTACTAAATAATTTAATTTATGTTACCCTTAATTAGGCAGAGTAAATCAAGAATACAGTTTTCGGTTTTGGTTTCAGCTAATTTTTGGTTGCCGATACTCGTTTATTAACCGAAACTGGCCGAAACCGTAACCGAAATTTCTATCAGCCTCTAGTTATTATTAGTTTTTTTTTCAAATCGGCTTTACATAGATTGGTCACCCCTGAGAAATATTCCATCCTTGAGGCAATCGAACCATAACAATCGGGTATTTTCACTGTTTTTGTTTAAACTCTCGGAAAAAACGATAATAACGCTATTTTCAATTTATTTTTATGATGACGAATAAACTTTCTATGACGATTGAAAATGAGCCTCTTTCGATTTGCTGCCAAAATAACATGTTCGTTTTTATTCGTGAAATCGGCGGCGTGACGTCACGCCGGGCAACGTTGGCGACAGCCATCTTACCAGACATTGAGGGTTTCTATGTAATAATCACGATGTAACCATATCTTCCTCCGGCATCCCCGACTTCTTCTTCCATTCACATTTGTGTCAAATATTCTCCTTACAGTCCTTTCTGCGTTCATTCGCTCAACATGTCCATACCATCTAAGCGTCCCTTTCCTAATCATTCTTGCATTCTTTGCAGATCTCCACAATTGGTTTTACCACACATAAGCTGCAGGGATTTCATTTCTACAGCATTTAGTCTACTTTCATCCTTTCTTTGCCAGTTCCATGCCTCACTGCCACACACCAGAATAGGTATCAGCACTCATTTATTTATTTATTCATTTATTTAACGCCCAGAGGGCTTTTACATGTAGGCGGTACAATTTTAATGACAGTTTTGAAACATGAGAAAGAAATATTAAAAATAAAAGAACATAAATTAAAAAATACAGGGATTTCAATGGCTTACAAAAATATATTTTCCATTTAGGAATAGTGTTTAAATAAGTATTTTACGTAATCCACAAAATTCGCAAAGTTAATATTAAATATGTCGACATCACCTAAGTATTGGTTTCGCATAGTGTGAAACCGTTGTATTGAGGAATTCGCAATGTAATTGCGCTTATATGTGTTGCATTGGAATAGTGTATTTTGTCGTGTTGTTATTGTAGGTATTCGTAAGTTTATACTTTATAATTTATTTATAGTTGCACTCCATTGAGGTCTGCCAGCTTCGCTTCTCCGGACATTTTTTTTGTTTTTGCACAAACCGCGTTCAGTCCTCCATTATTTTGAGTTTTAACCTTCTTTCAATATCTCTGTCAGCTTCCCATATCTCGTATTCATATTTTGTGAAAATATCCCATTCTGACCCAAGCATTACCATCACAACAAAGAAGATTGAAGAATACTATTCGAGGTTCAGAGGTCGCATCCCCATCTGAATGCGGGGACTGAACTAAGCAAGTAACAGACAAAGGAGCCAACAGCCAGTGAACTGGCCCAGACCTCAGACTGCCAAAATACCCGAATTATATATTTGACCCCGAACTTGAACGCTCAAACTGCTATAGGACAATGACAGTGTAAAGCTGTTGGGAGGTTTTATGGTGACTATATCCCACATTTCAAGGTTAAAAACGCATTTCGTCTTCACTCGTTTGTAAATCAACTTTTTTTCTCTTTCAGATGCACTACTGAGATTGAATGTTGTGAGGCTGGAAGGAATGGGGTGGGAAATGAGATGAAAAGAGGAAGGTTGAGTTGAGTAATCTGGTCACTAAATACGGTTATTGCCTGACGTTATTATCTAACGGCCTCCGTGGTCGATGGGTAACATATCAACTAGCAATGCTGAGGTCGGGTTCAAATCGCAAATATCGCCCCGGTGAAAGATCACAATTCAGACTTTATATTTCTTTTATCCGTGTTTAATGACCAGATCTGAATAGCCAAGTACTTCCTCTTACTCATCTCCTTCCCCTCCTTACTACCTTTAACCTCACAACATACCTAGATTTGGGGTGCGATAGTCTCAATGGCTGCAGACGGTTGGGAGCAGTTGGGAAAATAACATATAAAGTTAATAACATGTATAAATGCCCCCCGGGATTCGAACCAGTGACCTCCGGATTCATAGCCGAGGATCTCAACCACCCCTCAGTTTAACCCAGCTTTAGGTTGGGTTGTTTCAAACCCGATCACATTATTATTTGATGACCATCAAATAGACAATAAGAGCCATTTTGAATTTTTGACATTTAAAAGGCCGCCGATAAAAGTAGATTCGCGGCTCGTTTCAGCTTGTGATCAAATTTTGATCAGCTGACAGTTATAACAGCATGATGACCGTTAAGCTTGACAGCTAATCACAATCAAACCAAAAGCTAAAATCGTGCCTTGTTTCTTGGAATAAATTCTTCAAGATTTAGGATATTACTGCGTATTATTATTTGTAGGCACGGTATGTTAGATAGTTTGTATTTTGTTTATTCTGTTTGTTTGTTAGCCACGTAATGGTAGGCTCCGAAGGGTTAGGCAGTGCAGTGTTCCCGAACAAACAACGCCTGCCGTTATTAGAGCATATTGAAGCAATGATGTGGTAAAGGATGGTCCAAGAATATCATATATTATTACACACAACAGTTCGTAAGACTTTAAAACTTTATCTTGATGGACTATGAACTATCTGAAAAAAATTACTAAAATGTAAATCTTAATTCACGTAAAACAAATAATATTAACTAGAAAATAGTTTTTTTTTAATTTCTAAAATATATCATTTTGAATACATCCATTTCAATTTCGTTTTTGTTTTCTTTAATGAATTTGTAGTGGTACGCCACTACTTGACTCGAACGTTATTCTAGAAGTTTCCAAACGAGCTTCTTGGATTTTCTATTTTCCACACAGATAAGCGACAACGTGAACGAAATGGTCAGTACAGTACCAGCAACCGCGACATCGAGATCGAATTATTTTGCCTAAGTGACTCGCTTCGGAACATTCTCGAACCTTCCTTTCGTAAATCATTTTGTTGTATTTTCTACGTTTATTTATTGTTTTCGGATGTATTATTAAAAACCGTTTCAGCCAAATTTCTTAGTAATTTATTAATAAAAAGAATACCGAACATAACTACAAATTAATAAATAAATTAAAGAATTAATGAACCGAATGGAATCATTGAAGTGGAAATTAATGCACTTAACGACATCCGATCGAGCTGAAACTCGTCAGATATACTCGACACTCATGGAAACACACGCGAACACACACGCATTTTTCTGATATTCAAATTTAATCTCAGTACCATCCAATTAGGATTTGGCTTAAGTGATAGAGCGGTTTACTAATTTTAGTCAGTCTCTGGGGAGGAATGTTCATTCATCAGACATTTTTTTATTTTTTTAAAGTTTAAAGGTATTCATGAAATTTCAAACTTCTATTAACTATTTTTAAACAAAACCACATCACACGTTGACACAACAATTTATAAAAATCGGCACATTTGTGATAAAATCCGCACCACTGTACGAATACGTACCAATAAACAGGTTTTTTTTAAAGAAACATATTATCAAAAGAAAGTCTTAAATTTAGTATTTTTTTTTTACTTGCACCATAACCATGTTTTTAAAAATAGCCAAAATATTTAAGAAAAACAAATAATATGTATTCTGTTTTATCGTGGATCACCTGTTGATGCGACAATTTGTAAACACTGGTGTATTCGTAAAACCACAGCACGATAATCCCATCGCATTTTTAGTCTACATAATCTATGTTTAAATGTAACCACCACACTATAGTATTTTGATACTAGATATTTTGCAACAATGCTCTTCCACTAGCCATTAGACTAACACAATTTTTTTGTAATATCAAACAAAAACCAGGTCTTAGATCATCAGCCAAGACAGATCTAAGATCAATTTTTTTTATAAAAACCCCTTTATAAGTATGTACTCCAACTAGATGCTGATTGACCTCTGTCATTTAATGTAATGAAATATGGTTATACAGGGTTTTCCAATAAGAGGTGTTATTTTGATATTCAATGAAAAATGCCATTTTTCAATATAAATGATCAAATGTTCATTTCATTATAAAGAAAAAAGTATGCCGTTAATAGTGAAAAATAAAAATCAGTCAAATGACCGCCACGACCACGCCTACAAGACCATATCCTTTTCATGTTTTTCTCCATAACCAAAGTGGCTGCCTTATGTCCTCGATAGCCTCATGAATTCTATCTTTGAGGTCTTGAATCGACGCTGAGCTGTTGGCGTAGACCTTCTCTTTCACGTGGTCCCAAAGGAAGAAGTTGCAAGGTGTTTAATCACAAGATCTCCGTGGCCAATTGTAATCACCTCTTCGAGAGATAACACGGTCCGGAAACTTTTCCTGTAAAAGATCAATGGTTTCGTTGCTTGTGTAGCGCCGTCTTGTTGAAAGTAAACGTTGTCCAGATCAATACCATCCAATTTCGGCCTTAAAAAATCATTAATCATCTCTCGATAGCTCTTTAAATATCAAAATAACACCTCTTATTGGAAAACCCTGTATATGTTAACTTAGGTTATACTGCTTATATAAACTTATTATATTATTTCATATACTATTTTATCTTAACTTTTCCATATACATTTATAATATTGATATCCCTGTATGATAACCTACACTTTTTATTAGGTCTTCACGGTTTAAAATGTATACAACTTTATAATTTATATTTTACTTATAGTTTATTTATTAACGTTATAAACAGTCTTTATACATGCATATATGACAGTGATAAGATTATTTATATCATTGACCAATAAAATAACGACAAAACAAACCATAACAGAAAAATACTTAACAACATACCTAATACACACAATTCTATTGATGCATGAATCAAATAATATGTAAAAACTCATTTATGTATCCAATATGTCTGTCTCGACACAGGTATATCTTAAATCTTATAAGACAGATATCGAAAAACACCTGTAAAACAACTTCATTTAAAACTAAATATTCATTCTATTTTGAATCACTGGTTAATGCAACAATTTGTAAACTTTGGCGAATTCGCATCACTACAATATAGTATTTAGGACTTGGTTGAAATGGTTCATATCGTGACTCCAAAATCATTTTCAAAAGTAGGAGTGTTTTTTAAAATAGCCACAATATTTAAGAAAACATAAAAATATGTTTTCCGTTTTATCTTGGATCACCCGTTGATGCCACAATTTGTAAACATTGGTGCATTCGCATCGCAGCCGCGATAGTATTTGCCCTTGCGGAGTCCGCTAGACTGTGCGAATTTATCGGTCACTCACTCTCACTGCCTCTTTGCAACGCCCGACGCACACCAATATCTCTACTCACACTACCGTATAGTAGCACTGTACTTTAGGCAGTAATTTAATTTTATGTTAGTTTGTACATTGCTAATGCTGATTAAAACTGAAAAAAATATAAGAATTAGACAAATAAGTTGACGTGTAATAGTAGTCCCAGAGAAAGGTCGTACGTGATGTCAAAGCTCTAGTATCTTCTGTCTTTTTCGTTTTCATACAAGACTTGAGAGAAGGAAGACGACCTCTCTCTCTCTGTTACATTAAATACATTTTTTTACTTACTCCACACACGTTATCTTTCGGAAAGCTGCGTGGAGAGTCTTTTTGAGGAGAGGAGGGAGTGAACATGGGAATCAAAGAGATCCATGCTGAAGGAGGGAGGAAACACAGAGGTCGGCAAAGTTTAGCTGTTCTTTTGTGACAAATATCAACCATGTAAAAATGTTGGGTGCGCATTTGTCGTGTGTCCCGACTACGCACCGGTGCTGAAGGGTTCAACGACGCGAGTTCTTTGGAAAATCTTCCACTGAATAAGGACAGCATTCCCACCTGACACCTGTGCTTTAAATATTGCAATCAGTTTGATAAAATCTAGGAATCTATCAAACAGATCGTCCACTTTTGCACAGAGTTAAGGATTTAATTTGGGTATTTGGGGCTTCAGATCAGATTTGGTTACCAAACTCAACAATTTACAGCAGTTGTGCGTTAACCATTTTATAATATCTTTACATTCTGGAACAGATGCTACCAAGTCTGTAAAGGACATTCGGGATCAAAAATACTTCAAAATTAAGATCGTAAAATAAGCAACCTGCTCTGTTATAAGACCAAAATTAGACCAACCTACGATTGTAAGATATGGTGCTTAATCCAAATTAAAGAAACCAAATAAGCAATCTAAAATCTTTGGATGTGAACTAGTAAATGGGTCATACGGGATAAAGATAGATCATGTACTCGAAAATCTGATTAGACCGTTGTAATGTTTTGTAGGTTCCAAAAACTGCGATGGGCTAAGCATATAAAAATAATAGAATGCCGAAAATTATGACCAAGTAGTTGCACCGGCGGAAGCAACCCAGAAGCAAACCGAAAAAAAGGTAAATGGACTATGTGGAAGAGGATTGGAGCAGGATGGGACTGAAAGAGAACGACGATGGATCACAGTCAGTGAAGAACGTTTGTGGAGGAGGTCAAATCCAACCATGGAATGTACATATTAACAAGAATAACTCTGAACAGGCTTACTGGGTTCTTGCTCATGGAGATACAACGTTTATAAAGAAGAACATGCAAATTAGGAAAAGAAAAGCAAACTCAAACACGTTCCCATGGAACAGCATCAGCTTCTGGCAAGCCACAGACAACCCCGACGAGAAACTGTGAGCTGTGGAACGGGGAGGTGGACCATCGAACCTTTCACACCTACTCCAACAATACAGTGGCCAGACGTGACCCCTATGAAGATGGGATAGTGGAGAAAAGACTTCTTAAGAACCCTGTAGAATCAGGTTAACAACAACGAACTGCCTGTCTTCACATGAGAACCGATAAAGAGACCCACCTGGTCCTTAGAATGGTTCGGGTATGTTATGGGTGTCCTCGACCTGGGTCCTTTGGTCCATTTTTGCCTATCAGACGATACTGTTTGGAATGCTCCAAGTAATAACCTATTTTCACAAAGCATTCATAATACGTGCGAATAATCTCATTCATATTATTTGTTATGAGCATAGATAATAAAATAAGGCAGGTAAGTGGTGTCTATGACACTTCCCACCACAACATCATAAACCGAATACATTTCGCAATGTTGACAGGCCTTGGATATATTGTGCTATGTTGAAAACATTATGTGTGATAATACGTAGGTACTTAGTTACGCCAACGTTGATAAGAACAGTCTGCGCTATTTTTATAGTGGTGATAAAAAATATGTGTCGTGTGTACTTATCCCTCTACGTCCTAGACTGTAGTTGTGTTGTGGTATGAAAAACAACCATGAAACAGAAATAAATTTGGATAACGCACAAGGGTACCAATTGCTCTCAACCTTCTGGAGCCAGTCGGACTATGACATTCCCATTTGGTGTACGTTGAGAGATTGAAGATAGTGGGGAGGAAAAGTGGGAGAACTGGATAAAACAGAACAGTGATAAATCAGAACTCTATAAAACAAATAGGTTGAGTTGTGTTAGGTTAGCTCAGATTAATTTAGGTAAGATTAGGTTAAGTTTTTGTTTGTTCGATATATTTCTTCACTTGTCTTCACTTCTCTTCGCGTATGTACTTTTATTCATTCATCTTAACATCTCTTCATTTATCTCTACATCTGTTAACCTATATTCATTTCTCTCCACATCCCTCCACTTCCCTACACTTCTCTTCATTTCCCTTCACTTTTATTAGCTTTTCTTCACTCTCATTCAATGATTGGTTTTGTTATAGAACCTAGCATTAGATTATTATTATTCTTATTACTACACGGAAGATGGTTGGTAATTTATTATAATAATACTATTTATTTTAATTAATGACGGCCCCAGTATTTCGCCTTGAGATACACCAGAAGGGTCAAATACAGAATAACAAGCCTAGATTTTTATTTGCCACATCGCGAGTCGCATTTCCCCGTAATCCTTGGATGATAGACACATTACGACACTATTTCCTTTAATTAGTATTGATATTGCGATAAAAACCAAAAAAACACCTGACGCAATGATAATAAGTGCATCAGGGGGACATTCGCAAATCTGGTAAAATTGTAGTGTTAAATTATTATCATGACGCTATCTTTTTGAATGCACTGTACTAAACGCGATAAATCACGCGTTATTAATTTTGTATGATTTGTGAAGCGAGTATTTTTTTAAATATTTTCGTCTGGATCATCAATAATATTAGAAAGATGATCAGAAATTTAACTTTCGAATTAACACGTAAACTTTAAAAATCAATGGTGATTTAAATTTAGATCTATTGTAAATCTTAACAAAATAAATACGCGTTTCAAAAAAAGAATTATTATTAAATTTAAAATAATATTGGTAGCTACTTTATCGCTTGGTTTCCAAAATCAGTTCAAATTTTGGTAATTAAAAGTTCAATGAAAGTGAATAATTTTACGCATTAGATCAGTTATAAATATTTAATTTCATCACATTTTTGGCATATATTCTACCTTTTTCTTATTTTCTTCTATATAAATAAAGGGCAATGTTCGTATGTATGTGCAATTTATCCTCAAAAACTACTCAATAGATTTAGGTGAAAACTTCACAGTTTGTCCTTTGGTGCCTATTACCTTTTCATAAAACCTAACAGCACAGGGTACATGTCAGCTAGTTGTTATTACTATAAATTACCTGATGTGTACCCGGCGTTGTCCGGGGTTGTGAATGATTTGGAGTATTTTGAGGTTTTGAATTCCATGAAAAACATCGAATTTTCTCCAATTTCTATAAATATAATAAGCGAGTATTCGTGTTTCGTAACAACATATACAGGGTTTTCCAATAAGAGGTGTTGTTTTGATATTCAATCGTAAAAGATAAATGGTTTTGTTGCTTGTGTGGCATGTAGCGCCGTCTTGTTGAAAGTAAACGTTGTTCAGATCAATACCATGCAATTCCGGCCATAAAAAATCATTAATTTTCTCTCGATAGCGCAATCCATTCACCGTAACTGTTGCTCCAGCCTCATTTTCGAAAAATTAAGGTCCAATGACTCCGCCGGACCATAAACCGCACCAAACAGTCACACGTTGAGGATAAAGAGGCTTTTTAACAATAATTCTTGGGTTTTCCGAGCCCCAGATGCGACAATTTTGCTTGTTGACGAAGCCACCGAGGTGGAAATGGGCCTCATCACTCAAGATGATTTGCATTTGATTCACTCAAGTGAATTTTAATAATTTCAATGCGTTGTTGAAGCGTGTATCGTTCCATTTGTATTAATGGCGTAGTTTTTACTTGTCAAATGTCAAGAAATGACAGCTTTAAAAGTAACATCTACCGAAATAGCGGGCTATTCAAAATAACACCTCTTATTGGAAAACCCTGTATACAAACCTTCCGGAAAAAAATTTCTGAATGATAGTGAAAACCATATTAAAATCCGTTGCGTGGTTTAGAAGAACTAAGCGCACAAACAAACAGACGTGGATAGCGATTTTATTTTATACTATTTAGAGATTAGTTGGTTTTTTTCGAAACGTTTATTCAACCGTGCGTTTGAAGTTTTATTTCAATGGCAATGCGAAATTCCAATGACAAATAATACACTAATACCAATATAACAAAAACAACTCATTTTTATCATTGCTTTTGTTTTTGTCGGATGTTTTCGTTATTTTATCGGAAGATAACTTTCGGAAAAACAACATTATAAATTAGATTGCCCTAGGTAAGTGCAATCGAGGCTGTAACTAATTGATTATTGAAGTTGTTGACGTGAACTTTTTTCAAAATATGTCGTAACAGGTTACACCATCCCTATGTAGGTACTACATCCTGCAAAACTTTTGGTATTTTGGTATCACCAGGGTAGTAGATACTGACAGTATCGCTCTGGTGAACTACCACCATTCATAGTAGAAAAGTTGCTTGAAATGACTTTAGCTGTGTTTGGTGACCAGACCTGAATAGTCAGTTACTTCTCAATCTGCCTCTTCCCATATTCTTTACAGTCTCACAACAGTTTTATGATAACTCAACACAATTACAATTCAAGACACCTTTAAAAGGTGATATAGAGTCATTAAAAGCGATGAAAAAAAAACTAACCTAACCTGTTTTACCTAGTTTTTGTTTCATGACTTTACATCACATTTAAAAGGGTGTGTTAAATTATCATTTTGATGAATTATTCGGTCACTAAAGAATATCTTATATTTATTTCTCGGAATAACTTTATTGAGTAAAACCTCAAATTGTAATATTTAATTATTGAAGACAATATTAGCGATTTCTAAACGAAAATCTAAAACAGAAAAATCAGAAAAGGATACGGTCACATCTAGGACTCGAACCCAGGACCCTTGTCTTGCCTGGACACCGCTCTACCACTGAGCTAATGGGACCCTATCCCCCTCGGTCACTTTTAATCGGTTGAATCTGCTCGGGTTGAATCTTGCGATCATACATCAAGATAGTTGCCAATAAAAAATGTACGGTGAAAAAATGAAGACAACGTTGGTAGTTCTTAATCGAAGTATGATAAAGTTAAAATTGACCGAGGGGGATAGGGTCCCATTAGCTCAGTGGTAGAGCGGTGTCCCGGAAATACAAGGGTCCTGGGTTCGAGTCCTAGATGTGACCGTATCCTTTTCTGATTTTTCTGTTTCAGATTTTCGTTTAGAAATCGCTAATATTGTCTTCAATAATTTAATATCTTATATAATCAAAAATTACACAAAAGATTAATTTTAATGGTATTGCTTCCTAAAAAGCAAATATAAATGCAGATATGCAATAATACTTTTGTATCAGTTTGTTATTATGACGTTGTAATTATTTATTACGAATATAAGATTATTTTTCCAACTGTCCCGCATAATTTACGGTACGAGAAATACATAATAATAATTATTATAATATTTAGCTAATTTATATAGCGCTGTTTTCGTGAAAAATTACCTCAAGGGCGCTGTACAAATATATTTATTAAGACGACATAATACTCTAATAAAGGGCATTTTACACACATTTTAATTATATCTGATGAACGTATTACTAAAATCTCAAATGTTTCTAGATGCATCCCTACGGATGTAAGTTATTTATATTTAAGATTAATAAAAACAGGACTTTATCAAACAAGCGGTTTGAAAACTTTATAAAACGTTTTTCAACAGATATTTTTAAAATATATCCTACGGAAAGATCGAATTTCCAGGCCTGGTAGGGCAAAGTCGTCCATGTGTCCGTCCAATCCGCCAAGCCACGCGCCGAATATTGTTTATACACGATTTCATCACTTATGTCGTTAAGAATCGCACTTTATTTTGGAGATTTGATAGGGCAAATTCAACTGCAGGACTTTCCAATTTACCAGGGCCGCTCGCCGCATTTTTTTGTGCACGGCTGCTTCACTTACGTCGTTAAGATTCTGGCATTATTTTAGGGTATTGTCTCGTCTTAAGGCAAAGCTTAATGCTAAATCACTATTTCGATTAATCTTTATAACAAATTGGTGTACATTATGAATACTAAAAAATATGCTTTAGATAAATTAAAAGGTTTCCTAGCGTTTCGCTTGAGTAGAATACAAATAAAAAAATAAATAACTCAATAAAAAATATAAAGGTAAACTACTAAAAAAAAAAACATTTCAATGAAAATGTATGGACGCGTAAAGGAAACTACTTTTAAAAAATACAGTATTATAGCTAAGATAATCTGTAACAGTTTCACTTGATCAACTTTTTTTCTTTCTTATAAAATTATTTACAAAATGAATAAAAACCAGTTTTGTGTTTGAAATCGAACGTTTCTAGACTCCGTTTGTTAAGCGATTTTAATGCCTGTTACATACAATATAAGGTAGACCAAGAATATACACATTTTTGGCTTGTAGCTTCCTATGAACAACGAAATAATACATAACTCATTGACCGGACAGTTGATCCCACAATTTTTTTAATTGTTTTTTTTTTTAATATCATTATTTTATTTTTATTTTTCAGCGACTATACAAAGCATTGTACATGCGCAATATTACGGTGAAATTAAGTATGGTATTGGTATATATTTATAATATATTACAAAATAAATAAAAACCAGTTTTGTGCTTGAAATCGAACGTTTCTAGACTCCGTTTGTTAAGCGATTTTAATGCCTATTACCTACAATATAAGGTAAACCAAGAATATACACACTTTTGGCTTGTAGCTTCCTCTTAAATAATAAATACAGCTGGCTTACGACTATGTTTCATAATAACTAGTGACTTATATCTAAGACTTATTTCTAGTCTTGAGTCGGACACGCAAAAGTACCTAGGATGAGACGATATATTACCTAATTTGTTTGAAGAAAGAAGTCCATCCCGAGGTTAAACAGCGTTATGATTAGTTAGTTATCATTTCAGTAAGTTTTGACATTTTTCGTAAATATATTTTTTTATCCATAATTATAACAGTAATGTGATTATTTTCGGCCGCAACGAAGCGATGTTTAATAACATTAGGCATGACGTCACGCCAGCGTGCATGCCGCGCCCTACTTACGTCGGGAACAAAGGGTCTGCACAAAATAAAGGCGAAAAACAATGATTTAATCAGCGACATGATGCACTTAACCTTTCAGGTCGGGAGCTTTGTTAATTTGAGTAAATTACTATTAAAATACTAATATCGTTGTGTCTGTGATTGTAACATAGGTTCGATGAACTCGGACTTGCTTTGATCATTGGAACTGATGTATCAAGAATTCAGACTATCCTGTGATCGTTCACGGATCTGCACTAATAAACAATATTAATATTTATTTTGTGTAAACTGTATACTGTATTTATTATTCTTATTTTATTTTCAGTATTTTCATAATATCATAATTTATTTATGTCGCAGTTCTTTAATAAGTAGTTGGTGTCATGCCTTCCAGGCAGCTCGATGTTCGAAGCTTGGCAATTTTTTTATATGTAGATATAATTATAATTTTTTTATTTTTGCCTTTAATCTTTAGAATTCATTTTTTTAATATTTATTTTAATTCATTTAATTTGTAGAACTCCAGTATAATTATTTTTAAGTTTTTCTTTTAAGTAATCAATTGTATTATTTTTCAATCTACAACAAAACGAGTTGATCTGTGTAATTATTACTACGCGTGACGGCTGTTTCGCCTTGTGAAGGCATAAACTACCACATGCCTTCAGAAATCGAAACAGCTGTCACGCTTGATAATTCTAATTGCACAGCAAAACTTGTTTATGAATGAACTTTATTTTGTAAATAAATTGAATAACAACGCAATTTATTTATTACACGCCCTAGTGGGATTTTCTTTAAAAAAAATACAAGCATTTTGTATCAGAGTAAACACTTAAAAATTAATACATAAAGAAGAATGTAAACATAATGGCAAAAATGAATCCTCACGCATATAATTGAATTTAAAAGATTCAACAAAACAAAATAGTAGAAGCGGAGAAGTTATATGGGTACATAGGTCTATTTGTGTCTAGAAGAATAAAAGTGATAGAATATACAACATTTATACTGATTAGTTTTCAAATTAAATATATCACCCAGATCAGAATATTTGTTTCCGAGATTGTGAAGTCTCGGAATCGGAGAATTTTGGTAAGCTAGTGTCCTGGTGTTATTGAAGTAAAAACGTAAGAAATCAATTAAAAATTAATTGATTAATTAATTAAATTATTAATCAAGGAAGAAAAAGATTCAGTAGACCATCAGATCAGATCAGATTAAAATCTAGAAATTGAAAGCTTTACCTTGCCGGGGAAGTTCTCTGACCACTTATTTAATTCGACCATATCATCTTCCGTCATTTCAACTGTATTGAGAGTTACCAACATTATCTTCATTTTCATCGCGTATTTTTTGGCTGTTATCTGTATTATTGAATACATATACGAAAGAAAAACTTTATATTGAAAAACAACTATTTAAAATATATATTTCGTTTTGTTTCACAGAAAAAAATAAAAATGTTAAAAATTATAAATTGTTTGCGAACTGCATCACCGACTTGCTGTGAATACTGTACTATAGCCATAGCACGGAAATGATATTCCTCAACTGATCTTTTATGTTATTACTAAATATTTTTGATCTCACGATACCCGTCCCTAAAGGGTAAGTTGCCAAATGGACACGTAACCCTACGGACCTTGAATCCTCGTGGAGTCAACGTCCAGACGGTCGGCGACAAGGTGATGGCAAACGGCAATGCCATTAATAAACATACCTATATAAGTACTACTCACTACGAAATACTTATACTTGCAGTCCGCAAACTACTGCTGCACTGTTACACTTACACTGTAAGTACCAAGTTTGGTATCAAGTACTTGTGTTTTGTAAGTAGTAACTTGACCATGAAAGTTATATGAAGTTTGTTATCCGTTCGAGCGATTGGTGCCCATATACCATATTATTTACTTAATCAGGGTCTTCCAATAAGAGGTGTTATTTTGATATTCAATCGTAAAAGATCAATGGTTTCGTTGTTTGTGTGGCACGTAGCACCGTCTCGTTGAAAGTAAACGTTGTCTAGATCAATACCATCCAATTCCGCCCATAAAAAATCATTAATCATCTCTCGATAGCGCAATCCATTCGCCGTAACTGTTGCTCCAGCCTCATTTTCGAAAAAGTAAGGTCCAATGACTCCGCCGGGCCATAAACCGCACCAAACAGTCACACGTTGAGAATAGAGAGGCTTTTCAACAATAACTCTTGGGTTTTTCGAGCCCCAGATGCGACAATTTTGCTTGTTGATGAAGCCACCGAGGTGGAAATGGGCCTCATCACTCAAGATGATTTGCATTTGATTCACTCAAGTGAATTTTAATAATTACAATGCGTTGTTAAAGCGTGTATCGTTCCATTTGTATTAATGACGTAGTTTTTACTTGTTAAAAGTAAAAAATAACAGCTTCAAAAGTAACATCTACCGAAATAGCGGGCTATTCAAAACAACACCTCTTATTGGAAAACCCTGTACTATTCCTCCAAATATTATTATTGAAACATATGAAATTATTTACTGCGGTTTAAAGCCAATCCACCTATATTTCACCGTTAATCCCATATTTTTGGGTTGTATAAATTTGGTACATTATAGCAAGCGATCGCTCAAAATGTTATTGCAAACTTGACATAGTATGCCAAAATCGCTCAAATGGAAGTGTCTTATTAGTAAAGTTACACGGAGATAAATGAGTATCGCCAATGTATTGAATCTCTTCAAATTTTCCGTAATCCGGTTAAAAACGGGACTGCAGGCCCTCAACTAAAGATTTGATAGGTTTCCTGGTAAACTTTTAGTAAAATACGAATTTATTTCACACGATATCGGAACACGTGTTCATAAAAGTCCTAATATTTGAGCATTTGGTCATTATATATTATCACGGCAAATGCAGGTTCATGAACACGTGTTCCAATATGTTAGAAGCGTACTAAAAGTTTAATAAGAAACGGCCTGCAATACCGTTTTTAACCGGATTACCAATAATTTGAAGAGATTCTTAATAAATTAGCGATACTCATTTTTCTCCGTGTATTTTTGTGGATTTTACGTTGGTGAAGTCCTGTTTTAACTCGATCGTTTTGGATTTCGTCTGTCTATACATTTGTTTGTACGTTCCGTTTCCGTTTTAAGATGGTGACTGTTTTAATTGTAAAGATTTTGATCCTCTTATTTATTTAGACTTCTTAATTCGCAATTTTTCAACATTATGATACCTACTAAACTGAACTTTGCCCGAAAAAGAGGGAACAAAAAAATTTCATTGAAATAGTGTCGTTTATATAATTTCTTATTTAAAATTTTCAAAATATCGTATATAAATAAGTAGGTAGATATAAAATATAGTAGGTACATACAAATATGGTAGGTACATATAACACGTGTCGCCAACACCGTTCACCCATACTGCTGAAACACAAATCTACGACGCCCCGCCCTTTTTTTTACCTACACACCAAACGCATAACTTTCATTTTTAGCCGCCGCCGTACAGTTTGATCGTAGCTCGGCAACAAAAAGCAGGCTTATGCGCCACTTCTACCCTTGTTTCTATTGGGTACTAAGATAAGGTAATCAAACACTGCTAAAGCCATTTCAAGCAACGCGCAAAGTTTCGATCCCGAATGGTGATTGTCTATCACCATGGCTATACTAAGAGTATATACCACTCTGGAATGTAACTCAAACATAATACATTTTTAAGTATTTCTTAAATGTTAAATAACACAAATATTTATTTGCGCCGAAACCCCGACCTCTGAATTCATTGTCGAGGGACTTACCTTGTCGACCGTGAGCTCAGTTGTCATGAAATATGCAGAGCTTGATGTGTAGACGTATGTAATATTATTATCATCAATCAATTTTATTCTTCAACTGTATAAAAAAACTTTATTTTTTTAATTATTTAAATGAATACCGCACAAGAGTCCCAACTGCTCCCAACCGTATGGAGCCAGTGAGATTATGGCATCTCCAATACGTTGTGAGGCTAAAGGCTGAAGGAATTCATTTCTGGTCACCAAACAGAGCTAACGCCATTTTTTTAAATAATAATAATAATGATTCATTGTCTTCTTTTCTTAGTAACATATAGAGAACATGATATCCTCACTGGGATCTCCCGTGCTGAGGATTTTATTCACATATTATAATTTAATTATAAGAAATTAATATTACAACAAAGTAACATATGAATTTAATTATAATCATATATCATGTAGTATAATTTTATTTTTTTAAATAATTTTAAAATAAGTAAGATAGTGTTTTTTTGCATAGTTCAGTTTAGTAGATTCGGTTTTAGTCTGTGTTTGATATCAGTATATTTTCTATTTCAGATCTCCCTATATTAAGTATCCAGCTTTTTATTTGAGATTTAAATGTTAAAATGTTGAGGTTTTTGAGTGAGAGTGGTATTTTATTGTAGAGTTTAATAATATGATATAAGAATCTTTTTTGCCCAAAAGTTGTATTAGTAGATATTTGTTGGATAAGTTTTTGACAGTGAGATCTAGTGTTTCTATTGTACGTGTTTTTTGTTAATTCTTGGGTTTTGTATTTATGAATGCATTTACATTGCATTGAATGTAAATGCATTCATAAGTACAAAAAGTGCAAAATTTCAAGCAAAGTTACAATTCTTAGTGGTGGTCTTACATTAGGGCGATACTGGGAGTATCTTCCACTGTGAAAGGTGCTACAAGTATGCAATATATTATTTTATATGAATAAATTGTAAAAAATTACAAATTAAATTACTTGTGCACGCTGGGATTTGAACCAATACACCTTAGGCATTATACAAAAACATACTACAAGAATTGGCTCTGGTCTGAACTTTATGCCAATTCACCCTAAATCCTCATTTGGGCAGAGACATTATTTGTACCAGGCTCCACTTCTATTTAATAGCCTTCCAGATCACATTAAATCGTCAAATTCCTTGTGTGCATTTAAAATGAATGTTAAATTATTTCTGCCATCCGAGGATATCCAACATATTCTTTCATCTTTGTCCTTTTAAATTGTGGCATAATATTTTGAATAAGTTTTTTCATCCTTTTCTTTTTAATTTAAATTATTTTTTTTCTCTCTTTCTTTCTTTTCTGTTTTTAAAAAAATAATAGTTTGTTACATTTTTATTGCAATTAAATATCATGGTCACCCTAGATGTTTACAGCATTATATTGTAATGAATAGGCTGATAGGTACCATGTAGGTATCCAATTCGCAGAAACGTCAATGTAACAATATTGTTATCTTAATATTTGAATTTTTTTTTATATTTGTACTATTTTAAATCTCTTATAATCTTTGTACTATTTTTTTTAATATTTTGTAAAATTATTAACCTCAACACAGGCTTGTCCTAGTGAGGTTAAAAATTGTAATTTAAAAAAAGATACAATTTAAAGAAACGATAAATAAATAAATACTTTTTGTAACAAATTATCCAATACAAATCTCGGGCGAAGCCGGGTGGCAATGTTGGTATAATGCAATGCACGATTATTATTTTTATTACAGAATAAACCATTTATGTAAATTAACCTGCGGCGCTTGGCATTCCGATGTTTTCAGCATAAAAAAAACACAATGCAAATAATCAGTTGAGATACGAGGAGCACAGAAGAGGACGTGAGGTCGATGACAGTTGACTTAATATGAGGCTAAAGTGACCTTTCCTAATCAACTGATATCACACACACCCACATTTTTGTTCGGATAACAAATATTCAATTATATAAAAAAAAATATTCGGTAAACAAATGCTATTTAAGAAAAACAACACTTGATTTGAACTTCTCTATCTAATGGAGCCAACTATTTAAGTTGGGGATTTAAGTAAATAGGTTTTTAGGGTTTAATTAAAGTTATTTTAATAAATTATGCTTATTTTCTAACCTTCAAACTTAACTTTGTTTTAAAAAATGGAACTTTAATGCATCTTTTACCATTTCCCAACACATAAATAGCTATTTCTTGAAGTAATTTAATTAAAAATAAATGCTATTTTATATGATTTTGTATGTATTAATCAAATATTCAACTGGACATACCAATAGTTAAATAACTTACAACTTAATATACAGGGTTTTCCAATAAGAGGTGTTATTTTGAATAGCCCGCTATTTCGGAAGATGTTACTTTTAAAGCTGTCATTTTTTGACATTTGACAAGTAGAAACTACGTTATCAATAAAAATGGAACGATAGACGCTTCAACAACGCATCGAAATTATTAAAATTCACTTGAGTGAATTGCAATTGAAGTGCCCATTTCCACCTCGGTGGCTTCGTCAACAAGCAAAATTGTCGCATCTGGGGCTCGGAAAACCCAAGAATTATTGTTGAAAAGCCTCTCTATCCTCAACGTGCGACTGTTTGGTGCGGTTTGTGGTCCGGCGGAGTCATTGGACCTTACTTTTTTGAAAATGAGGCTTGAGCAACAGTAACGGTGAATGGATTGTGCTATCGAGAGATGATTAATGATTTTTTATGGCTGGAATTGAATGGTATTGATCTGGACAACGTTTACTTTCAACAAGACGGTGCTACGTGCCACACAAGCAAAGATATTAGAAGAACGAGATGTGCTATGAGCAGTTCATACTGTTTGGAATTGTTTTGCCCAGTGTCGCCGGTTTTGTTCACCAATACTACTGCACACCTTCGCTTACGCTAAGGTATCCGCACTAATACATAGAATAGATTTCTGTGCGTACACGTCCCGATAGTATTCAAAGTACCCTAATTAGGTAGTACTCCGCCTACGGTCCGGCGGCCAACATAGCATATCTCGTTCTTCTAATATCTTTGCACACAAGCAACGAAATCATTGATTTTTTTACGATTGAATATCAAAATAACACCTCTTATTGGAAAATCCTTTATATTGTAATATAATAACTGTCGAGTTCCCGGAGTTGCTACGGATTTTTCTGTTTGGGGAGAAGTTTTGATGTTTGTCAATTCTAGAGTATCTAACAACATTGTGAACTTTTAAAGCGGAAAAGATGTTATTATCTGGTAATAAGTATTTTTTACTTGATCGTACTATGTTTTATTCGCATTGACTTTCAAGTTATAAATTCTTCTTACACCTCTTCCTTCTTTCTTCTCTTACGTCTCACTTTAACACAAATAATAATTTTATTAATGTCTTCCTCGGGCGTCCCCGATATTTTCTACCGTTCACTTCATGTAGGATAATGAAATCCACAGTATTACTTTTAAAAAAGTACATTACGTGGACTTTAATTCTACTCCGTGTCTCATTACGATGCAGAGATAATGCGTCTCGAATGTCCCCGATTTATTCCACCATTCACCACCCTCTAAATACTTCTGGCACTCATAAGAACAAACCTTCACAGAACTTGAAAATCAACTTCGATATTTGATGAATTGTTCATATTTCGTATTTATTTATTTATTTATTTTGTAAGACACAAACAGCTTTTATATAATATGCAGTGATAGATATAAATATACAAGTTAATTGAAGTCAAGCCACAGAAGTTTCTTATGTTAAAGTGCATTAGAAATGAAGTTTTAGTTTCTTAAAATTAATTTAGTGTTAAAGGAAGGGGAGAGGAAGAGGAAAATAGGAAGAGGATAGGAGATGCTGCCGATACATTTCATACTCTCATATTAATAATCGATCGTACGCATTACTTCATATCGATATTTCTTTAGTAAATTACCAAAAATGTAAATTTTTTTATTATATTGTGCACATATATGAGGAATTGGGGAATTTTTTCGAATGTTTGTTCTACACGAGGGTAGATAAAATAAATCAGATTGTCGGGTTGATCTAGACGGAATATGAAAATTTATTAAATTGGTGAGTTCTGGTGAGTGGTAAGTTCTGGTGGTGAGTTCTGGTGAGTCCAGACCATTATTTAGGATTTTAAATAATAGGATTTGATCAAAAATTAGACGTCGTGTTTGGAGGGAGTTAAAATTATGAAATTTAATGGATTCGGTATAATTTGAAAAGTGTAAGTTTAGTTTATAATTTATGTGTTTAAAATTTTTTTTGAATTCTTTCTATTCTTTCGATATGGGCTTGGTATAAAGGAGTCCAGATCGGTGTACAGTGTTCCAAGTGCGGGCGAATATATGAGGTGTAAAGGGAATATAGAGTGTTTATGTTGTGGAAGGGTTTTGCTATGCGAATTATAAATCCCAGCATTTTATTGGCTTTGCTGCGTATATAATTGTGCGTATTAAACAAAAACGCATTTCAAATAAACGAATTGATAATACAATTTGCGTACCTACTTTATCGCTTGTCTGATATGATATGAAGTTCCGATTTTGAAAATTAAAAGTTCATTGAACTTGAATAACATTTATTTCACATCGCTTACTTACCCATGGACAAACAACCGAAATAAGTGTATTTCATCATATTATATGAAAATCGGCATTTCACAAATAAATTTTGATGTGAAATCGTCCACTTGAAAATAAATGCAAATAAGTCAATCGTGAAAATCCCAATATTATCAATTGAATAAATAAACACTTTTTGCGTTTAATATTTACACCAACAACGTTACCTACATGTATAATAACAGATATATACGTCATATTATACTGCGATCAAATTCAAGTTTACGGTCTTGTACTGAATTGCAACAATTCTCCACATGTCGGTTATTGCGTCACGTTAGTTCATTGGTGTAACTACATAATGCCAGGAGGGGTATTAAAAATTTAAATACATGTATCTGCATTAATTAGGTTTTTAAACGGGGGATTTTTATTATTCTCAGAATACCAGGTACAAAATACAGTAGGTACTATAATTTAATTTTAATATTATTTTATTATTGTTTTTGCATCTTAACTCCACACTATAGGATGGTAATATGCCATCTTTGGGAATGCTGTGTAGAGGATTTTTATAAGCAAAGGAAGGAGAGGAAATCTGGATGTCAGTATGTCCAGGAGTGATAAGTGTATGAATACAGGCCTTCTGACCTCACCCCATAACCTCGGGCACTACGACTAAATTACCAAATTGACTAGGAGTGTAACCTACGATAGAGGTATTACTTATCCAATTAATGGTTCCCCGGGAGGCGGTATCCACACCCGCAACCCAGACTAAAAAATATTGATGTTGTGTCACCGTTCTATATCATCCGGTGATAATTTTTTTTTAATGCGGTGGTGCATTTTTGGGTTGCCTTGAAATTCGTTCCGCCACTGTCTCTCTTTATTAGATGTATTGGTGATCATAGCCTCTACCTCCTTGGGACGCCCTCAGCTCCGGACCATTGCACCCTCCCCGTCCCTGCGGCACTCTGCACCGCACCCCGCACTCCGGCAGAGTTCGCTTTGACTTTCGGCGACCTCGCAAGAGCGATAGCTCCGAAAGTTATCGATCCGCCGAGGTGGTAATGACCTAGTCTAATAATATCGCTGGATCAACAGAAATGGAAAATTTTTCAGACAGTACGAATGTTATCGTGCACTACTGTCGAAGCCATAGATAGTGAAAACCATGGAGATAGGACATTAACCATTATTACTACATGTAGTTGTTCTTTTAATAGTGAAGACGGCCTCCGTGGTCGATGGGTAAGGCTCTCGACCAGAAAGCTCAAGGTCGCGGGTTCAAATCCCGGCGTGTGCGCGAAAATTTTATGTAATTAATTTGTGTTATTTCACAAATCACTCATTAAAGATAATATACAATATACTTGCGGCACGTTCCAGAGTGGAAGACCACCAATCATAATTGAAACGTTGCTTGAAATGACTTAAGCCGTGTTTGATGACCAAATTAGAATAGCCAGATACTCCCCCACCTTTCTCCTCCCCACCAAAGATTTGGGGATGGCATAGGGGACGATTGGTTGCAGTTGGCTCTTGTGCGGTCATCCATTTTAACAGGAATTTCAATAACAATGCATCTACTTTCTGCAAGCAATCTCATTTCTAGATTTATTTTGATTATTTTCTTTTACCCTTTTTTTTGTAATGCATACAATATAAAATTCGTCAAAACTAAGTATTAAGCAGAAACATCCTCGACTTTCTGTCATTCACGCTAATGCTCATTTCTTCGCCTTGATCCTTTCGCATGTAAATCTAAACAAATACATTACAACTCACAACATCCCGGCACCAGACGCTCCAAATTTTTGAAGGTGTCCAAAAGATAACGAAAGTATCTATGACAATGCAACAATTAATTACAACGGGTTGGGCAGCCCGCAAACAATAATATAACCTACACATGAACACCTCACATACAATACATTGATCACATCACCAATACTGCTGACACCTCATACACCAAATCGTAATAATATATTCACAAGTCTCCACACATTCAAGGTACGATAAGAGTACCTTTCTTATCTCGTTAATTCGATTCATGCAAGTAATATAATTTGTAAATCATTATGAAATGCTTAAACAATGCAATATGTCATAAAATTACAATCAATAATATTATTGCTATAAATTACCTGGTTACGGACGATAATGTCTGCGAACAATTTATAATTATTGTTGTTGTATTTTGTAGGTTTATTAAACAATTCGACACAAAGGTTTTTACAAACAGGGGCGTCGCCAGCTTTCAAGCTAATGGGGACAACTTATTTTTTTTAAAGAGCTTACAGGAAAGGAACAAGGAAGTAGTCAGAATAAACCAGAAATATGTATATACAAGCTGACGTGTACGTATTGCACGAGGTTAGGCATATTTTAGGAGTTTGGGGGCTCCCTGTCAGGAATTTGTGCAGACAAGCAAAGAGCCGACAAGCCAAGAGGCCAGCTGAATAAAACGTCGTTCTGTTCAAGAACGCCAAACGATGTATTACATTAAAAAAGCTTAGATTAGGTTAAGTTATGTTAGGTCAGGTTGAAATTTTATTTATAATTATAGAATGTGTTATCGAGCATCACATTTATTTTATCACAGGCATTTTTAATTCAGGTCTAAGTGGAAAAAAATATTTTGTCTCAATTCGTATAGGCTAGGTATTTATATTGATATAATAACAGTACATAATTAAATATTGAATCAATCAAATTCGTATTTACAATACTTCTTATCTGGATGGTCTAAACATTTTAATATAATGTTATTTATTATATCTGTAAGGTTGGGTATTTAGGAGTATGGGTACCAAGCAGTCTGACATAGTGTATGGCAGCAAAATGAATTAGTATTTTTTCGTGATTTCTTATCAGTCTAGTAGTGTAGCTGATATAATCGACGAGATATTATTAATAGACCGGCGTGGATGGAGCGAATACACTGAGTACAGTGTAATAAAGGTAAATCACTTATTTTCTGTAAATGCAAACGGAAATAATAATGATTGTGGGTAAGGTGCCTACTAAGAATTATGTCGAAGTGTTAATACCAATAATTTTGATTAAATTCCACCTTACCTAAAGTAACACGTCAGTCCTTTTGTTAGTTATTCTCTCTGTCGCCCTTTCCCTCTTTTTCTGTCCCCCTCTCCACCTTTTATTATTTCTGTCTTTCTCTCTTTTCCTATTTCTCTCAATCCTTATTTCCCCTTTTCTTTCTATCTTTGGCCCTTACGCCATTTCCACCTTTCCCTCTCTCCTTCTTTTTTCCCTCTTTCTATATTTATCACTCTATATATTTCTCAGTTTTCTTATTTCTCTCTTTCTCTTTTTCTCTCCTTCTTTCTTTCTCTCCTTCTGTTTTTATCTCTTTCTCTCTTTCTTTTTCATCCTCTCTTTCTCTCTTATACCCCCTTTTCTTCTGACCCCGGTTCCTTCTTTACCTATTTCTCTTCTCTACCACCCTCATGATATTGACATTTTTTTAAATTTCCCTTATCTTCACTAGGTGTCTATTTTCTATCATTCCGAGAATCCCAACTTTTTAGACTGCTTATATGCATATTTCAATGAATTTCTTTTTAGACTGCTAATATGCATATTTCAATGAATTTATTTTTAGACTGCTAATATGCATATTTCATACTGATTTAGTTGAGTACAAACAACTAAATTATTATCTGACCATGATGCAAGTGTATTTGAAATTGCAATAGACCCCCTAACTACCCCCTGCCCCATCGGTCTGGCGGGGGCTATAACCTTTAGGGGTGGCTGCCTACCCTTGGGGTAGGGTTGAATTGTGGGATAAGTCTGGGACTAACGAACAGGGGAGGTTAAACCTATACTAAGAAGCGTATTATACTTATACTAGGAAAGGTAACACCAATTGCGACGTATGAGTAAGTATATTTAATTCAAGTTGGCACAGGTGTTTGTAACGTAAAATTACTATTATTTTCTTGGATTGAAGGCGGGACTTACCTACATGACGTTTTAACCTTTTTGCATATACCAACAGGTTAAGTTATCAAACATCGTTTTTGTGGCCTTCTATTCACCTTTTTGATGAAACTGAAATTTTTTAATTCATTAAATCAAAAAGAACAATAAAATTCATCGATTCATCATACACACTTAAAACTAAGTAATACATTTAAGATCAATTAAAAACGAAAGCATCGATCAATTAAACTCATTGAGATCTCAGCAAAGTGGTTATTAATAAAGAATGTAATGATGTGTTCAATAAACTAACTCAGAAGTATGCAATCTTGTATTCTCTTTTATTTTGTTCATCTAATCTACATGCCCAAACCGCGTCGCTTTATTACGGTTCATTGCATTATTTTTTCACAATTTAACATGGTCATTCAGCGCCGGTAAGGCATGATTTTTCACAAAAATGGCGCAATACAAAGCAACCAAAGAGTGGTTTACAACAAATACGCCTTAGGAATCTCATTTCTATAGCATTCAGTTTACTTTTATTATTCCTCTGTAATCATTGTAGACTGCTGGTTTTGCTTCTGAGGTCAATGAGGTCTTCAGCTTTTCTATCTCTCGTAATAATGTAAGTGTCTCCCAAATACATAAACTCATTTACTTTCTCCAAGTATTCATCTTTCAAGACTATCGACTCAACTAAATGCATCTCCCTTTAACATATTTTACTGCATTCCTCCATCTAATTACCTGTTACCCAATTACCTGTCCTTGTCTGACAGTGTGGAGTACATACCTACGTCAGCGACATTTCAACAATTGTATAAACCAATCTGTTAAGAAAATTTGCGCCGTGAAAATGTTAAGTGCTCCCTCAGTGTGTGTAATATTGAATCTATTACAGAAACTTGTGCAGTGGTTTCCCTCGGGACCATAATATCAATTCGCAACAAGACGTGCATCAGAAAACCAGAAGTAAATACAGAATCTAGCCGTTAACTAGTTATTCCAAATAGTTGTGTCAATTTGAAAGGTAATGTTTATTTATTACAGTCTACTTTGCGAATAGAACCACAAATTGATTAGCAGACAATATGTGTGACTGTATTTAATTCATGACTTATCAATTTAAAATGTTTGCGGAAAACTCGACCCTCGACGACGGGGGTGCTGTTCCGCCGTCGGTTCCTCACTGCGGCTTCTATATGAAAAAGCTGAGGATCCGGCATCGGGATGTACTCCACGTCATACGGGGGCTCGATGTTAACAAAGCTAGTGGACCTGATGGAATACCTGCCCTGGTATTGCAGAGGTGTGCTGCGGAAATAGTTCCGGTTTTGACAAAGCTCTTCAAAATGTCCCTGAAGTGTGGCACTGTGCCCTCTGGTTGGAAAAAAGCGGTAATTCACCCTATTCCCAAGAAAGGTGACCGCTCCAACCCGGCCAACTACCGCCCCATAGCGATCACATCAGTTCTGTCCAAAGTGATGGAACGTGTGATCAACGACAAACTGCTCACATACCTCGAGAAGAACAAAATTATCAACGACCGTCAATACGGATTCCGGCGGAACCGCTCGTGCGGTGATCTTCTCGCGTATGTGACGCATGTTTGGGGGCGGTGCCTGGAACGTCACGGTGAGACCCAAACGGTCGCACTAGACATATCCAAGGCCTTTGACCGGGTCTGGCACCGAGGACTTGTCAACAAATTGCATTCTTACGGACTTCCCGCATCCCTGTGTACGTGGATTGCTAACTTTTTAAGGGATAGGTCGATTCAGGCGGTTGCTGACGGTTTCACCTCTTCCTCGCACTCCATAAATGCTGGCGTCCCACAGGGATCGGTTCTGTCTCCGACTTTGTTTTTGTTGCACATCAATGACCTTTTGACATGTGCACCGATTCATTGTTACGCGGATGACAGTACAGTTCATGATAGCTTTTTGTTTGATAAGCCCCCAAAGGGCACACAAACTCCAACGGCTCGGAGGGCTTTGAAGCAGAGAATGGACGGTTATCTCGAGAGTATTTCCTCCTGGGGTAAAAATAATCTCGTCGAATTTAATGTTTCAAAGACCCAATCCTGTCTGATTACGTCTAAAAGGGATCCAAATGATAATCTAGTCTCCTTCAACGGAAGCAATCTTCCGAACAGGCCTTCCATTGATATGCTTGGTGTAACTATAAGTGACCAGCTCAGGTACGGGGGCTCCATCGAAGCCAGAGTAAAGTTGGCCTCTCAGAAGCTGGGCGTACTGTACAGGGCCCGCAGATACTTTAATAGTACACAACTGCTCACCCTGTACAAATCGCAAGTGCGCCCTACGGTCGAATTTGGCAGCCATCTCTGGTCTGGAGCCCCTAAATACCTGAAAAAAACCCTTGACTCTGTGCAGAAACGGGCGGTCCGTTTGATAGATTCCCCAATCTTAACAAACGGACTGCAATCTTTAGAGCACAGGCGTCAGGTAGGTATGCTGTCCTTGTTCTATCGGTATTACAATGGAAGATGCTCTGAGGAACTAGCGTCATTGATCCCTTCGGCACCGGTGCGTAGTCGGGATACACGCCAAACGCGCGCCCAACATTTGTACACAGTTGACACTTGTCACATGAGAACGGGTCGCTTCTACGATTCGTTCTTAAGTTCAACAGCTCGGCTGTGGAACGAACTGCCGGCCTCTGTGTTTCCTCCCTCCTACAACATGGGACTCTTCAAGACCCATGTTCACTCCTTCCTCTCCACATTAAGACCCTCCACACAGCATCCCCAAAGATGACATAGGCCCTGAGGGAAATTATTTTCTTCAGGGCCTCCTGTGTGGAGTAAATATATAAAAAAAAAAAAAATAAAAAAAATATTTCGCTTATCCTGTAGATTAGATTGGACATTCCATCTAAAAAACAATAAAGACAATAAGACTGTTACATCCATTACGCTAAATATCAAACACACACAATCTAAAAGCTCCACACCAAACTCTCATTAACAGGCACAACAACGTAAACTACGTTGCGTCTAGCCTGTCTACTGTCTAGCCATCTGTTTAATATAGCACCTACATACTACAACCTCCACTGAAAGTTTCACAGAAGACAAAGTGAAGTTGGTACGAGGCGGGGGTAGGGAGTGGGATTGGTGTAAAGGTCAGTACACGCCACCCCCTGCTCTCCCTGTCTGACGAAAGTGACTCAAGTTCACGTAACCTACCCCCAACCATAGCTCCCGACTGCTCTAGAGGTTAAACTACCCTCGGCAGACTGATATCCTGAAAACAGATGAATTTTCAGTTTGTTAGAATGAAGAATCTTTATTTGACGCTTACGATCGTTTAACGTGCGATGTACATGACTCCACACTAGTTTTTAAAACTTTAATTATCCATTTAAATTTATAAAATAACACATTTTAGTAATTGACTAACAGTGTTTCAAAATCTCAAAACTACATTAAAACTTGATGGTATAAATATTTCATTTTTAATCTAAAACACACTATTTGTACTAATATACGAGAGATGAAAAATAAATAAATTATCGAAGTCGCGGGTTCAAATCCCGGCGTGCACAAGTAAATTCTTTTTTTTGTTAATTTGTGTTATTTCACATCTAAAATAATACAGGGTTTTCCAATAAGAGGTGTTATTTTGATATTCAATCGTAAAAGATCAATGGTTTCGTTGTTTGTGTGGCACGCAGCGCCGCCTTTTTTAAAGTAAACGTTGTCCAGACCAATACCATCCAATTCAAGCCATAAAAAAAACATTAATCATCTCTCGATAGCGCAATCCATTCACCGTAACTGTTGCTTGAGCCACACTTACAAACAGTCACACGTTGAGGATAGAGAAGCTTTTCAACAATAATTCTTAGGTTTTCCGAGCCCCAGATGCGACAATTTTACTTGTTGACGAAGCCACCGAGGTGGAAATGGGCCTCATCACTCAAGATGATTTGCATTTGATTCACTCAAGTGAATTTTAATAATTTCAATGCGTTGTTGAAGCGTGTATCGTTCCATTTTTATTAATGGCGTAGTTTTTACTTGTCAAATGTCAAAAAATGACAGCTTTAAAAGTAACATCTACCGACATAGCGGGCTATTTAAAATAACACCTCTTATTGGAAAACCCTACATATAGTATACTTGCAGCATGTTCCAAAGTGGAAGATACTCTCAGTTTTGCCAAGGTCACCATTCAGAATTCAAACGTTGCTTGAAATAGCTTTTGCCGTGTTTGGTGACTAGGTCTGATTAGCCACGTATTTCTTCACCTTCCTCTTTTCGTCTCCTTTCCCTCCCACTACCTTCAGCCTCACAACATACCCCAATTAGGGATGCCGTAGTCTCACTGGCTGCAGACGGTTGGGAGCAGTTGGGACTCTTGTGCGGCTTGACATTAAATTTTAATAAATATTTTTATTCTGAATTTGCGAACCACATAAAGGAAACAAATCATTATTTTGAAATAAATAAATGGTTAAAATTTTTACATGGAGACAATTACAATGGGTTTATAAAGAGATAATTTTATAAATTAGAAAAAGTTTTAACAGCCAATTAAATATTAATAACCAAATATTCTATTGGAATAGCCATCTCTCAACATTATTTCTTGAATAATTGCAAAATTGATTTATTCAATAAAATTTATTTTCATAAAATACCGATATCATTGATGATAATGTCTAATTTAGTCTATGACCGATATTCATGAAAAATGTTTTTTTAAATTGTTTCTTTGTTAATTATTGAAGACAATATTATCGATTGCTAAAAGAAAATTTTAAACAGTAAAATCAGACTTGAACCTATTACAAATGATGTTTTAATCATTAGGTTTTTCCAATATATTCAATTTATTCCAATATATTCAAGTTATTTCAATTTATTCAAGTTATTCTATTATATTCCAGTTATTCCAATATATTCCAGTTATTCAAATATATTCCAGTTATTCAAATATATTCGAGTTATTCAAATATATTCCATTTATTCCAATATATTCCATTTATTCCGATGTATTCCAGTTATTCAAATATATTCCAGCTATTCAAATATATTCCATTTATTCCAATATATTCCAGTTATTCCTATATATTCACGTTATTCCGATTTAGTAATAAATTCAAATCAGTACATTTAGACTAATTTATAGGGCTATTATAATTTTCTCTAATAGAAGAAAGAGATATAAAAATCTAGTCTAGCCTAATGCAATAACGTTTACGAAATGGATGAAATAATTTTTGTTTTAATTTCGCATACGACATTCATATTGTTTGACCCGAACGCCCTTACTGTCTGACAAAGGGAGATTTAAACGATAATGAATATATTTTATTTATATTATTGTTTCGCTAACGCAGACTAATGAAAAATCACATTACATTATAATTCATGTAATTATAATTGAATGTTAGCCCTTGAAAAATCACAAAATCTAACCTTACTTGTCGAGATTAACCTGAAGATATTTCCAAATTGAAGTAAAATAATTTTCTGGAAAAAAAATATTATTATAGGTCAGTAATACCACCAATTCTTGACACATCAGTTAAAATTTTGAAAAGAAAGTGATATCAGAGCAAATCCGAGTTCATTGAACCATGCTTACACAAACTGACAGAAAGACCTAAAACCAAATTCGTCTTTTTGATGATTGATTTGATTTAAAAAAATACCATATACCAAAATTTTAACAAATGGTCCTTTTTTATTACTTGTAGATTATAGGTATAGTAAATTACAATATCTTTCTACAAATAAATACAACTTCATTTACCTCCTTACCTGACCTGGACTAACCTTACCTAACCTAATCTACCTTCAAATGATAATCTATTTTTTTCCACACTCCACCATATTTTGACCATCATCCTTTCTTAAGCTTGTTCTCTTCAAATAAAAATAAATTTCAATACTAACCGTTTCGATTTTTCAAAAAAATTTTAAAAAATAATTCTCGCCTATCCTAATTTTATTTTTCCCAAATAGAAACATCCTTTTCTTCTACGACTTATTCTTGTATCCAACAGCTCGGCTGTGACATTCAATAACCTGCCGATATCTGTGTTTCCTTCCTCCTACAACATGAGCACGATATAGGTTCAATCCTTCCTTTCCTAAAAAGACCCTCAACACAGCACCCCCAAGTATGACGTAGGCCTTGAGGAAAATATTATTAACTCGTGTGGAGTTAATATTAAAAACACACACAGACGGGCTTCTGCTTTTCATACTGAAATAAACCTTAAATTTTATCGAGTCTTCTTTTGTCGAAATAAATATTTTTTTATATTCGAACATAATAGAAAGTATTCCAAGTAACATCATCTGATATTACAATAGTAACACCATCAACACGTGCGTTTTAATCCTAATATATAATTTTGTATTTCCGTTCGAATTCCCCACACCAATCTACTGTGATAAACAAGTTTATAAATATCCCCGCATCAGGCACAGTGAGTAACTTTTCGATGTGCGTTGACGCATCTCGTCTTCCGATTCGAGTAGCAAGTGCTATTCATCCGTGTTACGTCATTGAAGCTATCTGCATTGTGTGGTAGTCACAAAGCGTGGTGTTACAAGACAGCCAAAAGTTTATTGAATAAAGTATGATAAATTATTGTTGGAGAGTTTTTTGTAAACAGAAATTAATTGTAAAAAAATTAAAATTTCAAATCATATGACCAAAAATTACCAAATTGTGTTAGACGGGAAAGTAGCAGAAAACATGACGACATATGACAAATGCAATTTTGTAAAATGAAAGAAAGAAAGAAGGAAAATAAAAATAAAGTCACAAAAAACAGATAAAGATTGATGGAAAGTTTTAGATTAAAAACAAAAACAAAGATACGAAAAACAACAAAAAATCGAAACCATTAAAAACAACCAAACAAATGAGAAAGAGGAGGAACCTGACGAATAACAACGACATAAATATGTGAGTGGTCTACAAATACGACCTTTTTACGAATTTTATCTATTATACAATATAAGTTTTTTTTAGTTTTAAACGATGACCCTTTTATCCTTTATTCTAACACCCCGTTCGTTTGCCAAGTCTACTCGCGCATGTTACAATGCTTTGCAAATTCCTGCACCTTTTCTTGTACATGTAAATGATAACAAAAAAAAAATTGTGGTTCATAAACACAGCCTTGATGAAAATCGCATTGAACATTGAAAGGTTTTTTGCAACAATCATCTTCAATCAATTATTAAACTTATTTAATTAGTTCCTCGTTTTTTAGCTCACAGTTCGTTAGATACTTTACCATACTTGAACCTATTGCAATTTTCCTGCAAGTTTCTAATTTAATTAATCCTTTTCTCCTGCGCGTATCTGTTTTAACAAATACGTACATGTATAGTGGACCATGTAAACTCACCAAGTAAATATTCATAATTTAAATAATTAGGAATGGTTCATAAACACATCCTTGGGGAAATCTACATTAATCGTTTTAATTAATTAGTATCATAACTATGAAAAATAAATTGTATTTTATAGGTGAAAGTTTTTTTTTTAAACTTTCTTACATTTTAACTCTCCGTTTGCTAGGTAACTTCCCCCTACTCGCATCTTTTGCAATTCAACTCAAAGTAACTCTTCTTTTTCTTCTTATAACATCCTTCCCGGCAAGCAGCTGCGATGTATAAATAAACCCATATCACAAAGGGATAACACACGCCTTAACCAATAGACGGCTTCCGCTGTGTGTAACGGACCCTGGACGCGAGAATGACTAGGGCTGGTTCGCCGGTATTCCAACCGGGCCCGGATGCGTAACTATTCTATGCGGAGAGTTATGTAAAAGCTGTACGTTCAGTGCCGGCGCAAGTCCAACGTTTTTTTTTGTGCTCCTAAAGTATTACCATGGTTAGATACCATTTTTGATTAAGTAAATACCAATGCTTTATCATATTCTATAACGACTATCGAAAATTGAAACGAAAAATAAATATGAAACCGAGCGCACCTACATTGATTTATCAATGAATTTCACAATATTTATTTTTTGGAATGGCTTTATTGAGTTAAACCTCAAATTGTAATATTTAATTATTGAAGACAATATTAGCGATTTCTAAACGAAAATCTGAAACAGAAAATTCAGAAAAGGATACAGTCACATCTAGGACTCGAACCCAGGACATTGTTGGTAGTTCTTATTCGAAGTATGATACAGTTAAAAGTGACCGAAGCGGATAGGGTCCCATTAGCTCAGTGGTAGAGCGGTGCCCCGGCAAGGCAAGGGTCCTGGGTTCGAGTCCTAGATGTGACCGTATCCTTTTCTGATTTTTCTGTTTCAGATTTTTGTTTAGAAATCGCTAATATTGTCTTCAATAATTGAATTGCACAATACCTATCTCGGAATATTTTCATCTTACTTTTTAAATTTTTCCTACTACTTTCAACTCCCCATTTTTGCCAACCTTTTTTTAAAAGATTCTTTCGCCCCAATAACCATTTGAAATCGAAAAACTTGCTACAAATAATAGTTACAGCTGGCCAAATATGAATAGCGGTATGTTTTTTCTACCATATTTTAAGTCTACTAGTAAGAACTTTGTTCCCGACATGTTTCCATAACCTCTAAGAAAAATCATGACCCACACTCCAATTTTCATGTTTGATAAGGCTGCAACTGAAGAGACCAATGTACCGGACCCCAGGGATACTTGGTCACTCCACTGCATCAGTGAATATTAGGGTGTATCGATTTTTAACTTTTTTTTTGTTTTCAAATTCCAAGTTGAAATAAAGTTGCTACTAGGTACCACAACTTACCACAATTTTTTTTGGATTTTTAAAAAAATGTGTAGGTCTCCCGCACAAGGCCTAAAGTTTTAATTTTTTTCAAAAAATATCAATTTTTTTTTAAATTTAAAAAAATAAATTCATAACTTTTGTGTTTATTCCAAGTTAAAAAACAGTAATATTAGGGCATAAAAATAAGTAAGAAACGGTTTTTTTTTATAAAATATGGTATTTTGGTCTCCCGCACAAGCCCTAAAGTTTGTTAATTTTGAAGAAATTTTGTAATTTTGTGTACATATATGAACCATGTTTTTTTAAAGTTTAAGCCACCGGAATTAATTGTACTTTTCTTACAGAAGGCATAAAATGAGACAATATATATATACATAATTCTTATATACATACACTAAAAATATATAGCACATATATACTATATATATATATATAATATGTTTTATACCTGAAAAAAGATAGTTGGACGGTGTAAATTGTATGAGAAAGGTGTTGAAAGAAACTGATGTTATTTGCTATTACTGTTGTTTATTACAAAAGTATAAAAGGTTATAACATGTCATAAAATGTAGTATAAAAACTAAGTACAAAATGTTGCTGATTACTTTCCATACGACATAAGTGGCAGTTTTCTTGTTCTACTGCAAATTTACTGACTTGTTTAAGTATTCGTCCTTTCATCTTGGCTTCAAAACCTTAAATCAAAATTATGTATAGTATTTACATAGGCCTAGTGAAAATTTTATAAATGTTATTACAGTTCCCAAATAAAATTTCAATTTAATATGGAAGACAGTATGATAAAGACGTTATTTAGAAACATTATAACTACAAAATAGTCGAAAAAAACTTACTTAAATTCTAATCCTTTGCAGAGGTTTTGTACTGGCTCTTGGTCTCGAACGTAGGTAACTCTTTACGGTCTTCCAGTCTGGCACGGATAAAACTATCTCTTTCGATTAGCCCACATACTCGCTTCAAAGCTTCTGTGACTTCCTTGACAATTCGTTCCACCGCTTGAGTGTGAGAAGGAATTCTAAATTCAACCCTTCCACTTCTGCCAGTTTCCGCAATTGACTCCAACTTTTCAAGGCTCATATCAGTAACAAGAGGGGGTTCGGTTACTGAAGTGGATTTCCAATCAATCATATCTATATAGTCTTCGGCATCAAAATTGATCTGAGGGGGTTTAAATACCCTTACCCCTTTCCTTACGGTTGAGCGAGCTTTCTGGATTCTCTTATAAGCCAAGGCTCTGATATGTTTTCGTTCATCGAACAGCATAGCTATCAAAACATGCTCTGGGTGAGCCATGAAAGCATTTATCTGTAACGTTGCATGGACGACTTTTCTTAGCTCATCTACCAAGTAATTGCCGAAAAGAATCATTTTAAAAAAATGAATGGAAGGTTGCGGGATTTGGGGATTGCACTTAATTGAGAACCATGATGGTATGTAGACCTTCATCATGAACTCTGCAAGCTTTCTTAGCTGAGGGGTCGGATCATCGGTGGCTACATACAAACGAAGGACTCGATTTGCCAGAGTAAGCCACCTGGCGTGCGAGATGTTGCCGGGGTTTCGTTTGGCCAACTCTTCTGCAATAGAATTGTCTTCCATATTAAATTGAAATTTCATTTGGGAACTGTAATAACATTTATAAAATTTTCACTAGGCCTATGTAAATACTATACATAACTTTGATTTAAGGTTTTGAAGCCAAGATGAAAGGACGAATACTTAAACAAGTCAGTAAATTTGCAGTAGAACAAGAAAACTGCCACTTATGTCGTATGGAAAGTAATCAGCAACATTTTGTACTTAGTTTTTATACTACATTTTATGACATGTTATAACCTTTTATACTTTTGTAATAAACAACAGTAATAGCAAATAACATCAGTTTCTTTCAACACCTTTCTCATACAATTTACACCGTCCAACTATCTTTTTTCAGGTATAAAACATATTATATATATATAGTATATATGTGCTATATATTTTTAGTGTATGTATATAAGAATTATGTATATATATATTGTCTCATTTTATGCCTTCTGTAAGAAAAGTACAATTAATTCCGGTGGCTTAAACTTTAAAAAAACATGGTTCATATATGTACACAAAATTACAAAATTTCATCAAAATTAACAAACTTTAGGGCTTGTGCGGGAGACCAAAATACCATATTTTATAAAAAAAAACCGTTTCTTACTTATTTTTATGCCCTAATATTACTGTTTTTTAACTTGGAATAAACACAAAAGTTATGAATTTATTTTTTTAAATTTAAAAAAAATTGATATTTTTTGAAAAAAATTAAAACTTTAGGCCTTGTGCGGGAGACCTACACATTTTTTTAAAAATCCAAAAAAAATTGTGGTAAGTTGTGGTACCTAGTAGCAACTTTATTTCAACTTGGAATTTGAAAACAAAAAAAAAGTTAAAAATCGATACACCCTAGTGAATATCTTGTGTTTCTCTTGCCTTCGCTTTCAGGGTTGCAGTTCTCAGTGTGGTGGGCAACGTGTCCAAAGTATCTTAAAATAAATTGTAGGCAGACGGTTGAAAACCTATAGTGGATGGCTTGATCTTCGTTTGTGCGTCTAGCTGTCTATGGAATTCTGAGTATTTTTCTCTATCACCACATTTTGAGGGCGTTCATCCGCTTCTTTCGCTGGCTCTTTATTTGGAATATCATTTTTTAAACAAACATTATAATTGGACTGAAAGCTTTGCAGTCATTAAATTCACAAACCTTCCTATTTCCCATTCTCCATCTCGCCACCAATTTATTCCACCTCAAAACGTTTTCCAACTCACTCCAAAATTATCACAACCAAAAGACAGTCACAAAAATTATCTTAACAAATGGTCCGCCTGTCACCACCGGGACACGTATTAGGAACCTTCAAATCGCATAATATTCCGCATGCGTCACTGTACCTAAATCTTTCTCTTCTTCTTTTATTACTTTACTTCTTTCTTTCCATCTTTTTCTCATTGGCTTTTTCAGGATTTCTCGATCGATCAGTATTTTTTATGTACCCTACCCGATCTAATATAAATAGAAGTACATATTCTACGCAATCTATTTTTTTTTTTTTTTGTAGCGCCCTTCGTGGCAGCAGGACGCGTCCTAACGCTTCCTCCAACCGCTTTGTGTTTTTTTAGTATTTTCAAGGGAAATGAGGCAACATCCCTTTGAAATTATTTTTAAAATCAATCCATCAACATTTGAACTTAAATAAAAATAAACTTAATAATTATTAGAACTTTATAATATGTGATTTGAGTGCAGTGTTTTAAAGTGAATATTCTGAAATTTGCTCAAAAATATTGGACTTTCGAAACGAACGGCGACCGGTAAATGCACTCCAGATGTTTTCAACAAAATTCTCAGAAACTGGGCAAGCTTGGACACTGGCAAGTTTTTTACTAAGCCCAGGGTAAGTTATTACCCAACCGTCGCTTTTTATTGCGGACAGAATGCACCACTTCAACAATTACCAGGAACAGGATTACATGGAGATAAATGATGGACTTGCCAAACGTCACAGCGGTGCTACCAGGGTCTCTTATCTATGTGAAGTGTCAGCGCTTTATTAGCAGCAGATACATACCTGGACGCTGTTGTTGGACGCGGTGGACTCTCTTACTGCAGCAGCTGGTCCAGTTCCTTCACCACTTAGGATTCTTGCTGCAGAGTCTCCATCTTCTATCTTCGTAGAACGTCACAGCGGTGCTGCCAAGGTCTGGTATCTGTGAGAGGATAGTGTGTCAGCGCTTTATTAGCAGCAGACACATACCTGGACGGATGACGAACCTCGTGCTGGCACTGTTGGTGGACGCGGTGGACTCTTTCGCTGCAACAGCTGGACCAGTTTCTTCACCACCTGGGATTCTTGCTGCAGAGTCTCCATCTTCTATCTTCGTGTCACCTGTTCCTTTACTTCATTTTACTTAACTTAACTTCACTCAATTTTTGTAATATTTATATTTTCTGTAATACCTGCATCAACTGTAAAGCGCCCCTGAGGTGATATCTCACAAAAGCGGCGCTATACAAATTATCCAATAATAAATAAATAAATAAATAACATGGGTCTCTTTCGTTTTTCTTTTTTTTTCTTCTTTCGTCATTCCACAAATTTTTTCAGAAGTTCTGTTAACAGGTCTTTTGATACTTTATATTTCTACTCTTATATAAATCGTCTTGAATTGTAGTTTTTTATTATTTTCCTCTTCTTCTCTCTTTCCATATTTTTGTCCAAATGTTTTTTTTTATAGTTTTCCAGATATCATTTGTTATCGAAATGTATTTTTGGTGTATCATGCCGTGTCCACGGCGATGCAGTGTCTATAATCAGAGCAGATGTGTAATTGTTCTTCGAATTTTACATTGGCTCTGATAATGGACACTGTAACGCTGTCCAAAACCTTGGCTAAAGTATGAAGTAGCGTAACACGCGTAATACCCCAAAAATAAAATAAGTTAATATTTTTGGCCGAAAATCTCAAATAATATTTGACCATTTGTTATGTTATCTGCCTGCTCTAATGTAAGTAAAATGCTCTCCGCAATGTAAGAAGGTACTCAATTAGGAATCTCCCAAATGCATACCATTCCGTTTGAGACACTTTCATACCCTACACATCTTTTAATTCTTCTTTCCATTTCCCTTTTTCTTTTTCTCCATCTTTTTAGTTTGGGTTTTTTAGAGAATTTTTCGGTAAGCCATTTGATACCTTATCTGCTTGCTCTTATAGAACAGTCTTGCTATGTCGGAATGTAATTAGGAACCTCCAAAATGTGCACTATTCCGCATGCGTCATTGTCAGACCCTTATTTCATTTCTTCTTTTTCCCATTCCTCTTCTTCTTTCTTTTCACCTTTCGACCAGGGTTTTTCTGGACTTGTTGATTAGCCATCAGGAATCAGCCATTGCAGTCGTGTAGCGTCGTTATTATTTCAGTCCGGATATATTTCAGTGCAGCCAATGGCATCACTCTCCCGGACGGGAGCTTTCGGTGCATTTTTTGCTGCACTTTTACCGTTGCAGTTTGGGTGCAAAGTGCATGGGGAAAGTATTTCGTAGGAAAAAATATTTGTAAATTAATTTCATGAAATTAGGTAAGGATATAAAGCGCTAAACAGTAACTTTTTTTGTTTCGCATTCCAGTTGATTGATCATGGGTGAAGGGAATTAATCTAATATATACGAAAACTTTTAAATATGTTTTCAGGTAAATATCTTGTAAGCGTCCCAACTATCCAGCGGGACTACAACAATCCCAGTTGGGGTTCGTTGTAAGGCTGGAAGAATTGGGGAGATTAAGAAGATGGGGAAGAGGATGGTTCAAAAGACAATCAATATTCAGATGACAAGACAAGCAATATTTTCATTGTGAATGGTAGTCTTACAAACCGATCGATACTGAAAGTATCTACCAATCGGTAAACAGAGATAATTTGACTGTAAAACTAATTAAAAAATTTGGTGTAAGCCACATCAAAATGCGTTTCCCCTTTTTGTTTTTTGGTTGTTCCATTTTTAAAGGCGGCCGCTTTTGGCGCGCCTTGGCGCTTTGTTGCCAGGGATAGGTGCTTTCTTCTTGTTGTTATTCGTTATATATGCGCTCTTCCTTATGCAACGGAAAGTTCCTCTGGCGAACCAGATCCTTGAGACTTATTTTTACTCTGGCCTGGACAATGCAAACGACAGACTGTTCGCGGAGATTGAAACAATTTAGGTCCTCTTTTCTTTTTCTTATTCGTTATATGTTATCAACTTCTTAAGCAACGGAAAAATTTCTTTCCGTAAGCCAAATCTATGATAGTTTCTTATTTTTACTCTTTTTTAATGCAACCAATAAGACTCGATTTACTCGAAAAAGAAACGTCAAAACAAAAAAAGGTACCACAAAATCGATTCGACAAATGTGATATAGATTAACCTTGTACTGCGAGTTTCCGGACACCTTATAAACACCGCATAAGAATTGTAACTGCCCGGAGCCAATGGGACTATTGCGTATCTAAAGCGTGAAATGCTGTGTGTGGAATAGGTATGACAATAATAATTTGTATTCCAGGCTGTGCGGAGGTTAGTGCAATCCTACACATCCCATTCCCATATATTGGTTGGATAATAGAAATGTGAATTCTGAATTATTGGCCGATAAGAGAATAGCTATCACGTGGGTATTTTTTATGTAAACAACGCACAAGAGTCCCAACTGCTCCCAACCGTCTGGATCCAGTGATTCTTTGGCATCCTCAATTGAGGTATGTAGTGAGACTGAAGGTAGTGCGGATAGAAAGGAGACCGGGAAAAGGAATGTGGGGGGAGGATCTGGCTATTCAGATTTGGTCACCTAATACGGCTAAAGCCACTTCAAGCAACATTTCATTAATGAATGGTGGTATTACACCAGGGCGATGCTTAGAGTATCTTCCACTCTGGAAAGTGCCGAAAGCAAACTATATATATTATTTTTAATGAATGAAACAAAATTTTCAAATAAAATTTACTTCCGCACACCTGGATTTGAACCCGAAACCTTCGTATTGCTAGTCGATAGCCTTACCCCTCGATCACGATAGATAAAATGAATATAGAAAGTAGAAATTTAAGATTATCGCTGGCCGAAAACTTAGCTAAGGATTGCTCATTTTCATATCACATATAACGTTTTTTTACTCTGCGTTAGCAAAATATTCATCAAACATATAATCCCAGTAACACATATAATAATTAGCTACATACCTAGGTAAAAATATTTTATCAAATAACGCTATATACCTAAGTAAGCATATAATGCTTGTTTCATTTTACGTGCCAGAATGCATGAATCAATTTCGTTACATTTTTATTGCGTAGTTCCGAGCATAAACAAAGTTATGACATTGGCCTTCAAGAACTATGCATACATCTCATTTTGACAGTTCAACACAAAGAGTGGGTCAATCCCTAGAAATATAACCTACATTTAAGTGTAGCGCTAAGCGAAAATTACATTTTTACTTGCGATTTGGCGTTTAAGGCTACGGAACGGCAATGGTACAAACATTATAAAACGTGCGTTTTTTATCACAATAATTCTGCAGCACTTTCTTACACACTAAATAACAGTGTAAGAAAAAGCTGTTGAAAATGAGACAAATGTTGCTCTTTCGTAACGTCACTGTCCACGGTAGCTTTTTATTGTTTCTACCAATAGCAAAACCAGGATTTAAAGATCACCGCCTGTGACGAGTGTACGAGTTCACAACACTTCTGGCTATATCACGACATGATAATTCGACGCTATCTCAACTCGCAACTTGCAATAATAACACCCCCAGTGTTTTTTCGTGAAATCGTCTTGTTAGCGTTTTGGAGAGAAGATTTTTGTTTGTGAAGTCCATTGAATTGAAGTCTTTGGATCTCCCTGGTGAAATAGAATTAACCCCATTTGGTAACCAGATCTGAATAGTCCGATTCTTCTTCTGCTTTCTCTGACTCATAAATAATATTCGTCTTAACTCTGACAATATTTTTTTCGGATTCACTGCCCAAATTCAAACGTGGCATCATGTCAATAATTTAAAGTATTCAATGCGCATACATACAGACACATACTCACACACAAACACTCACACATACATTACACACGTCATACACACACCTATAAACTACACAAGTCACCTGGTAATTAAGGAATAAACATACCACTTAGCAGACATTACAAGGAAACATATCATAGGTACACAACATGAAGTATCTTATTCCTATATATTGTTTCATCTCTGTAAATCATATACTGTTTTTTTTCTATAGTAAAAAATAAAATAAAAATCTGCTTTCTCTCCCCATTCCGTTCTGCCTCACCACACCCCGATTGGGGATGCAATGTCGGGTTTGCAATCCTGTAATCCCGCATTCCCGCATTGCGGAATTGCAGGATTGATACAAATTCTGAATTTACACCAAAAACGTGTTTTTCTTAAAATTTTATTTTATCAAAGAAAATTGATAAAAAATCATTTTAAAAAAGTGGTTATGAAATGGTGGAAATATTTGAATTTAATTCCCCATAATAAAATTTTTGCGAAAACCCGCGGGATTGCGGAAAAGAATTTAGTAATTCTATCTTCGTAACGTCACAGCGGTGCTGCCAAGGTCTGGTATCTGTGAGAGGATAGTGTATCAGCGCTTTATTAGCAGCAGACACATACCTGGACGGATGACGAACCTCGTGCTGGTCCAGTTTCTTCACCACCTAGGATTCTTGCTGCAGAGTCTCCATCTTCTATCTTCGTGTCACCTGTTCCTATACTTCATTTTATTTCATTTTATTTTTGTAATATTTATATTTTTTGTAATACCTGCATCAACTGTAAAGCGGCCCTGAGGTGATATCTCACAAAAGCGGCGCTATACAAATTATCCAATAAGTAATAATTATAATAATGATCCGGCGAGATATCGTGTGTTAAATTGAAATATTGCCAACATCTCACTAACATTTTTTGATAAATTCCTTGAATTTTGCATAATTTCTAAATTCTATCCCGCAATCCCACGGGATTTGAAAAAGGTGCGGGATTTCTAAACCCTAATGCCATGGTCCCACTGGTTCCAGATACCTAGCAACGATGTAAAGACTTTAAAAAAAGGCGAACCGTCAATTATCAATGACCAAACGCCTAAATATCAACACTAGAAAGTATCATTATTTTTACGGTGTCATGGAATCATTTCTGATAGCAATGCAAACAACAAACAATATCCGATTTTTATTACGTCTGGGAGAATTATTTTCCGTCAGTCTGGGCAAATATTAGGTGTCTAGTAGTAGTAGGCACAGCCAGCGGCGTAGCTACCTAGGGGCTACGCGGGGCAGTGCCCCGGGGCCCTCAAGCTCAGGGGGCCCTCGAATCCTTACCAGAAATCTCGATCGAACTGAACTTTTGGAAATTTCTCCCATTTTCAAAATAAATATGACAGGTTGCAACTTGCAACCCCACTTTAATCATGACAACTCAGTTGAGAGAAATTCAAAAGTTATGCCCAGGGAATTCCCCTAAATTCAGGAAACAGCATCAAACGTTGGGATCTACTGTCAAAATTCACTGGCGAATCGGACACCACTCTAAAAAAACTAAATCCGACTAGATGGTCCAGTAGGGTCAATACGATATCTGCAATAAAACTTCGTTATTTTGATATTATCAAAGCATTATCAGAAATAGTTCTAAAGAGTCCTAATAAAGATGAGCGTAGTGAGTTCGTGTTACTTTGCGAATACATGCACAGTGTATTGAACGACATCAATTATGCATCCAAAACTTTACAAAAATGCGACATCAATTTGGGTGAGGCGAGTAAAGTTTTAGCAGAGACCAAAGCAAAGTTGCAAATTTATAGAAATGATTTCGAATTATTCAAGTGCAAAGCCAGTGAAACTGCAAGAAAATATGATATCGATAACCATTTTCAAAAAAAAGGCTTAAAAAAGTTTTAAAACATTTTGATGAATTAACTGCTGATCACCGATTTCCAAACCGAGAAAAAACATTGAAAATTGAGATTTTCAATAATGTACTAGACACAGTAATATCTCAATTAGATACACGTTTTATTGGTATGAGTGCAGTCTGTCATATATTCGATTTTCTAACACCAACATTTTTATTACATGTTGATGAAGCAACTTTATTACAAAAGTGTGATGAATTCCAAAAAAAATATATAGGCAAATATACAGATATAATAGGCCCTAGTTTTTCTCTTCAATTTATTAATATTTACCATCTAGTTTTACCTCAACTAACTCAAGCATGGACTGTTCACCAATTATGTAAGGAAATAATGAGCAAATATGGAGTGCTAGAATGCGACCTAACGGAAGTATTTATAGCAATGTTATTATTCTTTACAATTCCTGTCACTTCTGCAGCAGCTGAAAGGTCATTTAGCAAATAAAAAATAATAAAAAATTATTTAAGAAATAAGATGGGCCAAACTCGACTCCGACATTTATCGCTAATAGCAATTGAAAACAAAACCGCATCAAGCCTGGATTTAAACGAAGTCATTGATACTTTTGCGAAAACTAAAGCTAGGAAAAAAATGTAAATATAATTGTTATTAAGTCAGTTGGTAGGCCCGACCTTTATATAATAAACCCTTGAATCTTCTCTATTTCGTTTTATTAGCCAAACCTACACCAAGTATTAATTGTAATTTATGTTGTTACTGTTTAATATTTTTATTACCCTGCCCTGCAGTCTGCAGTGCATAGAAAAAAGCTTAAGTAGCTTAGCATTTTTAAAGTGTTTGTATATTTCATATTTTTATTTGATAAAACCTAATCAGTTTACATAGCAGTGGGGCCCCATTTTTTAATTTGCCCCAGGGCCCTTGGTTACCTAGCTACGCCACTGGGCACAGCTATGTGTGAGACATCAGTGTTGGTGCATTATATGCACATTGTACACACATGTGTGGGTAATGCGCTAAACTGTGCACTTTGGGGTGACGCAACGGGTCGGTGGAACAGAAAAGTGAAGGTACTGCAGTTTTGAACCAGCGGAATTAGTTAGAAGAAATTGGGGACGAGCGTAGAAGACATGGTGCGATCAAGTTAATCAATTCCTCAACCCAGGATGTCAAATGTCAGCATAATACAAAAATACGTACGAATATGAATGAAAAATACTTTTTAATACGTCTTTATCAGTGACTTGCGCCCTTGAACACATGGCGTGCAAAGCATCAAAACTCAAGGCGATGCCCGCGGTTCACAAAAAGGTTTTCGAAATCAGTAATTTTTCTCTTATTTTGAACGTCGAGGGGGCAAAATTTCATAAAAATTCTGCTGGGATGGGAAAAGGGGATAAGGGCAATTTTTCTAATTATTATTTATACAGTGACCTTACTCCTGTTTTAAGGTCCACACCGGGACACTCTTTTGTAAATCTTCTAGTCTTAACTGCTCCTAACCGTCTGAAGGCAGTGAGCCTATGGCATCTCCAATCGGGGTAGTCGTAGTGGGGAGGGGAAAGAGATGGAAAATATTAAATTAAGAAAGTACCCTGCCAATCAGAACTGGTTACACGAATAAAGCCACTTCAAGCGACGTTTCAATTGTGAATTGTGGTATTTCACAAGAGCCATACTGAGAGTATCTTCCACGATAGGTTGGTTATAATACGATTTAGACGGAGAAAAATGAGTATTGCTTATTTTTTTATAATCTATTCAAATTATTGGTAATCGGTTAAAAAACGGGATTGCAAGCCGGTTCCTGATAAACTTTTCGTAAATTCCTAATATATCGAAACACATGTTCGTGCACCTAATGATGAAATGACAAAATGCAAAAATATTACGATTTTTATGAACATAACCAGGTTGAAATTTTACCAAGAAACCCATTCGTTATTGGCACGTAATCCTGTTCTTCACCGGATTATGAATAATTTAAAGAGATTCTTAATAAATTAGCAGTACTCATTTACGTTACGCCTGGTAAGGTCAAGTTCTGTTACATTACGTTACGCTACGTAAGATCAGGTTACATTACGACATATGTGTTAGTTTAGGTAACGTTACGTTACGTTAGGTTCCGTTTCCAAATGATTGCGCATAATACGTTTACATTAATATATAATGGCTATAATATATACATAACTATAAAGTTATGCAAACCAGTTTTCTTTTACGCATCTCAAATAATAATCCCCATTGAAAAATATTCTCACTCCACAATGGCCACCCTTCCTAAAACTGCGATCGCATTTTTTCACCGTCTGGTTTTAAAATGTAAGCAACGAAGGTCTATAAACCCAGGGCTGGGGCAACCCGGTTGTACGTTTCTAATCACAGATAATAGAAACAATGGAGATGGGCTATTAGCGTGAAACTGCACGCACTAATTTGTTATCAATGTACTACTGAAATTGAGTATTTTTTTTTACCTTCACACCAAACGCATAACTTTCATCAGATCCGCTGACTGTTTTGATGGTTTGCGTAGTTTTGACGTAGCTCGGTAACAGTTGGCACACTTCCATGCCGTAGCTCCCTTTGTTTCTGTTTTTATTATTTTTCATGTGACACATCACAAGAACATGCTTGTCTATACAGTGTGAAGTGTCGTCACCCGGTTAGACCGCGTTGTGAAGCGGGTTGAGATTGGGGCTGTAGGAAGGGATTGATGAAGGAAGAAAAAGAAATGGCGGTAGCTCGTACCTTACACAAAAATGAGTCGAAAAAACGACTCGTTCTCATGAAGCTGACATCAACTTTCAATGGAGGTTCCGCTCGTGTCTGTCGAGTTTCTCGCACGTGCATCAGTACATCGGGGATCAATGATTCTAGCTCCTCAGAGCAGACTGCATTAAAAACCTGTAGAACAGACCCAGCATGCCTTCATTGCGTGTATGCAGTAGAGATGGCAATCGGTCTCCTAACAAAACCCAAATTTAATTGTTATTGTTTCCATTATGTTTGGTTTCTAATCATCGGTGCGGCGCACAGTGGGCTGAAAATCGCCTTTCATAGACATAGAGACTTGAATTTTCAAGGGTATTTTTTTTGGCTAGAAATGGATTCTGCTGATCATTATTATAGGCTTACAATGTAAATGTATTGTAAACTAGACAAAACATACTCATACGTAAAGCATTTAAGCATTAAATTGAATCATAAAAATAAAAAAGTTTTTTTTTCAACTTTGACGATTATTAAAATAAAAATCGCGCTTGAATTGCGCCACAATACGAAGTATGTCAAAAAATACAAATAAATAGTAGTATATCTGTGTGTAAGGATATAATGGCCAACCTTATGATTCCAGAGATAACCTCATTTTTAATGTTGTTTTTAAATTATTAACCTCAACACAGGCTTGTCCTAGTGAGGTTAAAAATTATAACTTTAAAAAAAAGATACAATGTAAAGAAACGATAAATAAATAAATAAAATGTCAGTGCCATACAATTTTTTCTTAAAATAATTATAACTCCTTCATTTGTACACGCAATTGCTTCATACGAAATTTTATAGCATAGTAATGATCAGCAGAATCCATTTCTAGCCAAAAAGAATACCCTTGAAAATTCAAGTCTCTATGTCTATGAAAGGCGATTTTCCGCCCACTGTGCGGCGGTGGGACAGCGGTGTGACATCGTTGCGACAGCGGTGCGACAGGGTTGCGACAGCGGTACGACAGCGATGTGACAGCGGTGGGAGGTGGATAAAACATTATGCATTATGCCAATCAAAGGCGCTTGCGGTTGGGAAAACGGAATGTGGTAAAATTGGTAGAATTTCCAGCTTTCGGTTGATTTTTTTTAATAATTACCACACAAGTTTAAAAAGTGAAGTGAAAATGACGCCATTATCCGCAGAGGTAGGCAGATATGATTGAATCGGCTTGTTTGTAACTGATTAAACAAATGCGTTAGGTTATGTTAGGTTGACGGCCTCCGTGATCGAGGGGTAAGGCTCTCAACTAGCAATCCGAAGTTCGCAAGGTTCAATTTTATTTGATTAGTTTGTTATTTTTCACAGTTTATTCATTTAAGGATACTCTCAGCACCGCTCTGGTGTAATACTGCCATTCAGAATCGATACGTTGTTTGAAATGGCTTTAGTTGTGCTTGGTAACCAGATTTGAATAGCCAGGCACTCCCCCACATGGCACCTAGTCTCATAGTTGGGACTCTTATGCGGTATTCACATAAAAAAGGTTCCATCCATTCAATTCATCTCGTTCAAGACAAATGAAGGTTTTCTAACATTGACAGATTTTCGTAATGTATGAATGTTTCTTTTTCTTTTAAAAACAAAAACAAAATGTAATACCTGCTCTTGCAATCTTCCCAACGTGCGTTACTTTGATTTGCTTACTGTAACTCTAAGTGACCAGCTCAGGCACGGAGGCTGCATCGAAACCAGGTTCAAGTTAGCCTATCAGTGAATGGATGTACTGTACAGGGCCCTGAGATACACAACTGCTGACCCCGTATAAATCGTTGTTGAATTTGACAGCCACCTCTGGTCTGGAGCTCCAAGTAACTTGAAACAAATCCTTGATTCTGTGCAGAAACTGGCACGTTTGATAGATTCCCCTGTCTTAACAAAATGTATTGCAATCTTTATAGCACTGGTGGGAAAGCTGTCTACTGGTATTTTAATGGAAATTTGCATCACCGACTTCTTCGGAACTGGTGCACAGTCAAGAAACACGCCAAATGCGCGCCCAACATTTGAACACGTGTGATATTTGTCACATAAGAACGGGTCGTTTCTAGAAACTCGTTCTTGAGCTTCAACAGCTCGACTGTGCAATGATTTGTCGGCTGTGTTTCCCCCCTCCTACACATATTCACTCCTTCATTTCCTCAAAAAGACCCTCCACAGAGCATCCCCAAAGATGAAACGGGCCGGAAATTATTTTCTTCATGACCTTCTGTGTGTAGTCAATGTTTAAAAAAAAACTCCTAAAAAATCTAACGGAGGATTGAAAACGCGACCTCGGATTTGAATTCGAGACATTTATTTATCCAATCGTTGGCTATTAATTTCATTTATTATAAGGTGATACTGAGTTTAGCTTCTAGCTAGTATTAATTATAAAATTAAATGTTAGGCCCATATTCCACGGGAATACGCCAGTATCCAACACTCGATGATTCAAGTACCTTGGCGACTACCGCCATACATCTGCGCGTAGTTTCGAACACAGATACACGTTGCCGACATTTTATAAGCTCGTCGGTGGCGAAAATGATAATCTCATCCTCACTTGTGACAAACATTTTGTAACAATGCGTGTTTTTTAGATCAATGAGATGTGGTGGCGACGCAAGTCTCGTGATTTCATTAGCGAAGTGTATTATGAACTATTCGTGACAGGTTTTTTTTGTGAATACACAAAATTGGTATCAGATACTTGCGGATTGCGTATACCCAAAAGTTGTACCAAATATTTTGTTACGGAATCACAGAATTCAATTTTTGATGATTTTAGAGGCGAAATTTCGAATTATTTGTGAGTTAGCCATCCGAGATCCTTATCACAGTGAAAAATGTTGTTCTATTTACTATACAAATATAATGAAAAATAAATAAAAATGATTAAAAAAGAATTTTTATGGATATATCATTAAATGATTATTAATAATTACAATTAACTAACAAAAAATGGCGAAGTTGCATAAAAAATTATGCAAAATTGAATTACTTAATATTATCATAATTTAAAACACAAATAAATAAAATAGCACATAACCGTACTAGACATTTCTATGATGTTTTTTGATTAAAAAAATAATCATTCAGTTTTGTTGGGTATTTTAGCTTCAAATACAAATTTATGTTTTGTATGACAAGGCCGTACAGTCGTTTTTCGTTTCATCTCAATAAGAACAAAGCAGTACTGATAAAAATAAGCATCATGTTGAAATGAGAGTTATTCCTGATGATGCAATCAATTTAAAATCATTCGCAATATTTTCATGAATTATGGAGCATGTACATTATGTTGTAACAAAGATATACCTATATGTACGGCTAATGTTGTCATTAATTATTATCTCAGAAACACGATTACACTATCGTAACATATGCAACTTTATCAGTGCAAGATCATAGGTCAAATTTAATCAAGTATTTATGTACATAAATAACAAGGTACTGAGGACTTCTGAAAATAATCATAATATAAATTAAGGAATTCAAGAATGCATTTTTTTTACATAAAACCCTAACTCTGATTTGAATTCCTGGATATGTTGGCATGGTAGTTAACGATATTGTGGATTTCTTGGCAAAACAAGAAGCATACAACGCTGTTGATTGTCGTGGCGGTTCTTATGACATCACACTCACACCCCGTCCGGAACGTTCAGATATATTAATTGCATGGATAACTTTTATTGTAATTTTTTTATGTTTATGTTTATGTTTTTCTAACCCTTGACTTCATCCGATTCAAATATTAGGTGAACAAGACTAAGAAAGGAAAATTTAGATGGCTTGGATATGCCAAACGAATGAACGAACAAATGAGTGTAAGGAGAAAAAGAATATACAGAAGTCGGCGACCCTCGAGGAAGACTTTAATCAAATACTTGAGTCGGGTCATGTCAAGCAAAGAATAACAGAAGAGTATGTAAGAGACGATGCATGCATGTGAATGAAGCAAGGACAGTATCTCAAATTAATAAGAATATTTTCCAGAAAAAAATATTGTTTTTGGCAACCCTGGGTCTAATTCGATCGTGTCCTACAGGAGACCTCTCAAAAAATGAACTCTCAAGTTCATTAACCTCCTAGAGGTCATACCTCCATCTCTCTCGCACTCACATATAACGATATCCCCAAAATCATCTCCTGTCTCTACATATAAAAATTATGATCGCAGACTATTTTCGTCTCTCTTACACCTACTGAATTCCCAGGCGAAATGCAAATATACGATTTGCTGCCTCCGTCTAAATATCAGGAGAATTGCTTAGCTGCTCTAATGTAGGAAAGTTTGTGTTTTAAATGTAGTGCTGTGCCGCTCTGACAAATGCAATACTTATTTGCGTGTATTTCGTACTTATTAATTTAGCATACTGGGTGGATCAAAACAACTAACCAAAAATATGCTAAAAGTAAAAAAAATTATTCATTATACAAATTATGTTTTATTTAACTTAACTCTCACTTTAATGAAATCTTATAAATTAAAATAGTTTTTTTTTACTTATACAAATAAGTTTCGTGTACTGTTCGGTCACTACTAAAAAAAAGTATTTTTTCAAAATTTGATTTGTAAAACCCCATTTTTTTTCTTTTATATATTCAACAATAATATTACTATTTTTTTTTAAATCAGTGTTTATAAACAAGTTCTGCATTGAAATAATTAATACGCGTGACAGCTGTTTCACCTTCTGAGGGCATTATCAAACCGCGGTGAGGCCAATTATACACAATATATTTATATTATTTCCATACAGGTACTTATAATGAAAAAACGAATTGACATAATAATGAAAATAAAATCAATTATTTTCATTGTAACACAAATATATCGTCTTTAAGTGACTTTACCGCAGTTTGACAATGCCTTCGGAAGGCGAAACAGCTGTCGCATCGTATCGAAACGCGTAATAATAACTACGCAAGGGAACTTGTTAATAAATAAACGTTTTTGTAATATTATTGAATATGTAAAAAAAACTTATAAAATAAAATTTAAAAAACTAGAATTTCCAATTATCAGAGAATAGCAATATTTTACAATTTCCCCTATCGTATTTTTACCTGAAAAAATTTTAGTTTAGAAGAGTAAAAATGATGATAGCAAAAAACTTTTTAAAAGATACTATCGGGCATAAAATTCCTTCTTCTTAGTGCATTAGTGAAGTGAGTAGTCTTGAAGAGGCCCATATTGTTGATGTAGAACACAAAGACCGACAGCCTGGGACTTAGAAGCGACCCGTTCTTATATATTACAAATTTAATCGCAACTGTGTCAAAATATGTTTGGCGTGCGTGTTGCAAGTTTCCCTTGTTATTTTAACGACTCTCTTTTTCTTTTCTGTCTACGTTTCCATGACGTCAACGGACATTTGCTCCCTAAGTTACTACTAATAAAGTTATACATTCGCCACAGGATAGCAATATCTACCAATCTAATAGGTTTCCAGTTTCCACCTACGGAAAAGCCATTTATAACAAGTAGTTACTACCCAACCGCGCTCGATTGTCTGCACATTTTTTCGAGTACTTTGTTGCTTTATATTGAACAACAAGGAACAAACAATTCGTCAAAATATGTACATGTTTCACGTTTTATTAAAAGTTTCCACCAATAACAGATTACTGGAAGTCAGGATTTTTCAGTGCAGAAATTCTAGGACTAACTTCCATAAAATGTACTCCTTATTGCCCAGAATACTAATGTGGATTCATCAGTCGACTCTTCAATAGATCACTTGATAAATACAAAAGATTGTTTCTGTTCATAATTGCTGCTCGTTACTAATCTTCGATACATAACTTGATAAATTTTAATATAATAGATTGTTGCTGGGGCACTTCGGAATTCTTAATATGCTAAACATATATAAATAGCACTGAGTTTCAATTTAATTACTACAAGAAATAACTATTTATGTGGTGGGAGATTGTAAAAGATGAATTAAAGTACCATTTTTCTCAATGAAAGTTAAGTTTGAAGGTCAGGAAATAATCACACTATTAAAATAACACAAACTAAATACTAAAAACGTATTTTTTGCATGTTTACTTGAACCCCCGACTTGAAGAGTTGTCTCCATTAGATATTTAAGTTAATTTAAATGTTGTTATTTTAAAGAGCCATTTTAAACAGCTAAATTCGACAAGTTTACCACGGTGTAATAGTAATATAGTTTTATGTAATTTTATAAACTATGCCCTTTTAAAATCCACTAAAAAGAGCGTGAACAAAAATAATAAATGAGATCTCCGAATGGAATTAACGGGTTCCTTAACAAAAATGTTAAGCTTGATTTTTTTCCAATGTTGGACCAAATTTATGCTAAAATGGACATTTAAAAAATATATGTGTAGAAACAACAAAATGAATCTTAGTAACCTACAATTAAATACGAAATCAGACTTTGTTTATTTGAATGTCGAAATGGGACATGATAAAAACGCACTTCCTTTTGATCTAAATAATTAATTAAAAATATAAACAGGTTCGACAGTTGTATTTATGTGACTAAAAAAAAAAATTTAATTTAGTAAAAATGTATAATTTTTACAAAACGTAACTATGAGAAAACCAAACAAAATCTAGGATTTGATTAAACACAAATCGAAACGAAATTTGGCAAAAATACACATTTTTCATATTTTTTAATTTTTAGACGATTATATTTCAAAACTCTTTATCCCGACATTCCGGAAAAGTTATTCAAATTTCAGGGCGCTAGAACTTTCAGGATCTTCCGTACAACGATCTTTATTTTAGCGGTTTTATGGATTTATTTACCTTTGGTATTAAATGAAAAAAAAAACTTTTGTTAAGAACTGTTATGTTTTACCGCAGAATCGACTAAATTTGATCTCAGATACACCTGCCATCGAATATTTAAATAAAAGTTTCAGAACTAACTATACTCGAATTGAAACTATTTATTTTTAATATTTAATAATACGTTTATTTTACGTTCTTTGTAACCACCCACTTTATTTGCATAAAATCATCTTTCATTTTTCCGCTATAAAATGCATTTTTACAAACATATCTCACTCGTTCCAACACCGTACTAAAATCTCTTTACTTTATTCATCTGTCTCTTTCCCACAAATTTCATTTCATCTCGCTCTCACTCACAGACATCATATTTAGCGCTATCCCTTCTGCACAGCGGAATTTTTGTATTTTTTTTCTAGAGTTGTTATGGAATATACGAATTCCAGGAAAAATGGCATTTTGCTCGAGTTTTTTGGAACTTTTTGTATTGGGTGCAGTAGACTCGAACATTATGATTAAGAATGTACAAAATGTTTTTTTTTAAGATTACATTCAAAATTGTACACATACACACACATGTCGACAAAATTATATATATAACCAAAATACATTCAACCACAAATTTTAACTTCCCTACATAGAAGGCGGTCTGTGGCAGGACTGACGTCGTGTAACACTTGGAATTGACCCGCTAACAATAACACTCTTTATGTAGATAGCGATAAGGTTTGAATTCCCGCTTAACACAAGCCGCCGGTTTTGATTTACGCAAGAAAACAACATCGCCAAAAAGCGTTTTGTTCATAGACATAATATGAATATTAGTAGACCTGCCCTAAGTGATTAAAAGCGTATTATCCCCACTCCCCATACCGGTTCCATTGGAGCCGGCTGTGCTCGCGTATGGCCTCAAGTGAAATTTGAAAACGTGACGTCATCATTCTTGTGCGAACTATGGTCGAGGCATCATCGGTTCATTTTACGAAATAACACGGCAAAATGTTGACTTGTACTATGAAAACTTGTAAAAATAGATGTGAAAAAGAGAATAAACCCAATTGTCGTATTACATTCCATATTTAAGCATTATTTTACTTTATTTTAAGCATATTCACATCGTATAATATGAATCAGTTGTTACTATCACATCGAGAAACGTCTGGACGCGAAACACAAAGCTGGTTGGTTGCTGGGAAGTAAATTATGAACATTTATAAAAGTGTCTTAACTAAATACTTAAACGAAATATTCGACTCTGAAAATAGAACCGAATTTTTTTGCCGAATTTGGACTTCGCAAATTTGTTCATAACGTGGCGAGTAATTTGCGCTCCCATGTAAAAATGTCTATTCATTCAAAAGCAGATTTTACTTTTAAGAAGTAAATGGTGATATTATAATGCGAGATGCCTATTTACTGTCAGATTGATTTATTGACGAATCACAGTCAGCTTCACTCCCTTCGTTCTTCAACAGTTGATTTTACCCCTCGCCATTATCTTCTCGTCTATTAATTCCTATGTCTGTGGTTTTGTTATATTTTGCGAAGTTCGAGAACTAATATTTAAAAGTTTTATTATCATTTTCTAAGCAACTTAATTTGCTACACTATACAATATAACCATATTGGCCCGTAACACTATGGCAACATAAAACTTTTTACATGTTTTATAGATCCGATACTTATTTTTTCTGGGCTTATAAAAAGACTTCAAAAAAGTCAAATATGATTTAAGATTTTCACGGCCAAAAGTATTTTTGTTATTTGTTTTTGGGGTATTATGCCGTGTTGCGCTAACTCCTTCTTTAGCCAACGTTTCGGACAGCATTGCAGTGTCCATCATCAGGGCAGATGTCTTATTTTGAAATAAGACATCTGCCCTGATGATGGACACTGCAATGCTGTCCGAAACGTTGGCTAAAGAAGGAGTTAGCGCAACACGGCATAATACCCCAAAAACAAATAACAAAAATTCAAAAAAGTCGCTCAACTATTTCAAAGCCAAGACGTGGTCTACTCGCTTTATTAAAGGCCAAGATGTGTTCTACTCGCTTTATGAAAAGCCGAGATGTGTTCTACTAGCTTTATTAAAGGCCAATATGTGTTCTGCTTGCTTTATTAATGGCCAAGAGGTGTTCTACTCGCTTAATTGAAGGTCAATATGTGTTCTACTAGCTTTATTAAAGGCCAAGATGTGTTATACTCGATTTATGAAAAGCCGAAATGTATTCTACTAGCTTTATTAAAGACCAAGATGTGTTCTAATAGCTTTATTAAAGGCCAAGATGTGTTCTACTCGCTTTACTAAAGGCTAACATGTGAGCTATTCGCTTTATTAAAGGCCAAGATGTGTTCTACTCGCTTTACTAAAGGCTAACATGTGAGCTATTCGCTTTATTAAAGGCCAAGATGTGTTCTACTCGCTTTACTAAAGGCTAACATGTGAGCTATTCGCTTTATTAAAGGCCAAGATGTGTTCTACTCGCTTTATTAAAAGCCAAAATCATCTAAAATATTTTAAAGCGATCAAATTTTCAAACGAATAACTTGACAATATTTTAAAATCTTCTACTACCATCACAGTGAGCTAAAAATGGTGCTTGTATCGCGATGGAAGTCTTAGCCAGACGAGGAATCAATCTCACGAACCCTGGGTGTGAACCAGATACAATGGAAACTCAGCCACTGACCGGAGATGTACATTATGTTAAGAGATTTTTTTAATAGAGTGTAAGGAGAATACACTATGCGAAAGTGAACGTTAAAATAAATCGGGGACGTCCGCAGAAGACAAGACACAATCAAGTCAATAAATAATTTTTAGTCGGGTCTTATCAAGTTTTGTTGTTACATTTTATTTGCCTACCCTTTGAAGATTATAGAAATTAAAAATATACATAAAATTGATAGCATTATTACATAAAATAATGGATTTCCCCGTCTCAGGGATAGAGATTTTTTATCTTTGGTTTTGTACTTTGGCATGTCTGGCGATATCAAAAAAAGTTTTTTTTTGCCAATTAATTTACACAAAAACCGTGGTAGTATTAGACGAAAGACCTTGTGTCTAAAAAGCATGTTTATAATTTTCTTTTATTTAATAAATCAGAAACCAAATTTCCTATGATATCATGCTCCTTAAGTCACTCCAAGTAGTTTGATACGTTTGGTGACTTAAGAGGAAGCTACAAGCCAAAAATGTGTATATTCTTGGTATACCTTATAATGTAGGTAATAAGCATTAAAATCGCTTGACAGACGGAGACTAGAAACGTTCGATTTCAAGCACAAAACTGGTTTTTATTTATTTTGTAAATAATTTTATAAGAAACCAAAAAAATTAATCAAGTGAAACTGTCACAGATAATCTTAACTATAATACTGTATTTTTTAAAAGTTGTTTCCTTTACGCGTTCATACATTTCTATTGAAAAAATTTTTTTTTAGTAGTTTACATTTATATTCTTTATTGGGTAATTTATTTTTTAATTTGTATTCTACTCCAGCGAAACGATAGGAAAACCTTCAATTTGTCTAAAGCATATTTTTTGGTATTCATAATGTACACCAATTCATTATAAAGATTAATCAAAATAGTGATTTAGCACTAAGCTTTGCCTTAAGAGGGGTGCCCGGGTTCATGGGGTGAGATTTGTCAAAGTCTTATAAGAATGCGTGGTGGGCCGGATCGGGGGATACTGGCTGAGTTTGTCTTCTCTAGCCACTTCTGGATACATTGACCCCCAGTTTTCTACCAACCAGTCGCAGAACTTCCTCTACTTCGTTTCCCTAAAAATACTACACAGCATCCCCAAAGATGACATAGGCCCTGAGAGGAAAAAATCCCTCAGGGCCTTCTGTGTGGAGCTAATGTAAAAAAAGATATCAAATACATAGGTACCTACTTAATAAATAATATATTCGTATGTTTTTTTTAACTTCAAATAATTAATTAAAGAAATCTCAATGGCAATTATTTTTTCAAACTCTCTTAATAAAAAAAAGATAATAATAAAATATAAATAAATACAACGATTTCACGTTTGAAAAATGAATTTTTAAATCGGAAACGGAACGTACAAACAAATTGACACAGTGTAAAACACTCAAGCGATTCTTAGCCATAATGTGCCAAATTTATAGAATCTTAAAATATAGGACAAACGCTAAAATCTAGATGAATTCATTGTTCTCAAACCACAGTCTTTCAATCTTTTAATTGTATGTTTTTATGTATAAATAATCTTAATTCGAATAACAACTTTGATGCATGCTGTATGCTGGCAACACATCTGTATGAATACTGGTTGAGTTACCTATAAATTGTTTCCAGAGGGACAGACAACAAAGAACCGAATAATTTACTCAGCTAAGTAAACAAAACATGACAAAATTACACACATGAGCAAATCGTATTAAATATCTACATAATCACGTTCCGATAATCAAATACAAACATTTATTTTATTAATTAATAAGTTACAAAACATGTTATTATTCCCAATAAAATTTCAACACTTATCAATATTAATTCTCTGTCGCAATCACTTAATCGTTGACTGAATTACTTTCTTTGATTGCACCATAGACATCTAAATTAATAGACTTACCCTAACGTGAATTTCGATGAGCTGGAGGGTAACCACGTGACCATATTTTTGGTACCAGGATGGCTCGAGAACGATTTGAATAAACTAATACATTGAAATAACCAGAACCTGCGCAGAAAAGTTTAATTCTAGAGGCAAAGGTTTGCAGCATAGCACATTGTGGGACTTTGTGTGGACTGAATGTTCGTTTATTAACGAATCAGCGACACTTAAAATGAGGCTGTTTGGTAAATTATAGCACATTTGTAAAAGTGCCCAACTAAATTATGTAACATTAAATACAATTTTGGAAACAAGCCCGACCTTTTGTTTACCAGATTTGAGATTTTTACGCAGCCCGCAATTGTAAAAAGGTCTAATAATTCGTAAGCAGACTGAATAGTGATATTACAATGCGAGATGCCTGTATATAGTCAGATTCATTTATCTCGCCATGTATGTATCTTAAATATAGCTTATAATAACTTGTTATCCTTTGTGCTATGCATAAAAAAACCTTGTCTTATAAACATTACTTTATCATTAAAAAATAATAATATTTGAGATAGTCAAAATATTTCACCAACAAATGTAGATATAATATGTCTCGACGCCATCTAGTGGGAAATTTAGCAACTAACAAAGCCCTTCCTACAAAAATAAAGTTGATTGTTTACAGGTGAAAAAATATAATAAGCAGTAATTGTTGATTGAAGTACTAGAACATAATGACTAATTTGGCGGGTTGGGAATAAGCCGACGTAGCTAGTAGTTCAGAGCTCCTGACCGGACATCAGAAGGTACGGGTTCAATTCCCGTCAGCGGCATTTATTTTTACTCGGGAGATATTTTTTATTTGTGTGGATATTTCAGGCGTCTAATTATTGCTTATAATAATTTTTTAATAGCTGTTTCATTCAAATTCGTGTAGATCACACCTCTAGGGATTTTCTCTGTGCAGTGGAGTACAGCAAAAAACATTGTGCAATTTAATATTTTCAATGCTGTGAACTTCAATGTTAAGTAAATGACGCATAGCGTTAATGTGTGAAAATATTCATAAAATTATTATTTATTCAATGCCCATTTTATCAATATAAAATCGACTTCCCAATACTATGTCAATATTTAGTCTCATTGCAAAAATGATTTAGAAGTAATTTAACATATGATTCATAAAACAACTCACTCTAAGTTAACCAGGGTATCTAACGCAGTCGATCAATAAAACCTTATATCAATACGATATTGTCTAAATCCGTCATCAATGGTTTTTAGGCGTTGTATGAAGTGATGTGCGAGTATGGTTTATATCGATGTAAAATATTCCAACTGCCGGTAGAAAACTCGCCTAATTTTAGCGCTATCTCCAAGTTGTCAAATATAGGCTTCGGTTGTGTCAACTTTATAAATTATTCAAAATTACATTTTAATTTGTTTTTAAGTACATTTGTAAAATGGTATTACATATTAAATAAGCGGTGTATCAACTATACCAGCATCAATAGAGCTTGCCTTTTAAAAGAAGCTTCACCTTCAGCTAAATATGTCAATATCCGAATTGATTCTGTTCAACAGCAAGACTGCTCTCCCCACCGGCATGACCATTGGCAAGTTAGTCCTGCATACAGGCCGGGAGATAAACCAGTCTATGCTGTCGGTGACGGAGATAACCATCAGGAACATAGAGACTAATACTCTCCGTGATAGTCGGATTTTCAAACCATCCACGAATCAGTTTGAAGAAGTGCACATCTGCATATGCACATCTCTTCTGACCCGTAGATGGTTCATACCGATCATCCCCAAGAGAAAGTCAGTGGGATAGAGCCACGGGTAGTAGTCATACTCCCTCGGGTAGATTAATTTTGGCGAATTACTGGATTTTTAATGAACGGTGGTAGACAGAAAGACGTCGTGTATGCTCGTTCGAGCTTGGAGAAACATAATTCAGAAATTTGATCAGAATATCACGAATTATGGCTAAAAGAACTTGTAGATCTATTAGCTCCCTTTGTAGTAGAAAAAACTACATACATTGCCTGTACATATTAAAATGAATCTGTAACAATAATTATCAAATAAAAGTTATATCATTGTATAAATTTATGTCAACAACTTTAATTGAAAAAATGAAAGAGTTAAAGATACAGAAAATAAATAAGGTAACGGTCGCATCTGGTAATCCAACACAAATCCATAAGTATAACTGGAACTGGCGTCTCTCAATTGACATCAATTTGAAATGTCACCAATTGAGTTATTGCCACATAATTACTATCCGTCAATTTCATCAATCGCATATTTCCATTTTTGAATTACTAACCATTATTTTCCATATTTTTTGGTTGCCATCTTTTTGAGGGATATTGTTTTTTGTGCCTTCATCTGTATCGTATTTTCATTGAGAGTTGTAAATATTATCTTCTTTGGTGTTAAATACAGGGTTCTCCAATAAGAGGTGTTATTTTGATATTAAATCGTAAAAGATCAATAGTTTCATTGCTTGTGTGGCACGTAGCGCCGTCTTGTTGAAAGTAAACGTTGTTCAGATCAATACCATCCAATTCCGGCCATAAAAAATCATTTATCATCTCTCGATAGCGCAATCCATTCACCGTAACTGTTGCTCCAGCCTCATTTTCGAAAAAGTAAGGTCCAATGACTCCGCCGGACCATAAACCGCACCAAACAGTCACACGTTGAGAATAAAGAGGTTTTTCAACAATAACTCTTGGGTTTTCCGAGCCCCAGATGCGACAATTTTGCTTGTTGATGAAGCCACCGAGATGGAAATGGGCCTCATCCCTCAAGATGATTTGCATTTGATTCACTCAAGTGAATTTTAACAATTTCAATGCGTTGTTAAAACGTGTATCGTTCCATTTTTATTAATGACGTAGTTTCTACTTGTCAAATATTAAAAAATGACAGCTTCAGAAGTAACATCTATCGATATAGCGGGCTATTCAAAATAACACCTCGTATTGGAAAATTTTGTATTATAACGATGTAATTTCAAAAACGTTCTCGAGAGGTACCAACATTTTTAAACAATAAATTTACTAAAAATTAATGTTACTGTTTAGTTAACAGATATGATCCCAGATCCCAGTGTCATTTTCCGTACAAATTTCATCCTCCTAATTCCGCAGCATTCCCAAAAAATTACGTTGCCAGTCAGTTGGAATTTTGGTGCACCATCACATAAAAAGTGTGAACCGTGTTCAATAGTGAACGATTCTTTCAACAAGATCTGAATATCCAGTTAGATAATTTTTTGCATTCCTCTTCCTCGTTTGCAATAATTTTCCAATTCCTGCAGCCTCACAGAGACTCACTTTTTCGGGCAGTTGGAACTGTGTGTATAGTGTCACAGGAAAATTTAAAAAAATGTTCCCAAAATTTGCGAAAACTTGGAGAGATATAGTTGACGATAGTGAACATCAAAATAATGAATTATGATGCATACCTGTTCGCATGTGTTGTAACCAACCCAATGACGCAATTAATTAATTAAAATGCACTTCTTCAGCGTCAATTCTGAAAAAAATATTAGGTACTCGATTACGTGATTCATCTTCATAATGATTTACAAGGGACGAGGTGTGTTTTGTTTCTTATACTCTGTTCTTTGAAACAACTCTCGTTAGGTCTGTCTGGCTTGAATCAAACTATATGTACATATTATAATGACTGTTTCACAAGTGTATGTAGGTATCAACTTTCGCGGAATAAAGATAGCCAATTAAAAGAAGAAACAAAAGCTTCCTGTGTTCGTCGTATTCATGATCTTCTGTTTATATTCTGACTAAAACAGAAAAACAAACTTCAACTTGAATGCAATATAAGATTAAGACATCATTTCGGAAATTGCTCACCTATTTCAAATTCAAGAAATTAGTAAAAATTGACGAGATGAATTTACGCATTAAGCATAATTGAACCCATGTGTTTTTAGCCAGTACCTTAATTCCCATCGTCGGAGATTTCGCACATTCGACAACAATTTGATAAATGTGGACTGAACAAAACTGAGTAAATTTTTGGAAAGTTTCGTGGACTTTTAAAGCTATATATATAAATATAGTAAGACCTGAAACTAATTACGCTGACCTTTATAAATCACTAGCTGACGTGCACCCGGCTTTGCTTGAAGACTTATTTGATTAAATGATTTGGGTAAAGTTTTGAGTTTGTGAGTTCCTAACAATTTAGTAGATTTTTAAGGTGGAAATAATATTATTGCATTGATTTAAGTATTTATTTGACTTGGTTGTGTCATAATGTTTTCCTCGGACATCATAGTCATATATTTTCCTTACACCTTTTTCTTCGTTCATCACTTACGTCTCATTTTACCACAAATATTATTTGATCCATGTCTTCCTCGGGCATGCCCAAATTATTCTAACATTCCCTTTACCATAAGTCTTTCTCGAGCGTTCTGGACTTTTTATTTCATTCAAACGACTCTCTAAAGACTCCTGGCACTAATTCTTATTATTACAAAGTTTATTCTTACAAACTTTGTAATTCCGTGAATGAATGGTATAGAACGCGTATGGGACAAACAAAGACACATTTTTATTTTATTTTCTCGTATATAGACATTGAAATTCTGTTGAAATCTCAAAACTAGTGAAATGGTGTTTTGGACAATACTGTTTAAAATCTACCAGTTCACTTAAAATTCTACTGGTATTTCAAACTCCTAAGATTGTTCTTCATCACCATGCAAAAAATCGATAATATTTACACAAATTGCATCGTGAAAACAGAATAACATTTAATTATTCCGCATAGCTCGTTCGAAATAGATGCACCCGCCAATACATGCCCACTGCGTTTATGGCATGCACACTCACCTATATACATACAAGTCTTCGGTGCATTAACCGATTAACCTATTCCTGTATCTTCAAGGTGAAGCGGGGATGTATGGGTGCAAGCAAGTATCTGTATGTATTGGTGCAACTGAGTCCAGCTGTCTGTGTTCGTGCAGTATTATGTCTGTATTGATTCAGATTTTCTGTATTGGTGCTTCCACAGAACGAGGAAAGGAGAGACATGAAACAAGGCGGATTCTTTGTAATGTTTCCCACGGGTTGTGAAGTTTCCGATACGCGTAAAAAATAGTGGATATCATCTATATTTCTATTCGGTTTATCGGAAGAAATTGATGAATTTTTGAAGAGAAAGTGATATATTATAACCTACATTAATAAAATCTATTGAAAAAATTCCACAGTTAGAAAAAGAAATATCTGAAATAAAAAATGAACTAGAACAAAAAAACATAGAATTCAATAGTATTTTAGTAAAAACAACAGAAATGGAACAGGCGACACTGGAAGAGTATCTCGAAATATCAGGTATCCAAAATAATGATCCTAAAATGACAAAAAACATAATAAAGGAAATAACTGCTGCGTGCGGAGTTCAAACTGAAGACACAGAAATTTCGAATATAAATCACATCCAAGATCGCCGACCAAACCACCCACCGAAAATAACTTTCAAATTAAATAACAAAAATAAAAGGGATGCCATACTATCATCAAGAAAAGGTCTCACCACGGAGGCAATACACCAGCCCGGAAAACAAAACATTTACATTGGAGAAGTAATGACGCCATATTACAAGCAACTAATGTGGAAATTAAAAAACGAAGAGGCCATCTATTAACCAGGAAGACCCCGGAAGGCAAAATTTTCAATATTAAACATTGTGATGACATTAACAAACTAACATAAACACAACTCCACACGTAAATACACTTCACATCATATACTTTCACAATTAATCACCAACATGGCGGATTACATGGAATATACAGACTCGGACAACCAACACTACTGTGTAAGTACAAACGATTTTAATATATGGACAAACATCACAAAAGAAAAAAATAGAATCAAAATATTACACCAAAACATTAGGTCAATTAATAAAAATTTTGATGAATTTACGATATACCTACAACAGCTTGATAATAATTTTGATATAATTGTGCTGACAGAATGCTGGTTGAACGATAAATATGTACCAAAAACAATAGAAAACTATAACACACACCACACAAAAAAACACAAAAATCAAAATGATGGCATAGTCATATACATCAATGATAAAATAAATACAATCGTCAAAGAAATACTCATAATAGACTCCAACTGCATACACATAGCATATGATAAAGAAACGTGTATTCTTGCGATGTACAGATCTCCATCCAAAAACGACATCACACATTTCCTAACTGCACTTAACAATACTTTAAAAGAAATCAACAAAAATAAAAATATCATCATCATTGGAGATCTAAACATAAACATCTTACAAAACGGACACCCACAAAACATAGAATACCTAACACTACTAGCACAGCATGGACTGGAGCCAACGATAAAGATTCCAACACGAGTCACACAAAACACAAAAACTTGTATAGATCATAATATAATGATCAAAACAAAACTAAAAACCAAAACCGTAGTACTTGAAAGCACTATCACAGATCACTACATGAATATGATAGCAATAGACACCGAAAACACAAAACCCAACCAAGACAAAATATTCACAAAAAAAATAATTAACTACTCAAACTTGAAAGAAAAACTCAAACAAATAGACTGGAGTACAATATACCAAATAGAGAATGTGGAGGAGGCCTGGGATAAATTTCATAACATGTTAGCACAAGAAATAAATAAAAACACTATCATAAAACAAGTAAAACTCACACACAAAGCTAAAAAAATTAAACTATGGATAACACAGGGAATATTAAACTGTATTCGTAAACGAGACAAAATTCACAAACAAATTAAATATACACCCTACGACATGGAACAACTTAACTACTATAAAAGATATAGAAACATCTGCACCAAAATTATTAGAGTGGCTAAGGAATTATATTATGGCGAAAAAATTAAAAAAGAAAAAAATAACCCAAAGGAATTATGGAAAATATTAAAAGAAGTCACATACACACAAAAATACAAACAGAAAAATACTATTGAAAATCTAAATATTAACTCCAAAAAATTAGATGTCAATACAAATACAGAAACTATAGCAAATCATGTGAATAACTTCTTTGCAAATATAGGAAAAGTTTTAGCGAACCGTAAATTGCATAACACAAACACACTAACACAAACAAATAGATCAAATATCAATAAAAAACCGACACAACACAGATTTACAATAAAAACAACCTCGGAAGAGGAAATTAACAAAATAATAAACACATTAAAAAACCGAATTGCTCCTGGATTAGATGAGATAACAACGGATTGCATTAAGATATTAAAAAATGAAATTTTGAAACCTATAACACACTTAATCAACCTTAGTATAACACACTCCTGCTTTCCTAGTACTCTTAAAAAAGGACTAGTTATCCCCATTTATAAATCCGGAGACAAAATGGAAATAACTAACTATAGACCAATCACTCTGTTAAACTCGCTATCAAAGATTTTCGAAAGAGTATTAAAAAACCAAATTATAAAATACCTTGAAGAAAACAAATTAATCTCGGATAACCAATATGGATTTAGAGACAAAATAGGCACAAAAGAAGCTTTAGCATGTACAGTAGATTATATACATAGCAACTTAGATCAAGGGTACAAATGCATAGCGATATATCTAGATTTAGCTAAAGCCTTTGACTCAATCTGCCACAATTCACTTTTTAAAAAATTAGAAAACATGGGTATCAAAGGCAAGGAACTTCAACTATTTAAAAGTTATATGAGTAACAGAACTCAACAAGTCAAAATTAACAACCATACTAGTAAACCACTGCCGATTACATATGGAGTTCCACAAGGAAGCATACTAGGGCCCGTTCTTTTTACTATTTACATAAATGAACTTTGCAGCATGAAAATAGACGGTGAAATAGTTAGCTATGCTGATGACACAGTTTTACTTTTCAAATCTAAGGATTGGAATAATGTATATAACATAGCGAATTTGGGAATCTCGCAAGTGAAAACATGGCTAGACTCAAACATACTTACACTTAACATATCAAAGACAAAATTCACAACATACAGTATAAATAGCACGGGACAGCCAAAAAACAATACAAACACCATAAAAATACACGAATGTTTAAACACCAACATCTGCGATTGCCCTCCTCTAGAAAAAACAGAACAAATAAAGTATCTAGGAATCGTAATTGACCATAACCTTAGATGGATACCTCACATCAAACATATCACAAATAAACTTCTCAAAACAATCCACATTTTCCTTAACATAAGAAACATATATAAAATAAAACAATTGAAAACAATATATTTTGCACTCTGCCAATCAATAATAGAATATGGAATTATTGCTTGGGGAGGAGCAACAAACTCGGCTATCAATTACATAGAAACCGCACAGAAAACGATCTTAAAGGTAATACTAAAAAAACATAGACTGACCGATACAGACCAAATATTCAACAGCTGTGACGTACTAGATATACGCCAATTATACGTTAAAACACTACTAAACTACATTTTTAACAAAAAAAATAAATTTCAACATACACAAAATAACACTAACAGACCAGTTAGACAAGCGTACAAAGAAAACATTAAAACTCCAACAGTAAATTCAACATTTGTACAAAGACACTACCAATACCATGCTATTAAAGCTTTCAACAGTCTAAAAATTGAAATTAAAATTGAGGAAAATAAAAATAAATTCACACACAAAATTACAAAATGGATTAAACAACAAAAAAGACAATATTACCAAAATGTCATAGCATAAAATAAAAATAAAACCTACACGTAACACACAAAACCAACATAAACACACATCACTCACAAACACACAAGATTATTTTCATTGTATTATTTTTTTAATTTTAAATGTATTATTATGTATTTTTATTTTTAATTTTAAATTTATTATTTTCTTTTCAAATTTACTATCTTCTCTTTAAATGTAATATGTAGATAAGATTTTCATATTATAAAATGAAGGCCTCAGCACGGGCAAGCCACCCAGTGAGGCCTACATTACTGGAAAACATAAATTGTAACAAAATAATGTACCAAATAAAAAAATTAAAAAAAAGGAGGCTGAATTTCACGACAACTAAGAAAGCCATATATAAGTAAAAGCAATCACTTTGTGGTTAGACATATAATTAAATGGAACAAACGCTTTGTTTTTCACCACAAATTTATTTAAATTAATTCATCAAACTAAATTCGCTTCATCGGAGTAAAAACATAAAAATTCAAAATTCTCAACATTTCTTATTCCCTTCCTCCCTTTATTTTGTTATATGTTGTCCCATTCTGTTTAATTTAAGCTTATCTCTGTCTCATCATTCCATTGTCCTATTTTTCAATTATGTCACCATGTTTTCCTTTATATTATATTATGGTTACACTAGGTAGGTAATTTTTTAATCGGTTGGTAAATAATTTCCAGTAAAATTAGTGTTTTTTTAATGATTCAGCCTTCCCCTGCGGAGAAACGGCGTTTCCCCTCTCTCTCTCTCTCTCTTCTCCTCCCCCTCTCTTACTGACCCTCTCCCGGCCCTCAAGGGGAAAGCCCGAGAAGCCCTGTCTGTAAGATTTTTTTTTAAATACATATTATATAGTATGGCGAATAAACTTATGTTTACAAGGCAAAGTTTTTTATGCAAAGCACAAAGGATAACAAAAATTTATAATCAATAATAATAATTTTGGGTGTTTACAGGTGAAAAAATATAATGCAGAAATAGCAGAAATTGTTTATTGAAGTACTATACATATTGAATTATTTGGCAGGTGGAGAATGACCTGACGTAGCTCAGTGGTCCGGAACACCTGACCGGGCATCAGAAGGTTCGGGTTCAATTCCCGTCGGCGACATTTATTTTTACTCGGGAGATATTACTGCGATTTCAAAAAAGCTTTTGACAAGTTTGATCACCTTATTCTTATTTAAAAAAATTATGCATAACGGAATTAGGGGAAACTTATTACGTTGGTTCATCTCATATTTAACAAAAAGGCAGCAAGCTGTATCGTTACGAGGACATACTTCCGTATGGGAACCAGTTACTTCTGGCGTACCACAGGGATCAATCCTAGTACCGCTGTTATTTATACTTTTTATTAATACTGTTTCGGAATGTTTCATGCGCTGTTTATTTCTCTTATACGCCGATGACATAAAAATATTTGCCATTGTTAGGAATTTAAATAATTGTCTGCTCATCCAACGAGACTTAGTAAGGTTCGAAGCGTTTTCCGATGAAAACAAAATTTATCTCTAAATTTGTATACACAATATTTGTACACTTTTATTTGACACTGAGCATTATTTATATACAAAATAATTTTCTTTTATACTTTTTCCTTATTTACATGTAAAAAAATATTTAAAATTGTTATCTACCAGTTAATCTGTGAGAAATAGTTAGGATGCAGTTAAATTCTCAAGTTGTTGTTTTACAAAATTATCTTTTAATTACTGTCTGCATCTGTGTTTTCTCCTTAAATAAATAAATAAATATTTTCAATTTTTATGGATATTTCATGCAACTAATTATTGCTTATAATTATGTAATAAATTAGTGGTTAAAAACAAAATGTCCGTTTCATTGATTGAATATAATTATTATGAGACACGGAAAAGAAAATCTCATTCACAGCCATTGTTGTTCTCTAGCCTTACCATCCTGCTCAAATACTCTTCCATGCAGTAAGTTCACCTCTGCCTTAGAGTTGATTCCACTGTGTGGACTGGGGCTCTTGCTTGGTCAGAAATTTCATCATCCTGTCATCTGGCATGGAAAGATTTATGTTGCCAGCTCATCACTGTCTTTTGGACCTACAGAATCTTACGATGGTTTCAGACTCAATTGGATTGTGTGAGAACTAGCTGAAGTCTCCATCTTTGCCGGGGCTTTACACAAAGTTTTCCGAAATCAGATGTCGATCAGATTCTCATGCAAATTGAAACGAGGGTGGTTTTTCAAAACCTCAAAACTAGCCAACTTCCTCTTGTTTTGATGATGATATGTGCAAAATTTCATCAATCTCGGACATAAACTATTTATTTGTTTAAAAAATCTACGTCTTTACTTACAATCTTCTTCATATAACCATACGGACATAGAAAATGAAGAGATACAGAATTTTAAAACCCATCATTAATTTAATTTTCAGATTTAAGGCTGTTTATGCTTCTTATGTCATCTGTTTTCATGAGGTTCTACAGTATCCGTTCATTTTTCATCACTGTGCCAACTTACGCACGGAGAAAAATTATTCTGTTAAAAAAATGATGATGCTTAATTTCTCATAAAAAAATAGTCATTTAGAATATATCGAGAACACGAGTTCTTTTCCGAATACAAATCATGACGGAATGCTACGATATAAGTATGTCAGTTAGGAACTGTATAAGTAAGGAACTGTATAAGTTAGGAACTGTTTCAATTCATTTGTTATAAGCCCGCAGTCCCATTTTTAACAGGAAAACGAAAATTTTGACCAGATTTTTAATAAATTAACAGTATTTTAAATCAGTAAGTTTTCTCGGTTTGTGAATCTTAGAAAAATTGCATTATCAGTTTTCCAGGACTGGGAAGATTACAGTTTATGCTGATGATAACATCAAATTTGAAGAAATTGTTGTGTTTCACCTGGGCTACACAAAGAATTCCTTCTGCTCCGTATTAAATTATTGTGAACCTACCTACAAAATACTATGTTCAGCTCAATTTTCAAAAGGTTGTCCTATATAACTATTACTATATCGATATTGACGCACAATCTGGGTGCAAAAGATATCCGCATTGATGCAATAGATTCGTACTCTGGTGTATAGCAAGTATGTACTTGTGTAAACACGTCTGTGTTCATATTGCAATGAATGGTAGTGTTCGCGTGGTTTCAATCCAGATTTATTCCAATGAAGCGAATTTCGCTTGCAACACTGTGTGATTTATTTCAACACAAAGGGGGAACAAGGTCTCGACTGGAATAAAGACTCAGTAAAATAATCCAGTTGTTAGCGACTCTACGAAGATGTTGGTACTATTACCAGTCACATCACACTGAAAATAGTGGGGAAGCGAAGAACATTGGAAAGTGGATGGTTTGGAAGGAACCTCTTCAGATTTTCATTTAACACGGCTAAAACTATTTTAAGCAACATTCAATTATCTGAATGGTGTTCTTTTCACCAGGGCAATACTGAGAGTATCTCCCACTCTGGAACGTGCCTCGAATTCATTATACACCATGTTCGACGCTCATACCGCGAAACTTTAGGAACCTAAATAAACAGTTATGAGTTATGATACATTTCCAATTTGTTTGCGGTTTACAAAGCGTTCGCACAAACACACCATTATTATTATTATTTCTGGGTCATCTGCTCCATTGTTTTAAAACTATTATATTTCTCCGGGCTGGGTCATCTGCTCTATAGTTTTATAATTATTATTTCTCCGGGCTCGGTCATCTGCTCTATAGCTTTTAAATTATTATTTCTCCGGGCTCGGTCATCTGATCTATTGTTTATAATTATTATTACTCCGGGCTGGGTCATCAGCTCTATAGTTTTATAATTATTATTTCTCCGGGCTCGGTCATCTGCTCTATAGTTTTAAAATTATTATTTCTCCGGGTTCGGTCATCTGATCTATTGTTTTATAATTATTATTTCGCCGGGCTCGGTTATCGGTTCTATTGTTTTATAATTATTATTGCTCCGGGCTCGGTCATCTGCTCTATAGTTTTAAAATTATTATTTCTCCGGGTTCAGTCATCTGATCTATTGTTTTATAATTATTATTTCGCCGGGCTCGGTTATCTGTTCTATTGTTTTATAATTATTATTTCGCCCAGCTCGGTTATCTGTTCTATTGTTTTATAATTATTATTGCTCCGGGCTCGGTCATCTGCTCTATAGTTTTAAAATTATTATTTCTCCGGGTTCAGTCATCTGATCTATTGTTTTATAATTATTATTTCGCCGGGCTCGGTTATCTGTTCTATTGTTTTATAATTATTATTGCTCCGGGCTGGGTCATCTGCTTTATAGTTTTATAATTATTATTTCTCCGGACTCGGTCATCTGCTCTATAGTTTTAAAATTATTATTTCTCCGGGTTCGGTCATCTGATCTTTTGTTTTATAATTATTATTTCTCCTGGCTCGGTCATCTGCTCTATTGTTTTTTTGAAAATACATCGATTTGAACTTAGACTCTTGTTTTACTATATTTTAAAAGATAACTGAAACATATTTCCAGTAGAATAACCTCTGTTACTTTTTAGACAAAGGTACCTAATTATTATACTTCATTTTTATCGATTTCATATTTCAAATTCACAATTGACTTTATTTTCTTGCAACTAATATGGAAAAAAAGTTTAAAGGTAATATTGCTAATTCTGAAATTAGGTAAGACAGAGATCCTCAGTTCAATTGTTACACGAAGAAAAATGATCCTGTTAAAAAGTGACAGCATGCCAAATTGCTAATAAAATATTAGTCATTCAGAATATATCGAGAACACGTGTTATTTTTTTATAAATATCATGATGGTTTACGTCAATATCAATATCAGTATTTCTATAAATACATGTTTCGCCATCCTCGTAAAACATTCGCCTTTGACCGATGATTTGTTAGGAACACTTTCAATTCATTCGTTATAGACCTGCAGTCCCAATTTTAACAGGAAAACGAAAATTTTTACTAGATTTTTTAATAAATTAACATTATTTCATACCAATGAGTTTTCTCCGTGCAGTCGATACCCTTATCTTTTTTTAATTTCTGTGTCTTGTTCTGTTTCATATTTCCTATATCTTCTCCTTCAAAGATAAAGCCTGGCGACAGCCAGAGATAAATCATTTATTTATAGAAGATATTTGATGGTTTCTTGCTATCAGGGGTGACTCCATGCGGAGGTGAAGTACTCTGAAAGAGAGCACTCGTTCCCCCAAAACATTTCCGTAGCGCTGCAGTATCTCAGTAGGCGGAACACTTTGGATGTATGCTTAGTTCATGCGATAAAGATGAAGCCTCTGTTATCCACCTTGGAATATAACACCCCAGGGAAATCCTTACAGCAGTAACCCTAAAACCTTAGAGCAGACATGACAATAAATAAAATAACAGACAATCACTCAAACTTTTTGTGTTGTTCGTCATTTGGCGCCTGTTTTTTATCATGAAAAATAATAACATTAATTACTGTTATTATCGTTGTCGCGATAAAAAAATGTTATGCAGAAAAATTATATGCTTATTTGCTCGGAGTATTGCGCAAATATTGCGATAGAATTGGCAGTGGTTTACAAATAAATAATATTTATAAATTGATGTTATATTAAACATATGTAGGACAGCATACTCAAAGCATCTATTGACCAGGATTATGCCACTGTTACATTTTAACACAGCTTCCCTTTTGATGTCCTTCGAGGACTAATAAAGATTTTGAATTCGATCTCATTTCACGGTGGTAAAGTCTGTAGTTTTCTGATGTGTCATCATTTATCCCATAAATCACTTCATCATCGATTAATTCTATTCTAGAAACCACAGGTTGACTTTACAATTAGTTTTTATTCTTATTCGTTGTGTTCTGTTGTTTAATAATGTTTATATTCACAGAATCAGAATCCTTTAAGCTTCGGTTCCATTTGTGCATCATATACGTACAGCTTTTGTGACTTTACCGGATGCGGTTTAGTGGGGTCCAAGTAGTAACCGGTGTTCAACAGTTGAGTCCGTAAAAAAAGTTTGCATTTTTTCCTTATTCCTTATTAACGATTAATTAATTATATCAATATAATCCTATACACCTATTCCGTTTCTCGTCCGCCCTTTTCTTCCTTATTTAGAAATGATACTTTTAGCTTTCAGCTTGCTTTTAAGCTCATGGTCACTGGGACAAGTGGAATGCAGGAGAAGCGTTGGACAGGTATTACAGGTCTCCGAAACATCGTCGGTGCTATACGTCCTCAGCTCTATATGCAGCAGGACCGTGGGAAGTGGAGGTGCCTGTTTTATCAGGGCAATTAGAGTATAGATCACAATCCTTAGCAGTAAGGAGAACTAATCTGAATCAGAAACGAGAAATCTAGACTTCACTTCAATCTTGAATCAGAAACAAGAAATGTGGACTTCATTTCAATCTTGTATCAAAAACAAGAAATCTGGACTTCACTTCAATATTGAATCGGAAACAAGAAATCTGGACTTCAATTTTAAATTGATTTTGAATGATCATCATATTACGCTAAAATTCAAGAATTTTCGTATTAAGTGCATTTTTAAAAACCCCTGCACTTGCAAAACAAACTGCATTTTCTGTATTTTTTCCGTTATCATTTAGAGAGGCTCTTGACCTCATTCCATCCGAGGAATAAAAAAATAAAGAACAAAGACTGATTATGCGGACGTTTGCGCCCTACTAAAGTAACGAACAATAAGTAATAAGTTCTTATTAAATGGATTGAATCAACACGATTTGTAGGGCAAATGTGACATTTATGAGCAGCTTATCAACAACACCTATTCCTAGATGTTGACTTATTGTAACAGCAAATCAAGTTTTTAGGTCACATACGGGGAAAAAATCACAACACACACAACCACAGGAAAAATATTAACTATGCTTCAATAGATTTCTAGTCCTTTCAATAAAATATCGCAATATAAAAATAATCGACAAGAGTTTTGCATCCAAACTATTCATATCCCTTTGGATCCTGAAGTACACTGTTCAGAAAAGCTAGTGGAACGCTTTTTGAACTCTGCCAGTATCTTATAACCAACAGTACTGTTTTAGAAGCCACTAATTTCTGAGTGGTAACAAAAATAATGCAGATAATTACGATACCTATCTACTACCCTAGAATTTACTAGGAAGGTATATCTACTCAATTTTGTCAAATGTGAAATTGCGCATATTAATTAAATATCAATTATTTGCACAAGTTGGGAATCGATGCAGCGACCTTTGTGTTCCGAGTCTTAACCAATTTACTGTGCACACGAGAAGACTTCTGAAGAAAGGCATAATAACGGCATAACATATTTAAAATATTTACGAAATAAAATGTAATTATTTATGTAACCAGACATGTAAATGGAACAAGGCTACTTGTGAAGAAACTGAGTTACAGAACTGTTTGTTACTTTGACATCTGAAAATGTTTCCTGAAATTGTAATAAATTTTGGAAGAGTGTGATGATGATTTTTTTTTAAATATTGACTGCTTGTTGGCTGAGTGATAAAAGGTACCAAGGCGTCACTGGTTCAATCCTCTACTAGCTTAGTCCTCCATCATTGAACAATCAACATTTTCAACTCATAATGATGGGAGTAGGAGTTATTCCAATATTCTCAGTTATTTCTGATCCTAGTATTGTTGGGACAATACAAAAATAACAAATTATTATAAGCAATAATTAGTCGCCTGAAATATCCATACAAATTGAAAATATCTCCCGAGCAAAAATAAATGCCGCGGACGGGATTTCAACCCACACCTTCTGATGTCCGGTCTGGTGCTCTGGACCACTGAGCTACGTCGGCTTATTCCCAACGCGCCAAATAATTCAATATGTACTTCTACTTCAATAAAAAATTACTGCTTATTATATTTTTTTAGCTGTAAACAACCAACTTTATTAGATCAGAAGGTGCGAGATCGATTCCCGTCGGCGGCACACACCTGCCCTGATGATGGACACTGTAACGTTGTCCGAAACGTTGGCTAAAGAAGGAGTTAGCGCAACACGGCATAACACCCCAAAAACAAATAACAAAAATACTTGAAAATCTTAAATCATATTTGAATTTTATTTATATTAGACTAATAAAACTAATAATAAAGTAACAAATTACATAAATATTTCAAGGAAATTATTATAATTATATATTTGAAAAGTTTATGTATATCTTTTCTTTAAATATCGAAGGGGTTAAGGTAATCTTGGATTAAAGTCAGATTTCGTGATTATTCGCTTTGTCCATTTTCAAGAAAGCTTTATTTACTGTCTAAATAGATTTACCAACATCTAAAATTCATTTTAAAATTCGTGTCTGTGCTAGTCAACCAGCTAAGCGATTTTCGGTATATTATGATAAGTTTGCAACAACGTTTTGTGAAATTGTTTGCCATAATGTACCTTATAGAACAATATGAGATAAGCTATGAAATCTAGGTGGATTCATTGGCTTTAAACCACAATAAGCAGTTTCACTTCTTTTCATATAAATATTTTGAGGAATGGTATTAATTAAGTATTATGGTAAGTGCATGTACATATGACATCAATCTTCGAGTGGTTAATTAAACATATATGACCAAATTCGGTTGAAATGTTATGTGATATACAGGGTTTTCCAATAAGAGGTGTTATTTTGATATTCAATCGTAAAATATCAATGGTTTCATTGCTTGTGTGACACGTAGCGCCAACTTGTTGAAAGTAAACATTGTCCAGATCAATACCATCCAATTCCGGCTACAAAAAATCATTGATTATCTCTCGATAGCGCAATCCATTCACCGTAACTGTTGCTTCAGCCTCATTTTCGAAAAAGTAAAGTCCAATAACTCCGCCGGACCATAAACTGCACCAAACAGTCATACGTTGAGGTTAGAGAGGCTTTTCATCAATAACTCTTGGGTTTTCCGAGTCCCAGATGCGACAATTTTGCTTGTTGATGAAGCCACCGAGGTGGAAATGGGCCTTATCACTTAAGATGATTTGCATTTGATTCACTCAAGTGAATGTTAATAATTTCAATGCGTTGTTGAAGCGTGTATCGTTCTATTTTTATTAATTTCGTAGTTTCTACTTGTCAAATGTCAAAAAATGACAGCTTCAAAAGTAACATCTACTGAAATAGCGGGCTATTCAAAATAACACCTCTTATTGGAAAACCCTTTATTATCACGTAACATTAAAAATATCAAAATTCGTACATAATTCTTATTTTCAGTACATTAATGTATTCTTCTTCTTTCATATGGTGGGTGGGTCAGAGGGGGACATCTAGGGCCTCAGGCGTCGCCATGTGGACCTCATCAATTCCGCCGGGGAATGAATAGAGCGGGCATTAATTGACCACATGTTCGGTGGTCTGCACTGCACCACATTCACACATCGTTGACTCTTTAAGGCCCCACCTGTGCACCATGTGGGCACAGCGGCTATGGAAGCACCGTAACCTATTGATGGTGGACCAGGTTTTGCGAGGCAATAAGAACCCAGACTGTCTCTCGGTGGGGTCCTGTATAAGATGGGTATTTTCCCACGTTGGCCTTTTGCCACTCAAGTTTCCACCTATCTTCTGGGGGTGAGAGGTGATGGGAGGAATCGATCCCCCTTGGCCGGGAGACCTATCGGTCTTCGGCCCCTTAAATAAAGTGATAGTTTGTAGTTGAGGCCCACTTAATTTGGTATCCGCTTCACTCACTGCACTACCTACAATAACGTGCCGGTGATTTGTGATTTTTGATTCATGTATTAATGCTGCCGTTCTTAAAATAGTTAGCAGTCAGGAGAGTTGGCCTCCAAACAGTTGGTCGGAGTATGATTCTCAGAAGAAATATTTTTTTAAATATCCATTATTTTGCACGCAGACCCGTGCAGCTTTATTGTGCTGGTATTTAACAATATAATTTGTTATTATATTATCATATTACAAGCCAAATATGATTTGCATTATTATTTATTCAAAACACTCCTCCCCCTTCACAGTTATCAATTCAACAAAGTCTTTGTCGATATCACTGGGTACTTGTTGACAAAATCTGTCAATGTTGCAATGACGTTTTTTTCGCGCAGCAAATCGCAATACCGTGCCAAGCCGTATCGAGTTGAGTTAGGTCATAAAACTGAGCAAATATTGGAAATTATACACAGTTCTGTAAACAAAGTTATCTGACAAAGAGAGGCTTGTAGACTACCTACTCGTATGTGCCTGTTTGGAGAATTTGTTTTTGAAGGTTGATGCATGATCAATTTACTAATAGATAAGTATTCGATTAAAGAAGATAATACAGGGTTTTCCAATAAGAGGTGTTATTTTGAATAGCCCGCTATTTCGGAAGATGTTACTTTTGAAGCTGTCAATTTTTGACATTTGACAAGTACAAACTACGCCATTAATAAAAATGGAACGATACACGCTTCAACAACGCATTGAAATTATTAACATTCACTTGAGTGAATCAAATGCAAATCATCTTAAGTGATAAGGCCCATTTCCACCTCGGTGGCTTCATCAACAAGCAAAATTGTCGCATCTGGGACTCGGAAAACCCAAGAGTTATTGATGAAAAGCCTCTCTAACCTCAACGTATGACTGTTTGGTGCAGTTTATGGTCCGGCGGAGTTATTGGACTTTACTTTTTCGAAAATGAGGCTGAAGCAACAGTTACGGTGAATGGATTGCGCTATCGAGAGATGATTATTGATTTGTTATGGCCGGAATTGGATGGTATTGATCTGGACAACGTTTACTTTCAACAAGACGGCGCTATGTACCACACAAGCAACGAAACCATTGATCTTTTACGATTGAATATCAAAATAACACCTCTTATTGGAAAACCCTTTATTTGGAAGGAAGAAAAAATATTTATTATGGAGGATAAATATATAATAGATATGACTATAGTAAGATAATATGTGAGATTTTCAAGTGAAACTAGGGAATGAGTTGGATCTTACTTTTTCGAAAATGAGGCTGGATTAACAGTTACGGTGAATGGATTGGATATCAAAATAACACCTCTTATTGGAAAACCCTGTAATAACAGAACAAGACACAGAAAAATAAAAAAGGTAATGGTCTCAACTGGGAATTGAACCCAGAATCTCTGTCTTACTGGGAAAGCGGCTTTAACCACTCGCCCATTGGGACCTAATTATTAAACTTGAGGTAATTTTTCACAAAAACGGCGCTCTACAAATTATCCAATTATTATTATTATTATGTCGATCTCATATTTCAAATACAGAATTAACAATTTTATCTTCCAACTAATGGTTACAGCCGTTGTACCGGTAATACGGTGGTTCTGGGTTTGAGCCCACTCACCGTGCTAATGTAAGTAAACGATAAGCATTAAAAAATGACGACATATATGAAATGACATTTAATTCATCTAAGCATCTATCAAACACGTAAACGAAAGAAATACACATCTCACATAAATTATTTTTAATGATAAACTAATATTTACCGGATAAAATTTTTATGCGTAACACAAAGGATAACATAATCTTTTTAAGCAATAAATTATTATTAATTTTTTTATCTACATTAATGCTTGTCTGCCTTGTCCGATATATGATCTATAACTAATTATCAGTTCCGATTTTAAAAATGAAAATTTGAACATAAATAATTTTACGCATGATGTAGGTATACCATTTCAAATCATGCAACAGAAATTAGCATGTTTCAAAAAAAATTTAAAAAGTCGAATGACAGCGTTTTTAATGTTTCGCTTTAACTCAAAAAATATAACATTCCCTTCAACAATGATGTCACCCTTAAAACCTTCAAACCAGCAGTACACTCGCTAATTTTGTACATAGGTACCTACCTACAAATACAGGCAAATCATTTTGAAGAGGATAAATAATAATATTTAATATTTGGCTAATTTATATAGCGCCGTTTTCGTGAGAAATCACCTCAAGGGCGCTGGATACTTTGAATGTGCACACGAATATTAAAGTTTCAAAAAAAGTTTATCGAAAAAGTTTCGAACACCAGCCCGCAGTCCCCTCTTACCCCAATGATTCAATTCAACAATGTTCTTTTCATTTTTATTCTTCAGCTTCCTAAAAAAACAAAATTATTATTAAACTAGAGGATTCCGCAATGCTTCGCTATTGCTTATGTATTTATCGGGCGTTTTTGACTTCTTCCACCATTTATTATTGTATACCACAATGTTACTGTTAAAAAACTACATTAAACTAACTTTAATTTGATTCCGTATCTCAATTCGGTGCAGAGATATTGCGTTAAGTATTCCTCGAGCGTCCCCGACTGTTTCTACAATCCAAACCACTCTCTAAACACTTCTGGCACTAATAAGAACAAACTTTGAAATTTTCAGCGATATCGGTCTACTACTTTTCGAGTTTTACGAGCACAAACATGCGTGAGCTGAATTTTAATACACTAACGGCCGTTCTTCCCAATCCTACTGATCAACTACTGAGCCGAAATTTTGGCTCAACACTGCTCAAACGCAGAACTATGCTCTTTCCAACGGAAAAGTGACAACTGAGTGATCAACCAATTTAAGGAAGCCAAACTACTGGATTAAGCTTGCCTCAGTAAATGACTACTTATAAAAAGTGTCAACAGAGTGAAACATATTTGCGAGGCCAAGGCACGGTGGCATTAAAGTCAAGCTAATACTTTATTTTTAACATATTTCAAACGCTTAACTATTAAATATCGGTTTACGTATTACAGTACTTAAAAAAATATATGCATTAATAATAAATACAATAATTAATTCTTCAATGCTAATTTAGCATTAAAAGTTTTAACTTTGATGTCATTTTATTGTCTATGAAAGTGGGCATGGCCACTTAAGATAATCAACAGTAAAGATGTTTGGAAACAGGCGAATCGAATGTTACTGAATAAATCACTTGGCTGATCGGAGCCTGAGATTGATCGTTCGAAATGTTGGGAACAACGGCCGTAACTAACGGCAGTTGTTCCCAACTTTTCAAACGATCCATCTCTGGCTCCGATCAGTCAACTGATTTGTTCAGTAACGTTCGATTCGCATCTTTACCACTGATTATCTTAAGTGGCCCCACCCACTTTCATAGACAATAAAATTACATCAAAGTGAAAACATTCATTGTTAAATTAATATTGACGAAATAATTATTGTATTTATTATTAATGCATATAACTTTTATAAATACCTTAATACATAAATGGATATTTTATAATTTTTAAACAAACGTATGTAATATGTTAAAAATAAGGTGTTAACTTGACTTTAATGCCACCGTGTCTTGGCGTCGCGAGTACTTTTCACTCTGTCAACAATTTTTATAACTAGTCATTTACAGAGGCAAGCTTAATCCAGTAGTTTTGCTTCCTTTAATTGGTTGATTGCTCAGTCATCCCATTTCCTGTCGGAAAGAGCGTGGTTGCGCGTTTGAGCAGTGTTGAGCCAAAATTTCAGCTCAACAGTTGATCAGAAAGATTGGGAACAACGGCCGTAAAACTAGCTGACCTTTACTCAGCGTTGTTTGGAGACTTTTTATCTACTTTCTATAAATATAATATGCATGTATTATGTATATAAGCCTTACGGAAAAAAATTCTAAATGATAGTGAAAACCATATCAAAAACCGTTGGGTAGTTTAGAAGAACTGAATGCACAAACAGATGGAAGCGGATAGCGACTTCGTTTTATACCATTTAGAGATTGTTATGTTCCAATTTGTATTGCGCCAATTAGTGTTTACTTTTGGTACTTCTTCTTTAGAGACTTAGTGGATGATCTTTGAGTGATATTGATGACGAGTAGAAGTAAGTGTAGGTACACTATTTACAATGTTTACCTCAAGGAAGATTACTGGTAAAAATACACAAGAACAAAGCAGAGATACTCATTTACACCTCGCCATTGTCATGTCTTGAGAGCATGGACCCTTGTCAATCACCAGGGCTATGATGGGGCTAAGGCAAGGAGGGCAGATGTATGAAAGCATTGAAGAACCTTGATCATGTTGTCCTGTCTGAGGGTATCTGGAGAGTCCGCTAGCGGTGAGCAGGACGACAGGTCTCCGTGAAATCCGAATGAGTTAGCTCCAGGTAGAGATTCGTGGGAAGGAGTGCGCGAGGCCATCCTCAATTACAATAAAATGGACATATAATGAGGACAATGAGGATTCATCTTTGTGTCACCCCGACAGCATGCTTGGTAATCCAGTGTAATCTCCAAGGAATTATACTTCAAAAACACTCACAAATAAAACTATTTTATAATCCAAATAACTGATTGTACATTTTAATCTCACCGAACAACAACACTTGAACAAAGAACAGGCTGATCTAGCGCAAGAGTCAAAACGTTTGTTTTATGTTTGGTTAGTCTGTATCCTTCATTCTCCGAAGGATCTGTTGATGGTATCCGCGTGCTCTTTTTCATTTTTACATATAAATTTGTCTGGCAAAACGCAACGTACATACTCAATCGCCACAATGGCGCGTTTAGAACTTATCTCAACTAGTCTACGTTTTAATTAATAAAATAGTCAAGCCAATCTCAGCGCCGCGGAATCGTCCTTCAAAAAAACCGCGCGTCCGTTCGTTTTTCCCCCGTATTGTCACCGGTTCTTTCTACCCGCGTTATCTCGCACGCTCGTCCAACCGATCGCAGGGCAGCCACCCGAAAAACTTTCAACAAAACAATAATCGGGCACTACTTTGGCAATTTAAAATTTGCATAATTTTTTAACGTTACACCATGATTACGCTATCCCTTTCATACACGAATGTCCCTTTCATACATTTAGACATTATATTCATAAATTAAATCGTTTTTTTGATCCACTACTTCACAAGCAAGGATCTTTTCAAAATGATTTACCTGTATCTACATATGTACCGTCGGAAAAATGCAAATAATGCAATGCATTATCGCTTCTGCGTGACATATGGCTGCAGTCTGCCTCTCTCTGAGTCACTGACCAATGAATACCGACTCTCCGACGCGTCGACTCGTTGACTCGTTGACTCGCCGACCGGCAGAGGACATAGGGTTTGTGACCCGAAGAGTCAAAATACACGGGGGGCGATATATTGACCCCTCCGAGGGGCCAAGCGTGATCTGGCCGCACCCAAATTGCGGATCAAAATTCGAATTCAGAAAATATGGTCAAATTATCTAGCCATACAAGTCTGTATAAGCACACACTCCCTGCTAGATTCACATTCATACATCGTCTCACACACAAATCTCCTGTTATACAGATTCTAGAAAGTGCGGAAAATAATAATAATAATAATAAATTCAAGCTTTGGACAAATACACTACCAATACCATGCTATAAAAGCTTTCAACAGTGTAAAACTTGAAATTAAAATTGAGGAAAGTAAAAATAAATTCACACACAAAATTACATAATGGATTAAAGAACAAAAAAGACAATATTACCAAAATTTCATAGCATAAAATAAAAATAAAACCTACACCTAACACACAAAACCAATATAAACACACATCACTCACAAACACACAAGATTATTTTCAATGTTATTATTTTTTAATTTTAAATATATTATTATGTATTTTTAATTTTAAATGTATTATTTTCTCTTTAAATGTATTATTTATTTATTTATTATTATTATTTATTATTATTTTTTTAAAAACATGACATATTACATATTACAGTGATCTTTGGCTGTCCAACTAGGAGAATACCTGTTTTAGGACAGTCAATGTTTATTATGTAGATTATATTATACTATATATATTATACAATCTAAATTCTAAGCAAATTAGATTGCCAACAAGAAAAAAAACAAGCACCCAAAAATCTCTGATGTACCAGGCCGTTCAACTCTATAACAAAATCCCGAAGGAAATTGTTGTGATAGAAAATGTTAATAAGTTAAAAAATGAATTAAGAAAATATGTCTATCTCAATTATTAATGTTTCTTTTTTTGTGACTTTATTGAAATATTTAAAGATATATTATGTTTGCCAAACAATGTACATGTTTATATGTTTATAAAACTATTAGCACACACGAAGATGTGAGCTAACTTAAGATTAATAAATAAATAAATAAATATTTTCATATTATAAAATGAAGGCCTCAGCACGGGCAAGCCACCCAGTGAGGCCTACATTACTGGAAAACTTATAATGTAAAAAATATTGTACCAAATAAAATAAAAAATAAAACAAAATATTGCGCTTTTCTTCATTAACTCCACAATGGAGGCCCTGGTGAAAATAATTTCCCTCTGGCATAGGTCATATTATTTGAGGATGCTGCCTAGAGAGACTTTTCAGAGAAAGATAGAGAAAGTAAGTATTGATAACATATTAAGAATCTCATCAAATTATTCATAATCCCGTTAAAAACGGGATTGCAGACCTCAACGAATGAATTAACAGGTTTCCTGATAAACTTGTAGTAAATAACCAATATATTATTATCACGTGTTCATGAAAATCGTAATATTTTCAAATGCACGTGCATGAACACGTGTTCCAATGTATTATGAATTTACTAAAAGTTTATCAGAAGACGACCTGCAATCTCGTTTCTAAATGAATTACCAATAATTTATAGTGATTCTTAATAAATTAGCAATATTATTTTTTCTCCGTGAAGGAAGAAGAGAGAGTAATAGGAAAGAAAGGGGTATAAGGTGTGGTTAGGGATCTGGTGTTTGCACAAATAAAGGTATGAGGTGTGGGTAGGGATCTGGTGTTTGCATAAATAAAGGTATGAGGTGTGGGTAGGGATCTGGTGTTTGCATAAATAAAGGTATGAGGTGTGGGTAGGGATCTGGTGTTTGCACAAATAAAGGTATGAGGTGTGGGTAGGGATCTGGTGTTTGCATAAATAAAGGTATGAGGTGTGGGTAGGGATCTGGTGTTTGCATAAATAAAGGTATGAGGTGTGGGTAGGGATCTGGTGTTTGCACAAATAAAGGTATGAGGTGTGGGTAGGGATCTGGTGTTTGCACAAATAAAGTAATAATTCATATTGAATCACTGAAGAAAAATCTATAACAAAGAGACAAAATATAGAACAAGACAACGGTCGCGATTAGGAAAAAAATTATTATTCTATATGAAACAATTAGTTGAGGATAATATTTGTGATTCTAAGATCCACATAAACGACATAATATAATCAGGTATCAATGGCCTAATGGTTTAAGGCGTTATCCCATTAATACAGAGATCCTGGGTTACACTTATCTGTTTTTGCATGACAAACAAAAATACACAATTCTCAAGCGATTTAAACTCTTCTGATATATATTATTTGCCCAGGTAATGTTTGATATTATATACGTATATTTACGCCCAAAGAGAATTTTGTAATGTGTATTTAAATCACCGAGCAGGAAAATTGATTACCAGTCGCGTTTTTTTCGCGAATTACGTATTACGTAATAATCCGCTTTATCTCTGACAATGTCATTTCGGACGCCGGGCCAATGCGCTCCGTGTTATTCCATGAGGTCGAATCACGCAATCATCTAGTTATGTGAAAATATGTTCAGCTATATTGATTTACTCTGAATGTTATTACGGCACAAGATACCTAATTGCCCTGAGTATGTGAGACAGCGGCCTTTCCATTCTTGGTCATCCCCATGTCCATCATGAACCCACTCCCCTCAGCAGTCTGCATGACGATATGGTGCCATTACACAGACATCATTTCACGTACCATCACTGACAGAATTTGTTACGGACGAAATTACGCACGGATCCATTTTCGCATACTGGAAATACACACCTAACAAAAATCTGTGTTAATGCATTTTAAAATATTTACGTGTATGCTAAATAAATTAAATATTTTTAAAAAAAGTTAGGTTAGGTTTTTTTGACGTTCATTTGACAGCGGGGTTTTAGACATGAAGTTAGCTGCATTTCGTTTAATTGGTATCAAACTGACAAAACCATAGACAAAGAAATATTTAGAAGTATAAAATTACTGCATTTTTTTGAAGATAGAAGAATATTACTTTAAAAAATACGTTATATTAATCTAATCTCTAGTAATCCATATTAAAATAGTATCTATGGTAGTTTCATTTTGTGTATTGGTGTACCTACTGTATTGTAGGACTACTAATGGATAAGAGGGGTCTGCGGGCGGGTGGTCTAAACTAATTTGAACCAATATGAACCACGATTGGTGTCCAGGAATACATTCAAAAGTACACTCTTTGAAATAATTTTAGCTTCTATTCTCTTCTATAACTACCTACTCACAAGTTTTAAGTGTTTTCTGCTGATTTTAAAACATGAGAGTTTATTGAATTTAAAACTTCGTAAATTTTTGCAATATGTATATTTTGTTGTTATTTTTTATTTATTTCCTAAGTATCAAGGTCTGACTATAGAACTGGCATTGACGTGCGACGATATTGAAAAGATACGTGATTAAGTCAGTGCCATCGAGCAATGATAGTTAGCAAATGGTGTCGATTATTGTTGATACGCGATGTTACTAGAGATTGTGTTTTTTACCGGAAGCATATCAATCACCAATCTAACTTATTTAAACAGAGTGTTTATACTATTTTAAACAGTTGAAATTAGTTTCTTATCGACAGCATTGACTTCGTAATTTAGCGGTTGCATGCTCAGGCCTGTAATCTAGTCGGCCTTGGGTAGCAGCGAAAATATAATTAGGTGTTCTAAGAATATTTATATGTATCATTACATTTAAAAATATTTGCTGAGAACGGCAAATTTTTGGTATTGGTGGTTTTTAAATTCTATTCCAGTGTCACCGCATATTGCGAAGTTGTTTTGAATAAAAAAAATGGAGTAGCGATCACTAAAATTTCTTACACAGATTTAGAAAACAGTGTCAATTAATCAAACGACGAGATGGCGTTAAGCGACACAAACGAAATTCTAGCACTGTAAATAAAATATCCAACTCAAAAAATTTATGTATTATGACATAAAATCACAAATCACTGCAGGATTAAAGTTTTTTCGACCGCCGTAGCTGAGCGGTAATAATGTTGATCTAGTAACAATATAATTCAAAGCAAAATTGAGAACATTGAAGCGGATTTCATGCAGGACTATGTTACAGCACAAACAACCAAAGTTAGCATGTTTGTCACCTCTTTCTTTAAGTAGAAGACACCTACTCTCAGAACTGCTCCGGTGAGAAAACACCAATGGGAATCGAAACATTTCTTGAAAGGCATTAACTCAAATATTTATAAATCGGAAGACACAGGTTCTACCCGACCTTTCTTTTTCACTTTGCCATTCCCTTCCTCGATCTCTTCATCCTTCTTCATATCGCACAAATCGCAAATATTGATTCAATAGATCCACTGGCTCCAGGCAGACGAGGCGATGTAAATTAACAAGTTCACAAAGGCTTCGATGGGATAAAAGACGACTAGATTACAGAACATCAAAAATCCACGCCAAGTACCTGTGGTTACCTACGTATCTCAGCGGAAGCAACCCTGGGGTTTTCCGTGGATCGATTGGTCAGGATGGATAGGTCTGAAGGCTAGAGAAAAATGGGGAAGTGGAAATTCCGCTCTGAAAAAAACGTAAGTAAGATATATGGGAGAAACTACGCCACTTTGTTTAAAAACAGTATTATTACCAAACTACAAAACATTATAATAAACCTTTAAATAACAGGGTTCAAGAAAGTCTTGCACTACGAGTATTATAATTTTTTAAATAGGGTACCTTTTACGACCTTTGGGTATTCCAAAATAAAATAATTATTTTCCAAACAAAAGATTAATTTGAAAAGCTATGCGTCAGTTTCTGGAAACGATAAAATAAATCAATAATGTTCTTTGTATTTGACACATTACAACAACAAGGTGAGAAGGTCATGCTAAACATTGGCATATTTGTTTCCCGGGAACACTTTATGCAATGTTGATATTTGAGATTAAAATCAGAAAAATCGTCAGGGCTACTTTCGTACTTATAAAAACAATATGATGTAGTCTCTCGAAAAGGTAAACAACATGGATTCAATGCTACGTTCGAATGTTTTATATCAAGGTACAAACAAAAGGTTTCAAAAGTGTGCTTTAAAAATCCCTTTTTTATTTTTTTTGTAACAAGGATATAACTGTAATAAAATATATCTATTATTTTTTTTGTAACAAGGATATAACTGTAATAAAAATATTTTTTATTCACTTTAAATATGGTTATTTGTTAGATCTACTCGGGTAAAAAAGGCCATAATCTCTTACAAGTAATTCAAAAGGTTAAATTTTTACATAAAGATAATCTCTTATTTTCTTGTCCACAACGTATTAATTTCAAATATTATGAATTCCATAGTCCTATTGACTTCAGTGTCGAAGACGTCTGCGAATCTGGAGTCCACGGGTTCAAATCCTGGCATGCGCAAGTAAATTTTATTAAATTAATTCAATTAAAAATATATATTTTGACGGTATTTATTGTACACACCACGTATTAATTTCAAATATTATGAATTCCATAGTCCTATTGACTTCAGTGTCGAAGACGTCTGCGAATCTGGAGTCCACGGGTTCAAATCCTGGCATGCGCAAGTAAATTTTATTAAATTAATTCAATTAAAAATATATATTTTGACGGTATTTATTGTACACTCCAGAGTAGAAGATACTCTCAGTGTCGCCCTGAAGAAAGAAATCCATTCAGAATTAAAACCTTGCTTGAAATGGCTTTGCCCCTGTTTGGTGACCAGATTTGAATAGCTAGGTACTTTCCCACGTTCGTCTTTCCAATCTACTTCCTCTCCCCACTTCCTTCAGTCTCACAACATACCTCAATTGAGAATGCCATATTCTCACTGGCTCCGGTTGGGAGCAGTTGGAATTCTTACGCGGTATTCATATAATTTTAAAATAACGTCGTTTTTACCAATCAAATTACTTGGTCACGTATATTGTGTGACAAGTAAGCATGTGCAAATTAAGAAGAACGGGGAAATGCCGGTTGTTTAAAATAATGATCACACAATTTAAAAAAAATATGATCAATATATAATACAGGTATATGACATTGATACGCTAAAAAGGATACTAATTAACGATTGATCACGAAATGTCAAGCAAGTAACAGCGTAAAAATTAACATTAATACGGCATGTGACAATTTCTGTTATTATTATAATGTAGAGGATGCAGAACGATGATAAATCTAGCGTTGGTTCAACTATATTGTAGTGATACAATAAGGTGAGTAAAAAATATCTTTCAAATCGCCTTGATAAAAATATTTTTTTTAAAGAGGGCCCTTCTTACGACCTTGAGGTATTCCAAAATTTTATAATTCTTTTCAACTCAAGGATTAATTTGAAAAGATTTTGTCAGTTTACTGAAAACAATCGAAATCGACAGGTTGCTTGAAATGACTTTAACCGTGTTTGGCAACCAGATCAGGTACTTTCTGTTATTTCTCTCCCATCAATTTTTACAACTTTACAACATACCTACCCCAATTAGGGGCACCATGGTCTCACTTGCTCCAGACAATTAGGAGCAATTGGGGCTATTGTGTGGTATTCATAAAAGGTCTACCTATTTGTATGTGATTATGGGACATATGAAAAATACTTTTTCATCATATTAATATTTGACGAAATCCACAGCATGCAATTAACTATTTACAACTTGCGGATATTGTAGAAGATGGGTAGACAAGTCTAAAACTGCATTAATAACGCAGTATTATTTTAATTACTTTGGCTATGGCGGGTTCTCTGGCCAATGAACCACGAAGGTCACCCAATGTCAATGTCTCGTATAATTAGCCTATTAACTCTGTAGAAGACGACTGACCTAGGCTAAAGAAGAACGGTCTAACCAATGTACGGTGAATTAACTAGGCAGGATTTTTCGGAGGATTGTCTATGTATGACGCTAAAGTGGACGGTAAAAAGTTGCAGGATGTCTTGGCATTGATCAATTGAATCAAATTAGAATATTTTAATGAGCATTAATTGGTACTTGCTTAATTTTTAAAATATGAATACTGTACAAGAGTTCCTAATGCTCCCATTCTGTTCTCAATTGGGGTATGTTGTGAGATTGAAACGAGTAGGGATGGGAAGGAGAATGTTAAAAGGAAGATTTGAAAGTTACTGGGTGTTCAGAATACTGGTCTTTCACCAGGGTAATACTGAGAGTATCTACTTACCATTTATCGCACAATAAAAAAGAAATTCTAAAACTTTGAGAAATGGAGAAATGAAATAAGCAAGTATCGCTTTCTAAATGGTTTCCATCATGAGCTGCAAAGCTGTGAAATGAGATCTTAATTGTCATTTAATGTCGACGAAATGCGTCATGAAATATGTGGAGCTTCTCTTGTTTTAAATTTCTTATTGAATTTAAATATTTCCAGCTAACAACGTCATGTCCATCATGTGATATGATTATTTGAAGTTTCCCTTTAATCGTCATAAAGTAAGAAAAGCCCCCACATTCAAAATTTCTACACTTTATGTTATATTTATTATTTTTGAAGATAATATCCATACATTTGTAGAGCCAGAACGGTAATTATATGAAATTCCCTCGATATAGGAAAATCGCAAAGTAACCTCCGAAAATTATTAAAAACACATTTTTTCTGTTATTTAATATGTCATGTCAAGGTATGAAAAAATTCGTAGTGTATTTTTCAATGCAACTTAAGCATTTGTCGAGAGTCGTGTTTTATTAATTTGTTTCACAATTTTCGCGTAAGGCCCCGTGTTACACGTTCAAAGATGGTTTGAAAGGGAGATATGTAAATACGAATATTAGGGGGAGTGAATAAGAAAATAAATATATTTTTTTTTGTTACTCGCTCGTCCGGAGCCCCTAAATACCTGAAAAAAAACACTTGACTCTGTGCAAAAACGGGCGGTCCGTTTGATAGATTCCCCAATCTTTAAAAACGGACTGCAATCTTTAGAGCACAGGCGTCAGGTAGGTATGCTGTCCTTGTTCAATCGGTATTACAATGGAAGATGCTCTGAGGAACTAGCTTCATTGATCCCTTCGGCACCGGTGCGTAGTCGGGATACACGCCAAACGCGCGCCCAACATTTGTACACGGTTGACATTTGTCACATGAGAACGGGTCGCTTCTACGATTCGTTCTTAAGTTCAACAGCTCGGCTGTGGAACGAACTGCCGGCCTCTGTGTTTCCTCCCTCCTACAACATGGGACTCTTCAAGACCCATGTTCACTCCTTCCTCTCCACCAAAAGACCCTCCACACAGCATCCCCAAAGATGACATAGGCCCTGAGGGAAATTATTTTCTTCAGGGCCTCCTGTGTGGAGTTAATATAAAAAAAAATTAAAAAAACTACATATAGATGATACGAAACAATGAAAGAAAAAAGAATAGAAGTAACAAGTTATAAATAGTGGTTTTTGGCATTGACACGCCTGTTGAATTCTTCAAGGCTACTATTAAAAATATCTATAGTCTTGGAGGCGTTGTTTAACAGCGCCATACCTCGTGTCATGCTATGCCGAGCCAGTACGTCCGTTCAGCCACGTGGGATACATAGCAGATCATGGTGCCCTCCCTGGCTGTAGTTGTTCGGTACGAACAACTTATAGCATTCCAGAAGGTATGGGCTATCTATTAAATTATTAAGAATTTTGTATGCCGTTACTGCAAGGGCCCCACTCCTCCTCGAGTGGAGACTTTGGTAGCGCGTTTCGGCAAGCAAATCTTAAAAAAATGTTAAAACCCGGGCGAAGTTGGGTGGTAATTTTTATGAATTTTTTTAATGAAATTTAACATATCAAAATTAATTATTAATCAACTTTGATAAAATACAGATAGGTAATGTTTTATTTCTGATTGTAAAAATTGTTAAGTAGAATAGTCTAAGAAACGTTCTAGAAACTAATATTAATATAACAAAACTTATGACGTAAAAAAGAACGCGAATCATACTCGGCAATAGTGACCATAAACTATACAACTACATGTAATAGAGTCGCACTAGTATGGGTCTATTCATAGACTAAAATTAACGTATTATAGTTCCTGATCACGTAACATACAGTAAATGTTGTCGTAGGTCGTTCCAAGGTTAGTCACAGTCGAAATAATCGCTGCTGGGTCGTTTTATTCTGTATTCAAATTCAAATAATGGAACACTCGTTGTTCCAAAATCGAAATCGTTTCAAATTTTAAATTATCGGCTAGACGTTTTTTCTGAGTAATTTAAATTCGCTTGATTGTTTGATTATGTCTGGACTCCAATTAGAATTAAATGATTCCTCATACATAAATGCATTCGTTTAAGATTTGGCAAGGCTAACTTTTGAAAATTCTAAGAAATGTTTTGTCAAATTGGTAGACTTTTTGGAGTTGTATCATGTTGCACTTTTTTGAGACAGACAAACTTAAATTGTCCATCTTATATATATATATAAATTTGAATTGATTTTCTCATTTTGTCAAAATAGAGATAATAATTCATTTTTGTTCTCGGTAATGATTGATGAGCGGAAATAAACTCGCTTAACGACATCCGATCTCAATCGACTTGCTGTCGATGACAATGCATTCTGACAGCTTTTGGTGGCAATCACACACATATACGAATTTCTCTATAATTCACATTACATCAGATAATATTAGCAATAAATTTCGGTCTAATCCGATCGGGATTTGGCTCGGTTGGTAGAGGATTGGCGACTAAAGTTCCCGTAAAGGAAGATTCAACCCTCAGTTAAACTATAAATAATTAAAAAAATGTTTTTTGCTTCTTAAATACCTTATAAAAAATATATACATTTATTTAGGTATTTATTGAAATTGATAAATAATTATTTCAGAAAATGTTTGTATATATCACAGAAAAATGAAAATTTAAAAACTCTCTAGCCCATGATAGAAACAACGTTGTGGATTGTCAATGTTGTGTAATCTATAAAATCCGATTATATAAATCTGTAAATATTTCATAAAGCCAGAGGTCACCGTTCAAGAGTTTTTGTCAAGACATGCCAACAGATATTCAAATCTCCATAGCTCATGATGGAAAATATGTGTTACAGTGCTTATTCCTTTTTGAATAACATATAAATTCCAGTTGTGCACATTTCATAATTACAGAGCTCACCGTTCAAAAGTTTTGAGGAAGACAAGAAAACTGATTTTTAGCACCTTGTTTATTATTCAAGATTTAACACCTAACTCAAATACACCAAAAAGGAGAATCAAAACAAAAATAAAAATTACGAAGGAAAATAATCAGTTCGGGGAAATGTTTTTCCAAATACTGTTTACACTCCAGTTTTCCGTTGAATATTATCTGTATGTAATACATGTACCTTAAGAGTTATTTATAAGATCATAATCTGTTTTTCAAATGCGAGTATCAACATGTTTTGACCAAAATTACATACTATCGAAAGAAAGAATATTTCTTTAAATAGTTATACTTCGTTCATAAAGACGTCATAATGCAATTAACTTTATTTTTAAGAAGTTTAGGTTAGGTTTGGTAAATATAATCAAATATTTTAAACTTTTAACCAACATAGCTTTTATATAGTACAAGTACGTACAGCACCTTCAGATGCCTGTACCCATAGGAGAAAGAAGAAATCAAACATACAATATCCTAGCCTAACCTAACCTAACCGAACCAACTTAGCTTTTATATAGTACAAGTACGTATAACACCCTCAGATCCCGGCGCCCATAGGAGAAAGAATAAATCAAACATACAATATCCTAGCCTAACATGACCTAACCTAACCAACATAGCTTTTATACAGTAGAAGTACGTATAACACCCTCAGATCCCGGCGCCCATAGGAGAAAGAAGAAATCAAACATAAAATATCCTAGCCTAACCAAACCTAACCGAACCAACTTAGCTTTTATATAGTACAAGTACGTATAACACCCTCAGATCCCGGCGCCCATAGGAGAAAGAAAAAATCAAACATACAATATCCTAGCCTAATCTAACCTAACCGAACAAACTTAGCTTTTATATAGTACAAGTACGTATAACATCCTCAGATCCCGGCGCCCATAGGAGAAAGAAGAAATCAAACATACAATATCCTAGCCTAACCTAACCTAACCGAACCAACTTAGCTTTTATATAGTACAAGTACGTATAACACCCTCAGATCCCGGCGCCCATAGGAGAAAGAAGAAATCAAACATACAATATCCTAGCCTAACCTAACCTAACCGAACCAACTTAGCTTTTATATAGTACAAGTACGTATAACACCCTCAGATCCCGGCGCCCATGGGAGAAAGAAGAAATCAAACATACAATATCCTAGCCCAACCTAACTTAACCTAACCATATTAGCTTTTATATAGTACAAGTACGTACAACACCCTCAGATGCCGGGGCCCACGGGAGAAAGAAAAAAATACAGTGTGTGGCAAGCCTAGGCACGACGGAAGTGAAACTTTTAGTATTCTTCTCTCTCTCTTTTCATTTCATATTATTATTATTCATAATGCTGTACATTATAGTTTTAAAAAGCATAAATTTATTTATAGGCGTGTTGTTAACAAATGAACGTTTAACTAGATTCATAATATTGACATATTTATAAATAGCATGTGTTAAAAAAAAATTAAAAGTTATAAAAAGATGGGATTCGAACCCGGGTCCTGCATAACGAGTGTCGAACGCTCTGCCTCTAGACCGCGAGGAGAGGTATTTTGCGCTACGAGAACCGCGTATACAACGTGTACTCCTCAATTTTCGTTTTCAAACACGGCAAATGAATAATATCACATAACGTCTCGTTAACGCTTTATATAGGGTCGAATCGAAGATATATCGGCAGTGTGAAGTCATATCTGTCGTTTTTCAAAATATTTCCGTATATTTGTCCGTTTTGGAAAAGATCTATCGTGTTATAACAGTCTCATACCCGTATGGATTCTGAATTTGAAAAACATTTCTAAATTTTGAAAAACTCACTTACGGCTGTGGTTTTTACTAAAAAAACTTCGACTTCAACTTCGATTTGTAAGCTATATTTCGACCAAAATATCATATAGTCAAAATATCTAAAAGTCGCAGCACGAGAGCATTTTATCACTTTTCCTCGTATTAAAAAATCACAAAAAGAAAAAAAAAATAGTTAAAGCGGGGATCGGACCTCGGTTCTTCACGACGACAGTCGGGCGCTCTGCCTCTAGACCGCGAAGCTGAAGGTATATAATATTAGCTAGGCTCCTATAGCGAAATGATCACGGTTTTTCGTGACGGTCATGAGTCGGTTTTACTCAGGTCCTCGAAATTGCATGACGCGCGTAAAGAAGTTTCACTTCAAAAATCAGTCATACAATATAGATCAGTATCTTTCAATCACTACTCGTCAAGTCAGACTGGAGAAGTGAAGAGGGCTCCCTCAACCGGTCTTTACGATCCTTCCCTTCCCTTTATATGAACCTCACCCATTGATGTTAGTCTATCACCTTACCCCATGAACCCGAGAATCCCTGCACCAAACGTATCAAACCACTTGGAGTAACATGTGGCAGAGGAGTTGGTTATCTAATAACTAAACGGTATCCATAACCGTCACCCAAATTGAATAAGTCAGTAAAACTCAACCTGTAAACAAAAATGTTTCTCATTAAACCGCTATTTTGGCAATTTTATTAAGAGATAATTTAATAAACAGGGTAATCATTTTACTTCACAGGTCCGGTAATATGCAAAATCGATAGGAAAACTTACGGCGTAGCAGCTTGTATCAACAATAGTATTTTTGTTTTCGTGTTTTCGACGAAAAATGTTATGTCATTACGACAAATTAGTGTTACTGAGAATGATGTAGGAACAAAGAGAATATGTTGGGATAGCATTATACATTGTTTTTTTAAAAACATCACTTTTCAGATTACAAAAAAAATAAATTATGATAAACAAATAATATAATGCGAATGTGTGTGTAGTGTATATGTATGCGCATTAAACAGTTTATATCATTGACATGATGTTCCTTTTAAATTTGGGCAGTGAATCCGAAAAAATGTCGATGTTAGAGTTTTGACAAATATTATTGAACTTATGAAGAGTAATAATATTTCATATTTGTCATATTGCCGGAATTCCCGCAATTACCCGTCCCCCTTTGTTAACCTCCTACTCAAACACCTAAATTATATTTTTTTGTGTAGGTATAGATACATCTGTCAACATTTTGTATCATAGGTTAGTTTTAATATACTCCTGACGAAGGAAGGGTGCTTCCGAAACCGGTAGAGTGCAATTAAAATTAAAGTGGTCTAAAACAAACTTAATTTTTTTTAGTTATTGAAGACAATATTAGCGATTTTTAAACGAAAATCTGAAACGAAAAAATTAGAAAAGGATACGGTCACATCTAGGACGGTCACATCTAGATGTGACCGTATCCTTTTCTGATTTTTCTGTTTCAGATTTTCGTTTAAAAATCACTAATATTGTCTTCAATAATTAAATATTACAATTCGAGGTATTACTCAATAAAGTTGTTCCAAAAATTAAATAAAATTATATTTTTTATTGTAATAATATTTCTCTAAACTCTAACATCGACATTTTTTAGGATTCATTGCCCAAATTTATAAGTATCATCGTGTCAATAATATAAACTCTTCAATGCGCATACATATACACAAACACAATCACATATTCATATGCACATCTATACACTATACACATCACCCGGTAATTACTTAATACATATACCACACACGAGACGCTACGAAAAAAAAAAACTTAAATTGTTTCATCACTGTTGAAGTTCTGTTTAAACTCGACCGTTTTGTATTTTGTAGGTCTCTAAAAAAATTTGTACGTTCCGTTTCTTTTTCAACGTTAAGTTTCTGTTCCAAGTGTGAATTCGTCGTGTTTACTCGCATTTTATCAATATTTATTTATTTATTATTATTATTACCGCCCTAATGGCCTTTTACACACTACAAATTTTAATAGTAGAGTATCACAGTTATTATAGATTTTACAAAATTAAAACAATAAAGGAAACATAATACAACGAAAAAAGAAAAAATATTAAATGTTACAACAAAAGCATATAATAAAATAAGATACATTAGTAAAAATGATAAGAAGTCTCACATAAATAGATATTCAAAATAAAAATAAAAATTATATATATTGCGGAAATTATAGATGTCTATTTGTGTCTCGATCTATAAAAGAATTGATATAAACAATATTTATATTGATTATTTTTAAGATGAAATATATCTCCCAGATCAGAGTATTTATTTCCGAGACTGTGAAGTCTTGGAATTGGGGAATTTTGATAAGACAGTGTCCTGGTGTTGTAAAAATAAAAGGGTAGTAAATTTCGGCAAGATCTTTTGGGTATGTGGATGCTGATTAATTGGAGTAACTCAGGACAGTCAATTTTGTAATGAAGTATTTTATGTAGTACTATTAAATCTGTGTTTATTCTTCTTTCAGAAAGTTTTAATAGGGACAATTTATCTAGTAAGTAGTTATAATCAATGTTTTCTACAGCGATATGCAATTTATAGTTTATATACTTGAAGAACTTATATTGAATCTTTTCAATATTATCGGAATGAATATTGTAAAAGGGAGACCATAATGTAGAGTTATACTCTAGTTGGCATCTAACAAGGGTTTTGTACAACATGATAAATGTGCCTAAATTATTGAAGTCTTTTGAAATTCTCAAAACAAATATTGTGGCATCTACCTTGTGATGCCTCCGTAGTTGAGGGGTAAGGCTCTCGACTAGCAAGCTGGAGGTCGCGGGTTCAAATCCCGGCGTGCGCAGTTAAATTTTATTTCATTAATTTGTGTTATTTCACAATTTTCTAATTTAAAATAATAAATATTACATTTTTCGATACGTTCCAGAGTCCCTGGTGTAAGACCACAATTCAGAATTGAAAAGATCCTTGAAATGATTTTGGGCGTGTTTGGTGACCAGATCTGAATATCCAGGTACTTTCCTACCTTCCTCTTCCTCATCTCCTTCCTCTCCCCACTACCTTCAGCCTCGCAGCATACCCCGATTGGTGATGCCATAGTCTTACTGGCTCCAGACGGTCGGGAGCAGTTGGGACTCTTATGCAGTTTCACATTGAAAAAAAATGCTTTTGGATGCTAGGTCTACTCACATAGAACCACTGGTTAATAATATTGATCGTTTATCTGCATTCTATACAGATAAACGATCCTAGTTTCAGTACTTCTCGAATGATTTCTGTCGTATTTCATATATATATTACATAACAGAGTTAATTGTTTATGCATACCACAGAAGTGTCTAACACTAGTCAGTAGTTACATAAGGCAACCATTTCAATGTCACATTGGACTAGTGAATAGGAAAAAAAACGTAATAAGGATATAATGTAATTATGGTGTTGGCTTTTAAATTGTTGGTTTGCGAGTGAATAATGTTTATGTCTTGTTGGGCGCTAAAATGGTTTTTAAAAAGACGCTTTGAGCAAAATGCAAAAGATACGGAGTGAGGCGTAACAATATCTTGTCGAAACATCTTCCACTGTTACGAACGCGATAAGAGGTGCGCGTAGACCGTATTTGGTAGTTTTATTCAGAGTGTTTGGAGAGTTGGAGGTCAGTTGGATGTAAAAAAGTGGAATATCTTATTTCGCTTCGTGTCTCATCTAATCATAGAACATCAATGTACAGGCGCTGATTTTCCGCATATTTCTGTACTGTGTGGAAACATGGACACTAGCGATGAGTCGCTCATAAAGGAACTGCACAATTGAGCAAGCAAGTATGTACTTACACCTACTAACTACCTAGCATCTGGCGTACCTGTCCCAGGAGTCGTGCGATCATTCATGCGCTTACGCTCACGCTGGAGAGCTCGGAGCCGTATCGGGGGAGCTGCAACGGGAGAGCCGTATTGGGGGAGCCGTATTGGGGGAAACGTATCGGGCGAGACGTACCGAGCGATAACGTAAATGCTCATTGCTCATACGCTCTGACCTCACGGCTCCCGTTCAATTGAGTCGTCGTTCAATTGAGTCGTCGATCATTTGAGTCGGAGTTCAATTGAGTCGTCGTTCAATCGAGTCGTCGTTCAATTGAGTCGTCGTTCAATTGAATCGTCGTTCAATTGAATCGTTGTTCAATTCAGTTGACGGTCGATTGAGTCGTCGTTCATTTGAGTCGTCGTTCAATTGAGTCATCGATCATTTGAGTCGGAGTTTAATTGAGTCGTCGTTCAATTGAATCGTCGTTCAATTCAGTCGACATTCGATTGAGTGGTCGTTCAATTGAGTCGTCGTTCAATAGAATCGTCGTTCAATTGAATCGTTGTTCAATTCAGTCGACGTTCGATTGAGTCGTCGTTCATTTGGGTCGTCGTTCAATTGAATCGTCGTTCAATTGAGTCAACGTTTTGAGTCGTACGAAAATATTGAGTTGGTACCGTGACTCCCGCTCTTAATAAAATGAGTTATTACCGATCGCTAATTGGACACTAGCCAAAGAAAGGTAGCGGGTAGACGCTCTCGAAATGTGGTGCTGGAGAAAATTGTTCCATGAACAGCCAGACGCACAAATGTGTTTATTCTGGAAGACCTGGGCATTCACAAGTTTGGTGTGTAGGTCGAAACAAAGGCAAGGCGTCGCTGTGCGCTTGTAGTAGTATTGATGAACGATATTGTGCTCGCTAATTCAACTATTAATTCATAATTTTTTTACCATGTACAAAATATTATTTATTTATTAACAATCTATTCAAATTATTCGTTTTCCTGTTAAAAGCGGGACTGCAGGCCTTTAACGAATGAATTTACAGGTTTCATAACAAAATATTTATCTAAAGGGAAGTCAGAACACGTGTTCTGAAAAATTATAATTTTTTCGCATTTCGTCCAGTTTATTTATTAGGACAAGGACACCTGCATGAAAAAGTGTTCAGATATATTCTGAATGACCAATATTTTACTATGCAGTCACATTTTTAACAGTATTTTGATAAATCATCCGTACTTTTTTTTCTCCGCACATCTCCCTTGTTTCATTACGTACACCACTGGATACAATATGGAGAAAGTACATAAATAGTTTTATAATATACAACCATCATTTTTCTCCGTGCATCTCCCTTGTTTCATTACGTACACCACTGGATACAATATGGAGAAAGTACATAAATAGTTTTATTATATACAACAATCATTTTTCTCCGTGCATCTCCCTTGTTTCATTACGTACACAACTGGATACAATATGGAGAAAGTACATAAATAGTTTTATTATATACAACAATCATTTTTCTCCGAGCATCTCCCTTGTTTCATTACGTACACCACTGGATATATAAGTAAATAAATAGTTTTATTATATACAAAAATTATTGTTTTCACTGTTTGCTATCAATTTCAATGAGACCTTATAATAATTACTATCGATAATTACATGTTATCAATCTTTTAAACATAGCGACAACGAATAGCAATCAATAGCCCTGACCTTGGTGGAGCATTGACACCTTTGACGCCACTGACAGATGACAGATGACAGATGACGGCTGACAATAGTGGTGACAGTTGACAGTAGTCGACACTCGCAGCAAGATGGCCACACTGTCGATGTGTGCAGTTTTGCCAGATAAGAAAAAAAATAATTAGATGCAGGCAGGGTCCTATAATCGTGTGTTAGCAGGAACGAAATAGGAACATATTTTTATCAAATGACTGCAACTTCTTGAAAAATCGCACAGAGAAAACTTTGGTAAATTAAATACTCTGCAGAACAAGAAATGTGTATTGCTTTCTATCGCTGACATGAAACAAGAAATTGTATTTGTTTGGGATGCTGTTGACTAAAATGATTTTTACCTAATCTAAACCAACCTAATAATAATAATAAGATGGTATTTATATAGCGCAGTTTAGTGTCATTTCACTTCAAGTGCGCTTAACTACTCGTATAACAAACTTAGAAAAATGGTAATTCAGTATTAGAGGTTCTTAAAATTATTCCTACAGTGTGCCTTACCCAATACAGATCTAATATTATAACACTAAATACACTGTTTATACAAAGTGATGACAAAACTTAGAATAACAATAACAGCACGACAGGACAAAACACGATTATTAAAACTAAAACATAATATAAAACCTAACCTAACCTAAACTATTTTTTTAATGATAAACTGATATTTATAAGACAAGGTTTATATGCATAGAACAAAGGATAACAAATTATTATAAAGATCCCCGTCGGCGGCATTTATTTTTACTCGGGGGATATTTTCAATCTGTATTGATATTACAGACTAATTATTGCTTAAGTATAGTAATTTGTTAACCTAAACTAAACTAACTTATTTCTTCATATGAAGCGGTTACTTTGTGATGTGACATTATAATTTAAAATTAAACAATAACTTTGTAAACATCACTTATAGGTAAATACTTAATGCCGACCGGGTTTCGCTACAACCGTAGCTTCATCAGGGCAGTTCATCGGGGCAGTATAATACTTAAAAAATAATTTTCACTATCCTGATGAAGCATCCATTGGCTTTGAAACATGTAGATTATTATCAATTAAAAGTAATGTATACAATGTATTTCATTTTCATATAAATAAATGAATAAATAAAGTAATATTTCAACTATTGAAGATGTAAACAAACTTAACCTAACCTAACGCTAAAAACATATACATATACCCAAAGGTACTTTTGGATTATCTCCCAATACGGGTTGGGTTAGGATTTCACTATTAGACATAAATCAAATTAAGTAAACAATTTAATTTCAGCTAATTTTCAAACTGACCCTAAAAATTATGTGGTGAACGATAACCCACAAGTAGGCACCGTTTTTGGTCTGAGACATTAAATATTTTGTTTATCATGTATATGTATAAAATTAAAAAGTAATTTATTTACCTAGTTCGCCCCTGAATAAGATAATAAATTCATTCCAATAAAGTAACAATGGCGCCGAAACCAAGTACGCCATTGCAAGTACATATTAGCTGTTCTGTAATTATTACACATTGCAATTATGATGCTATTATTGTTATAGTGCGTTCATTTCAGTACCTAAACACTGCTCAGTCTGTATACATACAATTTTCAGTCTTTACACTGTATACTTTATTGTTTGTATCCGTCGAAAGCCACGACTCGTCGCCATTTAAATTATTTATACGCTTTATAACTTGCAATCAAATTCAAGGACGATGTTTTTCATTTGTCTTGCAATCTGTTGAAGAAAGTATTGAAAACATTATTAAAATTACTCAAACCATTCTCATCATGATGTTTTTTTATTGTGTTTTTATAATACACTGAATAGATAATATACACACACTATAAAGAAATTGGGGTGGTTAGGATCTTCATACTACCGTTACTTTTTGCGTGAAAACGTCTTTCGTTCGTCACTGGCCATAATTTATGGTTTTTTTCTCAGTTTACTTTTTAGAGCACCTCAATATCTACACGGTTACGCACACATGACTCATGTAACCCTTTCCGTTGCGAAGTTATGATTGATTTTGATATTTTTTATTAGTACCAACTCGAATAAAAACTTTTACAATCTTTATTAAATATGTATAAAGAACATAAACTTGTCAACACCGTTCTTCAGTGCTGTGGGTGCGATACGGTGCATACTGCATAATATATAACGTGATACCTACAACGTGATCTTACCCAAATCTAGATTAAAAATATATATAATCCCATTATTGTGACAAATACCAACCTGTTGTCGAATATGTTTGCTTCCAAGTTGTATATAGTGTATTGCATTTTATTAAAATAAACTATTTGAAAACTAACCTTTCTCGACACAGGACATCCCAAAGATATTAGAAGAACGAGATGTGCTATGAGCAGTTCATACTGCGTGGAATTGTTTTGCCCAGTGTCGCCGGTTTTGTTCACCAATACTACTGCAAACCTTCGCTTACGCTAAGGTATTCGCACTAATACATAGAACAGATTTCTGTGCGTACACGTCCCGATAGTATTCAAAGTACCCTAATTAGGTAGTACTCCGCCTACGGTCCGGCGGCCAACATGGCATATCTCGTTCTTCTAATATCTTTGGGACATCCCTAGTGCGACAGGCAGATTAAAAAATATGTATAAAACCATACTTATATAGATGTACCTAACAACTCGTGTGATTTTGTGCTTTTTATGACGAGTTTTGCTAAACGTCTTTTATTTATTTATTTATTTATTTTATTTTAAATGCACATTTACAGTTATACATAACCAATAATAAACATACATTTTATTTTAATTTATTAAGTAATAATAGCGTTTTTGAACTGGTGAATATTAAGTTGGAAAATATCTATATCAGGGGACAGGTAATTTAGTAACATAATCATTTTTCCGAGCGGCATTACTAATGGTAAGTTGGTTCTGCATTTTGGAACGACAAAGGTTCTGTGCCTGCGCGCTCTTGTATAATTGTCGGGGACATAAAACTCAAATTTTTCTATAATATCGGGAATACAGACGTTACCATTTAGAAGTTTATATGCTGTTATCAGCAAAGCAGTTTTCCTTCTATCGGTGAGGCTATTAATACCCAGCATGCCGGACAAAAAGGCTGATGGATATAACCAGGGATAATATCCGAAGTCTCTAAGATATAAATATCTCAGAAACTTCTTTTGTACTTTCTCTATCATTTGAGAGTAAGTTAAATCCATTGGTCCCCATATTACAGAACCACTTTCCAAAATGCTACGTACTAAACTATAGTATAGCACACGAATCGCGGCCGAGCTGCAAAAATGTCTGGAGTTGCTTAGCACAAATCCTAGCATTCTTAAAGCTTTGTTGCATATCGTTTCTATGTGGACGTGAAATGTTAAGTGCGTATCAAATGCGATTCCCAAATCTCTTGAAATAACAATGTGCTGAAGAGATGAATAAGACATTTTGTAGTTATAGTAAATCGTTTTGTTTGCCTTGGTGTAGCACATAATGGAGCATTTCTTAATATTAAACCCTAATTTATTGGTATGACTCCATTCGACGATAGAATTTATATCACTTTGTAGCTGCAAGCAATTTTCCAAAGATTTTATTAAAAGGAATAGTTTCATGTCATCCGCGAATAAGAGAAACTTGGAAAATTTTATGCAATGGTAAATGTCATTGATAAATAGCGAGAAAAGTAAGGGTCCAAGATTCGACCCCTGTGGAACTCCAGAGTTTGTGATGAAGTTGGAAGAGTGGAAAATACCATAAGTTACGTATTGTTGTCTATTTGAGAAATAACTTACAAATAGACATAGAAGTTTCGCTGAAAATCCAAATTGGTCGAGTTTATTTAGGAGAATAAGCGGATCTACTGAGTCAAAGGCTTTTGCGAAGTCATTGTATGATACATCTACTTGATTGTTACTATCAAGGGCTTGAGATATGTACTCCGTAAAAACCATTAGATTAGACACAGTAGATCTGCCAGACCTAAAACCGTGTTGCTGGTCAATTATAAAGGGTTCAACTTGGGTATAAATGCATTTATGAATTATTAGTTCAAACAACTTGGCTGGAGAGGATAGGATCGCCACTGGTCTATAATTAGAGACTGAAGCCTTATCACCAGTTTTATGTAACGGTGTAACTTTAGAGATTTTCCACAGGTCTGGGAATATTCCGGAGTTAAGTGAGAGATTATAAATATACGCGAGAGGTGTTAATAAGGGCTCAAAGCATCCCTTTAACACGAATGACGGAATAAGATCCGGTCCAAAAGAAGTTTTGGATTTTAATTTTTTAACAGCAGCGGTGATGTCAGTGTTTGTAATATTTTGAATATCAACATTCTGTGCTTTTGTTGGCGTATTTTTTCCAGGTATAAAAGATTTCAAGTCCGCAGCTTCCTTACTATAAGTTGATTTAAAATAGTCTGCAAATGCTTCTGGAATATCTGCTCCTGAGAAAGACTGATTATTCCAAGTAACATGGTCAACAAACCCGCCATCACTTCTTCTGGACGAGATATACTTCCAGAAAGATTTGGGATCGCATTTGATATTTTTTTCAATAGAATTAATATATTGCACATGTGCTAATCGAATACTGCGTTTTATTTTTGTTCTAAGTAGACAAAACATTTCCCGGTCACTCACCATTCCAGTTTTCTTCCATTTTTTGTAATGTTTGAATTTGAGTTTTATGTCGCTAACAATCTCACTAGAAAACCATTTAGGATATTTTCTACCATTCCTCGGAGTGCGCTTAATTTTGAAACACATATCAAAATATTTATAAATTATGGAATAGAAAAAGTGTGTCGCTAAATTAACATCATTTATGTCCTTCAAAGGTTGCCAGTCATGAGATTGTAAATGGCAATAAAGAGCTTTAAAATCGCCATGTTCGAAGTTCCATCCTCGCCTAACACTATTATCAATATTATTCCACAAGTTTCGTGTTTGACAATTGGTTGTGTTTTTGTTCGGCGAAATCTCTATACACAACGATGGATGATAAGCGTCTTCTTTAACTAGTGAGTATAAGGATTTATATACTTTTAAATCAATGTTGCTGATAACAATGTCCAGCGTGCTTCCCTTCACATTTGTAATAGAGTTGCTTTGTTCCATTTGGAAAAGATTCATAAAATATATGAGATCCATTTCGGTGCCTTTGTTACTAGATTTTAGATTGAAGTCGCCTATTATAATAATCTTTTTATTGATTAAAAAATTAAAATTCTCAGTAACCTTATCAAAAAAATCGGTATATGTTTTATTTGGCGATGCCGGTGGAATGTACACAACACATATGTAAATAACACCAAAATCATTTAGGCATGTCTTTATCCACATATTCTCGTCTTTACTTTCCAGATAGTTAAGTCTCTGGGTTTGAGTTGCACGGTCACGTCTCGCGGCTAGCAGTACTCCTCCTCCCCTTGAATGTCCCGAGGTTCTGTCCTTTCTGAACACGTCATACCGTTGATCGAAGAGTTGACTATTGTAAATGCTGTCGTTAAGCCATGTCTCTGATAGTAATATAAGATCGTTGTTCTGTATTATTACACTTTGTAGGAAATCATCGGTTTTGGATCTTAATCCCCGTACATTTTGGTAAAAAATTGTGCAAGGGAGAGAATTCACTTTTAGGGGGTTCTCTAGTCATTTCGCGGCGGCATTTTCATTCACTTTGGTCCGGTTTTGATTATCATCAATAGGATTTTGTTTTGGTTTTAAGTACCGATAATGTCTTACCGGTACTCCTCGAGGCCATAAATCTTCCCGTAAAAGTTTTTCGTATAGATCCTCCGTTGCACCTATACGGAAAGCTGCGTATTCTTGAGAATGTGCGATGAATTTTTCTATTTCACTTTTTGTTATTTCGTTTTTCTCCAGATGTGCCCGGATCTCTTCTACTGTTGTGTCCTTATGTAATCTAGACACGATAATATTCTTTATTCTTGGATATGATTTTATACTCGAAGACTTATCGGAGTTACCGATAATTAAATTCTTCACTGTGCGTTGTCTGCGTTTAATTTTTATCCAATCTTCCGTATTAGGAGCGGTTTTTGATTCCGGCTCGGAAATTGGAACGTGTGGTTCCGTGGCGTGCGTTTTGGGGATCGCGCCGCTAAAAGATGCGGTTTCAAATTGACCGGCGTCATTTTTTGCTTTGGTGGCCGCTCTAGTTCTCATCCTTTCCTTGGTTTGCGTTACTGCTGACAGGGTAGCGGGCGCGGTGTGCGGTGCAGCGGGGGCCGCTACGTCAGCCCAGCGCTGAGTCGCGGGATTTGTAGGTAGTGCATTTTTGTTGTCACTTTTGCTTGTTGATCGCATGTCATAATATGCCATTTTTGACTCGCAGAATTCGCGCATTTACTTTTTTTTATATATATTCTAAAAATATAGGATAAACGTTAAAATATTGTTGAATTCACTGGCCATATGGTACTATAATCAGTTTACATGTCCCCGTATTAAAATTCAGATGTATGATTTTTTTAAATGATGGCGAGATATTCCAACTCGAACGCCAACCACTTAACTCATATTCCAGTTATTGACGCGAGCACTCGAGTGATTAATAAATAAACGAATTCCAAATGTGCTAGAAAGTCTAGTGAAAATTTCGCCAGCCTTTAATTGATGCAACTGTCAATGTGTTAAGTCTGTCAGACAGGAATTCATACCATAAATTACTATGTAGTATTTTTTATGGAGTATGTCTCACGTTATTAACACATAGTTGCGTGTTGGGGTAGGCACCGTTCTATAGAATCTATAGACTATCGACTAATATAATATACATGTATTATATTGATGGACACGCCCTAGTTAAGGCGATGCCATACGTAGTAATTCAAAATCATGTGTTTTTGGTTTGAAAATTTGGTCGCCTAGAAATGTTTCAGATGCTCTAATTAAATACTGCAAGTAGAATACATCTTGGACTTTGAAATAATCGAGTATTTTTTAGATAAGTCTTTTTATAAGCCCAGAAAAAAATGATGTATAAGGCCTATGAAAACTACTTCAAAGTTCAAAATCTCCTACTTACGAACCCATTTTCGGTTATGATTTTATTGTACAATGTGGAAAATTAAGTTATTTATAAAAAATATTTAAATATTTCTGCCTGAACATCCTCAAAATAAAATAAAAGGCACTTTTTGGCCATGTTTTTTTCTGGCATAAATCAAAACAGGCGGATGGTGTGAAGCGGGAATTTAAGCCTTATCGCCATTTACGTAAGGTGTGTTATTGATAGTGGTACGATTCAAAATATTACACGACGTAGTGCTTCGCCTTCACAGTAATATTGTGGTATACAGTAGTGAATGGTGGAAGAAGTTAGAGACGCCTGAGAAAGAATTAACAATAGCGAAGTAAGTCCGGGGTTTTGTTTAAGAAAAGTATGTATTGATTTTTAAAAATATTTGTAAGTTAGTTGTGTCAAGCTGTATAAGGTTTTTAACCTTGTCCCTTTCCAGCTAAAACATTGTCTTGTAAATTAAGTTATTTATAAAAAATATGTAAATATTTCTGCCTGAACATCCTCAAAATAAAATAAAAGGCACTTTTTGGCTATGTTTTTTTCTTGCATAAATCAAAACAGGCGGATGGTGTTAAGCGGAAATTTAAACCTTATCGCCATCTACGTAAGGGTTGTTATTGATAGCGGCTCAATTTAAAATATTCCACGACGTAGTGCATCGCCTTAATAGTAATGGATGAAAAACAAATATATCGACATTTGAAATAATGTAATGTAAATAATGGAAATTTTGACTTTGTCTGGTTGTGTGATTGGTCCTACACACGTGTCATGGTCATATTGAAAAATAATAAATAGTTGCATAATATTTAATCAATCGAGTTGAAACTAGGCAGAAGGCTCGTTCTCGATGACAATGCACTCTGGTGGCACTCATACACACACTCAATTTTTTCTGAAATAATATTTAAAAAAATAAAAATTTACAGAATGATGATCAGTAATAAATCCAATTGGAACAAATTTGAACGTTTAACATTGTCAAAAGTGAGCAAAGCATTTATCGAGTTTTGACAAAACGCTCCTCTATTGGGGATGCCATAATTCCACTGGTTCCGGGAATTCGGGAATCTTGTGCAGAATTCACGCAAACAACTTACGAATATCGACAAATACTTTGTTGTTGTTTTTTTTTTTTTTTTATATTAACTCCACACAGGAGGCCCCTGAAGAAAATAATTTCCCTCAGGGCCTATGTCATCTTTAGGGATGCTGTGTGGAGGGTATTTTTGTGGAGAGGAAGGAGTGAGCATGGGTCTTGAAGAGTCCCATGTTGTAGGAGGGAGGAAACACAGAGGCCGGCAGCTCGTTCCACAGCCTAGCTGTTGAACTTAAGAACGAATCGTAGAAGCGACCCGTTCTCATGTGACAAATGTCAACCGTGTACAAATGTTGGGCGCGCGTTTGGCGTGTATCCTGACTACGCACCGTTGCCGAAGGGATCAATGACGCTAGTTCCTCAGAGCATCTTCCACTGTAATACCGATAGAACAAGGACAGCATACCTACCTGACGCCTGTGCTCTAAAGATTGCAGTCCGTTTGTTAAGATTGGGGAATCTATCAAACGTACCGCCCGTTTTTGCACAGAGTCAAGGGTTTTTTTCAGGTATTTAGGGGCTCCGGACCAGAGATGGCTGCCAAATTCGACAGTAGGGCGCACTTGCGATTTGTACAGGGTCAGCAGTTGTGTACTATCAAAGTATCTGCGGGCCCTGTAAAATATGCGCTTTATTTTCGATAAAGCGCAATTAAGTTCCCAAGTTTCCTCTTCCCCATCTCCTTCCATTCCCCACTCCTTTAGCATCACAACATACCACAATTGGGGATGCCATAGTACCAATGGCTCCAGACAGTTGGCTGATGGGACTAAAAAGTTGCATCATCTAAAATTCAAATATTTCCGGAAATACTCAAAATATCTATTGCCTAAACTCATCACGTTTCAAACCCATCGTAGTAAAAGCGAAAATAAACATAACCAATAGGAGAGAGAGAGAGAGAAGGGGAGACTTGTTCTTTACATCACACGAGGGTCGGACAGAGGTTGGGCAGTCATTGACAGTGGACTCCACTGCACTCTGTAATATTAGATATGAGCAACATGCATGTTTTTTTATTAGTTTAAAAAGATTATGTGATTTTTATGCGGTTAGTAAAATTCAGCCTACTTTTATAAAAAAATAATATTTCCATAATTTTAGCAAGCGGCAATATCCACAATATGTTTAAGCCAGCCTTTGAATTTTGACTATTTTTTTTTTATTTGAAAAATCGTTAAATGTACCACTACGACAGACTGCAAATTGCAGCGGCAGACCGCAGACTTAGTACAAAGCCATGAAAATAATAATGATTGAGAATTAATAAATCTTCATATTCCGTCTAGATCAACCCGACAATCTGATTTATTTTATTTACCCTCGTGTAGAACAAATATTCGAAAAAAAATCCCCAATTCCTCGTGTATGTGCACAATATAATACAAAATTTTACAGCATTGACATTTTTAGTACCTAACATACCTAAAGAAATATCGACATGAAGTAATGCGTACGATCGATTATTAATACGAGAGTATGGAATATATCGGGAGCATCTCCTATCCTCTTCCTATTTTCCTCTTCCTCTCCCTTTCCTTTTCAAATGAACTTTAGCATAAGAAACTTTTGTGGCTTGACTTCAGTTAACTTGTATATTTATCATCGTGTATTATGTAAAGGCTGTTTTTTTCTTAGAAATAAATAAATAAATAAATATAAATGAAGTCTGCGGTCTGCCGCCGCGGTTTGTGGTCTGCCGCTGACCTCGGAGTACCTTCAGACAAAATCCTAAAAACCAAATATTTAAATACTTGGTTCATTTCTACGACCTAGACAAAAATAATATGGTATTATTACAAATCATTTTTTTTATTCCATGCATATTGAAATGTGAGTTCATATGGCAAATTTAAAATGGCAATCATACAAAAAAATTAGTTAATATTAACGGTACAAGTACTTTTAAATATAGAATAATACTTTTTTTTTCAAAAATAGGATCACAAAATAATTTTAAAGTGTTCTTCATGATTTAAGATGGCTAAAATTTTCAATCACGCTACAGAAAAAAAAACGGTTTTTACTTCTGCATATAGGTTACCCAAGTTGTGCATGCGTAGTATAAGGGAGTTTAAAATGATTTGGTATTGGTATTGTGTGCTTATAAAAGATTGGAAACTTAAGAGCAGAGGCGTCCAGTTGAAAGATGGGTATGCTGTCCTTGCTCTACTGGTATAACAGTTTAAAACACTCCAAGGACCCAACGTCATTAATTACTTTGGCACCGGTGCATACTCGGGAAACACGCTAAACGCGAGCCCAACATAAGTACATGGTTGGAATTTGTCACATTAGAACGGTTCGCTTCTACAACTCGTTCTTGGGTTCAACAGCTCGGCTGTGGAACGATTTTCTGGCCTCTGTGTTTCCTCTATCCTACAACATGTTTACTCTCCTCGAAAAGACCCTCCACACAGCATCCTCATAGATAACATAGGCCCTAAAGGAAAATAACCAAACATCATAAAATTATATTTTAACGATATTTTAAAACGGGTTAATTTCGCTGGTTTTAAATTTTTCATTAAATTGCGGAAAAATTGTAATACAAAAAATTATTTTATCTTTCAAATATATAATTTTTTAATCCAAAAAAACATCATGCAAGTGGATCATTCTCATCTACATAGCTATAGCCGTACATTGGGCGTTTATTTAATGTGTATTTTTCGCTTCTTCTATTTTAATATTTTTATCATGAGTCGCAGTTTTATTAGTAGTATTCGTGTGGTGTTTATTATTGGCCATTCTGGAGCCAACAGCCGGCTACTTGGTGATGTCAATGATGTGCATAATCACTTATAAACGACTTCATTATTTTAAAACAGAGCGTGTCCCGATATGTAATCAATTTATTTTTATAATATACCCAATATTAAAGAATATTCCTTATTATTTATATTCTACTACTACATCCTACATCTTATTCACCTTCTTCATTTTCTTCATATACTTTATGTACTTCATGTACTTCACTTACTTTATGTACTTCATCTACTTCGTATACTTCATCTGTAAATTTATTAAGTTAATTATGTAAGTTTATGTACTTCATCTACCACATACACTTCATCAACTTATTTACTTCATATTTTACTACTTTTAGTATTTTATCTACTTCATCTATTTTATTTATGTCTACTTCTTCGTTTTCATTTTTTTCATCTTCACCATCTTCTTCATTATCTTAATTTTTTTTCATTTAGATGGCTTCCTTAATCGATGGATAAGGCTCTCGACTACGATTGCGGGTTCAAATCCTTGTGAGCGAATGTAAATTTAATTATTTTTTTAGTGTGGAAGACACATATATTCCAAAGTGTGAGATTCTCTCAGTAAATTCCTGGTGAAAGACCACCAATCAGAGTTGCAAAGTAATTTTTTGTTTTCATATGTGGAATTTGTATCCTACCGGCTGCGCCAAAATTATTTAGATTGTTTCTGAGGAGGTTTTATGAAAATCCTTCAGTTAATTATAAGTTTAATGAATACGATAATTATAATATCAAATTTGTATGGAGATTTAACGTCGCTGGAGATCTGGATACAGAAAGAGAATGCCTTAGTACGCACTACGGTATACTGTAACCTAACAATTTTATTAACCCACAGTTCCGATATAGTTCCACAAAAAAAGGCAATGCAACTGGATATTCTAATTCATATCACCCTGTTTGCCGATGACCAGTGGGCGGACCATTGCAAGGAGGTCAACCAGGACGTACAGTGACCTGCCCCAACTTTAGGAGGTCAGAGACGTAACACACCAAGAGCTGAAGACAACAAAGAACTGATCGCTCTGGATTCTGGACTTGCTGCGGCGTTCTGCATGTGGATTTCATTGGAATTTGCAGAACGGTGCCAAGTTTTTTTCCAAATGTTCCTTTTTTCGATTCCGCTCCCGTTTGGGTTTTCTGTTTTTGGCTCCAATTCTACCGATGACGTCAGGTTTTTTGTTCGAATTTGAGCGTTTGAATCTCGTGGGTTTTTTAATGGGGTTGTTTGTCTGGTGATCTTTTCAAGGATAAAGGAACTATTCATTTTTGAGAGAATAAAATCTCATAAACTTACATTGAATGATCATGATATTGCCTAACTTAACCTAACCTAACCTAACCTAACCTAACTTTTTTATTTTATTTTATGTGAATGAATCTCAACTGCTCCCGACTGTCCAGAGGCAGTGGGTATAAGGCATTCCCAGTTGGGTTTTTTTCGATGTTGAAAGGAAGGAAATGAAAGGAAAAAGGAAGTGAAAAAGGAAGATTTGATCAGATCTGATTATCAAACACAATGTCGTTTTTAAATAGTCTTACTCCATGCTATAATAAATTATAGTCGCTGCCAGTCTTGTTAAGTTTACATATTATTTTTGTTGGTGTAATACCAAGCAAGAGTTCAATTTGTTTTGTGTAGGTACAGAGGCATCTCCTTCGAGGCCGAATAAAGCGATACGGGAAGGAGATGGGGTAGAGGAAGGTTGAGGAAGGTTAATAGTTAGTTCCATCAAATATTTACAGCCATTTCGAGGGAAAAACATAATTTTTTAATATTGGTGATTGGTGATTAGAAAATGAAGTCAAATGTATATCATTTTCTTTTAAAATTATTTTACCAACCGATTAAAAAACCATATCTTCAAAGGAATACGGAGATTCGAACCAACCGCCTTCATATAAAGATCCAAAGTTTTTACTGCTCTTCGACATAATGCATACATTAAGGCAAAGCTTAGTGCTATATCACTATTTTGATTAATCTTTATAACGAATTGGTGTACATTATGAATAACAAAAAATATGCTTTAGATAAATTGAAGGTTATCCTATCGTTTCGCTTGAGTAGAATACAAATAAAATAAAAAATTACTCAGTAAAAATATGAATGTAAACTTCTAAAAAAAATTAAGTAATAGAAATGTATGAACGCGTAAAGGAAACAACTTGAAAAAATACAGTATTATAGCTTAGATTATCTGTGACAGTTTCACTTGATTAACTTTTTTGCTTTCTTATAAAATTATTTACAAAATAAATAAAAAAACTATTTTTGTGCTTGAAATCGAACGTTTCTAGACTCTGTTTGTCAAGCGATTTTAATGCCTGTCACCTACAATATAAGTTATACCAAGAATATATACATTTTTGGCTTGTAGCTTCCTCTTAAAAGTATTTTGTAATATGGTCAAACTGATAAACCGTCATTTAAAGGATAAGATAATAAAACAAACTAATTTAGGCTACTTGTGATGATGTACGTGATGTGAAATATTCCTTGCGTAACGTAATGCGTAAAATTATTATTTTTTATTTTAAATTTTAAATATTTTGGGAAAAATTCCGAAAAGCTACCAATATTATGTTATTTTAAATAAATAATTCTATAAACTTTTGAAACATGTACCTATTTCTTTCACTAATGATTTTTAATTTTAGAGGAGTAGATTTCTTATAAATTTTAAATGCAAATATCCTAATGCAAATATTTTATTTACACTTTCAGATTCACAAATACTACAATTATAATATCCCGTGATTTTTCGCGGATCTGCGTTGGTGATAAAATAATTTCTGTCGTAATCGTTTTCTTTTATTACAAAAGTTTTAAAGTCAATGGCCTTTTGTATTAGCAGCACTTTTTAATACTTAATATAAATTATTCACGATTATCATATTTTTTAAATAATTTCCACGATATTTATTTTTCATGAAACGGCGAAAGATAAAAAGCGATAAGAAGTGCATTGCCCCACTTTATTCAACAGAATTCATTGCAATTTTTTCCTCATTTAAATAATTTATGTATTTCGCAACGTTTTTGATAGGAAACTTATTTTACCAAGGTTAGGAATGTAGGAAACCAGAGACGAATTGGAAACCTTTCAATTAATAAAATTCATTGAATATTTTATTGTTTTAATTCCACAATTTCAATGAAAATTTCGGTTTGCGGTCAGCCGGGACATTCTACTACAACATGCGGTCTATCGGTAAATTTTCACTATTGCGTGCGGTCAATGGGAATTTTTATCCATAAAGTGCGGTACATCTGGATGCTTACACCATAACGTGCGATCTATCGAAAAATTTACCCTATAACGAGCGGACAATCGAGAGATTTACACTATAGCGTGCAGAATAATGGTAAATTTACTCTATAACGTGCGGTTCTACCGTTGTGTATTATGGTGTACTCTCAACTGGACATTATTTATTGCAGCGTGTGGCCTATCAGTAGATTTACACTACGGCGCGCGAACTTCTACTGGCAGATGTAAACTGAGGCGTGCGGAATAATCTGCGTTAATAATATACATATAAATTGCGATTCTGCGGGAGTATTTTCATTATAGTGCACTCTTAACAACAGGGACACTTATACAGAGAAACACGTATGGTTTACCGGAACACTTAAACTATTGAGTGCGGTCTGTTAGGACATTTATAATACGAAGTGCGATCTACTGTAATATTTCCACAATAGCGTGCGGAGCAGCATATAGTGAGATACCGTGGCTTTTAAACTATAGTGCTTCATCTAAAAGTAGGTATAAACAGGATAAAAAAACAGGAGCCGAAACATGAATTATGAGAAGCGAATGAAGTAACCGCAAGCGGAAAATTTAAACTACAGTTTGCATTCTGCCAAAAAATGTGTAGTGTAGAAAAATACTCGGAAAAACATACTTTGTTAAATATATTTAAAAATAAACTCATCTGTAAAACATTTCCAATTTTCTCCCCATGACTGTACATTCTCCATGTAAGCTCCATAAGTGTTGGGCGCCACTCTTTCCGCTTTGTATGGAAGTACAGTCCGGCCCGCGTCTTTTGATGCAACGGCCTCGGGTCACCTTGAATTAGCTGTGGGTCATCGTTCAGAGCGCCCAGTCAGAGCACGCCGGCGTGCCCGTCATAATATCATCCTAGTATATGGGTTATATATGTTATATATATATTATATTTTGAGTGTGAATGTTGTATTCTTCTTTGTTCTCGGATTTATTGGAATTTTGTATGCTTTGTGAATATTTAAGTGTTAGTGAATGTATTAAGTCGTTTACTCGTGAGATGTTGATGCATTTGGAATTTGAAGGATCGGATTCCATTAGTAAGCGTTCAAAAATGGTTTTAAAGGGAGATATGTAAATACGAATGTTAGAGGGAGCGCGCTAATATTAAAAAACGGGAAAATGTTGAAAATATTGAATTAAACACGACCCATTTAAAATAAAGTAAAAATCTCTCGAAAATGCTTTAGTTGCTTTGAAAGATACACTGTGATTTTTTTTCATGCGTATAACACATTAAATAACAGAACAAAACCTATTTTTAAACATTTTCGGAGCTTATTTTGCGATTTTTTGCTTTCGAGGGAATTTCATATAATTAACGTTTCGTCATAACAAATGTACAGATATTACATTAAAAAATAACATATATTTTTATTGGAACTTAAAAAGTAAACGAGAATAGAAATTGGAAAAAAGGTGAAAAGAAGATGATAATTAGGAAGAACTTTCCTATTAAGCTCTCGTAACTACAACATAGTTTGAGTGTAGTTTCGACACTGCAAATGTATAAATGTAAATGAAACATGGAGTGCATACCTACCGTGCCAGAAATTAATGTGTAGCATTCGATCCTTTGTGCACACCCCTCCAGATAATATACTAGATACCTTTTTCGTAATTTCGGCAAACTTTAATACATTCGCTGCCAGAAGCTTTTGTTACCGAAATGTATGAACGCATGAAAGAAAAAACTTTAAAAAATATATTATGGTTAAGATTATCTGTGACAGTTTCGCTCGATTATATTTTTTCTTTCTTGTAAAATTATTCACAAAATAAATTTATAAAACTTTGGCGTTTCTAGACTTCGTTTGCCAAGCAATTTTAATGCCTATCACCTATATTCGTGGAGATATAAGGCATACCAAGAATATACACATTTTTGGCTTGTAGATTGCTCTTAAAATTAAATATGATTGGTCCGGTGAAATGCAAGTTCTAATTGAGTTTGACACCTTGTATTATTGAACGATTCTGCATGTCCTTAAAATTAGGCTGACCTCCAGAGCAAGTGGGTTTCAATGAGAAACGATCTAAAGGTTTGCTGAGGAAGACTTATTCTGACCGAATGCGTAAGTAAGTAGATTGTAGCAAGATGTTGAAGTCTGAGGACTGGAGAAGAATCTGTAAGAGACAATATGTAGACCAGGATAAATTCCAGTCTGCAATGATGACGCCGTGATGACCGTGAAACGGTTTTATTTTACAACTACGAAAAACGTAAATACTAACTGCCTCTAACTAAACCCTTGAGGAAAGCCGCAGTCCAGTTGATTGCGAACCAGAAAAAACTGGATAAAAATCAATTATTACGTTCGTAGAATTCTGCATACTAAGCGTTAAATAAGTTGGCACAAACATCATTACACCATCCATCTAGCACAGATTCCCAGCATCATTATTACAGTCATAACTTCATGTGAAATCCAATAATTAGTCTCTGTGGGAATCTGGAAACATTGCGGGACTCACAGATCGAGCCCGTGACTCACAATCAGGAAGATTTTTAATAAATATATTACCACGCATTCCTGGAATAATTTTTCTATTTTTTAATGTTTTCAATTTTTAATGGAGTTTATGTTGTTTTTGATATCATAATATTATGGCAGAATTAATAATATTTCATAATTTGGAAGGCGGGTTTGGTTACCGCCGCCTCGGAATTCATTTATTGGATAACCAACACGGCTTTCTGTGTGGAATTTTATAAAAATGCCAAAGCAAGCTTTATTTTGAAAATTTGTCAAAATTATTGTTACATCATTGTTACGGACATTGTGTTGTGGATATTTTAAGTAGTATGGGAGGAACTGTTTTCCTATGAGAACGAATTATAAAAATGATCTGTTTTCATGTGCCAAATTTCAAACGCCAGCGGTTGTTGAATGACACGCTTAAAAACAACATAGAAAAAAGCTTATGTGATAATAATTTTTCTGTCTATTGGTAAGAGCAAACATTAAAAATATGTGCAATTTGAGTACGTACTTAACTAATGTTAAGTTTTCCACGAAGAGTTAATTAACTTCAGTTCGTTCAGATTGACATTTGCTAAACATGAAGGGTTGTTACTATGATAAACCTGCAGAACTAATTTCTAAACTTAGGTTATTATTTAGAGTACAACCAGGTCTGAATTATGACATGGAGTCATTAACAACTTAATTGACAGCCCTGCCATCGTCACCACTCATACAAAATATATGACAAAACGAAACATTTTTCTGAAATACATACACAACCAACTATCAGACACATTCACTAATCAATAAGATGCATTATCTGGGCAACCTTAGGGGTAGGTACTATTGATATACATATTTTGTTACTCTGTTTTTAGAAATAAGCGCTGCACCAGACTCTGCTGAATCCTAAAAAATATTGTAGCGTTGGTAATGTAGTTTTAGTGATTTGTCTTATGTGTAGTATTGTTCTAGTTTCTATATTATTTTATGTTACTGTTACATGTTTTACTACTATTTTTTCATATTTAACCGTTTGAGTGCCAAAAAATTCATACAGTTGCTTATAAAATGCCACCAAAAAAACATTATTTTTTATGAAACTATATATTTTTTTAAAACCCCATAAATTCTTTGAATTTTCAAGGATTTCGATGATTTTTTCGGTGTTTTATTAAAGAATATTGGTTTAGAATCACGCGGAGGAGGATCCCGAAGTCCAGGCATTTCGAAAAAATAAGAATTTTACGTACAGACGTACGCGCGAATCAGAACACGACTGACGCAATCGACGGAAATCGACGATCGGCAATCTTCGTTAAAACACGAATCGACGAAAATCGACGATTGGCACCCAAAAGGTTAAACATATATATCAGTATTTCGATAGCTCACTAACTATTTGTGTTTATGAGGATTACACTTTACTCACTTACAGGGTTGCCAGCTCCCGTTTTATGAATTAGAGGATTTGATACGATTAAATAAAGGACATATGATGAAAATAAAGGACATCAATATATTTTTTAATAAAATGCTGTTATGGTATCAGTAGTTACATTTATTAATAAAAAACAATATGCACAATGTTAGTCGAAGTCAAGTAAGTAGTACGACCTTAATTAGTCATTTTGCATTTAAAGTAATAAATAAAGTTAAAACTTCGTATTACTTTTGGCTGCTCTAAGAGCTTCTTCGTTTTCGATGATGAAATTGTTTGCATTTCATGTTGAAATTCGACTTTATTTGTAGTTCTGCTTTTACAGTATCAATATTTATCTTATTTCGGTTTTTGGTCCACCATGGGCATTAGAAACGGGGATGGAAAATACGTATTGTATTATTTTTAGCAGATTGTTGTTTTCATCCGTAGATTTGAGAATCTGAATCCAAATTTCAAGAACATTTTCACACTTCTTATCGTCTATAATTTTCGTCAGGAGAGGCTTTAATATACAGAACTCTTCATACAATGCATCAAGGTTAATATTAGGTATCTGTAGTTTTGATACCATGATGACAAAGTATTGTCCTCTATTGAAGATTTTAAATTAGAGGACAAGATCAATTTTTGGGTCTGAAATAGAGGACGTCCTTTAAAATAAAGGACGTCTGGCAACCCTAATTACACTACATCCCTTGACCAAAGAAAGTGGAGGGAGATGGCATGAGACGCGCAGGAGTGGAGGCGACCAGGATTTTCAGGGTTAATTAGAGATCACCATACAGAATCAAAACATTGCTTGAAATCACTTAAGATTCCTTCCAGCGATCCTCTTCCTACTTACTCTCTGTGGAGATTCCATTATTTTATTTTATTTATTTTTTATTTCATTTATTAATTTAAACGCCCTAATGGGCTTTTAAATTATGCATATTTTACATAATTTGCTGCATAATACAGTGAAAATAGAAGGTTTTATTTTTAAATCATCGACACAAAAATAAAAAAATAAATTTAAGCTCACAACATATCAACAAGAAAACACCAAATATACGCAATCGCTCTTTAAATATGCTACATAAAAATGTCATTCAGGTATCTCTTGAACACAGGCAAACTTATATTAAATATGTCGATATTCGAGGTGAATTTGTTTCCAAGTATGTGAAAGGGAGAAATAAACCGTTAAAATTTGTGCTGCACACGTTCAATATAACTAACTAACTAACTAACCATCACGCCGTTTCCCCGCAGGGGTAGGCAGAGAGGACGGACCGCCAAACAACTCGGTCTTGGCACACACTCCTTGCCTCATTCACATTCATACATCGTCTCATACATACTCTTCTATTGTTCTGACTCTTGACATGGCCGGACTCAAGTATCTGATTCACTTGGTCGTGCCATGTCTTCCTCGGGCGTCCCCGAATTCTGCTACCATTCACATTTGCATCGTATATTCTCCTTACACTCCTTTCTTCGCTCATTCGCTCTACACGCCCAAACCATCTAAGCGTCCCTTTCTTGATCTTACTCATTACGCTTACATCAGCCTTGCACTCTTTGCGGATATCCACATTCCTCACACGATCATACATGGTTTTACCACACATACGCCTCAGGGATCTCATTTCAACAGCATTCAATCTACTTTCATCCTTTCTTTGCCAGTTCCATGCCTCACTTCCATACATCAGGGTAGGTACCAGCACTCCATTGTGGAGTGCTAACTTCGCTTCTTTGGACAATTTTTTGTTAGCGCCAACTGCGTTCAGTCCTCCATTAATGGAGTTACAGTCAATATTTCAGTCAATGTACAGTCAATATACAGTCAATGGAGTTACAGTCAATATTTTTAATATAAATTTGGTAGTATGGGTACCACACTATTGAATTGTATTCTAACAAGCTGCGTACTAGCGACAGATACAAGATTTTTATAACCTCCAACGAGTCGAAGTCTTTGATGGTTCTGATTATAAATCCCAGTGTATTCATACCTTTGTTAGTTATTTTTTGTATGTGAATTAAAAAATTTTATTAACATAACTCCCAGGTCCCGAATTTCGTTGACTTTTTCTAAGATTTCGCTTGCTATTGTGTATGTGAATAATAGTGGGGTCTTTGTTCGACAAAATTTTACTGTCTTACATTTATCAATATTGAGGAATAAGTTGTTAGCTATACATCAGTTATGTAATTTTCCGATGTTTGACTGTAAGATTAGGCAATTGCTTATATTCCCACGAACCTAATAAAAAAGGCTTGCGTCACATAAAACACAAATTTAAAATACTGACCAATAAACACTTCCTGTACAAGCACAATTAAGTTTCAATTTTCAACCGAATTTTCCTTATTATTGGTTTTCCTCCCAGACAAAATTTATTACTTCCATTGATTCAGCGTTAGGTTTTCGGGATGCGTCATATGTCAAAGGTTCCATAGGGTGAATAATAAAATCATCGAATTAGTATAAATAGGTATAGAAATTGAACCCACCTACTCAACCGAATTATGAGTTCCTGGAATAAAGGCTATTAAATTGATGAGATTTTGTTTGACGAATCCGTACGATTTTTTTCTCGGAATGGGCGGAAGTTGAAATCCCCCGAAATTATGATGTGATGTACTACTGCATAATATTATCAACAATGGCTTCATAAGCTATGGATTGATTTTCTTTGTGGAGCTTTGAAGTTTTGTGCTGATATTTATTTATTTATTTTTATTTATTTATTTAATACATGTTACATTGTTTTGAAATTTACATAAAGTAGATATAATGAATCACCATACTAGGCGGCTGCCTGTTTCATGGTGACCAATTGAGTGTAATTACTTTGTATGAAATATGAAATCTGGTGTAAACATATGAAATTAGTAACTATAGATGAAGCTAAAATTTTGGAAAAATTGTAATAAAAAGTAGAAGATAGAAATTAGAAAGGAGAAAGAAGTAAATTAGCATTAGATTGTAATAATGTACATAATTATATATATAATTTTTAATATGTGTGCATGCAAGCACACATGTGTATATAGCAGCAGACATACCTATATACATATAACAACACATGTATACATACACCCATATGACGCATCCTCACGCATATAAACAATATATACACCTCTATCTGAGTACTTGGAATAGCCTACTAACACTATAACAATCACACATCAAAAAATCCCCGAGCGCTTTCCTGAAACTGTCGTATTTGGCTATTGATTTTATTTCTAACGTTAAATTATTGAATATTTTTGGAGCAAGAAAGTTAAATTGTCTTTGTGCCATTGAGGTTTTTATTGGGGGAATAGTATAATTGGATTTGTTGGAATATCTTGTATTATGGGTCGATTCAAAAATATTTTTTTTCGTATGTTTGAATTTATAGTAGGAGGATATGTTTTTGACGTATAAGGATTTTATGTTGAGTACTTTGAAGTCGTTAAATAAGTCCTTCGTGGGGTGAATATAGTGTACTTTGTAAATAGTCCGCATTATCAATTTTTGAGCTTTAATTAATGGATCTAATATCGTGTTAGAGCATCCTCCCCAGACTACTATACCGTAAGATATAATTGATTGGCATAAAGAAAAGTATACCGTTTTTAGTGTATTTTTATTTAGAATATTTCGTAATGACCTGAAGATATATACCAGTTTCCGTATACGGTTTGTAACATTTATTACGTGATCTTCCCATCGTAGTTTATTGTCAATTATTACACCCAAATATTTGATGGAATCTACTCGTTCTAGTGGATTGCACAGACAACTAGAGTTATCTCAACAAGAATGTATTTTTAGTGTACGATTGATTGAAGGCTGACTCGGAATATTAAGACTAAACGTTATATATTTCGTTTTAGTTATGTTTAGGGTGAGTAGATTATCATCCAACCACTGTTTAATAATTTGCAATGTTAGATCCGCTCTATGAAATGTTTCTTCCCATGTTTTACTTTTTAGTACTAGGGCAGTGTCATCGGCGAAAGTGATTATATTGCCATCAATAATAGATAGTTTACATAAGTCATTGATATAAATGAGAAAAAGTGTGGGACCGAGTACACTGCCCTGTGGCACACCAAAGTTAGTGCTAGTTGAGTGGGATGGTTTATGCGATGGTAGCTTAACACATTGCTTTCTGTCTGTGAGGTACGATTTGAACCAATCAAATGCCTTATTCTTTATTCCGATTTTTTTGAGCTTGGCTAGAATAATTGGATGAGATACTGTATCAAATGCCTTAGCTAAATCCAGAAATACTGCCAAACATTTATCACCTTTGTCTAAGGCTTGTGTTATATGTGATGTTAGTTCTAAAATAGCTGAATCTGTATTTAGTCCTTCTCTAAAGCCATACTGGTTTGACGAGAGTATGTTATATTTTGTAAGATGGTCGATAAGTCTTTTTTTTACTATTTTTTCAATAATTTTTGATAGTGATGATAATATAGAAATTGGTCTGTAGTTTGTTATGTCAGTAGGATTTCCGGACTTAAAAATTGGTTGAACTAGGGCAAGTTTGAGTTTGTTTGGGAATTCATCTTTAGTGAGACTGAGGTTAATGATATGTACTAATGGATGGATTATAAAGGGTTCAACTGTTTTTAGTATAGTTGAGGAAATTTTGTCATGATTGCACGAATGAGAGGGCTTTAATTGTCTAATAGTTTGAGAAATTTCATCGTAGTTGGTCGGGTTTAAGGTGAGTATATTATCTGTTTCACTGGCACATTGATTGATAATGTCGGCAAGGGCATTTTCATCGGTTGATGTCTTATTTAAAATCTTTGATGATAGATTTTTACCGAAATTGCAAAAGTATTCATTTATGTGATTGGTCACAGTGTCTGGATGGTCATTTAGGGAGGTGTCTTGGCCGTTGATGTTTAATTTATTGATTGGTTGTACTGGGTGATCAGTGTTAGATATTTCTTTGACGATATTCCAAATTTGTTTGTTATTATTACCGACTCTGGACAGTTTTTCTTTGTAGTAGTTTTCTTTTGTGGTTTTAATGATATTATTACATATATTTCTGTACTTTTTATAAAATATTTGGGCTTGAATGTCTGGATTATTGAGTAAGTTTTTTTGAAGCTTGTCCCGTTTTTTAATACAAAAAATTAGGCCATCTGTTATCCATGGTTTCAGTTTTTTATTTTTTGAATTATTCACGTGGGATTCTTCAGTGACATCCTCAATATGTTGCAAGAGAGTTTCAGAGAAGGTATTAAAAGCAATGTCTACGTCTGTGGAGTTTAGAGTGGAGAGCCAATTTTCTAAAATAATTTTAGAAGTTAGTTTCTCGAGATTAATGTGTTTCTTTTTTATATTACTACGTGACGTTTCGGTAGTGGATATAGTTTTATACTATATTCTTCTACTTCGTGTGGCGGAGGTCAAAATGGGACGCCAAAGTTGTCTAGCCAGTCGACGACATCGAGAGTCACTTGGTTCAGCACAAATGTGCCTCGGGGAAACTGATGATGACATTGAGGAATATAGATAGAGCTAACATTGTTAAGGATGGGCCACAAGCATCGGTTAATTGTCCGTTGTGAGATTACGGGCATCAGTCGTTTACAAGCGCTCGTCAGGCACAGGTCTCCGGCGATAACTTCAAATATCGAAATGCACGCTGAAATTTTGTAGTCGTAATGGAAAAGACAGGAAAGCAGTGGCGGCTCTTCTAAGAAGATCATTTGGGCAATGACCTCCCAAAAATATGCTGCACTATTAATATTAAAAAAGGATTTAACAAACTATACAATTATTCATTTATTTTTTATTCGTGCAGATTCGTATGTTTTTTTTTCGATTCGTTCCAGTGCCATCTAGCGTCTAAATGAGAAGCTATTGCATGTCTTAGCGTGGGTCGCATTTAATTTTGTCCCAAACCAATCTCCTTTCTTTCTCTTTGCAATAGAGAGAAAGGAGGTAAACACTATCATGTCTGACGTATGCTTAGTTTTATATAACATTTATTTTTAATGTGTTTTCGGACATGACCGTGGTGAGATAGAGATATCTACGACCTAGGATTATTAAGGTATTAGAGGGAGATGTGTAAAAATGTCATTCTAAAGTTCTCATTGCTGACGTAATTTGCATGAAGTAATTTAAAGCGTCAAATTCTGTCGATATCGTATTGAAAGAAATCGAAAAAACCAATTCATTGAATCATGACAAACGTATTCAAATAAAGGGCCAATTATTTAATGTTACAAGAGAGAAAAATAATGAGGTTAAAAACGATATCTTAAAACGAAAAGTTATAATAATTTTTGTCAGTGGTTTTGTGGGTGCAATTAAATGAATGTATAGGTTATTTTGCTTTCATTGTTTACTTTTTAAGTCTACTTATAAACAATGGACTGAGTTTGGAGTTATTGATTTAAAAACTTTAAGGAGGAAAAGATCTTTCAAAGGAAAAAGAAAACATGAATTAGTTATATGTGTAAATTATTAGATAAATAATTTTAAATTAAACAATATTGTACTACCGGCTTCAGAATATGTAAGTACCGGTAATTTAATAACATACCTTGGCGTTTTTATAATATTCAATACGCAAATACATATTAACATTTCATACAAACTAAACTCTAAACCCTAAACCACACACTTCTTTATTTTTTTATGTTGACGAATAAATTTTCTATGACGATATAAAATGTGCTATTTTCGATTTTCCACCAAAGTGAAATGTTTGTTTTTATTCGTCGATTTGGCGGCGTTGACGTTGTGACATCCGTCACACCTTTATGAAGACAAAGTTACAGACCGCAATTTGTGAATTTTTTTATTCATTATTTAATATGAAACGACATAAAGTGAGGTGACGGTTATGTTCTTAATGAATTTTTCTAATAAAATAAGTGTATTTTCTTCTATATATTTTTCGTTATCAATAATTTTTGTTACAAAAAAGTGTGCCATTTCTTTACGTTTGCATTAAAAATTTTAATATTTAAAAAAACATATGTTTATATTGTTTTATCACCTTTCAAAAACAGTTTTTAGTTTTCAGATACGTTCAGAAATATTCCAATTATTTGGATTTTATTGCAAAGCGGAAATTCTCCAACCGTCTGACAGAATATGGCCAAGGCCTAAAGCAGCGTTCACACCAAAGCCTTCCACTAAGTTTTCCACAAGTTGCGGCAATTTGTTGCTTTTTCTACAAAATACAGCAACTTTTTCTGTCTTCCACTTGTGGAGAGACAAATCTTCCATTAAATTTTGGTTTCCCGCGGAGTGTCGGTAAAGATCAAAGAAAGTTGACAACTAAAAGTGGAAAATTTGTTGCTGCGCGCTTTGCGCTAGCAACTTGTAGGAAACTACTGGAGAATTGTTCCCCCTCCAAGCAAACTTACAAACTTCAAAAACAAACAGTGAAATGGTTGATTTTGAGATTTTAAACAAATAACCGAGACTTGTGTACGAATCACCAGTAGCCAAAAAACTTAATGTAACTGCTAGCTTTTCTTGGACAGGTACTGCTTTCCTGTAGTTTGTGTCACGTTTCTTGATTTTATGTCCGATCATTGAAATCAAATACTCAAAGTCACTACTGGTCATTCTCAGAAAGTTTTTGATACTCCCGTCGCACCTCAGCTCACCACTCAACGGATCAACGTCATCTTTTCGGAGATCAGCTATCATGTCACTTCCACTGTACCTATCCCTAGCCTTCAACGCGGGTCTCATCCAATATCTTCGGGGACCTCTTGTACAGTTGCTGGCTATGATGACACTGGCAGCCGCGGCAATAATTGCGTCTTCTTCGTGCGACATTCTTGACACTACTGCCTAATTATTGACACTACTCGCGCCAATTCTTTGGCAATAAGTTTTCCATTTATTGTTCTAAATTTGAGAAGAGCAACTTTTAGTTTTCAACTAAAAGTTGAAAACAATGTTTTTGTCAACTTTTAGTTGTCAACTTTGGTGTAAACGCGGCTTTAGGAGTTACCATAAAATAGGAAAGTTAATTAATAAATGTATTAATCAATAACATGCAGACATTGGAATGATCTATAACATTGTTATGCAACATGACTACGGAGATATGAATAAATCTAAAACTAAAATAGTATAAGTCGCTATCCGCCTCTGTCCGTTTGTACGCTTAGTTCTTCTTCGATTTTGATAAAATTTTCACCATCATTTAGAGAATTTCTTTCGGCAGGTTCACATATACAAAACATGTACATTATATTCATAAAAAGTAGAGAAAAGTCGATGTTTTACAATCAAGTCGTAAAAATATTTTTCGGACACTACTTTGTTAACGCTGGCTTAACCTTATGAGATACATCAAAATAATGTACTACGAAATTATATATATTAAAAAGACCTACAGAAGTACGCGATGGTATATGTCTAAGTCTTAAGGATAACCCCTAGCAATGCCGGGTACACGTCAGCAAGTAAATGAATAAGTAGGTAATGGGAAAGCAGTTTGTTAATTTAGTATGGTGTGTCTCACCCTCCGAATTAGTTGAGTCATGCTCGGTTTGCTTGAATAAACTATTAGACTCCTGTTTGCTATTTCATAACTTAAAAGTCACGTAAGAGGCAATTTGAAATGACGTAATCGACAGTCATTGTTTTAACTGTCAGCAATAATATTTAAAAAATTAGATCATGATTTCCGAGACATAAAATTTTCAAAATTGGTACATAAATCTCTTTCTAACAGTATAAAACGAAGTCGCTGTCCGAGTCTTTCTGTTGTGAGCTTAATTCTTCTAAACTACGCAACGTATTTTGATATGGTTTTCATTACCATTTAGAAAATTTCTTCCGTAAGATTTATATATATATAAAACATGCATATTAAATATGTCGAAAATAGAGGAAAGTCGATGTGTTGTAATCAAGTCGTAAAAAATATTTTCGGCACTTACATTGTTAACGCTGGCTAAACCTATTAAGATACTCACAATTTTTTATTATTATTATTATTTATTTGGTACAATATTTTTTACATTTCAAGTTTTCCAGTAATGTTGGCCTCACTGGGTGGCTTGCCCGTGCTGAGGCCTTCATTTTATAATATGAAAATATAATCTACATAATACATTTAAAGAGAAAATAATACATTTAAAATATAATCTTGTGTGTTTGTGAGTGATGTGTGTTTATATTGGTTTTGTGTGTTACGTGTAGGTTTTATTTTTATTTTATGCTATGACATTTTAGTAATTTTGTCTTTTTTGTTCTTCCATTTTGTAATTTTGTGTGTGAATTTATTTTTATTTTCCTTAATTTTAATTTCTAGTTTTACACTGTTGAAAGCTTTTATAGCATGGTATTGGTAGTGTCTTTGTCCAAAGCTTGAATTTAGTCTGTTAGTGTTATTTTCTGTATGTTGATTTTTTTTTTGTCAAAAATGTAGTTTAGTGGTGTTTTAACGTATAATTGGCGTATATCTAGTACGTCACAGCTGTTGAATATTTGGTCTGTATCAGTCAGTCTATGTATTTTTTAGTATTACCTTTAAGATCGTTTTCTCTGCGGTTTCTATGTAATTGATAGCCGAGTTTGTTGCACCTCTCCAAGCAATAATTCCATATTCTATTATTGATTGGCAAAGAGCAAAATATATTGTTTTCAATTGTTTTATTTTATATATGTTTCTTATGTTTAGGAAAATTTGTATTGTTTTGAGAAGTTTATTTGTGATTTGTTTGATGTGAGGTACCCATCTAAGGTTATAATGTACTACGGAATTTCATATCTTAAAAAGGCATACAGAAAAGTCTGTAGCGGTGTATGTCTATCTACTAAGGATAACACCCATCAAGTAGTCAAATTATTAAAAATCACGGGATTGTTTGTTTTCTTGACAATTTGGAATATGACACAATTATAATTATTTTCGTTTAAAATATTACATTACATGGCCACATTAGAAGCTACTGCACGGATAAAAGTGAATATTGATAATTTATTAAGAATCTCTACAATTTTTTGGGAATTTCGGTTAAAAGTGGGATTGCAGGCCTTACGAATGAATTAATAGGTTTCCTGATAAAATGTTAGTATATTACGAATGGTTCCATGATAACTCAACACAGTGACAATTCAACACACTTTTTAAAAGTGATATAAAGTCATTAGAAACGATGAATTTTTTTTATTTCACTTAACCTAACCTAACCTAACCTACTTAACCCAGTTAGTAAAGTTTTTGTTTCATCACTTTCCATGACTAAATATAACTTTTTAAAGATGTGATGAATTATCATTGTGATGATTGTAATGATCCGCTCACCATTACGAATATATATCAGTTGGAGCACGTGTTCATGCAAATCCGCATATTTTTGCATTACAACGAAAATTCTTCGTATCCTAGTGATACATTATCAAGTCAAAGCGATGCAACATTCTTAAATTGAAGTTTTATTAATAAGTCCTGTTCATTCATCCATGGGAAAAGCAAAAATCGATTTCTCTACGCGTATCACTTGTCTGAATTCTTCACCCAAGCATTACCATTTTTTAATTTAAATACCACACAAGAGTCCCAACTGCTCCCAACCGTCTGGAGCCAGTGAGACTATGGCATCACCAATTGGGATATATTGTGAGGCTGAAGGTAGCGGGGAGGGGAAGGATATGAGAAAGAGGAAGGGAGGGGATTACCTTGCTATTCAGATGTGCTCACCAAGTACGGCTAAAGCCATTTCAATTCTGAATGATGGTCTTACACCAGCGCGATACTGAGAGTATTTTCCACACTTGAACGTGCCGCAAGAATACTATATATTATATTAAATGAATAAACTATGAAATCAAACAAATTAATCAAATAAAATTTACTTGCGCACGCCGGGATTCGAACCCGCTACTTTCGGCTTGATAGTCAAGAACCTTACCCATCAACCACGGAGGCCGTCATTTTAAATACTCTAAACACTAAAATTCAAAGCAAATTTGAGTTCATTGAACCAGATTTTACGCAGGACTTACGCAAAGCATAGATATCCGAAATTAGTACCTATGTTCGATTTTTCCAAATCCAGACAGGCGATAAAATATCTAATTGTTATTTTAAATTATTTCTCATGATTAAGTTACCTATACCATTATTATTTATGTATAAAGGACTTCTTAGGTAAATAAAAATATGTTATCACGACACGACACGCATACGCCTCAGGGATCTTATTTCTACTAGTTTCAGGCTACTTTCGACATTTATTAATCTTCATTGCTATGTTTTCTCTCAGTATCGCCCTGGTAAAATACCACTATTCAGAATCGTTTGATCGCTTGGAGACTCGCTCTGAATAGCCAGGTATATCCCAATTTCCAACCTACCCCTTCCCCTTTCCATCACTTCCACACTCCCTTAATCATTTAAATTTAACCTAATAATTGGAGATGGCATAGCCCAACAACTGACTCTGGAGAATTAGGAGAAGTTGGGACTCTTGTTTGATGCTTAATGGTTGTCTTTTACCAGAACGATACTGAGAGTAAGAATAGCATTGAGGCTTGAAATTGTATGTGAAAGTAGCCTGAAAGTGGTATTAATAAGGTTCCTGAGGCGTGTGTGTGGACATGTGGCAATAATTTTGAATTAAGGTATCTAAACAGGGGGCTACGCAGTCCCAGAGAGAGGTCGAACGTGACGTCATCATTCCAGTAACTTCTGTCTCTTTTGTTTAATAAAAATGTGTAATAAGGAAGAGAATGATCATCGATAATGTACGAAAGACCCTCGGGGACTACAAAACTGCCGTCATAGGCAAAAAAGAAACTGAAAATTTTCAATGGTCACATTCTGATATACGAGACCTTTCATGTTTATCAAATTATTATAGTAAAAAGCATATCAGAATGTGACCAATGACATTTTCACGCTGCTTTTTTGCTTGTGACAGCAGTATAGACTGACTGCGTTAGTAACAAGAGAAAAAAATGTCTAGCATGTTGAAAGTGGAAGAATAATTCGTGGACGCCCCAAAAAAATTTCTGAATTTCGACAGATTTCAACTTCGACATTTTGATGTCATCTTCCATTATTGACATTCAATTTAATGCTGTTTTTCTCATTTTTGTTTGGATAAGGCGGTGAACCAACTGCTGTCCTTACGTTGACCTTATTGACTAGCCACCAACGATTTTAAATACGTAAAAGTTTAAAAAATCATTAAATGTGTAGTAAATATTATTTTCCCCCACCTTCGAAAACAAATCTCAATGAAAATGAAAATGCACAAATGAATATTGCATAACTAATTTTTATAATAATAATAAACAAAATTTGTCGCGTTTATTATTATTTATCAATACATAATACGTAATGCGTCATTTTTAATATAATTCAATTGCGCAACTTCAAAATACGTTACTCATACAAAATTTTAGCAGCACGTTTCAGAGAAAAGTGAATCATAAATACATCGCAAATCGTTCGCGGAAACGTCTAACGGAACTTTGAGAAAAAATTGCGTAAGCTCCGCCACCCAACCGGCGCCACGATCGGCGCACGAATGAGCGATTCACGTTTACGTTATGTGTGGTTATGTTGTGTGTGGTGTCGCAATACAGAACGGTGAACGAAGCTCTGCGCAGTGGGTTGTGCGCAAAGCAAATGAGTGGAGTATGGTCAGGTCTAGACGTTTTAGCGTACTATAGGGCGGCACCACTTTTGAAGCTTTAAAGACAGGAATTGCATTTTATCGATAAGTTAATATTGTCATTAATTACTGCAATCAAAATAATATTTATAATTTCATTGTAAACCTCGGTGATTGATAGAAATGTATTTTACTAACGACATCAGATGCTAATCAGAGTCTAATAAGAATCAAACAAAATTGAATGAAAAATTGAAAAATGTGTATCGTTTTTGGTAAAATTCTTGTAGAGATAGTTAGTTATCAGCGATTCTGAAAGAAAAAAAATACGTATCAGTTGTTTGTGTTCCAATTTTGATGTACCGTTTAAAAATTACAATTTTTCTTCACGAAAAGTACGCTTTATAATGTATATAGTTATTTTAACAATTCTCTTATAATAAATCAATATAGTAAATAATCTTAATTATACGTTTTAAACGTATAATTAATTCAAAAAAATTAGGAAAATAGATTTAAATTTTTTTCACCAAATAAATCTTATTTTGATAGTCATACCAATGACATACGACATTAATAAATTTAATTGTTTAATTCCGATAGTTTCTCATTGGTTTATAAATGAAAATACTAATTTCCAATACTGGTTTCTTTATTGTTTCAAACGTACTTTAAAATTATTTATTTATTTATTTAAATGAGTATATTTTAGACATTATATCTAAAATAATTAACAATGCTTTCTAATTGTTATGCTAATAATGGTTAATTTGAATGTGAGGAAAGTTATCTAAAGTTACCGAAATTAAACATTGCCGATCTGTCAAACGGCATTAAAATTTTGATACTTTAATTCCATCTCCCCCGATGTTAATAGTTAATGTTAACTAGCACTTCATGCAAACTATTATTTATCACTCCGTATACTAGCGCGATTTTACCGAACAACTGCTAATACATATATCTATACAGAATTTTTCAATGTATTTATATCCTCTCCGTTAAAAATCATAAAAAACCAAAATAATTATTTGAAATATAATGATAAAATAATAAGTGAATATGACTGATGTGTTTCTGCATTATTTTTGTAAAATTCTAAGTATTTATTTTATTGATACGTATTATTTGTATGTCTTTAAATGTTTGTAAATTTTCTGTATGTATTGTTTTTGTAAAATCCCCACGAACATTTGATAAATAAAATATAAAACTAAGCGTGTTCAGCTATCCTAAAAGATTAACAAAATTATTGTTGTTTTAAGTGATTTAAAAGTGTTCAAAACATGTTTAATTTTTTTTTCGCTATGATGCCGTTGTCATTGACTCAAGCAATATAAAAATGGACTGGCCCAACTGTTTAATTTGTTTTCGAGAAAATTTGCCAAAATGACTAGGAAAATTAAAAAATATATTAAAATGAGCTGTCCCAAGTGTGTTTGAATTTGAGATACCTCTCTACGAAATTTATCCAAATGATAAACCAGGGGGAAATATTGGAAGGATGATAATAAATAAATAATCAGTAGTCATTAGTAAATTCAAATTGCTATTTGATACAGTGATTTGGTTTTACTTTAACACCGATTTCCAATTTGGTTACAATATCATAAAATGGCGTACGATACCCGCCCACCTAATAACCACTTTTCCTCTTTTGTGGACGAAGCTCTTTATGTGTTGCAGCCTCCGTGGAAAACGTTCCCAACAACACGTTTTCACGCCGACAAGCCGCTCCGGCCACGGCCAGTCTCGTTTCAAACTTCGAACGTTTCGGTCGCTCTGCTGATTCCAAGTTCAAAATAAACAATACCGTATTTAAAAACAGTTCGCCGGTCGCAAGACCTCGAATCTGCAAACAATTTTCAGTCTGTCGCTAGACGCCGCATAGAGCGGACGTGTTTCCGAACTTGTATGAAATATACGCAATCTTCGCTAGCACGTTGTGGATGAAAATTATTACAAGTGTGAAATCATAACTATTATACAATCTTTGTTGTATTTTATTGAAATTGAGTGGAATTCATGCAACTTTTGTGAGAATACATTTCGTGAGTGACAAAAAAAAACATTGTGGATTTTAGTGGAAAAAAAACGTTTTTTCATGGATTATCATTTGTGATTGTGGATCCACCTTAATTTTTGAGTGACTTTACGTGCTGTAACAATTCAAAAAGGATTATTGATTGTTTTACGCTATAACAAATTGTGATTGTGATTTTGAACATTTTTTGCAATTTTGTGACATTTTCATGTGACATTTTTTGTGACAATTCTTAGCAAAAAGTGAGTCACCGGTGATTTTGATTCTGACAATACGAAGATTTAAAGAAATTTTTGTGACTCAACGGAATGCCCGTTGATATTGCGACCAACTTGAATGTGGGAAGGTCTTGATCAATTGGAATATCGCCGATTAGGAGAAGAGGTGAGTCTCCAACTTTTTTAAACTTTTCCCACCCACCAAAATTTTTCAAAATACTGAATTTTTTGCATTTTTCAAAAAATACAATCATTTCATAATCATAATTGACACTTCGCAACATAACACATTTTTCATTGTTGTGTATATTACCAAATAATTAAAAAGTTGTCAAAGTTTGATTTAACCTAAATAAACAATTTATAACAATGTATCAATAAACAATGGCGACGTCAAAATATAATTATATTTACTATTTTAATATAAAAATAATTTGTTATATAACTATTTATTATATGATTTCTTATTTTCACGACTAAAAGTATTACAGACGTTTATTTTAGGGGTATTATGCCGTTATGCTTCTTCCTTCTTTAGCCAGCATTACGGACAGAATTACAGTGTACATGATCAGGGCAGACACTGTAATGCTGTCCGATACCTTGGCTAAAGGAGGAAACGCAACACGGCATAATACCCCAAAAAAAAATCAGTATAAATATACTTAAGGCGAAGCTTAATGCCAAATCACTATTTTGATTAATCTTCATAACGAATTGGTGTATATTATGAATACCAAAAAATATGGTTTAGATAAATTGAAGGTTTTCCTATCGCTTCGCTTGAATAAAAAACAAAAAAAAATAAGTTACCTAATAAAAAATTTAAATGCAACTACTAAAAAAAATGAACGCGTAAAGGAAACAACTTTTAAAAAATACATTATTATAGCCAAGATTATCTATGACAGTTTCACTTGATTAACTTTTTTGCTTTCTTATAAAATTATTTACAAAATAAATAAAAACCACTTTTTTGCTTAAAACCGAACGTTTTTAGACTCATTTTGTCAAGCGATTTCAATGCCTATTACCTACGATATAAGGTATACCAAGAATATACACATTTTTGGCTTGTAGCTTCCTCTAAATGTTTGTACATATTATGTTAGAGCACATTTTGTGATCTAATAAAATTAAGGAACAATTTTTTTTTTAATGTATGTACTATGGAGGTACCTACTATTTGTTTTTAAATTTAAATTTTCACTTTTTTTTAAATTTCTTATAAACACGAACGTACGTGTTTTGTTTGCAATATGCAAAGTCTATCAGCGAAAATATTTACAAAGAACTGGTTTAAGAATAAACGTGTTGATGTTTTAAAATTAAACGCAATGTTTACAAGTCTTAATTTTTTACATATTTTACTGTTCAATTATTTTCTACAAGATAGATTAAAAGTTTTAAATAACTTTTTAAATTAAAAATTAATGCTTAAAACCGTCGCTAGGTACAATATGTTATTTTTTGATAAATATAATATTCTGTTGTTACAATGAAACTTGTTGCCTTATAGCTTCCTGTCATATGCAATGACTTATCAGTTATTTATAACCACCTTGTAGATGGCAAATTGTGGACTAAAAATAAATTTAAAGCTAATCTATTTATAGGAATAATTTGATGTTGTTATCATCACGGAATACATTCAAATTTATTTTATAAATAACGTTGCTTTGTGACACGGCCGAGAGATGGCACTATATTATTAAAAAATAAATATAAATTATTGTAGCTTGCTTAATTTGATCTGTAATCAAATTGCGGGTTGTCGGCAATACAGGAAGTGATTTTATAAGTCCATTGATGAGAAAAAATTAAAACAGATAGTTCATTTTTCCAAAGCAACAAAAGCAATTAAAATGGAATTTGTGATTTTGATTTTCTTTTAAAAATATTTATTGAGGAAGATATAACACAATTTTTATATTGTACTATTTTTTTCTAGAACATTAAAATTTACGCTGTTTTTATCAATACTTAGAATTACAACAAAAAAACAGTGATTTTCGGATTATTCATTTGGGAAGTTGCCCAAATTCTGTGAATTAATTCAACATTCTCAATAATTCCCTCCTTCTAGCACGATTGAGGAAGAGAACATATTTTGAATATTCAAAAAGGAACATGGAACAATGAACTTTTTTTTGTTACATTCTTATTTGGAAATTCTGTGTAAAAAATAATTAACCTACCCGCGTCATCTGATATCTTCGTCATAAATTAGCAAATAATATGTTTGTTTGTTTCAATCGAATCAAATCTCTAGAACAGTGAGCTCTGGCGTAATGAAATTTTTACAGAAATATCTGTAAAAAATTTTCAGATCAACTCAACAGTTTACAGCTCGTTAAATTCATTCCATCACGCGCTGGAGAGCTGCGAATTATGTGTTTTTATATTCGTTTTACCATTTTTATGATTTGTAATTTCTGGTACTTTGTGAAATGCATATAAAAATAGTATGGCAAATGAGGAATATTGCAGATTATTGATAAAAATAATTTTATATAATTTCTTTAATTTTCATTTCAAATATGTAAATATGAACTATTTTCTTGATATAATTTGAAAATTTACATTATAATGTCTTTGTTCGAATTTTCTTAAGCATTTTCACTGTGTTTGAAACACTGAAGTGATAAAACCATTCGAAATGAACACAAATTTTCTTAATTTCTGTTGAAACTGATCAAACATTTTGACTTGTCGAAATTTCGCAATTTCATTGGTCTGTCTGCGACCTAGAGGTCTGACTTGAATTTAAAAAGACGTTTTCTTTCATAATATATTATATCTCAACCTTCATCTCCCCCATCTCCTTAAGCCTTACGAAATATCCCAATTGGGAAGTTGAAACTCTTGCGCGGTGTTCAAATAAAAAATACAGGGAGTCTGGAGGTAAATTAAACAAACTTTGCGAGGTGATTCTAGATGATGGTATTATTTTTTAAACTATCTTAAAACGTTGGAATTTTGAAAAAAATGTACACAGAATCACCTCCTCAAGTTTGTACGCTTTACCCCCAGATACCCTGTAATATAAAAAAATAGCACAGATGATTTTCATTGGGTTATCTGAGGCTTATAAATCGAAATGCTGATATTATATAAATTAACAACAGCCATTTTCTTTCGTATAAAACTTCCATGGATTTTCTGTTCCGTTGTTTGAAAGAAGACCATTTAAACGACGTGTTAAATTTTCTTTGTTTCAATTTTCCTGGATAAACTTTGTTGAAACTTTGCCACGTTTGTCGTCTTAACGCGGAAGCTGAAAACGCTTTGTCTTTACGACGTAACGTCAACGTTAGAAGGTTTGTTAACGTAACGGTGCGTTTTGTGACACAGCACAATTTCATGCAGATAGAAGGCCTGCATTCCAAGTCAACAGTATTTGCGATAATAGGTTAACCTTACTTTGTTATGAGTTTTTACGCGAAACCACACAAGAATCCCAACTGATACCAACCGTCTGGAGCTAGTGAGATCGTGGCATCTCCAATTGGGCATCTTGTGAGTTTGAAGGTATTAGGCAGGAGGAGATGGGAAGAGGAAGGTCGGGAGGTATCTGACTATTTAGATCTAACACTGCCAATGACATTTCAAGCAACGTTTAGTTATGTCTTAATGTTTTTACATGTCAGTATTTTTACTTTGATGACTGTACAGTTTAGGGTTGTTGTAAACAGAAGTGGCGCCCTCTGTGATTCTCAAAAAGAACCGTCGAAGTTTTCAAACCGCGGCAGCGTGTTTTTATTTGCCAGTAATCATAAATACGCTATATTAATTGTATAATATTTTCGTTTAGCCTTCTGGCTTTTGAATAGTAATTTGTACAACTTGGAAATTATTAATAAAACTGTTAATATAAAGCATTTGTAAGACTGACGTCAGAGAATAACGATTTTCTGCGACCAATTTTAACGATAGATGTAAATTAAAAATAAGTTTAATGAAATATTTGTGACAACTGCACCATTAAATTTTTTTATTTTTGAATACCGCACAAGAGTCCAAACTTCCCAACGCCAGTGGCACTGTGGCATCCCTAATAAGGGTATGTTGAAGGGCTAAATGGAATGGGTAGAATAATTAAGTTTCTATGATTTAAGATTTTCACGGCCAAAAGTGTTTTTGTTATTTATTTTTGGGGTGTTATGCCGTGTTGCTCTACCTCCTTCTTTAGCCAACGTTTCGGACAGCATTGCAGTGTCCATCATCATCTCACACATCTGCCCTGATGATGGACACTGCAATGCTGTCCGAAACGTTGGCTAAAGAAGGAGTTAGCTCAACACGGCATAACACCCAAAAAAATAACAAAAAAAAAGTTTCTGATTCTTCAGATCTAGTCACTAAACTTGGCTAAAGCTATTTTAAGCAATGTTTTAATTTTGCATGGCGGTATTTCACTAGGGCGGTACTGAGAGTATTTACCAAATATATTAGTCATTATTCATTAATATTGACGTAATGCATTTGAATATTCTGATGAAATAGTTTGGTTGTGTTATACCTAGTATTATTCTTGAATAATTTGTAATGTAAGAAATACACATAATATAACCTTGACTATCGAAGGAACCAATTTTTTGCTCTATCCGTTGCACAACATAGTTGTTACATAATTCTGTAAATGTTAAATGTGAGCCAGGTGGCCTCGTAGTAACCCAATTGGTTCGTGATTTGTCCCAACTGCTCCCAATAGTGTGGAGCCTGTGACACAAAGGCATACCCAATAATTGGGAAAGGAGAGAATAATTAACATAAATTAATTATATTTAAGATACTTATTACTTTTGATATCTTAATATATATTTAAAGAAAATCAGCTTGCGTATGTTTGTGTTCGCAGCACTCGAAAAGTAGTCGACTGATATCGCAGAAAATTTCAAAGTGTGTTCTCATTAGTGCCAGGAGTGTTTAGAGATTGTTTGAATAATGATAAACACATTACGTACCATGTCTGCACCGGAATGATATACAGACTCGAATTAAAGTCCAGGTAATTACAGTTTTTTAAGGCGATGCACTACGTAGTAATAATCGTGTGTTTTTGGTTTAAAAATTTGGTCGCCTAGAAATGTTTCAGATGCTTTAATTAAATACTGCGAGTAGAATACATCTTGACCTTTGAAACAATCGAGTATTTTTTAGATAAGTCTTTTTATAAGTCCAGAAAAAAATAATGTATAGACCTATGAAAACTGCTTTAAAGTTCAAAATCTCCTACTTACGAACCCATTTTCGGATATGGTTTTATTGTATAATGTGGAAAATTAAGTTATTTATAAAATGATAGAAAAAAGTTTTTAATATTTCTGCCTGAAAATCCACAAAATAAAATAAAAGGCACTTTTTGGCCATGTATTTTTCTTGCATAAATCAAAACAGGCGGATGGTGTGAAGCGGGAATTTAAGCCTTATCGCCATCTACGCAAGGTGTGTTATTGAAAGTGGCTCGATTCAAAATATTACACTACGTAGTGCATCGCCTTAACAGTAATATTGTGGTATACAGTACTGAATGGTGGAAGAAGTTAGAGACGCCTGAGAAAGAATTAACAATAGCGAAGTAAGCCCGGGGTTTTGTATAAGAAAAGTATTTATTGATTTTAAAAAATATTTGTAAGTTAGGTGTGTCAAGCTGTATAAGGTTTTTAACCTTGTCCCTTTCCAGCTAAAACATTGTCTTGTCACGTGACAATCCGTGTTTCCTGGTTGGACGCTTCCCTTCTTCAAACACAGATGTCGTGTTTTGAAAAATAACACAGTAAATTTTCCGGACCTTCGGTGCTACAATGCCACTTCCGCTTCGTAGTCAACTACCTGCCACTTCCGCATTGCGAAGACTGCGCGACTGTATTAATAGAATTATAAATAATAAATATTATTTATTTATAATGAAGCAGGGAAACAATAAAGTTGCGGCTATTTAAAAACAAGGCCGACGCGTCTCTAAAGAGGTAGAAACTAAAATATACAAAGGATAATGTTAAAATCAAGCACAAAATACACATTTTAATGTTAACAGTTCGGTAGCAATGTGGCAAAGGGTAATATCTGCTGTTTACATAATTTTAAAGGAGTACAAAAAATCGGTTGGTTAATTGGACAGGGTATTTATTATCAAAGATAATTTCAAGCTTTATGTATGAAAACATGCGTTATTAACATTCCAACACAACCTCATTATTATTTTTCTTAATCATATTAAGGTTTTATTGTTATTTAATATTTTAAGCAGATACGGCTTTATGCCACATCTAAATTTTTCACAACTCGCATAAAGTTACCTTTTTGCTTCTATTTACATCTATTATTTGGCCACACTAATAAAACATAAAAGTTGGCCAATTAAAATTATTATTTTTGGGTGAGTTCATCAGTTAATATCTGTTAGGGCGAAAATATAGATTTGTTCTTTTGCCGCATGATGTTAAACGCATTTTTGCAAGTGGCATTAAGTGACATCTTTCAATAATTCACAAATATATAATTTTTCAGCTCTAGCCATATTAAATAATATACTGTTTCGAACATTTTCAAGGAAAAAAAATGACCAAAACTGCATCTATAATCCTTTGCCATATGTCTACTGATTTGCAATTAACGGTACAATAGCCCTTATTAGAAAACACAAACTTAAACTGAACCTAAGCTGTGTCTAGGTACAAAGACTTGAGTGGTAGGTAAATACTTTCAGTATCGCTCTGGTTGTATAACACCATTAAAAAACTACAGTTGTTAGTAATGTTTAGTGACTATATCTGAATGGTCAAGTACTTGTCAACCTACCTCTTCGCCATGTCTTTCCCTTCCTATTTCATTCACAGAACAACTATTTTTCATACTGGCCCTGAGCAGTTGAAATTTTGTGCGTAATTTACAATAACACAAACAAATAGGTACCTATAGCACAGACAAAGGATTTGAATTATATTATTATTATTGCTTATAATATTTTCATACCAAATCATTGTAATTAATTACAACGCACATTTTAAGGCGATTCACTACGTCGTGTAATATTTTAAATTGAGCCGCTATCAATAACAACCCTTACTTAAATGGCGATAAGGTTTAAATTCCCGCTTAACACCCATCCGCCTGTTTTGATTTATGCAAGAAAAAAACATGGCCAAAAAGTGCCTTTTATTTTATTTTGTGGATGTTCAGGCATAAATATTTAATTTTTTTTCGATCATTTTATAAATAACTTAATTTTCCACATTATACAATTAAACCATAATCGAAAATGGGTTCGTAAGTAGGAGATTTTGAACTTTAAAGCAGTTTTCATAGGCCTATACATTATTTTTTTCTGGGCTTATAAAAAGACTTATATAAAAAATACTCGATTATTTCAAAGGTCAAGATGTATTCTACTCGCAGTATTTAATTAAAGCATCTGAAACATTTCTAGGCGACCAAATTTTCAAACCAAAAACACATGATTTTGCATTACTACGTATGGCATCGCCTTAATGAGATTATTAAATACCCTTTGTCACTAGATGGCGCCATATTGCAATATGCACTTTTGTTTTTCCCCATCATATACAATAGAAAATAATGCTTGTCACGGATTCAAAACGTTGAATGGATGCCTTCGGGCAACATGCACAACAACAAAAATCAAAGTACCTACTTACCTACGTAAATAATTTTTTTGTTTTATACTTTTTATTTTTACTTCTAGAGGTTTATAAAGAGTTATGACTCTTCTAGTGTTATTGTATACAGTTATGTAAATCAGGAAATGCAGTAGAGGAATTCATCTGTCAAGGTTAGCTTACATCATTCGAGATACAAGCATAGCTTTTTTATTAAATCTGGATCGTAGTAGAAAATATGCTGAATACATTAATTATGTATGCATTACAAAAATATACATCAATTTTACATTACACGAGTACCAACACGGGTGAGCACCCGAAAAAAATTACCATCGTAAATTTATAAAGAATCTCTTCAAGTTATAGGTAATTCTGGTTAAATCGGGATTGAAGACCTTACTAATGAATTAACACGAAACACGTGTTCATGAAAATTCTTTTTTTTTTCATAGTAACGAAAATTCTCGATATATTAATATTAATAAGGCCTGTTAATTTATCATGAGAAAAAAAAATCGATTCTTCTCTGCGTGGGTACCGCAGAAGAGTTCTCAATGATCTCAATTATCTGGAGCCAGTGAGACTATGGGATCCCCAATTGGGATATGTTGAGGCTGAATGTGGTGGGAGGAGAAAGAGACGAGGAAGATGAAGGTAAGGAGAACATATATGTTCAGATCTGACACACGAATAACGTCATTTCAAGTAAAGTTTCGATTCTTATAAATGGTGATTTTTCACCAGGGCGATACTTCCGCTATTGTGCAATGGTGTAGGACTTCGCTAACATTGGAATTGAATTCAGGGCGCCAAGGTGGACCCATGACGCATTTGTCAACTCAGCTACTAACCAGTCAAACTTGTTTTAGTTATTGCGTAATATGGCCATAAACAATGAGAAATGATTCAGAATTAAATTAATGAAGCTTATGATACAAACGTCTGCAATATTACATCATTTGTGTTCGTGTCCATTGACATCAACAAGAACTAACGACCTACGTGATATTTTAACAGCCCAATTTTCAAAAGACGCAGATTCAAAAATAGAACACGGAAGAGAACGAACGTTTTTTTTTAAATTCTGAGTTCGAAATAATAAATCAAATCTTTTGCCAATTTTTTTTTTTCCACAGGACTAATAAATTCTAACAAAAGAGACTTTTATCAATTTTCACGACGCCAGAACTCTTGTCTTGTCTTGTTTAGTAATGTTTCAATTTATGCATTGCTCGTGATGTAATCTAAAACTTTTATTGGCCTATAGTTACATAGATGCGGACGGAAGAGATTTTTTTACAATTTTTTTTCATGACGTCAGAGCTCACAGCAATCAGACGACACAGACAACAAGATCAAGATTTTCAAAAGCATTTTTTTTTAAATCTGGATATCATGCAATAGTCAAACGGAGCAGAACCAGTGGATCTACGTCACCCCTGACATTGTGCTAAGTCGCCAGGTCTTATAACAAGTCATGTTAAATGTATGCAGAATTTTCTCCATATGCGATGTTCATTATTTTGATTCCGAGAATTGGCGCGCAATTCTGACGTTTAATTTCGCGCGCAATTATTCAATCGTTCTGAGAAAAGCGGGAAAAACACGCTTAAATCAAAATGATCCTTCATCCTTCTTGTTATTGTTATTGCACAAATACACAAACAAAATCGCAGGAAGATGACGTAATAACAATATGCAAGTAGATTGTTTTGCTGAGAGATGTTTTACTGCGTTTTGTTTAGCTGGGATTTGTTTTGCTGTTATTGGCGGCCATATTGTATCATTGTAATTGGCAGTTTGCGTAACCAGCGTGGTTATTAAACAATTGTATTATTGATGCCAATACAATCGTGCTATTGTTCCTGAATGCTTTTACCAATATTGTTATATTATCATTATGCCATTCTTCGATTGAAACTTTGTTGAACCAAATTACGGTAACATTGTAAAAAATGATGAGATGCTTATTCGGGTCACCGGATAAATGGATCATATATCAAAACACGATTTTGAATAAAGGATTTTCTTACTTATCCGATATTTCGCTTATGACAACAACTCATCACACGGTTTTTCGGGTCACCGAATAATTGAATCATAAAATAAAATACATAATTGTTAAGAGTATATGACAAAAACCCCTCATATATTCCAATTTTTCTTCACTACGTAACTGTCCTTGAAAAATCAACATGGCATAAAAAAAGTTGTTAAATTTATATATTTTATTTTCTGTTACATGATTATTTATGAGATACTTATAGATACATCGTAAATTATTAAACTTGAAAAACCGGCCCATTCGATATTATGTAATTTCCGGGCTAGATGTAGATATTTACATTTTCGGCAGTGATATTTTGTACACGTACAAGGTATGTGATATTTACAATACTAATATGTTACGTGTTGTATATATTACGCAGTATGTAACATGTAACGTAGTGAGAGATCAATAAAATTATGTAAATTGATTATTAACTCTACAAGGAAGAGAAGAACCTGTTTTATATACTACTGCGGCCTTAACTATATGAGCATATTGGGGCAAGTTGAAACAATAAGTATAAAACGGATAGATTCATAATGAGAGTGAAACGACATATTTGATGTCTAGTCTCTCTCCTGTTCATAATGAAAGTGCAAAGCTTCCAATATATTTTATTCAAGATGAAGATAAAGATGGATATGTATAAAAGTGCTCCATTTTTGACTCCAGGTGTTAATAGGACAGAAAAATTTAAAGGAGTATCTCGTTTCAGGAATGGAATGAATAATTTTCGTTTCCTCCAAAATACATAAAATGAGGTTACTACACATTTAAATATTTTTTTTACATTACTCATCAAATTCCGGTCGGTGGCCGAGTTGCGCTTAGGTCTCACTCGGGCATAGTGTGTTCAATTCCTCGGCTGGCTAAGTCCTCCATCACAACACAAGCAACATTTTCAGCTTACTGTGGTGGTAGTAGGAGATTTTCAAATATTGTCAGGTTATTCGTAACCCAGGAATGTTTGTCTTTCTTTAAAAAAAAAAATGGAATCAATCAATTTGATGAAATACTCTGAAAAATATATTTTTTGCTTACTTAAATATGTATTTTTAACTTTTTTTTGCTTAAGATTGTTGTATCGATTACTACTACCTCATTGTATGTATTTTTTTTAACTCCACTCCAATAACATGAAAAAATATGGTATCAACCAAGGATGTATACATTTTTTATTTTTGCCTCTTCCAATTTGCCCCTTTGCTCTCATTGCCCCACTCTGCCCGGCTGACACATGACCATGGTAATTCTAGTTACGGCATGTTTTGTGCCGCTAACCTTATGCGCCAATTACGGTGACGCCAGTTGTGCGTAATAAAGCAGACGTTCAGTACGTGAGCCCGGAATCGGAACTATTATCTAGCATCATCTATGTCTTCAATAAACAAACAGAATGCATTGAAAAGATCAACAGTATTTTTTAGCATGCCCGCTACCAGAGCTGTGAAGCCAGTTTTAAGAATAAAATTATTAAATAAATCACTTACAGGCCTCACTGTATTGAGAATTTTCATGGTGAGATTCCATAAATAGATAGTTACCCAATTGCGGGTTTACTAGTGTACGGAAGTAATATTAACTATTGATTCTTCATCCCAGTACCTGATAATTCAGATGTCTTCTTCCTGTGCTCCTCCTAAAAGAGATTTACTATCATTAGGGAATTAGCTGTGGCCCAGAATAACTCATCGAAACTGCACTCGTAACTGTCGGTTAGGTTTCGAACCGTGCTTTCTCTTCTTCTATTACGGCTTCCACAAATCTTCCCAGCGATTATCAATTTTTGAGGAACTTTCATTCCTCAACCTATAATCAAGATTTTTCAAGGCATTTACCAAAAATGCCATAAAATTTCATGTACTGGAAAGAAAAAGCATAATCTTTCATGATTTTGCATAAAAAAATATGAAGACAGTTGCGATAGGATCACTGGTAAATAATTAGCGACTAATCAATGTAATATTTAATCACATTAAGCGGCTAATTACATTAACCGGCGCAACCCATACAAACATTAGTTTATTATTGTTTTTTTTGGCAAAATTGTCATTAATTGTGTTGTTTTATAGGTTTATGTATGTATATTGTATACCTACTGACAGAGAAGACAGCAAAGTGATCTTTGGCACAAGGAAGAGTAGATTATAATAGGTTTTATAAAAACACAACCCAGAAATTTATTGGTGATGTTTGCAGAAATAAAATGTCATGGTAACTATTTTATTAACTTTTATTGAAGTAATTTATTTAATCACTCACTAACGCGTCGTAAATTAGGAAAATATATGATAGATTTAAGCCGGAATAATAAAATTAAAATAATAATAAATAATTTGGTATTTGTAAATATTAAATAAAAAGAGACGTCATTGGTGATAATCGTTAAAAAAGAAGAAGGTCAGAAAGTACCTGGATGTTCAGATCCAGTCACTAAAGATAGCTTTGGCAACTTTTGAGACACTTTTCCAATCAGAATATTGTTCTCCTCACTAGGTCGATGTAGAAAGAATATTTCCCACTCGGGAAAATTGTGCAAATTTTCTATTTTTGAAATCTTTATTTAATTCGAACCCGCAACCCCTGTGGCCAGCTTTTCGCTCTAACGTAGATCCGTCTAAGTCTACAATAATTATAAATTTGTCGCAATTGTCTTCTTTTTATAAGTTAACCTAACAAATAATAAAATATACCCACGCCTAATAAATATACGTCATGCGTTCAATTATAATTATTTTCTCGCAACCGTTAAGTATGTCAAAGTATTATACAATGCGATTACGCCGATAACTGTTCTTCATAAATTATTTAGTACATACCACCGAGATGAGACTCGTAATGTAACCGTGAATGTAACTGTTTATAAAAAAAACAACAAAAACTCGTTTTGCCTCATTTGAATGACCTGCTGACTCCAATATTCAATAATAAAGATACAAAATAATATTCTTATATATACTTAAACATACTCGTATGAAGAATACAACGATAGAAGAAGTCGGATACGCCTGAGGAAGATATGAAATGATCAAGTGAATGGAATACTTGAATGGGGCCATGACAAGAGTCAAAATAACAGAAGAGCATGTATGTAAATGAAGCAAGGAATTGTTGGATTGAATTGTTGTTCCAAATGATGATCAAAGAAATATTGATGGGAAGACATGATGAAGGAAGACGCTAGACTTACCGAGATGTTCAGAATTGAAGCCTGGTGGATAAAGGATGCGCCGATGAAATCAAAACTCCTATAAGAGAAGAATCAGTAGCAAAATAAGAAGACCTTAAATTGTTATTGGAAGCTTCTGGATATTGGTTCTTTTGAATGACTCTTAAATTAAGAATAACGCGCAAATTTTTGGCTTATCTTCAACAAATTTAAGACCTAGATTTGCTTCTTATTCTTGTGTTCTCTTTTACCGGGGTTTGGCTTTCATCAAACACTTCACCTTAAAAATATACTTATCTAATAACATCAATTGTTTAACTTTTATCCATGTTTACAAGTAAATAATCCTGATTATTTTGCAACAGTTCGGTTAATATAAGTGCCTAAGGAATTTCTCAAGCCCAGCAGTAGAAGTACCAAGTAGTTTCACACGCGGACCGTATTGCTTATGATTCCCTCTCTTCCCCTTCGCCTTTTCCCCTTCTCCGTCTCCACTATCTCTCTATTCCACAATGTGTTGCGGAACTCTTGCTGGCCTTCGGATATGCTCGGAAAATGAACCATTGAATAACTTAGAACGTGGATAGAAGAACGATGAAATAATTCCTGTAATATCAGAACGATAGATGTGGAAATTACCTGAGTCTAACATTTCCTATTATATTGTGTTTCAACAACCACTGCTGTTGATTGCAACAAAGATTTCATATAAAAAGAGAAGCATTAAAATTAAGAATGAAATTCAAGTTTTTATGTATGAATGTAAATGTAGATAGCAACAAACCCTGAATCGGTGATGGCATAGTCAAATTCTGGCACCAACCACTCAACAATACTCTCACGCAGTAATCATCTTAAAAATATCCTCTCCACCAATCTGTGTGGAGAAACTGCTGTTTATATTGTAAATAATTAACAGTATTATTTTGCTCTTCATCTGCTACTCGTTTTTCCTCCGAAGTCACAGGCCCTAAGTCGCTACCCTGCGTAACGCCGTATTACTTAACTGTTGTAACTAGTATCTTATTGCCAAGAGCGTGGAATGGGAAAGGAAACAGCGGATTTCGAACTTGCAGCATGCAATACTTCTTATCGGAAATATGGCGTAACAATCAACGGAGGTGCCGGGCTTGTCTCCACTTATCTCAGTTTACAAATAGATGCTGTGGTATACGTTAACTCGTAACCTAATTTTGGAAACAAACAATAGATACTAAGACTCTCGAACTTGTAACCGAATCATTTTTATCATAAGGTCATTGGAAAATACAAAGGGTGGGTAGGTCTTTTCTAAACTTTTAGCATGTAATTTTTTATTGGCGCTGCAGAGTCCTTGACGTGTCTTGGACACATCTAAACTCCAGCCGATCTCCTACAGTTTTCAGATCTCTCAACACTCTTTCGTCCTGCAAGTTTATTAAAAAAGAAACCACGTTTGTATTCTGCTATCTTCCACCCTTTCTGCAATCCACATATTATCTTCTCCAAGAGAACAGTCCAATAAATCTTATTATTAACGGCTATTCTAAAACCACTTATTGCTGTTAAGATATCCCGAAATTCCTTCATCTTGCAGTCTTTTTGGCAACAATTAGCGATATCGGTATCAACTCGCTTGTATTTCAATTACGGCTTAGAGTCAATAATATAACAATTATTGCAACTTATCAAAAATACTTAAAATTTTATAATATTAATGAAAATGGGGTGAATTTGCAATAATAATTTGCAACAAATCAACATCTGGGTCGCTGCAAACAGTTGCGAACGCAGCCACGTTAGGCTGCTTGGTTGTGTTGCGAGATGTTGCGAAGTCAGCCCGCTGACCGTGTGCCGGCAACGTTAAGTGACGCAACTGATTGCAACACGGCGCAACTCCAATCTGTGCAGTTGCGCATTGCCTACTATTTGTGCTATTGCGGGTACCTTTAATGCCACACTAATGAAAAATGTCACACGGTGGTTAGGATTTGGTACTGACTGAACTATTATCCACTCAATTTTCTTTGTCTAGACTTTTGCCGAATTCATCTTAAACTAGAAGTTGAGTCAGGTTAGTAACAGTGTGGCGTCTTGTGTTATTTTTTGACAATTTAAAGCTCATGATGAAAATGACTTCAAAAGGTTGTATGAGCAGCAACTTAAAAATTTGAGATAAAAAACTGTTCCATCTTCATTTTCAAACGGTGAGCTCTATTATCTTGAAAATTGAACCGTTGTTTCCTTTTTGAATTTTCAAGCCAATGCAACTATTTTAAGATCGTAGAGTATCATCCATCATGAGCTATAGAGCTTCAAAAATGTTAATTGTTTCAAGGTACATCCCGTGATTTTCGCGTATAACAGGAGCAACTAGTTTATAATAATATGGTGGCGGTGATAATGCACACGCGGTCGTCCCACAGCGTGCGTGGCACACGTGACTGATCATTGGTCACGTTAGCAACGAGCTTGAATGTAGCATTAGCGAGAAAACAGTTTTTAAAATGGCATAATTGATTTCAGATAAATAATCTGTTACATCTCTTACAAAGTAACAATTCAGCAACAATTTAAAGTTTGTTTTTACTTAACCTAACATAAAACAAATTACAAATTATATTATTATTATTGTATTTGACCACTGCCTTGTCTCCTGTATACGTTGAGTATCGCCCTTTTACGAGATTAACAGTCATTTTCTAAATGACACTTCAAATGGCTTTAGCTATATTTTGTCACCAGAGCTGATTAGCCAGGTACTTTCCTACCTTCCACTTTCCGTTCTCCACCCCTCCCTCCCTCTATTCCAGTTGCTTCCTTCAGTGTCACAACATTCATGTTCCACTGACTTCGAGTAGTTAAAAATATAATTATGTGTTAGGAAAAGATGTCAGTATACGTGCAAACATTAGTTTTATCATAAAAGGTATATTATTTCACAGTGGCAACACAGAAATAGGCCTGTTTCATTATGTGGCAATTATTATTATTACAAATGGTTATTATATGCAACAATTCCACGTTATTATGACAAAACCGTTGGGCGCCAATTGCGAAACCTGACATAATAACCAAGCGATTATCACTCTTACGGTTAAGACCAATAGGGTCAAAGTTGTGTTCTATCTATGCGTAAAGGTAGCTGTTTGTTAGGTAAAATGGTAAAAGTCTTATCAAGCGAATTAAGTATTTATTGCAATGGTTATCAGGGTCATAATGGCGTGCATGAAATACTAGTAGTAATATTTTGTCAAGCGATTTTCGTCTTTATTAGAATGTTTATTAAGGTCATAATGGCATGTATGATATAGTGGCGCGCGCGTTAAGGTATTGCACCGAACCTAACCTCAAAAGTTTTGCCTTACGACCGAATTTCGCAATAGATGTCGTTGACTTGTTGCGCAGGAAACGCGCTGCATAAAATTTTCGAGATCGGAAAAACTTTGTGAAATGTACCCAACTAAGTGCAATAGTTGCGAAACATTATGCTTAATATAGTTGTGATTCTTGTATGGGGCGCTTTTGCGAACGGTTTTTTGTTTCAAGATATTTTAGAAAAAAAAACACCACAGTTGCAAATAAAACACACTAAATATCATAAAAAAAACACAGATATTACAATTTCTAGATGTGCCTATGATGGTATCCAAAATTTAAAATATTTAAAATGTAATTATAGATATTGCGAGATATCCTCATAACACCCAGAACAGATACGGTCCCAAATTTTATTGGATAAAGGAGAAAAACATAAACGCTAAACCCGACATTAATATGGAAGATAGATGCATTTGGAAATTGGATATAAGACGCATCCTCAAGATACCCTGGACAGATAGCGTGACTAATTTGGAAGCTTTTTTAACAATAATTGTACTATAAATAAAGAAGGAAACTTCAAAATCTAAGTCACATCATAAGTAGTGACAATTGCAAGATCATCTAACTGACAATCCATGCAAAAATTGATGGAAGACATGGAAGAATAGAGGAAGATGATTTAAATGTGAATACCATAAGAACAGGTTTCCGAAAATCATTAATATTTTAAAAAGGGCTAACTGAACAAAATCGGAGTGACTGAACAAAGGATTCAGATTTGGTTTCGTATTACAAGTTTACAAACATGACACAGTTTCGAAATAAAGCTTGATCGAATACAATTACAAAGCTCGGCTCTCAATGAACATAAATCTTAAATAATAATGGATGGCTTATTTCTACAATAAACAATATTATGACAAGGTGACTGAATAAACTGACTTCATAGTCATTAAAAGGAGAACATGTACAACATTTTTTCGTAAAATCTGTCTGGACAATCATAATGGGAAGTGAACAGACAAATGATTCATAATACTTTAAATAATCTCCAAAGCCTTTTTTTCGTGTCAGGCAATTTGAATCACTTAAAATATGCATCATTGACTATCGTTTGGGTAATCATCACCCTGCAAACAGCAGTCCGAACTTACTATACTTGTACCTGTCACGTAGACTTGATGCCAAACGAGGTTATTTTTGTTATAAGTAGGGTAGATATAAATTATTGACTCATCGTGATGTATCCAACAGGATAATTAGTCACTTATCATATAGGGCTATCTAAATCATTATCAAATGGGTCAATCAAAATACGTCATATATTTGAGGGCTTATCTATTAATCTAAAATAGGCCAAATGAATCATAAAGTTTTGAAAATAATCCAATTATGCATAAGTATTTATAATTTTTGGCTTGCGTCCTTTTAAATCATCAACCATCATTCATCATATGTACATCATCAGCGCTAAAACCCTAGGAAACGTCTTCACTATCTTTGACTAATTCACTCCAGATTTTCTCCAGATCTAAAGCTATGGTGTTTTCCTGCACGCCTTTAAATCAATTAGCTTAGCATCTGAAACATCTCAAAATCATCTTCAATAATCATCATTAGCTTAAAAATGATTCTTATGATGTTTGGCAATACATCATACGTCTTCGGCGGTACAGCTCTTTGTGTCTTGACCACCTCCGGGAGAGTCTTCGGCTCCTTTTTCACTCATATTACATCCTTTTAGTTCCTCACGTCTTACTTAGAGATAGTTCTCTGAATCTTCTTGTATCATCTCGAATCATCAAATTATTATAATCAGCTTTAAAATTATCATTTCCCCATGCTGTTTCTTGCGGCAACCGCCCCGGTCATCGCCTTTTGTCTTCTGGTGCCGTGAATCATACTACGTTATATTATTCTGTTACGTTTAACGATTACACCGACACTCTTACATAACTTAGCACACGGCTTACCGTGACGGTGCCGCCTCCGGGAAACTGGGTTAAGAGCAAAATGTACCGTTGATTACAGCATTCTAGGTGTCGTATTGCGGGAGATTGCCGACGTCGGTAACCGACGGATTGTGAGCTATAAAAATCGGATTTTAACTGTAAATCAGAAATCTGTACAGTACAGTGGTGTTTTAGCAAACACTTTTCCCCCATCCCTTGCATTTCACATTGTGTTTGCTCTTGCTTTTTTCAGGTTACATTTATTTTGATTTTAAATACAATTTTTTCAAAATGCGCCCTTTGTCTTATTTTCGACAGTTTTAGCGTTCATTGCTTAGTTCTAGCGTTGTGAATTTTAAACAGCATTTTCTTTTTGTAATTTATTTGTCAACCCAACTATTTTCAGCTCGCTATAGTATCTAAGTCACGAGCAATAAAGCTTTCAAATAACAATTTAACGATCCAAAAGAAGAGAAGACGCCATATTTATTATTCAAAAATTATTCTAATGGTTTCTGGAAAAACAGTAGTGATGTGGAATTAGAGTCTTATTTTGTATTGTGGCAAAAAAGTAAATTTTTCATGCTTCTGTTCGTATTTTTATTCATCCCCTTCCTTTTCGCACACTTCTGATTTAAAGTGAGGTTATATTGCTTTTTAGCCATGCGATAATACAAAGGTACGCTACCCCTGCTGAAGTGTCTTCTCCACGAAGATGTTGGTACTCTTACATTTAGTATCTCTTTGACACCATTTGCCACCCATTCATTTCAAAACTAGTTCTTTTGCAAGTGGCTGGCTTACTGTAAGCGAGCAAGCCGAGTACCGTACAATGCCGAACTACAGTTGTTGAGTTGTTGAACGATGAGGGCTTATGAAGACAAAAAAACGCACTAATCAGAAATGCAAAACGGTAATATCAACATTTGGAGCATGGGCTGATTGGACCTGATCAAATCAACAGTCACTTTTTTTTGTATTTGCTGTTATTTGTTCGCTTGGTTTCTTACTATTCTTTTTTGGTGTCTTCTACCATAGGAGGTAGGCTATCATCAAATTTTATTTTCCCACTTTTTCCGTGACTTCTATTTCGTTTGTTTGTATTCGATTTTTTTCAGTATCTTCTGCAATCAGATGTTAGTTATCATCAAATAATTTGTCGCTTTACCGTAACTTCTTTCGATTTAAGCCTTTTTAATCCCTGGATTTGTTGAATGAGCTGTTATATTTTGTCTACCTTCAGACCTACCCAAATTAGAAGAGATCTCCTTTTTTCTCTTATCTAAAACTAACCCTCTCGTATCGGAGGTTGATTATCGGGGCAATATTTAACCTGCAACATTCAGCCCGGAAATGCATTTCGCACTAGGATAATTCTTATGTTTGCCGTCTTAATCAAAAGTAATTATTCACTTCTGAGTTCAACCCTGCGGTATTTAGTTTGTGCCATATTAAACCAGCATTATTGTGGTAACCAGAAAACTTTACACAATGAGTGGCGCAAAAATTATGCAAAATATTACGATTTGATTAATTCGTTGCACAAATGACGGTGTCCTAACTGTTCCACCACCGTCTGATATCTCAAATCTAACTGGGTTATATTTTTGAGTTTGTAATGTGGTTTCTTTTTATTCTTTTTACGGTGAATCGTGCGATTTATGATGTAAACTGTTGTATATTGTTACATCGAGTTATATTGCATTGGAAAACGTAATAAGTTCAGTTATGAAATTAGTGTGCCGGCCGCTTTATGGTAGAATGGTTTATAATCAATATGTTTTCGGTATTCTCATTTTATATTATTTAGTTTTCATTAATTTCATTGAGCTTAAATAGTCCTTACATCTGTATTTATTAAACACCGATATTTGATACAGTAAAATAATTGGATTATATCCTAAACATTAATGTAACCTATAAATTAGTAAAGGGCCAACTTTTGATCCCTGAGTCTTTGATGTTTTTTTTTTCATCTCATCGCAGTTATTTAAATTTGATGGAGTTTAAATTTTTTAAACGGCTTTCGTTATTGGCATTGTAAAAATGCAGTCAAATAAATTTATTTTCCCTTTCAAAGGTACCGTTTTGCAGACATCTTTTTGTCAACAAATAATTAATAATAAATATTCAATCAAACTTTACTGCTTTCGTTAATAAAATTAATGTATAATACAATCTAAAGGAATAATTTATAGCTCATTAAAGAAGTTTTTTAATAGCGGAGGACCTAATTCAGATCCTTGCGGAAATCCCGTTTTTAATCTAAATGTTCCGTAGGAATAGTAGCACGTGTTATTCTACTTGGAAACATACTGTCAGTAGGGCAGTCAGCCAATGAGCGGACCTAGCCTCCTGCACCTACTCGCCCTTCCACTCCATTCACCCACCGACACACTAACCACGAACGCTAACTGGCTGACGGAACCGCTATAAGAACCGGATTGCGAACGGAGGAATTCGCTTCGAATCATCTCTCGGGTTAGCTCCGCTTTAACTGAGCGCGTGTTGCTTAACCCCGATATTTCTATTGCACTTAAACTCGAATCACGACTTAATTCACCTAGTTAAGAAATAATTTTGATTTATTTAAAAACGTTGTGATTTGGACATCGTTTTGCATCAAAATAATCTGTTCAATGTTCGATTTTAGTTTGTTTTCTAATATTAATACCTGTAAGAAATGTGAAGTTAATAGTTCGTTAGAAACCCTCATTTTTCTATAGTGTTATTTATTATCCTGCCTTCATGAGAAGCAGGCTCAGATTCCTATAAAGTTGAATACAATGTCTTGGAAGTATGATACATTATGAAACATCCCATGACAACCCCGGTGAACTTAAAAAAGGAACTGGACTACCTGCTTGCTGTCTCAAGAATAAGGACAATGGACCTATGGTATGAGTACTTGCAGAAGACATGCAGATAATCTTTAGCTATGTTTCGATCAGTCAGGTCAAATTTGTTTTGTAAATCTAATAAATAAATCCCATCTCCTGCATTTACGTATCCCATATCTCTTACCGAGTCACGTTAAAAACAAAACTTGTCTTAAAAAAATTATTTGTGGAACAGGATATAACGCAGGCGATATTTTTTCAAGTTATACAAAGCCTACATAGATTTATTCTGCATTTTTTTGCTGCAATACAACTTTATTGACTTCCTCCTCACTAACGGTGCTCATCTATGGTGACTTACTTTTAGATATGAGCGCGCTACCTGCGATAAAACATCGTCTATGCTTTTTATTTGTCCCACATTTTTAATTCTTCAAACATTCCATGAACTTATTTTTTTATCTTTTGTTTGCGCGGGTTGAATCTTCGAGCATTCCTTTGTCTGGGACTCGTCATGCTTTTAAGAAACGAAATTTTAACAGTATTTTAGGCAAAATAACTATTCTCTTTCAACAACTGTATTTTAAGCAAAAAATGCTCCCTTATTAAATGTTTTTTTATTAAAAAGAAATGATAGAATTGTAAGCAAAATAATTCTTGCATTTCAGGCCAAAATAACTATTCTATTTTAATAGCAGTTCTTTGGGCAAAAAGAACTCATTTATTTAAATAGCGTTTGCTTGGTGTAAAGAACCCTTCTACGAGTTTTTCTTAACTGTTTCAGGCCGAAGGAACTGTTCTATTTAAAATCTACCGGAGTCTCTGTCATTCTGTAATTAACAATGATAATATCCACATCTTTTAAAATTGAGTAAATAATGTGCCTATTTAATACTATCAAGCTAATACAATGTGAACTATTTATTGAATAACCTATTACTGGCGTATTGACTCATTTTGCCTACGTGTGGCGATAAGCTGTATTACGACATACGAAACATAGTAGTATCCTGAAAATAGATGATAAGCAACATAATGACTTCTATATATCATTTCATTATGTCATTATTTGATATCAATACTGGTTTTTCTAAATATTGTCTCAACGCCTACCTTTGAACATATATTTCGTTTTGGTGACGTTTTTGAGATTCCCAGAACAAATCAATATCTTTAAAAAATGTTTAATAATATGTTGTATTAGTTTAATTTTATTGGACTTTAAGCAATTATGCAAGTTTAAACATTGCAAACAGATTAATATATACATGTAGCACTCTGATAAAGGTTAAATTGTGTGTATATATATAGGTACCTCGATCTTTTAACCCTTTCAGACTAGAAACCTAAGAGTGGTAAAATAATGGATTTTTGTGTAGTTGTTTTTTTGATAACTTAGAATCTACTATAATTAGAAAGGACTTTAGTTTATTTATATTTAATATCAACGGTATAAAATATACCATATACAGTAAATTATAAACAGTGACAACAGAAAACATACAATTAACAACAGAAACTCTAGATGGATATAAAAAGTTAGAGATACAAGTACATGCAAAACTTATAGGTAGACTGGGTTAGATTAGTATTGATTGAAATATATGATAGTATCTATGATATAATATATTACAATTGCTAAAATGTATGCATTTATTTTCAGGTTTTGGTTGAAAGTAGGTAAGTGCCAATCAAGCTGTTCGTTCACCTTATTGACTATTTTTATTGACCCAGGTTTCCTCAGTTGCCCCAGGCAGTTCATTTTATATACATATTTATTTGAATTTTTACGTAAGTATGAGTAGACTTACATTTTATTGGTCATGATTTAAAAGATATAATATTAAAGCCTTTTTGTACCTAGCTTCTGTGCAGTTAAACAGATTAACTAACTATTAATTCTAAAAATCTGAATAAATAAAATTTCGGCCTTTAATATGTTTGTGCTTGCAAAACTCGAAAGTAGTCGACTGAAATCGATGAAAATTTCATAGTTTGTTTTTATTAGTGCCAGTAGTGTTTGGAGTTGGTTTGAATGATATTCGGGGATGCCCGAGTAATAATAAATCATCTCTTAACCGGAATGAGTTAAATGAGTTTAACCGGAATAGAATTAAAGTCGATGTAACATAGTATTTCAACATAACATTGTGATTTACAATACAAAAATTATGGAAATCGGTTTATTTAAAAATAAACTTACGGTTCAAAGGGGTTAATTTATACAGGTTCTTTTGAAATAATCTTTTGCATACCTCAGATAAAAAATTGCTGAAATTTTGTTTGATTTAGAAATTCCTCTTTTTTGTTTTCGGAAATTAGTTGTGTTTGAGTTGGAAATTCTTCGGGATCATATTGTAAATTCAACAGCATCTAACATAACATGATAAGGAGGTTTGATCAGTTATTTAAATAATGTGTAATCGTACGTAATGTGGAGATGAATCAACATTCTAGAATTTAACAATGAACGCATAACGGACAAAAAATTATCTCATAACAAAGCAGTACCAAGCAATTAAGCTGTATTGTAAAAATGGGCATGTGATATTCGGCTATATATTAACAAAGCAGAAAAATATACGTACATATCAAATATATATTTTACTGTAAGAAGTAGCAAAAACTCTGGAATAGTGTGCTCTAACGTCGAGAAACTTGCACAGCTCATTCTGTTTGAATTTTCTAGTTCAACACAACCAAATTAGAACCTGCTACCTTATTTTAATCATGAGATATGCGCTTTGAAATTTTATTCAGAAAGCTGAGACAATAAGACACCATGACATTGATTTTTCCGATAATTTATAATAATTTTGCTATCGGATAGTAAATGGTGCAATCCAGGCGAATCCATATAGCAACTACTAAACCATATAGTAAGCGTCTGATAAAAAAATCACACTTCTACGTTAGGAGGAAGCTACAAGCCAAAAATGTGTATATTCTTGGTATACCTTATATCGTAGGTAATAGGCATTGAAATCGCTTGACAAACGGAGTCTAGAAACGTTCGATTTTAAAAAAACTGGTTTTTACTTATTTTGTAAATAATTTTATAAGAAAGCAAAAAAAGTTAATCAAGTGAAACTGTCACAGATAATCTTAGCTATAATACTGTATTTTTTAAAAGTTGTTTCCTTTACGCGTTTATACATTTCTATTGAAAAAATATTTTTTGTAGTAGTTTGCATTTATATTTTTTATTGAGTATTTTTTTTTTGTATTCTACTCAAGCGAAGCGATAGGAAAACCTTCAATTTAACTAAAGCATAATTTTTGGTATTCATAATGTACACCAATTCGTTATAAAGATTAATCAAAATAGTGATTTGGCACTAAGCTTCGCCTTAGGCTCCATTTCTGCTGATTTATAACAAATATACTTTACTGGTTTTTAAGATCGTTAAAAAATATATTTGATTTTTTAAAGAAAAGCTCCATATATTAGCCGAGCTAAAAACTTTATTATACGATGTTCCCTTGAAATCGCAAGGTTTGCTCCGAAAATTACAAAAAAAACATCTGGTTTTGTTATATAACTAGAAACATTGAAAAAAAATATTTTTTTTATTTAAATGGTACTTAAGACATTTTCCGAGAGAATTTTTCTCTACTCAAAATAAGTGGTGCTTTATTTAATATTTTCGCTTAAAACTATTAATTATAATTATTTTTATATTAGTGTGCTCCCTCTAACAATCGTACTTATATATCTCCCTTTCAAACCATATTTTCTTTTTGAACGGTTATTACGGATCCTTTCGTTGAGTTAGATTAGGTTACGCCTTGTTACGTTGGGTTAGGTTAGCTTAGGCTTCGTAAGGGTCGGGTTAGGTTAGATCTAACCTAACTTACCGTACAAAGTACTAAGGATAATATGTTGTTTTGTATGCATATTATCAAAAATATAATCCTTAAACAATTTATTATTATGTAAAAAATTCGTACATAAGTTTCTTATCGAAGGTTACCTTCGATTGTCTTATAGAAGGTCACCTGGTTTGTCTCAGTAGCTGTGACCGTCGCCTTGACCTAGGAAGATGGAAACGTGTCCCCGAAACGCCGCGCGTGCAATGGAATTAAGGTCGCCCCCGCTGGCAAGTTCCTATGGACTGAGGCCAATGTTTCGAAAAATACGTGCAATATATTTTACGCACCTACTTGGATTAGAATTTGGATCGGATACAGATTTTTAAAAACATCAAAATATAAAAGAATATTTTTTTAAACTTAAAAATTAAGTTAATTTACTTTATTTTAGAAATTTGGGTAGGTATTTTAAAAAATACTCATTTTATTTTAGTAAGGTACCAATTAGAAGTGAGTTAATCAACCCAACTATGTAAAAACCCACATTTTGCTAAAAGTGTTTTAAATTGACGTGAGTCACGAAGTAGTACTGCACAGAGAAAAATGAGTGGTGATTATTTATTAAAATCAGGTTAAAAACGGGATTGCAAGCCGTTTCCTGTTAAACTTTTAGTACATTCCTGATATTTCGGAACACGTGTTCATGCACCTGCATTTTTTCTGATAATATAAAATGACGAAATGTGAAAATATTATGATTTTTATGAACACGTGTTTGCGATAATACATTCGTTTTTACCAAAAAATTTAACATAAAATCTATTAATTAATTTACTAAAGGCCTGCAGTCCCATTTTTAACTAAATTATATAATATGTCTAGAGAAATGTCACAATCTCAATGACAATTCTTTTTGAAAACTTTATATTGTTTATTCTGATTTGACTGCTCGTAGTAGGAACCACGAACATTTGAAGTCAGGCGGGATAAAAAGGTAGTAGACAACACGGCGACCATCTTAAACCGGAACCGGAACGTCACAAACAGATTTACAAATTAGACCTCGCTACTAACATGGTCAAACAACTAACACTACAAAATTAGTTGAAGAAAAAAGCTTTGCAAAATAATCTGTAGATGGCAGTGTTAAATTATTAATTAATTTGAATTAAAAAGTCATTACAATCAATTTACTTTAACTGTGTGATAATTTAATGTATGATTATGTAACGAACTTAATTTTGTTACGTAAAGTTGCCTACAGATAACTGACGATGGAGGATGGTCTTAAACAATACACATACTACTAATTCTGTTATTCAGTTAGATTACATAGAAATTATCACGTTTTTACCACTACATGGGAATCATCACATGTACACTTTGCAGGCGAGGAACGAGGCACGTGTACATTGCGCAAGGGGGCATAGAGGTCATATCCGCGTGACGCGTTACATAAAAAAATGATAATCATCTGTCCGGATTATGAGGCAATGAAATTATGATGTGATGGATTCATGATGATAGTGGGGCAAGTATAAACGGTTCTAATCAGCTTCATAGTTACAATGGGACAAGTTATTTATTATTTTTTTAAATACATCGAATAAGGAAGTTGAGTCCATTTTTTTTATTTTTTTTTATCAATGTTCGCATTCAAACTTAAATACTGGTATTTTTTTTTTTTTTTAAAGTTTGTTTTCATAGTTAAATTAATTCTCAAAGTTTAAATTTTATTAAGCCCGCCAAAACGAGCGGAATCCGAGCGGTAACAGGCGGGGTGTAGTGTGACGTCATTAGAACTGTGAAAACCGCGTCGCTTAAGCATTATGTATGGAAAAAAATTTAATTCTTCAACAAGGAATTCCAGTAATTTTTTTACCAATGTTAACCGTCTATTATAATTGATGTTATTAAAAAAAAAGAAAATTGATTAAGATTTGATAGTTAAATTAATATTTTAAGTTAGAATATTTGCTTTTCACGCCCGGTACGGTATTGCCGTCGCTACTTGTTGACGTTCCCCGCGCGAATTCAGGACCACCGCGCAGAAAAGTAGAGACCAAAAGTAAAATAACGGTTTACAGCCCAGTTCACTGTGAGACTTTTCTGAGCGGCCAGCGGCCTGAAGTGTATCATATGCTATGTGACATGTATAATAATAAAAACATCCAAGTTATGCAATAAACAACATATTATTATAAAGCACTATACGAATATGTATCTTTAGAAATCCATTTCATATAATAATAATAACAAATACGTACATATATTTGACAAACCCAAATAAACCTTTGGCCTATACACCTCTCTCATCTAAACCGACCATCTCTCATGTAATAGAAAGAGATGCACCATAGGTGTTCCGTTGTACGTACGAGTCACGACACATGTGACGACAGAATTCTTTCGACCAATCGTGGAGCGTATACAGTCTATTGCTATTGAATGCTTTTTCAAGAACGTTTAACTAATTCTAAGAATAATAATATAGAAATATATTTATATATTTAGAATCGATATTTTTTGATCTACATGAACATATTTTTTATAAGTCAAAATATTTTTCACTCAACTTCCTTAATAAGTGTTGTTTTCGGTAACGAATGAATGCAAATCTCAGAAGTGGAAATTAACCCACTTCCCAATATCAGATCAAGCTGAAACTTGGCAGATAGGCTCGTTGTCGACGACAATGCACTATATCAACTTTTGGTGGAACTCATGCACATACGTCCCACCCCCTTTATTCTAAAATTGAGTGACTTTATGTAATATACTAAATAAATTTCGGTCCTACCCGATTGGCATTTGTCGATATTAGTAGAATTTTTAAGATTCAATCCTTACTTCAACCAAATTATTTAAAAAAATAGTACAACATAAAAAATTCGTCCTTCACTCCTGGACACCATTGACCCCCCAGATTCCTCCCCTAATACTTTTTTCCTTCCCAGATCTTCCTCTCCTCCCTTTCCATAAGAAGTCCCTCCACACAGCATCCCCAAAGATGAGATAGGTCCTAAGTGATTTTTTTTCCTCAGAGCCTCCCGGCTAATGTAAAAAAAAACAATTAAATACATACTACGTTACATTAGAGAGTAGACTATATTATAACTTATATTGTACCTAAAAGTGTTATTTATTATCGAAATTCTTACGAAATAGATAAAAATAATCAGTATAATAATTATCGCCGTACAATAAATGTCATGTAAGTGAAATTACGTAAATTAATCAATGAAGTCTTATGTGTAATTTTCTTTGTTTGATAACAACTGTGCAAGTGCTTACGAAATATCCTGGAGCGATTAAAATACAAATACACTTTAATTAGTATATCATTTTATACTATTATATATTACTTTATCGCTCTAGATTTAAATAATTCTAAGAATTTCATTTATTAAAGGGTTTTAAAAAAACAAATCTTAGATATAATAATCAAATAAGTCAAGTACGTTCCTTAACACCCTGTATATTAACTCACGTAAAATGTTTATGAAAAATTATTTTAATTAATTATTCATGCTTACTGTGCAAAGCATTTAAAAAGGGTTTTAAACGGTGAGCTCTGGCTTAGTGAAATTTGCACAATTTTTTTTATCTTTGTAAAATTTCAACATCAATGCCACTGTTTTTTTTCGATGTCATTTCCATCATAAGCTACAAAGTACCAAAAATCATTTATTTCAAAAAAAAAATGTATTTAATTTCAACTGAAAAAATCATTTTTGCTGATCGAAATGCTAACATTGCAAAAGCGGCTATTTTTCTATTTATCCGACGAATTTTAGCATATCTCTTTTTTCATGACTTCCGCAATTTGAACAACGTTTTTAAATTTAAAAACTAAAACCAATTCTTGTCTAAAAATAAATCCCCCTAACACTTCCAATGGCACTAACCCCATGTATATCCCGTTAGTCACCAAACAACACTTTAGAAGAGGAAGCTACATCTATTTATAAACTACAAAAATGAACTAAAATAAACCATTTCTGTAAAGGGGAGTGTCATGTTTATGTTACCATAACATATATTTTTCAACATATGTTTTTAATTTTGGTAGGAACTTTTAAATTTAATGGCATTTAAAATTAAAACGCTTATTGCAATCATTCAATTTCAAAACGGTTATTGCAATCAATCGATTTGAAAACTTGTTTATTAGAATCAAAACATTAAAAAAATTAATGGTCTTAACAATTATCGAAATTATTTTCCATTCACATGAGAATACCTTCTTGACATATAAAAATTCAAAATATCAAAACTCGAAAAGTAGTCAACCGATATCGCTGAAAATTTCAAAGTTTGTTCTTATTAGTGCCAGGAGTGTTTAGAGAGATGTTTTGAATGGTAGAGGACGCTTATGTAGTTTTTTAACATTGAATGGTGGAAGAAGTCAGAGACGCCCGAGAAAGACATACCTGGCTATTCATATTCAGACTGTCTAGTCACCAAACAAACTGATCATTCAAAATGGTTGTCTTTCACTAGAGTGATATTGAGAGTATTTATTATTTGCCACTGGATATTAGAATCAGTGTTTCTTATTAAAATCGAAAGCTTTAATAAGTTATTATTATTTCTTACGTTATCTTCTCGTGACATAATTTAAAATGGCGCTACAAGTCAATTAATTGTATGTTTTTCCGTTCACGTGACAATATTATGGAATAACCTTTGACTAATATATTATATAAACATGTCTACTTATCGCCAGGTTGACCACAATAATAAAACATGACGTTACATAACATGTTATTATGTAATCTGCGAAATATAATAATATGTAATTCTATTTTCTATCCCTTTATCAACTATGTCTTTATCACAAACCATTTGAATATCTTCTTTAAAATAAGCCACGCAATTCAGTAAACTATAAAAATAAAAATGTTCGTTTGTAAAAAATCTTAAATCTCTGAAACTTCTTCACCAATTGCTTTGAAATTTTGACAAAACGTTGCATTCAAATACACTTGTGTTTTTATATACCTATATTATATAAATGTCACCTGTGACAAGCAATAACAGGCTTTATTTAAAAACAGCGCCATCTGTTTGACTTAAAAGCAACACTCACTATTGTTTTTCTATCTGCACAGACAGACTTAGCCACAATTATATGTAATTAATTGCCTTATTTTTTTTAATAATTAAATTTAAAAAATCGTTAATAATTATCACTATTACATATTAATAATCGTGTTTTTTTAATCTATTTAAGAAAAAATATTGAATAGTGTTATTTTATTGATTTGCAATAAAAAAGGTAATCGTTAAAAGTTTTTCTTCCACAAAGCGATTACGTTTTCAAAAGCCATTAAATTTTATATCAAACAAAAAAATTCTTTCTACCGCAAAACCAAATTTAATTCTCAACAGAAAAAAAACAAAGAATTATTCTCGAGTTATTAATTCAAAAAGAAAACTTCGAACAATGTTAATTTTATAAATAGAATTTTTATGACGTTTGAAAAACCTTCGAAAATAAACTGGAAAACATTTTAATTAAAAAAATTTAAAAAAACAAAAGTTATCGTGGTACAATTTTTTTCGAATAATAATTGTTTCCGACGTAACGTGCTTTTGTCCGGAATTCTTGAATATGGTGTCTTACGTCGTCATTGCGTAGGTACTTTCATTACTATTATTATTTCGTTGTATATATCTCGTCGAAAACGTGAATTGAACGGTCTCGCGTCGTACAACGTGACTAAAGCAACCACCCTGTTATGCGCAACGTGGGGTTACTTTGCGTTACAACAAGTTTGCCCCCTACCTACGCAAGCAAACGTCGCGTAATTCGCCCAACCATGTTGTACTTCTGAAAGTGGCTATATAATAAGCCCAGTACTGTAAATTTCTCTGAAAGTGACTATATAATACCACTATGGGGTCTAGTATAGTGAGATTGATAACTATACAATATTGTATCGATAAGCGTAACTACCGATGATTTTATACCGATTTCACGAGCACAGTCGCACTATTGATATCCAGACCGATGCTGATAACGCAATAGAAATGAATCAGAATTCGATTTACGCTGGCAATACTGGCGCATCTCTATATGAATTGACGATCGATTACAAGTAAAAGTAAAAAAAAATACTAATAAATTGACGGTTATTTTTCAACATAAGTTTTAGGTAGGAACTTTTAAATTTAATGGCACAACGCTTATTGCAATCATTCGATTTGAAAACGGTTATTGCGATCAATCAATATTCTAGATTGTTTATTAGAATCAAAACATTTAAAAAAACTAATATTTTTAGCACTTATCGGAATTATTTTCCATTCACGTGAGAATATCTTCTTGATACTCAACAAAACCCGAAAAGCAATCCACCGATATCGCTGAAAATTTGTTCTTATTAGTGCCAGGAGTGTTTAGAGAGTGATTTGAATAGTAGAAGTATTATGGTTGAAATTGAAACATTAACTTTAATATGCATTGGCAGTCCGCATGTACTTTTTGAAACTAAAAAGGGAAGTAATTAGTTCACGAGGTCATTAGTCATAATAACTAAAAACGTTTGTTTCTCTAAACTAAAATGGAATCCGTCGATCATTATCGTATTAATTAAATCGATGGATCGTATATACGGTTTCTTTCAGTTTTAAGAGCTTAGTTAGTTCACCCCCATTCATTAATAAGCCAGTTATTTTGCATAACGAACGATATTATCCAAACAGTTGTGCATATTGACAGCTTATTGACGACACCACGGAGGCCGCGCTAAAAGCAGCGGCTTTTGTCAACCTACTGTCAGAATCGTATTCTGACCGTGCTCGCAAATATCACTAACTCACCATAGATGAAGAGTTACGTCAATATCGTATTGACATGAACTTTATCGATTGTCCGTGCTACATCTCCGTTCTATTGTACTTTTGAAAGTTGATCTCTATTATACCCGCGTCTGTCTGTTTGTGTGCTTAGTTATTTTAATTCGCTTTTAACTATTATTTAGAGAATTTCTCCCGGAATGTTTATATATATATATACAATATTTATAGACAGTAGAGAAAAGTCGATCCACGCCGGGCACATGTCAGTTAGTAATTAATATGACCATTACGGTAGTGCACAAGTCTTGAGTCAGAAATAACTACAAGGTAATAACTTAATACTGTGCTGTGAGTCAATAATTTATTTATAAGTTATAGGTATGACATATTTGAATAAAAAATCCTCGATGAATATTCGTAGCATTGTTACAAATTTTGAGTAATTAACATAGTCAGTAATTAATACGACCATTACGATAGTGTGCAAGTCTTGAGTCAGAAATAACTAAAATGTAATAACTTTACACTGTGCTATGAGTCAATAATTTATTTATAAGTTATAGGTATGACATATTTATACTAAAAAAAATCCTCGATGAATATACGTAGCATTGTTATAAATTTTGAGTCATTAGTCCGTAATTAATAAGTTGTCTAAATACATACAAATGGAAAAATTCTTTCAAAGATAACAAATGTGCACATTTTTTATCAAAAAATATTATTTATCTTCGGGTTTTCGCTATCCGGTCGGCCGTTGAATGACCTCATTTAATCATCAGATTAAAGCCTACTCAATAATCAGATTAAAATCATAAATATTTTAACATATTGTCACCATAACTTCAAAATTACCATCATAATTATAATGCATCAGAATATGTATTAAAAAAATGAAAACTGTGTTTTACAAATGCATGCAAAACTCTCGAACGCTGATCTCTGACGTCGTGAAATTTACGCAGACTTTTCGCTATATAATATCTAAGCCAATACAACTATTTTCAGTTCCCAAAACTGTTTTCATAGTGCTATGAAGCTTTGAAATCTCCGTTAAAATAAACTCTTTGTTGCACGTTCAATAAATGTAATAGTTAAAATCAGGTGTAACCGGTTAGTAATTGCTAGTATGGAGATAAAAACATAAATTGTGCGCACTTCAAAATGTACATATTTCGTTTTGAATTTTAAAACACCATTTTTAGTACGATAAAAACACGTTAATGAAGTCGAAAAAGGTCGTCGAAAAATCTAGGTTAATTTTGACGGCCCCGTTAAAAAAAAGATGAAATCTGGGCTAACTCCGGGTTAACCGTTAACCGGCGGTTAACGAGAATCGTGGGATATATTACCGTTAGCTAGATTCAAGATAGGCTATAGTCACTATGATGCAATACACAATGTTAATTCTAGCAGATAATATTTCATAATTACCGCTGTTTTTCTAAATTTAAAAAGAAAGACAAACGTTCCCGAGTTACGAATAACGTAACAGTTTTTCTATGTGACGCCTCACAAGAGCGTGCCTGTTTGTACAGTGTAAATATAAGGGAACTATATCGCCACGGGTGTTTCGCTCGTTTCCGTCAAGTTAGCTGTTAGCTGCTAGCTCCTTTGAGCAGGTTCTATGAAATACGTGTAGAACAGACTCAGCATTCACACATTAGAGTAGGCAATCGGTATGTTAACAACGGATTGTCAATTGGACGGACCGCCCTCGTTTGCACGGAATCGAGTAGATTTATCTAGGGGCTCTAGCCCAGAGGTGGCTTCCGAATTGAAATGTCGGGCGTAGGTACTTGAGATTTTGACAGAGTTAGCAGCTGGTCGCCATTGAAGAATCTGCTCACCCTATACAAGACAACCAGTTTCCTGGAAGCCAGATTTACACGGGACAGTATTTTCAAAACTCATACAACAATCAAAATTACTTGGTCTCATAAAAATCGTTGTATCTCCCTTTCCGTTATGGTGAAAAATATGATTTAATGACGCTAGAAAGAGAAAATACCACGCTTTATATTCGAATCAAGAAATTTACTACAGAAAAATGTAAATTTGCACTTTTATGAATCCAAAGGTTCCGAACCCAATTGAGTAAAGTGAATTTTTATAAGAAACGACAAAAAAAGAGTTGACGTATTATAATAAAATAATATATTTTTATGTTATCAGTAATCTTAGTAACAAAAAAAGCAAAATTAGCCATTTGTCATTTTTTTTATATTCGCATTCAAAAATTTTTAATAAATCATAAATTATATTTTTATTTTTAATAAAAAAAATTTGGAAGCTAAGTTTATCATCTTTCAAAAGTAGTTTTGAGTTTTCGGATACGTTCAGAAATACTCCACTTATTTGAATAAGGAGCTAGAATCATATCGGAAAGTATTGCTTGTGCAATGGCAACTAACATAAGATTTGAACCCGCGACGTCAAGATGAGAACGTGTAGCTTTGAATCACTCAGTTAGTAATGGGTTTTTGCGCATTGACTTTCATCGAACACCTGAAGTCATAAGCCATTTAATGTACCGCGGGCACTTATCAATGGAAGTTATAAATGCGAATGACGCAAGTAAATTTATTTTGAACTGAAAAGCTATTACAATCGTTGAAGTGTGTGCTTAGGTACTTGCATGAATAAATTTAATAAAATAACTTGATTACTTCAATTCTGACTAATTGATTAATTTTAAGATACTATATTGATAACAGTCCTATAAAATACGGTGATTAAATTCTTACATAAAATTACCTTATTAGGATTTTTTAAATCGACTTCTATGTTCTTACATATTTTAGATTTGTAATTGAACAGATATGTAAAAAACTTAGTTTAAAATAATACATACTATTGTTACTAACTGGTTTTTCACGAATATTTTGAAGAAAACTGCACGGTGTCCGGGGGTAAAGTGCGCTAACTTCGAGAGGTGATTCTACATGAGGTAGATGAAAAAAAGGTCAATAACTTTTATCGAAGTTCCAACTTTTTTCCCATACACACATACCTGTACTATTATGTAGATTCACCCTCCGAAGTTAGCCCACTTTACCCCCGGACAAAATTCAAAGCTTCATAACTGATGATGCGAATAATTTGACGAGCTGAAAAAAATTGCATTGAGCTATAAATTTCACACAGATCTTACTGTACAAATTTAATAACGCTAGAATTCACAGTTCAAAAGTTATTGATTAGTCAAACAAAAAGATTCATAGCTCATGATGGGAACGAAATTGCGAGCTAAAAATAATTGCATTGACCTGGAATTATCAGACAGAACAATCTGTGCAATTTTCATGACACTAAAGCTCACTGTTCAAGAGATTTTTCTACATCAGACATCATACTAATTCATTTTCGCACATTCGCACAGTTTTTCCTCGCCGATTTTCTTTATAGTACTTTTGTTATATTGGTATAGTTTGTACAAATATCTAGTTATGTAGTTTGTTACGTTAGGCAAGTTCACGTTTGGTGACACATGAGTATGACATTACTGAAGCACACTTAAATTATTATGAAATCGAATTACGCAACAGACTATACGTCGTATATGCCAAAGAGTGGGGGGAATCTATTACGATACATAAAATACACACATAAAAACACGATACTATACCAAGTTTAGTTTGGCGATCGGCCGCTAGGAGCTACCGCCACCACAGATAAAATGTTTTCTAGTTCGTTCAATTAATTCAAATTATCCGCCGTGAAACGTCGTGTCGAGCGCTCGCAAATTATTTCAAATTTCGAACATAATAAGTGATAACGAAATATATTTTCGATTACTTTATTTAGCAAAATTGTGATTTATGTGAAGTTTAATGTTTTTAATACTTATGTTAAAGTTTCTGTGATTGTGAAGTATTTTCAACAAATAAGGATTATTGAATTTTTTCAACACTTAATTAAAAAGGTGAGATTTAATTAATAGTTTTAAATATGTTTGCTTTCATTATTCCATAGATTTTAACTTCCTTTAGTAATGTTTTAATTTGTTTCTGCCCATAACTAAATATTTATCAATATGAGGCAAATAATAATTTTGTTGTTATTTTGATAAGAAATCGTGTTATAATTAATTATGGATGATAATTTTATTGAAGTTCAATGAATTCTGGGTACATTTATTTGCATCAAGGTTGTTCATGATTAAACATGATTTATTTTAATCATAATAAATAATATTATGAAATTAAATTAGATTTATTCATTATATAATGTATCAACATTAATTATATAATAAATTCCATATTATATAGTTTTATTTAAATTAAAAAAATATATTGTGTTCACAAGAAAATATTTTGGAAAAAAATTTCAATCGCTTTTCCAGTTAGAATAGGATAGTTTAGGTGTTGACGTTTAGAGTTGATGTTGACGTTAGGTTAGGTAAAAAAACTCTTCAACTTTTAAATGTAAAAAAAAAAAGTTTTTCATAATATAAAAAACATATTTTGTAACATTATTTCTAAATTTAAAAATTGCCAAGTGTAACGCTACGTCATATTACCCGCATATTATGCAAAATAGTGCGCCATATATCAACTACGAACAAGTGAAAATCCGACGCCTTTGTAAATTCGACGCCATTTACGGTATGGCGTCGTACTTTCCTGTATTTACTAATTTAAGGTGTTTATCTCTTGAAGTTAAGCGTAGTTCCGTTAAAACACGTGTAAGTATGGACTCGCCTTAACGTTTGTACATTATTAGAGTATTTGTGCCAAGTTCTACATTCCATAAAACACTATTTATTTATATTACGCAAAGTTTTCAATGAAAATACCTACGTAAATCCAATTCATAAAATGTTTGCTGAAATTTGTATTGGAACATGTTTACGTCATCTAAAACATGTTTTTGGAACATTCCGGAGGCAAATAACGTTAAAAACAATTTCTTAGAATTATTAAGCATCAAACAAAATATATGTTTTTTGTTTTCTTGTACAATTTATCAAACAAAATTTTACATAGGTACTCTTGATAAAAAAAAAAAAAACAAGGTAAAAAAATTCTGTACTTTTTAAGCCGTTCAATTTATTTTCATGCTGATTGTAAAATTTAATCCTTACCCGATATCGTTCAAGTTTAAAATGACAATAAAATTTATTATAAGTGCTGTATCATCCTTCCTCTTGTATAAACCTACGTATCTCCATTTCTATTTATTAGCACGTGTTGTTTCTCTATGTGTTGTGTTATATAAAACGGTCTTCTGTTATGGCCATTAAGCAATCTACGTTGTCGCTATTAGTCGTGATTGGAGGTTAAGCGAATTACATAAGTCGACAGCTAGATATCCTGCTGAAAGATATCTAGTCGTCTACGTGCAACTGACACGTGCCAATATAACAACTAATGTCAGGGTCGATGAAGGAAAAACGTATATGATTCTATTTTTTTTTCTGACAGATATCTTATACTTACTTCTATTTAGCGGCAGGATAACGCTGTGGCAGACAATATCATATTAATCTTCGTAGACCGCTGTTTAATGTAACTTTAAACAAGGATATTATTTTAAATGGTGGATTCAGTTATATGTAATAACCTAACTAAATAGAGGAATTAAATTTGGACCTAACCTAACTTTCAGAGCTTTTATTAACATGATATCAAAGTATGCATCTGTGAAATTAGGTTAGGAGAACGTGCTAGTCGATGGACAAATGAGTCGTGGATACCCTAGGAAGACTTCGTACATTCAGTCAAATGTTAATGAAGCAAGGAATTAGAATTATCTGCAGAAAATTGGGGTAACGTGTAGTTAGGTTAATATCGATACATTGAAATGTCACACTTCAAATGTAAAATAAATTAAGTCAAAAATCGAACGTAATTAATTATTAAAATTGAAATTTTATTGTCATTGCAAGTCGATTTTTTATTTACACGAAATGTTTATGAAAATTTCACGTTATACTATTTTTATGTGTTTATAATCACCCTAAACGGCCTTCTGTTAGTAATTGGTTTACATTACGAATAATAACGTATTATTATTTACATTGATTCTTTATTTGTTATTGCGTAGTTTTCCAATTTTCGTAGGTAATACTACGCATTAATACATTTGCAATTTCTAACAAATGTTCGATAATTTTTTTTGCACACCTAATATTTTTTTTTACGAGCGTGACGTAATTATAATTGGACCATTTCAATCATAAAAACTATAATGACACATTTTACTGCAACGAAGAAAATGGAAAATGACATATTTAAAAAAAATTGCATCACAAATATTATTATTGAATTGCTTTTTTTTATTACCCATTGAATTTATTTTTTAATGTAAATACCATCCAAGAGGGAAGGGATGATATGGGGAAGAGGGGGAGGTTTACCAGGGCGATACTGAGAGTATCAACCACTCTAGATGATGATGATAAAATCGTCAACACTTTATCATAAATTAAGGGTTAAATTTAAAACAAGGCATAAAAACCCTCTAAAACACTGAAAATAGCAACATTTTCTACTATTACAATACCAGGAACACAGAATGTATGAGGAAGTATTCTTCGTATTTTGGATTACGAGGAATTTTATTATAGCAGGTTATTTCTATTGAGGTAAAAAATGTTTTACGAAGCGTATGACGTCATCATCGATCTCGTGGGTCTATTTATAAATCCCGTGTTTAAACATTACGAATTTGTTGAGACACTAGAAAAAATGGATTATATTTTACGTATCTATTTGTAAGGTGTTTGAAATTTATTAGTGTGTTTTTTCAAGCTGAAAAAAATCTTTCAACACAAAATACTTTAGATTTAAAAATGAAAATATCGAATGATAAATCTGTAAAAATGCTGACTATTGTACATCATTTAGGGCTCATATAAAAAAAAAACTTTTATTAGGCTATATATTAATTTCATACTTTAACCATTTACGTAATTTGGTTAAAAAAAACTAGGTTACATAGATTTTTCATCGCTTTTCAAAGTGTATTGAATTGTCATTTTGTTGAATTATCATGGAACCTCGTTTGTCAAGGCTCCACACTATCCAATTCAATAAAGAAGGTTGTTGAATTTCCAATCTATAAAATAATGAATAACTACCTGTTGTCTATAAGGTTCCGTTAGTGCCTGTTAGTTCACCATTTCGCCGCCAGGGAAAGTATTTCGTACGATTATTTTTTTATAATAGTATTATCATTATTTTATGCTCCGTTATGTCTTCAAGTAACTGGATCAAATAATAAACAGATTAAAATGCGGTTCTTTTGATTTATTATTCATCAATTGCATACCGTTATCGCTAGGCGAATAGATCTATTTACCCGTTCCTTGACTAATTACGTCTTACAGACACAAACGGTATAGATAAAATAGTAATAAAAAACATTTTTATTTTGTTGATTCTATCGCTTCATTAAAGGTTTTTTTGGGTATTTGTTTTTTAAATTCCGTTAAACTCGCGGTAAACTCTTTGGGCCTTGCTATAATAACCGTGTTTTAAAATTTACACAGCTGATGAACAACGATTAATGTGGGGTAAATAAATGGTTGTTTTTCAGTTGTGTAAAATCTAATATACGTTTAATTAGTAAGGGGGGTTGACTTTGAATACAGAAGTCGTGGATTCAAAAACTGACGCGGTCAAACACTATAAACATAAATATATGTTTGATTTGAGATTTTCACGTCCAAAATTACTATCGTAATTTATTTTTGAGGTATCATGCCGTGTTGTGCTACTTCCTCATTTAGCCACTCTTGCAGCGTTACAGTGTCTATAATCACGATAAATGAACATTTAAAGTTTCCATGAAACAAATAATCAATATACGCTGTGGACCGATAAACATTAAAAAACTTAACGTTGCTTAAAATGACTTTGGTTATGTATTCCATCCCACACAATCCCCCGATGGGGTGTCAATGATTTTATAATTCCGCTGACCCAGTATTGGATTTTATACAACTCCGTATTCATTGATTATCCATATATTCATCATGTCAATCGTTCTATAATTGAATTAAAATCTCGACAAAATGCTAATAATGTATTTTCGTTTGTTTCAGACAAAGTCGTCTCTGCGCTTCGCGCGGCCCCGTCGCAATATGGTGGCCGAATTCATCATGCATCAACAACAGCAAGCCCCTCTGCACCACGCGCAACCGCCCCTGCAGGCTCCACCGCCCCAGCAGCACGCGCACTACTCCTCGCAAGCCTACAGCCCGCCCCCGAGCTCCCCCCGGGGCCCGCCCTACCCTCAGCACGAGGGATCCGGAGGCCTGGTCAGCATGGGACCCCTCAGCACCGATTCACACAACTCCGACAACTACCCCCCTGGCTTCGACTACAAGAGGAAAGATTTCTTCTCACAAAGGAAGCAACGGGAATTTATCCCTGACAACAAGAAAGATGATGGGTACTGGGATCGAAGAAGGAGAAACAATGAAGCTGCTAAACGATCACGCGAGAAGAGGAGGTTCAACGATATGGTTTTAGAGCAAAGAGTAGTTGAACTATCAAAAGAAAACCATGTATTGAAAGCGCAACTAGATGCCATCAAGGAGAAATATGGCATTTGCGGAGAAGCTTTAGTCAGCATTGAACAAGTCATGGCAACCCTTCCAACGTGTGATCAAGTCTTATGCGTGACAAAAAGATCGAAACTCTCTGGTAATTCTACACCAGTTCTGTTTCCTCCAACGCCGCCTTCTACGTCAGTTAATTCAGTGCCACAGCATCTGAATGCTCCCCCACCAATGTCACCCCCTCCTCCACCCCATCGTAGCCCCATGAGTCAAACACCTTATCCGGAACCTTGTGAATATCCTCCTTACCGTGGACACTTTGAAGCCAGCGCTGGAAGCGTATTGAACCTATCTCGATCAAGGAGAGCGCCGAGTCCTTACGAAGTTTCCAGCCTGTCTGGATCTGGAGATGAACACTGTGATAGCGGTTCGTATGGACAACAAGAATCTAATAACAGTCTGCCTTTGAAATTGAGACACAAATCCCACCTTGGTGACAGGGACGTTGCTGGTGCCTTGCTAGCCCTACAACACATCAAGCAAGAACCTGGACTTAGAGCATCACCACCATGGGACGGGGAGGGTTCAAGCGACGAAAGAGACTCTGGAATCTCCATGAGCCACGACTATCAAGGAAGACCGCCAATGTCTCAAACCTCCATGCCCATGAACCAAGAACCAGAAGAAGATGCCCACCTCAAATCCGAACTGGCCCGTTTGGCAACAGAAGTAGCCACCCTCAAAAACCTAATGAGCCAAAACAAAGCTCGAGCGATGGCTTCGATGCACCAAGATTAATGATTAATTCAAAAAACAAAAAGCTTCATCCGGAGGGAGAACAGAACTGTGATTTTTTTACCGATAAAATGTTATGTTAAATATTTATTTTAAATTTTATACCATAATTATTCATAAAGTAATAACATTGCTGCAATGGACGGTTGAGTTTAAATGAGTTAAATTATAAACCAAATGTATAAAGAAAGAAGTGTGTTGAATGGTTTGATAATTGATTCTATTGAAGTTTGAACAATTTTTAATTGGATTTAGAGTGGAAGTTAATATTGGAATCGCTCGAAATGTTCCTAGATGCGTTAGTAATAAGAAAAATCGAACTTTTTACATATTTTTATATCACTACTTCAGTGTCATAATTATAAGAACATACTAACTGAAACAAAACAACTAAAAAACATTCGAAATTTTGTAATAAATAATATTACGCTTTGTTTCTAGTTATTGTTGCTTTAAAAAGGACATTGGAATTTTTGTACATATTTTTATTCCTATTTGTAAACTAAACTTTTTCACATGTATTAATATCATGTATGTACAATATGATAAAATATGTATTTTTTAAAAATCAGGCATTATTGTATAGCGCGTGCATCTTATTTATGGCTTATTATAAGTACCTAATTCAAAATATTTACACACAAAGTATTTTCATTGTTTATTTTCTTTTGTAAATTATTTTTTTTAAACATGGGCCCATGTTTGAGAAACGAATCTTGATTCATTATTAAATCGTAGTACGGGTTAACTTTTTAGTCAAGCATGACAGAAAACAACTGCTCTCGTTTTAACCTAACCTAACCTAACCAAGCGTCGCTAAGCGAAACTATGTTTTGTAATCATGAGATTTACGCCTTGTTATGCCTCAAAGCGGTCACATATAATAGCGTGTACCGGTACATAATACATTTATAACATGCTACGATTAAAAAGTCGGCTTGTAATAAAAAAATATACCAAAATTTTATTGAAGGTAAAAAATGAATTAATAAGTCATACTGAATATTTTTTGTTGTTGTTTTTTTTATAATTTTTGTATCACTATCGATTGTGTTTAAGTTGTTTTAATTTCGGTTCTTAGTTTACGAATTATATTTTTATTATTTATTAAACTTGTAAAAATGCTTTTGAAGCTTTTAAAAAATATTTTATTTTAGTGTAAAAAATTTTTTTCGAAAGATAAATTTTGGAAAAAATACTGAATTTTATCTACGCTTTGATGTGAAAATATTTATTGTAAAAAATGCCTTTTTGATCGACGGAGTGACTGGAACGAAATAAAATAGCATTCTGGTCGGTTAATTTTTTTGATATTAGAGATACGGTGATAAAACGTCTTATTAAATTTTAAAAAACCTCTATTTATCCAGTACTATTTAAGCGAAAATGTAAAATATTATTTATTTTGTAAAACACTATGTTTAAAACGTATATATAGGTACAGTGTATAAAAGTTATATGTTTTAATAATAATAAATTTTTCAAGTGAAACTTAATCTTTGATTTGTGAACACCTTGTTTATTCCTTTATGATATCAGCAACATCAACCAAACTTATTCACATCTATATATGATGAGTATCGACTTAACTTTAATGGTAGAAAACTTCGGGTACGCCCGAAGTAGACATGGCACGATCAAGTGAATCAAATACTTGATTCGGGTCATGTCTGAAGTCAACACGATTGTATGAATTGGAATGAAACAATGACTGTTTCTTTTTTTACACTCCATAACTGCAGGCCTGAGAAAAACAATTTACCACAGAGCTTATGTCATCTTTGAGGATGCTGTGTGGAGGGTTTTTTTAAAGGTAAGGATGGTGAGGAAGTTCTGTGAAGAATAAAGGGTAAGATGGGGTGGGTAGGAATGTGGGAGTGAATAAATAGTGCAGGGAATAAATATTGCGTGAACACTAACGGTACTGAATGTCTATCAGCCTATAAACACATTATTATCAAATCTGTATGTCAAATATGAACTTGGCAAACATTAAACGGAGTATGTGCGAACTATTTCTACTACTCTGCAAAATATTTTTATACTTTCCTATAATCATTATCATTGATTTGGAGGATTTTGGCAGATTCTCTATTTTTCATCTCAATTATTTATACCTATATTTTATTAACTCGGATATTTTTTATATAACCTATATTTATCATATAAGGTATAAGATCTGTATAATTAAAAAAAAAAAATTATAAATAAATAAAGATGTACATTATTATCTGTAAAAGCCCTATGGGCGTTTAAAAAAATAAATAAATAAAATAATAATAAGTTAGTCATATGGATTCTACACATAATGTCATTAACAAGTAATTGCTTATAGTCCAGTAACCATGTAGGTACATCAGACCTTGCGTCAGATCCGGTCATTCTGATTTTTTTCCTAGTTTATGATGTTGGCCCAATTAATATTCCAAGTTTCCGACCTAGTGCGCTGAACGCTACATTGTCAAAATCCATATAACCTTGAAATTATCTACCTTTCTTCAGTTTTTTGCGATTTAAACCCTAAAGGACTAGTTTTCCACTATGCAAATAACCAAAAACTAATCCTTCAGGACTACCGGATCTAACGCAAGGTACCCACCCTTTCAGGCGACAAGGTTACTGGACTATAGATAGATAGGCGATTTTAAAGAAGCAGAAATCATTTATACTATGCAGATAGGTTATTTATTGATTTTCATTTTGAAAACATGAAATTATTTTGTTTTCAAGAAAGGCAAACATTCTCGGGTTATAAAAATTCAATATTTGAATCCTTTTCCTGCCATAATTACTAGTTTAAAGTGTTCCTTTTGCAATAATGGAGCACTTAGATAAGGCGATGCACTAAGTAGTAATGCAAAATCATTTGTTTTTGGTTTGAAAATTTGGTCGCCTATAAATATTTCAGATGCTTTAATTAAATACTGCGAGTAGAATACATCTTGGCCTTTGAAATAATCGAGCATTTTTAGATAAGTCTATTTATAAGCCCAGAAAAAATAATGTATAAAGCCTATGAAAACTTCTTTAAAGTTCAAAATCTCCTACTTACGAACCCATTTTCGATATGATTTTATTGTATAATGTGGTAAATTAAGTTATTTATAAATGGATCTGAAAAAAAAAATATTTATCCCTGAATATCCACAAAATAAAATAAAAGGCACTTTTTGGGCATGTTTTTTTCTTGCATAAATCAAAACAGGCGGATGGTGTTAAGCGGGAATTTAAACCTTATCGCCATCTACGTAAGGGCTGTTATTGTTAGCGGCTCGATTTAAAATATTACAAGAAGTAGTGCATCGCCTTAATAAAGAATTGAACCCGCGGTGTTACAGTGGGTAGTTCGGATCACTCGGCTACGAAAGTATTGCATGTAGATAACCTAAAAAAAAAAACTAATTTTGAGAGAGTACACACGCGGAACAAGCGGAAATTGGTAACATCTACATCACACAGTATGTCCGGGGCTAAAGTCGCTACCTTCGGGGGGTGATTCTACGTGATAATACCACTAAAAAAATATATAACTTTTTCTAAATTCTAAGGTTTTAAATTTTTTATTTGTAGTTCTTACGTAAAGAAAATAGGAAAATATATATTCTTCTATGGAAAAAAAATTTTTTATGGTAAAATAAACATTGGAATATCAAAAAAAAGTATTTTTTTTACTTCTACCATCATGTAAAATTATCTCCCGAAGTCAGTGCGCTTTACCCCCGGACACCCTGTATAGAGAACTCGGTAAAACTTATTTTTTGTTTGAATTTTTTAAACTCTTTATTTTTATCTGGGCAACTAAAATAATTTATATTCAAAAATCTGTTAATGAAAAAATAAGAAAATACACAGATTTAGGAAATGAAATAAAAAGAATTTGGCATTCTCAGACTATAAAAATATTACCATTCGTTATTTCGGCTACTGGCATTATACCTAGCCCTCTCATTAAAAATTTAGGCGTATTGGATCTATCAAAAAATTTATATATAAAGATGCAAAAGTCGGTCATTTTGAATACGTGTAGGATAACGAAAGAAATTTTTAAATATTTATGTTGAGGGATCAGTAGGATTTATAGGCCCTGTTAGAAGTTCTAGCGAGCCGAACCCTCTGATATGAAAATATCTGGAGTCGGTGAATTATTTTCCCATTTGATCTCTGGTGAGTTGACGTGTTGTTCTTGTATTGTTTTGTATTTATTTTGCTTATATAATGCACTTGCATAATGTTGATTGACTAGATGATCATTTGTGGAAAAGTATGTGGAAGGGTTTAGTTTTTTCTATGGGAAGATTTAACCCGGAAAATAAAATCGGAAGTTGAAAAAAAATAAATATGTAATTTTTTTAAAGATAAAATTTTGGGGTTTTTTCAACTACCATACTAGGCTCATGCACGTATTATGGTAGTTAAAAATCTGACATTAACCCCCCAGTGACCGATTATTTTCAAATTTGACTCGATTTACTCGAAAATGAGCGCTGAAATAAAATACTTATACCTTATCGACTCCAGATGTGAATCGAATCTCCAGTTTCTCGCTTTTACTACGAGTTTCCGGACACCGTGTATAAAATAAAGACAAAGGTAATAAGTAAGAAATGTCCTGCATATAGATTTGAATGTAAAACAACGAAAACAAGAAATATGTTGTGGGTGTGTTTCGTTAGCCAAAAGCCTGGCCAATCGGGCCATAATTTGCCAATACAAAACTATTTCTTTATCTCGATGAAATTTACGCGCATCGATTATTGCGTTCTAATATAGTATAACATGTTTCAACGAGTTATTAGTAAGTAATAGAGCCTCTAATTGTATAGCTCTATGCTCTTGAATGATATGCAAATTGCCATTCATTATATTTTTGTATTTTAATTTGTTTGCGAAATAATTCGTATCACTTATGAATTCAATGATTTAATAAGAACTGATGATACAACCTTTCTGTGCGGTCAATAGTTCTACCCACTGCACAACCGAGGCAATATTCGCCAACTAATCAACCGCAAGCAGACGTGAATCCACTGAATAAAGAATTCCAAGAACTGTGATCTATTCCGTTTTAAAAGAAAACATCTTATCGTCTATTTACATTAGTCATTTCGGCTACAAGGGTCCAGGCCGGCTAAATTGTCTGTCTACCTAAGAAAACATATTTAAAATTTTGAAAATATTTGATAATTTTCAACAATAATAAAGTAAAAATTTACCTTACTTCTGATGCATGGATACGTCCACAAAACACTTCTATTGTTTTGTCTGTTCAATGGATACTAGAACTGGCTGGCAAAAATGATACATACCACAGAAGCGAATAATTCCAGTATTTTTACCATAGAATTATCAGCCCACATATCAGACGATATTCCAGGAATACGATATATTCTTATTATCTTAACTCTGGATAGAATAACATACGTCAAAATAACGAACATCAAATTCAAACTCACTTTTGAATGCTCTGTGAATAGTAGACCTCGCGTCCAAAAATTATGTTTCAAATTTTCCCATGTTAAATAAATCAAAAAAAAAAAAATCTGAAATCATAAGATTTGTAAGTAGGTACATAATTATATGAAAGACAAATAGTACAGAAAAGTATGAGAAAAATAAGAAACAAATAGAGACGCAAGAATTATTAAAGAAACAAGCATTTGTGGAAATATCATCATTCTTCCGGGCACAAATGCAAGACTTGGGTTTGAACTTTTGAAGCCGTTTTCTCAGGATCTTCTCAGTCGAATGGACTGAAATTTTATATACTTGCTAAGAATTATGGTCTGAAGTTGAATCAACGGCAAATATAATAAGTGCAACAATTTTTTTAGCAATAGCATAACATTTTGTATCATAATCATAAATTATCGAAGAAAATGTCTACTTCAGCACACTCTTTTTTATTATATAGTCAACACATTTGGGTCAGAGGGCTAAATTAGGCGGTATTATTTTGAATATATTCAGGTGAAACATGCTTTAGCGTCTTAAACAATGGGAATTGGGAACATTTATTTCAATATTGCTAAGACATAATGAAGTATCAAGATGGCCGTGAATTATTTTATGTTCACATATTAGATCAGTCAGTTGCCTTCTAATTTTAAGTGTATTCATCTTGACGTATTCAAGACGTACGTCGTATGATCTAAGAGATATCGACTATAAAATTGATTGGTCGTAGCAGGAACCACGCCCATGAGAACTCTGGCGGGATAAAAAAGTAATGTCCAACATGGACATCATCTTGAACCAGAAGCCTAACGTAATAAACACATTTACAGACAGATGAAAAGCCAAACGGTATAGTTAAATTATGACTTCGTTACGCTCAATCTATTATTATAGCCCTAACACTCTAATATGTCAACTCAGTGGCCGCTGGACTCCTGGCTAGATGCTTGGCGTTGTTTTAAATCGGTAAGCTATTTTGTTTGTTAGTTTCCTACTTCTGACTGATCTTCATTTTGTCAAATGGTTAATTCAATGGCTTTGGTGGTTTTATTGGTTCTGTTATATTTATCATTGTCATGGTTGATCTTCTCGACGTCAAAGAAAAGAGGCAATTTATAATCCAAATAAAGGTAATGTGCACTAACTTCGGGAGGTGATTCTACACGATGGTAGAAGTAAAAAATATAAATAAAAATTTTCAAAATTCCAATTTTTTTTCTCATACTAAAATATTTTTCCATAGAATAATATTTATTTTCCCATACAAACAATTCAACGTTTTATACCTAAAAACTACCTTAATTCCTTGGAAATTCGAAAAAAGTTATTTATCTTTTCTACTTCTAAAATCGTATAAAATCGTGCAATTTACCCCCGGACACCCTGTAGTTCTGTATTTACTGTTGAATGGAGAAATTTATCTCAAACAGAGTACTACCATTTTGCATATGTGATTTAGTACTCAAAACTGGAAGACCGTTTTGTATTGCGTCTGTCTGTAAATATGTTTTTACGTTCCGTTTCAAGATGGTGTCGGTGTTGGATTCTGAGTATTTATCCCATTTATTTCAAAAGGGAATAATAAATATAATGGTACCTACCTGCAAGGAGAAATTTCGAAAAATAAATTTCATGGATATATCATGAATCATGACGTTCCATTGAACAAATTGTATAATTCGTTATTTAAAGTTTTAAAAAAAGTTTCTTAAAATATTCTTTATTATCAAATGAGTAGCTATTTACCGGAGTGCCTAGTTACAAGCGTTATGATTTCAGAAGAAATTTTTGGTTTTGATTTATTAAATAAAAGAAAATTTCAACGTTATCTTTTGGACGCGAGGTTTACTGTTCAGTGTTGTTAAATTGTTTAACCAACATTTTTCTACTTAAATACAAAAAAAAACAAACACTTATTGAAAAATAGCACATCGGACATGTTCGTCAAAAAGACAAATGGTTAGCTTATTGAGTTGCAATAACAACGTCAGCTATCTAGGGTTAAAATAAGCTTAATTTCTCGGTATCTTTAAAGGTCGTTATTGTCATGTTAATGTCATTTGACACTTTAGTCACGCAATCGCAAAGTTTAGCAATGTTCGTAGATGTCGGTGGGTGATGGATCAGTGATGTGCTTGAAATGGCTTCAGCCGTGTTTGGTAACCAGACCTGAATAGCCAGATACGACCTCTTCCCCGTCTCCTTCCCTTGCCGACTCCCTCCATCCTGTTTACACACCCCAATCAGGGATGTCATTAAGTTGGGACCCTATGGCTGTGTTCTTATGAACCTGGTAGGTTTGCGTATTAGTTTGGATGTGGAATTTTTGTTGGTTGTCTTATATTTTATTTTAAGGCTCTAGAACTCTAGACCAAAGATGCCTGCCAAATTCAACAGTATACGCACCAAATGTGAATACCGCCCAAGAGTTCCAACTGTCCGAGGTCAGTGGAATGACATACTTGAAGGAAGTGAGGAGAAGAAGGAGAAGGATATGGAGAAGTTGAAGGTTAAGAAGTAGCTACTTGGCTAAAGGTGAATACTGCAAAAGAGTTCCGACTACTCTCAACTGTTCGAATCCAATGGGGAAGTTGAAAGGGTAACAGGTATATCAATTTGAGTTAGTTGACCTCATTTAGTATCTGAATCCGATCCTGGACTTAGTATATGGCACAAAGCGATAACAGAACTTATCTGCATTCATACCTACCCATCTTGTTGATATTTTTATATTATTATTTTTCTTGTCCATTTTTATAATAGAGATATAAAATTAGGTCAAGCACTGACGCATTATCATTTAATTAAATTCATCAAAGCTTTCTGCAATAAAAAAATAAAATTATCAGAACTTTGTTTTCTGTAAAATGTGTGCTGTGACAATAGTGGTTTTTTAAATGTACTTTCTCCACAGTTGTCCATAAAAGTAAGAAACCAGAGAAGTAATTTAATTATTAGTAGACCCTCCGAACAAATCAATAGTTGTACATTGCTTCCTTGCCTGTACCTGTTAGGTGTGATTTTTTTTTTGTTCACGTTAACGGCCAATATACCTACTTACATAAATTTCACAAAGCAGGCAATAGGCAAATAAAATTGTGTTGAAATAACGTTTCAGTTTGTTACAACGGTACCAAGTTTACAGAAACAATTTACGTAAAATCAAAATTGCGCAATCCATTATAAATTATTGCTTTATTTACACGTTCTTCAGATTTAAATTATAGCTCGTTATTTTATTACAGATTGCAGTACCATTATTTTGCAAATTGAATTGGAATTTTATTCGATGTTTATAGCGTTTACAGTTGAGTGTTTTTCAAATCTTGGTTTTATTATTGAAAAAATCACACGGTCATTATTACGAATATAAATGTTTATTGGTTATTTCACGTGTTTTGCAATAGATTAAATGTAATGTGTTACTTTAAGGTAAGTTAGGCAACTGAAATATCTTGGGACGGATAAAGTCACTTCCCACTTATGGCGACAAGAATAGGTTGCACGTTTTTTTCTTTCTTTAATGGTTCTGATAAATCGCTTTCCTACAAGTAATTACCACAAATCGAATCTTTTCACACTACGTTTAGTAGCATATCACTTACTTTGGCTACACACAGGAGGCACTGGGGAAAATAATTCCCCACAGGGCCTATGTCATCTGTAGAGGTTCAGTGTGAAGGATCTTTTTAGGAAAGGAGGGGAAGGACGTTCTGGGAAGGAAAAGACTGTAAGGTGTGGGTGGGTATTTGAGGGTCAGTTTGTTCAGGAGTGAAGGAGGTATGAATCCATCCATCCCTCCCACTGCGATGCAAGCAGAGATGTGCTTTATTTCAAATAAATCCATTTCAAATGGAAATGCAAAATGGGTATTTTCCATTTTGCATTTTAAATGCTTTTCTAAAAACCATTTTGCATTTTGCATTTTAAATGCTTTTCTCAATGCATTTTCCATTTTAAATGCTTTTTTGCAACATTCTTCCTACTATCTCCACTCATCTTTTTTTCATAAGACCCAAATATCAGTCGGTCCTCAACCTCGCTATGAGAGATAATTTACATTTGTCAAGTTGCTCCCTGGTAGGAGCCCTGGCAATTGAGTGATACCATTACAAAAAATACTGATTCAAATACTGAACATGGGGCCTTGACGTTGTAATATTAAATGTTAGATAGCAGCTTCTATGTTTTTACGTTGGCAACATTAGTCCCGCGCAAATTTTTTGTGGTTTGTGTAATATGTTTGTTCTACATTGATGTCCCTTATTAAATGACAAAAAAAATTTAAAATTCTATAATTATTTTAATTGTTTGACCTGAGAAACAATTTTGCATTTTCAATGCATTTTGAAAATAGGTATTTTGCATTTTGCATTTGAAATACTTTTCTAAAACCCATTTTGCATTTTCAAATGGAAAAGTTTTGACCCATTTCCATTTTGCATTTCAAATGGTTTTGGGTACCCATTTTGCACATCTCTGGATGCAAGGCGATGTTCCGAGAGAGTCTTGGTGAGGAGGTCAAAATGTATCCCTTAACCAGTCTCTACCGATCGGCATGCCTTCGCGGCAGACGCATCTGTAGCCAAGACCCGAACAAATTCAGGCGACCCTGCTAAGTCAATAAACACATTGAGCCACTGCGTTTATTGACTTAGCAGTGAGCTATCTCAGAGATTTTGATAATCCAATAAATAGTTCCTGGGTTGGCCATACCTCCCAAATTGAATTATCATAATTCATTTTTTGACTAAGCGTAGCGAAGTCGTATTTTAACTCGAGCATTTTACAATTCATCTATCTTTAATTTGATTGAACGTTACGGTTCCAGTTCCGGTTTCAAGATGGTCGCCATTTTAATTGTTTAGTAAAGATTCTTTATTCAAACATGAAGTCGTTGTGTTTGTTTGGACTTTCTTATTAATATTTTTACAATATTATGGTACCTACGTGTTTTAAAATAGTTTGAAAAAAGAATTGTGGTTGAGATAGTGACGTTTCTTTGGATAATTTGTGTAATTCCTATTTCGTAGCGAAGTTCTGTTTTTACTCGACCTGTATTTCTATAATTTTGTTTGTAAGTTCCGTTTCCGTTTCAAGATGGTCGCCATTTGAATAAATCAGTACGGATTAATTTGTTCGAATCGTCGTTTTGATTTGGACTTGATACTTGATTCTTATTCGAATTTTAACAATATTATGGTATGTCAAAAGAAAGTTTTTAAAAATGTCATTGAGATAGTGACGTTTCTTTGGACAAGTTGTATAATTCTTTATTTGAACAAAAAAACAAGTTTGAAGCATGCTGTATACAAACAAAGCATCTGTGTTAGCACTGTGTAGTGTGTTCGACTCATCTCTGATTGCGATAATTATAACAAAGATTTGACTTCTTTAATCGGCTCAAATGGCAACTTCAGACCCGGATAACTGAGTTAACCCAATGACACACTGGTCGCATTTACGCCTCTGCCTCGGGTAAATGTAGGCACTGTTTCAACGCACGACATAGTAGGCAGTATGCGAGAGTTCTCTTGGCGGCAGGTAACAATACATCCTGCTACCGATGGAGGCCCGGATCTGGTACATTTCCAAGGCGTTTCCCAACCTTCCTCTTTTGCATCTCATTCTCCTGCACACTTTCTTTAGCCTCACAAGTTAGACTATCGGAAGAATAAATAAACCACGCACTAGTTAAGATGCTCTGAGGAACTAGCGTCATTGATCCCTTCGGCACCGGTGCGTAGTCGGGATACACGCCAAACGCGCGCCCAACATTTGTACACAGTTGACACTTGTCACATGAGAACGGGTCGCTTCTATGATTCGTTCTTAAGTTCAACAGCTCGGCTGTGGAACGAACTGCCGGCCTCTGTGTTTCCTCCCTCCTACAACATGGGACTCTTCAAGACCCATGTTCACTCCTTCCTCTCCACAAAAAGAACCTCCACACAGCATCCCCAAAGATGACATAGGCCCTGAGGGAAATTATTTTCATCAGGGCCTCCTGTGTGGAGTAAATATAAAAAAAAAAAAAAAAAAAAAAAAGTTCGATATCTTCGGGAATTTTGTATGAAACAAATTGGTCAAAAAAACCATAGATATGCCAATATATAGACAGTTCAATTCTCATTCGGAGCCTACTTATTATACAATCCACCAATGAAAAACTCTGAAAGTTTATTCCATAGACTTTCAGAGTTTTTCATTGGTGGATATAGTTAGGCAATCATATGACGTCACAATATTTTGGTTCCTATTTTCGATCGGAGTTTTGTCCCCCTGATCGGGAGTAATTGGGACTGCTGTACGGTTTTCACGTAATAATATTGAAATATAATATATTAAAGTTCGTTAATAATTAGAGACATCTCTGTCCACAAGTCCAAAGCTTATGCACAACGGATACTGAATAAAGTTCTTTACCTTTAATCATGTCAAAATAGTTTGTATAAAATACCATAGGTGGTGAACGCTGTCAGATTAAATGTCAAAACAAAGAAATTTTATTTGCAGTGCAAATTTATGGACGGTTTATTTATGTTATGGACCAAGTAACCTCATTATATGACGTTTATATTGTGTATTATATATTTATCATTGCGTTCAGTGGGTTCCGGTAGGACATCAAAACATTTCCTTCTAAACTTGTAAGTAGATGTTATACTTTGGTATAATGATAATTATATTGCAGTTGAAAACTATTGCTAAGTGGGTATCTACTTGTTTTATCAGCAAGCGTAATAGCTGTTTCTCTATTCTCGATAATGATAGTTAGATTACAACTTGTTTCTAATAGTCCAATACAAAATAGTTTTGACAGATGATTCAGGTCAAAAGTCAATTTCCCAGTAGAATTTTTTTTCTTGTTTCATTGCTAGTAAACAAATCATATTTAAAACCAGAGTTAAAACTGTTTTATACAGGGTGTTAAAAGACGTACTTGACTTTCTTTAACTAAATCCCTGATATTATTTGGAGTAAAAATTTTAAATTGAATTTAGGTCTCCGATGACTTATGATGTGTTTTTTTTTTTAAATTTATTTATTTAAAAAATTTTATATTAGAATTCTCCCACGTGCCATCATTGGTCTTTTTAATTGCTAATCAAAAATTGTATTTAGAACCATAGAGATAACTATTCTATATAGATATAAAAACTAAGCCCGTCATGCCACATGTTGGTAAGCAATTGACATAAACCAAATGCTGTAAGAACCTGCGCAGAAAAGTTCTACATTCAATATTCAGGGACAGTATTTGGTCTTGTGGTCAACGATTGCCCGCTCCATTCATTCCCCGGCGGGATTGATGAGGTTCACATGGCGACGCCTGAGGCCCTAGTATGGCTCGCAGACCTAGATGTCCCCCTCTGACCCCCCCACAATACGAAAGAAAAAGGAAGAAGAAAGTTCCACACTGAACTGCACTGCAGACCATTACCTTACTATATTGAACATAATTTTCTGCGCAGGTTCTTGCAGAATTCAGTTTGTGTCGATTGCTTTCCGACACATGGAACGACGGGCTTATTTGTATGAGTAGATAAGTACCCACTTTCATAAATGTTACGATTTTATAGTGTACTACCATAAATGAACCACTCACTAGATCGATATCTTCGGGCTTTTTGTATGAAACACATTGGTCCTAAAAAAACATAGATATGCCAATATATTGACAGTACAATTCTCATTCGGAGCCTACTTATTATACTATACACCAGGGGTTCCCAACCTTTTTGTACTCTAGAGCAGTGCTCCGCAACCTTTTCTCACCTACGACACACCAAATTTCTTCCTAGAATTCCGCGGCACACCAAAAGTTAAAATATATAGATATTAAATTGATACACAAATTTTACAATAATATCTTGTTTTTTATTTGAAAAGTATACATACATACATACAAATATAAAATATTTATTTTTACGCAATCTTAATAATTATTATAAAATTATATGTAATACATTAATGAGCGATTAATTGTTAAATTAACCTGCGCTTGTTTCAATGAACACAAAAGTTTTATATTCGGCTCGATTTTTGACAGCGCAACCTGAAATTCTTTGTCAAGACCTTTTAAGCATGACCGCTTATCATTTTTAATTAATACAAGCGTTGAAAAACTTTGCTCACATAAATATGTCGTTGAAAATGGAAGTAGTGTTAAGAATGCTTTGACAGAAATGTGAGGATATTCTTTTTTAACCTAAATCCAGAAAACATCTAATTGATCTTCGGAGAAGTGAAGTTTTAATGTCATGTCATTATTTAAATCTGTAAATTCCACTCGAATTTGCACAAGCAGTGCTTCCGTAGAATTTATTGTATTGGTTGCAAAAGGATTTCGAATCCAATCGTATTGTTCCGTATTAATGGAATAAAAATAATGACCTTATTTCTGCTGAAGCATACTTAAATGTTGTTGGGTCAGATCCACAGTTAATTGTTTGTTTTCAATTGTACTATGGACTTAGTGATGTATAAATTCCCGGGAATTTATTTCTGGGGAATATTCCCGGAAATATTCCCCTGGACGGGGAATTTTGGGAATTTTGTTTTTAACAACATAATACCTCAAAAAGAATAATATTTATTAAATAAAAATAAAATATACACACATATGGTACATATAGAGCAGGATAGATCCATAAAAACTATTCCCATATATATAGGAATAGGATACAAGAGAAAAATAACAAAAAACAACGATCAAAATTATTTTAAAGTGAGTAGTATCTCTATATAATTGTATACTGTACAGTATTAGTAGCCCATATATACACTTTATGCTAGTACCTAACCGGTACATATAAAAAATCAATCGTAAAACTGTAAAAATGACACAACTTCACAGATCGTTACAGTTCATCTGATGATACCGATTGGACACTGACACTATCAACTTCGCTTCCACTTTCACCTTCATATTCTTCTTCTTCTTCTTCTTCATCCGACCCGGACGAAATTTTTGCCGACTCAGGATTATCTACGTTTTCTTCTTCCTCAGCACAGTCAATTGGATGTTTGCGTTTGCGAGTACCAGATAGATTTGAAACGTTATAATGCGAAGCAATCTGCTCATCCGTGGAAGAAAGGGTTTTCTTGGGAGCAACTTGAGAACCTCTTTCAGAGGAAAGAAGTTTCCAATTGTGTGCCACAAATGTTATTTTCCCTGCTCTTTGAGTTGTTACACGATTCCTCAGTGTTGTATAAATGCGACTAAACGTGTTAAAAGAACTCTCAGTGGCTGCTGAAGTAATGGGAGCAGTCAATATTCTTATGGCAACCTGTGACAAATCAGAACATCCGCACATCCCCTTCCACCAGGTCACTGGCGTGATTTTATCGACACACTTCCATAGGAATGTCTTGCTTCATGATTCTTCTTTAGCCCTATAATTGGCTAAATCAATAAGAACATTTGCACTATCAACAGTCTCCATATGACTTGCTATTGGTCAATGAATTCAAGTGTTTCAAGTTGCTGTGCGTGGCTTAGCAGATGTCCTTGGGAACCTGGATCTAGTAGGGCAGCAGCCAGATGTATCGGAGCAATAGCAAATTCTTTGCGCTGCGTCGCCTTTTCCAGTATTTGCTTCTCTTCGGCATGTGACAGTAGAGACGCTGGAAGAGTTTTACTTAGACTGCTCTCAATATCCTTAAAGGGGGGGGGCATAAGTGGTAGGGAAGTCCCTAGATCAGGGGATGTCGTCTTAGATAACTGCTAACACTCAATAAAGCATCCAAGAGAAGTGTTGAAACCATTTTATTAAAAATAAAATAAATTCCCCGTTTTCGGGAATTTATTTCAGGTCGGGGAATATTCCCGGGAATATTCCTGTTCCCGGGAATATTCCCCGGGGAATATTCCCCGGGGAATATTCCCGGGTCTACATCACTAACTATGGTAGATCCTTTGGTACATTTCCAAACATCCTTTTTGCAACTCTTTCTGCCAAAGTTCGTTTCTAAGTTCATTCAAATGCTCGAATATATCAGCCATGTATGCAAGTTTGGCTATCCAGTAATTATCATCGAGGTGCTGATATAGTTTGGGCATATTTTGATTTAAAAGAAACTCACACATCTCGTGACGAAGCTAAAACAATCTAGCCAAAACTTTGCCTCGGGGTAGCCAACGAATTTCAGTATAAAACAATAAGGATTCATATTCGGCTCCCATTTCTGCACAGAGTATTCCAAAGATTCGCGAGTTGAGGGCTCTTGATTTTATGTTTACGATTTTAATGCATTCATTTATGGTGTTCAAAAGTTCCCCCGGTAAATTTTTGACTATTAATGCTTCTCGATGTATGCAGCAGTGTGTAAATTGTAACGTTGGATTTTTTTGTTTTACACGAGAGACTAGCCCTTTTTACTACCCGTCATTGCCGCAGCGCCATCCGTGAAAACAGCAATGCAATTGCTCCATTTAATATTATATATTTTGAAGAAATCATCGGTTACTTGAAAAAAATCTTCACCGGTAGTTCGCTCTGGAACCTCCTTACAAAATAAATAATTTTCTTTAATAAAGTCCTCGTCAACGAAAAGTACAATACTGTGCTTTATTTTTAATATCGGTTGTTTCGTTGATCTGAAGTGCAAATTTTTCAGCCAATAACAGTTTTCTAATCAGTGTTTCTAATATATTGTGAATACGTCTTTTAACAGTACCTGCAGACAATGAAAAATAGACAATATTATGAAAAATATTTTGTTATTGTGTATTAAATACATAAAGAAATATTGTAAAATGTCAAATACATTGAATTTGACCGCGGCACACCTGTGTCCGGCTCACGGCACACCAGTGTGCCACGGCACACCGGTTGCGGAGCACTGCTCTAGAGCACATTCTAAAATATCGGTAGGGTGGCGGGCACCACCTATTTTTAATCGACAAACTCGGGGCAGCAATCGCAATCAAAATGACAACAACGCGGTTCCAGGTGGGGAATGCCATTTGCACATCACTCCTTGTACACGCCGAAAACCCGAAGTGAGCCGATGATCGCCAAACCGATCGGGACGGTACGAGCACGTGACTACTGTCAGTTTGGCTGTCGGGGCCATGCTTATTGCTTTCACTGACAGACAGAACTGGCAGAGTAATGTGCCATGTGTTTTGGCGCATTCGGCGTTCATCGGCTCAGTTCGTGGCGTTCGTTCACTTCGGGTTTTCTGCGTGTACAAGGAGTGATGTGCAAATAGAACTCTCCATTCCAGGCAAGCGTGAAGAGTGCAGTATGGCTCGCCGCTAGACAGGTTGCGACAAGTACTGTCAGCAAAGGAACCACTCATACATACAATATTGCAGACATACGAACCTAGGCACTCAAAAAATTAAAATTCCAACAAATAAATAAAAATAATTCACATTTTTAATCAATGTTTATGAAAACATTATTTCACTGTCAAACAGTGGCGGGCACATACGAATCGTTCCACGGGCGCCATGGTGCCCCCGGGCACGGGGTTGGGAACCCCTGCTATACACCAATGAAAAACTGCGAAAGTTTTATTGGTGGATATAGCTAAGCAATCATATGACATCACAATATTTCAGTTCCAATTTTCAATCGGAGTTATACCCCTCTGTTAACTACTATTTTCCATTTTGACAGCTTAAGCTGTTAAATTTTTGCTAGGTTCATGACCTCTCGATCTATTAGTTTCATTACTTCCAAAGGTGTCAGTAATCATTAACCGCAGGGGTAGGCAGAGAGGATGGGCTGTCACTCAACTGTCTTGTCACACACTATTTGCTTCATTCACATTCTCTTATGTTAATATGACTTTTGATTGAATTTGTTATGCCATTTCAAAAAGTTTGATTCTGAATTGTGGTTTTCACCAAGGCGATACTGAGAGAATATCAGTATCTGCCAATCTGACCTGTTTTTACCCATTCAGTATTGTGTAATGATTGTTGGCAAGAACATTAAATGATTGTTTGTTCTGTTTTTTTTTTATTTACATCTCTTTTATCTCAATCTGCTGTTATCTGAAAGAATAATAAACGCTGAAAAAATTACAAGGATGAGTGACTAGGAAAATTTTTTTTTAAACTTAATTTAATTATTAAAAAAAAACACTTATGCCTTAAAATATTAAGATGAATTATTTGTTTGCCTCTGTACATAATTTTTGAATATGAATAAATAGTTTTGTTTGTATAAAAACTAAATAATCTCTAGAATGGCATAAAAATATATTATTGGATTGAATCACCTGTACAATATTGTATTTGTATGTCTTTCTTGAAAGAATTGAGTTTTTATACGGACAAAACGATTTATTCATATTGGTATTGCGTATGTACGGCCGCAAACGAATAATTCATCTTAATATTTTAAGCATAACTTGCAAAGAGTGTATTTTGATAAAATTATGAAATTAACACCATATACGAATGCATAGATTACAACGTACGCTACTTTTATATTGAAAATAATAATATTTGGATGAATTGCATAGCACGGTTTTTGTGCAAAATAATCTCAAGGGCGCTGTGCAAATATATAATATATTTCTACAATGATATTTGTTATTAGTTATTACTAACTATAGACTAGTCAAAACAGATTGCATCCACCAGTTTGTCGATCACTAATACAAAGCCATATGTACAATGCATTTGGTTGATGAATGTGATGCTAGAATGTATATATTATGTATAAGCAGATAATATACAGTACCATTCTTACCTGTTAAGTCACATGAGATTAACACTGTTTATTAGAGAAATTTAGATACTGTTCGCAAGCACAGGTAATAATTGGAAAATTGGACATAATTGGAATTTCTCACATTTATTTTGATAATACATATATATTTATGTTCTTTAATGAGCGTATTTAGGAAAGGAAATGCAAATTTTATGCTCGGCGTTGCTACTAAAGATCTGAATTCTGATCAATGTTTTGATCAGAATTCACTTTCCTAAATGTGATTCATCCCTCGGTATAAGACAGATTTCGAATAATGTAAATACAAAAAGAAAAGTGTGATTGGGATGTATTATAGGCAATACAAGAATGGTACTCTCAGGAATGGTATATTTAATTTAAGGGTATGACAGCTTAAAAAGGTAAGTTTTTAGTTTATTCCAAGCGTTTAACCTTAATTGTTTATTTATAATTTGACCCATTTAATAATGTTATGATTTAAGAATTAATTTGGGACAGAGATTGTGAGTTTGATTCTCTTGCGAAACAAAAATGCTCAGTACTCTCGAGTACTGAGCATTTAACCAAGTAGTGAAATATAAAAAAATGTAACGAATGTAATAAAACTTGTAAAGTTGTAAGTAATCCACCGCTCGGTTATTTTAATTTTTTTTTATTTTAGTTTATATAGGAAACATACAGTTTTACAAAAAAAAATTATTGAACATAAAATATAGAACATGATTTAAACCAGTTAAGTTCCATTTATAATATTTATAAAAGCTAGAAATTAATTAAAAGTAATAAAGTACATAGTGTGTGTGAAAAATGATTAAAAAGAGGATACTAAACAATACAGAAGTAATATTTTTAACTTAGGTACATAGTAAGGTTAATTTGCAAAGATATTAGAAGAACGAGATATGCTATGTTGTCCGTCGGACCGTAGGCGGAGTACTACCTAATTAGGGTACTTTGAACGGTATCGGGACGTGTACGCACAGAAATCTGTTCTATGTATTAGTGCGGCTACCTTAGCGTAAGCGAAGGTGTGCAGTAGTATTGGTGAACAAAACCGGCGACACTCGGCAAAACAATTCCACACAGTACGAACTGCTCATAGCACATCTCGTTCTTTTAATATCTTTGTTAATTTGATTTTAAACGATTTAAGGGTACAGTGGAAAATGTCAATATCACTTAAGGCATTATAAGATTTGCAGATACGCCCGAGCAAGGAGTTTTGTGCGTATTTCGATTTGAAATGTTGTTTATAAAATAAGGTATTTGATGTGGTATTACGTTCAGGACAATGAAATGCAATCCTTTCTAACAGGGCTGGGGAATCAATAAGGCAGTTCACAATTTTGTACAGAAACAGTACGTCAAAAATTTTTCTTCGTTTGTAAAGAATAATAGGATTACATTGATGATTTTCAAAACGACACGACAGGTGTTTCAGGAATTTTGTTTGAATATTTTCAATTCGGTTAATATAAGTTTGGTATTGTGGATTCCAAATGACAGATGCAAATTCGAGATGAGATCTTACGTATGCCATATAAAGTAGTTCAAGTGTAAAAGGTTTATTGAATGGTTTTGTGATTCGTAGAATGAAGCCCATTTCAGCGACAACTACTATAATCTGCCACTATTTTTACTAGTTAAAAGCACAACTCAAGCTCTATAATTGGCCAGTATTCATATGTCAAATTCAGTAGTACGCCGCGTGCCTAGACTCGTGCGCTAAGTTTTGTACACCGACGGGTTAGATTAGCTTACTTTTACATACTCATTTACTATACCGCCATCTATCTTGCTCTTGCTGACAATTTTACCAGTCACCGAGGTTAATTATTATTGTTTTATAGCATTTAGATTAGTCTTCTAAACATTCTAGCAACTGTTGGATGTGTTTCTGTTTGTTTCATTCTGCCACATTTTTTTAAAAATTTACAAATGGAGTTTTCTCGCAAGTGTAAACATGATACCTTTATTTTTAATCAAAAAATAGAAATTATTCAACATCGATAGCGGTGTTTGTTTGTTTTTTACAAAATACCTGTTTTCATTTTTAGCATATTTGTATGTACTAGCAAAGAAAAACCCCGCTGCCTCAGTTTGAAAACTTCAATGGTTTTTTTTTTAAATAACAGAGGGCGCCACTTCGGTTTACAACAGTCTTAAACTATGGACGTTGGGGGTTCAAATCTTGTCATGTGCAAGTAAATTTTATCTGATTGATTTGCATTATTTCACAATTCAATAATCTTCTATAGACATAAAAATGTAAATGTTCGTTTGTTCAAAATCTTAAATCTCGGAAAGTTCTCCGATGTAAAAGCAACATGCGCTATTTTTTCTCTATCTGCACAGACAGACTGAGCCATAGCAACGCGTGGCGGGGTGCAGCTAGTTAAAAATAATATAAGGTGTATTTGCGACATGTTCCAGAGTGGAAGATACTCTCAGTATCGCCCTGGTGTAATACCACCATTCAGAATTAGAACGTTGCTTGAAATGGCTTTAGCCGTGTTTGGTGTCCAGATCTGAATAGCCAGGTACTTCCCCATCTTCCTCTTTCCTTTCCCACTACCTTCATCGTCTCAACATAACCCGATTGGAGATTCCATAGTCTCACTGGCTCCAGGAGGTTAACAGCATTTGGGAGTCTTGTGTCGGTTTTCACATAAAAAAAAATAACTGTATCTTTTGGTTGTCACCTTGAGTTCTCCAAAAAGTGTATTTAAGTTTTGTAATGTCATTGCAAGTAGGTATGTTAAGACTCTGGTAAACATTACAGGCATCTAATCTTAATATACCTATTTGTTTTTTGTAGCCAGTGTAACAAATAATGATATCACACCCAGTCACTTCAGTGATGGTATGTTTGGGAAGAAGTTCCCATATATGGGGGATTTTAAATTTCAAAGGGAGAAAGGAAGTTTTTTTGTAAAAAATGTAAGAAATCTGTGGGATTTTGTGTAATCATGCATTTTATTCAGTGGCCATCTGTGAGCAATGTGTTAATTGCTGATGTGAAGAAACGTAGTTTGTCTGAAATACTAGCTAACCTATTCTCGGCGTTGCTCTACTTTTCTCTACTTTCAATAAATATAATATATGAACCTTCCAGAAGAAATCATCTAAATGATAGTGATAACCCTATCAAACTCCGTCACAAAGCTTAGAAGAACTAAGCGCACAAACAGACAGATGCGGATAGTGACTTTGTTTTGTACTATTTAGAGATAGCAATGTATTGTCACGATTTCGAATTTACTAAAAGTTTCTCCCGTTTTTTAGTTCATTACGATCTGGAATGTTCCGGGATGTTTCCGAACGTTCCAGACTATTCCTAAACCTTCCACAACATTCCAGAATGTTCCGGGATGTTCCCGAACGTTCCAGATATTCCTGAACATTCCACAACATTCGGGATACTCTCGAATGTTAGAAATCTTTTAGAAATTTCTAAAGGGCGAAACTACCAGCCCTTCATAAATGGGGGATAGAGGGCTACCAAACCATATAATTTTTATAATATACATTGATTATATGTTGGTAGGAGGCTTTTCAATGTTTTTATAACTAATGTTGCTATCTGGCCGCAGCCTGGTATATCAGTATTTTTTAATATTGGTATCACTAGGCTTATCTAGCCAAGGCTCCTACGAGATAGCATTTTGACAGACGTAAAGCTCTCGGTCATTTACATTTTAGGTTTGGCTTGAGAGATATTAACGTCTGTCAAGTTGTTCTCTGATAGGAGACAAGGCAAGCTAGATAAGCCTTGTGAAACCATTACTAAAAAGTACTGACATACCGGCTCTATCTTTACTGAGCATTGTCGTTTTCTTTGCTCCTTTTACATTTAGAACGGGTTGCTTCATATAATTCATCAAATTTCAACATTCATTTACGGGTTCTGTGAAAGTCCATTCAATAGTGTTGTTTGCCAAAATACTATTTAACTTAATATTATTTATGTGTAATCCCCCCCCCCCCCCCCCCACCGACCATCGATTTCTGTTGTGCTTTTTAACCCTGTATTTTGCCTATTTTTCAAGGTTGAAGTGCGGAATTTGACGAATCCAGGGAGTTTTTATGAAATCTGGGGAATTTCGGTGAAAAAGCTGGGGAGATTTATTTTTGGTAGTAACCACTGAGTCACTTAAATTTTTCACAGTTACAGTTGTTACAGCACAATATCAGCACACATTCCTGACCAGTGATTGTTAATTTTGTGTGAGGTATGTATATCAAATAGTCAGAGATGTGCTTTATTTCAAATAAATCCATTTCAAATGGAAATGCAAAATGGGTATTTTCCATTTTGCATTTTAAATGCTTTTCTCAATGCATTTTCCATTTTAAATGCTTTTTTGCAACATTCTTCCTACTATCTCCACTCAACTTTTTTTCATAAGCCCCAAATATCAGTCGGTCCTCAACCTCGCTATGAGAGATAACTTACATTTGTCAAGTTGCTCCCTGGTAGGAGCCCTGGCAATTGAGTGATACCATTACAAAAAATACTGAATATGGGGCCATGACGCTGTAATATTAAATGTTAGAGAGCAGTTTCTATGTTTTTACGTTGGCAACATTAGTCCCGCGCAAATTTTTTGTGGTTTCATAATCTGTAGTCGTGGTGTTTTTGAATTAACCATCAATATGTTTGTTCTACATTGATATCCATTATTAAATGACAAAATTGTTTGAAAATTCTATAATTATTTTAATTGTTTGACCTGAGAAACCATTTTGCATTTTCAATGCATTTTGAAAATAGGTATTTTGCATTTTGCATTTGAAATGCTTTTCTAAAACCCATTTTGCATTTTGCATTTTCAAATGGAAAAGTTTTGACCCATTTTCATTTTGCATTTCAAATGGTTTTGGGTACCCATTTTGCACATCTCTGCAAATAGTATATTGATGACTGTGTTGTTTGGCAGTGAGGCAAAAACTGGTAGAAGAGGGATGAAAGTAGACTGAATGCTGGAGAAATGAGATCCCTGAGACGTGTGTGTAGTAAAACCATGTTCGACCGTGGTACAATAAATGTGGAGTCACGGACAGTGCAGTGAACGATATAGTAATAAAGGCAAACTTAGATGATTTTAAAAAATGTGAAAGTGTATATTAGCTGAAGTCAGGGACGACTGAGAAAGACAGTATGATAAAGTGAATAAAATTTTTTAGTTTGGTTATGTCAAGAGTTGGAATAACAGGAGAGTATATATTGTCTGAGACAACGCTTGATTGTGAATATTGCGAGGAGCGTGTGTAGACTAAAGACATACTTGTGTAGTGGTCTTTGTCTACCCTTTGTCTTTGTCTTACTTTTGCGAACATTATTTTTCTGCGCTAGTTGTAGGTCTGGTTATTTTAACATTTCCTTATCTGTGGTGTGTATTTACTACACATTGCTTTTAATAACTTTAATAACTCTATAAATATAATAAATTCTGGGTTCAGATTTAAGGTATTCCCCCGTTATACATTTATGCACTGAATTAAAAAATAACTTTTTACATAGTTTTCAAATTCAATTAAAAATCAGACATTTTTGTTAAAAATCGGGAACAAATTCACTAATACAATCAACCGCGTGACACTGTTACGCGAAGAGTGTGCGAGGAAATGACACGCTATTGATGTCCCACTTTAGTTTGCTATGCGGGAACATGAGAAATCCACACGTCCGCAGTTGTATTTTGATTTAGACCATCGATACCTACGACCGCATAGCTGTGTGTGTGCCAGCCGCCGAGCCGCCAGCCAGTCGGTCGCGGACCGTCGTTAGATGTGGACTCCTCGCACGTTTTTTTAGCATCTGCCGATTTTTTTTTTCATGTTTTCAGCAATTAAATTACAATTATTATCACTTTTGATATAAAATATAATAAACATAAGCGATTAGCTATGAATATTTAAATTTTTCCGATATTCAATCGCTTATTTTGATATGTGTATTGACTACACAGCACCGGAACGCGTGGATTTTTTTAGCACAGTAAGGGAAAGGTTAATGTGCGGTCTTCGACCATCAATGAACGACTGATGTCATAGTTTATTCAAAGCACTCTCCAAGCCTCCTGGTGCCAAAAATATGGTCACTTGGTTTGCCTCCAGCTCATTAAATAACCAGATTTCATGTTAGGGCAAGATATCTGTGGTATGTTTAATTTGTATTTAGGTGTTTTGATTTTATCTTGGAATGATAAGAAAAGTGATTTATTCTTATTTAAAATGGTTCTAACAGAGTAAAGAATAATGAGAATTAACTTTTCAACTAATATGTTAACATTGATTCGTCATGTTTAAATTTTCCTATATTTAAATGAAACTTTGTGTGTTGTGTACTGAATGCGGCAGTAGCTATAAAAAGTTGTCTAAAGCGAAGCTAGCAGTCCACGATGAAGTGCACGATTAGTATCAACCAACCCTGAAGTTGGTAGTGAGGCATGGTACTCGTAGAGGAAGGAGGAAAATAGAATGATTACTGTAGAAGTGATATCCCTGAAGCATTTTGTGGTAAAAACATGTTACAAATTTGGAGATCCGAAATGAATACAAGGCTGAAGAAATTGTAATGAACTAGGTTTAGTTGGCGCACTCACTGCGATTAAACGCAGTGGTTTTGGAATAGCTGAAAACGCTAAACCGCGTACAATCACGCACTGTGACTGGCGTTTTACTTAGTGGTACTGAAATAGAATTAAGTAAAAACGCCAACTGCAGTGCGTATTAGTATGCGATTTGGCATTTTCAGCTATTCCAAAACTGCTGCGTTTAATCGCAGTGCGTGCGCCCAATAAGGAAGAGATAAAGGAGTAGATGAAAGGATAAATGAGTTTAAGAAGAGAATATATAACGCAAAAGTGAATGATTGGAAGATATCGGGGACGCCCGAGGAAGACATATTTTTTTAAATTTTATTACAAGATAACAAAATGATAACAAAGTAATAATGTATTATTCCCAGTGAGTTTATAAAACTCATTTCGGGAAAGACAACATTAGAAAGGACAAGACAAATAAATAAAATACATAAAAATAAATACATTAAAATAAATAAACGCAGATGTTATTATGGAGTTCCAGAGAAAGATTGTGTTAGTCATTAAGGCAATGCCATGCGTAGTAATGCAAATTCATGTGTTTTTGGTTTGAAAATTTCATCGTCTAGAAATGTTTCAGATGCTTTAATTAAATACTGCGAGTAGAATACATCTTGGCCTTTGAAATAATCGAGTATTTTTTAGATTAGTCTTTTTATAAGCCCAGAAAAAAATAATGTATAAGGCCTATGAAAACTGCTTTAAAGTTCAAAATCTCCTACTTACGAACCCATTTTCGGTTATGATTTTATTGTATAATGTGGAAAATTAAGTTATTTATAAAATGATCGAAAAAAAATTAAATATTTATGCCTGAACATCCACCAAATAAAATAAAAGGCACTTTTTGGCCATGTTTTTTTCTTGCATAGATCAAAACAGGCGGATGGTGTTAAGCGGGAGTTTAAACCTTATCGCCATCTACGTAAAGGTTGTTATTGATAGCTGCTCAATTTAAAATATTACACGAACGTAGTGCATCGCCTTAATGAAACTGCGAAGGAAATAGCTTTTAAGAGCTTTTGCCAAAGTTTTTTTGTTCGTTGCCGGAAGTTTTAAATTACTAGATAATGCGTTATATTGTTTGTGTGCAATGTATTGTAAGGAGTTAATTCCAAATTTGGTCGTGTAAGTAGATGACGATAAATGTATTTGATTTTTTGACATAGCACGATCTAATGCATCAAATACTTAAGTCAGGTCATGTCAAGAGTCAGAATGATAGAAAAGTTTGTGTGAATGCGAATTAATTAAAGAGTGTACAAGATAAGGTTGTGTGGCGGTCCATCTTCTCTGTGTACCCCTGCGGAGAATATGATAAATATAGTACATATAGTCAATTCCGTTTTTACAAGATCTTTTTTTAACCAAATTTTGATTTAACAGTCAATAATCTGTTTATTTATATGTTCCCATTTCCAGAGATGTGCTTTATTTCAAATAAATCCATTTCAAATGGAAATGCAAAATGCAAAATGGGTATTTTCCATTTTGCATTTTAAATGCTTTTCTAAAAACCATTTTGCATTTTGCATTTTAAATGCTTTTCTCAATGCATTTTCCATTTTAAATGCTTTTTTGCAACATTCTTCCTACTATCTCCACTCATCTTTTTTTCATAAGCCCCAAATATCAGTCGGTCCTCAACCTCGCTATGAGAGATAATTTATATTTGTCAAGTTGCTTCCTGGTAGGAGCCCTGGCAATTGAGTGATACCATTACAAAAAATACTGATTCAAATACTGAACATGGGGCCATGACGCTGTAATAATGTTAGATAGCAGTTTCTATGTTTTTACATTGGCAACATTAGTCCCGCGCAATTTTTTTGTGGTTTCATAATCTGTAGTCGTGGTGTTTTTGGATTTAACATCATGTAATATGTTTGTTTTACATTGATGTCCATTAATGACAAAATTGTTTACAAATTCTATAATTATTTTAATTGTTTAACCTGAAAAACCATTTTACATTTTCAATGCATTTTGAAAATAGGTATTTTGCATTTTGCATTTGAAATGCTTTTCTAAAAACCATTTTGCATTTTGAAATGGAAAAATTTTGACCCATTTCCATTTTGCATTTCAAATGGTTTTGGGTACCCATTTTGAACATCTCTGCCCATTTCCTATGCATTATGATGTACTGTATTTTTATTAGACGTTATTCTGTGAAATGTATCCACAGTGTAAAAACAGAATTAAATGTATCATTTTAATAAATTTGTATTAATAATTTTCAGTGTGCAGATCTGATTCCAACATGGTAATCACCACATTTGTTGACAGTCTGGTAGATATTCCCATAGACGAATGGTCCGCCCTGAGGGAGAAATTTCGGGGGAATTTTCCCTATGGAGTAACGTGCTCTAATGCCCTAAGGAGCTCCTACCTGAACAAGACAAGAATACCAGACTTTCCTGTTTCGGTTTGCGCCCCCTTTGGCAACACTGATAATGGAATTGTCTGCCTTTGGAATCAGGTAAAAGTATTTTTTTTTTAATTCGTAACGAAAAGTGTAAAAATTTTTTGCATTATTTTGTGCATATTCGTACGGTAATAACAAGTTCCAGTGCCATATAGCGTCCAAATGAGAAGCTACTATATGTACCTAGTGTGGGTCACATCAAGATTTGTCCCCAAGCTATCTCCTTTCTTTCTCTTTGCTATACAGACAAAGGAGGTAAACACTATCGTGTCTGACGTATGTTTAGAATCATACAAAATTTATTTTAAAGGGATTTTCGGACATGACCGCGGTGAGATAGAGATATCTACAACCTAAGATTATTAAATTAGAGGGAAATGTGAAAAAATGTCAGTTGTAAGTTTTTTGTGTTATAAATGATAGCCATCTTGAACTTGAATATTAGTTCGCGAAATTGTTTATCCATTGTTGACGTAATTTGCATGGAACAATTTAAAATTAACAATTCATTGAATCATGACAAACGTATTCCAATAAAGTGACAATTAATTTATGTTACAAGAGAGAAAATAAAGAGATTAAAAATAAAAGTTATCATTTTTATCAGTGCATTTGCGGGTGCAATAAAATAAATGTCTAGGTACTTTTGCTTTCATTGTTTACTTTTTAAGTCTACTGATAAATAATGGACTGAGTTTGGAGTTAATACAAATTAAAATTAAAACTTTTATTAGGAAAAGATCTTTAAAAGAAAAAAAAAACAAGAATTAGTTATTTGTTATAAATAATCTTAAATTAAACAATATTAAACTACCGGCTACAGAATTGGTGGGTACCGGCAAATTCATTACATACATTGACGTTTTTATAATATTCATTACGCATAAGAATATGTATTAACATTTCATATTCAATTTTTTCGATTGACCTTCCACTTCTGGACCCCTAGAGCCGCCTCTGGGTGCACCCAACATTTGTAAACATTGTCACATACAAACGGATTACTTCTATCATTCTGTGTGTTCAACAGCTTGGTTATGGAATGATTAGACTACCTCTGTGTTTCCTTCCTCCTACAGGACCCAACCCACTCTCATAATATGACCCCTTAGGGAAATTCTTTCCTGCAGGCTGTCCTGTACGGAGGTAATAAAACTATTATTTTCAATTTTTAGACTGATAAAGCCATCGAAATCGGAATCTACTTGCTGGGAGACGAAAAAGAAAAGTTGGTGGAAGCACTGGTCGAGTCCAAGAGGATAGACTGGGAGAAGCGCGTCTTGTTTTGCTGCGTGATGCCTAACCTGGTGCAAGCAGTTTACGATATCTTCAACGCAAAAGGCATCAAGTACGGAGATGATCAGACGTATATTGCCTTTATCGAGAAAGAAAAGGCTTTAGCATTTGATACCACGTAAGTTGTTTTAACTTACAACAAAAGTGCAAAAGCTGTAAAGGAGACGGAGCACACCGCTTGCTGCTCCTGTTCTACTTCAATTTATTTTATTTATTAAACTTATATTAGTTCTTAATTTTTATTTTATATATTCAATGTACAAAAAAGCAGTTTTCATTGTAAAAATAAATTATATGTTTGTACAGCGCCCTTGAGATGATTTTTCACAAAAACGACTAAAAAGTTCTACTGTGTATTATCAAACTGACAGTTTTATAATGCCTTCAAAAGCGAAACAGCTGACACACAGTATATTCATTGTGGATTTCTGACGTTTGTACCCATAGTGTGCCAACGAATCTACCGTGAATTCACTTGTAGTTCACTGTATTTTCCCTGGTTTTATTGTTTTTGATTACAAAATAGCACACTAAAATATTTTTTATTCTCCTCGCTAGGAAATAATGATCATAATATTAATCTTAACTCTCGTTTCATCATTTGGACGTTTATGATGTCAAAATTATTTTCAAATACTCTTTGCACGCGGCCGTATCAACTGTTGTTACGGCGAAAAGTCTATACTCACACGCGGCTGTATCAACAGTTGATACGTGAACTTTGACAGCCGATATTCCAGCGCTCTTTCGTCATAAATGTATTTCTTGCTCACTTGGACATTCGTAGAACTATCACGATGCTGACATCTACAAGAATTTCTCAAAAATAAAATTGTATTTCATAAAAAAAGATCGATAATCAAGTGCGCCTCTTCGCGCCTTTTAGTCCTTTAGTTTACATTTTTGTCAACGGATGGCGTTAGTACTAGTATGTCATTCACAACTTTTCATAATTAAAAATGATAATTGATCATGGTCTCCCACTTGTGTCTATCAACGCAGTGGCCTAAGTACACACACACCGAGAGTGGTTTATTTATGACGCCGAGTGAATGGCGGGACCACATTCAAAAGATACAGTACGTCTTTGTATGAAATTTTATGTTTTTGTTTTTATAAACATCTAAGAGTGTTGACACACGAGGATTTGTTTTCATATTGTGGAGAATAATCTGTTCTGTCTATATAGTCCAATAAATCATGCCAGAACGCTATAATTTGACATTTAATTGCGTGCATAGGTATTTGAAAATATGTACCGCGTACGGGTATAGATAAAACGGAGCAAATTAACGCGTTCAAAAGGTTAACCAGATCATAAAAGAACATACAACAACATTTTCAGCTTTACAACGATGGTGTTTTCAACACAACCAAATGTATGTTATTCATTCTAGTCCTCCTGCCGATGTGAAGCTAGCCCCCTGCACTTTGGAACACACTCCTCTCATGGACTCCCTGTGGCCGCACCGCTACCCCGGCTCCCTTCTCTACTTCCAAAATATGGTGGGCTGGGGGGCAGGACTGGCCCTGCTTGGGCAGGAGGGGGACCTCCGCGGCTGGGTGCTCTCCAGCGTTAGGGGCGACATGCATGCCGTGCAGGTTCTAGAGGTAACTATATCCTGCTTGCAACATACATCCATCAAGGACTCCCTGTGACCTGTGGATGTTTTTTAAGAGTGCGACTTCACAAAAGCGTGATATCTGTAGGTATATAAAAAGAATGCACGGTCGTCCGGTTTCTCTTCATTATCACTTGTCATTTGAGATTAATTTTGTTAAATATATTCTATTTATATCACAGTCAAACCACAATGTAAAGTAGAGGTGGGCGTTTCAGATTAGTTTTCAAAATGACCGAAACCGTTTAGGTTTATCAAAATGTATGATTACTCGAAATGTATTTTAAAGTATTTATTAGTTTTACGCATTTTGTAGCAACGGTCAACAAGGGAGTTTCGGGTGAAGGCATTTTATGGGAACGGTCAGCGATGGAGTTTTGTTAGAAAGCACTTAGTGCGAAAGCATTTTGTAGCAATGGTTTACGACGAGTACAGCAGTTTAGTAAAATTTTGTGAGAGCTAGTGTACTCTATTTTCGGGCGTAGTTACTTTTTTTTAAAACGGTTATCCCAAAATTCGTAAGTCTTAAAATGGAAATTCCATCAATTTTGTTGAACTACAACACTCTTTTAAATGATCTGAATATTCTTAAATTGTCAGACAGAAGAATTTTTACTGACTTGGCATTTCTACCTAATATTATAAATGAAGCATTTGATAATTCAGAATTACCTGCATTGATAAGCTGACAGATTCCACAACATAATACTAGAAGTCGGGATTTTTTTCGGTATAGAAATTCTCGGACTAACTACCATATCGATGGCCTATCGCACACACATGTTAAGTGCAGTTTGAATTAAATATATTTACGTGTTTCGTAAATCATTTCTCAAAATTATTTGTTGTGTAAATGGATTTTCCTTGGGATATTGACATTACGTAATTCCAGGGCCCCGGCAGGCGCAATTGGAGCAGTCCGCTCCGGGCGCCAACTAACGAAGGAGCTAAGGTGCTGGTAAAACAGCACCCTTTAGGTTTTTCTAGCGCCAGGCGCCGTTTGGCTCCTAAAAGGGTCGTTAATAAGTACACAATTATGTAAAATCCGTTAAACTGTTACCACCATTTCAGAACATAAACGGTCATGAAAAAACAGTTTGACATTATTTTTATTCACCTCTAATGTAATCACACCTCTAACTCTAATAAATATGTGTAAGGAATGGTGCGTGTCACGATCCTCAAAATCAGAACAATAACTGAAGTCGGGACACATTGTGTTAACTTGTTATTCTATGTTCCAGGATCACAGAAGAAAAGGATATGGTCAGTTGCTGCTTAGAGTCTTGGGAAAACAGCATGCGGAGAGCGATAAAGAAGTTTTTGGCTGTATCGTTTGTGACAACTCTGCCTCTAAGGAAATGTTCCGGAAGATGGGATTCAAACAAGTCGCCATTACTTCATGGCTCTTTACCATCTAACTATCCTTTGCACCTTTTTCCTGCAGGGTTAGGCAGAGAGGACGGACCTCCACAACTCTCTTGGCACACGTTCCTTGCTTAATTCCCATTTATACATTGTCTCTTACATACTCTTCTTCTAGGTATTCTAACTCTGGATTCATCTTGAATATTTGATTCACGCCATGTCATTGTATTTATTGGAGTGTCCCTCGAGTATTTGATTTCCTTGATTGTGCAATTTCTTCTTTGGGCGTCGCCGACTTCATCTTTCATTCACTTTTATACGATATATTCTCCTGACACTCATTTCCATGTCCATCCATTCGACATTACGCCATCTGAGGATAGTTGTTATCAACTTTATTCACGTTTTGTTTAGATTTAATTGTGTTATGTTCTTCTTCAATGATATATTACCTTCAAAATAAGTTAAAACAAAATGTTTTTCCTACTATTTCTTATTGCAACAAACATTAATTAACTTCTTTCAAAAATATGTTGATAAATATCAAGATTATTGTTTCAAATACATAGTTTCTAAGTCTAAGTATAACTTACCATTTTCGTTAGTATTTTCAAGTCTTTTAAAATCTTTGTTTTTTCATAAATCTTTATATATTTTTATATAAAAAAGAGTGCTGTGGCGGTATGGCTTTGTATTTTATTCAAAGCTCCAGTTTTATTCCGAGATCGATGAAATTTTGCACACTTGACCTTCAAAAAAAAGGAAGATGACTTACCACAGTCTACATGAGATTTCTAAAATCTACCCCAAACTTTTCCCAACCCTTATAGCAGAATTTTGATACTTGATGAAATTACTGACTACTTTTGAAGGATCATTAACTTCTGAATTTATTTTATTAAACCTGTTATGTTATAATTATTGATATTTCAATTATCTTATTATATTAAATAAATTTAGGTTTTGATATAATGAAAAAAAAATGAAAAAAACCGTTGTTGAGCAACCTAAATGTTATTATTATTATCTTGGATTGTTACAAACTTCGTCATATTTGAATAGTCTCGGCCCGTTCTGCTTTTGATCAGCTGACAAGAACAGCATGACTATTATGCTTGACACAGTTTGATCAAAAGCATGCTGATAATCTGCGTTTCACAGGTCACCGTTAAGAATTGAAGATGGTGCCAACCGTCAATTTGACAATCATCGAGTTAGAATTATGTGCTAAAAAATCTATAAAACATGTATGATGATTAGTGAGAATTGACTGAATTAAATAAATTATGTATTACAATTTTCTTCGCAGTGTCGAAATGGATTATTGTGTAGATATATATTTTTTTATTATTAAGTTATGCAAGTTTTAGTTTAGTGCAACTTTAGTTTTGTATTATTGTTATTGTGATTATTATTGTTTCGGCATTGAAGGCTGTTTTCAGACTGTGGTTAAACCACGTTGAGACAACTTATTTATATGATTCTATTTTTATGATGTCTAAAATGATTTATTACCGGTTAAACCGATTTACTGAGAAAGTAATTGTGACAATAGATTCTTTCAGCTTTATTTTTGGTATCAATCAGATATTAAGTTTATTTTGTTGTGTTTTAAATTCTGTTAATATGACGTATCGAAATCATTATTAAAATTGGGCCGGGGAAAATAGAATCATATAAATAATTTGTCTCAAAGTGGCCTGACCACAGTTCGAAAGTGGTTTTGAATGCCGAAACAACTGTCACAATAATAAAAAAACCAAAATACTTGCAGAACTTAATATTGACATTATTAAATTTGATTTAATTAAAAAAAAAAAATTAAATAAAAAATAATAATTAAATGAGTTATACGAATTAAACACAAAAACTGGATTATTGTGTGTTATATTGAATACGCGGCGTATCCAGAAAGTAAGTGTACTGAGGCTCTCACGACCAAATGAATTTTATTTTCGACATGTTGGCTACACTTACGTGTAGCCTGACTCTTCCCCTCCGCAACGAGACCAGTTCAAGGTCAGTACGTTGAGAAGTGTCGACGCGACAACACGTTTTGTGAAAAATGTCAATCCAATCTCCCGCCAAGTGCGAAATACTCAGCGTCATCCGCTATCTCGTTTGGAAGGGAAAACCTCCGTTTGAGGTTTATAATGAGGTGAAAACTGCATATGGTGATAAAGCTATGAATCGTACGAGTGTGTACAAGTGGTATTGCGAGTTTAAAAACGGTCGTACGTCTGTGCATGATGATCAGAGGAGCGGAAGACCTTCAATTATGGCTGACAAAATTGTGGAAAAAATCGGAAAAACGATCCGTGACGATCGCAGATTGACTGTGGAAGAACTTTCTGCGATGTTTCCGCAAATCTCCAGATTTCTACTACACAAAACCATCACAAAAACCCTCGGATATCGGAAACTGTCCGCGAGGTGGGTCCCAAAACAGCTGACAGACCAACACAAGTTGAATCGAGTGGAAGCCGGACAAGAGTTTTTGAGGCGCTGCAAACTCCATAGAGATGAATTTCTCCGCTCCATCGTTACTGGAGATGAAACTTGGGTTGCACACTACACGCCTGAAACCAAAAGGCAATCTCAACAGTAGCGTCATACCTCTTCACACTCCGCCAAAAAGTTCAAAACCACAATTTCAGCCAAGAAAATCATGGTATCCGGGGTTTGGGATTGTCAAGGCATAATTTTGATTGAATATCTGCCTCAAGGGGAGACCATCAACTTTGCAAGATACCGTGAGACCCTAAAAAAATGTAGAAGGCGATTCAAAACAAGAGGAGAGGCATGCTGACAAAGGGAGTCAGCCTGCTGCACGACAATGCCAGACCACACACGGCCAACGCCACGAAGGAACTGCTTGCCTCGTTTAAATGGGATGTCTTGAACCACCCCGCGCATTCCCTTAACCTAGCACCTTCAGATTATTATTTCTTTACCTCCCTGAAGCTGTACATGGGTGGAAAAAGGTTTTCAACTGACAAGGAGGTAAAGGAGGAGGTGGAAAAGTGGACGAAGGGGTTGGCGGGAAACTACTTCGAGGAAGGCATCAAAAAGTTGATCCCCCGCTTCACCACCTGCATTGAGAGGAATGGCGACTATGTCGAAAAATAGCTTACATATGTACTACGGTAACCATGTAATTTTTTTGTTTCAATAAAAAATTTTGTAACCTACAAAAATTCAGTACACTTACTTTCTGGATACGCCTCGTATATTATACCAAAGACAAGCTACTTTTATTTCCTTGTTTTATTTTTTATTAGTCTGAAACACCTATAAAAATCTAATATCAATAATTGTTGAATGAAAAATACCAGTACATATTGAATAATTTGACAGGTTTTGAATAAGCCGACCTAGTGCAATTGGAAGAGCACCTGACCGGCAATCAGAAGGCTGCGGGTTCAATTTCCATCGGCGGCATGTATTTTTTCTCAGAAAATTTTTTCAATTTTTATAGGTATTTCAGGATAATAATTATTATTATTTAATTCAGCTAGATTCCATCGGATTTTTATATATAGAATTTGTCTGCCGTCGCCCCTCTAGATTTCCTTAATGCCCCATAATTTTCTTTAAGCTTTTTACTGCCCCCCTGAAAGCCTTCAGCACCTACAAGGGGGAGTTATCGCCCACTTTGAAAAATACTGATCTAGGGACTAACTACTACACACCATAATCAAACTTTTAAAAATCACAAAAACAGGGCCGGCCCTGATCCAAAAGGCGCCTGGTGCAATTAAAATTTAGGCACACTTTTCAAAACATTGACATTCCATTCTCATATCGATTCGGTGTGCAACTCTGCGGTGCGAATGCTAGGCTTTGTAATCTGCAACGCGAAATCTTTTTCCAATACAGCAGTCATAAAAATGCTCTACTTCACTCGCAGCAGGTTCGCATTGCTGTTCGCAGCATTCTCGAGAGTGGATCAGTAATATGGGGACCCGATGATGCCCTCTACTCAAATGATGTAGAAAAGGTGCAAAAAAAGTTAATGTGGTACCTGTACATGCGAGATTTTGAGTACTACCCTTTGTTGTGTCCCTCGGATTTCCTCGCGGGAATGCTGGAACTAAATCGCCTTGACGTTAGGAGAAAAATTGCATTGGTATTAATATGTAGCACAAGCTGCTAAACGGGCAGATTTGCAATCCTGATGTTCTGAAAAAATTGTCACTTTATGTCCCCGATAACTTCACCAGAGCGAGGCAACACAGGCTGTTTATTTTTCCTAGAGGCAGGACCAACATACCAATCAGTGGCGGCCAGCTAATATGTGCTCCCGAGCACCGAACAACCAACAAGATTTCCGACATGGCTAATCACAATACGAAACTCGGTTCGGTTATAATATCTCATTCAAAAGGTACCTACTTATTAAGCGCGCTTAACTTGCAGACCGACTTTGACTTGTGCCTATGTTCGTTGCAGTTCGTTTTCGATTGCGATCCAAAATTTAATTGCTTTGTCGCATATTCTGTGGAACAGTCGAAAGCGTGGGTACATACCAGTGCATACTATTCTTTGCAAATAATACCTTATCAAGGACGGCGTTCGGGGTTTTACCACCACATCAGAAGGAACGGTTTATTCAGAAGAAAGTTAAACTAAAATGCGTATATTTGATATTATTGTCGAAATCGTGGTTTCAATTTACCATCTGCTATTTTTCAGCGAATGTTCTGCTTCTTCGATACAAGCATACAAGATAAAACTTGTCATTAAGAGATGAGTGATGGTCAGATTACTTATTATCAGTTCACTCAGTACTCGCCGTTGTCGGGCATTGTCTTTTGCATTTAAAACTTTTCTTACTCTGCGAAAGTTTTGAAGTTTAATTGCAGGTTATATCGATCTTGTATATCAATTATTAATAAGGCATATCAATTGCAGGTTATACTAATTTATGATTACTTTGTGTTTGTTCAACGTATAAATTAGGAATGAGTTTGAATGTGGAATACAGAACAATAGGTCGAGATTTGAAAAAAAAGTGATAATAAAAAATGCCGGTTCACCTGAAACCTGAACTGATAATAAAACAAGAGTGCAAATCTGGATCGAAGAAGTTTACTCGATCATTTAACAAAACAATGTATAGGTAACAAAGCTTCGTGACTCTGTGGATGTGATCAATTGAATAGTTTATTTTGTTTTTCGTATTTAATTTACGATATTGATTCAGTTTGGACAATCAGCGGTGTTACTGATGTAACACCTCACCTTTCTGAAAAAATCAAAAAACATAATTCTTGTCATTTACATTTACAAAAAATTTTGGGCTTAAAGGTTTTAGGAAAAGTTGACATCAGAATTCAATTGGATTCAGTCTACCGTGCCTAAGTTAAACACCATAATGAGCTAGTTAATAAAAATCTAAAAATATAAAAATAAAAAACATGATTTCAATGTGAAGCTTAAAACATATGACTTCCTAAATAAAGTTCAGTTAAAAGGTGAACTCTGTGCAATTTACGCCCGCGACGATTTTTCAAAAGCTAACGGCGCTTTATCAATTTTACAACTTTTTTATAGTACTTGTTTATTAGAAGACTTTTCCGAGACTGTGAAATTACTAAAACGTGTGCTCACCATTCATGACCTTTGGGATGACCTCAGTTGAAAGCTAAAGATGTTTCTCAACGTTAAAAAGAATAAAATCCTTTTTAAACATGTTGAGCCCGGACAGACTGAACGCACTATCAGTGTTAAACATTGAAAAAAGGTTTATTCAGTCTATGCCTGATTTCAACACGAGAGTCATAGAGGTCTTCGCTAAACAAAAGGAGCGGAGAATAGAACTTCTTTATAAATAGGTATGTACCTTTATTTAATTTATTTTCTAACTTAATGTTGTAATCCGGTGAACCCCCACATATTTTGACCACCGGCCGCCACTGATACCAATGATCATGCTTCTGGGGAGAATGACCTCACTATTAAACCTTTCTTCCGAAATTAACATTTTTCAATCGAATCTCAATCATTTCAAGAGCGAAATAATGGTATTCTTTAGCACCTGTCATTATTAATGTACCTATTATATTATATAATTAATGTTATTATAATTAAGCTATTAACTACAAATTGTGGAATGTAATTGGTGATATATGTAAACTGTTTTTCACAATAAAAATAAAAAAAAATAAATAAATAAAAGGTAGTAGATAGTAGGCAGGTGATCACTGTAACCAATAATATTTGGATTTGATTTTAAAGTTTGTGTAGTGCCTTATTTTTACGAAAAAATAATCTCAAGAGTGATGTGTTAGAACTGTTAGGTGTTAGGTATTATCAGCGCCTTGGCGCCTCTGCAATTCGGCACCCGGAATGGACTGCTCCAATTGCGCCCTCTTAGCTCTGGCCCTGCACAAACAAAGTGCTTACCTGTATAATATCTTAATTTTATATATTTTTCTAAAACAAAACATCCTGATTAACCGCTTGTTCTCCAGCATGTCCTTATAGTTACGAAAAATTTGTACCCGTTAAACGCCAACGTATCCTTAAAGATCGTTCAATACATACTTTCTTTTCATTGTAAAAATAATCTCTTGCATCTTAAAAAATGTTCGTAACTTACTAAAATAACTCTTTTTCGATTGGCAACAAAATAAACAATGAGATAAGAGTTATTGCTTTTCATTTCGTTAAGAGCAGCCTTTTAAAAACGATAACAAAGTTACTACTGCGTCATTCTTCAACCCTAAACCTAACACGCAGTTTTCTTTATTTTTATTGTAAAACACATATTTGGATTTATGGAAAATACTAGCTGTACCCCACCACGCGTTGCTATGGCTCAGTCTGTCTGTACAGATGGAGAAACAATAATGCGCGTTGCTTTTACGTCCAACAGATGGCGCTGTTTTTTTTTAAATGTTTTTACATGTCACAGGTGATATCTATATAACATAGGTATATAAAAACAAACCCATATTCGAACATTGTGCCAAAATGTCAAAGCAATTGGTGAATATCTTTCGGAGTTTTAAGTACAGTCGAACTTGGTTATAACGATCACGGCAATAGCGAGTTCACGGTCATAATGAGCAATTACAAAACGATATTTTAGTTCAGCCTTATCTTCATATAATTGTTGAAAGTTATAACGAGGTCGATTCAGTGATATTTTGAGCAAATAATTTTGTCAACACAATTTCTGGTTGGGAATATTCTCGAAGAAAGTAGCAACAAAAAAAGGGGCGGGAATTTCCTAACATGTTAGGGACGGATTCATATTTTTATGGTACTACCTGTGTAAGATTGTCGGATATGTGAACCATTGCTATCCATCGGGCACAACGTAAAATTGTCATAAAATCTGCGAAAGTCATCGGAAAATTGTTCCCTTTTTACGTCTTCTTTTGTATTACAACTCATTGTGAATTTTGTTTTAAAAACCAATAAATATGTTTATGATGGTACCTAGTTATGAGTACCTACATCCCTGCACAGAGTAAATTTATGATAGTGATGCACTAGTTTTTCAGCAGAGAGGCCGCTTTGTCTATTTTTCAAACAGGCCGCGAGCTACAAGAGGATTTATTTTTTTGTTGAGGTGGAGGGGGTTGACAGCGAAATTCGAGAGATAAGGTTTGTGTTGAATTTTGTGTTATGCAAACCGGTTCTTCAAATTCGGTTCCATTTTCGAAGTTCAGCGTAAATTATCCAAAACTATGTTTGCAAAAAAATTTTTCAGCCAGGGTCTTTTTTTCTCTATAGCCAAGTGGGCCGTATGAAATTGACATGCCGGCCGCAAGAATGGGGCTGCGGCTTTTGCATTACTGGTTTGTGACAGGTAAATTTTTACAGTCGAAAACCAAAACAATCCCGCAAACTAGTTATTTATGACAAGTGTGATTTTACAAGCGGTAGGTACAATACGCACAAGATAGTGATAAAAAGATAGACAATTTTGTGATATTTTTCTTGGAAGCCTTGAACCATGTGATGAAAGTTATAATGCGTTGATTGTTTTGAAGAGGAAATTGAGAAGCATGAAAGCAAAATGTTTAAAACAATCAAATAAATTTGAGTAATATAAGTGTATTTTTCTAATTTATTTTCTAATAGGTAATACCTACTTGTATTTTAAAAATACACTGCACTTTTGCGAATTTATTGATTGATTTTTTTTTTTTTTTTATTGGTTTTCAAGCTACAATCCCGTTAAACTTCAATAAAGCAGTTTGTCAACAGGATGTTAATGATCAATTACCTACATACAAAAATAATATTATTACTATAACTATACAATTAACACACCTAAATTAATATAAACTATCTCTATTTAGTAACCATTGTTTCAGCATATATCTCAATCTATTTGTGGAATCGCATTTTTTTATATTAATGGGTAACATATTAAGCATTTTTGGCACGTTAAATTCTAGGGTTCGTCGTCCGTATTTATTATTATATTTTGGAACAAGCATTCCTTCATTCTTCGTAAACCTTGTATTATATTCATGTTCCACTTTCCTTTTATAATAAGACTCAGATATATGTTGAATCAATATTTTGTACCATAATAAGGCCTGCACCGGTAATATTGTTAAATTCCGATACAACAATGATATGTTTCGTCTCTGTGAAAAAATATGTTTTTGAGCTAATAACTTAACCATAGAATTTTGTACTGATTGCAGGTGGTTTAAATTAGTTTTACAAGAGTGACCCCCAGTAGTTAAACCATACCGTAAAGTTGATTCTGCGAGTGATAGGTAAATAATTTTTAAAATATTCACCGGAACGAAACATTTCAGTTTGTATATCCTACCCACTATCGCTCTCAACCGCTTGCAAGTTTTGTTTATTTGTGTATCCCATTTGAAATGACAATCAACAGTCACCCCCAAATAAACGTATTCATTTACCAGTTCAATACTTTCACACATACATGGCTGTAAAATGTTTTGATGAATACATATATAGTTATGTGAAATTATTTTAGGCATGATCAGAAATGAAGCATGTGGAGACCGTATGTGCATCAATTTAGTTTTCTTGGTATTAATGATTAGACCTGCGTCATGTGACCATTTTATCAGGGACGTAAAGTCATGTTGCATATATTTAATCGCAATGGATAATTGTTCATCAGATATGACAAGAGCAGTGTCGTCAGCATATACAAAGTGTCTTACATATTTAAATATTTTTTTCATTATTGATACAAATATAATATAAAGGGTTGGACCCAAAATCGACCCCTGCGGGACTCCAGCACAGATTTTTTTCCTCCCACTCATTTTTTCTAATATTTTTACACATATATGTCTATTAGATAAATAATTTTTAAACAAATTAAGTAGGTTACCTCTAATTCCAATTGCTTCTAAGATTTTTAATAATTTTTGTGGGTTAATTGTATCAAACGCTTTGGAGTTATCTATAAATAGTACTAAAACATGTCTTTTATGGTTTAATTCATTATTAATATAATTTGAAAAATCCTGTAATAAATTCTCTGTGCTTTTTTTCTTTTGAAAGCCATATTGTTTTTGGTCTATAATGTCAAATTTTTCTAAGTATTTATTTAATTAAGGAAATATATTTTTCAAAAATTTTTTCAAGTGCAGGCATTATACTGATAGGTCGATAGTTTCCTATTTCGGAGTGCTTTCCTCCTTTGTATACAGGTCTAATAATAGCACATTTAAGATCATTTGGCAATTCAGCTTCTATAATAAGTCTATTAACCAGGGCCGTATTTGTACTTTTCACAAGTATAGGCCACTTCGTTTGCGCCGCCCCCTACCCCCTTCTTGGAAATTGCCACCGATAATATCTACCATAAAAAAAAAAAAAATTAAAAAAAAAAAAAACATAATCACTCAGTTTTAGGCTGCCATTAGGTGACACATAATTTTCAAAATAAATATTCAAATGTAGGAAGTAGGTTTTCAAAAATAAAATAAACAAACGAATTAGTACAATTTAATTTAATTAGTAAAATTTAATAACAAGATTAACAATTTTTTTCGATTTTTTTTACTGACAAAATCATCTATAATATCTTCATAGCTTATAGTATTCATTAAGTCTGCTTCAACATAACACAGAGATTGTTTCCTCAAAAACTTAAAAAGATTCAGTAATGATGTCGATTCAGGTTTCTCTGTCGTCTTATTAGAGGAAATGTGAATACAAAAGTGTAAACATTCCTGAACTAAATCGTCTTTTAAATCATTACAGTAATATTGCACAAGAGACTGAGCTTTTTCTGAGACTCTTTATGTTGAAAGTTACCTCATTCTTGTTAAAAATGAAATTTTTTCTTTAAAGATTATATATGCACCATGTCTTCTCTCTAATTCAGCTCTCAGTCTGTCCAGAATTACCAAAAAGGTGTTGACTCTGAAACAGTCTCTGGAGGTTGTTTCAATTTCCTCATTTGATGCTTCGTCTATGAAGTTTTTTCTCTTAGGGTTCCTCTTACTCTTAATGTCGCCCTGATATTGCTTAAGTGCGCTCATTTCAGTTGCACTTTTTTAGAAAAAATCAAAGTTTTCTCGCTCTGCTATTGTAAATTCGAGAAGAGATCCATAAAGATCAGATACCGTCAGTACATCAACAGATGAGTTCTGAATCTGAGCACTCACTTTATTTAATCTGTCCAAAATAGCATTCCAAAATACGATCATAAATGCCGTTTCTAGTTTCTCCAATTTAAGGCGAATTTCCTTTGCTTCAATTCGTGGGATGGGTTTCTGTGTAGCGTCATTTTCAATAATTTTTAAAACCGTAAGTACTTCATCCCAGGAATCTCTTACACTTTGACAGTCATCTGCTCTTGCTGACCAACGTGTGAGGTTTACTCTCTTCAGCGTCTTTCGTTTTCCTATTTCATTAGCCAATTTTTTCCAACGGTCGGTTGACTTCACAAAGAAAGTATATACCTCTTCCAGCAACATGAAGAAGTGACAGGCTTCTGTACAAGACTCAACGGCCGAGGTTCCCGCCAAATTTAATGAATGAGCTGCACAAGGGACGAACATGGCAAGTGGTGCTTGTTCTTGAATTTTGGCTTGTAAACCATTATAAATTCCTGACATGTTCGAGGCATTATCATATGACTGACCCCGGCAGTCTTCTAGATTTACGTTCAACTTTTCTAGCTCTAAAGTAATGGCATCAAACATATCTTGAGCCTTGTGTCCTACAGAAGGTAAGAATTTAAGAAATCTCTCACATGGCTCTCCATTATTTCAAACATATCTAATCACAAGTGTCAGTTGATCTACGTGTGCTGCATCCGGTGTAGAGTCTACAATTAATTGACACAACTATACACACGAAACTGCCGCTTTGCACTGTCGGCCGGCCCGGCGCGCGCGTGATACGGTATATTCTGTGTTCGTACGGGCGCGGGCGGGTAGCGGGGGTGTCTGTTCATCACATCACCCGCCCCCGATCCGCCGCCACCCTTTACCATTGCCGCCCGGGCAGTAGCATAAATATAAGTAACTATCTAACTAAAGTACTAGGAATTAGCGCCTTTAAAAATGATATTTATCGTCTAATAGTTATAAAACTCTGTCTATCCACAGGGACTTTTTTTGTTTATAATCGCATACACGGCTTACCAAAGCGAGCGAGTGCCGCCCCCTGAACTCTGCCGCCCCTAGGCCGCGGCCTATAAGGCCTATTGACAAATCCAGGACTGCTATTAACTAAGTGCGTTATAATAGGTCCTAAAATATCTATATGTCTTTTTATGTCGTACATTCTTATGTTGTCCATTCCCAAGGATTTTGAATTTTTCATTTTCTTAACAATATTTTTTATCTCAGTGAGAGTTGCCTTTGGTAAATACATACTGTGAGGTAATTCTATTTGATTAACATTGGATGCCTTAAAATCACATCTGTGCAACATTTGGCTTATACTATCTGAGAAATAATTTACATATTGGTTTGTTACACTTTCCACCGTCTGTTCCTTTAACACATATCGTGAGATGACTTCATCACAATTACTTTTAGTTTTTCTTCCCAACAATTTATTTATTTCATCCCATGTTTGCTTAGTATTATTGAAACTACGTTTGAATTTATCTTTAAAATAACAATTTTTTCTTTTAGTAATTAATTTGTTGACATTATTTCGCATGTACCTGTATTCATTTTCATAAGTTTTATTACAAGGAGAATTTTTCCATCTTCGAAAACAATTAATCCCTTTTTTTTATTAACTCTAAAATATCTGTAGTTATCCATTTTTTGATCGCATGTGGTCTTTTGGTTGGTTTTTCAAAAAATGATACAGTGCTTTTTTCATATAAATTAATGAAATTATGTTTAATTTGATGATACAAAAAGGTACTTTCTTGTGCATTAAGTAAAGAATTCCAATGTATTTCTCGGATGTGATTATCAATATGTTTTTGGGACAAAATTGTTATCTTTTTCATGTTTTTTAATGGTTCTTTTTGCATATCATATTTAATATTAACGGCTGTCATATAGTGATCTGCTATGGAAATCTCGCATACACACGATGATAGCGAGTCCACTTGTTTAAGCCCGTTACTGTACCTTACGTATATATGATCTATGCATGATTGTGTTATGCGCCCGCTAACAATTGTTTCCCGCGTCACACCGTCTATGCATTTGATCAAATAATTGCTTGCAAGAATATTTTCATATGAGTTTACTACAGGGTCATTAAAATTCATCAAGTTTATATTAGTGTCCCCAAGGAACAAAACATTGTCTCGAAGGCCTATGAAATCCGTCAGAATAGATTCAATTTCCCTGATAAAAGATAGTTTGTTAAGATTCGGTGGTCGATATATCGCTAATATACTCAAACTTTGTTTATTTGGAAGAGTAATTACACCAAAAACATTTTCAAAATAATTTGATTCTAGTGGTGATTGTTTAAATACCATACTGTTTCTTATACTCGTATATAGCGATATGCCCCCACCTGATTTATTATTACGACAATAGTTGTAATTTGAATAGCCCGGAATCTCATACATATTAATTTGGTCAGCTTGTATATTTGTTTCGCTAATCATTAAAATATCTATACGCTCCCAACAATTTCTTAAATAAACATGTAAAACATCCCAATACATAATGATCTGATATTTACATGAATACATATTAATTCCCCTACATCACTTTTTTAATATTTATCCACTGTTGTAGATCGTTTGTTCTTAAAAAATCTACTTCATTATCTTCTTCTAGATAATTACTTAAAGCAATATTTTATAAAATAATTAGTTCAAATTCTGTGCTATTAATATGATAATTTATTACAACCTCTCTGGTTACTATACCTAAGTATTTATTTGAGTAATGATTGAAAGGTAGGTTTACATATGTCATTTTTATATTTATTTCAATTTGAATGCAGTTAGTAAGAATTATTGGGTAATCTAAAATATTAACAATAATGAATTTCGTCAGAATGAGTACTGCAACACCTCTATTATTATTTTTGTTTATTGTCGTCTGAATATATTTAAAATAAAAGTGCCGTCGCTGATAAGCAATCGGCAGTGACTCATGATTTGTAAATGTCTTGTAACACTATGCCGTCAGGCTGAATATTTAAATTATTGATTTTAATTAAAATAGTTAATTTATTCTGCATTGTAATCAATTTTTTGTTTGGCAACTTTTAACATATAATTTCTAAACTTACATGCTATACTATTTGGTAGGTGATCCGTAGGGATGTTTCTTTTGATTAGAATCCCAGCAGTTGGCACATTTGGGGGGGCAGTCCAGAGATTTGCATTCCCGGTATTGGTGGTCTCCGGCGCAGTGCATACATCTTGGATCCTTTATTTTATCTAGGCATTTATGTGCAGTATGGCCAAATCTTAGACAATGGTAGCATTGCGTTAAAGGGTAGCAGTCTTCAACATATATCCTCAAGAATTGAAAGCATTTAAGCATTAAAATGAAGCATCAACATTAAAAAGTGTTTTTTTCAACTTTATTTTAAAAAAAAAATCGCAAGTTGCGCCACAATACGAAGTATGTCGAAAAAATACAAATAAATAGTAGTATATCTGTGTGTAAGGATATAATGGCCAACTTATGATTCCAGAGATAACCTCATTTTTAATGTCAGTGCCATACAAATTTTTCTTTAAAAAATGATAACTCCTTCATTTGTGCACGCAATTGCTTCATACGAAATTTTATAGCATAATAATGATCAGCAGAATCCATTTCTAGCCAAAAAAAATACCCTTGAAAATTCAAGTCTCTATGTCTATGAAAGACGATTTTCAGCCCACTGTGCATAAATATACACGCGACACGTTATGCTACGTATACATACGTGAGACTGCAAAACTGAACCACAACTTATGGGAAAGGAAAAAAGCAACCCAAATGGCGAGAAACGCCGCTTGCAGTTGCTTCGTTCCTTTCCCGTAATTCATGGCTCGGTTCGCAAAAGTATATGAAATTTTTTTTATATAAAGTACCTACACTAACACGCCTGGCCACATCTTTTAATCTATGAAAGAAGTGTTTGACTTTATCTACGACTTTGCTCAATGCTGTCACTGTCAGCTGTCAAACGATAACAAATTTATTGTTTACATCGGTCCACCTGTGTTCATTTGCATTGTAATTATTTATTTATGAATTAAACATTATTATTTTTTTAAACTTACGTAAATGAATGTTTAAGGAGTAGCGATAATTAATTATATTAAATTAAACTATAACATCAATAGTAAGGTAAGTAAAAGTTATATAAAAGTAAACAATCAAAATGTATTTATTTGCTCATTATTTTGGTCAATTACTTTTCAACCAAATTTTTCATACTGTTATAAATAATTATCTATTTTGATAAACTCGTTGAACTTCACTGCACGCTTAATACGCACAAAATATATAAATAGCAACTTAATTACAACAAGAAATTTTATCTCGAAGTTAAGTTTGAAGGAAAGGAAATACGCCTAAATTATTTAAATAACAAAACCCTAAAAACCTTTTAAAAAAATGTTTGTTCGACCTTTTTTTACATCAACCCACACAGGAAGCCCTGAGAAAAATAAGGTATACGCTGACTACGAGTGCCCAGTAAAATTTAACACTTTCCCGACATAATTACTAATTCCTGATGATCTCAAACTGTGCCCGTGGTATTGTTCTCAGGTGCAAAGCTTTCACTTAGAACAAATTTCACTTTGTTTCATTTTTACACTCAAAATAAATGACATATTTATCAAAATATCCCACTGGTTAGGTTGGGTTAGGTTAGGTTAGGTTAGGTTAGGTTAGGTTAGGTTAGGTTAGGTTAGGTTAGGTTAGGTTAGGTAGTATAGTAAACTTGTAAAAAATAATTACATCATTAGAAATCAACATGGCCGCTTATAATTTGTTAATAAATGTCTATCTCAAACTATTTTCTGTTTTTTTCCATGTTTTTCCTTTATTATTTCAACTAAAATGAAGCATAATACGTTTGACCCACGGTAAGTTCATAATTACTTCTCATGCCGTCGAGATTTGGCTTAATTTGACAATTTTAGCGCAAAAAGAGTGAGGGCACTGCTAGACAGCAAGTTCCAAAAATAATATCCCTCATAATTTGGGATGCTGCGTGGAGGGTCTTTTTTAAATAAAGGAAGGAGACGAGGTTCTGGGAAGGTAAAAGGTGTGTCCAGGAGTGACAGACATATGAATATATCCCTCCGGCTTTGGCGTAAGGCGATGGGTCGAGAGACCAGTTGAAGCGGTTGAAGGGTCTCCCCAAACCAGCCTCTCCCGATCTGGCACACCACGCAGCTGGTGGGCAAGCGCACCTCAACTCACCTCCGGGCACTGTGCAATGATTTATGGGGCGACGGTACCCAAACCCGCCTCTCAAATTGACTTAAACCCCCGATTTAAATTCACTATGTATTTAAAAATAAGTATTGCGTTTCTAAAGAGCCTTTGCATGCAGCGGAATTCAACAAGTTTGCCTCTATTTTTGAATAATAATGAAAAATAAGGGTAAATATACAGAAAAGTATGACACTATTAGGCCATTCGTACATGGAGATATTTACAAGACTTTCGTACGCGTAGCATAAGCGCCACTTGCGAGTACCCGCCATAATATTTTGCTAGTGTTTGTACACAACGGCGTTTGATGTTAGTTGCACGCTACTGACGGTGCTGGAAGCACGCTATGCGAGTTGCATTCGTATCTACAAGAAAACGACAGAAATGACGTCCAAGTCATTTAGATAATAGTGAAATTCTATTATTTCACTTACTGAAAATTGAAAATTATGCAATTTAATAACTATTTTGTTTAAAATAACGGATAATTTGACATATTTTCTTTAAAATTCAGCTATCAATCATAAGGAAACAGCCCAGTAAACCATTTTAAAAGTAATACTTAAAAAATATAGAATGACTGACACAGACCAAATATTCAATATGTTTTACATACTAGATAGAATGACTAACACAGACCAAATATTCAATATGTTTTAAGTACTAGATATTACACATAAAAACTCTACTAAATTACACTTGAGACCAAAAAACAAATTTCAACAAACACAAACCATCATCAACAGACCAGTTAGACAAGCTTATTAATAAAAAAAACATAAACACTCCGACGGCAAAAACAAGCTTTGGACAAAGTTTCAGCATTTGCTTAAATGGTTAGATCCGCCCCTGACTGAGGCCTACATTATCAAATAATGTTTTAAAATAAGTTATTGTGTCAAATAAAAAAATAAGAGAAGAAAAAAACTAACCTTAAAACATTCACATCAATAACAATGGCCGCCAAGTGAAAAATCAATTTTGATTTGAACTATATAACTACAATTAAAATGCATTATTTTCCATTTTCGGAAACTGAAATACTTATATCTCATTATTATCTAACTGAATACAAAGTGATTTTAAAATAAAATGTATCTGTTAACAGTGTCCCACTTTTCTGAATATTTAAAAAAAAATGTAATTACTTTAGAATTTAAAAAAAATATTTGCTTACCTTTATTAACCTTTCCCTTACTGTGCTAAAAAAAATCCACGCGTTCCGGTGCTGTGTAGTCAATACACATCTCAAAATAAGCGATTTAATATTGGAAAAATATGAATATTCATAGCTATTCGCTTATGTTTATTATATTTTATATCAAAAGTGATAATAATTGTAATTTAATTGCTGAAAACATGAAAAAACCATCGGCAGATGCTAAAAAAACGTGCGAGGGGTCCACATCTAACGACGGTCCGCTTCCGACTGGCTGGCGGCTGGCGGCTGGCACACACCGAGCTGTGGGGTAGTAGGTATTGATGGTCTAAATCAAAATACAACTGCGGACGTGTGGATTTCTCATGTTCCCGTGTAGCGAACTAAAGCGGGACATCAATAGCGTGTCATTTCCTCTCACACTCTTCGCATAGCAGTATCGCACGGTTGATTGTATTGGTGTATTTGTTTCCGATTTTTAATAAAAATCTCTGATTTTTAATTGAATTTGAAAACTATGTTAAATATTATTTTTTAGTTCAGTGCATAAATATATAACGGAGGAATACCTAAAATCTGAACCCAGAATTTATTATATTTATAGAGTTATTAAAGTTATTAGAAGCAATGTGTAGTAAATACACACCACAGATAAGGAAAGGTTAACTTTCGGCTTATTTTAGTTTTAATATTATGAATAATGTGATCGTATTTCAGAGATTAAAATGGACAACACCGACTCTTTTATTCCTCCACACTTGCTTGCTGATGTCAACCTGATGAGTTTATGCCGAACTTGCCTATCTAGTGAAGGTGTTAAGATGTCTCTTGAGGACAGAATGGAATTGGAAGATATTTTGAAAGGGATATTCGCTTTTGCAGTAAGAATATTTTTTTATTCATATTCAATGGTCAGTCTGTTTTAGCTTTTGATAAAGTTGTGATCATTTCTCAACCATAACTGTCATATTGAGCTTGATAATCTCAATTAGGGAGGCGGGTATGAGTACCGCTGCCGCGGGAATTATTATTTGGATAACCAACATCTCTACCCCAAGTGGCTTAGCAGGGGTGCTCAGGTTCATGAGGTGAGGTTTGTCCAGGTCTTGTTGGCGAATGCATCAGCCCACCAGCTGCGAGGGAGACCTTTGATCTTTCCATTCAGTCTCTCTTGACCCATTGCCTCGCACTGCATTGGGAGGGATGGACGCACTGACTCTTGGATTCCTACTCACCTCTCAAACCTTTTTCCTTCACAGAACTTCCTCTACTTACTTTCCTTAAAAAGACCCTACACACAGCATCTCCAAAGATGACATGTGTTGAGTTAATCTAACTACATTTTGATCAAAGGTGATTTTAATTTGATCAATTGGGTATGTTGTGAGGCTGAAGGAAGTGGGGAAGGGATGGAGGAGATGGGGAAGAGGAAGGCTGGGAAGTACCTTGCTCTTCAGATCTTTTCATCAAACATGGCTAAAGCCATTTCAAGCAATGTTTAGATTCTGAATGGCGGTTTTTCACCAGGGCGATACTGAAAATGCCTCACACTTGCTTCTTTGTTTATAAAATAAATAATGCCTTAATAATAATAAGTTTAAATTTTTTAGATTGATAAAGAAGACGGTCTACCTACTGACATCTGCAGTGCTTGCATGGACATGATTAACTCTTACCTTCACTTTAGAATAAGGTAATACAAACTTCATATCTTTAATATTAAAATATCATAAAGGATGTCTGGGGGTAACGTGCACTAACTTAGGGAGGTGATACAAAAAGACATACCTAAAAATCCTTAGAGTGGTAAAAACTTACCTGGTAAATTCCTGTAAGCTTGCCAAGAATGTGCGTGGAAACGTTGCATATTTGTTACTGGCCTGTATCCATCGAAACCGCATGTAAACAATAACATTAGACCAAGAATTTGAAGTTCACAATGTGCTACAATATGCATATTTTAAACCAAATTCAAAAAGAAAACTGTACTAAAATAACAAAATGTAGTTAAAATTATTTATAACTATTAATCGCTTAACTAATGTTATTGCTTTTGATTAATTTATCATATTTTCATAATGTCCACCTTCAATGTGCATTTCCATCATGTAGCCCGTAAGCATAATGAATGTTTGCCCATTCTTTGTGAGTAAAGCCAGGCATTGTCACAGTAATTACAATTACCCTCAAAGAAACATAATTTTAACAGTTAGGTAAGTCTACAGCAAAACTTATTTTTAATACAGTGTTAAAAGTAAGGTTTTAGATAAAACACGCTCTGAATAAAGTTTGTATTTTAAGTACGTATAATAAATACACACTAGATAAAGACACACTACACTATCAAGTTTTGATTAAAAAATCAAGTTTTAAAAGTCAAACACTGCTTGGTACAGTAAATTATCAAATCTACTTTGCGAATTAAATAAACGTTATTGACACAACGCATGGCAAGTAAATAGATTGACAGATTTGGTGACGGGGGGGCGTGGGATGGTAGATTTGGAAACAATGCCAAATAATAATGCCTGCCACACATGGCAGACTAATTTTACATTTTTAGATGAAAAGTACCCCTAAAAGTTGGAATTTTGAAAACACCGATTTACCTAAAATATGATTTAAGATTTTCACGGCCAAAAGTATTTTTGCTATTTGTTTTTGGGGTATTATGCCATTATGCCGTGTTGCGCTAACTCCTTCTTTAGCCAACGTTTCGGACAGCATTGCAGTGTCCATCATCAGGGCAGATGTGTTATTTGAGGTTGTGTTAAAATGTGAGCTTATGTATGAGGTTGTGATACCGTGTTGCCAGCTCCAACCCTCTGAGCTAATATTAACATATCATTTTATTTTTTATTTTTTATTTAAAGTGGTTTTCTTCGTTTAGCTCTGGTGTATCCGTCAATTACCGGATACCAAGAACTATTAAGCTTAGCTCCATCGTCTCTATTAATGTTTACGGGATTTTTATGAATTTCAATGGCCTCCGTAATCAGCCGTGCTCTATAAGTTTTCGGTCTCCCCAGGATTTCAGGAACAAATCCAAAGTAATGCCCGGTGTCAATCAAATGCTCGGCAATTGCCGATTTGTCAGGGTAGCCGAGTTTACAAGCTCTGAAGTGTTCTGAAATCCTTTTGGAGATAGTACGCTCTGTCTGGCCTACATAGACCTTGTCACATCCGGAACAGCTGAGTTTATACACTCCATCTGTTTCCAGAGGAAACTTAGTCTTTGCAGACCTCAGTAAGTCCTGTATCTTTGTTGTTGTTCCGAAGACAGTCTTGATATTTTCCTTTCTCAATAGCCTGGCAATTTTGTCTGTCACATTGTGCACATAAGGAGGACTTATCCATACATTGGTGACCCGAGCGACCAGAATATGTGAAGAACATAAAATCGGAGCGGAACTTACGAAGCTGACCGATGCACTGGAGCGTAACGGCTACCCAGCAAGTCAGACAAGGCAAATCATAAGAGCCAAATCTGCACCAAACGAAGACAGAATTGAACAAGAGTCGAAAGGCTGTGCCTTCCTGCCTTATGCCTATTCCTGCCTTCCCTCTGGAAACAGATGGAGTGTATAAACTCAGCTGTTCCGGATGTGACAAGGTCTATGTAGGCCAGACAGAGCGTACTATCTCCAAAAGGATTTCAGAACACTTCAGAGCTTGTAAACTCGGCTACCCTGACAAATCGGCAATTGCCGAGCATTTGATTGACACCGGGCATTACTTTGGATTTGTTCCTGAAATCCTGGGGAGACCGAAAACTTATAGAGCACGGCTGATTATGGAGGCCATTGAAATTCATAAAAATCCCGTAAACATTAATAGAGACGATGGAGCTAAGCTTAATAGTTCTTGGTATCCGGTAATTGACGGCTACACCAGAGCTAAACGAAGAAAACCACTTTAAATAAAAAATAAAAAATAAAATGATATGTTAATATTAGCTCAGAGGGTTGGAGCTGGCAACACGGTATCACAACCTCATACATAAGCTCACATTTTAACACAACCTCAAATAACACATCTGCCCTGATGATGGACACTGCAATGCTGTCCGAAACGTTGGCTAAAGAAGGAGTTAGCGCAACACAGCATAATACCCCAAAAACAAATAACAAAAAAACCGATTTACCTTTTTTACTTGTATTTTCATGTAGAATCACCCCCTGAAGTTACTGCACTCTACTCGGACATCCTGTATAAATAACTTAATATCGTTTTTATGAAGAGTTTGAATGTTAATAAACTCACCATTTAAAAAGCATATTGTCGTTCGGCAAGCAATACCCCAAATGTGACAATTTTTTGATTAAGGTATACTTAAAAGAATTCATTATCTGGTCTCTAATATGTAGATGGCGCTAATTTAATTAGTTTTGCAAAAAACACTCTGTGCTTGTTATGCTTTAAAATATTAAGATGATTTATTTGTTACGAATACGCAATATGAATATAAATAATTAGTTTTGTCTGTATGAAAACTAAATTCTTTCAAAGAAGACTTACAATTATTATTCATTTGCATATCCACCTCACAGAATGCCAAATACTTTAAATTTTCATTTTTTAGACAGTATGTAACACGGTGTATGTAATTTCCAAGGAAAATACTTCCTATTATGTGTTGTGATTTTTTTTCTCTCTTTGAAAATTTGTTTAAAATTTATTGCACTCTTAATTATAATATTTGTTATATATGTATAACTGTGAATGAACGGGTCGATTTCTGAACCAATTATAAAAAAATTAAGAAATCTTTTTTATTTCTAGGTGTCAACAGGCAGATGAAACACTTCGAAAACTTTTAGCACAAAAGAAACTACAAAATAAAATCGAGCCTAGCGTAGACGCATCACTTTTTGTTGAAAATAGTGAGGAAACAAACCATTATATCGATCAAAATAATATGTTAAAAAGTAACGCAAGCAGTACTAAATTGTTTGGCTGTAAATATTGCAACTACAGTACTAAATTAAAATCAGAATACGTCCAACATCGACAGACTGTTCACGATACAATACGAAAACAAAAAAAAATTAAATTGAACGATGCCGTAATTCAAAAGTCTGAAATTTTAACAAATAAAGGCTCAAATTCTACTGAAAATGGATTCAAGTGTAACTTTTGTGATTACATAGCAAATACAAAACTGTTGATTTTGGCGCATCGTAAAGTGCATAAAGTTTTGAAAACACTCCAGTGCGAATATTGTAAATTTCAGACGAATCTACGTGCGAGCTTACAAGCGCATATTCGAATACACACAGGCGATAAGCCATATTTATGTGATCAGTGCCACTTGAAATTTACGCAATTGGCACACTTGAAACAGCATCAATTTACACACTCGACCGAAAGGCCATTTGCGTGTGAACAGTGTAACTATCGTGCAAAAGCAAAGCGCCATTTAGACAATCACTTAAAAACACACTCGGGTGATCGCCCGTTTATGTGTGACTCCTGTTCGTTTCGCTGCGCTAATAAAGTTAACTTAATGTCGCATAAAAGGAGTCACAGTGATGTCAAGTTGTTCCAGTGTAAACTATGTCAGTATTCGTCCAATTTCAAAAAGAACCTTTCTATGCATGTGGCTAAGCATTCCGGCATTAAGTCCTTTGAATGTGGATTGTGCGATTATAGAGGGAGTTGCGCACAGAATTTGAGGGCGCACATGACGTCGCACTCGAATGAAAGAAAGTTCGCTTGTGCAGATTGCAGTTTTCGTACAAAGACAGCGTCGATGCTTAAAAAACATGCAAAGACTCATAATGCGAGTCGATGAGGACCTACAAACAAGGATTTATATAAATAATGTTTTTCCGGTAATAAAACTGTATTACCGTGCTAAAAATGCGGAGATCTAGAAAGAATGCAAAGCTAATTTAAGGCGATGCCATACGTAGTAATGCAAAATCATGTGTTTTTGGTTTGAAAATTTGGTCGCCTAGAAATGTTTCAGATGCTTTAATTAAATACTGCGAGTAGAATACATCTTGGACTTTGAAATAATCGAGTATTTTTTAGATAAGTCTTTTTATAAGCCCAGAAAAAAATAATGTAAAGACCTATGTAAACTACTTTAAAGTTCGAAATCTCCTACTTACGAACCCATTTTCGGTTATGATTTTATTGTATAATGTGGCAAATTAAGTTATTTATAAAATGATCGAAAAAAATTTAAATATTTATGCCTGAACATCCACAAAATAAAATAAAAGGCACTTTTTGGACATGTTTATTCTTGCATAAATCAAAACAGGCGGATGGTGTTAAGCGGGAATTTAAACCTTATCGCCATCTACGTAAGGGTTGTTATTGATAGCGGCTCAATTTAAAATATTACCCGACGTAGTGCATCACCTTAAGTGAATTGGATAAGATTGAAAAAGGGACGTTTAGACGGTTTGGATGTGTAGAACAGATGCATATAGAAAGGAGTGTGCGGATCAAAGATATTAGAAGAACGAGATGTGCTATGAGGAATTCATACTGTGTGGAATTGTTTTGCCCAGTGTCGCCGGTTTTGTTCACCAATACTACTGCACACCTTCGCTTACGCTAAGGTATCCGCACTAATACATAGAACAGATTTCCGTGCGTACACGTCCCGATAGTATTCAAAGTACCCTAATTAGGTAGTACTCCGCCTACGGTCCGGCGGCCAACATAGCATATCTCGTTCTTCTAATATCTTTGGTGCGGATAATATATGAAGCCTAAGTAAATGATAGAAGATGTCGGGGATGTCCGAGGAACACATGGCACGATCGAGTGAATCAAATACTTGATTCGGATCATGTCAAGAGTCAGAATAACAGAAGAGTACGTATGAGAAGATGTATGAGTGTGAATAACGTAAAAGAGTCTACGCCAAGATAGAGTTTTGTTTTTTTTTATTATTTTAACTCCACACAGAAGACCCGAGGAAAATAGTTTCCATTCCTATGGAATGAAAATCTGTATGGAAAAAAAGTATTAAGCATCTTAAAGTCCAATTTAAACCATAGTTTTCTAACAGAAAAGTTGATATTTTTATGGTTGTGCTTGCGTATTAAAAGTGCTACAGTCACAGACATAGGAATTAATAGACGAGAAGATAATGGCGAGGGGTAAAATCAACTGTTGAAGAACGAAGGGCGTAAGGCTGACTGTGATTCGTAAATAAATCAATCTGACAGTAAATAGGCATCTCGCATTATAATATCACCATTTACTTCTTAAAAGTAAAATCTGCTTTGGAATGAATAGACATTTTTACGTGGGAGCGCAAATTACTCGCCACGTTATGAACAAATTTGCGAAGTCCAAATTCGGCAAAAAAATTCGGTTGTATTTTCAGAGTCGAATATTTCGTTTAAGTATTTAGTTAAGACACTTTTATAAATGTTCATAATTTACTTCCCAGCAACCAACCAGCTTTGTGTTTCGCGTCCAGACGTTTCTCGATATGATAGTATAATATGTTTCTAAAACTGATCTATATTATACGATGTGAATATGCTTAAAATAAAGTAAAATAATGCTTATATATGGAATGTAATACGACAATTGGGTTTATTCTCTTTTTCACATCTATTTTTACAAGTTTTCATAGTACAAGTCAACATTTTGCCGTGTTATTTCGTAAAATGAACCGATGATGCCTCGACCATAGTTCGCACAAGAATGATGACGTCACGTTTTCAAATTTCACTTGAGGCCATACGCGAGCACAGCCGGCTCCAATGGAACCGGTATGGGGAGTGGGGATAATACGCTTTTAATCACTTAGGGCAGGTCTACTAATATTCATATGTCTATGGCTACAGTAGTTTTCAGATGGTAGAAAGTGAATAACCTTAAATTTTTGTACCACTTTACAAATGTACTCAAGATCACATAAAATTACTTTTTTTGTCAAAATAAGATCTCATTGGTGGCTGTAATAATAATCCGATGATATGATATTTGATATATCATTATTTGCATAAATTTATATAACAATATTAGTGCATATGGAATTGCGTGAATCTTTATCGAGGAAATTGCATTCCTCCAGAAAATGTTTCAATCAGCAATTTATTATAAGTCGGCATTGAATACCATGCCGTAAGTCTATTCTTGGGAAGACAACAATGGTTTGATTCTCCCGATTACTTCTTGTGGGCAGAGATCAACTCTGAACGATATGGATGCTTTATACGTATTTAGAAGATACAATACCTTCAAATGATCTTTAAATCACATGTTTCGGCCAATAGAAGTCATCCAGAACAATCGTACTATTGTAACTTATAGTAGGATTTTTGGTAAATTCTCTACCAAAAAACTTAAATGTGGCGAATGTATAGATGGACTTTTCGAAAGCACTTGACCATACTTTAATTAGTTTGAAAAATTAAGGAGTTTCAAATCCTTCAAAAGACATTGAATTCGTTTAAAAACAGAATTAGTAATTAGAATTATTATCAGAAAACAATGACAAGGCATTATTGTCAAAACAAAAAAAATAATTATATCAAGTACAGTTTTAAAATGGTTAGCAGGAGGGATATTTTTTAATACCCAAAAAACACATGTATGAGTAATTTCCAATAAATACATATTTACACAAATACATAATGATATAATTAAACCATAAAAAATTACAAAAATAGTCGATTCACTGATGATACGAATCTATGTTTCGTATGAGAGAACATGTACGCAATAGGCACATTGCCTGCAATGCCTACCCTATCTTACCCATATAAATATATAAATAAAATTAACATTTTTCTACTACTTACATTTATATCATATTTACCAAACATGTAATATCATTAGTTTTACTTCTCACTGCAATGTACTTGCTACAGCACATTATATACGTACCTATAATATTATTAATTACTGATAAATAACTACTTTAATGTACTGTACACTCCTCTTCCAACCATAAGCTAACGCTTCCATGAAAGAGTAGTATTCAAATCTCATAATATGCAGAATTGTAATGTTAATAAATACTATGTATTTTATGTGTACTAACCTTATTTATTTAATTAAAAAATAATAAAATTATTGCAAGAAACCAATTAAAAAATATGCACAAAGAAAACTAAGAATCGCCACATAAATATTCATATGACCACACGTCATACTCAAAACGTTGTCTTCATTCGACATAAAAACGAACATCTGTGTGGGATGTTAATTCAAGGGACTGCTTGTTTCTTTTGGTGTTGAAAAAGGCGGTGCCTTTTGATACAAATCACAAATGTAGCGATCTGTGCCATCTGTTGGTACTTCTTCTAATTAGTACAACTTTACTAAAGAAATAACTATCACATTATGTCGGTTTTCTTCCATGCAATTTTGCGGTTGAAAAAATGTGTAAAATTTTTATAATCCAGTAATTGGCTTGTAATATGTATAAATTAAGCAGTTATTTTGGGTATCTGATATGGCTTAGGTAATCCCAACCAACATGAAAACTTGCCAGATCTGTGAAAATTTTGTTTTAATATTGACTAATTCGCTATAATTTTTCCTTCCGTCTACCCTGATTAAATACTCTGTGCACGCCACTGGACGCAATAAATAAAATAAATAAAGATTTGCTAAATATAACAAAATGGCTATAAGTAAACAAGTTGAAACTGAACGTGAACAAAACAAAATATATAGAAATCGATATATATTATAAAAGTATGTTAAGTCAATGTGCGTGCCGCTAAAACTCAGAAACGAGTTCCGGTACGAACAAGGGAACTATATGGTTTGGTAGCCCTCTATCCCCCATCCATCAAGAAGGTTCCTGTTTTTACCTGAAGGGCCTGCCTTTGAAGATACATATAAGGGTTGGAAGTTTTGCCCTCTAGAAATTTCTAGAACAGTCCAGAACAATCGAGAGTATTCAAGAGCATTCCACAATATTTCAGAATAGTCTGGAATGTTCAGGAACAACCCGGAATATCCCAGATCATAATGAACTATGCAACGGGATTACAGGCCGTTTCCTGATTAACTTTTCCTGATATGTGCCCTTAGGTCTTTTAAACTATGCAACGGACTTTGATAGGGTTTTCACTATCATTTAGAGACTTACTTTCGGAAATATTATAAATATGATACATGGATATTATATTTATTGAAAGTAGAGAAAAGTCTAGCAAGCCGAGTACACGTCAGTTAGTAAGTAATAAAACAAAGAACTTAAATTAAGGGTTAAATTTGATGATTAATGATGAAAAAATTGAAAGCAAATACCTAGGTGTAATATTGGATTAAAAACTCTAAATTTCAGAGCAAATTTTAAATATATGCTAAAAAGAGTATCTAAAAAGTTAATTTTGTTGGTAGACTAAGAAATGAACTAAACAGAACTCATTTCAAAACAACCATTTGCTCCAAATTTAGATTTACTGCTCTAGATTGTTTGGTTTTGAAATGAGAATACGTTTAGTTCCTACTGGAATAATGTCATTTATCCAATTCCTACCTCTCCCTAACCATCACCTTGCTGGAAAAGTATTTGAAATTCGGAACAATGGTAAGAAAATAGTGCAAATTCGAGTGCATTTGTTTTGAAAACAGAAGAAGTATCGAGACTACCTTGATAACTTTTTTGATTCATTGGATGAATTGCATGACTCTGTTTCTTTGCAAAATAAGGAGATTATATTATATGTGGACTTAAATATTGATACTCTCGATTTGAAGAACATAAACACACAAAAATATCTATCAGTACTTAGTCCTAATGAGGTTGATTTTTATGAGAAAAAAACTTGATTTACGTATAGTGAGATGCAATAGATAAATAAATACAGTGAACCAGTCATTCCCTATAGGGGAAACTGCAGGGAGTCCAAGTCATTGAAAAATAATTGGGGGTGTATGAGATTTAAATGGGGATCTACGAGCGCCCTTCAAGACAAATTTTTTGGGAATGTCACTTTTTTGTGGTTTCATGTGGAATAGTTTTCAAAGTACAAATATTTTGGTGAAAAAATTCAAATTCAAAATCCCGGTACAAGTTATTATTTTATTGAAAGAAACTAAGAGACATCTTGCGGAAAACCATAGAATAACAATCTTAGTTCAAATTGTAAAATGTTTAGTCAAATTTTCGAGAGATGGCAGTATAGTATGAGGGAATGATAAAACTCGACGGCGAATTTTTTTGGGGATCTACTCTTTCAAAAGCAAATTTAAGAATTGTTTTAAACAAATACCGGTAGATGGCAGTAGCAAGCCAGCTGGTAGACGGTGTTTTTGCTCTCTCTATTTCTTGGAAGAATCAATAGATGGTATCAGTGAAATAAATATTAATTTTATTTACATTTTTGTCGAACACATTTTCCCCATATTTATGGTAAAATTTTCTTTTCTAGATGTTTTTTTCAATGGGTACCTACCTCAACTGTCACGCCAATAAAGAATATCCCCTGTCAACGCTAGTTTTTGAGATCTATAAAGTGACTACAACGATTTAAATTAATATTTATAATGCTTACGTCTTTTTCTTCTTCCTATGCCCTCTCCCATACCCTCTCCTATAGAAGGTTGGCTATTATCAGGGCGGTTTGTGCTTGTAGGTACATGTATGTGTATTCACTTCCGTCAGTAATATCGTGATATCCTTGTCAAAAGTCACCGAGTAACGGCCTTTTATCTTCTTTACACCTGCACACTGTTTTGGCAGTGAATACAAGAGAAAATGAGTGAATAAGTAAAAAAATAATAGAATATTCAAATAGTTTATGTTGTTTTTATTGTATCGAACATCAACGTTTTACAAATTCACTGGTATTTTCTTTTATGAAGTCGAATACCTAACTATAATAATAAGATTAAAACATATAGTATTCTAGCAATGCATATGTGTGAGTAGGTAATATGTTTGGGTCGTAATATAGATTTTTAAGCAATGAAGTTCGGCGTCTAAGAAAAAAACTTTCAACTTTTTTATTTTCTTTGTTCTTTTCCGGTATCAGTAGGAGGACTATGGCATCCTCAAATGGGTTATATATTTTGTAGCTAACTGGAGTGAGGAAGAGAAGGAGACGGGGGAGAGGAAGGTTAGGTAGTACCTGGCTATTCAGCTCTGGTCACTAAAAAAGGCTAAAGTCTGTTGAGATTCAGGCAATTTTTCGATTCTAAATGCTGGTCTTTCGCCAGAGCAATACTGGCAGTATCTACCACGAATAATGTAATAAATATATATTTTTTTAATTAATTGCGAAAAAATAATTTGTTATAAAATAGAATTCGAAACCACGATTTTCGGTATATATTCAATGATTAGTAATTCCTCCAATATGTTACCAGGTACCTGGTTTACACTGTTCAATACTACTAACTTATCTCATTCACTGTAAATCCGTATATTTTATATGTTACCAGATTAATTCGGTAAATTCCGAATATAATATGTGCTACCAGGTTACTTTTTCTACATTGTCACAACTAAAAACAAAAAAAACAAAAAAATTCTCCATTTCTACTTTCATTACTACTAAATACCTAACTTATCTCTTTTACTGTAAAACCGAAAGCAATATATGTTACCATGTTAATCTTTACAAAGCCACTACTACTGTAAAAAAAATTATCAATATATATATATATTTTTTTTTTCTTCATTACACGACTTAGTTGCAGAGAAAAAATATTTTTTTTGTTATGTAATTATGTACCTATGAACTACACCTGTCAATTTGTTTGTCCTGGAACGGGAAACTTTCCTAGTTAGACAGGCAAAGCTTCCTAATATGTAATTTTTACTTTATTTTGTATCTATCTATAAATAGAGTAAATAAATAAAAAAATTACCGCTCCACCACAAAGATCATCATTAGCCCCTACTAAGATATTGGCAGAGATGTGCTTTATTTCAAATAAATCCATTTCAAATGGAAATGCAAAATAGGTATTTTCCATTTTGCATTTTAAATGCTTTTCTAAAAACCATTTTGCATTTTGCATTTTAAATGCTTTTCTCAATGCATTTTCAATTTTAAATGCTTTTTTGCAACATTCTTCCTACTATCTCCACTCATCTTTTTTTCATAAGACCCAAATATCAGTCGGTCCTCAACCTCGCTATGAGAGATAATTTACATTTGTCAAGTTGCTCCCTGGTAGGAGCCCTTTCAATTGAGTGATACCATTACAAAAAATACTAATTATTATTTTTTTAGAAAACTAATGTTTAAGACAAGATTTTTTATGCATAGCACAAAGGGTAACAATTATTTTATAAGCAATAATTATTAGCCTGAAACACTCATCCACATTGAAAAATCTCCTGATAAAAGATACATGACGCCAACTATGATAAAGCCAAACCAAAATAAAGTTGGTTGTTTCATTTTTTTTTTTTTTAAAGAAATTTAAAATAAATCAAATTTAATAATGTTATAATAATTATTAAGTTCTGCAAGTATTTCTGTTATTTTTACAGTTTTTAATGTGACAGCTGTTTCGGCTTTTGAGGCCATTATCAAACTGTTTGATAGTGACAGTTTGATAATGGCCTCAAAAGCCGAAACAGCTGTCACATTAAAAACTGTAAAAATAACAGAAATACTTGCAGAACTTAATAATTATTATAACATTATTAAATTTGATTTATTTTAAATTTATTAAAAAAATTAAATGGAGTTCTACGAATTAAACACCAAAACAATAAATAAAATTGGTTGTTTCAGGTGAAAAAATGTAACATTCGGAATTTTGACGGCCGGCGTGGTCTAGTGGTATACGCTTTTGACTACAGATCCGAAGGTCGCGGGTTCGAACCCAGCGTGCGCAAATAAATTTTATTTGATTAATTTGTGTTATTTCACAATTAATTAATTTAAAATAATATATAGTATATTTGCGGCACGTTCCAGAGTGGAAGATACTCTCAGTATCGCCCTGGTGTAAGACCACCATTCAGAATTGAAACGTTGCTTGAAATGGCTTTAGCCGTGTTTGGTGACCAGATCTGAATAGCCAGGTACTTCCCCACCTTCCTCTTCCCCATCTCCCTCCCCTCCCCAATACCCTCAGCCTCACAACATACCCCAATTGGGGATGCCATAGTCTCACTGGCTCCAGACGGGAGCAGTTGGGACTCTTGTGCGGTATTACTGTAAAAAAAAAAAAAAAAAAAAAAAAAAACAAGCAGTAATTGTTGAATGAAACACTAGTATATATTGAATTATTTTGCGGATAAGAGATAAGCCGCCATAGCTCAGTGGTCAGAGCTGTCGACCGGAAATCGAAAGGACACGGGTTCAAGTCCCGTTGGCGTCATGTATCTTTTATCAGGAGATTTTTCAATGTGGATGAGTGTTTCAGGATAATAATTATTGCTTATAAAATAATTGTTATAAAAAATACTGATTCAAATACTGAACATGGGGCCATGACGCTGTAATATTAAATGTTAGATGGCAGTTTCTATGTTTTTACGTTGGCAACATTAGTCCCGCGCAAATTTTTTGTGGTTTCATAATCCGTAGTCGTGGTGTTTTTGGATTTACCATCATGTAATATGTTTGTTCTACATTGATGTCCATTATTAAATGACGAAATTGTTTAAAAATTCTATAATTAATTTGATTGTTTGACCTGAGAAACCATTTTGCATTTTCAATGCATTTTGAAAATAGGTATTTTGCATTTTGCATTTTCAATGCTTTTCTAAAAACCATTTTGCATTTTGCATTTTCAAATGGAAAAGTTTTGACCCATTTCCATTTTGCATTTCAAATGGTTTTGGGTACCCATTTTGCACATCTCTGGATATTGGTTAGTAGTTTGAAACGTTCGTGCAAAGGAAGCCAAGATAATTTTATACAACGTAAGTTATATAATGAACTCCACATTTTTTAATAATAATAATAACGCATAAACATTTAATTTCTTTCCCCTCAAACTGTAACATTTTCCCAGGTAATCCATTCACATTCTCACTGTCAGTCACAGGACTTTCGATCCAAGCGCCCCTTTCCTACCCTCGCCCACAAGCTGTAAACAAAAAGCTCAAAAGAAACATAAACAACGCTGATTTATATAATCATTTGATTCGTTCTGTTTGCCACGTACTAGCCCCGCGAACCTATCACCCCATAAAAAAATTCTTTATCTCTGCCCATTGAATTATTTAACCGTCACGAAGCAGTGACTACTTCAACTTTCGTGCATTTGAACATTCTATCCGCTATTCTCACGTGATCCTTCACATGCGAGTCTGTTATGAAGCGACTTTTTAATTGGAAGACATTGAAACAATTGGATTTATATTCATAGCAACCCTTGAGTGACCGTTGTTTTGCAGTAACTTGAAATTAAAAATACATTTTTAAATGCATTACGAATAATTAGAAAAGATTCTTAAAAAATTAACAATGTTTTATATCAGCCAGTTTTCTCCTTGAAGACACCGTTAATTGATTCCGTTCCAGCCTGGAAAAGTTGTCAGTTATATGTATACTAGCTTACGTGTACCCGGCTATGAGAAAGACAAATACCTATATATACAATTCCGTACTACATTATTTTGATGTGTCTCATGAGGTTTAGCCAGCGTTAGCAATGTAAACATTTCTTACGACTTGATTACAAAACATCGAATTTTTTCTACTTTCTATAAATATAATATGCGTGAATTAAATATGTAAATCTTCCGGAAGAAATTATCTAAATGATAGTGAAAACGCTATCAGAATCCGATGTGTAGTTTAGAAGAACTAAGCGCACAAACAGACAGACGCGGATAGGGACTTTACTTTATACTACAGGATTTTCCAATAAGAGGTGTTATTTTGATATTCAATCGTAAAAGATCAATGGTTTCGTTGCTTGTGTGGCACGTAGCGCCGTCTCGTTGAAAGTAAACGTTGTCCAGATCAATAGCGTCCAATTTCGGCCATAAAAAATCATTAATCATCTCTCGATAGCGCAATCCATTCACCGTAACTGATGCTCCAGCCTCATTTTCGAAAAAGTAAGGTCCAATGACTCCGCCGGACTATAAACCGCACCAAAGAGTCACACGTTGAGGATAGAGAAGCTTTTCAACAATAACTCTTGGGTTTTCTGAGCCCCAGATGCGACAATTTTGCTTGTTGACGAAGCCACCGAGGTGGAAATGAGCCTCATCACTCAAGATGATTTGCATTTGATTCACTCAAGTGAATTTTAACCGTACCAAACAGTCACACGTTGAAGATAAAGAGGCTTTTCAATAATAAATCTTGGGTTTTCCGAGCTCCAGATGCGACAATTTTGCTTGTTGACGAAGCCACCGAAGCGGAAACGGGCCTCATCACTAAAGATGATTTGCATTTGATTCACTCAAGTAAATTTCAATGCGTTGTTGAAGTGTGTATCGTTCCATTTTTAATAATGGCGTAGTTTTTACTTGTCAAATTTCAAAATTGACAGCTTCAAAAGTAAGATCTACCGAAATAGTGGGCTATTCTAAATAACACCTCTTATTGGAAAACCCTGTATTTTGAGATGACTAATGACCTCATGAACTAATTAACTCCATTTTTAGTGTAAAAAAGTTTCTACGTGCGGAATGCCAATGTATGTTAATGTTATGTTCAATTCGACATTGTAAATTTACTAGTATTTTTAACTTGTGCTTACAAATCTGCCGTTTAAGAATGTCAATTCATAAAATAAAGAAAATACCTATAAACAGTGTTGTCAGCGTATATCGACTTCTAACTTATTGCATTATCAATATCGTTCTGGCTATCAACAACACTAGTTATCGATTTTACTGTGCTAGACCCTCAAGCGCTCATTGCAGTCGCTCGCGGGTTGAGTCGTTAATTGCACTTTTAATGCAAATATATACAATTGCAGTGCGGAATCCTGCATAAGGATATCTTCCTATTGCCGAACAGCACGAACTACTGAAGGCAAATTCATAAATTAGATGCTATCTTCGGTCCGATTGTTATTTTTTCAATAAGAGAACAACCCGGTATATTTCATTAAATATTAATGTTTAGTTATATTGCTTTGATGAAACAATCATAACATGGAAACTAACAATTTTACGATAGAATAAATATATTTATTTTTTATTTTTTAACCAATCAAGATTTTAAGAGAACCGACAAGAGTGGAATTATCGCTTCACCAATAGGGTATTTTCAATATATTTTTAAAAATTAATAAGGTATTTTTATGTCAATAAATAAATTATCTACAGCGATTTTAAATGTGCCATTTTCGATTTGCTGTCAAAACGACATGTTCGTTTTGATTCGTGAATTCGGCGGCGTTCGACAGTCGTCTTACCAGACATTGGCGTTTTCTATGTCATTTTTAACGTTGTGGCCAGTTGGAACCGTTTCGGAATATGCTATTCAGATATTATGGTAATACATTTCTAGCAACGCTTTCTAGCAACGCATAGATTTTGAATGCCGGTCTTTAACCAGGGCGATACTGAGTGTACACATCAGATATTTATTTTGTTTATTAAATAAATAAAAATGTAATTTTTTTTCAAATTTAGTGACTTAAAAACAACTTGAGTGCGGATAACTGGACTTTAGCACTCACGTGGAGCGGCCCAACATAGCCTAAAAAGATATAGGTTATCTACCCATAAAAAGATATAGGTTATCTACCCATAAAAATATATAGGTTATCCTAACTATTTGACAATTCTGAAAGTTTCGATTAAAACTCCGACAAGCAAAATATTAAAAAACTTCCAAGTTTTCAATGTACGAAAACTGTTGAAATGTTTTTTAGTTTAAAATTTAAAAATATATATATCTGAATACTCCACTGTCAAATATAAACACTACGCAACCAGGGAAATAAGCCAAAATATACTTGTCATTTCCAGTTGGAACACATAAAACTTAAACTTTAAAGTTCACTATGAAAATTATCACTTTGTATTTAACATAATTTTTTATTAATTTATAATTTTACACAATGATATTCTAACTAATCTGTGTGTCTAACTTTTTATTTAAATTCACTCCTAACATTTCACTTTGTAACATTACATTTTAAACTTTAAAATTCGCTTTGAAAATCATCACTTCATAACTTCACTAGTATACACAAGTAGTTAGTAATATACAGGCTGTATCGGCACGTACCCGACAAACTTTAACCAGTTAATTAAATTAATCCTTAGCACATTTGGAGTAAAAAATGTTATGGGCACTTTGCTGTCTTTTAATTTTACGTAAAAACAAACACTGTTTTAGAAACCAGATAAAATTATCGTTCCGATGTATGCAATTAAAAGAAACATTACTATTTCTAAATAATAAAAATTATATAACAAACGCGAAAAATGTTGTCAAAAACGTTAACTACATTTTTACTTAATTTTTTACTCAAATTATAGAAAAATTGAAAGAACTTGATACTTCGAAAACATATTAATCTTGTTTGGGGAATTTGTAAGAAAACTGTAGGTTCACTTTTATCTCGTTCATATTATAAAAATAAAAAAAAATCAAAGTTAAACCGATTGTTACGATAGCAGCACAAAATATGAATTACTAATTTTAACTATTTTTATATCATGGGTATATTGTATTTTTATATTGCGGATGCCTTGGCAAAACAAGGAGCGTCCAACCCTGTTGTTACCCTCGTAAACCACATTCCCCTATCTGACATTTTTTCCATCATCAAAGATAGATCCCGCAATGTTTGGTCTGAGTATTGGCACATTGCTAATCAATCCAAGGGAGCCTGCTATGCCTCAATACAAAGGACTATTCCATCAAAACCGTGGTTTCAGCAATTCCCTCATTGTTCCAAAAAAGAAATTTCTTCACTCATTCGAATGAGGATCGGACATTGTTCCGTTCCTTCCCATCTTTTAAAATTCACGTCCTTGACTCCCCAGATTGTACATTCTGTGGACTAGAAGTGGGAACTTTAGATCACATATTTTTTGGCTGTCCCTCTCTAAACAAATATCCTCCTCATCTATCAAGCCTTATCTAAAATTTCCTCCCCTCCATTCAACATCTCATCTCTTCTAAGTCTGAACTCGACTCCAATTTTCATTATAATTTTGAAATTTGCCTATTTAAATAAAATTAATATTTAAATTCACCTTTCATTTCTCAATAATTTTAAATGATGGCCAAGAACACCCTTGAAGGGTGAAAGCCAGAAATAATAAGAAAAAAAAAACTATTTTTATGATTTTATTAATGGATTACAGTTTAAATATTTGAAGCAAACAGGAAAGAATTATTATTTCTCTTTCTAATGTCAGAAAAAAGATAAAAATACTTTTATAAAATGCTGGAGGAGTTAAGTTACAATAATGTGCAAACTTGGCTAAACCTCTCCAGCATTTTAGGGTCATATACGACCGGGCGTCCATATTTTATCGTATTTTTATCTTTTTAGAAATAAATAATGAACAAATCATGTCTTGCCTAGTAAACGAGATTCCAGATAACTGAGATTCCGCATCTACTGTTTCCAAAATAGAAAGAAATTAGTGAGAATACGTTTTAACTAGAAATTTTAATTCTTGATATTTTTGATTGAAAATCTTTGAAGAAAGGTTCGCAAAATATCAAACTTTCCAGACTACCTAGGTAGGTGCCATTCGGATCTAGTCAATAAACACATACACGCAAACTACAACAACAAAAAACGCCAACAAGCCTCTATAATGCATTTAAAAAAAGAACAAACTACCTTCTTAACTACTTGTCTTTTTTAAGACAATGTTCTTTCAACTTACAACAAAACAAAAAAACGTTACAAGCACCAACAATTCAAATACAAGCAAGATTGGTAATTAGGAAGGTACGAATCCTGATTCGTTCTTACATTGGATGGGCAGCAAATAATTAAAAAATGTTAATATCACGTCAAGTTTTGACGTCATTGCGTGTTGAGAGAGTTCGTACCACCGGTGGGTACGATTTTTGCAATAATTGAGGTAAGGAAACGTTCGTTAGAAGTTTTTCGCAAATTAATAAAATTATTATTTGTGATGAGAAGACCGAGAATGGGCTGGGTCTGTTATCGCGTATCTGAAGAATGATTCATGGGTGACTTTTGAGTTCTTGCACACGCCAATTCGCGATTTGAACAAAAAAATAAGTATTTATTTTTCGGAATAACTTTATTGAGTAAAACCTCAAATTGTAATGTTTAATTATTGAAGACAATATTAGCGATTTCTAAACGAAAATCTGAAACAGAAAAATCAGAAAAGGATACGGTCACATCTAGGACTCGAACTCGTCTTTCCGGGACACTGTGCGGTGGAAATGTGCGGTGAAAAAATGAAGACAATGTTGGTAGTTCTTATTCGAAGTATGATACAGTTAAAAGTGACCGAGGGGGATAGGGTCCCATTAGCTCAGTGGTAGAGCGGTGTCCCGGAAAGACAAGGGTCCTGGGTTCGAGTCCTAGATGTGACCGTATCCTTTTCTGATTTTTCTGTTTCAGATTTTCGTTTAGAAATCGCTAATATTGTCTTCAATAAAAAAATGAGTATTCGCCTTCAGTATCAAGACCCTAGAAAATCATTCATAAATAAAGGAACCATGTGATCATGATGTGCTTGTGGTTCTTGTCTTGGATATATTATTGCGTGTAGTTTTTGGGAGATAGTTCTCCCACACTGACACGGACACGGAAAAGTCGTTATATCTCATTTTGTATAAAGGTGAGAAATATATAAATGAAAATGTTCGTTTGTTCAAAATCTTAAATCTCTGAAAGTTCTTCACCTATTGCTTTGAAATTTTGACACAACTTTGCATTCAAATACACTTGTGTTTTTATATACCTATGTTATGTAGATGTCACATGTGACAGATAAAAATAGTTTTTTTTTTGTAAATAATGCCATCTGTTGGACAAACACGCTTTATTCGAAAAAACAGCGCCATCTGTTGGATGTAAAAGCAACACTCGCTATTTTTTCTTAATCTGCAAAGACAAATTGAGCCAAAGCTTTGCGTGACGGGGTACAGCTAGTATTAAAAAAAAAGTAATGTCATAGTATGTTAAAATTGTATTACAATAAGCATGACTTAATTATTCAAATAAATACTTAAGGCGATGCCATACGTAGTAATGCAAAATCACGTGTTTTTGGTTTGAAAATTTGGTCGCCTAGAAATGTTTCAGATGCTTTAATTAAATACTGCGAGTAGAATACATCTTGGTGTTTGAAATAATCGAGTATTTTTTAGATGAGTCTTTTTATAAGCCCAGAAAAAAATAATGTATAAGGCCTATGAAAACTGTTTTAAAGATCAAAATCTCCTACTTACGAACCCATTTTCGGTTATGATTTTATTGTATAATGTGGCTAATTAAGTAATTTATAAAATTATCGAAAAAAAATTAAATATTTATGCCTGAACATCCAGAGAATAAAATAAAAGGCACTTTTTGGCCATTTTTTTTTCTTGCATAAATAAAAACAGGCGGATGGTGTTAAGCGGGAATTTAAACCTTATCGTTATCTACGTAAGGGTTGTTATTGATGGCTCAATTTAAAATATTACACGACGTAGTGGATCGCCTTAAATATTCGAGTCCTTGCCTGAAATGACTCTTGAAACATTCAAAGCCAATGCTGAAGGACCTAGAGATTTCATTTAGCAGCACCAATCCTCTTGTCATGCTATGCTGAGCCAGAATGTCCTTTCTGCAATGTGGAATATAGAGCAAGTCGTGATGTCGATCCTGGCGGTTGTCGTTCGTTGCGAACAACTTATAGTATTCCAAGACGCATGGGCTGTAAATAAAATAGTTAATTTGAATAGTAAAATAATGTTATTTTAAACGCTGTTATCGTAATGGCCCCAATTCTCCTTGATTGGAGACTTTCGTAGCCCGTTTCAAATGATTTAAAATCAGAGAACATCACGCTTTTTATTTGCATTTAAAAGTTTACCATGGACGTTCTTTGAAAATTTTGAAAAAATTCTATGACACAACATTTAACTTTAAAAACCATTTGTCGAGGTTTGCAAATATCATAAAACATATTTTTTAAATAAAACGAAAAAAAGTGTAGTGAGAACTACTTTTACTTTTGTCTAATTAAACATCTTTTTTGTAACGTGTAAAGTGGTAATTACAATTACATGATATTTTTTTTACATTTTGAATAGTAAATTTCTTTTTAAATACATTATATTTTAACATTTTGAATAGTAAATATTTGATAATTAGAAAATAACCCATTTTCCAACATCCGATCGAGCTGATACTAGGCAGATAGACTTGTTGTTAATGACAATGCATTGTTTTTGTGGCACCCACTATGCTAACTCAACACAGTGACTATTCAACACACTTTTAAAAAGTGATATAAAGTCATTAAAAACGAAGAAAAAAATTATTTTTTTAACCTAACCCAACCTACTTAATCCAGTTAATAAAGTTTTTGTTTCATCACTTTCCATGACTTTATATAACTTTTTTTAAAATGTGATGAATTATAATTTTGATGATTTTTTCGGTCACCCATTATATCAATTACAGCTAACTAAATATCTCTTTTTAGCAACAAATAATATTTAATTTACCTGCGTTTTTCTAGATGATGCGACGAAATGCGTTAATGTTGACAAAAAATCGTTACAATACACTGTATTTTACTAAAAGTTCATCAGTTAGCCTATCTATTCATTCGTTACGAATAATTTGAAGAGATTTTTAATAAATCAGCATAATTTTTTTATCAGTAATTTTTCTCCGTTCTTGTATGATTCTTTTTTTTTGACATTGGTTCCACACATCAGACCTTGAGAAAAACCATTTCCCTCTTGGGCTGTGTCATATTTGGGAATGCTGTGTGTAAGGAATTTTTAAGGAAATAAAGAAGGGGAAGTTCTGGGAAGGAAACAAGTATGAGGGGTGGGTACAAATCTAGAGGTCAGTATGTTCAGGAGTGAAGGACGTAAGTTCGCGAAGTCCTGTTTCTCGATCGTATTGCATTTTGTCTGTTTGTTTTGACTTTCTTATTCGCATTTATTAGAATTTTGTGGGTCATGTTTAAACCTATTCCAATAATATTCTTGAACCTTTGGTTGTCTCTTTGTTAATCCATCTGATCACTGTATTGTATGTATCTATGTAAACTTTTTGTTTATTGTATTTTTATTTCATTTATGTATCTATTTTTTGTTTTTAGTAATATTATTTTTACCATTTCTTCTATTTTTCTAATGTATGCATCATGTCAAAACTTTACCTCTTATACCTATGTAAAATGTTACCACTGATGACTATGTAAAATTTTACCACTTACACCTATGTAAAATGTAGTTCCATGATAACTCAACACAGTGACAATTCAACACACGTTTAAAAAGTGGTATAAAGTCATTAGAAAGATGATTTTTTTTTTAATCTAACCTAACCTAACCTAACCTACTTAACCCAGTTCATAAAGTTTTTGTTTCATCATTTTCCGTGACTTTATATAACTTTTTAAAGATATGATGAATTATCATTGTGATGATTTATCCGGTCACCGTAAAATGTTACCACTTATGACTGAGTAAAATTTTACCAATTATACCTATATAAAATTTTACAACTTATACCTATGTAAAATTTAACCAATTATACCTGTGCGAAATTCTACCAAAATTTAAAAGCCCTACATGCGTAAAAAAATGAATAAATAATAAAAAAATGGTTTGTATTTATTTAGTAAGAGAAAATTAGGAACATATATTTTTGGATGCGATGTCTACTGCTCATAAAACTACTGGTTATGGAGATAACTTAAAAATATATGTTTTTTAAGTATCAATAAAAAATATGCAGTTTGTTTCGTGTTACTACGTTCACCATGTTTAATTAATTCAATGTAACAAAATTATATTGCTTGATAACAAAAATGATAAGCTGCATACAAAAATCATTTCTTTTTTTAATTTTGAAATAGTCCTTAAACTGTCTGTTCTTTATAATTAACACATAAACCATTAAGTTAAGCTGCGCGTCACACGGGAGTGGTACTGGTGAGTGAAAAAAGGTCTGCACGCGAGAGTTTGGTGCCTCGGTACCAGGGGGGAATTAGCGGCAATTAAGCCCAATCAAGTTTCAAAATTGTAAAAAAAACCACACAAAAATGTTTACACATTAAAGCATAAAGAGAAGCACATATTAGTTGGGCTGACGACTTGAATTTACATGTTGATTAGAAGGGAGAGAACAGCCAGTGTTCTGCAAAATAGATTAATTTTGAAGGAGACACGTTTAACGCTAAACGACAGAAGAATAGAAGGTTTGTGTAGAAAAAGACAGAAAAACAAATTATATTTAATGATAAACACACATTGTAATTAGCCACTTTATTCCGCTCTCCAGCAACAAACCAGATTCAATAGTTATTTTTGAAATCTTCTAAATATTTATATCGACTGTTGGTAAGACGACAAAAATGAATAGTTAGGTACAAGTTAGGTTATTTGTTTTTCAAAAATTTGATATCAAATTTCGCAATTCTATTAATAATTTTAAAAAGATTTGAGTGTTGAGTAATTTTTTCGACGGTTTTCTTGAAATAACCCAAAAAAATGTACGCTCAAATTTAATTTTTATTTTTAAAAATGCCTAAATTATCAAAATTTACTATACCATGTTTTATTTCGAAGAAAATTTTATATAAAACCGCTGAAAGATTAACATTTCTAAAATATGTATATTGAAGGGTTTTTGCAAAATCGGTTATAAGAGAAGTAATTGACTTACTAACCAGGGATTCTGACATTATTTTGAGTAAAAAGTTAAATTAAAATTGGTCTCCGGTAACATTTTTAATGTTTTTTTTTCGACTAAAAACACCTTCATTAACATTTTTAACTCACTGGTTAAAGTAAGTCAAGTACGTCCCAGAACACACTATTTAGTCATTTAATATATACCTAGTAGTCGGGGACGCCCGAGGAAGACATGGCACGATCAAGTGGATCAGATACTTGAGTCGGCCATGTAAAGAGTCAAAATAATAGAAGAGTCTGTATGAGACGATGTATGAATGTGAATGAGGCAAGGAGTGTGTGTCAAGAATGAGGTGTTTGGCGGTCCGTTTTCTCTGCCTACCCCTGGGGGGAAATGGCCTGTTGGTCAGTTAGTTTATATAAAGTGTCATGTTAGTCACTAAATTTGACAGATTAGAGATTTATTAAAAAATATTCCTGGTTGACATTCAACTTAAAATTTTGAATAAAAGTATGTTCAAAAGCTTACCATATTTATTTTATATGGTAACCTTTTAAAATGCAAAGAAATTGCAAATTGACTGCGTTTTTAAACTCAAACTATGGCGTTCGTTCTTTCTTTAAATGTTTATATCTTATCTAATCTAATTGTTGTTCATTCTACAACTGGTGTTATTAGATTACTAGCATAGAGTCTGTGATTTTTCACGAGTCTGTGCCACAGACTCGTGAAAAATCACCAGAGAGTCTGAATTAATGACACATCACATTCCGCTTTTTAAGGCTGGCCGCATACATACGTTTTCCGTATTCGATTTCCGAATTCGTTTTCCGTATTCGGAATTCCGTGAGACTAGCGCAAACGTTCGTTTTTCTTCATTCGGAATATATAAACGTCAGTACCAGTGTTGCCAACAAGGGCGATATATCGCCATTTAGGCTACTCAGAGCGAGAATCGGCGCCGAAAAAATCTAAAAGGCGACTGGTCGCCAATTAAGCTACCAAAAACATCAATTTTAAACGGCGATATTAGGTCAAGATCCGTTGGCAACACTGAATTACTGAACGGAAATTTCCGAACGTTTGCGTCGGCACAAACAAACTGTATGCAATAGCTGCGTTCCACATGACGTCATTAGGTTTTTTCCATTCGTTTTCTCCGAACGCGCCGGCTGGCATTCGGAACGTGCGTAAGGAATTTGTTCCGTTCGGAACTAAAACGAACGTGTGCGGCAGTTAATGTATTTTCTACTGATTCCGTGCATTCGGATGTCCGAATACGGAAAACGAATTCGGAAATCGAATACGGAAAACGTATGTATGCGGCCAGCCTAAAATGGCAATTCAAGTAATTTTCTGTTAAAAAAATTATGATAGGTAGGTACTTTATCATTTGTCTGAATTCTCTAAACAAATGCTTCTAATTTTTAAAATTACACTTATAAAGCAAATTTTAGTTAAACCAGAGTTACAAATACAGAAATTATTGTTCTAGATGATTTTGATTAGTGATACTATTGGCCCAATCAGTACTAACCGATGCAGCCCTGGTGTGGTCAAGTTGGTCGTTTGGTTGGCTGGCTAGTTGGTTGGTTATGATGTTGCTATTGTTTCAAATGTCGGAATTATATGCAATTTTCCACTGGCTTCTGGTGAAGTGGGCACGTTATCAATTGCATAAACCATTCTTGATTAAGCCAACAGGTGCAAGGCAGCTGGACAAGTTTAGCGAAATGGCGAATTTGTCTTTGAATGGTTGTTATAACTACCGCTATTTTAAAATAGATCTGTTTTAATTTCACTTTTGTTTTGGGGAATGAATGAATGATAATCTTGGAAGCGGAAATTAACCCACTTCCCGATATCCGATAGAGCTGGAACTCGGCAGATAGATCGTTGTAGCTGACAACGAATTCTATCATTTGTGGGAACCACGTACACACACGCAGTTATATATCTTTTTTTATGAAATCGGATGAAATTCCATCACATAATATACGAAATCAATGTTGGTCCTACCCGTTCGGCATTTGGCGAGGTTGGTAGAGATGTCGACTCCAGTTTCTGGGTAGGAAGGTTCGACTCTCAGTTAAACCATTTAAGGCGATGCACTACGTCGTGTAATATTTTAAATTGAGCCGCTATCAATAACAACTCTTACGTAGATGGCGATAGGGTTTAAATTCCCGATTAACACCATCCACTGGTTTTGATTTATGCAAGAAAAAAACATGGCAAAAAGTTCCTTTTATTTTTTTTTGTGGATGTTCAGGCATAAATATTAATTTTTTATTTTTTTATTTTATAAATAACTTAATTTTCCACATTATACAATAAAATCATAACCGAAAATGGGTTTGTAAGTAGGAGATTTTGAACTTTAAAGCAGTTTTCATAGGCCTTTACATTATTTTTTTCTGGGCTTATAAAAAGACTGAGGTATCTAAAAAATACTCGATTATTTCAAAGACCAAGATGTATTCTACTCGCAGTATTTAATTAAAGCATCTGAAACATTTCTAGGCGACCAAATTTTCAAACCAAAAACACATGATTTTGTATTACTACGTATGGCATCGCCTTAACATAAAATTAATTTTAAAATTACGGGTTATGTTTTGGAAACACCTTTCAGAAATCACTCATGGATATATTTTAATTTCTTGCTAGATCAATCCCCATGACTTATAAAACTCATTGTTGGACAAGAAGAACTTAAAATACATAGATGGGAGTTAGGTTCAATTTTAAATTGGCATTTTTATTTTAAAATTTTAAGTTTCACATACACACCAGTGACAGTAACAGTAAGGTAGGTTTAGTATAACAAAAAAAAAGAAACAAAAAATGAAATAGACAGGGATATACACATAAGCACCGAGCCAAGGTGGGAATTTAGAAGAAGGTACTTACCCACTAATACATTTGTAAAAATAGATTATGCTCGATTACAAATACAGGGGATAGAAAAGGAGAAAGAAAGAAATAAAACAAAGTACAGCAAAACAAAAATTACGTAGTTTCGTTATTATATGTTTTTAAACAATATTCTTTTAAAGCCTTACTTTGAATTTTTGGATTATGCTTGCTGTTTTTATAAATATCTGGAATAGAGTTATAGAGTGTGTAGGCAATATAGTTAAGAGATTTTGTTTCATATTTTGTAGTGTGTGTTAGAGAAATGCAGATTTTATTGTTATTCCTAGTATTGTGGTCGTGGATCTCTTGATTGTAAAGTAGCTTGATGTTAGTTGGGGTTGATTGTTGGGTAATTTGTAGGATGGTGGTCGTGATTTCATGTTTGGGAATGACTATGATTGGGACTGTGATTTTTTGAAAAAAATTTTTATCACTTCCGATGTTTTATTGTCGCATAGTCGTTGTTCCTCTCCGTGTAAATCTATTGCATATGTAGGCGCAGTTGGAGCGGTTCGCTCCGGGCGCCGAATTGTCAATGCGCCAAGGCGCTGATAATATCTGACACCCAACAGTCCTAACACATCACCCGTGAGATAATTTTTCACAAAAACGGCGCTACACAAAAATACAAATCATCCCAATATTATTGATTACAGTGATCACCTACCTAGGCGTCTACTGGTTTTGACAAGGGGAGCCAAAATTATGCTCGCGCCAGGCGCCATTTGGCTCCGGGCCGGCCCTGAGTAAGCTGCAATTATTCAGTGACGGATTCGAAGTATTTGTGGTACAAAGATTCAGAACTACGAATCCAGAAGTCGCGGTTTCATATCCCGACTTCCATTGTGGTAGGTACCACCCTAATGAAATAACACTATCCAGAATCGAAATGTTTCTTTTTTGGATGTCTAGGTTATTCCCACCCTCCTCTTCTCCATCTCCTTCCCTCCCCCACTATATTCAGCCTCATAACATACTCCCATTGGGTATGCAATATTATTTCTGGTTCCGGACGGTTGAGAGCAGTTCTGACTATTGCGCGGTACTCGAATAATTTTTTTTTAAATGTAAAGTTCAATAACGTTCTGCTTTTCCTAATCACTCGATGTACTCAGATAGTAAGCCTGAATTTTTCCGACTAAATGATGTTTTTAAAACATCCATTTCGTTTCAAGATTTTCATCGCGTCAGCCTGTGGTAAGTTGTTGGGCAGTGCGCACTAGCGTTGCGCACAGCCGTCATAACTCGTTTAGCCGGATGCGCCTAAACTGGAATGATGCGCAGAGGGCTCTGCGCATCGGGCAACCAACAAGCAACTACCAACAAACAAACAAACCACGTTATGGCAATGCTGGTAGAGGAACAACCACAAAAAAATATTATAATAATTACGCTGTACTAATAGCATAGAATAATCTGCTTTAAGAAGTGACCTCTCTCTTGTTTTGAATGTAAAGTGGAAAATTTGAACTGAAAAAATGCAAATGTCATTTTGCTGACCGATTTGGGGTGACTTATGGCAGGGGTGTAGTTATCCAATTAAAGTTTATACATCTATTGGTGATATTTAGTTAGTTTAAAAACGGACATTCATATCCTGTGTATAAAATTATCTACATTATATATTATTTTAAAAGTATATATAAAGTTATGCTTAAGTCATAGATACATTATTTTTTATAATAAAACATAGATTTTACCTTTATATAAACATGTTTTTTTTGTAATTTTTTTCTATCACTTATTTGTACGTATAAGTTTACAAATGACTAATACTATCAATAATTAGAACGTACATGCATGGAGAAAATGAATAATGCTGAATTATTAATTTTTTTTTTTTTTAATAACTTTTATTGAGTAAAACCTTAAATTGTAATATTTTATTATTGATGACAATATTAGCGATTTCTAAACGAAAATCTGAAACAGAAAAATCTGAAAAGGATACGGTCACATCTAGGACTCGAACCCAGGACCCTTGCCTTGCCGGGGCACCGCTCTACCACTGAGCTAATGGGACCCTATCCTCTTCGGTCACTTACTGTATCATACTTCGAATAAGAACTACCAACAATGTCTTCATTTTTTCACCGCACATTATTTACTGGCAACACAGACATAGGAATTAATAGACGAGAAGATAATGGCGAGGGGTAAAATCAACTGTTGAAGAACGAAGGGGGTTAAGCTGACTGTGATTCGTCAATAAATCAATCTGAGAGTAAATAGGCATCTCGCATTATAATATCACCATTTAGTTCTTAAAAGTAAAATCTGCTTTTGAATGAATAGACATTTTTACATGGGAGCGCAAAATAACTCGCCACGTTATGAACAAATTTGCGAAGTCCAAATTCGGCAAAAAATTTCTTCTATTTTCAGAGTCGAATATTTCGTTTAAGTATTTAGTTAAGACACTTTTATAAATGTTCATAATTTACTTCCCAGCAACCAACCAGCTTTGTGTTTCGCGTCCAGACGTTTCTCGATGTGATAGTATATGTTTCTACAACTGATCCATATTATACGATGTGAATATGCTTAAAATAAAGTAAAATAATGCTTATATATGGAATGTAATACGACAATTGGGTTTATTCTCTTTTTCACATCTATTTTTACAAGTTTTCATAGCAAAAGTCAACATTTTGCCGTGTTATTTCGTAAAATGAACCGATGATGCCTCGACCATAGTTCGCACAAGAATGATGACGTCACGTTTTCAAATTTCACTTGAGGCCATACGCGAGCACAGCCGGCTCCAATGGAACCGGTATGGGGAGTGGGGATAATACGCTTTTAATCACTTAGGGCAGGTCTACTAATATTCATATGTCTATGACTGGCAACTATTTTCATGTATGATCGCAAGATTCAACCCGAACTAAATGCAATCTAGACAGCTTCTTTTTCGATAAACCTATCTTATTTTTTATTTTATTTACAATTCTGATTTTTCTATTTCAGATTTTCGTTTAGAAATCGCTAATATTGTCTTCAATAATTAAATATTAAAAATTGATTTATTCGTATTTTCTACCTCTTCAATGATATATTAAATAGATGGGTATACCTTAAAAATAAATTAAATAGAAGACAGTTGTTATAAATTTATTTGTTTTAATTATAATATACATTATTTAAAACAGTTCTGTCCCTTTATAAATAACCAACTCTGAACGCTTGTGGTATAAAGATCATTAGTTTTCGATTTGTACTCCGTGGGTACATTACCATATAAGTATGGTACTCATAAAGTTCAATAGCTTTGGATCAATAAAAGAGAACTGTCGCTTGTCAATACTCTCAGTATCGCCCAGTTGAGACCACATCTCAGATTTAAAACGTTTCTTGAAATGGCTTTAGACGTCTTTGGTGACCAGATCTGAATAATCAGGTACTTCCTCGCTTTCCGCCTTCCCATCTCTTTCCCCTCCCTACCCCCGTCAGCCAAATAACGTAACCCCAATTGGGGATGCCATAATTCCACTGACTCTGGACTTTTGGAACCAGTTGGGGACTCCTCTTATCTTATACCCACAACAAAAATGCACATTTTTAAATAATTCAAAAACAGGTATTTTTAAAAAATTAATGCGAATATTTTGTATGCTTCAAACGTTTTAGTGTAAAATCTTCTACTTATGAACCTGTTTTCGGATTAACTTTTTTTATGTGGCTGATTAGTTTTTTAAGGTGTTCTTAGATATTTTTTTAAATTCTTTTTTGATCTTCTCAAAATATAAGCTTTTTCGCGATGGTTTTTTTTAATTAATCAAAACAGTGTTATGTGGCAATTTCGACCTTATTACCACCAACGTAAGGAGTGCCAGATCTCGTCAGAAAATGACAAACCTGATCGCATACACAAACTAAATAAATTCTTGAAATTCTGATTAAGAAACACATCAAACTTTTGGCCTAGTTGTTCTGTATTCAAATACATATGTTTAAAAACGATTCTAGCTTTATTTATTATTAAAATAATGTCAATAGAACCAAATGAGTGCACGCAAGTCAAAAACCTTTCATCCTCACACTCCACGACATTGAAAATAACAAAATAAAAATGTAAAAAAACTATCAATAATTTCGTATTTAAACCTAAGTAGAATCTAGTCCCAAAATTGAGTTAATTAAAAATATTAATGTTTTAATTACATATCAACTCTAATGTTGGCACCAATCTTCTAATAAATGTAATAATATGAAATTGAGGATATGTATGGTCCTGTATATTATTTGCCTGTACAAAATAAAAATAATAATATATGTACATTCTATGCAGTATCACGTTCATTGGTCAAATGCATTATACTTACTGATGTAAAATATTATTAATTTATTAAAAATCTTGTAAAATAATTCGTATTCCTGTTATAAACCGGACTCTACGCCTTCAATGAATGAATTAACAAATTTCCTAACAAACTTCTTCTTTATTTTTTTATTATAGCGACTATTAAAACATTGTACATACCCTTAGAGTAATAATAGATACAAATAGTGCAAGGATTGTTTATATAATGGTGGAAGTTACTTGTGGTTTTGTAGTTAAGGATATAAAATATTTGATATCAAAGATGAATACAGTGAAAAACATGAATTCTTTAATAAATACCTGTGAAAACTGATTTTTTTTGTTCCTGTCGAGCTTCGGTTGAAGCACCCATACATAGCACATATAGCCATAGCGTTTTTTTTTTTAAATTCGCTCAATTAACGTAAAAATATCAATATGTTTGCACTTTTGAGCCTACGCACGGATGACAGATCAAACTGGTGTGAACTTCGCCCGCTTTAAAAACTCGCTTCATACCGTTTAGACAGTATGTTTTTAACAGAAATTGTTTGTCTCTGTTTTTTGTACGTTAATGGAACCGAGCTAAAAGGGAGAGCATTATTTTGCGAGTATGTCAACGATTTGTACAAATATTAGTGCGGTCTCTTGTATATTATTACTCTAAGTACATACCATAGACATATGAATATTAGTAGACCTGCCCTAAGTGATTAAAAGCGTATTATCCCCACTCCCCATACCGGTTCCATTGGAGCCGGCTGTGCTCGCGTATTGTCTCAAGTGAAATTTGAAAACGTGACGTCATCATTCTTGTGCGAACTATGGTCGAGGCATCATCGGTTCATTTTACGAAATAACACGGCAAAATGTTGACTTGTACTATGAAAACTTGTAAAAATAGATGTGAAAAAGAGAATAAACCCAATTGTCGTATTACATTCCATATATAAGCATTATTTTACTTTATTTTAAGCATATTCACATCGTATAATATGAATCAGTTGTTACTATCACATCGAGAAACGTCTGGACGCGAAACACAAAGCTGGTTGGTTGCTGGGAAGTAAATTATGAACATTTATAAAAGTGTCTTAACTAAATACTTAAACGAAATATTCGACTCTGAAAATAGAACCGAATTTTTTTGCCGAATTTGGACTTCGCAAATTTGTTCATAACGTGGCGAGTAATTTGCGCTCCCATGTAAAAATGTCTATTCATTCAAAAGCAGAGTTTACTTTTAAGAAGTAAATGGTGATATTATAATGCGAGATGCCTATTTACTGTCAGATTGCTTTATTGACGAATCACAGTCAGCTTCACTCCCTTCGTTCTTCAACAGTTGATTTTACCCCTCGCCATTATCTTCTCGTCTATTAATTCCTATGTCTGTGATAGCGACTATTTAAACATTGTACTTACATACAAAATATGATATTAAATAAATGTATGGTAAATTTTATTTCTTAGTCCTCCTCACTAGGGTGACCTGTGCTGAGGCGGACTAAAGTTATTCATTCCTGTTTTATTAGTTTTCTATATCGTTTTTTCATTAATCTATTTAGGCCAGATTGCTATTCTAGATTTGTAATCATTTAAATTTTCCATTCGCTTTATATTAAGGGAAAGGATGTTGTGGAGTTTCGTCGCAAAATAAATATAATTTCTTTGTCCGAATGTGGTTTTATGACCTGGAATATTTTTTATGTCATTATGATTTGACCTTGTTTGATGAATACACGGTATTGTAGAGGATTCAGTATTTTTGAATAGTGTATTTTTTTAGCTTATATTTGTTGTACATTTGGTATATCAAAACAATTTAAACATTTCAATCGAAGGCGTTCTTATGGGTACTTTCAGTATTGTCTTTATGATTCCTTTTTGAATTGTGTTCAGGTTATGTATATACATAGATACAGTAGATCCCCATCCTATAATTCCATATTCAATACGAGAATGACATATAGCGTAATAGATTTTTTTCATGTCCTTTTTATTAAGGCGATGCCATACGTAGTAATGCAAAATCATGTGTTTTTGGTTTCAAAATTTGTTCGCCTGGAAATGTTTCAGATGCTTTTATTAAATACTGCGAGTAGAATACATCTTGGCCTTTGAAATAATAGAGCATTTTTTAGATAAGTCTTTTTATAAGCCCAGAAAAAAATAATGTATAAGGCCTATGAAAATTGCTTTAAAGTTCAAAATCTCCTACTTACGAACCCATTTTCGGTTATGATTTTATTGTATAATGTGGCAAATTAAGTCATCTATAAAATGATCGAAAAAAAATAACATATTTATGCCTGAACATCCACAAAATAAAATAAAAGGCACTTTTTGGCCATGTTTTTTTCTTGCCTAAATCAAAACAGGCGGATGGTGTTAAGCGGGAATTTAAACCTTATCGCCATCTACCTAATCGTTGTTTTTGATAGCGGCTCAATTTAAAATATTACACGACGTAGTGCATCGAAAGAAATATAAAAGTTTTGTAGGTTTTTCCGTGATACCTTTGATATGTAGGTCCCATCAGTAAAACACGAATGTGTGAGTTTATGAGGATATCGGAAGCTGCATGAACACGTGTTATGATATATTCTGAATGAACTTCCTATGTTAAGAAATGGCTCCCAATCACGGTTTTAACAAATCAGCAATACTAATTTTTCTCTGTGTACGTGTAGTTTTGTTTTAGTGATGACGAACTGGTGGATGCAATCTGTTAGCCATAAGTTTTTATAATAGTTTGAAATAATATTACATATCTGTACCTTTCACAACAAAAAATTAAACTTTCTTATAAAAGTGTGTTTTTCTGAAGTGACCTGCGAGGTATGTTTTCTGTATCTGTTGTAATTAGATAAGTCATGTTTGTACGGCACTTCTGAGGTGAGTTTTCTCCAAAACTGCGCTGTACAAACAATCCATTTATTATTATTATTATTGCATTACTGATGGGATTTTCTACAACAATACCTACTTGTAGCTGGAAGGCTACCTGCCGGTGATTACGGTATCATTAAGGCAAGTCCAGCATAAATTACCCAGTGTAATAATTTTAATTATAACAATTACGATCGCTGTGTAAACGTGTTGATTCGAGGGTAAGGGAATGGGAGTATCTCTGCATTTAATTATAGTGCTGCATAAACCGATGCAGAATAATTTTAAAGTTCGTGGTGATAATTCAATATTTACGTCAAAAGAAATGAAATTATTGATGTTTTATGTTGATTACCTCACAAGAGGATAAATGGAAACGGAACTAAAATTTAGATCTTTTATTGGATGACGACGATACATTGAATTTCTATGAAAGACCACAACCTCAGTGTTCTCGGATATATTTCAGTACTTGCTGACGTGTACCCAGCGTTGCTGAGATTTTTTTTATTTTATTTTATTTATTTATTTATTTAACGCCCATAGGGCTTTTACATGGTTGGTAGTATAATTTTAATTTTACAGATACTTTGAAACATAAAAAATAAGAATAAAATTACATTTGATAAAAGCTATGCAACAAGTCATACAAACACAAGAAACAAAAACAGAAAATTACAGCTATCTGTAGGTTTACATGATGTGTTTAGGAGTATTGTTGAAGTTTTAAATGATCCACAAAACTTGCCAAGTTGGTATTGAATATGTCAACATCACCCAAGTAATGATTTCCCATGGTGTGAAGTCGTTGTATCGGAGAGTGGGCAATGTAGTTACGCTTATGTGTTCTGCTGTAGAATATTGTATTTTGTTGTGTTGTTACTGTGAGTGTATGTATGTTTATAAGTTGCAGGAGTTCACAACAGTCGAATTTAGAGTTAAGTATTTTGAATAAGAACGTTAAATCGTTTATTTTGCGTCTATCTTCTAATGTATGTATTTTTAGAGTATTTAAAAAGAAATTGTATTTTAAGTCTTCGACAGGGATATTTAATTTAAAATTTATAAAACGTAGAAATTTGTAAAAATTTGTAATGTCAGAGCTGTCGACCGGAAATCGAAAGGACACGGGTTCAAGTCCCGTTGGCGTAATGTATCTTTTATCAGGAGATTCTTCAATGTGGATGAGTGTTTCAGGCTAATAATTATTGCTTATAAATAAATAATATAAATTCTGTTCAGTGTTTCAAGTTGATTCGCGGTTAAAAATTTATCAATTTATTTACTAGGTTACTTGACATAAGACTCAAATAACATTTTAATTATTTCTGATGAACGTATTACTAAAATCTCAAATGATTCTAGAGGGATATCTGCGGATATAAGATATTTAAATTTAAGATTATTAAAAACAGGACCTTACCATTAAAATATCTTATGTAAAACAGTTTATAAATTTTATAAAACGTTTATCAGTTATAAAATTAGGGGTAAGTAGCAGATTTTATTTTTTAGACGATGAATTATTAACTTCTTAACGGATCCCTCTTGAAAAAAATGAGATTTTTTTAATACGTTCATCGGGAATAATTAAAATAAATCTCACGGAAAGATCGATTTTCTTGGCCTGCTAGGGCAAAGTCGACCGTATATCCGCCCATTATGCCGGGCCGCGCGCCGAATATTGTTTTTACACGACTTCATCACTTATGTCGTTAAGATTCCCACTTCATTTAAGAGATTAGATAGGGCAAATTCGAACGCAGGTCTGTTCAATATGCCAGGTTCGCGCGTCGCATTTTTTCGTGCACGGGTGCTTCACTTACGTCGTTAAGATTCTGGCTTTATTGTCTCGTCTTAAGGGACTTACTCGACTCACTTTAACCATTGATTCCTGACATTGTTTGGAGTAAAAAGTATCAATGAAATTACTGTCTCCGGTGACTTTTTTGGTGTTTTTTTTTTTTCTTAAAAACAAACTAAAAAAAAAATCCATATGTCATTATTAGTTACTCAGTAGCACAACCCCTCACCGACCTTAACAATAATAATATTTGGCTAATTTATACAGGGTGTATCGGCACGTACCCGACAAATTTTAACCAGCTATTCCTTAGCATATTTGGAGTAAAAAATCTTATGTGCACTTTGCTGTCCGGTAACGTTTTTTTTAATAAAAAATTTACTATTCATATTTTCACCACGTGTGACCACTGTTTTATCCTTTGTCAAAGTTTGAAAAACCAACTGGCAATATTTTATTCGAATTCCGTTGAATAATGTTCGTGTGCACTTATATTGGCGCGCTTTTACAATCACAACGAAATGGCACGGCACCATTCGTCTCATTTTTAACTATTATTATTTAGTGTGTGCGAAAGAGCGAAGACGCTTTTCGACATACTTGCTTATAACAGCTGTTGAACACGAAAAGCAATGCCAATGACAGTGATGTAGTGTGGAAATTTATAATTTTTTTGTTTTTAATGAAAAAAAAAATGCTACCGGACAGCAAAGTGCCCATAAATTTTTTTACTCCAAATGTGCGAAGGAATAGCTGGTTAAAGTTTGTCGGGTACGTGCCGATACACCCTGTATAGCGCCGTTTTTGTGAGAAATCACCTCAAGGGCGCTTTTACTTTCGTTTTTGCTTTTGCTTAACTGTCCAATACCTACTGATTTTTCGAACAACACAAAAACATCAAAAATGTCACCGGAGACCTAAGTTTCATTTATATTTTTATTCAAACTAATGTCAGGTAGGAATCATTGATTAAGTTAAGGTACGTTCCTTAAAACCTTACACACATATATACAATAATTGAACTAACTTTAATTCGAAATGATTAGCTATTGTTAATGTCTTTCTCGGGCGTCTACGACTTCTCCCACCATCCACTACTGCATACCACAATATTACTGTTAAATAACTACATCGAAGTCAATGAAATTTCATTGGCACAGATTCCTGTAATAATTTATAAAATCTCGTAACTGTTAACCATAAATTATGTACTGTTTGTTTCTATAATAATAAACTAATATAATAATAACAAAATCTGACTATTGATTATCACTACTTTGTACTAAGTTGTGATCCGATGTCTCTTTACAAGTCAATTTAATGGTGTGAGTTGGTAAGTAATATTTCAAACTTTTTTCAGAAAAGAAAGTTCCAGATTCTGTTCTATTTCGCTCGGCGAGATCGTATAATGCTATAAGTGCACGAGTGCTCACTCGCTAACACTACAGGCAGCAGAAAGAAAGGTTCACACGAAATGTTGGTCGTGGTAACAATACGAAAGAGACTTCCGTGCTCGCAAGTGTTGCTGCCAGTTGAAGTGAGTATGGAATAATGCTTTAATCAGCCAAATCGATACACTTGATGAGGGTGGGCGAAAAGTTAAGTCACAACTAACAAATTAATGCTGCAGGCAATGTTCTCTCTCTAAGGGTACGTATACATTTGCGAACCGTACCACGAATTAAGGGTAAGGAATGAATCGACTGCAAGCGGCGTTTCACGCCATTTGTGGTTGCTTCGTTTCTTTCCCATAAGTTGAGGTTCAGTTTGGCAGTTCGGATATACGTAGCATAAGGTGTGTAAATGTGTCGAGAACGCGTGTTCTTTTCCTAATAAATATCATGACAGTGTCAGTGGAAAGTTACAGCAACATAAATCTTATTAATTTTCAATTTAATTGTGTCAGTTATTGTGCACGGAGAAACTTATATCGAGAACACGTGTTCTTTTTCCTAATAAATAACATGATGGAATGCGACAATATCAGTATAACATCAATATTTTTATGAAAACGTCGTGAACACGTGTTCCGCCGTCCTCATAAAACACTGGCTTTTAAGTGATACTTTGTTAGGAGCCTGCAGTGCTGTTTTTAACAGAAAAACGAATAATTTCAACGGATTCTTAATAAATTAACAGGGTAATGAAATATCAGAAAGTTTTCTCCGCACACATGTTTTCTTATTCCGCACACATCTCGAAGAAAGGAATGTGTCACCAGATTTTAATTTGCGCAAGTAAGAGATATTTTATGTTTGGTTCGCACCATAAGTTACGTATTTTAAATAAACACTTTATGAATATCCCTCGTTTGAAGGTCTTCGTGTTATTTTATGTATGTTATTATTTTTAAGCTGGCATGAAATAAGTATGAACAAATGTACTAACTTAAGTGTGATAAGAAATTTCAAGAAAGTTTGTTGGCCTTACCCTGTTCTTTCATGGTCTGAAAAGAAATTGGCATAAACCGGAATAAATAAATATATATTATGTTCAGCTCCACGATAATTAACTGGTACTTACCAATGTATCACCAATTAATAAAATACTTGACTCCAATATTAAGGAACATCATGGGGTAAAAAATAGTTTTTTGCAACCTACAATATTAAGGAACATCATGGGGTAAAAAATAGTTTTTTGCAACCTACAATATTAAGGAACATCATGGGGTAAAAAATAGTTTTTTGCAACCTACATATTTAAGAAATGTGATTTGTTATTTCTTTGTAGGTATATTAAATTGATAATAAAGTTTGGATCATTTCTATAGCGCTGTTTTCGTGAGAAAATCACGTCAAGGGCGCTTAGCAAAATAATGTATGTACCCAACCTTTACCCTATCACTTAGACGTACAACTTCGATTAATTACTAGTGACTTGCAACATCACTAAGACTCTTAAGTAGTGACTTGATATATACTCTTAAATATTTATTTAATTAAATTATTTTATTAATTAATAGATTTTAAGGAAGAAAAAAATTGTAAATTAAACTATTACGGAATAAATCTGAGAAATAAGATCAAGCAGTATGTAAAATCCATTTAGCGCAACCATCTTTTCATCGTGCATTTTTTGCTTTTTTTTTATTAAATTGGGTATCATATTGAATTTCTTTGGGACATTGATGGAACAGTACAAACGGTTCTTACTTTTAAACTGTTCAATAAGTCAAAACCTCTAAGCGAAGCCAGAGTATTACCACAAGTAAATGAGCAATAACTACATTTTCCTACATCAATAAGTAAAAGAAAATGTAGTAGGAACCATTTTATTTTGCTTTGCCCTGTTCTTTTTATTTTTCTTATTTATTTTTCTTTTTCCCTTTCCTTAACTTCCTTACCTTTTCATTTTTTTTTTCTTCTTTTCTTTTTATTTCTGCCTCCCTTTATTTTCTTTTTCTTTCCCTTTTCCTTTTCCTTTTTCTTTTCCTTTTATTTTTTCTTTTTCTTTTTATTTATTTATTTTTCTTTTCTTTTTCTCTTTTGTTTTCTTTTTCCCTTTTTTTTCTTTCCACTTTTTATATATTTTCCTTTTTCTTATTCCAATTTATCTTTCTACGCAACTTTATAACATCTATTCTAATATGAATTTTATTGAAATATTAATCTCTAGTCTCGTTTGTAAAAAAACTAAGAATACGCTATTGTTGCCGGCAATCAGAATTGTTCATTGACTTTGTATGGCTGCGGAAAAAGCCTGGGAGAATTCCAAATTATAAAAAGTTTGCGGAATATATTATTATATATCATATTAAATCCTGGGGAAAAAGCTCGATACAAGGCTTGCGTGCCGAAACACTAGTATTTCTCACTTTTTTATCCCACGAACTGGGTGATTCAAAAATATCTTATCCTTAATCTCTCGGAACATACTAGTTGAATACAGATCTGATTGACCAATGTAAAAGAAATTTCACCGGTTAAATTTTTAAACACAGGTATCAAATTCTTTCCCGCAATAATGATCAAGGCAAAAATTTAGATAAATTAAAAGCACTTAACATCAGACAATCCGTAAAATTAATAATTTCAGTATTTTGAATAAACAATTAAATTTATCTTATAGTCTAGCGATTCGGAAGAAGACTATCACACTAGCAAAATGATGAAATTTATGGAAAAAAAATTTGAGGACTTATCAGAACAGTTAATGAAATCTTTTAACGAACAACTGAAAAATGAACTCAGAGAACTTAAAAAGTCTGTGGAATTCTGTTGTAATAAAATTGACGAATACGAAGAAAAAAATAAAATCAAAGATAATTTAATTAAACAATTACAATCAAATAATAAGGAAATCAAAATGCAATTGAACAAAATGGAACAATTTCAAAAACAAAATAATATTGAAATACAAGGTGTTCCTTTCAAAGAGAATGAAAACTTACCTAAAATAGTTCACAATATATTGGAAACAATAAAATGCGAAACTGAATTACCTAAAATAACAAACACATATAGAATTAAAAACAGAAACCCATTAAGTAAAAATCCAGGGATAGTAGTTTCTTTTCAAAACAAAGAAAGTAAGGACAATATTATAACCCAGAAAAGAAAATATGGTACTTTGTACCCAAAAAATATAAATTTTTCTGAAGATTATAAAAACATTGTTTACATTAATGAACAATTGTCACAAAATAATAAACACCTCCTATTTCTGGCGAAATCATCAAGACTAGGCTACAAGTTTATCTGGGCAAAAAATGGTAACATAATGATGAGAAAAGATGAATTAGCCCCGATCATCCACATAAGGCAGCCGGAAGACATTCCCTCTGAATAAACAAACAAGTGACCATAATACATGTATAAATACTTCATCATTGTTCAAAATGTCTGATGAAAATTTTTTGCATGAAAACTTTATATGTAAAAACACAAGTGAACTAAATAATCATTTTAAAAATGTTAATTTTTCAGTTCTAAATATGAACATACGGAGTTTAAGAAAGCACTTTGATGAACTCTGTGTCCTAATAGAAAGTCTAGATTTTTCTCCTAGTATTATTATATTAACAGAGACACAGATGAAAGAGGTAATACCCTATAACCTGCCAGGATATATAACCATTTCATCTAAATGCAAACATACTGGACACGATGGAGTCACGGTATTTATGAATAATTGTCTCATGAAAACTGCTTTCGAGATTTTAGATTTTAAAACAGCAAATGCTATTAAATTAACATTTAACCATAACAATTATAATTATTTGCTAATAGCTATCTATAGATCACCTTCACTAAATGAAACTCTCTTCAATAACGAACTTAATTCGCTTTTAAAAATGACTAACAGAAATAACTTCAACTTCGCAATATTAACCGGTGATATCAATATAAATATAAATGAAAATAACAAAAGAACAAACTGTATAAATGAGTACTTAGATTGTTTGTCGTGTGCTGGATATCAGTCTTACATAAACTCACCAACCAGAGAAAATTTGAATAACTCCACGACTCTAGATCACATATTTGTTAAATCACACAAACACTTTAAAACAACATCTTCAACTCTAATAACAAACATTACTGATCATTACCCAACATTTTACGGACACAACATCTTAACTGCAAATTCAAAAGAAAATTCTGAAACAGTTGAAAAAAAAAATATTAATTACCTCACATTAAATAATCTACTTCTTTTGGAAAATTGGGATCAAATTCTATCAATTTCAAACCCATATTCAGCATTAGAATCGTTTTATAAAACTCTCCAAGAATATATTTCAAAAAGTACAAATAAAATTGTTATATCTAAGAGAAAATATAAAAAAATTAAACCTTGGATAACTGTAGGAATAATAGTCTCCATTAAACAAAGAGATAAACTATATAGAGAGATGCTAAATTATCAAAGAGCCTGTCAAAAAAACAATGTCAGAACAATGTCCTTCATGAAAACAAAATATTTACTGTATAGAAATTTACTAAATAGGTTAATAAGAAGTTGTAAAAAAAAATACTATGGTGAACAAATTGATAGTGCAAATAATGATACCAAAAAAACGTGGAATATTATTAACGAAATAACGAATAAAAAAAGGATAGCATCAACTGAGGTTAAGGAGATTAAAATAAATAACAATATTATAACTGACAAATCTGACATTGCAAATAACTTTAACAACTTCTTCACAAATGTCGTAGACCAAGTACTTGAATCATCCAGTAAGATTGCTAATACAGCGCCCGTTGACTCATCTCTGCTTTTGGTACCAACAAACAATTCAATTAACTCATTAGATTATTTTACACCTATCACAACTAATGAAATTGAAAAACACATTGACAGCCTAAAACCAACAAATTCTTCAGGAATTGATAATTTATCAGGTAATATACTAAAAAAAATAAAACAATATATTTTAACTCCTTTACAACATATTTATAATATATCCCTAAAAGAAGGGTATTTCCCAGAACAATTTAAAATCTCCACCATAATACCAGTTCACAAATCGGGTGACACGCACATATTAGACAATTACAGACCTATCTCCTTAGTTTCAAACCTTTCAAAAATATTTGAAAAATGTATCAAAAATAGAGTTATGAAATACCTAGAACAAAACAATATTCTGTCCGAAAATCAATATGGCTTCAGAAATAAATTAAGCACTGAAGATGCAATATTCGATCTGACAAAAAATTTATACACATCTGTTGATCAAAATAAAAAAAGTCTAGCTATATTTTTAGACTTAAGAAAAGCGTTTGATACTGTAAATCACAATCTACTCATAAAGAAAATTAATCAAATAGGTTTCAAAAAAGATGCACTAAAAATTCTCACTCACTATCTCAAAGACAGATTACAAAAAACAAAAATAGGGAACTTTTATAGCACAGAAACAGTGATAAAAAATGGAGTACCACAGGGGACTGTGCTTGGCCCAATTCTGTTTCTAATATATATTAATGATTTATGTAATGTTGTAATCCCTGGTAAAATTGTATCTTACGCTGATGATACAGCAATAATAGTAAATGGAAAATCCTGGCCTGAAACTTTTTTAAATGCAACAAAATGTATTTCATATGTCTTATCATGGCTAACTTGTAATAGACTTTTCTTAAACTATAGTAAAACATTTTACCTAACTTTTTATAAAAACAGTAAAAACAAACCTCCCAATAACCTTAAAACTAGACTACATAATGCTAACTGTAATAAAGTAACATGCACCTCTTGCTTTGAAATTGGAAAAATTGAAAAGATCAAATATTTGGGTATATATATTGACACAAATTTAAACTGGCAACCACAAATTAATAACACCGTTTCTAAATTAAGATATCTGACGTACATATTTTATAGACTTAAAGAAGTACTCGATGTTGACAAATTGAAAATGATTTATTTTTCTCTAGTGCAATCCTCAATTATGTACGGTATATTAGGATGGGGTGGCGCACTAGATACATTTATAAAACCACTACAAATAGTACAAAATCATATTATCAAGGTTATATATAATAAAAAGAGGACATTTTCGACTGATCAATTGTACAAGGAATCTCAACTATTCAATCTCCGTAAACTATTTTTACTTCAAAGCCTGAAATACGTCATGAAAAACCAAAATAAATTTCAAAAATATGAACCCAAAATCAACTTTAGAAGAAATCATGTATTTTATACCCCACAAACCAATACCAAACTAATGCAAACTCATAGTAGCTTTATTGGACCTCGCACTTTTAATCTACTACCAAAAAAAATTCAAGTAACAACTAAACTAGCGCAATACCAAAAAGAATTAAAGTTGTGGCTGTACAATGCAAATGTTGAAGCATTATTCATTTAATTTTTACTTTTTTCTATTTTGTTTCTGTATAGTTATTATTATTTTATTTTGTGTTCTTTTAATTCATATATATTATCTTACAATCTTTATTTTTACTTTGATTTATTTTTAATATGCTCCTCTTGCACAATCTTTTAGAATAACTTTAATTATAATCCTACCGTTTTTCTTTATTATGCTTACTGTTTTTTATTTTATTTTTTCTGTTATATATTTTTAGGTACAAAAATCTAATGTATTAAATTATATTACCCACGCACAGGCTGCGCCTTAGTGGTTTCCCTTTCATATTATTAAAAAACTTGTATTGTGAAATATGTAAATTGGGAAAAAATAAAGGAAATAAAAAAAAAAAAAAAAAAAAAAAGTCCTATTCTGGACATATTTCCAGTAAACTATCAGTTCTTATAATTTATCTTATAGTCCTATTCTGGACATATTTCCAGTAAACCTTTCAGTTCTTATAATTTATTTTATATTCCTATTCTGGACATATTTCCAGTAAACCTTTCAGTTCTTATAATTTATCTTATAGTCCTATTCTGGAAATATTTCCAGTAAACTATCAGTTCTTATAATTTATCTTATAGTCCTATTCTGGACATATTTCCAGTAAACCTTTCAGTTCTTATAATTTATTTTATATTCCTATTCTGGACATATTTCCAGTAAACCTTTCAGTTCTTATAATTTATCTTATAGTCCTATTCTGGAAATATTTCCAGTAAACTATCAGTTCTTATAATTTATCTTATAGTCCTATTCTGGACATATTTCCAGTAAACCTTTCATTTCTTATAATTTATCTTATATTCATATTCTGGACAAATTTCCAGTAAACCTTTCAGTTCTTATAATTTATCTTATAGTCCTTTTCTGGACATATTTCCAGTAAACCTATCAATTCTCCCCGTAATTCCCCCATTTACCCCTGCCTCGTTGTCGACGTCCCGCTCCAATACCAAAATATTTCTATATTTAATATGTCAGTATTTTATGTTAATTTTAATGTTAATGTTTGAGTAATAATTATTAAAATAAAGTGGTTTCAGACGAATTTATTTGTTTATATTGAACAGCAATTGGTTTAAAATATTATGCATCTTTAGGCTCTTACTCAGGAAAAATAATCAATAATTTATTTTAGCCATTTATTCAAGCAAAGTAATCCATTTAATTTATAATAAATTTCATGTATAGATACATAGTAACATTTTCTTTTGATTATCAAGCAAATTGAAGATTTTATAGTTTCATACAGCGTATTATAATATTGCATTCCTTTGTACAGTAAACTACAGGGTTTTCCAATAAGAGGTGTTATTTTGATATTTAATCGTAAAAGATCAATGGTTTCGTTCGTCCAGTATCCAATATCATCCAATTCCGGCCATAAAAAATCATTAATCATCTCTCGATAGCGCAATCCATTCACCGTAACTGTTGCTCCAGCCTCATTTTCGAAAAAGTAATGTCCAATGACTCCGCCTGACCATAAACCGAACCAAACAGTCACACGTTGAGGATATAGAGGATTTTTAACAATAAATCTTGGGTTTTCCGAGCCCCGGATGCGACAATTTTGCTTGTTGACGAAGACACCGAGGTGGAAATGGGCCTCATCACTCAAGATGATTTGCATTTGATTCACTTAAGTGAATTTTTATAATTTCAATGCGTTGTTGAAGCGTGTTTTGTTCCATTTTTATTAATGGCGTAGTTTCTACTTGTCAAATGTCAAAAAATGACAGCTTCAAAAGTAACATCTACCGAAATAGCGGGCTATTTAAAATAACACCTCTTATTGAAAAACCCTGTATTTTGTGAAATGACGTTGTCCTTTTTTGGTAGTCTAATTTCATTGCACTTTCTTATGTTATGTCTGTGATTGTCCTTGTTGTATACAGGGTGTATCGGCACGTACCCGACAAACTTTAACCAGCTATTCCTTAGCATATTTGGAGTAAAAAATATTATGTGCACTTTGCTGTCCAGTAACGTTTGCTTTTAATAAAAAATTTATTATTCATATTTTCACCACATGTCACCACTCTTTTATCCTTTGTCAAAGTTTGAAAACCCACCTGGCAATATTTTATTCGAATTCTGTTGAATAATGTACGTGTGTACCTATATTGGCGCGCTTTTACAATCACAACGAAATGGCACGGCACCATTCGTCTCATTTTTAACTATTATTATTTAGTGTGTGCGAAAGAGCGAAGACGCTTTTCGACATACTTGCTTATAACAGCTGTTGAACACGAAAAGCAATGCCAATGACAGTGATGGAGTGTGGAAATTTATAATTTTTTTGTTTTTAATGAAAAAAAATGCTACCGGACAGCAAAGTGTCCATAACATTTTTTACTCCAAATGTGCTAAGGAATAGCTGGTTAAAGTTTGTCGGGTTAGTGCCGATACACCCTATATTGTTTTGTTTGAAAAGAAGTTTGATGATAGGTTGTTAATTATTGAATGGATAAATATCATCGCATTCAAGGTCAGCATCTGTTTCACCGTTAGCCAATTTAGTTCCTTTAACATTTTAGTTAGTTTTGATAATCTATTTTGCCTAAGTTTGGCACAGCATGAAGAACCAAACGATAACAGGAGGGAAGATTCGTGGAAAGCGATGAGGAACAATTGACGACTTTAAGGTCGGAAAAAAGTGCAGTCAGTGTGTAAATGGAGTTCTCAAGAATCTCATGATGATCAACCTATGATTGGTGAAGGCACCAAGAAAAGAAGAAGCCGGTATTAAGTTTAGTATTTACAAACGGAGAAAAATTATACTGTCAAAAAAAGTGACAGCACGCGAACTTCCTGATAATTAATTGAAATTAATTTTAGAGTCCCGAGCGTTAGAACTAGAGAAAAATTACTTTTTCATCTCCATAAATGTTCTACTAATATCAGACAAAATGCGTTTATATTCAGAGCCTGTAATATATTTAATACGAATTTTAATGATATGGACATATTCACATGTAATTTAAGAACCTTTAAAAGATATGTAATAACTAAAATTAAATAATTTTAAATATTCTACTGGAAGTTATCATGTTGTTGCTTTGAATCCTTTCCAGTTACTTGCCTTCCAATTTATACTATTGTGTTCAATTTAGTTGTAGGTATAAATTTACTATATTGTTATTATTGCTATTGTGTAGTGCTTTTATTGATTGCTGCTGTGTTGAAATTTTACAATACATTATGTTTTGAATTTTAGCTGGTTATTAGTAGGTATATCAGTTAACTTTAAATTTTTATTTATTTGTGTTCTTTCATCTTCTATTATTTTTTATTTATTATTTACATTATTGTATTTTTTGTAAATCTCTCAGGCTACGGGTGCAGAACCCTTAGTTTTTAAAAAAAATATTTTAATTGAAAATCTGTAATTGGATTTTATCTTTATTATTTAGTTTATTCTTATATATGTAAATAATCTGTTGATTTTCCCAAATAAATAAAATAAATAAAATATTAGTCATTCCAAATATTTCAAGAACGCGTGCTCTTTTCCTAATTGATATCAATATGTATGTAGGTAAGTATATCAGTAACGATATCAGTATTTGTATGAACACGTGTTCCATCGTCCTCATAAAACATTTGCTTTTGAATGATACTTTGTTAGGAACTCTTTCAGTTCATTCGTTGTAACGGACGTAGTTGACCATATTATTTAATTTCATAAAAATTGTTTACTTTTATAAAATGTCCCTACTCCACTGGAAAAATCACCACTCCCCGCCACTGGTCATTTTATCCAGTTTTCGGCCCAAGCGGCTTGAAAACTTTGACTCCGAATGGCTTCGATACCACATCGCCGGCTTACCTGCCGCGTGGATCAATGTCCAGCATTTTTTCTATGTAAATTTTACATAGAAAAATCAATTTTTAAACATTGCAAATATGTATATTTTACTTGTTCATCCCCTCGGCGGTAGTCAAATAAACACTATTTTCGATATACTACCGCTGAGGAGATATTAAAAAAGCTGTTTTTCACCCATATGTAAACCCATTTTTGAACAATATTTTTTACCTTTTTTGCGTGTACAAAAATCCAGGAACCTCGTAGCATAGTGAATCTTATCTCTTTCTGAGCGCTATGTTACGGGGGACCTCGAAAAAATACTAACTTAACATGTTTTACAAATTTGATCGCTTGAGATCATTTTTACACATTTATTTTACAAACATTTCTTATTTTTTGTCGTATCTTGGCAAACAAAAAATCTAGTTGTCAAGATACACATTCTCATAACTACTATGCTTTTAAACTATGTAATTGTCATTCATGTAAGCGTTCAAAATCTTTTCTAACTCGCAAATTTAAGCGACCACTATCACCATTGCTGCCGACAAAATGAATATGCAACAGTTTGTCGGAGGCTATAAACTCATTGTTGGCGCGGGTACAACCCCCCACCACTTTTGGGCTCCTAGCCCAATGTCGGGCGCGAGTCAGGCTAATTAAATATAAGCAGCCACATAATTCAAAATAAATCAGTTCATCTTTACCACCAAAACCAAGCGTTTTATTATCTACAAGTGACTCCTGCCCAACATCTGCCTCACCTCGCCGAGTCTTCTGCTCCAAGATCTTCTGGTGTTACCTCTTCGAGACCAGCCGGCCCTCCTTTGGAAAACCGCCAACACCAGAAGCGAGCAGAGACGAAAGCACACCCAGTGCCCACCATTCACCAAGCCTGGGTGCGGGAGGCAGATTTCATCACAATATCAACTACAATCATCATCATCGGCCGTAAAGGAGCATTCTCATCGGTTGAAGACACGGTTTGGACCCGGCGCCTAAATCTACAGTCTTGTGCGGACTCCCGTCCAGTACAAGTGGTCCTCCGAGCCGGATTCTCACACGCCTTCAACCAGGATGTCTCCAACTTTACGGTCGAGCCGGATCCAAGACGATGGATCCTCAACACCATCTGCAGATGCCCTGGACGCTGGGTCTCAGGCCACGGCTGCGGTTCACGTCACGCCTGACGTAACCCCCATGCCCACGCCCAGCACTACTCCTGACATGGCACCACCTGCACATCATGACTCACCGCCCTCCACATCTCAAGAGGATGCGATGGAGTCATTGCGACAACAGCTTCGCAGTCAAACCGAGCACATTGAGAGACTTAAAGCAGCTCTTCAATCAGCTCCAACAGCAGCAGCCCCTGCCCCTCCTGGACCTTCGAAGCTCCTGGAGAGGTCACCACCATCATGGACGCAGCCCGGCCAATCGAGCCCGGTGCCTCTGGTGGACCAGAGGTACGAGGAACCAGCAGCAGCAGTGCCTGCCCGATCTGGACCCGTACTCCTGGAAGGGTATCCTGCCCAAGGAGGACCCTGGCGCTTCCAAGGGTACAGCCCTGGATGGGTGCAGCCCGGCCAACCGAGCCCGGTGCCTCTGGTGGACCAGAGGTACTCAGCAGCGGCGCAGCCAAGGCCAGCCGGTCCCCCGCCCTCGTCACCCTGGCCCAATGCAGGGTGGCCAAACATGATGCAGCCTGGACCCTCTGGCCCCGTACCGCCCACCCCTCTGATAGAACAGAGGCAAGCCGTACCTGAAGTGCCAGCCGGACCTGTACCTCTGGTGGACCAGAGGTACGCATCACGAGCGCAGCAAGAGCCAGCAGGCCCTGCGCAACCAGCACCCTGGACCATTCAGGGATGCCCAGTACTGGTGCAGCCTGGACCTCATGGCCCTGTGCTGCCCGTACCTCTGCCCCACCCGGGGTACCCAGCGCCGACGCCAGGATCACCTGCCGGACTGCTGGAGCAGTGGGACGTGCCATGGACACACCCTGGACCACCTGGACCCTCTGGACCATCTGGACCATCTGGACATGTGCCGCCCGTACCACTGCGCGAACAGGAGTATGGCGTGCCGGCACGGCCAGATGGCCCGCCCACAGCCAGTACCAGCTCCATGCCGAGATTCCCGCCCCAACCTACGGCGGATGAGACGGCCCAACATACCAGAGCCTGGGTTCAGCATGATGGCAGTCCCATGGCTCAGCTGGCCTCCGCCCTGACAGAAGCCATCAGAGCTTCAAGGGCTCAGGACAGCCCCCGTCCCACAATCGAGGACGATCCACGAATGGCGGCCCTTATTGCCAGACAATCTATGGCCAAGGACCTGCCTCCATTCTCTGGAGATCCACTGGAGTGGCCCACCTGGAGGGCACAGTTTAACCAGTCTACCTCCACATGTCGGATGACCTCCAGCGAAAACTTGATCCGCCTACAGCGGGCCCTCAAGGGGAAAGCCCGAGAAGCCGTCGGCCCCCTTCTGATGGACCCTGCCCAGGTTCCGGAGATCCTGGCAGTCCTGGAGCAGAGATTTGGAGGGACTACCTCACTCGCTGCCCTGATGCTGGACAAGGTGAAGAAGCTGCCCCACCTCACAATTGAGGCCTCTCTGGAGGACATCGCAGACTTCTCTGGCACAGTTCAGAACCTGGTGGCATCACTCCGCTCCCTCAACAATGATGGCTACCTGACGAATCCAGCGCTGCTCAGTGACATCGCGGGGAAGATGCCGCCCACCTTGCGGTTGGCGTGGCTGATGGAAGTGCGGCACTACGAGGCCTCCGCTACCATCTGCCAGTTTGCCGCCTTCCTGAAAACCGTCGCGAACGCCATCCCAAAGTCCGGTTTGGTTGACCCCGCGAGGTCCCGCCCACGCCGTGAACATTCGTTCTCAATAACGGAACAGTTTTCGCGAAAAAACAGTGCTCAAAATCGTGAAACATGTGACGAAAACCGTTTAGAGAACACGTCTGCCGCGTCAGAACAGTTTTGGCGAAAAAACGGTGCTAAAAAACGTGATACCTGTGAAAGTTTCATCAATATGTCTGCCGCGTCAGAAAAGTTTTCGCGAAAAAACAATTCGAACAAAAGTGACACTTGTGACAACAGTTTAAACACGTCTGCCGCGTCAGAACGGTTTTTATCGCGGGAAAACAATGTTTACAACAACAATTCTAGTGAAAAACAACAGTTCGCGCAAAATAATCGAAAGCCCCAAAATTTGTCTGGTAATAATCGAATGCCCCAAATTTTGTCTGGTAATAATCGAGAAAATAATCGAAGCGGGGAAAAAGTGCAAAACAGTTACAATGAAGTTCGCGAGTTCGACAACCGCGCCGGGTGTGTCGAGTGTGGTGAAAATGGCCACCAACTTAGCGAATGTCGCACTTTCGCCGCGAAAGACTTAAAATATCGTTTTGAAACAGTGAACGACGCCGGTTTGTGCCGATTGTGCCTCAATGGCAAACATTATACGAAACAGTGCAAAGTTAGTGTATGGTGCGGCGTGGGGGAGTGCAGATCCCCCCACCACCGACTTCTTCACAACTTCAATAACAATCGTGATAATGACATTACTGTGGCAGATGTTCACAATATGTGACGCCACACCGAAAGTGCCGTGTTAAAAGTGGTGGGGGTCATATTGTCGGGCCCCAAGCGACAGATTAAAACCTTTGCGCTTCTGGACGAGGGCTCAACTGTCACCCTTATTGATGCCACCACAGCACAGAAAATCGGCACTACCGGACCTACCCGTGAGCTACGACTACACGGAGCAAAAGAAATGTGCTCAACAGACTTGACGTCCCGCCGCGTGCCAATCACTCTACGCGGCGCCGGAATCTCTGATGAGTACGTCATCAAGGCCAATACCATCAAGCAGCTCAACCTTCCTGAACAGAGGTACCACGGTCGCTACATCACCCCCACACTTCTCATCGGGCAAGACAATGCTCACTTAATTGTCTCGAGGGAAGTGCGCGACGTTCGTGATTCTACGCGAATATTATCACGAACGGCGTTGGGGTGGACCACCCATGGCGGAGGGACCTCTGGACATGTGAATGAAGCTACCACATTGGCCATACGAGCCACACTGTCACCCAGGCGCACTGCCGGGAGGCATTATACAGTGCACCATGGACCATCTGGACCCGTACCGCGAGCACCTCTGATACAGGCGGCCGTACGAGGAGTACCAGCTGGATCTGTGCCAGCACCTTTGCAGAGAAGACCACCCAGGCACCATGCCCGGTGGCATTCTACCATGCCCCATGGACCATCTGGACCCGTACCGCGAGCACCTCTGATACAGGCGGCCGTACGAGGAGTACCAGCTGGATCTGTGCCAGCATCTTTGCAGAGAAGACCACCCAGGCACCATGCCCGGTGGCATTCTACCACGCCCCATGGACCATCTGGACCCGTACCGCGAGCACCTCTGATACAGGCGGCCGTACGAGGAGTACCAGCTGGATCTGTGCCAGCACCTTTGCAGAGAAGACCACCCAGGCACCATGCCCGGTGGCATTCTACCATGCCCCATGGACCATCTGGACCCGTACCGCGAGCACCTCTGATACAGGCGGCCGTACGAGGAGTACCAGCTGGATCTGTGCCAGCATCTTTGCAGAGAAGACCACCCAGGCACCATGCCCGGTGGCATTCTACCACGCCCCATGGACCATCTGGCCCCGTACCGCGAGCACCTCTGATACAGGCGGCCGTACGAGGAGTACCAGCTGGATCTGTGCCTGCAAATGGTACGAGAGAATCAGTCGGCCCCGCGAAAGGGTCTCCCAGGCACATTGAAGTAAGGCGCCAAAACGTTGGCCTTTTTTCAACTGTGGCAGAAACACTGCCCGACATCAAGAAATTCTCCTCATTTAATCATCTTATTCAAACTACCTGCCGGATACATCGTTCTATTAAAAGGTGTCGTGAAAAAAGCCACGAACAACCTGATAATCATTTAAGAACCGATGAAATCAAGGAAGCAGAGGCCCGATGGGCAAGAAAATGTCAAGAAGAGACATTTTATCATGACATAAATGCGCTCCAGAAAGGAGATCCACTACCAAGTGACAGTAGGCTCAAAGCCTTGAGCCCCTTCCTTGGACCTGACGGCCTACTGAGGATGAACTCAAGAATACGAGCCCTCAGTAACGTGCCCCAAGCAGTGCGGACACCAATAATTTTGGATGGTGATCATGCATATGCACGACTTCTGGTGAGACGTCATCACCAGGAAGCCGATCATCCGAATAAGGAGAGAACAATGGCTGAGGTGCGAGGCAGCTACCATGTGCTGCGACTGCGAACAAATATTCGCAAGATCGCCCACAACTGCCCCACCTGCAAGATGCGCAGGAGCAAGCCAGCCCCACCTCTGATGGGGCCCTTGCCGCCATCAAGGCTAGCCCACCATGTTCCTCCATTCACCCCTGCTGCAGACGGCCGAGTGAGGACCGCCCGGATCCAGACGAGCACCGGATTTTACGTCCACCCCGATGTGAAGCTCGCTGTAATCCTGCCGGCCCCGCCTACCGATGCAACATCAACAGTACCACCAGCCCAGCACCATCCCAGAGGGACTGGCCGCCGCGGGCTGCAACGTACCAACAAACGTCCTATTTTTTAGTTCAGCATAGCTAAACGGGGGGAGTGTAACGGACGTAGTTGACCATATTATTTAATTTCATAAAAATTGTTTACTTTTATAAAATGTCCCTACTCCACTGGAAAAATCACCACTCCCCGCCACTGGTCATTTTATCCAGTTTTCGGCCCAAGCGGCTTGAAAACTTTGACTCCGAATGGCTTCGATACCACATCGCCGGCTTACCTGCCGCGTGGATCAATGTCCAGCATTTTTTCTATGTAAATTTTACATAGAAAAATCAATTTTTAAACATTGCAAATATGTATATTTTACTTGTTCATCCCCTCGGCGGTAGTCAAATAAACACTATTTTCGATATACTACCGCTGAGGAGATATTAAAAAAGCTGTTTTTCACCCATATGTAAACCCATTTTTGAACAATATTTTTTACCTTTTTTGCGTGTACAAAAATCCAGGAACCTCGTAGCATAGTGAATCTTATCTCTTTCTGAGCGCTATGTTACGGGGGACCTCGGAAAAATACTAACTTAACATGTTTTACAAATTTGATCGCTTGAGATCATTTTTACACATTTATTTTACAAACATTTCTTATTTTTTGTCGTATCTTGGCAAACAAAAAATCTAGTTGTCAAGATACACATTCTCATAACTACTATGCTTTTAAACTATGTAATTGTCATTCATGTAAGCGTTCAAAATCTTTTCTAACTCGCAAATTTAAGCGACCACTATCACCATTGCTGCCGACAAAATGAATATGCAACAGTTTGTCGGAGGCTATAAACTCATTGTTGGCGCGGGTACAACCCCCCACCACTTTTGGGCTCCTAGCCCAATGTCGGGCGCGAGTCAGGCTAATTAAATATAAGCAGCCACATAATTCAAAATAAATCAGTTCATCTTTACCACCAAAACCAAGCGTTTTATTATCTACAAGTGACTCCTGCCCAACATCTGCCTCACCTCGCCGAGTCTTCTGCTCCAAGATCTTCTGGTGTTACCTCTTCGAGACCAGCCGGCCCTCCTTTGGAAAACCGCCAACACCAGAAGCGAGCAGAGACGAAAGCACACCCAGTGCCCACCATTCACCAAGCCTGGGTGCGGGAGGCAGATTTCATCACAATATCAACTACAATCATCATCATCGGCCGTAAAGGAGCATTCTCATCGGTTGAAGACACGGTTTGGACCCGGCGCCTAAATCTACAGTCTTGTGCGGACTCCCGTCCAGTACATTCGTTATAGGCCCGCAGTTCCATTTTCAACAGGAAAACAAATAATTTGACCAGATTTTTAATAAATTAACAGATTTTTGAAAGACAATGAAATTTTGCGAACGAAGCTTCGCGTATGTGACAAAATAGAGATGTGTAAGTTTCCGTTCTCCTAAAAACCGAAACATTTTGAAATTCGTCAAATGTAGTAGATACATATTCTCTGACCACCCTGTGGTATTCATTTTTCCCAGAGAGAAAACTCCTTACGTGATTTTTCACATAAACTGAAATATAATATTTTGCCGAATGGAAGACGCCGGCGTCTTGCATAGAACGTTAACACTACAAAAACTTTCACACACAGAGTGTTTTATATCATTTAAAAAGAAAATGGTTGTGCAATGTCGAAAATTAGTTGAAACTTCAATGTTAATCACATTTCTTTTAGACTTATTTGTGTAACAGTAATAAAATAAGATTTTTGGGGAGACCCTCAATTCAGTGTTCAACAATTCGTCAGTAGAACGACTTTCTCTCTCCTATTTTTTCATTGTGGATTTTCTTGGCCATCAAAACATTTTCAGTTTGGTAGGTACTTATGTCATGTCATCACCAAATTTACACAAACAAACAACACACGGCCTCCGTGGTCTAGGAGTAATGCTTTCGAATGACAATCCGGGGGTGGCAGGTTCAAATCCCTACGTGCGCAAGTAAATTTTATTTGAGTGAATTCTGTTTTTTCACAATTTATTCATTTAAAACAATACATAGTTCCCGAGTGAAAGATACTCTCGGTAACGCCCTGGTGTAATAACACTATTCAGAATTGAAACGTTGCTTGAAATGGATTTGGCATTGTTTAGTGACCAGATCTGACTAGCCCACAACTACCCCACTACTACCCCACATTCCTCCCCCCCTCCCCACTACCATCAGCCTCACAACGTAAGACCACCATTCGGAATTGATAGTTGCTTGAAGTGGCTTTAGTCGTGTTTGTTGACCAGATCTGAATAGCCAGATACTTCCTCTTCCCCATCTCTTTCCAAACTCACTTTAAAAATATTCAATTATTTATATATGAATACCGCACAAGGGGGACCCTCAGCCTCACAACATACCCCAATTGGGTATACAATATTCTCACTGGCTCCAGAGGGCTGGTAGCAGTTGGGACTCTTGTGTAGTATTCACATGAAATGTTTTTTTTTTTTTTAATTTAATTTTTTTTAAATTTTTTTAAAAAGAAAGACAAACATTCCCGGGTTACGAATAACCTGATAATATTTGAAAATCTCCTACTACCACCACAGTAAGCTGAAAATGTTGCTTGTGTTGTGATGGAGGACTTAGCCAGCCGAGGAATTGAACACACTACGCCCGAGTGAGACCCAAGCGCGAAATATAAATAAAAATAAATTTCATGCCTACTAACTTGGCTTAAAATATTTTCACGTAATAGTATGCGCGGCTCAACTACGTGACCTAAGTTATATTTTCACGTAATATAATGCTGGGTTCAACTACGTGATCTTAAGTCATGGTTACCTTCTAGCTTATTCCCTGGTTTACGTTTAGTTTTTCAAATTTCACGTTTCAATTTTTGGAATTTGTTCTTTTTAGCAGATTTTTAATTTAAGGAAAACGATTGTTAGTGGAACACTGGTCTCTGAAAATAGAAAAATCGTTTCTGAAAGGTTCTTTTACAATTTCAGAATTCTTCACAATTTTGTGGAAAAATCGTGGAAAAATGTATACTGAAAAACTGACGTTGGCCCTTTTATAAGTAAGCCACAGATTTAATAAATTGTACCTACTTACTGTAATATTTTATTTATTTGTTTTGAACTCGCCACCTCGGGTTTATAGGAAAGAAGTTTACTGCTTTGTCAAAGTGGTCACATTAAGGATAAAATCCACCAGCAAATAGAATAAATAAATATATTAGAAGCCTACTTATCCACTGGCATAGAGAAAAATCATTTAATTTATTAAGAATGTCTTCAAATTATGGGTAATTTTCTTATAAACTTTTAGTAAATTCTTGATATATTGGAACACGTGATCATGTAGCTGCCTTTGATTTTAATAATATATTGTTATGAAGTAAGAGCTTCGTAGATGCACGCACAGGTGGCAATGTATAGAGCTTGCGTGGAAGTTCGCAAGATGGAGCCAGTGGCCAGTAGTCGCTAGGGCCAGTGGGAAGGCTCTCAGAGAAACTTACTGTTTCAGATTCCAATTAGCCAGCTTCTAGTTAGATCGACTATCGAGTCACCATTATAATACGTAGAGTATTAATAAATCCCTGATTAATTTAAAAGAACCATTTAATTATAAATTCCTTCAAAGACGAGTTGGAGACCTGTCTTTACGAACACAACAGCTGGCATATATATACTGACGAATAGCAAAAATTTTAGTATTTGTATGAACACTTGTTCAGACATAAAAAAATTATCAGGAAACCTATTTATTTATTATTCACGCTTTGAAAACTTCTTTATTTGCTAGGGTCCATAAATCCCGTTTCAACGAATAATTTGAAAAGATTCTTAACCCTTTCAGCCTGAGTGTTAATTCAAATTAACACGAAGTTTGTGAATTTTTTTACCGTAATTGTAGTGATTTAGAAAATCCATGTTTTCGTTTTCTTATAGTTTGTAGTCTTTTCTGTGGCGTCTATTTTTTCCGTTCCGTGGAAATCCTTATTCCCGCCACAAAAACGATAAATATTTTGACATCTGCTGATTGTGAGTTTCATCGAATTTCTGCCGTCCTTGATTACTTAATTTAAGGTGAGATATCAATATTTTATACTCGAAATACAAATATTTTAATGCATTAAAATGTGTTCTATAATAATAACATCAGTTTAATTCACTGATCACAGTCATTTCAATGTTCATTCAAATTAACACTGGTAGTGACGGACATGTTTTCGACTAGTATGGCGAATTTTTAAAGATTTATTATCTTAGATTATTTCTTTATTTATGAATGAATTTTAGTTAAAATGTTATTTGTTTGTACCTTAGAGATTATCACTACATTGTCAATGTGCATTTTTGACATGAAACAGTTATTTGTATTACTTTTGTGTTATGTTTATTTTACGTTACTATTTAAAAAATACCCTCTGACGCCCAATGTTAATCCAAATTAACATAGAAAAATTTAAAAAAAAAAAAAATATTAAATGCCAAAAATTTTCAAATAATTTTCTGAGGTATTATCAAGCATTACATATTTTATATGCGTGGAAACAATAATGCGGGTGTGAAAGGGTAATAAATTATCACTGTGTGTATTCCGAATTTAAAATAACATTTTTCGATTATTATTCTACGGATGCATTCATATATCAGATTAAAAAAAAATAATGGGCCGCATCCTTAAACAACAACAAAAAACACTTCTTCCAATGCCGCCAAACAGAATACGTATTAAATTATAATGGACGATTTTCTAAAATTTCCTTCGAGCCATAAAATTATTTACACTGGCAAATAATAATATATTTTGACTTGTAAAACACAATACAACCCACGATCCCTGACACAGAGTAATTTATCGTCCAGTCGGATAAAGTTACCTACCTATTCCTCAGTTAATTTATTTTGAAACACTTAAACAATACGAATAGTAATATATCGTGTCTGTGGCTGGAGATTACTTTGCTCCTGATTAAAATGCGTTGGGGAGGATGTTGGGGGGCGGGGGTGGTGGTTGGGGGTTTGGGAAGGGAGGGGGGAGGCGTGGTCACTGTCTGGGGTGGGGGGAGGGCGGGGCGAAGGACGCGATACAAGGATAGAGAGGGAATATCAAACTGGGAGGCGTAAGGACGATTTAAAATAAAAATATTTTAAAATACCCCAAGCTAAGAGAATCACGCCTGTGAGCATATCTGAAAGGAGATATTGCACTGTAAAAACTCGAATAAATGCTTGCAATAAATTCTACGAATAAAGGAATTTATTGCCGAATGTGGGGAGGTTAATAAGACTCCACACATCCAATTGGGAGTATAAATACATAGATAGGGAAACCCGGACGGAACGGCGTAGTGAAGATTTGATTACAATTTGACATAGTTTAAAATTAATAGCAATATTATTTGATAATTGGTATTTTTATTAACTTATTTATTTTTAAAGAAACTAATAATACTAAATTTATCCAAATTAATAATTACTATAATCAAAATTCCTTGGCTAAAAGAATGAAATTTCATATTCTGGCCCAACTCTGGGGTTCAATGGGAAATGGACCGGGGGCATAATGGGGTAGTAATTATAGGCACAGTTCACAAATGAGAATTCTGTCATCGTAATCACTGTCTAGACCAGCACACGCCATGTAGTTTGGTACTTCCCTGACGTTTTATCAACAACTGCTTTTCGGTTTCCTCATTATTCTTAACATACTTATGTAATGTTGATGATGACACTTTATATCCTGTTTCTCCACAACCGCATCAACAGCTTGTTTTTCTGAATAGTTTCTGCAAAAGGTGTATTTGAACTGGGTATACCCTATTATGCCTCACTCAATGTACCCCGACGTAACGTTCTGTAAAACACGAGTATTTAATACATATAGTTCAATCAAATACATATGGTTTTATATATTAAGAAACTTGATCTTCATTGTTGTTATTATTTATATTTAAATTTGCGAATCTTTTGCGTGGTTTTATTTTGATTACTGTATAATAATGACTAGCATAAAGATTCGAAATTTTAAAATGGGAAATTCATATGTTATACGGCATATATTCTGGTCTAGTAATGTGTAATTTCTATCACCTAAGAAATTCTAAAAATATAGTACCTACTATAGGATTCATATGTCTTATACTGATTTATAAATGTGGAAATTCTAACTATACAATTGTAAATGTTCTCCATAATGCCCTGCAAAGAATTTCTGACTTGTGATGTCCCGAAAGAAACCATTCATCTGTTCTGAATGCAATTACTAATGTTATCCAAATTGACCCTGGTAATAAATTACATCTTTGCGATTCTTTCAAGGATAAAGAAACCATCCTGTCACTTCGAATGCAATCAAAAATGTTCTCAAATTTTGTTTTGACAGCATCGCCATTCCATTGTAAGAATATTATGTACTAAATACACAATTTGGCTGTCCTTAAACGGGAATACTTCCCTGTTGAACAGAAAAAGGTTCATTTTGTTTTCTATTGTTTGTAATTTATATATATATATAAAATAAATATAAAATAAATAAAGAAATATACACTAACGAAAGATTGCAGTTCGAGTTGAATCTTGCGATCATACATAAAGATACCAGTAAATAAAAATTGCGGTGAGAATTATTTATGACTGAATAAAATATGGTCCCATTAGCTCAGTATCCCAGATAGCGCATTGGGGAGCAAGGCGAAGGTTCTATGATTTTCTTCTTCATCCTATATTAAAATTTAATTATTTTTCCCACAACTCTCTAAAAGCTTTATTTTCACATTTTCACAAATATATATACTTTTTATGGTAGGTGTTGGTCATAATTGCTTTAGATATCACCTTACTAACTATATTTTGCCCCAAATAAAACATTTTAATCAATTTAAATCGCCACGAATCAAGGGATATTCAATACAGCTCGTGCAATAACCAGGAAACTCACTTAAGTCTGGTGAATTTCGTATAAAGTTATTGTGGTGTGGACAATGAGTGAAGTTTGTAGGGACCTACTAGTAAATATATAAATTTATACGATTTTTGTTATTTGTTTTTGAGGTGTTATGTCGTGTTGTGCTAATTCCTTCTTTAGCCAACGTTTCGGACAGCATTGCAGTGTCCATCATCAGGGCAGATGTGTTATCTGAAGTTGTGGTGAAATGTGAGCTTATGTATGATAACGATATGTACCGTGTTGCCAGCTCCAACTCTCTGAGCTAACATTAACGTATCATTTTTTATTCAAAGTGGTTTTCTTCGTTTAGCTCTGGTGTAGCCGTCAATTACCGGATACCAAGAACTATTGAGCTTAGCTCCATCGTCTCTATTAATATTTACGGGATTTTTGTGAATTTCAATGGCCTCCGTAATCAGCCGTGCTCTATAAGTTTTGGGTCTCCCCAGGGATTTCCTTTTAATGTATTTTTTGGAGACCGTACAGGGCAGGAGTTCTAGAGGTTTTTACAAAAAGCTTAGAACAATCCTCGTTCCTGATGCTAGAAGCTTTGACTAGTTCCTTTGTCTTTAGGTCTAAACGATACATCTCTAAACTAAATAGTATAAAACGAATCTCTAAACTACGCAACGGATTTTGATAGAGTTTTCAATATTTTTTTTGAAAATTTCTTCCGAAAGGTTTATATATATAAAAGATGCATATTATATTATAGAAAATACAGAAAAGTCGATGTTTTTTCAAAGTGGTAAAAAAAATATTTTCGGGCTGTTACATTGCCAACGCTGACTAAACCTTATGAGATAGATCAAAATAATATTTCATACGGAATTAGTATATCTTCAAAAAGCTTACAGAAAAGTCTGGCTTGGTATGTGTCTAATCTCCTAACGATAACCCCTAACAAACGCCGGGTATATGTCAGCTAGTTCAACATAAATATTATTGTATCTTTATTACTGTGCCACTATACACATTTTATATTACTGCTATAATACAGGGTTTTCCAATAAGAGGTATTATTTTGAATAGCCCGCTATTTCGGTAGATGTTAATTTTGAAGCTGTCATTTTTTAACATTTGACAAGTAGAAACTACGTCATTAATAAAAATAGAAAGATACACGCTTCAACTAAATATTTTCACATCATTTTTCAAAACTCCTATGTATTAACAGTCAATTACAATTCGTTAGCTTATTATAATTCTTGTTTTCAATTAATTTGTTATTTATTATTTTTATTATTATCCACACACTTCCTTCCTTTTATAACAATCTCAGGCGAAATTACGTAATGATATTTTATGGACATACGTAATAGGTACTACAACTATGTAACAACTAAAAATATCTAATTGTATCTAATTGTACTGTGTATGTCTTAACAAAAAAAAAAAAAAAAAACAACGCATTGAAATTATTAAAATTCACTTGAATGAATCAAATGCAAATCATCTTGAGTGATGAGGCCCATTTCAACCTCGGTGGCTTCGTCAACAAACAAAATTGTCGCATCTGAAAAGCCTCTCTATCCTCAACGTGTGACTGTTTGGTTCGAAAATGAGGCTGGAGCAACAGTTACGGTGAATGGATTGCGCTATCGAGAGATGATTAATGATTTTTTATGGTCGGAATTGGATGGTATTGATCTGAACAACGTTTACTTTAAATAAGACGGCGCTACGTGCTACACAAGCAACGAAACTATTGATCTTTTACGATTGAATATCAAAATGACACCTCTTATTGGAAAATCCAGTATATCTTATGTTAACTGGAAAAGTACATATGTTGATAAACATGTATTGCTTTCAATGATAAATAAATAAATAGAAAATATGATAAAGAACTAAGACTGCATAACCAGTCGAACGATGGCTACCCATTTTAAGGTTTCATTGCTCTAGGCCAGGGGTGCTCAAACTTGAACTGCTGGCGATCTACCTCAATATTATTAGATTCCGATCGATCGACTCTGAGAGGCTGCAAGTATGTGTGATGCAGGATTGTCGCTATGTAGGTAGGGTGTATCGTGGCGCAGGTATAAGTGTATATATAGGGACGTTGCACAATTGCATGGCCAGGAATCCACATAGAATTTGGAGGAACGATAGAAATTAGTTTTAATATGCATTTTTTTTTAGTCAAGGTAGGTGGAGGTCTGCACTAAAAAGTCAATAAAAAAACTTATATTTATTCAAAATTGCAAGTTTATTGGTTCTTACAAAAAACAAACGAGGTCTAGTTTCTGAACTTAACTGAATAATGACTTTGGATGTTGAAGCGTGGCACTGCATGTCCTCAGCATACTTTTCATACGATGGTACGTAATTACCGAGTGCTAATCGCAAGCACGATGACATAATATATGTTCGTCAGTTAGTCGATTGCGATATTTTGAATTCTACAAACTACAAATAAATAATAAAAAAAGAAGACATGAAAAATGGGAAATTTTTCTCGAGATCGACTCAAAAAGCACTCGCGATCGACTGGTCGATCGCGATCGACCGTTTGAGCACCCCTGCTCTAGGCCTTTAGACATGGCTGCCTAAATTAAGACGGCTTTTGCAAATATATTTTATATTTTTTAAATCTACAAATATGTAAAAAATACTATGAAATACCTAGGGGTAAAGTGCGCTTACTTAGGGGGGTTATTCTAAATAATTTTATAAGTAAAAAAGATGGAAAAACTTTTTTAGAAATTCCAATATTTTAGTGATTTTTTAGTTATTTATTTATTTTTTACCATCATGTGGAATCACTCCCGAAGTTAAAGCAATTTACCCCCGGACGGAATTTGCAAATTTTGTTCAACAATGTAATTTCCTCGTAACTGAAATGATTTAAAATTGATGTATGTGTTAAGAAAATTATCATAGAAGGTATAAAAATAACGTTTTAAAATCAAGACAAGCCATAAAGCATCTACCTAGCAAAAGTAGGTATGTTAATTTTACTAGACGATTATTTTTATTCTATATTTAAAATGTGCCTCGATTCGGCTAGGTACTTTTTGCAATAATAGTGGAAGTTAAAAAAAAAACACAAAGCACAAAGGTCCCAATTGATGCCAATAACTGTCTGGAGCCAGTAAGACTATGGTTTTACCTATTGGAGTGAGTTGTAAGGCTGAAGGTAGCAGGGAGGGTAAGGAGATGAGATGGACGAAGATAGGAAACTACCTTGCTATTCAGATCTGGTCACCAAACAAGAAAAAAATTTGCAAGCAAATTTTCTAATCTAAATGGTTGTCTTTGACCAGGATGGTATTGATAGTATCTTAATCTTTGGAAAGTGAAAATTTACTATAATGGCTGAAGTTTTTCGAAATCGGTAGACAGTGTAAATGTGTGTAAAATTTCATCGATTATAAAAATTATTTTTTTAGTTGTGCAAAAATGGTGTATGGGTGATTTTAAGAAATTTCTTGTAGTTGGTGTGCAAAATTTCATCAATCCCTGATAAAAAAATAAATCCGGAAAAACGTTAACTAATTCGTAAAATAAATAAATAAATTAGCAACATTTAACAACCACTGCCAAATTCCCTATTCTGCGCACGCTCCTGGTATCCTTGCCGCTGTTTTTTACCGCCGCCCCCTGCCACGCTCCCATCTAACCGCCCCTTTCTCTCTCTCACCCGCTATAGGTGTGTGCGTATCGAGTACAGATAAGGCGGCAGCTTATGTGGGACAACTTCGGGCAGATCGAAGGAGGCTGTATACTGAAAAAGAGGCTTCGCTTCATAGGTCAGGTTTGGTAGGAGATTTGAATTTAGCGAAGGGAGGATGAATTTATTTGGTTTTGAATGCTGATGTGGAAATACGATAATTTTAAACTGATGCACTGAAGCTATAACGATAGATTTAATGATATTTATTTTCATTTGATAATGAAATAATTTTCTTATTATATTTAAAAAAATGCATAATTCATCCCAAAAGTACATACCTACCTCAAAAAAACAATCTAAAAAAAATATGTAACAACTGAGCAGACGAAGCAGACATGTACATCGGGTTCACAGATAGGCGTCGTGTTATGGGTTCAAATCATTTGTCTAGCTATGTTCTCCATCATTACACGGTTAAAATTTTGCATCTGATGTTAATATTTGGAGTTTTTCAACTATTGCCAGGTTATTGTTACTGATATCTAGAAAATATACCAATTTATTTAAGTGACAAAATAGTATATTTATCTTGTCACAGCTTCTAGATGTTTCTCTTCTAACATTCACTTTCGTCATATATTCTTCTTGCACTCCACATTATTAGTTTTGTAATATTGTACATTTCACGCCTCTTGACATAAACATAAGATTAGAAAGAACAAATCAACTTACATAGAAAATAAAATATAAAATATTTTTTACCCTCTTAACAAATTGAAATGTACTGCTTTTTAAAATCTTTTGAAAGGAAAATTCTCAGAAAATGACAATAGTGCTGTGCAACAGAAACCAATGTAAAAACGTAAGTGGTTTACAAAAAGCACTATGTACTATTTATAATTGAAAAATAACTTGATGGTGAAATGTCACGAAATTCAGTCAATGAATCGATGGAATTTCCAGATCACGATTAGAAAAAGGTGAGGAAAGTTTTTACAAATGTTTTCGTAAAACGTGTCGATTCCTACCAAGAAGATAAATTCTTCTGAATATTATCTCCGATTACAAATACTAAATTTTTTTTTCAAAATAATCTATTTTAACCAATGTATTAGTGGGTAAAGTACCTTCTTCTAAATTAACTTGTCTCTGTGCTAATGTGCATATCCCTGTCTGTTTCCTTTTGTGTTCCTTCTTGTTTGTTCTACTTAACTTCCCCATTTCTATTTATATACTCTTTTGTATGTGAAACTTATAATTTTGAAATCAAAATACCAATGTAAATTGTACCTATTAACTCCCATAGATGTATTGTAAGTTCCTCTCGTGCTACGATGAGTATTTTAAAGAAATAAAAAATATATTTTTATTTATTTATTCTTAATTTCTGTTAACCGAGTCATCACCTTAAGTAGTGATTACAAATATCTTTTTCTCAACAAAGTTAATTATTATTTTTAAGTGAAAACCGAAGACCAGCAGTTATGGCAGCTTTCCAGTACTACTTTGTTGTAACTTTGCTGTACTCTTAGTTCACACTAAGATATTCGGTTTTAAGACTGCATTCACTCATCACCTATCGACAAAGTATTTTTTTATCGATGAATTTATTCTATTAAAATAAATTAATTGCAATAAAGTCATCTCATCACAAAATTTCTTCGTGCTAACCATTTTTTCGTGATAAAAGTATTCGCCTTTTCGCGATTTCCACTGCAGTTAAAAATGTTGAAAATCAAAACATCTTTGCCAGGCGAAACATCCATTATCCATCAGAATACCAATTTTGTTTTAGATGATAATAATCAATAAATATAACCTGTCAATTAAAATCCACAGTGAATTTAATTCTTTACAATAAATCATCTATTATTTATCTTAGGCTATTTCTTGCAGGACAAATTCCTGAGCGAACCACGACAGCCGTGTCGTTGTGTCGACTTGTCATATTGTAGGCTTCGCAGGTCTAGAGCCTTTGAAACCTTCAAACCCTCCGCTGCCTCCATTGACTCCATTGCCAGGGTCGCAACTAAATAAGGCTCTACCGCTTTTTGTGGCAGCCTCCGGCCGGCTTAGACTGGATGCGATACGTACGAAATACGGCTTTATGGAAGGATTATGTATGCGTTTTCGATGCGGTTTTAAATATTTATTGAGTTTATGTTGATTGGTAGAAATTATTTTTAATATTTATTGAATTTATGTTGATTGGGAGATATTATTTTTATTTATTTGATTTGATTAGATAAATGGCATTTGTTACTTGTACAAAGCAGCGTTATAGTTAAATTAAGAATTGATTTTCAAGTAGAGTCACGTGGGGTAACCGTGCGCAATTTTTACATTGGGATTTTTGTATTAAAAAGCTTTAGGTATTTTACTCAATTTTTTTGTTTATTAATATGATCGATTATTAAGGCATCTCAAACAACCATAAAAACCTCATATGGTTTATAAATCAAACAGTTATATAAAAAAGTTTACATGCATGTCGATTGCGTACACTTACCCCGTGTGCGGGGTAAGTATACGCATACCGTAGGGTAAGTGTTCGCACCGCAAAGAGTTACCCCCTATTGCAATTATCACACTTAAATTGCCCCTTATCGTAGTCTGTGCAGTTCTCATGCCACCATGCTTTACACACAATACATTTTATCCAATCTTCTGTTGGTGGATCTCGATATTTCTCCTTGCATTGTGGGCAAAAATAGTCCTTAGAAGCCTGTTTTGTGCTCTCTTTAAACAGTTATGCACGCTGGAATCTCCCGCCTTACGCTTTGTGGTGATTCTTTGTGGTGTGACTTTCTTGAAAAGAGGTGGTCGTCCGATTTCCATGGTTTTAACTATTGGTTTTCGGACAATTTTTGCGTCTGCATCTCTCTGCTTCTGCTGAAGTTTCTTTTTATAAGGACTTGATTTTTCAGTTTGCGTAAAACCGCCGAACTTGAACAACGTTAAACCCAATAGCTCTCGCAATACTTGTGGGAGTAGTCTGTCTTAAATCTAAAACAGGGTTACGTTTTAGAAATCCATACACCCAATCCTTGCCAGCCGTTTTTGTAATGTTGTCAAATCTGTTCTCGATCTTGTTGATTTCAGCATACTCGTAAACAATTTTTCTCATTGTCTGCATAGTCAGGCCGTAGAACATTTCGTCAGTTTTTTTACAATGATCAACGATTTCGGCCTGAAAATAAATGAATAATTATCAGATCGTCATTTCACAAAAAAATGACATCTGCACGATAAATTAAGTACCTATTTATCTAAAAATCTACCTCTTTATCTGGTGTAAAAGTCGGACGATATCTCTCCATTGAAGTTGCTATTAATTTTAGTTTTAGGCGTTTACGCAGAGTGGCTTCACTGATCCCAACAATATCTGCAGCAGCCCGCTGACTCTTCCCCTCTTTCACAAGCCTTGTTGCAGTTTCAATCTGCTCTTGAGTGCAAACTGACCTCTCTGGATGCTCACGTACACACGCGGCATATTTCAATGTAAAAATATAACGAGAGTTGAAATATTATGCTATAAAATCAATTTTATCTATCGGGGTAAGTGTTCGCACTCATCCAACTGCGAACGCTTACCCCAGCACACTTACCCCATCACACCAAAATTCAATAAACTTTAAAAATCAGATTTGTGGTTATCTTTATTAGAATTATCACTTTGCACCCGTCTAACTAACAATATTTCACTAAAAATTATCATAGACCACGTCGCTCTGACACAGCTGGTTACACAATAGCACACATCGGTAACGGAGATGAAAAATTTAAGAAAAGCACGAAAAAAAGTAAATGACCTACCAGTTTTTATTGACAAATCAGCATCCACTGTACACATTTCCCTCTTCGGCGCGATCCAGAACGCTACTGAATTAAGGAACGCGCGGGCGCTTAACAGGCACAATCTTGTCGGAAACATCACTGCGAACACTTACACTACGCGTACGGTTACCCCACGTGACTCTACCACCTTTCTGTCTACCTCTTTTACAATATATTACGTTTAATTTATTTGTATCCATTCAAGATTATTTTTTACGCATATGGTTGACTCAGGTTTAGAAAATTAGTCGATTATAACAATAAAATTATGAGTACTTAAAATGAGAACCGTTCTTACTTCAAGATTACTGCATGATGCACTTCCAAATAGAAGTCAATCGATTTGCCCAATATGCTTACAAAAAATAATTTAGGGACATCTCAATACTTACTAGTTGTCTTAACAATATTTAAAAAAACGTTCTCAATTCCTATTATTTAAGACGTCGTATCATATTACACATTACGACATGAAAAATAATAGCCCTGTAATCCAAATGTACTGACTATATACTAAAACGGGAAACCTTCCTAGTTGGACAGTCAAAAGCTTCCTTCCATATAGTGCAATGTATCTTTAAAAAAATAGATAAATAACATAAATAATAGAGATGTACAATAAGTGTGCGCTGAAGTAGCTATTTTTATCGATAATTTATGCAGATTGTTGGGCTAACTATATTATGTTTCTTGTGTCTCCTGAGGATCTTGCCTCTTTTTGTATTATTTGTCATTTGTGCGAGTTTTTATGTTATTTTGTGATTTTATGACGATGTACGTATTCTTTGAGAAAGTAGGTTTTAATAATTTAATTTTAGCAAAACTGTCGGTGGCTGAGTTGACATCGCGTTTGGGTCCCACCCAGGCGTAAGGTGTTCAATTTAGAATTAAGTTAAGTCTTCCTTCATAACACAAGCAACATTTTCCGCTTATTTATTGTTCTTGTGTTTAATTCGTAGAACTGCATTTAATTATTATTATTTTTTTAATTTTATTACAATCAAATTTAATAATATAATTATTAAGTTCTGAAAGTATTTTTTTGTTTTTGTTATTTTCATAGCTGTTTCGGCTTTCAAGGCCCTTTTGAGCGTCCCTTTCCTAATCTTACTTATTACGCTTTCATTAATTTTGCATTATTTGCTGATCTCCACATCTCCACATCTCTCACACGATCATACATAGTTTTACCACATATACACCTCCGGGATCTCATTTACATAGCATTCAGTCTTAGTCTTGTTAGAGCCAACCGCGTCCAATCCTTCGTTAAAGGAGTTACCTGTAGGAGGCAGTACGCAGTAGGCAGTAGGTAGTAGGTAGTAGATAGTTATTAATTATATTTTGATGATTTGTATTTAGCGCCTTGGAAATTCGGCGTCTGGGGCAGACTGTTCCAATTGCGCCCGCATAAGGCTGACCCTGCTATCAGATTTCTTCTCTCGTAAACGTACTTGCTAAATACACAAACTGTTTTTTCGTATTTAATTATGTATTTTTGGTTAATTAATAAAAAAAAATAAAACCAGTCACCCGGAAAGGTGACTTTGATAATCATGTTTTATTTGTTTTGACTCCCCAAACACACATTTAATTTTTTTTATATCCATAGTTTAAACATGTGCAACAAATGTGACTTGAAAATATGTAGTGTTAATATACTGTTAATCTGTGAGTAATTTTTTTAAATGGATATGAGCCTTCGATTACCATCTAATGTCAGAAAGATCAGAAGATGTTTTTTTTACTTCAAATTGATATGAGCGTTTTCCGAATAAAGCCTTGACTACTTGCCAAATATTATAGTGAACTTACACGATTGACCGTCTGACAATGAAATAGTTTCTATACTTGAAATTTTTTTAAATACTTCAATCCTGCGATTTTTTTTGTTATACTGCACAAAAGTTTTAACCGGCTGAAGAAAATATAACTATAATATATCCATTTTGAAGACGGGTGACTCTGAGACTGGTGTAATTGGATGTTTGTGCTATCTAATTAGGTACCTAGTACATACCTTCTTATTCAGAATAATATTTTAATACAGTATTCTTTACACAGGTTTTTCATTTTATACAAATATATAATTACTTTTTTTTTTTTTTTTTGTGAATGTTGTAATGAGACTAAAAAATATGAACGAAAGGATTATAATGGCAGGCGATTTGAATGGGTGGGTGGGAATTAGACGTGACGGATTTGATTCGGTCTTAGGTATGTTTGGGGATAAAAAGAACGAATGACAACGGGAACAGAATGCTTGAAGTATGTTTAGAGTGGAACCTGTTTGTGTCGAATACTTTCTTCGATCATAAAGGTATCCACCAATATACGTGGGAAAGAGGAAATGAGAGGTCAATTATTGATTTTGTAGTAATTGACTCTAGGTTGAGAGCTGTTACCGAGGACACAAGAGTTTTCAGAGGGGCTGAGGTCGAAACTGACCACTTTCTTGTAGTGTCGAGAGTAAACCTCTTTCGCGGTTGGCGCTCTAAAGTGAAAACGGTACCAGCTCCGACAAGAGTCAAAATAGAAAAATTGCAAAACGATAATGTGAGAAGTAAGTATGTGAATTGTGCAGAGATAAGATTGAATGCGAAGGAAATGGATGGTCTAAGCATAGACGAAACATGGAACCACATAAAAGTGTGTCTTTGTGAATCTGCTAGGGAGGTTTGTGGAATAAGTACGCAAGGTAGGAAGAAAGGTGATGCATGGTGGGATGATGAGATTAAAGCACTGGTCTCAGAAAAGAAGAAAGCATGGTTGTGTCTGATTGCGGCTGGCAGTGCTTCCAGCGAAGAGAAGTGTCGAGCGAAAGAAGTATATAAGGAATGTAAGAAAAAAGTAAGAGTTGGAGTGAAAGTACGAAAGAAACGCCTGGAAGAGGAAGAAGGAATGAAAATGACAAACCATTTCCAAGAAAACATTAAGTTGTTTTGGAAAGAAGTCAAAAGGTCCCGGAGTGGCCCAGAAAACGGAAGCATGAAAGTGATAAAATCAAAAGATGGAAAAATGTTGACGAATGAGGAAAAAATAAAAGAGAGATGGATGAATTATTTCGAGGAAGTCTTCGAAAGCGAAGTGAGTGACAGTGATTCCAGCGGCGAATCAGATATGAATGACGATGGAGTGAATGTTACCGAAATTAGCATGGATGAGATAGAAAGCTCGATTAAATGTATGAAGAATGGTAAGGCTGTTGGGTTTGACAATATTGCTGCTGAATATTTTAAAGGAGGTAGCCGTGTAATTCTCACATGGTTGTGCAATCTTTTTAACCAATGTTTAAAGGAAGGTTACACGCCTTTAGATTGGAGAAGGGCTGTGATAATGCCATTATACAAAGGTAAAGGGTCACGTATGGAATGTGGGAATCATAGGGCTATTAGCCTGCTTAGTTCAGTTGGCAAGCTGTATGGTAGAATTTTGATTGAAAGAGTAAGAAAGGAAACAAAGGATAAAATATGGGATGTGCAAGGTGCTTTTATGAGTGGAAGGGGGTGCATGGACCAGATCTTCTCATTGCGTATGCTCACTGAGAAGTTTCTGGCAAAAAACCAGAAACTTTTCTGTGCCTTTGTAGATTTACAAAAAGCATACGACCGAGTCGACAGGAAAAAGCTATGGAAGGTGTTGTCCAAGTATGGAGTGAATACGAATCTGACTCAGGCAATTGCGTCTCTGTATGAGGGAAGCGTTGCATGTGTTAGGGTAAACGGTGGTTTTACGGGGTGGTTTGATATCACAAAAGGTGTTAAACAAGGCTGCGTAATGTCGCCGTGGTTATTCAATCTATACATGGATAATTGTATGCAAGAATTGAAAGAGGTGGGATTGGGCGCGAATTTGAATAATTTGAAAGTATGTTGCCTGTTGTATGCTGATGATGCGGTGCTGATTGCTAATAGTATAGATGATCTACAGTCTCTCGTGTCTAAGATGAACGAAGTATGCATGAAGAATGAGTTAATGATGAATGTAAGTAAGTCTAAAGTAATGGTGTTTGAAAGAGAGAGTACGAAAACAGTGTGCAATATAATTGTGAATGGGGAATACTTGGAGCAGGTGGATGAGTTTGTGTATTTAGGAAGTATGTTTACGAGAGATGGGAAGGCTGACAGAGATATCGAAAGAAGGGTAAATGCAGGTAATTCCGTTAATGGAGGACTAAACGCCGTAGGCGCTAACAAAAAATTGTCCAAAAAAGCGAAGTTAGCAGTCCACAACGGAGTGCTGGTACCTACCTTGATGTATGGAAGTGAGGCATGGAACTGGCAAAGAAAGGATGAAAGTAGATTAAATGCTGTTGAAATGAGATCCCTGAGGCGTATGTGTGGTAAAACCATGTTTGATCGTGTGAGGAATGTGGAGATCCGCAAAGAGTGCAAGGCTGATGTAAGCGTAATGAGTAAGATTAAGAAAGGGACGCTTAGATGGTTTGGGCATGTAGAGCGAATGAGCGAAGATAGGAGTGTAAGGAGGATATATGATGCAAATTTGAATGGTAGCAGAAGTAGGGGACGCCCGAGGAAGACATGGCACGATCAAGTGAATCAGATACTCGAGTCGGGCCATGTCAAGAGTCAGAATAATAGAAGAGTATGTATGAGACGATGTATGAATGTGAATGAGGCAAGGAGTGTGTGCCAAGACCGAGTTGTTTGGCGGTCCGTCCTCTCTGCCTACCCCTGCGGGGAAACGGCGTGATGGTTAGTTAGTTAGTTAGTTAGTTATAATTACTCATTTTGTATCTCGATCCTCATCTTTATGCCCCGGAGAGACATTGCCAATTAATTTTGAGAAATTAGTGTGCATTAGGGCGCTATAAAATGATGCAATTTTTTAATAATTTTTGTTTTTAAGATTATGTATTAAGATGTTTTGAACTCAAATGAAAGAAAGCAGAATCAAATGCAGGAAAGCAGAATCAAAGAAGGAATAGAAACGTACAGTAGAATAGAAACAATGAAGCAATAGAAATATTGAATAGAATAGAAACAAATGAAGGAATAGAAATGTAGAATAGAACAGAAAAAATGAAGCAATAGAAACATAGACTAAATTGGAAAAAAATTAAGGAATAGAAACCGAGAAAATAGGTACCGATACCAAAAGACTTTTTTGTAACTTGTCTAATAAATTTAAGCTGGATTTTCTCTCATACCTATGGAAAATGCTTTTTTTCAATTTTATTATATTGAAAAAAACTTAAATTTAATTTAACCATTATTTTTCATTGCTTGAGCATAGAACGCATAAACTCCCGAATCAAAAGTTTATAGCGTAGACCACTTTACTATTAAATTAATTTTTAGATCGTCAAACTTTTCTGTGCTGTTTCAAGCGTTGCTAATGGAAGATAGTAATGACACGAACAAGTTTTCAATTTGGTAGGCGGTTATGGGTACCGCCGCCCCGGGAACCATTTATTGGATAACCAACACCCCACGTGGTGAGCTACATTTGGTGATTTAGCAGTGGAATCTCTCGATTCATACATCAGTCACTCCTGGATACATCGAGTCCCAGATTCTTACCCAACATCACTTCACCTCATTCCTTCCCTTAAAAATATTCTCTACACAGCATCCCCAATGTTGACAAATAGAGATGAAAAAAAAGATAATCAAATACATACTGGGGGCGGTTCATGTCGGTAAAACGGAAAAGTAAATATGTATGAATGTTAATTAGGCAACAAATGTGCGTTCTGAGAGAGTTGTGTGATGGTCCATCCTCTCTGTCTAACCTTGCAGAGAAATGGGTCGTATGTGTATGTGTTTTTATGGTTTTGTTCATACTTTGGCAGCCTATTTCGTAAGATTGTAGATCTGTATGTTGGTATTATGTAGGTGGTTTTATGAATACATTCTGCCTTGTTTAATTTTACAACCCAGCCATAAAATGGCGGCTTGGTTGGGCGTATCCCAAACCCGACTCCTAGCTGATCACTTCAAGGGCACCCGACCCACAACTCACAACTTCTGGCCCGCCTACCGATCGATCGGCCCTCTCCAGACGGCCCAAAAAACCCGCAAATCAGAACCCCTGCCGTTTATTATCAGGGAACGATAAATCAGCAGTTAAAAAAATAACGCGAAACATTACAACGTGTTGTTGATCTACTCGTGTAAGCAGGGTATATATTATAATATATGATGTAGATCCATCTACGTTTCACGTTGGGTATATTATTTTATCATGTTCTATAAACCACGTAATGAAGGTTTGTTAATTACAAACGCGCTTTACAACATACTGTTAATGTTTATTTTTGTTATTATCTTACAAACTTACTTAAATTATGTTAGTATTATATTACTGTAAACACTTGCCAAACTCCACCGCACAACTTTGGAAATATTTATTTATTTTTATTTATTCCTTTAGATTTACACACAGTACAATATGATACAAGATATAATTAAAATATTTTTAGTGATTATAGACTATTGTACCTTATCAGGTCGAAATTATTGGTTCCTAACTAGGCAAATTGCCCGTTTCAAGGAACCAAAAATATGTGAAAGTAAGTGTGTGATTTGTCTATGTCTATAATATATCTCATTAAGGCGATGCCTTACGTAATAATTTGGTTTGAAAATTTTGTCGCCTAGAAATGTTTCAGATGCTTTAATTAAATACTGCGAGTAGAATATATCTTGGCCTTTGAAATAATCGAGTATTTTTTAGATAAGTCTTTTTATAAGCCCAGAAAAAAATAATGTATAAGGTCTATGAAAACTGCTTTAAAGTTCAAAATCTCTTACTTACGAACCCATTTTCGGTTATAATTTTATTGTATAATGTGACAAATTAAGTTATTTATAAAATGACCGAAAAAAAAATATTTATGCCTGAACATGCACAAAATAAAAGGAACTTTTTGGCCATGTTTTTTTCTTGCATAAATCAAAACAGGCGGATGGTATTAAGCGGGAATTTAAACCTTATCGCCATCTACGTAAGAGTTATTATTGATAGTGGCTCAATATAAAATATTACACGACATAGTGCATCGCCTTAATGTTTTAATTTGTGATGTTTAATCGTTACAATCTTATGATAGAGCCGAACTTGAGCTGTTGTGTATGTTTCAATTGTGTATTTGCAATAATTAGAATAATGGAAGTTATATATATAGTGTGTGATTAGTCTATGTCTATACTATGTCTATTTATTATGTGACGTTTTTTAACAATTTTTCAGATTCTCCTCTACCCAGTCCAATCAACCATTTAGTTATTATTGGGCCTATGTAGGAAATATTACAAGTTTTTATATTTAATTCATCATTATATCATTCATACTTCTGCACGGGTACCTTTTATTGCTGTGTTAATTTAGCCATGTTCTGTATAACACCCAATCCGGCGTAATAAAGATTTATTTTCAAAAAACTGTTAATGTTTATTTTAATTAATAATATCAAAAAAATACTACAAATTGCTCTGTAACTGTAAAGTACTTATTTTGTGCTCTTGTTGGTATGAACAATTATTGAACTTTTTGAACAACAGAACTCTACATGAGTTCTGTAATTGTACCTGCATATATCGTACATACCCAAACATTCCTTGGTTACGAACAACTAACTATATTTTTGAATGCAATATTGTATTAGATTTTTTTTTTAAACTCCTACACTAGTATTATTTTTTTAATATTAAACAAATGTTTATGTATAAGACAAGGTTTTTTTAAGCATAGCACAAAGGATAACAAATTATTATAAGCAATAATTAGTCGCCTGAAATATCAATACAAATTGAAAATATCTCCCGAGGAAAAATTAATGCCGCCGACGGGAATTGAACCCGCACCTTCTGATGTCCGGTCAGGTGCTCTGGACCACTGAGCTACGTCGGTTTATTCCCAACCCGCTAAATAATTCAATATGTACTATTACTTCAATCAACAATTACTGCTTATTATATTTTTTCGCCTGTAAACAAGCAACTTTATTTTTGTAGGAAAGGCTTTGTTAGTGCTAAATTTCCCACTAGATGGCGTCGACGTCATCATGGCATCACTGTGATTACCGGACGATTACCAACTGTCCAGAGCCAGTCTGACTTTGACACCGCTGATTGGTTGCATTGCGAGACTAAGATAGTGGGGATGGGCAGGAGATGGGGGGAGATGAAGATTGAGAAGTACTGGGCTATTCAGATCTGGTCATCAAACACATCTGAAGCTATTTCAAGCAAATTACTGCACATTTTTTTTTTAAATTTTAAAGAAAGATAAACACTCCCGGGTTACGAATAACCTTACAATATTTGAAAATCTCCCACTACCACCACAGTAAGCGGAAAATGTTGCTTGTGTTGTGATGGAGGTCTTAGCCAGCCCAGGAATTGAACACACTACGCTTGAGTGGGACCCATACGCGATGTCAACTCGGCCACCGACCGATCGATATATTAATATAAAACTATCTATCGTAACATAATAAAAGCGAAAAACCGGAAAAAATCACGGATAATCAGAATTCTGGACAAATCAGTTTTAATTTTTGAAATAAGAAATAACGTTATTTTCTTTTATGTATATATAAAGTTATAGGTACCTAGGTACTTTACAATATGTCTGAATTCTTCATGCAACACTTTCAATTTTAAAAATAACCTTAAAATGCAAAGCAAATCGAAGTTCTAAAATTAACTGAACAGGAGTTATAGACAGATCACAACCAAATTTATCAGATATTTTTAATTGTTGTTTTTTTTTAATTATGTAAGTATAAAATAACACATTACCTGGATAAAAAAATATTTACGCACACTAAACTGCGACCTCTGGATTCTTAGTCGACGATCTTAACCGCTTGATCGGTCGTCAAAAATAATGTAATATGTAGTATCGATTACGTAGCCCAATTTATCGTTATCTTAGAGCGATGAATTGAATTATTAGCATCAAGAAATTTCGAGTTTGTATGAAATGGACAATTAAAAACAGCAAGTTTAATTTTTTGGGTGAATCCATAGTCCAGTTTAATTAATGCGAAATATATGAATTTTGTTACTTGAAATGACGCCGTGTTAGTGACAAGATCTGAATAGTCAGGAACTTTCCAACCTTTTTAATCACTTACCCTTCCCACTCCCTGCAGCCTTTTGCCGTAGTCCTCCTGGCTCTCAAAAGTTGGGATTGCTGTGAGTTATTAACTAAAAAATCTCTACTTCTGCCAGAACCTTTTTCGTGGCATGAACTAACATTTATAACTTCAGTAATATTCACTTCATTATTGTGACGACAGTTTTTTTCTTTTGGCAACATGCTGTATATTTTTTAAATTCCAAGGATGGTTTGTTTCAGAGAATTTGAACAATTCATCAAATTTCAAAGTTGATTTTCAAGTTCTTTGAAGGCTTTATTCAAGTTCTGTTAGTATATCATTATAGGTCAGTTGTTTTACAAAACTGAAATAATAACAGAAACCTTCACAGAACTTGAAAATCAACTTTGAAATTTGAACAATTCTTTAAATTTCAAAGTTAATTTTCAAGTTCTGTGAAAGATTTTTTAAGTTCTGTTATTATTTCACATCTGTCAAGCAACTAGCCTATAATGATATAATAACAGCACTTGAATAGCACTCGATTAGGAAAATGAAATACTCTGAATATGAACATCTAGATTGTAGAAGAAATGGAATTTGTCCCTTAGCAAAACAACAACAAAAAAATACCAGGGTTTCCACCAAGGCAGAAAAACCTTCACGTTTTTTCGAATCTGTGGCGAAGATCGGAATGAATTTTGAATCATATATGAATGAAAGACAATTTAGGATTATGGATAATTTATAGTTGTCGCATTAACCTTAGTAGCCTTCTTCCCATTCTAACACAGGACTATTAAATACGTCAATCAATGAATACGTCTTCGCTCTCTTCACATCTTCCATAGCTATTGGTGTTTGCTTTCCACTTGAAAAAGCTGCACATGACTCCTGAGATAACAGTGTCTTGTAAATGAAATGGGTTTTATACTTATCGCATCTTCTTCCTATCAACACGGGATGTTGAAACCAAGGATGATTCGGAGCATTTCTCGACCCTTCTGATGAAACCAGGGTCCTGTTAATAAGAGTCCTACTACCTCCCTTAGCAAAATTCTATCCATATTGGACTGGCTCGTACGGTGTTCGAACCGTGCTCCTATGAGAATTTTAGATCGTCTCATTTCAACTTACTACCGTTTTATTTGAGTTTTTTTTACAATACACATGAACAGTAACAACAATACGGGGTAAGTTTTTAAGCCATGACATGAATAATTAAGGGACATTATTTTGCACGTCTCTTCAAACTTAGAAGGTGCATCTGAAGAAACCAAGTCTTCAAGAGACATGTTATTTGCTTAGCCAATACGTCTGTTTTTCCAAGTGGTTTACAAATCAGATCGTTATGCCGTCCCTGGAAGTAGTTGTTTGGTACAACAAAAGATGAAAGTCAGGCATCTCTGACTTCACGCCACATCACATTAACCAATGGTTTCTAACAGGCTCTCTTAAGTCATCCGATATCTTGATTCACTTTATCAACGAGTTCTTAAGTCTACCTGCGTGTCATAATATCATCTGATTTCTTCGTGCATCTATGCGTCCAAACCAAAGATATCAGAAGAACGAGATGTGCTATGCGCAGTTCGTACTGAGTGGAATTGTTTTGCCGAGTGTCGCCGGTATTGTTCACCAATACTACTGCACACCTTCGCTTGCGCTAAGGTATCCGCACTAATACATAGAACAGATTTCTGTGCGTACACGTCCCGATACCGTTCAAAGTACCCTAATTAGGTAGTACTCCGGCTACGGTCCGGCGGCCAACATAGCATATCTCGTTCTTCTAATATCTTTGGTCCAAACCATCTGACTGAGGTAGCAGTATCCTGTTAACACTGCAACTAGCTCCCTCAGCATTTAATTTCGACATTGACGTTATCAACACTGCTTTTTCTTATTACATGTCTTATTTAAATATTTTCCACACTCCTCCACTGTTCATCTGTATATGCATCCAAAACATCTAACCTGTATAACCTGCAGTGCTATGTCCTCCTGGGAAGGAGTTCTACTTCTTCTTTCATCTATTGCGTGTCATACCTATATTCTCCACACTCCTTTCCTGTACATCCGCTGTACACACCCAAACAACCTAACTTGTACCCTGTCCACTAGTTCAGCGTCTACATTTCCATATCACGTGCTACATAAATTCACCCTCGCAATCATTCCGAGACGTCCTCCGCCTGGCGAAACAAAAGGAGAGGCTTGCTGGTGGCTTGGCCCCACCCCCCACGCCCACAAGTAAAGCCTCCGTCCCTCTTACACTCGCTGCGCGAAGCCTCACCGTTCTCGTTCCCCCCTGCGCATCGAATTGTTCGCCTTGATCGCTTCGGCGGAGGTTTTTAGTTGTGTCTAACATTCGGCTGGCAGCGAACCGGTCCGAAGCAAAAAACCGTCCGGTCCGTCGGAAATGATTTTTTCGCGGGCGCCCTCTGGAATTTTCACCCGGCAAACTCGACGCGGCGGGAAATTAGAATCTTCCACCAAACATAACCTCCATGTTCTACCGAATTTTTACATAACCTCACTTAATTGAAATTAAATAATAACTTTCTTCTGTAGGTACGCACAATAAGGCAGTTATTATTACGGCATTGCGTGAATGTGTTGGTTTTTTCTTTTGTGAAGTTTTTATACATTAAAAGTAAGTGAATCGTATAGACTTCTTACTTTTTCTGCTAAGTTTATTAATCAATGTGCTTTGGTGTTGTGTTGGACTGTTTTTCTCAATGATTAGGTAATGTTTTTATTGTTTTTTATAGATTTTTAGGTTATGTATTTTGTGTGTATTTATTGTGTGGTGGGTAGGTACACACACTTACCTGTTTTTTATTGACAATGGACATAGTAAATATTTAAATTTCTTTGTTGGGATTTTTCTTCTTTCCTTAATAATTTGAGTTCTTGATTAAATTAGCGGAATCGTTTCTTTTTTCTTATATTTGAGACATTTCGAGATAATGAATGTACATTTACCTCGCATTTATTAAATTATATCAATTAACGGTTATTATATTTTTTTGAAAATAGTATACTTTCATTTTAGCAGCATATGAATTACCTAAAAATAAGATTTTCGCAATCTCAAAATCGGCTTTTAAGTGCATTAAAATATGGAGCAGATATTTTTGTCTGAAAGCTTTCATTGTAACTTTTCAAAATATTGTGTGCCTACCCAACATACCTAGCGGAAAGTTATTTTTTTTATAACCACAAAAATACCAAGCAATATCCTATAATAATTGATTTAAATAATAAATACAATTAATCAATATAGAATTGTTTCGGAAAATTATCCACTAGTTCGTTTCCCGCCAAAATGCAGATGGAAAAGATTTTATAATCACTTTTTTTCAATTCCTTGTATCAATGAAGCGTATTGTAATTTTGGGATGTAATTTTCTTTCATCACGCTGTTTTCCGCAGGAGTAGGCAGGAGAGAATAGACCGCCACACAACTCTGTCTCTACGCGCACTCCTTGCATCGTTCTCTTTCATACGTCGTCTCTTCGAGAACTTCGACTCTTAAAGCTTTACAGCTCTCATAAAGACAATTTCAAATATTGTTGACACAAAACAACGTGCACAGCTTTATTTTAAAAAATAACTCTTAATATTTTTAACCCTACAGGCCTCTGGCATATTGACCGCTGTATTTCTAGAGAAAGTCGGTGAATTTTTATGTATTTTCGCTTCTCAATAAAAACTAAATAAATGGGATATTTCTCAACATACCCGAAAACTAAGAACTGTTTTTAAAAGGTGAAAAAATACGATCTCAAATTTTGTTGATAAAAATTAACGTATCATTTTTTAAATCTAACGTAAAAAAGTTTTAAAAACGGCTCACTTTACGTTTTTTAGTTTTAACTCTTAAGGCGATGCCATACGTAGTAATGCAAAATCATGTGTTTTTGTTTGGAAATTTGGTCGCCTAGAAATGTTTCAGATGCTTTAATTAAATACTGCGAGTAGAATACATCTTGGCCTTTGAAATAATCGAGTATTTTTTAGATTTAAAACTGCTTTAAAGTTCAAAATCTCCTACTTACGAACCCATTTTCGGTTATGATTTTATTGTATAATGTGGAAAATTAAGTTTTTAACAAAATGATCGAAAAAAATTTAATATTTATGTCTGAACATCCACAAAATAAAATAAAGGGCACTTTCTGGCCATGTTTTTTTCTTGCATAAATCAAAACAGGCGGATGGTGTTAAGCGGGAATTTAAACATTATCGCCATCTACGTAAGGGTTGTTATTGATAGCGGCTCAATTTAAAATATTACACGACGTAGTGCATCGCCTTCTAAAATCATTTATAGTAAAAAAATACATAATTTAATTAATGTATCATTAACATTTCTGCTCTCTTTTTTAATTGTTTCATATAAAATTATTAGTGAAAAATTAAAACTTACACAATTTTTTTTTCAAATTGCCGTCTGAACCTTTGTTTTCATAGAGGTGTACGTAATAATTATTCTGTGGTAAACTTCTATATTTGAATATAAAGCTTACTGTTTTCTCTTTCTAACACCGTTTAGTTCATATGTGTAAGTATGACGGTAAAGGAGACAACGATTTCTATGAGACCTGTTCCGAAAAGCGAACAAATTGACTCAACGGGTACTAGCTGTTTATTCCCAAAACCGAACAAATTAGCCCGAGCAGTTAAACAAAAATCCGTTCATAAGAGAGAGTAACTTAATATTTCCCATTTGGTATTATTTTATATTCATAGCTTATATCACATATCTGCTGCAGAAGTTTAAGTTTTTCGTGTTTCCATTACGAATCTAACTCGCATCTTAAGAAAATATTCATACTGATATAGGGGTGTAGCTTCTATTTAGAATATTTTTGACACAATAAAGCGATGGATTTAAAAGATAGTTCGTTTATTCGTTCGATCAAAATTTGCCCGATTTCACATATAACTTCATTGAGTTCTAGTTGTAGAAATAGTGTTACATATGTAACTAACGAACGAACTGTTTTAAATCAATTGCTTTTTTGTGTCTAATATATCAATGGCGGCCACGCCACAGACAACAGAGTTAAGTATGTCAGCAACAACCACAACAACCAAATCTTAAAAATATATTTAAATTCTTTACATTTTTTAAAATTAATCCACGAAATTACATTAAATTTTGGTTCCTACCTAAAAAATATATTGGTATGTAGAATTTTCAACATTTTTCATGGTCGTAAAAATTTCGTGGTATAATCCAATTAGAATCCAGTAAAAGACTAACTTCATATTTTTTGTTTTGCTTTTCAATACAAACCTCTCTTTTGCAATACTCGTAAAGTTGATCGGAAATACGGACAAAGGCTTAATTAAGGGTTTAAAAAATCCCTTGCCACAATTTCAAAAAGTTAGTAGTTTTTTTTTTTTTTTTTTTTATTTATTGTTTAACTTATAACATTGTTACATTGTACATAAAATAAGTTGAAAATAGGTAATAGTGTAAAACATATGTTGTTGAATTTCTACTCCAATGAAGAGTGCTAGCTCTTGAGCTTGGCGTAGGAGTTTTTTGACAATTATTTCATGTTTATATCAGTAATTAACATTATTACAGTACAATAAATATAAACTTAAAAGAGGATTGTGACGTTAATTTTGGTTGTAACATGAATTGAAGTTATAACATTTGATAGGTGATATTAATTTTTTTTAAAGATAAATTTGACCTTCTTTTTGAATAAAATAAAATCTGGTATTTTTTTCACTTCTTCGGGAAGACTATTAAAATATATTATGCCTTTGTAAATGTAGTTATTGTGCATTTGTTGTGTTGAAAATAGAGGAATTTGGATGTTAAAATTATGCCTTAAGGATGAGTTAAATTTAAGTTTTTTTACTACAGTTTCTTTATATATTTGTAATATTGCATCTTTTTTATAGAGGTCTTCAATTTTTGGTATTTAAATTTTGAACAATGATGCTGAAGAGAAAGTTGTTTTTTTTTTCAATATTACTTTGATAATTAGTTTTTGTACCACTTTAACAGAGCTTAAAAATTTTTCATATGCACCTCCCCACCCAATGATTCCATACTGAAGTAATGATTGGACTAGTGCGTAATAGACTTTTTTCAGGTTGTTTATCTTGAGAACATTTCTTAATCTAATGAATATATAGATACATTTTCTAATGCGTTTAACAAGTTCACATATGTGTCTGTTCCATTTCATATGTTGGTCTACAATTACACCGAGGTATTTTATTTCAGTTGTTTGGTTTAGTATGGTACATGATTCATTACAAACATCTTTGTTACATTTTTTGTTGTGTATTATTATATGAATGTTGGGGTTAGTTTTGAATTTATTTATTGTGAATGGTATATAAACTGTTTTTTTTGCGTTAATTGTAAGTAGATTTGTATCGTACCAGTTTTTTAGGATTTGGATGTCATTATGAAATTTGTAAGTTACCAGTAAAATCTACAATTAACCAGTGCTTTGGCTTTTACGGTAACATACATAATGGGTAATATTTTATTTATTACCTTGGATTTGACACGTTCTCAAAAAAATGTATTTCTGTCGTACATTTAAAAGATTGAAATCGAAGAATATGGCCTTAAATGCTACATATCTCACGATAGAAATGATATTACGGGTCGAAAAGAGTTACGTTATTATGTACCTACATTCCTAAATAAAAATGGCTTTGCAAATTTCATAATGCCAGAGCTCATCGTTGGCCGGATTCTATTTTATTTTTTCAGGGCCAACTGCTCCCAACGGTCTGGAGCCAGTGAGATTATGGCATCCTCAATTGAGGTATGTTGTGAGGCTGAAGGTAGTGGGAGGGGAAGAGGAAGGTGAGGAAGTACCTGCCTATTCAAATATGGTCACCAAACAATGCCAAAGCCATTTTAAGCAACGTTTCATTTCTGAATGGTGGTTTTACACCAGTGAGATACTTGAATATGCTGCAGATACAATATACATTATTAAATAACAAAAATTAACTAACTAACTAATCATCACTCCATTTCTCCGCAGGGGTATGCAGAGAGAACGGACCGCAAAATAACTCAGTCTTGTAACACACTCCTTGCCTCATTTACATTCATACATCGTCTTATATACTGTTCTATTATTCTGACTCTTGACATACCTTGACTCATCTTGAAGCATCTGATTCACTTAATCCTGCCATGTCTTCCTCGGATGTCCCCAACATCTGCTACCATTCACATTTGCGTCATAACACAAATTAATCACATAACATTTACTTGCGCACGCCGAGATTTGAACCCGCGACTTCTGTCTTGTCAGTCAAGAGTCTTACCTCTCGACCACGAAGCCCGTCAATTATTTATAAGTGAAATATTTCTGTAAACAAGTTGGACCTGAGTAAAATCATTTTCAATTAAAGTTTTTTAATTCAGAACGACACTAATTTTCCATTTAGTTCTAACACTTTACTTTTGTAAAAAAACTTAGTTTCATCAAAGAAATGACCGCAAATAATGCATTGAAAACACGATTATCGCAACCAGTTTGCATTAAAACATCGAGATAATTTAATTGCATGTATTTCTGCAATTTACTACGCAATTCAAACTATTTAATAAAGTCATCGGCAAAGATATAAAATAAATGAGATTAGCACTACACTAGTAAATAAAGATAATAAAATATTAATTTAATTGACAGTACAGGTAAATCATTTCAAAGATCGTACGTTTGAATTTATTTGTGGATACAAATAGTGGTTCAAAATTACTATCAGACTTCTACCCGGCGTTTTTTTCTTCCTCGGGCGTCTTTAACTTCTTCAACTATTTACTTCCGAGTCATACACTCTCCTTACACCTCTTTTTTCGATCAACAATCACGCCTCATTTTATCATAAATAATTATTTGATTCATGTCTTCCTCGTGCATCCCCGACTTTTATACCATTAAATTCTTGCAGTATCATGAAATCCATACTATTACTGTGAAAAAACTAAATTAACAATAAAACTACATTTAATTCGACTCCGTATCTCGTTTCAGTGCAGAGATAATGTGCTAAGTCTTTATCGATCGTCCGCGGCTTTTTTAAACATTCAAAACGCTTTCTCAACACCCCTGGAACATTTATTTTTATGTTTACAATATAATTAAGAAAGACCGTTCATATAGTTTCAGTGAGGACCCAGGCCAAGGGTGCATTGTGCTATTTCCAATCTAACCTCATTCCACAGTCCCAGTCCCGGTCCCTTTGATATAGTTCACCAGGGTTGTCATTGAATATTTGGCTACGTTTCCTGGTTCCACAATATATATTTCCTATTAAATAAGCCATGTTCCCATCGGGGAAGGACATTGGCACCATATATATAGATAGGTATATTGAGTCGTGTAATTTCTATACCCGCTCTATCAACTTTCATTGATTTGGAGAAAACCGCAAAAAACTGCACACATCTCTAGCGTACATAAGTAATTGCATTACAATTTTTTATATAATGAATTGGAGTAATAAAATTTCGAAAAGCATGTATTTTTCTATATATGTCTAGCAATAATTAAGTAATTTCGATAAATAAAATGGATAAAGCGGATTTTGATACTCACTTCATATATATATTCGTGATATAGAGGCTTTTGAAAGTCAACTGAGCCGACATGGCGGGTTTAGAAACACACGCGTAGATCATTTTGATACACGAGCGTGGCGTCAGAGCGGCGGCCATATTGTATTTTGGCAAAATAACTGCTTGTGATTGGTTGAATCCGATATAACGCGTTTTGATAGTAACTTTCTGTATGATATAGCGGATTTGGTTTCTCACTCGCAGTTTTAACATGGTTTTTGGTCGTGATAAGGAGTGATTTGAAACTAAATTTTAGACTCCTCTTGTTGCTCGCAAAAATGTGAACAAGATGTCATACTCAGATCATTTTGTCAAAAAATCGGATATAGCGGGTATAGAAATTTATATCGATTGGTGTTTCTACATTCTCTTCACATTTCTTGCATATATTGGTGTTTTCCACTCCCAATAGCTGAAAGAGTCTCCTGAGGTGGAAGTATCCTATTAGTGTTCTCTCAGTGAGTGCAGTGTCCATAAAGAGTAGTTTCCCTGTTCGGCTTGGCTTGAGTTTAGTCCTTTGAATCGTCTCATTCAAATTAGAATTTCCCATTACTTCTAGTGTTCTGATTTGATTGACCTTTTAATGATTTGTATTGTTTCAATATTATAATATTATCTCCTCTTTCGAAAAAAAAATAAATGACATCCTTGCTAAAATGGACGAAGAAAACTATCATCTGGGCCTACTGATGAACAATACTAAAACAAAACTAATTGTGATCAACGCCAAGACATTTGTAAGAACAAATAATGCTCTCATAGATGTTGAACGACTTCATAATACCTAGGCTCATTTGTAAGTGCTAGAGTGGGCTGTAAAATAGATGTGGAAAGAAGGATTTGCATGACAAAATGCAAAAGATATGGAGTGACAGAGGCATAACGAAGACCACCAATATGAGACTCGTCCAGCAGCTGATTCTACCCTGTGTGGAAACACGTACACTTACAGCCAGCAAAAGAAAACTGATAGATGCCCTCGCAAGTACGTGGTACGAGAGAAATATTCTCAGAATTCCATGGACACTCAGACGCATAATTGTGTCCATTCTGTAAGAGCTAGGCATCTACAATAGGCTTTCAACTAACTGTCTACGACATAAGATACTTTAGAAACGTTGGTTGCCAAACTGAGGACTCCAACCTGGAGATATTCATAGTCACTGACAAAGTGGAATACAGGAGAACAGAGAGAGGTCACCAATGCGATGGAGTGACCAAGTATCATTGGCGTCCAGTACGTAGGTGTCATTACCTCTTCATGCAGCGCAGAACTGCGAGGAGTAGAGGAGCCTTGTCCACCAGAGAAATTAGACTGGGGGTTACGATCTTCAGCAACGAAGAACCAATTAAAGTATAATATTATAATGGTGAAGTGTTTTGTTTCATGAAGATCGTTTACCACCAACTTCAATTAAGTGGCTCCTGAGTTTCTTAAGCCAATTCTGACCAAATGTTAGCATTTGATCAGAATTGTTATTCCAATCTAGTTTATTGATAAATAATAAGTGGTATAATAATACCTATCTAATCACATTTATTGCAGAGCACTTTTGAAATTTATGCGAAAAACTTTGTGTCAACAAGATTAAAATCAACCAAACCAAATGTTGTGAGGTCTGAAGAATGATTTAACTGAGTTCCTCTTGAAACTTGTTACAGCAGTTGAAAATAATATTTAATGATTTATGACTCGAACCGATTTTATAAATTTTAATTCGATTAAATAAATCATTACTGTTAGCCGAGTGATCGATATTGACTAAATGAAGAATGATCTTTATTTAAAACTTTATGATTAGTAGATGATTTGTAGCGATGGAATAGATTTTTGATGAATATCAAGGAATAGCGACGTGAAAAAGTACTTTAATTGCAATACTGTCGGATTTGAATTCCGGCACATGTTGGCATCGATATTGCAGATTCCTTGGCAAAACAAGGAGCATCCAACCCTATTGTAAACCACATTCCTCTATCTGACATTTTTTCCTTCATCAAAGATAGACCCCGCAATGTGTGAAGAGAGTATTGGTACATTGCTAGTCAATCCAAGGGAGCCTGCTAATACAAAGGACTATTTCATCAAAACCATGGTTTCAAAAATTCCTCATTTCTTCAAAAAATAAATTTCCTCACTTATTCCTAACGAGGATTGGGAATTGTTCCGTTCCTTCTCACCTTTATAAAAATTATGTGCTGACTCACAGATCGTACATTATGTGGTCTAGAAGTGGGAACTTTAGATCACATAATTTCTGGATGTCCCTCTCAAAACAAAGATCCTCTTTTTAATCAAGCCTTATATAAAATTGCCTCCCCTCATTCAACAACTCATCTTTTCTCAGTCTGAACTCTAGTGAACAAAATTAATATTCAAAAAACTAGTTGTGCGCGTGTTGATTTTGTGTCCAACAAGTGGCGCTGTTTTTTTTAATAAAAAGCATATTTTTACCTGTCACAAGTGACATATTTAATCTAGATAAATAAAAACACACGCGTATGCGAATGCAACGTTGCAAATAAATTTCAAAGCAATCGATGAAGAACTTTCGTAGATTTAAGATTTTGAACAAACTTTATATAAATTACAATATTTGATACACTAACATGAACATTAAATGTTTTCTCGGGGTTTGTGTGCCAGGCTAGAAAATGATGCTGAAAGCCTTCTGATTATCATTACTATCAATAAGATCATTTAGCAACCATTAGGTAATACTACGTAAGGTTAGGTTAGGTTAGACTAGGTTAGGTTATTTATTTTTTTTGTTGCTGTACAACTGCTCCCAACCGCGTGGAGCCAGTGAAACTAGGGCATTCCCAATCAGGGTATGTAGTGAGGCTGCAGGTAGTGTGGACGGGAAAAAGAAAGTAAGGGAGTACCTGACTATTCGGATCTGGTCACCAAAAACGGCAAAAGCCATTTCAAGCAACGTTCCAATTCTGAATGGTGGTCTTTCACCAGGGCGATACTGATAGTATCTTCCGCTCTGGAACGAGCCGCAAGTATGCTATATATTATTTTAAAAGAGTAAATTCTGAAATAACACAAATGAATCAAATAATATTTACTTGAACCAGCGACCTTTGGATTGCTAGTCGAGAGCCTAACCTTCGACCAGTGGCGGCTCGTGACTTTTGAGTGTGATAGAGTGAGTGTAAGTTACAAAAATTCGACAATATTGATGATGTTTAAGTCAGAAAGATTTTCAGAAAGAAAATTCAGTTTTTTTTAATGAAGATTTTCAGGAAATTTCAGTTTGGCAGTGCACTGTACCGATTTCCTGAAAGTAATAATAAAAAATCGAATTTTCAAAAACAAAAAAAAACTTTTTTTGGCCACAACGACAACAATGCAATTTTTTTAATATTAAAACACAAAACACACCCAAAAGTAACGAGCCGCAACTGCCCTCGACTATGGAGGCCGTCGTATTTGACAACGTCAGCCAAAATATTACTCGTGCCAGATGCCGGTTGGTTCAGGGCCAGCCCTGGATACAAACAAAGTAAAATATGTCATTATGATATGCTTATAATGTTCTCTGGAAGCCCCCACGGGGATGAGTGTTGATTGATGTCGGTTTGTGGGAACAAAATCAGAAGCAATATAACTACCATTATGATTGCTTGGACTTGAATCAAACATTACATTATTTGACGTCAGATATTGCGTAGTGTAGTAATAACGAATAGCCACCATCTAACATTGTTTGTAAAATATCATTGTTGAAATTAAAAGTCGTTAGTTCTTACTAATCGATTGCTAGTTACTTCATTCAGCAAAAAAGATTAAAAAAAGTTTAAGATTAATTAAGTAAAGATTATACGCTGACGGGTTTCACGGATTTTGAACAATTCATCAAATTTCAAAGATGATTTTCATGTTCTGTGAAGGTTATATCCAATTTTTGTTATTATTGCAGTTTTGTCAAGCAACTGATCAATAATAATATTAAAATGTAACGTTAATAGAACCTTCAAAAAACTTGTAAATCAACTTTGAAATGTGATGAATTGTTCAAATTCTGTGAAACATGCCTTCCGGTTCAAGAAAGGCAAATATTCCCTGGTTACGAAAAACTTTAACTATTTATTTGAATACAATATCTCTAAATGAAGTCGCTATTCGCGTATATCTGTTTGTGTGCTTAGTTCTTCTAAATTACGCAACGAATTTCAATGAGCGTTTCACTATCATTTAGAAAATTTCTTTCTGAAGGTTTACATATATGATACTTGTTTATTATATTTATAGAAAGTAGAGAAAAGTCGATGTTTTATGATCTAGTCGTAAAACAAATTTTCGGGCACTACATTGCTAACGCTGGCTAAACCTTATAAGATACATTAAAATAATGTAGTATGGAATTGTATATCTTAAAAAGGTCTACAGAAAGGTCCTTATGATATATGTCTATCTCATGAGGATACTCCTCAACAGCGCCGGGTACACGTAAGCTAGTTATATTATATTCTTTGAAAAACTTCTACGCTTGTAGTTCTGTGAACGTTAAAAAAAAGTATGTTTGTGATTTTCTCTTATTTAATAAATGCACCTTCTATCGCTATTATTTAAGCTATGTATGTTCTACAAAACACCAAAACTGACGTAATAAAGGTTTGATAAATACAAACATACTTTATAACAAACTGTTTATGTATGTTTTTATAAATATCAAAAAATTTACTACAAATTGCGCTGTAACTGTTTTCAAAGTAGGTACTTATTTTGTACTTTTGTTAGTATAAGCAATTATTGAACTTCTTTGTTTAACAGAACTCTCTATGATAACTTGTATTGTACCTGCATATATCGTTCATACTCAGTTTATTATTAATTTACTTATATATTCTACGACCATACGGGCTTTTACAAACATTTGATATACATAATAGTTTAGTGCAACAGTAATCAAGAAATAAAAGCTTGCCATTATATATAAATTCAATGCAGAAAAATAGTATTATGTTTAGCTTTGTTATTGATTGAGCTTGAGGTATGTTACTACAGCCTTCTTGTAACTATATTTCGTGCACGTTGAACACATCTACGAATCTCTGTTTATTACCAACTACATTTATAATCTAAATGACTCAGTACTGATATTGTTGTTATAATTAAAAACAATTTTCGAACGAGTACTTCTAGTTGGTATGTATGTTATGTACTATTCACTTATTATTGTACTCCAGAACAACTTACCTATTACAATGTATACATGTAAAAGCATTAAAGGCGTGAATAAACAAATAAATTAACTTTCCAAAATGTATATTAAATACTTTTCTAAAAGGATTACTTTCATCGCAAGTATTAACTCCAAATGTATTATCAGAAACAGGATTACCAGATATTTTACAAAACAATTATTTTTATTTAAATTTTTCGTTAAGCGATGATTGATGACACTGTTGATAAAAAAGCTAATTTGATTTAAATCTTATTTCAAACAACTAATTATTTGAGCAAGAAGTCGTAGTTTTTTTTCTGTTTAATCAACTTTGATGCAATCTTCCTTGTAGTTTCAACCGTTAGTCTTGGATGAGATCCATTTTGTCACTTTTGGCGTGTTGATGGCAAAATGGAATTTAAAATTTAGCAGCAATGTATTATTGAAAACGTCGTTCCCTCTAATTTATTCATCGTCCATCAACTTATCTGTGCAATATACTAAAGAAATACGCCCAGTCATGCGTTGATAAAATTATACTATTCAAGTCTATAAGCTTAACTACTATTAACCAAACAACTTATATTACATCTACCAAACATATAATGTAACAATTTTTTTACTTTCTCACTGTAATGTACTTACTGTTGCGTGTCGTATCTTGTGAATGTCCTTTTTTATTTAACTTTATTCAAGCCTAAACTCTTTCACTTTTTCATTTTATAATCTCGATGTGTAGAGCCTTTTACATTATCTTTTTCTGTCTGTGCCACCTATTATATTAAATCTTTTTGTCTATGGCACGTCATAGTGTAATATTGTCATTAATTTCGCATCTATAATATCTTGTGTCTGTATTCACGTCAAATATTAGTGTTTTGTTTTATATAGTTTGTTGTGATCGAGATCTTTTGTTCTATTCTTATTAGCATTCAATTTTACATGACCAGTATCATCCAACTCTCGCTTCTCTCTATCGGTTTAATGTCTACCCTCTTCTGTGTTACATATTAAACATATCAACAAAAACACAAGTGTTTTTAATGAGAAGCGAACCTCCATCTATCTCAACGGCAAGCCAATCCTTGTCGTGATACGAAAGAAGCCTACACAAGCCGATCAGCCTTACAAACTGACTGGAGGCTTCTGGACTCCACACGAGGACGCTGCTCACTTACTACTACACTGAATACCTTTCATATTATTCATTACTTTTAAATAACTACAATAATGTAATGTGCACTCCTCTTCCAAACACAAGCCAACGCTTCTATGGAAGAGTAGTATTCAAATATCTTAATATGTAAAAACCGAATGTTAATACGATTTTATATAACTAGCTGTACCCCGCCACGCGTTGCTGTGATTCAGACAGTCTATACAGAGAGAGAAACAATAGCGCGAATTGCTTCTATATCCAATAGATGACGCTGTTTTTTAAAAAAATGGTTATTTAAAAACACACGCGTATTCGAATGAAACTTGTGTCAAAATTTCAAAGCAATCGATCAAAAATTTTGAAAAAACGAACAGTTAAATTTTTATTTAGATATATAGATAACTTTATTTCTTTTATAAATAAATATACTCCGAAATCATCCATATTTTTTTAAATTTGAATATTATATTTTTTTTATTTTCTTATCCGATAATAAGTTCTTTCATGTTAGAGTGCTTTAGGATTTTAGTTAGTGTATAGTAACAGTAGGTTATTGACCCTAATTGGCACTAGTTAACAATGATTGTTTGTGTTGCTGCTGTTAAATAACAATAAACAATAATTTATTTATTCCGGTTTGTGTTGATTCCTTACTGACCCATGATGAAACAGGGAGGCGAAGAAATGTATACTTTTCTTGAAATTATGCATCGCCTTTGAAGGACATGCTTTGTTTTTCAGGTACACAACATTGAAGCTGTCACAGTAAAGGGATTTATCTAGAACTTCTGTTTATACTAAAAAATAAACCACACCGAAAAACTTACTGAAATGAAATCTGCAAATATTTTAATAATCTCGTCAAAATATTCATCTTCCTGTTAAAAATGGGATTGCGGGCCTGTAACGAGTGAATTGAAAGATTTCCTAACATCAGTAAAAAACAAATGTTTTACGAGGACGACGGAATACGTGTTCGTACAAATACTGGTATTGATACTGACATACTTATATTGTTGCATTCCGTCATGACATCTATTAGGAAAAGAACACGTGTTCTTGATATATTCTGAATGGTATTTTTGTAGGAAGATGGAATGCTGATTTATGTTTTTGTGTAATCTGTAATTTGCTTTATTCGGGTGTAGTTGATTTATAGTACCTACAATTCTTTCCGTTTATTTTCACTTCGTTTATACTGTTTTTCAGTTTGTATTATATGCTTTGTTCTGTGTATTATTGGATAATAGTCCGTATACAAAATTAATAAATAAATAAAACTAAGCCCTTCAAACGAGGGTTACTTCCATGTAATGGATAATTCATAAATTGTTAACATATCGTTCAAACCCTGGGAACTTATCATTAAATATCGGTTATTTTTGTGAATGCTTGCGCAAAACAAAAATCTAGTGAGTAATTCCTTTCATAGAGATGTGTGTAGAAGATGTAAACATGTTTGCGGACATTTTTTGTAAGGCCCTTTCCTTGTCAATAATTTAAAAAAGCTCTGCATTCCACGTTAATGTGCGTGAAAGCCAAAATGTCATAAATGGCATAACCATAATAATAGAAACAAACGGAGACATGGCATGGAAGCGTGCCGACGGTCGCCGAACTATGACCAAATGCCGCTATGAAATGGAAGATATGCTTTTGTTGGCGACACGCATTGGCTACCATAATACGGGCATGAGCCTAGTATGGTGGTTGTAGACAACAAAATAATTGTAAAATTTAAATTTTTCTGAATAAAGAAACGCCAAAAAAAAAATTGTGCTCGCAGTTTCATGGCCCATTTCCATCATTCATGTATGGACGTAGCAACCATTTATAAATGACATTAAATACATTTCACGCCAAGTAGAGCGGATGGAACGCCGCGAATTCAAGTTATACCATATATATTTCATAGAATAGATTACAGATTTCGTTTAGTTGCCCACTTCGAAATCTCTGAAATGATAGAATCTCACCCCTATGCTTTCCCCGCCAACCTAGTTTTGAATTCCTTACGCCGTACAGCCTCCCTCCGCTGTATCTAAGATAAAGATGATATCCCACGCCCGGGCAATAAATAACGTGCTACCGTGTCCCCCACAACTAATGGTACCTTCTCTCCGCGTCATTCGCTTTATTTTTCACTTTATCACGGCACCCTGTACTGTCAAAGTCATTCCTCGCGTCATCACTCATTTCACAGAGAAAATACTAATGGAGTAAATTTTATTTCGATTAAATGTGGATTTCATGGTCTTATAGTGGTTGTAGGTTAGCGGAAGAAAGTTAAGTAGATCACAGGGTTAGGTATAGATTTTCTAGTGTATAGAGTTAGTGGTCTTTCACGATAGTGATAGGTTACACTGGGGTAACTTGTGATATATACAAGATGGGGCAAAAATAATGTCTTTATGTAAATGTGCCATAATTTTTGTAAATGACGTCAAATGACATTGTGCTTTTACATTTATACTGTATACAGATAGAGAATTAGATGAAATTGAGCAAAAAAGCGATACGCACCTGAGAACGCGAAATTATTGTTACTGTTTATTTGACCAATTTCCGGTCTGTTGTTTTAACGCAGGTGGGGCAAAAGTGATGTCACAATATGAATTTGCTGGCATTTTGTTGGAAAGTTAAAAAAGCTCAAAGCAAACGTTTCAATTCTGAATGGTGGTCTTATAGTAGGGCGATACTATGTGTTATGATACTTCCACTCTGGAACATACCGCAAATAAACTACATATTATTTTTAATGAGTAATTTGTGAAATAACACAATTTAATCAAATGGAATTTACTTTCGCACGCCGGGAATTGAACCCGCGATCTGTAGCTTGCTAGACGAGAGTCTTACCCATCGATCACGATCATCGATTTTCTTATAATATTTTGACATCTTTTTAACATGAAATATATTTTACTTACTTATTATATACCCACCCGTAAGTATTTATACTGTATGTACCCCATCTTTATATTAGGTTATTTGTATATATTATATAAATATTTTTCATCGTTGCAATATTGTATTTATATAAATCTCTTATATTTTTCATCATTGCAATATTGTATTAATATATTCATATATTTTTCACCATTGCAATGTTGTTTTAATTAATTACAGGATCTCATTTTTTGCTTTGTCGTTTACATGTTCTTGGAGTCTAATTTCTATTCTTTGCTATTTTACACGCTCAAAACGGACTGTTTATTATTCTCCTTTCAACATGAAATATACTCTACTTATTATAAAACTACACGAACGCATTCACTGTGTACCTCATCTTCTTATGTTAGCTACATTTTTTTTATTTATATGATTAGGTAAATATATTTTTTGGCATTCCAATATTCCATTAGTTAAACAGGATCTCATTTTGATTTGACATTTACTACTCTTTGCAGTTTTACACGCTTATAAGGGTTCTTTATAGATTATGTCTGGTACTATAAGTTATATTATGTAAAAGCCGAAAGTCGTTAATGAAACAAATAAATAAATATTATATATATTGCCTCAGCACGGGCAAGCCACCCAGTGAGGCCAACATTACTGGAAAACTTTGAAATGTAAAAAAAAATTGTACCAAATAAAAAAATAAAATAAAAAATAACTTCCCTAACTTGGCGATACACTTATTTTACAGACGAACAATTCGGTCAATTATTTGTATACGTACGCTGAAAACTTGCTCACTAAAAATATTGCTAACTTATTAAAAACCTCTTCAAATTATTCGTATTCCTGTTAAAAAGGGGATTGTAGGTCATCAGCAAATGAATTGATAGGTATCCTAAAAAACTAAAGTGTTATCACAATTTCCGAACATTGTTCATAAAAATCTAACAGTTTTGCATTCGTCATGATATACTGGTATTACTAATACAAACGCAGGTGTATGGACATTTTTTCATTAATTTACTCACATTTTATTATACTTTATTTTATCGGTTTGCAGTCCCGTTTTTAACCAGATATGAATCAATAATTATAAGAGATTTTTGAATAATTCAGTCATAATTAAAACACGCCTTGCACCGCAATGGGAGGGACTTTTCCGTCAATCCTGGACATTTAATATCAATGATTGATCCCTAAATTCCTAACCAACCCTCGAAAATTTTACCTTCCCAGAACTTCCGCTCCTTCCTTTTCTTATAAAAGACCCTCCAAACAGCATCTTAAAAGATGACAAAGGCCTCGAAGGAAATTATTTTTTCAGGGCTTCCTGTGTGTGGTTAATTCAATAAAAATATGTATTCACACATGATAGTGATTGGTAGTCAATATAGAAAGAAAAAAGAAAACAAAAACTTTTTAAGTAAACAACACAAAAGAAAACAGAATCTACATTGGTACAAAGTTAGTGAAAAAAATAAAGAAAAAAAAAAAAATAACCTGTTATGTAGTGACCTCGTTAAAGCATGCACTGCTTAAATGTTTAATTAGTATAGCTATAGAGCTAGTATAGACTCCAATAGAGACATTAAAACATCAGTTAACATAGCATAAGAATTACCAGTGGTGTGTAATCTATTTATAACAGAATTGTAGCCTGAAACCGAAGTATAATCGTCACAATAATACATATCAGGAAACCTTGATCGAATGGTAGTAACATGAAAGTGAATTAAAATTAATATATCCGGGCTATCCAACTGTTATTTTGATCGTCAAGTGTGTAAAATTTCATCAAGAAATATCTAAACTGTTCTTTCAGGGGTGGGAAAAGGGATGGGTATGTTTTTCGAGATGAAGAAAATCACCTTACTATTGTTTTGAACGTCAAGTGTGAAAAATTTCATCAATCTCGGGATAAAACTGTAGTTTTATATGATAAACAACACCACGTTGACTGCCAGACACCTTTTAAAATATAATATTATATATAATGATAGGTAGGAGAATATTTTTAATATTATCTAGTAAAAGTATGAATACCTACGGAAATTGTAATAAAACTAGCAGGTAAAAAATATACTGCGAATACTTTGATCATTCTACTTGAATATTATAGATGGCAGCACTTGCGTTTGTATTGTACGTGGAGTGAGTGTATACTATAGATATTAGCGTGTATATAGATAGCATTCTCAGCACCTACCCACACGAAGACTGTCACGAGTGTGGAACATCAGTTGGTGAAATCGTTCTCGTCATTATTAGTCAGTTGTCCCCGACTCCCTACCCCGTGCACATCTGCCTCGCATAAATTAGGCTAATGTTCGCTGCGCGGTATCAGCTCCTCACCAATTACAATATCATTGCGATAAATTATGCATCGTAACTAAATGCACTTTAAAAACCTTTCAATCAAGAACGAATTTAATTAGTTTTATGATACGGTAGCACGGAGATGTGTTATTAATCGGTTTTAATGGTGCCCTCAAATAAGATAATAATATTTACATGATTTATAAGCGCCTTTTATGTGATAAATCACTTCAAGGGCCCTGTAAAAGTATACAGGGTGTATCGGCACGTACCCGACAAACTTTAACCAGCTATTCCTTAGCACATTTGGAGTAAAAAATGTTATAGGCACTTTGCTGTCCGGTAACATTTTTTTTTGATAAAAAAATTTACTATTCATATTTTCACCACATGTCACCACTGTTTTATCCTTTTTCAAAGTTTGAAAACCCGTCTGGCAATATTTTGTTCGAGTTTCGTTGAATAATGTACGTACGTACCTACGTTGGCGCGCTTTTACAAGCACAACGAAATGGCACGGCACCATTCGTCTCATTTTTAATTATTATTATTTAGTGTGTACGAAAGAGCGAGGACACTTTTTGACACACTTGCTACTAACAGCTGTTGAACACGAGAAACAATGCAAATGACAGTGACGGAGTGTGGATTTTTTATTTATTTTTTGTTTTTAATGGAAAAAAAATGTTACCGGACAGCAAAGCGCCCATAACATTTTTTACTCCAAATGTGCTAAGGAATAGCTGGTTAAAGTTTGTCGGGTACTTGCCGATACACCCTGTATAATACATTTGTACAATGCTTTATCTTATCGCTATCTATAGACGAGCTCCTCAGGCTCTTATCGGCCATATTTTGACAAAAGCTCGGAGTAGGTATTTCCGCTTATAATAAAATCCAAATAAATGGATTATTTTTGAACGTATCCAAAAATATTTTATTTCAAAGGTGAAATGAAATACGCTTTCAAATATTATTATTAGAAATAATTAAATATTTTTTGAAATTTTAAAATTTTGAATGCAAACATAAAAAAATAAATAAAAATAGCATAGGTACTTCACGTTTTTTGTAACTAAAATTACTGATAACAAAAATATATATAATAACACAAGCATTTTATTAGACAAATCAAATAGGGTTTTTTAGGGACAAGGTTTTTGTCGCCTCACTTTTTTGTCGTTTCATATAAAAATAATTCATAAAACATAACGAAATTTTTGGTTTCACATGGGTGTACTATTTAATTCTTCTGTTGTTAACTTCTGGATTTGAATATATAGCGAGGTATTTTCTTTTTCTAACACCTTTTATATTATATTTTTCAACATGACAATAAGGGAGATGCAACGATTTCTGTGAGACCATGTGAGTTGTTCTCAAAAGCGAACAGATTAGCCTGGAGGGCTAGACAAACTATCATCTTATAACTTATGCATTTGACCAATTAATATGTCAGTATTTATTTTATATACAGATTGATAGCATATATATACAACTAAATTTACCTGGAAGGTTACTTGAGATTAACCACGTTTATTGCTTATTAGAGAAATTTGGGGAGAGTTCGCACCCAGAGGACATAATTGAACACATGTAATTGGAAATGCTGTTATTAATTTTGGAATTTATTTCAAAAATATATACACGGTTTTCCAATAAGAAGTGTTATTTTTAATAGCCCGCTATTTCGGTAGATGTCACTTTTGAAGCTGTCATTTTTTGACATTTGACAAGTAGAAACTACGCCATTAATAAAAATGGAACGATACACGCTTCGAAAACGCATGGAAATGATTGAAATTCACTTGAGTGAATCAAATGCAAATCATCTTGAGTGATGAGGCCCATTTCCACCTCGATGGCTTCGTCAACAAGCAAAATTGTCGCATCTGAAAAGCCTCTCTATCCTCAACGTGTGACTATTTGGTGCGGTTTATGGTCCGACGGAGTAATTGGAACTTACTTTTTCGAAAATGAGGCTGGAGCAACAGTTACGGTGAATGTATAGCGCTATCGAGAGATGATTAATTATTTTTTATGGCCGAAATTGGATGGTATTGATCTGGACAACGTTTACTTTCGAGACGGGCTACGTGCCACACAAGCAACGAAACCATAGATCTTTTACCATTGAATATCAAAATAACACCTCTTATTGGAAAACCCTATATATATTCACTATATTGGGCGTTATTATTAATTAGGGCGCGTTAATCTCGTTGAATTTAATGTTTCAAAGACCCAATCCTGTCTGATTACGTCTAAAAGGGATCTAAATGATAATCTAGTCTCCTTCAACGGAAGCAATCTTCCGAACAGGCCTTCCATTGATATGCTTGGTGTAACTATAAGTGACCAGCTCAGGTACGGGGGCTCCATCGAAGCCAGAGTAAAGTTGGCCTCTCAGAAGCTGGGCGTACTGTACAGGGCCCGCAGATACTTTAATAGTACACAACTGCTGACCCTGTACAAATCGCAAGTGCGCCCTACTGTCGAATTTGGCAGCCATCTCTGGTCCGGAGCCCCTAAATACCTGAAAAAACCCTTGACTCTGTGCAAAAACGGGCGGTCCGTTTGATAGATTCCACAGGATGAGCACAGGCGTCAGGTAGGTATGCTGTCCTTGTTCTATCGGTATTACAATGGAAGATGCTCTGAGGAACTAGCGTCATTGATCCCTTCGGAACCGGTGCATAGTCGGGATACACGCCAAACGCGCGCCCAACATTTGTACACGGTTGACATTTGTCACATGAGAACGGGTAGCTTCTACGATTCGTTCTTAAGTTCAACAGCTCGGCTGTGGAACGAACTGCCGACCTCTGTGTTTCCTCCCTCCTACAACATGGGACTCTTCAAGACCCATGTTCACTCCTTCCTCTCCACAAAAAGACCCTCCACACAGCATCCCCAAAGATGACATAGGCCCTGAGGGAAATTATTTTCTTCAGGGCCTCCTGTGTGGAGTTAATATTAAAAAAAAAAAAAAATTGGCGGGAAAGCAAATTTTATGTTGTGCAGTAGGTACAACAGTATAAGGATTTGATAAGAATTTATCTTCCTAAATGTGATTCGTTCCTCGGTATGAGACGTATTGAGGAGTAAGACTTCGAATTACGTAAATCCAATTTCGGATATATTCGGCAATACAAGAATGCTACTCTCAACTCCTTCGTGAATTTTTAAAAAAATTTTTGCCTAAAAATTAAATAGGTACCTAATTAAAAGAGAATTTATATCAAGTCAGGGAAAAATTCGTTTTCTCACAAAGGACGATTGTATCAGTAAGAAAATCATAGCTGTTCCCTGTCGACGTATATTTTGTCGGATAGGTAGGAACTTAACTACCTCACTCTTCATCACAAGTTGAAGCGTTTTGTTTTATTTTTCTCACGATGCGATGTGACCAAAATTGGAAGGAAGTAGTGCTTTTCGATTGTGTCTATAATTTGTGTGGTCATTTTTCAAGACTTGACGAATATAATAGGTACAGTCTGTCGGGTATGCATGCATAACTGGACGACCTCCATGGCAGAGTTCGTTGCCTCCAGACCCAGAGGTTGCGAGTGTCAACGCAGACAAATTAAAATGTATCTGAAATATTTTTAAAGATAAAAATTGAAAACTACACGAAGAAAAATGAAAATTGCAAATTTATTAACAATCTCTTAAAATTATTCGTAATAAGTTAAAAACGAGATTGCAGCTTCTTATCGAATGACTCAATAGGTTTCCTTATAAACTTTTATTAAAATACGAATGGATTATCACCATGTCGCAAAACGTGTTCATAAAAATTCAATTATTTTCGCATTTCGTCATTGTATAGGTATTAATCAAGCAAATTCAGGGGCTTGAACACGTGTTACGGTGTAATTGGAATTTACTTAAAGTTAATATTAATAATATTTGGATGACTTGTATAGCGCCGTTTTTTGTGCAAAATCACCTCAAGGGTGCAAATTAAAACAAATTTATAATACATTTCTACAGTGATCTATGTTATTACTAAATATTTATGGAGATAATATACAGTACAATACTTACCTGGTAGGTCACTTGAGATTAACACTTAATTAACTTTAACTAATTGTTTATTAGCGAAATTTGATAACGGATTTAGGACATAATTGGAAAATTGGATATAACTGGACTTTCTCTCAGAAATGGTATATTTAATTTGAGGATCGTGAAATGGCCTGCAATCCTGTTTTTACCGGATTACCAATAATTTGAAGAGATTTTTAATAAATTAGCAATACTCAATATTCTCCGTGTGTACATTAATTAAAGCAGAAAACAAAGGGCAAAATATATATAGAAATGGTGGATAGATTTAACATAGTGATAAATACATTTTTGGGTCATTGTGCCATGTTGCGCTTCCTCCTTTTTTTTAGCCAGCGTTACAGTGTTTATCATCAGGTGCCGGTAATTCAATATTTACTTATAATAATTAGTGAAATTAATGTGGTTTTCTGCGTTTAGTTTTTGAGTACCAGATACCAAGATCTATTAAGCTAAGCCAATTCGCATCGACAATTGATATTATTGGGGATTCGTGGATTTCAATTACATCCGTAACTAGGCGCGCTCGATGCGTTTTGGGTATTCCGGCCCAACGTTTTTTCATTTTGATTACTCTGTAAAAGTAACAATTCAAGTAAATATTACGAAATAATAATTTGTTGTTTTATTTATCGACCAACCAAGAAACACACGGAGAAAATGGTCCTGTTAAAAAAAGTGATTAGCATGCCAATTTCCTGAGAAAATATTAGTCATTCAAAATATATTTAGACAATATCAGTATGTTAATATCAATTTCAATATTTGTATGAACACGTGTTCCTCCGTCCTCATAAAACTTTCGCTTTTAACTGATTTTTTTATTGCGCCTGCAGTCCCGTTTTTAACAGGAAAACGCATAATTTGGCCAGATTTGTAATAAATTAAATGTAATTTATATCAGTTTTCTCCGTCCACAATAACTATATATGAAATTTAACATTATTAAGATTAATATAGCTGTAACTCTCCACTGAAACTGTCATGATATTTATTAGGAAAAGAACACGTGTTCTCGATATATTCTGAATGACTAATATTTTATCATATGCACGACATCAATAAATAAGACACAAACGTCGAGTGTGAAGTAAATGAAAAATTATCTAAATCGGTTGAATGCTATATTTTTAACGTAAACTGGATATTTCACTAATCACAAACTGTTGACTAATTACTCGTCAAGTAAGTAACGTTAGACATAAGCGTCGATGAAAGGAATATTATACGCTTGTCGACGAGAAACGCTAATCGACAGCCTACTCAGAAGTGGTGAAATAAGTATTTTCATTTTTGTACTGAATTAAAGATAGGTAGGTAGAGGTACCAAACTTCTCTAATATTGCGAAAAAGCAACATCCGGTACCAAACAAGCGAGCACGTACGCTTCCAAATAATAAATCCTCCGAAACATAGCAACTTTCATCCGCATATTTGCACAGCGGCATTATTTATTACTTTCAAACAAAACCCTTTCTCTTCGCCCAAACTCTGGGCAAAAACCCCACAAAAGGGGGAAAATGCGTCTAAAAACTATTCGAAAGGGAAGAAAATGCGACAAAAACCGCATGAAACGGGGCAAACTCTTACAAAAACTGGGCAAAATCCAACAAAAACCGCAGTCTGCTGGCTTGTGACAAAAAGTACCAGAAAAACTTTGCAGAAAAAAGGGCAAATATCCTAAAAACTGACAGAGTAAATGCGGAAGGGGCGGAACGCAGCTGTGGGCGTTTCTGGGCGGAGCCCGATTTGGGTAGGCGTCCCGTTAGTGGGCGGACCGCGATCAATAGAGACGGGACACCTGTGCTGTATAACGTATAACTAGCGCCACCTATAATAATAGCGTATTGCTGTATCTGTATTTCATGCGGGCGTATCTTTATGGAGAGAGTTCGATGATACGACGTGGCTGATACCTGATACAAAGTCATTTGTTATGCATAATGGTTTTGCATGGTTCTACTAGCGGATAGAATGATTAAATACTCTAACACTAATAAAATGTTCTATTGTTATTGGAAGAACTTTGCTTTAACTTTTGAATACCCGATGATATTGAAGAAAAATATAATACTAACAACTCTAAATGAAACATGAAACAGAAAAAGAAAATCGAACAGGAATTTAACTCAGGATCTTTTGTTTTACCGGGATGGCGTCTTAATCACTCGACATTAGGACTTATTTACTAAACGTCATATTTGTCAATCTCATGTTTCTAATTCAGAATCAAAAATATTATCTTGCAATTATTTTTTTCCATATATGTTTCATGGTACCTATATACGGTATACGGTACGTTATACGTATCAAAAGTTAAAAAAGTTGAGAATTGAATATTCATTTGGACTTTTAGAAAAAAGTCAATAGGGTGTCCCATAATAATAATAATAATAACTGGATGATTTGTATAGCGCCGTTTTTGTGGAAAATCATCTGAAGTGCATTCCACTAATATGTTATTACTTACCTACATGTTAGTACAAATATATAATACATTCCTACAATGATCAATGTTATGACAGGCGGATAAATCATCAAAATGATAATTCATCACATCTTTAAAAAGTTATATAAAGTCATGGAAAGTGATGAAACAAAAACTTTATTAACTGGGTTAAGTGGGTTAGGTTAGGTTAGGTTAGGTTATGTTAAAATTTTTATTTTTTTCATCGGTTTTAATGACTCTATATCAATTTTTAAAAGTGTGTTGAATAGTCACTGTGTTGAGTTAGTATTGAACCGTTATTACAAACATGCTATTACAAATATATAAAACATTTCTACGATGATCTACATATGTTATTACTAACATATTATTTGTTACAAATATATAATACATTTCTACAATGATCTACATATGTTATTACTAACATATTATTTGTTACAAATATATAATACATTTCTACAATGATCTACATATGTTATTAATAACATATTATTTGTTACAAATATATAATACATTTCTACAATGATCTACATATGTTATTACTAACATATTATAACTTAATATCATATAAAATTCAGCTTAATAAATTAATAAATTAAAATACTTTTATTTTATTCAATTTTTTTGTTGTGAAAAGTACATTATTATCACCCGTAGTGAATAGTATAGCTATGCGAAAAGCTGTATTTTTTCTTTTTGTTTTTAATTTTATGTATTTCTTTATTATGTTTATTTTTTGCCATTTAATATGTTGTGTAGGTAAAAAATACTAAATCTACATTTAATTTAATGGAACTTAATTGGTCTAGAACATATAAATGTTTATTGTTATAATTTTTTACTTTACGACTGTTTGCTTCCTATATAAAAAGAAATAAAATAAAAATAAAAAAAATAAATATTATTTGTTACAAATATATAATACATTTCTACAATGATCTACATATGTTATTACTAACATATTATTTGTTACAAATATATAATACATTTCTTCAATGATCTACATTTGTTATTACTAACATATTATTTATTACAAATACATAATACATTTCTACAATGATCTATGTTATTACTAACTATATATGGAGATAATATACAGTACCATACTTACCTGATAGGTCACTTAAGAACTATATAAATACAGACATACATTACAAATCAATTCATTAGAAATTTGTGATCATTCAAATAGGTAGCTGGCGAAAAAATTAGCAAGATAATATTGTTAATTTTGAATTTGAAATATGAAATCGAAAAATATGACCTTATATATAATACATTTCTACAATGATCTAAGTTATTACTACATATGGAGATAATACACAGTACCATACTTACCTGATAGGTCACTTAAGAACCATATAAATACAGACATACATTACAAACCAATTCATTAGAAATTTGTGATCATTCAAATAGGTAGCTGGCGAAAAAATTAGCAAGATAATATTGTTAATTTTGAATTTGAAATATGAAATCGAAAAATATGACTTTTAATAACTAGGTCCTTATGGTTGAGTGGTTAAAACACAAAGACATAGATCCTTGGTTCGATTCGAATCGAGAGCGTTTTTTTTATTTGAGTGTTTTGTTCTATTTCATGTGTCTTTAGATTTTTTAGTATTATCTTCTTCTTCAATGAGATACTCTTAAAATGGTTTATTAAAGATAGACCAACATTATCGGATAAAAAATAACCTGACAATAACATTTGTCTTTCTTCATTATCAAAAAACGAAAAATGTTGCTTGGTCAATTACGGAGGACTCGCTAGAGATGCCCGATGTGCTTGATCACTCGGCTAGTTTGCTAGTGAAAGTTATTTCTGTGATGTTTGCAGGAATATTTTATTTCATTCGTGTTTAATTAAAAATGCAGATTTTCTGTTTGTTTGCTTCAATGAATTTGAATAAATTTAAATATATTAGTTACCTCATAAGGTAGGTACCAATATTTACACTTCGTTCCAGAATGGACGATATATAGTTCTCTCTGGTTAGCAAACTGGACCGTTTCCAAAGCTTCCCCTTTTCTTCTCCAATACTTCCACCACTTTTTTTAACTGTCCCGCAGCCAAGTGGGGGAGTACAAAAAATATTATCGTCCTTATATTAGCTAAAATACTTGACATTTCATTTTATTATTGCACGTATTTCTTGCCAAATATATAAGCTATCATTAATAATTGACTGAATAATTAGGATTTCTATAGTTTAAAAGCCCGTAAGACAGAAAAGTGCATAGGGTAGTCGGAAGACCCACTTCGTTACAGACGTTTTGTTTGGCATCTTGGCCTGTAGAGAGTTAATCTAAGTACAACAAAACAGTTCTTACTGCTCCCAACCATCCGGAGCTAATGAGACTAAGGCTATCTCTATACTGTTAAACTGTGACTGCATGAACTTTTCGTAATAAAATATTAGTCATTCAGAATATATCTGAACACGTGTACAACGCAGGTGGCTTTGTCCGAATAAATATAATGGATGAGATGCGAAATTATAATTATTTTCATTTTTGTTTTATTGAGTTTTATTTTCCAATGTGCATTTGTTACTTAAATTTTGTTTACTTCGCTACCAGTTTCGATACAACCACGGTTGTGGATTGTTAATTAATGATTAACTTAAAAATTATACAAGTACAGAAAGATTAGAATTTATTAGGTGGGTGGGGTATTTTGGGGGTGGGGAAGGAGGCGAGAATGGTGAGAGGAGTAAAATAAAACAGGAAAATAATTCTCGAAATTGTTACATAGTTAATACCCAAAAAATACAAAAAATATTATTATTTGTGTTAACACGTTTTCCGACTTTCTCGTAACATATTTTTGCTGTACCTACTGTTATTTTGTTACGAAAGTTTTTAATTCATTCGTTATAGGCCTCTAGTCCCGTTTTTAACAGGATAACGAATAATTTGAAAAGATTGTTAATAAATTAACAATATTTTGTATCAATAAGTTTTCTTGAATGAATTGAAAGAGTTCCTATGCCTTTCTTAAAATAATTTAGTTTGCACATGGAAAAAACTATTGATTCAAATTCATATTGCGTATGTATGAGCGGAAACAAATAATTAGTCATGTTTAAAGCATAACTTGCAAAAAGTGTTTTTCATAAAATAATTAAATTAGGGCCGTCTTTAAACGCGTAGATTATAATGCAATTCAAGAAATCCTCTACCAATAAAATTCCTCGCCAACAGGAAAAATAAATAATCAAATTTATCTAGAGCGAGATTCTCTAGAGAAATTCTTCTTTGTACACAATTAACTTTTGTAGATATGCACATTTCGTCACACTCGGAGAACATATTCACATTATTTTATCTACGTTTATACATAAATAATCATTATATGGAATTATTCACACCACAAATCGTGTGGGTATGAGAGCTTTGCAATTATTGGGTAAGTCCCGCATACCCAATTTCTAACGATACATAAAAAGTTTCTCGTTAACTTTTTAAGTTTGTAAGTTCCTAAAAAAATTATTATTAAAAACACTTTTGTTTGGTTAGGCATTAAACATGTTATAGGCATGAAAAAATCACAGCGTATCTTTAAATACAACTAAAGTATTTGTCGTGATCTTTGCTCTATTCCAAAAGAGTCGTGTATTGTTAAATATTTTCACCATTTTTGCTTAAGGCGATGAACTACTTCGTGTAATATTTTAAATTGAACCGCTATCTTTACGTAAATGGCGATAAGGTTTAAATTCCCGCTTAACACCATCCGCCTGTTTTGATTTATGCAAGAAAAAAACATGGCCAAAAAGTGCCTTTTATTTTATTTTGTGGATGTTCAGGCATAAATATTTAATTTTTTTTCGAGCATTTTATAAATAACTTAATTTTCCACATTATACAATAAAATTATAACCGAAAATGGGTTCGTAAGAAGGAGATTTTGAACTTTAAAGCAGTTTTCATAGGTCTTATACATTATTTTTTTCTGGGCTTATAAAAAGACTTATGTAAAAAATACTCGATTATTTCAAAGGCCAAGATGTATTCTACTCGCAGTATTTAATTAAAGCATCTGAAAAATTTCTAGGCGACCAGATTTTCAAACCAAAAACACATGATTTTGCATAACTACGTATGGCATCGCCTTAAACGAAATAATTAAGTCACAACCCTTAAAATAGATTTATTTTTTAATTTTCGTAAATAGTGGTAACAAAGTTTACAAGAAAAAACCCATCTGTAAGCAATTTAAACAACTTACGCTTTGCTTGCGTTTGTAAATCGAAATATGAAAGAAACGTTCATGTTTAATATGTCTTCAAAACATGGATATATTTAAAAAAAACATCGAATGTATTTGAAACTGAATGTCAAGCGGGAATAGTTATATGTCATGATATTATTACACTCCGTAAGGCTCTCGACTAGCGAATTAGAGTTCGCGGGTTCAAATCCCGGCTTGTGTAAGTAAATTTTATATGATTGGTAAGTGTTATTTCACAATTTGGTCATGTTAATCTGCGGCACGTACCAGAGTGGAAGATACTCTCAGTATCGCCCTGGTGTACGACTACCATTCAGATTGAAACGTTGGTGGATAGATCTGAATAGCAAGATACTTTAACACCTTCCTCTGCCCCATCTCTTTTCCTCCCCGCTACTTTAAGCCTCACAACATACCCCAATTGGGGATGCCATAGTCTCACTGGCTCCGGACGTTTAGGAGCAGTTGGGACTCTTGTGCGGTTTAGCAGGGATGTATAAGGATTGGATAAGTGTGAGAAAGGAATAAGGAAATCTTAGAATGTGTGATTATGCAGATTTTCTCACTAAATCTAAGTTCATTTCAAGTAAAGTTCAAGTTTTTTTATCTCATCGGGGCAATACTGAAGTTATGATCATGAATGGATATGACATGACATAGAAACAGCCATAGTTGGTGTATACAACATAATTATTACTGCCTATGGAGTAATGCTCGAATTACATAACGATATTGCTTCCGAATATGGTGCTCTAATGCTAGAACCTGTATGAAAACGAACGAACTTAACATTGGTATAAACCTGAACCCGTTTATTAATTACTTGATAGACAATGGATTATTTAACTGCAGAGATAGCAGCAGAATATACAAAAAAAATACTGTACGATTAATAGGTGTGTATGAAATGGGTTACCTTCCAGTGGCGGCTCGTGATTTTTGAGTGTGATAGAGTGCTATGTTTGAAAAAGGCGACATTTTTTATGTTAAAAAATTATTATAAGCAATAATTAGTCGCCTGAAATATCAATACAAATTGAAAATATCTCCCGAGTAAAAATAAACGCTGCCGACGGGAATTGAATCCGCACCTTCTGACGTCCGGTCAGGTGCTCTGGACCACTGAGCTACGTCGACTTATTTCCAACGCGCCTTGCATTTTTTTTTTTTAAATTTGTATTGATAATTCAGGCCACTAATTATTGCTTATAATAATTTGTTATCCTTTGTGATATGCATAAAACCTCGTCTTATAAACATTAGTTTATCATTAAAAAAAATTGATGTTGTTTAGTCGAAAATTATTCATTATTTTTTTTTCTAAATTTCGGTTTTTTATGAATATTTTCAGGACATTTTAGTTTGGCAGTGCTTTGCACCGATTTCCTGGAACTCTTCATATAAAACCCTCGAAAACTGGAGACACGTCACACGGAGAAAACTTACTGATATGAAAAGTTGCTAATTTATTAAAAACCTGGACAAATTATTCGTATTCCGTTTATAAATGGAATTGCAGGCCTTTAACAAATCAATTGACAGGTTTCCTAATAAACTGTCGGTTGAAAACGAATAAGTTATTAGGATGTTGGAACACGTGTTAAGAAAATGACACCTGCATGAACACGTGTTCCGAAATATTCTTAATAAACTAATATTTTATTGGATTGCATACACGTTTTTAACAGGATTTTAGTAAATCAGCCATAATCATTTTTCTCCGTGCACCATAGAATAATGAATAGCACTAGAAGTGTCTTCGTGCAAATTTTAATGGAAACAAATGTTCCATTTAGCCAATAACCCAGTACTCTGTCTCACTTACACTCATCTGACATTTTAGTTCTCCACTTCATTTAATTTCGTAAAAATAGTTTTGAATTATAATTTTATGCCTCGATTAGGCAAATATTTGGATCACAAAACACCCCCACAAGGCACTTCTTGTGTTACTCTTTATTCTATGATTGCCAACTAGACGTTAACATTTTAAAATTTAAAATGTTAACGTCTAGTTGGCAATTTTAAATTATTAGGTTATTTTTAAATTATTTTAAGAGGAAGCTACAAGCCAAAAAAGTGTGTATTCTTGGTATACCTTATATTGTAGGTAATAGGCATTAAAATCGCTTGACAAACGGAGTCTAGAAACGTTCGATTTCAAGCAAAAAACTGGTTTTTATTTATTTTGTAAATAATTTTATAAGAAAGCAAAAAAGTTAATCAAGTGAAACTGTCACAGATAATCATAGCTATAATACTGTATTTTTTAAAAGTCTTTTCCGTAATGCGTTCATACATTTCTGTTGAAAAATACTTTTTTAGTAGTTTGTGTTTATATTTTTTATTCAGTAATTTATTTTTTTATTTGTGTTCTACTCAAGCGAAGCGATAGGAAAACCTTCAATTTATCCAAAGCTATTTTTTTTGGTATTCATAATGTTCACCAATTCGTTATAAAGATTAATCAAAATAGTGATTTGGCATTAAGTATCGCCTTAATGAGTAGTTATAATATTATTGGTAGACTGATTTATGATACAAATGTGCACGGTGTCTGGAAACTCGTAGTATATACTCGGAAATCTGAGAAATATCGTTCTTTAAAAGAATTTCAAACAATTCCTGTTTTTTTTTTTTTAATTTTGAAGAAGAAGGGTAAGGAAATACCTATCTTCTCAGACCTGGTCAACAAACACATTGAAAACCACATCAAGCACCCAGAGAGAAATCGATTTATACTCTCAAGATAATTAACAGGCCTCATTAATAAATATTAATTTGCCTTGATTTAAAAACAATTTTTTTTGTTGTAATGCAAAAATATTAGGATTTTCATGAACGCTTGTCCCGACATCGTGATAGTAAATTTGTAATTTACTAATAGTTTATCAGAAAACCTGTTATTTCATTCTTCAGACCTGCAATCCCGTTTTCATCGGAATTACCCGTAATTTAAAGAGATTCTTAATAAATTGGCAATAGCCATTTTCCACCATAAATAAATTGTTAAATATCGCAAATTAATTTACTTGCACGCGACGGGTTTCGATCCCGCGATTTCCGGATTCTTAGCCGAAGGTAGTAATCACTCAACCACAAAGGGAAATGTCAATTTCAATATCAAGGGTCTGAACAACAGAAGAGATGTATCAGACGAAGCATGAATTTGAATGAAGCAATGAGTGTATGCCAAGATAGTGTTTGTTCTGTGGTTGTCTATCCTACCTCCCTACTCCTTCAGGAAGCGGCATTATGGTTAGTTAGTTTATAATCATATCAATAAATCGTAACACATCCTCGAAAACGCAATTTCCATTTGATATGATTATAAAGCCCGGTTCTGACGATTTAAAAAAAAAACAAATGCTTTCAACATTTGCTCGCCACAGCGTTGGTTTGTTGAAAAAACAGATCTAATTTAAAATGTTTGGACAAGGGGCACTAGCAGTAGGCAGTGGCACTAGTCGCTGTGTTGTTTTTATGGCGAGGCATACGGAAGCTGTTTCGTTGATTAGCTCATAACTTTTTTGCTTGAATTTCAATCAGGTGAATCATCATTATTTATGCCTGGGGTGTATCAACACGAAGAGTGTGACCACGGCTTTATCATGAAATGTTAATAAATATTAAAGTTTACTGCGTTATATCTTACACCTAACCAAGACAGTTTGTTATTTTTTTTATGTGACAGGAATAGGTACTACGTAATAATATGTATACAAGCAAAAAATAATAAAGAAGTGTTTGAAAAAGGTCGACGACATTACAGAAAGACATTTAATTAATTTATTTGTTTTTTTATGCGCCCGTGAGGCTTTTATATTGGGTAAATTAAATGGTTACCTTTTTTTTGGCACAAGTTATTTTCAAATATGCTTGCGGGCTGTGCCAATATGCTTTTATTTGTCTTGCATTTGTGCCCGTTAGAATAATGATATTTTCACAAATGCTATTTTCTGCAGATTTTATTATTGAAATTACTTCAGACCATAATTATCAGTACGCATCCATAATTTCAATACACTTGGCTGTGTAGATCCTGACCAAACCGACTCTAACCCAAATTTCTCATTTGAGCCCGTAAGAATGATGATATTTCTACACATGCAATTTAGTGGCACAGGTCTAAGGTACGGGGATTATTCTCGAAAGATACTCCAGAGTATTTAGTTTATTTGTAACCGAGTACAGAGTTTATGGATGCGTGTTTACTATTACATAGACTTTTATACTACTATAATATCTCTGTCTGAGTCCAACTTGTGACCTTCTTGTCTCACAGGTTAGTGATAAACAATGGTTTAATATGGTTTGCAATTGAATAAAAAATTATTAATATTTTACAAGAAAAATTTTCTTAAGTATGTTTTAAACATTTTATATGTTACGTTAATTTTTTTTATGTACTTTTTTAATATTCGTTTGCGAAACCATGTAGGCGAGAAACTGGGGAGTTTGCTTCATAATTTGTTTTTGAACGGCGTCATTGAAATAGATCCTTGTATTTTTATATTAAATTCAAGCTCCGAAAATACAATTTAAAAAAATTGATTCGAACAAAAAGTGGGTTCAAAAATACAGTATTATTTAGGTGTTTCATTGTCTCTTCAAAATATTTCCCGATAATTAGTATCTAAGGACCTGAAAATTTTGCGTTATTTGTCGGCGAAATTCACGTTATTTTTGGAAAAAATCGCGTTGTTTGTCAGCGAAATTCACGTTATTTTTTTAAAAAATTGCGTTGTTAGTCGGCAAAATTCACGTTATTTTTTTCAGTAAAAAGAGTGAATATAAAAATGTGGTAGAACTTCTCGTATATAAGATGTGTTTCATAAGTAACTACCACATAAAAAAACACATAGTTAAGTAGTTATTGATAAAACGTCATAGAAATAATTTACCATTTTGATGATTTTTCGTTTGTTGAAGATTTATACCTATTTTGGAAAACTCTTCGATTTCTGATACTAAAAAAGATGATGACAAAACCTCATGACTTGCTTCGACTTTGCGATCACGTTACGCACCTACCTTTGACATTTCGAAAATGTGTAGGAACTGCTATTGCCTATTTAATTTTTAGTAACTGGCAAGAGTTATTAGCTTGCCCCACCATGAAACGACACGTTGCCCCCACAAATTTTTGCGGAGGATTTGGAAATTGTTTCTACTCGAGACGTCATATTTCTTACACAGTTCCTTCCTCCTATCATCTTCTGATAATAATAATGTTGATTGTATCTTGTGTATTCAAATAAAAGTAATCTATTGATTTATTGTACTTCTTCAGTTATATCTAAAATCCACCATCTTTTTAGCACTGCTAAAAGTCTTTTGTAAATAAATTGTGTTTAAACACTTTCGAAGCTTTGCAGTTACTGCTATTATGACGTAAAATCTTACATATTATGAATTTTGGTCACCTGACATTTACCTAGAAACTTGCAGGAAGTGACGTCACAGAGTACAACCTATCACCAAAGGCTCTTCAACCCGATAGACTGACCTTCAATGATGGGTTTCACGTTTCACGTTAACAGTGGCACAGTGGCAGGCAGTCATCAATTGAATCTCGGCCTGTGCAAGCTCGAATAACACCATAGCATTCTGCTGGCCGCTGGTGTATTGTATTGTATTGGGCAATGCGATGAGTTGCTACTTTGAGACACGCGTCTACATTACTTACGTGTTTAAGATGTTAAGATGATGTACTCTTTAGAGATCTTTAACACCATGAAAATCATCACCTGGATTTTTCACCGAAGTTCACCAACATTCTTTAATAAAATACCATGACAAGAACCTACCTATATCTTGGGCACAAAGAGAAAAACGAGTATTGTTAATTTATTAAGAACCTCCTCAAATTATTGGTAATCCAGTTAGAAATGTGATTAGGTACATGCAGGTTCCTGATAAACTTTTAGTAAATTCGTAATAAGATCAGAACACGTGTTCATGCACCTGCGTTTGTCTTGATAATATAGGTATTATGATGGTTGGCAAAAATTTTAAGATTTTTAAGAACACGTCGATGTTACGAACCACGATCGTTATAACATCGTGATAATATATTTATATTTTACTAAAAATTTTATCAGGAGACGTATGAATTCATTATTTACGGGCCTGGAATCACAATTTGAAGACATTCTCAATAAATTAATGATACTCAATTACTCAGTATTTATATTTAATGTTAAAACAACAGACCGGAAATTGGTCAAATAAGCTGTAACAATAATTCCGCATTACTCGACATTACTTTTGCCCCACTTAAAACCAAACTATTGCTAAATTTTGTTGTTGTAGGTAAATTCATGTACCTACGTACCTACAAATCATCGAATTAGTTCCAAATTACTTTTTATGGACCTGTATCACATTTCTTCTAAGTTTTAAAACGCTGATCATTGTTACATTTTTTGTATAATCTTACTATTGTGTTTCGTTTATCCACACCTAATAATAAATAATTAATACTTGCTTTCTTTACAGATGTTGGAGTAAAACTAAGGAATGAACAAACTGTGCAGTAGACCATAAAATTAAAGTTTTTAAACATGTTTCAGTCATAAAAACCAACATTCTTCTGCGATCCGGGTGCTTTTAAAAACAATGTAGTTTTTTTAATGTTCGTGTATTTGACGGTAACATTACCAACAGATATTTGATCAAAACTGCCTAATTAAACATTAAAACATTGATATTTGGTTACAGTTGTTATATTATAAACTAAAATTAACAATTCCAAACACGATTGTGAAATATTTCTTTATAAATGTTTTTAAAACAAAATTAATAAAATAGTACCTACTGAATATGTAATATTAAAAAAACTGTGGTTTATTTGAATAAAATTTAAATAACACTAAAAATAAAATTAGGTAATGAACTAAATTCAAGATTTGTTTTACCTGCGTCGCACTTCTAATCATTTTGGACTAATAAATGTCGTACAATTTAAAAAAATGGTTGTTTTTTATAATACAGTGACGTGCGTCAGATAAACAGTGTAAATAGTATAGAAAAAAATCACCTGTGGCGCACATGAACGTGAATGATAAAAAAAACAGTGACGTACAATTTTTCAATCATTTAAAAATCCAGTGACGTGCTTCAGCTTAAATAAACCAAACAAATATAAAATGTTTTTGACGATAAAACTTAAAATGTGCACAACCTGAGTAAGTGGATTCACTTTAAATAATGAATTTTAAATTATCTAATAAACAGTGACGTAGCATTCTCAATTTAGATAACGTTAAAAAAGCAAGTAGCGTGCAGTAATGATTTTAGACTTAACTAATAAACAGTGACTTAACCTAATTACCATAAAATAAAATAAAAATCCAGTGGCGTGTGTCAACAGCGTCAGTGTTTCGAACTCACCATGTACACAGCCTGGTACAGCGCCAGGGGGGAGGGCGGAGTGCACCCTCAGATGGGCCAGCTATACCACCACGCGCCGCCCATGATCAAGACAGAACTAGGGGTAGGCAGTGACTGCATGATGGCTGTGGATTACGCACCTCCCATGAAGGTAGGCGTTTCAATAATAACTTTACAACATTTTACATTAAATTTACTATTATATAATTTCAGCAAAATAATGGAACTTCTGTTTAAAGAATTTCACATAAAAAAAATAATATAAAACACATACAAACATCAATTCTACCAAATCCAAAATGTAAAAAAAAACAGTGGGGCAATTCAACTACAAGTATCGTGGATAAAAGTTTGTTTAATGTCAGATATTATTATTGAAGTGTCAGAAATATAAATAACAATAAAGATTTTAACCCCTCCAGCTTTTGAGGGTCATATATGACCGGGCATCCATATTTCATAAAAGTATTTTGATCTTTTTTTCTATCATGCGGAATAACATAATTTTTTTGAGGTTAGAAAGAAAAATAATAAATATTTCCAGTTTATATCAAATATTTATACTGGAATCCAATAATAAAATCCTAAAAATAGTCAAAATGAATAATTCATATTTCGCGCCGTTATCGTAAAAATCGGTTTAACTTAAAAAAAATATTTCTTATTTTTTTGTATATAAACGAGATAAAAGCGACAAGAGTACAATTTTCTTGCAAATTGCCCAAACAAAACGAAAATGTTTTCTAAATATCGAGTCCTCTCAATTTTCCTTAGGTTGGAGTAAAAAAATAAGTAAAAATGTGATTAGCATTTGACCTCTCCAACTGGTATCAAGACTCATCTTATCGCGCCGCAGTGGGAGGGATATGTTATGTCCGTCACTCCTTGAGACACTGATCCCTAGATTCATACCAAACCCTCATATCTTTTACCTTCCCCGACTTCACCTCCTTCCTATAAAAAAGACCATCCATACAGCATTCCGAAAAGATGACTTAGGCCTTGAGGAAAATTATTTTCCTCATGGCCTCCTGTGTGAGGTTAATTTAAAAAATATATCTTTAAAAAAACACGCTGAAAATATAAAACTAAATACTTAAACAAATAATTTGTGTTAGTAAAATTATTGATCTAGGCATTATGTTCGACAGTAAACTCACCTTTGTATGTCATATTAATAATATTATCAACAATGCCCTAAAGACTCTTGGCTTTGTTTTGAGAGCTGCAAAAGATTTCAATAATTTAGGAACATTTATTATGTTATATAAAACCCTTGTCAGATGCCAACTTGAGTATAACTCTACGCTATGGTCTCCATTTTTCAATATTCATTCAGATAACATTGAAAAGATTCAACGGAAGTTTCTAAGGTTTATAAATTATAAATTGCATATTCCCAATACAAAACGTAAATTACAATTACCTCTTGGATAAAATGTCTCTATTGAAACTTTCAGAAAGAAGAATAAGCACAGATTTAATACTGTTACTAAGAATACTACATTTTAAAATTGACTGTCCTGAATTACTTCAATGTATCAATATCCATATTCCCAAAAAATCATGCCGACATTTCTTACCTTTTTACTTCAATAACACCAGGACACTAGCTTACCAAAATTCTCCGATTCCAAGACTTCACAATCTCGGAAACAAATATTCTGATCTGGGTGATATATTTCATTTGTAAACTAATCAGTTTAAATGTTGTATATTCTATCACTTTTATTCTTCTAGACACATATAGACCTCTCTCTCTCTCTGGTTTCAATCCTGGGATTGGTTTGCAGCAATTTCATCTAATCTCCTCTTCCATTCTTCCCTGTCTTGTGCGGCTCTTTTGACTTCTGCATATGATGAGCAGCGCACGTCCACCAGCAGGTCCTCCAGGTACTCTCGGCGTGGGCGTCCCCTAGAGTTGGTCCCCTCGGTCATACCCTCCATTATGACATGCAAGAGGCCTTCTTGTCGTATAACATGGCCGATCCATCTTGCACGCCTTTCGGACAAGGTCCTGAGCAGGTGCCTTCCTCCTTCGATTCTTTGGAGGACCTCCTCATTTTAAATATGGTCTCTCCAGGAAATTCCTAACAGTCTTCTATAGGACCACATCTCAAAAGCCTCTAGTCTCCGTTTATCTCTTTCGGATAGGCACCATGTTTCGCAGCCGTACATCAAGATACTCCATACATAGGTCTTGATGAGGAGTATTCTCAGTTTAAGGTCTATATTATTCGATTCTATTATTTTCGACCTTTTATTGAATGCAAGCCTAGCCTGATGTATACGGCTGTCAACCTCGCTCTTAGACCGACCGTCCCATGTTATTTTGCTCCCGAGGTAGACAAACTCCTTGGTGTTCTTTAGTCGAACTCCTGCCATTTCTACTCTCATCTGATGTTGCTTTCGGCGTACAGTCAGCAGCTTTGTTTTGTCTTTATTTATCTTCATGTTGTAGTTGTTTTTAAGAATGCTTTGCATGGTTGTTAAGGCCTCTTGCAGTTCTTCTTCGCTTTCAGCAACCAAAGCAATATCGTCAGCAAACCTTATCATATCCACCTTTTGCCCGTGTATCTTTACACCTTTTCTGTGACTCATTCTCTCTCTCAAGTCATCAATCGCACTCTGTATATAAGCATTAAAAAGAACAGGTGACAGAGAGCATCCCTGTATCACCCCTTGTCTTATACTGGCTTCTTTTGTTTCATTGTCACATCTAATTATAGCGGCCTCATTCTTGTATAGCGCCTGGATTATTCTTCTATCTCGGCCGGCATAGTCCAGTGGTAACGAATTGGACTGCCATTCCGAAGGTCGCGGGTTCGAACCCGGCGTGCGCAAATAAATTTTATTTGATTAATTTGTGTTATTTCACAATTAATTAATTAAAATAATATATAGTATATTTGCGGCACGTTCCAGAGTGGAAGATACTACCAGTATCGCCCTGGTGTAAGACCACCATTCAGAATTGAAACGTTGCTCCAAATGGCTTTAGCCGTGTTTAGTGACTAGATCTGAAAGCCAGGTACTTCCCCACCTTCCTCTTTCCCTTCCCCACTTACCTTCAGCCTCACAACATCCCCCAATTGGGGTTGCCATAGTCTCACTGGCTCCAGACGGGAGCAGTTGGGACTCTTGTGAGGTATTCACTATAAAAAAAAAATAAAAAAAAAAAAATATATATATATATATATATATATATATATATATATATATATATATTTTATATCAATTCTCTTCAGAATCTCGAAGAGTCTTTTCCATTCTACTTTGTCGAAAGCCTTCTCCAGGTCTATGAATGCGAAATAGAAATAGACCCATGTACCCATATAACTTCTCCACTTCTACTATTTTGTTTTGATGAATCTTTTAAATTCAATTATATGCGTGAGGATTCATTTTTGCCGTTATGTTTACATTCTTCTTTATTGTATTAATTTTTAAGTGTTCACTCTGATACAAAATGCTTGTAATATTTTTAAATAAAAGCCCACTAGGGCGTGTAATAAATAAATAAATAAATAATTAAAGAAAATAATAACACATCCCCCATACACGCAAGCCTAGATTTGTTATGGTGGTACATCTTATATAAAGGGTGTCCGGGGGTAAAGTGCGCTAACTTCGGGGGTGTTTCTACATTATGGTAGAAATAATAAAAAAAACTTTTTTCAAAATTGCATTATGCAATTTACGATATTAAAATACTTTTCCGTAGAAAAATATTTTACCTAAAAAATTTCCCTAAAACATTAGAATATCTAAAAAAAAGTTATTAAACTTTTTTACTTCTAAAATCATGTGGAATCTAAAACTTTCAAGGACACATGAATGTATTACTAAGCCTTATTTAGGCAGACTTACCTACGTACAATTATGTCTCACCTGAAATCATTCCATAAATATTTTAGTTAATATTCCCTAAAGCTCTTCATTAAAAGTCACGTCTTCATTAAAAACATGAAACATTACGCTCTGTAAATTTAAATAAGTTCTGCGCAGCGACCGAACCTCTTACGCCTAATGGAAAATTAATATCATGATTACACTCTTTTCCAATTGCCTTAACAAGTGAATCTCCGTAATCTCAGCATTACAACCTCTTTATTTTACATACAGGAGCGGCTCGGAGATGATTATTGCGAACTAAAGAGAGGCTACTTCATTCTGGGACGCCTCTGGTAACGCGATTTAGCTATCACGGATTCGATATTGATATTGCTTTTTGTGTAATTACTACACAATACGACATATTATTGTTGAAATGATTCACATTATGGACGGGTTGTGACAGAGAATGTGAACAATGCTTCAAATTTCAAAGCTCATTTTTAAGTTCTGTGAAAGATTTTTTCAAATTCTGTCAAGCATCTGGCCAATAATAATATATACATTTTTACAATTTAATTAAAATTAAATTTAATAATATCATTATTAAGTTCTATATTTTAAAATTTTTTTGGTTTTTGTTATTGTTACAGTTGTTTCGGCTTTCAAGGCCATTTTCAAACTGACAGTTTTTAATTATATTATTAAATTTGATTTTAATTAAAGAAAAAAATGGTTCTACGAATTAAACACAAAAACACAGTAAATATAATAATATTATTACAGAACTTGAATAAGACTTTCACAGAACCCGAAATAGAACGTTTAAATTTGATGAAAACTTTAACTTTTATAGTTTCTGTAAATTAACTGAGTTTATGTAACTTAACTGAGTTTCTGTTACTCAGCTGAGTTTCTGTAACTTAACTGAGTTTCTGTTACTTAACTGAGTTTTTGTAACTTAACTAAGTTTCTGTAACTTAACTGAGTTTCTGTAACTTAACTGAGTTTTTGTAACTAGATAGTTCTCACGTAAGTGAGAACATCTGTAAAAACCCAATATAAATAAATTATTTATGAATTATTCAAATTCTGTAAAACAACCCTTCCTTAGTATCGAATCTCCAAAAATTGCTGCTACAAGGCGAAAACTTACTGATTTTAAATATTGTTTTTTTTTTACATTATTTCTGGCTTTCACCCTTCAAGGGTGTTCTTGGCCATCATTTAAAATTATTGAGAAATGAAAGGTGAATTTAAATATTAATTTTATTTAAATGGGCAAATTTCAAAATTATAATGAAAATTGGAGTCGAGTTCAGACTTAGAAGAGATGAGATGTTGAATGGAGGGGAGGAAATTTTAGATAAGGCTTGATAGAAGAGAGGATATTTGTTTAGAGAGGGACAACCAAAAAATATGTGATCTAAAGTTCCCACTTCTAGACCACAGAATGTACAATCTGAGGAGTCAACGACGTGAATTTTAAAAAGATGGGAAGGAACGGAACAATGTCCGATCCTCATTCGAATGAGTGAAGAAATTTCTTTTTTGGAAAAATGAGGGAATTGCTGAAACCACGGTTTTGATGGAATAGTCCTTTGTATTGAGGCATAGCAGGCATTTAAAATCTGGTAAAATTATTCGTTACTCTACCAAAAACGAGACTGCATGCCCATAACGAATGATTTGTCAAATTGTACAGCACGAATATTTTATGAGGAAGTCAGAAAACATGTTCTGAAAAATTATAATTGTTGTTATCTCGTCCATTATATTCATTCGGATAAGGCCCCCCTGCGTGAACACGTGTTTAAGTATATTCTAAATGACTAATATTTTATTAAGAAATGGTCATGCAGTCACATTTTTAACAGTATTTTGATTTAAAAAGCTGCACTCATTTTTCTCCGTGCCAGTGCCAAAAGGATCAATGACGCTAGTTAATCGGAGCATCTGCCGATGAAATAGCAATAGAAAAAGGACTACATTACGACCTAAAGATTACAATCCGTTTGTTTGAAAAACAGGGGCATCTATCAAACGGACCACCCGTTTCTGCACAGAGTATATTTTCACATCACAAACCATTGCTTTAAAACTTCAACGGCCGATAATGCCAATCTGAAAGTCTGTATTTGTAACTATAGATTTTAGTATCGTCTAGCGCGTGTTTACCAAAGAATGTCTTCATCTTCAACCTAACCCTTAAGCTTACAAACTTCCACCTTAAGCTTCCACACACAATATCTTCTCCATACAACGCTACATACATTACGATAATTGCGCGGTCGGATTCGAACCCGGGCCCAGCAACCTTTATTACAACACTCGGTCCATTAAGCCACTAATCACTGTGATTACCCTGAGAGCATTTCTCCCAACGAGCCCCGCCAGAAGCGGGATGCTGCAAACTTGGACCGATTAAAATATTCATCGCGGAGCAAAAAGATTTATCTCGAATCTAAATAGCTGCAATGGGAGATTTTAGATCAATATTATTATAACGCGTTATAGGCACGCTCATAACGGAAAATCTATAATATAAAAAATGACACAATTTTTATAAGATGGCGAGAGGTTGCACTAGTAAGTTAGCACCAAGTTTAGGCACTTGTAGCAATTGTAGTAATTATTTTTATATTAAAAAATTAACACATATATTTACTAGGTAACTTCCTACGTTTAGTCGGCTATTAAGAATACCAATCTTCAATAAAAGATTTTAAAAGGCAACATCAAGAGGTCTCATGGGGAAAATAATTTATTTTTAGGATTTTATGTCGTGTTGAGTCATTTCTTTAGCCAACGTTTCAAACAGCATTTTTTTTTTCTTTATTCATAAAAATATATTTGGATACAGGTTTTTTACATGCTTTTCGACTACCACACTAGACACATGTTCGTATTATGGTAGTCGAAATTTGTGTATAATTATATAAATGTAATACATGATTCATTCAGTTGTAAAATAGGTATAGGTTAAATAGGTTTAACTGAAAATAAGAAAGAGATGAAAATAAAGATAAATTAATAAATTATTTTAAAAAGAAATTTTAAACAGAATTGAAATGAAAAAAAAGAATAATAAAGCAAATTAACTTAATTTAATGACGTCAGGTATTCTTTAAAATAGTTCTTTCCGTTCATAAATAATCAATTCTGAATATTATAATATTATGTACATGATCACATACAGGAAATGAATTGGAGTAGGTGAATCTTGTAAACATAAAGATAAAAATCAGGTAGGATACATTGCATTGTCCATCATCCTTTTGTTATTTATTTTTTGATTTTATACTTTTCTTTTTATATTTTATTTATTTATTTTATTTTATTAATACAAAACTTAGAGGGTACATATGGTTTTTGTGATATTTCACCCTCTATGCTAGGGATGACCCTATGTTATGGAGGGTGAATTTTACAGTTCTTGAGAGAGTAAAATTAATTAAACAAGCAAGTATACATAGAAGATCTACAATCGTAATGGTTATTAAAAGCAATGAAAGTATGAAATTTTTCTGTTTGATTATATCTATGTAGATAATTATAATGGTGGAATCATAGACATATGAATATTAGTAGACCTGCTCTAAGTGATTAAAAGCGTATTATCCCCACTCCCCATACCGGTTCCATTGGAGCCGGCTGTGCTCGCGTATGGCCTCAAGTGAAATTTGAAAACGTGACGTCATCATTCTTGTGCGAACTATGGTCGAGGCATCATCGGTTCATTTTACGAAATAACACGGCAAAATGTTGACTTGTACTATGAAAACTTGTAAAAATAGATGTGAAAAAGAGAATAAACCCAATTGTCGTATTACATTCCATATATAAGCATTATTTTACTTTATTTTAAGCATATTCACATCGTATAATATGAATCAGTTGTTACTATCACATCGAGAAACGTCTGGACGCGAAACACAAAGCTGGTTGGTTGCTGGGAAGTAAATTATGAACATTTATAAAAGTGTCTTAACTAAATACTTAAACGAAATATTCGACTCTGAAAATAGAACCGAATTTTTTTGCCGAATTTGGACTTCGCAAATTTGTTCATAACGTGGCGAGTAATTTGCGCTTCCATGTAAAAATGTCTATTCATTCAAAAGCAGACTTTACTTTTAAGAAGTAAATGGTGATATTATAATGCGAGATGCCTATTTACTGTCAGATTGATTTATTGACGAATCACAGTCAGCTTCACTCCCTTCGTTCTTCAACAGTTGATTTTACCCCTCGCCATTATCTTCTCGTCTATTAATTCCTATGTCTGTGGGTGGAATGGATTACATGTATAATTAGAGTTACGCAAGTAAGGAACGTAAGCGTTGGTGTTGAAGGTAAGTGGTGTAAATATGACTTGTTGTGGTTATGATACTGTTTTGTGGAGGCCCTGAATAAAATAATTTCCCTCGGGGCCTATTTCATCTTTGGGGCTGCTGTGTGGAAGGTATTTTTAAGGAGATGAAGGAGTGAACATGGGTCTTGAAGTGACCCATGTTGTGGGAGGGAGGAAACACTGAGACACACAATGATTACAAATCTGCTTTGATGATATACACTGTGATGCTGTGTGAAACATTGGCTAAATGAGGTAGTGTAACACGGTATAATACCCAAAAAATAAATCACTGAGATAATTTTGGCCTTGAATATCTCAAATCATATGAAATGAATGTAAGTTTAAAAAACAATGGTTCTAGTGCGTAATTCAGACTTTGTTCAAAAGGAAATCATTCTATGGATGTAAATGAAAATATTCTAAAACATTTTTTTTAAATATTTAACGCCGTAGAATAAAGAATACCACAATAAGTGCCTTGTGAGCGTATTTCGTCATCCAAATATAAGCCCAAAATGGGCCTATATTTCGATAAAACCTGTATTTCATTATTTGAGATTTCACGACCAAAAGTAGTATACTGGTTTATTTTTGGGGTTTGATGCCGTGTTGCGCTATTTCCTTCTTTGGCCAATGTTTCGGACACTATCACAGTGTCCCTTTACACATCTACCCTGACGGCAGGCCACTATGACGATTACAAAATTCAAAGGAGAAGCCGATATACAATTTCAGTAAGTATAAGAGAGACAGACATTCATAATTGTATTGAAGGCACTTCTAGTTTTCTTATTCTATGTTTAATGCTTTTAAAGTAAAGATTATGTAATAGCATTTTTTTTCTGTCACATATACATGTGAGAATGTATCAAAATAAAACAAAATAAAAATAATTTAAAATTTATTACTGAGATATTTGAAAATTGTTTCAAGTAAATATTTACAATTTATTCTAAAAATTAATACGTACAAAACTATATATCTATATTTTGTTTCAAATGTAAACACTGTTTTGCCTTTATTCAGTTGCTATCTAGTTTTGTAAAATAAAAAAAGTGACAAGTCATAAAAATGGACGAAAAATAATCAGTAGCTCAGTGATTAGAACACTGTCCGGCAAGACAGAGAACCTAGGTTCGATCCCCAGTTACAACCATTGCTTTTTTTTATTTTTTAATATTAGATTTATTAATATTATCTTATTTTTCAATCATAAAGAGGGTGCTGTGGAAATTACTCAAGTGAAATAATAACTACGATCAGATCTTTAACGTTTTGTAAAGAACGTAAATTATTTTTTAACTGTCACACTAAAATATTTATTTTTCACGGAATAATGTTTGTCACGAACGCCTCGTTAACGCCCCGTGCATTTTTTCACCCGAGAGAATAATATCCGGGCGACTCCGGATACCCGACTAGAGGTTTATAATATAACGATAAACCCAATATTTTATAACAGATTTAATGATGGTTTAAAACACACAGATTTGTGCGGTTTTGACAGCTTCCAGGAGAAACGTTTTGATCAGGGATGACCAAATATTGGTTTGCGGATCACTTTGTTTACTTTGTTTCAGTGGTAGGCACAAAAAAATTGTCTTACAAAATAAATTATTTCAACCAAAGTTCAATTTGAGGTCATGCGATTAACCATATAATTTCTAACTTAACTAACTTACAGTAGTGCGCCCTACTGTCGAATAGTGCGCCCTACTGTCGAATTTGGAAGCCATCTCTGGTCCGGAGCCCCTAAATACCTGAAAAAACCCTTGACTCTGTGCAAAAACGGGCGGTCCGTTTGATAGATTCCCCAATCTTAACAAACGGACTGCAATCTTTAGAGCACAGGCGTCAGGTAGGTATGCTGTCCTTGTTCTATCGGTATTACAATGGAAGATGCTCTGAGGAACTAGCGTCATTGATCCCTTCGGCACCGGTGCGTAGTCGGGATACACGCCAAATGCGCGCCCAACATTTGTACACAGTTGACACTTGTCACATGAGAACGGGTCGCTTCTACGATTCGTTCTTAAGTTCAACAGCTCGGCTGTGGAACGAACTGCCGGCCTCTGTGTTTCCTCCCTCCTACAACATGGGACTCTTCAAGACCCATGTTCACTCCTTCCTCTCCACAAAAAGACCCTCCACACAGCATCCCCAAAGATGACATAGGCCCTGAGGGAAATTATTTTCTTCAGGGCCTCCTGTGTGGAGTTAATATAAAAAAAAGCGCCCTTGAGGTAATTTGATACGAAAATGACGCTACAAAAATTATTATTTTTGTAGTAACCATCTTAAACCTGCTTCCGTAGCGGTAGGCAGAGAGGTTGAACTGCCACAAAACTGTCTTGGCAAACCCTCATTGCTGCAATCACATTCATACACTTTTTATATCTACAACCTCTCTCCATGGCTATAAATGTATTGTTTTGTAAATTTTTCGTTTTATATTATCTTTTGTTTTGTGTAAATTTTTAAATTTTGTTCCTTTCTCACAAATTTAAATAACTTATTCAATATCATGCTGTCTCAGTTAAAGTCACAAGGAGTAAATCCATGATTGGTTTTATTTCTATATAACTTATGTACAAACTGATAAAATGTAAAGTGTCTATTTCCCGAAAATGAATAAATAAATAAATAAATGAATAAATACACGCAGAAAAATTACTAATATTGAATGTTGCTAATTTTTTAAGGATCTTTTCAAATTATTCGTAATCCGTTAAAAACGGTTGCTTAAGAAAATGAGTTGATAGGTTTCCTAGTAGAGTTTTCGTAAAATGCGAATGTATTATAACGATGTCGGAACACGTGTTCGTGAAAATTCTAATTTTTTCGTATTTCGTCATTGTATATTATCAGTGCAAAAGCAGGTGCATAAACACGTGTTCCGATGTTTTAAGATTTTACTAAAAGTTTATCAGGAACAGTGCCTGAAATCCCTTTTTACTTGATCGTGCCGTGTCTTCCTCAGGCGGTCTCGATCTTTGCTATTCGCTTTCGCTCCGTTTAAGGCGAAGCTTAATGCCAAATCACTATTTTGATTAATCTTTATAACGAATTGGTGTACATTATGAATACCATAAAATATGCTTTAGATAAATTGAAGGTTTTCCTATCGTTTCGCTGGAGTAGAATACAAATAAAAAATAAATTACTTAATAAAAAATATAAATGTAAACTACTAAAAAAAATATTTTTCAATAGAAATGTATGAACGCATAAAGGAAACAACTTTAAAAAATACAGTATTATAGCTGAGATTATCTGTGACAGTTTCACTTGATTAACTTTTTTGCTTTCTTATAAAATTATTTACAAAATAAATAAAAACCAGTTTTGTACTTGAAATCGAACGTTTATATACTTCGTTTGTTAAGAGAATTTAATGCATATTACCTACGATACAAGGTATACCAAGAATATACACACTTTTAACTTGTAGCTTCCTCTTAATCTTGTCCTGGTACTCCTTTATCCAACAATCCGCTCTACTTGTCCAAAGCCACTAAGCGTCCCCTTCTTAATCGTGTTCCGTTGTTGTTTTTAATAAATTATCTTTTACTATTCAGGAAAAAGGAATAAGTCATTTCATTTACTTGCTTCCAGACAGTTCTCTGAGAAAATTGGTTATTTATTTATATAATATTCACGATATAAAGATACCAATAATAATTGCATGTAACAGTATACAAGCATAAGCAAATACTAGAAATAATATTTTTTCAACTGGTAATTTGATCGTAAAACGATGGCAGAAAGTTAAAAATTAATACAAACTAATAAAAGTAGGAGCTACAAAAGTACACATAATATACAAGTGTAAGTAGACTTATTTTAAATTAATATTGATTGAAAATATATGACATTATAGCCTTCTTGTACCTACCTTCTGTGCAGTTAAATAGAAACTCTCCTAAACACAAGCAGCTGCTTTATTAGGAGAGTGATTGATATATTTTTGTTTATATTGTTAAAAAAATTGTAACCTTGTTTATATGTTTCAATAAATAAAAAAAAAAAAAAAAAAAGTTAAATAGATCCGCCACGTTTGGGTATCTATTACTAACTTCGTATAATCTATGTACAAGCGAGTGTTTGAAATGCTCAGTCCCGCTATTGTTACATTTAAACAGTATTTTGAACGAGTAGCTCTGGTGGGTATATGAATTCAAAGAGGTCAATTTAATCAGGACTGAAATCGCAAATAGGATGATAATAATCATCTAGCAGCTACAAATTCGCAAAACCCTGCTCTTAAAATCAATTCGTCTGCTTGGATAGTATTCTCTCCTTCGTAATCATCTGAGGCTATATTATAACAAATTCCAAGTTCTGGCACCTCTGACCAGAGCATCTCTAAACGGCGCGAGGCGCACAAAAAACTTACGAAAATGGTCAAACGACTCACAATGTGGTCACAACCTGTATCGAACCGTGGAAGTGCGGGTCCGAAAGCCAAAGAGACCATTGCACGCACGACTGGGCCACGATTCTCTATGGCTATGGTTTCACAGTAATTGCCCGGCCTGATAGGACCCAGGGACAGAAGATTTTCTTGAATGGGGAGATGTTGACGTAAGTTATGGAGATCTGGTAGGAGTCAGGTTGGATTTAGAAAACGTTATTACGTTGATTCTAATACGAATGGTTCTTGGAGATATTTTCCCCGCTTTAAATATGTACAAGCCTCCTAAAATAGCCACATCGATAAAGGTTTAATTGTGGGATTGGTTACCGAGGACAAATAGAAAAAATTCAATTCTTACTAATTAGATTCTAACACGCCCGTTCAATGTTGGTGTGGTAAAGCCAGTCTTGAGCATAGTTTAAGATCGTTTTAACCAAACAAACGCCATGATAATAACTCAAGTTTTTCACTGTTTTGACTTTACGTGCTGTGTAATATTTACTCAGCATTTACAAGTAAAGATGTCAATTTTTTTTTTAAATGAATCACCAAACTTAGCGGAAGTCCATAATTATGGTGGCTGAGCTTAAGGATAAAATAATGCAAATAGGAATAATCAAAATTACAGGGTTTTCCAATAAGAGGTGTTATTTTTATATTCAATCGTAAAAGATTAATGGTTTACTTGCTTGTGTGGCACGTAACGCCGTTTTGATGAAAGTAAACGTTGTGCAAATCAATACCATCCAATTTCGGCCATAAAAAATCATTAATCATCTTTCGATAGCGCAATCCATTCACCGTAACTGTTGCTCCAGCCTCATTTTCGAAAATGTAAGGTCCAATGACTCCGCCGGACCGTAAACCGCACCAAACAGTCACACGTTGAAAGTAGAGAGGCTTTTCAACAATAACTTTTTTCGGTTTTCCGAGCCCCAGATGCGACAATTTTGCTTGTTGACGAAGCCACCGAGGTGGAAATGGGCCTCATCACTCAAGATGATTTGCATTTGATTCACTCAAGTGAATTTTAATAATTTCAATGCGTTGTTGAAGCGTGTATCGTTTCATTTTTATAAATGGCGTTTCTACTTGTCAAATGTCAAAAAATGACAGCTTCAAAAGTAATATCTATCGAAATAGCGGGCTATTCAAAATAACACCTTTTATTGGAAAACCCTGTACTTCGTTCAATGAATTGGAATTTTTATTTCGAAATTATGTGTCATTTTGAAAATTTGAACCGTTTGTGTGAAAAATTCAGACTATCCATAATTTTGCACTAGTAATATAAAAATAATAATCTTAACTAAATTATTATTATTCGACATGTCCGTATATGTGCCATTATTTGTGCAGCTGTCCATCTGTCCAGTTTTTGGTGGCTGACGGATTTGTGTGCTTGAATTTTGGTAGGCAAGTCCGGAGACGTTCAACATTATCGATAAAAGTTTTATCAATGTGATTGTGCTAGGGGGCAGATCATATCATAAGCCATTTCTTTTCCAACTGTTTCGTACCGACGATTGGTACATGGAATGCACTGTATTTTAAAGAGAAGAAAAGATCAAGCAAGGTTAAAGAACAAGAATAATTTTAAATAACACAAGAACCAGTTTCTTCATTTGTGAGATTGCGAACATAAATATATTTTTTAATGTAAATATATATTTTTATGTACTCATATTATTATATCCTGTACCCACTTATATATATTAAATAAATATAAAAAAAAGGTTTATATCACAAGGAATATTTGAAGTGAGGACAAGGAGGCCTTTAACTTGTTAATAATGTGCCTTTTGGAGTCCTGTTGGTTTCTGAAAGATTCTCTAGATTACTTACTGTTCATAGATGTACATGTTGAAGATTTCTACAATACAAACTCTTTAGCAATCAACACACGACACTATTTTATGTAATTAATTTGGGGATGATAATTTGCACTAATTTACGGACTTTTCACGAGATCAATTGTTACGAGAAGAAAAAATAACAAGCACTTTCAATGATGTAAAAAATTCGAACATAACCAAAATAGTACAGGCGTAGATCATCTATTCTCAAGTCTTCTTTCTTGGTTTTTCCAGTGTTCTTTTAGGAACGGAACAAAAACAATGGAAAACGCAATTTTTATTAAGAACTGGGATGTGGAATAATCATTAAACTGTTTCAATAAAACTATTGCTATGAATGTTTTTTTGAAAATTCTATGGAAAGAAAGAACATACATTATTTTATTTGCTCCAAGTAATTCAACATCGACAAATCTCTCGTCTAAAATATTGGCTTGAGGAAAACTGTAAATAATACTGATTTTCGTATAATTAACTCTGTTCAAACAATGTATGATTAATAACTTGAATTAACTTGGCTGGAAAAGCACGCCGGGAACTTTTTACTTCCAATATGAAAAGGCGTTCTTTTAAGCATAAACATTTTCATCCAGACATTTTTATTGAATAGAATAGAACTGAATTTCACCTGTCTTTAAATTAGTTTGTTACGTTCCGGTTTCGGTTCAAGATGGTGGCCTTGTTGCATATTACCTTTTTATTCCGCCAGAGTTCGCATGATCGTGGTTTTTACTAGGTGATATATGAACAATTAATAATTAGATATCTAGTAACCTGAAGAAAGTTTGAAAAAAGAATTATAAATGAGACGGTGACATTATTTGGACAAATTGTGTAATAATTCGTTATTTGAAATTAAAAAGAAACTTAGTTTAATATTTATTGTTTATATTTAAGTCTGTATGTATCTAGGTACCTACCTAGGAATCTGTCGATTTCAGAGGAAATCTTGGTTTTGATTTACTGATTAAAAGAAAATTAGAAACATATTTTTTTGGTCACGATGTACACTGTTCATAGAACTAATAGTAGGTATAAGAATTGTTCAATTGTATTTTCCAACTTGACTCAAACTAGAATTCCTCTATGACAGTAATAATATTATTTCTGTACCCATCTGTCATTATATAAAATTTACGACTTAACCCTCTTACTATTAAACGTGTTTTAAATTTTACACAACTGATAAATAATCATTTATGAAGTGTAAACGGTTTTTTATCAGTTGTGAAAAATTTAACCACGTTTTTAAATATTTGTTTTTACATACCCCACACAGGAGGCCCTGAGAAAATTAATTTGATGCTGTGTAGAGGGTATTTTTAAGGAAAAGAAGGAGAACAAGTTTTGGGAAAGAAAAAGGTACAAAGGGTGGATAGGCATCTAGGAATCAGTGTGTTCAGGAGTCTATCCTCCTGCTGCGGCGTAAGGAGATGGGTCGAGTGACCAGTTGGAGAGGTCAAAGTATCTCTCCAAACTGGCATCTTCCGATCTGGCAAGTCACGCACCAAGAGGGCAGGCGCAACCTGAACAAACCGTTGTTCGTTATCAAATAAATGGTTTCCAAGTCGGCGGTAACCAAAGTTTATCAATAAGGCCTTAAAAGTATTTACAATTAAAAACTTGACTAATTACATTCAATCTTCTTTCGTTTACATGCAGTGAATGAAGAAATTCCATAGAATTATTTTTTAAATGTGGGTTTTCTTGTTGAAATATTTTAAAAGAACTTGCAGCCTCGTTTATTCTCATTAAAATCGAGATACCGAGCAAAAAATAAAACTAATCTGATTTTGGGTGATAACTTGGACGTTCGTGAGTTCACGTGACTAAAATCGTTATTCATCTTAGCTTAAACAAGCTTTAATGAAGTAATAAATTGAAGTTTTAACTGATGGAAACTTGTAGATTTTTCAATTAAATCGTGCCCCAATCTTTATTTCATTCTAAATACTAGCATATTGCCACGTCGATTGTCCACTCTCGAGGAAATATCTTACAGAATTAGCTGTTGGTTTTAAATCAATCCCTTACTTATTTGTAACTCCCTTACTTACATATTTTAATTATATCAGTTGCGATGCAGCCTCATGTTAAAAAAATACTTGTTCTAATCTTGAATTCTTTTAAGGTTGACTGAAAAATATCTATCTCTTTGTGTTTTTTAGTATTGTACAGGGTTTTCAATCCTAAAAGATCAATGTTGTTGATCGATCTTGTGTGGCACGTAACGCCGTCTTGTTGAAAGTAAGCGTTGTCCAGATCAATGTTTCATCATTTTCACATCCAATTCCGGCTATAAAAAAATCATTAATCATCTCTCGATAGCGCAATCCATTCACCGTAACTGTTGCTCCAGCCTCATTTTCGAAAAAGTAAGGTCCAATAACTCCGCCTGACCATTAACCGCTCCAAACAGTCAGACGTTGAGGATAGAGAGGCTTTTCAACAATAACTCTTGGGTTTTCCGAGCCCCAGATGCGACAATTTTGCTTGTTGACGAAGCCACCGAGGTGGAAATGGGCCTCATCAATCAAGATGATTTGCATTTGATTCACTCAAGTGAATTTTAATAATTTCAATGCGTTGTTGAAGCATGTATTGTTCCATTTTTATTAATGACGTAGTTTTAACTTGTCAAATGTCAAAAAATGACAGCTTCAAAAGTAACATCTACCGAAATAGCGGGCTATTCAAAATAACACCTCTTATTGGAAAACCCTGTATTAGATACCTTTTCCGGGCCCGACAACTATCCGCCAGTTAAGTCCAAGAGAGTAAAAGCAGTTAGGAGAACAACCTCTTAGCTAAATGAGATGTGTAACTAGATTGACAGGTTAATTCCATCGCCAAAGGGAGTGGAGAACGTACCCAGGTCTACTGGATGCAGCGTGTGTAGTGTGTTTGTAGCGTGACATTGGACTAATGAATGTTTTTGTAGTGTGGCATAATGGAATGCTTTTGTGGGGTATTATTTGTTGTACTCATAATCTATTTTTTATACTATTGAAAACAACAAGTTGGCAAGTAAATTCAATATATAGTTTTTTTTAAATTTATTTTATTTCATCAAAAAAATTTACAGAATATATAATATATCATTAGTAAGTAAAATACCTATATGTAAGTTAGTAACAATGACTTTGTTGAAAAACTAATGTTACCATAATAGAACAGTTTCTAATAGAGGAAAAAGTAAATATGTATGAGTGTTATAAAGATATGGCATTATATACTATATTTTAGATGTTATGCTTTATTTTTTGGGTATCATGCCGTGTTGCGCTTTTTCCTCCTTGTGCCAATATTTCGGACAACGATCACCAAGGCAGATTTACTACTAGTAGAATTAACTAGTAAAATTAACGTGATTTTCGGCGTTTCGTTTTGGCGTAGCCGTCAGGTGCGGATAGAAAGATTTATTGTGCGTCCCCGTCGTCTCTATGAATATTAATAGTGTTTTTGTGGATTTCCATGGCCTTCAAAATTAGGCGTGCTCAATGCGTTTTGGGTCTTCCCCGGAAATAAAAGTAATTACTGGTTTCCATTAAGTGCTCGTAAATTGTCAAGATGGGCGAGTTTGCAAGCTCGAAAGTGTTGGAGATCTTTATAACTAAATAACAATAAAAATATTAACGATTATAGCTTAATTTTAATAGATTACTGGAATATCTATTGGAAAATACCAACAACTGTGTTCAATTTACCAATCCCTAATCAGATCACCCTTAGTCAATTGGCTGTCGCCAACTCAATCCATATAACACTTATATATTATTTCATTCGTTGTATTCTTAACGACTAGTATTATTTTTACCAGAGACAAACCGAATGTCCCACATAGTGACAGAGATGAATCTCCCGTGTGACAGTGATTTATCTGGGGAGGCTGGGGGTTGGTGCTTTCACCACGGGCGAGGGCGGGCTCCTGTGGGGCTGGGAGGGAAGACGGTATGAAGAAGTTACTTTAAAGATTAGCGGAGATGGTAATAGACGATAATGGATATGTTTGTGCAGTTTGTGGATAACTAATTATTATTTGGAAATTTGTCTGATAATTGTCATCACAAAGATTAGTATAGGTATAAATTAAATAGTTTTATTTACGTAATAGAAAATACGCTGATGCTGTGAGGAATGAACATAATTAATTTGGTCAATGGGTATGGATAAACATGTTCATAAACGTGTTGTGTAACGAATACAGAAAACAACGCCATTTTATCCTAGCTGTTGAGAAATTATAATTTATTACAATTCAAACCAGTCATTGACGAGTAGCTATAATTTATCATAATTACTAATCAATTACAAAGTAATCGTAATAAACGATTCATTGATGGATGTCAGAAATGAAGTTGTAATTCAATGTGACTATATAAATTTATTATATTTGTATTTGTACTAGTATGTAGATTGATGACGTTTGGTCGTTATACTAATTCAATTTTTTTATGGTGGAATAACTCATTGACTAAAATCTCAAAGCGTAATATTTTATTCTCAAATATATCTTCAAATTGAAAGATTGCAATCATTAAGTTAAGGGGAACGGTTGCATGGCCTTTTTCATACACAACTTTAACTTAACCAAATTAAATATTTATTTTTTTAATTAGAGGGTGTAGCGATAATGTAGTACGGATATTTTTTAAAAATTATAAAATATATCAGTAATAACTAAAAATATAATCTTGCTTCTTTTAATATGCAAATATAAAATATGAATTATTAAAAATCCTCTTTTTATGGGCTTAGACTTTATTTTCTGACGACCGATTTACGTTAGAACTTGTCGTATAGATATAAATTTAAAAAACCGACACAAAAAACGCCCCTTTTACTACGCTTCATTTTTAAATTTATATTTCATTCTATTAACACTGTGAAGAAATAATTTTTTTTTAATTTCCATTAATTCACAAAAAAATATTCAAAGTTGCCGCTAAAATCGTTAAAATTTGAAGGCCTTTATTTTTTAAAATTTAAAACTCAAATAAATGAAATAGTATATATCCATATTAGATACTAGCTATACCTTTTCATCAAAATAAATATTATTCAGTGTGGTCAAGTATTTTGTCCTCAAATCCAAATTTAAGTTTTGTATGAATGAGGCCGCGCAGCCGTTCCTCTTATATGTTGGTAATTTTTAGTGAAATAATTATGATACAGTTAAATATGACAGAAATAGATAGAGTATAATTAGCTCAGAGGTAGAGCAAAGTTTCGGCAAGGCTGGGATCCTGAGTTCAATTCTTATATGCGACCGAATCTTTTTCTGATTTTTATGTTTTACGTTTTTCGTTTGAAATTAGTTCATATTATTTTTAATTTTTAAATAATAATATTCTTACATGGTCTGTCTGTGTATTTACTGGTAGATGAGCGCGTATAGTTATTTACTGTAATTTATAGACGCTGTTGCGTATATTATAATATCTCGTCGAAATAAATTGAGTACGTTAAGTTCGACAGTTTCCGTTTTTTGTTTTATGTGAGTACCTATCGCACAAGAGTCTCAACTGCTCCCAACCGTCTGCATCCAGAGAGTCTACGGCAACCCCGATTGGGGTACGTTATGAGATTGAAGATAGTGGGGAGGGGAATGGGAAGAATATTGGAGAAGAAAAGTGAGAAAGGACCTGTTAAAAAATGACAAAAAATACACAGAGAAAACTTACTGATATAAAATGTTGCAAATTTATTAAAAATCTGGTCAAACTATTTGTATTACTGTTAAAAACGGGACTGCAGGACTTTGACGAATGAACTGAAAATTTTTAAAGCAAACTGTCGGTAAAACACGAATATGTTATTAAGACGTCGGAACATATGCTCATAAAAATTGTTGTATGGTGGCATTTCGTCATTATATTTATCAGTAAAAGCACAGCTACATGCATACGTCTTCCGATATATTCTGAATGGACTAATGTATGCTATATGCTGTATGTAATGCTGTATGGGCCCCATACAACCAAAAATACACTGAAAAATTAGAACAGATTCAAAAAAAGTTTTTGAGATACATGTATTTGTATGCACCGAGAGTACCTGCGATTCATGCATCACGAAGATTTGCTTGCCGAAACGCGCTACTAAAGTTTCCACTCGAGGAGGAGTGGGGCCCTTGCAGTAACGGCGTACAAAATTCTTAATAATTTAATAGATATCCCATACCTTCTGGAATGCTATAAGTTGTTCGTACCGAACAACTACAGCCAGGGACGGCACCATGATCTGCTATGTATCCCACGTGGCAGAACGGACGTACTGGCTCGGCATAGAATGACACGAGGTATGGCGCTGTTAAACAACGCCTCCAAGACTATGGATATTTTTAATAATAGCCTTGAAGAATTCAAGAGGCATGTCAACGCCAAAAATCACTATTTATAACTTGTTATTTCTATTCTTTTTTCTTTCATTGTTTCGTATCATCTATATGTAGTTAATATTACATGTGTATTGTAAATGGACACACAGTCTGCAATACACAAAAAAAATATTTTGATCAAGTTGTTAAAAGAATTTAAATAAATCAGCTACACTCAATTTTACTAAACCGTGTTTAGTAAAATTTACGATGACGCTGCCAAAGTTTGTGTTATGAATCCTAAGAAAAATTGTACTCGATTGATTCGTCAATTAAAAAAACTTGTAAATTATCGAAGGCTTCACCTCGCAGCGTCGTTCACATTACTAGCCATATATTAACTTCAACTAGTATTTCGAATTTTTTCTCTGACATTTAAATATACTCAAAGTCAAAAATTCTACTTTTCAATTCGAAAAAAGTGTTAAAATTAATTGAAATTATAACCAAAAATAAAATGGCGCAACGAAAAAACACAATTTTTACTAATAAAAGCATTAAATCTGTGATTTTCCGCATTCTTTTAATAAATTATAATCAATCGGACACGATGGGTTATTAATTTCATGGATTTTAAACCCAAAAAATCGCGGCTCGTTTGATACTCAAACAACTTTAAAATAACCCAAAAATGATCGACGTTTTCAATCATCGTCAGACCTTTAATTCGTTGGAAATCAGCAGATGTTGGAACTAAATTAATTTGATTACAAACAATGATTATATTTGATTCCTAGGGAATTTGTGGAATGACAAATAAATATTTAAAAATAAATTGAAAGCTTTCTTATTGGATTCCTTACGAAAAATACGGGGATTAAAAACACTAAGTACACGGAGAAAACTAACTGATATGAAATACTGTTAATTAATAAAAAAAATATAGTCAAATAATTCGTTTTCCTGTTGTACACGGAGAAAACTTACTAATATGAAATACTGTTAATTTATTAAATATGGTCAAATATTTCGTTTTCCTATTAAAAATGGTACTGCAGGCCTATAACGAATGAAATGAAAGAGTTCCTAACCTAGTATTAGTCAAAATCAAATGTTTTATGATGACAAAGGTGTTTCAGAAATACTGATATTGATATTGACATATGTACTTATATTGTAGCATTCCGTCATGATATCTATTAGGAAAAGAACACATGTTCTCTATATATTCTGAATGACTATAATTTTATCAAGAAATTAGCATGCTGTAACTTTATAACAGGATCATTTTTCTTCTTGTAAGTACTAAACATATGGTGGTACAATGCGAGATGCCTACAAATCAAACACATAAGCAAACACTAGAAATAATTCTAAAAAAACTTTGGCATTTGCTTGGAAAATGACGACAGAACGAATAAAATTAATACAAGCTCTAGAAGGATTTATAAGTAAATAAAAAATATAATATACAAGTATAAGTAGACTTAGGGTAAATTAATTTGTTTGAAAGATATGACATTATAGCCTTCTATACCTACCTTCCGTGCAGTTAAATAAATCCGCGACATCTGCGTATGTATTACTAACGTCATGTAATCTAGATACAAGCGAGTGTTCATATTGTTGCCAATAATTCTGTGAACAGTAAACCTCGTTTCCATAAAAGTACTTTTCTAATTTTCTATTATTTTAAATCAAAACCAAAATTTCCTCTGAGTTCATAAATTGTGTAAGTAGGTCCCAATGTCCAAATATAATAAAACCTAATTAATTAATAAACAAGACCATTTCAATTTTCTCTGTGCTCCATTTGATTCTATTTTCGTAATAACTTATAATTATAATCTGCAATAAGTATTTCATCAGAATAGCTACACATATTCAGAAAGTTTTTTATGAATCTTGCCTATCGGCTAGGTACGGCAGGCGCACGACATAGATAAAACGGCCACCATCTTGAAACCGGAACCGGAACGTAACAAAACAAAAATTACAAACAGATGAAATGTTAAAAAAATATCTTTTAAAAATGTGCCGTAACTAATTACTTGTAACTTGTGCGATGAGCAAGTCCCAATTTACCATTTAAAAACCGAATAAAAAATTTCCCTTATTAATTTTTCTCACCATACATTATTTGTGTCATAAGAATTATTTGTCTCCAATGATATCATTAGTTTAAATCCCTTCTCATCCCTAATCTAAGAACAATGATAAATTATTTTAGCGAGCATAACCACCGTAAGGGTCCTCTGTCCTATGGGGTAGTGGTACATGCACCAAATCCCCCCCCCCGGAACCCCAAGGATACAAAGCGATCTTTTTTTTTGTATTTTCCCGCCGAATTGTCGCGCCTGTCTGCGGCAGACGTCCGCATTAAACGTAAGATAAATATCGGAGCAGTTTGAATTTTCGAATTCGGAATGTGGAATTGAATTTGTCAAGATGGAGACAGATTGCAGAATGCAAATTAAATGCATTTATCATGTTTACAGACCGACAAACCAAACTTTGCAGTTGGTTGTAGAGCGAATGTAGATTTATAGGACTAAACAACAACAATAGTTTGATCCACGGTACAACTTTTGACCGCCTACAAAGTCATACGCGTTATTGAAACTACAGCAGTAGATGTAATAATTGAGTGAAATACATTCACAATAGATTGTAAGAAGCACATTGTATTACAACTACACAAGAAGATGTAATAATTGAGTGAAATACATTCACAATAGATTGTAAGAAGCACATTGTATTACAACTACACAAGAAGATGTAATAATTGAGTGAAATACATTCACAATATATTGTAAGAATCACTCTGCATTAAAACTACACAAGTATATTTAATAATTGAGTGAAATACATTTACAATAGATTTCAAGAACCATTTAAGCAAGACAAAATGTAGTATATAAGTTATGATAAGTATTTTTATTATAGCGACCATTTAAACATTGTACATACAAAATATGATATTTAATATATGTATAGTAATTAAAATATATTTTTATTATTTTTAAAAGAAAGACAAACATTCCTGGGTTACGAATAACCTGACAATATTTGAAAATCTCTTACTACCACCACAGTAAGCGGAAAATGTTGCTTGTGTTGTGATGGAGGACTTGATAGCCAGCCGAAGAATTGAACACACTACGCCTGGGTGGGACCCAAACGCGATGTCAACTCGGCCATCGACCTGTCAATATGTATTGTATTTCTTAGTCCTCCTCACTAGGGTGATCTGTGCTGTCATTCAAATTTTCTATTCGCTTTATATCAGGGGGAAGGATGTTGTGAAGTTTCATCGCAATATAAATATAATTTCTTTGTCCGAATGTGGTAAACCTGGGATATTTTTTATGTCATTATGATTTGACCTAGTTTGATGAATACGCGGTATTATAGAGGATTCAGTTTTTTTAATAGTATCAATGGTATATTTTTAGCATATATTTGCTGTACATTTGGTACATCAAAACTATCGAAAATTTCAATCGAAGGCGTTCTTATGGGTACTTTCAGTATGGTCTTTATGATTCCTTTTTGAACTCCTGTATCTAAGTACATACATTACAGGTAATGTAATGAATGTACTTAGATACAGCAGATCCCTATCCTTTAATTTCATATTCAATAAGAGAATCACATAAAGCGTAATAGATTTTTTTCATGTCCTTTTTATTTACCACATTTCTTAGATTTTTAAAGAAATATATAAGTTTTGTAAGTTTTCCGTGATACCTTTGATATGTAGGTCCCATCTAAAGTTTTAATCAGTTACTACCCCGAGATATTGCATTCTGATTTTTCCATAATTGGGCATAGACATTGAACATTATTTCTATGGCATTCGTGTAATTTTGGATCGAGTGATTTTACTGGCTAGCCCTTTGAGTTAAATGAAAATTTTATATATTTGGTTTTGCTAATATTAAGGGTCAATTTAATTTTCAGCCAATTTTAAAGTGTACTAAGCCCCTGTTCAACCACATAAAATGTTTCCGTCCAGTTTTCTTCTTGAAATAATATAACGGTATCATCAGCAAAACTGATTATGTTTCCTTCAATGTTAAGGTTCGTGATATCATTTATAAAGATAATAAATAGAATCGGTCCCAGTACGCTTCCTTGGGGGACACCATAGTTTACTCTTTTGTTTGCCAATCTGTTTTTGTTGTTCTTGCTCTATTATATATGTCGTCAACAGGTTTATTGTCGTTTCGGCCATTCCTATTTTTTAGCTTAGACAGTAATATTTCATGGTCTATTGTATTTCGTAAAAAAATCGTTAAATGCACTAATAACTCTAATAAAATAAATAGATAAAAATGTACTCATATATTATAACTACACGGAGCAAAATGATTCTTGTTAATTTACTATCTTAATTTTTTTGTAATCAGGTTAAAAACGGGTTTGCAGGAGTTAACGAATGAATTGATTGGTTTTCTGATATTTTTTTATTAAAATACGAACGTATTATCACGATGTCGTTAAAAATCATGGTCGTGTATTATCAGGGCACATGCATGTTCAAGAACAAGTGTTTCGATATATTAGGAATTTACTAAAAAGGTTTTAAGGAAAGATTGGTAGCTTTGAGGAAATTTCAACCTTCACTTCCCGTGAAAGGAACTTAGTCAGTTCCGAATGTTAAGGTTGTATTAGAATATGCATCGCTTTAAAAAGATACGACGTTTAGTTTACTTTTGAACGGTTGAATTTTACATGGATAGATCAATTAGTTTAACATGTGCGGTAAAGACGTCACAGATCAAGCTAATCTTAAGTATCTTTTTTGGAGAAATCTTTCTATTCCTTATTTTTTAGGGAGAAATGAAAAGGGTGTTTATACAGAGTTTCACGGCGTTCCGTCCACTATCCCAATCTATGTGGATACATTGTTTGACGCTTAGGTAGTTAATTTGTTCGAGAACTTCAACTCTGTGTCAAAAATCAAGCATTTCATAATAAAGTTCATTCAGCTTGTGTTATAACACCAATAACAAAAGTCCAATCCTACACACACATAACATCATATCTCTCATTCGATAATTCCCATCATTTCCTCATCGCCGCAAGATGGCGTTATCTTACCACCCACCCTCCACCCCTCCCACCATCATTTCCTCACCCACCCATCATCTGGAGACTGTATACTGCATGGGCCGAGATGTCGTTAGGGCCTAGGGAGAGATGGGGATGCCCTAATGATCGGCCACCCCTTGACCAGTTTTTTCTGGAACCATCAACACGGTTTTTGCTCGAGAAGGCTTCTCCTCTCTTAGGGGGTGCGTGGACCATTGCTTAGTGGGTTTCGCAAGGGATGAAGAATATTGATGGGTTTTAGGAAATTGGCCTAGTGGGTTGTGATGTTGAATACCAGAACGGAGGCTTTCATAAATGCCGGAATGTACAACATTCTTCATAGATGTTCGTAATTAAAAATAATAATGTTACAAATTACTATTTACAAATTCTAAACATATATAAATTAACTTCTGGCTTTAAGTCTAACCGTAGTGTCATCTTGGGATATATGTTTCTCAGCCTGACACGAACACATACAAGTCATAATATCTCACTTTGTATCACGCTCAGCTATATGATTTAAACAGTGTTACAAAGGGAGAACACCACGCTTTCAGTTTGCATACAAAGTTTACCAGAGATGCTTCCGAAAAATTTGAAATAATTATATGAAACAACATTAAAGACGGGTTGTTTTACAGAAGTTGAACAATTCATCAAATTTCAAAGTAAGTTTTCAAGTACCGTAAAAGTTCTATTATTATATCATGGTATTGGTTATTGGTCATCTGTTTGACATAACTGAAATATTAAAAGAACTTTCAAGGAAATTTTAAATAAGATATGAAATTTGATGAATTTTTCCACTTCTGTGAAATAACCCATCCTTAGCGTCTTAAATTGCAGGCTAATTTGTTAGCTTTTGGGGACAACTCATTTGTTTCTACGGAAATCGTTGTGTCTCCCTTACTCTTGGGGTGAGAAATAAGATTTAAATGGCGTTAGAAAGAGAAAGCACCAGGATTTGTATTTTAATCTAGAAATTAACCACAGAATAATTAAAATGTGCACCTTTACGATACCAAAGGTTCCGACCGCAATTAGAAAAAAACTTATGAAACTTCGTGAATTTTTTTATGAATTATTTTTATATGAAACGTCAAAAATATTTATTTATTTATTTATTAACGGACATCGTCAAAATTACAAAATAATAATTAAATAATAAAAAATAAAAATAATAAAATAATAAAAAACACAAACACATAAATCATTATAAATGCCGATTTCCATTCTCTTTTAATATTTTTCTTTTAGTGTTATAATTATATTTTAATTTTTAATCTTTATTTTTAGTTTGAATTTATCTTTATTTTAATGTTGTTTTTTTTAATGTATAATTTCTTATATTATAAAAAGGGGGCCTCAGCACGGGTAAACAACCCAGTGAGGCCAACATTACTGAATTAGAATATGAAATATTGTAAAATAATGTATCAACAATAAAAAATAAAAAAAATAATACGAATACAGTAAAATGAAAAATACAGGATTAGACAAAGGTACATGAAAGCAAAGACATAAGGCAGATATAATATAAGAAAATAAAGTGACAAGTCGAATCAAGTCAAGACTACGCCGTGGGTCAGGACCACAGGACACTTATAATATTCCGTCACTTGTTTAGCGACCGGCAAAAATCATTCAGACTTATCCCAAAAAAGTTAAGGTTTCGACTTGAGTTGACCAGTCTACACATTCTGGACAATGGTGAATAATATCCAAAATTTGTCGAATGATGGTTTAGGAAGAGCAGTTCATTATTTCAGAGTCTGTGCGAGGGGATATTGAAGGGAATTAGTTGCAGTAGAGTAGGTGAATCAATAATACCATTTATAATTTTGAAGAAGCAAATGAGGTCATTTCTTTCCCGACGGACTTCCAAAGGAGAGAGGTTTAGAGTTATTTCATCATATGAGTATTTGACTTTTTCTAATCCTAGCCTCCTAGTAATCCCTCTTAAGAACCGATGTTGAACAGATTCAATGTAATGTAAAATACAAAGTAAAGATAAAGTTTTTAATTCACTTATTTAATAAAATGCGTATATTTTTTCACTTTCAAAAAATTTTTGTTACAAAAAACTTAAATTTTATTTATTTTTTATGTTTGCATTCAATTTAAAATATTACAATTTGAAAGCATATTTCATCATCTTTCAAAAAAAAATTATTTAATTTTCGGATATGTTCAGAAATATTCCAACTCCAAAATATGCCCAAGGCATGAAGAGTTATGTAGTAATTACAGTTTACACGATAAAATCATCGGTAAGCGACTTCAGAAACTTTATGATAGACTTTTAAAATTTGAATATTTTAATTGCATATGTCGATTTGTAATATTAAAATGTGAAAGAGATTTTCAAAACATTATTTTATTGAAATGAAATTAAATGTCAAATGAGAATATTCAATGAAATGATATTATTTTTCCAAGACCCGCGGGATTATTTGAACTTCATTGAAATACAACACAAAATATATCTTTGTAAAAGATATATTAACAAATTTAACATGGTCTAGTGGATAAAGACGTTGTTCTTGAAAGACAAAGATCATGGGTTCGATTCTCAGTCCTTTTTATTTTCTGTGTCTTATTCTGTTTCATGTTTTGTTCAGATTTGTTAGTATTATTTTTTCTTCAATGATATATTACATTGATGGGTATAACCGTTAAAGAAAAGTTGCTAAAATTAAAATGATCTATTTGCTCAGTAATTCACGCTCATACCGCGAAATTTCTTGAAATTCAAAGGAATGGGTATTTTGCTAAATTCGTTATTTATTTTTACACGCATACTAATTAATTGTATATACCTGGTTTCAGATGACTTTGGAAAAGATTTTCTATTTTTTTGAAAAATGATTTCTTGTTAGACGATTGACAAACATTTTGTCTTTTTTAATTGTGTCAGATTTTCCAAGCTCCATAACTCACGAGGAGTATGAATTTGAGAATTTAAATTAATGTGTTGACAAAATAATTTTAGAAATAAAATTCCGTTAAAATTTCAATACGCCAGAGCTCATTGTTTGAATGTTATGTTGCTCCAAACTAACACAGTAAAGTTGTTCTGAGTTGTGGGAAAAGTCGTTACATTCCGTAGTAAATAAACAATTTTTCTTAGATTCTTCTAGTGATCAAACGCTTTTCAAAATACAGACACGGCTCTTTGGGGATGCTGTGTGGATCATGGACTGGATTATAGCGTGTTCTATAATCCACTTCACCTTAGCCACAATTACATCATAACAAATTATACTAGCGAAAGAATAATTACATTTAGACTGAATTAGTCTTATATCGTTTTACCAACGGAACAAATGTTTGGGGTTTTAGTACCATCAAAGGATGGTGTACCACTGTTACTTACGCTCCCTACATATCTAATCTACCTCCACAACAAGTAGCTACCGGGGTAGGCAGTAACAATATTATGTCTTGGTAGTAGGATGGGTTTTTGGTAAAATGGATTACTACTTACCATTGTTGTGACTCTTTTATTGTTTGAAAATGGAACAAAATTTAAGTAAGCTCTTTATACGTGCTTGCATCACCAAACGTACTACGTTTGGTTTTCTTTGCGTTCGTTAGTATACCTCCTCAAAGTTTTGTGTAAAAAAAATGTTTTAATTTAATTCACTTAAAAAATTGGAAACAGTTGTATGCAGATTTAGACAAGCGATGAAGTACCTACCAATTAAAAATACTACTTTCGGTTGTAAATCTGTATGTAACTCGGGTTAAATGAACTGTAGAACTCGGAAATACTTTGATTTTGAAAATTTGGAAATAATTTTTGAAACAATAAACAAAAGCGATAAAGTATGTACAAAAATCATTTTATTTGAATTAAATACTTAATAATTTCGTATCTAGGTATATATGTGTGTTTTTCTTTTGTTTAGATTTTTGACAGATGTCGTAATTTTTAACGTTTTTTAATGGAGTTCATTTGAAAAGTTAATTTCTGATCGTCTCTAAAATTAATAAAGATCGTATTTGATAGGCAAATATTTATTTAAATGCAACAATTATAATATTTCGTGTAAATTTTACCGGTTTGCGTCAGTAATGTAATATTTTATTATTAAAAAAATGGAAGTGATTTTTGAAAATCAATAACTTTGAATATCCCATGATTTTTCACGGCGCTAGTACTTAAATGATATGCAATATTCCAGCTAATCTGTTTTAATGTAAATCAATGTTCTAAAGAACTGAAAAAATCAACAGCGAAATTCTTTTAAGATTCTTGCTGGAAGTCGATCCCTACGAAAATTAAGGTATAAAGTAGTAAACTCGAAAAGGTTGGGAACCCTTTCGGTAGGGTGCTGTATTGTCTTTGGACAGTTAATTTGATTGAAAACTTCTTAGCATTGAAATGATGTTGTTATGAAAATAGTATTATAATTCTATTAGATAGTACAGAAAATCTCTGCAAATTTCATAATGCATCAGCTCACGTGCTCTTCTAGTGTATGTTAGCGCGGAGCCAATATTATAATATTTACACATTTTCAATATTAATTCTACACAAGATTTTTACTGCTCTGAGCCAGTAGGACTATAAATACTGACACACGGAGAGTAATCAATTTTAGCCTTCACGATAAATTAACACGCATGATTAATTAAAAAAAAACCAATTTAAGACTATTTTATCCATTTGTCTTGATAATATATCACCGTTATACACAATTTTTTCTTTTGTAATGCAAAAATATTCGGATTATGAACGCGTGTTCCGAAATCATGATAATATATTCGTAATTTACTAAAAGTTTATCAAGAAACCTGTTAATTCATTCGTAAGGCCTGCAATCCTGTTTTTTATCGGAGTAACCAGTAATTTGAAGAGATTCTTAATAAATTAGCAATATTAATTTTGCATTATTTTTTTAATAATAAACTTATGTTTATAAGACAAGGTTTTATGCATAGCACAAAGGATAACAAATTTTGATAAACAACAATTAGTCACCTTAAATATCAATAAAAAAATTATAATATTTGATAAGTCAACATATTTCAGCAACAAATGTAGATATAATATGTCTAGTGGGAAATTTAACACTAACAATAATAATAATAACAATAACCTTTCCTACAAAAATAAAGTTTGTTGTTTACAGGTGAAAAAAATTAAATAAGCAGTGATTTTTGATTGAAGTACTAGTAGATATTGAATTATTTGGCGTGTTGGAAATAAGCCGACGTAGCTCAGTGGTTCAGAGCACCTGACCGAACATCAGAAAGTGCGGGTTCAATTCCCGTCGGCGGCATTTATTTTTGCTCGGGAGATATTTTCAATTTGTATTGATATTTCAGGCGAATAATTATTGCTTTTAATAATTTTGTAATTTTTCAACTAGTGCAACCCTAGTGCTGAGAGGTGAAAAGAAATGTGAAGAAAAAGGAGAGAGAAAATAGTTATACTAGATATATAACTAAGCTGTCCTGAAATGGGAATATAACTCTTACGTGACAATTTTCCTCTAAGGACGGGTTGTTTCGGAGAATTTGAACAATTCATCGAATTTCAACGTTCATTTTCGGGTTCTGTGAAAGTCCTATTCAAGTTCTGTTATTATATCATTGTAGGCTAGTTGCTTGAAAAAACTGAAATAAAAACAGAATTTGAAAAAATCTTTCACAGATCTTGAAAATGAACGTTGAAATTTGATGAATTGTTCAAATTCTCCGAAACAACCCGTCCTTAATCTGACATAAAATTGATGAAAATTGCTTCAATATTTTAGTGTCAGCAACCTTTTGGGATCATAGACGAAATAAAAACATAAAATATGTGCCATAAAAATAAAAATAAAGTTTACTTCTAGTCGTATCTTAAAAATGGAACGACACTGCAACGAAATTCAAATATTTGCTTTTCGTTACAACTTTTGTATTATTTTCTCGTCGAAATGGCGGCTTGCTGACAAAAAATGATAAATTTATCCATTAACCGTGTAATTGGTACGGATTTGTGGTGTTTTCAGAATTTTTTTACAAAGATATTCAACCATTCTTGACTAGCGCGCGCCAATATTTCTACAGCCAATGAGATTGGTTGGAAAAACGGAGAAGCAATTCTTTTCTAGTTGAAAAAAATAATAATATGAACGTCGTCGAAAAAAGCTTCGCATAGACGCCGCTAGATGCTGACTACGGTACATTTTTTATCGTAAAAAAAGCTCTCACTCATACATACATACTAGACAGGTATGAATATTATTTCTTCGATATTGGATTGCGTCTAGGATGAGCTTAGTGAGGACGCATCAGGAGGAATTTATTTGGTTTGTAAAATAGAGAACATTTTAAGTGGGACAAATTTGATTGTTTCATGAGTTTTTAATGATATTTGTAATGAAAATCCATTTTTGTTTAGTGTCATGTAATTACGAAGATGTATGATAAGTTCTGAAGACAATTTTCTGATGGGAAAGCTTTGTGTTTGTAAGGCAAATTTCAATATTTTTTTTGTGCAGACTGATTGTAGGGAGTTTCAAATTTTTTTTCAAACTAGTTTGGAACCCCCGCCCGCAGTCCCCTCTTACCCCGAAAATTCATAAAGTTACTAAGTGCGTAGTGAGTTTTACCAATGATTACATTTATTTAATATGTTATTATTGAATTTTAAATACTAAATTACTTAAAAATACTAAAAATACTGAGTACTTACAGAAGTAAATCGTTATAATTTAGGTACATTTACCACATTAATATTGAATATAATGTTTTTCTAATTTTATTTTTTTAATGGATTAAATGTAAGAAATGGATGTACCCGTACGAAATACCATTTCCATTTTTTTTTTGTGAATACGGTACAAGAGACTCAACTGTTCCCAACCGTCTGAAGCCAGTGAGACTATGGCATCCCCAATTGGGGTATGTTGGGTGGCAGAAGGTAGTGGAGAGGGGAATGAGATGGGGAAGAGAAAGGTGAAGCAGTATCTGGCTATTTAGATCTGGTCACCAAACACGGCTAAAGCCATTTCGAGCAACTTTTTAATTCTTCGTCTCTGGGACGTGCTGCAAGTATACTACATATTATTTTAAATGAAAAAAAACACAAATTCCTCAAATTAAATTTACATGCGCACGCCGGGATTCGAATCCGCGACCTTCAAATTGCTAGTCGAGAGCCTTATTCCTCGACCACGAAGGCCGTCAACCTTATCAATAAACGTGTTATGAATTTTGCAGAACTGAAAACCATCCATTTAACATTTGTGTATTTTCGTAAAATTTTAAACATGTTTAATTGTAAGGCACTTTATATTTTCTAACTAGGTAAAACTAAATCACTTCGGTAAATTGTATTCCCAAATAGCATTATATATTAATTCATAATACATCCACTCTTACATAATATTCATAGTGGTATGATAAATCGCTTATCATTATGTCTATTTTATTAAATATTTGAAAGAAAAACAAATCTTTCTAGGTTATGAATAACCTAACAACATTTTTATTCCCCCTACTATAATCTTTAAAGCGGGAAATGTGCCTTGTGTATTGACGGAGGACTTAGCCAGCATAAGATTGAACCGGCGACGCCTGGTTAGGAACCCGACACTTTGGACTACTCGAGCAATTAACAGCTAAAACCTCCACTCATACCGCCGGCCAACAAACAACAAAGAAAAATGCCTCCCTACAAAACACCCCTACTTAAATGGTAAACACGCAACCTGTAATACTTTATTATCGACGCGACGCGACACTAGCGCCAGATACGGGGATGTTTCTACCCTAGCGGGAAAAAGTATAATGTCCTCCCGCGGTTTTCCATATTACCATGAAAAACAAAACTTCTAACTAGCAACGAGAACACTCATAAAAAAGTACCATTCAGTAATGCTGTCGAAACCTTTATACGTTGTTTTGGTTCTGACCTTCTTTCTGAGTGTTTTAATTTATTGCTACGCGTCTTAATTAGTACTTTTGCAGGGCGTGCTGGGATAATGCAAGCTGCGTGGTACGCTCTGCGCAGTCAACGTTTGCGAACGTGAAAAAAAACATGAATTTATGCCGGCAAAACTTGGCCAACATATAGTTTTTTTTTCGTTGCCCGCCGTCCGTACGTATATACAAACCTTGTTAATTATGTATCGACTAATTTTTTTAACCGGGATAATGAGTCTCGTCTCGTACGCCGGATTTTAACCATTATCTCATAGAAAGATTCACTATTTGGTTATGATATATTGTTGCAGTTCGAAGTTGTAAGTGTTGAGTGCATTTTTAACGGTTGAAGTTTGCTTCATCGACGTGAAGCTAGCGCAGGTTGTTTACTGAGAGATTGAGGTTATGTTGTGACGTTCCTGAGCGCTTTTAACAGCTTGACAATAATAATTTTGCAGGCGGTCAGAATACGAACTAAATACACACCATATTGTTTTGTGATTCAGCACTTCAAATTAATTGTTTTTATTAGTAAAAGCGTTTACTTTTTGGCTTACCATAGTTATGATAACATATTTATAAACTGTTTTTAATTTTGTATTATTGATGGGAGGGTAGGTACTTCCAAAACCGGTCAACAAAATAAAATAAAATGGTTCATGACGAATGAATTATTTTTTGTATTCTTTTTTAAATACGTAAAGTTATATAAATGGGAAAACCAAAAGTTACCTATATGAAGAAATATTTTTCTCAAGATTTTGGTATTCATGGCATCTGAAAACGTAAAAGGTCTACATAAATTAAATAAACCATTAACGCGCTTTCTTAATAGCGGAAATTAATTTGCCATGAAAAGATAGTTTTTGATGATTGACTGAATTCTTCTCATTTATGGCGTGTAATTAATAAAATAGTTCATTATAATGTTTTCATTACGTATATTATTTGGTAAAGTTGCATCTTAAATAACGTAATAATTTTTTAAATAACACTTGGTTACAAACTCATTACTACTAGAAACAATTAACGCCGGGAGAGATGGAAAGTATGTACAAAATGGGAAATTAGGCTCTTAGTTTGGGTTATTTTAATAATTTATGCGTATTTACTAACCTTCTAACTAAACTAAAGTAAGAACTATCAAAAGAAGTGATTTTTTTAAAAATTTGGTTTAAAAATATCTACCCGTAAAAAGGAATGTTTTATCCAATTCAATCATGACGGCCGGCGTGGTCTAGTGGTATACGCTTTTGACTACAGATCCGAAGGTCGCGGGTTCGAACCCGGCGTGCGCAAATAAATTTTATTTGATTAATTTGTGTTATTTCACAATTAATTAATTTAAAATAATATATAGTATATTTGCGGCACGTTCCAGAGTGGAAGATACTCTCAGTATCGCCCTGGTGTAAGACCACCATTCAGAATTGAAACGTTGCTTGAAATGGCTTTAGCCGTGTTTGGTGACCAGATCTGAATAGCCAGGTACTTCCCCACCTTCCTCTTCCCCATCTCCCTCCCCTCCCCAATACCCTCAGCCTCACAACATACCCCAATTGGGGATGCCATAGTCTCACTGGCTCCAGACGGGAGCAGTTGGGACTCTTGTGTGGTAATACTGTAAAAAAAAAAAAAAAAATCAATTTTAAATGTCTTTTATAATTGGTTTGACTGAAGATTAAACCTTCCTACCTAGAAATTGGAGTCAATTGGAACAATTCTGCCAACCTTGCTAAATGCCGATCGGTTAGGACCGACGTTTATTTCGTACATTAACAACTGTAATGTCATCCGAATTCAGAGAAATGCGTTATGTCCACGTGACCGACACCGACTTCAAAATTATCATTGTCAATCTCTAAGCAAGTTTTCACGTCCACTTTTAAAAAATGAGATGAAAATACTACTAGTGCATTTGTGAAAATGGACATCTTTTTCAAAATGAGTTGTTTAATCAATTAAATTGTTTTTAAATGCTGTGATATTAGATGGTTCGACGTAAACTTTTTGAAATGTGTGTTTTAACGAGAAAACTTTGCAAGTTTTTAAAACAGTTTTGGTCGTTGCGGAACTTTTTAATGTTCACGTAAGTTTGTGGCATAATTCGCTTGTGGAAACTTCTTGAAAGGAGGAAAGGTAGGAACAAAATTATGTTAATTATTTTTTAAATTTCTTTTTAATATGGACAACTGTTCATTTGATTGTCGTGGTGGTAGACAACATTCGATAAGAGAAGGAGATATCGTATTTAATGCAATTATTAATTATTTTTATTTCTGAAATGTTTATTCGTTTATTTATTTTGTTTCTATTGTTTGAACCCGCGTCCGTACTCGTTTTGTCCCCAGTTATTTATTTACTAGTTGAAGTGTCCCGGCGTTTCTGGGAGTTACCCTAAAGAGATAGACATATACAATTGCGGACTTTTATGTAGGCTTTTTAAAGATATACAATTCCGTAGTACCTTACGAAACATTACTTGAAAGGGCTTTAGCTGTGTTTGGTGACCAGATTTTCCTCGTACCTTTTTCTTCTTCACTTCCTTCAGCCTCAACGTTCCTCAGATGAAGATACATCAGTCCTACTACGCATTAAGGCGATGCACTACGTCGTGTAGTATTTTAAATTAAGCCGCTATCAATAACAACCCTTACGTAGATGGCGAGTTTTAAATTCCCGTTTAACACCATCGGTCTGTTTTGATTTATGCAAGAAAAAAACATGGCCAAAAAGTGCCTTTTTTATTTTATTTTGTGGATGTTCAGGCATAATTATTTAATTTTTTTCCGATCATTTTATAAATAACTTAATTTGCCACATTAAACAATAAAATCATAACCGAAAATGGGTTCGTAAGTAGAAGATTTTGAACTTTAAAGCAGTTTTCATAGGCCTTTACATTATTTTTTTCTGGGCTTATAAAAAGACTTATCTAAAAAATACTCGATTATTTCAAAAGCCAAGATGTATTATACTTGCAGTATTTAATTAAAACATCTGAAACATTTCTAGGCGACCAAATTTTCAAACCAAAAACACATGATTTTGCATAACTACGTATGGCATTGCCTTAAAATAAAACAGTAGACATAAGTTAGTTCTGTAATTATACGTGTAGTTATATAAATTGATAACATTTAAATACTTTCCTAATGATTGCCGTCCGGATAGCAGAAACATTTTAGTACGAGTCGCGGTGGGGCCATTAACTTTTCTTATTTTATTTTATTAACAAGTGTAATATCTATTTATATAAAGAAAATGTCTGTGAGGGGAGACGAGGTATGATCTTTATACAAATCTATAGTTTTATTCCGAGATGAGATTTCGATAAGCCACCCTTATCCCCGTTTCCCACTTCAGTATTTTGATACTACTTAACGAAATTTTGCACACTTGTTTTTCAAAATAAGAGAAAAATTAATGTGTATATCTGATTTTTAAAAACTCTGCGTAATGCCCGGGTAACCCTATGTTATTGAGCTAGTCTATATACAGGGTTTTCCAATAAGAGGTGTTATTTTGAATAGCCCGCTATTTCGGTAGATGTTACTTTAAAAGCTGTCATTTTTTGACATTTGACAAGTAGAAACTACGCCATTAATAAAAACGCATTGAAATTATTAAAATTTACTTGAGTGAATCGAATGCAAATCATCTCGAGTGATGAGGCCCATTTCCACCTCGGTGGCTTCGTCAACAAGCAAAATCGTCGCATCTGGGGCACGGGAAAACCCAAGAGTTATTGTTGAAATATCTCTCTATCCTCAACTTGTGACTGTTTGGTGCGGTTTATTGTCCAGCGGAGTCATTGGACCTTATGTTTTCGAAAATGAGGCTGGAGCAACAGTTACGGTGAATAGATTGTGCTATCGAGAGATGATTAATGATTTTTTATGGCCGGAATTAGATGGTATTGCTCTGGACTTATTGGACTTACTGGATTAATGTAGTTTTGTAACGGTAACAATGTGGGTTTCACGATACTACATAAAGTGTATGGTAGAAATAGTCGGGGATACCTGAGGAAGCCATGAATCAAATAATTATGTGCGGTAAAATGAGACGTAAGTGGTGAACGAAGAAAGGAGTGTAAGGAGAATGTATTATTTGGAAGTGAATGGTTAAAAAAATCATGGACACCCAGGGAAGACGTGGCAAGAACAAGTGACTTAAATAAAATGTAAATGTAAAATGTAAAATACTAAATAGAATACAATAATATATTTCCACCTTAAAAGTACTCACAAAACTTTACCCCAAATCATTGATAAGTCCCCCAGCAACGCCGGGTCGTCAGTTAGCGTTGAATAATCATTAAAAAATGTTCATCCTTTGTGAGCTTTTGGTTGCGTTTTGTAATTCTCGCCGTGATTATTAACCAAATCACTGAGTTGTTTATGGTCGTAAATCACATTTTCAATTCATTCCAGGATTCAAGTTGCGTTATTCCAAAGGAGATGAAACAAAGCATTATATATAATGTTTCAACAGTTCTCGTTATTAAGGTAATATTGAAATCTCGTAAAATTGATCAAAGAACTATATAAAATTTATAAAAAAATAACAAATTATTATAAGCAATAATTATTACCCTGAAACAAAATTAAAATTGACAAAATCTTCCGAGAAAAAAAATCCCTAACTAACTAACCATCGGTTCTCTACAGGGGTAGACAGAGAGGACGCACCGCCAAACAACCCGGTCTTGGCGCACACTCCTTGCCTCATTCACATTCATATATCGTGCTTTGTCTTCCTCGGGCGTCTCCGATTTCTGCTACCATTCAAATTTGTGTCGTTGGCGGCATTTATTTTTTCTATTTATGTTTGTGTTTCAGGCTAACACTTATTGCTTATAATAATTTGTTATCCTTTGTGCTTTGCACAAAAACCTTGTCTAAAGTAAACATATTTATAAAAAATACTGACTGATATTGGTTTAAGATATGGCATGGAAGCATGCTAATCGTTGCCGAACTACACAGATAAAACTTGCTAATATAAGAATCTTTTCAAATTATTTGTAATCCGGTTAAAAACTGGACTGCAAGCCCTTAACGAATGAATTGACAGGTGTCCTGTTAAAATTTTAGTAAAAATCGAATGTATTACCGCGTTGTCGGAACACGTGTTCACAAAAATCATTATATTTTCGCAATTCGTTAATATATATTATCATGGCAAATGTAGGTGCATGAACGCGAGTTCCGATGTATTAGGAATGTACTGAAACGTTAACAGGAAATTGCCTGCAATCCCGTTATTAACCAGATCTTAATAAATCAGCAATAATCTTTTTTTTTATAAGTAATAATTATTAGCCTGAAACACTCATCCACATTGAAAAATCTCCTGATAAAAGATACATGACGCCAACGGGACTTGAACCCGTATCCTTTCGATTTCCGGTCGACAGCTCTGATCACTGAGATATGGCGGCTTATCTTAATCCTCCAAAGTAGAAAGAAAAGGCGGGGCGCGAGTGGGTGTAACAATTTTTCTTTTAAGGCGATGCCATACGTAGTAATGCAAAATCATGTGTTTTTGGTTTGAAAATTTGGTCGCCTAGAAATGTTTCAGATGCTTTAATTAAATACTGCGTGTAGGATACGTCTTGGCCTTTGAAATGATCGAGTATTTTTTAGATAAGTCTTTTTATAAGCCCAGAAAAATATAATGTATAAGGCCTATTAAAACTGATTTAAAGTTTAAAATCTCCTACTTACGAACCCATTTTCGGTTATCATTTTATTTTATAATGTGGCAAATTAAATTATTTAGAAAATGATCGAAAAAAAATTGAAGATTTATGTCTGAACATCCACAAAATAAAATAAAAGGCACTTTTTGGCCATGTTTTTTTCTTGCATAAATCAAAACAGGCGGATGGTGTTAAGCGGGAATTTAAACCTTATCGCCATCTACGTTAGGGTTGTTATTGATAGCGGCTCAATTTAAAATATTACATGACGTAGTGCATCGCCTTAACCTATTTTTAATACGGGAAAAATTATTTGTAAAATAATATTGTTAATTCTAAATTTGAAATATGAGATCTACACATATGACTTTTTTTAATAGGTCCGAATGGTCGAGTGGTTTAAGACGCTTGTTCCGGTAAGACAAGAGATCCTGGGTTCGATTCCTAGTTGTGGTCGTTATCTTTTTTATTTTTCTGTGTTTTGTTCTATTTCATATTATGATTTATTAGTAGGTATTATCGTCTTCTTCAATAAAAATATATTATTATTAAATGTACGAAGGCACCACGTGGATGTATTATTCCTATATAAATAACTTAACGAAAGTGTCCAGTGCTTGAGTTGCTAAATAACATTCAATTACCTGCGCGCTCCACATGCTCTTCTGTCATTTTCAAAGTGAATCATTTTTTTTTTTTTTAAGAAGAAAGACAAACATTCCCGGGTTACGAATAACCTGACAGTATTTAAAAAAACTCCTACTACCACCACAGTAAGCTGAAAATGTTGCTTGTGTTGTGATGGAGGACTTAGCCAGCCGAGGAATTGAACACACTACGCCTGAGTGGGACTCAAGCGCGATGTCAACTCGGCCACCGACCGGCAAAACAACTTTAAATAAAATTCTTGCTTCAACCATAGAGCTACAATTAGAGGCGCTACATATCTCGTCGAAACTTGTTCCACTATTAAAACGCAATAAGCGGTGCGTGTAAACCAGATTTAGTAGTTTTAGTTAGAGCGTTGGGAGAGTTGGAGGTCAGTTGGAGGTCAGCTGGAGGTAAAAACTATAGGTAGCTTTACAATAATATTACTGGTCTAGTAATATTTACTGTCGCACTACTGGTACATGTTACTTAGAAGGAGGCCAATAGTAAAAAGAAGACTTACCCATTTTATATTATTCGGCCTAATCATGCTGTCTCTTTCGTACACGAATGCCTCTTTCATAAATTTAGACATTACCTTTATTGAGGCGACATAAGATTCTAATAACCGTCACATTTTAAATGTTTTTTACAAAAATCTCAAATGTTTCTAGAGGGATCCCTACGGATGTAAGTTATTTATATTTATGATTAATAAAAACAGGACCTTACAATTAAAACATTTTATGTAAAATGGTTAGAATATTTTACAAAAGTTTTTCAACAATAAAAATAGTTGTAACCACCAGAATTTTATTTTTCTAGACGATGAATTAGTAACTTCCCGGAGGATACCTTTGGTAGCATTTGAAATCTTAGTAATACGTTTAAGGCGATGCACTATGTCGTGTTATATTTTAAAGCGATCTGCTATCAATAACACCCCTTACATAGATGGCGATAAGGTTTAAATTCCCGTTTAACACCATCCGCCTGTTTTGATTTATGCAAGAAAAAAACATGACCAAAAAGTGCCTTTTATATTATTTTGTGGATGTTCAGGCAAAAATATTTAATTTTTTTCCAATTATTTTATAGATTACTTTATTTCCAACATTATAAAATAAAATAATAATCGAAAATTGGTTCGTAAGTAGGAGATTTTTAACTTTAAAGCAGTTTTCATAGGCCTTATACATTATTTTTTTCTGGGCTTATAATAAAACCTATCCAAAAAATACTCGATTGTTTTAAAGGCCAAGATGTATTCTACTCGCAGTATTTAATTAAAGCATTTGAAACATTTCTAGGCGACCAAATTTTCAAACCAAAAACACATGATTTTGCATTACTACGTATTGCATCGCCTTAATCAAAAATAATTAAAATAAACCCCAAGAAAGATCGATTTTCTAGGCCTGCTAGGGCAAAGTCAATCGTAGGTCCGTCCATTACGCCGGGCCGCGCGCTGAAAATGATTTGAACACGTCTGCATTACTTATGTCATTAAGATTCCCACTTTATTTTAGAAATTTGATATGGCAAATTCAAACGCAACCAGAACCGCGCGTCGCATATTATTGTGCACAGCTGCTTCACTTAGGCTGTTAAGATTCTGGGTTGCTTCTAGGATATTATCTAATCTATACAATACTATATAACAATTATATTATAATACTAGCTGTACCCCTGTCTGTGCAGATAGATAAACAATAGCCCGTGTTGCTTTTACATCCAACAGATGGCGCTGTTTAAAAAAGCATGTGATTTCCTACCACATATAATATAGGTATATAAAAACACGCGTATTTGAATGCAAAGTTGTGTCAACATTTCAAAGCAATCTGTGAAGAAGTCTCATAGATTTAAGATTTTGAACAAACTCACTAACGTTTTTATTTTTATAGATTATCGTTTTTGTTTTATATAATTCTGTTAATTGTTGATTGAATTTTTGGAATAATGTAAAAGAAATAACTAATTTCTCATAGATTTATAAAAAATGTTTACTTTTCCATATCAATGTTGAAACCACATTGAAAATCAATAAATATAAAAAACCTTGAACCTTCATATCGTTATGTCGATATTCTCATCAATATCTCGGGTGAATGATTTGCAGGAAAGGGTAACGGGGCGTTTTCAAAACTTCAATGCTGATTTTTAGTACTTCCTTCAGTCTTATAACTCAGTTTTCAAAATCAGGCTGTAAAATTGTTCCGCCCGCTGTCAGGTAGATACAATGTAGGCACTGCAATACCAACACTGAAGGCATTCACATAATATAGCAGTGAGTTTCGGGCGTGTTCGTTTTTTCAAACTAAGCTCATTTTTGCATTACTTGAAATTTAAAAAAAAAATTGAATGATCGTGATGCTGACGTTCCATCATAATTTGAACAACTTTTAATTTTTGTGGATTTGACCAATTATCCATTACGACAACTTGTTCAAGATACCACACGGAAAATAAACGTTCAAGCACTTTTGCTTTGCATCAAAAGAGCAACTATACAATTGAATGTATGTAATAATATAATAATACAACTGAATGAACGTCTCCACTCTATCTAACCGGCGAACATACCTTGACTCTGTATAAAATCTGTAACAACGTTATTGACTGTCCCGACTTACTGAAATTAATAAATTTCTAAGTACCACCCAGAGTAACAAGGCTTAACGACTTATTCCACATTAGCAGGACGCGTTCAAATGCTGGTGTCAGGGATCCAATCAGAAGAATGTGCGAATCACTTATTCAGAATCAAAACCTCAAGGACTCTGACTTATTTTTTGATACACGCACTAGGTACTTTTAGTAGAAAAATGAAGACTGTTTTCCTACAAAGTTCAAAGCAAACTACTTAGTCATACTTCGTTTAAATATATATTATTTTTTAAATTTCTGTTTAACATTGTTTATCTATTCAAATATATATTTTTGTTTTACCCTCTAAATTTTTTCAAAAATAATTTGTAAATTCTTATAAGGATATTGTGTATTTCTTTCATATCTCTATTTGTAAAATAATATTCTTATGTATATATTTTTCCCCTATTTATAAGTCAAAATATTTGTATATGTTTTTAACTGCTGTTTAAGTTAATTCGTGAGAAATAGTTTGGATGCAGGTAAATTCTCTAGTTGATGTTTTGTATATTCTTGTCAATTGATATCTGTATCTGTTTTTTCTCCTAAATAAAAAAAAAAAAATGAAATTAATAAAACACGATGTATTTTCTTCATCAAAAATCGCAACTTTGTATCGTCATTATTATGAAAACAAAGTATTTTGTGTACACCACTATTCAGTCAAAATAATCGCTATTGGTTTCGAAACATTTTTTTAGAATATGAATACAGCACAATAGTCTCAACTGTTCCCAACCATCTGGAGCTAGTGAGATTATGGCATTTAAGAGGCCGAAGGTAGTGGAGAGAGGAAGGTGGTAATATACTGAGCTATTGAGATTTGATCACCAAACAATGTATTTTGTTGAATGTCTTATATGGACTGAAACTAAGGACGGGTTTTTGCACAGAATTTGAACAATTTCAAAGTCGATTTTCAAGTTCTGTGAAGGTTTTATTCAAGTTATTTCATAATTTCAGTTCTGTGAAACAACTGGCCAATAATGATACAATAACAGAACTTAAATAGAACATTCACAGAACTTGAAAGTCAACTTTGAAATTTAATGAATTATTCAAATTATGCGAAACAACTAGTCCCAAGTGTATCTTCCACTCAGGAACGTGCCGCCATCACAAATACATATATTAGTTTGAATAAAGCAATTATGAAATATCACAAATTAATTAAATATGTGTGGCGGGATTCGAATCCGTGACCTCCGGGTTGCTAGTCGAGAGTGTTACCCCTTGACCACGGAGGCCGTCAACTATCTAAATCTGAATGCATAATGGGTATGCAATGGAGGATGAATCTGAAATCTGAAGTCATAAAAACGTCGTGTTATTTTACGGTGATGTTTGCACTCAATTCGCCGTCCACCCACCCATAAATTATTATTTCATAGGTTGGCTAATTCCATGGTTCTCTCTCGTTGTTTGCCATCGGAAAGGCAGCTATGAAAGTCGAAATAAATTTTAAAATACAGAAACACGTACTTAAGTCTTGGTTGTTTAAAAAAAAGATTTGCAATTAAAGCAACGGGTCGTAAAAGCATTGTAGCTAGTGAAAATTAAGTTGATACAATGTCTAAGGATTCTGTAATATTTTCTTGATTATCAATTCAATTTTAGAAAAACTTCAATTAAACTCACGAATGAAGTTTTCGTAAATAATTTAATGCAAATCTTGAAAGTGGACATTAACCCACTTCTCGACATCGGATAGACGTCGATGTCGATGACAATGCATTCTATCAACTTTTGGTGGCAAACACGTAATATACACATTTATCTGAAATTGGATGATATTATAGCAGTTTATCTAAATATCGGTTTAACCCAATCATTTCTTCAGTTGTTAGCGTGGTTGACTCTAGTCACTAGGGAGGAAGGTTCAATCCTCAGTCAAACAAAAAAAAGACAGATACATTTTTTAATATACGTATTAATAAAAATACACGTATTGTAGAAAAAAAGATTATTTGAATAGATACCAGAGATGTGCAAAATGGGTACCCAAAACCATTTGAAATGCAAAATGGAAATGGGTCAAAACTTTTCCATTTGAAAATGCAAAATGGTTTTTAGAAAAGCATTTCAAATGCTAAATGCAAAATACCTATTTTCAAAATGCATTGAAAAAGCAAAATGGTTTCTCAGGTCAAACAATGAAAATAATTATAGAATTTTTAAACAATTTCGTCATTCAATAATGGACATCAATGTAGAACAAACATATTGATGGTAAATCCAAAAACACCACGACTACAGATTATGAAACCACAAAAAAATTGCGCAGGACTAATGTTGCCAACGTAAAAACATAGAAACTGCTATCTAACATTTAATATTACAACGTCATGGCCCCATGTTCAGTATTTGAATCAGTATTTTTTGTAATGGTATCACTCAAATGCCAGGGCTCCTACCAGGGAGCAACTTTATAAATGAAAATTATCTCTCATAGCGAGGTTGAGGACTGACTGATATTTGGGGCCTATGAAAAAAAAATGAGTGGAGAAAGTAGGAAGAATGTTGCAAAAAAGCATTTAAAATGGAAAATGCTTTGAGAAAAGCATTTAAATGCAAAATGCAAAATGCTTTTTAAAAAAGCATTTAAAATGCAAAATGGAAAATACCCATTTTGCATTTTGCATTTCCATTTGAAATGGATTTATTTGAAAAAAAGCACATCTCTGATTCCTACTACTCCCAACCGTGTGTAGCGAGTAGAACTATAGAATCCCTGATTGAGGTATGTCATGAAGCAGGAGATGGTGAAGAGAAGGGTTGGGAGGTGTCTGTCTTATCAGACCTGGTCACTAATATTTTACATATCGTAGTCGTTCACCAGCGATCCTGAGAGAATCTACAACTCTGACAATAGATGATGCGCAATTAAATCTTTAAATTCATGTTTTAACTCGATCGTTTGGCATTTCGTTTCCCTAAAAATTTGTTTGTACATTCCGTTTCCGGTTGAAGATGGTAGCCGTGTTGGATACTGCTTTTTTATCCCGCCAGAGTTCGACCTGTCGAATCGGAATAATTACTATTGTAGTATGACTACTTGCCTGAAGATAGTTTGAAAAGAGAATTCCTTTTTGAAATATAAAAATGTTCCATAAAATATATGATTTATAATGAAGTAGGTAAGTATTTTCAAATCTTATGATCTTGGAGATAATTTTCATTAAGCAACCTAAACCTTTGAATATTATACCAACACAAATAGAAATGTAAGAATGTTTTCATATATCTTTTCAATTTTACCTTTCGTAATATCTTTATACAGGGTTTTCCAATAAGAGGTGTTATTTTGAATAGCCCGCTATTTCTGTAGATGTTTTATTTATTTTTATTTTTATTTGGTACATTATTTTTTCCAATTTATGTTTTCCAGTAATGCAGGCCTCACTAGGTGGCTTGCCCGTGCTGAGGCCTTCATTTTATAATATGAAAATATAATCTTCATATTACATTTAAAGAGAAAATAATACATTTAAAAAGAAAATAATACATTTAAAATTAAAAATACGAAATACATAATAATACATTTAAAATTAAAAAATAATACAATGAAAATAATCTTGTGTGTTTGTGAGTGATGTGTGTTTATATTGGTTTTGTGTGTTACGTGTAGGTTTTATTTTTATTTTATGCTATGACATTTTGGTAATATTGTCTTTTTTGTTCTTTATTCCATTTTGTAATTTTGTTACTTTTGAAGCTGTCATTTTTTTGACATTTGACAAGTAGAAACTACGCCATTAATAAAAATGGAACGACACACGCTTCAACAAAGCATTGAAATTATTAAAATTCACTCGAGTGAATTAAATGCAAATCATCTTGAGTGATGAGGCCCATTTCCAGCTCGGTGGCTTCGTCAACAAGCAAAATTGTCGCATCTGGGGCTCGGAAAACCCAAGAATTATTGTTATTCAGAAACCAACAGGACTCCAAATTATTAAAATTCACTTGAGTGAATCAAATGCAAATTATCTTGAGTGATGAGGCCCATTTCCAGCTCGGTGGCTTCGTCAACAATCAAAATTGTCGCATCTGGGTCTCGGAAAACCCAAGAATTATTGTTGAAAAGCCTCTCTATCCTCAACGTGTGACTGTTTGGTGCGGTTTATGGTCCGGTGGAGTCATTAAACCTACTATTTCAAAATGAGGCTGGAGCAACAGTTACGGTGAATGGATTGGGCTATCGAGAGATAATTAATGATATTTTATGGCCGGAATTGGATGGTATTGATCTGGACAACGTTTCCTTTCAACAAGACGGCGCTACGTGCCACACAAGTAACGAAACCATTGATCTCTTACGATTGAATATCAAAATAACACCTCTTATTGGAAAACCCTGTATAAGTAGCTGATGTCTAATTTTCTACGCAGTGTAATTAGAGGAACGGCTGCGTCGCCTTTTTCATACAAAACTTGGATCGGAGGCCAATAAACCCAACCAAACTGAATAATCATTTTTAAATCTAAGAGTATAGCAGATAACTAGTTCATACACGTGCTACTTTATGTATTTATGTTTTAAATTATAAAATATATGCCATTTATAAATTCAATTTTTCATACTTTATTTTTTCAGTTTATACCGATTTATAACAAGTTTCTCGTTAACTCTTTAAGTTTTTAAGTTCCAATGAAAATTTATGTTACTTTAAAAGATAATATCTGTACATTTTTTATGCTGAAACGTTAATTATATGAAATTCCCTCGATAGAAAAAAATCGCAAAGCAAGCTCTGAAGATTATGAAAAACACGCTGTGTTCCGTTATTTAATATGTTATAGGCATGAAAAAATTCACAGTGTATCTTTAAATGCAACTAAAGCATTTATCTAGAGTTTTTTGCTGTATTTAAAACGAGACGTGTTTTATTAAATATTTTCATCATTTTCGTTTAATTGTTTTTTTTTTCTCTAATCGTTCTTTATATTAGCGCGCTCCCTCTAACATTCGTATTTACATATCTCTCGTTTAAACCATCTTTGAACGCTTACTACGGGGCCTTAATTGTTTTATTAATGTCTTCTGTCAAAAACTTAAAACTGTTTTTCAAAAGTGATTAAATAAGCTTTCAAATTTTATTATAAGAAATAAACACACAACTTTTTCAAATATAAATTTTTACAATGCAAACATAAAAAAGATTTTAAAATGGTTCCCCTTACGTACTTTTCTAACTAAAAAGAAAAATAAATGTATTATAAACGTTATTTTCACCTCTCTATTTTGTAATTTCAGTAAAAAAAATTTAATTATAAAAAATTTACGAAGTTTCATAAATTTTCTCAAATTGCAGTGGGAAACTTAGGTTTCATAGATGTGCATATGAATTCTTTTGTGGTAAACTTCTAGATTTGAATATAAAGCGTGGTTTTTTCTCTTTCTAACACCGTGTAGATCATATTTATCACCATGAGAGTAAGGGAGACACAACGATATTTATGAGTAAAGAGAGAGATATCTACGTGTAAAGATCTAGGTGGTTTACTTAGATATCAAATTAATTTTTGACAAGCACATTGAACACATTACTTCAAAATCCTACAGAATGCTAGGTTTCTTATTAAGAATATGCAAAGTTTTCAAAAGTGCTAAGACTCTAGAAATGTTGTTTTGTTCATTGGTCAGTAGTCCACTGGAGTATGCTTCCACAATATGGAATCCTCAATATAAGGTATACATAGATTTAGTAGAAAGTATACAGAATAAATTTTCGAAACATTTACTCGAGAAATACAACAAAACTACAAACTAAAACATCATAAACTACTACATAATCTTGTAAATAATAAAATATATAGGTAGTCCCGAATTGTTATCCGTCATTGATTTAAATGTTCCAACGAGGCGTACCAGGCACACTACACTTTTTCATATTGAAGCCAACAATACCAATGCAGCAAACAACTCAGTAATTACTCGCGCAATCACAACTTACACCCATTACGAAAAATTACTACATTTAGACATCTTTCATGATTCCTTTCTAATATACAAAACTAACTTATTAAATTTCTTACTAAATATTTCAAAAATATTTTCACATAATTTTTCAAAACTTCTATGTATTAACAGTCAATTACAATTCGTGAGCTTATTATAATTCTTGTTTTCAATTCATTTATTATTATCTATCCACACACTTCCTTCCTTTTGTAACAATCTCCGGCGAAATTACGTAATGATATTTTATGGACATACGCATTAGGTACTACAACTATGTAATTACGAAAAATATCCTTAACTGATGTATCTTATTGTACTGTGTATGGTGTATGTCTTAATAAATAAATATATAAATGAGGGGTTAAAAATAAATCTACTTTTTTAAAATAACGAACAAAAGCGTAAAAAAGTGTTTTTTTTGTAGATTTTTAATTTATTTCTTAACTAAATCGTTCTATTTGCATTTTAAATTTAAGGTCAACAAAATAATTTTTTTAAGTTAATATCACTCACAAATAATTTCAAAAATTGCCCATAAAATAAATAATTGGTGTATATTTCATAATTTAAAACACAAATAAATAAAGGTGTACACATACGTTCTAGAAATTAAATATTTATTTTTATTTAAAAAAAAAATATTATTCAGTTGAACTGGGTATTTTGGCCTAAAATCGAGATTTAAGTTTTGCTTGAAAAGGCCGCACTGACGTCCTTGTATCAAAAGTAATTTTTGTGCCATTGGAGAATAATAACTGGTTCTTAGAGTGTTTAATTGTATAATACAAGTCTCACTTCATTTTTTCCTTCATCCAGACCTCCGCCCCAAAGCAATTCGTCGTACCCAGTGGCACCTACCACTAAACCGGCAGCGATGCAATGGTACCTCTGCTTGTACCGCCGCACTACGGTGTAAACGCACCGAATAGAAGGAAAATATTTATAGAATAAAATATTCCAATTTAAATATTGGAAGGACTAATGCTCTCGATCACCGAGTTGGAGGTTGTGGGTTCAACACCCGGCGCGCACAGGTAAATTTTATTTTGTTTATTTGTGTTATTTCACAAATTAATCATTGAAAATAACATATAGTATATTTGCGACCTGGCGGAAGAAGACAATTTAGAAAAAAAACGTTGTGTGAAATGGCTTTGGTCGTGTTTTGTGATCAGATCTGAATAGTCAGGGAAGTACCTGGCTTGAGATCTTCTTCTGTCTGGAAACCCTTGTAATTTTTTTTAATGATTATTAATTTGCTATTTTTGAAGTGAAACTTCTTTACGCGCGTCATGCATTTTCGAGGACCGGAGTAAAACCGACTCATGACCGTCACGAAAAACAGTGATCATTTGGTGGTGGGGGTACGGGACCCCCACCACCGCTCGCCGTTCACTGTCGCTCTCTCACCGTAGTCGCTTACTGAGGTGAGGGAGCCACTGACGAACGTTCTCTCTCTCTCTCCTCTCTTTTCTTCTCTCTCTAGCCAACGACGCCACGCTAGGCATCAGCTGCTTGCTTCGTGTACTGCGCGGTGAGTGTAATACGAGTGAAATACGTAATTGATTGTGGTTTATTCGATTTGGAACAGAGTTTTAGAGTAAAAAATGAGTAGTGACGAGATAGAAGTGAGAAAAACATTCGTGGCACAAGAATAATGAAATGAAAAGAGAGAGAGAAGAATACTAAAAGTTTCACTTCCATCGTGCGTAGGTTTGCCACACACTTTTTTTTTTTTTTTAATTTCTTGTGCTTGTCTTATAGCGGGTTATATATCTGTTTGAACTAGAGGTACATTATAATTATCCAGAGGTCACGTTTATAAAACTGTTTAAAAAAAAATCTTTCGATGACTTTGATATGTGCATAATAAGACGCAATTGAAAACATTCTGACCGCAAAGGGTAACCAATCTAGAAGCTCGTTACCGAATACAATAAAAAAATACAAGATTATATTATGATTTGATGATCCATCGGAAGATTAGTGGAAACAACTGAAATGTGCACTTTTTCACTTCCACGTACTGTAGTTCTTAAGGCTGTCGCCTGCAGGGTTAAAAGAACCCCAATGATATCCAACCCCTGATATTAGGATACAAGAAGGAGCATAATAAAAATAAAAATTAAGAACAACAAAATTTTGATTCCCTTAAATACGTGCGACCACTGTGCGCCTTGGTCAGCTTCTCTCCTCTCTCGATTGGACACGGACCCAAGGCAAGAATTCAATTAGGCCCCCGACACAACAGAAGCTCGCGTTAAGGGGGCAGGGGGGAGAGGTGAGGGGTGTGGAATGGAGACTGGGGAACCCGGCTGATCTGCGCTAGTCATCAGCGGTCGTGCGGGGTAATGATTGTTCGCGGAAGTGCTGCTCTGGTCATTAGGGACTTTTGGACTGAATTTCGAAACGATAATGATTTTTTGTTGTTGACCGAGAGGTGGATGTTTTTATAAAAATGTTTATATTTAATTATTGAAGACAATATTAGCGATTCCTAAACGAAAATCTGAAACAGAAAAATCGGAAAAGGATACGGTCACATCTGGGACTCGAACCCAGGACCCTTGCTTTGCCGGGGCACTCTCTACCACTAACCTAATAGGACCCTATCTCCTTCGGTCATATTTAACTGTATCATACTTCGAATAAAAACTACCAAAATTGTCTTAATTTTTCGCACCGCACATTTTTTATTGGCAACTATCTTTATGTATGATTCAATGTGTCCCAGCAAAGCAAGGGCCCTGGGTTTTTTTTTCTTTTTCAGATATTCGTTTAGGAATTGCTATTATTGTCTTCAATAATTAAATATTATAATTTGAGGTTTTACTCACTAGGTTATTCCAAAAAAAAAATATTTATTTATAATTTGCAACGTCGATGGTACAGCAGTAAGTTCATTGGATCTAAACAATTATACTAAGACTCAATATAATACTGGTTAAGGCATCATTATAAGCGTTCAAAAAGAAGAAGAAGATCACTGAAGATGATTTGAAAGGGCGCTTTGTAAAAACGAATGAAAGAAGAAGCTAGCTAATTTAAAAAAAACTATTATAATTTATAGGCTTAAGCGACGGATGTGAAAATATGTTATATATAACACGATTTAAAACAGGAAAAAAATTCTCGACATTTGAAAGTAAATAGCATTTATAAAAAAGTGAGTTTTTTAATACGTTCAGCATGTTAAATAAGTGAAACAGATGAGTTTTTTTTTTTCATAATTTTCAGAGCTTACGAAGCGAATTTCATATAATTATTTTTCAGCTCAATATTATATGTTTTTTAAGACCTCAAAAACTTTAACTTAAACAGGGGAAGACTTTTATGTATAATGTCGGTTAAAATTCGGAAAAAACTTGGGTCTTAAAAATTAATCATAAGTATTTTTATAATTTAAAAACTATGTTACTTACATATGAAGTACCTATGTTAGAGTTTCAAACCCCATCAAAGGTAGGAAAATAATCAAAATTATATATTTACACCTTTTTTAGGTGATAAAATTCTCAGAATCGGCCATTTGTAATGTACGCCTTGCTTTTAAAATATTTTAGCGCTGGGTATAATTTGAGATCTTCACGGCCAAAAGTATTAAAGTGATTTGTTTTTGGGGTATTTAGCCGTGTTGCGCTACCTCCTTCTTTAGCTAACGTTTCGGACGGCATTGCAGTGTCAATGTGCAGATGTGTAATCTGAAGATTACAGATTACACATTCAGATTGATCCAGATTACACATCTGCCCTGATGATGAACACTTTAATGCTGTACAAAACGTTGGCTAAAGAAGGAAGTAGTTCAACACGGCATAATACCCCCAAAAAAAATCACTATAATATTTTAGCGCTATTTAGTGACCAATAGTTTGAATAGCTAGGTGTTTCCCATCTTACCTCTTTCCCATCTCCTTCCCACCCACTTTCTTCAGAATATAATCCCATATTAGGGGTAACATAGTCCCATTGACTCTAGACAGCTGAGAATCTTATAACGTATTAAGATACTGAGGAGTCTTGGAAGGTCAAAATCGAAATCCTAGATTATTAAAAAAATAGCATATTTTTATGCAATTACGGCACAAAAGTCCCAACTTCACGCAACAATCTGGAGCCAGTGAGACTTTTTATTTTATTTGTGACACAAACAGAATGTTTCAAGTACATTCTTGTGGGTAGTATAAAATAAATTTACATACAAATATAAATGTCACTAGTCTAATGTGTCTGCATCAATCGAGGTGTAGTCTTCAATTGAGATATGGTGTTTTGATGCTGAAATAGTGAGAAGGTGATAAATGGCTAAGAGGAAGGTGAGGAAGTGCCTGGGTATTCGTATCTAGTCACCAAACACGGCTATTTCGACCATTTCAAGCAACGCTTCAATTCTATGGTGAATGTTGGTCGTTCACTAGGGCGATACTCTGCAAAGTGCCGCAAATGTAATACATATAATTTTTAATTAATTAATTGTGTAACAACAAAAGGTAATAAAATTAAATTTACTTGCGCAGTCGAAAGCCTTACTCCTCGACGTCAACCACATCTAACGATGCATTCTCTAACATTGAGCTCTGGCTTTGTGAAATGTTCATAAGTGTTTCTGTCTGGAATTTATAGGCCAACGTAATTGTGAATATTTCATTGTTTTACGAGACTGATTACTTAATTTTTCAAATGGTTCCGTCCAATCCAAGAAATCCATATTGATAAAACCGTCGTTTTTAGACATTTCAATAATATGATATCAATATCTTTTAGAATTTGTTCAATCTAGGTCAAGCAGCTTTTTCTGACCTCTCTTCAATAATATCTAGGTTAGCTTTTATGCCAAATTCTTTGTTGTATTTTCTTCTTTACCCAGTGAACACATTTTTAAAGCAATCATCGGTAAGTAGAAAATGCTAGGAATGTGATTGTATTAAAAAATTGACGCATAAGAGAATACTTGAATAAATCATGTAAAAATAACGGTGAATTTTTTATGATCATTAAAGAAATATTCGAGAAAAAACTTTTTTTAAAGCTATGCAAATATTTAGATGGATGATGTTTGCGAGTGTCTCTAACGGAATACTTTAATAATACCTTCTGTAAAAGAATGTGCAAAAGAATGAAAATAAAATAAACGATGCATTCAATCGAATATCGAATGCATTTTCATTGTGGTCAATAATAACTGTTTGAACGCATCGAAATGTACGTATGTAATTGGGTGTATCTTTAGTTGACAGAGCAATTTGTTTGATATACTTTAAGGTTTTATGATGTAACCAGTGGCGTAGCAACTAACTAATAATCGGTTCCTTTGGCTATGGCATCCCCAATTGGGGTATGTTGTGAGGCTGAAGATAATGAATACAAGAATGATACTTAAGGTCACCAAACATGGCTAAAGGCATTTCAGGGGCGTTTTCCGGGCGATACCGAGAATATCATAATTTAATATCTTTCACTCTGGAACGTGCCGCAAATATACTTTATATTATATGAAATGAGTAAATTGTGAAATAACACAAATTAATCAAATTAAATTTACTTGCGCACACCGGGATTTGAAACCTCGTCCTCCAGCTTGTAGACGAGATTTTTACACCTCTACCACGGAGGCCGTCATTATTATAATTATTCTTATAAACACTCTAGCAAACTAGCAACTTTTTACAGTAATTTCTAGCCGGTGAGGTATTTCCGACAAGCTTTCCGTTTTGTCAATCAAAATTGCGCAATCTTAAAATGTGTTGCGTAATATTGTGGACATATTGCTCTGTCTTTCGTCAATATTGCCTAGCCAAATCAATTTTCTTCTCGTTCTATATTATATGCGTTTCTGTTCGCCACCTCCTAAGTACCAAAACAGTAATAATTTCGATAGCGATTGATATTAATTAGTAATTTAAAGTCTGGTGAAGTTATTGCAGGATATTGTTTTTTGTATTTACAATTTGTCTTACACGACAATATTAACACCTCACCCTGCAAGACTATTGACGGCCTATACAACAGTTCGGCAAAAGGCAATAATAGGCAATTTATCTTGCACGTTTAAGAGCACAGGAGGTGGCGTGACCCACTCTCTTTCTGTAATTTGTCAATAAATGAAGGTAGGTATATATATATATGTATAAAAAACTACTATTGAAGTGATGTTGGTGCCTTTTACGGATAAAATATTATTTTAATTGGTGGCTTAGCAGGAGTTTTCTCTCGCTCTGAGAGCATAGACAGAACATATATATTATACTGCATCAGACGCAGATCACAGCCGCTGTGCATTTAATAACGGGAACGTAAGAACACGCGTTGTAATATGTTAATATAGGGTGGTTCAAATCGAAGAGTGCCAGTTTTTGGGGGCACAGTATTGCTGCTAGACGAAACGCTGTATGCCATTGAATGGACAGAGCCTTTGCCTTTATATATTCTAATTAGATAGCATTTGATGTGCTGTGGATAAGAAAAATTATAAATTTTTGACATTTACGTAGGATGGAAGAACGACCAGTAAAGAGTTATCTTAATTGAAAGCAGAGCGCAAAATTTTTTGTTGACCTAAATTTAGATTGCTAGAGAGTGTGGAGAAGAACAATTCTTTCTATGCAGTACAATCACATGAAGAAAAAAATTGTCCACAAAACTTTCATTTTAAGATTTGAAGAGCCATCAATAGCAAGATTTACAAAAACAAAGATATGTTGCTATGATGGAAGATAGGCAAACCAGCCTTTATCATAATAAGAAGGGCGAATGTGTTTTATGTTTCTCAAACATAGATTGCTGCTAGGTTTTAAAGAGAGCACTTAATCTTTGAGCATTAAGTCAGCGTGAAATCGCCCCCACCCAACAAGCTTTGAACGCGTGTCAGAGATCACGTCAGGGTCACAATCTTAGATTTTCATTATTATATTGAAGACAACCACTGTATATAACTCTTCAATCAAACTATAAAGAACTATTAGGTACTTAACAAGACTTCATTGTTCTGCCATAAAAACTGATTAATTTTCCTTCAACTTAAAATCTATTTACTCCTCGTTACTGGTAGACTGTCCAATTTGAGATTTCCAGTTTTCTATCTTTTTCTCCATTACTTATCGCTTCATTTATTTTCTTGCATGGTAGTTTTTTTCTGTGTTCCTTCAACCAAGACGGCTGGGCGTGATGTCTTTTTTCTCAACATTTAAGCTCCTTTTTCCGAACTACGAGTATTCTAAGCCTCAAAACTTTATTATTTTACCATATCTACCAGTTTTTTTTGCTTTCGGTTATTGTGCATTGTAACACCCACCGGTAGCACGTGCCAATCTGAAGCAATCTTGGTTCCAGACATGCTTTTTGTGAAGACGACAAAAAATATGGAAATTTCGTTATTTCTACCATAAAAATCAGTTCATCTTTACTATAAAGCTGAAATCTGTTATTTATGATAGCTTGCTAGAGAGGAATAGAGTTTTCAAAGACTGAGAGGAGAATAAGGCAATGTTCTTTGTCATTTACTTATCGTAAAATATATATCAACATACATCAACAATGCTATAAAGAATGGAAGAGGCTTTCTTTTTTAATCAAAGGAGACCAATGCATTGTTTGAACCACAAAATTTTATGTAAACTGTCGATAGGTTTTGGAAGGAAACGTCTTCATAATAATAATGGCTTCGCCAGAACAAAAGTGTATCGAACGACAAATAAGATTTTTTTGTTTTTAAAGATGGACTAGCATTACTGGTTACCCTGGCTATCTCTTCCTATGCATTTGACTGTCATTAAAAACTGGAATTGTTTTAGTTTGTGCTTCAGTAGAGGTCTTCCGTAAATATTTATCCTATAAATATTTTCACAGAAAAAATTCCAACTGTCAATTGAAAATATGGCACCGTTTGGAGAAAAAAATAATGCTTAATACCGACAGCTGACCAGATCTGGTCACCGAACGTGGCTAAAACCATTTCAAGCAACATTTTGACTTTTAGGGTTATCTGACCAGAAGAAGCATGAAAAAAACTTCAAGTAAAATATGCAAATCGTACATTAAGATATTGTTAAAAATGTGACTGCATGGCAATTAGTCATTCAGAATATATCTGAATACGTGTTCACGCAGATGCTAAAATACTATTATTTTTAAGACCACGTGTTTTGACTTCCTGACAACGTCTTCGTGCTTTACAGAAAATTTGTTGTGAAATTTGTCAATTCATTCGTCCTAGGCCTCCAGTCCCGTTTTTAACAGGAACACGAATAATTTGACCAGAGTTTTAGTAAATCAAAAATATTTCAAATCAGTAAGTTGCTATTTTTTTTGTTTCGAATTTGTATTTTTTTATGTATAATATATTAGGCACTACTGGTTTCCAATCTACGACCCTTGAGTCCGGATTCGAGGATCTTTCCTCTCCGCCATCTTAGCAGTGTCAAAAACGATTGATCGTGGTTCCTACAATGTTGATCAAAAACGATTGATCGTGGTTCCTACAATGTTGATCAAAAACGATTGATCATGGTATCTAACACTGCAACCATCTTGAAAATGACGAACCATCCGAAATGCCCAACGGTCGAATAAAAACAGAACTTTTTACCCGTCGTGTATACAATAAATTCATAATTTTATATAAAAAAATATGTAAATTTAGAACAATAATTAGGATCCGTTCTCAAATTTGTTTAAAATCACCCTTAGAAGACGTTAATACCATCTACAAATAATCCTGCCACGTGAACTCCATTACGTGGAGATGATTCTCAAAACAAACGCACGATTCAAATTCAAGTATTTCAAATGATCAAACTACTGCATTATAGAAATAGAATAGGTTAGATGAGGCCTTCGCTAAAAACCAACATTTTTAAAGTCAGTCAGTAAGAAAGAGGAAGGAGGATCACTACATATTACCTGTGACGATTTACAGACTGGTTGTTAGCTAGGTTTTTGTTTACACAATATTACGAAAAAGACTGATAAAATAAAATCTTAAGTTTTAAATTTTACAATTCAAATATGAATGAAGAAGATTAAGACGAAGCAAGAATAATTTTCATTAATTAAGTAGTCCTGGGTTCGAGTCCCAGATGTGACCGTTTCCTTTTCTGATTTTTCTGTTTCAGATTTTCGTTTAGAAATCACTAATATTGTCTTCAATATTTAAATATTACAATTTGAGGTTTTACTCAAAAAAGTTATTCCGAAAAATAAATATTCATTCTAGACTTGCAGAAAAGTCAACAGATGTCGCACATTAAAAATAAAAAATAAGATAGGTTTATCTAAAAAGACGCTGTCTGGATTGCATTTAGTTCGGGTTGAATCTTGCGATCATACATAAAGATAGTTGCCAATAAAAATGTGCGGTGAAAAAATGAAGACAATGTTAGTAGTTCTTATTCGAAGTATGATACAGTTAAAAGTGACCGAGGGGAATAGGGTCCCATTAGCTCAGTTGGTAGAGCACTGTCCCGGAAAGACAAGGGTCCTGGGTTCGAGTCCCAGATGTGACCGTTTCCTTTTCTGATTTTTCTGTTTCAGATTTTCGTTTAGAAATCACTAATATTGTCTTCAATATTTAAATTGAATTTCAGTTGACAAAAAGGATAAAGGACAAAAAGGAAGAAATAGGGAATATATGACGCAAATGTGAATGGTAGAGAATGTTGGGGACGTCCGAAGAAGACATGGCACGATCAAGTGAATGGGCCAAGATCGACTTGTTTGGCGATCCGTCCTCTCTGCTCACCCCCGCGGAGAAACGGCGTGATAGATAGTTAGTTTGATTAGATTGGTTAGTTATTAATTGATTATAGTTAGATTAATTTAGATCGATTTTCAATCGATACATCTATATTTTTGAAATAATTAAAAATTTCGAAATATCACACATTAAAATGAAAATAAAAAAACGAAAATATTTATCCAACACACTACTAGATTGCATTTAGTTCGGGACGAATCTTGTGATCACACATAGAGATAGCAGCCAATAAAAATATGCGTTAAATATATAATTGTCTATCTAGTTATTCGTATAGGTTCATGAAGATTTATTAAATGCAGGAATTCACAACAGTTGAGTTTATGGTTTAAAAATGAATAATTTTAATAAACTGATTAGGTAGTTTAATTTCTGTCTGTTTTCTAAAGTTGGAATATATGAGTTATTCATTAACGACAGGTAATTTATGTGCCCTTCAAGGATATTAAGTTTAAAATTTAAGAAATGTAGAATTTTTTCAATTCTTCTTAAATTATTAATATGAATTTTATACAAGGGCGATCGAAATATAAATATTTTCGGAACCAATAATTTTGTCAACATTTTCATTTATTACTCTATGAAAGGACACAGAATAATTATGTAAATGACAGAATTTAATTGATGTCATTATTTTTTTAAACCAATATGGCATGGCATTAGTCATTTTGGTTCCCGCAAAGGCCAACCTTGAATACGATTATACGTTGGTCCATTATCAGCCTCCTACTGTCATTTGGAAATAAGGCGGGAGCTGCGCGCGCATGCGTATCATCCATTGGCGAGATCAATGATCTATAAAGAAGAAGAAGAAGTTATATTGCCGGATTATATAACTTCGGAGGATCCTGGATGCAGCGTTTCAGTGAAAGTATGTTTGCGAAAACCATTAAGGCGATGCCATACGTAGTAATGCAAAATCATGTGTTTTTAGTTTGAAAATTTGGTCGCTTAGAAATGTTTCAGATGCTTTAATTAAATACTGCGAGTAGAATACATCTTAGCCTTTAAAATTATGGAGTATTTTTTAGATAAGTTTTTTTATAAGCCCAGATAAAATAATGTATACGGCCTATGAAAACTGCTTTAAAGTTCAAAATCTCCTACTTACGAACCCATTTTCGGTTATGATTTTATTGTATATTGTGGCAAATTAAGTTATTTATAAAATGATGGAAAAAAAATTAAATATTTATGCCTGAACATCCACAAAATAAAATAAAAGGCACTTTTTGGCCATGTTTTTTTCTTGCATAAACCAAAACAGGCGGATGGTGTTAAGCGGGAATTTAAACCTTATCGCCATCTACGTAAGGGTTGTTATTGATAGCGGCTCAATTTAAAATATTACACGACGTAGTGCATTGCCTTAACTTAAAAAGGTTAACATGCGCCCAATATTACCCTGTACCTTCTTTTTGGATATAAAATATTTTTCCTCTTCTTATCTTCTAAATAATATCTTCAATACAAAGATGAGAATAGACAATGGAGAGCCGTGTCAACTTAAAACTCCAATTTCCCCACTAATCTTTCGTTTCATAATAAGCTTATGTAGACATTTTATTTCATCTGGCATTGATATGTAGTTTGAATTCAGTTTTACTTTACTAGCGTAGTTCTGTTTTAACTCGACCATTTTGCAATCGTCTGTCTTCAAAAATTTATTTTTACTTTCCGTTTCTGGTTCAAAATGGTGGCCGTTTTAATGGTTCAGAAATAATTATTTTTTATTATTGTAGAAAGCAATCACTTTGTGGTTTGACATATTTAATAAAATAAAATTAAAAAAATTGTTTTAAAACCACAAGTTTTTAATAATTTTTAGACAATTTTTTGCTTTACTCAAGCATCTTCAGGGTACAAATTATTACTATTAAGAAAGTGCTTGAGTAAAGCGAAACCGTTCGGTTCTAAAAATTATTAAAAACTCGTGGTTTTAAAACAAAAAATATTTGATTTTATTTTATTAATTATTTTTTTAACGTGAAATCGTCGTGTTTATTTGGACTTTCTCCGCATGTTTCAGTATTATGGCACCTACTTGCTTGATAATATTAATAATATTACACCACATTTGAAAAAAATATATATATGGTTTATATTTAAGTAGATAATTTTTTGGACCCAAGGTCCATAGAACTTTACAATTATTAGTTAAAGTTCTATGGACCTTGGGATAGAACTTTACAATTATTAGTTAGTCCTTTATTTGCTACATTATTATTTACATTAAACCTTCCTTCAAAGCAACTATGAGTAATAAAACGTAGTTTATAACTAGAGGCATTCAGAAGATACGAGTTGATGGTCTTCTTCTTTGGTATGTTGGGAGGGTCAGAGGGGAACATCTAGGTCTGTGAGTTAGTCTAGGGCCTCAGGCGTCACCCTGTGGAACTCTTTAATCCATGTGGGGAATGAATGAAGAGAGCATTCGTTGACTACACGTTCAGTAGTCTGCATCGCACCACATTCACACATCGCCGATTCTTCGCATTTCGCCGAAGTTCAATTTCAATTCAATTCAATTCAATTTTGTTTATTTATTTCAAAAACATTACAAAATTGTTAATCTCAATGCGTTTTTAAAATATTTTTGTAATAAGAATTCTTAGATTAATATTAACAGTGTGTATATCAACTATACCAGTAATAATAGAGCTTGCCTTTTAAAGGAAGCTTCATTGATGCTAAAAATGTCGATATCCGAATTGATTCTGTTCAACAGCAAGATTGCTCTCCCCACAGGCATGACCATTAGCAAGTTAGTTCTGCAGGCCGGGAGATAAAATAGTCTATGTTGTCGGTGACGAAGATAACCATCGGGAACATAGAAATGAATGCTTTCCATGATGACCGAGTTTTCAAACCATCCACGAATCAGTCTAAAGAAATGTGTAGCAATGCGCACATCCCTCCTGACCCGTAGATTCATTAGTAGTAGTAGTAGTTCATTCCGAGCATACCCAAAAGAAAGTCAGTGGGATAGAGCCACGGGTAGTAGCCATACTCCCTCATGTAGAGAAATCTCAAGAATTTCTTCTGAACTCTCTCCAACATGAGAGAATACTTTACCTGGTGTGGACTCCAAATCACCGACCCACTTTCAAGTCTACTCCTTACTAAGGAATTAAATAAAACTATTAGCACCAAGTTATCTCTAAAATTCCTTGCAGTGCGTAGAACAAAACCCTGAATTCTCAGTAAAGTGCCACATGCCGTCTCAATATGAGCATGAAATGTCAGTCTACTATCAGACATGATTCCAAGATCCTTCATTGTCGAGACACGTTTTAAACTTCGGGCGTCCATTGTATACCGGTAATACCAGGTATGACTCGCCCTAGTGAATGACAAAATTAAACATTTAGAAACATTAAACTCAATCCGATTTATTTTACTCAATTAAACAATCTCCGTCCCTAACTGTGCATCATGTGGGAAAGGGACCTTATCTTATTGATGGCAAAACATAGTTTAGGAGGTTGTGAGAATTCAGGCTGTCTTTCAGTGGGGTTAGAGGTAATACAATTTTTCACATTACAGAAATCCAAATTACGAATGTCATTAATTATCAATATGAAGAAAATATACAAACTTAACTAGAAATTAACAACAACGAGAAGAAAATAAGACACATCCTATCGCATCACGTGATACGTACTCCGTCTAGTTCCAACAGCACCCGCTGAGACATGTGGCAGTGCGATCATGGCGACTTGTGATAGAAAAACCTATTTTTTGTTTTTAATTGAAAATAAATGTCACCATCAGCCAAATTATATCATTTTTTTTATTATTGTTATTTTATTTTTTTTGTTAGAATACAGTAACTTTGTTGACATATTGATGAAAATAAAACATTTAATTCATAACCACGGAAATACGTGGTTATAAACAAAGCAATTGTTTTATTTTCAGAGGAATATTTTAAATTGATTTACCAAAGAAAATACATATCGCATAATTGAATTTGCCGGATTTCGATGCAATTCAAAATGAATCGGGTCAAAGATTTTAACCCGAGCAGTATGCCATCTTCCTCATATAACTATACCAACGCTGTACCGGCATATTAGAGAATCTTTATGAGTACGACTGAATATGTTTAAAAAAATAAAAGTAGCAAAAAAGTTGAAGAAAAATTAATCATTACAAGTAGCTGAAAAAAATATGTTTACAAAATCAATTATTGTTATATTTTATGAGAAATTAATTATGTGTTAAGTGTTTGCTGAAATAATCATTTTAAGTAGTTTTAATATTCTTTATGTTCCAAAATTAAACATAAATATATATTTTTAATTAAATATATTTTAGTAAAGGTTTTGCCATAACCTCGGCAACTCTTCCATCACAGATATGATTATAAAGCCGAGATGAGCCAACGGAAGGCGGTCATTAGCGTGATGACTATACGATCTCGGACCCTCCAATCCGATAATATTAGTCCTGCCACGGAAGCTACAACACATTCAAAATCACCCTGACACCTTACTAAAAGGGTCCTTTCATATACACAGTGATTCAGATTTCATGAATATTTACACTCACCTTATTACAAATAATTCTGATTACTTTTGCAGCGGATACCTATTCAAAAGCACAATACACTTTACTAAAAGTCAACTTTCATTTTCGAAGTGTTTTTATTTGAAGGGTGTAATCTCTCTCTCTTTTTACGTATACGTTGTGTCCTATTAGCCCTGCTATGAAATCTGCATTTTACAGTAACCAGCACTTTGCTAAAATGTGCCATTTATCTGCACAGTGTTTTATGTTGAAATATTTTGACGCTTTCACCTGTTTCTCGTGTGAGTCAGTTTGAATTTTTTTTTCCTTAAAATCTGTTACTGCTATTGAGATACGATACGCTCTGTTGTGCCAAGTGCTGTTAAGATTTGATTGTTTTTGGTATTTTTTCAAGTTTAAGCATATGATTAAACGAAGGTTTTAGAGCACCCTGTTCAATTCAATTCGATATTGCCTTTGAATGGAAAATAAAAATTTTTAAATTCAAATTATAAAAGCAAGTATCAGATATAACGTGGATATTTTTAAAAGTGACTAGCATTGCTACCCGGGTTAATCCTCGGGTAGATTTGGTATTTTTATTAGATTTCGACATATTATAAAAAAAAATAAAAACGTAAAACCATATAAATTTCATGACGCCATTGAAAACGCTGTAATAAAGCAGTAATGTATATCATTAGATATACATTACTGCTTTATTTGTATATCAAATCTATTGATATACAAATACTGCCAGTATTTGTATATCAATAGATTTCAAGGGTTATCAGGCAGCTCAGGACAGTGGCAATTTAACATTTTTTAAAAGTGATACTAAGTCATGAAAAATGACATTGTGTTATGAAAAGTGATGAAAAAAGAATAGTTTACGGTTGGTTAGGTTTATTGGACAGTTTTTTCGACTTATGTCACTTTTCAAGACCAATTTTCAAAAGTATGTTGTTTTGCCACTGCCCTGATTCGTTGTGGAACAGATTTAAACATTTTAATATTTTTCTAATTGAGAAATTTCTCTGACAAAATATAGATGCATATTATATACAGCGTAACATTTTATTTTTGGCACTTACATATATATATCATAGAAAATGAGGCGTTATATTATTTATGTGATGGGAATAAGTATTTTGACGCGTGCGAATTTCAGTTTAAAAAACATGATTTTGTTTTCATGTTATTATTAAATTCAATAATAATAATAATTTATTTTTCGGAATAACTTTATTGAGTAAAACCTCAAATTGTAATATTTAATTATTGAAGACAATATTAGCGATTTCTAAACGAAAATCTGAAACAGAAAAATCAGAAAAGGATACGGTTACATCTAGGACTCGAACCCAGGACCCTTGTCTTTCCGGGACACCGCTCTACCAACTAAGCTAATGGGACCCTATCCCCCTCGGTCACTTTTAACTGTATCATACTTCGAATAAGAACTACCAACATTGTCTTCATTTTTTCACCGCACATTTTTATTGGCAACTATCTTTATGTATGATCTCAAGATTCAACCCGAACTAAATGCAATCTAGACAGCGTCTTTTTAGATAAACCTACCATATATTTTTATTTTTAATGTGCGGACATCTATTGACTTTTTCTGCAAGTCTAGAATGAATATTTATTTTTCGAAATAACTTTATTGAGTAAAACCTCAAACACGGAAAGTACAAACAAATTTATAGTCTGTCACGAAATGCAGAACGGCCGAGTTAAAACAGAACTGTTTTCATTCAAGAAGAAGATAATACTAATAAATCTAAACGAAATATGAAACAGAACAAGACACAGAAAAAAAAAGATAACGGTCATAATCAAGAATCGAGCCCAGACATTCATGTCTTACCGGGTAGTTATTATATTTTATTTTATGTGTCTTGTTCTATTTTTGGTTTGTTTACATTTATTTGTGTTTTCTTCTTCAATGATATATAACATTGATGGGTATAGCCTTCAAAGTTGTTTCAGTAATATCTTCACTTATGTAAAAATAGTCATTTTTAACTTCGTACAGCCAACCTTGTTAAAAACCCATCGCTGCAAAGCACCATTCATCTTATTCTTGCATCTCTCTCCTTCTGCATCCGTCTCAGCCTCCCAATTCGCTCCAAATCCGATCTCGCAGCTAATAGTCCCATAATAATTACGCACGTACCAGACATTATAGTGTAACTACGTGTACTTTAGTAAAGCAATCGGTGTACGGCGGTAGCGAGAGATGAAAAACTCGGATGTACAGGTATCTACTTGGTGTCTGGACAGGTGAGCTCGGATTCATAAGCTTCATAAGTCTGTTACTTCAAGGCCAACAATAGATTCATCTTGTTTCAATGAAAATGGAAAACGACCGAAAGATTTTTACTAAATATTTTTTAATACCATAATACATTTTATCACAATTCTATGGTAAGATGTTGCATCGGAAAGTGTTTCCGAATTACAGCTTAAGATAAACATGAATTATGAACTGTTAATGAATTTTAAACGGAACGAAATGAATGATTTTTTTTGGAATTGGGTGATCATAATATGTATAGAGATGAAACAAGGTATGAAAGAAGGAAAAGGGGGAGACCAATCAAATACCACGAAGCAGCACACAACACAATATAGTGAGTTCAAGCACAACACAATCATATGAGTTCCACCGCGATTTGTCACAACATAACGAATGTATTGGCACTTTTAATATAGTTTAATTCATTATTTTCAAAGATTAAACACACGATAAACATCAAAAACTTGCTTCCAATAGTTCAATTCTTCCTCTGTCTTTTTCTCACTTTCAAATCCAGCAAGGTGATACTTGGAGGTAGGTAAGAACTGGATAAATAATATTCCTGTAGGAACTATGCATATTGTCATTTCAAAACCAAACACGCATTAGAGTACCTACATATTATCACAATTACGTAGTAAGAATAAAACATAAAATTAAGTTTTTCGTTTTATTTGATGATAAATAATATAAAATTAAGTAATAAAAGTAGAAACAATAGATGATGAAAACAGAAAATTTGTCATTATTAGTAGAAGTTTTAAAACAGACATAAAAATAAGGTACCTACTAATGTTTTCAAATATTGTGCTATCTGTAGAACCAAAACTACTACAGATGACTGTTGACTAAATAGATCTATTTCGGTGTATTTTAGCCAAAATTTAATGTGTTTTTCATAATAGTTATTGTTATGTCGTAACAATGTTTCATCAAAAGTTGTAATCAGTGTGTTGTATATTTTAGGGGAAATAAAATTAATATGCCTTATTATAGCTAGTGATTTACGTAAGATAGTCCTGAATTGCTTGCATTGATAAGCTTTCGAATTCCACTACGTAATTCTACTAATATATTAATATATATATTTTTAAGAATTAGAAACTTTCTGTCGATAAAAAATCTATATTTAATTTACTATGCCTTAGTTCAATCCACTTTAAAATACGCTATTATTAGTTGGGGATCCGCGTATAAATGTAACCTTCTTCCAATTGAAATTATACAAAGAACAATTATTAAATTATATTTAAAAAATCCTTTGACTACCCAACAGAACGCCTGTTTGAAGAATTTCAAGTACCTACATTTAAAGACCTATATATTAAAAACTCATTAATCCAAATTATAAAAGAAAAAGATAAATATCAATTTCTAAATGAAAACAGAACGCGACTTAGACATGTTTTTCTATGCCCAAAACTAAATACGTCTTTTGCACAACATCATTATACTTACCAGGGAAGAACTTTTTTCAATCGTCTACCAGAAGAAATCAGAAGCATTAATGATAAAACCCGAATACTGCTCTCTGTCAAGAGACACTTTAAAAATATTCAGAAAAAAACTACTGTCACTTAATTAATCTCACAAATATCCTTAGTTTTCCATAACTTCCTTTCTTTTTTCAAATTTATTATATTAATATATTATCCTTCACTACTATCAAAAAAATACTACAGCAAACATACATTTATGTACAATAACTAACAAAAACATTTATGTACACTCCCCTTCCATACACAAGCATATGCTTTCAATGGAAGAGTAGTAAAAAGACCCAAGATGTAAAATGAATTACGTACCATGTAAACATATTATTAAAAATAAAAAAATAATTACAAAAAAAATAAAAATTATTTATTTATGTACGGTAAAAAGTACATTTGAATACAGAAAATATATTATATTTGGTCATGTATACCTTGTCATAAAATTTTTGCGCCTGATAAGGGAGCCACGATTTTTACTTTGGTCATATGTTATCTATAAAACAAAATACATATTAAAGGTAAAGACCGGCGATCAGAAGGTGCGGGTTCAATTCCCGTCGGCGGCATTTATTTTTCTCTGAAGATTTTTTCAATTTATATATGTATTTCAGGCTTATAATTATTGCTTACAAAAATATGTTAAAATATAAATGTTTATATTTTTTAATTTATTAATTTTATTTATTTGTTCAAATTGGTTGATAATACAGCGCAATTCAGAAGGAAGATTATTGTAATTTTTTATGTCTTGGTAAATGTAATGGTTCTGCATTTGTGTTTTCTTCCTCCTAAAACGTGAGTCTCTTCAAGACCCATATTCACTCCTTTCTCTCATCGGTTTTTCGATCGCCACACGTCTCCAAGAGATGATATAGTGCCCCAGCGAAATTATTTTTAGTGGAGTTGCATCATTTGTAATTTTGATTTAAGTACTTAAAAATATCTATTGAATCTGTTAAATCTTCGCCAATGTCGGACTACAACTATTAGGTATTCAATTACTAGATAATAATAGAAAAAAATTAATAACTTGTGCACATAACTACTATATACATAATATTATATACATTTTTAAGTACTCCTATAAAATGAAGTAGTGTCTACATTACATTAGGAACTCGGTAATTCAGGTAGCACTCGCTCCATGAATGAACAACACGCTCCGGGCGGACGGGAGGCACGATTGCCACCGTTTTGCTTTATTTATTACAATGAAGCACTTTTTCATCCGCGTTTTTTACTTTTTCGCTTTTTGTACAGTCACGCTCGGTACATCCTGTAATTTGGTCGGGCGGCGAGGCACACGCATGCGCGGGTAAAGGGTGGAGAATAAAAAACCGCCAAATAATAGAATATTAAATAAATCTAATCATCACGCCGTTTTCCCGCAGGGGTAGGCAGAGAGACGGACCTCCAAACAACTCGGTTTTGGCACACACTTGTTGCCTCATTCACATTCATACGTCGTCTTACATAATCTTCTACATGGCCCGAGTCGAGTATCTGATTCACTTGATCGTGCCATGGCTTCCTCGGGCGTTTCCGACTTCTGCTACCATTTGCATTCGCCATCATATATTCTCCTTACACTCTTTTCTACGCTCTACATGCCCAAACCATCTAAGCGTCCCTTTCTAAATCTTACTCACATTATCATTCATGGTTTTACCACACATAGGCCTCAGGGATCTCATTTCTACAGCATTCAGTCTACTTTCATCCTTTCTCTGCCAGTTCCATGCCTCACTTCCACAATCACTTGAAAATAAATTAATTTAACACCTTATTCAACATCATAATGCGAAATATGAAATTAAAAATTGTTGAATTTGTATTTCTAAATTCCAGTTTTTTTTAGAAGCAGAAATTTGGCTTCATCCGCAGTTGTTCAGGGTTCAATCATTATTATTTAATAAGCAGGCAGCATTCTGCTGATACGCTCGTATCTTATTTTACAATAAGTTTAACAGTAATTTTAAATTGGGAGGCGGGATGGATACCACCACCCAGGAACCATTTATTGGGTAACCACCCCTCGGGTGTCACATGTCACAGGTCACATCTAGGACTCGAACCCAGGACCCTTGTCTTTCCGGGACACCGCTCTACCACTGAGCTAATGGGACCCTATCCCCCTCGGTCACTTTTAACTGTATCATACTTCGAATATATATCAATAATTAAATAATGATACGTTTAGGCTTAAATTCGAAAGATATATAATGTATTTTTCTGCATTAATGCAAGTTACTCCCATACAGAAGTGAAACAATTTTTGAGTGAGTTTCACCAACCTTCCTTTTTCCTCTATCATTCAATTTCTCGTATAATTCGGATTAGCTATAAACCGACTCTCTCTATATTGCAGGACTTTTACGGAGTAGCAAATATTTCAAGGTTATTTTTTTTGCTTTAACTCCTAAAGTTATCATTTCTCTTAAGGCCTAGGTCATCTTTGGGGATGCTGTGCGGAAAGTTTTTCAAAGTAAAATAAAGAGATAAAAAGGAAGATGTAGATATAAATCTGGGGGTCAGTGTGTCCAGAAGTGATTGACATATTAATCCCCTCCTCCCACTGCGGTCGAAAGAGTCCGTCTGGAGAAGTCAAAGGGTCTCCCTCGACCAGCTTTTCTCAATCAAGAAGATGAACAGACACATCTGCCGCCAAGATCTGAACGAACCTCACCCAATGAACCCGGGCACGCTTATATGAGATATGGCAGAGGTGTTGGTTATCCAATAAATGGTTCATGGGGCGACGGTACCCATACTCACCTTCCAAATGAAGATTCAATCAAGGTTTTAATAACTTACTTACATTGATTTCTGTATTTGGTCAAAATTATAGTTTTTTATGAATAAGATAAATCATTTTTGTTGTTTGTTTTTGGGGTGTTATGCCGTGTTGCGCTAACTCCTTCTTTAGCCGACGTTTCGGACAGCGTTGCAGTGTCCATCACAGTGTCCAACGCTGTCCGAAACGTCGGCTAAAGAAGGAGTTAGCGCAACACGGCATAACACCCCAAAAACAAACAACAAAAATGCTTTTGGCCGTGAGAATCTAAAAAAAACTTACAAGATAAATCATATATATCGACTAATATCGACCATATTAAATCCGTTCAAAATTCATTGGTTAAATTATTAGCTGAAAAAATTTAAACAAAGAAAGGCATAATATTCCATACTTCTCAATATATTCCTCAATATATATAATAATATTCCAGAGTCTCAAAATTCTTTCAGTGAGAGCAATTCTGTGGTACAAAATTATATTTCAGCAAAAAATAACTCCTTAAGTTTTTCATGTTAATTGGATGGTATTGACCTGGACAACGTTACGTACGTTACGTTACGTTAACGTACTTTCAACAAGATGGCGCTACGTGCCATACAAGCAACGAAACCATTGATCTTTTACGATTGAATATCAAAATAACACCTCTTATTGGAAAACCCTGTATATAAACAGGCTAGAACACAATCATAACACTTGTTTTAACTTTAATGGAGGACTTATTGTACCTAAGCATTCACATAAATATGGACAAAGAAAATTAAACTATATGATTCCCAGTTGTTTTAATATGTTACCTGCTGAAATTAAAAACTGTGCCCAAAACAAACGATTGGTGAACTTACTGATGACTTGGCTTACTGAAAGAATTAATTTGTATTAGCTTACAATGATATATTATTCTAAAGACTTTTAAAATTCTTATTTATATTTTTCATAATTTTCTTTTGCTATGTTTTAAAAATGTAATAATAAATTCAATATAATAAGATTTATAATGGAAAAAACCCGTTAGACAAACTGCTAAAAAGCAGTTAATCGGGACTTTTTTGCCTTATATTTGTAAAGTGTGTAATATATAATAAAAAATAAAAAAAAATATATAAAGGTGTTTGCCACAATTATGTTTTCATAAGTACATAATCATTATTCTATTTAAACCACTCACCACAAACACCACAAATAAAATATAAAAATATACATGTGGACTGTTTTGGACCACACAGTATCGATGATTACCTATCGCTTAGGCAACACTGCAGGCAGTTTCCCATTAAAAAATTGGTTTGGAATTTCCTTACGTAAATAATAATAATGGAACCATTCTTAATCTTATTCGTTATACCTCGCCCTCAAAAGGTGCAACTAGACAGGAACTCTATTACTTATTTACACAACGGTCATCTTGGGCAATAAAACGTAATAAAATAATGCGGTAAAACTTTTAATGGTCCATTGAAATCAGTACTTACTTGAATCTGGCTGTATCGTTCATGAATGAAATATAAACAGATATCAGAGAGGAAATAGTATATTTAGATTTGTACGAAAAAATTAAGCTTCCGGTAAAAAAAACAAGTTTATTTCATCAGTGCTAAGATCCTTCTACTGGTATTTCAATAGTAGTAGATATGAACTACATTCGTTAATGATACCTTAGTCCATTGCATCCTGGGCCAATCTTATGCACGCGTAATTGGAGCAGTCCGCTCCGGACGCCGTCTTGCCAAGACGCCAAGGAGCCAAACTGCTGATAATATTGTGCCCTTGAGATTTTTACTAGCATCAGGCGCGTCTGGCTCAGGGCAGTCCCTGATTGCACCCAAGGAGAGATTCGGTTCTGCTTAGCGATAAGGAATTATTCTTAACCTTCAAATTATTCTTAACCTTCTTTGTCTTAGTTGAGGGAACAAAGTCCAGCTTCTTCTCTGTGCCCTCCGGTGTACCTCAAGGTTCTCATTTAGGCCCATTATTATTTAATGTATAGATAAACGATATTCACAAATGTTTTTTACATGCTAATTACCTAGCATATGCAGATGATAAAAAAATATACTTAGTTATTAAATCAACCAACGACTGCATTAAACTTCAAGAGGACTATAAATTATTCTTAATTCTTAGCAACTTCTTATATCAACCAAGAAAACTTTTCAAATTATTTATAAAGTGCAATAACTAAGTAAAAGTCAATACACTAGACTAAACGAGAATCGCATTTAATAAATCTGCCTATTTCTGATTGTCCTAAAACAGGTAATCTCCTAGTTGGACAGCCAAAGATCACTGTAATATGTAATATGTCATGTTAAAAAAAAAAAAAAAAATTAACGACTTTTACTTTAATTGCGCTTACAGTTCTCTTGGATGAAAGCAGAATTATCAGAATTGAAAAAGGCGTTCATTTTAAGGTTAACGACAACTCCTTATTCCTAAGTAAAACCCAAATCGCCCCTCTACATAAGAGAAGAGTCCTGAGGATTAATCCCTTCAATTAAAATACCGGTCAAACAAACACCACATCTTCAGCATATGTATGCTCTAAAGAGAGCCAGTTTGCCGCCGTCCCGGGAACCATTTATTGGATGACCTACACCTCTGCTATAGGTAACCCCAAATGTTACATTACATTTGGTGATTTAGCAGGGATTTCCGGGTTTATCGGGTGAGGTTTGTTCAGGATTCGCCTACCCACCAGCTGTGTGGCATGCCAGATCGGGAGACGCTGCTTTGGGAGACCATTTGAACCCTCCAACTGGTCTCTCGACCCATCGCCTTGCGCCGCAGCGGAAGGGATAGATTCATGAGTCCATCACTCACGGACCACTGATCCCTAGATTCCTACCTACCACTCATACCATTTTCCTTCTCAGAACTTCTCCTCATTCATTTCTTAAAAAAACCCTAAACAAAATATCCCAGAAGATATAAAGTCTATAAAGATGACATAGGCCCGGAGGGAATTAATTTTCCTCAGAGCTTCGTGTGTGGGGTAATGTAAAAAAAGTTAAGATTTGAAAATCTATCAAATTAATTAGTTAAAATTTCACACAATCAAAAGAAATCAGAATGGCTAATACTCTGAGTTTCGTTCACTTGAATGACCGCTTTTTAGAATCTTAACGTTACTGAATAAACCGCCAGACTAAGCTCCCTGAATAGCCAAGGATCTTTTAACCTTTCTCTACCACATCTCCTATTCTGTCTCACAACATACCCCACAGTCCTTCTTGCAAGCGACAGCTGGAACAGTTGGTAGGTCTTGTTCGGTAGGTTGATACATTCACATAAAAAAACACTCCTACATTATTGTTCTTCATAAGGTCAGTAATTTATTTACACAAAAAATCGGGTGTAATCCATATTTTTTTTACGATAAATACTTTGCGGTGAAAGTATTGCAAGTGATCCCACATAAAACCACCGCCGCTATTTTTTGTGCATACGTTTATCATTTTTTGCCCTGATGCAGAACACCGAAGCGTGTTCCGAAACACCTTCGGTAATAATGATTCTCCTTGTTAAATTCCTGGGTTTTTTGTCTGCAAACCACACAAGCATCCAAGTGGCTAGAACTGGTGATTCTTGACACCCTCAAGGCTGTGGAATTTAGTGTAGAAAAACATACAACGAGGACAGAGAAAGCGAAATGGTATTCGTTATTGAAAACAGCTGAAATGTTTGTAGCGTGTTTTGTTGAACAGGTGAACCCTTTGTACGAATATACCTTTGAATGAATAGATTTATTTACTGGAGTATATACAGAATGCAGAAGGCACTAATAAAATGTGTCAAAAGAAACGAATACACAGAGAAAAGTTCGAAATAAAAATATTGCTAGTTTATTAAGAATCTCTTCAAATTATTCGTATTCCTATTAAAAACGGGATCACAGGACATTAACGAATGAATTGATAGGTTTTAACGCCAATGTTTTGTAACGATATCCGAGCATGTGATCATAAATAACCTCACATTTTTGAATTTCGTTTAACACTTTATCAGAAAGCGGCTTGCAGTCCCGTTTTTAATTATTTGAAGAGATTTTTTAATAAATCAGAATTAGAATAATACACAAATAATTTTTTTTTCATCACTTTAACATATATAACCTCTACATGTTTCATGAACAATGTTCACATCATCAGGAGCAAGTATATACTGATCAAAATTACTATTTTTTTTTGTGCTTGGTTAGCAAATCCCACATACTTTTAGAATTACGCGGGATTGCGAGATAGATTTAAATCCCGCGGAGTCCCATTTTTAATATGGAGTGTTAAATTGAAATAAAGCGAACACATCATAAATACTTTTAAATCTTTGGTATCAATAACCTTTGATGAATATATATGTACGTAAACTTTTCAATGTCACATAGTTAATGTAATAACACTAATAACAATGTATGTAAAAGCCCAATGGGCGTTTAAATAAATAAATAAATAAATAAACATAATAAGTATTTTATTGGATATCAAACACCTATGCCGTAGGTCACCCCAAGTGGTTCGCTGCGTTTGCTGATTTAGCAAGGGTGTCTGGGTTCATCGGGTGAGGTGAGTTCAGGTTGTGCTTGCCCACCAGCTGCATGGCGTGCCAGGGAAAGGCTGGTTTGGGGAAAGCCTTTGATCTCTCCAACTAGTCTCTCGACACATCGAGTGATATATTCATACGTCCATTTTTCCTGGACATACAGATCCCTTCATACCTTTACCTTCGCAGAACTTCCATCCTCCTTTGACCTCTCCAACTGTTCTCTCGACTCATTGCCTTGCGCTGAAGTAGAAGGGATATCTTCAATCTTCATGTTCTTCACTCTTGGACAAACTCATACCTTTTACCTTCCCAAAATTTCCTTTCCTAAACAAAAACATCCACACAGCATCCAAAAAGAAGACATAGGCCCTGAAGGAAATTAAACAAAACACTGGGTAAAATTAAACAAACATTTTCTTTCGTATTTCAAGACATTTTAGTGAGTTCCATTTCATTTTATTTTTAACCAGATCATTTCCGTTCAGTGCCGCAGTATCCCTGGCAACAGAGGTCCGTTATCCGATAATATCCAATGTCGTGGTCCAGCGGTAACGAGGTATTTGACAATCAACTTCGGGTTCGATTCCCGGCCATGATTTCCTGAATGAGGTGCGGACGCGTAGAACGTGTAAAATTATTTTTCTTATTTGTTAAGTTTTTTTGACGTTTTTAGGTGAAATAAATAGATGAATGAGAAACGATAGTACGTGATTGTTAACGGTTGGGGAATTTTAGATTCATGTGATTTATCTTGCACGTTTGTTTATTACTTTAGAACTATAAGTAAACTACTTCTAGAACTTTTTTTCCTTTGATTTGTGTTATTCATCATTTTTTTATTTCACTCTTTATATTAGGTACTAGTGACGTGTACAGGGAGTCGCTTAATTGTTTGGAATAATGTTTTGAGGTTGTTAATTCTAGTGTTAGTACCTGAAAATAGGGTGCATTTAGGTGGAAATAATATTATTGTAATGTTGTAATATTATAATGACCGGTTAGTGGCTGAGTTGGCATCACGTTCGGGTCCCACCGAGGCATCGTGAGCTCAATTCATCGGCTGGCTAAGTCCTCTGGTACGACACTAGCATTATTTTCCGTTTATTCTGGTGGTAGTAGGAGATGTTAACATATTGGCAGGTTATCCAATGATAGATCGAGTTTGTCTTTGAGTGGGTTTGTTTCACTTGATCGTTCCATGTCTTCCTCGGGTGTCCTCGACTTTTCGTCAATTCACTATCACGTCATACATTCTCCTTACACCTATTTCTTCGTTCATAAGGTATGCCTAATTTTACCTCACATAAGTACCTATTTGATTTATGTCTTCTTAGGGCGTCCATGACTTCTTCTGCCATTTAAGCCACTCTCTTACCACTCCTGACACTAATAATAACAAACTAAAATTTTGAGCAAAATTCATTCGTTAAGACGTGCAATCCCGTTTCTAACCAAATCACCACTAATTTGAGGAGATTCTTAATAAAATAGCAATACTTTTCAACAGATCATTTTTCTTCATGTTTACTCAGAAGTGAATCCAACTCAGCCACTGACCGGTCGATTATAATAATAGTAAATAATAATAATTTGATGATTTGTTTACCTACATTATCGTACTCCTGAACAACTTACCTACAATAATGTTTGAATGTATAAGCCTTCAAGACGTGAATAAATAAATAAATATTTAATATTTAATGAAAGAATTAAAATTCTCCGACTTAATATTTACGTTCAAAATCGTAATTGGTAGTATAGGCAGCCCTAATTTACTTAACCACAATGAATTTCATGTACTTGCGCGAGCTACTCGTTCCAAAATAATGTTTAAATGTATCAATACCAGGGTTGAGCATTGAAAATACTCACTTATACCTAAATTACATGAAGTTAGTAATAGATAAGCAGATGTGGCGGATCTATTTAACTGCAAGAAGGCTATAATATCATATATTTTCAATAAATATTAATTAAACCTAGAAAGTCTACTTAGAAGTTTTGCGTGTACCTGCATCTCTTACTTTAATATCATTCTAGAGTTTCTGATCATTTTATACTTTCTGATGTCATTGTATTTGATTTATTGTTTATGGTATATTTATACCATTGTTATTAAATAAATAAATAGCGCCGTTTTTGTGCAAAATCACCTCAAGGGCGCTGTACAAATTTATAATACATTTCGTTTACGTAGGTCACTTGGGATTAACACTCAATTAACATTATCTAATTGTTTATTTATAATCGAAATTTAGATTCAGGATTTAGGACATAGTTGGAAAATTGAATATAACTGGACTTTCTCTCGGGAATTGTATATTTAATTTAAGGGTATGACAGCTTTAAAAGGTAAGTTTTTATTTTAGACCTGAATTCTGTTGGACTTGTTATGGATCTTAGTTCCGGAGGGAGTTTATTCCAAGCCTTCGGCGCAGATGCTCCGAAAGCTCTGTCACCAAACTTAGTATTTGGGTTCCATCAGTCTGTCTACAGCTGCTGATGTTGCTGATCTAAGAGTTGATTGCCTCAGACCAGTGTTTTCCGGGAAGTATAGTTCAGAGTTGTAGGGTGGGGCCATTTCACCATCATATCACCATCCAGCAAAATTTGCACTGGATTCTTTCATGGCGCTTGAGCCAGTGAATGTTACGAAGGTGTTCTGAAATGTGCGAATATTTTGAAACCATATTATATAATTGAAATTAGATTTTCTGTGCACGCTGAGATTTCAACCCGCAACCTCTGTATTCGTAATCGAGGAATTTAACCACTCAATCACGAAGGTAATTTGAATATTAAATAACAATAGAACGTAATATGGATTCATCTGCTTTTGGAAAGGACCACTAATTTCTAAATAACATTAAAATTTAAAATAATAACTTGCTTTTACCATTGAACCATCTTGTTTTTGCATTTTTTAAGCAATTAGAGTATGGTAAATATTTGCAGTATTGCCGTGGGAAAAGACCAGCATTTAGAATCGAAACGGCCGTGTTTGGTGACCAGGTCTGAATAGCCAGATTCTTTCCGATCTCCATCTTATCCATTTCAAGTATGGGGGTGCTATTGATTTATTTATTGACTCCATATATATAGAATTAAGCATAATCTACACCAACACTTTGTCGAATCCTACAAATTAGAGTAGCGTTGGTAAATTAGTTTTAATGATTTTTCTTATATGTAGTGTTGTTGTAATTTCTTTTTTACTTTATGTTACTCTTACGTTTTACTAATATTGCTTCATATTTTTTAATATTTTCTCATTATACTTGTAATCACAATTTTACAAGTGTGTATTTTTTACCTTCTTTAAAATGGATTACATCTATTTACTGTCAATATCTGCTGTATAATACATATTATCTTATTGTACTGCATCATGTATCACTTCTATGTAAAAGCCTTTTTATGCGTATATATAAATAAATAAATTTTCCTTTTTCCCATCAAAAGCAATTGGAGTGTAGTAGGTATATACTCTCAGTATAGCCCTGTTGAAAGACCAGCATTTAGAATCGAAACATTACTTAATATGACCAGTTCTGAATAGCCAGATACTTTGCAATCTGCATCTTATCCATCTCCATTTTTTTTCATTTACAGCAATTATAGTGTGATATATACTCCCAGTATCACCCTGGTAAAAGACCAGCATTTCGAATCGAAATATAGCTTGAAATGGCTTTAGCCGTGTCTGGTGACCAGGTCTGAATAGCCAGATACTTTCCAATCTTCGTCTTATCCATTTACCTTTTTATTCATTTACAGCAATTAGAGTGTAGTATATAATCTCAGTATCACCCTGGTAAAAGACCAGCATTTATAATCGAAACGTTGCTTGAAATGGCTTTAGACGTGTCTGGTGACCAGGTCTGAATAGCCACGTGCTTCATAATTTTCCATCGACCAATTTCCTTCCCATACCTACGACAGCATTGACATTTTTGGTAATAACCTAAAGAAATATCGACATGAAGTAATGCATACGATCGATTATTAATATGAGAGTATGGAATGTATCAGGAGCATCTCCTATCCACTTCCTATTTTCCTCTTCCTCTCCCCTTCCTTTAACACCTAATTAATTTTAAGATATTGAAAATTCATTTTCAATGAACTTTATGTGGCTTGACTTCAGTTAACTTGTATATTTATATCTATCATTGTATATTATGTAAAAGCTGTTTGTTTTTTACAAATAAATAAATTCTGCTTCAAAACATACCTGATTAGGGTATACCGTAGTAACACTGGCTCAGAACAATAAAAAACGATTCATTGCCCTCAATTTTTTCAACGTTTATCAAAATATTCTTACTGTATATTCAATTCTAAGAAAAACACTTAGAACATCAGGAGAACCTATGTAAAAGGTTATTTTGAGAACCTCACAGTAGTTGTCAATGAAATCCACTCTGTTACGAAAAAACTTTCTTGGTTTTCTTTGTCCCCATATATGACACGTGCATGCACACCTTTGCCCTATTTCCAGAAAGCTTCTATTTTTCCAAAAACTTTTATCACCACTTCAATCGGCGCCATGGTGACTTACGTATGTGAGACTTGAGTAGTGAGTACTCCCACAATAACAAAAATTTGACTGAAATAACTTTGCAAAAATATTTATTCTTGTTATTTTATTTAACGTCATATTACGCGGAGAAAATTTACGAAATATTTAAAAAATCTGGTAAAATTATTCGTATTCTTGTTAAAAACGGGATTGCAGGCCTTTAACGAATGAATTGTCAGGATTCGTTAAAAACTGTCGGTAAAACACGAATATTTTTTTAGGATGTCGGAACACGTGTTCATAAAAAATCATTGTAACATTTCATCATTATATGTATTAAAAAAGAACACGTACTTGTTCTAATATATTCTGAATAGGCTAATATTTTATTAGGAAATGGATTGCAAACAAGATTTTAATAAATTAGCCATATTCATTTTCCTCGGTGTATAAACAAATCTTATTATTGTAGGTTGGCAGAATGGAGTCTTCACAGGGAACATCAGCACAATCGGAAGAATTTAAATATAAATTTCACTTTGCTATGCAATGATATTTTTTTCAATTTTTTTTTTTTTTTAAAGAAAGACAAACATTCCCGGGTTACGAATAACCCAACAATGTTTGAAAATCTCCTACTACCACCACAGAAAGCCGAAAATGTTGCTTGTGTTGTGATGGAGGACTTAGCCAGCCGAGGAATCGAACACGCGATGCTCGGGAGAGACCCAAGCGCTATGCCCACTCAACCACTGACCGGTCGTTAATAACATTTTTTTTTCGAGCTCGTATCACGTGATCGATTGCGTCGTGTGGCAATGGATCACGTGACATCAGTGGTATAGTGTGATGGAAAAATAGTTTTTTTTTATTCTTTTTTAATCTATCGGAGAAAAATGACGTCTAGATTTTTATCTCAAAATTGCTTAAGAAATCGCTTGTTAAAATCTGATCAGTGCTGATTTTATTATTGATTGTACAGCCTGAATTTGAACATTTTTTTGTAACGTTACAGATTGGGGTCTAGGTTGTTATAATTGTACGGTTTATACAATGTATTTGCATTGAAAAAAGCCTTGTAAATTCGTTGTAGGACAGTGAAAAACATATCAATCTTTCGATCAAATACCTTTAGAAAGTACGTGGCTCTCTCCACGGGTGAGTTCATGAACAAATTGAAATGTCATCAGTTGAAATTTTCTTCACGATCCGTTTTGAGCTTACTAGACGCTTTGTCCACACATTGATCATATTCTTCCAGTGTCTCCAATCTGATAGTATTATTGTCCCAGCGTCTGGACGGTGTAGGCCCTCTGATTGGTAAAATTTAAATTGTCTGTTTCGGGTAACTTGAATATTAAGACACGATTCCATACTAAAATAGGATCGCCTCATAATAATACGAGATTTCTTCATAAGCATCGTTTCTGCTCATATAATTTTTGGATAATATCGAAGAAAATATGTTTTAGAAAGTTCATAATCCATTGGATTAATTACATTACAATGAAAATTCTCCACAGTTACGTGATTATGTTTGACGTTTATAAAAATTCACGCGTTTCTTCAAGATGGCCGACAGAGCGCACCTCTGGCGGTTTAAAAACGAACCAAATGCCTGGCGCGAATATTTAAATATGCAGCTAACAATACTTGACTACTTACCATTAACGAGCGGTTTATAAGAAGATTTCTTCTGGAAGCTTATCACTTTGTAATGGCATTTATCATTATTTTTTATATTTTTTTTTCTTATTAATTATATCTGATTTTATATTGGCATGTTTTCTAATTTCTAAAATTTCAAAATTATTTATTTGCGATGCTTTATATCCTGAGTGAAGTATTTTAAGACCTGCATTTTTATCGAAAGTGTGATCATTATTTAAAAGATTATTTGCAAACTCAGATTCACTATTTCCATTTATAGCCCTGCGATATTCTTTAGTTCTGACTTCAAAGTTTCTATTGGTTCTACCTTTGTAAAATAAATTACAATCATCTCAATTGAGTTTTTAAACTCCTGTTTTTTTTGTTTGAATTTTGCTATCATTATTATTAAGAATATATTTCTTCATTGTTATTAGTGTAAAACGCCAGTTGAATGGTACCAGGATTGTTTATATATATAATTTTAGAAGTATCGTTATCCACAAACAGAATTCTACGCCATTGTTTATTTCTATCTTTAGAAAGACCGTTTGAAGAGAATGTGTTTAATTTTTTTATTTAGTATTTCAACTATCAATTTATTAGAATAACCGTTATTAAATGCTATTTGTCTTATGAATATATTGTTTTATGCTTATATGCCATTTGTTTTTTTCAGGTCTTAAAATACTTCACTATAAATAATTTTGAAATTTTAGAAATGAGGAAACATATTAATATAAAAGCAGATATAATTAACAAGAATTTTTTTATAAACTCTCTTTTAAATATTTTCCCACTCAATTGGTCTTTCCCGTCTAACGATATTGTAATTCCTAATTATTATAAACCCAGCCTACTCTTACTCCTCCCCCCTCCTTCCACTTCTTCTTTCCCAATTGCAATCTATATTTAATTTTTGACTTCGGTGTATACACAATAAAATGTAAACATTATATTTATTTATTTATTGGACAATTTGCATAGCGCCGCTTTTGTGAGATATCACCTCAGGGGCGCTATATTGTAATAATTTACCTTTATATATAGATTTTTACTCTCCTGATGAAGGTGTATATATAATCTAGCTTTAAACTTTATTAGATACAGTAACAGTTGTAGGTAAAGAATTACCACCAGTTGGAGTAAAATTAACACCTTTTAATTAAACCGACTGCTAATGTCATCGCACAATTACCCTCCTTTTATTCATAAACACGGGTACAATTAATCAATATGTAATAATCTATTATTTAAGTCAACTTTGTTAAAACTATCTTTAATTGTGACAAACTATACGATATTGATTCAACTTATAGACATTGACGGTTGTAACACATATTTAAGCACTGCAAGTCTCCTATGAGCTAATTATATTAGGTACGATAACAGTTAATATCAGTTGTAGACATGTAGTCAATAATAGTGTTTCATTTGAAATAATCCATCACAAATACGTAAAATTTCATTTATTCAAACAACTGTCATTCTTATTATGCGTAAATTTAGAATGTTATTATTAATTAACTCCTTCCTGTTCCCTTTTTTAACAATATATATACTCACCCTCTCTCTGAGAATGTTCTAATATCTATCTATTAAATGTAACTGTTGTTAATATCACTTAAAATGGGCGAAGCCCAAGTAAGAGCCGCCCGCAGGGCCTAGCAGAAAAAAACCCGCAGAGCGGGTTTTTAACTGCTAGTAGTTATTATTTCCCTTATTTTTAATCCATAGACAGACATAACCTTTTGAATAACGCCGCCATAAACAAATCGATTATAAAATTGCACCGTGTGGACGCCGTATAAAATATGATCGTGTGCGGCGCGCTCTGAAGCCAAAATGGGCCCTAAAAGCGCGGGAATATAACCGAATATTAAAGGCGGAATTGATGGTCTTCTCTCCCTCCCCAAATCCCCCCTCACCACCCCCCTGTACACCCTCCCACTTTGGATATTGGTGCAGTAAGAAAATAGCGAACATACGTGCAGTATTTTTGCTCATACGAGAAAGCGGTTTTCAAACTGACGTTTGTCATTATTAGGTTCATGAATAAATTTTGCATTAAAACTCCGGCGAACTCTAGCTTCACGAAAATTGCACAGGTGTTGAGGTTATAATGTATATTTTTTGCTACTCACGTCATTTCCATAATTGTAATAATAATTTTTCCTTAAATGTTTGAAAATATAATTAACTTCGAAAAATTTTACATACAAAAAGATAAAAAAAATGATTGTTATCTCGGGCAAAGTTGGGTTACAAGCAATAAGTAGATATAGATAATCTTATGTATTAAAATAGTAAAACTTATTTTCGAAATCCTAATGTTTTTCATCTAAAAAATATGGCAAAAATACTAAAGGCTAATGGATCCGTGGAAGCTACAAAAATATATATTTTTTTATAACAATAATATGTTTCAATGTATCAATAACTTTTAATAAATAAAAAGTACACTTGAACTGAATCATATCAAATTTAAACCAATATAACAACACCCCCATACACACAAGCCCTGCTTATTTATTTAAACTCCATAAAATGGCTTTTACAATAGAGTGATACAATAGAGTGATTACAAAACAAGTAATGTGTACACAAAAATATTATTGCAAGTGATAGAAGTACAGTTAAACAATACATAATTAAAAGAAATATCTACTAGTGTCTAACTAGAAATATCTAACTATATTTATTTTGTAACAGCTTTTATATAATATACAATGATAGATATAAATATACAAGTTAACTGAAGTCAAGCCACAGAAGTTTCTTATGTTAAAGTTCATTAGAAATTTAGTTTTAGTATCTTAAAATTAATTTGGTGTTAAAGGAAGGGGAGAGGAAGAGGAAAATAGGAAGAGGATAGGAGATGCTGCCGATACATTCCATACTCTCATATTAACATACTCTCATATTAACATTACTTCATATCGATATGTTGATGACAGTGATGATTATGATGAATAATTATATTCATTGTATAAGAAAAGTCGATCTATTTAGAAAAATGTGAAAATATCGTAAAGAAAAACTTAAAATTCGCCAAATATTGGGAAACTGTCATCCCGCGATATAAGAAAAGCGTGCGAGCGGGATGCATATACCCCGCCGCGCCCGTCCGCGATATATTTTTTCCTATAAAATGTTCCCGGTCTGAGTGAGATATACGATAGCGAGTGTTTACGATTTTTTACCTTCTCTTTCACTCTCTAGATTCGCGGCAGGTCCTGTGAGGTACCTACTATGTTTTCACCTATATCTGCCTTCTGCAAAATGCACACATGCAGGCTCCAGAGGTAAACGGGAACAAATAATCAAAAATACTAATTTTGGTCGTGTTTCTTTATAACTCTGTTATGTTTCCAATTTAAGTATTATTTTCAAAATAAGAACTGATTGTGAGTAAATTACAGACAGCGAAAAGGTAGCCACCTACTTACCTTTATTAATTAATTTTGATTCTTATTGCATTATACCCAATGTACCCAATAATAAAACTCATTATGGGTGTCAACATTTTACAATTAAAAGGTAATAATCTCTAAATGGTATAAAATAAAGCCGCTATCCCTGTCTGTCTGTTTGTGCGCTTAGTTGTTTAAACTACGCAATGGATTTTTATAGGATTTTCACTACCATTTAGATTTTTTTTTCTGTAAGGTATGTATATAATACATGCAAATTAAATTTATAGAAAGTAGGAAAAAGTCAATGTTTGTAATTAAGGCGGAAATAAAATATTTTCGGGCGCTTACATTGTTAACGCTGGCTAAACCTTACGAGGTACATCAAAATAATGTACTACGGAATTGTATATCTTAATAAGGTCTACAGAAAAATCCGCTATCTTCTAAGAATATCCCCCAGCAACGCCGGGTATACGTCAGCTCATAGACATATGAATATTAGTAGACCTGCCCTAAGTGATTAAAAGCGTATTATCCCCACTCCCCATACCGGTTCCTTTGGAGCCGGCTGGGCTCGCGTATGGCCTCAAGTGAAATTTGAATACGTGACGTCATCATTCTTGTGCGAACTATGGTCGAGGCATCATCGGTTCATTTTACGAAATAACACGGCAAAATGTTGACTTGTGATATGAAAACTTGTAAAAATAGATGTGAAAAAGAGAATAAACCCAATTGTCGTATTACATTCCATAAGTAAGCATTATTTTACTTTATTTTAAGCTTATTCACACCGTATTATAAGTATCAGTTTTAGAAACATATACTATCACATCACAATGTAGCGATTCTCAAGTGTTCTCATCGTTGTTTACTGGGGTAAGTAAATTATGAAACATTTGTAGAAGTGTCTTAACTAAATACTCTGAAACTAACTACGACTCTGCAAACAGAAGAAATTTACTTTGCCGAATTTGGACTTCGCAAATTAGTTCATAACGTGGCGAGTAATTTGCGCTCCCATGTAAAAATGTCTATTCATTCTAAAGCAGATTTTACTTTTAAGAACTAAATGGTGATATTATAATGCGAGATGCCTATTTACTGTCAGATTGATTTATTGACGAATCACAGTCAGCTTTACCCCCTTCGTTCTTCAACAGTTGATTTTACCCCTCGCCATTATCTTCTCGTCTATTAATTCCTATGTCTGTGGGTTTTGCCAATGTTTTGTTACTGGAAGTTGAATTTATTAAATTTTTTGAGATTTAATACCCGTGTTATTGTAGTCTGTTATTTAAAATATAATGTAGAAACTTGAAACAAAAAATTAAACAAAACTAAGGAAATAAACAACATTCAAATATTAACTAAAACAGAAATAAAAATAAAAATTGAATTGAATGATAATATTTTTTTTAAAAAGAAAGACAAAGATTATCGGGTTACGAATAATAATAGTAAGCGGAAAAAGTTGCTTGTGTTGTGATGGAGGATTTAGCCAGCCGAGGAATTGAACACACTACGCTTGAGTGGGACCCAACTATGATATGAAAATAAAAAAGGACTAATATAGAATGTTAGAGAAAGAATATTTTTTGAACAATGTCAGGAACTCATGTATTCGTTAAAAAAAACCTGTCAAAAATATTGTATTTTAGCAGATTTTTTTTTCAATAAGAGAATTATAATATCCCTGATTTTTTACTACTTAAAGAAATTAAAAGTAAACTGAGTAGATTCTTACGCACCTGTTTAAACTGGTCTTAAACCCGCCCGTTTTAACCATATCTACACCGCGGTAATAAGTCAAGTTTTTATTCTATTCCGTTCTAATGCGCCGCGTAATATTTACACCGCGATTATTAGTAAGTGGTATGTATTAATAAAAAATTTGAAATGTGCAAGTAATTTTTGTTTTACAGTTAATTTTAAAGTTTTGTCTTTTTTTTATAATTCATCGACATAGTCTCGGTGTGGTAGTTTCATTAAAAGAGAGTGTCCCTCTTGACATTATTAAATGTGAGACTTGGCACGTTTTACTATTCGAAGACTTTATCCAATATGATTGCATGTATGCAACGGGAACTAAGGTTACAACGTTCAGACGAGTTTACTTAAAAAAAATTGTACGTTTGTTTGTTGGAGCAAAAACCTGTGAGGTGTGAAAAACCTATGAAAAACGAAAGTCAAAGCTGAATTTATTCACAAGTATATAAAAAAAATATATATGCCAGTCTGGAAACCTGTAGAACAAACGGAAAACCTATTCCATTTTCCAGTATAACTTTCCTTTTGTTTGGGTTTTTCGCCTAGCTGAGCTTACAAAAACAAAGTTTTTAAGGCATGAAATAACGTCAAAGTTAATATGAAACAATATTAGTAAAACGTGTAACAGTAATATTAAATAAAATAGGAAATAAAGCAATACCACATATAAGAAAAATCCCTAAAACTGTTTTACCAACGGTACTATATTTAGTAGGATTCTGCTAAGTCTGGTACAGATTACGGCCAGTTATATAAATGAGTCAGAAAATATATCAATGGTACCCTATTAATTGATGTATCCTATTAATTGATTTAGTCAATGATCTTATTGGTTAGTGAGGTTGTATATTTAAGAATGTTAAATTTTGTCTCTTGTTCCTAGTCGGTGGATGAAATTTAATAGTGGCAACCATGGCAGGGCTGTCAATTAAGTTTTTAATGACTCTGTAATACAACCAGGTCTAACATAATCATCCTGTTAGACAGCGTTATTAGATGCAATTGCTTCATCAAAACTGACATAGATAATGAAATCAAATGGAATTTTAAGCTTAAAATTTAACCACATAAGAAATTTGTGCTGAACTCGTTAGAGTGAACTTTATACAGGTGAGTAATATTTTTGATTTATTTTTTCGTTTTCAAGTAAAATTTAGTCCAAATTTGAAATATTTAAGAACAATTTTTAAAAAACAATTGAAAACGTTCCTCACTCCTCACTCAATCAGTGGTTTAACTTCTTTGAAAGTGGATCGAATCGTAGATCCGGCTCCAAAAGTATTTTCACCATTTTGGTTGTCGAAAAAACAAACGTATTTCGAACGAAAAAAAACCATTGTGTTGTAAAATTTAGTTTGAAAAAAAAACGACCTAATTTTATCTCATTTTTGTGAGAAATTATCAAAATTGCTTTTTTTGTTGAAATTTTCCTAAGACGTTGAAAACTCGACGCAAGAGTTTTCTAAGCTCACTCCTGTCCCGAGCTCCATACAGTTTTCTTCAGATGGAAAATACGGCTTGGATAAAAGAAAAAATCATATACCTTTTCTCTATGCGAGCTATAGATCTATAGCCGTGTTCTATGTATTATTATTTTCTATATGGGAAAAAAGCGAAAAAATAACGGCGAGGCGCGCGGTACCTCGGTATAGAATAAAAAACGTATGGATCCATATAAATCAGTGATTTAAGAAGAACTAGATGTAACCTGCGATAGAAAACAAAGGATTGGTAAGAATTTGTTGTTATTGTCTGGGGAGTCGGTAATAAAAAACATGTGTCCTGTCTTCCTATTGAATTTCATTTGTTGCAATAAGAGATGCAATTTTTCAATAATGGTTACTTAATGTGTACTTAATTGGGGACATTAATATTAATCTACTAAATACAGGACAGAAACACCCGCAGTGTGATGACTACCAACTACTTTTGCTGCATCATGGACTGATCAGTGCAGTACCAACAAGATTAGGATATAACGAAAACGCTCAAACTGTATCTGCCTCCTGTATTGACCACATCATGGTAAAAACAAATAAACCATACTGTACCGCCGTTCACCATTCCAATATTACTGACCACTTTACACGACTACTCACCATTCAACTTCAAAATACACAAACATATATTAAAAACACACTTGTTAAAAAAAGAATTAATGTTAACAAATTAAAGGATTTACTAAAATCGGAAGATTGGGGAGAATCACTTAAAATTAAAGATTTTCAAGATTGCTGGAACTCGTTTACAAACATTGTTCAAACAAGTAATCATAAATGTTCAGAATCATTCACAACACAGACTTCACACAAACGTAAAATAAAAAAAACCTTGGATTACTCAAGGACTTCTAAAAAGTATAAGAATTAGAGACAAATTACACTTGAAAACTAAAAAACCCACTTGATCTTTCATTACTAAATCTTTATAAACATTATAGAAATATGTGTTCCAAACTTCTGAAATATGCCAGAGGTAACTATTATAAAAGTCAGATTCAAGACTGTAATAACGACCCTAAACTTGTCTGGAAAATTATAAGGGAGATGGCATATACTAACAACAATACAAACAGTGATATTTCCGAACTGGATACACCAAATCAAAAATTAAATATGAAAGAACATCCAAGGGAAATAGTCCAATTTGTGAATGAATATTTCTCCAATGTCGGTTCTAATTTAGCTAAAAAAATCATTAAACCTCTTCGTACTGCTAATGGGAATAATAACGCACTTACTAATAATATCACCTTTAAATTAAATACAGTTACGGCAGATGACATTAAAATCATTATACATTGAAACCAACACTCACTTTCGGATCAGATGGCATTTCAATGAGAATAATTAAAACAACTAGAGATGAACTAATCCAACCACTTCTCCACCTTGTGAACAGATGTATCAAGGATGGTATCTTTCCTGAATTGCTTAAATTGGGTTCTGTTATACCAATCTTTAAAGCCGGAAACAAAGCGGATATAAGTAACTATAGACCGATAACAATATTGAATAATCTTTCAAAAATAGTAGAGAAAGTTATTAAGAAACAGCTCACTCAATATCTTGAAAAAAACCGCATACTATCTGAAAATCAATACGGCTTTAGAAAAAATATGGGAACTTCCGATGCCATCGCCTCTATTGTAAAAAGTATAAAACATCGTCTCGATAATGGTAATAAGTGTATCGGAATATTTTTAGATCTATGTAAAGCTTTCGATACAATTGTTCATACATATCTTCTAGAAAAACTCAAAAAGATTGGAATCGTAGGTCGTGAACTGAATCTCATTCAAAGCTATATGTCAGAAAGGTCGCAACTAGTCAGGATTAAAAATGAATCAAGTCAACCAATACCGATTCAATACGGAGTTCCACAAAGCAATGTCTTAGGGCCGATTTTATTCCTGATATATATAAATGATCTATGTAATCTAAACTGTCACGGCTCAGTAATTAGTTTCGCAGACGACACAGTTCTTCTCTTCCATGGAAAGTCGTGGGAGACAGTATTCGTAAAAGCTGAAGAAGGGATGAATCAGGTAAAACAATGGCTTGATACAAATTCACTAACATTAAATGATACAAAAACTAAATATATTAATTTCAAAATTTACAAAAAACAGACAGATAAAGTCAATTCAAATCTAAACATAAAAATTCATAAAAATTGTTTGACCGCGAACCATGGAATTCCTTGCAACTGCCCAAAATTGATTGAAATTCAAACAATAAAATACCTTGGGATAATTATTGATCAAAACTTAAATTGGAACTCCCAAATAGAAAATGTGAGCAACAAATTAAAAAACTAACCTATTTCTTCAAAACAATAAGAAACATTTTAGATAAAGAACAATTAATTCAAATCTACTACGCATTAGCCCAATCTCAACTACTATATGGTCTTATCGGATGGGGAAGCTCATGCGATTCCACTATAAAACCAGTCCTCATAACACAAAAGGCAATTCTCAAAATTATACTTAGGATCCCCATCAGAACTCCTACCGACTATGTTTTTAAAATCCTGAATGTAATGACACCAAAACAATTATACGCAAAAGATATAATAATTTACGCATTCAAAAACCAGGACAACTTTACACAGACAAACTCAGACAGACTCACAAGATCCACATTACAATACATGTTACACCAACCTACAACTAAAACAACTTTTGGACAAAGAAATATGCAGTATTATTCTATAAAATTATTTAATGTCCTCCCTTTTGAAATAAAAAACATTAAAAAAATAACTGACTTCAAAAGAAACATTAAGAAATGGATTATGGATAAGGGAAGGAAGAATATAAATATAATTTTGCAACCCAACAAAGACTAAAGCTCGTATTATGTTTTATTTTTTCTCTAAATATTGTTTTTTAATTTTCTATGTAGTATTTTAACATATGTACTTATACTATTTCAAACATATAACCATGTACGATGTGACCTTAGAACGGGGTACCCCAGTAAGGACACATTATCTTATATAAAAAATTGTTAAATAAAAAAAAATAAAAAAAATAAAATAAAAAAAAATTGTGTATGTGATTGCGATCTTTGGTTTCAGATCCGAAGGTTGCGGGTTCAAATCCCAACCGTCGCAAATAAGTTTTATTAGAAGGACCCATTTCATGTATTTTTTATCGTTATTTAGAAGGCCCTGGGATGGTGTGTGTAGTTTTTTAAGTAAAGGAAAGAGAAGAATTCCTGGGATGGAAAAAGATATGAGGGGTTGGCAATTAAAATAAAATAATAATAATACATTAAAATGGACTAGCGGCGTGTTCCGGAGTTGAAAATACTCTCAGTGTCATTCTTGTGAAAGAAAAACGTTACTTGAAATGGTATCAGCCGTGTTTTGTGACCAGATCCAAAAAGCAGGTTCTTCCAAACCTCCCTCTTCGCCTTCGCACTTCCCTCCCCACACCTTACAGCATCACGTCATACGCCATTGGCTTCGGGCAGTTGCGGTCTTTACTTTTATTTTTATGTGAAACCGTACAAAAGTCTCAACTGCTCCCAACCGTCTGGAGCCAGTGAGACTATGGCATCCCCATTTGAGGTATGTTGTGGGTCTGAAGGTGGATGAGAAGGTGGGGTAGTACCTGGGTATTCAGATCTGATCTCCAAACACGGACAAAGCCATTCCAAGCACCTTTTCAATTTTGAATGGTGATCTTACACAAGGAGGATACTGAGATTAGCTTCCACTTTGGAACGTGCCGCAAATGTACTAGGATTTGAACACGCCAGGATGTGAACCCGCCACCTCCAGCTTGCTGGTCGAGAGCCTTACCCCTCGACCACGGAGGCCGTCAAAATTTACCATTCCCGAGTATAGTGCCATTACTAAAACTATAAATGATCTGATCTGCATTACACGTCGTCATTTTTCGATAATATAAGGCCATTCTTTATTAAAATATTTCACTGATAATAAATATAACAACATAATATATTATGAATGCTGTACTAAAAATAATATATTATGAAAAACGCTACGGAAGAGTACTTTCGGAAAAAGTCTCCCGTTGAAAGAAATTCACTAGAGAATATATTACTGCATTTATGGGGGATACGTCTGTGTTTGTTCTGAACAATCGTATCGTCTAGGACAGACTCTAGGACGTCTAACTGACGGCGAAAGAGTGAGCAATTTCGATAAAATAATGATAATTTAAAAAAAAACTTACATTTCATATTTTGGTTTATAAGTTTGTCTATTTCATTGTTTTGTTTTAAAAACAAATGTTTTTCAATCTTCTCTTTTAAATAACGAAAAACGCTCACCATTATTGTACACAGGTTCCTATTTTAATTATTTTGTAATTAATTACTATTACGCACTATGTACTGATAATGTTAAGAGTGTTATGTGTGCCTATGCTTGTGCTTGTGTTCGCGTTTGTGCTTGTGCTTGTGCTTGTGCTTGTGCTTGTGCTTGTGCTTGTGCTTGTGCTTGTGCTTGTGCTTGTGCTTGTGCTTGTGCTTGTGCTTGTGCTTGTGCTTGTGCTTGTGCTTGTGCTTGTGCTTGTGCTTGTGCTTGTGCTTGTTTTTGTGCTTGTGTTGTTACGTTATGTTATGTTGTGTTGTATACTCAAGGGTTACAGCTGTTTCGACATTCGAATGCATCATCTCCTTCCAGTCCCCTCTAGTTTGTACAAGAAAACATACCCCGATTGGGGATGCCATAGTCCCCCCTGCCCCAGACGGTTGGTTTGGAGCAGGAGCATTTATAACTCTTGGGCGTTATTCATATATTATAACATTGGTATACCTTACGATGAAATGTCTTCCTGGGACGTCATTGACTTTTTCGTTCCATTTGCATGTTATTATATTCTACTTAGAGTCAATATTAAATAAAGGTACTCTTAGGTGTCGGATCACGTTGATTCCTAACTTATTTTCCTTTTATAACCACTCACGAAGTAGAAGTTCAAAAATTTTAAGACAGAAATCAAACACCCTATAAAATTAATAATACCTACAACTTCTGACGTTTCCCATACATTCTGATGGCAACGTGCTACACTAGCTCCCCCTAGCGGCTAGAGTTGTTGATATTGCCACTATTTCACCGATGTTGGACGAATTATTAATATTATTGAAAAATTGGACGAAGTATTAATATATTGAGAAATACATCCAAAAAACAAAAGAGAAATTACTATGTTAAAAAAGAATGTTGCTTTGGCGTCAAATAGAAGAAACTAGTTATTATCGTAAAGGAAAAATCTACTTTTATTGTTCTATTGATAACTTAAAGCTAAAGAGACAACTATTGATATTATTATTGATAACTAAAAAAAATATATATATATATTAGATATACATACGTTCAAAATTAAACAGTTTTATTTTGAATATTCTCTACCAGTTCCATGCACCAGTTGTTTACAGTGACTGCCAATATTGCTTCATTTGACAATTTTAACAATTCTGTTAATATCGTGAAAAACTAAATAAAAAAAATATTAGTTTTCAAATATTTTTTTCTTATATTTGTTGCAGTAAAGCGTTCGTATAAACACTCCTTTAAAATAATTATTTCTCCCCACTCAGTCGTTGATTAATTAATATTTGAAATGTGAGGGTGACCATTTTGTTATCCGAACACGTGCATTATTTGCACGGTAAAGCTACGATCACACTGGACAATTTCTATTATAATTTTTTTGTTGGTAATTTGTTTGAAAAAACTTAGTTACGATTTTTTTCTTACATTATCATGATTAACCACAACCAAATTTTCGTGGTATGAATGCGGAATACGAAGTACATTTTTTTATTTTTAAGAAAGAAAGACAAACATTTCAGGATTACGAAAAACCTGATAATATTTGAAAATCTCATTCTACAGCCAAAGTAAGAGAAAATGTTTGCTTGTGTTGTGATGGAGAACTTAGCCAGCCGAGGACCTAAACGCGATGTCAACTCAGCCACCGATCGGTAATTTTATTCACGTACCGACATAATATTACAATAAATAAACTCAATATTGTTTTTATTAAAACAATTTTTTTTAATTCATTTTAATATTACATTTAGTTACAATAGTGACGTATTGCCCATCTCACTATTACAATTAATGTTAGGTTATGTTATATTAGACGAGGTGTGGTTAGGTTAGATTAGGCATCTTCTTTACTTTTTTCTTCTCTTGTCTTCAATGACACAAGGCGAAAACTTGCCGATAAAAATATTGCTAATTCTCCGTTACAAAACGGAATTGTAGGCCATTAACGAAAGAATTGATGGGTATCCTGATAAACTTTAAAATACAAATGTTGTGTCACGATTTCCGAATGCGTGCTCATAAAAATCCTAACATTTTATCAATATATATATTATTAAGACAAAAACAGTTGGATAAACACGTGTTCCGATATGAGAAAGAATTTACTAATACTTTATCAGAAATCGGCTTGCAGTCTCGTTTTTAACAAGATAACCAATAATTAGAAGAAATTATTAATAAATCAGCATTATTCATTTTTCTTCGTGCCTGTTCTGTTTTGTTGCAGTTCCTTTTTTGTCACTGATCCGCCTTTTATCTGCCTACCCTTTCGAAGAGCTATTCTTTGTGCATCGCAGTATGAGAGTAATATATTATAAATGTAGCATCTCTCCTGGTCCGACCAGCTATGGTTTAATGGATGTATGACCTCTTAATGTTCGAAGAACGCGAACGACCATCGTCTTTATACCTTGCCTGGTAATAAAAATATACGGCTCACCCCTATAGAACCTCCCTTTTCAAAGCCCACCCCTTAAAACTTCCCAACTCCCCACATATTATATCAATACGGTATATTTTTTTTAAATTAATACGATTACCCACGATGTAGCATTTTGGGATGCTGTGTGGAGGGTATTTTAACAGTAGTCAGTGTGCCCAGGAGAATTCTGAGAAGAGAAATTCAAGAGAAGTCCTGTTTGAATCCATCCCCCCCACCCCCGCCACTCTCAACGTCCTAGGATGTCAGACGCATCCGCCACCAAGAACTGAATATACCTCACTCAATGAACCCGGACACCTCTGCTAAGTCACCAAACTTAGCGAACCACTTGGGGTGACCTATGATATAGGTATTGGTAGGTGGTACTCATACCGCACAAAAGTTCCAACTGTCCGTAGCTGGTCGGATTATAACTTCACAAATAATTGGAGTATTTTGTGAGGCTGAAAATAATGAATAAGGGAAAGAGAAAAGTTGGGAAGAAGGTACCTTAATTTTTTTTATATCTGATTTCAAGAACGTTTCGTTTTGAATTGTGTTCTTTCACACGATGAGACGCAGCGTAGATATATATTATAGCAACCAACATTTTGATTCAAATTGTTTAAAAGTCAGCAAGTTTTATAGAATACGATGTCTCCTTCGGTGCCAAAAACATCAATGTCACTAAAAATTTTTCGACGCACTTTCCGTTAAAATGCCAATATGTTTATCAAAGCACTTTTTCGTGCCGTCTGTTATAGTGACCTATTGTGATGGTTTACAAGGAACGATAGATTCTTGGTGTAATAGCCCCCGGAGTTTTTTAATCTTTATTACTAAGTTGCATTTTCAATTTATGAATCAAGGTACTTTGTCAATTAATTAAATGGGTTTGATATCACGTTTGGGGCACGTCATCGAATTACGTTTAATTATTTGAGATATTGAATATCTATCGCCAGGAACAACTTTTTCTTTCAACTTTTTTTAAGGTTATAACCATCAACGTAATATACCATTAAATAAGACGAAACATGAAATAGAACCAGACACAAAAAAGAAAAAAAAAATAACGGTTACAACTAGGAATCGAACCCAGGATCTTATGTCTTACAGGAACAGGCGTCTTAAACCACTAGACTATTGGGACCAATTTATTAAATTTCATATATATGTCGATATCATATTTCGAATTCAGAACTAACAATATCGTCTTGCAACTATTTTTTTCTATATTTTTGTTTCTAATGAAAATGGTTTGTAACCTAGATAGTGTCTCCGATAAACATGTCCGATTTTTATTTATATGGTAAACCTAACGATTTTTTTAAAAGTTTAAATGAATATTAAAGAACAAGTTTTTTAAAAGGTTACTATACTCATCAATGTAATATATCATTGAAGAATTTTATATTTAATTTTCATTTCGTTTATTTTGTGTCCTGTTCTATTCCATCTTTCATTTACATTTATTAGTACTATCTTCTTCTTCAATGAATATCTATCTATTTAACAATCACGCAATTCTCCGCAGGGGTAGGCAGAGCGGATGGGCCGCCAAACAACTATATCTTGGCATACATTTATTGTTTATTACACCATTCTGTTATTTTGACTCTTGACATTACCCGGCTCAAATACAGGGTTTTCCAATAAGAGGTGTTATTTGAATAGCCCGCTATTTCAGTAGATGTTACTTTTGAAGCTGTAATTTTTTGACATTTGACAAGTAGAAACTACGCCATTAATAAAAATGGAACGATACACGCTTCAATAACGCATTGAAATTATTAAAATTCACTTGAGTGAATCAAATGCAAATCATCTTGAGTGATGAGGCCCATTTCCACCTCGGTAACCTAACCTAACCTAACCTAACTTTTTGCAATCCCTGGAGCAAGTAAGTCTATGACATCACCAAATGGAGTATGATGTGAGGCTGAGGGTAGTGGAGAGGGGAAGAAGATGGGGAGGAGAATGGTGGGGAAGTACCTGGATATTCAGAACTGGTCACCAGACACGGTTAAAGCCATTTCTAAGAAGTTCAATTCTTAATGTTTGTCTGACACCAGGGCGATACTGTAAGTATTTTCAGGAAGTTGAACCCGCGTCCTCTGAATTGTCGGTCGAGTGCCTTACCACTCGACCACGCAGGCCGATTATTTCGATTAAGGCATTATTTTCACTACTGAATTTTTTTTGAATACGGCAGTAGTTTTTTCAAGTTTTCTACAAAAAAATTCAAATGTAAAATATCTCTACGGTAAGTTCTAGTTTCATGTACCGTATAAAAATATATGTTAATACGTTGTACTATAGAAATACTCATATGAAAAATAATAAAAGTAGGTACTTCGGAATTCTTATAGCTTTTTCTCATGTGTTGGTGAAAACCTATAATACGACATGTATGTAAAAAGATATGTATAAAATATATTAATGTTCGCATTCACGTGTGTGTGTGCGTTTTCGTACAATTTTATTGCAACTTTTTTACGTGTGTTGGTATGTGTATGCACTCCTTTACTGCGCGTATCCATTTTTTCAAACTTCAATTTCTTCCGCAGGGAAATACGTCCCCACAAAAAAAGGAAGAACCATTATTACTTTTTAAAAACTATATACATACAAATTAAAATACTTTTTTTTGTGTGGTTTTACTCAACGATTTTCTTTGCAGTGAAAAGACAGATCTTGACGGGTGAACCAGTAAGGTAAAAAATATTATAGCTGAAAACATTTTGTAAAAAGGTAGAATTGTTTTTAATGCTTAAATCATTTGTTTGTAAGCGTTTGATTTGGTCCTTTTTGTTCAGTGTTTGTAATTTGTGGCAGGGTTTGAACAGTTTTCGGGCATTTCTCGAGTATATTGCACAGGATATGTAGCTCATGGCGAGACATTATTTTTTTCATCCCTCTCTTTCTTGTCGAACATTTTTCACGTGTAATGTCTATCTGCGTCCTTTTCGCACTCCTTCGTTGCATTTTCCCCTGTTCTTTTGTTTTTTTTGTGCAATAAAAGACAAAATGTTTTTTTCCTATTTATGTACACGTATGGAACGTCAACTTCAGTATGTATCACTTAAACAAAATCACTTTGAAAACCGGTTCGTCTTCTTTCATCCTCTCTTATTGGAGGTAAGCTATCGAATAGTAAGAATAATAATTTTGTTTATTTTTTATGTGTGAAACTGCTAAAGAGACTTAACTACTCCCAATCTTCTAGGACCAGTGAGACTATGGCATCCCCAATTGGGGTATGTTATGAGGCTGAAGGTAGTGAGGAGGGGAAGGAGATGGGATGAGGAAGGTGGGGAAGTATCTGGCTATTCAGATCTGGTCACCAAACACGGCCAAAGCCTTATCAAGCAACATTTCAATTCTGAATGGTGGTCTTACACCAGGGTGATACTGAGATTATCTTCCACTCTGTAACGTGCCGCAAATGTACTACATTTTATTTTTAATGAGCGATTTGTTAAAAAGCACGCCGAATTTGAACCCGCGACCTCCAGCTTGCTAGTCGAAATTAAATGTATTCTGAAAAAAAATTCAGAGCTTTTAAGCTCACCAAATAATCTATTAAATATTTTGGATCTGTTTGTGAATAATTGTAACATTAGTTCAATGAAGTCGGATTAGTTTTAAATTTAAAGGTAATTTTCAAAATCTTAACTGATTTTATCAAGAATTCAGACAATCGATGAATTAACTACCAAAAGTATAATATTAAAAAAATCTTATTTCAATTTTGAAAATTGGAACTGATGTCTCTTGAATTTAGATAAATCTAAAAGTTCCTACCTACATTAATTATTCTATTTTAAATACTTAATAATTTATTCCGCCGTTCTTAAAATTTGTCTGTATAAGTTGCCTTCCAAGCGATTTATCAGGGTGAGGTTCTTGGCCGCAGCAATTCTTAATTTAACAGAAAATTACACTTTTTTTAATTCCATATCCCGTAATTTTTTATGGGTCTGCTCTAGTAGAAAAAAAAAGAAAACACATTTGTTTATAACAAGTAAAAGTAAGAAAAACTCATTTGAAAACATAAAATCTTTGATTTTGAAATAATAATAATAATAATAAAAATAATTGGATAATTTGTAGAGCGCCGTTTTTGTGAAAAATCACCTCAAGGGCGCTGTACAATTTATTTCCTAGGATCTACATTTGTTATTTAGAAAAGATACCAAAACATACTTACCTGGCAAGTCACTTCCGACAAACACACTTATATTAAAAAGTTTATGCTTATAAAAGAAAGAACTGCACGCAGAGGACACTATATCAAAAAACACTGGTCGTCGCATGATCTTAAGTCTGCTATAGTTTTTATTTTAATTTAAATGTATTTTAACTGTCTTAAAAGCCTACAAATTGTTAGTTGTTATCATTTTTATTTATTTATTTTTAATTATTATTTTTATTTATTTTATTTTATTTTTAGTATTTTTTACATTTTGTTAATTTAAATTGCCGTCAACTGTGAAAGTGGAGGTTTCTGAAATTATGGATACGACTGTCTGAAAAGGTGCGTTTTAAGTTTAGACCTAAATTCTGTCGAGTCTGCGATCATTCTCAAATCATGTGGCAGTCCATTCCAGGCTTTAGGTCCTGACACGGCAAAAGCACGCTCACCGAACTTAGTATCTGGTGTGCGCTTTGGTTCCTTCAACCTTCCGATAGCTGATGACGTTGCTGACCTAAGGGTTGACTGTCGGGAATTGGAATCTTCTGGAATACACAATTCTGATAAATAAGCCGGAGCCATTCCGTTAAGTGACTTAAATACCATCCAGCATACCTTGAACTGGATTCTTTCAGGACATTTGAGCCAGTGCAGATTTTTGAGATGCTCTGAAATGCGGGAGTATTTAGATACTCCGGTGATAAAAACGGATTGTAATTTGTTGATTTGACATTTAGGGAGACTTGTATATATTCCGTTGCAATAATCTAGACTTGAAACAACATAAGAATTGACTAGCAATTTAGTCGCTTCTGTTGGCAGGTTTCTCCGCACTGCTTTAATTTGCCTTAATTGAAAGAACCCCGTGCTTACAGTTCTGTTCACCTGAGTTTTAAGGGAAAAATTAGCGTCCAGATTGACACCCAGTAATTTGATGCACGTTTTTGGAGTGATGTCACTTCCGGAAATGGTTATTGGGGAGTTTTCAATGTTATGCTGACGTCTGCTTGTAGCAGTCCACAGAAACTCAGTCTTTGTGGGATTCAGTTTCAATCTATTTGAGGTCATCCAGCGAGTAATTGCTTCTATACACTCAGTTATACGAATTTTTAGGCTGTTTATTTCTTCTGGTAAGCAGTAAAAATAAACTTGCTGGTCATCAGCGTAGCAGTGAGATAGAAGGCCGAATGATTCTATTATTTTAGCGACATCATTTGTGAAGAGGATGAAGAGTAGAACGGACCCTTGGGGTACTCCAGATGAAGTCATTTACAAAATGCTAACTATCGCAAAACTTAAGCAACACTTTGTGGAAAAGGGCGCAAGATTAATATTCCGTAAACCGGGCCTACTTTGCATCTTTCAAAAATAATTACTAATATTGACTCATAGGGGTGCCTAAAATATTTTGATGGCATTACATTGCATCGTTGCGAGTTATCTTAAGAGAGAATAAATACAAAAGTTGTTCAAAGTTTTCCCCTCAAAGAAGTTACTTTACCTCATTATAGAACTATTAAGTATTCGTAAAACTACAACAGATGTGGTTTTTACCTCATAATATAATATTTCCTTCACATTAAATTTAAATGATGCTATGCATATTCTTAAGAAAACATTATTAATAACGAAAAATTACAAAAGAATTGTAAGTGTCCCCGGTTTACAGGATAAAGGAATATTTTTTTGTAATTTATGAAATTATTATTGCAAATTTTTTAATGTCAATAAGATAAACTACATCTGAAAAAATTCACGATTGGCAATTTTATTGGTGCTGTAATAACAAATTTAAATAAAAAGTTTATACAAAATTTAGAAAGTTAATTTTCGTGTTCTGTGAAGGTTATTTTTAAGTTCTGTTATTATTTAAGTGTTGTGAAATAAATGGCCAATATTTATGTAATAAAAAAACTTGAGTAGAACTTTCACAGAACTTGAAAATCAACATTGAAATTTAATGAATTGTTCAAATTCTTTGAAACAACTCATCCTTATTCATTTTTCCATCCAATTCACTTACATTTTTTTCTAAATACAAGAGTTAGTCTAATCACAGAGTATAAAATATGTAATCTTAGTCTAGAAATGTTGCATTAAATGGCTTTATCCGTGTTAAATAACTAGGTCTGATAAATTAGGTGCTTCCCAACCTTCCTAGAGTACATTCAAGGAATACATGTATGATAACATTAACAATATATTCTAATTATATTTCAAATAAAATACAAAAAATCTATTTACAATGAGTATTTATAAACCCTCCCGGGAAAATTAGTTTCTCTTCTCTCCCCTCTCTCACATATCTGTACAGGGCCGGCCCTATGCAAGTCGTTAAGGAGCTAATAATTCCCAACACCTAACATTCCAACACATTGCCCTTAAGTTTATTTTCATAAAAACGACGTAACACAAAAATAAGAAACCTCCGAATATTATTGATAACAGTTATGATAAAACCTAGGCTCGACTGATTTTGACAAGGTGCGCCAACAAAAAAATGAAAAACTCTAATATAATTATTAAATTATCTAAATATGTTTAGATAATTTAATAATTATATTAGAGACAAAGACAAAGTTTTTTTATGCATGGCATAAAGGATAATAAATTATTACAAAAATTCCCTAACAATATTTTTTTTATTATAAGCAATAAAATATATTTCCTGAATAAAAATATATATATTTTTTTACTATTATTTTCAATATGTATGGATATTTCAGACGAGTAATTATTGCTTATAATAAAAAAAATATTGTTAGGGAATTTTTATTTTATATTGAATCAATCCAATTTTAAAAAAAAATGATGACAAATTTAAAACATTAAACCGTCATGGCATCCATCGAACAAAATATATTTTTTTTTAGATATTGAACTTTTTATGTACTGTCATTTTCCAACAATTTGTTTTTATAACAAGAAAATCAATATTAATTAATCAATCTCAATAAACATGTGTTATTATGTATGTTTACCTATTTGAATAACTACAAATGTATTTTATTGAAATTGTTTTTACTTTGTAATAATGTTCCTTTCCAAAATGTCGCAAGTTAAAATGTTTCCTAACAAAATGTGCCCGGCCTGAACGTTCTCTTCCATAATATTTCTAGTTATAGTCGCACAGTGTAGATAATAAAACATATATAACACTATAAAAAATAAAATAAAATATTTAATAGGTTAGGTTAGAAACATTTCGGCAAGGAACATTTTTATTTGGAACATTCTTACTGGGAACATTGTTACTTAGAACAAGTTTTTACTGCTGCGTTTTGTCGTGGTTTTCACAATTCAGAATTAAGATGTTGCACGTTGCTTTGAGTTATGTTTGGTGACCAGCTCAATCGTCCTTTTCATATCTCTCTTTCCGTCCCAATATCTTTATTCTCACAGCGTACCCCAATTGGGAATGCTATAGTCCCACTTGCTTCCGGTATTCACATATAAAAATGCCACCAGTCTAAAAGAATATCATTGATAGTCAGTTTTTTGTTAGCATTATGCTATTTTAAAGTTATTATATAATTTTAAGATAAGATGCAAAAGATATTATATAAAAAAAAACACAAAACGAAAACTGCAAATTTCACGTTACAGTGGCGCCATCAATATTTTCGAATATTTTTCCCGAAGAAAACCCGACAGGTGTATCAACACACCACTACCACCCTCACTAAAACCTCCCAGGAAACTTTACTACTGTCGGCAGGTAGCTACCGTGGGCTGTGTTAGAAGGAAGGTTCCACGCACACCAGCGCTCGTCTAGTGTAGGTGAGGGACCTTACCCAGTTCTAAAACGCACACATGCACGTCATATCTAGCGTCTTGGAAAAGTGCAGTCTAAAACTTATATTATAAAGCTGGTGGAATGGAAAAACGTAGCAACACATAATATTATATATTTAATTACTATTATTCTAATGTAGTTGGACACAGGCTAGAACCACGTCATGTCAGTTTAAACTCCTCAGGTTAATTTGTTTGGTTTTGGAAACAAATAGTCTGAGCTATTTTACTATAATAGACGGTAGATTTTTTGGAACAGCTCATATGGTCTCATATGACCGGTCGGTGGCTGATTTGACATCGCGTTTGGGTCCCACCAAGGCGTAGTGTGTTTAATTCCTCGGCTGGCTAAGTCCTCCATCACAACACAAGCAACATTTTCAGCTTACTGTGGTGGTAGTAGGAGATTATCAAATATTGTCAGATTATTCGTAACCCGGGAATGTTTGTCTTTCTTTAAAAAAAAAATATATATCTATATAAAAATTGTTGTGTAATAAGAAATGTGAACTAAACGGTGTTAGAAAGAGAAAACACCGCTTTATATTAAAATATAGAAGTTAACCACAGAATAATTAAAATGTACAACTATGAAACCAAAGGTTCCGTCTGCAATTGGAGAAAAAATTATGAAAGTTTGTGAAATTTTTATTTATTATTTTTAATACGAAACAACAAAATATTTAGTGGTTGTAATATTAACAGTACATTTCTCTAACAAACTATGCACTTTCTTTGTTTTTCTGTAATTTAAGTTCACTGTTTGGACAAAAAAAACGTAAGGTGATCCAATTTTAAAACCTTTTAGTGTTTCACATATATTCAGAATGTCAAATTCTCAGACTTTGTGACGGCATCTTTAAGAAACATAACGGTCAATATGCCAGAGGCGTGAAGGGTTAAATAGCACTGTCCACTTAATACGCTCCTAGCGTTTGAGGCAGTTCCAAATAACAAATATCCCTGTCCACATAACACGCTCCTAGCGTTCGAGGCAGTTCCAAATAACCAATATCCCTGTCCACATAACACGCTCCTAGCGTTCGAGGCAGTTCCAAATAACAAATAATCCTGTCCACATAACACGCTCCTGACGTTCGAGGCAGTTCCAAATAACAAATGGCCTTGTCCACATAACATGCTCCTAGCGTTCGAGACAGTTCCAGATAACAAATATCCATGTCCACACAACACGCTCCTAGCGTTCAAGGCAGTTCCAAATAACAAATATTTTTCTAGCAGTCAAAGGGGCCAACGAAATCTATTGTGATCGTATTAATTATAACGTTGCATCGATAATGTTCAACTGTTCAAATTAAGTTACGATAAACATTTTTTTACATAATTCAAATTATAATAATTGGTTTCTGAAACATAACTGATGAATGTTTTTTTGCACGCTGTCATTGCTTTATTCAGGCGTAGCTGATTTTCTTGGTTTTTCTACAGTTTTTCAGATTCTATTATATGCTTTCTAGTGTATCATTACTGGAAAATATTCGGTAAACAAATGTAATAATAAATAAGTAAATTAATTGAAAAAGGTTCTGCAACAATTTATTTTAAAATTTTCTATGATTCCTCTTTTTTGACATCCTATAGGACCTTTGTCCAAAAACAATTTAAAATTTTGATACATTCGTAATGCCATTCTGGTTAGCTATTGTGTTTCTGTTAAAACGTTAAATATAATATTTTTATCGTTGATATTTTGGACTGCAAAAGCTATGAAGATTTCTTTTGTTAGTGTCGTTAGGGAAGCTTTTAGGATGATCTTTTAATAATATCCCTAGAAGTTGCTTTATCTAATTTGAGATCGAAGATCTCCACCCAGGTATACGACATTCTAGACGAGGGTAGCATAAGGAAAAGTAATTTTTTTTTCAATATTGTTTTGAGTTAAAATATTTTAAATTTTTTTCCTAGGTCATAGTGAGCACAAAGATATTGAAGCATTTCTAGTAGTTAGCAGTTCTGATATCAGCTTTGAATAGAAAATTTATGCATAGAATTGGCAGAGGACAAACGAATATCGACTTAATGCAGGAGAAAGGTATTATTTTTGATTACATGTATTTCGTTTTCTATCTACCTAAACGACAAATTATCATGAACTTGCTGAACTTATGAGTTATCCTTAGGAGAAAGAAATATACCACGGAAAACTTTTTCGTAGGCTTTTTAAGATATACATTTCCGTAGTACATTATTTTGATGTACCTCAAAATAGTTTAGACAGAGTTAGAAATGTAAGCGCCCGAAAATATTTTACTAAAAATTGTTTACAAAACATCGATTTTTCTCTTCTTTCTATAAATATAAGAAGCATGTATTATATTTCTAAACGTTTCGGAAGAAATTTTCTAAAGAATAGAGAAAACCCTTCCAAAATCCGTTGGGTAGTTTAGAAGAATTAAGCGCAGAAACAGACAGACGCGGATAGCATTGTTTTGTACTATTTAGAGATTATGTAAAATATGAAAGATCGTTAGGAAGCATGTCATATGAGAAGATCTGAAAAGAATTCGTTTTTGTATTTTGTTATCAGTTTAATTTCTATTTTATTATATTTTGCAAAGTCCTGTTTGAACTCGGCTTTTAGGCGTTTCATCTGTTGTATTTTTTGTTACGTTCCGTTTCCTTTTTAAGATGGTGACCGTTTTAATGGTTTAGTATAGATTCTTTTTCAAGTATAAAATCGTCGTGTGTATTGTATTATATACTTTCTTATTCGCATTTAGAAGGTACCTGCCTATCTGAAAATAGTTTAAAAAAGAAATTGTCATTGAAATAGTGACGTTTCTTTGAACAAATTGCATAACTACTTATTTGAAACAAATAAAAAATCAATATATGCTTCATAATAACAAAGGTACTGCAGATATTTAATTACCTACATTCCTACATAACTTTAATTGTCAGTGGATGTTTTGGTTTTGATTTATTGTACAGCAGAATATTACTTTTTTGACGCAAGGTCTACCTTTAACAAAACAACTAATTAATGAGGGTTTTCCTAATAACGTTCAAATGAAGTGTTTAATTTGACATGATTCCAAGCAAAAGTAAGTAAATATAAAAATAATTATTTTTTATATATATGCTTACTTCGTTCGACGAACCACCGCGTTCGTTTCTCAATACAGCCTTCACCAATACAGCCTTCATGTCTTCAGTATGCACCGACTTTTCTTTGCACCGGCGCCAGTGTGGGTACACGCGACGGTGTGAGTGCAGAGCTGTCTTGCATGTGTGTGCAACGAGGTCTAAAGAAGCAGTCTACGAAAACCCGGCAAGAAAGCAGCCCGCCCTCGGAAAACTGAGTTTTTCTCGCGGTTTTCCGACCAACATGAAAAGCCTGAAAATTGTAAATAACCCAAAAAGAAAAACTCTATCGAACCGCGTATAACATTTTTTTAATACCATTTTTTCGAAGCCCAAAATCAGTGAAACTTTGTAGCGAGTGTTTAAAAAAAACGGGTGCGGAAATCGTAACTTTTTATAGCAATTTTTTACGATTTTCGCGTAACCTCAGACATTCAGTGGGCGATCGATATTAATATCGTGGTTTAAGCCTGTTTTGCGTGGTTTCAAAGTGTTTTCGTTTGTTTTTTTTTTCAATTTGAAGTGTCGCTAATTTGGCGGGTAAACATTTGAAAGTCTCCGCGCTAAGTGGAGCCACACACTAACGAAGCATACCCCCATCAGTGTGAACTTGGGTTTCATTGTGTGCAACCTCTTTAGTGTTTTAGACACGACTGTGTTGGTGCAGTGCATATTGCTAAGTGGCAGATGCAAAACAGCTGTGATTCCTGAAACCTCGCATTTAAATAATTACAAGACAATAAATATTAATAAAATTTAATAATAACACACTTACATTTTAATAGCATCTTTGATATAATTTTTCGTTAGCGTCTTAAAATCTAATCATACGAAAGTTTGACAACAGAATATTTCATAGTGAATTTAATTAAGGAACAAGAACATTGACTATAAATTAAACAATTTATTGAAGGACATTAAAACATTTTTTTTTATTAATGTTGCTTTATAGAAAATGAAATTTTTAATCGTTAATAATAGAGAAATGCATTAAATTGAATTATTTTTCATCTTAAATTAATATTACTTTCATCTAAAATCAATACTTATATTCAATAATAATTAAATTTCTTAAAATTATTGTTATTGAATGTCCTCTCAAATTTTAAGTGTTGAAAATATTCGAATATTAAAATTTCTGGCTCGTCACCAAAAAGTGAAACCACCCTTTTCTCGAGTGAGTGCAAGGCTTTTAGTTGGGGTTGCATTTCGACGCCGCGACGTCGTTCAACACCGGCGTCGCTAATTATGATTATATCTTCTGCTTACTGGGAGCATTTAAGGCTGTACTGTGTAGTGTATAAGTCTGTGGAAGTGTCTGGTTGCAAGTGCATGTAAATCCGCCGCCGCGACGCCAGTTGTGTTTTCATTTCCGCTTTTGTTCGACGTCTATCTTTTTTCCTTTGTCCACTTCCGTTGCGGGACGTTTTGTTATTTTACATATTTTTGCAAAGTGTTTTAGTTTTCGACAGTGCTGCAATGGTGTGGTTAAAAAAGTATCTTATATATTAAAAATTAAATGTTTAAAATCACTGTTGTTGAAATAGTGCGTTACTTATACTGTAACATTAAAAAACTTTTTTTTGCAAAGCTAATATTTTTCTAAATGAAACATGATTTTTAATTAAAAATTTTAATTAACATAAAAAAAATATTTCAGATTTAAATTGTTTTATTGATAGTGAGTTTTTATAAGAAAAAACTCGGTTGTTATCTACTCAGATTTTTGAGCTTAGTTTTTTTTATTTTAAAAATATTTTTGAAATTCATTTTTCAAAGATAAATAGTATTTTTTGACATCATAATAAGATAACATTTTGAAATTCACCTTTTTTCAATATAATAATTGTTAAAACAAACATTTGTCAAAATAACATAACGTGTTAATTTAAAATTCTACATTAAAAACAATAATTTCTTCAAACGGGTGATATATTTTTGCTGGTGGATAAAAAATTTAACGTAGCGGTCGTAAAAATAGAATAAATATGTCTACGTTCCATTTTTAAATTTGGAACGTGACTTTTTAACCCAATTTCAAATAGGCAGATGTCAATCTCTTTCGTAATGGTGCCGAAATAAACCGATGCATTAAAGATTACTAAACCGGAATGTTCGTCATTATTGTTCTTTATTTAAATTATATACCTACTGGTCATTATTTTTCTACGAAGGTACCTATTAAGTTATTTAAAAAAAAGATGGTGATATATTGATACTAATCTTAATAGCTTTGTAACAGAAATTTGTTTATTTTCAAGCAGTTAAATCATCTCGATCAGTGAGCTTTGGCGTTATGAAATTTTCACAGCTTTTTCTAACTAGAATTGAAAAGAAATAACAAATAATTTAAAGTCTCTATGTTATTTCCTTCGTGAGCTATGGAGCTTTTAAATATGCTTTTCATTAAAAAATTAATAATAAAAAAAACATCAGCTAATATTAAAAAAAACATATTTATAAAATAGTGAAAATGTTCTCTAAAACACGATTCGTTTGAAAAACCGCAAAATTTCTCGAGAAATTCTTTATTTGCAGTTAAAGATATGATGTGATTTTTTAATACCTATAACATATTAAATAACAAAACAAATGTGTTTTTAATAATTTTAGGAGCTTATTTTTCGATTTTTTCTATCGAGGGAATTTCATATAATTACCATTTTGGCTTTACACACGAATAGATTTTATCTAAAAATAAACACATGTATTTTTAAATATCTTATAAATCGGTATAAATTCAGAATGCGGGACTGAACGAATGAATCAATAGGTTTCCTGTAACTTTTAATAAAATATTATCAAGGGTGACCGGATAAATCATCACAATGATAATTCATCACATCTTTAAAAAGTTATATAAAGTCATGGAAAGTGATGAAACAAAAACTTTACTAACTGGGTTAAAATTATCGTGACACATTCATATATTTGTATCTGAACTTTGCAACATAAAATAAAACACGCTTTTCGGCGATGTTTTTTCTTGCATAAATCAAAACAGGCGGCTGGTGTAAAGCGGGAATTTAAACAATATCGCCATCTACATAAGGAGTGACATAACGGTTTTTTCAAAAACTCTCTCGTGTTTTATAATAAAAGAATCAATCAATGACTCCAATTTAGCATTCTTGCAAATATACCTAATATGGTATAATTAAGATCATTTATAAAAGATCTCACTTTGCAAAACAATCCTTTAATATAAATAATTCAAGCTTAATAAAATATCATAGAATTCGATTTAATAAAAACAGATATAATATATGAAAATATGTTTTTTTTAATCTTTAATATTGTTATGTGGTTTTTTAGATCTTCTTTCACGGAATTGCATTATTGCATTATAATATATGAAAATATGTTTTTTTTAATCTTTAATATTGTTATGTGGTTTTTTAGATCTTCTTTCACGGAATTGCATTATGTCGGAAATCTTATTTTGCAGAAGGACTTCACCTATTTTTCTGATAAGATTTCAAGCCGAATCCAAATGCACTTTAACCCCTTCAGCTTTTTGGGGTCATATATGACCGGGCGTCAATATTTTATAAAAGTATTTTTATATTTTTTCCGTCATGGGAGAATTTGAAATTTTTTTGACGATAAAAAGAGAAATAATAATTTTAATAATTAAAATAAAATAATTTGTTTGAATACCACTTTATTGTATATATTTATAACCAACCGTTAGTTCAACCCGAACCTTCATCAGGGTTGATAAAAACATATACACGGTGTCCGGAAACTCGTAGTACAAGCGGGAAACTGGAGAATCTACATCACATGGGGAACCCAAAAAAACATAAAGTTTTTTGATTTGAGCATTTTCAAAAAAAAAAAACCAAAAAAAAATATTTTTCGGCTATTTTAGGGTTAAAATTTTTCTGGTGTTTAGGTTTGAATAACAGATGTTTTAACCCTGCAGAGCAGAAATATTTTATGATTACACCGGATTAAATGAAGGGTGATTTTAAAATAATGCTTCAAATCCGAGTTTCTTCATTTGTTTTACTTTCAAATAGTTTTAATTAGTTGGGTACTTTGATCTTCAGTAATAATTTATAAGAATTTGATTAAAAAAAAAAAAAAAAAAAAAATCAACTTCAAACTCGATTTACTCGATAACGAAAGCTCAAATAAAAAAAATATACTACAAAATCGACTCCAAATGTGATGTAGATTCACCAGTTTCCCGCTTGTACTACGAGTTTCCGGACACCCTGTATATGTTTTTAAATAATATCTTTTTATGAACCCTGTTCGGGTTGACCTGAAACCGGTTGGTTATAAATATATACAATAAAGTGGTATTCAAACAAAGTTATTTTATTTTAATTATTATAATTATGTATACCCACAAAGTGTTTGCTACAAGTGAAAAAAAAAAATAATAATTCTTTCCTGATTGTCTCAAATATTTTTAATAAATGCCATTAATAAAATCCTAAAAATAGCCAAAATCAATAATTCATATTACGCGTCACTATCGTAACAATCGGTTTGAGTTTAATTTTTTTTTATTATTATACGAACGAGATAAAAGTGAAGTTACAGTTTTCTTACAAATTCCCCAAACAAAACGAATGTGTTAAATATCGATATCTATCAATTTTTCTACGATTGGAGTAAAAATGTTGTTAGCATTTTTCACAAAATTTTTAACGTTTGACATAAAAATTTTATTATTTAGAAAAAAGTAATGTTTATTTGAAATGCATACACCGGAAATATAATTTTATCTAGTTTCTAGAGGAGTATTTGTTTATACAGAAAATTTAAAAAAAAATCTTTTTATAAAGCGCATTTGAAATACACAGAAAACATTGCAAACTGAAAAAAATTAATGATAGTACAGAATTACAGAAAAAAATCCATTTAATTGGATTCTATGATGTTTCTATTGAAATATATATTGATAGCGTAGACCTTCCAAAGTTCGCGGGTCATCTTAAGAGAATATAAAAAGGTAAAAAATTCAAATTTTATTTTATTATTTATTTTCCACAGCCGAGAATCGAACCCCGATCGACGGCTTAAAAAGAAGCTTAGACATGCTGCAACTGTATTAATATTTAGTTAATTTAACCCATTTACTAAAATAAGAATCATTTTTTTTATATTAGAATATTACGTTCAAAATTATATTGTAACTAGCGCAGACACTACAAACACAAAAATCACGGGATAGTATGATTGTAGGATTTTCAAAGCTATACATAAAATATTTGCCTCGCGATCATTGTCTTTCAAAAACATATATTGTAAATTTACTATAATTATTTTTTTTGAGATATAGAATAAAAATTTATAATTCGCATAAAATCCGTTAGCAAACTTGAAAAATCATCTATCGAAAAAATAAAAAAAACTATCAGTATACATATTTTTTCATATTATTTAATTAAAACCACTCATCCACTCGTACACAAAAATGTTTACTGTGGTTTAAAGCCAATGAATTCACCTAGATTTCACAGGCTATCCTATTTTTAAGTTTCTATAAATATGGCATATTATGGCAATCGATCGCTCTAAACATTTTTGCAAACTTGGCATGATATAGACTTATAAATTAATTCTTTTAAATCAAATAATTTCCTTTGTGTAGGTAGGTACATACTTTATCGCTTGTCTAAATTATTCTTCACACAGTCAATTCCAATTTCAAAAATAACACTTATTTTATTGAAAGTCTATGGAATAAACATTCAGAGTTTTTCATTGGTGTATAACATAATAAGTAGGCTCCGAATGACAATTTTTCTGTCCGTATATTGGAGTATCTATGGTTTTTAGGACCAATTTGTTTCATACAAAAAGCAAGAAGTTATCAATCTATACAAGTTGACACCGAAATTAGCACGTTTGATAGATTCATTCTTATAACTGAGAACGGTTCATTCTGTCATCAGTGAACAATTAATTTACTTATAGTTTTTCTACTTCTTAATGTTTTTCCGGTATATAACAAATAGAATAGAAATTCTAGAATAAGTCAGGAATGTTATGAATACTAAAATGATTTTATATTTTTAAATTTTGTTGCGTAACTTCGTAGATTTTGAAACAAAAACAATCTTCACACTTGATTGATCCGATATCATTTTTTACCTAAGAACTCTCGTCTTCCTAAATTTCCTTGGGAGTATATCCAATTCAATTACTTGAATCAATCCCTTTTTTCTACTCTATCTGAGCTACAATTATTCAACAACCGTTTGATGGTACAGCATCACTTTTCACACTTGACTATAGAGTACTTAACTCTTCAGACTAATTTCTTCGGTTTTGGGAATAACAGCTATTACCGTAAATTCAATTTCTTCGATTTTCGAAACAGCTCATGTAACGTGTTCTATTTATTACACATTAAAATGAACCGTAAATCAAATTTATATTAAAAAACAACAGTAAATAGATCATTCAATTGGTTCTGAATAAATCACGGGAAAAGTGGAATGAAGGAAACAGCCTACCTGGAATTCCCATGAATCCGGGCAATAGGGCTCTCGATGCACTCCTCCACAACGAGATAAACGAGAAAAACGAAAGAATTTTGATATTTGCATGTGAATAATACAACGACGATACTAAGATGGTACCTTATACGACACGAATTCGACTGACTTGCGACAAAATAAGTGCAACATAAATCTTCATAATTTATCCAATGTGGGTAAGGCTGTTTTAGGGAAGGAGATGGATAGTATATGATGGGAATAATGGTAGGTATTATCCAAAAAACTGTTTCAATACTAAACAGCTCAAACGTTTTCATAGAAATTGTTGTGTCTACAATATAAACAAAACCAAAGATATTAGAAGAACGAGATGTGCTATGAGCAGTTCATACTGTGTGGAATTGTTTTGCCGAGTGTTGCCGGTTTTGTTCACCAATACTACTGCACACCTTCGCTTACGCTAAGGTATCCGCACTAATACATAGAACAGATTTCTGTGCGAACACGTCCCGATACCGTTCAAAGTACCCTAATTAGGTAGTACTCCGCCTACGGTCCGGCGGCCAACATAGCATATCTCGTTCTTCTTGTTCTTCTAATATCTTTGAACAAAACGTACACCTCTAAAAACAAAGCAATTATATAGAAAAAACTTTGAAACTTTGTGAATTTTTAATTAATTATTTTCATATGAAATGATAAAAAAGTGAGGCAGCGATAATGTTTAAAATACATTTTTCTAGTAATTTTTATTGGCTATGAGTAATTTTAGTCCGGTGTTTAGACGAAAAAAACGTAAGGAGAGCAATTAAAAAATATATATGTTTATTTCCAATAAAAAAAATATAGTATATTTTATCACCTTTAAAAGGCAGTTTTCAATTTACGGATACGTTCGGAAATATTCCATTTATTTGGATTTTTTTGAGAAGCGGAAATACACACAATTTTCTTAAAAAATATAGCGACAACACATTAATATTTGGATGAGACACGAAGCGAAAAAATAGGTTTCGATTTTTTACCTCCAACTGACCTCCAGCTCTCCCAACACTGCACAATGCGCATAGGTCGAATACGGTCTACGCGCACAGCTTATCACGTTTTAATAATTATGGAACAAGTTTCGGTGAGATATTAGTAGGCATTAGCGCCTCTAATTGTAGCTCTATGCCCCAACACGTTAAGGCCACGTAGTTAGCATTCAAAGATGGTTTGAAAGAGAGATATGTAAATACGAATGTTAGAGGGAGCGCGCTAATATTAAAAAAAAAAAACGATAAAAATTTTGAAAAGATTTAATAAAACACCACTCGTTTGAAATTGAGCAAAAATCTCTCGACAAATTCTTTTCTTGCATTTAAAGGAACATTGTAATTTCTGTCATGCCTATAACGTATTAAATAACAGAACAATACGTGTTTTTAATAATTTTCGAAGCTTAATTTGCACAGTTTTTATATCAAGGAAATTTCATATAATTAACGTTTCGGCATAATAAATAACATTTTTTTTATAGAACATGAAAACCTAAAGAGAAACTTATTATAAATCGGTAGGAATTGGGTATTAGTTTTAATTATTAGTAGTATTAGAAATTTGGTAGTTGGGTAAGGTACTATTACTTAAACCTTAACTTTTGTAAAAAGTTGCGCTTAGAATTTAAAACGTATTTTGTTTGAAACGACTTTCTCAATGGATTCGATACATTTTTGGACAGTACCGTAGTTGAACGCTTTACCCTTTTATCTGGGATCTTCGTTAAATTATAAAAACAGACTTTTTTCAACACTTTTTTAAATTTTATTTTCCGATGCATAGAATCTACAGAATGTCATTGAAGAAAATAATATATCAATGTATATTCACTTTTTTTTCCGTTTCAGATTACCTTCGTGCGTTGGGTAAAAAAGAACTAAATTGTGGCGGTAAACTTAAAACATTTTTTTAAAGAATACCATCTGTTTCTTAATAGCAGTTTTGGGGTCATTTTTTACAATAAATCATGGATGATTCTACTCGTTTGTAGTTTTTTTATAATCCAGTCTGATTCTGATAATTTTCTATGAACTCTCAATAATCTTGTTTGAAAACCAAATGATTTTCCGATTGAAGATTACAATTTTGAACGGTAGATGGCAATCGTGTCATCGCATTTAACTATTAATGATATTATTACTCTAAGGATCATATTCATTACGATTTACAGAACCATACATATTGTTGATTTTCTTTAGGAAGATTTTTACCAAATAATCTTATCTGTGAAGCAAAAATTGTTTCATTATTTCTTTATAGTCCAAGCGATGACCGTAAAAATCCCATCCCATAGGCCACATGAACCAAATTAGTACTGGGCTTTAACCCCAAATAAGATTGGTTAAAAAAACGCATTCATCCAGATTTCGGCCCGGGAGGAGTCCTGGAAAGCGACGACTTGCGGTGTCGTTTTTGGGATGAAAATATCTGACGTGCCACATTACCAAAACTAACGGCAAAAGTTGATTGCAAATTTTTATGAAAAAAAAATCGTTCGGCCAACTTTTGTGTGGGGAGAAGTACCTAACAAATGACATTGTAGGTATCCTCCAGATGCGGCAAAATATCTCATCGGCTACACGAATGAAATCGATGTCAGAATTTAGATAAAAATTCCCTGTTTACGAATATGTCGTTCGGCCGAAATTCAGCCGAGGAGAACCTTGTAGTCTACGCGATTATTCGAGCGAAAAATACCTTTCTTCTAGCGACATTCTTAAATTACCCGCGTAGACCACACGGTTCTCTTTAATATAAATGATATATTCGTAAACAGGGAATTTTTATCTAAATTCTGACATCGGTAACTCAGAAACAACGAGCCACGGCGTATTGAATTTTTCACAGCTATTCCAAGAACATAACGAGTTACATATGAAAGGATTTGTGATTGCTTTGGAGTATTTTTTATATTAACACCATACAAGAAGCTCTAAGAAAAATAATTTCCCTTCGGAGCCTTTGTCATCTTTTGGGATGCTGTATGGTGGGTCTTTTTTTAAGTAAAGGAAATTCTAGGAAGGTAAAAGGTATGAGGGTTCGGTATAAATTTGGGAATAGTGTGTCCAGGAGTGAAGGACATGAATATATCACTCTCACTGCCGCGCAAGGCGTTGAGTGAATAGACCAGTTGGAGAGGACAAAGGTTCTCCCCAAACCAGTCTCTCCCGATCTGGCACACCACGCAGCTGGTGGACAAGCGCATCCTGAACTCACCTCACTAGATGAACCCGGGCTTAATAACCAAAAGTAGTAAATCACTTGGGGTGACCTATAGCAGAGGTGTTGATTATTCAATAAATGGTTCCAAGGGCGGCGGTACCCAAAACCGGCTTACTAATTGAAATTTGATGTATAAGAAACAATTTACCTTGAAATAAGCGGATATGTTGTATTCTGAGGACGATGGAACCTAGCACCTAAACAATCCTGTACAATTATCTTGAAATTTCTGGACGATAAACAATAAAAATTTAAACAATTTTAGAAAACTTTCTTGATAATTTCAGACAGTTAATGTGACAATTTCAACCTTACAGGACAACTTTGAATTTAAACATTATTTTATAATATGAGGCGTATGTGTGGTAAAACCATGTTTGATCGTGTGAGGAATGTGGAGATCCGCAAAGAGTGCAAGGCTGATGTAAGCGTAATGAGTAAGATTAAGAAAGGGACATGTAGAGCGAATGAGCGAAGATAGGAGTGTAAGGAGGATATATGATGCAAATGCGAATGGTAGCAGAAGTCGGGGACGCCCGAGGAAGACATGGCACGATCAAGTGAATCAGATACTCGAGTCGGGCCAAGTCAAGAGTCAGAATAATAGAAGAGTATGTTTGAGACGATGTATGAATGTGAATGAGGCAAGAAGTGTGTGCCAAGACCGAGTTGTTTGTCGGTCCGTCCTCTCTGCCTACCCCTACGGGGAAACGGCGTGATGGTTAGTTAGTTAGTATTTTATGGGTATTATTATCGCATAGTATGCGCTACAAAATAATTTTAATAAAATTCTTCAAGTCTACCTGGTGGGTACGGTCCTGAAAATATTCATTTAAACTAAACGACGAGCATATCAAAAATGTGTAATAAAATGCATAATATGCAACCGAGATGCGAACCGTCATTAGTCATTACGGCTGTCATCATCATTATTAGCGCTCGACTAATGACATTTGTACGATTTTTTCTCTTTTTACTGTCACTGCCTCAAATAATTGCGGAATTCATACCATTCCGACTGCGCAAACAAGAGCCAACATCAAGGAATGGCGAATGTTTAGCAATATTGCAAAAAGTTAGAAAAGATAATTTTACTAATAAATAATAGTGTCATAGTTGATATCCCATTTTCTTTTAAACAGAAAGACAAACATTTCCGGATTACGAATAACCTGACAATATTTTAAAATCTCCTACTACCACCACAGTAAGCGTAAAATGTTGTTTGTGTTGTGATAGAGGACTTAGCCAGCCGAGGAATTGACCGATCATCAACTTCAGATTCTAAAATTATTTTTCAGGTTGACATTATTTTAACAGAAATAAAATAGTTACATAACATAAATATAGCATTTAGTAATTTATGCTGTTTTCATTGCACTTTTTTTCGCTGAATTAATGTGATTTGTAGCAGCAAAATACTTAACTCAGACACGTGATGGAATTACTGACAAACACAATAATTGTTGCTCTTTAATTATATCTGGTGACTTGCATTCCAAGGGTAAATATGACTTTATTAATGTGGCTGGACAATTATTCTCAAATGGAGTTCAATTATAATTATGTAATCTAGCACGATATCACTTTAAAGATATGGGATATTAGACACCTCTGTTTTATGTGATGCTTCTTGCTTCACGCATGTACAAGGTTTATGAATAGTATGCAAATCTGTTATTCTGAGAAATAATACGAAACTGACGAGTATTTGAATCTCTTGATCGTGTCATGTATTTCTGGAACCTAACATTTTCTCTTGACACATCTTTCTCATGGTACTTTTTTTTAGATATCCAATACATATAAATGTTTCTTCTACATATAAATCATTTTATTTCACTTATATCGGCATCGCGATCTTTATATTTTCGTCTTTAATAAACAATGCTCTAAGAAACATATTTCCCTAATATTCAGAATTAGTTTACTTTCTTCACTCCTCTCGCATTTTATCACTTAAATTTAATAGATGAAGGCTTGAATCAGAGCCTTGAGGAATACTATTTTGTAATAAGTATTTCTGATTTTTTTCATTTTTTTAACGATATTTTAATAAAAAGATGATGAACAAGAAATGCTTGGCGAATAAAACGATATATCCGATCACAATAATTATTTATGTAGCATAGAAACGAAACTCCTACAAATCGCTTTAGTGTGGAAAAAGTAGCCTGTGGGAACGAGCTTCCAGCATCTGCTTCCTTCCAACATTTCACACTTCAGGAAGACTTCTGCAGGACTCACAAACAAATCCCTTCCTTAAGCCTACACCTAAATCCGCCTCACAACGTCGCCCAACCGGATGGCGATATACTTGTCCGCATAGCATATAAAGAGACTTTTGGCACATTAAATAAATTGGTATTTGGAGTTCTGAATTCTAAGTACATATTTACTATCTGTTCGTTAGTTCTAATTTCGTTCGTTCGTTAAATAGATATTCGCAAAAAGTGACTTGTTTTTTTTCTTATTTTTTGTTTATTTATCTACTCATATTTTTGTGTATTTACCTGCAACATTATGCTTTATTGCAGTTGCATCGGGCAACAATGGAACATGATTACTGCAATCTCCGGCAGATTTGTCAAAAGTGCAATTACAGTGTATTAAGGGCAATTTGCATAATTAGTTAACACTCCGTTAAACCCCATAATAACTACGGCGGACATGTTATCACGATCATAATACATATTGAATTTTGAAAAATTAAATAACCATTTGTGCTCACATCAATCATAAATTATAATAAGCTAGAAGTATTTGCTATCTACCCAGCTAAGCCTTAGATTTAAAAACGTTCTTCTTTGTGACAACCATAAAATATGGCAGAGTATAAAATAGTCTTAATAAACTTTATTTTTCACCATCAAAGACAGAACAGTAATATAAACGTACAGACTATTCAAAAGTAGTCCTGGGTCGGTCGTGAATGACCCGCTCATTGAAACCCGCTCACGAGCTTCCAAAGCGCGAGCGGGTTATTTTATGTTCAGCGCCCGGGTCTCGCAACCCATTCTCGCAGCCTGTTCTTGCGTACCAGGTGCGGGGTACCGGAATGTACATGGGAGTGCACATAAATTGTCAGCACCCGGGTCTCGTGACCCACACTCGCAACCTACTCTCGTGACCCATTCTCGCGACCCGGGTGCTGTTGTGGAAACGCTTATAGATTGTTAGCACCCGGGTGTCGATTAACTACTCTCGCAACCCAGGTCCCGGCTGCCGGCTGCCAGCTACCGGTATGACGTGGCGAGCGACCATAGAAATTTGAAAAGTAGATGCATACATTTTGTAGACTGGGTATTACGTCTCGAATCACTTTCTCGCGATAGATAAAAATTATCTACTTAATAGAGATGGTAGATTCCTGAAATCTAGAATATTCTAACATTGCAGTCAGAGGCAGCTCTAGGGATCAATATGTGGAAGGTCATTTGAAAAAAATATGCGACTAATATTTATTTGAAATTGTGATATACGCCTGTTATTATCAATATTCATTTATGGGTACCTTATGAATTCGAGAGTCAAATTACATTTTATGGTAAACTAGTGGACAATGTAATACTTCGCTATTGCTAATGCCTTTCTCGGGCGTCTCCGACTTCTTCGTCTAAACTTAATATATATTACATCGCCTTTAATTTGACTCCGTATCTCATTCTAGTGCAGAGATATTGCCTTACGCATTCCTCGGATGTCTCTGACTTTATCTACCATTTAAATCACTCTCTAAACACTCCTGGCACTAAAAAGAACAAATTTAGACTACTTTTAGAGTTTTGTGAGCGCAAAAATACCCAGGCTGAATTTCTATATACAGGATTTTCCAATAAGAGGTGTTATTTTGATATTCAATGATAAAAGATCAATGGTTTCGTTGTTTGTGTGGCACGTAGTGCCGTTTTGTTGAAAGTAAACGTTGTCCAAATCAATACCATCCAATTTCGGCCATAAAAAATCATAAATCGTCTCTAGATAGCGCAATCCATTCACCGTAACTGTTGCTCCAGCTTCAATTTCTAAAAAAGTAAGGTTCAATGACTCCACCGGACCAAACCGCACCAAACAGTCACACGTTGAAGATAAAGAGGCTTTTTAATAATAAATCTTGGGTTTTCCGAGCCCCAAATGCGACAATTTTTGTTGTTGACGAAGCCACTGAGGTGGAAATGGGCCTCATCACTCAAGATGATTTGCATTTGATTCACCCAAGTGAATTTTAATAATTTCAATGCGTTGTTGAAGCGTGTATCGTTCCATTTTTATTAATGGCGTAGTTTATACTTGCCAAATGTCAAAAAATGACAGCTTCAAAAGTAACATCTACCGATATAGCGGGCTATTCATAATAACACTTCTTATTGGAAAACCCTGTATAATGCAATATAAGATAAGATTGTTTCATGCGTCATGCGTGCTATATGCAAATCCAACTCACACTTACCAAACCATCTCTTTCAAACACATAATATTTATCGTACTGTCTCCTTCACGGCAATGACCCGATCTGTCTTCAGCATCCTAGAACATTTTTATTAGGCTACCTAGTGTCATCTCGTTTATTGTATTGCGCGTAAAGAGACAGAAGATATTAGTGCGGGACATTTAATAAATTGACCCAGCCAATCATAAGTGCGTGGAAAAGTAAGCTTTGATTTGAGGCGTTAGATGTCACTACTTGCCTCTGCCTGTTATCTCGCAGAAAATTTTCAAATATAGAAGACCAGTTGTTATTCGTTGATTTAATTTGTATAATATTATGATTTATTTTCATCTCATAATTTTGTAAGGTTATTGACTAATAGACCCGAGGGAAGTGCCGCCACTGATTGTGGTTCCAGTTACCGGTTACAGTTACATATAACATAGAACTGCTTCTTCTTCCAGATACTTTTAGAATTGGTTTGCGATGATCATTTCATTAGATAAATTATTAAAATTTGTCATGTTTTGGTTCTCTTTAGCTGATAAAAATTTTTACAATTTAGTAACTCAACTGTAGGCTGAAATTTGAAGAATTGTTCAAATTGATGAATTGTTGAAAATCTTCTATCATGCCAGAGCCCACAATCTAAGAGTTTTTGCAGCTTTCCAAGATATTCCATAAATATTCTGCTTCTTATTGAATAACTTTTATTAATTATATGAACGACAAATTTTTATTTTCAAGGAAATGTGCTACCCAATAACTCTGCTGTATTCCAAGTATGATTTGCGAGAATAGCGGAAAACATGTGATGATTTCTGCAATGAACATAAAGTGAATATATCCTTAATCAATACCAACGAAAGTTCCTAAAATACCTAAATAATCTTAAGACATAACTATTTTTCCTTAAAATTAGTAATTAACACATAAAAGTTCTTTAAAATAACATTTTAAAAAGTCGTAATATTCTTGTATAAAACCTAAGTAATACACAAATAGTTATAAATAATAAAAGAATCCAAAAAAAATTCCATTTAAACTTGTACTGGTGCCAAATAAGAAATAAAATAATTTACAAAAAAACCGAGTTAAATATTTAAAAGTTACAAGCTTTTTGATGTCACTCACACTGTCATCTTTAGCTTCTATGCACTTTCCTGGTGCACAAATTCGATCAGCAATAATAGAAAGAAACCACCCAAAGAATATACCAGACGTAAATTACGACAAGGAGAAAATCCAAACAAATAATCTGAAGATGAATTTACAAACAACAGTAAAAGAAAGAGAATCAAACATGGACGACGATCAAAATAGTTGCGGAACAAGTATATCCAATTCTTTAGACACTGCAATTGACAGCGACCTTGAAAACGATCATCCAAGCCTTGTACCAGAAGAAAGATCAATGAACAACGATGATATCCTAAGAAATAACAACCAAACAATTGCATCAATGTTCCAACCGGCACATGACATAGTCAAAAAAGAGTTCCCGCTGGAATTTGGCTTTGGTGGAAGGAAACCAAAAAGAGACTTCTCAGAAGAAATACTTCAAAGTTGCAACTATCCTACTACCAGTACAAGACCTCCATTTTTGCTTCCAGCACAGTTGTATAAGAACTTCTTTGCCAGTTTTGGTAAAAGGGAAAGGACTACAGCTGATGCAGACTGTCCTGCAGCTGGGTTTCAGGTGTATCCAAGGAATATGCTCTTCTCAACTGGTAATAGGAACCCAGCTGGATTCATCTTCAGTAATTCAGACGATGAGAACTGTGATAGATCGGATTCTCCTCTGGATGAGGTATTTTGAATTTGAAAAATCTTTATGTTTTTTGCTACGCATTTCATACATTGCTTCTTCAGCTATTGGCATTCGGTTGGTAAATTCTCTATATATCTTATTAACTAAATGTGACAGTGAGAGGTCACAATGGGGTTGTCATTAGAAGAACAAAATTATAAATCCAAAAACATTGCAACCACATTGCTGTAAATTTAAACTAATGGTTTTGCCCTGATACTAACTTACGTTGACATAATGATAGCATTCCCAGGTGTATTTCAAATAAGAATTATTAATAAGATTCCTGCAAAAGTATCAAATTCCAACCAGATATTTTTGTGTGAATTCTAAATAATTCTAGTAATAAATGAACTATTTGGAAAATGCGTTGTCATGTATTGAGAATAAAGGGTCACTATTTCTGTTTTAGATTCAAGAAATTGTAAAAAGTCGTCGACGTACTTTTAGATGCGCCGCTTTATAACAACCAGCAAGCCCATAATATTTGGTAGTTGGTCATTTTTGTGATACGATTCTACCAATTATCCAGATACGTGGATTATTCCAGTTTGTTTTCAATTTAGTCTAACTCCCGTTTCGTTTCTTCCAGAAGTCCTCGACCTCTTCTGCATTTGTTTGGAGTGGGGGCGGCGTTGGCGGTGGGGGCGGTGGTGGAGGCGGCGGGCAGGGCGGGGCCGCCGACTCCCAGTCCCCGGGCTCCGACGGACAAGGGGCCCCAGGTCTTCCGCCAGGTAAGACGATCTTTTTGTATATCCTGTATTTATTTATTAACATTTAAAAGACATAATATTTAAATTTCATCAGTACAAAAGACAAATCCACAAGTAACAGATTACAAAAGTGTGAAAGTGGTGGAACCTCAGGTAAATACAAGAAGGGTGAAATACAGTAATAACAAAGAAAAGATAAAGCATGTAGGCATCACAACATTTCGTTTTAAAGTCAAATCAAAATCTATTACAAAACTTGGGGAGATCAGAAATAGAAAACATACACTCAACTGCACAAAAAACAAACTAAATAATTTATTTATAATTTTTTCAGTAACTTCATTTTATTTATATATGTAATTAAATTTTAGTATTCAAAACCTTAAATTAGATTTTAATATGAACCCAGTGAGTCATCTATCTCATCATGAGTATCTCTAATAGTAACTAAAAATGAAGACAAAAAAACGTTTTCATTTTTATTAGTGCCTATAAAAACAACAAAAATTAGTTAATAATAATATAAATTATAAGTATGTGTGGTAAAACCATGTATGATCTTGTGGGAAATCTGGAGCTCCCCAAAGAGTGCGAGGCTGTTGTAAGCGTAATGAGTAAGATCAATAAAGAGACGTTAATATGGTTTGGGCATTTTGCAAATGTGAATGGTAGCAGAAGTCGGGGACTCCCGAGGAAGACATGGCACGACCAAGTGAATCAAGTACTTGAGTCCGGCCATGTCAAGAGTCAGAATAATAGAATAGCATATATGTAATGTGAATGAGGCAAGGAGTGTGTGCCAAGACCGAGTTGTTTGGCGGTCCGTCCTATCTGCGTACCCCTTCGGGAAAACGGCGTGATGATTAGTTAGTTTTTGTGAAAAATCACCTATAGATTATCTAGGTTCTATCTCATTTTATTGCTTGCAGACATATTCAGAAAAACATACTTTTTATTTATAAATAGACACAGAAAAAACATACCTACATGGTAGGTCACTTCAGATAAACAAACTCCCATTAAAAAGTTTACGACTTTGCACGCAGAGGACACTATAATAAAAACATTGGACATTGATTTTACGTTTGCTGTTTTACCCTTCTTTTTTATTAGAAACTTATTAGAAAATGAGTGGCAAAAGTGTTGTCTTTGATATGTCTTTTAAAGGACTGGAGAACTTAGGACTTTTTAGGACTGGAGAATTTCTATAAATTGACCTAGGAGTTTATTGGTTTTCATGAGTTAGTGCAATTTACATATAAAACATGATTAAAATCCAGTCAAAGACAAAGCAAAGAGTAAACTTGCAAGATAAAAATATGGCTTTAGATTAATTTTCTTTAAATTACTTGAAAGACTGGGACTTTAGGAAGCTTCAACACTTTTTGCAACAGCTATTTGACTGCAAGAACATTCCACTAGCAACATTTGCCAAATGAATCACCACCATCATCAAAGGACTTAAAAAACATTGTAATTATTTTTTTCCGGGCTGAAATCGGTACCTGAACACATGATTACATCGTTAAAGAGTAAAATATTTCGCTTTTCACTTTATTATTTTGCAAGGGTGAGAATAGGAGGTCTAGTGCACTACCAAAAAAGTGTACACGATTGTGGTCTTAGATTTGTAACTTGTGGAACGCTTGAGTTTGACCTTTCAAGGGTCGTATTTACTAACGAATTATATGTGAATACCGCACAAGAGTCCCAACTGCTCTCAAACATCTGGAGCCAGCGAGACTATAGCATCCTCACTTGGGGTATGTTGTGAAGCTGAAGGTAAATAAGAAGGTGACATAATATTAAGATGATATCTACAGTAAAAAAAACAACATTACCAATTTGTCTTGGCACACCTATCAATAAATAATTAAATAAAAATATTTATGGACCTAACTCGGAAACCTGAGGTACTAAATGTAGCATTTCAATACAAATGTTTATTTTCCCTGGTTCGCGAATCCTTGAAAATGATATTTACGATTAAAAAAAACTAAACCAATGCGTTTTAGCATATCAATAAATAAATAAAATGATTGTGGACCTAACTCGAAACCTTGCGGAACGCCTTAATACAGAATTTCCGTACAAATGTTTGTTTTTCTAGGTTCTTCTGGTGCAGGGGTAGGGCAGAACCCCACACAGGGGCTTGTGCATTGGATGTCGGTCATGGCAGAGCACATGGGCGCGGGGGGTCACCATGACCCCTCAGCGGTAGGCATGCACTATGGACTACCTTGGAATGGGAGCATGGAGGTGAGTCAAAGGCTTTTGTACTTTTGATTGGTATTTTATGTTTTTTTTCATAGGAACTTCGTGAACCAGGATAATTTATATCTAATGTGTTTTTAAATTTATGTGAATATTTTGTTACGTAAAGGATTTTCGTTCTGCTTCAAGAAGCTTGTTGAGAAGAACTTATCTTTGGGCAAAACATGGGTAGCATAATATGAGAAAGGATATAGAGTATAATTACTGCTATGTAAAGTTTAGTATCAAGCGCTACTCCTGAATGAGCGTTGGGCCCAAGCTCACTCAATTATAAAATTATATTCACATATCTATTGAACATTCAATGAGGATATATAAAGGGTTTTCCAATAAGAGGTGTTATTTGGAATAGCCCGCTATTTCGGTAGATGTTACTTTTGAAGCTGTCATTTTTTGACATTTGACAAGTAGAAACTACGCCATTAATATAATCTACGCCGTGCGGTTTATGGTCCGGCGGAGTCATTGGACCTTTATTTTTTGTAAATGAGGCTACAGAGAGAGCAACAGTTACGGTGAATGGATTGCGCTATCGAGAGATGGTTTATGATTTTTTTATGGCTGGAATTAGATGGTATTGATCTGGACAACGTTTAATTTAATTTAATTCAACACACAAGCAACGAAACCGTTGATCTTTTACGATTGAATATCAAAATAAAACCTCTTATTGGAAACCCTGTACATGAGACGTGTGGGATCCCCCCCAAATCCTGGATTAAAAATTATTATTATATCATTATTATTATGCGTGACAGCCGTCTGAAGGTATTATCAAACTGAAGTCTGTTCGATAATGCCTTCAGTTTGATAATAATTGCACACAGTTTGAAAATGCATTTAGAAAGCAAAACAGCTAACACACACGAAAATAATTACCCAACAGAACTTATTGTATATAAATAGCTTGTTTTTTTGATAAAATTCTTAATATTACTCATTTAGTATATTAGAAAAAAACTTCAAATAAGCATTTTATTGTACAACACTCCATAGTGGTATGCTTTCCATGTTTTAAAGTTTTACAATAGTGTACACAGGTTTATCAAGTCTTATATGTCAAAATTCTCTGAAACATAATTTCTAAATCCGACCATTTTTCATCTTTATTTAGATTTCTCGTTAAAAACGGTTACAAAATATTATTCACCCAAATGAACGTACTACCCAAAGGCAATGTTATGTAGAATGCTCTATGCACCCATACCATCAGTCTTTATTCATCCAAAAACCAAACTTAAGTCTGAATGGTAATTACATATTCTTCCCAGAAGACGAAGTTGGGAAGTTTCTCATGCAAACGACCCAAACTAGAAGACAAACTAGTTTTAAATGATGAGATAAAAGACTGTAATCTCCTTCATTCATTCGGTATTAAAAATTCAAAACACAAGGCTTTATGTTATAGAAATTCACTAACCCGGAATACAAAAGGGCGCATTTTTATTAAGCCCTTCTTTGTCTTAAATAAAATCTCAAGGGTTGTTAAATTGTGGGGTGTCTCACCTTTTCACCCCTGTATGGTTTCAAATGTATAAAAATCAATTCATTCCATTCCAAAAAATATATTGTTTAAGATTAGAGGTAAAGAACAACAAAAGTGTAATTTTAAGAGAATCTAGAATTGCTTCTCAGTTTCTAAAAGTATTTTGTTTTTCTTTTTGATTTAAATTATTAGTTATGAAGTTTGGTTATTTTATCGTCAAGTTAAATGGAAATTAAAAGAAAAAGTTTATTTGTCAACTTGTGTTTCCCAAAAAATCATATCTGACTTTCGTGACGCCAATTCTCAACATTCGAGAGAAATAGATTTTTGAGATAATTATTTGCAAATGAAGCAGTATTTTTATAAAAAAAATAATTAAATAAATTGAGCTTAGTAGTCTAACCACTAGCGATCTAACAACTTAACGAAAAAATTAAAACAGTTTAAAATACCAAAAAACTATTGTACAATAAATAAATAAAATGTTGACAACCTACCCCTTTCCTAGATTCATCTTATAAACACTGGCAATAAGCTCACCCCATTAATAATGTACCTGGCTCCAAGGGGTCATCCCCCTTGCCATCCCGTACCAAACCACCCTAACCCCTTTCACCCCTCGATCCTTGCATTTTTTCATGGAGATTAAAAAAGGTAGCATTAGAAAAAAACAGGTATGACAATTTTTTATCTGAGAGACAATAAAAAATGATAGCCCGTCTTTCTAGGCACCACCTGATGATTTGCATACACTATGAGATTTTTTTAGAAATTAATATGCAAGTTTTTTTCTTGGTGCCCTATTGATAGAAAAAAATCGCCTTTCTTTCTTTTGCTTTTATGCATTATTCGTATGCTCTGTTTTTATGTAAATGATTTTTATAAAACTTGATTTGCATTTGTTGAAACGGCTTTGTTTTGAACGATTCTAGTATTAGAAGTTATAAATTTAAAGGTATTGTTCCGATTTATTTGTTGTTTTGCATACCTACGTTAAAATGCTAATTTTGCAAGTGGCAAGAATCATCTTCCCAAGCCTTAGGCATAGGAAACCAGTTAGCCATAATTTTTTTTAGAAGGTACTACCAATAGCTTTTGACTTAGAGAGAATTCATAAAATATTTTGATATTTCGCCAAAGCTTTAACAATTAAAAATTATGCTGGCTAGTTATGTGCAATAGAGACTTAATCAAGTTTTAAATAAACTGTATTTTATCTAATTTGATAGAGCGGTCTTTCATATCAGGCATGTTGAAAAAAATTCTCAGATTAACTCAAATGTGCTGTAACACATTATTAACGAATTTTAAGCATAAATATGTTTTCAGAAATCCATTTCCATAAATACATTATATAATTAAAAATGAAACCTTTATTTAAAAACTAGCTCATAATATCCACCCACTTAAAATATTCGTAATATTTTAAAATCTTTGTCCGTGACACTATCCAGGTTACGAACCATTTTTATTAGAAACTTTGTCATATAACATTAAAAAAAGGTAGTTTTTTAGCAAAATATGGGAAAAATTAGTTGCAAGCTGATATTGTTAATTATGAATTGACAACTTTTTCTGTAACTTCACTTTATTATTAATAATACTTTATTTAATAAAACAGTTTCTAAATGCACAAGCACAGCAATCCGCACAGCGAAAAATAATTTAAATTTACATCCAACCGTCCTATCATACATTTTTCACATCCACTACTGTTTAAAGCGCCTTTGTATTCGCCTATAACAACGACAAACTACAACCCATCAAAATCATCTTCTCATTACCAACTTACCATACTGGTTTTTACACTGCAAAAAAATCAACTAGTAAAAATCCCTACAGCTATTTTTTTTAATATCAAATTCACTCAACCCCTAAAACTACCTACCGGGGTACAATATCTATTGCATCCTTAATTTTCTGTATTATTTCTATTAATTCTCTTATTATTTCTCCGACTCATTTATCATATTAACCCTTTACCTGTCTGGGGTTGGGAAGATCCAGGATGTTAATTTCGTAATGTATGCAAGGACCATGAGAATTTTTTTTGAGAAAAGGTGTTCCCTTGGGTGGGTATTTTTTTCAAAAGTAATTTTGAACAGTCATTGTTTAAGGTCTGCGAGGCTTTTTTTACATATCATTCTCGTTTTATCTTAACGCGTTATTTTATTCTAATCGTTATATTTTCATACGTAAGGAGAGAGGGGTGGTTTATGAAATTCAGAGGTTTTGTATTTTTAAATTCAAGTCACACAATTTATGACTGTCGTTGCTAAATTTAGCGTTTTACTTATAATTTTATTAAAAATATTTTTTAGTAATGCCAATATTTTAGGAAAAAAAAAACATTGTATGGCAATAATCTTTATCACAAATATTATCTGCAAATAAACAAATAAATCGATTATATTTATTCACAGTTTTAATAGTTTATTAAATAGTATTACCCATTTTTTTAAACAGCCACCTCTTTAATTTATTTTCACAATGTATTTTTTTTTATTTAGATATACCTTAGTTGTTTCTTGATTCAGCGGATTTAATGTTCAATATTTATCAAAGTTTTTGTTTTCGATATAAAATAAATATTTCACATTAATTTTATAAAATTATTTTTATTAAATAAGTAATTATTGCAGGTTTTTTTATCTATGGATACTTGTCTATACATATTAAATTATTTTTTTAATATCGTTGTTTACTTACAATTCTAGAGGCGAGTTTGGGTGCCGCCACCCCGGGAACCATTTATTGGAAAACCAACACTTCTGCCATAGGTCACTAAAGTAGTTCATCCCAAAAGATTACAACGGCAAACTTCCTAGTTTGGTTTTATCTTCCTATGTTAAATAGTGTTTAAAAAATAAATAAAAAATTGAATAAAACTTAGAAAATTTATTAGAACAATCTCAAGAAGATCTTAATATTCTAAACAGTTGGCTAATAAAAAATATATTAACAATAAATATTAATAAAACCGGCTACATGATCCTAAGCTCACCTAAAATAATAATACCGTCGCATAAACCTCTACAAATAGAAGAAAGGGACTTGCTTATTTTAGACAGCGAAAAATACCTTGGCTTACATATTCATAAACATCTGACATTTAAACAACACGTAGAAAAATTAAAAGCAAAAATCATCCCACTAATTGGTGTATTTGGTAGAATTGCCCATCTCCTACCAACAGAGGTAAAGAGGGGCTTATACTTTAGTTTAATCCAGTCCCATCTAATTTATTTAATAGAAATATGGGGAAACACATACATTACATACCTAAATGATTTACAAACAATACAGAACAAAGTTATTAAAAAAAACTCTTCAATTATAACCCGGACACTCCCACAAAAAAACTGTATCAGGAAATGAAACTTTTGAAAATAAGAAAATTAATCTACAAAATCCAAAATGGACTTATACACACAAACACAACATTTAAACAAACGTCACAAGTACACAAACATTATACTAGGCAGCATAACAAATTGTACACACATGCTGGAAGGACTGAAAGTGGCAAAAGAGGCAATGGCCACGAGGGTGTACAAATATACAATCTCCTTCCAGATAAACTTAAAACGGAGAGTATAAATGTATTTAAAAATAATACTTTTTAATCTTAAGTTATTAGAACAATATTAGAAAACTACTTATTTAATGTTATATATTTAAGTTAAGAAAGTGAAATGTAAATTTCTTTTAACTTAATAAGTAAATAAAAAAAATAAAAAACATTTACGACACAAAATTTCTTTCAATTTTTAGTTTTTTTTATAAAGCAAGACATAAAAATCGTCTTTAGAATATCATAATATAATTTTCTCAGACCCCGGTTTTAGACACCATCGTAAAAACAAGTGAAAATCATTAAACAAAAACCTACAGAACTCAATGTTTTGTTCGAATTTCTACCTACACAGGATCTTATTGTTTGAAACAAGAAGGTCTTTATTATATAACTCAGAGACCCAAGGGATGAAAATACAATCAAAAATGAAAAGGCAGATGGATTCTAGAATTGGGTGCTTTCGAAACAAAAGCTTTTGACAGTTGTTAAAACACGATTATCAAATGATGCGATAGTTTATTTAATTTTAAGGATATCGTTAGAGGTGCCTTTATGACGTCGTAATTTTTGTGTACAAAGACGAATGTTGTCTTTGTTCGTATATCTTTTTGAATATGCAGTATGTGTTTATTGAAATATTATGTCACTTGAAAAGTTTATCTTTTTATATGATTTACGTTTTGAAAAAATCTCGTTGGCGGTTGGTGAGTCGGTTGGATAACATTTATTTTTTTTTTCTATTGAAGAACAATTTGAATAATTTTGTATCTTACGATTGACACATAAATACATCCGTAAACAGATAGGATGAATTTTCACAAATTATTTAATGTGGTCCTTTTCTAAATATTTCTATTTTGATCATTTTGCTAGCAAATACAGGGTTTTCCAATAAGAGGTGTTATTTTGAATAGCCCGTTATTTCGGTAGATGCTACTTTTGAAGCTGTCATTTTTTGAAATTTGACAAGTAGAAACTACGCCATTAATAAAAATGGACCGATACACTAAATTATTAAAATTCACTTGAGTGAATCAAATGCAAATCATCTTGAGTGATGAGGCCCATTTCCACCTCGGTGGCTTCGTCAACAAGCAAAATTGTCGCATCTGGGGCTCGGAAAACCCAAGAATTATTGTTGAAAAGCCTCTCTATCCTCAACGTGTGACTGTTTGGTGCAGCTTATGGTCTGGCGGAGTCATTGGACCTTACTTTTTCTAAAATGAGGCTGGAGCAACAGTTACGGTGAATGGATTGCGCTATCGAGAGATGATTAATGATTTTTCATGGCCAGAATTGGATGGAATTGATCTGGACAACGTTTATTTTCAAAAAGATGGCTCTACGTGCCACACAAGCAACGAAACCATTGATCTTTTACCATTGAATTTCAAAATAACACCTCTTATTGGAAAACCCTGTATTTATGAAAAGTCGATATTTGTATGTGCGTAAACTATTCGTTAATATTTTATTTATTTATTTTGAACTAGCTGTACCCCGCCACGTGTTGCTCTTGGCTCAGTCTATCTGTGCAGATAGGGAAACAATAGCGAGTATAAGTTTTACGTCCAAAAGATGGCGCTGTTTTTAAAAAAGCATGCTCATCCAATACATGGCGTTGTTTTAATAAAACCTATCACAGATGACATCAATATAATCTAGTTATATAAAAACACACGCGTATTCGAAAGCAACCTTGTGTCAAAATTTCAAAGCAATCGGTTAAGATTTTTCGGAAATTTAAAATTTTAAACAAACGAACATTTCCATTTTTATTTATATAGATTATTAAAGAAACAATTGCCATTTACGTGCACGATAGTTACTTATAATCATAGTACAATTTAGACAGAAAAAAACAAACAATTATTAGTTAATATAAGTAAAAAAGAGAAATGAATATACATTTGTACAATGTTAATGAAAGAAATTAATAAGAAATAAGAACAAAAAGCTGTTACGCAGTTACGGAATTAAAATATGCACTGCTAAAATGTTTATTTATTTGGTTAGGCAAATGGCAAATTTAAAAAAATCAGATATGAATATAAAGAAATAAATTTTTATTAAAACAATTATACCATAGAACGAACTGTTAAAATTCTCCAATCTTAAGAAATCGTTACAGGTCTTTGCGCTTTGATTTTTGAAACTTTTCCAACCCTAAATATATTACTGTTATTGTTATTTAAAATAATCAAAACTTCGTTTTAACCACTTTTATTGTAAAAACACAACCGACATGTTTTCATGCGCAATTCTCACTTTTTCAGGGCTTACTTAAAACTAAATTACAAAATATACTTAAAGATGTAGAGGGATACGATGATGTGTGAGTGTGAGTGTATATGTATGCGCATTGAACGGTTTATAATTTTATTGACATAATGCCACTTTTAAATTTGGGCAGTGAATCCCAAAAAGTGTCGACGAATTTAAACAAAAAGGAATTTATTGAGTGCATGAAAAGCACGGTTAATCGGAAAATTAGATGCTGTAATTGTTTTTTAATTAAGCATGTGGAATAGCGCTGTGTGTCGTGTACGTCTCGGGCTTCAATATTAGAGATTTCATAGAAATTTTTCGCCACCAAAAGTTTCGTTATTGCTGCACAATTTCATATAATGTTACAAAATAATGTACACCCATTATGTTATGATATTTTCAATGATCGAGCATAGATTCTTAGTATGTTCACATAAATAATGTTCATTCAACATAGAATCAAAATCAACTGATGATAGTGATGATGGTCGCTTGACTCATACGCCTTCCTTACCGCTGAAATTAATAGTCCTTAGTCAGAAACCACCCACATTTTTACCATCCACATTCACCTCCCGTGGGAAATAACATACCAGGAATACAGAATACGCAAGGTTAATCCCTTTGCGGTATGCAACACTTTGATAGAAATTATCCCCGATTATCCGCGCCTCATTTGGCGGCGCGGTCCCGATTGTGCGCGGACGCCGATCGATCGGTCACGGGCACGGATTATACGGATCACGAATTACATTTACCTAAACTGCGGAATTTTACACATTTTTTCCAATTAAAATTGTATCACATTATAATACACCATTAAATGATAAAATTAACAACATTTCACCTCGAATCGAATTAGTTTACCAACTAACCGGACAACAGTGAAAAATCAACACACTTTAATAAATGTTATATTTCATATTCCATTAAAACTGAAAAAAAACTTAGGCAAGGTGAAGGTAAGTAATTAATGCAAATTCACGTGTTTTGTTTCGAAAATGTGATCGCTTAGTAATATTTTAGATGCTTCAATATACTGCGTGTAAAAAAACGTTTTGGCCTTTGAAATATTCCAGCGTTTTTTTATAAGCCATTTTGTAAACCCAGAAAAAATAAAGTGTCAGGCCTATAAAAACCGCTTTAAAGTTCAAAATCTCCTACTTACGAACCCATTTTCGGTAATAATTATTTTCGTGTAATGTGGCAAATAAAATTCTTTGGAGAATTCAAATATTTGTGTATGACTTCGCAATAAAATAAAATACGCTTTTTTTCTTGCATACTTAAATCAAAACAGGCGGCTTGTGTTATGCGGGCATTTTAACCTTATCACCATTTACATAAGGAGTGTTATCGTTAGCGGCCCGATTCCAAATTGTACATGACGTGGTGCATCGCCTTAGTTTTTTGTTTAAAAGTTTGTTGATTTGTCACTGATGCTTCGTCTTACGATTTACATTATTATCCACGTGATTTTTTTTCTGCATAAATACATCATTAAGGGTTTCTTTAAAAACTCTTTCTCATGATTATAATAAACGAATCAATCAATGACTCCGATTTGGCATTCTTGCAAATCTAATATCCTATAATTAATATCTTCCTTAAAAGATCTCACACTTTGCAAAACTACCCTTTAGTATAAAAGTATTGCATAATGTACAAAAATGTAAATAAACATCACCTTGGGCATATTAAAACGTAAAGATTGGAAGAGACTTACATAGATGAAAGATGAGTTCGTACAATGAAAAGAATTTATTATAGAGAGTGACTGGTATTTGGTAGAAAATATTGAGAAACGTGACGTAGAAATATGTATACTTTTAAGAAATCTGTACATGAAAAGTAGCGAAAGATTCGCTGCTGTTTTTTAATGATGAGAAATATTATAGTTAGGTTTTATCTACCTTTAGTCCTACATACCTAACAAGTGGTAATGCCTTGGTGAAATACCAGTCAGTGACGAAACGTTATATTAACATTAACGTACGGTTAAATTATCCCTAACTTTTAAATCTCGGAAATCGGAAAACAGTCTCGTCCAGGCCGTCGTCCAGTAGCAGGGCGCGCCCCTACGCAATAGTAGGCAAATTTCATTCAATCCATCGTAAGTGTTAAATATGTTATAATTTATATGCATTTTATATCTCGTCATTCATTTATATTACGTATTTTTATATGGCAGACAGGATATTGCACTGACTGCTCTGTTCATTAAAGATAAACTTATGTTTACTAGACAAGCTTTTTATGCAAAGCACAAAGAATAAAAAATTATTAGCCTGAAACACAAATATAAATTGAAAAAATCTTCTGAGAAAAAATAAAATAAATATCACATAGGATTAGTGCACCTGACCGACAATCAGAAGAGTGTGGTTTCAATTCCCGTCGGCGAAATTTATTTTTTTTCGGAAGATTTTTTCAATTTATATTTGTGATTCAGGCTAGTAATTATTACTATTAATTTGCTAAACAAAATTATTATTAATAATAAAAATTGTTAAAATAAATTGTGATGTTAATTTTGATTTTGGCTTAAACACCTATATTTTTCTTTAGGTTGGTACTTGTGTCCTTAAATATTTCGCATGACGCGACGGTTACTCTGTATATATTTGTAACTGAAAGTTTTTTGTACGTTCAATCTTTCACTTCTAGAAAACAGTATCAGGGCATCCGACTAATCCTGCGTTATAGATTTGCATACTAGATCGCTTAAGGGTTTCGAGCCCTTATGCTGAAGGGGTAGCTAGGTTCTCGGTATATTGGGATGTGTGGCATAATGTGGATACATTAGCACTGTTACGCATATTAAAGCGTGCATTTTGAGCATCGCACCGGGAAGGGCATCTAATGAGTGTGTTTAGCATTCAGATGCAGATGTCATAGATGCATTTTTGATTTTCGCGAATACAAGGTGATCAGAACAAAAATTATTAAAAAAACGCCTCTACTGAATATTGAAGTTACAGCATTTTTTTAAAAATCTTATATTCTTACATAAAATTAAAAATTATCAATTGAATAGCCTACTCTGTATCTTTTGAAACTTTCCTGCCACCGGTTTAGCTACATCACAAACCCGTATTAATCCTTCCCTTACGGTGTTCAAAAATTCCTCGTCTTCTGGTGCTCTACACTCGGTAAATATTTATACATAAATTGTTATTACTAAAAGCAAAACATTTATGTATTGCGGTATTACCTAAAACTCTAAATCTTTATTTAGTATATTTACAGAGATATTTTATTAAATAGAGGCGATGTTCACTCGGTTGACAGCACCGGCAAGGAAAGGTTAAAACACGAACTTAAGGATATATTAATGTTGATTCACTTTCATAGTCCTACGATTAAATCAAGGTTCCCTAGTATGTATTTTTGTGACAATTGTACTTTTCAGCCTACAATTCTGTTATAATGATTACACACCATTGATAACTCTTATGCTATGTTCGCTGATGTTTTTAATATGCCTCTATTGAATATGCATATTTCAGCGAGTATATTTTATAAATATATTCACATTTTTCATATAAGTCAATTCTAAATAAGCAAATAATTTAATAGTTTTTCTTCTATGTAAGGATATAGATAACATTTGGTTTTAAGGATTCACTTTTAATTTTCTATTTATGTTAGTACCTACTCATCGCTATATTCCCGGTGTAACAATTCAGTCAAGACTCCCGAATGGTGAGCTCTATTGGTGAGTTCACGTAATTTGCTTAGTTTTCTTTCTAGGGTATCCAGGTTAGATTGAAACTACATTACCTACTGAAAATTAAAATCAATTTACTCTGCGCCACATTATTGTATTGTCTAAGATTTTTAATTACTCAATGAGAAAGGGGTATTCACATAACAAAAGTTGCAGGTATTTCGGTAATTAAACCTGAAAAATATCATTGAAAATATAAAGTGAAACATCTTTTCACAACTCCCTATAGTTCTTCCATTACCCAATATGCAAAATCATCGTCTCCATGTGCGGTCTAAACAAATAGACTCACCGCCCGAATCCCAACATTAGCATTCACAGGATATTCAGAAACAATCCCACCGCTTTAATGTCCCCAAATAATGACTGTACTTTCCTTTCTTACATCCTCACTTCTTCCCTGCTTCCTCCACTTCACGCATCGCATAATATATCATCAAATGATATAATATTATGGATTGTACTGTGAGAAAGTGCAACGTGCAGTTTTTTTCGTAATGGCGACTTTACTGCAATCTGTCACCGTAAGGAGTGCTTAAAAATGCATAATTTGAAGTGCAAAGACACAGCTTGAATAATTCAGTTTGGATGCATTTGATAAATTGAAGATGTTTTTATAATGTGGGAGAATTCTTAACTGCCATTTTATAAAAATTGATTTGCGAGTGTTGCCTTCTGGACGGTTCGTGTAGGATTAAAAATTATAATGTTTTTATTTTATCTATCTATAAAACTATATATTAAGAATATATTACAAAACTATTAAGAGCCTGGTCTTATTTTACGATAGTTAAATAGATATTTCACATTTTATTTCGTAAAAATTGTTCATATTTTCTAACGCCAGACTCATTGTTCGAAAGTTTTTATTTTCAGTTTAAGGCGATGCCATACGTAGTAATGCAAAATCATGTGTTTTTGGTTTGAAAATTTGGTCACCTAGAAATTTTTCAGATGCTTTAATTAAATACTGCGACTAGAATACATCTTGACCTTTGAAACAATCGAGTATTTTTTATATAAGTCTTTTTATAAGCCCAGAAAAAAATAATGTATAGGCCTATGAAAACTGCTTTGAAATTTTTAAAATCTCCTACTTACGAACCCAATTTCGGTTATGATTTAATTGTATAATGTGGCAAATTATGTTATTTATAAAATGATCGAAAAATAAATTAAATATTTATGCCTGAACATCCACAAAATAAAATAAAAGGCACTTTTTGGCCATGCTTTTTTCTTGCATAAATCAAAACAGGCGGATGGTGTTATGCGGGAATTTAAACCTTATCGCCATCTACGTAAGGGTTATTATTGATAGCGGCTCAATTTAAAATATTACACGTAGTGCATCGCCTTAAATATTCAAACTATTGTTAAGTATATCAGAGTGTAACAAGATGTACTTGATATATTCTTAGAAATTTGGATTAAAAATGTAAATATTAAATTTAAAAATAGAATCGCATAAAATTTTAAAATATAAATCAGAAAATTCATTTGTTAATGTTTTATTACCTTGTATAATATGTATTTAAAACATCATTGTAATTTTAAGTTAATTTATTTTCAAAGACTTTACATCCGATTTTTTTATGTACTCCTAATGTACATACATACATATATAGGTACTTGGTACCTGTGCTCTTTCATTTATGACTTTTATTTGTTAAATTAATTTTCTTCTCTCATTTGCTTGACGCTTTTAAAAGGTTGTAAAAAGTTATTTAAAATATATGAAATTCTTCATGTATATTCTTAAAGCCCCGTAGTAAGGGTTTAACGATGGTTTGAAAGGGATATATGTGAATACGAATGTTAGAGGCAGAGCGCTATATAAAAAAAACGATATTAATTTAGCGAAAGTGGTGAAAAATATTTAATAAAACACGAATCGTTTGAAATAGAGCAAAAATCTATCGAGAAATGCTTTAGTTGCATTTAAAGATACACTGTGAATTTTTTTATGCCTATAACATATTAAATAATAGATAAAAACATGTATAAATAATTTTGGAGCTTACTTTGCGATTTTTTTCTGAATCTTTAAAAATAACTTTTTGTTTTTGAAACTTAAAAATTTTAGAGTTAAGTGAAACTTGTTATAAATCGGTAGAAATTGGGTATGCGGGGGAGATCATCAAGATTCTTAAGATTTTTTAAAAATAATTTTGATGGTATCTACTGTTCGCTGCCGCATTTATCAATATATTTTTTAAATTTTCATGGCATCCCCAAGTAGGATACGTTGTGAGGCTGAAGATAATGGTTAGAGGAAGGAGATGGAGAGAAGGAAGGTTGGAAAGTACATGGGTATTCAGATATGGTCAACAAACACGGCCAACGCCATTTCAAGCAACGTTTGGAACGTTCTGGAACGTGCCTCAAATATACTACGTATTATTTTAAATTAGTAAATTATGAAATAACACAAATAATAATGAAATCAAATGTATTTACGCCAGGATTTGAGTCCTCGACCACCGAGACTGTCAATATGATGAATTTTACCACAAATAAAAAAAATATATTTCATAGATATTTTCTATTGATTTACCTACTGTATTCGGAATCCATAAATCGACAATTAAATTCTGGAAAAAAAAACTCAAAATCAAAAATTGATTAATATATCAATATCCATTATTTTTATAAGCAATAATTGTTCGCCTGAAACACTCATCCACATTGAAAAAATCTCCTGATAAAAAATACATGACGCCAACGGGACACGAACCCGTGTCCATTCGATTTCCGGTCGAAAGCTCTGACCACTGAGCTATGGAGGCTTATCTCTTACCCGCGAAATTATTCAATATATGCTAGTGTTTCATTCAACAATTACTGCTTGTTACATTTTTTTCACCTGAGAACAACCAACTTTATTTTATATGAGAAAGGCATTGTAAGTGCTAACTCTCTCACTAGATGGCGTTGAGACAAATTGTCTACATTTTTAGGTGAAATACTTGAACTTGTCAAATATTAATTATTATTTTTTTGATAAATTAATGTTTTTAAGACAAGATTTTATTTATGCATAGCACAAAGGATAACAATTATTTTTATAAGCAATAATTGTTCGCCTGAAACACTCATCCACATTAAAAAAATCTCCTGATAAAAAATACATGACGCCAACGGGACTCGAACCCGTGTCCATTCGATTTCCGGTCGAAAGCTCTGACCACTGAGCTATGGAGGCTTATCTCTTACCCGCGAAATTATTCAATATATGCTAGTGTTTCATTCAACAATTACTGCTTGTTACATTTTTTTTCACCTGAGAACAACCAACTTTATTTTATATGAGAAAGGCATTGTAAGTGCTAACTCTCTCACTAGATGGCGTTGAGACAAATTGTCTACATTTTTAGGTGAAATACTTTATTTTATTTTTTATTTTATTTTTTTTAATTAATGTTTTTAAGTTGTTATCCTTTGTGCTATGCATAAATAAAATCTTGTCTTAAAAACATTAATTTATCAAAAAAATAATAATTAATATCAATATCCCTTTAAACTGTCAAAACAAAAAATCCGTAAAGTTCATTGAAATCGAAATAACGAGCTAATAAAAAACGCATAATTATTCGATTTTTCATGGCTCGTTGGTCCAATAAAATTAGATATATCGAACACCTATCTCCAGATCGAACATTCGATACAATGTTATAATCGATACAATGGTTTTATTGAATTTATCTGCATATAATGAACGTGTTGAGGGGACAATTTTTTATTAGTATTTATTTATTGACTAATAAACCCTTCCTGAGATAAGGAGCACACGCAGAAGAAAGAAAATAATATCGCGGTTTCGCCTTTTCATTGTGTCCTTTGTGGTATAGAAACCCCGGCATAAATTTTGTCAACCCTGCTGGAATCAGGGTTGTCAAAAGAGGGTGCATAATTTTAATGCATTTCTTACTAGGTACCTAGCTGGATATTGGTAACATAATGAAAAGTGGAAGGTTTAGTAAATTTCGCAATTCTGTGAAAAATTCTGTGTAAAAATCTAAAGCAGATAATACTCCGGCTTGATGAAATTTGCAGTAGCATTTTAGTCTGATTTTATAGGTCAATGTGGTTATTTTAAGCTACAGAAGTAATTTTCATCATGAGCTATGTATCTTTGACATATTCAATTAGCTGCCATTTATTTATCAAATATTCAATAGGTATTTCGAAAAAAGGATGATATCTTAGGTGAAACCGGGTAGTAGTAGTAGTAGTAGTATTAATAGAACAGAGATGATGTGATCAATAATCACGAAGTTATGGGTTCGATTTCCGCTACCTTAGAAAAAACTGAAAATACGATGGCGTTAAAAATCGGGAGTTATTATTGACTATTTTGATTTGTATAAAATTTTAAAATTGCGTTGATACTGTGAAAAAGTTTTTTTAAAAATCGTAAATTAGTAATTCTATGAACAATAGACCTTGTTAAAAAAGTACGTTTCTATTTTTCTTTTTTATACCATAAAGCACATAAATCAAAACCGAAAATTCTAAACGAGGTACTTAAATATTAAAATACATAATATTTTGTTTAAAAAAAAATGAATAAGGAATTATATAATTTGGTCAAAATAAAGTAACTTAATCAATAAAAATTCTTTTTTTGAAACATCCTCCAGGTACAATAATATTTAAAAATGAAGTAGAAATAAACACGACGATTTCAAATTCGAAACAATATTGTTTACTGAACCATTTAGACGGCCACCATCTTCATCTGGACCCGAAATTTATAAACAAATTTACCGACAGATGAAATGATTATTTTCTTTAATTAAAATAAAAAAACAAATAAAAAGGTTTATTAAAGAAATTTATAGAAATATATAGACATTTCGTTTTCGAACTAACCACATAAAGCTACATAACAAATGAAAATGACAACAATACATAATATCTCTCATGTAAAAATTATTCCACATTAAAGTAAATTATAATTTTTTCACTTATCTTTAGATTGAACTGTTTGTTTTTAAGTGGATTTATTCGATTTTCTGTTTTGAGGATAACGGGAAGCAGATTGTAAATATGTTTACTCTCATGACCTATACTTATTTTATTACGTTCAGTATTTACCGTATTAGCGTATAATTTATTATGTTGCCGCCTTGTGTAATGTTTGTGAACTGTGTTCACAAATGTTGTGTTCGTGTGTTAGTCCATTTTGTATTTTGTAGATTAAAAGGCATGTAATTGGTATAATTTCAAATTTAAAATTCGATTATTTCTTGGTAAATTGTTTGTGGGGTTATCTGAAATGTGTTCATTATCTGTTCAAGTTCATTGTCTTGTAATATTTGGAATTGGGCCGGACAATAACACTACTAATTTAGATGGCGATAAAGTTTAAATTCCCACTCGTTTTGATTTATGCAAGAAATAACATCGCCAGAAAACGTATTTTATTTTATTATGTTTTCTATATATTTTTAAATAAATTTTTCATATTATACAATAAAACCATGAGCGAAAAGTTTGTACGAGTAAGTTGGAGATTTTAAACTTTAAAGCGTTTTTTATTGACTTGATACTTTATTTTGTTCTGGGCTTGTAAAAAACATTTCAAAGCCAAGATGTGTTCTACTTGCAGTATTTAATTAAAGTACCTAAAATATTTCAAGCGATAAAATTTTCAAAGCAAAAACAAATGATTTTGCATTACTTTGTATTGCTTTGCCCTAAAACAGGACTTCGCTACGATCAGTCAACAATATTTTACACAGCCCTGAATCTTAAGGGTCGCACTCCCTGCGTCGTCACAATGTTCTGGGTGTGTGATTTAACCATCTGTGTTTACCCTCGGCCCGTCTACTACAAAGATCTACAAAGGTGCACAAGTACAATGTAGTACAAATACCTACACTACCCTTACTGTATACCAATGTACCAATATAGCTAACCGTCTACCGTATTGCTTAGACGAGTTATAATGAGGCTACCATTATTAAGTACTGTTGTTGAGACTGGAATAGTAAAAAAGTTCGGGGTAAAATGGATGATTTACTTCTTAATATTTTATTGTTACTTTGAGGTGAATGGTGAAATAATGGGGGGCGGGTTTGAATACCGCCTTTCCAGGAATCATTTATTAGATAACTAACACCTCTGCTATAGGTCACTGCAAGAGGTTCGCTACGTTTGTTGACTTAACAGAGGTGACCGGGTTCGTGTGCAGAGGTTTGTCCAGGTTTTGGTAGCGGATGCGTCTTCCCACCAATTTTGTAGCAGGCCAGATCGCGAGATACTGGTTGAGGGAGATCTTTTGACCTCTTCAGCAGGACTATCAGGGAACATCGTCTTGCAGCGTAGTTGGATGGATTGATTCATACGTCCGTCACTTCTTGACACACTGATCGCCAGATTCCTACCCACCCTTGATGCATTTTCTTCCCAAAAATTTTCTACTTCCTTCCTTTAAAAGACCCTCCACACAGCATCCCCAATTAATTAAAAAGATTGTTTCATCATTTTGGTATTTTTACAGTGAACTTCTCTTTCATTGCTTTTAGTAGGTGTTTATCTTTTTCTATTGTTCTGATATTTTCGGGTAGGCTGTTGAAGTAATTTTTCCCTAGATATATGTGATGATGTTGAGCAAAAGTGGTGTTACATTTTTGTGTTGGAAATATATGTTTTTGAAGAGTACGACTTTCAGTTGATTTTGTTTTCCTTTTATTATTTGAGTGATTATGTTTTTTGGGACAAGATCATTAAATTTTAATACTTTAAATTCTTCAAAAATTAGGTGTGTTGGATAATCTCTTGGTTTTTTCGATATTATTTTTATAATTAGACGTTGTCCAATTTCAACAGCGAGTAAATTTGTTTACTGTGCAGCTCCCCAGTTGATGATTACAGCGGGGTTATTATAGCGGTGATTACAGTTAAGGGGCCGAAGACCGATAGGTCTACCGGCCAAGGGGAATCGATAAATATCGGGGAACAATTAAAAATATTGTCCCTGAATATTGAGGAAACTTCTCGATCAAAGGTGGATTTTCTATTAAAAATACTAACTAACGATCTAATCGAATCGAAACTTTACTGAAATGGGTTTAGCTGTATTTATGACAAGAAGCCAAGTACTTGCCTATCTTCTTCTCCCCCATCTCCTTCTCCACTTCCCACCTCCTTCTCTCCCTATACACCACGTTGTCGTATTCCTTAGCTTATAGTTTACCTCAGTGTATTTTCATTTACAATCGTAAAAAAGTTCTTTGTTTAAAACCACTAAATTTGATTTGTTCACGTCGACCGATTTCGGTTGATCTCATCCTTCATGAAGACAATTAACATATAAAAATATTAAGTTATATTATGAATTAAAGTGGTTTGAAACGTAGAAATTGTTTCATTTGTTTAATTTCAAGCCAAAAACTGTTTGCTTTCTTCGATAATGTTAAATTATTATTGTTTAAGATTTTTCTTGGGATGCGATCACAATTTATTTGTTTACAGCAATCACAAATTATAGAAAAAGGAAGATATGACTTGGAAGCGTACTGACTGTCGCCAAGTTACGACCATGGATGACCGATTACAATTAAAACTGTGCGTTTCGTGCGTAGGTAGAAATAGAGCTTGTGCGTATTACTTAGTACTTTCCAACCATCCTCTTCCCCATATCCTTCCCCTCCCTGATACCTTCAACCACACAACATATCCTAATTGGTGATCTCATATTTTCACTGACTTCAGGCTATTGGGAGCAGTTGGGACTCTTGTGCGGTAATCACACAAAAAAATATGCTATTTGCAATAGTAAAGATTGCATACTAATAATGGTTAATGATTTATCTTCGTTTTTTGAATTATCTATGGTAGTGATAATGCTTTATTTGGTGATATTTTACAAACAAAACTAAAATTACTATAGCTGAGTTATCAAATGCGTCGCTTTGTGAGTTATATTCTTCTCTTAGCTACGTCCTCCCTTATTTCACAAGCAACATTTTCCACTTGTAATGATGATAGTAGGATTTTTTGTAGGAGTAATCCGGGAATGTTTGTTTTTCTTTTAAAATAAGAAAATAAGACACTGAAGTTTCGTGTTACATAAGAATGCCAATTTACTTTCCAGAACTTGAGACACACGAACAGTAATAGTAATTCTCCCAATGTTTCCCGAAATCGCCCCTCAGTCATCGAGATACCACCCTTATCATTAAGTTGGGTGGTGAAAGGGGCAATTTAGGGCCATTGTGTCGCATCTAGTCACTGCGGGAACTTAAGGGTAGTTGGGTGCAACAGTTAAGTTTGGAAAACTTACTTTTTCAACGAAACTTTTGGACTAAGTTTCAGGAAAAAGTCGGATAAAGGCGGTGTGAAAATGAAACAATGGCATGGTGGTTTTTGTTTTACCGTTTTATTGATGTCGAAAAGAGGCATATTTCTTGATTCTATTTTTGTGTAACTTAACTGACCATCACGCAATTTCCCCGTAGGGATAGGTAGAGATAAAGTAACAGAACACGATTCGGTCCTTTTCAAACAATCTTTTGCTTCATTCACATTCAAACAAACACTTAAGGCTATGCCATACGTAGTAATGCAAAATCATGTGTTTTTGGTTTGAAAATTCGGTCGCCTAGAAATGTTTCAGATGCTTTAATTAAATACTGCGAGTAGAATACATATTGACCTTTGAAATAATCGAGTATTTTTTTATATAAGTCTTTTTATAAGCCCAGAAAAAAATAATCTATAGGCCTATGAAAACTGCTTTAAAGTTCAAAATCTCCTACTTACGAACCCATTTTCAGTTATGATTTTGTTGTATAATGTGGCGAATTAAGTTATTTATAAAATGATGGAAAAAAAATATTTATTCCTGAACATCCACAAAATAAAATAAAAGGCACTTTTTGGCCATGTTTTTTTCTTGCATAAATCAAAAAAGGCGGATGGTGTTAAGCGGGAATTCAAACCTTATCGCCATCTACGTAAGGGTTGTTATTGATAGCGGCTCAATTTAAAATATTACACGACGTAGTGCATCGCCTTAACAGAAACCCACAAGCCAAAAATTTATATATTCTTAATATTCCTTGTATTGTCACGAATGGTTCCATGATAACCCAACATAGTGACAATTCAACACACTTTTAAAAAGTGATATAAAGTCATTAGAAACAATGAAAAAAAAAATTAACCTAACCTATCCTAACCAACTTAACCCAGTTAATAAAATTTTTGTTTCATCACTTTGCATGACTTTATATAACTTTTTAAAGATGTGATGAATTATCATTTTGATGATTTATCCGGTCACCGTCACAAATAAAGGTAATAGACATAAAAATCGCTTGGAAAACTTAGTCTAGAAACCCTCGGTTTCAACCGCAAAAGTATGTTTTTTTAATAATTATTTTGTCGGTAGTTTTATACGACAAAAAGTCAATCAAGGGAAACTGTCACAGATAATTTTAGCCATGTTCTTGTATTTTTTAAAATTGTTCCTTATATGAGGTCATACGTTTCTAATGAAAAAACAGTCTAATGTAATTTACGCTTATGTTTTTTATAAATTAATTTATAATAATAATTTTATTATACTCACGTAAAACTATAAAGAAAACTTAAATTTATCTTAACCAAATTTTACTTTATTCATAATGTAAGTCAATTCACAGTAAAGATTAATTTAAATTTCACCTTCAGACGAAGCCGAATGCTAAATCACTATTTTGTTTAATCTTTTTAACGAATTGGTGTACATTACGAATACCAAAAAATATGTTTTAGATAAATTGAAGGTTTTCCTGTCGTTCCGCTTGAATAGAATACAAATAAAAAAAATTACTCAATAACAAATAAAAATGTAAACTACAAAAAAAAATATTTTTTCAATAGAAATGTATGAACGCGTAAAGGAAACAACTTAAAACAAAAAATACAGTATTATGGCTAAAATTATCTGTGACAGTTTCACTTGATTAACTTTTTTGCGTTCTTATTAAGTTTTGTGCTTGAAATCGAACGTTTCAAGACTCTGTTTGTCAAGCGATTTTAATGCCTGTTACCTATAATATAAGGTATCCCAAGAATACACACATTTTTGGCTTGTAGCTTCCTCTTAAGCGTTGCCTTAAATAGTGGTAGTGATTTTCAATTTGGGAGGCAGGTATGAGTACCACCACCCTGGGTACATTCATTAGATAATCAAAACCTTTGCCATATGTCACGCAAGTGTTTCGCTACGTTTAGTAACTTATTAGGGGTATGAGGGTTCATGGGGTGAAATTTGTCCGTGTCTTAGCGAAGGGTGCGTCTGTTCTTCGGTAAACTGGTGCACAGGTGATCAATATTTTCATCTCTCTCGATCAGGCTCTATTGATAAACCCTTTACATGCATTAAATTTTATGCAGAATTTAAATTTCACCTGTCTGTAAGAGAAGGTTGTTTTATTTCTGATGAAAGCCAATTTCCGAAATGATAGAGAACCAAACAAAGGATCAAATTATTCACATCATTGAATCCCCTTATAAGAAAAAATCATGTGCACAAGTCGGAATATTAAATTCTACAACTTATTTTTCCATCGCAGTCTAACATGTTATGCATGAGAAGTTTATTTATTTAAAAAAAAAACCGGTCGCAGCTAAAAATGACGTGCATACACGTTTCAGAACATACAAAATAAAATGATACACGTATATTAACATTATGTACGTCTATGCACGTACATAAAAATAATGTAGGAGTTATTTGAAACTGGAATGTGTAAAACTTCCTACAACATATGAAACTTTCCACGTTAAAAATTCACGTGCATGTATTGGTATGTTCCTGATATGTGAAAAGGTATGTATATATATAAAACCGTATTTTTATGTCTTCTTTGTATGTGGGTGTAGCGTGTGTGTGTATACGTTTGCTCCGGTTCCGCGGTAGAAAGAGAAGAAAAAACAATTTTTATATTAAAATTGTACAGTAGAGGGAGAAGGGTTACTGTCACGTGTCTGTCTGATATGTTGGACAGTGCGCCGATGAAAAAATATTTTTTAAATTCTAAATTCGATTTTTTAACGCTTTCCACACAAGGTTTAGACAAATCAGTATTATTTAGTTCTGATAACCTTCTTTTATTCGTCTTTCCTATTCACATCCCATCCTATCACAAAAAAACATATACATAATTCAAGAACTTGAAGTCAAACAACGTTACCTATGACAAAAAATCGGCCAATACTAATAACTGGTATCTCTATTTTTGGATAACGTTGTTTGTTGACTTTAAGCCCTCGAATTGTTATGTTTAATGTCATGTTGAATGTAGGTATTAATGTTTTTTGCAGATAACGTTGTTTTACTTTGAGCTCTCTAATAGCTCTCCAGGTTTTGTAGCTCTATTAAAATTCCTTCGTGATAGAGCAATTCCTTTCCTCTGTACCCAAAGGTCACGAAATCGACAACCGTCGTGGACAAATAAAACATTTCGATATACTTGTTTTTTATACCATATTTGTAGCTATATAAGATAAAATATATTTAGCTGCTCTCAACCGTCTAAAGCCAGTGATACAATGACATTCCCAATTGAGTTATGTTGTGTGATTAAAGTAGTGGAGAGGGTGAGAAGATGGGCAAGTACCTTACTATTCAGATCTGGTCACCAAACACGGCTAAAGCCATTTTAAGCAACGTTTCAATTATGAATGATGGTCTTATACCAGGGCGATAATGAGAGTATCTTCCACACTAGAACGTGACAAATTGAATCGTGAGTCAAAACTTAAACGAAATTATTAAACGTCGCTACGCAGCCAGTATATTTGGACATTTTCGGGATTAGAGGGACAGTCTTCTTAAAACTATTTTGTCTTAACATCTAAACATTCCCTTTCCATGATTTAAACCCTTTTCAGTTGAGTGTGAAAATATAGAGAATAATGGATGTAAAACATAAAGTTTAGCTACAAAAATTTCCGTGATAAACAAAATTTACTAAAAATGAATAGAAATCAAGAATATAACAAATTTATTTTTATCAGTAAAAAAAATTGTTTTAAATTTTTTTATTATTAAAAATCAATCGGCGCACAGGTAGGTGTGGCGCCCCCCCAGTCTGGGGCTATTGATTTTTTTCGCGCAGACTCCCCCCCTCACCCCATCGCTGGGGGAGGCTCCCCATTTCCTCCTTTCCCAATACTCGCCTTACCGTAGGTTCGGGTCCTTCCTCGTGCCAGCCCCTCCACCTTCCCCGGCTATAATAATAAATGTTGGAGGTTCCCACGATTCCCCCCACCCATCCCCCAATCCACAATATTTATTCGCGTGGGAGGGGGTTTCTTCAGTTATATGTTATAAGGAACTCTTGATGTGTGGATTATTAATAGATTCTGTTAATGTGTAATGGGACGGATTAAATGGTTTTAATGGCTTAAACTCTTTCTTTTCACCTGTTATTTATTTCTAACTGGCAAAATTTCTTGATAATAATTTACACCATAGTCTCATCATAATGTGTAAAATTATTACAGTTTAATGAACTCTTAATTTTCAAAATTGGAACTGAAAAGAATCAATACCAGACAGGTGATTACGTAGGTAAAAAAATATTTTATTTATTAATAATTCTTTATTTGAAATTTATACTTCTTTTATTTAAATTTTTGAAAGATCTAAGTCTGAATAACTAATGATTTTCAAAGTTGACTAGGGGTTTTCATTCGAAAGGTAATTCTTGTCGTCTCTCTAACTATTACTTGGCAACAAAAATATATATACCATACAGAAAATCCAGAACTAAATATTTTATAAATCCTAAATTATCCCGTGATTTTCACAGGCTTACGCCAGTTGTATTATAAACAGTGTACGTTTTTTTTAAACAATATTATAAAGTTTAATAAATTACAAAATAAGAGATCGATCGAAGTCGATTTTGTTTTTTTAAATATTTCGAATATTTTCGCAATGATATTTTTTATGTGATTTTTCATGGTTATATTTTATTGTTTTCTTTGTAGATTACACGTCGACATTTTTTTTACTATCGTAAGACGGTCAGATAAGTTTTATTGCTTACAATCAAACATACCCCTTTTATTCCTCTCAACAATTCGTATGAGAAGCCATAAAACTGGAAAATATATAATTCTGTTGAAATTTATTTTAGCTCATGTGAGATGTTATCGAAGTCATCTCGTTTTATAAATGGGTCTGTTTTACTCGAAGACTATAGATATTACATGGTTTCATGGTTTCATTCTGTCTTTGTAGGTACTACAGGTTTAAGAAGTAACTAAACCTGACTGTAAATACGTCTTATTAGAGTTATTACTCATTTAAGACTCTCATTCTCTGATGTAAAAATTTATTCTGGTTTATACCTCACTAGCCACATTTTAATACTTTTTTACATTAACTCCACACAGAAAATGAAGATAATCTCCTTCAAGGACTATGACATTTTTGGGGATGCTGTGTGGAAGATCTTTTTGGGGAGAGGAAGGATGAACATGCGTATTGAGATAAAAGAAACACAGAGAATGGAAGATCTTTCCACTGCCGAGCTGTTGAACGAACTAGTCTTAGAAACGAGCCGTTCTCATGTAGAGCAAGGACAGCATTCCCAACTGACACGTGGGTTCAAAAGTAATCTATTTTTCACATGTTTCTGCATAGAGTCCAATGTTTTTCAAGTGTTTTGTGGCTTCAGGCTAAAGTTGGGAGTCAAATTATGAACATATCCCTCCCACTGCGGTACAAGGCGATGGTTCGAAAGACCAGTTGGAGGGGTCAAACCAGCCTCTCCCGGTCTGGCTTGCCACGTAGCTTGTGGGCAGGCCCATCACGAACACACCTCAGCCGATGAACCCGGGCACCCCTGCTAAATCAACAAACGTTGCGAACCTATGGAAATGGAAGATTTGTTATTAAATAATGGTTCCCGAGCGGCACTACCCAAACCTGCTACGAAGAGAAATACTCTAATAAAAGGTCTTAAACCAGAGCAATACTGAGAGTATTTTCACTCTGGAACTTGCCGCAAGTATACTTTGGTGACCGGAAAAATCATCAAAATGATAATTCATCACATTTTAAAAAATTTATATAAAGTCATGGAAAGTGATCAAACAAAAACTTTATTAACTGTTTTAAGTAGGTTAGGTTAGGTTAGTATATTTATTGTTTTTGTGTTTAATTCGTAGAACTTCATGTAATTTTTTTTAAGGACAGTTTGAAAATGGCCTTGAAAGCCGAAACAGCTGTAACAATAACAAAAACCAAAAAATACTTGCAGAACTTAATAATTATATTATTAAATTTGATTTTAATTAAATTTAAAAAAAAAGGTTAGGTTAGGTTTAATTTTTTTTTCATCGTTTTTAATGACTTTATATCACTTTTTAAAGCTGTGTTGAATAGTCACTGTGTTGAGTTATCATGGAACCGTATACTTTATATTATTTTAAATGATCAAATTGTGAAAAAGCATAATTAATACAATAAAATATACTTGCGCACGCCAGGATTCGAACCCGCGACCTTCGGATTGTTAGTGGAGAGCCATACCCCTCGACTACGGAGGCTGTTAATTTAGTAGTTTTAAAATCATTTTAATTTATAAAAAAATGTAAGGTAGTTTTTTAACATTGTGGTATACAGTAGTGTACGTGGAAGAAATCGGAGACGAACTAGAAAGACATTAGCAAAAGAGAAGCATTAGCAAAAGAGAAGCAAGGGTCCACTAGCTATTTATAATTTAGTTTATTATTAAGTAGCTGACGTATACCCGGCATTGCTCCCGGACTTATAAATGGTAAGGGCTAAAATTTTGAAATTGTGAGACCTTTTTAAGATATACATTTCCGTAGTACATTATTTTGATATATCTCATAAGGTTTAGCCAGCGTTAACAATGTAAGTCCCCGAAAATATTTTTTACGACTTGATTAAAAAACCTCGATCTTCCTCTACTTTTTATAAATAAAATACGACTGTATTATGTATAAACCTTCCGGAAAAAAACTCTAAATGATAGTAAAAAACCTTTTAAAATCGCTGCGTAGTTTAGAACATCTAAACGCACAAACAGACAGACGCCGATAGTGATTTTTTTTTAAATTTATTTATTTATTTTAATATCAACGGTATAAAATATACCATATACAGTAAATTATAAACAGTGACATCAGAAAATATACAATTAACAGAAACTCTAGATGGATATAAAAAGTTAGAGATACAAGTACATGCAAAACTTATAGGTAGACTAGGTTAGATTAGTATTGATTGAAATATATGATAGTATGGATACATGATATAATATATTACAATAGCTAAAATGTATGCATTTATTTTCAGGTTTTGGTTGAAAGTAGGCAAGTGCCAATCAAGTTGCCCCAGGCAGTTCATTTTATATACATACTTATTTGACTTTTTACGTAAGTATGAGTAGACTTACATTTTATTGGTCATGATTTAAAAGATATGATATTAAAGCCGTTTTGTACCTAGCTTCTGTGCAGTTAAACAGATCCGCTACATCTGCGTACCTATTAATAATTTCATGTAATCTAGATATAAGCGAGTGTTTGAAATGTTCAGTCTTAAAATTGTTCCAATTAAAGAGGGTTTTAGAACGAGTAGCTCTTATGGGTACATGAAATTCAATGAGGTTAATTAAATCAAGTTTTATACTATTTAAAGATTAACGAGGAATTGTAGGAATTTTATCATAATTCTGTGCTTCCACTTTCAAACATTGCATATTATACCCCGTAGTATGTTTACATCGGAACGGTACTCCGAATAATGCATGCTCGTCCATAAATTTAACTGCACTTTTCATAGTGCATTTTAGACTTGGGCATTACATACCCGCATAACTCTTTCTTACGCTGATGTTTCGTTGGCGTTTTTTTTTCGTTTCGTCTAACGATTCTAGCTCGTAACGGCCGTTATGGCGTAACGGCGCCGTAAAGACGACTTATAGCGACGCAAAGTGCGATAGTTCGGTTCTACCTACGAACGCGATGGAAACTCTTTTCAAAATTTTTTAACGTCTTCGGTGAGATTGGCCGTTAAAGGATAAAATGTGTTTAAAAATGCAGCAATATTTTTACAAACCTAACTTTTGTCATATTAATTCTTTGATCAGGAATACTTTTTTTAATCCAATCCAAACTACTCCCAACCGTCTGTAGCCAGTGAGATCTTGACTGCCCCAAGTGGGATATTTGGTGAGGCTGAGGAGAGTGGGGGTATAAGATTAGAAGAAGAAGGCTGGGAAGAATTTTGATGTTCACCAAACACGGATCAAGTCATTTCTAATAGCGTTTCAATTCAGAATGATGGTCTTACACCAGGGCGATACTGAGAGTATATTCCAATCTGGAATTTGCCGCCAAAATTAACTATGCGCTTTTTTAAATAAAAACTAATTTAAATTAATCAAATACTTATATTTGAACCCGCGATTTCCGGATTACTAGTCGAGAGCGTTACCGTGCCGAGGCCGTCAAAATACACTAAATGTAAAGTCCAACTAGGTAACTAACTAACCAACCTGGAGGAGAAATTATTATATAGGAATATTTAGTGAAGCTGAGAGTAGTGGGAAATGAAAGGTGATAGGGAGAGGACAGTTGGAAAGAACCTGGCTGTTCAAATTTGGTCACCAAACAGCGGTTAAAGTCATTTCAAGCAACGTTTCGATTCTGAATAGTGGTGTATTACTAGGGCCATACTAAGAGTATCTTCCACTGTAAATCAACATTTGTTATTATTTCATTGAAATCATCAGATCATCACCTAGCATCTCCAATTTCGAATCGAGATAAGGACTTTTTTTTTTTATAGTGAATACCTCACAAGAGTCCCAACTGCTCCCGTCTGGAGCCAGTGAGACTATGGCATCCCCAATTGGGGGATGTTGTGAGGCTGAAGGTAAGTGGGAAGGGAAAGAGGAAGGTGGGGAAGTACCTGGCTATTCAGATCTAGTCACTAAACACGGCTAAAGCCATTTGGAGCAACGTTTCAATTCTGAATGGTGGTCTTACACCAGGGCGATACTGGTAGTATCTTCCACTCTGGAACGTGCCGCAAATATACTATATATTATTTTAATTAATTAATTGTGAAATGACACAAATTAATCAAATAAAATTTATTTGCGCACGCCGGGTTCGAACCCGCGACCTTCGGAATGGCAGTCCAATGCGTTACCACTGGACTATGCCGGCCGTACTGGGAGATCATCATCATCACTTTTGGCTCTACAACCCCTGGTGGGTCTTGCTTGGCCTCCTCAAGAGTCTTCCTCCACTCATCTCGGTCCCGCGCCAGCTCTCTCCAGTTTCGAAGCTCCAAGGCAGACAAATCTTTGAGGACGTTGTCGCTCCATCTTAACCTTGGCCTTCCCAGGCTCCTTCTCCCTATCGGTCTTGAGCTCATCAGGGACTTTGGTTCTTGATGCTCGGTCATTCTCTCCACATGACCTAGCCACCGAAGTCTTCCCAGTTTTATGAACTTTGTGATGTTTAGCTCCTTAAACAGAGTATAGAGCTCATTGTTATAACGTCTGCGCCAAAATCCATTTTCTAGAACTGGCCCGAAGATGCGCCTCCATTTTCCTTTCAAAAACGTCCAGTGCTCGCTCAATCTTCTTAGTTAGAACCCACGTCTCGGCTGCGTACGCAAGCACTGGTCTAATTAGTGTTTTGTACACTAATACCTTGGTGGTTCTGGAAAGCAGTCTGGATTTTATTTGTTTTTGTAAGCGGAAATAGCAGCGGTTTGCATTCACGATGCGCTTCTGGATTTCCTCTGTGGTGTTGTTATTGTTTGTTATCAGGGAGCCCAGGTATGTGAATCTTGGTACCGTTTCAAAATTTTGGCTTCCACATGCGAGAGATGGGGTTTGTTGGGTACATCCTACGGCCTTGTATTTGGTCTTCTGCTGGTTTACTACAAGATCCATACTAAAAGACTGGGAGAAACTCGTAGTATTACCTTGGTAAATCGAGACGCGGAACTAGACGCTTAATCCATGTTTGTGACCACATCTGCTTCTAGGTAGGTAAGTACTCTTCCCAATTTTTTTCTACCCTTTAAAATTCTTTCACCGTGTGCATTTTTTCTCTTACTATCTTCCTTTATTTTAATTATTACATTTGAAATCTTATAGATGTTGAAATGAAAAAAAAACATGAAAATCATCAAAAGTAAGGGATTAAATTTGCATCTGCCGTGATGATAGACAGTGTGACAGCTGCTAAAATATTGGTTCGAACAAGATAAGAAAACTCAACACACTTATTAGTACTTTGAAATTCAAACAACACAGCTCACCCATAATAGCTGATCTTAAAATTCAGATGAAATAATCATAAAATTTCTTGAAATTATTCTCCATTGTCTTAAAAACATTTCCGAAACACTCCATCGCCTTAGCTAAAACTGACGAGCGTTTTACACGATACCGTTTTTGTACTGATTTTATACAGGTTGTATTTCGTATTATGAATACGGTATGGAAAACTGGATGATTTGATAACTGGATGGGGGATCTGCCTAGAGCACTCACACAGAGCGGCTCAACTTAGCCCAAAAAACAGTACCAAAGACAGTTTCGGTTAGAACTCCCATATAAGAAATATTAAAAACTATCAAATCTTCAATGTACACTTTTTCTTAAAATCTTTTGTTCAAACAAAAAAAACATCTTCGAATACTCCACCACACAACATTATATTCAACCAGCCAATAAGTCAAAACATACTGGGTACTCCCAGTTTAAATACATCTTTTGAAATTCCATGCTCCAAAGCTATGTAATGCTCTACAAAATAAAACAAAAAGGCATAACGTAAATTAATAAATATTAAAAAAAAAATAATAATTAAAACTTGGCTGAGAGAACAGAGTGATAATCAACTTACAAAAATTGTGAAGACAATTGACCGGGAGTTGAAGACAATTAAAAATTGGCTTGATCAAAACCTGTTAACTTTATACATGACCAAAACTAAATATATTGCTTTTAGCATTTCCTCTGTAAATCAGCCATCTTTGGACCGTTCCTTAAAAATACATTTTTGTGTGCAGGAGTGTAATTGTCAACCTTTGGAAAGATTAGATAATATCAAATATCTTGGCTCAACAATTGATAGAAATCTAAAATGAAACAAGCATATTAATATTTTAACAAACGAAATAAGAAGGTTGGCTTTCATCTTCAAGACTATATGAGATATATTGGACATAGTTACATTAAAAACTGAATATAATGCGCTTGTTCAATCAATGCTTTCTTATAATGTTATATGTTGGGATTATTGTCACAAGACTACCCTAGAGCCTTTAAATGTTTCACAAAAAATAATTAATGAGAAAAGTTTTTTGTATTCGTCATATACCATTGATACTGCCAAAGGATCACACCAAGTGCGCAACACTAGATTGGGTTCTTCTTTTATGTATCAGCCGATGAATACCAGAAAATCCTTTGGACAAAGCATTTTTTCTTATAAGCTCTTTTGTTAAACCCTAATCTTAAGACCCATTATGTAATGATCTATGCTTAATTTCAAGTTGTTGCCATTTATGACCACTGTACAGTCCCAAAATATTTCTTCTTTAATGGCTGCAAGTCTGTATGAACTTATGAAAATAATAGTCGTGTAAGGCAAAGATTTACCGTATTGGTCCTGAAAAGGTTTCCATATGGGATCTGTGTGGAAATAAGAATCGTGTAAGGCTAGCTTTACTCTTGGCAACTAGATTGGTTGGTACTTGTTTCTTGAAGCCCTTCTCCTCTATGGGCGGTCTGCCACATCATTAACCACCAACCGAATCATCAATCTTCCATAAATGGGATGCTGTGGCCTCACTTTTACTTTTAAGAGAAACAGTGTACTAATAATAATTATTCTTCTCGTTTTCTGATGGTTGTAAGTTGCAATAATTGCTTCAGACGATGCAGTGTTACTAGAAGAATATTTGCGTCCTTGAGGTGATTTTAAAATGAAATAATCCAATCATTATTTACGAAAAAAGTGCTATGGCTTGGTATTATTGGTACGAAACAACATTAAGATTTTGGAGGCGGGTATGGGTACCGCCGCCCCAGGAACCATTTATTGGATAACCAACACCTCTGCCGTAGGTCACACCAAAGGGTTTGCTGTGTTTGGTGATCTAGCAGAGGTGCCCAGGTTCATTGGGTGAGGTGTGTTCCGGATGCGCCTGCCTACCAACTGTGCGGCGTGTCAGATCGGGAGAGAGACCCTTTCACCCTTTACAACCGCGCTCTCGACCCATCGCCTCGCGTATCAGTGAGGGGAATATATTCAGACATCAGTTACTCTTGGACACACTGATTCCTTGATTCCTACCCAACCCTCATACCTTTTACCTTCCCAGAAGTTCCTATCCTTCTCAGGGGATCCTGTGTGGTGTTAAGGCGATGCACTACGTCGCGTAGTATTTTAAATTGAGCCGCTATCAATAACAACCCTTACGTAGATGGCGATAAGGTTTAAATTCCCGCATAACACCATCCGCCTGTTTTGATTTATGCAAAAAAAACATGGCCAAAAAGTGCCTTTTATTTTATTTTGTGGATTTTCATGAATAAATATTTAATTTTTTTCCGATCATTTTATAAATAAATAAATTTGCCACATTATACAATAAAATCATAACCAAAAATGGGTTCGTAAGTAGGAGATTTTGAACTTTAAAGCAGTTTTCATAGGCTTTTACATTATTTTTTCTGGGCTTATAAAAAGACTTATCTAAAAAATACTCGATTATTTCAAAGGTCAATATGAATTCTACTCGCAGTATTTAATTAAACATCTGAAACATTTCTAGGCGACCAAATTTTCAAACCAAAAACACTTGCATTACTACGTATGGCATCGCCTTAATGTAAAAAAAGATGCCGTTTTTAATTGTTCACACACTCTATTAGGTACATATTTTTGCTATTTTGTATATTTATTGAAGTTCGAATTATATTCATTTGTTAGTTGGTAGTTATGAGAGTTACATATTTTTAAAAAGAACCTCCAAGACTTGAGGATACGTTTTAAGAACTGTCTTACAGCCCTCAACCTAAGTTTTTCAAGTCAGGGGAGGCTAATGATGGCATTTCCCCCCTTCATGGGGAAGGACCTACTGGACAAACCTTCAACATAATTAGCTACAAACAGCGATGGGGATGGACGAAAGGATGGTTAGTTAAGGGTACCTTGTCTTCCTTTACTAAATTGTGATGGTGTTGAATTTTCTTCAACTTGATATTCCTCAGGCAATTATCCAACTGACTTTCAAGATTTCCGCATTAAAATAAAAAAGTTTTCCATTGCATCTTCGTACAGCAGTTATTTGGTGAACTGCTAATAATATTATGGTGCTTCGACTTATTTTTGATATTTAAATTCATATTTCTTGCTCATTATGGAAATAGTCGCGTTGAATTACAAATCAAATATTATAATGCCACATCATTCACGAGTTTTTGCTGATTCAAAAATGACTTTATAGTTTCTATTAGCTAATACATGGCAGTAAAATAAATAACTTCCCAATCTGACTTGTGGCATATTACATAAAACACTAATTCTGGTCGTGTGTTTGTCTGGTTGAATGTACTCTGGAACTCGTATTTGCTTGAATTTAAGTGTCTTCAAAATTGGAAAGAGTTTGTGTGTAAATTTCTAAAGTTAAATCTTGATAACTTAGGTCGGATCTCGTGGTTTTTCAAGGGTCGGCGCTTTACAAGTTTTAAAAAAAAGCTTTATTTATTAAATAATAACTAACTAAATTTATTTACATAATATCTCGACATTTTTCACGGGTCTACGCTGGTCATATAAAATATGCTATAAAGCGGATATCTGTTTATCTAATGTAAATACTTTGCACACATACAAACGTTCTTAAGTTCAACAGCTCGGCTGTGGGATGAACTGCCGGCCTATGTATTTCCTCCCTTCTACAACATGGGACTCTTCAAGTCCCATGTTCACTTCTTCCTCTCCACAAAAAAACCCTCCACACAGCATCCCCGAAGGGTGTACGGGTGTAAAGCGAGGGGGATAATTCTACATGATTTTAGAAGTAAAAAACAAAAAACCGTTTTTCTAAATTCCAACGTTTTAAGGTATTTTTTAGGTTAGTTGAATTATTTGTTTGAGAAAATAAATATTCTTTCGTGAAAAAATAATTTTGTACAGAAAAAAAAACAGTTAGAATTCTAAAAAAGTAATTTATCTTTTTACTTCTACCATCATGTAGAAACACCTCCCAAAGTTAGCGCACTTTACCCCCGGACACCCTGAATATATCTATATTAAAAGCAACAAAACTCGACAAATTTATCTCTACCTTTTTTATGTGAGTCCCAACCATCGGCAGCCAGTGATACTATGGCATCCGTAATTGAGGTATGTCGTGATGCTGAAGGTAGAAGGGAGTGAAATAGGTTGGTGAAGTGGATGGTGAGGAAGTACCTGACTGTTCAGATCTTATCACCGAACACGGCTAATTCCATGTCAAGCAACGATTTTGAAAGGTTGTTTTCACTAGGACGATACTGAAAGTATGTATCTACCACTCTGGAACGTGCCGTAAATATAACCACTATATATTATTTTATTAATAAATTGTGAAATAACATAATTGAAATTTACTAGCGCACGCCGGGATTTGAACCCGCATCCTCCGGGTTCATAGCATAAGATCATATCCACGGAGGCCGTCAAACATTAATTTAATATAGCTTGTTGATATTATTTTTCTTAATCTATGAAATGACTAGGAAATGTAAATTTTAATTTTATTTAAACATAATCTTTATTAATTATAAGCAATAATTAGTCATCCGTAAAATACTAATACAAATTGAAAATATCTCCCGAGTAAAAATAAATGCCGCCAACGGGAATTGAACCCGTGCCTTCTGATGTCCGGTCAGGTGCTCTGTATCCACTGAGCTATGTCGGCTTATTTCTTATTTATGCTATATACTTATATAATTATTTTTTATCCTTTATGCAATGCATAAAACCTTTTCTTATAAACGTTAATTTATCATTAAAAAAATACTAATTTTTATTATTATTATTTAACACCATGTTCGCCGTTGCATATTTTTCAACCAAAATTTCGGACGAAACCGGGTAGCAATATAATTTAAACAGAGGTTTATAATTTAACAAATATGAATAAATAAATCTTTTAATTAATTAGAACCGCACGTTGGTATACCTGCCTTCTTAAATCCATAGATTCGGTCAAAAACATTTCGCTACAACTGCATATTAGTACTAAAGTCATTAGATTCGGTCAAGTAGGTAGATACTGGATTCCGGTACTGAACGTTACCCCACTTAACACAAGTATCTAGTAGCCGGTTGCCACCAAACTAAAGCAAGTGTACATCGTCTGGAATGATTGGTTGAGGGGATACCAAGTAGTTCTATGTACACCGGTCCTAATGATATTTTGGGATTGGGCGAAGCATCCGGTTTTGGGTAATAACTTACGTTTTATTTATTTTATTTATTTCACATATACGGCACAACATGTGCCATTCACATACTAATTTACAGAGAAAAGTACAGCAACATAAGGAATGCAACAATATAAATGTAAGTATAATGGCATAATCAGTAAATAGTAAGTAAGGTTAAAAGTATGAAAAAACAAAGAGATATAAATATAATATAAGTAGCAATCTGTAGTATAGTAATAAGTCAAAGTAAGAAATTATATGTAATAATATACAATAAAGTAGTATAAGGAAAAATGAAGTGCTTATAAAATGTGTAAAAGGCATTAAGAGTTTGTAAAAAAATAAAATAAAAGATATTAGAAAGGTATATACTATTAGAAAATGAAAGGAATAAAATATATACTATTATAATATGAAAAGGAAACAATTAAGTGGTGTAAATTAATGGTGTTTTTAAAAAAAAATATATGCCATTACGAAAGAAAGGATGAATTGAAATCAAAATTTTTCATGCTAATCGTAATTTGTAAATAAATAAAAAAAATTCTAAATACCAATATGTCATTTCGCTATGTTGTATGACCTATTTATGACTTCAAGCGCCCTCTCGACTTGAGGTTATATTATTGAAAGTATTAATTTCGTTTATGACTCTGTAACTCTTGTTCAATGACCTCTAGAACTTTAGCTTTGTAGTTAATTTTAGTTTTTCAAAATTAAGGTGTTTGTTTGGAGAATTCAAATAAGAGAATTTTTACCTTTACATAATATTATATTTTTAATGTTTTTTTATAGAAAAATATTTTATTTTCCATTTTAAATATTTAAACTGATTTTTCAAGAATCACACTATCCTCAAAGACCTTTTATACATGGTGTCTCGTGATAAAGTGCATAAACTTCGGGAGGTGATACTATGTGATGGTAAAACTAAAAAGATGAATACATTTTTTTGATACTCCATTGTTTTTTTCCAATACAAAAATATTTTTTTATTGTTATCAAGTATAATTTTCATAATTCCATTATAATTTTAAGTTTTTCTTTTATATAATCAATAATTTTATGTAATTATACAAACAATTCAACTTTTTTTACCTCAACTAAAATGAAGAACTTAAAACTATTTTTTTTTTTTAATTGTATGCACTTTACTCTCGGACATATTATATTTAGAAATTTAAATGAGACACGAAGCGAAATAAAATTGTAAATTTTTTTACCTCCAATTAATCCAATTTGACCTCAAACGGTCTAATTCCAAACGAACTGAAACAGTGCCAAATTAAAATAGTGGAACACTTTTCGACGAGATGTTCGCAAGCAATAATTGTTAAGTTATTGATCGCTTGTTTTTTCACAGGTTTGCGCTAGTAGCTACTACAATACATTGTGACCCCTTTTACTAATAAACGCGTTATAATAAATTTACGCAACTCTTAAACAACAATTTATCTAACATTATTTATTTAATATTTTTATTTAGTTATAAATAATTTCATTTTTATTTGTAGTATAAACCTTATAACAACTTATTTCTATGAATTTAAGGACACTTTACAATACATCTAAAACTTATTATTTGTAGTATTTAGGAATAACCCACTAAAAGCAGCAAGACTTTCAGCTTCTTTAACAACTGTCAGAAATTCATTAAACATCTAAGTCCCTTAAAATAGAGATTATTTTGAGTTCTCGACAAATTTGTTTTTGAAAGTCTAAAATCTCCACAGTTTCCCGAGGGGTAGCCATGTAGGTATTGCGAAATTAAAATTTACATTCTTAAAGGTGTAGTTCGGGTCTTATTTTTTAGCTTAAATTTAAATATCAAGGTATTATAAATTAATCGCTGTCTCATAAAAATAAAAACAAAATGAAAACAGCCGAACACAAACATCAAACCAGAAGTAAGGGAAGGAATGACCTTTCCGTTCCAACAAGCAACAGAGCGGCTTATCAAAAAATATTCTTATATCTCGGTCCTAAAATATATAATAAAATCCCCTCTCAGCTGAAACTGTGTGAATTGTCATCCTTCGGTCCAAGAGTGACAAAATGGTTGTTGGATCTAGGCAGGACCGATTCCGAAATGATACTAAAAATGTAATTGGAAATCACGAACGCCTCTATGTATCTTTATGTATGTTTTTTATGTATTTTTTTATGTATCTTCGTTTTAAAATACTTGTTTAGCTAGTCTTAAATCCTGTATTCGTCTAGGATAACTTGAAACCTGTAAATTTGACTGTCCTGAAACGGGAATCCTTCCTAGTTGGAAAATCAAAATCATAAAATGTAATCAATATTATAAAAAATAAATAAATAAAATACTTAACATTCCTAGTTTTAATGGTTGTGCATCAGTTGTGTAAAATTTAAAAAATATTAATTAGTTAGGCGTTTAATGTTTAACTTTTTAATTCGGATGAAAATATTTTAACTGGTTCAGAGCTATTCACTCCCATGGGCGGACCAATCAAATTTTATGTTTTTTTAATGGTAACAAACGCAATTGGTAGCGAATGTGTTAACAAAGATTTGGAAATCGTTTGACATCGTGACTAAGAGTAACATCATTTATCACTTTCTAAAAATATAATCATTTATTTGCCCATAACAGTACCACCACCCCATTCCCAAATAGCGTGTCCACCCTAATGACGCTGCGTCCAATCGACCGGAATGGAGATAGTGCGTTCAGATGACCGTGCTTATTATTATTATCATTACTATTATTATTATTATATTATTACTTCCACGCGCCTACAAATGATGACCGGGAAATTAGTGAGCGAAGCTAATTTAATTTTTGGCCGCGCGATGAATATTGAACCACTGTGCGCTCAGTGAATTTAACACAGATTATTATCCTAAGACTTTAACTCAACCGTTAAGCATTTCGTCAGTCAAATTTGTTTGTACGTTCCGTTTCCGTTTCAATACTACAATTTCATTGCTCTCATAAAAGGTATTTCACATGTTAAAATTAAAAAAAATATTTTTTTACTAATAATAAACAATAATATAGGTAGGTTCCTACTAGGTTTGGGAGGCGGGTTTGGGTACCGTCGCTCCAGGAACCATTTGTTGGATAACCAACACTAGTGGCATATGTCATTTCAAGTGGCTCGCTATGTTTGATGATTTAGCAGGGGTTTCCAGGTTCATTGGATGAGGTGTGTTCAGGATACGCACGTTGTTAAGATTTGTTTGGGCTTGATGAAGTCTTCAATAACAGACGCATGGTTTTTGTTTTTACTGCACATAACTACATTTTTACTTTATTTAGGGGGTATTTCACTATGTCGGGCTAAATATCTGACTAGCTATCCGTTGGCTGGCTTTAAAGATCAGAATAACTTCGTTATTCAACGGCGACCGTTTCACCATTGTTTCCGAGCTTCCGGATAGATAACACTCGAAATAGTCTGGCAACATCGCAAAATGTTTGCAGTTACTCCATCTACTGCCACGGCTGTCATGCGTCACAGTCCGCACACCGCAAAGTGTGCATTTTTTTGGTTATGTTATGTTGATTATCAGGTCATTTTAGATAGATTCGTGTCGAATTAATACATTGTTTCTTATTTTGAACACAATCAAATAATTCAGGATGGATCATACAAGCATTCAAATTCATTCAACAAAATTCGACTCATTTCTTCGTTGTCAAACTCGGAATGTTTTGACGCCATCTTTGATTCAAGGAATAGCGCCTAACGTGAAGTTCGAGCACTGATCAGTCAAATCGAACTTTAACCCGAGCGTTAGCGTTATTCAGATATAGTGAAAACGAAAAAATGACTAATCCGCCGATTAGTGCTTAGTCAGAACATAATCAGAGATAGTGAAATACTCCCTTAATGTTACAACGAGTTAAATTATTCCCGACCCGGACAAAACACTTTTACTAATGGTCTGTCGACCATAATGACTGCTTGTTACTATTTTATAGGAGAGAAAAAGTGTAAAATCCAGTCGGCGAGGCTTTTTATAATCTAACCAAGTAAAATACCTTGACAAGCTAATTGTCAAAACAAACACTGTCAAAGAAAGCCAATTGATAAGCAAAACATCTGTTTTATCTGTTAGCCCTAGTTTTACCTCTGACCGCTAGGTGCTAGGCAGGAGCCTGTAAAGTAACTGGTGGTGAACTTTGCTAATGGTTCGTACATTTTCAACACATGTTAACCTGCTGCGTGGAGTGCCAGTTTGAGAGAGCCTGATTTGGGGAGACCCTTGGACCTCTCCACATGGTTTCTCGACCCATCGCCATGCACCGCAGTGGGAGAGATATATTCATATTTCCGTCACTCCTGGACACACTGATCTATAGATTCCTACCCAACCCTCATACCTTTTACCTTTCCAGAACTTCATCTCCTTCCTTACTTGAAAAAAAATCCTCCACACAGCTTCCCAAAAGATGACAGGCCTTGCGTGAAATTAGTAATACACTCAGTGTGGAGTGTGGGGAAAACTTTTCTAATGAATTTACACAAGCTTTACGAATATTTGATAGTGGCAGAATGACAAATGCGACTGGCCTTGGATTCAACTTCTCTGTTAGCGTAGTCATTCTACATAAATATTTTCCTCTTATAATGATGGTAGAAGTTATTATCCAAATACTTTCACATTATTCGTGAACCGGTAATGTTCAGCTTAAATAAGATAAAACGCTGTTTCCCAGTGGCTTTCCGCAATGACATCCCGGTCTGAAGTATGTACAATACACGTGTTGTTAGTCTCAGCTCTATTTGTGCCGCCTATCCATTACACATACCTAACAACAAATCGTGTGATGTGGAAAAATTAAATTCAAAAATTATAGTCTCAAACTTAAATACCAAAATTTCCAAAAGGGGAGTGAGATCTTATTATATCCGCGATCTGCTCCAGGGGCGTAGCCCGTAATCCTCCTCTCTGTCTAAGACGTTGACTGATGGATCTCGCCCGGCGACTGCACCCCTGGGGACTTGGGTTATTTTGCCAGGGGCGGGCAAGTCTTGTCTTCTGACTACCCCCGGGAAGTACTCAACTGACAGCCAGGATGAAAAATTATTATGCACTGACTACACCACTGGATTTTAAGATATATTTTTTGGCGAGTATAAAAATGGAGTGAAATTGAATAGCTTAATTTGTAAAATATTATAAAAAAATGTTTATATACAGAAAAATCAATAACTTACGGGGACTTAGCGATGCACGAGAATTATTTTTATTTCTTAATTATAATTATTAATAAATTATAATTTTTTGCGATTTTATTTCTTATGATTATTATTGTCATTATTATCGGATATCTGACTAAACCCTTCCACATACTTTTCCACAAATGAAAATCTAGTCAATCCACATTAAGCACGTGCATTATATAAAAACAGTAAATACAAATTATTATTAGATATTGTGATATATAAAAAATATCGGTTATTATCATTTTTATTTTATATATTATAGATGTATGATTTAAATTATAATGATGGAACTAGAAAAAATATATTTTATAGGGGCAAATACTAAAAAATATGTAATTAACATAGTTAAGGAAAAAAAAACAAAATACGTTTTATAACTTACCAAAACTTAAAATAAACTGAATTGTTACAAACAATATTTTAAAGAAAACAGAAATAATATTATAACATTACAAAGTAAGATAAAACATGAAATATGGAGATGGCTTTAGCTATGTTTCGGGATTAGAACTGAATATACAGATAGACCCAATCATCCGTTTTCTCTTCTCATTGTTTTTTTTCTTCGTTTTGTTTTCTCTTCTCATTGTTTCTTTTTAAGGCAAAGTTGAGACTTTAGTTGGTGAATGTCGGTATAGGTTTTTTTTCTGTGTCATAAATTAATTAAAAAAAACAATGAACTAAATAAACACCGAAATAAGGTTGTTACTAATTGGAATAATGAAACTAATTAAAATTGCACATAATTCATATATCTTCCAGACCACCGTTGTAATTTACGTAAAATATGTTTTTATAAGAAATAAGGCGGAGCACTACGAAGTAATGCAAAATGACGTGTTTTTTGTTTTAAAATTTGATCGCTTGTAAATATGTTAGATAAAACATATCTTGGCCTTTGGAATAATCGAGAAATTATTTGATAGGTATTTTATATAAATGAATATACATGACCCTGGATGCAACACGACAGCTGCATAATACACTTACGAATACATAGGCCCAAAGTATTTAACGATTTACCGGATGCAACGAAAAGTGAGAAAAGCTATAATTTTAAAACAAACTGTTGGTACATTTTTATCCAAAACCGGAGAGAATTTAATGATGATTTTTCATTTATATTATTATGTTACTATCCCATTACTATTTTGTGTGTATTTTTTAATTATTCTTTTATTGTCAAATATTTGTAACAATTTAGAAAATACTTATTAGAAAATTTGCTAACTAGTATTTTCTACATGCCTCGGCATACCCAATTTATAACACGTTTCTCGTTAACCATTTGAGTTTCAAAAATAAATAAGTTATTTTTTAAGATTATTAAAAACTCGTTTTGTTCTATTGTTCAATATGTTTTAGGCATGAAAAAAATTAGGGTGTATTTTTAAATGCAACTTAAGCATTTTTCAAGAGATTTTTGCTCTATTTCAAACGAGTTGTGTTTTATTAAATATGTTCACAATTCTCGCTAAATTTATAATAGTTTTTTCAATATTAACGTGCTCTCTCTAACATTTTTATTTATTTATTTAAAAAAAAACAGTTTTTAACATAAAAAAACGTACTGTGCACATCTCACTAGGGCATTCCTGTATCAAGATGTGCAGCTTTACAATTATATCATTTAAAACAATACATATATGTAAACTTAATATGATAATAACATTAAATTTAAACCTAAAAAAGAAAAGTTTATGACACGGTCGTTTCGTGGCCGGTAGACAAAAATAAACAAAATTTTAGTAACAAATGTACGAAAAATAAAAATGTCATAAAATAAGCATTGTTACCAATGTAAGTTGCCAACTATAATATTCTTCTGAACTAAAGTACAAGGTACCTGTGCTGGCTTATCAGACACAAGCATAGGGTAACCATACTAACAATTACAAGATGGATAGTATGAATAATAAATAAATGAATAATAAATTATAAGAAAAAATAAAATAAATAAATGACTCATTCGTATTTCTATATCTCCCTTTCAAATCATCTTAGTTGGAACGCTTAATACGGGGCTTTAAGTTAATATACTAGGTCTCCAGTTAGACCCGAAAATATTTCTCTACTAACTGTGTATTAAATCAGGTATTTGGAAACTGCTTTAATGTTCAATATTTCCTACTTACGAACCAATTTTCGGTGAGAGTTTTTTTGTGTAATCTGACAAATTAAATTTTTTAGAAGACGATTGTAAAAAATTTCAATATTTGTGCCTGGACTTCGCAAAATAAAATAAAATACTCTATTTGGCGATGCTTATTTTCTGACAAATCAAAGCTGGCGTTAGTCAAGAATAAGGATTGTTATTATTAGCGGCCCGGTTCCAAATGTTACACGACGCCGTGCATCGACTTACAATGTTTTCCCGCACCCCTAAGAGGTTCGGTTGGAAGTTTTTCATACAAAATTTAATTTAGGCCAAAATACTTGACCAAACCGAATAATTATTTTTTAATTTGAAAGGTGTAGCAAATGTCTAGTAAGGATATGTGCTACTTTTGTGTATTAAATTATAAAATATAGGCCAATAAAGAGTTTAATTTTTCGAGGAATCTTTGATATTTTTTGTTGGTAAATTAATTGTAATTAATAAAAAATAATCTGGCCCAACTTACTATGCAAATTTGATGAAAATAAAACTCTTGGCTTGAAATTTTTAAAATATACTCGTATACGAAATAATTGTGTTTTAATGTAAATCAGTCGTTTGTTATTTAAATTTATCAAAATCCTTTTTTAACAGTTAATATTTTTATTTTAACTAACTAACTAACTAACCATAACGCCGTTTCCCCGCAGGGGTAGGCAGATGGGATGGACCGCCAAACAACTTGGTCTTGGCACACACTTCTTGCCTCATTCACATTCATACATCGTCTCATACATACTCTTCCATTATTCTGACTCTTGACATGGCCCGACTCGAGTATCTGATTCACTTGATCGTGCCATGTCTTCCTCGAGCGTCCCCGACTTCTGCTACCATTCGTATTTGCATCATATATCCTCTTTACACTCCTATCTTCGCTCATTCGCTCTACATGCCCAAACCATCTAAGCGTCCCTTTCGTAATCCTACTCATTACACTTAAATCAGGCTTGCACTCTTTGCGGATCTCCACATTCCACACACGATCAAACATTGTTTTACCACACATACGCCTCAGGGATCTCATTTCAACAGCATTCAATCTACTTTCATCCCTTTTTTGCCAGTTCCATACCTCACTTCCATACATCAAGGTAGGTACCAGCACTCCGTTGTGGACTGCTAACTTCACTTCTTTGGACAATTTTTTGTTAGCGCCAACTGCGTTCAGTCCTCCATTAATGGAGTTACCTGCATTTACCTTTCTTTCAATATCTTTGTCAGTCTTTCCATCTCTCGTAAAAATACTTCCTAAATACACGAACTCATCATTTTTATTTTATATTTCGTTATATTTACATATTAGGAAGGGAAACATTATTTTTTTAAATAATTATTATTAAGTGACAAACGTTTGCCAAAGTCACATCTAAAATAGTAAATAATCGATTTTTATAATTACCTATATTCAATTACTCTGATCAGAAAAAAATAAATAGCACCTATTCTTACTAGATATTTACTACACATTTTGATTAAAATAATAGTTATTCTGTTTGGTCGAGTGTTTTGGCTTCAATCACAAATGCACAGCCGTTCTGTTCTCCTTAACAAATTCCAACCATCACATTAAATCCCTTCTAACTATCTCTAAATACATAGTAGTAAAATAAAGTCGCTATCCGCGTCTGTCTGTTTGTGCGCTTAGCTACTAAACTACGCAACCGATTTTGATAGCGTTTTCATTAACATTTAGAAAATTTCTTCGGAAAGGTTTACATATATGATACATGCGTAAATAATTTTTAGAAAGTAGAGAAAATTCGATTTTTTATGATCAAGTCGTAAAACACATATTTTCGGGCACTATATTGCTAACACTGGCTAAACCTGATGAGATACATCAAAATAATGTAGGACGGAATTGTATATCTTTAAAAAATCTACAGAAAATTGTATATGTCTATCTCATAAGGGTAACCACCAGTAACGCCGAGTACACGTCAGCTAGTCATGTAATAAAAATGATCAAAACTCCGATGACAACATCAATAATTAGAACCTTGACGAATGGTCTCCCAGACGTCGTAAAATCGGACATTCGCGACTTTTCCGATTTACTTCCAGATTCCAGATAACGGGCTCGTTCCATTTCCGGATCTTCCAGTTTAAGGGCTATAATTTAAGAGAAATCGTTCTATTCCAGCTATTATCTATTCTTTATATTTACTACCTTGGTACGCTGGAGCCGTAGAAATAAAATACTGCAGACAGGTACTGTAAAAAGTAATCTTCGGGTACATGCATACTGTGAAAATTCTTCATAAATTTATTATTAGAAACAATAACTTTACATCTTTTAAAACATCATTTGATAATGTGTGCCTCACTGGGTGCTTTACCCGTGCTGAGGCCCCCATTTGAAAATTTTATAAAATTCAATAAAAAGATAACATGAAAGAATATAATTCAAAAAAAAGATAAGAATAATTAAATGAAATAAAATAAAATACAATAATAAAGGTGGTAATGAGAAAATCGAAAAAAATACTGTTGTATATAATGATGTTTGTGCTGTAACGGCATTGTGTTTTACTTATATATGTGTTTGTTTTTTATAAAATTGCTTTTTTATTCTTTGATTCATCTTTTAATTTTGTATCTGAAATGTTTTTTGTTTTCCTTACTTTTTTACCGAGTAAAAGATTGTCGAATGCTTTTATTGTCTGGTATTTGTGGTTTCTTTGTCCAAAGCTTGTATTTACCATCAGAGTAATGTTTTTTTATGTTTTATTTTTATTTTAATTTTGTATATCTTAAACGTCAAACATGTTGAATATTTGGTCAGTGTCAGTCATTCTATGTTTTTTTTAAGTATTACTTTTAATACGGTTTTCTGTGCAATTCCAATATGACTGATAGCTGAGTATGAAGCCGAATGAAGTGAGAATCAGAAGGCGATGGGAAAGATGATTGTTTGGAAGTATCTGTCTATTCAGATATTGTCATTTAACACGACTATTGCTGTGCTAATCCTGTACAAATCTAGTGGAAAAACACTCCCTTCTCTTGAATTTGGAAGCTTCTAGGTAACTAAATTGACCCATATGGCAGATTGATTTTCTGTGTTTGTTATAACCGTATTATGATTGAAGGTACTCTGACCCAATCGGCTCAGTCTTGCCTCTAAACCATTTTCGCCATCCTACAACATTTCTCTCTAGTTGTATTCACTGAAAGTGAAAAATTGCTAAAAGGTTTTTACTCTCAAGCGCAAAACAAAGACGTTAATTAAATTTACTGTAATGATTCTTGAAAGTTATATATATCAGTTCATATGTACCAAATAATTCAAGAAGAATATAATATTAAGAAATCTAAGAAATCTCTCTATTATACATCAGTAAAAACCTTGTATTGGTTGAATAATCACGCGTATTGAACTATACTCTTATGGAAATCTTATATAAAGTAGAAAAAAGTCGATGTTTTTATATAAAAATATTTTTTTGGGCACTACATTACTAACGCTCCTCATGAGATATGTCAAAATAATGTAGTACGGAATTGTATATCTTAAAAAGCCTTACAGAAAAGTCCGCAATGATATATGTCTATCAACTAAGGATAACCCTCAGTGACGCCGGGTACACGCCAGCTATTTATTACATAATATTGGTTTTCAAAATTAAATAAAAAAGGACAGAAAATAATAAAAGGATAACGGGAAAAATGAGAATTAATTATTTTGATAATTATTAAATTGAATTATGAGAACAATAAAAAAGACGAAAAATAATCAGGTATCATTAGCTCATTACAAAGTGTTTTCCTCGTAAGACAGAGGTCCTGGGTTCGACCCACGATTGCAACCATTACCTTTTTTCTATATATTTTTCTATTACAGTACGTTTAAATTTATAAATCTTATCTTATTCATCAATGACACATCGTAATTTTTTAATACAAATTCCGAACTACCTGTCACCCGTATTATTCTATTGACCATCTAGTGATATTTATATTTTCGTCTCACACCGATAAAACCTTTTGATGTCGTTCCAAAACACGTTGATTTATGTGTTTTTGTTAGCGCTTTTTCGCACATTTTATTTTTCTATGTACTTTACCTTTTCTGGTATGGACAAATTCAAGGAATTTAAGACGTGAAGTAAGCTTTCAAAAAGAAGATGAAGATGGTTTGAATGATGATTAAAAAAATATATAATTTCTTTACTTTTTCTGGTATGGACAAATTCAAGGAACTTTAGACGTGTAGTAAGCGTTCAAAAAGAAAAAGACGATGGTTTGAATGATGATTAAAAAATATTTAATTAATTGGTTTATTAATATTTTATATAGCATAACTAATTTAAAATATATAAATGTCTTAAGAGCACTTAGAAAAACTGCGATTTTTCCATGATAATTCAACACAATGACAATTCAACATACCTTTAAATTGATATAAAGTCATTGAAAGCAAGGAAAAAACAACCTAACCTATGTAACATATTTTACCTAGTTTTTGTTTCATCACTGTACCATCACCTTATGTCTCTTTTTAAATGTGTGTGGAATTGTCATTTTGATGAATTTTCCGGTCACCCTGTGGAAAAGTGCTTTATTTTATATTGTATAAAATATATATCTGTATTTCATTTTCAGAAAAAAATGACTTCAAAATGTTCGTCAATAATTTTCGAATGTTCATTAAAAAAAAACATGGTAAAAATGATGATCAAAGATGTAATTATTAAAAAATTGCATGTACTAACATTAGTGTTCTATACGTGTTTGAATTACAACTTGCTCTTGAACCTAAGTATTCATTTTTCAACGTTAAGGCTGTATAAAGGTTGTGTGCAGAATTCTACTTACCGATATGATATTGTTATTAGAAAGGTGGTACCTTTCCAGCTTTATTTCGTCTCCGCGAGATGGCAGCCTCACCTTTCAATCAGACCTTTACGTTTTGACTTTTGAATTTGAGTACCTTTTAATATATGAACACTAAAAATATTCCTATATGTACTTCACACATCTTTACTCAGATTTAAAAAAAAAAGTAAAAACTGTAAACTTTAATATTATGAAAGTGTTTGCTGTAATATTATGAAAGTGGTTGCTGTAATATTAATTTTTAATATGGCAAAGAAGAAAAAATATGATAATTTCCATCGTTTCCACAAAAATCAATTATTGCCCTCACAATAACTTAACAGACCTTATTAATAAAGCATCAATTAAAGATTTGCCTTAATTATTTAAATTTTCAAAAGAAAGAAACTCATTCCCGGATTACGAATAACCTGACAATATTTGAAAATCTCCTACTACCAACGCATTAAGCGGAAAATGTTAGCCAGCCGAGGAATCGAACACGCTATGCCTGGGTGGGACCCAAACGCGATGTCAACTCAGCTACCGACCGGTCGAGATAATAATAATTATTAATTTACTAAAATTTTATAAAAAAACCTGTTCGTGCGTTTGTAAGGCCTGCAATCCCGTTTTTAACCGGATTTTCCAATAATTTGAAGAGATTCTTAATAAAGTAGCAAAAGTCAAATTTAATTTGGAACTGATTGTGTGAAGATTTCAGACAAGCGATAAAGTACCTACCTATCTGAATATAATGAAATCATATTTATTTTAACTGTCATTTTGCAAAATTGGAACTGATTTTTGAAGAATTGAGACCATTCCTTGTTTTATTGACGGGTCTTTGCCAGTTTATTTTAAATCCAAATAAAGAATAAAGGTATCGGTGGTTGAAAGTAAGTACCTTTACCGAGTCAATAAAACGCCATCATATATAAGATTAGTTCCTATAACAAAATTGATGTTTGTGTAGTTTCTCTCCTCTCCTCACACACGATCCCACGTCGCCCGAGTTACTAGCAAATAAAATATATTTTGAGTTATATGGAAAACATAAAAGAAACGCATACGTATTGGTAAAACTGCCATACAGTGGCGGGGAGTAGTGAAAAATACAGTTTTATTGAAAAAAGTTGAAAATGGAAGTCTGCTTTTTCGGTGACCTTTTTTATGTGAAACTAACTGCAGGAGAGTCCTAACTGCTCCCAACCGTGATACTATGGCATCCTCAATTGTGGTATGTTGTCAGGCTCAAGATAGTGGGGAGGGGAAGGAGATGAGGAAGAGAACGGTGGAGAAGTACCTGGCAATTTAGAACTGATCACCAAACACGGCCAAAGCCATTTCAAGCCATGTTTCAATTATGAATGGCCTTACACCAGGATGATACTGAGAATATCTTCCACTCTGGAAAACATGCTTCAACAATACTATATATATTATTTTAAATTAATAAATTGTGAAATAACACAAGTTAATCATTTTGAGCTTTTGATTTGAGCTTTCGTTGTCGAGTAAACTGAGTCCGAAAGTAGAATTTTTTAGGTCAAATTTGAAAAAAATCGATTGCTTGTCATTGATGTATTAAAATCAGATGCGACACAAGGAGAAAAAATAGTATTGCAGATTTATTAAAATCCTGTTAAAAATGGGAAAGCAAGCCGTTTCCTAGTAAAATACTTTCCGAATATATCGGAATACGTTTTTTTTTTTTTACACTGAATACCTCACAAGAGTCCCAACTGCTCCCGTTTGGAGCCAGTGAGACTATGGCATCCCCAATTGGGGGATGTTGTGAGGCTGAAGGTAAGTGGGGAAGGGAAAGAGGAAGGTGGGGAAGTACCTGGCTATTCAGATCTAGTCACTAAACACGGCTAAAGCCATTTGGAGCAACGTTTCAATTCTGAATGGTGGTCTTACACCAGGGCGATACTGGTAGTATCTTCCACTCTGTGTTCATGCACCTGCGTTTGCCCAGTTAATATGTAATGACGCAATGCAAAAATATCGTGATTATTATGAACACGTATTCCGATTAATACATAATAATTCGTTAATACATTCCTTTTTTACTAAAAGTTTATCAAAAATCTTACAATTCTTTTTTTAAAGCCCTACAGTCCCGTTTTTAACAGGATTACGAATAATTTGTATAGATTCTTAATAAATTAGTTTCTAATCAATTCTACTCTTACCACCTAATAGAGGAACATGTTTCGACAAGATATTAGTAGTACGCAAAAGCGCCTCTAATTGTATAGGTCTATGTTGTGTGTGGGTTAAGAGGAAGCTACAAGCCAAAAGTGTATATATTCTTAGCATGCTTTATATCGCCACGAATATACGTAATAGGCATTAAAATCGCTTGGCAAACGGAGTCTACAAATGTTCGATTTCTAGCAGAAAACAATTTTTTTTATTTATTTTGTGAACAGTTTTAAAGAAAGAAAAAATAAAAATCCCAATTATAGATGGGATTGTACAACAAAATGAAGGATTAACCCTGGGAGACAAAAACAACATCAAGCTTATCAAGGAATTAAAAAACAAATACAATGAAGGAAAAGAAAACGACACCACTAACTACATTATTGAAACAACCGGTAAATTAAGAAAACGCTACTAGAGAAACTGTCACAAATAATCTTAGACATCATAATGTATTTTTTTTAAGTTGTTTCTTTCGTAAGTTCATACATTTCTTTTGAAAAAATACTTTTTTTTAGTTTAAATTAATATTTTTTAATAAGTCATTTATAATTTTATTTTGATTCTACTCAGAGGAAACGATGGGAAAAGATTTAATTTATCTAAAACATATTTTTTGGTATTCATAATGTTAAAGATTACTCGAAAATAGTGATTTAGCATCAAGCTTCGCATTAATGTCAGATGTTTAATGTATTTTAAAATGACTCTAAAAGTTCTCTATGTGATGTGGATTCACCAGATTTGCAAATGTATTAACAGTTTCCGGACACCGTGTATAGACAAAAATAACGATAAATATCGTGCCCTTACAATGATTTTCATAAAAAAAACCATTTTTGTTATAATTTGTCTTTTGTTCGTGTATATCAGAGATTCTTCACTATTAAAAACGCTTATTTTTATATTTGTTTTTGTTCGCCACCTCTGATCCATTCGTCAATCTCCGGCAGTGTTCGTGCGTCTCCGCCGCCTGTATTTTCCAAGGTTTTCTTCGTTGTCCGGGTCAGGCATATAAAATGGCAGTGAGCGCCCGTAATATTCCTACTTCCACACAGCTAGACTGGCGCTGGAATCGCTGTTAGGGACCATAAAATTCTAGGATAACGTAACAGAATGGAAGTAGATTAGAGATTAAAGAATTACATAGCATTTCTATAATTTTGTTACATACCTTTAGAGAAATTACGCAGCTTAGATTAACTTGTAAAATGGACTGTAAAACAAACAAAAAAGATCGAAGTGGTATTTGATTGAATTGGGTGAAAGTAGATATAGGATATAACGAAGGAATGAAAGGAAAAAGGATCACCAAACACCAATTGAATTGTGCAAAGAAGTTTGACCACCCAGACACAATAATTTTCTTTATTAATTTATGTTTTTATCGACAGCCCAACTATAATTCTTAGCGAATTAAATAATAATAAATGACAAATCCGATTAGAAAAACGATATTTTTTCACAACAAATAACACTAAGTAGATGCTCCTATGATAGTACCATTTCTTCTCATTTGTCCAAAAAAAAACAAAAGCTCTCGAACTTTCACAATTTTCTTGCAATTTGTTCCAAATTTCAAACAGTTTCTAGCTAATAGTAATGGTTAAGGAAAAGTAAGAACTAGATAAATCACATCTTAAGGAAAAGTAAGGACTAGATAAATCACATCTTAAGGAAAAGTAAGAACTAGATAAATCACATCTTAAGGAAAAGTAAGAACTAGATAAATCACATCTTAAGGAAAAGTAAGAACTAGATAAATCACATCTTAAGGAAAAGTAAGAACTGGATAAATCACATCCCGGTAGAAACAAACCTTACTGTCAATTCAAAACCAAAGATTAGGCGTTTTACACATCGCCTATCAGTAAATTTGATTTGTTGCGTTGCGGTTCCGGTTGATGCTGTAATGGTGGCCGTTTTTACCCATCGTGCACTGCCATAGCCGATAAGAACGATAAAAAAACATACTGGGGAAAATTCTTGTGGTAGATAATATACTGCATTATAAAATATATTTAAACACATTATTTGGGTACAATTTACAATAATTTGCACGGCTAAAATTTAACGACGGGTTAACGGTTCAGTAAATATTCTTTTATTCAAATGTAATCGATCGTTGAATTTCGTATTTAAGTACTTACTTACAAATCTTGTGATTTCGAAGGAAATTTTGATTTATTAAATGAGAATTTTTTAAAAAAAAACATGTTTGCATGAAGAAAACTTCTCGCTATGAAATATTGTAAAATTATTAAAAAACCGTTCAAATTATTCGTTTTTTTCTGTTAAAAATGGGACTGTAGGCCTATATACATATCAGAAAAGCATGAATATGTTATGAGAAAGTCGGAACACGTGTTCATAAAAAATATAATATTATCTCATCTCGTCCATTATAGTTATTAGGACAAGGCCACCTGCGCGAACACGTTTTTAGATATATTCTGAATGACTAATATTTTAGTAGGAAATAGACATGCAGTTACATTTTTAAGAGTATTAGATTCGAGGTCTAATGTTCACAGTAGTACTTGTATTTCTTTATTTGCCTCCGACCTTTTGAACACTCTCCCTCTAGATCCGAAGCCAATACCTTACCAGGTATTGTATCACTCTGCCACGGAAGTCACCATTGACGACAATCATAACACATCCCCTCGATTTTTTCATCCCTTCTTCTTCCATAAAACATATATATAATACTCTTTTATACATTTTTTCCCGGCATTTTATTACTGTTATTTATGGCACTTTTTAACGGGCACTCTTTCGTACGGATTTTAAATTTGAAATTTTATATATTAAATTTGATGTATGTAGTTACATTATTATAGAGATAGGTAACTACTAGATGTATAGTTTTTTATGTGAAACCTCACAAGTTCCAACTGCTCCCAACCGTCTGGAGCCAGTGAGACTATGGCATCCCCAACTGGGATATGTTGTGAGGCCAAAGGTACTGTGGGGAAGGAGATGGGGAAAGAAGAAGTATCTGGCTATTCAGACCTGGTCACCAAACACGGCCAAAGTTATCGTTTCAATTCTTAATGGTGGTCTTACACAAGGGCGAAACTGGGAGTATCTTCCAATCTGTTATTTTCAAAGATAAATAACGAATTTACAGACCTGCAAAATTATCATTGCAGTCGGGCATTGCTAGATATTGTGGGTACAAAAACATCGTTGTTTTTACAACTTTAACATATTTTTTACATACCCAGCCTCCAGTCTTAGCACTTTTCGTAGGATATGTATTATGCAGCGCCCTTGAGGTGATTTTGCACATAAACGGCGCTATATAAATCATCTAAATATTATTATTACATTTAAGAAAAAAATTATGAGTATAAAAATAATTAAATAATTAAAGTATACTAATTTACTTTTTTTTAGTCTTTAATTGTATTTTGGAAACCAATGTAACCGTAATTCTTGAACTTCGTATTATATTTATTATTTTTCATTGTATTCGCTTTGTAGTTCTCACTGCATCGCATTATCTGTATTATTTTTCATTGTATTTTCGTTGTAGTTCTTACTGCATCGCATTATCTGTATTATTTTTATGGATGGCTTCATACAATCGACTACTAAAGAAACTGGTGTGGGCTCAAAGCCGTGGTTCAGTCGACAATGCTCCGAAGCAGTTCGACGAAAAAACGCGGCTTACCGAGCCTACAACACATCTCGAACGCCCGAAAGCAGATCAGCATACAACAAATCGGCAAAGGAATGCAAGAGAATCATCAATAGGTCAAAATTCGAACACGACCTGCAGATCAGCAAAAAGCTGGCTGCCTGCCCGCATGGCAGCAGTGCATTCTGGTCGCTTGCGGGCTCAATAGGTCGAAATTTTTGCAAACCCAGTTTGCCACCTCTTACCAGACCTGACGGCTCACTAGCAAACACTGCCACCGAAAAGACAAACCTTTTAGGGAAAATGTTTGCGGAAAACTCGACCCTCGACGACGGGGGTGCTGTTCCGCCGTCGGTTCCTCACTGCGGCTTCTATATGAAAAAGCTGAGGATCCGGCATCGGGATGTACTCCACGTCATACGGGGGCTCGATGTTAACAAAGCTAGTGGACCTGATGGAATACCTGCCCTGGTATGGCAGAGGTGTGCTGCGGAAATAGTTCCAGTTTTGACAAAGCTCTTCAAAATGTCCCTGAAGTGTGGCACTGTGCCCTCTGGTTGGAAAAAAGCGGTAATTCACCCTATTCCCAAAAAAGGTGACCGCTCCAACCCGGCCAACTACCGCCCCATAGCGATCACATCAGTTCTGTCCAAAGTGATGGAACGTGTGATCAACGACAAACTGCTCACATACCTCGAGAAGAACAAAATTATCAACGACCGTCAATACGGATTCCGGCGGAACCGCTCGTGCGGTGATCTTCTCGCGTATGTGACGCATGTTTGGGGGCGGTGCCTGGAACGTCACGGTGAGACCCAAACGGTCGCACTAGACATATCCAAGGCCTTTGACCGGGTCTGGCACCGAGGACTTGTCAACAAATTGCATTCTTACGGACTTCCCGCATCCCTGTGTACGTGGATTGCTGACTTTTTAAGGGATATGTCGATTCAGGCGGTTGCTGACGGTTTCACCTCTTCCTCGCACTCCATAAATGCTGGCGTCCCACAGGGATCGGTTCTGTCTCCAACTTTGTTTTTGTTGCACATCAATGACCTTTTGACATGTGCACCGATTCATTGTTACGCGGATGACAGTACAGTTCATGATAGCTTTTTGTTTGACAGGCCCCCAAAGGGCACACAAACTCCAACGGCTCGGAGGGCTTTGAAGCAGAGAATGGACGGTTATCTCGAGAGTATTTCCTCCTGGGGTAAAAATAATCTCGTCGAATTTAATGTTTCAAGGACCCAATCCTGTCTGATTACGTCTAAAAGGGATCCAAATGATAATCTAGTCTCCTTCAACGGAAGCAATCTTCCGAACAGGCCTTCCATTGATATGCTTGGTGTAACTATAAGTGACCAGCTCAGGTACGGGGGCTCCATCGAAGCTAGAGTAAAGTTGGCCTCTCAGAAGCTGGGCGTACTGTACAGGGCCCGCAGATACTTTAATAGTACACAACTGCTGACCCTGTACAAATCGCAAGTGCGCCCTACTGTCGAATTTGGCAGCCATCTCTGGTTTGGAGCCCCAAAATACCTGAAAAAAACCCTTGACTCTGTGCAGAAACGGGCGGTCCGTTTGATAGATTCCCCAATCTTAACAAACGGACTGCAATCTTTAGAGCACAGGCGTCAGGTAGGTATGCTGTCCTTGTTCTATCGGTATTACAATGGAAGATGCTCTGAGGAACTAGCGTCATTGATCCCTTCGGCACCGGTGCGTAGTCGGGATACACGCCAAACGCGCGCCCAACATTTGTACACAGTTGAAACTTGTCACATGAGAACGGGTCGCTTCTACGATTCGTTCTTAAGTTCAACAGCTCGGCTGTGGAACGAACTGCCGGCCTCTGTGTTTCCTCCCTCCTACAACATGGGACTCTTCAAGACCCATGTTCACTCCTTCCTCTCCACAAAAAGACCCTCCACACAGCATCCCCAAAGATGACATAAGCCCTGAGGGAAATTATTTTCTTCAGGGCCTCCTGTGTGGAGTAAATATAAAAAAAAAAAAAATCTGTTTTATTTTTCATTGTATTCGCTTTGTATTTCTCACTGCATCGCATTATTTGTATTATTTTTCATTGTATTCTTGTCGTTGTTTTCACCGCATCACATTATCTGTATCATTTTTCATTATAGTCTCGTCGTAGTTCTCATTTCATCACATTATATGTATTATTTTTGTATGTTCACATTAAACTTATTTTCTTCATGCATTTTTTAAAAATAAATACATGGTATTTAATTGACATTTACAAGAAATTGAATCAACATACTAGGTATAAAATACTGCCTATTTCATGGTGACCTATATATTATAGTAATTCATATAAAGTGTATACATTATAATTTAAGATTTCGGGCCTTACTAATAAACGTGTTTCAAACCTCACACACCTGATAACCAACCCTTAATGTAGAGTAATGATTGTTTTTCAGCTGCACAAGAACTAAATCACGCCCATTAGTAATGGGGTGAAAATATTAACATTATGAATAGATGTACATAGTTATAAAATAACGATTTAATTTCTTCATAAAAACGCCTTTGTTTAAAACTACATAGGTATAATATTATACACTAAATAAATTATTTGTTCCTCTCTTTGAATTACAATGCTCAAAAACTGATAAGATAAACAGTAAAATTTATAATTACATCCACATTCTTTATTATTATTTTCAATTTTATACAGACATCCTCCTGTGTACATTGTATACTTATGATTTCATGTATTGTCTTTATGGAAAAGCCTTTTTAAAAACGTCAATTTGGATGATATTTTGTTTTCGGTAGTGAATGAATGCAAATCTTGGAAGCAAAAATTAAAACTTTTACCGATATCCGATCGAGCTGAAACTCGGTGGATAGACTCGATGTCATTGAAAATGTCTAATTTTGATGGCAATTACGTACAGTAGTTAATATATGAAATAAATGTCGGTCCTACCCGATCGGCATTTGGCGAGGTTGGTAGAGTTGGTGACTCCAGTTTCTGGGTAGGAAAGTTCATTCCAAAAAAATATATATTTTATGTTTTAAAAGACATTTTAAAATATAAGTAATATAAAATATATATATAAATATAACAAAGAGAAAAATACAAAATTTCAAAAGTAACAATATCGTTGAAGGATTTAAATAGGCTAGCAATGAAACAGATGCTGACCTTGAACGCGATGATATTTATACATAATATAATAAATAACCTGTTAACAAAATACTTTTAAGATTTACAAATTTTCATACGAGTTGTATGATAATATTACTTAAATGCAAACAACATATGCTCGGGCTGTAATATCCTAACATAAAAAGATACATGGCTGTTCCCGGTCAATTATCCCGACCAATTTTTAACGATATTATTTTTGGTCCAGATCAGATCTTTGGAATATAAGACACTAGATGCGACATACGGACTCCTCTAGAGAATTTAAGCAAATTTATTTAGTCACAAAAAACACGAATACATTACAAAATAGAAGAGTTAAAGAAACAAAAAACAAACCTAACCCAACCTAAACTAACCTACGATTTTTTTTATCTTGGTTTTGTCGATTTTACGTTTTATCCTCTGATCATAAATTCATTCTAGAAAATACAAATGTCAGGAAATAATATAGATTCTAAAACATTGTCATTAAACGGTAACAGTCTGATATTCATAATTGACAATTTTTGGCAGTGAAATGCACGATGCTTATTCGGTTCTTGCATTCATTAATTCATTCAATCAGTGCCTATGTCATCTTTGGGGATACCGTGTGGTGAGTCTTTCTAAGTAAAGGAAAAATGTTTTTAACCATTCGAGTGCTTGTGTCAATAACTGGAATATGAATTGAGTGATTGCCGTTCAAGTTGTATTTTATCGCCCTGATTTAAAAAATCATATCTACGAATTTTAATACTGAGACATGTAAACTGATTATAGTTCTAGATAGCCAATAAATTCGTCTATGTTTTTCCGTTCATCCTATATTTTTAGGATAAATAAAAAAAATGAGTCAAAAATGGCATATAATGGCGTGCAATCACTCAAGACGTTTTGAAAACTCGGCATAGTATGCCGAAAATCACTAGAGTGGATAATTAAAAAAATAATACCAAGATTTAATAAGAAGCTTGTCAAAAAAGCTTACATAATAATCTCACATGTTTCATTTCATCGGTTTGATATTTTATTTGACTTTTTACCTTAGGTAGGTGGCGAGGTGGCAGTGGCTTGTGGCGTGGGGCGGCCCCGCGGCACTGGCGCGGCTTCGTCTATCTTTAGCCCCGGGCAGAATGTTTATTTTTCCATACTTTTGGGTTCGGCACGAGGCATAAATATAATAAAAATATCGCGATATATGTTTGCGCTTTTCTGACGGGGTGTGGGGCACTTGTGCCGGGACGGATACAGGCTGCTTAGCTCTTTACAAAATGGAAAAACATTCAGATTTTTTCCCCATTAAGCCCACACAGGAGGCTCTGAGGCAACCAATTTTCCCCTTTGTGGATGCTGTTTGGAGGGTATTTTAAGGAGAGGATGTTCTGGGAAGGAAAATGGTTTGAGGAGTGGGTAAGAATCTAGGGATCAAGTTTTCAGGAGAGACGTAAAACTATATCCCTCCCGCTGCGGCGCTAGGCGATAGGTCGAGAGACCAGTTGAAGAAGTCAAAGGGTCTGTTTCTGCCCAAACCAGCCTCTCCCGAACTGGCACACCACACAGATGGTGGGCAGGCGCATCGTGAACACCCTTGTTAAAACACTAAACGTAGTAAAACACTAATAACACTAAACTATGGCAGAGGTGTTGGTTATCCACTATGGTTCCCGGGAAACATAGAAAATATTAAAAACAATTTACGTAATTCAGTACAGGTGATCCATCTACCTAGAAGAACTATGTCATCTTCCTTAGCAGGATTTTTGAAGTTAAGGTTAGGTTATGTTAGGTTACGTTAGATTAGGTGGGGCACTTGTCTCGGGACGAAAACAGGCTGCCTAATTCTTTTACAAATAGGTTTTCATTATGATTAATGTTTCGAAAATTAATAACTTTCCATTATCCTTTGTAGTTTCCCTAGAAGACAACAACTTCTAACAAATTTTATGCGACACGGTAGTAGACACAGGTGTAGTCAGGGTAAATAATGAGACGAGGGTATAATATACCGATTTCATGTTTTTAACCAGGGTGATAGATAGATTCGACTACCATAATACGGACATGTGTCTAGTGTGGTAGTCAAAAAGCATGTAAAAAAACTGTACCTATTCAAATATATTTTATGAATAAAGAAAAAAATATATTATATTATATCGTGAAATTACTTTTTATTTCAATTTTTTTTTATCCCTTGAAGTTTCGACTGAGGTTTCGATTGAAATGACCAGATAGGTGCCTACATTTAAAGATAAATAATAGAATTAAATAACAAAAAAATATAAATTAAGAAAGATAAAAGTTGTATCTTCCGGTTTTCTTACAAGCTCTCTTATTAAATAAAACTCCGGGAATAACAAAACACGGACTTAATTGATGTGATAGATTGACAATGGACTATTGATATCTTATTTAGCAGGCGTTTGGAATAATCTGGACCCCAAACTTGAGGTTTCCACCTAATTTATTATACTCTACAGCTAAACGCCATCCATGGGTAACCTAATAGTCTAATATCTAACGCCGTCTATGGGTTAGCTCTTGTATCAATAATATTGCAATATGCATTCTTCGGTTACAAACAACCTGAAGATATTTGACCTGACAATTATTATATAAAAACAAAAGTTAAGAAATTGGAGCATTTTCAAAAAACGGTTTAAATATAATACCGAGGATTTTTTTAAGGTGTTAGTAAATCAGTCTTGGTGATGTCCAATATCCGATATGGCAGAAAAACATTATTTTAAAAATCTTGCTACAAAATAAAACGCATCCTTTACTACCAAAAATACTCGTAGGTTCTTTTTATTTTGTCTCGTATTTTAGCGACTATATAAAACATTGTATATACAAATTATATGGTGAATTCAAGTATAGTAATGTTAATACTTAATCCCCCTCACTAGGGTGTCCTGTGCTGAGGTGGACTAAATTTATTTTATTTGCTTTCCATGTCGTTTTTAGTTTTTTTTTTTTTTTAATTATTGACCTCTCTCACCGAGATTTCAGTAAGCAGACTTAGCATGTTCTAACTTAACCGGCTGTTTGACTATAGGCTAGGTACATTTTGGAAGGTAACATTTTTACTGGGGACATTTTTAATGGAAACATTTTGACTGGGAACCTTATTACCAGACACAGTTAGATAGGTCCTAGTAGTTTTTAGAAATGTTGTTTGTTTTATATATTCTACGGCCATAGGGACATTTACAAACATTTGATAAAAATAATAGATTAGGGGAACAATTTTGTTAAAAATGGTCATGCTAAGCAGTTTTTTAACCTTCCGATGGGCAATATACTTTTACTCCTTTGGATGGGTAATGTGGCCTGGCCAGGCCATATAAGAAGTGTGACCCTAAAAAATATTATTATATAAAGGCAGGTGTGCAAATAGTGTGCATGAACATGTGAATATGTTATGTATGTGTATATAACGGGACACCCTGTTTGCGCGTACAGTACCAACGATGTAAAGTCGAGTGACATAAAAAGAAATTGCAGTGTACTGTTCGGCCGGTATAGCGACACTTGTCAACTATATCCAATACAATCGTGCACCTTGATTAGTTTCACGAAAAGGATCTGAAAGTTTTTGACTTTGAATTTGACTTCAAGAGAATGAGATGTGAATTTGAATTACCACCTTTTTGAAGACCCACCTTGACCTTGATACCGATGGCCTGTCCAGGCCATACAGTCCTTGAAGTTTTTTATTTATTTTTATTCTACCAATTAAACGAAAATTCACTAGCACTATTCGACGCAGCTCGCCGAGTTGTAAAGTATATTGATGCACCTTGCCAAAAAGTCAACGGAAAAAAAGAAAATCACCTTCGAAAATCAAAATGGCCTGGCCAGGCCACATTGCCCATTGGGTTAGCGGGATATTAGAGACATGTCACTTTTTACACATTGTCACATAACTTTTACCAACTAATGTTTCTGTTTTTCACGCTTCAAGGGTGTTTTTAGCCATCATTTAAAATTATGGAGAGAGAAAATACGAATTTTATGGTGTATTTATTTAAATGCACAAATTTCTTAATAACACATAATATTTAGAAGATTAAGTTAAAACTTAGAAGAGATGAGGTGTTGAAGGGAGGGAAAGCAATTTTAGATAAGGCTTAATAGAACAGATGATATATGTTTAGAGAGGGACAGTCAATAAACTGAACTTTCCACTTTTGGGCCACAGAAATTACAATCTCGGGAGTAAAGCACGTGGATTTTAAATGAGAGTTCATAGATTAAACTAACCTCTGTAACGGTGAGCTTTAGCGTCATCAAAATTTGCTAGCTTTTTTAGTATCTAGTACTTCTTGGACAACAAAAATATTAACAATTTACATTAACATTTCCATCGTTCCGTATTCTTTGTTCCGTACCAGGTAGTTCAAAAATAGTGTTTCGACTCGTTCGGAGTTGGGTAGTTATGAGTCAAGAGTAACTATAAATTTTGAACAAGTTTTCGAATTTCATTCCATTTTCTGCGGGACTGCACTGTATTTTATGAAATAAACTTCTTTTTAAATAATGTATGAAGCACCTTCCTTGTCTTGCCCTACTTTACATAAAGATGTGTGCGAAATTCTGTGTTAGTGTGTGCATAATTGTTGAAAAATAACATACCACATATGTGTAAGCACAATTGGAGCATGTTATGCATAAACCAACCAAGTCATAGATTAAAAAGTTGAGATAAACATATTTAATTGTTTGCGGAATTTAAAAAAAAACATATTTCTGCTGTGCGGCATTTTCATACCAAGCTTAATTTTGAATTTCAGTTCAAGATATAGCCAAACAAACTGTTCTCTAAATTTGACCTACATTGTCATTGTAATAAATAAATCGTGATAAAAAAAAACATAACGGAGTCGTTATATATTATGATTATTATTTTTAAATCCAATCTCCATATTCCTTTACAGTACAAATCAACAGTGATAACCAGATCTTCAACAAATTACACCCTTAACCGTTTGAGGACGACGCACGAGTATACTCGGGCGGCTATTATTTGCGAAAAATTTCTACACCCGACATAACTCGGGAAAACTTTACCCGCAGAAAAGACCACTCCCGAATATACTCCAGAGATAATATATACCTATTGTTTTTTTTTAATTATTATTTTTTTGGATTTTATGAGGAATTATTAATTAATTACGATGAATGAAAATGAATATATTTTTATGAATTTCTTTTATTTCTTTGCCCCCACTAAAATTAAAATAATGATTGGATCATTTCCATAGGAAAATATGTCGTTTAATAAATAGGTCAAAATGGTGAACTTGGTTTAAGGAGCCTGCTCCGGTAAGACAAAAAGTACTGGATTCGATTCCTAGATGTGAAAGTTATTTTTTTACTTTTTTGTGTCTTGTACGGTTTGTTGCTGTTCCTCATTATTTTCACTGGTATTGTAATTGTATTAACTTAATTAAATTAATTTATTATCATATGCAATTTTTATAAAGTATAACTTTAACATAATTAGTTTGAACAGAAGAAAATAATAACAAATTATAATAAAAAAAAATAAAAAAAAACAAGGAATTGAAAAATTCTCCCGAGGAAAAATAAATGCCGCCGACGGGAATTGAACCCGCAACCTTCTGATAACCGGTCAGTTGCTTTAACCAAAGTCCCCGCATACTAAATTTTACCGATTTATAACACGTTTCTCTTAAACTCTTCTCTTTACGTTTTTAAGTTCCAAAAGAAAATTTTATTTTTTAAGATAAAATCTATACATTTGTTATGCTGAAATTACATGAAATTCCCTAGATATAAAAAAATCGCAAAGTAAGCTCCGAAAATTATTAAAAACACGTTTTGTTCTGTTATTTACACAAGCCAAAAATGTGTATATTCTTGGTATACCTTATATAGTAGGTAATTGCATTAAAATCGCTTGACAAACGGAGTCTAGAAACGTTCGATTTCAAGAACAAAACTGGTTTTTATTTATTTTGTAAATAATTTTATAAGAAAGCATAAAAGTCAATCAGGTGAAACTGTCACAAATAATTTTAGCTATAATGCTGTATTTTTAAAAATTATTTCTGTTATGCGTTCATACATTTCTATTGAAAAATTTTTTTTTTTAGTAGTTAACATTTATATTTTTTTTGAGTAATTTATTATTTTATTTGTATTCTACTCAAGCGAAACGATACGAAAACTTTCAATTTATCTAAAACATATTTTTTGGTATTCATAATGTACACCAATTCGTTATAAAGATTAATCAAAATAGTGATTTGGCATCAAGCTTCGCTTTAATATGAAAAATTCCCAGTGTATCTTTAAATGCAACTAAATCATTTTTCGAGAGATTTTTGCTCTACTTCAAACGAGTTGTGTTTTATTAAATATTTTCACCATTTTTACTGAATTATTATAGTTTTTTTATATTAGCGTGCTCCCTCTAACATTCGCATTTAGATATCTCCCTTTCAAACCATCTTTGGATGTTTACTTTGGTGCCTTGCTACGTCGTTTTATACTAAATCGGCCAAATAATACAATATATACCAGAATTTTTCATTTAACAATTATTGCTTTTTATATTTTTTCATCTGAAAAAAACCAACTTAATTTTTGTATGAAAGGGTTTGTTAGTGCTGAATCCCTCAGTAGGCGTTATATATTTCAGGCGAATTATTATTCCTTGTAATAATTTACTATTCTTTGTGCTATGCATAAAAACCTCGTCTTGTAAACATTATTTTATCATATAAAATAATAAGAAAAGAAAACAAAGGTAATTATATAACTATAGATAAAAAAATACAAGGAATAAAATGTTGCTTTAGCCGTGTTTGGTGACCATATCTGAATAACCTTTCCCTCTCCATGAGCCTCGCAATGTACCTCAATTGGGGATGCCATAGTCTCACTGGCTTACGATGGTGGGGAGCGGTTGGAATCCTTGTGCGGTATTCACATTATAAAAATCAATTATATTCTATTTGTAAATGACGTCATTTTAACAAAGTAATGCGCACTCACTTTGACCTACGCTGTCATTGTTATGAATATATTATGCTTTGTAAAAAACTTAACTAGGTCGGTGTTGGCCAAACTCAGTCCAAACCATACTCGATCTAAGTCCATCGATCAGGGAAAAATCAACAGTGCCCCAAACATATCGTCAGAAATAATTTTTCCGAAAATGAAAGTATTACCTGAGACCGGGGGATGAGTGAACACGTGTACCGTTTCAAATAAATAATCGCGCGAGTGTTGGAAGTTTTATTCATACAGCTCTCTTGGTATTTGTCATTGTTAGGGGGTGGGTTTTCAAGGGAGGTTATCTCGAGGCGGTGTGAGGCCTTCCTCGACCGTGGGGACGGTTTTTTCCTGGAGGCCTGTGCGGAAAAAACAGCGTTACATCTATAGACTGTGCAGTGTATACACTGTACACTGTGTATATAGATTTTTTTATAGATTTTCGACGCCGTGGAACGGGTAGCGCGTGTCTGAAAGCTTGTAGGCGCGGGGGTAGAGGAAGAGACTGGAAAAAATTGTGAAGCTATGTACATTTTTTTTTATTCGATTACTATGTCGTTGGGGGTGAGAGACGTCGATCGAGTTGCTACCACTTTCTGAGTACGAATTTTAATCGAGGAATTAAGTTGCTAATTTAATAAATATTAACACCAGTAAAGTTGTTGATCTATTTACTGTATAAATCTTACTCCAGTTTTTTGGCGCGGAAATTCAGTGATCTAGCAAAAAGTGTTAGTTTAAAAATGTATTTAACTTAAATATTTTTGTCTGTTTTCATGCTTTATAATCGCAAAGCTGTTTTGGCTTTTTAAAGCAAAAATAATGTTAGAACGCAAATATATTTAATGGAGTGAAATTAAGCTCTAGTTATATAAAATAAATAACTATGTATTTATTTAAAATCAAGATTATTTAGATATGTAATATAAAAGTTTTAAGCAAAATTTTTGTGAGTGTCGTAAATTTTTTTATATTTAATTACGTGTAGATTTTTAATATAAGAATAAAACAAGTTATTAAAATCAAAGAAACATCACATTATTTCAAGTGTACGTAATTTAAAACTTTATTAATCCAGTTACGTAGGAAGTTTATCATCACGTTAATTCGACAAACATTTTAGTTATGAATTTGGTTAATATAACACTATTTTTAAAAGTATAATTAAGTGAATAAGTTAAATCATATATGGTTGAATGAATAAAAAAAATTCATCTTAAAAATAATAACCTATGTTAAACAATAATTTTAATATGAGTTTACGTAATTTAGTGATTTAAAACAAATTTATGTGATATTGTAATAAAATTATATTTATTTATTTACAGAAAATAACGCGTATGAATAATTTAGTTTAAAGCCCTTATTTGTTACAGGTATAAAAACAAGTATTAACTGCAATATGTAATTATACGTGTAGGTATTTTTATATAAGCGTTACATTCGTACATGTCAGTGCTACGTTTATGAAACTCAGTGTTAATATAATAATATTATTTAGAATATATTTAATAAAATGCTGTTATGAAAGGATAAAATTTATTCGCCAAAACGATCAATTTTCTCGCAGTAAGTATACGTTTTTGTATTGGTTACCCGTAAAAAGTAGAACAGTTAATAGAATCAAATGAAATAATAGGGTAGTCGTAGAACAGTTTTACTGACATTGTCTGATGTGCTAGTTTTGATTGGGGAAGGTTTCAATAAAAATAATGAAAGAAATTGTGGAATTTAATAAGAAAGACAACTTGACATTAATTTAATTTAACAAGGTTGAGATTAGGATAGGTTAGGTTAGGTTAGGTGGGGTGGATAAAGAAAGTTTGAGTTTCATTGTGTTTATGCAAGTTTATGAGATATAAGAGTACATATTAAATGGGTTTTTTGTATTTTTAAAATAAGAAAAATAGTCATAAAATAATAACAAAAAAGGTACGTATTCAAATTATTATAAAATTTGATGTTTGATTTGTTGGTTAGGTTACTATTAGTTGTGTGAGGTAAATACTTGAATCTATTTGAAATTAGTATTAGTTTGAATATTACGGTTACATTAGAAAGGTGTTTATTGAAAAGTAGTATGACAAATAATTTAATAACGTTTAAAAAATATTAAATACTAGGTATATCTTATTTTCATTTGTCAGGAGATTAAGAAAAGATGTTATTAGATGAAAATTAGAATATAAATTATCACATAATATTATTTATGAAAGTTAGGTTAGGTTAGAAATGTCACAGAAAAATGACGCAGTGATAGCAAGGAAAAGTTTATTTATTTTATTTATTAGTGATGTTTGAAGAAAAATATATTCCCCTATATTATGTATTTCAGTTTACTAAGCTGTCTATAAAATTTTTTTTTTCTATTAAAATTCTAAATTCTAATAAGAAAATCTTAGGCTCATATAGGGTGTCAATATTTTATAAAAGTATTTTTATCTTTTTTTCTATGATGCGTAAATACGTAACTTTTTGACGTCGGAAAGAGGAAGAATAATTTTGTTCAGTTTGCCTCAAATGTTTATACTGGATGCCATCAATAAAATCCTGAAAATAATCAAAATGAACAAAAGTAACAATAGGTGTTTAATTCTTTTAATTAAATATCGAGTTCTCTCAATTTTTCTACGATTGGAGTAAAAAGTTAACTAAAAATTTGGTTGGCGTCTTTGACAACATTTTTCAGGTTTGATATTAACATTATATTATTTAGAAATGGTCAAGTAAAAACTGAGGAGTTAAAAAAAGTAGGTTAAGAGAGGTATTTAAGTTTTGCTTAGTTATCTAACTGATGATAACGAAACCGATGTTAACTAAAACCGAAAACATAACTTTTAAATTTTTGTAATAATAAATATTGGATTGCGTGACAATAGATAAGGAAAGATTTAGTTTTAGGTTAAGTATGAATTTATATTTGGATAAAATGTAGATTAGAAATATGTTATCAATATAGATTAAAAAATATTTTAAGTACCTAGAAAGGGAAATTGAAAAAAGAAAAGATTGGAAAAGTGGACGAGAGAAAGTTTTGGTATTCGAATTGTGTAATATATTTATATATCCATCAACTGACTGCCTCGGCGGCCTCCGTGGTCGAGGGGTAATGCTCTCGACTAGCGAGCCGAAGGTTGAGGGTTCAAATCCCGACGTGCGCAAGTAAATTTTATTAGATGAATTTGTGTTATTTGACAATTTGTTCAACAAAAATAATATATTGTATATTTGCGGCACATTCCATCGAAGAAGATACTTTCAGTATTGCCCTGGTGTAAGACCGCCATTCAGAATTGACAAGTTGCTTGAAATGGTTTTAGTCATGTTTGGTGACCAGATCTGATTAGCCAGGCACTCCCCCACCTTCCTCTACCTCATCTCCTTCCCTTCCTCACTACATTTAGCTTCACAAATACCCTGATTGGGAATGCCATAGTCTCACTGGTTTCGGACGGTAGGAAGCAGTTGGGATTCTTGTGCGGTATTTACATTTAAAAAAATCTCTCAACGATTAATCAAAAATAACAGTGCTAATTTTAAGCTTTTTTAGCGAAACTTTTTGTCGCTGTTATCTCAAATTTTTAGCTTTCGGCGTAGCTTTTACAGTTTTTCTGTTGCCCTTGACATTTTACGCAGCTGATTTCACCATCACCTACTGCCTATTTATGGGCTATATAAACCTAGAACCTCCTTTCGCAGCGCAGACCATTTTTTAAAGTAATATGTACACTTCAATGTGCTCGCGCTCTTTGGAAGTATAAAACGGGTTGCTATGCGCATAAATGTTTAGTTCAGGATTCAAATTTAACTTAAATATTAAAATCTTGAACAAGTTTAATCGACATGAAAGAATAAATACAATTATAATTGAGTTTGAACTGAAGAAAATCATTACCATTCTAGATTACACATTATATTATGCAAGTGCAATTAATTGAACGGAAAAATTACGCATTCATAACAAGATTGTGAAAGTAGTAATAAGTGTTTCAAGTATCAATATCTTCGATAGTGAGTAGGTAATGAAATAAATTCACCTATCTTACCTAAATAAATAAATGTAGGAAAAAAATCAATGTAAGAACTATAAGAAAAATAAGACAAACACGTAAAAACACAAAGGACATGTTGTTTCACAGAATTTTAACAATTCTTAAAATTTCAAAGTTGATATTCACGACCTTTGAAGGTTCTTCAAATATGATTTAAGATTTTCACGGCCAAAAGTATTTTTGTTATTTGTTTTTGGGGTGTTATGCCGTGTTGCGCTAACTCCTTCTTTAGCCAACGTTTCGGACAGCATTGCAGTGTCTATCATCAGGGCAGATGTGGTTCTATTCAAGTTCTGTTCTTATATCTTTTATTGGCCAGTTGTTTCATAAAACTGAAATAATAGCAGAACTTGAATATAACCTTCACAGAACTTTGATGAATTGTTCAAATTCTGTGAAAACAACCCGTCCTCAGTTTTTTTTACTATAATTTATTTATTTTTATCAATGGACGTACTTATTTTTGTTGTTGTTTAATTGGGGATTGAACCTTCCTCCCCGAGGACTGGCTCTTAACTGCAGTGAACTTTTCAAATGTCTTTTAAAACTTGTTTTGGTTTGACCGAGGTTGAACCTTACTCCAAAGAGATTGGATTCAAGAATACTAACAACTCAGCCAAATCCCGATGGGTAGGACCGACAATTATTTCGTATATTAACAGCTGTAATTACGTTTCAATTTCACGCACGGAGAAAAGTGACTCCTTCCAAATTATTGGTAATTCCAGTTAAAAACGGGATTGCAGGCCTTCAGAACGAATTGAAAGGTTTCCTGATAATCTTTTATTAAATTACGAATATTTTATCAAGATGTGCTCATGAAAATACGAATATTTTTGCATTTCATCATAATATTTAATCAAAGCAAATACAAGGCGATTTACCTCGAGAATATGTTCGTTTGTGTATGTGACGGGCGGGTAACCGCATGGCGGACCCAAATGTAATTTTTTATTTAGTTTTGAGGAAATTGTGCACACTTGACCTTCGAAACAAGAGAAAAGCCACTATCTTAAGTCTGAAAAACTCTGTGTAAAACACTGGCAACGCCGGCGACTTCGGCTAGATGACCAATAAAATAACAACTTAAGACAAAATAAAAACAATTTAATATAAATAGCGTTCATAAAACACTTCGAGTTGCTTTTCTTTTCTAGCTTACTTTGATATTATTTGGAGTAAAAATATAATTTCAAAGTAAGCTAGAAAAGATAAGAAAAACTCTGTGAAAAACACTGGCAACGCTGGTGACTTCGGCTAAATGACCAATAAAATAACAACTTAAGACAAAAAAAAACAATTTAATATAAATTGCGTTCATAAAACACTTCGAGTTGCTTATCTTTTCTAGCTTACTTTGACATTATTTGGAGTAAAAATATAAAATAAATTTTGGTATCCGTTAATTTTTTTTTCGAAAATGTGTTAAAAAAAACTATTTTCAAAATAATTATTTCAATCTCAACATAGACTCTAGTTGTCCAATACCTACTGATTTTTTATGTTTTTAGATGAAAAAAAAAGTATAAAATGTCTCTGGAGATCAAAATTTTGTTTTCATTTTTTACTCCAAATAATGTCAGGAATCCTCGGCTTAATAAAGTAAGTCAAATACGTTCCTTAACCCTTAATAGCCTGCATGTTTGATCGAATGTAATTTTTTTAGAATTTTATGAATCTAGTGACGTTCGTGTTCGATGTCTGTGCGTAATCTATTAAAACTACTACGGCTTCTTTAAAAATAATTAGTATTGCTTTTTTGAATTTAAAATATAATGTGGCATTAATTCTTGTGCCAATGTATATAAATTAAAATGTTAAAATTTTAGTTGTATGAAAATCTGAATTAAACGAATATTCTTCACCGATTGCTTTGAAAATTTTAAACAACGTTGCATTCAAACACGCGTGTGTTTTCATAGACCTATATTATATATATGTCATCTGTGACAGGAAAACATGTTCCTTTTAAAAAACAGCGCCATCTATTGGGCGTAAAAGCAACACGCCCTATTTTTTTAAAAATCTGCACAGAAAGAGAAGAAATTCTATAGTCCCCAAGAAAACAAGAACGTTCCAGATTCAACCAAAACGATCGATTTTAATATGAATGTATTCTAAGTTAACATAAAATTCAATCATTCTTCTACACAAGTACACAACCAAATATTAACATGATTTCATGTATATTGAAAACGTACTACATACATAATACAGAAAATATCTCACCCCGAACAAAACTGTTGTGACGTAAGAGTATCACATTTATTTGAATTCTCACTCTATTTCTATTGGTAGGTAACCTTCAGGCAACTTATAAAAAATGGAAACAAAATAACTAGATGAGCTTTTTATCCCATTTTTTCATGTCTATTTAAAGTAAAGCATAGATTTTTAACTCATCGAGCTAATTTCATGTACATTAAAAATATGAACTTATTAAAAGATATCAACAAACTCAAACTCAAACTGAAGCTATGCTTTTCAGGAATAATTAACTAAGTAATTGCCTTTTTTTGTTTTTTTTCCCTTTTTTATATTTATTATCAGTCTTTATTCATCTCTACTTTATTTAGATGTTTCTAATTACTCTCCTGTTTGCTCGATATTTAGTAACTAACAGAATCCTATATATGTACCCCTACACACATAGATGATCCAGAAGATTCAATTGTTCATATTGTATATACTTACGTATTGTATAATGTTATTCTATTTTCCTTATAATTAGTGTAACTCGCTCACCAAGCATAAGAACAAGTTTCTTCTTTGGTGAGATTGCGATCATAAATATATTTTGTACCGATAAGTAATTTGTATAACAATACTGTACACACTTATATCTACATTAAATAAATAATAAATAAAAAAAAATATTAAAAAAAATATTTATTTTTAATAATAATATTTGATGGAAAATTCGCCTTTCAAAAACAGTCATTAGTTTTCCTATACGTCCAGAAATATTAAATTTATTTGGATTTTATTGAAAAGGGCAAATCCACACCGTTTTTTCCGACTTTCTGACAGCATTTGAAAGAAATATAACGGTCAATACGCCAGAGGCCTTAAGTGTTAATCAAAACGTTTTCCGTGGGTATATTTGAAAATGGAACTGTTATATTTCGTTGTTTCGAATTTTATTTTAATGTGACTTTTTATGGATTAACCCCAATGTATGCCAATAAATCCACCGTGGATTTGCTTATAGATCACCGCACCTGCCTTGATTTAGCGGTATTTTTAACGAAAAAATCTCCTAGCTTATCAGAATATATTTTATTCGATTGTAAAGGAATCATGTAAAGATCTGAATTAATAGATCAGTACTTCACAATCACCTCCCCGCTACCTTCAGCCTCATGAAATTCCCGAATTGGGAATGCCATAGCCTCGCTCGCTTCAGAAGATTGAGAGCAGTTGGGACTCTTATGCGGTAAATGCATAAATAAAAGCCTTTTTAAAAAATATTAATAAATAAATTATTCAGTGGTAAATCCTCCCCGCACACTAGTTCATGTACATGGCACTATTTTTAGCAAACATATTTATCCTACGTACGTCTGCAGATATTATTAATATATCGACTCTTGTTGTACGGCTGTATATCCTCTCTACAAACGTTACCAGGGCTAAAGTAGGTGAAACAGAAAGAAACTCTTGGAGGATTTAGTGTCGGAGGGATCAAGTGTCCGGATCAAAGCAAAAAGTGTTTGTTCATTCGGTAGGGTATTGTCATATTGAGCAACCTTGCTGGTAAATAGAATGATTGTTTTGTGATTATGTAAATTCTGAACTAGTGTAGGTTTTTTTTTCCGAAAATGATTAAAAAATATAAGTAACAGTGAGCCTTTTCATGCAAAACTTAAATTTGGATTTGAAGCCAAAATACTCGGCCAAATTGAATAATTGTTTTTTAATAAAAACGCATGGCAAATATATAGTTCAGATACGTGTTACTCAAAGTTAACGGTCAACTTTTTTTTTCTCTCTTTAGAAGCCATCTCGTACATATGAGAGGTTGGATAACATCACCCTGCAGGTTAATATGAATGCACAACAAAACAGTTTGTATTATCCCCGTGATTTTGGCTTAGAAAAAAGTATGCAGATATCACAGCTGTCAGACCGTTCAGACCTTCTTGCTGCTTCAAAAAAAACGGATATCTGTTACATAGTTGAGATTGTACGAGGTAATAAATAATGAACCCGAAGTTCATAAATATAACATTTTAAACTTTCTGGGATTCATTTTTAACGTTGGAGGCCATATCTCATATTGTCTTTGTCAATATCGTTCTCGATCTTGGGGAAAAAAGTAGCTATAGTTAAAATATTGCTTGGTTAGAAAAAGACAGATTTAATATATGGCGATAAAAAATACTGTAGTATAGAACTGCTCCTTTTGAGTAATGTCGAAAAAGCTTCCTCTCCGTGTACCTTTGTCAAGATCGTAAAAACGTGGTAACTTGAAGCAAGTTTAACATAAAGGTAAATACACTGCACAAAAAGCACATATCGTTTGTATGTTGTAATGTATATTTTTGCATCGATGATTTGACATTTTGACGAGTTCTCGATATTTGCTAGTATTTTTTTATTATTTTTTTCGCAAGTTCGAGCCAGACTTTTATTTTTTCAGGGAAGTAAGTATGGTGTTTTATATCCGTATGAAGCGGGTGGGGGGTGGTGTCTCGCTACCATGGCAACGACAAGGTCGTCCGAAACGTCGCGACGATGCTAGCCGTCTCTTTAACACTTCGAATTTTCCACATTTTCTTATTCGCTCACTCATCGACGATGTCTGGTTCGCGAGACTGTGGGATAAACTGAAAACCATTCTACCACCCTAAGTCGAAGAACTTTCACACAAAGCAATCAAATATTCAACTTGGAACATTTAATAAATTTTTATTGTGGTTTGGTTATTCCCACCAAACTGATTTTTTTCGTTTATGATCCTACGAATACCTAAGCTTGACGATCTTTCATACAAACTTTAATAAATATTTCTTTGATTTGAGCATTAGTCATTTTAAGGGAGGTTTTAGAATTTTAGCCGACCCACCATCAGGGTATGCCCACTCATACTTTAAAATATTTGTAATATATGTACAGGGGGAACCAATACTACTACGTATGTATAAACAGAGTATATACTTCACGTACTTATTTATGTTTTTTTTTCAGATTCGACCTATTATTGGTTTGAAGGTGAAGGTTTTATGGGTCCAATTTTTTTATTCATTTTCTGGGAATGCTAATCTGATGCGGATTCTTCCAACGAAATCATCAAGGATTATAATTAATTGTAAATTATATTTTTTTATACTAGCAGAAGTATCGACGTTGCCAGGCATTCCATCTTACTTTGAACGTCAAGTGTGCAAAATTTAAGCATTATAATTCTACTTTAAAGTGGGGGATAAGGGAATTGGAGTAGTTTTTAGAAATATCATGTAAAAAGTGACCTTTATATTATTTTTAATTGTGTGTAAAATTACAATCTCGAAATAAAACTGTAAATTTGCATAAATAGTTAATTCATACCAACATGTTCTTAATGCAAAATATTTTGTTTTTAATTTAGAAATTATTTATTTTCTCTTGTATATTACCTAAGATAAAACTTCATAACATCCTACAGAATAGCACGTATAGATTTTGGAATGTTTGTCTTTCTTTAAAAATATATTAAATAAATGTATCAAAAAATCTTCTTTTTAATCACAAAAAACGTGCTCACACTTTTACGCGAGCTTTCTAAGAATTCTTGTGACGCTGTAATTGGAGGAGGGTATGGGTATGTTTGATGACTTAGCAGGGGTGCCCGGGTTCATGGGGTGAACATTGGCGGCGTACGCGTCTACACACCTACTGTGTGGCGAGCCAAATTCGGGAAGACTGGTTGAGGGAGATCTTTTTTCCTTTTCTCCAGCCGGACTCTCTCGACCTATCGCCCGGACACAGTGAACCTTATATTCCTACACGGAGAAAAATAGTTATAATCAATCTTACTTATTTATTCGTAATCCGGTTAAAAACGGGATTCATAGATTTCTAAATAAACTTTTATTAAAGCCACAAATGTATCATCACGATATCAGAACACGTGTCCATATAAATCCTAATATTTCCTCATTTTGTCTTGTATATTATCAAGACAAATGCAGATCCATAAACACGTTTTTTGATATATTGGGAATTTTAAAATGTTTTTTAGGAAACGGCGTGCAATCCCGTTTTTAACAGGGTAACTCATTTTTAATACACAACCGTAATTCCTTTTACCATCCCAAATCTTAGTTTTACTAAAAAAAAAACCTGCACAGAGCGTCCCCAAAGATGACATAGGCGCTAAGGGAAATAATATTCCTCAGTGTTTCCTATGTAGAGCTAATGTAAAGAAAAAAGCCTAATGAAAATTATTATTATTATTATTATTATTTATTTATTTAGACGCCGTAAAAGGCTTTTACAATATACATGATTTATGTTTACAGTGGTTCACAGGATCGATACAGTATTATGTTAAACAGAATAATTACTGAGAAATTATGTTGAAATTTAAACAAGAATAACATCTGGTATACATAGGTACAATAGCATTCTTATTTTCAATTCGTACAGTAGTTTAGTATTGAGGTTATTGTTACCTTCAATATTGAATTTGGTTGAAATTGCTGAGAACTAAGAGTTAGCTCTATTGAATCAGGGCTGTCAGTAAGACATCTCATAACAAATTTTGGGAAAAATTATAGTTTTGATTAAGTATATAAAATTATTAGATAACACTCTTCTGTCTGATATCTGATGTAGGGGCATAGTTTAGGTTCTGTGATAACTTATGAATAGAATGGTATTATGCCTAATAACATTGATAATTACGACAGAGGTATGTTATTATAGCCTTCTTATAACTATATTCCGTGCAGTTGAACACATCTACTACTTCTGAGAAAGCATTGCCAACTCGATAAGTTGTAATCGTGAATCACAACCACAAAATTCAAATATTCTAGACAGAGAACCAAATAAAAGGCACGATAAAAGTACAGTTTTTCTTATTATTTACTTACAAGGCGGGTACTTATTTATTCCAACCTACTGAATATTATGCTAACACGTGCCGTACGATTGACGCGCGCAACCGCAGTGACCTTAATTTTTAAAAGTAAGGCTATATGATGTACTGAGTATCCAGGTATAAGGTGCAATAACTTTGGGGGGAGATTCTGCATTTATCTATCAGAAAAATTACATATTTATTAAATTATTTTTCGTGTTATCGCAAATATTTTTATGTGAAATCGCTATTGGGTCCTAACTGCTCCCAGCTGTCCGGAGCCAGTGAGACTATAGAATCCCCAAATGGGGTATGTTATGAGACTGGATGTAATGATAAGAATTAATATATTACACCAAAACATTAGATCGATCAATAAAAATTTTGATGAATTTTTTATATACCTCCAACAGCTTGAAAATAATTTTGATGTCATTGTACTGACAGAATGCTGGTTGAATGACAACTACATACCAAAAACAATAAAAAACTATAATACACACCATACAAAAATACACAAAAACCAAAATGATGGTATAGTTATATACGTCAGTGATAAAAATAACACAACCATTCAAGAAATAAACATAATCGACTCCAACTGCATACAAATTACATATAGAAAAGAAACATGTATCCTAGCTATGTACAGATCTCCATCCAAAAACAACATCACAAATTTCTTAACTGATCTTAACAATACATTAAATGATCTCAACAAATACAAAAATATCATCATCATAGGAGATCTTAATATAAACATTCTACAAAACGGACACCCACAAAACATAGAATACCTAGCAATACTAGCACAACACGGACTGGAGCCAATAATAAAGGTCCCAACACGGGTCACACAAAACACTAAAAGCTGCATAGACCATATAATGATCAAGACAAAACTAAAAACCAAAACAGTAGTACTTGAAAGCACAATCACTGATCACTACATGAATATGATAGCAATAGACACCGAAAACACTACTTCGAAACAACATAAAATATTTACAAAAAAAATAATTGACTACTCAAACTTAAAAGAAAAACTCCAAAAAATAAACTGGAATACATTATACCAAATAGATAATGTCGAGGAAGCCTGGAATACATTTACAAATACGCTAACGCAAGAAATAAATAATTACACTACAATAAAACATATAAAACTTACACACAAAGCAAAAAAAATTAAACTATGGATAACACAAGGAATATTAAACTGTATTCGTAAACGAGACAAAATTCACAAACAAATTAAACAAACACCGTATGACATGGAACAACTTAATTACTATAAAAGATATAGAAACATATGCACGAAAATTATTAGAGTAGCTAAGGAAATGTACTACAAAGAAAAACTTAAAAAAGCAAACAATTACCCAAAGGAAATATGGAAAATATTAAAGGAAGTTACATACACACAAAAATACAAACAAAAAAATACTATCGAACATCTAAATATTAACTCGAAAAAAATAGATGCCAAAACAAATATAGAAATGATGGCAAACCACGCAAATAACTTTTTTGCAACTATAGGGAAAGTTTTAGCGAATCGTAAAAAACACAGCACAAACACACTAACACAAACAAACAGATCAAACATCGATACCCAACCAACACAACACAGATTTATATTAAAAACAAGTTCGGAATTGGAAATTAACAAAATAATAAATACATTAAAAAACCAGATTGCTCCTGGATTAGATGAGATAACAAAGAATTGCATTAAAATAGTAAAAAATGAAATATTAAAACCTATAACACACCTAATCAACCTTAGCATAACACATGCCTGCTTTCCTAACACTCTTAAAAAAGGACTGGTAATCCCTATGTATAAATCCGGAGATAAAATGGAAATAACTAACTATAGACCAATTACTTTGTTAAACTCTCTATCAAAGATTTTCGAAAGACTATTAAAAAACCAAATAATAAAATACCTGGAAGAAAACAAATTAATCTCGGACAAACAATATGGATTTAGAGAAAAAAGAAGCACAAAAGAAGCTTTAGCAAGTACAATAGATTATATACATAGCAACTTAGATCAAGGGTTTAAATGCATAGCGATATATTTAGATTTGGCTAAAGCCTTTGATTCAATATGCCACAAAACACTTTTTAAAAAATTAGAAAATATGGGTATCAAAGACAAAGAACTACAACTATTAATAAGCTACATGAGCGACAGAACACAACAAGTCAAAATTAATAACTATACTAGCAAACCACTGCCGATTACACACGGAGTTCCACAAGGAAGCATACTAGGGCCCGTTCTTTTCATAATTTACATAAATGAACTTTGCAGCATGGAAATAGATGGAGAAATAATTAGTTACGCAGACGACACAGTTTTATTATTTAAATCTAAGGATTGGAATAAGGTTTATAACAATGCGAATCTAGGAATCACGCAAGTGAAAAAATGGTTGTACTCAAATACACTCACACTAAACATATCGAAAACAAAATTCACAACGTACAGCATAACTAACACAGGACAGCCAAAAAACAATACAAACACCATAAAAATACACGAATGCATAAACACCAACATGTGCGATTGCCCCCCTCTAGAAAAAACAGAACAAATAAAGTATCTAGGAATCCTAATTGACCATAATCTTAGATGGACACATCACATCAAACAAATCACAAATAGACTCCTCAGAACAATACACATTTTCCTAAACATAAGAAACATATATAAAATAAAACAATTGAAAACAATATATTATGCACTATGCCAATCAATAATAGAATATGGAATAATTGCTTGGGGAGGAGCAACAAACGCAGCTATCGCTCAAATAGAAATCGCACAGAAAACGATATTAAAGGTAATACTCAAAAAACATAAACTAACCGACACAGACCAAATATTTAAAAGCTGTGACGTATTTGATATACGCCAATTATATGTTAAAACACTACTAAACTACATTTTCGACCAAAAAAACAAACTCCAACAAACACAAAATATCACTAATAGACCGGTCAGACAAGCGTACAAAGAAAACATAAAAACTCCGACGGTAAACACTACCTTTGGACAAAGACACCATAAATACCACGCTATTAAAGCATTCAACAGTCTTCCACTTGAAACAAAAATTGAGGAAAATAAAAATAAATTCAAACACAAAATAAAAAAATGGATTAAAAAGAACAAAAAGACAATATTACCAAAATACTATAACATAAAAGAATAAAACATATACACGCAACACAAAAAAATATATAAAACACGCAACACGCACAAACACATATATCATTATAAATGCCGATTTACATTCTCTTTTGATATTTTTCTTTTAGTATTATAATTATATTTTAATTTTTAATCTTTATTTTTTATTTTAAATTTATCTTTATTTTAATGTTGTTTTTCTTTTATTTTCTTTTAATTGTATAAATTCTTAAATTATAAAATGGGGGCCTCAGCACGGGTAAACAACCCAGTGAGGCCAACATTACTAAATTGAAATATGAAATATTGTAAAAAAAATGTATCAACAATAAAAAAAAAAAAAAAAAAAAAAAAAATGGGAAGGGAAAGGAGATGGGAATATAAAGGTGGGAAAGTACCTAGCTATTCAAATCTTGTCACCAAAACTCGATAAAACCTATGTCAAGTAACGATTCAATTCTAAATACCTAGTGGACTAACACAAGAAAAATACCGATGGTATCTTCCACTGTGGAACGTGCCGCAAATATACTACTCGTATATATTATTTTATATGAGTAAATTGTGAAATAACGCAGATTAATCAAATAAAATTGACTTGCTCCTGCCGGGATGTGAACCCGCGATCTCCCACTAGCAAGCGAGAGCCTTACCCATCGACCAAGGCTTATACTAATTTCAGTTCTCCGTGCGTTATTCCTGCGTGAAAACTGGTTGAATTAACTCAAAGTTGCTTTTAAATTCAACATTTTCAAAATTGGATCTGAATGTGTTAAGAATTCAGAGAACGGGTAAAGTCGTTAAGTACTTACCTATAATGTGATATCTTAATCAAAAATAATTTTTATTTTTATTTTCATAATTGGAACTTATCGTTAATATTGTTTCTTGATCATTCTACAATAATTTGTTGTCTTTGTTCTGATATGTTCACAAATCCCACATTTATAATATCCTGGTATGTATAAGCTTTCTAGGTACCTACACTTAACATTGCCCTGGTGAAAGACTACGATTAGGAATATAATAATTGGATAATTTGTATAGCGCCGGTTTTAGAAAAAAAATAATCTTAATGTTATTTTGCTTCTATGCTTTGTCTTATTTTGTAGGAACAAACAAATACATTTGGATCCCACTTGATACAGTTACCAAGGTGTTAATATCTACAAAACAAAAAAAAATCTTACTTTTTTCATGTGAATAGCGCACGAGAGTTCTAACTACTCTCCACTACCAATAGGAATATGATATCCCCAATCGATTTATGTTGTGAGGTTAAAGGTAGAACAAATATGGAAGGTTTGGAAGTGCCTTGCTATTCAGATCAGGTCATTAAACATGGCTTAAGCCATTTCTAGCAACGTTTTGATTCTCAATGATGGTCCTTCATCAGGGCAATACTGAAAGCATCTTTTACTCTGGAAAGTGTGACAAAAATATTAAAATATTGAAGACAATATTAGTGATTTCTAAACGAAAATCTGAAACAGAAAAATCAGAAAAGGATACGGTCACATCTAGGACACGAACCCAGGACCCTTGTCTTTCCGGGACACTGCTCTACCAACTGAGCTAATGGGACCCTATCCCCCTCGGTCACAGATGTGACCGTATCCTTTTCTGATTTTTCTGTTTCAGATTTTCGTTTAGAAATCACTAATATTGTCTTCAATATTTAAATATTACAAATTGCGGTATTACTCAATAAAGTTATTCCGAAAAACAAAAATATTATTTTGAAAAATCACAAATTTATCTAATAAAATGGACTTGCACATGTCGAGATTCGAACCCGAAACCTCTAGATTCTTTGGACCTTAACCGCTCAACCGCGGAGGCCGTCAAATCTACTTCTTCCAATTTCAAACCCATATTACATGTCAAAGATTTCAAGACAGTGTCTGAAAGCTTATGTTACATGTACTAGAATACTTACTTAACAACAAACAACCCGTGTGGAAGTAATTCAAAACATCTATGAAGTTTTATTTAGCGAAACTTCAATGCCAAGCAAAAACTAGTGAAAAATTCCCGACCTGGCAACACTCGTTCTACTACTCCCCATCTACTTCTTCATCCCATCTGCCAAATAATAAATTTTCCCCCCTTCAGAATTATCTCCCACTGCTTTCAGAAACATTTTGGAGATTTTGATGATGTAAGAACTACAGACTAGTTTTCTAGATTTTTTTATTACTTATTTAATTACGATATTATAATTTTTATATTTTGAGAAGTTATACAGGGTGTATCGGCACGTACCCGACAAACTTCAACCAGCTATTCCTTAGCACATTTGGAGTAAAAAATGTTATGGGCAAATGCTGTCCGGTAACATTTTTTTTAATAAAAAAATTATTATTCATATTCTCACCACATGTCACCAATGTTTTATCCTTTGTCAAAGTTTGAAAACCCATCTGGCAATATTTTGTTCGAGTTTCGTTTAATAATGTACGTACGTACCTACGTTGGCGCGCTTTTACAATCACAACGAAATGGCACGGCACCATTCGTCTCATTTTTAACTATTATTATTTAGTGTGTACGAAAGAGCGAGGACACTTTTTGACGCACTTGCTAATAACAGCTGTTGAACGCAAGAAACAAGGCAAATGACTTGATTTTGATGATTTTTTATTTATTTTTTGTTTTTAATGGAAAAAAAATGTTACCGGACAGCAAAGCGCCCATACCATTTTTTACTCCAAATGTGCTGAGGAATAGCTGGTCAAAGTTTTTCGGGTACTTGTCGATACATCCTGTATAGTAAATATAGTTATAAAAGTCCTCCTCACTGGGATATCCTGTACTAATGTAGTCTAGGTTTTGATTACATGGTTTTCATAGTACAACTTCATGGTTTGGATAACTTCTAAAAAATGTTTTTAAATTACCCTTAAATTAAATTAAAATCGTGAGTTACTTTTATTAAGTACCTTCATTTGCGGGCTTTTGGAAAAGAGGCCTTGAGATTAATAATTTCCTTCAAAGCTTATGACATCTTTGATGATGCTGTGTGAAAGGGAATTTTAAAGGAAGTAGAGGACATTCTGGGAACGAAAATGATATGAGGGATGGATAGGAATCTAGGGATTTGTGTGTCCAGGAGTGACGGACGTATGAATGCATCCCCTGCACTGCAATGTGCTGGGCCGAGAGAGTCCTGCTGGAGAGTTCAGGGTCTCCTTTAACCAGTTTCTCCCGATTCAGCAGACGCATCCGCCGCCAAGACCCAGACAAACCTCACCTCATGAACCCGGACACCCCTGCTAAGTCACCAAACGTAGTGTACCATTTGAGATGACCTATGGCAGAGGTGTTAGTTATCCAATGAATGGTTTCCGGGGCGGCGGTACCCGTACCCGCCTCCCAAATTGAAATAATTAGCACAAGCAAGCAGTTGGAATTAGTGTTAAATAAGTCATTTTCGCGTTCATATTTATTGAAGAGATAATAATATAATATTTAATCATCGAAGACAATATTAGCGAATCTCAAACAAAATATTTGATATATAATCGACCTGATCCATTAATAGAATTGACCCGTCTAGGAATTGAAGCCACAACCTTTGGGTATACTCTACCACTGAATTAATCCGTCCCTACAACATCTTCATTTTCTTAACACATATTTTTCATTCTCTGCCATGATTTTTTTTTTAATTACTTTATAAGTAAATCCTCAAATTATTAATTTATTTATTTATTTAAACGCCCATAGGGCTTTTACCTATAATTCTTAGTTTTTTTATATATTAACTCCACACAGGAGGCCCTGAAGAAAATAATTTCCCTCAGGGCCTATCTCATCTTTGGGGATGCTGTGTGGAGGGTCTTTTGTGGAGAGGAAGGAGTGAACATGGGTCTTGAAGAGTCCCATGTTGTAGGAGGGAGGAAACACAGAGGCCGGCAGTTTGTTCCACAGCCGAGCTGTTGAACTTAAGAACGAATCGTAGAAGCGACCCGTTCTCATGTGACAAATGTCGACCGTATACAAATGTTGGGCGCGCGTTTGGCGTGTATCCCGACTACGCACCGGTGCCAAAGGGATCAATGACGCTAGTTCCTTAGAGCATCTTCCATTGTAATACCGATAGAACAAGGACAGCATACCTACCCGACGCCTGTGCTCTAAAGATTTCAGTCCGTTTGTTAAGATTGGGGAATCTATCAGACGGACCACCCGTTTTTGCACAGAGTCAAGGGTTTTTTCAGGTATTTAGTGGCTCCGGACCAGAGATGGCTGCCAAATTCGACAGTATTGCGCACTAGCGATTTGTACATGGTCAGCAGTTGGTTACTAAGAGTTTTTCAATTATTTTCGTGTTTTTCGCTATCCGGGAATGAATACAAACTCCGAAAGCATCCTGTACAGTTACATAATAATCTAGGCACAGTATTCGAAGAATATCATCTTGAAAAATTATTAATAAGTGACCAAATATTTGAAAAATAAAATAGTTTGCTTAGAAAATTTTAAAATTCTCCGTTTCATACCATTTTTTGTTCTTATATAATGAGTAATGAGAAGTTATTTTTCCACGCTTATAAAAACACTCGGTTGTAAACTATCTCCTTTGTATTTTTTCCATCATAATTAAGGCGATGCCATACGTAGTAATGCAAAATCATGTGTTTTTGGTTTGAAAATTTGGTCGCCTAGAAATGTTTCAGATGCTTTAATTAAATACTGCGAGTAGAATACATCTTGGCCTTTGAAATAATCGAGTATTTTTATATAGGTATTTTTATAAGCCCAGAAAAAAATAATGTATAGGCCTGTGAAAACTACTTTAAAGTTCAAAATCTCCTACTTACGAACCCATTTTCGGTTTGATTTTATTCTATAATGTGGCAAATTATGTTATTTATAAAATGATCGGAAAAAAATTAAATATTTATGCCTGAACATCCACAAAATAAAATAAACGGCACTTTTTGGCCATGTTTTTTTCTTACAAAAATCAAAACAGGCGGATGTTGTTGAACGGGAATTTAAACCTTATCGCCATCTACGTAAGGGTTGTTATTGATAGCGGCTCAATTTAAAATATTACACGACTTAGTGCATCGCCTTAATATAAAACAGTTTACAGTAAGGACGGGTTGTTCAACAGAATTTTTTTTTTTGATTTGTGTATAAAATTCGCTGTTCATCAATATAAAAATGTTAAAAAGTACTGATTTTAAAACAAATTTCAAAGTTTGTTCTTATTAGTCAGAAGTGTTTAGAGAGTGGATTGTAGAAGAAGTCAGGAACGTTCGAAGAACACTGAACGCATTATCTCAGCAATGGAATGAGATATGTATTCGAATTATTGTCGAAATAATGAGTTTTTTTGAATAATAATAATGTGGATTTCATGATTCTATATTCTATGAAGGACGCTCTAGAAAGACATGGCACGATCAAATAAATCAATTACTAAGTGTGGTTCGAGGACTTCGGAAGAAAACGTGGCACAGCCAAGTGAAACAAAGAGGAAAAAAAACAAATGCCAGCTTCTATAGAAGAGGAACATTAAAAAATCTAATTTTATGAATGATTTTAGTTGACATTAATGATTATACTCTGTAAATTGATTAATTATTTAATAAAGAAAAAAAAAAAAAAACTTAAAATGGGTTGTTTCAGAGGATTTGAACAATTTACCAAATTTCGAAGTTGATTTTCAAGTTCTGTGAAGGTTCTATTCAGGTTCTGTTACCATACAATTACTGGTCAGTTGTTTCAAAAACTGAAGTGATAACAAATGAATTTTAAATAAGTATGGAGGCCGTACTCTTTAATACTTGGTACCTGTGATCTTCAGCAAACTAAATAAAAACTTACAAATTGTGAATAATGAGAAATCCTGCCCTAAAATCATAAAGCTGTGGTTAATAAATGATCAATCCATGTACCTTTGAACACCTTAATGAAAATTCTCAAACTCTTTGGTTTTAGTGAGGTGCATTAGATATATTATGTATTTACAATTACTCGTTAGAAATATATTTTGCGAATGTCTGCAATAAAATAAAATCTGTGAAATGTACCTACTTAGAAATGAGACTTACTCATGTACACATAATCATACAATGTTATAGACATAGACTTAAGATATTTTGATTCGGTGGATCCTGCAGACAAGCTGGCATGTGACAGCTTTGTTGGTCTACCTATTTTGTTAAATAAAAAATAAATAAAAAACAGAACTTGAATAGAACCTTCACAAATTCACAATTCAAAATATAAAGCTTAATCTAAGACACACAACCGACCTGTCACTCGTAACCTCAAATTCGCAATACTCGTATATTGCTCTCTCACTCGTGCATATGTGTTACTCACATACACAATGCAAATATGAGTGCACTATGAAGTACTTAATTATGCTATTAAAATAACCCTATGAGTCATCGTTTGGGAATAACTAACATAAAGACATTCAGTCAAATTTAAACATTACACTAATTGGGGAAACTTTGCTGGGGTAATAACCATTAATAATTTTTGATATTTTACTTAGAAATCAATTAAGAAATCAGTAAATGAAATTAAAATACCTACCTAGAAATAATATAAATTTATCGTCTGTAAGTGGGCTACCCACAGTTTGATAATGCCTTCAGAGGGCGAAACAGCTGTCACGCGTAATAATAATTACACAGCAGAACTTGTTTAAAAATAAACTGTTTTTATAAACCCAATAATAATATTATTGTATATATAAAAAATAAAAAAATAAAATGGAGTTCTACAAATTAAACTTAATAACAATAAATAAAAATTACAAAGGAATTCCTTTAAAAATTTGTATAGAAAAAAGAGTAGGCTCATTTTTGTATGATGATTGTTTATACCATTAAGAGTTGTTGTCTCTATTAACTTCTTTGAAATATCCCAAAGACTCGGATAACAAATGATCCAAATGACTAATTTCTCATCCGGAAAATGTGTCTGGGGCAATTCTGAGGCCAGAAATGGCCCCAATTCCGTGGGGCGAGTTTGAACAGTTAGTAGGGGAAAAGGGGGCTAAACCTAACAGAAAGAATAATTGTTTTTTCTTGGTACATCGGCCGAAGATGAAGACACAGTAAGCGCAGTGGAAGAATGATAGCTTAATGATCCCGCTTCCCCTTTCGATTAATTTCTACACTCGACTGCTAGAACCATTTTATATTTTGTGTTTTCCTTTTATCCACTTCCTTCAGCATTACTTACTCCAATTGAGGATGTCAAGCGTAGTTCCACCTACCTATGAATACCGCACAAGAGTCCCAAATACCCGGAAAAAGTGACACTATAACATCCGCAATTGGGGTAGAAGAACTTTAGGAAGTAACTTTTTTATTTATTTTATTTTTTTACTATAGAGAATATTTAAACATTGTACATACAAAATATGATATTAAATATATGTATAGTAAATTTTATTTCTTGGTCCTCTTCACTAGGTGACCTGTGCTCAGGCGGACTAAATTTATTCATTTCTGTTTTATTAGTTTTCTATGTCGTTTTTAATGTTTTTTTCTGAGTTTTTTCAATAATATCTTTCAGCCAGATTTTTATTCAAGATTTGTAACTATTCAAATTTTCCATTCGCTTTATATCAGGGGGGAGGACGTTTTTTTTTCCAAATGTGGTTTTACGACCTAAAATATTTTTTATGTCATTGCGATTTGACCTAGTTAATTAATTCGTGGTATTGTAGAGGATTCATTATTTTTGAATAGTTTCAATATTATATTTTTAGCATATATTTGTTGTACTTTTGGAACATCAAAACTATTGAAAATTTCAATCGAAGGTACTTTCAGTATGGTGTTTATGATTCGTCTTTGAATTGTGTTCAGGTTATGTATATACTATGATACAGCAGATCCCCATCCTATAATTCCATATTCAATACGAGAGTGACATAAAGCGAAATAGATTTTTTTTACTTACTTACCTACTTGACTTTTCATAACTTTTTACTTATAATAATAATAATAAATATTTTATCATCTTCCTTTTTGTAACAAATAGAGATAATGATATCCTTGAATCCTGAAATCTCCTACGCTGAGGATTTCATTTACATTTTTTTTTCATAGTTATCCAGTAATGTTGGCCTCACTGGTGGCTTACCCGTACTGAGGCCTTCATTTTATAATTAAAAAAAATAATATACATAATACATTTAAAGAGAAATATATATAATCTTCTGTGTTTTATATTGGTTTTGTGTGTTACGTGTAGGTTTACATATTATTAAAATTTAGTTTCTATTATGAAGTAATTATAAATATTTTACGTTGTGTTTATTCTGAAATAATTATTATTTTATTACGTTGTTTTTTAGAGCAATTGCATTGAGAAAAATACTATTAATTTATTAAAAATCTGTTCAAATTTTTCGTTTTCCCGTTAAAGAAAGAATTTGAAAGATTTCCTAACAAAGTATTAGTCAAAAGCGAATGTTTTAAGATACTCCCCCACCTTACTCTGCCCTATTTTCTTCCCCTCCCCACCACCTTCACCCTCATAACATACCTCAATTGGGGATGCCGTAATCTCACTGGCTCACTGGTTAGGACCAGCTGGGACTTAAAAACAAATTTATTTGAAAACGCCGAATTCGAACCCGCATCCTTTGATTTCGTAGACTAAAACAGATTAAAAACGCTCAGAAACATCAACTATTTTATTTTAAGCGTATCATAGATACCGCCAACAACTTATATTAGTTCGATTTCTCTTCGAAATAGCGTAGTACATAGGCTTAATACACTAAGGCTTGATTGGTAACTACCCTTAGCTGATAGCTGACTCAGCATTTCGCTAAGTTTAGATAAATAAATTCCAAGCTTTAATTGTGGAATTTTAAGATTGGATTAATTACTTCAGTTCTTCGCTTTTATGTTAGTTCTCATTTTGTAGGCCCCTTTTTATCATTCAACATGCTTTACAATTTATTTTCTAATATGGTTGGTTGATAACTTGAAAGGGATGATCATAGGAATGTTGGGAGTGCCTGGCATTTGATAATATGGTCAAGTAACATAAGTAACTTCCCGAGAGGACCTATTGTATGTATTGTAATTATTCTGTGCGCGAAATAAGTTAAATAACAAATGCGTCATTTATTCCAAAAATGATTATTGCAGAGTGATTTAAGCATATGTAATTTTAACATATGTAGTTTAGAAACCTGCGTTCTTGATGTGTCGGAGTACTTTCAAAATGCATTCTATCAACTTTTTCGTGATAATCACGCACACGCACGTAGACCTACCCAATTAGGATTTGGCTCAGTTGTTGGCGCGGTTGACTCCAGTCTCTGGAGAAGAAAGTTCAATTCTATTAATGTAAAAAATCTTTTTTACGTGTTGATTTCTTACTTGAAAGAAGTGCACTTTAGAAAAGACAAAATACATAAAAATTTTGATTTCAGTATTAATACGAACAGGAGCATTGAATTTAGATTTAATGGGATGGGTAATAAATAAAATATCTTTTTCTCCAATCGATCCAATTAATAATCATTTGATCAAAGTCCCGTCTGCCTTCAAAATCGTATTATTATTATTAATCTAAATTCAACCTTAGACCATTGGCATTCTTAGTCCTTTGGACGGGTTTTGCGTCATTTATTCCAAAAATGATTATTGCAGAGTGATTTAAGCATATGTAATTTTAACATATGTAGTTTAGAAACCTGCGTTCTTGATGTGTCGGAGTACTTTCAAAATGCATTCTATCAACTTTTTCGTGATAATCACGCACACGCACGTAGACCTACCCAATTAGGATTTGGCTCAGTTGTTAGCGCGGTTGACTCCAGTCTCTGGAGAAGAAAGTTCAATTCTATTAATGTAAAAAATCTTTTTTACGTGTTGATTTCTTACTTGAAAGAAGTGCACTTTAGAAAAGACAAAATACATAAAAATTTTGATTTCAGTATTAATACGAACAGGAGCATTGAATTTAGATTTAATGGGATGGGTAATAAATAAAATATCTTTTTCTTCAATCGATCCAATTAATAATCATTTGATCAAAGTCCCGTCTGCCTTCAAAATCGTATTATTATTATTAATCTAAATTCAACCTTAGACCATTGGCATTCTTAGTCCTTTGGACGGGTGGAAGCAAAAAGTGGTATAGTCGAAGAAGAGGAATGCAGTTTTGGCGAAACTCTTTCAAAAATGCAGTCGCCTCAAAACGTTGGGGCAGCATTTGACGGCGTTTCGGCATGTGATGGTATTCTCGCTCTCGTAACAAACGAATTCTACCCAAAGTGCAAGGTATTATGATTTTTTTCCGATGATTGCTCCATGCGTTTATCTCAATGACGAAAAATGTAGAAATAATAAGGGACCCGTTTTTGTTAGATTATATTTGAGAAGGTGCGAACGTTATAACGCGTCAGTCAATGGTACAGAAGCGCAAATCAAAAACATTCACACTTTTATTTTATTTATTTATTAGATAGCAAAGTTTGTACATGACGTAGGTATAAAAAAATATAAATAAAAAATTCCGTCAAAGTCCGTCTCACTAGGGTTTCCTGTTCTGAGGCAGCCTGTAGTTTTTTAAACTTTTGTATGTAGTTTCAAGTTGTCTTTACATCGTCTTTATATTTTTTTGTAAGTTGATTATCCCTTTTTTCTATCAGCCATGATTTCACTTTTGTTTTAAAAATTGTAAATATCCAAATATATTCAGATATATGCTGAAAACGGTGACCAGATAAATCATCACAATGATAATTCATCACATCTTTAAAAAATTATATAAAGGCATGGAAAGTGATGAAACTAAAACTTTATTAACTGGGTTAAGTAGGTTAGGTTAAAAAAAATCATCGTTTCAAATGACTTTATATCACTTTTTAAAAGTGTGTTGAATTGTCACTGTGTTGAGTTATCATGGAACCGCTGAAAACATGGCTCGTAAGTAGAAACACTTTATACTAATCATCACTATCAATCAATATTTGTTATTTATTAGCATGTATATTTAGTGTTATTTAAGACTGTGTGTGTCAATAATAATAATCTGAATATCTAATAAGTATGAACAACACTATGTTTATTTATAATTAGTAATAATATTATGTACACATATTGACAGTGTAATTGAACATGTATATCATGTTAAGGCGAAGCTTAGTGCTAAATCACTATTTTGATTAATCTTTATAACGAATTGGTGTACATTATATATAATACCAAAGAATATGCTTTAGATACATTGAAGGTTTTCCTATCGCTTCGTTTGAATAAAAAACAAAAAAAAATAATCAATAAAAAATATAAATGTAAACTACTACAAAATTTTTTTTTCAATAGAAATGTATTAACGCGTAAAGGAAACAACTTTAAAAAAATACAGAATTATAGCTAAGATTATCTGTGACAGTTTCATTTGATTGAATTTTTTGCCTTCTTATAAAATTATTTACAAAATAAATAAAAACCACCTTTGTGCTTGAAATCGAAGGTTTGTAGACTCCGTTTGTCAAGCGATGTTAATGCCTATTACCTTCAATATAAGGTATACCCATAATATACACATTTTTGGCTGGTAGCTTCTTCTTAAGAAACTGCTTAATAGTGGTTTAACGGGAATAAATTTTAAAGAACAATAAAAATAAAATCATTTCTCCTATTTTTTGATTGATTTGGTAAAGTATTGTATATTTTTGAAGCATGGAATTTAATATTTTCTGTTCTGAAGATGTATTCGAACTGGGAGTAACCAGTATATTTTGCTCAGGTTGAGTATTGATTTTGGGCAGTGGAGTATTCAGATATATATTTTTTTTATTTAAAAAAATTAAATAAAGTTTTTGTGAATTGCAGACTTGAAATTGTAGAAATATTTCTTTTGTCGAAGTTATAACCGGAACTTTCAGAGTTGTCTTTCGTACGCCTTTTTGGGCTATGTTGAGCCACTCTGTGTGAGTGCTCAAGGCAGACGACCCCCAACCAGTTCCCATATTCTATAAGTGATTGACACAAAGTGTAGTACATTTTTTAATGTCGTTGAGGATATTACGGATTTTCTATAGAAGTATGTGTACATAGTGAGTTTTTTATAATTACGTCAAAGTTTGAGTTCAGTCGGAGATTTTCATCGATTTCGATTCCAAGATATTTGATTCTTTTGGAGTGTGCCATAGTGGGACAGAGGCGTGTTAAACCTTAATTATGTTAATAGATTCCTTGACATGTATGTAATTTGAGATTTAAGTGATATTAAGTCACGAGATATATATTGGTTTATATATCTTGAGACTTCATATGACTCAAATCTCATGTAAAGTCTCGATATATACAGGGTGTCCGGAAACTCGTAATACAAGTGGGAAACTGGTGAATCTACATCACATTTGGAGTCGATTTTGTAGTATATATTTTTTTGATTTGAGCTTTCGTTATCGAGTAAATCGAGTTAGAAGTTGATTTTTTTTTTTTTTTTTTTAATCAAATTCTTATAAATTATTACTGAAGATTTAAGTACCCAACTAATTAAAACTATTTGAAAGTAAAACAAATGAAGAAACTCGGATTTGAAGCATTATTTTGAAATCACCCTTCATTTAATCCGGTGTAATCATAAAATATTTCTGCTCTGCAGGGTTAAAACATCTGTTGTTCAACCCTAAACACCAGAAAAAACTTTAACCCTAAAATAGCCGAAAAATTTTTTTTTTTTGTTTTTTTTTTTTTTTTTGTGAAAATGCTCAAATCAAAAAACTTTATGTTTATTTGGGTTCCCCATGTGGTGTAGATTCTCCAGTTTCCCGCTTGTACTACGAGTTTCCGGACACCGTGTATATATATTGTTTTTACGACGCTCCACCGAAGATACGAATTATTTTTTAGACTGGTCTGAAGATGCCGGTTACAAGATGAAACCGGTGCTTCCATAAATAAAAATAGTTTCAAAACGTTTCATATAATACGATAGTGAGATTGATGAGTTTTAGATAAAGTGAAATGATTTTTTTAACATTATTTCTTTAGAGGAGGCCCTTTTTATGTGACAACCCAACTGCTCTCAACCGTCTGGAGCATCCTCAACTGTGGTACTTTGTGGTGCTAAAGCTAGCGGGGAAGGGAATGAGATGAGGATGAGAAAGGTAGGGAAGTACCTCGCTATTTAGATCTGGTCTCCAAACACGGCTAAAGTAATTTAAAGCATTGTTTCGATCCTGAATGGAGATCTTACACCAGGGCTATACTAAAAGTATCTTCCACTATGGAACGTGCCAGATTTTATTTGATTAATTTATGTTAATAACTTTTATTTGCGCACGCCGGGATTTGCGGATTGAGAGTTTACTCCTCGACCACTGAGTCCGTCAAGGAACAATTTTCTAAATTCATTAACTTTCCTTCGTCGAAGATGGATGCTGTGTGGAGTGCCAATATATGAGTATGAGAGATAATGTATATAGGAATCTGGGGGTCAGTGTGTTTCTTCTATGACTGCAAAACTGTATGAAATAATGATTGTGCAAAGCAAAGATTTTCCATATGGGTCCTGATAAGTTTCCATATAGGAATCGGTATGAAATAAAGACTCGTGTAAAACACGCAGTAGTCGACTTTATTTCATTTTTGCCACAAGTCCTGTGCAGCGGAGCCTTCCCAGCTTTATAAATATTGAAACCTTAGCTTGAAGGTGTGGTCGTTAAATTGCAGCTGAATGGCATAACCACAAAGTTTATACCAACATATTACCACGATATTGAGGAATACAACATAACTAGATAATCGTATAATACGTAGGTAATTTAACTAATGTATGTACTCTTGTCTTCCATTGCCACATATCTCTTGTGCTGATATTGCCTACAATTTATAAAGAAATCGCTAACCGCAAAGCAAAAAATATAACAATAATCAATTTTTTATCCTTTCCATGTATTTTTTAACCGCATTAATTTGAGAAAAAATATGTATATTATTGCAAACCGAAAGCTTTATTGCAACTTATATTCAATATAATAGTAACTCAAACATTTTACGTATATATTTGCGATCAGTGGTTGCAATCTGCAGTAAACATGCATTATTAACAAGCTTTAGTGACCGCATGTAATTTTTTCAAGCATTCAAGCGAACATTTTTTCCCTCTTTTTATTTAAGGCGATGATTTTTTTATGTATTTTCATTTTATGTGTACATGATTATCTCGTGTGCTTTTAATAATACGAAAATAATACATTTTGTTACTGTTATATAGCTTTAAAATAGCTTTAAAAATTTTACTATGGAAACCGTCCCTTTTTGTGTCTTCCTGAAAATTAAAACCTTTATTCATTACTGTCGTCGATTTTAGTACGAATAAGCGTTAATATTGAAATAAAAAACATTGCTGAAATAAGTAGATGCTTAATTTGTTTATTGTAAGATGTAATAAATTATCCTAACCTATCACTCACAGACTCAACTCTAGGGTATGGAATAACCCCTTGGGGGTATTCTTGTAAAACTAACTCAAATTACCTTCAATCAGTTCAAAATTCTATGGTTAAATTAATAGTTTAAAAAAATATTTTTTCACAGAGACGTAACATTTCATTGTTGTATCTAAACTTAAATATCTTGCCTGTGCAGGCCTTACTATGGGACAAAATATTTACTCAGCATATATCTGACTCTGAATATAAAAATATTTATTCAGCATATATCTGACTCTGAATATAAAAATATTTATTCAGCATATATCTGACTCTGAATATAAAAATATTTATTCAGCATATATCTGACTCTGAATATAAAAATATTTATTCAGAATAGTTATAGTTAGCCGGCATAGTCCAGTGGTAACGCATTGGACTGCCATTCCGAAGGTCGCGGGTTCGAACCCGGCGTGCGCAAATAAATTTTATTTGATTGATTTGTGTTATTTCACAATTAATTAATTAAAATAATATATAGTATATTTGCGGCACGTTCCAGAGTGGAAGATACTACCAGTATCGCCCTGGTGTAAGACCACCATTCAGAATTGAAACGTTGCTCCAAATGGCTTTAGCCGTGTTTAGTGACTAGATCTGAATAGCCAGGTACTTCCCCACCTTCCTCTTTCCCTTCCCCACTTACCTTCAGCCTCACAACATCCCCCAATTGGGGATGCCATAGTCTCACTGGCTCCAGACGGGAGCAGTTGGGACTCTTGTGAGGTATTCACTATAAAAAAAATAAATAAAAATATGACTCTGAATATAAAAATAAATTGGAACATGAACGCAACACTAGGTTCACAAAGAATGAAGGAATGCTTGTTCCAAAATATTGTTGTATTTTGGAATACGAACAGCCAATCCTAGAATATAACGTGCCCAAAATGTTTAACATGTTGCCTATAAAAATGCTTGCAGTAAGGACCTAGCAACATTGATTCCCTGTACACTGGTGCACGTTTGTGAAACTCTTCGGACAGGAGCGGAAGACCCGTTCACAGTTGATTTTGACTTCATGAGAACGGGTCGTTTCTTCGCCTCGTTTTTGTGAAAGTTGGCTTGTATGTGCAACGAGCTACCGGTGTTTATTTTTCCGCCTTCATATAATCCGGGAATCATCAAGATCCGCATTGATAAATTCCTTCCTACAGTCCAACGGAGTGTCGATAAACACAGAGAAAACTCTGATAAAATGATTCGTTTTCCAGTTTAAAACTGGCCTGCAGGCCTTTCACGAATGAATATCTCAGAACACGTATTCATAAAAATATTAATATTTCTCATTTCTTCCATTATATTTATTAGAACAATCGCAGCTGCAAGAAAACGTGTTCTGAAATATTCTGAATGATTAATATTTTATCAGATTGCCGTCACATTTTTCTGTATTTTAAAAAATCAACCGTACTCATTTGTCTTATATTATTTTTTTAATTTGTATTTTTAAAAAATTTACAAAATAATAAAAATTATTATTTATTGTACATGATTTATGCAAGATATCAAAATAATATTTTGTAAAACAATTTAAAAAAAACACAAGGAATAAGGACATGTTATGGTAAAACAACAATTAAGAAATTACATATTATTACAGAAACTATATTGGAAATAAAAATAAAGATTAAAATGATTGATAAAAAGATATTTTAAGTAATAGAAATAAAAATTTGAAAATTTTACTAAATATTAAAAAGACATGCAAAATAATAACAATTTTTTCACTCAAACAGATTAATCGTGGTGCGTACTTATCTAGAAATGTACCTTTTGACGGTCACATTGTCAAATTTGAATTTAGTGATATAAAAACAAAATAATGATGGAGTGAAAACCTTTTTTTAAAGTATCAAGAACTCATGTATTCTTTAAAGAAAGCTCGTCCCTTTCAAATAGTCAATGTTGAACACTGTACAAAATATAAACACTATACAGACAAGTGCGTTCTTGTCAGGTGTGTAAAACAATGTACATTTAAAATCATATCATGCCTTTTACAAATAACTTTTTCCACAGCACTCAATTAACTTTCGTTGTTCATATGCCAAGTTCAACTGCCATGTATCAGAATTGGTATTAGAACTCTATTATGGGCAGCAAACCACGCTTTTTCGGCAGCTTATAATGTAACTATGTTGAAGTTATCTAAAAATTTTACGTCCATACAATCCATTATTTGAAATAATTATTAGCATCGACTTAGAACTCAAGGGACTCATACACATTCAAACGTTTTCGCTTTTCCACCATTCGCCTCAGGAATCCATTAATGATCTCAAATTAAAATGAATTGAATTGAGCTGAATTAATTTGTTCAACTCAAGTTGATTAAGGACAAGCATCGATGTTCAATTATTTGTAAATTCTAACTTAACAACTTTCCTTTAATTAAACTTTAATTAGATTCAATCTACACCTACTCCTTTTTTAACCCTGCGGATTTAACCCTTAAGCGCCCATAAGGGGGTGTGACTAACCCCTCGGCGTGACTTCTCGGGGTGTCAAGTGTAGAGCGGAATATCTTGAGGGTGGAAGGAGTTAAATTAAGGGTAGTTTATCACGCGATGACACTGTTTTAATAGTTCGTTAGACGACGTGTGGGGCTTTGTGTGAAGTTAACAATGTTAGGTACTTGCATAAGTGTTCTTACTTAGAGTTGAATAAGCAGACCCAGAAATTATCAGTGCCGAACTCTTAAAAAGCCTACTAAATAATTAAATAATATTTGTAATGTTTTCATTTAAACATATTTAATTATTGAATAAATATTAATTATTAGTAAATACAAAACAGGTTTTGCGAGAATACTAGTGAATAAAATCAATAAAATTGATATTCATGCGAAATTTTTTAGTTTTTAAATATATCAATTTGAATTGTTATTTTGTATTCGGGAATGAATTAATGCAAATTTCGGAAGCTGAAACTCGACAGATTGCCTCGTTATCTATAACAATGCATTCTATCAACTTTTTGTGGCAATCATGTACAAACGCGGACGTATTTTCCTGAAGCATTTTCCTGAAATCGGATGACATTACACCAGTGTAATAAATAAATGTCGGTCATACGCAGTCAAGTTCCTGAGAAGGAAGGTACAATCTACAGTCAAACCAAAACATTGTTTTCAACGTATGTATTATACAGGGTTTTCCAATAAGAGGTGTTATTTTGAATAGCCCGCTCTTTCGGTAGATGTTACTTTTGAAGCTGTCATTTTTTGACATTTGACAAGTTAAAACTACGTCATTATAAAAATGGAACGATACACGCTTCAATAATGCATTAAAATTATAAAAATTCACTTGAGTGAATCAAATGCAAATCATCTTGAGTGATTGAGGCCCATTTCCACCTCGGTGGCTTCGTCAACAAGCAAAATTGTCGCATATGAGGCTCGGAAAACCCAAGAGTTATTGTTGAAAAGCCTCTTTATCCTCAACGTGTGACTGTTTGGTGCAGTTTATGGTCCGGCGGAGTCATTGGCCTTTACTTTTTCGAAAATGAGGCTGGAGCAACAGTTACGGTGAATGGATTGCGCTATTGAGAGATAATTAATGATTTTTTATGACCGAAATTGGATGGTATTGATTTGGACAACGTTTATTTTCAACAAGACGGCGCTACGTGCCACACAAGCAACGACACCATTGATCTTTTACGATTGAATATCAAAATAACACCTCTTATTGGAAAACCCTGTAGTTAAATTTTCAGTATGGTTTCAATAAATTAAAGTCCCTTCGAACTAAAAATACACAGGAGACCCCGAGGAATATAATTTTCCTCTGGGCCTATTTCATCTTTTTGGATGCGTTGTGGAGGGTTTTTTAAGAATAGGGAGGAGAGGAAGATCTTGGAAGGAAAAATGTATGCGGGGTGGTTAGGAATATGTGTTCCGGAGAGAGGACAGACCGCAAAACATCTCAGTATTAGCATACACTTGGCACATTGCGATACTCTTCTATTATATTGACTCTCGACATGGCCCGAGTATCTGGTTCACTTGATCGTGCCGTGTATTCAGGAAGACCTCAGGCGTCCCTGAATTCTTTTACCATTCATATAATGAAGGAGAGTGTGGTGTTTAAGATAGATGTTCTGTGTTCAATTCCAAAACGGAGAAAACTTACTTATATAAACTCTATCTATATCCATAATCTGGTTAAATTATTCGTATTCCTGTTAAAAACGAAGCTGCAGGCCTTTGACGAATGAATTGACAGATTTCCCTTCAAAGGATCCTATTTCCTAATACCTGCATGAATACGTGTTCCGGTATATTAAGAATGGACTCAGATTTTAATAAGAAATGAATTGCCACCAAGTTTTTAACAAGATTTCAATAAATTAGCCATAGTAATTTTTAGCTGTGCAGTCGCAACTGTTACCTTTGTTTTTTTTTTATTTTCCGAGTCTTTGTTTCATATTAATTGAGGTTTATTATTCTATTTTATCTTCTTTTTCAATGCCGAAAAAACACCTTCCAAAAAATACAATTGGAAATCGTAAGAAGTAACCTTTCTACCTACCGAAAGAGATTTTTGTTACCAGGCTAGCAGAAGAACGCAAGTTAATAGTGTTGCCTTTGTTACTAAGCCTAGACAAAGGCTTCACTATCTTTCCAGGAACACTTTAGTTATTAGTTGGCTAAATAAAGACATATTATCCTTGGTTGAATGTTAAAGAGCACAAGAGTAGAGGGGGGCGGATAGGAACCGGTGACAAATGGCAGTGGACATCGCGCAGGGTACAATCGTAAAGATCTACTCTGCTGCGCGCAAGGGCAGAGGTGAACAACCGGAAAAAGTGGCCAATTGCATAAAAGGGCTAGGTGATGAAGTCTCGTTTAGAACAGTCTCAACTGCTCCCAACCTTCTGGTGCAAGTGAAACCATAAAATTCTCAATTAAGTTATTTTATGAGGCTGAAGGTAGTAGGAGGGGAAGGGGTATCAAATCCGTATCACCAAATAGGGCTAAAGCCATTTCAAGCAACGTTTCAAATCTGAATGTTGGTCTTACACCAGGGTGAGAGTTTTTTCCACTCTGGACCGTGCCACAAGTATACTATATATATATTATTTTTAATGAAAAAAAAACATTTATTGCTGTGAAAATGAAATTATAAAATTATTGCAAAGGACCTCATTTGCTTCTTCAAAATTATAAATGGTATTATTGATTCACCTACTCTACTGCAACTCATTCCCTTCAATATACCCTCGCAAAGACTCAGAAATAATGAACTGCTCTTCCTCAACCATCATTCGACAAATTATGGATATTATTCACCATTGTCCAGAATGTGTAGACTGGCCAACTCAAGTCAAAACCTTAAATTTTTTGGGATAAGTCTGAATGATTTTTGCCAGTTGTTAACAAGTGACGGAATATTATAAGTGTCCTGTGGTCCTGACCCACGGCGTATTCTTGACTTGATTCGACTTGTCACTTTATTTTCTTATATTATATCTACCACATGTCTTTGCTTTCATGTACCTTTGTCTACTTCTGTATTTTTCATTTTACTTTATTCGTGTTATTATTTTGTAATTTGGACGATGTCCGTAAATAAATAAATAAATAAATAATTTCATTTTAGACAAATATTTGATAATCCTTCATGTGTAATCTTTACACTCCATTCTGTCAAATTGCGAAATGCAAATCCGTTCTTTTTGCATTACACGGGCGAGTAACTAAAATAATCTTTGGATTTCGCAGTTGTCGACCCCTGCAGTTTCTTCTTATACCTACTTCTCGCTCATATCACAATGGCCGGGAATTAAATGGACCACACATTATTACACGGAGGTAGTCACAGTTGCTGCCCGCTCTCATATCCTATAATATGTACCTACACAGCTTCCCTCGCTAGCTGTAGCTGTGGCTGTACCATTCTCATCGCGCAAGACACTCCCCGCTACCATTTGTACCACATCTCCCCCATTGTTGGCGACTGACGTTTGCCCAATTTGTAGATATATTTTAGAGAGTAGATAACATAATCTACAATTCTAATAATAAAAAATAGAGTATTTATCTGCGGATTAAAATTAATATACTAATAACTGGCTGACGTATACCCGGCGATACTCGACTTTTCTCCACTTTCAATAAATATAATTTTTTGTTACGGTAGAGGAATCTATCAAACGAACTGACCGTTTCTGCACAAAGCAAGGGGTTTTTTCAAGTAGCTTGGGTCTCCAGACCAGAGGTGGCTGCCAAATTCAATAGTAGGGCGCACTTGCGATTTGTACAGGGTCAGCAGTTCTCCCTATCTGCACTTTTATTTTGTGAAATAACTTATATATTATGTATAGTTCATCGCTAAATTGAAAGTGAAATAACCGTTATATTATTTATTTAGGGGAAGGGAGGGTAAGATGGAAGGAGCGGGCAAGATGGAAACTATCAACCTATCGCAAACCGCGCGACAAAGTGCCCGTGTCTCTATGCACACAGATATAAGCGCCCATGTTGTATTTATGTCCTGTGACTCGGTTCGGCTTGCGCCACCAAGCGACTTACACGCGTGTTTTGTATTTTCGCGACGAATTATTACAAAATCAGTTGACTTTAAAAGTGTGATTACTCATACAAAGTAAGTAATACTACCATTTTGTTTTTATAAACACTTACTATAAAGGATAGATGGTATGAATTGATATTTAAAGAGGAAAAAAATTAAAGGATTTTCAAAGATATTGATATTATTATTGGCAGTTAGCTTATGGGCAAGATGGAAAATTGCATTTTAGGGCAAGATGGAATAGTTTCCATTTTGCCCGCGTGCAATTATTTTGATTTCTGTTTTAATTTTTTTCAACTAATTGAGAATGATTCTCTTTATAGATGGTGTTCAAGTATATTAGAAAGAGCAACATAGGATCTTGGATCTTGACTTGGCAGATAGCGATGGACGAAGCTGTAACTACTACAATACGCGCAGCTTCATAGAAATATGGAATTGCGATCGGAACTTACACCGCTATATCAAAAAAGGTATCGCGTCCAAAAACCTACGTAGATTTCAAACTGCTTTTTCGAAAGAACTTGGTAGAAAAATTTGTGACCTTGCCATTGAACGGGACTCCCTTTTTTACGGCTTAACAAAAGAAAGTCTACAGCAATTTGCTTATGAGGTGGCGGTACAAAACAAATACCGCATCCATTTACATGTGAGAAGGCTGGGGGATCATGGCTTAACGAATTTATGAAAAGGAATCACCAACTAACTTACAGGACACCGGAACTCACAGCTTTAGATCGCTGTTCTGCTTTTAATCGCACGCAGGTGACATCTATAATATGGATGAAACTGGTGTTAAGACTAGTGCCTCTAAACCTCCTCGAGTAATTTCTACAAAAGGCAAAACACAAGTAGGCGTTGTAGCAACAGCAGAAAAAGGGCTACTTACCACAATGAATTGTGCTTGCAGTGCAACTGGTCGCTTCAATCCACCTTTCTTTATATTTGGACACAAGAAGAGAATGAATAAACGTCTTTTGGATGGAGCTCTCAATGGCTCTCAAGCTTGGTGTTCTGATTCGGGCTGGATAACTAATGACACCTTTAACAACTGGCTTCAAATATTTATTGAGAAAACAAGACCAACAGCAGATAGAGCTGTTTAATTAATTTCAGATAATCATGTTACTCATCAAAACCTAGAAACTTTAAATTTTGCTCGAGAAAAACATATAATCATGGTCAGTATTCCCCCCCACACAAGCCACAAGCTGCAACCATTGGACGTCTCGGTTTACCGTTCATTCAAAGTGGCTTTTGAGCAAGACCTGACACTTTTCAAAATAATCATCCTGGAAGAAGAGTAAATCAGTTTTATTTAGCTAGGCTAGTATGCATCGCCTATGAAAAAAGTGCTACTGTGCAAAATGCCACTAGTGGGTTCAGAAAGGCTGGCATCTTCCCATATAATAGACATTTGTTTATAGATTTAGACTTTGCACCGGCCACTGTTTATGAAAACGCTCCAGTAATTGAAGGCGAACAAAATTCCATTCTGACTGATGAGGGAAACAAAAATACCGACACAAATGATTCAGCAATTGATAGCCAATCTCACGTCAACGTCAATATTGCAGACAATATTACCAATGAAACATCTACTTTCCATGATGGTTATGAAAAAATACAGGATGAAGAAGTGCAACTTAATTTTGATAATACACAGAATACGATGTCAGAAGAAACGAGTTCAGGTGTTATTGATAAGAGTTTGAAACAACCATCCACCTCGCACTTAGTTTCTCCAATTAAAATACTTCTATCACCAAAAGTTAATCCTACAATAAAGAAACGAAAATTGATATGTCAAAAATCAGAAATCCTAACTAGTTCTCCATTCAAGAAACTATTGAAAAAAATACGGAGCTGAAAGCGAAACCAAAATTAGTCCTTAATCCGGTCATCAATGGCAAGAAAAACAAAGGAAAGGGCAAAGGAAAGGGTAAAGGAAAGGAGAAAAGGACAGGAAAAGATGAGAACATACTACAACATCCGGAGCAGTCAACACAAGACGATGTGTTGTGTGTATTATGTGGAGAAGCATATGTGGAACCGCCCACAGAGGACTGGGTACAGTGTCCAGAGTGTTGTGGTTAGGCACATGAACTATGTTCAGACATAGAAAACGGTTGTCTTTTATGTGTCAATTGTAAAATGCAAGGATATCCTATTCATTCCACCTTGCCCTTATAAGCTTTCCATCCTGCCCTCAGGGTTAGGGCAAGATGGAATTATTCCTGTTTTTCTTTTAAGAGTCTTAACAGATTTTATACTCAGTTTTAATTATTTTTAATAACGCAATTTTATAAGCATGTAAGATCTCTATGAAGACTTATTAAAATAAAGGATTAATATTATGTTGTTCTAATTTTTTTTACATCTTAAAGTTAAGCCTTCCATCCTGCCCTCCCTTCCCCTATTAATTTTCTGAAAATCGACAATTTACATTTATTTCAGTTTGTACAAAAGTATTATACAGCCAAAATAAAACCAATTATGGACTTCCTCCTTGTGACTTTACCTCTACTGAAACAGCATAACAAGGAATAAGTAAATTAAATTTGTAAGAAAGGAATATACAATCAAAAATTATACAGAACAAAAGATTATATAAAGCGAAGCATTTTCAAAACAAAACATTTATAGCCATGGAGAGAGGTTGTAGATGTAAATCAAATCATAATAGAAATATAAACAATAGAGACATAATATTATTCACAAACCATCAGTTGTCACCATATGTATAGTTCTTCGCTAAATTGAAAGTGAAATAACCGTTATATTATGTATAGTTCTTCGATAAATTGAAAGTGAAATAACCGTTATATTATGTATAGTTCTTCGACAAATTGAAAGTGAAATAACCGTTATACTATGTACTTCGCTAAATTGAAAGTGAAATAACCGTTATATTGTGTACAGTGCTTAGCTAAATTTCATTCTCTTCAAAAGAATATCAATTAAAAACAAAGCTTCCAAAACAAGACGCATCGCCCGACTAAAATGCATTTATTGATCGAACAGGAAACGCAGTTCGTTGATGCATTTAGTTGCATTCTACAATATGCAAAGTGTCCTTTATTTAGCATTCCCTTCATGTCATCATCTCTGCTTTTTACCCATCATTACCTGGGCTGAAAATATTCAAAATATTCAATTATTCAAGAAAAAATGAAGATACATTTTGGCCGCAATTTATTTCGCACAGAAAGGCACAACAATTTGTCATGGAGCGGAATTTTGCAAAATATGACGTACTTTTTACTAGGTATTGAATGCAGTTGTTTTTGCTTGATATTTAAATTTCGGTAACGGATGTGTTTCAAGTGTTATGACGTTTCTTAAGCAGATGTAACAGTTATCAAAATGTAACCATATAAATGGTATCGTTTGACTGTTTTATTTATGTGATATAACGTCGTTATTTTTGTTTGTTCTGTTTGGAGCCAGTGAAACTTTGGCAATCCCATTTGTGAAATGTTGTGGGGTCGAAGGAATTGGGGTAGTGAAAGGAGAAGTTTGAGAAATTCTTTGCAAATAAGATTTAGTCACTAAACGTAGCTAAAATCATTTCAAGAAACCTTTCCAAACTGTGTGATGCTTTTTCCTAGAAAACTAGTTACAGATAAAATAATTGTACCTTTTAGAACTGCCTTAGTTTGTTTTTTTCCATGAACAAAGAATATAATTGCAAAAAAAATAATCATTTGAAATCACACTTTGTAGACATTCAGCACAGCAAATTAATTCTACATTTTAGCTCTTAAATCTACAGAAGAATTGTTGTTGTGGTACTTCCTCTAGAAACTCTCAATTATTAAAGTTATTGTCCTGTGAAAAATCACAAGTAGTCTGAGTTTTGGACAAATCAGTTCCAATTTTAAAAGTGGTAATTAAAATATATATTTTATATTATTGGTAGGATATCCAAACAAATACTTCCAATTTTGAAAATGACACTTTAATTCAAAGCAACAGTTCTAGACTTCATTGAACTGGTTGCACACAGAAGGAGTCATAACCGAAATTTTTGTGGATTATATTAAGAAATTGGGATATACGCGTGTACTTAGATGCCTAAAAGCATATACCTACCTATGTAATATTATCTTTTCGTTTTTGATACCTCCTCAGATCTGGAACTGCACGCGTACCAGTCCCTTAGATTTCGAATGCTTGAAGTGCAGCGTCTTCCACTAATACTCTTCCAGCAATCTTCCTTTGGAATATCAAATAATTTAAATTGGAAATTGGAAATCGGATATCAGGCGCTCATTTTTATGCATAAAAAATTGTTTTTGTCATGTTTGAAGGTTCGCCAATTCTGGCGTATATGATACAATAATGATATGGCTAGGAAATCGCCTCGTGACATCCAATTTAGATTGACATGTCGCCAGTTCGATCCCCGGAGCACAGCAAGGCTGATGGCTTGCTGCATTTTGCATGTAATTTGAATAACAGATGCACCTTTTTGCATCGATGTCACTGCAACAGCGTTTTTCTTGCTTATTTGATGAACCGCTGCTCGACTCCCATGTAAAAATAATCATAGTGAATACTACTCGGATGAATGAAGAATTCTTGGGGGGTTACGCACGCATGATACAGTAGGCCAATTTATTTAGACTAGTGATACGGTTTCATTGAGATTGTGGAATCTTCTTTGCTATAGCATTTCGTTTCTTTTTGAAAATATTGGTGCTTCATATAAGAACTCTGAACTTAATTCTTTCATAATTAAAAATATACTAAATACTTAATCATTCCGCCTGTCCATAATGATCTTATTAATGTGTCTGCATCTTGTTATCATGTTATCAGTGACTGTACTGTGACGCATTAGCTCGTGCCAGGTACGGGTAAGGATATAATCCTTTTCTCTGCCTAATTAAAACTTGTGATCTGCAGGATCGTTCCGCCCCGAACCAATATTCAAAATATTGTCCACTTTTGTACTGACAAGCTTTTGGTATCTCGGTGATGTGAATGGAAGTCGGGCCCACACTTCGATAATGTTAAGATAGATTGGATCACAAGTCACATTAAAACACCAATCTTTGCACAAGCACGGCGTTCATCACTTGCAGTGATTATGTTTTCCACAGCTTTTACGGTGAATTATATCAGTAGTTACTGGTAGAAATTTTCAATATGTAATATTGAACATTTAAACAGCGATCTATACTCATCGAATTCTCACGTCATCGGAAGGCTGGAGCCTTTTGCGGACTCATTACCGCAAGTGGCGATTCGTATGAAAAGGCAAAGACCCAAGCTATTGGGTCTTAGCTCTGTAATTTTCGGGGGCAGAACGAAGCTAGACCAATGTAAAGTATAGGGTTTTCCAATAAAAGGTGTTATTTTGATATTCAATCGTAAAAGATCAAAAGCTTCGTTGCTTGTGTGGCAGGAAGTGCCGTCTTGTTATGATTGAACATTGTCCAGATCAATACCATCCAATTCCGACCATAAAAAATCATTAATCATCTCTCGATAGCGATCCATTCACCGTAACTGTTGCTCCAGCCTTATTTTCGAAAAAGTAAAGTCCAATGACTCCGATGGACCATACTTCGCACCAAACAGTAACATGTTGAAGATAGAAAGGCTTTTTAACAATAATTCTTGAGTTTTCCGAGCCCCAGATGCGACAATTTTGCTTGTTGAAGAAGCCACCGAGGTGGAAATGGGCCTCATCGCTCAAGATGATTTGCATTTGATTTACTCAAGTGAATTTTAATAATTTCAATGCCTTGTTGAAGCGTGTATCGTTCCATTGTTATTAATGGCGTAGTTTTTACTTGTCAAATGTCAAAAAATGACAGCTTTAAAAGTAAAATCTACCGAAATAGCGGGCTATTGAAAATAACACCTCTTATTGGAAAACTCGTTGTAAACCGTTGGCGTTACGAAACAGTGACTATAACCAAATACCCTATAATATTAATAATACCTCCAATTTCTGACATTTCTCATACATTCTGATGGCAACATGCTGCTTGCGCCTAGGTTTTCTTCAAATATATTTTTATGGATTTTATGTGTTTAATTTTTTTTAAATTTCAAACTAATAAATTAGTGAGACCGAACAAAATAATAGATAACCTACGTATGATTTTAAAGCTTATACCTGACAAATATTAAAGCGGCTATTAACTTTGTCTTCGATGGTTAAGAAATGTCATAAAATACTTAGATTAAAAAATTGTGAGATTTTTTTATTTTCTTATTTGTAGATTTCAATTTTAAGTAATTAAGAACATTTTATTTGCTAGAATTTAACGAACTCTTATTTTATTTCAGTCGTCTTAAATATCAATACAAATTGAAAATATCTCCCGAGTAAAAATAAATGCCGCCAATGGGAATTGAACTTCTCATCATTAAAAAATAATAATATTTGTCAAAAATATTTCACCAATAAATGAAGATATCATATGTCTCGACGCCATCTAGTGAGAAATTTAGCACTGACAAAGCCTTTCCTATAAAAATAAAGTTGGTTGTTTACAGGTGGAAAAAATATAATAAGCAGTAATTTTTTACTGGGGTACTAGTACGTATTGAATCATTTGGGCTTGCCCTCCTCCACGGAGACCGTCAAAAGGCCGGCATACATTTTTAAAATTATATATTGCGTCATTTTTCACTAACCTGCGCTAGTACTAAAATAATAACCTTCAGGGTTGTAAAAATGTAGAGAATCCGTCAAATCTGTGCAAAATTCAATTCAATATCACGTTCAGTTGATTGATAGTTGGTTGCAATCCGTTATAAAAAAGTATTATAAAATTGTTGTTACTAGATATATTGGAATAAAGAAAAATTTGTGTCCGAAACGTTGGCTAAAGAAGGAGTTAGCGCAACACGGCATAACACCCCAAAAACAAATAACAAAAATACTTTTGGCCGTGAAAATCTTAAATCATATTTGACATCTAAGGCTAACTAATTTCATACAACATTATTGCACGTTGGAAGCTGATTAATAATAATAATAATAATAATACTTGGATGACTTGTATAGCGCCGTTTTTGTGCAACAACACCTCAAGGGCGCTGACGTTGTACTATTAAATAAATGGTTTTATAGGAACACATATTATATATATATATATATATATATATATATATATTGGTAAACCATATACAGTATATTAATTAATTTTGCTCAAAATTTTGCCTGACTGCAGGTTCGCATAGTGAGGCAGATTAGGTCCAACTTAAATATACGTACCATCATTATCTCTAGACAATGAATTTGTAACTTCCCGAGGGATCCCTCTAGTAAAATTTGAGATCTTAGTAATACGTTCATCAGACGTAATTAAAATAAACCCAACAGATCGATTTTCTAAAGCTGCTAGGGCAAAGTCGACCGTAGGTCCATCTATTACGCTGGGCCGCGCGCCGAATATTGTTTTACACGACTTCATCACTTATGTCGTTAGATTCCCACTTTATTTTAGAGATTTGATTAGTTTGTCCAATACACAGTGCCACGCGACGCATATTTTTTGACAACAAATCAATCGAAAGAAATTTGAAGCAGTATTCATATCAGATCATCAAGATGGTTCATTCCGAGCACACCTAAGAGAATGTCTGTAGGATAGAGCCACGGGTAGTGGCCATACTCCCTCAAGTAGACAAATCTCAGACATTTCTTATGAACTTTCTCCTGCACGAGGAAATGGAGCGGGCTCCAAAACACCAACCCACTTTCAAGCTTACTCGTAACCAATAAGTTGTTAAGTTTTATGAGAATCCGGGTGTCTCTAGTACTACTTATGTTCCTAATTCAATATGTGTTTCTGTTTTAGCAATGTGGCCAACACAAAGACGGTCTGGAGTACTCCGGGTGGCCACGCTCAAGGAACTCTATGACCATGAAACAAGGATATGAGGTAATTAGATCATTTTATATTTTAAGTTACTTATTCGATTGTCGAATTTCACTGCACGCTTATTATGCAAATAATTATAATAGCATCTGGTTTCAACTTAATAACTGCAAAAAAATAACTATTTATGTCGTGTGAGACTGTAAAAAATGCATTTAAGTTCCATTTTGTCTCAATCAAAGTTAATTTTGAAGTTTAGAAAATATGCATAAATTAATTTAACCCAAGCGAACACCCGAAAAACTTATTTTGTTCATGTTTACTTAAACTCCCGACTTAAATAGTTGTCTCTATTAGATATTTTAGTTGAAATCGAATGTTGTTTTTTTAAAGAGCATTGGCATACAGCGGAATTCGACAAGTTTACGACATATTTTAAGTACCTAATTCATATGGTGTTATATAGTTTTCCCTTGTGTACGAAAAATTATATTAACAATAATATTAAATTAACAATAAATATAAAAAAAATATATATAATATTTTGCTGATTTTTAAAGTGCCGTTTTTATGAAAAAACACCCCAGGGGCGCTGTACAAATAAATATTTAATAAAATTAAGATTTATAATTATCACTAGTGACTTAAATATACGACTTAATGCTAGTGACTGAATGATCAACAAAATAATCTACATCTTTACCGCAATATTAAACAGATTGAGGTGTAAGGCTCCCGTTGACATTATTAGAATTTACCGATTTAAATTTTCATTTACTTATTGATATTTTTGTTAGTATTTTTACTATTCCTCTTATAAGTGTCAGTTTGATCACCCTGTGGTTGTGGCTGATAAGCCACTACTTTGGTACTTTGTAATACTAATTTAGTTAACAGCATAATGTATTCTTTTTTTTAAAGCTGTACGTCTCAACCCAGAAATTCCCTAGTGAAATTAACAGTTTTTGATTTTATTGTATTCCACTGTTTTTTGTAATAAATTATTCGTTGGTAAGTAAATCAATAGAATTTCAGTAGCAGCAGGAATACAATTGTACACTAGGTTTCTGTGAATTATCTTTTTATAATCTTTTCCGATTTTATGTCCGGGTTAAATCTTCCCCATAGGAAAAACTAAACTCTTCCACACACTTTTCCACAAATGATCATCTAGTCAATCAACATTATGCAAGTGCATTAAATAAGCAAAATAAATACAAAACAATACAAGAACAACACGTCAACTCACCAGAGATCAAATGGGAAAATAATTCACCGACTCCAGATATTTTCATATCAGAGGGTTCGGCTCGGTAGGACTCCTAACAGGGCCTATAAATCCTACTGATCCCTCAACATAAATATTTTAAAAATCTTTAAAAATCTATCGTTGATTTTTGGATTTTTATATATAATTTTTTGATCTAATACGCCTAAATTGTTAATGGGAGAGCTAAGTATAATGCCAGTAGCCGAAATAACGAATGGTAATATTTTCATAGTCTGAGAATGCCGAGAAAGTTTTTCCAATACTTGCATTTCTCCGAGAAAATTACATAAATGAAATAGAAATAAATTAACACTTGTAAATGCAGGCATCTTTCTGTAGCTTTAGTTTCCTTGGAAGGTCAATGCCTCTTTTCAAATATGTCCGCAATATTCACCCCTCTGATCTGATTACCACATCTAATGCACAACTATCGTAAACTAATTTTCCGTATTTCAATATCCCACCCCTATACAATGTGAAACTACCCCTAACCACAGTCCTGTGACTTAAGTTCGCTGCCAGTTGTCAGACAGACAAAAAAACTATGGGAAATTATTACTGTAAAGCTGAATACGTTATATACTACAGAGTTTCTTTGATAAAATATTTGTATATTATAATGGAATGTTAACATGAGGCCAACATTTAGAAGAATGTTCCGACACAGACCAAATATTTAAAAGCTGTGACGTACTTGATATACGCCAATTATATGTTAAAACACTACTAAACTACCTTTTCTACCAAAAAAACAAACCCCAACAAACACAAAATATCACTAATAGACCGGTCAGACAAGCGTACAAAGAAAACATAAAATTTTTTTTTTTTTTTTTCGAAGAAAACTTCTTCTAACTGCTTTTCACTTTGTGATGGCATTATTTATTTTTTATTAAAACACAAATAACATTGTTTACATCACTTTATTTCGATACAAAATCTCAACATGTTTCATGAACCAAGCACTTCATCAGGAGCACAAGTATACAAAAAAAAAAAAAAAAAACATAAAAACTTCGACGGTAAACACTACCTTTGGACAAAGACACCATAAATACCACGCTATTGAAGCATTCAATAGTCTTCCACTTGAAACAAAAATTGAGGAAAATAAAAATAAATTCAAACACAAAATAAAAAAATGGATTAAAGAACAAAAAGACAATATTACCAAAATTCTATAACATAAAAGAATAAAACATATACACGAAACACGCACAAACACATAAATCATTATAAATGCCGACTTACATTCTCTTTTAATATTTTTCTTTTAGTGTGATAATTATATTTCAATTTTTAATCTTTATTTTTAGTTTAAATTTATCTTTATTTTAATGTTGTTTTTCTTTTTTTTAAATGTATAAATTCTTATATTATAAAATGGGGGCCTCAGCACGGGTAAACAACCCAGTGAGGCCAACATTACTGAATTAGAATATGAAATATTGTAAAATAATGTATCAACAACAATAAAAAAATGATTTATTGGCTACTACGTAGCTAAAACGCTAGCTTGCTACTAAGAAAAGGACGTCTAAACGCGGACAGTGCCTTCAAATTAAATGTTTTAATTGGCACTAAAGGCTAGTGGTTTTACAAAATTAGAACAAATCATCAAATTTCAAAATTTTGTGAAATTTTCATTCAAATTCTGTTAATACCTATGTCATTGTGGTCAGTTGCCATGCGTAAAATCTGTATAAATAAAAATGTTAATGTTCGTTTGTTCAAAATGTTAAATCTCTGAAAGTTATTCACTGATTGCTTTGAAATTTTGACACAACTTTGCATTCAAATACACTTATGTTTTTATATACTATTATATATATATATAGGTATCATCGGTGACAGGTAAATACATGTTTTTGTTCTAACAGTGCCATCTTTTTGACGAAAGCACCTTTTTTTAAGCTGCGCCATCTGCTGCACGTAAAAGAAACACGCAGTATTGTTTCTCTATTCGCACAGACAGACCGAGCCACATCAACGCTTAGCGGGGTACAGCTAGTATTTACATAAAAAATATATTCATCACTTCACACTAATATAAATAAGCCATTATAAATTATTATTTAGTGAGCGAATAATTAATTTAAATCAACGGTTGAGTAAGTAGACATTGTAAACTTAGTTATCTCGTATTCCTAGGCAAACTACCTATGACAACAACGAAAGCACATATATTTTACTATGCTCATTCTCCAATTCCTAGATTCGTAAACTGTGGAACATCTCATACAGTAACTGTAACAACTCGGATCTTCTAACAAATATATAATATAAGAAATTCATTTTCTGAAGCTACATTTTAATAAATTAATTGTCTACCGTTATTTGTACTCTTTCTCATATAGCGTAATATTATATTAAATCATCTTTATTTGCTTTTAATGGAACTCAATGGAATGTTTCCTTTCTTTAAAACTAAATCATTTAAAAAAATAACGTGAAAAAAGTCTCAAAATTAATGTAAGGATTTTTTTAAGGTTTATTTATATTCACAACATACTTCAATTGTGGATGCTGTCAGTCTCTCTACACATTGCAGAGGGTAGTTTCTGGAGCCAGAGAGACTGACAGCATCCCCAATTGGAGTATGTTGGGGGATGAATGTAGTGGGGAGGAAAAAGAAGACAGGAAACTTCTGGTCACTAAACACGGCTAAAGTCATTTCAAGCGACGCAACGTTTCGATTCCGAATACTGGTCTATCACCTGAACAATACTAAAAGAATCAACAACTCGAAACGTTCCACAGATACAATAAAAATATCATTTTATTTTGAATTAATGCATTGCGAAATCACACAAATATTTCCTTGTGCAGACCTGCAGATTCGTAGCTAAGGATGGAAACATTAATATTAATTAAGTACAATCACACAAATATGTTCTTGAGCAGATCTGCAGATTCGTAGCTAAGGATGGAAATATTAATATTGATTAAGTAAAATCACACAAATATGTTCTTGTGCAGATCTGCAGATTCGTAGCTAAGGATGTAAACATTAATATTGATTAAGTAAAATCACACAAATATGTTCTTGTGCAGATCTGCAGATTCGTAGCTAAGGATGGAAACATTAATATTAATTAAGTAAAAATTAGGTTATACCCATCGATGTAATATAGGTTTTTCCAATAAAAGGTGTTATGTGTATTTAATTCCGGCCATAAAATGATTTTTTATGGCCGTAATTGGATGGTATTGATCTGGACAACGTTTACTTTCAACAAGACGGCGCTACGTGCCACACAAGCAACAAAACCATTGATCTTTTACGGGAAAAGTTTCCGGACCGTGTTATCTCTAGAAGAGGTGATCACAATTGGCCATCGAGATCTTGTGATTTAACACCTTGCGACTTCTTCCTTTGGGGCCACGTAAAGGTCTTCGCCAACAGCCCAGCTTCGATTGAAGACCTCAAAGATGGAATTCGTGAGGCTATCGAGGACATAAGGCAGCCACTTTGCGTTTTGGCTATGGAAAATTTCATGAAAAGGATATGGTCCTGTAGACGTGGTCGTGGTGGTCATTTGACTAGTGTTATTTTTCACTATTAACGACATACCTTCCTCTTTATAATGAAATAAACATTTGATCATTCATATTAAAAAATGGCATTTTTCTTTGAATATCAAAATAACACCTCTTATTGGAAAACCCTGTATATCATTGAAAAAGAAGATAATACAAAATAATCTAAAAGAAACGTGATACAGAACAAGACACATCAAAATAAGAAGATAACTGTCATAATTAGAGTTAAGACTCCTGTTCCGGTAAGACAAGATATCCTGGGTTCGATTCTTAGTTGTGACCGTTGTTTTTTCACTTTCCTGTGTATTGTTCTGTTTCATGTTTCGTGTTTATTAGTATTAGGATATAATTCAAAATTAATTTATTCATAATCCTATCAATATATATATCACACTTATGTTTCTATAAAATAGTATTTTTTAGTTATTTTATGTTATCTTTATTATTATTTCATGTATAACTACCACAACACGGGCATTAACCTAGTATGGTAGTTATTAAAATGTAACATGTAAACATTTATTAAATAATAAAAAAATAAAAAATAAAAAAATGTATCTAATTTCAAAACAGCATCGTGACTTTGATTAACTTAACGTTATTTAATAATACTTGGTCGAGGAATAAGACTCTTGTAAACTCAAGTAAATATAATTTGAAATTTTTTTTGATATTTTACAAATTACTCATTAAAAATAATAAATTTTTGTGGAAGATACTCTTAGTGTAAGATGCCTTGGTGTAAGACCAACATTCAGAATTGAAACGTTGCTTGAAATGGCTTTGACAGTGTTGGGTGACCAGATCTGAATAGCCAGGTACTTCCCCACCTTCCTCTTCTCCATCTTCTTCCCTTCGCCACTACCTTCAGCCTCACAACACATCTCACTTGGAGATGCCATAGTCCTCTATGCCATAGATTACTAAAAAAATATATTATTTACATTACAATACAATATAATACATTTTTTTTATACATATTAACATGATTCAATGATACAACACACCCCTTAACTATATACATACCTACCTATAAATCAAACTCCTGTCTGACAAAAAGGTATTTGCGGCATTTGTGGAGATTGGAGTGTTAAGAAGTTTTCCATTTCTTTTAATTTTAATCAATGAATTTTCCAAAATCCCCTGAAAACCCGCTGCTTGACAGCACTTGTACATAGTAGATATTTACCTACCCCTACGGTCAACTTGTGGACAAATTTGCAGGCGTGTTTGCAGCATTACGCATTACCACCCCGGGGTTCAAATCTCGGCTAGGGCAGAAGATTACTTAACAGCAGGGGGAGGCGGTAGATGTGGTCCATAAGGGAGGGTCGTTGCGACGTTTGGCAAATAGTGGTCACAAATCATACCACTCTCTGCTGTGACAAACCTAGCCCCTTGACCGGAGGCATGTTAGATTTGAAGTCAGTTTGAAAATCTAAATAATTAGGGGTATATTTCTCACTCCCTACAAGCTTTCAGGTATGCCATAGTCCTAATGGCTCCGGACAGTCGGGAAGCTGTTACGGTATCTATATACGAGTGTAAGATAAAAGGGATTAAGTTAGGTTAGTTTCATGATAAAATATGCGATTTGATAATTGAAGTAATTGTCTAAAATACAATACCTGCAATGTTCAAAATATGCACTGAGAAAAATGAATATTGTTAATCTATTAAGAATCTCTTCAAATTGTTAATAATTCCGGTTAAGAAAGGGATTAAGATTTTTATGAATGAATTAACAGTTTTCCTGAACTTTTCGTAAATTACGAATAAGATGTCGGAACACGTGTTAATGTTATCAAAGCAAATTGATATTTTATTAATAAGTTTTGTAAATTTATCGTGAGTGCAAAAATCGATTTTTCTCCGTGTGTTTAGCTGAGCTTTACATAGATCTTAAGAATAGAATACACCTAATGAGCAGGGCTGGTTCTGTATAGGCGCAATGGAACAGTTTAGTTTATGGGAGGCAGGTATGGATACCGCCTCCCGTGAACCATTTATTGGATAACCAACGCCTCTGCAATAGGTCACCCCATGTGTTTCGCTACATTAGGCGATTTAGCAGGAGTGTCCGGGTTTATCGGATTAGGTGTGTTCAGCAAGCGCCTGCCCATCAGCTGCGTGGTATGCCAGATCGGGAGAGGCCGGTTTGAATCTAGACTCCAGGCGCCGACTCGCCAAGGCGTTCCGTTTGCCTCTCGGCCGGCCCTGCTAATCAGCTATCTAATATTATACAAAAAGTTTATAAAGCGTGTGTAAAGTAATTTTAAACTGCTAAACTCAATATAACTTACTTACGTATACTTGTACAATACTTTCCTATTTCTTAAAAACACATCAAAATCACATAAATTATTGCTAGTGAGTCTGTTTGTGACTCCGGTTCAATGAACTCTAGAAATTGGATTTGCTTTGAATTTTCAAAATTGAAACTGATTGCCGGAACAATTCAGATAAGCGAAAAAGTAGGCACCAAATTCATTTTATTTTAATTAATTAATTAATAAATCCGTATGAATTACAAATCCGTATTTCTTTTGCTAGACAAAATTGACATTTTCAAGTTTACTAACGATTATCTAAAATTGACAATTTTGATTTTGAAATGCCAAGACTCTGAGGCAAATATTTTTTTATATACAATTTCAGCTTCACAAATCCTACAATTATAATATTTCGTGATTTTTCACGAGTCTGCTCTGGCATAATATGAAAATTCATTGTTTTATCATAAAATAATCTTAACAAAATATAGAAGTAGATGGTGGTTTTACAGAATTTTAACAATTCATCAAATTTTCAAGCTAAGTTTTATTTTATCCAAGTACAGTGAAGCAACAGGCCCATGGTTAAATAATAACATAACTTGAATAGAACTTTCATATTGAATTTCATCTTCAAAATTTGAAAATGTAGCTTAAATACAAGACCGTTTGTGACACCGATATAGTGAAATGCTCAGTTCGGTTGGTGAAAGCGGCAGTTAGATTTTCCCCCATAATTGATTCCTGCAAACGTCTCATCTCATCATAAAAGATTTCGATCAAAACCTCAATCTGAATCAACGTTAAACGGTTTAATTTATTCAATAATTAATTGACCAACTACAGCTAGATGTGTGGAGACTCTACATGATGCACTTTAATGTTGACTTTTTATAGATGAATTGCATTACTATTTACTACGACTATTAATTTTATATATAGAGTGAGGCAGATTATCCGATATGATTTTCACAAAAATTAGCATGGCTCATAAAATGTAATTAATTCAGTATTAAACGACAGGGTTGTGAAAAGATACTTTTTATGATGTTTGGATGCGAACATAATGTAGATGCAAATGTTGAGCTCATTTATTTGGTTTGACGAACAAACAACTATTACCTAGAGTCAATTTGTGCGCTTCCGGGAACAGCTCATATAGTCTCATGGAAATCGTTGTATCTTCCTTAATGTCATAGTGATAGGTATGAACTAAGCGGTGAAAGAAACAGACACCGTGCTTTATATTCAAATCCAGAAGTCAACCTCAGAAAAATTAAAATTAAACCAAAGGTTCCAACCATAATTTGAAAAAAAATTATGAAAATTTCTCAATTTTTAATTCATTATTTTTATGTGTAACGACAAAAAATTGAGGTAACTGTTATCAGGGTTTGGACGAAAAAACTTAAGGTAAACAATTTTTAAAACTTTTTGGTGTTTGATTTCAAAATCTTGATATTTTTTAAATTAAATGTGTAATTTCGAAGCGTATTTCATCACCTTTCAAAAACAGTTTTTGATTTTTGGATGCGTTCAGAAATATTCAATTTATTTTGGTTTTATTGCGAAGCGGAAATACAATCAAATTCTCCAACTTTCCGACAGTGTTTCTAAGATATATAGCAGTTAATACGCCAGAGGCCTGAGGAGTTAAATATCATTAATCTGCGCTATTGAAATATTCTGTTACTATTATTACTACATGGGCTTAATGGTCTGTGCAATCGACTTCAAGTGTTATCATGGTTTATTTAATTTGAAAACAAGTAATGTTTTCATTACTTACTAATATTAAATAAGAAAACTGGTTTTGGTTTTGACAACCCCGCTCTAATTTATCTTTTCCTAAAGATTTCACAAATCCATAACATAGTCAATTTGGTTCGATAATGCCTACAATCAGATAACATAAAGAGAATTCTCACAAGGGGAACATTTGCATGTATGTCACGCGTTTAGCGTGCGTTCAACATTCAACAAATTCCGAGAAAATCGTTGAATCATAATATCTCCAACGGACTGTTTTTTCAATATCACAACTCCTATTATAAACATAGTGCAACAGAGTGTAAAGATTGCAATAGGCATAAATTCAGATAGAAATGCATTTCAGTATTATTACAAGTGCTTCATTAACGAGTTTATATAATTGATGTGATAATGTTGTGGTTTGGTATAATTAAGGCTTTAGAAGGAGATGTTTTTGATAACATTATACGATAGTTTATCGAATTTAAAACTATTTTTAAAAACGTGAAATTACGCGTGTTATTAACTATATTGAGTGAACGCAGGAGCAATTATTAATTATTGCAGAGAATTGTAATAAAAATATTTGTTGCGTATATGGAAATAGTTTTTTACTTGGGAGCCAACTAGAGAATTAAAAAGAGTTGGCATTGTGGTATTTAAACATATTCCTTGAAAAACACATAATTTTTAAAAAATGACAACGTTTTAGGAGACGTTAAATTATTACGTTGATTGATGGCGAAAAAAAAATATCTATACATTTGTAATGCCGAAACGTTAATTATATGATATTTCTTCGGTAGAAAAAAATCGCAAAGTAAGCTCCAAAAGTAATAAAAATCGCGTTTTGTTTTGTTATTTAATATGTTATATGCATGAAAAAATTCACAATGTATCTTTAAATGCAACTAAAGCATTTGTTGAGACATTTTTGCTCTATTTCAAACGAGTCGTGTTTTATTAAATATTTTCACCATTTTCACTTAATTATTATGATTTTTTAATATTAGCGCACTCCCTCTAACATTCGTATTTACATTTCTCCCTTTCAAACCATCTTTGAACGCTCATTACGGGCCTTAAGTATCTAAACATCGCTTGACATATATTTAGTCATGCTTGGTGAACTCCCACCTTTCTCTTAATCACCTCACTTACCATCCCTTTGTCTTCGGCCTCACACATGGAGAAAAATCAGTATAGCTAATTAATGGAGAATCTCTTCAAATTATTGGTTATCCAGTTATAAGCGATATTGTAAGAAAATTTCTGATAAATTTTTTGTTAATTCCTAACACGTGTTTATGCACGTCGGTTTGTCTTGATGATATCACGAAATGCATAAATGTCACGATTTTTATGTTATTTTACTAAAAGTTTGTCAGGAAACATGTTAAATCATTTTTAACCGGATAACCAATAATTTGAAGAGATACTTAATAAGTTAGCGATGCTCAATTTTCTCCGTGCCACTCCAAAATTGTGGATGTTACAGTCCCACTAACTACAGACGCTTGGAATTTTTGTGCGGAATTCATATAAATTGTAAAAGCTTCCGTGAAATGTTTTGGTTTGATTTAACAGTTTTTTAAACCGTATGACTTATATTATTAAAGATAGTACTGATGATTTTTGTTTACTGTATACGTACTTGTCCTGATTACCGTTGCGTCTTGTATTTCATTTACTTTAATCTACATCAGAAAAAAATAACAAAACGAATAACACAATTATTGTAATAACGTTCTTACGCACCTCTGTCCAAACACTAAAACAACACATTAAAATGTACCAAAAACATTTTTTTTGTAAATCTATTTATTTTTTAATCTAGACCGCCAAGGAAGTATTGCACCCATTAATCAAACAAACTACAAGCAAGCATATTATACCTTATAACCAGTGGCGGTTCGTGGCATTTCTCATTGGGAGTTCAATCGGAGATTAAAAAGAGAGATTTATTTTTAAAAATCCTATTTTGGTCTTTTTTCATGTTTCATTTTTTTTCCTAACATCATGGCACTGTACCAAAGATTAGCGAATTAGCAATTCATATAAATTTCTGCGATTTATTGTGGCTTCACTGTGACATATCTACGACTATTTAAAAACAACATTTTTTTGTTTGACTGAGGATTGAACATTCCTCCCCAGGGACTACTGGAGTCAACTACTCTGTCACCTTAGCAAAATTCTAAGTAGATAGTACTGACTTTTATTTCGTGTATTAACTGATGTATTTTTTTTAAATTATTAAATATAATGTCAAAGAATCACATAAAAATGCATGTGTGTGTATGAAATATGACAAATTTTGATTTTTATTTTATTTATTTATCCATTCATTTATACATACAGTTTATAAGTATACATATTTTTTTTTTTAGTTATTTATTAAGTTAAAAGAAATACATATTTCGCTTTGTTAACTTAAGTGTACATTGATTAAAACAAAAATAATATATATATTAATAATTATGGTTTACTACCTAAGTAACATGTTTTTCTTAAGTAAGAGCATTTTGGTTTTGCTCATTGATCTTGAGGGCAAACAGTTTTTTCTTAAATATGTTTATTCTATTTACGGTTATCAGGAAGGAGATTATATAATGTGTACACCCTCATGGCCTATGTTTCTTTTACCACACTCTGTCTTTGCTGAATTTGTGTATAATTTATTATGTTGTCTTGTGTGGTGGTCATGTACTTGTGATGTTTTCATAAATGAAGTATTTGTGTGTATGAGGCCATTTTGGATTTGATCAATTAATAGGCATATGTTGTATTCGTACAGTTTTCTAATTTTAAGTAAGTTAGTTTCTTGGTATACTCTTTTGGTGGGGGTATCTGGTCTATAGTTAAATAGTTTTTTTATAACTTTATTTTCTATTATTTGAATTTCGTTTAGATATGTGATGTTTGTGTTTCCCCATATTTCTATGAGATAATTTAGATGGGATTGAATTAAACTAAAATATAATCCCCTCTTTACTTGTATTGGTAGAAGATGGGCTATTCTACCAAATACACCAATTAGTGTTAATTGATAATTTTTTCTTTTACTTTTTGTATGTGGTGTTTAAAAGATAAGTGTTTATCGATATGAAGTCCCAGGTATTTTTCACTATCTGAAATTTGGAGGTTTTTTCCTTCTATTTGCAAAGGTTTATGAGACGGGTTTGTTTTATTTTTTTTATGACATTGGGTTCAAGTAATATAGATAGAAGTTCCATATATAAAACATGGTAGTAGAACGAAATGTGATATGCAACTGTATATACATGATTGAAGCTTAGGTAGTAAAGTTCTGTGAACACCTCACTAGGAGAACCTGTGCCGAGGTGTTCGCATGGGTGTTATTCTGTTGTCATAGGCATTGCCGTCATACCGGCATTGTCATCGAAAAAGAGTTTCGGCTCGATCAGATGTCGGGAAGTCGGTTGATTTGCACTTCAAAGATTTCAATTCCTTTATTAATTAGTTTATTTGTCGAATTTCAAATATATGTATTTAAAAATAGTTTTAAATGCAAGTCACAATTTACGCAAGAAACTGTTTGTTATTTAAATTAAAAAAAAAAAACGGTAATATTTCAAGTGATTATGTTAATTTTGTATTATTGATTGTAGGTATATTAGTGATTTTATCATATTCTTTTTTATGGGAGTTTACAGCACAGACGCACTTTAGAGAAAACCGCCACTGCTTTCAGGGCAATGCACGTATGTAGAAGACGGCGATATTAAATATTAATGAATTCCCACACCTCCCAGATGTGAGGTAGCTCGGATAGCCGGTTTAATGATGATGATGATGATGAATGCCGTGAGACAAGAGTGCTACCTTAATCAATTTAACACACGTCTTCAATTTGCTGATCTTCTGAGGTCATTTGCGCACAGCCTATTTGTGCAGTGGAAAATAATGCACTAGATATGACCATATTTAAATGTATATCTATATAAATATTTGATTAAATTTTAGTCATTGTATTTTAATATTAAGGTATTGGATAAATTTGTAATTTTATCATTTTTAATTAACCGACTCAAGTATCTGATTCACTTAATCGTAATTCCTCGGACGTCACCGACTTTCATTCACATTTGCGTCATATGTTCTCCTTACACTCCTTTCATCGTTAATTCCCTCTACATGCTTAAACCATCTGTGTGTCCCTTTCTTCATCTCACTTGTTACGCTTATATCAGCCTTGCATTCTTTGCGGATCTCCATATTTCTTTCAACAACAATTCAACTCATCTTCAAGATACTTTTTTGGACGCGAGGTCTAGTGTTTATAGAACAACTATACTAATGTTCTAAAAAATAATACAATAAACATAATTAATTTTATTTTGAACGTATTTAACAATACGATCAAAACATATTATTCTCTTATTATCTACGGCGATATAAGTCTCAAGGAATTCCTACGAATGTAAATTATTTATATTTAAGATTAATAAAAACGGTACCCTACCATTAAAATATTGATTGTAAAACTTTTTTATTTTTATAGACGATGAATTAGTAACTTCCCGAGGGGTCCCTCTAGAAACATTAGAGAAATTAGTAATACATTCATCTGAAATAATTAAAATAAACCAAACGGAAAGATCGATTTTTTTGGCCTGCTAGGGCAAAGTCGACCTTAGGTCCGTTCTTTACGCCGGGCCGTGCGCCGAATATTGTTTTTACACGACTTCATCACTTATGTTGTTAAGATTCCCATTTTATTTTAGAGATTTGATAGGGCAAATTCAAACGCAGGTCTGTGCAATACACCAGGGCAGAGTCGCATATTTTTGTGCAAGACTTCTTCACTTCCGACATTAAGATTCCGGATTTTTTTAGGGTATTTTCTCGTCTTAAGCTTAGAGAAGAGTTGGCACACCGAGGATACTTCAGTAAAACTTTGCATATTGCATGATTTACATTTGCTATTTTATCATCCATTACTATTGATATTAAATTTATTAGGGTGCGTATAAATTCACGAGACGAACTTCCGAGCTGAACCACCATTGTAAATGATTCTGTTGGCGGGTTTTAGATTGAGTGAGATTTGAGTCTGACAAAGCCCAGCAGTTTGATGATTTCTAAAGACGAAAAAGCTATTTTGCAAGTTTTTATTAATCGCATTTATACGAAATATTAAATGAATTAGTAAAAAGTAGAGATATTAAAGCATAGTAAATCATTATTATTATTAGAGCAGGTTTCCCCAGGAATTTGTTCAAAGGTTCACGAAGTCACGCATATAAATTATATCAGTTTGATTTATTATATAATTATTAATAAATAACTTACGTTCCTTGACGCTATCAATTTGTTCAGATGATTGAGTATTGCCACAACCGTAGCGTCTGATCTTAATTAATGCAATAAATAAATTAACTTTAACTTATAACTTACGATATAAGACTAGAAAGTAAATCAGGACGCGCTGTTATAATATACAGATAATAATATCTCTTTGTTAAGCTTTCTTACAAAAAAATAAGCATAACAAAGACCTTAATTATTTTAATAATAAAAATAAACAATCTGTTTCAACTTTGAAAATAAGACTTGAATTCGGAGAAAATTTGAGTTAATTATGTTGTATAAGGGAGGAATCACAAAGGCCAGAAAATGGTTCCACAGCCGAGCTGTTGAACTTAAGTCGTAGAAGCGACCCGTTCTCATGTGACAAATCTCAACGGTGTAAAATGTTGGGCGCTCGTTTGGCGTGTTTCCCGAGTATGTACCGGTGCTGAATGGATCAATGACGCTAGCACCTCGTAGCATCTTCCATTGTAATACCGGTAGAACAGGGAAAGCGTACCTACTTGACGCCTGTGCAATCCGTTTGTTAAGAGATGGGAATCTATCAAACAGACCGCACGTTTCTGCACAAAGTCAATCATTGTTTTCAGGTATTTTGGGGCTCCAAAGTGGCTGCCAAATTCAACAATCGCATCATGGTTTGTACAGATTCAGCAGCTGTGTACTATTAAAGTATCTGAGGGCCCTGTACACTCTGTACAGTACATCCAGCTTCTGATAGGCTAACTTAACTCTGGCTTCGAAGGAGCCTCCGTGCCAGAGCTGGTCACTAAGAGTACACCAAGCATATCAATGGAAGGCATATAGAGAAGATTGTACGTTTTAAACTGCTTTTAAATATGTACATACAAAATAAATATATTGTGTAAATTTTGCAATCGCGTACAAATCAACCCCTGACTTATAAAGCGGGATATAAATCACAAGAGATAGTAAAAAAATTCCATCCCTTGATATTTGGCCATAAATCATGAAGTCTTGACCACGTTCCTTGGAGGTTTTTTACATCCCCACCCCATTTTATTGAAGGGTAGTTGTATTAGACGTTAGTAAAGATGAAATATGTTCTGTTCACTGAGAAGAACTCATTTTCAAAAATCATGTCTCATATCGAAACTCGTGTTATGTGACGTGCATTCAATTATTACGAGTTTTCTTTGTAATTTTTCAGTAATCTAGTTAGTTATGCTATGGAGCTAAAAATCTGTTTCTGTAAAGCAGTACATGCTGTGGGATGACGCGTCTGGCGTCATGAAATTTGTAAAGCTTTTTAGAAACAGATAATCAGCTTCATTGTGGAACCTAGACATCATATCCATTTTTGCTACATGTTTTCCATTGTTCGATTGTGTATAATATTAGAAGAAACCGGGCAGTAACGTGTACATCAAAAAAAAATTAATAAGCAGGTATGTTTTCGAGTTCAAACAGAGTTTATCTCTTCAAATTCTTATCTTAAACGAATGAAAATATGTAATGAATTTAGTTTTAACTAATGAATGCATTTAGTAAAATACGAATGTATTCTCACGATGTTGGAACACGTGTTAAATTATAATATTTCGTCATTATATATTATCAAGGCAATTGCAGGCGCATGAACATTTGTTAAGATATATTAGAAATTTACTGAAAAGTTTAACAAGTAACAATTTTCAATTCATCAATTTCTACGCCTGCTAAGGCAAAATCGACCGTAGGTCAGTCCAAAACGCCGGGCCGCGCACCGAATATTTTTGAACACGTCTTCTTCACTTACATCGTTAAGATTCTCACTTTAATTTTGGAGGATTAGCTAGAGCTAATTCAACTGTAGGTTCTTCCAATACCCCGGGTCGTGCGTCGCATATTGCTGTGCGCGCCTTCGACACTTACGTCGTTAATATTCCGACTTTATTTTAGGGTATTATGCCGTCTTAAACAAGGTGTAATATGCACTTTTTATTAAACTTATTGGCGTGAAGCAAACTGCGTATAAATTGTCCAAACAATAAATTCAACTGCCTGTTAATATAAAATAAAGCACGAACCTTATGCTTCCCCTCATTCGTGTTTTTTTTTCTATCCATTCTTCTACCACTTATCACCCCATGACCATCCCCTTTCTGTTCTTCCTCGTAATATATCATATTATTATATTTTGACCGAAGAGTGGCTTCTATCAAAAATCTCGCAAGACATGTGCGTATTGCAAAACCATTTTTTCTTCACCGCCCTTATGTTATGAATCTTGCAATGTACATTTTGACAAGGGACGTTTCATAAAGTAAAACTGCAAATAATAAACATGTTTTTCAGTTATCGTAGATAATTTTAGGGTTATTATTCCGTGTTGTGCTTGCTCTTTCTTTATCCAACGTTTCGGAAAGCCTTACACTGTCCATTATCACGTTTTTCGATAATCGAGATTAATTTAAGACGTGGACGCCCGAGAAAGACATGACACGATCAAGTGAATAAAATACTTGAGTCGGGCCATGTCAAGAGTCAGAATAACAGAAGAGTTATTTAGACGATGTATGAATGTGAATTAGACAAGGAGTCTGTGCCAAGATAATGTTTTCGTAGTTCATTTTTTACTTGTCTGTCCCAAATTTCAAAGTCAACCAAATATTTTCACGTCCACCATTTTTACATGAATATCGCACAAGAGTCCCAACTGCTCCCGACCGACTGGAGCCAGTGAGAACGTGACATCTCCTATTGGGGTATGTTGTGATGCTGAATGTAGTGGGGAGGGAAAGGAGATGGGAAAGATGAAAATGAGGGAGTACCTGGGTATTCAGATCTGGTCACTAAACATGACTAAAGCCATTTCAAGCAACGTTTCAATTCTGAATAGTGATCTTACACCAGGGCGATACTGAGAGTATCTTCTACTCCGGTACGTATCGCAAGAATACTATATATTATTTTAAATAAATAAATCGTGGAATACACAAATTCATCGAAAAAAATTTACTTGCGCATGCCGGGATTTGAACCCGCGACCTTAGGATTGCTAGTCGAGAACTTTACCTCTTCACCACGGAGGCAGTCGAGTGAACCTTCATATATTAATTCTCAAAAAAATTAGACAAGACAATAAATTATTTGTAAAGTAGTATTTTTTAAATAAAATGAAGAATTAATTCAGAAATTTATCTAAAATTACGTTATCTCTTTGCTTGATGAGTTGACAAAATTTAATATGTTGATTGTTGAACACCACTATCGTATAAGTATAAGACAAGCTAATAATACAAGTTATTCGACTAAATCAAATCATATTAATGTGTATCCGAAAGTTTCATAAGGCAAAAAATACAAAAATTGGCTCTTTACAAAAAAACCTTTCTCTACCCTTAAAACAAATTAAATCTTCACAAATACTCATACAGCTTTTACGCCTGCCCAAAATATACAAAACTTGTATGAAGTTTCTCGTAAAATCTGGGTGCAAGTGTTACCATGTAATAAATAATATATTTCGGACCTTTTTACCCTTAGCACGTTTCTCGTTTTACGTGTCCGAAGGGTCAATTCTAATATTAATATCGTGGGGTGAGTTCTGTTGCACCCCAGTGTTTTTTTTCGTATATTGTACTGTTTTTATGTGTGTTTTAATATTTAATATGAATTGTTTTCCGAGGATAAGGGATAAATCAAATATTTTGAAAAATTTATGGCAAATGTTTTTGTAATGCAACTTTTCTTTTCGACTGACGTAAAATAAAAAATAAATAAACTTTTCCTGATAACTAACTAACCATCACGCCGTTTCACCGCAAGGGTAGGCAGAGAGGACCGCCAAACAACTCGGTCTTGGAACACACTCCTTGCCTCTCTCACATTCACACATCGTCTCATACATACCCTTCTGTTATTCTGCTTATTAATAATAATAATAACGGTAGCTGACATGACATTTCTCCATAAAATAATACACAACGAAATAGACTGCTCAGAACTTCTATCCCAAATAAATTTTAACACCCCATCTAAAAGAACTCGACACACTAACCTTTTTTACACAACTAGTAATAATACAAACGCTGCAGCCAATTCCCCTATTTCTCGCATCCTTCAAACATTCAACTCAATTCAAACAAGCACAAATACCGATATATTTTTTGATTCTCTCCCTCTATTTAAGAAAAACTTTTTTAGCACACTGAATTCGCCCACATAACACATACAACCACACACAGACACACCCTCACACCCTCACACACACACACACACACATGCACACGTACACACACACAAACACTCACACACACCTCTCTCCTTCCCCAGCACACTAATTTAACTTAACTTAAAAATGTAACTTAACCGTAAAATGTACAATATACCTCATATGCATATATGTCAACGACATGTCATTGGTACCAATTATTGTACTAACTTTTATAATTTTGTAACTATTGTCATCTATGTAATTATGTACTGTTTGTTTCTGCAATAAACAAAAATAAAATAAAATAATAAACTGTTTACTCCGGTATATGGGGAGGTTAGTGCAGTCCCACACATTCCATATAGAGATACAAAAAATATATAATCAAAAACAAAAAGATAGAACAGAAAAAAAACAGAATAAATTGAAAATAAAATAAAATGATAAAATTAATAGAATAATAGAAAGTTGAAGCCTTTAGGGAGCCGTGACTATATTAGGCGCTAGTATTTTTCTCCAGTGTGCGTCAATGCTGGAGGATGGAGTGAGGCGGGCTTCCATAGTGAGGATATTTGCAGAGCTTCTTATCCTTTCCCTCATTCCTGCCACCCTGGATCTAATAAGGGCTGCATATCCGGGAACTCGCCCCTCCGTGAACATACGGGAAGCGCTGCAGTATCTGGGGAGACAAAACATTGTGCGGAAGGCGTTGTTGTATTGACATGGCCCGACTAATTATTTATTTTATTTATTAATTAACGCCCTCTTTCGGGGTTTTTACATAATAATATTAAGAAATATACATTATTTATTGTACATAACTGAATTGCTTCATTAACATCGTTTTATATTTGTTTAAAGATAAATTGAAGATGTCTACTGACTTGGTAAAAATGTTTCCTTCTATTAGTATTCAGGGCAAAGAGGAATACATATGGTAGTTAGTCCCAGAAGTTCTGCACTAAAATAAATCCTGACTTATAGTATTACGTTGTGGAATCCGAAAGCTTATCAACTCTAGCAATACCGGACAACTAAATCATTTAGAATTTTATGTAGAAATACCAAGTCAGTGAAACTTCTTTTGTCTGACAATTTGAGCATATTCATATAATTTAACAGAGAGTATTATCTAGTTCACTTGATCGTGCTATGTCTTCCTTGGGCGTCAGCGACTTCTTCCTCGTTCATTAGCTTTACATGACCAAACCATGTAAGCCCCTTTCTTAATCTCACACATTACAATTACACCAGCGTCGCCTTATTTGCTAATCTCTACACTTCTCATAATGCATGGTTTTATCAAACATACGCCTCAGGGATGTTTTTCTACTTCCATCCTTCCTTTGCCAGTTCCAGTGGGTACCAGAACTCCACTGTGGACTATCTGACAATATTTGGAAAACTTCTGAAACCGTAATTGTGTAGTTATGGAGGACTTAGCTAGCATAGGAATTCAACCCGACGCATTTGTCAACTCAGCCACTAATCGGTTTTTATGTATTATCTAATCATTTTAATTGTTAATATGAGGATATTCTACGTCCCGTAAGCTGTCCAGAGGCCATTGTGTTATCTAATCTTTTGGTTTTTTATAATTTGTTTTATCTTAGTACTCATAATGTCTCTATTGAAGTTCACCGTGTTTGGTTGGTACTTATAGTGTCTAAGTGAAGTAGGTATTAATCGCGTTTTGATAGCGTAACGTAGGGAGTTATTACTTTAAGGCGATGCACTATGTCGTGTAATATTTAAAATTGAGCCGCTATCAATAACAACCATTACGTAAATGGCGATAAGGTTTAAATTCCCGCTTAACACCATCCGCCTGTTTTGATTTATGCAAGAAAAAAACATGGCCAAAAATTGCCTTTTATTTTATTTTGTGTATTTTCAGGCATAAATATTTAATTTTTTTCCGATCACTTTATAAATAACTTAATTTTCCACAATATACAATAAAATCATAACCGAAAATGGGTTCGTTAGTAGGAGATTATAAAAATACTTATCTAAAAAATACTCGATTATTTCAAAGGCCAAGACGTATTCTACTCGCAGTATTTAATTAAAGCATCTTAAACATTTGTAGGCGACCAAATTTTCAAACCAAAACACATGATTTTGCATTACTGCGTATGGTATTGCCTTAAGGCTAGATTTTTTATGTCAATCGGAAAGTACTTAAAAATGTACGCTCAATTTTTACAAAATTAGTAAAATTAGAATTTGCGCCTAAAGTTCTTTAGAAAATGTCTAGACAGGTGGTGGAAATTAGCGAAGCCAAATCAACTAAAATGGGGCCACTCCCAAATATCAATTTATTTCAGAAAATAGATTCCCGTAAATGTAATAACATATTATACTACTACTACATATTCATTAATACCTGCATAATAACCTGCAGAGGGTGACATCTTTATAATATAGGTATTGTTATGAAAATATTTAGAAACATAACAATTATAATTAGGTACCAATTATTATTTTGATTTTTGTCTATGGTTATTTTGACAGCCATAAATCGGCGCAAAATAACGGGAAAAGGTTATTCTTGCAAGGTTCCACACTTTCCAACGGAGCCCAGTTGGGCGAGGACTCAGTTGAAACGTCAAGTGCCAAGTTTATATGGAGCAATTTAAAAAACCGTTCGGAGCAAGTACGCGACGAATCTTAAAAGTAAAATCAGGCATCCGATCCTGAGATACGCGGAGTAATGGTTAAATGTAAAAAAAACCCGCGCCGAAATACGCGCAATGTCGGTCGACAATTTTAAAACCTGCGTGAATTAAACGAGTGCCAAAGTGCACCGGGCCGTGTGTTCCGTTTGGGATGTAATCCACGTTTAAAGAGACAATCCTCTCTCGCTTCGTACATGCAAACCTTGAGTACGCTGAGGAATACTAGATCGTTCGGATGAGTATTGTATTTGGGTGCGTGAACGCCGCCTACCGCCATTCACACGCGCGCCTTGAAAGGATCCGCAATAATCGGGTGGATGGACACCGGAGAGTTGTTTCCTGGCTGGAGACTGGACGAGAGGCGGAGCTGGTGGGCCGGTCGCCCGCGCCGAAGCAGACGTACCCCTGGGAGGAAGGCATCTCCACTCATCCGCGTTTAGATAGTTTAGATAGATAGTCTTTTAAAATCCCTTGCTTAATGTTTACCCTGTTATCATGAAATAGAGTTCAACTTATATGTACAGAAACTTGTCTTTTACTCTGATTTACTTGTGAATAAGCCCCATATGCCCACCACCCTGAGAAGGGTTCTTATGTCTCACCGCAGAGCTCGGCATATCTTGGCCCCGGCAAGATTTGGCGTCCAAAGGTTCCGGATCGGAACCAAAGCCGACCACTGTGATAATGAACAATCCTTATATGCACCCATTTAACAAGAGGTGTTGACCGGCTACTACCCCTAGCCTCACAAAGTAGGTACAACCCCACACACCAGCGTATCAGTATTTAAAAACACACGCGTCTTCGGATGCAAGTTGTGTCAAAATTTCAAAGCAATCGCTGAAGAACTTTCGGAGATTTTAAACAAGCTAAGATTTTTATTTATATAGATAGATTATTATTCTATTACTGTTCATTACTAAGACCGTAAGACCGTGTAATGTCAGCAATTTTCTGATATTATATTTGATAGTCTTTAATCACTTGAATTGGCATACCGCTGGTAGATCCATTGAATTCTCTCCCTTTTATCTTTTAACCGACGCCTGTAATACAAAGGAGCTCTAAGTAGCAAGACTATACCATTCTTTCAGAGTGTCTCAACTTCAAGCGCAAATTTTCAATTAATTGCTAACCCATCTTTGTTTCGCATTATTACAGGCCAAAATGAATACGGCAGATCCGCTAGGAGCCATGTCCCACCAAAAAGGGGCAGGAGGTGAGGCAGACAGACTATCCCTCGGAGGACACCACCACCATCATCATCACCACCACCAGGCAGCCGTCAGCCAGATGCTTTACGGGGCAGCAGGACTATCCGCTGGTAGATCAGGTATTATTAGATCTCTAGTCAGGCACCTCAAGGAGACTGGATAATGTAGATCTATCGGACGCTGTGAAGAATAGAAGGTAACAGTAGGATACGGTAGAATGGACACATTATCAGGCACTGCATTGGGACTCGAAATGGCAGATCTACCAGATGCTAGAAGATGATAGAAGATAACAGTCGGATACAGCAGAATGGGCCGTCGACTCACTGTCAGGCACATCAAGGAGGCTGGAGAAGTAAGATTAACAGGAATAACGACGGTCAACTTAAGGCTATATGCGAAAGAAGGTAACAGTTCGACATGTTAAGATGGACAGACGCGCAAAGAAGTACGAGCATCAGGCAGTAGATCAGGTTTGATTAGACGTCTAGTCATTCACTGCAAGGTTGGTACAGGACAAGGATATATACAGTGCAATAGATAACAAACAAATATAGTAGCATGGAGAAACACTGTCGAGTATTTGTAGGCCTTTATTTGTAGGATTCAATTAAGCCAAGAGGAGGAATTTCAACTGAAAACTAAACATAAGCAACTCAGCCTATTACTACTGTAATTCATTTAGCAAGTGATATCAGCTCCTCTCCAATACGTATATAATCATTTTATTAATGCCATTTTCTCGATTCTTGTTACAGAATGACTATTCATTACAAAACAATAAATTTTGCAGGGGGCAATATCTCTTAAATTAAATTCTTAGGCACGTTAACTTACTTGCTCAAGGTAACTCCTTCCTGTTCAGTACATTCTTTTCTCCATGCACCTCAAATCGGACGCTCTCTGTCTTACAACTCATTTTCATCCATCTGTTTTTACCATATTACCATACATCATCATTTTACGAAATTGTAATCCAGGATCAACATTGATTTCATCTATGATATTGTTACAAGTTGACTCCCATAATCTATGACATTTTGAAGTCATTCGATGATTTATGAAAGTAATCTAGAACGTTAGCTGACTTCTGCTATGGGTTTTTCAGGGTCTTCAAGCTCTTCCCCCGGCGGCGGGGGCCCGGGCTCCTTGCTCGTGGTGCCCCAGCCCAAGCAGGCCGGCAGCCCCAGACTGGGGGGCTCCCAGCAGCACGGAGGCGCGCCCAGGAAGTACCACTGCAAGATGTGTCCTCAGGTTAGTAAAACAATTTCATTATTTAACTGATTAACTATGGATTTCTCGTGTTTTCATGCAGGTGTCAAATTGAAATTTCTTTGCGAAGCGTAACTGATTTCATGGAATCATTATTTTTCTTGATAAGCCATGTTAACCTACAATAAATTATCACTTTGATGAAACAGTTTATAATGTCGTTTGTAAATTACTTTGGTTTGTAGTCTTGATTTTTGTCCGAGGTTGGATAGGTATCACAGGCGTCAGGTGGTAATATTATCCATGTTCTACCGGTATTTCAGTGGAAGATGCTCCGAGGATCTAACGTCGTGAAATGCGATTTGTACATGGTTGACATTTGTAAAATAACAACAGGTCGTTTTCACGACTCTTTTTGAGTTCAACAGCTCAGCTCAGGAACGATTTGGGGGCCTCTATGTTCCCTCCCTCCTACAATACGGGTCTCTTCAAGACCTGTGCCCACTCCTTCTTCTCCTCAAAAAATAGCTTCCACACAACATCTTCAAAGATGAAATAGGCCATGAGGAAATTTATTTTCCCTTGGGCTTTCTGTGTAGAATTAATGTTTAAAAAAAAGCGTTTTTTATTTTAATATTTTTCTCTCGGGGTCAAAAAGTAGCAGCTTTTCAAATATTGTCAGGTTATTCATAACACGAGTTTTTTTTTATGAATAACCTGAAAATATTTGAAAATTGTCAGGTTATTCATAACTCGGGTTTTTTTTTTCGAAAAACACTTGTTAATTTTGTTACCATCAATAAGTTTGTACCGTAAATTGGTGTGATTTTGATCAATTTTCAACTTTGTACCTAAATACTTTTTATAAAATCAACTGTGTCGTAAAATTGGGTGTTATATTTATTCCACATGTTTAAACTATCGAAACATATGTAAAAAAAAAACATGGACATAAAAGTCAATTTTAGGAGTAAGGCAACTACACCGATCTAAAAAAAAATGCATCATCGAATATTAAAGTAGTTTGGTACATATATTATTATAATGTTACACAGATATACCTACTTAACAATATAAATTACGCAAAAAATTATAATCTTTGATGAATTTACAAAATTTATTTACATTTTTCTCTGTCAGCAAATATCAACAAAAAAACAGCTTCACAATTCAACCATCAAATTTGTATATAACTAAAAATAATTTGACACCATCATACATCTGAATTTTAATATGGAGACATATAAACTGATATCAGTGCTATACAGCCAATGAATTCACCTATATTTTACCGTTTATTTTATATTTGTAGGATTTATAAAAAAAATATCAAAAAATCGTAAATGCAGAAATTCTGTGACTCAAAAATGGCATTTTATGGGGTGCGATCACTCAAGACATTTTGCAAACCCGGCATAATATGTCGAAAATCACTCGAGTGGTAATTTTCGAAGATTGGATACAAATCCACGTTGCCTGAAAAAAATCATTTCAGAGCTAGAATTATGCACACTATGATCAGCACGCATGATCAATGTCACCCTATATTACCAGACTGTAGATGTACCTGGAAAAAATACATTATTTTCTAAATGAAAACTTTTTCAAAATGATGACTGAATCACCCAAAAATTAATAAAGTAGTTACCCTGTTAAAAACTTTAACTCCAAAAATAATATGAACGTTTCCCCGCCTACTCGATTATTAAAGCATTTAACTTTTTTGCTGTGGCGGTCAGTCCGAAACCAAATAAGAATTACAAAACAAAACATTCGTTTTTTGAAGGACAAAATTTTCTAGTAGTGCGTTGAGCCCCTTTTTCTCCTTTTGCACTAGCTTCTGACGAAAGCCGCGACAGATCATTATGCCTATTGCCCTTCTTTGAGTTTTTGACGAATCGCTGATTCTGTGGAATGTAAAACTTTAAGGTATGTCCTACTGTTCTATGGAGGTGAAATCCTTTGAAAATTTAAGGTTTTTTGTTCATTGTTTATTTATGAATTCTAAACTTCATAGGTCAGTTTTATAGGCAGGTATAAGTCGGGAACTTTATTTGTCACCTTTCCACTTGCAGTATCATTTTGAACATTTTCGGGTCTAGACCAAAACAATTATGTTCTCAAATATTCCCGCTTCACATTTAAGTTCAAACAGATTCAATAATTTTGAAGGTATCTCAAATTTAAATACTGCTTTTAAAAGCAGATTAAATATACCTTCAGATTTCAGAACTTCTGTGAACGAGTGCTCCACTCCTGTCCGTCGAGTTTCGGGTACGTGCACTGGTGCATATGGGATTAATGCTTCTAGCACAAGTGATTCGCTTGGTGTTTTAGCCGGTAAGTGCCTGAGTTGATCGGGCGAGGTGTGTTTAGGATGCTCCTGCCCACTAGCTAAGCGGCGTACCAGATCGGGAGAAGCTGGTTTGTGGAGACTCTTTAACCTCTCAAGCTGGTCTCTTTTGACCAATCGCCTTACGCCAAATAGATACTGCGGGATATATTCATATGTCTGTCACTCCTGGAAATACTGATCCCTAGATTCCTTCCCAACCCTCATACCTTTTACCTTCCCAGAAGTTCTTCTCCTTCATTTCCTTAACAGAGACCCTCCACATGGCATCCCGAAAGATGACATAAGCCCTGAGGGAAATTATTTTCATTAGCACCTCCTGTGTGGTGTTAATATAAATAATATACAGGGTTTTCGAATAAGAGGTGTTATTTTGATATTCAATCGTAAGAGATCATTGGTTTCGTTGCCTCTGTGCACGTAGTGCCGTCTTGTTGAAAGTAAACGTTATTCAAATCAATACTATCTAATTTCGGCCATAAAAAATCATTAATCATATCTCGATAGCGCAATCCATTCACCGTAACTGTTGCTCCAGCCTCATTTTTGAAAAAGTAAGGTACAATGACTCCGCCGGACCATAAACTGCACCAAACAGTTACACGTTGAAGATTGAGAGGCTTTTCAACAATAACTCTTGGGTTTCCTGAGCCCCAGATGCGACAATTTTCTTGTTGACGAAGCCACCGAGGTGGAAATGGGCCTCATCACTCAAGATGATTTGCATTTGATTCACTCAAGTGAATTTTAATAATTTCAATGCGTTGTTGAAGCGTGTATTGTTCCATTTTTATTAATGGCGTAGTTTCTACTTGTCAAATGTCAAATAATGACAGCTTCAAAAGTAACATCTACCGAAATAGCTGGCTATTCAAAATAACACCTCTTATTGGAAAATCCTGTATATGTAAATATATAATATATTATTTTCCGATAATCTCCTAATACCTACCCTTTGAAAGTAAACAACTATAACTGTAACAACTATATATTTCAATATTCAACTTAGCTATACTTCATCCAGTAAAAAAACTGTAACTCTGTAATACGTTAGCCACATTATCAATTCATCCCGTTTTTATAAAATTGTGTTGATTTTGGAGTTTGTCCTCCGCCGATAGAATAATAGCCCTGACCCAAAGAGGCCGCGGCGCGCGGTTAATCGGGAATGCGAAGCGCGGACAATCGATCCCAATAATCTGGTCATTGCTTCCATATATTTCGGCTGTTCGATAATGATTGATAGGTGACCATACGTTGAAAAGGAAAAATGGAACTAATAATAATAAATTTTACATCTTTTTTGTTTTAATACAGTATCTGCTACATTTAGATAATTTAATTGATTTTAATAAATGTGGAAAAAATATTCATTTATTTTTTTATGATTATCAAGTTTCATTTTAGGTTTTCATTTTAAAAATTAACAGTTTGATAATGCCTTCAGAGCACAAGCACAGAACTTTGACAGATTAGCTGTTACGCGTAGTAATAATTACACAGCAAAAATTGTGTAGTAATGAACTGTTTTTTGTAAATTTAATTATAATAATACCATTGAAAATATAAAAGAAATACAAAAAATGCTTGTTTAAAAATTAGTCTGAAATTAAAGCTATTTTTTTTACTTTATCAATTTCGCTATCCTATCTGTGGCTGATGTTAGTAAGTCAACAATAGTCCCATCTACTCGAAGCCAGTAGAATTATTCCCAAAATTCTCAATTTAGGGAATTGATTTTGTGTCTGCATGTCGTTGAAATCTCTTTTCCCCTTTATTAATTTGCCTAAAATTCTATAAATATTATACGTATTTTACGATTTACTGTATTTTTGAGTGAATCCCTTTACAACAAAGGCGAGTAGTAGCTGATTTAACATTAATGCAAAGAATTTCAAACAATAACATTGACTGTACCGAACGTCTGTCCCTGTTTAATTTTAAAATACTTTTGCACGAAATACAGCGCTTTATTACGAAACAAATAAAGTATGTAATTTTCCATTCAAACGTGCTCTTCAAACTATTTGTCTAACATCGATATGTTTTTGGATTTACTGCCTATATTTAAAAGGAGCATTTTGTCAATGATACAAACTATTTAATGCGCACGCATTTTCACACATACTAAGAAAATATATCATAGGTACCGACAAAGCGCCTTTGAGGTGATTTTTCACGAAAGCGGAACTAAATAAATTAATCAAATATAATAACAATTATTAAAGAAATATTTAATATTTGTAAATTGTTTCATCACTCTATCCAATGTACTGTTTTTTTCTATAATATTTATTTATTTATTTATTTCACGCCTATTAAGGCTTTTACATACATATATATAAAAAATATTTACGAAATTATACATGAAAATAGTGCAGGAAACGACTATTAAAACAATTGCAGAAAAATAAATATATAGTCAAAATATCACTCAACTTGATTTGATCTACACAGAATGCAGGCACAACATATAAAAAATCCAAAATATTTTTTTCTATTTCAGTTGACAATTTTATTATATGTTAGTCAAATCAAATTAAATACCTTTATTCAAATATTCCACTACTCGATGAAAAAAAAAACTACAATAGGGTATGCTTATATATTGAAATTGATGTACTAAATATATCAACAACATCTGAGTATTTGTTTCCTAGCTGTTGAATCCGTCGCATAGGAGTATGATATTGGGACGTTGACATAGAATTGCTACAATAATATGGTAGGTACTGTCTTGAAACCGACCTGCTTGGAGTATGAAAAGAGATTACATATAATAAATCAGGGGTATCAAACATTGAATTAATGATTTTATACAAACAGGTTAAATCGGAAATAATTCTGCGATCAGATAATTTTATTAAATTTAATGAACAAAGTAAGTTATCGTAATTTAGGTTTTCTCTAGGAATGCCCATTTTGAAATTTACATATCTTAAAAATTTATTTTGGATTCTTTCAATCGCATGTGAATGAACCTCATAATTTGGGGACCAAACCGTGGAATTGTATTCTACATGACTCCTTACTAGTGACATATATAATGTTTTTACAGTATTTACATTATTGAAATCACTAGATACCCTTAAAATAAATCCCAACATTTTCAAAGCTTTATTGGTTATTATTTCAATATGCTTGATAAAGTTAAGTTTCGTTTATTAAAAAAATAAGCTGTAAGACCCTTTACTGCATAAGGAACATCAAACTCAAAAGATCCTAGCATGGCAAATATGATCGAAACCCTAATATAATGATGATCTATAAAAGATTCTGGCATAGCCAATATGATCTAAACCCTAATGTAATGATCATCTATAAAAAGATCCTAGCATAGCCAATATGATCGTAATGATGATCTATAAAAGATCCCAGCATAGCCAATACGATCGAAACCCTAATGTAATGATGATCTATAAAAGATCCTAGCATAGCAAATCTGCACAAACGTAATCCTTTTTTCCATTCTTTAAGAAAGGTAGGTAAACTAAAGGAGTTTGCCACAATATTTATACCGTAAATAAGTAGAGAAATAAGAAATACGGAAGTCAATAAAAAAATTACAAAATTCATGTCATAATTATTTTGGGTTGTTGCAGTTAAATATAAATTGCAACAACGCAAAATAACAGATTTAAGGCGATGTCATACGTAGTAATGCAAAATCATGTGTTTTTGGTTTGAAAATTTGGTCACCTAGATATGTTTCAGATGCTGTAATTAAATACTGCGAGTAGAATACATCTTGGCCTTTAAAATAATCGAGTATTTTTTAGATAAGTCTTTTTATAAGCCCAGAATAAAATAATGTATAAGGCCTATGAAAACTGCTTTAAACTTCAAAATCTCCTACTTACGAACCCATTTTCAGTTATAATTTTATTGTATAGTGTGGCAAATTAAGTTAAATGATAAAAATAAAATGATCGAAAAAAAAATTAATATTTATGCCTGAACATCCACAAAATAAAATAAAAGGCATCTTTTGGCCATGTTTTTTTCTTGCATAAATCAAAACAGGCGGATGGTGTTAATCGGGAATTTAAACCTTATCGCCATCTACGTAAGGGTTGTTATTGATAGCAGCTAAATTTGAAATATTACACGACGTAGTGCATCGCCTTAATGTTAAATGCTTATTGCTAAGGATGCGAAGACGATTTAAAGATGCGTTTTAAAACTTTATTCAACACCCTCAAATTCTCATTCAAAATGCGTAAGATTAATGTGTAGGAAATACGTGCTAAGGCTGAAGCCACTCTAAAATGAATCAAGATGGTTTCCAACCGCGCTGGCTGGTTTGGGTAACGTAGTCATACGCGCATGCGTCCCAATGTGGCGATTAAATAAACATTGCCTGTGCCTAAAATCCTATAACGAATAGATCCTACATCTTCGTAGGTAGACATATTTTTTAAGATCGCTTCACAAAAACCTAAAAATCGCTTCACAATTCACAAGTAGATAATATCTTGGACATTATTTATGTGCATTGTACCGCAGAAATTGTAAACAGCTTATCCGTAGACAAGACGTATGATCGGCATCAAAAGAAAAACTTTTGTCACAAATTTAAATGAGAACTGTCGACTTCTGGGACCCAGAATGCTCAAGGACATCGTTTATCCGATAAAGAACGAATTTGGATACTTGCAATTATTTGCTTTACTTATTGAAACCGGTCATTACTTTGGATTTGTCCTGGGAAGACCCAAAACGTATCGAGCATGTTTTATTTATGGAGGCCCAATACGCCATGATCGTGTTTATTACTACGGGCTGTTAATCTGAGTAAGTAATATTATGGTACCTACCTACCTGAATATAGTTTTAAAACTGCCATTGTGATGGTGACATATCTTTTGACATTTCATTGAGCAATTCCTTACCTTTGTGATTTTTTTTAACTATTCGAAATTTGTAATTAAGTAGGAAGGTATTTATGTACCTACTTACAAACATTATGATTTAAAGTTAAATTTTGGTTTTTGATTTATTAAAAAAGAGAAAATTAGAATCATCTTTTGGACGCAATGACTACTTTTCACAGAACAAATATTATATATATGGGAAGATGTAAAACGATAGGTACCTATATAAAGCGTAAAACCTTTGACTAAATTTTGAGTTACGATCGTGTAGACGCTGGTGCGCCCTATTAATGATGATGATGATTTTTTCCAATTTATTATTACTGCTGTTAATAACGATGACTTGTTTGTCGTCTTTTCTTAAACGCGCCAATTGCGATCTCATCATTAATTTGACTCTCCATAAACTGCGCCGAACTGCACCATCTGTTTTAAAATTCTTCCCTCAAAATAATAGTGGCCCATCGGCCGAGCCTTGCAATTATTTCAATTTCGCCTCATCTCACCTGACAATAATCCACACTGGTAGTAAATCTGCCTTTTGGTCTTTCCAAAAATGTAGTCACCCTTTTCGGGCGGCTTTTGGGTCCCAACAAAGGGCCGCATTCCGGAGTCAGACGGATCAAAACCGGCGACACCGCTCCGGGAGGGTTACGTCACAACCAGTCACAATACAAAGATGCCATATTCTGCCAATTACTTGAACTATAATCATTGTTTTTTTTAAATTTTGGTGATTTAGAGAAGGGTCGTTTTGATTACCTTTTTGGGGCTCTGGCGTTATGAAATATGGCTTAGTTAGTACAGTGAAATATGCGAGAAGGTGTCATGAAACTTTCAAAGCTCTGCCACAATGCAAAAAAGCATTTGATGAAACGAGTTTTTTTTTTTCATCTACGATATTAACTTTTTTGAACAAACATTCAATTTTACCCTATAAAAATGTCTCAGAACAAGATCTTTAGATGTTTTTCTCAGAAGGAGTTCTGGCCTCATGAAATATGCATAATTAAACATCACATATCTAAACGAAATTCAAATAATACAAAATAAAGTTATAAAAAAACTTTTTAACTATAGACCAGATACCCCCACCAAAAGAGTATACCAAGAAACTAACTTACTTAAAATTAGAAAACTGTACGAATACAACATATGCCTATTAATTGTCAAAATCCAAAATGGCCTCATACACACAAATACTTCATTTATGAAAACATCACAAGTACGTGACCACCACACAAGACAACATAATAAATTATACACAAATTCAGCAAAGACAGAGTGTGGTAAAAGAAACATAGGCCATGAGGGTGTACACATATATAATCTCCTTCCTGTTAGCCTGACAACCGTAAATAGAATAAATATATTTAAGAAAAAAATGTTTGCCCTCAAGATCAATGAGCAAAACCAAAATGCTCTTTCTTAATAAAAATATGTTACTTAGGTAGTAAACCATAATTATTAATATATATATTATTTTTGTTTTAATCAATTTACACTTAAGTTAACAAAACGAAATATGTATTTCTTTTAACTTAATAAATAACAAAAAAATATTATTATTTACCAACTAGTCACAATATGAAGACGCCATATTGTGCAAATTGTTGACACATTTTTTTATGCAGTCGTTTGCATTATCTCTTGAGCTCTGACGTTATGAAAACAAGTTAAATTTTTACAAGCTGTCGCAGAAGCTACTAATATGTACGTTTTCTATACTCTTGTTCAATGAATACAGTTTGATTAAGTACTAAAAAATTTAAATCTGGCATTTTCAACAATCGACCATTTGAAAAACGGCTGTTTTCATTTTTTTTTTTCGAATACCGCACAAGAGTCCCAACTACCCGAAGTCAGTTAGTAGCCTATGGCATCTCCAGTTTTAGGTATGTTGTAAGGATAAAGGAAGTGGCGGGGGAAAGCAAATAGGAAGTACCTGAATATTCAGATCAGGTAACTCACTAAACAAATCTAATGCTATTTTCAGTAATAACCATGACTTTACCTTTCTCTTCAACCACTATTTGTTCATTATACCACGAGGCAGAACAAAGGTTCTAGAACAGCATAGAATGCCAAAGGAACTGGTGCTATTGAATAAAATTGCTAAAGCAAATGATATTGTTTTAGCAATCTTAAAACAAATAAATCTTCCAAATATTTTAAAACACAAATTGCAAAAAAGATAAATTAGCGCCATCTATAGAAGAGCAGATAAAAAATTCTTTTAAGTGTACTCTTAAATAATATAATAACGTTTCTTGTCATTATAATGATTCTTTAATGAACCTATCTACAATATAAGTAGCGTACAATATACGCTCTACCACAGTAGGCTTCTACATGATACCTACATAACATCTCATGTATTCTTCATCCCCACCCCAAGCCGCAGAGCGATCTTCATTATTGTATTATTATATTATTATTCAGGCATGGGGGTTCCTATTCAAAACTTTACGCTAAGGGATTCCCCTTGGTAAGGGATGAAAGATGAACATCAACAAATTTAAATAAAAAATTAAATATTTACAAATTGGTTCGTTCCTACTGTATATAACCTTACACATATAAATATTATTTTCCTACTGTATGTAACCTTACACCTATAAATATCATATTCCTACTCTATGCGTCAATGATCCCTTCGGCGCCGGTGCGTAGTCGGGATACACGCCAAACGGGCGCCCAACATTTGTACACGGTTGACATTTGTCACATGAGAACGGGTCGCTTCTACGACTCGTTCTTAAGTTCAACAGCTCGGCTGTGGAACGAACTGCCGGCCTCTGTGTTTCCTCCCTCCTACAACATGGGACTCTTCAAGACCCATGTTCACTACTTCCTCTCCACAAAAGGACCCTCCACACAGCATCCCCAAAGATGACATAGGCCCTGAGGGAAATTATTTTCTTCAGGGCCTCCTGTGTGGAGTTAATATTTTAAAAAAAATGTAACCTTACGCATATAAAGATTATATTTTTACTGTATGTAACCTTACACCTTTAAAGATAATATTCCTACTGTATGTAACCTTACACATGTAAAGATTATATTTAGTGGATATTTCTGCAGTTAAAAGATTTTTTTGAAGAGACCTCAAGGGCGATGCATATAAATTAGTATATGATTTTTTAAGCTCTGTCTAATTATGTATAAACGAATACAGAAAACATACTTACCTGATGAAAGTAGACTGAACGCTGTAGAAATGAGATCCCTGAGGCGCATGTGTTCTAAAACCATGTATGATCGTGCGAGAAATGTGGAGATCCGCAAAGCGTAATGAGTACGATTAAGAAAGGGACGCTTAGACTGTTTAGGTATGTAGAGCGAATGAGCAAAGAAAGGAGAGTAGGGAGAATACATGACGCGAGTGCAAATGCTAGAAGAAGTTGTGGACACCCGAGAAAGACATGCCACGATTAAGTGAATCAAATAATTGAGACGGGCTGTGTAAAGAGTCATGTAAGAGACGATGTATGAATGTGAATGAGGCAAAGAGTGTGTGCCAAGACCCAGTTGTTTGGCGGTCCGTCCTCTCAGCCTACCCCTGCGGAGAAACGGTGTGCTGGTTAGTTTGCTAGACCATCGATATGAAATATTTGTGTAATTTCTTGCTCTCTTTTCTTAGGCACTGGTTTTGTTTTTAATCGTTCTTTATAAAACAGACATATATGGAATGAGCTATCTGTATTCGTCTTAGCCATAGGGGTTTCTAATATCTATGGTATTCATCTATTCTATTCTCCATGATTCAATTATTATTCTTCAACCTCAATATTCATAATAATTAAAATAATATAACTTTTGTTTGAATAACACTTTATCATATATATTTCTAACCAACCGGTTTCACTTTAACCCGAACTTTCATCAGGGTTTATAAAAACCATCTCACAGCCTCTTCCATAACCCGCCTTATATCTTCGCCCAACCGAGTTGAGATATACCTAGTTTCTTTTTGTTTTTTTATCAATTAAATATTTCATCGGGCTACACGGAGAAAACATACTGATAATGAATAATGTTAATTTATTAAAATCTGGTCAAACTATTCGTTATTCTGTTAAATACGGGACTGCAGGCCATTAACGAATGATTTGAGAGAGTTCCAACAAAGTATCAGTTAAAAGGGAATGTTTGATAATGGCGGCGGAACACGTGTTCATACAAATATTTATATACTGATATTGTCGCATTTCGTCACGATATTTATTAGCAAAAAAAACTTATTCTCGATATATTCTGAATGACTAATATTTTACCAGGAAATTGGCAGGCTATCACTGTTTTAACAAGTTATAACATTGTTGATTCTGTTATAGTCTCGTTTTACCCAAGTTATTTAGATTTTTGGTAACATAACGTTTAAGTTGTTTTCAATCAAATCATAATATCTTCCGGTCCACCTCACTTAACACTCCCACCGAACATTATTATTGTTACAAGGGTGGTGAAGGCTGCAAGGAGGTAGGGTGGGGTACATTTGATACAGTGGCTGGTTGCAAAGTTTGCCACAGCTCGCAGAAGTGTATATGACAGTTATTAATAGCGTACGCATTCTTAGTGAATAAAGTGCCAAGAGAAAGTGTGCAAGAGATGAGAGACTGGCTGCCGGTTATCCCTTTTGTGGTGTGGTATCTACACTTTACTTTGAAGCGGGAGGTAAAGGGTTTGATTCCCATCTTTCACTAAAAAAAACTTATTTAAGACTCCCAATATTGGGAAGCAGGTGACGTTGTGGCTTCCCTCATTGGGATATGTTGTGAGGCTAAAAGTAGTGGGGAGGGCAAGGATATGGGGAAGAGAGGTATCTATAAGAATAATCTGTATTCGATAGTAACAACACAAAAAATGATAATCAAAATTATTATTAAAAAACCAAGAATTTTTCCAACCAACGAACTTTTTGAAAAATTTAAGGTCTTACCGATTTCAAAACTATTTCAAAGAAATGCTATTTTAAAAGTTTTTAAAGATTTTGAAAGGTCCTCAACGCGAAGTATAAGACCCAGAACATCTGGGAACATGTATGTACAATATGTACATAGATGCAATACGACAGCTGCACAACACCACAACACCATCATGAATATAATTTTGACGGCCGGCATAGTCCAGTGGTAACGCATTGGACTGCCATTCCGAAGGTCGCGGGTTCGAACCCGGCGTGCGCAAATAAATTTTATTTGATTAATTTGTGTTATTTCACAATTAATTAATTAAAATAATATATAGTATATTTGCGGCACGTTCCAGAGTGGAAGATACTACCAGTATCGCCCTGGTGTAAGACCACCATTCAGAATTGAAACGTCGCTCCAAATGGCTTTAGCCGTGTTTAGTGACTAGATCTGAATAGCCAGGTACTTCCCCACCTTCCTCTTTCACTTCCCCACTTACCTTCAGCCTCACAACATCCCCCAATTGGGGATGCCATAGTCTCACTGGCTCCAGACGGGAGCAGTTGGGACTCTTGTGAGGTATTCACTATAAAAAAAAAAAAAAAAAACATAGGCCCAAAGTTATTTAACGATTTACCGGATACAATAAAAAGTGAGAAAAATTATTTTAAATTAAAAAAAAAAAATTCGTTGTATTTTTACAGAAAAGATTGACTTACTTTTATCGATGATTTTCAGATATATTCTGTTGCTTATTTCTGTTGCTTATATTGTTGCTTATATTTTTGTTGATTTTTGTTGATATTCTGTTTCTATCATTATATGTAATTTTCTTATTGTACAATATTTTGAAGTATTTTACTGTTTTTTTGAAAATATTCTTTTTCAATTTTTGTAACTATATCTACATATAATTATCTATATATATAAGCATATAAAATGAAGGAAGTGTGTGGATAGATAATAATAAATGAATTGAAAACAAGAATAATAATAAGCTCACGAATTGTAATTGTAATAGACGTTTTGAAAAATAATGTGAAATTATTTTTTAAATATGTCATGCTAAGAAATTTAATAAGTTAATTTTGTATGTTAGAAAGGAATCATGAAAGATGTCTAAATGTAGTAATTTTTCATAATGGGTGTATGTTGTGATTGCGCGAGTAATTACTGAGTTGTTTGCTGCATTGGTATTGTTGGCTTCAATATGAAATAGTGTAGTGTGCCTGGTACGCCTCATTGGAACATTTAAACCAATGACGGATAGCAATTCGGGACTATCAATTTTATTATTTAGCAGATTATGTAGAAACAACAGCTCTGACAATGTGCGTCTTTTTTGTAAAGTTAACGTATTATTTGTAGTTTTGTTGTATTTCTTGAGTAAATGTTTCGAAAATTTATTCTGTATACTTTCTAATAAATCCTTATATTGAGGATTCCATGTTGTGGAAGCATACTCCAGTGGAATTCTGACCAATGAACAAAACAACATTTCTAGAGTCTTAGCACTTTTGAAAACTTTGCATATTCTTAATAAGAAAATATTTTAAAATATGTCTTAATGAGGATCTCGTAAATCGATTCGTTTTTGTATGTGGAAAGTTATCCTAGTTTTTAAATGCATAAATTAAAATATCTTTTGTATATATTTGTTTCAGACATTTCATTCAGGGAATTAAAAACCAAATTAATTAATCCGAATGTGTCACTCCACCATTCAAAAGTAAAATAAATATATCAAACCATCAATATAATTTTCTCCCCCTCATTAAAATATATCTATAAATACTTAAAACAATAATAATTTCAGACAACGAAATTTTCTTCCGTTCTTCGCAAACCACAATTACATTGTTCTAAGTCCATTGTCGTACGTTTTCTTTGAGATGTAAGCCTTCTTTAGCGGTTGTAAGGAAATATACCCATGTAATGTAGGCTCTTAGACTTAGATTTTGATGTCATCACAAACCACAGGGGGAGCTTTTGAAATGCCTTCGATATTCTTACATTTAAACCTTAAGAGGAACTGCAGCCTTTTATATATAATTTTTTTTTTAAATTTGAGTTTTGTTATTTTACATTCATCTTTCCGATTTCATTCCCTTCCCCACTGTTATTCAGTAGTGCCTCTGGTTATGGACAGTGAAGTTGTAAGCAGTTGGAACTATCGGACAGTATTCACAAAATTTTATTTTTTATGTTCGATAGCGTAGGAATGCTGCCGAAATCATTTTTTTTTGTTTTTTAAACTGGGGCACTTGTTATTAAATATTTTAATAAAAATAATGTTTTTTATAAAAAATATATCTTTGACGAGCTTCGTGGTCGAGGTGTGAGGTTGTTTACTAGCAATCCGAAGGACACCGGCTTAAATCCCTCCTTTCGTAATTTATGTTATTTTACAATTTAATCATTAAAAATAATAAAGGTATATTTACGGCACGTGGAAGATTCTGTCAGATTTTCCCTGGTATAAGACCGCCAACTGTTGCTTGAAATGGCTTTAGCCGCGTTTAGTTCCAAGATCTGAATAGCCAAATACTTCTCCACCTTCCTCTTCCCATATCCTTTCCCTCACCACTACCCTTCAGCCTTATAACATACCCCGAATTGTGGTTGCCATGATTTCACTGGCTCCATGCGAATGTGAGTAGTTGCGACTCTTCGCGAATCAATAATTGAAAAAAAAATAGAATTAAAAACTATCTTTAAAAATGGATGAAATTTCATTATTTTGTTCTGAAGAGTTCTCCATTATAAAGAATCCGACTGTATTTAATATAAATTTCTCTACAATCCAAGTGAATTTAATATGAATGTTAGTACCTATTTCAAACTACCTACTCCGCATTATTTCATGCAGAATTACGAAGAAACTCTTATGAAGTAATTTTTCGAGAAAAAATTTATCAACAAAGCCTCTTCTAGTGAAAACACAAGAAAAACTTAAGTAATACGGAACACGTGCCTTTCGTACTTACTTTCTCTTGTTCAGGCTTTTATTATACTCATAAGATATACTTTTGACATTGAGAGGTCGTTTAAAAGGCTGTTTAAATATAAATTCCTACCATACATTTAATCTACAGGATTCACTTGCGTGGCTGGGTAGAAATCTTTATAGGTAACTATTATAGCAGCGATTCTTTGAAATGAAACTCTATTATTTTAAAGAAGAAACAAAACCTAATTAATTCGAATTCAAAATTAAATTCTTTAAAGAAAATATTCGTATTATAAGTTATTTTATGTGGTTATATAAATACTTTTTGGAAGAACTCATTCTCTTCTTTAGAGATCCATATTCATCCCTCCCTCTCCTCAAAAAGACACTCCGCACATCATCCTCGAAGATGGCACTAGCCCTGAACCTAAGAGTTATTTAAAAAATAAATACAAAAATGAAAACCAATGTTTTAGGAAAGAGGTACCAAAGTCTGCAGGTTTAACATAGATTCACATTTGTTCTCAACTGTTAAACACAAGACTGAGTTATATGGGTTTTCCAATAAGAGGTGTTATTTTGATATTCAATCGTAAAAGATCAATGATTGCGTTGCTTGTGTGGCACGTAGCGCCATCTTGTTGAAAGTAAACGCTGTCCAGATCAATACCATCTAATTCCAGCAATAAAAAATCATTAATCATCTCTCGATAACGCAATCCATTCACCGTAAATGTTGCTCCAGCCTCATTTTCGATAAAATAAGGTCCAATAACTCCGCTGGAACATAAACCGCGCCAAACAGTCACATGTTGAGGAAAGAGAGGCTTTTCAACAATAATTCTTGGGTTTTCCGAGCCCCAAATGCGACAATTTTGCTTGTTGACGAAGCCACCGAGGTGGAAATTGTCCTCATCACTCAAGATGATTTGCATTTGATTCACTCAAGTGAATTTTCATAATTTCAATGCGTTTTTGAAGCATGTATCGTTCCATTTTTATTAATGGCGTAGTTTCTACTTATCAAAGGTCAAAAAATGTTCTTCGAAAGTAACATCTACCGAAATAGCGGGCTATTCAAAATAACACCTCTTATTGGAAAATCATTTATAAGAAAATGTTTGGGACGTGTTTGGCGTTTATTTCGTCTTCGCATTGTTGCCAGTCTCATGGCTCCATTGAAATATCAGTGCAACAAACACAGCATTCCCATCTGGCGTTATGGAGCTTTAAATCCGTTCACGATATAGGAATCTATCACACTATCATTATTATCAGCGGAAGATGTTACTAGTACCGTAATGGAGGGCTTTACTAACAGAGGGTTGAACCTGCAATTCCTGGTTGGTAACCGGTGGAGTTCAACCACTTAACCGCTATTCGGTAAAATGAAATGTACATTCGGTTGAAAACCTGTTGTTTTAACATATTACTAACTACTAACAAACTATATCTCTGGGCTGGAGATGCAAAATTCTCGACAAACCTACTTCATTCTGTGCAAAGGAAACGATTTGTATAATTGAAATCCGTTTAACAAATCGATTGCCATCTCTAAATCACAATCGAAATGTAGGAAATCTGCGTCTGTTATACAGGTATTTCAATGCAGTCTATTCGCTATGAAACCCCTAATGAAAATTAGGGGTTTCATAGTCTCCTATGAAACTCGACGGACACGAGCGGAACACCCGTTCACAGTGTAGTTGATATTTATTTCATTAGATCTCGTCATTTCTTCTACTCATTTTTCAAGTTGTCTCACATGCGGAACGAGCTACCTGCATCGGTTTTTCCTTCTTCATTTATTTAATAAAAACGGTATAAATATACAATAAACAATAAATCAAATACAATGACATCAGAAAGTATAAAATGATCAGAAACTCTATAATGATATTAAAGTAAGAGATGCAGGTACACGCAAAACTTCTAAGTAGACTTTCTAGGTTTAATTAATATTTATTGAAAATATATGATATTATAGCCTTCTTGCAGTTTAATAGATCCGCCACATCTGCTTATCTATTACTAACTTCATGTAATTTAGGTATAAGTGAGTATTTTCAATGCTCAACCCTGGTTAACATTTAAACATTATTTTGGAACGAGTAGCTCGCGCAAGTACATGAAATTCATTGAGGTTTAAGTAAATTAGGACTGCGTATACAATAATATAATTCGGGTCTCTTCATGACCCGCGTTAATAAATCCCTTTCTATAGCCCCCACTTTAAGGCCCCGTAGTAAGCGTTCAAAGGTGGTTTGAAAGGGAGATATGTAAATACGAATGTTAGAGGGAGCGCGCTTGAATTAAAAATGATCATAATTAAGCGAAAATGGTGAAAATATTTAATTAAACACGACTCGTTTGAAATACAGCAAAAATTTCTCAAAAAATCCTTTAGTTGCATTTAAAGATACACTGTAAATTTTTTCATGCCTATAATAGAACAAAAGGTGTTCATAATAATTTTCAGAGCTTACTTTGCGATTTTTTTCTATCGAGGGACTTAAATATAATTAACGTTTCGGCGTAGCAAATTTATGCATATTATCTTCAAAGATAACTTTTTTTTGGAACTTAAAAATTGAAAGATTTAACGAGAAACTTGTTAAAAATAGGTAGAAATTGGGTATGCGAGGGGTTAACACGGCTTTCAACCACAACGCTGCCCAACAGGGTTGCGATATAGTCCCTCTGTCTTTACAATATACAGACAAGGACGCTCTTGTGAGGTTTCACATAAAAAGAAAAATAAATAAAAAAACATTTATTTATTATTTTACATGATTAACGTAAAGATGTCACACTTTAAAAGAAATATCAAATTCAATTCACAGAGTTATCAATCATTAAGGCGATGCCATACGTAGTAATGCAAAATCATGTGTTTTTGGTTTGAAAATTTGGTCGCCTAGAAATGTTTCAGATGCTTTAATTAAATACTGCAAGTAGAATACATCTTGGTTTTTGAAATACTCGAGTATTTTTTATATAAGTCTTTTTATAGGCTCAGAAAAAAATTATGTATAAGGCCTATGAAAACTGCTTTAAACTTCAAAATCTCCTACTTACGAACCCATTTTCGGTTATGATTTTATTGTATAATGTAGCAAACTAAGTTATTTATAAAATGATCGAAAAAATATTTAGGCCTGAACATCCACAAAATAAAATAAAAGGCACTTTTTGGCCATGTTTTTTTCTTGCATAAATCAAAACAGGCGGATGGTGTTAAGCGGGAATTTAAACCTTGTCGCCATCTACGTAAGGGTTGTTATTGATAGGGCCTCAATTTAAAATATTACACGACCTAGTACATCGCCTTAAAGGCCGGCTACACGAATTGTGGTCAGGCCTAAAGTGCTAAATTATAACTTCAGTCACTTTGGTTGCAACGAAGTCCCCATAGCGCCCCGCCCCTACCCATTAAACAATAGATAATAAACTATAAGTGCTTATCTGGAAGTCTTTACAGTTCTTATTTTATTATGTGATACAGTAGTTCATATACATTATAAACGTAAATAGGCGTAATATTAAAAAACGTTCCGAACAGCATATGCATGAACATATATTTTGTCTCGCAGAAACTTATTTATTTATTAAAATTAGGACAGGTTGTTTCAAAAAATTTTAACAATTCATCAAATTTTCAAGTTTTGTGAAGGTTCTATTCAAGTTATTTTATTATTTCAGTTTTTAATGGCCAATAATGATATGATAATAGAGCTTGAATAGAATCTTAACAGAATTTGAAAATCAGCTTTGTAAATTGATAAATTGTTCAAATTCCGTGAAACAGCCCGTTCTTAAATAGTTTCACTTCTGCGTTTTGTTGTGTTACATGTTCCGTGTAAATTTATTGGTGGTATCTTCTACAACAGCAAAAATATTGACAAAAGCTTTTGAAAAATATATTTTTTAAATATATATTCGGCTTTATTAACCAGTGATACATTTTTTCTTTGGAACTCTCTAATGTCTAAATATATGTTTTATTTAAGTCTATCTGGTCTGTTTTAAAATCATGTACACTCTTCACTAAACTTCCTTTTATATTCTATTAAAAAAAAATTACATTTTAATTATATAATGTTGTCTTTACCAAAATTACTTTTATTAAACTGATTGCGAAAAATCTCTATCTCTATTATAATAAAATATAGTCGCTTTCCGCGTCTATCTTTTTGTGTACCTACTTCTTCTAAACTAAGCAACGGATTTTGATAGGGTTTTCATATTTAAATATATCTATAGAAAGTAGAGGAGTTTTATTTCTGCTTATTTGGTTCAGTGATATGATGCAACATATAGGAATTTAATTAAATAATTGTGTTTTATTTCAAGATTTGTATGTTGCATTTCATTCCGTGAGTACATCATGAATGTTTTTTTCAGATAAATACAAAATATTTGTAATTTATTTGTCATCATCACTTGCCAAGATTGGTTGTTTGCCGATCCGTCCTCTCTGCCTATCACTGCGAAAACCGGCGTGATTATTAGTTAGTTAGTTTATTTCAGAATCTAACATCAAAATCATCCTTGGAACAGTTTATCAGTGGCATTGTGCAATTCCACCCGTTCAGCTGCGTACAACTGCATACAAACATGATACGATTATTCCTGCATTACCATAAAACACACCGGCCGCATGCATTATAATGCACTATAGCGGTGTTTGTATGCATTTATGTGGGCGGTGCACTAAACTGCACTATGTACCTGGGAGGGCGGGGCGTGTACCCACCACGTGATCGGGAGTGCAGCAAACTGCAGGAGTGCATTGCCTATATAAATTACAGAGAAGCAGGGGCATTTTAACAATAAATTGAATGTGATTCTGTTTGCAAGAAAGGAAGCAAATGTTTTACTTATTGTAGAGAATTTTATATATATATTGATGGAGGTTTCTTTGTTTGTGCCCATAGACATATGAATATTAGTAGACCTGCCCTAAGTGATTAAAAGCGTATTATCCCCACTCCCCATACCGGTTCCATTGGAGCCGGCTGTGCTCGCGTATGGCCTCAAGTGAAATTTGAAAACGTGACGTCATCATTCTTGTGCGAACTATGGTCGAGGCATCATCGGTTCATTTTACGAAATAACACGGCAAAATGTTGACTTGTACTATGAAAACTTGTAAAAATAGATGTGAAAAGAGAATAAACCCAATTGTCGTATTACATTCCATATATAAGCATTATTTTACTTTATTTTAAGCATATTTACATCGTATAATATAGATCAGTTTAAGAAACATATACTATCACATCGAGAAACGTCTGGACGCGAAACACAAAGCTGGTTGGTTGCTGGGAAGTAAATTATGAACATTTATAAAAGTGTCTTAACTAAATACTTAAACGAAATATTTGACTCTGAAAATACAACCGAATTTTTTTGCCGAATTTGGACTTCGCAAATTTGTTCATAACGTGGCGAGTTATTTGCGCTCCCATGTAAAAATGTCTATTCATTCAAAAGCAGGTTTTACTTTTAAGAAGTAAATGGTGATATTATAATGCGAGATGCCTATTTACTGTCAGATTGATTTATTGACGAATCACAGTCAGCCTTACTCCCTTCGTTCTTCAACAGTTGATTTTACCCCTCGCCATTATCTTCTCGTCTATTAATTCCTATGTCTGTGTTTGTGCCCTATATACTCTTAAGCTACTGGAACAATTTCATAGACAATTTGAAAGTTTGTTCTTATTAGTACCAGGAGTGTTTAGAGAGTGGTTTGAATGGTAAAAGAAGTCGGGGACGTCCGAGGAAGACTTAAATCAATATCTCTGCACTGAAATAAGATACGTAGTCGAATTAAGGTCATGTTAATAATGGCGTTTTTTAAATAATACCTATGTGCACTTCATGATTCTACATGAAGTGGATGGTAGAAAAAATCGGGGGCGCCCGATGAAGACATGGCACGATCAAATAAACCAATTACTTATGTTTGGTAAAATGTGGCATTTTGTGACGAAAGTGATTGAAAAAAGGTGTGTAATTGTGTAAATGGAATGTATGACGTGGAAGCAAATATTAGAAGCGCACAATCAAATGAAAAAAATACATAAAAAATGAACTTCAATTCGTTACAATAATATTTTTTCCATCTTAAAATTACACCCAGTTTCAAGTATCTACACTAGAATTCACAACTTAACCCTTAAATGCATGATTTATTTATTTTTCTCGAAAAAAATATATTTTGTAGATATTTACATGCATATGCAAGGAAATATAAAGAATTTTATTGTTTTGTAATTTTTTAATGATATTTGATTAAAAAAAAAATTTTGCAGGTTTACAACACCATGTATTTAATAAAAATTAAAATGAACAATTAACGTATGAAAAAAAAATAAAAAAACCTAAAAAAAATTCTCAAAACTAATAAGTGTACCGGAAAAATACGAGTTATTACATATAAGTATTGTATCTACTTACCTAAGAAAATCAAAATAATAACAGCAAAACAAAACTGTAATTCTAACCTCCAACCAATTTTCGAGAATCTTGACTTTGTTAAAGAAAAAGTGACATTTGACATTCGTGAAAGAAAAAAAAGGTGATGCCACTCGATAAAATATATATCCGTGAACTTGATAATTTTAAAACGGCATGCATTAAGTATACAACAAAGAGTTAAAGGTGGTTTGAACGGTATGTTGCAGTTTTGCAACAGTATGCATTTAAGGGTTAAAAACATTACTACAAGCCATTCATAACCCGGTGCAACGTTGGATACACGTCAGCTAGCTCCTTAAAAAATGCAATTCGAATTTAAAATGCGTTTTTAATGTAAATACATCGATTCTGCATTTAATATGAGCGTGCAACAATGTACAAATTGGTTACGAAATATGAATAATGCGTATTAATCATTATTAAATAAACGATACATAATGAATGTAAGAACTAAAGGGAAACAATATAAATAAACATAAAATAATTGTGATTTTTTTGTGTTTCCGTTCAAGTAAAAAAATCTCCACGGATAAATATGTTGGTATTCAAAGAATTACACTTTTAAATTTATTTAATTAGGTATTAATATTATTAAGCGAACTCCTGTTTTAACTCGACCGTTTTGCATTTTGTCTGTCTGTAATTATTTTTGTTCGTTCCGTTTCTCTTTTCAAAAATCTACTGCATTCATTCATTCAAGTGTGAAATCTTCGTGTTTATTTGGACTTTCTTACTTTGGTACCTGTCTGCATGAAGAGTGTTTGCAAATAGAATTGTCATTGAGATAGTAGTGTTTCTTTTGATAAATTGTATAATGCCTTATTTGCAATTTACAAGAAAGTTACATAAAATATTATTTGGTTTATATTTAAGTAGGTAGGTATTTAAGTACCTACATACAAAATATAATAATTTCAGAAGAAATTTTTGTTTTGATAAAATTAGAAACATTCTAATTTAGACGCTAGATCGTTCACAGAACTGCTAGTTAATAAAAATGAAATCCTTATACCACCACCATTAAAACCGGATAAATTGATTGTGCAATGATGGAGGACATAGTCCCAATGCTTTGATGACATTTTTTTTTGCTTTGAGGTTGTCGATAGCCCGGTGGTTAGGGCAAGCGACTCGCAAACAAAAAGGGCGAGTTCGACACTCACCTTTGCTCAACACAAGTTGCACTTAGTGAAAAGGATAATATAAGTTCCTTCACGGAGACAAATCAGTATTACTAATTTATTTAGAATCTCTTTAAATTATTGGTAATTCCGGTTAAAAACGGGATTGCAGACCTTACGAATTAATTAAGGAATTAACAGGTTTCCTGCAAAACTTTTATTAAATTACGAATATATTATCATGATGTCAAAACACTTGTTCATGAAAATTCGAATATTTTAGAACACAAGGCGAATCGCCTTCTAATTATTATTAAATTATTATGGTTGAAAGATTAAAAAAATACGTTTCTAACTTTTACTTATTTAATAAATCAATCAAAATTTCGTTTGAAATCAAAATATTTGTAGGCAGGTATTTAAATACTTACCTACTTAATTTTAAATCATATATTTTAAGTAAAATTTTAAAATATCAAATAAGTCATAATTAATCTACAATTTGACTGAAGAAACATCACTCTTTCAATGATGATTATTTTTTTAAACTTTCTTCTGGCAGTTATGTTATACAGTTTTGTAAAAAATTACGACAAGAAAGTCCAAATAAACACGACGATTTCACATATTCAAAAATAATATTTTCGTGAACTGTCAAAACGGCCACCATCTTGAATCGGAAACGGAACGTACAAAAGCTCAACCAATCACACCACTACAGCATAGATAGGCGTGATAAATCATTTTAAAACTATTTGGACTTAATTTTTCATTATACTTTTGTTAATAGTAATTTCGTGAGCCTCGTTTAAATATTGATTTTTTTTTAAATTCTCTTCATTTTTCCACACAACTTGATCTAAAAAATTTTTGCACACACTTCCTTCCTATTTAGTATTTTTGTATTACTATTCGTGCGTACATCATTAATAAGGACTTAGAACAATCATTTACATCCCAGACAAAATATCCAAGACGCTTTAAGGACATAAGTAATGTGTACATTAACTATGTATAATTTAGTATTTACAACCTTATAACTTGGAGTAAAATGTACTATGATAGTTCAAACAAATGACCAGTAAAAGAAAATATTAGTTTTTGGCGATATTAGTCAAGTTTCCTAAATACGATATGTATTGGCCTTTATCTTTATTAGTTAATCTCCAATTCACCCTTTACTTCGATCAGTATCAAAGTTTGACTTTTCATACGCTAGACGAGCGACGGCCACCTGCATATTACAAATTCAGCTACCGTTGCGGACGGAGGGGAAAAAAGACAGAACTAAAACATCGACAAAACAAAACAGCGACAACCGACAAAAAGACGACAGTGGACTATCGCCAAAGAACCGTCCACGGCAAGTTTAGAAGCAACAGTTAGCTGCCGAAATCCCATCATGGAGAGAAAATTCCCTCAACACTTTGCCGAGAGGAACAAGACCCGAGGACAAGTTTTTTGTTTAAATTTTAATGTTGAAATTAGACAGGCGGTTAGTTTTTTGAATTGTTGAAAACATTTTTCAAAACAAGGTTTTGTGATTGTTATCTTTAGAAGCCGATAATAAATTGACCAAATAAAAAATAAGTTGAAGTTAATAATCCTTTGATTTTGAGTAATTCCTTCTTTGTTAAATGTTGCTGTGTGCAAACATTTTCATATTGTAAGAATATTATTTATTTATTTTACTCTTTTATATGCCCGTATGGCTATACATGAAATGGTTACAATTTTTTACGCAATGGTAGCGTACAATAATTACTTACTTAATGATACAAAAACATATATAATTATCACATGAATAAATTGTTTTGGATGTGTTTTAAAAATGCAGTTATTTTAAAAATGTCAATGTCGTTTATATATTTGTTTGCTAAACTATGTAGGCTATGAACTGGCGAATTTGATTCATAATTTGTTTGTGAACGGTGACATTGAAATAGGTCCACCTAGGGTGTCGAGTAGGTACTCTTATGTTGACTAGACTCATCAAGTATTTGATAAATTTTTTTCACCTAGCGTGTAGGTTATAGATTTTTATACGGTTTGTAATAATTGAAGAAGTATTATAATTTGTTTTTATACGAATTGTTTAAAATTTTCATTATTTGGAATTGTTGGGACAGAAAAAAATACAATTTTAAAGACGCCAATTAGTAGCCGGGGGTTTCCATCCAGGATTCGCGGGTTCAATTCCCTGCAAGCTAAGTCATCCTTCATTGCACAAGTAAAACATCAGCTTCTTATGACGGATAACGGAGGATGGATGGCCTCCGAGGTCGAGGGGTAAGGCTATCGACTAGCAATCCAGAAGTCGCGAGTTCAAATCATGTCGTTTAATCATTTAAAAAAGAGTATATTTGCGGCACGTTCCAGAGTGAAAGATAATCTTAGGACCGCCATGGTATAAGGTCGCCATTCAGAATTGATATGGCTTTATCCGTGTTTGGAGACCAGATATAAATAGCCAGGTACTTCCTCACCTTTGTCTTCCTCATCTCCTTCCCATCCCCACTATTTTCAGCCTTACAACATACCCAATTCGGGGATGTCATAATCTCAATGGATCCAGGTGGTTGGGAGCACTTGGTCCAAATAGCACCTTTTTGGTTCCTGTAATTTTTTTAACCTTTTTCTTTATTGTATCATTCCTACTTATTTATTTATTTCACGCCTATTAAGGCTTTTACATACATATATATAAAAAATATTTACGAAATTATACACGAAAATAGTGCAGGCGACTATTTAAAACAATTCCAGAAAAATAACTATAAAGTCAAAATATCAGTCAACTTGATCTACACAGCATGCAGGCACAAAACATAAAAAATCCAAAATATTTTTTTCTGTTTCAGTTGACAAAAGTGTTAGTCAAATCAAATTAAATACCTTTATTAAATTATTCCACTACTTGATGAAAAAAACTTCGATAGGGTATGCTTGTATATTGAAATTGGTGTACAAAATATATCAACAACATCGTAGTATTTGTTTCCTAGCTGTTGAATCCGTCGCATAGGAGTGTGATATTGGGACGTTGATATAGAATTGCTACAATAATATGGTAGGTACTGTCTTGTAACCGACCTGCTTGGAGTATGAAAAGAGATTATGGAAGATATTATCAATCAGAATAATAATAAGTGAGGTTATGTTAAATTCGTTTTAATACGGTTGCGTAAAGGGGCTGAACTTTGCGTAAAACGCGGAGTGTTTAGGTAATTCACCCTGATTATCTCTGTCCCGCTTCCATGCCTCGTCCAGTTAAATGGTCTAAAGGGAAAACCGCAGCAAACTTACTAATTTACCTACAGAAGTCGTTACGACAGGACTCCCGGTGGAAAACACTATTCTGTACCGTAAGTTTCACAAATTGTAATTTGAGAATCAAAATATGTTTTCGTAATTGCGTCTATATATTTTTACAATTTTTCTTATTTGATTTAGCAGCACCTTTTCTTTCAATGTAATTTTTCGCTATACTACACATATTTGACTGTAAATGTTTACGTTAATACGAATCGATACAGCTTTTACCGTCTAGAACGGAATATAAACAAAAATATTAATTTCACACAAGTTACGATATAGAAAAGTGTTTTTTTCTGGGCATCCTTTTTGTATGGGCTGGCATTTGAAGTATGAAGTAAGAGGAAGCTACAAGCCAAAAATGTGTATATTCTTGATACACCTTATATTGTAGGTAAAAGGCATTAAAATCGCTTGACAAACGGAGTCTAGAAAAGCTCGATTTCTAGCACAAAACTGGTATTTATCTATTTTGTAAATAATTTTATAATAAAGCAAAAAAGTTAATCAAGTGAAACTGTCACAGATCTTAGCTATAATACTGTATTTTTTATAATTGTTTCCTTTACGCGTTCATACATTTCTAATGAAAAGATTATTTCATTCAGTAGTTTACCTTTATATTTTTCATTGACTAATTTTTATATTTATTTGTATTCTACTCAAGCGAAGCGATAGGAAAACCTTCAATTTATTTAGAGAATATTTTATGGTATTCATAATGTACACCAATTCGTTATAAAGATTAATCAAAATAGTGATTTAGCACTAAGCTTCGTCTTAAGTTGGCAAGTGGGTAATGTCACCTCTATGTCATTTTATTTGTTTTGATATTTAATTATTTATTATTTATCGTAACTGTTGAAGATACTCCGGTCTCCAAAGGGTTGTAATGCCACCGGAATGGAGATGGCTCATATAAAATTCCTTGGATCAAAAGCGCCGTCCACTTTCGGGTAGAATTTAAAAAAAAAACACAAAAATGGGATCAGAAAGAGAAGAAAAGAAATTAAAACAAAAAACAACAACAAAAAACAAATAAACAAGGGAACAGAGAATCTGCCGCGATCTTATTTGAAAAATAAACTTTTGTTTCATCCTCGCATCAACAAAACACTAGTTAAGTCTTGGACACCTCGTAAAAGTGTCTCAACCTCCTCTAAGCATTTTTCGTTGTTTTAATATATTTTGGCATTTTTGAAAGGGGTTGTTAATTTGTTTGTCAACGTTATCATTTCTACAACGGCACGTGTGTTGGATCAATTTTTTTCTTAATTTTTTTATTCTTTGAATCTTTGATTCTTAAAGGGAAAATAATTATTACCGAATCAAAAATTTAGGCCTTTATTATAAACTCGTCGTGTTTACTGTATTTTTTAAAAATATAATTGAATGCGGAGATCACTAAACTCAATTTAATTTTAAAAACATCCCCACCTTCCTCTACCCCATCTTCTTTCCCTCCACACTACCTTTAGCATCACAACATATAATAATTGGGGATGCATTCTACTGGCTCCAGATGGTTTGGAGAAGTTGCCACTCTTGTGCGCTTTCACATAAAATAAAATAAATAGTTTTCACTTGATCGTGCCGTTTCTTCCAGGGGGCTCCCCAATGCTCAACAGTTTTTCAATCCACTTGCATGGCGTCTTTTTTTTGGTATTCCTTTCTCCGTCTATCTGTCCACAATTTTTTTTAAATTTGATAGCCACCTCTAGTCTGGATCTCTAAAATTGGTAACTAAAAAAAGTATACAGGTGCGTTCCGTTTGATAGATTTCCTTTAACGGATTTCGATATTTGGAACACAGACGACTGTCCCTGTTCTACCCGTATTTCAATGGAAGATGCTCAGGAGAACGTCTTTTCACGACCCATAACCACTCTCTACTCTTCTCCAAAAAGACCCTTCGAACAGCATCCCCAGAGATGATAATGGATAAAAAATAGATACGAACATCAAAAAGGGGAAAAAATTACTCTTAACATAAAACCACGTTAGAAAAGAATAACAAATAATATCATCATTGACTGAGCGTAGCGAAGCCCTGTTTTAAATCGATCATTTAATATTCCGTCTGTCTGTAAATTTGTTTGTTACGTTCCGGTTCCGGTTCAAGAGCTATCAAATCGGAATAATACATATTTTGATACCTACAAACTTGCCTACCGGCTAAAAGAAATTTTGATTAAAGAATTGTCATTGAGATGCTGACATTTCTTTGAACGATTTGTATAACACCTTATTTATTTGATATTAAAAAAAATGTTACGTGAAATATTTTTAGTAAGTAATTTATAACAAGAGAAAGTTACAAACAAACTATTTTTTGACGCGACGCCGTCTGCTGTTCACAGAACGAATAGTGTACGTAGGTATAAATATACAAGAATACTTCGTATTAGATTCTTAATTATTTACTCGTTGGCATTAGGGTGTAGAACGATTTGGAATAATAATTGAAGTGATTTTTTTACCCTACACAGTCGTGAAGCCCCGCTGATAATTTGTTCACAATTATCTGTCCGCCCCGTTGGACACAAGATCTGTGATAGATTTCTATTTAATGCTCGCATTAGATACGCAGTTTTTTGCGTAATTATTACACTCCCTGAAACACTTACGCTATTATATTTTAACAAACATTACGTTCGCCGCTGAGCTTCGATATAAAAACACTTGTCTGATAATTATTCTATCATGAGTCTCGACTACAAAATTGTAGGTAGTTATTACTTAGGCTACAAAAAAACGCATTAAAAAACGAACAGCTTTAACATGGGCTACTGGAATTTGGTATTTGTAATGAGAGGTTACTTGTAATAAGGTTTATCACATGGGGATCTGGGCGCCACTCCAAATATAAATATTCTAGCGGAGACGAATGAAAAATCACTTAGATTTTTATTAAAAGAGGCTCGGAGGAAAATAATTCTCCTCGGGGCATATGTCATCTTTTGTTAGCTATGGGGAGGATATTTTTCAGGATAGAAAAGAGAGGATGTTCTGGAAAGGAAATATGCATGAGGCGTGGGTAGAAGTATGAATTCATCCCTCCTACTGCAGTGCAAGGCGCTGTTCCGACAAAGACCTGTTGGAGAGGTCAAAAGACCTCCCTCAACCGGTCTTTCCCGATCTGGCCCGCCACGCAATTGGTGTGCAGACGCATCCGCCGCCAAGATCGGGACAAACCTAACCCCATGAACTCGGGAATCCCTGCTAAATCACTAAACGTAGCGAACCACTTGGGGTGACCTATGGCAGAGATGTTGGTTATCATTTTATTATTTTATTTTGTTATTATTTTTTCCCGGGCGGCGCACAGTGGGCTGAAAATCGCCTTTTATAGACATAGAGACTTGAATTTTCAAGGGTATTTTTTTTGGCTAGAAATGGATTCTGCTTATCATTACTATGCTATGAATATTTGTGTTTAATTCGTAGAACTCCATTAGGTTTAAGGGAATAGTTCAGGATCACCTTAATGAGGGAAATTAGGTAAATGCAATACCCTCATTAGTCAATAACTATAAATAGTCAATAATCGGGTTCGTAACTTTAGTTCTTTTTGAGCTTTTCTACTGCTAACATCTGATAGCAGCGTATGCCCTTAAACCTAATTATTTTTAACAAAGAAAAACAATAAATAAAAAAAACTAACTTTTGTGATTTCTTAAACTGTTTTGGCTTGCAGTGTAAATGAAATATTGTAAACTAGACAAAGCATACTCATATGTAAAGCTTTTAAGCATTAAAATGAATCATCAACATTAAAAAGTTTTTTTTCATCTTTGGGGATTTAAAAAAAAAAGCGCAAGTTGCGCCACAATACGAAGTATGTCAAAAAAATACAAATAAATAGTAGCATATCTGTGTGTAAGGATATAGTGGCCAACCTTATGATTCCAGAGATAGCCTCATTTTTAATGTCAGTGCCATACACATTTTTCTTAAAACAATGATAACTCCTTCATTTGTACACGTAATTGCTTTTTACGAAATTTTATAGCATAGTAATGATCAGCAGAATCCCTTTCTAGCCAAAAAAAATACCCTTGAAAATTCAAGTCTCTATGTCTATGAAAGGCAATTTTCAGCCCACTGTGCGTCAGTACACATACCTGCCTCCCAAAAATTTTTTTTTTCATAAGTAGAAATTTACCTTTCGAATTTTGCATGCATTATAAACGTACAAGGCACGTTATACTCATACTAATCGATGAAAATATTTAACATTGTTTATGAAAAGGATAGTCATCCAAAGAATATGTATGTTAACGGGCCGCAAAAGTATGTCCAATGGACATAGTTTAGTGAAAACACGCGAGTTGTCTTAAAAACGTATCTTCATCCCAATAATTCATCTAAGTATCTGTAAAGCATAAATACGCATCTCAAATAAAGAATTATGAGTTCATAAAATACCTTTGGTACATCACTTTATCGCTTGTCTGATATAATTAGTTCCAATTTTGAAAATTAAAAGTCCATTGAACTTCGATAATATTACCCATTACGTAGTAATATTTCACATTACTTAATTACCCATGCACCGCCAACCGAAATTAGTATGTTCGGTCAACATTATTAGACTAGCGCAGACCCGTATAAAATCACGGGGAAATTATAATTGTAGGATGGATAAGTGCATGTTAACTAATAAGTGCAAACCCTTTTCAAAATCGGAACTGATTATTGGATCAATTCGGATAAGCCATTAAGTTGATATCAACATTGTTTTATTTATTTTTGATTAATATTAGTGTATTTCTTTTGGATATGATTTGAGAAATAGAGCCAAAAGTATTAGGGTGATATATTTTGGGGTATTATGCCGTGTTGCGCTACCTCCTTCTTTAGCCAACGTTTCGGATAGCATTACAGTGTCCATCATCAGGAGACATTTTCCCTTATGGTGGACAGTGTAATGCTGAAATAAATCACTATGATCTATTTATTTTGTTTAAATTTTTGACAGATGTCCTAATTTTTTAAGTTTACTGACGGTGCTCATTCGAAAGGTAAATTTCTGATCATCTCTAAAATGCTTTTAATGCAATGATCATTGGTCAAACATTTTTTTATAAATCACAAATCCTACAATTATGATGCGTTGAGATTTTTCACGGGTCCCCGCTAGTTATAACTAATAACTTAGAGCTAAGATTTATAACTAGTGACTTACAACTAAGATTTAACTAGCTGTCATGTTATAGACACTCTTTATGCCTACCCTTGCCGAAAACAGCGTGACGATACATAATTTATTCTACTTCCGATTTTATGTCCGGGTTAAATCTTCCCCATAGGAAAAACTAAACCCTTCCACTCACTTTTCCACAAATGATCATCTAGTCAATCAACATTATGCAAGTGCATTATATAAGTAAAATAAATACAAAACAATACAAGAACAATACGTCAACTCACCAGAGATCAAATGGGAAAATAATTAACACCGACTCCAGATATTTTCATATCAGAGGGTTCGGCTCGGTAGAACTTCTAACAGGGCCTATAAATCCTACTGATCCCTCAACATAAATATTTAAAAAATCTTTCGTTATCCTACATGCATTCAAAATGACCGACTTTTGCATCTTTATATGTATATAAATTTTTTGATAGATATAATACGCCTAAATTTTTTTAAATAATGTTAATATCTGAATGATTTGATTAAATATATAATATATTCTACAATGCTGTCTTATTACTAACTGTTATCAACTATGTCTTACAAATAGCATCCACCGGTTCGTCGATCACTAATACAAAGCGATATGCCCAATGTATTTGACCAATGAACGTGATGTTGCGTTAGAATGTACATATATATTATTATTTATTTTTATTCTGTACAGGCAGATAATATACAGGACCTCACTTTCATAACCAGAAAAATAGTTTTAATACACTTACTTACTAATATAAAGTAGTTTTAATTGATTAAAAATCTTGTCAATCTGGTTATTGGTTTTCCTGTTAAAAACGAGACCGCAGGCCTTTAAAGAATGAATTGACAGAATTCCTAATAAAGTATCAGTTAAAAGAGAATGTTTTATGAGGACGTCAAAAGACGTGTTCATTCAAATATCGATATTGATATAGACATACTGATATTGTAGCATTCTGTCGTGATATTTGTTATGGCGTGAATACATTCTCGGCTCGCGTTTCGGTTCGCAAATATATATGCAGCTTTTGGAAAAAAAACACGAATTCTTTTATGATGTTTTTCACAATATTAACACATAAATTTGTTTTTTACCACTTTATTTAAATTAGACTCATCCGGTTTCAGAAGCACCATTTCTTTATCAGGAGAATATTAAAACTTTTAAGAATACTGACAGATATACGAGTATATACGAGTATTATATATATTTCTAAGTACTGGAGTGGGAGGTGAGCAAAAGGGGTAATTTAGGTAATTCTAGAAGATCAGAGCGGTTTACTAGAAAATTGTCCAAAATAGAACGAATAGATGGATTAATTTGACTATTCAAAAAACTGGAGTTAATATTTAAGGATATTTCTGATTTCTAGTGCTTCTAAGTTATCTATGATTTATTCTCCGTATTGAATCGATATCAAAGAAGCTGACACGCTTTCTTACTTACCACAAATTAGGAATTCTGACGTCAACCGCAGGCATCAATAAAAATTTTAATTGAGAAATTAATATTTTATCAAAAAGAAATTTTGTTTATTTAGAAAGGTAAATAAAGCAGGTGGGTGTATGTACAGTGTATAACCCAAGGCTACACGTGCCGAGAAGCAGCCGATATATTTATTAAATTTATTGAAAAGCATCATAAATAAATACTTAATTGTTCATATCAAAACCGAAGATAATTATGTAGTCATAAAAAGTACTTTAACGCATTGAATAAGAGTAATCTAGGGAATAATAATATTTATGTTTTTGATTGGATTTACAACCTCTTTTTTACATTAGCTCCACACAGGAGGCCTCAAGAAAAGAAAATCATTCAGGGGCAATTTCATTTTTGGGCATGCTGTGTGGGGGGTGTCTTTTCATGGAAAGAAAGAAGAGGAAGTTCTGGGAAGGAAAATGTATCAGGGTGGGTATCTAGAGGTCAAAGTTACAGAAAATTTAATACCAAACACATTCGTATCTCCATATAGGTATAACTTACTTTAACAAACTTCCTTCAAATGGAAAATTATCTTAGGCACACTAAAATGAAGGATTATCTCGGAGAATTTTAACAATTCTTCTAAATTTAAACTTAATTTTCAAGTTCTTTCAAAGATTTTTTCAAGTTCTGTTATTATTTCAGTTCTGTCAAGCAACTAGTCTATAGTAATCTAATAACAGAGCTTGAATAGGACTTTCACAGAAACCGAAAATTAACGTTGAAATTTTATGAATTGTTCAAATTCTGTAAAACAACTTATCATAAGAGTCCACATATCTGTTAATTTTAAAATCTATTATCGATATATCTTTTATTTTTTCTTAACTATTTTTGTTTTATAATTCTTTCAACGAACACTTGTAAAAGCCTTGTACGGTGAGGAAAGGCTATTTTTTGTTTCACATTATAATACATGTAAATTAAAAGTAAAAAAATCAAATGTTAAATAATAAAAAATAAATATCAGTTGTGTAAAATTTAAGGCACGTTTATTAGTAAGGCCGTAATTTTTTATAATTTTCAATATTTAAAAAAAAATAAAATAACGATTAACCTGAAAATATTTTAGTTCCTCCTGCTTCCATTTTTACGGTGGGAAAAAATGCTTGTGCAATGATGTAGGTTTTAGCTAGCAGAGGATTGAACCCACGAAGTCTGGACGGGAACCTAACGCATTTTTACACTCTGCTAACTGGTCATTATTATTATTATCTACTAACGCAGACCCGTGAAAAATCACGGGATACTCCAAAATCCAATCATCCAAAATGTGATGTGAAGAATATTAAATTATTGGTACTAGTTAACGTCTTTATGGTTTGTCTTCTTCGCACAATCAGTTCCAATTTTTACAAAAGTAACTTTAATTCAAAACAAATTTGAGATAATTAAATAAGATTTTGTCAATTATTGGGGTAGGTCGTTAAGCTGAAAGAAAGGTTGCGAAGTACCTGGCTATTATCTGAGGTATTCGAGTACCTACCACTTCAGAACGATATGTGTTCATTTTGGCACCAAGATCTCATATTTGCTTTATCAAGTTTTTCAAGCCTTAAGGAATTTTTATAATGAAAACACATACAATTCTCAATCTTGCCGAGCGATTTTGACAAATCCGCCCTCAAATCTACAAACCATCAAGCAAAATACACCCTTATTTTTATCTCCTTAGAGAATTGATTTGCTTGTAAGATTTGTGAGACTTGCGTGTTTCTCGTGGTTTAAATTCGAGACGTGTGGTAATTCATCAAATGAGCGCACGGAAAAAACGCGCTACTCAAAAATAAATTTTACATCCGCAAAGTTTGCGGGAGGGTTTAGTTAGTGATTCGTGTTCAGGCAAGTTGATGGTATCGGGCAAGTTAAAAACAGCTTAATGACAACAATGTTTACGCGCATATTTTTACTGCATAATCAATGTTTTAATTATTTCTTCGGTTCATAACTAGTGTCAATATAACATAAAAATATTATACACAAGGCAATGTGCCATTAAACAGTTGGGTAATGTTCTGTCATCTCTGATTTTGTGGAATGATTGTAATTTTTAAGCAAAAGCCAAAAATTCGGTTCACGACTCTAAATGGAGTAAAATTATATCGTTGAAGTCTATTAAAGCTATTTCCCTTGTGCAAAATTCTTTAAGTCTTATGCAAAACCTTTAAATAGTTACCCCCGCTGCAGAATGTTGGCTATCGTCGGGGCTATCTTTATCTTACAGGCTACTGCGTAAAAGTTCCAATTGCTCCCTGCTAACTGCATTCAGTGAAATTATGGAATCCTATTGCAGTATGCTGTGACACTGAAAAGTGGTAGGTTGGGAAATAACTGTATATTCAGATCTGGTCACCAAACACGACTAAAGCTACGTCAAGTAACTTTTCGATCATGAATGGTGGTCTTTCACCAGGGCAATGCTGAGAGTATTTACCACTTCAAAGCCTTGAGCCTTTTCTTCTACAGCATCACTTATCCTCATAATTTTTAGATGGGATTTCTTATATTTGCTGCTTCTCATGATATGACGAAGATATTGAAGAACTATGTATTCAATAGTAGGTACAATATCGCATATATTTTGAGCCAATCGATAAAGACCCGAGGCATTTTGAATATCGCTGTGCATAAACATAATAATATAAAGGCTTCCGTCCTCCATCTAGATTTAGTATGAAAGTTTCAATGCCATTTAGCTAGTAAGCTAGTATTTAAAAAGCATGTTTTTTAATCTGAGCATTTTCCGTTTTTTCGACTTAAAAGAGAAAAGAACTTTTGGAGCCGGGTTAACGCTTAGCGATGCACTACGCTGTGTAATATTTTAAATTGATCCGCTATCAATAACAACCCTTACGTAGATGGCTATAAGGTTTAAATTCCCGCTTAACACCATCCGCCTGTTTTGATTTATGCAAGAAAAAAACATGGCCAAAAAGTGCCTTTTATTTTATTTTGTGGATGTTCAGGCCTAAATATTTTTTCGATCATTTTATAAATAACTTAGTTTGCTACATTATACAATAAAATCATAACCGAAAATGGGTTCGTAAGTAGGAGATTTTGAACTTTAAAGCAGTTTTCATAGGCCTTTACATTATTTTTTTCTGGGCTTATAAAAAGACTTATCTAATGAAAACTCAATTATTTCAAAGGCAAAGATGTATTCTACTCGCAGTATTTAATTAAAGCATCTGAAACATCTCTAGGCGACCACATTTTCAAACCAAAAACACATGATTTTGCATTACTACGTATGGTATCGCCTAAGCAACTGACACTAACCTCGTAGCGACCTTATTTTTTTAAAAATTTACATGAAAAATCGCTACTTATACTTCGGACTCAATTTACTCAAAAACGAAAGCTCAAATCACAAAAAGTTTTATAACAAAATCGACTGCAAATATCATGTTAATTCACTTTTTTTTTCTGCTCGACACCGTGTATATTCAATAAACCCTGATAAAGACATGGCACCAACAAGTTAAGCGATTGCCTACTCGATTTGTGTCACAAAGTCAGAAAAATATTATCATTTTAATTAATGAGAAAGAACCAAGAAGTGTGTGCCAAGACAGTGTTTGTCCGTATATCTTCTCTGCTTACATCTACTAGGAAAAGGAAGCATTACGGTAATTAGTTATTTTGCTCAAGTCAAATTGATTTAATTTGCTGACTGTCTCAAGTTGAGTGGATCAGTGTAATCCCTCCCCCTAAAACACTTGTCAGTAAGCATGTATGTATGTTACCGCACGATTCGCCTAGACCCAGGACAGTAGAACTATACGGTAGACGCCAACAGTAGACAGTATACACGTACGGGCATAGTGTGGACGCGGTTAAGGCGACCGATTAACCGGTTTGGGCACGGATAATACAAGGCCACGACTGTGGGAGGACTGTCGGATTTCAACAGCAGTTATTAATCACTAGCAATATAGTTAGCGCCTGTTATACCAACATTTCAATGCAAGGTGCTCCGAACAATTAGCTTGGTTTTCGATCCCTTTATTATTGCGCTACGCCAAGTGGGTGAAAAATTTGAGCATGCTATAAATGCGTCCTTGAGGTGATTTTGCAATACAACAACATTAAATGTGGTCAGTAAATCCCATTTTAAGATCCATTCCTTTAAAATTATTAAAACATAAAGGCGCTCAGTCACAAGCAGTTTATTTTTGAGTTAGAAAATTTGAAGAGAAAAATGCATCGGAAAAGCAAGAGAATAATGGGTACTACGGTAAAGGAAAAATCTACTATGGTTGCTCTGGTGATAAATAGAAGAAACTAATTACTGTCTTAAAGGAGGAATCTATCCTATCTCTATCCCTCTGACTTTATTTTGGGTATGCTCGGAATGAACTATCTACGGGTCAGGAGGGATGTGCGCATCGCTACACATTTCTTTAGACTGATTCGTGGATGGTTTGATAAGTCGGTCATCATGGAGAGCATTCATTTCTATGTTCCCGATGGTTATCTCCGTCACCAACAACATAGACTATTTTATCTCCCGGCCTGCAGAACTAACTTGCCAATGGTCATGCTTGTGGGGAGAGCAATCTTGCTGTTGAACAGAATCGATTCGGATATCGACATTTTTAGCATCAATGAAGCTTCCTTTAAAAAGAAAGCTCTATTATCACTGGTATAATTGATATACACATTGTTAATATTAATCTTAGAATTCTTATTACAAAAATATTTTAAAAACGCATTAAAATTAACAATTTTGTAATGTTTTTGAAATGAATAAACAAAATTGAATTGAATTGAATCTACTATTGTTATATTGATTAATTATAGCTGAAGAGACCTTTTTTGATATTATTATATGTATACCTTTAAAATGAAACAGTCAGTATTATAAATTTTCTATACCAGTTCCTTGCACCAGTGACTTAGTGAAAATTGGTATCAGATTTTCATGGCGGACTGCCCTCTACTTTCCTATTAATATCCTCTACTTTCGACAATTTAAACTATTCTGTTAAAGTCGCGAAATTTGTAAATTACTAAAAAGTATATATGTATATACACCGTGTTTAGTGCCCATACTGCGAAACTTTGGGGGGTGATTGACTATTCATGAAAAACTTTGAAACTTCAGTATAAAAAAAAATATTAGTGCATAAATAAAAAGTTAAGATAAATGTCTAATATATGTTTTAAAACCATTATAATTATTATATCTCCCCACACAGTCAGCCCTTCTATTGTATAAATGTGAGGGTGGCCATTTTGTTATTCGAACACGTGTATATACAAATTAAACACGGCATATAAACCCAAAAGTGAATCAGTTTTTATTTCATAAATTTTTAATTTATTTCAAAGTGTAACTAACCCATTGAATATCGGAAGGCTTCCTGCATTATTTTTTTTCTCCAGAAAGTATCTACCCGAGTACTGTGAACGCCGCGATCTTTGGACTATGTATCTAATTTCGGTGTTCAGATGTCAAGTGTCTATGGCTGCAGTGGTATGGCCAAACACGTGATACTTATTTCCGTCATTTGTATCGCGAGACAACTGTCGAGATAGCATAATATGTGTGGCAGATATAAATCCGCACTGTCGCCGAATTGTGTTCGTCATTTTTATTCGATTTGTTGCGTTTTAATAATTTCAGCGATGAGATTTTATCGAAAAAATGGAAGGATTTAAAAAATGTATTTACTACATTGAAATATTGATTTCTGTCGTTCTAATAAATATAATTTACTTTTAATATATATACTTTTGACGGCCTCCGTGGTCGAGGAGTAAGGCTCTCGACTAGCAAGCTGGAGGTCGCGGGTACAAATCCTGACGTGCGCAAGTACGCGTAGAAAACTTATTGATATAAAATATTGCAAATTTGTTAAAAATCTGGTCAAATTATTCGTATTCCTGTAAAAACCGGGACTGCAGGCCTTTAACGAATTAATTGACAGATTTCCTAACAAACTATCATTAAAATGTGTTATGAGGATGCCGGAACACGTGTTCATTAAAGTTATATTTATCAGGATAAGCGCAGCTGCATTAACAGGTGTTCTGATATATTCTGAATATGCTGATAGTTTGTTAGGAAACAGGATGTTAATAAATCATCCATACTCATTTTTCTCCGTGAAAAATTTTAATTGAGTAATTTGTATTATTTCACAATTTACTCACTAAAAATAATATGTAGTATTTTTTCAGCACGTTCCAGAGTGGAACATACTTTCAGTATTGCTCAGGTGTAAGACCACCATTCAGAATTGAAAAGTTACTTGAAATGGCTTTGGCCGTGTTTGGTGACCAGATTTGACTAGCCAGGTTCTTCCCCACCTTCCTCAACCGCATCTCCCCACACCCTTTGTCTTTACCTTCAGCCTCACACCATACCCTGATTGGAAATACTTTACTAGTATTTGGTTCACTTGATCGTGCCATGTCATCCTCGGACGCCCCTTACTTCTTATACCATTGAAATCCTCATATATACAAGGTGTATCGGCACGTACCCGACAAACTTTAACCAGCTATTCCTTAGCATATTTGGAGTAAAAAAATTTATGTGCACTTTTCTGTCCGGTAACGTTTTTTTTAATAAAAAAATTATCATTCACATTTTCACCACATGTCACCACTGTTTTATCCTTTTTCAAAGTTTGAAAACCCATCTGGCAATATTTTATTCGAATTCCGTTGAATAATGTGCGTGTGTACCTATATTGGCGCGCTTTTACGAAAATGCACAACGAAATGGCACGGCACCATTCGTCTCATTTTTAACTATTATTATTTAGTGTGTGCGAAAGAGCGAAGACCCTCTTCGACATACTTGCTTATAACAGCTGTTGAACACGAAAAGCAATGCCAATGACAGTGATGTAGTGTGGAAATTTTTATTTTTTTTGTTTTTAATTGAAAAAGAATTGCTACCGGACAGCAAAGTGCCCAAAACATTTTTTACTCCAAATGTGCTAAGGAATAGCTGGTTAAATTTTGTCGGGTACGTGCCGATACACCCTGTATAAATACTCTCCTCACACTCCGTTTTCGTTCATCCGCTCTACATGCCCAAACCATCTAAGCGTCCTTTTCTCAATCTTACTCATTCATTACGCTTACAACAGCCGCGCATCATTTACGGAACTTCACATTTTTCACACGGTCATACACGCTTTTACCACACATTCGCCTAAGTGATCTAATTTCTATTCGGTCTACTACTGTCATCCTTCCTCTGCCAATTCATGGCTTCACACATGAGGCCCCTATGAAAATAATTTCCCCTGTGGCCTATGACATCTTTGTGGATGCTGTGTGACACCAAAACAACAAAAAATGACAACCAAACCTCACCCCCATGAACCCGATCACCCCTGCTAAGTCAGACAACTTAGCGAACCACTTGGAGTGACATGTGGCAGATGTGTTGACTATCCAATCATTTTTTACGGGGGCGGCGGTATCCACACCCGCCTCCCAAATTGTGGACTGATCAATATTACCATCTAATAATATTTTTGCGTCCTTCAAAACACGTGCCGAGTTAAAAAAAAATTAAATCAATACCTCAGTATCTCATAAAAATACACAGCTACAATACAGGGTATGGGTAATATATTATTGAAAGAAATTCGATATTATTTCAACACAAAAGAATCTATGGGGAAATATTATCTTAAATATGATTCTAAAAGATAAATTCAAATGCAACCCTTTTTCGATCGATATTATTGTATACCTGAAATTGATAATAATATCAGATGATTTTACTTACGATAAAGTAGGTATTATTGATTTTGATAATAATATGTTGTTGCAATTTTTTGATGAGGGGTATTGCACAATAGGACACTTCATTTAAATGGGTACACGTGTTTTCTATTGTAAACCATCTAGTCCAGTCAGTGGGGGATAAAAAAGGGCTCCACCTTGCAAAAGGTTAGGTAGTAGAGATTTTCACATATGTTGTTAAGATTGGGACTCTAAAGAAAAAAAAAAGTTTTCGACCTTGGGAGGGTCGAGCTCGACCCGCCATCTTGGATTGAAGGTGCCAAAATTTTTTTTTTTCAAAATAATTGTGAAGTGGTCGTTTTTGCAACCAAATTGTTCAAGACAACTAAATTACCTACATTTTTTTTAGTGAGTTTTTTTTTGTAAGTCTAATAGGTAACGAGTTACAGCGGTTGAAAGAAGAAAATTTTGACAAAAAATTGTAAAACTCCAGTTTTCTTGATAAATTTTGTTGATAAAAAGCTGTTGGATTGGTTTTCTCAGCATTGTCCCTTCCCCGAAATCAATTCACTTCTTTCTATCAGTACTAGAATTGTCGGGGATGAAAAGATTAATTGTCATTTATCGAGAGAAATAGGTACCGAGAGGATGTCGAACATGGTTACCACGTCTGAACATTTTGAATCTATAAAATTAAAACGTAATGACAAAGTTATTCCATTAGTAGCAGACAACAGCAGCAAAGGTCGGCGAAACAACTATTTCCATCAACCCGCTAATGTTGTTCCAGAGAATGTGTATTGTGAAGAAATCCGACGAAGAATTGAAGGATTTCCTTAAATTCGAACTCGCCCACAGACATATGAATCATATGTCTATGAACTCGCCCCATTTCCTTTGTCGCTTTTCACTGAAGAAGGAATGCACAAAGGTACGAAATCATAATTTTATAATGTTTTCGAACAACTTCCAGAAGGCGTGCAACTTGAAGGTATCAAAATTAATGTTGTGGATGGAGGATATCTTTTACATAAAGTTGTATGGAATCGGAATGATTATTTTGGGTCAATTTGCGAGAAGTACGTTCACTATGTAAGAAATCACTATGGATCACATGCAGTCATTGTTCTCGATGGATATCTGCTTGATGATGGTGAAAAAAATACGAAAACCGCAGAAAGACTTCGCCGATCGAAGAAGCACATGTCTGCAGATGTTCTTTTCGATGAAACAATGCCAGTTCAAGTTTCACGATTTTTAGCCAATGAAAATAACAAAGTCCGTTCCGATGCTTACAAAGCAATTTATACAGGATGATTTTACAGCTAAGCAGGCTGAAGAACATGCTGACGAGTTAATTGTCAATACTGCGATTTCCTTGTGTTCATCATATGACGCTGTTTTCATTATTGGCGAAGACGTTGATCTCCTAGTTCTGCTGACAGTATTAGCACCACCCAAAAGTAGTATATATCTTCGCAAACCCGGGAGAGGCAAAACTTTTGAAAGACTGTATTCCGCGAATAGTGTGAAATACAAAGAGGCGGCTGAGAATATTCTGTTTCTTCATGCCTTTAGCGGCTGCGATACAACGGCGTCCTTCTTCAACCAAGGAAAAACAAAATTTTGTTCGCTTGTTGCAAAACGACACAAGACTCAATACCATGCAAGGAATCTTCAAACAACATGATGCAACACCAGAAGACATAGCAGTTGCAGGAACACGCTTTCTTGTTGCTTTGTACGGGGGTGTCATGGATAAGGAAACCTTGGAAGAAGTCCGCTACAAACGTTTCGCAAAGTCGACAACAAAAAGCAAATTCAATCTTTCCCCTTTGCCACCAACGAACGACGCTGCATTGTACCATGCATTTAGAACGTACCATCAAGTCCAAAAATGGTATGGAATCCAAAAAAATCCAGAAAACTGGGGCTGGAAACGTGACACCAACGGGCTTGTTTCAGTAAGAATTACAAAGAAACCAGCACCCGAGACTTATTTTTTTCATGCAATTGTAAAAAAGGATACGGCGTTGCTTGTAGCTGCAGGAAAGCTGGATTGAAGTGTTCTATTGTATGTGGGTGCTGTAATGGTCAAACATGCCGAAATTTGCCAGAGATTCACATCGATGTCGAGGACGAAGAAGAGATTTTGTCAATGGAAGCCCAGAATCTCAGTATCACAGGCAATGAGTTAGATGATGACATTGATGACGAAGACTGTTATTAAGTAACATAATTTATAGTAACATAATTCATAGTAATGTAACATAATTTCGAAATCTACCATCGCTGGTATATCTGTGGAGTAGACCTACTGGGAATACCACAATAAAAAAAATGCGCCATGTTCTCTACCTCATGGTGGTGTGGAAATGAGTTAGCAAAATCTGATAGTATTAATGTCCCAGCGTCTGGACGATGTAGGCCCTCTGATTGGTCAAATTAAAATTGTGTGATTCTGATAAATTCTGCATAGGGAGTCTGCAGGCAAAAAATACCAATCTGCCCCTCAATTTTAAGCAACCGAAAGTTTCATTTCGGTTTGCAGGCGACTGGATACAAAAAAAATAAGACATTAAAAATTAAGACACGATTTCATACTGAAAAAGAATCGCCACATGTAATACGATATTTCTCCAAAAATATCGTTTCTGCTCATACAATTTTTGGATAATATCGAAGAAAATATGATTTAGAAACTTCACAATCCATTGGATTAATTACATTACAGTGAAAATTATCCACAATTACGTGATTACGTTTGACGTTTGAAAAAAGCACGCGTTCATTCAATATGGCCGCGGCAATAGCTGGCCGACAGAGCGCACCTCTGGCGTTGTAAGAACTAACCAAATAACTGGCGCGAATATTTAAATATGCAAACATATTTGACCATTAAGCGTTTCATAAGAAGATTTCTTCTGGAAGTTTATTTAAACTTTTCAATGGCATTTTTCATTATTATTTATTTATTTTTTTTGCATATAAATTATATCTGATTTTATATTGACATGTTTTCATATTTCTAAAATTTAAAAATTATTTATTTGCGATGCTTTAATCCTGATTGTTTATTTATATCTTAAGAAATAGGGTAAAAATACCGTTTGAAGAGAATATGTTTAATTTTTTTATTTAGTATTTCAACTATCAATTTATTAGAATAACTGTTATTAAATGTTATTTGTCTTATGAATATATTGTTTTATGGTTACATGCTATTTTTTTTCAGGTCTTAAAATACTTCACACAGGATATAAAGCATCGCAAATAAATAGTTTAGAAATTTTAGAAATAAGAGAACATGTTTATAAAAGCAGATATAATTAACAAGATTTTTTTTATAAACTATCTTTTAAATGTTTTCCCACTTAACTGGACTTTCATATTGTAATTCCTAATTCTTATAAACCCAGCCTACTCTTACCCCTCCCCCCCTCCTTCTACTTCTTTTTTCCAATTCTAATCTATATTTAATTTTTGACTTCGGTGTATACTTCGTTCATGAAACATGTATTGGTTGTATATAATAAAGTGATTTTAAAAAATTTATTTGTTTTTCAATAAAATAAAGTTTAATCGGATAACATTATTTTATCTACATATTTCCGTTGTATATCAATGCATACGTACATAATAAAATGTAAACATTATATTTATTTATTAATTGGACAATTTGCATAGCGCCGCTTTTGTGAGATATCACCTCAGGGGTGCTATATTGTAATATTCTACCTTTATATATAGATTTTTACTCTCCTGATGAAGGTGTATATATAATCTAACTTTAAAATTTATTAGATACAGTAACAGTTTTAGGTAAAGAATTACCACCAGTTGGAGTAAAATTCACACCTTTTAATTAAACCGACTGCTAATCTCATCGCACAATTACCCTCCTTTTATTCATAAACACGGGTACAATTAATCAATATGTAATAATCTATTATTTAAGTCAACTTTGTTATAACTATATTTAATTGTGACAAACTATACGATATTGATTCAACTTATAGACATTGACGGTTGTAACACATATTTAAGCACTGCAAGTCTCCTATGAGCTAATTTTATTAGGTACGGTAACAGTTAATATCAGTTGTAGACAATAAAAGTATGTAATGAATAACCCGAAAAAATTACTAAGTTGGGAATTTCATCATTTTTTAGAAAAATATTCACATTTCCGCCACTGTAACTCGTTACCTATTAGACTTACAAAAAAAAACTTACCAAAAAAAATGTAGGTAATTTAGTTGTCTTTAAGTTTGCATTGATCAATTTGGTTGTTAAAACGACCACTTCACAATTATTTTGAAAAAAACAAATTTTGGCACCTTCAATCCAAGATGGCGGGTCGAGCTCGACCCTCCCAAGGTCGAAAACTTTTTTTTTTCTTTAGAGTCCCAATCTTAACAACATATATCAAAATCGCTACTATCTAACCTTTTGCAAGGTAAAACTCCCCACTGACTGGACTAATCTATATAATTCAAATTTAAAAAGAGTTCATAATAATTTTAATAGAAATATTGTGTATTAATCTATAGGGATGTTAAAATGTCAGAGAGGGTGGCTGGTAACGCGGCCCCCGAAACCATTTATTAAATAACCAACACCTATGCCATATAGATAATTTCAAGTAGTGCGCTATATTTGTTGACTAAGCAGGGATGCCCGGGTTCATGGTGACCATCAGATTCCTACCCACCTGATTCCTTCCCATCTACATTCACACAGCATCCCCAAAGATGTATATATAATACTAGGCTTTAATATGGCTTAGACTCTAATCTAGAGTGAGTAAAATTATGGTTTAAAAAACATATACGCTAGCGCGGTGACCGGATAAATCATCACAATGATAATTCATCACATCTTTAAAAAGTTATATAAAGTCATGGAAAGTGATGAAACAAAAACTTTATTAACTGGGTTAAGTAGGATAGGTTAGGTTAGGTTAGGTTAGGTTAAAAAAAAAAATTTCATCGTTTCTAATGACTTTATATCACTTTTTAAAAGTCTGTTGAATTGTCAATGTGTTGAGTTATCATAGAACCGCTAGCGCAAAGCCGTGGAAAATCACGGGATATTTTAATTCTATTGTTGAAAAAATCAATAAAAATAATTTTCTGTTAAAATAATTATATTATGGGTAGATAAATATTTTATCGCTTGTCTGAATAAAATTCTTCTTCACTAAATCAGTTCCAGTTTTGAAAAAAACACTTAAATTTTAGTTTCGTGAACGTGAATAATTTCACGCAGTAATAACGCACATCACAAACATCTGAAATTCGAGCGTTTGCTTTGTACAGCGCCCTTGACGTGATTTTTTTACAAAAACTCACTTACAGTCTCAAAAAGTCTCACAGTATCCATGCTGTTCTGTTCTGCTATTCAGACTCTTTGTCGTGTACCGACGGACTTGATCGTGCCATGTTTTCTAAGGTTCACTTTCGCATCATATTTTTTTATGTGAATCCGCACAGGAGTCTCAAGTGCTCCCAACCGTCTGGAGCCAGTGAGACTATGGCAACTCTAATTGGGGTATGTTGTAAGGCTGAAAGTATAGGGGAGGGGTAGGAGATGGGGAAGAGGAAGAATAGAGAATATCCTGGTATATTCTCCTGCCACTCTTTTTTCCGTTTATGCAATCTAAGAATCAATTTCGTGATCTCATTCATTGTGTTTACATCAACCTCGCATTATTTGTAAACAATTATACCCAATTAACAGCAAATAAAACAATTTTTAAGTTGTTTTTAAAAGACTACTTTATTTGCGAGTTATGTTTGATATTTCAAATCCCAATAACTCATTACATCAATTTTGTTGCAGGCTGAACATAGTTGCGTTAAGCTAGAAATTCGTGACACAAAACACTGTAAATTTCATGATGCCAAAACTCATCGTTCATGTGTAGTTTTCGTTTCATGGTTAAGAAAAAAAAATATAAAAAATCAATTGTAGTATTCCAGAAAAGACAACAACGCGTAACCTTTTTATTCTGTAGTAATAAAGAAACAAACGATATCAAAAACTACCGTTACATTTTTTGTGCGGTCAATCCTTTACCGTTGCATTAATTTTTTGTCCTGTTTCTTATTGTCCTTTTTTCAAACACTACTCAAACCAACGTATCCCTTTTTTGTACTATGCTAAACGTTACTCCTTGTGATATTTGAATGGTTCCTGAAAAAGTTAATGGCCGGATTAAAATAAAAGAAAAATACTTTAAAGTTACAGATTTTGATCCAGTGTTTTTTAAAATTATTATTTGAAGCTACCTTTTTGAAATTGGGTCAAGATAACTTTTTTAACTGCCAGCTAATGAATAAATGGATATCTTGAAAGCGGAAATTAACCCACTACCTGGAATCAGATCGAGATGAAACTCTGCATATAGACTTGTTGTCGATTCACAATGCATTCTATCAACATTTGGTGGCCATAAGATGACTGAAAATTTGCTGAAATCAGATGACATTACAGCAGTTAATGTAGGTCCTACCCGATCGGAATTTTGGAGTTGTCGAATCCAGTTTCTGGATTTTTGAAAAATCGAACATTTGAAAAATCAAAGTTAAAAACTTTATTGAAAACGGGCTAGGTTACTTGAATTCAAATAACCTCCGTAATAATATATTATGAATGTAGGTACCTGGTTCGTCCTGCGATTTACTTGTCATTAAAATTTAATTACACTTATAGCAATCTGAGAAACTTTGCGTCTTAGCCATTTCCATCATTTGGTTGATTGAATAATTTATATTTAAAAAAATTAAATCTTCAACTGATGCAAATGCAACCATCTATTTTTTTTTCCTTCACACGATTTTCTTCCCCTTTGTGCACTTTCAGATAGGCGTGTACTATTACACTTTGCAATTCCATCGTAACACCCGTCACTTGGTCGTTAGTCACGCGCTAGCTGATTGAAATGTTAGACAAGGTTCGATCCCTGGCGACGTAAAAGGTTGGTTACAATCTACCTACAGTCTAAGGAGGAAGTAACTAGCAATGTTCACAATGAGAATAAAATGATGACAAATAGTAATGGATAATGGTTGTGTTGTTAGTTGAATCTTTGTGAAAAAATATACAACCATTTATAATATTATTGATGGTTAATACAAGAAGCTATGTTGGGTTTTTGTGAATTAAGCAAGTGAATTTATAATCGAAAACGATTAGTAAATTGTACCCACGTTTGTATCGATGATAAATTAATATTTTCATGTATAGCGAAGCTTTTAAAATGATCTATATCCAGCCCCAATAGCATCAAGAACTCCCCGCTGGATAAATAAGGTTATTTTAATGTTTTTTTTTAATAAGAAACTAACCGAAGTTCCCGGCTTTATTCGGGCTTTACGTAGAGTTTTTCTAAATCAGATGTTGATTTTGAGTGTGCAAAATTCTCTTTTAAGGCGATGCCATACGTAGTAATGCAAAATCATCTGTTTTTGGTTTGAAAATTTGGTCGCCTAGAAATGTTTTAGATGCTTTAATTAAATACTGCGAGTAGAATACATTTTGGCCTTTGAAATAATCGAGTATTTTTTATATAAGTCATTTTATAAGCCCAGAAAAAAATAATGTAAAGGTCTAAGAAAACTGCTTTGAAGTTCAAAATCTCCTACTTACGAACCCATGTTCGGTTATGACTTTATTGTATAATGTGGCAAATTAAGTTATTTATAATGATCGAAAAAAAAATTATTCCTGAACATCCACAAAATTCAATAAAAGGCACTTTTTGGCCATGTTTTTTTCTTGCAATAATCAAAACAGGCGGATGGTGTTAAGCGGGAATTTAAACCTTATCGCCATCTACGTAAGGGTTGTTATTGATAGCGGTTCAATTTAAAATATTACACGACGTAGTGCATCGCCTTAAGTATTTATCTCGCTAATGTATTTTTGAACTTGACAACAGCGCTACCTATCAGGTCCAAAACTATCCTTTATATCAAGCTTCAACCAACCATACACATTCTCAAAATGTCATTGAAATCAGTTGGACGATTTCGGAGATTAGCTTGTACGAACACAGTGACACGTTATTTTTATATATTAAGAGAGACATTATATAAATGTCACCTGTGAAGGTAAGGAAATGCCTTTTTTGGATAACAGTGCCATCTGTCGGACATAAATTCAACACGTGATATTGTTTCTCTATCTCCACAGACAGACTCAACCACAGCAACGTGTGGCGGGGTACAGCTAGTAATAAATAAAAATAAAAAATATTTCAGTAAAAAATGAGATCGACAAAAATTACATAAAATAATTAGGTCCCAATGGCCGAGTGGTTAGAGGCGTCGTCCCGGTAAGACAGATATTTTGGGTTCGATTCCCACTTGAGACCGTTACCTTTTTATATTTCTGTGTCTTGTTCTGTTTTACGTTTCGTTTAAATTTATTAGTATTATCTTTTACAACAACAAAACAATCAGCAAAAGCTCTTCAAAAATCGTCGGCAGCTTTATTAACCAGCGACAGAATATTTCTGTTACCCTCTAATTTCTGTATGTCTTTATGAAATATTTTTCAATAAATTGTGTTAAGTCTGTCTTGTCTGTGACTTATTCCTTTTCATATTTCATTTAGGTTTAATATTATTATCTTCTTCTTCAACGATAAAATCATTTATTTTCAACCACATTCTTTTGATAGCTTAAAACATTCATTCTTACAAATTCGTTATAATGTAATACCAACGTTGCAAAACCACTCGTACTTCCTTATTAATTTGCATTATTCAGCCGTCTCAAAGGGTTAAATCTCCTTACGTCACGTCAAACCCTTTCACGGCCCCCTTTCACCAGATCAATAATATCCACATAAGGGTTGTTTTTTTGCTACCAAACCTAAATCGATTAGCAGTATTAGGGCGTGCGTTGCCGATTTCTCTATTCAAAATATTTAAATTAGTTGCGGAAATGTAGGAGAGATGGCACCAACAACAATAAAACCCCTTTGTACGTTTTTTGGTACTATTTTTTACAATGGGAAGGTGCGCTATTTTTTTTTTGCACCTGGGCGATTTGATCGTGATCAATGAACCGATATTTTTGGGTGTGGGGTGCTATTGAATGTGCACGTTGAATGAGTGGAATGCGATTAGGATATAGCAAATCAGATATACGATAATGAAGCAGTATGATGAGATATTATATGATTTATTTTACTAAGAAGCTGAGATTTTTAGTTTTTTATTTTATTTTATTATTTTTTTATATTTGGTACAATTTTTTTTTACATTTTAAGTTTTCCAGTAATGTAGGCCTCACTGGGTGGCTTGCCCGTGCTGAGGCCTTCATTTTATTATATGAAAATATAATCTACATTATACATTTAAAGAGAAAATAATAAATTTAAAATAAAAAAATACATAATAATATTTTGGTTGTTTGTTTTTGGGGTGTTATGCCGTGTTGCGCTAACTCCTTCTTTAGCCGACGTTTCGGACAGCGTTGCAGTGTCCATCATCAGGGCAGATCCGGTAGATCCGAAGATGTTGTCTACCGGATCTGCCCTGTGATGGACACTGCAACGCTGTCCGAAACGTCGGCTAAAGAAGGAGTTAGCGCAACACGGCATAACACCCCAAAAACAAACAACCAAAATGCTTTTGGCCGTGAGAATCTAAAAACTTACCTACATAATAATATATTTAAAATTAAAAAATAATACATTGAAAATAATCTAATGTGTTTGTGAGTGATGTGTGTTTATATTGGTTTTGTGTGTTACGTCTAGATTTTATTTTTATGTTATGCTATGACATTTTGGTGATATTGTCTTTTTTGTTCTTTAATCCATTTTGTAATTTTGTGTGTGAATTTATTTTTATTTTCATCAATTTTAATTTCAAGTTTTACACTGTTGAAAGCTTTTATAGCATGGTATTGGTAGTGTCTTTGTCCAAAGCTTGAATTTACTGTCGGAGTTTTTATGTTTTCTTTGTACGCTATTCTAACTTGTCTGTTAGTGTTATTTTGTGTATGTTGAATTTTTTTATCAAAAATGTAGTTTAGTAGTATTTTAACGTATAATTGGCGTATATCTAGTACGTCACAGATGTTGAATATTTGGCTGTATCAGTCAGTCTATGTTTTTTTTATATTGATAAATAAATGACCGCACAGGAATGCAAACTGTCCTGAATCAATGGACTAAAGTGGAATCTATGGAAATGGAATCTAAGACACCCGATTAGAGAGACTGATGAAATTTTGGGAATCTCTCCCCGACAGATGAAAGTTTTAGATATATCTAGTTCTCCAGTTCTTGTTACTAAACATTACTAAGGACAGACCAGGCAACCATTAATTTATGTTCGGCTGACACTAAGGACGGATTGCTTCGGAGAATTTGAACAATTCTTCAAATTTTAAAGTTAATTTTCAAGTTCTGTGTGAAAGATTTTTTCAAGTTCTGTTATTGTTTCAGTTTTGTTAAGCAGCTAGCCTATTATGATACAATAACAGAACTTGAATGGGACTTTCACCGAACCCGTAAATGAACGTTGAATTTTGAATTGTTCAAATTCTCCGAAACAGTCCGTTCTAAGGCTCCGTGGTCGAGGGGTACGGCCATAGACATATGAATATTAGTAGACCTGCCCTAAGTGATTAAAAGCGTACTATCCCCACTCCCCATACCGGTTCCATTGGAGCCAGCTGTGCTCGCGTATGGCCTCAAGTGAAATTTGAAAACGCGTGACGTCATCATTCTTGTGCGAACTATGGTCGAGGCATCATCGGTTCATTTTACGAAATAACACTGCAAAATGTTGACTTGTGATATGAAAACTTGTAAAAATAGATGTGAAAAAGAGAATAAACCCAATTGTCGTATTACATTCCATAAGTAAGCATTATTTTACTTTATTTTAAGCTTATTCACACCGTATTATATGGATCAGTTTTAGAAACATATACTATCACATCACAATGTAGCGATTCTCAAGTGTGCTCATCGTTGTTTACTGGGGTAAGTAAATTATGAAACATTTGTAAAAGTGTCTTAACTAAATACTCTGAAACTAACTACGACTCTGAAAATAGAAGCTGCCTTACTTTGCCGAATTTGGACTTCGCAAATTAGTTCATAACGTGGCGAGTAATTTGCGCTCCCATGTAAAAATGTCTATTCATTCAAAAGCAGATTTTACTTTTAAGAACTAAATGGTGATATTATAATGCGAGATGCCTATATACTGTCAGATTGATTTATTGACGAATCACAGTCAGCCTTACTCCCTTCGTTCTTCAACAGTTGATTTTACCCCTCGCCATTATCTTCTCGTCTATTAATTCCTATGTCTGTGGGTACGGCTCTCAACTAGCAAGCTGGAGTGCGCGGGTTCAAATCCCGGAGTGCGTAAGTAAATTTCAATGATTTATTTATGTTGTTTCATAATTAATTAATCCCCCCCTCACAACATACCCAATTGGGGATGCAATAGTCTCACTGGCTCCAGATGCTTGGGACCTTTTTAACTCCTCAGGTTAATTTGTCCGCTTTTGGGAACAGCTCATATGGTCTCACAGACATCATTGTGTCTCGCTTACCTTCATAGTTATAAATGAACTAACTCATACGAACTAAATGGTGTCAGAAAGAGAAAATACCAAGTTTTATATTCAAACATAGAAAATAATCGCAGAATAATTCAAATGTACACCTCTATGAAACCAAAGGTTTCGACCGCAATTTGAGAAAAAATTAAAATGAAACAACAAAAAAGTAAGGTGGCAGTAATTTTTATAATAAATTTTTCTAATATATATTTTTTAATCCTTTTTTAGTAACTTTAGTTTAGTGTTTAGTGTTTAGTCGAAAAAAACGTAAAGTGAGCCATTTTAAAAACTTTTATATACAATTTGAAAATTGTAATGTTTCAAAAGTATATGTTTATTTTTAATAACAATTGAAAGCGTATTTCATCACCTTTCAAAAACAGTTTTTAGTTTTCGGATATGTTCAGAAATATTCCATTTACTAGGATTTTATTGAGAAGCGGAAATACACGTAAATACTCCGACTTTCTCACGTCGTCTTTAGTAAATATAACGGTCAATATGTCAAAGGCCTAAAGGGTTAAAGTTTGGATTAACAGACACTTTTGCTATATTATTTAACGAATGTGTTGTGTTCATCTAACTAGTCGCGATATGTGACCGTTCCTAGCTCTTACTCAAAAGCTTCACGAGTATGCTAGGCAGGTAAGAACTAGTAACTCGGTACAACTAGGTATGGTCTTTCTAATGCTAATGATATGCGTGTATCGTGATGTACGTTTCGTCACGCGTTTCGTAACCATGTTCAAATCATTCTTCAGGAATAGCCATTACGAAATAATAATCACATTTATAGTTTAATTATCACTCTTATAACGTTGGAAATATGTTGACAGCAAAAGGTTTAAGAGAATGTAATAAAATTAATGATTTAAAGTTATATCTCTATCAAAGAAGCAATTGGTATTTTTCGGTTGTTTGGTAGAAAAATCTAGTTAGCAATTTGAATATTCTGTTAAAAGTTATTCAAATTGTTAGACTTAGGACCGGTTGTTTCGGAGAATTTGAACAATTCATCAAATTTCAACGTTAATTTGCGAGTTCTGTGAAAGTCCTATTCAAATTCTGATATTATATCATTATAGGCTAGTTGCTTGACAGAACTGAAATAATAACAGAACTAGAAAATATCTTTCACAGAACTCGCAAATTAACGTTGAAATTTGAAGAATTGTTCAAATTCTCCGAAACAACCCGTCCTAACCAATCAAGGAATGGGGAACAAACCAAGTTGCGTGGAGCGCGGGAGGCGGAGTGACTGGTTCTCTTTCTGTGATTTGTCAATAAATGAATATGACGGTTCCTATACAAGCAACTCGCTATTAATTAATTAATTAAATATTAATTAAATATCTCTATTAATTTCTCGAAAATAAAATCAGCTTACGAATTACAATTTTTTTTGGGGAAACTCAGTAAACGCCAAAGATGTTTTTATCATCCAAAAGAGGTGCCTACGAAAAATTACAAACTCTGATCACCGGGATTCATAAGGACCAATTTTTAAAAATCTTAAACTTCTGACAGTGACGGACATAAGAAAAGTTCACACAAAAAAACTCAACATATAAATACGCCACAAGGTTCACAGAAAATTTATTAATCCCTAAAGCAAACAAAACTATTTTTCAAAAAGGACCACACTACATGGCCATTAAAGTATATAACAACCTTCCACGTAGCATCAAACAAATAACCGACATACTTAAATTTAAATCAACACTAAAACCATTTCTTTTAAACAAATAAATGAATAAATAAATAAATAAATCTTCACCTTAAATGAATACCTTACATCAATTAAATACCTCTGTTTCTTATTTTTTTATTTACATGCATTTGTTAACATGTAATTGTTGGGTTATGTAATATAATGTGTATTTGTTGGGTTAGCTAGAAGAAATAGGATGTAACCTATAAGTTATACCCTTTGTACTCTTTTTGTGCAATAAATATTTTTTTGAATTTGAATACTTTTAACAATGCCGCACATTTTGCTGACTGCGTAAAATCCCAAATCGTTTGAACATATTTGATTTAGTTTTAGATACTTATACAAACTTACTAACTATCATCACGCAGTTTCCCCACAGGGGTGAGCAGACAAGATAGATCTCCACACAACTCTGTCACAGCGTATACTCCCTGTTTCATACATATTCATACACCGTTTATAAGAACTCTGTCATTATTCTGTTGACCCCGACTTCTAATATCCATTACGTTTATGTTTGTTTGACATACTTTCCGAATCTCTGCAATTGCATGCTAAAAAAAATAATATTGCATTTAATTGGAACGAAAAATTGCGATAAGCGAAAATCACGTTTCACGCCCCAAAACGGATGTGGATGATCTGGAAAGTCGTGGGTTATCCTGACCTCCAACCCGCGACGAAACAGCATAATCCCAAAGCATCCGGCGATCCGGAGAACGAACTCTGAGAATTTTGGCACACCTGCACTTGGCCTAGCGACGCGACGCCTAGCCGAATGATGGATGTGTACGGAACACTGAAAATGATGACTTCCTAGACATGCCATCTATACTTTTTGAAAAATATACATGTCGTCGCTAATTTAGATGAGGTCTCTATCTAGACTAGTCAATTAAATTGTTTACTTGTTTAAGAAAATATGAAAGATTTTCTCAGTATCCCCTGGTGAAAGACCGCCATTCAGAATAGAAATGTTTATTGTAGAGATTTCGATAAAATGTTCTAATTCATTTACCAGAGTAAGAGCTTAATTCTTGCATACGGACACACCCCCGGTTCTTTATACCCAAACTTTTAACTTCTTTTCAATATTTTATAATAAGCCATATTCTAAAACTTCCGGTAATTGTTTGGTTTCGGTTGTCTCCTTATTGTACCTTTTTAAAGTGTCTGCTCAGAAAATTCTCATTTCTGAGCACAAACTGCCTCCTATTTTATATTATTTTTTAGTTTTAATATTCGTGTTTTGTCCTGTACTGCTGTTATTGTTATACTAAGTTTTATCATCACTTTGTATAAATAGTGTATTTAGTGTTATAATATTAGATCTGTATTGGGTAAGGCACACTGTAGGAATAATTTTAAGAACCACTAATACTGAATTACAAGTTTGTTATGCGAGTATTTAAGCGCACTAGAAGTGAAATGACACTAAACTGCGCTATATAAATGCCATGTTATTATTATTATTATTATTATTTTTATCTTCAGTGTGTGCGAATGCTTTTCTCATGTGAAACCGCACAAGAGTACCAACTTTCCCCAACTGTTTGAAGCCAGTGAGACTATGGCATCCCTATTTGGGGTTGTATGGGTATGGCTGAAAGTAGCGGGGAGGGAAAGGAGATGGAGAAGAAATAAGTGGGAAGCTATTCAGATTTGGTCAACAAATAGTTCAAAAACAGTTTCAAGCAACGTTTCAATTCTGAATTTTGGTCTTACACCAGGATGTATCTTCCAGCCTGGAAGGTCTCGGAAATTTGAATTTTGGTCTTACACCACGGTGTATCTTCCAGCCTGGAAGGTCTCGGAAATTTGAATTTTGGTCTTACACCAGGGTGTATCTTCCAGTCTGGAAGGTCTCGCAAATTTAATTTTAAATGAATAAATTGTGAAATATCACAAAACAGATAAATAAAGTTTAATTGCGCACGCCGGTATTTGCATGTTCTGCCTGCTAGTCTTACCTCTCGACCACCGAGGCTGGATGTTTAGATGGAATTTATCCAGGTGTGATGATGAGATGGTGCTATCAATTCCAGTAGAAGTAAGGTACGTTTTTGCTTATTACGGCCTTACGGACACGCCCACAATACGCTTCTATCGGTTATATATATATCATCAGTGATGCGGATGCTGTGTGTAGATTGTTTTGGTCGAGGTGTATTGGTAAGATGGTGCAGTGACTATGAAAGAGTCGTGACTCAAGGAAATTTATGATCTTTCATTCGGTTCGCTATCTCTACATTCGTTAAACACATATAACTCTTTTGCTGTGACCACACGCTAGTAGTAATTAATAAGATTATATTTTTAAAGACACTAGATATCCAAATAAGTTATTTCGAAAACAGTTGACGATGTGTGTTTTCCCTTGAGCATTACCATTAATACAGGTTCTGATTCTGTATTAAGGTTAAACGCAACGCTCGTTGTATTCTACGTGTTCACAGATGGCGTTAATTAATTAATTTTGTTTAAATACGCTTTTGCAAGGTATTGCTTTACAGTATTAAGACAAATTATTTGTTTGCGCCCTCATATACGCAAGATAACGGCTAACGGCTAACAAAATAAAGCTAACGGCTTTAAATACATATGGGTGCGGAACGGCAGTATTCTGGCGAAGAGGAACGATCTCTCTCGGGTTTTCACCATTCGCCGTGAAGGAGACCTTCAAAAGATATCCACACATGAAAACATGTGACTACAAACATGTTACTGCTGTCTTCGGTATCCGCTTTCTCACAGTATTCTGTATCCTGTAATTTGTTTCTTTCAAAGCTACTTTATATTTTTGTTTACCGCGCAATATCCCTATAACTTTAAACCAATACCATGTTTCTCACATATTCATTCACATTCTAAAATGTCAACATATTTCACATTCCTTGATCTAATAAGTAGTCTATGTTTTTTATGTAATATCGAAGCCTCATATGCCCTGCATAATGTATCACTCGTGCGATTGTGGAATATGTCAAACGGCACTCCTACTCTGTTAAAATGATCTCATCATCATCTATATCCGTTTATTACCAGAACTGTGGTGGTATTAGGACCAAAACCCAGGAGCTACTAATTAATCTATTATCGAATAACTACGACGTTATAGTTCTAGTTGAAACATGGCTTGTAGCAAGTATAAATACGGCTGAATTCATAGATTCGCGTTACACGGTGTTCCGACGTGATAGGGACCGTACACTCACTGGTAAAATGGACGGAGGCGGTGTGTTGGTAGCAGTGCGCAAGGAGCTTGCATCTTCCCGGCTCGATGACTGGGAAAATGGTCAAATCGAACAAATCTTCATTTCTATTCCGGTAAGGTCTTTCAATCTCATCATATGTGCAGTATACATACCTCCTGCCTCACAACCTACGGTCTATGATACGTTCTCCGAAAACCTGGAATCTGTATATTCATCACAACCAAATAATACTTTTTGTGTACTAGGAGATATGAATCTACCAACTCTGACTTGGTCATTTTCCGAAGACAGCAGTCAAGGTCTCCCCTCCTCAAATACGGCTGCATCGAAAACTTTGCTTCAAGCAATGTCATTGATGGACTTACTCCAATATAACTGTATACCAAACCATAATGAAAAATACTTAGACCTTGTATTCTACAGTCGCGAAACAAATGTTAAACGTAGCAACAACCCTCTCCTCTCAGAGGATAGACACCACCCAGCCCTTGAATTTGATATATCCTTCGTAATTCAACCAAAAATCAAAAACAAAATACAGCGTAGGCGCAATTTCAGGAAAGCTAATTATGCTCAGATTAATGAGGACATTAATTGTATTGATTGGTTATCTGAAATCGCAAATTTACCAGCCGAAAAAGCAGTAGATCGATTCTATTTAAAAATAAACAGTGTAATTGATAAGCTTATTCCAGTATTGGCACGACGAAATGACAAATTCCCCATATGGTTTACTCCAGAACTTATTAGGTTATCAAGGAAAAAAGATAAAGTCTGGCTCAAATGGAAGACATATAAAGGTCTTTCTGACTATCGTGAATTTTCCTTCTTACGTGCTACATACAAAAAATTGACTTATGAAACCCGAAGGTTATTTTTTGACAACATCGAAAGTTCATTGCAAAATAATATCAAAAGCTTTTGGTCATACATATCCTCATTAAAATCGTCTGATGGATACCCTGCTGCAATGTCTTTCGAAGGGCGCAAATCTAACGATGCCCAGGAAATTTGTGATATGTTCTCTGAATTCTTTAAGTCAACATTTGAACCTTCCTCTATCAATGACCCAATTATTAACATTGACCAACTCGAGGAAGTTCAGGACTCTGGACTTGCGCACATTCACACAATTAAACTAACGGAAAAAGAAGTGCAATCGAGTTTAAAATCGATAGACATAAACAAGGGTGCGGGTCACGATGGAATACCGGCGTTTTTCCTTAGATCTGCTGCGTCGTCACTGTGTGTGCCGCTTACCATACTATTTAATAAATGCCTGAGTGATGGGGTTTTCCCTGATAGGTGGAAGTTGGCCTATATTATACCGGTCCACAAGGGTGACTCGCGTCAAAGAGTGGAAAACTATAGGCCAATATCCATTCTCTCGGCGATCCCTAAACTATTGGAAAGACTTGTCCATGACAATATATATCCCCAGCTTGCTGCCAAAATTACTGAACAACAACACGGGTTTGTAAAAGGCAAATCTACCACGAGTAATTTACTTATTTACTCAAATTTCTTATTTACTAGCATGGATCGAGGCCACCAGGTAGATGCAATATATTGCGATTTCAAAAAAGCTTTCGACAAGGTTGACCACCTTATTCTTATTAAAAAAATTATGTACAACGGAATTAGAGGAAATTTATTACGTTGGTTTATCTCATATTTAACAAAAAGACAACAAGCCGTATCATTACGAGGACACACTTCTACATGGGAACCAGTTACTTCTGGCGTGCCACAGGGGTCAATCCTGGGTCCGCTGTTGTTTATTCTTTTTATTAACACTGTAACTAAATGTTTCATGCATTGTTTATATCTTTTGTACGCTGACGACATAAAAATATTTGCCATTGTTCGAAATTTAAACGATTGTCTTCTCATACAAAGCGACTTAGTAAGGTTCGAAACGTTTTGCAATGAAAACAAAATTTACCTAAGTTACAATAAATGTAAACAAATAAGTTTTACTAAAAATCACAACGCTATCAAACACAACTATTGTATTGGTAATTATTTACTCGAGCGCGTTTACTGTATAAGAGATCTAGGCGTACTTTTTGATTCCAAACTCCACTTCGATGCGCACATAGATAATATTGTGAATAAAGCTTACAGCATGCTAGGATTTGTCATCAGAAACAGCCGTGAATTTCGAAAACCTGAAACATATCTTCTTCTTTACCACACTCTGGTCCGTTCTCAACTTGAATACTGCACCTCCATATGGAATCCACTTTACGATATCTATAAACAAAATATTGAAAATATTCAAAAGAAATTTCTGCGATGCCTCAATTACAGAATGAGCGCACCCAAACGTGGGTACATAAATATGCTCTCGAGTTATAACGTCTCCACTCTATCTAACCGGCGAACATACCTTGATCTCATGACTCTGTATAAAATCTGTAACAACGTTATTGACTGTCCCGACTTACTGAAATTGATAAACTTCAAAGTACCACCTAGAGTAACAAGGCTTAATGACTTATTCCACATTAGCAGGACGCGTACAAATGCTGGTGTCAGAGATCCAATCAGAAGAATGTGCGAATCACTTAATCAGAATCAAAACCTCAAGGACTCTGACTTATTTTTTGATACACGCACTACTTTTAGTAGGAAAATAAAGACTGTTTTCCTACAAAGTTCAAAGTAAACAACTTAGACATACTTCGTTTAAATATATTTATATATTTTTTACTTTCTGTTTAACATTGTTTATCTATTTATATATATATATTTTTTTTGTTTTAACCTCTAAATTTTTTCAAAAATAATTTGTAAATTCTTAAAAGGATATTGCGCATTTCTTTCATATCTCTATTTGTAAAATAATATTCTTATGTATATATTTTTCCCCTATTTATAAGTGAAAATATTTGTAAATGTTTTCTGCTGTTTAAGTTAATTCGTGAGAAATAGTTTGGATGCAGGTGAATTCTCTAGTTGATGTTTCGTATATATTTTTGTCAATTGATATCTGTATCTGTTTTTTCTCCTTAATAAAAAAAAAAAAAAAAAAAAAAGATGAATATGAATAAATAGTTTTGTCCATATAAAAACTCAATTCTATCGAGAAAGGCATACAAATACAATATTGGATTGAATCATCGGTAAAATATTGTATTTGTGTGTCTTTCTCGAAAGAATTAAGTCTTTAAACGAACAAAACTATTGATTCATATTCATATTGCGTATATACGGGCGCAAACAAATGATTTGTCTCAATATTGTAAAGCAATACCTTGCAAAAGCGTATATAAACAAAATTAATTAATTAACGCCATCTGTGAACACGTAGAATACAACGAGCATTGCGTTTAACCTTAACCATCGACATTTTCAACGTAACTTACAGACAGCTCGGCAACTATTTTTGATGCACGCCACAAAATAGTAAAACTAACTAACTGGAACGTACCGCAAGTTTAGTATTTATCATTTTATTTTTGACTAACTAATATTGAAACTTATTACTTAAATTAATAACTTGAATTGAATAACCTCTGGATTTGATCGCACGACTTCTGGATTCATAGTCAAAGGCCTTACCCCTTTACCACGGAGGCCACCAAAAATATATTGTTGTTGCTAGCTAGCTCAGCTTATAGAGTAGTAGAATAATTATAAATATAATTTGATATCATGTACAGGGTTTTCCAATAAGAGGTGTTATTTTGATATTCAATTGTAAAAGATCAATGTTTTCGTTGCTTATGTGGCACGTAACACCGTCTTGTTGAAAATAAACGTTTTTCAGATCAATACCATCCAATCCCGGCCGTAAAAAATCATTAATCATCTCTCGATAGCTATCCATTCATCGTAACTGTTGCTCCAGCCTCATTTTCGAAAAAGTAAGGTTCAATGTCTCTGCCGGACCATAAACCGCACCAAACAGTCACACGTTTTAAATAATAAATAAATAACTCTTGGGTTTTCTGAGCCCCAGATGCGACAATTTTGCTTGTTGACGAACCCACCGAGGTGGAAATGGGCCTCATCACTCAAGATGATTTGTATTTGATTCACTCAAGTGAATTTTAATAATTTCAATGCATTGTTGAAGCGTGTATTGTTCCATTTTTATTAATGGCGTAGTTTATACTTGTCAAATGTCAAAAAATGACAGCTTTTAAAGTAACATCTACCGAAATAGCGGGCTATTCAAAATGACACCTCTTATTGGAAAACCCTGTATTATTTCGTAATAAATAAATTTGAAAATTTTCTTGATAAATAAGCAGTGGTCATTTTTTTCCGTAATTTGTAACCATGGTCACCCCACATTCGTAACTTTAATACATTCTTGTCTCTATGTCCGCTAACGTCTACCTATAGTGGCAATAACGGTACACATTTGAAAAACTCACCTTACGTCTTCAGCAGGTGCCACAACTTACAACATGGCGCTACTTACGGCTTATCATTGGCATTAAAACTTACAGCATAAAAAAAGTTTTAGAAATTAGTCACTTTGTGATGGAACATTATTATTTAAAACGCGTTTACTTTGTGCAGGTACCTGCACTAATTTAATTTAAAACAAAACGCAAACTAGTTTCTGCAGAACTTTGCCTTTGTCAAGGAAAATCTAACCTATGTCCATAACTTAACATTTAAACCGTTTCTATATTTTTGTTATAGCTACTCTGACAGGGTTAATATGGTAGCCACGTCTGATCTTGAGATCAAAAATACCTAAAAAATATATTCCCTATCTTAACAACCCCTTCAGAGCACAGGCGTCAGTTAGGTGTGCTATCTTTGTTCTACCGGTATTACAGTGGAAGATGTTCCGGAAAATTAGCGTCATTGATTCCTTTGGCATCGGTTCATAGTCGCGAAACACGCCAATCGTACATTATTATTATTTATTAGATAATTTGTATAGCGCCGCTTTTGTGAGATATCATCAGGGGCGCTTTACAGTTGATGCAGGTATTACAAAAAATATAAATATTACAAAAATAAAGTGAATTTAAGTTAAGTAAAATGAAGTATAGGAACAGGTGACACGAAGGTAGAATCCTAGGTGGTAAAGAAACTGGTGCAGCTGCTGCAGCGAAAGAGTCCACCGCGTCCACCAACAGTGCCAGCACGAGGTTCGTCATCCGTCCAGGTATGTGTCTGCTGCTAATAAAACGCTGACACAATATCCTCTCACAGATACCAGACCTTGGCAGCACCGCTGTGACGTTGTACGCGGTTGACATTTGTCACATAAGAACGGGTAGTTTCTACGACTCGTTCATGAGTTCAACAGCTCAGCTGTGGAACGATTTGACGGCCTCTGTTTTCCCTCCTTCCTACAACGTGGTTCTTTTCAGGATCCATGATCCTTTCATTCTCTTCTCAATAAAGACAGAGCATCCTCGAAAATAAAATAGGGCCTGAAAAAATGAAAAAAACCTTCAAATGTTACTCAAATAGAATTTATATGTCCTGGTAGATACCTGTACCTACTGTGAGACTTGTCAAAATACGATTTTAATAAATAGTTACATACCTACTTAGTTTGATTACTTGCAATGAATCTTGATTTTTAAAAATAGCAATACTGAAATAAAAGTAGATTGGATGCTGTTGAAATGAGATCCCTTAGGCTTGTGTGTGGTAAAACCATGTATGATCGTGTGAGAAATGTGGAGATCCGCAAAGAGTGCAAGGCTGATGTAAGCGTACTGAGTAATATTAATAAAAGGACGCTCAAATAGTTTGAGCATGTAGAGCGAATGAGCAAAAATAGGAGTGTAAGAAGAATATTGCAGCAGAAGTCGGAGACTTCCGACGAAGACATGGCAAGATCAAGTGAATCGGATACTCGAGTCGGGCCATGTCAAGAGTCAGTGATGGTTAGTTAGTTAGTTAGTTATAATCTCAATTATTCGTATTGTCTCCTGATTTTATTCCTGAAAATTTTTGATGAACCCTAATGATCATTTGGCGAAACACAGACGTTTAATGATTATTGTTGTTTTATTAACGCGCATGAAGATGGTAGAAGCGAATAATGACTGACTTACGAAACAAAGTTCGTGACTAGTGAATTACACTAAATGAATTTGTGTCATTTTAAACAAAAACAAACCATAAAACTATAATCTGCTATTTTTAGGATTGCAGAAGGCAAATTACCAACGTTTATTTTTAATACGTAATCATTATTACAATTATTTTGTTGTAACGAAATGGTATGCTACCGAATGTAACATGATTTTTTTTAAACAATGAGAAGTAAAGTTGGTTGAATCGTTTAAATTTAGCGACATAATGCCACCATTTTACAATTCTAATAAGTTAGCAGCAAATATTTTGTCTTAAAATTTGTTCCCGTGGGATTAAGTGGCAACAAATAAAAGTAAGGATGAGTTTATTATCTAGAAATAAAGAATATTTAAGAATACTAAAAAAATGTATTACTACAAAAAAGAAATTAATTAGCATTCTACTATATAATCTGTCTGGCAAAGGGCTTGATAGGTAAAATGAAGTTGTGATACCAGTGCGTTCTTGATTCGAAGTACATAGTAGATTCCGGTTCTTCACAGTAACTCCCATTTTATAATTTATCCAAAAAATAGTCTTGTAGTCCAATGCAAAACAGCCTCACGCTGCTGGTCTCCAAAAGGGTCCCTCTTAATCCTTGAGGATCGGCAGATCTCATCCGATTCCAATAATCCAATGGTCAATGCTGCATATGCAAAGCTGATGCTCACAAAAATTGGAGAATGTGTTCGTCGAACCTCGGCCAAGAGGAAATGCCCGCTGCTCTGGGCTGGTGATCAAAGAATGGCGACTGCTTCCAATTCAAATAACAGATCCTTGTTCCCTAAGGTTTGGCAACCCTCAGAATTCCAGGGCTGTCAATTTGACCAATAGCAAAATGACAATGTGTAGGTACTTAAAGGTCCCACACACCAAGAGCATAGATGTGGTGTAAGTAAAGTGATGCACAAACACCTTGTTACAAATCTTATATTTAAAAAATTGTCTATAAATAAATAACTAACTAACTAACTAACTAACCATCACGCCGTTTCCCCGCAGGGGTAGGCAGAGAGGACGGACCGCCAAACAACTCGGTCTTGGCACACACTCCTTGCCTCATTCACATTCATACATCGTCTCATACATACTCTTCTATTATTCTGACTCTTGACATGGCCCGACTCGAGTATCTGATTCACTTGATCGTGCCATGTCTTCCTCGGGCGTCCCCGACTTCTGCTACCATTCACATTTGCATCATATATCCTCCTTACACTCCTATCTTCGCTCATTCGCTCTACATGCCCAAACCATCTAAGCGTCCCTTTCTTAATCTTACTCATTACGCTTACATCAGCCTTGCACTCTTTGCGGATCTCCACATTCCTCACACGATCAAACATGGTTTTACCACACATACGCCTCAGGGATCTCATTTCAACAGCATTTAATCTACTTTCATCCTTTCTTTGCCAGTTCCATGCCTCACTTCCATACATCAAGGTAGGTACCAGCACTCCGTTGTGGACTGCTAACTTCGCTTCTTTGGACAATTTTTTGTTAGCGCCTACGGCGTTTAGTCCTCCATTAACGGAATTACCTGCATTTACCCTTCTTTCGATATCTCTGTCAGCCTTCCCATCTCTCGTAAACATACTTCCTAAATACACAAACTCATCCACCTGCTCCAAGTATTCCCCATTCACAATTATATTGCACACTGTTTTCGTACTCTCTCTTTCAAACACCATTACTTTAGACTTACTTACATTCATCATTAACTCATTCTTCATGCATACTTCGTTCATCCTAGACACGAGAGACTGTAGATCATCTATACTATTAGCAATCAGCACCGCATCATCAGCATACAACAGGCAACATACTTTAAAATTATTCAAATTCGCGCCCAATCCCACCTCTTTCAATTCTTGCATACAATTATCCATGTATAGATTGAATAACCACGGTGACATTACGCAGCCTTGTTTAACACCTTTTGTGATATCAAACCACCCCGTAAAACCACCGTTTACCCTAACACATGCAACGCTTCCCTCATACAGAGACGCAATTGCCTGAATCAGATTCGTATTCACTCCATACTTGGACAACACCTTCCATAGCTTTTTCCTGTCGACTCGGTCGTATGCTTTTTGTAAATCTACAAAGGCACAGAAAAGTTTCTGGTTTTTTGCCAGAAACTTCTCAGTGAGCATACGCAATGAGAAGATCTTGTCCATGCACCCCCTTCCACTCATGAAAGCACCTTGCACATCCCATATTTTATCCTTTGTTTCCTTTCTTACTCTTTCAATCAAAATTCTACCATACAGCTTGCCAACTGAACTAAGCAGGCTAATAGCCCTATGATTCCCACATTCCATACGTGACCCTTTACCTTTGTATAATGGCATGATCACAGCCCTTCTCCAATCTAAAGGCGTGTAACCTTCCTTTAAACATTGGTTAAAAAGATTGCACAACCATGTGAGAATTACACGGCTACCTCCTTTAAAATATTCAGCAGCAATATTGTCAAACCCAACAGCCTTACCATTCTTCATACATTTAATCGAGCTTTCTATCTCATCCATGCTAATTTCGGTAACATTCACTCCATCGTCATTCATATCTGATTCGCCACTGGAATCACTGTCATTCACTTCGCTTTCGAAGACTTCCTCGAAATAATTCATCCATCTCTCTTTTATTTTTTCCTCATTCGTCAACATTTTTCCATCTTTTGATTTTATCACTTTCATGCTTCCGTTTTCTGGGCCACTCCGGGACCTTTTGACTTCTTTCCAAAACAACTTAATGTTTTCTTGGAAATGGTTTGTCATTTTCATTCCTTCTTCCTCTTCCAGGCGTTTCTTTCGTTCTTTCACTCCAACTCTTACTTTTTTCTTACATTCCTTATATACTTCTTTCGCTCGATACTTCTCTTCGCTGGAAGCACTGCCAGCCGCAATCAGACACAACCATGCTTTCTTCTTTTCTGAGACCAGTGCTTTAATCTCATCATCCCACCATGCATCACCTTTCTTCCTACCTTGCGTACTTATTCCACAAACCTCCCTAGCAGATTCACAAAGACACACTTTTATGTGGTTCCATGTTTCGTCTATGCTTAGACCATCCATTTCCTTCGCATTCAATCTTAATAAATAAATAAAACGTTGAAAATTATGCATGAATTAGGTTTTAGCAAAAATCATCCCCTAAGTCTAATCGGAAGGGAGCTAGATTCGAAAACCTAATATAATTCACTGTTGCACGGAGAAATTTTAAAAAAATAAAATTATTGGTAATCCGATTAAAAACGGGATTGCAGGACATTAATGAATTAATAGGATTCCGGATAAACAAATTAAATGTGAAGGTTCTATCTAAGCTCAGATTTTTTTTCATTTTTATTTTTTATATATTATTTATATTATTTTTGGTTTAAAGTATAATATAAGTATAAATTTAAAAAAAATTATATTTTCACAGTCTTCACTAGGGTTTGCTGTTCTGAGGGCCTATAGTTTTTAAACTTTTGTATTTAGTTTTAAGTTGTCTTTACATCGTAGTTGCATTTAAAGTTACACTGTAAATTTTTTCATGCTTTTAACATATTAAAGAACAGAACAAAATGAGTTTTAAATAATTTTCGGAGCTTACTTTGCGATTATTTTCTATTGAGGGAATTTCATATAATTGACTTCCAATCAAGAATAACATTTTTTTTTGGAACATAAAAACTTAAAGAGTTAACGAGAAACTTATTATAAATCGGTAGAAATTAGGTATGCGTTATACCTATTAATGTTATATACAGACTGTCCGGGGGTTAAATGCGCTAATTTCGGGAGGTGATTCTACGTGATGGTAGAAGTAAGAACTATGAATAATTTTTTTTTAATATCCAATACAACAATTTTTCTTAATAGAATAATATTTATTTTTCCATCAAACAATTCAACTACTTTTAACTAAAAACTGCCTTAAAATTTAGTAAAAATCGAATATGTTTATGCGAGACACTATCTAGGTTAAAAACCAATTCTTCACAACTTTGTGATCATTCAAAAATATAGCTATTTCTCGCATCCTTCAATCATTCAACTCAATTCAAACAAGCACAAGTACCGATATATTTTTTGATTCTCTCCCTCTATTTAAGAAAAACTTTTTTAGCATACTGAATTCGCCAACATAACACATACAAACACAAACAGACACACATGCACACCTACACACACACAAACACTCACACACACCTCTCTCCTTCCCCAGCACACTAATTAACTTAACTTAAAAATGTAACTTAACCGTAAAATGTATAATATACCTAATATGCATATATGTCAGCGACATGTCATTGGTACCAATTATTGTACTAACTTTTATAACTTTGTAACTATTGTCATCTATGTAATTATGTACTGTTTGTTTCTGCAATAAACAAAAATAAAATAAAATAAAATAAAATAGCTGCCAAAAATATGGGAAAATTTTGTTAAGTCTATAGTTAATTCTGAATTTGAAATATGAGATCTGAAAATATGTCGTGTATTAATTAGGTCCCAATGGTCGAGTGGATAACGACTTTATCCCGGTAAGACAGAGATCGTGAGTTCGATTCCAAGTTGATACCGTTAATGTTTTATTTTATGTGTCTTATTCTGTTTCATGTTTCGTATTATCTTCTTCTTCAATTCAGTATCTAAATTAAATTTTTCATTTTATGATCTTTTTGTTTCAGGTAAGAGAAATAAGACTGTGAAGCAAATTTCAACGGAACAGGTGTGTGAATTATTTAATTTATTTATCTGCACAGGTAGCACGAACGCCGATGTAACGAACGAAGCGTTTTTTGTTTCCTCTAAATGTTCAGGTACAAAAATTCAAATGTTGAGGCGAATTTTAATGCAATATCACTATTTTCGATTATTTGGTTTACATTATGGATGTACAAAATATTCTTTAAATATATTGAAGAATTTTCTATCATTTTCCTTGAATAGAATTCGAATAAAAAGTTTAATTACTAAATAAAAAATATTAATGTACTGTACTGTAAAAATGTAATACCACTAACAAACAAAAATCAATAAAAATGTTTGAACGCATATAAGAAACAACTTAAAAGAATGTATTATAGTTAAGATTATCTGTGACAGTTTCTCTTGATTAATTTTTTTGCTTTCTTTAAAAATTATTTACTAAATAAATTTAAAAATACATTTTTGTGCTTGAAATCGACCGTTTCTAGACTCCGCTGCATTATTCGTGACGATGTAAGACTTACCAAGAATATGTACATTTTTGTCTTGCCAAGAACTCTCGAATGCTGAGCCCTGGCGTAGTGAAATTTACACAGCGTTTTCTGTCAAAATCAAGTTGAAATCAACTATTAAAACTTTTTTAAGGTACCGCACATGAGTCCCAAGTGCTCCCAATCGTCAGCCAGTGAGATTATGTGCATCTTCAATCATCATCTCCAATTAAACACTTTTTTATTTATTTTTCAAAAACTAACTTAGCTACCTCACGCTCAACGTTCAACCGTTACTGATTCGAATATATTGCCCGGGAGTTCATATAAAATGGTCATTAGTCATTCTATCTTAATGCATAACGGGATTCCGGGTAGTTTTTTTGGTCCCGAATATTTTAACATTTTTGCATTTTTTGCTTTTATGGACTTAGGTATATTTTCCGCGGGGTGCACGTATAAAAGAATGGCTGTGTTTTAAATTGAAAGCAATCAGTCCAGTTAAGTTAGACGAATAATGGCCCGACTGTTGGAATAATTCCTACGAAGCTGAATGTTTGTATTCACACATATTATTATATAATAAAGATATTATATTATATTATTTGAATTATATATTATAGATAGATACTTTATCGTAGCTCCATTCAAACACTTAGGACGGGTTGTTTCACAGAATTTGAACAATTCATCACATTTAAAAGTCGATTTTCACTATCTGTGAAGGTCCTATCCAAGTTCTATTCTTATTTCATCTTTGGCTAGTTATTTCACAAAACTAAAATAATAACAGTACTTGAAAATCAAATTCCGCTAATGGAGGACTGAACGCCGTTGGCGCTAGCAAAAAATTGTTCAAAGAGCGAAGTTAGCAGTCCATAACGGAGTGCTGGTACCTACCTTGATGTATGGAAGTGAGGCATGGAACTGGCAAAGAAAGGATGAAAGTAGATTGAATGCTGTTGAAATGAGATCCCTGAGGCGTATGAGTGGTAAAACCATGTTTGATCGTGTGAGGAATGTGGAGATCCGCAAAGAGTGCAAGGCTGATGTAAGCATAATGAGTAAGATTAGGAAAGGGACGCTTAGATGGTTTGGGCATGTAGAGCGAATGAGCGAAGATAGGAGTGTAAGGAGGATATATGATGCAAATGCGAATGGTAGCAGAAGTCGGGGACGCCCGAGGAAGACATGGCACGATCAAGTGAATCAGATACTCGAGTCGGGCCATGTCAAGAGTCAGAATAATAATAATAATAGAAGAGTATGTATGAGACGATGTATGAATGTGAATGAGGCAAGGAGTGTGTGCCAAGACCGAGTTGTTTGGCGGTCGGTCCTCTCTGCCTACCCCTGCGGGGAAACGGCGTGATGGTTAGTTAGTTAGTTAGTTAGTTAGAAAATCAAATTTGAAGTTCGATGAATTTTTCAAAATCTTTGAAAAAACCCGTCCTTACATTTTTGAATCTGACATATAAATTCAAATACAAACTGTTCCATAGTTCATTGTTTAGACTTCTATAATCTCTAAAAAGTATAACACAAAGTCGCTATCTGCGTCTGTCTGTTTGTGCACTTATTTCTTCTAAACTACGTAACGGATTTTGATAAAAGTTTCACTATCATTGAAAAAATTTCTTCCGAAAGGTTTACATATATAATACATGCATATTTTATTCATAGAAAGTAGAGAAAAATCGATGTTTTATAATCAAGTCGTAAACATATATTTTCGTTCGCTACGTTGCTAACGCTGGCTAAATCTCATGAGATACATCAAAATAATGTACTACGGAATTGTATATCTTAAATAGGCCTACAGAAAAGTCCGCGATGGTATATGTCTCCTTAGAAAAACACCCAGCAATGCCAGGTACGTCAGTTAGTAATTAATATATTAATTATAATATGTTTTAATTGTGTAAAATATATAAAAAGTAATATTGTCACCATCACTGATCGCAGCAATTTAAATTATAAATCAAAATTAAATATAATGTTTATAAATATTTTGAACAAAATATTCTAAATTATGAATTTAGGGCGGGTTGTTGAAAAGAATTTAAGCAATTCATTAAAAAAGTTAATTTGCAAGTTCTGTGAAAGTTTTATGGAAAGTTCTAGAAAGCAACTTGCCCGTAATGATATTGTAACAAAATTTAAAAAAAGGCTTTTACGATGGCATATGATGAATTGTTCAAATTTTGTGAAACAAGCCGTCCTTAGTAAATTAATTTGAGAGAAAATTATTTATTTTTCATGTTGATTTTGATAGCAAATTAATTAATGAGAAAATTGCAGTGGTTTAATTTTTAAGAAATTCATAAGGGATTAAAACAGTTCCGTTATTTTATTTGGTAGCGGTGGGACTTTTAGTTTACTCTCTTCCAAAGGGTAGGAATTTTGCAATAATTTGCATCTTTAATGCGTTTGTTTTTTTATTTAGCTAAAGGGTTGCTTCCGCAGATAACTTCGGAATTACAATGCTTAGTTTTGCATAGCCAAATTCCTTATCTCTTTTGTTGACTGAGCGGACAAAAGCAACGATAAATATATGCAAAGCCATCTTTTGTGGAAGGAAGATTTCCATAGACAAATAGATAGAAGTTGTTATTAATTATATTGAGAAGGTGATGTTTACTTTTAGACATTCTCACAATCAGTGCATATTTTAATAAAAAAAAACAAGTTATGGACCAGGAAGTTGAGTATTCTTGAAGCTGCAATCTGCATACTGGTCTCCGTCAGGTTAGGTAGAGAATGATGAATTATTATGCTTCTGTCGGATTAGGTGTAAGTATTTATGATAAAGTCTCCATAAATTAATTTTGAAATGATATCGGTTTTTGATATATTTTTTATGGACGACGTTTTTGCAACGAGATGTTCCATAACGGTTTTATCATTGTTTTTTTGCCGTTAATTCGTTACAAAGACACAATACAAATCTTAACGACATAAGTAAAGAAGGAGTGTACAAAAATTTTCTGCTCTCGGCCAGGTGTATTAGACTGACCTACGGTCGAATTTGCCCTGGCAGGCCTGGAAAATTGGTATTTCAATTAATTCTGATAAATTCACTCACTAATAAAATCTCAGATTTTTCTGATTGAAATCCTCGGGAAGTTACTGAAATCGTCATCCATAAATATAAAATATATTTTTTCAATTTATTAGTTGATAGGGGTTTTAGAAATTTAAAAACCGTTTAACGTTAAACATTTTAATGGTAGTCTTTACTAATATTAAATGTAAATAACTTCTGCCACCGACTGAAAAAATTTTTTTTGGAGTATTGTGGCGTTTTAAGAAGGAAAAAAAATTGAAGAGTGCAAGTGTATGGAAGAAGAAGTCTAGAAGATACCAAAAAGTCTAAGTCCGATTATGTTAATTAAGCTTAGGGGCATCCGAGGAGTAATGAGAGAATGGGTGAGTGTATCTGAATCAAGGAGTGCATTTCAATCACACAAAGATTGCATTTTTTTTAAACTTGAGACAAGTATGAAAACTAACGAAAAAAATATTTAACTCACAAGAAAAACTTTGAGTCTATATCAGTGGCGGCCAGCTAATGTGTGCTCCCGAGCGCCGAACAACCAACAAGATTTCCGACATGGCTAATCACAATACGAAACTCGGTTCGGTTATAATATCTCATACAAAAGGTACCTTCTTATTAAGCGCGCTTAACTTGCAGACCGACTTTGACTTGTGCCTATGTTCGTAGCAGTTCGTTTTCGATTGCGATCCAAAATTTAACTGCTCTGTCGCATATCCTGTGGAACAGTCGAAAGCGTGGGTACATACCAGTTATACTATTCTTTGCAAATAATACCTTATCAAGGAAAAAAAATTTTGGGTCTCTCATATTTAGTACTTTGTAAGGGCCTTCCTAGTTTAAGCGTCAAATGAAAATGGAACTGATCCTAAATTATTATAAGCATTACTTATTATATTACTCGTCTGAAATATCCATACAAAATGAAAATCTCCAGAGTAAAAATAAATGCCGCCGACGGGAATTAAACCCGCACCTTCTGATGTCCGGTCCGGACGGTTTTAATAATAATAATTTGTTATCCTTTGTGCTATGCATAAAAACCTTTTCTTATAAACATAAGTTTATCATTAAAAAATATGAACTGATCCTGTCAAGTATACCGACGAGCTAAACAATTCCTGCATATTCTATAATATAATGTTCGTAATATCCTGGAATATAGCTCCATTATTTGGGCCCCTTATGAACAAAGCCATAACCTAGAAAAAAATTACAAAAGAGGTTTATGCGTTTTCCAAATATGAGATAATATATGTGCCTAACAAGTAAACTCGTGGGAGATGCCATGCATTTTTCATACTCCGAAAGCGAGGACTTCTACCTATCAGAACGCACTACGTCGTGTAATATTTTAAATTGAGCCGTTATCAATATCACCCCTTCCGTAGATATCACCCCTTCCGTAGATGTCGATAAGGATTAAATTCCCGCTTAACACCATCCGCCTGTTTTGATTTATGCAAGAAAAAAACATTGCCAAAAAGTGCCTTTTATTTAATTTTGTGGTTTTTCAGACATAAATATTTAATTTTTTTCCGATAATTTTATAAATAACTTAATTTTCCACATTATACAATAAAATCATAACCGAAAATGGGTTCGTAAGTAGGACATTTTGAACTTTAAAGCAGTTTTCATAGGCCTTTTACATTATTTTTTTCTGGGCTTATAAAAAGACTTATGTAAAAAATACTCGATTGTTTTAAAGGCCAAGAAATATTCTACTCGCAGTATTTAATTAAAGCATCTGAAACATTTCTAGGTGACCAAATTTTCAAACCAAAAACACATGATTTTGCATTACTACGTATGACATCGCCTTAACTAAAAAATCTGCTTCCACACAGGTTTGCCTAGTGAGGCAGGTTATGCACAACTTAACGTATATTATGCCATTTCTTTATAACACTCATACATATTTACCTTTTCTTCTATTAGAAACTGTTCTATTATTGTAACATTAGTTTTTCAAGAATGTCATTATTACTAACTTACATATAGGTATTTTACTTAATAATGATGTATTATATATATTATATATTTATATATATTATATTATATATATTATATTTATAGGCAAAAAGTATTAAGTATCTAGGAGTGGAAATAGACGAAAACCTTAGATGGGACATACACATAAATGAACTCACTAAAAAGCTTACGAGACTTGTATATTTCTTCAAAAACCTAAGAAACATACTACCTAGGAAAGACATCAAAAAAGTATTTTATGCTTTAGTTCATTCCCGTCTTGAGTACAAAATTCTAGTATGGGGATCTGCTACAGCTAATAATATGAACCACTCAGATATTTCTCAAAAGAGCATTATAAAAACCATACTAAAATTACCCATCAGAACCTCCTCAAAAGATATTTTCAAGTGTTTTGATATTCCTAATTTAAAACAAATATATGCCAAGAATATTTTAATACATCATTTTAAAAACAAAAAATCTCCTAATGAAACTCGGATACATGATACAAGAGCCTCAAAAGGGGATATACGAGATGTTCCAAAATTCAAGACAAGTTTTGGCCAGAGAAACCACATATATCTGGCAACCAAACTTTACAATATCCTTCCTCCAAGTTTGAAAAAGATAGAAACGATAAATAAGCTTAAGGAAAAAATCAAAACATGGGTGAAAGAAATTGATGCAGACATACTAGAAAATGTACTAAAAACATCATAGAAACTAAATAACAGAAAATCATTTTAATTATATAATGTAAATCTCATCACACCTTTTTAAATAGACACTAATAAAAAAAATTTTTTTTTTTATATATTCTGTAATTTTTTTATATATATAAGTGTAGATATGTTGGAATGAAGCAAGGAGTGTGAACCAAGACAGATTTGTGTGGCGGTTTATCCTATCTGCCTGCCCTTCCGGGAAGGATAGATAGTTAGTATTTTGTAACCTTATCGGCGTCTTTTATATAAATATACTTTCCAACTTAAAAACATAACTCCAAACCATTAATAACCCCGAGTAACGCCGGGCATATGTCAGATAGTTACTAATAAATTAGCAAATTCCACACCTTCTAGTCTGGCGATTATTTACTTCGTTAGTTCATTAGCAGCCAATACTTGAAAGCAATATTAAAATTCATTAACTATTCAATATATTCCCGTTCACAAGCTATAACTTGTTGTTAATTTATGCCCTCGGATATACGGACTTGAAATTCTCTGAAGCAGTGGTTTATTACTCTTTCTTTGCTCTTTGTTAATCATGTTTATCTTTCGCATTAATGTATGGCTATAGCATTATGAAATTAATTGCTTGGGAAATAATCGATGGCTTTTAAGAATGTAGTATTTTACATAAATAAAAATCACAGACCTAGAAAAATTCGTCAAATTAAAAAAAGGTAATATTAAAGTTCTACAAAAGTAATAAGGTAGTTTTTAGGTAAAAAAAAAATGAATTTTTTGTCTAAGAAAAATAAAATTTCTGAACAATTTATTTATCTTTTATATTTCTACAATCACCTCCCGAAGTTACCTCACTCCCCGGAAACCCTGTATATTCAAATACTGTTATTACTTCATAACTAGCACCCATGAAAAATACGTTGTGATATTTATTTAACAAAATATGTTTATCTCTTTTTATACCTTTCGAAAGAAGTAATTTACCTATCTAAAGTTAGTAAATCTTGAAATTTTACGACATCTATATTTTCAAACTAATCGAACAAAAAGTACAGCACCGCTTATTAAATTCAAGTTGTTTTTATATTTTTTTCATGTTTTCTGTTGTTTCAAATTGCTTGGATAGTAACAGAACTTGAATTGAACTTTAATGTTATTTGATGATTTATTCAAATTCTTTGAAACAACTCGTTAAAATTCAAAATTCAAAAAAATATTTACTGCACAAAAATACAGAATACAAAGGGTATAGCTTATAGGTTACATCTTATTTCTTCCAGCTAACCCAACAATTACATGTTAACAAATGTATGTAAATAATAAATAAAAAACAGAGGTATTTAATTTATGTAAGGTAGTCATTTAATGCGTAGTGTCATTTGTTAAAAATAAATGTTTTTAGTGATGATTTAAATTTAATTATGTCGGTAATTTCTTTGATGCTACGTGGAAGGTTGTTATATACTTGAATGGCCATGTGGTGTGATCCTTTTTGAAATATATATATTTCAAAATATATATATATATATATATACTATAGTAGTTTAAGTTATATTGTTAACTTTCATCTAAAAAAATATTTCTAATTGTTTTCTCAGCCGTAGCAATAAAAAAAAACTTTAAATTTATTATTTTATTGTATCGCGTGATTTTTCACGGCTCTGCGCTAGAATTCAATGACATAAGATACTACCTAATTATACATTCAAGAGATCTAGTTTTAAATTTAAACTCTTTGAAATAAACTGCGTAAACATCGTATGAAATTGAATTAATTAAAAAAAGAATTTATTGCTGGGTATTTACTCATACAAACTGCATTCAATCCATTGTATTCTGTGGGATAAGAGCTCCATGCATAACTTTTTTTTTCTTAAGGGTTGTTCGTAACCAGTGCATTAATGCAAATATCTTTTTCTCCCATGGAAGAAAAAAATTGGGGTGTACAAGACACCCCATAGAAAGGGATGATTTGAAAAAGAATGGGTATTTATTTTGTTTAGAGTGGGTAAATAAAAAAATAAAATAAATTAGCTTTATTTGCCTAAGGCCTAATATGCAAATTTGGGCATTTAAAGAAGAGTGGCGAGTACACGACTTTCCAATTATTTATTTTTTTCGTTTTTGACGAATTTAACAATATTTTTCTTTACAAACTTATACCTACAGATAATTAAAATGTAGAACAGTACCTACCTAAGCAGATAAAATAAACACCTCAAGGGCAAATGTACACGTGTATCTTAACCTAATATAATATTTTCTTTTAGGTACTAGTTCATATAAATTATATATACAGGGTGTATCGGCACGTACCCGACAAACTTTAACCAGCTATTCCTTAGCACATTTGGAGTAAAAAATGTTATGGGCACTTTGCTGTCCGGTAACATTTTTTTTTAATAAAAAATTTACTATTCATATTTTCACCACATGTCACCACTGTTTTATCCTATGTCAAAGTTTTAAAACCCACCTGGCAATATTTTATTCGAGTTTCGTTGAATAATATACGTACGTACCTACATTAGCGCGCTTTTACGATCACAACGAAATGGCATGGCACCATTCGTCTCATTTTTAGCTATTATTATTTAGTGTGTATGAAAGAGCCAACACGCTTTTTGACACGTTTGCTAATAACAGCTGTTGAACACGAGAAACAATGCCAATGACAGTGACGGAGTGTGGATTTTTTTTATCATTTTTTGTTTTCGGACAGCAAAGTCCCCATAATTTTTTTTACTCCAAATGTGCTAAGGAAAAGCTTGTTAAAGTTTTCAGGGAGTAGAAAACAAATTCTAAAATTGTATATGTATTCGAATTCTGCCACCTATTTCCTGAGTGGAGGATTCTTACTGCCTCCCTGGCGAGAGAACACCTCTCAAATCGAAACATTGCTGTAAGTGACTTTATCTATTTAGGGACCAGTACTGAACAGCCTGAACCCCTCTCCCTTTCCTGCTCCTCCACTTCATTGCCTCACAATCAGAAGCGGCTCTAAGGATCCAGGCATGGTAGGTCATTTGAAAAAAATGTGTGACTAATCTTTGTTTGATATTGTGAAAAATGCCCATATAATTTGTAGGTAGGTACGTCACGAGTCCAAGACACAAAATACATATTATGTTGATATATTAAATTGGAAATAACTACACAATCCATGTACTTACGATAAATAATTTTAAAGAGATTACATTTTAATGTAGTTGTGCACAACACAATTGAAAATAAAATAAGTTTTAAACGCCCGTCTGCAGTATCCAAAGATACTGTGTGCAAAGCTAAGAATATGGTGGTTCCATTCCATTTAAATTTAGACTTCATTCTACAACGATAACAACATAAAGAATTATTTTGAGCCTTTCGAAAATGAAAAACCGACATATGTTTGTGTCACCATCTATTTAAAACATATAATATTTCATCGTGCTGTCTCCCTCGCGTCCATGACCTAAGCATCCTTAAGCTTTCTTTGGTACCTAATTTTTACTTAGACAAAAGACATATTGTATTTTCGTTTATTCTATGGCGCTTATAGGAACATAACGTTCCAAATCCGGGGACATTCTTTAAATTGACCCGGCGAATCTTGTGGATTAGTTACTAAAAAAGCTTCTATTAGAGACAATAGATGTCATTAACATATTCAGAAATATTCAATTTTTGGATTTTATTGCGAAGCTGAAATACTCTTACATCCTGACAGAATATTCCACAGGATCGAGGGGTTAAGTCAATTACTAAAGTCTGTCATGTTGTTCCATAAATATTAAGTATTCAACTAGTATCATTTCGTAATAAGATACCAGAGAATTTAAAGGTACGTCATCTTTCAATCTAAACAACCCTCAAGAACTCTGTAAAGTTTATTTCTATCGATAATAGATACAAAATAACCAATCATTAAATGAACACGAGTAGAAAACAAAGAGTCTAAAAACCGATGTTTACTTAAAATTCACAGTAAAAAGTGAAATTTTATTAATAATGCTTTTGATCAGATGCCAGCAATTAGAAATGCGTTTATTCTTGCTATTTCAAACAATGGCTTGATTGTTTACGGATTGCAAGTTAAATTAGATAAAGTTTCAAACGTTGTGCACATTAAAGTTAGTAGAAAGAAGATAGAGGCTTATTTTAATTGATGTTTTGAAGAGGCGTGGCGCAAGACAATGGAAGGTCAAAAAATATTTCGATTGCGGAAATATTAAAAAAACACTACTACTCAGGGAACAGTCAATTGAAATGTGAATCTTTAAAATTGGTGCATAGGTTACTTTTTTAAAGCATTAGCAGACGTACACGGTGTTGTTTTGGGTTATATTTTTTTGTTTTTGTGACACGTCGCAAGATCGCGCCTGTTTGTATAGTTTAAAGGCAGGGGAGCTATGTCGCCACACGGTTGGGCAGTGTTCAATTCAATTCAATTCAATTTAGTTTATTCATTTCAAAAACATTACAAAATTGTTAATTTAAACGCGTTTTTAAAATATTTTTATAATAAGAATTCTTAGATTAATATTAATAGTGTGTATATCAACTATACCAGTGATAATAGAGCTTGCCTTTTAAAGGAAGCTTCATTGATGCTAAAAATGTCGATATCCGAATTGATTCTGTTCAACAGCAAGATTGCTCTCCCCACAAGCATGACCATTGGCAAGTTAGTTCTGAAGGCCGGGAGATAAAATAGTCTATGCTGTCGGTGACGTAAATAACCATTGGGAACATAGAAATGAATGCTCTCCATGATGAGTTTTCAAACCATCCACGAATCAGTCTAAAGAAATGTGTAGCAATGCGCACATCCCTCCTGACCCGTAGATAGTTCATTTCGAGCATACCCAAAAGAAAGTCAGTGGGATAGAGCCACGGGTAGTAGCCATACTCATGTAGAGAAATCTCAAGAATTTCTTCTGAACTCTCTCCAACATGAGGGAATACTTTACCTGGTGTGGACTCCAAATTGCCGGCCCACTTTCAAGTCTACTCCTTACTAAGTTAAGGTAGGGGCTGTATGGAGGGATTTATTAATGCGGGTCTTGAAGAGGCCCGGATTATATGAAGGAGAAAAAACTAATTCCGGTAATTTGTTGGTTTGTTGTAAAGTTTTTAAGTTGTGAATTCTAGTGTACCTGAAAACTGGGTATATTATTAAGGTGGAAATAATATTATTATGAAGAATTTAAAAAGTTAAATTTTTTAAGCTTTTGTTTTACTTGATCGTTCCACGTCTTTATCGGGTGTGCCCGACTTCTACCATTCACTACTATATACCACATTGTTACTATATATACTCGAAAACACGACTCGTTCGAAATAGAACAAAAATCTCTCGACGAATGCTTTGGTTGCATTGAAAGATATTCTGTGAATTTTTCATACCCATAACATATTTAATAACAGAACAAAACTTGTTTTTAATAATTTTCGTAGCATGCTTTGCGATTTTATTCTATCGGGGGAATTTCAAATAATTTCCGTTTCGACATTACCAATTTATAGATATTATCTTAAAATTTAGCAAGTATTTTTTTAAAACTTAAAGACTTAATGAGAAATATGTTATAAATTGGCAGATATCAGATATTAAGCTTTCCTCGGGCGTCCCCGACTTTTTTTACCATTCAAACCACTCCTGACACTAATTTGAACAAACTTTTCCGCGAAATCGGTACAATAGTTTTTGAGCCTATATGGGACAAACGAAATAGTTACAATAGTTTTTGAGCCTATATGGGACAAACGAAATCGGTACAATAGTTTTTGAGCCTATATGGGACAAACGAAATAGTTACAATAGTTTTTGAGCCTATATGGGACAAACTAAATCGGTACAATAGTTTTTGAGCCTATATGGGACAAACGAAATCGGTACAATAGTTTTTGAGCCTATATGGGACAAAAAAAATCGGTACAATAGTTTTTGAGCCTATATGGGACAAACGAAATCGGTACAATAGTTTTCGAGCCTATATGGGACAAACGAAATCGGTACAATAGTTTTTGAGCCTATATGGGACAAACGAAATCGGTACAATAGTTTTCGAGCCTATATGGGACAGACGAAATCGGTACAATAGTTTTTGAGCCTATATGGGACAAACAAAATCGGTACAATAGTTTTTGAGCCTATATGGGACAAACGAAATCGGTACAATAGTTTTTGAGCCTATATGGGACAAACAAAATCGGTACAATAGTTTTTGAGCCTATATGGGACAAACGAAATCGGTACAATAGTTTTTGAGCCTATATGGGACAAACGAAATCGGTACAATAGTTTTTGAGCCTATATGGGACAAACGAAATCGGTACAATAGTTTTTGAGCCTATATGGGACAAACGAAATCGGTACAATAGTTTTTGAGCCTATATGGGACAAAAAAAATCGGGACAATAGTTTTTGAGCCTATATGGGACAAACTAAATCGGTACAATAGTTTTTGAGCCTATATGGGACAAACAAAATCGGTACAATAGTTTTTGAGCCTATATGGGACAAACAAAATCGGTACAATAGTTTTTGAGCCTATATGGGACAAACTAAATCGGTACAATAGTTTTTGAGCCTATATGGGACAAACTAAATCGGTACAATAGTTTTTGAGCCTATATGGGACAAACAAAGAAACAAAGAAATCCTATTTACCAAACGTACCTATATATTCAACAGTTCCATGATTACTCAAAACAGTGACAATTCAACACACTTTTAAAAAGTGATATAAAGTCGTTAGAAACGATGAAAAAAAAAATTATCCTTACCTAACCTAAACTACTTAACCCAGTTAATAAAGTTTTTGTTTCATCACTTTCCATGATTTTATATGACTTTTTAAAGATGTGATGATTTATCCGGTCACCATATTCAACAATATAATTAGGTAACCATGGAAAAAGCAATTAATCCAGATTTGTAATAGGTACGCACCGACCATTTCAATACATAAAACGTGTGCGGAAAAGGAATTATATCGGGTTCGACCTCGGTTCGGCCTGCGGTGCATCTTAAAGGGGAGGAAATGGATGCACCCCTTTCAATTTGCAATAAAATGCATCTAATTATTAATGCAAATAAAATACAGCCATTCGAATTGCACACGCAACATCTCCAAGGTCTACAGGTCACTAACCCAAATAGATCCTGAGAAAAATTCTCCAACAAGGATATGAATTAATTAATAATTAAGTACATTTCAAGACATTCATATTATCCGGGAAAGGACTGTGATCATTATTTTACTACCCCATTTTAAAATTTCATTTGCATAATCGTGTATACTGAAGAACGCGCCAATCAACTCATGAGGTAAATAATTGTTTTTTTATTATTTTAACTGTAGAGAATGCCAAAAATTGATGAACGAATGCCTTTAATGCTGTCCAGCACGGAGAAAAAAAAATTCCAGGATGTGGGGAGGTTAGTGCAATCCCACACGTCCCATATAGGTATACACATTGAGTGTACAATAGATATGTGAATATAAATTTTTTTTATTTTGGATATACAATAAGTCTGAAAATTTATAAAAATTAGCCGTTATTACAGAATGACAATCGATAATTTATTGAAGCCAGTAAAACGGTGAGAGATCCTGGATTCGATTCCTTGTTGTATTTTTTTATTATTTATTATTGAACTTTTTTTTATACATACATGGATAGTTAAATAAAATATTGAAAAATGTATAAAAAATATTGAAATAAATGAACATAATTAAAAAAAATCCCACGAAGGCGAAGCCTGAGTGTGGGTATTATAAGTATTTTTATCTTATTTCCATGGTTTAAGTGGGGATACAATATCAAATATAAATTTAAGTTATTTTAAAAGAGCTACTGTAGAGATGCAATACAAGAAACTAGATCATGAAATATGTAAAAGTTTTAAAATAACACTAAAATTAAGGTAAATACTAGTTTTTAAAGAAGACATCTTAAAAAGTGAATTAGCAGACAAAGCATTAAAAAAAATAAAATATATCCGCTGTTTTGTATGTATGTGAAACTAATAAAAAATAATCTCTACATGGATATAAATGTTACAGAGAACTTTGCTAAAACTTATAAGAAAAAAATATTATATTAATAAAAAAGTATAATAAAATTATATAGGTAATAAAAAAGTATTATATTTTTATTTTCTGTGTCTTGCTCTGTTTCGTGTTTCGCTTAGATATATTATTATTATCTTTTTCTTCAATGAAAGAATCTCTTCAAATTATCGGTAATTCTGGGTAAAAACAAGATTTCACGCCTTACTATTGAATTAATATCCTGATAAACTTTAAGTAAATTACGAATATTTGTATACGTGTTCATGAAAAATTCGAATGTTTTTGAATTACAACGACAATTCTTTGTAAGGTCATTATCAATAAAATGGACAAAAAAAATCTTAAATTGTTTTTATAATAATTTCGTGAGGACACAAAACGATTTTTCTCCATGTGGTGAAAGATCTCCGTTCAAAATCGATACGTTGCCTGAAATGGCTTTTGTCTTGTTTGGTGTCCACTGGTACTTCCCCACCTTCCTCTTCCTTACCCATCTCATCCCTACAGCCTCACAACATGAAAAAAGCAAATTCATTAAATATTATTTATTAATGTAGTTAATATTTGTACTGTATTTTCTTAAATTCTTCTATCATAGATTCTAATTGTATATATTCCACATGATTAGACACAATAATATTTTCTTCTTTAAGATGTTCCTAAACTGTCTACTATATTCAAGGCCTTAGGATATTTATTTAGTTTCGGATAAGTTATTATGATATGTTGTTACTTAGAGCAATAGTGGTGTAACTCCACTTATTTAAGTTTCTAGAAAACCAGCATTTTGTGAAGGACCTGATCTAAATACAAAAAAAAGACAAGTTAATAACTATTGATTCGTAATAACAGTTAAAATAATTTATAATTAAAGTAAATTGTATTTTTAGTAAAAATAAATATTGTTAATCTTGATGTGATTTTGCACAAAAACGGCGCTATACAAATCATCCAAATATTATTATTTATTATTTATTAATACAAAACTGTGAAAAATAATTCTCTTTTTTTAAGATATAAATTTTATTCGTTGATATAAATTAATATTGCAATAGTAAAAAGTAATAAATAATAACCAAATATTTATAATATTTTTTTTAATAATCCTTATTTATATATTAATATAAATTATATATTTGATATATACCATATATCAAATACATAATAATAATATTTTATATATCATGGGATTATTTTTTAGTTTTAATGTTCTTGTTTTATCCGGTCCTGCTGATATTGTTATTCTAAGTTTTGTCATCACTTTGTATAAACAGAATATTTAGGTAGTGTTATAATATTAGATCTGTATTGGGTAAGGCACACTGTAGGAATAATTTTAAGAACATGACCACTAATACTAAATTACCATTTTAAGTTTGTTAAACGACACCTTTATAAATGCCATGTAATTATTATTTGTGAGTGAATCAAATGCAAATCATCTTGAGTGATGAGGCCCATTTCCACCTCGGTGGCTTCTTCAACAAACAAAATTGTCACATCTGGGGCTCGGAAAACCCAAGAGTTATTGTTGAAAAGCCTCTCTACCTTCAATGTGTGACTGTTTAGTTCGGCTTAAGGTCCGTCGGAGTCGTTGGACTTTAGTTTTTCGAAAATGAGACTGGAGCAACAGTTACGGTGAATGGATTGTGCTATAGAGAGATGATTAATGATTTTGTTATAACCGGAATTGGATGGTATTGATCTGGACAACGATTACTTTCAACAAAACGGCGCTACGTGCCACGCAAGCAACGAAACCATTGATCTTTTATGATTGAATATCAAAATAACACCTCTTATTGGAAAACCCTGTACAATATTGCATAGATGGTTCAATCCAATATTTTATTTGTATGCCTTTCTTTAAAGAATTGAGTTTTTATACGGACCAAACTATTGATTCATATTCATAATACGTATGTTCTGGCGCAATCAAATAACTCGTCTTAAAATTTTAAAGCATAAACTGTAAAAAGTGTATATTAATGAAAATAAAAAAAATAGCCAACTACGAAAGAGCAGATTATGAAGTATTTCGATTTTACAATTAACGTATTTTTTAAATATTTTTCAATTAACTGTGTTAAGCCCGTTTTTAAATCTTTATTTATACACTCTTCATAATACTCTGTTTTAAATTAGTATTCTTATGTAAAATAATTTCCTTTTATTTGTATAATGTTTTCTTTCCCGATATTAGTTTTACTTATTGAGAATAACGTATTCTAAATAATTTAATATATTATAATTTAAGCTTAAACTAAGCTAACAATAATAAATACAAGTATAAACGTATTTATACATAAAATTGGAATTACACCATTATTATTCTAAGCTATATCATCATAGTCGCCCGTTGGTAGACTGATTTATGATGTCTAAAAACGGCAATTCATCATTATTTTGTGTATGCTTTTTCTGGTTTTGGGTAAATTGAATTAATTAAGATGGCGGTTAAAAAAATATTATTCGAAATTCAATTTCGTCATTTTTTTTTATTTCAGTGATTAGTTTTGTGTATTTATTATTTGTATAGACGCAAAGGGGGAATTTGATTCAATATTAGACTACTACTATGATGTAAGAATGTAAATGAAGCAAGGACAAGGACAAGTGTATGCCAAGCTAGAGTTATGTGTCAACACATCCTCTCTGCCTAATATAGATTTCTTAGTTAAAATTTCTAATAATAATAAACGAATTATTTTTAAACTTTTAAAAGAAAGCTTGATGTTCTCTTTATATCATTTTTTGCCGATGTTCATAGTGACGAATAAAATTTTAAAAAATAAATGTATTTCTGGCCGTATTAAAAAAAGAAGATAGAACGAGTTTTATGGACGCATAAGGCGACTCAACGTCTTTCGATGTTTCGTGACAAATATAGCACTACGTGGCTCGAATCGTAATAAATTACATTCATATCTATGTCAGCTTTAACATATCTATCTTAAGGCGATGCACTACGTCGTGTAATATTTTAAATTGAGCCGCTATTAATAACAACCCTTACGTAGATGGCGATAAGGTTTAAATTCCCGCTAACACCATCCGCCTGTTTTGATTTATGCAAGAAAAAAACATGGCCAAAAAGTGCCTTTTATTTTATTTTGTTGATGTTCAGACATAAATATTTATTTTTTTTGATCATTTTGTAAATAACTTAATTTTCCACATTATACAATAAAATCATAACCGAAAATGGGTTCGTCAGTAGGAGATTTCGAACTTTAAAGAAGTTTTCATAGGCCTTTACATTATTTTTTTCTGGGCTTATAAAAAGACTTATCTAAAAAATACTCGATTATTTCAAAGGCCAAGATGTATTCTACTCGAAATATTTAATTAAATCATCTGAAACAATTCTAGGCGACCAAATTTTCAAACCAAAAACACATGATTTTGCATTACTACGTATGGCATCGCCTTAATGCTCAGCCCTTTAGCATTTTGAATATTGTATTTCTTAAAAAAGCTGTCAGAAGGACGGCGAATACGTGTGTATTTCCGCTTTAATAATCAAAATAAATGGAATATTTCTGAACGCATCCAAAAACTAAAAACTGTTTTTTAAAGGTGATGAAATAAGCTTTCAAATTTTATTTTAAGAAATAAACATATATTTTTTAAATATTCAAAATTTTAATATAAAAACAAAAACAAATAATTTGAAATGGCTCACTGTACGTTTTTGGTATAACCGCTGATCTAAAATTACGGATAAGGAAAAAATACACTTTGTATTATAAGCGTTTTATTTCATCTTTACTTCTCTTTTTATCGTTTCAAATAAAAATAGTTTATAAAAAATTCACATAATTTCATTTTTTTAATCTAATTTGAATTCGAATTCTTCGATTGTTAACTTCTAGATTTGAATATAAAGTGTTATTCTTTCTAGAACCAATAAGACACAACAATTTCCATGAGACTATATGAACTGATCCCAAAAGCGAACAAATTAGCTAGAGGAGTTAATGGTAAAATATGTTTTTTTTATTTATTATTTTCTAAATAATAATTTGTGCTGAAGCAGCCTCAAAAATCTATTCGAAATTGAGCCCTAACTACATAATATTTGCATAGCTGTCAACATCATTTCTATCATGATCTCTGAAGTTCCAAAATACTTATCAATTTAACTGTCCGAAGAATAGGACAATCAATACATTTTTGAAAAGGAAAACATTATAAATCTGGACGAAACCAGGCTGTAACTAACAAACAATTATCTTATATTATAATCCAACATTTGCTAAATAAGGAGGTATCGCAACGCGACATAATACCCCAAAAATAACTCAACGTAATACTTTTGGCCGTGAAAATCTCAAACCATATCAATCTTATATCAGTATTTAAAAAATTCAACCACATCACTTTAAAAATACCCACGCATTTATTAACAGGAAATTTAACGTCAAATTTAACGACTTAATTTTGTTAGTAATTTGTCTATTGAAGGAGTATAACATTATTCATCCAACAATACCTAATCAATATGCCAGTAAAGGTATCTTGATTGGTGCCTACCTAAGTGCGCAGAAGAGTGCGTAATTATGGGTTTTTGCGCATATCCGATTGATTTAAACATATGTCCATATATGATTTTAATTCGTAAATACAGTTAGTTACTTTACTTAGTTAAATGCTCAGCTTAGCACTTATGCAGGTACCATATAAGTAGGTAATAAATTGGTAATAGAATTTAAGTTCTAGATTAGTTTTCTGTCTTTGAACATCGTAATTACACAATAATAATATATTATCCATCAGCGAAACACAAAAAAAAATCTTAAATGCAAAAATTGATTTCAATGGAGCAATAAATATTGTTATAAAAAAGGGTGCATCAATTTATTTCTGGTAAAAAAGAGGCCAAATTTAAAATGTGAAGTTATGTAGGTACCCACTACTTATAAACCAAAAACCAGTGTTTCTCAAACTTATGCGGATCACCACCCCCGTATATTATATATTAATGATCACTCCATTTGAAATTTAATTTGAAAGTTATTACATTGGAAATGAGATTTGTCTATTTTAAAAATCAAACTGTTTTAACCCTAAAAGACTGATTAAATTGATTTTACGTAAAGATATCATTTGTAATTTGACTAACAACACTTGAAGAAAGAAGATAGTGCTCAATATATTTTTTACTTAAAGACATAAACTAACTAACGATTACCCACCTCAGAACAGAAATCTTCTAGTGAGGCGGGTAACTTACTTGTTTGTATATGATTATGTTATTTAAATAAACGCCCGGGTTGCCGGAAATTAAAAAAAAAAACAACAAAAATAACGCCAAGCAACCTCGGTCTTGGCACACACTTCTTGCCTCATTCACATTCATACATTGTCTCATAATACTATTCTATTATTCTGACTCTTGACATGGCCCGGCCCAAGTATCTGATTCACTTGATCCTGCCATATATTCCTCAGGCGTCCCCGACTTCTGCTACCATTCGAGTTTGCGCCATATATTCTCCTGTAATATTTCCTTCTTATTGAAATATAAGGAATATACATAGATACATAAATATTTGACAATATTACATTTTAGATGATCATTGGTTATGTATACCTTATCAGAAAAGAGGAGTTCTTGTGTTTGATAAGGGAGCCACGATTCTTACATAGGTTTTATTTTATAATAATATTTTTGTAAAGAATATAGATTTTTCAATGTAATGTTTAATTTAGGTTTTTTTTATTTAATTTATTTGCTCTGATTTGTTCAGAAGGGAGATTATTGTAGTTTTATATGCCTTGGTAAATATAATGGTTTTGCATTTGTGTTGTTTTAAAATGACAATTGCGTTCAGTCCTCCATTAATGGAGTTACCTGCATTTTCCTTCTTTCAATATCTCCGTCTTCTTTTTTCATCCTTTCTCTGCCTGTTCCTTGCCTCACTTCCATATATCAGGGTAAGTGGCAGCGCTCCATTTTGTACTGCTAGCTTCGCTTCTTTGAATTTGTTTTTTGCTGGCGCTAACTGTGTTTAGTCCTCTATTAATGGAGTTACCTGCATTTAACCTTATTTCAATATCTCTGTCAGCCTTCCCATCTCTTGTAAAGATATCATTTTTCAATTTGAATAACACCATTTGAAGAGAGAAGAAAGAGCTCAACTATCGTAAAAATTCTGAATTTTCAGTGCCACATTTTGTAGGCTACTACCGCCAAATATCAGGCAAGAGATTGCAACACTGGGTTAATACAAGAAGGCGCTGCAGAAAAGCTCACGATGCACCTTTGCACTATGGTGTCGTCTCTGACCCTGCATGCCACTTGAAGTCCCGCAAACCGTTCATGATCTAAGAAGAGAGGCTCCTCCAAATACCTCTCACTCCACAAGATAGGTGAAAACTTGAGTGGTAATCGGCCGACGTGAGAAATGCCCATCTCGTGCACGATCCCAATAAGATACAGCCTGGATCTCACTGCCTCGTAAACTCTGGTCTGCCATCAATAGGATAAGGTCCTCACAGCTGCTGTGTCTACATGTTGCACAGATGGCGCCTTAAAAAGTCAGCAACATGTTCAAGTAATGAAATATTTGGGGTTACTCATAGACTCTAACCTCTCGTGGAACTCCCATGTTGAGAATGTAAAATCCAAAATTTCCCCGATAACCGGTGTACTTTATCGACTCCAAGGTGTGCTCCCCACATCTTTAATGCGTGCAACATATTATGCTATGATCCACTCCCACCTGAGTTATCTAGTTATCTGGGGAACCATTACCAAAAAAAAAAGTTCCGAAATACAAGTAATTCAAAATAGAGCCGTACGTAATATAAATAATCTGCCAAGGGATACACATTTCAAAGATATATACTCACAGACACAAATACTAAACTTCCTTTTACAGTCCTGCCAAAGTATAACATCACAACTGCCATTCTACAAATAATTCAACACTCCTCACACACCAACACTAAACCAGTCTTTAACTCTGACATACACCAGCACAAAACACGATCACAAAATCAAATACATTTATCGTCATCTACTTACACGACCAAATTTGGAATTAACTCATTACAATACATTGCACATAAACAATATAACACATTACCTAGTATTTTTATTGTTTGTTTTTGGGGTGTTATGCCGTGTTGCGCTAACTCCTTCTTTAGCCGACGTTTCGGACAGCGTTGCAGTGTCCATCATCAGGGCAGATCCGGTAGATCCGAAGATGTACCGGATCACACATCTTCGGATCTACCGGATCTGCCCTGATGATGGACACTGCAACGCTGTCCGAAACGTTGGCTAAAGAAGGAGTTAGCGCAACACGACATAACACCCCAAAAACAAACAATAAAAATGCTTTTGGCCGTGAGAATCTAAAAACTTAACCCACATTACCTAGTAGTTTAAAACTTCCGGCAACGAACAAAAAAACATTGACAAAAGCTCTTAAAAGCTATTTCCTTAGCAGTTTCATTAATGACTAACACCATCTTTCTATGGAACTCCATAATAACATCTGCGTTTATTTATTTTAATGTATTTATTTTAATGTATTTTATTTATTTGCCTCGTCCTTTCTAATGTTGTCTTTCCCGAAATGAGTTTTATAAACTCATTGGGAATAATACATTATTACTTTGTTATCATTTTGTAATAAAAAAAAAAAAAAAAAAAAAAATGTGTGAATGCGGTACCGTACAGACCACCATGTTGTTCTTGAGTTCAAGAGCGCGGCTGTGGAATGATTTGCCGGCCTCTGTATTTCCTCTCTCCTACAATATGGGTATATTCAAGACCCAATTTCACTCCTTCCTCTACTAAAAAAAGCCATCCATATAACAACCCGAAATATGAAGAAGGCCCTGAGAAACATTATTTTCCTCGGGTTCCCCTACGCGGAGTTAATGCAAAAAAAAAATAGCAAGTGCCCGGAGCCATTATGAAGTACGAAAGGGAAGGAGATACTGCCGCAGTTATCACAAAACCTTTGGGAACCGCTGACGTAACCAGTACCTACCTTGCTTCTTCATTAGGATTCGCGAAAGCCGCTCACTTATCTAACATTCGAGCATCGGTTGAGCGGCCACATTAAAGTTGACACGCCGAAAAGTGCGGAAACGAATTCAGGTTCTACGGCACTAATGACCACATTAACCCTAGGGCAGACGGTGGGGTTTTTACTACCAATAATTAAACTAACAAATATCACAAGAGTAATATATTTTTTAAATATTTTAATTTTATTATTGTATGACATATTATTAATCAATTTACTGTACAATCTTCTCATTCTGACACTCTTAACATGGAGGACAATATACAATATCTTTGTGTTGTAATATATTAAGAAAAATTAATTTAAGGCGATGCCATGTAGTAATTCAAAATCATGTGTTTTTGTATTGAAAACTTTGTCGCCTAGAAATGTTTCAGATGCTTTAATTAAATACTACGAGTAGAATACATCTTGGCCTTTGAAATAATCGAGTATTTTTTTAGATAAGTCTTTTTATAAGCCCAGAAAAAAATAATGTAAAGGCCTATGAAAACTGCCTTAAAGTTCAAAATCTCCTACTTACAAACCCATGTTCGGTTATGACTTTATTGTATAATGTGGCAAATTAAGTTATTTATAAAATGATCGAAAAAAACTTAAATATTTATGCCTGAACATCCACAAAATAAAATAAAAGGCACTTTTTGGCCATTTTTTTTTCTTGCATAAATCAAAACAGGGCGGGAATTTAAACCTTATCGCCAACTACGTAAGGGTTGTTATTGATAGCGTCTCAATTAAAAATATTGCACGACGTAGTGCATCGCCTTAATAAAAAAGTGCTACATTTAGATATTTTTCATGATTCTTTGCTAAAATAAAAAAAACTAATTCATACATTTTTTGACGTGCAATAAACTGTTTTTCATTAAAAGTCAATTACATTTTGTGAGCTTCGTGCACTTCTTGACTAAGGACGGGTTGTTTCGGAGAATTTGAACAATTCATCAAATTTCAACGTTAATTTTCGGGTTCTTTGAAAGTCCTATTTAAGTTATGTTTTTATATCATTATAGGCTAGTAGCTTGACAGAACTTAAATAATAACAGAACTTGAAAAAATCTTTCTGAGAACTAGAAAATTAACGTTGAAATTTGATGAATTGTTCAAATTCTCCGAAACAACCCGTCCTAAATCTTTTTTTCTTTTCTTCTCTCCACACACTTTTTTGCCATTTAGTACTGTTTGTACAAAGAACTATATGTATTATTTTTTTACATTAACCCCACACATGAGGCCCCACTACATTAACCCCACACAGAGAAAATTATTTTTCTCGGGGACTATATCATCTTAGGGGATGTTGTAATGGAGTCTAGAAAGTTCTAGGAAGGAAAAATGTATGAGGGGTAAGTAGGAATCTGGGACTCAGTTTGTCTAGGAGTGATGTATGAATCGATCCCTTCCACTGCGATGGGTCGAGAGAGTCCAGCTGAAGACGTCAAAAAGTGTCTCCCTCAACCGATTCCAACCGTCACTCAGTTGTTGAAAAAAAAAGTTAGAAAAACCTCAACTCAAGAACCCGGGCACCCCTGCTAAGTCACCAAACGTAGCGAACCGCTTTGAGCGACCTATGGCACAGGTGTTGGTTATCCAATAAATGGTTCCCGGGGCGGCGGTACCCATACCCGCCTCCCAAATTACAACAGATCATTTATTTGTCTGGAATGTTTGATATAGTGTTTAAAAAACTGGTGTGCGCTTGGTTCATCCAGTCTTCCGATAGCTGATGAAATTCCTGAACTAATGCTGCCTATACACATAAGAAAGCGCAAGCCGAACCATGAATTATGGGAAAGGAATGAAAAACAAAAGCGAAAAGCCGCTTGCAGTTGCTTCCTTACTTTTATAATTCGTTTTACGTGTATGTTTCCGATAAATAAACACAACTATTCGAAGCATTATTTCTATTCTTAAAGACTGGTCTCTATCCAGAGAAATACTCAACGTATTTAAGACGGGTTGTATCGGAGAATCTGAACAATTCATCAAATTTCAACGTTCATTTTCAAGTTCTGTGGAGGATTTTTTCAAGTTCTGTTTTTATTTCAGTTTTGTCAAGCAACTAGCCTACAATGCTATAAAAATAGAACTTGAATAAGTCTTTCACAGAACCCGAAAATGAACGTTGAAATTTGATGAATTGTTCAAGTTCTCCGAAACAACCCGTCCTGAATATTTATATTCATGAAGATTGAGATGTGTTTATGTACAATGAAATCTAAGTATATTCTTTATTATCATTTCATTTGGGATACATAATATTTTAGACCCCATTGCAATTAAAAACATTAATAAAAATATTTCTTCAGTTAAGGGTTAGAATTGATTCAAAAATTAATTCTCGAATTTTAATAGCCGTTACTATAAAACAAGTATGTCTACTCCCCACCTGCCTGCAGTAGACCTGTCTTCCTACCTTCCACACTGGGCTGTATAATTGTGTCTCTTTCTTTCCGAGTTGTACGTCTGTTATTTGCATTTGTCTGAAAAGAGTTGTTGAATAGTGGTGCGCGTTTTCAAAACAAATTAACCGAAAACAAGTATTTTGTTTTTGCTATTTTTCGGAATAAAATCTTTATCATTTTGAGTCGAAAGATTAATTTTCATCACACAAGTGACAAGAGTCCCAACTGCTCCCAACTGTTCTCAACTGCTCCCAACTGAACAGAGCCAGTTGGGATATGGCACTCCCAATCGGGGTGTGAAGTAAGTAGTTAGGCTGAAGGTAGTGAGGAGGGGAGGAAAATCAGGGAGAGGATCATGGTGAAGTATCTGGTCACCGAACACAGCTAAAACCAATTCAAGCAATATTTCAATACCAAATGATTATAAACATTTCAGAACACCTTCTTAACCTTCACTGGCTCAAGTGCCCTGAAAGAATCCAGTACAAACTGTGCTGGATGGTGTTTAAATCCATCAATGAAATGGCCCCACCCTACATCTCTGAACTATGCGTCCCGGAAAACACTGTTCTGAGGCAGTCAACTCTTAGATCAGAAACATCATCAGCTGTAGGCAGACTGATGGAACCTAAGCGCAAGCCAAATACTAAGTTTGGTGATCGCGCTTTCGGAGTATCTGGGCCGAAGGCTTGGAATAAACTTCCTCCGGAACTAAGATCCATAACAAGTCCAACAGAATTCAGGTCTAAACTAAAAACTTACCTTTTTAAGCTGTCGTACCCTTAAATTAAATATACCATTCCTAAAAGAAAGTACAGTTATATTAAATTTTCCAATTATGTCCTAAATCCTGTATCTAAATTTCGCTAATAAACAATTATATAATGTTATTTAAGTGTTAATCTCAATTGACCTACCAGGTAAGTATTGTACTGTATATTATCTCCATAAATAGTTAAGTAATAACATTGATCACTGTAGAGATGTATTATAAGTTTGTACAGCGCCCTTGAGGTGATTTTGCACAAAAACGGCGCTATACAAGTCATCCAATTATTATTATTATAGGAGTCAGACTATGGTCGAGGCTGCAAACTTTGCTGAAGAATTATTCTGACGTCAATAGCCGGCTAGATACCACGTCAGTCTTTCCGAGACGAAGAGAAATGACAACACATCGATTACGTGTATTATTTGTTGACTGAATAAAATCAACTAAATTACATGAACAAAAATTACGCCTTATATGGTACAAATACATAGTCCCACTACTCTACCTTGTGAGGTTGGCATCCGTTGAACTCCAAGATTATGTCAGCTAAAAAAAATCCAACGCCCTCTGTCGAACTCGACCGCTTTCTTGGCAATCTTGGGAAATTGCTGCATCCAGGTGATAGGCAGCCGTAGGTTACCAAACTAAAGAATTATCTTGATCAGCATTTAGAGGACTTTGGCTTCTTGAATTCGATAAAGCGCCTTATGTAGGGCGTATGCAGTGATACTAATTACAGTTAATTGACCCCACTACTGTAGATTCGATTATTGCTACGTTTTTGTAGGTTAGGTTAGGTTGTCTTTTTTAGGTACCTACTAGCTTACTAACTACGTTTTTCAGATAATATAATGCACCTACAATTTTCTGTAAATTTTTCATAGTTCAAAAACATTCATATCATATCATCATAGTACAAAAATCTTTATGCGTATTTATAGTTATCTAATGTTGATAGCCGAAAAGGCTAGTGAAATTACTTCATTCAAATTGTTTCCACACTAAACTTTATCATACAAATAATAATAGTTGTTAATATATTCTTTATTTTATGTAAAAGACAACATCAAAAAAAATATTTTATTTGAAAGTGTTCCTACATACCTAGGTTACACGTAGTATAATAATATTTTTTGAAATATAACTTTTGTCTGGTGTAGAGGTCACACCTATTAGAAGGTTATCTTTGAGACGTATGTATGAGCCATTCTTCACAATTATTAAATCTCAAATAGACAAACAGATCGTAAGTCTAAAATATTGTTGCCTCCTGAGATCGGTGAGATTTTGGGGATATGTTCTATCGGCTGTTATTAATGGGAAAACAGTTTAAAATGACAAGAATAAGTTCAGAATGTAAGGGCTGTTTTTTTTTGTTTTTTTCGATAGAATCAGAATCAGAATAATTAAGGAGATGGATTATTCCAACAGTTAATTATGATATTTCGATTATCATGATGTATCCATGATAATTTTGTTTCAATAGGCATGATGAAGATACCAATCATCATGATGATTTGATTTTTGTAATGTGTTTAATAAATGGTGTTTCAATAATTATCATAATCGCATTAGCTTGAATTGTCAAGTATCATTTCATTTTGACTATCATGAAATATTAAAACACTTCATTTATACTATGTTATTTTTCTTTTTTTTAGTTGTTTTTGTGTTTAATTTGTAGAACTCAATTTCTTTTTTATTAAATTTTTTATTAAAATAAATTTCAATAATATGATTATTAAGTTCTACAAGTATTTTTGGTGTTTGTTATTGTTGCAGCCTATAAGAGCATATAAGATGTTATAATAATAAAAGCACTTTTTCAAAATTTGCAGAACATCTCTTAGTAAATAATCACGTCCCGCTTGACAACAATGAACTTAAACCCTTGCTCATAGAAAGAAAGGGCCTTAGATTGGATTTACTTGAACAATTAGAAATAAATAGAAGAACCAATGACCCTAATATAACATTAATTAATAAAGTACCGAAAATTATTTATTCCCCGCTTCTAAGTATGTTCACAAAACCTAAACAATATAACAAATTTAAATAAATTAATAGCTATTACATCATTACTAAACAATTAAGATAACATTAATGTGGGGAAAACAGACTTCAAAACACCCCCACAGAATATGAAATCTATTGTCACAATTATTTTATCAGTAAATCGGTTAAACTGGTTATAAATATTTTTAAATTGGGAAGGGGTAAAATAGAATCATATAAATAAATCGTCTAAACGTGGTTATAACCACAGTTTGAAAATGGCCTTGAAAGCCGACACAGCTGTAACAATAATAAAAAACCAAAAACTACTTGCAGAACTTAATAATTATATGAATAAATTTGATTTTAATTAAATTTAAAAAAAATGCTATGCTATTTCATATAGTCACTAATAAAAAAAAAGTGTAAAAAATATTTTCATTGACATCTTTCAAGTAACTTGTAATGTAAGTAACCGTGGAATGACTCATTGAATTTCGATTATGGCGATGCTTTCGATTTGCTAACACATTGTCATCGTACTGATTCATCCCACATTTACGCAGTCTTGTATTTGGCCGCAAGGACCTTGATGGTTTGACCCGAAACTAATGAGATTTTGCTGAAAGGAAACGTGAATTTGCAAAACTAAATAGCGTTTGATAATATTTAGACGTGACTCTAAATTGAGTCATCCGAAATGTTTTTTAAAGATCAATTATTGTTATTGGTAATTGGCGTCTCTGTACCGAAAGACGTGGAGAAGAAATGAAGGATGAAGATAGAAGTCGGGGTCAAGTTGAGGTTGCTACCCGGAAATGAAGGCAATACCAAGTTACATATTTTATTTTTTTAATGATAAACTAATGTTTATAAGACAAGGTTTTTTATGCATAGCACAAAGGATAAAAAAATATTATAAGCAATAATTAGTCGCCTGAAATATCCATACAAATTAAAAATATCTAGTTGAAATATAATCTAGTGGGAAATTTAGCACTAACAAAGCCTTTCCTACAAAAATAAAGTTGTTTGTTTACAGGTGAAAAAATATAATGAGCAGTAATTGTTGATTGAAGTACTAGTACATATTGAATTACTAGGCTTGTTGGGAATAAGCCGACGTAGCTCAGTGGTCCAGAGCACCTGACCGGACATCAGAAGGTGCGGGTTCAATTCCCGTCGGCGGCAGTTATTTTTAGTCGGGAGATATTTCCAATTTGAATGGATATTTCAGGCGAGTGATTATTGCTTATACTAAGTTACTTATATAAGTTAAAATCGTAAAACTGAACTTTTTACATATGTGCATAATTTACCGACTGGCAAATCAATGCAAAGAGTATCCAATTAAATATATTTGTGCATACTAATAGTATAGAAAGAATGAAAAAAAAAAATCAACTAGTTACGGTTCTTTACGCTCCTTTCCTCGAACATCCATTCTACAAGTTCAAACCATTAAAGCGTCCCTTTTTAATCTTATTCATTACGCTTACCCCTTGCATTATTTTCAAATTTCAAATATGTAATACACTAAATTGAAGTTTATTACTAGGCTAAATATTTATTACCTAATAGCTGAAGTCCCCGAAATTGCACGGGAGTTACGCAGTCTTTCAAAATCAAATGTAAACGGTAAAAATTTTCCTCTTATTTTAAAAGACAAATATGCAAAATTTCATCATGAAATAAGAAAAATCTGCTTTAAGGGATGGGAGAAGGGAACGGGGGTGGTTTTTTGAAATTTTATGTTAACAGTGTCCTTCATGTTGTTTTATTGATTATGTGTGCAAAATTTCATAAACCTTGTAATAAAATTGTAGATTTGTATAAAAAACAAACCATCATGCCCCATGTTAAAAATCTAAGCTCTTCTCTTGCACCATATAGGCAATTGTCTTAACCCGACTAAGTTTTTGATATGCTTGCCCTTGCCACATCTTCCACAGTCTTAATCAATTGATTAATTATACAATTTAAAAAAATGTAAGTACAAAATGAAACAAACACTTAGTTTTAAACCACTTTATTTTGAGGTATATTCTTCGACCGGTTTCGATTGGACTCAATCTTCTTCAGGAGAATAAAATATAGTATGTAGGCGCGATCTGTTGAAATCTCCCCCATGAAACACATATCAATAATGTCAATAGATATCAATCTAATCTGAGCCGTGTCATGACCCCAATATGTCAGTTCCAACTTTGCTAATCTATGCAAATTAAGGAAATCATAAATCGATCAAAAGTTAAAATTTAACTCGAACAGACTATCTCTCTTCCTTGAGCTAGAATCTGATGGACCATTGCCAGATAGAATTACAGTTACCAGCTACTGTCAGTCTGTCAGTTCAGTACGATGTCTATTTTTGGCAGTTAATCATCAAATGGACAGTATGGACACGTGTGAATCGTCTGTCTATTAATGAGGTTTTAAGCTTTCTAGTCACCGTATAAGGCTAAAGGCATCCCGTTGAAATGTTTCAAAAAATTTAATATCGCAAAAATACTGTGAACAACAAACTGTGTATTGTTAACCCTTTCAGACCGGGTGCATATTTGAAAACACAAAGATTTTTTTCTAACTATATAAATAATTATTGCATTACAGACAATTTTTTATTGAATTTTAATGAGTCGGTGGCCATTATCAATTTTTTAAGTGTGATTTTTGTGTTTAACCTAAATTTTTTCGTGATGTTTTGAAAGTTTTTTTTTTAATATTTAATTTTTATGTATTTTTTAGTTAGTGGTCTAATCGTTAGCATAGTAGCCCCCGCGCAGTCAATTGGGTATCGATTCTTAGAGATGTCTAAATTTTTTATGTTTTTTTTTTAAATATTTATTTCATATAGCTTATTTTTTCCCGGGTCTCCACTAGTTATCAGTAGTATCCTTAAGTTGCAAACTGAAAGGAAAAATAAATACTCCTCAACTATCCGACAGGGCAGTAAAGATTATCAACATAATGCATTAATTAATTACACAGTCACAAAAAAGAGAGATTCCCCGGTTTCAGATTAACGTCAAAAATAGAATAAAATAAAATGGGTGATAATAATTAGTATTTCCGCGTAACGACCTTTGTCTGCACGTGTTTTGTGAGGGTGTTAGTGAATCGATGATCGGTTTCACCAATAAGACAATAATAATAAGTAATAAATAAATAATCGCGTTTCTATCGGGAGTGAGATTGTGAAGCGGCTTGAACGTTGTAGGCAACATACTAACTACCACGTGACCGAGGGCAGCTTCACACGGGAAGGTTGAAAGGGCGGACAATATATATATATATATATATTTTTTTTTATTAGGTTTTATGCAGCCGGGCTTTTACATGGATTTTAAGAATAGAAAACTAGTGATCTAACGGAAAATATACACACAATTTTTTTAAGCATAAGTGTTAAAATGTTACAACGAATATGAAACAAAAATGGTTTAATATGTAACAATAACATAAAATAATACAGAAATTAGAACAATACTACATTATAAGACAAATCACTAACACCACATTACAAATTTTTATTATAAAACATAATTGGTAGGATTCAACAAAGTGCTTGTATAGATAACGCTTAATTCTATAAATGGAATCAATAAATATAATTGGATAATTTGTATTGGGCCTTTTTTGTGAAAAATCACTTCAAGGGAGATTTACAATTTATTTCGAATTCTCAGCCTGTATTAAATTTTATTATTTCCTAACAGATACAGAAAATCATGCTTACTTGGCACTTCAGATAAACACACTCTATTAGATATATATATATATATATATATATATATATATATATATATATATATATACTTTTTTTTTAAAGAAAGACAAACATTCCCGGGTTATGAATAACCTGACAATATTTGAAAATCTCCTACTACCACCACAGTAAGCTGAAAATGTTGCTTGTGTTGTGATGGAGGACTTAGCCAGCCGAGGAATTGAACACACTACGCCTGAGTGGGACCCAAGCGCGATGTCAACTCGGCCACCGACCGGTCGGTGAATATTAGAAACTTGTATTAGAAAGTTTAAGACAATATAATAAAACAAACTTAACATTACATGATCTTGCTATTGTACCAGATACTATTGATATTTCATTTTTTAGAAGATTAGTGGAAATAGAGGAATTGATATTTATTTTAAAAGACTGGAGAATTTATGACTCTCTACGACTTTTTTATGATATCACCTTAAAAAGCTTTCAAAACATTAGTATTAAAGTTGATATTATAATTAAAATATTAGAAGCAAAACAGAGTATTTTTATTTAAGTGAAATCAGGTGGGAAGACAACACAACATAACCAAAAGAATCTTATTCTAGGCAATATGCATTTTATTATTATTATATAACTGGCTTCAGAGGCCGTCAATCTTAATCGAAAAGTATTTTTTATGATGATTGAAGAGGCTTTAGCCATTTTTAAATTCACTTTTTCTCTTGAACTAATTTATTTTAGAGTGTGGAGCAAACAAAATATATATTTATTTTTTTTTACTGCAAAAATCAAAGATAAGATGCCTATATTATGTTTTTGCAGTTTAATTTATATTTCGAAGCCTATAACAAAAACAATGCCGGTTGCCATGCACTGAAATAATACACTTCATACATGAACATTTCATAGTGGCAGAACTCTCCGTTCAGGTAATTACTTACTCATATACTTAATCAGTTTTCTGCTTTATAGTTGATATTATTTGCTATAAGTTTTTCGTAAATGGTAAATATAGGTTGTTAAAAGATGTGTGTAAATATATTTTTTAAATTACTTTCTTGGATTGAACCACAAGCATCTGCAATTTCTGTTTGCTTACACCCAACATTTCACGACCTTAAAAAACAAACAACAATATTATTTTACTAAAAAAATCAGTTTGGTACTAATTTCCAAAGCTCCTCGTGTGAACCGGCCGCTAGCGAATAGGTCCACATATTATTATAAAAGAACTATGTAACGAAAAAAAACTTGATTTTGGACTACGGTGACCTTGGAATATTGGGATACACGATTTACAGCGGCTGAGAGGGTGTTGGTGTGATGCAGGACCGACGTGCGTGTACATAGCTATGCTTCGATGTGTGGGTGGGAGCGGATTTTAAAAGATCTTTTAATGAAACTATTTTTGAAATGCGTTTAGTAAGAAAATATTAAATTATCTTGCTCATAGGTAAATTATAATTTTCCAAGCTTAAACCACGTGAATTTCTCTTTAACATATTTTGGAATTGCTTAACGCAGGAAATCCGTTCTAGATCAGTATAAAAAGATTACGTGCGTGTTGATGTAAATTATTGTATATCACATTAAAGTTAAGTTATGTTATACAAATTTATATTACTACGATATAAGTATATGTACGATTCCCGTCAAGTAAAAACAAATTTATACTATACTACGATACTAAAATTAATACAAAATGGGAATTATTTTAAAGAGTTTATTGAACAAAAATAATGACAATAATTTATTTCAGAATTAATGCAGGGGTAGTGCCATCAGTACATTCCATACTTTGAGATAATAAAGAAGAAATTAACTAAAATACTGTTAAAAATAGTTAATACAAACATTTGTGCAAATTACCGTGTATGGAGGATATTTGACTATGAATTAAAATATATCGACTGTGGTTTCGTAAAACCCTTCAAGACACAAAATGAAAACTTTGCAATAGACCTCAAAAACGTTACAAATTCGTAAAAACGAATTAAAAAATAATATGAAAGCATATTTATAATGAACATTAACTTTGTGGCCGGTCATAATTTACAATAAAATATATAAATTTGTTTTAGACCACTTTAAAGTGGTCTAAAACAAATTTGTGTATTTTTATTGTAATTTGAAAGCGGTTATTTATATTTATTTTTTTAAATTATTATTTAAACTATTGCATTTTATTTAGAATTATGAGAGATTTCATGAAAAGGTAATTTTATCTACGTTTTTCTGCAAATGATCCTTAGTTTTTAATATTAAAATGCCTTTATCAGGAAAATTATTTTGCCGTGTTATGTACTGTACGAAACCATTGAAAACATATATTCTAATATAAAAATAGTGATGAAACTGGTAGGAAAAATTAGTTTGTTTTTATAAATTAAAAAAACGTGTATAATGCAAATTGGGGGTAATTTTTATTTATTTTTTATTCGATTATCATGTTATTTTCACTGTCTTTAAAGCAACGCTTGAGGCGATAATTATTCCCAAAAAAGTATAAATTATAGTACACACGCCATTTTGAAAGCTGCGTACTAGTTTCCATAGGTTGCGAGCTATATATTCGGCCCTACCCCAAAATGAGCAAAATTTTTTTAAATTTTTCAAAACTAAATTTATTATTGAAAATTATGTACGAAAGAATGAAAACGCTTCTACAATATTAGCTTTTTCACTTTGTAATTTTCTTGGACAGTAATTAATTGCGTTAAAACTTTTACATATAACCTAGCTTTATGTACTGCACATTGCAGTGCACCTCAAGGTATACATAATTTCACTGGATTTCAACTGCAGTTAGCCACTCAATAGGGGTTATGCAAATTAAAAATATTTTTTTATGAATTTTCTGAGATTTTCACCAACAACTTTCTAAAATACACCATCCCCCAAATGGGATTCATTTAAAATAAAACTAAATTTACTTAAGAAATAAATGGTTTTTTGTTTAAATATGCACATATTTTTTGAAGCAATTTTTTTGCCATTTTCTAAATTTCGCTGTATCGATCGACTGCAGTTGATAAACTAGCCCCACGCATACAGGCACCTGTTTCCTTTCATTGTATATGTTACGTCAGTGTGTTAATTTTCTTAGACGCGATATTCAAGACATGAACACCTCCCAACAAAACAACTCTACAATAAAAAGAAACACACTATCACCATGACACAATATCATTTCAGTACAGATAATTTGTACCTTTTTAATAAACTTGGTTAAGATTTGAAAATGGAAAGACTGGCGGTTTTTGTGCCTAGCCAAAAAATATTTATGTGGGTAAATGCGTTTGGATTGATATTATTTTTGTACTGCGGAAAAAATAGTGTCACTTTGTTCTTTGGGACTGTTATTTTTAGAAGAATTTCAATGTTTTTTATGTACGTTTCTTAATCCATGCATTTCTGATGACTAAATGATGTTTAAATGTCATAATGAAAGATTTACAGCTTTTTAAATAGGATAAAGAATCCCCGAGGTGAGATGAGATCCCAGAGGCGTATGTGTGGTAAAATCATGTATTATCGTGTGAGAAATGTGGAGTTCCACAAAGAGTGAAATGCTGTAATGAGTAAGATTAAGAAAAAGACGCTTAGATGATTTGGGTATGCAGAGCGAATGAGCGAAGAAAGCAGTGTAAGGAGAATATATGACGCGAATGCGAACAGTAGCAGAAGTTGGGAACGCCCGAGGAAGACATGGCACGATCAAGTGAATCAAATACAGAGTCGGGCCATGTCAAGAGTCAGAATAACAGAAGAGTATGTATTAGACGATGTATGAATGTTAATGAAACAAGAAGTGTGTGTCAAGACCGAGTTGTTTGGCGTTCCGTCTTCTCTGCTTACCGAAACGGCGTAATGGTTAGTAAGTTAGTTAGAAGAATCGATGTAAGGAAGAAGAAAAGAATATGCAGGAAAAAGAGACTGTTCCATAAGATGGCTGAACATAGCCGATAACTATTGAAATGCTCGTTTCCGAATTGTGGTACATAAAAAAACTCTCAAATGGTGAGCTTTGGCGTTAATAAATTTGCACTGCCTTTTCTTTCTGGAATTTATCTTTAAGCACTACTCTTTTCTGCTCTTAATTTATATTTCATCATGAGCTATGTAGCTTTGAAACACTCATTAAAATGTAAAATGAATAAGTTCTGCGGTCCTTATTTTTCTTTAATGGCTAACGGCTGGGATTTGGGGTGGTTTTTCAAAAATCATCTAGACCTTCCTCTTGTTTTGAAGGCCAAGTGTGCAAAATTTCATCAAACTTGGAATAAAACTGTAGTTTTGTATAAAAAAAACCAACCCACATACACTCTTCTTTGTATATATAATAGTTACGTATGTAGATGGATAGATAATGCGCAGCTTCGTACGTAAAAATTTCATCCTTAAATAATGCGAACTGACGTTACAATATATATAGACGTGGTGTAGAAATCTCAAAATGGCAAGCAAGAAATACGTCAATTGGAGTGCTTTCGATTTCGTTACTTCAGTACTAAACTGTCAAGCGTCGCGTAAGGTCGTGTTCGACATCTAAGTAAGTTGTCTTTAAAATTTTTGCAAAATGCCCTCGTGTAAGAAAGTGTTTTAATTACCTACTCGACAAACGCTAGCAAAAAGCCAATGAATAACTTTTCGTTTGGTGGTTTTATTCGTCGAAGGAGTGGAAGTTCTGGGAAGGATAAAAGTATGAATAAAGAAATAGTGTGTTGTCAGAAGTGACAGACGTATGATCTATCCTTCCTGCTGCAGCTCATGGAGTTGGGTGAGGAGAGATCAGTTGAAGAGATCAGATCAAAAGGTCTCCCCAAAGCCTCTCCCGATCCCGGACGCCAAGCAGCTGGTAGGCAGATGCATCTTGAACACCCGATGAACCCGGGCACTCCTGCTAAATCACCAAACATTGCGAACAACTTGGGATGACCTATGGCAGATGTGTTGATTATCCAATAAATGTTTTCTTTTATGCAAAATTTAAACTTATTTTTGTGATACAATAACAAGTCTAGATGTATTTTAACGACATTAGAACTGACTGAAGTTTACCTATAATACGAAACCGGTTTTTATCCATTTCCTAAATCGTTAGTTGATCGATAAAGTTATGTTATAATATTAACGTTAATGCATCATATAAATCATTTGTCGGTCCTTCTATAAGTGGTAATATTTAGTTGAATGTTTGTGGAATGCATCTGCTAATGTTTTAATATGTCATAAAGATTTTATTATGTCATAGAGGATGTCTTGTATTCAGTCGCTATACTAGAATAGTTAATTAACTAAGTAACTACACTAATTCACTAATAATTAAGTCGTGTCATGTCAAGTGTCGTCGGTACAAGCGAAGAGTATATTGTAAGGAACAGCTGAAGATGTATACCGGTAGAAAAGTTTTCCATGGTCTTGAAGTAAGCTCATTTTTGCCTTACTCTTTATGAAATTGATATCAAGCCCAAAAAAAAATTAATAATACGTTTTATCAACAAGCGACCCACAAGATAGTCCTCCATTCGACCCTTCATCAAGTTGTCTTAAATATACATCAACATCATCAAACATTTTTGCACACACATTTCTTCAAATACAAAAAAGAAAACTCTCTTACAACATAATTACACCACCAGAACTTTAAATAACCAATCAAGACTAGAAAGTACCCAAACTACACCCAAAATCAGCACAAAGATAAATAATTTACCCAGCTCCTAAAATCTTCAGCCATCTCCTTGATAACTTAAGAGGAAGCTACAAGCCAAAAATTTGTATATTCTTGGTATACCTTATATCGTAGGTAATAGGCATTAAAATCGCTTGACAAATGGAGTCTAGAAACGTTCGATTTCAAGCAAAAAACTGGTTTTTATTTATTTTGTACATAATTTTATAAGAAAGCAAAAAAGTTATTCAAGTGAAACTGTCACAGATAATCTTAAGCGAAGCGATAGAAAAACCTTCAATTTATCTAAAGCATATTTTTCGGTATTCATAATGTACACCAATTCGTTATAAAGATTAATCAAAATAGTGATTTGGCATTGAGCTTCGCCTTAAGAAAACCGAAACCCAACCCATTCTTTCAAAATACAAATAACGCTGTGGATCTTTACTAGGATTTGCAATCATATGGTTTGGATTTCAGCAATATGTGATCCCGCGGATAAGGGGAATATTTTTATAATATTTATTTTTTTATTTATTTATTTAGTGCCATTTATATAAATGATAGTTATTGACAGTCATAGTACAGTGTAGAAAAAATAGAAAATGTATAAAATAAAAAAAAATATATATAAGTAAAAAAACATAAGCAAAACACCTGTTATAAAGTGACCTAGTTACAATATGCACTGCTTAAATGTTTAATAATTACAGCTTTATACTTAAATAGAAGCATACTAAAACATCAGCTCACATAGCATAAGATTTAGCAACGGTGTGTAATTTATTTATTACTTAATTGTAGCCTGAAACCGTAGTACAATTGTCACAATAATACATACTAGAGGGAACCTTGATATAATGGTAGGAACATGATCAAAGATAATTGATACGAAAAATGCTTTTAAATGATATGCTGTTCTATATAAATAAAATAATAAAAATTTGTTTATTTTAAGTATTTCGTAGTATTTAGTACAGAGGAATCCCACAGGATTTCTAAATTATATCCCGCAATTCCACGGGATTTGAAAACCCTAACCCTTACATCTGCAACAAATAATATCCACACACCCTTCAGACATGTCTCACATTCCCTATTTAGCCCGTCGTCCCACGGTTTGGTAAGCAACAAACATAAAACAAATGCTGTAAGTCCCTGCGCATAAAAGTTTCATACTGAACTGCGCTGAAGACCGTTACCTCACTAACGAACTTAATTTTATGTCGATTGCTTACCGACCCGTGGGACGTCAAGCTTAATCTACTTAATTTAATGTTCATATTAAATATTTATAAGTAGAACTGAATTGTGGAATATGTACAAATAATAATTATTATCATAATCATATGAATAAATTCAATCTGCAAATTTCACCCGTCATAACACAAGGACATCCAACATGGCGGGTAAAATATTACAAAAAATTGTATTAAAGTACGTACTGAACAAACTGTTTGCACGAATAAAAAAAAATATATATATATTTTGGTTGTCTGTGCTGTTGAGGGTAGTGTGAAATATTTCTGCCCAATGGACTCAAATTTTCTTTGAAATTTAAAAATTGGAACTGATGATCATGTGAATTCAGTCAAGCTATAAACTGATTTAATCAATTATTCTAAATTTGAAATGTGTATTTATTTCGATAAAATTTTTGTCAGGTGATTTATCATGTTTACTAACGGTACTCAATCGAAAGGTACGTTCAGATGTCGCTCTAATTTGTCGAAAAAAAAAATTATTTCCCAACTGCTCTCAAAGGTCTGGAGCCAGTGAGACAATGACATCCCCATTGGGGAATGTTTTGAGGCTGAAGTTAGTGGAGAGAGGAAGGAGATGGGGAAGAGGAAGGTGGGGAAGTACCTGGCTATTCAGATCTGGTAACCAAACATGGGCAATGCCATTTCAAGAAACGTTTCAATTCTGAATGGCGGTCTTAAACCAGGGCGATACTGAGCATATCTTCCACTGTGGAACGTGCCGCAAATACACCATACATTTTTTTTAAATGAGGAAATTGTGAAATAACACAAATTAATCAAATCAAATTTACTTGTGCACGCCGGTATTTGAACCCGCGACTTCTGGCTTGCTAGTCGAGAGGCTGAGCCAAATATTTTTAGTACCTACGTGATTATCTATTTTTTACGTGTGAAGATTAGTTGTTTTAAGGATTCTAATCAGTGCTCATTTCACATAGCAACTTAATTTTTATTTGCTTTTCTTTGCATTTTAATTCGATGTCCTTTGGACCCTAATCAATAAATCTCACCAGTCCGCCACGGAAGTATCAAGGTGTGGTGCTCACCCTGAAAGTTTTTCGTTCAGGACAAACGAAACTGTTAAACTCAAAAACTCCAAAAAAATTACCAATTAAAATTACTTTCGGGTTCACTCAGGTCGTTGAGAAATAATACTAAAGCTTGGTTTGCGAAGTAAAAAAAATCTTGCAAAAAGTTTTCTATAGTTGACTAGCACGAAGCGGTCACGAATATACAGCAAAAAAGCGGCTAGAGTCAAATATATTTAAGCTGCATAAAATCGTGTTTTCATTTTTTTATATGTAAAAAAGGTTAATCGGATTCTTTACTGGAACGTGGTAGATCAGGACACTATTTGGAAAAATGTTTTGGTCTGAACTCATAGATGAGATGATGTATAGACTGACATAATTACCTTTGCAGTCGGATTGGTAGCTTCCACCGCAGACTGGTGGATTGGTGAAGCAAATAAATCTATGGTTTGAAAAAAATAACTTACGTAAGTTCCTCATTTGGTCTCCTGTATATATATTTATTTATTTATATCACGCCATAGTGGGCTTTTCTTTAAAAAAATATACAAGCATTTTGTATCAGAGTAAACACTTAAAAATTAATACAATAAAGAAGAATGTAAACATAATGGCAAAAGTGAATCCTCACGCATATAATTGAATTTAAAAGATTCAACAAAACAAAATAGTAGAAGCGGAGAAGTTATGTGGGTACATAGGTCTATTTGTGTCTAGAAGAATAAAAGTGATAGAATATACAACATTTATACTGATTGGTTTTCAAATGAAATATATCACCCAGATCAGAATATTTGTTTCCAAGATTGTGAAGTCTAGGAATCGGAGAATTTTGGTAAGCTAGTGTCCTGGTGTTATTGAAGTAAAAAGGTAAGAAGTGTCGGCATGATTTTTTGGGAACATGGATATTGATACATTGAAGTAATTCGGGACAGTCAATTTTAAAATGTAGTATTCTTTGTAACAGTTTTAAATCTGTGCTTATTCTTCTTTCTGAAAGTTTCAATAGAGACATTTTATCCAAGAGGTAATTGTAATTTATGTTTTGTATAGGAATATGCAATTTATAAACCTTAGAAAGTTCCGTTGAATCTTTTCAATGTTATCTGAATGAATATTGAAAAATGGAGACAATAACGTAGAGTTATACTCAAGTTGGCATCTGACAAGGGTTTTATATAACATAATAAATGTTCCTAAATTATTGAAATCTTTTGCAGCTCTCAAAACAAAGCCAAGAGTCTTTAGGGCCTTGTTGATAATATTATTAATATGACATACAAAGGTGAGTTTACTGTCGAACACAATGCCTAGATCAATAATTTTACTAACACAAATTAAATTTTCATCATTTAATGAATATTGAATAAAAATAGGATTACTTATTTTGGAAAAATGAATGAACTGGCATGTATTTATGTTTAATGCTAATTTGTTGATTGATCACCATTCAAAAAGATATCTCAAGTTAGTTTGAAGTGTAATACAATCATTAATGTGGTTAAACTCTTTATAAAGTTTCATGTCATCGGCAAACAGTAGAACGTTTATATCAGTAAATACATCAACAATGTCGTTTGTGAATATATATATAGACGACGCATGTAACTAAAGGAGAGAGAGGGGTTTAACGGTGGCAGGCCTTAGTCGTAAGACAGTAGTCATAGGCCTTAGTCGTAAGTCACTAGATATGTCTTAGATGTAAGTCACTAGTTTTAAGTAAGTAGTTCTAGTATTAATTATTCAATAAATATATTTGTACAGCGCCCTTGAGGTGATTTTTATACAATGCTATTCACGAAAATAGCGTTGTATAAATTAGCTGAATATCATTATTATTATCACTTGCAAATATATTTATTTTAAATTTTTAAAAGTTATATTTTCGGTATTTATTCAGAGGATAGTCTCGTATGACTTATTTTTTACTGTAAATAACACTTATTTAGCTACAAAATATATCTTTCATATAAAAAAAACATTATTACTAAAACATTTCTCTTGATTTAAGTAGCTTTCCTGGCGAAACTAATTAAATTTATTTATATTTATTAATCTGGTAACCGTTATAATGTCGTCTCTCACCCTACATGCCGCTTGAAGTCCCGAAAACCCTTCTTGATTGGAGAAGAGAGACTCCTCCGATTATCTCTCACTCCAGAAGATAGGTGGAAACTGGAGTAGTAATCCGCCGTCGGAATAAATGCCCATCTCGTGCACAACCCCACTGAGAGACAACCTGCATTCTCACTGCCTCATAAAACTTTGGTCTGTCATCAATGAGATAAGGTCCTCTCACAGCTGCTCTGCCTACATGATTCACATTAAAGAGTCGGCGATGTGTGAATTTGATGCGGTACAGACCATCGAACATGTGGTCAAAGAATGCCCGCTACATTCATTACCCAGCGGGATTGAAGAGGTCTACAGGGCGACGCCTGAGGCCCTAGACTGGCTACCTGACCTAGATCTTCCTCTCTGACCCCCCCACCATACGAAAGAAGAAGAATCTGGGACTACAGTACAATTTACAAAAACATAATTTTGCAAAAAAGTTACTACAAAAATTCTGATCTTCCATTCGATGTATGTATTACCAACTACGTATCGTTTCCCCACTCCAAGGTTCACATGCATCATGAAACTAGCGTGACCAATTCCTCTCCCAAAAAATCATGCGGATTTTCACATTCGGCCATCAAAACAAGCCATTTGCGACTTTTATTAGCGAATAAATATCATAAAATAATTCTAAGTATAGAAAAGCCAGTTCTACGAGTTTATTCGTTCTTCCTCCGCTGAAATGCATAATCAGCGCACATGTCGGCCCAGCCACACGAGTGTATTTGCATAGCGAGTATAAAATAAACATTTGTGTGAGTGTTGGTGAGGTCTAGTTTCTCAACCATTCTTATACCTCCAACTGCAAATGATATTTTTATTTTTATTTATATGCAGACTAGCGATGAATCGTTCATGACCGAGCTGCACAATTTAATTAGCTCTTTTTGGTGAGTCGTATTCGTACGACTCTTGGTAAACTGTACCACGACTCAATTTGACAGTTACACTTTTTATCAGAAGATATTTTAGAAAAAAGGCGCCATTAAAATTATACAAGTATTAATTGTTTTTTTGTTGTTTGTTTTTGGGGTGTTATGCCGTGTTGCGCTAACTCCTTCTTTAGCCGACGTTTCGGACAGCGTTGCAGTGTCCATCATCAGGGCAGATCCGGTAGATCCGAAGATGTTATTAATTGTTTATTAATTGTTATTACATACTCAGAAACAACAGAAACGTGGCAGTCGACATCTGTACCTACTGACATATTTACCTACACCTACTGACTACCTAGGATCTTTTTTCACGTGGTATGACGCGTATTCGTTATGGTCACATTATCATGCGAAGAAAAATTAGTAGGTATTGCTAATTTATTAGAAACCTGTTAAGAACGGGACAGCAAGCCGCTTTCTCATAAAATTTTAGTACTTTCCGAATATGTCAGAACACGTGTACACGCACCTGTGTTTGTCCTGTTAATTTATGAAAACAAAATTCAAAAGTATTAAGATTAATTCGACGTCGCGCTAATACATCGCTATTTCACTTAAATTTTTACATGAAATCTATCAATACATTCGTTTAGGGTCTGCAGTCCCGTTTTATCAGGATAACGAATAATTTGAAGTTATTTTTTAATAAATTAGCAATATTTTGTATCAATAAGTTTTCTCCGGGTATATTTGAATTAAATGACATGAAAAAAAGCCAGCTTTTTAAAGGAATAGTGAATAGTGTATTCCTTAAAAAAATCTGGCGCCGTTCAAATATCAAATTTTGAACATGGATATTAAAAAAGGATATAGAATTATTTGATTTTATAAAGCTTTTTTTTGACATTGCATCGTCAAATTGCGCTATTGGCTTTTATAAACTAATTAATTACTTTGTCTAACTGGCCTGTTAGTGTTATTTTGTGTATGTTGAAATTTTTTTTTTGTCACTAAACTACATTTTTGACAAAAAAAATAAATTTCAACATACACAAAATAACACTTACAGACCAGTTAGACAAGCGTACAAAGAAAACATAAAAACTCCGACAGTAAATTCAAGCTTTGGACAAAGACACTACCAATACCATGCTATAAAAGCTTTCAACAGTGTAAAACTTGAAATTAAAATTGAGGAAAATAAAAATAAATTCTCACACAAAATTACAAAATGCATTAAAGAACAAAAAAGACAATATTACCAAAATTTCATAGCATAAAATAAAAATAAAACCTACACATAACACACAAAACCAATATAAACACACATCACTCACAAACACACAAGATTATTTTCATTGTATTATTTTTTAATTTCAAATGTATTATTTTCTTTTTAAATGTATTATTTTCGTTTCAAATGTATTATTTTATTTTTAAATGTATTATTTTCTCTTCAAATAATATGTAGCTTATATTTTCATATTATAAAATGAAGGCCTCAGCACGAGCAAGCCACCTAGTGAGGCCTACATTACTGGAAAACATAAAATGTAAAAAATAATGTACCAAATAAAATAAAAAATAAACTCGGCTCGACAAACTCGGACTCAGCTCGCATTCGCTGTATCAGTATTAGTGTAGTTTCGGCTAGGTCCGTAAAATAAAATATAATACAAAGTGTATGGTCTATGATGATGTCATCACTGCGAAGGAGGAAGAAAAGACGCCTGGAGTTCAAGTCATCACGGAAGACATTTATGTACTATTCAAGTAATTACATTAACTAATCACGTCGATAATGATTACTATTTTGAACGCATGATAGATGATTGAAATATAATAATATACAGGATTTTTCAATAAGAGGTGCTATTTTGAATAGCCCGCTATTTCGGTAGATGTAACTTTTGAAGCTGTTATTTTTTGACATTAATTTGACAAGTAGAAACTACGCCATTCATAAAAATGGAACGATACACGCTACAACAACGCATTGAAATTATTAAAATTAACTTGAGTGAATCAAATGCAAATCATTTTGAGTGATGAGGCCCATTTCCACCTCGGTGGCTTCGTCAACAAGAAAAAATTGCCTCATCTGGGGCTCGGAAAACCCAAGAGTTATTGTTGAAAAGCCTCTCTCTCCTCAACGTGTGCTGTTTGGTGCGGTTTATGGTCCGGCGGAGTCATTGGACCTTCCTTTTTCGAAAATGAGGCTGGAGCAACAGTTACGGTGAATGGATTGCGCTATCGAGAGATGATTAATGATTTTTTATGGCCGAAATTGGATGGTTCCAATCTGGACAACGTTTACGTTCAACAAGACGGCGCTACGTGCCACACAAGCAAAGGAACTATTGATCTTTTACGATTGAATATCAAAATAACACCTCTTATTAGAAAACCCTGTATATATATGCGATTTGGTGCTTGCTAGTAATGGTTGTAAGAAAAAATATGTTCATTAAATCGGTAGCAATTTTTTTGTTATTTTCGTTGAACTGTTATAGTGTTTTAGATTGTAATCATTTATTGGAATTAATTTTAATGTGGCAAATAAAAAATAAAAAATTTGATTGTTAGTAACGACACATCGATTTGTTTTAGTGAATGTTTTATGTAAGTATTTAATAGGTCAATTCTTGTATTCTAGATAGGTATTCAAAACAACAATTTCTTAGGCCGGATTGGATTTACATTATTCGTAATTTGTCTTATACCGAAGGACGAATCACATTTAGGAAAGTGAATTCTAATCAAAACGTTTTACTGTAATACCGCCCAGCATAAAATTTATTTTTCCTTTCCTAAACACGCTCAGTAAAGAACATAAATATTTATTATTAAAATAAATACCGTAAAATCTAATTATATTCAATTTTCCAATTATGTCCTAAATCCTGTATCTAAATTTCGCTAATAAATAATTAGTGAATGTTAATTAAGTGTTAATCTCAAGTGACCTACCGGGTAAGTATGGTACTGTATATTATCTCAATATATAATTAGTAATAACAAAGATCATTGTTGAAATGTACTATAAATTTTGCACAGCGCCCTTGAGGTGATTTTGCACAAAAACGGCGCTATACAAATCATCCAAATATTATTATTATATCAAGCTATTTTTTCTTAATGAATGGTGGTTCCTAAGCAGATATTAAACTTTTCATCTGCATTGTTTTATTTGTAAAAGAAAAACGTTAAAAAATACGTACATAATTAATGCATTCACACGAAGATAACTTACTGATTTATTAAGAATCTCTTCGTAGTCATTCGTAATCCGGTTGAAAACGGGATTGCAGGCCTTTAACGATTGTATTGATAGGTTTCCTTATAAATATTCAAATATTCCTCACACATATAAAAATTTCATTATGTTCTAAGAATTTAAAAGAAAACGGCCTGCAATCCCGTTTTTGACCGGATGTTAATAAAAAAAATTTAATTTAAATTTTGGCCACCATGGTATTTTTTTCCGCGTGGTAGGCACGCGCATCCTAAACACACCTCACACGACAAACCTGGGCACCCCTGCTAAGTCACCAAACGTAACGCACCACTTGTCACCCCAAGATATAGCAGAGGTTATCCAATATAAATGGTTACGGGGCGGCGGTACCCAAAATCGATTCTCAAATTGACAAAAGTGAACTGTAAAATAAACAGAAATATACATGCTATTTTAGCAAATAAATTTCAATTTCATTTTCAAAATTGTAACTGATTTGTCAAGAAATCAGACTATCTGGTGATTTTTCACGGGTTTGCGCTAGAATTATAATGAAACATAACATTTGTGCCTAATCCTTTGAGTTGTGAAAATTTTGTCTGTTAAAACACTTTTTTGAATGTATCGAACGCATGGAATTAATTAATCATTGTCATATCTAGAAATATATTTATTTACAGCTTTATGGTCTAGCCCAATCAATAATACCTACAACTTCCAATTATTTATTCATCTTGTTTGTATATTTGATCGATTCGTTTATTCCATGCAATAGTTTCACGTACGGATTATTCCGGACACAGATATTTGCGCACATTGAAATCTTCGAACACGGATTATACCGGACAGAGATTAATTCAGATAAAATGGTTCTGCACGTGGAATACTCCAAAAATACCCTTAAAATACATCATTATAATATTAACTTTACGAATTTTGTGGGATACGTAAAAGACTTATTTCAACACTATTCCTAAATGGAAGTTATATTTTTGTAAACCAGTCAAATTGCTGTATTTTTTAATTTATGTTCTTGTTATTTTTAATTTGTTTTCTTGCATATATTATTTTTTAATGTAATTTTATTTTTATTATTTCTTTCTCATGTTTCAAAACTGTCATTAAAATTTTACCACCTACATGTAAAAGCACTCAGGGCGGTTAGTAAATAAATAAATAAATGCATATTAAATTTCACGTGTGATTACTCCGTACGGGAATATTAGGCTCATGTTATTGCGGACATATTATATAGTTATTCCCAAATCCCAACACGTACTCGTATATTCAGGACATTTCAGTTTAGCACTATGAATTTGCATATATAGGGAAATCTCTTGATACTGGTTATTAGGTACAATCCGATTCTGTAAAAAAAAAATCGGCACAGATTATTCCGGATAGGATGATTCCGCACATGAACCCAGAAATACATTACACCTCAGATAGATTACTGCGTGCATTGAAAACTCTGAATTTATGAATTTTATTTTTTTCAAGATATTATAATGTAATTAATGACTAATTACGTTATTGGATACTATATAGGTACCAAAATGTTGTAAAATCAATAAAGAATTATCTAGTAGGTGCTTAGTATTTTTAGACTGTATAAAAATGTATTATATTACTTACACGATCCTGCAAAATTACTTGTTTCTGGATGGTATCTGGTGTGGCGCAATAGCCAATGTTCGGTATAATCTGTGTGCGGAATAATCTGTAACCGGAATATTAATTGTGCCCAATAATCTGAGTTCGAATTTGTGGAAAACATGGGCCTGGAGTTCTCTACGTTTGGAACAACTGCGCAATATTCGTGTGTGGAATGGTCTAAACACTAAATAATCTCACTTCTTGGCTAAGTTTGACTGTTTATAGACTAAACAAATCTTGGATTAGACTTACGTAATGCGTCTAATTTCGAATTCAAAACTTGATAGATTTCTCGTTGTCATAATCAAGACTACGTACATAATATTATGTATACTTATTAAGTGCCCAATGCATACATACTTGTATGAAATTCTTGAAGCAATCATCTGTCTGAAAACATGATATATGACCAAATGGGTTGAAATCACCCATTGACTCTGTTGGCTTAAATAATACAAGTTTTAAAATAAATTAGGTCCATACTGGAATCCCTAAGGTATTCTCTGTACTCATTTTTTTATTCAGGAAAAGTATGCTCTTCTTTTTCTAGTGCCCACTCCTGTCGGAGGTTGTCTATCATCATATTAGAATATGACTGATTTAAATGCAGGTAACTACATTAATAGAGGACTTGAAGCTAGCAGTCCACAATGGAGCGCATGTACCTGCCCTGATGTATAGAAGTTAGGCATGGAACTTGCAGAGAAAGAATGAAAGTATTCTGAATGCTATAGACATGATAGTATTTGTGGTAAAACCATGTATGATCGTGTGAGAAATGTGGAGAACCGCAAAGAGTGCAAGGCTGATGTAAGCGTAATGAGTAAGATTAAGAAAGGGACGCTTAGATGATTTGGACACGTAGAGCGAATGAGTGAAGAAAGGAGTATAAGGAAAACATATTACAAAAAATACAGAAGTGGGGGACGCCCGAGGAAGTAAATCAGATACTTTAGAAGGGCCATGTCAAGAGTCAGAATAATAAAAGAGTATGTATGAGACGATGTCTGAATGGGAATGAGCTCTCTGCTGACTCCTGCGGGGAAACCGCGTACTGGTTAGTTATTATTTATGAAGTTATTAGCATATCATCTTGTACGCTACAACCCAGCTTAGCGCGAGTTGCACACGGTATCGCACTGGTACCAGTCAGGCAGTTTATTTAATCCTTCTACATCAACCTTCCCATATGTTTTCATATCATTTATTTGTGTCTAATACATTTTTTTATTTTCTTTCTAGGTAAGCGATTTCAAACGGCGAGACTTCGGGTAAAGAAATTTCAGCGGAACAGGTATGTAATTAATTTAGTATAGTAACATTCATATTAACAACACATTTCCTCATCAAAAAATGTCTAGGAACCGATATTCCTATTTTTAAAACTTCTACTTAACTCGTGCTGCCCGAAAATCTTACTTTTTAAATGTAAAATCTGTTTGCCTCAATGATGATGTTTGGATTTAAATTATATAAATATTTTAAGTCAACTACTTTAAAGATCAGAAACGCCAGAACTCCGGCTTTGAGTTTCTAGTGGTAAACCAAATATGTATTATTTATTTATTTTTTAATTTTCTAAATTTTTATCCATTTTAATTCTCCTCTAACCTATCCTCTAATATATCCAATTCACACCTTATTAGTTAACAACTATAATCCCAGCAGGTGTAAGCCTTACCTTTAACCAAAAAAAACAAGAATGATATTATGATAACAGTTACAGAATTACACAATTCTTCCAACGCAGTCTGGGCCAATTCGTATAATTAATTAACACCTGTTGCTTGGGTTAGGTTAGGTTAGATTTTATTATGCTAGGTTAGATTCGAAAGCACATTATAATTCCGTTGCATTTTGACCCAATCGCACCCCAACTAATCACTTCACGCTTCCTAAGTAATGATAACTCACCAACATCTGTTGCACGGAGAAAACTTACTGACATGAAATACCATTATTTTATTAAAAATCTGGTCAAATAATTCATTTTCCTGATAAAAATGTGACTGCGGGTCTATAACGAATGAGTTCGTAACAAAGTATCACTCAAATGCAACTGAAAACGTGTTCATACAATATTGATATTGATATACTTATAATATAGCATGCGTTCATAAAATGTATTCAGAGAAGAACAAGTGTTTTCGATATATTCTGAATGACTAATATTTCATCAGAAACATGCCGTCACTTTCTTAGCAGGATCATTTGTCTACGTGGTGTTAGGTTAGGTTAGATTGGTTAGATTCGGAATAACATTCGTCTTCAATCACAGTTTGTGCCAATCACACCCCAATCGACCACTCCACGGTTCATAATGACTGATATTACATTTATTTTTTCCATGTATCAAACACCAACACCTGTCGGCTGGTCTAGTCCTAGTATCAAGTGTTTGCGTCAAACAATTCCGCCTGAGAAGGTGCTGGGAGCACGGCATAAGCGTAAGGCAAACATGTTGTACAACTTGGCCATGTTTGCCAATGGACTAAACGCTAGACACTCGACAGATCGCCAACCACAATACTAAAATTCTTAAAACATTAGGCAGAAAATCTTGCATCGTTTGAATTTGGAGATCAGAAGCCTTGTGTGTCATGTAGTGCTCCCTTCTGTATCTGGGGTCCACGTTTGGATCAGCTTTGCAGTGTCCAACATCAACGGCAATGAGACATCATCTGTTTTCTATTCCTATTACATCATATCAACTTATTTGAGTGTTCCACGTAAATCGACATTAAAATAGACGTTAATCCATCCGTTGGGTTATCTTTTTTTAAGATTATTGGTTACATTAGAACAGTTATAAAAAACAGGGTACTTGGTTATGATTTAAAATTAAACATAAAATATTAATCCCGTGATAAATCACGGGATATAATAATTGTAGCATCTGTGAAGCTGAGAGTTTTAGTAAGGATCAGAATAAGAATCAGAACAAGGACAATTACTTCCGAATAATAAAACATTTACCAGTTATGTACATAAATTACTAAATACATCATAAAATGTTATTGTTTAAAAACATTTACCAGTTATGTACATAAGTTACTAAATACATCATAAAATGTTACATTATAGGTAGGTACTTAATCGCTTGTGTGAATGCTTGACACAATCAGTTTCAATTTTGATAATGACACTTAAATTCAAAACAAATCCGAGTTTATTGAAACAGAGTTACAATCACTCGCAGACAGAGCCACAACCAAAATTATAATGAAAGATAAGTTTATTTATGAAAATATTTCACGATTTGTTCAAGATAACACACGGTAGAACAGATGTTCTAGCACACCATAGCATGACATGATCCTGTTGAATAAAATTTGTAAAACTGTAGGCATATTTAATTACTGCTTAAATGACCTTAAAATGTATTTGTACATATCTTCTCACATATAAAGAACGCCAAAAGAAGAAATCCTGTTACGATAAATAATCTGTCGCAGAATAAATTAAAAAAGTATAAATGGAAAAGATTGTAGACCCCTGCAACTAAATAACTAAACGCCAAACAACCAAACAAAAGATTGGCTGAATAGTGAATATGGCTAGCTGTTGGCTACTTGTCATTCCGTTGCCCGTTTTTTTGCTAAAATAATTGCAAATTGTGTACGTTTTGTTCGGACGGTTGCTTGGACTTTTTTGCGCCAATCATCGTTGCAATTGTAACAATTTTTGTTGCTCCTTTATCGCTGTTATGAATTTCTATTTTACTGGACTGTGTTAAAGATTGTTTTGTCTTGTTCTAAACGGTTTCCATCGCTTTACCATTTGTTTCAATGATTACGCTTTTATATACTTTGGTTTGTTTGCTTTGGTATATAATTTACATTGTGTTGGTTCTGCCTCAATGGGTCTTCATTAGTTACTTCGTTTGAAAAGCAACCAATTATTGTAAAGTCGACTTCTCTCGTAATAATTGTTTTATTAGTTTCAATTTGCTATGTTTGACCACGATTTTAATTTAAGGGGAAGTTACAGTAAGTGATAAATTTTATATTTTATATTTATATTTATAGAATACATGATAATACAATAATACATTTTCTTACATGTGACACATTAAATCACCACACTAGGCGACTGCCTGTCTCGTGGCGACCAATGGTATATAGTTAGTATGTGAGGTCTAGTGTTAACATATGAATTAAATATTTATACATGTTTAAAGTATGAAAGATTATATTAGAATGAATTATAGTGGAAATATAAAATATAAAAATGTTAAAGTAGAAAGCAGAACACAAAAAAAAGAAAAATAAAAAGAATAAAGAATAAATAAAAATAAAAGAAAAACAAAAAATTAAAAATTTAGAAGTTGTGTAAAGCATATCATTAAGGCCCCGTAGAAAGCGTTCAAAGTTGGTTAAAAAGAGAAATATGTAAATACGAATGTTAGAGGGAGCGCGCTAATATAAAAAAAAATAATAATTAAGCAAAAATATTTAATAAAACACGCCTCCTTTGAAATATTGCAAAAATCTCTCAACGAGTGCTTTAGTTGAATTTAAAGATACACTGTTAATTTTGATGCCTATTACACATATATAACTTATAAAATTACTTATTATTTTTTTTGGTAAACTAATGTTTAAGACAAGATTTTTTAAGCATAGCACAAAGGGTAACAATTATTTTACAAGCAATAATTATTCGCCTGAAACACACATCCACATTGAAAAATCTCCTGACAAAAGATACATGACGCCAACGGGACTCGAACCCGTGTCCCTTCGATTTCCGATCGACAGCTCTGACCACTGAGCTATGGCGGCTTATCTCTTATCCGCGAAATAATTCAATATATACTAGTATTTCATTCAACAATTACTGTTTGTTACATTTTTTCACCTGAAAAAAACCGATTATATACCGATATTCGATTGTAATTCTCTTCTTTTACCTTCACTGTATTAGCAAAAGTTTTACAATTGTTTTATTTACCCATTTGTTGCACATCAATCAATAAGTGTAATTCATTTGGCATAGTGAATTGTTTGTGATTAATCACCTAATCTAATTGTTTGACTTTTGGCCGTTAAAATGTTTTTGCGTCCAATTACTTTTCATCTTAATTTCTTCGTAGTTTTATAACTGTACTATTGAGTTATAGAGTACACTGAACTAATATCTGTATAAAAAAAGCTTTTTCTTAATATTATCACTACTGTACACGTTACTTTATGTGTAGGTAATAAAATTTAAGGTTTTAGCCAGGAAAATATATTTTGAACATTATTTGAGATGGACACATCTTTCTGATTGATAAATTATACTGTATCTTCGTTCATAATGTGGGCAATACAATTTTTTTTAATATTTAAGGCGATGCCATACGTAGTAATGCAAAATCATGTGTTTTTGGTTTGAAAATTTGGTCGCCTAGAAATGTTTCAGATGCTTTAATTAAATACTGCGAGTAGAATACATCTTGGCCTTTGAAATAATCGAGTATATTTTAGATAAGTCTTTTTATAAGCCCAGAAAAAATAGTGTAAAGGCCTTTGAAAACTTCTTTAAAGTTCAAAATATCCTACTTACGAACCCATTTTCGGTTATGATTTTATTGTATAATGTGGCAAATTAAGTTATTTATAAAATGATCGAAAAAAATTAAATATTTATGCCTGAACATCCAAAAAATAAAATAAAAGGCACTTTTTGGCCATGTTTTTTTCTTACATAAATCAAAACAGTTATTCTGCAAAACGTTCCCATGTGCGCAAGCCTATAGTCAAAATACTAATGGTGACGATTCTTTTTATTCAATAAATGTTTGAACTCCGCCGGTGCCAAAATAGGTTATCACGTGGTTGCCTCCAGGCCTAGTATAATATAGTGACTAGTGAAAATTGTCTTTAGTATTTTAGTTTTGTATATTGTGACAACTGTTTCGGCATTCAGGGCCATTTTCAAACTGTGGCTAGGCCACGTTGAGACGACTTATTTATATGATTCTATTTACCCCCCCCCCCCCCCCATAGCAAACCATTTTATAACATAAATTAAATACTCTTTTTAAACACGTCTATTTGAATTTCGATTACGTTTTCTGGATTGAATGAATGAATGAAGAATTTCGGAAGTGTAAATTAATCCAAATCCCGAAATCCGATCCAGCTGAAACTCTTCAGTTAGACTCGTCGATGATAATGCATGCTCTCAGTACTCACACACGCACACGCGTAGGATTATATTTAAATAATAAAATAAATTCCAAAGTGAATATTCGAAATATATGTCGGTACTTTCCAATTCGAATTTGGCTAAGGTGTTTACCGTTGTTGACTCTAGTCCCTCGGGGAGGAAGGTTCAATTCTCAGTCAAATCATTTTTTTAAATACATCTATTAATAAAAATACATACAATTTTTTTTGATTTTTACGGACTGATTGTTCAATGATTTTTTTGGACATTGACGTGGATTCAAAAACGTTTCAAAAAGGTTTCTTGTTATATTCCGACATATTTTTGGTTGAATAATATTGTAAAGCTGTTTTTTATATATAAAAAAATGTTAATCAACATTTGTTACGTCAACAATTGTGATAGTTTCGGGCCATTTGAATTGTTAAGTATATCAATGTCTATCGTTGATATGTCTACATATGCAACATTTTTTACAAATTTTTGGTATTTGTGTATCGTTGTATTAATCTCATTAAAATGGTTATGGTATGCTGATAGAAGGAAGGGTAAATGCAGGTAATCATTAACGGAGGATTAATCTCAAAAAATGTCCAAAGAAGCAAACTAGCAGTTCACAATGGAGTGCTTTTACAATTCAATTCAGTTTATAAATAAAAAGTGGGTATATCTAGTAAAAATAGAGCTAGCCTTTTAAAGGCAGCTTCATTAATGCTAAAAATGTCGATATCCCAATTGATTCTGTTCAACAGCAAGATTGCTTTCCCCACAGGCGTGACCATTGGTAAGTTAGTCCTGCAGGCCGGGAGATAAACCAGTCTATGCTGTCGGTGACAGAGATAACCATCGGGAACATAGAAATGAATGCTCTCCATGATGACAGAGTTTTCAAACCATCCACGAATCAGTCTGAAGTAATGTGTAGCAATGCGCACATCCCTCCCGACCCGTAGATAGTTCATTCTGAGCATACCAAAAAGAAAGTCAGTAGGATAGCCCCACGGGTAGCCATACTCCATCATGTAGAGAAATACCCTGATGTATGACAGTGGGGCGTGGGATTGGCTGATGAAGGATGAAAGTAGACTGAATGCTGTAGAAGTGAGATCCCTGAGGCATGTTTGTGGTAAAACCATGTAAGAATGCAAGGTATTGAATAAGAAATGGACGCTTAGATGGTTTGGGCATGTAGAGCGAATGAACGAAGAAAGGAGTGTAAGGAGAATGTATGATTGGAATGTGAATTGTATAAGAAGCCATTTAAAGAGTTAGAATAACAGAAGAGTTTGTAAGAGACGATGTATGAATCTTAATTAGCCAACCCCTGCGGGTAAATGGCGTGATGGTTAGTTAGTTTGCCCCACTCCGAAATATGACTGTGATCACCATGTTATTTTTTGATTCCCCAAAAACATACATATATATCGGTTCCATGATATTTCATCAAAATGAAAATTCAACACACTTCCAAAAAGTGATATAGATTCCTGAAAAGTGATGAAACAAAAACTACGTTTTATAGTTATCTATGTAACCTATATAACCTAGTTTTTGTTTCATCACTTTTCATGACTTCATATCACTTTTTGGAGGTGTGTTGAATTGTCATTATGATGACATACCCGGTCACCATATGTTTCAATAGTTTAAACATGTTCAACAAGTATGGCATATATTTTTCAATGAAATAGTCGTTTGGTGTCAAAGTTGAAAATTGATCATATTCATCCCATTTTACAGTACCTATGTGAATGAAGCAAGGAATGTATGTCCAGACAAAGTTATAATGCGTTCAATCACATATATCTCTCCTTGCGATGAAATGACATGACAGCTAACTGACAGTTTTCTCATATTAGAGGTTAGCTATCATAAACGCAACCTTAACCGACAGTACCATTTGCACTCATAGAAATCACAAAAATTCTCATCAAAATTCTATTTTGCACCGCTAACCTAACTTTTGCAATAATGTAATTTATTTATTGATTTGGTGGAAACCCAATGATCTGTTAAACCAAATAATCAAAACCAGACAACAATTTCCGTAAATTAAACATAAAGCAAGCACCTTCGTGCCTACCTAACTGCCCTTTTATAACATCTGCAAGAACCAGCGGTTAAATAATAACCATTAAATACGTCTAACAATAGTCAACTTTTGATAGATTTCAGTTTTCGTGGAAAAAGACTTATCCCATTTCTAAGATTTGACCACATCCGTTACTGCAAAGTTCTCGGTGGTTAGACCAGGCTTTGGTGTCAACACTGGACAAATAACCCATAGAAGTGTTTTAAAGGCGTGTCCGTGTGCCGGAATTCAGTTTCAACTCATCCAATTCAATGTTCCTTGCCTGAACTCTGAAATAATGAGTTACTTTTCCCCAATCAATTCACTACTAACTATGGTAGCATTCCCCACTATCCAGATTGTCGAGACTTGTTAACAGGGCATTGAAATTTTTTATGGTCTTTCCTGAATAATTTCTATATCATCGATTCTACCAACGTTAAATAAATACTCTAATATTCTACCTAGAGTACATTAAAGCGATGCACCACGTCGTATAATATTTGGAATCGAGCCGCTAACAATAACACCCCTAATGTAGATAACGATAAGATTTAAATTCCCGCTTCATACCTGCCGCCTATTTTGATTTATGAAAGAAAAAACAACGTCAATAAGTGTGCTTTATTTTATTCTGTGAAGTTCAGAAACAAATATTTCTAAAATTCTTAATTTGCGACATTATGCAATAAAATCATAACCGAAAAAGAGTTATATATTTCTGTTATTGATACTGACAATTCGTAGTGGAATTTCACTATAATGATTTTTTCCACTTATTTTATTTTTTATCGTTAGTGGTTTAGGCCATCTTCAGTACAATTCCACTGGTACAAAAATCCCCTAAACTATGGTTTATAAACATAACCTTTGAGGGAGGGGGTGGGGGTTAACAGGGATGGTATTCGACGGTTTTATAATAATTACATGGTTTTTCTTATATTCGTTGCTTTGTTGTGTTTTACTGCTGAATCTCTTATTTTTTTAATATTACCAGCAGGCATAATTACCTCCATAGGGATCTTAGGGGACACAGTTAGTAAAATATTTTTGAAGAGAGAAATTAGTGAATGTGGGTCTTGAAGATACCTGGTTATTTTGTTGAATTGATGACCTGCCTGGAATATAAGATTCAAAATATGAACATTGTTGACCGCAGTGTTCTTTATCTCACTTCTAGGGATCGTTGATTCAGTGATGGTTGGGTGTACCTTTGGTTTTGTTTTAAAGTTTTACGTGACAGTAGTTTGGTTCGTTGGATCTAGGTTCTGTGCCACTCGCCTCTTGTTAGTTCTCTCCCAAATTGTCCATATTTTATTTTTAAATTGATTAGAGTTGCCTATAATTTCACAGCAGTTTTGAAACAGTTCAATAGCCGTGAAACCAGGTAGATTCATTTGGACTTCATCTAAATTATGAAAAATGTTTTTACTAATGTTTAGGCACAAGAAAAGACGATTACCAAATTGATAATCCATGGGAAGAAGAAGGACAGGTATACGCCCCACTACATGGCTTTGTAAACTTTTTTATTCTTTAAAAATATAAAAAATAATAATAAAAAAAAATAAAAAATAAAAATAAATAAAAAAATTAAAAAATAAAAATTTAAAAAAATTAAAAATCTACGTGACCGGTAATGTTAGTGAACCTCCGATAGGAGAAGGCACCAAGCAATTTAACACGAACTGTAAATATATTATAATAGCGTAAATCTCCAGCGTTAACCGGGATTTATACAGAATTTTTCAGATCAACTGATTTTTTTTTTTTTTTTTTTTTTATGTTCTTTATTCAGTAAAGTTTATACATTACAGTAAACGGGTAAATTTTTGGCCACCACACTAGGCACATGCCCGTGTTGTAGTGGTCAATTTTATGTTAAGTATAATAATACAAATTAAGAATAAGTTGAATGAAAACAAAATAATATAAAAATAAAATAAAATAATTTATACATCTAAAACAAGTATGAAGTATAAAGGAATTAAAAATAATGCAAAATATCTACATAAGTTTAAGATATATGAATATAAAAAATAGGTGTGGAAAACAGAAAAATTTAAAATAATATAAAAAGTATATCAAAGAAAATACGTATTATTAAATTAAAAATAATACAAGGAGCATGTATCAAAAAAAAAGAAAAAATACAAGTACATTTGTGTGATTAAAATAAAATTAAAAATGTAGTAAAAATACAAGTACATTAAGTACAAGTGTATTTCTAAAAAAAGAATACAAATACAATATAAAATCAAAGAAAGTACTATTTGGTAAGAAAGTAGGGATAAGTTATATCTTGATGAGCGATTTGCATGTGCGTGTTATGGTAACATAGGTGTATAGATATATATCGGCAATTTTTGTGTAAATCCACGTTTGAGCTACGGCTAAGGATATGTACACAAATGTGGAATTATTGTCACAATATTTTTCGTAATAAATACTAGAGTATAAGAAACATATCAGTGGTGGTAAATATATATTTTTTTTAATGATGAATATGAAAAAGAAATATATTGTTTAGTAATATACAAGTTATTTAAATTATTTACTGGTGATATAGGTTCATATGTTCCTTAAAGAAATTTCGCCCCTTTTCAGATATCCATTTATGCACACCGGTTGCAAAGTGAGTAAGTGTTTTTGATGTTTTGATGTCGTTTTTTAACGTGTTGAATATTTTAGGTGCGATGTATGAGTATTGCCTTTGTGAAAAAGTGGTTTTTGTTACAGGAATTATGCATTTTCCGTGCTTTGAGTAGCGTGTATGTATGTCCGTTTGTGTAGAGTTTATCAATCCATTTTTCCAGATATGGATAAGAGCTATCTTGATATACAGTTGGCAAATATCAAGGGCTGTGAGTTTCTTGAAGAGTGGCTCTGATGGATGAGAGGGGGAACATTTGAAGATGACCCTTAGCAAAAGTTTTTGAACGGTCACTAGAGGGTAGAGGATGGATGCTGCACAACCTCCCCATCCTATAATGCCATACGTTGCTATCGATTGAAATAGAGCAAAATATACAGTTCTTAGAGTGTTTATATCAAGGATTGATCGTAGAGAATAAAAAATATGGCATAACTTACGGAGTCTCTTAGTTATGGAGTTAATATGGGCCTCCCAGCGTAATTGGTTATCTATAATGACTCCTAGGTATTTTATTTCATTTGATGGTTTAAGATTTGGGCATGAGCAGCAATTATTGGGTGATAGTGGAGATGTGTTTAGATTTTGTGAGCAAGTGTGAATGATTAATTTGGGAAGGTTTTCTGGGAGTGTGAATTTACGGATTGAAAAGTGTATGCATTGTGTTTTTTGTACATTTAGGGTGAGGAGGTTGGAGTCTAGCCATTTTTTAATTTTGTTAATACCATAATTTGCCTTCTCTATTGACGTCTTCCATGTTTCGCTAGTGAATATGATAACCGTATCATCAGCAAAAGATATTATATTGCCATCAATGTCCAGTTTCAATAGTGAGTTCATATATATGAGAAATAGGAGCGGACCTAGAACACTTCCTTGGGGCACACCGTAGGAGATAGATAGACATTTACTTCTATATGCTCGGTTTGAGTGAATAACAGTTGTTTGCGATCTTTGTGTAAGGTAGCCTTTAAACCAATTTAGGGCAGTACCTTCTATCCCAATCTGTTGCAGTTTTTTTAGGAGAATGTGATAATAGTTGATAGTAGATATTTTTTCTTTTATTTTGAATATTAATTGTACAAAATTTCATAAAGAAGTATAAAAAGTCCACTTTCAGGGAATGGAAACAGAGGAAAGAAAGTGGAACCTTCTTGCCGTTTTGAAGGTCAAGTGTGCGAAATTTCATCAATCTCGGAGTAAAACTGTAGATTTGTATTAAAAACAAACCAACACCAAGACGGGTAATTATATTATTACAAACTGAAGTCGCCGGCATTGCCCGGGCTTTACGCATAGTTTTTCTAAATCTCATTTAGACAGCGACCTTCCTCTTGTTTTAAAGGTAAAGTGTGCAAAATTTCATCAACCCCAGAATAAAATTGTAGATGTGTATACAAATCAAATCCACGCCGCCCGCCCGCCATAGACCTCATTTTTATTATTATTATTACATGTACATGTAATAATAATAATAAAAATGTTCAAATTAGAAACATTTATTTTATAAATCTGTAATACTTATAAAAAATTACATTAAAATAAATGTAAGTAATACATTTTGGTAATTTTTAAGACATAATAATATCTAATGTATGTAAAAGTCAGCCAATATGATCTATTTCGTAAAAACACGACAAAGCGAAATTTATTTTTGTCTCCGTCAATAAGAAATATATTACAGCGTTTATCCAAGAATTTTAAATATATCTGTAGAAATAAATTCATCGGTTATGTCAACATATAAAATATTGGTGCGTATAAAATTGTATTTTGAAATATAGATGTCATGTAAATTGGGCTTACCGGCAAGACATGCATTGAATTCGCACGGCTAGCCTTTATTCAGTTATTAACTGCTATTTAACAATTGACCAATGTCACTGAAGGGTTAGGCAGATAGGATACTCCTTGCTTCATCCTCAGTCACATATATACTGCTCATGACTCGATTCGTTTAATTATTTCTGTACTGTTTTTTTAATAAAATTGTAGGTACCTACCGACATTTTCTGACATATTTTTTTAAGCTACTAACCGGTTTCACTCGTGAACGTATTTTTCTCTCTGTAGTTTTCATACCCATTTTTTAGTACGACATAATTAAGAATTAAAAATTCTGTAATATGTAATAATTAAAGTATGTAATATTTTACCATTTACATGTTTGAGTTTCATTTGCTTAGAATCTATTCATTTCCTTTGGAGATTTCTACTATCTTGAATAATTATTATCAGCGTTAGATGAAACTCTCTTCGAGGGAACAAGAAATATGGCCTATCCATCTATCTTCTGATGGACCAAATGATTGCCTCTTGTGCACACACGTTCCTCGTTATTCCAACCTGTCACTTTTTGATTAAATCCTCTGTGTCTATGAGGTACAATTTCCTCTCCGTGGATAACCGGTTACTTCGAATCACAGCATCAACTTCGTCAGCCAACGCACAGTGGACTACATTGTAGAATAAGAGAGATTTATAAACCTACCACACTAGCCACCAAATTTTGTAAAAGTGACATGAAATCTAAGATTCGTATTGAAGATCTCCAATATATATATTTTTTTATTTATTAGCGAAACACGCAGTTATATATATTTTAAGGAAACAATTACATATTATGTGGTTGCAACTCTGGTTATGCTATTGTGGTTTATTTTTGGTGCATTATGCCGTATTGCACTACCTCCTTCTTTAACAGCATAACAGTGTCCATCATCATGGTAGATGTGTAGATGTTTACACATCTGCCTGATGGACACTGTGACGTTGGCTAAAGAAAGATATAGCGCAACACAAAAATTAACCACTCTAATACTTTTGGACATAAAAATCTCAAATCATATCTATGGTTATGCTACATGGAGAATACTTACATATATGACCTCTTTACCTGCACACTTTTGATTCTGTTTCTGTTAAAATGTTTAACGTGCTATTTTTTTTATTAGGTAGCTGACCGCATATGTAATATTGATCCCAAAAAAACATTATATTGCCCACTGTGCGCTTGTTGTATTTGACACTCCATCAGCGATATATCGATTCGGGGTGACCTCAGACTTCTGAGAACCATCGCTTCGGAGGCTTGAATTACCGAATGTTGTTGTATTCTCTTCTGGGTTTTAGTACGCATCGACCATTGAGATAGAACATGCAAAAAAGTATTTACAGATCGTAATTATTAAGTTTGTCAAAATTGTTTTCTTGCAGTTGTTTACCACAGTTTGACACTGCTGTTGGCATCTATTAGGATAAGAGAGTTTAGATAAATCTTGTGGTATCTTGGTCAGAAATAAAAACCTTCAACTTGTAAAACAGTATTTGACTTTTAACATAAATTAGACGTTCTACACTCTACATTGTTCCCATAAACTCTCAGCCAATATGCCAAATGTGCTACGCTTTTTTCTTGATTAATCTCAACCTTATGTACCAAATCTCTTTCATGAACTACAGCAGGGAATTCAATGGGTGTTTATTTATATCTTCTGGTTCCCCAATATGATATCGATCTCCTCAAGGATGCCAGGTATCTTAACCTTCTTCCCATCAAAGTGGAACATTAGATACATTTGAGTTTATTCATCTAGTTCAAATCTCCTATAAAAATTATTGTCTCATGAGGTGGCAGTGTTCTGTTAATGTTCCTAATAGCTTCCTCGGTGATTTGATTCTATCGATGTTGAGCTATATTAACATTGTTTGCATACTGCTATACATAGATGAATCAGCGTTTCTTTATCATCTTCACGTCTCTTCCTGATATTTATAGGTACTCACCAATCGCAACTGCTGTACGTGTCCAGTGAGTTGATAGGGTTTTGTTAATAGTCCTACCCAGTTCCTTAGTTAAGTTACTATCTAGCACTGATAGGTAAAATATATCGTGAACTACGCTGTGGAACCAGGAGAAATTGCCAAAAACTACCCAATTTCATCCCCGGATAACATAAAATAGACTGGATTACTGTCAAGGGGAAAAGGTGCAATATGGGATACACTTACACTGTTTTCTAATAGAAGCCATGCAGATTATTTGCGAATCAGTTGTATTTGGCGGACACATTTGATGTATCGTCGTTTCTTCATCTTCTTCCAATGTCTCAAATGATTGGTGTTTGAAACAAGTTTAGTCCTCAATGGCCATCTCCCTGCGTGATCTGTTCATATCGCTGGCTGATGACTCACCTAGTATTTTCTAAGCCCGGGGTTAACTAATTCAGGCTTGTACCGTTGGTTATAACAATGGCTTTTGTGCTCAAGGGCTTTTGCGTCAATGGAAACTGGAAACGCTCGAAAATGACCATGAACTGAGCTTTTATGACGCGAATTTAATTATTTGGCGGGGCTTTTCGCTTCGTTGGCAAAACGCTGGCGTGGTAGTCATCGATTTGGTTAATCTTCAGCTGCCAGTGATTGGCGATTTGTGATGGACAATGCGGAAGAAGCGATACGTAAGCCAGGGTTATGGCTCTTAAGGATGTAAAAAGGCGTGATGTAATGTGAAGAATCCATACTAATTGGCACTTATTTAAAGTGGCTAAAACATATGCTAAAGTTGAAACAACGTTTTTGTTGCAAATAATGTATGGCAGTTTGAAAGTAGAATGAATGTTTTGTTTTTTCATTTACTTTTGTGTTTATTTAAAATATTTTTCTTTTATAAAAAAACATAAATATGTTAAACTAAAAAAACTGATTCCAATAAAAATGTTTTCTTTTTAACGTAACTACCCAATTCAGTAGAGAAAAACGTTTCTCGTGTTTGAGTTGGGGAGTAGTGCCATTACAATATACATTGGGTAAAGAAAAGAAAGAAAGTTTTTATTTTTAAAGTAAGAAATAAACAAAATGTATATAGCATGATAAAAAAAGTATAGATAATGAAAATAGACTAAAATAGCAGCTACTATATTACATACATAGTAAATGTTAATAAATCCAAGAATATATTTATTTAAATTTAACATTAATTTAAGATGACGGCCGGCATAGTCCAGTGGTAACGCATTGGACTGCCATTCCGAAGGTCGCGGGTTCGAACCCGGCGTGCGCAAATAAATTTTATTTGATTAATTTGTGTTATTTCACAATTAATTAATTACAATAATATATAGTATATTTGCGGCACGTTCCAGAGTGGAAGATACTACCAGTATCGCCCTGGTGTAAGACCACCATTCAGAATTGAAACGTTGCTCCAAATGGCTTTAGCCGTGTTTAGTGACTAGATCTGAATAGCCAGGTACTTCCTCACCTTCCTCTTTCCCTTCCCCACTTACCTTCAGTCTCACAACATCCCCCAATTGGGGATGCCATAGTCTCACTGGCTCCAGACGGGAGCAGTTGGGACTCTTGTGAGGTATTCACTATAAAAAAAAATAAAAAAAGAATAGTAGTTTAATAAAAATAATATTATTACATTTCGATTAATAAGTAGGTAGTAGGTGGTATAAGTACATGGAGTGATTTTATTCATTTGGAGTAAACGGAGCTGATAATATTGCAAGCGAAGGTACACAATAAATTGCGACAATAAGCTATTGGTGGTTCGAATGCTGATATAATATTTCAAGAGGATATGGTAAAAAAAGAAAAATGTGTTTTTTTTGTTGTTAATTAACGATCAAATTAAATAGTTAATTATAAATTAAGTATGAACTATTAACATTTGAACTTGATCAATTACTACTAATATGTACCTGTAATCAAAAGATACGTAAAAAAATTAAATTAAAACTTATAATTATTTAATTATTGAAGACAATATTAGCGATTTCTAAACGAAAATCTGAAATTGAAAAATCAGAAAAGGATACGGTCACATCTAGGACTCGAACCCAGGACCCTTGTCTTTCCGGGACACCGCTCTACCAACTGAGCTAATGGGACCCTATCCCCCTCGGTCACTTTTAACTGTATCATACTTCGAATAAGAACTACCAACATTGTCTTCATTTTTTCACCGCACATTTTATATATAATATAATATAATATATAAAAAACAAAAAAAAAAACAAAAAAATAATAAGATAGGTTTATCTAAAAAGACGCTGTCTAGATTGCATTTAGTTCGGGTTGAATCTTGCGATCATACCTAAAGATAGTTGCCAATAAAAATTGCCAATTTTCAATCACTCGAATAGTTTGGGAGTCTACGTGGCACAAATAAAGAAACATTATTTTATATTTATATAAGTTAGTTTCTGATCTTTAAAGGTGGAATTTTCAGGATCTTTGAGATGATTTTACACAAACACGGCGCTATATAAATCAGCCAAAGATTATTATTACTATCAATCGCGACAGCAGCAGCTCCTCTCCAGGCAACACCGTACTTAAATGAAGATTGACATAATGAATAGTAAATTAATTTGAGTGGATTCATGTTAAGAAATTTGCGATTTTTAATAAGTTTGTTTGATGTGCAATAACATGTAGTTTTTTATTTTAAATTACTGTCGAAATCTTATCCAAGAATGTTATTTTCGTCATCCATAATCTAATCTAAGGCAATCACATCTTATTTTCATACGACAACCAGGTAAAGTAGTATAGCGCCCTTCGTGGCAGCAAGACGCGTCCTAACGCTTCCTCCAACCGCTTTGGGTTTTTTTAGTATTTTCAAGGGAAATGAGGCAACATCCCTTTGAAATTATTTTTAAAATCAATCAATCAACATTTGAACTTAAATAAAAATAAACTTAATAATTATTAGAACTTTATAATATGTGATTTGAGTGCAGTGTTTTAAAAGTGAATAAATAATCGGAAATTTGCTCAAAAATATTGGACATTCGAAACGAACGGCGATCGGTAAATGCACTCCAGATGTTTTCAACAAAATTCTCGGAAACTGGGCAAGCTTAGACCCTGCAAGTTTTTTTTACTAAGCCCAGGGTAATTTATTACTCCAACCCAGCTTTTTATTGCGGACAGAATGCACCACTTCAACAATTACCAGGAACAGGATTACGTGGAGATAAATGATAGACTTGCCGAACGTCACAGCGGTGCTGCCAGGGTCTCTTATCTATGTGAGGTGTCAGCGCTTTATTAGCAGCAGATACATACCTGGACGCTGTTGTTGGACGCGGTGGACTCTCTTACTGCAGCAGCTGGTCCAGTTCCTTCACCACTTAGGATTCTTGCTGCAGAGCCTCCATCTTCTATCTTCGTAGAACGTCACAGCAGTGCTGCCAAGGTCTGGTATCTGTGAGAGGATAGTGTGTCAGCGCTTTATTAGCAGCAGACACATACCTGGACGGATGACGAACCTCGTTGCTGGCACTGTTGGTGGACGCGGTGGACTCTTTCGCTGCAGCGGCTGGCCCAGTTTCTTCACCATCTAGGATTCTGGCTGCAGAGTCTCCATCTTCTATCTTCGTGTCACCTGTTCCTATACTTCATTTAACTTAACTTAACTTCACTCTATTTTTGTAATATTTATATTTTCTGTAATACCTGCATCAACTGTAAAGCGCCCCTGAGGTGATATCTCACAAAAGCGGCGCTATACAAATTATCCAATAATAAATAAATAAATAAAATAAATGAAGATAAAAGGGAGGCTAATGACCCAAAGAGCGAGAAACGGCTTGGTAAAAATGTTTGATGTATGTATGTCCTCATCATTAGATACCAGAAAAATGAAAGCAAAGTTATATACGGCCTCCGTGGTCAAGCAAGAGATCCAATCTCAAGGCTGCGGAATTAATAACCATCGATACAGAATTATAGTTAGGCGTTGTTTAGTTCGTTTTCATGCCTATCTTTTCTTATTCGTTGTTCGCGGACTTATAAATGATTAAGGGGTAAAGTTTTGTGGCCTTTTTAAGGCCCCGTAGTAAGCGTTCAAAGATGATTTGAAAGGGCTTTATGTAAATAAGAATGTTAGAGAGAACGCACTAATATTAAAAAAATGATAATAATTAAGCGAAAATTATGAAAATATTTAATAAAACACGACTCATTTGAAATAGAGAAAAAATCCCTCGACAAATGCTTAAGTTACATTTGGACTTAAAATACAATTTCTTATTAAATACTCTAAAAATACATACATTAGAAGATAGACGTAAAATAAACGATTTAACGTTCTTATTCAAAATACTTAACTCTAAATTCGACTGTTGTGAACTCCTGCAACTTATAAACATACATACACCCACAGTAACAACACGACAAAATACAATATTCTACAGCAGCACACATAAGCGTAACTACATTGCCCACTCTCCGATACAACGACTTCACACCATGGGAAATCATTACTTGGGTGATGTTGACATATTCAATATCAACTTGGCAAGTTTTGTGGATCATTTAAAACATTTATTTCAACAATACTCCTAAACACATCATGTAAACCTACAAATAGCTGTAATTTTCTGTTTTTGTTTCTTGTGTTTGTATGACTTGTTGCATAGCTTTTATCAAATGTAATTTTTTTTGCAACTTTTAAAGTATCTGTCAAATTAAAATTATGTATACTACCAACCATGTAAAAGCCCTCTGGGCGTTAAATAAATAAAAAAATTAAAAAAATAAAAGAATAAAAGATACCCTGAGATTTTTTTGATGGCTAATAACAGAACAAAACGTGTTTTTAATAATTTTCGGAGCTTGCTTTGCGATTTTTTTCTATCGAGGGAATTTCATATAATTAACGTTTCTGCATAATAAATGTATAGATATTATCTTAAAAAATAACATATATTTGTTTTTGGAACTTAAATCTTAAAGACTTATTTATTTCGGTAGAAATCAGGTATGCAGTGGCTTTAGGTATACAATTCCATTCTATTCCATTCCATTCCATTCCAGCGTACATTATTTTGAAGTCATAAGATTTATGCAGCGTTAACAATGTAAGCGCCCGAAAATATTTTTTTAAGACTTGATTATTAAACTACGACTTTTCTCTACTTTTTAAAAATATAATATGAATGTATTATACATATAAACCTTCCGGAAAAAATTCTCTAAATTTATTTTTTTTATTTTTTATTTATTGAATAAATAGTTAATACATATCAACAAACAAGTCCTGCTAAGACAATTGAATTGGCTTGTCAACAGGTGCTTAAAGTTTAGTTTCATATACATTTTTATATGTTATAATTTACATCATATCTACAGAATCAACATTTTTTTCATACATATTAAAGTAAATATTTTTTTCCGATAGCCAATTTTTCACCATATATTTAACCTTATTCATAGATTTACATTGCTTTTTAGTGTCAGGTAATATATTAAATATCTTCGGTATGTTGTATTCAAACATTCTCTGTCCGTATTTATTATTAAATTTCGGAACTATTAACCCGTCATTGCGCGTGAATCTAGTACTGTATTTATGTTCTAATTTTTCTTTATGCTGCGGAGTATATATGTATTGAATTATTATTTTTTGCCATAGAATAGCATTAACAGGTAAAATTTTGGCACTCTGAAACAGCAATGGTGTATTATGTCTCTGTTTAAAAATATTAGGGACGACTAGTAATTTTACAATTGCGTTTTGTACAACTTGGACTTGTTTCAGATTGGTTATACTAGTATTATTATATTAGTATTAATGATATTGAAAACCCTATAAAAATCCGTTGCGTAATTCAGAAGAACTAAGCGAACAAACAGACACACGCGGATAACGATAACTATGTTTTATAATATTTAGAGATATATTCTTCTAATAGTAGAACATTAACCATTATACCTAATAACATATAATACTTATGTCGATCAAAGAATCATAATAACAGAAGCGAATATAATAATATGAATGTGGATTAATCAAGAGTTATGTGCCGATACAGAGTTGTACCGTTATTTGTGGCTGTTGTGGCATTATTTATTAATTTATTTTATTTTATTCACACATTTTGTGAAATGAACATAATGTTGTAGGTCAACATTAAACGAGTTTAGTGGTTTATCACTGTATCTACTTCACCAAAAAATAAACACGTGTTGAATTTGACAAGATAGCAGAGGTATATTAAAGAAAGGAATTAGCGCAGATCCGTAAAAAATCACGGAATAGTCTGAAATCTTGATAAATCAGTTCCAATTTTAAAATGTGTTGGAAATATTGCATTGTAAGGGGTAATGCTCTAGACTAGCAATCCGGAGGTTGCGGGTTCAAATCCGGCGTGCGCAAGAAAAATAAATTTATTAAAATTAAATAAATATTTTATTAATTTGTTAATTTAAAATGATAAAAAGTATATTTGCAGCATGTTCCAGAGTGGAATATACTCTCAATATCGCCCTGGTGTAAGACCATCATTCAAAATTGAAACGTTGCTTGACATGGCTTTAGACGTGTTTGGTGACTAGATCTGAATAACCAGGTACTTCCTAACCTTACTTTTACCTATCTCCTTACTCCCACCACATTGCCTCACAACAAATTCGGGATGCCGTAATATCACTGGTTCCACTGATAGATTGTTGAGACTCTTGGGACACATTAAAATTACACTTAAATTCAAAGCAACATTGAGTTAATCAACCCAGATTTCGCAGGACAAACGCATAGAACATTCGACATTGGTTAGTTTGACAGCACCATGAAAAGAAATTTTTTGAAAAAAAAAAACAAAATCTAATTATCGAAGCCACTGGAGTCAGTTTTGTAATTCAACCTACGGTCATTGAAAACACAACATAATTAATGTTTATGCATAGATCAACAAGCAAGCAATACATTTCCTGCATAAGAGTTCTCTTGGATTTAAGAGTTAGAACGTGGTACATAATTTGTGACCAGCATCTAGCAATATTGCAAACAGGTTTTTTTTCTGAGAGGAGATAATAGCTAGATCTCGAAGTTATACGTGCTACTGCCAAATATTTTTAAGAGGACCGATTGTGTTTTACGGGCGACCGGATAAATCATCAAAATGATAATTCATCACAGCTTTAAAAAGTTATATTAAGTCATGGAAAGTGATGAAACAAAAAAATGATTAACTGGGTTATGTAGGTTAGGTTAGGTTTAAAAAAAATTTTCATCGTTTCTAATGACTTTATATCACTTTTTAAATGTGTGTTGAATTGTCACTGTGTTGAGTTATCATGGAACCGTTTTATGTACTCTGGGTATTCAGTTCTTGTGCAAGAGTTTTCGATGAACTACTGTGTTCTAGGTGAAGTTCTTTTGGAAGGCCGTCTTCGAATAAAAATATAATTTGCAGATATCTTTCGTTCTAGGGCTAGCATTACACTTGTAAGTTTTTTCGTAAATTTACGACTTCTAGCCAATGGGCGCATTGGATTTTCAAAATGCAAGATGCCCATTGGCTAGAAGTCGTAAATTTACGAAAAAACTTACAAGTGTAATGCTAGCCTAGCACAAAATTTCATAATATCGACATTTTTAGCAAGAACCTCAAGAAATATAGAACCAAAGTAACGTATACGAACATAAAATAATGCATGAGTACGGAATGCATGGAATGTAGTTTTTAATACTAACAATAAGGTATACAGTAGTGAATGGTGGAAAAAGTCGGGGACGATCGAGAAAGAATTAAGCACCAGCATACTTAATTTCTACCGATTTATACACGTTTCTTTTTAAGGCGATGCCATACGTAGTAATGCAAAATGATGTGTTTTTGGTTTGAAAATTTGGTCGTCTAGAAATGTTTCAGATGCCTTAATTAAATACTGCGAATATAATACATCTTAGCCTTTGAAATAATCGAGTATTTTTATATAATAAGTCTTTTTATAAGCCCAGAAAAAAATAATGTAAAGGCCCATGAAAACTTCTTTATATTTCAAAATCTCCTACTTACGACCCTATTTTCGGTTATGATTTTATTGTATAATGTGGATAATTAAGTTATTTATAAAATGACCGGAATTTTTTTAAATATTTATGCCTGAACATCCACAATAAAATAAAAGGCACTTTTTGGCCATGTTTTTTTCTTGCATAAATCAAAACAGGCGGATGGTGTTAAGCGGGAATTTAAACCTTATCGCCATCGACCTAAGGGTTGTTATTGATAACGGCTCAATTTAAAATACTACACGACGTAGTGCATCGCCTTAACTCTTTACGTTTTTAAGTTCCAAAATTATTTTTTACATAACATTCGTTATGCCAAAACGGTAATTATATGAAATTCCCTGGATAGAAAAAAATCGCAAAGTAAGATCAGAAAATTATTAAGAACTCGTTTTGTTCTGTTATTTAATATGCTATACGCATGAAAGGGTTCTATGATAACTCAACACAGTGACAATTCAACACACTTTTAAAAAGTGATATAAAGTCATTAGGATCGATGAAAAAAATTTTTTTTAACCTAAACTAACCTAACCTACTTAACCCAGTTAATAAAGTTTTTGTTCCATCACTTTCCATGACTTTATATAACTTTTTAAATATGTGATGAATTATCATTGTGATGATTTATCCGGTCACCGCATGAAAGATATCACAGTGTATCTTTAAATGCAACTAAAGCATTTATCGAGAGATTTTGGTCTACTTCAAACGAGTCGTGTTTTAATAAATAATTTTACCATTTTCGCTTAATTACTATCGTTTTTTTTCATATTAGCGCGCTCCCTCTAACATTCGTATTTACATATCTCCCTTTCAAACCATCTTCGAAAATTTACTACTGGGCCTTAACGCATTATGACGTAGAAGAGAGTGGAAGAACAATTCTTGCCAAGTCGCCCGAGGAAGACTTGGCACGATCAAGCGAAAAAAATACTAAAAAGTTTACTTTTTAAATTTTTTTATTTATTTTTTATTTATTTAATATTTGAAAAAAATATTTTTTTATAGAGATAAGTATACAGGAAATAAACAAGATACAAAACAATAGAAATTAAAGTAGCCTCTAAGTTTCCTCACCATAAAGAGACAATGCTCTTGTGTTTGGTGAGGGAATTCTACTTCACTTATATATACATATGTTAGTATTAAGGTAAATGAATTATTAAGAAACAACACAAGATTTAAACAATATTACTTCTAGATGTAAGTAGTGAACGTATTTTGGACTTATAATAGTTTAAGGTAATTTTTTAATTTAAGGTGAAATTCCAGAATATTTTCGATATTTTTAAAATTTAATGGAAGGTTATTAAAATAAATTATGCCTAGATAAAGATAGGTATTTTGAATGAGCTTAGTAATAAATTTTGGGATTTTAATAGTTTTCTGGTATCTTGCTGATGTATTGAAAAATTACTTACAATAATATTATTTCCAGCTTTAATGCACCCAGCTTCCAAGTACCTACATTAGAAATCACAACCTCCAAACTTTACTCCGTACCATTCATAACCCCGAGCAATTCCGGGTTCACATTAGCTAGTATAAGACAAAATGTCATAATACAAATATAAAATTATTTTAAAACTTGTTAAGTTTGACTGAGGACTGTTCCTTCCTTCCCAGAGACTGTAGTCAACCACACTAACAACCTCGCCAAATGTCGATCGGGTAGGACAGACATTTATTTCTGGTACCAATTCCTGTAATTTCAAAGAAATGCATATATGTCCATGTGTGTATGCGTGATTACCGGCAAAATTTGATGTATAGCATTATAATTGACAACGAATCTATCTGCCGAGTTTTAGCTCGATCGGATTACGGGAAGTGTGTTAGTTTCCGTTTCCAAGATTTGTATTGATTTCTATCAAAAACATAATTGAACTTCAAATAGATGTATTTGATAATACAGAATTTTCCAATAAGAGGTGTTATTTTGAATAGCCCGCTATTTCGGTAGATGTTACTTTTGAAGCTGTCATTTTTTGACATTTGACAAGTAGAAACTACGTCATTAATAAAAATGGAACGATACACGCTTCAACAACGCATTGAAATTATTAAAATTCACTTGAGTGTATCAAATGCAAATCATCTTGAGTGATGAGGCCCATTTCCACCTCGGTGGCTTCGTCAACAAGCAAAATTGTCGCATCTGGAGCTCGGAAAACCCAAGAGTTATTGTTGAAAAGCCTCTCTATCCTCAACGTGTCACTGTTTGGTGCGGTTTATGGTCCGGCGGAGTCATTGGACCTTACTTTTTCGAAGATGAGGCTGGAGCAACAGTTACGGTGAATGGATTGCGCTATCGAGAGATGATTAATGATTTTTTATGTCTGGAATTGGATGGTATTGATCTGGACAACGTTTACTTTCAACAAGACGGCGCTACGTGCCACACAAGCAACGAAACCATTGATCTTTTACGATTGAATATCAAAATAACACCTCTTATTCGAAAACCCTGTAGAACTGTTTTCAACAATCCGGGAGTAAAATACGAAAATAATCTAAAAATAAATTTTTGTCTTATTCTAAAACATCGGTCAGACAGGTGAAATTTCAAATAATTATGTAAATAATAAAAATGGTGCCAAATCTACCTGATAAAAGATAACATCGTCAGTTTTTATTATATTATTTTCCGAATAATAATTAGCGGAATATTAATTGCTCCACGATTGTGATTAAATAACGCCGTGTCTGCGATTCAAATAAAACGGTGTAGGTTTTTTTGCAGTTCAAACAAAGGTGATATAATTCATTTTGCGGTGGAAAAAATAATGCAGAGGGGACCTCACTAAAAAAGTGAAATAAGTTAAAATAAAAATAAATATTAATCTGTCGTACATTATTTTAGCTTATCAATTGCGAAGTTTTGCTTGAGTAAAGCGGGTGTTACAGATAAGTGGAGGTATCATTTTATATATATTTTTTATCGTAATTATAAAAGAAAGATTAACGAAATTTAAAATAAAAAAACTACCTAACTTTGCACTGTGATAGTTTTGCCTACTATTTTTTCAACGTTTTTTCGACAGCATGCTGTTAATATTTGTATAGTTCATCAAACTTAGTAAATCAATTATTTTTTGGAATAACTTTATTGAGTAAACCCTCAAATTGTAATACCTATTTAATTATTGAAGATAATATTAGCGATTTCTAAACGAAAATCTGTAACAGAAAAATCAGAAAAGGATACGGTCACATCTAGGACTCAAACCCAGGACCCTTGCTTTGCCGGGGCACCGCTCTACCACTGAGCTAATGGGACCCTATCCTCTTCGGTCACATTAAACTAAATCATACTTCGAATAAGAACTACCAACATAGTCTTCATTTTTCACCGCACATTTATTGGCAACTGTCTTTATGTATGATCGCAAATCGAAATAGATCTAAATGCAATCTAGACAGCATCTCTTTTTTGTTGCAGATTTTCGTTTAGAAATCGCTAATATTGTCTTAAATAATCATTTATTTTTGATCCTTGATAAATGCGAAATCCGAGGTTTACTGTAAAATTAGGCTGATTTTCTGAATTATCGTTGTTCTATGTCTAGAATTTAAAATTTTACATCTAGCGTGAGGTATGGAGCTTTAAAATATCCTTTAAGCTGTTAAAAATAAGGCATAATTGACTGAGCGTAGCGAGGTTACACCGGTTCCGGTTTCAAGATGGTGGACGTTGTCACCAGTCATGCGCCGCAGTAATGCACCAAAAAAATAATCATTTATCTTAGTAGCTCTGAGGAAAATACTTATAGTAATTTATTTACTATTATTATAAAAAAATATACAAACATATTATGTGATATGAGGGTAAAATTTACAAAAAAACATCTTGAGCTTCGGTATATTACAAATCTTATGATTTCAGAGGAAATTTTGATGTTGATTTTCTCAATAAGACGAAATTAGAAACATGTTGTTTAGACGTAAGGTCTATATTCACAGAACCACTAGTAAGTATTCTATATTCCATTTTTAAGTGTGTTTAAGTAAACTCTAGAATCTATAAGAATCCAAAATATCGAAAATTATTATAAATTTTGATAGAAAATATTTTGTGATTTATTGAAACCACTTTGTGCGAAACGAACTTAATTCGTTCTTCCTGCGCATCGCAAACTATTCTGGTACCTAAGTTAGCCATGTTCATTGCAACTTTTCTATTTCTGTATATTTTCTCATAGGTAAAATACACCTGTCGCACAATTATTTACTTTTTTAATTTCTTCGGCAGTGATCTGTGAAATTGGTCGTTAGGCTTAAGAATGTTGATTTTAAATAATTATTATCTTAGATAGTTACTAGCGCAGACCCATTAAAAATCACGGGATAAATAATATAATGCTACTTCTAACAGCTATGACCAATACAGATATCAATGAACTAAAAAGTCGTATGACCTAAACTTACTAACCTTTTATATACCATTTTGCATTAAAATAATGTGTTACATAGAGTCATTAATTGACAGTCCTGCCATCTTTGCCACTATTAAAGACTAGGAATACAAGAGAAAATATAACATTCTTCTGCAATACATACACAACCAACTATCAGACACACTTACTAACCAATAGGATGCATGATCTGGGCAACAAATTTGGTACTATTGATATATTTATTACTCCATTTATTGAACTAAGCTTAATCTATACCAAGATTTACCCAGAATGACGTACTTTGCCGTCTGCCAATCAATAATGCGATACACTTACATTATATGATGGGTTGGAACTTATAAAAAACACACACAACGGCTATAAGCAGCACAAAATATTTTTTTTTTCATGTACATATACATATTTTTCATAACTTCCGTTTTATATTATATGTGAGAAAACTAAATACTTTATACTTCTAACATGCAACATTACAAATTTAAAAATATATCACTATAATCTTGTAGTAAAATGTTTTTTTAATACATTGCCAGAATGTATCAGAAATATAAATAACAATAAAGTTTTTAAATTTCACTTCAAAAAACGCACTGAAAATATAAACTGAATACTTAACCTGTAAATAAAGAAATAACGAACATAATAACACACTCCCCATACACACAAGCCTAGCTTTATTATGGTGTTTCATTTTATATATAATATTATGTGAAATGATTACTATGTTCATTTTTTTCCGACTTTATGTCCGGGTTAAATCTTCCCCACAGGAAAAACTAAACCCTTCCACACACTTTTCCACAACTGATCATCTAGTCCACATTATGCAAGTGCATTATATAAGTATAATAAATACAAAACAATACAAGAACAACACGTCAACTCATAAGAGATCAAATGGGAAAATAATTCACCGACTCCAGATATTTTCATATTATCATTTGGGTTCGGCTCGGTAGAACTTCTAACTGGACCTATAAATCCTACTGATCTCTCAATATAAATATTTAAAAAATCTTTAGTAATCCTACATGTATTTAAAATGGTAATTGACAATTCTTCGACAAATCTAATACGAGAGCTAGAGAGCTAGGTATAATGCCAGTAGCAAAAATAACAAATGGTAATATTTTTATAGTCTGAGAATGCCGAATTCTTTAAATGTCATTTCGTAAATCTGTGTATTTTCTTATTTTTTTATATAATATTATATTATCATAAATTCTGTAAATGTTGTAACATTTTTTATTTAGAAATATTAAAGTAAAGTAAAGCAAAGATTTCCATGTGGTTCCCAATATATTTTCCATATGTGAAAATATGGATCGTGTAAAACGCCCGTCATTGTAGGTTCTTGGCAATTCATTGTCAATTTATGAAATTATTGCTTGGGAAGGAGCAACAAACTCAGCTATCAATTACATAGAAACCGCACAGAAAACGATATTAAAGGTAATACTAAAAAAACATAGACTGACTGATACAGACCAAATATTCAACAGCTGTGACGTACTAGATATACGCCAATTATACGCTAAAACTCTACTAAAGTACATTTTTGACAAAAAAAATAAATTTCAACGTACACAAAATAACACTAACAGACCAGTTAGACAAGCGTACAAAGAAAACATAAAAACTCCGACAGTAAATTCAAGCTTTGGACAAAGACACTACTAATACCATGCTATAAAAGCTTTCAACAGTGTAAAACTTGAAATTAAAATTGATGAAAATAAAAATAAATTCACACACAAAATTACAAAATGGATTAAAGAACAAAAAAGACAAAATTACCAAAATGTCATAGCATAAAATAAAAATAAAACCTACTCGTAACACACGAAACCAATATAAACACACATCACTCACAAACACACAAGATCATATTTTAAATGAATTATTTTCTCTTTAACTGTATTATGTAGATTATATTTTCATATAATAAAATGAAGGCCTCAGCACGGGCAAGCCACCCAGTGAGGCCAACATTACTGGAAAACTTTGAATTGTAAAAAATATTGTACCAAATAAAAAAAAAATAACATAAAAATTGTCAGGTGAATTTTGTTTTTGACTTCTGGTTGTACATGGTTGCTTTGGTCAAAAGTTATGTTATTATCAGAGATAAAGCATGCCGTCTGCGGCACACCTACGTTCTATGAATAACTATAACCCAATCTATTTATAACAAATTATTTTATCTATAAAATATGTAATAATTAGAATGTATATCTGGGAGCCGTGATATCAGGGATGCATCTAGTTTCGAGAGCTTTTAGTTCCAAACGTACATTTCTGCTAAAAAGTAAGTCTAAACGTAAAGAAAAAAGTCTGAGGAAAAAATTTTCGCTCAGGGCTTATGTCATCTTTGGGGATTCTGTGTGGATAAGCATTTTAGGGAAAGGAATGAGAGAAAGTTATAAGAAGTAATCTGGAAGTCAATGTGTCTAGGAGTGACTTGAACCGTATTCGTCAACACGATTTGTTCAAGATCCCATACGCCAGAACACATGTTCTAGCACAAAATAGCATGACAAGCGGAGCGGTTGAATGAAATTTCTGAAACAGTATAACATTAATTTAATCTCTTTTATAGTCCTGTTTTAACTCGACCGTTTTACATTACATCTGTCTGTAAATTTGTTTGTATATCCGTTTAAGGTTTTGTAAATCTGGTGCATCCACTTGATTATTCAAGTAAGACTTACTTTGACCAGATGGCTAACTTTGGCTGAGATTTTCAATATTATTTTACCAACCTACCTAAAGAAAGTTTGAAAAAATATTGTCATTGAGATGACGATTTGACGATTGACGTTTCTTTTGACAAATTGAAATTCCTCATTCGTATTTTTTTAATTAAAATAATAAGTGGTTTATAATTAAGGCGATGCACTACGTCGTGTAATATTTTAAATTGAGCCGCTATCAAAAACAACCCTTACGTAGATGGCGATAAGGTTTATTTTCCCGCTTAACACCATCCGCCTGTTTTGATTTATGCAAGAAAAAATATGGCCAAAAAGTGCCTTTTATTTGATTTTGTGGATTTTCAGGCATAAATATTTCTTTTTTTTTTCGATCATTTTATAAATAACTTAATTTGCCACACTATACAATAAAATTATAACCGAAAACGGGTTCGTAAGTAGGAGATTTTGAACTTTAAAGCAGTTTTCATAGGCCTTTACACTATTTTTTCTGGGCTTATAAAAAGGCTTATCTAAAAAATACTCGATTATTTCAAAGGTCAAGATGTATTCTACTCGCAGTATTTAATTAAAGCATCTGAAATATTTCTAGGCGACCAAATTTTCAAACCAAAAACACGTGATTTTGCATTACTACGTATGGCATTGCCTTAAGAAGGTGGGTTAGGTTAGGTTTGGTTAGGTTAGGTTAGGTATAGGGTATTTATGAGGGTATTGAGATATTTGTATCTGTTTACAAATCTCATGATTTTAGGGGAAATTTTGTTTTTGATTTATTAAATTAAATAAAATCTATTTTCAATTTTCGACCCATTTGCACCATCTCTTGGACCGGCTAGTTTCCAATTTCAATAGAAAATAAAATGATTTGACTGAGGATTGAACCTTCCTCCCCAGGGAATGGCTCTTAAACTGATGTGATCTTTTTAAATTGCTTTAAATAAAAAAAAACTTGATTTAACTGAGGATTGAACCTTATTCGCCATGGACTGAAGTCAACCACGCTAACAACTGCGCCAAAATCCAAATGGTTAGGACCGACATTTATTTTGTATATTGACTGATGTAATGTCATCCAATTTCAGATAAATGCATATGTGCGCTTGTGTTTACGGGAATGACACCAAAAGTTGATAGAATGCATTTTCATTGATAACAAGTCTATCTGCATAGTTGCATCTTGAACGAATGTCGGGAAGTGGGTTAGGTTAGGTTAGTTCCCAATTCCAAGATTTGAATTCATTCTCAAAAACGAATGTAAAATTCACATAGCTTTATTTAATGAGACAAAATTTTGTAAATATATCAAAACGAAATTTTATGTTGAAAATTCGATATAAAATAATAGAAACGCTTCAACAAAATCAGCCTTTTCCCCTTGGAATTGTCTTGGACAGTACATAAATGCATTAAGGCCCCGTAGTAAGCGTTTAAAGAGGGTTTAAAAGGGAGTTGTGTAAATACGAATGTTAGACAGAGCGCGCTAATATTAAAAAGCGAAAATGGTGATTATATTTAATAAAACACGACTCGTTTGAAATAGAGCAAAAAACTTTTGACAAACTCTTTAGTTGCATTTAAAGATACACTGTGATTTTTTTCATGCCTATAGGCATGTTGCTCAGGGTTATGAATGGTATGATATAAGTTTGGAGTTTTAGTATAGGTACTTGAAAGCTGGGTGCATTTTTAAGCTGAAAATCATATTATTGTCAATAATTGAAAAAGTCAACTTTTTAATATTTGTTTCACCTGATCGTCCTAGACTCCTTCTACCATTCCCCTTGCACCCCTTTCTTCGTTCTTCACGCACGCCTCATTTTATAATTTTTACGTTTATTGTATATTATATTATATATTATATGTAAATACGAAAGTTAGAGTAAGAGCGCTTATATTAAAAAAATTATAATAATTAAGCGAAAATGGTAAAAATTTTGAATAAAACACGTCTCTTTAAAATCGTAAAAATCTATCGACAAATGATTTTTTTGCATTTAAAGATACACTGTGATATCTTTCATGCCAATAACAGAACAAAACTAACTTACTTTCCGATTTTTTCTTTTGAGTAAATTTCATATAATTAACGTTTCGGCAAAACAAACGTATAGATATTATCTTAAAAAATAACTTATAAATTTAAAGAGTTAGAGAGAAACTTGTTATAAATCGGGAATGAGAATGCGGCGGCTTAGCATCTAAAACCTATACTGCCTACTGCAGTTCACATCACGGTAGTCTTAATTTCACTGGACTGCAAATGTAGCCAGCCGCGCAGTAGAGGTTAAAAAGGAATATTGCTGTTGACATTGTGGAAAATGTAGAGAGTAGAGAGTTAAGTAATCCAATATCATTCAAACATGCATAGTTCGTACTTGGTCAGCGATAAGTTCATATTATATGTTACGGTTTAAATTAAAAAATAACTTAAAAACATAAAGAGTTAGAGAGAAACTTGTTATAAATCGGGAATGAGAATGCGGCGGCTTAGCATCTAAAACCTAGCTCTATATACTGCATACTGCAGTGCACATCACGGTAGTCTTAATTTCACTGGACTGCAAATGTAGCCAGCCGCGCAGTAGAGATTAAAAGGGAATATTGCTGTTGACATTGTGGAAAATGTAGAGAGTTAAGTAATCCAATATCATTTTAACATGCATAGTACGTACTTGGTCAGCGATAAGTTCATATTATATGCAACGGTCTAAATTAAAAATAAAAAGTGAGTACCGTGAATTATTTCACAGCGAACGTGGGCAAAGTATGTTTTTGCACACACATAATCGTATGTAAGCAATTTATTTTTATGCATCGGAAAGTACGTTTTTGGAACTACGTACATCGGCTCTTTGGCACGAGTGCAAAAAATGAACTGGGATAATTCAAGGCCATTGGGAATAAATATAAGCTATGGAAATTATGCCACTAGATAATATTGATTCTATTGGGTACCCAACTGATTGTTTTGTAAAGATACGAGATTTGTATTTTTAGGTTACAAAATATATTCGGTACCTCAATTTAGATCGATGTGTTTGGTTCGATCCGTTTTATCTGAATTGATTGTTTTGATAAGTTTTTAGATTTTCACGGCCAAAAGCATTTTTGTTGTTTGTTTTTGGGGTGTTATGCCGTGTTGCGCTAACTCCTTCTTTAGCCGACGTTTCGGACAGCGTTGCAGTGTCCATCATCAGGGCAGATCCGGTAGATCCGAAGATGTGTAATTGTTGGTTGTCGAGTTTGTGCTTATTTACTTGGAAGCGATAATACCATGATTGTTTTGAATTAATAATTTGATTCGATGCATTTTTCTACGATATTCGACTCATTAATAAAGAAATATGCAGTTTTATGCTGTTTATCTAAAGTTCACTCTAACAATATAGAATGAGTTCTGCCCAAATTTCTTAGGTATATAAATCTAAGCTCGAAATTCCATTTGATTACGTTAATAATTTCAGTTTGATGAATCAATTCCATCTAAAAATGCTGTCTAACAAGAGAAATATCAGACCTGGTTGTATTACATAAAGACATTATCAACTTAATTGACAGCCCTGCCATCGTCGCCACTATTAAATTCCATGTTCCGACTAGGAACACAAGACAAAATGTAAGATTCTTCTGCAATACATACACAACCACTAACCAATAAGATGCATGATCTGGGAAACAAGCTTGAGGGTACTATTGATATACCTATTTACTGACGTATATTTACAGAACTATGCGTACGCTATACCAGCACTTTGTTGAATCCTACAATTCATAGTGGCTTTGGTAATGTAGTATTGTTCTAGTTTTAATATTATTTTTTGTCACTGTTACATGCTTTGACTAATATTCTTTCATATTTAGTTTAACGTTATTTCAGGCTTTGAAAACTTTATGTATAATTTTCGCGGGTTCACTAAGTATATTCTGTTAAAATTTTTTTTATTTATCTACAAAATTATTTAATTCTATTGCAATAAAAATGCTAAATACTCTATTAAAACTGAGACAAACGTTAATGCAAAAGTAAATTAAATTACACACCTGATTTTATTCAATTATTATGTCACCAGAGCATCGATCTTACCGCCAATTTGCAACACGTGCCTGAAGCCAGAGGCGTGGGTTGTTTTTATCCCGTTCCAAACCGCTCGCAAAATGCCTTGGGTTCCGCCCATATTACGCTGCGCACATGAATAAAAAACCAGATCTATAAAAGAAGGCTTTAAGTTTGAATTATACGTTTCTGAAACAGTAAACTTTTGATGGAGTGCTAGTTGCAAGCAGTGAAGAATAATCATACCAGATATTGTAGTTTAGAAGGCCTTGTTTTTGTTAACTCCTCACAGGAGTTTTTGTTCCAAGACAGATTTGGGAAAGAAAAAATATTTTAAAAAAGCAATAATTGTTGAATGAAATACCAGTATTTATTGAATTATTTGGCGGTTAAAAATAAGCCTACGTAGCACAGTGGTTCCGTGCAACTGACCAGCAATCAGAAGGTGCGGGCTCAGGTTTGTGTTTCATGCTAATAATTATGGCTTATAATGGTTGTTATCCTCACAGGAGGCCCTGAAGCAATTGATTTCCCTAAGGGCCTATGTCTTCTTTGGGAATGCTATGTGAGTGAAAATGAATCTTAAAGAAACGTATGTTGTACGAGGGAGGAAACACGAGAGCCGCAAATCGATGCATAGCCGAGCTGTTGAACTCAATAATAAGTCGTTAAAACTACCATGTACATAATTTCAACCATGTACAAATGTTGGGCGCGCATTTGGGGTGTTTCCCGACTATGCATTAATTGTGCATAAGGGATCAATTATACTAGTTCCTCAGAGCATCTTAATTGAAATACCAATAAAAAGGATATCATATCCACAATCCTTTTGTTGTGAAAAGTGGGTCCATCAACCGGACAGCACATTTCTGCAAAGTCAAGGGTTTTTTTTTTCTCACAAATATTTTGGGGCTCCAGACTAGAGGTGGCTGCCAAATTCAATAGCAATTTGTGTAGGGTCAGCAATTATATAATATCCGCAGTATCTGCGGGCCCAGTGTATATTATGCCCAGATTCTGAGAGGCTAACTTGACTCTGGCTTCGAAGGAGCCTAGAAGTCAGTTTCGCATACATATTCTCTCCTTAGTCTTCTTCTTCTTATGGTACACTTAATATGGTATTCTTATGGTATTGTCAGTGTAATATTCACTCAGAGTTCAGTCTCTACTTCCCACCAAACTACTTGGTACTACTCCGCCATTTGATCATGCTATTCTATGTCCAGTCATCTGGTGTTCTTTCCATCGAAGTTTTAGGAACCTACATATCTTTAAAAAGTAACAGAGACTCTTTCACGCTCAAATTGAATCAACTATATAATTTTAATAATATGTTCTAGCACGCAAACACGTTCTTATAAAATCGTAAACTACGGATCTTTGATTAACATAAAATGCCACATTGCTGCGAATTTTTCATATATTGACAAAGATATAAGAGTTTTTTAAATCGCTTGAAACAGCGTATAATAACACCTACTGGTCGTTCTGTTGAACGGTTCTATGATAACTCAACACAGTGACAATTCAACATACTTTTAAAAAGTGATATAAAGTCATTGGAAACGATGAAAAAAAATTGTTTAACCTATTCTAACCTAACCTAACCTACTTAACCCAGTTAATAAAGTTTTGATTCGATGACTTAATATAAGTTTTGAAAGATGTGATGAATTATCATTGTGATGATTTATCCGGTCACCCTGATGAACAGTAGACCTCGCGTCCTATAAAGTATATTTTCTGAATCAATTAATTTCTCTGAATTCATAAGTTTTGTAAGTAGGTACTTAAAATCTACCTACTCAATTATAAATAAGGAATTATACAATTTGTTCAAAGAAATGATGCAGTACAAATGAGAACACTGAGACGTATGTGCAATGCAAGGCTGATGTAAGCGTAATGTGTAAGATTAAGAAAGAGAAGCTTAGATGGGCATGTTGAACGAATGAAAGAAGAAAGGAGTGAAAGGAGAATATATGATGCGCATGTGAATGGTGGAAGAATTCGGGGATGCCTGAGGACGGCATGGCACGATCAAGTGAACCAGGTACTTCAGTTGGACCATATCAAGAGTCGGAATAACAGAAGAAAATTAGTATGTATGAGAAGACAGTTTTGCTTGGCGGTCAGTCCTCTCTGCCTACCTCGTAGAAGAAACGGCGTGATGGTTAGTTAGTTAGTTAGTTCAAAGAAATGTAATTATTTTTTCAAACATTCTTCAGGCCGGCAATCTTGATTATTATGATTTGACAACTCGACACCACGATCGTGCAAAAAAAGTGTAGTATCCAACAAGGCCACCATCTTGTACCGGAACCGGAACGTAACAATAAAATTAACGGACGAATGAAGTCGAGACAAAACAAGACAATAAGATACACGCATTTTAAGGTACAATACAAATAGGCAGTGCAAAAAAAAAGATGATTATCCCAATAAATCAAACTATATTCACCCTTTAAAGTTTTTTCTGTTTTATTTACTATCGATAAACTTGGCCAGGTCAGAAATTCATTCACTAGTTTTTGCGTGGCGTTTTTTTCCTACTACTGCTAAGTCCCGCGTTTGAACATTTCTCTTCTTTTTTCTTACTACGCCTCTTTTTGCGAGCGTTTTTTTGCCTCACTCGTACGCTTTTTTGGGTCCCGTATCGCCGCCGACGCATATCTTTCCATTGTTGAGGATGCGCTGTCGTACCGATAATGTTTTTTTTTCTTTCTAGAAGACCTGGTTATGTGCGTAAGTCAATAACCGTGGTAGGCAGAGGCGGAACCGAAATAAATATTTAATTTTCATTATCCTGACGAAGAGGCCATTTATGTAAATTATGTATGCCCAACATGTAGATTATTATTAATTAAAAGTGGTGTATACAATTTATTTCATTTTCATATAAATATTTAATTACTCAATTAATACATTTTTTTTCACTAACCCAATACAGGAGGCCCTGTGAAATATAATTTCTCTCATGTCATCTTTGGGAATGCTGTGTGGAGGTTCATTTTAAAGAAAGGACGGAAAGGAAGTACTTATTAAAGGAATAAGGTATGATGGGAGGGTAGGAGTCTAAGGGTCGGTGTGTCCATGTAATCCATCCCCCTTGCTGCAATGCAAGACTATGGGTTGAGAGATACCAGCTGAAGAGGTCAAAGGGTCTGGCCTGCCATGCAGCTGGCGGGCAGACACATCCGCCGTTAAGACCTGAACAAACCTCACCTGATGAACACGAGCACCCCTGCTAAGTCGCCAAACGTAGCGAATCACTTGGGGTGACCTATGGCAGAGGGGTTGGTTATCCAATAAATGGTTCCTAGGGTGGCGGTACCGATACACGCCTCTTAAATTGAAATGGTGTGACCATTCGTACCGTTTTGAACGCGATCATCCCGTTTTCAGGAACCCTATCCCGTTGTACTGAAGAAAAGCGTGAAGAAAAATCTAACCATATATCTCATGAATTTGACACATCAAACGGGGTGCCTCAAGGTTCTCACTAAGGTCGGATTCTGTTTTTACTTTATCAATAACATAGTTTATATATTTGAAGGAGTGCATTTCATATTATTCGCTGACAACTAGGTAATTGCACTCGCGACATTAATTTGAGATCAAATGATTGTTCAAAACCATTTACAGATTTCATCTATAGCACTATCCCAATTTAAGGACAAAAAGAGGGTTTTATTAAGTGTAATAAGGTAAGAGATCCTTAGATGGTTTGGATATGCAAAATTGATTGATGCTGAATAGAGTGCAAGGGAAATATATTACGCGTTAGAAAATGAAATAAAAAAGCCAGAGAAGCTCCAATGAATCGGTTAATGATCAATCTAATCAATCACTTCAGTCAGGCCTTGCCCAGAGTCAATTAACAGAACGATATACGAGACGATGGAAGATTTTTATAGCGCCGTTTTGTGAAAAATCACCATCGAAGTTCTGTGGCGTTTTACATTATCTCTTTTATGTGGAGAAGTTGCGTGATTTAAAAATATATATATATATTGTACGACAGATCATTAATCCATTTTCTGTATAATATTCTCATTCTGACACTCTTAACACTTGTGAATATAAGTATACAAAAATGTCTTAAAGCTATTTAAAGGGGAATTAAATATATCCCTCAGTTTCAGAAATTTCATTCAACAGCACCATTCCTCGTCTCATACGATATTGTGCTAGAACATCTGTTCAACAACATCTTAAACAAGTCATGCAGACGACTACGGCTCATGTTTTTGGGAACGTATAAGCCATAGCATTCCAAGAAGAACGGGCGCAGAATCAAAAGAGTTATAAATTATACTTAAACTAAGTAGGGTTTCTAGACTTAATCTATGTGTTGCCTCAAGTACCTGAAGATTTTTTTCTTGATTTGTTCCAACATATTTTGTTTGGAGTGTGTTTGATAAAAATCTAATTGGAGTTAATATTATCCAAAAATTATTTCGGTCTCTCGTTCGGACTGTCAGCCATATGGACAGAGTGACAGACAACAAGATGAGAGCTGACAGAAAATCATATAGATATCGATTCTGCGAATTTTATTGTTGACATTTACAATTTTTACACAATTTATAAATAATTCTTAGACCCTTCTTATCGGCGTATTTTCATTTTATTTTGAACAAAATATTGTTATCTGGTCCTTATCAGTTTTATAAAAATGGTGAACATGCCTTGTAAGGAGAAACCAATAAAACATTAATTTCAAACCTTTATCGAGATCGTCAATATTGTGATCCTGGCAGAAATAGCGTCGATGTGTATAACCACGTTTTGATTCAAATTTGGAAGATAACCTTAAAAACTGGCTATTGATCTAGTGGTAGATTCTTCCGATACGAAATGACAACAGCTGAAAAAAATGTAAAGTAAATGAAGTTACCTAGATGATTGTGAAAAAATTATGTGAAAGGATGGTTAAGTTTTGGTTAATAGAGGAATAGTAAATAATTTGGGATTGTTTGGGAGAGTCAGAAAATAGTGTAATTTAAAAAGGAACAAAGGGCAGCTCGTCCCAAAGCGTGATTCTTAGACTGTGAGGAATGGTTTGGATGGTTGATTAGGGTTTCTTCATTGCTTTGACTGTGCCCGGTCAGGGTCTGGTTATTTCAATATGCGCTCTTCGGCGATCAACGTATGACTGATGTCATAATTTATTCAAAGCATTCTCGAACTATGCTAGTGCCAAAAACATGATCACGTGGTTTGTCTCTAGATCGTCGAAAAGATACCCAGAATTTAGAGAAAATTGGATGTCTACGGGGGCAATCCTTGCCCTACAGGCTGCAACTCTAACCAGTATTCTACAATCACTTCGTCTTCAACAAATCAATTATATAAAACCTCAAACCGATGCAGGTCTGTTCAAATTAAGTATACGACCAGATACAAGATTTTAATTAGATTTCTTAACGTGTTACTTAAGTGGGTATATAAGTATGCATTATTTGAAAAGTTAATAATATTATTTAATCAATCTTTTTACTTCGTCACGTGCGAGTTTGACAGGTTCAATTCAGATCTCGACTCCTTAGCATTCATGCACGTTCCATATTTCCACGTGTTTTGAATTGAGAACAGAATGTTGATTTTGAAATATTGATCTATGATCATTTAGTAAAACTGATAAGGTAAAATTTTATGCATCGTGATAGAATTTGGATGCCTTATAAATACACAAATACATAGTATTTGGTTAAAGCGAAAAGGTCAAGCATCAAGCATCAATGTCGTGACAGAAAGCTTTATATCTTCTCTGCTAACAGTATGCAGACAAGTAGAATCGTATTGAAAGTCAATATTTAGCTATACTTTTTATCAAAATGAAATTAAAAAATTTGCATCTGCACGTGATCTGCTTGTCTTTGTTATCTTCGTCGTGGTCATCCTTTTCACCATCATCGTCAATATTATTTTAGTTACCTCTGTCCTTCTTCATCTTTAACCATCGTGAACATCATAAAGCCTATACTTCTGGTCCGTCATCACAATAAAACCGTAATCGTAGCCATGGTCCTAATCATGGTAATCTCATCATCACTTTGAAATGTCGTCCTGATCATCCTGATCAACTCTTATTAATATGCCACATTTGGTTATTTGGGCATTCAATATTATACTGGTCACAATCTCCATAATTTGATCGTCTCTGATTAACTTTGATGGTCTTTGATCGTGATTCCTTGTGATCGTGTTCATTATCGTCATTTTGGTCATCATCATTTATCATCGTTCTACTCGTGTAATCTCTTCCGCCCCTGGAACCTTTTATTAGATAACCAACACCCCCGCCATAAATCACCCTAAGTGGGTTTCTAGATTTGGTGACTTACTACGGGCGTATAGGAGTTCACCAGGTGAGGTTTATCTAGGTCTTGGCGGTGGATGCGTTTGCCTACATACGCGTGGCGAACCGTTTCAGGAGAGACTGTTTAGGGAAGACCTGTTGAACTCTCCATCTGGACTCTCTCGACCTATCGAGTGCATCAGTAGAAGGGATGGATTCATACGTCCCTCACTTCTGGACACATTGACCCCCAGATCCCTACTCACCCTTCATACCTTTTCCTTCCCAGTCATTCCCTGAAAAATTGGACCTGAAGGATTTGTTTCCTCTGGACCTCTTGCGGGTAGCAAATGTTTTTTTTATTTTTTTTTATGTGTGGTTACATTGGTCATCATCAAAGTCATCTCTTTAACTCTTCGTACCTTCATCCTTTCAGCTATCTATTATTGGCATCTTGGTATTGATCATAGTTTGTAACCTCAACATTCTTTTTCATCTTGCTTACCAACATAACTTTGGTCATCATCATGTATTTTTCATTGGTCATCTTAATCTTGATTGCCATCAAGGTAAACTCATCATCTCTGCCCTTCGTTGTTTTTCTCTAGGTAATCTATTAAGCTATGGTAATTTTTTGTATTCATCAGAATACAAGTAATATCGTTGCCTTTGGACTCTTGGTAATTAATCCTTATCACTATCGTCTTCTTTATCTTTAAATCTATGGATATCTTGATAAAAACTACCATCACATACGTAATTTTGTCATCTCTGATCATTTTGGTAATCATTTCCTGGTCCACCTCTATTCACATTGATGTGTGTTCAATGACACTGTCTATTTATAATATAATTTACGATACATTCTCTTGATTTTATGAGCAATATTTCAATCATATCACCACGTTTATTGTAATTCGGCAATATAAATTCTATTTGATTTCAAATTGGCAGTAAAAACAATTTGGTCGGGTCGTTTTCAATTGTTTGGAAAGCAAAAACTTGTCTATAAATGCGTTTTAATAGAACAGTGATACAGACTGATCTAGATAGGATCATTAGCACATACATGGAACGAATTTAGGTTCTTATTTTATTATTTTTGAGACCAGTCTGTGCGGTAGATATGCACACATTTTTTGCTGAGTTACACAGCAAGGGGGAAAACATGGTTATTCTTATAGAACATGCTCATTTTCAATACACTTATTTTAATCATACTACTGTAAGTACTTTTATTCACATGTATTATGTCCATTTTTTGTTGTTATATAAACATTTGAAAAAATATATATACTATTCTCTGTATGCACTAAATCAGCAATATTGCTGTCTTCATCAATGAAGCAGCCTTTAAAAGGCAAACTCTGTTATTACTAATAACTGTCAATATCTATGTTAGAATTTTCCTTGACAAATGAACGCATTTAAAATGAACAATTTTATAATGTTTTAAAAATTAATAAATTAATTGAATTGAATTGAAAAATCTCTATCCTAAATTTACCAATATTATCTTGTAAAAGCGTGGAAATTACTACAAGATGATATTGGTAAATTTAGGATAGAGATTTAAGATCGACAAAAACTACGTAAAATAATCAAGTCTCATTGTCCCGGTAAGACAGATATCTTGGGTTCGATTCCCAGTTGCGGCCCTTCCCTTGTTATTTTATGTGTCTTGTTCTGTTTCATGTTTCGTTTAGATTTATTGGCATTGTCTTCTTTTTTGATGATTAATTAGGACCTTAAAAAATTATTTCAATAAATTAAATAGCCTAAAATATGTTGGACACATCGCTCGCCAAAGTTATAACAATAAATTAAACAACCTGAGATATGTTGGACACATCGCTCGCCAAAGTTATAACAATAAATTAAACAACCTGAGATATGTTGGACACATCGCTCGCCAAAGTTATAACAATAAATTAAATAACCTAAGATATGTTGGACACATCGCTCGTCAAAGTTATAACAATAAATTAAATAGCCTAAGATATGTTGGACACAACGCTCGCCAAACACAGAACTCGAACCTGGGGAATCTCACGGTAACAGGCAAAATTGAATAATAGCTTGAAAGCAGGAACTATGTGTTGAGCAGTTTGAAAAATATGAGGTAGTCTTTTTGGTATGCCAACTAGACTCATAGATTTTGGCTCATTATTTTACAACAACAGTCTATCTCGTCTGACTTCCACCGTTAAAAAACTAGTTATATTTTTATCAGTGTCGAAAATGTCGTTCTTTTCGCAATCATGCTACAATAAATCTATGCGGCAGGTTGATTAAAATACACTTGTCTCATTCCAATCTATAGATTGTAAGGAGGACGGAATTAATATATTTTTTAATGTTGAACGCTTTGTTGGGTATTTCCATAGCGCAAAGTGAAAATCCGGTTTTTAAATAATTTCTATATTATAATCATCAGGTATCAGCGTTAATTTATAAGTGTATTGACAGGTTTGCATATGTAAGTATCTATATACTACCTACCTATGTACCTATGTACTAGTACCTATGTACTGTGTGTAGTTATGTTGTTCTATAAGCGAGTATAAGTGAAAGATAACAAATAAAACATTATAGTCGTTTAGCATGTAGATTACATTTTTGACACACGCACAAGCGTCTGGAATATGATTGAAATGAGGTTGTCAGTTAAAATCAAGAAAAATTTCATGAAGAACTCACCTTTTAAGAGGTTTTATTGCTTATTTAATGAATATTTTTGTAAGAAAGCTGAATTTAAAATACAGTTATCGGTCAGGTTATCGCGAAGGCATTTTGTTATTATTACAGAGTAAAAAACGTGTTTAAAATTTTACACAACTGATTAATAGCGACTTGTCTTTTTTGGCGTCTTGTGCAGCTGCTAACTCTATACAAATCTCAAGTACGTCCAACAATTGAATTTAGGAGCCACCTCTGGGCTGGAGCCTTATAAACCTACTTGAGTCTGTGCAAAGGAGGGCGGTTGACAATCTAATGTTAACAGACCGATTGCCATCTCTAATAAATTCAAAGACGCAATGTAGGCATGCTGAGTTTGTTTCACGGGTATTTCAACGGAGCCTGCTCGAAGGAGCTAGAAAACTCGATGAACACGAGCAGCACACTCGTTCACAGTTTTTGTGTAAGTCGGTTGCCATGTATGCCAAGACCCGCATCAATAAAAAACCTTCCCATAACCCCTACCTTAACCCACCTCAGAACGCTGCCCAACCGGGTAGCGATATAGTTTCTTCTGACTTTACACTGTGTGGACAGAGACGCTCTTGTAAAGTGGAACATTTATATTTATTAAAAATTTGTTTGTCTGAGGATTGAAGCTTCCTCCCCAGGGAATGACTAAATTAGTGAACCGCGCTATCACTTAAGCCAAATCCTGATTAAATAGTACCGAAAATAATTTCGAATAGTTACTACTGTAATTTTTTTTATAATGTCATTCAATTTAAGTCAAAAAGAATCGTCATCGACAACGAGTCTTTCTGCCGAATTACAACTTGATCGGATGTCGGGAAGTGGGTTAATTTCCATTTTCAAGATTCCACTTCATTCATTAATTCATTAATTTTTAATCAAAAAACAAAATCGAAATTCAAATAGATTTTTAATGACTTCATTTAAAATTTCAAAAGCTCAACTCTCCTTAATAATTTAACAATAATAATTTTCATTTATATTGACGTAATAAATTCTCATTATGACCAAAAGGGGTCTTACTCTACTATCTCAAGTTCTGATAGGCCCCGCCCTTTAATATGCCCCTCCCCCTTCGCGAATAAACGCCAAGACAGCGATTTATAACTCTCCATTGTCTCGGAATAATGTCTTAAGTATTTTTGTAAAATTCACTCATAAATGGGAAAGCACTGTTACATATTGAGTTATATAGATAGAGTCAACATTGGCGTTCGAAGAATGGGCCACAAACATCGGTTCATTGTCCGCTGTGAGATACCACGGGCTTTAGTTGTTTACAAGCGCTCGCCGGGCACAGGTCTCCGGCGATAACTTCAAAATGCCGACTTGCACGTTTAGATATTATACAAGTCGTTCTGGAAAAGATAGGGAATGTAATGCTATAACATTTCATCGGTAAATAATGAAGATTTCTCTTCTGGTGCCCGCTTGCGTCTAGCGGCGGATTAATTTAAGTTTGTGTTGCCACATGTGGGATGAAATAAAGTAGTCCCACAGCTTTTTAATTTTAAGGAACCTAATGAGCACTTTGCAAATTTGCGCGCCGGTAATCTAAATACTCCAGGCTATGACGCGGCGGTCGGTCACCGACGACTCCGTTCATTGGGTTCGTTCGCGGCGACATCAACAGCCGCCACACCCCCTTCCTACTTTAAGCACGGGAACAACTTTTTACACTGATTTGGCAAGGAATATAAACTCTATATATATATCTCAATGCTGTTACACTACTTGGATGTATGCAGAAACTGGAACACCTTTTATATTGAAAGAATGCCAGGTAGTTTATTGACCTCCATGGTTGGGTGATTCCTATTCCTAGCTCTCAATCCAGAGGTCGCGGGTTCAAAAATGAATTTGTGTTATTTTACAATTTATTAATTTAATTAAATATAATATATTAGCGGCATCTTCCCAAGTGGTAGATACCTATATATCTGGTGAAAGAACACTATTCAGAATCGAAACATGCTTGAAATGGCTTGAGTCGTATTTGGTGACCAGATCTGAAGAAGCCAGGTACGTCTACCCCTTCCCTTGCCCACTACATACCGCCTCATAACTTACCACAATTGGGGATGCCATACTTTTCCTTGCTATAGAAGGTTGAGAGTAATTAACAATATCTCCTGTGCAGTACTCATATACAAAAACATTTTTTGAAATATGAATTAGTCAGGTAGATGAAGGTAGATACCAAAGAAAAGTTTCGGCTGCTCGATTTCTTCTGCTATTCACTATCACGTATTTTTTTTCTTAAACTTCATTCTTCGTTCATCCGATCTACATGCCCAAACCATTCGAGAGTCCATTTTTTAAGACGATACACTACCTCGTGAACAATATTGAATCAATAGAAACAATAGTGAATCAATAGAAAAATAGTGAATCAATAGAAACAATAGTGAATCAATAGAAGCAATAGTGAATAAATAGAAGCAATAGTGAATCAATAGAAACAATAGTGAATCGGGCCGCTATCAATAACACTCCTTATGCAAATAATGATAAGGTTAAAATTCCCGCTCAACACCAGTCGCCTGTTTTGATTTATGCCAGAAAAAACATCGTAAAAAGTGTCTTTTATTTTATTTTTCGAAGTTCAGGCACAAACATTAAAATGTTTTACGCTCATTTCCTAAAGTACTTAATTATCCACATTGTATACTAAAACCATAACCGAAAAGAGGGTCGTAAGTAGGAAATTTTGAACTGTAAAGCAGTCATTATAGGCCTAATACTGGAAATATTTCTATTGTGTCTCAGGAGTGTGATTGGTTGATTTTATTAGTATGCATTTATTGTTGTTGCATTTTATTTAGTACCCATTTCATACAATATTGCCAGCTCGGCAATTATCTTTCTTATTTTCTTAATAATTACTTTTATGTTATTTAAGGCGATGCACTACGTCGTGTAATATTTTGAATCGAGCCGCTATCAATAACACACCTCTTACGTAGATGGCGATAAGGCTTAAATTCCCGCTTCACACCATCCACCTGTTTTGATTTATGCAATAAAAAAAATGTCCAAAAAGTGCCTTTTATTTTATTTTGTGGATGTTCAGGAACAAATATTTTAAATGTTTTTCGATCATTTTATAAATAACTTAATTTGCCACATTGTATAATAAAACCATAACCGAAAATGGGTTCGTAAGTAGGAGATTTTGAACTAAAGCAGTTTTCATACGCCTTATACATTATTTTTTTCTGGGCTTATAAAAAGACTTATCTAAAAAATACTCGAAAATTTCAAAGACCAGGATGTATTCTACTCGCAGAATTTAATTAAAGCGTCTGAAACATTTCCAGGCGACCAAATTTTCAAACCAAAAACACATGATTTTAAATTTTTACGTAGGGCATCGCCTTAAATTTATCATATAGGTTTTTAAATATTTTTAATTTTTATTTACACCAACGAATGTAATATTACACCTTATAAACCATAATGACGCCATAATTGACTCCCCAATTCAAACACGAGAAATAATTTCTCAATTGATTTGGGCAGTTTCGCTAAAAATTTTATTTCGCTATCAGCCTCGAAATATCTACATTTATAAATTATTGTAATGTTTTTGAATATTTATTAAAAAAAAAATACCTCTGCCAGTTCCATGATGTATTGTTTTGTCACACATACACCTCAGGGATCTTACAAATGCTGGGATTAAATCCTGATTCTCTCGAACATACTATCCAATAATTAAAATTATCAAAATATCTCCAATGACTTTTTTTGGCTAAATTCCGATTTCGGGATTACCAAGTAAACACGGCATAAAGTATCGAATTATTTTTATAGTCATGCATAAATCGTAGAGAGTTGTTTATCTTCTGTTTAATGTAAGACCAATTCGGTTTCGAAGTGGAATAATAAATAAAGGAACTGACAGATAGATAATTATGCCGAATTAAGTTTATACCTGCCAGCTGACAAAATTCGGTCATATAATAAGTTTTAAAGCAAAAGTTGTAAGATTATTTTTAAAAGCTTTCAACTTGTAAACATACTGCCCATCTATACACGGTGTTCGTGAAAAAAATTTAAAGTCAATTTTGTAGTTTTAAATTTTTTGATTTGAACTTTTGTTTTCGAGTTAATAGAGTCATAACCAACACTCTATTTGGGAGACGGGTATAGAAGCCGCCGCACAGTGGGCTGAAATCGCCTTTCATAGACATAGAGACTTGAATTTTCAAGGGTGTTTTTTTTGGCTAGAAATGGATTCTGCTGATCATTACTATGCTATAAAATTTCGTATGAAGCAATTGCGTGTACAAATGAAGGAGTTATCATTTTTTTAAGAAAAAATTGTATGGCACTGACATTAAAAATGAGGTTATCTCTGGAATCATAAGGTTGGCCATTATATCCTTACACACAGATATACTGCTATTTATTTGTATTTTTTGACATACTTCGTATTGTGGCGCAACTTGCAATTCTTATGTCTATGAAAGGCGATTTTCAGCCCACTGTGCGCCGCCCGGGAACTATTTATTGGATAACCACCCCTTCAGCCATGGGTCACCCCAAGGGGTTCGCTACGTTTGGTGACTTGGGTGAGCAGGGGTGACTGAGTTCGTGCGATTCAACTACGTGGCAGGCCAGATCGCCAGAGACTGGTTGACAGAGACCCTTTGATCTCTACAGCAGGACTCTCTCGTAAAATCGCCTAGTAACGCAGAGGGAGGGATGAATTTATCTTCTACTTCTCAGAACTTCCTATCCTTCCTATCCTTAAGTGGAACTGTTGCGCGTCCTTTTTCATACAAATCTTAAATTAAGATTTGAGGCTAAAATACCTAACCAAACTGAAGTATTATTTATTTAATCAAAGGATGTTACAAAAATTTGGTTCCGATATTTGCTACTTTATTTATTTGTGTTTCAAATTATAAAATATGGGCAGTTAAATAAATAGTTTTTCAACGATTTTAGAGTCAATTTTGGCAATTATTTTTGAATTAATACTAATTAATAAAAAAATAATCTTGCTTTTTTTCTATGCAAATAAAATAAAATATTAAATTAAAAATAATAAATTTGCAAATAAATCTATTTTGATGGGTTTAAATTTATTTTTCAAACTACCAATTTAAGTTGGAATACGATTTTTGAAGTCACAAATAACGTCTTTTTTACGATTATATTTTGATTTATATTTCATTGTATTTACATAGTAGGTTAAATAAGATTATTTTTTTTAAATTATAATTGAATTCTTTAATGGCTTATATTTTATAATAAACACAAAAAAATATACTAAACATTTTGATAAAAAAAATAATTATTCAGTTTAATCTAGTATTTTGGCCTCAAATCAAAGCTTAAATTTTGAATGAAGAAGGCCAGCCGTTCCTTTTAAAAATAACCCCCAAAAAGTTAATCTAAAATAAATTAATCCTATTTATTACATATTCGGAACGTCAGGACTCTTGTGTAATTCTTAATCACAAAAAAATAGAATTATTTGTGTGTGAATTATGCCATCAGGAATGCAAACACGTGGCCATCCACTCAGCATAATATGTAGTTTATTTATTATGTGTCAGCTACTGGCGCTAAATAATTGGTAGTTTTTATGGCAACAAAGGTGGTTTTTTGGCCGAGGCTTTTTTTCGTAATATTTATCATGAGCCTATCCAACTGTTTTTTTTGGGCTTGGATTGTAATGCTGTAAAGGATGCAACACTACGATGATTATTTTTGTTTAAAAATAAACCTTGAAAGAATGCTTTAAAAATAAATATTTTTGAAGCGAAAACATAATCGCTTGTAACGTTTAATCCACTGTATCTAACTTTATGGGGAATGATGGAGTGATGGCTAATTAAATATACTTTAATTTAATTTTTTTTATAAGCCTATAAAACAATTAAGACTAATGATAAAACACTATTTTTACCACGAATCTCTTTACATTATGAATACAAAAAAATATGCCTCGGTTTTTTTATATGTAGTTTATATAATTGAATAAAATTGTTTATTAATTTATAAAACATTATAAGCCATTATTATTAGTTAGTAAAATGTATGAACTCGTGTAAAAATTTAAAAAAATACAATATTGTGGCAAAGATCATCTTACACTAAAAAAGGTGACCGGATAAATCATCACAATGATAATTCATCACATCTTTAAAAAGTTATGGAAAGTGATGAAACAAAAACTTTATTAACTGGGTTGAGTAGGTTAGGTTAGGTTGGGTTAGGCTAAACGTTTTTTTTCATCGTTTCTAATGGCTATATATCAAGTGTGTTGAATTGTCACTATGTTGAGTTATCATGGAACCACTAAAAAGGTATACATTTTTGGCTTGTGGCTTCTTCTTAAGCTGGAATCGCATCTTAATCGCCATCGTTTTGTACGTTACAGTGTCCATCATCAGAGCATCTCATTATCCATCTTCCATGACGATGGATCCTGTAACGCTGTCTGAAACGTTGGCGAAAGAAAGAGGTCTCATGTTATGGCATACTTACCCAAAAATAAATCACGATAACTGGAGTCAAATCCAAATGAAATAGACGATTTAAAAATCAATGACCTTTGTAACAAATCCTCCATCAGTTTACCACTTAATTCACCATTGAATTTGGTAATCCACAAAAAAATTTCAGATCAATGGAAGGAGACGCAAAAAATATGTATATTACTAGAACGAAGCTACGGGAGCAAAAAATATAAACAAACAAACAAAATTCACGAGCTAAGTGACATGGGCAGGAATCTTTTTACTGGGCGGATCATAATATAATACCTCCTTCATTTTCTGATGACCTGAAACAATTTTTTTAAATTAATTTTGATTTTTGATTTTCTGGGTCATTAATTCTCTGTGTCATTGATTTGCATCAATTTTGTCAGTTTTTTTATGCAAGAGTCTAAACTGCTTGGAACCAGTAGTACTATCGCAATTGGGATATGTTGCGGGGGTGTATGAAGTAGGGAAAGAAAGGAGATGGGAAAGTGGAATATTCTGAAGTACCTGGCTGTTCAGATCTGGTCACCAAACACGGCTCATGTCCTTTCAAGCAAAGTTTAGATTTTGAATTGTCGTAGTCTGTTGTCAACTCTGAGAGTATAGGTATACTATAATAACCTTAATAATAATTGAATAATTTGTATAGCGCTGTTTTTTTGTGAAAATCACCTCAAGGGCGCTGTTCCATGGTCGATGGGTAAAACTCTTGACTAACAAGCGGAAGGTCGCGGGTTCAAATCAAGACTTGCACTAATAAATTTATTTCTTTAATTGGTTTTATTTCACAAATTATTCATTAAAAATGATATACAGTATATTTGCGGCACGTTCCAGAGTGAAAGATACTCTCAGTATCTCCCTGGCGTAAGACAAACCATTCAGAATTGAAACATTGCTTTAAATGGCTTTGACCGTGTTTAGTGATCAGATCTGAATAGCCTGGTACTTTCTCACCGTCCTCTTACCCATCTTCTTCCCATCCCAACTATCTTCAGCCTCCCAACATACCCCAATTGGAGATGCCATAGTCTCACTGGCTCCCGACGGTTGGGATCAGTATTTAAAACATATGAAATGTAAAATCATTCATTGCATTGATGAAAACATATGAAATGTAAAATCATCCATTGCATTGATGAAAACATATGAAATGTAAAATCCTCCATTGCATTGATGAAAACATATGAAATGTAAAATCATCCATTGCATTGATGAAAACATATGAGATGTAAAATCATCCATTACATTTATGAAAACATATGAAATGTAAAATCATCCATTGCATTGATGAAAACATATGAGATGTAAAATCATCCATTGCATTGATGAAAACATATGAAATGTAAAATCATCCATTGCATTGATGAAAACATATGAAATGTAAAATCATCCGTTTCATTGACGAAAAAATATCAAATTTTAAATTATGACCTTAAAAAGCTTAGAAATTCTTAATGGTTTCTTACATTTTTTACGCATTTAGTTATCTACAGTATCGTGAACTATGAAGGTGAAAGATTTCCGACTTTCTGAAAATGTGAGTTTTAAGTTTAGCTCTAAATTATACTATTTTACACGATTCACGTATACCTCAATTTTTTATCATATTCTAAGGCGAGCAATGAACAATATTCTATCAAGGATAGCTTGTCAAAAACGGTCCCTCAGCAATACGCTGCTCCAGCTCTAATTGCACCTGCATCATAGGCACGAAAGGATAGAATAGTATTACTGTATGGAGGTTAGGGACGTCGGGTATTTAATACTTACCTGTGTTACAAACAACGTCACCATCCAAGTATATTTTGACTCCAATAAACACGATTATATTTCAGAAGGATAATTTTATTTTAACAGATTTAAAAGATCACAATTTTACATTAAACTAGAAATGCTTTAATGTGGAGAATGACAAACGTATAACAGGAATCGTCAGAACGGCTATTGAACTCGGAATGATCTATGGTTATCTTTAAGCCGTTCAGGTCTCTGCGTTTAGGGATTACACATCTAAAAATTAACTTATAAGGTTGATAAGTGATTCTCCACAACTGCTTCCCCAATATTGTTAAAGATTGGGTAATTGAAATAAGAAGGCAGAAAAATTGAATGCGAAGAGAGATGGAACACAATATAATCTAATAACATGATTTCCAAATATTCTAAAAAAATAAAGTATTCGAATATTTTATATCTCATTTGAAAATAACCTATTTTACCAATTCCATATTCATATATATATATAAATTTCGGACTCTTCCGTTAAGTATGACACCTTTCAGATTGTTATTAAATTTAAATAAAATACAGATAAGTTTGAGTAAAAGCGTGGGATAAAAGTCAAGGATGTACTGACTCATTTGTAATGAAGAAATATCACCAAATTTCAAGGACGGGAGTGGTTTACCTATTCAAATTATAATAACACTTGTATATATAGACCAGTCAGTAGCTGAGTTGGCATCGCGTTTGGGTGTCATCCAGGCGTAGCGTTTTTAATTCCTCGGCTAACTGTAATATAGCTGTATTCCAGGATACTGCAAACAAGGGCTTCATATGTTTCCGTATTGGGATTCCGTCAGTAGATTTCATATTACGAAGAACAAATCCAAACATTACATAACTTTAATATGTAATGATTGGATTCGACATTACAAGTCATTGCCACTGTAAGCTAACGAGTTTTGAAAAATGCATTTAAATGTCCAAAAAGCAGTCAAGATTCACTGTTTTGTATTTTATTTTAATGATTATCAAAAAAATCTCGAACGGTAAGTCCTACATTATGAATTTTGTAAAGCGGGTTTTGATTGATATTTTATCTTATTTGGTAAACAGCTGTGCTTTTACATGGATTATAAGAACAACTTATTCCTAAATCGCTATTGCAAATTATGCACAAAGTTTTTAAGGCATTTTTGTAGGTCAATTTAATCATTTTTGTTTTTCTAGCATCGACTATCAAAAATAAAACAAGACACATTGCTTGTTTCTTTTTTTAAGTTTAATAAAATTGAAGATATCGAAAAATGTGTTTTTAATCTCTGGCAAAGTCGGGTCGTAAAATGTTAATGATACTTGAATTTATGATAAACATAGTGGTAATAATTGGTTTAGCGAAACTTTCTCGAATTTTAAATTAGTGCTCAACTGCCAATAGAAATGCGACAACTTAATTGAACTCCATTATTTACTAGCTGGCAAGATCTGAATTGCCGGTTTGCCCAGCTCAGATCCTGCCATTTGACCTATCATGCTTAGGACGGGTATCGTCATCGCGGGCAGTGGCGTATCCAGGATCGAACTTACCATAGCGCATAAAGGGCATTAGCCCCAGGCTCACAAATTCGTAGAACCGGGAAAAAATTTAAAAAAAAATTTTATTAATAATTTTGTTATTATTTCAACTAATTTATTTTTTTTCGTTTATTTTTTTATTTTATTTATTTTTTTCATTTATTTTCGTTCCAAATTATCTAACATGCTAATTTTGTATGTGGATCTATCTGTGATTATTATTCAAATTCAATTCTTCAAGAATTGAGACACGCGATAAATTACCTACCTATAATATATGTATGTACCTAATTATCAACAGATTTTTTTGTTTCGCGATAAAATACCTAAATATAATATAATGTTTTATTGTGTCATAAAATTCAGAATCAGAAAAGGTCTGAAACAGGAAAATATTTCCGGCTTGCAATAAAAATCCTATTAAATGGATTATCTTTGAACGTATCCGAAAAGTAATAACTGTTTTTGAAGGTTAATAAAATAAACATATAATTTTTTAAACATATATTTTTTTAAACTCATACATAGAAAATTTTTAAAAATGCATTGCATTTTTTCGAACCAAAAATATTCTATGAATTTTCTTACTGTTGAGGGAAAAAAACACCTTTGTTTATATATTTTTTAATTATGTATATATTTATTAAACAAATGTATTTTAAATGTTAGTTTTCACCTCATTTCTTTATTGTTTCCTATAAATATTTTATAATGAATTGAAAATTTACAATGCATCATATTTTTTTCTCAATTTGTGGTTGGAACCTTTGTTTTCCTAGAAAATCGTGTATAAAGCATGTTGCTTTCTAATACAGTTTAGTTAATATTTCTCACCATGACAGTAAAGTAGACACAATGATTTCTGTGAGAACAAACTAGCCTGATGGTTAAAACCAATTTAGAGTATCTTCGTGGTTTTAACACAAAGATTGATAGTGGAATCCATCTGTTCTTTAAAATGGTTTTAAAAATTGTGACTGCCCTTGACCATAAATCCAGCCCTGTTCGTACCTCTGCAAAAACCACCATGTGCGAAATGAGATATGGAAGTCCCGTTTGCCCTGTCCGGGATATACGTGATGGCATTGAAACACCGGCCACTTTCGGCATAAACAACGAGCAGGAACCCGCTTTAGCTAATTACCACAACACGTCTCCAACATCCACAACGGAGTCAGCCAGTTAGTCCAATCCGCCAGAAATTTAGAAAATGAATGCACAGTTTTTTGACCTCCTGGCTTATAATATTTATGGCCTGTGTCATCGATACATCTTGTTTAGAACGAATGCCATCTTCTGGTATCAGGTTTACTTAATGTCAGGGAAGCTGGCTTTCTATATGTTGCGATTCATATATTAGGCTGGCCCGTCAAAGTGTGGAGGGATTTTTAAAGATATGTTGAAACAATTTTAAACTTTTTACTATTCTGCTGGTGCCCTCAATCTTCGCTCTGCAGACTGCAGCCCAGAACAACTCTACGGAATGTGTCAATTGTACAATAATTCATATAGATTAAGAAGACATGATGTTATTGCGTCTTTATTTGCTTCAGCTTCCATTAGTCTTTACCTGGATTATCGATTAGGTCATATTGTAATAATCGTTCCTCATAATTTTATTAAAATATTAAAGTTTTATAACAATTCTTGTTCATTCGACGAAGAACTATTATAACTAAAATTTGTACGTCATCTGCCCTAGATGCGCCTTTTTTTCAATTGTTAATGCCTAGTTTTGACGCAAGTTCATTTATTTTAGAACACTTCATTTTGATATCATATATAACATTGTAGTTCTTTGAATTTTTGGTTAAAAATTATTCATTTTACTCCGTAACTTTTGATATAAGCCGGCAAGTGGAGATTTTGAGTCAAACCATCAAAAACTTGTTTGTCGCACACAAATCATTAGACTGCTTAAATAAGAACATAATTTAAAAAATAGGTTTTAAAACATAACTTTTTTGCGAAATTGCACTACCCATATTTAAATATTTCTCAGCATATCATGTAGGGTAAAAGGCACCATTGAAATTATAGGAAAGCCACCATGCTAAATCTAAGACTTGTTTTAATTCACTTTGATCGCATTGGCGGCCCACCCTAACGTAATTGTAGCGATATCTCTAATGCCGCAGTATGCGAGGGGACAGCTTTTACCAAATTTGGACGTTTCGTTATTTAGTAGAATGACTTGTATTTTTATGCCCACTGTGCTAAACTGTATAATTCTTTTTTAAAGGCCAGTAGGATGCTGTCACCGGCCTTTCCTTCTGTTGTACTTATAGCTGACCGACCCTAAAGCTTTTAATAAACTACAAAACGAAGTAAGATGGAAAAAATTCGAAGCCAAGCTCAAAAAATATTTATTTTTGAATTCCAGTGTCCAAAGCTAATGGAATTATGGCTGGTGGTGCGCAAATCCTTCGTTCGCAATTGTGCGGGGTTGGTTGCGGTAAGTTCGATAAAGACAAAACAAAAACGAATTGAATTTGCCTTAATGTTTGCAAGAGGAAATGAGTGGGAAAGGCCAAAGACTTACCCTGGTCTCGTCCTCCGTAGCCGCTGGTTCTTTTTCACTTATCAGCTTGCAATTCCCTTTAACATTCGCTCACTCAACACAAAACAAAACAGTGACATTCACTGCGGCGTGTAAAAACTTTTCACTGGACGATGTGTGCTCCAAAACAATCACAGCCGAGTTCAACATATGCGGGTATTCACAAGATGACACGAATGTTCGCGGACCAAGATGCAACGATAACAATGCTCCTGTCGTTTGGCCCGGGTCAAGGAAAGGGGACAAGGGGCAAAGTGGGGGTGAAGGGTACACATTTTAAGGCTATTCAATTTTAAAACCTCACGCGCAACTAATGGCATCCCATCGAAGGATCTTGTGAGGCTAAAGTATTATATCAGTATCTTTCACTCTGGGTTCTCCTACTTTTTATTTCGTATGTTGGGGTCAGAGGTCGGTAGAAGACATCTAGGTGTACGAGCCAGTCTAGGGCCTCAGGCTTCGCTCTGTGGACCTTATTATTCCCTCTGGGGAATGAATGGAGCGGAAATTTGTTGACCACATGTTCGGTGGTCTGCACCGCGCCGCATTCACACATCGCCAACACTTTAAGGCCCCACCTGGGGGCATCAATGGGCACAACGACTGTGGGAGCACCTTATCCTATTAATATAGGACCAGAGTTTACGAGACAGTGAAAACCCAGGCTGTCTCTCAGTGGGGTCATGTACAAGATGGACATTTTTCACGTCGGCCGATTGCCACTCAAGTGAACACTGGAGGAATACAAGAAGGCGATGCAAAATAGCGCAATACCTTTGCACAATGTCGTCTCTACTTGCATGCCACCTAAAGTCCTTACAATCCTTCTGGATGGAAGGATTTTATTTCACTATTTGCAGCTCCTTGTATTATGGATATTGGATTAGGTTTTCATGGAAACATATTTCAGAACTATCTGGTAACAGGTATCTAAATTTTGTAGCACATAAATCCCTGTGCACGTAAAAAACTTTTAAACCGATAATATTGCAAAATTTATTAAAAATGTCATCAAATTATTTGTTTTCCTGTTAAAATCGAGAGTGTAGGCCATTGACGAATGAATTCATAGGTACCCTGATAAACTTTAAGTAAAATGCCAATGTTTTGTCACGTGTCCATAAAAGTCCTAGCATTTATGCATTTCGTCTTGATATACTCGTATTATTAAGTCAAACGCAAGTAGATGAATATGTGTTCCGATATTATTAAGAATTTACCAACACTTTATCATTAAGCGGCTTACAGTCCCGTTCTTAACAAATGACTAATGATTTGATGAGATTTTCAATAAATTGATCAGTTGGTTTGCATTTTTTCTGAATTCTATTCTGGAAGCGTTTCCACAATCAACCAATTTAAATCCAAACCATAAAATTAGTTTATTTAGCTACGTATTATCAATATTTTTCATAGCAAAAACATCAACGCATGAGGAGTAATGAAACCGTTACAATAAAACACGCTGGACGATATGTTTTTTAAATTATCATAAGCAATAATTAGTCGCCTGAAATATCCATACAAATTGAAAGGCTTTGTTAGTACTAAATTTCCCACTAGATGGCGTCGAGACATATAATATCTGCATTTGTTGGTGAGATATTTTAACTTGTCAAATATTATTTTTTTTAATGATAAACTAATGTTTAAAAGAGAATGTTTTTTTATGCATAGCACAGAGGATAACAAATTATTATAAGTGATAATTAGTCGCTTGAAATATCCATTCAAATTGAAAATATCTCCCGAGTAAAAATAAATGCCGCCTATTTTAAATATTACTTATTCATATACATATTTTTTTTTTAATTTTTAAAGTTTATTTAAACAAGAAAGATCATTGAGATAGCATTTTATTGTAAATAGGTATGTGTGTTTTCCATTGTTATCTTCGAATATAACATTGTAGAACTTGTTATATAAAGCAACCATTATATTGTAACCATTTTGCAAGCATTTTACAGCAAGCTTTCGTACATAAATCAACCCATTCTCACTGAAACTATCCATAAATTTTCAAATAATTATTATGAACATAATATATTTCTTTAACAGTGTAAGATTTTCAGGATGATGACTAGTCAAGATTAGGTAACTCTAGGAATCCATCACCTTCAACTTTAAATGTTTGCACCAAAGATATGGGTCTTGGTTAAGAGGAAGGTACAAGCCAAAAATGTGTATATTCTTGGTATACCTTATATTGTAGGTAATTGGCATTAAAATCAAGCTTTACAAAAGGAGTCTAGAAACATTCGATTTCAAGCACAAAACTGGTTTTTATTTATTTTGTAAATAATTTTATAAGAAAGCAAAAAATGTTGATCAAGTTAAACTGTCACAGATAATCTTAGCTATAATAATGTATTTTTTCAAAGTTGTTTCCTTTACGTGTTCATACATTTCTATTGAAAAAAATATTTTTTTTGTAATTTAAATTTATATTTTTTATTGAGTAATTTATTTCTTTATCTGTATTTTAATTAAGCGAAACGATAGGAAAACTTTCAATTTATCTAAAGCTTATTTTTTGGTATTCATAATGTACACCAACTCGTTATAAATATTAATCAAAATATTGATTTGGCATTAAGCTTCGCCTTAACACCTACCTACCACCTGTTTTGATTTATGCAAGAAAGAAAACATTCTCAAAAAGTTTGTTTTATTTAACTATGCGAAGTTCAGGTATAAACATTTAAATATTTTACAGATGACATAGGCCGTTCGGGAAATTATTTTACGCAGGGCCTCCTGTGTGAGCTTAATGTAAAAAAATGTGAATGTTGGACTTCTGGCGTTCTTAAACACATGATCAAAAAAATTAGTTACAAGACTAACTTATGCATCTCTAAACCACCGTATTTAAAAAAAATAGTGTGTGGCAAGCCTACGCACGACGGAAGTGAAACTTTAAGTATTCTTCTCTCTCTCTTTTCATTTCATATTATTATTATTCAGAATGCTGTACATTATAGTTTTAAAAAGCATAAATTTATTTATAGGCGTGTTGTTAACAAATGAACGTTTAACTAGATTCCTAATATTTACATATTTATAAGTAGCATGTGATAAAAAAAATTAAAAGTTATAAAAATATGTGATTCGAACCCGGGTCCTGCATAACGAGTGTCGAACGCTCTGCCTCTAGACCGCGAGGAGAGGTATCTCGCGCGACGAGAACCGCGTATACAACGTGTACTCCTCAATTGACTTGTCCTGCGCTTATTTTTATAACGGAGTTTGTATATGATATTATATTACGATACAAAATTCGCTTCCTTCAATCGATCGTTTCAAACAGAATTAGAAGGTTCGATCGCAAAAATTCTAAAAATAAATTACTCAATAAAAAAATATAAATGTGCATTTTTGACAACAATCATGTAGATATGTTCTTATATGTATGCCTGACAAAGTCGCAGCACGAGAGCATTTTATCACTTTTCCTCGTATTAAAAAAATTACAAAAAGAAGAAAAAAATTAGTTAAAGCGGGGATCGAACCTCGGTTCTTCACGACGAGAGTCGGGCGCTCTGCCTCTAGACCGCGAAGCTGAGTTTGGAGAGTGACCTAAACTAGGTATATAATATTAGCTAGGCTCCTATAGCGAAATGGTCACGGTTTTTCGTGACGGTCATGAGTCGGCTTTACTCCGGTCCTCGAAAATGCATAACGCGCGTAAAGAAGTTTCACTTCAAAAATATGAAATAATACGCGATAGCAATATTAAAGACAAACGTTTCAAAGTATTATCAAAATGATTGACTTGAAATTTACAACCCTTCGGAAATAAGTAGGTGCTAACTTAAATTATATTGTACAATGAGCAACCAATAAGGATTTCTAACATTGTCACATTGTGAATAGAAGATATTAATTTATTGTTAGCGGCTACCATGTATTATAGCGTTGTTAAATTTGTATTATTAGCGAGAAAGAGGTATTCGTGTAGAATGTTATAACTGTTCGTTCAATCAATATAGCCTATTGAATTTTCACAAAACCTGTGTAATAAAATACTTCAAAGTAGTTAAGAATCTTCAACGAGGATAAAAAGGATTAAGTAAGATCTAGCAACCAAACAAGGTAGCATTTTTAGGTTCAAATAAAATATTTTATCCTGTTGTAGGATGTGAAGTCCTTTAAGCTCCACGCGGATCAAACTTACTGATATGAAATAATATTCATTTATTAAAAATCTGGTCAAATTATTCGTTTTCCTGTTAAAAATCAGAATGAATTGAAAGAGTTCCTAACAAAGTATCCACAAAGTATCAGTCAAAAGCTGACTGATATTGTAGCGTTCCGTAATGTTATCTATTAGGAAAAGAACACGTGTTCTCGATATATTCTTAATGACTAATATTTTATCAGGAAATTCACATGCTGTCACTTTTTTAATAGGATCGTTTTTCGTAAAAAAATATACCTACACGGAGAAAACTTATATTATATAATATATTAGTAATCGATCTCTGAAGAATTTCTTAAAATTATTAGTAATACGGATAAAAACGGGATTGCAAGCCTTTAGCGAATTAATTGACAGGTTTCCTAATAAACATTCAGTAAAACACAAATGTGTTATCGCAACGTCGGAACACGTGTTCATAAATATTCTAACATTTTCGCAATTCGTCATTATATAATATCAGGGCTAACGCAGGTGCATGAACACGTGTCCTGATGTATTATAAATATACTAAAAGTTTATCAGTAAACGGCCTGTAGTTCCGCATTTAACAGGAAATAGTAAATTAGCCATACTTTTTTTTCTCCGTGTAGCGATAAGATGAGTTGTCTTTGGTACTTACTCTTTTAAGCAAGTGTGTGCGATTCCAAAACTCAATCTTGTTCTCAACAGTTCGGTCAAGAACTCGCTTCCTTTCATCCCTTCAACAAAATTGGTTATTCACGGGTAAACTTCTTCCTTACTTTAAAAATACCCTCCGGACAACATTTTCACACGTTATGTTAGATTTGGTGGGAGAATCGGGACTTTCAGATGCATGTACCTACTACATTGTCTTTTTCTGACCAGGGGGCCTATTCTGTAGCTTTCGAAACTTTCCTGTGGCCTGTTTAGCCTCGTCACAAACACGTATTAACCCTTCCCTTGCGGTTTTTAAAAATTCCTCGTCCTCCGGTGCTATACACTTAAAAATAAATAAATAGCTCAATATTAATATATTGTAATTACTTATTGTAGTATATCATATAGGCGGTCATGCTCACCGGAGATAGCCGAGGGTTGTCGAACGTTTCCGACTCTGCTGGACAGCGGGCGGTCGGGCAACGCGGGAGCGCATTCTCGTAAATTCCTTCCTAGCAGTTAGACTGCATTGTACTTTATAAACAACTGAATTATTAATAAACTTAACTTCGTATAAAAGAACCTTATTTATTTTATACAGTAATGAACATTACACTTATTGCAATAAATAAATATTGCGGAGGAATACCAAAATTTTAACTGTGTGTTTAGTACATCTACAGAGATATTTTATTAATTAGAGACGATGTTCACTCAGTTGACAGCACAGGTAAGCAAAGGTTAAACCACGAACTTACTTACATTAACCCGAAAGATACATAGTAGGACCCCAGGAGAATAACGAGAACGGCGTTGATCACTCGCTTGCTGGTGTACCAACGAGAAATCCATTGGCCTAAACAATAGCACCTGTTCATAATTGTTGTCAATGGCATGAGAACGAGTCTTGAAAGGGAAATTGTGTTTTATACTCGTAAAACAAATACATACTAGATATGTGACAGCAATCGTATTTACTTAATCTTTAACAAAACGTAATTTCCCATCCAGTGTTAATCTTTTCTGAATTCCAACAACAAAACCAAGAGATTCAATGGTCACCAAAGAATTCAAAAGTGGTACTTGTCCATGTGAAATTATAGCTTCGCAGATCACTGCACTCATAGACGCAATAAATAAATGAGCGGCTGTATTCCGGTCCACTTTTAAAGCTAAAAAGACCGGTTCCAATATTTTGGCCAATACAGCCGGTTTGGCAATGCGGGTACCCACAGCAGTTTTAAAAATGCACGAGGCCAAAATGGCTAACGTTTAGTTTGCCCCAAACTCATAGAAACCTGTACCTACTGAAGAAACTTGATCTGCTGTCTTAGATAATAATATAACGTCTTCTTAGCCTAAATTATTGCTCAATGGATTGTTTCAGATTTTGTTTCGTTAACTCCACAAAGGAAACCCTAATGCTGAGGTTTTTAAGAAAAATAAGGAGTGAGCCATGTTGTAGGAGGGAGGAAGCACAAAAGCCATCAAATTTTAGCGTAGCCGACATCGTATGATGTTTCCTTGTGCTTCTTGAGCTATAGCATTGTCTGGTCAACATGTATGTATGCGATAAGGATGGGTACACAAAAAATATTACTATGTTCGTTTAGTCAAATAGCCAGTAACATCTGTTACCTAAAAACGAAAGATTTGACGCAATTTTTTTCTGGTGGTAAAAGCGATAATTGCATTAGCATTTTTCTCTCTTTAATCTTATACCGAATAAAAATAATTTTAGGTACTTGGCTCAGTTTTTAGCGCAATCATTTTTAATGGAATAATTAATTTATGGAAATCACCCTACAGGCATTTATTGAAATTTTCTTCTCTACTTTTCAGTTTAATTATTTTTTGTAAATTGATTGGTCACCTTACTTTTATTTAGCTTCTTTCAATGTGTTTTATTTGGTACCATACTGTTAAATGTTCTAATTAAATAATAAATAATCAGAAAACTACATTTCTGAAAATATTGAGGATTGATCTGAATTCTATTTTCTATTCCATCAGTTTTAGTTCTTATGGCAGTGTTTTCCAAACTTTTAGGACTGCTGTCTGTGCATTCTTTGCCTGTGTTTCTTCTATCTTCCGATATCTCTTTACGTTGCTGATCTAAAATCTATCTATCTAGCGGTAAAATATCAAAAACGCTGATGGTTGAATCTCTTCTTGTGTTCATATTAATGTGTCAACTGTAGATTGCTTTCATATCTTACATTGAAAGTGTCGTTCTCTCTACAAAATATAATGATATACCTGATATGGCGTGTGTGTTGATCTTTCCAAAACATTAAATTCACCTATCTTGATTTGGTAGTCCAATATTAATGATATTGAAAAATTTGCGTAGCTAGTTTGTTGTCGTTGTTTCGGAATGTTTTCCATGACTATTCTTCTTGAGTTATGTTGTGAACTTAGATTGACTGTGCCAGTACCTACAGTCTACACTAGACGTGAGAGGTGCCGGCCGTCCCCTACGCCGAAACCACAATAACCGGTTCATAGGTAACTTCTGACATCGCCAAAACTCATAGGAGCGGTTACACCTTCTTGTACAGTAGGTAACTCGAACAAAAAGACAGTAATATTAAATAAGTAGTAAATCACGAGACTCACGGTTTCATGCATAAAAAGCGTGGAGCTTTTGCAAGGAGATCTGGTTTCATTTTCTGTCTATATTTCAAATCGTAATTTATTTTCAAATCGTCTTCCAATTTTTATCCATCAATATCTTGGAGAGTTCTGGTCGCCCCTAGGAAGTGCCTCGACTTCTGCCGGTATCCTGCAGTATTTTTTTAGTCCTTGTGTCTATGATACCAAGTATCATATCACGAAGTATCTCGCACAGTCTAGTTTTAAGTTTAAGTTTCTCAATACACCTCATTCCCGTAGGCTTATCATGAAGAAGTCGGATTGATAGTCGGCTATTTGCAATCCTTGCTCTTTTTTAACGATCTTCTTGATGTAACTTTTGTTCCAACAGTTCAAAAATGTATAAGTATTTAAATTTTTTTCCTGTTGCATATTTTTAATGCTTCTGTTAACTATTGGAGGTACAAGTCATTCTCAATATCCCCCAAAGAGTTGTGGCTCATTTGTTGACATATTTCAGACCAAAAAAACAGGCACCTTGTTGTGGATTGCTGTTAAACCGCTAGAATTCTCTTTCCCTTAGAACAGTGTTTGAAATTGAACAAATACAATTATTACAACATTTTGTACAAGAACGTCCATGTCTTTAGCTCCCCGGAGATACATTTGAGCTCTGACATTAGTTCGATGCCATTGACTGGCTGAATAACCTCAGCAATCCACTAAGCCCTCCACTAATTTTCCTCCACCACACCAAGAAAAACAACCATACGCTTTTGATCGTTTCGAATTCTGATCGTATTCGAATGTTTTACTTATCACCTTTAATGCTGAAGATCGTGCCCATTTGTTTATAAGTCCATGTTGAAAAAGCTGAGTTACAACCTCGCTGCTTTGTTGTGGTTATCTTCGAGACTAATATATAATAAAATATTCGAGTGAGTACAAGCCAGACATTCGAATTATTTGTTGTGAACGTAGATCAGTAACTCGTACGAGTAATACGAAACTAAATTAATCTTTTGCTCCCGACCATGTTTTAACACTGGGCCAAAATGTAAGCCATCAAACACAATCACAATTCAATCAGATTCCTATTTTTGTAAGCAAATTGATGATTAATTATCATCTATTTATACACATATTTCTAAATTTTACGGCATTTATATATTAATGTTCCTGTCTGTTCAACATGTCATCGAAGAGTGAATCTATGCATAGAAAATAGGAATCTTGATGAATTAAGCTGCTTAACAATCAAATTGTTAAAATACCTTTATTAAAAAATTTAAATACATATACACTATGTGTCTCTTAGACTAGAATTTGTTTAGGCATCAATCTAAGTTCTTCGTATGTGCCATCAAACTAAAATCAGGTCTTGCAATGCGGAAGTGCTGGCGAATACCAGTCTCAAACTTTTGCTGTGTAATGATGATCGTCCAACATGAATTATTATTAACATCTCGTTCCAATCACACAAGGTTCACAGCTTCACCATCGATGTAACATTAATATTTATCTTTTTTATTTTGAATGTATCTAATTATTTGCAAAGTTTATAAGAAGTCGCTGTAGAACATTTTGAATTGTAAATGGTAGCATAAAAAGCCCTGCTTGTTCCAAAATCCTGTTTAAATGCAACAATTAACGGGTAACAACCAGGACTAAGCATTTCAAACACTCGCTTGTACCGTCGATTACGTGAATTTAGTAATAGATATGCAGGTGTTGCGGATCTATTTAACTGCACGGAAGTTAGGTACAAGAAGGTTATACTATCATGTATTTTCAATCACATATATTTAACTAAAATGTATTTTGTATTTATTTTATAGATCAAATGCCACACTTAATTGTTATTTTTACTTATTTATATTATTCTCTAATATGTAACTGTGATATGTAATTATTGTTTATGGTATATCTTTGATGTAATATATATTTTTTAATTTTCTAGTTTTCATCTTTCAAGGGTGTTATAGGCTATCATTTAAAATTATGGAGAGAGGAAAGGTAAATCTATGTATTAATTGAATTTAAATTCGTAGATTTCGTAATTATATGGGAGATGGAAGTCGAGTTCAGACATAGAAGATATGAGATGTTGAACGGAGAGGAGAAAATTTTAGACAAGGCTCGATAGAGGAGAGGATATTTTTTTAGTGAGGGACCACCAAAAAATATATGATCTAAGGTTGATAGTCCTTTGTAGTGAGGCATAGCAGATTCTCGTGGATTGACTAGCAATGAACCGTTGATATTAAATAAATTACACTTGTTCATACTTACGTCTGTAAGTTCTTCTTTTTCTTCTGGTGTCTACTGCCATCGAGGGGTAAATATAATTAGGGTGTTCTCTATCCTAAAAACTATGTATTGCCCGAAACGACTCAATAGAACATATCGCTTTCCAGTGTAGACACATGCTTTTAAAAACCGTGAAATGTCAACTTTTCTTCTACCATATTATGTGTTGCTTCCATCAATCTTACCTTCGATCATGTAAAATCAGTTAACCAATCGTATATTAGTCACCACCGTGATGCGATCAAAACATTGGTGTTATCTTCTTTTGAAATCTTTAGAAAATTTTGCAAAGTTGGTCATTCGATAAAGAATCTCTACATATGTCACTCTGCCATTCCAGAGTATTAAAATGATGCTTCAATATACTCGTATTAATCCATGTTTCAGAAATTTCCAAATCATTTCTTGGTTTAGTGTTCAGATTTCGGTGACATCTGTCTAAGAAATTTTGAGTATTAACCTTTTTGTATATTATATAAACATTATATCTATATTCTAACTGACGTAAATGTTCTTTGTAAATATTTTTTGCTAAGCCAACAAAGAGCGTATTAACACCTCATAATAAGCTATAAAATGACTATCTATTTTTTCTGCAATTAAAATATAAAACTGGAGGCAGTTTGGCCACTTGTGAAAAGTTGCAAATCTCCAATGAACACACAGATTTCAGAATAGTTCTTTACACATTTTACAGCTAATGTGTGATAATTAGAATATTCGAGCTAATAACCAAAGATTTGTAACAACTAAAGACGTATTCACTAATAAATTTGCTAAACCCTGACAACGGAAAATGCACCAGTCCGAAAAGTCGGCAAATTGCCCATAAAGCCGGCTTAGCACTATTAACAACCCAGTTAAATAAAGCATGAGCCTGGAAAAAAACCAACAGCTACCGACACTATAAAATCCAAACCTGATTGGCTGATTAACATTATATTATTATCAATTATTTTTTATCACCAGTAAAATTTACATAATATTTATTACAGTCCAGACACTTTTTGTCACATATGTGTTTATATTTGCGATTTTTACTGTATCGCTTCTTCGAAATAAATGATAGGTAATAATGTCAACAAATAATACAAATTGTGGTCATTGTTCCAGCTGATTCCATTAAAATACATGTAAAACAGACAAATTCAAAAGTATTCTAGATTTATTTTTTTAATCGTTTAGCAGCTCTATGCACTCTATTTATTAATTTAATTGCAGTTTTAACAAACTTTTTATAAATATACGAGTTTATATTTGTAGTTGGGGAAATCTAACTCATGTCACAAAATAATCATTAATAGTATCTTTAAAAACGTAGAAAAGCCGTATTTTTAAAACTATCCGAATATATCTTTTAAGTGGCAGGTTTTCGATGTGGTATCTTACTATTTAGCTGGAATCTACATGGGACTTATCCATTCCATAAGCAAAAGCCGCGGTTATTCTGGGTCATCTTTGAGTGATTAATTGACTAGATTTGATGCTGCTTTAGATTTAAATATCTCCGACTTGAGCCACCTTATATGAATGTCCAATCTTATCTTCAAACGTGTTTGAATCTTCCTACACTATTAGCCACAAAGCCAGTATTCAAAAATGTATTTGTTTTATGTGTGTAGATGTGTTATCAATCGAAACTTGTGTGTCAAGACCGTAATTTGCGTAGCTTTGTCATATCTGCATAACCCGTTAGGATCGAAAAACCAAATCTGTGTTCTCACAATTTAAAATATTCCGATGAATGCAGGAAGAACCTAACCGAAGATATGCTATAGCTAATTATTTTATATTCTCGATAATCTTTGTAAGAAAGCATTTTAGAAAAAGCTCAGAAGCTTTGGTTTCAACTGTAAGTAGTTTATCGACCTTCCGCCGATGAAAAAAATAGTCTAGCTATTTTCAATGCAACGCTATTTGGTTTAGTGGTCACCCTAACTTAACGGTTCGATGAACAGCTCGTCTGGTTGTCTAGATTTTAGCAATAACCGTCGCCAAAACTATGGTTGTGCAAAATTGTTACAGAAAATGCCACTCGGGTAATTTTAAGCGTATTATGCCAAGTTTGCAAAAACGTTTTTAGCGATCGCTTGTCAAATTTATAGAACCTTGAAATATGAGATAAATGGTGAAATCTAGGTGGATTCATTGGTTTTAGACCGCAGTGAGCAGTGTCATGTTTCCTTATTAATATTTTGAGGAATGGTATCAATTTAATATTATGGTAAATCCATATATATGACACTAATCGCTCGAGTGAATAAGGAAGAAGAAATATTTCTTATACCAGTTTATATTAGTAGGTCACAAATAGAAGAGATTAGTGAGCATAGTAATAAAAATGAAGACCATAGTCTAGGTGTTTGAAAAGTGAACTCCACAAATCTAGACCCTTGCTTTTTAGTTGATTATTTGAAAACCAAAGTCCAAATGTTTGAAAAGTGACTCCCACAAATTTAGAACCTTGCTTTTTAGATCAATATTTTGACGTCGAAGGAAATGGGTAAGAAATAGGAGAAAAGAAGAGATGCATTATAAAGTACCTCAATTAACATCATCGAAAACTGAGAGAAAATGTAATATTTATTGCGAAGAAGGATTCTTCATTTGTCAAGTTTTGCGAAAATAGCTAAATAATAATTGTACGAAGGTATATCTAACCATTATCTAACTGTTTTCTTTTATATTGTCTAGATAAAATACGTAAGAGATTAGGATCTGTATTATGTATGCATTTTAGTTTTAAGTTACCTACATTTATGTAAATTTCATCTTCTTCCACAAATGCCACGGCCCAGATTTGTTGGTTACAAACAGGAAAGGCAAAACATGCGAATGTCAAGAGAAATAAGAGACACTCACTAAGTGTTGATGTTTTTATTGATTTTTGTTACGTTAGTATAGTATTTCAATTTGTTTAAAACCAGCGCATATCGAACATAAATAATATTATTGTTGATTTTCTTGATGAATTGGTACACATGTTTGATATTAACTATTTTAATTTGGTAACAGGTAACTTCAAACATAGTACATAATATACAACTTCTGGCAATACCACATTAAGTATCAAGTGCTTGTATACAACTTAATTTTAAAGCGCCCTGCAACGAAATAATTAAAAACATTTTTCACAATTAATAAAAAATATGAGAATTTTGCCCTTCCACAGGGTACTACAATGGGACCATTTTTAAAAATAGTTTGCAAAATATATGTTTTACTACGGATTTCAATAACATCATCCTTTAGTGAGAATTTTTATCCTGTCTAAAACTGTAAATATCATTAGTAATAAGATGTAGAATGAGGCATTAGTTAAAAAGTACAATTAGGTTACGTTATTTGAGTACCAGCAAGTTGAAAGAAATATTATGTAATAATCAAAAAATCCACCACCCGGCGGCACCTAAAATCTTAACAAGCCTTAGTCAAGCCAATAATTAAAATGATAAATTATTATCATTCTAATTGATTATCTAGTGCAAATCTACCACTGATACAAATCTTACTAGATGGAATTTTATCTTATGAAACTCGATTTTTAAAGCTGTGCACTGAATTTGTAACGATTAACTTTAGTGCGCAGAATTTTCAAAACGACAAGAAGTCACGGAATTGTTTCGCACTTTAATATTTCGTTATTTTTTTAAAAGTATTCTACTGCATTTGATATGTACTATATTTACCTACATATTTTTTAACAGTAAAAAACTTTTTAAAAGCTCCATATCTATAAGATGAAAATAACGTTATGAACTGAAAATTTTGCGCTCTGTAAATTTATATATAAAAAAGATGTGCATAGTTCATGGCGCTAAAGCTCCCCATTCGAGAGTTTTCGCTGCTACAAACAAAGAAATATCAGTTTTTAGCTAATATCTAAGATTCCGTCGTATAAATACCCTCCAACTGTATTAAAATGGATTTTATAATCGAAGAGCTTATCGTTTAACAGTGTGTGCTACGACAAAGTGATTTTATACTTTCGATAAGATATCGTTAAATTTAGTGGATCTTATCTTAACTTTTAAATTTAGATTCAGATGATTTTAGTATGTATACTACCAATCTTGTGTATTTTTTTTATTAATAAGTACTTTAAATTAATGATTCGGTTGCATCTGAGCGCCCCCACAGCGAACACCTGCCCGCGCAGTTAGTACACCCGTCAAATCTAGCATGCCACCAAACATGACGTGCCGGGTTTGATTTTTGATTAGTTGTCTGAGTTGGCTGTACCGTTCGCTTGGGAGACTGTATTCTGTGTGCTATAATCCGTATAGAGTACTATATATATAATTTTATATATACCTATTAATATATCGGTCTTTGGACCACTGCAATACACAAGCGATGGAAGCCATACAGATATAATACAAAGTAATATTGTTAATACATGTGGAGATAATATTCAGAATAATGATATCTTGTTGCTAGTACTTACTAATGGATCATAGATTTCCGTATGGTGTTTTGCTTGTAAGTATTACTAGGCATATTTATAAAATGTGATTTAAGCGGAATTCCAATGGGATCTCAATTGTTACCTATTTTAAATATTATTTCAAGTTGGTCGTTTTACAACGTATAAAGTTATATTGTTAATTTTTATTGTTATCGTTGGTTTTAATAAATGATGATTTTTTTTGGGTACGATTCCACGCATTTAATTAGATATTTGAGAAATTCTGAATTCCTTAGGGATCTGAAGTGGTACCTGTTTTAAAAATAGATTTGAAATTATAGTGTTAATAAGGATGCTTGTTTTGAAATTTGAATTCAATTGATTCAGATATACTTAAAATTATATTTTTACAGCAGTCTTAAAAAAGCATTAACCTACATTTTCTGTAGACTGAAAATATTAGAAAAACTACTACCATCATTATAGTGGGAACATGTTGCTTCTGCAAAGATGAAGGACTTTGCTAGGATTTAACTCACGACGCCGGGGTTATTATATCTTAAGTTAACAACTGAATTACAAGAATAATTAAATATCGAATGTAACTGTCATAATAAATGCAATTTAACATATATCTGTTACTATCTACGAATGGTTTTATACCTTACAGTGGAATGACGAAATGGGACAATCGGTGGAAATATTATTATGAAACGCAAGTGGATAAAAAGATTCGTCGAAGTAAATATATGGAAATCGCCATTATTTTGAAGCACTCCCATATCAGAGATTAGCTGTCATCGGAGCAATCTTAAGACTGCATACCCATTTGTCGTTCCTAACGATCCAATATGATCAAGAATTTTTCACGTGTCAAATTTAGTGCAACGTTGCAATATTGACAATCTTTGAAGTAACTTTAAAATTTGTCGCGAAAATATAATCCATGTTACCATCCAAGTTTCCATGCCATAAAGAAGAATAGAAAGATATAACAATGAACCATTCTGATTCATCGCATTTATTGGCATGACATGGCGCGATCAGTTGAAGTAATAGTAATTGATTAAGTAAATGGTAATGTGTGCCAGAACAGAGGTGTGTTACGTTTAATCCTCTCTGCCAATCTTACGAGGAAATCGTGAGTTATTTATGTCTCAAAAACTGCATCCAATTATTTTAAATTGTTCATCTAATTTACGTTAATTAAATCAACAATAAATAAATGACCGGTCAAATTATGCATTGATAATTAAAAAGTGGTCTAGGATACGTTCCTTGCGGCAACCTGTTTGCAGTGATTGTTGAAAGTAAATGCTCAAAATTTAGCATGCAAACTATGCATGCATGAAAATAAACTCATAATTTGAGTCAATTAAAAATGCAAAAAAAACAAGCAGCAGTAAACATGTGTTTCTTTAAAAGAACTGAGATTATTTATCACATGGGAATCGAACACATGACCTCGTGATTAATGCATGTGTGCTTGTTGTGATTTGAAACTACCATAATAACTGTAATGGTGAAGTTTAAAAACCATACATGCACCTAGATTAGACGCCATGCTAAAAAATTTGGGCGATTAATCTTTCGATCCATCTTTGGTTAGTTTTAACCCTTTGATACCGGACGACTAGTAGCTTATTGATTAATTATTTTGTTACCAAGTTTATTTGTACATGATAAATAAAATGCTCTTAAAATAAGGCGGTTAATTTAAATTATAACACTTTCAGAACGTGTAGAATTATTAGGGGATATAATGCTACACAACGTGTATTAGTATTCTCCTCGTCTGCCTTAGATACAAAACTGTCTCATTAATTCGTTTCTTGATGTGTTAGAGGGTTTTTTCACCAACCTTTCGATAAGCTATAAAAACAATTAATTATTCGACTGTTGCAAACTCCTTCAACTTACAAACCTACCCATACCTACAATAACAACACGACAAAATATACTGCTCACTCCCCGATACAGCGGTGTCACATTAGGGGAAACCAATACTACGATTTTCTGAGGTTACTGATACATCGCGCATGGTTTTACTGAACTAGGTCCAGTGGACATACTGGACATTTACTGCGTTCAGTATCGCAGGCCAGACATGCTGTCACAAGCTGCCACAGCCAAGTCGCTTTAGGCTCTATTTTTGTGAATAAATGCTCTTCTGTGCTTTTGAGAGGTGTAAAAATTATTTGCCAACAAAAAACAAACCCCATTGAGTTTCTTATGATACATGTAATATAAAGCTTTCAGCTACATGAAAACGGTAAACGTCAAAATCGAATAAAGTGAGATAGCGAACGTATAAACATAACACAAAAGTATAAAAATACAACCTACTGGCTATAGGTCGTCTCATACAGTTCTCTGTATTCATTTTAGTGTAGACAAGTAAGGGTCGCAGTAACACTCGTGATGTAGAATTTAGGATTCGCCGTTACTTTTAATTATGTAAACGACGCATGGTCCTATATATATTTCGTTCATATCTACCATTAGATCAGGGGTCCCTAGTATGTATGGTCTAATCTGTACTGATTAAACATTTTAGCAATGCATATCATGAGATCACTGCATAAAGGGTTTTTCGTTTTTGTTTCTGTTTTATTTCTTTTAATAACTTTGTACTCATGTATATTATTTTTTTCTTGTTAACTTATGTAATCTTATAATTTTTCCTTTCATTCCAAACTGTAATTGTAGACTGTCAATAACTTTCGTGTTGTAAATAGCACTTTTGCCGTTAGTTCTAAATAAATAAATAACTATTCTTTGAATGTCTATCTTCGTCATAGATAAACAACGTTTGAATTAAGAATTTACTGGAAACATGAGAGTTTTTGTTACTTGCCACATTTTAAGACAATAACGCCTCTATTTTTATCATTAAAATATTTATTTCAACACTATTAAACCTTCTGTTGTATTTTTTGTAAGTCTGACCACCCTTTAATTTTAATTTGATGGATATTCAGTTTTCGATTTGTACAACTATCTATTTGTTTATTAATGTCCAAATCAAAATATGAATATGGCAACATATGAACTGCTACCTTTGGTTTAAAGCCGTTAAATCCACGTACATTTCACAGTTTATTCTATATTTTTAGATTCTAAAAATTAGTCATATTATGGCAAGGGATCGCTCAAGACGTTTTAAAAACTTTGCCATAATATGCCAAAAACGTTCGAGTGGATATGTTTCAAACGTATTTGTCATGTTAAAGTTGTACTACCTAAATGTAAAAGCTCTTTTGGGCGTTAAATAAATAAATTATAACGAATACTCGCAATGGGTAGAAAGCTCGGCTTAAACTTTAAGTTATATAGCCCCTAATCATATAAAATATGTTTTTTTTTATAAGCCTGATGAAGTTTCAGGGAGAATCGAAGGGGTTTCATAAATTAAAAATATATACAATAAAGTGCTATTAAAAACAAAGCTGTTTTATTGTAATTATAATGGTGATTCAAAAATATAAGTTATGGTGCCTTTAGAAGCATATCGAAGGGATGGTAGAATACCCCCTTAATTAATAATAATTGGATTATTTGTAAAGCACCGGTTTTGTGAAAAATCACCTCAAATGCGCTGTACAGTGTTTTATGCACCTTGTCCTACCATATTGAACATCTTGTTTTTTTATTTATTGTGTTTGTGTTTAATTCGTAGAACTCCATTTAATTTTTTTTAAATTAAGTAATCAAATTTAGTAATTATATTATAAAATTTGATTTTAATTAAAAAATTTATTTATAATATAAATTTAAAAAAAAAAAGTTTTTTTTCGTATTCAACAATTATGATTATAATTTTCTCGACATGTTTTTTTAAGACGATGCCATACGTAGTAATGCAAAATCATGTGTTTTTGGTTTGAAAATTTGGTCGCCTAGAAATGTCTTAGATGCTTTTATTAAATACTGCGACTAGAATACATCTTGGCCTTTGAAATAATCGATTATTTTTTAGATAAGTCTTTTTATAAGCCCAGAAAAAAATAATGTATAAGGCCTATGAAAACTGCTTTAAAGTTCAAAATCTCCTACTTACGAACCCATTTTCGGTTATGAGTTTATTGCATAATGTGGAAAACTAAGTTATTTATAAAATGATCGAAAAAAAAATTAAGTATTTATGCCTGAACATCCACAAAATAAAATAAAAGGCACTTTTCGGAAATGTTTTTTTTCTTGCATAAATCAAAACAGGCGGATTGTGTTAAGCGGGAATTTAAACCTTATCACCATCTACGTAAGGGTTGTTATTGATAGCGGCTCAATTTAAAATACTACGCGACGTAGTGTATCACCTTAAGCCTTTGTCATTATAAACCAGTGAAACTGGTCAACCTAAAAACACTTTTTTTATTTGATTACCGTCCCAACTGCTCCCGACCATCTGGAGCCAGTGCAACTATGGCATCCCCAATTGGGGTATGTTGTGAGGCTGAAGGTAATGGCTAGGGGAAGGAGATTAGGGAGAGGATGATGGGAAGTATCTGGCTTTATCTGGAGAGTATCTTCCACTCTGAAATGTCCCTCAAATATACTTTATACACGGATTAAACAAAAAAAAATTACTTGCGCACGCCGGGATTTTAAACCGCGATCTTCGGCTTGCTAGTCGAGAGCCTTACCTCTCGATCATGGAGGCCGTCATACCCCAATAAAACTTTTTTTTAAATCTAAAATATTTTTTAATAATAATTCAAATTTGTTGTACAGAATAACACGACAAAAATTTTCTGGTGCTACATTATTTTAACAATTTTACCAATATTTTTTTTTACAATTTGACTAATTTTTATATTTAAAATTTTAAAAATATTTGAATTTTTTATTTTTACCAGAATTTTAATACATTTTACAATTTTACCAACATTTTATTTTTACAATTTTACCAACACATATTTTATTTTTACAATCCTACCAATATTTTATTTCTACAATTCTACCAATGTATTATTTTTACCAATATTTTACCAATATTTTTACCAATATTTTACAATTTTACCAATATTTTATATTTACAATTCTACCAATATTTTATTTTTACAATTTTACCAATACATATTTTATTTCTACAATTCTGCCAATGTTTTATTTTTACAATTTTACCAATATTTTATTTTTACAATTTTACCAATATTGAATGGAATTTCTCGGATGATGACGGGTTAAGAATTTAGAGTTTAGAGATTCCAAAAGCTGGTTCCTGTTAGTGAAATGCAGCATCTTACATTAACCTGTATACCGCCTAACATTTTGCTGAACTATTATCGGTTTAAAACCGGTTTCGCACAACTCATTTTCAAAACGTAAAAACCCAGTTAGGCTGGCGATTTCTTTCTCCAGTCGCCAAAATACATTCTCTCGTGTTGCCTATGGTCTACTAACTACTTTATAGACGAGTACAGGTGGAAGTGAAAAACAATTATTTAAAAAAAAAACATTATTCTTCATGCATACCATAAAAAAAATTAAAAATGGGGACTGCTTCTTTGAGTATTTCGGTATTAATTTATTGAATTAAATCAATTTACAGATTATGGTCTAAATCGTTATAATTATACCGTTTATACAATATATTATTTGCAGTGACAAAATCCTTGTAATTGCGTTGTAGGACATGAAAAACATATCGCTATTTTGATCAATTGCATATAGGAAGCACGTGGCTCTCCCCACGGGTGAATTCACGAACAAGTAGGTACGGATCGCTTTACAATAAAGATTATGGCCATGTCCTCGAGGATATGACTCTGGTGCAAATAAATTTATCTGAGCCAGAATCTCATTGCTAGATATGTGACCGTTTAGTACAAGATAAAAATATTTATTCAGGTCAATACCTCTCCGTGTCTCTAAGGATTGGTAATTGATCATGCCCAGGATATAAATAGATGGGTATATCCAGGGATAGTATCCGTATCTTCCTCTTCCTCCTTTCAGGAGATGTTACAAGGCAACTACTGATGTGATATCCGGCGCAGCAAAAACTCTCAAACGGTAATCGGGCAACTGAAATTGAAACAACTTTTTTTGTAATTTCTGGGTTAGTGCAAACATGTTTATGGATTTTCCAATAAGAGGTGTTATTTTGAATAGCCCGCTATTTCGGTAGATGTTACTTTTGAAGCTGTCATTTTTTGACATTTGACAAGTAGAAACTACGCCATTAATAAAAATGATCTTGAATGAGCTAAAGAGTCTTTGCTGATTGGGTCCTTGAAATGCGTGAAAATGATCCGGAATTCCATAGAAAAATCATCTTGAGTGATGAGACCCATTTCCACCTCGGTGGCTTCGTCAACAAGCAAAATTGTCGCATCTGGGGCTCGGAAAACCCAAAACCCGAAAATGAGGCTGGAGCAACAGTTACGGTGAATGGATTGCGCTATCGAGGGATGATTAATGATTTTTTATGGCTGGAATTGGATCTGGACAACGTTTACTTTCAACAAGACGGCGCTACGTGCCACACAAGCAACGAAACCATTGATATTTTACGATTAAATATCAAAATAACACCTCTTATTGGAAAACCCTAGCTCGAGAAACGTTCTATCGGGACCTTTGGAGCTTCAACATAATAATTTTACTGTGAAATTATGTTCATTATTACTATTTAGTTATTAGTTACGTCTACCTCTGCCGTGGGCCACCCCAAGTGATTCGAAACCATTGGTGACTTAGCAGGGGTGCCCGAGTTCATCGGGAGAGGTGTGTTCAGGATGCGCCTGCCCACCACCTGCATGGTGTGCCAGATCGGGAGAGGCTGATTTTGTAGCTCCAACTGGTCTCTCGACCCATCGAGGGATACATACGTCCGTCACTCCAGGACACACTGATCCTTAGATTCATACCCACCTCTCACACCTTTTACATTCTCGGAATTTCCTCTCCTTCCTTTGCTTAAAAAAGACCCTCCAGACAAATTGAAATTTTTTAGTGTTTTTTTCAATGGTTTAGAACTTATTGCTAACTAACTAACTAACTACTAACTAACCATCACGCCGTTTCCCTGCAGGGGTAGGCAGAGAGGACGGACCGCCAAACAACTCGGTCTTGGCACACACTCCTTGCCTCATTCACATTCATACATCGTCTCATACATACTCTTCTATTATTCTGACTCTTGACATGGCCCGACTCGAGTATCTGATTCACTTGGTCGTGCCATGTCTTCGTCGGGCGTCCCCGACTTCTGCTACCATTCGCATTTGCAACATATATCCTCCTTACACTCCTATCTTCGCTCATTCGCTCTACATGCCCAAACCATCTTAGCGTCCCTTTCTTAATCTTACTCACTACGCTTACATCAGCCTTGCACTCTTTGCGGATCTCCACATTCCTCACCCGATCATACATGGTTTTACCACACATACGCCTCAGGGATCTCATTTCAACAGCATTCAATCTACTTTCATCCTTTCTTTGCCAGTTCCATGCCTCACTTCCATACATCAAGGTAGGTACCAGCACTCCGTTGTGGACTGCTAACTTCGCTTCTTTGGACAATTTTTTTGTTAGCGCCAACGGCGTTCAGTCCTCCATTAACGGAATTACCTGCATTTACCCTTCTTTCAATATCTCTGTCAGCCTTCCCATCTCTCGTAAACATACTTCCCAAATACACAAACTCATCCACCTGCTCCAAGTATTCCTCATTCACAACTTATTGCTACTTTCATTAAAAATAATATAAGGTCTCAGAGGTCGTGTTTTACATAAAAAGATAAATCGTACACAGTACCAAAAATATTTGGCAAAATTGTAAATTTTCATTTAAAATTCGATCAAAATTGAACTAAATATAAAAATGACTACCACCTGAACTAGAAGGCTATAATCCAATTTAAAAAAATAGCCCGCAAATCCCGTTATACCAGGAATTTATGTTATATGGCCTCCTTGGTCGAGGGGTAATGCTCTCGACTAGCAAGCATGAGGTCGCGGGTTCAAATCCCGGCGTGTGCAAATAAATCATATTTGATTAATTAATGTTATTTCACAAATTAATCATTTAAAATAATATATAGTATATTTTCGGCACGTTCCAGAATAACAGATACCCTCAGTACCCTGGTGTAAAACCACCATTCAGAATCAAAACGTTGCTTGAAATGGCTTTGGCCGTGTTAGTTGACCAGATCTGATTATCCAGGTATTCCCTCACCTTCCTCCTCCCCATCTCTTTCCCCTCCCCGCTACATTCCTCCGCACAACTTATCCCAATTGGGGATGCATAGTATCACTGGCTCTAAGCGGTTGGAAGCTGTTGAGACATAAAAATTATGGGAAAACGAAAACCGCCATTTTTTTACTGTAGAGAGGAAAAAATTCTGCCGTTTAAAAACAGGTTTGTTAAATCTAAAAATAAGTAAATTGGATCATAATTTCAATTATAATTATATTATGTTTTCAATTGGAAATAATGAGTGGGCTATGTGTTTTTTTATAATTTCGCAAAGGTGTGCTATTTTTGTAACGCTGGTAAAAATAATTAATTGGCCGGTATAATATAGGTACTATAAATTCTAAGAAGTATTTTTGTCTGTTCTGTAAACATTTTTTTACCAACCGTTATGATTCGATAACCTAACCTAACCTAACCGTTCTGCTTTGAGTTTCTAAGTCAACCCTTTCATTTATAGCTTCCAATGTTGTTCCAATCAGGATCTATGATCCTGTGAAGTTTCACAAAAAGACAACAAATAGAAATGAAAACTTGTGTGCAAGCGGTTAATTGAGGAAATATCGACCGGAAGAACATTTTATTTGCACTGGTAGTGTACAATAGTGATGCCCCCAACTGCATAAGTGCAGCTCTGTGCGGTTATTGATTAATAGAACAAAAATATATCTTAGAAAATATTTTATTATTGCATAAAATAAGACAGTTACAAGTACAAATTAATAAAATTATTAACTTATTTACCGGTAGTAGCGGCAGAAGGCAGCGGCAAAGCGTCGGGTTCTCACCCAGGCACCACGGAATCAATTTCTAAGTTAAATCCTTCGTTATTGCACTGAACAAGCAAAGTATTTCGTTTATAATGATGACAGTAAGATGAATTTTATTTTTGTCAGGTTATTTGTAAACTGGGAAAGTTTTCGTCTTTAAACTAGCTCAGTCAGATCCGTGAAAAATCACGGGGTAGTATGGATTCTTGACAAATCGGTTCCAGTTTTTAAAATGACATTTAAGTTAATTCCGTGTCATAATGTTATATTATGGGTAGGTACTTAATCACCTTTATAGTGATTTGTTTTTTGGGGTAATATGCCGTGTTGCGCTATCTCCTTCTTTAGCCAACGTTTAAGACATTATTGCAGTGTCCATCATCAGGGCTGATGTGTAATCTTCATAGATTACACATCTAATCATTTACACTGCAATGCTGTCAGAAAAACGTTGGCTAATGAAGGAGATATTGCAACACGGCATTATACCCCAAAAACAAATCAATATAATACTTTTGGCCGTGAAAATTTCAAATCACTTAATCACCTGTCTAAATTCTTTCCACAAGAGATCTATTTTTTTAAATGACACTTAAATTCAAAGCAAATACAAAAATACAGGCACAAAAGCGAAATCAGTATTTTCGATAAGCTGGTAAATTAAAATAATTCAACAACAAAACATAGACTATGGTGAAAAGTTAAAGGATGAAATATATAGTGGAACTCTAGAATTAGGTTTTACAAGGGAACGGATTTTTTTCTTTTTCTTTTCTACAATTTTTGGCATATTGTTTGCAAAAAAGTTTTGAGTGATTGTTTGTCATAATGTGCCATATTTATAGAACCTAAAAATATGTGATAAATGGCGAAATCTAGGTGGATTCATTGGCTTTAAGCCGCAGTAAGCAGTTCAAATGTTTCCATATTGATATTTTGAGGAATGGTATTAATTAAATAATATGATAAATATATATAGATACAACCAATCGCTCGAGTGGTTAAGTAGGATTGTTTGATTATTTCATTTCAACCTCCAAGGGCAAAAAAACAAAACTTCCCAAGCATTAAAACTTCTTAAGAGGGAACTTTATAAATGAGTTTCACTGTAATTGGAAATTAAACACGGGTAAAGTCGGGTACGACGCTAGAACTAACAAAATATCGAATCAACTTATTGATTTAATTTCTCGATAGTGTCTCATTTGCATACTGCATACTAATGTTTATATTAGTTCACTATTTCCATTGTAAATACAAATTGTTTATAACGTATTTTGGTTATGTAATCACTTTGGTTCAATAAATCTAGAACAGTTGAGATAAATCTTTTAGAATAAGTCGGGTTACCCGAGGAAGACATAATTTGATCAAGTGAACCAAATGCTTGAGTTAGGCCATGGCAATAATCAGAATAAAAGAAGTATGTATGAAACGATGTTTGAATCTGAATAAAGCAAGTAGTGTGTGCCTCTTTCTGAATTGAAGCATTTGCATTTCTATGTAATATACTAGCGTAGACCTGTGAAAAACCACGGGATATTATATTATTAAATATAATGCTTTCATGAAAATGGACAAAGGGCAGACCCTTTGAAACATCTGTCTTTATTAGTCAAAATTAACCATTTAAAGAAAATAAAAATACGTTTATATTATCACACAATTACAATGATTTTCTTCTAAAAAAAATACTACCTTATAAGTAGGTACTTTTGAAATATCAGTTCCAATTTAGAAAATCACATTGAAATTCTAAACGAATCTGAGATATTTAACCAGAGTTACAATCACTCACAGACAAACACATAAGTACGATAGTTGTTTTAACCATTATTTCTGTTGTATGCGTCGTTTATGAGGAAGATGAATGCCTAGGTTGAACAGATCTGTCAGCGGTGCGACTTTTCCTAATTCCATAGAGCAAAAGCTTATCATATTTTATGACGCCAGAGTTTACCATTCTAAGTTTTTTCTGCGAACGAAATAAAAATCGAATTCCTACATTGTCACCTAGGTACTATTGATATTTTGATTACAAATTAAACAATATTACTTTAAAGTAACCTTTTTATATAATATTTAAACTCTTGACCTCATATTACTTTAAATTTCATTTAAGCTCCCATACCAAAGATTTCTTATCCATAATCAATATAGCTTATTGTGTGTGTCTACACAAATTATCTTTATATAACACCAATTATTTATGGACATACTATAGGGAATTGTGTAGCTGTCGACAGCATGCAAATTGAGAAGTTATTTCAATCTGTTGCCGATTTAATGTTTCGGATTTTGTTTCGATTCTTGTATTTGGGATCTGCATTTTAAACCGTTTTTGAGCTTTGGTCATAGACTTAATCCAACTACTGATAACATGTTCGCACAAACTAGTCAAATACCGGAAGCACTTTTCTAGGGTTGCCCTGACGTTTCCCACAAGGTCTCCTTTTGGTACCAGTTTTATTTTTTATATTTTTATTGGATGGATAAATACTATTTAAGTCATCTTATCTACTTACCTACCTATTATATTTTGGCACCTGTGAAATGTAACTAGTATAAAGACTCACCCTTACGAATTCATAAGGTGGTTTATTATTTGTATAATATGTATATTACAATCAATAATTAAGCTCAAAATATTGCATAAACTATACTCTATGTATTTTTGAAGATATGTGGCATGTTTAGGTCGAGAGTCTATAGTCACGACTGCTATTATTTTCTTTTGTAGTCCGGGACGGGTTTCCACTAAGAACGCTAGGGTTGCTAGTGTCGCTAGTGTATAGTAAGTATTATGTTAGGTGTTTATGTCAATGGCCAGCAGCAGTGGCTATTTTTTATAGAATTGCTAAAAGATAATAACACATGACTCTTTATTTCCATTGTCATTAATTTCTCCGCAGGCGAAGGCAGATAAGTTTGCACGGAATGTCACACTCCTCTATTCCAGCAAAAAACTATTTATCATCGAAGCTCTATTAGATAAAAAAAAATACATGTTGCATCATGATATATCAAGGTGTTACTTAGAAACTAATTAGATTGTGATTAAATGTGCGATACGAACAAGTTTATCACACCTGTATTAATTAATTAATTATTAATTACACATTTTTACTGTGATTATTTAGTTGCTAAGTAATATCTACCTTCATTGAAAATGTATGTATTTTGATTGATAATTTAACTAGTTTGATAAATTAGATCACTATGATTTAGAAAATACCAAAATACGACGAATATTTTAGTGTTCTAATGATAATTTCTATTGTTCCAGGTAAGAACACAAGATATTCAAAATACCTAATCATCTTCAGTGCTGTTCGTTGTTAAAGGTTTGAGAAACAATATTTAATTATAGGTATATATTTATGAATAATATTTGTCTACAATCTCCAGAAGTTACGAAAACAAACCCCGATAAATGATAACGAGTGTTTCAGATTATGTATACAGAATTAAATAGCACGTACCCGACGCGACGCGACGTCTTAACCAGCATTTCCTGAGGATATTTGAAGTAGAATTGTACTCGTACATGTCGTTTTGCTGTCCGTTGGTGTTGGTTTTCAATTAGAAATAAAAACATCCATCACGCGTCACCACTAATCACACTGCCACACCTCACAATGGATTACATAATACGCGCTCTGTCTCGTCTGTACAGTGCTATCACTTGATGCCCTAGGTTTAACCCAGTGTCTGATACACCCTGTATACACAATATTATGTTAAGTAAAGTCAGTTTTTTTGTGAATTTCCCACTCGTTGTAGAAATGAAATCCTTTTCAAATTATTGGTAATCCAATACCTTACCAAATGAATTTCCAGGTTTCCTGATAATAGTAAATTTCACATACATTTTCACGATGTCGAAACAAGCGATTTTAAGCTGTTAATTAATTCGTTAAAGGCCTGCAAATCCCGTTTTTAACCGGAATACCAATAATTTGAAGAGATTCGAAATAAGTTAGCAATACTCATTTTATCACAATTACAGTAATCCAATTTAGAACTGCCATATAACCACTGGCTCTTAGCCATTGAGACTCTTGTGTGGTATAAAATAATATTTTATTACATATAGATAGATAGTCAAAAAAGACAATCACTGAAGTCACCTCAATTTTTATACTTTGATGAACTACGTTTTAGGAAATTCATAATTTTATGACTTTCTATAGATATCTGCCTAATTTTTATTCCTTCCTTTAGCAGTCTCGATATCATTAAGGATGGTATCAGAACTCTATTGCGGACTGCTAGCTTATTTTCTTCGTTCATTTTCGTTAGCCAGACCAGGAAGCGGATTTCAGTTATATATCCTTAGCTTAGGAATGTATCTATCTCCCTCATTTTAGCTTTATGAGCTTTATAGCTACGCGTCTATCTCACTCGCTATAGTTTATGCCGAAGCTAAACTGACGGAGATAGGTATAAATATTCCTTATCTAATGATAAAGAATGAGAATTCACTTTCAGAATTTTTTTTTACCCACCCTTTATTCAATATACTTATCTACTCCAAACATCTATTTTACTAATGATAAATTTTAATTTTTACTCCACAACCTCCAGTTAAAGTAATTTAGGTACGTCTCTTAAGGTGACCCAAGACAAATTCGTAAAGATAATTTACCTGTTTTTAAACCAATCTCTAAGAAAACATTAGTAATACGTTCATCAGAAAATATTAAAAAGCCAACGAAAATATCAATTTCAAGGCCTGCTTGGGCAACTTCGACCGTAGGTTCATCCATTACCCCAGGCTGCTCGCCGAATATTGTTTTTACAAGATTTAAGATTTCATCCATAGACATATGAATATTAGTAGACCTGCCCTAAGTGATTAAAAGCGTATTATCCCCACTCCCCATACCGGTTCCATTGAGCCGGCTGGGCTCGCATATGGCCTCAAGTGAAATTTGAAAACGTGACGTCATCATTCTTGTGCGAACTATGGTCGAGGCATCATCGGTTCATTTTACGAAATAACACGGCAAAATGTTGACTTGTTCTATGAAAACTTGTAAAAATAGATGTGAAAAAGAGAATAAACCCAATTGTCGTATTACATTCCATAAGTAAGCATTATTTTACTTTATTTTAAGCTTATTCACACCGTATTATATGGATCAGTTTTAGAAAATATACTATCACATCACAATGTAGCGATTCTCAAGTGTGCTCATCGTTGTTTACTGGGGTAAGTAAATTATGAGACATTTGTAAAAGTGTCTTAACTAAATACTCTGAAACTAACTACGACTCAAACGAAAATAGAAGCTGCCTTACTTTGCCGAATTTGGACTTCGCAAATTAGTTCATAACGTGGCGAGTAATTTGCGCTCCCATGTAGAAATGTCTATTCATTCAAAAGCAGATTTTACTTTTAAGAACTAAATGGTGATATTATAATGCGAGATGCCTATTTACTGTCAGATTGATTTATTGACGAATCACAGTCAGCCTTACTCCCTTCGTTCTTCAACAGTTGATTTTACCCCTCGCCATTATCTTCTCGTCTATTAATTCCTATGTCTGTGATTTCATCACTTATGTCGTTAAGATTCCCAATTTATTTTAGAGACTTGCTAGAGCAAATTCATCCGTAGGTCTGTCCAATACACAAAACCGCTCGTCGCATATTTTTGTGCACGGCTTCTTCACTTACGTCGTTTACGATTACGATTCCGACTTTATTTTAGGGTATTGTTTCGTCTTGACGCAATATATAATTTATCCACCAGACAACCAGGCATATGTAGAAAAAATACTAATGGGTGTTATTAAAATAAAATGCAATAATTGAATGTCATTTTGCATCAGGTTAAACACTTCGCGTAGATTGAAGATAAAAACTGTCAAATTTTTTATTGTTATTGATCGTTCTATGGTTCTAATTTTTATTAATGCGATTTATATCTAATAATGTCATAGTAATATCAAATCGCACCGCTTTAAAAAATGTGTTCAATTTATTTTACACGAATTCATATTCAAGATTGCTGATTATTGCAGTCGACTGTGTATAGTGGTCTTATTAAAGTGCATTTTTTGTGACACCGCACAAGAGGGCACCCGTATGTACAGTGTAAAGTCAAGGGAACTATGTTGCCACCCGGTTGGGCAGCGTTGTGAGGCGGGTTTAGGTAGGAACTGTAGGAAGGGACTTATTAATGCGGGTCTAGAAGATGATTATACAAAGGAGGAGAAACAGATGCCTGTGTCTCGTTCCAAATACTTTACTTTTAAATATAAGTAGATAACTAATAAATCTTAACTCCCTTTCAATATTTTATAATAAGCCATATTCTAAAACTTCCGGTAATTGTTTGGTTTCGGTTGTCTCTTTATTGTACCTTTTTAAAATGTCTGCTCAAAAGATTATCATTTCTGAGCACAAACTGCCTCCTGTTTTATATTATTATGTTTTAGTTTTAATACTCTTGTTTTGTCCTGTCCTGCTGTTATTGTTATTCTAAGTTTTGTCATCACTTTATATAAACAGTATATTTAGTGTTATAATATTAGATCTGTATTGAGTAAAGCACACTGTAGGAATAATTTTAAGAACATGACCACTAATACTAAATTACCGTTTTTAAGTTTGCTACAGTAAAGCGTACTTTATATATAAATGCCATGTTTTCGGAAAAAATAATTTTGCTAAATTATTAAGAATCTCTTCAAATTATTGGTAATCTGGTTAAAATCGGGATTTCAGGCCCTTAACAATTACATTAAAAGGTTTTCTGAACTTTTAGTAAAATGCAAACACGTGTTCATAAAAATCCGATTATTTTCACTTTTCGTCATTATATATTATCAAAGCAAATTCAGGTGTATGAAGACGTGATTCGTTTTATTAGGAATTTATAAAAATGTTTATCAGGTAACGGCCTGCCGTCCCGTTTTTAACTTGTAGAATTTTGTAATAAATTTCAATACTCATTTTTATCCGTGTGTGTCTTGGAAAACACTCATTACTCATTCACCTTCATACAAGTATATAGTTATGTTATTTTGGCTTTTATATGACCGCACTTGAGTATTAATTTTTATATAAACAGACAGGTATATTAACATAAAATGAATGAAGGATTAATATAAAACGTCATATAACGGTATACAAGAATACCGATATCCGGACATTTGTAGAAGACGGAGAAAAATCATCCTGTTAAAATGATAGCATGCCAATTTCCTGATAAAATATTAGTCATTCAAAATATATTGAGAATACGAGTTTTTGTCCAAATAAATATCACGATGGAATGCGACAGCATCAGTATGTCAAAATCAATATTTATATGAACACGTGTTCCGCCGTCCTCATAAAACATTCGATATTAACTAGTGCTTTCATAGGAACTCTATCAGTTCATTCGTTGAAGGCCTGCAGTCCCGTTTTTAACAGGAAAACTGACTAGATTTAAAAAAAATTAACAGTCTTTAATATCAGTAAGTTTTATCCGTGTAAAAGCAGGAAAAGATTTTTGATTTGAGTTTTCGTTTTCGAGTAAATCGAGTCTAAAGTTGAAATATTTTAGGTAAAATTTGAAAAAAAATCGGTCGCTAGGGGGTTAATATCAGCAGTTTGATGTCTTTAATTGCATCGAAATGTAAATCCGGCTCTAAAAGTTTTTTTAACCCTTTAATTGCCGAAAAAAAAAGTAAATACAAATAAATGGTCAGAATGAAGAAAATGTTTATTTTGGGTTCTCTGTGAGTTATAGATTCACAATCCAACACAGTCCAACAGAATTCAGGTCTAAACTAAAAACTTACCTCTTTAAGCTGTCATACCCTTAAATTAAATATACCATTCCTGAGAGAAAGTCCAATTATATCCAATTTTCCAATTATGTCCTAAATCCTTTATATAAATTTCGCTAATAAACAATTAGTGAGATTTACACTTAATTAACGAGTGTTAATTAAGTGTTAATCTCAAGTGACCTACCAGGTAAGTATGGTACTGTATACTATCTCCATATATAGTTAGTAATAACATAGATCATTGTAGAAATGTATTATATATTTGTACAGCGCTCTTCGGGTGATATTGCACAAAAACGGCGCTATACAAGTCATTCAAATATTATTATTATTAATTACCCCGCTTATTTTATTTTTTTTACTGGCAATTTTTTTGATACGTACAGATACATATATAAATTATACAAAATAGGTATAAGGCAGTAACAAAAAAATCCCACAAAGGCGAAGCCTGTGCGTGGGCATAATAAGGTAAGTATTCAAAACATTGGTGGTTGCATTATCTATGGTTTAAATGAAAAAAGAAATATGAATAAAGAAAAAAATATATGTAAAGTACATATAGTTATTTTTGCGTATTTAATAAAAAAAAACAATTTAAAAAGACGTTAGACTTTTTTTTTTAAATTTAGATTTAGGTAACATATTATCATATATAGGTATCATATTCGTAGTATAATTTATAGAAAAAATTCTCTCACTTCCATCTTTTACCCAGCTTTTGACATTTATTTTATACGAGTTTAGGTTTTGGCACATCTTGATGGAACTCGGCAAGGAATTAAACAATTTTGGTCCAATATAGTTAATGTGTCTTTGGGCTAACCTAGTTTTGCAGTGAGGCACTGTGTACACGCATACGTTGTGTCTCTGGCTAGAACGATTTGGATTTTTGCAGAAATTATAAGGACGAGTGTATATATTCTACGAGCACATCGTGTATTTGCAAGAATAAAATAATATTTAAGTTAAACAACAATAACAAAAACAAGAGACAATAATTTTTGAGCCAAATTAAGTTCTTGTTGATATCAATTATTTTAATATTTGATACACTTGATCGTGCTGTCTTCCTCTGGCGTTCAGGACTTCTTCTATTATTCACATTCGCGTCGTGTATCTTCTTACACTCCTTTCTTCGTTCTTCCGCTCTATAGCAACATGCGTGTATTCTGAGAATTGTGAATTATATTTTGGTAATTTGATGAACACACGGCACACGGCATTAGCGATCCGAAATGATCATGATGGAATAAGTACGGGAAGCGATCACGCATTAGAAACATTAAAAACAAATCAAATATTCTTCAAAACACACACACACACAGGTCGAGCTGCCGACATTACTTGTTTGTGAGAACAGTGTGATCGACACGAGGAGAATATTACGTGTGGACGTAATTTGAACTAGAAAGGTCACATCGTATTGGTCATGAAGTTAATTGAAGTTGGTTCAATGCCATGTCATTGGAGTTAATACTTCAGAAAAGGCTGTTTCATTTTAGCAAACTTCCTCTACCTCATGTTATTCCCTTCCCAACACCCGTCAGGCTCACAAAATACCCAAATGGGGATGCAATAGTCTCACTGGCTTCGGGCTGTTGTTGACAACAAATTATCCTTCTCAAATCTCAAAAGTGGTAGCAACAATTATGCGGAAATCCACGAAGAATGTGCGAATTGTATAATAAAAACCAAAACCTGAAGGATTCCAACATATTTTTTGATACATATATATAAAAAAAATGTGTACTTACTTCATTCACTATACTCTTTAAGTACTTTTTTATGTTTATTTTTCGGAATAACTTTATTGAGTAAAACCTCAAATTGTAATATTTAATTATTGAAGACAATATTAGCGATTTCTAAACGAAAATCTGAAACAGAAAAATCAGAAAAGGATACGGTCACATCTAGGACTCGAACCCGGCAAGATAAGGGTCCTGGGTTCTAGTCCTAGATGTGAACGTATCCTTTTCTGATTTTTCTGTTTCAGATTTTCTTTTAGAAATCGATAATATTGTCTTCAACTTCAATAATTACTTTTTTATGATTTATCTCTAAACTTGTATAAAAAATATTTGCACACTTTTATTTGACATTCAGCATTATCTATATACAAAATAATTTTCTTTGATACTTTTTCCTTATTTACCTGTAAAATTCGAATTCTCAAGTTATTGTTTTACAAAATTATCTTTTAATTACTGTCTGTATCTGTGTTTTCTCCTTAAATAAATAAATAAAAGATCAAAGTCTTCCCATATTACTAACTAACTATCTAACCATCACGCCCTTTCCCCGCAGGGGTAGGCAGAGAAAACGGACCACCAAACAACTTGGTCTTAGCATATACCCCTTGCCTCATTCACATTCATACATCGTCTCATACAAACTCTTCTGTTGTTCTGACTCTTGATATGGTCAGACTCAATTATCTGATTCACGTGTCAAAGACATCTACAGAAACACCCAAATACTTCCTTTTAATACCATTCCCACTTTTGAAATAACGAAAACTATATTACAAGTAATTCAACACTCGGCACATTCCAACACTACACTCTATTACTATCTCAAATCAACAAAATATGGACTAAGATCCCTAGAATACATAGCTCACACAAAATATAATCAACTACCCAACGAGATCAAATGTGCAAGTCAATGTAAAAAGACCCAAACTAACATGCTCAAACTTCAACTTATTAATGACTATCTGAAATAATAATGTTGTGTATGTCCCATAATATGTCCATTTAATACTTACAACTATATGTTTCATGTAATGCATATCATTCCCGCAATGAGTTTATTAACTCCTGGGAGTACAATGCTTTATATAATATACTATATTCTGTATTGTATACTTTTAATAAATAAAAAATAATAAAAAAAACACTTGATCGTGCCATGTCTTCCTCGGGCGTCCCTGATTTCAGCTACCATTCACATTTGCGTCACATATTCTTATTTCTTCAATCATTAGCATTTAGTCTATGTTAGCACAACATGCCCAAACCATCTAAGCATCCCTTTCTTAATCTTACTCATTACGCTTACATCAGTCTTACATGCTTTGCGGATCTCCACATTTTTTACACGATCATACATGGTTATACCACACATACGACTCAGGAATCTTATATTACAGTACATGATTTTATCATAATGTATACTAGTTTCCGTGTGCCAGGCGTTGCTTGACTTTTCTCTACTTTCAATAAATATAATATCCATTTATTATATTTATAAAACTTTCGAAAGAAATTCTCTAAATTATAGTAAAAACTCTATCAAAATCCGTTGCGTAGTTTAGGAGAACTAAGCGCACAAACAGACAGACGTAAATAGTGACTTTGTTTGATACTACAGGGATTTCTAATAAGAGGTGTTATTTTGAATAGCCCGCTATTTCGGTAGATGTTACTTTTAAAGCTGTCATTTTTAGACATTTGACAAGTAGAAACTACGCCATTAATAAAAATGGAACGATACACGCTTCAACAACGCATTGAAATTATTAAAATTCACTTGAGTGAATCAAATGCAAATCATCTTGAGTGATGAGGCCCATTTCCACCTCGGTGGCTTCGTCAACAAGCAAAATTGTCGCATCTGGGGCTCGGAAAATCCAAGAATCATTCTTGAAAAGCCTTTCTATCCTCAACGTGTGACTGTTTGGTTGCGATTTATGGTCCGGCGGAGTCATTGGACCTTACTTTTTCGAAAATGAGGCTGGAGCAACAGTTACGGTGAATGGATTGCGCTATCGAGAGATGATTAATGATTTTTTATGACCGGAATTGGATGGTATTGATCTGGACAATGTTTACTTTCAACAAGACGGCGCTACGTGTCACACAAGCAACGAAAACATTGATCTTTTACGATTGAATATAAAAATAACATCTCTTATTGGAAAACCCTGTATTTAGAGATTCGCCATTTTGACTAAATTCAATCTATCGTCGTATCTCTCAGTTAAATATCAGGGTTGGAATCAGAACTCCATCGTGGATTGCTAGCCTAACTGCTTTTAACAACTTTTTACTAGTGACTACTGAATTCAGTCATCCAAATATAGTTTCCTGCTTTCAATATTTTTTATCAACCTTTCCATCTCTCACGAAAATACTTCCCAAATACACAAACTCATCCACTTACTCCAAGAATTCACCATTCATAATTTACTACTGTAAACAATTGATTTATATGACCGGGAGCTATTTTTCGAATTATAAAAGGGTTGCAATTTGAGGCTAGACAGATAAATTTCTTCTGACGGGCACCTGATACTATTTAAAAATAATTTACTGTGAAAGGTGTTTATTAAAAAATCTAACCACATAAAATGAAGGCAGCCTCTTGCATTAAGACGAGGCAATACCCTGAAATAAAACCAGAATCTTAACGACGTAAGTGAAGTAGCCGTGCACAAAAATATTCGACACGCGGCCCTTGTGTATTGGATAGACCTGCGGCTGAATTTGCCCTATCAAATATTTAAAATAAAGTAGGAATCTTAACGAGATAAGTGATGAAGTCGTGTAAAAATGATATTCAGCTCGCGGCCCAGTGTAATCGACGGACCTACGGTCGACTTTGGCCTAGCAGGCGTAGAAAATCGATCTTTCTTTCGATGGTATTACTAAAATCTCACAATTTTTTAAACCGTTTGACATTAACTATTTTTATTCTAAGGTCCCGTTTTTATTAATCTTGAAAATATGTGACTTACATCCGTAGGGATCCCTCTAGAAACATTTGAGGTTTTAGTAATACGTTCATCAGAAATAATTAAAATGAGAGCGTCGGGCAAACCCCCGGTATTAGAGTCTGATAGCAAAAACCATGTGTTTTTGTTTGAAAATTTTTTCGCTTAGAAATATTTCAGATGCTTTATTAAAAACTGCGAGTAGAACACATTTTGGCTTTTAAAATCTGAAAAAAATAAAGAATTATGCCCATAAAGACCACTTAAATGTTCAAAATCTCCTACTTACGAACCCCTTTTTGGTTATGGTTTTATTGTACAATGTGTCAAATTATTTTTTTGAGAAGATGATCATAAAACATTTAGGTATTTGTGCCTGAACTTCGCAAAATAAAATAAAACTCACCTTTTACATAAATCAAAACAGGCTGCTGTTGTTAAGCGGGAATTTCAACCTTATCGCCATTTGCGTAAGGAGGGTTGTTGTTAGCGGCCCGATTCCAGATGTTACACGACGTGGTGCATCGCCTTAAAAAGAGATTGGCGATGAAAAAGTTCTTACATATTTCGTTTGATTTATATAACATTCTTTACGATAGGTGTAGCATACATTTTTGCTGGGTTCAAAGATATAAAATGTTGTGATGCAATGTCACGAACCAGATGCATTTTTATCTCTGGCCGAATGAATGAATGAATTTTTATCTATGGCCTCTAGTAGCCGAATGAACTAATGTATCGGTTTCCCATCCAGGTGCCGCGGACTAACGTCTTATCGGCGTTATACACGAGGCTCTTTGCTCCAGTTTTCATGTGGGTCGTCGTTTCATACGGATTTTGGATGAAAAAAGACGCGGTTTGGTACAGTTTAAGATGGCTGACATTATTTGACATCTGTCATCTGTCTTAGATAACCATATTATATGGAAAGATATGCAATATATCTATTTTCGTTTATATTAATGTATTTTTTACTGATTACGAACATGTTTTATGATTCGGTATTGTGAATTTCGCGTATATTTTTGAAGATTCGTCGACTGCAATGGCAAACCAAATGACATAATGACAAACGCTTTCATATGATATATAGTTAAGTTCAAGGTGTTGCCATTTTTTATAATGTTGCCATTACCGTCCCAAAAAAATGATGTATTCTCTAATAGCAGCTATCTATGAAATCGTTATTATATTTGTCTGATTTATGTTAATAATTCATTCATTTATTTAACCTATCAACAAAGTCCACCAATCCAAAACACTCTTCGATATTATTAGAGATTTTCAGGGCCAAAAGTGTTGCTCTGATTTTATTGGGTTATTATGCTGTGTTGCTCTTCCTCCTTCTTTTTCAGTCAACGTATCGGTGTGTTTATGTATTTAGAAGTGATACAATATTGCAGCCATAGCTAACCACCACCCTAGGTTCTTCGCTTCGTTTGGTTATTTAGCAAGGGTGCCCGGGTTCATCGGGTTCAGGATGCGCTTGACCATCAGCTGTGTGACACACTGATCCCTGATATTCATATGTCCGTCACTCCTGGACACACTGATCCCTGATATTCATATTATGTCCGTCACTCCTGGACACACTGATCCCTGATATTCATATTATGTCCGTCACTCCTGGACACACTGATCCCTGATATTCATATTATGTCCGTCACTCCTGGACACACTGATCCCTGATATCCATATTATGTCCGTCACTCCTGGACACACTGATCCCTGATATTCATATTATGTCCGTCACTCCTGGACACACTGATCCCTGATATTCATATTATGTCCGTCACTCCTGGACACACTGATCCCTGATATTCATATTATGTCCGTCACTCCTGGACACACTGATCCCTGATATTCATATTATGTCCGTCACTCCTGGACACACTGATCCCTGATATTCATATTATGTCCGTCACTCCTGGACACACTGATCCCTGATATTCATATTATGTCCGTCACTCCTGAACACACTGATCCCTGATATTCATATTATGTCCGTCACTCCTGGACACATTGATCACTGATATTCATATTATGTCCGTCACTCCTGGACACACTGAATGGTAGCAGAAGTCGAGGACGCCCGAGGAAGACATGGCACGACCAAGTGAATCAGATACTTGAGTCGGGCCATGTCAAGAGTCAGAACAATAGAAGAGTATGTATGAGTCGATTTATGAATGTGAATGAGGCAAGGAGTGTGTGCCAAGACCGAGTTGTTTGGCGGTCCGTTCTCTCTGCCTACCACTGCGGGGAAACGGCGTGATGGTTAGTTAGTTAGTTAGGTCCTCTTGAATGGGGTTAATGTAAAAATAGCAATGATAATAGTATTTTTGGATTTCCGTTTTTTTAATCATACAGCAACGAAGAAACAACAAACGATTGAATGGTAAATTTGAATATAATTTTAAATTTGTTTTAGAAATTCTGAAGCTCTACGATTAGCAGAGGGGATTAGGAAAGAAGTGTTCTCTGCCTAATGCGACGGAAACGCGCCATGTATGTTTGCTTGTCCATTTGCCCACAGCCTGCAACCTGTAACACATTTGGCAAAGCATTTTATAAGCACATGGGGCCGCGAGTGATTTGACTAATACCTATAATAATTGATCCGTGTTATAGTTCAAAAGCTTAATTGCAAAACGACTCTCAAACCAAAAGACTGTTCTGTGGGAATATTGCGAATCCATTCATACTATCTTAAGGCGATGCCATATGTAGTAATGCAAAATCATGTGTTTTTGGTTTGAAAATTTGGTCGCCTAGAAATGTTTCAGATGCTTTAATTAAATACTGCGAGTAGAATACATCTTGGACTTTGAAATAATCGAATATGTTTTAGATTAGTCTTTTTATAAGCCCAGAAAAAAATAATGTAAAGGCCTATGAAAACTGCTTTAGAGTTCAAAATCTCCTACTTACGAACCCATTTTCGGTTATCAGTTTATTGAGTGTGGCAAATTAAGTTATTTATAAAATGATCGTAAAAAAATTAAATATTTATGCCTGAACATCCACAAAATAAAATAACTTAAACCTTATCGCCATCTACGTAAGGGTTGTTATTGATAGCGGCTCAATTTAAAATATTACACGACGTAGTGCATCGCCTTAAGTCCAGTTTTTCTAAATGAGATGTAGAAGGTATTATTTCCTATTATTTTAGTGTGCAAAATTTCGTCAATAAATTCACTGTCAAAATTCCGCTTTAAGGGATGGGAAAACTGGTTGGGGTGGAATTTTTAAGCCTCATGTAGTGAGTTTTCTTCTATTTAGAAGGACAAGTGTGCAAATTTTTATCAATATCGGAATAAGGTTAGAGATTTTTTTAAAAACAAACCCACATTAAGCCACTCTTCTTTATATTAAACAAGATGAATTTCCCGGCGTTGCCCAGGTTTTAAGCAAAGTTTTTAAAAACAAAGGTAGAAAGCAATTATTTTCCTCTTATTTTGAAAAATTTCATCAAGAGATGGGAGAATGGAATAGGGTGATTTTTTGAATCTACATATTATAAGTAGCGTCTCTGTTTTCAAATATAGTTTTCAGGAATGCCTAATAGAGTATAGGATACAAAGGTCGACGCTTACCTCGCCGTTTCGCATACTTTAGGGGTGTCGTGTCGATTACAATAAAGAAGATTGTATTTCACAGAATCTATCGTTTATTACACTTATTCGCAATATTACAAACACAACGTTAATATCAGAAGAAATGTAGGCGAGCTACGTACGCGAGCCGCCACACCGAACCAGTCTCCAACAGCGAATGGACATCGGCGATTGCTCCGCTCAGCGGTAAGTAGCACGCTGGGGATACCATATAGAAAAATAATATTATGGCTACTAAATGCGCGCGTAGTGGCTGCCTACAAGAGATTTTTTTTATTTTTTTTTATTAATATTTTTTCTGGTATTGGTATACATTAGTATAATTTTACAATAAAGGAAACACTTTTTTATATGTAAACATTTAAAAAAATAAAGAATAATACATTTAGCAGATTAACCAAAAAAATCCAACATTAACAGTAAATTAGTTTATCATTTCATCGTTACAAATCACTAACTTATTTTGTGGAGTCATTGTGTAATTTAGGCCTAAACCAGCTTCTTACAAACATTATTCTTTGCTTGTATTCGTATAAAAATAATAAAACATACATCAGCTCTTGTTTGATTGTGTATGTGTACATTTATCAACATAATAAATCAAGTAGTATGTACACAGTTGATGGATTATAGAACATATTATTTGATATAGGATTTTTGCCGGTGGTTATAGTTCTTGGAATTAAATACAAAAGCTTGCTTTGTGCTTTACAGAAATCAGCAGTTGGTCATTGAGATAAGCCTAAAAATTTATGTTATGCAGATTTCAAATAAGCATTACAGGAGGATTATGCTTCTTATCATTTGAACGAACAAATAGGTATAAAAATTATTATAAAAAATGTTTCTAGATACGTTTGGAGGCCTGGATAATATTTATGTAATTTTAGACTTTCTGTTGGTCGCCTTAAACAATTCTTGGGAAAACTCCAGAGGCTGTGCATGGAAGTTGGGCTTGTAATGGACAGAGGCTTCTGAAGTAGCATAGATCATGGACTGCTGGTCGATACAATGAGTCCCTGGCCATAATAGAACAAAAGGAAGATGATTTGTCCATCTTAGGACGATTAGGCCCTTTCTAGAACTACCGTAGAAGAATAAACCCATTTATAAGTATGTACTCCAATTAGGTGCTGATAGACCTCTGTCATTCACTCAACGAGTCTGCATTGACCATCGACATTTTTAACGTAACCTACAGGCAGTTTAACAATTTTCTTTTGACGTATGTCACAAAGTAGTGAAACTGACCTTTTTATGTGTTTTGCTATACTTTTTGTCTAATTTGTAATCTTTTCCATAATGTATTGGTGAATAACCGTTTTACGGAGAACATGAAAAATAAATAAATAAATAAATAAATTTAAAGTAATGAAATATTGTTATATACATTATCTGAGGTTATACTGCTTATATTAACTTCCATTTATTATTTCATAAACTATTTTATCTTAACTTTTCCATATAAATTTATAATATTGTTATCCCTGTATGATAACCAACACTTTCTATTATGTCTTCACGGTTTAAAATGTATACAACTTTATAATTTATACTCACTTATGTGTCCAATACGTCTGTCTCGACACAGGTATATCCAAGTGAGACAGATATCGAAAAACACCTGTAAAACAACTTTATACTGGTAAAAAAAATATATATATATAATAATAATAATAATTCGATGATATGTGTAGCGCTATTTTTGTGTAATATTACCTCAAGGGTGCTTTACAATATGACTTCCTAGGCTCTCATTATATATAAACAGAAAACATACTAACCTTGCAGGTCACTTCAGATAAACACACTTTCATTAGAAAGTTTACGCTTGAAGAAGATACGACTTTGCACGTAGAGGACGCTATATTAAAAACACTGGAAATAACATTTGTTAACGTTTGAATGCCGCACAAGAGTCCCAACTGCTCCGTGTAGAGCCAGTGAATCTATGGCATCCCCAATTTGGGTGTGTTGTGAGATGCAGTCCCGTTTTTAAGCGGATTACCAATAATTTGAAGATATTTTTAATACAGCAGCAATACTCATTTTTATCCGTGCATCTCAAGATGTGGAGAGTCTTGAACGCCTTTCGGAAATGCCTTACTCCTGCCATCGTTGACTATCTCCCTCAATTACCTTACACCCAAGGATGCGGTATCCAGTTTCCAGTCCAGTCTTCCACGCCATCCAGCCTTCCAATACTCCTTCCTCCTGGAGGCTTCTATTACAGAAGCTGCTTTGATGGTTTGCTATCTTCCAACCTTGCTATATATCCTGCCCAGCCGAGCCGTCCCAGTTTTACAAAAAATAATTATTGTTATTGACAACTATTACTAAATAATTGTTAAAGCGAGTGGTTATATCTGGTCAGACACTATTGTTTTGTATGGCTCCAAAGATGTATATAATCCTGATGATTTTGTTCATGTGAATACCTCAACTGCTTCCGAGTGACTTTAGCCATTGGGACTATGGCATCTCCAATTGGGGTAAATTATGAGGCTACAGAGAGTGAGGAAAGAACGGAGTAGAGAAAAGGGAAGGTTGGTAAGCTTTGACTATTCAGATCTAGTCATTTCAGAAAATATTTCGTTTCTGAATAAATCATTTTTATTCTGTCCCCAGAACAATATTGATAGTATTAACCACTTAAAATATTTTTGAAAGCGCCGAATCCTAAATTCGGGATATAGGTTATTAACCGCTTGGCCAGAAAGATATTCATAATAATATTGTAAAAAATAATTCAACATGTCTAATCACGTCCAACTATCGCCAATCACCATACACCACAACAAAACAATTTTTTCTAACAATCGTGATAATGAAGCCTTATAACTTATAATGATGTGAGTTACACGTGAGTATTTATTAGCAAGTGCTTATTAAATTACACCTGCTGAAAAATTCTCGCGTCACCGTGCGAATTGCTGATTCAAGGAGGAGAATAGCTAATGAAACAGCATAATTAACTTTTACTGGCGAGTCTTAATGTTGAAAACAAACCGGATTTAAATAGTAAAACATATTATTGGAATGGTGCAAGGATCAGTTAATCTAACTAACTTCTAAGACAAAAGAATCAAATGAAGGTATGTACCGAATAAATCTTTTTTTATGACGCCATTTATTTGAAAATTTTCTTTTTGTGGTATTATGAATTCTATAAAAATACGAGATTAATAACATAAACTTATAATTATATTTAATGCCCGCTCAAAATCTTTAAAAACCTTTGTAAACTTATTTTATAAAAACAAAAAATTACTTTACCTAGCCATAAGAAATGTCTCTTGAATATGGCATAAGCCCTCGCATTTCGAATTTCTACCGATTAATAACACATTTCTTTTCCTAAAATAATATTGTTTTAGAAAATAGTATTTATACATTTGTACAGTTGAAACGGAAATTATTTGAAATTTTCTCCATGGAAAAAATAGCAAAGTATGCTCTGAAAATTATTAAAAACACATTTTTCTGTTATTTAACATGATATAGATAGGAAAAAAATCATAGTTTATGTTTAAAAGCAACATGTGCATTTGTCGAGAGATTTTTGCTCTCTTTTAAGTGAGTCATGTTTTATGAAATATTTTCACAATTTTTCCTTAATTATTAGCGTTTTAATATAAGCGCGCTCCATCTATCATTCGTATTTACGTATTTCCGTTTCAGACCATATTATTCTTATTTTTTGACGCTTTCTACGGCGCTTTAATCTAATAAAGTTATTTTTACCGATTGACTATACGACAATATAAAATTAGTTAATGAACATTTTTAGTAAAAATAATTTTTAATTGTACTTAAATACGACAAATTATTCCAGATAATACACATAGAAGTTTTTTAGGAAAAATAGAGGTGTTAATTTTTTTAATGAGTATAATAAATAAATACGGTTGTGAACACGTTTAAATTAATTACAATAGTATTCCACCTCGAATTAACAGTCTCAAAACAAGATAATTTAATAAATACGTATTAATTATTACGCGAAAATGTATTTTTTTAATTGGCAGCAATCTATAACGACTTAACTATAAAATTGTATTATTTTAATGAATATAAATATCTTTGTACGCACCTTTATACTATTCTATTATTTTAATCAGGACCCAGTTCGGTTCCTTGCTGAACGCCATAAATTGGTTAAGGCGTGTGTTTTTGGTTTGAAAATTTGGTCGCCTAGAAATGTTTCAGATACTTTAATTAAATACTGCGAGTAGAATACATCTTACAGCCTTTGAAATGATCGAGTATTTTTTAGATAAATCTTTTTATAAGCCCAGAAAAAAATAATGTATAAGGCCTATGAAAACTGCTTTAAAGTTCAAAATCTCCTACTTACGAACCCATTTTCGGTTATAATTTTATTGTATAATGTGGCAAATTAAGTTATTTATAAAATGATTGAAAAAAAATTAAATATTTATCCCTGAACATCCACAAAATAAAATAAAAGGCACTTTTTGGCCATGTTTTTTTCTTACATAATTCAAAACAGGCGGATGGTGTTAGGTGGGAATTTAAACCTTATCGCCATCTACGTAAGGGTTGTTATTGATAGCGGCTCAATTTAAAATATTACACAACGTAGTGCATCGCCTTAAATGTGTTTTGCCGGGCCATATCTTAATTTCTAAGACCGCATATTTTAACATGATCGTGTCGCTCATGAGCTGCGTTTTGCCCACCTCTGATAAATGAAACGATGTGGTATTATTTATTAGAATATGCTTTGCTTAAAAGAGACCTGTTATTGGATTTAATGTGTTAATTGGATACCTACAGCTATAAAAAAACTATAATAAAATTGAGAAACTATTTCTTTCATTAATTCGATAGGCACTCCCCGTGACAGTTATCTAGTGATAATTAGTAGTACCTACTGATGTAATAGTTATTCCATCATTTTTACTTTCCTTTCCTAGTCGGGTCGGGGATCTGAAGCCTTGTGCAGTATCGGTGGTCTTGTTCAAATGAAAACACAGTTTCTCCTGGCACAGTTCTGCATATGTTTTCCAATCTTCTCCACTGGGTAGAATATATTATGTGAAACCGCACAAGACGCTCAATATTCTCCCAACCGTCTGAAGCCAGTGAGAATATGGCATCCCCAATTGGGGTATTTGGGAGAAGAAGGAGATGGGGTAGAGGAAGGTGGGTAAGTACCTGGCTATTCAGATCTGGTCACTAGACACAGCCAAAGTTATTTAATTCAAGCAACATTTTAATTTTGTATTGTGAAAGCATCGCCGACTCTGGAACGTGCTGCAAATATATTATTTTAAATGAGTGACTTGTGAAATAACACAAATTAATCATATAAAATTGTTGAGAGTCTGACTCCTCGACCACGGAGCCCATCAACGTTAAGGGTTGTTGCATATCTGCGTGTACAGCAAGCAATGTTCTTAAAGTTAAATATATCGACCGAGCAAGTTATTTTTCCCTACACGATACCACCTCTGAGAACAAGAATTGTACATAAAAATAGTGCGAGAAGCAACTACATTAAATGGAACATGGAGTTTAGTGTTCTATTTATTCGGTACGCTAATATGTATTGTTTTGCCTACCGCACGTTGATTACTTTTATCTGGAAACTCGACAACATTTATGCTTGTTGAACACTCGTGGTCATTTTGAATGCATGACGTCAGCACTAAACATTATGTTGTGTATGGTTAGCTTCACTTTTGCTAAAATAAACACAATAATGTCTCTAACTGTCTTGTTTTATGTTCCAGTACATTTAAATGCAATCAATTGGATAATTTCGTTTGCTCTGCAATGGAATTCGCTTGAATTTAACCCAAAATATATACACACCTCGAACGTTAAATAAATCAATGATAATAATACTGAAGCGTTAATTTAATGCCTACGCGGGTAAAAGATATTAAAGCTGAATTGCATGACAGTTGATTAAACTATTAAGATTAAACAGCATGCAATATGTGGCGTCATTTTAATTTAAATAAAATTGTAAACACTACTATTTAACAAAAAAAGGATTGATATGTTTAAAAACCTATGGTTTTTTTGACAGGATGAACGTATGATAAAAATTAACAAATTTAAAAATAGACAAACATATCTCAATGAGCGTTGATTAGTTATTATCCATATTATTCTTTTGATGTAAAGAAAGGGTTCAAATTTTTAAATACAAATACAATGGGTTTACAATGAGATAACTTCAATATTTTAGAATTTAGAAAAGATGTTTTTAGTCAATAAATATTATCAAAACCAAATATTTTTTTGAATTGGCCATCTTTTAAATTAATTTTCACTTTGATATGTATTAATAAAAATAGATTTTTTGTTAGGTCTAAGATGTCAGGCGAGTGTAAGTGAAACAGAGCGATGGGCCATTGGGTAAACGACACACAAGGCTTCTTCTTTATCAATGATAACATCGCAAAAAACAATTACAATATTTTATAGAATTGCTAACGAAAGGCAATCATATTACTCTTAAATCAATTATAGTTAATTGGATTAGCATCTGACATAAAAAGCGTTTATTGCTCGCTACAATCATAATAAACTACGGGATCAGAACTTTTTCATAAACTTTTATAATTGGATTCATTTCGTGAACGAGGTGTTAAAATGGCTAGTAATTGGTACTTTATTTTATTGAACTTTACTATAAAGCAGGACGATCTGTTTGTTTCGGAAGCAGCAAAATCACTCGGTCTGTTACAGAAAACATTTTTATTGAACAATTGAAAGAACAGAAAAGACAATTTGTACTCTTTTTTCTTATTTTTAGAGATATACATTGATATTTCATAGCTCCTTATCTCAAGATTATGCTTTCCATTCCGTTACTTTTACGTTCCACTTATAAGTTTCCACCAATATAGTCTCGGAATGGAAGTAAAGGGTCAATATCAGAAGGGAAAAAAATTCAATGTTTTCTCAAATTTAAGTAACAGCTGTATACTATCTAAAAATATATAATGCAAGACATCAGTAATTTACCCAAAATTAAGAAATTAGACTTATTAAATGTACATAGTAAATATCCATTTTCTTGATTTAAATTATAGGTATACGGTTCCGATAGTTGTACATTACTGACAACATAAAGCAAATTATTAATGTTTCCCGTTAAATATACCCAACTTTCCAATATTCTATCATACATAACTATTAAAACACGAATAATAGTGGGACATAACAAAAAAGCAAAGTACAAAGTTTCCGAAAATGCCGAAATTTAACTAACCATCACGCCGTTTCCACAGCTTAGACTGCTTAGAGCACGGACCGCCAAAAGAACTCGGTATTTGCATACACTCCTATAATAATATTTTAATGCTTTGTATAGCGCCGTTTTTGATCAAAATCACCTCTAGGGCGCTGTACAAATATATAATACATTTCTACAATTATCTATGTTATTTTTTTATTTTATTTATTCAATAATTGATCAATTTACAGGCTATAATCATTAATATTAACTAAGTTTTCACTGCTTTTGATTTCTAATGTTCCTCTTCTATAGAAGCTTGCGCTTGTGTCTAGAAGAGTGGTGAGCATCAAGAAGAAAAATATTTATTACGGGTTGTTTCGGAGAACTTGAACAATTCTTCAAATTTAAAAGTTAATTTTCAAGTTCTGTGAAAGATATTTTTAAGTTCTGTTTTTATTTCAATTCTGTCAAGCAACTAGCCTATAATGATATAATAACAGAATTTGAATAGGACTTTCATAGAACCCGTAAATGAACGTTGAAATTTGATGAATTGTTCAAATTCTCCGAAACAACCCGTCCGTGTTTGTAATTTGTAATTATGATTTAAAGAAATTTGAATATAAAAATTTATAATTAATTAAAATGATAGTTTCATCATTTTGGTATTTTTACATTGAACTTCTCTTTAATCGCTTTTAGTAGGTGTTTATCGTTTTAGATTGTTCTGATATTTTCGGGTAGGCTGTTGAAGTATTTTTTCCCTAGATATATGTAATGATGCTGAGCAAGAAAATAATATTACTAACAATATTATTGAGATCAACACTTAATTAACATAAACTAATTGTTTATTAGCGAAATTTAGATACAGGATTTAGGACATAATTGGATATAACTGGACTTTCTCTCAGTAATGGTTAATTTAATTTAAGTGTATGACAGCTTAAAAAGGTAAGTTTTTAGTTCAGACCTGAATTCTGTTGGACTTGTTATGGATCTTAGTTCCGGAGGGAGTTTATTCCAAGCCTTCGGCCCAGATACTCCGAAAGCGCGATCACCAAACTTAGTATTTGGCTTGCGCATAGGTTCTATCAGTCTGCCTACAGCTGATGATGTTGCTGATCTAAGCGTTGACTGCCTCAGACCAGTGTTTTCCGGGAAGCATAGTTCAGAGATCTAGGGTGGGGCCATTTCATTGATGGATTTAAACACCATCCAGCACAGGTTTAGCACTTAGTTCCGGAGGGAGTTTATTCCAAGCCTTCGGCCCAGATGCTCCGAAAGCGCGATAACCAAACTTAGTATTTGGCTTGCGCTTAGGTTCCATCAGTCTGCCTAGAGCTGATTCGCATTCCTTGCCTCATTCACATTCAAACATCATCTCATGTATTATATATATGATTATTGTCTTCTATTATTCTGACTTTTGACATAGCCCGACTCAAGTATTCACTTGATTGTGCCGTGTGCCGTGGATTGGGCGTCCCCGACTTCTACCATTCACATTTGCATTATATAATCCCTTTACATTCCTTTCTTCGTTCTTTCGCTGTACATGTACAATACATCTAAGCGCTCCTTCCTAATCTCCTAACGCTTACTTACATAAGCATTTACAAATTTCCACACATGCGCCACAGGTATTTCATTTCTACAGCATTCAAACAGCTTCTATTCTTCCTTCAAAAATATTTTCAACTCCACAAACCAAGTCACATTTTGAAAAACAAAATGTATTATTTGATCAAGAAAATTATTTGTTTCGAAAATTTAAAAGCTACCAAAAGCTCGTCGATGATTGAATTCATCAGTATCCTGTAGCCTCGAGTGGTTTCACCCAATTTTTTCACCGTCTGCTAGTTAGTCACCATTGCTAACTTACAAACCCTTCTGCATCTAGTGCTAATCATTAAAATTATATATGATGATTCATAATATGTACGACGGCGAAGACTCAACTCGTACGTAATACCAAATATTTATAGTGTTATACTATAATTTATTTTAATTTTTGATATTTTTCTTTCATCTGCTTTTAACTAAACTTGACTTGTAAAGAAGTACCTACTTAACAAAAATGTTATTTTATAGTTTCTCTTACATTGTTCTAAACACCTTACAAAATTATGAAATACTTAAAAAGAGTTGATTAATTGCGTTCATATTATAATTGCTACAAAAATTCAAGTATTATTGCAGTATGGCTGATTTATTAAGATCCGGTTAAAAACGGGATTGCGGGATTCCTGTTAAACTTTTAGCGCATTTGTAATGTGTCGGAACACATGTTCGTGTATCTGCGTTTTTCCTGAAATGTACAATGACGAGAAGCAAAAAAGTTAAAATTTTTGTGAACACGTGTTACGACATCGAAATAAAACATTTGTGTTTTGCTGAAAGCTTACTAAGAAACCTATCATTCGTTAAAGGCCTGCAATCCTGTTTTTAACTAATAATTTGAAGAGATACTTAAGCCCCCGCATTCCCAATTTGTAATGATTTATAAAAAGTTTCTTTTTAACTGTTTAAGTTGTAAAGTTTCAAAAAAAAAGTTATTTTTGAAGATAATATCTATACATTTGTTATGTTAAATTCCTTAGATGAAAAAAAAAAACACAAAGTGAGCTCTGAAAATCATTAAACACACGTTTGTTCTGTTATTTAATATTTTATAGCCATGGAAAATTCACACGTATCTTTAAATTAACTAAAGCATTTGTCGAAAGGTTTTTGCTTTATTTCAAAGGAGTCGTGTTTTATTAAATATTTTTAACCATTTTCGTTTGAACGCTTACTACGGATCCTAAATAAATTAATAAGCCATATTTTAAATCGTTAAGTTTTTTCCGTGCAGATTTAACTTAACCGTCTAGAAACACATTTAGTACATAGCGGGTGGCTTCTATTTTAGCGTTTTAGTGAAAACATTAATTCAACTTTACGAATCTAAAAAAGGCCATCAACAGTTAAATTACCTTAAATACTACCCACTTAACATTATGGTGAAGTTACCTAGATAAAATACCTAAAAGATTCGTGTTTGTGATAGCGCGATTTTTTTCTCGAAATCCGACACTTTTACGCGAAAAATGCGATTTGGCATTTTCATCCAAACCTCGAACGTCGAAAACGTCATATACCCATTATCAATCATTTTTCTACTTTGTAGAAAAATACGAATCTCAGCCATTTTTGGGTTGCAATGTATCTAAAAAATAATGGTTACAGATTAGTCGTGCTACGCCATTCGATATGGTTTATAAATCCCGCCCTTCTAATGAAGGAGACACAAGTGTGCGCCACATGTCGCAGGATTCGAGTGTTATGACGATTTAATTGCCGCAAAGTCTACATTTTACAGAAATGGTCTACAATATCTACATAGTCCACATTGGCATCGGGGTGAAGAGAGATATTATAGTATGACAATTGACAGTGACTCTGCTGTCTCGTTTTCGCAAATCATTTGGAAATTATTCAAATAATACTTAATGAACTTTTGAAGGGTTTGCTGAAAGGATATTAGAATAATAATAATACTCGAATGATTTCACCGGACGCTGCACAAATATGTATATAATCTTATTACTAACTACTGGCTAGACAAACTACAGGGTTTTCCAATAAGAGGTGTTATTTTGAATAGCCCGCTATTTCGGTAGATGTTACTTTTGAAGCTGTCATTTTTTGACACTTGACAAGTAGAAACTATGCCATTAATAAAAATGGAACGATACACGCTTCAACAACGCATTGAAATTATTAAAATTCACTTGAGTGAATCAAATGCAAATCATTTTGAGTGATGAGGCCCATTTCCACCTCGGTGGCTTCGTCAACAAGCAAAATTGTCGCATCTGGGGCTCGGAAAACCCAAGAGTTACTGTTAAAAAGCCTCTCTATCTTCAACGTGTGACTGGTGTGTTTGGTGCGGTTTATGGTCCGGCGAAGTCATTGGACCTTACTTTTTTGAAAATGAGGCTGGAGCAACAGTTACGGTGAATGGATTGCGCTATCGAGAGATGATTAATGATTTTTTATGGCTGGAATTGTATGGTATTGATCTGAAAACGTTTACTTTCAACAAGACGGCGCTACGTGCCATACAAGCAACGAAACCATTGATCTTTTACGATTGAATATCAAAATAACACCTTTTATTGGAAATCCCTGTATTATAACAACTTACTAAAATATTGTTTCCACCTGTTCGTCGATCACTGATACAAAACTATTTGTACAATGCATTTGACCAATGAACGTGATACTGGATTAAAATATAAATGTTATTTATTTATATTCTGTACAGGAAGATAATAATAATAATAATAATAATAATTGGATAATTTGTAGAGCGCCGTTTTTGTGAAAAATCACCTCAAGGGCGCTGTACAATTTATTTCCTAGGATCTACATTTGTTATTTAGAAATGATATAGACAGGAGACAGGACCTTACTTACCTGGCAGGTCACTTGAGATTAACACTGTTTATTGTTTACTAGCTATAACCCGTTACTCGTTGAAGTGGCTCAGTTTATCTGTGCAGAAAGATAAACAATAGCGCGTTTTTCTTTTACTGTCTTAATTGTTTTTACGTCCAACAGATGGCGCTGTTTTAATAAACAACAGATGGCTTTTTTTAATTGTATGTTTTTACCTGTTACAGGTGACATCTATATAATATAGGCATATAAAAGCACGCGCGTATTTGAATGCAAAGTTGTGTCAACATTTCAAAGCAATCAGTGAAGAACTTTCAAAGATTTAAGATTTGAACAAACGAACATTTTCATTTTTATTTATAATGATATAGGTAGATTAAAGATATTTTAGCTAAATAGCCTTTACAGTAATATAGTATGGGTAATCTTACGATATAAGTCATAGCTGTAATTAATGAAGTGTTAGTACATTATGTTTGTTAGTACATTATGTTTGTAAATTGTGTACATTATGTTTGAGTACATTATGTTTGTTTGTGTTAGTACATTATGTTTGTACATTAGTACATTAAGTTTGTACAGCGCCCTTGAGGTGATTTTGCACAAAAACGGCGCTATACAAGTTATCCAATTATTATTATTTGACTCATAGCTTTTGCGAAAAAAACAGCTGTTCCCCGTACCCATCACACATAAATCGTCTCCCTTGCTATCATAGTGAGAAACGTGATCTAAACGGTGTTAGAAAGAGAAAACACCACGCTTTATATTTTCATCTAGATAGATAACCACAGAAGGATTAAAATATGCACCTCGATGAAACCAAAGGTTCCATGCGCAATTTAAGAAAAAAATCATATATTTTGTGAATAAAAAAATATATATTTTTATGTAAAACGACAAAAAAGGTGTGTTGACCACAATGTTTATACGAGTATAACATTTGATAAGTAAAACTTTTTTTCTTGTCCGTAATTTTAGTTAATTGTTTAAACGAAAAAACGCAAGGTGAGCCATTACAAACTTTTTTACGTTTGCATAAAAATAAAACATATTTCTAAAATTATAAAAATCATTTCTAAGAATAAAATTTGAAAGCATTCTTAAAACAGTATTTAATTTTGAGATGCTTTCAGAAGTATTCCATTCATATGGATTTTTAAATTTAAATTTAATTTATTGAAATACCCACGAATTCCCCGAACTTGTCTCTAAAAAATATAATGTTCAGCATGCCAGAAGCCGGAAGGATTATCAAACCGATCAATTATTCATCGCTATCTTCTAAGCATGATTTCAATAATAATAAATATTTGGATGATTTGTATAGCACCATTTTTGTGCTAAATCACCTCAAGGGCACTGTAAAAATATATAATACGTTTTTACAATGATCTATCTTATTACTAACTATATATGGAGTTAATATACAGTACCATACTTACCTGGTAGGTCACTTGAGATTAACACTTAATTAACATTAACTAAATGTTTATTAGCGAAATTTAGATACAGGTTTTTGGACATAATTGGAAAATTGGATATAATTGGACTGACTTCCAGGAATCGTATATTTAATTTAACAGCTTAAAAAAGTAAGTTTTTAGTTTAGACCTGAATTCTGTTGGACTTATTATGGATCTTAGTTCCGGAAGAAGTTTATTCCAAGCCTTAGGCCCAGATGTTCCGAAAGCGCGATCACCAAACTTAGTATTTGGCTTGCGCTTAGGTTCCATCAGTCTGCCTACAGCTGATGATGTTGCTGATCTAAGAGTTGACTGCCTCAGACCAGACTCCCTAAAGCTCACGTCATAATACATATGCACACTTCCTGCACGGTCTTGATCCTAAGAACCCACTATAAAAAACATATAAGTAAATCCACTACATCCAGTCCCTTATCGAACCTACTACGCGTTGCATAATGGCAAAAAGGTCCAAAAAGAGCTAACAGGACCCACTTCCCGCTTGACCGGCCAAGATTGCATAATAAAGGTACTCTGCCTGAGTCCTTTTTTCATCCTGTCCCGACCTTGGCCTTGTTATTGTACCCGTGGGTCTTTTTTATACACTCCTACAACACACATCCACACACAACACACCTTTAAGAACCTACACACTGATATTGTTGGGCCGAATTCACACAGAGCGATTATTGTAATAAATATATTTGGCTAATTTATATAGCGCTGTTTTCGTGTAAAATCACCTCAAGGGCGCTGTACAAATATATTTACTAACCCCTTCAGCATTTGAGGGTTATATATGACTGGTCGTCCATATTTTACTAAAGCAATTTTATATTTTTTTCTATCATTCGGAAATACTTCATTTTATTGACGTTAGAAAGAGAAATAATAACTCTTCCCAGTTTGCCTCAAATATTTGTACTGGAATCCATTAAATCAATCCTAAAAATAGCCAAAATTAATAATTTTTAGATATTGTAACAATCAGCTTTAAAACTTATTTCTAATTTTTTATTATATGAACGAGAAATAAAATGAATGTACAGTTTTCTTACAAATTCCCCAAAAAAAACGAATGTGTTTTCAAAATATCGAATTCTTTCAATTTTTCTACGATTGGAGTAAAAATGTAAGCAATAATAATTAACCCATCACTTTTGTTCTCTTTGCAAAGTTTTCTTCGTATTTCAAATGCGCTGTATATACATTTTTTTCGTAAAAACATACTGTTTTAGAAACTAGATAAAATTATATTTCCGGTGTATGCATTTAAAATAACCATTTCTATATCTAAATAATAAAATTTTAATATCAAATTAATCGTGAAAAATATTGTCGAAAACGCTAACTAAATTTTTGCTTTTGTACGTGTTTTACTCCAATCATAGAAAAAATTTGTTGAAATGAGATCCCTGAGGCGTATGTGTGGTAAAACCATGTTTGATCGTGTGAGGAATGTGGAGATCCGCAAAGAGTGCAAGGCTGATGTAAGCGTAATGAGTAAGATTAAGAAAGGGACGCTTAGATGGTTTGGGCATGTAGAGCGAATGAGCGAAGATAGGAGTGTAAGGAGGATATATGATGCAAATGTGAATTGTAGCAGAAGTCGGGGACGCCCGAGGAAGACATGGCACGATCAAGTGAATCAGATACTAGAGTCGGGCCATGTCAAGAGTCAGAATAATATAGGAGTATGTATGAGACGATGTATGAATGTGAATGAGGCAAGGAGTGTGTGCCAAGACCGAGTTGTTTGGCGGTCCGTCCTCTCTGCCTACCCCTGCGGGGAAACGGCGTGATGGTTGGTTAGTTAGTTAGTTAGTTAGATATTTCGAAAACACGTTCGTTTTGTAAGAAAAAATTATAAAAAAACTTTACCTTCACTTTTATATCGTCCATATAATAAAAAATAAGAGATAATTTTTTAAATTAAACCGATTGTTACGATAGCGACGCAAAATTTTAATGAATTCCAGTATAAATATTTGAAACAAATTGTCAAAAAATGTGGTATTTCGGCATGATAGACAAAAGGTAAAAATACTTATAAAATATAGACGCTCGCACATATATGACCCTAAAACGCTGGAGGTCATCTGCGTGCAAAGTTGTAAACGCTTTTTAATAAAAAGTGTGTTTATCTGAAGTGACATACCAGGAGAGAATATTTTAAATATAAAATACGAAGCCTAGGAACTTCAAATAAATTATATAGCGCGCTCAAGGAGAATATTCACAAAAACGGCACTATACAAATTATCCAATTCTTATTACTAATAATGCGTTTTTTTAAATTAAATGTGTACAAGGGCTATTATGCCCTTGTCAGGTCAATTCCTAGCTAGGCGATTAACTGTTCTATGGAACCAAAGCTCCAGTTAATACCTGGATGACTTTTATAGCGCCGTTTTTGTGCAAAAACACCTCAAGGGCGCTGTGGAAAACAAGTAATTTGTTCACAATTGTTTTTTTCAAACTAAACTGTTCATAGATTTAATGTATGTAAATTTGTAGATAAACACAAAAAAACTGTCAATCCTTTAACCAGTTGACTGTGGTGACGTTCGTGACCTTGAGAAAAAAAGACAGGCCGAAAAATACATCAAATTTAATGTATTTTCTAAAGCATTATTTAGCACCAGAGATTCTGAATGTATTATTAATAATAATAATTGGATGACTTGTATAGCGCCGTTTTTGTGCAAAATCACCTCAAGGGCGCTGTACAAACTTACGAGATGCTTTCAGAAGTATTCCATTCATATGGATTTTATTGCAAATTAATTTAATTTATTGAAATACACACGAGTTCCCCGAACTTGTCTCTAAAAAAATATAATGGTCAGCATGCCAGAAGCCGGAAGGATTATCAAACCGATCAATTATTCATCGCCATCTTCTAAGCATGATTTCAATAATAATAAATATTTGGATGATTTGTATTTTTTTTTTTTTTTTATAGTGAATACCTCACAAGAGTCCCAACTGCTCCCGTCTGGAGCCAGTGAGACTATGGCATCCCCAATTGGGGGATGTTGTGAGGCTGAAGGTAAGTGGGGACGGGAAAGAGGAAGGTGGGGAAGTACCTGGCTATTCAGATCTAGTGACTAAACACGGCTAAAGCCATTTGGAGCAACGTTTCAATTCTGAATGGTGGTCTTACACCAGGGCGATACTGGTAGTATCTTCCACTCTGGAACGTGCCGCAAATATACTATATATTATTTTAATTAATTAATTGTGCACCAACATATTATTTTAATTAATTAATTAATTAATATAGCACCGTTTCTGTGCTAAATCACCTCAAGGGCGCTGTAAAAATATATAATACGTTTATAGAGTGATCTATGTTATTACTTAACTATTTATGGAGAAAATATACAGTACAATACTTACCTGGTAGGTCACTTGAGATTAACACTTAATTAACATTATCTAATTGTTTATTCGCGAAATTTAGATACAGGATTTAGGACTTAATTGAAAAATTGAATATAACTGGACTTTCTCTTAGTAATGGTATATTTAATCTAAGGGTACGACAGCTTAAAAAGCTTATTATTCAAACAGTTTCTTTGTACATAATGGTTAAAATTGCTTTAAAAAAATAAATTGATTTTTGTATGGAGGACATCCACGTGCAAGGACATGTCCTATCCACATTTGACAGGTTGCTAATATTTCGTAGGAACATTTTTTTACTAAGATTTGGTATCCTTTCCCGTTGAACCGATTCATATCGCTTAAATACCGCATAAGAGTCTCAACTGCTCTCAACCATCTGGAGCCTGTAAGACTACGGCATCCCCAGATGTGGTATGTTTTGAGGCTGAAGGTAGTGGTGAAGTGAAGTGAAGGAGATGAGAAAAAGAAAAAATGGGAAGTACTTACCTGAATATTAATTAACTTTTAACTAACTTCGGCCAACCTTCCGATATATTTGTTTCATAATCGTATATGCAACAAAGTGACTAGTAATCCTAAGATATAAAAATATTTGCTCAATAAATTAAATATTTTATAATTTATTGTGAATCCGACTTCGCACGGGGATGTATTGGAAGGAAGCGAATACTATAAATTGTTAGGTTGTGTTTGTGTGTTATGTTTGTACATGTGTTAGCGGACCTTTTTTTACCTGAACAGGTAGCGCCGTGGTGCGGGAGAGGGATATATTGTTTGTATGCAGAGGGAGTTCAAGGTGAATAGATCATCAACAAAAAATTGTGATTTTTGATTTTAAAACTTTGGATTTTGTATAGAAGAAACATATGTATAGATAAGTCAGAGTAAGTGAAGCTATATTATAAATAGGAAAGCATCAGTCTTTAGGAATATTTTATCTTAAGGCGATGCACTACGTCGTGTAATATTTTAAATTGAGCCGCTATCGATAACAACCCTTACGTAGATGGCGATAAGGTTTAAATTCCCGCTTAACACCATCCGCCTGTTTTGATTTATGCAAGAAAAAAACATGGCCAAAAAGTGCCTTTTATTTTATTTTGTGGATGCTCAGGCATAAATACTTAATTTTTTTTCGATCATTTTATAAATAACTTAATTTTCCACATTATGCAAAAAAATCATAACCGAAAATGGGTTCGTAAGTAGGAGATTTTGAACTTTAAAGCAGTTTTCATAGGCTTTATACATTATTTTTTTTCTGGGCTTATAAAAAGATTTATCTAAAAAATACTCGATTATTTTAAAGGCCAAAATGTATTCTACTCGCAGTATTTAATTAAAGCATCTGGAACATTTATAGGCGACCAAATTTTCAAACCAAAAACACACGATTTCGCATTACTATGTATGGCATCGCCTTAATTAGTGAATGTTCTTCAAATGTGAAAGGTAGAAAAAGTCAGGGACGCCCCAGGAACAAATGACACGATCCATTAAATCGGATACTGGGGTCATGTTATGAGTCAGAATAATAAAATAGCATATTTGAGACGGTGTATGAAAGTGGATGAAGCACGGAGTGTGCGAAAAGACAGAGTTTTTTTTGGCGATCCGTTCTCTATCCCATATGTATGTAAATACAGCCTTTATCATCGTTGGACATGCTGGTATGGGAGTCTGTTTAAAGAGGCAGTAGTAGTGAACTAAATGAGAATGCACCCTTGAGGTGATTTTGCACAAAAACGGCGCTATACAGATCATCCAAATATTATTTAATTAATTATTATTAATTAATGTGCCATGAAGTGAAGATGTGTAAAAGGACAGAAACACAAAAGCAGGAACATGTCATATAAACGACTCGTTCTCAATCGTCAATTTTTGCCGTAAGAATAATTTAGTCAATAGTGTTTTTTTTTTATCTAATGACTCCATAACAGAGATATAATCGAATTTTTAATTGTTTTAGGTATGTAGGTACTTATGACATTTCGAGTAATTTTTTTAATCAGTATTTGAATCTTTCACCAATACAATGATGAATATATTAGTTAATGTTAATTAAGTGTTAATCTTAAGTGACCTACAAGGTAATTATGGTACTGTATATTATCTCTAACTAACCATCACGCCGTTTCGCCGCAGGGGTAGACAGAGAGAACGGACCGCCAAACAACTCGGTCTTGGCACACACTCCTCATTCACATTCATACATCGTCTCATATATACTCTTCTATTGTTCTGACTCTTGACATGGCCCAACTCAAGTATCTGATTCACTTGGTCGTGCCATGTCTTCCTCGGGCGTCCCCGACTTCTGCTACCATTCACATTTGCATCTTATATTCTCCTGACACGCCTTTCTTCGCTCATTCGCTCTACATGCCCAAACCGTCTAAGCATCCCTTTTTTGATCTTACTCATTAATAATAATAATAATAATAATATTTGGACAATTTGTATAGCGCCGCTTTTGTGAGATATCACCTCAGGGGCGCTTGACAGTTGATGCAGGTATTACAAAAAATATAAATATCACAAAAATGAAGTAAAGTAAAATGAGGAACAGGAACAGGTGACATGAAGATTGAATATAGAGATTCTGCAGCAAGAATCCTAGGTCATTACGCTTACATCAGCCTATATTATCTCCATATATAGTTGGTAATAACTAATAACATAGATCATTGTAGAAATGTATTGTATATTTGTACCCGCCCTTGAGGTGCTTTTGCACAAAAACGACGCTATACAAATAATCCAAATAGGTATTATTATTATTTGGATTATTTGTATAGCGTCGTTTTTGTGCAAAATCCAAATACTAGAAATATAATAATAATATTTCTAATATTTGGATTTTGCACAAAAACGACGCTATACAAATAATCCAAATATTGGAAATATAATAATAATATTTGGATTATTTGTATTATAGTATTATTATATTTCTGAGACTTATTTTTCGTTTTACGCAAAACCCTATAAAATATTCAGCTTTCGACTTTGTAATATTCTCTAAGAAGAAAAAAAGCGAAAAAATCATAATAAACATCAAGAAATCTAATTTGCACAAAAAAAATCAGAGATATGCAAATTGCCATTGAAATACCCTTAAATTCTAAGAAATGCATCAGTGTGCGTAAGTGCATCGTGCGTACGCATCCTTGCTCTTCCAAGACCCTCCAAGTACCTGCACATACACCCACGTGCATACAATATACAAAAGCATTCATATAAATCTCGTGCATACAGTCGCAGCTTCCACGTGGTCCAAAAATGCATGCGTATATTCGTAAGCCTGGTTAAAATGGACCAGGGAAAATATTTATTGGATCATGTAATGTTTGCTGTTTTCTGAATGGTTCGGGGAAAGTAATGATTTGATTTTGTAAAATTCGCTGTTTTCTGAAAGGTTCGGGGAAAATATCGATTTGATTATGTAAAATTAATTAAATACTGCGAGTAGAACACATTTTGGCCTCTGAAATAATCGAGCTTTTTTTAAGATTTCGATTTTTATAAGCCAAAAAAAATACAGAATCAGGCCTATTAAGGACCCCTTTTTGTTTATGATTTTATTTTATAATGTGGAAAATTAAGTCCATTAAAAATGGTGGTAAACATTTAAATATTTATGGCTGAATTACGCTAAAAAAAATTAAACACACCTTTGGGCGATATTTTTTTCCTTGCTTGCTTCCAGCGCCCTTGAGGTGATTTTTCACGAAAATTGCGCCGTATAAATTAGTCAAATATTATTATTATTGCTTAAATCAAAACACGCAGCTGGTGTTAAGCAGGAATTTAAACCTTATCGCCATCTACATAAGGGGTGTTGTTGTTAGCGGACCGAATCCAAATGTTACACTACATGGTTAGACGAAATTTAAAAAAATAAAAGATTGAAATCAAAGTAATGTTTCTCAATTGACAGATTGCATAATGCATATTTCAGATAAGTATAAGAATAAGTGTTTTGGTTACGGGTTCACATAAACTTGGCTTACGCATATCCACATGGGCCTATTTTTCACAAGGCACGCACACACATACTGACCTACCGTAATCATGTTTATATTCACGAATACTTTTATGATCCGATTATAAATTTAAAACGCGCCTGTGATACTTGTGTGGGTAGTTTATTGTAACGATAAATCGATACGAGGATTATTGGGCAAGATTGAAGTTGATAAAAATAATAATCATTAGGTACGTTGCTGAGAAGTGATTTTATGCGTTGTCTAATTGAATTATTGACCATTTGTTTAATGTAGAAATTAATAAGACAGTTAACATTTTACAAGTTATAATTGTAAGACTTTCACAATATCATGATTTAGTTTAATCATTATAGCATTGTCCAAGTGAGAGACCACCGTTAAATAGCTTTAGCCGTGTTTGGTGACAAGATCTAACCCTTCTCAATCAGTGTTTAATGCAGCAGCAAGGCTCATAACCGGGGTTTCATAATATTCACACATTTCAGAACATCTTCGTAACCTTCACTGGCTAAAATGCCCTGAAAGAATCCAGTACAAACTGTGCTGGATGGTGTTTAAATCCATCAATAAAATGGCCCCACCCTACATCTCTGAGCTATGCGTCCCGGAAAACACAGGTCTGAGGCAGTCAACTCTAAGATCAGCAACATCATCAGCTGTAGGCAGACTGATAGAACCAAACCGCAAGCCAAATACTAAGTTTGGTGATCGCGCTTTCGGAATATCTGGGCCGAAGGCTTGGAATAAACTTCCTCCGGAACTAAGATCCATAACAAGTCCAACGTGTGTTCAACCTCTTCCCATGTGTGCTATAACAACCGTTCAGCCGTGTGTTATCTTGAATAAGTAAAGGCTGAAGTTTTAAGGGACGTATAAACTAAAGCATTCCAAAAAGAATTGAGCATCAATAAAGCTATACACTGTATTAGAACTAAGTGAAAACAACAAAGAAATTTATGCGTTTTAATTCTTAATCACTAAAAACAATTATAGTCTTGAAGTGAAAATCCACAAAACTATTGTTTTGTTTTATTGTTCGATGAATTGGTGGCTGTAATTTGTTAGACATAAAAACACATTGTGGTGATTTTTTTACAAACACGGCGCCATACAAATCATCTAAATATTATAACTATTTTTCTTTTAACCTAAGTTTAGTAAAGCGTTTTTGCTGTTATACATTTTCACAAAAAAAGTACTAAAATTATAATATTTTTTTAATAATTATTTTTAATTTTAATCTTAACTCTGAATCTGACATGATTATGTCAGATTCACAGTAAAACTGCTACAAAAACAAACTTTAAACATGCGTGCATTAAATATTAAACAAAATTAATAAAAAATTAAACAATAATTTTTTAATAAATAATACCGGTACATATTGAATAATTTGGCAGGTTTTTCATATGACAAGTAATCAGAATTCAATTCCCGTCAGCGGCATGTATTTTTTCTCGTCAATTATTTTCAATTTATATAGATTAATAATTATTGTTTAAAAATAATGTTTTTTCGTGCTATATAAAAAAAAACCTTGTCTCTTAAAACATTAGTTTATCATTAAAAATAATAAATTAATTCTCCGAAGTATCTTTACTGCCCCCAGCATCTCCTTAAACACAGATCCCATCTCAAATTATCATCCCTTACCAATACACGCGCGCGAAAGAATACAGATATTAGCTTCATCCCTAAGTTTAAGGGCGGGTGTCCCGCAAGGATCGTTCCTAGAGCCACCACCCTCGCGTATCAATTTTTTTTATACCTGCTCTTCCATTCTAGCATTCAGAGACGTCAATCTCCGAGTTGAAAAGGTTTTAAAGTATTTTAATGGGTGGAAATATAGGACCCTGTTCAAACGTGTCTGATTTTAATGGATGTAAGATGTAAGTATACAGATGATTTTGAAATGTGATGTTGAGATGCTTATGTAGTTTTTTGTTCTTTGGTTAAAGCTGTATGATGGATTTTATCATTAATTATGTTCATGATGATCATTAATGGGATGGTTGATAGTTTAAAAATTTGAACGTCGGACTTACAATCTATAACTTTTATTTTGGAATAAGTTTATTTATTTATTTATTGGATGATTTTTATAGCGCCGCTTTTGCGAAATATCACCTCAGGGGCGCTGTACAGTTAATGCAGATATTACAAAAAAAAATAATATAAATATTACAAATTGAAATTAAGTTAAATAAAATGAAGTACAGAAACAGGTGACACGGAGATGGAGAGTCTGCTGCAAGAATCCTAGGTGGTGAGGAAACTGGACCGGCTGCTGCAGCGAGAGAGTCCACCGCGTCCACCAACAGTGCCAGCACGAGGTTCGTCATCCTTCCAGGTATGTGTCTGCTGCTAATAGAGCGCTGACACAATGTCCTCTCATGGATTCCAGACCTTGGCAGCACCGCTGTGACATTCGACGAAGGTAGAGGATGGAGACTCTGCAGCAAGAATCCCAGGTGGTGAGGAAACTGGGTATATTTAGTAAGTCATTGGGAATAGGCTATTTTTCTTAATTTTCAGTCCACAACAGAGTGCTGGTCCCTACCCCGATATCCGGCAGTGAGGCAAGGAAGTTTGAAAGTAATTCTGTAGAAGTGAGATCACCGAGGCGGACGTGTGATAAAATCATGTAAGATCGTGTGAGAAATGTGAGATATGCAAAGAATGTACGGTTGATGTTAGAGTGATGAGATCCCTCTGGTTTGGACTCGTAAAGCGAACGATCGAAGAAAAGCGTACAGAACATATATGACGCGAATGTGTACTGTAGAAGAAATCGGGGACGCCTAAGAAAAACACGATTAAGTGAACCAAATGCTGGAATTAGGTCGTGTCAAGACTCAGAACATCAGATTTAATTAACAGTTTATGCAGGTCCTCGTTATTAACTTCTTTAACCTTGCTCCGAGATTCCTAAAACTCATCTCGCGAACGCCATACATCGCTCGCAGTTATTTTGAATGGTGTAAAATGACCCACCATATCTGCTTACCCCTGTGGGAACTAGGTAAAGATGGTGAGATGATCAGCGAGGGAGGGTTTGTATTTATATTACAGATTTCAATAGCACCTGCCTGCCTTGAAATTGCAAAGGAGGAGTGTTAACTGCCTGACTTTTTAACACGTTTTGAATTTCCGTCGTGTTAACAAAAATACTAATATCCGTCGTTTGTCGGTCTGTAACTCTATAAATTTAAATACCTTAGTATGTATAGATAAATAAAAGCTCATTTTTTTTATTTTGCATAGGTAACTAACTAACTAACCATCACACCGTTTCTCCGAAGGGGTAGGCAGAGAGAACGGACCCCAAAACAACTCGGTAATGGCACATACTTTTTGCCTCGTTCACATTCATCCATCAATAATAATAATAATAATAATAATTGGATAATTTGTAGAGCGCCGTTTTTGTGAAAAATCACCTCAAGGGCGCTGTACAATTTATTTCCTAGGATCTACATTTGTTATTTAGAAATGATACCAAAACATACTTACCTGGCAAGTCACTTCCAACAAACACACTTATATTAAAAAGTTTATGCTTATAAAAGATAGAACTGCACGCAGAGGACACTATATCAAAAAACACTGATCGTCGCATGATCTTAAGTCTGCTATAGTTTTTTTTATTTTAATTTAAATGTATTTTAACTGTCTTAAAAGCCTACAAATTGTTATCATTTTTATTTATTTATTTTTAATTATTATTTTTATTTATTTTATTTTATTTTTAGTATTTTTTACATTTTGTTAATTTAAATTTAAATTGCCGTCAACTGTGAAAGTTTAGGTTTCTGAAATTATGGATACGACTGTCTGAAAAGGTGCGTTTTAAGTTTAGACCTAAATTCTGTCGAGTCTGCGATCATTCTCAAATCATGTGGCAGTCCATTCCAGGCTTTAGGTCCTGACACGGCAAAAGCACGCTCACCGAACTTAGTATCTGGTGTGCGCTTTGGTTCCTTCAACCTTCCGATAGCTGATGACGTTGCTGACCTAAGGGTTGACTGTCGGGAGTTGGAATCTTCTGGAATACACAATTCTGATAAATAAGCCGGAGCCATTCCGTTAAGTGACTTAAATACCATCCAGCATACCTTGAACTGGATTCTTTCAGGACATTTGAGCCAGTGCAGATTTTTGAGATGCTCTGAAATGTGGGAGTATTTAGATACTCCGGTGATAAGCCTTGCCGCGGCGTTGAAAACGGATTGTAATTTGTTGATTTGACATTTAGGGAGACTTGCATATATTCCGTTGCAATAATCTAGACGTGAAACAACATAGGAATTGACTAGCAATTTAGTCGCCTCTGTTGGCAGGTTTCTCCGCACTGCTTTAATTTGCCTTAATTGAAAGAACCCCGTGCTTACAGTTCTGTTCACCTGAGTTTTAAGGGAAAAATTAGCATCCAGATTGACACCCAGTAATTTGATGCACGTTTTTGGAGTGATGTCACTTCCGGAAATGGTTATTGGGGAGTTTTCAATGTTATGCTGACGTCTGCTTGTAGCAGTCCACAGAAACTCAGTCTTTGTGGGATTCAGTTTCAATCTATTTGAGGTCATCCAGCGAGTAATTGCTTCTATACACTCAGTTATACGAATTTTTAGACTGTTTATTTCTTCTGGTAAGCAGTAAAAATAAACTTGCTGGTCATCAGCGTAGCAGTGAGATAGAAGGCCGAATGATTCTATTATTTTAGCGACATCATTTGTGAAGAGGATGAAGAGTAGTGGGCCCAGAACGGACCCTTGAGGTACTCCAGATGAAAGGGTTGCATAATTTGATTGGTTTTTTCCTACTTTTACGGCTTGTAAACGGTTGGCCAGGTACGATGGCCTATGTCGTCTCATACATACTCTTCGATTATTCTGACTCTTGACAACAAAACTACTTATCAACTCTTACGTAGTCTCACGTCTCGATTACTACAACGGCATTTATTTTCCAAAATATCAAATTGACAAACTTCAATCAGTGTTTAATGCAGCAGCACGGCTCATAACCGAGGTTTCAAAATATTCGCACATTTCAGAACACCTCAGTCACCTTCACTGGCTCAAGTGCCCTGAAAGAATCCAGTACAAACTGTGCTGGATGGTGTTTAAATCCATAAATGAAATGGCCCCACCCTACATCTCTGAACTATGCATCCCGGAAAACATTGGTCTGAGGCAGTCAACTCTTAGATCAGCAACATCATCAGCTGTAGGCAGACTGATGGAACCTAAGCGCAAGCCAAATACTAAGTTTGGTGATCGCGCTTTCGGAGTATCTGGGCCGAAGGCTTGGAATAAACTCCCTCCGGAACTAAGATCCATAACAAGTCCAACAGAATTCAGGTCTAAACTAAAAACTTACCTTTTTAATCTGTCGTACCCTTAAATTAAATATACCAATCCTAAGAGAAAGTCCAGTTATATTCAATTTTTCAATTAAGTCCTAAATCCTGTATCTAAATTTCGCCAATAAACAATTAGATAATGTTAATTAAGTTTTAATCTCAAGTGACCTACCAGGTTAGTATTGTACTGTATATTTTCTTCATAAATAGTTAAGTAATAACATAGATCACTGTAGAAATGTATTATAAGTTTGTACAGCGCCCTTGAGGTGTTTTTGCACAAAAACGGCGCTATACAAGTCATCCAAGTATTATTATTATCATTATGGCCCGACTCATGTATCTGATTCACTTGATCGTGCCATGTCTTCCTCGGGCGTCTCCGACTTCTATTATCATTTCTCGTTTAAGTAATAATAATTGGATAAATTGTATTGCACAATTTTTGTGAAAAATCACCTCAAGGGCGCTGTACAATTATTTTTATTAATGGGCTCTATCTAATTTTATTATTTGCAAAAGAAAACATGCTTAGGTAAGACCTGCCAGGTGGCAGGTCACTTCAGATAAATACAATTTTATTTGAATGTTTAAGCTTGGATCCGTTTTCAACACTGCGGCAAGATTTATCTAAATATTCCAACATTTCAAAATAACTCAAAAATCTGGCTAAATATCCAGAAAGAATCCAGTTCAAGCTCTACTGGTTGGTATTTAAATCACTTTACGGAATGGCACCGGCTTACATGTCTTATATGGAAGGTTGAAGAAACCAAAGCTCATACCAGATACTAAGTTCGGTGAGCGTGCTTTCGGAGTGTCAGGACCCAAATCCTGGAATGGAATGCCACATGATTTAAGAATGATTACAGACTCGACAGGGTTCAGAGCTTAACTCAAAACTCTCCTTTTTAGACAGTCATTTCGATAGTCAGAAACTTTTCACCTTCAAAGTTCGCGACATTGTAAATAACTAAATGTGTAAAAAATGTCAATATTTTTTGTAGGCTTTTAAAGGTCTTTTTTTTTAAATTCTCCAGTCCTAAAAAGTCCTAAGTTCTTCAGTCTTTTAAAAGAAATATCAACTCTACTCTTGCCACTAATCTTATAATAAATTTAATATCATTAGAAATGGAATGTAAAATAGCAAATGTGAAATTGTGCAACGTCCAATATTTTTAAAACAGATCTGCGTGCTAAGTCGTTTCTTCGTTTGTTAAAAGTGTGTGAAAAGCGGAGAATGAATGTGTTTTGTTTTGAATTATCGTTGCATTGAGGGATGTTTAATGTCGGGTTACATTTTTAGTGTTATTTTCGGGCACTCTTAATTTAATTACTTCAAGTAGTTCCGGGCATATCACACTGGTAGTTTTATTGTAAAAATAGTTCGTTGCGGAATTTTTACGACTTTCTACTGACGAAATTTTTGAAAAACGCAACTGATTCCTTATAAATCAAATGATGAAGATAGCCCCGAAAATTAGGATATCATAGAAAATGATTTTTATTTATCTAAATCCTCTCTGTATGTGATATGTTCTTGGAATTCCAGACTAAAGAAGCCTACTCCAAAGAACTGCGTACATACGCAAAGTACAGCATGTTCATGTTTTATTTTTTTTTATTTAATCTTTATTATAATCAATAATACTAGCAGTTAAAAACCCGCTCCGCGGGTTTTTTTCTGCTAGGCCCTGCGGGCGGCACTTGTTTGGGCTTCGCCCAGTTTAAGTGATGCTAACAACAGCTACATTTAATAGGTAGATATTAGGTCATTCACAGAGAGAGGGTGAGTATATATTGTTAAAACACGGAACAGGAAGGCGTTTAGGCATAATAATAATGACAGTTGTTCGGGTAAAACTTTACCTTTCCCGAATAATTGCCTAAATGGCTAAAGGTAAATTAATATAGGTAAATATTCGGAATCGCTGGACACGGAAAATAGGTAATATTTTTAAATAATACCTTCTGATTTACCTTAATTACTATAAAAGGAATCGAACAGCATTTGCGAAAATTTTAATTTTAGCTTTTTAATTTTTAATTACGTAAAATGAAAATTCGCTTTCGCTGTATGGGATGACAGCCTGAATAATTTCTGTTGATAACATTTTCTTTTGTCGGTATTCCTGAAATGAGCGGCTAGAGACAATTGAAAAACGTAAATTAAAAAAATATAATGTAATACAATATTCCGGCAAAATAGTGCCTACTTAGCACAAATGATTTATTTGACTATTATTTTATTTAACCTCACCTATAATAACCTAACCTAACCTATAATAATCCAGCCTAACCTATAATAATCCAAACTAACCTAAAATAATCCAACCTAACCTATAATAATCTAACCTGACCTAAGCTTAACTCACCTATAATAATCCAACCTAACCTAACCTATATCCTAACCTAACCTATAATAATCCAATCTAGCCTAACCTAACCTAACCTTACCGAACCAATCCTAACCTAACCTATCCTAACCTAACCTAACAAATACAAATCCAACCTAACCTATAATAACCCAACCTAACCTAACCCATAATAACCCAAACTAACGTTACCTAACCTAACATAACCTGACTTATCCTAACCCATAATAATCCAACTTAATCTAACCTTACCTATAAACTAACTTGAACTATACTAATCCAACCTAATCTAACCTAATCTAGCATAACCCAACCTAACCTATCCTAACCTATAATAACCTTTTTTTAAATATTTCCTTACTTGTAAAAGAAACCAAAATACTAAAATAATATTTGCATAGAGTAAATTATGGTAAAAATTCTAGACACTCATATCAGGAATACCAAAAAAAGAAAATGTCGTCAATAGAAATTATTCCGGCTGTCATCCAATACAACGAAAGCAAATTTTAATTTTACGTGATTAAAAATTAAAATGCTAAAATTCAAAAATTCCCGAATGCATTCAGATTCCTTCTATATTAATTAAGGTAAATCCGAAGGTTTTACTTAAAAATATTTCGTATTATCCTTGTCCAGCGTTTCCGAATAATACCTTAATATATATTATATAAATATTTATACCTGGCAACATGATTGTTTTATTATACATATAAGTACATGTCAGATTAGAGAGATTTGTTGGCTAATTTTACAATCAACGAAGCGTTTCTATCTTCCGATTGTCTTTCATGTTATTTTATTGAGTTGGCAGTGCCTATACTTTCGCGTATATCATATCGGTGTTCTGTCAAAATAATGCGAAATTATTATTTACGTAAATAATATTAAATATCAATATTTTTCAAAATCGTACATGCAAAGAGTTGTTGTTTATTGTCATTAAGTTGAATCAAATGTTTGTTTTAGAAACGATGACATTGCAAAGTTTAAATAAACTTCCAGAAGAAATCTTTTTATTTTGCATATTTAAATATTCGCGCCAGCCCCTTGGTTCGTTCTTTCACCGCCAGAGGAGCGCTCTGTCGGCTATCTTTGACGCGGTGCGTATCGGCCATGTTGAATGAACGTGCTTTTTTCGTCAAACGTCAGACGTAATCACGTAATTGTGGATAATTTTCACTGTAATGTAATTAATCCAATGGATTATGAACTTTCTAAAACATATTTTCTTCGATATTATCCAAAAATTGTATGAGCAGAAACGATATGTTTGAATAAATATCGTATTACATGTGGCGATTCTATTTCAGTATGAAATCGTGTCTTAATCTTTAAAGTCTTATTTAAACACAATTTGAATTTGACCAATCACAGGGCCTGCATCGTCCAGACGCTGGGACAATAATACTATTAGATACTTTTTAAATATTCTTTATGAGAACGCAAAAACCATGTTGTACCATCCAGAGTTTCGTCTTACTGAAAACGTTCCCAGATATACTGAATTTCTTCTATGGGTCGTATTTCAAGGATTGCACTCGGGGATCTACGTAAGACAGCTGTCGTCGGTAAACATCCATACAAAATTCACCCTTATACATTATATTAATTAATATCAAATTCGCTTACAAAAAAAATTGTTACCTATGAGTTTTTGACATTGTAATTGAAAATAGAGTGCAAGCGATTTTAATCATATTGAATTATGGTTTTAAAGGTTGTTTTGGCGTCTTTAAGAATTTTGCATTTCCTGGTTAAAATAAAGGCAAATATTTGTAATTTTTAAGTGTCTTGTACGTTTCCGAGGAAACATGGCACGGTCAAGTAAATTCAATACTCAAGGCTCTGTTATAAGCGTTCAAAAAAAAGAAGATTCCTAAAGATGGTTTAAAAGGGAAATATGTTAATACTTATGATAGAGGGAGCACGTTAAGTAAACACTGTGCATTTATTTATACCTAATCCATGTTAAATAACAGAACCTGAAGTTGAAGAAGAATGATAATATTAATAAATCTAAACGAAACATGAAATAGAACAAGACAAATAAAAAGATAACGGTCACAACTAGGAATTGAACCCAGGTTTAAGACGCCTGTTCCGGTAAGACAAGATATTCTTGGTTCGATTCCTAGTTGTGACCGTTATTTGTTAATTTATTGGACAATTTGTATAGCGCCGCTTTTGTGGGATATCACCACAGGGGCGCTTAACAGTTGAAGCATGTATTACAAAAAAATTAAATATTACAAAAATAAAGTGAAGTTAAATTAAGTAAAATGAAGTACAGAAAAAGGTGACACGAAGATAGAAGATGGAGACTCTGCAGCAAGAATCCTAGGTGGTGAATAAACTGGACCAGCTGCTGCAGCGAGGTTCCAGCACGAGGTTCGTCACCCGTCCGGGTATGTGTCTGCTGCTAATAAAGCGCTGACACAATATCCTAGCATAGATAACAGACCTTGGCAGCACCGCTGTGACGTTCGACGAAGATAGAAGATTCAGACTCTGCAGCAAGAATCCTGGGTGGTGAATAAATCGTTTTCTTTTTGTCATCGCTTTGTACATACTGTACATTTAGGACTGGTTGTTTCGGAGAATTTGAACAATTCATCAAATTTCAACGTTCATTTTCGAGTTCTGTGAAAGTCTTATTCAAGTTCTGTTATTATTTCACTATATCTAGTTGCTTGAAAAACTGAAATAATAACAGAACTTGAAAAAATCTTTCACAGAACTTGAAAATGAACTTTGAATTTTTAAGAATTGTTCAAATTCTCCGAAACAACCCGATCTTAGTGTTATATTACTTGGTCTGTATTGGGTAAGGTGCACTGTGGGAATAATTGAACATGACAACTAATACTAAATTATTATTTTTAATTATTTTTATAAGCAATAATTGTTCGCCTGAAACACTCATCGGGTAAGAAATAAGCCCCCATAGCTCAGTGGTCAGAGCTTTCGACCGGAAATCGAATGGACACGGGTTCGAGTCCCGTTGGCGTCATGTATTTTTTATCAGGAGATTTTTTCAATGTGGATGAGTGTTTCAGGCGAACAATTATTGCTTATAAAAATAATTGTTATCCTTTGTGCTATGCATAAATAAAATCTTGTCTTTAAAACATTAATTTATCAAAAAAATAACAATTATTATTTTTAAGTTTGTTATAATAAAGAGCATCACACGATTTTACATTTGCTATTTTATACTCCATTACTAATGATATTACATTTATTAGAAGATTAGTGGCAAGAGTAGAGTTGATATTTATTTTAAAAGACTGAAGAATTTAGGAATCTTTAGGACTAGATCATTTTAATGAAAAGACCTTCAAAAATTTACAAAGCTTACATAAAATATTATTTTATTACACATTTAGTTATTTATAATCTCGCGAACTTTGTAGTTTCTGACTCTATGGAAATGACTGTCCAAAAAGGTGAGTTTTGAGTTTAGCTCTGAACTCTGTTGAGGTTGTAATCATTTTAACATTATGTGGCAGTCCATTCCAGGATGTATGAGCGGACACTCCGAAATCATGCTCACCGAGCTTAGTATTTGGTTAGCGCTTTGTTCCTTCAACCGATTTTAATACCATTTAGGAGAGCTTGAACTGGATTCTTTCGGGAGATTTGAGCCAGTAAAGATTTTCGAGATGCCATGAAATATAGGAATAATAATAATAATAATAATATTTGGCTAATTTATATAGCGCCGTTTTCGTGAGAAATCACCTCAAGGGCGCTGTACAAATATATTTCTTAAATATTTAATACTAGAACTACTGACTTATCTCTAAGACTTATATCTAGTGACTTACGACTAAGGCCTATAACTACTATCTTAACGACATATACACGAGTATTTACATATTTGGCAACTTACAACTAAAATTAAAATTAACAATTTAATCTTACTAACGCCAGAAGAAGAAGGAAGTTCTATTATATTAGGGTGGATTTATTGTTAGCTGGATATATTATATGTTAAATGAATTAAATTAATGAATAAAATCAATCAATCGCCAATCTTAAACGCATTTAGATGATTCATCTGCCAACAATTAAACCGATTAACTTGTTATGTTCCCGCTGATATTGTCCATTGTCCACTGGTAGGCAAGTCAATAGCAAAATTGAATGAACGGAATCGCTAGATAATGTAACAATTACGGTATAAAAAAATGAAAAAAAAGAAATATTTGGATAGAATGACGGATTTATGGAAATGAGTGTCTGAAAAAGTGAGTTTTTAGTTTGGATCTAAATTCTGTTGGGCTGGTTATACATCTCAATTCCATAGGAAGTTTATTCCAAGCCTTGGGGCCGGATACTCCGAATGCACGATCACCAAACTTAGTGTTCGGATTTCGCTTAGGCTCTTTCAACCTTCCAATTGCAGATGATGTCGCTGATCTAAGAGTTGACTGCCTTAGACCAGTATTTTCCGGAATGCATAGCTCAGTAATATACGGTGGCGCCATTTCGTTTTTTTTTTTTTTTTTTTTTTTTTTTATATTTACTCCACACAGGAGGCCCTGAAGAAAATAATTTCCCTCAGGGCCTATGTCATCTTTGGGGATGCTGTGTGGAGGGTCTTTTTGTGGAGAGGAAGGAGTGAACATGGGTCTTGAAGAGTCCCATGTTGTAGGAGGGAGGAAACACAGAGGCCGGCAGTTCGTTCCACAGCCGAGCTGTTGAACTTAAGAACGAATCATAGAAGCGACCCGTTCTCATGTGACAAGTGTCAACTGTGTACAAATGTTGGGCGCGCGTTTGGCGTGTATCCCGACTACGCACCGGTGCCGAAGGGATCAATGACGCTAGTTCCTCAGAGCATCTTCCATTGTAATACCGATAGAACAAGGACAGCATACCTACCTGACGCCTGTGCTCTAAAGATTGCAGTCCGTTTGTTAAGATTGGGGAATCTATCAAACGGACCGCCCGTTTCTGCACAGAGTCAAGGGTTTTTTTCAGGTATTTTGGGGCTCCAGACCAGAGATGGCTGCCAAATTCGACAGTAGGGCGCACTTGCGATTTGTACAGGGTGAGCAGTTGTGTACTATTAAAGTATCTGCGGGCCCTGTACAGTACGCCCAGCTTCTGAGAGGCCAACTTTACTCTAGCTTCGATGGAGCCCCCGTACCTGAGCTGGTCACTTATAGTTACACCAAGCATATCAATGGAAGGCCTGTTCGGAAGATTGCTTCCGTTGAAGGAGACTAGATTATCATTTGGATCCCTTTTAGACGTAATCAGACAGGATTGGGTCTTTGAAACATTAAATTCGACGAGATTATTTTTACCCCAGGAGGAAATACTCTCGAGATAACCGTCCATTCTCTGCTTCAAAGCCCTCCGAGCCGTTGGAGTTTGTGTGCCCTTTGGGGGCTTGTCAAACAAAAAGCTATATAAATCGTTGATAGCTTTAAACACCATCCAGCATAGCTTGTACTGGATCCTTTCAGGACACTTCAGCCAGTGATATTTAGGAATATTTAGATATGCCGGTGATAGTAAATAAAAATAATATTTTTGTATGATTTGTACAGCGCCGTTTTTTTGTGCGAAATTACCTCAAAAGCGCTGTACCAATATATTATACATTTCTACAATAATCTATCTTATTTCTAATTAGACTAGACCAGTCAAATTGACAAGTTATTATATATCATATATATATCAACTACAGAGTTTTCCAATAAGAGGTGTAATTTTGATATTCAATCGTAAAAGATCAATGATTTCGTTGCTTGTGTGGCACGTAGCGATGTTTTGTTGAAATTAAACGTTGTTCAGATTAATACCATCTAATTCCGGACATATAAAATCATTAATCATCTCTCGATAGCGCAATCCATTCACCGTAACTGTTGCTCCAGCCTCATTTTCGAAAAATTAAAGTCTAATGACTCCTCCGGACCATAAACCGCACTAAACAGTCACACGTTGTGGAAAAATAGGCTTTTCAACAATAACTCTTGGGTTTTCCAAGCCCCAGATGCGATAATTTTGCTTGTTGACGAAGCCACCGAGGTGGAAATGGGCCTCATTACTCAAGATGATTTGCATTTGATTCACTCAAGTGAATTTTAATAATTTCAATGCGTTGTTGAAGCGTGTATCGTTCCATTTTTATTAATGACGTAGTTTCTACTTGTCAAATGTTAAAAAATGACAGCTTTAAAAGTAACACCTACCGAAATAGCGGGCTATTTAAAATAACACCTCTTATTGGAAAATCCTGTATTATCAATTTATGTCTAACAGAATGTATCCACCGGTTCGTCGATCACTAATACAAATCCATATGTACAATGCATTTGATTGATGAACGTGATTCTAGAATATACATATGTTATTATTATTATTTATTTCCGTTTTATACAGGATACATCTTGCCGCAGCGTTGAAAACGGTACGTGAATGAAGCGAGGAGTGTGTACCGATACAGAGTTGTGTGTCCACTCTGTGTACCATCGCGGGGGTGGTTAGTTAGTTAAAAAAATGACAATTTGTGCAGCGCCGTTTTTATGAAAAATCACCTCAAGGGCGCTGAATAATGTATTATGAGTCACTGGACTCTACATAATTTAATTATATACAAACAGATACAGAAAAACATACTTACCTGGCAGGTCACTTCAGATAAATACACGCAGAGGTCACCATAGTAAAAACATTGATTTTATATTTGTTATTTCATCTAATATTTAAATGACTGTCTTACTGGTTTATAATTATAACATTTTTTAATTCCTTATAATGTTTATTTATTTTTATATTTCTTTGTCATTTATAAATATATTGTGTAGGTACAAATACTAAATCAATAACTAAACTTAATGGAACTTTATTGGTCTAGAACATATAATACTTACTGTACATGCTTAAATGGCACGACTGTTTGTTTCGTAAATAAAATAAATAAATAAAAAAATTAAAACGTTCTGCTGTCTGTGCCATCCGTTTCTGTTTTAAGATGGTGGCCGTTTTAATAGTTCGGTAAAAAATATTTTTTCAATTGGTAAAATCGTCGTTATTTATCTGTACTTTCTTATTCGTATTTTTCAATACAATGGTAGGTACCTACCTACCTTCCTGAAGAAAGTTTAAAAAATAATTGTATTTGAGATAGTGACGTTTCTTTGGACAAGTTGTAAAATAGTTTATTTGAAATTAATAAAAAAGTTACATAAAATATATGGTTTATAAATAACAGAGACATAACAAATGTAGATAAATAACAAAATGCAAAGTTCTAATGTTCACAGAACTGCCTAATGACTTGAAAGCATTGATGTATGCTTGGATGCTCTTTGTTTTAAAAAAGCTAGTTATTGTCCATTATCTATGCATTATATTATGTATGTGATACATTGTTCCAGTCCGATTTTTCTATTATTTGTAAAAGGTTTTCTTGGAATGACCAAGTCTTTTTCGACAGGTTTTTATAGTCGACTGGATGATGAAAGTAAAGCGTATATTTTTTTTTATTGGGAATGCCGACCAAGAGTCCCAACTGCTCCCAACCATCTGCAGTGGAGATCTGAATAGCGAGATGCTTCCCAACCTTCCTCCACCCCATCTTTTTCTCTTCCCCATTCCGTCCAGTCTCATAGCATACCCCAATTGGGGATGCTATAGTCCCACTGGTTCTGGATGCTTGTACGGTATCATATCGGAAAAAATAGCTATAGCAGAACAAGATACATTATTTAAAGAATAAGATTCTGTAATGAGATCACGACGAATGTTTTTATTTTCATATGAACGCGTAAAGGAAACAACTTTAAAAAATACAGTACTATAGCTAAGATTATCTGTGACAGTTTCACTTGATAAACTTTTTTGCTTTCTTATAAAATTATTTACAAAATAAGTAAAAACCAGTTTTATGCTTGAAATTGAACGATTCTAGACTCCGTTTGTCAAGTGATTTTAATGCCTATTACCTACAATATAAGGTACCAAGAATATACACAATTTTGGTTTGTAGCTTCCTGTCAACAACTTAATTTAAAACAACCAACGAGGAACACAAGACAAATGTAAAATTTTTCTGCAACACATTCACAACCAACTATCAGATTTCTATTGAAAAAATATTTTTTTTGTAATTTATTATTTTATTTTTATTCCACTCAAGCGAAACGATAGGAAAACCTTCAATTTATTTAAACCATATTTTTTGGTTTTGATAATGTACACCGATTCGTTATAAAGATTAATCAAAATAGTGATTTAGCATTAAGCTTCGCCTTAATGACTCAATGTCATAATTCAGACCTGGTTGTACTCTAAATAATTCAGACCTGACTTATATTACGATAACTACTATCTGAAAGGAGTACACCATCGTAAATTTGGGAGACGGTTAGGGTACCGCCGCCTCGGGAACCATTTATTGGATAACCAACAACTCTGCCATATATTACCCTTTTTGTTTTGCCATGGATTTTGTCTTGTGTTCCTACTCGGTACATGCAATTTAAGAGAGACGATAATATACTCACAATAAATTCATCGTAATTTCGACATTTTTGGAGAATTTGAAAACTGAATTTACTTTATTTAATAAATTTAATAATATTTTTTCATGATAATAAAAAATTAGGGGATGATCTCTTTATGCAAAAAAAATAAATAAAATATCGTACTAATATAAAATTTTATGAAAAAGATTTAAAAGGAAACATTCTAAACGTGACACAATATCTGCATACTTTGAACCAGAGCACAAAGCATGACTAAGCAAGCGTGTAACTCTGTTACTTACAGAGGGGAAGTATGGCTTTGGTCCATATTGTGAACACCGGCTGTTCAGATTTGGTTTTTTCTACCAAAAAAGGCATTTTACGCAGAAAAAAACCAAACTACATCTACCGTCCCTTTCTGGAAGCAACAAATCACTGATCAGAACACCACGTGCAAACATAAATCTAGCTCTTTCTTTCTTATGGATGCTGTAATTATTAAGATGGGATGAAAGATTTTTTCGGACAAGTTGTTCGGGTATTTCTGTTTGGGATTTTAAGGGTGGTTTTGATTTGTTTTCTCTCTCTCCTTCTCTTGCCCCCCTGTGGATCTTGATCCGTCAGTCTGTAACGAATAACGCATGCACAGTGGCGCTTATTACCTTAACGCATTCTATTAATTGCATAATTTATGTGAAAAATCATCTCATCCCCTGAGTCAGATATTTATCTCCGATAGGCGAGAGCATAATTTTTTTTTTTTTTTTAATGCAATAGAATACTTGTTTGTGATATCTCTGAGGCGAATGTGTGGTCAAACCACGGCTGAATGAAACCACCATAGAAGTTAGATAATCAAAAGTAATGCACGACCGATTATGAATGTTATATAGTCGCCCGCCGTACGCCGAATGACACTATTGTCGTAATAACTTACTTGTTTTTTGTATAATGCTTGTTTTGTAAATTGTGCCGTCTTTTTAAATAATATGTTAATTTATTTATTAAAAAAAATGTCTATCGTATGTAGTTTGCCTAGGATGGCTAATATAATAGGAATGTTATTTTTTCTCTCCAATGAAATATTATTTTCATCATACGATGAAGACATTCTAAAATATTCTTGAATTTATTATTTTTTCCAGCTAAATCAACGTTTTTCACAATAAAAATAAGTCATTCGAGTCTTTCCTGTAAATAAATACATCTTACTTTCTATGACTTTTGAATACCGGAATTATGAAATTTGACGCACTTTTTCATAGATAAAATAAACATTTAAGGCGATGCCATACGTAGTAATGCAAAATCATGTGGTTTTGGTTTGAAAATTTGGTCGCCTTGAAATGTTTCAGATGCCCTAATTAAATACTACGAGTAGAATACATCTTGAAATTTGAAATAATCGAGTATTTTTTAGATAAGTCTTTTTATAAGCCCAGAAAAAAATAATGTAAAGGCCTATGAAAACTGCTTTTAAGTTAAAAATCTCCTACTTACGAACCCATTTTCGGTTATGATTTTATTGTATAATGTGGCAAATTAAGTTATTTATAAAATGATCGAAAAAAAATTAAATATTTATGCCTCAACATCCACAAAATAAAATAAAAGGCACTTTTTGGCCATGTTTTTTTCTTGCATAAATCAAAACAGGCGGATGGTGTTAAGCGGGAATTTAAACCTTATCGCCATCTACGTAAGGGTTGTTATTGATAGCGGTTCAATTAAAAATATTACACGACGTAGTGCATCGCCTTAAATGTAAAAGTGACGAAATGACAAGCTTTTTCCTTGCCAAGCGAATTCAATATATTTTAGTATGCGATCTGCATACGCATTTTATCTATTCTAATATCGATATTAAGTTTCTTGATTGAATGAATGAACGAAGTGGTATCTTGGAAGAGGAAATGAAATTTACAATCCAAGGATTTGGCTAATCAAAAATGGGTGTTATCAGCGTTGAATCCAGTCTTTGGGGAGGAAGGTTAAATCCTCAGTCAACCCAAAAAATCATGGAAATTGGTTACAAGCTGAGCCAAGAATTAATTACAACGCAAGATCTCTTCGAATATTGAACTCACTAGTAAAAAACTGTGTATGAGTGCGAATGAAAATAACGTAATATTTTGTGTATGGTGTCAATGACAATAATGTAAAAACAGTGTATGAGTGCGAATGAAAAAATGTAATATTTTGTGTATGGTGTCAATGACAATAATTTAAAAACAGTGTATGAGTGCGAATGAAAATAACGTAATATTTTGTGTATGGTGTCAATGACAATAATGAAAAACAGTGAATGAGTGCGAATGAAAATAACGTAAAAACAGTGTATGAGTGCGAATGACAATAACGTAAAAACAGTGTATGAGTGTGAATGATAATAACTTTATATTTTGAATATGAGTATCAATGACAATAACGTAATATTTTGCTGAAATATTTTTTTTCATATCTTTAACAAAAGTCTCAAAATTGTACATAATGAATTAAAAAGGGGAAAAATACTTGAACGTGTTTATGTTTTATTTTCATTTAGAATTCTGTGCAAAATGACACTGTTATTAAATATATCCCTTGTAACAAGGCTAACAAAAAAAGACAATATATTGTCTTTTTTAGTTAACAGTGTAATTATTACGAACCGCCCTTTTCTACGACATTTGTGAAGGATTACATTCGCCGTATGGCAGTTTTATTCTTCGTAAACTAGCAACAGATTGAACGAATGCACAAATAAAATAAAATATATTATTTGCTTCCAATAAAGGACCGTTTAGTAAAAAAAAAACAACCAGCTCCACGCAAATTTTAGACGAAGTATTCGAATGATTTAACTTTTCTACAAACTCATCTTACTTGACTTATAACATGAACAAATCAAGATGCGTTGCATGTGTTTAGATGACATTAAAAAGAACATTTTCATTTATTCATTTAAAAAATCACAGCTGTACTTTGAATTTGAGCTTTTTTGTTAAAATTATTAGTATTTTGACCATTTCTTTCATTTTGGATCAGCAGTATTAGAGAAAGATAGGTGATGTGTTTTATGTGAGAAAGAGAGAGTGAGGAATAGGTGGGATTTTTGTTCAAACCACAAGGGAGGTTATTGAGTTTTTGTTGAAAATTTTCAATTTAATTGTGGTATTATAAACTAACTAATTAACTAACCATCACGCCGTTATCCACTGGGGTAGGTAGAGAGGACGGACCCCCAAATAACTCGGTCTAGGCACACACTCCTTGCTTCATTCACAATCATACGTTTATTGTATAAGTTTAAACGTTGGCAATACCAAAAAAAAATCCCAAGAAATATACTAAAATTAAAATTTATTATTTAAAAAAATATATCAGAAGATGAAATAATAATAATTTGAACCAAAAGGACATGAATGACTACAAGAACCTATCTTCAGGCCATTAAAAGAATCATAAAACTACCAGAACAACATTTAGAATTCACAAAATGCATCCCATATAAAATATTCTTGTAAAATGTTCAAAATCTGAACGAAGATAAGTGCACATGCTGCAGTTTATTGCATTCTTCCCCCCAAAGGATCGTATTCAGAGGAATTTGCCCAAAAATGCTTCCACTGACGAGGCAGGTATACGCTCGTTTCGTTGGGGTACCAGATAATGAACCCCTTAATATTATTTTGGGTAGTTTAGTGTAAGAGGGCGAATATTTGATTTATTACTAAGGAAATGTAGTTTTACTAAGCGAATGATTGCAATACAATTTCATATGGATTCTGGACTTTTTTCAGACTAGGTTAAATGTTCCATTGTCCAAAGAAGTGAAGTTAACAGTCCACAATGGAGTGCTGGTGTATATAAATGAACCACGGAACTGGCACAGATAAGATAAAAGTAGACTGAATGCTGTTGAAATGAGATCCCTGAGGCGTATGTGTGGTAAAACCATAAATGATCGTTTGATAAATGTGGATATCCACGAAGAGCGCAAGGCTGATGGTTTGGAAATGAGCGTAGAAAGGAGTTTAAGGAGAATATATGACACAAGTGCGAATGGTAGCAGAAGTCGGGGACGCCCTAGGAAAACATGGCACGATCGAGTGAATCTAATTCTTGAGTCGGGCCATGTATGAGACGATGTAAGAATGTGAATGAGGCAAAAAGTGTGTGCCAAGACCGAGTTTTTTGGCAGTCCGTCATCTCTGCCTACCCCTGCGGAAACGGCGTGATGGTTGGTTAGTTAGTTTTTTTTTTATTTCCAGCGCCTTTAGGTGATTTTTTTCGATAACTTTAACTTTTTTACTTTTCAGTGAAAATTTAGTGACGCCGAAACTAACCGTTTGCGAGTTATACAAAAACACACAGATATTCCACTTTATTCATTCTTTGATATATTTACTTCAATATGTCAATAAAGACGGAAGAATGTCCGATTCTCAAATCTGCAAGTCAAATTGTGAATCGATTTTTTAGTTCTATCGCAGCATTCCTTTAAAATTTAAGTAAATATTGGCGTTCCACAGGGATCGAACTAGGTCCACTTCTGAATACAAATATTTAATAGTTGTACGTATAATGTGTCTCCTTTCTATTCCCACAGCTTCCAAGTAATATTGTTTCCTTGGCTATTTCCGGAGCAGGTTCTATTCATCCTTCTTACTGGCTTCTTACTTCCGATCGTATTTCTATTTACTTTACATTAACTATTAATATTTCCATTTCCTCTCTACACTAACCTCAACAAAGGTGAGATTTTTGATTATGAGATCAAATCTTTGACTAGTTTATTATTTTATTACAATGGTGTGTGGTTTGAAGCCAATTTGTTAAATTTTAGTGAACCAATTTAATACTTTGTTATTCGAACTCTAGAATGGCCCGACACAAATTCGTTGAACCTGTGTTTCCCGATTTCTTTTGCTATTCATTGGCTCGTTATGTGTTCTCCTGTAAACCACTCCTCCGTCCATTAACACTGGTTGTCAAAGCCATCAAGGGGACTATTTTAATCTTACTCATTCTTCCTCTGTCAGTTCCACGCTTCACAACCATACACGAAGATTAGAATCAGAACTCCAACGTTCACTGCCAGCCTGGTTATGCTAATCACTTCTTCCTCCAATTCCCTCTCATATTGGATGTTGACTATCATCAGGGCAATATTCACTCAGCGAGCAGTAACCCTTAACGACTTAGGGAACGCGTGTTGCTAACTTTACTAAATCGATTTCCGGCAATACAGGGATTTCACTTTCATCTGTTCAACTCTCTCCCACATTTCTCACGCATACTCAACAGGTTACCCGTCAATTCCGGCTTCACTCCTTACCAAAAAAACCTACAACAATCACCTTATTTACAAAGTTCAAATGGTACTTATACCATCCATACAAAAAAACGCATTCAACCCTTTATGAAAAAACACCCACTTCCTACAAAGTTAAACAAAAACCGCTCATTGTTTAGGCAAGCAAAAAAATGCACGTTAATATGTACTCTTTATACTATAAAAAACAACCTATTCAAATCAACAAAACACTTTCGCTTTTATAAACAGAAAAAAAATACAGCCTACCTGTCTTTATCAAATTTTAAAACCAGGCGATCTTTAATAACTACCAATGTACTTATTTTTTTCAAGCAGATACTTGAAAAAAATCACCCCTTCTATAGACGTAAATATTTATCATTGACCCATTTTTTCGTGATATTTTTTGTCTTACCTCTTCTTTGCACCCAATATTTGCTCTTATAACATTTTTTTACGCATTTTTACCAACAACTTAACTAGGGCGATGTTTTTGTTGGCGCTTTTCATAGTTTTTTGTTGCTTTGTCCATAATTCATTTTACTTATAAAAACGTTGAACAGCAGGTCAATGTAGCTTGAATATAATGTATTCATGAACATCGTCATCGACTATTTTCATTCGTTGTTGAATGCAGTCCTTGTAAATTGTAAAGGTTATCTATCATATGAACGATACCGACTAAACCTTACGAGTTAAGCTCTGTCGTCGTGAAATTATTACAGCTGTTACATTCTGAAAGATTATAATCAACGGATTTCAACTCAACACCGTGTTTTTAACATGAGCTGAAATGAGTTTTGAAATATAAATTTGCTTTCTATTTTTTATTCTTTTCGATTTTTGAATTATCGTGGTTTATTTTTGGGGTATTATACCGTGTTGCTCTGCCTCCTTCTTTAGCCAACGTTTCAGTAATGCTGTCCGAAACGTTGGCTAAAAAATTATGTAGCGCAACACGGCATAAAACCTCTAAAATATATCAATTTTTTTGGTCGTGAAAATATCAAATCATGTATTATTTTTAATTTGTTCAGAAAATAAAATGTTTCGATAAAAAAATAACTCGGGCAAAGCTGAGTATTGAAGTTGGTATTTTCATAAGCCTAACTTAACCTTTTGACTTGTGATTTGTTGGCCATGTTCAAAGTGGATTTGGCACACAAGAAGTAATAACATGAAGAAAAAAAATTCTATGTTGGAAATACGTTTTACATAGGTTTCACTGGTAAACAGTGGAATTGATTTTAAATTGACGTTGAATTATGATTTCGGCAATGCAGTTTGTTGCATAAAGGATTAGTAACATGGTGTGTTGTGTGGTTCCTTCTAATCGATTTTTATCTATGGTTTCGGTGTGTGGCACCTCCAGTACTTATTCAATTAACAATTGCGTCTGGCCATTTTGCAAACACTTGTTTTGTTGACACTCTGCAGTTGCCAAGCCTGCTAGGACAAAGCCTGGGAAGGCAAATCTGGGGAAGAACTCAATCCTTAATAATAATCTTTGGATGATTTGAATTTGAAAATCACCTCAAGGGCACTGTATGCATAAATAAACCACTCGATCGATATCTTTGGGTTTTTTGTATGTAACCAATTGGTCCAAAAAATATGCCAATATATAGACAGTAAAATTCTGATTCGGAGCTTACTTATTATCCTATACACCGATGAAAAACTCTGAAAGTTTATTCAATAGACTTTCAGAGTTTTTCATTGGTGCATATAGTTAGGTGATTATATGACGTCACAATATTTCCGTTCCAATTTTCGATCGGATTTATATATCCTGCTATGACAGCACATAGATTTGGTCTACCTATGGACTGACGATCGACGAATCTGTGATTCGCAAATTTGTTGTAGTTCACTGCAAACAACAAAATATTGATTTGACGAATGATCTTGTTTTACTAAATATTTCTAGAACCCATGGCTTTAATAAGGTAGCAATTTGTACAAGTTGATAGTTGACACTTCGACCCTTCAGGATGAGTAAAAGCTTGAAGGTATTTGATCTAGAGATCACCATTAAAAATCGACCTCAAATGATAAACATAAACATATATTGTTTACATTGTACACAATCGATAGATTGTATAACATTAAAATAATTGCAAAGAATAAATACCAATCGTCCAAAAATACTGTAAAACAATATGTAAGATTGAAACAACATGAATGTAAAACAAGAGACAATAAAGATTGGGTCAAGTCAGGTGAGAACAAGAGATTCGATAAATTTTGTAAAAAGTTCTGGGGGCTATCTCTAAATCGATCTATGAATGTGAATGAGGCAAGGAGTGTGTGTCAAGACCGAGTTGTTTGGCGGTCCCTCCTCTCTGCCTACCCTTGCGGGGAAACGGCGTGATGGTTAGTTATTTAGTTAAAAAAGCACAATTAATATAAATTTGTATGCCTCCTGGCAATACAAATAAAATCAAACTCATTTATTGAAACGTGTCATTTTTGGTTCTGCGAAGGCCAATTTAAAAAAATTATTCAATTTATCTTTGTTAATAACATAAAATATAACAACATACTGCAACTACAGAAATAGTTGCATTTTTTTAAAACACATGATTGTTGTTTAATAATAGCTTTAATACTATGTAGGGTTGTTAGAATGTGAAGTAGCCCACTTACCCACATTCTTTATACTTCCTTGTCTATGATTTGATAGGAGACTGCAGGACTTTGTGACGAAATAACTAAAAATATATCTCTAAATAGTTTCAAATTTCGAGTCTGTTTGTGCACTTAGTTCTTCTAAACTACGCAACGGAATTTTATAGGATTTTTACTATCATTTAGAAAATTTCTTCTGAAAAGTTTATACATATAATACATGCGTATTATATTTACAGAAATTAGAGAAAAATCGAGTTAAGCCGAGTATACGTCAGCTAGTAATTTAATAATAAACGAATAAGTAATATTGCGTGAAATTATGATATCAAAATGACAATCGATAATATAAGCAATAATTGTACGGAGAAAAATGAGTACTGCTGATTTATTGAAATCCTGTTAAAAACTTGATGACACTTAATTTCCTAACAAACCATAAGTTCATTCAGAATATATCTGAACACATGTTCACGTAGCTGCGCTTATCTTAATAAATATAAAGACAAAATGTGAAAATATCAAAAATTTTATTGACACGTGTTAAGACATCCCAATAACATATTCGTGTTTTACAGACAGTTCATAACGAAACCTGTCAATTCATTCTTAAAAGGTCTGCAGATACGTTTTTAACATGAATTCGAAAAACTTGATTAAATTTTTTAGTAAATTAGCAATATTTTATATCAGTAAGTTTTTTGGTGGCAGAGGTCGGGGACACCCGAGGAAGACATGGCACGATCAAGTGAATCAGATACTTGAGTCGGGCCATGTCAAGAGTCAGAATAATAGAATAGTATATATGAGACGATGTATGAATGTGAATGAGGCAAGAAGTGTGTGCCAAGACCGAGTTGTTTGGCGGTCCGTCCTCTCTGCCTACCCCTGCGAGGAAACGGCGTGATAGTTATTTAGTTAGTAAGTTTTTTCGGTGTAGATCGCGGTACCCCGGTGGTCATTGTAATTTTATTTTACTTCCTTTTTGTAATACCTATGTAAATATAGTTTCATATTAATAACTAACTTAATTTTGACCTGATTTTTGTTTGGTTCGTTTTGAGTATAGGCAATTTACAATTTACACATACTAATAGTACTTACGTAACTATATTTATAACACCCGAATTTCAAATCCTTTCTCAGAAAAAAAATCTAATTTTTTTTGTATGTTATGAATAAACAACATGGCGTCTTTTCTTATTTTTGATAAACAAGTAAATATCTCATTTCCCAAAAAAAATTATTCAAAACACTAGAAATTTATAAATTCTCTTTAGAAAATGTTTGCAAATTTCATAACTCCAGAGCTCACTACTGACCACCTGAATAGCAGAGCGGCAGGTACACATCGTAAGGTTCCTGATTCTGCGTACAGAGATCGTGTGTTAAAAACGCGGCGTGGACAAACAACAAATGAGTATTTTAAATAGAAAAATTATAATTATTTGCTCCTCTTTCCAGAGTTTAAAAACAATGTTCAAATTGTATGACTCCTGAACTCGAACCGATTTTCTGCTTTACATTTGATTATTTCATCCTCATCAGTTGTATAAGCCGAGAACGAAATAAAAAACGGCCACTGTTTTACCAAAATATTTCTCGTCCAGTTTTTTCGGGCGCTTTTTGTTGTAAGTTTTTATAGACCTATCCTTGAGTTTCTGTCATAGTTTTTGCGTTGCTTTTGGATCAATGGGTTTCCGCATCGAAAATCGAAAGTGAACATACATTTTTTATTGCTTTTCGTTTATTAAATGGCTCTAAAGTGTCCCGCAATAGAAGTTTTTACTTTCGTTGAAAAGGGTTTTGGTTTTTTGCTGGTAATTTCACTTGTTCTTTGTCTGTTTGTTCCTGTACAATTCGAAAAACGTTGAATTTATCTGCAACTGAGAGGCTGTCAATACTTCGTCCATTTGACGATTTTACAGCGTGTTTTAAATGTATTATTTTATTTCTTAATAATGAATATTCAACTGTTCATTGACAGTCCTTGTCACTACAAATTCCTCTGCCGTGGCGGACTGTAGATAGATGTATTGGTATTACATCATGAGTTCCTCATCTTTGAGTATGTTGACTATGTTTGTTAATTTCCTCATATATGTGTATGTTGACTATGTTTGTTAATTTCCTCATATTTGTGTATGTTGACTATATTTTTAATTTTCTCATCTCCACGTTTATTGACTATGTTTGGTAATTTCTTCATCTTCATGTTTGTTGACTATGTTTGTAAATTTCCTCATCTTAACGTTTGTTGACTATGTTTCTTAATTTACTCATCTTCGTGTTTGTTAATTTTCTCATTTCCTTTTTTGTTGACTATGCTTATTAATTTCCTCATTTTCACGATTGTTGACTATGTTTGTAAATTTCTTCATCTTTATGTTTGTTAATTTTCTCATCTTCACGTTTGTTTAATATGTTTATTAATTTCTTCATCTTCCCGATTGTTGACTATGTTTGTTAATTTCCTCATTTTCGTGTTTACTTGGCCATTTTTGATGTTTTTTTTATATATCTGCTTTGGTCACCCCAAGTGGTATGCCACGTTTGGTGACTTAGCAACGTGCCTGGGTTCATGGGGTAAGGTTTGTCTGGGTCTTGGCAGCGGACCGTAACGGGAGAGACTGGTTGAGGAAGACCTGTTCACCACTCGAGCCGGACTCTCGAAGTTAATTATTGAAAACAACCTTTATACTCGTGGTGTGGTGCAAACTTAGTACAAAATTTGGATATAATCAGAGGGCGCAAACTTTTTTATAACACAAAACATCGTCAAATAATTACTATCATATTATGTGAACGACAAATTGATAATAAATGAAAAATTATTTTATTTTTACCAACTATTAACAGAATTTTCAAAAAAAAATTAACATTTCAGATTTTTCAACTCTTTATCGGCTACCGACACAAGGCACAAACCTTATTACCCCAAATAACTATTGTTGTAATAAAAATCAAAAACGTCTCGTTAAAGGGTTTAAGTGTTTAAAATACTACATAAAACGTGACGATAGAAAAAATAAACGAATTCAATAACAATAACAATAATAATTTATTTTATAATTTCTGTAGAAAAGGGACAAAGTGATAAAAATAATATTTATTTCTCCGTAAAATTATTTATTGCGTCTAGTAAATTCTTTGAAATATTATTTGTGTCAAATATTATAGCTTTATTGCTTCCCTTGAAAGTGAAAGCACATTAAGGTTTATTGGTGTTTACTGCTGGTCCTTCGTCTTTGCTCGGTAGCTGATAACAATAGCTTTTCTCTTCGTGATGTTAGAGCTTATCGTAGTGGCTGAGTTTACAAATGCCTCTGGTTCCCACCCAGGCGTCGTGAGTTCAATTCCTCTGCTGTTCTTCCTTATCCCAGCCTGGTGAAACTAAAGGTGTTAGTTATGACTAAAGCCTCTTTAACTAACTATCTCGCTTTTTAGTGTCAAAAGTAAGTCAATGCGTATTAAAGTTATTATTTCAATTCTACATTGTCAATGTTTTAGAATATTTCTCAGTGTTGCTAGCGTACGTCGATTTGTAATTTATTGCATCATCAATATCAGTCTAGCTATCAACAGCGCAACCGTGCTCAGGCAACAAGCAATGTCTTCCGCTTATAATTATGGTATTACGACTAACTAACTAACTAGCAATCACTTCGTTTCCCCGCAGGGTTAGGCAGAAAGGATGGACAGCTAAGTTCCATTAATGGAGGACGCTAACAATAAATTGTCCAAAGAAACGAAGCTAGCTAGCAGTCCACAATGGAGTGAAGGTACCTACCCTGACATACGGCAGTGCGGCATAGAATTGGCATAGGAAGGATGAAAGTAGACTGAATGCTGTATAAATACGATCCCTTTGGCGTATGTGTGGTAAAATCATGAATGATCGTGTGAGAAATGTGCAATTCAAATTCGCGAAGAATGCAAGGCTGGTGGAAGCGAAATGAGTAAATGTAAGAAAGGGACTCTTAGATAATAAATAATAATACTTGGATGACTTGTATAGCGCCGTTTTTGTGCAAAAACACCTCAAGGGCGCTGTTTTGGGCATGTAGAGCGAATAAATGACCTTTATACCAGGACGATACTGAGACCTAATATATTACCCCAATTTACATTGAATTGTTATCATCATTTCAAATCGTAAAGGGGGAGAACCACGCAACAACAAGTGCATAATACACAAAAAATCTTTGCGAATAGTGCGAAACTCGTGCCGAAAAAGTTCCTGGGAAACCCTTTACAAAAGACTTGTAAAAATTGTAGAAATGTAAAAATTCCATTCTGGAATAGCTACTCAAATATCCGTGTGAAGCAAATAAAATAAACTTTTTGTTGATATTAATCCAACTGGGGGCGTGCTGCACCCTTTTGGATTCAAAGAATATTATTATTGTGAAAGAAAAAAAGTTACCCCCATATTTTTTTCTAGGAATACAAAGATACAATTGCATTTATTACTCTCGCTTTCGTCACTTTGTCGGTACGGGGTAACCTTGAGTATATAAAAGTTTTATTGATATTGTATATATAAGGAAGTTGGGCACGTTTACCCAACTACTGAAGTGTCCCCCATTGTCCGAGGGATGTTAGGTTTTTTTTGCATTTTTGAAAGGGAGAATATTTTTTTTTTAAATTTTAAGTATCTGACAAAATTTACTGTCTGAATTTATGAGAGTTGTTCCATGATGTATTACTAAATAATGTTATTTGAAAGAAATAAGACGTCAAATTGGCCGGAATCTGTGGAACTATGACATCCTCAAGTTTAGCTAGGCCTAAAGCTATTTCAGTTCTAGCAGCGTTTTTGAATGGTGATATTTCATAGGAGCGAAACTCTAGCGCTCTGGACGTCTAGCACGGACGATCGATAAAGTCCTATGTCAAAACGATATTGACGAAATCCGTCATTTAAGTTCATTTAGCGATATTTGCGAGCACGGTCAGAATACGCTGAAAGTCGCTGCTTTTAGCGCGGCCTACAAGATGTCGGATAAGCTGTCAATATGCACAACTTTTGGATAATGTCGTTCGTTATGCAGAATAACTACCTTATCAATAAATGGAGGTAAACTAACTAAACCCTTAAAACTTACAGCAATCGTTTACACGATCCATAAACTTAATTTATTCATTTAAGACGCGATCAATGATTCCAGTCTGGAGAAACAAAATTTGTTAGATATGAATAAAGACCTCATGAACTAATCAACTTCCTTTTTAAAAGTAAACGCAAACTGCCCAAATGTATATTTATCTATTATTTTTTTGGTAAACTAATGTTTAAGACAAGATTTTTTATGCATAGCACAAAGGGTAACAATTATTTTTATAAGCAATAATTATTAGCCTGAAACACTCATCCACATTGAAAAAACTCCTGCTAAAAGATACATGACGCCAACGGGACTTGAACCCGTGTCCTTTCGATTGCCGGTCGACAGCTCTTATAAAATAAAGTTGGTTGTTTTCAGGTGAAAAAATGTAATAAGCAGTAATTGTTGAATGAAACACTAGTATATATTGAATTATTTCGCGGATAAGAGATAAGCCGCCATAGCTCAGTGGTCAGAGCTGTCGACCGGCAATCGAAAGGACACGGGTTCAAGTTCCGTTGGCGTCATGTATCTTTTATCAGGAGATTTTTCAATGTGGATGAGTGTTTCAGGCTAATAATTATTGCTTATAAAAATAATTGTATATTTATCTTTTCCGATTTTATGTCCTGGTTAAATCTTCCCCATAGGAAAAACTAAACCCTTCCACACACTTTTCCACAAATGATCATCTAGTCAATCAACATTATGCAAGTGCATTATATAAGCAAAATAAATACAAAACAATACAAGAACAACAACACGTCAACTCACCAGAGATCAAATGGGAAAATAATTCAACGACTCCAGATATTTTCATATCAGAGGGTTCGGCTCGGTAGAACTCCTAACAGGGCCTATAAATCCTACTGATCCCTCAGCATAAATATTAAAAAAATCTTTCGTTATCCTACATGTATTTAAAATGACTGATTTTTGCATTTTTATATATAATTTTTTTGATAGATCTACATTATTATGTACTAATTATTATGCCTAAATTTGTAATGAGAGAGCTAGGTATAATGCCAGTAGCCGAAATAACGAATGGTAATATTTTTATAGTCTGAGAATGCCAAATTCTTTTTATCTCATTTAATTTATTATTTTAATTCGACATTGTGAATTTATTAGTATATTTTTAACTTTAACGTGGCCGTCTGACATTTCGATATGTCAATTCATAGAAAATACCTTCAGTGTTGCTGGCGGACTTCGATATGTCAATTACTGCATTATCAATATCAGTCTAGCTATAACACCGCAACCGTGCTTGGTAAATCGGTACCATCCGATTTAATAAACTTATCGATGTTACTGTGTAGGAGTATATTGCGAGGAGATCTAGAGATTGAAAGTATATGGGAAAGGAAGAAGGTTAGAGGCTATTCAGGTTTAGTCACTAAATATTTGTAAAGCTATTTCAACCGGTGACCGGATAACTTATAAAAATTGTTTTAATGTTATGAAAAGTCATGAAACAAAAACTATGTTAAATAGGTTACATTTGTAACTATTTAACCTAGTTTTTGTTTCATCACTTTTAGTGACTTTATATAACCTTTTAAAGGTGTGTTGAATTGTCATTTTGAGGAGTTATCAAGGAACCATTTCAAACAGTGGCGGTTCTTCCCTTAGGTCAATTGGTGTTTGACCCCCCAAAATTATAAGACAACAATAATAAATATAATAATCAATTATGTGCATCAAAACATTTAAGCTGCTGCCACACGCAAAGCTCACATCAACAGATAATATAAAGCACAATAGCGCTCGCCATACAATCCCATACAGACCCGACACACGTAAAAAGATAACGCGCTATAAGTGTGGTTCTGAACTTCGCTAACCGAATTTATTTTACGTAACCGCTCCCGACGCGATATTTGAAAAGTTATGCGTCCCCCTCTCCGCCGTAAAAAGGAGAGGGGGTCATTTTAATTGCGGAGCTACCGACTAAGTTCCGTGTTCCCTTTGACAGCCATGACATAAGCAGCCTAATAATGCATTTCTTATTTATTATGTTAGCTCATATCGTCATGTGTGCTAGTAAATTTAGAAACATAAAAAAAAACTTTATTTGGCAAACATACTTAACATATATTTAAAATATAAATATAATCAATATTTGAATTTGAAGTAAACAAATTTTCGCCCTTTCAAAATTAATCATATTTTTAACTCAGTATGTTTATATGGTAATATCATTCGGTTTTTTGATAAAGTTGGACGGCCTGATACCTACATAGAGAAGCTTCTAGTTTGTTCGTTTGTTGATTGTTTTCAATTGTTTTCCTGGGTAATCTGGTTTGCTCTCGTCAGCTCTCGTGCTCTCTTCTCGTTCCCTGCCCTGGTGTTGGTCCTTGCCGCCTTTGCCTTCGACATTTTTGGAAATCGACTTGAGCTTATTTTACAATAATTTATTATATGTCACTTTCGTCGATCGGCGTGCGAACTGCGAATTTCCTGATTCGACGGAGAGGTTATGTGAAAATGCGCTATTTACGCGCAGATTGTTTAAAATCTAAAAAGTTTATAAATAGCATTTATAATTATATAGTTGGCGGCATCATCATCTGAGGATGAGCTGTCCAACAGATCCAGCAATAGGCGACAAGTATCATCCATTTCGAAAACGTGCTCAAGCTGTCAGTAAGTAAAGTTGTCACTTTGACAGATGAAATTATGTTCCTCGGCCGCTCTCGAATTCAACTGACCCCCTCTCCTACCATAGGAAGAAATATTTGATAGCGTCGTGTGTCGGTAGAAAAGATGATGCGCTGTACATTAACTTTTGATGTGAGCTTTGCGTCTGGCAGCACCATTAAAATGTAACGCGAAACAGCGGCGGCGGCGAGTGACTAGCAGTGACATCTGTTGTCTCTAATAGAAGCTTTCATTCACAAGTCCACACGATTCGCTGGGTCAATTTAAAGAATGTCCAATTTGGCATCTTCTGTCCCTACGCGCGCCATAGAATAAACGAGATGGCACTATATTTTTCGTCGAAGTAAAAATTAGCTTCCGAAGAAAGTTTAGGGACGCTTAGGTCATGACCGTGGGGGAGACAACACGGTGAATATTATATGTTTTACAGAGATGGTGACATAAACAAATGTCGTTTTTTCATTTTACACGCTTGTAGTGTGTGGAACAATGGTTGTTTTTCAATTGCATAGTTCGGGAAAGGATTAGAATAATTATTTATGTTGTTATCGATTTAGAATGAAACAAAACAAAAAACGTCAAAAATCATTGTCAAATAGAATCAAACACTGATTTTATTTATTTTAATGTTGTGGACAACTACATTAAAACTTAATATCTTAAAAATAATTTGCCGTAAGTACATGGATTGTGTATTTATTTTCAATTTATTATATTAACATAATATTTATTTAGAGTCCGCGACTCTAAAACTCTATAACAAATTGATATAGTTAATAATATATGGGCATTTTTCACAATATCAAATAAAGATTAGTCACACATTTTTTTCAAATGACCTACCACGACTGAATCCCTAGAGCCGCCTCTGATTTCAAACAACTTTATGAAGAATGGTTTTCTCCAGGGCGATATCCAGAGTACATTATTCCACTCATTAGTTGATGGAACGACGACTGTACTTCAGAAATTAGTACACTGGATCGATTCTCGCCAAATTACAAAACAAAAAAATGCACACTTCGAATAATTTATTTATCTCTGGCTGAATCTGTTATAAGGTGTGAAATAACAGCTTGGGGATTTTCCTGTAAAACTAATATCGACCATGTTCAATCCGTGCAAAATTCATTGGTTAAATTATTAGCTGAAAAAAATTTATACAAAGAAAGGCATTATATTCCATAATTCTATCAGAGTCTCAAAATTCTTTCAGTGAGAGCAATTCTGTGGTACAAAATTATATTTCAGCACATAAATAACCCCTTATATATAACCAGGCTAGAACACTATCATAATACTCATTTTAACTTTAATGGAGGACTTATTGTACTTAAGCATACAAATACATATGGACAAAGAACGTTAAACAATATAATTCCCAGTTGTTTTAATATGTTACCTGGTGAAATTAAAAACTGTGCCCAAAACAAACAATTGGTAAACTTACTGAAGACTTGGCTTACTGAAAGAATTAGTGTGTATTAGCTTACAATGATATATTATTCTAAAGACTTTTAAAATTGTTATTTATGTTTTTTTATAATTTTCTTTTGCAACATTTCTGTAAAATTTTATTATTTTGTTTTATACAGATACTTGTAAAAATTTAACTGTAAACTTACTATCTAACTAACTAACCATCACGCCGTTTCCCCGCAGGGGTAGGCAGAGAGGACGGACCGCCAAACAAATCGGTCTTGGCACACACTCCTTGCCTCATTCACATTCATACATCGTCTCATACATACTCTTCTATTATTCTGACTCTTGACATGGCCCGACTCGAGTATCTGATTCACTTGATCGTGCCATGTCTTCCTCGGGCGTCCCCGACTTCTGCTACCATTCACATTTGCATCATATATCCTCCTTACACTCCTATCTTCGCTCATTCGCTCTACATGCCCAAACCATCTAAGCGTCCCTTTCTTAATCTTACTCATTACGCTTACATCAGCCTTGTACTCTTTGCGGATCTCCACATTCCTCACACGATCAAACATGGTTTTACCACACATTTACTATAATAAAACTTACTATAATAATATTTATAATGTAAAGAACCCGTTAGACAAACTGCTAAAAATCAGTTTATGGGAATTTTTTGCCTTATATTTTTAAAGTGTGGAATATATATAAAAAAATTAAAATAATGTTTAAAAATCTATAAAATAAAAGAAAAAAAATTTACATTTCTACTCATATAAAATATTTTATGTATTTTTGACTGTGCTCTAACAACTACTTTATGTTTAATCATTGAAGACAATATTAGAGATTCCTAAACGAAATTTTGAAACAGAAATATCAGAAAAAATAGGATCCTAACCTAGGACCCTTGCCTTGCCGGAGCACCGCTCTACCAACTGGGCTAATAAGACCCTATTTCCTTCGGTCATATTTAACTGTATCATACTTTGAAAAGACATTAGCTCAGAACAACGGTCCTGGATTCGAGTCCCAGATGTGACCGTATCTTTTTCTAATTTTACTGCCTAAAATTTTCGTTTTGGAATCTCTAATATTGTCTTCAAAAATTAAATATTAGAATTTGAGGTTTCATTCGTTAAGTTATTCCAAAAAATAAAATTACTTTATGAATCTAGGCCCGAAAATAAGGTCGGGTTGTTTTATGTTTAACCAAATTCATCTCTAACCAAAACATTATATCGTAGGTACTTTTAACTCCGTTCTCTCAGTTAAAATTTTATAGAATATTGCCTTGTGTAATTTAAAATGTTTTTTCTGAACGTAAATTTAGCTTAGCCATGACTTGATAACGAAACAGTACGACCTTAGTGATGAAAAATCGTAATTCTTCACAAGACAGTTGGAGACACTCTCAGTATCGCCCTAGTGTAAGACCACCATTCATAATTGAAACGTCGCTAGAAATGGCTTTTGATCGGTTCTAAATAGCCAGGTATTTCCCCACCTTCCTCTTTCCCATTTCCTTCCCTCGATGTTAAGAGCAGTTGCAAAGGGCGACTGTGGCTATTAATATCTATTTTTGCCTTTTGAATAACATATTTTTTTGGTTCACTCCTACAGTCTATATATAATCTCTCCACTAAGTACAGTCTAATAAATCCCAAACAATTCCGAATAAAAGAAAAATGTCTCGTATAAATAGTTTCTTCAGATTGGCTTTAAAAAAATGGACGTCACGACACTTGAAAAACGGTTCTTTCTGAAATTTATATCTCAATGCAACTATGTAGTTCCAGCTCGCAGCATAAAGTTAATCAATTTAATATTGTAAAGCGCCATTGCGGTGATTTTTCACGTAAACGGCTCTTTTCAGTGTTGAACTGTCAAGTTTGGCAGCCACCTCTAGTCTGGACCTTCATGATAAGACATTTTTTTGGCTTCTCAAAAACTTTTCATCTGATGAATGCATTATAAAAAATAAAAAAAAATCGCTGTTTGTTTCACAGGTATTTCAAATAAATGTGCTCCAATAACAAGTGGTTTAGTGTGGTGGTATTCCAAATGTGTATTTTTTTACAAAATTACAGTCAATCTCTCTATTCTACACCAGTAAAAGCAGCTATCTACCAATAATTTCATACAAAAATACAGCCATTTATTCCGAGCCTAAAGTACCCGGCGGTACCTACAAAGTCTAAAAAATTCAATCCCCCGCCAACGAAATTATGTAACACGTGTACAAAAAAAGGTGTATAAAAATATACAAGAATAAGTAATATAACTTATAAAAGTGTGCGAGGCTTGAAAGTGTTGCGCACGCTTTATGTAGGTCGTTTTGTATGTATTCCAATTCGTATACAGGCCGTTTTGTGTGTATTCCCAGACTTGACTGTGTGCGGGCCGCGTGGCAACAATGCTCGAACGCCTGAAACACTTTACCCTGGAAAAATCCGGCCTGAAAAAGTGTTTTCAGGGTCGACACGCGTGACCGTGAAACCTACTCCCCCTCCCTCCCCTAAAGCTCCCGCCTCCACAGTGCCACGCACAGGGTGGGTGGGGGATGTACCGAAAGTTACGCGTACAGACTTACAGAAGCTTTCGTTCTGGATTGAGGCAATTTGCGAGGATCTACCATCGCCATTTTGGTCATATTTTTATGAACGATTTTAATTGAAGGATTGATGTTAGATTAATGAGTGAAATGATGATTAGTAATCATTTCATATTCAGTAGAATCGATCGCAATTTAATTTTTTAGGAGGCATAGTTTCCCTCACGACCTGTGTCATATTTGTGGATGTTGTTTGGTGGAGTTATTTCCTGAAAGAATTGGTAAGTATGTTCAGGAGTGACAAAGCCATCTCTCTCACTGCGGTTCAAGGCGGTGGGTTAAGAGACCAGCTGGAGAGGTCAAAGGGTCTCTCTTAACTGGCCTCTCCCGATTCATTCCGCAGTGTGCAAATGCATCTGCCGCTAAGGCGTGGACAAAAACTCACCCCATGAACCCGGGCACTGTACTAAGTAACCAAACGTAGCAAACGATTCGGGATGACCTACGCACAGTGAACAATCTGTTGAAACTCGGTATCATATAAAAGATGTTGAAAATAATATAAATATGTACACACATATACACAATTTAAAAAATTCCCAATTTTTAGGGATGCTATATTCCACATTGCTCTGGACTATAAACCTAAGTTGTCGTTTTCTAGCAAGTGATTTTCAACAGCCAAGATAAAAACTGATTCGCAGTCTAAAATAATACAAACTATGGAATTACACAAGAAATGCACTGTGGGAGTGTTTTGTGTTCGAAATATTTGCCTAACCGAGGCTCAAATTTACAAACACAAAACTGTGTTTACGAAATTCAAATGGGATGGAGGTCCACGATGTCAGGCGAGTGTAAGTGGGGTGAAGTGCTCTCCTAAATGGGACATTTGTTTCGATTAAAATTTGCATGTGAGGCACTTCTAGTTATTCTGTTCCGGTTATTCTTTATTCTGTGGTAAAACACTATGATACGATGATATACGTATGACGTCATATAATTTAATTCAATTAACACAGGCCTCTGATTATCCCTGAATAATATCGCTGGGTTCCAATTTTAATGGTTAAGATTTTGAGTCTTTCTACCATACATTGGATTCGTACCAAATACATAAAGTTCACATGGGATGATTTTTTTTCAAGGTTTCATTATAACTCAACACCATGACAATTCAATACACCTTTAAAAGTCATTAAAAGCTATGAAAAAACCAACCTATAAACCTAACCTACGTAGCCTATTTAAGATCCCACACACTCGTTAACTCTGTAAGTTTTTAAGTTCCAAAAAAAAATTAAATTTTAGAAAATAATATCCATACATTTGTAATGCCGAAATTAATTATATGAAATTCCCTCGATAGAATCAAATCGTAAAGTAAGCTCTGAAAATGATTAAATACACGTTTTCTTATGTTATTTAATATGATATAGGCATGAAAATATTCACAGTATATTTTTTAATACAGTTAAAGCATTTGTCAAGAGATTTTTGCTCTATTTCAAACGAGTAGTGTTTTATTAGATATTTTCACCATTTTTGCTTAAATTATTTTCGTTCTTTAATATTAGCGCGCTCCCTATAACATTCGTATTTACATATCACCCTTTCAAACCGTCTTTGAACGCTTACTACGGGGCCTTGGCCAATGGAGCGATTTTTGGCATTTCATGGCAAGTTTGCAAAAACATTTTGAGCGATATGTCCGTAATGTGCCAAATTTATAGAACCTAAAAATATGGGATGGACTGCGAAATCTAGGTGGATTCATTGGCTTTGAACCGCGAAAAGCAGTTTCATGTTTCCATATTAATTTTTTGAGGAATGATACTAATTAAATAATATGGTAAATATGTTTAAATTAGCAATTTCAAAATTGTATAGAAGATTGTAATCGAATTCTGACAGAATAGAAAATATGTTAAATGGAGGGGAGGCAATTTTATATAAGGCTTGGTAGAAGATAGGATATTTGTTTAGAGAGGGACAACCAATATGTCAGAGTTGTTTTGCAGAAATTCAAATGTAACAATGTCATCCAATAACCACTCAGCGCCATTTTGTTTATTTATTTATTTAAAGATAGATACAAAATAAACTACAAATTACATATTAGGAAGCTTTGCCTGTCCAACTAGGAAATTTCCGTTAACGTTCCAGGACAGACAAATTGACAGATGCAGTTCATATTATTCCTTAAGAAATGTACATAATTACACAACAAAAAATTTTCTTTTTTCTCTGCAACTAAGTTGTGTAATGAAGAAAAATATATCGATATAATTTATTTTTTTAATGTAGTAGTGACTTTGTTATTTTGACATTTGAAAGTTCCCAATTAAACGCTGATTCTAGGTGCCAATCATAAACTTACTAACTAACTAACCATCACGCCGTTTTCCCGCAGGGGTAGGCAGAGAGGACGGACCGCCAAACAACTCGGTCTTGGCACACACTCCTTGCCTCATTCACATTCATATATCGTCTCATACATTCTCTTCTATTGTTCTGACTCTTGACATGGCCCGACTCAAGTATCTGATTCACTTGGTCGTGACATGTATTCCTCGGGCGTTTCCGACTTCTGCTACCATTCCCATTTGCATCGTATATTCTCCTTACACTCCTTTCTTCGCTCATTCGCTCTACATGTCCAAACCATCTAAGCGTCCAATAGTTGTCCTCTTCCGCTGAGCACAAATTGTTCAAAAGCTGAAACGGACTCAATAAAAAACTTAATTAATCACATATAAATATATATGTATATGATTAACTGAGTTTTTGTTTCATCGCTTTTCATGACTTTATATAATATTTCGAAGGTGTGTTGAATTTTCATTTTGATGAATTATCCAGTCACCCTGTTTTCAAAATGGCGTTTGATCCGTCCACAAAAATCAGTCTCGCCCCGTATCCGTCTGGTATATTCGCACTAATTTTAGATCCGAGTGTTCTCACAAGGCCAAGGTTGTCCGCAAGACGGAAATATCGATCTGGCGCGGGGTGCGGAAGAAAGAGTGACGAGGGCGGGGCACGGGCTCTTATCACATACGGTGTCACGATTAGGGGTTCCTTCTAGACTGAAAACTAACTGGGGTGAAATGCGAATAAACAGCTGATCACAAAATTTTGATATCGATCGATACAGCATGCGTCGCAAGCTAATCCTTTGTACATTAAAAATATTTATTGTTGTTTCTAAGGTAACAGGCAATAGATTTTTACCAAAAGAAAAAATGCCATATACCACTGTTACAAGAAAGATCGGTTCTGCGTTTTGTTTCTGCCGTATAAAAAATAATGATAATTTATTAAAAATCTGGTAAAACTATTTGTATTCCTATTAAAAACAGGACTATAGGCCTTTAACAAATGAATTGATAGGTTTTCTAACAAACTGTCGGTAAAAGACGAATATGTTATTTGGATGTCGGGATACGCGTTCATAAAAATTCTAATATTCTAACATTTCGTCATTATATTTACTAGGAAAAGGACACCTGCATGAACACGTATTCCGATATATTCTGAATATTAGTAAATGGATTGCAATCACGTCTTTGACTAAATAAGCCATACTTATTTTTCTCCGTGTACATAGGTACTCCTTACTGAACGACGTAAAGAACCCTGAAAAAATACCTATAAATATTTTCAGAAAATGTATTTTTTTATGTTGTAACTCTTAAACTTTAAGGCTACTTTGTATAAAACCCCCGTTAACCCCTCCCGCAAATGTCGTATGTACAAAAACCATTGAAGAAGGCTATAATAGGTTAAAGAAACCAATAACAGTAGAAAATATAAAAATTATAAAAATAAATTTATTGTTTCAACACAAAATCATTTATTATGTAAATCAAATGAATAGACGATAACAAAAAAAAACATTTCTCATTGATCAAAGGTGATGTTGTTCGACTAGCCCTGCTTGTCTTCTTCTGGAATCTAAAACATATTATTAGTATACTTTCAAACTTTTAGGACGGCTTGTTTCACAGAACTTGAACAGTTCTTCAAATTCCAAAGTTAATTTTCAAGTTCTGTTATTATTTCAGCGCTGTAAAGGAACTGGTGCCATTTTAACAGAACTTGAATATGACTTTCACAGAACCTGACGATATGAAATTAGATGAATTGTTCAAATTCTGTGAAACAACCCATCCTTAGTCAAAGGCTCAGAAATCATTCTAACAAACCAGATAATTAATTAACGTCCTGAAAACTAACGCCCACAATATTTAAAGATCAAAAACTAAAATTATTATTCGTTTGTCATTTCGCTAAAATAAACTGTTAAGCGTTCCAGTTTTTCAAGGGTGTTCTAGGCCAACATTTCAAATTATTGAGAGAGAGGGGAGGTGAATTTATATATTAATTTTGTTTAAATTGGCAATTTCAAAATTATATCTGAGACTGTAGTCGAATTCAGAATTAGAATAGATGAGACGTTAAATTGAGCGGAGACAATTTTAGATAAGGCTTGATAGAAGATAGGATATTTGTTTAGATAGGGACAACCAATGCGTCCCAGTTGTTTCGCAAAAATTCAAATGTATTATTGTCATCAAATGTACATTCAGCGCTATTTTGTTAATTGACATTTGAAATTTCCTAGTTAAACGCTGATTCTAGGTGCGTTTCAGCTTTCTGTCAAATAGTAATAAGCTGACAACCTTAACGACATGATAGTTGCCCTCTTCCGCTGATCAAAAATTGCTCAACACCTGAAACGGACTTAGGACGGGTTGTTTCGGAGAATCTGAACAATTCATCAAATTTCAACGTTCATTTTCAAGTTCTGTGACAGATTTTTTCAAGTTCTGTTTTTATTTCAGTTTTGTCGAGCAACTAGCCTACAATGATATAAAAACAGAACTTGAATAAGTCTTTCACAGAACCCGAAAATGAACGTTGAAATTTGATGAATTGTTCAAATTCTCCGAAACAACCCGTCCTTAGAATCGGCAATTAACCGGAATCTTTCAAACGTGAAAAAAAAATAGCGCTGTATGGCCACTTGATATCTTTGTCAAACGTGATTTTTTTGTATAAAACCGCTCAATAATCCCTATGTCCCGTCTGGAGCCAGTGATACTATGGTATCCCTAATTGGGGCATGTTGTGAGACTAAAGGTTGGGAAGTATCTGACTTTTCAAATCCTGTCACCAAACACGCCCAAGACCATTTCAAGCAACGTTTTATAATGTTGGTCTTACTCCAGGACGATACTGAGAGTAGCCGCAAATATACTAAATATTTAAACGTTTCTGCGAAACAACTGGGCCCAAATATTTTACTTATTTTCAAACGGCCTTGAAAATCAAAGGAAAATATCATTACTGTATGAGTGTTCTAATATTTTTGTACAGAATAAATTTCGGGTGGCAGTATTGGTTTAGAGGAGCGATGAAGGGCAACGGGAAAGTCTGGCTAAACTAAAAACGGGTATCCTTCGCACGTGATTCGTAAAAACACACAGCTGAATTTAAAAACGAAATTCTAGGAATTGACGTTAAAGTTCTGGAAAATTTTTACTTTGTATTACGTGGAAGTAAGGTATAACGAGTATGTTATATGATTGTTGCGAATTTGGGAAAGTATTTTCTTAGAAGATTTTACTCAATATATATATGTGTTCCATTTTTGGAAAGTCTTTGTTTCACAGATGGATTTATTGAGGAAAAAAAAATTAAATTGGCAGGAAAAATGTGGGTTTTGCATTTAGTTTGAGGTAGAATAATGTGTTTTTAAAATAACTTCTGTATTTTTAGGTTTTTAAATAGAAGATTCCTTCAGCCTTACTAGAGAAAAAGAACTTCACATTCATTCATCGTTGTTTTTGTTACACATTGTAAAGACTGTAAAAGTTTAGATCCGAGTTGGTACTAACAAAAAATATCTTTAACTGGGCTCCGAAAGAGCTGGCACCGTTGGATTTTCAGCACACTGACACGTGAAATTCACTTCTTGAAAAAGTTAGATTATTTTGGAAACCTTATTTTTTAACTGACTGTTACCGCGTGAATTTAATAAGATTCTATGAAAGTGATGTTTTCAATAACATAAATGTTTTATGTATGTGTAGGGAAATTTAAACAAAGAAATCAACATTTATATTGTACTAACAATGAAATCAAAATCACTTTTGAATATATTAAAGATATGAAATGACGGAAAAGTTTGCTTAATTTTGAATATACTAAAGACATGAAATGACGGAAAAGCTTGCTTACTTTTGAATATACTAAAGACATGAAATGACGGAAAAGCTTGCTTACTTTTGAATATACTAAAGACATGAAATGACGGAAAAGCTTGCTTACTTTTTAATATACTACAGACATGAAATGACGGAAAAGCTTGCTTACTTTTGAATATACTAAAGACATGAAATGACGGAAAAGCTTGCTTACTTTTTAATATACTACAGACATGAAATGACGGAAAAGCTTGCTTACTTTTGAATATACTAAAGACATGAAATGACGGAAAAGCTTGCTAACTTTTGAATATACTAAAGACATGAAATGACGGAAAAGCTTGCTAACTTTTAAATATACTAAAGACATGAAATGACGGAAAAGCTTGCTTACTTTTTTGCACCCAGATTATTTAAACAACTCTTTAATTTCTACAAGAAACAACTGTCGGTCGGGTGAGATAATTGTAAACGTTGCATTAAAGTTCAAAATTTTTTTAATCAAATTTCAAAAATCACTTGTTTAAATTTACCATGCCTGAGAGTAGCATTCTTGTATTGCCTATAATACATCCTTATCACAGTTTTCTTATTTGATTTACGTTATTCAATATCTGTCTTTATACCGAGGTATGAATCACATTTAGGAAGGTGAATTCTGATCAAAACCTTGTTTTGTGATACCGCCGAGCATAAAATTTGCTTTTCCTTCCTAAATACTCTCATTAAAGGATATAAATATATATTATTAAAATAAATACGGGAAAGACCAATTATGTCCAGTTTTCTAATTCCAGTATTTAAAATTCGCTAATAAACAATTAGTTAATGTTAATTAAGTGTTAATCTCAAGTGACCTACCAGGTAAGTATGATACTGTATATTATCTCCATATATAGTTAGTAATAACTAAGATCAATGTAGAAATGTATCACATATTTGTACAGCGCCTTTGAGGTGATTTTACACAAAAGCGGTGGTATAAAAATCATCAAAATATTATTATTATTATTATTATTGATCCTTTAAAAAAGCACAATAAAATGTTAGAAGAATTGTGTTGCTTGATTCACATTGTGAAACAAGCATCAAAACTTATGAAACATCAATACAAGATGTCCAAAGACTTTCTTTTTGTCTCAAGAAATTAAATCCTTGAAGAAAACACCCCTTCAAAGAATAATTTAGATAATTTCTACAATCAAAGACTTGCGTTTATCACCTTTCCTTCTCTCACCTAATCAAATCCACTAATAAGAAAAAGACAACAGAAATAATGATTATCCATTTATTAAAAAAAAGTATTTTAAAAAAGAGGGTTGATAAAACGGGATGCAAAATGCGCAATTGTAATAGTGCGTCCTGCTCTAGCACCCTTTTTTTCATCGGGATGGTTCGCGAGATGATGCCAATTTTTCGAACGGTTCAAATAAATGTACCGAATTATTTGAATTACATCGTTTTTTATTATTTTTTGCATCGTAAAGTGTTTTTATGGCTTGCTTTTGAATGAGCCAGGTGAATTATTGACTTGAAGGTGTGTTTTTGTGATTGCAAAATTTTATTGTATTTTTTTAATAATATATAAATATGTATATTGTTTGTCGCGTGGCAAAAGATGTATGTATGCCTTTGGAACATAGGATGTACACAAGAAATGATGTGGGCGTGTTGTGTGCTCTGATCTGTAAAATTGTATTTGTATCATTACGCATACGCAGGGGTAGGCAGAGAGAACGGACTGCCAAACAAATCGGTATTGGCACATACTTCTTGTCTCATTCACATTCATACATCGTCTCATACATAATTTTTAATTCAGTTATTCTGACTCTTGAAATGGCCTGACTCAAGTATCTGGTTCACTTGAGTGTACCCGACCTCTTCTACTATATTATTCATATATATTAAATGAAAAAAATACACTTTGTAAAACACCACTTTTATCATGAATTAATATTAACAGCCAACCAGGTTTCGCTTAGCGCAAGCTTCGTCAGGGCTATTATATCAACTAAAGTTATTTTCATACAGACACATATATATAGAAGAAAATAAAACAATGAGTGAAGGAGTTAGAAATAAAATAACAGACACGAGTGAAAGAGATATAAATAAAAGAGCAGACACCTTATTAGTGCTAGAACGAGAAAGGATGTAGACTGATTACAGGATGGGTAGGAAGGGAGGGGGAAGGGAAGAAACAGTTTTATCAGAGGTTAACGGAATAAATTAAATATTGGACTATCAGTTAAATTGATTTGATTGTTAATTATATTTGATTTATTATTGACGGCTTTTTTAAATTTCGATGGCTTCTAAATTGTTTAAACTAATTCCAATTCCATTGTCTGTTATTTATTTCTATCTCCTTCCTCATTGTTTTATTTTCTTCTATATATATGTGTCTGTATGAAAATAACTTAAGTTGATATAATAAGCCCTGACGAAGCTTGAGCTAAGCGAAACCTGGTTGGCTGTTAATATTAATTCATGATAAAAGTGGTGTTTTACAAGGTTTATTTTTTTCATTTAATATATAATGTCACATCACAAAGTGTTTGCTTCCTTCGATGGAATTTCATATAATTACCGTTTCGGCTCTGAACTGCATAGATATTATTTTCAAAAACAGTATGTATTTTTAAGAGCTTAAAAATTTGAAGTGTTGTATAATAAATCAGCATACTGGAACTGAGGATGTCATAGTCCTACTAGCTTCGGGCAGTAGGGACTTTTGTGCGGTATTAACTCCGGATACAGAATCTGGAGTCTTATCTCTACGACAAATTTAGATCTATCCTGTCTTTCTATCGTATACATCGCTCGTGAGAAAGAGAGACAAGTTACATTTTCAGCAATTCGTTTTTATAATATGGGTAAATTTCATGTAATCAAGTTGGCAGTTCTCAGAAATTATTTTTTGGTGGATTATTTATACCATGTATTATTTTTAATGTTATTTTTGTGGAGACGTTTATATTTATAAATTCAATAAACATAGTATAAGCTACGTTATCTAAAGTAGATATGGGAAATTTTTCGCAGAAATCAAATTATTGTTAATAAAGTTACCTACAGGGTGACACAAACTTCAATAATTTTCGTAATACCTTACTTATTTCCATACCTTATATCTTTGTAGAGATACATTATAAGAAACATAGGCAGGCACTTTGATTGCGGTATAAAATTATCTCATATAATCATCTTAAAACAAAAATATCTTAAACTCATAACAAGTTAACAGAAAAACCACCTAAAAAGGTTGACGGGCGTGACGTCACAGCCGCCCTTCGCACGAAAACACTGTTTTGACGATAGTTTAATTGTGCAAAATTATTTTTAAAATGTCATATTTTTAGAGTAATTTTTGAAAATCTAATACTTTAGACGGGTAGTTTCAGAGAATTTGAACAATTCTTCAAATTTCAAAGTTAATTTTCAAGTTCTGTTATTATTTCAGTTCTGTGAAGCAACTGACCCATAATGATATAATTTAATGCCCAAACCACATGAGCATCCCTTTCTTAATCTTACCCATTACGTTTACATCGGCCTTGCATTATTTGCGGATCTCGAAATTTCTCACACGATCACACATGGTTTTACCACACGTACGACTCAGGGATCTCATTCATTATTTCCTTGTCGAGCGAATAAAATACATTATAGTATGCTAGGATCATATGTTAAGGTTTAAAATACCATAAAGTATGTAAACTACTAACAAATCTACGTTAAAGTTCCTGGCACACTAGAGGTCACCCAGTATTAATATTGACAAACAAACCGTAAAGTACGGTAAGCTACTAGCAAATCTACATTAAAGTTGCTGGCACACTAGAGGTCACCCAGTATTAATATTGACAAACATACCGTAAGTTAGTATATATCTCTACTAGGGCTGCCACCTTTCAAATCTACGTTAAAGTTCCTGGCACACTAGAGGTCACCCAGTATTAATATTGACAAACATACCGTAAGTTAGTATCTATATATCTCTACTAGGGCTGCCACCTTTCAAATCTACGTTAAAGTTCCTGGCACACTAGAGGTCACCCAGTATTAATATTGACAAACATACCATAAGTTAGTATGTATCTCTACAAGTTGCCAATTGTCCTGTAATTCTTAGAATGTGATCGGTCCACATGCACAGCCAGGTTTTCTCACAATGCAACCTTCAGTTAGCTATTTGATGTTGACTTACATTTCTTTGATAAGGTAGTTGATAAGGGAGTTGATAGCAGGACTACAAAAATGTTAAGTAAACAAATAATAGTGATCCGTTATGGAACAAATACAGGATGTGAGGGATAGCATTATTGGAGTAAATGAAGTTTGTAGTTCAGGATCTAAAGAAGATAATGCTGTTTGCATGAGATCCCTGAGGCGTACGTGTGTAATACTCTTTATTTATTTTAACATTACACAAGAGTCCCTGTTGCTCTAAAATATCCGGAGCCAGTCATCCAGAATTGGGATATGTTTTGAGGATTACGGGAGCGGGGGGGGGAAACAGGACAGTACCTGACTATTATACAATAAAAAATAAACAGTTTTAATTTCAAGTGACCTTCCAGGATAGTACGGTCCTGTTACTATCCCCTTATACATTATTAATTTAGCATTCGTCAAAAATTCTCTTATTGACATTGGTAACTTTGAAATACAATTGCGGGATTTAAAAAAACAAGGAAAAATGGAGCTCTAAATTTCAACGTCTTTGTATTGCTTTGGAAATATTGGAGAAGAACAAGTGTGATCTTAGTTCACAACACAAGTGGTCTGTTTTGAAAGACCTGGAGAAGGAAGACATGATCATTTTCAACGTCTGGAATAGTATTCCTGACTCTTACGATCAGCTGAAAAAACTCGCGTTTGTTGTTTTTTCCCTTTTTGATTCTACATATTCATGCGAACAATCTTTTTCAAGCATGAACTTTATCAAGAGTAAACTATAATCGTGCTTAAAATTAAAAAACAACAACATAAAAACCTGACTGACTGACATTTTCCAAGAAGATGTAAGCACATTGTTCGCATTAAGTGTTTGTCAGTCATTGACATGATTTAAATTTATGTATAGGGACCTCACTTTCATATTATTGTTTATCAACGGATAAATTTTTATTAAGGGTGAAATCACGTTTTATTCAGTGTACCCGTAATTTAATGAAGGTTAAAAATTATAACAAAGGTTTACTAAATTAAAAAACAGATTTGGCTCAGAATTTTTTTGAATCGTTGTAATTTACATATTTGGCTCTTTGGCCAATAAGTTTGCCGACCACTGGTCTAGTCTATAGTTAGTTATAAGATAGATCATTGTAGAAATATATTATATATTTGTACAGCGCCCTTGAGGTGATTTTTCACAAAAACAGCGCTATACAAATCATCAAAATATTTTTATTATTATTGATCAAAATATTTTTATTATTATTGAGATATGGCCACCAAATACGGCCAAAACCATTTAAAGCAATGTTTAGATTCTGAATAGTGGTCTTTCTCCAAGGAGATAAGAAGAGTATCCACTATCCACCACTGCTTATTGCGAATAATAGATAGTGACGTCATAAAGAATCGACTGTAACAAAACAGATCGGGTGTTTCCGGAAGAACTCGGCTCTTTTCGGCTTGCAGCGGAACTATTTATGGCTGGACAAGAAATCTGCATGCGATTATTTTTATCGAAAGTGTAGGATGTAAAAATAACATTTTATTCAGAATAACTGTATTACGACCCACGTTAAAATCTTCGCAAAACGCTTGGTAAATGCTATCATATTTTTCTGGTACTGATAGTTGCACTCAAAATTTTTCATATTGTCCTTTTTAATAACTTATTTATTTTAAAAACGATCTTAATGGCAAATTTCTCAACTCTCCGAATTTGAGTATGACGTAGGTAATGCTACTGGCTACTGAGAAAGCTGTCACCGGGACCCGGTATTGTCCCTACAAACGTTAACCGGTGTGACGTCACAGACGCCTTCCTCACACGGAGAAAAATGAGTATTGCTAATTTATTAGGAATCTCTTCAAAATATTGCTAATCCGGTTAAAACGAGATTGCAGGCCATTTCCTGATAAACTTTTAATAAATTCGAATATATTTTCACAATGTCAGAACAGGTATTTATAAAAATTCTAATATTATCAAGGCAAATGCAGGTGCATGAAAAATTGTTCCAATATATTAAGAATTTACTTACATTATTTTCGGAAACAGCCTGCAATCCCATTTTTAACCGGATAATTAATAATACTATTTTTTCAGCATGAATGAACATGAATGATTATAGTATACTATATATTGATTATTTATAATTTAAAATAGTCAATAATCAATGGCCTCCGTTGTTGGGGAGTAAAACTATCGACTACAAATACGGAGGTCGCGGGTGGAAATCACGGCGTACGCAAGTAAATTGTATGTTTAATTTGGGTTGTTTCACAATGAAGTCATTTTAAAAGAAAATTTCTGGAATATACTCGCGAAAGACAACAATTCAGAATTAAATCGTTGCTTGAAATGGCTCTAGCCGTGTTTGTGTGTCAAGATATATAGCCAGGTACCTCTCCACCTTCCTTTTCTCTATCTACATCCACCTCCCATACCCTCCATCCTTACAACGGTACCCCAACTAGAGATTATATATTCTCTCTGGCTCCAAACAGTTGCGAGCAGTTGGAACTCTTGTGCAGTAATCATGTTGACAAAATATGCAAAAAAATCATTCGACATCATAAAAAATAAAATAAATTTTTTCACAATCGTTAATAAATGATTTTTTTTTATAGTACTATAAGTCATTAAAAAGATTGCTCTATTTGTAATCAACTACCGTCCAACTATCAAAGATAATTTAAAGCTTCTAATTATTTTTCTATGGATTAGAAATGGGTTTATTTTTCGAAATCACCGGGACAAAACACAAAACTGGTCAATTCGAGAGATTGCAAAAAAAACAAAACAAAGCTAACGTACTATAAGATGAATCTAATACTAACCAAAATGATTAGTAAAATAGAGGATTAGTTACACTGGTCCACGAAAAGATTACGATTTTTTTTTATATTTTAACGCCCTTTAACCTTTTACATACATTAATATATTTTAAAGAATATTCATTAATTTTATTGTAGATGAACATAATACTAATAAAGACACAGAAAATCTCTTGTCACAAATATAAACAAATATGACATTGTTCCAGTGGTCGAGTGTTTATGACCTGGCAAGACGAGATATCCTGGGTTTGATTCCTAGTTGCGATCGTTATCTTTTTTTTCTGTGTCTTATTCTGTTTCATGCTGCGTTTAGATTTCTTAGTATTATCTTCTTCTTCAAAGATAAGTTACATTGCTGGGAAAAACCTTAAAAAGTTATTCCAATAAAAAATGATTTATTAATGCACTTTTTAGAGGCTTTTTCATGTGTGACTAGTAAAATTGAACATTATGTATTTATTGTACATAACTAAACTACCTCAGTAACAATATATATAACTATGAGTTAAGTAATAAGGCGAGGCCATACGTAGTAATGCAAAATCATGTGTTTTTGGTTTGAAAATTTGGTCGCCTAGAAATGTTTCAGATGCTTTAATTAAATACTGCGAGTAGAATACATCTTGGCCTTTGAAATTATCGAGTATTTTTTAGATAAGTCTTTTTATAAGCTCAGAAAAAAAATAATGTATAAGGCCTATGAAAACTGCTTTAAAGTTCAAAATCTCCTATTTACTAACCCATTTACGGTTATGATTTTATTTTATAATGTGGCAAATTAAGTTATTTATAAAATGATCGAAAAAAAAAAAATATTTATGCCTCAACATCCACAAAATAAAATAAAAGGCACTTTTTGGCCATGTTTTTTTCTTGCATAAATCAAAACAGGCGTATGGTGTTAAGCGGGAATTTAAACCTTATCGCCATCTCCGTAAAGGTTATTATTGATAGCGGCTTAATTTAAAATATTACACGACGTAGTACATCGCCTTAAATTAAAGATGTCCACTGACTCGGTATAATTAGGAGTAATACATCTGGTAGTTAGTCCCAGAATTTCAGCACTAAAATAAATCCTGACTTCTAGAATTAAGTATAATGGTTGTTGTAATCTTATAATCACAATAACAAACTGATACAGTCAAGGATTATTGCGTATCTGAATATTTATTTGTTTCTTGAAGGAAGCACTGTTATTAAAATTTAATATATCTCGCATAGCTAGTTTAATTCCCTAGACAATTGTGATAAGAATTGAACATACAATTTACCTTCAAAAAGCTGGACTGTTATTATGTTAAAATTAGAAATAAACATTTTTTGCTCTTCTTGTACACCTCTATAGTTATATAGTCCTTGGCTATAATGAGATAGCTATTGGCTTCCACAAGTCATGCTTTGTGATTGCAATGATTACGGTTTGGGGCTTTTATCGATTATCTTTGTTACTTCTGTTCGCGGTCAATAGATGGAGTTAGGTGTCAGGAATTCAGTAGTTTAACAATGAATTTAACATTTATTATTGTAATTTATTCATTGAAGACAATATTAGCAAATCTCGGACGAAAATTTGAAACAGAAAATCAGAAAAAGATTCCGTCGAATCTAAGAATTGAACCAATGACCTCAGCATTGCCAGGGCTTTGCTCTGCCGCTGAGCTAATTCAACCCAATCCCTTTCAGTCATATTAAACTGTATCATACTTCGACTAACAACTATATCTTCAATTTATTAACGCAAATTTTTTTTGGCTGCTATCTTTATGTAGATGCGACCGAATCTTTTTGAAAATTTTATATTTCAAATATTCGTCTGAGAGTCGTTAGTATTGTCTCAAATTATTAAATATTACAATTTTAGGTTTTGCTCATTCAGATATTCCAAAAAAAACATATGTTGTTCCAATTAAGATAGATTACCAACAATCGAAAAATTTCTTGAAACACATTATTTAGTTGTGTGACTATATCTGAATAGTCAGGTACGACTCAAACATCATCTTTCCCACCCTATTCATTTTCCCTTCTTGAGCGTCAAAACATATCACAATTGGGGATGCCGTAGTATCACTGTTTCCGGTTAGCAGGGGGCAGTTGGGACTCTTGCGCGGTATTAATATAAAACAAATTCCATGCTTTTAAAAAAAAACTTTTTATTGAATTTTTTTTCTTTGAAATAATTTTCTGGCTTTAGTCATGTTTGGTGATCAGATCTGAATATCCAGGTAGGCACTTAACAAATTTGGTCTGTAAAATAGCCTGCAGTCCCATTTTTAACTCGAAAACGAGTTAAAATTATTATTATAACGAGTTAGAATTATTTGAATAGATTTTTAACTAGTTAACGTTTTCTCCGTGTAGAAATGAGACAAAGTAAAAATACGCTTTTTTATCTAAATAATGAATAAAAAATATATAGAGATTTTACTGAAGTTGTATTTGACTAACTAAATAAAATTAAATGAATAAATTTGCATGATAAAATATACAATTTTCCAATATTCTACAATAAGTAATTTAAAAAAAATTCTTATCGAGATTAACAATTCACATTTGAGTGAAGCAAACATAGAGTAATCACAAATATAAAGAAATACCACATAAAAACACAAAAAGAAAGAAAAAACATGTATTAGACGAGTTACCAGATGAGTAATTTGACAGTATATTGTAACAATACTTTAACCATAACTATATATCAATAATTATTGCCAAGAAGAAACAAAGTTGATAATAAAGAACTAGGGTGACATTTGATTTTAGCAAATTGGACTTAATATAATTTTCTTATTATCTAAGAATGAAAAAATATTAAGACAATCGTCCGTTAATACAAACATCCTAACCATCGTTTTAAATTTACCCAAGGAATTGGTAAACATAAGTTGTGCCTTTTCTTTCACAAAAATAAGTTTTAGTATGTACTGTTAAGTTCAATGTACATAGGGCATTGATTTATGGCCTTTCTTTCTAAAACCTAATACCTAATGAGATGGCAATTTGTATAGTGTCTGTTGTAGTACACGCTGCTAAAAGAAAGCTTGGGTTTTTCCATAATTTTAATCACACGTTTAATTAAGTAGGTACTGCCAGTTTTTTAAACACATATTGCCTATTAAAATCAATGTAATCATGATCAAAACGATTCATGTCATATGAGTATGTCAACTGTCGGAATCTTTCTCTATGAAATTGCACCATAAAAACTGGTGATATAATGTTCGATGCTTCCGAATGAACAGATATATTTGTATTTTTATCCAAGTTTTTAAACAAGTTATTATACAAGTTTTTATACAAGTTTTTATACAAGTTTTTATCCAAGTTTTTATACAAATTTTTATACAAGTTTTTATTCAAGTTTTTATCCAAGTTTTTATCCAAGATTTTATACAAGTTTTTATTCAAGTTTTTATACAAGTTTTTATACAAGTTATTATCAAAGATTTTATACAAGTTTTTATCTAAGTTTTTATCCAAGTTTTTATTCAACTTTTTATACAGTTTTTATTCAAGTTAAAGTCACAAATCATAAAATAATAGAATTATACGTACATACTTGGTGTATATTGTTTGCACCTCGTTAGAGAGAGAAGATATTCATTGTTTTTTGTTTCTTTACATTGTATCTTTTTTACGTTAGAATTTTTAACCTCACCAGGAAAAGCCTGTGTTGAGGTTAACAATTTCACAAAATAACACAAAGATTATATATTGAGGGAACAATATTGTTACATTAATGTCTCTACGTATTGGGTACATATTAAACTAATTCCAGTCAATCCATTACAGTATAATGTAGCAAACATGTAGGGTGACCATGATATGCATTGATATTTAATTGCAAAAATCATAGTAAACTATCATTTTAAAAATGATTAGAGAGAAGAAAAAAAAAAGAATTACCTCATAAGAGGACAAGAGTGAAAACATATACATATATACAACATATTATGCCATTAATTAATTAAAACAGAAAAAAAATTCAAAATCGATCGATAGCTTAAAATGGCTTTAGCGATGTTAAGTAACCTGAATTGAAAAGTTAACCACCTTGCCCTATTGCCCCTTCTTAAAAAAATCTGTTCTCTTCAGATGAGGTGTCTGAATTTAACATTGTATCGTCAAAAATACTGTTTTCGATTGTTTGTGAGTCCTGCGGAACTATGGTTCAATGAACTTAAATTTGCTTTTAATTTAAGTGTCATTTTCAAAATTGTGACTTATTGTCTGAAGAATTCAGACGTGAATTATTAAATTATTTTTATTTCCTTTTTTCAAGATCGTGTCAGATCTCCTGATATTTCACGAATCTGTGCTAGTTTTATAAGATCACGGGTAGGCAGAGAAGATTGAACGCCCCACATTTCTGCACTGCTACACATTCCTTGCTACATTCACAAAATCACATACACAAAATAAAATATGGTAAGTACAGAGAGAAAAATTAGTATTGAAAATTTATTAAGAATCTCTTCAAATTATTAGTTATCCGGTTACAACGTGATTGCCGGCCGTTTCTTGAAAAACTGAAAAAATATCGGAACACTTATCATTTGCCATGACAATATATAATGACGAAATGCGAAAATATAAGGATTTTTATGATCACGTGTTCCGACATCATGATAATACATTCATGTTTTACTAAAAGTTTTTCAAGAAACCTATTAATTCTTATGTTAAGAGCCTGCAATCCCATTATAACCGGAATACTAATAATTTGAAGTGATTCTTAATAAATTCACTTGATCGTGTCATGTCTTCTTCAGGCGTCCCCAACTTTCTCTTTCATTTACTTTCCCGACATGTTTTGTTTCATAGTGCTTTCACAAAAATGAAGTATTGAATTTGAAGATTTAGGATGCACAGTTTACACCCGCGCTGTGCAAGCGGGTTCCCCACAGAGCATCGGACCATCACATATTATATGATTATATCTCCTTTTACCGTCCATTCGCTCTATACCTCCAAACCATCTTATCGTTGATTTCAGAATATTTTGATTTCATTACGATACCATAAGATAGATATATTGCATTTTTTTACTCACCTATCATTTACATCTATTAATATAACAATAAATCTCGTACGAATAGGTACATATTTCGTAAAATTATTCAAATTGCTCCAAAGTATTTGTACTTTGAGTAGGCCCAAAGTACAATAAGTGATTTCTTCGAAAATCTTAGAATTAAATAATCATGTTTGCTATTAAAATCAATGATCGTTTATGTACATTTATTAACTGTACACAGGGGGCCCGAGATCGATAATTTTCTTCGCGGTCTGTGTCACGTTTGAGGATGCTGTGGAGGTTCTTTTGAGGAGACGAAGGAATGAACATGAATCTTAAAGGGACTTATAGGAGGGAAGAAAGTTGTTCTACAGCCGAGCTATTGAACTAAAAACGAATCGTAGAAACGACCTGTTCTCAAGCACATGACTATACACCGGTGCCGAAGGGATCAATGACACTAGTAGGGGCATCTTCCATTGAAATACCGGTAGAATAATGATTTCATGCATACCTTGTGCTCTGAAGATTACAATCCCTTTGTTAAGGCCTCGTATATAGTAAGCGTTCAAAGATGGTTTGAAAGGGAAATATGGATATACAAATGTTAGAGCGAGCGCGCTAATATATAAAAAAACGATAATAATTAAGAGAAAATAAGGAAAATATTTAATAAAACACGCCTCGTTTTAAATAGAGCGAAAACATCTCGACAAATTCTTTACTTGCATTTAAAGACACACTGTGATTTATTTCTTGCCTACCTATAACATATTAAATAACGGAACAAAAATTTTTCTATCGAGGGAATTTCAAATAATTAACGTTTCGGCATAAAAAAGGATAGGTATTATCTTAAAAAATAACTTATATTTTTTTAGAAGCTAAAAACTTAAAGAGTTAAAAGAGACTTGCTATAAATACTTACATCAATAACATATACATACAATACTTATACCTACCTAGTACTTTTAAATTAGAATGCTACCCAAGCAGCATCATATGTTTAATTGGATATTTTATTTTATTCTATTTCTTCTCTTTGTTATTCATATTTATACAAAATATGTTAGTAGGCTTAGGCACCAGTTAAAAGTACATAATACCTATTATTTCATTATTATTTTAATACTATACTTATCAAAATGTTAATACTCATCCTAATTTGACTGTCCTAAAACGGGAATCCTCCTAGTTGGGCAGTCAAAACATTTCTTAAATAATGTATAATCTTTTACTAAACAACAACAAAAAAAAATGCAGAAACTGGGAATGCGGGGCCTAAAATATGGTAATCTATCGGTTTTGCAGTCAATGGTTTTGTGTCTCCAGACTAGAGGTGGCTCCCAAACCTTATACTTGTGATTTTTACAGGTTTAGCAGTAACAAGGAGTTTCCAAAAGAGCTCTTGGCAGCAGTTCCAAAAAATCTACCTAAAAATTAACGACTTAGTCACTGATCATAATTTAAAAAATACAAAAGGTTCTGTAATTCGCACATGTATTTTTAATGTGAGTAAGATTTGCTATTTTAAGACGCATTATTACAAAAATGCACTTCGAACTCAAGAATATGTAATCTGCAGATTACAAATTATACGTTAATGTCTACGATATGTTATGATTTTTCCCTGTTTTACACAGGTAAAGAAAACTGATTTGAATTTCAAATTTATTAAAATTATTACCGTCGCGTGAAGAAATATATCCACGAATACTTTTAACTGTGATTGTTTGGATTGCGAACTCCGATTAACTTAATAGTTTCAATGATGAGCTACGGAGCATTAAGCATTAGGTATTAGCATAGAATAAAGATTAACATAAGCAGTGCCTTGTAGGCGTGTTTCGTCATCCAAATATTTGCCTAATCTAGGCATAAATTTCCAATACAATACTCTGTTTATGAAATAAAAATAAAAAGAGATCTATGATGTCAGGTGAGTGTAAGTGAGGCAGTCGGCTGGGATATTGGGCAAAAATGGAACATTTGTTTCCATTCAAATTTGACCGGAAGGCATTTTTACTCGGAGAAAATTTATTGCTAATTTACTGAAAATTTCTTCAGATCAAAGGAAATCTGGTATAAAACGGGATTGCAGGCCGTTTCTTTAAAAGTTTTATTAAATTACTTATATATCGGAACATGAGTTCATGGAAATTCATTTGTCGTGATAATAATATACGTATAATGACGAAATGCAAAAATATTTGGACTTGATTAAAAGTGTATCAGAAAATACGTTAATTCATTCGTTAAGGCCTGCAATCCCGATTTTAACCGGATTACCAGTAATTTGAGTAGATTCTTAATAAATTATAATACTTAATTATTCTCCTTGTTGTTTTTCATCTCTATTCTATGGTTATATGGTAAATGTTTATCAAATTTAAAAAAAATGTTTTTACGCATTTTTGTGCGTAGGTAGATTCTACTAATTATTTATGTAATAGTGATCTAAATTTACCAAAAAATACTTTTTATTAGTCCCAGAAAGAGGTCGTGCGTGCGTCATCGACGAAAATCGTCCTTCTCGCATGCCTTGCATTAAAAATGAAAAAGACAGTAGATACAAGAAAGAAGACGTTAAGTGCAACCTCTCTCTGGGACTACTAAACTCATATTAATACCACACAAGAATCCCAACTGTCTGAAGCCAGTGAAACTAAAGAAGCTGAAGGTAGTGAGTACCTGGCTATTCAGATTTGGTCACGGCCAAAGCCATTTCAAGCAACGTTTAAATTCTGAATGGTGGTCTTACACCAGGGCAATACTGAGAGTATCTTCCACTGTGGTACGTGCCGCAAGTATAGGTACTATATATCATTTTAAATGAGTAAATTGTGAAATACCACAAATTAATCAAACAAAATTTACTTGCGCGCGCCAGTACTTGAACCCGCGACCACGTAGGCCATCGAAAATTGATTCTAATTAAGATTTTTCTTTTGTTCCAGGTATGCAAACCTCGTAAACACCATTAAAACTCTACTTATATCCTTCCAAGCACTTATGCAGGAAAACAGGTAAGATATTAATTGATTCATTAAATTCGTACAGAAATGAATAATGTCGAGAGATTTCAGTGGAATTGGGATCCTTGAGGAGTATTTGCGCAATGTGGTACTTACCTAAGATCTTAAAATATTGTTAAGTTAAGAACCTAGGTTATTTGATTGATTGTCATTTTGAAATTTTGACTTTTGAACGGTCCTTGCGCTTAGCTCTTGAGCAAATTGTGATATGCTGACAAGTACAACAACATAACCGTTATTCTTAGCGGCAAATTACAATTATTGATCAAAAGCTCTCAACAGTCTGGGAAACGGTGTCGGGGTTTGTTACACTACAACCTGAGTTTGTACATGATAAACGGATGTACGAAGAAAGACATGTCTTAAGAACTTAGCCACGAATGGTATTAGATGGAAGAGGAAATCGGTGACGTCTCAGGAAAAAATTACACCGTCAAGTGAAGTTAACTTTATTATTGTAGACGACTCATATTTCATAACAATAGAGGAGTATTGATTTGAGATATTCATGGCCAAAAGTATTATAGTGATTTAGTTTGTACATCTGCCCTGATTATGGAAACGGCAATGCTGTCCGAAAAGTGTGCTAAAGAAGGAGGTAGCGCAACACAGCATAATAACCCAAAAATAAATCACTGTAATACAGGATTATTGTTTTTTTTTTTAAGAAAGACAAACATTCCCGGTACAAATAACCTGACAATATTTGAAAATCTCCTACTACCACCACAGTAAGCTAAAAATGTTGCTTGTGTTATGATGGAGGACTTAGCAAGCCGAGGAATCGAACACACTGGATGAGACCCAAACGCGATGTCAACTCAGCCACCGACCGGTCATTGATTGATTTTAAACGAAGCAAGGAATGTATGCAAGGATAAAGATCCATCATATCTGCGTACAATTAATAGTAATGGTTAGGTTAGATAATACTAATTATGTTACAACGATAAAATGTTTAACTCCCAGAGCTTTTTTGATAGGTATTGTTCCAGACTGACACGGACTCAATAAAAGTGATGCTATCTCATTTTATATTATAATAAGATATACGATTTAAACAGTGTTAGAGAGAGAACATACCGCTTTGTTCTTGCATTTAAAAGTTTACTGTGAACGCTCCTGAAAAAATTTAAATAATTCAAACGAAACACTATCTTTGTCTAATTAAAAACGTTTTTTTTTAGTTTCTTGTAAAAGGTAAGAACAATTATTACACAAAAAACATCGGTAAGCGACTTTATGTATGTTTGCATTAAAAATAAAATAAGATTTATTTCATATATCGATTGGTAATACGATTATAATAATAATAATATATTGATGATTTTTATAGCGCCGTTTTTGTGCAAAATCACCTAAAGGGCGCTGTACAAGTATAAAACACATTTCTACTATGATCTATGTTATTACCAACTATATATGATATGTTTAATTTAAGGGTATGACAGCTCTTTCATCTCCTTTCAAAAACAGTATTTAATTTTGAAATACGGTGAAAAACGGCGAATATATTTGCAATTAAATGTCGAACGGGAATTTTATTGATTTTCTTGAGGCCCAAGAGGTTTTGACTAAATATTTTTTTTAATTTATTTATTTCATCAAAAAATTACAGAATATATAATATATCATTAGTAAGTTGTATAATTATATGTCAGTTAGAAACAATGAAATTCTTGAAAGAATAATAATACAGCAGTTTCTAATATAAGAAAAAAGGAGATATGAATGTAAGTGTGTTATATAATAGTAGAGTGATAATTGGGTAGTTACGTTAAAAAGAAAACATTTTTATTATAATTAGTTTTTTTTAGTACTATTTATGTTTTTAAATAAAAGAAATATATTTTTAAATAATTTTTTTTTTTTTTAAATATTGAAATGGCATAATATACTATATTTTAGGTTGTGCATAACCTGCCTCACTAGGCGAACCTGTATTGAGGCAGAATTTTTAGTTAATTATTTCTCCATTTTGTCTTTGGTTTGCTTATAAATGTTTAATATGGGTTTCCATACAGCAATCCATTTTTTAGGTTACATTATTGTTTACATGTTGAAAATACAAATACAGCAAGTTTAAGCACAATACATGCTATAATAAATTACAGTGACAAGGCATTTGGTTAGGTTTCATTATTGTTTGCATTTACACAATACAAATACAGTAAGTTTTAGCACCGTACAATAACTGTCAATGACAAGGCGTTTGGGTGAGGGCACCAGTACAGACTCGATCATTTAAATCCAAATTTTAACATTTTAACAGTCTTTCTGTGTTTGACTCACTTTAATATTTTCTGGGATCATGTTGAATATTTTTGTGGCAAAGTATCTAAAGCTACGTTGACCAAAAGTGGAAGAAAGTGCTGGAACTTGCAATATGTATTTGTTCGAATTACGCGTAAATCTTAAGTTAGTTTTTTTTCGTAAATAAATATGTATATTTTTAAATTCGATATTAGATGTACGATTATTTCAAATATTTTCATATATCGAACTTAGAACTTGGTCAGATAAGTTTGGCGTCTACCACTTATATTGGGGTGGATAAATGAATATCCATTATAAAATTATACGTTCGACTTGTTTATATCATTCAATGGTTGAATGTCCCCCAACGAAGAAGCTATTGTGTAGATCGACTAGCACTGGATAAGCAGGTTTCTCCCCTCTTTGAATGATTAGTCTGCCTTCAGTCCGTCTGCGAATATTTACAAGAAAAAAATATGTTTTGGTTTTCAAGAGGTTATTTTTTGTGAATAATTTCTTAATATAAGTAGGTACTAAACGATTTGTTAGTAATTGAATTTAGACGCATTATTTTGCTTAGTGTTAATATAAATTTTAATTTTAAATTTAAATAATATAATTTTAAATAATATTTTAATTTTAAAGATCTTATTTTTCGTGCACTGTTATTGTCTTTTATTGTTGTCCTCTACTAAAATAGCACTGTTATTGTTAGATTTTATTCTCTGCTTTTATGTAAACCGTTTATTCTTTATTTCATATTATGTTATTAATTTTTTTTTAAAGGAACACAATAGGAAATTTTATTTTTAAGTTTATTATAGTTAAGCGCACTTGAAGTGAAACAACACAAAACTGCGCTATATAAATGCTATGTTATTATTATTATTATTCTTCATGTGGAAATGTTGTGTTTATTTATCTGCTATTTCAATGGAAGGTGCTCACGAGATGTGGCGTAATTTATCCCTTGTGTTTTGGAAATGCTTAAGTCTAATGCGTAATGCCACTCTGACAAGATTTTTTTAACATGATTTTGACAAAATAAGAACTGGTCGTTTTTACTCTATTAATTAACCTGCCAATTGTGTCTCTCCTTAAGCTTTAAAAAATAAGAAAAAGAAAGAAGAAGTTTGAAAGGAAGATAGTATGTAAAATATTTTTTTGTGTCTTGTTCTGTTTCATGTCTTGTTTAGACTTATTCGTATTATTTTCGTCTTCAATGATATATAACATTGATGGGTATAACTTTTAAAATTATTAAAAGAAAAGTTGTGCCAATAAAAGTTAATTCATTGTATTAGAGATGGATGAAGTATTTCGAGGAAGTCTTTGAAAGCGAAGTGAGTGACAGTGATTCTAGCGGCGAATCAGATATGAACGATGATGGACTGAATGTTACCGAAATTAGCATGGATGAGATAGAAAGATCAATTAAGTATATGAAGAATGGTAAGGCTGTCGGTTTCGACAATATTGCTGCTGAATATTTTAAAGGAGGTAGCCGTATAATTCTCACATGGTTGTGCAATCTTTTTAACCAATGTTTAAAGGAAGGTTACACGCCTTTAGATTGGAGAAGAGCAGTGATCATGCCATTATACAAAGGTAAAGGGTCACGTATGGAATGTGGGAATCATAGGGCTATTAGCCTGCTAAGTTCAGTTGGCAAGCTGTATGGTAGAATTTTGATTGAAAGGGTAAGAAAGGAAACAAAGGATAAAATATGGGATGTGCAAGGTGCTTTTATGAGTGGAAGGGGGTGCATGGACCAGGGGCTCTATTCCTGAATCGAGGGCGCTCGTAATCGCCGTCGAAAGTACGTACGTTGGTCGTCGTTGCTATTCCCGAAATTGGTCGAAGGTACATACTTTGACACCAAACGTCAAAAGTCATTCCACACAACATCTACTGGGTACAACCAGTAGAAACAGGGCAGCGAGTGGTAGGTTGTTGGCGTTTCTTTGGAATTGGCTGTCAAAATCTAGTCTAGCTGTCAATTTTTGTTTTACCGCGCGGATTCCGCAAATGTAAAAGTGGGTGAAAATTTCCCACTTACTAAGTCTTTATCGGAGCTTACAAGCTCAATTAAGAGTTGCTTTTGGCAATCTCCCGCATCCATTTCTGTTTTGAATAACGAATAAGTTGTCTGTTTGACAGTCACACCATAGAAATCCCAAAAACATCAGGAACATAGACAATATTCACAGGGGTGCCAATATAATCATCTCTTCTACCAACTTCGACCGTTCGACGCTCAAGAATACGTAAAATTGAAACATTCGAAAAAGTTAGTCGCGACGACTAGTAGTTTTTCACTCGAAGACGGCGCATACGAAAACGATTGATCGTTTAACTCCAGAATCGCAGGCCAGATCTTCTCATTGCGTATGCTCACCGAGAAGTTTCTGGCAAAAAACCAGAAACTTTTCTGTGCCTTTGTAGATCTACAAAAAGCATACGACCGAGTCGACAGGAAAAAGCTATGGAAGGTGTTGTCCAAGTATGGAGTGAATGCGAATCTGACTCAGGCAATTGCGTCTCTATATGAGGGAAGCGTTGCATGTGTTAGGGTGAACGGTGGTTTTACGGAGTGGTTTGATATCACAAAAGGTGTTAAACAAGGCTGCGTAATGTCACCGTGGTTATTCAATCTATACATGGATAATTGTATGCAAGAATTGAAAGATGTGGGATTGGGCGCGAATTTGAGTAATCTGAAAGTATGTTGCCTGTTGTATGCTGATGATGCGGTGCTGATTGCTAATAGTATGGATGATCTACAGTCTCTCGTGTCTAGGATGAACGAAGTATGCGTGAAGAATGAGTTAATGATGAATGTAAGTAAGTCTAAAGTAATGGTGTTTGAAAGAGAAAGTACGAAAACAGTGTGTAATATAGCTGTGAATGAGGAATACTTGGAGCAGGTGGATGAATTTGTGTATTTAGGAAGCATGTTTACGAGTGATGGGAAGGCTGACAGAGATATTGAAAGAAGAGTAAATGCAGGTAACTCCATTAATGGAGGACTGAACGCAGTTGGCGCTAACAAAAAATTGTCCAAAGAAGCGAAGTTAGCAGTCCACAATGGAGTGCTGGTACCTACCCTGATGTATGGAAGTGAGGCATGGAACTGGCAAAGAAAGGATGAAAGTAGATTGAATGCTGTTGAAATGAGATCCCTGAGGCGTATGTGTGGTAAAACCATGTATGATCGTGTGAGGAATGTGGATATCCGCAAAGAGTGCAAGGCTGATGTAAGCATAATGAGTAAGATCAAGAAAGGGACGCTTAGATGGTTTGGGCATGTAGAGCGAATGAGCGAAGAAAGGAGTGTAAGGAGAATATACGATGCAAATGTGAATGGTAGCAGAAGTCGGGGGCGCCCGAGGAAGACATGGCACGACCAAGTGAATCAGATACTTGAGTCGGGCCATGTCAAGAGTCAGAACAATAGAAGAGTATGTATGAGACGATGTATGAATGTGAATGAGGCAAGGAGTGTGTGCCAAGACAGAGTTGTTTGGCGGTCCGTCCTCTCTGCCTACCCCTGCGGGGAAACGGCGTGATGGTTAGTTAGTTAGTTAGTTTTATTATTAAAGTACACATAAAGAAACAAATTTAAAAATCATCATCATTTAGAAAGCATCCATTGCCAATTTTAGTGGTAATAGAACTAAATATACCGCACAGAGTTTTGGCGGCCGGGCGGAAGGGTCCGACGAGTCACGAGGCTGGCCGAATGAAGCGTAGTTTCTAGTAGTTCGTAGTAGTTCGAGTCAATATCAATGAGTTTAAGTGTCGATCCGTTTCCGTGGAAGAGCGTCCTCCCGTCTTACCACGCTTGCTACGTAAATATAAGATACGACCTGCTGTAAGATTCTGTTTCACCCCCCTCCCCGAGGAGCATCAAAAGATGTTTCACATAAAAAAAAACAGTTCTCAAAATCCGTATTTAAAAAAATGGGGGAAATTAAGGGGTAGACTAACTAACCTAAAACCAACCCTTATTCTAAAATATGTACAAGAAATAACACAACCCTGTCCCTAGATGATTTGACAATAGACGGAGAATGAAGCACAAATCATTAATCCATTATTTAGTACCTACCCGTGTTGTACCTGTGGTGGCAATTTTTTTATACATTTTTTCCTCAAGCAAAAAAGTCTGCGTTCGAACTACAAAAGCACTGTCTGCGTTTTTTCAATCAAATTAAATGGGTCACTACTTGTGTGATGTTATTTTTTTTTTATTTATTATGGCATGTGTAACCGATAATAAAATGAAGAATTTAGCATGTTTTGAAGAGTGCTATTTCACATCTCGTTTGCATAACATATGTGGATATATACCATAAAATTAAATCACTATTATTTTATAAGGTTATTTGGTTTGCTGGCACGATCATGTCGAACGGGTAAAATGTAAGGAATTGATTCAGTGCTCAAAATGGATAAGTATGCCACCCGGAGCTATAACTTCCTGACTATATAGTGTTAGTGCAGTTTAGGAAATTATATAGAGTTGACATGATTCACAAACTGGAGCAGGGTTCCAGTTTGCATCAGGGTCCGTTTCGGTTCAACTTAAGGATAAGGTATTATATATATTATACATTTTAATTTTAAGGTTAAGGACAATTCTTCCTTAAATAAAACTGTAATCGCTCCTCTGGTCTCGAAATTTATCCCCGTAATAAACGGAGTCCTTAGTATGTACCGAGTCGATAAATGTCTCTGATTATAGAAATTAGTTTTTCTAGGAGATACTTCCTTGTTTTATACAAGAACCGGAGTCACGTTCCGGTTTGCTCCGGACCAATACAAGCACTGCGTGGATATTAATACAAGAGGATCTTGAAAATTAATATACGACGAATTAATTTGCAAGAGAATTCACAAAGGAATTAATAACTCTGTTTCCTATTAGGTTTAAAAAGAATAAATGATAGTTAAATAAATTTTTAAAGCATGATTTTAGGAATCCCGGATTTTTTTAATTACAGTGTCATTTTGTGTCAAAATTGGAACTGATCTGTCAAGAATTCAGACAAGCGATAAATCTGTAACATTTATCAGAAAAATATTTGAAATGTGTTTTTCTTATAATAGCTCACACAGGAAGCCCTGAGGAAAAAAAAACCCTCAGGGCATATGACATCTTTGGGGATGCTGTGTGGAGGGTATTTTAGGAAAAGTAAGGCGATAAAATTCTGGGAAGGAATGGGTATGACCGGACGTATGAATCTATCCCTCCCACTGCGGTGAACAGTAATGAGTCGAGAGAGTCCGGCTGGAGAGGTCAAAAGGTGTCCCTCAACCAGTCTCTCCAGATCCGACCCGCCACACAGTAGGTGGACAAACCACACCCCATGAACCCGGTCACCCCTGATAAGTCACCAAACGTAGCGAACCACTTGTGGTGACCTTTGTCAGGGCTGTTGGTTATCCAATAAATGGTTACCGGGGTGGCGGTACCCATAAAATAAAAATGTGTATTTTTTGTTTAAATTTCTTGGGATTTATGTTGTCAAGCAAAGCCAGATTTCGTGATATGCATGTTTATTATAACGCTGGAATGACCAAGTTAAGTTAACCTTGAAAGCTATTTCGACTTTTTAAAGTTACGTGACCGGTGTTTTGTTAAAAATAGAATGTAAAAATGTGCATGGGTATGTAAGAAGTGAATCTCGCCTTTAATATTAGCGTCCAGAGTAAAAAGTATGGCTCATTGATTTATCTATTGCCATTATGGCTTACAGCTTCGAAGCCAAGTTGAATTTCATTCAAGGTCATCTAAGAATATTATATAATATCAATCTAAACACATGGTGATATTTATGATCGTAGAATTTTTACAAGGATAACTACCTGTTTATTTTTCAATTTAAAGCACAGCCTCCGTGGTCGAGTGGTAAAGCTTTCGACTAGCAAGCCGAAGGTCGCGGGTTCAAATCCCGGCGTGCGCAAGTAAATTTGTGTTATTTCACAATTTATTCACTAAAAATAATGTATAGTACAATATGTACTTGTAGCACGAAGGTACTCTCAGTATCGCTCTGATGTATGACCACCATTCAGATTAGAAGCATTGCTTGAAATGGCTTTACCCGTGTCTGGTAACCAGATTTAAATAGCCAACTCCCCCCATCTTCCTCTTCACCATCTCCTTTCCTTCGCAGGAACAGTTGGGGCAGTTGTACCGTGTTCACATTTATATTTGAAATTTTCTGTTTATCTTATTGAATTATCTGCGAACTGAAAAAAAAGTTTAGCTGTAAGTTTGCTGAGCGACAAAGCTGCGCATATTTTATGTTGCCAGAGCTCACCGTTCTGCTTCGGAAATAAAGATATGTTGTGTCTTGTACAAACATTATCTAATAAAGTATTTTTTTATGTATGTACTTGCATAAAAACAGCGCACTTTGGGGTGATTTTTCACAAGAACGGCGCTATATAAATCAGCCAAATATTATTATCATTACTATTAACTAAAATGTAATATTTTAGTTTTTCTTGTGTGAATAATTAATAATGAAAATATTTTTTTCGATTAAAGATGATTTATCGAATTGAAATTTAAATTTCATAACGCCAGATCTCATTGTTCAAACCTTTTTGAAGTTGTAATGGTTTAACAAGTAGGTACACCTTCAATGACGATACTAATATGTATATTCTAAGCTCTACAGCCCGAGGAAGACATGGTACGATCAAGTGAATCAGATTCTTGAGTCGGGCTATGTGAATGAGGTAAGGAGTATGTGCCAAGAGTTGTTTGAAGGTCCGTCTTCTCTGCCTGCCCCTGCGGGGAAACGGCGTTATCGTTAGTTAATTATTTACTTAGCTCTACAGCTAACTATTTTAAGAACTGTGCGCAAATTTCCTGATGACACACTCTCCGTTCTAGAGCTTTTTGCCTGGATACACCAAGTTAGTTGTTTCCTTGATATAATGTCGTGAATAGTATCTATTGGAGATCATTTGTATTTGCTTAGAAGTTTATGTTAAGTACAGGAAGTGAGTGATAAGGCAAAGAATATAGTGATAATGTGAGTCAAATTATTGCAGAATACTAGCTTTTTACTGCGTCAAGCGTCGTCGCAATAAAAGTCTCGCAAAAAAATGTCGAAAAATGCACGCCACGGCCGGTAGCAGCAAAATAATTACATAATAAAAATAAATCAAATTCGTACCCACAAGTCTACAACACCGGCTTGTGCTTTGGGTCCGAAGAAAAAAAAATACCAACACAAACACATAAAAAAACGCGCGAACACCACTTCAAATCTGCCGTAATAATTAAAAAAAGGCAACACAAACTCCCCAACACATAAACAAAATACAGCACACATTTAAATTTGATGAATACAACATACAACACACATGTACATATAATGAATAAAAAAAATCGTAGTGTCTATGAATCTGCGCATACCATCATAAAATTACTGCGAAAAAAATCCTTGTTCCAAGCAACACTTGTCTATTTAGGTATATAAAATTTAGAAAAAGTAAGAGAAAAAATCGTGTCCCTGACGGGAGCGAATGAGAAGCTAGATTCGTCTTTATTCTATCTACGAGAGTGGGGGTCCGTGGTCCGTACCAACACAGGTAGAACTGAGATCTCGTGCGTATAGGCGGGGTTTTTTTTAAAAGTATTGGTGTTTAATTTTTGTATGGGCCACCAAGTTTTTCTAGTCAGTCTCGTTTTTGCCGCTCAGAGCGGTTGACATGTAGCTAAAGCGGTACCGCGCGCTTTTTTATACGTTTTTTTCTGTATTTTTCGGTTCGGCTTTTACCTCCGGGGATATACACCCCTCCTAACAGCGGACAGTGTGTGCATCGTCCACGTGACCAATAACGGACACAGCATTATTTCCGTGTGTTTTTTTTGTGCAATTTTTTTTTGATATTTATCTATTTGGGTGTAATTTTTTTCTTGCTATTTTATATTGTTATTCCGGCCTTTTTTATGTGCGTGTTGTAATATTGTGTTACGTTATCTTTAATTATTGTTTATTTAAGTAAGTAGGTACTTATTTATTTATTTATTTGCATACATTATACGTCCCTCATTATTGTAATGTAATTATTTATGATGCTCAAATGAAGTTAAAAATAATTTATTTTATTATACAGCTTACAACTGGTTTATGTTATTGTTGTGTGTTTCAAATCACATCAAATAACATAATAATTAATATTTATCAAACTTTTATAGGTAGATAACAAATATTTAATTAATTTAAGCATTTTTAAACATGGTACCCTTTTAAACCGTGTATCAATTCGTAATTACACATTAGGGACTGTACGTTTATAAACAATGTTAATTTTTAGGTAGGTAAGTACCTAGTACCTACATAAATTTAATTTACTACTTTGATCAGTGATTTTGACTGTCTATAAAACCTATTTTTTTATCTTTACATTTTACCGGCTTCGACCCACAATTTCTATGTAGGTACAAACGTTCTACCAATCGGCAAAATATTTGTTTATCCTTATTTAAATTATGTAACATAATTATAAGGTTAAAAAACAATTAATTTTATCAATAATAATTTAATTAGTGAATCATATGACCTTGTGATAAAAAATATCACCTTAATATCATATCGTAATTATGTGTTAATATTATTATTACTATTAAAATGATTTTATAAAATTATTTTTCTTTGATAAATTTTATTCAAATTATATATTTTTTCTTATCATTTGATAATGTTACAAGTGTCTAACTATTTAAATTTAACCTAATTTATTTAATCGTGTTATCGTTTTTTACACGTGTTAGCTATGAATGAGAAAACAAATAAAAAATAGACATTTTGTCATGCTGAAAAAAACTTTTACAAAAATGCTACTTGAATTAAATTGAGTCTTGAGTAGATATTTCGCCAAAATGGCGCCATTAATATTATTATGTTACTTTCAATTGTATTATTAGTAAATGTTACCTAAATCTAAGCATCTATTTTATGCAGTAGATATTATATAGAATATTAGAAATAGTTTTTCAGTATGGTTATAATATTACAAATTTTTAAAAGGCTGTAATAAAATTAATCAGTATTTCAAAAATCAATCGATTATTGATTATTTTTTATGATTTTTTTAGGTTTATCTAGACATTGTTTTACTGTAGATTAGTTTCGTTCGTATTTTGAATTTTTTAAACCATAGACAAAATCTCTGCAATGCGGTACCTACCCACAAAAATAAATACAAAGTCAGACGACATGGCAACTGCCTAAAATATTGGAAGATAAAACAAGGAACGTCCTTGAAATTCAAATCTCGTCAATAATATCTGGTTATAGATAATATATATTTATATAAATACATTTATAAGTATTTAAATTGCTGTCTAACAAACCATTTATGTTATTTCGTCAACTATTACGCTGTTTCTCTGTAGGGGTAGACAGAGAGGACGGACCGCCAAACAACTCGATATTGGCACACACTCCTTGCCTCATTCACATTCATACATCGTATAATATATCATCTTTTTTAATTTTATTTCGTTTTCATACAACACGTGTGACATACGTACGATCTTTCTATGGGTATACTCCACCTACATAGCCTTCATTAATAATTATAATTTGACTCTTGAATCAAGCATTTGGTTCACTTGATCGTGCCATGTCTTCCTCGGGTGTCTCCGACTTCTACCATTCACATGCGCGTCATACATTCTCCTTACACTCCTCTCTTCAGTCATGCTCTCTACATTGTACTGTATATTATATGCCTGTAAGTAAATAAAATAACAACATATGTTCATTTGTAGAAATGTATTAAAAGCCATCTAATCCTCCCTTTCTTAATCTTACACATTTCAAACCTTGCATTCTCTGCGAATTTTTACATGGTTACACACATACGACTCAGGGATCTCATTTCGACAACATTCAGTCTACGTTCATCCTTCGTCTGTCAGTTACAAGCCGCACAACCTGTATACATCAGGGTTGGTATCAGAACTCAATTGTGAACTGCTTTCTTCGCTTCTTTGGACATTTTTTTTGTGCCAATAAATTATTAAATTACCTAAATTACTATTCAAAGGGCCTATCCTATAGTAGGTTGGATAACATCAGGGCGATCTACGTCTTCCAAATATATTTCTAATCAAATAAATCGTAGATTCATGATTGTTGGGTAGGTACTATGTATACCTACACGGATAATATTAATTATTTAATATCACAGCTAACTGCGAACTTTAAACTTTAGACGCATAAAATTCAATCAAATTACTTCAATGTCAAACTCACAGTTACCGGGGAAGAAAATTTAAAAAAGCTTCCTAATTTTATACTTTATCGAACGGTTCGTTCTAAATTCGTTGTTTGAATTTCAAATAATGAAAAGACACTATATGCGCACGCATCTATGTTTTTCTTCAATGGAAAGAATCATATTATATGATATTATACAGTAATTGATTTTTATTTTGTTCATTGAGGTTTAATAAAAATACAAAAAAAAAAAAAAAAATATTTTTCAACTTAAATTTTTTTTAAATGAAGCAGATCCATTTTTCTAAAGCAGCCAAAATTCTATATCACTAAGCACTTACGTCATTACATAGCTTCTTCTGTTTTTTTTTAATTTTTAAGCCAACGCAACTATTTTCAGTTCACAAAGTCACTTCTGTAGTGACCAAACTAACCGCTAAAACATGAGACATTGTGAGTTCCAAAATATTTTCAATTGTTAATAATATAATTTTTCAACATTATATATTCACTCGGGCGAAACCGGACAGAAACTGATCGCAAAAGATCGACATAATTAACTCTACCGTAGTTTACTTCGCAGATTTTCGCGGATGCTGCAAAAAATTAAATTAAGAATTAAGTTTATCTTTCTTCGGTTCCTGCTTCGACTACCTGCATAGTTTAGTATGTCGAGCAGAAATTTATTGTTTAAATTTGTATTCGAAATCGTACTTTATTCACCAGGCGAAACTTTGATGAAATTCTTCGTCTTTGAAAATATCTACATTTCTAAGAAATATATATTTTTTTTTGCATCAAAAATGTTGGTTGTTTTGGTAGCTGAATGGTCAGGTAACCGCCTGGCATCTTGTTTACACGGAATCGAACTTTAATCGCCTTGAATGGCATCGTGCTCCAAATTCTAAGAGTTGTTTTTTTATTGATTTTTTTTTCTATTGCATGCTTTTTACCAATTTATTACTGAGAGCTACGCTGGAACTTTATCTATTGTTGAAATACCTACAGGGTGTTTCAAAAAATATTGTCGTGAAAAAAAACAACATTTATTTTTATAAGTATCTGCATATTGAAATATCTTACCATTTTGTTCATAAAGTTTATAAATTACTAATTAATTATAACTTGTACACTATATTTTCTCTTACTTAATGTGGCTCCTGCAATTCATCTTAAATCTTCTAAATTGTCTCCGGCATCGCATTATATTGCTTCATCCCTTTGTAGGTATAGTCAAATATTTTGGGTATTCGCTTTGTCCTTTTTAAGTAGCCTGATTTCATTGCACGTCCTTGTGTTACGTCTTAAAGTCCTTGTTGTTAATAATTTTATTTTGAAAAGTATTTTGGTAGCAGGTTATTTATTATTTTATGTGTAAATATCATCGCGTTCAGGATTAGCCAGTTGAGTTCCTTTAACATACTTAGGCACCCACTGTATTTAATAAGACTTTTAAGTATTCTTTCTTTTCAAAAAAATCGATCTTAATAATGTTATTATATTTTAGTTTTTATTATTGTGACACCTGTTTCGGCGTTGAAGGCCATTATCAAATATGTTAAAAAATTATATAAGTAGGTACTTAAGCATCCTTACGGTGATATTTCACAAAAATGGCGCTGTTTAAATTATGTTGGTTAAGGCGATGCACTACGTTGTGTAGTATTTTCAATTGAGCCGCTATCAATAACAACCCTTACGTAGATGGCGATAAGGTTTAAATTCCCGCTCAACACCATCCGCCAGTTTTGATTCATGCAAGAAAAAAACATGGCCAAAAAGTGCCTTTTATTTTATTTTGTGGATGTTCAGGCATAATTTTTTTTTTTTCGATCAATTTATAAATAACTTAATTTTCCACATTATACAATAAAATCATAGCCGAAATTGGTTCGTAAGTAGGAGATTTTGAACTTTAACGTAGTTTTCATAGGCCTTGTACATTATTTTTTTCTGGTCTTATAAAAAGATTTATCTAAAAAATACTCGATTATTTCAAAGGCCAAGATGTATTCTACTCGCAGTATTTAATTAAAGCATCTGAAACATTTCTAGGCGACCAGATTTTCAAACCAAAAACACATGATTTTGCATGACTACGTTATGGCATCGCCTTGAGTATTATTATCATTATTACGAATATTTCATATGAGCAAGTTTTGTAACGAATTCTTATGTCAGGCTCCGTAGTAAGCTTTCAAAAAGAAGAAGAAGATGGTTTGAAAGGGAGATATGTAAATACGAATGTTAGAGGGAGCGCGCTAATATGAAGAAAAAAACGATTCTAATAAAATAGTGCAAAATTCTCACGACAAATAATTAAGTTGCATTTAGATACTCTGTGTTTTTTTTCATGCCTATGACATGTTAAATAAAAAAATGTGTGCTTAATAATTTTCGGAGCTTACTTTGCGATTTTTTTCTATCGAGGGAATTTCACATAATTAACATTTCGGCATAACAAGTGTATAGATATTATTTTCAAAAACAACATTTATTTTTTTTTAAGTTAAAAACTTAAAGTATTCAAGAGAAATGTGTTTAAAGCATTTTAAATAATTTAATAAAAATAATATTATAGCGTTTCGTAACGCCCTTTGACGGCAGCAAGTGTTTGTTCGATCCGTAACCAATGCCGATAGCATAGACCGAAATGAATAACTATAAAAAGTGCCACAATTTTGGGTAAACCGTGCCATACAAGTCTAGTCTGTACTGTACCTAATCATGACATCGAAATACGTGCACCTTCAAATACAGTGTTTTTTAAACTTTAAACCATAGCTGTCACAATTTTAAAACGATTTTTACTGTAATATAAACTCATTTATTTCATTAACCCTTTCAGACCGTGTGTTAATTTGAAAATACATTGTTTCAAGATTTTATTTGTGAAACCGCAAAATTATTATTTATTTATTTTCTGTACGGGCAGATAATATACAGGGCCATACATAAAACATTAAAGCATAGCTTTTACAATTTCAAAATGATTTTTACTGTAAATTAAACTCATTTATTCAATTAACCCTTTCAGACCGTGTGTTAATTTGAAAATACATTGTTTCAAGATTTTATTTGTGAAACCGCAAAATTATTATTTATTTATTTTCTGTACGGGCAGATAATATACAGGGCCATACATAAAACATTAAAGCATAGCTTTTACAATTTCAAAATGATTTTTACTGTAAATTAAACTCATTTATTCAATTAACCCTTTCAGACCGTGTGTCAAATTGAAAATACATGGATTCAAGAATTTTTAAATATATTTTTGTGGAACTGCACAATTATTATTTATTTATAATCTGTACGATATAAAATACAGGGCATTACTTACATCACCTGAAATTAACACTGTTGTTTATTAAAAAAGTTAAACTTAGTACCTAACTACCTATAATTATTTATTACCTTTAAAATAGGTACCTACTTATATTATTTGTTTAAATGCCGCGTTTTTTAGTATAAACCATTTTAAACAAGAAAAAAATTACACCCATTGTGAACCCAATTACATTCTTTTATATATTATTATATATAGAGTACTAATGAAAATTTTTATTTCAGATATGTAATTAGAATTAAAGTACAAAAGAAAAGTAATATTTTGTATTATTTTTACACGTAATGAAAAAAAGTGATAGCATGATGAACAATAAGTGAACATAAAAAATGGAGATTTAATAAGTGTGAAAAAAGAATATTATTAGATAAGTGATTTAAAAAAAAAGGACATTGAACTTTTTTTACTGCTAGAAGGTGGTTTTGTGAATTGCAAAGACTAATCTCAAGGAAGAAAGTGTGTTGTGATAAATTTATAATTGTTTTTTTTTTTATGATTACATTAAGACTGATTTGTTACCAGAAGAAAGAAATGAATAATTAATGCAAAAATAAGAATTCTACTTTATCGTACTCAACAATTTGCTCAATAAAAATTCTCAGCAAGATATTTTTGTTACCTCGAAGAAATAGATCAAAACCGCCTTACAAATATATATAACTGAATTATATTATAAAATTCTTTTGATACACATTATTAAAACATAGATAGAAAGGATGAAATTGTAATATTGGGAAAGAGTCGTAGCAAGAAGCAGAAGGCTAGAACTGAAATATTAGAATAATTAATTAATTACGCTCAATTATTTGAAGGAGAAGTGATTCTCTTGTGATCAGAATTCAATTGCAACGATTTTGTTTAATTAGTTCGTAATTGTTTAATGAAAAAATTGTTATATTTCGAAATGGAGGGTAGAACCATCGAATATCGCCCGGATGGGGGTGGATTGGATTATCATAACTCACCCCTAATGGCTGAAATACCTGTGGGAGATAACTACACGCATATCCACAGGTCGATTGAACACCTTAGATCGATGGGTGGTGGTATGTTAGACGCACATCGAGGTTTGGGTGTAACAGATTTGAGAAGATATGACCTACACCATCAACAAGAATCTAACCACCATGACAGAGATAATAAATCTGGTACTGTGTTGAGGATCGTGAATGATTATAAGGGATCCATCCATGATCTGAGGAACCAGGAGAATGGAGACAATATGAGCCACAGGAACCAGGAAGATGTGAGCCAAGCCAGTATGAAGGGGTACAGCGCGCCGTCCACGCCCCTGTCGGAGAACGGGCAAAATATGCAGGATGAAAAGGTTCGTGTCTTAGCTAAAATGTTTTATTATTTATCACGGAATACAGGGTATTCCTAGATATTCTTGTATTCGTGATTTATTAGTGCTGGAGTTGTGAGATTTTAATTGTGTTATTTTTTCGATGTTTTTTCTCGAAGATTCTCGTCTCCTTCAGGGATGCTGTGTGGGGGGTATTATCAACGAAATGCTTGGAATTCTTCCGCTAAAAGATCGTTGTAACAACTCTTTCATTTACATATTGTTTCCTTTATAAGAAAGAAATACCATAATCTAGCTATCAGCGGGTTTACATTTAAATCGATGTAATACACGACTTTAGACAAAACACATTGCTTCGCTATTTTATCGAGACGACAATCGTCTAATCGTTATGTTTTATAGAAATATCAAATATTCAAATTTCTACCTTTCAACACGGATGCTTTGCCGTTATATATTGTATTTAAATAAATTGCTACGAGTATTTTAAATTCAAGATAATCTTTCGAAACAAATGCCACCATGTAGGAACACAAGAAAAAGAATCACTATTGATGTCTCAATAATTCAATACCAAATTGAATAAGATATCATATTTCTCACATTTTTTTAAATAATTAATTATCTTTAATGTCTCATTCAGCGGTGTCGCCAAAACATGTAAAATATTATCAAAAAACATAACTGTCATGTATTCACATAGTTCTCCATACAGTTGTATGATTTTTTTTATACCAAATGACATGACACAATAACTTGTCAAAAGGCGTTGGGCATACGACCAAATTAACATTTTATCATTTGGCAAATCAAAATAAGATAAGATGCTCTTTTTAAATTTATTGATATTCAAATAAAGGTTTTTTTAACATGCCAACACATGGGCGACTTGACACAAGACATTGACTAAACGTTTTATGAATTTTAAAAATAAAATCAATAACCATTGATAGTTTTATAAATACAATATGTTTATCGCAGACTAGTAGCTAGTAACTCCTTAATTTTCTTCATGAACGATTGAAAATTACTATTCATAACCCCGTACTAAGCGTTCAAAAGAAGAAGAAGATGGTTTAGAAGGGAAATATGAAAATACGAATGTTAGAGACAGCGTGCTCATGTTTAGAAAAAAAACAAATAAAATTAAGCGAGAATTGTGAAAATATTCCATGAAACACGATTCGTTTAAATGCCTAAGTTGCATTTAAAGATACTCCGTGAATTTTTTCATATTTATAAAAGTGTTGCTTTCTATCGATGGAATTTCATATATTTCTTTGATATATTCCGTTTCTGCTCTACAAAAGTACCGATATTATCTTAAAAAACAACACGTATATTTTTAGCAACTTAAAAATTTAATATATTTTGTAAATCGGTAGAAATTCGGAATGCTGGTCAATAAATTTATATTTCAAAGCTCCAGAGTTTACTTTCTAAGTGACGCAGTGGCTGAACAGAATTGCGCTTATCTTGAATTTTAGTCTGAAAAGGCCGTACAAATTAACCAGTAACCAGTACCAGATTTTTTTCTATGTAGTTAAGATTTACCAACGACAAATATTTTTGATAAATTTATTATTTAAAAAAAGTTAGTATGAAAGTCAAAGATAAATCATATTTTTCCTTTTCAACTCCTTAGAAAGATACATGACAATATGAACAAGTTAAAAACTTTTTTATGTTGTCAACACTGTCAGCCTCAAGTATAAAACATTTTATTTGATTGCTCAATCGAACAATTTACATTTATCGTACACAAAAAGTGACGTTTTTTATGATTAAAGATGTGTAAAAAACGTTATAATCACCCTGTTTTTCTCTCAATCTTTCATTATCGATTGCTTTCTCGAAGTTTTACATCTATAGAGTTGGATGGTAACAACTTAATTCTGAATTGAATATAACAAAAAAATGTCCACACAGTGTTAGTCAGGTATGGATATTTATTAGGAGTTATTAATAAATAGGCGTTAATAATAATAACATAAAACATGACGAGAAGAAAAAATAACACCGTGTTCGGAATTGGTCATAAAATTCAAAATGTCAGGTAATAAGCACCTGATAGAGAATTTAATATGACATTGTGATAGGTTATTATTTGTTAATGTTAATTTATTATCACTTAGCATTTTAACTACAATTAACACGTGACAATGTGGAGTTATTTTATACCCTTTTGTAGTTTTGTCGTAAACATGTTAAGTATTTAAATTGGTCTACCAAATACTTGATCACAATGGAAGGATATTTTTATTGGCTTGTTGCATGAAATTACTTTATCTGTGCTCGGCGTGGCCGGTAATAATGTTCCTTGTGAAAATGTTCCCTTTAAAAATGTTCCTAGTTAAAATGTTCCCTGCAAAAATGTTCCATGTTAATAATCGTACAGTCGGTTGGGTTAGATTATGACATGCTAAGTCTGCTGACTGAATACGAATATATCAATATAATGACACTTTACCTATTTCTAATTAGGAACATTTTGGCAACAAACATTTTTCTTGGGAACATTTTGACCGGGTACATTTTGACCGGGAACATTTTAACCGAGGACATTTTTACTGGGAACATTTTCACTGGGAACATTTTAACCGGGGACATTTTTACTGGGAATATTTTGACCGGGGATATATTTACTGGGAATATTTTCACAGGGAACATTTTTATTGGCAACATTTTAACAGGGGACATTTTGACAGGGAACATTTTAAATATGAAAATTATTTCCTAGAACCCTATGCTTGGTGACCATATACTTCCCAACCTTTCTCTTCCTCGTCGCAATCCATTCTCGACATCTTTCAGCCTACAAATACATATATCAATTGAATCAAAATAAAAAGTTCGTTAGTTCTGCTTTTGACCACCTTCAAAGTAATAATGTCTAGCTGTATAATATTATCTAGAATAAACTATCGCATATAGCATATAACCTTTTGGAATATTAGTCGAAATTGAAAATAACGAATGGTTTTCTATTTTTGACATAACTTGGTTAAATGAATATGCTTTACGATTTGTGTATTTTGATTACTACACAGTAATGTGGCAAATAGGTATAATGCTTTTAAAAAAACAATCAATTGAATAAAAGTAAAAAAAGTTCTTAGTATTTTTTTTAAAAATTAGCTTGTTAAAAAAGCACAAGAATTCTAGCTATGAAATGGACAACAAAAGGTAGGTACCAACTTTTACTAAACTCATTGTAAAGAGAACGACTTGTTCTCATACTGCCGATATCGACTATTGTGATCGTTTTTAGCTCACGTCTGCTGAGTTTGTCACCGGCACTTTCGTGTAGTTGATCCGTGTTGCTAATTCTTCCGAGCAGACTCCATTTTAATACACGTAAAACTCTCAGCATTCTTCCATTTCGTCCACAATACTAGAGATGGCAATAACTGCAGAGTCACGCAGAATATTAAAATATTTTGGGGCAAGTTCGGCAATGTATTATCGACCACCACGATCTTCTAATCTCCGCGTTAATTCGACTTTTATAAAATTATGCGTAACGATTTCAATAAATGTCTCAAATTCAAAACTTTTTAATATACTTATGTGATTATTTTAAATGTTCATCTTAATGTCTTGATTAGGAGAAAAGCGTTTACTTTAAGTAATAACTATCGATAAATTAAACATGTTACCACAAGACTAAATAAAACTATCCCATGTGGTGATGGCTCACATACAAAGATATTCCAGGGGCGTGCGACAGCAATTTTTGGGAAACTACTATTAAATTTTCTTAAATATATAAAAAAACAATTCTGCGAATTGTATGAAGCTTGTGATAGATATTTCTGAAGCCGCTTTTACACACATTCAGGGCATTACTTCGGAAAGGGTGAGTCGAGATGCAGAGCCCTTCGACTCGGTGTATTCAGTTTGTGCGGTTAAAAATTGTGGTCTGTAGGCACTTTTTAATGTTAATACAAAAGATTTAAACAAATAGATGTAAAAAACAATCAGTTTTACTTTGAGAATTTGTTCTTAAAATTTCATCTCGCTATTATAATAAATACATACTACCTTATGTTCTGGCAAGTTAATTGTTAATATATGTTTCTTATTTCAATTGACTGCTAGGTATACAAAAATATTTGTTAAATTAAGTTTCCTTGGGTTTTTGTTTAAAAGACTTTACTAAGCATTTGAAAGACTATCTAGTAAAATTCAAGATAAAAACATCGGCTTTAAGTGAATTTAAATATAAAATAAAACCATCAATAGTACTTGCACGTCACTGGCAAGCAATAAAGTACATTATTTAGTGTCAATGAGTGTTTTTATAAACATTTATAGGCCCATGAGCATAATGTTGATGTATGAACAACTTTACTTGCCATCACACATTAATCTGACAACAACTAATAGTTATTGGTCGTTTATTTTGGTTACCGGCGTTTTATTTAACATAGACATCGGTAATTTCCATAGAGAGTTGACAATTCTGTTAAACTCTGTTTTTTTGGTTACGGTGCGTATCAAACGACGTATGCCCACATTTAAGGTAGATTAACATGCTAAGTGGTCGTAAGTAATCAATAACAAAGTTTAGAGAGATTGTCTTGTTTGAAATTTACCGAAGCATCTTGTAGATGTGCTACTGTAGTCAATAACTTAGAAGGGTAGAATTTTTGAAACATTAACTCATAATAGGTTCTGAGGTTTCCTTCAAGGTCCCCTCTTGGGACCACTCTAATAATGATGTTCGAGGGATCTTGTAAAGGGGACGAAGGAGTTAAGCATAATAAATACGCATGATGTAGGAAAAAAGAATTGTCTGTTTGCTTTTTTTCTCTCTTTTACTACGTTAGATTTTAAGTTCATTACCCTGAAGATGCTTATACTAAGCGAAGATTCTATAATTTGATTTAAATGAAGCCTAAGTGAAAAATCAAATTTTTGATCTGACTTACATTTGGAATTTGTAGATATAAACACCACTGTGACTTGGTGATATATCTACCAAAGTAACTTAAATTTTTTCACACAATATTGGTCTTACAATGTCTGTACAATTATTAGAAAATAACTTATTAACAACTTGGGATCAAAGATCACAATCCTTTAAACTCTCAATAAATTTTTTTAAAAATATGTGAAATCATAGAACATAAATGTCTAAACCTAAAAAAAGGAATTAGAAAGTCTAGAAAAGACAATTTTATAATATTGAGGAAAAAACGCGGAAATAACTAACATCTTTTAAGAAAAAAGCGGCCATAAGGCGTTTATTTTATGGTCCTCAAATTAAACCCTAATTTGGTAATCAAAATGCTTGTTGACAAATTTGGAATTACCTATATCAAACGCGTGATCAGTACATGATAAAATGTGCTCATAAAAAGTCCTTTTTTGTCACGTTTTTTCCTTCAAGGGTTCATAGTTTGAACACTCTAAAATACCCAAGTATTTTTTGTCCGTAAAACCCGTAAAAAAGAACGTTTTAAAAAATAACTTCTATTGGCGGTCAGGTTTAAAATTGTAATTTTATTTATTGCCCACACATAGTACCTATTTACAATTATTAATATGTTTCAATGTAATTAAGTTCTTCTTCATGTAAATTTTTATTGAAGTTTTTTGTTGATGTACATATTTTCTTTCTAGCTCTATTCGTGTTATGAAATACAAAAAAATAAACAAATTAGTTATTGATTTAACGTCGGCGGGGCGGCTACCGGGCTATAAAATAGATTTAATGAGATTACATATGTTAAGAATTAAGTAGAGGTACTTACATACTTAAGTAGGGTTCATTCATAAGAACCTGCCCTCTTAACTAAGTTGTAGTTTTATCATTGATGTTTTTTGGGGCATTAATTCGATAAGACCTTTTCGATAGGGTAATGCCGACAAAATAAGGTGAATGAATGTTGATGAAGCAAATGATACAACTGTACAGCGATTTTTCACAAAAATGGAGCAATAAATATATATTATAATCATTATTATACATACCTAACTCGGATAACTCTAAGTTCCGAATCTCCTGAAAAAAATTGATATTACAAATGGAAAAATAGGGGTTTATGCTTGATTTATTATTACTAGTGGCTACAAACTGGTTTCGCCTTCAACACATTTCTGAAAGTTTCTTTTAATGACAACTCAGGGCAGTGACAAATCAACACACTTTTTAAAGTGATAAAAACTCAACAAAAGTGATGAACTATCAACCTAACCTAACATAACCTATTATCTACCCAACTTACTTTCGTGACTTTTCACTTACAGAATTATGTTGATTTTTCACTGGCTGAGTTGTCCGGATATCGAACATTTTACTAACTAACTAACTAACTAACCATCACGCCGTTTCCCCGCAGGGGTAGGCAGAGAGGACGGACCGCCAAACAACTCGGTCTTGGCACACACTCCTTGCCTCATTCACATTCATACATCGTCTCATACATACTCTTCTATTGTTCTGACTCTTGACATGGCCCGACTCGAGTATCTGATTCACTTGATCGTGCCATGTCTTCCTCGGGCGTCCCCGACTTCTGCTACCATTCGCATTTGCATCATATATCCTCCTTACACTCCTATCTTCGCTCATTCGCTCTACATGACCAAACCATCTAAGCTTCCCTTTCTTAATCTTACTCATTACGCTTACATCAGCCTTGCACTCTTTGCGGATCTCCACATTCCTCACACGATCAAACATGGTTTTACCACACAAACGCCTCAGGGATCTCATTTCAACATTTCAACCCAATTCGAACATTTTATAGAGTGTTATATGGAAAATTCAGGCTGTGCATGTTAATGTTCGCAAACTCGAAAAGTAGTCGACCGATATCAATGAAAATTTCCAAGTTTGTTCTTATTGGTGCCAGGAGTGTTTGAATGATAGAAGAAGTCTGGGTTACCAGAAGAATACTTAACGCAATATCTCTGCACTGAATTGAGATACAGAGTAGAATTAGAGTCGATGTAATGTAGTTTTTTAACAGTAACATTGTGCTATACAGTAGTGAATGGTGGAAGAAGTCAGAGACACCCCAAAAAAGACAGACAATAGCGTAGCATTGCGAGGTCCGCTAGTAGTGCACAAAATGACGCTATATAATTTCACTGTCATTATTATTACTGTTTTCTGATAGCAAATACTAATTAAATTATACCTGGTTTGGTTAGGTTAGTTGTGATATTTGAATTGTTCGTCTGACTTCAAATTTGCCTGTCATTAAAAATACATTATTACATCATCAGAAAAACCCAAACAATCATAAAAATCATTAAAAAGGTGACTTTATAATACCAACGAATAGTATTGAATATCATTTTTTCGATTAAGGCGATGCCATACGTCGTGTAATATTTTGAATCGAGCCGCCATCAATAACACTCCTTACGTAGATGACGATAAGGCTTAAATTCCCGCTTAACACCATTTAGCTGTTTTGATTTATTTTAATAACTTATTTTGCCTCATTATACAATAAAACCATAACCGAAAATGGGTTCGTAAGTAGGAAATTTTGAACTTTAAAGCAGTTTTCATAGGCCTTATAAATTATTTTTTTCTGAGCTTATAAAAAGACTTAAAAACGTAAAAAATATTCGATTATTACTAAGGTTTATATGTATTATACTCGCGGTATTTATTTAAAGCATCTGAAACATTTCTAGGCGACCAAATTTTCAAACTAAAAACACATGATTTTGCATTACTACGTATGGCATCGCCTTAACAATAAATGTCTGTAAATAAAAATAAAATAATAAAAAACACTCAATAAAACAAATTAATAAACATATTACTTAACCCTTGTGGTGCTGGCTAAAATACCGTGCGGCCCGCCACACTATTTTCCTAATAACTTGTACCGTTTTACCAGATACTGACTTTATTTATGTAAATCGTACATATATCAAATTTAGCCTATGTAGTTTCCCCGTGTTTTTTTTTTCACGCCAATGTTATAAAAATTATACAATATATTGAAGAAACACGAAAATATTCTTGAGTTGTATTACATTTTCCAGCTAAATAATAGTTCTTCACAATACAAATAAGTTATATAAAACTTTTCTGTAAACAAATATAGTACTTTGATTTGATTAAATTTGCCACACGCTTTTTCACAGATAAAAAATCAATGTTTGCAAGTGACGGAACGACAAGCTAGATTGATATTATTTTTTTGTCAAGCGAATAAAATATATTTTAGTATGCTAGGAGATTTTTTAAGATTCTAAATACCATAAAATCGAAGCAAGTGCGTTGTACTACTAAATCCCAGATAGATTTCTTGGCATAAATTGGTGAAGGTCAAGAGGAATCCGAAAAGAATGGATGTCCTGTGTAGATAATAAACAAGATTAAGAAAGGGATGCACAATCAGATCTCAGATAGCAAAAAAATTCGTTCATTGCAAGTTTACTGTTCAACTGATGTTTCCCGAATATAAAAATAGCCTACACGAGAAATAAAATCGAACAATGACATCACGTACATAGCACAGTAAATAATAAACCAACCAATGCCCAATAATTAATATTATATATTCACTCTAGCGCCAAAATTCAGACGTAGAACGCCGAACGCCCAAATGAATTTAAAAACGTTCTTTTGCATGGCAACGTTCCTTGATTCAAAGCGTTCGAAATTTAAACTTGTTTCCGCCCGCGCCCGCCGCCGCATAGAGAATTCTAACACTTGTCTATAGACTCTTGTTCTATAGACTATATTATATTTTTATGTCTATGTCTATGCTATTGGGTTGATCTATAGTCTATTATGTCTATTAATAGGCGCGTAGACTGTACATAGTGTTGTGTAGGTACTATTATAATGTGTGTTGTGAAGCGATGTAGGCTTTCGACGACATCAATGTGTCTAAATATTGTTTTCTTGGCAAAGTCGTGTCCGCGAATTTCATGCACATTTCTTCAATATGTACTTATTGAATGTCCACGCACACTTGTGCATTTCTTATTCATGTATGCAGGCATTTATTGAATGTCCACGCACTCTTATGCATTTCTTACACACACATGCAGGAATTTATTGAATGTCCACACACTCTTGTGCATTACTTATACATATATGCAGGTAATTATTGAATGTCCATGCACTCTTGTACATTTCTTACACACACGTGCAGGCACTTATTGAATGTCCATGCACTCTTGTACATTTCTTACACACACGTGCAGGCACTTATTGAATGTCCATGCACTCTTGTACATTTCTTACACACACGTGCAGGCACTTATTGAATGTCCATGCACTCTTGTACATTTCTTACACACACGTGCAGGCGCTTATTGAATGTCCACGCACTCTTGTGCATTACTTATACATATATGCAGGTAATTATTGAATGTCCATGCACTCTTGTACATTTCTGACACACACGTGCAGGCACTTATTGAATGTCCATGCACTCGTGTACATTACTTATACATATATGTAGGTAATTGTTGAATGTCCATGCACTCTTGTACATTTCTTACACACACGTGCAGGCACTTATTGAATGTCCATGCACTCTTGTGCATTCCTTACACACACATGCAGATATTTATTGAATGTCCACGCACTCTTGTGCATTCCTTTCACACACATGCAGATATTTATTGAATGTCCACGCACTCTTATGTGCATTCCTTACACACACATGCAGATATTTATTGAATGTCCACGCACGCTGTGTCCATTTCTCCGATATATATTTGTTGAATGTCTACGCATTCTGTGTCGATTTCTTTAATATCTATTTATTGAATGTCTCACGCTGTCCACGTCCTTAAGTCAAATTAATTTATTTAATAAACCACATAATCCATATGCATTTCTTTTGCCCAATGTCCATTTCTTGTCCACGCATTCCAATTAAACACATTTGTTAAACAACTATTTAATGTATGGCCACGCATTTCATGTGCATTTCTTCAATGTCCCCAAGTATTCAAAATGCAATATCACGTCGTGTACCTACATACTTTGTTAAAAAAAAAACTAATACCTTCTTCAACGTGCAATCTAGTGTTTAGAAAGTAAATAATAATGCGCTAGCAGCCTGCAAATAATAATATTCCCGCCAAAACCGAAACAGCCGGCGGCCATGTTGCCTATTGGTAAGATGGCCGCGCGGGCTCTACGCGCGAACTCGTTCAAGGATAAATAATTAAATACAACAATATAAAATATTCGTCTATCTTCGACAATCTGATGTGTTCATTTGAGGATGCAGCAAAGGCATCAAATTGTGTACAATTCAAGATGGCGGCATAGTTAAAAAAACTTGTTTAAATGATTATTTTCTTGCCATATTTTTAATACTATTATTTATTTATCTATGGTAATAAATAAACTAACCCAAAGGGATATTCAAATGTAGTATATCTACCACGTTAACAGTAAACCAAATAAGTCTTATATTATTGTACACACCCAATAACATTAATTCTTGACAAAGATGCTATGCTATATACTATATATTAAATTAAAATTTTACAGGTTTGAAGATGCCCGTTATGAGGCGAAACCGGTCCGGTCATAAATAAAATGTGGAAGAAAGTAATAAATGTGTTTCAATCCATACAAAAATCTAAAATGGAATAATAGAACGAATTAAATGTTTCAAAATTAAAAACAATAATAAGTTCATTATTTCAAAGCACCACATCTCTTGATGGAAATTGCTTTACCAGCTGAAAATAGTTGAAATTCCTTTACGAAACAGCTCTGCAAATTTCTTAACGCCAGAGCTCAAATTTAGAGAGTTTTCGCTGCTTCCACATACCTTCAGATGTTCTGCTGAATATTAAAGTTAATTAGATTATAGATTTCAAAATTAGCACTTACCATGATCACGATAGTAACATGAAAAATCGCTTCCAAATAATAATAAATAGTAAAAATATCTACTTTTGATATTATGAAATTAATATGTTTATTTATATATATTTTACATTATTTTAATTGTAACACATCCTCCTTAAATATTTCTTCCTAGATTTGATCTGATGTTAATATTTTATTTGCGGAAATTGTCCAGCGAGAAGCTATGATTCCGAGGAAATCGCTACTAAAAAACAATTCGTGAAACAAACTGAATACCTACTATCCATACCATTTAATCAATTATTTAAAAAAAAATAGGGTAATCCACTCGCCTTCACAAATACAGTTAGATATTAATATTAATTTAATGGTTTTAGGTATTGACTTTTAGAACATAACACTGTATAAATATGTCATCATAAATAAAATAATATTAAAAAAATTATATTAGATCCATTATAGGGTGTTTTGAAAATGTTATTATGTCTGTCTGTGCATTGGTTATCGTTGGCTGTACAATAAATTGATATGTAATTAATTTGATTTAAGGACTTTTTGAATATTCGTTATTTTTAAACACCTTTTTTAAATCTTTTACACATTTTCAAGCGCCACCAAAAAATCTAGAAAGTTAAGCTCTGGCGTCCTGAAATTTGCACAAGCTTTACTTGAATCTATAAATTATAAGATAACGCAACTATTTTCAGCTTGATACGTCATTTCTGTAAGTACCTAATAAGCTATTGAGCGATGAAACATTCCGGTTTGATATTATTTATTTATTTTGGTTTGACTGAGGATTGAATCTTCCTCCCCAGGGATCGGAGACAATCGCGCTAGCAACTAAGCAAATCCCAAATTAATTGGAAGGACCGATGTTTATTTCGTATATAAACTGCTGTAATGTCACCCAATTTCAGAGATATGCATATGTGTGCGCGTGTGTGTGCGTGAGTGCCACCTTCGATATCGACAACGAGTTTATCTGCCGAGTTTCAGCTCAATCGGATGTCGGAAAGTTGGCTAATTTCCACATACAAGATTTGCTTTATTTCGCGAAAACCAAATCTAAATTCAAATAGATATATTAAAAACAAAAAAAAAAACGTTTGTAAAAACTAAAATATACATAAAATATGTATGTTGAAACTAAGGCGAAACCGGGTAGTAGAAACTACTAGTAGTTGCAATTATTATTGCTGTATTTTTATCACTTGCAAAATTTAAATTATGTTCGTGTGCATATTTTTTCTTCCCTTTTTTAAACGGTGTGGTTTATTTTTCATAAATTCGCAATAATTCTTGTCTGTGAATAATTGACAATTACTGCGTCCATACATAGACAGGCCAGTGGCGGGCGCTGGTAAAACATTAATTAATTATGTTAGCAGAATGTTAGGCGAACACGGACACAAAGACGCTAATGGGTAATATTCGACAATGAACGAGAATGACTAGTGATTTTCAAAGATTGGCAACAGTAAAAAAGAGGTTTTGAAATTGGATGACAACGTAAAACGCCGAAAAGAAACACTGAAATTAACAATTTTTTACTTTTGAGTTTTGAAAAACCTGAAATAACAAATTGTTTGGTCTTGTAGAAAACGTGAATCATAGAAGAAGTCGGGGACATCCGAGGAAGACATGGCAAGATAAGTGAATCAGATAATTGAGTCGTATGTATGAGAAGATTTATGAATGTGATCAATGAATAAATAAATAAATTAATTAAATGGAATCTTGTAAGTGAAAATTAACCCACTTCCCTACATCCGATCGAGCTTTTGATGGTTCCACACACACGCATTTCTTTGAAATTGAATGGGATTATAAAAATGTACATAAGTTAATATACGAAGCGAATCTCAATACCATCCATTAAGGATTTCGCTTCAATCCTCGGACATTTTAAAAATTCACTGCAGTTGAGAGCCAGAGCTTCAGTCCTCAGCCAAACGAAAAAAAAATTGAAAATATCTATGGGGCACTATTCTTGTATAGATTTATAGCGCTGTCCATTTAATGTGTACTGTGTGTAAAGGGTTGTGATAATGTAAAGAATGTAGTTGAATAATTACGTTAATATTTATTGAAAGTACGGTACACTATTAGTTACAACACGAATTTTATCGGGTTAAGATAAGGGTTTTTATGTAGAGCTAAGAACTGTCAACTGCCAAGGCTAGAAGTACCGAGAGCGCCGTTTTCGGGTGGCGATCCATAAAAATATGTTTCCATTATTAAAAATATAAATTAATATAAAAATTATCATTTAAAGTTATTTGCCAGTTCTTACCTCTCTACACATCCATTAATAAGCCATCCCATTATACAAGTTAATTTTTTATATATTTTTTTTATTTTTTAGTTTATTAGTTAGCTAGTTTATTGTACGCCACTGATGCTGTGGACCAATCAGTAAATGGTATTCCCAGTAGCCCGGTAGAATTAACGTATATTATTATTATTGAATAGGAACCGAGAACTAAACAGACAACGACCATTCTGAAGGTGAATTAAAATTAGACACTATTACATTAACATTGTAAGGTAAGACAACATCACTTACTATTGCTCCAGCACAGGTAGTACAATCAATTTTGGCACTAATAAATGCCAATTAGAGGCAATAAACTTATGGTAATAGCAATATTTTGGGGCCAGTGTCACAAATAATAAATTTACATTGACAATATTATGAATGTAAGACTATAATAAAAATAATAATAAGTGTTTTATTATCTTTTTTTGTAACAAATAGATATAATGATATCCTCACTGGGATCTCCCGTGCTGAGGATTTCATTTACATATTATGTATAATTTAATTATAAGAAAATTAATACTACAACAAAGTTACATATAAATTTAATTATTAACGTAGAATAATATTTTTTTAAATAATTTTAAAATAAGTAAGAAAGTGTTTTTTGGTATAGTTCAGTTGATTCTGTTTTAGTCACAAATAATAAATGTAATATTCACAAATAAGTCAGTACCAGAAATTATTTGTGAGAAACCAACGGAGAACATGAATAATACACCGTGCTTTACAAGATAATTACATTTTGATGTGATGACATTTGCATTAAAAACGTAGATTACATTTTGTTATCAGATTATATATTTTTTTCATTTATCGACGCAAATATTAAAAAAATATGTTTAAATGTATTTTTCAAAGCTCCATAGCTCATAATGGAATTGACGCACAGAACTGAAAATATTTGCATTTTCCTAGAAATTCCAAACAGAAGAAGCTCTGAAAATTTTGTGACGCTAGAGCTCACCATTTGAATGTTCTAGGCAGTATGACTCAATACTGTCACTGTCAAAATTATCTTAAATTCATCGTTTAACTTACACGGGGTGTTTATTCATGTAACTGTACCTATATTGTGCATTTTGATTGTCAAAAAAATTACATTCATTATTCTGTGACATCCCCATAATTATAATTTTTTTTTTGCTTTTAATAAACAAGCGAAAATGGCAACAAATTGCAGAAAATGTAGTTAACATAAAATATTTGTAGAAATAGTAGGTAACAAAGGATATATATGACACGAAATAAAAGAGTAGGTATTTGTTAAGTTCGTTCTGCACCTAGGAAGAATCAGGAGCTTGTGTTGGCGGCCTTGCGTGAAATTATCCGGGACATCCTAGAACCCTATTTCAGTCAGGACGTCTGGCATTAATAATAAACCTTTCAAAAGCATATAAGCTATCCCTCCTAGAACTATGCTATTCTCGAGATACATGCTATTGGAAACAGCGATTGATAAAAACAATAAAACATTTTATATTCTGGCGCGTGTGTGGGTTAATTTATTTTTATTATGATGGCAACACTTGTTAAGTGTTGCATACTAAATGTTGCGTTATGATGTAAGACTCCTTTCAAACGACCCATTAATTTTTTTCCTTACTATCAAACGAAATTTATTCGGTATTAAATTTGATTTTAAAATGCCTTGTGCATTGTGAAAAATGTAGAATTTTTAAGGTGTGAATCATAGATTGACCACGAGAATATATCGCAGTGTTGGTATGCAGAGAAGATTGACAACTACACAACTGGTTCCTGATCTGCTGTATGCCGTTAGCCCAAGTTATGTTTAGAGGCTTAACGAGTGTGAAGGAAGGGAGATGAGTAGATGAAGGTTGAGATACTTGTGAATATTCAGATCTGATCAATATACACGAAATTTTTACATTTCTAAATAAAATTCCAATCAGGAGTCCCTGAAGAAAATAATTTCTCACAGGCGTATGTCATCTTTGGTGATGCTGTGTGGAGGTTCATTTTTGAGTAGAGGAATAAATGAACATGGTTTTGAAGATACGCGTATTGCAGGAGGGAGGAAACATAGATAAACAAGAACAAATCGTAGAAACGACCCGATGGCATGTGACAATTATTTGGCGCGCATTTAACGCGTTTCTCAACTATGCTGAAAGCACCGACGACGCTAGCTTCTCAGTGCATCTTCCATTAGCATACCGATAGATACATCTCTTAAAGATTGCAATCCGTTTGTTAAATTTCAACCTACAATGTTACGATTCTGAATTGTAGACTTTCACTGGGGTGATACTGAAGTTTTATAAATATTTTTGCCCACCTCTTAATAAAAGTGAATTATCAATCCATTTTTGATTGGTTCATTTAGATGAATCGAAAAAATGACGTTCATCCTTGACTCGTTAATAAAGAATTCGTTAGTAAAAAAATACTGAATTATTTTTAATCTTTGACATGTATACGTGTACGTTCAATTTAATAGATGGATTTATAAATTTTGTATCACGACTTTTAAAATATGTTTATTAAATTATTGATCTATTCGTGCAGAATTGAATATCAATAGTAGATTCCTATCTATTGCAAATAATAAATTAAAAATAATATTTGTTTTAATAATATTCGTATCGTGTGGATAGCTTACAATGACGTCAGCAAGTTGTTTGTTTTTACATACTTAACAGTTCGATAATAATCTCTCTGATTTTATGATTCTAATGACAGGTTGTTTGACAAAATTTGAACAATTAATTTCTTCAAGTTTTGTGAAAGTTCTGTTATTATTTCATATGTGTTTTCACTAAATAACTAACTAACTAATCATCACGCCGCTCCCCCGCAGGGGTAGGCGGAAAGACGGACCGCCAAACAACTCGGTCTTGGCACACACACCTTGCCTCATTCACATTCATACATCGTCTCATACATACTCTTCTTTTATTCTCACTCGTACGACTCAAGTATCTGATTCACTTGGTCGTGCCATGTATTCCTCGGGCGTCCCCGACTTCTGCTACCATTCGCATTTACATCATATATTCTACTTATAAACTATCTAAGCGTCCCTTTCTTGATCTTACTCATTAAGCTTGCATCAGCCTTGCACTCTCCACATTCGCGGATCTTCATATTTTTCACACGATCATACATGGTTTTACCACACATACGCCTCAGAGATATCATTTCTTCAGCATTCAGTCTACTTCCGTACATCAGGGTTAAGTATCAGCACTCCATTGTGGACTGCAAGCTTCGTTTCTTTGGACAGTTTTTTAACTAAAATATTAACAGAACTTGAATAGAACTCGAAAATTAACTTTGAAATTTGATGAAGTGTTCAAATTCTGTAAAACAACCGTCCTAAGAGTCTTGCGTATAACAGAAAAAAAATATTGTTTCAGAAAAATCATGGTTCAAGTTTTGTATAAAAAAAGCCGCGCCACAGTTCCTTCTAAAATGACCGCACACTTAAAATCTATCACAATCTTAAGGATAAATTCTCACATCTCTGAGAATGCCTAAATGCACAGTGAATTTTAATACGGAAATATATAAGCCAGCGTTACAACGTACAACGAGTTCTCGCAAGGTCACCAAACCACATGTTATTATTTCACATTTTAAATTAACTGCTACTCCTGCCATATACCTTAGCTATGGCGTTTTGGCAACTATCTAATGGATATTTGATATCTGGGCTCAACATCTTATAATCGGACAAGTTATTTATTTACCTTTGCAGATGAAGGCCTCTCAAAAGGTTCTTATAAAATATTATTAGTTCTGTGAAGTAATTTTCTTTTATTTAATTAATTTATATATCAAGATTTGTTAGTGGGTACTAAAATACATACCAACTTAATTTTATTTATTTCACATTAAAAATTATGCAATTTGTCCAAATTAATGTCAATATCTCATTCAATTTGTCCAAAGTAATGTCGACATCTCATTCAATTTGTCCAAAGTAATGTCAACATCTCATTCAATTTGTCCAAAGTAATGTCAACATCGGTTCCATGATAACTCAACACAGTGACAATTCAACACACTTTTAAAAAGTGATATAAAGTCATTAGAAACGATGGAATTTTTTAAACCTAACCTAACCTAACCTACATAACCCAGTTAATAAAGTTTTTGTTTCATCACTTTCCATGACTTTATATAACTTTTTAAAGATGTGATGAATTATCATTGTGACGATTTATCAGGTTACCGTCAACATCTTATGCAATTTGTTCAAAGTAATGTCAACATCTCATTCAATTCGTCTAAAGTTATGTCAACATCTCATTTAATTTGTCCAAAGTAATGTCAACATCTCTTTCAATTTGTCCTAATTCAACACACTTTTAAAAAGTGATATTAAGTCATTAGAAACGATGGAAATTTCTTTTTTTTAACCTAACCTAACCTAACCTAACCTACATAACCCAGTTAATCAAGTTTTTGTTTCATCACTTTCCATGACTTTATATAACTTTTTAACGATGTGATGAATTATCATTGTGACGATTTATCAGGTTACCGCCAACATCTTATGCAATTTGTCCAAAGTAATGTCAACATCTCATTCAATTTCCATCAGGTAGGTAGGTACCGTATTATTTAAAAATGAAGCCCAAATAAACAACGATTTCACATTTGAAAAATCTTTACAGAACCATTAAAATGGCTACCATATTGAAAAGGAAACGGAACGTACAAACAAATTTAAAAATCAACTAAAAATATTTTTAATGTTTGCTAAGTGATTTCAATCAGTAATGTCGGTTTGTGAAATTCATTTTGCGTTTCAAGCTAAAACTCTCGAACGGTATGAGATTTGCACGAATGCAATTTTTGCAATGTGTCTAATTCAAGTAATTGAGTTTTGAAAGACGAGAGTTTTAACGTTCATCAAATTATCGAAGTGCTTTTTTTGTATTGTTTCATACTTCATAATTTTATTCGTTTTTCCACCAGGGTGATACTGAGAGAATCTAGGCAGGTACTATTCTCGATAACCCTCATCTTGTTAATATATTTTATAAAGCAATTTTTTCGATCATTCCAACCAACAGTAACACTTGTATGAAACAGATCAAATCTAGGTATCTAAAAAACTTTAATGTAACAATATATATATATTGCCTATTTACTATTGTATATCGTATTTTACCAGCAAATCGCCCGAGGCTAACACCTTTAGTAACCCGGCTTAGCAATTAATAAATATTCTTCCTTGCTCGTCTGACGGACGTCCAAATTACACACACCGACATAACGACTAACGACTTCAAAAATTGACCGCCGAAATTTCGTAGAAGTAATGCTGAGGACTTGAACTTTGGTATGATGACTGCACTATGAAGATAGAACCCGTTAGAAATGTGCTGTGGGCGTGTGTGCGTGCCTGAAATTAATTCAATTTTATTTTTGTTTGAAATTGATCAAAAATTTCCCGACGACAGTCATAAAAAGCTTGTCGAAAATGAACATTAAAAATAATGATTTCGGTTGTGGGTTTGTCTGTCTGTGTGTGATTGTTAACTGGGATTTGTTTTGGATTAATGTCATTTTCAAAATTGGAACTGACTGTGTCAAGAATGTATACAGAAAATCGATAAAGTACCTACATATAACATAACATTACAGTACCTAAATTTGAAAAGAAAATATTGTCATCTTAATAATTGGAACTGATGTGTCAAGCATTCAGACAAGCGATAGAGTACCTGAATATAAAATAATATTTTTTACCAAAATATTATTTAATTCTGAATTTTAAATGCGTATTTCTTTTGCTTAAATTAAGATTAATTTGACAAGTAAAGTCAAATTTCGTGATTTTGAAAAAAGCGTTATTTACTAATATAATATCCCGTGATTTTTCACAGGTGGTACTCTACCGTGTGTAAAAATGTGGTAGTCATCTCTAACTCGAATCATTCCGAAGATATATGTATAAGTATTATCATAAACTTTTAGCCATTGGTATACAAGTTCACATAGAATCAGATGCTAGAATCCATCATTGTAATTAGTATTTATCCAGAAGTATTACAAAAACCGAGTACGTCGTTGTCAGTTGTTAGCTTTGAGTAATTGATTGAACACACGAGAATTTTTAAATACTAACTGACCATATACAAAATAGCTCGAAGCTATGTCAGGCCAAAACAGCTTGTCTTGAAAACACTTCTAACTCAAACACACGAAAAACTAATTAATACAACCATCAAAGACAAACACGTCATAAAAGTTGCACGTTTAGCATTTCTTATTCTGAGCTAAATATGAAAACACCTTGCTAATTTTTACATATATTTACTTGTTGTTGTGTTATTTGATAATTGGGGTTTGTTTAAAACTTGTTGTAGTTGTTTATGTTTGTATTGTTTTTTTTGTTGTTTATGTATTATCTCTTGTTGGAGAGAGCTCTTCCTCACTCCTTCTGCCTTTCCCCAATTATTAGGAACTAGCTCACGTGTACACGGCGTTGCTAGGGGTAATATACTATACAGGGTGTATCGGCACTAACCCGACAAACTTTAACCAGCTATTCCTTAGCACATTTGGAGTAAAAAATGTTATGGGCACTTTGCTGTCCGGTAGCATTTTTTTTCAATTAAAAACAAAAAAAAATTAAAATTTCCACACTACATCACTGTAATTGGCATTGCGTTTCGTGTTCAACAGCTGTTATAAGCATGTCAAAAATCTTCTTCGCTCTTTCGCACACACTAAACAATAATAGTTAAAAATGAGACGAATGGTGCCGTGCCATTTCGTTGTGATTGTAAAAGTGCGCCAATATAGGTACACACGTGCATTATTCAACGGAATTCGAATAAAATATTTGCCAGATGGGTTTTCAAACTTTGACAAAGGATAAATGGTGAAAATATGAATAATAATTTTTTTATTAAAAAAAAACTTTACCGGACAGCAAAGTGCACATAAGATTTTTTACTCCAAATATGCTAAGGAATAGCTGGTTAAAGTTTGTCGGGTACGTGCCGATACACCCTGTATGTACACATTTTTGGCTTGTACCTCTTAATATATACAATTCCACATACAGCCAGCATTAGCAATGTAGCTCACGAAAATATATTTATACGACTTGATTATAAAACATCGACTTTTCTCTACTTTCTATTAATATTATACGCATGTATCATATATGTAAACCTTCCGGAAGAAATTCTCTAAATGATAGTGAAACCCCTATCAAAATCCGGTGCGTAGTTTAGAAGAACTAAGCGCACAAACAGACAGACGCGGATATCGACTTTATTGTATTCAATTTGGAGATGATATATTCCTACTGGCTCCAGTCAGTTGAGAATGCCGGAGAGGTTCGCAGAAAGAATGGAATCCACCGTCCCATATTTTTTGTAATAATCATTTAAATGGTTCCAACACACAAAATGTATTTTTATATAATTTCAGTTAGTAATAGTAATAACATAATGACATTTATTGACACCACCTTGAGCTATTTTATGACAACTTCCTGATCCCATAATAATTTAGAAATGTATATAATTATTTATGACTAGACGATGATAAAATTGATAACAGAATAATAATAATAATGTTAACATCACGTGTAACAATACAAAAAATATAATTAAAATTATGCAATAATAATCATAATAAAATTTCTATTTATTTTTTACATTAACTCCACACAGGAGGCCCTATAGTTTCCCTCAGGGCCTATGTCATCTTTGAGGATGCTGTGCGGAGGATCTTTCTGAGGAAAGGAAGTTCTGGGAAGGAAAAAGGGTATGAGGGGTGAGAAGGATCAGTGTGTTCAGGAGTGACAGGCGAATTATTATATTAATCATATTTTTAAATATTTGTTCAACAATTTTCTCTCATCAACATTTTCCAATAAAACTCTCGAACTTTGAGCATTGGCCTCGTGATAATTTTAACACAACGAAACTATTTATATACTATATACACCTACTAGCTCTGTATGCCACCACTTCCATCACGTGCTATTGAGCTTTGAAATAAATTTAAAAAAAACGTATCACTATGTTGGCTGTAGTTTGCTATATTTATTCATAAGGAAATCCATTAACTTAATTGGTATTGGCGTATTTTTTTAACTGGATTATTATTCAAATAACATTAGTCAATATACACGTATCATTACTGTTCTATTTTTATATCAAGGAGCCATGCTTCTATGGATGACCCTCAACGAGTCTGTCTTGACTTATCCTCTTTGCTTCATCTACATTCACGAATACTCCCATATATTTACCTACTCTTGGGCGGCCTTCGTGGTCGAGGGGTAAGGCTCTCGACTAGCAAGCCAGGGGTCGTGGGATCACATCCCGGCGTGCGCAAGTAAATTTTATTTGATTAGGTTGTGTTATTTCACAATGTACTCATTTAAAATATTATTTTATAGTATATTTGCGGCACGTCCCAGTGTTTACTATTCTCAGTATCGCCCTGGTCCAGACGGTATCTGGCCGTGTTTGGTGACCATATCGACATAGCCAGGTAATTCCCCATATTCTTCCCCTCCCCAGTACCATCAGCCTCACAATACACCTCCAGTCTCACTAGCTCCAGATGGTTGGGAGTAGTTAGGACTCTTATTGGAGACTTATAGGGCGTCCCCGACTTCAGCCGTCCACTTGCACACCAATAACTGGTATGCAAGTTGTATTTATGCATTTTATCTATTAATTTAAAAAATCTCGTATTTGAGGTTAGGTTGAAATTAAATTCTGTGGATATTCATCTTATAATAACAAAAATTTACAATATTGATGTGACTGAAGTATTTGATACATTTGATTATGTCTCAACTTCCTGTAATATTCACGACTTCATCACATCAACGTGTTAAGTCATTTCACAATAATAGCGCTACAACAATCATCCGATACGCAGTATTACTACCTGCGAGTATATACGAGTGTTTACCTACGAGTGCATGTTATTTCCCTGCTTGTATCAATAATCACGTGAAAAGTCCATTAACTAGAGCAAATATCATCCCCAAGTTTCATATTGTCGTGTGGTAAATGTATACAGATTTCGGATTATGATGTAATTGTAATCTATTATAAATCCAACATTAATGGTTATTGTATAGAAACCACCAGGACTCAAAATACACCAACATCATCACCAGATAAAGGCTTTCTTTCCCCTCTCCTCGTATTCCTTCTCATAATAACACCATTGGTTGTGAAGCCTTTAATCTCTCCTCGTATTACTTCTCATGATAACAACATTGATTGTGTTATTATGAGAAGGAATACGAGGAGAGAGTAAGGGCTTCATTCCTATCTCCTCGTATTTCTTCTGATGATAACAACATTGATTGATTTTTTTCTTTCCGTTTACATACAGTTCATTTTAATTACCAATCGGGTATCAAATATTGTAATATTTTCTTCCATCCACCGTTCTTATATTCACAATTAATTTTAATGTTAAATATATTGCGTTTAAATCAATTATCATAATTGACGCAAATGTATTTAATCATATATTATTTGTTATTTCGCCAACGGTCTAGAAATACATTTTCAAGGTTTATCCTACAAACAAATTATTGTGTTCAAACAATTACATACTGTGAATATTTTATAGGAATACCAAATTTGAATGTAGGAAACGATAATCTGTGATCACATTTTAATGCCGGATTATCTCAGAAACAAGTGTTTTAAATTGAGATGTTATCATAAACATCTACATTAGTTTTTTTGTCTATTATCTATTTTAAAGACTACACGGAGAAAACTACCTGATAAAAAATATTGCAAATTTATTAAAAATCTCTTCATATTATTCGTATTCTTATTAAAAACGGGTTTTTGGGCCATTAACGCATGAATTGATAGCTGTCCTAAAAATTTTAAGTAAAATACCAATGTTTTGTCACGATGTGTGAACACGTGTTTCGTAAAAGTCGTCACATTTCGTCATTATACATTATTAAGACCAGTGGAGGTGGATGAACACGCATTCTAATATTATTAAGAATTTATCAACACTTTATAAGGCAGCGGCTTACAGTCCCGATCTTAACACGATGACTAAGAGATATTTTATAAACCTGTAACAATTTTTGGTATGGTTGGGTTATGTTCAATATCAAACCATTTTTCTTACACATTCGCTCTAATATGTCATTTTCTCGTAGCTCAATCGAATTGTGTGGGATTCTGTTATCATCTGCATGCCCCTGCGCGGACAGAAGATGCGATGCGATGTGTTAGACTAGAGTCAGACGTGACTTCTGACCTTGACTGTAGTGCAGCTGCCAGAGGAACATTCGCGATATTTGTGTGCTAGCGAGGCGTGACCAAACGTACAGCAAGGACGAAAGTACACTTCATTCATTAAATTTTATACATTTTGTTAGTGCTATTCATGTATAATCTAAAATATGTACTCTCCTTTCACAGTCATATCTGTTTCATTTGTTCGTAAAATAATAAATAAATAAACATATTTTTAGATGAAAGGAACGTGCTGCAATGTGGAATTAATTAATGTATTTAATACAATATTAAAGATTGAATAGTAGTTCTGTGAACAGTAGACCTCGCGTCCAAAAAACTACGTTTCTGATTTAAATAAATAAGACCAAGATTTCATCTGAAATCATAAGATTTGTAAGCAGGTACTTTAATATCAACCTACTTGTAAACCATGTTTTTTATGTAACTTTTTTTGTTCTTTTCAAATAAGGAATTACACAATTTATCCAAAGAAGCGTCACTATCTAAATGACAATTATTTTTTCAAACTTTCTTTTTGCAGGTATAATATTGAAAAAAATGAGAAAATGCGAATTAGAAAGTCTAAACGATTTCACATTTGAAATAAGAATTGTTACTGAAACACAGTCAAAGTTACCCATCTAGTCAAAGTTACACATCTAGTCAAAGTTACCCATCTAGTTAAAGTTACCCCTCTTGTCAAAGTTACCCATCTAGTCAAAGTTACCCATCTAGTCAAAGTTACCCATCTAGTCAAAGTTACCCATCTAGTTAAAGTTACCCATCTAGTCAAAGTTACCCATCTAGTCAAAGTTACCCATCTAGTCAAAGTTACCCATCTAGTTAAAGTTACCCATCTAGTTAAAATGTAACCATCTAGTCAAAGTTATGAATCTAGTCAAAAACACGTCAATGAGAAAAACAATACAGAATTTAGCCAAATACACGGAGAAAAATTAGTATGACTGATTTATTAAAATACTGTTAAAAATGTGACTGCATGCCATTTCCGGATAAAAATATTACTCATTCAGAATATATATATATTTAGTACTTTATAACTTGTAGTTAAATGTGCTGTGAATGTCCACATAAATAAATAATTAATATGGATAAGCAGATGTGATTACATTATGATCCAGTCAAATAGGCAGTGCCTATTCTAAGAAACTATCTTGTGCAAAATTACCTACTCGTAAATATTTAAAAATGAGTTAGTTAAATCTACAAGAAAAGATATACAACCCGAAAAATAAATAAATGTTGTTATACGTGGTTTTGCATTTTTGTATATTTCTGAGGCGATATGGTGTGATAGTCAGTTATTAAATTAACGGCCTTTGAACACGAAGGCGGTTACTTTAAGGTTTTTTTCTCCACGCGATTAGTTTAAACGAGGTACGTACTTTCGCGCAGTGCCAATTCATAATTTCGGCTGACGATATAAAATCCTCTACCGATAACTAACCATAGATATGATTTTAGCATTAGTGTTAAAAGTAAACCAGGGCCTCGTAAAACCCAAACTCATTACAATAATGTATATCTTTTAAAAAATAACAAGTTATCAATAATAAATAATAACATAAACTAACAACTGAAGAACACTATTATCTACAATGAGTTATTATCATAGTTCTACTGCTGAGAGTTCTGTTAACGAAGATATTGCAAACAAAATGTATGTGCACATTTCAGGACGCCACAACACTAGAGTAGAAAACGCCAGAACAGTAGAGCTCCGTGGCATTCCATATATAAAAATATATTCATGTTTCGTGATGCCAGAGACCACCGTCTCTCCTACAGCGTACAAACCGTCCTGCCGCTGAGAGCTCCGTTATAAGCATATTCCAAGCGACAATAAGCTTTGCAAATTTCATGAAGCCAGAGCTCACAGTTTTTACTACAACGCATAAACTGTCCCGATGCTGAAAGCTTAGCTGTAACTTCTATGTCGGATACATGAGTCATTTATTCATTTATATGTGAATACTGCACAAGAGTCCCAACTTCTCCCAACCGTCTGGAGTTAGTGGCGTCTATGGCATCCCCAAATTGGGGCATGTTGTGAGGCTGAAGGTAGTAGGGAGGCGAACGAAATGTGGAAGTACCTAGCTATTCAGATTTGGTCACCAAACACGGTTAAATTCATTTCAAGCAAAGTTTATATTCTGAAACCAGGGCGATACTGCAAGTATCTTCCAGTTCCGCCAAATAATCAAGGATTCACGCAGAAATCGCTTTCGAAGGTCGCTCATTAGTATTATTATGCGTCGAAACGAAATTACGCCGGCAAATCGAAAAAACGTTGTAACAATAAAGGAATTTGTTTCGCGCAAATTGGGTATCGAATAGTCGTCGTTTTCCGCTATTATTCGACGGATCTAATAATCGACAAATCGAAGGTCGAATTATCGCAGTTTTAGTGACAGAAAAAAACATTAAAGATTTGTCGAAGATTGCGCACCCTTGTTTTCTGCGCCCTGGTGCGTGTGTTTACCAGCAAATTTGGTACAAAGCGTGTGCTTCTGATAAGAAAAATATCGTAATTCATACGCAATGCGTTACGGGGTGCGTGAACCTTATTGCGCATGTCCGTAAAGATCAAATTGGCAAAACCACAGTTATTAATCGTCCTAAGATGAACAATATATACATCTAGACTCCTATGCCCCAGATAGATCCATAAAATGAATAATATTGATCTGTTTTCTTAAAATGTACACACAAATTAATTTATAAATTTAAAAAAGAATTTCAATATTTTTGATCAATTTCACCAGAAGTAAGGAGAAATTAAGCTCAATTTTGACACACGGACACACCCACAACTTACTTCTAACAGTTTATCCCGTCAAAGCTTTGCACATTGAAAATTTCATCACGATATTTTTTTAACACTTTTTTTAAATATTTGTATATTTTTTTATATTTGTGGCAGCCCTGTTTCACGTCCCTCTCGCCTCTCGGTCCTTCCGTGAACGTTCTCGGTAGTTCGGCACTCATTTCAAGGGCGTCTGTCAATCAAAAGTCTAGGATAATAATTATCTCTACAATCATCATCACACACACACAAATCCCCTAACACAAACACACACCGTCATTATAATATATTATTATATACAGATACACTAATACATACAAAGCCGGTAACACGTGTATTATTAAATTTAACTATGTACCTACAGTAGTATAACTGGCGCAGACGCGTGAAAAACGCGTTATAAAATAATAAAAGTAAAATTAATAATAAAAAATAAAAATTATAAAAAATAAAATAAAAATTATTCAAAAAAAATGATTAAAAAAAATATTTAAAAAACACTCAAACACCACATCCGATAATCGAAACCCGATCATCTGCTTGGAAGGTAATTACGCTAACTTTTACACCACAAGAAAGAAGGGCGGCGTAAATGCACTATAATATATACATAATACTAATAATAATGTAATTTTAGAATGAAAATTGTATTGTTTAATAATGTGTTGGAATTGAATTGTTGGGATGAAAAAATCTATTCCTAATATTCTTTATTTTTATTAGGTAATATAAATAACTTCCAATTTAATGACTCGTTTTAGAGTTACTAGTAGATACTGAATACTTAAGTGAAAAATGTGGAAGAATCAAGATGGCGTCTTCTCTTATTTTTTGACGTCACTTGGTTTAAAACAATAAAACTCTCGACCTATGAGCTCTATCGCTATGAAATTTGCATAGATTTTTCAGTTTGAATTTCTAGTTCAATGCCAGCATTTTCAGGTTGCAATGTCATTTTTATCAAAAGCTACAGATCTTTTAAAAAACAGTTTTACTCAACAAAATTACAATATTGTTGTTAGGTAGCCCCGCATTTTTTTCATGAACTCTTTAGCTTATATTTCTAATACATGATGATTGAAACAGACTAATTGACCATTACGCTGCTAGGCAGAGTTAGGAAAATAGGACAGACCGCCACTAATCTCGCAAAACAAAACATTGAACAACAGTTCGCCAACCATTATTACTGTAGCAGGTGATCGGAAAACTCATCAAAATGACAATTAAACACACCTTTAAAAAGTGGTATAAAGTCATGAAACAAAACTAGGACAAATAGGCTGCGTTTGTTATGTAGATTATGTTTATAGATTAGTTTTTTTTCATCGCTTTTATTGACTTATCACTTTTTGAAGGTGTGTTGAGTTATCTTGAAACCACTGTAGTAATGACCTTCGTTCAAACTATCATGAGCACGACTGTACAATGTGTAGCTATATATTTTGTATGGCTTTAAATGTTTACATGTATAAAGCGTCTATCATTTTGTACGGTTACGTCAGCAGTGACGGCCGGCTAATGTTTAAATAATCGGCTCGGGATCTCGGAATTCGGCTGCGATGACCACGGGTTGATGTTGTACAATATTCAACAAAGTACCTATCTACCCGAATCATATTATATCTAGTAGATTCTGCCACTGAGAGCTCAATTGGAATTTTAAAATTTTTATTTTTCATACGTCATTTATTAGAACGAGAAAGAGAGGATGCCGTTGAAGAATGCAAGACGTGGCAGATACTCTCAGTATCGCCCTGTTGAAAGACCGTAAATCGGAATCAAAACGTTTTTGCTTGAAATTGCTTTGGACCTTTATTGCTGTCATCCTAACCTAACCTTGGGTGAATCTTTATCTTAATTATAGGATTTGTAAAGCTGAAAGTATTTATAAAATATTAGCCTCAGGATCATTGCATTTCAAAAACAAATATTGCCAATTTTCCTTTTAATATTTAAATTTTTTTTTTTGAGGAATAAGAGATGCGATTAGAATAAACACCGTTATTAAACTTAAAAATCACGGAATCTGTAAAAAATTTAAACAAAAGAAATTCATAAAAATTTCAACTATTTGAATAATTACCTAATTAAAATTAAATGATTTTCTGATTATACGCACGTACCTACATTAATGCTTGTCTGAATTATTCTTCGTAAAATCAGTTTGATTTTTAAAATGACACTTAAATTCAAAGCGAATTTCGATAACTATCGCACATACAACTTAAATTATTATGTTTCATAGTGATATTCCCCCAATAAGTACATATTACAGATTTAAAATATATTTTATAATTACAATTTTTGGACCTTTATCGCCATTCTAACAAGTCCTGATTATTTATTTGGTGGCGTGACCACTCGTCTTTATAAGCGGTGGAACCAAATACAAAATAATCACATATTATCCAAAGATTATTCTTCTAATACAATTATGATCCACGAAATAGTAAAGTTTTCTAACACGCAACTATCATCAGTCTCGGAGCCAAGATTCCACGGAGAACCCTGCTTAAAACATTCTAAATAATATCACTTGTAATAATAATATTTCTCTTACGTTTTCTGCATTAAGGCGATGCACTACGTCGTGTAATATTTTAAATTGAGACGCTATCAATAACAAACAAAGATATAAGAAGAACGAGATGTGCTATGAGCAGTTCATACTGTGTGGAATTGTTTTGCCTAGTGTCGCCGGTTTTGTTCACCAATACTACTGCACACCTTCGCTTACGCTAAGGTATCCGCACTAATACATAGAACAGATTTCTGTGCGTACACGTCCCGATAGTATTCAAAGTACCCTAATTAGGTAGTACTCCGCCTACGGTCCGGCGGCCAACATAGCATATCTCGTTCTTCTAATATCTTTGATAACAACCTTTACGTAGATGACGATAAGGTTTAAATTCCCGCTTAACACCATCCGCCTGTTTTGATTTATGCAAGAAAAAAACATGGCCAAAAAGTGCCTTTTATTTTATTTTGTGGATGTTCAGGCATAAATATTTAATTTTTTTTCGATCATTTTATAAGTAACTTAATTTTCCACATTATACAATAAAATCATAACCGAAAATGGGTTCTTAAATAGGAGATTTTGAACTTTAAAGCAGTTTTCATAGGCCTTTACATTATTTTTTCTGGGCTTATAAAAAGACTTATCTAAAAAATACTCGATTATTTCAAAGGCAAAGATGTATTCTACTCGCAGTATTTAATTAAAGCATCTGAAACATTTCTAGGCGACCAAATTTTCAAACCAAAAACACATGATTTTGCATTACTACGCATGGCGTAGTAATGCAAAATCGTCTATGTTATTGGTGTTGTCCTTTCTCTTTCTAACATCCCTGACCTTAACCCTGTACGTTGATGTTTACCTGTCTGACAACAAACCATCATCCACGGTTATAATTAATATAATTATTTAAAACTTCTAGCAATAATATATTGTTTTCCACCACCGAATTGATAATACACACTAGAAATGCCTTCCATTTTGATTTGAGCAGAAATCAATGTAGCCACTGACTTAGTACCTTTTGGTTTTAGCCCATTTAGCACGCGCTCCATCTCTCGTAAACTTGCCTGACACCGTACATCTTTATCCCATTTCATAATTATGACGAAACACAATTCTGTATTTGAAATTTAAGACCCGTTTGGCCAGACTTTTGATCAGAAACGCCCACATCGCATTTCATGTTGTCTTTTTTACCACCGAAATAGTCAAGGAAACAAATAATCGTAAATTTGATAATAAAACGTTGAATTTATTTATGATCAATATCCACCAGTAACCTCGAAAACACGTGCCTAGTAAATGTTACTAACTAACTAACTTACCATCACGCTGTTTCCCCGCAGGGGTTGGCAGAGAGTACGGTTTGCCAAACAACTCGGTCTTGGCACACACTTATGGCCTCATTCACATTCATACATACTCTTCTATTATTCTGACACTTGACATGACCCGACTCAAATATCTGATTCACTTGATCGTGCCATGTCTTCCTCGGGCGTCCCCGACTTATGCTACCATAAAAAATGCTAATTATGGAACATAGTGCGACCAACTACTCCAGGCACCGTTTTGCACCAATAAAATCCTTATATATTATACTAGCTAAGTCCCCGGCGTTGCCCGGTATTTTTAAATCAAATGTAGACAATAATTTTGTACGTATAATGTGCAAAATTTCAAATAAGCATTATTCTGCCAAGGGTGAGAAATAGCATATGGGGGTGGTTTTTCTCATGTAGAAAAGAAACCATTGGTTTTGATCCTTTTTGATTGCACAGTGCTGGATGTAAAGTTATTTATTTTATTTACATTTTACATTACTATTAAACCATTTCAAGCCTGTAAATATGCTTGAAATGGGTTTTCAAAAATTTCACATGTAAAATTATGGCGATACTGAGAGTAGCTAATGTTGGCTAAAAAACTGAAATATTAGTAACTAAATAATAATCATCACAAAGAAAGAAAAATACACACGATGGAACAATTTTTTGTCTTTTCGATTTTCGTAAAAACTTTGTTAAATAAATAAGAAAAGTATGTAGTTAGATTAGGTTACACATTTATTATTATTACGGTAGTTAGCAGTAATTTGAAGACGCCCAGATAAGGAAAACAACCCTTCTCGCAATTAACAGAGGCTTTGCAATCTTAAGGTTCCTTACCTTGTTTCATCATGGATTAGTTGACACTACTCTATTTGTAAAAAGACAATGGCGGTACGTTGAAATTTATTTAAAAAAATTGCACTCACTAAACATTTAAAGAAATTGACTACCTGCCAAGATTACATAAAGAGCTGTTTTTCGTACTGCGTGTACATATTCACTGTATATGATTCGACGGGTTTTTGCTTAGATAAAAAAATAATCTGAAAAAATTGTATTTATAATTGTGGATGAATGTCAGAAAACAAATATTCATTTAAATATATATAAGCTTTAAAAAATAATGTTTTCACTATCCGCCCTTGTAAAATGCAAAATTCCTGCTGCATAATATCAACCAAAAGATCGAATCTTGTATGGTGGTCTTAGACAATGGAAATTACACACCGTGTTCTAATGCGTTCTAAGTATCTGCAACCGTTTAGGCCTCAAAGATTTAGGGGCGATTTACCAAGAAAATCAACAAATCTACTTGTAGGATATGCACACAGTTCGATTTGCATACTGTTGTTCTTTTGGGGTGTATTTTGTAATCCTAATTGTGAAGATGTTCTCAGAATTGCACAGATAAAAGAAGAATAAGTTAACTAGTGGTTTAAGATCACAGTAAGACGGGTACAGCAAGGTTCTGTTTTGGTACCTGTTTTATTTTGATTTGTTACGATAAGTCATCGCTTGTTGATCTCAACACTCAAAATCAATAATTTCAACGATTGAAAATTATTTTATTTTAATGTAATCAATTAGAATTCACTGGCAGAGTTTAATGCCTAAGAAGAGTATCATAATTTAGTGATCTTCCTTTTTTTATTAACATTGTAACTAACTTTCCGTTATGCCTTATATCCATAGGGGTAAACAGAGAGGATGGAATGACTACAAATCTTTCTTGGCACAAACACCTTGCTTGATTCTCATTCATATTGTTATTAACTGTTTTTTTATTGCCGCTTGATCTTTCTAGGGGGTACCCTTTTTTTATAACATTTCCTTGCACGTTACACATTTTTCTGACAGTCCTTTCCTTAACAGACAATTAATATTAAAAATAAACAAAATACACTAGATTTTTGGGGAAAATAATAACTCATGATGTATGCTCAAGTTTTTAATTCCCTTGATCGTAAGATTTCTTCATGCCATTTCTTATACTGCTTTTTAGATTACTTATGTTTTCTATAATATCTGTTTGTACATAATTAGATAGAGCCTAGTAAGACATATTTTTACAGCATCCTTGAGGTTGTATTTCACCTAAACGGCAAACAAATAATAAACTAAAAACACCTAATTAATTGATCTTTCTGTAATATAATATCATTGACATTATTGTGCACTTTGCAAATCCAATTTGGACCAACCTCGCCACTTCACTTGTGTAATTCATGACTTGAAACTTTCGTCCCATAATTCATACAAACAAAGGGATAAAATCGCCCCGGGAACTTTAATTTTAAAACTATCATTTTCTATGGGGCCTTTCAAAGGGATGTTATTAATGAAACAATTTAGCGAAGGGCGGTTTGGGAAACCAACCCTTGGCAGAGGGAATAAATCAAAGATTGGGGCAGCATGATAAGTCAAACTCCTTGACCGTATAGGATCTTGCATAATTGGTAATTTATGTATGGGAGTGGTGAGGTGACTGCGTAATTAGTGAAAGTCAAGGGTTCGATGTCGAAGTAACTTATCGTTAGTGGCGATTTGGTGAGACATATTTCTTTGAATCTGGAGGTTACAATTTCTATTCCCATCCAAAGTAAAAAAGCTAACCTTAATTTTTTTCTATGAAAATATATTATGAAGCTTTTCTGATTATTTGTGGTGTTGATTACAGAACAGTACATATTTGAATCAACTGTAAATTGGGGCGTCTTGCGTTATTTCACTGTCTAAGCTTTATAGCTCATGGTTAAAATGACATATCAAGCTGAAAATTGTTGAGTTTACCCATTAATTACTGACAGTAATAGCTGTGAAAATTTTGTTACGTCATAGCTCACCTAGAGTTATTACATTTTCAAACAATGAAATTTTGGGCATAGATTGTAAATTTACAAGCATCATATCTCATGATGGGAATGACATAGCAAGATGAAAGTAGTTGCATTGACCTATAAACTCCCGGCAGCTGTAGTTATGCTACTAATTTCACAACTCCAGAGCTGCTCTAGAGTTTTTGTTGCTTATAAATACAGTGTTTCACTTTATAGAAAAGATACAGATCACCGAGCCTATGCCTATATATACCATATATACTGCTAATTTATTTTGATGATTCCGTGACAGATGTTTCGCCTTCCGAACTCTACATTATAAGACTTCTATTCCGATTTCAAGCATAGTAATAAGTAGGACCCAGATGCTACTAACAAGTAATAAGTTTTCTCAGCAGAACAAAATGGAAATAGAATGAATAAAATAAAAACTATTGTATGTAAGAATACTAGGCTGATTTGTTCAAATATTGAACTAAATTACATTGGAAAGTTTAGAGTGGAAAGGGGTTGTGATCGTGGTTTTATTTATCGTGGAACCGAACCCCGTTTGCGGAAGTTTGTGGAACCAAGGCGATGCAAATTGTGGAAACGTAATAGTGATAATTAATATTCCAACGAATGTTACTGACACACTTGTAATTTTGTGAATTCGTTGAGGCAAAGGCGTTCATTTGGTTTGGGGGCTTTTTTTGTAGAATTAGGGCTGTAAAATTCATTACAATATTGTGAAATTCATTATTATTTTATGGAATTCTTTATTATATTGTAAAATTGACTATTATATCAGTTGTGGAAAACATTGGAATATTCAAAGGGGTCGTTTGATTTAGATATTTTTTATGTGGAATTGTATCGAGTTGTCACATTATGTGTATATAGATGGTAGCTAGTAAAGAATACGAGAATACTCAACTTATAATAGACGAGAAGATTGATGTAAGACATGGTAGAGAAAGACATAAAAAACGTATGGCATGTGGCTTGCATGAGTGTAGTTGTTCCGGCTGCAGTCTGATGGGAGAAGATTTCGTTGATGATAGGCAACTTCTGATAAGAAAGCTCACCAAAAACGCTTTATTATATTAATCTTTTGTAATGTTATGTTTATTATCACTTTTACTAACTTATTTTTTCTCTCTTTTCAGGTAAGCTACAAAACAACGGAAAAGAGCCTTTTTGTCAATTTTTTGACAATAGTTGGTAATTACTCTAATTATAAGCTGAAATAAGGTAGAAAAGTTTTTTTGCTCTTTTTATTCTATGACACTTTTAACTTAAACATGTGTGATTAATATATCGATTATACATAACTTATATTTATAACATTTTACTCAAATTTTAATTGTGTAAAAATTAATTATTAATTTATTTGTTGGAATTTGTGGCAACCCTAAATCCGCAAGCCATTGTCTTAAGGGACGTGTCCAGTATAAAGGTCCGGATGAAAAACAATTAATCATATTAGCGCCCCGGAGACAGGGTTGCAGAAAACGGAAACGCCAATTGATACAATCAAAGGGGGTCGATAACATTTTCCTTATTATATTTATATATTATTTGTTAGGCTTAAGATATTATTCCTAACCAAAGAATGTACATAAGATGTTTGGCATCGGAAAATCCATTCGTTTTTGTAGCCTAGTATTGAAATTATGTATTATTTTTTTCAACTGATTAATGTAACGTATATATTCATCTTATTAAATGTGACTTCGTACATTATAACGAGCGTCGCGTTTAACCTAAAGGAACAGAATATTGTAACATTCCTCGGACTAGGATAGGCTATATTAATTGCACTGTAGTTCTTTGATAAGGCACTGTGACATTATCAAAGCAAATCAATTTACTTTGATTACATCACAATTCATATGAATATGCCAACCGGTTTCACTTGCATTCGTAAAGGTAGATATAAATTACTTTTAAATTTGCCTTGACAAAGTTATTATTTGGTCGGAACTGGTTTGCATGTTCTTCAAAAAAATAGCCATACAAAAAGTTGCAGCATTTCAATTGGTTTTTGAATAATGGTCTTTCACCAGGGTGATACTCAGGGTATATACCATCCCAAAATTACATCTTCCTGTGTTTTATTTATTTTGTATTATAGAAACAAAACAGTTCATTGTTTACATAGATGAAATAATTTACACATGTTAAATATTTCATAGTGGGTACCTGTGATATGTTTCCTTGTAATGTATTTAATGTGGTGTGTATATTTAGTAATTACCTACGGGGTGACGTGTGTAGTTTATTAAAGGTGTGCGTGATGTGTGAGTGTATGGGTGTGTATGTATGCATACACATTGAACAGATTATATCATTGACTCGAAACTCCTTTTAAATATTGACAGAGAATCCGAAAAAAAGTTGATGTTAGAGAGTTTAAACAGATAGCATTGAAGGTATGAAGAGCACTGATAATTGGCGAATTAGATGCTGCATTTGTTTTGTAATTAAGGCGATGCACCACGTCGTGTAACATTTGGAATCTGGCCGCTAACAATAACGCACCTAATGTCGATGACGAAAAGTTTTAAATTCCCTCTTAAAACCAGCTTTGTGTTTTTATTCAAGCAAGAAAAAACATCGCCAAAAGGTGTATTATTTTATTTTGCGATAGTTCAGGCACAAATACGTAAATGTTTCACAGTAGTTTTATAAAAAAAACTTAATTTTTAACATTAAACAAGAAGACCATAACCGAAAAGGTGTTCGCAAGTAGGAGATTTTGAACTTTTAAGCAGTTTTTATAGGCATTATACTTTATTAGTCTTTAAAAAAAATGCACGATGTGCAAAAGACCAAGATTTATTCTACTCGGAGTATTTAATTAAGGTGATTTTGCAATAATACATCATAGTGCTTTATTTAGTTTACACTAAGCGCGTAGAACAGCGCTATATGGCGTGTTTCAAGTTTGAAAGGTTAAATTTAACTAGAGAAATAAGTATGGTACAGTCGATGTTATTTTTAAAAAATATTTGTATAAATGTTGTTAAAAATGTACGAACCATTAGCAAAGTTCACCACCAGTTACTTTACAGGCTCCTGCCTAGCACCTAGCGGTCAAAGGTAAAACTAGGGCTAACAGATAAAACAGATGTTTTGCCTTATCAATTGGCTTTCTTTGACAGTGTTTGTTTACAATTAGCTTGTCAATGTGTTTTACTTGGTTAGATTATAAAAAGCCTCGCCGACTGGATTCCTTCTTCTTCTCTCCTATAAAATAGTAACAAGCAGTCATTATGGTCTACAGACCATTAGTAAAAGTGTTTTGTCCGGGTCGGGAATAATTTAACTCTTTGTAACATTAAATAAAGTAAAAAATGCAGTTTTGTGCAGTAAAAACAAAAAAAAAAGATGCGTCTGTTATTGAAGACTTCATCAAGCCCAAACAAATCTTAACAAATGTTAAATCAGAAGCTACTCGTCTGATATTTTGATAAAATTTGAAGTTAAATGATGCTTCGCGTCCCAAAAGTTTACGATGACTATTTCCTCCCCTTATGATTGATCGAGACTTTCTAATCCATATCTTCCGCCCTCTAATCTCTATCCACCCCTTCCCTTCCCCTCCCCCCCCCCCCTCCCACGCCAACAATAAAAGATAACCTCCTGCTAATGAAATGTCCCAACTAGACCCGACCGCGTACATAAATTTAGCCCCTCTCAAAGGAAGGGGTTGGATTGGCGGTATTGTTTTCTGATATCCTGGGACAAAAACACTGATATTGTGAATATTATAATGCGAAATACACTGATTTGTGAAATGATGCTGTAAAATATAATATATTTTATAAAATTAATTTAATAATAAATGCCAAATTTTCGACCTAAAACATTGCAATTCTCTATGTAGTTCGTGGGGTAATTGTAATTTTTTATGCAAAATTACCGGATTTTTGATCTGTTGGGCATTGGGATGTATATGAAATTCTATGCTCGTATATTGTAAACGCCGAATATTTGCGGGGCTAGTTATGCTTTTTTTTTTACCCCAATAATAATTACCCGAGTTTCTGCGCCCCTTTTTTAAATATTTAATGGACACAAACAATAATGTGAATTCTAATTTTTTTATGACGAAAATAACTTGAAGCTGAAATTCTTTGATAAATACCTAGAAATTCCGAAGAGATACATCTGTGAACGTCTCAATGTAGATATCTCTCCCTCTTCTATCGGAAATTGGCTAACATCATTGAAAACTTGACTGCACAAATTGCAGTCGGAACTGCACTAGTACCACCAAAACTTTCAATGCCATGTGTTTTTCGATCACTCAGACCAAGATGAACCATTTAACCTTTTTCTAATTTTATCACTACTAATTTCGGTTAATTAAGCCCTGTAATATAATATTTCAACAGAAAATTATTTTAATTGTCATTTTCAAAATTAGAATTGATTTGTCAATTGTCAGAATGCAGACCGTGATTTAATTATATTAGATTTCAATAACTGATCCATCAAAAATATTTCCTTTACCGTTAGTTCCCAATAAAATCCATCCGTTTTCTTTCAGTTCAGTTTTACACACTCTTTGCATTATTTAAATTTAAATCTTCCCGGTGTTCGAAATTCCAAATTTCACCCAAAAATCTTGAATAGTTTGAATAGAATCCAAAAATCCATTAAACTTCCCCTCTATTTACTTTGACAGATGTCAAAATCATCCCGAACTCAGTGTCGTGGGATAGGTCATCGAGATGACTGATTTTCCCGGAATTTAGGGAATATATTATATTTTCAACAGTTTTATTTAAATACGCATGGGAACCGGTGGTTTTAATTTTGAAATGAGAATGAGGGATGTTTTACAAGACGGTACCTACTTATATCGGTCATATCGATTAGGTATTAACTTATTTACAATTGCGAGTAGATTATTATTTAGTTTTGTATCCGGTGGAAACAAAACAACATTAAAAAAAACATGGATTTAAAAATAAGGTCGTTAAATTCTCCTTTGCTTTTAATTGTGTCAAGTAGTACTTACGTATATTTACTCTAATAACGAGGGTTTGCTCTAGGCTTACATTATGCCGAATTCCGACGAATTCGTAACGATAATACATTTCTAGATAAAACAATACTTCACCATTAAAATATTTTATGTAAAACGGTTTTAAAATTTAATAAAACTATTTTAAAATTATGATATTAGCGGTAAGCACCAGATGTTATTTTTCTAGACGATGAATTAGTAACTTCCCGAGGTATTCGTTTCGAAACATTTGAGATTTTAGTAATCATCAGAAATAATTAAAATAAACCCCACGGAAAGATCAATTTTTCAGGCCTGCTAAAATTCAACCATAGATCCGTCCATTACGCCGGGCCGCACGCGCAATATTTTTTTACACGATTTTTTCACTTATGTCGTCAAGATTTCCACTTTATTTTAGAGATTTGCCAGGGCAAATTCAACCCTAGGTCTGTCCAATACACAAGGGCCGCGAGTCGCATATTTTTGTGCACGGCTTCTTCACTTACGTCCGATACGATTGCGATACGATTTATATTGTAACTTGTTCGCATTTTGATTTATTATTTGGCAATATTGTCTTTGTATGTCGCATTTTTCGATGCAACGTTCCCCGATTTTGCTTTTGATCATAAGATTGAATTGATTATCCATGACATAATAGTAACTGTCGTCTGATGGTTCGTTTTTTAATGATTCGTAGATTGCGATAGTAAATATGTAATATAATTTATTTTCTAATAATGTACTTGGTACACGTGCAGAGTGGCAGATTTGCTTTGCTATGGACTGTAACAAATCGATCAAATCACGTCATTTAAGAAACTGAGCACTCGTGCGTAACCTAGTCACATATAAATTATAAAAAAATATCTCAACAGTTGGGGAAATCAAAGGTTCTGAGGAAATTGCTCTGAAAACTGGCAATGTCTTCAAGGGCGAATCTATAACAATGAAACGATTTAGTTAGTCAATGTCGGTTAATAGACCAAAGTTTACCTGACTTTTGCTACGGTGGATGACTCAAGAAACAAATCTACTGACTTATTCTGTAATATTTTATTGAATATGGAGCATTTAATCGATTATTCTTGTTATAAGTTAATAATCGTAACGCGTCCAAGGTTTTGTCAACCTGTTGTAATCTCGAATTGATCTGTTGTCAACTAGGATCTGGCCAATCGTTTTGAACAGTCTCAGTATAACAATCACCAGATATTATTGACACCCTAAGTATTTTAAGTTTAACAGCTATTTCGCCCATTATGATAATCCTCATTAAACTCTCTAACCTAGTTTAGAAGGCTGGCACATCATTTATGACACTGGTAAGTTATCTGCCTTAAACAAATGCCAAGCTATCCACGTATGTACCTAGATCATGCGAGCGGCAACTGGTTCATACTTATAGATTCCGCCTACTGATAAATGGTTCAGATTTTAATTTATAATAGAAATCAAGTTAGGATCGTGGTGTCTCTGTTTCATCATTTCGCTTTAATCATCTTAATCAATTGAAAATACTATGTTAAGTCTATTAATTCGCACTCATCACAGTTTCAGAACAGAATAAACACCAAGTCGCAGGTTGATTTGTTATTTATTCGGGGTCCAATCCCAGATCCTTGCGGTACGCCATAAGAGCGGATGCTGCTAGTCCAGATGGCGCAAGAATGACAGATGCTGTGCGTGAGAAAGGAAATATTAAGTGCCGAACTGCGCATGTCGGCCTAACGAACACTTTAGTAACTTGGGCTATGCGCGGCGCACAGGACATGAGGTCATTAGGGTCAAAAATGCCCCCAAATGGCACCCCAAGATTTTAAAACTGCTTAGGGTGGAATTTTAAATATTATAATATACGTGATTTTGTGACGAATCGCACGTTTTTGAACGAATGAGGAAATTACTGTGTTTAATAATAACGACGTACGACGCTGAGATGTAGTCATTGTTTTATTTATTATGAACATCTGCCTTTAAATTTTATGTGCGAATTTGAGCATTCTTTGTAATAACCAGTTTGAGTATATTTATCTAATCTTGTTTATTATTAGTGCCGATATCCTCATTCTTTTAATCACGCCTTGCGTGCAAATTTGCAACTTTTTTAATAGGTATATATTTTTCGTAAACCCGGCATTTAGCATATTTCTTTAGTAATATATCACATCGAGGACACATTCTTCTTGTGATAGTGTCTTCTCCTATCGGAGGCTGACTGTTATCAGGGCAAGACTTGCAGACTGCAGACCACATAACGCATAGGAACCACACTCTTACCGGACGCGTAGGTTTTCAAAGCTATAAGGTGCAGTATCTTTACGTACTTAGCGTTCAAAAGCAAGAATGTTACAGGGACAGCGCCAACATTAAAAAAATGATAATAATTAAGTAAATTATTCAAATATTTAATAAAACACGACAAATGTCCGAAGTAATTTGAAGATAACTGTTAATTTTTTCATACCTATAACATGTTTAACAATAGAACAAAAAGCGTTTTTAATAAATTTCTGAGCATACCTACTTTGCGATTTTTTTCTAATATAGATTTTTTTAAGAACTTTAAACTTAAAGTTTTCAATATGTAATAAATCGGTAGAAATTCGGAATGTGAAGATTAAAATTAGGTTTATCAAATATATACCTAAAGAGGTAGATATAAATTATTTGCAAATTTCATTATTTAACGAGTATGACGTGAGTTCTATGTATTACATATTTTCAGCCCTTGGTAAAGCCTTGAGATGATTTTTCATTACTGTGGCTCAATATTATGATAAATTGGTCCTAGCGAGAGTTCGTACGGACGTCATCGACGTTTGTACTCATCCTTCTCTCGCGTCTTGTTTGAAAACAAAAAATACGGAAGATACTAGAACGGTGACGGTCACGTACTAGATCTCGCTGGAATACCACAGTTGTACGCCTGTTTCTACGGGCACACAGCACGATGTCAGTATCTCCCTGTTAATCAGACGGAAGTCTCAAGAACAGCCGCCAGGACTGACAGGTGTTACGTAAAAATCTTTATAAAATTCACATTTCCCACGGGTATTTAACATCGAATCTGATCTTCCTTGATTTATTATTATTTTGACTAGTTTCTCTCACTAGGCATCGTCAGTTTACCATATGCTGTATCAGACGGCATTCCCCGTATGGTGTATTTTAGGCATCTCATTGGTTATCTATTCATGCGTTATTAATCAAAGTTTATCACCTTTCAAATGATGGATTAGCCTAATACTGAGTTCATTGATTTTCGATGGCCGTTTTAAAACGTTTTTAAAAGCAATAATTGAAAAATTTTGCTTTTTATTTGTACGGCGAAATATTGTAACTTTGTACTTAAAGTAACTAACTAATGCAATTATATCACGCCATTCTGGGGTAGGCAGAGAGGACAGACCGCCAAGCAACTCGGTTTTGACAAACAGTCAAATTCACATACATTATTACATCGTCTCATACATACTCTTCTATTATGCTGAATTTTGACTGCACCTAAAGTAAGCTTATACAGGGTGTATCGGCACTAACCCGACAAACTTTAACCAGCTATTCCTTAGCACATTTGGAGTAAAAAATGTTATGGGCACTTTGCTGTCCGGTAGCATTTTTTTTTCAATTAAAAACAATTTTTTTTTAAATTTCCACACTACATCACTGTCATTGGCATGCGTTTCGTGTTCAACAGCTGTTATAAGCAAGTATGTCAAAAAGCGTCTTCGCTCTTTCGCACACACTAAATAATAATAGTTAAAAATGAGACGAATGGTGCCGTGCTATTTCGTTGTGACTGTAAACGTGCGCCAATATAGGTACACACGTGCATTATTCAACGGAATTCGAATAAAATATTTGCCAGATGGGTTTTCAAACTTTGTCAAATGATAAAACAGTGGTGACATGTGGTGAAAATATGAATAATAAATTTTTTATTATAAAAAAACGTTACCGGACAGCAAAGTGCACATAAGATTTTTTACTCCAAATATGCTAAGGAATAGCTGGTTAAAGTTTGTCGGGTACGTGCCGATACACCCTGTATATAAGCACTATACGAGCTTTATAGCCATTATAGGGAGATTTTATGAATTAATTATAGTAATAATTGGATAACTTGTATAGCGCTGTACAAATATTACTTACTAAACCTATCTAATTATGTATTTAAAAACAGGTACAGAAAATATACCTATCTTATGGGTCACTTCAGATAAATACACTTTATAGAATGTTTAAGCTCGGAGAAGTTACGACCCGCAGGGAACAATATATTAAAAACACTGGACATTGCATATTTTATGCTCTAAATTGATATTACATTTAATAGAAGATTAATGGTAGTAATAGAGTTGATTTTTTAATTTTTTAAATGATTAATATTATCTCTAAATACTATAAAACAAAGTCGCTATCCCCGTCTGTCTGTTTGTGCGCTTAGTTCTTCTAAACTAAGCACCGAATTTTTAATAGGGTTTTCACTATCACTTAGAGACTTTCTTCGGGAAGGTTTATATATACATATATATAATACATGCATATTATATTTATAGAAAGTAGAGAAAAGTTGATGTTTTTTAATCAAGTTGAAAAACATATATTTTCGGGCGCTTACGTTGCTAACGCTGGCTAAACCTTTTGAGATACATCAAAAGAATGTAGTACGGAATTGTATATCTTAAAAAGGCCTACAGAAAAGTAAACAATGGTATTTGTCTATCTCCTAAGGATAACCCGCAGCAACGCCGGGTACACGTCAGATAGTTATTTTAATAAATGCATCGCGGGGTTGTGAAGAAGTTCACACTTATATGCTGCTAAAAAATGACTGAATATCATAGACATATGAATATTAGTAGACCTGCCCTAAGTGATTAAAAGCGTATTATCCCCACTCCCCATACCGGTTCCATTGGAGCCGGCTGTGCTCGCGTATGGCCTCAAGTGAAATTTGAAAACGTGACGTCATCATTATTGTGCGAACTATGGTCGAGGCATCATCGGTTCATTTTACGAAATAACACGGCAAAATGTTGACTTGTACTATGAAAACTTGTAAAAATAGATGTGAAAAAGAGAATAAACCCAATTGTCGTATTACATTCCATATATAAGCATTATTTTACTTTATTTTAAGCTTATTCACATCGTATAATATGAATCAGTTGTTACTATCACATCGAGAAACGTCTGGACGCGAAACACAAAGCTGGTTGGTTGCTGGGAAGTAAATTATGAACATTTATAAAAGTGTCTTTACTAAATACTTAAACGAAATATTCGACTCTGAAAATAAAACCGATTTTTTTTTGCCGAATTTGGACTTCGCAAATTTGTTCATAACGTGGCGAGTAATTTTTCGCTCCCATGTAAAAAATGTCTATTCATTCAAAAGCAGATTTTACTTTTAAGAAGTAAATGGTGATATTATAATGCGAGATGCCTATTTACTGTCAGATTGATTTATTGACGAATCACAGTCAGCTTCACTCCCTTCGTTCTTCAACAGTTGATTTTACCCCTCGCCATTATCTTCTCGTCTATTAATTCCTATGTCTGTGCTGAATATCCATATTTACCCAAAAATACAAAAAATCTGTTGATTACTAGAATGAGTCTAGAGTTCTACATAGTCCCTTTCCGTTGAAATACCAGTAGAATAAACACAGCATTCTTACCGAACGCCTATGTTCTAAAAATCGCAATCCATCTGCAAGGGAATACAGATAGGGGAATCAATCAAAAAGATGCCCGTTTTAAGGTTCTAGTTTTCATTCTAACCATTATGCTTATTATCTTTTTATGTAGGTCTGATTCCACTAATTCTTCGACGCCAGCATCTCCAGGAATTAACCTTCCTCTATTTCATCTCTTCTATCTTCGCAATCTCGGCACACCGACAACCGGAAACCACCGCTTATTTTACCTTCGCCTTTTTACACCTTCCGAGAAGGGATCACCTCTAAAAGGGCGGCAGTCTCGGTTATGGACAAACTAATTTGAAAAGTTCCGTTTTGAGAAAATCAAAAAGAACACATTCTGTGTTATGTTATATGAGGTCTTAATTATTATTTCGTTAATTTATTTTTAATTATCTAGCTTTAATGCGTTGCCAAATAGCAAAATAGCCGTTTTTTGTTTAATTTTGCATATAATTTTGTGAAAGTTGTTTTTAATATATGTAATTACTGTTGCGCTTCTCGTCTCTTTATGTTTGTAAATGCATTTTATTGTGACAATTAAACATAAATTTGTCAAAATTTCTACAAGACCAGTTACTTAAATAAATAATAATCATAAGGTAGATATAGATTAAGTAAGGTAGATATTTGGTGGATTTATAACAGAAAAATTGTACAGCACCCTTTTTCAAAAAGGAATCATAAATACCACATTAAAAGTACCCATTTGAACGCCTTATTTAAAATTTTAAATAGTTTTGATGTACCAAATATACAACAAATGTATCCCAAAAATATGCTATTGAAACCATTAAAAATATGGAATCCTTCACTAGGCCGCGAATCCCAACACAAAATGACAATTAGTTAATGTTAATTAAGTGTTAATCTCAAAAGACTGGTAAGTATGGTACCGTATATTATCTCCATATATAGTTAGTAGATCATTGTAGAAAACGGCGCTAAATAAATAATCCAAAATTATTATTATTATTAAAACCACATTCTGACAAAGAAACTAGATTTATCTTGCAACAAAACTCCACAACATCCTTCCAACAGATATAAAACGAATGGAAAAATTTAATTAGCACAAATCAAGAATAAATACCTGGCTGAAAGAGGTCAGTAAAAAATACTAAAAAGGACAAATAAAAATAATTAAATAACTTTGGTTCGCCTGTGACATCGGACACATTAGTGAGGAGGACTAAAAATCCCATTACTTTACTTAAATTCACCATAATACATAATATATTGTAAGTACAGTGTTTTATATAGTCGCTAAAATAATCAAAATAATTAAAGGAATAATATGAAACATTTTCTGCACAGTAATGGCCTATGACTTGAGTGCTTACAAAGCATAACTTTTAGAAAATAAACTTATTTATTTTATTTTTTTATTTACCTTCTGATAACCGGGATCTTCATCCAATCGGACCCGTTCGCATCCTTCGAAGGCTTGATGACTCAAGAAGGCTGTATTGACCGTACCGGAAATGCCACCATATTGGATCGGACCCACAGCGGAAGTCAGGTGGTTAGTCGATAAAATTCAATCAATTACTATTGTCTAGTATCGATTGACTCAATTCTTCGCTTGACGCTTACGTCTGCTGCGTCTTACATAACAAAATGCATACTTCATACCGAAATAAATAATCACTAGGCACTTGCATTTTGTTCAATTATCGGTAGGTACTAATAATTTAAAAAATAAATTTGTTTTTAAAGATAAACTTGCTGATAAAATGTTAACAAGACAAGGTTTTTATGCAGAGCACAAAGGATAACAAATTATTATAAAAAATAATTATTAAACTGAAACACCTACATAAATTGAAAAAAATTTTTAGAAAAAAAAAAAATATCTCCGACGGGAATCGAACCCACAGCCTTTTCGATTGCCGGTCGGATGCACTAGCCACTACGCTATATTTTTTTCTTTATTTTTTTTTTCAGTTTATGTAGGTGTTTCAGGCTAATAATTATTGTTTATAATAATATGATAAATATACTTCATTGTATTATGACTTTTTTTGTTAAAATTCACTTCAAGGGCGCATTGCAAAACTCAAAATAACAAAAAAATGTTAAAAAATATAAATTAAGATAGTCAAAGTTTTAAGATTTACTTGATGATTGCCAACTTCCGATACGAGTGTGCATCAAAACAAGGGGAAACTAACTTGAACATACCTAAACACAAACACCCAAAGTATGCCAAATAGGTGTTAATTCTTGTAGAACCATTAAAAACTTAGGTATAATGCCATCAACCAGTATGGCGTTTTGATTGGATATTGGAAAGTTCTGTTGCTAAAGATAGAAAAAGGCGTCTTTCACAGTTGCAGACAGACAAACTGCAAATTTCATTCTTGTTGTTTTACTGCCTTAAAAAGATCAACAGACTTTCTGCTTTATAGTTGAGATTCCTGGATACGATTTTTTGAAGAGAGCTTTAGATTTTTTTTAATATATCATGCGTTAGTCTGTTCCATGCGACATCGTAAGCTCGAACTTTGTATATGGTCTGCGCTTTGGTTCCTTCAACCCTCAGATAACTGACTGATGACTCTGCTGATCCAAGGTTTTGACTGTCGTGAATTGATGTATTGAAGAATCCACCGTTTGAATACAGTGTTTCCCAATTTCACAAAGTGCTTGTACCATCCAGGAAAGTTTTTAAACTGTGCTTTTGAAATCAATTTACTAAGTTATCTTTCGTTTCTTTCTTACAATTATCTAAATCTTTTTAAGATCCACAATTACTTAACATTTTTAAAGTTTTTGTGATTTATTTGTTTATCAGCTTTGTATTCAATTCCATTCTGTTACTTTTCCTATTTCAACGAAATGATAGATTGGATAATTTATATTGTTCCCAAATTAGTTTCGCCCATTGCATTTGAAGGGAATTTTTCAAAATCACGACTTTGATGAAATAAATTAATGGAATTTTGAAAGACCGCGTTCTTTTTTCGTTTTTTGAAAAAGAAAATTACGACACCCAATCACCATTGGCAAATTGATTTTTAGGAAATTCGGATGTGTTCTTTATTCGAAAATCGAACACAACAATGGCGGCAGCCAATCATGGATCACGACTCAATCTGTATCAGAGTTAAAAGTGTCAAAACTTTAAAACTGGCAGAAAATGACAACCTTTTCTCTGAACTGAGAAAAATCATTATTCCTGATAATCTTTTAGCAAATTCCTGATATATCGGAACACGTGCTCATGTACCCGCATTTGCCCTGATACATTTACACTGTAAAGCTTTCCAAAACGTTGACTAAACAAGGAGGTAGCGAAACACGGCATAATACTCCAAAAATAAATCACTGTAAGATTAGGTTAGTTTATGTTCTGTGTTCTTAAATAAGTACTGATTTAATAATATAGTTCGCCAACTGATAGTTGCCTATTATATGTGTCCACTGTACAAAAGCTGACCTAGAGTAGCCGTTAAAAATCAATTAAACGACATGCCGTGTAAAAAGCATTAAAAAACGCAGCCATTGCTGACATCTGGAGTGACAAATCGAACTAATTATCTGATCGGATATTCGGAGGCCGATTCGGTTTCACCCGAACTTTGCCGAATGACCCCGACCGAAAATATTATATTGAGATTATCATTGCAAATTCGAGCTCCAAAAACCAACAGAGTGGAAATCGTGTCAATGAATAGCGAAAAAAAAACTAACATCGACACCTCTTCGACAAATGTATCTAGTTTCAGAAGGAAACGAGACAAATGAACTGCTTTCTGTCGGCAAACATTAATGTAACTAATTGATAAATTGTCAAATAATATACCTATCTACTCGCTTAAGATACGTTAAATAATTTAAAAATACAGAAAATTAATGCGATTTTTTTAATTAATTTTCTTTAACTAGCTATACTACCCGGTTTCGCCCGACATTTATATTGAATAAAATGGCACAAACATAGCGTTGTCTCGTTCATTTTAAGGCGCTTTTCTAATCTCTCTATCTCATGTTGGAATTGACGTAGCCTATTAAAAATATTTGTGTTGATCTCCAAATTTCTTACAGAAACATCTATGCAAATTTGATGACGCTAAAGCTATATTTTCTAGAGTTTTATGACTTAAAAAATGTCTGCCCTAAGGTAAAAATGGTTCCATGATGACTCAACACAGTGACTATTCAACAAACCTTTAAAATGTGATTTAAAGTCATTATAAACGATGAAAAAAAGATTAATCCTAACCTAACCCGGTTAATAAAGTTTTTGTTTGATTACTTTCCATGACTTTATATAACTTTTTAAAGATGTGATGAATGATCATTTTGATGATTATCCGGTCACCATTAAAAATAATGATTTATAAACATTGTAAATGATTGGTACCTAGTATATAATATATTTCAATTGAAATTGTTAAAATTAATTGTTACGATCTGAACCCCCTCCCAATATTTGTTACGGGTCCGCTCCAGCTATCCTAGCAAAGAAGGTCATTCAAGTGAAAACGCTATTAAAATTTATCATTTTTTGTTTCCTACTTTTAGACAAGTTAATGGTCCAGTGCGCACTGGGTGTCATTGCATTATGCGCGCTGATTAGCAAAGGTTCAATCTCTAGCCCAGAACTAAGTTCAAATAAATGGTACGAGGTGTCTATAATACCTAGACGAATTAAACATTATTTTATAAAATTATGTAACTGCAAGTTATTTAAACCATTTCTTTTTGAAATATGTTAACTCCTGCTACCTTAGTACTCCGCAGGGGTAGGCAGAAAGGACGGACCGCTCAATCACACCAAACACTCACATTCATAAGAATGAATGTACCTGCTAGACAAACTCGAAGCAAAGACACTTTTAAATGTAACAATAACCTCAATACTAACTACTCTATGTATTCACCAATTCCAAGAATTCATCACCTTGCAAACAAATACTGTAAACTTATTGATATAATATTTGGTGTTAACAACGTTGTGAGTTTCAAAAGGCAACTAATTTTAGACCTATTTGCTAGTTATTAACGTGTATTATTTATTAGCTTTAAAAAAAGGTCTTGCTTTCATACTTTGATTTACTTCACCATATTATTTTCTAATTACCTTATGAGTAAATTATATTTAGCTATTTTATCTCCTGTCAACTTACTATGTAAAAGCCCGATAAGGCGTTAATAAATAATAAATAAATAAAATACATCGTCTCATACATACTCTTTTCGGATTGCATTATTTGCGTACATCTCATACGATTATACATGGTTTTACCACACATTTGCCTCAGGGATCTCATATCTACAGCATTCGGCCGGAGTTTATTGCCAGTGATAAAAGCACTATGAGAACGTATGAATAAATGTATTAATTCAGCGAAAGTTTTTATGATTTATTAATTTCACGTTGAATATACCCTCGGCACAAATGAACTACCCCTTTTTATCATATACCTTAAAATACATACCCGTATTAACGTAATCTATAAATACGGAACTCGACTTATGCGAACTTCTGCGTCTAGTTAATATAAGAGTAGCTGAGAGCCTATTTCATTGTCACCATTGACAAACAAATAACGCCTTTATAGTTTATAGCAAACGAACACAAATAATATCGACATTTTTAACATAACAACATAACGTTTTAAACGCGTTGTTTAAAACGGTAACCGAATAAATCATCAGAATGATAATTCATCGCACCTTTAAAAAGTTATATAAAGTCATGGAAAGTGATGAAACAAAAACTTTATTAACTGGGTTATGTAGGTTAAGTAAAAAGATTTTTTTTTCATCATTTCTAATGACTTTATATCACTTTTTAAAAGTGTGTTGAATTGTCACTGTGTTGAGTTATCATGGAACCGTTTAAAACATACCTGAACAAACCTTTAATTATTTCCGAATTTATTTAAATTATTACGTATTTTTTAATTTTATCCAATTGTAATCTCTATATGTAAATTTTGACCTTATATGTATGTACCCAATGTAAAAGCCAAAAAAAATTATAAATATATCTATATTGAGTCAAATACTCAAAACTTGCAATTCAATACATCAGCAAGATACCAGAAAACTATTAAAATCCCATAATTTAACACTAAGCTCATTCAAAATACCTATCTTTATCTAGGCATAATTTATTTTAATAACCTTCCATTAAATTTAAAAAATATCGAAAACATTCAGGAATTTCACCTTAAACTATTATAAGTCCAAAATACGTTCACTACTTACATCTAGAAGTAATATTGTTTAAATCTTGTGTTGTTTTTTTAAAAATTTATTTACCATAACTAACATTTACATAATTGAACTAGAATTCCCTCACCAAACACAAGAGCATTGTCTCTTTATGGTGAGGAAAGGCTACTTTAATTTCTATTGTTTTATATCTTGTTAATATCCTGTATTTATCTATGTAATTTTTTTTTTTTCAAATATTAAATAAAAAAATTAAAAAAAAAAAATAAATAAATAAAAAAATTAAAAAAAATAAAAATAAGGCAATATAACTATGCCTCAGTAGCTCAATGGGAGAGTATTGTCCTAATAAGACAGGGGATCTGGGTTCAATTCCCAGTTGCGACAGTTTGTTTTGTGTCTATTTCATAGAGATTTGTTAATATTATATTTTTCCTTGAAGATTAATAATATTAATCACATAAAATTACAATTTTTTTCCACTTACCTTATTCAGTAATGTCGCAACAAATTTGTAAAGTTTTAAAAATTAATTTAAATCTTACTAATTAATAATTTTAATTAATCTAGATGGTTAATTTATTACTTCGGCCCAAAGCCGGTATGCCTGATAAAAAATGACCCAAAATTAGACAGATCTAAATTATTTATCTACTTTTAAAGAGGTACGCTAACTGGTTATAAATCTACGCGATTAGTCAACTAACAGAAATCAAACCGGCTATAAAAATTATTACAAGAAGTAACACATGTTCAACGTATCATTAACGGTGTTAAAAAATATTGAATTATTGCTGAAAGCTTCAATACTATATTTTTTCATTTGGCTTATAATCGAATTTATCGACGTTTTAAACGGAATCATCGACAATTTGAAATAACATTATATTTTGAACTGCTCATTCAGTATGGGCATCTTCTTTATATGGCATTCAGTTTACTTTTCATCCCCTGTCTACATTTACCCTTCTTTCAATAATCCTTTCCATCTCTTTTAAACATACTTCCCAAATTCATTCACTTGTTATTTGTCATTCACAACAAAAAAAAAACTGATACGTGATTGCAACATACCTCAATTGGGGATCCAATAGTCTCACTGGCTCCAGACAATCGGGAGCAGTTGGAACTCTTGTGCTGTACTAAAATAAAAATATGAAAGGATTTGTCCTTGGTAATTAATATCTTTGTTAATTCCTTATTATTTATTTTATAAAAAACCACTAATTAATTTAGTCAAACAGTTCACCTTTCAAGGGTACAGTGTTTTAAGTAGCTGGTGGCTACCAACTTCTGATGTAACCTATTTGTTTCCCTCCACAATAACATAGTTTCCTGCCTCCTTTGCTCCTATAATTGCATTTGGTCCTTCATTACCCTGATGATGCGGCACTTTGTCTTAAATGATCCACAGCGTCTCACAGGGATGGACCAAGGAAATACTGATTAACAATAATATCACGCAATTCACATACTTAGCTCAATTGCCTGATTTCTTATTGAGTCGTTTCCTCATTACTGGGGATCGTAACCCTAACGAATAAGTGAGTGTTATTCTTCTTGAGTCGTTCCGTCATTAGTCATTACTAACTAATCTTCACGCCGTTTTCCTCAGGGGTAGGCCGAGAGGACGGATGGCCAAACAACTCGTGATTGGCACACACTTCTTGCATACACACCCTTGTGTTATTCTGACTCTTGGCATGACGTGACTGAAGTATGTATTTGGTTCACTCGATCATACCACGTCTTCCTCGATCTCTTCTGCCATTCACATTCGTTACTTATATTCTCCTTCGATTCCTTTATTCTACTTGCCCAAACCATATTAGCATTCCTTACATATTACGCTTCCATCAGCCTTGCATTCTTTGAGAGTCTTTATATTGTAACATATTTTTTTCACACCTACGTTTAAGGGAACTCATTTATATAGCATTCATACTTCCTCTTCCAGTTGCTTGTTTCACTTAAATACATCAGGGTTGGTATCAGGACTCAATCGTGGACAGCTAGCTTCGCTTCCTTGACCAATTCTTTGTTAGCGCCAGCCGCGTTCAGTCCTCCGTTAATTTTACTTTATTTACCCTTCTTTCGATATCTCTATCAACCTTTCCATCTCTCGTAAACATACTTCCCAAATACACGAACTCATCCACCTACTCCAAGTATTCATCATCCACAACTACATTGCACATTGTTTCATCATTCACAACTATATTGCACATTGTTTCATCATTCACAACTATATTGCACATTGTTTCATCATTGACAACTATATTGCACATTTTTTCATCATTCACAACTGTATTGCACATTGTTTTCGTACTCTCTCTTTCAATTACCACGACCATTGACTTATGTATAAGCCTAAATATTATGTTGTCTTATTCCTACTGCAAACATAACCTAATCTAACCCATCATAACCAATCCTTACCTATTTTATAACATCTTAAATAATTGCAATCACCTGCGGTTCGGCGATGAAACAAAATAATAAGATCGATATATTATTTAGTATCAATTATCTTTGATATGTATTTACATACTAAACATAGCTAAATCCACGTCATTATTATGGTGATATCCCACCGGGGCGGTACTGATCCAGTATCTTGTATTCTGTTTGCAAAAAGAGAAGTATTTTTGGTAAATTTTAAATATTATATTATTATAGGAAAAGTTCGGCCCTGTACAGACAGGATATGCGCTTTACCAGATCAATTTGTGTTACATAGTTATACCTGCTACCGACCATGGATCGGGGGTCATTAGTGCGTGAAGATGCGTTATTTTGCCTCTCGAAACGCAATCGTTAATCCTACAAAAGACGGAAAAAACATAAAATAAATCATCTGTTTTGGACTATAATGCTTCCGAATGGACAATTTATATCATAATGTAGGTACACCATTGCTAAGATATGTACTTACATATAATTAGTAATTGCTACCCGGTTTCGTAGGTGTTTCAAAATGGTTTTTATTAATTTGAAAAATATGAAAAAAAGCTACATTTATTTTCACATTTTTTTAGTTTTCAAGACGTATTTTACATGGGTTCATAGCTCATGATGGGTGCTAAAATATTTGCACTAAACTGAATTTGTGAAAATTTCATACCGATAAAACTAGCCGTTTAAGTTATTCCTGAGAAAAACAATCATTATCATTTTATAGAGTCAAATAAATATTTGTTGTCAATTCTTCCATTCGTAAATTTATCCATAGGTATTTGTGATTTTAGCCATGTCCATGGGTTCAAATGTGACGCCATTTTAAATATTGTCCTCATTTATGTAAGTAGAATTTTTTGGTTGCTAATTTTACCATTTTCCAGCCCTTGTTTTAAAAAAAAACTCCTAAAACAAAGTAACCCTTTTAAATTATATCAAATTAAACTCGCAAACAAAAGGTATTTAGGTTCTTGGTATCATTTGTCCGTTGCGTCCCCTTTTTTTCCTTTCCTCTTTATCCAGTACCTACTTAGTATTGCTAATATCAGTAGGGGAAGTTGGGGGGGTGTGGTACAAAACCGACCGCCGGATAAGGTTGAGAAAAAATCATACCCTCCGGGTGACAACCGCTTATCCTGTATGACGGATCGGTACCGTTAAACACACATCTCCCCCATACACAATTTGCCAGATTTGGAAAGACAAATAATTAAAACATACCCCACTCTACCCTATTTGGGTTTCGAAGACATTTTTCAAGCTAAGTCAGGTAAAAAATAAATTTTTAAATCTCGAACAGAAACAGATATTTGTATTCCATGTTTTTTTTTTAAATTTATTGGCAATTAGAATGCCAATAATAACAATGTAATTCTAAATTGGAATATTAAACCAAGCTATTTTATGTTCTTTAGAATTTTTTCATCTCTTTTATTGGCGGTTTGGCGTCCAGCTTTGGAACTAATATGCCGCCCTCAAATATATTTAATTTTGCTGATTCTTGACGACCCTTATTTATGGCCAACGTCGGTTTCTCTTCCTCGGGCGATGCTGCCATAGTATGATTTTTTATGTGAATACCGCACAAGAGTCCCAACTGCTCCCAACCGTTTGGAGCCAGTGAGACTATGGCATCCCCAATTGGGGTATGTTGTGAGGCTGAAGGTGGTGGGGAGGGGAAGGAGATGGGAAGAGGAAGGTAGGGAAGTACCTGACTATTCAGATCTAAACACGGTTAAAGCCATTTCAGGGTGATACTGAGAGTATCTTCCACTCCGGAACCTAAAAGTGTATATTATTTTTTATGAATTAATTGTGAAAAATACATAAATTAATATAAAAAAATTTTCTTGCGGACGCCGGGATTTGAACCCACGACATGCGGATTCGATGTCGAGAGCCTTACCACTCGACCACGGATGCCTTCTGGACTTCAAACTTATCTTCGCCTCACCAAAACCGATTTAAAGATTCTTGGATATAAAAAACGTTTTATATATTTTTTTTAATATATCTACTGCTTTAGAAATTTCATTAAATAGCTCCGTTCCTCTTATGTGCCATGCTGTGCTAAAACATATATTCTCCCGTGTGGTATCTTGAACAAGTTGTGATGACCACTACTATAGACTTAAGAAGTATACAAAATATATCGTATATAATAAGACCCTTAAAACATACGTATTAAACCTTTGTATAGAGGGAGCTTAAGTATTCTGACGCTTGGTTGTATATTTTTAGGGGGAGTTTCGGGTGGCGGGGATAGAATGAGAGTTAAAAAACCCCCGACGTGTAAATACTGCGCGAATTAACAAGGGTCGTAGCTCGGGTTCAGCAGGTTTATCCGTGTCTACGGAAGTAGGCTTTCGAGGACACTGCAGTGATGCTTATCACTTTTCAACAACCTTTTATTCCTTACACTTTGTTCACTTCTAATTCCTGTCTGTAGGTGACCGATTTTAACATTTACATCATTAAAAATAATAATTTCCTCTGTGCCTCTGTCTGTCCGTGTCAATGATAATATTGGAACACGTTTGGAAGAGATATTAGAAATATTATAAGATCAGCTATACAAACAACTTTTATTAATTTGTTTGGTATCTTTCGCTGGTCAAGCTAACAAGAGTTTTATTATATTACAGAACACTGCGACCACTGCAATGTTTATTGTCATTTCACTTCAAGTGCGCTTTAAAATCAGATAGTATAGAACGCAGACGAGTGGTCCAAAGCGCCGGGTTCCCATGCGGATTTAATTCACTATCCACCATTTCACAAGCAATATTTTACCCTTTAATTGATGGTGTTCGGAGAAAAATGAGTATTGCTAACTTAAAGAATCTCTTCATATTATTTAGTAATCCGGTTAAAAAAAATTGCAGGCCGTTTCCTGATAAACTTTTAGTGAATTCGTAATATATCAGAACACTTGTTTAAGCATCTGTATTTACTTTGATAATATATAATGACGAAACGCGAAAATATTGCGAATTTTATGAACACGTTTTCCTACATTATATATAATGCATACATTCGTATTTTATCAAAAATTTATTAAGAAATCTAACATTTCATTCGTTAATGGCCCGCAATCCCGATTTTAACAAGATTACCAATGATTTGAAGGTTGAAAGAAGACAAATATTGTTAGATTATTCGAAACGTGGATATTTTTGTTTCTCTATCGAATTTTTTTTCAGTACAAAATATCGCGCACAATTTTTGTAAGTTTGCAAAACCACTTTTCGCCACTCCTTGTGTCCAGTATTTCTGACTGACAGGAAATTTCAGGGGTCAGTTAGAGGATACCACCTTTAAGCCGAGGGCATTTCACTGCTAATCTTGATACAGAAAACAGCCATTTGTCTCAAAGTAAGAGTGGAAAATGTCGTGCAACCCTCTTTCTGCACATCTAAGCTGTAAATCACTCTAACAGCTATTTTTACGCTTACGTCAACCTGTCCGAGTTAAGCGACCTTTTCTTAATCTCATTGGTAATTACTACAGTACTAGAAATCTCTTCTACATTCCGCATACTAAATTAAGTCACTGCTAATAAAAAATATTTTTAATAAAAATTTACGGGATAATTGTAGGATTTATGAAGCTGAAAGTTAATGTAAAGAACACGTCAGAACAAGGACATCGTCAAAAAAGTTGTAAAGTTATGTCTGAATTCTTGACAAATCAGTTCCAATTTTGAAAATGTCAATTAAAATAATTTTCTGTGATAAATATTTTATTAGCACCTGGGTACTTTTTCGCTGAATTCTCACAATAAGTTAATATTTTTTATAAAATTACATTTAACTCGAAGCAAATCCGAGTTCATTAAACTAGAGTAACTCGCAGAAATACCCGCAACTGAAATTAGTATGTTCGATGATTGGTTATTCATTAACATTTTTAATTTTTTGACTGAGGTTCAATCAATTAAAAAATATTAGGAAAAAATTATTTCTGTAGGTAATTTGTCAATTTCAAAGTTGTGTAGCTCATTATAGATTCGACAATGCTAGCTGAAAATAGTCGCATTGTGCTACAAATTCTGGGCAGAATATTCTGTGTAATTTTCATGACGTCAGGCTTTCCATTCGAGTGTTTTTGCTAGTGTTAGTATAGATTCTGGGAAGCTTTTATTGCAACTTTAGTTCATCTGTGAGTTGCAATCTTTAAGTTATGATTCTCCAAGTTCAATTTTGAACTTAGTATCAGAACTGTTGGTTCCTTTAATCTTCCGATCGGCTGTACCGCTATTATGTGAATTGTGAATACAGCACAAGAGGCCCAACTGTCCCCAACATTACATTAAAGTTGGGTCGGTACGTTGTGATCCTGAAGGGAGTGAGGAAGGTTAGGTGATAGGGAAGAATAATGTTGGGATGTATCTGATTATTCAGATCTGGTCACAAACACGCCTAAAACCATTACACTGTTTAGAATCTGATTGAGTGGTCTTTAACCAATTCTTTACTGAGTGTATCTATGACATTTTTTTATGATATTGGAAATTTACCATATTATTTTTATGATATTGGAAATTTACCATATTACTTATATGATATTGGAAATTTACAATATTATTTTTATAATATTGGAAATTTACCATATTATTTTCAGTATATTGGAAATTTACCATATTATTTTTGTGATATTGGAAATTTACCATATTATTTTATTAATTCCATTTCTCAAAATATTAATATAGAAACATATGAAACTGATTACTGCGATTTAAAGCCAATGCATCCACATAGATTTCATCGTTTATCCCATAATTTTTAGTTTCTATAAATTTTGCACACTATGGCAAGCGATCGTTCAAAATGTTTTTTTTTTATCTTGCCATAATATGCAAGATATCGCTAGAGTGGTTAACATATTATGCCAATTGACTGCAATATAAAACACCTATGCATAAATATAATTTGATTTATTTAATTTGGTCGGCCAACTTTGTATCATCCATTGACGTCATGTAAGATGCTATTTTCTTAGAATTTCTACCTCCCAAATAAAGACTTTATATTTCTATACCGTATTACGTGTTTTTAAAGTCTTTAAGACAACTTTTTACGTCTATTTTGACGCCCGTTTCCTAGCGGGAAAACCCCCGTTTGGTTTTAAATCGTGATCAAAAGATATTCGCCTCAATAATATTATTGTTGAAAGGCATGTAATTTAAAAATGGACAGGTACAATATACAATAAAGAACAACGTGATTAACTATATCCAATAAAAAGAGCTCATTATTTTATGAATCTCTTGACAAAATAGCGAAAAACTCTCGAACGGTGAGCTCTGGCGTTATGATATTTACAGTGAATTGACAGCATAAGATTTCCAGTTCAATGCAACTATTTTCAGGTGGCTACATTATTTCAGTCAGGATTTATAATAATAATAATAAAATAGTATTTTTATATCGCAGTTTAGTGTCATTTCAAAAAAAAAATATTTTGGATTTTTTATTTTTATATTTTGTACTTACTGTGTGGATTGGAAAATTTATCAATATTTTTATTCATATATATTATTGTTCAATTGTTTTAAACAGTCATTTCCTGCACTATTAACAAGTATAATTTCATAAATATTATTATATATGTATGTAAAAGCCTTAATAGGCGTAAAAAAATCACTTCAAGTGCGCTTTACAATAGCAAACTTAAAAACTGTAATTTAGTATTAGTGGTCATGTTCTTAAAATTATTCCTACAATGTGCCTTACCCATAGTGCCATGCATATAGTACCATGAAATAACCATTCCACTCTAAAAAAATAAGACAAGACGCCAATTTAGTTCAATCGATAAAATAGTGTTAAAACTCAGGCGAAACCGGGTAGTAACGTACGTATACAAGGGTATCCAGCAGGGTCGGTAACTTCATCATTTTCGAGCATAACTGCAGATCGCTGACGAACAAACAACAACAGTTCACAACGACTAAGTAATTAATTAACTTAATTTTTTCGACTTAAACTGTTGTTAACAATCTGCAATTGTGCTCATAAACAATCGTTAATTAAACCTCAATCAATCAATCATGCAAGATATCCAGATACATATATCATATACGTTTGATTTAAAAAATATGCTGTATAAGGGATTAAATTTAAATACCTACTAAGTTTTACATCAAATTTAACGTATGATTTAAAAAATATGCTGTATAAGGGATTAAATTTAAATACTAAGTTTTACATCAAATTTAACGTATGATTTAAAAAATATGCTGCATAAAGGATTAAATTTAAATACTAATTTTTACATCAAATTTAACGTATGATTTTAAAAATATGCTGTATAAGGGATTAAATTTAAATACTAAGTTTTACATCAAATTTAACGTATGATTTAAAAAATATGCTGTATAAGGGATTACATTTAAATACTAAGTTTTATATCAAATTTAACGTATGATTAAAAAAATATGCTGTATAAGGGATTACATTTAAATACTAAGTTTTATATCAAATTTTGAATGAATTAGTATTAAAACGGCAACAAAACAGTTGCAAAAACTACATAATTAATATTTTAAAAAATTTCTAATTTAAAGAGAGTTGTATAGCCAAAAACCCTCGATAAATTAACGCCTAAAATCCGAGTTATAATGAGATTCTTAATAAATAACACACAAACAAAAATGATTATTTCAAGTATCATCTTAATATTCTAACAATTTCCAGTTCTATCAGCTTATTGACACGTCTGAGTGCTTAGTTAAGTACTTACCTGTTTAAGCTATCAATAAAACAGATTTATTTAACTGCCTTAATATTGTGTTTTGATTTTGTATTCAAATATTATGAAAATTAACAGTATTATAGCTTACTGGACAATTCAATGACTGTTTGAATTCATCCGATACATAATTTGAATATGAATATTAAATTTTATGTTTAATAAATTAGTTTTGATTCGATTTTTATTCAATCTGATTCCTTAGATCTTCACATCTTTCTGAAATGATAGTTAGTTAAACAGCTTCGTTCAATTTTCATTAATACAGACATTTATTAACCTCATTGTATTTACCATACATTAACGTATCAGTTGTGTAAAATTTAAAACACGTTTATTAATAAGGCTCTTAGGGTATAACAAATTTGAACATCGCATGGTGTTAAAATTGAAATTACTGTCAGTATCTGCCCTGGTGAGAGGTTACTAGAACGAAAAATGTTTTTAAAATGGTTTTTAGTCGTGTATATTGACTGAATAGGTCTGAAAATTCCGTTTACATTACAACCTTTTGCACCCACATTATTTGGATCAAATATTACGCACATGTATTTTCATTTTAGCATATTTGTACTTTGTTCTTGAGGCGAATGTGTGGTAAAACCATGTTTGATCGTGATAATGGTGGTAAGATTGTAAGCGTAATGATTAAGATTAAGAAAGGGATACTTAGATGATTGAACGAATAAAGGAGTGAAAGAAGAATACATATGTCATCGCGATACAGGAATTCCCCAGTGAGATGAGCAGCAGAGGAAATCAAATATGATGCGAATGTGAATGGTAGGAGAAGTCCCGAACCGAAGTCAAGAACCGAATACTTGAGTCGGGCCATCTTAAGAGTCAGGATAACAGAAGCGACGATGTATGAATAAAATAATAATTTGTTAATTTCTGTAGCGCCGTTTTTGTGAAAATTTACCCCAAGGGCGCTGTTGTCTTATAAATAAAATTGCCCCAGCTGTTTTTAGAGACTAGATTTGAATAGTTGGAAACTTACCTTTCTGTCCCGGAAAACACTGGTCTGATGCAGTCAACTCTTAGATCAGCTACATCATCAGCTATAGGCAGACTGATAGAACCTAAGCGCAAGCCAAATACTAAGTTTGGTGATCGCGCTTTCGGAGTAACTGGGCCGAAGGCTTGGAATAAACTCCCTCCGGAACTAAGATCCATAACAAGTCCAACAGAATTCAGGTCTAAACTAAAAACTTACCTTTTTAAGATGTCGTACCCTTAAATTAAATATACCACTCCTAAGAGAAAGTCCAGTTATATTCAATTTTTCAAGTAAGTCCTAAATCCTGTATCTAAATTTCGCTAATAAACAATTAGATAATGTTAATTAAGTGTTAATCTCAATTGACCTACCAGGTAAGTATTGTTCTGTATATTATCTCCATAAATAGTTAAGTAATAACATAGATCACAGTAGAAATGTATTATAAGTTTGTACAGCGCCCTTGAGGTGATTTTGCACAAAAACGGCGCTATACAAGTCATCCAATTATTATTATTATTATTATTACCTCTTCGATATCCCTAGCTTATTAAAAAATGTATTAAAGTTAAATGCATTAAGATATAATGAAGATATATAATTACAGTACAATTCGCTTAATACGAATACGATTAACACGAAAACACGGTTACCACGATTAATTGTTTGTACCTGATAAGACGCTACGTGATGTAATTTATTATAAGACTTATCAATCAAAAATAGTTCAAGACCATAGCTCCTGTTTGATCATTTACGAGTTACAGTTATAATTGCACTTAATGTTGTTAATTGCATAACCTGCTACTATCGATAATCGACTTGATCATTATTTGTGACCTTAAGAAATACAAAACGCCCAGTCGAATTGTTTAATCATATTTTAAATATTAAGGAAGTTATTACGCCAAACCACATGCATTATAATTATTTTTATTTAATGTGGGTAACGTAAAATAAAATTTCGATTTATTTCTTTTCCAAAGAATTTATAAATTAAATTATGTATTCCAGTCAGTGGCTATATTTAGTTTAAATGAGATACAATTTTTACGTTCCTATGATAATAAATAATATGTTTAAGTTTGTAAATAAAGTTCATTTATGTCAAAGTCACTATTAAGAACATATCTAATGTAATCCAACATATTAGGAGATCCGGGAATAAATATTTTAACGTACAAACAAAGATATTTCGCCACTTTCAACTTTTGTCGATCGCTGTTTTGCCATAGATGTTTCTAATGAGCGCATTCAAATTTATGATATTATATTTTTACTGGGAAACCAGTAAGTAACATATCTTTTTAAGTATCGTGTATAAATTTACAACATTTTAATTAAGAGGTGAATTTGATATCTTGATACATTATTTACTCCCAAGATAGAACATATTGAGTGTTTTTTACACCGCTGAGTTTATATTTTTAAGCGCTTTCCAATAAATAGTATGAAAAATGAAATAGAAAACGTATTTATGCTAATCTAATGCGATAGATTATCTACATGCTTACAAGGTAGTATTAGAAATAAAAAATAATAATCCCAAAAGAAGAAAAATACAGTCATGGAAAACCCGGAGTTGAGAATCTGTTTTAGGCCACCCTGTCATATTTACAAACTAAAAGGAACAAGTGCAGAAATTTTTTTTTCTCAATCAAAAGGGTCGCAGCACTACTGACTATTTCAACCCCCTAGCATGTGTACAATGTTAAACCAGGATATTGAGAGAACAATGTATGGTATTAGACATCTAATGAGAGAACTATGAGAGATAATAATATTGTAGTGTGTTTAACATCCTAACCAGGATAATTAGAGATAGTTGCAATTTGTCTAGCGTCCTAACCCAGGATAGAGACAATAATTTACTGTTGTGTGTTTGACGTCCTAATGCGTCCAATTCAATCCCAGGATAATTAACGACATCCAAACTCGGGAAAATGAGATTTAATGAATAGTGTTTAACTTCGTAAACCAGGATAATGAGAGACAACTATTGCAGTGGGTTTGACTTCCTAACCAGGATAATGGGAGACAACTATTGTAGTGTGTTTGACATCCTAACCAGGATAATGGGAGACAACTATTGTAGTGTGTTTGACATCCTAACCAGGATAATGAGAGACAATTATTGTGTTTTCAACATGTGTCCCCAATATCTTTAGGGGGTATCCGGCAGCGGTATCCCAGGCAACGTGGGCGCAGCAGTCGGAGGTGATCGCAGGGGAAGGAAGAAGCACATCTCCACCTCCCCCAGCGAGTACCGCGCGCCACGAGGAGCCGGGGACCCGTTGGAGTGGGGGATGCTAGAATCCTCCGACCACGAGGTGCCAGAACTCGCATTTGGTCTTAGACCTGTACTGGCTGTTAATTGTTCACAGTCCTGATTTTATTATTTTATTCGCACCTTTCTACGTTAATTTTATTGTTTTTAGTTTCATAATACCTACGTTTTGAGTTGCATCATGTTTGGAACTGTTGATGTTGTCATTAAGTCTGTTTAGTCCAATTAACATTTGTTTAGTTCCATTTTCCCTGGATCTTTGGATGTTATCATTTTTCTTGCGTCGGTAGTTTCCTTCCATCCGCTTAGACACAATGCTAATAATTTGTTTAGTCCCATTTTGCCTCTTTCCTTTGATGTTATGTTTTGTTTAGACATATTTTTACCAAATTAATAATTTGCTTTTACATCGGTAGTACCTACCAGAACTCTTTGTGAAATTTTTATATATTTATATCTTATCTATTTATATACTTAACATATATTTTGTCGACATGTGTTGATGCTATAATTTGTTTATTACTGTTTTGCCAATTTCCTTTTATGTTATGATTGGTTTAGCCTAATTTGTCCTAAATAAATAATTCTCTCTAACTTCGGCTGTACCAGGACTCTTTGTGACATCATTCATAGTCTTATTTTTTCCTGGGAATTCAAATCAGATTTTGTCGATAGGTATTATAAGTTGATGTTATCATTTTGTCATATTTTTGCATAATGCCTGTTCCAGCGTTCTCTTAATGTTTTAGTTACATGAAGCCAGTTCTTATTTCGATGTTTATAATGCAAACAAATGTTTACTTTCTAGCTTTTTTACTTTCCTTAGATATGGTTGAATAATCATTGCCTTTACAGCATTCTTAGTATTTAGTTAGCATTTATTTTTTCCTGTGTATTCTGCATTTATTTAAACTCATCCATTTAATTATTTATTATTGATATTGTTGTATTTATTTTTTTATTCTATACACTTTTCTGTCATTCGTTATTTACATTTAAATTAGCAATCAAACCCACTACTTCACGTTTAAAAAAACCTACAATTAATATTATAGTAAGATCGAGATCATCTGCAGAGCGTTAAAAAAGTTTCACGGTTGATGTCCGAGTCCATGTCTCACGCCTTAAGCTATTGACTATTCATCTTAAATGTTCGCATTACAATTATTCATAAGACGTGTGGGCGTTTTTTTGTTGTAGCCATTTATCCGAGCGTTACATTTGCTGGTAGTTTTCATCCGAAATTAATCATTTTATTTCAATTTCACAGTACAAAATACTTGGCAATTCATCTCGCCTCTTGCCCCAAGGGCTTTAGTTCCACGCTTTTCAAGATTTACTTCCATTCAGTCAATGGTTTTTACGCCATTTGATACATGTCCAGTTTTTAGCTCGATCGTGTATCGGAATTTTTTTAAACAACTTGTTTTATTTGATTTTTTTAAATTCTGGTTCATTGTTCACTTTCATTCCTTTCTGGCTATTACATTTTTCTTTTTGTCAAGTATATTTTTCTTATGTTTTGTTTTTGTATGTAGTGAATGTGTAATTTTTCCTTGCATTATGAATTCTGCAATAGTAAAAATGCTGCATTGATTGTTAATTTGACAAATGTATCAATTTTAGATTTCCTGCTTTTATTATTGCCAGACCGGTTTGCTAGATAATGCATTTTTTGCGTTATTCAATCAAATCTTTTTTTCTTTTCTTTTAAAGCAGTCGTATCTATTCAAGCGGTTAAATCTGTGACAACGAGCAGTTTTTCGACAGAATTCGGAAGTTTCGAAGTGAAACTACATTATGCATTTTGTGTTACCATTTTTATAAACATATCATCGGGAGTTTTTCACGATTCCAGCAAGATTTCTCTCGCATTTTTTACTTTTAAAGAAAGTTCCAGGTTTTTTAATAGCTAGAACAATAATTAAAACACTGTTCTGAAATTCCGATTGCTTTCAAACGCTGATACTTTTGTGTTGTTTATATTTTAATTGTTGAAATGGGCAAATCCACTGGTAACTTAGCAATTCCGTCAATTTAGGAAGTCAAATTGATGAGCAGGAAGATGTTTGCTTCTATTGTTGTCAATGGTGCGTCTCTAATCATGACTATGACCAAATGCTTCCTGAAACTTCAACTGTTTGTTTTATCTCTTATACATCTCGTAGCTTCCTCAACGCTTTGGGTTCGACCTCGCCAGCAATTTGACCTAATCATTTTTTTTACTTTTGGGGTAATTAAACATGTCGCGCTTTGCAGTGCAGTGCATTTTCATATTGATGTGATAAATTGTCCTGGATTATTCTACCAAAGAATACCACATCTTAACGTCTCTTTTAATTCAATTCATGTGTTCAATACCACGTTCAATTGCAAAAATCAGTTATATGATTAATCCCTGAACTGTAAAATAAATCTGGAGGTGTAGGTATTAGAAAACGAGCCGATATATTATTTTTAATCGTTTCGGTAAAGATTATTATTTAAGCTTTTTAAATTATTTTTTCAACAAATAGTTTTAAAAAAACATCCACAAAATACAAAGTTTTTTTGCTGTTTTAATTTTTTTTATAACTTTAAACATAATGCTTTGACAGAAGATTGTACCTTACTTCCCAGGGACTGGAGTTAAATTCGCGAAATGCTGATGGGTAGGACCGACATTTATTTCGTATATTGACTGCTGAAATGTCATCCAATTTCAGAGGAATGCGTATATATATATGTCCGCGTGAGTGTGTACAAGATTGCCGCCAAAAGTTGATAGAATGCATTGTCATCAACAATGAATCTATCTGCCGAATTTCAGCTTGATCGGATGTCGGGAAGTGGGATAATTTCCGCTGCTAAGATTTGCATTAATTTATTACCGAAAACAAAAAAACTTTAAAAATGTAAAAAAAAAAAAAAAACGTTTTTTGGATTCTCCGTGTGATTTGGCGTAGATTCCACAATTTTGCGCTTGTACCAGAAGTTTTCGGACACCGTGCAAAGTAAATTTTCCTGAGCGAGTAAAAAAAAGTATGAACGATTCTCATAATTTGTTTTTGGTCGTAACGTAACAAAAAACATTATTTAGTTACGTCATGTTTGTTGACTTACGACTTTTGAGATGCAAAGTGTACAATGTACCTACATCATACACTGTGGCATTTGCAAGTTTCGCCGAGTTCACATCACACGCGTCATTTTCGCCGTTCCAATTTTAAATTTATTTTGGCACAATACGCGCGTTTATTTATAACGGAATGTTTTCAATTTTTTAATTTGACTTTTTCTTTGCGCAGTTCCCAGCAGATTTATCATACGCCCGCGTTATTTCGATATCCATTCATTAAATAATGTAATGATTACATAATTTAAAAAAATAATAATAAAAACAACAGTGCCAAACTGGTGGTAGAGAATTTATGATTCAAACAAACTATTTGTAATGTCTTATTTATATTATTTAAATACTTGCATGGCATGCATACAGAATATTAATTAAATAATAGATAATAGTAGGAAGATACTCTGAGTATCACCCTGATGAGAAACCACGATACAGAATCAAGACGTGGCTTGAGTGTTATTAAATGTTTTTAGACCAGATTTTAATAGTCATTAAGTAACCTACTCCCCCCCAACTCCTTCGCATATACACAGCCCCCCTCACAAATAGGAATGCCGTAGTTCCACTGGCTTCGAGTTTCATGTTTGAAAATCAATAGTTTTTCATAGAAAAATTAAAGAAATATCTGTTGTATCTAATTTTCGCCCTAAATTAACATCTTTTGATGCTGAAACTTGGTGTGTGTAAAAAATCACCTCAAAGGTCTTTAACAAACAAAAATGGTGCTATAAACATTAGACAAGTATTTAAATTTGTATAAACTTACCAGGCTCAATCATTTGATAATTCCTCTATTTGAAAATGTTTGTTAATATGTAGGTAATAATAATTATTTATATCTTATTCTAATTATTTTGTTTGTGTCTATTCCAGGTGTTCGGTTCCAAAGCTGATCTGCAGCTCCACACGCAGGTGCATCTGCGCGAGGCCAAGCCCTACAAGTGCAGCCAGTGCACCAAGGCCTTCGCCAACTCCAGCTACCTCTCCCAGCACACGCGCATCCATCTCGGCATCAAGCCCTACCGCTGCGAGATCTGCCAGCGCAAGTTCACCCAGCTGTCCCATCTCCAGCAGCACATCAGGACCCACACCGGGGACAAACCTTACAAGTGTCGCCATCCTGGATGCCAGAAGGCTTTCTCGCAGCTGTCCAATCTCCAGTCGCATTCTCGCTGCCACCAAACCGACAAGCCGTACAAGTGCAACTCGTGCTACAAGTGCTTCTCAGACGAACCCAGCCTTCTAGAGCACATCCCGAAGCACAAGGAGTCGAAACATCTAAAGACACACATCTGTCAGTATTGCGGCAAGAGCTACACTCAGGAGACGTACTTGAGCAAGCACATGCAAAAGCACGCTGAACGGGCCGACAGGAGGCCCCCGATAGCTGGACTTACAGGCAGGGCTCCCCCAGCACCCTTCCCAGATCATCCATACTGGCCAAAGATAAGCCCGGACTCTGCAGCTCACCTCTCAGAAGCTATGCAAGAAGGAGGAGGATTCGGGCAACAGAACGCTCACGATGGTAACGATGAAACTGAGAATGATCACCTTCAAGCTCACCACCGAGCTCTGTTCGACCACCACAGACTCAACGGAGGAGATCTCAACGGCGAAGACGCTAGACAATCGCTACACTTGAATGGACAAGGTCCTCCAATCTCCACATCCGGCTACGACATCGCTTTATCCAAAGCCAGCGCCGCCGCTAACTCAGCGTTCACCCCGATCAACTCGATGGCGCCACATCTCGGAGGTCTCGCCCACGCGCAACTCGGACAGAGGCCGTATTTGTACGACTCGCTGGGATTCCAGCAGAAGCAGAACAACCTTTCGGCACCTGCTTCCGCGTCGTTCCCCAACCAGCTCATCTCCCTGCATCAGATCAGGAACTACGCACACCAGCCGACAGCCAATCTCCTGTCTCCCGAACACATTCTGCCGCACTCTCTGGCCGTGAAGGATAAGCAATGACTGTCTGTGAATACAATGTGATGAATGCAATAATTGAACTATCCAGTCCTCGTTGTGCTCGGACTGTAAGATCTTGTTCTTTTAATCAGTGTTGATGCTTTTATCTTTTAATCTAATTTAGCCGTAAGAACAGTATTAAGGTGTATATTCTCAAACACCCTAAGAGTGCTGCTGCTCAAATGCAGTATGGTTCCGGCATTACAACGGAACTTATGGTATTAATTCATATGAAAAATTCCTCTAGATCAGTATTAGCCCTAAGGTGTACCAAACTGTCGACTAGGCGATCCTTTATCGGGTCAACTACTTCTCTCTTGTGAAATAATATTCTATTTATTTTATAGTAGATACTTAATTACAAACCATGTCCTAACAAACATCACACCTTAGCTAAATGAAAACAATAAAACATAACCACAATATATGAAAACAAGAATATCCGTGAACTTGGCAATACATATATAATATGTGATTAGTGCAAAAATGTCATTTCATTAAGTTTTATGTCTTCTTCATTTGATTTAAACACCAATGGTCGACCAAACCAAACAAACCATTGAAACTTTTCACTGTATATTGACAATTGAAGAATGAAGGTTTCAAACTCCTAAAATGTCTGTTTGCACTTATCACGTCTTGTCCTGAAACTACAGATAAATATTACATAATATAATAAATCAACGATAAACTAATGTGTCAATGTCGTAAACAATTACTTAATAATTCTAAAGTATAAAGTTCCATGCAAATTTTTGACAGCTAATAAGTATAAATAATAATATATATTATACGCAAGTACTACTTTGTCAATCTGTATTCACTATTATGTTAATTTTACGAAATCGCATTAGAAAATAAATCTCTGAACGAATTCGAATAATTTCTATTTCGTCACCTATTATGTTTATGACAATGGATGACTATCGTTTCCTCGTAGACTTTGAATCTGAGTGGCGATTGTCAACTCAAATTCTTTAAAATTACATATTTTATACTTTATCGGATGCACAGACAATCTACAACTAAAGAAATAATACAATTTTAACAATTTTTGCCAACAAAGTTCCTCTAAATGATCACAAATTGATCAAAACTGTGTTTATTCCTTAATTAATGTCAACATTATCATTAGCAATAGTTATTATTTCAAATGATTCTCATGTTTTAAGTTATGAATAATTGTTTGGTTGTATTTATAAGTTACACATATTACAGTATTTTAGAATCACTTTGTTTATCTCTGTTCACTTTCTATAATGCTAGGTATACATAAGCGAACCAAACTGCTGAACTGAACCTCAGCTTATGGGAAAGGAACGAAGCAACCGCAAATGGCGTGAAACGCCGCTTGCAGTTACTTCGTTCCTTTCCCGTAATTCGTGGCTCAGGTCATGTTTCGGTTCGTAAATGTATACGTACCATAAGATCATATCATTTTTGGAAACATATATATGTTTAAGATTCAATGCTTTCAGGGGGGTAAGTCCGCATCTTTTGCATTGGTTAACGCAGGTTAAATCAGCTTAATTGAGTCACGTGTAACATACATAACAGGCACTACCACCAGGTGTTCATATTATGTATGTATGTTACATGCGACTCATTTGACACCATATTAGCTAACGCAAAAGACACAGACCCCCCCTCAAATCATTTGTGTCAACTCTTCATCACTGTGTTTAACATTTAATGCTCTCTGACCATTTTGTTCACTTTTAAATAAATCTGTTAATTGTTTTTAACATACCTACTCTTTACAATCAGTAGATTGTTTTATTTTATCAAATCGTTGTTGTTAACTTTTCATCATTGTGTTTAACATTTGATGCTCTCAGACCATTGTTGTTAACTTTTCGTTGTTTAGTTTAACATTTAATGCTCTCAGATCATTTTGGTTAAGTTTTAATGGAATCGGAATGATACCTGACAATCGCCACCAGATAATAAAACGTGTAAATTTGGTATCGTAGGCATATTTTTTAGTAGTGTAACTAATTTAGCGGTCTATATGAAGTATGTTTGAAGTGCTGTGACTGAAAAGGACTTATTAATCTCTAATTTCGTAATTGTTTATGTCCTATATTGCATTTTAGATCCTGTCCATGACATTTGGTCAAATGACCAACTAGAATCCGTGTGTATAATTTGGTCAATTATTGACCACTTACACAATCTTTCCATGAATACTAGTATATGACATTTTTTTGGTCCTTTGACCAACCAGGATCTGTCCATGATATGTATATGGTCAATTGACTAACTAGGATCTTTTCTTGGAATTTGGTCAATTGACCACCATGATCTGTCCATTAAAATTTTGTTTCCTTGACCAGCTAGGATCCCTTCATGAAATTCGATCAACCTATCCATGACATTTGATCAATACAGGATCAACCAGGATCTGTACATGTAGTTTAGACAATTTACATGAAATTCGGTCAATTGACCCACGATTATCTGACATTATTTGTTAATGCCTTAACCAGCCTAGGATCTCTTCATGAAAGTTGGTCTTCTGACCAACTAGGATCTGTCCATGACATGTGTTGGTCAGTTGTTCATCAAGGATCTGTCCATGACGTTCATGTGTTGGTCCCTTAGCAATACAGGATCTCCCCATTAAATATGGTCAGTTGACAATATGTACATGAAATCTAGAATCTTGCCTGTAACATTTCGTCAATTGACCAACTAGAATTTGTCCATGACGTGTGTTGGTCGCTTGACTATCTAGGATCTTGAATACGAAGGAATTGTGTGCTCTCTGTAAAGTAAAGGAATAGGAAAGTTGTGAAATATTTTTTATTAGTTTATTGTAAAAATGAAATTGAAATTTAATCTAACTAATTCTCGGTGTAAGAATAATTATTATAAATGGATATTAAAATAAAATTATGGAAACAAATTCATAATTCAACGAATATTTGTGTCTAGTTGTTATCCAAGATTCTGTAAAAAGATTATAATTTACTTCTAATAAATACTTTAAAATTATGTTTTCAGATCTTTTATTTAGTAAAAGGTTGATTTTATTAATTGTTTAAATTGATATATCTAAAAACACAGGTGAAATTTTCATAAAATAAAATGAAAACATAATTTTGACGTGTTTTAGAACAACAAATCAATGTTTTTTTGTTGCAATCAAAATCAGTTTTTAACATTTTTTATAAATTAATTGAGAAACTTGTGAATATTGTTGATGAATAATTTAGTTTAGTCTATAACAAAAAATGCATATTTTTTATTTACGCTTTGACGTAGGTAAAATACAAAATTAAATTTTAAAATATGATTTATTCACATCTACCGACTTGCACATTGAACTGTTAAGGCTTTCTTTAAATCGAAGAAATGTAAATTTTTAGAACTGTAAAAGTCTTTAATCACATGAATTAGTCAACAATAAAAAAGGTAATACCCCAAAGTCCCCTTTTTTTATAAATGGAGGACAAAAAAGGAAATGATATTTCATTAAAATTTAAATGTTTGTTTGAAAAAAAAAACACAGAAAAACTTAATTACATAGTAAATATGTAAATTAAAAGTTTCAAACTTAGAACAAAAAATACCACATTGAAAAAAAATCAAAGATTTTTAAAGCTTGAATATTAACTCACTAGATGTCAGTAATTTTTTATCAAACAATTATTATTGTCAATTTTTCGTAAGTGTCAACGTTCATCACTGAAAAATATTCTCACGTTTCTCAAACTATTTTTAAGTAAAGTCTACATACGAATTTATGATGCAAGATTTTAAATGACAAGCTTTTGAATTTATCACAGTTAATAAATTCAAAATGGAAGTTTTTAAAATGGGACGGAACCTAGTTTTAAAATTAGATGGTGTTTTATTTTATAATAGAGTAAAGTAATACATTTTTTAAAGAATCTGAAGGAATAAAAGCCAATATTATAACATAAGTATCCATTTTATTTACTACAAATTCTTTTTTACCTTAATGTTTTGAAGGAAGTAACATACTGATATGAAATTAAATCTTTTTGAATAAAAAAACGTTATTTATGAAACGGATAAAAAAAAACATTTATGCTATCTACTTTTATCAGTTTTCTTATATACGTATATCTTTATATATCAGGAAACAGGATATAACAATTTGCAACAACTGCAGTAATTTTTTTTTACAATTTGAGAAATATTGAAGGAAAGTGATTTTTCATCAACTTAGAAAAAAAAATACCATTTGATTTCTAAAAATGCTTTTTGGTTGATTTTCATTGTATTTCGCATCAATTCAGAATCAACCTTACAAGTTTGTTATAACCATTATTTTCTTTGTCCTATTCTTTTAACAGTTTCGGGCTATAAGTTTGTTATTTTAAACACAAACTTCCAATCATAATAAAAACACACTGAATATTGGATCAATAATTGTTTCCTACTAAATAATATTAACATTTTATAATACGAGTGGTAAAAATAAATCACCAAAATCTGTGAACAAAATTATTAAGAGTGATTTTGAACAAAGAATGAATATTTTGTGCAAAAGTTTTTTAGCTAGCACTTTTAATGGCTAAGCAAGTTTCACAATACATTCATTATACATATAGTATGTGAAATGATAAGACATATTCTGTGTCAAAATAATTCTTTATACAATAGTACATGTGCCCAAGTCTTTTTGTTCCTGTGTATCAATTTGTAATGTATAATTATGTCGTCTTACCAATTAGATACTTACGCACCGGTTCAAGTGATGGTTTACCTGTATCTACGCCGTGGTTTTATGTTAAGTTTTTTATATTCCAACCTGACGCGTCACATAATTATTTACACCACGTTTATTAGACGGATGATTTCTTGTTTATCAGTAGACAAAAAATACATAACTGTTTGATTTTCAGAAGCAAACATAATAATATTAATTATCATTTAATTCTTAACGAATGATTAATATTTTTTAAAACTTTAACAATAAGCTATTTGAGGGATATACAAGCAAATTAAATGTAGGTACTCCACCCATCGATATTCAAATTAATAGACCAGCTAATAGGGAATGGGGAACAAACCAAGCTACGTAGGAGTGTGAGAGGCGACGTGACCGTCCCCCTTTCTGTGATTTGTCAGGAAATTAATCTGACAGTGTACAGGCAACTCGCATTCTACCTGGCTGCATAAAAAACTTAATTGCAACTTTCCAAATTTGTAAAATAAAAGGTTGGGCTTGTGTCAACATTTAATATTCTGTTACACTATTCAGTTAGACACTTTTACAAATGTGTTATAATTTACCCACCTGACTCAATTTCAGCATAGCATGCCAGGAGGTTGGTTTAAAAACGAACATCCAGATCCTGCGCAGAAAAGTCCCACGTAGACTGCGCTGCAAACCTTTGCCTTACTTTAGCGAAGTACCTAAATTCTCTTAATTTGGATGTCTCTATCCACTGAAAAATAAATTACCTTTCATAAACATCAAAAAAATGTTAATCACATTAACAAATACACTTTTAATCAGACTTTTTTACAGAAAAAGAAGAAAATTATAATGAATCTAAACGAAAAATGAAACAGACCCAGACACAGAAAAATAAAAAGGTTATTGTCTCAACTGGGAATCGAACCCAGGATCTCTGTCTTAACCACTCAGAACGTCAAAAGACGTAAATATGATAATAGCGGTCAAGACATTAGAACGTCTTTTCACGTAAACGCGCGAGATTTTACAAAAATCGATTTATTTCCATCACTAGTATACGGATTGCCATGATTTAAAAAACAGAGTATCGATAATGAATAACGCTACGCGTCTGTATTCAAGAATATCTATGGAACGTAGAGTTGCATTATCTAAGCCGATTGAATCTGTCATCTTGTTCGTTGATAATTTATTGCGTTTCTAAATAATTTATTAAAAATATTTTAGTTTGAACGGTTAATATTTTGAGGTGACTAATAGTTTTTAATTATATTTCTTCAATATACAAAGTGTTATTTCTTTATGATACTCAGAAAAAAGTACATTTTTCAAAGCTTTCAAATAATTGTAAGCGATTTTTAAATATTTTTGACGTTTTCATAAAATGTATATTTAGAAACGCAAATATTTACGTATTACAACACAATGTGATAGTGGATTTCATAATCTTTCCAAAACATTTTTAAGAATGAGGCTACGTTTCCCAAAACGTGAGTTATGAAGCTTTTAGCAAAACTCTTAAATAACACAAAAATTATCACGTTTTGACAGTTCTCAAAGGAACACATAGTAGATAAAAGTCTTTGTCTGAGAGGTTAACGGGACAATGCCTCTAACCACTCGGCCATTGGGACCTAATTATTTTATACCATTTTTGTTGATCTCATATTATGTTACATTTTTATTTTTCCGTATCTTGTTCTGTTTCATGTTTCGTTTAGATTTTTTATTATTATTATCTTCTTCAATGATATATTACATTGACAGGTCTATCCTTCAAAAATTAAACGAAAAATTATTTAACATTTAATTGTTGATAATGTCGCAGAACTGTTATACCCCTCATTAAATAATTATCCATGTTTTACCTGGGAGTTTATTTGTAAACTTTAATAAACTGCGATTTTCAAATCTTGTAGATTTTAAGTAAGTACTTATAACAATTTTGTGATAATTATTATTGTGTCTTGTTATGTCATTCTAATAATTGTTTATTTCACAAAACCACAAGTTTTCATTCTTACAATACATAGTTAGTTAGGTTTTGTTTCCGTAATCTGATATCCTATTTAATTGCATTTACTTTCTAGTTGATAACATTTTATTTATGGTTCAATTAACTTACCTCAGAATAAAGAATGCAAAAAATAACTTCCTATTCTGTATTCAATTCTTAGTTATAATTTATAACTGCACAAATTATTTGTTTTAACATTGGTGCATTCAAACATTCTTTCGACGGAAACTAGGTTATTTTTTAGTAAATTTATATTAAAGCAGAAACTCTCTTTTATAGGAGAAAATATGTAAATAAATACAACATAGATATTTTATTTAATTTTGAGCACAGGTTAATAAAAAAACTCTTAAAATATAATTTTATATATATAATTAATTCATGGTTGTTAAAACAATTAATGAATAATATTTAACTTTTAATGAATGTAAAAAAAATGTGGCAAATTTGTCATTTCTTATTTAATGTTTTATTACAATTTTTCTTCTAAAATAATACTTAATATACAACATAATCATTTACTTTCGAAATTTATTAGATTCTTTATAAATTTAAGTAGAAATTGTGATATAGTAATTTACGTAAATTTAGATTATTGTTATATTTGATTTTTTTTATTATTAAATTAATTTTTAAATAAGCTGATTTTCGAATTGACTCGCTCAGATTTATGGTGTGTGATGAAAGGAAAGGTAATATAAGGATATTTCAAAGAGAATGTGTAAATAAATAAGCATAAAATAAAATGTGTTCTTCTCAAAATATGTGAAATATTTTTTATTTATATGTAATATCAGCACTTATAAACTTAAGTTGTCAACTTTAACTGTCAAAAATTCTCAACTTAAACTGTCACTTCAATTTGACAACCACTTAAATGTTATTATAATTATTACAGTGAACTGTAAGTGAAATTCGTTAAACTAAATAGGAAGCATTTTGTTAAACTTCCAAAATTGTTTATTATTTGATCTTATTTTGTAACTTATTATGTTTGAATTATAATGCATATTATTTTGTAGGCATAAGAAGCACATTTTTAATTAATGCGGTCTAAAGTTTTTTTGTTCTTTTAAATTTTTTTTTTGCGATATCTTTCACAGTATATGGTATACTTTTATTAAACAACGTATTGATATCAAATAAAACCGAAAACTGGAAAATATATAAAATATTAAATAAAATTCATTATTTTAGTTTATTATTATCAATCAACATTTCCGATCAATTTTTCCCATTGTTGAAAAAATAACACTTGTAAATATTTTTTCTTTGATTTACAAAAAAAATATTCTTGCCTTAAAAATAATTTTTATTTAATATACTAAGAGAGTTTTTCACCATCTTTTCGATAAGCTATCAAAATCTGATATATCCGTTGTAATAAATAAACACTAAATAAATAACTTATCCGAAATATAGCCACTATTCATAGGTTGGAGTGCCGATAGTGCCGAATAATGTTATCCTATGAATAGTGCTTTTGACACTTATCCAGAAGATGGTAAAATGCCCTTTAAAACATGTGTTTTTAAAATACCAGGATAACCATAATGTTAATCATATTAATACAGCATTTATAAATGCCAACAATGATATCTGAATTTAATTATTTTTTAGGTTATAATACTATTTTTTGTACTTACAATAATTTACCATGACTTAGAAAAATTTTAATTGCAATCTCAATAATGTATACTTACCGCGTTTAAGAATTGTTTTTAATTTTGTGGCATAAGTTATATTTTTATTTACCGCATAAAGAAACATAGATAGTCATCTGGTGTATATAATGTTTAAGATTATTAAAAAAAAAAACAATTATTAAAAAAAAAATCCTTGGCTTTTCTTAACGGTGTTATAAAAGTTGTATTAAAAATCGCAAATATGCCATTAATTAATAAACTAGTTAGGTATTTGTTAATTTTTAAAACCTATTTTGAAAATTACACTTTTTTGTAAATATTGTCATCTTTATTATTATTATATTTGTTCTCGTAGATTTTTTTGTTTAAATGAATTTTGAACGCATTTTGTTCATTTCTATATTTTTAGTAAATTTCTGTTTAAACCATGAATGTAATTAATACATGTATTTTAATTTTATTGGACAGCTTGTCGCACGTCTCTTTCTCTACGAGCAGATATAGTATATGATATATTTCTGTAAGATGTATGAAAGATGACTTGGTGGCAAAGTTATGTTCAAAGCCAGCAGTAAGAATAAATTGATCAAAATATCAAAAATAACAATTTTCATTTAAAACCCGATGATATTTCTTATCTATATACCAAATGAATGTTTCTTTGTTTGTCTCCTATAGACTCAAAAACTACTGGACCGATTTCACTGAAAATTTCAAAATTTGTTCTTATTAGTGCCAGGAGTGTTTAGCGAGTACTTTAAATGATAGAAAAAGTCGGGGACGTCTGAGGAAGACTTAACGGATTATCTCTGCACTGGAATGAGATACGTGGCCGTATTAAAGACGATATAATTTAGAAAGCCCCTTCTATGTCTATAAAGACTGCAAGACATACTTCCTGGGTATCTATTCCAGAGTCTCTACCACGAATTACTCGCCAAGCGCCATCTACGAACGAAAATCTCTACGACTTTTGTCATAAGTTCTATATTTATACATTCTTGAGTGTCGCACGGTTGAAGAGATGACTGTGAATATTGTCTATGTTTCTGATGTGTTTGAGGTTTCTATGGAGTTAATTTGAAATGTCAAAAACAAACCGTTGCCGCGTCGTTCTGTCAACGTTTTTATTAGCTACCGCACTTTTTCTGAAATGAATGGCGGTGGTGGATACATATCGATATGCCAGAAAAATGGTTAAAACAACTTTGCAGAATTAAACGAATCCGATACCAACTTCGAAAAGCGCGCGGGAAACGATCTTTTTTTTTGTATAAGGCAATTCACCAGGATGCAATGAGATTTTGACAGTTTTGCCGATCTCTACTGCTTCGACCCACTCGTTGTTTAAGTCGAATGAATTTTGATGTATGGCGTGTAGTATGTACTTTCGGTGAGACTCAAGAATAACAAACTCTACCAGTATATGTACTTTCGGCGGAAATTGCGAGCGATCGAGTCTGGGGAATAGATACCCTGGTTAGAAATGGTTTTAGCCGGTTTTTAAATAATTTTTCCTAAAGGTTACTGAGGGTGGATGAAAGAGCGATTGGCCTGTAGTTTAACGAGGGTGGATGAAATAATAATAATAATATTTGTATGATTTGTATTGCGCCATTTTTGTGCAAAATCACCTGAAGAGCGCTGTACAAATATCTAATACATTGCTACAATGATCTAAGTTATTACTAACTACAGGGTTTTCCAATAAGAGGTATTATTTTGATATTCAATCGTAAAAGATCAATGGTTTCGTTGCTTGTGTGGCAATTAGCGCCGTCTTGTTGAAAGTAAACGTTGTCCAGATCAATACCATCCAATTCCGGCCATAAAAAATCATTATTCATCTCTCGATAGCGCAATCCATTCACCGTAACTGTTGCTCCAGCCTCATTTTCGAAAAAGTAAGGTCCAATGACTCCGCCGGACCATAAACCGCACCAAACAGTCACACATTGAGGATAGAGAGGCTTTTCAACAATAACTCTTGGGTTTTCCGAGCCCCAGATGCGACCATTTTGCTTGTTGACGAAGCCACCGAGGTGGAAATGGGCCTCATCACTCAAAATGATTTGCATTTGATTAACTCAAGTGAATTTTAATAATTTCAATGCGTTGTTGAAGCGTGTATTGATCCATTTTTATTAATGGAGTAGTTTCTACTTGTCAAATGTCAAAAAATGACAGCTTCAATAACATCTACCGAAATAGCGGGCTATTCAAAATAACACCTCTTATTGGAAAATCCTGTATATATGGAGATAATATACAGTACCATACTTACCTGGTAGGTCACTTGAGATTAACACTTAATTAACATTAACTAATTGTTTATTAGCGAAATTTAGGACATAATTGGAGAATTGGATAAAATTGGACTTTCTCTCAGTAATGGTATATTTAATTTAAGGGTATGACAGCTTAAAAAGGTAAGTTTTTAGTTTAGACCTGAATTCTGTTGGACTTGTTATGGATCTTCGTTCCGGAGGGAGTTTATTCCAAGCCTTTGGCCCAGATGCTTTGAAAGCGCGATCACCAAACTTAGTATGTATTTGGCTTGCGCTTAGATTCCATCAGTCTGCCTACAGCTGATGATGTTGCTTATTTCAGTCTACCTGACCTCCACAGCCAACTTTAATAAACCAAGTTTATTACAAATACATCAAAGGCCTACAGACACTAGCCGGAAAATGCCGGAAAACGGAGATTTAAGACATTTAGACAGTAACAAAAAAAATATCACCTTAGAATGTGACACTATCAAGTTTAGAAGTGTTCATGTTGTTAGAAAAATAGGCAGGCTATACACTACTACAATACAAAACTTGACTGCCCAACCGTTGCAATGTCGCATCCCTGACTAAAAAATGTATATCTACGAGTGTCATATCAGACAGCGAACAAATATTTGTGGTGGGAAGTAAGAGCTTCATAGATGCACGCACAGATGGCAGTGCATAGAGTTTGTGTGGAAGTCCGCAAGATGGAGCCAGTGGCCAGTAGTCGCCAGGGCCAGTGGGAAGGCTCTCAGAGAAACTTACTGTTTCAGATTCCAATTAGCAAGCTTCTAGTTAGGTCGACTATCGAGTCACCATTATAATATGTGGAGTATTAATAAATCCCTGATTAATCTAAAAGAACCATTTAATTATAAACTCTTTCCAAGACGAGTTGGAGACCTGTTTGTACGAACACAACAATTTGTAACACAACATGCAATGCAATATAAGTTTGCTTAAAATTATCAAAGTTTGTATGTCGCTGGCACACAAACTGTGCACTGAACGGACATGAACACTATGGAAAATCCGTACGCGGCTTAACATTTCCTCTAAAATGATATCAATAGATGTTGAGGGAAATTATTTTCCTCAATGTCTCATATTCTGGGATGCGGTGCGGGGGTCTTTCTGACGCAAGGAGTGAACCTGGGTCTTGAAGACACCCATGTTGTAGGAGGGAGGTAACACACAGGCCGTCAAATCATTCCAAAGCTAAGCTGATGAACTGAAGAATGAGTCGTAGAAACAATGTTGAATGTGAACAAATTTTTTGTTTTGTGTGTTTTGTGCAGTCAGCAGTTGTGTCCTATTAAAGTGTCTGCGGGCCTTGTAAAGTACACCCCGCTTCTGTGAGGCTAACTTGATTCTATCTTCGATGGAGCATCCGTGCCTGAGCTGATCATTTAGAGTTACACCAAGCATATCAATGGAAGGCATGTTGGGAAGATTCCTTCTGTTGAAGGAGACTAGATTTTCATTTCAATCCCTTTTAGATCAAATCAGCAGGGCCGGATAATCTCATTAGATGTTAGGTATTATCAGCGCCTTTGCAATTCAGCCCCCGGAGCGGACTGCTCCAGTTGTGCCTGCACAGGGCCGGCCCTGGTAGTCAGACATGATTGTATTTTTGAAACATTAAAATTAAAGACTAGATTGCGTTATCCTCTACTCCTCTGATAGTAACCAGTACTGACTACATAGTTTACCAGGGTTGTAATTGGGCATTTGACAATATTTTCTTGTTCCATTACTTGCTTTTCCAAGTGTCTGAATCCCATCAAGACGGGACTTTATATTTATATTAAATTAACTAGCTGACGTGTACCCGTCGTCGCTGGGGATAATCCTTAGGAGATGGACGTGTTTCATCGCTCACTTTTCTGTAGGCCTTTTTAAGATGTACAATTCCGTAGTACATTATTTTGATGTGTCTCATAAGATTTAGCCAGAGTTAGCAATGTAAGCGCCTGTATTTTTTTTTTTACTTGATTACAAACTTTTTTAACTTGATTGACTTTTCTGTTTTTTCTATAAATATAATATGCATGTATTATAAACATAAACCTTCCGGAACAAATTCTGGAGAAGCAGTCGATTTAAAATTTAAAATTTAATTTAAAATTAGTGTGAATTAATTTTTAAAATATAAACATAAATGAATTAATTAATTTTAAATATATATAATGGACAAAAGAGACATCTCTGATCAGTTTTGAATAGATTTTGCTCTGCAGGTGAGTGATAAACGAACCTTTGTGATAAACACTTTTGCATTGATCAGATGGATTCATCCAGTTTGTATCATTTGTCAAAAGAGGTCTATTGAAGACTAAAATGTTTGAAATATTTTTGACAATAATGTGCAGTGCGTATTATTACAATGTGCTGATTCATCTTATTAATAATTCTACTCTCTTGAGAGCTGGTGACATATTATAATCTCCTAGTGCGAACTCAAATATATTTTGTGCTGAGTTGCCGTCTGCCGCAAAATTTAAGATCAAGGGACAAAACTCATTGCAAGTGGGATTCTCTGGTGAGTCTTTCTGTTTATATGTATTTGGTGGCTGGTTATAAGTTGTCTTCTCCTGCAGAGTGAATTCATTGATCAATCCATTTTTTTCATAGGGATTTAAAATATTCCCTGATGGTCTGTGCTATTTACAAGCCAGATTATCACCAAATTCTCTAAATGATAGTGAAAACCCTATTAAAATCTGTTGCGTAGTTTAGAAGAACTAAGCTCACAAACAGACAGACACGAATACCAATATTATTTTATATTATTTAGAGATAAATCATTTTCTCCTGCTGTCAACCAGCGACATCTAACATCAGAGCATCGAAGCTTACCAGTCTGCCAAAGAGGTTGACTGAGTTGACATGAACCATTTGCAATTGTAAACTAAAAAGGAAGAACAATAATTTTTGATATATTTTTATTTATTTAGGAAGAGTGCAAGGCGTTTGATGTTGTATATTATTTACAATGGTATTATTACATACACAGAAAAAAGTACACACATACTAACAAATCATAAATAATAGACAAGCCTAAATAAAGACAAAACAATAGACAGTAAGGTTCAAACCAAATTATTCAAACTGAATTTAATAAATAATATGACACTGGATGGATATAATAACTATATAGCGAAAATGAATAACAAAGAAATGCCGTTTGAGCATAATTTTTTAATTATTTAGAAAACTAATTCAAACTAAAGGGTAAAAATTCTACTTTTTTTATTCACTATTTATTAATTAATTATTTAAATATTAATTATTCTTTTTTCAAAAAACAAAAAGAATTCATAAAGAAAAATAGACACTTTTTTTTTCCTTTTTATATCATTTTGTCTATGGAAATTATGTTTTAGGTGAACCTAAAAAGCCCTGGAAATAGCATCAGTGCGATTTTGTAAGAATGTCATTGAAGCCATATCTAGAGTGAGGGGAAATTGCCTGGCAGCCATCTTATATGACAATCTTTTGAAATGATTTGCTTGCAAAATGGTGCATAATGAACTATTATAATTTTATTTTTATGTTAATAATGAAATTATACAGGCTTGTGATTTTTTGGAGTATTTTATGAGCAAGGAATGGGATATGTAATTTAAATTTTTTTGTAGATATTGGCATTTTTCATACATCTTCCCCCTCCCCCCTTGGCTTCTAATTGTTCTCGAATTACTCCGTCCAGGGCTTTATATGATGTTTTAAAACATGGTCCTCATAACCCTGGACGGAACTATTCGAGAACAATTAGAAGCTGCAGAGTGAGGTGAAATATGTATGAAAAATGTCAAACCTACTTACATTTTTTAATGACACGTCCCATTCCTTGTCTTATCAAACAACATAAGCCATAAAAAATCATATGCCGTTTTAAATGCATTAAAAATAGTTACAATGAAACCAGTTTGCATACAAATCATTTCAAAAGTTTGTCATACAAGATGGCTGCCAGGCGATTTCCCCTCAACCTAGAATTGGCTTCAATGCCATTCATACAAAGTCATAATAATGCTCTGTCCGGGCGTTTTTGGTCCACGTTTTAAGATAATGAACACACTAAGTATTACGACTTGTAAAAATAACTAAAAATGTCTTAAAATTCTACATGAAAGAGTGAAACATAACCTCAAACAACCTTTCTTACATCATTATCCATCCTTTTCCCCTTATTCTTGGTATTTTTCAAGTAGTTATTATAATATTGTTGCTTACCTTTGAACCATTTGCCGTTTGAAAGAAAATGTTGAATTGTTTATTTTTCCTTTTCTACAGTAAGTACTTGTAAGTTGCAAGTACTTATACATAACAAAAAAACAAGTACTTATCATTGATCAATTTCTATTTTATGAAGATATCTTTAATCTTAAGTAGGTACTTACCATAATTTTTTCCAATTGCAATGTCTCATTTATTCATATTTATGACTTTATAGTAAAAAAATAATATAATATGAATGTGGATAGGTACCAAAATATAATACCACATCACACTGACAGAAAAATGAATGCACAAGTACTTATCCTTTTTTCAAGCATACTACGATATAATTAATCTATTTATTTTTTGACATTTTATTCTAAAAATAAAAAGAAAAAATACTGTTAGGAAATAAGAAAGTGTTAAAATAATATATCGACAATTTTTTGGTTGACGGATTAATGTGAAGTGCTAATTTTTCGCCAAATAAAATATGTCGGCCATTTTGTTTAAAATCTCAAATATTAATTTTCCCGCCATATAATTGTCGGCTATTTTTTTTTCAAATGTAAAATGTTGGTTTTACTGTCATATAAATGTCAGCCATTTTGCTTAAAATGTTAATTTTTCTGTTTTATAAATGTCGGCCATTTTGTTTCAAATCTTAAACGTTAATTGTCCCGCCATATTTTCAGCCATTTTGTTTCAAATGTCAAATGGTAATTTTTTCGCCAAATAACAAAAAGTTTTAAAAAAGCTTAAGCGTCGACTTTGTAGGGGGAGCCGGGTATGTGATCGTCACCCCACTTGACGAGCACGAGATATTCGCCCTTATCGCGTACCAGGTAGGATACTTCGTAGTTGTTCTTTCCCTTGTGCTTGACGTACACCTCCTCGCACGGGCCCTTGGGGCCGTACACTCCTGCGTACAAAATGTTGTTACCTGAAAAAAATAACAGTTATTAAGATATTTAGTTATTAGTGCAACATTTATCTCAATCGTCTGGAGCCATTGAGAGTATGGCATCCCCAATTGGGATATTTTGTGCAGCGATAGATAGTGGGGGGGGGGGGAAATGGGGAAGAGGAAGGAGGGGGAGTACCTGGATATTCAGATATGGTCACCAAACACGGCTAAAGTAATTTCAAGCAATGTTTCAATTCTGGCGGTCGTCCACATATTATTTGAAATTAATTTATTAACCTTGAAATATTTTTTTTTTATTCCTTGTAGTCTCTGTATTTTAATTTTATTACCCAGTATTTTATAACCGTTCCGTTGCAAACATTCAAAAAAATAAATACAGAGTTTTCCAATAAGAGGTGTTATTTTGATATTCAATCGTAAAAGATCAATGGTTTCGTTGCTAGTGTTTCAAGTAGCGCCGTCTTGTTGAAAGTAAACGCTGTCCAGATCAATACCATCCAATTCCAGCCATAAAAAATCATTAATCATCTCTTGATAGCGCAATCCATTCACCGTAACTGTTGCTCCAGCCTCATTTTCGAAAAAGTAAGGTCCAATGACTCGAGAGTAGAATAGAAAGGCTTTTCAACAATAACTCTTGGGTTTTCCGAGCCCCAGATGCGACAATTTTGCTTGTTGACGAAGCCACCGAGGTGGAAATGGGCCTCATCACTCGAGATGATTTGCATTTGATTCACTCAAGTGAATTTTAATAATTTCAATGCGTTGTCGAAGCGTGTATTGTTCCATTTTTATTAATGGCGTAGTTTCTACTTGTCAAATGTCAAAAAATGACAGCTTCAAAAGTAACATCTACCGAAATAGCGGGCTATTCAAAATAACACCTCTTATTGGAAAACCCTGTATATACTTGGGCAAACAGGGTTTAATATCCGCAACCTACGGATTCATTTAAGTGATTTATTTTTGGAGTATTCATTCGTGTTGCGCTATTTCTTTATTTGGCCAACATTTCGGATGAGGAGAGATGTGTTCACTGATGGACACTGTAATGCTGTCCGAAAATTTGGTCAAAGAAAGAGGTAGCGCCACACGGCATAATACCCCAAAAATAAATCACTATCAATCAACCACGGAGACCGTCAATAAATCTATGGAATGCAGCAATAGATTTAGAAATGTGACGAGGATGAGAATACCCTATAAAAATAATAATCAAATTTTGATGTTTTGTATAGCGCCGTTTTTGTGAAAAATCACCTCAAGGGCGCTGTACATGAATATTAATGTCAATAAAGTTTCTCACTAGTTTGTCAATTATGTGCCCAGTGCACTGTACGAGCATAAAGATAACTTGGCCGATGTTTATCAAAACAAACATTATAATTTCATGACATAAATTCAAATCAAAGATTTATTTCTTAATACAGTGAAAGTTGAACAAAAAACCAATTATGTAGCTAATAAAAAGTCACATAAGAAATGCATATTACCAGTGCAAAAGATGTTTCTAGCTTGCGTACAGCCCACAATGAACGTCAATATGAAACTGAATTGTTACACACGGTGTGGTGTGAACCCTTGGACTGAAGCCAGATACGAAGTGTATTATATATGAGGAAATTATGTCTATTTAACGGTGTGCTGCAATATGTAAAGTCCTAAAGATTGAATCGATCATACATAGATTCCATAATCAATCAATCAATCAATTTATACTTATTGTCATCGATTTTAATAGAGGAATGTGCTTCTTTTATCTATGTAAAACCAAATTACTGTCTACTGGGTGGTATTTATACATATATTAATTTCTGAGATTCCTCTACCTGAGGGAGTATGGCTACTACCCGTGGCTCTATCCTACTGACTTTCTCTTGGGCATGCTCGGTATGAACCATCTACGGGTCAGAAGAGATGTGCATATTGTATCACACTTCTTCAAACTGATTTGTGGATGGTTTGAAAATCCGACTATCATGGAGAGTATTAGTCTCTATGTTCCTGATGGTTATCTCCGTCACCGACAGCATAGACTGGTTTATCTCCCGGCCTGCAGGACTAACTTGCCTGCAGGTCATGCCGGTGGGTAGAGCAATCTTGCTGTTGAACAGAATCAATTCGGATATCGACATATTTAGCTGAAGGTGAAGCTGCCTTTAAAAGGCAAGCTCTATTGATGCTGGTATAGTTTATACACCGCTTACTTATTATGTAATACCATTTTACAAATGTACTTAAAAACAAAATAAAATGTAATTTTGTAATGTTTTTAAAGGAATAAACTAATTGAATATCTATTCTCCCTACTGTTATCAGGAGATCGAGAGCTTTCAAAATGTCAATTGTCTTAGGTAGGTTTTTACGAGTTGATTTTTGATCTGATAGCATGGTACTTACTATATGCGAAGATACTAATTTTAAATAGTTTTGCTGGAGTCAATGCAATATTCATGAAATTATGATGAACAAACCGTTGAAAACACTGTTCCTGTTGAAAATCTCTCTTACAATACCTTACCAGACTATTTGTCTATTTTAAATTGATTATCAATTAATAACATCAAAATCCCTCATCGCTCAGTGAATATAATCGTCCATACTGATAAAATTAGGTAAGTTACGTCATGTTCGGTGAGATGGTAGTACGTAATTACTCACATATACGTTATATTTGACATTTGTTACTGCTAGTGCCTCGGTGTCTAAAAAGGGAACTATACTGCGGCTTACCAAGGCTTGAGCGGCTGATTTAGCCTCCTTAAATTTGAGCAAAGAATGTCGCTCATAGCGAGGATATGGACCAACTGATATACTGGACCATATACATAGGAAAACAGGGTTTCAATGACGAATAGCCAAACCTAAAAAATATTGCATCTCGCCTGCCTTAAAACAGACAATGTCTGACAAGGAATTCAAATATATATATTTTTTTTACAGCCTGAGGAAAATGATTTCCTTCACGGCCTATGTCATCTTTGGGTATGCTGTGTGGAAGGTCTTTTTAAGGAGAGGAAGGAGTGGACGTTCTGGGAAGGAAAAAGGTACGAGGGGTGGGTAGGAATCTAGGGATCAGAATGTCTAGGAGTGAGTGATATATGCGAATGAAGACTAATGAAATGAGTCGTGTAATTTCTATACCCGCTATATCAACTTTCATTGATTTGGAGAAAACCGCAAAAAACTGTCACATCTCTAGCGTACATAAGTAATTGCATTACAATTTTTTATATAATGAATTGGAGTAATAAAATTTCGAAAAGCATTTATTTTTCTATATGTATATGTCTAGCAATAATTAAGTAATTTCGATAAATAAAATGGATAAAGCGGATTTCGATACTCGCTTCATATATATATTCGTGATATAGAGGCTTTTGAAAGTCAACTGAGCTGACATGGCGGGTTTAGAAACACACGCGTAGATCATTTTGACACACGAGCGTGGCGTCAGAGCGGCGGCCATATTGTATTTTGGCAAAATAACTGCTTGTGATTGGTTGAATCCGATTTAGCGCGTTTTGATAGTAACTTTCTGTATGATATAGCGGATTTGGTTTCTCACTCGCAGTTTTAACATGGTTTTTGGTCGTGATAAGGAGGGTTTTGAAACTCAATTTTAGGCTCCTCTTGTTAATGTGAACAAGATGTCATACTCAGATCATTTTGTCAAAAAATCGGATATAGCGGGTATAGAAATTATAGGATTCATATATCCATTCTGCTGCGGCGCAAGGCGATGGGTCATGAGAGACCAGTTGAAGAGGCCAAAGGGTCTCCCTAAATCAGCCTCTCCCGATCTGGCACGCCATACAGCTGGTGAACAAACCTCACCTGATGAACCCGGGCACCCTTGCTAAATTACGAAACGTAGCGAACCGTGGTGACCTATGGCAGAGCTGTTGGTTGGTTATCCAATAAATGGTTCCCAGGGCGGCGGTACCCAAACCAGCCTCTCAAATTAACATGAAAACTGGGCTCAATATTCTTTCTCAAAAGCTTGGTACATGTTTTTTTTACAAGCTTAAAATAATCTCAGAAAATTCATTAGTAGATGAAATTACCAGCATCCCCAGCCTGCACGGTGAACTGGTTCATCTTGGAGAGGTATGCTTTCTTCAGACCCATGCCTTTGGAGGTGACCTTGCTGGCGTCAGACTTAAAGTGCGGCAAGATGGACCCGGCCTTCTGCCCGTTCTTAGCCAGTTTCTGCACCGTCTCCACGATGACTGACGACGTCTCTTGGGCTCCGAACTCTGCCAAGTTGTCACCTGGAATGGGAATACATGGTATTTATATAAGCTATCAATATGGACAGAAACTCACTGAGGGAAGTGGTAGGACTACTAACGGGACACTGCCATCTCAGGAGACATATGCAGTTGTTGGGAGTGGAAAACACCAACAGATTCAGGAAATGTCAAGAGAATGAAGAGACTCCAATTCTCCTTTGTCCCGCTCTGTTGGGAACAAGGCTCAGATACCTGGGAAGACACATTGTAGAACCAGAAGACATATCCAATGACAACCCTGGTGAACTTTATAAAAAGGACCGGATTACTGTAAAAGGAATGAAGTAAAATGAGAGATAGCACAACAGTGGTTATTATGTCGATAGTTATAAAAAATCACCCCATGACTTCAAACCCTGAGACATTGCGGTGTAGTGTTCTGTTTGTTATTTAAAAATGACTTTGAAAATTTTATTTTGCTGGTAGTTCTGTGAACAGTTAGTAGATGTCGTGTTCATAAAAGTGTATTTCTAATTTTCTCAAATAATTAATCGAAACCATAATACCTCTGAAATCATTAGATTTTTAAGTAGGTGCTTAAATACCTACCTACTTAATTATAAACCATATATTTTATTTAAGGCGATGCACTACGTCGTGTAATATTTTAAATTGAGCCGCTATCAATAAAAACCCTTACGTAGATGGCGATAAGGTATTCCCGCTTAACACCATCCGCCTGTTTTGATTTATGCAAGAAAAAAAAATGGCCAAAAAGTGCCTTTTATTTTATTTTGTGGATGTTCAGGCATAAATATTAAATTTTTTTTCGATCATTTTATAAATAACTTAATTTGCCACATTATACAATAAAATCATAACCGAAAATGGGTTCGTAAGTAGGAGATTTTGAAAAAATGTTTTCATAGGCCTTTACATTATTTTTTTCTGGGCTTATAAAAAGACTTATCTAAAAAATACTCGACTATTTCAAAGACCAAGATGTATTCTACTCGCAGAATTTAATTAAAACATCTGAAACATTTCTAGGCGACCAAATTTTAAAACCAAAAACACATGATTTTGAATTACTACGTATGGCATCGCCTTAACATTTTTTTACAATTACAAATAAGGAATTATTCAACTTGTCCAAAGAAACGTGAATGACAATGACAATTCTTTTTTCAAACTTTCTTCTGGCAGGTTGGTTAAATACATTTACTACGAGCCTTGGTAGCTATCGTTATAATGAAAAAAATACGAATAAGAAAGTCCAAATAAACATGGCGATTTCACATTTGAAAAAAGAATTTATCTTTACAGAACTATTGTCAAAGTTAGCCATCTAGTCAAAGTAAAGCTTGCTTCAATTAAAAAGTGGATGCGGCAGATTTTCTAAAACGGAAAAAGAACACACAAACACATTTACAGACAGATGAAATGCCAAACGGTCGAGGACTATAACAGGACTTCATTATGCTCAATATTGATATGTATGTAAAGAATTTTATTTAGGGAGCGCATGGGTTTGATGAACTAATCAACGATAGGTACTTTGGCAAAACTGATGATTTTTTCTAAACGGTTAGTTGGGAAATTGCAAAAAACTGATACTGGTGTCAAATAAGATATTTACAACATGTGTTTGTTTGTTTTAATTGTAATATTGGATGGAATAAGACGAGTTTGCAAGAAACAGTAATTTTTATAGTTATTTTTCCATGGGAATAAGTAGCTTTTGCAATATTGTATTGCAAAAATATTGGATTCACGGTGACCGGATAAATCATCAAAATGATAACACATCTTTAACAAGTTATATAAAGTCATGGAAAGTGATGAAACAAAAACTTTATTAACTGGGTTAAGTAGGTTAGGTTATTAGGTTAGGTTTAAATTTTTTTTTTCATCGTTTCTAATGACTTTATATCACCTTTTAAAGGTGTGTTGAATTATCACTGTGTTGAGTTATCATGGAACCTGCATTCACATGTCAAATTTGATAAAAATTAGAATAAGTCAGTTTTGCAAAAATACCACTTTCAAAAGTCGTTACTGAGATCGATTATCTCTATGATTGCTGCGAAGGTCGACTAATCACCAATAATGTTGATAAGAAACGTTTATCCTGTTTTAATTCTGAACAAATTCATAACCCACCTGTGCACTCAATCTTAAATGGTGACCCCACGATATGGGCGCCGTTGTACTTGATGCTCATGTAATAGTATCCGGGAACCAGTGGCGTGTAGCGCACCTTGTAGCCCTCCTCAACCTCAGTGCAGTCCATGGCTACGCGGGAGGGGCCGTCAATGGTTACAGCCAGAGTGCCAGCTCCCGCGTTGCAGGTATCAATGATTAGGTCGGTCTTGGCACCTGGAAACAAAATGACAATAACTATATTGAAAAATGTTTTATTTAAACTTCTTAAAAACATATCTGAATACTCCACTGCCCAACATAAATACTACTCAACCAGGGCAATAAGCCAAAATGTAGGTTCTGGTTATTACCAAATCACCTATACATATTGTATTTTTATGCCTTTCTTGAAAGAATGAAGTTTTTATATGGACAAAAATATTTAATAATAACCTTAAGTCAATGCACAAACGCTGTTAACAGAAACTAAAATATAATTTTGAAGAAGAAACAAAACTAAAAGAAACATGAAACAAAACAAGATCCAGAAAATAAAAGATAACGGTCACAACTAGGAATCGAACCCAGCATCTCTTGTCTTACCGGGACAGCGTCTTAACCACTCAACCACTGAAACTTAGTTATTAAAGGTATGTATTTGTCAATCTCATATCTCAAATTCAGAATTAACAATATTATCTTGCAACTAATTTTTTGCAATATTTTTGGAAGCTACCTTTTCAAATGATCACAACTTTATAATGAATTGGTTTGTAACTTAGATATTTTAAACTATTCTCTGTCTTGTTCTGTTTTATGTTTTGTTTAGATTTGTTAGTACATATTATCTTCTGCCTTAATGATATTTTACTAAATCTTTGAATATTTACATTTCATACAAAACTTATTTTTATTTACAATGTACACAAAAATAATAGTAAAATCCAACACACGTATCAAACCAGAAGCCTTAGCAGAAACAATTTGAAAATTCCAGTGACTGCTACTACGATGTAACAAAAAACACGTAGGTTCATATCCATTGTGGACCAAAAATGTACAAAAAACTCTCCCACTAGGTAAAACACTGAGAATTGTCATTCTTAGGTAAAAAATTACCAAATTGCTTATTGACTGGAGAAAAAAGGAGTCCAAGAACCAGTTGAAAATAATTTTCAAAACTAATGTGACTGCTTCGAGTGCAGCTCCGCTAAGTTTACCAAGGCTGCAACTAATGGGATTAAGACTATTTTTATCACATTTGGCGGTACATCTTAAGTATAAAATTGGGTGTAATAATTACTATATTTTCTGAACAGCCAACTTTCAGTACGAGAGGACGCAAGAATTAAATGTAAATAATATACCAATAACTCACCAGTTTTGACAGGGTTCAATCCGTTTCCATGAGCGTGCACCGCCGCGGGATCTGCATCATCCTTGCCCACCTTGATGCGCAGCGGTGATGCGGGGATGTGCACGCCGTTGAACTTGACGTGAATCTGGTGGATACCATTCTCTCGGGGCATGAAACGCACCGAGTACTGGTCGCCGTCAATGTTCTGGATGAAACAGTCGTCCACTGTGCCAGATGGGGCTTTTATCTGGAAGATAAAAATCATGTTTTAATGTACGCTCGTGAAACACCCTCGAGATGTGGTGCTCCAAAAGAATGCTCAGAGTTCCATGGACAGCTAGACGCACCGAGTTTGGAAGACATAGGCATCAAAAAGAGAATATTAACCATCTGCCCGAAAGATACTTTGAACCCATTGCTTGACAAAACTAAAACCTTGAACCTAGAGAAGTTTGCTGGCAAAGTGGAAAACGCGTTGCATTGATCAAGTATCACAGACTCTGGAACACTGGTTTCCGTGGCTCCTCAAGCAGTGCAGTACGTTGGGGAGTGGAGGAGTTTGGTCAATCAGAGCAATTGAGGTGCGGACCACGATCACTTAAGAAGTATGTTTGCGAGAGATTCATGCAGTTAATTCCGTTGATCCTTGTGTAAAACTGTGGCAGCTTATCAATCTGCAGAACTTCGGAGAATCGCACCATCTCCAACAGGTTCCCGTTTCTAATCTCGTAGGAAATTCGCATGGTTAGGTTAGAAGTTTGTTGTAACTCGGGGTTTGTCTCACAGCTTTTTAAATAATACTCCAGGGTCAACAAAACATTTTGGACTTTATTTGTGATAGATAACAATTAGCTCGGACGGATGATTTAGCAGGCAGTGGAAATTATTTTGGACCTCGACCATGAGTTTGCAATAGTATTTATTATAGTCTCAATCCCTGCATTATCAACAGCTATGTGACATCTATGGGTAAATTCTTAAACTACTCTCTAGGATATCAGTTGTATACGTTACATAAGGTGATTCATCTTAGCATCTAGCTCCGTTGAACCTTATATGAAATCGTGACAGCTTATCAATCTGCAGACCCTCGGTGAATTGCTCCACCTCCAAGAGATGCGCATCTCCAATCTAATCAGATATCCACACAGTTAGGTTAGGTTACATAACTCACCCTAGCATCCAGCTCTCCCTTAGCTCCGTTGAACCTAATGTAGAACTGAGCTGGCTTGTCTACCTGCAGACCCTCTGGGAACTGGGCCACCTCCAGGAGATGAGCGTCTCCGATGGCTGAGGATATCCAGACCCTGAACGGGGAGTCGGGGATGTGTTGGTCGTTGAACTTAAGACCCACACGGTATTCCCCTGGAATAGAAAGAAAGAGTTATTGTTAAGGTACTCATAAAATGTTAATATGTTTTGTTAGTAGAGTTTGCAGTACGAGTTGCGTAATACCTTTTTTGAAAATGATTTCATTTGTACCTTTATAAAACTAGGTATTTACATAATCAAAAACAATAATAATAGTTATGATTTGGCTAAAGAAGCCAACACGGCATAATACCCCAAAAATAAATCACTATACAGTATATAATTATAGTACTTATAATTTTAGATCAAATCAGGCTTTATTGATTTTAGAAAATAGTTTCAGAGGTGCGAAAAGAAGTATTATGGCGGTTCAGACGTTTCGATTTTAGTTGATCAACTCGACACTTGTAAACATATTGATTGACAAGTGTGAACCTTCTGTCAACAAAGTTAATCAAGTTTTTTGTCAGAAATCTTGTCGGTCAATAAAAGTTGATCAACTAAAATTGAATGATCTGAACCCAGTATTTGGGTATTTTCAGATTTTTTTTATTCTGGAAAAAATTAAGATATTAACGGTATTTTTTATGTTGATGAATAAAGTTTCTATGATGAAAACGACATGGCGTTGACGTCACATATGACGTTGTAGCCAGTTGGAACGGTTTTTAGGTCATTTTTATGAAATCAATAATTATTAATGCAAACATAAAAATTACATATTTTTAGTACGAAAATCATAATAAAAAAATAAACCTTAGATCTTTCACACATTTTTAACAGTATTCGCAGCTTTTGAAAATACCCCATTATCAGAGAATTTCTTATAGGAATTTTGAACGAAAATACTTAATATTGAGCTGTATCACAGAAAACTTTTATTTTTTTATGATTTTGGTGTCTGTCAATATTAAGTGGGTACATATTTTGACTAACCGTATATATAAAATTTACTCACCGAGTTATTCCACCATACTTATTTTACAATAAGTTTACGTTTACATTCCCATGTTGAGCCTTCAAGTTGTGTTGAAATAGTGTTATGTAAGGTTAGGTTAGGCACACACGGTTAATTTGGCACTGAAATGCAATACAAACACAGGCAGATACAGTTCCACAGATAGGAACGCTAATCACAAATAATGCAATGTTAAATGTTAATGTAAGTATATCAAAAGAGTTGAACAAGAATCAATTAACAATCTTTGTCCATTGTAATAAATGAAATAGGTAACACATAATAGCAACCATCCCACCTCCCTTAGTGGACTTTCCTGCTTGGAGTTAGGTTGACTTAAGTACTTCGTAATGCCGGGAGTGATATATTTATGAATGCCTGGTTCACATGAGGATAGGACAATACTGTCATATCTCAGCTCCGGACCCAGTGTTCTAGTGTGAACAGTAATTCGGAGGATAAAGCAATGAACCAAGACATTGTCCCAGAAATAGACGAGCAAGCTACCTTCGCAGGATAGTGTTCCTCACCGTTCGCTTACCGTGTACGTATTTACCAAATATACCAAATATTTTTTGCAAATTTGCTCGTAATGCGCAAAGTCATGTATCCATTTTCGCAGCATCCCACGTGTGATTAATTTTAGAATTATTGTATTGTCCCATCGCCTACCCTGCGCGGTCGAGGCTATTCACGGAGCTGAGACAGGACAATATTGTATTGTCATTGTTCTCGTGTGATCTCGGCATAAGTCAGGCTAAGTGCTCTAACTACACTACATTTCCTCAAACACATTTTAATAAAAAATAATACTTAATCACTTACTTTTAACCACTTTTATTGTTTAGATACAACCGTCATGTTTCGCGAACAATGCTCACACCATCAAAGTTTATTTAAAACTAAATTACAATTATAGACTTAAAGATGTAGATGGGAACAAATAAGTAAAACCTGAGAGGTATTGCTCATGGGACATGTTGGTTGTAAGTAAACAATACAAGTTTTTTACACACTATTAATTATTATTCATTCTTTAAACTTTGGTTAGGTTGGGTCAAAAACTTTGTGGGTTGTAAAATAAATTTTTAGAGTGATTGAATTTGCTCTCACCAGGTTCTTCAACCATGTAGCTCACATCGCAAGAGCCATCCCGCCTGTCCTTGAAGTCAATCTCCGCCTTGGATGGACCCTCCACGGAGATGGCAAGTTGCCCGCCCCCAGCCTCTCTAGTCCAGACGTTGAACTCGTTCCTCGCCCTCTGTTCTCCTCTCTCTAGTCCGGTTCCTCCAGCCTTTACGAGATGGGCGCCGGAGTCGCGGAGCGGACCCACTGTGAACTGGAATGGTGATCCTGGAGAAGAAAAAATAATGATATAACAGCTGTGTCATTGAAAAACAAGAATAAACTTGGGAGATAATGCGAAATGGGCCTATTCTTCTGTTTCGTGTGATGGTACACATGGTATGATGGGTTATTCGTTAGGTACTCAACCAGTGGACAATCCAGTTTTACCCATTTTTGGTGGTTCCCATCCATGCAAAGCCGGGAGCTCTTATAGTTTTACATTTGCCTTGTCAATTGTGTAGATAACAACAGCAGCTGAAAGCATAATGCAAGTGACTCTAAAATGTAAGTAATAATCACCGACTCACCAGGAATGTGGATCTCCCTATACTTGACAGACACGGTGTGAACACCTAGTTCCTTGGGAACGAATACCACGGAGTAGAGTCCGTCCTCTATTTCCTGGATCTCTGCATCCTCACACAGACCTCCGGGGCTTGTGACGGTGGCGGCCAGGTCGAAGGATGTGATTCCTGAAAAACACATTCAGATTATTAAGGAGTTTTTTGGGAATACATATACATACAGTGTGAGAAGGAATATTGATAAGTCTAATCTTAGGTATCTAAATCGTGGAAGTAAACATCATAATCTAAGGCATAAGAACTAGAAACCAGCAGGTGTTCTCCAAGAGGCAGTCAAGACTCACAAAGGTTTGTAGCAAGTTTTTCCCAAGATATATTTTTTATATTGTTTTGGAAACCAACAGTACGTAGATAAAATGAGTGGTAAACTTTTTACAAGGCTTTAGAAATTATTACAAAGATCGGTACAAAGGGGGGGTTAGTATACGATGTAGTACTATGTGTCTGAGTTGTGTTATATGTAGAGTGAAGAGTTGCGAGTGCGCATTGATTAAGTTAAGAGTAATGTTTTTTTTTTAAATGATGTTTGGGGGTCAAAAATATTTCGAGAATGGAGTTGGGACTAGGACAAATATTATTGATTGTTTGATTGTTGAAAACCTCAAAAAGGCAACTCGATAATCAGACAAACTCCCATAGATATGCCAGCTTCAAGAAGTTGTGTTTTCGCATAATAAAAAAGTATTGTTACCTGGCATCTTGAAAGTGAGCTTGCACTTGGTTCCCACTTCAGTGACTGGAACAGCTTCCCTCTGCCTCTGAATCTTCTCACGCTGCCTATTGGATCCCTCACCGGTGATCTGAAACATAAAACACCATTTATGTTCCAAACTCCTACCTCCCAACCATCCGTAGAAAGTGAGACTATGGCATCCTCAATTGGGGTGTGTTGTGAGGCTGCAGGTAGTGGCGAGAAGAAAAATATGAAGAAGAGGAAATTGGGTAAGTACCTGGTTATTCAGATCTCGTTATCAAACACGGCTAAAGCCATTTCAAGCAATTTTTCAATTCTGAATGATGGTCTTATATCAGTGCGATACTGAGAGTATCTTCCACTCTGGAACGTGGCGCAAATATACTGTATAGTTTTTTCTCATACACGCTTCTGGCTTTTTGCGGATGATAATAAGATTCTTCAGACAATTAAATCCTACCTTGACTGCTTACATTTTCAACGTGATATTGACTCGTTTAATAATTGGTGCAAAATAAACTGCATGGAACTTAATGTTGATAAATGTAAAATTTTGTCCTTTTATAGAACCAAAAAACCTATTCAGTTTGATTATAAATTAAACAATGTTTGTTTATCTACTGTAACATCTATCAAGGATCTTGGGGTCACTCTAGACTGCAAACTTTCTTTCCGTGAGCACATTAACAACATTGTTAACAAATCACTTAAACTACTTGGCTTCGTTCATAGAATAACCTCTGACTTTAAACATATAAGTACCCTTAAAACTCTTTACTGCTCGTTAGTTCGCCCTCACCTTGAATACGCTAGTGTTATTTGGTCTCCTTTCTATGCTGTCCACATCTGTCACATAGAATCCGTACAACATCGCTTCCTACGAGGAATCGCTTGGAGGTTGGGTCTTGAAAGAGGAGAGTACTCATATGATGAAGTTGAACAAACTTTAAACATTTCTTCTTTGGAGAAACGTAGAAGGGACACTGATCTGATTTGCATATTCAAGATTATCAATGGTATTACAGACTCACCTGCTTTGTTGCAACTTATCCAATTCAACATCCCTTCCCGTAGACTCCGAAATAATGAATTGCTGTTCGTCAATCAACATTCTACCAATTATGGATACCATTCTCCTTTGTCCAGAATGTCGAGACTTGTCAACTCACTGTCAAGTCAAAGCATTGAATTTTGTGGTATATGCCTAAATGACTTTCGACAGTCAATACGCAATGTCTAATTTCTAATGCCCTTTGAACCATCTTCATGCTTTGACTTATTATTATCTCCCATTCTTACTTTTATATTATTATTGTCATTGTTATTGTCTTCGCTCCTCATTTATATATGCTCTCCTTTCACTGTCATCTCTGTTTATAAAACTTATTAGTGTAATTAATATGTTGTTAATGGACTATTTGTCCGTAAATAATAAATAAAATAAAATAAAATAAAATATATAATTTTAAATGAATAAGTTTGAAATATCACAAATTAAACATATAAAATTTACTTCCGCATGCTAGGATTTGAACCCGTGACTTCGGAATTGCTAGTCGAGAGCCTTACCCTTCAACCACGGAGGCCCTACTAACTACCAATAGAAATAAGATAACTGAGACAAATTTCGATAAAACTTTCACAAAAAGCTTCTATGGTTTGGACATGAAGATGGGGTGATATCAGTATGGCATGGACATTATGGCATAGCTATGTGAATCAAGTACTTGAATTGGATCATGTCAAGAATGAGTATAACAAAAGAGTTTGAATGAGAAGAAGTAGCTTTATGAAAGAAGAAAGGAGTGTGAAGTTAACACTCCCGTACCGGACGGGGGGAACACACATACACTAACGAGAGTTTTATGCTATATCTAAGTTGTTTTTTACACCACATACTCTATAATTTAGGTATTCCTAAAAAAACTATTTGGTTATCGATCTGCATTTAAAAAAATTATATATTATTTCTAGTTTCTTAGATATTAAATAGTTTGTACAAAATTCCGGCAAAATTCCTGTCCCCTGCCCCGCACCTCAGCTTCGTAGCATCGGCTAAAATTCCCCCGTCCCCATCCCCACTCTCCGCTCTCCACCGAGAACGATCCAGCGAGCGTAAAAGACGAGCGTATTGGACCGTAAAAGTTGCATTTTATGGAAAGGGCTAACTCCCGGTCGCGTACACTGCACTTCTGGTATTTCCTTTTGCGATGCTAAAATGCTCGCTTGCTGGACTAAGATCGGCCTGTCTGGCGTACATCCGGTAAATTTCTCATGTTTAGAAACATTATTAAAATTAGGTCTGTCTCTGTTTCTCACATGGAAAATAAATCGGTCAGAAAGAGACACATTTTGTTAACATTTTTAAGTAATTTGAAGGAACTTGAATAAAAACTAAGTACTATATGGTTAAAAAGTCTATCGCAAACTTCTGTTAAATTGTATATTGGGTTTTAGTTGCTAATTCTCTAAATTTTCGTGGTAAATAATTCTCTGTAAAAGCGGACTAGTTTCGCCCTGCTATGGGCATCTTCAGACTGGTAAGCAGTACATTTACACTTATGAAATGGTGTTTATAAATTAATATCTATTTCAGGGTTGTAAAATATTTATTCTGTACTTAAAATATTAGAATTTATGTAATCAGTCGGCATGTATTTATTGCAGTTTATTACGGCATATTTACCAATGTTTTAAATAAGATCAGAAAATTCTATCGTTTTAATTCATTTGTGTGAAAACCGCACAAGAGCCGTCCTAGCCAGTGGAATTATGGCATCCCCAATTGGGGTATTTTGTGAGGCTGAAGTTAGTTGGGATAGGGAGGGGGAGGATATGGGAAAGACAAAGGTTGAAGTACATGCATATGCAAATCTAATAACCATATAGACTTAAGTCATTTCAAGCAACGTTTGGATTCTACATGGTGGTCTTTTACTAGGCCAATACTGAAAGCATCTACCGCCCTGCAACTTGATATTATATATTTTTTCTTTCATAAATATTACAGCATCCGTTGTCGAGGGGTAAGGCACTACTTTTAGCCTTACAACATAACAGTAGCGGCTCGTGACTTTTGGGTCTACTAATAATTGAAATATTTTCACTTTAGTACACCTAAAAGTTAGAAGTTTTATTACTCCAACATACCCCATTTGGGAATGCCATAGTCTCACTGGTTCCAGATGATTAGGAGCAGTTGGGACTGTTGTGGTGTTTTCACATAGAAAAATCAACAGGAATATCTGAGGTTACAATAGAAAAATAATTTACTTCACGTTTAAGTTTTAAAAATACCTTATTTTTCACTATTTTCCAAAAATTCGTTTTATCTCGAACCCCTCGACATACAAACGAACCCATTATTTTTGGTAAGGCAAACACTACGATTTAACCCTAAATGTAAATATACTATATAAAATAATAAATTAGGAATTATAATCTTCACTTACATCTAAATATTCACATAATATTCGAAATAACATCCGCACCTAGTTTAGTAGTGCTAGGTTTTTAAAACTTAAAAAATATATCCATCATTTACAGACCACCCTATGCAAGAAACTAGCCACCCACGTCGACGCTTAATCGCCAATCGGCAGTCGAGATTCGGAAACGAGGCGCGATGCTTGCTACGTACCCGCCTTCTCTGTTTTCTTTGAAAACATATGCGTTATGGTCTAAATTCATTAGAACATTAATTATGACTTTATTTATGAAACGATTTTGATAATGACTACTGAAATATGTAATATATACTTCCCTCTAATTATAACCAAAACAAATTTCATCTAATTATGTCATTAACACCTTTTAATAAGCAAAACAAATTGGGGGACTGAGTGACCCCGCTTCGGATCCAATGTGATTTTTTTCTTTCCGGGACGAAAGGGTTAACTAGATTATTTAATTGTTCTCCTACCTTGACGGTGAATGGAGACCCTTGCACATGATGATCAGCAAACTTCAAATTGATGATGTAGTATCCTGGCTCTGAAGGCTTGTAGCTGATCTTCAGTACTCCATCATTGGAGTCTTGGCACTGAATTTCAGCCTTGGAGGGACCTGGAAGACAGAAAAATTCTTTATGATACAACTTCTTCTTCAAAAGACGTCTCCTGTCCAACTTTGGTCGTAGGCCGTCTGCAACATATCAGTTGTCATCTGGAGATATAATACAACACTGAATATAATATTTGAATCTAATATTGACCATAGAAACATACATTTTTATTATGAAGACGATGAATCATTAGTTAGCTTTTTAGTCTGTTCAATCAAATTAAAAAAGTGATTAAAAATCACTTTATCAGGAAAATATAGCTACTTTATGAGAGAAACGAGAGCTGGAAAAATGTGAATTTTCCTCGAAACCGAAGCCAAAACTCACAGTTTGAGTGTTCTTACGGCATTGGTCAACAAGTTTGGTGTTCTGCATTTTTATTGCCTGATGCTTGTATGCTAAAGAACATTGTTGTAAAAAATGTGTAATTTCTATGTTTATAGTAGAACTGACCTTCAATAGAGAGAGAGAGACCACCGTAGCCGGCGCTCTTCGTATCCACTGAGAAGGTGTTGTCTTGTCTGGTTTTGCCCTCTTTTAGCGCGGTACCGTTTACCTGGGGGATACAAATAGACAGCCATTAAATAAGTGTCGCATAATCAATGTAAGTTAGGTTATCTTATTCTAATTAGTGTAACGGTAAATCGTCCCTCACTGCTACCAAGTGATTTAATGTCTTGAAGTACATTGTATGTCGCTGTGTGGACTGCACTGAGTAAGCAGCAGCCGGCTGGCTATGAGAGAGAAAAAGGTATGAGGAGTGGGTAAGAATCAAGGGATTAGTGTGTTCAGGAGTGCCGGACGAATGATCTATCCCTCCCGCTGCGGCACAAGGCGATGCGTCAAGAGAGACTAGTTGGAGAGGTCAAAGGGCCTTACCAAACCAGCATCTCCAGTTTGGTGAAGAGTAAGTTTATTGACAGATTTTTAAAGAGTGGGATCGCGTCTTTTATTTTGTACCATCTACTGTGGCTGAGAAGTCAACATCTTCCGCAGAACCTCAGAAACGTAATGATTTTGTTTTGTCAGCTCTAGGAACTGTTCCCAACATCGTTTCAGTCTAGGAAATAATTCCAACTTTATTACGTCAGCAGTCTGCGTCATTGCTCTTGTAGTCGGTGGTGTATATACGTGTAGTTGGTTGATCCCGTACTTACAAGAGTGATTAAAACTATTTTGTTGCCGTCCTCCCGTGGGGTGAACGAGATGCCGATGTTACCCGGCCATAGGCGCTTCAGTGATAAGGAGAGTTCAGGTGACAATTGACAATCAACACGTGATTAGTAATAAGTAAGTGATAAGTATAAGTGATAACTGGCAACTATAAGTGGAAAGTGATATAACTTATTCCGCTCACCTTGACCTTCTGCGCATTCCCCACCTCCTGCTCGCCCACGGTGATGCGGAAGGGCGAGTTGGTGATGTGCTTGCCCATGCGCTTTACTGACACGGTGTGCTCGCCGACCTCACGCGGCGTGAATGAGATGCCGATGTTACCCGTCGGCAGGCGCTTTAGGAAGCAGGGTTCTTCCAGTCCGGTGGGAGCCTGGAAGTCACATATCGTTTTATCATCATGAGGAGAAAGTAAAAAAGCTAGTTGCCATGTAACTACCCATTAACAAGGATATAAGAACAGCTTATCTCAGCCTACTGGAGAGTTGTTTGAGATGAATACACGCGTGGTATTAATTCAAAGATTGATAGACCAGTGTCTTTCAGATCCATGCACAATTCAACATATTATAGTTTGCCTCCACTTACAGGAAAATGATAGCAAGATAAAAAAAGCCTATTTGAACTAAAGAGAATCAGATGTTATTTGAGATTTTCAAGGCGGAAAGTATTGTAGTGATTTATTTTTGTGTTGAAAATAATGCTCTTTGTATCTCCATATGATATTATAGCACCATGAGTTCATATCATATCTACAAATATGAACTTGCTGTGAGTATTTTTTTTTAATGAGGAGTGAACCTGTGATTTGAAGATACTCCAATTATATGATGGAAGAAACACAAAAGTCGACAAGATAAAATGTTTCACAGTCAAGCTAATGGGTCCAATAATGAGTCGTACAAACAATCCATTTTCAAGAGATGGGCAAGTGTTTAGTGTCCTCCGACTGTGCACCGGTAACGAAGATATCAATGCACCTTTATGGACTAATTATTTATTAAAGAAGCCATTATGGTAGTTGGCAATCTTCCACCTTTGCTACTGTCCCATAAATTTTTCAGCACAGTCGTTCCAGCTTTGTTGTTACTCTTCCTTTATTGGATTGAAATGGTCGATAAAACGAATTATTAATTTCCTGAACTATCTTATTTACCTGAATGGAAGCATTAAGACTCCTAATATCAGAATCTGAGATCTTTCCAGGAAGGGTCACTTCGCTGCAACTTCCCACTGAAATCTGGTTTCTTTTTCTTCCCTCTCCTGAAACCTGAAATAATATAAAAACATAAGTTCAATCAGAAATTCCAAAGGTCCAATATGCGCTGAAATATAATTTTAAATATCTCATATGTTGTTCTCTGCTTGTAACATAGTGATTATTATTATTTTTAATGATAAATTAATTTTTAAAAGACAAAATTTTTTATGCATGGCACACAGGAAAACAAATTATTTTATGCAATAATTATTTAAAAAAAATTATCTAATAAGCACTAATTGCTGGAGGAAAAATACTAGTACATATTGTTATTTTTTATTGATAAACTAATGTTTATTAAACAAGGTTTTATGCATAGCATAAAGGATAACAAATAATTATAAGCAATAATTAGTCACCTGAAATATCAATACAAATTGAAAATATCTCCCGAGTAAAAATAAATGCCGCCAACGGGAATTGAAGGCACATCAGAAGGCACGGGTTCAATTCCCATTTTTACTCGGGAGATATTTTCAATTTGTATTGATATTTCAGGCGACTAATTATTGCTTATAATTATTTAGTACATATTGAATTATTCGGTGGGTTTATATAATAAGCCGACGTAGCGTAATGGTATAGCAGCTGACCGGCAATTAGAAGGCTGTGGGTTCAATTCCCGTTGGCGGTATGTATTTTTTATTGGAAGATTTTTCGAATTGGTGTGGTTGTTTCAGGCTAATAATAACACTGGTCGACATTTATTTTTTTAAGTGCTGTCCCTTAAGCATAGCTAATTTTTTTACATGTATTTAGTATCCATTAACACGAAATGAAACAATTTTTTTTTTTAATAGGTCAGTTTTTTTTATAATTTAAGAAAGTTTTTTTACATAATTCTTCCATAGTATGACGGGTACTTACTTAACGAAAATTTCAAAACTAATTCAATTTATTTTTTTTTGCTCCTGATTTGCGCTTGTGAGTATTTTGAGAGTCTCTCTGCAGGGTCCAGCAATAGTCTGCTAGCATAGATGGACTCCACTTGCCTTGGTATCACTTTTCCATATCCGCAATGTCCTGGTAAAATCGTTCGCCGTGCTCGTCACTGACATCTCCCATATTTTCGGGGAAAAAATTCAAATGAGAGTGAAGGAAGTGTATTTTTAGTGACATGTTACATCCCATATTTTTATAGACCATCAGCATTTCAGACACAATGCTGATATAGTCTTCACTTTAATGACTTCCAATAAAGTTCTCGACAACATTCTTGAAGGCTGACCAAGCGGTTAGCTCGACTGGTCTCAACACTGTTATAAAATTCGGATTAGTCAAGACCTCCCTTATTTGTGGTCCCACAAATATTCCTTCTTTAATTTTTGCGTCGCTGACCTTAGGAAACTTTTGCTTTAAGTAAATCATGCCATTTCCATCCTTAGAGAAGCCTTTTGAAAAAAATTCATCAAACCCAATTTAACGTGGAAGGGTGTAAGTAAGATATCTTTAGATTTTACTAAGGGAGCATGTTGAACATTCTTCGTGCCAGGTTTAAGGTGCTTTCTAGTAGGCCAGTCCTTGGTCTTTCCTGTCTCTGCTGTCCCACTCGCACAGAAAACAACAATACTTTGTGTATCCCGCTTGCAGTCCTAGTAGGAGCCCTATTATTTTTAGATCACCACATATTTTCCATTCGTATTATACAAATTTATTTTTTGTTAACAGCAGTTTCATGTTGTCATAGTTTTCTTTCATGTTTGCAGCATGACCAAATGGAATGGATGGTCAAAAATCAAAAAATCAATGATAACTCACGAATAAAAATGAATTAATACACATTTTAGTAAAACTTAAAACCCATAAAAACCTGACGTGATATAAAAAAACTAATCACATATCTGAAATCAGCGTGAAATTTCCTGTCAGATTTGGCTACTTTCGTTAAAGGGACAAAAAATGTGTTGACCAGTGTAATCAGTTATTATTAATTTATTCTTCTTGGTTGCACCCTCCAAGGGCGTTTCGGCAGTCTGTTTAAAGTGAGGACGAAGGGAAAGGGAAATTTATAGTGGAATGTGAAAAATTTTATTATTATTTGAAAAATTCAAACCATTCAAACTAAATAAAGATACAGGGTTGAATGAGGAAGACAGTATCAGAAAAACCTTGATATTTATTTTTCTTTTATTTATTTATTTAACGCCCAGAGGGCTTTTACATGGTTGGTAGTATACATAATTTCAATTTGACAGATACTTTAAAAGTTACAAAAAAAATTACATTTGATAAAAGCTATGCAACAAGTCATACAAACACAAGAAACAAAAACAGAAAATTACAGCTATTTGTAGGTTTACATGATGTGTTTAGGAGTATTGTTGAAATAAATGTTTTAAATGATCCACAAAACTTGCCAAGTTGGTATTGAATATGTCAACATCACCCAAGTAATGATTTCCCATGGTGTGAAGTCGTTGTATCGGAGAGTGGGCAATGTAGTTACGCTTATGTGTTCTGCTGTAGAATATTGTATTTTGTCGTGTTGTTACTGTGGGTGTATGTATGTTTATAAGTTGCAGGAGTTCACAACAGTCGAATTTAGAGTGAAGTATTTTGAATAAGAACGTTAAATCGTTTATTTTACGTCTATCTTCTAATGTATGTATTTTTAGAGTATTTAATAAGAAATTGTATTTTAAGTCTTCGGCAGGGATATTTAATTTAAAATTTATAAAATGTAGAAATTTTTTTTGTATTCGCTCAATGTTGTTAATGTGAATTTTATGGAGACCAAACTACTGAGTTATATTCAATTAGACTTCTTACTAGAGATACGTATAATAGTTTAATGGCTTGTAAAGCATTAAAGTTTTTAGTTGTTCTTAATACGAAGCCTAGTGTTTTCATACCTTTGTTCACAATTTGATGGATATGATTGGTGAAACTTAGTAAAAAAGAGGGTTTTCTTTAAAGTAGTGCAGCCAATGTAATTGGATCTTCCTGACTTATACTCAATCCGGGGAGACAACAACTTATCCTTTAATATGGAAGGAACGGAGTAATGTTTTTTTTTCCACATAAAATTCCAAACATCCACACTTTCCACACTTGACCTCTTGAATATGATGGCAATACTGAGCCCATTTTGAGAACTACATAAATAGTATAAACATGCATCTGATAAATCCGTTGTAACCTCTCGTTGAGGTTCTCAGGAATTGTTCTTGTTGTGGCACTGTCATAGCTGAGAACGTTGTCGAAAAAGTCGTTAATTTTAAGGCTAAGGTAAATTCTGCTGTCGTCCGAGAGAACGGGAGGCGGATTCCCATTCTTTATTCTCGGCTAAGGACATGTCCTTAGTGTAGGTACCTATCTCCTTCATTTTGGCTTTGGCATAGACTGGAGCAAGTGAGATAACCGTTTAGCTATTGCTACGCGACTATATTACTTGCTCTAGTTTGTGCCAAAGCTGAAATGAAGGGGATGGGTGTATAAGAGACATGTCCCTGGCTAGGGATGGAGAGCGGGAATCTAATATTAAAGTTAAGGACAATTCCTTAATCATTGAGTAGAACACGAATCACTTCCACCCTGTTCGCGTAAATGGCGCTCGTAACAAAAACGAAGAAAGATGGTTTACAATAGAACTCTCAGCGGTATGATCGTAATGTTGTTTTTCGAGGATATTGTTTTCAAATACGGAAAATGTGGAAAAAAATGTAGATCCATCGATAATAATATGCTATTTTTTGTGACCTACCTTAGCCAAATAGGGGGAACCCTTGATGTGCTTATCGCCGAACCTGACGCTGACCTTGTAGTCGCCGGGAGCCGTTGGCAGATAGGACACTGCCACTGTGCCATCTTTGTTGTCCAGGGCTGTGATCTGTAAAAAGAAAATATTGTCTGCATATTTTAAACTGCAGATAATGCTGGGAATCTGAAGAGCTCGAAGCAGATGGCGCTGGTATGATCGGCGGTCACTTATACAGGGTTTTCCAATAAGAGGTATTATTTTGAATAGGCCGCTATTTCGGTAGATGTTACTTTTGAAGCTGTCATTTTTTGACATTTGACGAGTAGAAACTACGCCATTAATAAAAATGGAACGATACATGCTTCAACAACGCATTGAAATTATTAAAATTCATTTGAGTGAATCAGATACAAATCATCTTGAGTGATGAGGCCCATTTCAACCTCAGTGGATTCGTCAACAAGCAAAATTGTCGCATCTAGGGCTCGGAAAACTCAAGAGTTATTTTTGAAAAGCCTCTCTATCCTCAACGTGTGACTATTTGGTGCGGTTTATGGTCCGGCGGAGTCATTGGACCTTACTTTTTCGAAAATGAGGCTGGAGCAACAGTTACGGTGAATGGATTGCGCTATCGAGAGATGATTAATGATTTTTTATGGCCGGAATTGGATGGTATTGATCTGGACAACGTTTACTTTCAACAAGACGGCGCTAATTGCCACACAAGCAACGAAACCATTGATCTTTTACGATTGAATATCAAAATAACACCTCTTATTAGAAAACCCTGTACCTATATGATTTGACAGGAATGTGATACGGTATAAAATATATTGCTTTAAGGATTTAAAGGCACTAAAAATGGTTGATAAATATAGTGGTTGGAGTATCAAAGAGTTGTAAAAAAATTGTATGTGGCAATCCACATGCAATCAAGCCATCAAAATGGCACGCAGTTTAGGGTTTAAGGGATGTCTGTTTATTCGGATGTCAAACCAACTCACCTCAGCTTTGCTGGGTCCCTCCACGGCCATGCTGAGGCCCCCACCACCCGCCCCCTTGGTGCTGATGGTGAAGAGACTTGGCTCTCCGCTGACGCCACTGCTCAGACCAGGACCGTAGGCGGTCACAGATCCCGTGGCCAGAGAGTCTACGTGGAATTTGTAGGGAGAACCTGGAAGTTTAAAGAAATCCATGAAGATTTTCGTGAAGAAAAATGCCCAGAGTTCCATGGACAGCCAGACGTAGAAATTAGTCCATTCTGGAAGACCTAGGCCTTCAACTATCTGTCAAACGTATTTTAAGATAATTTGGACACGTTACTCGCCAAACTGAGGACTCCAACCTGGAGAAACTCATAGTTAATGGCAAAACGTTTAGCAGGAGAAGCAGAAGAGTGCGCTGGAGTGACGAAGTATCACTGGCGTCAGTACATCGGTGTCCTTGGCTCTCCATGCAGCGCACAACCGCGTGAAAGGAAGCCTTGTCCACCAAGGAAACTGGAGTGGGGGTCACGATCCTCAACAATGAGGACCGCCTTATCCACTCGAGTGATTTCCGGCATATTATGCCGAGTTTGCAAAACGTCTTGAGTGATCGCACGCCATAATATGCCATTTTTGCGAATTTGCGATTTTTAAATATAATATAAATATAGGATAAACGGTATAATATTGTTGAATTCATTAGCTATATAGAACTAATATCACTTCATATGTCTCCGTATCAAAATTCAGAGACATGTTTTTTTGTAAATGAGGGCGAGAAATTACCAACTTGAACGTCTATCACTTGACTCAAGATCTGCTCCCATTTGAATTTCGAAAACACAGTTTTGTATGGAATTATAGACGATATATACACCCCACGAGTCACTTCTTGTGTTATTCTTTATTCTACGGATTGAATGAATTGAGTAACATTTTCCCCAAAGTAGTGATAGTTTGTAGCAATATATACACTTACAGTGGTCATTTATTGTAAAAACAACAATAAATATGAAGATATTTTTAGAATGGATTATTTTAGACTGAAAATTTAGGTATCATTTATGTTGATAAATGTGCTTTTGCCAAATCCAAATATCTGTAACATTCAAAATGATAATGGCGGTAACATTTTTTAGTCGCTCATTTATCTCCAAATCTTGCACGAGCCCCTTCAATAAAATTAGAGAAAAAATGTGGGTTGTTTTTCTGTAGGTGTACGGCTTAAACTCAGGATGCCCATGGGCCTCTTCACGGGTGAAGAAGGCCCTGTTCATAACCCCAAGCAAAGCAGGGTACACCTCAGCTACATGTAAATAGTTCTAGTTTATTCTGACTACTTCCTTGTTCCTTCTCTGTAAGCTCTATGAAAAATTTAAGCTGCCCCCCGCTAGCTTGGAAGCTGGCGACGCCCTTGGAACTTAGTGTTAAAAAGATGTTCCAATTCAGAATAATTTATTTTTAAATGTAGTAAAATGCAAAACCTTGACTTTCTTCAGAAACAAAAATCCTGTTTTATTCGAATATTCCACCAATAACATAGCTTTATAAAGAGTCACGGAAATGAGAGATCTTGAAATTATTTTGGACGAAAAACTAAGTTTTACCAATCATATCCATCAAATTGTGAACAAAGGTATGAAAACACTAGGCTTCGTATCAAGAACAACTAAAAACTTTAATTCTTTACAAGCCATTAAAATATTATACTTATCTCTAGTAAGAATTCTAATTGAATATAACTCAGTAGTTTGGTCTCCATCTTATAAAATTCACATTAACAACATTGAACGAATACAAAAAAAATTTCTACGTTTTATAAATTTTAAATTAAATATCCCTGTCGAAGACTTAAAATACAATTTCTTATTAAATACTCTAAAAATACATACATTATAAGATATACGTAAAATAAACGATTTAACGTTCTTATTCAAAATACTTCACTCTAAATTCGACTGTTGTGAACTCGTGCAACTTATAAACATACAATTACCCACAGTAACAACACGACAAAATACAATATTCTACAGCAGCACACATAAGCGTAACTACATTGCCCACTCTCCGATATAACGACTTCACACCATGGGAAATCATTACTTGGGTGATGTTGACATATTCAATACCAACTTGGCAAGTTTTGTGGATCATTTAAAACATTTATTTCAACAATACTCCTGAACACATCATGTAAACCAACAAATAGCTGTAATTTTCTGTTTTTGTTTCTTGTGTTTGTATGACTTGTTGCATAGCTTTTATCAAATGTAATTTTATTCTTATTTTTTATGTTTCAAAGTATCTGTTAAATTAAAATTATACTACCAACCATGTAAAAGCCCTCTGGGCGTTAAATAAATAAATAATAAATTTCTCTTTGCTGCTGGTTAAATATATGTTGTCGCCAAGATACTTGAATCGTCGAGTATCGGATACTTGCGTGTCCCCTTGGAAGACGGGCCTTAATTTAGTCTACTAACCCTGCACATGTTCGCCATTATACTTGACGAGCAGCTCGTGCGACCCCTCCTCCCTGGGCTCGTACTTGATGCTGACCGTGCCATCGTGGTTGTCCTCGATGATGGGCAGGTCCGTGTGGCCTGACGGCATCTTCACTTGAGCTGGAAACAAACAAAAACACTGTTATTAGTACCTGCGAGCAGAACACTGCAGAACACTGCGGCTTCTATATGAAAAAGCTGAGGATCCGGCATCGGGATGTACTCCACGTTATACGGGGGCTCGATGTTAACAAAGCTAGTGGACCTGATGGAATACCTGCCCTGGTATTGCAGAGGTGTGCTGCGGAAATAGTTCCAGTTTAGACAAAGCTCTTCAAAATGGCCCTGAAGTGTGGCACTGTGCCCTGTGGTTGGAAAAAAAACGGTCATTCACCCTATTCCCAAGAAAGGTGACCGCTCCAACCCGGCCAACTACCGCCCCATAGCGATCACATCAATTCTGTCCAAAGTGATGGAACGTGTGATCAACGACAAACTGCTCACATACCTCGAGAAGAACAAAATTATCAACGACCGTCAATACGGATTCCGGCGGAACCGCTCGTGCGGTGATCTTCTCGCGTATGTGACGCATGTTTGGGGGCGGTGCCTGGAACGTCACGGTGAGACCCAAACGGTCGCACTAGACATATCCAAGGCCTTTGACCGGGTCTGGCACCGAGGACTTGTCAACAAATTGCATTCTTACGGACTTCCCGCATCCCTGTGTACGTGGATTGCTGACTTTTTAAGGGATAGGTCGATTCAGACGGTTGCTGACGGTTTCACCTCTTCCTCGCACTCCATAAATGCTGGCGTCCCACAGGGATCGGTTCTGTCTCCGACTTTGTTTTTGTTGCACATCAATGACCTTTTGACATGTGCACCAATTCATTGTTACGCGGATGACAGTACAGTTCATGATAGCTTTTTGTTTGATAAGCCCCCAAAGGGCACACAAACTCCAACGGCTCGGAGGGCTTTGAAGCAGAGAATGGACGGTTATCTCGAGAGTATTTTCTCCTGGGGTAAAAATAATCTCGTCGAATTTAATGTTTCAAAGACCCAATCCTGTCTGATTACGTCTAAAAGGGATCCAAATGATAATCTAGTCTCCTTCAACGGAAGCAATCTTCCGAACAGGCCTTCCATTAATATGCTTGGTGTAACTATAAGTGACCAGCTCAGGTACGGGGGCTCCATCGAAGCCAGAGTAAAGTTGGCCTCTCAGAAGCTGGGCGTACTGTACAGGGCCCGCAGATACTTTAATAGTACACAACTGCTGACCCTGTACAAATCGCAATTGCGCCCTACTGTCGAATTTGGCAGCCATCTCTGGTCCGGAGCCACTAAATACCTGAAAAAAACCCTTGACTCTGTGCAGAAACGGGCGGTCCGTTTGATAGATTTCCCAATCTTAACAAACGGACTGCAATCTTTAGAGCACAGGCGTCAGGTAGGTATGCTGTCCTTGTTCTATCGGTATTACAATGGAAGATGCTCTGAGGAACTAGCGTCATTGATCCCTTCGGCACCGGTGCGTATTCGGGATACATGCCAAACGCGCGCCCAACATTTGTACACGGTTGACATTTGTCACATGAGAACGGGTCGCTTCTACGACTCGTTCTTAAGTTCAACAGCTCGGCTGTGGAACGAACTGCCGGCCTCTGTGTTTCCTCCCTCCTACAACATGGGACTCTTCAAGATCCATGTTCACTCCTTCCTCTCCACAAAAAGACCCTCCACACAGCATCCCCAAAGATGACATAGGCCCTGAGGGAAATTATTTTCTTCAGGGCCTCCTGTGTGGAGTTAATATAAAAATAAAACCTATAGTTGTAGGTATTATGGATACAAAGTTTGCTGGGGTAACCACTGTTTTCACGTTTTGAATTTATTGAACTGTTTTAGATTTTTTTATGTGAATACCGCACAAGAGTCACAACTGCACCTAACCGTCTGGAGCCAGTGAGACTATGACACCCCCAATCGGAGTTTGTTGTGAGGCCGAAGGTATTAGGGAAGAGGAAGGTGGGGGAGTACTTGGCTATTCTGATCTGGTCACCACATGAATATCTAAAGATAATTATATTAATTTTTAAATCACCTACTATCATTACTGTTGCTTATGTCGCGATGCAGGACTTAGCCAGCCGAGGAATCAAACTCACGTTGCCTGAGTGGGACCCAGACACGATGTCAACTCAGCCACTGACCGGTCGAAGCTTGCTTGTCAAAACATACACAAAAAATAATATAGTATGGTGGGTTTGTGTGCAAACTAAAGAAAAATCCAGTTTCATCTCCCATGTGGTTTTGTCTGAATCATCGAATGAGAATTCAACTTCTGAAAATATTCTAAGTGGTGAAGTGACCTAAAAATAATAACGCATTCGTTACCTCAACGCACTGGGGCTATTTCAGACACGACCATGTTATATTTATTTCAGTCATATTTTTATTTCAGCAGTACAGGAAAGCATAAAGCTGAAAAATAATGAGAAACATGCATTTTTCTGCCTGTGGCCATTTGCAATAATTCAAATCCTTAATGGTCCGATGCTCAGATATAAAGGTTTTGCTGATGTGCGCTTTCTTATATTTTATACAAGAAGAAAGTATTGGATAAAAAAACTATTTTTTTTTTTTGTTGCATGAATGTGTTTTGTACTTCAAAATCATTACTTCATTAGCTCCTAGAGATTGGCCGGACAACGCACGTGAGCCGTTCACAAATAGCAAATCAATAATTAAGATGTCAAAGTATGTGCAATCAATTGTTTAATTCAATTCTACGGACTAAGGACGGGTTGTTTCGGAGAATTTGAACAATTCATCAAATTTCAAAGTTCATTTTCGGGTTCTGTGAAAGTCCTATTCAAGTTCTGTTATTATATCATTGTAGGCTAGTTGCTTGACAAAACTGAAATAAAAACAGAACTTGAAAAAATCTTTCATAGAACTTGAAAATGAACGTTGAAATTTGATGAATTGTTCGAATTCTCCGAAACAACCCATGCTTACTTAGATCAACTTTGTTAGTGGTATGAACAAAATGCTTTATTTTTAAAAATTCAGAAATTTCAAGTAATACGATTTTCCAAAACTAATTATTATATCTTACATGAATATACATTTAATAATATTAAATTAATATCAGTTTTACAAATTCGTGTCTTGGGAGCAGTGGCCGCTCGTGACTTTTGGGTGTTCTAGAGTGCAAATATTACAAAATATTCAATTGTCGATGTTTTAAAAACGAAAAAATGAAAACGACTTTTTATTTGTTTTCGAAAATTTAATTTTTTGGATGAAGAATTTCATGAAATCCGTGCGGCGCACGGCCAAACTAAAATTTTCTGAAAATCTTCATACCAGAAATCTATTTTTCGAAAAAAATATCGCTTTCAGCTACAACAACATCAATACCCAAAAGTCACAACCCGCTACTGCTTGGGAGTAATATACGATGAAAACTTGCACACATTTTCGTTATAACTAAGAAGGTTTTAAGGATTCTTGGCTTCCTTTGCAGAACTTCAATTGATTTTATGTACTTATTGTATGAGAACGCTCTAAATTTCAAAAGTTAGAAGTCAAGTAAAATATAATTCACCTATTTGGTCCCTTATGTATAAAGTTCACGAGTTCAGCACAAAATTCTTATGTAAAAAAAAAAATATTCAAAATTCCAATTGGATTATATTATATTAATATCGGTTTTACGTTATTTCAAAAACTTTAATCAATCTTCAAAATCTTTCATCAATCAATATTGTTTACTAAAAATATTTATTAAAAGTTTAAAATTGTTTTGTTATAAGTTATATGTTGGCAATTTTTTAAACTATTTGCTTAGTTTAATTGAATAAAAGTTGTCAAATCATAGAAGTAATGTATTTATGACAAAAAAATATTCAGGCTAGTTCAGTAATTTATAAAACGACAAATTTCAACCTAGGAATAGAAATGTACCATGAACCTTAATAAATATTATCTTAAATAACCTAGTTTCATTTAGTATAGTCATTATTTCGTAAAAGTTGAATAGCATCCACTCCAACCGCACTTCAAAGTGTTCAAAAATGCCCCGACATCACGAAATATCACTTTCCCGTTGTTATTTATACCTTGGCAACATTTTAAAATCTTCAAAATAATATTTCGAATCAATGTTGTGGGAATGTCAGAGAAAATGCGCGGCAAAACATCTTCTCGGCGGGAAAAGCTTCAGAAATCTATTTTTGAATTTTCTTATTTTGTAAACAAGATGGTCCTTAGTACTTACACAAGATAGGTATGTTTTTTTTATCTGTGAGCGAATGTGGCAAATGGGTCGTCACAAATGACAAAACAGTTTAAAAATCATTTTTAGGAGTTACAACACTTGTAAAAATTTAGTAGTAATCGTGGAAATTTTATGCTTCGATTATAAATTAAAATTACATGCAGTTTTTTTCTTCTTGTCTTAATAACCCATCAATCGTCCGGAATATATCCACAAATCGACTGAGAATCCAGAGCTCGCCGGTTTGAATCCCAGCGTGTGCAAACATTTTTGTTTTGTTATTACATATTTAGTGTAGAAGATAAAATACAGTTGACTGAGCGTAGCGTCCTGTTTCAACTCGACCATTTGGGATTTTATCTGGCTGTAAATGTATGTATTACGTTCCGGTTCCAGATCAAGATGGTAGCCGTGTTGGATACTACCTTTTTTACCCGCCAGAGTTCGCATGATCGTGGTTCCTATTATGAGCTATCAAACTGGATACGGAACAATATTATGGTACTTACCGGAGTGAAGAATGTTTGAAAAAAGAATAGTCATCGAGACAAATCGTATAACTCCATATTTAATGTTTTTTTTTACGTAATTATTAATTTGTTTATAATTAAGCAGGTAGGTAGGTACTCAAGTACCTACTTACAAATTCATGATTTAAGAAAAAATTAGAAACTACTAGTATATTTGCGACACGTTTCAGGGTGGAAGATACTCTCAGTATCACCATGATTAAATAACACAATTCAAAATCGAAATATTGCTTGAAATGGCTTTAGCCATGTTTGGTGATCAGATCTGAACAGCTACACAGAAAAAACTTACTGATATGAAATATTGTTAATTTTATCTAAATTTTGTCAAATTATTTGTTTTCCTGTTAAAAACGGGACTAGAGGCCTATAACGAATGATTTGACAAATTTCATAACAAACTATCAGTAAAACACGAATATGTCATGAGGAAGTCAAAACACGTCTTCTTACAAATAATAATATCTATTCGGACAAGGACATTTACGTGAACACGTGTTCAGATATATTCTGAATGACTAATAATATTTTATTGGGAAATAGTCATGCAGTCATATTTTCAACAGTAACATCTTCTCAACCTTCCTCTATCTTAGTAACTTCCCTTTCATCCACCCTTCAGCTACACAACAAGGGATGCCGCATCCCCACTGGCTCCTGACAGTTGTGAGGGGTTGGGACTGTTGTGCGGTATTCACAAGAGATGTGCTTTATTTCAAATAAATCCATTTCAAATGTAAATGCAAAATGGGTATTTTCCATTTTGCATTTTAAATGTTTTTTTAAAAACCATTTTGCATTTTAAATGCTTTTCTCAATGCATTTTCCATTTGAAATGCTTTTTGCAACATTCTTCCTACTATCTCCACTCATCTTTTTTTCATAAGCCCCAAATATCAGTCGGTCCTCAACCTCGCTATGAGAGAAAATTTACATTTGTCAAGTTGCTCCCTGGTAGGAGCCCTGGCAATTGAGTGATACCATTACAAAAAATACTGATTCAAATACTGAACATGGGGCCGTGACGCTGTAATATTAAATGTTATATATAGTTTCTATGTTTTTACGTTGGCAACATTAGTCTCGCGCAAATTTTTTGTGGTTTCATAATCTGTAGTCGTGGTGTTTTTGGATTTACCATCATGTAATATGTTTGTTCTACATTGATGTCCATTATTAAATGACAAAATTGTTTAAAAATTCTATATTTATTTTAATTGTTTGACCTTAGAAACCATTTTGCATTTTCAATGCATTTTGAAAATAGGTATTTTGCATTTTGCATTTTCAAATGGGAAAGTTTTGACCCATTTCCATTTTGCATTTCAAATGGTTTTGGGTACACATTTTGCACATCTCTGGTATTCACACAAAAAATGTGTTTTAATTTGTTTCTTGTTTATGCGAACAAAATTAACTTTGTTAAATTCCATATAAATCAAATTCTTTTCACAGTTGTGTTGAGACTGGCTTGCTTTTGAGTAATTTTAGAATTTGACCTAACAATGCATATTAAAAATACAAAATATAAAATGCTCGTGGATATTCTCTCACTAACATCAATAATATCTTAGCTTCATTTATCATAATAATTTATCTTATAAATATGTTATTTAACATTGATTTATTGATGTTTATACTATTTTAAATAGCCCCGATTTATGCAAATAAAATTTATTAATTCAATTTAAATTATTCCAGGAAACATTACATTTTTAAGATGTTAAAAACTGTCGTTAACGTTTAATGAAAATAATTCTAAAGATCGCAAGTATTCGAATAAATCAGAAAATAAATAAAAACGAGATTAAATTTAAAAAAAATCTCCAATAAAAGTGGCTTAAATTGTTGTGTACAAAAGTCAAAATCAGTTGCGTTTCCTGCCAAATGATTCATGACGGCGCCGCATTCGAAATTTAAATATAATGTTCAAATTTAGAACATTGCCACTCCCCCATTGGTTGATGGACAAATTGGATACAACTTCGATATAAAACACTTTGGGGTGATTCAAAAAGATTAATTTTAAGAAGTTATTACATTTATTTTCAGATTTCAGATCGATACGATCTGTTGATGGTGCCACGTTCGAAATTTAAATATTTAAAATTAGAATACTGCCAATCTTTCATTGGAGGGCGGACAATGTTGAAAACTTAAATAAACAATATAAAACACGTCAGAGTATATATAGTTCTTAAATCGGTACTTTAATAAAAGTTACATTTCTTTTCAGATAAATGATGAATTCAATCTGTGGTTTGAATTCAAACTTTGATACATTCCACTGTCCGCCTTTTATACCAAATTGTTTAACAATAACATCTGTTTAAATTCTACGAATTTCAACTCGGACAGAAATATAATTGCTGTTTTTATAAACAAACTCGCACCGCTTTCTAACCACAAAAAATCGGTCATAATAATTGGTTCAAATCTTTCCCGCGCAATGCTATAATATTTAAATTTGTTACAGAAGAGAAAATCAATGTCAGAGGTGGACATTATAAATTTCCTAAAACACAATAAAGTTGAAAATAATTGTTTCCGTTGCTATCGGATTAGTGTTAAAAACTTTGAGAAAATGATTCATGTCAAGACATTTCACACTAAAGAAAGAAAATGACATTTTGAAAACGAGAATCAATTATCATTTTTTAACATCAAGGCGATGCCATACGTAGTAATGCAAAATCACGTGTTTTTGGTTTGAAAATCTGGTCGCCTAGAAATGTTTCAGATGCTTTAATTAAATACTGCGAGTAGAATACATCTTGGCCTTTGATATAATCGAGTATTTTTTAGATAAATCTTTTTATAAGCCCAGAAAAAAATAATGTATAAGGCCTATGAAAACTGCTTTAAAGTTCAAAATCTCCTACTTACGAACCCATTTCGGTTATGATTTTATTGTATAATGTGGAAAATTAATTTATTTATAAAATGATCAAAAAAAAATTAAATATTTATCCCTGAACATCCACAAAATAAAATAAAAGGCACTTTTTGGCCATGTTTTTTTCTTGCATAAATCAAAATAGGCGGATGGTGTTGAGCGGGAATTTAAACCTTATCACCATCTACGTAAGGGTTGTTATTGATAGCGGCTCAATTAAAAATATTACACGAAGTAGTGCATCGCCTTAACCTCAAACAGGAGGTTCTGAAGAAAATAATTTACCTCGGGGCCTATGTCATTTTTTAGGATGTTTTGTGGAGGTTCTTTTTCAAGGAAAGGAAATAGAATTACGCATTAAAACAAGAGACAATAATGTTTGGGTTAAGTGAAGTCATGTGAAAACAAGAGATTCGAGAAATTTAGTGGTTACAATATTGACTAAACGCAGGAGGCCTTGAGGAAAATAAATTCCCTCAGGGCCTATGTCATATTTTGGAATGTTGTGGGAGGGTATTTTTTAAGGAAAGGAATGAGAAGAAGTTCTGAGAAGGTAACAGGTATGAGGGTTGGGTAGGAATCTAAAGACCAGTGTATCCAGGAATGACTGCCATGTGAATATATCCCTCCCACTACAGCACAAGGTGATGGGTCAAGAGACCAGTTGTAGAGCTCAAATGGTCTTCTCAAACAATCCTCTCTCGATCTGGCATGCCACGCAGATGGTGAGCTGACGCATCATGTACACACCTCACTCGATAAACCTGGGCACTCCTACTAAATCACCAAATGTATCGAACCACTTGGGGTGACCTATGGCAGAGGTTCCCAAATAGAAATAATTTCTTATTAAAATATCATATTTCACGTAGGTAGTAATCTACTTTAACGCTTGTCAGAATTCATTACACAATCAATTCCAATTTTGAAAATGACACTTTTATACAAATAAAACAATTTTTTTACTTAATATAATATAAGTGATTTTAAAACAAAAATTTAAAACAGAAAAATCGGAAAAAGATACGATCGCATCTAGGAGTTGAACCCAGGACCTTCACCTTGCCGTGATGATCTACCAACAAAGTTAATGGAATCCTATTTCCTTCGGTCATATTCAACTGTGTCGTACTTGAAAAAAGTACTACCAACGTTATCTTCATTTTCTCACCGCACATTTATGTATGATCGCAAGATTCAACTAGAAATGAATGCTATCTAGATAGTGTATTGGATTAATATATCATTTTTTTATTTTAATGTGCGACATCTATTGGCTTTTTGGCAAGACTAGAGTGTTTTTTTTTTCGAGTAAAACCAAACCAAAACAATTTGATTTTTTACTCATGAAGTTATTCCAAAAACAACAAATCCAAGTTCATTGAACCAGAGTTACGATTACAGACAGACAATCGAAATTAATATGTTTGATGACATGCTTGGATACGATTTATATCTGAAAAGAAGGAGTTATTCTGTAAATAACTTCTGAGAAATTTTAAATTTTAGTCAAAACCGAAAACTGTTCTGAGATTTAATAGCCATTAAATCACTGAGTCTATTATGTTCCTCTAATACAAACATTTTATCAAATTTATTAAAAGATCTGACCTTATTTTTCTGAAATCTTCAAAAAACGACAATCTGGGAGATTTATGTAGATCAATAGCACACGGAGAAAACTTACTGGTATAAAATATCGTTAGTTTATTAAAAATCTGGTCAAATTATTCGTTTACCTGTTAAAAACGGGATCGCAGGCCTTTTACGAATGAATTGGCAGAGTTTCTAACAAAGAATCAGTTAAAAGCGAAGGTTTTGTGAGGATGGCAGAACACATGTTCATTCAATATTGTCACATTCCGTCATGATACATATTAGGAAAAATACAAGTGTTTCGATATATTCTGAATGACTAATCTTTTATCAGGAAATTGACATGCATTCACTTTTTAAAGGGATCATTTTTCTCCGTGCAATAATTGATTAATAAACGTCTCATTTTTCTAAAAAGAGTTTCGTTTCTGTTGTTTAGAAATTATATATAAAAAAAATCTTTACTGTTCTAATATAATATGGTCTACAATAATACAAATTTTCTACCCATATATATGATAACTATACATTAGCTAAAAAAACTTGAAAAAACGAAAATTTCGCATAAAGACCAGAGAAAAGAGATTAAAAAATAATTTAAACTACTGTAGGTATAAATTTAACATAATGAAGAGGTGTCGAGTGTCAGTCTTCAGAAAAGCAATAAAACAGTCAAGACTTGCTGAAAATACGCATAATTAAATTTCCTCCGCTGAAGACTCGACGACAAATAATAAATTAATCTTAACACGTCTCAGTTAACAAGTGGATATTTCCACACGACTGCTAAAATACATAATACATATTTATTCAATTACCAGTTGGTGAGACGATTTCAAAGTAATAAACGCGAAAGTGATGATAACCTTACGCTCATATTTCGTGTTTTCCAAAGACATAAAAATGATGCCGAATGTATGATTGAGACATAAATAAAAATATAATAATAAATATTAAAAAAATATTATTTTTCCACTTCTGGTTCTAAAAAAAATCGCTGATAAATTTTATTTGAATTTTAATGCTAAGTTTAATACTAAATCACTATTTTCGATTAATCTCTATAATTAATTGGTTCATAATGTAATGAATACAAAAAAAAATATATTTAAATAAATTGAAGGTTTTCCTATCGTTTCCCTTGAGTAGAATACGAATAAAAAATTTAATTACTCATTAAAAAATATAAATATACATTAATAAAAAAATAAAAATTCGATAGAAATGTATGAACGCATAAAAGAAACAAATTAAACAAAATAAAATGTGTGACAGTTTCCCTTGATTAATTTTGTTTCTTTCTTATAAAATTGTTTACAAAATAAATGAAAACCCCTTTTGTGCTTGAAATCGAGCGTTTCTAGGCTCAGTTTGTCAAGTGATTTTAATGTCTATTACCTATATTTGTGACGATATAAGGCATACCAAGAATGTACAGCTTGTAGATTCCTCTTAAGGGTGATTTGGTTCCAGAGACAAGTTGGATTGTAGGAAACACACCAAACGCGTTCACAATAAACTAGTCCCAGAAAGTTTGCACCCGTACATACAAAACTCATAATTGGTCTTAATATTTTAAGGCAGAACTTGCAAAAAGTGTATTTTCATAAAATAATTAAAATAACGCCATCTGTGAATGCGTAGATTATAACCTACGTTACGTTTACCACTGGGGAAAATGTCATTACCATAAAATGTTGCTGATAAGCTTTTAACGGTCAATCAAACTATTATCAGACATACTAATTTCGGTTGTCTATGATAATGTGCGTTAGTTATTCCTGCGTGAAATTTTTCACGATCGATGAAATCAAATTTGCTTTTGAGTCATTTTTCAAATTGGAATCAGTTGTGTGAAACATATAATTCAGACAAGCAATAAAGTATGTGGGTATGAAAATTATTTTATTTTATAAATTATAATAAATTAATAATTCCATATTTTAAATATCTATTTCTTTTATTTTAATTTTTGTTAGATTTTATAATTTTTAAAGTTTACTAAACATCTTCATTTTAAAGGTAAATTTATGATCGCCTTCTTTCTAATTTGTCAAAAAATATTTTTTTAAGATACATAACCCCGAGGTAAATATTTTATAAATGACAAATACTACGATTATAATTTGCTGTGATTTGTAACTATTTCATATCGTTAAAGAAATTCAAACAAACATTTAAAATGAAACTATGATCAACTGTAAACGAATTTGAAATTCGTTGCGCATTCCGCAAAAGATATACCAAGACAAAAATAACAAGACAGTCGAGAAAAAATAAACTTTAGTTCAATTGTGTCAGTTTTTTAGTCTATCCGAGCGTTCAAATCTTTCGCCCATTGTCTGGAGACATTGTGATAAATAAATAATTCATCGGTAGGTACAAACAAAATTGTGCACAGATTATTGTTGACGTAAAGTACCCTTAGCGGACTCTTTAATTGTGCACAGATTATTGTTGACGTAAAGTGCCCTTAGCGGACTCTTTAATTGTGCACAGATTATTGTTGACGTAAAGTGCCCTTAGCGGACTCTTTAATTGTGCACAGATTATTGTTGACGTAAAGTGCCCTTAGCGGACTCTTTCATCCAACACTTAATTTTAGATTTGAGGCCAAAATACCAAACCAACCCGAAGTTTATTTTTAAACCAAAAAAGAGATAGATATTATATAACAAACATATTGTGTAAAATAAATATCGAGTTGAGATGCGTGCTAATTTATTTATCTGTGTTGGACTATTCCTGACGTGTACCCGGCATTGTTCGGGGTTATGAATGGTTTGGGTAAAGTTTGGGTTTATTTTAAGAAGGAAATATTATTATTCGAAATAATTAAAAAGTTAACTTTTTACAAGTTTTTGTTCCACTTGATCGTGCCACATCTTCCTCGGGCGTGCTCAACTTACACCATTCACTACTGAATACCACATTGTTAATATTTAAAAAAACTACATTATTTCAACTTTTATTCGACTCCGTATCTAATTCCAATGCAGAGATATTGCGTTTAGTTTTCCTTGAGCGTCCCCGACATCTTTTACCATTCAAACCACTCTAAACACTCCGGACACTAATAAGAACAAACTTTGAAATTTTTAGCAAAATCGTTCCAGAAGTTTTTTAGTCTACAAGGGACAAACAAACAAACAAAGAAACATTATTTTTTTAAATAGGTATATATTTAAAAAAAAAAAAAATTATTAATTTTATATTAGTAATTTGTACATTTAAGTTTACAAATGACTAATTAATTTGTTACATATAAATATACTATGTTTTTTCTTGCTTGATGTGGCTCCTACACAACATCTTGAACTTTCCAATTGGGGCAGACTTTAGGTTTTCTTTTTTATAAGAAAGGTCATAAGTTAAATAGGTCATAAAAATAGGCCATTAATAGGTCATATGCCATTAAAGAATTCGATTTTTCATTACTATAATGATATTTTTATCCACCTACTATGTAAATACGATAACAACCCATCCAATAAAGAAATTAAATGTTTTTCCGCAGTCTAGACTATATTTGAATTTAAATATTTTTGATTCGTAATTTGTTTTACATTCTAAAATATGTTTGGATCATAGACATATGAATATTAGTAGACCTGCCCTAAGTGACTAAAAGCGTATTATCCCCACTCCCCATACCGGTTCCATTGGAGCCGGCTGGGCTCGCGTATGGCCTCAAGTGAAATTTGAAAACGTGACGTCATCATTCTTGTGCGAACTATGGTCGAGGCATCATCGGTTCATTTTACGAAATAACACGGCAAAATGTTGACTTGTGATATGAAAACTTGTAAAAATAGATGTGAAAAAGAGAATAAACCCAATTGTCGTATTACATTCCATAAGTAAGCATTATTTTACTTTATTTTAAGCTTATTCACACCGTATTATATGGATCAGTTTTAGAAACATATATTATCACATCACAATGTAGCGATTCTCAAGTGTGCTCATCGTTGTTTACTGGGGTAAGTAAATTATGAAACATTTGTAAAAGTGTCTTAACTAAATACTCTGAAACTAACTACGACTCTGCAAACAGAAGAAATTTACTTTGCCGAATTTGGACATCGCAAATTAGTTCATAACGTGGCGAGTAATTTGCGCTCCCATGTAAAAATGTCTATTCATTCAAAAGCAGATTTTACTTTTAAGAACTAAATGGTGATATTATAATGCGAGATGCCTATTTACTGTCAGATTGATTTATTGACGAATCACAGTCAGCTTAACCCCCTTCGTTCTTCAACAGTTGATTTTACCCCTCGCCATTATCTTCTCGTCTATTAATTCCTATGTCTGTGGTTTGGATTTAATCGCAATAACTTTGACGTAATAAAATTCCTGTTGATTTAATGAGAGAAGATATTGCATCGATATACAAATAAAACAGTTATAAAACATGATATAATCGTATAATGTATATTGTATTAAAACGACGTGTGTGGTAGAGCAATTTTATATGCGGATGTGGAAAATTCTATTGCCAAGGTTTTTAAATTATTAAATAGAAATATATTTTTAATTTATGGTTATCATTGAAATTTTCACTGCAGACCAAGCGATTGGAGTTGATTTCCTCAGTTTTGTCTACGACGACCAACTGGATATCTTGACTGTAAGAAGCGCCTATAATATTTCAAATTAAAAAAAATAAATTTGAACATCGTGATAAAAATTACATCAAATTTATTAACGAAATTATCAATAAACGTGTAGAATATGGCTACAATCAAAATCAATATCAATTATCGTCTACTGAAAAAACCCGAATCTTTCCAACTTTTCAAATAACAGACTTAACATTCCCCCAAATGGTTTGAGAGGCGGGTTTAGGTACAGCCGCCCCGAGAACCATTTATTGGATAACCAAAACCTCTGCCATAGGTCACCCAAGGTGGTTCGATATGTTTGGTGATTTAGCAGGGGCGCCCGGGTTCATCAGGTGAGGTAAGTTCAGGATGCGCCTGCCCAGCAGCTGCGTGGGGTGCCAGATCGGGAGAGGCTTGTTTTGGGAGACCCTTTAACCTCTCCAACTGGTCTCTTGACCCATCTTCGTCTCTTGATATATTTACATGTCCGTCACTCCTGGATACACTGATTCCTAGATTCCTACCCAACCCTCTGTTACCTTCCCAGAACTTTTTCTGATTCCTTTCCTTAAAAAATACCCTCCCACAGCATTCCAAAATATGACATAGGCCCTGAGGGAATTTATTTTCCTCAAGGTCTCCTGTGTGGGGTCAATGTAACAATCACTGTAGTGGAAAGATAACGAAATTTCTCGAATCTCTTGTTTTCACATGACTTCACTTGACCCAATCATTATTTTCTCTTGTTTTAATGCGTATAATTTTATTCTTTAAAATTGTTGTACTCAGTTTTTCGACGGATGGTAGTTATGCTTTGTGATTTCTATATTTTTTTAATATTAAATATGCGTCTGTTGTGAACATTATTAATAAAATTAACTAAAATCTTCCCTCTGGAATTTCTGACAGTATTTTGTGCGTAAGTCGCCCCTTTGACACTCTGAGTACATAAACAAGCCAAACAATCTACGGATTTTCTGTAAAGAGTAGCGAAGTGCAATACCAAGTACATTTTTGACTGGCGAGTTTTTCACTTGATCACATTTTGTGATCCGACAACACTTAAAAAATCTCTTTTCGGTAGCTTGAATCCTAAATCGCAATTTCTAGGCTATTATCAAATGTTGCAGTGCGTTACAAATAGAAAAACATTTCTGAAATTGGATATTTATTTTGCAAATGTAAACTATCTCCAAAATTAGTTAAAGCAATCTTCAGACAGACAAGTAATATGCAAAACATTCTAAACCTCTTCAAAGTATTCCAAGATATTAACATTTGGACGTGCCAGAAAGTAATGCCAAATTTCTTCTCATTGACGAATCTAATAAACGATTTACCGTCTTATTTCTTGAGATCTGTCCGAATAATCTGACCTATATATCAGGAAAATTACCTTCAGTTATACTCTGGTAGTTTTGTGTTGCTTGGACGTCTACAAACCAGCAAATAAAACTCCCACATTAAACTTCTTGAAAAGATTTGGACCAAAAAGGCAATGGAAATTTGGGATGCACATATCGTGGTAAACACCACAATATCGGTCGATAGAGACAGAGGTCGCAAGATTTCTCCTTGCATGTTGATACATTGATATACGGATCATGTCTAATGTAGTGCGCATCATTATCACAATCTCCAACCTCAAATGGAACTATGTTGAAGAAGTGGCACGACTCTCAGTTTACCATTGGAATTGTATATATTAGTATGGGACTCATCAAAAATTCTCTAGCAGTTTCATGAAGCTTTGATATCTGCAAACTATTTGATAAAACATTTCAGACCTGAATCGATGAACTTTTTTAAGGTAATTCTCGTGAAAGTCATAGAAAAAGTCATGCTAGGTACAGCCATATCGTCAAAAACAAGAAATTACCACAAAACCTCTACGAATTCTACCTGCTCCCATTTTATGGTAAACATGGATTTTTAACTAGAATGTTGATACTAAAATGACCGCCACGCAAAAAGGCAAGGAAAAAACTGGTAGAGTGGACACTCTTCAGCAATGCGATTCTTGGTTTAAACTTTTTCTTCCGTGTATGCTGACGTATCCCCAACTTTTTATCAATAATTTTAGAACACCATGTATGAAGTCAACGAATATCCGCTTCATATATTCTCCGATGGAATAAAAGAGATCCACAGGGCAATCCCTGAGGAACGCCCTGGATTGGCTCAAATTCATTGATGTTCCTCTTTGACACCTTCACCATACGAAATAAGAAAAATACTTTACTTTCTAGAATAAAATCTGATATCTTACCTTTTCTAGAATTAAATGAGTAGTTGGATAATACAGTCAGCGGTGTGAAATCTAGTCCAAGTCCAGACCTGTTGAAGGCTATCTTGTGTATGTCTCCGTAGACCGTTGGTGTTTCTTCCCTGTCGTATTCCGAAACAGTTATAAATTTCAAATAGTCACGCACCAATGTATCGTAGTAAATATCTGGCTCGTCTTTTGGTCCGAAAAGGGCGCTATATAATGCCATCGGGCAGTTTGACCTAGGCAGAATCCAGATCGGTGAGATCTGATTTTTCTGCTATTCAAACTTCTGCATTCCTGATAGAATGAGCTAAAAATATACGATTTATCACTTTTATTGTAGAAATTTATTCAATTATTTTTTAGTTTTGGTTCTAAGTCAGAAAACATTGAATTTGTTCTGTATTAGTCTTCAGCCAAGCTTTTTGGTTTGATGTGAGATTTATGGATTTTTGCAGTGTTCGCCCAATTTTGTATGGGTTTTTGATTGATTCCCCAATTTACTATGGGGTTAGTCACTTGAATGATACAAATTTCAGCCAATGTATTAATTAGTCAGTTGAAAAGTGTAAATTTGAGACAATGTATTGGTTAGTTAAGAAAATAGAAGCAAAATAGTGTTTGGCAAACGTTTATTTCGTGGAAGCTAACAATTCGTCTTTGACGTTATATTAGATATAAAATTCATGATTTTTAAGATCTTCTAATCTAAAAAGAGGTTCTGATGGATCATCAAGCATCAACGCTTATTTACCTAATAAAGGTTTTTGTAAAAACGAAACCAAAAGGCGACGGTAGGTGAGTAGTTTATATACAGATTACACTGTTATCGCTTTAATTATAATCAAATTTCTTTGTTTTATAATGTTTGTTATTTTTCCTACGGCCGTCTAAACAAATTTAAACAAATAGGTACCAAAGTTTATACTCTGATTTATACTTATTTCGAATGATTGGATTGGTTTACCGTAGTGGAAAAAAGTTTCAATAATGACCCAACGAGAATGGACAAAACTATAAAAGTTTGTAGACTCAAAGCTGGAATTCCAAAAAGAAGAAGGCCTTGGTTGTTAGACAATATTATAAGTACATGGTTACGAGTGATGGCTTGTAAGATATAATATAAAGTCTGAATAATATTTTCCAAAAAAATTATGAATATTTAGTGTCTTTAATTCATTTTTTTATAATTACCATTTCATAAATATTTATAAACATAGGAATTATATAGTTTAATATAGATTGTGGTAATATTTTCTAGAACGCACTGCGGTTAAAATTCCATAACTTCCCGCAGAAAGAATTTGATTTTGTTAAATTCTTTTTATTAAAATAAACCCGGAATCCGGAATTGACGAAATGATACTAAAATGCAAAGCTACGCAATAAATCAACCAGACTGGCTCCACGTCTCTAGGAATAACATTAATATATTAAGCAAGGGGATAGTTAACTGGAGTGGCTATTTTTAGGTTAGGTAACCACTCTGATGAAATTCAACACACTACTAGGCGATTTTGATTTGACGATGATTTTGGTTTTTAATGGAGTTTACGTTTGTCTGAAGAACCAAGAAATGGGTTTAGTGAAATTTGATATCGAAATAATTGTATATAGATCTAGCAGAAAAAGGAAGAAAGTAAAGCAACTAGAAAAGATGTCAAAGAAAGCAGAGCTAGCAGTCCACAATAGGGTTCTGTTTCCAACCCTGAGTAAGGCATAGAATTGGCAGACAGGGATGAAAATATACTAATATAGTAGAAACGAGGTTCTTGAGGTGAATTAGTGGTAAAACCTTGAAGGCAATACGAATGAGCACGTACAAAAATAATGCAAGGCCGTATAATTATATCCTATGAACAAGATTTATGAAGGTATGCCAAGGTGATTTGAACACGTAGTGCGGATGGACATAAAAATGAGTGTCTGGATGCAAAACACAAGTAGATGGTAAAATAAGTCGGGGATGATTCAAATATACTTGAGTCATGTAGACGGAACAAATGTAGATTTTATGTGAATGTGGATGAAGCAAAAATGGGTACTAAGACAGAAGAGGGTTGCATTTCTTCATCTCTGCCTACCCCTGCGGACAAATTGCGAGTTATATGTTAACAGGGTGACTTTGTTATCCTTTTGTGGTCGTTAGTGCAACGATAGGATGCATTTTTAATAACACAAAAGGATATATCACGTTTTTAGTAAAATGCTCAGAGTACTGTATTGTATACGTTGAGTACAAATGATCGCTATTTTTGGAATTATAAAAAAAACACTTTTAAATGAAATTATTTAATTAATTAATTTTACGAGGGTCACTCAAAAGGTCACAATTTTTTTTAATTATATGTAATTATTTTTACTTTTTAGTGTTTAACCTAATTAGGTAACGTACGAGGCCCCAAGGAACTATTGCACGACCCTTCGGATACCACGAATCACGTTAGACTGGCGTGGGTTAGGATGAAAGAGGAGTGGGACGCAGATGGGGGGAGGGGAAGAGAAGGGGATATGGAGGTCCAGTTTATAAAATTGCAGTGGCGTACATGGAGATAAAAACATTTGAGTTTTTTTCAAAGAATTTTTTTTTGATTTAATTTAGTGAATGTCAGTAACCAATAAAACGACATTTTGAGGGTCGTGAGGATAGTAATTTATTTTTTATGTGAGTACTCCACAAGAGTCCCAACTGCCCCCCAACCGCTTAAAGCCAGTGAGACTATGGCAATTAGGGTATGTTGTGAGACTGAAGGTAGTGAGGTGTCGAAGGAGATGGAGAAGAGAAAGGTGGGGGATTACCTGGCTATTCAGATCGAGTAACCAAACATGGTTCGAAAAATTTCAAGCAACTGAATATGGTTTTCGCCAGAGCGATACTGAAAGTACCTACCATTCTAAAATGTTCTACAAATATACTATACATTATTTTTAATGAATTAATTATTAAATAACACAAATTTTTTATTATTATTTTTATCCGAAAATCTAATAGCGAGAGCTCTAGCGCATTGTAATTTGCACTGTTTTTTGTCTAACTTGTAAATCATATTATTTTTAATACACTATCGTTACATTAGTTCCAATTTGGAAGGCGGGTATGGGTACCGTTGCCTCGGGATCCATTCATTGGACAGCCAAAATTACAGCCATAAGTGTTTGCTATGTGTTGCCCAAGTTTTTGTGGCAGATGCGTCCACCTAGCTGCGTGGCGGGCAGGATTGGGAGAAGCCGCTTGAGGGAGGCCTTTTGACCTCCCTTGCACCCTCAGTGAGAGGGATGGATTCATACGTTACTCCTGGACACACTAACCCCCAAAATCCTACCCACCCCTCACTCTTTTTTCCTTCCTAGAACTTCCTCTCCTCTTTTTCTTTAATAATTTCCGCCAAACATCCTTAAATATGACATACTCGTGGGCACCGAGGGAAATTATTTTCTCCTCCTTTGTAGAGTTAATTAATTAATTAAAAATAGAAAATAAATAGTTATTTGAACTGTTAATTTAACTGCCAAAATAACGGTAACGTTATCCAGTATAGAGAACGTCATATTTAAGTCTACGAACCTTTTAGCAAGGGGGTGGATATTAAAAGATAGTGAACCTTAAGACTGAAACATATACTTGACTGATATGAGTGTAGTTCCGCCATGTAAATATTGACCGGGTGCACGGATAAAAATGAGTATTGATAATTTATTAAGGCGAAGCTTAATGCCAAATCACTATTTTGATTATCTTATGAATTGGTGTACATTATGAATACCAAAAAATATGTTTTAGATAAATTGAAGGTTTTCCTATCGTTTCTCTTGAGAAGTATACAAATAAAAATAAAATTACTCAATAAAAAATATAAATGTTATGTATGAACGCATAACGGAAACAACTTTAAAAAAATACAGTATTATAGCTAAGATTATCTGTGACAGTTTCACTTGATTAACTTTTATACTTTCTTATAAAACTATTTACAAAATAAATTTAAAAAAAAAACAGTTTTGTGCTTGAAATCGAACGGTTCTAGACTCCGTTTGTCAAGCAATTTTAATGCCTATTACCTACAATATACTATGTTTTACAAATAATAATATTATCGCATCTCTTCAGTTATATTTATTCAAACAAGGCCACCTGCGTTGAACACGTGCTCGGATATATTCTGAATGACTAATATTTTACTAGGAAATGGTCAAACAGTCACATTTTTAACAGTATCTTGGTAAAAAAAAAACGTACTCATTTTTCTCCGTGCACTATGTCGGAACACCGATGTTCCGGTGTCGCATTTGCAAATAACCAAAAGCTTATCAGGAAACCTTTTAATTTATTCGTTAAAGGCCTGCAATCCTGTTTTTAAACGGATTGCCAACAATTTGAAGAGATTCTTAATAAATTAGAAATCCTCAATTTTCTCCGTGTGATAACTTAAAATAATATAAATAGTATAGCTAGCTTAGATAGTTTTTGAGTTGTCATTATTTTAATCCAATTTTGAGTTAGATTTATTTATTAACACGATACCACTGGTCTATATGAAACGGACCGAATCCGCGACAGCCATTGCTCCAACTCCGGACAGGCATCGCAAATCAGTCACGAATATATATCCATCACACACTCGGATATATCTCACACTTAATACTGGAGCATATATCACGCTTAATACACGAATATATTCAGTAACTTGTAATACACGAATCCATTTCTATCTATTCCCAATGGCTCCTGTAATATTACACACATCTAGCCATTCGGTTCACAGCGGAAACTACCGGAGTTTGCCGAAAGAACGATTGACAAATGGATGGAATTTGGAGATAGAATGGCGAGGAAAGAAATGGGAATCTTGAAGATGCGGCTTAAAAAATGCCAGCAGATGTACTATTAAATAACATCAGGGAAAATCAGAAGTCCCAATTGATACACTACCATCTGGAGCCGATAGGAATAGAGACTCTGACATCCCTTATGAGGTATGTTGAGAGGCTGAAAGTAATGGGGAAGGGATGGAAAGGCAGAGGAGGATGTTTGGGAAGTAGGTACCTGGCTAATCAGATCAATTTCAAGCAAAATATCGATTCTGAATTATGATCTTTCACCAGGGTGATACTAAGAGTATCTACCACTCTGGACTGATAAATTATGTCCAGAATTGCCCTTACTGGCAGACTTATTCAATTGTCACAATTCCGCTATCCGTTTTTTGTATTGTTGGTTATGTTTTGTCCGGATGTTGTATTCGTAGTTACTTGTTGGTTATGTTTTTGTCCGAATGTTCTTTTCGTAGTTACTTGTTGGTTATGTTTTTGTCCGAATGTTGTATTCATAGTTACTTGTTGGTTATATTTTTGTAAGAATGTTGTATTCGTAGATACTTGTTGGTTATGTTTTGTCCGAATGATGTATTCGTATTTACTTGTTGGTAATCTTTTTGACCGAATGTTGTATTCGTAGTTACTTGTTGGTTATATTTTTGCACGAATGTTGTATTCGTAGTTACTTGTTGGTTATGTTTTGTCCGAATGATGTATCCTTATTTACTTGTTGGTAATGTTTTTGACCGAATGTTGTATTCGTAGTTACTTGTTGGTTATGTTTTTGACCCTGAGGTCTAGTGTTTCTGATATGCGTGTTTGTTATTTCTTGTGGTTTGTATTTATGAATGAAGAGTATTGTTTTAGAATAGAGTTGTTTAACTGACGTGAAGATTTCATCAATGCAGAATCGAACTGACGTCTTGCGTGATAGAGACAGAATGAAAAGAGGATAACAATGTAGGTATGTACATGAGAGTGTGCAAAGTTGTCCATTGGTTCTTCGTCATCACCTTGTCATCCGAAATAATACACTGTGATAATAGCATTTTATTGACTATTATTTCGTCATCCCAAAATCAGAGTAAAATTATAAAAGGGTGTCATAAAAAAGACAAAGACATTACAGTTATATCGGAAAAACGTACCATTTCAGTGCAAAAACTGTCGAACATTTTTCAACCAGGCATGATTTATAGCTTATGAAACCGATAGTTAAAGATCTTAAGCATTCTAGAGAAATCAAAGAAAATATTAATTTTCTTTAATGTTAAGTATTTAAGAACGTACCACTCAATCCATTAATCTTGTTGTTTACTTTATTTCTAACACTGATTTATTAAGGTAATGAATTATTGTGGGCGGGATACTCCGTGAAATCTATGAAAATATGTGTTTTAACCATAGACATAACATATAACCATAGTAAAGGAGGACAAACCAAGTTGCGTGGATCAGGGAGAGTTATTTTCCGTAATTTGTTAATAAATTAATCTGACAGAATACAGGCAACTCGCATTGTAATATCAATATTTATTTCGCAAAAATAAAATCCAATTATGAATTACTAGTCTTTTTACATTGCGAAAATTGCTGGCTGCGTAAAAAAACTAACAAAAATTCGGGCTTGTTTTCAAAATGGAATATTTTGTTGCACTATTTAGTTAGACACTTTTGCAAATGTGTTGTAATTTACCCACCTCACTCATTTTAGCGTCGCTACGTAACACTTAAATTTAAGATGGTTTTGGAGGCCTTTATCCGGAAGATTTAAAATAATAGTTGATGATGATAATACTTATTATCCACGAAAGAAAGTTTCATTTTTATGTTCACGCTTTTCAAAAACGTTATTTGATCCTAAAATTTTCCAAATCATGGCTTTACAAAATCATCTAACATATGCAAGCAAACAGGTATTTATTAAAGGTAGATACTAAATTTTATTAGCCTGGTATTACACAATTGTATCAATCATTTCAGTGGTAGGAATAAATAAATGAAAATGCTAATGCTGGTCGGTAAATATTGGTTCAATAAAAATTCCCGAACGAATGCGAGTCTCATAAAACTTATTCGTGTCCGCAAATAAAATTAAAAATGATGTCATATTATTTTATGCAGTACTCTGCGTTTGAGCTGTAGATATTTAACTGAATGAAAATTGATGGAAGAAAAATAAAAGTTATTTCGGTAAACATTTTTACATGCTTAAATCAATCGATTTGTGGTACAATTTAGGTATAGGTCACCCCAAGTGGTTCGCTGCGTTTGGTGACTTAGCAGGGTTTTCCGTGTTCATGGGGTCAGATTTGTCTCGGTTCGTCACTCCTAAAAACATTGACTCTCAGATTTCTACCCAACCCTCATACCTTTTTTCCTTCCCAGAACTTCTTCTCCCTATTGATTGATTTTATTCATTAATTTCATTCATTTAACATATATATCCAGCTAACAATAAAAACACCCTAATATAACGGAACTTCCTTCTTCTTCTGGCATTAGTAAGATTAGATTGTTAATATTAATTTTAGTTAATTTTAGTTTAGTTAAGTTGCTAAATATGTAAATACTCGTATATATGTCGTTAAGATAGTAGTTATATGCCTTAGTCGTAAGTCACTAGATATAAGTCTTAGAGATAAGTCAGTAGTTCTAGTATTAACTATTTAAGAAATATATTTGTACAGCGCCCTTGAGGTGATTTCTCACGAAAACGGCGCTATATAAATTAGCCAAATATTATTACAGATTCTCTAAAGATGACAGGATTGATGGACCCTTGAGGAATTTTTCCTCTCGCGGCCTCCTGTGTGGAGCTAATGTAAAAAAATCAATAACCCACGGAGTAATAATAGTAATTTTTTACATTAACTGCACACAGGGATGCTTTATGGAAGGTCTTTTTCAAGAAAGGAAGGAGTGATCCCGGGTCTGGGCAAAACCAATGTTGTAGGAGGGATGAAACACATAGGCCGGCAAATCATTCCAAAGCTGAACTCATGCGACAAATGTACAAATACAAATTTTGGGCGAGCCTTTGGAGTGTTTCTCGACTGTACACCGGTCCCAAAGGATCAATGACGCTAGTTCCCCGTGGCATCTTTAATTGAAATACCGTTAAAACAATTCCCAACTGCCGCTTGTGCTCCCAAGAATGCAATCCGTTTGTTAGGATTGGAAAATCCATCAATTGGATCGCCCATTTCTGAGAGGCTTAACTCTGGCTATTATTATCCATGAAAACTAAGAAAAGGCAAAAAGTGAGAGAAGAAATAAGAAAGGTGGGGGAGTACCTAGCTATTTAGATCTGGTCACCAAACACGGCTAAAGCCATTTCAAGCAACGTTTCAACTTTGAATGGTGGTCTTAGACCTGGGCGTTACTGAAAGTATATTCCACACTGTAACGTGCCGCAAGTATACTATATGTTATTTTTAATTAATAAATTATTAAATAACACAAATTACTCAAATAAAATCTTGAGCACGCTTAGAATTGAACCCGCGATCTTCGGCTTGCTATTTGAGAAAAACAATGTTAAACTAATTCAAACCAAAATGCCTGCCTTAAAAGACAATTCTCTACGATGTAGATATCTTCAATTGCAACGAAAATAAATATAAAATCTTTATTAAAAATGTAAAAAAAAATATATTCACTTGTACACCAACTAGACCAAACTATATAAAATGTAATGATATATTATGTATTGACATATATTATGCTGTATTTCTTGTTATATTTATGTATTTTATATTTGTTAATTTTACTGTGTAATCGTTTTATACATAATTTATAAGTATAATGAGGAAATCTATTGTAAATGATATTCTGTGTACGCATTAAATTGGATTTATTTATTTTTGTTTATTTAGGAAACAGACAGTTGTACATGTGAATTAATTTTACATTTAAGTTGAACATAAAATAAACTGGTTAAATTCCATTCACTATTTTTTTCATGGTTACAGGTGAGGAAGAAAGTAGATATTTAAAGACATTGGTAAAGAATGAATCAAAAGAATAGACGAACAATAAAAAATAATCGTGGTGATTAAGGTACATAAAAAGGTTAATTTGTTTTTAATAGTTTTTCGCGTACAGTGGAAAATATCTCAATTAAGTAAATTGCACAAGTACAGGATTTTCCAATAAGAGGTGTTATTTTGAATAGCCCGCTATTTCGGTAGATGTTACTTTTAAAGGTGTTGTTTTTTGACATTTGACAAGTAGAAACTACGCCATTAATAAAAATGGAACGATACACGCTTCAACAAGGCATTGAAATTATTAAATTTCACTTGAGTGAATCAAATGCAAATCATCTTGAGTGATGAGGCCCATTTCCACCTCGGTGCCTTCGTCAACAAGCAAAATTGTCGCATCTGGGGCTCGGAAAACCCAAGATTTATTGTTGAAAAACCTCTCTATCCTCAACATGTGACTGTTTGGTGCGGTTTATGGTCCGGCGGACCTCAGTCATTGGACCTTACTTTTTCGAAAATGAGGCTGGAGCAACAGTTACGGTGAATGGATTGCGCTATCGAGAGATGATTAATGATTTTTTATGCCCGGAATTGGATGGTATTGATCTGGACAACGTTTACTTTCAACAAAACGGCGCTACGTGCCACACAAGCAACGAAATCATTGATCTTTTACGATTGAATATCAAAATAACACCTCTTATTGGAAAACCTGTATAAACCAACCATATTGCATGTAACTGTTGAATTCCATAAAATGACTAATGCACAAATAAATTTCAATCTAATTGATTTGAATACGAAAGTCATAAAATAATATTTATTACAAAAAATTCGAGCTTATTAGTAATGATTTCATGTTTTATGAGAGAGAATGCAATAACTTGTATCTAGTTGTTATAAAATTGACCGTCAAGAAATTACTTGAAAATTTTGTTTTTCATAGAATCGCTCATAATATTTACATGCTATATTTAGAAGATTCAAGATACATGTTTTTGAATTCTTAAAGCTTTTTTGCTTTCAGATCAATTGAATATTATTTTGAGATGTTTTCGGAACGGTTCAAATGTTGTTTTTGTTTTATTGCTGAGATAAATCAGTGGTGTCATAAAACTATTTCTGTAACAACTAATTTACAATAAATAAACCATCCAATAGATCAATAAACTTAATTTTACAGTTGGTAGCTTCGCTAGTCGTAAATTATGTGGATACAAAAAAATATTTAAAATATACTTCGTTTGATGTACAATTAACTGAATCAAGCTGCATAACGGTTGCTGTACAATTAACTAAATCAAGCTGTATTACGTTTGCTGTAGAATTAACTGAATCAAGCTGTATTACGTTTTCTGTACAATTAACTAAATCAAGGTGTATTACGTTTGCTGTAAAATTATCTGAATCAGGCTGTATTATGTTTGCTGTACAATTAACTGAATCAAACTGTATTACGTTTGCTGTACAATTAACTGAATCAAGCTGTATTACGTTTGCTGTATAATTAACTGAATCAAGCTGTATTACGTTTGCTGTACAATTAACTAAATCAAACTGTGTTACGTTAGCTGTACAATTAACTAAATCAAACTGTATTACGTTTGCTGTCCAATTAACTGAATCAAGCTGTACAGTAATTATAATTACGATAGCCTTAAGCCCCCACATACCCCGTGAGTTTTTAAGTTCTAAAAAAATATATGTTATTTTTTATGATAATATCTATATATTTGTTATGCCGAAACGTTAATTATTTGAAATTACCTCAACTGAAAAAAATCGATAAGTAAGCTCCGAAAATTATTAAAAACACATTTTGTTCTGTTATTTAATATGTTATAGTTATTTAATATGTTATAGGAAAAAATTCCCGGTGTATCTTTAAATGCAATTAAAGCATTTGTACAGAGAGTTTTGCTCTATTTCAAAAAAGTCGTGTTTTAATATTTTCAAAATTTTGGCTTATTTGTTATTGTTTTTAAATATAAGCACGATCCCTTTATCATTCGTATTTACATATCCCCCTTTCTATATTATTATTAGAATATTTTCGCTTTGCAATAAAATCCAAATAAATGGAATATTTCTGAACGTTTCCGAAAACTAAAAACTATTTTTGAAAGGTGAAAAAATAATCAATGATAACGAAAAAAAAAATTAAAAATATACCTAGTTTATTAGACAAATGTATTGTTAAAGTTACTGTTGTCTAATTTTTTGTCGTTTCGTGTAATTATTCGTAGTTTTTTCAAATTGTGATCGGAACCTTTGGTTTTGTAATGGTTCACATTTTAATTCTACTGTGATTTACATTTGGATTTGAATATAAAGCGTGGTGTTTTTTCCTTCTAACAACGTATAGAACGTATTTCTCACAAAGGAAAATTCTGTGAACTCATATGAGTTGTTACCAAAAGCGAAGAAATTAGCCTGAAGGTTTGAAAACAGTCGATTCAAATTCAGACCTGAAATTAGATTTAAGTATATTTTCAAAAATATGTAAGTGCCTACTATTCTAAAAATATCGTATATTGGAAAATTAAGTACTTTAGCAAATGATCCTGATTGTTTCAGGAGTAAATAGGATATTTTAAACTTTTAAGCAGTTTTACAGAGTATTTTTAAAAATTAAATTAAAAATTATGCTCGATTCTTTTAAACACCAAGATGTGTTCTACTCGCAGTATTTAATTAAAGTACGTAAAATATTTTTAAGCTATCAAATTTTCAAATCAAACACACGAGATTTTGCGTTACTACGTAGTGCTTCGTCTTAATCTAGGATATCTTCTCCGACAGAACGTTCGATAAGATACAACATGTCCATAGGAAACATCTATCATTGCATTCAGTTCTAGTTAAATAAATGACTGCACCTAGTATTTAATTCAGTAATTCACTGACTCTACCATCACTCATATTTGTGTAAACAGCTGTTTCGCCATTACTCAAACGGCAGCTATTTAGGAGCAAACCCTCAGGTTGGAGCCAAAGTCAAGCAATTACACGATATGAGGAATTAAACGCATAAATTTCCTGGAGTATTAATAGATACGTCAGATTTTATCTGCAGATTATTTTGCAAACTTTATAACATTCCAACAATGTAAAAAATTAACGAAAAACACACATCCTCCTACTTCTGGTGCCCTCTCCTATGAGAGGTTGGTTATCATCAGGGAAACCTTAATTTTGTTCGCCCTGGGAACGGTTTATTGGACAACCAACAACTCTTCCTTAGGTCACCCACAACGGTTACCCGGTTTCATGGAGTGAGGTTTGTCCAGATCTTGGTGGCGAAGACGCCTGTCCGCCAACTGTGTGGCGGTCAAATCGGAAGAGACCGATTAAGAGAGACCCTCTGAACACTCCAGCTGAACTGTCGACCCATCACCTTGCACAGCAGTGGGAGGGATGGATTTATACGTTGCTCACACTGACACTCAGATTCCTACACATTATTCCAGAACTTCATATCCTTCCTTTCATAGATCAGCATCTCCAAAGATGACATAGGACGGAACAACTCTGTGGATCTGTAATCGTACATCTTACCAGTCACACGGACCTCGAGATCATTGGGTGTGACGTCTTTCTTTGTGTGATGTATGGTAAAAAGTTCGGTATTCAAGCGATAGATGGCACCAGCCATAAAGCTTACTCCAGAGTCCGACAGATGTCGCTAGAGTGTAGCAATTGCCTGTGGGGTATCCTTGTCAGACTTTAAGCTTCTAGAAACAGAGAAGTAATTACCAACCCTCGGGTAATGAACAGTGTAGCTAAATCCAGAGATAGACTTATATTTATTGTAACGTAAATACACGCAATTATTGTAAAGAACCTTTTACTTTATCAAGATTTCCCAACACACTATATCTGCAAGTAAAGGCAGAGATATAACACTTTGCAACGTACATATATGCGACCAAGATACTGGAGTTTTCGTCTAACCACCTGCAATGCCTTTTTGAAAATTTTCTTCGAAAGAACTTATAAATGAGCTAATTATTTGTCTCTGGTGATATGAAATGTGGCTATTTACTAAAGCGCTTATGTGTATAAAGATACATATCATAAGTGATTAACGAAATTCTTTGGATTAAAAAGGTAAAAGAAATTTTGGTCTCCGGTGACTTTTTTGTTCAGTCATTGCATAAGTCAGGTATATGCTTTAAAATCCTGTATAATTATTTTTCTAATTACTTTTCTTCCTCTTTTTCAAGGACTCTCTGGCATCCATCTTCATTTTAACCCCACAAGAGTCCCAACTGTTTCCAACCGTCTGGAGCCAGGGAGACTAAGGTATCCCCGATTGGAGTGTATTGAAGGTAGTGGCAAAAGGAAGAGGAAGGTGGTGAAGTACCTGGCTATTCAGATCTGGTCACAAAACACGGCAAAAGCCATTTCAAGCAACGCTTTAATTGTCAGAGGTGGTATTACACCAGGGCGAAACTGAGAGTATCTTTCACTCCGGAACGTGCCGCAAATATGAATTAATTTTAATGAAAATTGAAATAACACAAATTAATCAAATAATTTTTTTTTCACGCCGAGATTCGAATTCCCGACCCCCGGATTGAACTTCTTTGATTGAAATCTTTGAACACCTTCCTCAAATTTATCAAAATTTTCCGACCGTTAGACCATCTCATCTGTGGATGACCTCTGCTCATCTCCACTGCCAAGGAAGCTACCCAAAACAAAGTTCACCGGCTCGTATATTTATTTTTTCTCACAAAAAAAAATCATTTTCATGGTTAAACGTAGAATTAGAACATTGGAGTTAAATTTTTAACTACAATTTTCATAAATATGACTTTCACAAGCACAATACCTAATAATCAACGCAGACTCCTGTACAAATCATAAGTGTGCCCAACGGTTGGGTTTGGTAGTCACCTCTGGTCTGAAGCCCTTAGATAAAATACTCTAAACGGACATTTGATAAGATGCATTTATCATCTTATCGAATAAAATTTATAACGGGCAAATTTTAATGCAGTGGAAATCCTGTGTTTGATCTACCGTTATTTCAATGAAAGGTGACCTGATTGCCTATTTCGGTTCTACTTGGATAAGGAATTGTCCTTTTCCTTAAAATGAACGATTTTATCGTTAACTACCGGCGGTTCTGGTTCAACAAGGATATGGAATTGTTCATTAAGGATAAGGACTCTTTCGTTAACTGCCGTTCCAGTTCTCTCGGATAACAACGAAAAAATGGATCATTTTATGTTAAGGATAATTCTTTATCCTTAAATAATGCAGAAATCACCCCTCTGGTGAAATTATCAACGAAATATTCCTTCGGCACAGTTCTACAATGTACAACCGGGTGAAAACATTTATCGCATGAAAACAGTTTTTTTTTGGTAAGTTTTTGGTATGTTTTCTTTTTGTTGAATCACAAATCAGGAGTGCATTTAATCTGTTTGCTTTGGTGGTTTCTCTCTCCTATAGTACAGGTTTGTCTCTTCAAGACCTTGGCTTCCTTTGAATCTGCATGGCATCCACAATTACCACACAGGTCCTGGTGAAAAGCAAAAGGCGTCCTATGTGGAGTGAATACATAATGACCGATCGGTGGCTGAGTTGACATCGCGTTTGGGTCTCACCCAGGCGTAGTGTGTTCAATTCCTCGGCTGTCTAATTATTATCTGTCTATTCTTCCATCACAACACAAGCAAGTTTACTGTGGTGGTAGAAGGAGATTTTCAAATATTGTCAGGTTATCTGTAACCCGGGAATGTTTGCCTTTCTTTTTTAAAAAATAAATAATTAAAATATTTTTTTTAAATCTATCATTTAGCTACGTACTTTTGCCGCTATATATTTTTCATGCTTAATAGACCCGAATGGGCGGTTAGCCAGTAAGAATCATTGAAAAATACAGGGTTTTCCAATAAGAGGTGTTATTTTGAATAGCCCGCTATTTCGGTAGATGTTACTTTTGAAGCTGTCATTTTTTGACATTTGACAAGTTGAAACTACGTTATTAATAAAAATGGAACGATACACGCTTTAACAACGCATTTAAATAATTAAAATTCACTTGAGTGAATCAAATGCAAATCATCTTGAGTGATGAGGCCCATTTCCACCTCGGTGGCTTCGTAAACAAGCAAAATTGTCGCGTCTGGAGCTCAAAAAACCCAAGAGTTATTGTTGAAAAGCCTCTTTATCTTCAACGTGTGACTGTTTGGTGCGGTTTATGTTCCGGCGGAGTCATTGGACCTTACTTTTTTGAAAATGAGGCTGGAGCAACAGTACGGTGAATGGATTGCGCTATCGAGATATGATTAATGATTTTTTATGGCCGGAATTCGATAATATTGATCTGGAAAACGTTTACTTTCAACTAGACGGCGCTACGTGCCACACAAGCAACGAAATTATTGATCTTTTACGATTGAATATCAAAATAACACCTCTTATTGGAAAACCTTGTGGTAAATAGTACTTATTTGTGAATCGAAGAAGTCTTGAATGCATTCTTTGATCTCAGATAAAAAATGTTAATATTAATAATTCGCTTCTGTTATTAAAGTACCCTTAAAAATTACAAAAATCACTGATGTGATTACAACATAAAAATATTTTTTAGTTGACATATCTTTGCTATTACACGCATGTAAAACTTGAATAAATCATTTTAATTCGTTTGAAATTCAAGAGCGTGAAAATTCCAAAACTCATCGTTTATAAATAGATAATTTCGTATGGCAACTGTGCTGTATCTTTTATAGAACATGGCTTGGGGAATGTTGTGGAAACCCGAAGATAGTTCGGTTTATATGTCGCAGAATCCATCTCAAATGTATCTCAGATGTATCTTAAATCTTATCTCACAGGGCCGTCTCATCACTGCGTGATATGTACGTGGTGCACAAGGGCGGCCTATCCAAGGGGCGGTCGCTTGATTCGGCTGTTTTCTGGACTGATTATTTTTTTAGATTTTTTTAACACTTCAGTACTTTAAGCTCTTTTGTCTAGTTTGCAAAGTTTTCTGTGTATTCAAAATACGCCATACAAATCTTATTTTTCTTAAAAACAAATACTGTTTTAGAAACTAGATAAAGATACTAACCACACTTTTACATAATTTTTTACTCCAATCGTATAAAGATTTAGAGATCTCGATATTTTGAAAATACATTCGTTTTGTTTGAAGAATTTGTAAGAAAACCGCAACTTCACTTTTCTCGCGTTAATATAATAAAACATAAGAAATAATTTTTATACTTAAACCGGCATCCAATATAAATAGAAATACATTATAATTATTTCTCTCTCCAACGTCAGTAAAATTACGTATTTCCCCATGATAGAAAAAAAAGACAAAAATACTTTTTATAAAAAATGGACGCCCGGTCATATATGACCTTAAAACTCTGGAGGGGTTAAATGTGAAAATTACTTAACCCTTAGGATGCCAAGGTGTGAAATATCGACCATTCTCGATTATTGTCGTAATTTTTTTTTTGTTTTTATTCAAAGAAAGTGAGTACAGTACTACCACTTAGAAAATAAAAAAATTAGATATTTGCCATGGAATTGTGCAACCCACTTTTCACAGATTGAGTTTTATGAACCAGCTGGGCTTTTGCTGGTTTTTTTTTACACAAAAAAAATCTAAATGAGCATAACATCATAAACATAAAGTACTCTACAATGTTAGATGGAAAAATAGTCGACTAGAAATTGTGCAATAAAATAAATTAAGTAAATCGAAGGGGATCTAGGCAGTTTGTTTAATTAGATTTTTTGTTGCGCTCGCCGATATAAATTCTACCAGTGTACATTTTGTGATTGATGCATTATTATATCAACAACATCCCTATAATCATTACCCAAGTTCTGTATGCGGCGAACGGGAGTATACAATTGTGAATCCGTGTGTAATAAAATAAAATTAAAATTAAAATAGGGATGAAGTCTAAGGAACTGAATACAAAAATAAATTACAACCACGAGATACACGGATACGGGACGAGAAATGCAAGGAAGATCAGATTGCCAACAAGAAAAAAATCAAGCATCCAGAAATCTCTCATGTACCAGGCCGTCCAACTGTATAATAAAATCCCGAAGTAAGTTACTGAGATTGAGAAGACGGTTAAGTTTAAAGAGGGATTGAGAAAACACATTTTCCTCAAATATTGATGTATTGTTTGTGACATATAATATGTACTTATGTACTTACATTTAAATATTTAAAGGACCATTGTTTGCCAATAAATGTAATTTTGTTTCTAAAACTATTAGCCCACAACGATGTGAGCTAACTTAAGATTAATTAATAAATAAATAAAAATAAAACATATGTGCAAGTGACGAAATGACAAGCGAATAAAAGAAATAGTATGCTAGGAGTATTTTTTAAGACTCAAAGTACCATATAATCGACGCAAGGGTGGTGAACTATTAGGAAATCCACGGTGGATGTCTTGGCCCACTAGAGGTTATGTGTTCCAACTGTTCGTAGTTAGCGGGATTATGGAATCCCTGATTTGAGGAATGAGTTGAAACTGAAGGAATTAGAGATGGAAAGGAGATGTGGGAGAGAAATGTTGAAAAAGTTATTCATAATTCATTCGTGTCTCATTTTTGGGACTCTGGCAACCGTAATTTATGGTATGATACAGACTGTACAAAATGTGGAGTGGAGGAAGATAAGGAAGAAGATTGTCGGAAAGTACATGGGTATTCAGATGTGGTTATAAAACTGGCTTATGATATTTAAATAAACGGTTTTCTTTCACCAAGCGGTAAAAAATATAATTGGTTTGACAAATTTATTTATAGTATCGTCAGGCAAGCGAAGATCTGGGTTCGAATGCAATGTCACCTGAAATCTAACGAGTTTTTCTATATCGCTATTTGAATCATTTTAAAGTTGTTTCGATGAATAACTTCTCGCACAGAGGCGTAAATACTCCCCATTGCGGTCCAGACGTCTCAGACGAATCTGGCACACCTGTCTGGTTGATTTATTCGCGACAGGAGCGATCCTAATATTTTTCAGTTTTCGGGAATAGATCGCAGTACTAACTAAGTTGATAGTGGACGAAAATATACCTACACATTGCAATTTTTAGAAGAGTACCCAATATTTTTGATGAATTGAGGATTCTTAACCGAAATGGGTGAGAGTTTTTTTTAGTTACGTAATATATCATAAACTAGGATTTAGCTGATATTTCTGGACCTTCGATCAATACATATATCGAAGGTCAGAACATAAATTTTGTTTATGTGCCCAGGAAATGAAATATGAAAGTTACATCAAAAACTCTTCGTGAGATCTGGCGTTTTATAAATGACACACTGTATCACTATACACAGTGTTTTTATTTCTTAATTTCTAGGTGAACGCAACGTCATTTTCATCGTGAGCTACAGAGCTTTAAAATCGTAATTAATTTCTGAAGCATCTTGTAACTTGCAAGTATGGAAATAAACTTAGGGTGGTATTTATTTGTCCTGAAAATTTGGAACAATTTGTTGTTTTCGTTGGAAAATTCAACAAATTATCGTCGCCAGTGAGGAAACTAACAAAAAATGTTAAATTCCAATCAACCTATAAGTCCCACATCACAAGATACAGAATCCTGTAAATCACATAAATTACAATGTTGGCTTCCAGATTTCTACTTGACGTGAGTGGCACACTTAACTCCAGCTTGGTAGTGCTTTTTATGAGCTCCTGGCAGTCAGACGTGATCTATTGCTAAGGAGATTACATTTGTATTTATGTTTCTACTCTTGATTCAATCATCAGATGCCCTTGAAATAGTTGTGCAGGACAGAGTTGAAATGAAATTTCACCATTTAAATCTACAAATTTAACGTTTCTGGAGAAATCCGCAAGATAATCGACCAAAAGAAGGTCCGATGAGAACTATTGTCTTAGAAAGACCATAGAATAAAGCATTATAATACCTTATTTCACTATCAAAACAGATCGAATGGTTAGTTATTGTTTCGATAGCTCTTGTAAATTGCAATCTAGGCGGCGGAATATTGATTTTGGTAACCAAATGATGAACGAAGGATTTTTAGTAACGGAAAAAAGAATGTTCCAGCTGGGAGGATGCCACCAGAACATTTAAAATAGACCTACATTGTGATGAGCAATCTGCTGTTTCCTCATTTGCACTAAAAGTTACTCTTTAAAGCTTGAAATTGTAAAAATAATTACTGGCACTGTAACATCCGGTATCCCGATATTGGTATCCGGTATCTATATTCCGGTGACAAACGGATCAGAAAGAAGGTTGCTGTGGGGATGTTTGTATACATTAAAGCAATAATAAGTCAACGTTGTCCGAAAAGTTAAGTAACAATACTAATTTATCCATAGGTTTCTTAACTATATGTATGCAGGGGCAATGCAATACTTTCCCTACGACATGATAATTAACAAACGCTGTAAACAAAAAATAACAAAAATTATCAATTAGTTATACCAAAACATGAATGATCAAATTATGCTTTATAGAATTTTTTTTTTTTAATAACTCTTGTTGACTTTGTTCAACGTTGATGGATACACAGAGTGAAATATTCTCTCAGTATCGCCCTGGTGAAGGACCGTCATTCAGAATTGAAACGTTGCTTGAAATGACTTTAACCGTGAGCAGTGATTAGATCTGAATATCCAGGTACTTCTCCACCTTTTTCTCACACATTTCCGTCCCCTCTCCACTACCTTCAGTCTCACAACATTCCCCGATTGAGGATGTCTTAGTCTCACTGGCTCCAGACGATCGGGGGCGGTTGGAACTCTTATGCTCTCAATTGTATAAACAGAGCTGATGAACGACGGGTTTTAGTAGAGTATAATGTATGAAGTACACTATGTATTTATTTTATTGTATACTATTTCATACACCCATGGTACTTTTTTATTAGGTAAGTGAAATGTTTACACTTCTTTACACAAGTGTTAGTAATAAACAACGGTTGGTTTAAAATAATGGATAAAATTTAAAAAAAAAAAATTTTTCAGAAATAAAAAAAATAAAAATTTAATTAAATTTTAACTGTGTTTTAAACATTGAATTCGTTATGTTGAAAATGTCAAAATTAGTTTGCTACATAATTTGACCACAATACTGGTGGTTTTAACGGTGACATAGAAATAGGTCTTTAAGCCTAGTGTGTCGAGTAGGTGCTCTTAAATTGACTAGACTTTGTTGAAATAATCTTTAGAAAGACATGACATAATCAAGTTATTATAATTGAGTAAGATCATGTGAAAACATTAGCTGCATTTGACGAACATTTCGTTATTATAATAATAATAATATTGGACAATTTTTATAGCGCCGCTTTTGTGAGTTATCACCTCAGGGGCGCTTTACAGTTGATGCAGGTATTACAAAAAATATAAATATTACCAAAATAAAGTGAAGTTAAGTAAAGTAAAATGAAGAACAGGAATATGTGACATGAAGATAGAAGATCGAGACTCTGCAGCAAGAATCCTAGGTGGTGAAAAATTGGACCAGCTGCTGCAGCGAGAGACTGCAACAGGTTCTAACTTTCCAATTCATCACTTCTCGACTCAAAGTAATATTTCACAAATCTTCGTTTAAAAAAATATTTAGATATTTCAAGTTTCAGTGCTATTTTCAATTCAAACTTCAATGTTTGCCTACGACCTAGAATTTTCTGTCATAACAAATCATTCATTTTTCATATGCGATTATCAAAATGCGTTGACTTGGATAAAAATAGTTTATAAAAAAACGACACTGGAAAAAAATACGTTGGTTTTATTTAAGCAGGTTTTGATTTTAGCTTGGCGTAACTTTGATAAACTTCGCCAAGCGGACGTTTGGACTTTGCTCGTCCACACATTTTTCGGGGTTTCCGTAATGACAGAGGAGTTAACATTATTGCTTTATTTACAGATGCACGATATAAAATGGATGCACATTATTTTATGCGTTCAATGATGTACAAAAATTATACTACTTATAGGGCAAGTACGTCCATTGGCATTGACCAGGGGTTCCCAACCCCGTGCCCGAAATAATTTTTTATTTATTTGTTAGAGTTTTAATTTTTTTGAGTGCCTAGGTTAATTAAATACGTTCGTATGTTTGCGATATTGTATGTATGAGTGGTTCCTTTGGTGACGGTACTTGTCGCAACCTGTCTAGCGGCGAGCCAGACTACACTCTTCACGCTAGCCTGGAACGAAGAGTTCTATTTGCACATCACTCCTTGTACACGCAGAAAACCCGAAGTGAACGAACGCCACGAACTGAGCCGATGAACGCCAAAGGCGCCAAAACACATGGCACATGGCTCTGCCAGCTCTGTCTGTCAGTGAAAGCAATACGCATGGCCCCGACAGCCAAACTGACAGTAGTCGGCGATCATCGGCTCACTTCGGGTTTTCGGCGTGTACAAGGAGTGATGTGCAAATAGCATTCCCCTCCTGGAACCGCGTTGTTGTCATTTTGATTGCAATTGCTGCCCCGAGTTTGTCGATTTAAAATAGCCGCCACCCTACCGATATTTTAGAATGTGATTTAGAGTACAAAAAGGTCTATTTGAATTTAGATTTTGTTTTCGTGAGTAAATTCCAATCTTGGAAATGGAAATTAATCCACTTCCCGACATCTGATCAAGCTGAAACTCGGCCGATAGACTTATTGTCGATAAAAATGATTTTTTGTTGCATTCACGCATACACTCGCGCACACACACACATTTCCCTGAAATCGGCTACTAGCCGGCCGAAGAGATGTCCCGAAAGTTGATTATATATATATTAACGGACTTTTGTAATGAGATGGGCAAAATCGGGATCAAAAGTCACAGCACTGAGTACGCCCCTGGTAGATAGTGCATACAGGATGCAGGAAAGTGGGAAGATCTCTTCGTAATCTACTTCAAAATTTGAAAAGTGCATCATTCATCTTTGCATTTAAAATAACTCTTACATGTAGCTGGAATCAAAATCTATCAACAGGAAGCGGCATATTAGTAATGTTCACCTCAAAACGGGTCCAGCAGTCCTATCATCCGTCTCTAATTTGAGGTGAGAGAACGGTGTTCACATTTCGCAGAAATCTAGATTAAATTCAATGCTGGAAATGTTTGTACCTTAGATCTGTCAGCAAAGGTTTGCTTTAGAAGTAAGGTGGACAGGAATAACATGGTTCGGGTGAATATGAGAATACCTACATAGAGATATATAGTATGTAGATAGTCATTAAGTTATGATAGACGATGATAACTAAAATAGAGATATATAGTAGATAGTCATTAAGTTATGATGGACGATGAAAACTTGGAAAAGGTTATATATAGTATGTAGATAGTCATTAAGTTATGATAGACGATGATAACTAAAATAGAGATATATAGTAGATAGTCATTAAGTTATGATGGACGATGATAACTAACATAGAGATACATAGTAGATAGTCATTAAGTTATGATGGACGATGAAAACTTAAAAAAGGTTAAAATGATAAAGGACTTGGGTGTAATTCTTAACTTGTAGGTAGTCATTGAATAAGAAGATAATACTGTCAACCATTAGGGAGCTGTGGTTGACAGTTAGAATTGGAAAGTGATTCTGACCTACCCCTGGACTTTTCGATCGATATTGTAGCCTTCAAGGACACTGCTGGTTATCACTGTACGAGCTTCCGTAATAGACTCGAATTAAACGCATTGAAGGAATTCTTAACGTATACACTGCACAGGCTTATTAATAGACTAGTAATGTATAATAAATTGTTGCAATGTCAATTATGTATGTATGTAGGTACTCCACGCTGTCAGACAGGGACATGTGTTAAAGGGTGATGCATATTAATTAAATGCCAAAGAGCGGGTTTTCGTGACCCGCTTACGATGCCAGGAGGTCGTCAGCGACCCGGGTCGTGTAAATCGATCGATTGACCCAGCTCTAGATAGACTGCCAAATTGTCTAGTTAAAACAGGACTTCACTACGCTCAATTTAATTATCAATTCCATCGACGGTCTGGAGCCTCGGAATCAAAATTCCCATGGAGAGAGGAATTGCTCTTGTACCAGTCACATAGTCATTAAGTGCAACATCTTGCCTTCTTACTTTTCCCATCAAATTTTCCTCGAATTATGAGCAGAGTAATTTTATGTTGAAGAATATTTAATCTAATATCTACTGCACTTGTAGATTGTACAATTTCTCATTTACTACTCTGAATCAACAAAATACCCGGGGCTTATTGATTTTTTATCGTTCAGGGAAAATCGGTTACAAGTTTCCGTAGTTTTAATGTGATAGAATTTTTAAGCCGCAGGAATTTGATGAAAACATTAATGTTTTCATTGCTGGAAAATCGGAAGCCATTGAATGTAAAATACACATTAGAAATGCCTTTCATGCATATTTAAATGAAAACCTCTTTTTCTCTTACTCTGCCTGACATTGAACACCGCCATTACATTTGCTGGAAATGAAAATTGCATAATAAAGATGAAACAAATTTCTGTATTTTTTAAATTTGCGCATAGAATTGTCAGATTTTTGGATCACAAAACATGCCTAAATTGCATTTCTTGTATTTTTTTTTTGGTAAACTAATGTTTAAGACAAGATTTTTTATGCATAGCACAAAGGGTAACAATTATTTTTTTAAGCAATAATTATAAGCCTGAAACACTCATCCACATTGTGGATAAAAATAATTGTTACCCTTTGTGCTATGCATAAAAAATCTTGTCTTAAACATAAGTTTACCAAAAAAAAAATAATAATATTTGACAAGTTCAAGTATCTTCACCAAAAATTGTAGACAATTTGTCTTGACGCCATCTAGTGAGAGAGTTAGCACTTACAATGCCTTTCTCATATAAAATAAAGTTGGTTGTTTTCAGGTGAAAAAATGTAATAAGCAGTAATTGTTGAATGAAACACTAGTATATATTGAATTATTTTGCGGATAAGAGATAAGCCGCCATAGCTCAGTGGTCAGAGCTGTCGAACGGAAATCGAAAGGACACGGGTTCAAGTCCCGTTGGCGTCATGTATCTTTTATCAGGAGATTTTTCAATGTGGATGAGTGTTTCAGGCTAATAATTATTGCTTATAAAAATAATTGTTGCATTTCTTGTGATCTTCTTCATTCTAGATACTCCCAGTATGGCCCTGCCGAAAGACCAAGTAGGTACTTCCTAACCCTCCTCGTCCCCGTCTCTTTCCCATCCCCTCCGCACTCCCTTCAACCTCACAACATTGTCAAAATTGTGGTGAAGCCATTGTTCCATAACCGTTTTTTTTAATGTTGTAAACCTGAAATAAATAGGGAAAAGAAGGACATGGGGAAGAAGAAGAATAAGAAGTACCTGGCTATTTAGATCTGGTCAAAAAGCGTGACTAATGTCATTTCAAACAACATTTTGCTTATGAATTTTTGTCTTTCACAGGATATTCTTTCATATCCTTTACTCTGGAATATGGTTTTAAAGTTATTTTATATATTATTTTCATTAAATTACAACAAAAATTATTTTAAAACCGTAGAGCTAAAAAACCGCGACCTTCACATCAGGCCTGGGTGAGCAGGTGAGCTTTAATTTTATCTAAATACCGCACAATAGTCCCAAGTGCTCCTAACCGTACGGAGCTTGTGGGGAGGGGAGGGCGATGGAAAAGATGAGGGTGGAGAAGTACCTACCTATCTAATTAGATCTGGTCACCAAACACCGCTAAATCCATACACGGAGAGAAATCGATATTAGACCTTATTAACAAAACATCAATTTAAGAATGTTTTATCGATTTGCCTTGAAAATATATCATGACAACGCAACACGTGTTCTGACATCATGATAATAAATTCGTAAATTGCTAAAAGTTTATCAGAAAACCTGTTGATTCGTTCGTCAGGCATGCAATCCTGTTGTTAACCGGAATTACCAGTAATTTGAAGAAATTCTTAATAAAATAGCAATAGTCATTTTTCTCCGTGTACTATATATAATTGTATGTGAATTGATTGAAAAACAACCAAAATTAATTAAATAAAATTTAACGCGACCTCCGGATGCGCAGATTCGTAGAGTCATAGATAGTCGAGAACTTCAACATATGCCACGGAGGTCTTCAAAGATATCGTGGTATTAAAATGACTTTGATATACGAAAAAAACTTTCCAAAGCAGTTAAGCATCCATCCAATTAATATAGCACAGCAGATTCAGAAGATGTTTTGGTTTGATCCGAAAGCAAAACATTCATCATTTTTTTAATGCACTAGGTAATTTATAATCCACCAGAAGAACATGAATTAAAGATTAAATCTGAATGTTCGGGTCCCGATGTAAAAATCTTAAAATATAATATTAATTAATGCGTCCATCTCAAGGTTGAAGTATATTTATATACGGGATTCATCTCATGATTGAAATACTTGATACGTTTCTAAGACAGATACGAGATATAAGATGAACGAATTTAGAGTCCAGAATTTCCGCACCAAACGGTTTTTTATCGTGCAATATTATTTATTTATTTATTGACGCCCTATTGGGCTTTTAAGTACCTACATAAAAATTACAAATTTTATTTGTAACAACAGTATAAAACAAATAATATAAAATCGAAATAAAATATAATGATTACTCATACATTATTTACATTTAAAAAGTGGTGGACTAATTTGACTTTAAATGTATTGAAATTTAAATTAAATATGTCAGCGACATCACTTAGTTCATTGCCCAACCTATGTATTCTTTCTAACACAGAATTCGTAGCGAAGTTATTGTTGTAGAATAAAATATTCCGTCTAGTATATTTTGGAGGTATATGTAAAGATAGCAAATTTATAGTGTCAGGGCAGTCTAACCTTGAATGAACACTTTTATATAATAAAAGGAGATCAAATATTTTTCGCCTTTCAGATAATTTCGATAAGTTAAGTTTACTGCGTAAATTGACATAATTGATTACAATAATAGGAATACCAATTTTGAAATTAATATGGATGAAAGATATTATGTATTAAAAAAACGCTAGCTTTACGTCGGTCGTGTGCTAAAAAAATATAGTTTTACGTCGGTCGTATGCTAAAAAATGCTAGCTTTACGTCGGTTATGTGCTAAAAATGCTAGGAATGCGTCGGTCGTATGCTGAAAAATGGTAGCTTAGCGTCGGTCGTATGGTGAAAAATGATAGCTTGACGTCGTTCGTATGCTGAAAAATGCTAGCTTTACGTCGGTTGTATGCTGAAAAATGCTAGCTTTAGGTCGCTCGATGATAAAAAATGCTGGATTTACCTCGGTCGTATACTAAAGGAGTCGAAAAATATTATCAAGTAGGTACCTACAAAATATAAGGTGAGAATTGATTGCTAGGTGAGATTAAAAGGGAATAAATATCGACTGTATTTTAGTAAAACACTTCATTACTCATTTTGGGAATATTACTTGTCCTCAAAGTACAACGTGGTAAAGTAATATTTTAATGATAAAGGCATTTTTTATACGAAAAACAAAATTTATACCTAAAAAAATTGTATGTTATTTCGAGAAAACCGTGGATTAAATTATTGAATCATAAAATATCTCTTTATTTATAAATAGAATTGCAACATTCAATTTTTATTGGAACAACTTTTTCTTAAGCTTTTGAAGGTTAAACCCATCAATGAAATAAAACATTGAAAGATAAAATAATCATGAAAATCTAAACAAAGCACGAAACATGAAATCCTGGGTTCGATTCCCAATTGCGACCATTATTTTTTTTTTCTGTGTCTTGTTCTGTTTCATGTTTGGTTCAGATTCTTTAGTATTATCTTCTTCTTCAATAAGAATTGCAATATTTTACATCATATTTTTTAATCCGCTTTCATAAAATATTCATTTTTATCGTCTCTTGTAAATTTTCCATTTAGTGGCTTTTACCAAATCAGAGTCGATATGTAATGTTTACAAGAGTGATGGAAATTAATTGTTAATTTTTATGAAATATTAACTTTTTGTTTATAAGAATAAATACCATAAATTTTGAAAACTCAATAAAACTTTTTGAAAATTGTGGATGGTAATTTTAAGAAGACCACAAAATTGTTAGGTGATGGCTTCCGTGGTCGAGGGGTAAGGCTCTCGACTAGCAATCCGGAGGTCGGGGGTTCAAATCCAGGCGTGAGAAATTAAATTTTGTTTAATTAATTTGTGTTGTTATTTTTTTTTCAATTAATTTGCATTTGCGACACGTCCCAGAGCGGAAGATACTCTCAGTATCGCCCTATTGAAAGACCGCTATTTAGAATCGAAAAATTGCTTGAAATGGCTTCAGCCATGTTTGGTGACCAGATCATAATAGCCAGGTACTTCCATACCTTCCTCTTTCCCAGATCCTTCCCCTCTCTACTGCTTCAAGCCTCACAACATTCCCCAATTGGGGATGTCATGCTATCTTGCTAAAGATGGTCGGGAGCAACTGGAACTATCGTGCGGTACTTGCATAAAAAAAGTTACTAGTCTTTTAAAGATGCTGATTAAATAGACGAGAGGAAACGTAAAAGTCGTTAATTCAATTCAAAGTCGATCTGTTAAAACCATAGACTAAATACAACTAGACTAGGTGTAACCAGTGAAAAATAACACCAACTCAATTTTGTTTTGGTTCACGTGCACATTTATGAAAAGGCGCACGCATTGTGTCGCAATGCGAAATGGGCACTGTGCATTGCGTTTTACCTTTTGTTGGTCTAGAGTTAAGCTATTTTGCTTGTCAGCTATGCTGGGCAAGTTCATTTTTTCAATCACAAAAATAACCCAGTTCCAAATATTTTAGATTGTACCTATCACGGACTTTATTTTAGAAAATGTAATCAGCTATCTGAATACAAAAATATATCAGTACCTTACAGATCGATTGAGGGCAGCGTATTAACAAATGTGAAAAATTCAACGAGATTAGATTTATTTCCGGCAAATTTGTGACGTCACATGCATAACACACCTCCAAGTGATTCGACCAATAGGGTGATTCAAGTTAATTATTATCACGTGGTGAACATACGAAAATCACGCAACCAACGCGTGATACTTATGGATGTATTAGTCGTCTAGCGTTGACACGCATTGAGAGGCGCGACAACTCATGTGTATGTGTGATTTATTTGGTCCGTGCATTTTGCTAATCAGGGTTGTATTAAGTCGTCATTGCCTTTCGGGCTTCGCCTTTTCGATTTTTTGCAGAAGAATTGATAGAAATAAAATTGCGTCATTTAATAACTTCATTTATTTTTTGTGTATTTGCGCTTAGGTTTCCACATAAACCGGAAAAAAATGGAGAAATGGTTAGAAGCAATCCGCATTCAATTATGTGACAATAACTGGGTACCATCAGCAGGAAACCGCGTTTGCTCTAATAATTTTCACGCCAAACATATTTATTCAACTGCAAGCGGCTTCCGACGTGTAGACTGAAAAGCTTTGCCTGTTATTCCGGTAATTATTTGGTTTGATTTTCGTGTGAAAACTTAAGCAAGTTTATTATGTATTGATTGGTTTTAATTTTTAAGTTTTTTTTTAAAACAGGTTTTAATTGATAATGTCGTTGTTTATTGGACAGTTGCTGTCCACCATGGCCACAGGTCCTGCGAAAAGAGATACCGTCATTGTTTCTTCTCGAACAGGACTGGTTCTGGATCCTGCTGAAACTTCTTCTGTAATCGACAAGCCGGTTGTTCCTCTACCAGAATTGCAACAACCGATGTGCGTGAATGCCGTAAATAACACGTAAAATTCTATTTAACGGGCGTAAATAAATAAATAAGTATGTATTGTAATCATGTAACCTCCACCCCCTCCGCCCTTACCGCTCTCCCATACGATCCCTAAAGCTCTGTCATCATCATTGCTGCTTATTCATTTGCGAACCGGAACGCGAGCCGAACTACGAATTATGGGAAAGGAACGAAGCAATCTTATATTTCTTAATAAGTCGTGGTTCAGCTCGCTTGTGAACACGCAACATTACTCTCTCTTTATGTTAATCTTACATTATGTTTAATGAAAAGTCGTTTAGTACTTAGGTTAGTTTTCAATAATGCTATCTTGAAGAAGGTTGATAAACTAGTTGACACAATGTCTCAATTCTAACAAAGTGGTTGAAGACAAAATAACTTTTAATTGAATGATAGTAGTATGATTATTTAATGCTACATAGTGTTGTTCTAGTCTCTATAATTTTTATGTTACTGTTAAACGTTTTACTAATATTATTTTATATTCATCAGCTTTAATTATTTTGTATAATTTTCGATAGCTTACTAGATATATTCTGTATTAAAATGCATGCAAAAGCCCGACTGGGAATAAAACCAAAGAAAATAAAATGATGTCAAGTCACAAAGTGATTGCTTTCTTCAATATTTATATACCATTCTATATAAATACTATGGTAAATTAAAAAAAAACCTATGCACAGTAATAAAAATATAAACGTTTTTGGTTCTATAGGACCTGTATAAAATTCAAAAACACAAATAAAATAAATTAAAATCATTTTGTGTTTTTTATCAATTCTTTTCCTGATTCAGCCCTTATTCAGCACATAAAATTTGCTGTAAGTGTTAGTTTCTTTTTGGTTTTATGTCAATATTACAACACCTCGGACAACAAATTCTCCGTGCTTTCGCTTACGAGTTTGAACGGTTGTACAAAGAGTTTAAACAGAGTTGGGTTGTTAAGTTCATCTCCATATTTGTGACGTACGCGCTATGTGGGGTCATTTTTAAAATGGATTTAATATAGACAGGGCCAATCTAGTATAATACATCAATGGTTAAAACACAAGAACGATGTTTGTACAAATGAATACTCCCGGTTGTACACTGGTACCAAAGGTATTAATGACGTTTTTCTTCAGAACGCCTTTCATTAAAATACATCTAGAATAAGAACCACCTGACATCCATATTCCGAGAATTGCTATTCTTCGTCGATTGTCCCGTAAAAGTCAAATTATATAGCCCTTCCTGCGTCCTTAAGGTAATTAGTTAAGTGTTATTAAGATATTCATTTTCGTAACTAAGTGTGAAAATATATTTTCACGCTGAATTTCCCCTCACTATTTCTATTTTATATCGTGTCGCTTATCTCTAAGCGCGAAAAATTCGTGAGTTTTTGATAAATGTCGCAATTTGTCAGAAGTCAAATAATATGACAGCATCTTGTTTTTTTAAATTTCAAAATGCTGTTAATACTTACATTTCGATTAGTTTTACATTAAATTGAAACATGTCCAGCTTTTAAACTGAGGTGAAATAAATCAAATAAGTTTAAAAATATTTTTCATAATTATCTTATTCCACTTCATTTCAACTTCCCCTTGTGTTATTTAGTTGAGGACCTTTCGCTTCGACAAAGCGCCTCCAGGCGTCCTTGTCCTGTGCTTCTTTAGCTGTCTTCATCATTCACAGATTCAACCATGGAACTAGGATTCATTACTCTTTGGGTTCAACCTTTCCTCGCACAATCTCTGGAGTTACATAATATGTACTTTCTCGAGTATTTATTTTATTTAAGTTATTGTACAACAGATTAATTATCCATTTACTGTACAAGATGTTTTCTTTTAAAATTCTTAGCATTTGAGATGATAGGTATACAAAAAAAAGTTATTTAAAGAGGAATTAAATATATCTATAATTTTAGAAATTTCGTTCAATTGCAACATTCCTCTTGTTATACCATGCTGTGATAGAACATCTTTTCTGCCATGTGGTATCTAATCAAGTCTTTGTTCAACTACGGCCAAAGTTTTTGTCTACTTATATCACCTATTTATAAATATGAGAAACAGCAGAGGACAAAGGTTTGACCCCTGGGGAATACTTGACAACGCTAAAAATGGTTTAGATACATATCCATTCATTAACAGATATTGACTTCCGTATCTCAATAGGAGGTGAAGAAGATAAACGTCTATTGATCGAAGGCAAGTGTGAACATTTTGAGTAACATTGGAGGGGACCCACCCTTTCCCGAAGGCAAGTGTGAACATTTTGAATAATAAAATGTTATGATCAACTCAATCAAATGCCCCGGTAAAATTAGTATACACTCGACCGTTTGGTGCTTTGAGTCCAGACCGACAGCCACCAATCACGAAAATTTTCTGGAGCGGAACACTGAAGTCTTATCTTTGGAATTGCACTCAGAATTTTGTAAGAAAGTAGGACTTCTAGTATTATAGAGAGTATACTATAAAGAGTAACAAGGGTTCGATGCCAAGTTGAGTCATATAAGTTAATGGCATAATAAGTTTATTCTGATTTTTCATCTCAAAAATGATTTGAGATGAATAAGTCACACCGTAACGTGGGCATAAGTGATGTTGTTATGATTTTAAATTATTTTTGATATGTTGTGTCGCATTAATCTGTTTCTGTTTAAAGTCACATGAGAATGTGGGCCGTGTGAGATTTTATTTCTGACAGAAAAATTCATTCGCAAATAGTTTATTCGTTGTAAATAGCATACACCTTCAACTTGCTTTGATTCCGTTTTTTGATTTTTATTTTACTGAAATGTTATAGCGTCCAAGTGAATGAAAACAAAAATAAATATCGTATTTCTATTATTATACGGGGTACGAGGGTAACGTGCGCTAACTCCGGATGTGATTCTACATTATGGCAGATGTAAAAAAAAAACTTTTATCGAAATTCCACTTTTAAATCTAGTTTTTAATTATTACAGTTATATCAATTTTTATTTTAGTTATACACGGTGTCCGGAAACTCGTAGTACAAGCGGGAAACTGGAGAATCTACACCACATGGGGAACCCAAAAAAACATAAAGTTTTTTGATTTGAGCATTTTCAAAAAAAAAAAAAAAAACAAAAAAAAATATTTTTCGGCTATTTTAGGGTTAAAGTTTTTTCTGGTGTTTAGGGTTGAATAACATATGTTTTAACCCTGCAGAGCAGAAATATTTTATGATTACACCGGGTTAAATGAAGGGTGATTTCAAAATAATGCTTCAAATCCGAGTTTCTTCATTTGTTTTACTTTCAAATAGTTTTAATTAGTTGGGTACTTTGATCGTCAGTAATAATTTATAAGAATTTGATTAAAAAAAAAAAAAAAAAATCAACTTCAAACTCGATTTACTCGATAACGAAAGCTCAAATAAAAAAAAAAATACCTCAAAATCGACTCCAAATGTGATGTAGATTCACCAGTTTCCCGCTTGTACTACGAGTTTCCGGACACCCTGTATTTATATATGGTTGAAGAATTTAAAATATTTAAAAAACAGCTTCACGCTAATGGAAATTCAACAGACAATAATTACGCTTGAAAACTAGGCCAACCAATTTCAGACTTATTTTCGAAGCGTGATTGATTAAGATTCCCGCAAAAATTCATTAAATTTAGTTAGTATTTTATGAAAATAATTGCTCCATATTTCGATAGGTGCTATAAATGTGAAATATAACATTTGATAGCAAGAACGATATAAAAGTTTTGGCAGCCCAAATGAAAAATGACAATATTATGGTTTAAATTATTTTAGCTACCGACACAATTTTCCAATGAAGCCAGCGGCATCTGTCGGTGGAAATGCTAATAATATGAACACGACGTAATATTACTTAATGATACTCACGTTATCCAAGACGCACACCCTTTTCTTGTTGTGGAAAAATCCGCAAGATGGCAGTAAACTGTACTTTGTATTATTTCATGGTACTTTTTTAGTAAATTGGCAACTGTCATGAAATGATGACACAATTTGTAATGAGTAAATTGCGCATATTAATTTTATTCAATTGTTATATTGGATACCTGTTTGCAAATATTCTAGAGTGTTTTGATTATAATGGAGGAGCCATATATCATAAAATTGTTTTTAGGAACCGTTTAAAAATGCTTTCAGAATCATTAAAAAACATTACAGTTATTCTAACTAATCTTTTACTGTACTTGTGTGTTTAATTTATTATTATTTATGGTTACAGGTTAGGAAGAAAGTAGATATTTAATGACATTGGTAAAGAATGAATAAAGAGAAAAGGCCAACAATAAAGAATAATCGTTGTGATTAAGGTACATTGTAAGGTTCATTTGTGTTTAAAAGTTTTTAGGGTACAGTGGAAAATATCTTAAAGAAGCCATATTGTAAAACCTGAATAAGATATCACAAAAATTCGATTTTCATAACAATAATAAAAATAATAATATAGTAAAGTAGTAATACGAGTTCTAATTATCCAGACAAAAAGTGTGCGATGTAAATTTAACATTTTACAAGACGTATGATGTGCGATAACTTGATTAAAAGTAATTTGTTTACCAGAAGTTATAAGATCAAAAAATAGTTTTAAATTTTGATTGCTACTTAAAAATACTAAATGCGAAAAGAAATGAAAACAAAAAAGATAATGATTAAAAAATTTGTAGGTGGAATGATTGGAGTATTTCAAACGAGTCATGCTATTTTGTTTATATCTGCTCCAGAGGAAATACATGCACCTATTTCTCGCTTTCACACACTTGGAAACAAATTCACCTCAAATATCGACACATTTAATATAAGTTTGCCTGTGATCAAGAGATACCTGAATGACATTTTTATGTAGCATATTTAAGAAGCGATTGCGTATATTTTTTTATTTTCTTCTTGTTGTTTTCTTGTAGAATATAATATGTTGTGAACCTGTATCGTTATTTCATATTATTTGTATGCCATCTGCAATTTTAAAACTCGAAAACGATTTTTTCTTTCTCTTTTTATCTTATATAAATTTAGCTATCTAAACTTTAAAAAAATCCTGTATCTCTGTATCATGCAGTATTTCATGTTAAGTATACATATACATATGTAAAAGCCCAACAGGGCGTTTATAGTAAATAAATAAATAAAAGTGTGGGATTTAACCGTGTTATTTTTCTTGGTTCCTTAATGCCCTCATGCATCCTGTTTAGAGATAAGAATCATTGCTACACAAGAACACGCGTAGAAACTGTTGAATTTTAACCTAATAAATATGAAAACAACTGGCCCAGTCATTCCGACGATTTTCGCGAAGTTGTGTTCCATTGAAAATCCTTACCTAAGAGGAAACCGACATTTTACAGTCTATGTCACTGGCTTATGTGTCCAGTACAGTTACCATCCAATGCAAATGCACAGTGAGATTTTAAGGTAAATTCATCGAAACAGATAGAAAAAAGCTTTTTTTAAAATACAAATATTATATGTTGAAAAGCATACATTATGAAACTTACAATGTGGTCGTCTCCTAGATACAAATTTAACTAAAGAGTCATATTCATTTTATTAATTGATGGAGGCTAACAAAATACAAAAATGAATCGTCCTTATTTATTCCAGGATAACTCACCCTAGATGAAAATCTAATAATGAGTGCGTGGTATTTCAAAATAATTGAAGGTTACCGCACCCCAGATGGAAAACTAAATATTAAATCAAATGAAACACGCGAAACCGGTAGATGTAATAATAAAAAAATCGTGGTTAATAAACAAAGTGTTTTATTTGATTTAATACATAATGTCTAACCCCAAAGTGATTGCTTCCTACGAAAAAAGAAAACTAAATAGTTGGTCGTATAACTACCTTTTCACTGGAGCTCAACTCATTCCAGACGAACGGATCATAAACGACAAAGAGTGGTATATTCATTAATTTTAGGTTAACTCGTCCCAGATTGACTGACTGACGAAAAGAAATCGGTGGTATGTTTTATTAATTGTAGGTCAACTAGTCCCAGATGGACTGACTGATGACAAGAAATCAGTGGTATGTTTTATTTTACGTCAACTTGTCTCAGATTGACTGACTGACGACAAGAAATCGGTGGTATGTTTTATTTTACGTCAACTTGTCTCAGATTGACTGACTGACGAAAAGAAATCGGTGGTATGTTTTATTAATTGTAGGTCAACTCGTCCCAGATTGACTGTCTGATGACAAGAAATCGGTGGTATGTTTTATTTTACGTCAACTTGTCTCAGATTGACTGACTGACGACAAGAAATCGGTGGTATGTTTTATTCGTTTTAGGTCAACGCATCCCAGATTGACTGACAGACGACAAGAAATCGGTGGTATGTTTTATTCATTTAAGGTCGACTCACAACATTGGACAGGAGGCTAAAAACGACACAAAGCCAAACAATTTACGCTAGGTCAACTCGCACCAGATTGAAATAAGTGAAAGTTCAATCATTTATCTTTTCGAGGTTAACTTACCCCAGATGGGAGACTGGCTACAAGGCTTCTCCCCTACCTCCAAGTGTAGAGTGACCAGCAGTATGTCCTCCTGGCTGACAGGTCATGGGCCAGGTCTCACATGTTTTTATTATATCTATATTAGGATAACGCACCATAGATGGGAGGCTGACTGCAAGGTCTCTCCACGTGTATGGTGACCAACAGCATCTCCTCCAGACAGGAGAGGTCAATGGTCAGGTCACAAGGTGTATTATAAATGTATTATGACAACTCACCCCAAATGGGAGGCTGGCTGCAAGGTCTCTCCCCGTCCTCCACGTGGATGGTGACAAGCAGCATGTCCTCTTGGCACGACAGGTCGATGGCCAGGTCACAAGGTCTATTAGTGTTCATGGTCACCGGCCCCTCGGGACCACCGTCTTTTTTCATTTCGTCCCTGTACTTTCACGTGTCAAGATAGCATTCTAGTGTCAACTTTACCAATTCTCACTGTATAATTTTTTCTTTTTACACAACACTTCTATTTTAATTTATTTTGCTGACCAAAGAAAAATATAAACCTATACAGGGTGTAACAGTACGTACCCGAAGGATTTTAACCAAAGATTCATGAGCATGTTTTATTTGAAGTTAACAATAATATATTTTTTCATCACGAGTCGCAACTGATTAGTATTGCCTAACGGGTCACGTGATACGCACGCCATCTCGTTCTAGCAGTACGGTAACAGCAGAGAGAGAGCGAATATCACGTGATCCCGTCGCGACGTGTAGCCGTGCCATCAGTGGCGATGTGTGATGAAACATTTTTTTTGTTGTTTATAATTTTAAAAAATATACTATCGGACATCAAAATGATATAATATACGTTTTTTACCTCAAATATTCGCTGATTAAAATCCTTCGGGTACGTGACGTTTCACCCTGTGTACATTATGTATATTAATAGTTTTCTTCAAAGAAATAATCCCCGGTGTAAACTAACAATATTTGACTTACTCTAACTACAATCATTATAAGCAGAAAAGATGAGCATTTCTCAAACGTGTTAGAATTTTTTTTATACTATAACGAAAAAAATAATGTTTATAACGTTTCTAGTATTCGTAATAAAAAAACTTTTGTTGTTTTGAAGTTTAATTTGCAGAACTCCGTTTCAAATATTTTTTTTAAATACAAAACTTATTACGAGTGCCAGCTGTTTCGTCTTCAAATACAGTTTGATAGTGCCTTAAAAATAACCCATCAGAGCTTCAAAAAATAAACCCTTTTTAAATACATCCAATTGAAATTCGATTTTGTTTTCGTGAATGTATAAAACAAATCTCGGAAATGGAAATTAACCCTCTTCCCGACCTCCGATCAAATTGAAACTTGGAAAATAGACTTGTTGTTGATGACAATGCATTACATCAACTTTTGGCGGCAATCGGGTAAACACACACGTGGACATATATATAAGCATTTCTTTGAAATTGGATTACATTACAGCAGTTAATATACTAAATAAATGTCGGTCCTGCCCAATCGGGATATAGCTAAGTTGTTAACGCGATTGATTCCAGTCTCTGGGGAGGAAAGATCAATCCAGTATATTTTTGGTAAATTTTGGATAGGGCCTGACACGCTTATTACGAATAATTTTTAGAAAAAAACTTTATATTCGCCTTAATTACAATAAAAGAAAACTTTTTGCATTTCGGGCGGCGGAAAATTATGCATTTTGATTTTCAATTGCGTAAAACCAAAATTCACTCCGCGAATCGATGTGGCGACATTAGGAACGCACTGTTATGTTGGTATCACTGATGCATTAACAAGAGCTAAATACGACCGTTGCTATCTTCGTGGGATACCTAGGTTTGTGTAACATGGTTTGTGATACAAAGGAAAGTGCCCCTTAATAACGCCTGCTCGCGTCAAGGCAAGAAAAACATCCCAGTTTTCAACTAGTTTACCGGCTACGCTAGGTTTGTGTAACATGGTTTGTGATACAAATCCATTTGTCTTCCACGAAGTTAGCCATAGTCGTATCTACGCAATGTATCGGGGATACCAACATAACAGTGACGTACCTAATGGCAGCTGATTGCCGCCGCATCGATTCGCGAAGTGAATTTTGGTTAACGCAATTGAAAATTTAAATTCATAATTTTCCGCCGCCCGAAATGCAAAAAGTTTTCTTTTATAGTAATTAAGGCGAATATAAAGTTTTTTTCTAAAAAATATTCGTAATAAGCGTGTCAGGCCCTATCCAAAAATTACCAAATATATTAATTATTAAAAAAATATTTGCATAATTTACAGACGTTTTTGTGAAAAAAATTCATTCGAAAAAATTTTCATTACAGATTTTTTAGAAAATGATAGATAGATAGATCTACCGAAAGTTTTAGAGAATTGGCATGGCATTGAATTCGTACTTTATTGTTATGACACGAAACAAAAACAGTGCCAGCATCACATACGCAATAATGCTAATAATTGCAAAATGATCTAATGAGTTTAAATTTTATTAAAAAATTTATTTTTTTTGTACGTATTGATGATAAAAAAATTATGTTCTTGTGATCCTTAATTTTTGGGGAAATAATTGATGTTACATAAGAAGGTAATGTTATTTTACTTTTTTTGCTGCCCTGAATTAGAAGATTACGATGGGTCAATACAAAAAAATCACGTCATAATATTTTTTGTTGACATTAAATTTAAAATAGTTTCGCTGTTTTTGAACGTATCTCAAAATGAAATACGGTTTTTGAAATCATATGAAAGATTCTTTGAGATTGATCAATTAATTTGTTATCATTGTGAAAGTACAAGTTCATTTATTAATAAATAACTTAGTTTCATTCACTTAGTTCGCGTCTTCTCGAACTTATTTCTCGTTCAGTTTGACATTTAAAAAAATCTAGTGCCCCCATATTTTTTGAAATAAAGAATGTTTTAAGGCGATGCACTACGTCGTGTAATATTTTAAATTGAGCCGCTATCAATAACAACCCTTACGTAGATGGCGATAAGGTTTAAATTCCCGCTTAACACCATACGCCTGTTTTGATTTATACAAAAAAAAACATGGCCAAAAAGTGCCATTATTTTAACTTTGTGGATGTTCAGGCATAAATATTTTTTTTCGGTCATTTTATAAATAACTTAATTTGCCACATTATTCAATAAAATCATAACCGAAAATGGGTTCGTAAGTAGGACATTTTGAACTTTAAAGGAGTTTTCATAGGCCTTTAACATAATTTTTTTCTGGGCTTATAAAAAAGACTTATCTAAATAATACTCGATTATTTCAAATGCCAAGATGTATTTTACTCGCAGTATTTAATTAAAGCATCTGAAACATTTCTAGGCGACCAATTTTTCAAACCAAAAACACGTGATTTTGCATTACTACGTATGGCATCGCCTTAAACAATTAAACCTTTTATTTATTTAATACTCGCTTTACACCTAAACATATCTACTAACTAATTTTTTAAGTTGACAGAATCATTATAACGACTGACTAGCATTTTATGAACGGACCTTCTCTATCTTCAGAATCAGGTAATTTTTGTTCATAGTAAATTTTTTTTTTACTTAGTTTAATTACCTACAAAACATATTATTATTCACAAGTTCTTACAAAAAAATGTGTTTAAGACGGAATAATTTTAGAACGAAAGTCACGTTCAAAAAATTCACGTGACTGTTTTTGTTTTCAAAAATTTGCGAATCGTCGATGAGTATTTTGAGAAAATTTGTGACGAAAAAAGCTGTTTCCTGCGTAGGTAGGAATATTTGCATTTCAGTTATTTTGGAATGCGAGGAGTACAGTATAGATGCTTTCGGGAGTCTGTTTCATATAACTAAAACGAACTATCAATTTCTATGAAGCAACAAAAAATTACGAATGTTGATTTCTAGTTTAGTTCGCTATAAATTTAGGAATATTCACATAATTATCAGAATGCAAGAATGAGGTTTATGCCTCTTGATCATAGATACTCGTATATTGCAGCTGACAGTACGCTATCGCATTTACATACATAAACACATACTTCACCACAATGTTCAATTACACATTTGCCGTTATGACGGACTCCGGAATGCTGCCCTAAACGTTGGCTAAAGTAGGAGGTAGCGCAAACGGCATAGTACCCGAAAAATAAATCTCTTTAATACTTTTGCCGAGAAATTCTCAAATCATATCTAAATACATATTAATTGAATACGGAAAAGAGAAACTATTATACTGAAATTTTTGGCGAATATAAAACTTTTTCTAATTAAATAAAGTTTTGATCTTGAACTTGAAAATTTAATGGTCAACGAATCAAACAATATACAAACATCTAATTAATAACAGTGCAAGTAAGTAAGAAAATAAATTAATGGAAATAAAATGTCCAAGTGTTCCTAAATCATCACCATTATAGCATCTGTTTAAAAAAACGCGTATTTTAACAAAACTATAATAATATCAATACAGAATCATCACAGACCACCCAAAAGCACAAACTGTGAAAACCCGACAAAAAATAGAAAATCCAAGATGGCCGACTCAGACAAACGGCGACATAACCTCAAACCAAAACTTTCATCAACACTGACTTTAAAATAACAAATACATTAAAATCCTCGTGAACCGAACGTTAAAACTTAACAATAACACAACATGACGAACAAACAATACATTAAAGTTATAAAAATAACTTTTAAACTTGTGAAATCAATGTAAAACGTCGGAGTTCGAAAAGTTTCTTTACCATGTAAACAAAAGACTATCGAATTATTCGCGTCACTTGTTTTTTACGTTTTCACCAGTTTTCAGCACTTTTTTAGAGTTTTTCTTGCGGTATTTCGTAGTTTTTAATATTAGACAGTTGATTTTGTTGGATTATTTAAAGATGGCGCAGTTCTGTCACGTCCAGAGCGTTTGTTGGTCGCGGTAGTTTTTCCAACGGCCCGCCATCGCCAGTTTATTTCGTATTTTTATTTGACGTCCCAAAATAAGTCTCGGCGGAGTATGAATCTCCAATCTCCTTGTGTACCGCCATGTTAGCTACAGGAAGGGGCGAGATACAGGAAGCTCGCAAAGAAGTTACACGTTTTGTCTTTGTAGAAGTTAAAGCTTTTGGGAACATAAATCTTTACAAAAGTTTCTCACTAAAAACGGTATACTTAAATGACGTTTCTTAAAGTTATATTAATTTTCATGTTAACAATATAAATTTAGTGTTGTTTCACAAAGCTAAGCATTTTATTTGTTAGTATACTACAGGGTTTTCCAATAAGAGGTGTTATTTTGAATAGCCCGCTATTTCGGTAGATGTTACTTTTGAAGCTGTCATTTTTTGACATTTGACAAGTAGAAACTACGTCATTAATAAAAATGGACCGATACACGCTTCAACAATGCATTGAAATTATTAAAATTCACTTGAGTGAATCAAATTCAAATCATCTTGAGTGATGAGGCCCATTTCCACGCCCTGTCAACAAGCAAAATTGTCACATCTGGGGCTCGGAAAACCCAAGAGTTATTGTTGAAAAGCCTCTCTTTCCTCAACGTGTGACTGTTTGGTGCGGTTTATGGTCCGGCGGAATGCAGTGCCCGAAAATATATTTTTACGACTTAATTATAAAACATCGACTTTTCTCTACTTTCTATAAATATATGTAAACCTTAGGAAATCTGTAAATGATAGTGAAAACCCTATCAAATCCGTTCCGTAGTTTAGAAGAACTAAGCGCACAAACAGACAGACGCGGATAACGACTTTATTTAGAGATTTTGTTTAATCGGCAAATTTCAAAATTATATGGAAGATTGCAGTCGAATAGTCAGACTTAGAAGAGATGAGATGTTGAACGGAGGGGAGGCAATTCCATATTATGATGATAAAAGAGAGGATATTTGTATAGAGAGGGACAACCACAAAGTTATCTAAAATTTCTAATTCTAGATCACAGAATGTACAATCTCTTTTTTTGTATTAGGCAATTCACCCTAAAAAGAGTGCTATGTGCCGTTAAAGTTAAGAGAAATGGTTATAATTTTATGGGAAATCTATACGGGAATAGGAAATCTCAAATATTTAAGTCATTCAAGTCTATGAACTTGTATAGAACTGAGAAAATATGTACAATCTTAAAAAGCTGAGAAGGAATGGAACAATGTCCAATCCGCATTCGAATAAGTGAGGACATTTGTTTTTTGGAGATGTTTGGGGGAAGTGTTGATACAACGATGGGTATAGTGAAATAAAGTGTCTTATATTACAAAACTTCATGTCATCCATACCAAATTAATTTTAGAAAAGAAAATTGAGTTTAATGAGAAAAGTAACAACTAAACGTTTCAGAAATAAAGTGTTTTTCTCCTTACCTGCTTACTAGTTTTCTAAATGAATAATTCATTGTTTTAAATTAGTACAATTTATATTTCAAACCTTACATATATGTCTTTAAAAAATAAAGAACGGGTTGTATCAATGAATTTGAACAACTCATCAAATTTTAAAGATAATGTTCAAGTTCTGTAAAGGTTCTTTTAAAGTTCTGTTAATATAACATTATTGGCTAGTTGTTTTAAAAAACAAAAATAATAGCAGAACTTGAAAATTAACTTCGAAATTTGATGAATAGTTCAAATTCTGTGAAAATTCTGTCACAGTCTATAAAGATTACTCTTTCGATTTCTTTCTATTTCCGTAATGAGTAAGTCATATTCGTGTTCAGCTTAATTTCGGAAAAAATGCAAAATTAATAAAACCATACTTATCTGAGATGAATTTGTACACACCGCGTACAATTTTACCTTCGCTAGACAAGGACAAGCGTTTAGTTAGGGAGAATTAGTTTGAACCTTGTAAGTTTAAATAGACATCTCGTTGCCTGTTCGACGTCTGGCTGCATCTTTCGACACCGGGTCATTAGTCGATTAGCTGACTGGGCTTGTCGATAAATACCTACTCGACAAAATATTCAGACCTGACAAAGCGACTGCCACTCGTTAAATTATAAAACAATGTTTATATATTTTTTCGTTGCATGGTCAGATTGTCGCACATAGTAATTTGTAAGTTTAGTGTTTTGTAGGAATAATTTTGTGGCCCAAATTTGAATTAAAAATACTCCGAACGCGTATGCAAGGAAGAAATCTTACAAATCTTATTTTTAATTTGTTGGAATAACACTATTGTATACAGTGAAAATGTGTACCTTGCTAGGAATCGCAAAAGTGAGCACAACTTTCGGGTATTATTTTTTTTCATGATAATAGCACAAAGGATAACAAATTATTATAAGCATTAATTACTCGCCTGAAATATCCATACAAATTAAAATATCTCCCGAGTAGAAATAAATGCCGCCGACGGGAATTGAACCCGCACCTTCTGATGTCTGGTCAGGTGTTCTGGACCACTGAGCAACGTCGGCTTATTCCCATTTTACTCGGGAGATATTTTCAATTTGTATGGATATTTCAGGCGAGTAATTAATACTGATAATTTGATAACCTTCGGGCTTATGGCAATAAATTTAGAACCTCTTAGAATTTTTTAAAACAAATAAAAACGAAAATACGTAATTCTTGTCGTGTTGTATACTGTTTTGTTTGTTTCTCTCTCCTTTTCTATCCCCTGTATTTGGAATCGAGCATATTAATAAGTTAAGTAAGTAAGTTAATAAGTTAGGTAAGTTCCTTTTGCTAATGTGCTTCTGCGTATATTTCTGTTACCTTTTTTGTTTCTTCTTGTTTGCTCTACCTATCCTCCCTTTTTCTATTTGTGTACTGTTTTGTATGTGAAACTTATAATCAAAATACCAATGTAAAAATGTACCTATTAACTCCCACCTATGAATTATAAGTTCCTCTCGTCCTACAATGAGTTTTGTAACTCGTCGGGATTGCTCTAGCAAGAAATAAAAAATAAATTAATAAAAAAAACCTTCTGGCCTCTGACGTATTGAACGTTATATTTTAAAGATTATGAGAATAACTAATAATAAATAACTATTTTTGAAATGCAATAAAATACGCTTTCAAATTTTATTTATATTATTTTTATATTTTGACATAAAAATTTTAAACAAAAGTTTAAAAAATGGCTCTTCTTACATTTTTACACTGAACTAAAATTACTGATGACAAAAAATACACGTTTTATTAGACAAATGTTTTATAAACATTCCTGCTTCCTCACTTTTTGTCGTTTCATGTAAAAATAATTAATGAAAAATTCACAAAGTGAAATATAAATTTATATCAAATTGCGGTCGGAATCTTTAGTTTCTTAGAGGTGTACATTTTAATAATTCTGAGATTTTATTTTCTATATTTTAATATAAATCTTGGTACATTTTCTTTCTAGCGCCATTTAGTTCATATTTCTAACTGTGACAGTAATGGAGAAACAATGATTTCGACAAGATATACCTATGAGCTATTCAAATTAGCCAGAGGAGTTAGTACACAATATATACAAGTTCGTAAAGAGAATTGGCACAGTTTAAAATCGTCATAATGTGAACTATTTGCGCCTATTAACCGCACTTTAAAAGTGTAATTTGACAATCGAACAAATTTCAGGATTTAGTTATAATCCTGGTCACAGTTTCAGCTGAAACTTTCGGATTTGTTCCAGGTTTGAATTCAATTCGAGTATTTATTATTGAATTTAAACCTGGAACGTATCCGAAAGATTCAGATGAAACCCAGTCAAAGTTTCAGCTGAAACTATCGGTTGTGTTCCAGGTTTGAATTCAATAATAAATACTCGAATAAAATTAAATAACATTATATGTAAGATTAAGGACGGGTTGTTTCAGAGAATTTGAACAGTTCAGTGCATAAATAGCAGTATGAAAACACGATGTTCAATTACTATAGAAATACAAGAGAATAAAAATAATAATTTATACTAATAATAAATTTATAGATTATTATTATTATCTCTACTTTGGAGACATGTTTTCAAAATATGTCGAGTTGGTAATCCAAAATTTTCGACATTACACAGATAAAATTACTGATAAAATTTATTGCTAATTTATCAATAATCTCTTCAAGTTCAAATCGAAATCGATATCTTAACGAATGAATTGATTGGATTCATGATAAACTTTTAGAAAAGTACCAATGTTTTGTCACGATGTCGGAACACATGTTCATAAAAATCCTAAAATTTTTGCATTTCGTCATTACATATAATCAAGACAAACTAAGTATACAATATATAGTATATTTGCGACTCATTCCAGAGTGGAAGATACTCTCAGTATCACCCTGGTGTAAGACCAGCATTCAGAATTTAAACGTTGCTTGAAATGACTTTAGCCGTGTTTGATGACCATATCAACATGCCTTCTCTCTTTGTGAACCTAGTATTTTGCTCATGTTCCACACTCCTCTTTTACTCAGACGGGGTATTTCACCATCCTGCTCATAAGCTGTCAGAAGCACTATACATAAGATAAAGTATTATTTCGATTTCACCAAGGCTCAAAAACGTTTATATGTAAGATAAAGTCCCTCTTCACTATAGGGTACTTGAAGCAGCTAATAGTGGTTATATGTCGGATTTGTTAGCCGAGTTTTCTACCTTGTAAACACAATTTTGACAGCTGAATTATATCTGGCTATTGAGAGTTGCAAGATTCAGTTACTATTCCTGTTAAAGTTTCATATTATTGTTTTAATTAGTCGATTAAGTTTCAGTTGGTTTCAGTTTCAAGAAAGAATACGTAAATTGTTCAATAAAAATAATAATACAGTTTTTATAAGGATCGGTTTCGGTTTCTTCCAAAACCTTTTTGAAACGTTCGGTAAAGTCATGGTTTTGGTTTTAGGAATAATCAGTATAAATGTATTAAAGACTTACCTTTTAAGGAGAGTGTAGGAGGTAGCCTTAGGGAGAATCTGAAGGTAGAAGAGAAGGTTGAACCGTAATACCAAACTCGTTGTTCCTCGCCCAGGATAGGGTTCAAATTTCACAACTGAAAGAAAACACAACGTATCATTTAAAAAATGAGTAAATATATATTTTTTTATTGACTATGAAAAATCAATAGGCGAATCTATAATATCGAGCAGAAGGAAGCAGAAAGGAGTGTCAGTAGAATCTGAGATTGATGTTTGCCTGCTAGATCACTTAATTAAATACTGAATAGTTAAATACACAGAAGTATATTTCGCCTGTGTCAATGACTCCTAAACAAGCCCTATTTTAATGACTTTGGATGAAATTCATTAAACAGCTCTAAATTCTTTCTAGAACAAATAATCTATTTCGTCGACCTCTCCGAGCTCTAAGATACGCATAATTTTATGTACCTACATAATTCACAGCGTCAGTTTTCTTAGTCGGCATTGGGGGTCTAGCATTGTGAAGTCGATAACTTTTCGGATTGATAAGCGTAACTATCAATGATTTTATACCTATTTCCCTAGCACTGTCGCACTATTAATATCCAGACAGATATTGATAATGCAAATCGACATTCGCGGGCAACACTGGCGCATCTGCATATGAATTGACATTCCTAAACGTAGGATGGCTACGTAAAAGTTAAAAATACTAATGCAGTTGTACCTCGACATACGAGTGGCCCAACATACGAGTTTTTCGAGATACGAGATACGAGTTCGGTTTAGCAGGTCGGCCGGTAGCGCGCGTGCGCGGCCACGCCAAGAGTTACAGTCAAGGAGATACAAGAGTTACAGTAACAACAGCATACGGATGTTATGCAAGAAATTGGTTTCGAGGAGTCAGAGGAGGAGGAGGTTATTTCTACAAGTGAGATAAAGGAGATCTTAGGAATGTGGGAGAGAGTTTCACAGTTCGTGGAAAAGAAACACCCAGAAAAAGTTGCAACAGGTCGTGTATCTGATCTTTTTAATGACACTTGCCTAACTCATTTCCGGAACATTCTGAGAGGGAGGAAGAAACAAACCTCCTTGGACATGTTTTTTTCTAAACGGCCTACAGGTGAAAGCGAGAAAAATTTAGCGAAAAAGGCAAAGACCAGTAAGGATATCTAATTTATTTATTTACATTCTCTTTTTTGTTTTTGTACAATAAATATTTGTCATTTATAAATACGTTTTTATTATTCAAAACCACGTAACAAAAATAACTGGGGTGGCATTTTGGGGGTTGGAACGGATTAATGGTAGTCTAATTGTTTTGTATGGGGAAATCTGCATCGATAAACGAGTAATTCAAGATACGAGCAAGGTTGCGGAACGAATTAAACTCGTATGTCGAGGTACCACAAATTGACAATGTCGAATTGAAATAATATCTTTAATATACAATGGCAGTCTGCATACACTTTTTGATACTAAAGGGGAGTTCAGTAGTACATGAGGTCATTAGTCATAACTAACAACTTTTGTTTCTCGATGTTGGAACGGAATCAATTGATCGCGTCTTAGATCAATTGATTAAGTCTATGCATGGTGTATACGATTTATTTCAGTTCTAAGAGCTTAGTTAGTTCACACCAATCATTAATAAGCTAGTTATTTTGCATAGCCAACAACATTATCCAAAAAGTTATGCATTTTGACAACTTAATTGACACCTTGGAGACTGCGCTAGAAGTAGCCGCTTTTGTCTCCCGACGAGACAAAAGCGGCTACTTCCGTGCTCGCAAATATCGGTAAATTCAGTGGGCAAAAATATATAATTTATTTTAATTAATTTTGGTAAGAAAGGAAACTCCTTTACTGGAAATAAAACAATATTATTTTGTATGGAAATTTAGCAACCGAACAATGCTCAATATTATTTTAACATGAAAAAACGTTACTGATAAAAACATTAATTTCTTTTGATCGTCTGTCTGTGACTGTTACTCTGGTTCAATGAGCACGGAATTGTTTTGAATTTACGTTTCATTTTCAAAACTGGGAAATATTTTAGAATATTATATTTTTTTATCAAAAAATTATCTTAAATATATTTTTGAAATGTGTATTTATTTTGTTTAAATTTGGTATTGGTTAATTTTGATAATTACAGTCAGATTTCGTGACCGTGCGATAATTATTGTCAAGCTTTATCGTTGAATATCACAGAAAACACATTTTCTATTATTTCCCAAAGTTTGTATATAATTATTTATCGTTTCACTCGATAGATGGCGAACTACCAAATCGAATTTAATGAGAAAACGCGAGTAAGATTTCTTCTAATTATAAAAATATTTAGATTGGTTTGCGTCCTGGCTATGCGGGCGCTTTAGAAACTTACAAGTTTTATCGCTAGGCTAGCGAAAGGAGACCATTTTAGACATTTTAGTAAATGAAGAAATGAGATCACTGAGGCGCACGTGTCGTAAAACCATGTATGATCGTGTGAGAAATATCCGCAAAGAATGCAAGAATGATGTAAGCGTAATGAGTAAGATTAAAATTTTGGCGCGTGGAACGAATGAACGAAGAAAGGAAAATATATGTACATACTCTTTTTCTGATATTACTTTGACATGGCCAAGTATTCAATTCAAATGAATGTGCCATGATTTTGACAACCTCTTCTACGAAGTGTCATCCGAATCTCAGCGAACCAACTCTTCAACGTTGACCTTGGATAAAGCTTTATGTAATGTTTATAAAATCACCCCATAATAAGTTAATTTAAGAAAATGATTACGTGCACATTATGTGCCAATTAAAATTTAGTATCAGCGTTTAAAAAAAACATTGAAAAGTCTTTGGAAATAGTACCCATTAAAATTCTTTTGATGTACGGAGTGACATAGATTTTATTTTGTTATTGACTAAGCGTAGTGAAGTCCTGTTTTACTCGAACGTTTTGTATTTCGTTAGTCTGTAAAAAATTTTGTGTGTTCCTTTTCCTATTTTTAAAATCTCCAACATCCACTTTTTATTTAAAAATATCTTACGTAATCTTTTTCGAATGCGAAATTGCCGTGTTAATATTGTTTAATTGTCATTGAGATAATGACATGTGTTTGGACAAATTATAGGTACAATTACATGTTTGTAATAAGAAAAAAAAAATTGTTTATAATGAAGTGTGTAAGTTATTTAAGTACCTTCGTCTAAATCTTATTATTTGAGATGAATTTTTGATTGTGATTTATTAAATAAGAGAAAATCATAAACATACTTTTTTGGATGAATGCGAATGAATATTATTTTTTTTGTGCACGCAATGATGTGAACCCACGACTTCTAGATTCGTAGCTAAGAAACGTAGCCACACAACCACGGAGGTCGTTGAATGCGGATGTTGTATTTAAAATAAAATAAAAATCATTTTATTTTTATTTTTAATGATTAACTAATAAGAGACAAGGTTTTGTATGCATAGCACAAAGGATAACATACTATTTTTAAGCAATAATTATTAGCCTGAAAATTCTATATAAATTGAAAATGTACATACATAAATATTTTTATAAGTTTTTTATTTATAATATACATTTTTTTTTATTTATTGTTTTTATTTTAGTAATTTGTACATTTAAGTTTACAAATGACTAATTAATTATTACATTCAAATATACTATGTTTTTTTTTTCTTGCTTGATGTGGCTCCTACACAACATCTTGAACTTTTCAATTGGGGCAGACTTAAGGTTTTCCGGCAGCGCGTTATAGTATTTAATCCCTTTATATAATATAGTATTCTGGGTATTCGCTTTGTCCTTCTTTGGTAGCCTAATTTGATTGTACGTCCTAGTTTTATGTTTGTGTATGTCCTTGTTGTATACAATTTTATTCGAAAAATATTTGGGTAGCAGGTTGTTTACAATTTTGTGTAAAAATATCATCGTGTTCAAGGTCAACATCTGTTTCACCGTTAGCCAATTTAGTTCGTTTAACATTTTATTTACTTTTGAATACCTATTTCGTCTGAGTATTGTTCTCATTGCCCTATTTTGGAGAATTTGAAATTTATTTTGCTCTCGGTCGTTACACAGGAAAAGGATAGTTGAGCAGTAATTAAAATGTGGAGCAATAATGGAGTTATAAATGGTGATTGCAGTTTTTTCGGACAGTTTTTGGCGAATTCTTCCCAAAAAAGATATTTTTTTACCAATTTACATGGTGTTTAATAGACATTTACAAGTCACTTATTGGTACGTTGAATCAACATAAGTACATTTAACTGCCTGTTTTGTGGTGACCAATACATTATAGTAATTTTGTATAAAGTGAAAACAATATAATGTAAGATTTTTGGCCTAACTAATAAACGTGTTTCAAATCTTACACAACTAATAACCAACCCTTAACGTAGATTAAATGGTTGTTTCTCAGCTGCACAAAGCAGCATAAAACACGCCCATTAGTAAGGGGTAAAAATAAAAACATTATGAATAGATGTATTTTTTAATGAATGTTAAAAAAAAAAAATTGTTATTTGTTTTTGGGGTGTTATGCCGTGTTGCGCTAACTCCTTCTTTAGCCAACGTTTCGGACAGCATTGCAGTGTCCATCATCAGGGCAGATGTGTTATTTTATGTTTAATGTTTTAATTTCTTCAAAAAATCGCATTTTTCAAAACTAAAAAGGTGAAATATAATCTACTAAATAAAATTTAAATTAAAAAATGTATTTGATTCCTTTTTTGGATTAAAATCCTCAAAAATGATTATTTAAGTACAAACTAAATGTAACATAAGCATTTATAAAGATAAAAGGTGAATGTGATATTTAGATAATATGTGAATGTGACATTTAGATAATATGTGAATGTGATATTTAGATAATTGGTGAATGTGATATTTAGATAAAAGGTGAATGTAATATTTAGATAAAAGTTGAATGTTATTTAGATAATATGTGAATGTGATATTTAGATAAAAGGTGAATGTGATATTTATATAATAACAAAATCATGCTGGAAAGAGATGAATGCATCATAGTAACGAAAATTGAATGGCACCATGTACTTTCTTAAATGTAATATTTTTAGTATAACAGTACATTCAATGTCAAATTCTGTAAACTACCCCCTTAGTAATAAACGTGCTTTAAATTTTACACAACTGATAAACCAACATTTACCATTTATTAATGGTTGTTTATCAGTTGTGTAATATTAGAAACACGTTTTGTAATAAGGCCATTCAGAGTGCAGGATATTTATTCAAGCTGTTTCATGTTTTTTTTTAATTTGATATTTACGTTGAAAAAAATACACAATTTTTGAACTTGTTAACTGTGTGGCACTCCGTCATAACATGATGCATGTTTGCCAAGTAAATTTATTATCTTGATGATTTCTGTGCTAAGATTTTTAATGCATTATAGCAAATATGGAATTATATAAATTAAAGTAAATCGAATAATCATAACTCTCAATAATTTTGTTGGAAATGCTAGTTATTTCTTGAGTTGCGATCGAAGAATCAAAATTATATTTTTGCTACCTCACGCAATATGTATGCGATTGGTAGGTATGCATTCGCAAAGACTTGGTGGATAGGAAATCTCAAAAATCAAATCCTTACCCAATGTACCCATCTCAAAATATCACCATAACCGGTACAATTGTTGCAAGATGTCAATAAAGTGACATTGTGCTCATTGGAAGCTTACCAGAACTCAGTGAAAAATAATACAACAGACAGGGAGGATTGCTATTGTTGTTGTTGATACATTATTTTACAATATTTCATATTTTAATTCAGTAATGTTGGCCTCACTGGGTTGTTTACCCGTGCAGAGGCCCCCATTTTATAATATAAGAATTTATACATTAAAAAAAAAGAAAAACAACATTAAAATAAAGATAAATTTAAACTAAAAATAAAGATTAACAATTAAAATATAATTATCACACTAAAAGAAAAATATTAAAAGGGAATGTAAATCGGCATTTATAATGATTTATGTGTTTGTGCGTGTTGCGTGTTTTATATTTTTTTTTTGTTGCGTGTATATGTTTTATTCTTTTATGTTATAGAATTTTGGTAATATTGTCTTTTTGTTCTTTTATCCATTTTTTTTTTATTTTGTGTTTGAATTTATTTTTATTTTCCTCAATTTTTGTTTCAAGTTTTAGACTGTTGAATGCTTTAATAGCGTGGTATTTATGGTGTCTTTGTCCAAAGGTAGTGTTTACCGTCGGAGTTTTTATGTTTTCTTTGTACGCTTGTATATTTATACAATATAACTTAACATATAACTTATATACAATATAACTTAACATATAACTTATATACAATATAACTTAACACAGAATTTATATTTTAACATTATATTTCGAGTGAGTGCATTTAGAATGCTGCAGACTTTGTGACCCCAACTGCGACGAGTGAATTCCTTTTTTTTCTGAACTCCGATATGGGCTTATCTTATGTCCAAATCCTAAGTTAAAAGACTAAGGAATACTGTAAAAAAAATTTTTTCTGTAAAATAAGCCGTTTTTCTTGTTTGAAATATTCTAAAACGGTCGTGACTTGTATTAAATCTTTCCTATCGAATTGTTGGCAAGGATTGCGGATAAAAAAAAAACAATTTGCGAAACGTTGCAAGTAAAATAAACAACATTCCGAAATAATCACGGCTGCGATTGTCCACTTCGAAATTTAAAGTTTAAAATTACTCACAGACAAATAAATATTTTTCAGAGCAAATACATACATTTTGGTAAGATTTTTTTTTTATGTAACTTGTCCTTGAGGAAAATAATTTTCCTCGGGGCTTATGTCATATTTGGGAGCATGGTTTTGGGAAGGAAGTTTTGAGAAAGAAAAAGGTACGAAGGGTGGGTTGGAATCTTGGGATCAGTGTGTCCAGAAAAGACGAACTTATGAGTTTATCCTTCCCACTGTTGTGCAAGGTGATGGGCCGAAAGAGTCCGGCTGTAGAGGCCAAAGGGTCTTCCTCAATCACCAAGACCTGTACAAACCTCAAACCATGAACCCGGGTCCCTTGATAAGTCACCAAAGATAGCGAACCGCTTTTGGTGATCAGTAGCACACGAGGAAAACATACCGTTATAAAATATTGCCGATTTATGAAGATTCTCCTCAAAATATTCGTTATCCGGTTATATACGAGACTGGAGGCCTTTAAAGAATGAATTTACAGGTTTCCTAATAAACTTTCAATAAAACACGAGTTTGTTATCACGACAACACGTGTGCATGAAAATTCTAATATTGTCGCATTTCGTCATTTATTATCGGGACAAACGCAGGTGCGTGAACTCGTGTTCTGATATATTATGAATGTACTAAAAGTTTATTAAGAAACGGCCTGCAATCCCGTTTTTGACAATATTTGAATAAATCAGCAATACTCATTTTTCTCCGTGCAAAGCAGCTGCTTTTCCAATTAATGGTTTCGGGAGCGGGTACCCATACCCGCTTCCTAAATTGATAGCCATGTTTAGGGACCATATCTGAATAGCCAGGTACTTTTCAATCATAAGTTAAGTTATAACCCTAAGTTTTGAAAGTCGGGCGAAGCCGGGTAGTCAAGTTAATGACGGGTGTTTTATTTTGCCTGTGATGTTTATGTATTTTAGAAGTAAAACAACTTCAAATGAAGCAGTAATCAACATACTTCTATTTTAATTCGCCTCGATGTACAGAACAGCAATAAAATATCAAATTAAACATTAAATTTCTGCGATTGAATTAACCAATCAATCAACTTGATTAGTTTTATTGGAATCATTCACGCACGATTAACTTCCACGTCAAATCAATTGACTCGAACGTACGTATTAATTGACGCGTCTGTAAATACAGTCTGACAAACAAATGTAGAAAATTTAAATTAAATAAATTATTTCGCATACACCAAAATTTAATCAAAAAGGATCGAATTATTTAAAAACTAACGGATTTTTCGTCGGGGTAAGGTTAGAGTGGAAAATACTCTTCAGTATTGCCTTGGTGTAAGACCTCCATTTCAGAATTGAAACGTTGCTTGAAATAGCATAGGCCGTGTTTGGTGACTAGAACTGAATAGCCTGGCTTCCCACTACCTTCAGCCTCACAACATACCCCAATTGGGGATGACAGTCTCACTGGTTCCAGATGGTTGGGATCAGTTGGGACTCTTGGGCGGTTTCATACTAAAAAAAAAACGTATGGTGAAAATTAACAAATTTAAGAAAAGATAAATAAGTACCTACAGACAAAAACTTTACAAAGAGTAATCAATTAATTAGTAGTAATCATTGCACTTTTTTTTTTTTTTTTTTTTTTTTTTAATTCTTTATTTTGGCTTTCACCCATTAAGAGTGATCTTGGCCATACATTACAACATTTTTCTTATTAATAAATACAACAAATTACAGGATAAAATTGACATGATTGACAAAACAACATTGATAAAACAACATAACATAACATAAAGTAACATAAATAAACCAAACATAACATAAACGTAACATAAACATAACATAACATAAATATAACATAACATAAGCATAACATAACATAAACATAACAAACTTAAAATAAACGGTACACAGCTGGTAACAGTAGATTATCACAAAATTATAAAAATAGGAACCTGTGTACAATATAAGTGGGCGCTTTTCGTTATTAAACCAAAGATTTTTCTAAAATTAGTAGCGTTTTTTAAAAATAGAATTATGAAATGGGCAATCTTATAAACAAACACAGCATATGGGAGTAAACAAATGTGATTATAAAACATAAAGAAAAACATAACACAAACATACTATGAACATAACATAAACATATCATAACATAACATGCACATAACATGAACATAACATATCATAAACATAAACCTACCATAAACATAACATGGGTGTAACATAAACATAACTTAACAAAAACAATACAGAGCTGGTAATAATGGTTAATTACAAAATTATAAAAATAGGAACCTGTGTACAATATAAGTGGGCGCTTTTCGTTATTAAACCAAAGATTTTTCTAAAATTAGTAGCGTTTTTTAAAAATAGAATTATGAAATGGGCAATCTTATAAACAAACACAGCATATGGGAGTAAACAAATGTGATTATAAAACATAAAGAAAAACATAAAACAAACATACTATGAACATAACATAAACATATCATAACATAACATGCACATAACATGAACATATAACATATAACATATCATAAACATAAACCTACCATAAACATAACATGGGTGTAACATAAACATAACTTAACAAAAACAATACAGAGCTGGTAATAATGGGTAATTACAAAATTATAAAAATAGGAACCTGTGCACAATAGTAGTGGGCATTTTTTGTTATTTAAAAGAACAGATTTTTCCAAAATTAGAAGCATTATTTTTTTTAAAACAGTTCTATGATATGAATATAAACAAATACAATAAAAGGATCAAGAAAAATATACAAATGCATAAAGAATAGTGTTTTAACTCAGTCAAAATATGCAGAGTTGGGATTAGTAAAAATAGATGAAAATAGGAACCTGAACAAGTGAATACAAATGAAAGTGAAAGAAATTTGGTTTATATTTATTATTATGGTCAGATATTAAGGCCATTTTTATAAATAAATTTTGCCAACAAATGGTAAATTTCAGGAGTGTTTAAACTAAGAAGGCAGGGAATACTGGTAGGCAATTTAATATCAAGTTTTACCAATTCATGCATGAAGTTTGGAAATTGGTCATTGATAGGACACTCAAAAAAATTATGGTCCAGAGTATCCTCTGACCCACAATCACAGTACGGCGAACTGACTATGTGGAACCTGGCAAGATGGCTAAGACAACAAGTGTGACCCAGCCGCATTCGGGTTAAGGAAGAAATTTATTTTTTAGGCATGGTAGTGTATTTGTGAAACCAGGGCTTAACAGGAATAGAAGGTTGAATTAATGAGTACTGGTGACCTTTTATCAGAGAAGATTTTTTCCATTCAGAAGACCATTGGAGTTGGTACTTAATTTTTAGAATAGGGAAATGGTCTCTAACCGGAATAGGGATATCACTTAACGGACCATGGGCAGTGGCTTCCTTAGCTATATGATCAGCCATGTCATTCCCAGTAATACCGAGGTGTCCCGGTATCCAGGCTAGGACCACTGATGCATGAACCAGTGACATGGAATGCAGTAGGTCTCTGATCGAGCAGATTAGAGAGTCGCTACTGGAATTGAGTGGGGATGCGCTTATTTTTTGTAGTGAGCTAAGCGAGTCTGAAAGGATGAGTGCGTTTTTAATATTTAATGATTTGACGAGTAGAAGAGCTTCTATGATAGCTATGCATTCTGCAGAGAAAATGGAGCATTCTTTGGGAAGTTTGTGTGGGAAACACAATTTTCTGTGAGGAACATAGACACTGGCCCCGCAATGGGAGTCCTGACTGAGTTTGGAGCCATCTGCGAAAAATTTTATGTAGTTTGGCCAGTTGTTTTCAATAATTGTGTTAAATTCTGCATTATTTAATTGAGTTGAGTTTTTAATGTTTTTTTTACTTATTCCTATAAATTGATGGACCTTCGGATAGAAAGTAAGGCTTTCATAGGGGTATGAGTATAAGGGAAGAGATTCATTGAGATAGGTGTTTGTAGATAAATCCAGGAAAGAGTTGTAGCAATTATGTACCGTTCAAATTGTATCTTATGAGTGTATAAATGTTGTCTCTATGTCCCTGCTGACAAACTACACAAGTAGTTTAGCGGGTTTAAATGTGAATAAATATAAAAAAAAAAAAAAAAAAAAAAATCATAAAAAAGGGGAGGGGTATGATTTTTCCAAAAGTGATTTGAATTAACCTCATACTTTAAGGATTGAAGTATAGGAATCAAGGGATGGGATGTTATTGAACATGTTTTGTAAACATATTTTTCTGCTAGGCATCGCCTTCTTATATGTAAGGGAGGTTCGCAACATTCCACTTGCATTGCGTTGATTGGAGAAGATTTCATGGCTCCTAAGACAAGGCGAAGTGATTTTGACTGGATTTTATCTAATTTATGAGAATTTGAAGTGGACATTGGATCAAACAGACAAGATCCGTAATCGAGATGGCTTCGGATGAGGGCATTGTATAGAAGTTTTAATGAAGCTGGGTGGGATCCCCACCACACTCCTGCTAGAAATCTGAGGGGATTGATGTTGCTTTCACATTTTGTAACAACGTGATTTATATGAGAGTTCCAAGTAAGCTTGGAGTCCAAAAACATTCCAAGGAATTTAACTTCCTTCGAGATAGGGATCACTTCATCGCCAAATATTACCTGAATATCCGGAAGCTTTCGTCGACGAGTGAAGATGACAACTTTGCTTTTGGCAGGGGAAAGTTCAAGACCATTACTATTTAACCAAGCCAAGAGTTTTCTAAGAGCGTTGTTAATTGCTGATGCTGCGATGAAAAGATTGGCGGATATTTTGTAAAACGTTAAGTCGTCAGCATATTGGAGTATGTTGCACATAAAATTAATAGATTTTTCCAGATCATATGTGTAAATATTATACAGAATCGGGCTTAAGACAGACCCTTGCGGGAGTCCTTTGAATATTTGTCTTATGTGGGGAGAGGATTCGGATCCATCTACAAAAACAGTTCTTTCGGAGAGCAAATTCATAATGAATTGAACCAATTTAGGAGGAATGCCAATCGCCAGTAACTTTTCTTTAAGAATGGGTATATTTACATTGTCGTATGCTCCACAGATGTCTAAAAATACTGCAATACAATATTCGTTTTTAGATAACGCTAATTTGACATCTGTAACAAGAGAGGAAAGGTTGTCAAGGGTACTTTTACCCTTTCTAAATCCAAACTGGGAAGGGGGAAGAATATGATTTTTCTCTACAAACCAGTCTAATCTATTCTTAATCATTCTTTCAGCTACTTTGCAAAGTGTTGAAGAGAGAGCAATCGGTCTGTAACTTGAGCCTAGACTTGGATCTTTGGTACTTTTGCAAATGGGAATGATTTTTTGAATTTTCCAGTCCGGGGGAATAATACCAGAGTCCAGAAAGATATTGATGAGAGAGAGAAAGTAGGAAAGGGAATCGTCATCAGTGTGGCGGATGAATATGTTCAAGATTTCGTCATTGCCCGGAGCCGAGTCTTTTAGGTCTTCCGTGGCTCTTTTTAACTCGTCTATGGAAAATGGAGCATCTAGCCAAGATGAAGAATTTGGGAAGTAAGATAAAACAGGCACTTCGTCAAGATTAGGTACATAAGGGGGAGCAATTTTGTTAAGAAAGTCAGAAATCCAAATACCAGAATTGTGAGATGACTTCGGCAGGGAAAAGGAAGACCTAAACCTGCGAATCATGGACCAAACCTCCCCCGCCGGAGTAGCAGGGGATATATTAGTGCAGAAATTACGCCAGCTGTTTTTTTTTTAAAACGGAATGTACGTTTAGCAACAGCTTGGGCATTCTTGGCTTTCAAGAAATTTTCCATTGTCATCTGTTGGCAGTATATCTTATTGGCCGCTTTCCTCTCCTTCAGCACTCGAAGGCATTCTTCATCCCACCAGGGGGGAGGGTGAGCCTTCGTGCTTACAGGGGATGATTTGGGAATAGACTTGTCTGCAGATTTTAGAATGGAATCAGACCAAGATTTGTAAGAGGAGGTGCAGTTATCTGAAGAAGGTGTAGGCAGGGAAAGGGTGTGACCCTGGACAGATTCTCTAAAATGGCACCAGTCGGCTTTTTTTGTGATAAATTTTGGCTTTCTTTTAAAGAGGTTAGTATTTAACCCTTGAGCCAGATTTATAATAATTGGATAGTGGTCACTGCCGCAGGGGTCTGATGAAGTTCTCCAGGAAATTATTGGATATATACTTGGGGAACAAAGAGTTATATCCACCGCACTAGGGCTCTGCCCAGGTTGACTTAACCTTGTTGGGGATCCGTCATTTAGAAGGCACATGTTCAAGGAGTCCATAAGGTCAATTATTTTGATTCCTGAGGGATCCGTTGATGAAGAACCCCAGAGAGGGGAGTGGGCATTGAAGTCACCCAGAATGACCAGGGGAGAAGATATTTTTCTAAACATGTTGGTCCATAATGAAATGTCAAATGGGGTAGAAGGGGGAATGTAGAGGGATACAAATGTAATATTAGAGACAGTAGCTGCCACTAACTGGAAGGATGAATCTGGGGGTTTAATGGAAATAGGGGTGAAGGACAGGGAGTTTTTGATTAGAAGGGCTGCACCACCCTTCCCATCAATGCGGTCGTCCCGCAGACATTGGTAGCCACTCACCTTGAAGAGCTGAGACGGTTTAAACCAAGTCTCAGAGATGGCAGCAATAGAAATTGTGTGTAATTGTAGAAGGCGGATGAGGTCGGCCTTATTGGAGAAGGCGCTTCTACTATTCCACTGAAGAATCCCTGCTGTCAGGGCAGCCATTGGAAACAAGAGAATTTAAGGAGGAGAGTAAAGAGGCAGCGTTGGACGGTAGGGAATTATTGTTATTAATTATAGAGATCAGTAACATGATGAGAGTTTGAATAATATTAGAATTGTCATTAGAAATTATGTTATTTAGAGAATTGCCATTTGAATCAGGGATAAAGGAATTGCAGTTCGAAGTATTGTTGTTAGGAAAGACGGCATTTTGTGGAAATGAGGAGCTGATGTTACCATTTGGGAACAAGAGCTGGGAGTTATGGCCAAGATGATCATATCCGGGGGTTTTAAGAGGACGAGATGCAGATTTCGTCATTACAGTCTTCCTGTATGACGAGTTTGGAGTAATAATGTTTTGAGTTAACTGGGGTTGAGAGGCGACTTCAGCAAAAGATTTTTTAGAGGGAGCTATTATTTTAGAAGCGTGGAAGTATGATACGCTATTGGAAGCCATATAACTTTTAATGTTTTTTTGGCGTGAAAGTTCGGGGCAGGATGGATTTATGGCTGTGTGAGAGCCTGAGCAGTTGATGCAAGTAGGGGGATTGGAAGGGGAGGGGCATTGCTCTGCTAAATGACTTTCTGCACATTTAAAGCAGCGAGGAGAAGAACGACATGATAGCTTGGAATGGCCAAACCGACAACAGTTAAAGCACTGAATTGTCGGGTATGAATAAATTTCCACTGGGAGAGAGTTGTGGAAAAGGTACACATGAGAGGGAAGAGATTGGCCTTCAAATGTAAGAACTACAGTTTGGGAGGGTTTCCAAACTATAGAATCGGAAGTCCTATCTTTATAATTCAGCCGCCTAGTCTTTAAAACTTTCCCCGAAGATGCTGGGATAATAAGTTCCGTGATAAGTTCTTCCTCGGATAGGTCTGTGGGGATACCTCTCACTAGACCCATGCGGGAGACATTGAATGAAGGGATGTAAGCCTTGTATTTTTTGGCAGAGAGGTAGTCAATGGAATTTATAAATTTATTGGCATTGAGTGCAGTTGTGAACTCTACACAAATGCGAAATCTTCCTTCCGATCTGATACCACCTGGGGAAATGCCAAGTGGTTTTTTTCCAACAAATTTACCGAAATCAAGGGGATGCAGTGAGTGGCCTTGTGTGTTGTTTTGCACATACACGATGAAGGGGGCTTTTGCTGAAGTCGGGTACAGTGAAGCGAGTGGAGGAGCGGCAGTCTCTACAGGAACTGTAACCTGAGAAGATTCCTTTTTCGGAAGGACGCTAACTTTTCGTTTTTTGGGAGTAGAGGAATCAGTCATTATTTCAACCTCGCTAGCAATGTCATTATCAAAATTAACAGGGTCAGGATCAGGAGGGACGGGATCTGGTGGTTTTTTACCCATGGCAAAGGCCATTGGGGCAAAAAGAATGTATATTAATATAAAATAACACTTACTGGACTTGGTCAGCAATAAAGGCACTCAAAGAGAACAAAAAAATATAGTTTTAACCGAAAAAAGGCAATAAAATTAGGTTTTTTCGTATTCGAACGGAAAAAAGACAAGTGAGTTCTTCAACTGTCAAAGTTCGAATCCATCATTGCACTTATAATGGTTCCATAATAGTTTCATTTTTAGACACCGGGGCGCTAGCAGTAACAAATGACAAATTTGACATTTACGTAAGTAATTATGTACTTCCATCTCTCCGAAATATACGTAAATTGTATCAGTATGGACTGTTACATTCGTCGAATGATAGGGGAAGTTGTCGTTATTAATTTATAATTAATCTAAAATGGACAAATATTCTGGTAAGGTATTAAACAGTGAATTTTTCAACCGCAGGACAGAGTTTTCAGCGGTTTGTTTGTCATAATTTCTCGAATAGTGCAATAACTACAGCAAAACAGATACTCTTTAAAATAAGTATCCTCGCGTATGTGTGGGGAAGTTTATGAAAAATCGACTCGTAAATCAGCCCGCCCACAACAATTGATCTCCTGATGACAGTAGAAAGCACAGATGTACCTATCACGTAGATAGTAATTTGGTTTTGCATAGAAAAAATAAGAACGTTCCTCTATTAAAATCAAAGACAACACGTGTAATATTACTACATAATATCTAGGCTTCCGACCTATATACGGATTATGTTTCAAGCCGTGCTAAGCTCGAAATTCTAACCAAGCCTAGTTTTAAATCTACCGATATACAGGGATTAAGTTGGATAGTTAAAACTTTTCGTGGAAGCCATTTTAATTTATTTTAAAATGAGTTTTCTCTGTCAAAAACCTCATATTGAATTTTAGTACAGTTGGTCCAAAATTCATGTTGTTGTAGTAGTGAATAAAATTTATACTATTTATTTTTCTTTACTCAAACTCTACCTGATAACCGTGATAATTAATTATTTCAATTTAACAATTGAAATTCCAACAAGAAACCATTTATTTTTGCTCTAAAAAGTTGTCAATAAAACAGTGTATAGATTAAAAGTTGGCAGGTCGAAGCTATATTGAAATAACTCCGATAGAAAATGATTCCGTGTAATCGGGTGACAGTTTGTTGTAGCCGGGAAATGTGTTTATAACTTAGTTGAGTTATATCCCAACAGGTGTTAACACTTTCAGACCAATGTGTATTCTGTAAACAATCTAACGTCACTATTGAGCATAGACAGGTTTAGTTTATTTTTGGTTACTTTTATTATGATCTGTAACGTTCCGGAAGATTTCGGCAAGGAATAATAATTAAGTTACCGAAATAACGAGCATGTTGACTATCTCATTAGACTTTTCACGATTGTTTTTTTTTTCTAATTAATTCAACACACACGGAGAAAAATGAATATAGCTGATTTATTAAAAATTTCTTCAAATTATTGGTAATCCAGTTAAACACGGGATTGCAGGCCGTTTCCCGTTAAACTTTTAATACATGTCTAATATATCGGAACACGTGTTCATGCACCTGCACCATGCCTTGATAATAATACATAATGACGAAATACAAAAATTTTATGATTTTTACGAACACGTGTCCAAATAATACATTGTTCTTTTATTTATTTATTTATTTAACGCCCAGAGGGCTTTTACATGTAGGTGATGCAATTTTGATGACAGACAATTTTGAAACATGAGAAAGAAATATTAAAAATAAAATAACATTATAAATATATTAATATGCAAGAAACAAAATAAAAATAACAAGAACACAAATTAAATAATACAGCGATTTGACTGGTTTACAAAAATACAACTTCCATTTAGGAATAGTGTTGAAATAAATCTTTTACGTGATCCACAAAATTCGCAAAGTTAATATTAAAAATATCGACATCACCTAAGTATTGGTTTCCCATAATGTAAAACCGTTGTATTGGGGAGTTCGCAATGTAATTGCGCTTATGTGTGTTGCAGTGGAATAGTGTATTTTGTCGTATTGTTATTGTAGGTATTCATAAGTTTATGAGTTGCAGAAGTTTGCAACAGTCGAATTTAGAGTTTAGAATTTTGAATAAAAAAGTTACGTCGTTTATTTTACGCCTGTCTTCCAATGTGTGTATTTTTAGAGTATTTAATAAGAAATGATATTGAGCTTTTTTATTTTACTAAAAGTTTAACAGGAAACCTATCGATTCATTCGTTAAGGGCCTGCAGTCCCGTTTCTAACCGGATTATAAATAATTTGAATGGATTCTTAATTGATTTTCAAAAATTTATATCAGTAAGTTTTCTCAGTGCAGGACGCCTAGAGTAAAATATTTTCCCTCAGGGTGTAAGTCATCTTTGAAGTAAAGGTGGGTGAAATTTTGTGAAATAAAAATGTGTGGTAGGTAGAAACTTAAGGCCAGTGCTCCCAGGATTATGATGGACGTATGAATAAATCCCTCCCACCGCATTGCAAGGCAATTGTCCGGCTGGAGAGGTCAGAGGGTCTTCCTCAACTGGTCTCGCTTTCCACTGATACGACAGGCAGGAAGAAGTATACGCCGCCAATATCTGGAAAAATCCCACTCCATGAACTCGGGCACCCCTGCTTGGTCACCAAAAGTATCGATTGTACTTTTTTACTGAGTTTCAATAAAATCCACCATTTTGGTGTGCTCGGTGTCATAAAAATGAAAATATTAAAGGTATACCTATTTTTATTGTAAATACCAGGGGGACTATGGCATCCCGATTTGGGGTATGTGTGAGGCTAAAGGCTGTGGGGAGGAGAAAGAGATAGAGAAAAATCTGGCAATACAGATCTGGTCACCAAACACGGCCACAGCCACGTGAGCAGTAGATATCCCAATATCGGTTCCATGATAACTCAACACAGTGACTATTCAACACACATTTAAAAAGTGATATAAAGTCATTGAAAACGATAAAAAAAAATTTAAACCTAACCTAACCCACTTAACCAAGTTAAAAAAAAAGTTTTATCACTTTCCATGACTTTATATAACTTTTAAAGATGTGCTGAATTATCATTTTGATGATTTATCCGGTCACCCCTAATAGGATTTATGGATAATTTTTTTTTATATTTATTTTATTCATTTTACTAACGTAGGGCTTTTACATAAGTGGTATGATTTTCACATATTGCATAATTTGGAACAAATAATAAAAATACGATAATAATAAACAAAAAAATATATACATACATGAAATAAAAATACATACATACATGAAAAATAAATACATGCATACATGAAATAAAAATAAATACATACCTACATGAAATAAAAATACAAGAATATGATGATAACTTATAGCTAAGTAGGCACTTCCCAACCTTCCATGTTCCCATCTCCTTCATCACAATATACCCCTATTATGACATAGTTCAATTTACACGGGCAGTTGGGAGTATTCTGCGGTATTCATATAAATTTTAAATAAAAATTGTTTTAAGAAATCCGTAGTTATATAATACGTGGTGACAAGTGCCAAAAAATTCATTTTCACAAAAATCTATCATAAAAATATTTACTAAAATTCTGTTGTTTTTTAAAATTTGGCTGGAACTAAAAGTGTTGAGAGAAATTTAATTACACTAATAGGTTCGGTGGATTGACATAGTGGTGAGGTAACCCCTTCACGCCTACTTATTATTAACACATTTAGATCGTTTTCGTGGGCTTTGTAAAGAAATACGTTGTTGTTATAGAAACGCTAACAGACGACTTTATTTTCGTCGAGCAGTTTATTTGAAGAATTTAGAAGTTCAGCTTAGACAAAAGAAATCAGTCGATAAGATGCTAGAAATATTGATTTTATCGACAAATTTAATATGATTTCGATTGTGATTTTTTGGCATATTTATCACTTTGTAAAAACATTTTGAGATATCGCTTGTCATGTGGCATATTTATAGAACCTGGATTCATTGGCTTTAAACCTCAGTAAGCCGTTTCAACTAACTAAAAAAACTAACTAACCATCACGCCGTTTCGCCGCAGGGGTAGGCAGAGAGGACGAACCGCAAAACAACTCGTTCTTGGCACACACTCCTTGCCTCATTCACATTCATACATACTCTTGACATGGCCCGACTCGAGTATCTGATTCACTTGATCGACCATGTCTTCCTCGGGCGTCCCCGACTTCTGCTACCATTCACATTTGCATTTTATATTCTCCTTACACTCCTTTCTTCGCTCATTCGCTCTACATGCCCAAACCATCTAAGCGTCCCTTTCTTGATCATACTCATTAGGCTTACATCAGCCTTGCACTCTTTGCGGATCTCCACATTCCTCACACGATCATACATGGTTTTATCACACATACGCCTCAGAGATCATTTTCTTCCTTTCTTTGCCAGTTCCATGCCTCACTTCCATACATCAGGGTAGGTACCAGCACTCCATTGTGGACAGCTAACTTCGCTTCTTTAGCAGTTTCAAATGTTTTCATATTAATATTTTGAGGAATGGTATTAATTAAATAATATGGTAAATGATACCAATCACTCCAGTAATTAACACAGCCGTCTTTATCGATAAATAAACAGTTTGACTGTACTTCTCGACTATTTATCGTGAGGTTTGACAGGATTAAAAATTAGGTTCCATGATAACTCAACACAGTGACAATTCAACACACTTTTAAAAAGTGATATAAAGTCATAAGAAGCGACGAAAAAAAAATTAAACCTAACGTAACCTACTTAACCCAGTTAATAAAGTTTTTGTTTCATCACTTTCCATGACTTTATATAACTTTTTAAAGATGTGATGAATTATCATTTTTATGATTTATCCGGTCACCCTTTGTGATATGGTATTTCAATTTTTTTATAATTAGAAATTCATTTATGTGAAACGTGAGAACTTGAAGCAACTATCCACTCAGTTACTACAGGGTTTTCCAATAAGAAGTGTTATTTTGAATAGCCCGCTATTTCGGTAGATGTTACTTTTGAAGCTGTCTTTTTTTGACATTTGACAAGTAGAAACTACGCCATTAATAAAAATGGAACGATACACGCTTCATCAACGCATTGAAATTATTAAAATTCACTTGAGTGAATCAAATGCAAATCATCTTGAGTTAAGAAGCCCATTTCCACCTCGGTGGCTTCGTCAACAAGCTAAATTGTCGCATCTAGGGCTCGGAAAACCCAAGAGTTATTGTTGAAAAGCCTCTCTATCCTCAACGTGTGACTGTTTGGTGCGGTTTATGGTCCGGCAAAGTCATTGGACCTTACTTTTTCAAAAATGAGGCTGGAGCAACAGTTACGGTGAATGGATTGCGCTATCGAGAGATGATTAATGATTTTTTATGGCTGGAATTGGATGGTATTGATCTGGACAACGTTTACTTTGAACAAGAAGGCGCTACGTGCCACACAAGCAACGAAACAATTGATCTTTTACTATTGAATATCAAAATAAAACCTCTTATTGGAAATCCCTGTATAACAAGTCCATATACTTATTTCAAATGTTGATTTTATGATAGGAAATAAGTTTTTAAGGACGTGAGTTTAAAGTCAAACATTTATTTTGTTCTATGCATAATTAACAATATTGAATCCTTGTAATACATAATATATGGTGTCGATTTTGTGGCAAAACTTTTTTGATTTGAACTTTCGTTTTCGAGTTAATTAAGTACAAAGTTGGAATTTTATATTAAATTCTAAATATTAAAAAAAAAACATCGAAATGCTCTGATGTAAAAATAATTAGTTTTAGGGTTGTTGGTACCTAGAATTGTTATATACCTTTCCTATTTTTTGATTCGTACCTACCAAATTATCTTTGTCCGCCTAACTAATTCCTACCTCCCTTAATGCCGATTACAATGTGTGTGTTCACTTGAAATTGACAAATCATCCTATCAACATTTAAACCGTGTTTGATTACGGATCACTCTTCTCGACAGTGTCGATACTGAAAAGCTAATGCGCTCACGAGTATGTGCTTGTAAAAAGTAAACTGTAATAAACCAATGCAATTAAGAAAAGCGATAGAAGAAAAACGGTAAGTCGGCATTCCAGATTATCCTCTCCTTTCCGCTGTGCAATGATACCTCTCGTGTCCGTCCCCATGTGTATATAATATTTTTTCTATGATAAAATCATCTAAGGAAGTAGATAAGTACCTACATACAAAGAAGGTTGTTGTTTTTATTTGTACCACAGGAAAGAAAACGTGATCCATCACTGTGAGTCATTATGTTTATTTAATAACTTGTTTACAGCTTTAAAAGCTCAAGCCAAAGAGATACTAATGTCAAATACACTCAGAAATAATTTATAATATGATTTGCAGTTGGTACAAACGAATAATTAAGTGGATTTCCAGTACCTAAATGATTTATGACACCGGTTATAAATTGCTTCCGGCAGAATTAAATGATTTCACGTGTCAAAAATATGCCAATTACTGTCAAATGTCAAATATTTGACACGATAAATGTTTATAATTGGAAGTTTTAAATTCATTCTGCTATCTTTGAGTAATAATTAAAAATATAAAGCAAAATCTGTTTCGGATGCAGAAATATTATCTCTTGAACGTTGAGTTCCTGCATCATATTTTATTTGTTCAAGCTATGATGCTTTAAATTTTCCTTTGATATTCAAACAATAATTCAAGATGTTATAAGTTTTTGTCGGTGTTGAAAACAAAATGTGTTGTAACTGACACCGGGATAATTTGACATTTTTCAGCTCTTCTGGAGGGAAGGGAAAATTAAGGCGATGCACTACGTCGTGTAATATTTTAAATGGAGCTGCTTTCAATAACAGTCCTTACGTAAATGGCGATAAGGTTTAAATTCCCGCTTAACACCATCCGCCTGTTTTGATTTATGCAAGAAAAAAACATTGCCAAAAAGTGCCTTTTATTATATTTTGTGGATGTTCAGGCATAAATATTTAATTTTTTTTAGATTTTTTATATAAATAACTTAATTTGCCACATTATACAATAAAATCATAACCGAAAATGGGTTCGTAAGTAGGAGATTTTGAACTTTAAAGCTATTTTCATAGGCCTTATACATTATTTTTTTCTGGGCTTATAAAAAGACTTATCTAAAAAATTGTCGATCGTTTCAAAGGCCAAGATATATTCTACTCGCAGTATTTAATTAAAGCATCTGAAACATTTCTAGGCGACCAAATTTTCAAACCAAAAACACATGATTTTGCATTACTACGTAGTGCATCGCCTTAAGGAAGATCCTATATTATTATTTAAGAATTTTGGTTTCTTTGATGCGGTTAATCCACATTTCACAATCATGTTTGTGTCTCCGTCATTCTGATTGGTTTAGTGTGATGATTTTGTCATAAGGAATTAAGAAAACATAACAAGAAAAGATCTTAATTCTTAAATTATCCTGACGAACGTGTGCATCGGTTACCTATTTCTGGTCGTGATATTTTGAAAATGTGCCTCGTAGATCGACATTTTGAAATCATCTCCTGTGTCAATACTTGTTTCTCGTTTAATTCTATTTCTCGTTTAATCTATTCAGATTCCAATGTCACGCGGAAGAAAAGAGAAATAACTTAACTACTGACCATTTTGATTATTAATTAATTCCAAATTCCTTTTCATTTATGATATTATCTATTTGAGGTATAACGAAGATGACCTAATAAAGATCCAAATAGCAAAAGCATCTGTTTTACTTGATACATAACTAAGATAACTAAGAATGGAAACACAACAACGAACCATTCTGATTTGTGACACCTACAGAGAATTCAGAAGAATTTCTGGATCGACTAATCTATCTATAGATCAACTTTTCTTCTATGTTAGTAATTGGTTTTAGTGTCTAAATTTTCATTTCAGACAAAATAAAATATATCAACAAATCATCATTTCTCTCTCCATCTGTTAAGCCCCCGAATACCCAATTTCTACCGATTTATAACAAGTTTCTCGCACTGGAAATAAAAAAAGCTCTAAAAACCAAGAGTCCTATTCTTAATAATCAATTAGATATATCAAGTAGTCCAATATTAAGTTTGTTCCCAATAAACCATTAAAAATGTCTAAGTTCTCCTTATCACCCCATGTCAGTTGATGCTTTGTTTCTCCATATATACATTATTATAATTCATTAGTCTACATAATTATCGTTCGGTTTTTCCAATGTCTTTTGTACTTGTGTAAATGTATTATGATGTCACAAGATGATGTGAAGCTCACACTTTGTACTTCTTGTCTAGTAATAATTTGTACCCTGAAGATGCTTGAGTAAAGCGAAACCGGTCGGTTCAAAAAATTATTAAAAACGCGTGGTTTTAAAACAAAAATTATTTTATTTCATTTTAAATATGTCAAACCACAAAGTGATTGCTTTCTACAATAATATGAAAAAGTTTTCATGGGAAGTACATTATATTACTCTAGAAATTCGGATTGCAGGGTCTTAATCGTTGTTTAAATGTCCAGATTTCACTTTCCTTCATAAGAATAGTGAAAACATAACAATATCCATTAGAAATGCATTGCAGAAGAAGATAATAAGATAAATTTAAACGAAACATGAAACAGAACAGACACAAAATAAAAAGATAACTGCCACAACTTGGATTCGAATCCAGAATCTTTTGTCCTACCGTGATAACGTCCTTACCACTCGACCATTGCGATTTGTTTTTTTGATCTCATTCAACATCATCTTGCAACAAATTATTCCATATTTTTGGCAGCTACCTTTGTTAATTCATTGGTCATCGTTTTATAAATACATTTTCTTTCCTAAATTCATCTCTGATTTCTGAATCACTTGATTCATCTTAAATCACATGTCCAAGACACGGGGACGTGCGAAACCCCCCGTGTTGTGGTCCAATTGGTCACAAGATCCAAGATACACACCTAAACTTAAATAGCAAGTTGTTGTATAAATGTCAAATAAGAATATGCGAGAATTACTCAGAGAACTTATTTACTTGACAGTGTGAAAATTTACGAGAATTCTTATTCAATTGGAATTTGACTTGTATTTTTAGTACATAGACGAGTCGTTGATAGCTGTAACTCTTACATGGAATTAAAGAAGGCAGATTTTTTTACTGCACGTAATTTTATTAATATTATTGGGATTTTCAATTTGCACTTAAGTGAATGTCAGAAGAATTATTCGGGACGCCTGAAGAAGGAATGTTACTATTGCTCTCAGCAAATACTTGAGTCGTCTTGTCAAGAATCGGTATAACAGAAGAGACCATAATGTATGAATGTTAATGAAGCAGGGAATGTGTGCCAAAACAGATATGTGCGGCGGTGTGTCCTCTCTGTATACTCCTGCGAGAAGATGACGTGATAGTTAGTTAATACGTCTTTTCTATTGATAAGTAAGTATATGAATCAATTGTGACCTACCGTTGTTTCGAATTCAGTTTTGGAAAAAATTTCCCGAAACCAGCGAAACAGCATTAATAAAAAACGTGGTCCGGGAAGGTTATTTTTATTTTATTTATTAAGTTAAAAGAAATTTACATTTCACTTTCTTAACATAAATATATTACATTAAATAAATAGTTTTCTAATATTGTTCTAATAACTTAAAATTAAAAAGTTTTTTTTAAGTACATTTATACTCTCCATTTTAAGTTTATCTGGAAGGAGATTGTATATTTGTACACCCTCGTGGCCAATGCCTCTTTTGCCACTTTCAGTCTTTACAGCATGTGTGTACAATTTGTTATGCTGCCTAGTATAATGTTCGTGTACTTGTGACGTTTGTTTAAATGTTGTGTTTGTGTGTATAAGTCCATTTTGGATTTTGTAGATTAGGAGGCATATGTTGTATTCGTACAATTTTCTTATTTTCAAAAGTTTCATTTCCCGATACAGTTTTTTTGTGGGAGTGTCCGGGTTATAATTGAAGAGTTTTTTAATAACTTTGTTCTGTATTGTTTGTAAATCATTTAGGTATGTAATGTATGTGTTTCCCCATATTTCTATTAAATAAATTAGATGGGACTGGATTAAACTAAAGTATAAGCCCCTCTTTACCTCTGTTGGTAGGAGATGGGCAATTCTACCAAATACACCAATTAGTGGGATGATTTTTGCTTTTAATTTTTCTACGTGTTGTTTAAATTTCAGATGTTTATCAATATGTAAGCCAAGGTATTTTTCGCTGTCTAGAATAAGCAAGTCCCTTTCTTCTATTTGTAAAGGTTTATGCGACGGTATTATTATTTTAGGTGAGCTTAGGATCATGTAGCCGGTTTTATTAATATTTATTTATTGATTCAAAGGTAAAAGTTTAGTGGGATGGGTAGGAGTCTGGGGGTCAAAATGTACGAATTCATCCCTCCCACTGCGATGCAAGGCGATGAGTCCAGAGAGTCCAGATTGAGAGGTCAAAAGGTCTCCCTCAACCATTCTCATTCCCAGTAAGTGGGCTAACGCATCCGCCGCCAAGACCTTGACAAACCTCACTCCATAAACCCAGGCACCCCTGCTATGTCGCCAAACGTAACGAACCACTTGGAGTGACCTACGGGGTTTTTGTTATACAATAAAAGGTTCCCGGGGCGGCAGTGACCATACCCGCCTCCCGAATTGAATTTTTCTAACATAGTAGTGAATTGGTCTTTAGAATCGAAATTATGAACTAAAATATGCTTTGAATCATACATCTCAAACAACATATTTTTTTATTAGTAATAAATCGAAGTAGAAATTGTACAGCCTTTGTACAATGTATTACAAAAACTCCGTATAAGACTTGTGAAGTGATTTTTTATCAGTATGTATTGTAATCTGTATTATAATCAATAATATTGTAATTACTTGAATCCGCTCATTTTTTTGGTTTAACACGTAACTGTTGCGGACGAAAAGGGCGCTGCGAATCAAAGAAGTTTGGGAACCACTCTGATAATTGATATTCCATCTTGTACATGTATACTATAATGTCGAACCATAAAGGATCGGTTTTACATAGATAATATCAAACCACAAAGAGATTGCGTGCTCCGAAAACAAAAATACCTACTAACTTTCACAATCTAACACGCTAATTTCGGTTTTAAGTGCGTACTGTGAAATATGTGTACGTAATGATTTTCAATATTGGAACTGATCAACTCAGACAAGCGAAGTGGCAACCAAAATTATTTTATCACGATAATAATTCTTATGTTTTTATTATTTTTTATTTATTACACGCCCCAGTGGGCTTTTCTTTAAAAAAAAAATACAAGCATTTTGTATCAGAGTAAACACTTAAAAATTAATACCATAAAGAAGAATGTAAACATAATGGCAAAAATGAATCCTCACGCATATAATTGAATTTAAAAGATTCAACAAAACAAAATAGTAAAAGCGGAGAAGTTATGTGGGTACATAGGCCTATTTGTGTCTAGAAGAATAAACGTGATAGAATATACAACATTTATACTGATTAGTTTTCAAATGAAATATATCACCCAGATCAGAATATTTGTTTCTGAGATTGTGAAGTCTCGGAATCGGAGAATTTTGGTAAGCAAGTGTCCTGGTGTTATTGAAGTAAAAAGGTAAGAAAATTAAAATTTATATTTACATTCTAAAGTATTTGAATTTTGTATTTCTCTTGTTTAAATTTATGACCGATCTGAATTATTATTTTTATTTATTTAATGGTGTGGAACCTATGGGAGGTGAACTCTTCCGTCTTGGGGCATTTAGGAACCAAGCAGGAGTGGAAAGGAGAGCTGATACAACCTCCAGGGAAGTGGGACCATCAGGAAACTAAGGGGGTGTGGAGAGGAGAGATGAGACCCGGGAAGACACATCGTGGAAACAGAAGACATAGCCTCATCAGATATCCATATCGCCCCCTTTAATTTCCAACAAAACAAAAGCGAGTTTGCGTTCATTTGTCTTTCCACGTGACGTGGAAATATTGGTTGTACGTACCTAGGTAAGATAAAGCGTAGTCAATAAATCTAGCATAACATGCCGGACGCAACTACTTGAATATATAATATAAAATTATGAATAGCTTGTTCTAATTTGGTAGCTAGAATAATATGATTCAACTTGCATAATTAATTCCATTCTCTCTTTGAAAGGCAGGGGAGTTCATTTTTCAATTTATAGTAATATTTATTGCAATTGTGGTTTACTTTTAGGATGCGGGTATTGGTAATGCACCGCTCCGGGAATCAGTCATTGTTTGGTTCGCTGCGTTTGGTGACTTAGCAGGGGTGGCCCGGTTCATGGTGTGAGGGTTGTCTAGGTCTTGACGGCGGATGCCTCTGCCCACCTGCTGTATGGCGGACTGGATTTGAAGAGACCGGTTAAGAAATTTACTTCTCCAGTAGGACTCTCTCGACCCATCGCCTTACACCGCAGTGGCAAGCGAGTTGCACTTTTGAGTTTGAGTTAATTAGCTGTAACCGACAAATTATTATTGCATGCCGTGGAGATACTATGACTTTTATGGACCCAAAGCGACTATGTTCTTGCGAAGCTATAGGACTACGAATTCTATTGCAAATACAGTGATTATGTATTAAGTATAAAGTAAATCCATAAAATATGAATACTAACCGAAGTTACCGAATATCCTGTCAAATATAATAAGATGAGTCTAACTTGAAAACACTTGCTGCTAAACATTGTTCATTTAAAAATATACGATAACTAGAGACATCCATTTATAGAATTAACGATATTTTAGCGAATTAAAGCGATAAATGGTGTTTTTAGCTATAGTAAAAAAGATTTTTTTAGTCTCTATAATCTTGTATTGACAGATCGTAGAACGAAAATGATACACTCTACTGTAGAAACATGTGCCGTGTTGAATTTCAATCAATAATACAATAAAAATGTTTCAAGTGATTTTGCCAATTTAATTGTTTTTCCGCTCTTGCCGACTCCCATTCCTCGACGTTATCCTATTTAGCTATATACGCTATGAAAACGCAAAATTAAAGCTATAAAAGCTATTTTTTCAATAATTAATGATACATTTCTTAAAAATTAAAGCTATGAATGGGTGACTCTAACCATAACGAATGAACTTCGTCAGCACTACTGAGCGTAATTTCTGCTCAGTCATTAATTAAAACTAAATTTAAACATTAGTTTTTTTTATTATTCAAAATAAATCAAATTTCATAAATATGCAATATTATTTTATTTTTTTGTGTTTAATCCGTAGAACTCCATTTAATTATTTTATTTGGTACATTTAATTAATAGTATTTATGTATAATTTAAAACAAATCAGTGTTCAATGTTCCCTCGGCTATTGTAAGGTTTTTTGTTGGTTAGTTACACTCACAACGGAATTGAAACCCGTTTTATTATTTATATGTGTGAGTTGTACTAATTTAAAAACATACGCAATATAATAAGTATAAATGATCTGTATAATGTCTGATATGCTCTCTGCCAATCACGTATAGAAAATGGGATTATTATCTGCATCAAACACCCACATGAAGCAGCTCGTTAAAACACTAAAAGTAATCCGAATGTAGGTACTTATAAAAACTCTATCAAAATAAATGTTTAAAACCTTAATATTTTCAGTATTATAAAACTCTACTCAAATTTTTATGAAAAATGAGTACCCAACTAACCAATACACCTATACTACAGGGTTTTCCAATAAGAGGTGTTATTTTGATATTCAATCGTAAAAGATCAATGATTTCGTTGCTTATGTGGCACGTAGCGCTGTCTTGTTGAAAGTAAACGTTGTCCAGATCAATACAATCTAATTCCGGCCATAACAAATTATTAATCATCTCTCGATAGCGCAATCCATTCACCGTAACTGTTGCTCCAGCCTCATTTTCAAAAAAGTAAGGTCAAATGACTCTGCCGGACCATAAACTGCACCAAACAGTCACACGTTGAGGATAAAGAGGCTTTTCAACAATTACTCTTGTATTTTCCAAGCCTCAAATGCGACTATTTTGTTTGTTGACGAAGCCACCGAGGTGGAAATGGGCCTCATCACTCAAGATTATTTGCATTTGATTCACTCAAGTGAATTTTAATAATTTCAATGCGTTGTTGAAGCGTGTATCATTATATTTTTATTAATGGCGTAGTTTTCACTTGTCAAATGTCAAAAAATAACAGCTTTAAAAATAACATCTACCGAAATAGCGGGCTATTCAAAATAACACCTCTTATTAGAAAATCCTGTACAAGGACGAAAACCTCAAATCTAATGAACATCCTGACTAACTAAACATAAAGATGAGGAAATCATTAACACTATGAAGTGACGTCAACATTACTTACGGTCAACAAACATGGAGATTTTTATCTTTTGTTTGTGGAAATCAACATACGTGAAGATGAGAAAAACATTATGTAACATCAATACAACAACATACACTCCACATCGGAACAGGAAAACCAAGTGAGGAGGATTGTAAATACTTTACAGATTAAAAAAAATATACTTATTTTAAAATGGTTTAATAACCCTGGATTAAGAGCTTACGCGACAAGTGTTTGAAGAGTGATGTATATTTTGTTCGGTTGCTTGTAGATCGCAATAGATTGGAACACTTGTATAATATATCATTACAGTTGTATTGGCTGTGGGCTGACACCAGGCCAGACACTAAAGAGGTGTATACACGAATGTGTGATTTATACGAATAACAGCGAATTTTTATTTTTATTGAACTTTCTTACTGATTTAAAAATGATTTGTCTTTTAACAAATAATTTCAGTCACGCACGGCGTACATTATCGGCTATCTCGATTATTTTTTTATGTGATGTTTAATTCTTAATAATTTCAAGAAAAAAATAATGATCAGAAGTGGAGGATTAGTGCCACTTATGGAATATTAGCTTGGGGAAGCGCTACAAACACAACAATCGACCCAATTCAAAAAGTTCAAAAGGCAATAATAAAACTCATACTGCAAGTACCATTCTACACAAACTCAAACAAAATCTTCAAAACTCTAGACGTCATGTCAATAAGACAACTTTACGCCAAAACTGCTCTCCTACATCTCATCCATAATAATCTTCATATTACAAATCAACCAAAAGCAATAATAAAAACCAGGTCATCAACAAATAAAACACTGAACATTCCGATAACACACACCACACACGGACAAAGACACTTTCAATATTACGCAACCAAACTTTTTAACAGTATGCCCATTACTTTGAAACAATTAATGACTACAAATATATCTACAAACTTTGTCAAAAAACATATCGTAGCGTGGATAAAAAATCAAGATATTCACTTTATTCAAAAGATTATAATTCCAAACCAAACATAACCAAAATATGATAAGTAAAATTAAATATTGTACACGTTCTTCAAAAATTATCCAAAAATACATACACTCACATATAAATGTGTTTTCATGTTTCAATATATGTCTGTGAAAAAAAAAAAACTTTCTACTACAACACATAAATACCTGTCACACTTAATCACAAACACGTTAACATCTCAGCACAGGTTCTCCTAGTGAGGTGTTCACGTAACATACAATATCACCCACACACAGTTTTACCTATATCAACCTATGTTCTTTATTTTTCTGTACTTTTTTCTCTGTACTACAATATAAACCACTGTAATCATTTGTAAAATGTGTATTCAAGAATAGACATAAATAAATAAATAAAGTGTAATGCAATGTTTCTAATTCAATAAAGTTATTTTACTGTCCCAACTGCTTCCAACCGTCTGGAGCCAGTGATAATATGGCATGCCCAATTGGAGTATTCTTCGAGGCTGAAGGTAGTGGAAAGAGGCAGGAGATAGGGAAGAGGAAGGTGGGGAAGCACCTAACTATTCAGATTATGATTGCCAAACATGGCTAAAGCCATTTCAAGCAACGTTTCAATTTTGAATGCTGGTCTTACACCAGGGCGATACTGAGAGTATCTTCCATTCTAAAACGTACCGCAAAAATATAATTATACCTTTTTTTTTAAAAAATGAACACAATTAAATTATCCAAAATATAGCAATGAGAAAAATGATTAGCGAATCTGATTTTCAAAAATAACTAAATTGGCTATCAGGAAACATATGCTGACACGATGATATTTATGCATAAATTAATAAATAACCTATTACCAAATTTTAAACAAAATTTTCCACAATTATAATATCCTGCGCTTGTACAAAAAACAATGGTGACTCCACTATTTTTTTAAAGGTGGTGCAGAGCAAAGCCCTATGCCACAAGCTCAAAGGACCAGTCCCAAACTACACCGAATGCTAGGTTATGGGACGATTTATGCATGCGACAAACCCGATGGACAGTGCAATAGTCAAAAAGGTATAAATCTGGGCTTCTGGAGCACAAGATAAGCCCAGATTGGAATGCAGGAAAGATGGACTCACCCGTTGATGATTACCACACGTCTCCAGGAGTTTTGGATGATTTCACTTCACAAATATATAATCGCCCTGTCTGATATTAGTTATCACTTCACTACGAACTCTGATGAGCAACTGAAGCCACTTGTCCGATTTTACGTGTGTCGCAACAATCATTTTATTGTGGTGACATTTTGGGATGGGTAAAAGGATAGGTAGGACATTTGCAGGATTTTGCATTGACATTACACTTGTCCATTAAGCCTGTGGATGCATACCTAACAATCTCCTATGCAATATATTATATTGCGCGAACAAACAATTTATTCTATAAAGGAATGCAATATGATAATGCCACCTTTGGCGCTACCGGAAACCATAAAGTCTGCAAAAATTGATAGATTTAAGCTGGATTGTAGGAGCCATATTTGTAAAAATAAAATGCATTGAATGGCATAATAAAATTAATAAATAATTAAATTTAGTTACGCCCTCTGGGATTTGTAACGGGATTGAAATAAACTTTATCTCCAAGCGGTTATCAAGGAGAACCCCATTACTATTCAGGCAACTCTTTCAGAGTAATTTATACTCTGATTGTTGCCCTGGTGAAAAAACAACCATTCCTAATGGAAACGTGGCTTAAAATGGATATTTAACAGTGTTTTGGTGACAATATCTGAATAGACAGGTACCAACTTCCTAACTTTCCTCTTCCTTATTTTTTTAATGATAAACTAATGTTTATAAGACAAGGTTTTATGCATAGCACAAAGGATAGCAAATTTGTTGACAATATCTGAATAGCCAGATACCAAATTCCTAACTTTCCTCTTCCTTATTTTTTTAATGAAAAACTAATGTTTATAAGACAAGGTTTTATGCATAGCACAAAGGATAACAATTTTTTTATATGAATTTGATGACCATTGTGCTATGCATAAAACCTTTCAAATAAAAATTCATATAACAAATTTGTTATCCTTTGTGCTATGCATAAAACCTTGTCTTATAAACATTAGTTTATCATTAAAAAAATAATAATATTTGACATGTCAAAATATTTCACCAACAAATGTAGATATAATATGTCTCGACGCCATCTAGTGAGAAATTTAGCACAAACAAAGCCTTTCCTACAAAAATAAAGTTTGTAGTTTACAGGTGAAAAAAATATAATGAGCAGTAGGTAATTGTTGATTGAAGTACTAGTACATATTGAATTATTTGGCGTGTAGGAAATAAGCCTACGTGGCTCAGTGGTCTAGAGCAGGGGTCTCCAAACTACGGCCCGCGGGCCGCATCCGGCCCGCCAGTGTCTTCCATCCGGCCCGCGACATCTTATGACCAGTGTCATCAAGGACCCGCGACAGCTAATGGCTAAGACCTTGCTCAGAAGGGGTGAAAACTCCGCGAATTTTTTCGTGCGAATAAATAAATATGCTCGTTGGCGAGGTACTTGGCACCAATACATTGCGTCGACAAGTGCGCGAATATATCGAGAGGATTTTTTTGAAAAATCTTTATTTGATTCGCAATGAAATCAAGGTCTGAGAAACGAGTATCAAAAATTATCTTCAAAGTTACGTTATCTAAATCTATATTTTCATCCCTGAAAATTCTATTGTCTACCCCCCCCCCTCCCTAGGACAGAAAATATGGGTGTCTAGAAATTAAAACGGTTTTGGCCCTCTGAACTCACTGGAGTAGTCAATGTGGCCCTCCGGCTGAAAAGTTTGGAGACCCCTGGTCTAGAGCATCTGACCGGACATCAGAAGGTGCGGGTTCAATTCCCGTCGGCGGCATTTATTTTTACTCGGGCGATATTTTCAATTTGTATTGATATTTCGAGCGACTAATTATTGCTTATAATAATTCGTTCCCTTTTCCTTTTCTATTTTCATCACCATTCCCTTCAACCTCACATAATTTCCCATTTGGGGATTCAGATGAGAGCAGTTGAGACTCTTGTGAAGTATTCACAATTAAAAAAACTTGTAAACAAACTAACGTGCGCTAAACAAACAAATGTTCGACTTAATAGTCGAACCGAAGAAATAAATTTCCACAAGTGAAATGAAAATATACAGAATGAGAAAAGTTCAACAACTGCCAAGTCACTAAAATATTATAAAAATACATCTGCCATTAGATATTATTTATGAATCATTATTATCTGAAGAGACAGGCGCAAAAAACACTAGTGTTCTTTAAAGAACCGATTGTTGTGATAGCAAATCTAGCACACTTTGTGGCTAGACTTCTAATAAAAATATTTTTAATGTAACACTCTCATGTATTTTTTTAACAATCGATTATTTGGTATCATTATTTTATAGTTAATCGATTATTTGGTATCATTATTTTTTTATTAATCGATTTTTTGGTATCATTATTATTTTATTAATCGATTATTTGGTATCATTATTATTTTATTAATCGATTATTTGGTATCATTATTTAAATGATGTCAAGCAAATGGAAGCTTCTCAACCATCATCTTCTTTTCTAAATACTATTATACAATGTCGCTCTCCGCGTCTGTCTGTTTGTGTGCTTAGTTCTTCTAATCGTTCTGATAGTTAAAAGAAAATAAAACGATAACGGTCACAACTAGGAATCGAACCTAGGATCTCTTGTGTTACCAGAATAGCGTCTTAACCACTCGACCATTGGGACCTAGTTGTTAAACGTCAAATTTGTTTCATCTCACATTTAAAATTCAGAATTAATAATATCATCTTACAACTATTTTTTCCATATTTTTGCCAGCTACCTTTCTAGATGGTCACAAATTTATAATGAATTTGTTTGTAACCTAGATAGTGTGTCGGATAACCCTTTCAGCACTGAAGAAAAAAAAAGTTATTTTCCAGAATTTTGTTATTTTTAGAATAATTTAATCCCATAAATGCACAGAAAAATATTGGAAAAATTCGGAAAATACAATTTTCCTAGTAAACTCACCAGCACGATCGTGACGGTCAGGACTATCTTTATAAAAACCAAGATAAATTTGTTTGTAGCAATGACTTACGAAAAAGAGTAATAAAACCAATTTATTTGTGCGAAATTAAGATTTATTATGTTTGAATACGAAAATAACTAACAACTACTTGGATTTAGTAAGAAATAATTTAAAACAGTGTTTATTTCGTGAAAGACACAGGTAGGTTTTACATTTTTCACATAAAATTTTCGTTCTGCTTTTACAATTTTCCATGCGACAAATTCTTTGTGTAACAATATTATCATCAAATTTTGCCAAATGGTCATAACCGTCATATCTCCTATCTGTTACTGGCAGATTCAGAGGCTTGTACTGTTTATTTTGGGTATGCTCACATTCTTCTTTGTTCAGATCCTCAGGTGACTTTCTTTTACGTTCTGGAGTTGTAGTAAGCGCTTCACCAACCTCCAAACGAAATTTTAATAAAGGCTTTTTATTTGCGGTTTTTTTTAATTCTTCGCGATAAAACAACCATAAGTTTTTATCAAAACCAAGTCCAAAAGGTATATTATGGTTTTTAGGGTCCATTTTTTTGTTTTGATCCACGTACGGTAACACTCCATTAGCTGGTCACAAATATCCACACCTCCCATTAGCTTGTTATATTTTTTTATAATTTGGGGTGTCCGAACAGCAGCGTATGTCTTTGTGGATTTGTTCCACCTCGTGACAGTTGAAAATGGCTCAGCTCCTGTACAGTTTGACCCAATTAAAACTGTTTTTGTATCTCGCCATTTAATTAACGCGATATTCTCGCTGACAAGCTCTTGATGGTCTCCTTGTTGCATCAATTTATCAGGTTTTAATTTAAAACCTCTTAAACGGTTAGCCATAATAGTTCCCGTCCCATGAAAACCGATTTGAGCTAATTTTTCTAGAAGGGCGAGTGTTGTAAAATACCTATCGAAATATAGGCAGCTGTTAGGTGGTAAAGTATGTGCTAAGCGCAGAACGACACCAGGACCTAGGCCTAACTCTCTGTTAGGAAGTGGAGTGGACGGTCCTTGATAGATTTCAAAATCTACCACTAGCCTACTAGAGGAGGCCTCCTCACAGATGAAGTAGATGCAACAGGTTCTACATCATCCAACAAATCATCATTTTTATCGTCATTCTCTTCCACGTCTGGAATCTGAGAAATGGATCTGTCCGCTAATAATGCGAGGGTATCAGCAACAAGGTCCTCATCCTCAATCGAATATCCTTCTATTTCCGAATCGTTTCCATCTCCAATAGCATTCAAGACAAAATTTTCGAATCCTTCATCATCTGGTGATATTTCAGGAATTTCACATTAAAAACAATATTTAAAAAAAATTAAAAACATACTCCAATACAATTTTACTATGCCCAAACATAGTTACAATGAATATCTGGTGTTATTAGTGAGACATTATCTCATTGAAAAAGAAAGAAAAAGAGAAAAATTATAACACTTCGCAAATATTTATCGAACAGAATTGGAATGGAATGTATAAGAATAAACCTGACCAGCACGCCCGTGCTGGTGTTAATATTTTCATTAATAAATAACACAATGCTGAATGTCATACTAAAAAAAAAGAATTAACTCATTGATTAACATGTTAACTACAATAATAACACGGTGAATTACTTAAATAGTTTATATATTTGTATTTATAAATAACTTACGAGGCAGAGGTTGGCTCCGTTGTTGACGCGACATTTTGACAGTTTTTAATGATGCCCCTAGCGGTAAATTTTGGAAAAAATGGCCAGTAGGGATTAGATACAAGCCCACACGGTCATTGTAGGCCGGAATACCAACGAAATTTAAAACCGTTTTCGAAAAATATTTTTATAAACGGACCCGCACGATCGTATCAGCCAGTGCTGAAAGGGATAAACATTTCCAATTTCAATTGAAATATGGGAAAAATTAATTGCAAATATTATATTGTTTATTCTGATTTTGAAATATGAAAAAAAAACAATCGAGTGGTTTACACGCTATCCCGGTGAGACAAGAGATTCTGGGTTCGATTCCTAGCTGTGATATGGAAGAGATTCGTTTTATTTTTTACATTAAAACATGAAGAAAAAGCACGCGAATAATTCAGCTATTTATATTAACTGTGAAACGTATTCTGCATCCGTTCACGCGTCTGTAGTAAACTTTACTGCAACTTGCAAAAGCTTTTATTGCATTTAGTGAAAGCTTTCGATGACAATCTTCTCAGACAATTTAGATGACAGGTTGTTTACCGTCGGTTGTACTCAGGGCCGGTGCTATACAGGCGCAATTGGAGCAGTCCGCTGCGGGCGCCGAATGGCTAAGGCGCCAAGGAGCCTGGGAGCCAAGGCGCTGATAATACCTAATGCCCGTTTGGCTCAGGACTGGCCCTGGTTGTGCTTCTAATAGGTACCGACCTATAAGATTTGTTTCTGTAAGTACGTTGAAAAAATTACGTACGTAAATTAATTACGTAAATTAGTACGTTGTGAAAATTACATCGCAGAAAATACCAGCCTTTCAGCTATAGGTCGTTGGTTCAAATCTCAGTGTACGCAAGTAAATTTTATTTGATTGTATTTTTGTTATTTCACTATTTAATAATTTTAAAATAATATTATAAACGTAAAAATTCAGAAACGAGTCCCGGTACGATCAAGGGAGTTATATTGTGTGGTAGCCCTCTATCCCCCATCCATGAAGAACGTTCTCGATTTTATGTGAAGAGCGTGCTTTTTAAGATATAAGAGCTGGAAGTTTCACCCTCTAGAAATTTCTAGAACAGTCCAGAACATTCGAGAGTGTTCGAGAGCACTCCACAACATTTAAGAACAACCCGAAACATTCTGGAATGTTCGGGAATATTCTGAAACGTTCGCTAATATCCCGGCACATCCCGGATCATAATGAACTAAAAACGGGAATACAGGCCGTTTCAAATTCGTAATCGTGACAATACATTTGAATTTATTTTTATTTTTATTTATTTATTTAACGCCCAGAGGGCTTTTACATGGTTGGTAGTATAATTTTAATTTGACAGATACTTTGAAACATAAAAAATAAGAATAAAATTACATTTGATAAAATCTATGCAACAAGTCATACAAACACAAGAAACAAAAACAGAAAATTACAGCTATTTGTAGGTTTACATGATGTGTTTAGGAGTATTGTTGAAATAAATGTTTTAAATGATCCACAAAACTTGCCAAGTTGGTATTGAATATGTCAACATCACCCAAGTAATGATTTCCCATGGTGTGAAGTCGTTGTATCGGAGAGTGGGCAATGTAGTTACGCTTATGTGTGCTGCTGTAGAATATTGTATTTTGTCGTGTTGTTACTGTGGGTGTATGTAGTTGCAGGAGTTCACAACAGTCGAATTTAGAGTTAAGTATTTTGAATATGAACGTAAAATCGTTTATTTTACGTCTATCTTCTAATGTATGTATTTTTAGAGTATTTAATAAGAAATTGTATTTTAAGTCTTCGACAGGGATATTTAATTTAAAATTTATAAAACGTAGAAATTTCTAAAAACAAAGTCACTACCTGCATCTGTCTGTTTGTGCGCTTAGTACTTCTAACGATCTATGAATGTGAATGAGGCATGAAGTGTTATGAAATAAGACAAGTAGTATGTACATCTATTAGCGTTAATAATTTTTTTTTATAAAGTATCACCAACAAAACACGAAAACACAACTCGAGTTACACCATCAAAAATTTAAATTGGATTTCCCCAACTCGTGCAAAGCTCAATTGATTTGATCTGGCTAAATAATCTATTACAAAATTTATAACGGCGATAACTTAACATTCCAACACATCACACGGGTCACAGATATTAGGATTATAGTTTTTAACAGCGATTTATATGACTTGGCCTGTGTCCAGGAATATAAAAATAAAGTAACAATTAAAGCACGGTTAGGGGTGACCCATTAATGTAAGGAATATGGCTAGTAATTGGAAAACATGTTAATTTTTAATGGTTTTTTGTTGTTGTTTATTACGTACAACAGTTTTATGATCAATCTTTGCATAATGGTGAGAGCTTGTGTATTTAGGACAATGTTTTAGGTTTTTTTTAACTAACCCCACACAGGAAGCATAACATCTTTGGGGAAGCTGTGTGGATGCAAAAAACGTTCATGATGTGAAAAAATACTACATACATAAACTATAGTTTATTTATTTAATAACAACGGTATAAATATGCCATAAATAATAAATCAAATACAATGACATCAGAAAGTATAAAATGATAATGAAAGTATAAAGTAAGAGATGCAGGTACACGCAAAACTTCTAAGTAGACTTTCTAGGTTAAATTAATATTTATTGAAAATATATGATATTATTGCGTTCTTGCAGTTAAATAGATCCGCCACATCTGCTTATCTATTACTAACTTCATGTAATTTAGGTATAAGTGAGTATTTTCAATGCTTAACCCTGGTATTGATAAATTTAAACATTATTTTGGAACGATTAGCTCGCGCAAGTACATGAAATTAATTGAGGTTAAGTAAATTAGGGCTGCCTTTACTACAAATTACGATTTTGAACAAAAATATTAAGTCGGAGAATTTTAATTATTTTAATTCTTTCATTAAATATTTATTTATTTATTCATGTCTTGAAGGCTTTTACACGCAAACATTATTGTAGGTAAGTTGTTCAGGAATAAGATAATGTAGGTACATTAAATTTATATTAGGTCAATGGTACGAAGGTCAAAAATCCTGACGACTAAGCGAGTTTAATAACCTACATTATATAACCCATATAATATTCAAGAACACTATCAGAACTTCCAATTGAAGCAACAACATTCACAAGGTAAAGGCATCCTTTCCCACTCCTATTTTCCTTGTGATAAACAAGATTGTTTAGTCTTATTTTCTCGTTAAAAATTACAGGCCATTCGTCGAGTACCAATGGATTCGGTACGCAACAGCATCCCTATGTGGGATATTTTGTGAGGCTGTATGGGTGGGGAAAGGAAAGATAAGAAGAAGGTGAAGGTTGGAATTCAATACACACAACAAGAAGTGTTTCAATTCTGAATTTTCACCCGGGTGATATTGAGGTATCCACAATTCTTGATGACACAAATACAGATTTTTCAAATTAGTCTGCCGACGCTATTGGACGAACGCAAATACTATAAGTTTTAAATAATATTTTACTGGGTAAACTGTTTTATGCATCTGGTTTTGATGTGTAGCCCGATCATTGATATAATTACCACTGAACGCAGTGAAAATTTTAATCCATTATTCTCAGAATCGCCTCTTAAAGTGGCTACGGTATTAATAATACTTGTTGGAATTCAGACACTCATTCTCAAGATTTGAGAATTCTCACATATCATTCTCAAGATTTGAATAACGATTGCACACTTCCAGGGCTGGACCCACAGAATGTTGCGCCCAGTTATCTACGCATAAATGGTCCAATTCAATTGCTTTGTTCAGACTCCACACAGCATACATTCCAAAGCAGAGGCGGTTCCTCGGTACGTGGATTTGTGCATCCCACTGCTTGTCTTCACTCTTATTATACTTACAACGACCTGTGCCCCAGTCATCGATATACGAAAGTACGCTCCGGTCATAATTCCCGCAAGGTCATTATTTGAGCTATCTTCTAGTACAAGACTCCCGCGCAAGCGCAAACGACTCGTGCATACAGGAATATGCACCAAACTTTGTTTTATTATTTACTTTGGGGTACCGAGACAGCTCGGTCCGCTGAAACGGTGACATGAGCGCGACAGATTACGCTCATAACGGCAAATCCAGTGTTGGAGCAGTACAGATATAATGTAACTCATCTCGTGCACTATCGACGCATGCGCGAAGCGCCTAGAAGTTACTGAATTTTGCACCACTTTGGTCATGCGCAATCCAATGCGTCTCGACGGAATTCATTTATGAATACAAATGTACAATGTTAGCGCTATAACATTCACGTATTTACACTCGTGAATTTAAACGGTTTCGCGATATTTTCAGCTATGAATTGCTTGTCCTTTACTTTTGAGGTGATTTTGCGAGCGATGTAATGAATTGCAGAACCCAAATTAATTATTTTGTTACATCTATGTTAGATACCAACTAGGTACATTTTAAAAGTGAAATGCACTACCGGCAATTTCCGACACGGGCCGCTTCTGTTACCAACTAGTAAATAAAGAATTAAGCTATCGGAAGGACAAAAAACGAGTACGAAATCATTAATGATATATTCGGAATTTTTATAAGTGTAAAACTATTGCTTGATACTTGTTGGTACTTGTCGTACGACCTGGAAGTTTGGACTAAGCTATTGACCTATACAGCAGAGTTGAGCATTCATATAATTCAGAATCATTTAGACCCTATTTGTGCATCATAGACTACGTACTCTCGACGCCCGCGAAGCTCATCGTGCCACTTCCATATGGAAAATAAAGGATTAAGTAGTCAAAAGAGCAAAGTGAATTGCATGAAAGCAATTATAGCGACTATAGTCGTGTATTCGGGCCGTCCTATCAAGGAATCAGTACTTTTGACGGCATCGCAGTTTCCCGTAGTGAAATATTTTATTATCGTTTCCGTTTGAAATCCCCAGCTGCGCTAAAATAGTAATTGTTATCTGGGACAAGCAATTTCTTGCGCATTTGTAGGAAGGCAAAACGAATATAATATCGGTCACAAGTCACCTCATACATTTCTCTCACCCTTTGCCGCAAACGTGTGCAACTGCTTTTGAATTGCTGCTATCTCTCGTCTATGTATTGTGGTTAAAATAAATTGTATACATCATTAAAAAAGCGTCAAATTTGAACCGTAGTTAAATCCGGCACTGCAAAACTTAATCTGATTTATAATATCCAGCTAGCTTGCATATTGCAAGTACAACTCTTGAGATTAACTCGTTTTCTGGTCTCATTAAGTTCCAAGCTTCCCGGCAAGAAAAGCGCCTGTTTAATGGAGGACGCATTTGGACCAAGAAATCCAGTCATTTTGCAGGATGTAAGCGAATTCGAGAGACAACATCTTGATTCCTGGAAGCTATTCAATATTTTTAGTTGCGTATTACTGTCAATGGTCGCTTGTCCCAGTTTCGCATAAGCATAATATGATGTTCTGATGTCCATCGGCCTTCAAAGTGTTAGGTACCAAAAAAACATTTTTTCAAAGAAATTAATTTTTTTAAGTTTAAGTTGGTAAGTTTTTTTAGTGTTATATTTTTATTCGCAGAACTCGATAGTATATATTTTGTTAATTAAAAATTATTAATCTAATGGAATCATATTTTTTTCAAGTTCTGAAAGTATTTTGGTTTTATTACTGTGACAGGTACTTATTTATTTATTTATTTTAATATCAACAGTATAAAATATACCATATACAGTAAATTATAAACAGTGACATCAGAAAATATACAGTTAACAGAAACTTTGGATGGATATAAAAGTTAATGGTTTTTGTATTGACATACGATTGTCTTAATATTTTTTCATCCTTGTCCTTTCTTAAATAATAAGATTTTATATAAGCCCCATTTGATAAAAACTTAATGTCACCCTATCTGTCTTTTTTATCTACTTTGCTTCTTCTTTTGAATAATTATTAATGATTAGTTATGGTTCAAATATTGTTACAATATATTGTCAAATTACCCATCTGGTAACATATCTAATACTTAATTTTTCTTTAATTTTGAATTATTTTGTGTTTGTATGTAGAATTACTTTATGTTTGTGATACTCTTATGTTTGCCTCACTCAAATATTTATTGTTAACCTCGATACAGGCTTAGTCCTAGTGATATTGATTTTTATGTGAAAAAAAAGTGTTTTATGTATAGTGAGATGCAATAAATAAATAAAATAAAAAATATATAAAAAGTTAGAGATACAAGTACATGCAAAACTTATAGGTAGACTAGGTTAGATTAGTATTGATTGAAATATATGATAGTATAGATACATGATATAATATATTACAATAGCTAAAATGTTTGCATTTATTTTCAGGTTTTGGTTGAAAGTAGGTAAGTGCCAATCAAGCTGTTGGTTCACCGTATTGACTATTATTATTGACCCAAGTTTCCTCAGTTGCCCTAGGGCCTAGGCAGTTCATTTTATATACATATTTATTTGACTTTTTACGTAAGTATGAGAAGACTTACATTTTATTGGTCATGATTTAAAAGATATGATATTAAAGCCGTTTTGTACCTAGCTTCTGTGCAGTTAAACAGATCCGCTACATCTGCGTACCTATTACTAATTTCATGTAATCTAGGTACAAGCGACTATTTGAAATGTTCAGTCTTAGAATTGTTTCAATTAAAGAGTGTTTTAGAACGAGTAGCTCTAATTGGTACATTAAAGGTATTCTCGAATTGTGGTTATACCACATTAATATGACTAATTTATATGATTTTATTTATAGCCACACTATGTTTTATTTAAAGTGATTTAATAATATTTTCGGTATAAAGAGATTTACTTAGAAAATAAATTATGTTAGCTACTTATCGTCAACATTTTGGAACAGGCGGAAAACCAAAATATATTGATTTTAAAAATAAATACTAAAATATTTGCAGAACTTAATGTTATTATGTTTTCACTCATCTGCGTTTGTCCTGTTAATATATAAAGATGAAATGCGAAAATATGATGATATTTATGAACACGTTTTTTAACTTCGCGTTAATATATTCCTCTTTTACTAAACATTTAACATGATCAATTCATTCGTTTAAGGCCTGCAGTCCCGTTTTTAACAGGATTCCGAATAATTTGAAGAGATTTTCAATAAATCAGACTCTTGACGTGATCCAACTAAAGTATTTGATTCACTTGATCGTGTCATGTTTTCCTCGAATACAGTTGACTTCTTCTACTATTAACTTGCAATAATTATCATATACTTTTGTTTTATTTTAATCCCTTTTCATCTTTACTAAATCATTAAGTTCACTGCATTTAGTTTCCTTTTTATTCACTAAATTGTTAGTACATTGTGTCTGCGTAATATTATAATGTCCTTTAACTGCTACTACCCTAATGCGTATACAATACTGCCGTCATAAATGGAACCATATTATCCTCTTTGGGCTGTGTTTTTATTATTTTATCTAAAACATGCGAACACCTCAGTTCAGGTTCTCTTAGTGAGTGAAGTGTTCACAAAACACCACTACTAACCCACATAGATAATAATTATTAACATATTTTTTATAACTGGTACTTATTATTTTAACTTTATGTATGGATAAAAAGACTATTAAAATACATTTTGACCAAAACACTTAATTTTAACAAACACAAACTAACTCTAATAGACCTGATCTATGAGCGTACATAGAAAACAAACAAAGAAACTCCGACGGTAAAAAATTCCTCTAATGCATCAATAAATTCTACACGATTAAACCTCACAAACGTGATACGGTTCTACATGATTAAACCTCACAAACGTGATACGGTTCTACATGATTAAACCTCACAAACGTGATACGGTTCTACGTGATTAAACCTCATAAACGTGATATGGCCCTACGTGATTAAGCCTCACAAACGTGATATGGTTCTACATGATTAAACCTCACAAACTTGATATTGTGCGACATGAATACATACAACAATAAATATCACTGACAGCTGTCGAGTTTTTTCTGTGTCTTACTAGAAACTTATAAATAGAACAAAAAAAACAGTGTTTTTAAACAAGTTTCAGTATACTGCAACATAATTTAGTGCACTACGTTTATTTATTAATAATCATTTCGAAATCATCGTAAATATTCACCATTATTATAAAATTTATAAATCAATTTGTTTAATAATCAATTGTGCACAGTGTTCCCTACGTCTCGCTCTAACAAGTAACAGGATAAGGTATTCTCTCCCTCGCACTTACTGGATAACACTTGTGGACGCTCCCGCTACCTACTTGAGTTAATTACCTGTACATTGCGAGCAGGGTTGTCACTCATATTATTTTCTTATAAAAAAAAAAAAAAATTAAATTTAACTTTCGAAATGAATAATAATGAAGCAATTGCTTTCCTAAACAAAGCTAAGGAGGAGATTAATAGCATCCACAATGCCATTACCGATCCTGTCTTAAAAATAACAAAAGACCAAATGGCAAAAATACTCAGTAAACTTTCTAATCTATCTGGAACTATGCAAGACCTAGGAGTAACTGTTGGAGTTCTTGAAGGAAAAGTTATGACATTCGAAAAAATCATTGAAAAGAAAGTATTACCACAGGAAACAACGCCAATTTGTGAGGTGCTCGCTGAGATAGAGGAACGCAAGACCCGCTCGAAGAACATAATTTTACTCAACGTCCCCGAGTGTAATTCGAACTCAACTACAGTGAGCGTCTTGGAGGATGGAAAAAAGGTATTAGCAGCTATTAGTGAAATTAATAGCGAGTTCAATCTAGAAGATGTGAAAATTTACAGGCTCGGAAGTAAAATTCCAAACAAAACCAGGCCAATTAAATTAGAATTTGATGAAGTCAAACAGGCGAAACTAATACTCTTTAACAAAACTACTCTGTCCAATGGAATTATAATCAAACCTGACAGGACACTACAACAAAGAAATCACTTAACTGACCTCTGGAAGGAATTAGAAGAGAGGAAAGAAAAGGGCGAAGTCGATTTACGAATCAAACATTTCAACGGAATTCCCAAAATCATCAAAACCCAAGCAAAAAACTAAAAAACAAACAGAACAGATTTTCTAGACTTACAGGATATTATCAAAATGTACGGGGAATGCGTACAAAATTGCACCAACTTAAAACTAACTCCCCAATCTTCTCACACGATATTCTGTTTTTAACTGAAACATGGTTAAATGCTGATATCAGCTCGTCAGAATTAGGCCTACATCAATATACCACATATCGTTCTGATCGAAATTCTATTACGAGCAAAAAGTCTAACGGAGGAGGTGTGATGCTGTGCGTATCCAAGAATATATCATCTACTAAATTACCGGTAAAACACAAAAGTGTTGAACAAATTTTTGTATTGCTCAATATACCTAATGGAAAAATTATTATTGGCTGTGTCTATATCCCACCTGCATCGGATTTGCAAACGTATAAAAATCACAATGAGGACATAGAAGTACTCAAATTCAAATATCCTAAAGCAAAATTCATTATTGCTGGTGATTATAACCTTCCTAACTGGACCAGCCAAGATGACAACGGACCTGCTACAAACCAAGCCGATTTACAGTGTGCTAAATGTAGTGAAATTCGTGATATGTCTTTATTTTTGGGACTAACTCAATCAAATAAGATTTTCAACTTTAACAATCGAATGTTGGATTTAGTGTTTTCAAGTGATTCGAAAATAGTGGTTGAGCTATCCGACGAATTATTATTACCATTAGATCAACACCACCCACCGTTGGACATTATCATAACAAATAGGCCTTTAACATCTTCAAAAAAAACAAGTGTCCCATCGTATAACTTTTCCAAAGCTGAATACCATCATATTACGGAGTACCTTGCCCAAACAGATTGGTCCTTTTTAGATGAGGAAAATAATATAAATGATCAATTAGAATACTTTTACTCGATTTTAAATACCTCTATAGAACAATTTGTTCCCAAGGTTAGCTTTACATCATCTAATTATCCGAAATGGTTTACAAGGGAACTAACTAATTTAATTAATAAAAAAAAATGTATCCACAGAAAATATAAACATACCAGAAATTCTAACGATTATATAGCATTTACTAAACTACGAAAACAATGTAAAGAATTATCAATAAAGTGCTATAGTGACTATGTTAACGTAATTGAAAATGAGGTACATCATCACAATGTGAAAAAATTCTGGAATTTTACTAAATCTCAACGAAAAGACAACTGTGGATATCCTAATAGCATGTTCTTTAAAGAAAAATGTGCCGACAGTATTGAGGGTATAGTTAATCTTTTTGCTGACTCATTTAAAAGTGTCTACGACAAAGATATTCCCATCAAAGCAGTCTCCAGTACGTCAGTGGAAGAGTCATTAAACCTAAGTCAATGTTTCATAAAATTAGATTCCATAGAAAGAAGCATAAAAGCACTAGATAGTAATAAATCTGCTGGACCGGATGGTATTCCTCCCATATTTTTAATAACTTGCATTGATAGTTTGATATATCCCTTACATAAACTTTTTAACAAATCCTTAGCGTCTGGCTGTTTTCCGGCTCTGTGGAAAAAGAGTTATTTAACGCCCATTCATAAAAAAGGCGACAAAAGCGATATATCTAACTACAGACCTATTTGTATTATGTCTGCTTTACCCAAACTTTTCGAGTCATTAGTATTAGATACCATTGTAAAACCTATCAACAATATTATTGTTCCTAACCAACATGGCTTTATCAGAGGTCGATCTACCTTAAGTAATTTAACTATCTACAATAATTACATATCTGAATCGCTCAGTCTGAAACAACAAGTGGATTCTATATACACCGATTTCAGTAAAGCATTTGATAAGGTTCGACATCATATTCTTATATCCAAACTCCGACTGTTAGGCATCAAAGGTAGTTTATTGACATGGATTATTAGTTACCTCATTAATAGAGTTCTTTGTGTCAGGATTAATTTTATAGAATCCTATGTATTCGAGGCCACAAGTGGTGTCCCGCAAGGGTCCCACCTTGGCCCAATATTATTCTTAATATTCATTAATGACATTGTAAACATATTTAAAGATGTACAAGTCCTACTTTTTGCAGATGATCTAAAATTGTTTAAAAGAATACGAAATATATATGATTGCCTAATTTTACAAGCTAATTTAGATAAATTTTTTAAATGGTGCGAACAAAATATGTTATTTTTGAACATTGAGAAATGTCAAGTAATACGATTTTCCAGAACTCATTCTCATATCTTACATGAATATAATTTAAATAATGTTAAATTAACACCAGTATCACAAATTCGTGACTTGGGAGTTATATTCGAATCAAACTTAACATTCACAGCGCATATAGATGATATAACTAATAAGGCTTTAAAGATTCTTGGCTTCCTTTGTAGAACCCTAACTGATTTTAAGTCATTGGATTGCATGAAAACACTCTACATTTCACTAGTTAGAAGCCAAGTGGAATATAATTCACCTATTTGGTCTCCTTTCTATAAAGTACACTCTAACAAATTAGAACGGGTTCAACACAAATTTCTTAGGTACTTAAATTTCAAGCTTAAAATTCCAATAGAAAACATTAATTATGTAAATTTGATGAATGGACTTAATTTAATTACGCTGTCTGACAGAAGAACCATTTCAGACCTAATTTTATTATACAGAGTCATGAACAACCTTATTGACAGCCCTGCCATCGTTGCTGCTATTAAACTCTATGTACCGACAAGAAATACTAGACAAAATACAACATTCTTTTGCGACACATATAAAACCAACTATCAGTCAAACTCACTTACCAATAGGATGCATGATTTGGGCAACAAGTTTGGTGGTATTATAGATATATTCCATGATTCCCTTTATAATCTTAAATTCAAATTAAACCAACACTTTGTGGAATCATACAAATTATTGTAATAGATTTAACGATTAGATATGTTATTGTAATGTTTTATATTATATTTTGTTCTTTGTTATTGTTAAATATTATGTTGTTTAAAATGTTTCTTTACGCCATATTCTTCAAAAACTACTTGTATATTTTTTTAAAATTCTTCACTTTTATAACTCTTAGTATAAATTCTAACTCGATAACTTATGTAAAACTTATTTATAATCTATGTAAAAGCCCCTATGGGCGTATAACAACAACAATAAACAATGATTAAACCTCACAAACGTGATATAGTCTTACATGATTAAACCTCACAAACTTGATATTGTGCGACATGATTAAATCTCACAAACGTGATATGGTTCTACATGATTAAACCTCACAAACTTGATATTGTGCGACATGATTAAACCTCACAAACGTGATATAGTCTTACATGATTAAACCTCACAAACTTGATATTGTGCGACATGATTAAACCTCAAAAACGTGATAGTCTTACATGATTAAACATCACAAACTTGATATTGTGCGACATGATTAAACCTCACAAACGTGATATAGTCTTACATGATTAAACCTCACAAACGTGATATGGTCCTAGCTGACTGAGCCTTACAAGCGTGATATGCTTCTACATGATTAAACCTCACAAACGTGATACGGTTCTACATGATTAAACCTCATAAACGTGATATGGTCCCACAAGATCAAACCTCACAAACTTGATATGGTGCGACATGATTAAACCTCACAAACGTGATATGCTCCTACACGATTAAACCTCACAAACGTGATATGCTCCTACACGACTAAACCTCACAAACGTGATACGGTTCTACATGATTAAATCTCACAAACTTGATATGGTGCGACATGGTTAAACCTCAAAAACGTGATATGGTCCTACATAATTAAACATAACAAACGTGATGTGGTCCTACATGATTAAGCCTCACAAAAGTGATAGGGTCTGACATGATTAAACCTCACAAACGTGACATGGTCCTACGTGATTAAACCTCACAAACGCCTCATGAATCTCACTTCTACCACCTTCAAACTACTCTCAATAATATTTTTTTGTAAATACTAATGTATCAATAAAAAAATGTTTAAGAGTATAGAAATGAATAAATAAATTAATTAATACAAGAAAATCTTTGTTTGTAATTCATTTTGAACAACACATTGTGCTGTCGGATTTAAATTCATTCAATTAATCAGTTGTTATATTTTAGTCGTTTTAAATACGCTGACTATTCTTATGCAACATTTGAATTTAAAAAAATGGAACGCATCCGGAACAAGGGGACATCTATTGTCAGTATGCCGAAGTCACGCAACAGTTGGAAGCAATTTGTGAACGTCGGCGACATTTTAAGGTACATTTAGGAACACGTACCAAACACATTTCGCACTTTACAAAATCACTTGTAAGAGTACCGAGGAATCTAATCTATTTCAGGTCCGTGGGTGAATTTGAAATGTCAAAATGGCTTCTTGATTCTTCCGTATAAATAATATTGTTTATTTAATTATTTTAGTGAACGCTTTCACATAATAAACTGATTTTACGGCCTCGACTACGTATCCGGAGGTCGCAGGTTCAAATAACGACTTGAGCAAATAAATTTTGTATTGTATTATTTCACAGGTACTTCAATAAAAACTCAACTCGTAAATCTATTTTAAATTAAATTAAAAGTAGTTTTACTGGAATTGGACCTTCCTACCCAGAAACTGAAGTCAATAACTATACCAACCTTGCCAAATGCCGATCGGGTACTACCGACATATATGTTGTATATTAATTGCTGTAAAGTCATTCAATTTCAGATAAATGCGTATATATTCCGCCTGTGTATTCGTGATTGTCGCCAAAAATTTATCAAATGCATTGGCATCGACAACAAGTCTCTCTGTCGAGTTTCAGCTCGACCGAATGTCGAGAAGCGGGTAAATTTCCGCTTCCAAGATTTTCATTCACTCATTCATTGATAACTGAAAAACAAAAGAGAAATTAATGTTAAAAAAATATATATAACTAACTAACTAACTAACCATCACGCCGTTTCCCCGCAGGGGTAGGCAGAGAGGACGGACCGCCAAACAACTCGGTCTTGGCACACACTCCTTGCCTTATTCACATTCATACATCGTCTCATACATACTCTTCTATTGTTCTGATATGACAATATATATATATATATGAATGATTGTATAGCGCCACCTCAAGGGCACTTCAAGTAAATGTACGTGGTTTTCCAATAAGAGGTGTTATTTTTATATTCAATCGTAAAAGATCAATGGTTTCGTAGCTTGTGTGGCACTAAGATTAGGGTGAGATAATACTTATTCTGTATTGAGTTGTTTTATTAGCCGTTGATTAAGTAATTAGTAAATGAAAAAAAACAAACGTTTCTTTAATTAGGGTTGCCCCAATTTTTATACAGGTAATATAATTGTGCTAACTAAAAATTATTTTTTTTATAACGCCCGTACATACGCAATATGAACACATAATTTTGTCCATATTAAAACTCAATGCTTTCAAGCAACGCATTCAAATACAATATTGAATTGAATCAACGATACACTATACAATGTTTCATTCGTACGCCTTTCTTGAAAGAATTGAGCTTGTATAACGACAAAACTATTTATTCATATTGCGTAAATATGGGCGCAAATCAATAATTCAACTTAATATTTTAAAGAATTACTTGAAAAAGGTTTTTTTTCCTAAAATAATTAAATTAGCGTCATCTATGGAAGAGCAGATTATGAATTATTTTGTGCATTATGCTAATATTCGCCATGATCAAAGTCGCCCCCCCCCGATTTAAATGTTGCCCCAGTTATTACGGTATTAACCCAACGAAGCGCTTGGACATCTTATCAAAGCAATCGCTATTAGTACAATACAGTACTAATTACCAAAGTCACGGTGACGGCAGCGATCAGTGGGCAGCGTGTATAGTGTTGCAGTGGTTAGTGGTCAGTGAACATGATTAACTGTAATACAATCAAAATTAAGCACCACTTTGCGCTTGACGGTTGGTTCATCCCGATTGCTGATCGTCTAGGATTGACGGTGCGTCGCGTCGTAGGCAGATATACCACGTTGGAAAATGATATCAAAAAGCGGGGGGAGTTCAATCCTTCAGACCTCTGTCATATTGACCATTATATTTCTTAAAGATGGTGTCAGAAAGTCTGAGAACTTTTAGACAAATATATTATAAACATTACTGCTGTGATCACAATAGGCGAATCAAGAGTAGACTGTACAAATTAATTGTGATTTTTTGGAGCTGACACAACTATGGTTGGAGATGGTGAACATGGAGTAAGGAAAGAATCCGACTCACCCCTTTTATGTTCTTCAAAGATGATGATGGTTGGTTTCACTCACAGGATTTTTTTTTTTTAAAAAGAAAGACAAACATTCCCAGGTTACGAATAACCCAACAATGTTTGAAAATCTCCTACTACCACCACAGAAAGCCGAAAATGTTGCTTGTGTTGTGATGGAGGACTTAGCCAGCCGAGGAATCGAACACGCGACGCTCGGGTGAGACCCAAGCGCTATACCCACTCAACCACTGACCGGTCATATGATTTATTTCACACACAAGCTTCCATAACATCTAGGTAGGATAAGAAATACACTGAGGGAACCGAATATGTTCACTGCACAGCCTTCTACCCTGAGTTGATATCAATAAAAAAGCACTGATCACAAAGAGATGTTATTCAACCAGGTTCCATCATCAACCGCTTTGACAGTCACTCTTATTGTTGTTAAATGTCAAACATACACGTGGGTAAAGTCTGATAATGACAGGTACTTGTAGGTAAAATAGGATGGGAAAAATTGCAAGGACAATGTCAATGGAAGATTAATAGTTGCGTCAACATTTAGCCTTAAGCGATTTCCAATTATTTCGTATTATCAGTGTGATTCACAAACAAAAAAGCTAATTAATCCAATTAAATACTGTAGGTCAGTGGGTCAACAGTGAACCACACTTTTTTCCGAGTTGACCTGGGCCACCAAAATTTAACGTAGAACTGTCAAATAAATGTTGTTGTCTTCAGTATTTATTTGGCTTTCTATGTGCATAAACTCATTTTCGCAGAAATAACTGTTAATTATATATAATGATTTATATAAAAAATGACATTTTGGTTCACTGTGTACAATGCTGGTACACAGTGAACCGCAGGCATGGTACACAGTGAGCCGAAGAAGGACACAGTGAACCAACATATTAATTCTCCTGAAAATTATATTAATAATCCTCGCAATAAAACAAATAAATGAAGAAAATAATCAGGGCTTTATTTATAAATATAATTTATACAATATGAAAAATCCATAACTAAAAAAAAGTAGCAAGATAAGAAAATAACTACAAATTACAAAACATGAAAACTCGCAGAGCTATAAAAAAATAAGTAACGTAATTTTTTACCTTTAGAGCAAAAGATTTAGCGAATATTTATAGCAAAGGTAACATCAAACTTATAAAATGACTGCTGCTGCCTCTTAGTGCTTCCAGATACAATAGGTTTTGGGAAAATATATTTAATGTCATGCTCTTTTACATATGATAAGTCAGGAATATTGGGTAGAGAAAATTGTTCTGGACCTCTTGTCTGTAGTCTAAGAAAACTGATGAAGTATTCAAGGGAATCATTCCTTGTTTCACGAACTTTCCCAACATAATAAATTCTTGTTTTTTTCGTGTCAAACACTACCACAACAAAATCTCCTTCGCCGGGGGATCTCTCTAACGGTTCCATAATCATTTCTTCTGTCAGGTCTATCTCATCATTCTCCATCCAATTCATGTCAATGCTTGAATTTTGAATGGAGATTTCTGTTTCATCATCTGAATTGGATGCTAAAACGGCACGAATAATTTTTTTATTTTTGGCATCCTTCCTCTTTTTGGCAGCTGATCGCTGTTGATTGATTTCGATTTTTTCAGGCGTATCTGTAGCAATCAAACTACGACCTAGTTGTCTACGCTTTCTCATATTTTTCCGAGGGCCTGCCTTCATTGAATCGCGGAATTGTTCAGGACCAATAAAAGAAACAGACTCTGCTCTTGAAAGCCCAGAGGGTCCAGCTATTGAAAGGTCTTCGAAGTCTGCTGGTGATGTATCTTTTTCAATAACTAAGTTTGATGGTCGACCATCTGGTAATGTCTGGACAGGAACTGGGCGATCTGTCACTGTGCTCGGTAAAAAATCATCATCCGTAAATATATTTCTGTCGAATGGATAAATTCCGGTTTTTTTAAAAGCATGCATAACATTTACTTGCGTCATGGCTCGTGGGAATGCATATCCCACCATTTCGCCGATCTTGTAGATAGTCAGTGGAATACCAGGATTTCTCAGCAGCCATGAATCTATTGCACTATTGTAGTAAGCTTTGAAGGGGCCAAAAACACCAACGTCCAAAGGCTGGAGCTTAGCAGACGTGTGCGGGTGTAATGTGATAATCGTTACTCCAGATACTTTTGCCAGATCCAACGCCTCAATAGATAAATGAGATTCGTGATTATCAAATATCAAAATACTTGGATGCTGGGGTAAACTGCCAGAATGCTTGATGAAATGCTTTATCACCTCTACAAACAGGTCACTATTCATCCAACCTGTGGGAGTAGCCAGCCCCAATGTTCCAGGTGGTGTACCTTTGATCATTTTCGGTAAGAAGTTTTTTCTTGGGAATACCATAACAGGTGGCAAGGCTTGTCCACTTGCACTGATAATGCCACACGTAGTGACAAGTGTGCCCTTTTCACCACTCGTCACTTTTCCAAGATTTTTTTTTCCTTTTGGACCCAGAACTTTAACCGGTTTTTGTACGTTGGTGGTGGTAGTCTCGTCCAAGTTGAATATCCTGGTTCCATCAGCAAAAGCAGCAGGATTCCGCATTAACGTTCTTTCCAGATTATTAAAAAACGTATCCACATTTGGTCTATTGAAAGCGGTAGCTCTAGCCAAACTACAGGCTTCAGGTTTACGGAGAGATAGATCTTGATGTCGTTGGCGGAAGCCACGAAGCCAGTCGACGCCACCTAATTTGTTGGCATGCCAAGATGCTGGCACTTTTATGCCGTTCACGATAAGATAAGCTAATTTTCGGGATTCGTAGATTGATAGTCCATAAAACAAAGAAGCACATTTCTTGATATACTCCTTTAGGGTCCGTTCTTGATCTTCGCTAAATATTCTATTAACGTCGTAATGTGGAACTAATCTTATGGGCTGCTCCGAAGTCTTCGACTTGAGCCAGTAGCGCCTAAAAGTTGGGTACGGGATGCCAGCAGCTTCTGCAGATTTGTGAAGACTATGCCCTTCTTTCATCATCTCCAAACCTTTTTTCATCTCTTTCTCCGCGTGTTTACCGATTTTCCTTGCATCTTTCTGCTTACGACCCATTCTGTTGACCAAAGAAAACACTTAAGTTGATCTAATTCTATGAATCCATATTATTTCAGAAGCCATGTACACAGTGAACCAGATACAGTGTACACAGTGAACCAGTTCACTGTGTCCCACATAACTCTGGTTCAGTGTGTACCATGATGCCATGTTGAATTAACTAGCCAATATTTCTAAAACCTATAAGATATTGAAAATTGCTAGTAATAGGTAACAATTAAAACTAAATACTTAATATGAAAGCAGTAAAAAATCTCGCCTTGGCAACAAAATAATTTAGTAATGAAACAAAAACACTTACGTGAAAATGATGTTGTGCTTTGCAAAAATCAGATATTAGCTTCTAAAACGTCTTGTCGCCTTTGCACACTGGAGCACACTAAATCAAATCTTGTCTGTTCCTGAGACGGCACTTCAATTACGAGCTTAACACTAACACACTTACAGTTATTGCTGTAGAGGTGGTGGTTCACTGTGTCCTGCTGGTTCACTGTTAACCCACTGACCCTACAGCAATCATTTCGACGGGAGGAATTTTGGCAAGAATAAAATATCAGCATTGTAATTATAAAATAAATATGAGGTGGCAAATATTTAAATGAACCGTTTGATGTAAGCAAATAAAGTTATTTTCGGTCAAGTTCAAGTTCAGGACCCACATCAATAATATGCATAATTTTGATACTCTTTGCAGTAATACACATTTGCAGAAAATGTATTTTTAATCTTGCAGTTTCGCCGCATTTATACATATTATCCTTGATGCATGTTTTGGCTTGCAAATGGTAAACAACGGTATGACAAAGTTTTTGAGAAAAAGTTTTATTTTTGTAATCGTATATTTTCTTATATTATGTACTTTACTTATTTATTTATATTACAATAATAATAATAATGATTGGATTATTTGTTTAGCGCCGTTTTCGTGAGAAAATCACCTTAAGGGCGCATAACAACTTAATTAATGCATTTAATCTATTCCTATCGTTTAAAATTGTAACTTATTACTTGTGGCTTATAACTATGTTTACTTATTATTATTATTTACTTAATAATTATATACTTATTAATGTCTAATTGATTTTTTTTACATACTATTATTTACTTACTAGCTTAACCCCGCCATTCGTTGCTGTGACTCAGTCTATTTGTTCAGATAGAGAAACAATAGCGCGTTTTGTTTTTACGTCCAACGACATCTAAATGATATAGGTATATACGAGTATTCAAATTAAATTAAAGCAAAAACTTTTGAAGATTTAAGATTTTGAACAAACCGATTTTTTTGAAGCATTTTTAAGTTTTTCCAAAAAAAACTTTTGGAGCCGGGTCTATTTGCTTCGATGTATCTATATAGACATAAAACAGCTGATTTTAACCCTTGGCGACCAATTTGTTTTTCAAATTTGACCTAAAGAATTCGAACTTCAATTTTCTAGAAAACGATAGCTCAAATCATAACGAAGTTATAATATGTTACAAAATCGGCGCAAAATGTAATGTGTGAGTTACCGGATACCGTATATAGGTACTTACCTTCGTGTTATTAAATTAATTAATCAAATTGAGCATGACACATTTATAGTTGCAACATGTTGCTAGCACTTTGAAATGTCCACAACGAACCACGTGGAGAGTGCCGACGGATATAGGAAATCCCTTCTTCTTTGAAGATATACCAAAAGAGAATTACATTGTGGGCAATAAATCTGAATGAATTATCTTTGTCACTAATGTGATAAAGATAAATCATTCAACTTTGACATAATTGTGGTTCACACCTGCTAATAATTATATAAATAACACTAGCTTTTGAGACCAGATACAATGTTGTCAAAGTTATGGGCATCGCATAAGTGTTTTCAATGAAAAATTTCTCTCAAGTTATTTTCCTGTTCAGTTAAACGTTTTTCTTCTTCATATTCTGTATACCGAGGACTTGTCAACAAATTGCCTTCTTACGGACTTCCCGCATCCCTGTGTACGTGGATTGCTGACTTTTTAAGGGATAGGTCGATTCAGGCGGTTGCTGACGGTTTCACCTCTTCCTCGCACTCCATAAATGCTGGCGTCCCACAGGGATCGGTTCTGTCTCCGACTTTGTTTTTGTTGCACATCAATGACCTTTTGACATGTGCACCGATTCATTGTTTCGCGGATGACAGTACAGCCCATGATAGCTTTTTGTTTGACAAGCCCCCAAAGGGCACACAAATCCCAACGGCTCGGAGGGCTTTGAAGCAGAGAATGAAAAATAATAAATAAAAATAAACTCGTCGAATTTAATGTTTCAAAGACCCAATCCTGTCTGATTACGTCTAAAAGGGATCCAAATGATAATCTAGTCTCCTTCAACGGAAGCAATCTTCCGAACAGGCCTTCTATTGATATGCTTGGTGTAACTATAAGTGACCAGCTTAGGTACGGGGGCTCCATCGAAGACAGAGTAAAGTTGGCCTCTCAGAAGCTGGGCGTACTGTACAGGGCCCGCAGATACTTTAATAATACACAACTGTTGACCCTGTACAAATCGCAAGTGCGCCCTACTGTCGAATTTGGCAGCCATCTCTGGTCCGGAGCCCCTAAATACCTGAAAAAAAACCCTTGACTCTGTGCAAAAACGGGCGGTCCGTTTGATAGATTACCCAATCTTAACAAACGGACTGCAATCTTTAGAGCACAGGCGTCAGGTAGGTATGCTGTCCTTGTTCTATCGGTATTACAATGGAAGATGCTCTGAGGAACTAGCGTCATTGATCCCTTCGGCACCGGTGCGTAGTCGGGATAAACGCCAAACGCGCGCCCAACATTTGTACACAGTTGACATTTGTCACATGAGAACGGGTCGCTTCTACGATTCGTTCTTAAGTTCAACAGCTCGGCTGTGGAACGAACTGCCGGCCTCTGTGTTTCCTCCCTCCTACAACATGGGACTCTTCAAGACCCATGTTCACTCCTTCCTCTCCACAAAAAGACCCTCCACACAGCATCCCCAAAGATGACATAGGCCCTGAGGGAAATTATTTTCTTCAGGGCCTCCTGTGTGGAATTAATATAAAAAAAATAAAAAAATATCTGTATATTCTGTTCTTCATCATTTTTTTGTGAAACCGCTCAAGAGTCCCAACTGCTGCCGACCGTCGGGAGCAATGGGACTATCGCACCCCCAATTGGGGTATGCTGTGAGCCTGAAGGTATTTTGAGGGGAAAAGGAAGGGGGAATTATCTGGCTATTCAGATCTGGTCACTAAACACGGCTAAAGCCATTTCAAGTAACGTTTATATTCTGAATGGTGGTCTTACACCAGGGCGATACTTTATCTTCCACTCTGGAACGTAACGTAAATATACTTTATATTTTTTTTAAATGCGTAAATTTTAAAATAACACAAATTAATCAAATAAAATGTAGTTGTGCACGTAGTTATATAGTTTTTTTTTTAATTCCTTTATTTTTCCCAATTTTTACATTAATTACATACAATATTATATAAATCAATACGGATAATGGGAACTCACTAAGGCGCAGCCAGTGCGTGGGTAATATATTTAAGTTATTATATTATTGTACATAGAAATAAACAAACTTAAAAAACAAGATTACATTTTGTCTAAGCGCTCTGTATAGTGTTTAAAATAGTGTATAGTGAAGTTATAAGTTATATGGTGAATATTTTATGAGAAACATAAATTGATAAAAAATTAAATAAAAAAAAAATTATCTGCTCTATCGAAAAGCCATAATTTTAACTCTTTTAAATATTGAGGAAGTTTAGTAATCACTTGAATATTTTTCGGTAAAAGATTGAAAGTACGAGGTCCAATGAAACTGCAGTGTGTTTGCATTTGTTTTGTGTTCGTTTGGGGGGTATAAAATACATTATTATTTGTAATGTTGATTCTGTTTTCATTTATATTGAATTTATTTTTGTTTTTAAAGATGTATTTCACACTTTGCAAAATAAATAGTTTACGGAGACAGAAAAGTTTAGATTCTTTGTATAACTCATCTGTTGAAAATGTTCTTTTCCGATTATACATAACTTTGATGATATAATTTTGAGTTATTTGTAAAGGTTTTATACGTGCGTTAAGTGTACCATCGCTGTATACCATCGCTATGTAATATACAATTAATTTATTTACTTTAATATTATTTACATATAACATTATCTTTACCTACTCCTTATTTTCTTTTAAATTATATTCTTTTCATACTAATTTTAATTTTTTCAATATTTCATACTTGATTTATTATTTTAAAATGTACTGTATATATAATTGACCACCACATCACCGGCATGTGCCTAGTTTGGTGGTCTCAACACACCCCGAAATTGTAATAAACCAAAAAACACTGAATAAAGAAAATTTAAAAAAAAAATTAATTCCACATTAATGCAATAATAACCTACTTATTTTCTTCTCTATGTAATAATTTTATTTATTTTTCCAATTTGCTTTTTTTTATTATAATAACTAATTATTCAGCGCTCGTTGAAATATTTTTTGTCTTTAGGTAGGTATATGTCTATTCCTATATTTGTGTATTTTCATCATACGTTTATCCTGACTTAGAAATGATTGGTATTTAAACAAATCGATTTTTTTTGATTAAATAGTGGTGCAAAATTATTTATTTTATAAAATAAATATATTATTATTATATTTATAGCGCTTTTATTGTAAAAAATCTACTTAAAAATATGACTGACTAAGTTCCGTCTTATCATATACAAACAGATACAGTAAACATTACTTACCTAGCAAGTCTAGATAAACAAACTTTTATTAGAGACTTTAAGCTTTGAGAAGATAATACGATTTAACGCGCAGAGGACAGTATATTATCCAGCAAATTGTATGATTTAAAAATTGCTGTATTATAAGTTAGTATTTATAAGTTTTATATTTTCGATTAATGAAGTGATTATATTGCAAAGCAATTTGCTCAAAGTGTATTTTCGACTAAGGATTTTGTTGTAATCGTAAGAATGAAGTGATTCGTGCAATTTCAGTCACATTTGGCTCATTACCAATGGGCAAAATTTTACCATTATTATGTAAAAAAACACTAAAATAACACGGCGTATTATAATGATATAACAAAGACATATAATCAGATTATTAGTTTTATTTTTGGGGTATTATGCCGTGTTGCACTACCTCCTTTATCCAATATTTCGGACACCATTACAGTGTCTAACATCAGGGCAGATGATGGACCCTGTAGTGCTGTCCGAAACACTGGCTAAAGGATTAGGTATTTTATTGAATGTTCACACGAAAAATCAAGGAAAACTTCCGTCCTACTGACACATCTATAATATACTTCTGTCTGTATATCTGTGACCGATAAAATATGTAAGTTCGAAAATTTTCTGCAGTGAGTTTAATATAGCAGTATCTATTTTTGTTTAAAAACCTACGACACATTATTCATCGGAAATTCCTGGATGTTTTGTAAATGTAAACGTTGCTTTAAAATGTAATTAAGATGACATTTTTGTTTTTTTAATGTCTATCAATGTCACCCATCTCTTGAGATACAATGTGTAAAATATTGCCACATTAAAATTACCAGCTTTTGTAAAGAAATCGTGTCTGATTTTTTTGATAACGTGTTTTCGGAAAGCATCAAAATGTTGTTTCTTAAATTCCATTTTTTTCACTTTTTAAATTTATCTTCGTCTGTTGTTAATTATACTCAAATAACACTGAATCATTTTTATCCTTTTTTAAAAGCTACTCATTTAACAAAAAAATATGAATGGAACGAAACAGTATCCAATTTTCATTTGAACAAGGTAGTAATAAACTATTTTTTAAATGTAGTACCTACATTGGTTTTGATGGGATTTTCCTTTGCCTAAAATTTATTCAACATAAAATTGTCAAGGAAGACAGACACGATTATGTGTTTCAAATACTTGAAAGTTAGTACATGCAGTCCACAATGGAGTGCTGTTACCTACACTGATGTATGGCAGTAAGGCGTGGAACTGGCAGAGAAAGGATGAAAGAAGACAGCATGGCTTACGTATGGTAAAACCATGTGTGATCGTCTGAAGAATGTAGCGTAGTGAGTAAGATTAAGAAAGGGACGCTCAGATGGTTTGGGCAGGTAGAGTGAATGAACTAAGAAAGGAGTGAAAGGAAAATATATAACGCAGATGTGAATGGTAGAAGAATTCAGGGATGTTCGAGGAAGGCATGGCATAATCAAGTGTATATAATACTTGAGTCGGATCATGTCAAGAGTCAGAATAACAGAAGAGTATATATTATCAGACGATGTATGGAAGCGAATGAAGCAAGGAGTGTGTGTCAAGACAGAGTTGTGTGACAGTTAATCCTCTGTCTGCCGTTGTGGATAACCGCGCCATGGTTAGTAAGTTAAATGTCATATCGTTTGAAATGTGGGACTACTTTATTTCCCCCCACATGTGGCAATACTAACGCGAATTAATTAATTAACTAATTAATTAATTAATTAACTCGCTTGCGTATACGCAAGCGAGCATGAGAAGAGGAATCTTCATTCCTTGAAGATTCTTGATTAAAACGAGTGTCTGCACAATTGATTTAGTTTATTCGTGACGAATATTATAATTTATACAGAACGCGGTGACGGTGGCAGAAAGAGTGGTAGTACTGGCGGTTGAACCGAACGCTAAAACGGGAATGAAGATTCCTCTTCTCATGCTCGCTTGCGTATAGCAGCGGATTAATTCGAGTTAGTATTGCCACATGAGGGGGGAAATAAAGTAGTCCTACAGAAAGATTTCATCTTCGAAAAAGTAAGATATTATTCATGAACCACTTTTTTTCAAATTTGTTTAATGTTATATCCATCAAAGTTATATATCATAAAAAAATTAAACAGAACAAGACACAGAAAACAAAAAGATAACGGTCACAACTAGGAATCGAACCAAGGATCTCTTGTCTTTCCGGGATAGCGTCTAAACCACTCGACCATTGACCATCGACCTAGTTATTAAACGTCATATTTAACAATAAAATCTAGCAAATTAATTTTTCCCATATATGAAGTAAAATTGGGAATGTTTATCCGAGACACTATCTAGGTTAAAAACCAATTCATTAAAAATTTTTAGACAATTTAAAAAGAAAGCAAAAATATCTGAAAAATTAGTTGCAAGTTGATATTGTTAATTCTTAATTTGATATAAGATATCGACAAATATGACGTTTAATAAATAGATCCCAATGGTCGAGTAGTTAAGATGCTGTCCCGGTAAAACAAGAGATCATGGATTTGATTCCTAGATGTGACCGTTATTTCAATTTGGGATGCGGGTACGGGTACCGCCACCCCGGTAAATATTTATTGGATAACCAACACCTATGCTATAGGTCACCCCAATTGTTTCGCTACGTTTGGTGACTTAGCAGTGGTGTCCGGGTTCATGGGGATAGGTTAGTCCGGGTCTTGACGACAGATGCGTCTGACCACCAACTACGTGGCAGGCCGGATCAGAAGAGACTGGTTTTATCCACCCCTCCCAAAAGACCCTCCACACTGCATCCCCAAAGATGACATTATCGTTGAGAGGATTTTTGTCCTCAGGGCCTCTTGTGTGGAGCTAACGTAAAAAAAACTTTTTATTTATTTGTCTTGTTCTATTTCATGTTTCGTTTTCGATTTGTTAGTATTATCTTCTCCTTCAATGATATTATTGTTTGCCGAAGAATGTGTATATAAATTACAATTGCCAAGAACAAGTCAAGATTAATGGTATATTTTAGAAACGTCCTACACAGATAACTTAGTATTCATAATAATCAAGCTTTGAAACAAGCTTTCGTCTGTAAGCTCCGATCGTGAAAGAATATTTCAGCCGATATTATTTCAGCGTACGGACATCTAAACATTTCACATTTATTTATGGATGCAAGTTAGAAAAATGACTTATGGGAATTATTGAATTTTCTTTTTAAATCGTGTGATTTGATTTGTTCAATATGTTTGTTATTTATAATAGTTTTATCAAACCTTCTGACACATTGATTTTATTCTTATTTTCATTTAACATTCTCAAATTACGCATACACAATTAACTTTATAGTTGGAAATAACGGTGCGATATGTTTGTGTAAAGAAAAAACGTCATTGGTGGGTTTGCAGTGGTAAATTGATGATATTAAAATATGTTTTCGTCATCCTTGGTCGCTTTTCGACTAAAAATAACATTGACTTCCTGCATAAGTCGAGAGTGCATTTATTATGTCAACAAACCTTTTTACTGATTTAAATGACCTTTTTTCAACCTTGCTCCGTGAAAATAATACATTTACTTAAAATAACACATTTTATATAAAATTAAGTAACATTTTTATTATAAAAACAGTTAAAATATTAAGTTCAAAAGCTTTGAACTCAATTTTTTTTAATATTGTTTTTTAAACTTTGGTTCTATTGTAAGATAACGCGATGCGACTCATACAAATGCATAAAAAAATATTTTAACGCCTTTAAAATATGTTGTTTTTTATCTGAGATCTATGAAAGTGTCCAGGGGAGCGATTCCAGTAGTACTTTTGCCTCCTCATGCCAAATATCTTCCGATTTATAACAAGTTTCTCTTGAACTCTTTAAGTTCTAAAATAATAAAAAAATGTTATATTTTAATACAATATCAATACATTTGTTATGCTGAAACATTAATTATATGAAATTCCCTAGAGAGCTCCGAAAATTATTAAATACACGTTTTTTCCGTTATTTAATATTTTATCGGCATGAAAAAATTCACAGTGTATCTTTAAATGTAACACAACCGTTTGACGAGAGACTTTACTCTATTTTAAACAAGTCGTGTTTTATTAAATATTTTCACCATTTTTTCTTTATTATTATTGTTAGGAATTATTAATGGCTTTTACAACAACTGCTATTTTGGCTCTCTCGGATGACAGCTGAATAGTCCTTAACTATACAATTAAAGAACTTTTAACAAAAAAATCCTTATCATTAAGGTTACGGGCAATTCTTTATCGTTAAATAAAACCGGATTCAACCCTCTGGTATAATTTAAGGAAATATTCGTTAGGTGCATGGCATGTGCGTTTTAATTTTTTTATACTGAATGTTTATTTTCATTACAGAACCGAATGATTAACGACAAAGGAAGTATGCAGAAACGTAAAAAAAAATATTATTCTCTAAGTGAGAAATGCATGAGTTTGTAGTTTAAAAGATTTATACAAGGTTAAATAGTCACATAATCCAGTGATTGAGTGGCGTGTCAAATAATGCCGAGTTTATAATATAATGAAATATCTTATAGTGATGCCAAAATCATTTGTTTAAGTCACAAGAAATGCATTATTTCTCTTAATTATACATTAAAAAAAACATGAACACTAAATTAATGTCTGAAATTTTTCGTTGTTATCTCACCGTTACCAAGCGTAAAACTACAGACTTAGGTCGGGTTGTTTCATAAATTTGAACAATTCATCAAATTTCAAAGATGATTTTCAAGTTTTGTGAAAGTTTTATACAATGTTATTTTTGTTTTGTGAAACATCTGGCCAATAATGATATTAAAACAGAACTTGAATTGGACTTTCTAAGAGTTTGAAAATCAACTTCGAAATTTGATGTACTCTTTAAATTCTGTGAAACAACCCGTTCTTAATAAGTAGAGATACTAAGGGTCAGTTGTTTCACCGAAATTTAAATGTAACATTGACATTAAGAGCCTTTTTCTCAGTTAAATAATGTTTCACAGAATTTGAAGAAATCATCGAATTTCAAAGTTGATTTTCAAGTTCTGTGAAGGTTCTATTCATGTTCTATTATAAGTGCACAAACAGACAGACGCGGATGGTGACTTTGTTTTATACTATTTAGAGATATAGTATACTTGTGGAACAATCCAGATTGGTAGATACTCTCAGTATCGCCCTGGTGTAAGACCATCATTCAGAATTGAAACTTTGCTCCAAATGGCTTTATCCGTATTTGGTGACCAGATCTCCTTCCCCTCCTCACTACCTTCAGCCTTACAACATACCCCAATTTGGGATGCCATAGTCTCACTGGCTCCAAACGGTTGGGAGCAGTTGGGACTCTTGTGCCTTAAAAATATTAACTCAGCCACTGACTTTCCTTCTTCTTCTTATTCTTTTTTATATTCCTATGAGGTTTTAAAATTGGGTATATTAAAATGTTTAATATTTTTTTACATTTATCATAAACAAGGGCTGAAAAATTCGTAATGTTGTAGACATTACTAAATTAAAACACAATTAAATATTGCATAATTAAATGAGACATCTATAAAATATAATTAATTTATTATTATTTAGAATACGAGTACCACAGAAATGATTAAGATCATTTAATTTATTTATTGACCTATCAAAATAGTTAATTATCCAATAAGTAATACTGATTACTTGTTCATATTAAATTTATTGGACTTGGCAAATAGATTTCTTAAGAATGCCGATATTATGTCCTATAAAATTATGTTTGAGGCATACAATATACCGGCTGGTAGCCAAGTGGGTAAATATGTCGGGTTCCAGCTTAAGTGTCGGGTATAGATAAATATCCCCGCTAAACATTCAATTTCAAATAGATTCTTAAATTTAAATACTGTTTTAAAGCATTTTAAAGTTTTTTAAATCTTGTAAGGTAATTTAAATGTTTGGAATGGCTTTAGCTATGTTTGGTGACTACTTCTGAATATTCAAGTACTTACCCACCTTCATCTTCGCAATCTCCTTTCCCCCCTCAAAACAATATAATACCACTGGCCCCAGACGGTTGGGAGCAGTTGGGACTCTTGTGTGGTACTGACATAAAAAAAGTTCGGTGGAAGTTCTATTCAAGTTCTGTGAAATAACTGGCCCGATGAATCGTTAAAGTTCTGTGAAAAAAACTAGCAATAAAATGTTTTAAAAAGCACTTCTAAAAGCCTTTTTCAACACAAAGGTTAAAATAATATTTAACCTTATTTACATCGTAGCCTTATTTGCAGAAAGATATGAAAGAAAGCTGTCGACTCCTTGTGCATAAGCCTTTTCGACTCCTGGGCCCCAGACAAGCCAATGAGATTAATAATCTGTTCAATAATTTTCACATTGTCAATTTTACCAGAAGTAAAGAAAGTTTGAGCGTATTCTAGACACACGGAGAAGCCACTGTATTCCTCACTCGAGTACCTACAACCTGCTTGCTATATACGTGATGCAATACGTTAGTTGAGTTCTATAATAGAGAATCACTGTATTACAAACGGTATCGTGGCATTCCACTTGCTGGTCGCTTTGTTAAAAATATCACACGACGGAGTCAGGTTTCGGAAACTCTGTTTATCTTAGACTCTAAACCAGCGAAATAGAAAACTAAAGATTGGTTTTATAGCACGTCCCTAGCTTTACAGACCCTTGCACGAAAGCCTTCAAACTACATGGCAATTAAACTAAATAAACGTTTCCCGTAAGAGTGTGCAGAGATTATGAACTGCAAAACAACTCGACCTTGGCACACGATCTTGCTTCATTCACATTGATACATTGTCGCATGTGCATCCGTTCTACATATCCAAACCATCTAAGCGTCCCTTTCCTTATATTACTCACTATCAATAATTCCCATTACGCTTACATCAGACTATCAAAATCGGTAATACGTCGACACTTGCTAGTGCGGCCACAATTCACCCATGTATTTGTTTATTACATTTGTTTACAAACCTTTTATCAAATAACTACACAGCCTGTAACACTGAACTGAGAATCAATAGAAATGGAAAAAGAGAATAATAGGTATCTTCAAACAAACTAAACCTGAAACCATCAATAAAAAATTGCCCAAAAACATACTCGTACATCTGGGTATTAAGCACGGTAATTCGATAAAAAAAAATTATCGATAATGTCGGTAACTTGTCCTCGTTCCTAAGCATGACTGCAGCATGCCAAATAACCGCCAACAGTTCACAACGATTAAGGATGGGTTGTTTCGCAGAATTTTAACAATTCATCAAATTTCAACGTTCATTTTCGAGTTCCGTGAAAGTCCTATCCATGACCGTCCTAATTGTTCTTAATTTATTCAATATGAATTATTGTTTGTATGTTATCGATCTGGATATCTAAAATGATCGATCGATAGAGGGTTTATCGATAACGTCGGTAACTTGACATCGTTCCCGAGCTTGATTGCATATCGCTAATGTACAAACAACAGTTCACGTCGAATAAATTGAGAATACTTAGTCGTTGTGAACTGTTATTTGTTCATTGACGATCTGCAGTCCTGCTCGAGAACTATGACAAGTTACCGACATTATAGATAAAACACTTATCAATCGGCCGCGCTAGATACCCTGATGGATTTTAATAAATCAGCCATTTTCATTTTTCTCCGTGCAGTTCTCTTGGACGACAGCGAAAAGTTATCAATTTTAAGGTTAGATGCGTAATTAAAAATGTTTTCTAGTCTTATATATATCAATGATCTCAGTTTATTCATAGTAGGTATGTTTCAGATGGGTTTTCGTGAATTTCTGGAAATTATCCCAAATTGTTTGGACATGTTCAAATTCAACGTTCTCATTTTAGACATCATAAAACGGGCAATACTCGGGATAAAATGCAAGTTTACAGTTGAGAATGATTTCACTTCACGCGCCATCCAAAATAATTTTAGAATAAAATTTATTTTTATATCGGATGTTTGGGCTTGAAAAAGCTTTTCCAATGTAAATATTATGAAATTTTCACTTCATATTTTGTCAAATATGAGAGTTTTTGAATGAGCTTTCTACGTATTGAAGGCCTCTGCGGCAGAGTGGTAAGTATCCTCGGCAAATTACTACATTAATAACGTAAAAAAATTACGTAAAATAAAACGTAATATTCACTAAAGGCGTGAAATGGTTCCATGATATTTCATCAAAATGAAAATTCAGCACATGTTTAAAAAGTGATATAGAGTCATTAAAAGTGATGAAACAAAACTAGGTTTAATAGTTACCTATGTAACCTATTTAAGGTAGTTTTTTTTTCATCACTTTTCATAACTTTAAATCACTTTTTTTAGGTGTGTTGAATAGTCATTTTGGTGAAATACCCGGTCACCATGCAAAACTTATTAGATTGTCGAACAAGGAAAATATAAAAAAACAAACTTACATACCGGGAAGTTCAACTCTACAGTTAAATTCCTGCTGAAATTACTGAAATTGACATCTACGTAATCAATGAATTAACATTGATTTGAATGTAAGTAGATATTTATGTTTAAGTTTGTATATTAAAGCACACTAAAATGTGATCAAACTAAAGATGAATAAATAAATTGGCGTTCACTTCATTACGAGATTTAAAATCCGCTACCTAATTCAAAATGGGAATATTTTTACTCATCCTGATGTAATGAATAACACTTCTATTCGAAATTCAAAATCCATAATATCGAACTCCTAAATATAAACTTTCTCATCACGATGTAAAAATAAAATGCCATTCAAATCAAGAATAAAAATCAGTCAATTCGAATTCTAATTTTGAATCTTTTTACTCATCCTGGTGTAATAAATAATATGCAATGAAATACGATATTTAAAATTCGTAATCCCGAATTCAAAATTTGAAATTTATTAGAATATTTTACTCACCCTAGTGTAAAAGTAAGTTGCACGAAAAGCAGCAAGCGTTCTCAGGCAGCTGATTTGCACTTTAGGCACTTGTAAGGTTTTTGGTTCGATACCCGATCAGGAGCAAGACGGTCTGTACAGTGTTGGTACAGTGCACACGCGAGATGGATCTCTAGTGCTCTAGAAGCTGGGTTTATCGGGACTGGGCGGGCATCATCAAAATAAACTCAATTACAAAGTAGCGGCGAAACGTTTAAATTTAACCGAAGCTTTGGGTGAGATGCGGCCGGCTGCGATGTTGGGATTAGGGAGGGGAAGGAAACGTGGTAGAGGAAGGTTGGGTGGTTCTTGTCTATCCAGAGTCGGTCGACAGACACAGCTAAAGCCATTTCAATTCTGAATGGTGGGTTTTTATCTGGACAAACATTTTGATTTATTTTTTTGAGAGTGCCGCACAAGAGTACCAACTGCTACCGACTATCCGAAGACAGTGGAACTATAGCACCCCCAATCGGGATTTATTGTAAGGCTGAAGTGAGTGGGAGGGGATGGAGATGGGGTAGAGAATGGTTAGAAAGTACCTGGCTATTCATATCTAGTCATTAAACGCGGCCTAGGAAAAGTTGGCTTGGAAAAGAATCGGGCAAGGTTTTGATTATGAATTGTGATCTTTCACCAGGGCGATACTGAAAATATCTACCACTCTAAGTAGGTACCTATTAATAAAGTATGATATATTAATTATATTCATATAGTATATTTGCGGCACGTTTCAGAATGAAATATACCCTCAGAATCACCCTGGTGCAAGTAAGAATGTTAACCTCTCTCTAGAAGATGTCTGTTTTGAGACGGGTTGAATCGAAACGTTGTTGCTTAAAATGGCTTTAGACGTGTTTGGTGAGCTGATCTGAATTGTCAAATAATAATAATAATAATAATATTAAGTGTTTTATTATTTTTTTTGTAACAAATAGATATAATGATATCCTCACTGGGATCTCCCGTGCTGAGGATTTCATTTACGTATTATGTATAATTTAATTATAAGAAAATTAATATTACAATCAAAGTTACATATGAATTTAATTATGAACATATATCATGTAGTATAATTTTTTTTTAATAATTTTAAAATAAGTACGATAGTGTTTTTGGTATAGTTCAGTTAATAATAAATAATTAATAATTAAATACTTCCCAACTTTCCTCTTCCCATCTCCTTGTCTTCCCCACTTCTTTTTTTTTTCCATTATTTCTGGCTTTCACCCTTCAAGGGTGTTCTTGGCCATCTTTTAAAATTATTGAGAAATGAAAGGTGAATTTAAATATTAATTTTATTTAAATAGGCAAATTTCAAAATTATAATGAAAATTGGAGTCGAGTTCAGACTTAGAAGAGATGAGATGTTGAATGGAGGGGAGGCAATTTTAGATAAGGCTTGATAGAAGAGAGGATATTTGTTTAGAGAGGGACAACCAAAAAATATGTGATCTAAAGTTCCCACTTCTAGACCACAGAATGTACAATCTGGGGAGTCAAGGACGTGAATTTTAAAAAGATGGGAAGGAACGGAACAATGTCCGATCCTCATTCGAATGAGTGAAGAAATTTCTTTTTTGGAAAAATGAGGAAATTGCTGAAACCACGGTTTTAATGGAATAGTCCTTTGTATTGAGGCATAGCAGGCTCCCTTGGATTGACTAGCAATGTGCCAATACTCCCACCAAACATTGCGGGATCTATCTTTGATGATGGAAAAAATGTCAGATAGGGGAATGTGGTTTACGAGGGTAACAACAGGGTTGGACGCTCCTTGTTTTGCCAAGGCATCCGCAATATCATTACCCATGACACCAACATGTCCAGGAATCCAAATCAGAGTTACAGTTTTACCAGAGCTTTGAATGGAGGCTATCATCTCTCGAATAAGGCATACAAAGTGATCATCAGGATGAAGAAGAGGACTGGATTTAAGTTTTTGGAGGGAACTGAGAGAGTCAGAGAGAACGAGGGAATGTTCAAAATTATTTTTGATTATATATTTGAGAGATTCAATTATTGCAATACACTCGGCTGAAAATATTGAAAATTGATTTGAAATTGAATGAAATATTCTGTCATTAGAATTATTGTGGTAAACGTTAATACCTATACCACAGTTAGGAGAGTCGGGAGATTTGGATCCATCAGTAAATAAAAGAGAAAAGTTGGGCCATTTAGATGAAATAATGTCATTGAACATATTATTGACAGTTCGGGCCGGGAGATTGGAATGACTTTTAAGGATTCCGATCCCTTCTATTATTGTTGGGGATAGGGTGACGTGACTATATTTTAATTTGTATAAGGGAAGTAGATCATTTTGGATGATGTGAAGCTCTGAGAGAGACTTAAAATTTTTACAGATGTCAGGAAGAGGTTTAGTTGAAGCTCTGATTGTAGATGAATGAGTTGAGTCAATGAACAACGAGACGCTGGGGATAACCTGATGACATTTAGAATTTAAACATTTAAGAACAAATTTGTCAGCAAATAGTTGACGCCTTAAATAAAGAGGAGGATCAGAACATTCTATTTGAAGGGAATTGATGGGTGATGATTGCATCGCTCCAGTTATAATTCGCAAAGATTTAGATTGAATTTTGTCTAATTTATCAAGTACATTTTTTGAGGCAGTACTAAAAAGTGGGCAGGCATAGTCAAGATGGCTTCGAATAAGTGCGTTGTAAAGCAACTTAATGCAAGTAGGGTGAGCTCCCCACCAAACGCCAGATAATGATCTGATGATATTTATATTTTTTTCGCATTTAGTAACTAAATTATTAATATGGGAAGACCATTTAAGTTTCCTATCAAATGTTACTCCCAAAAATTTTACTTCAGAAGCGTTGGGGATTGGAGAATTTTTAAATAAAATTTGAACGGGGGGGTTTTTATGGCGGTTTGAGAAGGTGACACACTGAGTCTTTTGGATTGAAAGTTCAAGACCATTTAACGTGAGCCATGTGCAAAGGGCATTCATGGCTTCGTTAAGATATTTGACGGCGAGAGGGATGATTTTGGATGATAAGAAGAAAGCTATGTCATCTGCGAACTCAATAACTTTTACTTGTGGGGGAATAGCGACATGCATATCATATGTGTATATATTATACAGTAAGGGGGACAATACATCGCCTTGTGGTAAACCCTTCCAAATAGACCTATTTTGAGGAGAAATATCTGGAAGTTCAATGAAAATTTTTCTATCTAGAAATAGATTAATAATAGATTGGACAAACATGGGGGAAGGCCAAGGCCTAGAAGTTTTTTTTTCAAGATTGGGATGGAGACATTGTCAAAGGCGCCTTCTATATCTATAAAGACGGCAAGACAAACTTCCTGTTTAGAAATTGATAAATTAATATCAGTACTGATGATGGCAAGGTTATCTTGAGTGGATTTTTTTTTCCTAAATCCAAATTGAGATGGAGAGAGAAGCTCTTTACTCTCGACAAAAAATTCTAATCGGTTTTTAATTAATTTTTCATAAAGTTTACTGAGGGTGGATGAAAGAGCGATTGGCCTGTAGTTGGATCCAGAATTTGGTGATTTGTTTGTTTTTAAAATAGGGATGATTATTTGACAACTCCAGTCATCAGGCATTATACCAGTCTGGAAGATTTTATTTAAGATGCTTAAGAAGTGGTTTAGAACATTATCATTACTATTTTTGATAATGCTGTAAGGTATACCATCTCTGCCTGGAGATGAGTCCTTGACTGTTGATAAACAACTTTTTAGCTCAATTAAGGTGAATGGAGAGTCTAGCCAATGATTAGACATAGGAGTATTATAGATGGGCGTTATTTCATCTAAGTTAGGTACAGAAGGGGGGGCAATTTTGTCCAAGAATTCATCGATCCATTTAGAATGAGACGCTCGAGGAGATGGTGAACTGAAGGAGGATCGAAATCTTCGGATCATAGACCAAACTTCCGAAATTGGAGTGTTCGGAGATACTGAACTGCAGAAGTTGTACCATCCGGATCTTTTTTTTGACCTCAATACCCTTTTGGCATTGGATTCAGCGTTTTTGTATATAAGATAGTTCTCCATAGTCATATTGTAACGATAGGTAAGAGATTTAGCTTTCCGAATTCTTACTACTTTGGAACATTCCTCATCCCACCAGGGAGTTGGAGGGAGTTTTTTGAGAGATTTAGTTTTAGGGGGAGGATTTGATTTATTTATTGCAGTTATGAGCATTGATTTGAAGTTATTATAATCATCTTTGACGGAAAATATATCGGTGGCGGGTAAATTGAGTAGGAACTTGTCCATATGAGAGTTAAATTCATCCCATTTGGTGTGTTTTGTTTTAACCTTTGTCGAAATATGAGACTTGTCTGATTGGAAAGAAGTTTGATAAGTAATGGTGATCGGGAAATGATCACTGGAGCAAGGGTCGGTGGACACCACCCACGAGGTGAGAGAAGCTAGACTAGTAGAGCATATCGAGAGATCCACTGCACTGGGGTTTGTGCTGGGGCGTGAGATCCTAGTAGGAGATCCGTCATTCAAAAGGAAAAGGTTGGATTGATCTAGGAAATCCATCACACTTCGACCATCTCGGTCGGAGAAAGCAGAACCCCAGACGGGGGAATGGGCATTAAAATCGCCTAATATAAAGAAAGGAGGACTTAGTTGACTTACAATTTGCAACCAAATTTGTTTATTGAAGTGGGCTGTTGGGGGAAGATAGACTGAAATAAAGGATGTATCCTTTATTTTAGCTGCTACCATTTGGAAGTCAGCATTGGGGGGTTTGATATTATTTATTGGGGAAAATGATATTGATTTTTTAATAAAAAGGGCAGCACCGCCGCCCGTACCTCCTGGGCGGTCGTCGCGGAGACAGGAATACCCTCCCACATTAAAGTGGGTGGATGGAGTAAACCAAGTCTCCGAGATAGCAGCCAAAGAAATAAAGTTGGAATTTAAAAGGTTAAGGAGATCAGATTTGTTAGAAATAGCACTTCGGCTATTCCACTGAAGTATTCTGACATCTTGAAGAGTCATTTTGAATAAATGATTTCAATGTGGAAATAATAGTAGCAGCGTTGGACGGTAGATTAGTTTGAGAAGAAATGAGGTCAATTAGAAGCATAATAAGAGTTTGGATAAATGAAGAATTGTCTTGGGAGAGTTTTTCAGAAAGTTTATGAGAGTTCATTGAGGAGGGATTATAATTATTTGCACACCCATTTGTGGCATTTGAAAAAGATGAACCATTTGGATTTAAGAGCAGTGAGTTGTGTTGTTGCTGATCGTATCCAGGAGCCGGTTTAGAGATAGCATTTTTGTATGTGAATTTAGTTGAACGAGAAGAAGTTGTTGTAGAGGAGGGAAGAGGGTTGGATGAGGAGTTGCTGGATAAAGCCTCAGCAAATGATTTTTTGACAGGCGGGAATAGTTTAGAAGCCTGCAGAAAAGACAAGTTCTGAGAGGCCATAGAAATTTTGATATTTTTTTGGCGAGATTGTTCTGGGCAAGAAGTGTTGATGGCTGTATGTGAGCCTGAGCAGTTAAAACATTTAGGTGAGGAGGAAGAAGGACATTGGTCAGCTGCATGGTTTTCTCCACATTTAAAACATCTGGGTTGAGATCTGCATGCAGCTTTTGTATGACCAAAACGGCAGCAATTGAAGCATTGAGTGGTGGGATAAGTATACATTTCAACTGGTAATGAGTTGAAGAATAAATATATATGGGAGGGAAGAGATTGACCTTCAAAGGTGATAACGACAGATTGGGAGGGCTTCCAAGAAATTATACCCTCAGAGGAGTCCTTGTAATTTAGCCTCCTGGCTTTTATGGGATTGCCAATGTGTTGGGGGGTTGAAAGTGAAGACAGAATTTCTTCGATGGACAGATCAGTCGAGATACCTCTGACCAGGCCCATGCGAGTGACATTGAAAGTAGGGATATATGCCTTGAACTTTGAATTAGATGAAATGAAGATATTTTTGATGAAACTGTTGGCAGCTGACCCTGAGAGGAATTCGACGGAGATTCGGAAGCGACCCTCGGCTTTTACACCTCCAGGCTTGATTGAAAGATTCTTGCTATTTGATAGGAATTTGCCAAATTCAAGAGGGTGGATGGTTTTTCCTTGCTCAGTTTTTTGGGCGTATACTATGAATGGGCCACGGGAATGAGGAGAATAAAAGTTTGTTGGAGGAAGTTGAGAAAGTGCTGGTGGGGACTGTGAAGTCGAAGGCGAGTCAAGTTTTATTGGGGAAGAAGGAGTAAATTTCCTTTTTTTGGTAGAAGTCAAAATGACAGAATCACTGTCAGAAATTTCTACATTTTCCCCGTCTGGGGGGTCTGGAGAGGGATCTGGGGGCTTTGTAGGGGATCCAGGAGGGAAATCTTCCTCCATTATTCACAACAGTAAACAACTACAACAATAGTATGGAAAATGACAGAAGTAAAAAAGTTTATAAATATCTGGAAATCAGCAGCGAAAAGTGACTCCTGGAAGATCAGGAGGGAGAAGAAACCTCAAGGCACAACACACTACACTTTTTTTTTTGCCAGCTCCCCACTTCTTGCGCCTATACAAAATACCCCAATTGCGTATGACACAGTTCGAGTTGCCACGGAAAATTGGGAACAACTTTTGTGCGGTATTTACACTAAAAAATCTTACTTAAACAAAATCTTTTTTAGCTTCTAGAAATATTACAATTTTATTGTGTTTATTTTTCAGTGATTCATAAAATTTTACGAGAGACTTAGATTTAAACCACAACAAAATGTCTGACGTTATTTATAACATGATAAAGATAATGTGGTCTTCCCGGGGAAATTCTCCTTCCCCAGATAGCGATTTGTTATTTGCAAAACTTGTTTGATTAATGACTCTTTAACTATATAAAACATAAGCAATTATCAATAATTATTATAGCGTGCGCGGTACAGGGACATCAGAAAATAAATAGTAACTATTTACCATTATGTAATTGAACAAAATGATAAACTCGGGAAGTGTAATCTGTGACGATTAAGATAAATATAATCAATCATAAATGTTACAAATTGGAAGTTTTTATTTTTTAAGAAAATTTTAAAAGTTTAATTTTTTTATAATTGTACGACAGATTTATCAGCTATTTATGGTAAGAAAGGTATACAAGAAGAATGAAAAGAAAGAAGGAAGAAAGGTATAAGTTAACTTCTCAGGCCTCAGCCATATTTTGACAGAATGTCAGATTATTTCCGCTCATAATAAAATCCAATTAAATGGAATATTTCTGAACGTATCCGAAACTAAATACCTTTTTTTGAAAGGTGATGAAATACGCTTTCAAATATTATTATTAAAAAAAGACATGTATTTTTTGAAATATTAATATTTTGAATGCAACCATAAAAAATAAATTAAAATGGCACATTAGACGTTCTTTGTAACTTAAACTTCTTATAACAAAAAAATATATAAAAAAACACTGTCACCTCACTTTTTTGTCGTATCTTACAAAAATAATTCATAATTTATTTTTTTTCACCTTGCTTCGGAATCTTTGATTTCATAAGGCTGGCCGCATACATACGTTTTTCGTATTCGATTTCCGAATTCGTTTTCCGTATTCGGACATCCGAATGCACGGAATCAGTAGAAAATACATTAACGTTCGTTTAAGTTCCGAACGGAACAAATTCCTTACGCACGTTCCGAATGCGAGCCGGCGCGTTCGGAGAAAACGAATGGAAAAAACCTAATGACGTCATGTGGAACGCAGCTATTGCATGCATTGCAGTTTGTTTGTGCCGACGCAAACGTACAGAACTTTCCGTTCGTAATACAGTGTTGCCAACGGATCTTGACCTAATATCGCCGTTTCTCATACATAAGTAAGTTTAGAGATTGGTGCGTTCAAAATAATTTATTTTTAAATGTAGTAAAGTGCAAAACCTTGACTTTCTTCAGAAACAAAAATCCTGTTTTATTCGAATATTCCATCAATAACATAGCTTTAGAAAGAGTCACGGAAATGAGAGATCTTGGAATTATTTTGGACGAAAAACTAAGTTTCACCAATCATATCCATCAAATTGTGAACAAAGGTATGAAAACACTAGGCTTCGTATTAAGAACAACTAAAAACTTTAATTCTTTACAAGCCATTAAACTATTATACGTATCTCTAGTAAGAAGTCTAATTGAATATAACTCAGTAGTTTGGTCTCCATCTTATAAAATTCACATTAACAACATTGAGCGAATACAAAAAAAAATTCTACATTTTATAAATTTTAAATTAAATATCCCTGCCAAAGACTTAAAATACAATTTCTTATTAAATACTCTAAAAATACATACATTAGAAGATAGACGTAAAATAAACGATTTAACATTCTTATTCAAAATACTTAACTCTAAATTCGACTGTTGTGAACTCCTGCAACTTATAAACATACATACACCCACAGTAACAACACGACAAAATACAATATTCTACAGCAGCACACATAAGCGTAACTACATTGCCCACTCTCCGATACAACGACTTCACACCATGGGGAATCATTACTTGGGTGAGGTTGACATATTCAATACCAACTTGGCAAGTTTTGTGGATCATTTAAAACATTTATTTCAACAATACTCCTAAACACATCATGTAAACCAACAAATAGCTGTAATTTTCTGTTTTTGTTTCTTGTGTTTGTATGACTTGTTGCATAGCTTTTATCAAATGTAATTTTATTCTTATTTTTTATGTTTGAAAGTATTTGTCAAATTAAAATTATACTACCAACCATGTAAAAGCCCTCTGGGCGTTAAATAAATAAATAAATAAAAAAAATAAAAAATAAGGTAGCGTAAAGTAGCCGAATTTGCTGTTAGGTGGGACATGTTTAAAATTGATGTTTTTACGTGAAAATAAAAATTTCGTGGGGGGGGGGGCTAGAGAATTAAAAAAAAAAAAAATTTGTCCCCAGAAAATAAAAAAAAATTCATGGGGGGTGGCTAGAGAATTTCAAGAAAATATAAAATTTGTCCCCAGAAAAATAAATTTCATGGGGGGGGGGGGTGGCTAGAGAATTTCGGGACATGTTTAAAATTGATGTTTTTGAAGTAGCTTAATTGGCGACCAGTCGCCTTTTAGATTTTTTCGGGGCCGATTCTCGCTCTGAGTAGCCTAAATGGCGATATATCGCCCTTGTTCAACACTGGTACTGACGTTTATACATTCCGAATGAAGAAAAACGAACGTTTGCGCTAGTCTCACGGAATTCCGAATACGGAAAACGAATTCGAAAATCGAATACGGAAAACGTATGTATGCGGCCAGCCTAAATGTGTACTTTTTAATTCTTCTGTCGTTAATTTTTAGATTTTAAAATACAGCTTGGTGTTTTCTCTTTCTAAAAGCGTTTAAATTATATTTTTCATCATGCCAATAAGGGAGATACAACGATTTCTGTGAGTCCATGTGAGTTGTTCCCAAAAGTGACCAAATTAGCTTGAAGGGTTAAAAGTTCATAAGTATAATAAAATATATCCACAGTTTTAGAAATTTAATTCAATAGCACCATTCCTCTTTTAACTCTATTCTGTACTAGAACATCTGTTCTGCCTTGTGGTATCTTGAACAAGTCATTGTGATGGCTACGAATAATACATTCTGTAAATTAAGCCAATTATAATCTTTCCACTGCTGATGATAAAAACTGTGAAAGTGTGAATTTTTAAGTTACGTAAAATACGGGGGGGAGAGACTTAAGAGTAAGATAAGATAAAGAAATGATGGACAAGAGTAGATGGGAAGAGAGTTTGAGTGATCTAGTTTTTTAATGGATTTAAAAACTAGATCACCCAAATGTTGTGGGATTTTCGTTTTATCTCCCAAACAGTCAAATGTCCCAAAATGTGAATAGATAATGAGCAATATATTTGAACCCACCATCTTTATTCGGCAAGTTGGTATCTTTGTACATTGAAAAATGTGCGGAGACTTCATTGCTAACATGAGATCGAAAAGAGCGGATGTTTAGTTAACTACCTACATTGGTACCTACCTTAAAAATCTATTTTGAAATGCTTTCAACTTGTTGTTATTTAATTTTTTTAATGTTATTTTTAAGATTGACGGCTGTTTCGCCGTTCGATGGCATTTCGAACATGTAAGGCCCTTTGATCATGAGGAAACACAAACCAAGCTCAAACTCAGACTGCAGTTTGCAAACTTGTTGGCGACCACGCTTTTCTCACAAGGCTACGATTTCAGTTATGACAGCTTGTTTTACCATAGAAACAAGAAGAACACTTCATATGTCGAGGTTCAAAAACGTCTTTAGAATCAAATGATGATGAGGACTCCATTCTTGATCATTATAATCAACGAAGGTGGAATCGTCTAAAAATCAGATCTTGTGTTATCCAGTAGAATCCACAACAATTTCAATACGATACAAATTGTATTCCAGACCCAGACACAATACCACCTCGAATCTTGTTATATATTTCTTGCACAATCAGGAAGCCTAGTCATAAATGCTAGATAATTTATCAACCTCCTCAACTCCCTCGACGTTTTCCTATTCGGACATATGTAACTGAAACGCGCTGGCAACTATCACAGCGAATTGCAAGAAACTGGTTACGTCGGCGTTGAAAACTGGTTTTTGAGAAGTTGCATAGTGTGCAGACTTAGGCCGAACCTTTTTTTGACAAACATTTCAACAGATTTTGTAGGGCTCCCAAATTGAAGTGGTCCAGGATAGGTACGAAATTACGACATGAAAATAAATATTTCAACAAAAAAAATTCCTAACGCCCCCAATTCTAGGGTTCATGTCAAAACGCCCTGGCTTCAGGTCAAAATGGTACACATGGAGGACGTAATTATGCGTCAATTTTTTTTTAGGGCCACAACCTCGTAAGAGGCCTCGTCAAGATGCCAAAATGATATACGTCGAGGACACAGGACTCACAAAATAAAATAAAAGTTTTATCGAGGTCCCTAAACTCGAAGGAGGCCTTGTCTGGGTGCCAAAATGATAGATATATAGGAAAAATTGGGAATACCATAGAAAAAAATTAAGATAAATAGATTATTTAACAAAATATTTTTTTTATATAGGACAGGGCCCGCAGATACTTGGTATGCAACCGTCCCTGTACAAATCACAAGTGAGCCCCAATTTTGAATATGGCAGTTACTTCTGGTCTGAAGCCTCAAAATACCTAAAAAAACCCTCGACCCTGTCCAGAAACCAGTGGTCCATTGGATAGATTTCCCCATCTTAATAAACGGATTTCAATCTTTAGAGAAAAGGCGACAGGTAGGTATGTTGTCCATGTTCTGCCGGTATTACAATGGAAGATGCTCCTAGTAACTAGCGTCATTCCATTAGCACAGGTTCTAACACGTGACATCGCGGAACCAACATTTAAACACGCCAGAAATATGTCACAGGAGAACGGGTCGTTTCTACGACTCATTCTTGAGTTCAACAGATCGGCTATGGAACGATTTGCCGGCGCCTGTATCTGTCTCCTCAAGACCCATGTTCACTCCTTCCTATCTTCAAAAAATCCCTCACAGATCCCCAAAGATGACTTAGGCCCTGAGGGAAATAATTTTTCCCAGGGCCTCCCGTATGGAGTTTTGTAAAATTGGCAACAACCGTTTAAAACAATAATCACTTATAACATTTCTAGTGAAATATGATGCTATATCTGAACAGTGGTAAAAAAACTTATCCATTTCAAATAAATAAACAGAAAAAAATTGGTTTAAATATTTTCTAAACACCCGGTTATAAGGAGAAAAAGAGATAACCCCAAATGTAAAATGGCCGATTTAGTAACGATATAAATACAGATGTTTCTAAAACTTACCATTCACTGGAAATAACGACGTCTTTGCACAATCTATTGCATAGTTAAAAGTAAACAAAATCATTATTTTAATCTCATTTGAAGTTAATATCGGTTTTACTCGTAAATCATGAAGTTTTTGGTATTTTTATGTTGTGCTTTCGTATTTGTGGGAGGTTTTCCTGTGGAAGATATTGAAGATTTTGAAGGGCACGATGTTGCAGTAGAAGTTCAAACGAATGGAGGCAAACTGGACACTCTTGTAAGGAACAAAAGACAGGTATATAAATAATTTGGTTATTTACATTTTTTTATCCAGTGGTATCGCCCTGGATAGATATATTTAAAAACCAACGGTTTCTTCGTGGGATAAGGTCAGAGTGGAAGATACTCTTAGTATCACCCTGGTGTAAGACCACTATTCAGAACCTAAACGTTGCTTGAAATGGCTTTAACCACCTTCTTCCTCTTCCCATTTCTAAATAATATTTATTTATTTTCCCATGCAAACAATTCAACTTTCTTACCTAAAGACTACCTTAAAACGTTTGGAATTTCGAAATAAATTATTCACCTTTTTTACTTGCACTATCGTATAGAATCACCCCCCAAAGTTGGCGCAATTTACCCCCGGACACACTGTATTTTTTTTTGACTGAGCGTAGCGAAGTCCTGTTATAACTCGACCGTTTTGAATTTCGTCTGTCTGCAAATTTGTTAGAGATTATGTTTTCAAATGTAATCGTCATGTTTTTTTAGACTTTATTGTACTTTATAGTTGTCATAATTGTCATTGTGATAGTGACGTTTTTTGGACATATTATATAATTTATAGTGCTTTAGTTTTGGGGTATTATGCAATTACTCCCTTCTTTAGTAAACGTTCATCATCAGGGACATGTGTAATCCATATCACATCTATTTCACATCTGCCCTGATGAAAACTGTAATGCTGTCCAAAAGGTTCGGTATAGAAGAAAGTAGCTCAAGAAGGCATAATATCCCAAAAATAAATAATACTTTTGTCCTTGAAACACTCAAATCATATCCAAATTGTATAATTCCTAATTTGATTTTTTTTTAAATGTTTCAATATATAAATATGTAATATTTACGGTTTATGATTATGTAGGTATGTATTTAGTAGGAACTACTTATAGATCTTATGATTTCAAAGGAAATCTTGGCTAAGATTTATTAAATAGGATAAAATTAGAATCATACTTTTTTAGACGATACGACACAGAACTACCAGTAAAATTTATTTGGACACACCAGGCTATCTAGCACAGTCGATTGATAAAGGTTAGATGATTTTAATATTACGTAAGTACTAATTTCTATATGTTTTTTATGACTTTCAGTTCAGCCCGTACCAGCCTAGGTCGTTCCAACCCTTTCCAGCCCCGAGTTACTCCTTCATGCCTCATATGAACATTCCTCCAATGCCTCCCCCAAACCCTTGGAGCGGTAATTTTCTTGGAGGAGGGTCTACTGTGGGGGGAAGAGTGAACTACGACGTTCCCAGGGGTGGAGCATCCGTAATGGGGACGCATACTTTTGGAAGCAATCCCAATACGAGGGTAAGAAAATCAATATTTTTTGTGAAAAATAGACAACTTCCTTATTATACTTGTTCTCCTTGCTCTCTCTGTTCCGTTGTTATATCTGTTTTCCTGGTTTTCATTGCTATCCTTATTCTCGTTGTTTTCTTTCTACTTGTCCAACTTGTTATCATTATTCTCTTTATTCTCCTTGTTCTCCTTTTTCTCCATGTCTTCTTTTACTCAATTGTTCTCCTTGACCTTGTTATCCTTGTTCTTCTAATTATGCTTGTTCTCCATATTCTTTTAGTTTTCATTGTTATCCTTATTCTCGATGTGCTCGGTCTACTTGTCCAACTTACTATCTTTAATATCGTTGTCCTCCTTCTTTCTTTGTTATCCTTGTTTTCCTGTTCTTTTTGTAATCTTACTTTTCCTGTTTTAATTTTTTTCTGTGCACTCCTTGTTTCCCGTATTCTCCTTGTTCTCCCTTTTCTCCGTATCCTCTTTTTCCCTTGTTTTCTTGAAACTACTTGTTCTCCTTTTTCTCCCTATTTTGCTCTCCCTAGTTTATGTGTAATCATTGTTCTCGTTGTTCATCTTGCACTCATTATTATACGTGTTATCTGTTTTATCTTTATTATTCTTGTTCTCTTAGCTTTTCTTGTTCAAGTGCTCGTGAGGAAAGCATCACAGAATTAATACACTATGTGAAGTCTGTTCAAAATGCCTAAAACTTTTTCTGTAAACAGTATAAAACACACAAATATGTACATATTTTAAAGGTTTGTTTTATACTATACAGAAATAATATTCTACTGGGGTACCCCGCTCTAAGACAACATTCTGCGTGTTTTTGTAAAATAAAATCTTACCATAACTTCAACACAATTTTTTTTAATGATTATCCAGTTAAATATAGACACTCGTCCTGACATATGCACTGCTAGTTACTATCACTACAGAATTTCATTGTATCACATTCTAACTCATATTAACGACTGTTAAATTGATTGTACCTAATATTTTAATATTACTTGCGTGGCAACTTTTCCTTATCCCTCTCCTCCCCTTTCCCGTTCCAACCCAAGTCTATTTAAGTATAGTTATAATCACATTTATTTATTGCTGTTTATGGTAGGCATATTATAGGTTTATCGTTTACAGGTTAGTTTTATGTTTCTGAATATATATCTGTGAACATTAATAATTGGTCTGTTTTTTAGTTATCCTCTTATGTATATTGTATTACTAAGACTGTTTATGTTCCTCAAATAAATAAATAAAGTATATTTTATATTAGAATGAATCAATGAGGATAATATTTTTTGTCTGCAGGTCGGAGTCGAAGGACGATTAAATCTTATCAATGACAGGGTCCAGCAGCTGTCACTGAATGCAGGACATATGACCAACCTTGGGCCAGGACCAAAGATGCCTGAGAACACAGTCGGCGTTACCTACCGGAGGTCCTTTGGATAAAACCGTCCAGTTGACAAAAATCACATTAGGATATTATTTAAAATTGTAGTTTTGTATAAGATATTAATTCAATGAAGTATTATTATGAGATTACCATATAAAATGTATTGTTCTCATCGATATATAGTTATAGATACAGTCAGTCTGTAATAATTTGTCTAAAAATTAAATAAATAACTTTATTCTTTTAAAAATGTATTTTGATATCGAAGTAACCTACCCACTAAAAAATAGATACCATTTAAGAAGAACATAATATAAATGAAACATGAATGGTCTCAACTGGGAATCGAACCCAGGATCTCTGTCTCATCCGGAAAATGCCTCTAAACCACTCGGCTATTGGGACCTAATTATTTTACGTCATTTTGTCGATCTCATATTTAAAATTCAGAATTAACAATATTATCTTCAACTATTTTTTCCACATTTTAGGCTGTTTTCTTTTTGAATGATTACAAAGTTGTAAAAAATTTGTTTGTAACTTAGATCGTGTCTCGGATAAATAAATTCATTTTTTTTATTTATATGGGACACCTATAACAGAGTGATTAAAAGGGTTGTCCCGGTAAGACATTTATCATTTAAATTTCAAATTAAATTCAAACCTTGACGTAAACAGCTCGATGGACCTTTATGGACTTAAGCCATTAAAAACTAGAAGAGACTCCGCAGATATAATATATCTCCATAAAATTATCAATGGCTTTATTAATTGTTCTCCCCTTCCGTCTGAAATTAATTTTAGAGTCCCGAGCGTTGGAACTAGAGAAAAATCACTTTTCATCTCCATAAATGTTCTACTAATATCAGACAAAATGCGTTTATATTCAGAGCCTGTAAGAATTTTAATGATATGGACATATTCACATGTAATTTAAGAACCTTTAAAAGATATGTAATAACTAACATTAAATAATTTTAAATATTCTACTGGAAGTTATCATGTTGTTGTTTTGAATCCTTTCCAGTTAGGTACTTACCTTCCAATTTATACTCATGTGTTCAATTTAGTTGTAGGTATACATTTATTATATTGTTATTATTGCTATTGTGTAGTGCTTTTATTGATTGCTGCTGTGTTGAAATTTTATAATACATTATGTTTTGTATTTTAGCTATCAGTTAACTTTAAATTTTTGAAATTATTAGTTATTAGTATATCAGTTAACTTTAAATTTTTATTTATTTGTGTTCTTACATCTTCTATTATTTTTTATTTATTATTTACAATATTGTATTTTTTGTAAATCTCTCAGGCCACGGGTACAGAACCCTTAGTTTTTTTTTAATATTCTTTATTATTATTATAATTTTAAGTGAAAATCTGTTGTCGGATTTTATCTTTATTATTTAGTTTATTCTCATATATGTAAATAATCTGTTGATTTTCCCAAATAAAAAAAAAATTAAGACAAATGTCCTGGGTTCGATTCCCTTTTATATTTGTATAGGTCTTGTTCTGTTTCATGTTTCGTTTAGATTAATTAGTATTATCTTCTTCTTCAATGATGTATTATATAGATGGGACATAACCTTCAAGATTTATGCCAGTAAAATTAAACATAAACCACTTATTTTAATTGTCTAATGTGAGTCCGAGTCTCAACGGTTCCCAACCGTCTTGAGCCAGTGATACTATGGTATCCCCAATTTGAGTATGTTATGAGGTTAAAGGTAGTTGGGAGGGGAAGGAGATGGGTAAGAGGAAGATGGTGGAGTACCTGGCTATTCGATCTGGTCACAAGCCATTTCTGAATGGTGGTCTTACACAAGGGCGATAACTGATAGGGTTTTCCAATAAGAGATGTTATTTTAAATAGTCCGCTATTTCAGAAGTGGTTACTTTTGAAACTGTCATTTTTTGACATTTGACAAGTAAAAACTACGCCATTAATAAAAATGGTACGATACACGCTTCTACAACGCATTGAAATTAATAAAATTCACTTGAGTGAATCAAATGCAAATCATCTTGAGTGATGAAGCCCATTTCCACCTCGGTGGCTTCGTCAACAAGCGAAATTGTCGCATCTGGGGCTCGGAAAACCCAAGATTTATTGTTGAAAAGCCTCTTTTTCTTCAACGTGTGACTGTTTGTTGCGGTTTATGGTCCGGCGGAGTCATTGGACCTTACTTTTTCGAAAATGAGGCTGGAGCAACGGTTACGGTGAATGGATTGCGCTATCGAGAGATGATTAATGATTTTTTATGGCCGGAATTGGATTGTATTGATCTGGACAACGTTTACTTTCAACAAGACGGCGCTACATGCCACACAAGCAACGAAACCATTGATCTTTTACGATTGAATATCAAAATAACACCTCTTATTGGAAAACCCACTGTGCGTCGCCTCTAAAACCAATGTTTTGTTAATATCAATGTAGTATCTTCCACTCTGGAACGTGGTGAAAATATATTATATATTATTTTAAATGAGTACTTTGTAAAATAACTTGCGCACGCCGGGATTTGAGCCCGCGACCTCCAGCTTGCCAGTCAATAGCCTTATCCCTCGACCTCGAAGGCCGTCATTATTTGCTTTGTTTTTTTTTTAATTATATAGATATATTAAAATTGTTTAGACGTGCTAAGCGACTTAAGGCGATGCACTACGTAGTAATGCAAAATCATGTGTTTTTGGTTTGAAAATTTGGTCGCCTAGAAATGTTTCAGATGCTTTAATTAAATATTGCGAGTAGAATACATTTTGGCCTTTGAAATAATCGAGTATTTTTTAGATAAGTCTTTTTATAAGCCCAGAAAATAATAATTATACATTATTATTACGGCCTATGAAAACTGCTTTAAAGTTCAAAATTTCCCACTTACGAACCCATTTTCGGTTATGATTTTATTGTATTACGTGGAAAATTAATTTATTATTAAAATAATCGGAAAACATTTAAATATTTATGCCTGAACATCCACAAAATAAAATAAAAGGCATTTTTGGCCATTTTTTTTCTTGCCTAAATCAAAACAGCTGGATGGTGTTAAGCGGGAATTTAAGCCTTATCGCCATCTACGTAAGGAGTGTTATTGATGGCGTCTCTATTCAAAATATTACACGACGTAGTGCATTGCCTTAAAGTGACTTTTCGGTGGAAGCAGTAATGTCACGAAGAGTCCACCCTCCTGCTGTCTCCATTGACTTCATTTTATTATTTTTTTCTATAAGAATACCGCATATAAAATTTCGGATATAACGTACCAGCAAAACCTCTTAGCTGTGGATAATTGAAGTAGTCAAAATGAAAAGATAATAGAAAAATAAAGTCCACGCAACACTAATAGGTGCCTAGTGGCAATATCTGTTTACACGGTGTCCGGAAGCTCGGAGTACAATCTGGAAATTGGTGAATCTACATCATAGAGAAATTTGTATTTTTTCGTCAAGGGTATAAAAAACGTTTGGAGCCGGGTTCGGGTTTCGAAGCATTTTTAAAAAGTTACTAGACAGCTGATGTTAAAAATGTTCAAATTTAACCTGAAATTTCCAACTTCAGATTAAATTTACCAGATGACGAAAAAAAATTGTACCACAAAATAGACTTAAATTTTTATTTTTTTTTTTATTTATTTAAAAATACACCTTTTACAAATATAAGGCAAAAATTCCCGATACTCGACATTTTAACAAATTGTTTAACGGGTCCTTTACATTATAAATCTTATTATAGCGAGTTTACAGTTACATTTAGACAATTATATGAAAGAAAAAATTTAAAATTTTACAGAAATTTAGCAAAAGAAAATTATGAAAATATAAATAACAATTTTAAAAGTCTTTAGAATAATATATCATTGTAAGCTAATACAAATTAATTCTTTCAGTAAGCCAAGTCTTCAGTAAGTTCACCAATTGTTTGTTTTAGGCACAGACATAGGAATTAATAGACGAGAAGATAATGGCGAGGGGTAAAATCAACTGTTGAAGAACGAAGGGAGTGAAGCTGACTGTGATTCGTCAATAAATCAATCTGACAGTAAATAGGCATCTCGCATTATAATATCACCATTTACTTCTTAAAAGTAAAATCTGCTTTTGAATGAATAGACATTTTTACATGGGAGCGCAAATTACTCGCCACGTTATGAACAAATTTGCGAAGTCCAAATTCGGCAAAAAAATTCGGTACTATTTTCAGAGTCGAATATTTCGTTTAAGTATTTAGTTAAGACACTTTTATAAATGTTCATAATTTACTTCCCAGCAACCAACCAGCTTTGTGTTTCGCGTCCAGACATGTTTCTACAACTGATACATATTATATGATGTGAATATGCTTAAAATAAAGTAAAATAATGCTTATATATGGAATGTAATACGACAATTGAGTTTATTCTCTTTTTCACATCTATTTTTACAAGTTTTCATAGTACAAGTCAACATTTTGCCGTGTTATTTCGTAAAATGAACCGATGATGCCTCGACCATAGTTCGCACAAGAATGATGACGTCACGTTTTCAAATTTCACTTGAGGCCATACGCGAGCACAGCCGGCTCCAATGGAACCGGTATGGGGAGTGGGGATAATACGCTTTTAATCACTTAGGGCAGGTCTACTAATATTCATATGTCTATGGTTTTAGGCCAATTTTATTAAAACTGTGACCGGATAAATCATCACAATGATAATTCATCACATCTTTAAAAAGTTATATAAAGTCATGGAAAGTGATGAAACAAAAAATTTATTAACTGGGTTAAGTAGGTTAGGTTAGGTTAGGTTTAATTTTTTTTTCATCTTTCTAATGACTTTATCAGTTTTTAAAAGTGTGTTGAATTGCCACTGTGTTGAGTTACCATGGAACCATTAAAACAACTGGGAATTATATAGTTTAACGTTCTTTGTCCATATTTATTTGTATGCTTAGGTGCAAAAAGTCCTTCATTAAAGTTAAAACGGTTATTATTATTGTGTTCTTGCCTGTTTATGTTAAAATGTAACGTGATCCACTAGTTTTCCGCTCTGTACTCCGAGTTTCCGGACACCGTGTATATAAAAAAGGGTGTCTGTAGCGGCATGGCTATGTTTATTTTTTTTAAATCTACCGTAAAGTTGTTTTAACATTGATGAATTTTTGCATACTTGACCTGAAAACAAGAGAAAGGTTTAAAATTGTTTACACATTTTTTTTCCACCTTAAATGAGAATTTTGATAACTAAACATTTTGCACACTGGACTTACAAAAAATAGAAAATTTCTGTCATTATCTGATTAAAAAAACTCTGCGTAAAGCAAGGGCAACGCCGGGGACTTCAACTAGTAAAAATCAACCCGAAAAAACAGTTAAAAAATATTTTTTAATATAATACCTACATCTAATTTTGTATTTTTAAATACTTTTTTTGGTTCGACTTAGGATTGAACCTTCCTCCCCAGGGACTGGAGTTAACCGCATTAACAACTGAGCAATATACCGATTGGATAAGACAGACATTTATTTCGTATATTAACGGCTGTAATATCATCCAATTTCAGAGAAATGCGTATGTCAGCATGTGTGTTTATGTGATTGCCACCAAATGTTGGTAGAATTCATTGTCATTGACAACGAGTATATCCGCCGAGTTTGAGCTCGATCGGATGTCGGGAAGTGAAGACTTGCATTAATTTATTCGTTCATTCCCGAAAACAAAAATTAAATTCAAATAAATGTATTAAAAAATTGTAATTTTTTTTAGCAGCGAAACTTTTTGATTTAGAAAATAAGAACAGTAGAAAAATACAGGGTTTTCCAATAAGAGGTGTTATTTTGATATTCAATCGTAAAGATCAATGTTTTCGTTGCTTCTGTGGCACGTAGCGCCGTCTTGTTGAAATTAAACGTTGTCCAGATCAATACCATCCAATTCCGGCCATAATTCACCGTAACTGTTGCTCCAGCCTCATTTTCGAAAAAGTAAGGTCCAATGACTCCGCCGGACCATAAACCGCACCAAACAGTCACACGTTGAGGATAAAGGGGCTTTTCAACAATAACTCTTGGGTTTTCCGAGCCCCAAATGCGACAATTTTGCTTGCTGACGAAGCCACCGAGGCGGAAATGGGCCTCATCACTCAAGATGATTAGCATTTAATTTACTCAAGTGAATTTCAATAATTTCAATGCGTTGTTGAAGCGTGTATCGTTCCATTTTTATTAATGGCGTAGTTTTTACTTGTCAAATGTTAAAAAAGGACAGCTTCAAAAGTAACATCTACCGAAATAGTGGGCTATTCAAAATAACACCTCTTATTGGAAAACCCTGTACTTACGAATCTCGTAAGTTCATTTTATCACCAATTGAGATTTGAATAACATCTTTTAGCAATTTATTATTTCATATTATTATTATTATTATTAGCATAACCCCAAATCAAAAAGGTAAATAAATAATAATAAATGTTTATTATTAAGTAAATTATTAAATAAATAAACAAGACACATATAATAAGACTGGGTTACTGACCAATAAATGTTTATAATAATAACCAAATGGAAATACCCAATCATATTTCTGCGCTCCTAGTATTTTGTTCTTGTCGGCAGATTAATGTTTTGACGTTTTTATTATTTTTTATGTATAAATTGTGAAAGTGCTTCTGCGGAAATAAACACAAATGACCTTATGACATTTCTGTGCGCCTGGTATTTTGTTCCTGTCGACCCGTGAAAACGGATAGTCTGAATTCTCGACAAGTCAGTTCCAATTTTGAAAATGTCAATTAAAATAATTTTATATTAAAAGGTAAATCTTCTAATATTTCGATATTGACTAGCAAACCGAAGGTCGTGGGTTGAAAATGTAATTTAAGTTATTTCAAAATGCATTAATTAAAAATAATATAAAGTAGGCTATAAGTTCCAGAGTGGAAGATACTCAGAGAATTGCCCTAAAGATCACCATTCAGAAATGAAACATTGCTTGAAATGGCTTTAGCAGTGTCTGGTGACCACATCTGAATGGTCAGGTACTCTCCCAACTTCCTCTTTCTGATCTTCTTCCCTCTCCACTACCTTGAGCCTCACAACATACCCCAATTGGGGATGCCATAGTATCACAGTTAGAAGCAATTGGGACTCTTGTGCGGTATTTAAATAAATAAATACTTTGTTTCATGCTCTAAATAAAAATAAACAATTTGAAAACGATGACACACAAAATCAAAGCAAAAATTCTCAAATTATTTCGAAAGTGTATCCTTAAATTTTTGGGGAAGATGAAGGTTGGTGAATACCTGTCTAGTCACATCTAAACAAGGCTTAAGTAAACTCAATCTGAATGGAAGTATTTCTCCAGGGCGATACTGAGAGTATATACCACTCTGGACTATGCCGCAAATTCAGTATAAATACTAGACCGAACCGGTGAAAAATCACGAGATATTATTGTAAATCCTATTTTAAACAAGACATTTAAAATAATTTTCCGTTCAAAAATATTATTTATTATTTATTAACGCCCTATCGGGCTTTTACACAGTAAATTGACAGTATATGTATGTAAGTGTAACATAATACATGGATATAATAGCTAAATATAATTTACTCATAAGGTAATTAGAAAATAAATTTATGCAATATACTGATATGTATTATAAAACAAATGTTTAAAAAAAGAAGAAAAATAATGTCTGTTGTATCTATATATAGAAAAAAAAAACTAATAAGTAATGGCAATATACCAACGCCGTAATTAATATTGAATTTAAATAATAGTACTTGAAATGGTAAAGTAAATCAAAGTACAATATACATATCAAGTATGACCGTACATGCATACAATCATTAATATGCGTCCAAAAAAATAAATAACAAATAAACTAAGGAGTATATGAGTCAAACGTTGGAAGGTATAGAGAGAAGACTTTTTTTAAAGGTAATAAATAATGCAAGTTAATAACTAGCAAATAGGTCTGAAATTAGTTGCCTTTTGAAACTCACAAAGTTATTAACACCAAATATATCAATAAGTTCACAGTATTTGTTTGCAAGTTGATGAATTCTTGGAATTGGTGAATAGTAGTTAGTATTGAGGTTATTGTTACATTTAAAAGTGTCTTTGCTTCGATTTTGTCTGGCAGGTACATTCATATAAATTAATTCCAATAATTCAGGGCTGTCAATGAGAGATTTGATAATTTTGAATAAAAATAATATATCAGTTAGAACTCTTCTATCGGATAGTTTGAGACGTCTGGTTTCGGTACGTAAGTTATTATAATTTATAAATTCGATGGAAATATTCATTTTAAAATTGATGTACCGAAGAAATTTATTTTGTACCTTTTCTAATGGTTGAGAATGGACTTTGTAGAACGGTGACCATAATTTTGAATTATATTCTAATTTACTTCGTACTAATGAGCAATATAGATGTTTTAAAGTTAACACATTTTTAAACTTTGCCCCCATTCTCAAAATAAACCCGAGCATTCTCATTGCATCGCTAGAAGTTTCATCGATGTGTAAGTTAAACTGTAGACTTTCGTGGAATAAGATACCGAGATCTAGAATCTGTGAAACTCGAAGGAGAAGAACTATTGAATTATAACTAGGTTCTTTATCGACTTATCGCTATACTACTTACAATCAGTTTCATTTTTTTTAAATTAACTTAAATTTAAAGCATATCCGAGTTCTATAGTTCATTGAACCAGAGTTACTGACAGATGCACAACCGAAAGAAGCAGTTTTGACGGTATTATTTTGTACAAATTGTATGCATACAATTTTTTTGCGTACTCTGATTATCATACCCGCAACTTCCGGATTTGTAAGTTTCTAAATAAGTTTCTCTCAGGTAGGTGGTTGGCACAGAGGACAAACAACTGGTATTGGCACCAGGTATTTTATCAAGTCATTGATTGGCACACACTCCTTGCCTCATTCACATTAATGCGTCGCATAATGTACACTTTTATGTTATTCTCTCTTGACATGGCCCGACTTGAAGTATTTGGTCCACTAGAACGTGCCGTGTATTCCTCGGGCGTCCCAGAGTTCTTCTGCCATTCATATCATATATTCTTAGTACACTCCTTTCTTCGTGCATTCGCTGTACATGTCCACACCATCTAAGCATGCCTATCTATCTTACACACCACGCTTACATCAGATTTGCATTATTTGCAAATCTCCACATTTCTCACACGATCCTACATGTTTTTTTTTCATTAACCCTCAACAGTAGGCCCTGAAGAAAATAATTTTTCTCAGTCATATTTGGGGATACTGTGTGGATACTGTTTAAGGAAAGAAATATATACAGGGTGTATCGGCACGTACCCGACAAACTTTAACCACCTATTCCTTAGCACATTTGGAGTAAAAAATGTTATGGGTACTTTGCTGTCCGGTAACATTTTTTTTTAATAAAAAATTTACTATTCATATTTTCACCACATGTCACCAATGTTTTATCCTTTGTCAAAGTTTGAAAACCCGTCTGGCAATATTTTGTTCGAGTTTCGTTGAATAATGTACGTACGTACCTACGTTGGCGCGCTTTTACAGTCACAACGAAATGGCACAGCACCATTCGTCTCATTTTTAACTATTATTATTTAGTGTGTACGAAAGAGCGAGGACACTTTTTGACGCACTTGCTAATAACAGCTGTTGAACGCGAGAAACAAGGCAAATGACGGTGACGGAGTGTGGATTTTTTATTTATTTTTTGTTTTTAATGAAAAAAAATGTTATCGGACAGCAAAGCGCCTATACATTTTTTACTCTAAATGTGCTGAGGAATAGCTGGTTAAAGTTTGTCGGGTACTTGCCGATACACTCTGTATATGTACATTGGTCAACGACTGGCTCCTTGATTTAGGGAGGGTAAAAGTGAAGATATGTTGATCAATAGATAATCTCATTGTAAAAAATATATATATGTACATTATTGCCAAAACACTGATACATAATTTTTTTAAAGTCCATACAATACAAAAACACATATTTATCACCTCTGAACACAATTGTCAATTCTGTATTAATCTGTACTTTATTTATCAATGCTATCGATTATTTTTTAATCACCCAACTATATTATAAACTTATAAACTACCCTTCCCATTTTTTCTGCCTTACAACTCCTGTGGTGATCTGTCTTTTATTACTACTATCTGGCTGTTATTTACTTTACCGGTTTTGTTTTATATTAAGTGCTAAATTATGATATGAACTTCTTGAATCACATTAATAGCATTACCAGTAAGGGATTACAAATGCTTGAATTTATTCTCAGAATCGCTAAAGACTTTAATAACATAAAAACTATAAAATTACTTTACACGTCTCTGGTTAGAAGTCAGGTTGAATACAATGCAACCATTTGGTGTCCTCATTTCAACTCTCATTGTTTACAAATTGAAAAAATTCAAAATAAATTTTTACGTTTTATTAATTTCAAAATTGGTATTCCTATTATTGAAATCAATTATGTCAATTTACGCAGTAAACTTAACTTATCGAAATTATCTGAAAGGCGAAAAATATTTGATCTCCTTTTATTATATAAAATTGTTCATTCATTAGACTGCCCTGACACTATAAACTTGCTATCTTTACCTCCAAAATATACTAGACGGAATATTTTATTCTACAACAATAACTTCGCTACGAATTCTGTGTTAGAAAGAATACATAGGTTGGGCAATGAACTAAGTGATGTCGCTGACATATTTAATTTAAACTTCAAAACATGGCCAAATTAGTCCACCACTTTTTAAATGTAAATAATGTATGAGAAATCATTATATTTTATTTCGATTTTCTATTGTGTGTTTTATACTGTTTTTAAAAATGAAATTTGTAATTTTTATGTACTTAAAAGCCCAATAGAGCGTCAATAAATAAATAAATAAATAAACTTGTCAATTTGACTGGCCTAAAACAGGATCCATTCCTAGTTGGCTAGTCAAAGTTTTCGCATGTTTTATTGTATGATTTTTATGTGAAATAAATTTATTATAATTATTATTGAAGGAGAGAAAGTTCTGAGAAGGAAAAAGGTATTAAGGACGGATAGGAATCTAGGGATCAGTTTGTTCAGGAGTGACGGACGTATTATCTATCCTTTCTACTGTGGCGCAAGGCATTGGGTCAAAAGAGATCAGTTGGATAGGTCAAACGTTCTTCTCAAACCAGCCACGCTGTTGGTGGGTAGGCGCATCCTGAACATACCTCACCCGATGAACAACGACACCCCTGCTAAAACACCAAACGTAGCGAACCACTTGGGTTGACCTATGGCAGAGGTGTTAGTTATCCAATAAATGGTTTCTGGGGCGGCGGTACCCATACCCGCCTCCCAAATTGTGATTTTGGCTCACATACGCATCAGGAATCTAATTTCTACAGCATCCAGTCTACTTTCATACTTCTTCTGCCAATTCCATGAATTAATACAGGGTTTTCCAATAAGAGGTGTTATTTTGATATTCAATCGTAAAAGATCAATGGTTTCGTTGCTTGTGTGGCACGTAGCGCCGTCTTGTTGAAAATAAACGCTGTCCAGATCAATACCATCCAATTCCGGCATATCATATCTCTCGATAGCGCAATCCATTCACCGTAACTGTTGCTCCAGCCTCATTTTCGAAAAAGTAACGTCCAATGACGGACCTCCGCCGGACCATAAACCGCACCAAACAGTCACACGTTGAGGAAAGAGAGGCTTTTCAACAATAACTCTTGGGCTTTCCGAGCCCCAGATGCAACAATTTTGCTTGTTGACGAAGCCACCAAGGTGGAAATGGGCCTCATCACTCAAGATGATTTGCATTTGATTCACTCAAGTGAATTTTAATAATTTCAATGCGTTGTTAAAGCGTGTATCGATCCATTTTTATTAATGACGTAGTTTTTACTTGTCAAATGTAAAAAAATGACAGGTTTAAAAGTAACACCTACCGAAATAGTGGGCTATTCAAAATAACACCTCTTATTGGAAAACCCTATATGAAATAACAAATAATATAGCCATTCAAAATAACACCTCTTATTGGAAAACCCTATATAAACGAAGTGTCCTAAATGTAATAGAAATAAGTTAAAAAGTTTTATAATAGATATAAAAATGTAATAGATATAGTAATTTTATAACTAAATAAAAAAAAACATACAAAAAAAGAGTTAATTAATTAACTAACTGCTTTGAATGAGTGTCCCGGCCTTGCGATCTAGGAGGTTATGGTTTTACAGGTTTGGTGGGCGCTTTCTTTTTATTGGTTGTTAAGTCTCGTCAAATCTTTTCTAGTATTTCATATTACCTCATAAAACGCAAGGCCTCTCCTGATTTTGAAATAGATTTTGACAAGTGGATCGCCTTAATAACGCATTTATTTTAATTATTTACGTACTTTTGTAATTTTTAAGATTGCTATCCGTCTTCGTTTAGAAATTTTAGTTTAAAAAATTTCTTTCTATATTTTGTTATCACTGCAAGTACAGTTTTTTTCTTATAATAACGAGCACTCTTTTTCTAAAACACCAGCATCAGTTTACACTTGAAAATAATATAGTATTGCACAAAATTGTTCACTGCAATATAAATTAAAATAAATAAATTATTATATTGCTTTCATATTGCGTTTCAGAGAATTACGCACTTTATGTAGATATAACGCGTACCAAAATAACTATAATCTTTTTCTAAACACAAATAAACTTACTATCTGATTTGACTAACGCCTAACGAGATATGTTTTATTTACTTAAATTAATATTCTCTTAAAGGGGAACTTTGCCTTCCGACGAAAATAATTAATATTATTTGTAGCTAGTGTGATGTCATACCACGTGGGCTTAGTCATTGTACCATAGGTTCCCAAACTTTTCAGGTCGCGTACTATATTATTTAATTTTTATTTATTCATTTTATTTTAGCCATTTGTAAATCCAAGTTTACAAATATCTAATTTATTATTAATTAAATACATATTATTTAATAGCTGTACCCCGCCACGCTGTGGCTCAGTTTGTCCTTGCAGATAGACGAAACAATAGCGGGTGTTGCTTTGACGTCCAACAGATAATGCTGTTTTTCAAAAATAGAATGTTTTTCCTGTCACAGGTGACTTATATTATATAGGTACATAAAACTTCAAAAAAACATTAAAATTTCAAAGCAATCGGTGTAGAAGTTTCGGAGATTTAAGATTTTGAACAAACGAACATTATTTATATAGATTACACTTTCTATTTATTAATATGGCTGCTGCAATCCAGCTTGAATCTATCAATTGTTGTAGACTTTCTGGTTTTCGGCAGCGAATTATATATAATATTGCATTCCTTTGTATTGTTAACTATTCTGTGTATTGGGTTTGTCCTTTTATTATAGCCTAATTTCATTGCACGTTTTTGTATTATGTCTGTGAATATCATTGTTGCATATACTTATCTTTGAAAAGTATTTTGGAAATATGTTGTTTAGCATTTTATGTATAAATATCGTCGTGTTCAAGGTCAGCATTTGTTTCACTGTTAGCCAATTTAGTTTCTTTTAACATTTTAGTTACTTTTGAAAAACTTTTTCGCGTTAGTATAATTCTCATTGCTTTGTTTTGGAGAATTTGCAACTTATTTTGTTATCTGTCGTTAAATTTTGTGTTATTTGAGTCAACTATGAAATATTTTAAATGATTAGAACAATTATTTTTTAAATATTGAACTTTGTGAACGAAAAAACAATCCGGCTCGTGTTAACAAGGAATAATACTCGGGGGCCGTAGTTTGAAAGCCACTGGTCTAGACGAACAAAAATCAGAAAACCTGCAATGCTGACAACTTCATATCACAATACATGTTTTGATTGAGTATTCATATTATGGAGAGATTCCCCTTAGGAAAACCCGTGCACAACAACTCGCACACTAATATATATTACTGGGATGGCGAACCTTTGTCATATATACATAATATGACATACATCCATAGACATATGAATATTAGTAGACCTGCCCTAAGTGATTAAAAGCGTATTATCCCCACTCCCCATACCGGTTCCATTGGAGCCGGCTGTGCTCGCGTATGGCCTCAAGTGAAATTTGAAAACGTGACGTCATCATTCTTGTGCGAACTATGGTCGAGGCATCGTCGGTTCATTTTACGAAATAACACGGCAAAATGTTGACTTGTGTTATGAAAACTTGTAAAAATAGATGTGAAAAAGAAAATAAACCCAATCGTCGTATTAAATTCCATATATAAGCATTATTTTAAGCATATTCACATCGTATAATATGGATCAGTTGTAGAAACATATACTATCACATCGAGAAACGTCTGGACGCGAAACACAAAGCTGGTTGGTTGCTGGGAAGTAAATTATGAACATTTATAAAAGTGTCTTAACTAAATACTTAAACGAAATATTCGACTCTGAAAATAGAAGAAATTTTTTGCCGAATTTGGACTTCGCAAATTTGTTCATAACGTGGCGAGTAATTTGCGCTCCCATGTAAAAATGTCTATTCATTCAAAAGCAGATTTTACTTTTAAGAAGTAAATGGTGATATTATAATGCGAGATGCCTATTTACTGTCAGATTGATTTATTGACGAATCACAGTCAGCTTTACCCCCTTCGTTCTTCAACAGTTGATTTTACCCCTCGCCATTATCTTCTCGTCTATTAATTCCTATGTCTGTGCATACATCTTAAGATGGACAAACATGACGGAGCCAACGAGCCAAATAGCCCGCGCCGAGTCAAATAGCCCTCGCCAAGCCAAAACTTCGTGTATGGGGAAATTCAGGTGGCTTTGCTTGGCTCTGCAGCCTCCGCTTGATATTCGGCGAGTTAATCCACCAAGCCGAGTTAAAAGCAATGGCTCGGCTCGACCGCAAGTGACAAATCCCCGAGCTAATGGTTTGCCGGCTCTGTCGTGTGTGCGATCCCCGAGCCAAAATCCGCTCGCCATGAATTCAGACATCGAGTCGGACTGTATGGTATATCTATGAGTATGGCACACGGAGGAAAGATTTCTCCTTGGTATGGCATCTTCAAGCGGACGTCATTTTGATCTAGATGTCATAAAAAAATACATAGTTACTTTATGTTGCTATATTATTTACAACTACTTCAAATCTAATATATAATATAAAAAGAAACCCGTGTTTCCCTACCCGCCTACTTTCTTACTGGCACCCACCGGAGGTTATGGTGGTGATAGCCCTTGGTGTCACATCGAAAGTAAGAGGGTTTGGTGGAGGTGGCTGAGCGTGGGTGGGAGTGGGTGACGAACATGTTCTTTGTTATGGGATGGCCGCGAATGCTTCAGATTATTTAAGAATGAGCCCGCCGACTGTGTCGGTGAATCAGGAAGATTACGGAAAGTTCATGAAGGTTCTAGAATGCTCTATAAGGTTCTGGAAGGAGAATGTTCAAGATGGTTCCAAACTGAGTGGCGGAGTTTGTCGGTGAGTTCCGGGAAGATCGAGAATGCTCTTTAAAGTTCTGGAAGGAGCCAAAGCAACACGTGGTGGATACAGCTGGTTTTAAATAAACCTTTTTTTATTACATTTGTAAGAAAAACTATTTTATTTACGTTTATTGTTTTTTAATTATCCATTTAAAATAAACTTTATGTATTGAATATTTGTAAAAAAAAACTATTCTATTTAATTATATTATTTTTAATACTTATTATAAATAAACCTTTGTTGAATATTTGTGAAAACATAACCTATTTTGCATACTCATACTAACCCACTTCCAGACAACCGATCGAGCTGTAACTCGGCAGATAGAATCTCTGTCTATGACAATACATTCTATCATCTAGGTGGCAATCACGCACAGACATGCAGACACATACACATTTCTCTGAAATTGGATGACATTACAACCGTTAACATATGAAACAAATGTCAGTCCTACCCAATTAACCTAGATATTTGGCTCAGTTGTTCGCGAGGTTGTCCCTGGGGAGGAAGGTTCAATCCTCATTCAAACCAAAAAAACTTTTTTTTTATATTAAATTAATAAAAAATAGATACATACATGTATTATTGTAAAAAAACTGCGTATTTTACGGGTCGATTTTATTAAATGAATTTAATTGACATTCATTAATTTATTACCGGTTAGAAGCTGAGGTCAAGTGCGTCGGGTTCTCACCCGGGCGTCGTGAGTTCAATTCCCCTCTCATATAATAATAAATAAAAATAATAATTTCGTTTGTCTGCGCGGTAGTCCTTCGTGAAATTTGGATCAATGAACTTAAATTTGCTTTGAATTTAAGTTTCCCTTTAAAAATTGGAACTGATCGCTTGAAGAATTCAGAAAATATTTTTAACAACAAAAAATCTTTTCAAAATAGGGACAGATTTGCTTAAAATGCAGCCTATCCCATGATAATCAATGATAATATTGCATATTTTTGTAGTTATGTAAGATTTCTTTTAATCATTTTTTTAATGATTTGAATTTGATATAAATGTTTTCCGACCAGGGATTCCCCATGCTGAGATAAATTAGTACAGTAAAAAAGAAGAATAAATAGGTTCGCCATCCCTGTCATAGGCAATAGTTTCAATGGACCACACCAAACAACTCTTCTGAAATTAGCAGGTACGCCTGGGAAGTACCTACGAGTATTCGCGTGTATATAAGTGTACGAACACAAAGAACGCGTGTTTCGGCTTACAGATTAACAGCACTCAGTGCCTGAGTCCGCTGGAGAAGATAGGCGCCGAGTTGTGGACACATAGAACGCCGGTAAAATCCGCGCCATTTGCGCGGTAGCCTGATAGCAGCTGTCAGTTTTAACAAAATGTCAAGCTCGTCAGAAGAAGATTTTTTACTTTTAGAGAATTCTTTCTTTAAATTAAGAAATAAAACAATTGGCATTCATCCAATTAATCGTAGTAGAAAAAGTCATGGTGAATATCATCACTTGTTTTGTGAGCTTAAGGCGGACGAAGAAAGATTTTTTAAATATACCAGAATGACTTTCGAAACGTTTAACTACATTTTAAATAAAGTGGAACATCGATTAAGCAAAAGCTGGTGTAATTGGCATCGTCAACCTATTTTTCCGGAAGAAAGACTTGTTGTTACTCTGAGGTGAGTTGAGTACCTACCTATAAAATGCAATCCACCATCTTCAAATCCTTTTCTTTTTAAATCAGGCCTCACCTAGCAATATAACGGGGGAGTAGGGAAGGGGTGGATGGGGTGAGATTTGCACATCAATAATATTATAAGATGTTTATTGTCATATTTTTTTTATTATAAAAGGTTCAACTTATGTTTCATTCATAGGCACAATCAATATGCATATATTAAATATAATAGAATGTTTTACGAAGAAAAAAATAACAGGATAGTACCTTATTATATTAAATCAACAGAAACAAATCGCTCTACTCACCTGCCTCTTTTGCTGGGTGAGAAACTTACACTCGAATTAATAGTTTAACAGAAATATAGTTTAAAACATTGTTTCTTTTTCAGATATCTTGCAACTGGGTCATCGTTCAAGACTCTTGCATTTACTTTTCGAATGGGAGCATCTACAGTGGGAAAAATTGTTGCCGAGAGGGTTGCTGTATTGTGGGAAGAATTATATCAACTGCATATGCCCGTACCAACAAAAGAAATATTTAATTCAGTAGCAAAAGATTTTTTTCAAGTTTGGAATTTTCCTCACGTCATTGGTGCAATTGATGGAAAACATGTTCGCATCCAATGCCCAAAAAACTCTGGGTCTATGTTTTATAATTATAAAAAGTTTTATTCAGTGGTGCTGCAAGCTGTTGCAGATGCTAATTACAAATTTATATCAGTAGATATTGGAGGTTATGGAAAACAGAGTGATGGAGGCACCTTCAAAGCATCTGATATTTACCACCACCTTTACAATGAACAATTAGATATTCCAGAACCGGATAATTTGCCTGGAACGAATGTGAAGGCTCCTTTCGTGCTTATAGGTGATGAAGCATACCCACTTCTCACTAATTTATTAAAACCTTTTGGTGGAAACAGTTTGACAATTGAGCAACAATGTTTCAATAAACGTTTGTCTAGAGCTAGAAAAACTGTGGAATGTGCTTTCGGTATTTTATATTCAAAATGGCGTTTGCTTTCTAAAAGCATTGAAACAGATATAGCATTAGCAGATAATATTGTAAAATGTATATGTGTTCTACATAATACAATAATTAACAAGGAAGGATGTGAGCGTCATCTAACTGAAGTTTTGGTATTTAATGAACACAGACAAGACTACAGACAGGCTATAGGACGATCGTCTAATGCAGCTAAAAGTGTGAGAGATGTTTATGTAACATATTTTTCAAACAATCCTTTGCGTTACAATAATTAATTGAACTCAAATTGTAAAAATACCAATAAGAAACAAAAAAACGAGTAAAATTTGTGATATTGCTAACGAACAATACGACAAAATGGTATAGATTCTGGAGTGACGTAAATGGATTCTGACAATGAAAATTAAAAAGCATCTAAAAACCATAACCACTACCACTCTACAAGAAAACGAAATATGATAAGACTGTCATTTAGAAAAAAATCTAAATCTCAGAATTACTTGATTCAAATCAAGATATACCAGTCAAAATAAAAGAAGAGAAAAATAAATGTAAAATTTAAGAAAATATATTTAGTAATTTCTAAGTACCTACATGATGTAGGTAAAATATTTGTTAATAAGCAATTATAAGGTTTATGTTAAATATTATGTAACCATTGAACATATTATATACTATTTCAATAAAGATAAACATTAAAATGTAATAATATGCAGTTTTGTTAATTGGGGTGACTAAATACTAAACTAACGTATTTAATCAAGAATATTATTAGAATTGAAAATTAAACAACTTTTGCACTTTGTTCCACTTATTTTAGAAATGAGTGGAACAAAGTGCAAAAGTTGTTTAAATTTCAATTCTAATACAATGGAATTCCACCACGAATTAACAGTAAAAAAACTAGAAGAATATTATGTTGGTATTAGACTATGATTATATGTACTTACCTATATTAAAAAATTATGTAATATAGGTAAGTACATAAAAATACATAAAAAAATTAACGTTTAAAATCTAAGATGGACTGAGAAACATCTGCAGTGGCTGCGTCTTCTGCATTTGGACTCATGACTGAATAGGAAAACGGAGGTGATGTGAATTGCGTTGGATACGCAAATTGCTCCACCACTTGTTGAATTCTACTTCGGAATGAAAGTATTTGTGATTTTGGTATCTCTGCAACATGAGGAAGTAAACTTTTAAAGAAGAGGTGATGTTCATCATTTTCATTGTCTCTGGATTCTCTCCTCCGGGACTTCTCTTTTAAATATTCAAGTTTTTTTATTTCGATATCCACTATCGCCTGATTGTAGACATTCATCGGCTTTCTTCTCTGTTTGTTTACTGGAGTAGATGAGGAAGAAGTGTGCGGAAGATCGTCGATGCTAGGATCGATAATTTCAACGCAGTATTCATCCTGCGTATCTGTATCCATGGGTGGGGTTTGTGGAGAGATAATAGTTTCTTCAGTATCCCAGGTATCCGTGTAGTGGGTACTGGCTGTGGATGTTGATTGGTGGATGGATGCAGCTTCCTTATTAAGATTGCCAGTCGACGCCCGCGGTCTTACCACATCTTTCAGAAATAATAGCGATTTGAAGAAAGGCCATTTTGGGGTGTACGTTGCATTTGCAGCATCTCCTGAGCGGGAAGGTGGTATTCTGCCCAGCTCCACAGCAAATTGGTCTCTTAAATACTTCCACTTTTTTCGTAATTTGGTTTCTGAAAAAAATATATAATTGATTTTAGTTAAGCATTTCAATTGATAGAACATTGTTTCGTCAGAACAATAACTAAAAAATGTAAGTCATTCAATTTAACTGAAAAATATAGATTATGTTCGTTACTGTGCATTTTTACCGCTAGATGGCACTGCAATCGGTTAGGATATTTTTATGTTCATTTACATTGGAAGTGTTTGATAAACCAAAATTTTAAAACCTAAACCGAATTGTAAATTTTTGTTGTTTGTTTTTGGGGTGTTATGCCGTGTTGCGCTAACTCCTTCTTTAGCCGACGTTTCGGACAGCGTTGCAGTGTCCATCATCAGGGCAGATCCGGTAGATCCGAAGATGTGTTTTATCACACATCTTATCACACATCTTCGGATCTACCGGATCTGCCCTGATGATGGACACTGCAACGCTGTCCGAAACGTCGGCTAAAGAAGGAGTTAGCGCAACACGGCATAACATCCCAAAAACAAACAACAAAAATGCTTTTGGCCGTGAGAATCTAAAAACTTACCCGAATTGTAAATTGTATATTTTAAGTACAAACTTATGATATTTATCAGCCCCATACGGTGTGGAAGGTAAAGCTACTGTTTCTCATCTTAATATGAAAAACCCTCAGCAGAACACACGCACTTGAGTGCATGTTCCCATTAAAAGAATTCACTTGTGACATTTGAGGTTATTTCAAAAGTGAGAATATACCATCTTAATTCATTCGTCGCAAATTCTGCACGTATATTTGTGTATTTAGTAAAAACAACCGTTCATGCAAATTCATGGGTTTATTTTGCAATAACATCAAATGTCATTATTAACAGACACAAAATGTTTGATATTAGTTTATCAGCCCCATACTATTGCAGAGGGTAAAGCTATGGTTTTATAAAAAACACCCTAGCAGAACATGCTATTGAGTGCATGTTCCCATGAAAATAATTCACTTGTGACATTTGAAGTTACTGCAAAAGTGAGAACTTACCATCTTCATTCACTCATTTCAAATTCTTCATGTATTTAGTAAAAACAAAAGTGCATGCAAACTTATTTCACTCGTGACATTTGAGGTTATTATAAAATTTTCTCAGTTCGTACTTACCGTTTTCATTCATATCCTTACTGATTTCTTTCCAGCACTTGTCGACAACATTTCTGTTGCTGTGTAAGCTGTTTCTCTTATCCCAGATCGGCGATTTGTTAAAAACAGCAGCAATTAGTAAGTCGCTCATTTTGACAGGACTTGTTTATTTATGTTTTGACACTAGCTTCCAAAACAAGCTTCACTAACCGGCCGCACCGGCGAGTAGGAATTAAGAATTCATTCCGGTAAAGCTTCTCGGCGCGCCAGCGCGCGGACACAAATCTGAACCTGCCTTTACTATGTGCGTTCTCACACGTTTAGATACAAACATTCTTGTCGGCGCGCCTGCGCCAGTCGGCCGCTTACTCGCCGGCTAATCTGAAAGCCGAAACACGCGTTCTTTGTGTTCGTACACTAAAGAATTGCTTTGCTTAGTAAATCATTCAAAGCAAGAACACACTCTCAACAAATAACGTGTTTATCAAAAATTAATATTGCTTTTGATACTTTGACGTGAATTTTTATATAAATCATGAAGTTTTTCGCGGTTTCCATTTTTCTATGCGCATCCCTGGTGTTTGTCCAAAGTTTTCCACTTGAAGGAAATGCGGAATTTCAAGTCCATGATGATGGAGTGGAGATTCATGGAACTGGAGACGAACTGATGTCACTCGTCAGGAATAAAAGACAGGTATAAATATTTATATACATTTTTAAATTGGATAAATATATTGCAGACCCGTGAAAAATCACGGGATATTATAATTTAGGATTTGTGAAGCTGAAAGCATTTTACCTCTAGTAAAGATTTGAGATATTCACGACCAAAAATACTATAGTGATTTTGGGGTTTTATGCCGTGTTGCGCTACCCCTTCTGTATCCAACGTTTCTAACACTGCTACACATCTGATTACACTGTAATGTTGTCCGAAACGATGATGTCTAAAGAAAGACGTAGCGCGACACGGTATAATACCCCAAAAATTAATCATTAGAACCGCTGGTAAACTTTAAAAATCATTAGTGATTCAGATTTACATCTGTGAATTATTTTATAAATTTTATAAAAACAAATTTTAATTATGGAAATATTATTAAAATTAAATAACTTTGGTACCTATTTTATCGCTTAGTTTCCATAATCAGTTCCAATTTAGAAAATGAAAAGTTCATAGAATGCGAATAATGTTATGCGTTAAGGCGAAGCGTAATGCTAAATCACTATTTTAATTCATCTTTGTAACTAATTGGTGAACATAATGAAAACCAAAAATATGATTTAGATAAATTGAAGATTTTCCTATCGTTTCGCTTGAGTGGAATACAAATAAAAAAAAATAAATTGCTCAGTAAAAAATATAAATGTAAAATACAAAAATTTTTTTTTTAATAGAAATGTATGAACGCATAAGGGAAACAACTTTAAAAAAAATACAGTATTATAGCTAAGATTATCTGTGACAGTTTCACTTGATTAACTTTTTTGCTTTCTTATGAAATTATTTACAAAATAAATAAAAACCAGTTTTGTGCTTGAAATCGAACGTTTCCAGACTCCGTTTGTCAAGCGATTTTAATACCTATTACCTACAATATAAAGTATACCAAGAATATACACATTTTTGGCTTGTAGCTTCCTCTTAAATTACATTACGCATGAATTGTTTTTATCAGTCAACGACATAATGTAGGTCACTAGACTCGCTTTGTCGTCAGGATTTTTGACCTTCGTACCATTGACCTAATATAAATTTAATATACTTACATTATCGTACTCCTGAAGAACTTACCTACAATAATGTTTGCATGTAAAAGCCTTAGACGTGAATAAATAAATAAATATTTAATGAAAGAATTAAAATAATTTAAATTCTCCGACTTAATATTAATGTTCAAAATCGTAATTGGTAGTATAGGCAGCCCTAATTTACTTAACCTCAAAGAATTTCATGTACTTGCGCGAGCTACTCGTTCCAAAATAATGTTTAAATGTATCAATACCAGCGTTGAGCATTGAAAATACTCACTTATACCTAAATTACATGAAGTTAGTAATAGATAAGCAGATGTGGCGGATCTATTTAACTGCAAGAAGGCTATAATATCATATATTTTCAAGAAATGTTAATTAAATCTAGAAAGTCTACTTAGAAGTTTTGCGTGTACTTTCATCTCTTACTTTAATATCATTATAGAGTTTCTGATCATTTTTACTTTCTGATGTCGTTGTATTTGATTTATTGTTTATGGTATATTTATACCGTTGTTATTAAATAAATAAATAAATATTTTACATCACACACATCATCACAGGCTACCAAATTCAAACGTGAGGTTTTAGAGTTCACAGGACAAACCATATAACTCTACTTTTTTCAACAGCTAGATGAGTTTTTGATATGAAATAATATGTTTTGTTTTATTTCAGTTTAATTTTAATATCCCCCCTCCTCAACCCAATTTCAGTGGGAACTGGATGGGAGGGGGTACAGCTTTGGGGGCACGTGGAAATTATGATGTTCCTCGGGGTGGAGCCTCCGTTATGACAATTCATGACTTTGCCCCCCATGGGGGAACAAGGGTAAGATTTTTTTAAAATTATTTTCTATGTGAACATCACAAGAGTCCAACTATCCTTAACCAGTGTGTCTATGATCATCATATCTCCAATTGGAACTATGTTGTAAAAATCCTTAGGATTGTGTCTATTGGTTTAAATATCATATTTTTACATTTTCTACGGCCTTTTGTCTTGCTTACGTCAATTTATTATTATAAGCGCGAAAGGGACGTGATCATAGAATTTGAAAAATTTATAAATTTACCGGATGTTTTTTTAATAATTTAAAAAAAAACTTTTTTTATTATTGCTAGTATTTTCTTTTCGGATGTCGAATAAAAAGTTTTCAACATGCTGTGTGCAAGAAACGCATCTGTGTGAGTTTTGTGTTTTGGTCAACTTTGGTTGCAATACCTATTCTCTTAGTATCGCCCCTTTTTATATGAACTCCACACAGGAGGCTCTGATGAAAATAATTTCCCGGTGTGTTGAAGAGATGATGTTGTAGGAGGGAGGAAACACAGAGACGGGCAAATCGTCCCATAGCCGAGCAGTTGAAGTCGTAGAAACAACTTATCCTAATGTGACAAATGTCAACTGGGTACAAATGTCAGTGCCGAAGGGATCAATGATGTCAGTTCCTTAGAGCATCTTCCATTGAAATACCGGTAGAAAAAGGAAAGTCTTCCCACCTGACGCCTGTGCTCTAAAGATTGCAATTTAGCAGCCTTGGAGAAAGTCCACAATTCTGTTATTCAAACTGTACAAGGTCACATTATCATATTGTTTATCGATCAAATCTGAATATCCCGGTACCTTCCACTTCTCCCTCCCCTTCAGCCTCACAATATGCCTAGATTAGTGATGCCCACTGACCCACTGACTCCAAGCAGTAGGGAATCTAGCGCGGTACTCAGCTTTTTTTTAAATTATCTACTTTTAAAATATCATCAAAAATATGTTTATATTTCTTTCCAGGCTGGAGTTGAGGGGCGTGTTAATTTACTGAATGATAAAACCCAGACATTGACTCTAAGTGCAGGACATTCTACAAACATTGGTCCTGGGCCAAAGATGCCTGACAATACCGTTGGACTTAGCTATAAAAAGACCTTTGGATAAGTTACTTTTACTGAAGTTCTACAATACACATAACTACTTTTAATGTCAGCTATAAATAATTTTCTTTTTCACAACCCTTCAAGCATCCAACTTTGGACATAGACCTCCTTCAAAAAGTGTTGTTCAATATATATATATATGAGTCGTGTAATTTCTATATCCGCTATATCAACTTTCATTGATTTGGAGAAAACCGCAAAAAACTGTCACATCTCTAGCGTACAGAAGTAATTGCATTACAATTTTTTATAAAATGAATTGGAGTAATAAAATTTTGAAAAGCATTTATTTTTCTATATATGTCTAGCAATAATTAAGTAATTTCGATAAATAAAATGGATAAAGCGGATTTTGATACTCACTTCGTGATATAGAGGCTTTTGAAAGTCAACTGAGCCGACATGGCGGGTTTAGAAACACACGCGTAGATCATTTTGACACACGAGCGTGGCGTCAGAGCGGCGGCCATATTGTATTTTGGCAAAATAACTGCTTGTGATTGGTTGAATCCGATATAGCGCGTTTTGATAGTAACTTTCTGTATGATATAGCGGATTTGGTTTCTCACTCGCAGTTTTAACATGGTTTTTGGTTGTGATAAGGAGGGTTTTGAAACTCAATTTTAGGCTCCTCTTTTTGCTCGCAAAAATGTGAACAAGATGTCATACTCAGATCATTTTGTCAAAAAATCAGATATAGAGGCTATAGAAATTATAGGATTCATATGTTCAATTGTATAATAAATAATATTATAATGTGTATTGTACAATTTGACAATAAAAAGTATAAATATAAAATGGAACTAGTTTTATTATACAGCAATACTGATTTGAAACACATTAAACTGTATTCAGGTGTGAGGTTATGTTTGACTTCCAAGCATGAAATTTGACAAGAGAAACAACAATAATTATTCTAAGGATGGGTTGTTTCGCAGAATTTGAACAATTCATCAAATTTCCAATAAAGTCCAATTCAAGTTTTGTTACTATCATAGTACTGTGAAACAACTTGCTCATGATGAAATAATAACAGAACTTGAATTTTAAATTTGATGAATTAATTTAATTTAATTTTGATGAATTAATTTAATTTAATTTTATAGTCTCACACATACTCTTCTATTATTCTGACTCTTGACATGGCCCAACTCGAGTATCTGATTCACTTGATCGTGCCATGTCTTCCTCGGCCGTCCCCGACTTCTGCTACCATTCGCATTTGCATCATATATCCTCCTTACACTCCTATCTTCGCTCATTCGCTCTACATGCCCAAACCATCTAAGCGTGCCTTTCTTAATCTTACTCATTACGCTTACATCAGCCTTGCACTCTTTGCTGATCTCCACATTCCTCACACGATCAAACATGGTTTTACCACACATAGGCCTCAGGGATCTCATTTCAACAGTATTCAATCTACTTTCATCCTTTCTTTGCCAGTTCCATGCCTCACTTCCATACATCAAGGTAGGTACCAGCACTCCGTTGTGGACTGCTAACTTCGCTTCTTTGGACAATTTTTTGTTAGCGCCAACTGCGTTCAGTCCTCCATTATCATTCATCCAATCAAGAAAACAAAATCGAAATTCAATTAGATGTATTTAAAAAAAAAACTGGTTAGCAAATACTTACCATCAGTTTTTCACTTATACTATGAGTTCCGGACACCACGTATAATGTATGCATGAGTTAGAGGTTTATTAAAATTATTAAAAATACTGCAATAAAGGAAAAAAATAATTTAATTAGAAACATAGTCACTGCACAGAGTTAAAACAAAAACAAAATTCAGTAATATTTAAAAAAAAATACTTGAAACCACAACATAGGAACTAAAATTATATTTTACACAATTAGAATGATTCCATTTAAACATTTTTAATTCATACAAACTAAAAAACACAAAATTCATAATATTATAATAGTCTATGTTATTAACTAATCGACTTGCGAAATAATATTGAAATTGGTTATGGTTTATGATTGAAACCAGAATACCATAGACTTCTAAGGGAAAAAGTAGAAATTAAAAATTTCTGGTTTCATTTTTGTTCACGAATCATGTTTTATATCTCAAATCATTTAGGTTGAGTTGTTTTGCAAAAATTCTAATGTAACATTGTCAGGTCTAACAGCGCCATTTACTTTTTATGACATTTTAAAAGCCATCGTTAAACTGCGATTCTAGGTTTGTTTAAGCTTTTAATCAAACACTGATCAGCTGTCAAGAATGACAACATGACAGTTTTTAATTTCTGCTGATCAAAAATTATTCAAATGCGGAAACAGGCCTGGAATCCGCATTTAACGGGGACCTTTCATATGTCATAAAAACAAAATGGCGCTTATTGATCATTTGATGAAAATTTTAATTTCGCAACAATATCACGAAATGTAAAAAACACACTGATGCAAAGAAAAATATTGAGATTTGGTGAAATATAATGAAAATATTACATATGCATACAATATATTATGATTATTTTATTAATTACCGTATTTTTGTGAGTTATTTATGTAATCATTATTTAATGAGGTTGTACAGCTTTTAAAGTCTTTTTTGATTAAAATATTAGTAAGTCAATAAGTATTACATTCATAATGTTAAATAAAATCCATCATTAATTTTTATCTTCGTCCATATTATGCTTGTGATGCAATAACACATATTAGTTTTTTTTTACAACTAATTAGTTTTAATTTGAATAGGTACTTTTTTATAGTTAGCATTTTATGTGATGTACGGGGATTATTATAAATACAAACATTCTTAAGTTTCGTGACAGAAGTATACAATTTTCTAAGATATGATACTTTGTCCATACAATGCTTAAAATCATAGATACATAGCTTTTACCGCACTTAAAACCCTGATCATTCTCATACATTTTACATATTATCTTTGTTGACTTCTAAACATTGTTATAATAAGCGTGTCTACTCTCATTTGTTTGGTAGAATGTTCGTAGACTGTAATCAGACTCGTTCAAATGGAATACACAATATATGATTATAACCCAATAACACAGACAACAACTTCAATGATAATGAAGATAACGATATTACTGAACGATAAGAGAGATATCACCAATATTGCCGACGAAAAATTAAGTTTTTTACCGACCGACAATGAAGATAACAACGATTTCCATCAACATCGAAGATATCTACTAAATGTACAAAGCGATAATGCAGATTTTAACATAGATAATGAAAATGTCAATGATTTCTACCAGCCCTTATTGAAGATACCAACCAATAATGAAGAATTTCAATGAACTGATAACGAAGATATCAATGATTTCTACCAACCGATAATGAAGTTATCAATGATTTCTACTGACCGATAATGAAGATATCAATGATTTCTACTGACCGATAATGAAGTTATCAACAATTTTTACCAACCGATAATGAAGATATCAATGATTTCTACCAATAGATAATGAAGTTATCAACAATTTTTACCAACCGATAATGAAGTTATCATTGATTTCTACCAATCTATAATGAAGTTATCAATGATTTCTACTAACAGATATTGAAGTTATCAATGATTTCTACCAACCGATAATGAAGATATCAATGATTTCTACCAATAGATAATGAAGTTATCAACAATTTTTACCAACCGATAATGAAGTTATCATTGATTTCTACCAATCTATAATGAAGTTATCAACAATTTTTACCAACCGATAATGAAGTTATCATTGATTTCTACCAATCTATAATGAAGTTATCAATGATTTCTACTAACAGATATTGAAGTTATCAATGATTTCTACCAACCGATAATGAAGATATCAATGATTTCTACCAATAGATAATGAAGTTATCAACAATTTTTACCAACCGATAATGAAGTTATCATTGATTTCTACCAATCTATAATGAAGTTATCAACAATTTTTACCAACCGATAATGAAGTTATCATTGATTTCTACCAATCTATAATGAAGTTATCAATGATTTCTACTAACAGATATTGAAGTTATCAATGATTTCTACCAACCGATAATGAAGATATCAATGATTTCTACCAATAGATAATGAAGTTATCAACAATTTTTACCAACCGATAATGAAGTTATCATTGATTTCTACCAATCTATAATGAAGTTATCAACAATTTTTACCAACCGATAATGAAGTTATCATTGATTTCTACCAACCGATAATAAAGTTAACAATGATTTCTACCAACCTATAATGAATTTTTCAATGATTTCTACCAAACTATAATGAAGTTATAAATTATTTATATGAACCGATAATGAAGATTGCAACTCAATCAATAATTACAATCTCTTTCAACCGTGATTTCAGCCAACCGAACATAGTACACAAGCAAAACAATTCATTGTGACGTCACGCAGCTAACCAATCTTAACTTCTTATGCTTTCTGCACTTCTTCTACACATTTCTCTACTTTTAAACACAGTCTATTCATTAACATCACTATCGTATCAACTACACATTGAAATATCGAGATATATTACGTATTTATAATTAATTAAAAATAAATAAATAAACCAAATTAGTATATTAATAATAATAATCAATTAATAACGCCTTAAATGAACAACATTAATAATGCGAAATATACAAACAAAAAAATTACATATACGAGACTCCTTTTTTACAAAAACCAACCAACAGGTAAATTAAAACTATAATAATTTAGCTAGCGTGGTACAGAAGGGTATTAAAAAGAAATAACTTAATAATATAAAAAAAACCACAAAGAAATCATCATTAACGAAGCAAAAGTAATTAATTTTTACATTTCAATAATTAATAATCACAGAAATTTATTAACTCATACAATTTTTTTTTTCAGTACAATTTTAACACAAATTAATAATTATTAATTTTTTTAAACTCTTTTACGCTATCCTAAAGGGTAGGCAGAGAATATTACATTTCTATTTGACACACAACACTCACATCACACATTTTAAAAATGTTTTCGCAATATATATTTTAATAATAATTTTTTTTGAATTTTCAAGAAAAATAAATATTTTTTCCAAATTGCAAAACGCACACGTTAAAATATTCTCTTTATACCAATACGTAAGATATATATTTTTAATATGAAGAAAATAAATTGTTTAACTTTTGAGATATGCACATTGTGAATATATGGGCTCAATTTATATTATTATTAGCACAGGACACTTCTGTGAATGTACCTGTTTTTCTTGGGTCGGGACTGTTTCAACTTTGACATCTGAACAGTCCCCGTTTAATGCTGATCCTCTGCCCGTTCCAGCATTTGAGATCAAATCGATCATGTTGTTATGCTTGACAGCTTATCTCAATTTGATCAAAAGCTTTAACGGTCCGAGAATAGTCGTAAATGTGATTAATCCTGTCTGCATAATTCCTAATAGAAAGGTTTTCTCCAATCTCAACATTTTTTTATTTATAAAACATCTTTATCTCATTTGTTTTACGTTATTTACACCAAAAAAAACTTGACGATATTATCGAAAAATATAATCTATTTAAGTGGCTCAAAATGAAATAAAATTGCTGTGAATTCTTTTAAAGCAAGCGTTAGATTAGGTTTTTACCTTGTTTTCAAAATGTACGCTAAAAAGCTTGAATAAAATACAAAAAAGTTACGTACAAAGTGATGTCTTATGTTATAATATTTCTTCAAGGGATATTTCACTTCATTTTTTTAATATCGGATAACTGCTTTAACTTCGAGCAATTCGAGCTATAAAACAAATTAATAATTGATTAGCATTTTCAACAAAATTAAAACAACAACAAAATTCACATCAGTTTTCAGTGAATAAAAAATTATTTTGAAGCATTTTTGGTGCTGTTAACCCCTCAGGCCAATTTGTTCGCTTTTGGGAAGCTCATATAAATCTTATAGAAATTTTTGTATCTCCCTTACTGTCATGGTGAGAAATATGATCTAGACAGTGTTAAAAAGAGAAAACACCATGATTTATATTCAAATCTATAAGTTTACCATAGAAAATTTTAAATGTAAACCTCAGCAAAACCAAAGTTTACGACCGCAATCTGAGAAAAAATTATGAAACTTTTTTATAAATTATTTTTATATGAGACAAAAAAGTGAATAAATAATTAATAATAATAACAAAATAATTCATTTGTACAATAAAAAGTGAATTTTTTTGTTATCAGTAATTTGAGTTCAATGTTTAGACAAAAATAAAGTGAGCCCTTTTTAAATGTTTGCATAATAAATTTTGAAAGCGTATTTCATCACCTTTCGAAAACAGTTTTTAGTTTTAGGATACTTTCAGAAATATTCAATTTATTTGGATTTTATTACAAAGCAGAAATACTCCGACCTTCTGACAGCAATGCCAGAGGCCTGAGGGATTAGTGACAACATTTCAGAATGATACTTAAAATTTTTATGTAAAGTTATTAAAATGATCATTTATAGTAATATTTTTTAAATTAATCCTTGTTTTCTTTTCTAAGCCAACTTCGATACTAAGCTATGAATGTAATTTACATATTTATAATATTCCTACGTAATGGCAGTGACATTATATGCAATATTCATCATTTAATCAATACATTATCATATTATTTAAGGGTCAAGATTGCTTAAAATGATTAACTTCCTATTACACGAATATTCAAATTCATCTACATTCAAAAATAGGCTTTGTCGCCCCTAAGAAAAATAGAAGTTTAAGGGTCATTTTCCTGAGACAGATAAGGTTGTTACAACGAGCTTAATTAAAAAAATATCATAAGATTTAAAAACTTTATATTAAACACATAAATTTAATAATAAATATTTAAATTTACTTTCGCGTATTCTATTAAAAATTTTATTTATAAAGCAGGGCGCACAAGAGAAATCCAACGCATTTAAATAGTTTTACCGGCATGAAGTTTTAAATGCGTTAGTTTTTTTCTAGGTGCCCTGTATTTTGATCAAATAGTGCATTATTTCAAGCAGTAATTAGTATATGCGGCACATAGCTCCGTTGTGACCTCTTCTTCTATCTCAACAGAAAGAGAGATTACAATTGAACTATGGCGGCAGGACAATACAATGATTAAAATTAAAATTTTACATACAATAATTAGAAGTCCAGGACAATAGCTTTTATTTCTGGAATAAACAATGCAGCGCCTTCTATATTTTTATAAAAAAAGTACTAGCCAAAAGTGCCATTAAAATTTTCAATTAGATTCATGAGAAAAGCTTAATAGCTTTTTCGCCTGTTGCAGCATTATCAAACAAAGGAATGTTTCGAAAACATATTATCTTGAAATCAGGAGGCTAAATCATATAAGCAAAACTAAAAAAAAAAGAAAACCTTTTTTTTTTAAACATGGAAGAAAATTTATTTGTATTATCATTATTTTTTTAATCATAACATTACAAAAGCAGTTATTGCACATTTAATTAAAGTTAGTTATAACCTGATGATTGTTGACCGATTTTAATTGGTTAAAATTAATTTTAGTGTTCTATTAGATTGCTCCACAATAATAATATGTATAAATTTGTTAAAGTTATTAATGAGAGTTCAGTTGGAATAATTGTGTGCACTCATCTCATCTCATGGTCTGAATACAATATTTAGAAGTCGCTAGGGCATTATTTACTTCCAGAAGAAAAGCAAACCTCATTTTTTCTTTTTCACCATCTTCTCGGCAAACGTGAGAACGCCGCTGTTCCCCTGCTGGCCGCCTGTCATACTAGAGCTGGACTTTTGCAAGTGCGTCGACTCCAACTTCTGGGCATTTGAAGCTTCCGGCTTTTGGGCATTCGGAGATTCTGATTTCTGCAAATTTGACAAATCTGTCTTTTGGGCATTCAAAGGTTCCAATTTCTGCAATTTTAAGACATCTGACTTTTGGGCATTCGAAGAATCCAATTTTTGCCCATTTACCAAATCTGTCTTTTGGGAACTTGACGATTCAGATATCTGAGCGTTTGATGAATCTGATTTTTTCACACTGGCCGAATATGACTTTTTCACACTGGTCGAGTCTGGCTTTTTGAAGAGAGATGAGTCAGAATTTGACCCGCTTGAATCTGACATTTTGACAGAATCTGACTTTTTTGAGTCTGACTTTCCCCCGCTCGACGATGAATCTGACTTTTTCACATTTGAGTCTGACTTTCCACCACTCGAAGAAGAATCTGTCATTTTCACACTGGGTGAATCTGAATTTCCCCCACTGGAAGAATCTGACATCTTCGAATCTGAGATTTTCATACAAGACAAATCTGACTTATTCAAAGACTTTGAAGAATCAATGGAACTCTTTGATTCTGAATTAGAAGAATCTGCCCTCGTTATGTTTTGACTCTTAGACAGTGAATCCAATTGCTTTACGGCTTCATTTGAAGAAGTATCCTTTGTAAAACTCTGACTGACTTTCATTTTGGAACTCGCTTCTGGTAATTTACACGTATTCGCATTTTTTACTGGTGAAATAGTTTTATCACAATTATCCTTTGTCGATTTATCTTCACTTTTATCATTAGATTTAGAATTAATTCCACCTGTCTTTGAAATGCTTTCACTTGAAACTTTGACATCAATTTTGTTCAAGAAGTCTTCTTTACTGCGACTTCTGGACTGAATTACACTTGCTCCAGTTTGCGATGCACTAGATTTTTGGTCAAGCTTTTCCATGCTTTTGCTATTCAATGAATTTTGACGATTTACAACGACCGTCTCTTTTGGAGTTATAGCAGATTTGGACATTGCATCTGATTTGATAACGGCTGCGTAAGTTTTGGGCGGAATTTGATCAGATTTAACAATATCCACACCAGTTGCAACAACCGTTTCTTTTGCGTCAGTCTTAGTCGGCGGTGAGTCTTTTTTGCTGGGAGAAATAATATGTTTGTTCGATGTAGATTCCTGTCCGTCCATTTTACCCTTAAAGAACCGTTGTTGGCTATCACTGAATCCTTTAGGAGACCGACAATACTGACTCGTTTCTTGTACTGATTTCAGATTCAAACTCTCAAGTTTCGAGGTGATTTGTTCGACCAACGAAGGAGATCTCGGCAATTCTTGGTTCCTGTTCATTTCAGATATGATTTGAAAAGGTTGCTGACATTTCTTACTATTCCCTTCGGGGTCCTTCAAACTCATTTCCAACAAACTAGGCAATTTAGTTTCCTTACCCAATTTCTTTGTTTCGGTCACATTAAAATTTGGCTCAATCATTTTAACGTCTTTCTTTTCCTCGTGTCGTTTGCGAGACGGGCTGGCGTGCATATTTTTATGGATGAATCGTTCTACAAAGGAATCGTCATTCATGCTTGTGATCGAACTGTCGGAAATATCCAAAAAACTTGAAATATCCGACGTAGGACCAGTCGTGTTAAAATCGCTTGATAAATCCATTATTGTTTCGGAAGTCTGGGTAGTATCCAACGAAGAATTGAGCGATGAATCGAAAGTATCGTCCAAACACGTTGTTTGAGTGACTTTCTTTTCGTTTTTCTGATCTTTCAAAATTGGTACACCTTTCTGATCGACGACCAACATCTGTTTTTCTGACTCTGCTATCTTTTGTTCAATGCTTCTTTCGTCTCCGACCATAGTAGATGCGGCATTAGTTGGCGAATCTTTTTCTTCAGCGATTCTCGGCAAAAGTTCTCCCGGAGCGGCGAGGCTCAGCGAAAGCCGTGCCTGACTTCCGCCTTCCATGGAGAGCCTCGCTTGGTTTCCGCTTTCCATGACGGAAAACTGTCCCAAAACATCGGAATTGGAATGATTTGATGAGCTGTGGTTGTTGTCGTCTGAGTTTGAGTTGCCAGCTTGACTGTCAGAATTTTGCTGACGTTGCAAAGTTTTTTGCTGAGGTATCACAACGGCGAAACTGGAATTGGTCGAAGGACCCAAAGTGTGTTGCACAGAGCCACCAAAGTGATGTTTGCTGTTGCTAGCGCTGTTGTGGTTTTCTGGGGGTTCAGGAGTCTTATCAGGGACCCCGGAGACCGGGGGGGCCGCAGATGCAAGAGGGCGCCACAGGGCGGAGCCCCCTTTGCCACGGGAATGGGCGGGATTCGAATTGGCAGCTTGAGCACAACATAGCGGAGAAATCAGGGCACATTTACTCTCGGCCGAACGAGGATGAAGTCTGTAACGAAAAAATATATTTAAAAACAAATTATATATTTTAATTCAACAAATCGATTATTACGTGTGGATCTGTAGATAAATGAGTTTTGTTTGGAATTGGTCTTACAATGAGGGAGATTAAAAGTAAGCGACTGTCTGCTGTTGCGATTGGGAACATGGAATAATAGGCGTTGAAGAAGATCAGGACTATCGATTAAATTATGTGTAATTTTAAATAACATTACCGAATCTGCTATATTTCTTCGGAAAGTTAACGTCTGTATATTGAAGAACTTTGCAGTCTTCATTACTAATATGAGATCGAAAAGAGCGGAAATTAAGGTACCTTAAAAATCTATTTTGAACACTTTCAATTCTATTTTTATGTATTGCATAGCCTGGGTTCCACACTTGTGATGCGTATTCAAGGACACTAAGTTAAGTTTAAGTTTAAGTTATTAACAAGGAATAAAGATTGTTGCGATAACTTAGTGGTTAACTGCTATTGCAATGGCTAAAAACTATTTATCCGGAGCCTAAGACATCCCTATTGCGGTATGTTATGAGGCTGGCAGTAATGGGGTGGGGAAGGAGAAGGAAAGAGGAAGTACTTGGGTTATACATATCTGGCCACCAAACACGGCTAACGCCATTTCAAGCAATGTTTCAATTCTGAATCGTGGTATTGTACCAGGGCAATACTGAGAGTATCTACCACTCTGGACAGTAAGAGGTTCAGAGTTCAAGTCTCGACAGAGCCAAAACGGATTTTTATGATTCGGTGATTATTAATACTGTTTCAATATACAGGGTGTATCGGCACTAACCCGACAAACTTCAACCAGCTATTCCTTAGCACATTTGGAGTAAAAAATGTTATGGGCACTTTGCTGTCCGGTAACATTTTTTTTTCAATGAAAAACAAAAAAATTAAAAATTTCCACACTCCATCACTATCATTGGCATTGCTTTTCGTGTTCAACAGCTGTTATAAGCAAGTATGTCGAAAAGCGTCTTCGCTCTTTCGCACACACTAAATAATAATAGTTAAAAATGAGACGAATGGTGCCGTGCCATTTCGTTGTGATTGTAAAAGCGCGCCAATATAGGTACACACGTGCATTATTCAACGGAATTCGAATTAATATTGCCAGATGGGTTTTCAAACTTTGACAAAGGATAAAACAATGGTGACATGTGGTGAAAATATGAATAATAAATTTTTTTATTAAAAAAAAAACATTACCGGACAGCAAAGTGCACATAAGATTTTTACTCCAAATATGCTAAGGAATAGCTGGTTAAAGTTTGTCGGGTACGTGCCGATACACCCTGTATTTTTTTAAATGTATGTACCGAATAGTCAAGACAGATAGTTGTGGTGTTATAAATGCAGGCTACAGACAGACAATATCAAACATTTAAGGCTACCGATGCTAGATGCAATATAAACATGCTTTATTAATTTTTAATAACACTAAAGTGGTGATAACATATAACATGAAAATAATAAGATTATTTTATTCTATATGTACTTACTTTGGTATTATAAAAGAAAAATGATATGGTGATTATAAGCAACAATAGTAAAATATTATTTTATTGTTATATGTTATATAAACATTTTTAAAGCTGAAAGAAAGTGTGAATAATTTTGTTAACTGTGAAAAAAAAAAAAAAGTGTTAGTACAAAAAGTGAATAAAAAGTTTTAAAATATAGATAGATAAAGTAGAAGAAAAAATACATAATGATAATTGAAAACAAGCTAACGAAACATCATGCCGTTTCTCCGCAGGGGTAGGCAGAGAGAATAGACCTCCACACAACACTGTCTTGGAACACTCCTCGCTCCATTCACATTCATGCATCATATCAAACAGTCCCATCTGTTATTCTGACTCTTGACATGATCCAAATCAAGTATAGTGGAACCTCTTATAAAGAGCACATCCTATAACGAGTAATTCACACAACGAGCAAAACAGCTGATGAAAAAAATGCTACATTAATGAGCGACATTTTGCATAACGAGTGACGCAGAAAGGGCAAGTGCCATCTTCACATCAGTCACTTGCGAGCCTGGACTTAAACGCCAATGCGTCAATCATTGGTTAGCACTCGTTCTGCTAGCACGTTAGTGTCGCATGTAATCACACATTTTTCCAAACTTGTGTTCAGACATTATTTGTACATAAGAGAATAAAAGTAACTGTAGAAATAAAACTCGTTATGAGAGGTTCCACTGAATTGGATTCAGTCGGTATTGCCGTTTCATACTCAGACATCTCCAATTCTTCTACCATACAGTATGAAGAAAAAAATATTGTACAGTAAATACATTTTTTAATTTTTTATTTCACACGCCATGAGGTGGTATTCTCAGTGTTATTTGTATGCAAATGATGTTTACAGATTCAATTTATTCATAATATGATTGATAATACATTATGATTATTGTTTTAAAATTCTGTTTGATTAAAACATATTTTAAATAAAACAAATTTATTTCTTCATTATCAACCAACCATACGTTTGACAAAAACACTGGCGTCAGTCTATTACATAAAAACGGAATAGGCCTTAGGTTGGATAACTTAGAGGCGCTAGAGTTAAGGAAAGCCAAAAACGTCAATAGCAAAGTCATCAACAACCAAATAAACCTAAATAAAAGCCCTATACTCAGATTGTTCCCTATTGACAAAGAGCACTCGCATCTCAATCTCCCACCTATCCCTACCTCTTCCACTGTAGCTCAGACCGTCTACTTACCGTGATATCAACACATGTTAATTTATATTTTAGATGTTTAGGTTTAGTATTATACTGTCCTGATGAAGCTACGGTTGTAGCGAAACCCGGTCGACATTAAGTATTTACCTATAAGTGATGTTTACAAAGTTATTGTTTAATTTTAAATTAAAAAACAAATTTAAGTAAATTAAATAAGAAATGTGAGATATGTCTGAAAGATTTTTACGAGGTTAGAGTGGAGTATGAGTATTATGATTTTGCATCATATATTTTATTTACACTGATTTTTTCGTTCATTCATTCAACATATCAAACCCATCAAAGCGTCTCCTTCTTAACCTCTTGACAACCAGAGCATTCATAGAAGAAATGAAGATATGCTAGTAGCGCAACGCACTTGCCTAGATTTTTTGGAATTTTTAAATTAAAAAATTCTCCCTGGCAAGGATATAATGTATCTTAACATGTCAACTGTGGATGGGACACAAAGGAACTGTATGCAGAATAAGTTTAAAGACGCTTGCACTAAATATTGATTTAGAAAATACTTTGTATTTAATGTATACAGCTTCTCTGGTGGCTTTCGAATAAATTTTCTACAATTTTTCGGCGTGTCATTTTTTTCTCAAGGTCACGGACATCACCACAGTCAACTGGTTGATATTATTTTGGCTTGTCATTTCGTCACTTGCAAACATATTTATTTTATCTATGAAAAATTTTGCTCTGTAACAATCTTGCTTAGTTGTTCAGTTTGACATTAATTGCTGTAGAATTAAAAATTTTGCTCTGTAACAATCTCGCTTAGTTGTTCAGTTTGACATTAATCGCTGTAGAATTAAAAATTTTGCTCTGTAACAATCTCGCTTAGTTGTTCAGTTTGACATTAATCGCTGTAGAATTAAAAATTTTGCTCTGTAACAATCTCGCTTAGTTGTTCAGTTTGACATTAATCACTGTAGAATTAAAAATTTTGCTCTGTAACAATCTCGCTTAGTTGTTCAGTTTGACATTAATCGCTGTAGAATTAAAAATTTTGCTCTGTAACAATCTCGCTTAGTTGTTCAGTTTGACATTAATCACCGTAGAATTAAAAATTTTGCTCTGTAACAATCTCGCTTAGTTGTTCAGTTTGACATTAATCGCTGTAGAATTAGTGATCGCTTAGAATTAGTTATCTCAAGTAGTGTCGTTCTCCAGAAGCTGATCAGTGATCAGAAATGCCTGTGATCTTCTAACAACTGTGTGATGAGTAGAAGTAAACTATTCTAGCGTGGGCCCAACTAAAGATCAGCCGGGAGACTTTCTGCAGTAAGTGCGCTATATTGCGTAACTTGGTAACTCTCTTTGGTGTGGGGGATTTAGACTTCCATCGTAATCATAAGTATACAAATGGCAGAGAGGAGAACCAAGCTCTTATCTGTAACCCATTGAGGTGTCGCAAAACAACCTCATCATAGCACAGATTCTCATGTATACACTTTCATCCTTCCTCTGCCAGTTCCATCCCTCACTGCGATACACCATCCTGATAATTCAAATAGTTAGTGCGGAAAAGTATGAAAATTCTAATTAGGAATAATATATGATACTTTAAGAAATGCTGAAGGGTAAAAAAAGATGATAAAAAAATTATTATAAAAATTAAAAACCAAAATAAAAATAATACCTATCAGGGCTGAGCGCCCTCCGCAGTAGGGGAGAGGCGGGTTCACGGGGCCAAGCCCTGGCGGGGGCCCGAGCGTGCTCCCGCCCCCGCCCCCCCCCACCCCCCATGGCCCCCAAACCCGGGGGGCCCAGCACAGGGGGACCGCCGTGGGCGCAGGCCACCGCCAGCGGGGAGGGCGATCTGCAAGGAGAATATGATGACGCAGGGTATTTACGGGGGATTATATATATTGATATGTAATATTGGGATTATACTGATATTTAATATTGGGATTATGTTTATATGTTAAATTTGGATTAGGTAAATTGAAATTTAATATAGGGAGTGTGTTGAAATGTAATATTGTGATTATATTGAAATGTAATATTGGAATAACACAATCCCAATGTACAACATTGGGATTGTGCGAAAATGTAACACTGGGATTATGTTGAAACATTAAATTGGGATTAGGTATTTTGAAATGTAATATAGCGATTATAATTAAATATTGGGATAATATTGAAATTTAATAATACGATGGATCATAATATTGGAATTACACTAAAATTTAATATTGGCGGTAATAGGAATAATAGTGAAATCTAATATTGGGTAGTATTAGGGATAATAAGGGAACTGCAGTGAATTATAGTATGACCTAAAAAAATATTTATATTAAAGATCAACAAATGCTGATTCTGAATATATAATTATTCTATAATAATTAAAATTACACATAAAATTATATTGTCTTTTAAAAAAGATTAAAAACCATAAGCGACTTAAACGCCCTGCGATTGGTTGGAAGGTTCTGACAGAATTTAGACTGCTCCCTCACGATTGGTTCAGCCGCATGCACTAAGAATGCTGGCAATTTTTTGCACAATGTCGCATTGTGTGGATTCGCATACAGATCATCACGCTATATACAAACTATTTAAAAAGTATTCATGTTTTTTTAAAATTCTCCTTATTTTATTTTGAGAGTTACACGATTTCGATATCACTTATACATAGTGATTTGTTTTTGGGGTATTATGCTGTGTTTCGCTACCTCCTTCTTTAGCCAATGTTTAGGACAGCATTGCAGTGTCCAACATCAGGGCAGATAAAATTTCAAATCATACTCGATATATCACGGTTAACAAAACAGAAAATAGAATTCTCTCATTTCCCAATACATAATATAGTGATTTTTTTAACACAGCTTTTTTTTTATCATATATCCCCAATGTAAAAACGTTATAGGGATTGTATTGAATTTTAATATTGAGTGGTAATAGGAGATAATGTCAAGTTATAAGAAATTGGGTAGTAGTAGAAAATACAATGTAATGTTCAAGTGTAATATTGGGTGACAATAGAAATTTCATGGATTTTTAATAATAGGTGGTAATAAGGATTATATTGAAACGTAATATTATGTTGGAATATGGATTTAAGTATAGGGATAGCACTAAAATTAGGAATTTACAATTTTATATTGAATGTGTAATAGGGATTATATTGAAATGTAATATTAGGTTGGAATATGGATTTAAGTATAGGTTAGCACTTAAATTAGGAATTTACAATTTTATATTGAATATGTAATAGGGATTATATTGAAACGTAATATTAGGTTGGAATATGGATTTATGTATAGGAATTGCACTTAAATTAGCAATTTTATATGGAATATGTAATAGGGATTATATTGAATTTTATTAAATTATCTTGTAGGACACATAATTATTAAATTTCGATTTAAAGATGATTATATTGTTTATTAATTAATGTACATGACTTTTAATGGTTTTCATATTTCATATGTAAAAGCACATAATATATATTTTTTTAAAGCAATAATAACTACATATTAACCAAATAAAAAGCGATGAAGTTTTGTTATAGAAAAATTAATTAAATAAATAATAAAACAGAATAACAACATGCTTGACTTTGAAAAGTTGAATTATTTAAATTTATGAAATAAATATTATAATATTCACATTTTTTTAAAGAGAAGCCATTGTTATGATACACACATTATTGGCATTCTTTATGAACAAATTCAAAAAGCACCGTGAGAATATTATGTTGTGACAAAGATTATATTTTACATGAAGAATATACAAAGAAAATCTTGGTAAAGATAATGTAATGTAAAAAGAATAGTTTAGAAAATTTACCAGAAGATTATTATGAATAAATAATATTATTAAAACCTTATGAGACCATTACCCCATCCACCCAGGCCAAGCGGCAAGCAGAGATTTCATATTAAAAAATAATTTTCAAAAAAAAAAATTTTTTCTCAAAAGTAAAAATTATCAAAAAAATTTAAATTATCAAAAAAATTTTCAACAATTTAAAATTTTCAAAAAAATTAAAATTTTCAAAAAAATTAAAATTTTCAAAAAAATTAAAATTTTCAAAAAAATTAAAATTTTCAAAAAAATTTAAATTTTCAAAAAAATTTAAATTTTCAAAAAAATTTAAATTTTGAAAAGTTCAGAATTTAGGTCTCAGACGGTTTAATTGTTTAAGAAGCAATAAATAACACAGATTATGAATGTGTGATAAATCAACAATACAGAAAGCAAATAGATGATAATTAATTATTCCAAAGCCCTCTACTCTAGTTTACCTTATGTTACATAGGAGATTACAATTTGGTAGCGGAAATAGATATTATAACGCAATCAATACTCTGCGACCTAGGAAAGAAAATATACAAACTGTTAACCAGGGGAAAGGAAAAATACATTTATTAAAAATTAAAAATATATCTATGTATAAAACACTTTACTTGGGTTCAAAGTTTAAAGCCATCTAGTTTCGGTCAATTTGCATTCTTTAGCGCATTATAATGAACGTATTTGTTAAGATTAAGATAGGGACGCTTAGACGGTTTGAGTATTTAGAGCGGATGAACGAAGAAAGGCGTGCAATGAGAATATAATGATGTGTAAGTGAATGGTTAAAGTTATATTAAGTTTATATGCATTTTTTAATATTTACTATAGTTGTAAAACTGCACATCTCAACACAGGAATTCCCGAGTGAGATGATTTTATTGTATTATACTGGTTTTAGAATAAATTAATAAAGTTAATCAAATATGCAAATAGTCAAAATATCAGAAGAGTATGTGTGAGACGATATGTGATTGTGAATGAAGTAAGGAGAGAAAGAGACGCTTAGATAGTTTAGGCATGAAGAGCGAATGTCAAGCGTCAGAATAATAGAAGAGTGTGTATGAAACGATGTATGAATGTGAATGAGGCTAGGAGTGTGTGCCAAGACCAAGTTATTTAGCGGTCCGTCCTCTCTGCCTACCCCTGCGGAGAAACGGCGTGATGGTTAGTTAGTTAGTTATAAAGTAGTTGGTTGTATTCAAAATATTAAACTCAAATAAAACGGTGTATACAAAGATATATTATAAATTTTCAATAGTGTTCCACCACAAAGTAACTACAATTTTAAAACATAAATATCTCTGACCATATTTTGACACAGCCAAAGGAACGATGAATTATAAGAAATACCTTGGTATATTGTACTATTTTTTTAAATAGTCAAGAAAAATTAATACCCGATTTAATTTCATGAATTTCAAAGTTAAAAATCAAGTTTTGTGAAAGTTCTATTCTTTCAACATTTCATCATAAACCATTTGTTTTACAGTACTTGGGTAGTAACAGAACTTGTGTAGGTCTTTTCACTGAACTTTAAAATAAGGACGGGTTGTTTCACAGAATTTGAACAATTCATCAAATTTCATAGCTGATTTTCAAGTTCTGTGAAGGTTCTATTCAAGTTCTGTTATTACATCATTATTGGCCAGTTGTTTCACAAAACTGAAATAATAACATAACTTTAAAATCACCTTTGAAATTTAATGAATTGTTCAAATTCTGTGAAATAACCCCTCCTTAATATTGTGAATTATTCAAATTCTGTGAAACAAACCCGTCCTAAGAGTTACACACGGACAGTGTTAAAACATCATTGGCTGTATTGTTGTGGAGGTGATAAAATTTTAATTTTATTAAGTGGCAAATTAAAAATATATTCATAATAACTTATACATATTAAAATTAATTAATTTACGTACATGAGTATTACTACTTGCAATGAAAATCTACAAAACAAAAGAATACAATTAATTCAATAAAATAACAATTATAAAGCTGCAAAGCTCATGATGGAAATACGTTGCATCCTGAAAACAACTGCGTTGACCTAGAAAATCCAGAGAGAAAAAGCTGTGCAAATTTCACAATGCCAGAACTCTCCGTTCATGAGTTTTTGTTGGCTCAGAAACAAACAGTTTTTCTGGTTCATAGTTAAGATTTTCAAACAGTAATACAGATATTATTGATGCAACAAACAAACATCAATTAAATTTGTATATGACAACATCTAAGAAAAATCAACACCCAAAGCAATACAGTGATATCTAAAACCTAAAATTTCAACACTTTTAAATATCATGCAACAACCAAAAAAATACAATAGGGTCAGTCAGGGTAAGTTCATTCTATGGGGCAATTACAGTCAATTCAAAATTCTTCCAAATGTCTGACGAAATTTTTTTACAATATTTTTAAGCATTGAATGAAAGAGCTTGAATTCACGAAAAGACGAACATCAATCGAATTGCTTTTTTACAATATATATTTACTGTCTGTTTTACGCGTGGTTTATATACAAGTGGTGAGTGGTAGAGACGTGGCGCGACTCGTGTCTTCTCCATAGACTTTGTGACGCACCACGTCGCCGTGTATAATTTACAGCATACAAAGTCTATGGAGGAGAAATGCATCCGCAACACTGGCGTCACCCGTCACTAGAATGGAATTAAAAATGGAATATTTTCACATATTTAAAAGAGTAAATTATTAAAATACCCAGCAGTGGCGGTGCGAACAAGGGTTTATTTTATGTGTTTTCAAAACTGATTAATTAATTGTACGAATAATGCACTTACCCCAATTGACCTTATAATTAAAATACTCTTATTACTTTGCTTGGAAACTATATAGGGTCTCCGGGGATAAAGTGCACTAACTTCGGGACGTGATTCTACATGATGATAGAAGTAAAAAAAAAAAAAAAACTTTTTTTTCCCATACTAAAATATTTTTCCATTAAAACAATTCAACTATTTTACCTCAAAACTACCATAAAACGTTGAAATTTCGAAAAAAGTTATTTATCTTTTCAGGTAGAATCACCCCCGTAGTTAGTGCCCTTTACTTCCGGACACCCTGTATATTTTTATCAATAAAGTTTCACTATTAAGTTGTCCAAAATTATTGTAGTACGCAGTTAGAGTTGAGGGGAACAACACATGTTTAGGATTGTGTGTGTCAGTGCATATGTAATACACTTTGAGAGTTTCAATGCCTTCTTATTGTAAGAAAGGGAGAAAAATGTACACAATCATAGAATTTGAATATACAAAAAATTCGAGATTTGAGCAAACCTCTCATTGTAATTTTTGCAAGGTTCCGTGTTCTCATCCCATGGTCAACAGGTTAACTCGAATAACATGTTTGAAACATGCTGTATGACAGCAATGCATCTGTGTTCGACTCAACTCTGTTTGCATTACCTTTAAAAATCTTTTTGGGACACACTACACAATTTGTCAGATTATACACCTGTTAGAATGGCATGCTTTTGACTAATCTACCATCGTTTATCATTGTTAAAACTCACCTTGTGGGGCTACTGGCAACGGGCCCGGGGCTTGGAGTTCTCGCGAGGGGGGACAGCGGAATGTGCCCGGCGCTCTTGCGTCTCGCGGCGCCCCCCTGGGAGCCCTTACCCCCCGCTCCCCCAGCACCCCCCGCCCCCCCCAGCTTGTGCTTCAGACCGTGCAGGGTGGAAGGCCTGAACACCAACGGGTTTGGTTAGTCAGGGGTTAGTTTGGACAAGTGAGAGTGGAGCTTGACGGAGTGGAGTGTTATTTTACATACATTTATTAAACAGCATGGACTAACTTTACAAAAAAATACCTTTGTAGTCGTGCGGCGCAAATCGAGGTTAGTCTGGGCCATAGAATAAAGAATAACACAAGAAGTGTCTAGTGGGCGTGTTTCGTGATCCAAATATACGCCCAATTTGCCCTATATTTCCATACAAAACTGTGTTTCACCACGAAATTCAAATGGGATGGCAATATACAATTTCAGGCAAGTGTAAGGGAGACAGACTGCGTGCTAAATAGTCTAGAACCAAAGGGTACTAAGTGAGTGGCACATTGGTTTCCATTCAAATTTGAATAGAAGGCACTTCTAATTTTCTTCTTTATTCTATGGTTTTGCCAGAAATAACACTGATGGAGAGTGGTATTATTTTACATATTAGATGTGTAATCTAACCTAACCTCACAAAATTTCACGAAGAGAAACATAACCTAACACTGTTCTTATATCCACTCATGCGATGGAGATGATTTTGATTCAGCCATTTGATTTAATTAATATCCAAATATTAATATGGAAACATATGAACTGCTTACTGCGGTTTAAAGCCAATGAATTCACATAGATTTCACCGTTCGCCCCATATTTTAACCTATTATAATATTTTTTTAATTACCTAAATTTGTATAGTTATCACTCGAGTGGATGTCAGATAGCTTCCTATACTTAATCACATTGCTATATGTCGCAACTGATCACATGATACTCGCTCTGTCTCGTCTGACGAGAGCTATGCTGGACCCAGTGGCGATGTGTGATGGAAAATTATTTATTTTTAGTTGAAAAAAAAATTAAAATTACATCTACATTTATACAACAAATATGCTCATTAATTGCTAGTTAAAATCCTTCGGGTACATGCTGATACACCCTGTACAGCTACAAATAAATATTTCATCATGGGCATTTGCAGACCTCGTTTAGAAGCTCCATAGCTCATGTTGGAAACATTTTTGCAAGCTGAAAATAGTTTAGAGGTCACCATTTGCGAGTTTTTGATTAGAGGACTGAATAAATACACGTACTAAAAATGCCTTGCATGAAGATTTTAATGGAAACCGATCCCTGACTGTATAGTGTAAAGGCGGGGGAGTTATGTAATTTAGTTCTAGCCCGTTTAGCATATTTATAGTAGAAACTCTTATAATTGAGAAGGAGTGTGTAGGATAGCCTGGAGGCCAACATGCAAATCTCTTTAAAATTAAATGCTAGCTCGCCTCAATTCTGAGCTGGAGGGGCATACCTACATACTAGAGACATCTCTTGGAGAACTGTAGAAACTCTATGAGCTACTAACACTAGAGCCATCTATACTAAGTAGCTCGAACTATCACAAAAATTATCGATTTTGGAACACGCAATCCACATCGCATTTCTTGTGTTTGTCTTTCACAAACAGACTTTCTGCTTTAGAGTGAAGTTGTAGAAAGGATTTTTATTTTTGGGTTAGAACAAATCAAACAAATTATTTTGACAGACATATGTACCAATGAGACCATTTTCTTTGAGGTTTTAATAAGGTTTCCTTATTAATTTACTGTGCAAGAAAAATTAGTATGAATAATTATTAACCTTTCCGGGAGTATGGACGCGAATGAACGACGGTACACACTTTCGCCAAAGGAGTATGGAAGGCTATGGACGACAGGGGTCGCATATTCATATTCGATGCATATTCTGTAAATATGCATCGTATTGCCATCTATGGGCATATTCCTGTGACTTTACACCAATTTTAAACATTTTACATCATTATCGACAGAGATACCGGCTGTTATTTATTTTGCATACTATCATAAAATTTAATCAAAAAATATATATCTTTATTTATGTAAAAAAAACTCACTCCCCAGAGCACAGCCAGAATTACGTAACTTACTCCCGGAAAGGTTAAATAACAATGGTTTTAGCACATGTTAAAAACAGCAATTAGAACACAATGTAAATAAGATTTAAAAATTATTTTTTACGTTACTAAAAAAAAAAACTGTTTAAACAAAACTACTTTTTTACTGCAGTACACCTATTTTAAAATGTCTTTTTAAACTATAAAAAAAAAATTGGTTTAACTGAGAATTGAACTTTCCTACCCAGGAACTGAAGTCATTCAAGTAAATCTACATATTTAAAAATACCAGTGGTTTAAAAAAAACTTTTTGCATTAAAAAATTATATATTTACATTCAAATTTTTTTTAAAAACGAACGAATAAATCTTATTGAAAATCTTATTTCTCAAACTGTACAGAACATTTTGTTATAAAATATTGTTCGCCGGCAAAATAACTCACCGTTGATAGTGATGAGACTTCTGCTCGCCGAGCATGGGTCGATCGCCGGCGGGGCTGGCAGGACTGGCCGGGGGAGGATTTCCATCACTGGGGGTGGGGGTCGGGGGGCCCAGCAGCAGCGAGGGAGGGGGCACGTTGATACGCTGGGGCGGAGAGCCGAAACGGGGGGCCGGACCCCCGGCCACCGGGGAAGCTAGGCCGGATGATACTATCTGGGAATGGAAAACAATACAAATTATTCAAAGTTTACAGAATATCTATCTAACCTAAATCATTTTTTTTTCATGAACGAAATTTGATTAGCTCAAACATAAACACTTTAAAAATTAAGCCTATTAAAAACAGATGTTTTAGACATGTGCAATTCCAGTAGGTCTTATTTAGGTAGGTGTAATTTTCTCCATGTGTAATTGGGTATGTGTGTAATTCTGGCATTGTAACATTGGTAAGTGAAATTCACACCTGTGTAAGTTCATCCTGTAACTGATAAAACTATGTTTGACCGTGTTAGAAATTTGGAGATTCTCAAAGAATGCAAAACTGAAGATAGCGCAGTGAATAAGATTAATAAGATTGTAACGGTGAAAGTTGGGGCGCCAAATGTAATGTATGAAATGGTGAAATGTAATGTAGGTACATTCCAATGTTTACAAAAAACGGTAGAGCAGAGATCTCATCTCAAGATTGTGGGATTAATTTCCTGTAGAGTAAGTTGGGAGATCATAAATAATAAGAGTGAATTCTTAATGGAAAATATATTGAAACCATCAAAAGTTACAACAAAGGAGTACAGATAATAACTATATAACCATAGGAATAAAAATAGGCACATACCAGATGGACTCCTGAATCAAACTAAACTAACTTTACGTGGTCGAGAGACGAAAGACTAACAACGGATGGCGAACGAAAACTTGTATTCGGTAGCGGGGAACGGACCCGGGAAGAAGGCCAGGACATCCTTCTCTTAGTGGAAGCGGGAGGACGCATCTCCTTCAATGGACGCCTGCAGGGTCATCAGGCCTGCAGCACGTGGTAGTCAACCAGACTCTTCTACGGAGACAGGACAGCAATCCGTTCTCTTAGGGGAAGTGGGAGGACGCAACTCCTTCAATGGACGCCTGCAGGGTCATCAGGCCTGCAGCACGTGGTAGTCAACCAGACTCTTCTACGGAGACAGGACAGCAATCCGTTCTCTTAGGGGAAGCGGGAGGACGCAACTCCTTCAATGGACGCCTGCAGGGTCATCAGGCCTGCAGCACGTGGTAGTCAACCAGACTCTTCTACGGAGCCAGGACAGCAATCCGTTCTCTTAGGGGAAGCGGGAGGACGCAACTCCTTCAATGGACGCCTGCAGGGGCATCAGGCCTGCAGCACGTGGTAGTCAACCAGACTCTTCTACGGAGCCAGGACAGCAATCCGTTCTCTTAGGGGAAGCGGGAGGACGCAACTCCTTCAATGGACGCCTGCAGGGGCATCAGGCCTGCAGCACGTGGTAGTCAACCAGGCTCGTCTTACAGACTTCGGGAACAGCAATCCGTTCCTTCGCGACGCGGGGAAACTCAGCCATCAACTACTAGCCATAGCTAGGACCGATCCATTTACGGTTTCAGTTCCGAAACACGAGTATACAAATATGACCAACGGCCAACACTGGATGAAAAGCGGGATTCCATAATCCCCACTAGAAATAATAATCAACACGAACTATTCGTGAAAGGATAAACACCCCGCGCCCTTTTTGAAAGAAAATAATAACTTCTATTCACATGATTAACTCAGATTGAAGCCCCTTTAAAGGAGAGTGACTGGATCCACCGACCCACCGGCCTAATGGGCCGGGGAGGAAGTGACCATAAACAAAACTGTCCTTCCTTCCTTCAAAATATTGCCAAAGTTCGAAAAAAATACCCATAGACAAAATAAACCCAATTAAGCAAGAACTTCTCTTGTCACAAAATATTTATGTGACACGCAGTGAATGGAAAGAGATGCCTAGATGGTTTGGATAAGTAGAGCGAATGAACGGAGAAAGGAGTGTATATAGGAGAATAATATATACTATGCAAAAGTGGGAAGTAGAAGAAGTCGAGGACACCTGAGAAAAACATGACATGACCTAGAGAATCAAATACTTGAATTAGGTCATGCCAAGAGTCTGAATAACAGAAGAGAATGTTTAGTTACCTGCTGCATCTCTGCAGAGGCCCGCTTGCTGGATATGCGCCGGAACAGGGAGGCCCTCCGGCGGCGCTCCGCAGGCTCTGCCCTCCTGTCCTGGTGGTGGCCCGCGCCCCGCCGACTGCCTGCGGCGGCCGCCTGACCGCCACCGCCTCCGCGGCCCACAGCCCTACCGGCCCAGGCACCACGCTTTCTACCGCCAGTCTGGAAATAGATTCAATTGTTAGAATGACGAAAATTACATTTAAAACCATTAAGGTCGTTCGTCCACAGGGATAAGCAAGTATTCGATACTCGATGATTCAAGTATCTTGGTGACTACTGCCATACATCTGTGCGGAGGTTGGAACACAGGCACACGTTTCCTACATGTTGTAAACTCGTCGGTGACGTCAGTCTCCGACAACCAGCTGTCGAAGTCTTTACCAAGTATCTATGTTCAAAGTTTCACTGTTCTGTCTTTAAAAGATAACACTACAAAGTATCTATGTTCAAAGTTTCACTGTTCTGTCTTTAAAAGATAACACTACAAAGTATCTATGTTCAAAGTTTCACTGTTCTGTCTTTAAAAGATAACACTACAAAGTATCTATGTTCAAAGTTTCACTGTTCTGTCTTTAAAAGATAACACTACAAAGTATCTATGTTCAAAGTTTCACTGTTCTGTCTTTAAAAGATAACACTACAAAGTATCTATGTTCAAAGTTTCACTGTTCTGCCTCAAAAAGATAACACTACAAAGTATCTATGTTCAAAGTTTCACTCTTCTGTCTTTAAAAGAGGACCCTGAAAAGTATCTTTGACACTTACGTTGCTGAGACTTTAAACACGGCGGAGCAATTAATAAATATGATATTTTAGCAAAACAATACACATGCTTTAGATCAATGCAAGGAACAAAATAGACAACAAAAAATTATAACTACAGTAGCTGTGAGTGGGGTTATGAAAGTCAGTTTTTCAAGAGGTTTTTATATTTCAGTAGGGACTTGTGCTGACTGTGCACAAGTTGTTTGCAACGTAAATACAAAACATCAGTATCGTATACTCGCATATTCCTGTGAAAGAAGGGCCTGAGAGTGAAAGATTCTAGAAACGTCATTTTGTATTTATTACATTTGAAAGGTCCCAGTTAAAAGCTGAAGTCCTTTACAGCTTTTTATCAGATGAGATCAGCTGACGAACGTAACAAACGTACAACAATTGTGATTTTCTGCTGATCAAAAATTGTTCAAAAGCTTCAAATGTCAAAAAACAAAAATGGCGGTGATCGGGCATTTGTTGACAATATTACATTTGAACTTCTGTGAAACACCCCAACATTAACACTGAATAAAACAGAACATTTATAAAAGAGAACATGGTAAAATAATAGGTAAGATATGTTTTTCTTTTCTACAATGTTCTGTTTTGTAATAGAAGCCATTTATTTACCTGTATAGTAGTCTGGTCTAATGGCAGAGCCCTGAGGGATGCCTGTCTTGGACTGGCCAGCAGCAGCCGCAGGACTTGGGTGTGCAGCAGACCCGCCACGCAGCAACCATTGAGCCACACTAGTAGGTCGCCCGCTCGGAGACCGGCTTGCCAAGCTGAACCTCCTTCGCTGACAGCCTGGAAAATAAATAATATATTTATCATACTTTCAATAAAATGGTGATTCACCAAAATATTACAGAGATTACAAGTGTAGAACAAAAAAACATATTGTAAGTGAGAAATGGCAAGAAATATACATAGACAAGTAGTAGAAGTACACTAAAGGTTCGGTTCGGTAAAAGCCAGTCCCAATTTATTCCATACGTTCTCATACAAATTGTAGCCATAGATGTCAAAGGAGCCAAGCCACAAATTTGGCGAAAATGAGCATTACAGTACACAAAAGCATTTCAAAGCCATGGAATATGGAAGCATAAGATGCCTAACTCTTTTGACTATCACACCAGTTTGCTATCCTTGCCATCTGTTACATCATTTCCAAAATACGATTTTTTGTAGTTATTCAACTAAAATAATAAAAAGAGAACACTACAAACTATCTATGTTCAAAGTTTCACTGTTCTGTCTTTAAAAGATAACACTGCAAAGTATTTATGTTCAAAGTTTCACTGTTCTGTTTTGAAAAGATAACACTACAAAGAATATGTTCAAAGTTTCACTGTTCTGTATTTAAAAAATTTAACATTTACAATTTTATTTAATATTGTAAAATATATTATTGGTGTCTTACGGAAACCAGATGGTGCATGGTGTAATAGTCTGTCTCCCCAAAGTAGACGCGGATTGTGTGAATGGTGAAGCCAAAGCCCTTGGGACCTCTCCTGATCACCATGGGCGGTTTGGACATCTGAAGCAAACTGGAAAACAAGTATAATCAATTAACATTGCAAGAAACTATTACATCAAATGGTTACTAGAAAATAAATACAATTGATAAATCTTCTTAATTATGTGCAAAGGAGGGCGGTCCTTCTGATTGACAATCCATTGTTAACAGACCGATTGCCATCTCTAATGCACAGACGCAATGTAGGCATGCTGAGTCCGTTCTACAGGTAATTTAATGGAGCCTGCTCTAAGGAGCTAGCAGCATTGATCCCTGATGCAAATTCGATGTACGGGAGCGAAACACCCATTTCCAGTTGATGAACGGGCCGCTTCTTCAACACGTTTTCGTGAAAGACGGTTCGTATTTGTAATGAACTACAGAAATCTGTTTTTCCTCCTTAGTATAATCTGGGCCTCTTCAATTAATAAATCCCTTTCTACAGCCCCTACCTTAACCCTCCTCACAACGCTGCCCAACCGAGTGGCAACATAGCTCCCCTGCCTTCACACTCTACAGACAAGGGCACTCTTATGAGGTGTCACATAAAAAAAAAATAACATAATGTTAGGAAGCTTTGTAGATGCACGCACAGATGGCAGTGCATAGAGCTTGCGTGGAAATCTGCAAGATGGAGCCAGTGGCCAGTTGTCACCATGGACACTGCGAAGGCTCTCAGACAATCTCACTGGCCCAGATTCCAATTAGCCAGCTTCTAGCTAGGTCGACTATCGAGTCACCAATATAATACGCGGAGTATTAATAAATATATACAGTAATACACAGTTTCTTTGTTTTTATTTGGTCGCTTAAAATTAGGCGAAAATCGACCACTCGCACCTAAAGTCGCATAGGACACTAGGTTTGTTTTCGTGTGCTTGAAAAAAGTTGCCTTTCATTTGTTTCAGGCTTCAAGCGAAAGTAGACCTAGACGTCTCTCTGTTTGCATAGAATTCAAGTTCAATTTTGCGTGTAAAAACGTGAAACTCGAGTCAGTGTAAGTTTGTATGAAAATGTTTACTAATTTTTTCGTTCGGGATAATTTGTCGACAAAAATTTGAGTAGCATCTAGCGGCGGAAACTGGAAGCGCTCGCGGCGCTATACGAAAGGGCGCATTACTCTCTCCGGCCGCCAGGTTCGCCCGACAAGCAAAAAATTGATTAAATCGGGAGAGCTTCGCGAAGTCACGTGATCAAGCAAAAACTACGCGGTATGCTTTTTTATAAAATCTACACGCTCAACTTGATGATTGCAATCCGTAGCATATACGCCGTCCGCCTTTAATATTATCGAAAAAAATCATCCTCCGAAGGTTAAGGAACGTTATTCGACCGTCCCACAAATGGCGTTCGGTTCAAAATGTGTCACAGTAACCGGCCAAACTTTTGACATTTGCTATTTTAACAAAAAATGCCAACAATCGGGCTTTTGGTTAGTCAGAGATAATAGCCGATCGTAGACAAGCAGCGAAATGTTGTGAATTCAAAGAAACAATAAAAACTGTGTAGGTACTTACTTGGCAGTATATTTTTAAAAATCGATAATGCTTTTGAACGAAATAAAATAAAGTTCGGTAAAAAATAATTTGACACGGATACCGTCGCCCCGTAGTGAAAAACTACATCAATAGCGTTACCCAAATTTTTAATTTCTACCAGGAGCGCAGAAATTGGAAAAGGTTAGCCTGGGAGCCATTCATATTTAAAGTTTTCATGTGTTTATTTTTTTACGAGTAGGGGTCTAATTGCGTTATGTAAATATTTTTTCGGTAAATTTTTAATAGTAGGTGCAGGTACCTACACAGATGGAATTCAAAGAAACAATAAAATATGTGTAGGTACTTACTTTGGCAGTATATATTTTTTTAAATCGATAGTGCTTTTGAACGAAATAAAATAAAGTTTGGTAAAAATAATTTGACACGGATACCGTCGCCCCGTAGTGAAAAACTACATCAATAGCGTCACGCAAATTTATAAATTGTACCAAGTAGTAGTAGCAGCAGTAGGAGTAGTAGTAGTAGTTGTAGGAGTAGGAGTAGGAGTAGGAGTAGGAGTAGGCGTAGGAGTAGGAGTAGGAGTAGGAGTAGGAGTAGGAGTAGGAGTAGGAGTAGGAGTAGGCGTAGGAGTAGGAGTAGGAGTAGGAGTAGGAGTAGGAGTAGGAGTAGGATTAGGAGTAGGAGTAGGAGTAGGAGTAGGAGTAGGAGCCGGAGTAGGAGTAGGAGTTGTAGTTGTAGTTGTAGTAGTGGTACCGTCGCCCCGTAGTGAAAAACTACATCAATAGCGTCACGCAAATTTATAAATTGTACCCAGAGCGCAGAAGTTATATAGGGTGAAGCGGTGTTATTGTTTTGTAAAATAAACATTTTTTAATCAAAAATTTTTCCAGTTTGAGTGTTTGTAATAAATTTGAGAGGCGGGCATGGGTACCGTCGCCCCGGGAGCCATTCATATTTTAAGTTTTTGTCTCTTTATTTTTTAACGAGTAGGTACCTAATTGCGTTATGAATATATTTTTTTGGTAATTTTTTTTTTAAATATATTAAGTTTGAAGATTTTTTTTTATATAATTTTTTCCAATAAAAGTTTTACATTTTACATGTTTGTAGAGCGATGTTTTTTTCCAAAATAAAACTCGCTGGGACTTTTGAAGAATGTCGATGAGAAAAACCGTACATACGATATGGGTATCAAATTACGCGTCTCGACTTACAGAATCCGAATGGCTCGGTGAAAAAATGATCGGTAAGCTCCTTGGCTCTTTTTTTTCTCAAAATATTCATTTCTTTCTAAACAAAAATATATTTTAATACATTTGTGGTCACACATTCATTGCTTCATTCACATGCAAGCATACATTTTCGTGTTAATTGAGCAATTTTTTTTTCCAAAATAACAACTTTTGAAGAATGTTGGTGACAAAAACCGTACATACGATATGGGTATCAAATTACGCGTCTCGACTTACAGAATCCGAATGGCTCGGTGAAAAATGATCGGTAAGCTCCTTGGCTCTTTTTTTTCTCAAAATATTCATTTCTTAATAAAACAAAAATATATTTTAATACATTTGTGGTCACACATTCATTGCTTCATTCACATGCAAGCATACATTTTCGTGTTAATTGAGCAATTTTTTTTTCCAAAATAACAACTTTTGAAGAATGTTGGTGACAAAAACCGTACATACGATATGGATATCAAATTACGCGTCTCGACTCACAGAATCCGAACGGCTCGGTGAAAAAATGATCAGTAAGCTCCTTGGCTCTTTTTTTTCTCAAAATATTCATTTCTTTTTAAACAAACATATATTTCAATACATTTGTGGTCACACATTCATTGCTTCATTCACATGCAAGCATACATATTTTTCGTGTTAATTGAGCAAATTTTTTTTCCAAAATAACAACTTTTGAAGAATGTTGGTGACAAAAACCGTACATACGATATGGATACCAAATTACGCGTCTCGACCTACACAACACGAATGGCTCGGTGAAAAAATGATCAGTAAGCTCCTTGGCTCTTTTTTTTCTCAAAATATCCATTTCTTTTTTTAAATTGTGTAGCCCCACACTCTTCGTCTCATCTACATTCAAACATCAGATCGCTTATCACATTTACCCATCAGTTGCCTGCAACGGGCAAAAAGCTAGTCCCTGATTAATATAAAGAACCTATTATTTATAAAACTCCTCCCACGACGAGTTGGAGAACTGTTTGTGCGAACACAACACAATACTCTCTCACTAATCCGTCACCGAAAACCGTAGAAGTATTTAATTAATGAAAAAACAACACTATCGATCTTTCATAAAATTTTCATTCTTTGATATAAAAAGTAAAGGTGTCGTGTTTACGCTTGCAAGAAGACTCCATTTTGTAAACTTATTCAAACAAAAAACGTGACCGAACGAAATGAACAAAAAAAATGTTACAAATACCCAGAGGACTAACCTATAACCGGAATGCCCTAAAATAACAATAATTAACTTCTTTTTTTTCAATTTTTCCATAGAATCAGTTTATTCAGAGTCAGTTTCTCTGCTGAGTTTCTCAAGATTATTTTTAATAGTGACTGGACAAAACTGCAATGTATTTTTCAACCAATCAGAAAAAGTTCAAATAATGACAAATATTCAAAGCGTTGACCGCACAAATCTTCGAGAATATTGTATGCAAAAGGACCACGCGCGGCTTACCGGCTGTCACTCTAGGTCTTGTAGTAACTTACATATTGATATTGTCATATCCTAGATCAAGGCTGCCCAACCTTTTTAACAGTTGGGCCAAATTGACGATTTTGAATCACTGGCGGGCCACTGAATACCTGACGGTTCCTATTTCCATGGGGGAGGGGGTTGTTAGAGAATTTCTATAAAACATAATTCCTCACAAAAAAATTCAAAATGAGTGCTCCCCACCAAATATTTGAAATCCATGGGGGGGGGGGGTGGCTACAAGATTCCATTTCGGACGCAAAAAATACTATATCAAAACCGGTGTATTTTTGTTTAAAAAGTAAGTTCAACAGGTTAGATTTTTTTCGTCGCTGATTCTCGGTCTGAGTAGCCCAAATAGCGATAAATCGCCTTCGTTGGCAACACTGGTGACCGCGCGCAAGCGGCATTGTTTGTTTTACCGCAGACCCGCGACACTTTTTCAAATTGGCGGATTGGCGGGTTTTTTGAAAATGGTTCACGCGGGCCACTTATAATTCGTTCGCGGGCCACATTATGGCCCGCGGGCCTGGGGTTGGGCAGCCTTGTCCTAGATGGTAGTTTAATAGTTTAATCATAGATGGCACTGGTAATGAATAAACCTGTCGATAATGCAGAGATAACAAATACGATTGCAAACACAAGTTCGGCGCCCAGAATCATTCCTATCGTTTTTAAAGTCTTTCGAGCTAATTGTAATCTGTCACTAAATAAACGTCCAAAGTATTTTGTCGACCCCCGAGTTGTTATTTAATTAACCCTTCAAGCCAATTTGTTCGCTTTTGGGAACAACTCATATGATGTCACAAAAATCGTTGGTGAGAAATATGATCTAATCGGTGTTAGAAAGAAAAAAACACCAAGCTTTATATTCGAATCTAGAAGTTAACCATAGTAGAATCGAAATGTGCACCTCCATGAAACCAGAGATTCCTAACACAATTTGAAAAAAAAAATTATAAGTCTTTATGAGAATTTTTTATTAATTATTTTTATATGTAACGACAAAAAGTGAGGTGACAGTAACGGTTGTTATAGATTTGTCTAATAAAAAGTTTTTGTATAATTTTTCGCTATCAGTAATTTTAGTCACAAAAAACGTAAGGTGAGCGATTTTAAATATCTTTTTATGTTTGCGTTCAATTTTTTTATTTAAAATAATGAAATTTGAAAGTGTATTTTTTCACCTTTCAAAAGCAGTTTTTAGTTTTCAGATACATTCAGAAATATTCCGTTTATTTGGATTTTTTAAATACTCTGACCGTCCAGCAAAATATGGCAGAGGCCGGAAAAGAGTTTGTGAGACAACCCGATGTTAGGCACAACATATATATTGCATTTTATTTTAATGATTTGGACGAAAACAGAGTTATTGCAAAAACTCTTTTCCGCAGGTGGGCTCAATTGATATTTCAGTAGTGAATTTGACTTACCCATGGTGCTGCAAAGACAGGGGAGTGAACCCTTCTCTGCAGGGAGAAGAATCCCTGCTGGAGTTGGTACTGGATGTGTTTCCGGCCGGAGGGGATGGGGCGCCACCAACGGAGCAGAATGAGTCTTCTGGAAACGGGAAACAAAATGATTAAATTTGAAAATAAATTCAAAGCAAACTTGAGTTCATTTAACTAGATTTCACTCGGGACTAAAGCAAAAACAACCGAAATTAGTATGTTTGATTCCCAATTAAAAAACCATTGACCAAGTATTACCTAGACGCGTGTGAACTTTAAAATTTACACCGAAACTTAAAATATTGGTTTAACCCATTGCAGCCCGCAAGAATATTTAATAAATAAATATTCTTATTTGTTAAGGCCAAAATGAAGACAATACCATCCTTGATAAAGTGACATTTTGATTTTTGTGTTTAACAAACCCAGTAGAAGTAATATCCAAAGGCAAAAATAATGTATAAGGTCGACACTGCAATTGCAGGGCTCCAGCTTCTAAGGGTTAAGAAAACATTTATCAAAAATAAAGTGCATTATCTCGCAGTCGAAAGAACGGAAGAAGCCTTGCTACCTTTTGTTAGTCTGCATGGAGCAAATTTGTCTTTCAACAAGTTCGTCCCAACACTCAATAGACTAGCTTTGTGAATTGTCATTTTTCAAACACAAATTTGAGGCAGTTAGCAATATTTCAGGTAGGGGATCGCAAGGACTTTATTATTAAAAATTCAATCAGCTATATGAATATTTAAAAAAAAAAAACACTTTATAGATAGCTTTGAGACGGCGTATCTGTTAAAGTAAGAATTGACAAAAATCTTACATTTCTTTCTAGTAAAACAACAACACTTTTGCCACAAAATGAATTATCGCTGGTACAACAAGTTTACATCAAGTTGGGTTGTTAAGCTCATCTCTATTTCTAGCGATGTGATGCCTTTCAGGCCGATAAAATGAACAAATTACAACATGGGATTTGAGAAATAACTTTGTGCTCTGTTTTATATTGTAGGGAACTTACATTTATATGTAGGCTTTCGAAGCGAGGAATCATAATTTGATGGGGAGTCATATTATGAAATTACTCTTAGGTGGAAATATAATAATTTTGGCATATTGGTGGAAATAACTCACTCTGGGAAAACGTTAAATAAGAAACAATTTTATTACCTGATTGTATGATCAAAGAAAGCCCTGATGCCGAAGCGCTCTTCTTTACATTCTTGTGTATGGGACTGGGCCCCACGTCTCCCGGTCTGACCACAGTGGTGACCTGACCCCCGCCTCCGTCCACCGAGGAACTGGTGACCAGGGTGGACGGGGTAAGGGGGGCTGTAGAGGTCACGCTCGCCAATCCGGACGTGAGCTGCGGCAGGGTGGACGCAAGGGTCACGGTGGAGGTCACAGCGGGTTTGCTGTGGTGGCTGGTGTCGCTGGATGAGTTGTTTGTGTCCACACTGTACAAATAAATTATTATTAAATAAAACTCGAGAGTCCCAACAGCTCCCTAGTAACCGGAACCATTGAGGTATGCTGTGAGGCTAAAGGATTATGGGGAGGAGAAGGAGGTGGGAAGAGGAAGGTAGAAAATTACATGATGTTAATAAGTTATGGGCCCAGGATATTATTGGCACGATCAACTAGTTTCTCCGCGACAATGTTTTATCAGGAAGTTGATAATAGGTTGCAGTTAGAGAACAGTTGGTTGTGTTGTGTTTGTGCAGTCGAGCTGTGAGAAAACATAATAGCGTCTAATTCAAGCTATATCGTGAGCGTACCCAAACTCAAAGGGCGCAAAACTATGGTGGGTGGTGCTTTGCGGCAGAAAACTTCTTAGGATTGGAAGGAACGCTAGGATCCATTAAGCCAGAGGAAAGTCAAGCACAATTTGATTGATTTGGCAGAAGATGCCAAGACCAGAGCCAAGTTTATATTGACAATAGATCCTTCCATTTACATCAAAGGAACTATGGGATAAATTGAAATCGTTTTATGATAATTCGGAATTTAACAGAAAGATAAGTCTGTTGAGAAACCTCTTTCATTTTGTCAGCCTAGTCAAGCACGTTTTTTCATTCAGAACCTAATTAATATCTTAATATTAACACATGACTATTCAGATCTGGTCACCAAACATGGCTAAAGCCCTTTCGAGCAATATTTCGATTCTAAATTATGGTCTTTCACCAGGGTGATACTGAGAGTATCTACCACTCTGAAACTGAAAAGATAACCCATACATCAAAGGAGCAGCTCATTCCAAAGAGATGAAAAATGCTCTTTTTTAGTAGACGTAAACCAGTAAACACAGAATTGGCCGAAACGTTGACAAATTATTTCCAATTGTGAAAATATTTTATTATAGGTACAATTTTGAAAATGACACTTAAATTCAAAGAAATTTTGAGTTCATTGAACCAGATTTAACATATGACCAACGCACAGCACAGACCACCGAAATTAGTATGTTTGATGATTTTCATTTCGAGTATACTCGGACGGTTATTATATGCAAAATTCCCACACCCGAGAAGTCGGGCAAACTTTACCTGCAGAAAAGACCACTCCCGAATATACTCGTTTTTTATATATATAATATACTGTTTTTTTAATAAATATTTTAAGGTTATAATTTTATTTCTTTGCATTTTATTTTATTTATTAATTACGATGAATACTTTTTTAATGAATTTTTTTTTTATTTTTTGAACCACAATACACACAATAATATTATTATTGGGTTTATAAAAACAGTTTATTTTTAAACAAGTTCTGCTGTGTAATTATTATTACGCGTGACAGCTGTTTCGCCCTCTGAAGGCATTATCAAACTGTGGGTAGCCCACTTACAGACGATACATTAAAATGAAATTAAAATACCTACCTAGAAATAATATAAATGTATCGTCTGTAAGAGGGCTACCCACAGTTTGATAATGCCTTCAGAGGGCGAAACAGCTGTCATGCGTAATAATAATTACACAGCAGAACTTGTTTAAAAATAAACTGTTTTTATAAACCCAATAATAATATTATTGTATATATAAAAAAATAAAAAAATAAAATGGAGTTCTACAAATTAAACTTAATAACAATAAACACAATACACACCATAATAACAACTTTCAAGCCCATTTTGCTCTCGTAACGGCTTTTATCGAGAATATATATATATATTTAGTAAATAAAATTCATTCATAAAAATAAAAATATATTTTTTTTTTATATTCTAATGATTACTGAAGGGGTTAAAACAAGATTAATTTTCATACCCCGAGTGTTCTTCATCCATTGAGATGGAGAAAGAAGGAGTGGGCGCTACGGAGTGCGTGGTTGGAACGTGACACAGCGGGGAGGATGAGGTGGTGTACTCTCTGGAGCGAGGTCCGCTCAGCTGCTTCATGGCACTGCCCGGCACTCCCAGACTCGACGGACCTTAAGATTAAAATTGATATTAGTTTTGGGATGTCAAAAAATAATTGTTCAGCATGCAAAACCACAAATTTGACAATATTGATATATTAATGACATTCAAATCGTTCATCGCTTTCTCGGAGTATGTTCATTCACAGAATGCCGAATGTATGTATTTAACACCTTGGGTACTTTTGTGTCTTTTAGTACAAGTTACATCAATAACAGTAGATTATTTTTGTGCCTTTTAGTAATTGTTATATCGATAATGAGTATTTTTTGTATATTTTACTGAACAAACTGATGGACGTAAGCGATATTTTTAAAGTGTACAAGAAATAAAACAATCAGTAAATGACAAAACAATCGTAAAAAATTCCCCTTTTTTAAATCTTTTAATATGTTTAAGCGCATATGCCATTTGTTACATTAATTCTTTTCATGTCTCCAAAATAGTATTTCGAAATGGATATGTTCGAAAGCAGAAAATCTATTGGAAAATTAATGTCAACTGTGTGAATCTGACAGGACATTTAAAGTAATATGATGACAAAATCTCAGAATACCCCGGGGGTTAAGATGATCATTTTTGTTACAAAATGTATCACGGCTTTCAAGGAAAATACGGCTTACGTGTCGTGATTTATTCTCTCTCCTGAACAATTATTTTAGGTAACATTTGCAGTATTGCATGCCAAGCGACACAGAATATAAGGCATAATAGTCATTCGTCACATACATGTCGTAAATAACTGTCAAAACTCCATTTCTCTGAGTTCAAATCTGTCTCCGCTTATTAAAAAGCAGTATATTTATTTTGTAGATTTTCTGCCTCATTGCCGTAAATCAGGGTTGGCACATCTAAACAATTCTACCGTCTACACTCTACTTAGCCACTGGACGCACTCACATTTGCCCCTACCTGAGATGAGCGGCACGCCGCCACCGGCCGTGGCGAAGGTGTTGGTCCGCCGTTTCCTCGCCAGGTGGGGCGACACATCATCGGAATCAGTCTGAGAAGACTCGGGGGTCGAGTGGGGAGGCGCTCGTCCTCCAATCAGGAACTGAAAGATAACATAAAGAGAATGTAAGATTTTTACTATTCAAATTCCAATATTTGAAGGCCAAAAACCTGAAAGTTTATCACATTATAATTTTTTTTTTCAAATACCGAAATAATGTTACCTATTTATTTTTGTTTGCAATTTAGGCCCTACTGCAGTACAAAGGGGCTAAAGTCAATTGTATTTCAAATGCCTGCAAATGTCTAAACTACAGCAGTGTGAAAATAGACGAAAATGTCAGTTAAATTGTAATGATTTGTATTATGATATATCAATGAAATTATGAAGTTGGTAAAATTTGTATAAAAATTAAAGAGAATTTTAATTTACTAAGGACGGGTTGTCTCGGAGAATTTGAACAACGTTCATTTTCGAGCTCTGTGAAAGATTTTTTCAAGTTCTGTTTTTATTTCAGTTCTGTCAAGCAACTAGCCTATAATGATATAATAACAGAACTTGAATAGAACTTTCACAGAACCCGAAAATGAATGTTGAAATTTGATGAATTGTTCAAATTCTCCGAAGCAACCCGTCCTAAATAATCTTAAAGTGTTGAAAATTGTCTGTTTGTTGAAAATTACCACTTTTATCATTTTCAAGGTTTACCTTTGTTTACTTTTCATATTTTAATATTGAGGTTAGTTTAGGATAGAATTACACTTTTCACTGTTATGTATCTGCGCTGGAAATCAGGAAATTGGCATACGTTGACAGAAGCGTCATTGATCTCTTCGGCACCGGTGCGTAGTCGGGATACACGCCAAACGCGCGCCCAACATTTGTACACGGTTGACATTTATCACATGAGAACAAGTCGCTTCTACGATTCGTTCTTAAGTTGAACAGCTCGGCTGTGGAACGAACTGCCGGCCTCTGTGTTTCCTCCCTCCTACAACATGGGACTCTTCAAGACCCATGTTCACTCCTTCCTCTCCACACAGCATCCCCAAAGATGACATAGGCCCTGAGGGAAATTATTTTCTTCAGGGCCTCCTGTGTGGAGTTAATATAAAAAAAATAAATAAAAAAAATAAGGTCAAGTATTTCCACTTTGCAATAAATGGAATATTTATGAAGGTATTCGAAAACTAAAAACTGTTTTCAAAAGGTGATGAAATACGCTTTCAAATTGTATTATTATAAACAAAAATATATTTTTTTATGTGTTAAAAATTTGAATGCGTAATCAACAAATCTGCCCCGATGATGGAGTAGGTAGTGTATTCAAGACTCACCGGACACTTGTGATGATGAGCCGAAGGCGGCGTGGCGGGCGGGGCCGGTCCTCCCACAGTGGGAGGTTCTCCCTGACTATCCGGAGTACCGGGACAACTCTCCATGCTTCCTCCCATCACCTGGTAAAATAAATACAAACTTTACTACCGCTCGTAAGATATGAACATCACTCGTATCTGATCTTGAAATCAAGCCCGTATAACTAACTACTAACTAACCACCATGCCTTGGCCAGCAGGGGTAGGCAGAGAGGACGGACTGCCAAAAAACTCAGCCTTGCTTCATTCACATTCATACATCGTCTCATAAATACTATTCTGTTCTTTTGACTCTTGACATGGCTCGATTCAAGTATCTGGTTTACTTGATCGAGCCATGTCTTCCTCAGGTGTCCCCCACTTCTTCTACCATTCATATTTGCATCATATATTCTCCTTACACTCCTTTCTTCATTCTTCAAGTATCTGGTTCACTTGATGGAGCCATGTCTTCCTCAGGTGTCCCCGTTTTCTTCTACCTTGTGTCATATATTCTCCTTACACTCATTTCTTCATTAATTCACTCTACACGCTGAAACCACCCAAGCGTCCCTTTCATAATCTTACTCATTACTCGTAACATCAGCCTTCCCTCAGGGCCTATGTCATCTGTGAGGATGGTCTTTTTAAGGAAAGGAAGGAGAGGATCTATCTCTTCCGTTGCGGCGTAAGGTGACGCGTCAAGAGAGATCAGTTGGAGAGGTCAAAGGGTCTCACCAAACCAGCCTCCCTCAATCCGGCAAGCCGTGCAGCCGGTGGGCAGGGGCGTCCTAAACACACCTCACCTGATGAACCTGAGTATCCCTGTTAAATCACCAAACGTAGAGAACCACTTGGGGTAACCTAAGGCAGAGGTGTTGCTTATCCAATAAATGGTTCCCGGGGCGCTGGTACCCAAACCCCCCACGCAAATGCATTCTTACCTAACCTTACCCATTTTGTAATTGTTTTGTTGGGTTACAATTCAAAATATCTTTGGAGATTGTACAGGTTTTCCAATAAGAGGTGTTATTTTGATATTCAATTGTAAAAGATCAATGGTTTCGTTGCTTGTGTGGCACGCAGCGCCGTCTTGTTGAAAGTAAACGTTGTCCAGATCAATACCATCCAATTCCGGCCATAAAAAATCATTAACCATCTCTCGATAGCGCAATCCATTCACCGTAACTGTTGCTCCAGCTTCATTTTCTAAAAAGTAAGGTCCAATGACTCCGCCGGACCATAAACCGCACCAAACAGTCACACGTTGAGGATAGAGAGGCTTTTCAACAATAACTCTTGGGTTTTCCGAGCCCCAGATGCGACAATTTTGCTTGTTGACGAAGCCACCGAGGTGGAAATGGGCCTCATCACTCAAGATGATTTGCATTTCATTCACTCAAGTGAATTTTAATAATTTTAATGCGTTGTTGAAGCGTGTATCGTTCCATTTTTATTAATGGCGTAGTTTCTGCTTGTCAAATGTCAAAAAACGACAGCTTCAAAAGTAACATCTACCGAAATAGCGGGCTATTCAAAATAACACCTCTTATTGGAAAACCCTGTAGTAACAGAATTTGGAATTATCAAAAAAAAATTATTTCTTGCGTATGTCAAAAAAAGCTATGCAGCAAAAATCAGCAGGTGGTTCTGGCGTCATGCCATTTATAAAAAATGATCTGTCTAGAATTCTAAGTTAACACAACTACTTTCAGTTTGTAAATTATAAGTAAAAAGTGTCCTAACCTTTCCTTCCCCAAAGCTGAGATCGGTTGTAGAGTTAGACTGGAACTTTCTGTACTGGGGAGACATGGAACTGAAAGTTCCAAACAATACGGGACTATCATCTCCCGTATCACAATCCGTATCTGCCTCGCTATGGTTGTATCTGTCACACCGACCTGAAAGGGTTAAAAATAAACAAACTTTGTTTTACCGTTTTACTTATGCTAGGTAAATATGTATATTTTTTTAAAGAAAGACGCCGGTTTACGAATAAACTGACAATAATTGAAAAACTACCATCGCTACAAGCCGGAAGATGTTGCTTTTGCAATGAAGTTGGACTTAGTTAGCAGAGAAATTGAACCAGCAATTGAAGGCACATGATTATCAAATCAGCCACTAATAATTCATTTATTTATTAACGCCCTAATGGGCTTTTACAAAAATAGGTAACAAGCAATACAGTTGTGTTAGGTACATAGTTTACAATAAATAATGATTTATGATTATATTACGGTAAATTAAAATTAATAGTGTGGATTACGGAAAGCAAAATAGGTACTAAGAAACATAGAAATAAAAGTGTATTCACTACGGAATCGTGAATTCATACATCTCATTAAAGTGATTAAAAAGATTTCGTTTTATAACTGATACGGAATCTTTAAACATGTCTACAATATTCCCAAATTTATTGCCAAAATGATGTAATCTATTTATAGGTATATGAGCTTCATAGTTGGTTTTAAAATTGTCACAGAAAAATGTTGCACTTTGCCTCGTATTTCTGGTCGGTACGTAAAATTTTATTTTAATAAAGTCACATGTTACTTATTTTTATAGTAAAGAATGCTAATTTTGCTGGAAAATACAATAAAACTCAAGAATATTTTCGTATTTCTTCATTTATATAAATAAAGAGTGATACATGCATTAATACATTTATATAAGATCTACAAGCATTCCCTCTCGGTTCCACGCCATCCTCTTTCATGCACACGTTACAAAATATAAACAGGGTCTTACTGTCAAAATAGCTGGTGTCTTCATCATTGTCCAGCTGCGGCACAAACTCCGCTTTCTGTCTCAGCAACGATGTCCAATCCACACCCCAAAAGAACACATGTTCCTGAAATCACACAAAACCATTGTTAGTACTTTCCCAAACTAATTATACACCGCAGATCACCAAGACCAGTAGAGGTTTTGCACCGATTTCGCAGGAGATGTCAAATTTCAAATGTAATATACCGTGAAATTAAGCAGGATGCGGTACTAACGATGATACGTCACAAAAAAAACAACAAGTGTTTTGTAAAGTCAAAGAAAAAAATTAATAAAAATGTAAACCTTGGGCGTGACACTATCAAGTCTAAAATTGTTTGTGTTATAATACAGAATAGGCAAGCTACATACTACTGTAATACAATACTAGACTTCTCTGTCCATTGTTTCGAATTGCGTCCCTCTAAAAGGAAGTCAAGATTTATAGAAAAGAATAGTTGGACTAAAATAAATACCGTTCGCTGGTGTTGCCCGGTGTAAATGATGGGTGGCGAGATAGTTGTGGCAAGCCCACAACAAGTGCTATCGAAGTACTAATAAAGCACATCCTACCTTGACTTGGTGGGTTCCCCCTGTGCCGAGCCGATCTCTAGGAGACCGGGATAGCAGCGCCGTGATGATGGCGCGAGCTTCGGGTGCAATGGGGAAATCATCTTCGTCCGGCCATTCTATGTCATCTACAACAAAATAACCACATATTACTTTAATTTCATGTAACAATAAATTAACCACCTAAAAGAATTTATAAATAAGTCTAATATGTATGTATATTCTAAATAAAAATACACTAAAAACGGTATACTTTTCTTTATGCCAATCAATTATATCTTACGGTATAGTAGTCTGGGGAGGATGCTCTAACACGATATTAGATCCATTAATTAATTAAAGCTCAAAAATTGATAATGCGGACTATTTACAAAGTACACTATATTCACCCCACGAAGGACTTATTTAACGACTTCAAAGTACTCAACATAAAATCCTTATACGTCAAAAACATATCCTCCTACTATAAATTCAAACATACGAAAAAAAATATTTTTGAATCGACCCATAATACAAGATATTCCAACAAATCCAATTATACTATTCCCCCAATAAAAACCTCAATGGCACAAAGACAATTTAACTTTCTTGCTCCAAAAATATTCAATAATTTAACGTTAGAAATAAAATCAATAGCCAAATACGACAGTTTCAGGAAAGCGCTCGGGGATTTTTTGATGTGTGATTGTTATAGTGTTAGTAACCTATTCCAAGTACTCAGATAGAGGTGTATATATCTTTGATGGGCGGACATAACAGTATAACTGCATTTTCGACCATTTAACGATTTATATATAAATCGTTAAATGGTCAAAAATGCAGTTATACTGTTATGTCCGCCCATCAAAGATATTGTTTATATGCGTGAGGACGCGTCATATGGGTGTATGTATACATGTGTTGTTATATGTATATAGGTATGTCTGCTGCTATATACACATGTGTGCTTGCATGCACACATATTAAAAATTATATATACATATATAATTATGTACATTTTTACAATCTAATGCTAATTTACTTCTTTCTCCTTTCTAATTTCTATCTTCTACTTTTTATTACAATTTTTCCAAAATTTTAGCTTCATCTATAGTTACTAATTTCATATGTTTACACTAGATTTCATATTTCATACAAAGTAATTACACTCAATTGGTCACCATGAAACAGGCAGCCGCCTAGTATGGTGATTCATTATATCTACTTTATGTAAATTTAAAAACAATGTAACATGTATTAAATAAAATTAAAAATGTGTATAATTTGAGATTATTATCATTAATGAAGTATTATCGTGAATTTTTGGGTTATTATATCGTGTTGCGATTCCTCCTTCTTTAGTCAACTTTTCGGACAGCGTTACAGTGAGAATCATCAGGGCAGATGTGAAGATTGTGGTAAAGTGCGTATTTAGAAATAATACCGTGTTGTGCAAATTAATCCTCATAAGGTCGGAATTTCAGTACAATAATTGTTTAAAATGTAGTTTCGGCATTTAGTTTTGGTGTAGCTGTCGAGTGCCAGATACTAAGAACTGTTAAACTTAGCCCCATTGTATCTGGTGACTGGGTATGTCATCAAAATGATACTTCAACACACAGTCATGAAAAGTGATGAAACAAAAACTAGGTTACATAGGTAACTATTAATGACTCTATATCACTTTTTAAAGGTGTGTTGAATTTTCATTTTGATGAAATATCATGGAACCATTGTATGTACCTACATATTAATATTGACGTGGTTTTTGTGGATTTCAATTTTTTTCTGAAGAAGAAGAATGTAGGCTAGATGTAAAGGGTGCGCCAGAGAAACTTACTTATTTGAAAGTTCAATAAAAACAAAAGCATTGTAGTTATTTTTGTAATTCTTTTTTTATTTGAAAATGCAATGTACCAAGTTTTTTTTCATACTGTCTTAAAAATTACATCTTTTAAATGGCGACCCTCATCGCGCATACACTGGTTAAGTCGTTTTTTGAAGTTTTCGTCCACTCTTCTCAGCATATCAATCGGAATATTTATTTATTTATTTATTTATTTATTGTAAGAAACAAACAGCATTTTTTTACAGGATTAGTTATACAAGAGGTTACATATGAGGTAAGCCAAAATAGTTTCTTATGCTAATGTTGGTTAATGTGATATAATACAAGATTGTAATTGGTTATAACCAATAAATAAGGAATATTGGCAATAGCATCAGGAATGTTGTTCTTCAGGTGATCTATGGTCCGTGGTCGATTGACATAAACAAGGGATTTCAAATAACCCCATAAAAAAAATCACATGGAGTCAAATCCGGAGAGCGCGCCGGCCATGGGAGATCGTCTTGGAGAGAGATGAGGCGGTTGGGGAAATGTTGTCGCAGCAAATTCATACCCGCTGCTCTCTAGACCACAGCATAATGGCAACTGACGAGAATGGGAAACAAACTTGGGGACGTCCTCCTCCAGATGCGCCCCCTCCCGCCCCTCTACCTGCCCAACTCAACTGTCGGGAATTTTTTCAAATAAGTAAGTTTCTCTGGCGCACCCTGTACATGTCATATTGAATTTTTTAGTTATTTAAATATATAACATATTAGATAACACTATTTCTTCGTAGCTCACAATGGAAATGATATTGCGAGCTAAAAATAGATGTGTGGATATAAAAATATGAGACAGAAAAAGCTGAACAAGTTTATAAATAACGCCAGCGTTCACTGTTTGAGTGTTCATTAGTTTACTCACCATTAACAGTATGGGCAAATAGTTCTTCCGGAGTCTCACCGAAAAATGGGACACAGCCAATCAGGAACTCGTACAGAATCACTCCCATGGACCACCAGTCCACTGGCTTTCCGTAGCCCTGGAAAGATCAAGCAAAACAAATAGCAAACAAAATTAACAAAGTCATCTAATCAAATTTAAGTTATATGTTTGGTTTCTTACAAGTCGGAAAAGAGGGTTTACAATGGAGCTCTCAGTGGCAAAATCATATACGTAGTACTTTCAATATTAACCCCTCAAGCTAATTTGTTCGCTTTTGGGAACAGCTCTAATGGTCTCATAGAAATCGTTGTGTTTTACTCTCATGGTTAGAAATATGATCTAAACAGTTTTAGAAAGAGAAAATACCACGATCTATATTTAAATCTAGAAGTTAACCATAGAAGAATTAGAATGTACAGCTCTATGAAACCAAAGGTTCCGAACGCACTTTAAGAAAAAATTATGAAGCTTCTTAAAGTATTTTTATATTAAATGAAAAAAATTGAGGTGTCAGTAATGTTTATAATTAATTTTAGTTCAGTGTTCAAAGTGAGCGATTTTAATTTTTCTTAAAGAATTTTTTTTGATGTATGTCGTGAGTGCTCCCAACCATACAGCATCCTCAATTGGGGTATGTCGTGATTGCTCCCAACCATACAGCATCCTCAATTGGGGTATGTCGTGAGTGCTCCCAACCATACAGCATCCTCAATTGGGGTATGTCGTGAGTGCTCCCAACCATACAGCATCCTCAATTGGGGTATGTCGTGAGTGCTCCCAACCATACAGCATCCTCAATTGGGGTATGTCGTGAGTGCACCCAACCATACAGCGTCCTCATCTGAGGTATGTCGTGAGTGCTCCCAACCATACAGAATCCTCAATTGGGGTATGTCGTGAGTGCACCCAACCATACAGCATCCTCAATTGGGGTATGTCGTGAGTGCACCCAACCATACAGCATCCTCAATTGGGGTATGTCGTGAGTGCTCCCAACCATACAGCATCCTCAATTGGGGTATGTCGTGAGTCGTATGAAGGTAGTGGGGAGGGGAAGTAGTTAGGAAAGAGGAAGGTGGGAAGTAACTAGCTATTCAGATCTGGTCACTAAAAATGGCTAAAGCCATTTAAAGCAACATTTCAATTCTGAATGGTGGTTTCACACCAGGGCGACACTGAGAGTATCTTCCACTGTGGAGCGTGCCGCAAATAGACTATATTATACTATTTAAATTAATAAATTGTGAAATAATACAACTTAATCAAATAAAATTTACTTGCGCACGCCGATATTTGCCAGACTTCTAGTCGAGAACCTTACCCCTGGACCACGGAGGAGGTAATATACAATATTATTGAAATATAAAATTTAATAATTTACCTGTCTTAATATCACTTCAGGGGCGATGTATTCCGGGGTTCCGCACACTTGTTTATCGGAAAACTGCTGCGTCTCTCGATCCACATACTCTTCGTAAAGGTTGGTCGCCACTACATTGCAAATAAAAAAAAAAACATAAGAACCTTCATTATCATTAACAATGTCATGTCACTTTACATAAATCATGTTATTTGTCATAAAAATCAACCTCATTAGGACTAATCCTGCATCGAAGTTAACAATTTACATTTGAGTGAGGCAAACATAAAGTAATACTACATACAAACACAAAATATTTAAAAAAATAAGTATTCGATGAGTTAGCACATGGGTAATTTGACAGTATATTGAAACAATATTTGAACCATAACTACTTATTAATCATTATTCCCAAGAAGAAAATGAAGGGTAGTCTTCTAAACTCTAATTTAAAGCATGCAAACCATGGATTATAGACTGTACCAAGCTATGACCAAACTGCACGGACCAACAAAGTGGCTATGCGCGTTGTGCGTGCGGTTTCATACCATATAATAATGGTTTATGACATCTTTCTGTTGGTTGGATCATTTTTTGGTGAAATATGACGATGAAAAGTAATACTCACAAGACATGAGGCCCATCTTGCTGAGACCAAAATCTGTGAGCTTAATATGACCCAAAGCTGTGATCAGCAAACTGAAAGAAAATAAATAGAAATATTAAATTCAAGTTACGTTATTGAAATTTACTATACCAAAAGTGATATTTTCCCTAATACGTTATTGCAAATGTCATCTACCCGGTACCAGACGAGTTGTCGGGGAAATCGAAGACGAGGATGTTGTGGCTACGACCGTCTTCGTTTTCTATTTTCCCTGCGCTCGAACAGCACTCAACGAGGTGCTCCCTCCAGCTCATATTAAAAATGACAGGTGCGGGGAGTGGGGGGATGTTTAAACCTAACCCGAGGACCAATGACCGCGGTGCCAACATTAAAATGAAACCAACGACATGAAACTGAAGAATATTATTGTATTTGTTATGTTTAGGATTAGTTTACGAGAGTTTGGCCCAAGGCAATGTAAATAATACAGATTGTACTTTGTTTTTGGTGTTAAAAAACTTGTTGAAGAGAGTAGTTAGGGTCGGGCGAAAGATTGTTAAGAGGAGCATTTTATGAAAAATTGTGTCATCAGCATAAAGAAAAACAAAAATGTAATCTCCCTCCTCATGAGGCCAAAAATTTCTCTCCAGGGGCAACTAAAAAGCTCCCCTGGGGTGACCATGGGAGGCCGAAAACATCATCTTCCTTCAGATGAAGCCAAAATTTTTATAATCTTCCAGCAGATATGCCCTAAAATTTCATCATACCTCATAGAAGGCCAAAAATTTAAACTCCCTCCCCCCTCGATGAGGCCAAAAATTTCAAACCCCCCATAGAAGACCGAAAATGTAATCTCTCTCCCCGATGAGGCCAAAAATTAGTATCTCCCTGCAGAGATAGGAACAAAAATCTCTCCCCTAAATGATATAAATTTCCCTCCAGAAGAAACCATGTCATCCCTCTCTCCCCAATGAAGGCCAAAAAAGTCATCTACCCTCAGATGAAGCCAAAAATTTCATCACAATATTATCCCCCGATGTGGACAAAAATTTCATCATAATATTATCCCTTGATGTGGCCTAAAATTTCATCATCTCCCAATATAACACTCATACTTACTTGTCAGGCTTCAGATCCCTATGTACGATGCCGTAGCTGTGCAGATACTCGACGGCCAGCACGGCCTCTGCAAAGTAAAAGCGCGCCATGTCGGGCGGCAGGGGGCCGCCGATGGCGCGCAACAAGGCCGCGCAGTCACCCCCCTCCACCAGCTCCAGTACGAGACACAGGTGGCGCCGAGTCTCGAAGGAGCAGTACATTGATACCTGGGGGAGAAACACACATTCAAAAATAATATATACCTATAAACTAAACTAAATAATTAAACCATCGAGACGTTTCACCACAGATAGGACGGACCACCAAACAACTCGATCTCGGCGCATACTCCTTGCTTCAATGACATTCATACATCATCTAATACATACCCAATGAATTAAATCTGCTACCTGCTCATTAATCATCGACAGTAAATTTGTCACTCATTAAAAGTTGAAATAATAATTTCAGTAGTGTGTCTCTGTGCAAATCCAGTTCAATTACCTCTACAACTGGGAACTGCTTTGATATTCAAAATTGTAACTGATTTTGAGAACAATTCAGACAAGCGGTAAATTTTTTTTTATTAATTAATAATATTGTATGTTTTAAATGTGTATTTCTTTTGTTAAAATTTTTGACAGATTTGTAATTTTTCAAGATTACTAATGTTAGCTTTTAGAAAGAAAAGAGATTTCTGATTGTCTCTAAAATTGAAAATGTTCTTTGTTGAAATGCAATATAAATACTTTTGGCTTCACAAATCGCACAATAATAATATCCCGTGATTTATCACGGGTCTGTGCTAGTCGTTTTATAAAAACAAAAGATTGAGGCGTGACCGAGAATGTCAACCGTGTGCGATAAGATGAGAGAATCTACCAAAAGGACCATCCGTTTCTGCAGTCAAGAATTTTTTTGGGGCTCTAGACCAGAGGTGGCTGCCAAATTCGACAGTAGGGTGCGTACAGGGTTAGAAGTCGTGCACTACATATTAAAGCAGCAGTGGGCCGGTTTCTGAGGGGCTAACCTAACTCTGGCCTCATGGAACCCCAGGTTTACATTATTAACGGGTTTATTATTTTGCGCTTACCACAAAAGGATTATCGGCAAAGCTGAGAATGTCTCTCTCGGCGAACACTTGCTCCACCTGGTTTCTTAACATTAAATTGTTCTTGTTTATCTTCTTCATGGCAAACCTGGAAACAACAAAAAAGGTTAAAACATCAACGGCACAATAATTAAAATAGCTGTACCACTGTACCTGTGGTATAGGTGTCTGTCTGTGCAGATAACGAAACAAGGCTTTACGTCCAACACTTGGCATTGTTTTAAAAAAAAAAATGCTTGCCCAACAGATTACGCTGTTTACCAACTGCTGTTGTCAAAAATAGCATGTTTGTCCAACAGATGGCGTTATTTAAAAAAAGGATGTTTTTACCTGTCACAGGTGACATATATACAGGGTGTATCGGCACGTACCCGACAAACTTTAACCAGCTATTCCTTAGCACATTTGGAGTAAAAAATGTTATGGGCACTTTGCTGTCCGGTAACATTTTTTTTTAATAAAAAATTTACTATTCATATTTTCACCACATGTCACCACTGTTTTATCCTTTGTCAAAGTTTGAAAACCCACCTGGAAATATTTTATTTGAGTTTCGTTGAATAATATACGTACGTACCTACATTAGCGCGCTTTTACGATCACAACGAAATGACATGGCACCATTCGTCTCATTTTTAGCTATTATTATTTAGTGTGTATGAAAGAGCGAACACGCTTTTTGACACACTTGCTAATAACAGCTGTTGAACACGAGAAACAATGCCAATGACAGTGACGGAGTGTGGATTTTTTTATCATTTTTTGTTTTTAATTGAAAGAAAATGTTACCGGACAGCAAAGTGCCCATAACATTTTTAACTCCAAATGTGCTAAGGAAAACCTGGTTAAAGTTTGTCGGGTACGTGCCGATACACCCTGTATAATATAGGTATGTTAAAACATGCGCGTATTCGAATGCAAAGTTGTGTCAAAATTTCAAAGCAATTGGTGAAGAAATTTCAGAGATTTAAGATTTTGAACAAACGAACATTAACATAGTGATTTGTTTTTTGGGGTATTATGCCGTGTTGCGCTAACTCCTTCTATAGCCAACGTTTCGGACAGCATTGCAGTGTCCATCATCAGGGCAAATGTGTAATCTGCAATGCTGTCCGAAACGTTGGCTAAAGAAGAAGGTAGCGCAACACGGCATAATACCCCAAAAACAAATCACTATAATACTTTTGGCCGTGAAAACCTCAAATCATAACCGAACATTAACATTTTTATTTACATGGATAGATATATGGTTATAAATCATATTATATTCAGGCTACAATTCTGTTATAAATAGATTACACACCATTGGTAAATCTTATGCTATGTTAGCAGATGTGTACCTCTACTTATTAAACATTTTAGCATATTTTATTAGGGGTTTTTGTTTTTGTTTCCTCTTTATTTCTTTCATTAACTTTATAGTAATTTGTATTCTTTTTTCTTTTGTTGTGTTTAATTCAATAATAATATAATTTTACTTTTCTTTCTTTTTTCTATTTTGTGCTATGACTGTCAATAACTAACATGCATGTAAATGGCACTTGTGCTCTTAATTCCAAATAAATAAATAAATACTAGAGTATGTGTGATGTATGGTAATAAGGTTGAGTATTTAAGCGATAGATGGCGCAAGTCATAAAGCTTACTCCAGAGTCCGACAGATGTCGCTAGAGTGTAACAAGTACTTGTGAGATGATATTGACAGGGAACAAGCTTCTCGAACCAGAGAATTACCAACCCTCGAGTAATGAACAGTGTAGCTAAATCCAGTCCTATTTAATGTAACGTAAATAAACGCAATTATAATTAAAACCTTTTACTTTTTACAAAGAGTTCCCAATACCAAAATCTGCAAAGTAACGCAGATATAACACTATGTAAAATGGGATTATGTATATTATTATGATGGGTACTAACCTTTGTCTCGTCTGCTTATGCTTAACTAAATAGACGGCCCCGTAGGCACCGTTTGAGATCAGTTTTATCACTTGGTAGTCGCTCTCCGTTGGCGAGGTGCCACCACTTCTTGCTTTGTTCCTAAGAAGAAAACAAAAAAGATTTAAAACAATCAAATCTCCCTATTTGCTGTTGTGGTATTTTTGTTGCCTGTAAATTTGGCGATATCTGTTTTATTTCAAATCAGTATAAATCACAACTATAAACATTTTTCGTTTTTCTATGGTTAACCTTCGACGTGCCAAGATACAAAATAAAATTTATGTTAGCGTACTTGGGTATCTCAGTGAGGGGTCACTGACGTTTCTTTGGATAAATTGTATAATGTTAGGTACATAAAAGATATGGTTTATAATTAACTCTTCAAGCCTCTGATATATTGACCATTGTATTTCTTAAAGAAGCTGTTAGATAGGCATACAATTTGTGTGTAATTCTGATAAAATCAGAAAACTAAAAACTGTTTTCGAAAGGTTAAGAAACAAAAAGCTTATGTTACTTTAAAATTTTATTATTAGAAGGTAAATAATAATAGCTTTTCCTCACCATATAGAGACGAGGCTCTTGTGTTTGGTGAGTGAATCCTAGCTCAATTATATGGAATCATGTAAGTAAGTAAATAATATATTTGCAAAACCAAAGGGATAAGTAAGAAATAGGCAAGATTTATCAATAATACAGTTCCAAGATTTGAAGGAAATAATAATAAGAGTAAGATATGGACTTTTATAGTAGTTTTAGGTAATTTTTTAATTTTATTTTAAATTCCTGAATATCTTCAATATTTTTTAGATATAATGGAAGGACAAAATAAACATATAATTTTTGAAATATTAACATTTTGAAACCAAACATGAAAGAGTTCTAAAAATGGCTCGCCTTGTGTTTAAGACCTAAAAACTGCTAAAAGAAGATTACATACAAATTGTTCAAAAAAGAGAACAAATTGACTCTATGGGTACTAGCTTTTTGTTTCCAAAACTGAACAAATTAGCCAGAGGAGTTAAGAATGTACAGGTACTTAAGTACTTACTTACAAATCTTATGATTTAATAAGGTAAGCATTGTTCTTTGTAATACTAACTTTGGGGAGGAATGTTCAGGGGGCAGGGCCTGCGGGGGCGGTAGGGGCGGGGGAGGCGGGGGCTCCTCTTGCAGGGGGTCCCGGCTGAGCCCCAGCTTGTGGATTATGTATTGGGGCAGGTCTGACATCACACCCTGCAAAACACAAAAACAGTACCAAAATTAGACATGGGAAATTTAACAGTACCAAAATTAAACATGGAAAGATTTAAATTACTGTTCATGCAAGAATTAGGTTGAGGCCTTTCAAAATTCATCAAACACATAGTACATAACTGCTGACCCTGTACAAATCACAAGTGCACCTCTAGCCTGGAGCCCCAAAATACTTGAAAACACTCTTGCAGAAACGGGCGAAAAATATTTTAACGGATAGCGATCCTTAGAGCACATGCGTCAGGTTGGAATGCTATCCTTGAATTACGGGTATTTTGAAGGAAGATGCTCTGAAGAAGTAGCGTCATTGATTCCTTCGGCACCGGTACGTAGCAACAAGCCAAAACCAACCGGAAACAAGCCAAATGTGCGCCTAACCGTACATGGTAGACATGTTATGTCACATGAAAATGGGTAATTTCTACAACTCTTTCTTGAGAAAAGCGCGGTTGTAGAACGATTTGCCGGCCTCTTCGTTTCCTCTCTCCTACAACTTGGGTCTTTTCAAGAACAAACAGTTTCCATTAAAAGCAGATTCTCTTTTCAGTTATTGTTCAAAATATGACCAGCCGTAAAACATATTGGTTGTGTTGTTACGCTTGATAAATGATTATAAATCAATCAACAGGCTGTGTTTTGACAGGGGCTGAGAATCAGCATCTAACGGGACAAATTCTAAATGGCGTTGATCGTCGATTTGATCGCCAATCAAATATGACAAACTTTAAAACACTACAGCATAAGTCATTTGAAAAGGCATAGCGGTGGCCTTGGGGTGAATGGGTCAGAGACTTGACATATAGAATATTAAAAGTTCTATTCACCCCCATTTACTCGGCAGGTGTCAACTTAGATGACTGCATTTATTAGATCCAGACTAGAAGCAACGATTCCATCAGAAAATCCAATGAGGATAAAGAATAGGTGGAAATTATGTTACCTGAGTCTCTCTAGCGCGTCCCTCGGCAGCCTCCAGGAGCTGGTAGAACTGCTGCGGATCAAACTCCAGACATTCCAGGAGTCGGGCCGGCCGGGAGACGGCTAATAGAAGTCTGGTAACCAGGGCGGACACTCGACCTACTGCGGCAGAGTCTTCTGATTTGTCCCGCGTCTAAAAATGAACATCACCCACAATTTCAACAATTACATAACTTAATTTTTGAAGATTACACCCATCAATGTAATATTTAATCACTGAAGTGGTAAATGAAATGGGAATGAGTTGAGGATAATATTGGTAATTCTTAGATTGGATATGAGACAAAAAAGACTGAAAATAATCAGATATGATTTAAGATTTTCACGGCCAAAAGTATTTTTGCTATTTGTTTTAGGGGTGTTATGCCGTGTTGCGCTAACTCCTTCTTTAGCCAACGTTTCGGACAGCATTGCAGTGTCCATCATCAGGGCAGACGTGTAATGCCTTCATGATGGACTCTGCAATGCTGTCCGCGTTGGCTAAAGAAGTAGGTAACGCAACACGGCGTAATACCCCCTATAATACTTTTGGCCGTGAAAATCTCAAATCATATCACATGGTGTTTTTTTTATATTTGAGTGGTTTTGGTTAAAATTTAAATTAATTAATTCAGTTAAGTGCGTAATAAATAATAAATATCTAATATTACGTAATAAATAACACATCTGCCCTGATGATGGACACTGAAATGCTGTCGGAAACGTTGGCTAAAGAAGGAGTTAGCGCAACACGGCATAACACCCCAAAAACAAATAACATGAAAATAATCAGGTCTCAATGGCTGAGTGGTTAAAATCATTGTCCTGATAAGATAGATATCCTGAGTTCGATCCTCAGTTGCGAGAGTTACGTTTTTTATTTTCTGTTTCAAGCTTCGTTAAGATATTTTAGTATTGTTTTCTTCAATGAATCCTAGAACTATTGCAAAATGCTAAAGTTATGGAGTGACTGAGACGTAACGAAGACCACCAAGATGACACTCGTTAGAGTGCTGAATTTCCCTATATTCCTAGATGGTTTGGAATCAATTTTGTACACTTAGAGACAACGAAAGGAAGCGGATTAACTCCTCGCTTTAATTGCCTTCATTCCTAAAAAGTTTTTAAAAATCTACGTTAACTTATATTCATACTCCAAGCAGGTCAGTTACAAGACAGTACTTACCATATTATTGTAGCAATTCTATATCAACGTCCCAATATCACACTCCTATGCGACGGATTCAACAGCTAGTTAACAAATACTTCGATGTTGTTGATATATTTAGTACATCAATTTCATTATATAAGCATACCTTATTGACGTTAAAATCTCTTACCTCCTGTAGAAGACGTTCCAAGTTCTCCGTCATATCATAGAAATACCGACTTGTTATCTGCTTGGTCTCCGACTTGTGCAGGCAATCTCTCGCCATTTCCAAAACCTAAAGAAAAAGAGAAAAAAATCAGAAAAATATACAAATCCAGCTAGAGACATGTATTTTAATCCAAAGCCCCAAGTACACGTTGGGGCCTAGATCTTCAGAAGTGTGCACGAAAGACCGACAATATTCAGGTTGGCCGGCCAACGTGTACTGGCACCACAATCGTGTGCCAAAAGGGACACAATAATAAATTATGTTTTTCTTTTATCATTTATAGTTTTTTTTTAATTATTTTTTTATGTGGAACTTCACCGGTTTATGCAATCTAGTAAACACATAATTTTGTATAAAATATGTAAACATAACTATTCTGCCGTTATAAACAAAAAAGGAAGCTAAGAATTTGCAAGACACATTATATATAAGACATTTCACCTATTATAATAAAAAGTACATTAGCATGTGATTTTTGCGAATTTCTAGCTGTCTTTTTGCTTATGACGGCTGTATTTGTTTCCTAAATAAAGTAAAATAAAATCAAAAAATATTGCTTGAATTTCATTCATGTTGGGGCTCCCAGGGCTAACGAATGGCCCTATATTGAAATTTTTGCAAACTTTTTAAGTGGTATTCGGAATTGTAATAAGACACCATAAGCACTTATAATCAATAAGTGACATTTTCTGCCAGTTGGTGTAATGACACACCACCCGTACCTGATGATGCACGAATCTGACGATGGGCGGAGCGGAGCGAGGAGGTGGCTCCGCAGCCAGCCTCCTCAGCCGGGCCTCCATGTGGTGCTGGGCGTGAGGGAAGCGGCTGGCGAACAGGGCTGACATGGCGGCCACCTGATCGTCTCCGGAAACTGGAGAACGGGCAGGCGAACTGAAACACAAACATATCTTACTGTAATAATATTCTAGACTCCATTTGCAACCTCTTCTGCATACTGTTGGAAATTCAATTAATTTCTTGGTGTTTCCACTACAGAACAGCTTTGGGTCTCCTGAGGTGGTAATCTTCTGTTAGAGTATATAAATATTAGATGTAAGTCACTAGTTATTATTTATAAATCTTAGGGAAATTTTGGTTCCATGATAAATCAACACACTTTTAAAAAGTTATATAAAGTTATTAAAAGTGATGTCATAAAAATAATTTATAAACCTAATCTACGTAACCTATTTAACATAGTTTTTGTTTCATCACTTTTCATGACTTTCCATCACTTTTTAAAGGTGCATTGAATTGTCACTGTGTTGAGTTAGCCAGTTAGCATTAACCTTTTGAACGCGTTAATTTGCTCCGTTTTATCTATACCCGTACGCGGTACATATTTTCAAATACCTATGCAAGCAATTAAATGTCAAATTATAGCATTCTGGCATGATTTATTGGACTATATAGACAGAACAGATTATTCTCCACAATATGAAAACAAATCCTCGTGTGTCAACACTCTTAGATGTTTATAAAAACAAAAACATAAAATTTCATACAAAGACGTACCGTATCTTTTGAATATGGTCCCGCCATTTACTCGGCGTGTGTGTACTTAGGCCACTGCGTTGATAGACACAAGTGGGACACCATGATCACTTATAATTTTTAGTTATGAAAAGTTGTGAATGACATACTAGTACTAACGCCATCCGTTGACAAAAATATAAACAAAAGGACTAAAAGGCGCGAAGAGGCGCACTTGATTATCGATCTTTTTTTATGAAATACAATTTTATTTTAGAGAAATTCTTGTAGATGTCAGCATCGTGATAGTTCTACGAATGTCCAAGTGAGCAAGAAATACATTTATGACGAAAGAGCCCTTGGATTATCGGCCGTCAAAGTTTCCGTATCAACTGTTGATACAGCCGCGTGTGAGTATAGACTTTTTGCCGTAACAACAGTTGATACGGCCGCGTGCAAAGAGTTAATTTCATTGTACATATATGTACAGCAGTAGCATCTAGATATTCAGATCTGTCGACTAAACACGGCTAATGCCATTTTAAGCAAAGATTTCATTCTGAACTGTGATCTTTCACCAAGGTGATATTTAGAGTGGCTTTAGTAATGTTTGATGTTCCAAAATAGCCAGGTATTTTCAAACCTTCCTCTCTCCCATTCTACTTCCCTTACACACCCACATCAGCCTTACCACCCACCCTAATTAAGGATTACATGTCCAACATAAAACGAAAAATTCTCAAAAAATATTATTTCCGTCGATGTATGCGATTGAATAGAAAGGTCCAATTCAACTAACCTGAGACTTCTACTCCTGGGCCTTCTGAATGGACTTTGTGGTGAGTCTGTACCCGCTCCTCCGCTTCCCGAGCCTCCTGAATCCGATAGGGACTGCCACTGGTTGATACCTGATCCTTGCGATCCACTGGAAAACAAACGTTAATGAAATAAAATGTAAAAGATAATTTTATACAAGAAATTGTATTTGATATAAAAACTAACCATTACGCCATATCATCCTTGCTTCATTCACAATCATACATTGTCCCTTCTATTATTCTGACTCTTGACATGACCTGACTGAAGAATCTGATTCACTTGATCGTGCTATGTGACCTTCCTCGAGCGTGCCCAAATTTTTCTAACATTGACTTTCATGTCATATATTCTCCTTATATTAACAATTTCCACAGATATCTAAAAAAACTAAGCCCAGATGGACCAAAATTCAAAACATTCAATTTAGCTTGTAGCGGTAGGAACCGTCCGCTCACATAGTTTGACTTCTAGACACGCGTTGGCATTGAATTGCAGCTGTCACTCGGAGGATTCGAATTTGTTCTGCGCGTTGAATTCCAGAGAAGTCGTGAGTTGGTTTTCGAGGCTGGTGGGGAACACACCTGAGGGCGAGCTGCTTGATTGTCGGGAGATTATTCAAGCACGTGAGACATTTTAATAATCCTTATGAAATAGACACATAATTTTTTAGATATCACCATGTTTATAAATTTGTTTAGACTAGTTTCTAGACAGGCGCTCATTGGTGATGTCTTATTTTAAGATGTTTAGTTAATATAGTTTAATAGTTAATATAGTTTAAAGTTAATTAGTTAAGTAAATGTCGTGGCCAAGTTCATATTACGTTTGTGGTTTCAAATAGCCAACCACCCCTGTTTTCTAAATGTGAGTCCTTGCTCTTGTGTTTAATGTCTTAAATTAAATCTACAACATATTATTATATCTCAATTGATATTCCGAGTGTTCATTTCAATACCCATGATTGCTGCAAGCTATGGTCTCTTCACCGGAATATGGTAAGATTAATATATGCGGTGACAATCTACGTTATATACGTTACAAGCTCACCAAATCAAAAATTTCCAAAATTCCTTGTCTATTCATATATATTTCGGCATTTTCATGGCATAAATTTATTTTTTTACATTAACCCCAAACAGCCTCCTGTGTAAAATAATTTCCTTCAGGGCCTGTCATCTTTGGGGATGCTGTGTGTAGGAACTTTTCAAGAATAGGAAGGAGAGGAAGTTCTTAGGAAGGAAAAAAGTATGAGGCGTGGGTAGGAATCTAGGGATTAGTGTGTACAGGAGTGGCGGACGAATGATCTATCCCCCCGCTAGTTAAGACACCAGTTGAAGAGGTCAAAGGGTCTCCCCAAACTAGCCTCTCGCGATCAGGCACGCCACGCAGCTAGTGGGCACACCTCACCCGATGAACCCGGGCACCCCTGCTAAGTCACCAAACGTAGCGAACCACTTGGGATGACCTATGGCAGAGGTGTTTGTTTTCCAATAAATGGTTCCCAGGACGGTGGTACCCAAATTCTTTGTCTAGTAAAATTTTTTAGAAAATAACCTGATGTTATTGGTGTGTGCCGCAGAGCAATGGGCGCACCTGGCCGGGTGGACCGGGGCGGGGCTGTGTCTCCGTAGGGCTCCCCTTCCCCCATCCTCCACAGCCCCCAGAGCCATCTGGTGCAGGCGTTCTTGGGATGAGCATTGAGACTGCAAAAATAACACAAAATTTTAACATAAGAAGTCACTAGTTATAAGCAGAGATGTGCAAAATGGGTACCCAAAACCATTTGAAATGCAAAATGGAAATGGGTCAAAACTTTTCCATTTGAAAATGCAAAATGCAAAATGGTTTTTAGAAAAGCATTTCAAATGCAAAATGCAAAATACCTATTTTCAAAATGCATTGAAAATGCAAAATGGTTTCTCAGGTCAAACAATCAAAATAATTATAGAATTTTTAAACAATTTTGTCATTTAATAATGGACATCAATGAAGAATAAACATATTACATGATGGTAAATCCAAAAACACCACGACTACGGATTATGAAACCACAAAAAATTTTCGCGGGACTAATGTTGCCAACGTAAAAACATAGAAACTGCTATCTAATATTTAATATTACAGCGTCATGGCCCCATGTTCAGTATTTGAATCAGTATTTTTTGTAATGGTATCACTCAATTGCCAGGGCTCCTACCAGGGAGCAACTTGACTAATGTAAATTATCTCTCATAGCGAGGTTGAGGACCGACTGATATTTGGGGCTTATGAAAAAAAGATGAGTGGAGATAGTAGGAAGAATGTTGCAAAAAAGCATTTAAAATGGAAAATGCATTGAGAAAAGCATTTAAAATTCAAAATGCAAAATGGTCTTTAGAAAAGCATTTAAAATGCAAAATGGAAAATACACATTTTGCATTTTGCATTTCCATTTGAAATAAAGCACATCTCTGGTTATAAGTCTATTATTTAAAATCCTAAATAATGGTCTGGACTCACCAGAACTTACCAATTTAATAAATCTTCATATTCCGTCTAGATCAACCCGACAATCTGATTTATTTTATCTACCCTCGTGTAGAAAAAACATTCGAAAAAATTCCTCGTATATGTGCACAATATAATACAAAATTTTACAGCATTGATATTTTTGGTAATAACCTAAAGAAATATCGATATGAAGTAATGCGTACAATCGATTATTAATATGAGAGTATAGAATGTATCGGGAGCATTTCCTATCCTCTTCCTATTTTCCCCTTCCTCTCCCCTTCCTTTAACACCAAATTAATTTTAAGATACTAAAACTTCATTTCTAATACACTCTAACATAAGAAACTTCTGTGGCTTGACTTCGGTTAACTTGTATATTTATATCTATCATTGTATATTATATAAAAGCTGTTTGTTTCTTACAAAATAATAAATAAAAGTCTTAGTTGTATGTCACTAGCGAGTCTTAGATGTAAGTCACTAGTTATAAGTGTCCGTACTTAGTAGCTAGCTATAAGTCTTAGTTGTAAGTCACTTGTTATAAATCTTAGTTGTAAGTCACTAGCGAGTCTTAGATGTAAGTCACTAGTTATGAGTCTCCTTACTTAGTTGCTATTTATAAGTCACTAACAAGTCTTAGATGTAAGTCACTAGTTATAAGTGTCCGTACTTAGTAGCTAGCTATAAGTCTTAGTTGTAAGTCACTTGTTATAAATCTTAGTTGTAAGTCACTAGCGAGTCTTAGATGTAAGTCACTAGTTATGAGTCTCCTTACTGAGTTGCTATTTATAAGTCTTAGTTGTAAGTCACTAACAAGTCTTAGATGTAAGTCACTAGTTATAAGTGTCCGTACTTAGTAGCTAGCAATAAGTCTATACTATACTATATTGATAGCCCGTTCCTCTTGGAATGCTATGGTTTATACGTGCCCGAAAACTTCAGCCGTAGTCGTCGACACGACTTATTCAAAATACCATACGGCAGAACAGATATTCTAGCACAACATAGCATGACAAGAGGAATGGTGCTATTGAATGAAATCTCAGAAGCACTAGATATATATAATTCTTCTTTAAATAGCCTAAAGTTTTTTTTTTGTATAATAATTATCTTCATAGGTGTTAAGACTGTCAAATTGAGAATTTTACAGTAATTGGATAATCTATCTGTTGTACAATAAAAAATAAAATAAAAAAAAAAAAAAAAAGTCTTAGTTGTAAGTTACTTGTTATAAATCTTAGTTGTAAGTCACTAGCGAGTCTTAGATGTAAGTCACTAGTTATTAGTCGCCTTACTTAGCTGTTAGCTACATATAAATAAATTCAGTAATGAACCGACTACACAGTGCAGGGAATAAATATTGCGTGAACACTAACAGTACTGAATGTCTCTCAGCCTATAAACACATTATTATCAAATCTGTATGTCAAATATGAACTTGGCAAACATTAAACGGAGTATGTGCGAACTATTTCTACTACTCTGCAAACTATTTTTATACTTTCCTATAATCATTATCATTGATTTGGAGGATTTTGGCAGATTCTCTATTTTTCATCTCAATTATTTGTACCTATATTTTGTTAACTCGGATATTTTTTTATATAACCTATATTTATCATATAAGATATAAGATCTGTATAATAAAAAAATTTAAAAAAATGTAAATAAATAAAGATTTACATTATTATCTGTAAAAGCCCTATGGGCGTTTAAATAAATAAATAAATAAGTCTTAGTTGTAAGTCACTAGCATGTTTTAGATGTAAGTCACTAGTTATAAGTCTCCGTACTAAGTTGCTAGCTATAAGTCTTGGTTGAAAGTCACTTGTAACAAATCTTAGCTGTAAGTTATTAGTTATGGGTTAAATAAATAAAGTTATAAAGTCTCTTGAGGTGATTTTCCCACGTAAATAGTGCTATATAAATAATCCATAAGTGTGCATCGGCTGTCCGCATTCCTTCCCCAAATTAAACGGACCCGGCGTCAAGCCTCCGTCTGTGTGAACTGCCTAATCTATTTTACGTGTACATCTATAGTTAAAGTAACGAAACTGAACGATAGAATCAATAAAGATAAACGAAGATACTGAAATTTTCATTACGATTTCTTTAGTATGTATTGCATTTACACCAGCGATGGGGGTTCTGTTTGAATGGTTTCCGAGGGATTACAGAAATTTTTTCTACCCCGACAGATAACGCTGCCATAAATAGGCATTTTCGCCAAAGTTTGTAGGTACATGTTTTTACATATTCCATTCTGTTCTTTAACGTTCCACTTATAAGTTTCTACGTATTCCATTCTGTTCTTTAACGTTCCATTTATAAGTTTTTACGTATTCCATTCTGTTCTTTAACGTTCCACTAAGTTTCATAACGTTCCAATAAGTTAAAAAACTTTGAAATTTTCAGCAATGTCGGTCTACTACTTTCGAGGTTTGCGAGCGCAAACATACCTAGACTGAATTTTGACTCGTTCAAATCAGACATTGTTTAATTGAAAGTAGAGGAGAGACATGGTAAAAAAACACAACCTTTTGATTTAAATAATTGCTTAAAAAAACACATCCGATTGTTACCGACTATATAAAATTTCCTGATAAAAAAGTATAAATTTTCAATATTCTATAATACATAACTATGAAAAACTCATTATAAATCGTGGCAAAAATAACAAAATCATAATGCAAAAAGTTTGCCAAAAAAGGTTCGTAAAAACATCACTTCAAGGGCACTGTTGGAATCATCATTTTCAATTGCAGACACACGAGGAAAATGATGATTGCAACAGTGCCCTTGAGGTGATGTTTCGTAAAAACGGCACTGTACAAATTATAAAAATATCATAACATATCATCTTTGAGTTATGAATAGAAAAGCGGTAACTCACTGATAAGCTGGAGCTGCCTGGAGTTGTGCCATATCCTGATGAAGGAAGTGACGCCACGGACCATCGTCTTCCATCACACCTACAATAAAATAAAATATTGTAATTAATGTAAGCGTAGTGAGTAAGATTAAGAAAGAGAGGCGTAGATGGTTTGGGCATGTAGAGCGAATGAACGAAGAAAAGAGTGTAAGGAGAATATATGACGCAAATGTGAATGGTAGCTAAAGTCAGGGATGCCCGAAGAAGACATGGCACGATCAAACGAATCAGATACTTGAGTCGGGCAGAATGAAACGACCTATGAAAGAGTGTGTGCCAAGTCCGAGTTGCTTGGCGGTCTGTCCTCCTTGCCTACCCCTGGGGAGAAACGGCGTAATGGTTAGTTAGTTATATTTAGTATGTGTTAAATGAGACTTTTTCTTGAGTGGTTGCCTTACTACTGAGGATCGTGAACCCACTCAGAGTGCCCTGATGAAACGGGATGCTCCAATCCTCGCGGTCCTGCGATGCATGGAGAGCATCAAACACCGACATTTCAGACGCCTCGGATAAGTTTTCGATTGAGAGTGTTAAGAATGGCGTAGACAATAGAATAGACAGATCATCATCTTAACAACAATACAGTATCATCATGAGAGAACGAGTGAGAGGATCATACTTGATCACTCCAATTCATCAGTGATATTCCACCACTTCTCTTCCTTCCCCTTGCCAATGAGCTTCTCCAGGTTCGAGTGCTCAGTTTTCCGAGTGATGATACAATGTGCAAATTTTTTATGGACTAGATTTTCTGACTGTATTTTAACAATTGAGTCCTTAAACGGCATTACCAATTCCATGATCTATTCAAATAACGCGCAAATATCCAACTACGTTCATAGCAAACGTCATTTTAAAATCTCAACCACAAATGGCAGTACAGGTGACGGCCGGTAGGGCTCTCTCAACACAAGTCGGCCATTACTTAATTCAAACTAACGGCTTTTGCAACCGGTGCATGGAATAAAGTTTTATATCTTTTTGTAAATAACATTATTTGACTTTAAGCCCTCGAATTGTTGATATGTTTGTATGTGTTTTGTAGATAACATTGTTTGGCTTTAAGCCGCCGAATTGAGAGTGTTAAGAATGACGTAGACAATATAGACAGTACATCATCTTGCCAACAATAAAGCATTGTCACGAGAGAATGAGTGAGAAGTAAGATCTAGTATTAATCCACTTCAAGCGGGGGAAACAGGGGGGTATAACTCTGATCGAAAATTGGAACCGAAATATTGTGTCTATGGAATAAACTTTCAGAGTTTTTCATTGGCGTAAAAGTAGGCTCCGAATGAGAATTTTACAGTCTATATATTAGCATATCTATGGTTTTTTAGGACCAATTTGTTTCACACAAAAAGCCTGAATATATCGATATAGTGAGTGGTTTATTTAGGGGACGAAAATAAGGTCCTGATTAAGAAAATGGATTTTGCTTTAAGGCGATGCACTACGCCGTGTAATATTTTAAATTGAGCCACTATCAATATCAACCCTTACGTAGAAGGCGATAAGGTTTAAATTCCCGCTTAACACCATCCGCCTGTTTTGATTTATGCAAGAAAAAAACATGGCCAAAAAATGCCTTTTATTTTATTTTGTGGATTTTTCAGGCACAAATATTTAATTTTTTTTCGATCATTTTATAAATAACTTAATTTGCCACATTATACAATAAAATCATAACCGAAAATGGGTTCGTAAGTAGGAGATTTTGAACATTAAAGCAGTTTTCATAGGCCTTATACATTATGTTTTTCTGGGCTTATAAAAAGACTTATCTAAAAAATACTCGATTATTTCAAAGGCCAAGGTGTATTCTACTCGCAGTATTTAATTAAAGCATCTGAAACATTTCTAGGAGACCAAATTTTCAAACCAAAAACACATGATTTTGCATTACTACGTATGGCTAATGTAATTCCTCAGCTGGCTAAGTCCTCCATCACAACTCTAGCAAAATTTTCAGCTTACTGTGGTGGTAGTAGGAGAACAAATTGTCTACATTTTTTGGTGAGAATATTAGAACTTGTCAAATATTAATTATTATTTTTTTGGTAAACTAATGTTTAAGACAAGATTTTTTATGCATAGCACAAAGGGTAACAATTATTCACCAAAAAATGTAGACAATTTGTCTCGACGCCATCTAGTGAGAGAGTTAGCACTTACAATGCCTTTCTCATATAAAATAAAGTTGGTTGTTTCAGGTGAAAAATGTACCAAGCAGTAATTGTTGAATGAAACACTAGTATAATATTGAATTATTTCGCGGATAAGAGATAAGCCGCTATAGCTCAGTGGTCAGAGCTGTCGACCGGAAATCGAAAGGACACGGGTTCAAGTCCCGTTGGCGTCATGTATCTTTTGTGTTTCAGGCTAATAATTATTGCTTATAAAATAATTGTTACTTTTACATATTGAATTATTTGGTGGGTTGGGAATAAGCCGACGTAGCTCAGTGGTCCAGAGCACCTGACCGGACATCAGAAGGCACGGGTTCAATTCCCGTTGGCGGCATTTATTTTAATTGGGAGATATTTTCAATTTGTATTGATATTTCAGGCGAGTAATTAATGATTATAATAATTTGACTGCTAGGGTTTCATTTATATGCTTTTGCCAGGTGAGTCTACTGTCGAGGGTCACTCCTAGGTATTTGATGCAAATGAGAGACTTGTATCACATTTTTTATACATAGTTGGGACCTTTACTATATTGGTATACAATATTCATATAAAATTATCGGCCACAATGCCATTACACTGTAATAAATGTATAAAGTTTATAGCCTTTCAAGTAGAACTGGAATAAAAGGTAGAATTACATCCTGCCAGAAGTGTGTTAATATACTATTCGCCGCATCTCATTTATCCTCTACTGAATTAAATATACTTATAAGTACACAATATTGTGGTTTTCATTGAGAATTGATAGTAATAATTGATTGAACCTTTGTTTTACATGGACTAAATTTAATTAAATTTATTGCAGTTCAAAAAACATATTTCAACATTGAAAAATAATTATTGCACACTAAAAATAATGACATCACTTAAATTAATTTGTTGGCACTTAAAATCTGTAATTCGCACTTTGAAATAATTAAAACCCACTCAGTTTTTGCTAATAGTCACAGCCCATTGACTCTACGTGACATTATAATACATTTGCGTCTCTAACTTCAACCTAACCTAACCAAACAAATTGAGATGCAGATTTGAGGATCTGGTAGTGAGATGAAAGATAATGATTGTTGTGTCACAGTGTTTATTCTGAGTCAGTAGAGTTACGCAGTTGGGAGATTACTCTGGACCGATGACGATGACGGCGGTGGAATGGTCGAGGCGGAAGTGAGTGAGTCGACACCGCGTTGGTGGAGACCGGACTCGTGGATGTGTGCAGCACTGGTGAAGACGTGTAATCTTCCTGGTACTCCAGTGTGAACAAGGTAGCCGTAGGTGCGATGGAACTGGTCGGCAGATGTGCGGGAGATGCAGGCCGGCGAGGATGCCGCGGGGCCGTGGCGCAATGTGTTAAAATAGCCTATGTATATCGTTCTTTAATCTTAATTTGAAATATTCTATGATGTTAAAACATGCATCGAATAGCGCTACGAAGCCGGCCAGGTGCCTGTCAAAATTGAGCCTCCGATGGGTCCATGGATTAAGAGTTAATGTAAGCCCAAACCATTTTCATTCATAGAAAAATAGGCTATACGCCTTCATAACTATGCATCAAGCAAATTTCCGTGAAAGATAATTGTTCTTGTTGAATTTCACGTCAACTTGTGAATGTTCCCCTCGGTGTTCCAGAGACTAAATGTTAAAATGTTATCAGCGCAAAGAAAGTTTATAATTATCCCTTATTATGGGTAACTTGTGAAATAAGGAATATTTAAAGTAAATTTAAATACCCACGATGTATATTTTCACGGCGCCCCTGTTGTCTGTTTTATGTCCAGTGTGAACGAATGGCACGTCCGACGCTGATTACAACTAGTGAAAGTCACGACTCATTTTATTATGAGCGGGGTACCAGCACAATATTTTTGTACGGCTCAAAGAGTCCACACAATTGAACAACGGCTCAATTGAACAGAAGCTGTGAGCTCAGAGCATAGCTCCCCTGCTACAGCTTCCCCGCTTCTGCTCCCCCGATGCAGCCCCCAGCTTTCACCTCCCAGAGTAAGCTTATGAAAGATCTTACAGCAGATGACGGACTGTCAGATGCCTTTAATATCTATGAGTATGTAATAACAATTAATACTTGGATAATTTTAATGGTGCTCTTCAAAAAGAGCTAGCTCAAATGTGGGGCTCGTTCGTGAACGAAGCATCGCTAATTACAAAGTACAGCAGGGTGGATGCAATCTCAAACTAAACATTGTACGATAGGGTGGACCTAATTTCCTTGATTACACATCACTGCCAATAACACATTAACTCAACTTTTGAATGACAATTCTCAACTTACAGCAAGTCCTTGGCCCTCCGTATAGGTACGCCCCCGGGTGGGGGCTGATGGTGAAGTGGGTGGAGCGGGTGCAGGGGGTGCGGGGGCCCCTGGCTGGTGGGCGGGGCCCTCGGGGACTCCAGAGGACTGCCGCAGCGCAGGGGGGAGGTGCCACCCACCTGGAAATAGACAAATAGTTGTTAATAGTATCAATTATGTTGTTATTTATTGCTAAATGTTATTACGACATACATATTTGGATATGGGCTACAAGAGTGAACCCCACACCACATCGTGCTAACCATTTTTTTTATTTGATAATAAAAACAAGGGAGATAGGTGGGCCATGACTATTATATTAGTATTGCACAACACATGTCGCCAACATCATTCACCAACACTACTTCTACCCAAAGTGCGATAGAAAAATATATTTTCTGTTTTTAATTGAAAAAATATCAATCAACAGCAAAATGAAGCTTTTTAAGTTAGATTTTTTACTTCAAATAAACTCAGAAATCAATGGTTAAAATCTGTTTGGTGTACGTTCTGATACACCCTGTATACAAGGTGTCCCGAAACTCGTAGTATAAGCTATGAAGAAACTATGTCACATTTGAAGTTTTTTTTTTAAAGTATATTTTATTTAGCTATAAAATTTAACATTTTTTGTGATTTGAGCTTCCATTTTCGAGAAAATTGAGTCCGAAGTTTAAATTTTTTAAGTGAAATTTGAAAAAAAATAGGTCGCTAGGGGGTTAATTTCAGCTGTTCAATGTCTTATAAAAAGAGTGTAGACCCAGATCACTAACCCTTTAGTGTCCTAAAAAATAGAGAAATTACAAATAATAAGAGTTTTAGTATCTTCCTTTTTTTTAAACAAATAGAGATAATGATCTGCAGTGCTGGGGATTTGATTTACTTATCATTAAAATTTAGTAGTAGGGATAAAATAAGGTAATTATAAATATACTTGGCATATCCCGCCACGCATTGCTCAGTCTGTCTGTGAAGATAGAGAATTAATAGCGCATTCTGCTTTTACGTCCAACAGATGGCGCTGTTTTTTTTTGTTTGTTTAAAAGCATGTTTTTACATGTTACAGATAGTGATGTAGACCCGGGAATATTCCCTGACCTGAAATAAATTCCCGAAAACGGGGAATTTATTTTATTTTTAATAAAATGGTTTCTACACTTCTCTTGGATGCTTTATTGAGTGTTAGCAGTTATCTAAGATCCCCTGATTTGTCACAGGTTGCCATAAGAATATTGACTGCTCCCATTACTTCAGCAGCCACTGAGAGATCTTTTAACACATTTAGTCGCATTCATACAACACGGAGGAATCGTCTAACAACTCAAAGAGCAGGGAAAATAACATTTGTGGCACACAATTGGAAACTTCTTTCCCCTGAAAGAGGCTCTCAAGTTGCTCCCAAGAAAACCCTTTCTTCCACGGATGAGCAGATTGCTTCGCATCATAACGTTTCAAACCTATCTGGTACTCGCAAACGCAAACATCCAATTGACTGTGCTGAGGAAGAAGAAAACGTAGATAATCCTGAGTCGGCAACAACTTCGTCCGGGTCGGATGAAGAAGAAGAATATGAAGGTGAAAGTGGAAGCGAAGTTGATAGTGTCAGTGTCCAATCGGTATCATCAGATGAACAGTAACGATCTGTGAAGTTGTGTCATTTTTTACAGTTTTACGATTGATTTTTTATATGTACCGTTTACTAGCATAAAGTGTATATTATAGGCTACTAATACTGTACAGTATACAATTATAAAGAGATACTACTCACTTTAAAATAATTTTGATCGGTGTTTTTTTGTTATTTTTCTCTTGGAGCCTATTCCTATATGTATGGGAATAGTTTTTATGGATCTATCCTGCTCTATATGTACCATATGTGTGTATATTTTATTTTTTATTTAATAAATATTATTCTTTTTGAGGTATTTATGTTGTTAAAATCAAAATTCCCAAAATTCCCAGAAATAAATTCCCGGGAATTTATACATCACTAGTTACAGATGACATCGATATAATATAGGTATATAAAAACACACGCATATTCGAACGCAGCGTTTTGTCAAAATTTCAAAGCAATCAACGAAGAACTTTCGGGTTCTCCAAATATTCACAAGTTTCCCGCTTTTAGTAAAAATTTCCAGACACTGTGTATGTTCGAGGAACGAACAAGGGTTGGGATAGACGTACTTTAAAGGGCTATTCCACACAGATAAAGCAAGGATGAAGCCTATGGCTTATGACAGGCGAATGCGAAAACACAATTCGTAAGGTTAATTCACAATCAACTTACCGGGTGGCGAATGATATCTGCATCTCGAGAATCATCTGTCAGCACTGGAACGGTGATCGTTGTACGGTAGCACTCGTTATTTTGAATTGGTTGCGATAAAATACGTATTAAGGGATTATTCCTATAAATAACCGACGATAGTGTACACATTGGTTTTGACAGGACGTACGTTTTTGTGTGATTGTGTGGCTCACGGCACTCCGTGGTTATAGCTGACGTGTGTGAATTTAAACTACACAGTACAAATTCTGACCATACTATTGGTTAGCACACGGCCTGTCAAAAGCAAACGGCGTGACGGAACAGTGTATATATATTATAACCTAACCTCATCTATTTGACCCATTTTTTTACTCTTGTGTTGGGACACACTTCATTGTTCATTTACATTTATACACTAATTTGGATTCACTTTTCTGTTTGATCCAGTTACCATTAAATTAATTAATTTATTTATATTTACTTACCACTAAAGATAGTCGATGGTGGGCTGCGTGCGAGTGCATACGAGATGGTCGCCGGACGCATGCCTCTTTCTGGAAAAAAAAGAAGAGGAAGCATTCAAAAATATATCCCAATACTGATTGTGAAATAGGTCACCGGCCCTTGCGAGCGAACCTATTGTATAAAAAAAAAAACACTTCAACGTTAAAATACAAGTATATCAAATAACAAGATTATTATTATTATTATTTATTGGATGATTTGTATAGCGCCGCTTTTGTGAGATATCACCTCACGGGCGCTTTACAGTTAATGCAGATATTACAAAAAAATAAAAATATTACAAATTGAAATTGAAATTAAGTTAAATAAAATGAAGTACAGAAACAGGTGACACGAAGATGGAGAATCTGCTGCAAGAATCCTAGGTGGTGAGGAAACTGGTCCAGCTGCTACAGCGAGAGAGTGCACCGCGTCCACCAACAGTGCCAGCACGAGGTTCGTCATCCGTCCAGGTATGTGTCTGCTGCTAATAGAGCGCTGACACAATGTCCTCTCATGGATTCCAGACCTTGGCAGCACCGCTGTGACATTCTACGAAGGTAGAGGATGGAGACTCTGCAGCAAGAATCCTAGGTGGTGAGGAAACTGGTCCAGCTGCTACAGCGAGAGAGTGCACCGCGTCCACCAACAGTGCCAGCACGAGGTTCGTCATCCGTCCAGGTATGTGTCTGCTGCTAATAGAGCGCTGACACAATGTCCTCTCATGGATTCCAGACCTTGGCAGCACCGCTGTGACATTCTACGAAGGTAGAGGATGGAGACTCTGCAGCAAGAATCCTAGGTGGTGAGGAAACTGGACCAGCTGCTGCAGCGAAAGAGTGCACCGCGCCCACCAACAGTGCCAGCACGAGGTACGTCATCCGTCCAGGTATGTGTCTGCTGCTAATTGAGCGCTGTCACAGTATCCTCACATAGATAACAAACCTTGGCAGCACCGCTGTGACGTTCGGCAAGTTCATCTTCTTGTACATTTGTTCCTGGTGATTATGTTAGTGGTGCATTGTTCCGCAATAAAAGGCGACGGACGGGATAATAAATTACCCTGGACACTTTTTAGGGCTTTCAGAGTTTCCAAAAATTCCATTGAAAACATCTGGCGTACCTACAGTTACCGATTCTCGTCCCAAGTTCAACTTCAGCGAATTTAGAATATTTTTTAGCACAATTTTCGATGATTCATTTTTAAAACACTGCACTCTAATCACATTACTATAAAGTTCTGATTACTAATTGGTAAGTTAATTTAAAATGTCGATTCACTGATTTTTAAAATAATTTCAAAGGGATGTTGCCTCGTTTCCCTTGAAAATACTAAAAAAACACAAAGCGGTTGGAAGACGGCATGACGCGTCCAGCTGCCACAAAGGGCGCTAAATAACTCTTGTTGTGTTAAGATGTTGTTTAACTTCAGGGACAACCATTAATAAATAAACAGGAAAAACAACAAATTTTAAAAAAAAGATAGGTTAGGTTTGGAGAGTTTCAGCGATATTAATTAACTAACTTCACGGAAAATAAGTTAGTTCCAATACGATTTTTTCTATTTGTATCTATTATTTTTAAACGTGAAGGTATAATATTCGAATTTTTATAGAGGAATAATAATAGTAATATTTTGAATTAAAATCACCTTACGGGCGCTATATAAATATATGTGTTGGGAAGTGAGTTAGCTAAGAGCTTCACAGATGCACTCATAGAGGGCAGTGCAAAGAGCTTCCTTAGAAGTCCGCAAGATGGCAGCTAGTAGTCAGTAGTCGCCAGGGCCAGTTAGCCTGCTTCCAAACAAACTTGGTGTTTGCAGATCTCATTTAGCCAGCTCCTAGTTAGGTCGACTAACGAGTCACTATTGTAGTACGCGAAGTATTGAATAAATCCCTGATTTAACACAAAGAACTTATTCTTTAAAATCTCCTTCCACGACGAGTTGGAGAACTGCTTGTGGGAACACAACAATATGACACATTTCTACAATTATCTGTCTTATTACTAACAGACTAGTCAATGATAACCTTAATAATATAATATTTGATTTAAACAACAATATGGGAAGCGGGTTTGGGTACCGCGCCCCGGGATCAATTTGTTGGATAACCAACAAATCTGACATAGGTCACCCCAAGTGTTTCGCTACGTTTGGTGACTTAGCAGGGTGCCCGTGTTCGTGCACAGGCGTGTGTGGAGTTAAAAAAAATACTTACCAATTCGTTATGCAAAATAAAAATAAAAACTAGGTTAGGATAGTTTGTGTTAGCAAAAGGTGTCAATGCGGTTCGCATGCTAATTGAATTCGAAACTGCCATAAGCTGTCATGTAAATACAAAATAATGAATCATGACATGGATTATTACACGTGATCCAAGTTTGGTCGAGTTTAAATTTCATCACGTGATAAAAATCTAATATTGTATTATTTTCGTGATAAAAAAGCATCTCCATTTATCACATGAATAATTTGAATTTATTCTATTCGATATTCAAACATTGCAACTGACAGTTGCAAAAATGTAAATAATTTTATCTACAAACAAACCCCGCAGAATAACAAGGTTCCGTATGACAGCAATGTCGTGCGATAATATACTTTAGAGAAAGTTACTTTAGAATTCATTATTGCATAACAATGCTGTGTAAGGTAGAGTCTTGTTATTATACGGGGCCGAAATGTCAGTTTGGCTTATGGCAATAAAATATTTAAACGTAAACACAGCGGGCGCCACGTGATTGGTCTATTTTTAGCGTTCAACTGATACAGCGACCACCCGCAAGTTGCGTCATGTCAGTGCTTCTCAAACTGATTGAGATCGCCCCGTTATTGGGGGCGCTGGAAAGATCTAGGGAGGCGGCAAAGGCCATAAACAGAAATTTAAAAAAAAATAGAAGGAGACGCAGTGCGTATCAAAAATATATCATCAGAATGCAAAACGCATGTGCATTTATTACTCCAAATATGCTGATACACACTGAATATGCAAACATATATAAAAAATATAAGCTTTGAGTTTTTTTAAATAAATTCATTTTTCCTCAACGACACATGATTTTTCACGGGTCTGCACTGGTCTATATAAATAAAAATGTAAATTTCGTTGGTTCAAAATCTTAAGGCTATCAATAACACCCCTTACGTAGATGGCGATAAGGTTTAAATTCCTGCTTAACACCATCCGCTTGTTTTGATTTATGCAAGAAAAAAACATGGCCAATAAGTGCCTTTCATTTTATTTTGTGGATGTTCAGGCATAAATATTTAATTTTTTTCCGATCATTTTATAAATAACTTAATTTGCCACATTATACAATAAAATCGTAACCGAAAATGGGTTCGTAAGTAGGAGATTCTGAACTTTAAAGCAGTTTTCGTAGGCCTTATACATTATTTTTTCTGGGCTTATAAAAAGACTTATCTAAAAAATACTCAATCATTTCATAGGCCAAGATGTATTCTACTCGCAGTATTTAATTAAAGCATCTGAAACATTTCTAGGCGACCAAATTTTCAAACTAAAACACATGATTTGGCATTACTACGTAGTGCATCGCCTTAAGTTCTTCACTGATTGCTTTGAAATTTTAACACAACATTGCATTCGAATACGTGTGTGTTTTTATATACCTAAATTATATAGAAGTCACCCGTGACAGGTAAAACATGATTTTTGAATAACAGCGCCAACATCTGTTGGACGTAAAAGCAACACGCTCTATTGTTTCTATATCTGCACAGACTGACTGAACCACAGCAACGCGTGGCGGGGCACAGCTAGTATTAAATAAAGTTGGTAAAAATTGCTAGGTTTGCTCCTAAATCCATATTTTTTTTTGTTATTATTAATTTGAATACACAACTTTAGAATGTGATGTCTTACTGTAATTTTTATAAAATTATTAGTATTAGCCTAAAAAAGTTTTACTCTGAAAAATAAAAAATAAATTAATAAAGGGGGCGGTGAAACTTACAAGTTTGAGAAACTCCGCGTTATATAAACATTGTTAACCACCACTAGGGAAATTCTGGTCGAGACAAAAAGGGTGGGACAAAACAGGGTGGGACGAAACAGAATAGACAGAATAAACAGAATAGACAGAATAAACAGAATAAACAGATATTGGACAGAATGGCGTAAAGCGAAATGAGGTGCTTCGCATTAAGGAAATGCAGGGCAATCACGGACACCATGGGGTACAATGAGATTAGTTGCTTCACTGAGGGTCGATAGCGGACAACGGGGCGCAAAGTGGGATAAGATTGTTAATTGTGGTATAATGGTGGAAAGTGTAGATTAAATTCTTGCAAGATATGTTAAGACTACAAGATGTGTAGGTAAGAGGCATAAGATGGGGCTAGTTGTTAAATTGTAGGTGTCAAAGATGATAGCTTCACATTATGCACATGATTCTACATTGCAATCAATACGGCTTCATAAAAACAAAAAGCACACAAGATGCAATAGCAAAGGTGACATCACTTATATACTCAGCACTTGATGAAGGCAATAAATGCGCAGAAATCTTTATAAACCTAAGAAAGGCTTTTGATAGTATCTCTCGCGTAAAGCTTATTAAAGAACTAAAATCTAATAACATCAACGATAAAGCCGTTCAATGGAAAGAATTAATTACAAAATTAATGACACGACTAGCGACCAAGAAACGTCAAATTTTGGTATTCCACAAAGCACAGTTCTGGGACCGGTACTATTCATTTTGTACGTAAATGACATATTTGTTCAATGGATTTTAATTTGGTAATTATTTTTTACTTTGTAACCAAGTTATATTATTTTTTCGCAGAAGTGTAATATAAATTAAAACAGTATGTCTTGTAAACAATTATAAAAAACACAAATATTAAAATATGTATTGAACATATTATGTATTAATTATATTATGTTTTAATAATAAAACATAGATGGAGTAATAAGGAACATGAGTGAAAAATATTATAGTTTAAAAACACTTATTCATTTAAAAGTAATTTATTTTTGGGGTATTATGCCGTGTTGCGCTACTTTATTTACTAGCCAACGTGTCGGACAGCGTTACAGTGTCCATCATCGGGGCAGATGGGCCGGACACAACATGTTTCATGTGGCAACACGGCATAATACCCCAAACACATATGACTATAATACTTTTGGCCGTGAAAATCTCAAATCATATATTCGTTTATATAAGTTTTATTATATTTGATTATACGTAGAATTAATAGATCGTCATTTAAAAACAATTAAAATCGTAAAACATTTAAACAGGACATAACTTACACCGTCTAATCTATTCACGTCAAATCACCAGAGATCAAATGGGAAAATAATTCACCGACTCCAGATATTTTCATATTAGAGGGTTCGGCTCGGTAGAACTTCTCACTGGACCTATAAATCCTACGGATCCCTCAATATAAATATTAAAAAAATCTTTCATAATCCTATATGTATTTAAAATCACTGATTTTTGCATTTTTATGTGTAAATTCTTTGATAGTTCTAATACGCCTAAATTTTGAACGAGAGAGTTAGGTATAATGCCAGTAGCCGAAATAACAAATGGTAATATTTTTATAGTCTGAGAATGCCAAATGCTTTTAATTTCATTTCTTAAATCTTTCATTTTCTAAAATTTACTATGAAAATATTATATTACCTACGTACTAATATTTGGACTTCACAACATTGATACATAACACACGAAAAACTGCAAGCCAAAAACTTTTGGCTTCCTTAATATTTAAAGGGAGTTCATTGAACATTTTGAAACGTTTATAATAAATAATATTGTTTTGTGTTGCCGATAAATTTGTCTTAGGAAGCCTAAAATCGTTGCAGCTTCTCGTAGGATAGCCATGGACTGTACTCTTAATACTAACACTTTTTAACATATAATCTGGTAACATTTTCACACATCGCTGGAATTGTGAAAAGAGCAACTAACATATCTAATGAGGAAAACCTTCCTTGACCTAACACCGGACATGATGTTAAAAATATATAAAACATATGTGCGACCTCTCCTGGAATATGCTTTCCAAATATGGAGTCCTTACTTCGCAAAGGATATAAATCTGTTAGAGAGTACAGAGACGTTTCACTAAATTTATTTATTTATTTATTTATTTACGGACAAATAGTCCATTAACAACATATTAATTACACGAATAAGTTTTATAAACAGAGATGACAGTGAAAGGAGAGCATATATAAATGAGGAGCGAAGACAATAACAATGACAATAATAATATAAAAGTAAGAATGGGAGATAATAATAAGTCAAAGCATGAAGATGGTTCAAAGGGCATTAGAAATTAGACATTGCGTATTGACTGTCGAAAGTCATTTAGGCATATACCACAAAATTCAATGCTTTGACTTGACAGTGAGTTGACAAGTCTCGACATTCTGGACAAAGGAGAATGGTATCCATAATTGGTAGAATGTTGATTGACGAACAGCAATTCATTATTTCGGAGTCTACGGGAAGGGATGTTGAATTGGATAAGTTGCAACAAAGCAGGTGAGTCTGTAATACCATTGATAATCTTAAATATGCAAATCAGATCAGTGTCCCTTCTACGTTTCTCCAAAGAAGAAATGTTTAAAGTTTGTTCAACTTCATCATATGAGTACTCTCCTCTTTCAAGACCCAACCTCCAAGCGATTCCTCGTAGGAAGCGATGTTGTACGGATTCTATGTGACAAATATGGACAGCATAGAAAGGAGACCAAATAACACTAGCGTATTCAAGGTGAGGGCGAACTAACGAGCAGTAAAGAGTTTTAAGGGTACTTATATGTTTAAAGTCAGAGGTTATTCTATGAACGAAGCCAAGTAGTTTAAGTGATTTGTTAACAATGTTGTTAATGTGCTCACGGAAAGAAAGTTTGCAGTCTAGAGTGACCCCAAGATCCTTGATAGATGTTACAGTAGATAAACAAATAAAATACCAAGAGCTCTGAAAGATCTACGATACGAAGATAAACTCAAGGAATTGAGATTACCAACCTTACAAGAAAGAAGAGAAAGGGGTGACTTGATCGAGACTTTCAAAATTTTATCTGGACATTACAGTTGCCTTAGCATCCAAGAAATCTTCACTACTAATAAAAATATAAATCTCCGTGGACACTCAAAAAAAATTACCAAAAAGCCTTTTGCATCTAATCCTAGAAAACACTTCCTTGCAAATAGAGTAGTGGATGCTTGGAACAAACTCCCACAACATGTCATCGATGCAACAAATATAAATCAATTCAAAGCTCTATTGGATTCACATTTGGAGAGAAGAAAGGACTTAGTTCAAACTTAAAACAACTCAATTACTGTAAAACTTGTTGTGAAATCAGATATGAGCGCATCAGCAGAATGCTGCCTGCTCATTATATAATAATAATAATAATAATTTTATCTTTAAATACTAGGGTATTATAGACCAAATTTTGCCAAAGGGATGCTATAATAGTCCAATTGTCTTCGGGCAGTTGGGACAGTATTCAGTATTCACATAAGAAAATAAAATGTGTTTTTCGGTTAAGCCCATCGCTTATTGATAGTGACTGTACAAAAAATGTGGCACACGTCATCAATAATTATTGATATTATATAGAATCAATTGATTGACAAAATGATCAATAGAGGGAGAGGACGCGAGACTTCAATAACCGATTCGAAATTTTAATAATTGATTTCAGATTTTGACAAGCGGAATTCCAGAGCCAATAAAAACAGATCATCTACCAATGATTGTAGAAATATTTCGCCGTTTAGAGAACAAACATTACTGGTAGCGCAGACCCGTGAAAAAACACGAGATATTTTAATTATTGTAGAATTCGTGAAGCTGAAAGTATTTGTACAACACTAGCTGTCAAGCGTTGCTGTGGTTCCTTCCGGAACTTTTAAGAGGAAGCTACAAGCCAAAAATGTGTATATTTTCGGTATACCTTATATTGTAGGTAACAGGCATTAAAATCGCTTGACAAACGGAGTCTAGAAACGTTCGATTTCAAGCACAAAACTGGTTTTTATTTATTTTGTAAATAATTTTAAAATAAAGTAAAAAAGGTTAATTAAGTGAAACTGTCACAGGTGATCTTAGCTTTAATACTGTATTTTTTTAAAGTTGTTTCCTTTACGCGTTCATAAATTTCTATTGAAAAAGTATTTTTTTAAGTAGTTTACATTTATATTTTTTATTGAGTAGTTTATATTTTTATTTGTATTTTACTCAAGTGAAACGATAGGAAAACCTTCAATTTATCTAAATCATATGTTTTGGTATTCATAATGTATACCAATTCGTTATAAAGATTAATCAAAATAGTGATTTGGCGTTAAGCTTCGCCTTAAGAGCATTCTCGAACTTTCCGGAACCTTCTAGACTCAACGACACACTCCGCTACTCAGTTTGGAACCTTATAGAGCCTTCTTGAACTTTCTCCTTTCAGAACCTTCTAGAGCATTCGAGAACCTTTATGAACTTTCTATAACCTTCCAGACTGATCGACACAGTCGGCGGGCCCATTCTGAAATAATCTGAAGCATTCGCGACCATCCCATAACAAAGCACATTTTCGTCACCCGCTCTCACCCACGCGCAGCCACCCCCACCAAACACTCTTACTTTCGATGTGACACCAAGGGCTATCTACCACCATAACCTCCGGTGGGTTGCAGTGGCTCAAGTTTTGTGGATCATTTAAAACATTTATTTCAACAATACTACTAAACACATCATGTAAACCTACAAATAGCTGTAATTTTCTGTTCTTGTTTCTTGTGTTTGTATGACTTGTTGCATAGCTTTTATCAAATGTAATTTTATTCTTATTTTTTATGTTTCAAAGTATCTGTCAAATTAAAATTATACTACCAACCATGTAAAAGCCTGGGCGTTAAATAAATAAATAAAAATAAATTTTCGCTTAATTATTATCGGTTTTTTTAACATTCGTATTTACATATTTCCCTTTCAAACCATCTTTGAACGCTTACCACGGGGCCTTAAGTTATTTTATAGCTTAAATATTACACAAAAATGAAGCTATTACCATTTAAAATATATACAAATGTAAATGTGACCCTGAGATCAAGGAATAATGATCTGGTATAGCGCCCTTCTAAATGAAGTCACACATATCTGTCAATTGGTATCAAAACTGGTCAACTCCACTTTAGGTGAATTTTCAGGAAACACCAAAACAAGTGCTGGATTTGACTATTTTTCATACAACCGCAGCTTTTTAAACCGGTTTCTCTTACAAAATATACGGATATGACTGCTTTTGAAAAATAAGAACTGTTCTTTTGTTAATAATGAACACAGCTCAATACTTAGTTGATTTTTTTTTAATTTTGGATCTGACCAGTTTTGATACCAAACAACTCATATTGTCTCACTCTACGCCACGTACGTTATCAACTCAGCCACTTTCTATCCCCACAATTAATTTTAATTAACGACACAAATTAAATCCAAGAGGACGTGACTTTTTTAACCTGAATTAATAATATAAATCACAAAAGCCATTATTTTTACAATGGGGGCGCGAGGCGAACTGAAAGCAACGAACAGAATCTAGAATCTGGGGTCTAGAGATGAGCTTAATAGGGAAAAAGAAAACATCCTTTTGTTCTTTGAAGGAAGATTATTATAAACCAAGGAGCTTTTTGAAAACGGCGAGGGAATATACATAATATTATTTAAGAAGAATGAGATTTGAGGTTTTTAAAAGAGGAAAGGGAAAATTTTCCCACAGGAATTTTATCTCGGGAAAGTATGAAAATGAATTTATGAAAGAAAATATGTCTCAGTAATGTTACAGATTTTAAATCGTAACTGAGTTAAAATTTTAATATTGTAAGGAAGTGCTTTCAAAATGGAAGATGCTATCAGTATCGGCCTGCTTAGCTTACCTAAATTAGCGCGCTTTTACGATTACAAAGAAATGGCATGGCATTATTCATCTCATTTTTAGCTATTATTATTTAGTGTGTATGAAAGAGCGAACACGCTTTTTGACACACTTGCTAATAACAGCTGTTGAACACGAGAAACAATGCCAATGACAGTGACGGAGTGTGGATTTTTTTATCATTTTTTGTTTTTAATTGAAAAAAAAATGTTACCGGACAGCAAAGTGCCCATAACATTTTTTACTCCAAATGTGCTAAGGAAAAGCTGGTTAAAGTTTGTCGGGTACGTGCCGATACACCCTGTATACATAATATTATTTAAGAAGAATGAGATTTGAGGTTTTTAAAAGAGGAAAGGGAAAATTTTCCCACAGGAATTTTATCTCGGGAAAGTATGAAAATGAATTTATGAAAGAAAATATGTCTCAGTAATGTTACAAATTTTAAATCATAACTGAGTTATGTTACCGGACAGCAAAGTGCCCGCAACATTTTTTACTCCAAATGTGCTAAGGAATAGCTGGTTAAAGTTGTCGGGTACGTGCCGATACACCCTGTATATATCATTTATTAGGTCCCAATGGTCGAATGGTTAAGACGCTGTCCTGGCAAGACAGAGATCCTGGGTTCGATTCCTAGTTGTGACCGTTATCTTTTTTTTGTTTTCTTTGTCTTGTTTTGTTCCATGTTTCGTTTAGATTCGTTAGTATTATCTTCTTCTTCAAAGATAGATTCATAATAATTTAGCAATACTCATTTTGCTCCATGTACGGGCGCAAACAAATAATTTATCTAAATGCAGTGTGCGGCAAAATAGACGGCGCAAAAACAGACTGTGCAGTTTTGAAGGGCTATTAAAAAAGGCGCAACTTAAGCTGGCTCTACATTCGCGCGCGAAGTCGCGCCGTGAATTCACGCCGTGAATAACTTATTATTATTATTATTATTATTAATATACGCCGCGATCCGCGCGTGAACTGTGTCCATCCACACTCGCAAAGCTTCAGTCTTGTTCGCCGCAAACCCTTTGTGGCGGGCCAAAAAACCGACAAAAATCGGGGAATGGCGCGAAGCGCGAATGTGAAGATTGCGAAGGCGTGAACAAGATCCACACTCGTGTTTCGCGGCCTTCGCGGCCGTTCGCGCCGCGAGTGTTGGGCGCGCTTTACAGTCATGTGGTTTATTTTATTTTATTCGGTACATCATGTTGTTTTATGCATCAAGTCTTAAAGATGACATCAGAATGATGATGGCCCCCAGCAGCGACACATTACTCCGTTATTTTTACTCCATTATTTTTACTCCATTATTTTTACTCCGTTATTTTTACTTCATTATTGTAACTCCGCATTTAAATTATTGTTCTAGCGTTTTATTCTTATGCAACGAAGCCCAAAATAATAAACTACACGTTATACAAAATAGGGGGATGAGGATAATTTTAAAATGCAACATTTTTACTAGAGTTAAAATTTTGTTACAAAATTTAAATATGATGACAACCAAACAACAAATAATATATAATACGTTAACAATGATGTATAAGTTTCAAAATAATATGCTCCCAAATCATCTGCAAAGAAATATTATGTACCTACTATGAAAATGTTCACAATTATCCTACGAGAAGACGCAGAGATTTTAGCCTTCCCAAAACTAAAGTTTCATGCACACAAAACAGCGCGTTTTATAAAGGGCAAAAACTTTATAATAACCTACCAAATGTCATAAAGGAAGCCCCAAGCCTTAGCACTTTTCGTAGGACATGTGCTTTATATGTAAAAAATAATTTTTGATTGTTGAACATACTCACCAATATTATTTTAGTCACCAGATATCTTATATAATGTAATTTTGTGTATTTATCTTTTTCTCTTAAAATGTAATTGTTATTTTTTGTATTTTATATATTTTCCTACTAGATGTATGAAAAAAATTGCGTACATCTAAATAAAGATTCAAAAACAAACAAACATTGATGAAGGCGATTTCTGAACTTTTCGGCCGCATTTTGGCACATCTCGACAGATATCCTCCCGAATTCAATCCTCGAGTTCTTCAAAGGTGTGAAGCCGATTTTTCTTCAGGTAGCCCCACAGGAAGAAGTCGCAAATTTCAGCCGGAAAGCCCGCTGGGTGTCGACGAACGAACGGCCACTTTCAAGAAGCGTGCGAAGCCCCGGTGTTGTCTGTACCAAACCATGGTAACGACTGAAAACGGCACGACCCTTCCGACACAATGAGACCCCTCCCAGGTTTCGATCCCACTACACGGCATGTACCGGCCCTTCAAAACTGCACCCTGTATTTTAAAGCATAAGTTGCAAAAAGTGTTTTTTTTTTCCTAAAATAATTAAATCAGCGCCATCTATGAAAGAGAAGATTACGATTTCTTTTAAGACCTTTAATAAATTGTCCTCTAAACCATACGCCATTTAAAAATATTAGATTACTCACCATGTGATTGGACAGTGACGGCGCGGATTTCCCAAGGGCCGAGGAGCGCATGCGCACAAGGTTGGACTGTTTTGAAGCATCTGTAACAAGAATAAAGAAAAATAATCAATGAAGTGCATATTTTCTACTAAAAAAAAAAATTAATTTAAAATTTTGTTAGGAAAAAAGGATGAAGAAATACCGTAAGCTATACTATAAAAACCACTCGAACGGAGAGCTCAGAAGTCATAAAATGTGCACAGATTATTACGTCTGAAAACCCAACTATCTGCAGCTCCACATGAATTTTTCATCATGAGTTATGGAGCTTTAAAACGTCCACTTTAGAGATAATTTAAAAAAATATATTTTTAAATATTAAGCGATGGCGTTTTTTCGGTAACCGAATAACTCAACACACCTTTAAAAAGTGATATAAATAGGTTACTTAGGAATGTTTACAGGTTACCTTTTTTCATAGGTTTTAATGACTTTATAACACTTTTTAAAGGTGTGTTGAATTACCATGGATCCGTTTTGTACTATTTGCTCGGGCCAGTTATAATTGTTGCATATAGTATTTGGTTCGGTTGTTTCCCGCCCGCGTCCCGCGCCTTTACCTACATCAGTCAGTTGTGTTTAAATTACCGCACCCCAAGGTACAACCGATCTACCGCTTTCCGCATAACCTATCTTCAATTGTTACACCACCGCGCCGCTCTGAAAACAGCAAGTGTTATATCGCAAAAGATCTCCGTGACGAAGTGCATAAAAATAGCAATCTCTAACGCATTGACCATTTCGCAAACCCAATATCACCATTCCCTTTCCTGACCTCTCTTCCAATACTAACAATTACCCCACCGGTGATTACCGCAGAGCAAAGTGGAAGGTGCCGACAGCTTGGAGATATTGGTAAGTCAAATCAAACAAATTCACAAAATATCGCAATTACAGTCCATTCACGCCGCAAATTCATTAAATGCCAAATATGTACAATATTCTTCCCAATTGGGAATATTCTGGTAGTACTGAAGACAATTATTTAATTGGACATTCAAAGCAAATTTTGATACAAGTTAATTTAAAAGAATAATATTTACAATGCGGAACAGAGAACACCACAACGATATCAACTCAGGTGCGCTCTCATTACGGGAGGTAATGCAAGTCTACAAAACAAACAACAATCCTGTGGAACCAGACGGGGTAGTGGTAAAAACAATGACAATAACAGGTCAGGCAGACCAGACGCAAACAATGGCGGCGGTCGGCGGCACAAAAGTAACTACTGCCTCTTTTGGTGCAATCGAGCGGGCGCGCTATTCTGCAATCTGCAGAGTAGAGCGGTGAAAGTCGAATGAGATTTAGTTGCTGGATTCTTGAACGCAATACCCAACTTGATGGCACCAGGGTATCGATTCTCCAATCGATCCAGGCCGCTCGCAAGTATATACATTAGTCGGCATTCTTATTCTTGGGTCTCATTGAAGGTACACACTTAGATACGCCAAACTTCAACAGTCATTATTCCACTAGGACAACGAGTAGGTCGAACCACTGGTTTTTTGAGTGGAAAGAATTCGTCACTAGGACACTAAGACACTAGGGAAAAGCGTGTTCTAATAGTTGGAAACGAAATATAACATACTAATTTCAGTAAATCAATTTTATATTTATTTATAGAATAGAAACTGGTGAATCTACATTACATTTGGAGTCGATTTTGTAGTTAAACCTTTTTTTATTTGAGCTTTCGTTTTCGAGTAAATCGAGTCCAAAGATGAAAATTGTTCAGATATTTTTTTAATCTGTTCGTAGAGGGTTAATATTAGTTGTTTAATGTATTTTAGAATGCGTCGAAAAGTAGACGAAGCTCCAAAAGTATTTAAACAATTTAGTGGGCGACAAAAATTGAAAAGCCATCACTTGATTTAATAAGGACTTTGTGTGTAAACAAAAATAAATAATGTAATAAAATTATTCCGCGTTCTTGGCCATTGTAGCGACCCATGATTTGTCAACGTGTATTCTGCTTGCATTTAGTTCGCAGATGTCGAAGTCGACATGACATAAGACGCCATTAATTTGCAAACATGAACTTAAAATTAGAAGGCACTAATATTTGTGTTATGTCTTAGCAATATTGAAATAAATATTCCCAATACCCATTGATTAAGACGCCATAGCACGTTTCACTTGAATACATTAAAAAATAACATCGTCTATTTTAGCCCTCTGACCCAAATATATCGACTGTATAATAAGATAATTAATACTGATTCCGAAAAAAAATTCTGTTGTTAAAAAATACAAGTATCGGGGATCCATAGAAGCCGAGTAAATCAGGCCTCCAAGAAGTTGGGCGTCTTGTACAGGGCTAGGAGATTCTTCAACAGTGACCAGCTGCTGACCCTGTACAAGTATCAAGTCCGCCCAAGTATTGAATTTGGGAGCCACCTTTGGGCTGGTGCCCCAAAATACTTAATAAACCTGCTTGAATCTGTGCAAAGGAGAGCGATCCGTCTGATCGACAATCCGTTGTTAACAGACCTATTGCCTTCTCTAATGCATAGACGCAATGTAGGCATGCTGTGTCTGTTCTACAGATATTTCAATGGAGCCTGCTCCAAGGAGCTAGCAGCATTGATTCCTGATGCACCGGTGCACGTGCGCGAAACTCGACGGACACGAACTGAACACCCGTTCACGGTTGACGTTGGCTTCATGAGAACGGGCCGTTTTTACGACTCGTTTTTGTGTAAGTCGGCTCGTATGGGGAACGAGCTACCGGCATCTGTTTTTCCTCCCTCCTATAATCCGAGCCTCTTCAAGGCCTGCATTAACAAATCCCTTCCTACAGCCCCTACCTTATTCCGCCTCACAACGCCGCCCAACCGGGTGGTGACATAGTTTCCCTGTCTGTACACTGCACAGGCAGGGACTCTCTTGTGAGGTGTCACATAAAAAAATAAAAAATAAAAATACGTGGCGCTAATTATATTATCTATTACTTGTGTCTTTATCTGTATCTTTTTTAATCTTGCCTTTCTTTTTGTTTACTATTTGTCACTTTAGAGAGCTTCTACATAATTTTATTTATATGTTGTGTTTTTGAATCCTTATTTACATGTATTAAAATACATGTATCTTATGTATGTCTGAATAGATTTTTGTAATTGTATATCGTGTATTAATTGTGTTTTTATAACTGGATTGACATTTTCGCCACCTTATACAATATTTCAAATACATTAGTCCAGTCAAACGTTTGCGGTCGAGATCCGAGAATCGCACACCACGTCAGTCAACAATGTATTCTACCTCGATTCTCGACGAAGTAATTCCACTCGACCAACGAGGGGTTCGACCCACTCGTTGTTCGAGTGGAATGAATTTTGACGTTTGGCGTATGGAATTATGTACGTTCGACGAGATTCAAGAATAAGAATGTCGACCAATATGTATGTACTTTCGACAGCGATTGCGAGCGACCTGGATTGGAGAATTGATACCCTGTTCTTCCATTCCGCCGCCGATAGTGTTACGAGCCGGTTTGGTTTGGAAGTAGGGCGAAACGTGGGGAATTATATGCAGGTTTTTGTTCGTGGGTGCGCATTCAGGCTTGCCGAAAGGATAAAACTAAGGGCCAATCACTTATTATAAAGGCTACATATTGTTTAAATGGAAAAAAAACTGTCAAACGATGAGCTCTGGTGTCATTAAATCATGAAAGCAGATAGTGTCACAAGTACGTTCGCTCACGAAGTACGGCGAAAACGGTTCTGCGGGTTTTTGATACGAGTGCGAATTCTGTCATGCCGAAAGGACGAAATAATGGGCCACTTTTAAAATAAATTCTGATATATTACAAGGGGACATGTTTATGAAGCTGAAGAACTGCCAAACGTGAGCTACGGTGTCATGAAATACGACTGTAATCTGCTGTAATAGATGAGAAGTACAACACCATGACAGTTGCGCTTTCTCTGCTGATCACAATTTGTTCAAAAACTGAAACGGAAAATCGGAATTTAACGGGGACCTATCAAATGTCAAAAAAACACAAAATTAAGCTGATTGACCATTTGATGACAATGTTATCATTGAAATTCTGTGAAACACACCTACCTTAATTGTCATGATAGCAATAATATTACGTAAATAAATAATGAAGTCACAAGACGCTAACGTAGAGAATTGTCTCGCGGCTACTGTTTTGTGTGACACTGACTGCGGTAGTGTAATGTGGTCAGTTTTCCCATATCATTATATCAACCACTTTACCAAAGCAAAAGTAAAGTATACTTAGAAGGTAGATTTTACTACCATTTAACAAGGTAATTTATCAGGCCGCATTGATTTTATTGACTGGTCTTTTTATGTGACCTGATGGGCAGCGTTACGAGGCGGGTTAAGGAAGGGGCTGTAGAAAAAAAACCATAAACGGTAACATCAATAGTAATGGCCAACAAATGAGCAATTCATTTTAATTTTAGCGAAATATCTATTAAAATGCATTAATTTTCATCCAATACGAAGAAAAATGAGTATTGCTGATTTATTAAGAATCTCTTAAAATTATTGGGAACCCGGTTAAAACGGGATTGCAGGCCGTTTCCCAATAAACTTTTAGTAAATTCCTCACAAATCGGAACACGTGTTCAAGCACCTACATTTGCCTTGATAATATAATGTGAAAATGTTAGGATTTTTATGAACACGTGTTCCGACATCGTGATACATTCGTATTTTACTAAAAGTTTATCAGGAAACCTATCAATTCATTAAGGGCCTGCAATCCCGTTTTTAACTGGATTTCGAATAATTTAAAGAGATTCTCAATAAATTAGCAATACTCATTTGTATCCGTACAGGCTGAATTATTATTAAACTGATATGAAATGTTTTTAAAATAATTTTGTGCGTATTAACGATGTCCAACTTTTCTGGACATTCACTGAAAGAAACATTGCAAAAATACGAAAAAGTCATGTACACAGAGTAATCGGGTTTTCAACTAAATTAAATTAATTAATTACAACAAAAGATGGCTCGTTCAATTCGTGCCAAAATTTACCAAGTGTAGAAAATCGATACGAAAACAACAAACTTGTGGAACATCTCTGTTTGCCAAACATGTTATCTACGTGTCAATCAATATCAAAGTAACACAGTCTAATGAAATCAATAGTACAAATACGTTTTTTCTCTTGAGAATAATGATGACATAGGTACTCACTTTAAAGTTAGATTGGAAAGTTTGAAATAATAATAGTACCTGCCTAGGACGGGCTTTAGTAAAAACATCAATTACTTCGATAATAACAATGTGTGGATTTAATCAACGAACAGAAAACACCTAGAAGTTATTAAAATTTCTCCACTGAACGAAAATAGAACTAGACGTTATAATATAAACACGAATTATAATTGAATACGCCTCTGCTGTATGGGCCCCATACCAACAAAAATACATTGAAAAATTAGAACAGATTCAAAAAAAGTTTTTGAGATACATGTATTTGAGAATGCACGGAAAGTACCCGCGATCACGAAGATTTGCTTGCCGAAACGCGCTACCAAAGTCTCCACTCGAGGAGTGGGGCCCTTGCAGTAACGGCGTACAAAATTCTTGATAATTTAATAGATAGCCCATATCTTCTGGAATGCTATAAGTTGTTCGTACCGAACAACTACAGCCAGGGACGGCACCATGATCTGCTATGTATCCCACGTGGCAGAACGGACGTACTGGCTCGGCATAGCATGACACGAGATATGGCGCTGTTAAACAACGCCTCCAAGACTATCGATATTATTAATAGTAGCCTTGAAGAATTCAAGAAGCATGTCAATGCCAAAAACCACTATTTATAACTTGTTATTTCTATTCTTTTTTCTTTCATTGTTTCGTATTATCTATATGTAGTTAATGTTACATGTGTATTGTAAATGGACACACAGTCTGTAATAAACAAAAAAAAAATATTTTTTTTAATGGCTAAATATATATATATATTTTTTTTTTTACATTTTTACAAGAATATGTATATTTATATATATGTATAATAGATTTTGATTATATTCGTAGTCCTCCTCACTAGGAGATCCTGTGTTGAGGGGGACTAGGTTTTGGAAGTTTTCAGAGACTTCTATGATTCGACTTCATGTTTTGGGTAAGATTTCCATAAATTTCTACGACGATGTTTTGAATATGCTAGTAAGTTCTTTATCCGATAGTAATGATACTTAAATTCAAACCAAAAGTTGTAGAGTTCATTGAACCGGAGTTACAGAGACTTAACCGAAATTAGTATTTTTAATTTTCACGGACAAAAGTGTTAACATGTTGGGCTTCCTCCTTTAGCCAACGTTTCGGAGAGCGGTACAGTGATCATCATCGCGGCAGATGTGCGTTACCTCTGAGGGCCGATGTTTCAGCATAATAATCAGTTAGCGTGGTTTTCAGCGTTCAGTTTTGGTATAGTCGTCAAGTAATTAAGACATTTTGACTCGTAGGCCTAGACAAGCAAACACAATTGGTTATTTGTTCGAGAAAGTATTTCAATATTTGAAAATGATTAATTTTACCCGAAGTAAGGAAAATTTTAAGCATACAGACACGCCCACAGCTCACTTCTACCGGCGTATCTAGTCAATGGAATGAATCAATACCCTGTCATATAATAATAGAATAATACACCTAGAACTGCCGAATCTCCCGTATTTATATATTGATTACAGTCAAATTCAGTATATTGTAAAACGTGGGGAAAAAGTTAGACATAAAAAAAATTGCAAAGGGCGTCAAATGTCATTGTGATTTGACATTTATGTTGTAGACAGATAGAGAATTGGGTGACAACAAGCAATGGAGCGATACACATCTGAAGAACGTGGAATTATTGTTAATGTTTATTTGGCAAATTTCCGTTGTATTGTTTTAACTGAGCGTGAATTTTGTCGTCGATTTTCCTGTCGTGCTGCACCATGTGCGCGAACAATTAAGCGTTTGACTGAGCTTCTCGTGCAAACCTTCAAATAAACTTTCCGTGAGAACAGAGCCCTTTTTTTCATTTCTAACAAAATGGCAGTCAATTCACATGATGACATTACTTTTGCCCCACCTGCGTTAAAACAACTGACCGGAAATTGGTCAAATAAGCAGTAACAATAATTCCACGTTCTTCGGGTGTGTATCGCTCCATTGCTTAAGTCAACTAATTATCTATCTGTCTATGCAGGGGTCTCCAAACTTTTCAGCCGGAGGGCCACATTGACTACTCCAGTGAGTTCAGAGGGACAAAATCGTTTTAATTTCTAGACACCCATATTTTCCTGTCCTAGGGAGGGGGGGGGGGTAGACAATAGAATTTTCAGGGATGAAAATATAGCTTTAGATAACGTAGCTTTGAAGATAATTTTTGATACTCGTTTCTCAGACCTTGATATCATTGCGAATCAAATAAAGATTTTTCACAAAAATCCTCTCGATATATTCGCGCGATACTTGTGGACGCAATGTATTGGTGCCAAGTACCTCGCCAACGAGCATATTTATTTATTCGCACGAAAAAATTCGCGGAGTTTTCGCCCCTTCTGAGCAAGGTCTTAGCCATTAGCTGTCGCGGGTCCTTGATGACACTGGTCATAAGATGTCGCGGGCCGGATGGAAGACACTGGCGGGCCGGATACGGCCCGCGGGCCGTAGTTTGGAGACCCCTGGTCCATAGCATAAATGTCAAATCACAATGATATTTGACGCCATTTGCAAAAATTATGGCACATTAACATTATGACATTACTTTTGCCCCACCTTGTAAAAAACACGGCAGAAGAGTACCAACTGCCCGCTGCTAGTGGGACTACGGCATGTCCATCATTGAATGAATTTTGTGAGACTGACAGGGGTTGGGAGAGGAAGAAGATTGGGAAGAGGAAAGTGAGAAAGTTTATGGCTATTCCGATCTGTTCACCAAAAACAACTAATGTCATAATAAGCAAAGTTTCCTTACTGAATGTTGATTTTTCACAAGGGCGATACAAAGAGTAAGGATTTCATTCGATTCTAAGGTCAATCGGGAAGTGCTTTGCCTTAAGGCTTCGTTATACGCATTTAAAAGAATAAAAAGTTTACTGAAGATGGTTTGAAAGGGAGATATAAATACGGATGACAGATATTATTTTAAAAATATTTAATTGATTGGCGTAAGCGACTGTTATTAAAATATTTAATAAAACAAGACTTAACTCTAAATACTGTAAAATAAAGTCGCTTTCCGCGTCTGTCTGTTTGTGCGCTTAGTTATTCTAAATTACGCAATGGATTTTGATAAGGATTTCACTAAAATTCAGAAAATTTCTTCCGGAAGGTTTATATATATAATACATGCATATAATATTTATAGTAAGTAGCGAAAAGTCGATGTTTTGTAATCAAGTCGTAAAAAAATGCGTTCGGGCACTTACATTGCTAACGCTGGCTAAACCTTATGAGTTATGAGATACATCAAAATAATGTACTACGGAATTGTATATCTAAAAAGGGCCTACATTAAAGTCCGCGACGATATATGTCTATCTCCTAAGGATAACCCCTATCAACGCCGGGTACACCTCAGCTAGTTTAAAATAGAGCAAAATATCTCTGGAAATATGAGTTAAAAGTAGCATCACTGTGGTTTTTTTCTACAGAGGGAAAATACCTTGTAATTACTTTCTACTCGGAATCTGAACACAGATTATATAAAAAATAACACATTTTTTAGCCTAAAAAAGTAATGTGTTCTTGGGAAGTATGTATGTTATAATATTTCGGTAGAAATTCAGAATGCGGAGAAAGGTGAAGAACTTAGAAATTATGCCTGAAATAAATCAAAATTATAGTGGATCCCTGTGGTAAGTCTGGAAATGTTTCGTTAAAATTTTGTAATTTACAAAATGACTTTATTTAACAGGTGGAAGTTCTACGCTGTTTTCAAGGATGTTGCTATATCACCTAATTATGAGACACCAGCCCACATCCGGACTGTTATCGTACTAAAAGCTGAGATTACATTATTTTAAACAGGGCCAAGAAATTAGGCTAACGTTTGAAGGTTACAGCGGATTTTGCAACTTGCGAAATTCGGCCTCGCAAAACTAGGCAAAAACCAGCGAAATATAAAATAAATCATAAATAGTAATGAGTAATGTATGAGCAGGTTCAAAGTCCGGCAAGGCCAAATAACCAACTATCAACACGGTTTTCTATTTCATCTCATCTTCTTCCCTTTATCCATAGACATTTAAATTGATAGACTTGCCCTAACATAAAATCTGGGTATCATTTCGAAGACCTGTAGGCTAACCAAGTGACCATATTTTTGGCACCAAGAGGGTTCGAGAATGCTTTGAATAAACCATGACATCAGTCGTACATTTACCACAGAAGAGCGCACATTGAAATAACCACACCCTGCACAGAAAACTAAAGTTCGCTAAAGTAAGGTAAAGATTTACAGTGCTGTCCGTTGCTCTATTTTTCTGCGTAGGATTTGAATGTTCGTTTTTAAACGAATCGCCTGTAAATGTAGGCACGTTTGTAAAAGCGTCTAACCAAATAGTGTAACATAATATTACATTTTGGAAACAAGACCGAACTTTTGTTTACCCAGTTTTTACGCAGTCTGCAATTTGCGCGCAATTTTAAAAAGGCCTAGCAATACGTAAACAAATTTTTTTTCGAGGACCGAATGGTGATATTACAATGCGAGCTTGAATACTGTCAGATTCATTTAATGAAAAATCACATAAAGTGGGATAGTCACGCCGCACAGTGGGCTGAAAATCGCCTTTCATAGACGTAGAGACTTGAATTTTCAGTGGTATTTTTTTTGGCTAGAAATGGATTTTGCTGTTCATTACTATGCTATAAAATTTCGTACGAAGCAATTGCGTGTACAAATGAAGGAGTTATCATTTTTTTAAGAAAAATTTTTATGGCACTGACATTAAAAATGAGGCTATCTCTGGAATCATAAGGTTGGCCATTCTATCCTTACACACAGATATACTACTATTTATTTGTATTTTTTTTTAAATCCTCAAGTTGAAAAAAACACTTTTTAATGTTGATGATTCATTTTAATGCTTAACAATGATAACTCCTTCATTTGTACACGCAACTGCTTCGTACGAAATTTTATAGCACAGTAATGATCAGCAGAATCCATTTCTAGCCAAAAAAAATACCATTGAAAATTCAAGTCTCTATGTCTATGAAAGGCGATTTTCAGCCCACTGTGCGCCGCCTCCCACACACTTAGCAACTTGTTGTGTTCGCTTTCCCCTTATTGGCTCGTCTAATACTTTGAACGTTTATGCTATACTCGTATACCAAGTTCCATATTGAAATCGGTATGAAAAAAAACATCGTGTAAAACGTCCATAGTACTTTTTATCCGAGTTGTTAATATTATTTTCAATAATTAAATAATAACACTTATGTAAGAATAATATCAAAGTGATTCGAGTAATAGCCCATCCAAGTCTAGCCATAATAAAACAATCAGCGTATCGGTTACGTACGGTGCTTGGCTCATCGCTGGCGGGGGCGGAAAGTTCGACTCCCACTTGAAAGTTGCATAATAACGGTTTAAAAATATATTTACTGGGAATCTTAATTAAAGACAAAAAATAAAAAAAGATGGTTACTAAATAAATTGGATTAAAGAACACATTTTGTACTACAAAAATTCGGTTTAACGAGGTGAGCGTTTGATTTTTTTGTATGCAAATCGGAAATAACGAACACTGATATAACGAAAATATGTTTATATCGATTTTATTTCGTAATGCTGAATTTGAATCAAGAAGGCACGCGTAATGAAGTGATAACATAGCGTTTAAAAATGAGGTTAAAAACTATTTGAGTGTAAGATTCTCTCAGTATCGCACTGGTGGAACACCACCATTCAGAATTGAAACGTTGTTTGAAATGGCTTTGACCATGTTTGTTGACCAGATCTGAAGTTCCAGGTATTTCCCCTCCCTACTACCTTCAGCCTCACAACGTACCCAAATTACCATAGTATCACTGGCTACAGACGGTTGGGAACAGTTGGGACTCTTGTGTGGTTTCACATAAAACATAAGGAACTTAAATTTGCCATTTCTTATATTTTTAGTCTGTGGTAATTTTGACTCGTTCAAAAATGACGTCAGAAGCAGGAAAACTAGTTTTTTTCCCTTTTAAATGTTCTAATATAAAATATCTGACATGTGAAACGGGAATACGTATTCATATTTCCTCCTTCATGTAATCTGGATATTTTCTAGAACCGAATCAACAAATCATTCCTGTTCTACAATATCTTCCTTAACCCTCCTCGCAATATCGACCAACCGCGAGGCGATTACACCCTGATCGAACACTAACCGTCTTACTAATTAGATTATTACACGCCCGTTCAATGTTGGTGTGGTAAAGCCGGCCTTGAGCCTGATTTAAGTTCGTTTTAACCAAACAAACGCCATGGTAACACGTCAAGTTTTTCACTGTTCGATGTGCGGAATTTATTTCACTCCTTCTTCTTATCTAATGTTGGCGTGGTAAAGCCGGCCTTGAGCCTGATTTAAGTTCGTTTTAACCAAACAAACGCCATGGTAACACGTCAAGTTTTTCACTGTTCGATGTGCGGAATTTATTTCACTCCTTAACTTTATCTATTGGGTTGGAATGATTCACTTACGAGAATAAATGCCAGTTCAAATAAATATATTTCCCCATCTTTTCCCGAGGGACTAAGTCAATTTATATTACTTAACTTTTTTACAGAGAGCGAAAAAGCCTTTGAATTTTGTTTTTTACATAATACTCTCATTTTCTCGTGAGGATTGGAGCAAATAAATTCAACTTAGCATAACTTATCATTAAAGAAATATGATAATAAAGAAAATACATTCTTATTATAGACATAAGAAACATTCCTTCAATTAAAGGTTAAAAAAATACACAATTTGTAGTCTGCTAACGCAACAAATACCACGTATGATGTACATATCTGTAAATTCTTTACGAGTAGTTAGGAAATTGTATATGGTTTACAATTACACAAGTTCAGACTGTAACGTAGAGCTACAGTTACAGGCGCTACTGCGTACCTACTAATTAATATCTAGTCGAAACTTATTATACTATTAGAACGCGATAAGCGGTGCGAGTAGACCGGATTCGGTAGTATTAGTTAGAGCGTTGGGAGAGTTGGAGGTCAGTTGTTTCAGCTGGTCAGCATTTTCGTCCAACAGATGGCGCTGTTTTTGTTTTTAAACATGGTTTTTACCTATCACGGGTGAAATCTATACAGGGTGTATCGGCACGTACCCGACAAACTTTAACCAGCTTTTCCTTAGCACATTTTCTGAAAACAGCTGTTGAACACGAGAAAAAATGCAAATGACAGTGACGGAGTGTGGATTTTTTATTTATTTTTTTGTTTTTAATGGAAAAAAATGTTACCGGAGAGCAAAGCGCCCATAAGATTTTTTACTCCAAATGTGCTAAGGAATAGCTGGTTAAAGTTTGTCGGGTACGTGCCGATACACCCTGTATAAAAACACACAAGTATTAGAATGCAACGTTGTGTCAAAATTTCTCAGAATCAGACGATAGAAATGACATTGCGAGCTGAAAATCGTTGATTAAACCTTATAGTTCGAGAAGGGAAAAACTGCTATGGGCGTTTTCGTGTGCAAGAAGTAAGCTCAATTTTACCTTACTTCAAGTGAAGTAAATGAAAAAAATGTAAATATACAAAAAATAAGTCGATATCGATCATACTTCTAACACTAATGAATGAACTAAACTTCACTAAAAAGCTAAGTAAATAAAAACTGTAAAAATTTAAAAAGTAGCAATAAACAACATAGAAGTAAAACATTCAAACAAATAAAGGTTGTAACCTTTTTACACGGTGTCTTTTCGAACCGTTTTAAAATAAAATATATAATAATGTCTCGTGCTTTCCGTTGAACTTTTGTTCAGGAACGAGGTCAAAAGTCAGTAGATACCGGGTGATCCGGGGTCAACGCGCGAAACGAGGCGGCTGAACAAGTAATAACGATTTTTCGCACACCCGGTGCCTACCGAAGACAGTGGCGTAAATATATGGAGCCAAACCCAGGCCGGGCATTTTTAAATAATAATAAATTAATTAGGGCTGTGTAACTCAATCATAACCTACGGTTACATTGGGTGAGGAGGTGCGGGAAGAACAACATTAAACCCGTTATTGAAGGCACCGAAATCTATTTTACGTGTTATTATGAAGAAACCTTTCAGATATTCGAGCGACGCTCTCTTCAATGAATTTAATGTACTAGATGTCCGACAGTGCTATATAAAAAAAAATGTAATCCATGTTCATAAAAATAAAAACAAAATGAAAACAGCCGAACACAAACATCAAACCAGAAGTAAGGGAATGAATGACCTTTCCGTTCCAACAAGCAACAGAGCGGCTTATCAAAAAATATTCTCATATCTCGGTCCTAAAATATATAATAAAATCCCCTCTCAGCTGAAACTGTGTGAATTGTCATCCTTCGGTCCAAGAGTGACAAAATGGTTGTTGGATCTAGGCAGGACTGATTCCGAAATGATACTAAAAATGTAAAATGAACGCCTCTATGTATCTTTATGTATCTTTTTCATGTTTCTTTTTTATGTATCTTCGTTTAAACATATTTATTTTAGCTAGTCTTAAATCCTGTATTCGTCTAGGATAACTTGAAACCTGTAAATTTGACTGTCCTGAAACGGGAATCCTTTTTAGTTGAACAGTGAAAATCATAAAATGTAATCAATATTATAAAAAATTAAAATTGAAATTAAAAAAATAATAAAATATCGTTTCATGGGCGCCGTAGAATTTTTTTTCAAGACTATTACTAACTATGGACAATATACACTGGGAGCTACAAAAATTGCACATCTTCGAAAATAAGTTTCAAGCGTAAGTTTCCCCGAGTCAATTTAGAATTTTTTTTTCAAGACTATTACTAACTATGGACAATATACACTGGGAGTCACAAAAATCGCACATCTTCGAAACTAAGTTTAAAGCGTAAGTTTCCCCGAGTCATAACAATATTGATGTCAATTGAAAGAACATTTAACCACCTTTTATCAGACAATAGTTTCAGTTTTTAAACGATACAAATTTTCAGAGTACGCAACATTAAAAAAATGTTGCACATACAAACTTTACAGCTGCTACAACTTGCATCATCTTCCTGGGCTATAAAATAAGCAGTTTGAGTCAAATGTAAGTCATTATTAAACATAGAATGACTGCCACAGACCATGAATTACACAGACAATATATGTGACGTACTAGACATACGCCAATTATACACAAAAACACTCATTCACTGATTACACGCGCACAAAAAAAAAACATTAAAACTCCGACGGTACACAAGCTTCGGACTAAGATACAAAAAATACCAGGCAAAAAAGCATACAGCAACATTCTATTAGATATATAAAACGAGGAAAAAAAACATTACAGAGATAAAACAAAAAGATGGATTAAAGAACCAAAATATTATGACTTAAAATAATAAAACATATACACATTATACACAACACCATTACAATACACATATCATTATTTACAACCGTACCTCATTTTTAATATGGAAACTGCCGCCCCGGGCAAAAGTTTTTTTATTTTTTATTATCAATATAAAGTTTTTTTACAGGTTTTTTTTTCGATGTCTGTCTCACTAGGATAAACCTGTGTCGAGACAGACGTATTTAATACATAAATTAATGTTTACATATTATTTGATACATATAATATTTCATTACATTAAATGACATTGTGAAAATGATAAAAAATAATGAATAATAATAATAAATGATAAATTGGTTAGTCAGCATCTAGTTGGAGTACATACTAGTTGGGAGTACAATGTAAATATTTGGTAGACACTGTAATGTATGTATAGAAATAAATAAATAAAAAAATATATAAAAAATACTTATGAGGGGATTTTTATAAAATTTTTGATCTTGGATCTGTCTTGGCTGATGATCCAAGACTTGATGTCTGTTTTATATTTCAAACAAAATTCGTTCAGTCTAATGGCTAGTGGGAGAGCATTGTATAGCCTTGTTGCAAAATATCTAAAATTTCTCTGGCCAAAAGTTGTTTTAGCGAAAGGGATTTGTAAGAGATTATGTCCTTTGGTTCTAGTATCACGAGCAGTTTGGATATTGTCAAAAGTAGTTTTGATTACCAACACCTCTGCCATAGGTCACCCCAAGTTTTTAACTAACTCGGTGACAGCAGGAATGCCCGAGTTTATAAGGTGATGATTGTCTAGGTATTGGCGGCGAATGCCTCTGCCCACCTACTGTGTGCCGGGACGGATTTGGAGAGACTGGTTGAGTGGGATAGTTTTACCTCTTCAGCAGGACTCTGGACTCATCGCCTTACACCGCAGTGGTAGAGATGAATTCAAACGCCCGTCACTTCTGGACACACTGACCCCAGATTCCTACCCACCCCTCAAACCTTTTTCCTTCACATCTCTTCGTCTCATTTCTTTCCTTAAAAAAACCCTCTACACAAACATGACATAGGCCCTGAGGGAAATTATTTTCCTTTTAAAATTTTAAATTCGAATCTAACTTCATGTTGGTCGTTACCTTGGATTCCGTGTTACAGCGTTATAGTGTTAACATGTGTAGGTTTACATTGAATTGAAGCATTTACAGAGATATTACATAAACATTTTACACTGCATTATGTTCCGTGGGTGATATTCTTACTTTAAATAAATTATTACAGAGATTAGGTGGAATTAAAAAAAGGTGAAGGAGTCAAAATATGTACGAATCAAAATATAGTTACGCCACTGATCAGAGAAATTATATTCGAATTCGAATGAATGGGATAAGTTTCAATAAAAACTTTCCACGCAAGGGTCAAATCAAACGTTACTTTTGTGGGCATGTTTGAAAAATTAATTTAAAACTTTGCGAAAAAAACCCATTGATCGCGGATAAAAGAGTGAAATTTAAATCCGTTGACAAATTGGAAAGTTGGAGAGAAAGTTTATTATGAGTTTAACTATAATAGCGTTGAAACTTTTTGATTCATTTATTACAAAAAAAGTACTTTTATTTTCATTTGTTAAAAGTTAGGCATGGATATTTTTTCCACTCATACTTATAGCTGACGTGTACCCGGTGTTGCTGGGGTTTTACCTTAGGAGATAGACAGATGCTATGCCGGACTTTACTGTAGACCTTTTTAAGATATACAATTCCGTAGTACATTGAGTTGATGTACCTCATAAATTTTAGCCAGTGTTAGCAATGCAAGCGCCTGAAAATATATTTTTGTGTGCAACATTTTATCAAGTTGTATCATCTGCTAAAAGGAGTGGGAGAAGGGGATGGGGTAGTTTTTAGAAATCTTGTATAGACAGTGACCTTCCCCTATTTGTGAAGGTCAAGTGTGCTAAATTTCATCAATTTCGGAATGAAATTGTAGATTTGTATAAAAAACAAACACACCTACAAAACACTTCATTATGTAGTACTAGCTGAAGTCCCCGGCGTTACCCGGGCTTTGGGCAGAGTTTTTAGAAATCAGATGTAGACAGAGACCTTCCTCTTGACTTGAAGGTCAAGTGTGCAAAATTTCATCAATCTCGGAATAAAACTATAGATTTTTATAAAAATCAAATATAAACAGATAGGTAGGTATAGATTATGTGTAATTTCTGTATTAAAAAAAATATATATACACGGTGTCCGGAAACTCGTAGTACAAGCGGGAAACTGGAGAATCTACACCACATGGGGAACCCAAAAAAACATAAAGTTTTTTGATTTGAGCATTTTCAAAAAAAAAAAAACAAAAAAAAAATATTTTTCGGCTATTTTAGGGTTAAAGTTTTTTCTGGTGTTTAGGGTTGAATCACAGATGTTTTAACCCTGCAGAGCAGAAATATTTTATGATTACACCGGGTTAAATGAAGGGTGATTTCAAAATAATGCTTCAAATCTGAGTTTCTTCATTTGTTTTACTTTCAAATAGTTTTAATTAGTTGGGTACTTTGATCTTCAGTAATAATTTATAAGAATTTGATTAAAAAAAAAAAAAATCAACTTTAAACTCGATTTACTCGATAACGAAAGCTCAAATAAAAAAAATATATACTACAAAATCGATTCCAAATGTGATGTAGATTCACCAGTTTCCCGCTTGTACTACGAGTTTCCGGACACCCTGTATATATATATATAATCTTAACAAATGCAAAGAAAAAAACGTTGCATGATTTTCTGAAGAAGCATGAACTCTCTAGAAATTGGGCTGTATAGTTATGAAATCTGCAAAACTTCTCTTACCTAGATTATTTAGATCAACGCAACTATCTTAAGAGTGGGTTATAGGGCAGAATGGTGATTTGCTGGAAAACGGCTCTCTAAAACGGCTTAATACTACCTTTCGTATGTCATTCTCAGACTTCATATTCTTTGTTACCAATTAATGGACTATTATTTTTCAGTCTGCCTATTTTTTTTTGTAGTTGTTGTAGGCATTCGACCATAAAAAATAAAAACATTGATACACCATACAACCCACTTTTAAAACTTGGATGTATGATTATCGCGTTAATAACGGCTTTACACTATATTTTTAATTTAAAATATGTATATAATACACACATCTGTAGAAGTACGGCCTCTAATTATCGTTATGCTATCTGTGGATATTAACAATTAAATAAATACTTCATCTTGCACCAAATTTTCAACGCATTTCACAGTTTTTTACTTATTCCGGGATGGAAGCCCCCGGTGATGGCGGTGAAGCTATAGGCTCCCTGTTTTACGGCGTATATATTTCGAAAATGCCATCAAGATGTTTCATTAATGGGTCTAAAAGTAGAATACCGACTCACTTAAAGAATTGCAATAATCTTATGAAGCTACAAAAACAGTAAATACTCACAAATTCTCTTTTTTCATGTAAATTTGACGTATTGTATTTTTTCAAGTGTCATATTTTTTAAAAGTTGTAAAATTCAACATTTAACATGCGTTCCTTTTCCTAACGGTTAGCACTAACGTCATGTTGTTTACTGGCGGCATCTTTATGCAAGTGTGTGTGAGAGAATTCATTGTCTTTACGCGCTCTGACTAAGTGGGAGAGTGAACGTTTTTTCATAGGGCACGTTTGGTAATTGAACCAAAAATTACCAATATTATTTTTCTCTTTGTAGATCAATATTATGATTTATCCATGGCAGCCGGAAAAAATACTCCAAACAAGGTATGCTTCAAGTAACGAATAAATGAAAAAAGATTATTGTTTAGTTGTACTAAATGACACAGAATAATTTAACAAATATATAAATAAAAAAATAAAATTTCTTTTATTTCTCGAGGTCAATTTATTAATGATGTTATTAATATGTATAGATATTCTATCAAATATAAAATTAAGAAATTTACCAAATAAATCCACCTTCGATTTTCTCGAAAACGAAAGCTCAAATAAAAAAAGTCATAACCCAAAATTGACAATAAATGAATAACTGCTTTGATAATTTTATAGAGAAACTGACCAGGACGCGATTTTCGTAAATTTACTCAACATGTGAGAACTTTGGGCGGTTGGTTCGATTCAAGACCTCTGTGCGTTACCTCAGAATGATTACAACCCAAGGGCTTATAACTTGTAAACATAAAGAAATATAAACCTTAATGTTGCAGGTTTCAAAACTATCCGTTTTTAGCTTATGACCTATAAAGGGTTTTACCGTTTATACCACGAGTTTCCGAACACCGTGTAAAACAAACTATATGTATCGGAAATGTTCCTCAACACTAATGACAACAGCAAGTGAATGATGAAACATTTATAAAAAATGTCAAATTAAATGCTTTACCAAAATAGTAGGTTCTGCAAATAAGTCATACTTTTTTACTAAGTTGTTTGTTTTACTTAATATTTCACATTCATATTATACGTTCATTGCTTTGCGACAAACGCACATGTGATGTTATATTTTAACAAGTTCATTAATGTACAACTACCGCCCTCTAGTGACATAAAAATGAAGACATTTTGACAGTTTGCGAAATTTCGCTATCATATAACAAGCGCTTAAGGCGATGCACTACGTCGTGTAATATTTTAAATCGAGCCGCTATCAATAACACCCCTTACGTAGATGGCTATAAGGTTTAAATTCCCGCTTAACACCATCCGCTTTTTTTGATTTATGCAAGAAAAAAACATGGCCAAAAAGTGACTTTTATTTTATTTTGTGGATGTTCATGCATAAATTTTTTTTCCGATCATTTTATAAATAACTTAATTTGGCACATTATACAATAAATCGTAACCGAAAATGGGTTCGTAAGTAGGAGATTTTGAACTATAAATCAGTTTTAATAGGCCTTATACATTATTTTTTTCTGGGCTTATAAAAAGACTTATCTAAAAAATACTCGATTAATTCAAAGGCCAAGATGTATTCTACTAGCAGTATTTAATTAAAGCATCTGAAACATTTTTAGGCGACTAAATAATTAATAATAATATTTGGATAATTTATATAGCGCCGTTTTCGTGAAAAATCACCTCAAGGGCACTGAAAAGCATTGTTAATGTAGAATTATTTGAAATTGCAAGAAAACAAATTATTTCATGAAATTTTTAATGGAAGATGAAGATCATTTTTGAAATTAATAATTAAGAATGAAAAATTAAAATTACATATTTTTCGTACGATAATTAGAAAAATGAACTTTAAATCTTCCTTTAACGGTATTCACATTTTATGAAAATACCCCAATTGTGTTGCTGCGTAATACGTAAAATAATTCAAGTTCAATGAGCTTTTAATTTTCAAAATTGGAACTGATAAGTATAAATCTTATCAGACAAGCTATAAAGTAGATTCTTTTTAAACATTAATTATTTATTTAAAATACGTATTACTTTTGTATAAATGTTTTACAGATCTAAATCCGAATCACTGATGATTTTTAAAGTTTACTTATGATGTTCATTCAAAAGTTAATTCTGGTCGTCTCTCTAATTTTTATTTGTCAACGAAAAAATACAATTATACCTATTGTTGTGAAGCAGTGTTAATAATAAATATAATAATTGATAAACGCTGTTCTATAACATGATCCGCAGCAGTACAATCTGCATCAGTTAAGGCGATGCCATACGTAGTAATGCAAAATCATGTGTTTTTGGTTTGAAAATTTGGTCGCCTAAAAATGTTTCAGATGCTTTAATTAAATACTGCTAGTAGAAAACATCTTGACCTTTGAAATAATCGAGTATTTTTTACAAGTCTTTTTATAAGCCCAGAAAAAAATAATGTATAGGCCTATGAAAACTGATTTAAAGTTCAAAATCTCCTACTCACGAACCCATTTTCGGTTTTTATTTTATTGTATAATTTGGCAAATTAAGTTATACATAAAATGATTGCAAAAAATTAAATATTTATGCCTGAACATCCACAAAATAAAATAAAAGGCACTTTTTGGCCATTCTTTGCTTGCATAAATCAAAACAGGCGGATGGTGTTAAGCGGGAATTTAAACCTTATCGCCATCTACGTAACGGTTGTTATCGATAGCGGCTCAATTTAAAATATTACACGACGTATTGCATCGCCTTAAGTACTAGATAATTATTTCCTAAATAATTAATTAATTAATCTGTGGATGAGTAGGGCAACACTGGAGGAAAGAGGCGGAAGGGAGGCATTACAGAAACACTGTAAAGTCCGTGAAAAGGCTCGTTATACCCCGAGAAATTTACTCCTTATAAACCCATTCTAAATTTGCACCCAGATATGATTCGACTTGAATATAACTTAGGTTCGATAGGCAATGACACCGAGGCAAATCTATCTGTATATACATGTTTTCCAATAAGAGGTGTTATTTTGATATTCAATCGTAAAAGATCAATGGTTTCGTTGCTTGTGTGGCACGTAGCGCCGTCTTGTTGAAAGTAAACGTTGTTCAGATCAATACCATCCAATTCCGGCCATAAAAAAACATTAATCATCTCTCGATAGCGCAATCTATTCACCGTAACTGTTGTTCCAGCCTCATTTTCGAAAAAGTAAGGTCCAATGACTCCGCCGGACCATAAACCGCACCAAACAGTCAGACGTTGAGGATAAGAAAGGCTTTTCAACAATAACTCTTGGGTTTTCCGAGCCCCAGATGCGACAATTTTGCTTGTTGATGAAGCCACCGAGGTGGAAATTGGCCTCATCACTCAAGATGATTTGCATTTGATTCATTCAAGTGAATTTTAATAATTTCAATGCGTTGTTGAAGCGTGTATCGTTCCATTTTTATTAATGGCGTAGTTTCTACTTGTCAAATGTCAAAAAATGACAGCTTCAAAAGTAACATCTACCGAAATAGCGGGCTATTCAAAATAACACCTCTTATTGGTAAACCCTGTATATTGTATATAAAATTCAGCCTACGTATGTTTGTGTTCGCAAAACTCGAAGAGTAGTTGACCGATTTTCAAGAAAATTTCATAGTTTGTTATTATTAGTGCCAGGAGTATTTAGAGAATGGTTTGAAAGGTGGAAGCAGTCGGGGACGCCCGAGAAAGCGCGAAGCTTTGCGGGGTCTACAAAATTTTATAAATATTTTCAGATTCACAAATCCTACAATTTTCACGGATTTGCGCTAGTTATTCATATTATTGTTAGAGCTGAAATATTTTTACGTGAATTATTCAGTGAGACAATAGAACAATGGTGTCTGATTTTTTATGCCGCGGTGAAAACTATGTCATTTCGAGACATTGTAACATTGATTGTAAACTGTGCAAAATTTAGAGAAAATTTCTTAAAATCGGGAAGGGTGGTGCTAATTTGACGGCCTCCGTGGTCGAGTGGTTATCCTGTACTACAAATCTAGATGTCGAGGGTTCAAATCCCGGCGTGCCCAAGTTAATTTTAATTAACTAATATATGCGTTACTTCGAATTTAATTAATTAAAAATAATCATTTCGGCGTTGTGTTTCTGTGTCTCGGTGTTTAGGTGTAACCCAGGTTCAATGAACTCTAGAACTGGAATTCGCTTTGATTTTCAAGTTTTGGAATCGACCGTGGGAACGATTCAGATTAGCAATGAATAGCAAACAAAACTAATTTTTTTGCATAATAAATGAATAATTCCATGATTGAAATGTGTATTTCTTTGGTTCAAAATTTTGACAGATTAGAATTTTCAAGTTAAATTGCGGAGTTCATTCGAAAGGTAAATTTCTGATCATCTTTTGAAAGGCAGGCATCCTGAGGCAAATATTTAATTATCAATACTACTACAATTATAATATCCCATCTTAACCTGTGGAACACCAGACCCTTTTTGAGGGAAACAAAAATGGAATCAAAAGTAAACTCTACACTGTTTCGAGTGCAAGCGATTCTGATAAAAAAAATATGCATTTTCTCATGGCATACGGGTTTAAATCGCATATAAAAAAATTACAGCTAGGGCGAAATTCCAATGAAAGCAGCGCATGAACGGTTTGTCGGCGGGATAAATTTTTGTCACTGGTGCACAAACGGTTTTCCAGAGGTTAAATATCAGTCCATATCATAGACATATGAATATTAGTAGACCTGCCCTAAGTGATTAAAAGCGTATTATCCCCACTCCCCATACCGGTTCCATTGGAGCCGGCTGGGCTCGCGTATGGCCTCAAGTGAAATTTGAAAACGTGACGTCATCATTCTTGTGCGAACTATGGTCGAGGCATCATCGGTTCATTTTATGAAATAACACGGCAAAATGTTGACTTGTGATATGAAAACTTGTAAAAATAGATGTGAAAAAGAGAATAAACCCAATTGTCGTATTACATTCCATAAGTAAGCATTATTTTACTTTATTTTAAGCTTATTCACACCGTATTATATGGATCAGTTTTAGAAACATATACTATCACATCACAATGTAGCGATTCTCAAGTGTGCTCATCGTTGTTTACTGTGGTAAGTAAATTATGAAACATTTGTAAAAGTGTCTTAACTAAATACTCTGAAACTAACTACGACTCTGCAAACAGAAGAAATTTACTTTGCCGAATTTGGACTTCGCAAATTAGTTCATAACGTGGCGAGTAATTTGCGCTCCCATGTAAAAAATGTCTATTCATTCAAAAGCAGATTTTACTTTTAAGAACTAAATGGTGATATTATAATGCGAGATGCCTATTTACTGTCAGATTGATTTATTGACGAATCACAGTCAGCTTAACCCCCTTCGTTCTTCAACAGTTGATTTTACCCCAGTTGATTTTATTAATATATTAATTCAATATTTTATATAAAGAAGTACAAATACCTAGACACTGTCGCGACAGAGGCTCTCAACCGTGTAACAAAAAGCAAACAAGCTTTTGTCCCATTGTCTCAACTAGACGCAAACAACACACACGCAGTCACTGAAGCGATAAACCGTGGAAGTGTGTTGCGGACGTGTCAGTGTGCCTTACGAGGGTCCTGTGAGCCGAAAGGTGTTGTGTAAACCGTTGCCGGTTACCGGGTAGAACAAAACTTGATGAAATGACATGTGAGGTAACGTTAGGTTAGTTTTTTGACGTGAAAACGACTTTAAAATCGATGTAAAGTAAAGGGAGGCAATCGCGCCCAAATAACCGACAGTTTTATATCGGGGTAATTTCAGACTTCAACTCGACTAAAAATAGACAAAGCGCCGCCATCTTAGTCTCGTTTTAAAGAGGAAGGACGAAAATTTATGTCAATTCTGCTCCGACATTAGTAGCGGCTTCGCGAACTGCGCACGCGCAATGTTTCGACACGTATGGACACGTGGGGATACGTAAATGGGATCATATCTCAGATACTAATTATCCGATCCGAGTGAACCAGGTGTTACATTGAAGAAGAGTGTATATGACATGACGTACCACTCATACTAGGCTCCAAGTGTATATCTCAAAATTCAAAAGTATTTTCTTAAAATGGCAAAGTATTAGTCGGGAATCGGGAAGAAAAGCGTTGAGCACAAAATTCCAAAAGAAAAACACAGAACCCAAAATCATCTCGAATTCTTACGTGAATACCTTTAAAAATTCCAACTTGAACTAATAAATGATTCGGACAAACCAACCACGCTTGGGAAAGCTTGGATAGATTTGACATTTGCAAGAGCTATCAGGCACAAGAGCTCCTCTTTTCTGATAAGGTATACACGACCAATTATGTACCTAAATATTATATTTTGCAAAATATGTATGTATTAATGTAACTATGATCTATATTAAAATAATAAAATAAAAAATACTTTCAAAGCTACATGTTCTCATACAAATTATTGGGATTGAGATACTGATTGAGATAAAGAATTGGAGATACGAGGGTAGGGAAAGAATGGGAGAGACAAAAATGTGGAGAAGGAAAATTAGTGGATAGGAAAAGGATGGGATAGGAAAACGATGGCGAAAATGCAATTTTTTTATGAGATTAGTGAAAGAGTTAAATATACGGGGTAACGGTGGGGTAGGGAAAGAATGGGAGAGAGAAAGACCCTGACTTCAATAAATGTAAGTTGATAATAAATTAAACAATTCAAAACCTTTTTATATTATTTCAATATAATATACAAATACACATCGATTCAAACTATACACGATTTGAAGTTTTCACGTAAATAACTGTGGCAAAGTCCCCCCCACTGTCTATCAGCAATTTTTTACATCACCTTTCTTCAATCTTCTGTTTCGTAAACATAACCGCTACATCATAAAAAATGTCACACTTCTTGACATTATATAAAAATGTCACATTTCTTCGACGGCCGGCATAGTCCAGTGGTAACGCATTGGACTGCCATTCCGAAGGTCGCGGGTTCGAACCCGGCGTGCGCAAATAAATTTTATTTGATTAATTTGTGTTATTTCACAATTAATTAATTAAAATAATATATAGTATATTTGCGGCACGTTCCAGAGTGGAAGATACTACCAGTATCGCCCTGGTGTAAGACCACCATTCAGAATTGAAACGTTGCTCCAAATGGCTTTAGCCGTGTTTAGTGACTAGATCTGAATAGCCAGGTACTTCCCCACCTTCCTCTTTCCCTTCCCCACTTACCTTCAGCCTCACAACATCCCCCAATTGGGGATGCCATAGTCTCACTGGCTCCAGACGGGAGCAGTTGGGACTCTTGTGAGGTATTCACTATAAAAAAATAAAAAAAAATATATATAAATATATATATATATATATGTTCAGTGGTCAGCCCTGTTTCAGAGTAGTTGGTTGGAAGTTGGAATGCGTCCAAGACCTACCGACAGACTGACAACATATTGTGAGTGAATCACAATCACAATCACAGTCACAGTAACAACGATGCTGCATCGATGGGTGTTTACCCCTTTGGATCGGCGTCAAGGACGGCGCGCCGCACAGTGGGCTGAAAATCGGCTTTCATAGACAAAGAGACTTGAATTTTCAAGGGTATTTTTTTTGGCTAGAAATGGATTCTGCTGATCATTACTATGCTATAAAATGTCGTACGAAGCAATTGCGTGTACAAATGAAGGAGTTATAATTTTTTTAAGAAAAATGTATGGCGCTGACATTAAAAATGAGGCTATCTCTGGAATCATAAGGTTGGCCGTTCTATCCTTACATACAGATAATACTACTATTTATTTGTATTTTTTTGACATACTTCATATTGTGGCGCAAGGTGCGATTTTTTTTTTTAAATCCTCAAAGTTGAAAAAAACCCTTTTTAATGTTGATGATTCATTTTAATGCTTAAATGCTTTTAGGCTTGCTGTGACGGACGTACTGCTCCGGGCTCGGCCGCAGTCACCCACGTTAGGATTATAAGATAAATATAGAATTGTGGAATAAAATTAAATGAATCCTAACTGTCCTAAAGAAATAAAATTGTATGAAATGTATGTAATAATGTAAAGATGTAAATGTATGAAGCAATGTAAAATGAGAATGTAAACAATAAATGAAACGTCGGAGCTTGGATAGAGGTATACGGGCAGAGAAGTATTGTTAGAGCTGGTACAATCATGAGATCATTTAATTCAGGCACGATTATTAGAGTCGTGCTTATACGAGAGGGAACGTTCGGCCCCGGCCCGAAGCAAGGGGCCGTGCGCCGTCGTGGCGTGCGAGGTGTTTCGCCGTCAGAACGTTCCCCAAGCGCGATTCTGAAGATCGTGTCTGAACAAAGAGAGGCCGTGGTCGCGTTCGACCACGAGCCCGAAATTACCGGCCGAGAGGCGGTAGCCAACCCGGCGGCGAGCCGCGGGCGCGCCACAAACACGGGCTTCGATTCCAGGAATCAAAGAGAAAGCGGGCCCGTGTAAGCGTCGCTCAGCCAGCGAAGGCCGCCGGGGTCCTATAAAACGGGCAACAGTCCCTTGAAAAATTAGATATCCAGCAACCACCACCAGCTCTACACTTCTCTCTGCTCTGCCTTCTACCTCGCTCCGACTTCTGACTCTACTCGCCTTCTCTTCTTCTTCTGACCCTCGCCTCACCCCGGACCTCTCTGCCCCTACGAAAGACCCGGACTCTACAGCAAGGACGAGTACTAGCATCGGACCAGCTACAACGGCTACAGAGACGCCCCGTTCTACCCCTCCACGCCACTGAAGGAAGGCATCACACGCCTCCACGGATTGGGATCACCGCCCTGTTTACAGTCTTGTGTGTCACACATTACGTCTGGCACATAAGTGGTCCTTCGCCGCCGGATCTCTCCGTGGAAGATGTCACCTTCACTGCGCTCTGGGAAGAACAGCGCTGACGGGGACTCATCGCAAGGAAGCGATGATCCCACACCAACCGGGGCGGCCGCAGCCGCGCCCCCCGGACTCCGGCCTACCGCCCCCCTGGCCCCCTCTGACCCCCAAGCGGAACTTCTGGCTGGCCCCTCCGACGCGTCACCACCACAGACGCCCCCTGCCATGGCCGACGCCTCGTCGAGAAGCGAAGCTTCGAGCGAGGACACGCTCCGGCAGGTGCAGCTCGAGCTACGAGCTGAGAGGCGGCGCAACCAGAAGCTGCAGGAGGACAGCGCCCGACAGATTGCCGAATTGATCGCCACGCTGAAGGGCCTCCCGCGGACCGCTTCCCCTGCAGCCTGGCAACCGGAGACGCACGCCCCAGCTCCACGGGCGGAGTACCCGATGACGGCGGCGCCATCTAGCGGCTTCGGGCGAGATCCGGACTACGCAGCGGAGACGCGCGCCCCAGCTCCACGGGCGGAGTACCGGACGACGGCGGCGCCATCTAGCGGCTTCCGTCGAGACCCGGACCACGCAGCGGAGACGCGCGCCACAGCTCCACGGGCAGAGTACCCACCGACGGCGGCGCCATCTAGCGGCCTCGGGCGGATCCTGGGCTACTCAGCGGAGGCGCACACCACTGCGCCGCGCCCTGGCTACTCAGCGGAGACGCACACCGCTGCGCCGCGTCCTGGCTACTCAGCGGAGGCGCACACCACTGCGCCGCGTCCTGGCTACTCAGCGGAGGCGCACACCACTGCGCCGCGCCCTGGCTACTCAGTGGAGACACACACCGCTGCGCCGCGTCCTGGCTACTCAGCGGAGGCGCACACCACTGCGCCGCGTCCTGGCTACTCAGCGGAGACGCACACCACTGCGCCGCGTCCTGGCTACTCAGCGGAGACGCACACCACTGCGCCGCGTCCTGGCTACTCAGCGGAGACGCACACCACTGCGCCGCAGCTGGGTTACGGACCGACGCCCCCGGGCGCGCCTCGGACCTACGCAGCGGAGGCGCAAACCACTGGCCATGCAGTGAGGGCTCAAACCGGGACGGACAACCAGGCGACGCATCCACTCACGGACGGCGCTTCCCCAGGCGTCGCGACGCTGCGAGGTGGACCGGAGCCGCAGTATGGCTATCCCGGTGTGACGGACTCGCCACCGCAGCCCCACATGGACGGATACGGGGCGTTCAACCGCGCAGACGAGGCAGCAAGGCAGACGCGGGACTGGGTGAACCAGGGGAGTGTCCCTCTCGCCCAGGTGACGGCCATGTTTGCCGACGCCCTCCGGCAGTCCCAGGCCGGCGGTACACCCCGCTCCCACCCCGAGGATGAGCGGATGGCCTCGCTCATCGCCCGGCAGTCCAGCGCCAAGGACCTGCCGCCTTACGCGGGCGACGCCATAGAGTGGCAGGCCTGGAAGGCACAGTTCCTGCAGTCGACGGCTACCTGCGGGATGACGGCGGCCGAGAATTTGATGCGGCTGCAGCGTGCCTTGAAGGGAAAGGCGCGCGAAGCCGTCAGCCCTCTCCTCCTGGACCCGGCGCAGGTGCCGGAAATCATGGACGTCCTGGAGCACCGATTTGGGGGCGCGCACTCCATCGCCACTGTCATGTTTGACAAAATAAGGCGGCTCACTCGGCTGCCGGAGGATGCATCTACCGAAGCTCTGGTAGAGTTTTCCGGAGCGGTACAGAACGTGGTCGCCTCACTGGGAAATCTGAGGAGCGACTACCTCTCCAACCCCGCCCTACTCAGCGAGATCGCGTCGAAGATGCCTCTCGCCCTCCGCCTCTCATGGTTGGACAGGGTGGCCGACCAGGCCCAGGCCGCCACCGTGGTGCAGCTCGCCGGGTTCCTGAAGCGGCTGACCAACGCGGTGCCGCGGTCGGGCCTCACCGATAGCGGCCGAGCAGCGCGTCCGAGCATGGCCGAGCATCCGCGGGCCGCCCGCCCGCACCGCGACAACGTTTTCGTTACCGACGAGCGGCCGGAACCCCGCAGTGAAGTGAAGTGCACACTGTGCAAAGACGCTACGCACAAGTTATTCCGGTGCCCCAAGTTCGCGAGTGAAACAGTGGGTGCGCGATGGGAGTTGGTGAAAGGGGCCCGGATATGTTTTAAGTGCTTGGACGGTGTGCACCAAACTAAAACGTGTAAATACCGTGTCAACTGCGGGGTGGGAACGTGCCGGGTTCCCCACCATCGCCTACTGCACGACGCCGCTTACGCTCGCGGCCCCGAGGCGCAGACAGTGACAAACACCTGGGACCAATCGGGAAAGGTGCTGCTTAAAGTGTTACCTGTGACATTGTGCGGCCCCGGGGGCCAAGTGACCGTGCACGCGCTGCTCGACGAGGGCTCGACGGTGACCCTCGTTGACGCCGAAGTGGCAGACATTGTTGGGGCCGCGGGGCCGATCCGCGGCCTGCGCATTCACGGCGCCAACGGCATGTGTTCGTCGGATGCCAAGTCGCAGCGGGTCAAGTTGTCAGTGCGCGGTGACGGCTGTGAATACGCGATGGTGGCTCACACAGTGTCCGACCTAGACCTCCCGCGACAAACAGTGGCCGGCCGCCGGCAAGTGAAACCACGGCTATTAATCGGCCAGGACAATGTTCATTTGATCGTGTCACGGGAGGTCCAAGAAGAGGATGGCGGCCGCATGACGTCACGGACGGCGCTCGGCTGGATTCAACATGGGGGCACCCGGCGGGACGTGGATAGCGGTACCACGCTAAACGTGATCGGCGAGACGGCTGAAATGGGCGAAATCAGCGAGCTCATACGAAGGCACTTTTCCGTTGACTCGCTGGGCGTGACCGCAGTGAGCCGGGTGTCCGCCGACATACGCCGCGCCGAGCGCATAATGGAACAAACAACGCGCCCGCTGGACTCGGGTCGGTGGGAGACCGGGCTGCTGTGGAGAGAGGACGACGTGTGGCTGCCCGACAACCGGCAGTGCGCCGTAAACCGCCTCAACGCCCTCGAGAAGCGCTTGAAAAGCGACCCCGAACTGGCGGCAGCGTACGCGGCCAAAATTTCGCACCTGATAGAGCGCGGGTACGCAGTAAAGGTACCCGACGCCGAGGCTAGCGTACCGTCACGGCGGAGGTGGTACCTGCCCCACTTCGCGGTCACCAACCCGAACAGCCCCGGGAAATTGCGAGTTGTTTTTGACGCCGCCAGCCGCTGCCGGGGAACCTCCTTGAACGACCGGCTGTTAACCGGGCCCGACCTGCTGTCATCCCTGTTGGGCAACCTGTTGAGGTTCCGGGAGGGCAAGATCGCCATAGCCGCCGACATAGAGGAGATGTTCCTCCGCATCAAAATAAAAGCGGAGGACCAAATAGCGCAATACTTCTTATGGCGAGCCGGTCCACTAGAGGCAGCGACCACATACAAGCTGTCCTCAATGATGTTTGGGGCCACTTGCTCTCCCAGCAGCGCGCAATATGTCCGCAACAGGGTGGCCGACCAAGGCGCCGCAGAATTCCCCGCCGCCGCCGCAGCAGTGCGTTCTAAATTCTACATGGACGACTACCTGGACGCCGCCGATTCCGTGAGCGAGGCTGCGGCGCTGGTACAAGGCGTCAGCACCCTCCTATCCCGGGGAGGCTTCCACCTGGCAAGCTGGGCCTCCAACGCACCCGCTGCAATCCAAAGCGTGCCGGCAGAGAAGAGGGCCAAGGCGGCCATAGCCATCAGCAGCGGCGCCTGTGAAACCGAGAAGGTGCTCGGCCTGTCGTGGGATCCCGTCAACGATACATTCATGTATGAGTTCAAGGAGACGGAGAAGGCCGAGCTCATCCGGCACCCAACCAAGAGGCAGCTGCTGAGCACGGTCATGAGGGTGTTTGACCCCGTGGGCTTCGTGGCCTGCCTCACGGTGCGGTCAAAAATTCTCCTGCAGGATGTCTGGAGGTCCAGCGTCGGCTGGGATGAGCGCATCCACGAGGCGCACGCAGCAAGGTGGGCCGAGTGGATCAAAATGCTCCAAGGCCTGAGCATCCGCATACCGCGGCGTTGCCTGCTGAGCAAGGCCCACTCCTTCGCTCTACACCTCTTCTGCGATGCGTCGGAGGCAGCCTGCTGTACCGTGGCCTATCTAGTGGAGACTACGGGAGAGGGAAGCAGCACCGCCACATTTTTGTCCAGCAAGTGCAAGGTGGCACCGCTGAAACCGCTCTCCATTCCCCGCCTCGAGCTGCAGGCTGCGCTCATGGCTGCCCGCCTGGCTGACACTCTTCGAAGGGAATGCCAGGCTCCTATCACCTCCACCTCATACTGGACTGACTCCACCACGGTGCTGTGCTGGCTCCGTACGGACCCCCGCAGCTACTCAACCTTTGTGGCAAACAGGTTGGGGGAGATTGACGAGCTGTGCGACATCGCCAGCTGGCGCTGGGTCCCGACCAAGCTGAACCCAGCCGACATCGGAACCCGGGACCTGGAGGAACCGGACCTCACCCAGAGTGGAAGGTGGTTCACCGGCCCTTCCTTCCTGACAGCGCCGAGTAACCAATGGCCCCAGGAACGGCAGAGCCAACAGCCGGGTGACGAGATTTTGGAAAGGCGGCCAAATTTTGTGGGCCTTACTCTCGCCGTGGAGGACGGGCTGCCCTCCATCCTGCGGTTCTCGTCCTGGAACCGATTGATCCGGGCCACAGCATGGATGCTGCGGTTCATTCGGCGATGCCACCAGGGACCCGCTAGGCCAGCCGAGGGCCCCCTAGTCCTGCAGGAGCTCCGGGCCGCAGAATGGCGGTGGATAAGGCACTCCCAGGGAGCAACCTTTGGAGCAGAGCTACGCCAGCTCCACTCGGGGCAGGCCGTGCCCAGCAGCAGTCGCCTCGTCTCCCTCGCACCCCACATCCACAACGGGGTGCTCAGAATGGGCTCGAGAGTCAAGGGAGTGAAGGGAGTACCCGAGTCACCCATAATCCTGGACGGTGGTGACAGCTACACCCGGCTGCTTGTGCAACAATACCACACCCGAGCCGATCATGCGAGTGTGGAGACGACGATGGCCGAACTGCGCACCAGCTTCCACATCTTAAAGCTGCGCTCAGTTCTCCGCCGCATAAAACACATGTGCCCCGCTTGTAAAATGCGGCGGGGCAAGCCGTCTCCCCCGATGATGGCACCCCTACCAGCATCCCGGCTTGCACAGCATGTGCGGCCCTTCACCAACTGTGGGATGGACTACTTTGGGCCCCTAGAGGTAACCATCGGGCGCCGGAAGGAAAAGCGATACGTCGCCCTCTTCACGTGCCTATCGACGAGGGCGGTGCATCTGGAGTTGGCCACCGCACTAAGTGCCGACTCTGCCATAATGGCAATTCAAAGAATGTCGGCAAGGCGAGGCCAGCCGGCGACCCTGATGTCCGACAACGGAACCAACTTCCACGGCGCGGACAAGGAACTGAGGGACGCCGTGGAAGACATCTGTCGGGACCCAAGGGTCCAAAACTATGCGACCACCCAAGGGATGGAGTGGAGCTTCATCCCGCCCCGCAGTCCCCACATGGGGGGAGCTTGGGAGCGGCTCGTACGCTCTGTTAAGCGGGCGCTCTCAGCTACGCTCAAGGCGAGAGCGCCAAGAGAGGAGACCCTCCTAACGGCGCTGGCTGAAGCGGAGTACACCGTTAACTCCCGACCGCTCACCCACCTATCGGTCGACCCCAGAGACGAGGAACCGCTGACACCCAATCACTTCCTCATGGGCTCAACGGGGAGGCGGCCCCACCTAGCCATGTACGGGGCGGCCGAGGAAGAGGTCTGCCTCAGGAAGCAGTGGAGGATCGGCCAACAGCTCGCGGACATGTTTTGGAGGCGTTGGGTCCGCGAGTATCTGCCTACTCTCGCCGCCAGGAAGCAGTGGCAGCAGCCAGTGCAGCCCCTACAAAAGGACGACCTGGTGCTGATTGCGGACCCGGCGCTGCCCCGCAACAGCTGGCCACGGGGACGGATCCTCGAGGCCACTCCAGCCCCGGACGGACAGGTCAGGACCGTGAAGGTCAAAACCAGCACGGGGACCTATGTCAGACCGGCAGTTAAGATCGCGGTCCTCCTGCCGGCCTGTAATCCCGCCTCCAAGGACACATACAAAGGACCTGTCCAGACGCCGCCCCGACGAACTCGCCACCTCAGGGGGACTGGACGCCGGGGACCACGCCGCACCAAGTCGCAGCACGCCTCCCGCTAAAATGGGTGTAGCCGAGCTCCACGGGGGGAGTGTGACGGACGTACTGCTCCGGGCTCGGCCGCAGTCACCCACGTTAGGATTATAAGATAAATATAGAATTGTGGAATAAAATTAAATGAATCCTAACTGTCCTAAAGAAATAAAATTGTATGAAATGTATGTAATAATGTAAAGATGTAAATGTATGAAGCAATGTAAAATGAGAATGTAAACAATAAATGAAACGTCGGAGCTTGGATAGAGGTATACGGGCAGAGAAGTATTGTTAGAGCTGGTACAATCATGAGATCATTTAATTCAGGCACGATTATTAGAGTCGTGCTTATACGAGAGGGAACGTTCGGCCCCGGCCCGAAGCAAGGGGCCGTGCGCCGTCGTGGCGTGCGAGGTGTTTCGCCGTCAGAACGTTCCCCAAGCGCGATTCTGAAGATCGTGTCTGAACAAAGAGAGGCCGTGGTCGCGTTCGACCACGAGCCCGAAATTACCGGCCGAGAGGCGGTAGCCAACCCGGCGGCGAGCCGCGGGCGCGCCACAAACACGGGCTTCGATTCCAGGAATCAAAGAGAAAGCGGGCCCGTGTAAGCGTCGCTCAGCCAGCGAAGGCCGCCGGGGTCCTATAAAACGGGCAACAGTCCCTTGAAAAATTAGATATCCAGCAACCACCACCAGCTCTACACTTCTCTCTGCTCTGCCTTCTACCTCGCTCCGACTTCTGACTCTACTCGCCTTCTCTTCTTCTTCTGACCCTCGCCTCACCCCGGACCTCTCTGCCCCTACGAAAGACCCGGACTCTACAGCAAGGACGAGTACTAGCATCGGACCAGCTACAACGGCTACAGAGACGCCCCGTTCTACCCCTCCACGCCACTGAAGGAAGGCATCACACGCCTCCACGGATTGGGATCACCGCCCTGTTTACAGTCTTGTGTGTCACACATTACGTCTGGCACACTTGCAGTGTAAATAAAATATTGTAAACTAGACAAAGCATACTCATATGTAAAGCATTTAAGCATTAAAATGAATCTTCAACATAAAAAAGTTTTTTTTTCAACTTTGAGGATTTTTTAAAAAAAAATCACAAGTTTCGCCACAATACGAAGTATGTCAAAAAAATACAAATAAATAATAGTATATTTGTGTGTAAGGATATAATGGTCAACCTTATGATTCCAGAGATAGCCTCATTTTTAATGTCAGTTCCATACAAATTTTTCTTAAAAAAATGATGACTCCTTCATTTGTACACGCAATTGCTTCATAAAAATTTTTATAGCATAGTAATGATCAGCAGAATCCATTTCTAGCCAAAAAAAATACACTTGAAAATTCAAGTCACTATGTCTATGAAAGGCGATTTTCAGCTCACTGTGCACAGTGTTTTGGCTTGGAGTGTAAATAAAATATTGTAAACTAGACAAAGCATACTCATATGTAAAGCATTTAAGCATTAAAATGAATCATCAACAAAAAAAAGATTTTTTTTCAACTTTAGGATTTTTAAAAAAAAAATCGCACCTTGCGCCACAATATGAAGTATGTCAAAAAAATACAAATAAATAGTAGTATTATCTGTATGTAAGGATAGAACGGCCAACCTTATGATTCCAGAGATAGCCTCATTTTTAATGTCAGCGCCATACAAATTTTTCTTAAAAAAATTATAACTCCTTCATTTGTACACGCAATTGCTTCGTACGACATTTTATAGCATAGTAATGATCAGCAGAATCCATTTCTAGCCAAAAAAAATACCCTTGAAAATTCAAGTTTCTATGTCTATGAGAGGCGATTTTCAGCCCACCGTGCGCCGCCCATTGTCAAGCCAATGTCAAGCTGGCGGCTGGGATTCAGTACCTAAGTTTAGTTCAAGTATAATATAAACTTACTAGCAGTTAAAAACTCGCTCCGCGGGTATCTGAGTATCTAGGCCTGCGGACGGCACTAAGTTGGGCTTCCAAATCCAAAATTCCAAGGCTTTCCAATGTCTAATAGGACATTTCCAATGTCAAATAGGACATTTCTTATATCCAAAAAGACATTTCCAATGTCCAATAGGAAATTTCCAATGTAAAATAGGACATTTTTAAAGTCCGATCGTACATTTCTTATATCCAATAGGACATTTCCAATGTCCCATCAGACATTCCCAATGTTCCAATGGAGCATAGCGGGGCCGGTACCTACCGCGATTAACTTTTAACTGGATAGGAATATTTTTTTTAATTTTCAAGGAACCTCAGAACGCGTGATTCTTTACAAACGTCAAATATTTAACACGTAATTGTGAATAAATTTTATTGTAATGTAATTAATCCAATTCTTCGAAGGCTATGCGGAATTTACCCGAAACATACGATTTGAATTTTACCAATCAGAGGGCCGAAAACGTCCAGACGATAGCATAATAATCAGATTATATTTTTAGTGAAAGTTCAATATAATTTTAGTAGTTTAGTGCAAGTTAAGTATGAGTTTATTGCAAGTTTAGCATTAGTTTAGTATAAGTTTAGTGCAAGTTTGGTATAAGTTTAGTAAGTGTAAATTTCGTATAAGTTTAGTGCAAGTTTGGTATAAGTTTAGTAAGTGTAAATTTAGTATAAGTTTAGTAAGTGTAAGTTTAGTATAAGGTTAGTAAGTATAAGTTTAGTGCAAGTATTATAAGTTTAGTGCAAGTTTGTTAAAAGTTTAGTGCAATTGATTATAAGTTAGGTATAAGTTTAGCGCAAGTTTAGGATAAGTTTTGTATAAGTTTAGTGTAAGTATAGTATAAGTTTAGTATAAGTTTATTGCAATTCATTATAAGTTCGGTGCAAGTTTTTTATAAGTTTAGTGCATGTTTGGTGTAAGTTAAGTGCATTTTGAAACCTTGCTACTACAACATGAGTGCATTCAAAATAACTCTTCTTTTCTTACCCCTACTCTCAGCATCCCTAAAATAGCCCTAAACGAAATCTAAACCCTCCCAGTTGGAGTTTATACAAACACAAAATGAAGTAGTAGCTTGCAACTGACTGACAGCCTATCCATCTTCCATCTCTCTTTTATATAAAGTAAAGAATAATATAGTAATATATAATTATGACATCAATCCACTACAATAAGAATGTTACCACATGATATAATCAGTAAACAACTAGTATTTAGTGATTAGCGAATGGAAGACTAAGTAGATCGCAGAAGCGTAAGGAGAAGACACGATGGAACGATCAAGTGGAACGAACGAATAACCCACATAAGAGTTATAGACGAATGCGTGTGACACGGTGCATGGTCGGGATGAAGTAATCAGTGTATGACGAGATAGTATTTTGTGGAGATTTATTACTAACACTCTGCTCAGCCTACATGGAATTGTCTTATGATAGGCCAATGGGCATACACTTTTTTCATCTCTATCATAAGCACCCGCTAAACTGCCAAAGCAGTTTGTCAACAGGTCAATTTCACAATATTAATTACATCACTAAAGCACACATATAACGAGAAGCCACAATATAGAAAATATACACAGAAGAATAACATTTCAAGTGTCTACAATACAAAGGCATTAACTACATAGACAGATAACATACTCGTAGGCATACATACAACCAAAGGCACAAACATACTTAATACAATTACATGCATACAATCAATGGATACTAATGTATTTATAAATTATACATATCTACTGCTATCCTATATACACGGTGTCCGGAAACTCGTAGTACAAGCGGGAAACTGGAGAATCTACACCACATGGGGAACCCAAAAAAACATAAAGTTTTTTTATTTGAGCATTTTCAAAAAAAAAAAAAAAACCAAAAAAAAAAATTTTTCGGCTATTTTAGGGTTAAAGTTTTTTCTGGTGTTTAGGGTTGAATAACAGATGTTTTAACCCTGCAGAGCAGAAATATTTTATGATTACACCGGGTTAAATGAAGGGTGATTTCAAAATAATGCTTCAAATCCGAGTTTCTTGATTTGTTTTACTTTCAAATAGTTTTAATTAGTTGGGTACTTTGATCTTCAGTAATAATTTATAAGAATTTGATTAAAAAAAAAAAAAAAAAATCAACTTCAAACTCGATTTACTCGATAACGAAAGCTCAAATAAAAAAAATATATACTACAAAATCGACTCCAAATGTGATGTAGATTCACCAGTTTCCCGCTTGTACTACGAGTTTCCGGACACCCTGTATATATGAATCAATAAAATGAACAAAAATAAAAATGTATATGTTCGTTTGTTCAAAATCTTAAATCTCTGAAAGATCTTCACTGATTGCTTTGAAATTTTGACACAACTTTGCATTCGAATACGCGTGTTTTTATATACCTATATTATAAAGATGTCAGCTGTGACAGGTAAAAACGTTTTTTTTTTATTTATTTTTTTATTGTTTAACTTATAACATTGTTACATTGTACATAAAATAAGTTAAAAATAAGTAATAGTGTAAAACATATGTTGTTGAATTTCTACTCCAATGAAGAGTGCTAGCTCTTGAGCTTGGCGTAGGAGTTATTTGACAATTATTTCATGTTTATATCAGTAATTAACATTATTACAGTACAATAAATATAAACTTAAAAGAGGATTGTGACGTTAATTTTGGTTGAAACATGAATTGAAGTTATAACATTTGATAGGTGATATTAATTTTTTTTAAAGATAAATTTGACCTTCTTTTTGAATAAAATAAAATCTGGTATTTTTTTCACTTCTTCGGGAAGACTATTAAAATATATTATTTATTCATTTATTTATTTATTCATTTTTGGGAAATCAACAGTTTATATTTTTACAGATTGTACATAAGTAAAATAGCCAAAATAAAACCAATTACGGATTTCCTCCTTGTGACTTTACGTAAGACAGCATTAGAAGAAATAATTAAATTTATGAGAAATGTGAAGTTATAATTATATAAAATAAAAAAATTGTATAAAATAATAGAACAAAATAATACAACAAAAATAACAAAAATAAAGGGGAAAAAAAAACTAAAATTTATATAAAATAAAAGATTATCGATACATTGGTAACCATAAGAATACAAACAATATTGTGCATATTAGTTGGTATGTAATTTATTTTAATATTGTTCAATATGTTGTAGAAGACGTCAGTTGCGGATTGAGTATTCAGATGGTTCAGATTATGATCCCAATCAATTTCGTTTAGTTTTGTGTTTATCATTGAATAATCTGCTTTTCTAAATTGTAATACTTGCTTTGTGTTAGTTTTCAGGTTTTTATTTTTATTTTTAATAGGAATTGAAATTAGCAGTGTTTTATGATAAATATCATGCCTTTGTAAATGTAGTTATTGTGCATTTGTTGTGTTGAAAATAGAGGAATTTGGATGTTAAAATTATGCCTTAAGGATGAGTTAAATTTAAGTTTTTTTACTACAGTTTCTTTATATATTTGTAATATTGCATCTTTTTTATAGAGGTCTTCAATTTTTGGTACTTCGAAAATTTTGAACAATGATGCTGAAGAGAAAGTTGGTTTTTTTTTCAAAATTACTTTGATAATTAGTTTTTGTACCACTTTAACAGAGCTTAAAAATTTTTCATATGCACCTCCCCACCCAATGATTCCATACTGAAGTAATGATTGGACTAGTGCGTAATAGACTTTTTTCAGGTTGTTTATCTTGAGAACATTTCTTAATCTAATGAGTATATAGATACATTTTCTAATGCGTTTAACAAGTTCACATATGTGTCTGTTCCATTTCATATGTTGGTCTACAATTACACCGAGGTATTTTATTTCAGTTGTTTGGTTTAGTATGGTACATGATTCATTACAAACATCTTTGTTACATTTTGTGTTGTGTATTATTATATGAATGTTGGGGTTAGTTTTGAATTTATTTATTGTGAATGGTATATAAACTGTTTTTTTTGCGTTAATTGTAAGTAGATTTGTATCGAACCAGTTTTTTAGGATTTGGATGTCATTATTTGCATTTTCATTTACAATTTTCCAGTCATTACCCTTAATTATGATAATTGTATCATCTGCGTAAGATATAACTGTTCCACTGAGGTTTTGTTTGAAAATATCGTTTACGTACATGATAAAAAGTAAAGGACCCAAAACAGTACCTTGTGGTATCCCAAAATCACTTGTGAGTGGTAGACTAGATGCGTGATTAATTTTTACAACTTGTGTTCTTTGGTGAAGATAACTTTTTAGCCAACTTAATGCTGTGTCATTAAAACCTACGATCTTTAATTTTTGTATTAGTTTGACATGAGATATGCTGTCGAAGGCTTTTTGGAGATCAACAAAAATACCAACTCATTTTAACGTGTTTAAAAAAAAACAGCGCCATCTGTTTGACGTAAAAGCAACACGCGCAATTGTTTCACTATTTTCACAGAAAAACTGAGACACAGCAACGCGTGGCGGGGTAAAGGTAGTAAAAAAATAAATAAAAGTTTTTTTGGGTAGAAATTTTAATAACAAATAATTAGTCGCCTGAAATATCAACAAATTGAAAATGAGTAAAAATAAATGCCGCCAACGGGAATTGAACCGTACCTTCTGATGTCCGGTCAGGTGCTCTCAACCACTGAGCTATGTCGGCTTATTTCCAACCCGCCAAATAATTCAATATGTACTAGTACCCCTATCAACAATTACCGCTTTTTATATTTTTTTCATCTACAAAGTCTCTCGTGTCTAGGATGAACGAAGTATGCGTGAAGAATGAGTTAATGATGAATGTAAGTAAGTCTAAAGTAATGGTGTTTGAAAGAGAAAGTACGAAAACAGTGTGCAATATAGTTGTGAATGAGGAATACTTGGAGCAGGTGGATGAATTTGTGTATTTAGGAAGCATGTTTACGAGAGATGGGAAGGCTGACAGAGATATTGAAAGAAGAGTAAATGCAGGTAACTCCATTAATGGAGGACTGAACGCAGTTGGCGCTAACAAAAAATTGTCCAAAGAAGCGAAGTTAGCAGTCCACAATGGAGTGCTGGTACCTACCCTGATGTATGGAAGTGAGGCATGGAACTGGCAAAGAAAGGATGAAAGTAGATTGAATGCTGTTGAAATGAGATCCCTGAGGCGTATGTGTGGTAAAACCATGTATGATCGTGTGAGGAATGTGGATATCCGCAAAGAGTGCAAGGCTGATGTAAGCGTAATGAGTAAGATCAAGAAAGGGACGCTTAGATGGTTTGGGCATGTAGAGCGAATGAGCGAAGAAAGGAGTGTAAGGAGAATATACGATGCAAATGTGAATGGTAGCAGAAGTCGGGGACGGCCGAGGAAGACATGGCACGACCAAGTGAATCAGATACTTGAGTCGGGCCATGTCAAGAGTCAGAACAATAGAAGAGTATGTATGAGACGATGTATGAATGTGAATGAGGCAAGGAGTGTGTGCCAAGACCGAGTTGTTTGGCGGACCGTCCTCTCTGCCTACCTCTGCGGGGAAACGGCGTGATGGTTAGTTAGTTAGTTAGTTACAAACAAAAATTTTAATAGACGACAAATTGTGTTCCAATTTATTTCGGTTTTGTAATTTAAATTCTAGCCCATCAAAATATTTTTTTTAATTTTACATTTCGTATATTTGCATCGTAAATGGAGCAACATTATTATTTTAAGTATGTATTGTTAACCAGTGGCGGTTCGTGGTCTTTTTAACAGGGGGTTCAGAAATTCAAGAGAAGATAAACAAATCTAATTAAAATTTACTTACTGTTGTCCTTCGTCAAATAGTCGAATACGGTAGCAGTCACACAACTTAAATAAAGTTAGTGGGAGGGGTACCTACATATTATTGTTTTTAAATCACTTTACCTAGACACAATTATTAGATAATGAGAAAAGTTTTATAGGAATTAAATTGTTTAATGTTTTTATAGCACTCAATGTAGGTATATTGCTAATTATTATTGTTTTTTAGAGAAGAATAATTTCGTAGAATATATAATAGATATTTTAAAACATAAAAAAAAAACAAATAAAGGTGGCACGAAATAAATTTAAAAATAGGTAGTAGATTTACAAATGCCATAAGCAAACGGTTGGAGAAATGCAGAAACAAGAAAACAAAATATGTACAAAAATGACTACAAAGTTAAATACCATAATATAACATAAAAAAATAACACTTATCTTGCATCCCTATGGTTCAAAGGTTAAACGTCGGCCGCGAAGTTCTCGGGTTTCTTCGGTTACATTCGTTAATGTTCGGAGGTCACGTGGTATCATAACGCGTGTTCGGCGCACACAATTTGTCTTATTTTTGCAAAGAAAGACCAAATTTTGTATATATCACCGTCATAGGGTCTGTACCGGCTAAGATTATTTTGTATGAAGAGTTTGGCGCGGATTTCAACTCGCACAAATTTGGAATGGGTATCGTATTTTTCGGTGGCGCGGGTTTTGAAGGCGAAATTTTAATAGCGTGCTATCTATAATGTGCTTATATTATTATAAAACAAGGATGTTTTATTATCTCATCTTTTTAATGGGGGTTCGCCGCACAAACGCACTTTAGAGAAAACCGCCACTGTTGTTAACTCATAAATAATTGCCAATGTTGCCTCTAAAATCATGAAAAATTGAATTCTTGAATGACCTATATTTTTATAAATTTAAAACTTACTGAATAAAGTAGCATATATTCGTACTAGATATTTGCTTAAACCTTTTGATTAAAAATAAATTGTCGGTTTGGTTGGGTTATACAAGTAGAAGTTTTGTGTGAAAAAGGTAGCGTAGCCGTTCCTTTTAAGGTAGGCACAATTATTTACGTGGGATCGGGTGAAGTTTAATATGAGTTTGCAAGTTAGTAAGAAGTTAGAACCTACTAAATATAATACATTACCTCGTGGCTTTAAGGTGAATGAACTCCATTGGGCCGACCAATGAGAGTGCACCGGAAGTGGTGTACGTACTTATATGTTTGTGTTTGGTGGCACCGGGTAAGGACCCCATGACCGGAACTGATCGCCGGTTCTCACGGAGGAGGACTTCGAATAGGTACAAACTAAAAATATTATAATAAATAAAATAATATAAGTACGTGATAGTTTTTATTTTTACGTACAAGGGCAGACCCGTGAAAAATCACGGGATATTATAAGTTTAAGTTTAAAAAAAAATCACACTATATTGAAGAGATTTTGTTACAATATTTTATTGTAGGTAGGCACTTTGTCAAACAAAAAAATTCCAATTTTGCAAATGACACTTAATTTAAAAGCAAATCCAAGTTCTAAAGTTCATTGAACCGGAGTTACAGACACACAACTGAAATTAGAATTTTTAATTATTTCAATAAACTGTCTAATTGAAATTTGGCTACTGAACGAAGCAGAAAAAACACTCCAACGGAAAGCTATGGCATCATGAAATATACACCGCTTTGTCTGTCTGTAATCACGCGAAAATTAAATTTTATTTATTTATTTATTGGATGATTTGTATAGCGCCGCTTTTGTGAGATATCACCTCAGGGGCGCTTTACAGTTAATGCAGATATTACAAAAAAATATAAATATTACAAATTGAAATTGAAATTAAGTTAAATAAAATGAAGTACAGAAACAGGTGACACGAAGATGGAGAATCTGCTGCAAGAATCCTAGGTGGTGAGGAAACTCGTCCAGCTGCTGCAGCGAAAGAGTCCACCAACAGTGCCAGCACGAGGTTCGTCATCCGTCCAGGTATGTGTCTGCTGCTAATAGAACGCTGACACGATGTCCTCTCATGGATTCCAGACCTTGGCAGCACCGCTGTGACATTCGACGAAGGTAGAGGATGGAGACTCTGCAGCAAGAATCCTAGGTGGTGAGGAAACTGGACCAGCTGCTGCAGCGAAAGAGTGCACCGCGCCCACCAACAGTGCCAGCACGAGGTTCGTCACCCGTCCAGGCATGTGTCTGCTGCTAATTAAGCGCTGTCACAGTATCCTCACATAGATAACAAACCCTTGGCAGCACCGCTGTGACGTTCGGCAAGTTCATCTCCTTTTGTTCCTTGTTCCTGGTGATTATGTTAGTGGTGCATTGTTCCGCAATAAAAGGCGACGGACGGTAAATTACCCTGGGCACTTGCTAGGGCTTTCAGAGTTTCCAAGAATTCATTTGAAAACATCTGGCGTACCTACAGTTACCGATTCTCGTCCCAAGTTCATCTTCAGCGAATTTAGAATATTTTTAGCACAATTTTCGATTATTCATTTTAAAAACACTGCACTCTAATCACATTACTATAAAGTGCTGACTAATTGGTAAGTTAATTTAAAATGTTGATTCACTGATTTTTAAAATAATTTCAAAGGGATTGTTGTCTTGTTTCCCTTGAAAATACAAAAAAAAACACAAAGCGGTTGGAAGACAGCATGACGCGTCCAGCTGCGACAAAGGGCGCTAACTAACTAAATGCCTATATTATTGACTTGACTTCGATCTGAACCGGTAGATAAACGCAAAAGTCGAAGTTTGTGTGTTTGTCTGAGGCAGGAAGAAATCTCTCTAACTGCGAGTTCTGATGTTATGAAATTTATTGGGAATTTTTTGCAAAAAAATGTAAAATTGAATTTTCAATAACAAAATTGGGTGCAACAAAATTCAAGCACTGTTACTGTTATCTTATTTTCCTCTTGTCCTCTATTAGCGGGTGCAGACTTTTCAATTTTAGTTGATCAACTCTCATTGAACGACAAATTTCTTACTAAAACCTTGATCAACTTTGTTGAAAGAAGTTTCACACTCGTCAATATGTTTTCAAGTGTCGATAAATTTACAATATCAGATCGATAGCGATGATTTTGTACCGACATCCAGAGCACGGTCGCGCTGTTGATAGCCAGACCGAAATTGATAAATTAATAATAAATTGACATACGCTAGCAACGCTGGAGGTATTGTCTACAATTAAATAATTAACTCTCCGAAACGTCAAGTCATGCAGTTCGTAAAAATATTAATAAATAGGAAATGTTGAAGGTTTTCTTATAGGGTTAGTGTAAAAAAATATCTTATATGAAAACGAAAAATGGTGACGTCACCTAAGACCTCTCTTGGGGACTACTTTAAGGCGATGCATTACGCCGTGTAAAATTTTAAAATGAGCCGCTATCAATAACAACCCTTACGTAGATGGCGATAAGGTTTAAATTCCCGCTTAACACCATCCGCCTGTTTTGATTTATGTAATAAAAAAACATCGCCAAAAAGTGCCTTTTATTTTATTTTGTGGATATTCATGCATAAATATTTAATTTTTTTCCGATCATTTTATAAATAACTTAATTTGCCACATTATACAATAAAATTAAAGGAGGAGATTTTGAACTTTAAAGCAGTTTTCATAGTCCTTATACATTATTTTTTTCTGGGCTTATAAAAAGACTTATCTAAAAAATACGCGATTATTTCAAAGGCCAAGATGTATTCTACTCGCAGTATTTAATTAAAGCATGTGAAACATTTCTAGGCGACCAAATTTTCAAACCAAAAACACATGATTTTGCATTACTACGTATGGCATCGCCTTAACTAGGATATTTGTCCTTGTTGTGGGAGGAGGTAACGAATCAATGTATGGTTCAATGGAAGAGTTGCAACTCTCAAAGAGTTTTCAAAGTGTTGTTTGTCACAAAATTTTGTTCTAATTTTACTCTCCGTTTGCTTCATCCTTGAATACACATAAATTCTCGCAAATAATACAAGTGCTGCCAAAAGCGATGACAGTAATATTATGATGAATTTACATGGTAAATTTTACAAAATTGTTGGCCTGCTCTGAAATGAACTAATAATAATTTCTAAGTAACCATCACGCCGTTTCAGTAGACAGAGAGGATGGACCGCCAAACAACTCAGTTTTGGCACACGGAGAAAAAAGAGTACGGCTTTCTTATCAAAATACTGAACCCTTAAATGCATACTGTTGCAAAACTGCAACATACCGTTCAAACCACCTTTAACTCTTTGGTGTATACTTAATGCATGCCGTTTTAGAATTATCAAGTTCACGGTAATATATTTTATCGAGTGGCATCACCTTTTTTTTATTCAAAATTTTTTGTCAAATGTCACTTTTTCTTTAACAAAGTGAAGATTCTCGAAAATTGGTTGGAGGCACAGACATAGGAATTAATAGACGAGAAGATAAAGGCGAGGGGTAAAATCAACTGTTGAAGAACGAAGGGAGTGAAGATGACTGTGATTCGTCAATAAATCAATCTGACAGTAAATAGGCATCTCGCATTATAATATCACCATTTACTTCTTAAAAGTAAAATCTGCTTTGAATGAATAGACATTTTTACATGGGAGCGCAAATTACTCGCCACGTTATGAACAAATTTGCGAAGTCCAAATTCGGCAAAGTAAGGCAGCTTCTATATTCAGAATCGTAGTTAGTTTCAGAGTATTTAGTTAAGACACTTTTATAAATGTTCATAATTTACTTCCCAGCAACCAACCAGCTTTGTGTTTCGCGTCCAGACGTTTCTCGATGTGATAGTAACAACTGATTCATATTATACGATGTGAATATGCTTAAAATAAAATAAAATAATGCTTATATATGGAATGTAATACGACAATTGGGTTTATTCTCTTTTTTCGCATCTATTTTTACCAGTTTTCATAGTACAAGTAAACATTTTGCCGTGTTATTTCGTAAAATGAACCGATGAAGCCTCGACCATAGTTCGCACAAGAATGATGACGTCACGTTTTCAAATATCACTTGAGGCCGTACGCGAGCCCAGCCGGCTCAATGGAACCGGTATGGGGAGTGGGGATAATACGCTTTTAATCACTTAGGGCAGGTCTACTAATATTCATATGTCTATGGTTGGAGGTTAGAATTACAGTTTTGTTTTGCTGTTATTATTTATATTTTCTTAGGTAAGTAGATACAATAATACAATACTTATATGTAATAACTCGTATTTTTCCGGTACACTTATTAGTTTTGAGAATTTTTTAGGTTTTTTATTTTTTTTTCATACGTAAATTGTTCATATTAATTTTTTATTAAATACATGGTGTTGTAAACCTGCAACAATTTTTTTTTAATCAAATATCATTAAAAAATTACAAAAAATAAAATTCTTTATATTTCCTTGCATGTGCATGTAAATATCAGCAAAATATTTTTTTTTCCAGAAAAATTAATAAATCATGCATTTAAGGGTTAAAAATGTGACTGCACGACCATTTCTTTATAAAAAATTAGTCATTCAGAATATATCTGAACACGTGTTGACGCAGGTGGCCGTGTCTGAATAAATATAATGGACGAGATGAGAATTTATTATTAGTTTTAAGAACAACGTGTTCCGACTTCCTCATAACCTATTCGTGCTTTGCTAATAATTTGCTAAGAAATTTGTCAATTAATTTTTTATAGGCCTCCAGTCCCGTCTTTAACAGGAAAACGAATAATTTGACCAGATTTTGAATAAATTAACTTAATCACATTATTTCATGTGATTATTTTTTTTCAGTGAACTTCTTGCCAATGTGCGTGCTGTTATAATTCAGAAACGAGTCCCGGTACTATCAAGGGAGTTATATGGTGTGGTAACCCTCTATCCCCCATCCATGAAGAAGGTTCCCGTTTTTATGTGAAGGGCGTGCTTTTGAAGATGTAAGGCTGGAAGTTTCGCCCTCTAGAAACAGTCCAGAACATTCGAGAGTATTCGAGAGCATTCCGCAACATTTCACAAAATCCTGGAACATTCTGGAATGAACGGGAACATCCCGAAACATCCCAGATCATGGGGGTTATCCTTAAGAGATAGAGATACACCACCCTGGACTTTTCTGTAGGCCTTTTTAAGATATACAATTCCGTAGTACATTATTTTGATGTATCTCATAAAGTTTAGCCAGCGTTAGCAATGTAGTGCTCGAAAAAATATTTTTTCTTCTTGATTATAAAACATAGACTTTTCTCTACTTTCTATAAATACAATATGAATGTATTATATATGTAAACCTTCAGGAATAAATTCTCTAAATGATAGTGAAAACCCTATCAATATCCGTTGCGTAGTTTAGAAGAACTAAGCGCACAAACAGGCAGACGCAGATAGCGACTTTATTTTACACTATGACATTCCTCGAGTACCCCTATTAAAATCGCGAATTCCTCAGCACATTGGTGTCTCGCCAAATGCACAAAATTACTCCTGCAGAATTATGACCAACACATAAAACATTGCAAAACGGAATGATTATTATCCTCGGAAATAATACTATTGTTGTCCCAACTACAGCTGTCGTATGACAAATCTTCAATATAGTTTGATACCGTTTACTTTGTAGATAGGCTTCTTTGTAGTTCGTCCGTTGAGATTTTTTGGTTACAAATAATCCGTGTATAACCCCTCAAGCTGATTTGTTCGGTTTTGGGAACAGATCATAATGGTCTCATGGAAATCGCTGTATCTCCCTCACTTGCATAGTGAGAATTATGAACTAAACGGTGTTAGAAAGAGAAAACACCGCTTTATATTCAAATCCAGAAGTCAACCACAGATGAATTATGAACAAATTATGAAATTTTGTGATTTTTTTTATATGAAAAGACAAAAAAGTAAGGTGGCAATAATGTTTATAATAATTGTCTACTTTTTTAAAAACTTTATATTTAAAAAATTTTACGTTTATATTCAATAAAATTTGAAAGCGTTTGTAAAAAAAGCCTTTAAAAAAGTTCTTAGTTTTCGGATACCTAAGTTCAGAAATATTCCATTAATTTTTATTTTATTGCGAAGCGGAAATACACACACAATCTTAAAAATATAATTTATCTATACTTTAAAAAAATATAACGGTTAACATGCCAGAGGCCTAAAGGGTTAAAGAATCTATAAGATTTCAAGGCAATCAAATTTTCTAACATGAAACACATGATTCTTCTTCTGATATTTGGGAATTGTTGGGAAGCCCCTAAATCTCCTCCGAAGCTACTTAGATGATAGATTTTGTCTTGTTGAAGTCAAAGATGTCTCGAGTGGCTTAGGTAAAATCACATGTGGAGTGCCACAGGGATCAATTCTTGGGCCTCTGCTTTTCTTGCTATATGTCAATGACATAACTAAATGTGGTATCTCTGGAAACCTCCAACTTTATGCGGATGACACTGTAATCTATTATCACAGTACAAGCCTGAGTGACCTGGAGTCTCAAATGAATGTAGATGTCTCAATTCTAGCTAATTGGCTGCGTATTAATAAATTGAGCCTCAATATAAAAAAAAACGCACTACCTAACTTTCGGTAATAAGGATTATGTGCCCATGAATATCACACTTGGAACTGAGAAGCTCCAAAATATAGAAGTCACGAAATATTTAGGGCTATTAATAGACTCTAAACTTTCGTGGAATTCCCATGTTGAGCATGTGAAATCTAAAATATCCCCAATAACCGGCGTACTGTACCGACTCCAAGGTCTTCTCTCTACATCTCTACTAAGGGCCACATACTATGCGATGATTCACTCCCATCTGTGTTATTTAGTTAGTATCTGGGGCACTATTACTAAAAAACAAATATCAGAAATACAAGTGATTCAAAATCGAGCCATAAGGAATATCTACCGTCTACCGTGGGATACACATATCAAAGATATATATTTAAAGACAAACATACTTCCTTTTACGGTTCTACCTAAATACAATATCACTTGTACAATATTACAAATCATACATAGATCCTCACACACTAACATCAAACCAGCATTTAATTCAGACATACACCAGCACAAAACACGGTCCCAAAATCTAATACACCTAGCATCGTCTACCCACACAACAAAATTTGGTATTAACTCATTACAATATATTGCATATAGACAATACAATGCATTACCTAATGAAATAAAGCAATCAGTAACTAACAAAAAAATATTAGTTAAAACGCTTAAAGATTATTTCCTGAAAATGTTTTTAAACCAGTGAATTTTCGCTCGCTTTCATATGTTGGTTTACTATGTTTCATGTGTATAGATGTCTCTCAGTATTTCTAAAATCTCTATTCTTAACAATGTATTTTTCGTTTTTTATTTATTTTTCTTTTCCTTTTCAATATGTTGTATTTTTTTAAAAGTGTAATATCCTTGTAAAATGTATTTTATGTGTCTGTACTTCCCGTAATGAGTTTTATCTCAACTCATTGGGAATAATGTGTTACTTACCATGTTTTTTGTAATACATTATAAATAAATAAATAAATAAATAAATAAATAAAATTCTAGATTATTTTGCAATTCATCGCATTACAGTTCGCTAGGTAGTTACTCATTTGGCCGTCTGCAAAGATAACAGTGTCAAACTATACAGAGGTTTAAGGCAAGTTCCGACTCGTAATATTTACCTGTATCGCGTTACAACTTGAACATTACGAGAGTAGAGAGAACGGTGAGATGAAAGCTCAGTACGTGTGACGACTGTTCCACTAGCGTGTCGGCTTTTTTGCAAATCCCTTTGTACGTTGCAAAACAGGTCAGTGCAAGTTGCACGAATGCACACAGCAAACGAGCTGAAAGGAATCTTGTGATATTTGCTTTACAATAAGTTATTTATTAACGGACCATGTCCAATTACAACACATAACACATTACATTTCGACCGATCGGTGGCTGAGTTGACATCGCATTTGGGTTCCACCCAGGCGTAGTGTGTTCAATTTCTCGACTGGCTTAATAATCCATCACAACACAAGCAATATTTTCCGCTTACTGTGGTGGTAGTTGGAGATTTTCAAATATTGTCAGGTTATTTGACTGTCTTTAAAAAAAATAAGGAGAAATGTTACAATAATATTATCTTGAATCTAGCAATTAGTGCAGACTTTATAGTTTCCTGCAGGACATTGTAATATTTCATACCTTTGTAGGGTGAACTATTTTGCGTATTGGCTCTACCCTTTTTTGGTAGTCTGATTGCATTGCACGTCCTTGTGTTTTGTCCGTGAATATTCTGGCTGTACACATATAATTTTGTTTAAGGCGAAGTTTAATGCAAAATTGGTGCACATTATGAATAAAAACAAATATGCTTTAGATAAATTGAGGGTTTCTCCATCGTTTCGCTTGAGTAGAACACAAATTAAAAAATGATTTACTCAATAAAAAATATAAATGTAAACTACTAAAAAAAATTTTTTTTTATAGTAATGTATGAACGCATAAAGGGAACAACTTTTAAAAAATACAGTATTAAGGCTAAGATTATCTGTGACAGTTTCACTTGATTAACTTTTTTGCATTCTTATAAAATTATTTACAAAATAAACAAAAACCAGTTTTGTGCATGAAATCGAACGTTTCTAGACTCCGTTTGTCAAGCGATTTTAATGCTCATTACCTACAATATAAGGTATACCTAGAATATAAACATTTTTGGCTTGTAGCTTCCTCTTAAAAAGTATTATGGTAACAGGTTGTTCATTATTTTGAAAAGTTTTCCATTTATTTTGTTCTCTGTCATTACACAAGAAAAGAATTGTTGAGCAGTAGTTAAATTTGGAGTAATAATGGAACAGAATACGGTGATAATTGGTTGGCAGAAGTATACTTTCCATAACAACAAACAGAATTATCCCAAGAAATAACACTGGCAAGAAATCCACGAAAACGAACATAAACAGCTTGTAATTTTATTCACGCCCGGAACGAAGTTACTCATACAAACTCTGTATGGTTATTGATTTGTTGTGTTTATGGTTATTGAGGTTTGTTATGTTTATTGCCTCCCCTCCTTTCAACATCTCATCTCTTCTGAACTCGACTCCAATCTTCAGTCTTACATGTCACTGTGTTCATACACGCTAATCTCCGAAACCGCCCAACCGATTCCAATGACATTTTGTGAATGAGTATGGTTGGTTCCAGCTTAAAATGTAGGAGAGTTTGGGACCCGATGGATTTGTTCTTTTTTAGATCATCATTAAAAAATATATACAACCACAAATTTTAACTTCCCTACATAGAAGGCGGTCTGTGGCAGGACAACGTCTTATATTCATTATTATATTATTATTATTAGAGTATTCATTCAACTATTACTACACTAGTAGATATTTCTTTTAATTATGTATTGTTTAACTGCACTTCTATTAACAACTGTATCACTTGCAATAATATTTTTGTGTACACATTACTTGTTCTGTAATAACTCTATTGTATCACTCAATTATAAAAGCCATTTTATGGCGTTTAAATAAATAAATATCATAAAATGCATTCCAAATGGTTGAGTCTTCTCAAATAAAGTCGCTATCCGAGTCTGTCTGTTTGTGCGCTTAGTTCTTCTAAACTACGCAAGGTATTTATAGGGTTTTCACCATCATTTAGAGAATGTCTTGCGGAAGATTTATTTTTATATAATACATGCATATTATATTTATAGAAAGTACATAAAAATCGATGTTTTGTAATTAAGCGGTAAAAAAATATTTTCGGACGCTTACATTGCTAACTTTGGCTAAACCTTATGAGATAAATAAATTAGTATGTACAAAGCTAGTAATATATAAAAAAATCATCCTGCGTATGTTTGAAAAGTAGTCGAGTGATATCGCTGAAGACTTCAAAGTTTGTTGTTATTAGTTCCAAGTTCGACCCACTTGTTGTTCAAGTGGACTTGACGTTTGGCGTATGTAATTATGTTCCTTCGACGAGACACAAGAATAAGAAAGTCGACCAATGCATGTACTTTCGACGGCGAATGCGAGCGGCCTGGATTGGAGAATCGATACCCTGCACGAAGAAAAATGAATATTGCAAATTTATTACGAATCCTTTCAAATGAATCATAATCCGGTTAAAAGCGGTATTGCAGACCCTTAACGAATGAATTGATAGGTTTCCTGATAAACTTTTAATAAAAGAAGAATGCATTATCACGATGTGGGAACACGTGTTCATAAAAATCATAATATTTTTGCATTTCGTCATTATATATTAATCAAGGCAAATGCAGGTGCATAAACACGTGTTCCGATATATTAAGAATGTACTAAAAGTTTATCAGGAAATGGCCTGCAATCCGGTTTTTAACGGGATTACGATTAATTTTGAAGAGATTTTTAATAAATCAGCCATACGCATTTTCATCCGTGTGGCAGAACGTTATTTATAGAAAAATGTTCATCAATCCGTCAGAAAAGAAAGAATTTTAGATGACAGGAGAGTTAAAATTATGATGAAGTGGGTGTCCCAGCGGTGAACACAGGATTTCTTACAAATTGCAGACACCCTGGCTGAAATAGGATTCTATTCCGGATGACTTCACGCGAGGCCGCCAACACAGATTCCTAATTCTTCCCAGGAGCAGAGCCAACTAATCAACGCTGATGATACCCCTGGGGAGACTTAATAAGTTAATTAATTGCCTCGCAAGAAATGGTTTTCAAAGGTTTAATTAAGCATGAACTTTTAACTATAATATGTAGGTACCTATATGTAACCTTACATAATACAGGATTTTCCAATAAGAGGTGTTATTTTGATATTCAATCGTAAAAGATCAATGGTATCGTTGCTTGTGTGGCACGTAGCGCCGTCTTGTTGAAAGTAAACGTTGTCCAGATCAATACCATCCAATTCCGGCCATAAAAAATCATTAATCATCTCTCGATAGCGCAATCCATTCACCGTAACTGTTGCTCCAGCCTCATTTTCGAAAAAGTAAGGTCCAATGACTCCGCCGGGCCATAAACTGCACCAAACAGTCACACGTTGAGGATAAAGAGGCTTTTCAACAATAACTCTTGGGTTTTCCGAGCCCCAGATGCGACAATTTTGTTGACGAAGCCACCAAGGTGGAAATGGGACTCCTCATTCGAGATGATTTGCATTTGATTCACTCAAGTGAATTTTAATAATTTCAATGCGTTGTTGAAGCGTGTATCGTTCCATTTTTATTAATGGCGTAGTTTCTACTTGTCAAATGTCAAAAAATGACAGCTTCAAAAGTAACATCTACCGAAATAGCGGGCTATTCAAAATAACACCTCTTATTGGAAAACCATATATATATTTGCTTAAAACCATTGTTTTGTGTGATTACCAGACAATAGTCCCCACTGCTTCCAACAGTCCGGAGCCAAAGGGACTATGGCATCCCTAAGATGGGGGAGAGTAAGGCCCCTCGTCTTAGTACCTAGCTATTCAGATCTGGTCACCAAACACAGCTAAAACCATTCAACCATCCCGCAACGGAGGAGGGCAATACGAATCCCCCAAACGAGAGTTCTGTGCGATATCTTAGTTGTTTTTTATATCAAAATAAGTTATATTCATAGCCATAAAAAAGCCAAAATTTACCAAGCCATAAAAAACTACAATAATCTCCCTTCCTAATTGCGCTGTATTACGAACCAACAAGAACAAATAAATAAAATCAAACTTTTTTTCCAAAAAAACTTATAGTAAAAAATATATATATATATATATATTATTATATATAGTTTACACAAAACATAATATTATAACATAGAATCTAAGTAAGAATCGTGGCTCCCTTATCAGGCACAAGAGCTCCTCTTTTCTGATAAGGTATACATGACCAATTATGAACCTAAATATTATATTTTGCAAAATATGTATGTATAAATGAAACCCATATGATCTATATTAAAATAATAAATTTAAAAAAATATATATACATATATCTGTACAATTTCGACGAAATTACTTTTACCTTCAGGTGTGTAAAGGTTTTTTCGATTCTGAACGTTGTTTTAATCAGGGCGATTATGGGATTAATTACCACTCAAGAAAATCTTAAATTATGATAACATCACATTTTTCGTTAACGAGTATGATGGATTATAAAGTTGCCCGGGGGTTTGCATGCTGGTCGTTACGCCATTGAACTCAGGGTCAGTTCAGTTACCTTTCGAAGGTGAGTCATCATTTTGAAATCGGCAGTCAGTGGTGTCCCTGGGATAGCATTAAAAACATTTATTTATTTGATTTACCACATGCGGTTTTTCCAGAGGTTCATCAGTTTAATTACATTTTTTTCTCATTGACAATAAACTAAATTGTATGGAAGTAAGGTGAGTGAAGTAAGGTCAATTTTAAATTACTTTAAGAGAAAATTTCTTCTTAAAGAGAAAATCAATTTCAACGGCCTGTCTCTGTCAAGCCATTTTAATGCCTATTACCTACAATATAAGGTATACCAAGAATAAAAATATTTTTGGCTTGTAGCTTCCTCTTAAAGGTGTGTTGAATTGTCATTTTGAAGAGTTATCATGGAACCGCTTGATAGTAACCTACCCGGTTGTAGTTGTTGTGGCAGAGGAAGCATGAAAGCAAAATGAATGCCGTTTAAATGAGATCCCTGAGGCGCGTGTGTGGTAATAAATACCGTGTATGATCTTGAGAGAAATGTGAAGATTCGCAAATAATGCAGGGCTGATGTGAACGTAGTGAGCAAGATAAGAAAATGGCATGTAGAGCGAATGATCGAAGAAAGGAGTGTAAGTTGAATATATAACGCGAATGTGGATGGTAGAAGGAAGTCGGGGACATCGAGGAAGTCACGGAAGGAAGGAGCATGAAGCCGGGCCATGTCAAGAGTCAGAATAACAGTGTGTATAAATGTGAATGAGGCAAGGAGTGTGTGTCAAGACAGAGTTCCTTGGCGGTCTGTCCTCTCTGCCTACACCTGCGGTAGACGGCGTGATAGTTATCTATGTACAGGGTTTTCCAATAAGAGATGTTATTGGTGAATGGATTGCGCTATCGAGAGATGATTGATGATTATTTATGGCCGGAATTGGATGGTATTGATCTGGACAACGTTTACTTTCAACAAGACGGCGCTACGTGCCACACAAGCAACGAAACCATTGATCTTTTACGGGAAAAGTTTCCGGACCGTGTTATCTCTCGAAGAGGTGATCACAATAAAATTGGCCACCGAGATCTTGTGATTTAACACCTTACGACTTCTTCCTTTGGGGCCACGTGAAAGAGAAGGTCTACGCCAACAGCCCAGCGTCGATTCAAGACCTCAAAGATGGAATTCGTGAGGCTATCGAGGACATAAGGCAGCCACTTTGCGATTTGGTTATGGAAAATTTCATGAAAAGGATATGGTCCTGTAGGCGTGGTCGTGGTGGTCATTTGACTGATGTTATTTTTCACTATTAACGGCATACCTTCCTCTTTATAATGAAATAAACATTCGATCATTTATATTAAAAAATGGCATTTTTCTTTGAATATCAAAATAACACATCTTATTGGAAAGCCCTGTAGTTGGTTAGGTATAATGATATTTAAAATGTTTATAGCTCTTGAGGCAAATTGTGTCGCGAGTTGAAGAAAAGTTGCGATGACCTAGGAATTGCAGATTAAAAAGATATTTTATACGAATACCGCACAATAGTCCCAACTATCTACAGCCATTGGTAGGTATATCCAATTGGGGTTTTGTTCTGAGGCTAAAGGTGGTAGGGAGGTGAAGGATATAGAGAAAGAGGAAGGTGGGGACGTAATCCATTAAATAAAAAAATATATGAAATGTAGGTCAAAAGTAACTGGGGAGTTCTCAGCGACGAAACAAATAACGTGGAATTTTGCAAAAAAACATCAATGCGGTGGGCTTTAAGTGATAATTCCCTTTAAACCAAAACCAACATCGTGAATCACTACCGACACGAAGCAGATCCAGAAATTAATTCTCAGAAAACGACTGAGTGAGTCAGAAGTCTTCACAAAAGGGAGCAAAAACCTATTAGCAGAGATTGCTTTTTAGATGCGACCACAACAAAACAAAAACACAAAAAAACGACACTAAAATCGACATAAAAGTAAAAAGTATACAAAAGTGCTAATATTTCCATTCACAGTATAAATGTAATAGCCCTTTTTAGAACTGTGGGTAAAATTGGTTGTTTTATAGTAGATTATTAGAAGCGACTCGAATAAAACAAAATACACAAAGAAGTACACTAAAATTGATATAACAAAAAAAAAATATTAAAATAGTGTTAATATTTCAATTGTCAGTATAAATGAAATGGCTCTTATTAAGTGGGTAGTTAAAATGTGTTTTTATGAGGTTATTTGAAGTTTGATACGAACATCAAACAGATCGATTGTTAAATAAAGCGTGACAGCCTTTGAAGGGGATAAGGCATTTGATGGATTTTTCGTGTTTGTGGGGGGTAATGATTTGACCTTTTGATAAAAGGGTCGGTCCTGAAAATGTGACTCGGTATTTATAATGTACTTTGGCAGTGTTTCTCAAAGCTGGAACAAAATTCCAACAGGGCTTCCTCTGTGGAATTAATATAAAAAATAACTAAGATATTTACCTTTTATTATAAAACGCTAAATTGAGAATTTAAGCATTGGGAGAATGTCATGTAATCGTAGCCCGGTAGATGGAGAAATGCCACGAGCTGTCCCCCTCGTGGCCGTGAGCCTATTTATAGTCGAGTGTATTTGTTAAGAATATAATTTCCCTATTTACACATCCAAAAATGTTAAAAACATACAAGATTTAAATTAACAAATATCATGTAAACATCCATAATCCAAAAAAGAAAAACAGCACCAAATAACCTTCACGGGATCACGTATAATAGGGGCCTCAGCATGGGTTTCCCGCTCCGGAGAGGGGTGGTACACTTCCCTCAAATGAGAGATCTTTTTACATCGTACTCTATTATGGTTATAGGTAAAATCATCGTATAGAAAATAATCATTTAGAAAATGATTGTATAGAAAATGATAGTATAGAAAATGATTGTATAGAAAATTATCTATAGAAAATGATCATATAGAAAATGATCGTAATCAAATTATCGTATAGAAAATGACCGTAATCAAATAGTCGTAACTCTCAAATTATCGTAACCAAACGATTATAACTCTCAAATGCTCGTAAGTAAAATTATCGTAAATAAAATGATTGTAAGCAAATAATACGATCAAATGGAAATATACGATCACCAACGATCAAATGATAATTACGATCTTTTTGCTTACGATCATTTGATTACTATAAAAAACGTCGGTTACCCTTTATAATTATAATGGGCGAACATGGGGGACCCCACCTTCGGGTCGTACGTAATTTTTGCCTTCTTGTACGTAAATGTTTGGTGTGAAAATGGTTCAGTGAGGCTAACGTATGGTTAAATTATCACTATTTTGCACTATTCATATTTATTTTTATTTATAAAATACATGATAATCCATTAAAACATTTATTTATTTATTTTTATTTATAAAATACGATAATTCATTAAAACATTTATTTATATATGATACATTAAATCATCATACTAGGCGACTGCCTGTTTCATGGTGACCAATGGAATATAGTTATGTGAGGTCTAGTGTGAACATACGAAATAAATATATAAACGTGTTGAAAATATAAAGGATTACAGTAGAAAATTTACAACGGAAATAGGAAATAGATAATATAAAATTGAAAACAGAAAAATAAATAAAAAAGAATAAGACATGCTATTATACAAGATTGGATCATTTACATAACTCTTTTTTCTAGTTGTTTGTTACACGTATTCAAAGAGGCACCATCAAAACCATCGAACCACAGATCGAGAAACACAATGATATGGCTAGGCGCAACCGAGACGTAGCTCTACGTGATAATAATGAAAGATGAGGATCAGAATGAAAAGAATCTAAGTAATTTTTTATTTACTATATAATTTTGACATTTTAAGAAAGATTTGGATATTAAAAATAGGTATATAATACGTTCTTAGCCATTCTCACTAGGAGATTCTATGCGTGAGGCGAACTAGGTTTCAGATAAAGGGTTTTCAGGATTTCTATGGTTCAACTTCAAGGTATTTATTGGAAAGGATATTTCAAGAAACTTCTTTTTTTTTAAATACTAGTCAGTTCTTTTTCTCATAATTTATTAAGCCAAGATTTGATGGATTTAATGTAGTTATTAATCCTCCTCACTAGATTGTACCGTACTGAGGTGAACTAAAGTTATTTGATACTATTTTATTTGTCTGCCAAGTCGTTTTTAGAGTTTTTTCAATGTCTTCTTTCAGCCAGATTTTTATTCATGATTTGTACTTGTTAAGGCGATGCACTACGTCGTGTAATAATTTAAATTGAGCCGCTATCAATAACAACCCTTACGTAGATGGCGATAAGGTTTAAATTCCCGCTTAACACCATCCGCCTGTTTTGATTTATGCAAGAAAAAAACATGTCCAAAAAGTGCCTTTTATTTTATTTTATGGATGTTCAGGCATAAATTTATATTTTTTTTTGATCATTTTATAAATAACTTAATTTGCCACATTATACAATAAAATCATAACCAAAAATGGTTTCGTAAGTAGGAGATTTTGAACTTCAAAGCAGTTTTCATAGGCCTTATACATTATTTTTTCTGGGCTTATAAAACGACTAAAAAATACTCAATTTTTTTAAAGGCAAGGATGTATTCTACTCGCAGTATTTAATTAAAGCATCTGAAACATTTCTAGGCGACCAAATTTTCAAACCAAAAACACATGATTTTGCCCTACTACGTATGGCATCGCCTTAAACATTTCTATTCGTTTTTGTTGTTTGTTTTTGGGGTGTTATGCCGTGTTGCGCTAACTCCTTCTTTAGCCGACGTTTCGGACAGCGTTGCAGTGTCCATCATCAGGGCAGATCAAACAAACAACAAAAATGCTTTTGGCCGTGAGAATCTAAAAACTTACATTTCTATTCGTTTTTATCTAAGGGAAGGTTGTGGAGTTTCGTTGAAAAATAAAAGTATTTTCTTTGCAGAATGTGGTTTTATAACTAGGAATGTTTTTGAATGTGATTTTGATTCGATCTACTGTGATGGATACGCTGTAATAGAGAATTCCATATTTTTTTAAAGTTTAGATAGTATATTCCGATTAGAATTATATTAGATATATAAGATTATATTAGATAGACTTCCAACTGAACAAAAACAATTTTTTCTATAATACATCTATAAAAAATTAAAAACGTATTTTTTTCGGTTTGGCTAAGTATTAAACCTTTCTTCCCAGGAACCGGAATCAACCGCCCTATCGATCTTGCTAGATGTCGAGCGAGTTGCACCTAAATTTATTTCGTATTTCCTGCTGCAATATCCTCCGATTAGAGAAAAATGTTTCCGCTTGTATGTGATAATCGACAACGAGTCTATCCGCTTAGTTTCAGCTCGATTGAATGTCGGGAAGTGGGTTAATTTCCGCTTCCAAGAATTGCATTCATTCATTACAGAAAATAAAAGTGAAATTCACATAGATGTATTTAAAAAAAAAAGTAACATATAAAATATTTCAAGACTTGCCCCATTACGATTCTGAACTATTTCGCAATATTTTTGCTCACGGTACCTATACAATACACACATACCAAATGATTTTTATTTCTTCTTATATCTAGGTACTGCCTTCAGTGCCTACCTTTGGCCGAGCGTTGATTCGATAAAGGCTGAGTAGTAAATCAGTGTACAAAATGGTCCCAAGGCCGTTACGAATTGTGAGCATTTGGTTTATGCCTATGCACAATTCCAATTTAAAATGGATTCCAGATTGGCAAACAAATGATAAAAATTATAGCAATCATTATTTATTACATTTGGTTTGGTGTGCTAATTTTGGAGCCCGTGTTGCGATAAGTGTGATTATTTGGTGTTTTCATAGCTAGAAGGTCGCAAGTTTTATTTATTTGTTTATTTATCTATTTAACGCCCAGAGGGCTTTTACAATAGCTCAATTGTACGGCTCACTTAAGAAATACTAATACCTACTCACACAGGCGGTTAAAAGTTAGTGGGGTTAAAAATTCTAACGTAAAAAAGATACAATGTAAAGAAACAATAAACAGTACTTTGTAAAAAAAAAAAAACTTTCAAAAAAACCGATTGTCTTCGAATACAAACTTAATAATATTTGCTTAACAACTGTTACATCTATTAAAGACCTTGGTGTCTCTCTTGATAGCAAGCTTTCTTTTCGGGATCACATAACTGCAATCACAAACTACTTGGTTTCATCACTAGAATCACTTCGCACTTCAAAAACGTAAATACCCTTAGAACTCTTTAATGCTCCTTGGTTCGCCCCCATCTTGAATATGCTTGTGTTATTTGGTCTCCTTTTTATGCTGTCCACATTCGACGCATTGAATCTGTTCAACATCGGTTCTTAAGAGGGATTGCTAGGAGGCTAGGTTTAGAAAAAGGCAAATACTCATATGATGAAATTGAACTAACTCTAAACCTCTCTCCTTTGGAAGTCCGTCGGGAAAGAAATGACCTCATTTGCTTCTTCAAAATTATAAATGGTATTATTGATTCACCTACTCTACTGCAACTCATTCCCTTCAATATCCTCTCGCACAGACTCAGAAATAATGAACTGCTCTTCCTTAACCATCATTCGACAAATTATGGATATTATTCACCATTGTCCAGAATGTGTTGACTGGTCAACTCAAGTCAAAACCTTAACTTTTTTGGGATAAGTCTGAATGATTTTTGCCAGTTGCTAAACAAGTGACGGGATATTATAAGTGTCCTGTGGTCCTGACCCACGGCGTAGTCTTGACTTGATTCGACTTGTCAATTTATTTTCTTGTATTATATCTGCCTTATGTCTTTGCTTTCATGTACCTTTGTATACTCCTGTATTTTTCATTTTACTGTATTCGTCTTATTATTTTGTAATTCGAACGATGTCCGTTAATAAATAAATAAATAAATACTTTTTAAAATATACATCTATTATTATTTCATTTCTACCCTATTAAACAACACATAACATTGGTATAAAACGCCAGTAATTGAAGCAATCAACAGATAATGCCTGATTACCAGCAGATATTCCTAGTGATAACACGCAGATTACAATCGTGATGATCGTGCACAAGTTATGTAGAACAATCGGGTGCACGTGTTTACATGTGGGTGATTAAAGCGATTACCATATTATGTGGGTTACCTACAAAGACAGTACCCGGTTATCATTTCATTCGATGACTGACGCAGGTACGATAATGAATTAATGGAAGTGTTGTCATTAAAAATACATGGATTTTCAACTGTTGGAAAATTTTAAATATTACATTAATCCTTAGTACAACATAACTCTCTATTTTTAACTTGAATTGTACCTGCTTATATTGTTCATACTCGGATAAGCCAGATTATTTAGGTACTTTTTATTATACTCATAAAAAACTTACAATACCCTTAAATAGAGTCAGAATCTTAACGCCGCACAGTGGGCTGAAAATCGCCTTTCATAGACATAGAGACTTGAATTTTCAAGGGTATTTTTTTGGCTAGAAATGGATTCTGCTGATCATTACTATGCTATAAAATTTCGTATGAAGCAATTGCGTATACAAATGAAGGAGTTATCATTTTTATAAGAAAAAATTGTATGGCACTGACATTAAAAATGAGGCTATCTCTGGACTCATAAGGTTGGCCATTATTGTCTAGTTTACAATATTTTATTTACACGGCAAAGTCTACTCATATGTAAAGCATTTAAGCATTAAAATGAATCATCAACATTAAAAAGTGTTTTTTTCAACTTTGAGGATTTAAAAAAACAATCGCAAGTTGCTCCACAATACAAAGTATGTCAAAAAAATACAAATAAATAGTAGTATATCTGTGTGTAAGGATATAATGGCCAACCTTATGATTCCAGAGATAACCTCATTTTTAATGTCATAAGAAGAGTTATTGTTTGAAGCCCGATTCCGATTGCTACACGACGTGGTGCATCGCCTTGATTCGACATAGGAATCCATAGATATATAGTCTTCACATAATGATGTTATATGTAGGGTATTTTTATAGAAAGGAAACAGTGGACCTATATCTTGAAGAGATTCACATTTTGGGGGAGAGGAAACACGGCAAAAAGTCGGCAAATCATTCCTCATTCTGTGACCAAATGATCACAAGAGTCGTAAAAATAATAGTGCATCCAGCATCTCACCTTAAAGAAAGCGTTTCTTTTGACACAAAGCTGGATCAAGATCATAAGATCTGGTAAGATCATCCTGCAGTCATCAATAATGATTTACAAAATAATCGTGTTAGATTACAACCACGATTGTAAAATTTACCATCGATCTATGTCTAAAACCACTGAATAGGCAACACTAGAAATGCCTTCCAAGTAGATTTAAATAGACAATGTCGGCACTGAGTAGGTTTGGTCTATCCCATTTAGCACGCTATATATATATCTCACACCTGCCTGTAGAAGACTTCGGACGTGAAAGCAAGCACCTCGTTGTGGACCTAACTATTAAACGGTTCCATGATAACTATTCTCTTATCCTCTTCCTATTTTCCTCTTCCTCTCCCCTTCATTTAACACCAAATTAATTTTAAGATAGTAAAACTTAATTTCCAATGAACTTTAGCATAAAAAACTTCTGTGGCTTCTACTTCAGTTAACTTGTATATTTATATTTATCATTGTATATTATATAAAAGCTGTTTGTTTCTTACAAAATAAAATAAATAAATAAATAACTCAACACAGTGAAAATTCAACACACTTTTAAAAAGTGATATAGTCATTAGAAACGATGATTTTTTTTTAACCTAACCTACATAACCCAGTTTCATAGAGTCACTTTCCATGACTTTATATAACTTTTTAAAGATGTGATGAATTATCATTGTGATGATTTATCCGGTTACCCTATTAAACATATCAGGGTTTCACTTCCTCGGAAGACGTGAACCTCACTAAACTTCATCGGGTGCAGTCACAAGCGTCGTGCGCACATGATGCATAAATGGGGTCTAAATGCCGCTTAAATCTGTGAATGTGGACATACACAAACAACAGAACACATCGTTGAAGAATTCCACCTATGGCACACCTGTGCTGAACCAAGTGATTCCCGATGCCGTCTACTGGCTGAATAACAGCATCCCACTTTGGCCTCCACCAATATCCCAAACCATACGAAGAAGAAAACATGCCTGACCCATTTGAACGAAACGAGATTGGTAACCGGCCGACATAAGAAAATCTCGTGCACGACCCCACTGAGAAACAGCATGGATAAATTCTAGTCCGCCATCAATAGTATAAGGTCCTCCCATAGTCGCTGTGCCCACATGATGCACAGGTGGGACCTTAAAGAGTCGGCGATGTGTGAATGCGGTGCGGTGCAGACGACAGAACTTATGGCACGCTGCATTCACTCCCCGGCGGGATTAATGCGTTCTACAGGCCGACGCCTGAGGCCCTAGACTAGCTTACTGATCTAGATGTTCCCCTCTGACCACCCGACCATACGAAAGAAGAATAAGATTTGATCAAAATGAAAAATCATAATGCTGATGAAACACAGTTCTATATTTGAAATTTAAGCAAAGGATGGTCAAACTTTTGGATAACGAAACACGCCCACATCGCATTTCTAGTGTTCTTATTTAAACGCAATAGAATCGACCCACCCGATTTCGTTTGACTCTCATCACTAATCGAAATTTCGAAATTGATAAATCCAACAATATCCAACTAACCTACTTGATTTTGTTTGATTCACACAAATCGACATTTCGAAATGAACAGATCCAACAATAATCAGCATCTGTCGATCTCGGCACTAACGTTAATAACAGAACAATAGATTTAATGTATTCATTGACGTATTCATAGGAGATGTTTACAGTTTGCATATCGTGTTTGGCCTCACTGGCCCAACGTAATGTGAAACATATTGAGATCGGTCAAGATTGGTCATGTTAGCTTCTGTTTGTCTAGTATGATTTATTTAGACGAATTAATGCGGAAACTACGATATGCCGGATTCTAAAAAATGCACAATATAGGCGCATTTGTTTTCTTCTTCCACAGGTTGCTTAACATCATATTATTAAAATAAGTTTTTGCTATGTTCACATCTTAGAAACTTCTAGTAGGTACTATCATTGGTAATATCCATCAGTCTTTCTGTCTGGTATGATGGGTATTAATAGACTCACCGATGGAAGGATTATCTATTGGGCAGTCTGGCTTTCCTCAAGAGGTGCAAGTATACACATCTTCCCTGATGATGGACACTGTAATGCTGTCCGTAACGTTGGCGAAAGAAAGAGGAAGCGCAACACGTCATAAGACTCTAAAACTAAATCACTATAATACTGTTGGCAGTGAAAATCTCAAATCATATCAGTTATAAGACCAATAAGATTGTTTACTATTTGTTTGTCCCTACTGCTCGAAACCAAAGGGACTTTGGCATCCCTAATTATGGGTAGGTACATTCGTTGTAGGTAGAGCGGAGAAGGAGAAGCGAAAGAGGCGGGTTAGAAAGAAGTACTTAGATATTAAGACCTGGTCACTGAAAACAGCTGATTCCATTTAAAACAAAGTTTCATGATTTTTTTGTCGTTTTTCAAAATCGCTAAAATGGTTTTGTACCCCTAACTTATTTAATTGAAATTCCTTACATACAGCGCGATACGAAAATGACATTGCTTAAATTCTCAAAATATTATTAGCAAATTATATCTTCAACAAACACATTATCAAGAGCACAAAGTTAAAATACTATCATATATTTGTTTTGAGACTACGACTATTTTGACGGAGGACAATAATTAATTCGTAGAAAGAATGATAAAATAAAGAAGTCAAGGTTAATGAAAACGAAATGGGGAAACAATAGAAACACTTATCTCAAATTTAATACAGGTGCACCTATGTTGTCTATGAAATCCTTGATATTAGTGTAAGAGCTCACCCATATATGGAACTAGATATTCTAAAGCAGGGGTTCCCAACCTTTTTTTACTCTAGAGCACATTCTAAAATATCGGTAGGGTGGCGGGCACCACCTATTTTTAATCGACAAACTCGGGGCAGCAATCGCAATCAAAATGACAACAACGCGGTTCCAGGCGGGGAATGCTATTTGCACATCACTCCTTGTACACGCCGAAAACACGAAGTGAGCTGATGATCGCCGAACCGATCGGGACGGTACGAGCGTGTGACTACTGTCAGTTTGGCTGTCGGGGCCATGCTTATTGCTTTCACTGACAGACAGAGCTGGCAGAGTCATGTGCCATGTGTTTTGGCGCCTTCGGCGTTCATCGGCTCAGTCAGTTCGTGGCGTTCGTTCACTTAGGATTTTCTGCGTGTACAAGGAGTGATGTGCAAATAGAACTCTCCGTTCCAGGCTAGCGTGAAGAGTGCAGTCTGGCTCGCCGCTAGACAGGTTGCGACAAGTACTGTCAGCAAAAGAACCACTCATACATACAATATCGCAAACATACGAACGTATTTAATAAACCTAGGCACTCAAAAAATTAAAACTTTAACAAATAAATAAAAAAATCATATTTTTGATTAATGTCGATGAAAAAATTATTTTACTGTCGAATAGTGGCGGGCATAACGAATCGTTCCGCGGGCGCCATGGTACCCGCGGGCACGGGGTTGGGAACCCCTGGTCTAAAGTCTATTATGTTACCCATATATGGCGTTTAGTTGTCTATATTGTAGTGACCGAAGGTATAAAAATAAGGTGGGAACCTAAAGGCCGGGGTCCTCATTATTTCAACCGACTGCTAAATAATACAGGATGTCCGGGGGTAAAGTGCGCTAACTTCGGGGGTTGATTCTACATGATTTTAGAAGTAAAAAAGATAGATAACTTTACTGTTTTCGAAATTCCAATGTTTTCAGGTAATTTTAAGGTTAAAAAAGTTAATTTTTTTTATGAGAAAATAAACATCGGAATTTCGAAAAAAAAAAATTTTTTTTACTTCTACTATGGTGTAGAATCACCTCCCGAAGTTAGTGCACTTTACCCCCGGACACCCAGTATATCAGAGCACAATGTACCAAATTAAAGTTCCAAGTGTTTTGTTGAGCCGGAGTTCTATTTAATAAGACAGTTTGTGAGAATCTCTGGAGATACAACAATTAAGATTAAACAACTTCAGTATAAAAAGTTAACCTTTCTTGTTCTTTCTTGGAAACGTTGCTTGAAATGGCTTAAGACGTGTTTGGTGACCGGACCTGAATAGCCAGATATTTCCCAACCTTCCTCTCCCCGCCAAATTGAAATGAAATAGTTACATGGACACCATGCGATTTAAAGGGTTTTGCTGTAATTACTAAATCACACAAATATATTTTTTTTTATAATGTGAATATAGCAAGTTCCAATTTTTGCCAACCGTCTGGAGCCAGTGAGACTATAGCATCCCCAATTGTGTTATGTTGTGAGGCTGTATGTAGCAGGAAGGGGAAGGAGATGGGGAGTACTTTGCTATTCAGATTTGGTCACCAAACATGGCTAAATTCATTTCAAGCAACGTTTCCTGAATGGTGGTCTTACACCAGGGCGATACTCTATATAATCTTCGAAACAATAACGTCGAATACCAACATATTTATTATCATAACTAGCGAAGAGTTGTGAAAAATCACTGGTAATCCGGTAAGCGTTGTTATATTGCACCCGAAGCCTTTCCATTGTTCTTTACTTGAAATTAGCCCAGAGCTCGCATGTGTACAAGGTGGTGCAAAAGGCTAAGAAGAGCGTCCTTTTCACTCGTGGACTACAGAGCCGAAATCAATTACAATTTTGAAGATGACAATTAAATTAAATTTCTGTTAAAATATTATCACTCGTCTGAATTCTTCACACAAGCAGTTCCAATAATTTTGAAAATGACACTCAAATTCAAAGCCAATTCGAGTTCATTAAACCAGATTTCACGCAGGACAAACGCGCACACAACCGAAATTAGTATTTACATATGATGATAATTGGATAATTTTTATACCGTTTTCGTGAAAAATGACCTCAAGGTCGCTGAAGGAAAGATAATTTAACATTTATAAATCAACACTGGTCCCCGAAATGCTTCGCTATTGCTAATGTCTTTCTCGGGCGTCTCTGACTTTCACCATTCACTACTGTATACCACAATGTTACTGTTAAAAAACTACATTACATCGATTTTAATTCTACTCCGTATCACATTCCAGTGCAGAGATATTGCGTTAAGTATTCCTTGGGCGTCCCCGACTTCTTCTATCATTCAAACCACTCTCTAAACACTCCTGGCACTAATAAGAACAAACTTTGAAATTTTCAGCAATATCGGTCGACTACTCGAGTTTTACGAGCACAAACATAAGCAAACTCTGTATAAACATTTAGATACATCAGCGAATAGAATATATTTTTTCTTCTTTGATCGATGTTGATCATAATACGTATTACGTAGCAGAGATTCATGGTAACCTTCTGCTGAAGCGTAAATATACGGAAACGTAGTATTACGCTTATTACGTAGTAGACGTTCGCACGACGTAATTCGCAGAAGTATTTTGGCAGCGAGGAGGCGTAAGCACTTAATTTATAAAAAAGTAGGTCCATTTTAAATTAAATGATTCGAGAGATCATATTTATAGTACGAGTGAAATTACGACCCAAATAAGAATTTTTAAATGAAAATTATTTAACGAACTAACTAAAAAAAAAACGTGGTGAAAAATATATTCAATTGATATACGACCATGTAATAATTATTTTACAAGCAATAATTATTCGCCTGAAACACTCATCCACATTGAAAAATCTCCTGATAAAAGATACATGACGCCAACGGGACTCGAACACGTGTCCCTTCGATTTCCGGTCGACAGCTCTGACCACTGAGCTATGGCGGCTTATCTCTTATCCGCAAAATAATTCAATATATTATACTAGTGTTTCATTCAACAATTACTGCTTGTTACATTTTTCTCACCTGAAAACAACCAACTAACCAACAATTTTATATGAGAAAGGCAATGTAAGTGCTCCCGTCCAGCGTCCCGTTGGCGTAATGTATCTTTTATCAGGAGATTTTTCAATGTGTATGAGTGTTTCGGGCGAATAATTATTGCTTGTAAAATAATTGTTACCCTTTGTGCTATGCATAAAAAATCTTCTCTTAAGCATTAGTTTACCAAAAAAATAGTAAATAATTACGACCGTGTACGTGAAACCTTACTAATAGAAACTGACATAAAATAGTTCACGGAAAAATATAATATGATATTATACATTGTTTATTGTATTGCTTATCCGGTCAAAGGGGGTTGTTTAATCTGTTGTATAAATAAAAACTAATAATAATTTCTCATGAATTTCCAATGTATTTTTAATATTCTACGTATTTCGTCAATTTTGATGTCGTTAAAAAAAATGCCATTTTAGAAACTAAATAAAATGACATATTAGATTTTTGTATTTTAAATATACTAATATGTTTAAAAATTGCGATATTTTAATATCAAACACGAAATGTTTTAAATTAAAAAATTTTAACTTGCTCTTAATTTCCAGAAAACAAAAAAAAAATAATATTTGAACGCACATCTTGCACATCATAAAACTTTTATTTCTTTTATACATGGTTACCCTTCACAAATGACATGGTGGAAATGACCGGTCGGTGGCTGAAGTAACATCGCGTTTGGGTCCCACCCAGGCGTAGTGCGTTAAATTCCTCGGCTGGCTCCCCCATCACAACACAAGCAACATTTTCCGCTTACTATGATGGTAGTAGGAGTTTTATATAGTTATAGTATATAATATAGTTGTTAATGCACATCATTTGTTTTAAATACTGTAATAAATAAATAATATCGTATATTTTTAAACAAATGAAATGCAGCGAAAGTAGCACATTTGACGTTTGATGTTTCTCCTCCACGAAACCAAGCAACATCTTTCACTCTTTTGACACGTTTTATAACTAATTCTTTGCTGAGCTGAGGTTAATGCAATTGTTTGATTTCTTTAGCTTGACCGATTCTTGGTCGTTACTAGAACAAAATTTGTGATGGAAAGGGCGTAGTGCATTTGAGGAGTGTTGAGCCAACATGTCGGCTCAACAGTTGATCAATAGGATTGGGAACAGCGGCCGTTAGTAATTTTTTTTTTTTATTATTTATTAACCAATAAATTAACACTTTTTTTTGTAGAATCCACCTCACTAGGCTGAGCCTGTTCCGAGGTGGCGGGAGTTTGATCTAATTTTAGATAATGCGAATTTACATAGAATCAAAGATATAAATAAAAAGATACATAGAAAAGATAAATAAAAAAGGTAAATAATAAGATAGATAAAAAATAAATAAAAAAACATAAGAAATTTTGAAAATACAAATAAATGAATAAGAACAAAAGAGAAATATTTAGGCGTGGAGTGTGCTATAATTTATAGTATTGTAGATGTTATCTGTCCGCAGTATACAATGCCTTTGTTGACTATCCATGTGTGGATTTTGTGTCTTATTTACACTTGTTGCCAGGTCTTTAATATCTTTTTCCATTAAATTGAAAATTTTTGGGGCCAGATTATGAAAATGTCTTTGTCCATAGGTGGTATTTATCTTCGGGGTCATGTGTTGATGTCTGTTTCTAGTTTCGTAATTGTGTTGTATGGTATGATGGTTAAGTTTGTCTTTTTGGTAATATAATGTTATAATTTTTATGTATAGTTGCTGTATGTTCAGTACGGTGAAGTCCTTAAATAACTGTATTGTCGAGAATCTATAAGGATTTTTTGTGATTAAGAACCGATTGAACTTTAATTAAGGATTTTTGCGCTTTGACAAGAGGGTCCATATTAGTTTTAGCAGCACCACCCCAACCAATCATACCGTGAGTGATAATTGATTGGGCTAGTGCGTAATATATTATTTTTAGAGTCTTCGTTTGCATTATGTTTCGTATGTTCTTAAAAAATATATCAGTTTTCTAACTTTACCCGCTGTTTTATTTATTTGTTCTGTCCATCTAAAATAGTTGTCAATGTAAATGCCTAAGTATTTAATTACCTGGATTCGTGTTAATGGGTTGCATCGGCATTTGTTTTTAGATGTGCAGTCATGAATGGTTAAGTTTTCATTGTCTTGGTTGTCGTCTGGGATCTATGCTAAATGTCATGTACTTTGTTTTGTCTATATTTAGTGTCAGCAGATTATTGTCTAACCAATATTTAATCTCGTTTATTCCTTCGGTTGCATTTTTATATACACACTTGTCCAAGAATCCGAAGTAAAAACAAGAACAGTGTCATCCGCAAAGCAAATAACATCTCCACTTATGTCAAGCTGACATAAGGAATTAATATATAGTAAAAACAGGATGGGTCCTAATGTACTTCCTTGGGGAACTCCGAAAGGCGAAATCGGCGAAAGTTGTGTATCTATTTGGGCTTGTTATATTGTCTACTTTTAGTGAGTAGTATTTAAAAGTTGACTATGTTACAAAAACTATTGCTTGCCGACTTTGCTTTCATAGTTATCAAGTGTTAAATTAAAATCAAAATAATAATAATACATAATATTAATTTGTTATTTCTTATTTACTGTACATTTGAGATAAGTTGATTGGCGAAGGTAAACAAAAGTGTTATTTACATAATTAGATAATTTATAATCATTAAAACGATCATTATCAGTATTACTACTTATGCCAAGTATCAGTGAGCCAAGTTGTTGATATAAATAAAATGTTCAAATAACCGAACAAGATCTCAGTTTTTTCTCTCTCTATCATATGTATCGTTTATGAGAAAGAAGAGGAAGAGCTTACACATGATCTATCAGTGGTAATTTTCAGGTTCAGCACAATCAGGTCAATGGTAGGTCAATAGGTTGATAGAGCAACGCCAGCAAGGTGAGGTCAATTAAACTATAAAGCCAATAGATGTATAGGTTTAGGGGAGACCTAAAGCCCCGTCTCCAGCGACAATATTACCACAAACATTGAACCAAATGTTTGTGCAAACATGAAACATTGGGGAGGATCACAATTTTTTTTGTTGGAGAGGTCAAATGGTCACCCCCAACAAGTCACTCTCATTATACTTAAATCATCATACCACGAATCGAAAAATTATAATTTATTAATTAATTCGGCAGGTTGACAAATCAATGGTATACAAAAGGAAAAGAAACTATACAAGACCATTATAAATAAAATCACTTAACTCATAGAAACATACGCTTCGACAAAATTTAGTATGCAAGTCGGTAACTGGTTTAGGTGGGTAACTTCTATGCCATTATATTATGATTAGAATCGCTCAAGAAAAGTGAGAGCGTTAGAAATTTAGTTCAGTTGGTACCTACCTACTTACTTACAACTATGCAGATAAGTACTTATTATACATAATATAATAACTCAAGGCGACGAAAGCAACGCTGCAATCACTTTTTCGCAAGTGAGTCATCATCATCATCAGTCATCATTGCCAAATTTACTGTCAAGAAGTGAATCTTCTAGGTACCTACTAAATTTGTAGATATTCATAACCCCGATTAAATAAATGGCTTTATTATCTTTTCTATCTCCTTCCGCTCCCACTACTACCAGCCACAAAACATACATTGGGATTGGGATTCTGTAGAAATCAAATTTTCAGTTTTTATCTTTGAAAGTAAAGTTACATCCCGTGGTTTTTTATGGGTAACAAGTAGTATCAAAATACTTAAACACGAAATAAACGAGCAGTCACACCTAAACATCTAAAAAGTCGGGATAATTTAACTATATTACCTCTACGTGTTTAATGAAACGTGAATGCGATTTATAAACAAACACGTCCTTCAACACATTCCACAGGGTACCAGTCGCCAGTTAGTCAAGGTTATATTAAGCTACAAAGCAACACGTTATAGTTAACCAACGATGTTTGTGTTTGGCACAGGGCCCTTTTTGGGTCAACGTGTGAAAGTTGGTCCTTAGTCACATCATCACAGGTGTCAATGTTCGCTAGATGGGTTCTTATTGAGCGTTAATAATAAAGACGTTTAAGAGGAAGTTACAAGCCACAAATGTGTATATTCTTGGTACACCTTATATTGTAGGTAATAGGCATTAAAATATTGACAAACGGAGTCCAGAAACGTTCGATTTCAAGCAAAAAAGTTGTTTTATTTTGTAAATAATTTTATAAGAAAGCAAAGAAGTTAATCAAGTGAAACTGTCACAGATAATCTTAGCTATAATACTGTATTTTTTAAGTTGTTTCCTTTACGCATTCATACATTTCTATTGAAAAATTTTTTTTTGTAGTTTACATTTATATTTTTTAATGAGTAATTTATTTTTTATTTGTATTCTACTCGAGGGAAACGATAGGAAAACCTTCAATTTATCTAAAGCATATTTTTTGGTATTCATAATGTACACCAATTCGTTATAAGTATTAATCAAAATAGTGATTTAGCATTAAGCTTCGCCTTAAGGTTAAACGCGACGTTCGCTATAATCTACAAGTTCATAGATGGCATTCATTTAATTATTTTATTAAAATACGCTTTTTGCAAGTTATGCTCAACAATATTAAGACGATTTTTTTGTTTGCGCCTGTACATATGCAATATGAATAAATCATTTTGTCCGTATAAAAACTGTATTTGTATGCCTCCTTAATTCTTTCAAGAAATGCATACAAATACAATTTTTTTATCGATGACTAAACCCAATATTGTATTTGTATGCCTTTCTTGAAATAATTGAGTTTTTATACGGACAAAACTACATATTTTTTTATTCATATTGCGTATGTACGGGCGTAAACAAATAATTCGTACCAGAAATTACTCTAAAACATTCCTTATTTGATTTAAGTACCATAAAGCACTTTAAAACATTCCTTATTTGATTTAAGTTCCAGAAAATACTCTAAAACATTCCTTATTTGATTTAAGTTCCAGAAAATACTCTAAAACATTCCTTATTTGATTTAAGTACCAGAAAGTACTCTACAACATTCCTTATTTGATTTAAGTTCCAGAAAATACTCTAAAACATTCCTTATTTGATTTAAGTACCAGAAAGTACTCTACAACATTCCTTATTTGATTTAAGTACCAGAAAGTACTCTAAAACATTCCTTATTTGATTTAAGTACCAGAGAGTACTCTAAAACATTCCTTATTCAATTTAAGTACCAGAGAGTACTCTAAAACATTCCTTATTCGATTTAAGTACCAGAAAGTAATTTAAAACATTCCTTATTTGAAAGTACAAGAATGTACTCTAAAACATCCCTTATGTGAATGCTATGAATACCTATGTCAGGTTCTCTAGACCAGGGGTCTCCAAACTACGGCCCGCGGGCCGTATCCGGCCCGCCAGTGTATTCCATCCGGCCCGCGACATCTAATGACCAGTGTCATCAAGGACCCGTGACAGCTAATGGCTAAGACCTTGCTCAGAAGGGGCGAAAACTCCGCGAATTTTTTCGTGCGAATAAATAAATATGCTCGTTGGCGAGGTACTTGGCACCAATACATTGCGTCCACAAGTATCGCGCGAATATATCAAGAGGATTTTTTTGAAAAATATTTATTTGATTCGCAATGATATCAAGGTCTGAGAAACGAGTATCAAAAAATATCTTCAAAGCTACGTTATCTAAAGCTATATTATCATCCCTGAAAATTCTATTATCTACCCCCCCCCCCTCCCTAGGACAGAAAATATGGGTGTCTAGAAATTAAAACGGTTTTGGCCCTCCGAACTCACTGGAGTAGTCAATGTGGCCCTCCGGCTGAAAAGTTTGGAGACCCCTGCTCTAGACTAATGAAATTGTAGCCTATTTAATCTTAACGCCAACAGATCGATAAATATTCTTCATCCACGAGCCATTCACAAATTTGACGCACTTCTATCACTAACCACTTGAATTGAATTGTATAGCTTAATTTAATTTAATTATTTTGGTAATTTAAAATTCCCTGAAAGTATACAGATAATTACGGGGTTAGTCAAATTCCATAAATGTCACGATTCATGGTTTATATGACAGCCTCCATGGTCGAGGGGTAAGGCTCTCGACTAGCAAGCCGAATGCGGCGGGTTAAAATCCCGGAGTGCGCAAGTAAACTTTATTTAATTAATTTTGTGTTATTTCACAATTTATTCATTAAAAGAATATATAATGAATAAATTGCGGCACGTTCCTGAGTGGAAGATACTTTCAGAATCTCCAGAATTTGTCTGAATTTAAACGGGCTTTAAAAACAAAATTATTTAAAAAGTCTTAACTTCTTTTCAATATTTTATAATAAGCCATATTCTAAAAATTCCGGTTATTGTTTGGTTTCGGTTGCCTCCTTATTGTACCTTTTTAAAATTTCTGCTCAGTAGATTCTCATTTCTGAGCACAAACTGCCTCCTGTTTTATATTATGTTTTAGTATTAATATTCTTGTTTTGTCCTGTCCTGCTGTTATTGTTATTCTAAGTTTTGTCATCACTTTGTATAAACAGTGTATTTAGTGTTATATTATTAGATCTGTATTGGGTAAGGCCACAGACATAGGAATTAATAGACGAGAAGATAAAGGCGAGGGGTAAAATCAACTGTTGAAGAACGAAGGGAGTGAAGATGACTGTGATTCGTCAATAAATCAATCTGACAGTAAATAGGCATCTCGCATTATAATATCACCATTTACTTCTTAAAAGTAAAATCTGCTTTGAATGAATAGACATTTTTACATGGGAGCGCAAATTACTCGCCACGTTATGAACAAATTTGCGAAGTCCAAATTCGGCAAAGTAAGGCAGCTTCTATATTCAGAGTCGTAGTTAGTTTCAGAGTATTTAGTTAAGACACTTTTATAAATGTTCATAATTTACTTCCCAGCAACCAACCAGCTTTGTGTTTCGCGTCCAGACGTTTCTCGATGTGATAGTAACAACTGATTCATATTATACGATGTGAATATGCTTAAAATAAAATAAAATAATGCTTATATATGGAATGTAATACGACAATTGGGTTTATTCTCTTTTTTCGCATCTATTTTTACCAGTTTTCATAGTACAAGTAAACATTTTGCCGTGTTATTTCGTAAAATGAACCGATGATGCCTCGACCATAGTTCGCACAAGAATGATGACGTCACGTTTTCAAATATCACTTGAGGCCGTACGCGAGCCCAGCCGGCTCAATGGAACCGGTATGGGGAGTGGGGATAATACGCTTTTAATCACTTAGGGCAGGTCTACCTAATATTCATATGTCTATGGGTAAGGCACACTGTAGGAATAATTTTAAGAACCACTGATAGTAAATTACCGTTTGTTATAGTTAAGCGCACTTGAATTGAAATGACACTAAACTGCGCTATATAAATGCCATTTTATTATTATTATCGCTCTGGTGTGAGACCACCATTCAGAATTGAAAAGTTTTTTGAAATGGCTTTAACCGTGTTTGGTGACCAAATCTGAATAGCCAGTTACTCCCCCATCTCCTTTCTCTTTCCTCTACTTTCAGCCTTATAACATACTCCATTTGGGAATGCTATAGTCTCACTGGCTCCAGACATTTGGGAGCAGTTAGGACTCTTGTGCGATATTCACAAAACACTAAAACAAAATAAAATTAAAAAAACAAAAGTGAACCAAATGAAATATTTTTTTCCAATTTAAAAAATACGCGAAAGTTACGAGGAAGCCCGTGTTTGTCTTGGTCGTGCCAACTCTATCAGTGCGAATATTCCCACAAAGCCAAAGCGTAAAATTATTTAAAATTGACAAGTCATGCTCCCGATTGCTTTAAACAAATTAAAAAAGTTCCAATTTGATCCGAAAAAACACAGAAAAAAAAAAAAAACAATTGTATTTCGCAACCGCTAAAACTATTTGTCCCAATTTCCCCGACTTTCCCAATCAGCAGCATAGTGGCCTAATCCACTGTAGATACATACCAACAGAAGAGTGCTGTGGACGTGTCTGGCGTGACATGTGAAAGTAAGGCAATTTTTTCCTTACTTTTTGTGAAATTGATAAAAATTTTACAAATTTCGAGTTTTTTTTTTCTAAACGGAAAATCAATTTAATTTAGTTGTCTGCGGCCTAGGAGATGAAATGTTTTACGAAAATTAGTGATCACAGTTTTCAAACAAATCGGTATAGTTAACACTTCTTGGTTCATTGGTTAATACCATCGTTGAAATTTATAGGCGCTAAGAAATTCACATTTCAGTTCTGTTTCACGTAATACAAAAGGGTTGTGCGAGAAAAAATTTCTACTAAAAATGTGCCTTATATCATCACGAATATAGTTAATAAGCATAAAAATCGGTTGTCAAGCGGAGTCTATAAGAAACGTGGTTTTAATTTATTTTGTGAATTATTTATTCTTTATAATATTATTACATTTCATGATTTTGACTGTCCAACTAGGAAGGATTCCCGTTTCAGGACAGTCAAATTTGCAGGTTTCAAGTTATCCTAGGACCTAGACGAATACAGAATTTAAGACTAGCTAAAATAAGTATGTTAAAACGAAGATACATAAAAAGAAACATAAAAAAGATACATAAAGATATATAGAGGCGTTCAAATTACATTTTTAGTAACATTTCGGAATCAGTCCTGCCTAGATCCAACAACCATTTTGTCAATCTTGGACCGAAGGATGACAATTCACACAGTTTCAGCTGAGGGGGATTTTATTATATATTTTAGGACCGAGATATGAGAATATTTTTTGATAAGCCGCTCTGTTGCTTGTTGGAACAATAAATTAATAAATAAAAATAATCAAGGGTAATCACATATTCATTTAATTTACAAATTAAATAAATATATATATTTAGTATTGAAGAAGAAGATAATACTAATAAATCTAAACGAAACATGAAACAGAACAAGACACAGAAAAATAAAAAAGTTAACGCTCACAACTAGGAATCGAACCCAGGATATCTTGTCTTACCAGGACACGCATCTTACACCACTCGACCATTGAGATCTATTTATTAAACGTCATATTAGTCGATATCATATTTGAAATTCAGAATTAACAATATCATCTTGCAACTAATTTTTCCCATATTTTTAACAGATACCTTTTTAAAATCATAACAAAGTTTCTAATAAAATTGGTTTGTAACCTAGATAGTGTCTCAGATAAACTTATAAACTTGATGAACGGATATCTGTTGAATCTGTTTTAAAAACGGCTAAGTGACTAAAGACGTCTATCCCGGTAAGACAAGAGACCCTGGGTTCGAATACTAGTTGTGACTGTTTTATTTTTATTTTTCTGTGTCTTATTCTATTTCATGTTTCGTTTCGATTTATAAGTATATTTATGGGTAAAATAAGTTAAAAGAAAAAGTTGTTCCTGAATACATTTAATAGTTTACGCTTAATTTACACTAGCTTACCAAAATTCTCCGATTCCGAGACTTCACAATCTCGGAAACAAATATTCTGATCTGGGTGATATATTTAATTTGAAAACTAATCAGTATAAATGTTGTATATTCTATCACTTTTATTCTTCTAGACACAAATAGACCTATGTACCCATATAACTTCTCCGCTTCTACTATTTTGTTTTGTTGAATCTTTTAAATTCAATTATATGCGTGAGGATTCATTTTTGCCATTATGTTTACATTCTTCTTTATTGTATTAATTTTTAAGTGTTTACTCTGTTACAAAATGCTTGTATTTTTTTAAAGAAAAGCCCACTAGGGCGTGTAATAAATAAATAAATAACGTAATGAAAAATATATATTTTAATTCTACTGAAGCGAAACTGTAGGAAAAGCTTCAATTTATTCAAAATATATATTTTAATATTCATAACAGAAACGATTCGTAGTAAAGATTAATCGAAAATTGTGATTTCACTGATAGCTTTGTCTGTTTTGAAAAATCCAGCTAAAATTGCATGCTTTTGGACTCGTTATTTCAAATATCAGAATCACATTTTGCAGTAAATTGGTACCGATCATACTTCTAGGGATTTTCTCCTCAGCGGGCCTAACGAAGCACTGCTAATAAAACAAAATTTCGCAACAATAAACGGCCGATTAACAGTCAGTGCGCGAGACCCGTGAAGTTATCAAATACAAATAGCCGAATAAAAATAATTAATAGTAGTACATAGTAAAGTTGGGCTTTATTGGACTTTAGTTGATAGAGTTATGAGGCGAAGTTACGCAATTAATCGAGTGATTGGTCGATACACGACGATAAACGAGTATGTTTTGTTGACAGAAGCGTATAAAGAACACGGTAAAATAATAATAGGTTAGGTTTGTTTCGTACTCCATCTTCTATCGTCACTGTTCTTCAATGTTCTGATTTGTCATGGAACGACAGAACACAACCACGATATTTTTTGGCAGTTCTTTGGTCAGAAAATTCGTATATTACCTGTGTGTTTGAAGGAATTAACAAAATTAATAGAAAAATTAAAAAAAAATAGTTATAAATAATTCTTTTGAGTAAACTCGGGTAGATTTATCAAAAAAAAAATATAACGCGATTCAAGGCCAATAATGTAAAGCTATTTACACCAATCCATCAACGTTTTTACCTGCATTTAGAATCCGTTCAATTTTCTTTCTGGGTGTAGTTTGTAGTTATAAGGTGGAATTAAACAACGAGAAGTTCAAGTGTATTCAATGGCGCATTTTAGTTCTTGGCGACGTAATCCTTACCTGAAAAGAAAGAAAAAAACATTGTTGAAAACCAGAAAAATCTAGAAACATCGATGGTCATCAAAGAAATGTGAATACCCCACATTTTATCCAAAGTCCAAACTGTATGGAGTCAGTGAGACATTGGCATACCCAATTAAGGTATATTATGAGGCTGAAGTTAGCGAGGAGGGAAAGGATATGGGGAAGAGGAAGGTGGGGAAGTACCTGGACACCAAAACGGCTAAAGCCATTTCAAGCAACCTTTCAATTCTGAATTATGGTCTTTCACCAGGGCGATACTGACAGTATCTACCTCTGTGGAACGTGCCAGAAATATTTATTCATTTTTTTTTCATGTTCTCCATAAAACGGTTATACACCAATATATCATGGAGAAGATTACAAATTAAAAAGTTTACAGAGGCACTTTTACTATTTTGTGACATGTGTTAAAAGATAGTTACTGAATTGTCTGTAGGTGACATTGAAAATGTCGATGGCTAATGCAGAATCGTTAAGCAGTTGAGTCGCTCTGTTTATTGGCGCGTTCTGATAGGCAGAAGTCCTCGCTTTCGGAATATAAATTATTTATTTATACTATATATAATTTTAAATGAATACATTGTAAAATAAAACAAAAAATTTCAAATGTCAAAAAATGACAGCTTCAAAAGTAACATCTACCGAAATAGCGGGCTATTCAAAACAGCACCTCTTATTGGAAAACCCTATATAACGCTGTATTTACATAAACGAAAATAACACGAGGTCGACTATGATATTAAATGTTCATTGATCAATTAATATAACGCCCCTCCTCTTCCTTTCTCCGTTTTATTAGCCCACATAAAAAACATTCCAGCAAAGAGAGCGAATCAACACAAATATCACGTTGCCATTCGCACATGCGTCAACATCAAAATGTCAACTCTGACGTCACGGGTCACCGGAAACTACTGCATTAGCCTTACCCTATTGATATTATTCCTTTAAGCCATTACCCACAATACAATATGAACTAGTCTGTAGATATACAAATATTTACTAAGCTCTAGCCCATTCAATAATACAGTATTTATTTATTTATTAACGGACATCGTCCAAATTACAAAATAATAAGACGAATAAAGTAAAATGAAAAATATAGGAGTAGACAAAGGTACATGAAAGCAAAGACATATGGTGGATATAATATAAGAAAATAAAGTGACAAGTCGAATCAAGTCAACAATACGCCGTGGATCAGGACCACAGGACACTTATAATATTCCGTCACTTGTTTAGCGACTGGCAAAAATCATTCAGACTTATCCCAAAAAAGTTAAGGTTTTGACTTGAGTTGACCAGTCTACACATTCTGGACAATGGTGAATAATATCCATAATTTGTCGAATGATGGTTGAGGAAGAGCAGTTCATTATTTCTGAGTCTTTGCGAGGGGATATTGAAGGGAATGAGTTGCAGTAGAGTAGGTGAATCAATAATACCATTTATAATTTTGAAGAAGCAAATGAGGTCATTTCTTTCCCGACGGACTTCCAAAGGAGAGAGGTTTAGAGTTAGTTCAATTTCATCATATGAGTATTTGCCTTTTTCTAAACCTAGCCTCCTAGCAATCCCTCTTAAGAACCGATGTTGAACAGATTAAATGCGTCGAATGTGGACAGAATAAAAAGGAGACCAAATAAAACAAGCATATTCAGTATGGTATCGTTGCATGTGGGGAGCTTACAAATCATCACTTTTACCGCTGGAAATCATTGTTAATAAAAAAAACCATCAGACTACCCAACCTCGCAACTTTTCCAAGACTTTCAAGTCCCACCACTAAAAATACATATACAAAAGATACGCTGCTTCAAATCCACAAACATCTGTATAAGAAGTCACACCATGCCATGGTTCGTGTTGCGAGCAATAGGCAAAATACAATGGGTCGCTTATGCACTCCATTAATGCACACCAGGTTTGCACAACACTATTACACGTACACTGGAGTGGTGTGGTTTAATCAACTAACGACAGAGATAAGATTAGAACCCGACTATAATAAATTTAAAAATAAAATAAACTTGACTACCTTAAATAATTTAGCGAATTAGAATGACGATGATATCTCACTATATTACTTTATATATTATTGTATAAAAAACAAAAAACTCTTCACTTTGTATGTTTTTATGATTTTTTTTTCTTCTATTTACATTATGTATGTTAAGTTTTTATTTTTTTCCCTTTACACACGAGTTTTTGAATCTTGTAAAGGAAAACATGTTAACTTTTATTTGAAATATGTTCTTACTAAGTATGTAAATTTAAATAATAAAAAATAATTTAATTTATTACGCTGCAAACGGGTTTCGTTCGATATTTATATAATGAAATATGGCGTCCAGCCCTACTTTTATAGTTAAATGGATACTTAAAAGCTTCGTAGCCCATGATTGAAAAGACGTTTAGAGATGAAAATGACGTTGTGAGATGGTAATGACGTTGTGAGCTGAAAATACTTGCGTTACCCTAGAAAAGTTCATTTCATCCAGTCCTATTCAAGTTCGTTATTATATCATTATGGGCTAGTCGCTTGACAGAACTGACATGATTACTCTAAAATCTTTCACAGAACTTATTTATTTAATTATTTTTTAATTTTTATTGAATAAGTAGTTAATACATATTATCAACAAACAAGTCCTGCTAAGCCAATTGAATTGGCTTGTCAACAGGTGCTTAAAGTTTAGGTACATATACATTTTTATAAGTTATAATTTTACATCTTTGAAAATTTTGAAATTTACAACTTTGAAATTTGAAGAATTGTTCAAAACACAAAATTTATTTTTTCTACTTATTGCCGACAGGGTTTCGCTTTAACCGCAAAAAATACCGTTAAAATATAAATATTGTCAATTTTTCTTATTTCCATAATTATTTTTGTGTTAAAAATCAGAAACACTGTTAGTTAACTTGAAAAAACACGAAAACAGTCTTAAATTTAAACAAAACACATTTCAAATCTCAAATTATAAATTAACTAGGTGTACCCCGCCACGCGTTGATATGGCTCAGTTTGCCTGTGCAAATAGAGAAACAATCGCGCGTGTTGCCTTTACGTCCAACAGATGGCGTAATTCTTCAAAAAACATATATTTTACCTGTCACAGGTGACATCTATATAATATCTATATATATAAAAACACGCGTATTGAATGCAAAGTTGTGTCAACATTTCAAAGCAATCAGTGAATATCTTTCAGAGATTTAAGATTTTGAACAAACGAACAATAACATTTTAATCTATATAGATTCATGAAAATGAATTTTAGATTATGGGTAGGTAAATTAGTTACCATTTTGACATTGACATTTAAATTCAAAGCAAATTGAACGTGATCATTTTAGTAGGGAATAACTATGGCACGCACATACAACCGAAATTAGTACGCTTGATGATATCCGTTATGTGCTTAGCATCAAGCCGCCGTAGTAAGTATTCAAAGATGGTTTGAAAGAGAGATATGAAAATACGAATGTTAGAGGGAGCGCGCTAATATTAAAAAAACGATCATAATTAAAGCTATGCACAAGGTCGTGTAATATTTTAAATTGAGCCGCTATCAATAACAACCCTTACGTAGATGGCGATAAAGTTTAAATTCCCGCTTAACCCCACCCGCCTGTTTTGATTTATGCAAGAAAAAAACATGTCCAAAAACTGCCTTTTATTTTATTTTGTGGATGTTCAGGCATAAATGTTTATTTTTTTCCGATCATTTTATAAATAACTTAATTTGCCACATTATACAATAAAATCATAACCGAAAATGGGTTCGTAAGTAGGAGATTTTGAACTTTAAAGCAGTTTTTATAGGCCTATACATTATTTTTATGGGCTTATAAAAAGACTTATCTAAAAAATACTCGATTATTTCAAAGGTCAAGATGTATTCTACTCGCAGTATTTAATTAAAGTATCTGAAACATTTCTAGGCGACAACATTTTCAAACCAAAAACACATGATTTTGCATTACTACGTATGGCATCGCATTAAGCGAAATGGTGAAAATATTTAATAAACCACGACTCGTTTGAAATAGAGCCAAAATCTTTCGACAAATGCTTTAGTTGCATTTAAAGATACACTGTGAATTTTTTCGAGCTTATTAAATATTAAATAACAGAACCAAACGTGATTTAAATAATTTTCAGAGCTTACTTTGCGATTTTTTTCTATCGAGAGAATTTCATATAATTAGCATTTCGGCGTAACAAATGTATAGATATTATCTTCGAAAAAATATATTTTTTTTTTTTTGGAACTTAAAAACTTATAGGATTAACGAGAAACTTGTTATAAATCGGTAGAAATTGGGTATGGTTCTTGAGGTCGCTTGGACATGTAAGTACTCAGAAAGCCATTGGAAAAAATTACGGAGCATTCGCAGAATGCGAATAAAAAGAAGGGAGTTAAAATATAACATATTGGCGATTTGCGGTTATTTTCCCCCGCATAGGAAGAAATAAATAAAAAGATTACATGTAAACGAAACAGTATGCTTTGTTATCAAATGAACGGTGACCGGATAACTCGTTGAGTTAAAATATAACATATTGGCGATTTGCGGTTATTTTCCCCCGCATAGGAAGAAATAAATAAAAAGATTACATGTAAACGAAACAGTATGCTTTGTTATCAAATGAACGGTGACCGGATAACTCGTCGAGTTAAAATATAACATATTGGCGATTTGTGGTTCTTTTCCCCCACATAGGAAGAAATAAATAAAAAAAATTACATGTGAACGAAACAGTATGCTTTGTTATCAAATGAACGGTGACCGTATAACTCATCAAAATGACAATCATGAAAAGTGATGAAGCGAAGACTAGGTTAAATAGATTACGTAGGTTAGGTTTATACGGGGAGAAAAATTAGTAATGCTAATTTATTAAAATCCTGTAAAAAGGTTGACAGCAAGCCATTTTCTAATAAACTATTATTGGTACTTTCATAATATTATATCGGAATACGTTTTCATGCAATCATGTTTATTCTGTTATTGTATAACGACGAAATTCATGTTCTTACATCGCCATAACATTGAAGAATGATTTGACAGATTTTCTAATAAACTATCAGTAAAACACGAACGTCTAAAGGCGATGTCGCAACACGTGTTCATAAAAATTCTAATATTTTCGCATTTCGTCATTATATAATAACAGGAAAAGCGAATCTGCATGAACACGTAATCAGATATATTATTTAAGTACTAAAAGTTTTTTAGGAAATGGCATGCTGTCAACTTTTTAACAGGATATTAGTAAATCAGCAACACTAATTTTTCTCCGTGTAGTTTTAAACGGCGAATGAGTAAGCGGATGAATTTGTGTACTCGGCAAGTAAGTTCGCAAAGTGTTAAACATTATAAGGAATCACACCTTCATGGTTTGAAATCATAAACATTGTGTTATTTTATATCGCGCAATGACGATGTTTTCAACATGTCAGTAGCCACCACTCCCTAAATGTCACGCCTAGTTATATGATAAGAAAGTTAACACAAAAATATAAACAGTCCATTTTAGTACCTATGCAGTTGAACATTTTAATTTATTTTACACTACACTTTCTTATTCGAGTTTTCCAATAAGAGGTATTATTTTGATATTCAATCGTAAAAGATCAATGGTTTCGTTGCTTGTGTGGCACGTAGCGCCGTATCGTTGAAAGTAAACGTTGTCCAGATCAATACCATCCAATTCCGGCCATAAAAAATCATTAATCATCTCTCGAAAGCGCAATCCATTCACCGTAACTGTTGCTCCAGCCTCATTTTCTGAAAAGTAAGGTCCAATGACTCCGCCGGACCATAAACCGCACCAAACAGTCACACGTTGAGGATAGAGAGGCTTTTCAACAATAAATCTTGGGTTTTCCAAGCCCCAGATGCGAAAATTTTGCTTGTTGACGAAGCCACCGAGGTGGAAATGGGCCTCATCACTCAAGAGAATTTTAATAATTTCAATGCGTTGTTGAAGCGTGTATCGTTCCATTTTTATTAATGGCGTAGTTTCTACTTGTCAAATGTCAAAAAATGACATCTTCAAAAGTAACATCTACCGAAATAGCGGGCTATTCAAAATAACACCTCTTATTGGAAAACCCTATATTTAGATCAACCCAATTATTGTTATAGTTCGAGCTACAAGACATGAAGATGACTGTAGATGGATCTTAGAGGTAACATACTCAATCAACAGATGTCGGTAGTATACTGCCGTGGTAAGTAAAAACACAGGGTCTTGCTCGAGATTTTCAAGGAAGACACTGTGTTTTTAGTTATCACGGCAGTATTTATAGGGTCCAACCTCCATGCTGGGTACTAATGCACGGGGAACCGTGAGGTTACAAGGAGCGGAGAGATTTTGAGAGCATAAAAGAAAGTATGTTAGCCTCCAGGCAGTCCTACATGCTCGTTCTTTTATAAGAGTTTTTAGTCTTAATAAAAGAGAAGGTATATTTATTATCAATAACTATTCATAACGCACCATCCACTTCCCGATCTCCTTCCCTTACGCACTCCCTTCAGCCTCCCAACCCCAAATGGGGTATGTTGTTGTAGCGCACAGTACCATGATTTTTAATTTATTAATGCCAAATATCAACTGCTCCAGACTATCCGGAGCCAGTGATACTTTGGCATCCCCTGTAATTGGGGTATATTGTGAGACTGAAGGGAGTGGGAAAAGGAAGGAGGTGGAGTAGAGGAAGGTTGAGAAGAGCATGTATATTCAGATCTAGTCACCAAATACGGCCAAATCTAGGTGAAATTATTTACCACTCTCTCAGAATGAATGAATGTGGAAGAAGCGAGGAGTATGTCAATACCGAATACAAGAAGAGTGAAAAAACAGAATAGGATAGGTTAGGTTTTGTTAAGGTTACGTTAGGTTAGGTAAGGTTAAGTTGGAACTAAGCAATTCAATAAAAAACAGAAGGTAAGGTAAGAACATAGGTAAGGTTTTGTTAAGGTTACGTTAGCTTAGGTTAGGTTAAGTTGGAACTAAGCAATTGAATAAAAAACAGAATAGGATAGGTTAGGTTTTGTTAAGGTTACGTTAGGTTAGGCTAAGTTGGAACTAAGCAATTGAATAAAAAAAACAGAATAGGATAGGTAAGGTTTTGTTAAGGTTACGTTAGGTTATGTTGGAAATAAGCAATTGAATAAAAAACAGAAAAGGATAGATTATGTTTTGTTAAGGTTACGTTAGGTTAGGTTAGGTTAAGTTGGAACTAAGTTAGCAAATGAATGAAATTGAAATGACCAAACTTTGAGAATTCCGCGAATTCATGTTTAATTTATGTTTCATGTTTGTTTTTACATTTAGGCATTTTGCTGTGTTATTTATTTAACCACGAACTAACGAACCGGTCTGTCGGATGTTATCATCCCGATCGATATACACTGACGAGCATAACTAAAATAAACGAGCCTAACACTCAGGGGATGAAATTCTGTCGGCTGGCGAGCAAAGCCCCGGGCATCGGGTAGTTCCAGGATATAACAATATTTTCATCAAAGCCTTCCAAAAGTTTTCAAACCCTAGATAATATATTATTACAGTTACGTAATGCTTTACAATTTTCCAAGTATTTTGGATGTTTTTCCAAGTACTAACTCATCAGCGACCTTGAAACTCGAACAACTCGCAATTCAGTGGCCAACATAACATATACTATATACTGTTAATTCAAATGCGATATTTATCTAAATACTATAAAGATAATAAAAATAAAAATATCCGCTTCTATTCGAACCGAAAAAAATGAGTTATCTTACTTTTGATGCGTAAGATATTAAGATTTTATAGGAAAAAAATGTTTTTTTACTACAATGCAACTATTTTAAAATGTAGGTATATTAGAACTTAAAAAAACAAAAATTGTTTTGACTGACGGTTGAACCTCCCTAACCAGGAACTGGAGTTGAAAACTCGACCAACCTCGCCAATTGCCGATAGGACCGACATTTATTTCGTATATTAATTGCTGTAATGTCAGCCGATTTCAGAGAGATGCATTTAAGTCCGCGAGTGTGTACGTGATTGTTACCAAAAGTTGATAGAATGCATTGTCATCGACAACGTGTCTATCTACCGAGTTTTAGCTCGATCCGATGTCGGGAAGTGGGTAAGTTTCCGCATCAAGATTTGCATTTGTTCATTACGAAAACAAAAATTAAAATGAATAAATTTGAAAAAATAAACTGATTTTTAACAGTTTGGTCTTAAGGCGATGCACTACGTCGTGTAATATTTTAAATTGAGCCGCTATTAATAACAACCCTTACGTAGATGGCGATAAGGTTTAAATTCCCGCCTAACACCATCCGCCTGTTTTGATTTATGCAAGAAAAAACATGGCCAAAAAGTGCCTTTTATTTTATTTTGTGGATGTTCAGGCATAAATATTTATTTTTTTTCCGATCATTTTATAAATAACTTAATTTGCCACATTATACAATAAAATCATAACCGAAAATAAGTAGGAGATTTTGAACTTTAAAGCAGTTTTCATAGGCCTATACATTATTTTTTTCTGGGCTTATAAAAAGACTTATATAAAAAATACTCGATTATTTCAAAGGTCAAGATGTATTCTACTCGCAATATTTAATTAAAGCATCTGAAACATTTCTAGGCGACCAAAATTTCAAACCAAAAACACATGATTTTGCATTACTACGTATGGCGGCTTAACCGTAAAACAACGTTTTAACGCTTTACCGTAAAGGTTAGCTGTGCGTAAACACACAATCAAACCAACTATTCCACACCCTACACTCAAAAACTAACTACACACAAAATTCATTTTGCAGAAGGACGTGCACAAGGTACTTTAATATCTTTTCCTGATAAATATGATGACGAAATTTTATGAACACGTGTTCCGACATCCTCATAACACATTTGTGTTTCACTGATAGTATGTTAGAAATAATTGTCAATTAAATCGTTAAAGGCCTTCAGTCCCGTTTTTTAAAGGAGTAGCAATAATTTTAACCGACTTTTAATAAATTGGCAATATGGCAATTATATTGGTAAATTTTAACATATATTATCATTTCAATAAAATGTGTATAAATGTTTGTTTTACCAGTATTCAATAAGAAAACAGATAATTATATAATAGACAAGCGTATAATGTACAATACCTTAATATATTTAAGCTAAAAAAAAAGATTCTCCCGAAATACAAGTTTAAGAAAGTACATTTTAATTTTGAAATATTTGGCTTGTGAAAATTTTAGACTTTTGAAAACAGTTTTGTTGGGAACTCAAAATAATCTCTATTTTAAAGGATTTATTTTTTATTTTTTTTATTTTAATAAAATTTAATAAAATATAATAAAATAATGCATAACAATCTTAATTAACTAATTACAATTCCCGGTTAGTGAAGAATTATTCTCGAGTCTAAATGGGTAGTTAGTCAATTTACTAATTTTTTTTTGTTTTTATTTTTTTTTTATGTTCTCCCATAATTATCAATTGCTTTTGTATATGGGATGGGGTATTATTTGTAAAATTTTTAATGAACTACCGACAGATGTTAAACAAGCTAAAAGCCTTATTGGTTTTCATGGGTTATGCCTGAATGCTATAAATAATAAGTTTTAGATGTAGTGTAAAGTGTACGTAAATGTCATAGAAATAAGTTGTCAGTTATTAGTAAAGTTTTAAACTAGACTAGCTGATGTGTACCCGGCGTTGTTATGAAAATAACATAGGATTATGACAGTAAGTAAGAACCTGTCAAATCTGTGATTTGTCTTGTCTATTGTTTATGCTCTGGCAACAAGGAACTCTAAGAGGAAGTGACAAAAATTCAAGATGGCATCACTTCCCGGCCGAACAGGGAGGAGTGAGAGCGTCCGGTCGGGGGATCAATTATTATTTCTGGAGGTCTGAGGATCTGATCGAAAGATATTTCATGGATTTGTGATTAATACCGAAATGTTCAGTTTGTGCTTCAAGTATTTTTTTTATTTTTATAGTGAATACCTCACAAGAGTCCCAACTGCTCCCGTCTGGAGCCAGTGAGACTATGGCATCCCCAATTGGGGGATGTTGTGAGGCTGAAGGTAAGTGGGGAAGGGAAAGAGGAAGGTGGGGAAGTACCTGGCTATTCAGATCTAGTCACTAAACACGGCTAAAGCCATTTGGAGCAACGTTTCAATTCTGAATGGTGGTCTTACACCAGGGCGATACTGGTAGTATCTTCCACTCTGGAACGTGCCGCAAATATACTATATATTATTTTAATTAATTAATTGTGAAATAACACATATTAATCAAATAAAATTTATTTGCGCACGCCGGGTTCGAACCCGCGACCTTCGGAATGGCAGTCCAATGCGTTACCACTGGACTATGCCGGCCGTCAAGTATAGAAGTTTAATAATATTTCCCGCGTGTGGAATTCGCCCCGGGTGGCGTAGATAATGAAAACGTATTTCGCCATGTGCGGCCGTGGAAGTAATCAGAGTTTATCCAAGTGATCGGTGGTTATTTCTGCCGATAGACTGTTTTCGCCGTGTGCATTTTGATTCGGAGCATTTTTAAGTCCCACTTCGCCTCATGGAAGGGCAACTTACGGGTTAACCGTGGGCCAGCCACATCCTGATGCTGTCGTCTACTACTGCTGGAGTTTATCCTTAAGAGATAAGACATATACCACTTTGGACTTTTCTGAAGGCCTTTTTAAGATATACAATTCCGTAGTACATTATTTTGATGTATCTCATAAGGTTTAGCCAGAGTTAGGAATATACGCCCAAAAATGTGTTATTTATGACTTGATTACAAAACATCGACTTTTCTCTACTTTCTATAAAAATAATATGCATGTATTATATACATAAACCTTCCGGAAGAAATTCTCTAAAAGATAGTGAAAACCCTGTCAAAATCCGTTGCATACTTTAGAAGAACTAAGCGCACAAACAGACAGACACGAGATATAGAGATATAAAAATGTATTAACTACATAAAAACAAATTGATACAAAGAAAAACCTTCTGTCTGGCAATTTATTCGTAGAAAAATTGGGAAAAGAAAAACAAATCTACATTAAATTGGAAATCAATGTTATACAGGTGTCAAATTCCATAGAAATGCGAATTACGTTGACTTGTAACCTTTAACCAAACCCTTAGAAGGTATTTAAGAAAAACGATTCCGAGAAATTCGTTCTTTAAAGATATCAAATAACATCTAAAATCTACCCACGCTTTACAAGTTAGAATTTCAACTAATTATTCTGAGTAGGGAACCATCAAAAAAAAGTGCGCAAGTTGATTCCCGAGAATTTCCTCAAACTTCAACCCATATATTATTATAATTAATTTCATTTGATTCTGGATAACTGTAGTGATTCACTGTGGCCGTTTATCCTCGATAAATATTCCCAAAGCTTTGACACATAAAAATAATGACGAATAAAGAATTTGGTATTCCAAATAAAATACATGAATCTGTTGTGTTTTTACTATTTGTTAGCAACGAATTACTAGGAAAACTTGGAACAAGTGGAATGTATACATATAATCTGAGTATGGTCGAACCACGAATTGTGTGCAAAGAACTAGACAACCGCAAACGGCGCGTTTTCGCGTTACATTTGCTTCCAAATAAATTCGCTGCTTTTGAACGTATTTTAAAATAAAATATACTGTTCTAGAAAGCAGATGATTGACTCTTTCAGATTTGCGTATTACAAATCGACAAATGCAATGCAACAAAGATGAACTTTTTAATGTCGCTTACCGATGGTTTTTATGGTTTAAATTTCAGTGACTACTTTACACCAAACTATAAAAAAAACGTATTTAAGGCGATGCCATACGAAGTAATGCAAAATCATGTGTTTTTAGTTTGAAAATTTGGTCGCCTAGCAATGTTTCAGATGCTTTAATTAAATACTGCGAGTAGAATACATCTCGGCCTTTGAAATAATCGAGTATTTTTTAGATAAGTCTTTTTATAAGCCCAGAAAAAAATAATGTATAAGGCCTATGAAAACTGCTTTAAAGTTCAAAATCTCCTACTTACGAACCCTTTTTCGGTTATGATTTTATTGTATAATGTGGCAAATTAAGTTATTTATAAAATGATGGAAAAAAATTATACCTGAACATCCACAAAATAAATATTTAAGGGCTGAACATCCACAAAATAAAATAAAAGGCACTTTATGGCCATTTTTTTTTCTTGCATAAATCAAAACAGGCGTATGGTGTTAAGCGGGAATTTAAACCTTATCGCCATGTACGTAAGGGTTGTTATTGATAGTGGCTCAATTTAAAATTTTACACGACGTAGTGCATCGCCTTAATTGCTTGCTCAAAGACAATACTCTTAATGTTTAACCTCATACCCGATACATGCAAATCGAAAAGTGCACACATTCTGTGTAAATTTTTAAACTATTTTATGCTCAAACAGAGATATAAAATCGCGTGTTGATTTTACGTCCAACAGATGGCGCTGTTGTAAAAAAAAGTTTTTTGGCGCTGTTTTAAAAAAAAGTCACAAGTGACATCTATATAATGTAGGTATATAAAAACATACGCGTATTCAAATTGTCAAAGCAATCAGCGAAGAACTTTAGGAGATATAAGATTTAGAACAAACGAGCATTAACATTTTTATTTATATAGATATTATTGATCGGTATATAGGATAGCAGTAGATATGTATAATTTATAAATATATTAGTATCCATTGATTGTATGCATGTAATTGTATAAATTTGTGTTTAAGTATGTTTTGTGCCTTTGGTTGTGTGTATGCCTACGAGTATGTTGACTATGATATCTATGTTTCTACGTAGACACTTGAAATGTTATATTCGAATGCAACGTTGTCAAATTGTCAAAGCAATCAGTGAAGAACTTTAGGAGATATAAGATTTAGAACAAACGAACATTTACATTTTTATGTATAAAGATTTGCGAACCACAAATATATTTCAATGCTGAATGTTGTTTAATAGACTTATTTCAAAATTATCGGCAGCGTTTATGGTAATTTTTAATGGTAACTGAAAGCGTATTATTATTTCTTTCTAACACTGTTTAAATAATGTTTGTGGCCGTAATACAAAATGAGATAGCATTACTTTTATGAGATCGTGTCAGGCTGGGAGAGATGCATCTCCGAAAAAGACACATAAGTTGTTTGCTGTCTTTGAAGAATATCTCCCAAAATTGCCAAAGGGGTTATGAAGCTCATAACGCCAGATTTTTTTTTTCAAATTTGAGACTAAAATTCCAATTTAGGACTCGATTTACTCGAAAACAAAAGCTCAAATTTAAAAAAACCTTATGCCATAAAATCGACTCCAAATGTGACGTTAGTGCAAGCGAGATAGCATGCTTGCGAGATGCTATAAAAGGCGATGCATACTAGGATTGTCCCTCTTTTGTTACAAGCAGCTAGCTCCCCAATAAATATCAGTACAAGACTAAGTATCATTATTGTGTACGTCCTTTACCCGCTACAATACTCCATACATTACAAATAGTCAACCATTTCCCGCTTTAACTGCGAGTTTCAGGATAAGACAAGGCAGATAAAGACGCCGAACTCCGTGATTTCGATAAAACTTGCATGACTCATTAGGGTGCAGTTCCGTTGCAGTTCTTCCGGGCTGCACTCTGCAGACTGCAGGTTGAAGATTACCCTGATACTAGCCAATATTTTTATATTTTTTTATATATAAATTACAAACAATACAAAACAAAATGAACCTTTGTCTTCCAACTGGGAAGGATTCCCGTTTCAGGACAGCCAAATTGTGTATTTAGTACATAATATTCTTATAATGGAATGGCGATGCTGTCAAAACAAATTTTGAGAACATTGTTGATTGCATTCGAAGTGACAGGATGGTTTCTTTATCCTTGAAAGAATCGCAAAGATGTAATTTATTACCAGGGTCAATTTGGATAACATTAGTAATTGCATTCAGAACAGATGAATGGTTTCTTTCGGGACATCACAAGTCTGAGATTCTTTCCAGGGCATTTTGGAGAACGTTTACAATTGTATAGTTAGAATTTCCACATTTATAAATCAGTAGATATAAGACATATGAATCCTATAGTACTATATTTTTAGAATTTCTTAGGTGATAGAAATTACACATTACTAGACCAGAATATATGCCGTATGACATATTAATTTGCAATTTTAAAATTTCGAATCTTTATTTATAAAATGGCTAGTCATTATTATACAGTAATCGAAATAAAACCGCGCAAAAGATTCGCAAATTTAAATTTAAATAATAACAGCAATGAAGATCAAGTATTAGGAACAAAAATAACCATTTTTAAACTTGAAATAAAGACTTTAGATCCTTATCTCTCTTAAGTATAAAATAGCCTTTTGGAAGATAAATATATAACAGGAGAGTGCAACAGAAGATTGAAGACTGGTTTTATTATTTAAGATTGAACAATTCATCAAATTTCAAAGAAATTCGAGTTCTGTGAAAATTCTATTCATTCGAATCAACCGGCCAATGATATTATAATAATAAGGGAACTTGAATAATATACCCATAACGTTTTGTTTAATTTATACTTGATCAGCGCCCTTGAGGTGATTTTTCACGAAAACGGCGCTATATAAATTAATCAAATATTATTAATTGCGACTCTATGGGTTTCTTTCGTATTTTACTTTTCTGTACTATTTGTCTTTCATGAAAATTAATGCATCCTATGTCTCAGTAGATTTTTGTAATTGCTGTACCTACCTATTTGTATATTGACTGAGTTTTTAATAACTGGATTGTTCTCACTCGTCTGTAAAAAATCAGTATAAATAAATAATTTTAATTTTTTAAAAGAAACAAACACATTGTGACTTGACATTTTAAATAATAAAAAAGGAAACACTTTGTTTAAAGTCACTTTATTGATATTTTAAAGTCTACCGGTTTCGGTACCTCCGTACCATCATCAGGACTGTTATAAAATAAATGTTATAAATGTTAATTTAAAAAATTTATATGTATTTTTATAACAGTCTTTAAAATATCAGTTTCAGTGCCGGCAACCCGGGCGTTTATTTAAGGTTGGTTCTGTACAGATGTTTTTTTTGTTCATTATCCTCCTCACTAGACAAAGTCTGTTCTGAGGCTGGTAATTAGCAATTCATATTTAAACCATATGTTTAGTAAAAAATAGTAAAATAAAAATAGTAAGAAAAAATAGTAAAAAATGATTAATATAAAAATAGAAAAATAAGTGTAGTGCCTACTTACTATATGTGTTGAAAAATTATGTATAAAAATATGAAATGAGTATTTCGTATTATAATTAATTGTAAAATTTTGATAGAATTTGTGTGCAGTATGTTTTGCAAAATGCATTAGATGTTTAGAATATTTCTAATATCTGTTCTTTCTTTTACCACCAACCAGTTTACAAATCTTTTGAACACCCATTTCAAATTATTTGGTAAGACGTAAGTTTTAGTTTGGGTTAGGAACATGTTGAATATGTGAGGAGCCAGGTAAGATTCATGTCTTTTAGCAAAATTTGATTTGATATACGGTACTTGTAATTGTTTGTGTGTAATTGCTCTCGTGTTTTGCGAGTGAGTTATGTGATGTGGTAATTTTTTTATGCAGTTTTTGTAGATGATCTTCTTTATGAACAGTTTATTTATGTCTAATAAGTTATTTTAAATCATTAGCTGTTCTGTCGGATGTTGATGAGGCTTTCTAAACATAATTCGAATTATTGATTTATGATTAATTTTAATAATATAATATCAATAAAGTGACTTTAAACAAAGTGTTTCCTTTTTTATTATTTAAATAATTTTAACACAGTAGGCAATTACATAAAATTGCCTAGTGGGCCTATTTTTACAATTTAAAACACAAATAATTTAAAAATAGCTCTCATCCGTACTAGATATTTGCTAGAAACATCTTTCGATTTTTTTTATTGTTCAGTTTGGTGGGAATTTTTTTTGGCTTTCCATCCAAAATTAAGTTTTTTTTTTATGTAAAAAGGTCGTACATTCTTCTTTTCACTGGATTATCAGATTAGTTTTGTTTTTGGTAGTCCCCTAATATAGCTAAAATATCGCAGTATTCTCATCAAACAAGAATTGCTACCAGGTTCTAACACCGTTTTTGTAAAACTTATTTACGAATATTGAATACCGAAATCTGAGGGCAGAGTCAAAAGACCTTACCCTTCTGCTAATAGTAGATTGCGTATTTAAAAAAAAAACTTAAGGCGAAGCTTAGTGCTAAATCACTATTTTGATTAATGTTTATAACGAATTGGTGTACATTATGAATAACAAAAAATATGCTTTAGATAAATTGAAGGTTTTCCTATAGTTTCGTTTGAGTAAAATACAAATTAAAAAATAAATTACTTTATAAAAAATATAAATGTAAACTAGTAAAAAAACATTTTTTCATGAAATGTATGAACGCGTAAAGAAAAAACTTTTAAAAAATACAGTATTATAGCTAAGATTATCTGTGACAGTTTCTTTTTTACTTTCTTATAAAATTATTTACAAAATAAATTTAAAAAAACATTTTTGTGCTTGAAATCGAACTTTTCTAGACTCTGTTTGTCAAGCGATTTTAATGTCTATTACATAAAATATAAGGTATACCAAGAATATACACATTTTTCAGTGAAAATTTTTTTTCAAAAGCTTTCAATTTTTTGCTTTACTGCCAAAGCAAAATAATATCTTGGACCACTTTAAAAGCTCGTAATTTAATAAATAGAGACCAAAGGCACTTTTCCATGATTGTGGAAAAGCGCGAGTAACCAATAGAGATGGTAGTGTTAAAGGCTATAAAATTAAATCAAAATTGTCTCAGGATTCATTTTCCGTTAAATATAAATATAATAGATATTTTTTTAATTTCTTTTTTATGGTATTTTATTTTATATTTTAGGTGAATACCGCACAAAAGTCCCAACTGCTCGCAATCGTCTGGAGCCAGTGAGACTGTCGCATCCCCAATTGGGGTACTTTCTGATGCTGAAGGCAGTGGCGATTGGAAGGAGATGGGGAGGAGGAAGGTGAGAGAGTACCTGGCTATTCAGATTTGGTCTCCAAACACGGCTAAAGTCATTTTAACCAACGTTTCAATTCTGAATGGTGGTTTTACACCAGGGCGAGACTTAGAGTATCTTCCATTCTAGAGCGTGCCGCAAGAATTAAATGACTAAATTGACTTAGAGTATCTTCCATTCTAGAGCGTGCCGCAAGAATTAAATGACTGAATTGTGAAATTACACAAATTCATCAAATAAAATTTACTTGCGCGAACCGGCATTTGAACCCGCGACTTTCGAATTTCTAGTCGAGAGTGGAATCTGGACACAAAATTAATGATTAATATGGTAGATAGAAGCTTTCAAATGTGGATATAATAATGTACAAGCAAGAAAATGATGCATCTACAACGCATTTCGAGTCGATTTTGTGGAATTTTTTTAGGATTTTTTTAGGACAAATTTGAAAAAAAATCGGTAACTAGGATATTATCATCCGTTCGTGTCGAACCTATTTTTTATGTCAATACTAATATTTTTTCATGTCCATTCCTATTGTTTCTATTATCAATGGTTACGCCCAAATCATCATCATCACGTCAACGAAGGTAAAAGGCTTCTTCAGCCAACTGTGGATGGACGATGACTGTTAAAAAGTAATTTATTGCTGCATGTCAAGAGGTGGTCTGATGTCCCTCCCACACACACAGAAATAGCCGATCGTAAAACACGGTGAACGTGAAAAAAATAATTCTGAAAAATAAACAAACATGACATGTAACTGTGATCTAATTGAATAGTGTCCAACGTGTTGCGACAGGTGTGGTCAATTTATTAGACTGGAAAAGGGGTCGGCAACTTGATACAGATATAAATGTCAGATAGGGGAATGTGGTTTATGAGAATAACAGAAGAGTTGAATGCACCCTGTTATGCCAAGATATCCGCAATATCCGCTACCCACTCGGAACAACGTAATGTAGAAACACACTGTGTTGGCGTACGCTACGTAAGCAACCCATTAAGATATCTGGACAAATTACAATCCACAAATTTTCCATGTGAAAAAAGATGCTTTAGAAACAAACACACTCGTCACACGCTACGCAAACCCACGCTTCGTCCAGATCGGCGTGGGACGTGTAAAGATGATTTCACATCTATGAGTGGTATGATCTATGCATCTATTGTTATATTTGGTATATCTATGGATGTTTGTTTTGACAGTTGGCTTGGTAAAATAATAAACCAAGTAAACCGTCCTCAAATTCGCAAGACATGACAAAGCTTAGAATTGCGTCTGCTAAACAGTGAAACAAATTAACATAACCTAATAAATAAACATAAATTAAAAATGAAGATAAAATCAACTGGCGCGCTTGCGTACTTAAGAACTAGTGACCACTTGTCACGTGGTCACACGCGTTGCGTGTGTAGAGCCAGTGTGCGCATTGACATGGGAACGTAGCAATGCGTGTATCGCGTTCGTCGACCCAGTGTGATTCTACCTTTAAGGTTTTAAAAAAAGCGTAGGTATATCAAATAAATTGGTGAATATTTCTACACTAAACACATTTTGGAGTGCGTCACAGGCGAATTTTCTGGCGAGTTCACACTATGTTACGGAGTACAATTTACAAGGATTAATGTGAAAGCATTTCCAGCATATTTTGAATTACTTCCCAGCGAATAGAACAGGGGTCCAAAAGGCTGCGGGAATTTTTTTTTTCATTTCCAAAAAAAAAATTAACGGTGAATTGAAACAAGTTATAGTTCGCGAGAATTCTTTATTTAATTTAGAAAAGTTTTCTCATTTACAAAAATTAAGTAAAGCGTATTATTTACATGAAAAATGAGAATGGCGAGAGACAACAGTAAATTCAGAATCGAAACGTTTTTTTTTTTATTTGGTACAATATTTTTTACATTTTAAGTTTTCCAGTAATGTTGGCCTCACTGGGTGGCTTGCCCGTGCTGAGGCCTTCATTTTTATAATATGAAAATATAATCTACATAATACATTTAAAGAGAAAATAAAACATTTCAAATTAAAAATACGTAATACATAATAATATATTTAAAATTAAAAATACGTAATACATAATAATATATTTAAAATTAAAAATACGTAATACATAATAATATATTTAAAATGAAAATATAATACATTGAAAATAATCTTGTGTGTTTGTGAGTGATGTGTGTTTATATTGGTTTTGTGTGTTACGTGTAGGTTTTATTTTTATTTTATGCTATGACATTTTGGAAATATTGTCTTTTTTGTTTTTTAATCCATTTTGTAATTTTGTGTGTGAATTTATTTTTACTTTCCTCAATTTTAATTTCAAGTTTTACACTGTTGAAAGCTTTTATAGCATGGTATTGGTAGTGTCTTTGTCCAAAGCTTGAATTTACCGTCGGAGTTTTTATGTTTTCTTTGTACGCTTGTCTAACTGGTCTATTAGTGTTATTTTGTGTATGTTGAAATTTATTTTTTTGTCAAAAATGTAGTTTAGTAGTTTTTTAACCCTTAAATGCATACTGTTGCAAAACTGCAACATACCGTTCAAACCACCTTTAACTCTTTGGTGTATACTTAATGCATGCCGTTTTAGAATTATCAAGTTCACGGTAATATATTTTATCGAGTGGCATCACCTTTTTTTTCAAATTTTTTTGTCAAATGTCACTTTTTCTTTAACAAAGTGAAGATTCTCGAAAATTGGTTGGAGGTTAGAATTACAGTTTTGTTTTGCTGTTATTATTTTGATTTTCTTAGGTAAGTAGATACAATAATACAATACTTATATGTAATAACTCGTATTTTTTCGGTACACTTATTAGTTTTGAGAAATTTTTTTAGGGGTTTTATTTTTTTTTCATACGTAAATTGTTCATATTAATTTTTATTAAATACATGGTGTTGTAAACCTACAACAATTTTTTTTAATCAAATATCATTAAAAAATTACAAAAAAATAAAATTCTTTATATTTCCTTGCATATGCATGTAAATATCTACAAAATATTTTTTTTCCAGAAAAAATAATAAATCATGTATTTAAGGGTTAACGTATAATTGGCGTATATCTAGTACGTCACAGCTGTTGAATATTTGGTCTGTATCAGTCGGTCTATGTTTTTTTAGTATTACTTTTAAGATCGTTTTCTGTGCGGTTTCTATGTAATTGATAGCCGAGTTTGTTGCTCCTCCCCAAGCAATAATTCCATATTCTATTATTGATTGGCAAAGTGCAAAATATATTGTTTTAAATTGTTTTATTTTATATATGTTTCTATGTTTAAGAAAATGTGTATAATGTTTATAATTTATAATGTTCTTTAAATTGGCTTTAGCTATGATTAGTGATCAGATTTGTAAACTTCAGTCAGGTACTTCCCAATCCTCCCATACATCTTCCATCTTCTCCTTCCACTCTTACTAACTTCTGCCTGAATTTGTGCGAAATTACAAGAGTTTTATAATGGTAAAATTAGCTCGCAAATCGCTGGTTTCCAACCCCTACAAAAGAATTAACTGTATTCCTTACTAATAATACCACATCATACATTTCGTTAGTCATCTTTCTATCTTTATAAATTCCTTTCACCGTGCAAAAAAATAGGTGTAATAACTTTGTCGAATACGACAGGCTGACTAACATCGAAAAAAAGTAGTGTGAACATAAAATTACGTTGTAACCTCTCCCTCTCTCTCAAAAGCGATGCACTTGGCAGAAAGAGAGGTCACGATGGAACTCTCGGCGGTAACACCACAATGACCCGCTCAGAGGTCTTGGCAAAGTTCCCCAAGTTGAGTGCGTCACAATAAAGAAACGTTTGGCAGTTGGCCCCTTAGCGCTGTCATCGGCTCAACTCTGAGCTGGCACCGCCAGGGTAGGCAGATGAAATTTAATTGATTTGTTGTGAAGTAATATAAACAGATACGAGTGTGCCATCCTTGGCTGGACCACTCTTATCCCGGTGCGAACAGCAGTACATCAGGGGGCACTGACTTGGTAGATCTTAGAACAGGGAGGTTTGATTTTAGACGATGGATAGAGAGGGAAAATGATGAATTAAGTTCTTCCAATTCGTAAAATTCTAATTAAATAAAGCCCCCGCATACCCAATTCCTACCGATTTATAACAAGTTTCTAGTTAATCTTTAAGTTTTTAAGTTCCAAAAAAATATATGTAATTTTTTAAGATAATATATATCCATACATTTGTTGTGCCGAAACGTCAATTATATGAAATTCCTTCGATAGAAAAAAATCGCAAAGTAAGCTCCGAAAATTATACAGGATGTATCGGCACGTACCCGACAAACTTTAATCAGCTATTCCTTAGCACATTTGGAGTAAAAAATGTTATGGGCACTTTGCTGTCCGATAACTTTTTTTTTTAATAAAAAAATTACTTTTCATATTTTCACCACATGTCACCACTGTTTTATCCTTTGTCAAAGTTTGAAAACCAATCTGGCAATATTTTATTCGAGTTTCGTTGAATAATATACGTACGTACCTACATTAGCGTGCTTTTACGATCACAACGCAATGGCACGGCACCATTCGTCTCATTTTTAGCTATTATTATTTAGTGTGTATGAAAGAGCGAACGCGCTTTTTGACACACTTGCTAATAACAGCTGTTGAACACGAGAAACAATGTCAATGGCAGTGACGGAGTGTGGATTTTTTTAATCATTTTTTGTTTTTAATTGAAAAAAAATGTTACCTGACAGCAAAGTGCCCATAACATTTTTTACTCTAAATGTGCTAAGAAAAAGCTGGTTAAAGTTTGTCGGGTACGTGCCGATACACCCTGTATAAATTACGTTTTGTTCTGTTATTTAATATGTTATAGGCATTAAAAAATCACAGTGTATCTTTAAATGCAACTAGAGCATTTGTCGAAAGATTTTTGCTCTATTTCAAATGAGTCGTGTTTTATTAAAAATTTAACCATTTTCGCTTAACAATTATCGTTTTTTCAATATTAGCGCGCTCCCTCTAACATTCGTATATACATATCTCCCTTTCAAACCATCTTTGAAAGCTTACTAAGGGACCTTAATCCCTCCTGACGCAAAAAAACGCTTACCTTTACAAAAATAGGTAAAGGCTTTTTGTGTTCAAACTAATTATAAATACCTTTGAAACGTTCTCTATAAACCACTTCAAAATGAACCGCAAGAATTTACTTAGTGAACGCAACCCAATAGTCTGCACACGCGCGCATGCATATTAGAATTTGTTATCCTTTGTGCCATGCACAAAAAACCTTGTCTTATAAACATTAGTTATTATTAATAAGTCAATTAATTTAATAAGTCACAATATTTCACCAACAAATGCAAATTGACAAAGGGAGATTTTTTCAATTTGTATGGACATTTCAGGCGAGTAATTATTGCTAATAATAATTTGGATTGACAACGTTTATGTTGCAAACAGATATATTATCGAGAAAGAGTGAAGCTTTTTCTATAAAACTAAATATTCAACTCACTTTTGACTGGTGGTGTCGACATTGTCACTTTCGATTCTAGGGGCCTCGATTAATCGATCAACACAGGCCTCCTATTTTGATTTATGCAAAAAGAACATCGCATAAAGACGGGTTTTATTTTATTTTGTGTATTTCAGACACAAATATTATTTTTTTCTGATCATAAGTAATCATCTAGGTATTATTTTCAACGTTATCCCTCTGCAATATGGCAAAAAGCTATATTTGAGATAAATTACTTTAATCTTTTTGACATGTTACTTTCCTCACAAACTAAGAGTAGTAAGGCTTCATTTATATAAAATGTTATTAAAAAAATATAACATGTATTTTTGAATTCTTGATATTTATATATATATTTTTTTTGTCATTTCAAATAAATTCTCAATCACACATACATTTAAAAAAAATGTAAAAATTGATAATACCATTAGTTTGAAAGGAAAATAACAAAATGTGAAAAAAATAAGTTATTCATCCCAAAATTAGCTTTCCGGAGATGCAGCATATTGACACACACGCGACGCGCACGTGGCACGTATAACTTCCGATACATGAAGCCAATACGCTGTAACTCAAACATCCTATCTCCCGCACGAGAACAGCGTTGTAATGGCAAAACAGCGTATTTGTGAGGTCGTCCTGGCAGAATGCTGCTTTTTATGTTGCAATAATCTATCATTACAGCAGTGTTTCATTGTGAATTCCTAAATGGGAAGTAACCTCAATGAACAAATAAAAGTAAGTTAATATGATGTAACTCGACAAATGGAATTGAATCAGCTCCGTAAAGACAAAATGCTGTATCTACAGATACGACATTTTGCCATAACACGGGCGCAATGGCTACAAATAGTTTCACCATTGTGTGGTGTTCACACAAAAAAACTTTTAAAGCTTTTCAAAATTCATTTACCAAACAATGAAACATTCAACGAAACAATTTTCATACAAAGTCAGTTATAACAGCCTAAATTCAATAAATTTTAAAACCAATCTTTTTAACTTAACACATCGTCTAGCTTGGAACAGCGCCACGCGCGGTGAGATGTCACCCTATTGTTTAAGATTTAATTAATTAATTAATTAACACGATGATACGGTCGCTATTCGACAGAATGTCAGATTTCATTTAACGCGAAAAGAAGAGACATAAATATTTTCATTAGAAGACTACATTGTTATAGAATGTCGCGTTTTATGTCATAAATGATGACATTAATAAAATACCACAAAATAAATATTATATACAAGCATAGACATCAAATTAAAAATAGACTTGGCCTAACATGAAATCTGGGTATCACTTTTACGAGCTGGAGGCAAACCACGTGACAGTATTTTTGGAACCAGGAGGCTTCGAGAATGCTTTGAATAAACTGTGACATCAGTCGTACATTGATCGCCGAAGAGCGAACATTGAAACAACCAGACCATGTGCAGAACAGTAAAGTTCGCTAAAGTAAGCAAAGGTTTGCAGCGCTGTCCATTGTGGAACTTTTCTGCACCACGGTCTGAATTAAAGAAAAAAGTGAGGTGGGTAAATTACAACACATTTGTAAAAGTGTTTTTTTCTATAAAGGGTAGCAAAATATTAAATTTAGAAACAAGCCAGAACTTTTGTTTACCCGATTGGGGATTTGTGGTTAAGTTTTTACGCAGTCTGCAAGGACTAGTAATTCAGGCGACATAAGACTCTAATAACGGGGTTTGCTTGACGCTGACATGTTAATTATTTTTGATGAACGTATTACTAAAATCTCAAATGTTTCTAGAGGAATCCCTACGGATGCAAGTTATTTATAATTAATATTAATAAAAACAACACCTTCCATTATCATATTTTATGTAAAATGGTTTGAAAAATGTATAAAAACGTTATTCAACTATAAAATTAGTGTTAAGCTTCAGATTTTATTTTTCTACACGAAGAATTAGTAACTTCCTGTGAAATATCTTGAGATTTTAGTATTACGTTCATCAGAAATAATTTAAATAAACCCCAAGTAAAGATCGATTTTCTAGGCCTGCTAGGGCAAAGTCTACCATAGGTCCATCCATTGGGCCGGGCCGCGCGCAGAATATTCTTTTTACGCGACTTCATCACTTATGTCTTTAAGGCGAAGAATAATGCCAAATCACTATTTTGATTAATCTTTATAACGAATTGGTGTACATTATGAATACCAAAAAATATGCTTTACATAAATTGAAGGTTTTCCTATCACTTCGCTTGAGTAGAATACAAATAAAAAAATAAATTACTCAATAAAAAAATTAACTGCAAACTACAAACAAATTTTCTTTTTCAATAGAAATGTATGAACGCATATAGGAAACAACTTTTAAAAAATACAGTATTATAGCTAAGATTATCTGTGACAGTTTCACTTGATTAACTTTTTCGCTAGGTAAGTTTTTAGATTCTCACGGCCAAAAGCATTTTTGTTGTTTGTTTTTGGGGTGTTATGCCGTGTTGCGCTAACTCCTTCTTTAGCCGACGTTTCGGACAGCGTTGCAGTGTCCATCATCAGGGCAGATCCGGTAGATCCGAAGATCTGCCCTGATGATGGACACTGCAACGCTGTCCGAAACGTCGGCTAAAGAAGGTGTTAGCGCAACACGGCATAACACCCCAAAAACAAACAACAAAAAAACTTTTTCGCTATGTTATAAAATTATTTACAAAATAAATAAAAACCAGTTTTGTGCTTGAAATCGAAAGTTTCTAGACTCCGTTTGTTAAACGATTTTATGCCTATTACTTACGATATAAGGTATACCAAGAATATACACATTTTTGGCTTGTAGCTTCCTCTTAAGAATCCCACTTTATTTTTGATATTTGATGGAGCAAATTCAACCGCAGGTCTGTCCAATACACACGGTCACGCATCCCATATTTTTGTGCACGACTACTGCACTTAGGTCGTTAATATTCTGGATTTATTTCAGGGTATTGTCTCGTCTTAAGCAGATTTTTATCGAGGACCGAATGGATAATGCTTAATTGTATGTACACTGTCAGATTAATTTATTGACACATCAACTAAGAGGGACGGTCACGCCGCCTCCCGCGCTAAGATTTATAACTAGTCACTTACAACTAAGACTTATAACTCGTAACTAACTACTGAGACTTATAACTAATGACTTACATCAGGTGTTTGGCAAGTACGTGCTTTTCAGAATTTTCCGAACACTTAATAGACACATACCATACATTTAATAAAAATACGGGAGTACAAATAATTCATAAAAATAAAATAAGGAATACGTCTCGAGAAGCATTAGAAATATATAAAAAGAAATGAAGATAAAATTTTTTAATGCCCATGTTTAAATAAACAGTAAGTAACCAACAGTTCAATTTTAAGGCTATGCACTACGTCGTGTAATATTTTGAATCGAGCCGCCATCAATAACACTCCTTACGTAGATGGCGATAAGGCTTAAATTCCTGCTTAAAACCTTCCAGCTGTTTTGATTTAGGCGAGAAAAAAACACGGCCAAAAAGTGCCTTTTATTTTATTTTGTGGATGTTCGGGCATAAATATTTAAATGTTTTCCGATCATTTTATAAATAACTTAATTTGCCACATTATACAAAAAAATCATAACCGAAAATGGGTTCGTACAGCCTGGGCCTTTACAATATTTTTTTCTGGGCTTATAAAAAGACTTATCTAAAAAATACTCGATTATTGCCAAGATGTATTCTACTCGCAGTATTTAATTAAAGCATCTGAAACATTTCTAGGCGACTAAATTTTCAAACCAAAAACACATGATTTTGCATTACTACGTAGTGCATCGCCTTAAAGTTGTTCCCTATGTAACTCCACCCTTCTCCTACCCCTCTACCTACTCCTCTCCACCAGATTGTCTTTGATGCTTTCTCCCTCTTGCACATTCTTCCACTTTTCATTTTGTTTACCTTGCAATTTTCCTCTGAATTTAATTGAATTTAGTTTATATCCATTGTCCAGAAGAAAGTTGAGTGCAAACGAAACCGGTCGACCTATATAACTCAATAAAGCGGTTTAAAAAGAGTAATTTTTTAATTTTATACAATTTATTAGTGTTATTTATGTGTGTATCATCATCATCATCATAAAACTGGGCGTGCGGCTATTTGGGGTGTGGAAGTTCTTGACACATTCAAAACACCGTCATTTGGCGCTACCAAAATAACACCAACTATTTTAATGATATCCACCCACGAAGGTTATATCCCCAGAAATGCGCATCAACAAAATACCTTTTTCCGCAACGAATAAAAAACAAGTTTGGACTTTGAAATACTCACAATAAACGGTAAACAAGCGATGATGCAATTAAAAAAAAAAAAAAAATGAAAACACAAAATTGTTAAAATATTTATGGAACGCGCATACACAACGTAAAAAATTCGTTGTGAATACGAAATCATACACTATGTTCATTGATGTATTATACTAGATTAGCCCTGTCTAGTTAAATTCATTTTTAAAATAACGCCACGTAGCGTACGTCACAAATATGGAGATGAACTTAACAACCCAACTCTGTTTAAACTCCTTGTACAAGCTTTCAAATTCTTAAGCGAAACCACGGAGATTTTGTTGTCAGAGGTGTTGTAATATGGACATAATTCAAATTTAAATATTTGGAATTCGGTTATTTTTGTGATTGAATAAATGAACTTGCCCAGCATAGCTGAGAAGCAAAATAGAGCAACAAAAGGTAAAACGCAATGCACAGTCCCCATTTCGCATTGCGACATAATGCGTGGGCCTTTTCATAAATGTGCATGTGAACCAAACCAAAATTGTGTTGGGGTTATTTTTAAATGAATATGCCGTGTCTAGTCTAATTTAGTCTATGACTATGTTGCTATGTAGTAAAGCCATTCATACATTACTATCTGACATATACCCGGCGTTGCTGGGGGTTATCCTTAGGAGATAGACATATACCACAATGGACTTTTCTGTAGGCCTTTTTAAGATATTCAATTTCGTAGTACATTATTTGAATGTACCTCATCAGGTTTAGTCAGCGTTAGCCATGTAAGCGCCGAAAAAAAAATTTACGACTTGATTACAAAACATCGATTTTTCTCTACTTTCTATAAATATAATATGCATGTATTTTATATATACACCTTAAGGAAGAAAATCTCTAAGTGATTGTGAAAACCCCACAGACATAGGAATTAATAGACGAGAAGATAATGGCGAGGGGTAAAATCAACTGTTGAAGAACGAAGGGAGTTAAGCTGACTGTGATTCGTCAATAAATCAATCTGACAGTAAATAGGCATCTCGCATTATAATATCACCATTTACTTCTTAAAAGTAAAATCTGCTTTTGAATGAATAGACATTTTTACATGGGAGCGCAAATTACTCGCCACGTTATGAACAAATTTGCGAAGTCCAAATTCGCAAAAAAATTCGGTTATATTTTCAGAGTCGAATATTTCGTTTAAGTATTTAGTTAAGACTCTTTTATAAATGTTCATAATTTACTTCCCAGCAACCAACCAGCTTTGTGTTTCGCGTCCAGACGTTTCTCGATGTGATAGTAACAACTGATTCATATTATACGATGTGAATATGCTTAAAAAGTAAAATAATGCTTATATATGGAATGTAATACGACAATTGGGTTTATTCTCTTTTTCACATCTATTTTTACAAGTTTTCATAGTACAAGTCAACATTTTGCCGTGTTATTTCGTAAAATGTACCGATGATGCCTCGACCATAGTTCGCACAAGAATGATGACGTCACGTTTTCAAATTTCACTTGAGGCCATACGCGAGCACAGCCGGCTCCAATGGAACCGGTATGGGGAGTGGGGATAATACGCTTTTAATCACTTAGGGCAGGTCTACTAATATTCATATGTCTATGGAAAACCCTATAAAAATACCTTGCGTAGTTTAGAAGAACTAAGCGCACAAACAGACAGACACAGATAGCGACTTTGTTTTATACTATTTAGAGATGTACTCGATGCTGGACCGGAATCAATTGATCGCGTCTAAGATGAATCGATTAAGTCTATAGGTCGTGTATACGATTTCTTTCAGTTCTAAGAGCTTAGTTAGTTCACACCCACTCATCAATAAGCCAGTTATTTTGCATAACGAACGACGTTATGCAAAAACTTTATCTGATACCTAGGCTTATGTCTACCGACTGTCGGAATTATATCCGACCGTGGTCGCAAGTATCCCTAACTAACCATAGATGACGGATTTCGTCAACATCATATTGACACATGGATTTAAATAGTAAAAGAATTCGGGGACGCCCGAGGAATACTTAACGCAAATCTCTACACCGGAATGAGATACTGAGTGGAATTAAATTCGATGTAATGTAGATTTTTAACAGTAACATTGTGGTATACAGTAGTGAATGATGAAAGAAGTCGGAGACGTCCGAGAAAGACATTAGCAAAAGCGAAGCACTACGGGGTCCACTAGTTTAAAAATAAAAGATAGAATTGTTTACGGATGGGTTTGTCCAATGAAACCGATATTTCTACGATTTCGTTGTATTAATAAAAGTTGTTTTTCTAAGCTGAAAAACAACAAAAATGTTATGCAAGAGGCATATCCGAAAAAATACATCGAGCGCCTGCTATATTGGAATCCGTAGATTTAGAAAAACAGTCAAAAATAAAATGTTTTCGATTCGTTGACTGTAAATTATTGGCAAATTATAAAAGTATTTTTGTGCAATTTTGAAATCAGATCTCTAATGAGTTTGCTATGATAGATTCAATGATATTGCGCAAGGTTCAATAATAATAATAACGATTTATTTATCGTTAAATTAATAATAATAAAATAATAATAAGTGTATTATTATCTTTTTTTATTTTTATTTTTCTTTTTTTATTATTATTATTATTATTAATTGAAACATTACACAAATTTATACGACGAGAATGTCAACATTTTTATAAATCCCAACCAGGAATTATTAGATTCCTGGTCAAATAAAATTATACACGCAAAACACTTCAATTATAACAACCGAACGTATGTTGACAATTTTTCATCAAACAAATGGTTGAGTATTGGAGAGTTGAGCGCAGAAATAGAAGGATTTATGCTTGCCATTCAAGATAGAGTCATTTACTAAAAATTATAGGAACCATGTAATCAAAGGTACAAATCTAATTGATGATTTATGTAGAAAATGTTTGGCTTTTCCGGAAATTATAGAACATATTATATCGGGATGTTCTATATTAGCGCGGTCCGAGTATACATTTAGGCATAATCAAGTTTTAAAAATAATTCACATAACTTGATTGACTGCCGTAATATAGTACCATTTTACGAATACGAACCAAATTAATTTTTAGAAAATTAATTTTATAAAATATATAATGATAAAACTTTACTAACAGACCAAAGATTTATGTAGAAAATGTTTGGCTTTTCCGGAAACTATAGAACATATTATATCGGGATGTTCTATATTAGCGCCGTCCGAGTATACATTTAGGCATAATCAAGTTTTAAAAATAATTCACATAACTTGATTGACTGCCGTAATATAGTACCATATTATGAATACGAACCAAATTCATTTTTAGAAAATGAATTTTATAAAATATATTATGATAAAACTATACTAACAGACCGAACGATTAGTCATAATAGACCCGATATAGTTTTAAATAACAAAATTAAAAAAAATAACTTATATCATTGATGTCGCTATTCCAAATTCCTGTAATATTCAAAAGTCTTAAAAAATAATAAAATACACAGATTTAGGAAATGAGATTAAAAGAATTTGGCATTCTCAAACTGTAAAAATATTACCATTTGTTATTTCGGCTACTTGCATTATACCTAGCTCTCTCATTCAAAATTTAGGCGAATTAGATCTGTCAAAGAATTTATATATACAAATGCAAAAATCAGTCATTTTAAGGGTCATTCCGCCGTTTCGTTCAAATTTGCCTGTTTCCGCGGATTTTTTTTTTTTTGCCTTTTTACTATATATTTTTATAGAAATGGGTTCCCGTACCTATCAGATGTATAAAAGTGAAAAGGGCACCTTTGTGCGACACTTGGATTCGAAGAAAATTGATGGAAGGTAATGAAGGTGTGGATGGTAATGAAAAACTGTTGGATGGTCATTTAAACATTTGGATGGTAATGAAGTTTGCTAATGAAATATTAATAGATGGTAGTGAACATGTTTAGGGTTCTTAAAATGTCTGTGAATAATGAAATTTGAATAGAAATTGAATAATAAAATAGATTTCAAATCATGCTAAGTATCATTTGACGTGGTGAGCGGATTAGGAAAAAGAAGAAAAACCTATTATAGTGAAAAACTAAATGCTTTATTCAGACTTTTGAACATTGGAGACAAGAAATACATTTTTTCATACGTAATCAGTTCTGCTTACTTATGCTTTTGCAATATCTGTATGAATTGTTAAAAAATAATGGAAAAAAAATCAAAATACAAATTAAGAAAAGGCAGCTGGAACATCAAACCCAACACAACTAAAATTTTCCTATTATACTACTTACCCAGAAATTATAAGGAATAGTCAAATTCTTTATAATTACGTTTTATAAGTAGGTTTGTACACAAGAAATACAAAATTTTTACATTCCTAAGCAAACATTGTAATATTTGAAAAATAGAAATAATAAAAATAATAATTAAAAATAAGAAAAAATCAGAAGTCAATTGAAATGCAGTTTAAAATAAAATCAGAGATACTTAAAACAAACACAACATATGTAACTAATAAGTACAAGATAAAGGTCTTACATCTAAATAGGAACATAATATTTAAGGAACTTGAGATCATTCTTGTGAAAGTTTTTGCTGGAAAACTATTTCAAATCAAAGTTCGGCAAATTTTTGAAAGTGAATTGTCCTCTTTCATTCTCATCTGGATCTTGCAAGCGCTGAAGAATTTGTGATTCCAAAATGAAATCGTCGTCACTAATTGTTGGCCAGACAAATTTTTTGGAATTCCCTTGAGCTTTTTTCAAAAAAATTACTTTGTACTCTAGTGTGTACTCATGTTTTCCAATAATTTTCCCAATGAAATGATGTGTCGTGTTAGTTATTTTATATTATAACCATTATCCTGTCATCTAAGTAGTATTTGAATGGCGCCTCCTTATCCTCTTTGTTGGTTTCCTCGTCAATGTCCATGTGTGGGAGTTCCACAGTTTTGGGGGACTGCTGTTTTGATTCATCGAAATCAGGATATTCTACTCTTAGGGATCGGATGAACTTCTCGAACTCACATTGATCGAAAGGATTGAATTCTTGCGTACTATTTTTATAAAGGGAATAATGCTGATAGTCGAACGGGACGTTTGAGAGTATTTTCACTTTACATTTCTTTTCTATAGTTTTAGCAGGCTCTGGCGTTGAAGCAATAGTATCGTCCAAAAACATGGAGCCGTCGAATTCGCGCAATAGCATATTGTCATCAATATTATTGAAAATAGTAGGCGAGTCAATTTGTAGGCTTAAGTTTTCAATATTCATGTCAACTGTGACATCTATACAGGCTTCGTCATTTTCTACATTCAGTACTCCCAGATGTTTGCTGTGCTTACATAACAGATTGCTGTGTTGGCAACTGAAACAGCTGAGGCTTCTTAAAACAACACTGTACGTTTTGTAGCTGCAACCCCTTCAATTTCTTTTGTTCGTTTCTTTTCTCGTTCCTGAGTTTGCTTATCTGGTCCTGTAACGTCTTAATGATTTTCAATGATCTATACCTCAATTTTCTAACATTCGTTAGACCACGCACATTTTTTTTAATGATTTGTTGTTCATTCTCGACTGCGAGAGGGTCAGGATCTAGAGTATTTTGCACATTATTGGGTACTTCCTTGACATTTTCATGAATTGGAGGCATATTTTCTACTGTAATCGTTTCTATTTTACGCTGCTCCTCTTTTTTCTTCCAATAATTTACAGAGTTCTTTCGCCATCTTCGTCTTTGCTCTCTCTGGGCTCTTTCACTCATATCTTCAATGCTGCAAATCTTTTTTTGCGCTTTTCGCATTAAGTATCTTTTTTTTTCTTTCGCTTTCTGAAGACTGTACAGTTCCGGATTGTTTTTAATCTCAGCATATTTTTGTTGCTTACGCAGCCTGTCCTTGGATAACTTTTCTTCTTTTTTCAGTTTTTTATTTAACTTTGCCATTGTGGATTATGGTGTTTAGCCTGTAACAAATAATAAAGAAAAATTATCATAAGTATCGGATCAAGTGAGAAGTTGAATAACAAATATGGATAATTTCAATTGCGTTACTTTTACAGGAGAGCCCAAAAATTGTTACACTACTTTTATATCTTTGTTTAATATTTTTTTCCCTAAATGATTTAAAATCTAACAGTAATGATATGGTTTTTTAATCAAGAAATTTGCGTTGGACTCTTAATAATGCCCTTTATATAGATTTTTGTTCAAATCTGGATTTGTTTGGAAACTTGAAATTTTGTAAAAATTCATCTGTTTTAATAGACAACTGAAGTAATGAAGATAAGTAATGAAAATAATTGTGACTGTAGGGGAATAGTTAAACCATTTGTTTAATATATTATTCGTTTACATTTGAATAATTATAATTATATTATTGAATAAAAAAATCGATTTTCAAATAAAAATTCGCAGGGTAAATTTTAACAGATTGTTTTTCCATATCAGTAAATAGATAAAACGAAAATATGTATTTCACCAAAACTGAAATTGTCCGACGCTAGAACGCAAGAAACTGCTTTTATTGATAATATTAACTTTTATGAACCCCCAAACATGGTCCCAGATGCACGTAAAAATAACCCTTACAAATTTATCATTACCCTCCACACCTCTAAATTACCATCCGGCAAAAAATTTTACGATACGGAAGGTAATGAGACGGAGGGTAATGAGGTTTTGACAATCTTTCCTTAATAACTCGCTTAATAATGACATTACAAATATTTATGTTTCAATAAAAAATAGTCCGACTAATTATAGTTTATAGGTTCATGATTCGAATTTTTAAAACATGTACTTACTTTAAAAAATGCTGGAAGGTAATGATGCCTGGTCGGTGACAAAGTCGTTTTCGAGCACGGAGATCGCAGATATTTCTTTATTCAGCGACGCACGTCCTCCCCCGTCCAGATATAGCGGTACACTGATTAGTAACGGAGGCGCGGGGTGGGGTACAGCTGACGAACAGTGACAAACACGGTCACAATTTTAATTACCGCTTTGGCGGAAGACGACAGCGATTTTTTCTGGACAAAAACAAAATCTCAATTCTTTCTATGATACAGTAACTTTAAAAATAAATTAAACACCAATAAATATGCAAAATTAGTTGTACATTCAGGTCGATTAATGAATGTAGTGATTTTACTAGTGTAAAATGTTCTTATTTATTGATCAATTTACCGGTCCCTCATTTACACGGGGAAGGTAATGAGATTTTAGCATGTTTTTTGTATACCATAAAGTTATTAAGTAACAAATGCCTAATCCGGTAAATACTACTTTTTCCTTTTTTAAATAACTACATTTTCCAATAAAATTTTCTTGAAAAACATTATTTTTCATATGACTTTTTTGCAAGAACATGCGATTTGAACGAAACGGCGGAATGACCCTTAAATACATGTAGGATTACGAAAGATTTTTAAAATATTTATATTGAGGGATCGGTAGGATTTATAGGGCCAGTTAGGAGTTATAGCGAGCCGAACCCTATCATATTAAAATATCTGGAGTCGGTGAATTATTTTCCCATTTGATCTCTGGTGAGTTGACGTGTTGTTCTTGTATTGTTTTGTATTCATTATGCTTATATAATGCGCTTGCATACTGTGGATTGACTAGATGATCATTTGTGGAAAAGTGTGTGGAAGGGTTTAGTTTTTCCTGTGGGGAAGATTTAACCCGGACATAAAGTCGGAAAAATAGTTTATTCCAGAATGTATGCAGGGGTGGTGAAATGTAATATTCCATATTTAAAAACAACAAGACAAATAATAAGCATACACATATAGGCAATGCGGAATAGAAGTGAAAAATGTGTGCATGCAGCCGTTTATGGAGGATATTTAATTGACAGCCCTAATTTGTTGGAACTTATTTGCATTAATGTTCCTGCTAGGCAAACTCGCAGTAAAGATACTTTTAAATTTAACAAGAACCTCAACACTAATTATTCTATTTTTTCACCAATTCCTAGAATTCACAACCTTGCGAATAAATACTGTGAACTTATAGATATATTTGGTTTTGACAATTTTGTGAGCTTTAAAAGGCAACTTATTTCGATTTTATCGGCTAATAATTAACTTTTATAGCTTTAATAATTTTATTACATCTTTTCCCATTCGAAACCTTTCAAGTAAATTATATCCATATTTGTTTGTTTTTTATTTGCTCTACTATACACTTATAATTGTATGCATATACCTACTAACTACTTTTTATACATAACACTATGTTCCATCTCAGATCTTATTATTTCTTATTCATGTCGATATTGCTAAATTCTATTAGTTTTTGCTTTTTACAGGTGCAACTCTTATTTTGTTATTTTTTTTAAATCTCTGTTATAATGTTCTTTACCTCACGAGTAAGTTATACTCTAATTTATATTGGTTTATCGATTTGTTAAACACACAATTAATACTGGGTTTAAACACACCCACTTACTTACTTTTTATGTTGAACTTTCTTTTACTTACTATTTCATGCTTGGGTATATTTTATATTGAATCCATCTTATTAGTGTTTTGCTAATTTGCACAAAATTTTATTATATGTGTTGCTTTCTTACAATTAACTCCATTTATCTTCTTATGTTCAATTATTGTAATGAATGTAAATGTATATTTTCATGTAAAAGCCCATTTGGGCGTAAATAAAATAATAAATAAATAAATAAATAAATAAATATTTGAAAATCTCCCGTCTCCAAGGGGGACTCCATCCAGGCAACCATGGCAGTGATGATAGTGTTATTTAATTGGCGTAGTCTTTGCCATAAGCTACCCATGTAGTGGCGGAGAAGCGCTCTGAAAGAGTGCACTCGTCCCTCCAGGAACATTGCCGTAGCGCTGCAGTACCTCCGTAGGCGGAATAGTTGGCGATAAACATTATTGTAAGTGACTTTTAGCTTATGCCCTTGGGATGCAGTGTAATCTACCCACAGTTCTGACGCGTACAGCGATGTGCAGAATGCGTTGAATATGATCCTTTTGACGTTTGTGCTACAAAAGTGAAAACGCCTTGACAGCATACCCGCTCTAACGGATATCATTTTTCTTTGTCTTTCCATATCCTCTGAATGAAATGTTACATAGTTATGAAATGTTACATGAAATGAATATTACCCAATGAAATGTTGTATCTATAATTTTTTTAATGGTTTTATATTGTGTGACGTGTTTTTAAAAGTTGAAATACCGAATAAACCCAGTTGCTGACGAGCTTGCTCAAAAGTTACTGCAGATGTTATCGTTAAAGCTGCAATCTTAGGTACTTCATCATGGATGCAGCGATATGTCGCGCAAATATAGTTCTTGGACCTTGTCTTAGGACATGGTCTTAGGACCTTGCACGCAACCTTCCCATAACGCCACATAGTCCTCGTGTTCTTCTAGCTCCACGTAGTTAGCTGGAAGTCAAAAGAAACCTGCAGTCGAGCTGATGGCAAGCATAGAAAATCCATAATAATTAATCCAATTAATTTTATTTTAAATTTGAATAAAATAAAATATGAAGAAGCGTATTTGCACCCCGATAAGATTTGCGATTGTTGCGCTACCTCATCTTTAGCCAACGTTTCGGACAGCATTACAGTGTCCATCATCAGGGCAGATGTGATGTGGAAAGGCCTGCAATCCCGATTTTAACAGGAAAACGAATAATTTAAACGTATTGTTAATAAATCAGCAATATTAGATTAATATTAATAGAACACCTTATATATATATCTATCTCTATCCTCCTCACGTACTCCTACAGACATATGTGCACACACGTATACGAGTTCAGTACGTCTACACGTATATAAATATATATACGTATATAATAAGTTTAGACGTTTATATAGACGTATATGCACGTCTGATTGTATCTGGGTTGGCCCGTATAGACTAGAGGGAAAATCCGTTCTCTAGGTCAAACAAGAGAAAAACCAGCTTCATTGATTTTATATTGAAAAACTTTCCTTAGGGAACAAGTTTTACATAAAGCCATACGTAAATGGTAATAAAAAACGGTCTTATAGTAAAATAGCTTTTATGCTTTATTTGCGACAAATTCGTAATGTATAAATTGAGCAGTTTAATCGTGGTGGCGAGTCATTGGTAAAATGGAGTCAAACCAACCAATAAAAAAGTTTTTTTTACCAAAATACATCTATTTGCAATTTTCGACCTAGTTGCACCATCTCTTGGGCCGGCTGGAAGTCAATTTCAAAGATTTTGTGTTTTGAAAATTGAACCTCCCTCCCTAGAGACTGGCTCTTAAACCTTTAAAATGTATTTTAAAACTAAAAAAAACTTGTTTCGGTTTGACTTAGGAATGAACCTTCCCCCCAAGATACACGATTGTATACATTCTGCCCAAGTTTGCTTTTAATGCTCATAACAAAATCATTTTTGGAAATATCGAAAAAATAATTTTAGTGTCGTTTTTAACCTTTATATATAATTTATTTTTTATCAAAAAAAAGAAACCTCATTCAGAATAACCTTCTTAGTAAAATAAATAAATTCCCGACATTGGAAAATTGTTATTAGTACTCGCTTCAATAACTGGAATGTGAGTTGATTGATTGCGTTCGAGTTGGAAAATTAAAAAAAAATCATTCCTCTGAATTTAAATACAGAGACGTATAAGAGTATTTCTCAAAAAAAGTGTACATTTTGGAAAAATAAAGTGTGCCTAGAAACAGTTCAAAAATTACACATGTTTTTAATTAATCATACAAAAAAAATATGCACCATTTTGTAGAATAAATATTACACTTTAACATATCGAAGAATAAACATTACAATCGTATTAATTCGCAAATATTTTAATTTTTTAAAAAATATCGATTTTTACCTTCCATACAAAATAAAATTGCCACCCTACCCACCTCATTTGTTTATACTTCATAAAATGCGATAATAACGTTATAATTTGTGATTTTTTGTAAGTTTTAGGGTCTTAATTAAATGTAGTTTCTGTACAAAGTAATTTTCTATGGGGTTTCATAATAAATTAATAATTTATGCACAAAAAACAAAATGAGACATAGTCATTTACTTTTTAGTAACTACTCTTTAGTTACGTTTTATTAGTACTTCCACCGTAATTTTTGAACCCATTTGTAAAATTTAACATGGGCAACACTAGCCTCTTTCTGATTAGTTGTTGGTCTGACTTCTCCGCCATAACATTAATTGTTAAAATCAGTAACAACGTGTTTCTTTAGTGGGACCACTATTTCGTAACAGGAAATATTATAGCCTTTTTTCACAAAACGGTAAGTCTTTTTCTACTCATCTTTTTGTAATATGTGCGGAACGAACATTGCTAAGCTTACATATTAACACTTTTAAATTTTATCAAACCATTGACTTTTTATAACATAAATTCTTATTACAATTTCGTAACGTTTGTTATGAATTTCGTAACGTAACGAAAAAGTTCAATGTAAAGCTGAGTGTACACAGTTACAACGTGATTAAGAAAACGTAAGTATATTGTTAGTGTGTCTAGCATTTTTATGAAAGTCTTATCTAAGTTTGGTAATAATGTAATATATTATGCACAATGCACAAATATACATATGTATTTAGATATAATAGGAAAAAAATAAAATTTATTATACCATAGAGCAGATCTGTTGATGGCGCTGGAAAGTAGGTAGGTTGTAATACATAGGATGCGCTGGAAATTCCTGATGGTCAATGGCAGAGCAGGTTTCGTCGGACTTGTATGTTTTATCATCGCGATTATATGGCATTATACATAATGACAAGTACTTGAAGATCAAGCTGAGCCGTCCAATACTGGTTTTATTTTAAATAAGCTTTAGGCACTCATACACACTATCCGTTCTACAGGCGCTCTATACAATATTTATAAGTGCCTTAAGTTTTTTATAAAAGCTTATTTAAATATAAATTTATTTTTATTTACTCTGATAAAACCATAACTACAGCATAACTTTTTTTTAGGAATGCCCCCAAAAACGAATGCCGAAAGGCAAAAAGCTTACAGAGAAAGACTGAAAAAGGAAAAGCCAAATAAATATGAGGAAATCCGAATTAAGCATTTAACAAAAGTTAAAGAAAATATCAAAAAGAAAAAAGAAATTCTTACAGAAGAAGAAAAAGAAGAGCTACGAGCAAAGTGGAGACAAGCCAATGATAAAAGAGCTGAAAGAAAGAAAATGGCTAATCCTATGACACAAGACAATAATACATTTGAAGATAGAAAAAATGATAAAAAAATCCTAAAGGAAAGACTACAAAAGCTGACTGAAGAAAATACTCGATTAAAAAGTCGAAATAAGAATTTAAGACAGTGCTGTAATCGGATGAAAAGGCAAGTGAACATTCTGAAAATATTATTGCATAAACAAACTAAAACTAATAATGATGCTATTTCCATTGAAACTACTGAAACTCCACGGTGTGACGATACACCATTAACGAAATCAAATAGTTTTTTAGAAGAAACTTTACCAAATGTGTCCACGCCAGAAAAAGATAAGGTGAAAAGAAAGCTAATTTTGCTAAATACAATTACAGATTCTTTAAAGACAGAGTTCAATAAAGCAGATCCCAGAGAAAAGAAAGTACTAAAAAAAGTAGCTACAAACCAAATAGTAAATAAACACAAATTAAAAACAGCTATTTCTAATGTTCTTGGGCTGAAAGGAAGAATTAGAATGACGAAATCAAGTAACCAAATTAAAAAGAAATACCAGAAAGAAATCAAAGATTTCTTTGAAAGAGAAGATGTAAGTAGATCTAGCGCGGGAAAAAACGAGTGCATAACGAGAAACAAAGAAAAAGTACAAAAGCGATATTTAATTGAACCAATATACAAGCTCTACAGAAAATACAGGACAGAAGGTGGTAAAGCATCTATACAAACTTTTTATCGGTTCCGACCGTTCTCCGTTGTGAAACCAAGACTTCAAGATAGGAATACTTGTGCTTGCATAAAGCATTGCAATTTATCTTTCAAAGCAAAATCGTTGAAGAAGCTAGGTTTGCTTCAAACATCTGACATTGATGAACTTATGAAAAATGTCACTTGCAGCAAATGTTTCAAATGCATGTACTCCGAGTGTTCTGAATGCAAAGATAAGAAACCAGATATTGATTTGACCATAAATGAAGATAGTCCCGTGCAGTGGCTTCAATGGAAAATGGGAATACATATCTATACTAAAATTGGAATAAAGAAATCTGAAGAAAAGCAGACAAAGAAGTATTCAAAACAAGTAGTGAAAGGAACTGTGATTACATTAGTTAAAGAATTTCAAGATGATGTACAAAAATTTAAAACTCATTACTTCAATGTTTTGCATCAGTACCTAGCATGGAAAAAGTGTATTGAAAACCTTGATGAAGACGAAGCTGCATTGATTTGTGATTTTTCAGAAAACTTTTCATGCAAGCAGTCGGAAGAAATTCAGGCTGTACACTTCGGAGGATCCAGGAATCAGGTCACATTGCACACTTGCGTACTTTACAGAAAAAATGTGAATCCCAAATCCATATGCTCCATATCCCCAAATAATGAACATGGTCCTGGAGCAATCTGGGCTCATTTGGATCCAATAATGAAACTATGCAAATACTTTAACATTAAAAAGATTCATATCTTTTCTGATAGTCCTGCAACTCAGTACCGCCAAAAACATAATTTCTTTTTGTTCCAAAAAAATATAAAAGATTACGGATTTAAATATGCAACTTGGAATTTCTTTGAAGCCTCTCATGGAAAAGGCCCAGCTGATGGGGTTGGTGGAGCATTGAAACGACAACTTGACAATCATATTTCACACGGCAATGATATAACCAACGCAAAAGAAGCATATGACTATTTAATGGTTAATAGCAAAGTAAAAATGTTTTATATAAATGAAAACGACATTCAAAAGATGACCAAAATGATACCTGAAAACATTGTTCCTATAAAAGGTACAATGAAGCTGCATCAAATTTCAACGGATGGCAACACGTCAATTAAATATAAATTGCTGAGCTGCTTTGATTGCAATAAAAATATCTGTTGCAATTGTTACTACACAAAAGAACACGAACTTCTATCCAACACCCTATCAGAACCAAAAGCACAATGTAGTTACATACGTCAAGCCTTGAAAAAACAATACCCACCAGCTAAAAGATTCAAAAGAACAAATAGTTCTACTACGACCGAAAGTGATATCAGTTTAATTTTACGTAGTGATTCAAATCTAATAGATATGGAATTTGAGAATGAAGGTCATTTAAAGATAACAGATGACGGAGAGAGTTTTAAAAACATAGGAGTGAAAGTTGATTTGAGATTAGATATTAAAGAGAAAACGCATTTTAGGATCAAAGACAAGGAAACGCAGGTAAAAATCTAATAATACCCCTTAGAATTCTGAAATTTCGAATAGTATCAATGGGATTATTAATAAAATACACTTCAATGATTATTTTTTTAATTTTTAGGACTCATCAAATAAGGAAAAAGGCAAGAAACGAAAACCCACAGAAAAAGAAAAAGCAACAATGTCATCTTCATCAAAACTTATATCTGCAAACCGTACTTTCTATGATACTGAAATAAAATGCCTCAAAGAAGAAGGATTAATAACTGAAGACGAAACATATTCTACACAACACGATGAAGAAAAAATAAAAAATAAAGGAAAAGGAAAAGGAAAAACAACAGTAAAACACCAACAAGTTATAGAAGAACAAAAATATCCCATTGATATAATACAAACAGATGACACAGAAAAACAAAGTAAAGAAATAAAAAGTCATATGATAGAAGGGTTAACCACTGATTTAAATTCAATGCCAATAATTTTTTTCGACGATTTAGTAACTGACGAAGTTATAATTACAGTTGATAAATATTTGTCGGATGCAATAACATTTAATGAAGCAGAATTTAATTTCAATAATTTTGATGACAATATCGGAGATGTTATAATAGGAAATAATAATGCCATAGAAAATAACACTGATATTGAAAATATGAATAATGAAAATGAAATTGAAGATTCTCACAAAATCAAAGATAAACCATGTGGAGTGACTATTCTTAAAAACGAAAAACTGGAAAATATCCATACAAAAAAGAAAGTGGTTCGTAAGGGCCTTATCTCTAAATCTCTATCACTAAATGACTATATTCATGCGCCAAAGCGGAGTGATAAACCAAAGACTGAAAAACTGACTGTGAAACCAAATGTGTCTTGGAAAGATTTCAATTATTATAAAGATGAGGAAGAAATTTATAAAACGCTAATGGATAGTGATTCAAACTAAATAATTGTATGTTATTAAATTTTTAATAGTTTAAACAGTGCCTGTTCTTTAACTTCTTAAGATTTGTTGAATATCGTGTTAGGTACTTAAATTTGGGAGCTGATAATTTGATTAAAAAAAAAATATTTGTACTCCCTTGTTTTTTTTAAGCCCCTTACAACGGGTATAACAAAATACAAGTATTTGGGTCGTGAGTTTATGTATGTTTGTAGTATGTACAATAAATAAAAAAGTAAAGGATAATTACTTACATTTAAAAAAGACGACAACAAATTAAATTTAATAAATAATAAAAAAAGTAAAATAAAATTTGCCATTGTGTAAACAAGCCTTATGTTTACTATTTAGTTACGTCTTATGACTATTTCGTAACACTATTTCGTAACTACATTTTCGTTACGTACATTTATTTTGAGAAATACTCATAAACTGATTATAGTGCTATATAGCCAACGAATTCGCCTATATTTTACCGTTTATCCTGTATTTTTAGGATGAGTAAAAAAAATATCATTGTAAATGCGCGAATTCTGTCAAAATGGCATATTATGGCGTGCGATCACTCAAGACGTTTTGAAAACTCGGCAAAATATTCCGAAAATCACTGGAGTGGATAATGTATCAGTTTTACTGCTTATTTTCATCCAGGAATAAATTATTCCCCCCAAAAGATTAAAATAAAATTTTAAAAATAGATTAGTATTTTATTATTAAGTACTGTAGCATTTTATATCGAGGCGCACTTAAAGTAATTTTTAACAGTAATACGGAAATTATAGAAAAATATATTGCTTTCAAAAGAAAAAGGAGGTGTGCAAATTTTATGGGCCAAAGCTCAAATTTAGAGGGGTTTTATAGAAAGAATCCGTTTATTCCTTATTGTTACAATAAATGTGTTATGTTATAATATAAAGAATTTTAATGATATGGACATATTTTCGTGTAACTTAATAACATTTAAAAAAAGATAAATCAAATAACAAATGAATAATGTTTAATAACACACAGCAAGTTACCATACTGTTGCTATGAAACCAGTACAGTTGCATGCCATTCATTTTATAAATATTTGTTCATTTTAGTAGTTGTAGGTATAATATCATGCATAATATTGTGTGACACAGGAATGTCCTAGTGAGATGTGTAGATTATGTTTTTTTATGTTAAAAACTAGTTTTTGAATAAATAAATATTGGCGATTATTGCTGTTGTTATCGCAGTGAGGATATATACAGAATGTATCGGCACGTACCCGACAAACTTTAACCAGCTATTCCTTAGCACATTTGGAGTAAAAAATCTCATGTGCACTTTGCTGTCCGGTAACGTTTTTTTTTAATAAAAAAATTTACTCTTCATATTTTCACTACATGTCGTTGTTCATGTTTTGAACTGTCACTGTGTTGAGTTATCATGGAACCGTCTAAATATATATTACCAGATGATGTGTTCCCGGCGTTGTTGGGGGTTATCCTTAGGCGAAAGACATATACCATCGCGGACTTTTCTGTAGGCCTTTTTAAGGTGTACAAATCCGTAGTACATTCTTTTGATGTATCCACAGACATAGGAATTAATAGACGAGAAGATAATGGCGAGGGGTAAAATCAACTGTTGAAGAACGAAGGGCGTAAGGCTGACTGTGATTCGTCAATAAATCAATCTGACAGTAAATAGGCATCTCGCATTATAATATCACCATTTACTTCTTAAAAGTAAAATCTGCTTTTGAATGAATAGACATTTTTACATGGGAGCGCAAATTACTCGCCACGTTATGAACTAATTTGCGAAGTCCAAATTCGGCAAAGTAAGGCAGCTTCTATTTTCAGAGTCGTAGTTAGTTTCAGAGTATTTAGTTAAGACACTTTTACAAATGTTTCATAATTTACTTACCCCAGTAAACAACGATGAGCACACTTGAGAATCGCTACATTGTGATGTGATAGTATATGTTTCTAAAACTGATCCATATAATACGGTGTGAATAAGCTTAAAATAAAGTAAAATAATGCTTACTTATGGAATGTAATACGACAATTGGGTTTATTCTCTTTTTCACATCTATTTTTACAAGTTTTCATATCACAAGTCAACATTTTGCAGTGTTATTTCGTAAAATGAACCGATGATGCCTCGACCATAGTTCGCACAAGAATGATGACGTCACGTTTTCAAATTTCACTTGAGGCCATACGCGAGCACAGCCGGCTCCAATGGAACCGGTATGGGGAGTGGGGATAATACGCTTCTAATCACTTAGGGCAGGTCTACTAATATTCATATGTCTATGGATGTATCTAATAATGTTTAGACAGCGTTAGCAATGTAAGCGTTTGTAAATATGTTTCTTACGACTTGATTACAAAACATCGACTCTTTTCTCTACTTTCTATAAATATATTAAGCGTTTATTATTTATATAAACCTTCCGGGAGAAATTCTCTAAATGATAGAGGAAACCCTATCAAAATCCGATTCGTAGTTTAGAAGAACTAAGCGAACAAACAGACAGGCGCCTTTGTTTTATACTATTTAGTGATTAGAGACGAGAGACATTCGACCTTGTGGGCATCCTGAAATAAGTAGAAAAAAATGCTACATAAAAATTAATTCTAGTACTTGTAGAAACCATTCTACGAGAGAATCCAACATAAATTTACTAAACTACAAATTAGGAAATCCACTGAAGGAATGAACAACGATTTTTGTATTACTTTTAACGGGAAATGTACTCATTAATTATAAATTAAACTATTAAAAACACATATCTTTAATTTGATAATCATAATCACAAAAATAAACTATAAATCTCGCACACATTTTCAACGGTAGTTGAATTAGTTTGTGAAAATACAAATAATTTCGTTGAACTAAAAATTTCAGTCGGAAATGGCTGTTCAATTTTCATGACGCCAGAGCTCACCATTTGAGAGACTTTTAGTGCTTTATATATACAAACCCGAGGAAAAGTTAAGAAAAGTTCGGTTATGTCCATACGTAGTATAGAGAATTGCCATATTTTACAATCTAATTTGGATAAATTGTATCATTGGTGTGTGATCAACTCATTATTTCTTAATATTCAAAAGTGCCAAGTTATTCGTTTTCGTAAAATCCAAAGTCATGTTACTTATGAATATTCTTTAAATAATGTACTATTGACATCAGTCGCTCAGATCAGGGACTTAGGTGTTATATTTGATGAAAAGTTTACATTCACTCTGCATGTAAATGATATAACAAAGAGCGCTATAAAAATGCTTGGTTTCATATTATTATGCAGAACGGCGAGTGATTTCAAGTCACTTGACTGTTTGAAAACATTGTACACTTCTTTAGTAAGAAGCCAGGTAGAGTATAATTCGCCTATTTGGTCCCCATTGTATAAAACGCATTCTGACAATATTGAAAGGGTACAGCACAAATTTCTAAGATTTATTAACTTCAAAATGAATATTCCAATTCAAAATATTAACTATGTTCTTTTGATGAAACAACTCAACTTAATAACGCTATCAGATAGGCGGATCATCTCTGACCTTGTACTTTTAAATAAAATTATTAATAATTCCATTGACAACCCTGAAATTCTCGCCAGAATAAAATTTTACGTACCGACTAGAAATACGAGACAAATTGCTACATTTTTCTGTGACAATTTTAAAACCAACTATGAAGCTCATACACCTATAAATAGACTACATCATTTTGGTAATAAATTTGGGAATATTGTAGACATGCTTAAAGATTCCGTATTAGTTATAAAACGAAATCTTTTTAATCATTTTACTGAGATGTATGAATTCACAACTCCGTAGTGAATACACTTTTGCTTTTACATGTATACTTATGTTCCTTAATACATATTTAGCTTTCCGTAATCCACACTATTAATATGAATTTACCTTAATTTAATCAAAAATCATAAGTTATTGTAAACTATGTAACACCACTGTATTACTTGTTAACTACTTTTGTAAAAGCCCATTAGGGCGTAAATAAATAAGTAATTCCGTTCGCGTGTAATTTTGGTACGTGAAATTCACGCCGGTCTAAATTTGGCAAGTAACCATAATATCACATGATATGCTGCGTATGTAATACGGAACGAATTTCTTCCTAAGTCGTGGTTCAGCTCGCGTGTTTATTCTATTTCAGCACGCTGTGTGTAAAGAGTAAATTTACGTATGTGCAAGTAATGAATGGAGTAGGTACTTTGTACCTAGTCAATACGGGTCAAGAACGACATCTGGTAAGTGCCTACCTATGTACTATCAGAGAAGGAAAATAATTAATAAAAATGTAGAGCGACGAAGCAATCGCAGTTACGCGACTCTCTTGTTAATAACGAGAAAACAGATAAATTAAATTATTGTCATTTTTTCTACATTAACTTCACAAGGAGAAAAATGACTATTGCTAATTTATTAAGAAGCTCTTCAAATTATTGGTAATTCCGGTTAAAAATGTGATTGCATCACGATGGCGGAACACGTGTTCATGAAAATCCTAATGTTCAGAGAAGTCGAGTACATCCAGTTTCTAGGGTGGGAGGTTTGATCCCCAGTAAAACAATTTTTTAAAAGACATTTTAAAATAGATGTATTACCCGGAAAAAATGAGTATGGCTAATTTATTAAAATCCTGATGATAAAAACGTGATTTGACGCCGTGTAACGTATGCAATTTTAGGTAGGTACATTCCAATGTTTAAAAGGAAACGGTAGAGCTGAGATCTCATCTCAAGATTGTGGGAATAATTTCCTGTCAAGTAAGTTAAGTGATCATAAATAAAAGAGTGAGTTCTTAATGGAAAATATATTGAAACATCAAAAGCAACTACAAAGGAGTACAGATGATAAACATGTAATCATAGAAATAAATATAGGCACATACCCGATGGACTCTTGAATTAAACTAAACTAACTTAACGTGAAACGAAAGAACGACAACGAATGGCGAACGAAAACTTGCTCTCGGCAGCGGGGAACGGACCCGGGACGGAGGCCAGGACATCCTTCTCTTAGTGGAAGCAGGAGGACGCAACTCCTTCAATGGACGCCTGCAGGGGCATCAGGCCTGCAGCACGTGGTAGTCGACCAGACTCTTCAACGGAGCCAAGACAGCAATCCGTATTCTTAGTGGCAGCGAGAGAACGCAGCTCCTTCAATGGACGCCTGCAGGGGCATCAGGCCTGCAGCACGTGGTAGTCGACCAGACTCTTCAACGGAGCCAAGACAGCAACCCGTTTTCTTAGTGGCAGCGGGAGGACAGCAACTCCCTCAATGGACGCCTGCAGGGGCATCAGGCCTGCAGCACGTGGTAGCCGACCAGGCTTGTCTTACAGACTTCGGGAACAGCAATCCGTTCCTTCGCGACGCGGGAAAACTCAGCCATCAACTACTAGCCATAGCTAGGACCGATCCATTTACGGTTTCAGTTCCGAAACACGAGTATACAAATATGACCAACGGCCAACACTGGATGAAAAGCGGGATTCCATAATCCCCACTAGAAATAATAATCAACACGAACTATTCGTGAAAGGATAAACACCCCGCGCCTTTTTTAAAAGAAATAATAACTCCTATTCACATGATTAACTCAGATTCAAGCCCCTTTAAAGGAGAGTGACTGGATCCACCGGTCAGCAGCCCAGCTGACCGGGGAGGAAGTCACCATAAACAAAACTCTACTTCCTTCCTTCAAAATATTGCCAAAGTTCGAAAAAAATACCCATAGACAAAATAAACCCAATTAAGCAATTAAGCAAGAACTTCTCTTGTCACAAATATTTATGTGACAATTCCCCCCTTCCCACAAAATGTTTGCCCTCAAACATGAACAACTAAGACCACTAACAAACTAAACTATGAGTCCAACAGGTGTCTAGAAAAATGAAAACATAAACAATAATTAGTAGTTATAATAACAACTTAGAATTAAGTTTCTTAAAAACTAAATTTCTTAAAAATAAATTTCTTAATAATAAAGAAAAAAAACAAGATCACTTTTCCTTGCACAGGAAATCAAGGCCAATTTGGCTTCACTTTAGGGTGGTTAAACAGCCCTCACTTACACTGAATTTACGCTATAATTAAATAGCAAAATGAGAAACCTATCTAACTAAGTCCATCCGGTTTAACAGTCTTATGACAAAAATCTTATGACAACATTCTTATGACAAAACTTAAAATTAAACAATACTTAAAATTAAACAATCATAGATAATGAAAATATCTTTATAGATATACATTTTTTTTTCAATTCAGAACAATGAAGTTCAAAGTAGGCAAAATTAGTACACAAGAAAATACTGTTCTGTGTTATTAGTAGTATAGAATCAGTTTACAAACTGTCTATTAGACGTGACCAGAGTAGGGGTTTGTACTGGATTATTTATCCATCATTTTTTCTTATCGTTCGTTATTGAACCAGGATTTACAATTCCGAAGAAATACCAATAAGTAACAGAGTCTTCAAACAAGAATAATATTCAAATTATTCTTTTTGCGAAAGTCAAATCAGGTCAGGTTTATAAAACTATAAATACCTGCCGATCAAGGTGGACAGAATAGGATTTACATAACACAATACCTATCTATTTATCAATCAGTTCATGACCAAAGTCAATTGGTACTAAAAAGCAAAACAGAAACTAGTAAGTTAAGCTCATACCTTAGGATATACAAAAATCCATATAACAATCTGCAGCAAACACTCAACAGAGTGACATTGATTGTAAAAGAAAAGAGACCAAGGCAATACCCAAGCTGGCATTCCTTAAAAGAACACTCCAAGTGTAGACAAAACGTCAGCATTTCTTGTACAAACAAAACAAAATTGTGTGATCAACTATGGCTTTCAGTGAGTTGACACTATTCGAGGGGTGATCAATCCAAAATTTAATGAATGACACTAGTAATACTTAATTTATAGTCTAATACTGGTATTAACAGTAAGACTCTAATGTTTATCACATTTAGACTTAAAAACTAAACAGAAACACACTTTCCTGTATTAGAGGCAAAGTGATAATTCCAAAGGAATTAATTACTAGTTAAGCACGCCAAAGCAGTACTTACTTTGTTAGAGACAAAACAACTTTCTTATGAACTAAGACTTATTTAAAGAACTTTTAGGAAAGCAATACCATACTTAAAGTTTATGAAATACAAACTAACAATAAAAGAACTAACAGAACTTTTGTGCATCAGAAAGTAGCTCAAGTCTCTGAAACACAAAATTCCAAGATATACATTCTCAAGTTCCCTGGAGGTTCAATGGGCCGATAAAAGGGCCTCCAGTGGACTAAAGAAAGAAGGGCTTAAACTTAAAAATAAAAACATTACAACATAATCCGTTATACAGACGGAACCAAGAAATAAATAAATGTGTGTGCATGTATGTAACTAAGTGTATTATAACCAATATAATCAAATATTTGAAACTACCAAAATCTCGAAACTAGTGTATGTCATTAATAACAAGAAAAAACATAGTAACGAAGAAAAGAAAGACTTAACTAACAAAATTTGGGCGCCAGTGACCACAAGGATCACGTTCCAGTTTACCGAGGGTAAATAAACGGTTTATCGTCGATAAACTAGATTTTAGTGTCTGTGCTGAGCACAAGAAATGGAGGTACCAAACTCCAAATCATGAGAACAGAACAGTCACAAAAGAATTATACATATATATTGCAATAATGTGAAGGCTTTGGTAGGCCTACACACTAAAACATTAGCCTCCTTAAAAAAAAAACAAAACTAATCTACCTGAAGAAAAAACAAATTCTTAATTTTAATATTAACAAGTGGTCTAATAACTTGTCCACAATGAGATAGCGACACACATGCGTCCATGTTGTTTGTTGTAAACTTATATTTAATACTAGTAACCGCTGACGAGCTCTTGTCATCCTTGTGCACAGAACGCAAAAGATCGTTGGCTAGTTTTTGAATTATACTTAACAATAACTTAATTTAACTGGGGAAAATGATAATTAGAATTTTAATAATTATTCTTCAATAAGAATATTATCACTTATGTAATAATGAAATATAAATAATAATTTATTTATAACAGATCAATTACCAAACACCCTATACAAGTCAACTCGAAAAGTAGAAATTGTTTACACTAATACGCGTCAAAACAGTGCCGCCAACGTATTCTCCAAATAAATCAGTGCCTCCAAGCGACGGTATACAAGTACGATTATATACTAGAACGCCAAGTACAATTACGAATCAAGGACATTTACTTTATTGTAATTTAATCAAAAAAAAAACAATTATCCAAATTGTTATAATAATTGATAAAGAAAACAATTAACCAAATTGTTATGATAATTGATGTAGATGATGATGATGCTCTTTATTAAAAAATTACACGTCGTTATTTTCGATTAAATAAACCGCAAAAAAAAAATAACGAAGTCTTGTGCAGACATTGACAGTTATCCATGTTTGTAAACAATGTAGTATTTACTAGTGCCTAATGTCAGATGACACCACAACAACATATTCAATAATGACAGAAGTGCGCTGTCATTGAAAAATAACCATGAAAAGTCTCGTTACCATTTTTGTATATGAAATGGTAATATCATATAAAAGATTCTTTGAAAAAGGTATTTCATTATAAAATAACAATATTGAACATTATTTGCATGTTTATGTTTCATCATGATAGATGACAAATGTCAATGTACACATTTTGACAGATAGTATTTTTAGAATGTAAACAAGTTATTTGTTTTGATAGTAATTGTGATAGTAATAAGGTAGGTAATTTATTTTTGACAAAGTCGTAATTTAAATGTGTACTGGATTCATAAAAACTTGAATATTACTGTGCAAATATATTTAAAAAGTAAGTATTGTACGTAGTACATAGTATTATGTTTGACACTACATTGATATTACTATCAATAATTATGATTTACTTACGAATAACTTGTAACAAAGTATTTCGAAAGTATCAAAAGGATATTTAAATTGTGTTTACGTTGGAATTTGTATTTACCCAGGAACGTAAACAAAACTACATATTATGATAACACAGAATATACCGAACTATATTTTGTAGCAAATAATAATGAAAGGTTTTACTAATCATTATTCAATTCGCATTGCGTATAAACAAAGATGTTTAATCAAGTTATTATTAATCAGTATGACAGGTACGAAACAAGTTTTAACCTTCAAAATTTTGACAACTAATCTTGTTCATAGATCAACAAGAGAATCATAGACAATCGATATTATATTTTAAGACAAAATAATAATTAATTTACTCAAACACTCGAAAACTTCTAACTTCATCAGTAATAAGTTGTCTATGATCAAACAATGAAAAGTTCTTTGCAATACAATGACATTTCAAAATGCAAACAACATAATTATTATAGGTTATGTATGAGGATACATGAACATAACATTAATATTAAAGGTCAATAGTAGACATTATGATGTGAATGTAAGTATGGAAATGCTAAGTGCACACACATTGATTCAACTCTAATATTATCAACTAGTATTAATGAAAACCCAACTTGACATGACAGAAAAAAGGATACTGCACCGAAAACGAAATATTTTAAACGTTGAGCGCCAAATGTAACGTATGCAATTTTAGGTAGGTACATTCCAATGTTTAAAAGGAAACGGTAGAGCTGAGATCTCATCTCAAGATTGTGGGAATAATTTCCTGTCAAGTAAGTTAAGTGATCATAAATAAAAGAGTGAGTTCTTAATGGAAAATATATTGAAACATCAAAAGCAACTACAAAGGAGTACAGATGATAAACATGTAATCATAGAAATAAATATAGGCACATACCCGATGGACTCTTGAATTAAACTAAACTAACTTAACGTGAAACGAAAGAACGACAACGAATGGCGAACGAAAACTTGCTCTCGGCAGCGGGGAACGGACCCGGGACGGAGGCCAGGACATCCTTCTCTTAGTGGAAGCAGGAGGACGCAACTCCTTCAATGGACGCCTGCAGGGGCATCAGGCCTGCAGCACGTGGTAGTCGACCAGACTCTTCAACGGAGCCAAGACAGCAATCCGTATTCTTAGTGGCAGCGAGAGAACGCAGCTCCTTCAATGGACGCCTGCAGGGGCATCAGGCCTGCAGCACGTGGTAGTCGACCAGACTCTTCAACGGAGCCAAGACAGCAATCCGTTTTCTTAGTGGCAGCGGGAGGACAGCAACTCCCTCAATGGACGCCTGCAGGGGCATCAGGCCTGCAGCACGTGGTAGCCGACCAGGCTTGTCTTACAGACTTCGGGAACAGCAATCCGTTCCTTCGCGACGCGGGAAAACTCAGCCATCAACTACTAGCCATAGCTAGGACCGATCCATTTACGGTTTCAGTTCCGAAACACGAGTATACAAATATGACCAACGGCCAACACTGGATGAAAAGCGGGATTCCATAATCCCCACTAGAAATAATAATCAACACGAACTATTCGTGAAAGGATAAACACCCCGCGCCTTTTTTAAAAGAAATAATAACTCCTATTCACATGATTAACTCAGATTCAAGCCCCTTTAAAGGAGAGTGACTGGATCCACCGGTCAGCAGCCCAGCTGACCGGGGAGGAAGTCACCATAAACAAAACTCTACTTCCTTCCTTCAAAATATTGCCAAAGTTCGAAAAAAATACCCATAGACAAAATAAACCCAATTAAGCAATTAAGCAAGAACTTCTCTTGTCACAAATATTTATGTGACAGCCGTTTTATAAAAAACTATCAGTTCAGTCAGAATATGTCTAAACACGTGTTCAAGCAGCTGCGCTTATCCTTAAAAAATAGAAAGACGAAATGCAAAATTATTATAATTTTATTTATTTAACGCCCAGAGGGCTTTTACATGGTTGGTAGTATAATTTTAATTTGACAGATACAGATAAAATTACATTTGATAAAAGCTATGCAACCAGTCATAAACAAGAAACAAAAACAGAAAATTACAGATATTTGTAGGTTTACATGATGTGTTTAGGAGTATTGTTGAAATAAATGTTTTAAATGATCCACAAGACTTGCCAAGTTGGTATTGAATATGTCAACATCACCCAAGTAATGATTTCCCATGGTGTGAAGTCGTTGTATCGGAGAGTGGGCAATGTAGTTACGCTTATGTGTGCTGCTGTAGAATATTGTATTTTGTCGTGTTGTTACTGTGGGTGTATGTATGTTTATAAGTTGCAGGAGTTCACAACAGTCGAATTTAGAGTTAGTAAAGTATTTTGAATAAGAACGTTAAATCGTTTATTTTACGTCTATCTTCTGATGTATGTATTTTTAGAGTATTTAATAAGAAATTTTTCATGAACACGTGTTCCGACTTCCCCATAACATATTAGGTGTTTGTTAGGAAACGTGTCTATTCATTCTTTAACCCTTCAGGCAAATTTGTTCGCTTTTGGGAACAACTCGAGATGATCTCAGTGGTAAAAAATATGATCTAAACGTTCTTAGAAAGAAAACACACCACGGTTTATATTCAAATCTAGAAGTTAACCCCAGTAGAAATACAATTGTTCTATAAAATAACCATATTTCCGTTTTCAGTAATTTTAGTTACAAAAAAACACAAAATTTACCATTTTTAATGTTCGCATTAAAAAAATTTACATTTCTAAAAATACATGTTTATTTCTAATAATAAAGTTTTAAATCGTATTTCATCGCGTTTCAGTTTTTTGATACGATCAGAAATATTCCGTTTATTTGGATTTAATTGCAAAGCGGAAATACTCGACCTCCTGACAGAATAGGCCTGAGGCCTGAGGAGTTAAAGGCCTGCAGTTCCGTTTTGAACAGAAATACGAATAATTTCACCAGATATTTAAGAAATTAGCAATTATTTACATCAGAATGTTTTCTCCGTGTACACCAAAAAAACAGTGGTTTTTACGGGTTCATTTTATAAGTTGGGGTTGGTTATAAGCAGAGATGAGCAAAATGGTACCCAAAACCATTTGAAATGCAAAATGCAAATGGGTCAAAACTTTTCCATTTGAAAATGCAAAATGCAAAATGGTTTTTAGAAAAGCATTTCAAATGCAAAATGCAAAATACCTATTTTCAAAATGCATTGAAAATGCAAAATGGTTTCTCAGGTCAAACAATTAAAATAATTATAGAATTTTTAAACAATTTTGTCATTTAATAATGGACATCAATGTAGAACAAACATATTACATGATGGTAAATCCAAAAACACCACGACTACAGATTATGAAACCACAAAAAAATTGCACAGGACTAATGTTGCCAACGTAAAAACATAGAAACTGCTGTCTAACATTTAATATTACAGCGTCATGGCCCAATGTTCAGTATTTTTTGTAACGGTATCACTCAATTGCAAGGGCTCCTACCAGGGAGCAACTTGACAAATGGAAATTATCTCTCATGGCGAGGTTGAGGACCGACTGATATTTGGAGCTTATGAAAAAAAGATGAGTGGAGATAGTAGGAAGATAGTTTAAAGCATTTAAAATGGAAAATGCATTGAGAAAAGCATTTAAAATGCAAAATGCAAAATGGTTTTTAGAAAAGCATTTAAAATGCAAAATGGAAAATACTAGAGATGTGCCGATTATGACTTTCGCCGACTAGCCGACTAGCCGATTAGTCGGTTGTAATAAGACCGACTAGTCGGCTAAGCCGATTACGGTTTCGGGGATAGTTCTAGGTACCCTGAAATGTCGCGCATGGCCAAAGTGTACCTCTGCTGTCCCGCAAGTTCTGTTTACAGTGAGAAGCTGTTCTCAGAGACCGAAAAACATATATGAAACAAAAAGAAATCGATTGCTACCAGAAAGGCAGAAGCTTTAGTCTCCTTACATCATAATTTACCCTTAATTAAAAAATATAAGTTATAAAAAATATAAGGAGATTATGATATTTTTGGTTGTCACAATTGTGACTTTGATTTGATTAGATTATGTAGGTATGGTTATAAGAAATATGTTTTTTTCATTTTTTTTTGTTTTTATCAAACAGTTCATGTTTAGAATTTTTGGATATATATATAATATATACATATATTACTGTGCATCTTGTACATACAATCTTGATTTAATACATATAACTGAGTTTGTTAATTGAAAAAATCTACTTTTTATTTTAATAATAAGAAATACTTATAAATGTTCATTGAAGATAAGAAGATATTATGTTGTTTTTTATGTTAATTAGGATAGATACTAATTTTGTTCAATAAATGTCATAATTATGTTTTCTTTACAAGCAAGTAATTTTAAAAAGTGATTACCAAAGGAAAGATTGCTTTACATTTTTTAATGTATAAGACTGATTATAAAAAGAAAATACATATAATCAAGGTTTTTATTTCATGTAGTTCCCCCGCATTCATATTATTGAGAAATACATACAACGTAAGAAGCCGGATAGTCGGCGCTCTTTGCCGATTAGTCGCCGACTAATCGCCGACTACAATAGTGGCCGGATAGTCGGCTTTACCGACTAGTCGCCGACTAGTCGGAACATCTCTAGAAAATACCCATTTTGCATTTTGCATTTCCATTTGAAATGGATTTATTTGAAATAAAGCACATCTCTGGTTATAAGGCGGAAGAAAAGGAGATCGGGCTGAAGAAGGTTGGGAAGTACCTGGCTATCCAGATCTGGTTAACCAAACACGGCTAATATAAACTACTGGACCCCGCAATGCTTCGCTGTTGCTAACGACTTTCTCGAGCGTCTCCGACTTCTTCCACCATTCACTACTGTATACCACAATGTTACTGTTAAAAAACTACATTACATCGACTCTAATTCGACTCCGTATCTCATTCCAGTGCAGAAATATTGCGTAAGTATTCCTCGGACGTCCGCGACTTCTTCTAACATTCAAATCACCCTGTAAACACTCCTGAAACTAATAGGAACAAACGTTGAAATTTACAGCGATATCAGTTGACTACTTTTCAAGCATGCGCAATCATGCGCAGTCCATGTGTATGGTTCCATGATAACTCAACACAGTGACAATTCAACACACTTTTAAAAAGTCATTACAAACGATGAAAAAAAAATTTTTTTTAACCTAACCTACATAACCCAGTTAATAAAGTTTTTATTTCATCACTTTATATGACTGTATATAACTTTTTAAAGATGTGATGAATTATCATTGTGATGATTTATCTGGTTACCGTATTATACAGGGTGTATCGGCACGTACCCGACAAACTTTAACAAGCTATTCCTTAGCACATTTGGAGTAAAAAATGTTATGGGCACTTTGCTGTCCGGTAACATTTTTTTTCCATTAAAAACAAAAAATAAATAAAAAAATCCACACTCCGTCACTGTCATTTGCATGGTTTCTCGAGTTCAACAGCTGTTATTAGCAAGTGTGTCAAAAAGTGTCCTCGCTCTTTCGTACACACTAAATAATAATAGTTAAAAATGAGACGAATGGTTCCGTGCCATTTCGTTGTGATTGTAAAAGCGCGCCAACGTAGGTACGTACGTACATTATTCAACGAAACTCGAACAAAATATTGCCAGACGAGTTTTAAAACTTTGACAAAGGATAAAACATTGGTGACATGTGGTGAAAATATGAATAATACATTTTTTATTAAAAAAAAATGTTACCGGACAGCAAAGTGCCCATAACATTTTTTACTCCAAATGTGCTAAGGAATAGCTGGTTAAAGTTTGTCGGGTACGTGCCGATACACCCTGTATACTTACTGACGTATCCCCGGCAATGTCCCTGAGAGTACTACCACTCTAGAAACTACATTAATTTAATAAAATAAAATAAAATACTTTTTGTTTTAAATACCAGGAGTTTTTAATATTTTTTATAACCGACCGGTTTCGCTTTACTCAAGCATCTTCAGAGTACAAATTATTACTAAAAATATAAATTAAATTATTACTGTATTAGTAATAATTTGTGCCCCGAAGATGCTTGAGTAAAGCGAAACCGGTCGGTTATAAAAAATATTAAAACCTCGTGGCATTAAAAACAAAAAGTATTTTATTTTATTTTATTAAATATGTCAAACCACAAAGTGATTGCTTCCTACAATAATACATTAATTTATTTTGAAACAATGTTACAAGGAAATAAGTGTTTTCTAGCACAAAGATATAATATTGAGGAATGTTTACAAAAATAACATTATCACGAAGGTCTATTTAAAACCACAAAGTTCATTAATTAAAGCGTTTACATTAGTGACGATCGCATTTGATTGGACTAAATACATTGTGTTTTCACAAACAAAGGAAATTAATGTTATCATTGACCTATTGCCTATGTAAATATTTTAGGTAAAGTTCATCAATAGAATCCAGTGTAGTGAAAAGAATTATCGAATATTATTTTTATTACTTAAAAATGTGAAATACATTGAATATTCAGGGTGTATCGGCACTAACCCGACAAACTTTAACCAGCTATTCCTTAGCACATTTGGAGTGAAAAATGTTATGGGCACTTTGCTGTCGGGTAGCATTTTTTTTTCAATTAAAAACAAAAAAAATAAAAATATCCACACTCCATCACTGTCATTGGCATTGCGTATTGGTGTTCAACAGCTGTTATAAGCAAGTATGTCGAAAAGCGTCTTCGCTCTTTCGCACACACTAAATAATAATAGTTAAAAATGAGACGAATGGTGTCGTGCCATTTCGTTGTGATTGTAAAAGCGCGCCAATGAAGGTAAGTTCGTACATAATTCAACGGAATTCGAATAAAATATTGCCAGGTGGGTTTTCAAACTTTGACAAAGGATAAAACAGTGGTGACATGTGGTGAAAATATGAATGATAAATTTTTTATTAAAAAAAAAAGTTACCGGACAGCAAAGTGCACATAAGATTTTTTACTCCAAATATGCTAAGGAATAGCTGGTTAAAGTTTGTCGGGTACGTGCCGATACACCCTGTATATAGTCAAGTTGGATACGAAAATAGATAACAGAAAAGCATAGAATCTTTTTTTAAATATGTTTATTATCAAAAAAGTAATGTTACATCATTTACAGAAAATGTGTTTTTTGTATTAACCCCATAAAGGGAAGAAAATAATTTCAGTCAGGTTCTATGTCGTCTTTGGGGATGCTTTGCGGAGTGTATTTTTAAGGAAAGGAAGGATTGGAAGTTCTGGTAAGGATACATTTATGAGGGTGGGTATGAATCTAGGGATCAGTTTGTCCAGGAGTGACAGACGTATGAATCAAGAGCGACCAGTTGGAGAGGTCAAAGGGTCTCATCAAACTAGCTTTTCCCGATCCGGCATGCCTCGCAGCTGGTGGGTAAACGCATCCTGAACACACCTCACTTGATGAACCCGGCCACCCCTGCTAACTCACTAAACGCAGCGAACCACTTGGGGTGGCCTATGGCAGACGTGTTGGCTATAAAATAAATGGTTCCCGGGCGGCGGTACCCAATCCCGCCTCCCGAATTGGTACGTTACATTCGCGCCATTTGCGGTTGCTTCTTTCCTTTCCGATAAATTGAGGTTCAACTCGGCAGTTTGGCTCGCGTATGTTTATTTATTTATGTCTATTCTTGAATACACGTTTTACAAATTATTACAGCGGTTTATATTGGAGTGCAGAGAAAAAAGTACAGAAAAGGGTATAAAAAATAAAGAACATAGGTTGATATAGGTAAAACTGTGTGTGGGTGATGTTGTGTGTTACGTGAAGAACCTGTGCTTTTTTTTTTTTTTTTTTTTTTTTTTTTATTGGTTTTCAAGTTACAATCCCGTTAAACTTCAATAAAGCAGTTTGTCAACAGGATGTTAATGATCAATTACATACATACACACATAATATTATTACTATAACTATACAATTAACACACATAAATTAATATAAACTATCTCTATTTAGTAACCATTGTTTCAGTATATATCTTAATCTATTTGTGGAATCGCAATTTTTTATATTAATGGGTAACATGTTAAGCATTTTTGGCACGTTAAATTCTAGGGTTCGCCGTCCGTATTTATTATTATATTTTGGAACAAGCATTCCTTCATTCTTCGTAAACCTTGTATTATATTCATGTTCCACTTTTCTTTTATAATCAGACTCAGATATATGTTGAATCAATATTTTGTACCATAATAAGGCCTGCACCGGTAATATTGTTAAATTCCGATACAACAATGATATGTTTCGTCTCTTGCTGTGTGCGTGCTGAGGTGTTAACGTGTTTGTGATTAAGTGTTACAGGTATTTATGTGTTGTAGTAGAAAGTTTTTTTTTTTTTTCACAGACTCTAATTGAAACATGAAAACACACATTTATATGTGAGTGTATGTATTTTTGGATAATTCTTGAAGAACGTGTATAATATTTAATTTTACTTATCATATTTTGGTTATGTTTGGTTTGGAATTATAATCTTTTGAATAAAGTGAATATCTTGATTTTTTATCCAGGCTACGATATGTTTTTTGACAAAGTTTGTAGATGTATTTGTAGTCATTAATTGTTTCAAAGTAATGGGCATACTGTTAAAAAGTTTGGTTGCGTAGTATTGAAAGTGTCTTTGTCCGTGTGTGGTGTGTGTTATCGGAATGTTCAGGTATGTATGTATAGGTAGTATTGCAATAACATAGCAATATTACACAAAGCACTGCAGTGTTGTTAACCATAATATTGAAATATTAACCTAAATATTATAGTTTGAACCCCAACATTATGTATTTTTAAATTTTCCATATTTCAGTTATGTGCTTATCAACATTTAGACATACCACTCCCAAAGTGTACGTATTAAATAATTTTAACGATGCATGTCAGTTTTCGAAGTAATTAAGGAGTTCACCTTTCTTCAACCACTTTAGCTAATTACAGACTGTGATTTCAAGACTTTAAATTACCTACAAAACGGACCATTATACCAATTACTATTCAAATACTCACTTCAGCTCCCGGCAGTTTAAAAGTACCGGTTTTTTGTTACACATACGAAATGTGTAATTATTATTTAAAGGAGTTTCGTACACAGTTTATGACTCTTCTTCAAAGTATCAAGGCAAGTAGTAAGACATCTATCAGAGGGTAATGAATATTAAGATAAAATCACCCCCTTAATTAGCGTATTCAGCCGGATATCATATCTGTTACCAAATAAAATTAAAAAAGGTCTATATTATAGCCTCGTACACTCACATATAAACTACTTGATTGAAATCTGGGGAAATACATGTGAAACATATATAAATGAACTACAGGTAACACAAAACAAAGTAATCAAAAAGCTATTTCATTTCAAACCTAGAACATCAACAAAAAATTATATAAGGAAACAAAACTATTAAAATTAAGAAAATTATATGAATATAATACATGTCTCCTTATTTACAAAATAAATAATAAACTCATACATACAAATACAAAACTCATTAAAACGTCCCAAGTACACACACACTTTACACGGCAACACGATAAAATACATTTAAACACAATACATACTCATTATGGCAAGCAATCCATTGGTTACGAGGGAAGCAACATATATAATTGCATCCCAGACGAAATTAAAAATGAAAAAAATATAGGTACATTTAAAAAAAAAATGTACAGTTTTATGCTCAATCAACAAAACAATGAAAGTGAATAATATCGGTGTGTAATATATATGTTATTTCTAGTAAAATAAGTGAAAAATGTAATTTTCTTTTATCTAGAATAAAAATATTTTAAAAAGAAGATACACGAATTACATAATATAATTACACAATATAGTACAGTTATTAATTACATAATATTAGTATTTGATGTACCCCCATAAATAAGCAGGGCTTGTGTGTATGGTGGTGTTGTTATATTGGTTTATATTTGGTACGATTCAGTTCAACTGTTCGGAATACTTTTTAAGGTGGCTTTTGAATTCGTTTATATTTGTATTCATGTTTCTAATTTTTTCTGGTAATGAGTTAAAAAATTTAACTCCGAGATATTCATGGTTGAACTGTCCTATTGTTTTTTTTACATTTAGGAGTAGGAAGTATTGACGTTTGTCTAAGATTTCTGTTATTTTTAAAGGGTGCAATTTTATTTTGAATATAGTTTTTATAAATTTGTAATGTTGCATGGTAGAAGTATAATGCACTTAAGTTTCTGACCTTAAATTGTTTGAATAAAAGTTCGGACGAAAATGAATAGGGTTTTTTTAATATGGTTTTTATTATTAGTTTTTGTGATATGTAAATTGTTTGAGTTTGATTTGTATATGTACCGCCCCAGCCTATAATGCCGTATTGTATAATTGATTGACAGAAAGCGAAGTATGTGGTTCTAAGTAATTTTTCGTTTAAAATATCTCTTAAAAATCTAAATATATATGTTAGTTTCCTTATTCTGTTGTTCAGAATATTTATATGTGGGGACATAGACATATGAATATTAGTCTTGCTTTCTATGTTTGTGCATAACATATTGCATTTGTGGTTTTCTGTATTTTTCACAGAGTGGATAATTATGTTTATTTCTTTAGGTGTTTCTTGTTTTTTAATGATAAATGGTAAATAATAAGTTTTTGTTAGAATTTAAAGTCAAGAGGTTTTCATCAAACCATAATTTTAGTTCATTGATATCTGTATTTGCCATGTTATTTAATTCTGACCAGGTGTTTGCTTTTAGTAGTAGGACTGTATCGTCAGCGTAAGAGACAATGTCTACATATTTGGAAATATTGAATATATCATTGACATATATAATAAATAACAATGGTCCCAAAACCGTGCCTTGGGGTATTGAAAAGTCGCTATATTTTGAATCGCTGACTTGATTGAGTAATTTTACTTGTCGAGGTCTTTTATGTAAATAACTAGTTATCCATGCTAAGACTTTTCCACTAATCCCTACTGATTTTAATTTACTAATTAATTTTTTATGTGATGTGCTGTCAAAAGCTTTTTTGAGGTCTATAAATATGCCAAGACATCATATACAGGGTGTCAAGGGTTGACTTACTTTAACCAATGATTCCTGACATTGTTTGTTTTTCAATAAAAAAAACATAGAACACTAGTTGTAATTGGATCATTGTTCGATGGGAGGGGTTGGGCGATAACGGCTGAGTGACCACTGACAACATGCGGAAGAATTTTTTAGAAAAATTAAAAAAAAAACACACAAAGAACGTCTCCGAAGACCAACATTTTTTACTCCAAATAATGTCAGTAATCACTGGTCAAAATCAAGTACGTTCAATCTCCAATGGTAAGAATATTTATTGGCGAATTAAAAGAGCCTTTAGAATGTCAGGTGGGAATGCTGTGTCCGTTCTACCGGTATATCGTTTGAAGGTGCACTAAAACTGGAATAATTAATCCCTCAGCACTATACGCTAAAACGATAAGCCAAACGCGTACAAAACTTTAATTTGAGGAAAATTGTTTTGCGCTCTGCTGTCGAATAATTCGAAAATTAAATGGATATTTTAATGCTCCACATCTAAGACAGAAATTACGTTCCGCGCTGAAAATAATTATGTTAACCTAAAAAAAGATTGCTTTGAAATTTGAATGAAATTATATTCGAATGCGTGTGTGTTTTTATACAACTATATTATATAGACGTCACCTGCGAGAAAAACGCCATCTGTTGGATGTAAAAGCAACACAGGCTATTGATTGTCTATCTACACAGACAGGCAGAGCCACATCAACGGGTGGCGGAGTACAGTCCGTAAATGGCTTCAACATAGTTTGATAATGCTTTTAGAAGGTGAAAAAGCTGTCACCCGAAAGAATAATTACAAACTTTAAGCTTATAAATAAACTGTTTTTTATTACATTGAATAGATAAAAGGAAAAAATAAAATTGAAATGGAGTTCTGCATATTTTAATGTTGATAACAATAAATAAACATTAATTTTTTTATTAATTTATCAGATTCATAACACGTTTTAAAGCGAACTCTGAAATATAGTGGTTAACTTCTCGGCTTAATAATTAACCCTTAAATGCATGATTTATTTATTTTTCTGAAAAAAATATATTTTGTAGATATTTACATGCATATGCAAGGAAATATAAAGAATTTTATTTTTTTGTAATTTTTTAATGATATTTGATTAAAAAAAAATTGTTGCAGGTTTACAACACCATGTATTTAATAAAAATTAAAATGAACAATTTACGTATGAAAAAAAAATAAAAAACCTAAAAAAAATTCTCAAAACTAATAAGTGTACCGGAAAAATACGAGTTATTACATATAAGTATTGTATTATTGTATCTACTTACCTAAGAAAATCAAAATAATAACAGCAAAACAAAACTGTAATTCTAACCTCCAACCAATTTTCGAGAATCTTCACTTTGTTAAAGAAAAAGTGACATTTGACATTCGCGAAAGAAAAAAAGGTGATGCCACTAGATAAAATATATTACCGTGAACTTGATAATTCTAAAACGGCATGCATTAAGTATACACCAAAGAGTTAAAGGTGGTTTGAACGGTATGTTGCAGTTTTGCAACAGTAGGTATGCATTTAAGGGTTAAGAAAAAAATGCATACAGAAATGCCGTAGCTCGGCCTGTGACGACACGCTCGCCCGTGAATACTAGGCTTGCAAGTGGCGAATTATACAGGGTTTTCCAATAAGAGGTGTTATTTTGAATAGCCCACTATTTCGGTAGATGTTACTTTTGAAGCTGTCTTTTTTGACATTTGACAAGTAGAAACTACGCCATTAATAAAAATGGAACGATACACGCTTCAACAACGCATTGAAATTATTAAAATTCACTTGAGTGAATCAAATGCAAATCATCTTGAGTGATGAGGCCCATTTCCACCTCGGTGGCTTCGTCAACAAGCAAAATTGTCGCATATGGGGCTGGGAAAACCCAAGAGTTATTGTTGAAAAGCCTCTCTATCCTCAACGTGTGACTGTTTGGTGCGGTTTATGGTCCGGCGGAGTCATTGGACCTTACTTTTTCGAAAATGAGGCTGGAACAACAGTTACGGTGAATGGATTTTTTTATTTTTTTTACATTAACTCCACACAGGAGGCCCTGAAGAAAATAATTTCCCTCAGGGCCTATTTCATCTTTGGGGATGCTGTGTGGAGGGTCTTTTTGTGGAGAGGAAGGAGTGAACATGGGTCTTGAAGAGTCCCGTGTTGTAGGAGGGAGGAAACACAGAGGCCGGCAGTTCGTTCCACAGCCGAGCTGTTGAACTTAAGAACGAATCGTAGAAGCGACCCGTTCTCATGTGACAAATGTCAACCGTGTACAAATGTTTAGAGCGCGTTTGGCGTGTATCCCGACTACGCACCGGTGCCGAAGGGATCAATGACGCTAGTTCCTCAGAGCATCTTCCATTGTAATACCGATAGAACAAGGACAGCATACCTACCTGACGCCTGTGCTCTAAAGATTGCAGTCCGTTTGTTAATATTGGGGAATCTATCAAACGGACCGCCCGTTTTTGCACAGAGTCAAGGGTTTTTTTCAGGTATTTAGGGGCTCCGGACCAGAGATGGCTGCCAAATTCGACAATAGGGCGCACTGATTGCGCTATCGAGAGATGATTAATGATTTTTTATGGCCGGAATTGAATGGTATTGATCTAAACAACGTTTACTATCAACAAAACGGCGCTACGTGCCACACAAGCAACGAATCCATTGATCTTTTACGATTGAATATCAAAATAACACCTCTTATTGGAAAACCCTGTATATTCAGTGACGGACCTATTACATTACAAATGGTACAACTTGTAACAATAATTAATATCGCTCTATTATTATTATTATCATCATTGCATCGGGTCTGGCGCATGGTGCCATCGCCATATTAATTAATAATGATTATTTATTATTGGAAGTTATTATCGTTTTTAATCGGTGACGGGACAATGGAACAACATCGTTGTTGACGACCCGAATACTTCGTCTAGTAGCGATTCAGTAATAAATTATTTATCTCTACAGATATATTATAATAATACGAAATGCGGGATGCAGCAAAGCAGACAGTGCCGGTACATCCCCTGTGATGGGGGTAGGAACCTGGCAGGGGTCTCATTGTATCGGGAGGGTCGTTCCATTTTCAGTCGTTACGCTATGACAATGAAACTAAAATTAGTGTTTGGATATCTCCAAAAATGACAAAGAAATGAGCTTTCAAGGTGGACTTTGTAAAATACAGGGCGCAGCAAAACAGACGGTGCAGATTCGAAGGGACCTACCTGGGAGAGGTCTCATTGTGTTGGGAGGGTCGTTCCGTTATCAGTCGAACCATGGTATGGTCTGAACAACACAGTGGCTTGGTTGTCCATGAAAATGGCCGTTCATTCGTCGCCACCCAGAGGGCCTTCCGGTTGCAATTTGCGACTTCTTTCTGTGGGGTTACCTGAAGGAAAATGTTTTTAAACATCGGCCTCACATCTTGGAAGAACTCATGGATCGAAATCGGGATAAAATTGTTGGTTTACCCGTCAAGATGTGCCAAAATGCGACCAAAAACTGAAAACTACGGCACACAGACACGCCCAACACACTTATTTCGGTTTCTTTCTTCAGTGAGCCCAGCGTAATGCATAGGAATGTAAGTGCTATAATACAGGGCAAAACATACAGTGCAGTTTTGAAGGAACGGTACATACCGTGTGGTGGGATTAGGAACCTGAGTGTCATTATATCGGGAGGGTCGTGCTGTTTTCAGTCATTATCGTGGTTTGGTCAAATTTCATAAAAATCGCCTTCATCAATTTTCAGGACTGATGCATAAAACGGCATGATGTTTTTTTTATTTTTTTTTTTTATTTTAGTTTATTTAGGAAACATACAGTTATACAAAAAATAATTGAATATAAAATATAGAACATGATTTAAACCACTTAAGTTCCATTTATAACATTTATAAAAGCTATAAATTAATAAAAAGTAATATAGTACATAGTGTGTATGAAAAATGATTAAAAAGAGAATACTAAACAATACAGAAGTAATATTTTTAACTTAGGTACATAATAGTACCTTTAAGTTTTGATAAATGTAATATAATAAAATCTGAGATGGATGTATTGTGAACATCGTAATTTTATATAATATGTAAAGTACCTTTAAATTTTGATAAATATAATAGTATATAAGTTTAGAGAAAAATTATAAAGAAACAGTAAAAGGTGATTAGGAAAGTAGTAATGATAATAAAATAGTAAGAAGTATGGAGAAATTTTAAAAAGAATATGTCAAGAGATTTTTTTTAGATCTGCCTCGGAAGAAATCCGCATGACGGGGGAACCATCATTTTTTCTTAAAAATATGTTGCCGTTTTTTGTCCATAAATATTGGAAGTGGTTTTGAGTCTTTTGATCCCTTGCTTTCTTCAGTAAAAGTTTATTAGAAGGTGTGAGGTGGTCATTGAGGAATATGCGGCTTGCTACTCCTGGAAGGCCGATGTCTGCTGTGGTCAGGGTCCGGTGGCGACGGGCAGCTGTCAATAAAGCATCCATGTGTTGAATAAAATAAAATAGCCCTTCAAAACTACACTGTCTTTTTGCCGCACCCTGTACGACAAATTGAGATAAGTGAATACTTTTAGTGTCGTCCTGGGAAAAGGCCACAATTCAACGTGATCCATTGATTCATCTCTTTTTAAATATCTTTGAAAGTTAAAAAAATACGGTTTTAATAAGGATTGAACCTTCGTACCCAGGGACTAGAGTTAACAACTCTACGAACCTCCCAAATGTAGATCGGGTAGACCCGACATTTACTTCGTATATTAACTAATGTATCGCCAATCCAATCTATATTCAATCCAATGGATCTTCAATCCAATGTACCTTCACTCCGATGTATCTTCGCTCCAGTGTATCTTCACTCCAATGTATCTTCAATCGAATGTATCTTCAATCCAATATATCTTCAATCAAATGTATCTTCAATCCAATATACCTTCAATCCAATGTATCTTCAATCCAATGTATATTCATCCAATGTATCTTCAACCCAATGTATCTTCAATCCAATGTATATTCATCCAATGTATCTTCAATCCTGTGTATATTCAATCCAATGTATATTCAATCTAATGTATCTTCAATCCAATGTATCTTCAATCGAATGTATCTTCAATCCAATGTATATTCATCCAATTTATCTTCAATCCTGTGTATATTAAATCCAATGTATATTCAATCTAATGTACCTTCACTCCAAAATATCTTCGCTCCAATGTATCTTCACTAAAATGTATTTTCAATCGAATATATCTTCAATCCAATGTATCTTCAATTCAATGTATCTTCAATTCAACGTATCTTCAATCCAATGTATCTTGAATCCAATGTATATTCATCCAATGTATCTTCAATCCTGTGTATATTCAATCTAATGTATCTTCAATCCAATGTATCTTCAATCGAATGTATCTTAAATTCAATGTATCTTCAATCCAATGTATCATCTTCAATCCAATGTATATTCAATCCAATCGCACGCGCGTTCCAGCGAACCAGCCAGTACATTTTGAAAGTCACTGGATATAAATATGTACTCGTAAATACCCATCTAATAATAATATTGAGTGTTGACATAATATTTAACGTTATCACCACAATATCGTGTGGTTTGTTTTTCGTTAGTGATTTTTTGCGTAATTATTCAGTAGTGATACTATTGTTGGTACGGTTTTACAGGCTGGGGTTGTGCAATGCATCGTAACTAATCCATATTGGCATTATGACAAACAATAATATTGTACAGTAATATTGTAGTACCTACCTACCTGTACAAACACACTATAAGATATAAGATACTGTTAAAAATGTGACCCCTTGACCAATTTCTAATAAAATATTAGTTGTTCGAGGAACGAACAAGGGTTGGGATAGTCGTATTTTGAAGGGCTATTCCACACAGATAAAGCATGGATAAAGCCTATGGCTTTTGACAGGCGAATGCGATAACACAATTTGCAAGGTTAAGTCACAGTCAGCTTACTGGGTGGCGAACGAAATCTGCATCTCGAGAATCATCTGTCAGCAATGGAACGGTGATCGTTGTACGCTAGCATTCGTTATGTTGAATTGGATTGAAGGGATTATTCCGATAAATAACCGGCGAGAGTACACACATTGGTTTTGACAAGACGAACGTTGCGATGCGATTGTACGGCTCACGGCACTCCGTGATTATAGTTGACGTGTGTGAATTAAAACTGTACAGTTCAAATTCTGACCATACTTTTCGTTAGCACACGGCCTGACAAAAGCAAACCGGCGTGACGGAGTCATTCGGAATATATCTGTATTTTATTATATTACAATATTATTATTTTTAAGAACACGTGTTCCGTCTTTCTCATAATATATTCGTGCTTTACTAATAGTTGGTTGACAAATTTGTCAATTCATTCTTTATAGGCCTCTAGTCCCGTTTTTAACAGGAAAACAGCAAGTTTTCTCCGTTTAGCTTCGTTCATTTTTATTATCAATGTTTAAGAAGTATTAAACAGAACAGTTTTCTGAATCAACCTGAAGCATCTGAAAAGCACCTGGAATTATTTTCAGCCCAAAACGTAATTTCTGTCATCATTCATATCATTATCATCATAATGGTAATTTTTTCATGTCTTTTTATATATGTATAAATCAATGTTTCTTTTTTTAAATTTAATTAAAATCAAATTTAATAATATAATTATTAAGTTCTGCAATTATTGGTTTTTGTTATTGTTACAGCTGTTTCGGCTTTCAAGGCCATTTTCAAACTGTGGTTTAGCCACCTTCAGACGACTTATTAATATGATTCTATTTTACCCCCTCCCAAATTTAAAATGATTTATTACCGGTTAAACCAATTTACTGATAAAACTAATTGTGACAATAGATTTCATATTCTGTGGGGGTATTTGAATTTAGATTCAAAGAAAATATAAGATGTTATAATAATAAAAGCACCTTTCCAAAATTCGTAGAACATCTCTTATTAAATAATCACGTCCCGCTTGACAACAACCCTTGCACATAGAAAGAAAGGGCCTTAGATTAAATTTACTTGAACAATTAGAAATCAATAAAAGAACTAATGACCCTAATATAACATTAATTAATAAAGTAAGGAAAATTATTTATTCCCCGCTTCTAAGTATGTTCACAAAACCTAAACAGTATAACACATTTAAATAAATTAATAACAGCTACATCATTATTGAACAATTAAGAAAACATTAATGTGGGGAAAACAGACTTCAAAATACCCCCACAGAATATGCTCCAATTTTGAATAGCCCGCTATTTCGGTAGATGTTACTTTTGAAGCTGTCATTTTTTGACATTTGACAAGTAGAAACTACGTCATTAATAAAAATGGAACGATACACGCTTCAACAACGCATTGAAATTATTAAAATTCACTTGAGTGAATCAAATGCAAGTCATCTTGAGTGATTGAAAAGCCTCTCTATCTTCAACGTGTGGCTGTTTGGTGCGGTTTATGGTCCGGCGGAGTCATTGGACCTTACTTTTTCGAAAATGAGACTGGAGCAACAGTTACGGTGAATGGATTGCGCTATCGAGAGATGATTAATTATTGTTTATGGCCGGAATTGGATGGTATTGATCTGTACAACGTTTACATTCAACAAGACGGCGCTACGTGCCACACAAGCAACGAAACCATTGATCTTTTACGAAAGAATATCAAAATAACACCTCTTATTGGAAAACCCTGTATTACAATTCAGTTGTATGGATAATATGAAGTAATTATAAGTACGAGGCATATCCAGAAAGTAAGTGTACTGAGGCTCTCACGACCGAATGAATTTTATTTTCGATATGTTGGTTACACTTACGTGTAGCCTGACTCTTCCCCTCCGCAACGAGACCTGTTCAAGGTCAGTACGTTGAGAAGTGTCAACGCGACAACACGTTTCGTGAAAAATGTCAATCCAATCTCCCGCCAAATGCGAAATACGCGGCGTCATCCGTTATCTCGTTTGGAAGGAAAAACCTCCGTTTGAGGTTTATAATGAGGTTAAAATTGCATATGGTGATAAAGCTATGAATTGTACGAGTGTGTACAAGTGGTATCGCGAGTTTAAAAACGGTTCTCACCTCTTCACCCTCAACCAAAAAGTTCAAAACCACAATTTCAGCCAAGAAAATCGTGGCATCCGTGTTTTGGGACTGTCAAGGCATAATTTTGATTGAATATCTGCCTCAAGTGGAGACCATCAACTCTGCAAGATACTGTGAGACCCTAAAAAAATTGCGGAAGGCGATTCATAACAAGAGGAGAGGCATGCTGACAAAGGGGGTCAGCCTGCTGCACGCCAATGCCAGACCACACACGGCCAACGCCACGAAGGAACTGCTTGCTTAGTTTAAATGGGATATCCTGAACCACCCCGCGCATTCCCTTAACCTAGCACCTTCAGATTATTATCTCTTTACCTCCCTGAAGCTGTACATGGGTGGAAAAAGGTTTTTAACCGACGAGGAGGTAAAGGAGGAGGTGGAGAAGTGGACGAAGGTGTTCCCGGGAAACTTCTTCGAGGAAGCCATCAAAAATTGATACCCCGCTTCACCACCTGCATTGAGAGGAATGGCGACTATGTCTAAAAATAGCTTACATATGTACTACGGTAATCATGTAATTTTTTTGTTTCAATAAAAAGATTTGTAACCTACAAAAATTCAGTACACTTACTTTCTGAATACGCCTCGTATAATTTTTTTTTATAAATATATTGGAGTGAAATGGTTTAACCAATTACCTCCAGATGTAAGATTACAACAAAAATTACGTTATATTCAAAAACAGCATTAAGAATATAATTCTTTAAAATATCTTCAATTATTATTACACTTTTAAAATAATATCATTTATTCATCTTTTTAACACGAGCGTTTGCTCAAAACAGGTGTGTTACGATACTGTTAATTATATTTAAAAAAATGTATTAATTATAACTGTACCTCTTTAAACCAATTAATAACAAAAATATTAAACAGTGTTCTTTTAATGATTATAAATGTATTTATTACTTATTACACGGTGTTTTTTGTCCAGTTGATTGGATTCAGTTTCAATCTTTATTTGGTGTCATCTAGTCAGTATAATCTGTCTACGTAATGTTTTTAAATTCACGTAAAATCTTAAATGTCAGTAACTAAACGTCGTTACCTAAAATAATAATAAATTATTTACTAAATTACAAAAGTTATCAATTGTGGAAAATAATTACGAGTGAAACGCGTGAGTAACGCCATATTTTTAAACCCAAATCAAAACAATAGATAACCCTATCACGTTATCTGCATGACAATGATAAGGAATTGTTTATCTTTAGAAATGGGAGATAGTGGTCATTAATTATAACATGGTGCCCGTATGTTTATTTCATTAACATAATGAAAATATTATATTACAGTAGTGGACTATTGCTAATGTCTGTCTCTGGAGTTTCCGAGACAGACATTACTTCCACCATTCACTACTGTATATTACCCCTTACGTAGATGACGATAAAGTTTAAATTCCCGCTTAACACCATCCGCCTGTTTTGATTTATGGTTAGTACACACGCAAAGCTCACATCAAAAGTTAATGTACAGCGCATCATCTTTTCTACCGACACACGACGCTATCAAATATTTGTACCTATGGTAGGAGAGGGGGTCAGTTGAATTCGAGAGCGGCCGAGGAACATAATTTCATCTGTCAAAGTGACAACTTTACTAAGGGAACACGGAACTTAGTTGGTAGCTCCGTAATTAAAATGACCCCCTCCCTTTTTGCGGCGGAGAGGGGGACGCATAACTTTTCAAATATCGCGTCGGGAGCGGTTACGTAAAATAAATTCGGTTAGCGAAGTTCAGAACCACACTTATAGCGCGTTATCTTTTTACGTGTGTCGGGTCTGTATGGGATTGTATGGCGAGCGCTATTGTGCTTTATATTATCTGTTGATGTGAGCTTTGCGTGTGTACTAACCATTATGCAAGAAAAAAACATGGCCGAAAAGTGCCTTTTATTTTATTTTGTGGATGTTCAGGTATAATTTTTTTTTCGATCATTTTATAAATAACTTAATTTGCCACATTATACAATAAAATCATAACCGAAAATGGGTTCGTAAGTAGGAGATTTTGAACTTTAAATCAGTTTTCATAGGCCTTTACATTATTTTTTTCTGGGCTTATAAAAAAACTTATCTAAAAAATACTCGATTATTTCAAAGGCCAAGATGTATTCTACTCGCAGTATTTAATTGAATCATCTGAAACATTTCTAGGCGACCAAATTTTCAAACCAAAAACACATGATTTTGCATTACTACGTATGGTTAATGCAATTCCTCGGCTGGCTAAGTCCTCCATCACAACTCAAGCAAAATTTTCAGCTTACTGTGGTGGTAGTAGGAGATTTTCAATTATTGTCAGGTTATTCGTAACCTGGGAATTTTTGTCTTTCTTTTTAAGAAAATAAAAAAATATATAATTATCTACACAGAGTCAAGGGTTTTTCAAGAATGTTGGTGCTCCAGACCAGAGGTGGCCCCCAAATTAAACAGTAGGGTGATTTGAATAGGGTCAGCAGTTGTGTACTATTAATAGATACAATAAAGTATCATTAATTATCCAAGCGTTGCTTTGGCTCAGTCTGTCTGTGAAGATACAATAAAAAATAGCGCGTTTTGCTTTTACATCCAACAGATGGAGCTGTTTTATTAAAGCATGTTTTAACCTGTCGCAGGTGACATCTATTTACTAAAGGTATATAAAAAAAACACATGCGTATCCGAATTCAATCGGTGAAGAAATTTTGGAGATTTAAGATTTTGAACAAACGAACGTTTACATTTTTATTTATTTACATATTATTGAAGTTGCTAGTAAATAAAATATTTAATTGCTATTTATCAGAAATAGATAATAACGTTTGAGACAAGATAAGCATCTAAGAATTAATACTTTTAACCACTACAAATAAATCAATACTTATCTTCAGCAATAATATGATTTATTGATAATATCTAGTATTGATACAAGTTATCAGTTTAGTAATAGGCAATTTATCTATTTCTCTTTATGTATTAAATAGATTACAAAAATTTCATGTCGAAGGCGTGATTTCTTATTTTCTAACTAACTGACTAACCATTACGCCGTTTCATACATACATAGTCTCATAGTTACTCTTTTATTATCCTGACTCTTGACATGGCCCGACTCAAGTATCTGATTCACTTGGTCGTGCCATGTCTTCCTTGGGCGTCCCCGACTTCTGCTACCATTCACATTTACATCGTTTATTCTCCTTTCTTTGCTCATTCGCTCTACATGCCCAAACCATCTAAGCGACCCTTTCTTGACCTTACTCATTACGCTTACATTAGCCTTGCACTCTTTGCGGATCTCCACATTTCTCGCAGTCATTTATTTATTTATTTATTATTGGATAATTTGTATAGCGCCGCTTTTGTGAGATATCACCTCAGGGGCGCTTTACAGTTGATGCAGGTATTACAGAAAATATAAATATTACAAAAATAGAGTGAAGTTAAGTTAAGTAAAATGAAGTAAGGGTGACACGAAGATAGAAGATGGAGACTCTGCAGCAAGAATCCCAGGTGGTGAAGAAACTGGTCCAGCTGCTGCAGCGAAAGAGTCCACCGCGTCCACCAACAGTGCCAGCACGAGGTTCGTCATCCGTCCAGGTATGTGTCTGCTGCTAATAAAGCGCTGACACACTATCCTCTCACAGATACCAGACCTTGGCAGCACCGCTGTGACGTTCTACGAAGATAGAAGATGGAGACTCTGCAGCAAGAATCCTAAGTGGTGAAGGAACTGGACCAGCTGCTGCAGTAAGAGAGTCCACCGCGTCCAACAACAGCGTCCAGGTATGTATCTGCTGCTAATAAAGCGCTGACACCTCACATAGATAAGAGACCCTGGTAGCACCGCTGTGACGTTTGGCAAGTCCATCATTTATCTCCATGTAATCCTGCTCCTGGTAATTGTTGAAGTGGTGCATTCTGTCCGCAATAAAAAGCGACGGTTGGGTAATAACTTACCCTGGGCTTAGTAAAAAACTTGCCATACATGGTTTTACTACACATACGCCTCAGGGATCTCATTTCTACAGCATTTAGTCTAATTTCATCCTTTCTCTGTCAGTTCCTTCTTTTTTGTTTTTTATTTTTAATTTTTTTTTTTATTCTTTTATTATTTTTTTTTATTTTCCTATTTTTTATTTTTTTTTTATTTATATCCGCTAAACTGCCAAAGCAGTTTGTCTTATTTTCCAACACGAAAATTCCAAAGGAAAATTAAAAATAACTTTGAAAAGCAATGTGAGCGCTGCTTGGTAGCAGTAACAACTCTCGAATGGTGTGCTTGATCATAATTTAAAACAAACTAGGTAACGTGTACCCGGCGTGTCTTGACTTTTCACTACTTTCTATAAATGTAATATATATAAACCTTCCGGAAGAAATTCTCTAAACGAAAGTGAAATAACTATCAAAATCCGTTGGGAATTTTAGAAGAACTAAGCGCACAAACAGACAGAAGCGGGTAGCGACCTCGTTAAAAAAAAATAAAAAATCATTTGATTTTTTCAACCAGATTTCACAGATGACTAACTAACGCACAGCACAGACATCCGAAATTTGTATGTTTGATGATAAATAATATTACGTGAAATTTTTAAACTTTGAATTGAACTATGACAACATCTAGCTAGTGATGATATGTCAAAAAAATGTATCCATTGATTTCAGAACAAAATTTCTCTACATAAGGATTCTGCAAGGGAAGAAGATGGAAAAATGGAACCTAGGAACTCGAGGAGTAAAAACATACAAGTTTCGTAAGCGAAATAAAATGAATGAATAATAAAATCAATCAAGTGTTTACACATTGTCAAAATGATATTGATTGTCGGTACGTAAATAGTTACGTATTATTGCGTGAGACATAAATAATCTGTACGATGATATGCGGACAAGATATGACGTCTATTTCTAAAACGTGCGAATATTTGATCACGTGCCAAAATGCGAGATTAATTTAAAATTATTCAAGTGACTTGAAATTAAGAATCCGTAGTAATTCATAAGGTCGCGCGTCGATATATAAAATTACAACATTACAATAATATATTACTCATTATTTTACAAAACAAAAAAAAAATAGGAGGCAAATCTCATTGGGGATTTGTGAGGCTGAAGGGATTGGGGAGGGCAAGATTGGGTTAGGTTGGGTTAGGTTAGGTTAGGTTCTGAGATTCAGGACGATTCTGAGAGTATCTACCTACCGTGTAAGGTGAAGGGTAAAATAAGATCTGTACACTAAATAGAATGCAAAAATTATTTTTAAATTTAGTTATAAGTTTTAAGTTATAGTTTTAAGTCACTAGTTATAAATTTTAGTTTTAAATCACTACTTATCTTAGTGAGAGTTGTAGGTTAAATACATTTAGTTCATGCTCCCTTGAAGTGTATTATCACGAAAATGGCACACAATCAAATTAATAAAAAAAATACATGTAAATCAATACTAGTTGTAAGACACTAGTTATAAGTCACCTGTTATAAATTTTAGATCTAAATTACTAGTTGTGCTAGTGATAAGTTGTAGTTTAGATATATTTAGTTAACTCCCCTGAAGTGTATTCTCACGAAAATGGCACACAATCAAACTAACAATAAATTATTTATTTATTGTTTAAATGAATATTATTTATAATTCATAGTTTTATGTTAACAGTTATGTATAAGTGACTAGTTATAAATTTTATATATATAAATCGCTAGTTATGCTGAGAAACATTTATTCCAAGCTCCTAAAAGTGTACTCTCACGAAAACAGCACACAATTAAATTAACAATAAATTATTTGTACACGTGTTTAGACACTAGTTGTAAGTATTAGCTTTAAGTCAGCAGTTATAAATTTTAGTTTTCAATCACTAGTTATGCTAGTGATAAGTTGTATGTAGGTTAGATATGTATTATTACATACATCAATACAGAAGGTTAATATTTATTATTATCAATGCTGTATCCAGCCATTTTGATTATAGATTTAGACATTGGATACATATTGCGTGTATTAAACATAGAAATAGCCTATGACTCTGTCACGAAACTATGTGTGGAGCACCCGAAGACATTTCTCGGGAGTCCATCGCATATTTTGAATGTCTTGACAGATATAGTATCAGACGAAATGACATAATAAAATATCAGACGTCTTTTTACTAACAGGTGGACTGAACTAATATGTCCGTCAGATGAATTGATCGGCTGAAAAAGCTGTCAGATCATATGTTGTTGTAAAGAATATTGTTAGATAAATTGTTCTAATGAATATTGGAAGAAAATATTGATTTGGTAATAATAATAATAATATATTTTATTAAATAACTTAATGAGTAAAACCTCAAATTGTAATATTTAATTGTTGAAGAAAATATTAGAAAAAATAGAAATAGATAGGTCACATCTAGGACTTGAACCTAGGACACTAACCCCAACTGAGCTTACTTCGATTAAGAACTACGAAAATTATCTTAATTTTGTCATCGCATATTTTTACTGGCTACTTACTATCTTTATGTAAGTCCTAAATGTAACCGTATCTTTTTCTGTGTCAAATTGTCGTTTAAGAATCGCTAATATTGTCTAAAAATAATTAAACATTATTATTTTCTGTTTGATTTTGGGGTGTTATGCCGTGTTGCGCTAACTCCTTCTTTAGCCGACGTTTCGGACAGCGTTGCAGTGTCCATCATCAGGGCAGATCCGGCAGATCCGAAGATGATGGACACTGCAACGCTGTCCGAAACGTCGGCTAAAGAAGGAGTTAGCGCAACACGGCATAACACCCCAAAAACAAACAACAAAAATGCTTTTGGCCGTGAGAATCTAAAAACTTAACATTATTATTTTCCTTTTTGTAACTAGTAGAGATAATGATAACCACACTGGGATCTTCCGTAGGTACCGAGGATTTCATAATATTCAAATTTAATATTGGCAGTGAAATTATTCTAATGAATATTGCTATAGAAATTGATCTAATGAAGAGAATTTTTTTTACTGAAGATCTATTGTCAGAGAAATTGTTCTAATGAAGATCTATTGTCAGGGAAATTGTTCTAATGAATATTGTCAGAAAATTTGTTTTAGAGAATATTGTTACAGATATTCCAATTAATATTTTCAGAGTAGGTATTTGTTCTATGATTATTGTCAGAGAAATTGTTCTAACGATTATTATCAGAGAAATTGTTCATACTTTAATGTTATATACCTAGATATGTGTAAATGTCAGATATGAAATTTTTATACTCACTTCAATTGTTAGTAGTATAGCAAATAATAAAAAAATAATGATATTTAATTTATGTATTTTGAGAAGTATCCACTCGAGAGAAAAGCTAAAAAATAACACTCAAAACATATTTTTATGTGATTACCGCACAAGAGTAAAAATGCCCAGAGCCAGTGGAACTATTGTGAGGATGAAGAGAGTAGGGAGAGTGAATTAATAAACTGACACACACACTTTAAAAATATATTTTTATAATGATTATAAGTTTCTACCGGGTAGGCAGAGAGAATAGACCGTTACAAAACTCTGTCTCGGCACATACTCCTTGATTCATTAGTTTAAATAGTTTTATAGATATTTGTCTGTTATTCTGACTCTTCCTTCTTACTTCTTCTACCATTCACTTCCACGTCATACATTAACACCTTTCTCATCATCAGCTCTACATGTCAAAACAGCTTAATCGCCCCGTTCTCAAACTTATTCATTGGTTTTGCATTCTTTCTGGATCTCCACATTCGTAACAGTTATGGTTTTACCACACATACGCCTCGGGGATCTCATTTCAACAGCATTTAGTCAACTTTTAATCTTTCTTTGCTAGTTACCAAGCCTCACTGCCATGCATTAGAATCAATGGCTAAGTAGTAAGTTGATAATAGATAAAGTTAGGTATTCTCAGGATTGCTCCTGCAAAAGATCACAATTCAGAATCAAAACGTTTATCGCTTGAATTGGACATTAGCCGTGTTAATTGACCAAATCTGAAGTAGGTATAATAAAACGCGACTAAAGAATATATTTACAACGGTGTGCGCGCATGTGGTTTAATGTTTATTGCATAATTATTATTGTTTGTCAATCAATGGCCATAAAGGGGGCAAAAAAACTGACCTTCTTTTGCGGTATCGGAGACAGGAATCGTCTGCACCAGGCCACTCAGGGGTCTCTCTTTCAGAGGTGCCTCAAACACGAGAGTCCTCGCAGAATGAGGCGTTCCTCGACCTCTGTTATTACTACCATTCTTCCCATTCTTGTCGACATCCATTTTTGACACTGAACTGTCACTGAATACTTGACATCACCATCATCTTTGTAACACTTTTGCACAATAACACGCGGGATTTACTGATTAACTGCATTATGTGTTATTATTATCACGTTTGATACGCGACAAGAAGGCATCGCAGGCGACGACGTACGTTTACAACAAAATTGACGTTTCGAATAATAAAATCCGATGACTCGCCGCCAATCGAGTCCAGCTCCTATTGCATAAATATACCACTCTCTAGATCGATATCTTCGGGCTTTTTGTATACAACAGAATTATACAGTACTTAACCACAGATATACAAGCAGTACCTACCGTGCGGAAAAGAGCAGTAGACAAGATAGAAAAAACTCAAGGTCATCTAAAAGTAAGATGCAACCATAGACAATATAATTGCTCTCGGCCTACTCCATTCATTCACTAGCCCAAAAAAATATTTTAAAAATAAAAATGTCCTTGAAGCAGAAAAATGTCGAAATGTTTTCCAAGGGCAAGGTTCATCTGACTAAGAAAATAAACTTTTACAGTGCATTTCCTTGAGATGAAACTTGTTAATCTGAGAAGAAGAAACCCAAAATGACAAGAAATTTGCAAAAACACTGAAGAAAATTTCCAAAACATGATTGTCCGACAGTATGACGAAGAATTCCGACATTTTTCAGCCTCATGAACTCAGGGTTACATATGTTTAAAAATCTTTAATTTCACCAAAACAATAAGATAATACAGGATAACACTAATCAATAACATGAATAAGTTTATCGATATAATAAATAACATTTATACGTTGTGGAGGAAGACATATGCCAAGTATGAAGCATTGTTCAAAAAACCGAACGAATAACTGTCAATTCACTTTAAACTTGAACTTACGTAGGTGTTGAATATATGTTTGTAACTCGCTAACACTATACTGGCTTATATTGTATTTTTATCACGAACAACTTTAACACGCAATATTTTCGACGGAAATGATAGTATTTCGGCAACAAATGACAACCCGCGTGTATAAATAAACCACACTCATTTTGTTTGAGTGATTTGAAACTGTCAAAGGCAAAATTCCGTCATCTCTTTCTGTTACACGAGTCATTATGGTAGAGAGCGAGATATCAAACCAATCCTTCTTTTCTCACCAATGAGATCTGAGCTTTTAGCCATATTATTCGTTTTCTATAAGAATTTTGAGGTGGGCGTGGCGGTTACAAATGAGTTTCAAGGCCAAATCTTAGTTAAATGCCCCTGTCCTATTGTGAGAAAATACTATGGATAATGTATCAAAATCGCAAAGCTTTACAGCGATTAAACTTTTTGGCCCCATCTGACATGGCAATGTTATGCTATAATAAACTCTATACTTACATTTTCTACAGCTTATTATCGCATAACATTGCTCTATCTAATAGAACTTTTTAAGTATCAAATAATGAAATCTACGGCGATTTCATCAACAAGGTTTCATCAGGCACAGTAGTATTATGCAATAATAACATTTAAAGTTACAGTTTTTAGAGCTCATTATTGCATGAAATTTTTGTGTCAGATAAAACCTTGGCATTTGAAGTGATCGGCATTCGGACGAAAATAATAAAAAAAAAACAATTCCCCTCGCGGCTGGAAAGAGAATTAAAATAAAAGCTATATTTAATTTATTTACATTGACAGTGAAAATTTTAAAAATAAAACGATTATTGTAAAATAAGAAAAAATGTTCTTCTGCCAATAAACGCTCTAGTGAAACATATTATTTATTGTTTTAAATGCCATTGTTACTATGCTACTTCGCTTTGTATGAAAGTGCTGAATTTAAATATTTATATTATTTATGGCAATTATAGTGTAACCACTGCTTTCAAAGTGAATGTGTGAATGTGGAAAAAAAACTACAAAACGGGTCGTAGAGGACTGCCCTAAACCAATTTCCTGACTGAACAACGAACAACCTCAGAATCCTATCTTGATCTCTACCTCTACCAATGCTCCACCACCATACGAAAAGAAGATGTAAGTAAAAATAATTAATTAATTAATTAATGTCTATGTGGTAAATACATACATCATTTTGAATATTATTTATATTATTTTGGTGCTAACTGGGTTAGTTCTCTTCCAATCCGTAAGATGTCACATTCAAATCTGTAGCCCGTTCAAATGCATGCAAAACGAATAGTATTCTTGTTTCATCATCTATAGTATTTTTAAAGTTTGCAACACAGATAATTTTCTACAGCGACTAAGTGCGAAATTTAGTTCACAAAATTACCGCTAGATAGGAACACTAGCGCGCCAAATAAATTGACAACTGAAAAGATTGGAAGCTCTTATAAAAAAATCAAAAGATGCGCTAATGCTGCCAGTGGAAAAAAAAGAAGTGACCTTTTCTAAATAAGCTGTTGAATTTTTCATTCAAAATTACACCAAAATTAAATTGATTCATTTTGATATTTATCCACTGTAAATATATTTTTTTAATGCTTTATAAAAGAAGGAATTATTTTTTAAAGACGTCCACCTGGCGGAAGATCGTTTGAACTACATCATTTCGTTCGGAAAAGCCGAAGGCAGCCGAACGCGCGACGCATCGGTCTCCCTCATCATTGCCAGATCAAAAAATAGAAACTCCTTAGCAAAGGCATCAAAAATCCCTTGAAATGCGAAAAACTCCCTATATTTATATGGACGTTGGCTAAATATGGTTAAATAAAAGTTGATATTGTCAACAGCTTACAAAAAGCAATACTCTGTATTTTTTTAAACGATAGTTATTACCATGTGTTTTTCTTTCCATTGCCGCGCTATTTTTAATTTTTAATTTATTTAATCATTAGCACTTCTATTTATATGTATTTTTTAAATTGTAAATATTTTGATACATTTATTTTGTGTATTCAAAATGCACTTGTTCAGTTTGTCGAAAAAAAAATGTGCTATAACATTTATGGCAGAGAGATGGATTGCAAAAATTAGGATGTTGAACAATAATTCGTTTCTTGATTATTGATTTAAGATTGTAGAAAAGGGCATTTAAAATCTCTGCCGATACGAAACTCTACCTAGGTTTGAAAAAATATTCCCTTTCTCTCCTGGAAGTATCCTTTTCTCCCCATATGTAGGGAGAAATCCCCAGCAATGGCAACGCCGGTCTCCTATCAGCTGAATTATTCGGCTGTAGTGCCCTGTCTGGGCCATACGTAGTTTCTGGGTCAGCCATTACGCTTGAACATTACACGTTTGTCTTATTTAGTTGGATATTTTGGTATATAAATGAGTAACACCGCTTATGATTTAACAAAACGTCTTCTTAATGCTCTGGACAGTAATTACAATGTAAGTTAACGGCTTTCTAAAGCTATTTATGAGAAAAATGCGTTTTACCCAAAACAGCCCATCACTTGGATGTATCTACATGTACGAATATACCAGTTGTATTTATATTGGAAACGTCGTTGCGTTCTCGGCGCTCTGTCGCAGTTTATGAAATTAGAGTGTTAATAGCCTGTTTTCGGAGTGTTTTGTATTTGAAAAGTGTGCTGCTCTACGGAGACGTGATGCCATCCGAGTGCCACACTCGATGCTGGAAACTGACGTTAGGTTCCTTGTCACTCTGATTAGACCAACGGCAAGGATCTCGCTCTCATTGTGTCCGCAGAATCCGCCCTTCGGATGGAAAACGAGTGAATATGTACCAATTGGAGGTTTGCTAAGCTTTTTATCCAACCATGTGAAAGTTTCTTCCTGGAATGACCTTATGTGATGTTTAGACCAAAATGATCTGCACCGCTGTGGAAATATGATATTCTCTTTCATTTTCATTGAACTGTCGCTCTATTCACTATTCACAGCCTTCCGAAACACTTAGACACCAGGATATATAAAAGGAAAGCCTTTAATTCCAAGATAAGTCATTTTTTCATTGCAATATTACTTACATAGGTTGGAATATCTTCAAGTCAAAAGATGACAAATGCAATTGGAAAATTTATATAATTGACCCCTCTGGCAGTGGTCCAGTTTGTAAATAATTGAAAATGTCAAATTATCTTTGAAAATACTGTAATGTGCTTTCAAAATATGCTTTTGACCAGTGAAATATAACCTAGATCATTCCTGTACATACTGCAAAGAATTTCATTGATATCCCAACAAGCACATATTCACTTGTTATACGATCATTATTTTCACCTACCTATATCATATTATATCACTTTAACGTTGTCAAAGGCAGATTATTGATTAAAAATACAAAATACACCAAAACGGGTTTCATTTTACATGAGTCGTAGTCAAAATTTCATTGGCGATGAAATTCAACGGCACTGTTTGGTTTACAAAAGCGATTACATATTAAATTAATGGTTTATTTACAATCGTGATTATAGGTACAATACTTTATAACTTGCGTAAAGAAATTTAAAATCTAAAAATATAGGTGTAGTTGTAATACAAGATTTGATACATTCCACATAAAATTTCAGGAAATTCTGCCTCTGACTAATTATTGACGATTTCGCTATCAGAGATAATAATTGTATACAAGAATTAAACAATCTTATATCATAGTAGATATCTTGTACGATTTACACTCATCAATAAGGCCATTAAATTTTTAAATGAATAAAATTGAACATAAACCTAAAAGAGCTTAGCAGAACCTCATTAGCCTCTAATTTCACAGAAGTATACAATCATAATATTAAACGAATTACGTTCATAAATGGGAATGCAATTACAACGAATTCTAGCCATAGGGCTTTTACTAATGAACAGCTTTGAAAATTATTCGAGAACCGAAAATGGATGTATCAAATATAAATATTCCATTTAATGAATAGTAACATTGTTCATTATTCAAAACAATGTAAAGATATACAATCCAATTCAAATTTCGGAACATTTATGTTACGTTGATTGCCATAGAGAAAAAAATTCCATGCAAGTTTCCCGCCAAAGGCACACCACCACTGATAGCTCCGTTATAATTTCTCTCGTTTACCAGTAGCTACTTATGTAGCAGAAAATATGTTAAAATGGAGCCCTATACAAGGTGGACCATAGTACCTGATTTATATTTGTGAGAAGAAAATTTCGCATAGCCTGTAGAGTTATGAAAAAGGCGAACACTAAAAAAAAGGCCATGCAAATTAATGCATAAATGAAATGGAACAGGTTTACTACATTCAAAGACTGTCTAAGATGAATTGAATACCACACACACCTTGTATAGACACCGCAAGAAAATGTTCGTGGCGTAATTTGGCTACTTTTGAGATATTCAAAACTAATTATACAGAATCCTACTCGATGCGAAGATTGAAGGAAGAAATACAGTTTCTCGTGCCTGTTGTTGAAGACATACTTTATTGCTGTGAACATGTGTATCAAGTTTTGGTAGCAATTGGCGGTGCTTCATTTTTGTTCCTAAGATTCTCAAGAATTGGAAAAAGGCTTCGTCAACCTAAACACGTCGATCAAGAAAAAGGACTAGAATACAAATGTAACATTTATTGAAATGTATTCTTCAATGAGAATGGAACTTCATGATGGTGAAGATGATATTGATAAAGTGTTATGAACTGCTCCGCTGGGCAGGACGTGTAACAAGAATGGAAGAAAGCCGACCAAAGAGGTTTCTCTATGATAAATATGCCAGATGGAGAAATTCAGCAAAGCCTAACTTTAGGTGGCTGGATGGTGGGGAGACGAACTCAGTGTCATTAATGCGTATAGAACTGAATGGAAACAGCTGAAGACTATCAGGAATGGAGGTGCTTCCTAGAGACAGTCAGAAATCTCCAATATTCCTTGGCATGGCAAGCTGTTCCATTCATGCATCCGTCCACTTTTTCAGTTGTCGTCTTTCAGGAATCTTCCCTTAGGATCAATCTTGGAAATCCATTGGTCAAGCTTTTGTAGATGTCTGAAGGTGACAGTCTTTCGTCAAGATGGATAACATCAACCCCTGTGTGCATTTTATCCCTTTGCAATCGGAAAAAAAATTCCGTCCCAAAAAACAGATTTATTATATGTCAGTATTTTTTCGAAAACAAACTTACGCTCGTATGAAGCCGGTTGTAAATGGTTATATGATTCACAACTTGGATACTGTATGTGAAGAAGTCCAATTTTATCACAAAGAGTTTTAGGACCAAATTTCCAAAATAAACTTCCATTTTCATAAGAGAGAAAAGCGCACGTTTAATTTTTTCGATAGTCGTACATGTGTCTTTTAAATAAAGTATAAGATACAATGGTACACTAGTGATTTATTTTTAAGGTATTATGCCGTGTTGCGCTATGTCCTTCTCTATCCAACGTTTCGAACAGCGTTACAGTGTCCATCATCAGGGCAGATGTGTAAAAAACACATAATTTCTTACACAATTACCTGAAACGTTAGCTAAAAAAAGAGGTAGCGCATAATGATGTATACCCCGAAAAATAAATCGCTTAATACTTTTGGTTGCGAAAATCTCAAATTTTTTTTTTTATCGATATTTGTACATTTATCTGTTCAAAACGTTCGGAGTTCGAAAAATACTCGTTTCATTTCTTCGATATTCATACGTCTTTTCGATGTTCAGAGTTCGAATAACATTCGTTTCCTTTTTTCGGTAAATATTCGGGATCACTGGCCACGCATTATTTTAAATGTCTGTCGTTCCTGAAAATTTTACTAAGCGTGGCCAGCGATCCTGAATAATTACCTTTTATTTGATATTCGTAAATGTTTCTTTTCAAACAGTTTGGAATAACGCTTGTTTCTTCGATATTCATACATTTATCTTCTCAAAAGGTTTGTAGTTCGAATAATACTTGTTTCGTTTCTTCGATATTCGTACATGTATGATTAAATTCATCTGATGGTTTGTTTAGTTCTTAAAATAAATATTTCTCTCTTATATCATGTTTTGGTTGATTACACTGTGTTTTCTTGTTTATATTTTCAGCATTAATTTGTGATGATTATCACGTAATTCAATGGTTTCTATTTAATTCTCCTCTTTAATTCTTCAATGGTTTCTATTTAAATCTCCTTCAACGGAAGCAATCTTCCGAACAGGCCTTCCATTGATATGCTTGGTGTAACTATAAGTGACCAGCTCAGGTACGGGGGCTCCATCGAAGCCAGTGTAAAGTTGGCCTCTCAGAAGCTGGGCGTATTGTACAGGGCCCGCAGATACTTTAATAGCACACAACTGCTGACCCTGTACAAATCGCAAGTGCGCCCTACTGTCGAATTTGGCAGCCATCTCTGGTCCGGAGCCCCTAAATACCTGAAAAAAACCCTTGACTCTGTGCAAAAACGGGCGGTCCGTTTGATAGATTCCCCAATCTTAACAAACGGACTGCAATCTTTAGAGCACAGGCGTCAGGTAGGTATGCTGTCCTTGTTCTATCGGTATTACAATGGAAGATGCTCTCAGGAACTCGCGTCATTGATCCCTTCGGCACCGGTGCGTAGTCGGGATACACGCCAAACGCGCGCCCAACATTTGTACACGGTTGACATTTGTCACATGAGAATGGGTCGTTTCTACGATTCGTTCTTAAGTTCAACAGCTCGGCTGTGGAACGAACTGCCGGCCTCTGTGTTTCCTCCCTCCTACAACATGGGACTCTTCAAGACCCATGTTCACTCCTTCCTCTCCACAAAAAGACCCTCCACACAGCATCCCCAAAGATGACATAGGCCCTGAGGGAAATTATTTTCTTCAGGGCCTCCTGTGTGGAGTTAATATAAAAAAAATAAAAAATAAAAAATTCCTTGAATGCATAAAACCATATTTCTTCAAAGAACATTTTATGAGCTTGTTGCTAAGTTACTAAGATATTAAAGCACAAAGGGCAAAAAAACCTTAATTATAATCAGATAAATTTATACTCAAAAGTTCATAATGTTGAAGTGATTTCAATTTCACTTAGTTTTTACTAAAATTAGTATTGCGCCACTCCTATGCAATGTTAATTTGTGATGGTTTTTTATTATTGGTTCAATTTGTTATGTTGACTCATTGCAACTCATTGTAAACAAATTTTCGTTACTTATTTAACTGCTTTAAAAATTTGAAAATTGTTGAGTTTACAAAAATATCAGTTAATATCATTGTAATAATGTTTTTAATTGATTAATCGTACTTAGTTTTTCATTTGAATATCGCACAAAAAAAACGATAATTCAGGTATTTTTATGCTACCGAATAAATTTTTTATAACGATTTAAAATGTGCCATTTTCGATTTGCCGCCAAAACGACGTGAACGTTTTTATTTGTGATTTGACGGCGTTGACGTCATGCCGGGTGACGTTGGTGACGGCCGTCATACCAGCCAGTGGCGGTTTCTATGTCATAATGACGTTGTAGCCAGTTTGAATCTATGAAAATTACACTGGAATTACTATGGAAAATATAAAAATTACATATTTTTAGTACGATAATCATAATTAGAAATCTTCCACACATTTTTAATGGTATGCATAGTTTGTGAATTTTGATTTTCTTTTATTAAGTCTAGTGGTGCGCTCCAGGCGCAGTTCTAAGAGGCAACTACAGACGTGGACGGAGATCACGAGTAGGACGAGGGGAAGAAGATGAGATGATGGAATAAAAAATGATTGTTTTAATTTTTCAATTTGTTTTATAGGTTGTCGACATGTGTGCCATCAGTGAGATCATATCTGTATTGGAAAATATTAACATCACAAAAGAGCTATTGGAGGTAAGAATATCTGCCTACTTTCTGTTGGTAACCCATTTTTAAATTCCTACCGAGGTCCTGGCTTGTTTTAGAACTATGCAATAGGGAATTCTCTTCACACCAAAAAATCACTTAGGACGGGTTGTTTCGGAGAATTTGAACAATTCATCAAATTTCAACGTTCATTTTCGGGTTCTGTGAAAGACTTATTCAAGTTCTGTTATTATATCATTGTAGGCTAGTTGCTTGAAAAAACTGAAATAAAAACAGAACTTGAAAATGAACGTTGAAATTTGATGAATTGTTCAAATTCTCCGAAACAACCCGTCCTTATTATTAATTATTCACATGTAGAAACACTTCAGACACAAGAATACATAGTTTTTATAATTTTCAAAAATCATTTATTAAAGTTATAATGACTTTAAAAACAGGCGCGAACGAAATATTTCAATGCAGCTAAAAACGCCCGGTGATTGATCAAGCGTTCAAGGGCGAACGATGACGTCACTGTTGACCGGCCCGAGTAGATCCTGCAAACCGATGGCGGCGGCGGCGGCAAAGGTGTGACGTAGCGGTCAAAATGGCGCATGACCGTTTTCAGAGCCGAAATAGCACGCAATTTTTAAAACAACTACAAAAAATTGAAAATGCATTTAAAAAAAATGAAAAAAAAGAGGCACATAATAAAATAATTATCTTTATTGAAATAAATTATTTACAAAATGCATGAGAATTCCCTATTATAATATAGCTATCTTTTGAATCTTGATGAAGGTACCAATAGTTTTAACTTTTCAGGCTAATTTGTTCGGTTTTGGGAACAAACGGCTATTACCCATGGAGTCATTACGTTCGCTTTGCGGAACAGCTCATATGGTCTCATGGAAATCGTTGTCTCCCTTACCGTCATGGTTAGAAATATGAACTAGAAGAGGTTAGAAAGAGAAAACACCAAGTCTTATCTATCTGTATAAATAAAAATTTACATGTTCTTTTTTTAAAAATCTTAAATCTCCGAAAGTTCTTTACCAATTGATTGCTTTGAAATTTTGACACAACGTTGATTCAAATACACTTGTGTTTTTATTAAATATTATATAGATAATAATAATAATAATTACAATTGGATAACTTGTACAGCGCCGTTTTTGTGAAAATTTAACAGAAGGGCGCTGAAATGAGATGTCACCTGTGACAGGTAAAAACATGCTTTTTTGAAAAACAGCGCCATCCGTTCAACGTAAAAGCAACATCAGCTATTCTTTCTCTATTTCCACAGGCAGACTATGCCACAGCAAAGCGTGGCGGGGTACAGCTAGTATTCAAATATAGAAGTTAACAACACAATCATTAAAATGTACCCCTCTATGAAACCAAAGGTTCCGACCACAATTTGAGAAAACTTTTAACTTACTTTTTTATAAACTTAAAAAAAAACATTTTTTTATATGAAACAACAAAAAGTAGGGTTGCACCAATGTTTATAATACATTTATCTTATAAAATATTGTTTTTTTTTTAAAATTATTATTACTAATTTATGTTCAGTGTTTAGACCAAAAAGCGTAAGGTGAGCCATTTTTAAAACTTTTTATGTTTGATTTCAAAAAATTTTTTATTTCTTATTTTTTAAATAAAATTTTAAAGCGCATTTCATCACATTCCAAAAACAATTTTTGTTTTCTGAAACTTTATTTAGAAGAGGAAAAACCAACAAGTTTTCTGACTTTCTGACAGCATCTTTAATAAATCTAAAGGTTAATATGTCAGGCCTGAAGGATTATGTACAAATTAACTTGTATCAATCAATAATTTAGATGAAAAAAAAACTTACCACAGATGTGATTGAGAGTTTTTGCTAAGAATGGCTAAGCTGCTGGCTTTAACCGATGTTAGTTAAGATTACCTTAGCCATATCAAATTTCCAAATAACTGCTTCATTTATGCATATTACAAGCTAATTACTGGACATATTAAATTTTCATATTTGTCGACCATACGTTGTATGAAAGAAAAACATAATATACGTAATAATTATTTCGTAAAGTTGTACTAATTAATAAAGGTACCAACAGATGGCACTAATTGCTACATTCGTAGTTTGTGGCCGTTTTTGACACTAACGCAAGTCTCTTGAATGAGTGCCCAAAAAAAATTCAACAAAAATTATATGTACATAATAATTAAACGTGCGCAGTTCAATGAAACGCATTTTTCATCTATGTAGTAAGGCCACAGGGTAATTTAGCATCTACCACCATTGCATAGAGTTTTATTGCGTGAAACATTTCACAAGAATATTACAAATTGTAAACGAATATGACAGACCGTCTAACGAAAGCACGGCCATCCAAAGCCATTTTTAAAGACTGATTGAATTTGGATTTATATGAAACCATTTATATAGGTCACCCCAAGTGGTTCGCTATGTTTGGTAGCCTAGCAGGGGTGATCGGGTTCATGGGGTGAGGTTTGTCCAGGTCTTGGTGGTGGATGCTTCTGCCCACAAGCTACATGGCAGGCCGGATCAACTAAGACCGTTTTCTGACTCTCGACCCATCGCCTTGCATCTCAGTGGGAGGGATGAATTCATATGTCACTCCTGGACACACTGACTCTTCTATCCTTCCTTTACATATCAAAAACCCTCTACATAGCATCCCCAAAGACAAAATAGGCCCTGAGTGATATTATTTTACTGTGCAAAGATAATTTAAAAATTTAAAAGAAAAAATGAGCGATACTGATGATGTTGTTTGTTTGATTTCAGACCACCAGACTTGGTAAGCATGTGAACGAGTTGAGGAGGAAGACGAGCGACGCGGCGCTGGCCCGCCGCGCCAAACTGCTCGTCAAGCGGTGGAGGGACCTCGTCATGCCCGAAAAAACAGGTAACATCCACTTTCAAACAATACCACTCTTTCCTCAATCGTCAAATTTGGCACTTTGGAGGGCTTTAAATCAGAGAGTGGATGGTTAACTCGAGAGAACTGCTCACATATCTTTAGAAGAACAAAATTATTAATGATCGTCAATACGGATTTTGACAGATCCGCTCGTACGTGACGTTTGGGGGCATCTGAGAATGACTTAGTATATCGCTGCGTTGTATACACTTCAAGGGTTATAAATATCATTGCTTGAGAGTTTCTTTTTACTCCATACAGGAGGCCCCGAGGAAAATAATTTCCAACCGTGCCGGACATCTTTGTGCAGGCACAAACACTGCCAAGACCTGAACACACCTCACCCCGTGAACACGAGCACCATGCTAAGTCACCAAACGTAGCCACATGTAGCGAACCACTTGGGTCTGGCTATGGCACAGGTGTTGGTTATCCAATAAATGGTTCCCGGAGCGGCGGTGCCTATACTCCCAAATTGTACATGGTATTCAGAGATGTGATACTAATTATATTTGTCGCAGGTGTAAAGGCAGGGATCCAACCTGGCAGTGGGGATAACACACCCCGCCAGTCCCCTCTCGCCTCGAGGGGCATCAGCCCAGCAGTCACTCCAGCCGTAAGCCTCTTATCCATATTGTTATTACGTTAAAACATAGAGTCAACCCTTAACCTGGTTAGGAGGGGTACTAATTCAGTGTAAGCAGTCTGTGTACCGAGCCAGTTAGGATCTATAATCTTGGCCTCCAGACAACATACCAGAGATTTTAGATACTCTGTCACAATCCAAATTATGTCATAATTACCCAATTTTTTTTTTTGGGTAATATTTCCAAAATGGCGAACATTGGGGGAATTTTCAGGTAAATGGTAAAATCCCCAGACTAACCAATGAGGTTTTCTCCAACAATGAAATATCACGTTATTTACAAATTTATCATATTAATTATATAAGGAATGTATGTTTAAGTTCTGAAGAATGAAGAGTCCACCGAGGTGGCCCCAGCTATCTTCACTCCCCCTAGGTTTCCCAAAAACCCTATTCTTTTGTTTGAATGGTCCACTTTTGGTGCCATGAGTATCTGGGAAGTAGAAACCCAGCAGTAGCGAGCCTGTATCTCGGAGGCGCCGTTCGGTATACTGTTCCCTAGCATCGTTCAGCCTGAGCACGATAACTAACACCTTGGCTCGGGATGGCTTTTGCAGATCGTGTTTCCACTCTCTGAGCGTTGGGCTTACCACACTCCCATATAAGTGGGTGCATTCACTCCAATTAAACGCAGCGGTTTTGGAATAGCTTAAAATAACAGCGTACAAACACACACTGCGGCTTGCGTTTTTACTTAATTCTATTTCATGGTGGTACTGAAATAGAATTAAGAACTGCGAGACGCAGAGCGTGTTTGTATGTGATTTGGCGTTTTCAGCTATTTCACAATTGTTGCGTTTAACCGTAGTGCGTGCTAAGCATAACCCCTTGTAAATACTGACAATCCCGTTTCATAATGTATGTTTTCATAACACCGTTGACTTTTTAAGTCGATTAACTCGATGTACAGAATTTTTCTATAACTTCTGCAAAGAAAGGTATTTGGCATATCTAGATTTTTCCACTCAGCAAAATGTGTATAATGATGGTTTTGCAATATATATTTGTACATTTGTTTATTCGCATGCACTCAGCAATAATTTTTTTTGTCGATTTTATATATTGGTCTGTTTTTGTCGATTAAGTGATTATTGTGGGATCGACTATATCGGTTATGTCTTTCAGGTAACGCCTCGATTATGCAGTCCACAGGTGCCCGCCCAGGGGTTGAGTTTGTCACAGAAACAAGGTGAGATTACCTTCAGACAAATATTATAAAAAAGTGAATTTAACAAAATACCGTCTGTCTAAAAATCGAGGACTCTACATCTATGAGTGAGTTTTTTTTTCCATTCAGTTTTTTATATATAATATTGTAAAATAACTAATAATAATCTTATGTTGTGAATAAAAATGTGATGGACCTCCAACCATGTTTTAAAACACAAGATGTTCCATCGAAAAAAAAAGTGTCATTTACGTTCGTTATAATTTCATGAATAATGACTCCAGCAAAACAAATCCTGCTTACAATTAGTATTCTCGCATATAGCACCATGCTGATTGCAGTGTGAAACTATTTAACCAAAAATCAAATCAAACGTATTGCAGTCGTTGACATTTTCAAACATCTCGATGACAGTAGTTTGGTAAGTTTTTAGATTTTCACGGCCAAAAGCATTTTTGTTGTTTGTTTTTGGGGTGTTATGCCGTGTTGCGCTAACTCCTTCTTTAGCCGACGTTTCGGACAGCGTTGCAGTGTCCATCATCAGGGCAGATCCGGTAGATCTTTGGATCATCACACATCTTCGGATCTACGTTGCGCTGTCCGAAACGTCGGCTATAGAAGGAGTTAGCGCAACACGGCATAACACCCCAAAAACAAACAACAAAAAAGACAGTAGTTTGGTTTTATTTATTAAAATCATAGACAAAACATGTAATATTGGTGATATCTATGCTTACGACCTATGTACAGATTTATGTGTTAAGCTCGACATTCCAACGATGCCGAGCAAAAGCAACTGATATACTGGCCTTAGCGAAGAGAAATGTTGGAAGTTAGCTAGGGAATGTAACATTGGTAAATCCACAGTATCAGATTTGAAAGGTTTAAAAAAAGGTGAATATGCACTTTTAATAGAAAAAAACACTTTGTATCAGTTACGTGGTGGCCCTTCTTCCCTAGTGGGGTCTTTGGGTAACCAAGGGTAAGTGAAGAGGAGAGATGAGACTCGGGAAGACCCATTGTGGAACCAGAAGACATAGCCTCATATCCAATGACAACCCTGGTGAACTTTCTAAAAAGGACCGGGTGACTGTTAAAGGAATGCACAATGGGCCTATGGCACAAGTGCTCACTGGAACTATACGTAAACCGTCACCGCTCCATAATAATAATAAAATAGGTAATACATAATAAGAAGTATTCTAGTTCCCAAAAATGGAAAATAATGCATTTTAATAGTTATTTTGTTCAAATTTTTCACAGCATTGTTATTGATGTTAAGTTAGTTTTTTTTCTCTTGTTTAACACAAAATATTAACTCATGGTCCTAACACACATTGTATCGTAATTAAAAAAAACTTGTCTTAATATTATTATGTCAAATCATGGCATGAAGAAAATTTATCAAATTATCTGTTTTTTGACAAAATAGCTATTAAAATATGATTTAAGATTTTCACGGCCAAAAGTATTTTTGTTATTTGTTTTTGGGGTGTTATGCCGTGTTGCCCTAACTCCTTCTTTAGCCAACGTTTCGGACAACATTGCAGTGTCCGTCATCAGGGCAGATGTGTTATTTATATAAATAACACATCTGCCCTGATGATGGACACTGCAATGTTGTCCGAAACGTTGGCTAGCAAAAAAAGCTATTAAAATGAATTATTTTCCATTTATGAAAACTGAAATACTTACTTCTCATTGTTATCTAACTGACATGCAGTATTTTCCATTTATGAAAACTGAAATACTTACTTCTCATTGTTATCTAACTGACATGCAGTATTTTCCATTTATGAAAACTGAAATACTTACTTCTCATTGTTATCTAACTGACATGCAGTATTTTCCATTTATGAAAACTGAAATACTTACTTCTCATTGTTATCTAACTGACATGCAGTATTTTCCATTTATGAAAACTGAAATACTTACTTCTCATTGTTATCTAACTGACATGCAGTATTTTCCATTTATGAAAACTGAAATACTTACTTCTCATTGTTATCTAACTGACATGCAGTATTTTCCATTTATGAAAACTGAAATACTTACTTCTCATTGTTATCTAACTGACATGCAGTATTTTCCATTTATGAAAACTGAAATACTTACTTCTCTTTGTTATCTAACTGACATGCAGTATTTTTTCAACTAAAAGTGCCTATTAACCGTGTCCTTATTTTCTACATTAAAATGTTCCGAAATGAGACTAAACTGTATTTGATTTTTCACAGGTTTGTTGTTGAAGTATGTAAAATGTAAACCTATGTACATAGAATGTAATTTCACAATTACAATATTTCTTATGAGTCACAGTAGTGTTGCCATTGGTTTTGTGGATAAAAGTGTTTGTGACTCACCTCTCTGTTGTGTTGGGGTTGAAAGTTTTTGTGTTTTAGTCATGATATTTTCAAGTTATGGCTTTCATTGGTAGGTGTTAATGGGATAATTAAGATTCCCTTGCATTATATGTAGTCTATAGGTGTTAAATATAAAGACTTGTAATGCATGAGTCATGATAATTATTTACAGGAAGTATGCAACAATGTTACAAATAGTAAATAAATAAGAAATAACTTCAAACCATTTAAAATATATTAGAACTATACTCTGGAAGTGTGACCGGCTTAATTTTTGAATTGCTGGCCACGCTCAATACCAAAATCAATACTCAATGCGTCAAACAAGAAAAAAAACATTGCCGAACTCGCATCGCATGAAATTTTGAAACTTTGATTGGCAAAAAATGGCACTTTAATGCAGTTTTTTCCATTTCCCCCAGTTGTCTTTTATAGTAATTAAGATATAATTATTTAAAAAATATATTTTTATTCCGCATGGCCAGCGATTCTAAAAGATTACTTTGTATTAGATTAATGTATTATATTTATATGAGACACGAAGCGAGAAAAAAAAATTTTTACATCCGATTTGGCCTCCAATGCTCTAACTCTGAATGACCAGAAACTATATAATCTGTCTTCCTGCATCGATTATTGCGTTCTATTAGTGGAACACGTTTTGACGATTTTAGTACGCAATAGTGGCTCTAATTGTAGAGCTCCATGAATCGGTACAGAAAACGGTGGTTTGCAATTTACACAAGACCTTATGCAAGGCGCCCCAGACAGGCAAGAAAATTGACTATAGAGAAATAAGGAAAAATTGAGCTTACTTCACATGACACAACAACAAACTTCTATCTCTTTATCTCTTCAGTGCTTGAAATTATAGTTAAAATGAGCTTTAAGCTTAAAAGAATGCTTAAGGCGATCCACCTCCACATGTCAGATTTGGAATCGGGTGAAATCACGTACTCCTTACGCAGATGGACTTAAGCTTGAAGTCGCCAATATGGATGTTATATTTTATTTCGTGATGTTCAGGCACACATATTAAAATGTTTTCCAATCATAATCTACATCTTTCATGTTTATTATCATATTATGACCTGATGAAAAGAACGGTTCCACGACAATGATAAATATACACACTTTTAAAAAGTGATGCAAAGTGATTAAAAGTCATATAACCCTTAGGTTATTCTTACATAAAATGAATTTTTTTAAAATTAATAATTTATTTTTTCCTAGGTTCTTTGACACCATCCTCGGGCAGCATAAAACCCGTCCTGCAGCCGCAAAGAAGACAACCCCTCACCTCCCCCGCCCTCCAGAACTTCTCTCCTGGCCACCGGACCATATCGCCGGGGTTGCGAACGATCTCCCCGGCTTTGCGAACCAGCTCCCCGGGCCTCAGAGGCAATATCATCTCTCCCGGCCTCAAAAACATATCTCCCGGCATCAAACACCCGACACACACGAAAAACATCTCTCCCGGAATGAAGCACAACCATTCCCCGAGCGTTAAGAACATTTCGCCGGGGAATAACAGGAATCTTTCGCCGGGGAATAATCGTAATCTTTCACCGGGTCCTGTCGGTTTGCCGCCAAATTTAAAGCACGGCGTGTCCAATATAGCTGTCAAGAATCTTTCGCCGGCTTTGAGACTGCAGCCGGAGACGATAAGGAACATAACTCCGGCAAAGGGTCCCGATCAGTACGATTCGGATTCGCAGGATGTTATATTCGTTGACGACGATGTTGCGGATCCTCCCAAAATGCACGACCGGCCGTTTGATACGGGTTTGTCCGGAAAAGGTAAGACTCTAATTCTTTAATACCGTAGACATCCAAATTGATCACGTGGTTCGCCTCAAGCTCTTCGAAATGATACCCAGATTTCAAGTTAGGGCAAGTCTACCAATATATGTTTAATACTTTTGTTGTGTTTCCACAAACAGTTCTCCAAATGGTCGTGGAAGGAGATTTTAAATAATAAGTTCTTTGTGTTAAATCAGGGATTTATTCAATACTTCGTGTATTACAATAGTGACTCGTTAGTCGAACTAACTAGGAGCTGGCTAAATGAGATCTGCAAACACCATGTTTGTCTGGAAGCAGCCTAACTGGCCCTAGCGACTACTGACTACTAGCTGCCATCTTGCGGACTTCCAAGCAAGCTCTTTGCACTGCCCTCTATGAGTGCATCTGTGAAGCTCTTAGCTAACTCACCTCCCAACAACTTTATATAAATAAACTATGCTTGTTTTATATATATAAATATTCTGAAAGAAATTCTCTAAATGATAGTGAAAACCCTATCAAAATCTATTTAGAGATTCAGTCCGCGTATGTTTGTGCTCGCAAAACTCAAAAAGTAGTTGACCGATATTGCTGAAAGTTTCAAAAGAGTGTATTGAATGGTAGGAGAAGTCGGGGACGCCCAAGGAATACTTAACCCAATATCTCGATTGATTTTAACTTTTTAAAACATTAGTTAAGTTTTCAGAACAATCTCAGGCGAAATTACGTAATGATATTTTATGGACATACGTAGTACTACAACTATGTAATAACGAAAAATATCCTTAACTGTGTCTTATTGTACTGTGTATGTCTTAATAAATAAATAAATATCTGAACCGGAATGAGATAAGTAGAATTAAAGTCGTAAAAATGTAGTTTTTTAACAGTAACATTGCGGTATACAGTAGTGAATGGTGGAAGGAGTCGAAGATGCCCGAGAAAGACATTAGCAATAGTGAAGCATTGCGGGGTATTCTAGTTTTATATAAATTTATTACAAAAAGTACACATTTTAATACAATAATATGTATGTTGATTTAATCCTTTCATCTGTCTCAGGGGTTTCGGGATTTAATGTTATGACATGTGTTTTCAATTCTTAACGTACATTTCATTTTCCAGTTCATTTTGAGATCTCCTTATTCCGTCCTAAGATGTGATTAAAGGATATTGACACTCCAGTTAAATTAATCCTTTTTTTGTATGTTTCCGAGGTCGGCCGCAGACTGCAAACCGCAGGCGCAGACTTAATACAATTTAGTATTTAGTCTGCGGTTTGCGAAATCATACCTTAAGGTGGAAAGCTAGGCTTTTATTTATAAAAATTTTAATTTGTGATCCATGTTAATTTATGACAGATTATTTTCTTTATTTACATATTTATAAAGCGTAGACGGTTTATACAGAATTCCCGTGAGCATTCGGACCATAGACCCATTGTGCTATCTCCCAGTTCATCACATTCCTTTTAACATTAACCAGGTCCCTTTAATAAGGTTTACCGGGGTTGTCATTGGATATTCAGCTATCTCCTGGTTCCACAGTGTGTCTTCCCAGGTATCTGAGTCTTGTTTAAAGGGACCTGGTTAATGTTAAAAAGGAATGTGATGAACTGGGACATAGACCCATTGTGCTATCTCCCAGTTCATCACATTCCTTTTAACATTAACCAGGTCCCTTTGATAAGGTTTACCGCAGTTGTCATTGGATATTCAGCTATCTCCTGGTTCCACAGTGTGTCTTCCCAGGTATCTGAGCCTTGTTCCCATCAGGACATTGGCACCGTAGGTGAATCGGAGTCTCTTCATTTTCTTGCATCTATTGGTGTTTTCCACTATCAACTGCTACATGTGTCTCCTGAGATGGCAGTGTCCCGTTACTAGTCCTATCAGTTCCCTCAGTGAGTATTGAGTAGTTGCCTGGTTCATGTAGGATCTGGTCCGTTTATGAGTATGTACTTTGGGTTGTCTCATTACGGGTGCCCTCTCCCATTCCTTCTGGTGCTGGGATTTGACCCATCTTTCAACATGTAGTTTGGTGAGACAAGTTGCCACTAATACGGGCGGCTTGAATCCCGCAAGCGGTGCTTCCACCCCTTTCCTTGATTTGACAACTGATTGATTGTTTTGACGATGTTGTTTGTTTCCAGCATCAAAGAGACCCCGCTCCCCACTCAACGGAGACCCTGCCCTATACCTTGAGGACAAGAGCGACTCCAGCAGAAGAGATTCCAAGAAAGCCCGTCGGGAACCCGGAGGAAGAAAAGCCAAGAAAAGAAGGTAGGAATAGTGGATAGTGCAAACCAATAAGTAATAGAAACAAAAAGAGATGTGGCATGGAAGCGTGCCATCTGTCACTGAGTTACAACCAAACTGCATGGACAGCGGCTATACAATGAAAGTTATCCATTTGGTGTATAGGAGAAACAGCATTGTGCTTAGATGCAATTTGTAATAGTTCGGGTGAATGATGTTGTGCCTGCAGTACTCTTTAAGAATAACATTCTTAATTAAAAAAATCTCAACTTTGGGGAATTTCTATTAAGTCGGGGAATATTCCTGGGTGCATATCACTGTTTATGATCCTTCTAACTTGTTTCTAATCTATGGGCACATCTTAACGTAAGATTTCTACAGTCATTAATAATAAATCTATCTAATGAATCTGTGTAATATGTTTTATGTGGGTTTTATACACTTGGTGTCACAAAAATTGCACATCTCCAAAAATGAGTTTGGAGCGTATGTTTCCTCGACTCAATACATACGTCTAACCCAAACAATACTATATAATATAATAAGACCTCTTATCAGACAATAGTTGCATTTCATAAACAATACAAATATTCCGAGTACGGGACATTAAATAATATTGCGCACATACTCTTTACAGGTGCCACAACTTGTGTCATCTTCCTGGGCTATAAAAGGAGACGTTTAAGTCAAATGTAGGTCATTCACTATCCGAACGTAGAAGAGGACACATGTGAATAATTAGTCCTAGAAAATGACCCTTTAAAATGGACAACACTGCTTATGAAGCCGCTCAAGTGGTGGCACTGCTGCAATCAGGGATGTGACAGTGTGATGTTGCTCGGCAAACATTTTGCCAGGTTTTGTCATTCAACGGGTTTTCCAACGGTTTCAACGACAACGACGCTGCACATCCGAAAGAGACGATCTCTTTATTGTCACATAAGATTTTGCAATAGGTGCGCCGTTTTTGTGACGCCGGGTGTAGTTCTACTAATCTTTGTTTGCTCTTCTACAATATATGGTTGGATATCTCCAAAGCCTTTGATGGGGTCTGGCACCGCGCGCTTTTTGGAAAAGTTACCATTCAACCCTGCAGAGTTGGATAGCGGACTTTCTCAAAGGAAGAACAATTCAAACCGTAGTTGATGGCTCTTCTTTCTCTCCGCACCAAATCAATGCGGGGGTGCCACAAGGATCTGTATTGTCGCTGAATCTGTTTTTGTTGCACATCAACGATCTCGTTGAATGTGCACCAATTCATTGCTACGCTGACGACAGCAACGTTCACGAGGGTTATCTTTTTGATAAGTCCCCTTCCACTCTTGATGTCCGTACAGCTCGTTATGTTTTGAGACAAAGGGTTGACCACTACCTCGAGGTTCGTGCCTGGGGTAAGGCCAATCTGGTCAGTTTCAATGTCTCCTGCACCTCGATACACCTGCGTGAAACTCAACGGGCACGAGCAGAACACCCTTTCACAGTTGACGTTGGCTTTATGAGAATCGGCCGCTTCTTCGACTAGTTTTTGTGTAAGACGGCTCTAATGTGAAACGAGTTACCGGCATCTGATTTTCCTCGTTCGCCTCGCTCGCACCTATCTTAACCCACCTCACAACGCTGCCCAACCGGGTGCCGACATAGCTCCCCTGCTTTTACATTGTCAGGGGCGCTCTTGCGAGGTGTCACATAACACCTGACTGCTTGCTGCCTAAGTATTTTTCATTAATGCTTGTCCTATAATCATTATTGTGCTGATTGACGAATCGGTGACCAGGGCGTAATTAATATTCAATGATTTTCTACATAATTAAACAATTATTTTTAGCATTCTCTAGTCAGTTAAGGTCACACGGAGAAATTTTTATCAGAGGCTTTGCAGTATGCTTAATTTATTATTTGCAAATAATCAAAATTTAGTTTTAGATACTTTTATTCTTTTAAAACAACTGACATGTTTTGTTTGGGGTTTACTTGGAACTAAATTACAAATATTACAAAATTAAATAGTTGACGGCCTCCTTGGTTGAGGGGTAAGGCTCTCGACTAGCAATCCGGAGGTCGCGGGTTCAAATCCCGGCATGCGCAAGCAAATTTTATTTGATTGATTTGTATTATCTCAAGTGGACGATACTCTCAGTATCGCCAGACCAAAACACCATCAAAGTTTTGTGGTGTCCCCTGTCTACGCATTGCCTATAGACAGTCGTTCGAGAGTTCCTGTGCCTCGAGCTCGAGTAGTGTGATATGTATATTCTTATTGTGTTAGAAAACTACAAGAAAGGTCGTGGAGTAGGCGTCAGTTCATCCTTAAGAACTGTTCTAATTTCGAGGTTGAAATCTGAAATGCAAAATAATTTTTTGTATTATATTTCCGCTAATGTTTATTGCTTTTATGTTTTTAGAATTCATTAATTTTGATGAAGACAAAGCTTCAACAATTTTTCTCTTCTAGTAGATTTCGGTAATATCTGGTGGGGTATGAAGAATCGCCACTGCAGTCAACTATCTATTTCTCTTAATTTTTAATACAAGACCACGAGGTTTTGTTACCGTAAAAATGAGAAACACCTGTTATTTTTTTATATTTCTAAATAACTTTTGTTAACGATGGCGATCGTGTTGATGATTTATGTTGGTTTTATCCTAATTCTTAAGATGTCTTTGAACCCAATATTAAAAATAGATTTTATCCATCTGCCTTATATGTATGTAATTGGTGAGATAATGTTCTCATTTCTTCGATTTGTGTATCTTACATTTGTGTATTTTAAATATTTTCAGAAATCACACAAAATCAGAGAATCGCACCGTGGACCACAGTCTAGACCCGGTGCCGACGTCTCCCTTCCTCCCCATCAGTTCTGCCTCCACCTCCCCTGCGCTGTCCGCCTCCGCCATACGCAACGGCATCAGCTCTGCCCTTCCCCCTGCTCTTCTCCTGGACGACCTGGACAGCCGCTCTCCCAAACCCGAGCCCAAAGCCCGGACTTCCAGAAAGAACGGCGTCAAAAACCAACCAGACAACTATTCCACCTTCATCACCAACAAGATATCGGCAGCTGGTAAAAAGGTCAAAACTACCAAAGAATTACTCGAAGACATCCAAGCCAGAAAATCTGGGAAGATTCAGTCGGTAGACGACAAGAATCTTATACCCAAAGAGGACTTTTTGACTGCTTACGACAACAAGAAGAAAGATACAACAATCCTTTCCGACGTCATTGAATTGAACGATTCTAATTCAAGTTTTAAAAATATCGAGCCGCTACCTGTCCAACAGATTAAAACTGAGGTCATCAAAACCGAGGTTAAAGAATCCACAGAAGGACCCGTTAAGCATGAGCCCTTGGAAGTTATTCTTGCCAGGCTGCCTCCGATTGATAAGTCTTGGATGGACAATGAAGAGGAAACGTCACCTGTGTGTACATGTTCGTTGATCTATAGTACTCCCGATGTGGAAGTCAAGATGCCATCCCCTCCCCAGCAGCCGAAAAGATCCATCTTCGAGATGGATTATGATGAAGCTCCGAAAGTGGTAGAAGACTCTACGATCAGCTCAATAGTTGTACCCGCTCCTCCGCTGTTTGAAGAAAAGTTGGATCCTGATTGCGAGGCGGGGTATGTCTTTCACACTCGGCCAGCTGACGTCACGGAAGCGCAAGTGGTCGGCCTTCACAACTGCTACATCTCCGACGTAAACGGGACGAAATGTGATAAAGCTCTTCAAACGGAAACGTGTAAGACTTTATCCTGTCAGGCTGATACTTGGGGGCAGCGGCCTTTCTACGACTGCTCGCGAGATCTCTTCCTCGATGTTGTGCCGAAATATAAATATCTGGACTACAGTTTGGACAAGTGCGTCAAGAACCTTACCAAAATAAACCTCGATAAGTACGAGCCAGCAGAAGCCAACTCCAGCTCTAGAGAATGGTTAGAAGAACTGGAAAGTAAGAACGCAGAGTTGATCAAGGAAAGGGAATCCAAGACTGACGACTACCACAGCCCGGCAGACTCCCCCTTTAGCGAAAAGGATACAATCCAAGATCATCCTGGCTCCCCCCCGATTAGTATTAAAATTAATTTTGTGATTAGTGATAGTGATAAGGACAATGTTAACTTAGATAGGAATATTACGGTTTCCAATTCGGGCCCCGGTGACGACATTTCGTCACAAGGCGTGTCCAATAACAACGATCCGACATTTAAAGATGACGACAATACTCGCGACGATGCGATGGATTGCGACTCGGTCAAATCGGAATCGTGCAACGAAAGCCAACAGTCCTTCGCGCCCAGTCAGTGTTCCGCCTCGGCGCCAGTTAACAAATGTTCCAACGAAGTGCGGAAAACGCGCAGGTTTACGTACGGCGATAGTGTTATGTTGCTCCCGCTGAGCGTAGCAGCGCTAAACGCGAGCGCCGGCTTTGTGGAGGATTTGAGTGATAATGTGAGTGACCTCTCGTGCGTCTTCAGGACTAAAGCCGCGCGTGATTCGCCCATGGATTTCGACGCGTCTCCCCGCCCAGAAACGGCGAATCTGACGTACGAATCCGTTTTGGAGCCCGTCACGCTAGAGATGAAAGACTTGACGGACGGCGCGGTGGAACGGTTACGACGGTATGGTAAAATCGAGGACCTGACGCGAGTTTTAGACCAAAGCGAGAATGCTACTTGCGGTAGCGACTCGCCCTTAGGGAAGTCGAAACCCGTCAAGTTGGAAAGTAATGGTGCCTTAGAAGCGGTCTGTACGGGGAGCGGATGTCCCGCCTGGCTCGACAAACTGGCCATCGACGACGCGTACCGAGAATGGAACGAGCCTGTCGTGCGATCGTCCTACAATGACGAACCGTTGACCATTTTGCCGTATGTCGTTATAGACTGAGATACACACTCCTCCCCAATGACGCGTGAAATAATATATATATACATATATATATATATAGAACGAGTGTGCATTGTTGTAATTGGAAACATAATAATACTGACATTAAAAAATAATTAAAAAAGATTGTTAAAATATTGAGAATATATTTGCCTTGACTAGCATATATACGTTACATTTGTATTATTATATTTCGTCACATGGTTATTTGAATTATTATTACTCGTTGCGTTCGTTTGTGCCGTCCCACATACAAACGGTTGGACCTTATAGCTATTATACAATTCACATTTATTTTCCATTTTAATGCCACATTTAGAATTATTTATTTTCTAATACCCATAAATCAACAAACATTATAATTTTATTTTATGATTTCGCAACAAGTTTACAAGTTCCTTAAAACATAGCGGTAAAAGAAATTCAATATATTTTTGTGTTGAGAATATAAAACCAAATTATTTTTTATTCCTCAACAAATTGTGCCAAGAATAATCATTAAAATTTATCATAAATTATCATAGCATTTTCAATGATTGCTCATTCAACAAAAATAACACATGGTTGTTGTACAATAATTTTTTGTTGTTGTTGATAATTTCATCTTTCAAATTCATTCAATTTAATCGCACTAAAAAAATCTATTGGACAAATAATTATTATTTGGTTTACTTCACTGCAAAAATATAACTTAATTTGTTAATTTTTTTACATCATCCATTGTACGTTAATTTGTTTAAATGTTTTGCTTCTTTGAATAGGAAAAAAACTGTATTTAAAAAAAACAATGCTTTTCAGGGTAGCTGATTTTTGATGCAAACAATTTATTTTTGTTTTAAAACATGTTAAAGAATTTTATATTTTATCCTGTTGAAGGCCAGAGCATAAAATAGGAAAATATTTTTTCTGCCTTCAGAGAAAAAATCGAAAATTGAATATAAAGTTTTATTAGCTCAAGCAATATTGATTTGGTTTTTCATACATTTTTCTAAGCATTAAGGTCAAATAGCATCGCAAATTATTTTAATAAAGATATTATGAATATGCGCATGTTCTCCCGAGACCCTTGGCAGTCCACTGGTAAAACCTGTTCTATGATTTCAGAGCTTGTCAAATAAATATTTTTTCTGCATAATCTCCGTTAAAAAAAATTGTAGGTAAAATTTGCAATGTTTTTGTCAATATTTCATATACCCTGTAAAAGTATCTGATTAATCTACAATATTTATTTATGATTCAAATACATTTTTCAAGATATTTTATTTGGTTGTAATTATATAAATAATGCATAAATACCTGTTTTGTAATCAAAATGACACATCCTCTTAAGACTATTTCTGTTACGGTCAGGCATATAATATTGTAAATCACAGAGAATCCCTAATCGAAGAAAAATCTTCCTTCTCACGTCTCATATGAAAACGAAAAAGACAGAAAATACAACAACGGTGATGTCACTTGCAACCTACCTCTGGTATTACTATATTTAAACAGATTGAAAAAGAGAAAACAGCAAGTTTACAATAGACGAACCTGTATAATTGGAAATAATTAATTCTATTGTCAAGCTTTGCAAATTTATTAAAATTATTATTTTTACATAAAACGAAAAAATAAAGTGACAATAACCTTTATAATAATATATTTGTCTTATAGTTTTGTCTAAAGTAACAAATAAAACACCATCGCTAAGCAATTTAAAAAACTGTATTTCCGTTCAAAATTTGAATATATTTTTTATTGCATTTGAATGTTTGTAAAATCAAAATCTGCCTTCAAAAACAATTTTATTTTGGGATGCATTAAAAAAAAAAACAGTTTTCGAAATTGAACGCCAAGCGGGAATATTTCGATGGTGTGATATTATTTTGTCTATGTTCGAGAGGTAAAAAACAGCAATATGTATTAATTATTACTTTAAAATTTTATTTTTCACTCTAAATTGAATGAAATCTCTTTTGTAGTCACCAATCTCAAAAACACAGTTTTATTTTTTTAATGTAGAATCTCACTGCCGTAGATCATGTGGGACTATTACACCTTGAATATTAAAAAATGATGTGAAACAAGAGAAAATTGGAAAGATGAGGGTCGGGAATTATCCAGGTATTCAGATGAGGTTACTAAACATAGCTAGTCTAAGTCTCTTCAAGTGTTGCAATCACTGATGGATCTGTGAAATTCTGTGTATGAAAAAAAAATCCATTTAATTATTTTTATTTGTACATTGCCGGGTTTTTTTTACTTCTAACCGCTTGAATTCAGGGCTAAATCTTTTACCACTGTGCCACTAAGTTTGTCTCTATCTAATCTATATTTTAAATATTATCTCTGATTACTCTGTCATTTATAAACTTTCAAATTAATATATGTGTACGTAATATGTACATTAAATTGTATTTTTGAGATTGGTATTCTGAACGTAGACTAAATATATGTCTAACCTAAAATAAACAATAAAGAGACACTTCACTCTTTCATTGTATTTTTTGACATTTTAAAATGATAGTTCAACGCTCTTTGAATGGATTATTTTTGGCAAGTTTCCAAAAAATTTCAACTTAAATTGGAATTGTCTGTAGAGCCAAAATATTTCAAAATGTTAACTCCTCACGCCTTTGCCATATTTTGGCAGAAGTTTGGAGTATTTCCGCTTTGCAATAGAATCCAAATAAATGGAATATTTCTGAAAGTATCCGAAAAATAAAAACTGCTTTTTAACTGTGATAAATGGGTTATCAATTTTATTATTATAAAAAAATATATCATTCATGATATACTTACTAAAATTTTTAATGCGACGTTACGTTTACACCTTACGTTTTTTGTAACTAAAATTACCACAAATAATGAAAAAATATATAAAAACACGCATTTTATAAGACAAATATATATTTAAAAACTTTACTGTGACCTCACATTTTTGTCGTTTCATATAAAAAATAATTAATGAAAATTCACGAAGTTAGATAATTTTTTTTTTAATTGCCTTTGGAACCTTCGGTTTCATAGAGGTGCACATTTTAATTATTCTGTGGTTAACTAATTTGAATATAAAGCATGGTGTTTTCTCTTTCTCACACCATTTAGATCATATTTCTCACCAAGACAGTAAGGGAGATGCAACGATTTCCATGAGACCATATGAGATGTTCCCAAAAGCGAAAAAATTTGCTTGAAGGGTTAACTTATAGACTTCTTTAACTCTCTTAGAAGGAAAAATGAGAATTATCAAAATATTAAAAAATTAGGTGGTATTTGAAAAGCAAAACAAATATGATATATGTAATTCGGTATTTTAAAAATACGCTAACGACCAAAAGTTGATTGTACTCATTTCTTAATTGCACAGTTTTACTCGTTTTTCCTTTTGCTCACAGCCCATAGGTAAATTGGAGCATTTATTACAAAATTGGTATTTTGCATTTTTATCATTCAAAACGTTTATTCAAGAAAATCAATCTTTTTTCTTCCATACAACATAGATTCTAATGTGTAAAACAAAAATCAAAAACTCTCACAAAAATTGTTGTGAATTAAAAAAAATCCCTTCCAAAGATAAAATATAAAACAAAAACTCAAAAAATTATAATTTTGATCGTTGATATAGAATATTCTAATTCAGTTCTTTGCTGTAAACAGTAGAAAGAAAATTTGTCTCAAACATAATTTTTAATGAAATGCCATAATAATCTGTCTTCTATTTTTTAATAAATATATATCTGAAAATGGGCATTTCATTAAAAAGTATGTTTGAGACAAATTTTCTAAGTAATTTCTTGTAAATTTTTTTAAATACATCTATTTAAATTTCGTGTTCGTCAATGAATGAAAGCAAATCTTGGAATCGGAAATTGACCCGCTTCCCGACATCCGATCGAGCTGAAACTCGGCAGATGGATTCGCTGTCGATGACAATGCATTCTATCAACTTTTGGTGGCAATCACGCACACACATGCGGGCATACACGAATTTCTCTGAAACTGGATGACATTACAGCGGGTAATATATGAAATAATTGTTGGTCCTATCCAATCGGGATTTGGCGCAGTTGTTAGCGCGGTTGACTTCAGTCCTTGGGAAGGAGGGTTCAATCCTCAGTCAAACCAAAAAAGAGACAGCGCAAATAGGTTGAAAATTTAAATTAGATGTAATAGAGGAAAAAGTTTTCACAGGTTAATTTTTTACAATGATTCTTAATTTGAATATATTTATCAATGATATTCAATCAATTGTCATACGATTATGGTTAGTCAATCAATTACTGTACGATTATGGTTCTTAATTTGGTTTATTCAATTATACAATTGGAGTTATCCAGTCAATTATCATACGATTTCGGTTATTCAATCAGTAGTCGAATGATTACGGTTAGTCAATCTATACCATTACAGTTTGTTCTTCAATCTGTTATCATATGGTTATGGTTCTTCAATCGATTATGGTCGTTGAATCAATCATCATAGGATTGCCGTTAGTCAATCAATTCTCATACAATAATGGTTGTTTAACCAATTATCGTGAGGTTATTTCTTGTTCAGCAAAGGCCAATATTAAATATTCTATATCTGATTCTAAAATGCGCACGAAATTTAGTTTGTAGTAAGTTTCTTTAATATTTCTTAGTCATTTGTACATAGCGAGTTTGAATCTTTAAGTTGTTTAATTAATTATATTATTATTGTCATTCATTTGATTATTATTACTGCTATCTATTACGTTTTGAGTTTTCTTTTTCTTTTTGTATAATTTTGATTATTTTTAAGCGAGCGTTCTTTGTATAATATTCTCAACAAATTTGTTATTATTAATGACCTTATTTTGTAAACAAATCACAGTGGCAGATATCCCTTGAACAATGTATCTTATTTTTCCTGTTCCATGAAGTATTTAATTATAGTATGGAGATTTACAATTATCGGGTTGATGCATAGATTCGTAGCTAACTTATTAACTAACCAACCATCATGCCTTTTCTCATCAGAGAGGACATCCGCCACACAACTCTGTCTTAGCGTCCTCCTTGCTTCATTCTCGTTCATACTGAGTGGAAGATACAGCATCCCTGGTGAAAGACCAGCATTCGGAACCGAAACGTTGCGTGAAATGGTTTTAAATGTGTTCAATGACCAGATCTAAATAGCCAGGTACTTCCCAGCCTCCCACTTCCCATCCCACTCACAATCGGTGATACTATACTCCCTCTGACTTAGGATAGTTGGAACTCACATTTTAAAAGTTCTATCGACGAAGTCAATTGAGTAGCTGCTTTTTTTATGTTAGCTGTCTTCAGAGATGTGCAAAATGGGTACCCAAAACCATTTGAAATGCAAAATGGAAATGGGTCAAAACTTTTCCATTTGAAAATGCAAAATGCAAAATGGTTTTTAGAAAAGCATTTCAAATGCAAAATACCTATTTTCAAAATGCATTGAAAATGCAAAATGGTTTCTCAGGTTAAACAATTAAAATAATTATAGATTTTTTAAACAATTTTGTCATTTAATAATGGACATCAATGTATAACAAACATATTACATGATGGTAAATCCAAAAACACCACGACTACAGATTATGAAACCACAAAAAATTTGCGCGGGACTAATGTTGCCAACGTAAAAACATAGAAACTGCTATTTAATATTACAGCTTCATGACTCTATGTTCAGTATTTTTTGTAATGGTATCACTCAATTGCCAGGGCTCCTACCAGGGAGCAACTTGACAAATGTAAATTATCTCTCATAGCGAGGTTAAGGACCGACTGATATTTGGGGCTTATGAAAAAAATGAGTGGAGATAGTAGGAAGAATGTTGCAAAAAAGCATTTAAAATGGAAAATGCATTGAGAAAAGCATTTAAAATCCAAAATGGTTTTTAGAAAAGCATTTAAAATGCAAAATGGAAAATACCCATTTTGCATTTTGCATTTTGCATTTCCATTTGAAATGGATTTATTTGAAATAAAGCACATCTCTGGCTGTCTTACGACGCTATGATCTTATGCGTCAACCCAGTAGATAAAAATTGGCCAAGCAATTATCGAATTGTGACATTTTTCTTCCATGTAAATTATTTTACAACAAACCTGCAAGTAGTGATTGAAACAGAACTTATCATTTTATTTTATTTATTTGCTAAATGCCAGATTAGAAGAGTATACGAAATACACAAATTTGTAACCGCATTAATCATAATGTATACACGTCAGTTAAAAATCATTATTTCCTATTTTATAGATACGGCCAATATTAATTAAATTTTCTCCATTATACAAACCTTTTAGTTTCGGAGTTTGTACAACTTTCTCAGGGTAAAAATAGAAGCAATTAATCGGTACCTTTATTGATGTTACAATTTACGATTCTGTAGTGCTCAAAATATTATGTTTCTTCGGAAAATACGTGCTTAAATAATGTTATTATAAATATGCATCACAATATGTATTCACAAACAATAATTATTGGCTGAAGATATATTGATTTAAAAATAAACACCAAACTTGGTGGAAAACACATAAAAATCTCAGTAAAATACAGGTTTTGTAATGCCGTGGTCAACAACAACTTTCTGTAATTCCTTGATAAAATGACTTTAGTTTCAGTCGTTTCTTTGACATAAGAAACAGCAGTTTCTATATTTTCTTGTTACAACATATGTAGTTTCAATAAATAGCTCCTTAATACATTAACAGACTGTAATATGTATCTCTATTTTTTTAAATAAAACAAATGCAGTTTCAGTAATTCCTTGATACATTATCTATAATTTTTCTCATTTCTTGATACAACTATAGTTTCAATAATTTTTTGATACAACAACTGTAGATTCATGATACAACACATGCAGTTTCAACAATATCTTGATACGAGTTCAATTTCAGTAATTTGTTGATAAAACAACTCCAGTTTCTTTGAAATTTCTTGGTACAGCAACTTTTGCAGCCCCATCAATTATTTATACCTCAAACTTTCAATTCTATGGAATCAATTAATGAAGAACTTGTTTCACTTAATTAAAATGCGCATTTAAAAAATGTCCAATAACAGATCAATTATTACAAAAATTACGACGCCGAAAACTTTTTTTTTTGCTTAAATTTAAAGCGCGATACTGTCCCTATTATAGTAAAATATAATGCTTATCACCACTGGAGAGATGTACCAGTAGAAGTGTGATCTGTTAAGATTTGAAATCAAACCAGACAGGCCAACGAAATTGATTATCATCAAACAAAGAATTATTTCAACCCCTCACGATAATTTCTTCGGTTTTGGGAACAAACGGCTATTACCTATAGCGTCAATTTGTTCGCTTTTGGAAACTGCTCACATGGGCTCATGGAAATCGTTGTCTCCCTTACTGACATAGTTAGAAATATGAACTGAACAATGTTAGAAAGAGAAAACACCAAGCTTTATATTTTCTTTATAGTTTTATAATTTGGGAAAATTTATCAAACTTTATGAATTTTTTATTAACACACTTCATGCGGGCGAAAACAAGGTTCCTTTTTGAGAAAATGGATTTTGTTTTAAAAAGCACAGTAACTTTGAAAATAATACACAATCCAAATGAAATTTTTTACATCGTTACTCACCATAAAACTATAAAATTATTGTCTTAATTTAAAGCCTGCTTTTGTAATACGACTCCATAAATTGAAGTTAGTCAGTGTTGGCCATTTAGTGATGTTTTATGTGTAAAAAAATGTATGAATTTTATTACATTACATTTTATTTTCATTTTTGCACAAATCTTTACGAAATAAACAAAAACACTTTCTCATCTCCTGTGCGATAACTGTAAAGTTTTATGTATGATATGATTTCCTTTTGATAAAATATTCTTCCACATAAAAGACAAGATCTTGGAAGACTTGGTTCACATTTTTAAATGCATGTAGTTGGGACAAAGAGTTGATATAAAATTATCGGAAAGCAATGCCGTAGAACCACCCTTCTCGCCAGAAGTGTGTTAATTATTTTTATATGAAACAACAAAAAAGTGAGTTGACAATAATGTTTATAATACGTTTGTCTAAAAAAAATTAGTACGTTTTTGGCTATCAGTAATTTTTGTTCAGTGTTCGGACAAATAAATGTAAAGTGAGCCATTCATTGTTTGCCTTCAAATTTTGTTTTTAGCAAAATTATATGTTTATTTCTAATAATAAAATTTAAAACCGTATTTCATCAACATTCAAAAACAGTTTTTAGTTTTCAGATACATTCAGAAATATTCCATTTATTACACGAATTCTCTGATAGCGTCTTTAATAAATACAACGGCCAGTACGCAAGAGACTTGAGGGGTTAAAAAGGTTTGATCGATTTCACCAGAAGTAGGGTATAATTATGCTTACTTTTGACATGCTCGCATCGCACTTCTACCAGGTTATCTCTTCTGTGCTTATTACCAAAACATGTGCCTTTCTGAGTTAACATTGCCAGTGTATTCATTTTATCAAGTATATGTAATATTATTTTGTATTGATAAGAAATCCAACATTATTGTCCATTTTGCTTTTATATTTACAAGAGAAACAATTTTTTTTTAATAATAAGCGATTGATTGTATTCTGTTTGTTACTGGTTAGATTTTATTCACATCTATTTTCTGTCCTGGTTTTCAAATGATATTGTGGTCTTAGGAAAGCTATACATATTACCTACTGTTGTAACATTACAAAAAAAAAACATAAATATGTAATGATGTGTTTTCGTCAGTGTGACATTTACAATAGTATCGCTTTCCTGTGACAATGTTTGTAATATTATGCATTCTGTTTACAGTAATACCCATTCTAAATAAATATTTTAAATGTATGTATTTTGTAATTTTTGTTAAATATCGAATGAAAAAACAGAAGGAAATACCCACATTTACAAAAGTTTTACAGGAAATGACTAAGAATTCCTTTTATTATCCTTTCCGTGGCTTAATTCCAATTGCCACCTGTGATATTTGAACAAAGGTGAATTCAAATCATACTCTCAGTATCGCCCTGGTATAAGACCGCAGTTCAGAATCGAAACCTTGTTTGAAATGGCTTTAGCCGTGTTTATCGAACAGATCTGAATAGTCAGGTACTTCCCCACCACTCTTCCCATTTCCTTCTTTTCCCGACTCCCTTCAGCCTCAGCAGGCACAACCAAATGGGGATGGCATAATCCAACTGGCTCCGTACAGTCGAGAGCAGTTGGGACTCTTGTGAAAATATGTATTAAACCTTGAGACTATTGTCGGAAACTGAATTTGGCAATATAATAAATCAAAAATCGATCAGAAATTCACTTTTTCAGTCGATATAATTCATTATCTTCAATGTGCAATAAATAAAAAGTCAAATATTGTATCAATCAATATATTATGATTTTATTTAATCTTTTTCTGCATTCTAATAAAAAACAAACGTATTTTATTTCTTTTAAGAAAAATGCGAAAAAATTCTTTCATAAAGGTTGCAATAAATTTATTCCAAAAATATTGTAAATTTGTATAATATATAAATGTTTTTATTTTTTATTCTTTGCTTTAAGAATTGTATTTAACTGGGTATTACTGTAATTATTACATAGTGTCTGGCTTGTTTTATTTATTATTATTATACTTGAGAATATGAAAAAAGCATACACAATTAGAAACCGTTAATATTTCCAAAATGCATTGTTAATTTACTAAAAAGTGCTTACACTTGAATGTGTTAAAATATATTTTCATAAAACAGAAATGTCTTAACTTTAAAATTGAACAATCAAATTATATTGTACTATTTTAGGAAATGTAAACAGTCCTGAATTTGTAATGGAAATACTTTGAAAAAAACTTTTTCAATTATTTGCGCTAATTTCCTGCAAACTTGTTTTTTTTTATTTGCATTTCACTGGTGGCATTTGATGTTTTTTGCAATTGGTAAATTCTACAGTTTTTATTTGTAGATTGCTGTGACTGATGAATTAGTAAATTTTTTTTTTGCAGTTACATATTATTGTGTTTCTTAAAATTCTTCAGTTTTTTTGGTTACCCAGAATTTTTCACTGGTAAATTCTACCATATGCAGCGAAACTCTATTAAGAAGTTCCCACCTTAGAAGTTTTCATGCTTAAGAAGTTTGGTTTTTTCTTGGGAAATGACCCAATTTAACCCATATACAAGGTTTTCCCGTTTAAAGGAGTCAGGTATCAGGCACGAAAAGAAACATGACATGCACTACTATGCCCACTGCAACAAATCGACAGTACGTACGCACATCATATGTACGCACGGAGCATATCACCACCGGCAAATTATTCTAGCAATGGATTTGTTGACGGCATTTGTTCATGGCACGTTGCCGTCTTGGTCGGTGACAGAGCGATCTAGTGTGTATTGTTTCATATCAATTACTAGAAAGAATATTTTTTTATAGTGTCATTAAGAAGTTTGTTGTTGCTGCTCCCTTGGAAAACTTTGTTATAATTAACTTGTCAGAGGTAAATTTTACCATTTAATGCTTGTAAAGTTTTTTTGGTTATACACAGGTAACTTTTATTGGTAAATTTTATCATTTATTGGTCTTAGATAACTTGTCACTAGTGATTTATTCTGTTTTTTGTTATAGGCAACTCTTTGATTTTAAATCAATAAATTTCACCCTATTTTCACAATTCTCTTGAGTAAAATATATCCACTACACAATTTCTACTTCAGTTTACCAAATAATGAATCAATTTGTGTTTGTTTGCTTAAATCTTTTGAGCACATTTAAACAGGTTAACAATATGTTTAAATCATCTGGTGTTTTGTTTAGGGAAATTCTGTCGTATTACGAATTCTGTAAACAGTTTTAGTTTTAAACAAAAAATTATTGTACATTGAAATTTTGTAAAAACTAATTTTTTTCGTAGAAAATCTAATACTTATTTTTTTCTGTTTTTAATGTTATCTTTCAAATCTTTTTAAGTTATTCTTTTTCTCTTTTACAAAGTAGTGTTTTTTCCACGGAGAAAAAGATGCGTAGAGTGGTCAAAGTTAATTTGTGCCCAAAATAGGCGGTGAAAAATTGTGCCCACAACAGTGCAATGCGGTTGAAATAATGGTGCCTTAATTAATAAAAATGTGCCAATGGTTTGAGGAAATCTAGTATTGAAGAATGTTTTATACCGAATTTTAGGCATCAAAGTATGTAGTAATAATAATAATAATATTTGGATGATTTGCATAGCGCCATTTTTGTGAAAACCCACCTCAAGAGCGGTGTAAAAATACATTTTTTTCCACATCTATCTCCATCCTACTATGTTGTTTGTACTAAATACAGACAACTTATATTTTGGGCACATATGATATAATAAACCTACTTACTATGCAGTGGTGTACAGTGTTTTTTTTTTCATGTTCTGATGTGTTAATTCTTTCTCAAAATCATTTAGAGTTTTTTTTCTCTACATCATTTTTTTTTAACCATAGTAAGTAACAACTTTTATGATATGTGGTATGCAGTTTCTTTCGAAAATGATAAGATGAGGGTTATTTTAATTTTGGCAGTCACCTTTGGCCTGGAGCCCCTGGATAGATAGAGTCCTGGCTGCTTCCACTCCTGCTTTCTCCCTCCAGTTCCTTGTGCTTAAGGTTGCAGATATTTGCCTTCCGCCGTTCAACCAGTTTATTTATCCCAACAGTTTATATATCCCAACCGTTTTATTTATCCCAACAGTTTATCTATCCCAACAGTTTATTTATCCCAATAGTTTATTTATCTAAACAGTTTATATATCCCAACCGTTTTATTTATCCCAACAGTTTATTTATCCCAATAGTTTATTTATCTAAACAGTTTATATATCCCAACCGTTTTATTTATCCCAACAGTTTATCTATCCCAACAGTTTATTTATACCAACAGTTTATATATCCCAACCGTTTTATTTATTTCAACAGTTTATGTATCCCAACAGTTTATTTATCCCAACAGTTTATTTATCCCAATAGTTTATTTATCTAAACAGTTTATATATCCCAACCGTTTTATTTATCTTAACAGTTTATCTATCCCAACAGTTTATTTATCCCAACAGTTTATTTATCCCAATAGTTTATTTATCCCAACAGTTTATTTATCCCAATAGTTTATTTATCTCAACAGTTTATTTATCCCAACAGTTTATTTATCCCAACAGTTTATCTATACCAACAGTTTATCGCTAATACCACCATTCAGATTTGAGTCACTTAAAATTGCGTTAACTGTATTTAGTGACCAGATCTGAATAACCAGGCACTTCCCAACCTTCCTCTACCACATCTCCTTCCTCTCTCAACTTCTTACAGCCTCACCACAACCAAATTAGGAATGCTATCCCATAAATGCTTGCTTGCAAACGATTGCTTGAAATAGCATTATCTAAGCGTAGTGACCATATCTGAATAGTCAGGCTCTACCAAACTTTCCTCTTCACATCTCCTTCCCCCCCCCGCTTCCTTCAACCTTCCTCTCTTCACCTTTTTAAGCCTCACATACTCCAAATGGGAGATCAGTCCCATTAGCTCTGTGCAATTGGCAATCTTTTATTTATTAAAAAACGGGAATCATTTGCATTATGTATCTTGTCTTTTGTACAAACACTATTAGTAGCTCTCGCATTATTTTCTTCGTGGTTAAACCACTAATGACAATATTCTTTCCGTCAGCATTATGTGTTTAATGCTTACTGCTATATTTTTGTTGCATGTTGAATGAAATGCTGTGATAATTATTACCTTCGTAAATTTTTTGTCCGTTGTATAATAGAGAACATGTTATTAACATTATTCACACCAGCCATTATTGAGTTGTCTTAGGAACTTGTATATCTTAACGTGCATTATAAAAAGTTTTGTTGCAACATTTAAAAATATGCCAAAATACAGATTTCTATGTATTTTTAAATTTCATGCTATTATTTCATTTCTTATTCATCTACATTCATCACTACTTGTTGCCAAATGATTGTTTGAAAACGTATTTTGAAATTATTTTTTTCTCTTAAAAAAATGTAAAACCGTTTTGTGGATAATTTTTAAACTGTTGCAACAAAATTGTATAAATATGTTTTGAGTCATATTGTTTTTTCCCCATTTAATTACCACCATAAGATTATATTATTAAAAGATTTCTAAATTAATACATTTGTTTTATTCGATTTTATTACTATTTTACGCTGTTTTAAATCTCTCTCGGAGAGTCTGCATGTATGATAGATACCACAGGCACCAATAACTCTCAAATCATGACTTCTGCCAAGATGAAGTTTATGCCGCTTTATAGCCTGCAATTTTTGAAGTGAAACTTCTTTACGCGCGTCATGCATTTTCGAGGACCGGAGTAAAACCGACTCATGACCGTCACGAAAAACTGTGATCATTTGGTGGTGGGGGTACGGGACCCCCACTACCGCTCACCGTTCACTGTTGCTCTCTAACCGTAGTCGCTTACTGAGGTGAGGTAGCCACTGACGAACGTTCTCTCTCTCTCTTCTCTCTTTTCCTCTCTCTCTAGCCAACGACGCCACGCCAGGCATCAGCTGCTTGCTTCGTGTACTGCGCGGTGAGTGTAATACGAGTGAAATACGTAATTGATTGTGGTTTATTCGATTTGGAACAGAGTTTTAGTGTCAAAAATGAGTAGTGACGAGATAGAAGTGAGAAAAACATTCGTGGCACAAGAGGAAATATCCCCTGAAAATCACCAAAGAAGAAGAGAGTCTGATTCACACAGTGATGACATTAACGTAAGGTAAACATAACCAAGAAGAGTGGATAAATATCTGACAATAGTATTGTTGTAATAGCATGATAGGATTGTTTAACATATTGGCGAGATTATACTAACAGTGAAATATGATGTAGAGATGTCGTGCCTACAACCGAAGCGTGTGTAAACAAGAGAATGAAATGAAAAGAGAGAGAAGAATACTAAAAGTTTCACTTCTGTCGTGCGTAGGCTTGCCAAACACTGTTTTTTTTTAGATCATCAGAATAGTGATGGGCCATGACTTATTTGGTTAAGAGCGGGAGTCACGACACCAGCACAATATTTACGTACAACTCAATTGAACGAGATACGTGAGCTCAGTAATGTGCCGTATGCTCACCCGATATGGCACGTTGCGCCATGACTCCCACGACTCCCAGCTCTCAGCAAGCGTATGATTGTACGACTCTCGGTAAAAATATTATGTTTATCTTTTTGGATGGTTAAAAAATCTTTCTTAAGTGGTTCCGAGGTTTGCGAACCAGAGTTGATGTTCATTCACAGACTGAAGGTTCAGAGGATGAAACTGACTGCTTGTATTGGAACTACCTTTTTCTTCAATAACTTCCACTCTCGCTGGCATTTGCATTCCTTTGAACCCATTCTTGGAAACGCTATTAACCTTTTAAATGCCAGTAGGTAGAAGTGTAGCTGTGCACAGCAGGCCAAGAATGCGAGTTAACTCGCTCTTGGCACAGAAGCGGTTAATCAAAATATGGCTAACTAAACGTGAAGATAAGGAAATCATTAAAATTATTAAGTAAAATCAACACAACTTACAGTCAAAAAACATGAAGATAACGAATAATATAATTATAAGCAATAATTAGTCGCCTGAAATATCAATACAAATTGAAAATCCTAAGTAAAAATAGATGCCGCAAACGGGAATTGAACCCGTGCCTTCTGATGTCCGGTGAGTTGCTCTGAAACCACTGAGCTATGTCAGCTTATTTCCATTTGTTATCCTTTATGCTATGCATAAAACCTTGTCTTATAAACATTAGTTTATCATAATTTGGAAGGCACCATTCAATTGCGCCTTAAAACTCGAGTTCAGGCTAGCTGCATTACTTAGAAGTAGTGTAGATTGCTAGATCGTCTTTCGCTAGGCGCCTTGAAACTTGAGTTCAGGTTAGCTGCTTGCTATCATCATTACCAATAAAATGTAAGTCTTCTCATACTTGTCGTAAAAGGTCAAATAAAAAAATAATAATAAAATTATGTAGAAAAGGTACTGCCAATACATTCTAAAGATTGAATGTTGAATTTTACACTACTATTTTGACTGGAATTACATTTCAAAGGGTAGGTATGGATCAGAGATGTACTTTATTTCAAATAAATCCATTTCAAATGGAAATGCAAAATGCAAAATGGGTATTTTCCATTTTGCATTTTAAATGCTTTTCTCAATGCATTTTCCATTTTAAATGCTTTTTTGCAACATTCTTCCTACTATCTCCACTCATCTTTTTTTCATAACCCCCAAATATCAGTCAGTCCTCAACCTCGCTATGAGAGATAATTTACATTTGTCAAGTTGCTCACTGGTAGAAGCCCTGGCAATTGAGTGATACCATTACAAAAAAATACTGATTCAAATACTGAACATGGGGGCATGACGCTGTAATAAATTGTTAGATAGCAGTTTCTATGTTTTTACGTTGGCAACATTTGTCCCGCGCAATTTTTTTGAGGTTCATAATCCGTAGTCGTGGCATTTTTTGATTTACCATCATGTAAAATGTTTGTTCTACATTGATGTCCATTATTAAATGACAAAACTGTTTAAAAATTCTATAATTATTTTAATTGTTTGACCTGAGAAACCATTTTGCATTTTGAAAATAGGTATTTTGCATTTTGCATTTGAAATGCTTTTCTAAAAACCATTTTGCATTATGCATTTTCAAATGGAAAAGTTTTGACCCATTTCCATTTTGCATTTCAAATGGTTTTGGGTACCCATTTTGCACATCTCTGGTATGGATATTATATTATTCTTCAGGGATATGAATTTGGAAGGCCTTTTTACTAATAAATTGAGAAAAAGGGTGTATATACATTTATAAAATTCTCATAGTTCAATCTTTACTGATTGGTTTCAACTATTTTATTGATAATAATGCTTCGCTCAGTATTAAAAACATGTCTATGATTGTCACTGAAAGGTTTTTTCCATTGTCATATTTTTCTTTATCTGACAGCTCCGTGTCAAATGTATTCCCTCATAAAAAAGAGTTTTCCCGCGCCCGAAATTCATCTCTGATAAAATCAGTATTGCAATTAAGCCACGGCTTTACTATAATAATCACATAGCCAGGTACCTGCGCACCGCATTAACAAGTTAAGTGCTTAACCGTTTCTTGTCTAATCTAGAACTTAAATGGCCTAATATATGGGACAATCAAAACGCCTATGGCACAAAAGGAGTGATAGAAAATGAAAATTTCACAACGTGATATTGAAATTTTTCAATGAATAGTTAGAATTAACAAAGATTTTCTTCTCCTGTTAATTATTTTCTTCTTCATTGCTCTTATACTTAGCAGTACTCACTTTTTAAAACCTTTTAAATAAATAATATTTTTTGTACATTTTATACTTTTCGATATTTAATTATTTTAACATTTTATACTTGTAACTTTATACTTTTCTTTGAGTTGTGGTACTTTTAAATTTTATACTTTTATTTGAGTTGTTGTACTTTTACATTTAATACTTGTCACTTTATACCTTTCTTTGAGTTGTTGAACTCTTACATTTTATGCTTGTTACTTAATACTTTGTTTGAATTTTTGTACTTTCACCATTCTTATTTTTTTTGATGGCACACTTTGTGCAGTATATATGAAAAAAATAAAAATAAAATAAATCATTAAAAAATTAAATATTATTTGACAAGTCAAAAATATTGCACCATGAATGAAGAAATAATATGTTTCGACGCCAACTAGTGAGAAATTTAGCACTAACAAAGCCTTTCCTACAAAAATAAAGTTGGTTGTTTACAGGTGGAAAAAATATAATAAGCAGTAATTGTTGATTGAGGTACTAGTACATATTGAATCATTTGGCGGGTTGGTAATAAGCCGGCATAGCTCAGTGGTTTCAGAACACCTGAATGGACATCAGAAGGCACGGGTTCAATTCCTGTTAGCGGCATTTATTTTTACTGGGGAGATATTTTCAATTTGTATTGATATTTCAGGTGACTAATTATTGCTTATAATTATTTGTTATCCTTTATGCTAGGCATAAAACCTTGTCTTATAAACATTAGTATCATTAAAAAATAAAAACATGTAGATATTTATATTATTTATTTTGTGGAAATCAACACACATGAAGATGTGGAAAACATGATAACACCCATACAACAACCTACAGTCCGCCCCGGAACAGGAATACCTAGAGAGGAGGACTGAATGAACTACTTTCCAATATTTACAATATTCATCACAGCCGTGGACATCCATATAGGTGAGGTTAGTAATTGAATTGTAAAACAATCAATTTTATAAAAGACAAAAAAAATTAGTCGCAATGGTGTCATGATACGGTTTACCAGGAGATGTAGGGATACAGCTCATAAAAAAGAGTCAGAACAGATATATGGCTCGTTCTTTAACAACTCAAATGCTTCATCATAATTATTAAACATCCTGCGTCTACTCCATCACGGAGTAATATAATATCTCAATTTAATATCTCAATTTTTCTCCAAACAAGTCGACAAGATGCCATATTGTTGTTTAAGGCGATGCACTACGTCGTGTAATATTTTGAATCGAGCCGCTATCAATAACACACCTTACGTAGATGGCGATAAGGCTTAAATTCCCGCTTCACACCATCCACCTGTTTTGATTTATGCAAGAAAAAAACATGGCCCAAAAGTGCATTTTATTTTAATTTGTGGATGTTCAAGCACAAATATTTAAATGTTTTTCGATCATTTTATAAATAACTTAATTTGCCACATTATAAAATAAAACCATAACCGAAAATGGGTTCGTAAGTAGGAGATTTTGAACTTTAAAGCAGTTTTCATAGGCCTATACATTATTTTTTTCTGGGCTTATAAAAAGACTTATCTAAAAAATACTCGATTATTTCAAAGGCCAGGATGTATTCTACTCGCAGTATTTAATTAAAGTATCTGAAACATTTTTAGGTGACCAAATTTTCAAACCAAAAACACATGATTTTAAATTACCACGTAGCGCATCGCCTTAATAAGTGTAGAAACTCAAGCAAAGTTATATAACTGTACTTGGCAGTTACCTATTAAAGCAACAACTTCAATGAATGTTGCTTCACCTTTGTGATGGATTCGCCACCGTCGAATGTTTCCCTTTAAAGCCGTCATCCATTTCTTTCAAAACACAGAATGAAAAATATCTAGAAATATGATCTACATAATATATACTCATTTGAAAGAAATACAATTCTTTCTTTTCTGCTACATTTTAATAGCAATCTAAAAATAATTATAGTATAGAATAAAACACAAGCATTTCTAATTGGAAATAGATTATATTTATAAATAATCAAATGTAATAGGAATATTATACAACAATTATTTATTTATATATTATATTTGCCGCTCTGAATTGTGTTTGACAGTTCCACTATTTCTAGCAGGCAACTCTAGACCTATTCACAAACTCAAGAATATCAGAATCATTTAGTCTTTCTCAACAAAATAAACGTACTTCACAGGTCTGTGCCTTCTCCCACACCGGAGTTCACATGCCCAAATGACATTTTACAAAAGAATTAATCAGAACCTAAAGCAATATTCAGACGTGTCATTTATTATGTCATGATAACCGCGAAAGTACTTGTATCCCGCTTTCCCAAGTTTCACTTGTCCAACTTGGAAAATTCTTTGATAATGGCAAAGCAGAGTTTTACTACAAAATGGAGAGGAGTAACGTCAGTCAATTATTGTGATAAAAGCACAGAAATCCCACTGTCCTGAGGTGGTGGGATTATGATAATAGTACATTTCAGAATACCCGAATGCTGAAGATTTCACTCAGCCAATGTACGAAATGCGAAAGTACTCAATTTTTGAGGCGGGTTTGAATAACGCCGCCCCAGGACCAACTCTGCCGTAGGTCACCCAAGTCGTTCCCTACGTTTGACGATTTAATAGGAGTGCCCAGGTTCATGGGGTGAGGTTTGTCTAAGTCTTGACCGCCGATGCGTCTGCCCACCTACGGCGGGATCGGATGAGACTGGTTGAGGGAGACCTTTTGACCTCACCAGCCAGATGCTGTCGACCCATCGTCTTGCATCGCAGTGGGAGTGATGGATTCGGTTCCCTGATATTTCATCAAAATGAAAATTCAACACACCTTTAAAAAATGATATAGAGTCAGTAAAAGCGATGAAACAAAAACTAGGTTTAATAGTTACTTATGTAACCTATTTAACCTAATTTCATTCATCATCATTCATCATTTTTTATGACTTTATATCATTTTTTGGAGGTGTGTCGAATTGTCATTTTGATGACATACCCAGTCACTGATGGATTCATATATCCGTCACTCCTGGACACACTGATCCCAGATTCCTACCCAACCCTCATACCTTTTCCTTCCCAGAACATCCTTTCCTTAACCCCCATTCAGCATTCCAGAAGAAGACAAAGAAGGCTCTGAGGGAAATTATTTACTTCAGGACCTCCTGTGTGGATCTAATGTAAAAACGTAGTTGTTCCACTAAAAAGTGTAGAGGGGTGACATCTGTCAATATACTGTGATATAAGAACAGGAATCCTGCTTCACGGAACTAGTAGGTCTATGACACTCCAATTGGGGATCATTGTGAAGCTTGTATAAATTGGGTTTTGATGCATTTATAACAAATTGGAATTGGATAAATTGCTGAAGATTTCACTCATTCGAGAAGTTGGGTTAAAGAGGAAAAGTTCTATGTATACATTTAGAGGAGTGACATCTGTTGACACATTTTACTAATTGAATTAATTTACTAATTGAAAACAGAAGAACATTACTTAGATTCTGAATAGTATCTTGGGTTCTGAGCAAAGTGATACCGACTCGAAATTTCATTTCGCGTGCTCAAAAATTTATCAAAATATATGTGGAATATATCTCAGAAGCCTACGAAATAAATTAAAGAGTGAAAATTCTATCTGAAAAATGAATCAACATGTTGGGTAACCAATTAGGTATTGCAAATTGGGGTAATGTTTGCACGCTTTGTACATAATTTTTCGTTATTATTAAATAACACTTGTAATTGTTAATTAATAGAAGAAACAACTATTTACACCGGGGAGCAAGCACAAAATAGTTTATTAGATTCTTAATTTTGTTTATTTGAATAATTTGTGCATGGGTTGATTGAAACGAAACCTTTCGCCAAATGTCACTTCATAGTTACAAAATCCAAAAGGTGGAAGTGTACTTAGATGAATGCACTGTCATCGACAACGAGATATGTCATAGACAAGACATAACCTAACAATAATTGTAATGGAGGACTTAGCCAGCCGAGGAATTGAACACACTACGCCTGGGTAGGACCCAAACGCGATGTTAACTCAGCCACCGACCGGTCGATTCAATATATTTAAAAATGGAACTTTATTGTATGATTTACAATCTTCCTCGAAATAAATAGTCATTTCTTGTAGTAATGAAGCTGAAACCAAGTATTATTTTTTTTTTAAATGCGTTATAAGCGTGCAGCAGAATTCTCTAATTTCCCTAGGTCATCAAAGGCTTTTGATAGAAAGTTTATTTGTTTTCTGTCTGTTTTTTGTGGTTAGGTCCTGGTTATTACTTTTAGCTTTGAAATTTCTTCAAATTGAGACAAAATTGACATAATTCAATGAATATGGTATAGGTTAAGATTTCTAAAAACGACAAGACAAGCGTATTTTATGCCGTCCACATAAAAGTTTCTTTCCGACTTCAAAACATTTTTAATACATGAAATGTTTTAGCAAAAAATAGGTATGTTCAAGTATAATATCATAATATGTCAATAGTTATACAGTTACTTACTTACATTTAAAAAATGCAAAATTATGCTAATCATAAGAGAAAATTTCGAGTTTTAATAATAATTACCTCAAACTTCAAAATTATTTAATATTGTATTATTTATGGTTTATCTTCGTTAATTTTTACTCAGATTTTTACAATGTCTTCCACTATTCAAATTTGCAGTAAATTAAAAAAAATCTTTATTAATCCAATATTACACTATTATATTGACTTGAATTTTTGTTCAATAGATCTACAGTGATTATTGATTTACAGCTCGGTTTTTCAAAAAAATATAAATGGTGTAAACCCACGAAAATGGATTTATTTACACGATACATTGAGTTAGTAGATTTATTATAATCTGGTTTACATAATTAGTATCAGGTTACAATGGGGACAGTCATTGTGATTCTAAATGGAGCTATGTATCAGAAGAATTCATAGCTACAGAACTATTATGAACCCAAAGAATTCATAACCGTAGAACTATGAATCAGAAGAATTCATAACCATAGAACTATGAATAAGAAGATTTCATAACCATAGATCTATGAATCAAAAGAATTCATAGCCATAGAGTTATGAATCAGAAGAATTCATAACCATAGAGCAATGAATCAGAAGAATTCATAACCATAGAGTTCAGTCAACTCAGTTAACTTAGTTAGTTAACTCTATGGAATCAGAAGATTTCATAATCATGGTGCCATGAATCTATTTAAAAAAAAATCATTAACCAGAACAAGTTAAAACAATAGAGCTTATGAATCAGAAGAAATCATAACCATAGAGTTATCAAATCCAAAGAACTTATAAACCATATAGTTATGATTTCAAAGAAATAATCGCCATAGAGCTGTGATTCTACTTTCTGTGTGAATTCATTACAATGTTTCTTTAATTTATATTGGGGATGGGGTTTTCGATTAGTAAATCGTTGTAACGATCTACATGTATACATATAATATGAATTAATTATAACAGTTTGATGATCTATTGGGCATTCACCCATATAACATGTCACATACATAAAGATAGACGAATCCTAACATTTCAATCACTTTCTTATAGGTATAGAAAAGAGAAAATAAACAATATAATATATTGACGAAAAATGTCATGTGAGCATATGAAAATGTGAATCATTCCAGAATCAATTAATTCTACAAAAATCATACATTTCTGACCAGTACCTAACAATAATAATTAGTTTGGGGTATTTCACATTAATTCAAATGTAACAGTCATTGGGATCACAAATCAGCGCCATTTTTTTTATTTTTACATTTGAAAGGTCCCCGGTAAAAGCCGAATCTAAGTTCGTTTTAGCTTTTTACCATATTGTGATCAACAGACAAGCATAACAACATATTAATTGTCTCTTTCTGTTGATTGCAGATTGATAGAAGGCTGAGACGGATTAAGAATCAACGTTTAACGGGACCTTTCATATGTATAAAAAATGGCGCTGATTGGTTATTTGATAACAATGTCACATTTGAATTTCTCTGAAACATTCCAACCAGTTTCTTATTAGTATTTCAACTGACATTTATTGAATAGACATTATATTAGGACATTAGATAATAAGTATTTTGGGAAAACAGTAGTACTCCTAGTTCAATCATATTTATTATAATTATCGGATTATTCTTTACGGGGCGATATAAATATAGTTCACATGTTTATAACGGCTATAATTTCTCTAGTAAAATACTCTATCACTTATGTATTCATTTTAAAACATTCATTAACTAAATCCAAATAGTTGGGACTTACAATTCTATGTTAAGTGGTGAAAAAATATGGTTTGAAGCTTAGATATCTAAATGTATGGCTTAAAAACCATAACGTCATTATATCATTCGTTGATATATTTTAAAGAAAACAATATCACAACTCATAACAATAGTTCAATAGTCATTATTACTCCAATGTGAACCTTCTACTCAAACGCAATAATTACTTTTCTTCAGTTTTTCATTTGACCTCAGTTTTCCAAAATAGTGTAGGCATATATTTTTAAATTAGTGATTTATGTTTTTACAGCTTTTGCCAAGTTATTAGTACCTACTCTTTCTTTAGATTTCCAACGGTTCAGATAACAGTATTCATCATTAGAGAAAAAGTTGGTTCAAGAAGAAGCGCACTTCAAAAATGAATCAATGTTGATATTCTTAGGTCAAATCATTATAAGTAGTGCAAAAATGTAAATATTTCCAGTTTCAAACATTTAATTACTGTCCCTGTAAATCGAAAAATGATTATTTTCACTGGATTGACTCATTTGATGGAGATTTTTCCATGCGTATAATATATGTGTCAATTGGTATCAAAACTGGTCAACTCCACTTTAGGTGAATTTTCAGGAAACACCAAAACAAGTGCTGGATTTGACTATTTTTCATACAACAGCAGCTTTTTAAACCGGTTTCTCTTACAAAATATGCGGATATGACTGCTTTTGAAAAATAAGAACTGTTCTTTTGTTAATAATGAACACAGTTCAATACTTAGTTTATTTTTTTTTAATTTTGGATCTGACCAGTTTTGATACCAAACAACTCATATAAAGTTACCATAGTTATATCATGTGAAAGAGAACACAAAACATTATGAAATCACATTGACCTGAGATTACCACGACCAAACATAATCAGAAATTAACCAAACGCCGAGTCAGTGTCAAATGTGACGAGCGATGTCAAAAGTGAGGATGTTAAATGTGACGATGTCAAATGTGACAATGTCAAATGTAACAATGTCAAATGTGAAAATGTCAAATGTGGCAATGTCAAATGTGACAATGTCAAATGTAACAATGTCAAATGTGAAAATGTCAAATGTGTCAATGTCAAATGTGACAATTTTAAAAGTGACAATTTCAAATGTGACGGTCCTTCAAACATCTGGCTCTTAGCAGTTGGCGGTCTACCTTCAAGACAAAATCAACAAAATATTTTCCATAAATCTTCAACTTATCACAATAAATTCATGGATTTAAAAAAATCCACTTCACGTCTTGTCATTTTACCCTTTCTTGAAATATTCTATTGTAGCTAACAAGAGACATATTAGTATGTAATTAACAACTGGAGTTATCCACAATTTTCATTGAAATATTACACAATAGTGATTTGAAAAGAAAAAATTACAATCCAAAAATCATAATAAAAAGGTGCCATACACATTGAAAAATTACACTGAGGTTTCCAAAAAATGCATTTATGGCTAATGGTTTAAAAAATTTAGCAACGAACATAATTAATTTATGTACTTTTTAAAATAAAATAAATATCAGTAATAATTGAATAGAAAGGAAGAAATATTATTAAAATAACTAAGTATTATTAAACATCTTTTACATGATCACAAAAAATCAACAGAATATTTTTTTACTGGGGTAGAATGCTAATAAAACTTTGCTAGTGGGTTTTTAGAATAATATTCCAAACGACCCAATTTTGGATCACGACCCATGTATTAAGAACACCTGCTCAAAATTTGGAATTCACATATTTCAAATATTTAGCATTCTATTCCAATAAAAATTATAACAAAAAGTTATATATTATAATAAATGGAATTTTAACAGGTCGTATTAACAACATAAAATAATATATATTTGAAAGACAACAAATTTTCTTAACCATATAAACTTCTACTGCCTTTTAAGCCATAGCTATTTTAGAATTCTTTTACCACAACGTGTGGCCAACATTTAGAATATGAATTATTTATATACAGACCAAGAGACATTTATAGGAAAGAACAATTAAAAAAGTATTACAAATGAAACAGATTATTAATTTTATGAAAAATGTACATAAGTATTTAAAATATTAATCATTTTCAAAACATTTGGAACGTGTATATCCGAGGATAAAAGACCATACACACCTCCCTGCAATCGGAGGCAATATCGGGACTGTGGGAGCACCCTAGATTTCTTCCATGATCACCGCGTGAGTATACAAATCGTCCCTAACTCCGAAATCGGGACCGATATCAGGTCGGCTAGCGTTGAGTCACCCAGTGTGTACCTCATGTTGGCTTTGCTGCACGATCAGTTTCACACTGTGTAGAGAAGACGCCAATTTTATCTCCACCACCACTCTCCATAAATTGTGTCCGATTACAGGGAAGGCCTTTAAGGTGAACCTTTGTGATTATTGAGCTTTAAAGAAAAATATACAAAACTTGGTAATTTTTATATAAAATAGAATAAATGTGTGTAATGATTCACATCTTGCTTGTCAACAAGAATCTTTTCAATCCAGAACAAAACACGCATTCAAATTCAAACGTACGGGTGTTCTGACATTTAAAGTTCTGTACTTGGAAGAATGTGTATTATATATGTGAGTTATAAGATATTAACGAGAAATTAACTACTCCAGAGATACAATTTTGCAATTCTTTAAAAAGTCTGTGGCCAATAAATTACGCAAAACCAGTTTTCAGAAACATTTCAGAAAATATTTTGAAACAGATTAAATCTTTATCATTCCTATTTTCTTTCCCTCTCCCTCCCTTCACAATCACGACGTACCCCAATAGAGCATTTTCACAAACCATGGATATCATTAAACATGTGGAAGATTTAAAGTTTTTTTTATGATTTCGATCATTTTATTAAAGCTGTGTAATTTAAATATTCGCATTCCCAAATCGTTCAAGATGGTTATAACGTCATTAAGACGTAAAAAAACGCTAGTGTCTGGCAAGACGGTGGTCAACAACGCTATATTGACGAACAAAAACGGTTGTAGAAAATGTATTCCTCAACGTAAAAATTAAATAAAAATACCATCATAAAAGCAGTGAAAATACCTTATTAGGGATGTCATATTACCACTGGATTCTAACGGTGAGGGGCCATTTTACACTTGTGCACTTGTAGAACGCGAACTGAAATTATTTTGAGAGCGAAATTACTGAAGACATGGAGTTATTACTTCCTTCTTTAACAGTTTCCAAAAATAAATATGCGGAAGGGAAGAAAGTGATTAAGTTTTTTAATGTTTTTTTTTTTTTGAAAAATGAACATAATGCCATATGCCTCCGAGGTACTCGTACATTATTTCTTACACTTCCATAAGTAACACGCCAATAATGCTCAGAATATAAACTACCAAATTATGCCGAGAGATCGTAAAACCCTCAACTCTTATGGAAAAACGAATTCTCCAACAACACGTTGTAAATATTTGATATGGTTTTGGAGAAAAGTGATAAATTCAAATTACTTGCTCTGAAATTCTTTGTTCTTAGCAGATATTTCTATTTGGACGAATGATAGTTACTTAAACTTATTTATCTTATAATTATCAAGTGATCTTATTGAAGGGCCACACTTTAAAGTTTGGATGCTGGGAGTTCATAATAAAGATGTTTGCTCTTCTATTTGATATTCTTGATGAGGAAAATGGTCAGAATTTATCAGAAAGGAGGGCTTTGCAAGACATTTAAGTAAGTATTAAGAATTTTAACAAAAGCTATTTTTTTTTAAATCTGTCAAATAATTCAACCATAGATAATTGACCATGTGCTGAAAGAAACAAAATCGTTGTTATTCCAGTTGCTAATCTAAATTGAAATTAAAAAAATCTAAATTAAAAGTTGCTCAATCTAAATTGAAACGTCTGAAAACGCTATAAGCATTTATTTTGTAAAAAAAAAAATCATTTCCAAAAGAACCAAATTCTTAAAAAAAAGACTAATTAATATTCACAGGTTACTAATAAACTGAAGATATTTGAAAATCTTCCACTAAATTTTGCTTGTTCCGTGATGGATGAACTTACTGACGCCTGGGTGGGACCCAAACGCAATGCCAACTCAGCCACGGACCTTTCTATTATATTTAAATTAACTCCACACAAGAGACTCTGAGGTTTTCTTTGTATTTTTGTGGATGCTGTGTGCAGTGGCTAAATTTAAAAAAATATCAAATTAATAATAATACAATATGTTCAAATAAGCGTCACTATTTTAAATTAGAATTCTTTTTTCAAACTTTCTTCAGACAAGGTAGGTACCATAATATTGAAAAAATGCGATTATAAAGTTCAAATAAACACAACAATTTCAAATTTGAAAAAAATAATCTTTACTGAACCATAGTCAAAGTAAGGCTTGCTTGAATAATAAAGTGGATGCAGCAGTTTTTCAAAAACGGAAAAGGAACACACAAACAAATTAACAAACAGAGTTAAAAGGGGACTTCGCTATGCTCAGTTAAATATGTTTATAGATAATATTTAAAATACACAGATTTAAATGAAACAATCATGAAATTTGATACAATAATAAATTTTCGTTTAGATTCGGCAATATTAATACATAATAATTATAATAATGGAATAGGAATCTACGGAGATTTACCATTAATTAGTTATTTAATTAATTAACATCAAAAGTAATTATTAACGGAACCCTTTTTGCCCACAAAGGGCTGTAAACAGACCTCTACTTCATTCTTCGTACAGACAACTTGGCTGTCTGTAGACAGTGGCGGGTGGTGGTTAAGAAAGTTATTATAATTAAAACAATTATATTTGACTAGCGGTAAAACTATGTTTCAAAAAGCACAGGAAAACAAACTGACGCCTTGTTATAGACTTTAGTTGAAATCAATTATGGCGATGCTTTGAAAAATACGTGATTTTTATTTACAACCGTTTTGTCAGATATGCTTTTATTATAGTGTAATGTGCCAAATTAGGTTATTTAGAGTGTTAATCGTGTGCGAGCTTCACAAAATAAAATAAAGCATAACTCTAAGGCTAGCATTACACTTGTAAGTTTTTTTGTAAATTTACGACTTCTAGCCAATGGGCATCTTGCATTTTGAAAATCCAATGCGCCCATTGGCTAGAAGTCGTAAATTTACGAAAAAACTTACAAGTGTAATGCTAGCCTAAATGGGCAAATTCATTCTTCTCGCCACACCACGCCATTTTGAAGGACTTTTATGAATTGCATCGCCTTAACAAATGTGCCAATTACCAGTACGAACCTGGAGCATCATAAATTTGAGGCCCTTTCAAAAATTAAAAGCGAAAGCTATCCCAGTTTTCTAAGAGCAGTAGAGACGTTTTGCAACATTCAGGTAATTTCTATAATATGTTTAAATATAGCGCCATCATTAAAATGAAACAGAGTATTTTAAAAAAAATTAACCGAAGTTATTTCCCAAGTGAATCCACGAGCCTTTCTTAATGGTAACGTTTTCCAAAATGCAAAGAAAAAACTACTTTTTATAGATTTCAAAAGGCGCCAATTTTATGTGGCTTCAGGCGCCATTTGGACTAAAGCCAAGCCGAACAAAGTGCTTTTATCGAAGTAAAGGTGATTTAAATGAATATTATTTTAAAAATTAATTAATGTAAAAGGGTATTAACTGATAAGTATTGTGATATTTTTTTTTATAAGTAAGTTTGAAGAACCACAAGCCGCCACTGCTTACACGGGTCGCATTTAACGAGAGAAACGTACGCCGTAGACAAAGGATCGTTTATTCGAAGTTTTCTTTATTTTCCTAGCCCCATGTTCAGGTAATACTGTGTGTACTTTATTCAAAAGAATTTTACTCTGACCCTGCATTGGTTCAATTAACTGTGGTCATATTAACTAGTGTTAATTTATGATGTTGGAATGGGAAATTTGGGTTTTCATATTAAATTTGCACAAATTAATATATTAGTTTAGTAAAATGTCTATTACTTTATAGTGCCTACTTTACTGATATGAATTATGTATGAAAACAGTTTTTGTTTGACTCTGTTTTTTTCTATTTTTTATAATATTTCTAGTTTTTGTATTTCTTTTTATCTAATTGTATGTTACACATCTATGGACTGAATTATCTATGATTTAAATTTATTGAAACTATTGCATTATCGAATTCAGGCCTTCCAAGGTCGGACAACGTTAAAACCTTTGTACAATCACCAGCAAGTATCATGGGTAGGTACTACACAATCTACCAAAGTTAATTATGACATCTCTAGTCTCCACAATGCCTGAGCGGCCATCTTGGACGCTCCCCTCGAACGAATTCAAACTTATTTAACGGTTTTGTGATCTGTTCACTATTTTAGTTTGTTTTATAGTTAAGTGTACAACTAAGAAGCTAATGAAGCCTGCTTTGAAGCCATATTATAGTGTTTTCCATTGAATAATCCACAATCATAACTACAAAACTCTGTTATTGAAGTATGTCATCACAAATCACTCTCTATTTTTACATTGTCATAGTGATTAGGCGTAACTAATAAAATCGTAGTATATTTTTGATCTATTTATGTAACTACCGAAAAAATATATAATCTTATTTAAAATGAAACAAAAAAGTTCAGAATTCAACATAAGTAGGTACAAATGGAATGAAATTCAATATTGGTGGGTACAAACTGAATCGAATTCAATATGGGTAGCTACAAACTGAATCGATTTTTTTTTCTTTAAAAAAATGATTTACCCGCCATCTGTGTATAAGTATCTCGAAGTTTAACACTTTCTCTCGTTAAATAGACCGCCATACCTCTCATACAAACCTATACGTCTAATCGATTGTCCGTTCTGTATATCAACCACTCTTTCCTTATAATTAGAGTTTCAACTGAAATAAACCTTAATTTAAAATGGTCATAAAATTTTGAAAACAATGTTCTTGAAATGATCTTACATTAGCAACATTATCATAAAACATTCCATAGACTTTTGCTGACACTCTTTACTATTTTACCCTAAGTCTTTTACAAATAAATTTGGATTTACAATAATATTTCAACATTTCTTAACGACATACCCATGATTTAACAATTATTATTGTATGTTGTGTCTTATTTTTAGAGACCAAAGCCTCTGTGCACATAAATAAAACATAATTATCTCGATTCCCGGATTTTCTGCCTTTATAAATCACAAACTCTAACCTCAAAACAACAACATCTCAAATTTCCACCACATTTATGTATTATTATTATTATAGTAAGCAAATGTTAGACATTTATTTTGAATAAGTCATATTATTTATTTCAAATTGGAATACACTAGACTAAAAACGGAAACATTGATTTTCTTGATACTATTAATTCATGTATCATGATCACACCTTTCGTATTTCGTAAAATATTCATTTTCACAATTTTTACTCCATTCTTATAATATTTTCCTTGGACGTCGTAAAAACGATTTTCACAGAACTTCAAATTGTCAATAGAAAATTTCGCAATTTCTCCGACATTTCAGAGCAGGGTGAAATTATTTTATTTTTCTTTCATTTTCTTGCGTTTTGATCACATGTTTTTGGTAATATCTCGTGCTTGGTCACATTACCATTGACTTACGTCTTCTTTTAACCGTGTGTGGTGTTGCATTTCCTTAGAATGATGCTTCGACAAGGTAAGTTCCGTCCATCCCGACGCCAGTCTGGTTGCTCTGGACTCCTGAAGTTGCTGGGATGTATTTTCCGCAAGCCTGCTGCAAAAAACAAAACACATCTATCAGTGAAGTATTCGAAAATGAATTTCCAATTCTTACAATTTTTAACAATACCTACCTAATTTTTTTTAAACAAACAACACTGATACGGAATATATATAATTAAATTTTACAGGAGTGCGGTCAAACTAAACTATTCTAAACGCTTTCAGTAACGACTCTTTTTTTGCTTCTAACTTTATTTTTGAGTATTTATGCCTTCCATAGGATTTCCAAAGGTTTTCAAAATCCTCTTTTTTCAACAATAAAAATTTTCAGCAACCTATTATTATTTCTAATCAATTTTACAAATTAACTACCGCCTGATTTATATTTATAAATTAATTACCGTCTGATTTATATTCATAAATTAACTACCGTCTGATTTAAATTTATAAATTAACTACCGTCTGATTTATATTTACGTTTTTAAAATGACTGGTAATGTATTTAAAAAACATATATTTTCAATGATGAATATTTGAGTTTATTATTGGTAGAGAATAATTCTTTGATATTTTAAATCCAAAAGTGTAGTATGCGGCAAAGCTATTTTATTAAATGATCATTAACTTAATGGTGAATTAAAATGTGTTTAATGATCACAAGGTAAGTAACAAATTTTATTGCCTCTATATTTAAGGCAATCGTAAAAACCGGTGATTTAGATGAAATTAAAGATTTTATTTAGGATATTTAAAAAAAGATATATCTCTTATAGATTGCATAATAGTAATCGTTGCATTACAAAGTTACTGATTATTTACATCAAGATTCTAAAAGACTAGCTTTTATTGTGATTTTGTGGAATTATGTGATTTCTTTTTGCAAATCTGTGCAAAACACACTTGCAATACACAATAATCACACGATTTTTCTTCATTTCTAACATTTATATGAAAGTGTGACTTGTAAGTGAAAGTGGCTAAATTTAAGTGACTATTTGAAAGTGACACTTTTAAGTGTCTTTTTAAGGGATTATTTGAAAGTGACACATTTAAATGACTATTTGAAAGTGGCACTTTTAAGTGACTCTTTTTTTAAGTGGGTTCTTTTATGTGACTCTTTTTAAGTTACTATTTTAGAATGACTCTTTTTAGTGACTCATTTCAACTAATTTTAAGTGACTATTATTTCGCGATTATTTTTAAACACTAATTCAATTCTCAATTTTCTAAATCACTTGACTTTTTAGGGTATATTGTAATACTTTTATGATACTTTGATTACAAAACAGCATTTTTTGTTAAGATTTTTCTTCTTTTCTGAATAAATCCGCCAAACGTGTAAATCTCAAATCAAGTTTCTATGGAAGCTAAAAATACAAGTCATTATATTTGGGCTACCATTAAGTTAGTGTATTTCGCGAACACAATACAATACAAATAAAAAACAACGTCTCAAAATGTGAAAAGTTACACAAGCACCTAACTTTGTAAGTAATCTTGTACATTTTTTTGTAAATTGAAATCATAAAACTGAAATAATAGAATAATTTGAAAAATAAATTGGTCATATTTATCTCAGATATAAACAAACAAAAAAAAAATTTCGGCCGAAGCTCTTTTGAAAATATTATTTTGTGTTATTTTCAAGTTAATAATAGATTTATTTCATAATGGTGTACATTTAGTTTTGCCTTTTTTATGATTTGTGTGAATGTTTTTAGTATCACTTTTTTAAGGTATTAGTTTCAAATCAAAATAAACACACTTAAACAAATGTACTTACAATATCATCATACAAATATTCCTGCTGGCATTCCTGGAATAATCACACAACCTTAAAACATCTAAACATAATATTTTATATTTATGTATAAACATGTTTTTATCAAGCATTATTCGTTCATTTCCTCAAACATTTAACACTTAAAATATTATCTGAAACGTTTGTAAAATTGGGATAAAAATCGTTTAAATTTAGAATATTAAAAATGGGTCACTGTGGAAATGTGTGAAAATTGTTTAAATTTAGAATGGTTCAAATAAGTAACTGTGGAAATGTGTGAAAATTGTTTAAATTTAGAATGGTTCAAATAAGTAACTGTGGAAATGTGTGAAAATTGTTTAAATTTAGAATGTTTCAAATAAGTAACTGTGGAAATGTGTGAAAATTGTTTAAATTTAGAATGTTTAAAATGGGTAAGTTTTAAAATGTGGATAAAAAAGTTTCAATCAAGAAAGGTTTAAATGAGCGGGTACCTTAAATGTATGTTGGTAGGTACCTATAGGTTGCGCAATTAGAGTTTACCGGAACAACACCCACTTAGAATTGTGTCTATTGATTTCGAGAGTGATGTTCTATCAAAACGTCACTGAAAAACAGCCTTTATTGTTTTTAGCGAGAAATGGACAGCAAGCTGTATGTTTTCTGAATTTGAAGAGTTTTTCAGTTGGTTCTTCAAGTTTTATAAAAAATTTTAACCCTTTTCAATTTCAATACAATTTTCTTTTCTGAGTTTGAAAATTGCTCTAATATTGTGTTCGTGTAAACTCTGACTGTGATACCCATATGTTATCTGTTTTTGATATTTTTGTATAAATGTTTTTAAATAGAAGAGGTGTAATTATAGAAATAAATAGTGTATTTTGACTGAGTGCAGTGCAAAACTAATTTCTTTAAGAAGTGTTTTTGGAAATTTCTAAAAATAATTTGTATTTTAAAATACGTAAATTAAAAATTCTACAGAGTATCTAACAACAAATAATAAAAGTGAATTATTTTCAATATCTACCGACATAATTTGAATAAAATAAAAAAAAGATAAATAGTCATCAATCATCTAAGAAGAAATAGTTTCTGATTTCTATAAAACATTTTGCTACTTTTCTATGTAAATACTTCAACAAATAAAAACTACTATTTATGTTTTAAGTCAACAGTAACATTACTAACTACGTACTACAACACATTATGTACATACCTATATTTTTTCTTGCAAATAACAAAAGATTATATTAAATATATCAACAAAGTAGTGTACATATTTATTTTTGATAATAAATTCTTACAATAATTTACTGTTACTATTTTATAACTTACTGAAGGAAGACATTTGAAAATTTTGTAGTGAAAATAACGACATTAGCGACAATGACGTCGTCAAACCACGACTTTTCACAAAACTTTTTCAAACTGACATTTCCCTACTTTGTTCTGACGTCTTCGCTTTGTTACTTGTTATGTCTGACGCTAGATTTGTACATATTCTAGGTACATATATTTTTGAGGAAATATATAAATGATTAACAAATAATACACACCTCTAAAACATATCGTATGTCATAACAGTTCCATTCTAGCATAAGTTTCTGAAGATTCGTAGTGAAAATAACGGCATTAGCGCCATTGAATTCATCAAAACCACGACTTTTCACAAAACTTTTTCAAACTGACAAGACATTTCCCTACTTTGTTCTGACGTCTTCACTCTGTTACTTGTTATGTCTGACGCTTGATTTGTACATATTCTAGGTACATATATTTTTCAGGAAATATATAAATGATTAACAAAAAATACACACGTCTAAAACATATCGAATGATATAACAGTTCCATTCTAAAAATAAAAATGAAAATAGTGACATTAGCGCCATTGACGTCATCAAAACCACGACTTTTCACAAACCGTCAAAAGTTTTCCCGCTTTATTCTGACATTATTTGCCATTGAGTTTGCTGCTAAAATTGTTACTTAATCATACTTAACATTATTTGAAATCTTCCGATAGCTTATAGTGAAAATGGACTAATTTGGGGTAGTGTGCGTCTATTTAGGTCTCCGGGTAAATCGACCATAAATCGCTCAGTAATGCCGTAATAGCTTTACCACGATTACCAACTTACGCCGGTTTACTTTCACAATCATAATGTTCAATATCTACCCACTTTAATGCCTTTGCACTTTGTTTTTAATCATGATTACTGCTTACAATAACTACCCCCAAACGCGTTTTAGAAGTCGTTAGAACTGGAGGGAAGGAATTAGTTTCATTGTTAAATAAAGCTTGTTCTTAACCATAATCATTATTTTTAGACAGTTTAAGAAAGAACAACGATAGTTTTCATCCTGTTAAAGTTTAAAAAGTTATTATGTAAAAATATATTTCCAGTTAAAAATATTAAAATATATTATGAATTCGCTTCGGTGGGCCTACGAGATTACTGAAAATGGTCACATAAATTTATCATTTTCGTATTTTTTTATAAATAAATAGACATACCTAAATCAATAATCGTCATCACATAACAAAAATATAATTTCGGTTGTCTGGGCGTCCTGCATAACTCTGGTTCAATAAACTCAAATTTGCTTTGAATATAAGTATAATTTTTAAAAATGAAAACGATCGTGTGAATAATTCAGATAAGCGATAAAGTACCTACGTAGGTAATTTTTAAGAGAAAATCATTTTCAAAATTTGAACTGATTTGTCAAGAATTCAGAATATCCCGTGATTTTTCATGGGTCTGCGCTAGTTTTGTGAAGTAAATGAATAAGTTGATTATTACGTTTAAATATATATTTAAACGTAATAATTATATTTAACTATATATTTATTTATTTATATTTAACTATACTAAAATGTGGAAAATGTTGGGTTAGTCTGAATTCTTCAAAAATCAGTTCCAATTTTGAAAACGACAATTATAATAGTTTTCTGTCAACAATCGCACAATCAGTTCCAATCTTGACAAGCACACTTAAATTTAAAGCACTTGAGTTCTCTCAACCAAAGTTGCGCAGGACGCACAGATAACCGAAATTATTATTTTTAATTGATTGACATTAAATATGCTATTTTTATGAACTTCCTATTAATTAAAATGAGTTATTTTTGTCTCAAAGATGATTCAAAACAGCAAATAAATATGTCATTAAATTGAACTAAACTTTAAAAGGTTCTAAAGGGAGTTAGGCAATTTGCATAGCACTGAAATAAATTTATTACCAAAACAAAACAGAAAGCTATTCGATTTTAATGAAATTTTAAAGCCTATACTCTCCTATTTCTTTTTTTTTAAATTAATCTTGATTGATAATGGCTTCATACATATTATTACAGTCACGTAGGGACAAAAATTACTACAATTTAGAGTTATTAGATAACCCAAACGATAAACGCATGAGCTATATTTATTTAATTAGAATTTTTAAGGATCGTTAAAGAATGATAAAAATTGCTTTAGTAAGGGTTTTCCAATAAAAGGTGTTATTTTGATATTCAATCGTAAAAGATCAAAGGTTTCGTTGCTTGTGTGGCACGTAACGTCGTTTTGTTGAAAGTAAACGTTGTCCAGATCAATAACATCCAATTCCGGCCATAAAAAATCATTAATCATCTCTCGATAGCGCAATCCATTCACCGTAACTGTTGCTGCAGCCTCATTTTCAAAAAAGTAAGGTCCAATGACTCCGCTGGACCATAAACTGCACCAAACAGTCACACGTTGAGAATAGAGAGGCTTTTCAACAATAACTCTTGGGTTTTCCGAGCCCCAGATGCGACAATTTTGCTTGTTGACGAAGCCACCGAGGTGGAAATGGGCCTCATCACTCAAGGTAATTTGCATTTGATTCACTCAAGTGAATTTTAATACTTTCAATACGTTGTTGAAGCGTGTATCGTTCCATTTTTATTAATGGCGTAGTTTTTACTTTTCAAATGTAAAAAAATGACAGCTTCAAAAGTAACATCTACCGAAATAGTGGGCTATTCAAAATAACACCTCTTATTGGAAATTCCTATATAATACCGTTAAAATACATTCCGTTTCTTAAAGTTGTGGAAGAACTTTGTTATAATATTTCAAAGGGTTTTCGGCACAGAATAAATAACAATTCCATGGTTTTCTACAACCGTGTCTAGATGGAGAAAAAAAAACTATTGCTATTTTATTAAGAATCTCTTCAAATGATTGGTAATCTGGTTAACAACGGGATTGCAGGAATTACAAATGAATTAACAGGTTTCCTGATAAACTTTAAGTGAATTACAAATATATTATCAAGATATCCGGACAATTCGTATTCACGAAAATATAATTCGTATTCCGAAAAATTCGTATTCACGTATTTTCATGAACACGTGTTCCGACACGATAATAAATTCGTAATTTACTAAAAGTTTGTCAGGAAATCTTTTAATCAATTCGTTAAGGTCTGAAATCCCATTTACAGCCGGATTACCAATAATTTGAAGAGATTCTTAATATATCATTGAAGATGAAAATAATACTAAGATATCTAAACGAAACATGAAATAGAACAAGACACAGAAAAAAAGACAATTGTCACAAAATAATAACCTTCGAAATAAGTTAAAAGAAAAAGTTGTTCCTGAAGATTCTTAACAAATTAGCAATACTCTTTTTCCCCGCGTAAAAAAACGCCTTTATTCCGAAACCGGTTGGCAAATTCATATAGAAATTGATGATAAAAAATTTCACTGTTTCGTTTATTAATAATATGCCCCACGAAATCACTATCTACTTAAAAAAAATAAACAATTGTGAGTGTGATAGAGTTCTGAGTTTGAAAAATTCGACAGTATTGATGTTTTTTAGTACAAAACGACTTTGTCTGAAGATTTTTATGAAATTTCAGTTTGGCCATGCACTTCACCGACTTCCTGAAAATTTTCATATAAAAAAAAAACGAATTAAAAAATACAAAAGTTTTCGGCTACAAACACATCAATAATGCTATTTAAAAATATATATTACAACTCTAGTACACCCACAAGTCACGAGCCGCCTGAGTGGGACTCTAGCCAACTATTTTTATTTAATTTTTTTATCACTTTCCCAAAAACGTTAAAAAACGCGTTATAATATATAACGTTGAAAAATTAAGAATATCCAAAACGTAACCAATTTCCAAAGAAAATCTATTATCATTTCACCGCAACACTATTTTCTATTTTAATCAGAGACAACATTCTTTCTGAGGGAAAATAATATCCTACAAAAGAGAGAAAAACAGATTTTACCCTTTCAAATAATAACTCACATGGCAACCCTTATTTCGGTAGAGCGAGAGAAAAAATAGAGCTAGTGAATGCGACAGGTAGCTACTTGCTACCCGCGGTAGGTACCTAGTTTAATGTTCAATAGGGTGGGGCATTAAAGCTTTGTTTAGATTTGGATGTTTTAGAAAATATTAAAAAAAAACAATATCCATCCTTTTGCGTGATGTAATTGCGTCCCGCTATTGAATTTGGCAACCAACTATGGAGCTTCGGCCTAGAGACTGGCCTCGGGTCGCCCCAAACTGTCTTTTATAAACTTGACACGTCCATAAACGGAATGTCTGTTTGAAAGATTTCCCTGTTTTAATAAACAAGTTGTAATCTTTAGAGCATAGGCTTCAGGTGGGAATTTTGTCCTTGATCTACCGGTATTTAAATGAAATATGCTCAGAGTAAATAGCATCATTGAGTCCTTAGGCATCGATGCATAGTTGTCACGATTTTTCTTGACCCATGTTCATTATATTCATGCGTAACTTTTGAGGACAATGATGTATGAATGAAGTATGTCTCAACAAAAAATTCTCCACTCTTTGCAGGTGGACGGACGTAATAGGAACTAACGAAAAATTAATTAACTATTTTTTTAATCTATAGATTTTATGTCTCTTTGCAATATCTGTACGACGCGCAACGCCACCGAGTTCTAAGCTAAATGTGTCAAGATTTCCGAATGAGGCCCGGCCTACTGTTGTGTTAAAGGGTAGGTACCTACTTGAACGTTCAGGCTTTCGCTTGAATCAGCTGCCGTCACGTGACATGAGTTTAAATTTAGAACGCTTTTATTTCCGGTTGCCTTCCGCCAGGAGCGGTCGTCACCGGAACCGTCCTGTTTAAAGGCCCTGACACTGACAACCAGCGCTCCTAGCGGAAGATATAAACATCTTGTTCGAATTCATACAATTTGATTCCGTTTCAAATTTCATATTACTATTACTATTAAAATTGAATGCGTACAGGATTGCTTTGCTCGGGATCAACTTTTTAATTAAAAAAAGAGAAATACCTATCGTAATATATATCGAAAAATTTCGACAAATTAAATAATCAAGTTTGACGTGATTAAAATCGTATGTAATTATCCGAAATATGGCAATCTGTAATTTTTTAAATGTAATTAAAGAGTTCAACACCACGGTAGAATTTCATACACAAATATGAAGAAAATAAGAAGGTTGGATTAACGAGCAATTTTAGTGAGTGTATCTTAAAAGATACAATATCAAGTTAAGGGTTAAAAGTCAAGATACTGACAGAGCCTCTAGCGGAAGTTTTAGACATCTTATCGTACTAATTATTGAGTTATTATGCCGTGTTCCGCTTCCTTCTTCTTTAGCCAACGTTTCGATCAGCGTCATACATAGGACAGGACAGATGTATCAACACGTTATAATAACCACAATTTTGCCGTGGAAATATCAAATCATATCTGCAGTCATCTTGTTTGAATTCAAAATAATTTATACCGTTTCATACATTATCATTTGATGAATGCAATAAAAAAAATTGCATGCGTACAATACAAACACGAGTCTTGTCTTGTCTTGGGATTCATTTAAAAAAATAAAACAGAACGAACGTATTATCAAGAATCGTTTAACTACTTTACCTAACCTAACGTAAGCCAACTTATCATAACCAAACCTAACTCAATCTAACATAACCCAACCTAGATGTGATTTGACATTTTCACGGCCAAAAGTATTGTTTTTTTGGTCATATGAAGCAGATACTTTGTGATCATTTTCTACCCTCATGATGGACTTTGTAATGCTATCCAAAACGTTAATTAAAGAAAGAGGTAGTACAACACGGCATAACATCCCAAAAATAAATCACCATAGTAAGTAAACCTAATTTAATCTAAATATTAAAAACGAAATACAACCTCCTCAAAAACTTAATAATATCGAATACATTTGAAAAGTTTGTGGAATGCTTTCAAAAGTCTGTAATTCTGTAATATAAAAAAATAGTTTAAGCTATTCTAGATTTTTTAGCTTTCCATATAGATTAAAACAATTTAAAAAAATTGTTTTGGTGTGGATAATAATTTGAGTTATTAAAAAAATTATGTTAGAAATGTATGAACAAGATCAACAGCCATGTTGTTAATCAGTGTGTCGGCATTCTATAAGAAGGTGCTGCTGCCACCAGTTAACGATACGAGTGACACCCGGTGACACTTATTTCTTTATTTGACACGTGAACATACTTTTATGCGACCTTTGGAATTTGTTTCCATACAAAAAAAAAGCAAAACGAATTCTTTATTGATTTTTCGCGTTATTAACTATTTTAGACCATTTTTTATTGCGTGTTATAAGATCGTGTAAATTATTTTTTGTTATGTTTGATCTACTGATATTTTCCCGCAAACTGGGAAAATGTTGAACGCACATTTTTACACTGTTTTTATTCTGAACAATGTTTCCTCCCTCTCAAAATATAGGTATTTTCAAGGCCAAGGTTCACTCCATTCTTTACTTAAAAATACACCTTCATCCAGCATCCTCAAAGATGACATAATTATATGAATGTTTTTAATGTGTAAATTATATAATTTTATGTTTACCAATATTTTTTATGTCGTTTGATTCATAAAATAACACCATGCAATAAACCAATCATGAAACGCATTTTCAATTCACAAAAAGTAAAACCAAAAATATCTTCTATTGGATTTATTCAAAATTAAATGATTGTTCTTTTTGAATTTTTATTTAATAGAAAATTTTCCAGTCACAAAGGTCAGAAAATAATGTACGTAGAAAATGAGAATACTTGTTTTTGCGCAGATGAAAATAGTGTTTTCTTTTGGTGAACCGAAGGGCGTTTTTTGCGTGCTTACGTATTGAGCTGCTGTGAAATTGCCGAAGAAATGTACCAAGAATGATGTAGTGTCGAGTTTTTGTGTGTGTTTTTTTTATAAGAAATATGATATGTTTTCTCTTTACTTAGCTAAGGAAATATAAATCGTAGACTGGGTTTGAGGGAAAAAGAAGAATCTGAACTTGTGAATGTTTTCGTAACGAAATGGAACTATTTTTAGATCAGTATAATAAAGAAATGAAAATACTTAAAAGCGAGTTTTGGAAAATAAATAATACAGGTTGTTTTATTGTGAAGACAGTGAAATACTTGATTTTATAAGAGAATTTATATTAATTAAATGGTATTTGGAAACATTTGGTAGTAATGTATTTTTAAAGTTGTATTTTTAATACGAATTTAGCCTTTTCTTTGTACTTCAGAATTCACTACAGACAATATTTTGCAACATTTATCATTGTAATTCTAATCAGCGAAGAGAGAAGAAATATTTTTTTCCGTTTTAAGGTTTCCTACTGAAATGTGTATTGCTTATAAAAATGATTTTAAATAGTGTAAAAATGTCATTAACAAGCAAAAATGTCATAAATGCATGAAATAACTTTAATAGCATTAAAATATCTATAAAAGTAAGATATACGCGTGAATGTATAGTAATTTCATATATATATATATGAAATCGTCGATAATGTAGGAAATAACATTAATTTCTTCAAAATATCATAAAAGTAGGTAAAAATACGAAATATTTATAAACACATGATAAAGGGAACGATTTTAAATGTCATGAAAACAAGAAAATATCGTAAATGTATGAACATGTAATATATAAATGCGCGAAAATATCGTAAATTAAGAAAATTTCTTGAAACAAAGATAATGTTATGATTCGAAAATCATTGTAATTGCATGAAATCGTTATAAATGTACAAATATATATTACAATTTTATTAAATAATTACAATCATTTCAAAAACGCATGAAATTGTCTTCTATGATATTGTTACTAACCCTTCCAGACCTGTTTCGTAGAATATATGGCAATGGTAGAACGTATTTGGTGATTGATAACGATTGGTTGAGTTATTAAAAGTTTCACTAGAAAGAACGTTAGGTCCAAGAGGGCGTGTTTCACAGAAAACATAAAATTTCAATACATTTATAAAAATAACTTGAAATCAAACATTAAAAATATGGAGAAAAAAAAATCAGTTGAGATTAAACACAAATATCACATTTAAAAATATGAAAATGGCTACCGCCTGATGGGTAGCATAAATCCTCAAATTGGAAATCGAAAACCTTTATTCGATCTAGACTAGATAGAAAGTCTAAAATTCTGAAATTTGTCTGTTTTCAAATATACGTCCGGTCTGAAAGGGTTAAATGTATAAAATTGTTGAAAATGTGAGGAAATGTCATAAATGTTATAAATGATGAAAATATCTAAACGTTATAAATGACGGAAATGCCATAAATTATGAAATTGTCGAAAATGTTACAAATAATGAAAACGTCATAAATGTTACAAATTATGGATATGTTATAAATGATAAAAATGTCAAATGTTATAATTGATGAAAATATCAAAACGTTATAAATGACGGAATTGCCATAAATTATGAAAATGTCGAAAATGTTACGAATAATGAAAACGTCATAAATGTTACAAATTATGGATATGTCATAAATGTTTTAAATTATGAAAATGTCAAATGTTATAAACGATGAAAATTTTATAATTAATGAAAATGTCAAAAATGTTTATGATGAAATTTATGACAAAAATTTCAAAAATGTTATATATGATGAAAATGTTAAAAATAATCGAAAATGTATGACAGTGTTGAAATACTTTTATACGAAAATAAAAATGGTTATGAAAATACATTCATATTTCGTTGAGAACTCACAAATCTTTTAATCGTGAACAATGTAATTCTTGTAAATGAACGTGTTCCTAATTCAGTAGGAAGAATAAAATACTGTTTAACACTACTTGACTGTTCGCTACACGTTATTGATTATTTCTCCGACAGTTCGCATGCGGCAGCTCAACGGTATCACAAAATAACCCCGCGTAATTTCCAAAAAGATCTTTATCTCACACCAACTATTTTTATTATCTGCAATAAAATAAAGCCGAAAGAACGCCTGAAAAAGGCCTTCATCCCAGATAACGAGGATTTAATTTCCCTGTATGAAATGATCGTTAGCGGGTGCCTACCCCGAAATAATATTGTAATTTCAATTCGCGCTGGCAACATTGATTTCTGCCAGTAATGTCAAAATTCGCGCGTCAATAATGGCGCCAAAATACATACGTTCATTTCGAACGGAAAGCATTCTCTGTCGTTGTGTGCTGATTCTATTTATGTATATAGTTGTATTTTCTATGGCTGTATAGTATGTTTTATAATGTATATATGGTTGTGTTATCTTTATATATGTGTCTATGATTCTGTACCTACTTGAAGACGAAATCTTGGTTAGGGAACCTCCTCTATTATTATTGACCTGAGATAAAATAGTGGTTCATTAATGCGTATTGAATAACGCCTCTTATATTGAAATTTTGTATATTTTCCTCTGTTACTTTTTTTCAAACATTACGGACAGTTTTTTTTTTACAAAAAATTGCCGACTCGAACGGGTAAATAAAATTATTCTGGTTGAAAAAGTACTTAATTAACTATGAAGCTGAAAATCTATTCGCGTGATAACTTATTTTTATAAAGATGGATCTTTTGATAGTATTATGTTAATTTAACTGTTCAATGTAATACGGGATGCCATACTGTTTAATGTAGGTATTTTTTGCAATAAAAAACAGAGTGTGGAGATAGTGGCGAAATAAGGTACAAAAAAACTTATTTTTTCATGAAAATGAATGGTTGATTGAATTTTTTTATATAACTACATAGAATCTAATGAAAGTGTTTTGTTGTTGTGATTTTTGTATCTTTTTGGAAACGTACGCGGCGGCCATTACAAATTTTGAAAGCGGTCAGCGAATGTTGTTGATTTTTGTTTTTTGAGTTTTGCTTACGGGCGAGGTGGCGTTCTGATTTTGGGCGTCTCTTCGCCCCTCTACTGTCACCCTTTTGCTTTTTCTAGGATCTAGCAGCAGGACCTGAATATTATATCACATTAACCACTACATTACTTACGCCGCAAACCACGTTTGACCATGCTAAAACATGTCTGACAGCGCAAACTGTCAAAAACAGCTGTTGGCTGGCCGCCATTTTGGAAAATAATGCCAATTAGTATAGCGATCTCTTGGAAAAACAAGGTTATATCTGACACGGCTATGTTTATGCGGTAATGAACTTTGAGGTGACTTTCTCTAGAGCCCATTATCGCATGGCATTGCTGTGTCAAGTGGAAACTTGTTATTCGAAGCGATCGATATTGGTATAGTAGAACCCATAAGAGATCCTTTCTTAAGCCATCGTTTAACCGTTATGTTCAATAGCGACCATTCATAAAGGTACTCTGTTATTAGCAACAATTTCCTGTCTTTTTCGTTTCCATTCAAGATAAGTGAAACGAAATATAATTATGAAACGATAAACATTGTTTGACGATGACTCGTGAAGCACCTCTGACGGGATCTACGATAGAAACAAAGTTTAAACAAATAGTAAGGTTAAATTATGCATCTGATAGCTCCATTGCAATCTACACATGAATGAAAGCTTACTACGGAGATCTCATAGGCGGGACAAACATGTTTAAAATGAATATATTAATGACAGTTGAATTAAAAGTGTGGCTTACTATTTCGTTAAAACTTTGCATCTCACATAGAAAATCATAAAAATTTTGAGAAAATAAAACGAACTTTTCAAACCATAGTGCCTAAATATTGTTTTTTATGTCAATCATCCGCGCTTTTCGAAAAATTTAAAAAGGATGTTATATAGATCATAAATTTTAATTTGTTTTGTCTGAAGCCGAAGAACATAGTGGTAAATATATAATTGATTAAATTACTACAATTAAAACATGATAAAAAATTGCAATACTCCACAACACGTATTATTTTAGGTTATAGCTAAAAGGTTTTGGACACAACCTTGATTTTTTCAATTCTTAAATTTTTTCATAAAAAATTAAATAAAATTAATTTAAAATCTGACCCAAAAAGGCTCGACAGAGCCGAAACCGGTTTGCTACATCTTTAAATAAAAAAAAATGTCAGCAAAAGCCTTTGTTTAAAAATGTTAACCTCCGTAAATTTCCGCGCAAACATATAATCTCGCCAGTATTGTAATTGTTGATGAATTAAATTTAATTCGTGAATCATATATGCAACAGCGCGGGCACGATGTCTCATAAATGATACAGCAGCGTCCATAAGGTTAATCGTAATATCAGAAATTAGACCCAGTCAACATTATTATTGAATATTATAACCATTTAACGTAACGTTTTCACCCGGAATTAATGTAAATGTTACACTACCCTTAGGAATACAATAAAAGCAGCGATTAAATTTGATATTACAATTAATTTACACTCTCCCACGAGATTTGTTGTCTAGAAAGTCAATGGTAGCCTCTATTATGAATTATTAGATAAAATTTCTCAACATTGATTTTGAATTAAGCCGCGCATACACAATTTTACGAACAGTACCTACCTATCGTATAATACAGATCACAGCAACAAATTTGAAATTTACTATTAAAAATTCCTATAAAAATAGTTCAATATATCGCCATCCTAGGAATAAAAATGGATCTAATAAAAAGTTATACAAGTACTCGAATCTCATTTAAAGTGGAAATTTTATTGCATGACTCAGAATCTGTGACAATGGATTACTTATTTTTTGACTTAACATTGACTACTAAGTACTTAGTGAAAAGATTATTATTACAGGATATAATTTCCGTTACTTTTGGCCGTTCTTCCATAGGAAAAAGCAAGTATCCGATACTGATGTTTTGTGTTTACGTTGCAAACAGACGTCCGTTCACGTCGCTATTGAAATCATAAGACTCGGATCTCAACCATCTCTTGAAACGTCAAAATTAGCTTTCACTACCTTACTCACAACTGCTGCAGCTGTCATCTTTTGTTGTTATTCATAGCATTGACCTAAAGTTTGTGCTAATCTATAAATATGATCCAGCAAAAAGCAGTCTCATCAATGTGTCAAACAGTCAATGGACAAGCATTGTTACAAAATGTCATATTTATTAATTGCTCTGCCATGTTCAAAGTCTCGACGACATGAACGGTAGCAACTCAGTAGCGGGAGAGACCGGTTTGTGGGAAACTGGCGTTGCCGAAGTGTTTACAATATATCGGCAATATGTGGCTGTGTGCGAACCTCCCCGCAGACGTATGGTGGAAATCGCCAAGATAAAGGGTGCGGTAAAACAGACAGTGCAATTTTGAAAGGCTATTTAAGAAACGGCGCTACTTACAGACATGGGGTTTATTTTATTTTATTTGGTACATCATGCCGTTTTATGCATCAAGTCCTGAAGGTGACAGAGCGATGATGGCCTACAGCAGCGATACACTGAAGAAGGCGATTTCTGAAGTTATCGGCCGCACTTTGGCACATCTCGACGGGTATAGCTGCGATTTCCTCCCGAATTCGATCCTTGAGTTTTTCCAAGGTGTTAGGCGCATGTTATAAAACATTTTTCTTCAGGTAGCCCTACAGGAAGAAGTCGCAAATTGCCGGATGGCGACGAGAAAACGGCCAAGGTTTTGTTGAAGCCCCAGTGTTTTCCGGACCAAACCATGGAAACGACTGAAAATGGCACGACCCTCTCGACATAATAAGACCCCTCCCAGGTACCTACCCCCACCACACTGGATGTACCTGCCCTTCAAAACTGTGTTTCGGATGTTTGAGTATTCCTGTGGGCCTTGAGCTGAACTAACACTTACTTTTAATTGTACATTAAGAGGAAGCTACAAGCCAAAAATGTGTACATTCTTTGTGTACCTTGTAGGTAATAGGCATTAAAATCGCTTGCAAAAGGAGTCTAGAAACGTTCGACTTCAAGCACAAAACTGGTGTTGTAAATAATTTTATAAGAAAGCAAAAAAGTTAATCAAGTGAAACTGTCACAGATAATCTTAGCTTTAATACTGTATTTTTTAAAAGTTGTTTCTTTTACGCGTTCATACATTTCTATTGAAAAAATATTTTTTTTAGTAGCTTACATTTATATTTTTTATTGAGTTATTTATTTTTTTATTTGTATTCTACTCAAGCGAAACGATAGGAAAACCTTCAATTTATCTAAAGCATATTTTTTGGTATTAATAATGTACACCAATTCGTTATAAAGATTAATCAAAATAGTGATTTAGCAATAAGCTTCGCCTCAACTTGCCGTACATAATTGAAATGTGTAAGAAAATAATATATGTATTATATTGGCGTGTGAATATTCACCGCGGGGTAGGTACCTGCAATTCGTGACCTGAATTCATATTAATTTATTTTAAATGTTGCGATCCTGGCAACATTAAACGTGACATATTAACCATTTGAAATATGTACATTCGAATAATGGAACGATAAAAATGGCGTGGTTTAACTGAAACGTGTACGATAATAATCAATGTGTTAGGATATATCATGATTTATAGTGCAAACATGCTGCGGTTATAGATCGAATGGACAAGGCTTACTATAAAATGTAAATATTTATCCCCTTATTTAAAATTGAGGCGTAAATATTACGCGGTACGTAAGGTCGGAATAGTGAAACACTTATTTATGACCACTGCGTAGATATTGGTTAAATCGGTATTAAACCAGGCTTAAGAATGGCTGACAATTTAATAAACAAGACGATAAAGGAGTAATTTTAACGCTTGTGAAATGTAACTCTCTCCTCGGTCAAGTAATAAGAAAACCATGGCATAAAAATTGTGAATATATTTAATTACCAACACGAAGATAAATGCGTCTATTAAAAAAATGATTGCATGCCAATTTCCTGTTAAAATATTAGTCATCCAGAATATATGGAGAACACGTGTTATTTTCCTAGTAAATATCATTACGGAAAGCTACAATATCAGTACGTCAATACCAATATCAATGTTTGTATGAACACGTGTTCCGTCGTCCTCAAAAAACATTTGATTTTAACTGATACTTTGTTAGGAACTCTTTTAATTCATTCGTCAAAGGCCTGCAGTCCCGTTTTTAACATGGAAAGGAATAATTTGACCAGATTTGAAATAAATTAACAGTATTCCGAATCAGTAAGTTTTCTCTTAAGCCTCAAAACTTTTTGGTGAAAAACATCTTTTGGCGCACCTAGAGGGGTAAAATCGACTCCTGCGTAGCAAGTTTGGCAAGACGGAACGACGCTCTTGCGCGGAACGACACATCATTCGGCCAGCCTCGTGAGTCGTCGGCTCTTTCTCTCCGGCCGCCAAAACTCTGTGCGGTATATTTTCTTTATATTTTAAATGATGGTGATTTTGTTTACACATAAATATAAAGACTTGTTTACCATCCCTTGACAGCTGTTTTGTTACTAAAGCCATCTCCCCTAATGTTTAGAATGGAAAATAAAAAGCAAAAAATAAAAATATAATATTTTACCAATGCTATTGAAACGTTGCTTGAAATGGCTTTGGCCGTGTTTGGTGAGTAGATCTGAATAGCCAGGTACTTCACCCTTCCTCTTGCCCGTCTCCTTCCCCTACCCAATATCTTCAGTAACATACCCCAACTGGGGATGCCATGGTTTCATGGCTATAGACGGTTGGGAGAAGTTATATCTACCGTTTCGAAGCCACATTGTCGGGATATTTTCCATTCCTAGTCTGGGTGTTGTAATGATGCAGACTGATGTTAACATTAAAATTTCAGAGCTTACATTATTGATAATAATCAATAATAATTTTCACATGACAAACGATAAACGTGACAAAAATTTCCACCGCAAGTCAGAATTCTCCGCTGCGTTAAATAGTTATTTTATTTCATATTAGTTTCAGTTAAATTTCAGCCCTTAGAATATATGATTTGTTTATTTGGTATTTAATAAATATTTGATTAAGCGTAGCCTGTTAAAAGTCCTGTTTTAACTCAACCATTTTTCATTTGATCTGTCTGTACATTTGTTAGCACGTTACGTGTTGGATACTTCATTTTTATCCCGCCAGAGTTCGCATGAGCTTGGATCCTTGTACGACCTATCAAAATGGATTAATTAATGATATTATGGTACCTACCAGCCTGAAGAATGTTTGAGAAAATTGTTATCATTGAAATAGTGACGCGTCTTTGGAAAAATTGTAACTCCTCATTTGATATATAAAACATTAAATTTATTTATAGTTAAGTAGGCAAGTATTTAATTACCTCATTACAAATCTTACGATTTCAGATAAAATTTTGGTTTGATTTATTGAATAAAAGAAAATTAGAATTTTACCGGTCTAATATTCTCAGAACTACTATTTTATGATCAAACAAAAAAATTAATTACTGTAAATCATCTTTTTTATGCCTATTTTAGCACCTATAGTTAAACTAGTCGATTTATGTGAACACATAGTTAAACTAGTCGATTTATGTGAACACATAGTTAAACTAGTCGATTTATGTGAACACATAGTTAAACTAGTCGATTTATGTGAACACGTAGAGCTAAATTGTTCGGTTCAACGAACAAACAGCTACTCTACCCGTACAGTCAATGAGTTCGCTTTTTAAAACAGCCGCATGGTCTCATATAAATCATTGTGCCTCTCTTACCGACATAGTTAGAAATATGAACTTAACTTTGTTAGAAAGAGAAAGTACCAAGCTTTATATTCAAATAAAAATTTAACGTCATAATAATTACAATGTGCAACCAAATGTTCCATCCGGAATTTGATAAAAAAATATGAAATTTTTATCATTTTTTTTACATGAAACGACAAAAAGTGAGGTGAAATTAATGTTTATAATATATTTATCTAATGAAATATGATGTTTTTGTTATCAGTAATTCAATTTATACAAAAAGGTAAAGCGAGTTATTAAAAAAATAATTTTTGAAGTTTGTTTTCACAATTTTAATATTTATAAAAATATGCGTTTATTTAAATATTTATATGATTAATAGAAATTAAATTTTACCAGCTTTCGAAAACAGTTTTTAGTTTTCATAGACGTTGAGAAATATTCCATATATTTGAATTTTATTGAGAAGCAGAAATACACACAACTTCTTGAATTTTCTGGCAGCATGTATAAGAAATATAACGAAAACATGCCAGAGACTTGAAAGGTTAAATAGACGAACTTTTAAAGGTGTATTTGACACCTTAGGAGAAAGTAAAAGAATTCGTTGGAATGACACAAAAGTGGGGTTATATTAAACACTAATTTCGTTGTAAGAATTATCGCGGTGTCAAATGTAACCGTCTATTTCAGTACCGCAGTGTACCTACATTTTATTACGTCTTGGGTAAGTATCATTTTATGTAAGTTAAGTAATCTAAGTTTCAATTTCATAGCTGTTTTGTTATCAGTTCAATCGAAGAATATCGATTTTATCTTCAGCCTATATAGTTACCTACTATTCTCCCGCGCTTTCCGTGTTCCAAATTCAACTGCGGCGAAGGAGTGGTAGGTAAAGTAGGGAGGGGCAATTATTATCTTAGATTGCAGAACCGTAAGGATATTGTATAAAATTCCGCAAAAAAAATATTTAACCACTAGCGCAGACCAGTGATGACACGATAGTCCGAATTCTTGACACGAATTATTTGTTTAAATATTGAATTAATTGGTAGGTACTTTTCGCTTGTCTCAATTCGTCACACAATCAGTTCCAATTTTTTATTTAGTTCCTTGCTGAGGGCGACTATATATGTTAGTATACGTTTTCAGCGACTAAGATGATGTTTTTAATATATTAGCTAGTTCTTCTTCCGATATTTCCTTAAGCCAAGATTTGATGTCCTTAATGTAGTTATTTTTCGTTTTCCTTTGTTTGATGTTGAGAGGGAGTTTATTATGTTACTTTATTGCTAAAAATTCAGAGCTTCTTTGTCCAAAAGTAGAATTACATTTAGGAATATTTAGTATGTCTGTTTGCTTGGCTATGGTTTTATGATCGTGAGAGAGGTTTGCCTCTGGTTTATTTTTTAGATGATGAACTAGAATATTTTTAGCATAGATTTTTTGTAAACTTGGAACATCAAACAGATTAAAAATATCAGTAGTTGGCGTCCTTAAGGGGAGCTTTAATATGGTCTTTATGATCCAATTTTGAGTTTTCTTTAGTAGTTTAATATGGTTTGATGATGCTGAGCCCCATCCTATTATTCCATATTCCAATAGAGAGTGGCAAAGAGCATAATATAATTTTGAAAATGAAATTTAAGTTTAAAGCACGTCCGAGGTCATCGAACCAAAATTAGAATCACAGAAACAAAATTGAAATTAGTATTTTTGATTTCGTTTTGTTTGACGCTATACAATAGAAGTAAAGGAAGCAAATAGGAGTAAAGTCCCAACTACCCGGAATCAGTGGGGCAATGGCACCCAATTGGTGTATGTTAGAAGGCTCTAGAAAAGAGATGAGGATGAAGAAGGTTTGGAAATGAAACACGGCTATAGCCATTTCATGTAACGTCTCGTAAATTTGTTGTTAAGGATATCGTAGATTATTTTTAAATTCCTGAGTAATTTTTAAACGTTTTTTAACCCTTAAAACGACAAAACTTCTAAAACCTAGCTTTATATTTACTGCACATTGCAGTGACCTAAAGGTAGTTCATGATTTCACTGAACTGCTATTGTAGTTGGTCGTTTCCTAAGGGTTAACCAAATTTTTTAAGCTTAGTTACTGTTTGGCAAGCTTATATTTATCTTTCGGCCTCGTTACGGATTTAAAACCTGATAAAATAATTCAACGAAGTTAGTGTAGTCAAATAAATTAACATTATTTATTTTATTATTAAACTTAAAACAATAAATTAAATTTCTACCAGTAACAGTAGACATGGCTTTTACACTGCAGAGACAGGGGCGCTCTTGTGAGATGTCACATAAAAAAAATGTTTTGAACATCAACATTAACGATGATTTATAATATCAACTCGAACACAGAATGCTACATGGAACTAACACAGCTTTGTGGAATTGCCTTAAAAAAATTATAATTATATTTTCATGGTATAATCCACGACTTACGTAATCAAGAACTTTTTAATCAACGTTTTTTGGCATCTTGAAAAATTATTTGTTTTTGCTGTTTGTTTGTAAACTGATCCACGGAACCAATTTTTTAAACTTTTTTTATCAAAATTCAAATTAGAAAGCGCAAAAAATTGCCACCAAATTGCCAAATACTAAATTAATTCAATTTGCCGCCATTGAAAAAAATGTCAAAGTCAACATGCTACATTAGCTCCCTCTAGCGGCTAAAGTTGTTGAAATTGCATTACAATCTATTTCACTGGAGTTGCACGTATAATTAATATAAAAGGGTACTGGCAATAAGTCACTAGTAATACAACTGTAAGTTATAAGTTATAGGTCAACTAAATTATGTTGTAAAGCTCCCTTGAGGTGATTTTCCTACCAAAAACGGCGCTAAATAAATAGTACAATCATTGATTTCTGTTTAATTCTACTATCAAAACTTTAAAACAAAGTTTTCTCCTACACTATAACAAAATATTATCATACTAATCAAAGTAACGTTATCTCTATGGCTATTACATCTTTGAGAATATCTTGTCTAGGCTGATCAAGTCTTTCGACTAAAGTGTCAGCTACACTACTCGCTTCGACGCTTCGACGAAGTCCTCGACGAAGTTAGCCGAAGTTCGAAGTGCGTGCCCACACACTCGTGCAACTTCGCGAGTAACTCAGTCCAACCAGTCAGTGATTGGTTTATTTATGCCGTGACGCTTCGAGTCCTTTGACTCGGGCGCATTTACCGACAACAATCGGAAGTCGGGCGAAGCGAAGCGAAGTTGCCCGAAGCGAAGCGAAGTTCGTGCCCACACTATCGTATTCGGTCAACTTCGATCAACTTCGCGAGTAGTGTAGCTGGGCTATATGGTTTTCGGGGGACGATGATAAAATTGGATGTGTGTTAACATAACATGGGAGAAGCATCGAAAAATGATAATAATTTCATAGACAAGAAGTCCACACGCTCAAATAATAGAGTTAAAATCAGGAAAATATTTATTTGGGCTAGTACAGAATGTGAAAGGTTTTATTATAGGGAAGGTTTCAAATAAAGTAAATTAATAAGTCCTTCGAGGCAGATTGGTAAGCTCCCTGGCTCCAAACCCGAAGGTCTCTATTTTAATTACTTATTTCACATCTTCTATCTATCTATCTATTATCTATCTAGGTAGATACAGGGAGAGAAATGAGTACTGCTAATTTTTTAAGAATCTCTTCTAATAATTCGTAATCCGGTTAAAAACGGGATTGAAGGCCCTTAACGAATGAATTGATATCTTAATCATTTTTTATTAAAATACGAACGTCGGAACACGTGTTCATAAAAAACCTAATATTTTCGCAATTTGTCATTTATCATGAACACGTGTTCCGATATATTAAAAATGTTTAAAAGTTTATCAGAAAACGGCCTTAATTCCCGTTTTTAGCCGGATTTTCAATAATTTGAAAATAAATTACCAATAATAATTTTTCTCAGTACACGAATCTAAAGATTTATTGCGAGAATGATGAAATTTTGCACACTTGACCTTCAGATCTGGTAACCAAACACGGCTAAAGCCATTTCGGTAAAGTTTTAGAGTAACTGAACACATATGATACGAATATTTCTTGTAAAACTAACACTTCGTTTAAACTTAATTATAATAAAATCTATTTACGTCGGGGAGATGGAAAATTATTTCGAAATGTCTTTATATCATAACTAACCAACTCACCATCATTCCGTTTCCCCGCAGGGGTAGGCAGAGAGGACGGACCTCCAAACAACTCGGTCTTGGCACACACTTCTTGCCTCATTCACATTCATACATCGTCTCATACATACTCTTTTATTATTCTGACTCTTGACATGGCCTGACTCAAGTATCTGATTCACCTGATCGAGCCATGTCTTACATGCCTAAACCATCTAAGCTTCCCTTTCTTAATCTTACTCACTAAGCTTACATCAACCTTTCATTATATCATAATAAATTAAATAATTAATTCATTATTAATGATTACTATGCAGAGGTATTTCGTTAATCTAAATATTGTTTGTTCACTTGGCAACCATTATTAATAATTATTAATTACTATGCTGAGCTATTACGTTAATCTAAATATTGTTTGTTCACTTGGCAATCATTATTAATAATTACTATGCAGAGCTATTACGTTAATCTAAATATTGTTTGTTCACTTGGCAACCATTTTTAATAATTACAATGCAGAGCTATTACGTTAATCTAAATATTGTTTGTTCACTTGGCAATCATTATTAATAATTACTATGCTGAGCTATTACGTTAATCTAAATATTGTTTGTTCACTTGGCAATCATTATTAATAATTACTATGCAGAGCTATTACGTTAATCTAAATATTGTTTGTTCACTTGGCAACCATTTTTAATAATTACAATGCAGAGCTATTACGTTAATCTAAATATTGTTTGTTCACTTGGCAATCATTATTAATAATTACTATGCAGAGCTATTACGTTAATCTAAATATTGTTTGTTCACTTGGCAATCATTATTAATAAATACATTGCAGAGCTATTACGTTAATCTAAATATTGTTTGTTCACTTGGCAACCATTTTTAATAATTACTATGCTGAGCTATTACGTTAATTTAAATATTGTTTGTTCACTTGGCAATCATTATTAATAATTACTATGCAGAGCTATTACGTTAATCTAAATATTGTTTGTTCACTTGGCAACCATTATTAATAATTACTATGCAGAGCTATTACGTTAATCTAAATATTGTTTGTTCACTTGGCAACCATTATTTATAATTACTATGCAGAGCTATTACGTTAATCTAAATATTGTTTGTTCACTTGGCAACCATTATTAATAATTACTATGCAGAGGTATTACGTTAATCTAAATATTGTTTGTTCACTTGGCAACCATTTTTAATAATTACTATGCAGAGCTATTACGTTAATCTAAATATTGTTTGTTCACTTGGCAACCATTATTAATAATTATTAATTACTATGCTGAGCTATTACGTTAATCTAAATATTGTTTGTTCACTTGGCAATCATTATTAATAATTACTATGCAGAGCTATTACGTTAATCTAAATATTGTTTGTTCACTTGGCAACCATTTTTAATAATTACAATGCAGAGCTATTACGTTAATATAAATATTGTTTGTTGACTTGGCAATCATTATTAATAATTACTATGCAGAGCTATTACGTTAATCTAAATATTGTTTGTTCACTTGGCAACCATTTTTTGAGACGATATATTTAAGGTTAACTAATTACCTGTAATAGGCTAAGTTTTGGCTTAGTTAAAAAAAAAAATAAGTAAAAACTACATTAAAAAAACCTAATTCAAAACACGTCGTTAACAAAATACGTTGAATTATCTAAAAGGACCCCCATATTAAGTAACGTTTCATTTGTGAAAGGTGTTTTTTCACCAGGGAGATACTGATAGTATTTACAACTTAACCATATTGCTTGAGTGGCCTCAAAATAGAAGGACTACTCACTCCAGATAATTCTATTCCAATGGAGCATAGATATATTTTCCCTTCATTAATTTTAAGAAGGGTTTTATTAATCTATTAGCAAATAAATTATTCGATTAACTTGGCCTGAAGGTAATGTCTTCATATTCGTATGTAAATTTTCATACAGTAATAATAATAACGTATTGATGTTTTAAATTCGTAAGGCGAAAGTTTCGTAATGTGTGCATCCTGAACGCACCTCATCCGATGAAACCAAACGTTGCGAACCACTTGGGGTGATCTATGGCCTTTGCCTTTGTGTACCCAGGGCGGCGGTACCCAAAACCGCATCCCAAAGTGAGAATTATAAGTTATTTCGTTTACTTTGGGTTACCCAGTCGAAATTATTACTGTCTCAATGGGTTTTCCAATAAGAGGTGTTATTTTGATATTCAATCGTAAAAGATCAATGGTTTCGTTTGTTTTGTGGCACGTAGCGCCGTCTTGTTGAAAGTAAACGTTGTCCAAATCAATAACAATGAACAACCTAAAGCCAAAGTAACAACTTTAATTTCGAAACAATTGGGAACCTCTGAACTAAAATAATGAAGCTTTGACTGTCCAACGGGGAAGGTTTCCCGTTTTAGGACAGATTGATAGGTTTAGTTCATATTAGGTAATGTAACACAAATCAACAATAAATTCATAACATTGGAGAAATGACTTCTTACGTAACATTAAGTTCATAACATTGTGGAAATTAATTTCATGTTTACATTATAAGATATAGGTTAGGTTAGCATTTTAATTTGTTTCACTGTATTGTGCTGTGACTTTCAATAACTATCATACATGTAAATGGCACATGTACCGTTAATTCTAAATAAAAAAATCTTGGAATTGTAACTGAGAATAAAAAATAAAATGCAAAAATATTATTTGCCATTTGTTCGTCATAATGCGCAAAAGTTTCGGACATGTTCTGGGGCAAAATACCTACCCTTACGGGTTCTGGAGAACCGTAGAAGATTTTTTTTATTATTTTGTTGTGAGACTTATGTGTGCACGTGCCATGTAAATGTTTTCGCGGGACGGTACGTGCTATTTATTAATCTTACCATGTGGGGGACCCTTGGAGAAATCTTTGCTTGTTTTTTGAGAAAATCCAAGAAAACAATGTGTTCTCAAAATGACAAAGAGAACAAAATTAATAATAATCTTTTATTTTTGCTTGGAAAACGAAATGTTTTATATGTTGTTTTTTTTTATGACCGTTTCGTAATACGTTCTGATGATGGTATAGATCAGTGATACTCAACCTTTTTCTTCGGCGGGCCACATTCATATGTTTGTAAAGCTACGCGGGCCGCAACACTATACTGGTCAGTGTTGCCAACGGTGTGAGCTTGATTCCCCCTTTTATTATTCGAAATCCTTGGGGGGGGGGGTTGTTAGAGAATTTCTGTAAAACATAATAATTCCCCACACAAAAATTCAAAATGAGTGCTCCCCACAAAATGTTTGAAATCCATGGGGGGGAGGGGGGGGGGGGGGGGTTGTTACAGAACTTCGCTGAAAAAAAATTCCGCACAGCCAAAAACATCATATGTAATTCCCAACAACAATTTTTCGAAATCCATGGGGGGGGGGGGGGTAACGACGGAATTCCATTTTCGAAAATTTCCGGCCGCGAAAAATGTTATATCATATTATATTATAGCCTTCGTTGGTATGTGTTGCCACAGGCAAAATTATTTGCGCGCATGTTTGTCTGTCAAATTTTTGTTTTTTAGATATAGATCTAGCGTGTGCAGTAGCAACACTCTTATAGAATATTATATTATATAGATAGTATATTATACTTATACTATCCTCTTCGAGTTTCAACGTCTGTACGTCAAAGTCGCAATTAATCTCAAATTAACGTGATATAGAATGCCAGATTTTGTAAATCATGTTCCTGATATTAAATGTATGGAGGGCCGCACAAAATAGCTCGGCGGGCCGCATGCGGCCCATGCCGCATGCCATGCGGCACAAAATAGCCGCGGGCCGCAGGTTGAGTATGACTGGTATAGATACATACATTTACACGCAACAACGCACTTAAGTTTTCCAAAATTTCAACATTATTCGTTGAAGTAAGTGTTTAGTATGTGACTGCCGCACGAAATATTTACTATCTACATAATAGCTGACGTGTACCCGGCGTTGCCCAGGGTTAATAATAGTTTTTGTAAAAACTTTGAAGTTGTTAATTCTAGTGTGTCTGAAAAAAATTTTATTTCATATTTTTAAGGTGGAAATAATATCATTCTAAGGAATTGAATAGTTCGCTTTTTATAAGTTTTTGTTTTACTTGATTGTGCCACGTCTTCCTCAGGCGTCACCCACTTCCACCATTCACTACAGTATACCACTTTGTTACTACAAAAAAACTACATTATATCAACTTTTATTCGACTCCTTAACTCTTTCAGTGCAGATTTAATGCAGAGTCTCTCCCGGGAGTCCCCGACTTCTCCTACAATTCAAAACACTATCTAAATACTCCTGGAAATAATAAAAACAAACTTAGACATTTTCAGCGAAATCGGTCTTGTAATTTTGAATCTATAAGGTACATACAAACACACATATTAAACAGGGTTTTCCAATAAGAGGTGTTATTTTGATATTCAATCGTAAAATATCAATGCGCCGTCTTGTTGAAAGTAAACGTTGTCCAGATCAGTACCATCCAATTCCGGCCATAAAAAATCATTGATCATCTCTCGATAGCGCAATCCATTCACCGTAACTGTTGCTCCAGCCTCATTTTCAAAAAAGTAAGGTCCAATGACTCCGCCGGACCGTAAACCGTACCAAACAGTCACACGTTTAGAATAGAGAGGCTTTTCAACAATAACTCTTGGGTTTTCAGAGCCCCAGATGCGACAATTTTGCTTGTTGACGAAGGCACCGAGGTGGAAATGGGCCTCATCACTCAAGATGATTTCCATTTGATTCACTCAAGTGAATTTTAATAATTTCAATGCGTTGTTGAAGCGTGTATCGTTCCATTTTTATTAATGGCGTAGTTTTTACTTTTCAAATAATAAAAAATGAATGCTTCAAAAGTAACATCTACTGAAATAGCGGGCTATTCAAAATAACACCTCGTATTGGAAAACCCTGTATATACATAACAAATGAAAATAAACAAGTGTGTGGGCGCGTGTATTTCAGCTAAGCAAGTGTACAGGCATTGTCTTGAAAACAAGATATATTTTTTTGAGAACTTAAAAACTTTAATTGTTCAAGAGATATATGTTATAAATAGGTAGAAATTAGAAATGTAACTAATTAACCTAACCTAACCTAACCGAACCCTCACGCTGTTTACTTGCAGGGATATGAGCAGCGGACGAATTACCACAAAATTCTTTGTTGACAAATACTCCTCCTCTGTTTGATCCTCTTTATCTTTCCATATCTTCCTTGGGTGACCCCAACTTCTTTCCTTCACTTGTGCGTCTTATATTCTCCGAACCATCCTTTCTCTATCCATTCACTCAACATCCAAACCACCAAAATGTCCGATTTCTAAAATTGTTCACATCGCCTAGAAATCTGATCGGATCGTCTAATTTATAATATCATTGTTGACGGCCTCCGTGGTCGAGGGTTAAGACTCTCAACTAGCAATTCGAAGGTCGCGGGTTCAAATCCCGACGTGCGCAAGTAAATTATATTTATTTATATAAATTTGTGTTAAATAAAAATTTACTCATTAGAAAATAATATAAAGGATACTCTCAGTATCGCCCTGTTGTAAGAACACAATTCAAAATTGAAACGTTGCTTTAAAAAGCTTTAGGTTTGTTTGGTAACCAGATCTGAAAAACCAGGTACTCCCTCACCTTCTTCTTCCCCGTCTTTTTTCATTACCTAAAATTCCTTAAAAGTATTGTATTCGTCTTTATCGAAACTAAAATAAAATCGTAGCAGTAGTTCTGTGACCAGTAGACCTCGCGTTCAAAAAAGTATGAATCTAATTTTGTCTTATTTAATAAATAAAAACCTAAATTTCTTACGAAACCATAATATTTTTGTAAGTTGTTATTTAAATACCTACCTAATTAATTATATACCATAAATATTTTACGTATGTAACATTTTTAAATTTCAGATAAGGAATTATATAATTTGTCCAAAGAAATGTCGCCATCTTTTTTTTTCAAACTTTCTTCAGGCAGATAGGTACCATAATATTGAAAATATTCGAATAGGAAAGTTCAGGGTATCGATTCTCCGATCGCAGTCAAAAGTACATAAATTGGTCGTCATTCTTCAGTCATTCGACAGTTTCGTCGAAGGTACATACTTACATACGTCAAACGTCAAAAGTCGTTCTACTCGAACAACGATTGGGTCGAACCACTCGTTGTTCGAATGAAATGAATTCTTCGAGAATCGAGGCCCAGATGAGATTTCACATTTAAAAAAAAAATTCTTTAATGGACAATTAAAACGGCCACCATCTTGAACCGGAATTTCAGATGGAAGAAATGTGAAACGATCGAGTTAAAACAGGACTATGTTACGTTCAGTTAATTATAATTCTTCTTTTGTCAAACAATGTTTTTTTAAATATTTGTTGACGCAAATATATATATATCTCCCTGTAACATATTATTTTCCTGGTGACCGGATAAATCATCACATCTTTAAAAAGTTATATAAAGTCATGGAAAGTGCTGAAACAAAAAATTTATTAACTGGGTTAAGTAGGTTAGGTTAGGTTAGGTAAAAAAAAAAATTTCATTGTTCCTAATGACTTTATATCACTTTTTAAAAGTGTGTTGAATTGTCACTGTGTTGAGTTATCATGGAACTTATTTTCCTACATTCCCCCACCCAACCTGTTAACCAATTACATGTCCCTGTCTAACAGTGTGCAGTACTTACATCCGTAAAATTTGCAATAATTTATTTATTCATTACCAGTCTGTTAAGAAAACCGGTTCATTTAACATGTTCCCTCAGTGCGTTTAATATCAAATCTAATACGGAAACTTGTGCATTAAGTACCACTCGCGGTGTCCCTCAGGGCCAGAGATGTGCAAAATGGGTACCCAAAACCATTTGAAATGCAAAATGGAAATGGGTCAAAACTTTTCCATTTGAAAATGCAAAATGCAAAATGGTTTTTAGAAAAGCATTTCAAATGCAAAATGCAAAATACCTATTTTCAAAATGCATTGAAAATGCAAAATGGTTTCTCAGGTCAAACAATCAAAATATATAGAATTTTTAAACAATTTTGTCATTTAATAATGGACATCAATGTATAACAAACATATTACATGATGGTAAATCCAAAAACACCACGACTACAGATTATGAAACCACAAAAAATTTGCGCGGGACTAATGTTGCCAACGTAAAAACATAGAAACTGCTATCTAACATTTAATATTACAGCGTCATGGCCCCATGTTCAGTATTTTTTGTAATGGTATCACTCAATTGCCAGGGCTCCTACCAGGGAGCAACTTGACAAATGTAAATTATCTCTCATAGCGAGGTTGAGGACCGACTGATATTTGGGGCTTATGAAAAAAAGATGAGTGGAGATAGTAGGAAGAATGTTGCAAAAAAGCATTTAAAATGGAAAATGCATTGAGAAAAGCATTTAAAATGCAAAATGCAAAAAGGTTTTTAGAAAAGCATTTAAAATGCAAAATGGAAAATACCCATTTTGCATTTTGCATTTCCATTTGAAATGGATTTATTTGAAATAAAGCACATCTCTGATCGGGGCCAATAGATCGATTCATAACAAGACGTGTTTCGAAAGACCAACTGTAAATCAGAATCCTTTAAATTATAACTGTTAACCACAGCTGCCTCAATTGTTGCATTAAACACGGATTACAATCCACGACAAAACCACAACTGATTCGCCTGCAATATTGTGAGTACAGTATTATTAAAACTAATATTTTATTTGATCTGCGCATAATAAAGATGATAAATATTAAGTTTCAAGGATATAGCTGTAATACCAACCCTTCTCATACTTCCCATCCCCTAAAGTCGACATACTAAGGCGAATATTAAAAAAAAAGTTTGCATAGTCTCGCAATTTGGAATTTAGCAAAAGCGATTCTGGCGATCGTTTATCAAGGAAAACTCCTACAGGGGTGCCAAACAATTGATATTTGAATGAGAAACTGATTAAAAAAAATAAAGATTACTTTGTGCAAATGACAAAATGATATCTGACAAAAGTTCTAACTGCCCGGAGCTCGTGGTTTATACATATAGTTGTTTTAACTCGCATTTTGCATTTAATTTGTCTGTTAATTTGTTTGTTACGTTCCAGTTCCGGTTCAATATGGTGATGATTGTGGTTTTAAATTAGCTAAAACGCTTGAAAGGTGAACTCTACCCCATGAAATTTGTACAGATTTTTCTGTCTGATATTTTTAGGGCAATGAAGCTATTTTCATCTCGCAATGTCAGCTTTTTTTAGCTCATTTCTATGAGCTATAGAAATATTAATAAACTGTCAAAAGTATGTCAAGACGCCATATTGCTGATTTATTTACTCGATTTTTTATATAATATATATGTACAGTTTTATTGCGAAGTTGATAAAAATTTTCACACTTGACCTTCAAATCAAGACGTAGGCGACTGTCTTCGTTTTTCTTTATTTTAAAAAGAAAAACAAACATTTCCGGGATACGAATACGAATACCTGACAATATTTTTAAATCTCCTACTACAACCACTATAAGCGGAAAATGTGCTTTTGTCGTCATGGAAGACTTAGCCTTAGGAATTGAAGTCACTACGCCTGAGTGAGATACCCAAACGTGATGCCAACTCAGCCACTTACCGGTCTACACGAGTTTCTAAAACCCACCACGTCCCTTTTTCCTACCCTACAAAGCACAATTTTGATACTTTATCATGAAATTTCGCATACAAAACGTTCAAAATAAGAGAAAAATTACCGGCCGCATATGATTTTGAAAAAACTCTGTGTAAGGCCAGAGATTTCAACTAGTACTAACTCTAACTAAACTCTGCGTAAAGTCAGATATTTCAGCTAGTACTAACTCTATCTAAACTCTGCGTAAAGCCAGAGATTTCAGCTAGTACTAACTCTAACTAAACTCAGGTTAAACGTGACGTCCGTTATAATCTACTTGTTCATAGTTGGCATTAATTTAATTATTTTATTAAAATGCCGTTTTTGCGAGGTATGTTTTACAATATTAAGACGAATTATTTGTTTGCGCCCGTACATAAGCAATTTGAATATAAATAAATAGTTTTGTCTGTGTAAACAGTCAATTCTTTCAAGAAAGGCATACAAATACAATATTGGATTGAATCATCGATACAATATTGTAATTGTATGCCTTTTTTGAAAGAACTAAGTGTTTATACGGACAAAACTATTTATTTACAAGTAATTCGTCTTAATTTTGTAAGGCATGACTTGCAAAAAGCGTATTTTATTTAAAAAATAAATTGACGAAATCTACGAATACTTAGATTGTAATGAACGTCGCTTTTAACCTCAAATATTTTTGTTAAGTTTTTTTTTAAAACAAAAATCTTAGTTATTTCTTCAAGGTTTACGATCCCTCTCCCTTTGAAAGAGATAAATTTCGAATCTGGTCTACATGGAAGTTGACAGGATGACGAATTTGCAAAGTTTGACTTATGTTTCGGCAGCCCTGAGCCGAGAAAGTAATGTACCTTATATTCCAGTTTCACCCTTTGAAATCCCAGGGCTGCCAGCTGACGTGGAAAATGGTGTAAGTTTGAAAGTAATAAAAATGGATTTTTGATAAGATTTTATATTTTATAAGGCTGAGTTCTTGCGGCGTGATTTTTAATTTAGTTTACACACGAAATGAGCCGATTTTAAGGCTTCGAATTAATTTTGCGGAGAATATAGAATTTTTTAGTTTTTGGCGAATTTTTAGAAATACAATCGTAATTTTTTTTATTTCGTTTTATTTATTTATGCGATACTTTAATCTCTTTTGGGATGCGGATTGAAATGGGGGAGGGAAAGAAGAATTTCAACGAATGATCGAGAGGTACCAATTACAAAGCTATACTTAAGAATGACTGACTCGTGACTTTTGGGTGTGATAGAGTGCTAAGTTTGAAAAATTCTTCATTATAGATGTTGTTTAGTACAAAAATTTTTTGACTTTTTTTCAAAATTTTTATTTTTTGTATGATTATATTCAGTTTGACCGTGCGCCGCACGGATTTCCTAAAAATCTTCATACAAATAACCGAATTTTATAAAAAAAAATAACACGTTTTCATTTACAACAATATCAATAATGCTATTTTTTGTCATATTAGAACACCCAAGTCACGAGCCGCCACTGCGGATTGACTACGTGGCCATCACACTTATGGCTTCATCAATATTCATACATTATGCATAAACCATGTTGTCGCTTATTTGTGGAAACCCCATTTTCAATATTTACTTAGCATTATATGCTTTATTTATTTATTATTATTGACTTATTGTAAACCTGATTTTCTTAATATTATTATTTACTCAATGATTATCTATTTAATTTATATACGCATTACTTCTATCAAATCTATGCTCTCTCATGCAGTGTGTAAACTGTTCACTAGAAGTTAATGATGTTTCGAACATCGGCGTTTTCTTGTGAAGTGTGTAAACTGTTAACTAGAAGTCACTAATGTTTCAAACATCGGCGTTTTCTCATGAAGTGTGTAAACAATTAACTAGAAGTCACTTATGTTTCAAACATCGGCGTTTTCTCATGAAGTGTGTAAACAATTAACTAGAAGTCACTAATGTTTCAAACATCGGCGTTTTCTCATGAAGTGTGTAAACAATTAACTAGAAGTCACTAATGTTTCAAACATCGGCGTTTTCTCATGAAGTGTGTAAACAATTAACTAGAAGTCACTTATGTTTCAAACATCGGCGTTTTCTCATGAAGTGTGTAAACAATTAACTAGAAGTCACTTATGTTTCAAACATCGGCGTTTTCTCATGAAGTGTGTAAACAATTAACTAGAAGTCACTAATGTTTCAAACATCGGCGTTTTCTCATGAAGTATGTAAACTGTTAACTAGAAGTCACGAATGTTTCAAACATCGGCGTTCTCTCATGAAGTGTGTAAAAAATTAACTAGAAGTCACCAATGTTTCAAACATCAGCGTTTTCTCATGAAGTGTGTAAACAATTAACTAGAAGTCACTAATGTTTCAAACATCAGCGTTTTCTCATGAAGTGTGTAAACAATTAACTAGAAGTCACTAATGTTTCAAACATCGGCGTTTTCTCATGAAGTGTGTAAACAGTTAACTAGAAGTTACTAACTAATGTTTCGATTACCGGCGTTTACGTGCGCACAATATCATCAAATCAATACTCAGTCATGTAGAGTATAAACAGTGAACTACAAGTAACTAATGTTTCAAATATCGGCGTTTTTGTGTGCATAATATCATCAAATCTAGGCTCTGTCGTGTAGTGTGTAAACTGTTCACTAGAAGTCATTCATATTTCAAATATCGGCGTTTGTGTGCGCACAATATCATTATCACAATATAAACTCTGTCGTACAGTGTATAAACTGTTCACTATTAGTCACTAATGTTTAAAATATTGGCGTTTTTTGTGCACAATATCATCAAATCTAGGCTCTGTCATGTAGTGTGTAAACTGTTCACTAGAAGTCATTCATATTTCAAATATGAAAATACATTGTTTAAAAAATCCTGTAGATATTATTATATCTTCTGCTGATATTCGTGGCAAACTGAATAAATGAACATACCTATAAAAATATTTAAAAAATCATGGAAAAAAATTAGAAATCTGTCGTACTTTTTTTAATATGTTACCATTCCTGTATAAAATGCGACACTGGTACTAATAAAAGAATATCTGCCTTTCTGCCTTGAGATTTTTTTTTTCACTTTTATTTATGTTTTTATTTTGAATCTGTATTCTTTGAAACAGCCAAACAACTTACCGTTCCGCTATAAAAGTCGTAAAATATTTTATTTACATCGATGTTAAAAAGCAACCGCAATTTAGATACCATCAGCTATATTAGAAGAAAAATTATGAAACATCCAAATTTCGGGTGAGAGTGTGTCTGTGCTTAAATTCCTTAGAGTTAATCTTGATAAGTTCACACGCATATTCATGCTCGACGGTTTGGCTCGATCGAACATGTTGACTTGAAACCATGCTCGACGTTGCGTTCACGCGCTCGAGCAACTCTAAATAACAAGCCATGGATATACCATTAAGAGGCTCAGTCAATCGTAAATTTCTGTCGAACAAAAAAAAACACCGAGCGAGAAGGTACACACAATGAGACATGTTAGAATGAGCGTGAAACCATCGAGCATGAACGAGCGTGTGTACATAGCTTAACAGTTTTAGTTAACACATGTCGACGCAGGAAAAGCAAAAGGGCGTAAGCGACAATTTAGTCAAAAATTAGTTAATCATACAGTTTTCATTCGATTTTTTGTCTGATCAAAACTATATATATCATTAATTTTAACAATTTTGTCGCTTACGCCCTTTTGCCTTTCCGATCAATTCTACAATTGTAGGAAGTATTAATTAATATTTCGTGATTTTTCTTCTTCTGAAGACACTCTTTTTGAAGATCGACTAATAAAGACATCTGGAAAGCGGTGGCCGGATAAATCATCAAAATGATAATTCATCACACCTTTAAAAAGTTATATAAAGTCATGGAAAGTGATGAAACAAAAACTTTAATAACTGGGTTAAGTAGGTTAGGTTAGGTTTAAATTTTTTTTCATAGTTTTAAATGACTTTATATCACTTTTTAAAGGTGTGTTGAATAGTCACTGTGTTGAGTTATCATGTAACCCTGGAAAGCATATCTCTTCACTGTGTAAACAGGTTTTCATATTTTTTTAAATATTGAACGTAAATTCTCACATAATTTTCAAGCGGGTATAAACAGTAATAATCTGTACACAAAGATATTTAAAATGTGTGCTTCATGTAAATATGCTGTGAACGCTCATGTCAATAGCCTATTGACATTGGTAATAAGCTAAGTACTAACTGGAAAATGAAAAGCTTGATTAGTAGGTACTTAGCCGTGTCAAGCTAGATACCGTCGGTAAATATTTGGTGATATATCATAGTTTGAACAGTGGTTTTTAGGTTGATTAAGAAATTATTTGAAAAACCTTATTTTGCCTTAAAAAGAGTTAATTTTGAGGTACAACATTGCCAATTAGAAAGATAATTTATTTTTAAATGTTTTTTGGATTTCACGACGATATAACACCGGTGTGAATTTCACTTACCTAAATAATTATAACACACTTACGAAACTACAAATGAAGAGAATTACATCTACTTAAATTACACCTACTGGAATAACTTAAGTGAAATTTATTTGTCACGCATAAAATTTAAATGTATTAGAATACAGATTTTTTTTGTCATCTGTAATACCGTCCTGTGTGTAATATTATATGTTTGTGTGTGAAATTCACGCTTTAGTAATTTCGTCCTTACACCATTTGTCTTGTTGTTATAGACTGATATTTTGAGAAGGTTCATTTCCTTACATTTTGATGTCAAAAATACCTCTGTATATCACTGTGTTTTACGCTAATACCGTGAAACTTTAGGGGGAATTTTAGGGACTTTAGGGAAAAGGCCAAAAAAGTCTATCTTTACAATATACTTACAATGGTTTCTCGAGACCGTCACAAGTGTAAGTGTTCTTTTTGTAAGTGAAAGGTGGTTGTAGGTGATGCACGGAGAAAAATGATTACTGCTAATTTATTAAAATCCTTTTGAAACATGACTGCACGTCAATTCTCAAACAAATATCAGTAAATTCAGAATATATCGGAACATATTCTTAATAAATATAACGAAGACATACGAAAATATTATAATTTTTATGTCCAAGTGTCCTGACATTCTGATAATATATTCGTGTTTCACTGAAAGTTTTTCAGGAAATCTCTCAATTCATTCGTAACAGGCTTTCAGTTTAATTATCAACAGAAATACGAATAGATTTTCAATAAATTAGCAGTTAATTTTCTCAGTGTGGCTTGGCAAAAAAAATATGAATGAATTTATTGGTAATTTGTAAATCATCAAGTGATTTTATAGAGAAAATAAATTTAAAACAATTTCCCATCAAATTAAATGAAATTGAAGTTTTCTTAATGTTTCACGGTATATGTGGTAAGCGCAGAGAAAAATTTGTGATTTACTTTTAAAGTGAACGTAAAATGGCAATAAAAATAGTATTTTCAAGCTAGAATGTACTTTTACATTTAAAACTAAGCGATGTGATTTATAAGCATATTATATATCGGAAATAAGCTATTTATTTTTATTCCAATATTTAGTGGACTAAGCATATTTAAAATTGTATTTTATTTATTTGATAATTAATGAAGACTAATTGAGAATGCTTTTTGTCTATACCTATCTACTTTAAAAGACAGAAGAGCATTTTTTCACTTTAACGTATTTTGGTCTATTTGGTCTTCCTTAAGGTTATTTTAACATTTTTTTATTCAAAAGTGATAAAAAACCCCGTTCAAAATCCGGACAGGATTTTACAGTCCGGACAAGTTTTAAAAATCCGGACGCGGTGGCTAATTTTGTAAAATAAGTAAATGTAACTCGTCTCCTTATGCCCTTCTGTCTCTTCTCAGTGGATAAGCTTGATTTTTTTTCAAAACAACAATAGTTTGGGAACAGTCTACACTAAATCAAAATTATCTATGACGATCTTGTAAAATCTACAAAATTGCAATGTTGTATCTCTTAAAATTGTAATCATTGTTAATTCTAAGGGTGTTCTTTGCGATGTAAAGGGTGTCCCAAAAGTTACTACAAAAATTATTGTCAATTTTTTTTTACTTGCGGTAAAAAAAATCTTCGAGTCTTCGTGGCTTAGACTTCCGTGTGGACGGTGTGGGGCAGTGGCGCGGCCTCAAGGTGCAGCTCGGTGGGGCGGGCCTTGGCATAAAGCGGGTACGCCACTGAAAATGGCTGCCCTCTGTCCGAGATCTTGATAACCCAGAATTTTGTATAGATTCTTGAATTTTTTTTTTCAGTTTTGAAAAAATGTTGATTTTTTTGTGCAAATATGACGCGTGAATTTTTTTTTCTAAAAGCATTTGAAATATGTTAAATGGATTTTACATTTCGTGGCTTTTCAACAAAGATATCTGGAAGAAAAATATTTTTTTTAGTTAGGATTTTGAATCAGTGTTTGTGAAAAAATACTTTTTTGGGTGCGTGATGAATTCTAACTTATTTTTAAATGTTTTGTAACCGATTTCTACGAAGGTGCAGGACAAATAGATTCTGATAGATTTTATTGAGGGATTGCTTAGAAAATAAATTGAGTCAACATAATGAGAACAATAACGAAATATTACGACTAAAGACAAGGATTGAAGTAATGACGAGCTGAAAAGTTAGAAAGTCCGGATAGAGGTTCAAAATCTAGACAGGTCGTCAAATCCGGAGAGATTTAAAAAAATGAAAATGAGGAAAAATCCGGATAACGTAAAGTCCGGACAGGTTTGCAATGTCCGGAAAAGGTTGTAATAAAAATAAATTTCGGGAGTTAAAAAGGTGAAAGTACACTTTTTCGATTTAAAAAAATTATTTCTTGATAGAAAACGGTGTGTTGTTTTACAGGGTGTTTGTACTTAAAAAAATGTTAATTTCTAATATTCTATTTATTTTCAGAAATATTCAAATTATTTGGATTTTATTGCAATGCGGAAATACTCTGACTTTATGATAGAGTATGCCAGAGGCCTGAGGGTTTAGCTAACTAGCTAACATTAACAATTAACAACCTTATGATGACTTAGCCGACAAAATTTGGCACTAAAGATCTTCATTTAGGGAATGTAATTCAGAACGTAGCAAACGAACATATTTTCAAAGAAATTTTAATAAAAATAATATTGTCGTTTATTTCTATCCAAAAATCACTTATCTTCTGCAGAACCAATAAATTCCGCAAAAAATACAACTGCCTCACTGCATATCTTTAATAAAACATAAGAATCGGAACTATGTAACAATCCCCTCCCCAAAAAAAGAAATAAAACATGTCGGTCGGTAATGCAGATTGTGTAGAATGAAAGTGATAAAATGTGTAGGTATTATAGACTGCCTAAAATGGCGGTAATAAAATGCGTCGGTAATACAAGCAGCATTTGGCCATTACTCTCCAGGGAAGGCTCTAAATTTACGAACAGTAAAATAAGACATTGTGGAAGATGTGTGTACATTTTTGTAACCAACATAAATTACTTTACTTGGGAGAGTGTTTTTTATTTCTACGGTGTATTAAAAAAATGGAACATTATATATTTGATATACCTTGCAGACTTACATATTATATATTTTCTTTATGTAATTAGGGTTTACATTAAAAAAAGATTTCATCAATATTTGATTCCGCGGGATTGAGGGATTTTCATGTGTGGGATTTACGGGATTGAAAAATATTAAATTTACTCCAAAATGTGAATAGGATAAAGAGACTCCAATTTAACTTTGGTGCTTAAGTCCCGTTCTGTTGGGAACAAGGCTAAGATATCTGGGAAGACATATTGTAGAAACAGAAGACATAGCCACACATCCAATGACAACCCTGGTGAACTTTATTAAAGGGACCGGATTACTGTTAAAGGTATGAGGTAAAATGGGAAATAGCACAATGGGCATATGGCCTAAGTGGTCACGGGAACCTTACGTCAACCATCTCATGTATTAAAAAAAAATATATATATATATACTCCTAAAACATACCGTTTTGATTTGCACGTGCTTGCGAAGTGTGAATCACGCGGTACGTGATATATCAATTTCTTCTTTAAATACTTATTATGTTACCTTTTCCATATCTTTTTTATTATATTATTAGTACCAAAGATGATTGATACGATAAGTCCTCTTAAATTACTTGTGTCGTCACATTTTGAATGTATTTTTATAATATCAAAGATAAATCATACAAAATAACAAAAATGTTGGCATATTGTTAATTTAATATTTCGCGAATCCCGTAGGATTTTTTCGTTCTATCCCCCAATCCCGCGGGATTTGAAAAATGCGGGGTATTTTTTCCTCTTCTGCAGAAGCGAAAACTTCTGTTTAGAAGAGGAGTGAGCGCAATGAATTATTCTGATGTTTCCGGTAAGTTGTTGAAGTTTTTCTCCCACATATGGTATACTGATGTTGTGTAAATAAGATGTTACATTTATGTAATGGTAATTTTTTCTGTCGTGCGCAACATTCACCATTATTTTTCATTCTCATACGAATGGTTTTTCTCGACTAGAAAGATCATTAAATGTAATTACTTCAAAAAATAGTTTTACAAGATTATCACATAGTTTTTTCTAATATCAATTTGATTATAAGGCGTTGAACAATTTCAGCATTTATTATAACAGGTATTTTCTTTGGTCAGTGGTCTAGAGAAACAAATTAACAATCTGTCATTAATTGCACTTTAATTCTCTTTTTAAGAGATATTCAGTTTCATTGACCTGTTCAAAACCTTGGAGTCAAAAACTCTTGTGTAAATAGAAATAACGTATGCATCAACCTATTATTTTTTTAAATGGAGCTAGTGGTTTGAATCTTATAGAAAGACTAGTGCGCCAGGTCAGACGTTGTCCTGCTACAGACCGCCTTCTACGTAGACCGCTTTTTATTTTTTGTCGCTGTTGACGGATATTTTATGCATTTGACATACAAAGAATACATGCGCAAGTCACATCCATCGTAGAAATAGGTTTGACGTTTCATTTGATATCGATCATTTCATCAGATTATTGTTCAGTACGATCATAGACATATGAATATTAGTAGACCTGCCCTAAGTGATTAAAAGCGTATTATCCCCACTCCCCATACCGGTTCCATTGGAGCCGGCTGTGCTCGCGTATGGCCTCAAGTGAAATTTGAAAACGTGACGTCATCATTCTTGTGCGAACTATGGTCGAGGCATCATCGGTTCATTTTACGAAATAACATGGCAAAATGTTGAATTGTACTGTGAAAACTTGTAAAAATAGATGTGAAAAAGAGAATAAACCCAATTGTCGTATTACATTTCATATATAAGCATTATTTTACTTTATTTTAAGCATATTCACATCGTATAATATGAATCAGTTGTTACTATCACATCGAGAGACGTCTGGACGCGAAACACAAAGCTGGTTGGTTGCTGGGAAGTAAATTATGAACATTTATAAAAGTGTCTTAACTAAATACTTAAACGAAATATTCGACTCTGAAAATAGAACCGAATTTTTTTGCCGAATTTGGACTTCGCAAATTTGTTCATAACGTGGAGAGTAATTTGCGCTCCCATGTAAAAATGTCTATTCATTCAAAAGCAAATTTTACTTTTAAGAAGTAAATGGTGATATTATAATGCGAGATGCCTATTTACTGTCAGATTGATTTATTGACGAATCACAGTCAGCTTCACTCCCTTCGTTCTTCAACAGTTGATTTTACCCCTCGCCATTATCTTCTCGTCTATTAATTCCTATGTCTGTGAGTACGATAAAAAATAATTAAAAATGCGACCAGTACCGTTCTGTACTCTTAAAATTGCCTTGAAGTATATGTTTTTCGCATCGTGATTGCCGTACAAATACGATCCATAGAAAACACTCTAGATATACATTATGATAGATTAAAAATATGAATAATAGATAAAAATTAAATGAGGTAAATATAGATTGATTTTTAAGTCTAAACAATAATGTTGTTTCTAATAAAACTAATGATTTTTTATTTATTGTGCTGCGATTTAGTGAACAATGTATTATTATTTTAATACGTATTTTGTCAATATAAATAGGTGAAGCTTACACATCTTAAAAATGAATTATGATCCTTTTTTCCTATTAGAAATTCCTTAAAACAGCATGAAAAAATATTCAAGGGGATCTAGAGAATTTGTGATTATATGTGACGAAAACAAAAATTCAACAAAATTCGTTGAAAAAAAAATTACTTTTTAGATCTCGACAACAGCGCCACATATCTGGACCAAAACTATCCTATTTTTCAAGCTGGAACCAATCATAGATATTTAAAAAAATTATTAGTATGTATGTAACACAGTGACACGTGATTTTTATATATTAAGAAGACAATGTTTCTCAAATCAGGTCATGAGGTCAACAGGGTTCAAGAAATAAGCAGAAGTAAAAAATGCATAAAATGAACTCATTTCTCAAACTTCCCCAGAGATGGCGTTATATTACTCTGCTCTTAATTAAGGAAAAGGAAGCGTGGAACCAGATTTTTAATAATTCCACAGAAAGTACGACGTTAATCGTTTCTTTCGAATGAATTATTAATTTTACGCCTTTCATAAGAATTTTTTATGCAAAATTTAATTTTTATGAAAACTATAAATTGTGTCAAAAGTCTTACAATTTCATTCTGATTCGTTATCCATTTTACTAACTACTATTTATTGCGTTCATAAATTTCCTTTGAATTACTTTCTTACTCCTTTCTTCTTTAATATTACGTTACGTAACTGTAATATCGTCGAAGGTTTCGGCATTGCAGTCAGAGATGAGCCAAACACAGTACCTACTTACACAGATGCGTTGCTTTAATACAGCAAATAACATTCTAAATTGTTAATCTACTTCAGACAAAAAACTTACAGTGAAATTGAAGAGTAAAACAAATATATATTAAACAATGACACATTATTGGCGATTGATTGATTTTATTCATTAATTTAATTCATTTAACATAAAATATATCCAGCTAACAATAAATCCACCCTAATATAATAGAACTTCCTTCTTCTTCTGGCGTTAGTAAGATTAAATTGTTAATTTTAATTTTAGTTGTAAGTTGCCAAATATGTAAATACTCGTGTATATGTCGTTAAGATAGTAGTTATAGGCCTTAGTCGTAAGTCACTAGATATAAGTCTTAGAGATAAGTCAGTAGTTCTAGTATTAAATATTTAAGAAATATATTTGTACAGCGCCCTTGAGGTGATTTCTCACGAAAACGGCGCTATATAAATTAGCCAAATATTATTATTATTATTAGAAATTTTTTCAATTATTATACACGGTGTCTGAAAACTAGTGGTACAATCGAGAAACTGGTGAATAATACATAAATATAATAATACGGTAATAAATTATGGAGAACTGAAGAAGATTTTTATTATAGAACTAAACGGTTAAAACAACTTTTGGATTTGGAACAAAGTCCTAAAAAATTAGATATTCATCATACAAAATTGGAAATATGTCCTAAAAAATTGGAAACATGTCCTAAAAATTGAAAATATGTCCTAAAATTTGGAAATATGTCCTGAAAAATTCCAACTTTGCAATCGATGTATTTGAAAAGGAAAGCAAAATAGGCTTCAAATGTTATGTGGATTCTCCCGACACTCGCTTGTACCGCAAATTTCCAGAAACAATGTATTTTAGAAGGCATATATACTTGTTGTCCTCTTCACTCTATAAAAGTAATCAGTCAGTATAAGCTAAAAACAAAGAGGTGTTTCTTAGTGACACTGTCGGAAGTATGCAACAATACACACAATTTGAAGTTTGTGATGCTTGGGTCAACTCGAATTGCGCGACATATAATCTATCCATTAATAACTACTCGTCAAATCAACGTTCACAATTAAATAAAGCGATTTGCGATGTAACTAGCCAACTTTAGAATTATGCAAATGGTAAATCCGTTACATAACAAAAAAGAAAATTTATCGCGTTATCAATTTGTGCCTGCGATACCGGAAAAGTCAGATTGGAAAAGAGCCAAGGATTTTATCATACTTTATTCGCTTGCATAAGATCAACACGCAAACACCAACTTTGTAGATTAAAAGCCTTGCCATAGTGCCAAACAAAAAGAAAACATAACCCCAAAGCTAATTACTTACCACAGAAGAGATACACTGTAAGAAGCGTACTGTGGGCGTGTATATGCGTCCAAAATAAGCTCAAAATTGCCTTACTATCAAGAAATTGATAAAAAAATGATTTTTTTCCTTCAGCATAAATATTAGATCTGAATATTCAAGAAGAAGAAAGAAGAGGCAAGAAGAACTAAGAAGAGACAAAAAAAGTCAAGAAGAGCCAAGACAAAGCAAGAATAGGCAAAAAGAAGTAAGAAAAATAAAGAAAAAGCAAGAAGAGGAAATAAGAAGCAAGAAGAGAGAAGAAAATTCACGACGAGGTAAGAAAAGTCAATATGAAGCATGAAGATGCCTGCAGCAACTGAAAGAGCCAAGACGAACATAGACGATGTTAGCAATGACTAGAAGAGCCAGGAAGAAGCAAGAAAAAACAAGTTGAAGCCAGAAAAACCAAGAATAGGCTATTAGAAGTAAGAAGATGAAAGTAGAGCTAGGAGAGCCCAGAAGATGCAAGCAGAGACCAAGAAAGCCAAGAAGAGCCAAAACGTAATAAAAATTAGAAGCTAGATGGGTCGAGAAGAGCCAAAAAAGCCAACAAGAGCCAATAAAAACCCAGAAGAAACAAGAAGAGCCAAAAAGACACAAGAAGAGCCAAGAAGAGACAAGAAGAAGGAAGACATTAAAAAATAAGAAAAAACACAGTTCAATAAATTCCTTTATTCCTACCCTTTCTAAATTCCAATATTGGTCATTAGGTTGCCATGTATACCGATTGAATAAACTCCAACCGTAACCTCCTTCCCGTCCTCAGAGCAAGTGATCAAGTCCTAACAAAACAGTGCCCCCTGGTTTACCGGACTCACAGAGACAGGAGTGCTCCTGGCTGGGGTGGTACAATCGTATCGTATCGTATCGAGCATAAATATTATCTAATTCTATCTGGTCACCTCAATATTGACTGTTGACTCAGATTCTATGGAAAAAAATACAGCATACATTTTTAAGACACAAATATCAGAAACTTAATATTCCTACTGAAAATACATATTATAAACTATAACTGTCCAATAAAAAATCTTAAATTCATGAAACTTTTTAAACTGTCCAGAACTGTGACAGAAGATTGGTATCTGATGTTATTTTTATTTTTAAAATCATTAATTCTCTTGTTGACGACCCTTCACTTGCAATTGATTTCATTTTATGTTCCTGGTATGCGAAGTAAAAATATATTTTACTGCAACAATAATTTCAATACCATTTCGTTTATAAATTTTAACACATATTCCGTGAATTGTCTTGTAATTTATTATATAATGAAATTCTTGACCTATTAGGGGCATAGGCGATGAAAGATCTTAATACGAGACAATACTCTAAAATACAGTCGAAATCTTAACGACGTAAGTGAAGAAGTCGTGTAAAAACAATATTCGGCGCGCGGCCCGGCGTCATGAACGTAATGGCGAATTTGCTCTAGCAAGCCTAGAAAATTGATCTTTCCGTGGGGTTTCTTTTTATTACTTTTGATGAACGTATTACTAAAATATCAGATGCTTCTAAAAGAATCCCTCGGAAATTAGTAATTCATCGACTAGAAAAATAAAATCTGGTGCTTACTGGTTGACAACGTCTTTTTAAAACCGTTTTAAATAAAATATTTTAAGGGTAAGGTACTGTTTTTTATTAATCTCTTTTTTGTTAAATATAAATAACTTACGCCTGTAGGGATCGGTCGAATATGTCGGAATTAAGTAAAATTTGAGCCTTGAGCGATCTCTCGTTATTAGAGTCTTGTGTAGCCTTAAATTGGCGAAATTAGTTTTCTTTTAAGTCAGTGTAGTTAAAACTTCTATGAGTTATCTGTTCAGTGCTAATTACTATTGTTATTTCAACCCTTTATCCGCTTTTGCATTATTATTTCTAAACAAAGGACTTTTAAAAGTTGATTGAATGACAAATTTAAATATTTACGCAAATTTTTCATTTCTTGTGTTGGCGCTTTAGTAGGATACTGCGGTAGTTGTGTAGTAGTGATTTTTCAACGGTGGACGTGCCTAATTCTCTGGAAATGACAATTCGTCTAAAGATTGATGGTGTCTTTTTACCAATTATGTAAGTTTTGATAGTGTTGGGTGTAGGGAGGTACATCACACAGTTTCATTTATGACGAAACAAAGGGTGATGTGGTAAAGAAGCGTTCCGACTGTTGCCGAGCTACGACCAAATTGCACGGACTATAAAAGCGGTGGAGCCAATGAGAGTTAAGCGTTTGGTGTGTAAGTTGAAAAAAGTGGGGCATCACTGTGCGTAGATGAGAATTATTATAGTATGGGTTAGCGATGTTTTCGATAGCTTCTAGGCATTGTGCGTGTGGTTTTATACTGATAATAGTTCTGGTTTCAAGTGTCTGTGGTTGTTATATTTGTTTAGGATTTTTTTCATTTATTGAATAACAAACACCAGTTCTGCCATAGGTCACCTCAAGTGGTGACGTACCATGGGTCTGTCCGGGTTTATGGGGTGAGGTTTGTCCAGGTCTTGGCGGCTGATGAGTTTACCCTCCAGCTTCGTGGCAGGCTAGATCGGGAGAGACCGGTTGGTGATGATCTGGCTTGTAAGCCACACAGACCATCAGGGAATAATTAATTCCCTTGAAAAAAAATAGGTTGATTACAAAATTCACTCTGCAGGAAACGTGACAAATTATCATCCGGCCACCAAGTACAAAAAAAACAGAGAACTCACCGAATATATCACTTGCATTGAGATTGCAACGAGTCTTTAATCTCCAAATTCGGCAGCAGACGGCAATCAGCACAATAACACTTGCATTCGCACCATGAAATTATCTGTCACGACCAGCTCTCAAGAGAGTAGAATTTAGTATAATATTGAATTAACACATTGTAATTCTAAAAGTACTGCCACATACTTGTGACAAAAATATTTAAACTCAGAAGATGACAATCAGGACTAGTGGTGCCCTCTCTTGTCAAAAAATATAATTCGGATGAATCCAGCTGTTTAATGCAAAGATGACTGTAATTCATTATCACTTTACCTGCAGAGCAAAATCTTTGCGAGAATTCCAGATAGGTTCTAACTATCCTGTCCACTATTTTTTATTTTAAGTTTAAAATTTTAAGTTAAATAAGTTTTAGTTTACTGCTTCTCCACCGGTTGAGGGATACCCTTTAACCTCTCCAGCCGGACCTTCTCGATCCATCACCTTGCACTGCAGTGTGAGGGATGGATACCAACGTCACTCCTGGACAAACTGACTCCCAGATTCCAACCCATCCCTCTTGCATTTTTCCTTCTCAGAACTTTATCTCCCTTTTTTCCTTAAAAATACCCTCCACGCATCTCAAAAGATGAAATGGATCGGGAGGAAATTTTTTTCTCGGTGCCTCCTGTATGAAGCTAACGTAAAAAAATCAATTTGTTAGAAAAAAAAAGGTGCTTACAAAAACGCTGCTGGATTAAAGTTGTGAGTTATTTGGTTTTAATGTTTTTTGTAATATTTGAAACATTGAAATTAAGAGCATTAAGGTAACTATTTTCCTCCAGATACAGCCCTATGGGCTTACTAAGGAAGGTGATAAACCGCATATATAATTTTTAACCAACTTGAAAAAATAATAATAAAACGGTGTTTGACAGGAAGTAAACCACATGTGATAAACCCGTTTTGTTCAATAATATACCAACCACGCGTAATAAACTGACCAGTAGATACCAACAGCACATTAAACAAGTGTTTTTATAAGATACCAATCACACGTAAGTGTGTTACTTAAACAGTATTGTTCGATAACGTACCGACCACACATAAGTATGTTACCAAAACGGTATTGTTCGATAACATATCGACCACACATAAGTGTGTTACCAAAACAGTATTGTTTGATAACATAACGACCACACATACATGTGTTACCAAAACAGTATTGTTCGATTATGTTATCAACATAAGTGTGTTACCAAAACAGTATTGTTTGATAACATAACGACCACACATAAGTATGTTACCACAACAATATTGTTCGATAACATAACGACTGATAAGATACCAACTACACATAATAAACCTGTGTGGTTTCATTAGAAGCCTTGCTTGGGATGATTTTGAATTCATTTACCCAAAGTGACAACTGGTTGTCAAATAGCGGATGATTGACGACATAAATTTACCAATACATCAAAGAAAAATAAAATGCTTACATCATCTATGGTTTGAACTTTCGCGCCAAAATGCCGCGGTTTCCGTGAAAATTTGACATTAGGCTGTTCTTCGAATGGATTTCATTATAAATGTTGTTCATTGCTTTCTCTTCTCGCAAGTATCCAATAATGTCACAAATGTTACTATACAAACTAATATGGGATCGAATTCATGTTTTTTTTTTTAATACATCTTAATTATGAATTCGGTGTATAGCGACAGAGAAGAGAATATTTGGTAACAAATTTGCAATGAAATCCATTAGAAGATAATCATGTTGAAAAATAAAATAAAATTGGTGATATTTGTTGTAAATTAATATTTGCATCTATTAGTTTTTCTCGTTTGAAAAGTTTGATGATGCATGCAAAAATGGGTAGAAAAATGTTAAACTACATAATATACATATTATGTAATTTTTTAACATTCACGAAAAATTACGTTATTTTAAAGAACGTTTAACTACTTTCTAGTAACTAATTTAGTCGTGCTGTCTATAGTAAAGACTAGAATAATAGATTTCCATAGATTTTGTGTTCTAAAAAGAACGAAAATCTATGAATTTTTTCTCAGGCAAAAAGGAAATAAAATAGTCAAACTAAGGTGCTTCGTCTTTTTTTGTATTTTTTGTATGTTTGCGAGCGCGAATATTTGATCATTTCACCATAGAAAAAGTGCGTAAGATGCTTTATGGTCTTCCCAGTATCTATTCAGAGCTGGAAGGCTTCGAATAATCCACATTCGACATTCAAATTATCGTGTTTCCTTAGATAAAAAGGAACCCAAAACTATTTCCAGGGAAAATTAATTAAAAAGAAAATGGCCGATATAGAATGAAAAGATCCGTCCATATTCGTAATTCAAATAAAGAACATACTTTAATTGTTTCAAATAACTCTTTAATGGAAAATGTGTTCGATATACAAATCATGGTCGTTCTATAGAAAAAAGGAACTCAATTCTATTTCCATGGAAAATTAATTCAAAGAGTAATTTCTGATATCGAATTAATATTTATATAAAGGTACTGAAATATATAAAACATTTTACGCATTACATAGCCAATGGAAAAAATACATGTTTTTGCCAATTTGTGAGAAATATGTTGTGGATCTCATATTAATAAGTGCTTAGAAATATATCCAAAATTAATCTGAAAAGGATTTCATTAATGTACAACACAAATATATATTGTTTATAGTTAGAAAATATGAAAAGATTTCAAAACACAGCCATATGTAATCTGAGAAAAGGGAATTTTTTTAACGATTAAAATTTTTGTCCATGTATTATTGCAATTTTCGCGTTCGGAAATCATGACGAACTAATTTTATTGTGAACACCAAATTTCAAAAAAATATTTTGCAAAAATAAATAATTTCGTAACAATATCAATCATTTCCATTCTATCTACGACTATTTTTGCTTACTTTTATTTAGTTCCTAAGTAACTTGATTTTGTGTTCACTGTGGATGGAAGAAATTAATTTCTATCAGAATTTGTTAAGTTCTTGAATATTGTGATCACCGATGTTTCGAATATATTATTTAATTTTTTCATTCTTTTTAACCGATGACTTTTTCTATTTGTGTCCAATGAAATAAATTAAAAACAAATACTTACAGGGGCGTCGCTACTGTAGATTTGATGTATCCCTATTGTACTACTTAAGAATTTTTTTAGTCTGTTCGTTAGTTACCGCCTGTACAGAATAATTTATAATAGCAGATAAAAACTCGCTGGCGGGTTTTTTGCTGCTTGAAAACTTCAACGGTTCTTTTCGAAAATAGTAGAGGGCACCACTTCTGTTTACAACAATTCTATGGCGTACAGTCATTGAGATAAGAATACAGATATATAATATATATCAGATACCAGTGTTAGTTTCAGACAGATCAAAAAAATCTGTATTGGCGGTTAAAAGAGTTTTGCACTGGTAACCCAAAATCTACAATAGACACGCCCCTGACTGCACACAGTCGATTTGTCATTAAATCTCTGACTAAAAATACAAATTCTTTAGTTAGCAACTTCAAACTTTTGTTGGTGACATTAAACTAATAAAGTTTTATTTATATAGGGACATCGGTTTTCATTTTGTGGTACAAATCAGAAAGATTATTGTAAAAATTATCAGTAGAAATATGCTGTTAAAAAAACGCAGATGCAAAAAAAATGCTACAAATTATGCCATATTATTTTCTTCTACTATTTCGGGATGGAGTTTAATCTTTTTATTTACTATCCTCTACATGAAATAGTAGGGCTTAACCTATTCTATTCCTTTTTTTACTTCTTACAAGTAACTTTAAGTTTAAATTTAACATGTTCATTTGTTGTTAAATGTCTTTGAAATCAAGCGTTTTATTTGGAATATGGAATGTGTGACATATTGTATTTTTATGACAAGTACTTGTAAGAAGTGACAATAGTTATTGTGGCAATCTTTTTATAGTGTAAAATATTAATGTAGATACCAAAAACTGTCCATCGAAGATGAAGTGACCAAAATTACAATATTGTTGAAAAAATACAGTGGTGATTTGATTTAATCAAGATATTAGAAAATACATTCGAAACAAAAATTGGAAATGAAGGTATTAACCTTTTATACCAAAATATTGAAGCAGTGTAAGCTATGTTAGAAGACACAAGAAAAGATTTGTAAGAAGTAGGAAAAACGATTGAATCTCTGAAAAACAGTGTTTATAAAACCTTTATCTCATCATCGGCAATCAAAGCTACACTTTTCAAAATGATCCCAGATATTGAGAAAACACGAAGCTATACTTTAACGTAAATTAAACAAACAAACAAAAATGTTTCATAATAGCCAACACTATTAAAAAAAGAATGCTTCCAATGAAGTGAAACAATATTAACAATTGTTTGGATACCAACTTCATAGGTGATTTATACTGTTTCAACCCAAAAATTTCCATACTCTGCAAGGCTGACTGACTTAAGACTAGAATGAAATTATTGTTATTCATGCATTGTGATTTGCGATGTTCATGTATGGTAAGAGGGTTGCATACATTATCTACGATTCGGATTTCCGAGAAAGTTTCGGGTTATGTAAATGAACTCGGTCTTGTTTTGAGAGAGATTATTCAAACATGATTGTTTCAGAATTTATACAGTGTGTGTTGGAAATCAGCAGACTGGGAAATTAAGTTGTATTCGAGGTCTGTTCAAAGGGTATCCGAAAATGATTACTGGATATAAATTAATCACGGAAAGTGGAGAGTAACTTAATTTGACTGTTGTTTAGTTATAAAAGTGTTATAAACAAAAGCAAACTTGGTTTGATTGGTAGATCATTAAAATGAAACGATATATATGTTTGGCAAGTAGTACTTTTATATAAGATGACCGTTAGAATTTCAATATCAACGAACGACCTTTGAAAAAAGAAACAGCTTTAAGGAAATAGATGCGATGGGTGAAGACCTAAAGAGAACTGTCGGATTCAGGTCAGTAATAGCAAAAACAATGATTGGCAAAACTGGAGACATTCGAGGCAGAGATATTATGTTTTAAGTCGGACGCAAGAAGGTTTAAGTTTAGTTATACACCACATAAATGTTTTTTTAAATCCCTTCTAATAATTTGACTCCCAAATCACACTTTGAAAAGTATAATTAAAACCTTCGTTTTGTTTCAAATCATCTCTCTCATCACCGATACGATTTCTAAATTCGAAAGTTATAGTATTTTGAAATATAAATGATTTCTCTATTATCCAATGAATTCTACATCAAGTTGAAATTTCGATAGTCATCCCGATGTCGATTGATGTAACCTATTTGTTTCTGTGATTAAATATTTCAATGACTAGTGATTTCTAACAGATACATGGGCGTGTTGTGACATTTTATCATATTATTTACACAAACAGATAGAAAAAATGGTGATGGACACAAGAAAGTTTGGCAATTTAAAGAACTCATTTAGATGACTCAAAAATAGGTTTGTTTTCTTGATTTTGAAAGAATTTCCGTCATAACGGAACCAGATTGACCAATAATGAACGGAGTCAATTTGAAAGCCAATTTTTGATTTGTAAAATGACTCAATTTGGACATATCAATAGAACTGAAACTTTTTTGGACATCAATAATACATTTATCACAATTTTCTGAAGCAAAAATATCTCTATAACTTTTCATTTATTGTACAAAAACACTGTTTTAAACTGTCAATCTTTTGGTGTGTGAAAATGAACCATTGTTGATCTTCCCTAAAAAAGCATTCATTTTTGTGCAGTATGAATCAATCCAATGTCAGGTAAATTAATACATTTTCAGATCAATCAATCCAATAACCAAGCAAATATCAGATCAATCGATTTAATATCGGTACAATCAATGCAATGTCAGATAGATCGATTCAACATCAGATAAATCAATCAAATGTCACATGAGGCGATCCAGTATCAGATCAATCAAACCTACACCAGTTCTATCAATCTAATGTTAGATTTAAAAAATCCGACGTTTGATCAAAAATCCGAGGTTTGATTAAAAATGCGATGTTTAATCAATGTTACGATGTACGAACAAATATCCGAAGTTTGATCAAAAATCCGAAATGTGATTGAAAATCTTGTATTCGATCAAAAATTAGATTTTCGATCAAAAATCCGATGTTTCATCAAAAATCCTATGTTTGGTAACAAATTGTATATTCGATCAAAATCCGATGTTTGATCAAAAGTTCTATATTCAACCAAAATCCAATGTTCGATCAAACATCTGATGTTCGATCAACAATCTAATGTTAGATCAATCAATCCAATTTCAGAAAAATGTACCCAATTTTCTATTAATTCATCCAACATCAGATGAAACAAACCAATACCAGAAAAAATCAGATCAATCAATCCAATATCGGATCAATCAAACGTCATCACTATTAAGAACAGTGTCTTTCGACTAGTCTGCGACGTTACCTGGTACCGCTGCGGGCAACAGCGGCCACAGCACGCCTGAAGCAGGCCGCCCCGGCTGTGCGTGGAGTGCGCGGGGCTCGCCAGGGGAGAGGGGCTGCCCGGCCGCTTGGGGGCGCCGTTGTACGGGTTGTCCAGCTCGACGAACTCGCGGTCCTGCATAGAGATGGGCATCAGGTCATGTAACAAATAATTAAATAAATTAAAAAAAAAAAAAAAAAATTGAGAATTTTGGCGCCCAACGTGGGGCAAATTTACATATTTTTGAATTTGATATATATTGGTAAAGGTATTTATTGCGACAATAATATGACAGGTAATCATGTAAGAAATTTAAAAAAAAAATGCATCAGGATTATGGCACCCAACGTGGTGCTTTTTTTTTACTGCGACAATAATACGAAAAATGACGAAAAAATAAATTATTTTCTACCTTGCAGCAAGCCTGCTTATAGCACATATGCGTAGTGGTCTATGCATTTGACTAACATGGGAAGTTGGGATCGATTTCCCCTCTCTTGATTTAATAGAGCAACAGATAAAATTCTTACTAATTTACGACTTTGCATGTGTCTTAAGAAATTATGATCTTCCAAGTAAGGTAGAAACATCTAATTATCCGAAGTATTCAAATGTTTTGAATGGCGAGCTTTAGCGTCATGAAACATTTAAGTATTTTATTCTGTTTAGAATTTAAGATTTTATTTGTCCACAAAAATATTTTTTCAAAATTTTAACAAATGTTTTCCATCACTTTCAAGTGTTGAATTATAAAAAAAACAGTAAAGTATTTTACTAAGTAAGTTATATTTTTGCCGCAGATAAATTAATACAACATATTTTTATCGATTTTCTTTTCGTTGGTTATATTACGTAATTGTTACGACATAGAGCCAAGCAAATACATAGTAATTAAATTACCAAAGATTAGAACAAAACTCACTCATCTCGACCTGAAATAAATAGGAAAATATTTGGCGCAGGGCTAAGAATTGTGAGAACACTGGCAGTTGGCACCGGCATTTACACCCAGAAAAAGACGTAAGCAACATATTTCCTTTTTTAATATACATTTTTTTCATAAAGAGGCTCGTGTGCTCAAGAAAGCTCTAAAGTATATTTTTAATTAAGCTAAAATGAAACATTTTTGTCGATATTAAACGTTTTTAAAGAGATATTTTATTTTTGTTCATAAATGTGCAAAAATTGTACCATTGTGCGCTTTGGTACTGTGCATTTTTATAAAATTGAAATAATGTTATGTTATTTTTTTTGTTTTTATTGGATGAAACACATGAGCAAGGACAAAACTTGTTACTTTAAAACTTTAGAAAATCTTTCTAAATTTAATTTCTAATTATAATGCCTGCTCTACACTGTATGTGCGCATTCTTTGCGATTGTTACCTCGACGGTGCTCAGTCCCGTATCCGTTTTTTATGTACCTGAGTAAAACCATCACCGTAGACATATGGGGAACTGAAAATGAGAAAACGCAGTTACACCACAACCAAAACTAATCCAAGTATGAGAGTAAAGAGGTGGCACATGAGCGTAGAACAGGCATAACACTTCAAAAAATCCTAATATTCGATAAATCATTATCTTTTTGACATCTCACTAATCACACCATGGTGAAACTTTATCTAAAAATTAAAAAAAAAATAACACACTCAAATCAGATTTTTTACAGGGTCAAAATATACACACACATGTAAATACCACACAAAATAATAACACAAAAGGGAAAAATCAAAACATTCAGGATAAAACACACAAACACAAATGTTAATGACAGTGATTAGTGAACAGCAAACACATAATAATATATTCAAGTTTTATCTAATACAAAAAATTGGTGAAGATTTTTTTACACTCAATCGAAAATTTTGTAAATGGTCTTTAAAAATGTTTCAATATACAAAGTATCGTATTTTTGGAAAATCTAACTAGACTAGACTAGAAGTGGATTCGTGAATAAGTAATGCGCAACCATCGATTCAATTTTTCCTTTATTGTGGTGAAAAGTGCTCATTAGAGTATAAAAAAGTTTACGGCTGCCTCGGTGAAAGTTCCCAACACGACAAAATTGGCTGAGGATTACGTAGATGCATTTAGCTACCCTGACAAATGACTTAATTTAATTGGAGTTCGTGATAAGCACTGCTTGACCCAATTTTATATATGAAATGCGTCACAGGGATTGGTAAATTGATAAATTGAAATGGATCAATTGTTAAAATGGTTGCGTATGACTGCCATAGACAAAGTAACATGAGTTTCACATTGCGCATTTAGAATTATTGCGTAACGGAGACAAATTTGTAAACTTTGTATTTACATTCGGCTTAATAGAAATCTAATAATGGATAATTACAGACTGAAAACGATATGCAAACGACCATTAAGCTGATATTTCAATACGATTTTATGGTTTCTTGAGATCGTTTAGCTAAATTTATTGGTTTCAAAATAGCATATTCAAGAACCGCCAATAATCCAGATTTACCAAGGAAAATTCGATACTTTGTAACAATTCTGTAACATTATTTTGAGTTGTTAATTTGGATTTATTTATATTTCAAACCATTTTTGTACTCGTAAGTATGTGCTCGACTATCAAAACGTGCAGGACAATTAACATTCAATGATTTCTTTTGGCATTTTGGATGACATTGTATTTATTTTGATCAATTTTGGACAAATTTTGACCAGTGTGCAGTCTTGTTCATATTGTACGTTAAAGAGTTCCCGGCGTCTTTTTTATCGACAGCGAAAACTTAAAAAAAGTATAACCAGTGTTTGCCATTGTTACCAAGGCAATTGTCATTGGCTAGAAAAACACACAGCGAGACTTTTTCATTTCTAATATGAACAAGATATTAGATTTCTCTTGAAATCATTTTTATCGTAAATACGTGTTTGCTATAAACAATGTTAACGTTCTGAAGCATGCACAAAGGTAAATAAAACATGTTTTATTTGGAATTTACCGATAAAAGTGTGTAAGTTAAATGAATGTTTGACAAATTAAATAAACAGCAATGATCCAAGGTGCCTTTTCTCAATTTTCGTAACAACATTAAAGGTTAGGTTATTTCGCTAAGCATCAAACTGGGCCTTTCATATATTAATGAACTTGCACGCTTTTGTGTATATTTTTTTAATTTTCCATTTGCGCGTTACAAATGGCTGTACTCCGAATTAAATAAGTACATATTTTTATTTATTTTAAAGCCACATTATAAAGATTAACACTACACACGACATAACGTCGAAGTAAGTACATTTAATGACAAAATGTGCTGTACAGAAAACTTCGAACGCATTCTCAAGATACGTCAGACGTGAATTTATGCTTTAGCATTCGTGTCTCGATTTTAGTGACCGTTAAGAGTTTTTATTTTGCTCTCTGTTCTGCTCTTGGCAAAACTATCCGAGGCGTATATGCGACGCTCGGTCTCTTGTCGAAGTTTATGGTATGGCCAACACAAATCGCATGTTACCAATCATAGACCAAGCAAATACTGTGCGATGGTAGTGAAGAGAGTAACATCTGGGCTCTTTCACCTTACAAAAGGTATTGCCGAATAGTGTTGAGAAAGTATTGGAGTTTTTGAAAGTTTTATAAAAAATATTTTTTTGGTAATATATGAAAACATTTATTTTTATTTGTGAAGATCGCACATTGGTCCGCTTCGTGTTTTAAGACGGTCAACTTATTTTTACCGAAAAAAACTCACGTTCTTTTTTCAAAGGTCACTTTTTATTATAAGCTTACTATTCTTCATTTAATATTTTAGATTTAGTACTTTCCGAAATAATATAGATTGGCTATTAAATTGATTGTTTGCTGATTTACGAACGCGTTTAATTTAAGAGCGTGCAAGCAAATCATAATGGAAAAGGCCACATAAAGGCGGGTCCACACTGTGTAATAAATCGCGAAAGCTCGATACACTAATGGTGGGTTTACATCTGACACGTGAAAGTGGCTCGATCATCTACTGGCGGGCGCCCTAATCTCAGTTTGGGGGCTCCGGGGGAGGGCCCGCCTTAAAACCAGCGGCTCCTGGCACCGCACAGAGGGCGGAGCGATGGGGGCCTAAAATCGTGAAAAAGCGTGAAAAACGTGGAAAATTACGAAATCCGTGAAAAGCTTGGAAATTTCGAAAAAAATTACGAAATTTATGAAAACACGTCTAAAATACGAAACATAAAGTAAACAAAAATTTGTCACTTTAGTTAAGAGCCCTTAGTTGACTTGCAATTTCTTATCTTAAATAATGCTTGATGAAATTTTTAAACCACTTTGATATATTATACTACTCCTGTGCAGGTGATATATTTTGAAGGGGTTTCTAGCATTTTTTGACATTTCAAAGCACGTCTTTACTACTTACTTACCATGTTCACTTACCTTAGCACCACAGCGGAATGTTTGCTTCGCCTAAAATACCTAAGAGACATGACATGAAAAGCCAAAAAAATGCCACAAACCAATATATTAAGCTTTTTTTGAAGAGTGAAACGGTTTGAAAAAAGTGCAAGCTGATACAAAAGACAAATAGCTGTATTTTGAAAAATGATTTAATTTTGAAAAGACTGCTACAAAAATCATAAAATAAAAAAAATCTGGAAGAGTTTAGCAATATAAACAAATCTTATTATTAAAAGGATGACACTTAGGTATGACGAAAATTGATTTTTCCACGTTATTTTACTAATAAATATATATTTTGATGGCTACAAAATGAATATAAAAGGGATATGGAGGGAAATCAGCCATTTTGTTATCTGAAAATTCGTTTTTATACAAAGCGCCAAGCCTCTAAACATTTATAATTAACATTACAAATATACCAAATCTAACAAATATAAAAATACCTTTTTAAATGCCAGATCTAAGCCTACCACCAGGATCGAAAACGCTTATTATTTATACTTATTAATTACTGTGAACTAAATATTTTTCTACTTGGTTTCTTCGTTAATCACATGTGTAAGGAATTTGGGGCAACTTAAACATTACGAGTATTTCAAACACATCATTATTACACTTCATTTGAAATTTGTTTGAAAGGAGACTGTTTTTGAATTAAAGTTCTTCTTATTCATCTGCACATGAAAAAACTCATTAAAAAATAATTTAGATTAAATACCGTTAATTTTAACTCATCACTTTATTTATAAAAACACCATAATCTCCATGATGTAATGGTAAGCTACTTTGCTATGGATCCAGATATCGCGAATCGGGATCCCAGAATTTAAAGAAAATGTAAAATAAGGTAAATTTGGTCTTCATTCCAAAGTCATTGATTCTCTCCGTGTCCACCTAACGAAAGTCAAGCTTTCGCATTGAAACTTTCTTTGGAATGATTTAATCTTTGTTTTGTGACTAGATCTAAAGATGGTTTATAATCAATCTCTTTCTTCCCCTTCACTGCATCCAGCTTCATAATATACTTCAAGTCCACTGACGCCGGAAAATTGAGACTTTTCCATAAATAAATAAACAGTTTTCACAAAACTGTGCACCCATCAGACCACAGAGCACTGAGCTGACAGTTTATATAATTTTTACATTTAATGCTCCCTTAGTCCCACCTCCAAAAAAACTACAAGCCTCTTGGAAGTGGTACATATACATATATAATATTTACAATAGTAATAATAACTGTGTTTGAAATACCTCTTAAAATGCACCCCAATGTCGACACAGGTTTTCATAAGAGACCAAGGTGCAAAGGTGTTCCAATTCGCAAACCAACCCATATTTAAACACTCAAAAAACATTAACGGAAACAAACAAACAGACATTTAAAATAAAGTACTGGTGCTCACCGTCGCTACCCGATGGTCCTTGAAGGGAGAGCGGGTTTCAAAATGGCTGACTTCCTTACACATCGCGCTCTCAGACAGAGAAATTGTTAAAACACACTTAGAAATCAAAATAAAGACAAAAACAAAGACGCCATCTTGGAAATAGCCCACGTTTACATGAAATTCGTCTTGATGGTATTTAAAAGTATACAAAATAAAATAAAAAATAACAATGCCGCCATATTCGTGTCGGTGCCTTCATTTTCTCTGCAGATGATGCTCTCCGACAAAGAAAAGTTTTAAACACAGACTTAGAAATCAAAATAAAGATGCCACCTTGAAAACAGCAATTCTTTATATAATGTTCATTTTGATGGCTTTCATATGAGCAAAAACTAATAGAAAAAAAGATGCCATCTTGAAAAAAAAACCTTAATTTATATTAAATTCTAATATTGTCTTAAAGGCATTGAGCAAAAGCCTTCCTACGTAAATATCTACAGACAGTTGACATCGCTAGATGTCAACACTTACAGATCTACGCTTTCTTAGAAATAGCCCCAGTTTACACCGTCTGAACAAGTTTACAGTGCTCAGCATTTATATTGGAAGGTTCTGATTTAATACCCCAAAAGTAGAAAAATACCATACTTTCTGAGTACCTTAAAAAAGTACCTTTCGCTAAATTTATCTGTTCTATGTCTCTGTGTGGCGTTGACAACTCTAAAATCATCCCAGAAATAAAAAAGCAAACAAAAAATAATGTTTCTAACATGAAAAAAATTTTTTTTAGAAAAAAGTCATATTTTGACCAGATTTTATTTATTCAACCCCACTGTGGGGCAATAAATAACTGATTTATGTAATTAGTTTTTTTTTCATAAACTTAATGTAATAATGCACTAATATAATACTGTAATGATGCAGAAATTTTTGAAAGCTAAACCAGGACATTAGAAATAAGTTCCTATTCTTTACTAATTAATATTTGTACGGACAGTAATCCCTCGATATTCGCGATAATTGAATTCCTACAACGCGTCGCGGTTAATGAAACCATAAGTCAATATAAAACCATAGGTTTAATGCAATATAAGCCGTTCATAAAGACACTTAAAATTACAAAGAAAAAACTCTGTATTTATCATAGAACCAAACGTTTATGAAAGTATTGATAAAATATAGTATTAAATTAGCCAACTGATTACAGGGTTTTGCGATCTTAAAGCCTGTGACAGAACACGCTATATTTTCATGGTATAGCATTCGCATTGGTAGCGTATGGCGAGTGATATGCTGAAATAGACAAAGCCACGATACGTATAGCGTAATTTGTGGCCTACCTAAGAGTAAACGAGGGATTACTGTGTTTTGTAATAAGGACCGGTTTCGCCATTGTTGATAACATTATGATTAAATGATAAATAACCAGCAAAAGCGGGCCTTATATTTTTCTATTTTTACTAGCATTTTTTAATTCTCTTGAGATTTATTATCTTTTTTGAGTTTTATCTGAATTGAAGCACGCGTCGATAATTAATTGTAGTTTTCGCCGCTAGGGGGGCATGCGTGGTGTACATAACAGAACTAAGGTTCCTTTTCTACCAGTCAAAGCTTTTGTGAAAATGGAAGGGTGTCTTAGCTAATAGTATTCTAGTCGAGAAATCTACCCACATAATAAAATAAAATTTAAATAACGAAAACAGTAGGAAGTGTGAGAAAATTTTGTTAAAACACATTAAATGTCCAATAATAAAATAAAACCTTTCATGAATACGCATATTTTCTCATTCGTGATTCGATTAAACATGATTTTACCACACATACGACTCGGGGATCTTAGCTTTCCATGTACTGCGTTCATACAAAACCTTCCCATGTAAATAATGGAACATAATAGAAAGAGCGCCCCTAGCGGTAGATTGCGTAAATGTATTTGGAATATTTTTCGTGTGTGGCTAGATAAGAACTGAACATTTATAATTTAAAAATTGGCGGCCATCTTGTATGTCAATGTGCAGACTTTCACATAGGAAGGTGTTGCTTCAAAATATTTCCATTCTTCCTTCCTCTGCAAATAAAATTAATACAGCCCTGCTTTACCTTCCATATACCAACTAAAACTATTCAATTCAAAATTCTTTCTAAAATAATAAATGCTAAAATAATATCATTTAGTTCACACTTGTACCTAGATTTCATGCAGTAAGTTAGCAAGTTCAGAAATAGTATATGTCACTGTGCCCAACTGCACGAAATCTAGTTAGAAGAAGGCTATAATAACATATCTCATAAATAAATAAAATATTAATGTAAGCTTTGATAATTTTTTGCATGTCTTCAATATCATAATTTCTTTAACATTTTTAACTTCTTTAATAACTAACCAACTAACCATTACGCCGATCTCTCACAGGGGTATGCAGAGAGGACAGACCTCCAAATAACTCGGTCTTGGCACACACTCCTTGTCTCATTCATATTCATACATATTCTTCTATTATTCTGACTCACTTGATCGTGCCGTGTCTTCCTCGGGTGTCCCTGATTTGTCTTCTACTATTCATATATTCTCCTTACATTCCTTTCTTCAGTCATTTGCTCTAATTGCTCAAACCATCTGAGCGTTCTTTTCTTAATCTTATTCATCACGCTCATATCAGCATAGCATTCTTTGCGGATCTCCACATCTCTCACACGATCGTACATGGTTTTATCACACGTACTCCTCAGGGATCCCATTTCTACAGCATTCCGACTACTTTCATCCTTCTTGTGCTAGTTCCATACCTCACTGGTATACATCAGGGTGGGTACCAAGCACTCAATTGTGGAATGCTAGCTTCGCTTCTTTAGACAGTTAGGTGTTGGCGCCAACCGCGTTCGGTCCTCCACTAACGGAGTTATCTGCATTTACCCTTCTTTCAATAACTCTGTCAGCCTTCCCATCTCTTGTAATGTCTTCTTCTTTCAATGTTCCACTTACTTATGATGTATGTTTGTTAAAACACGTTAATATAAGTAAAAAATAAAATGCATATCTCGCTTCAATCAGGGTTGATATTAGAACACCGCAATGGACTATAACCTCTGTTAATTTAACACAATGTGTTATAGAAACCTAGACTCTGTTTGAAATTTCTGCCATCATCGTTTTGTGAAACACTATTCTAAGAATTCCACGTGCCAAAAGTGAGTACAAGAATTCTTTAAAAGAAAAATAAATAAGATCTCTCTTTCAAGGCAACATACAAAGGAACATATTATATCTTAATACCCTCCTTACATAGAGTGCCTTAGGAAATATTGAACTATTTTGAAAGCTTGCCAAAATATGGACTTGTATTGCCTTGATAATATTGCATCCTTCCCTTTACAACAAATAAGTTTATTGTTTTGTTTATTCGCTGCACGTGGACTCGTGCGATATATTATGGAGTTTAAAATTGTCCGTAACATATCCATGATTTTTTTAAATCCTAAGGTACTGGAATTAATAACTAACTTACTATCACAATGACTTAAAATTATTTCTATTTCCTTTTAATATATCTTATCCTAAAATGAGTAACCGTAATCGGCAATTTTTTTAATTAGAATTATTTAGAAATCCTGTACCGAGATTAATTCGAAATTCACAACTAAAGAAATCTGCAGAATTTCCTTCCCAATCTCCGAACACTAGTCTTAAGAATTCTCTAGATCACCATACTCAAGAATTCTCCCGATATTCTCTTTCGAGATTTTATTCTACAAAATTACCCACTCAAGATTCCTAAAATTCCTACAATACATCGAAAGTTTCACCAAATTCTCTTAGGACGGTTTTTTTCACAGAACTTGAACAATACATCAAATTTCGGAGTGAAAATGCAAGTTCTGTAATTATTTTGACTTATCTCAGAAGTTGAATACTAACTTTGATGAATTATTCAAATTCTTTGAAACAACCTGTCCTCAACGAAATTTTCCTGAAATGCCTCCTGAAGAATTTTCCGTGTTTCCTTCTCAAAAATTCTTCAAAAGTTTAGTAAAATTCTCCTTTACTTATCTAGACTTAATTATCTCAAGTAAATTCTTCTGAGGATCAACCACAATTCAAACATTCCTCTCTTTTGTCGTTATCTTCTCACCTAACCTATCTTCAAACTAGCCCTTCTCCATTATTCCTAGATATAAGACCATACATTCTTATGCTATCAAGCAACTTCTTACCGTTGTCTTCTCGAGACACCTGAGCAGGTGGTGATGCTGCAGTTCGAAGATGTCCTCTTCTCTCCCTCCATCGTCCAGCTCTATGCCCGACTCCTGGGCTGCCAATCTGGCTTCAGCTGCCTTCTTTTTGGAGACGAAGGCGGCGCCTGATGATGCCTTGGCGATGCGGATTCGGGCCAGGCGGGCTTTCTGCAATGAGGAGAAACAAATGTTCAGCGTTGTTCACAAGAAGGCTCAACGATCAGAGACAGTAACTTGAAAAACACATTTTAGTATTTGTTTGACAGTAAAAATGTTTTACTGTCAAAATTGCCAAGTGACAACGACTTTCAACAAAATCCAGAATCTTAGTCAAAAAAAAAAGTAAGTTTCTCGCATGATCACGTCGGTTCTGTCGGCGAGGAAACGCGCTCTCAATGAAAAGCTGCTTCCATAACTAGAGGGTAACAATATTATTAACGTCAGACTTTTCGAATTTGGCGGAACCACTTATCCAGTAGTGTTCTTGCATTTTTGACGCATGTTCGGGAACGGTCTTTGACCAATTATGACAGTGCTTGTCATTATTGCCATTTAAGGGACTTTCCAATGATGCATACATAAGTGCGTGGATTTTTAATTTTTTAAAGGAGAAGCTGTTAAGAGGATTGCTAATACTCACATCTTCAATACATTGGATTAATTCTGGCGTCCCACAGGGATCAGTTCTGTCACCAACTTTGTTTTTGCTGCACATTAATGACCATCGTGTAAACAATACACAAAGCTTAAATACAGAAACTCAAATAGTTCGGAGGGCTTTAAAGTACAAACGATTTGTTGCCTGATGTTCTTCTTGAATTTGACTAAACATTTACCTACTTACTAATATGAAAGCGGTTAAACTGAACTTATTACCGCGACGTTTATATGGTTAAAACAGTCTTAATGCAGGCTCAAGGCCGGCTTTACCAGGTCAATATTCAATGAGCGTCCAATTATCTAATTAGTAAGACCGTTAGTATTTAAGAGGAACGGTTGCACGAGTTAATTGTAATCTACACCCTTTGGGTAAAAGAAATAATTTTTCAGTTTGGTGGAGAAATTAAGTTTTGCATGGAAAGGGCCTCGGTGCCGTTCCCCTTAATATTTAAAATATTTAAATATCGTAATGATAATCGAGTCTTCTTTGGCAATCTTTCCAACAAGCTTTACAGTTTTAAGAAACCTGCTCAGGCACAAGCGGGTTTTTGCCAGAGCAAGTTTAACCTTTCAGATATTGGGTGTATTGTGCATAGCGCAGACACGTCTTTATTATAAAAGCTCTCTTTCGTGTTATTTTGACGTCAAAAAATACCAAAATATTATAAGGATTAATTACTCGCCTGAAATATTCACACAAATTGAAAATATCTCCCGAGTAAAAATAAATGCTTATCATAATTTGTTATCCTTTGTGCTATGCATAAAAACCTTGTGTTATAAACATTAGTTTATCATAAAAAAATTTCCGTTCTAGTACTCGAAGAAATGCCAGAATCTGACCTTTCAAAATTTTTCTTCATAAGTAAATAAGGCAATTTAAAAAAAATTAACCTAGACAAACTTGGCACGGGCTTGCACTTTTTTGTCTAGTCTGTTTGAATAAATTAGAAGTAGGTACTCAATGCATTTATATTTAGCTTGACCTAGAAATGAAAAAATAAAAACAGCTGTTCAAAATGGTAACTTTTAGTGAGACATACTAAAAGATTTTTTTCATAATAGTTAACCCTTCAGGTCTCTGGCGTATTGATCGTTACATTTCTTAAAGATGCCCTCAGAAAGACTGAGAATTTATGTGTATTTCACAAAAATATATTTTATTAGACAAATATATTTTAATAGTTACTGTCACCTCACTTATTTGCCGCTTCAAACTAATTATTAGTAAAATATTCCAAAAAATTAAAAATTAAAATATATTTGTCTAATAAAATATATTTTAATAGTTACTGTCACCTCACTTATTTGCCGCTTCAAACTAATTATTAGAAAAATATTCCAAAAAATTTAAAATTAAAATATATTTGTCTAATAAAATATATTTTAATAGTTACTGTCACCTCACTTATTTGCCGCTTCAAACTAATTATTAGTAAAATATTCGAAAAAATTAAAAATTAAAATATATTTGTCTAATAAAATATATTTTATTAGACAAATATTTTTTAATAGTTACTGTTACATCACTTATTTGCCGCTTCAAACTAATTATTAGTAAAATATTCCAAAAAAATTAAAATTGCGTTTGAAGTCTTTGATTTCATAGAGGTGTATATTTTAATTTTTCTGTGGTTAACTTCTATATTTAAATATAAAGCTTGGTGTTTTATCTTTCGAACACATTTTGGTTAATATTTCTAACTATCTCGGTTAAGGCGATGCACTACGTCGTGTAATATTTTTAATTGAGCCGCTATCAATAACAACCCTTACGTAGATGGCGATAAGGTTTAAATTCCCGCTTAACACCATCCGCCTGTTTTGATATATGCAAGAAAAAAACATGTCAAAAAAGTGCCTTTTATTTTATTTTGTGGATGTTCAGGCATAAATGTATTTATTTTTTTCGATCATTTTATAAATAACTTGATTTGCCACATTATACAATAAAATCATAACAGAAAATGGGTTCGTAAGTAGGAGATTTTGAACTTTAAAGCAGTTTTCATAGGCCTTTACATTATTTTTTTCTGGGCTTATAAAAAGACTTATCTAAAAAATACTCGATTTTTTCAAAAGCCCATATGTATTCTACTCGCAGTATTTAATTAAAGCATCTGAAACATTTCTAGGCGACCAAATTTTCAAACCAAAAACACATGATTTTGCATTACTACGTATGGCATCGCCTTAAGAGAGACATCGATTTTTATGCGACAATTGAACTCTTCAGAAAAATGAACAATTTGACTACCAAAATCGAACAAGATGGGTTAAGATTTAAACTGTTTTTGTATAGAAGGAGCGAAAGCACAGAATTAAACAAAAAATACGTAATATATAATCTTATTAGATATTGAATATTATAATTACATATTTTACAAGTTGTGAGTTCACGGAGAAAAAAAATGGTGGTAATTTCATGATGCCAGGAATCATTGTGCTAGAGTTATACAAAACCAATAAACGGCCTCCGTGGTTGAGTGGTTACTATACTCGGCTACGAATCCAGAAGTCGCAGTGCACAAGTAATTATTTTTGTTTATTTTTCGGAATAACTTTATTGAGTAAGACCTCAAATTGTAATATTTAAATATTGAAGACAATATTAGTGATTTCTAAACGAAAATCTGAAACAGAAAAATAAAAATGTGCGGTGAAAAAATGAAGACAATGTTAGCAGTTCTTATTCGAAGTATGATACAGTTAAAAGTGACCGAGGGGAATAGGGTCCCATTAGCTCAGTTGGTAGAGCACTGTCACGGAAAGACAAGGGTCCTGGGTTCGAGTCCCAGATGTGACCGTTTCCTTTTCTGATTTTTCTGTTTCAGATTTTCGTTTAGAAATCACTAATATTGTCTTCAATATTTTAATTATTTTTAATTAATTTGTGTTGTTTCACAATTTATTGAGAAAAATAATGACGAATTTAAGATACAAATTTAATGACGCCGGGGTTCTCTGTGCTAGAGTTTTAACTTGAACTGTGAATGCCGTACCAACAGACGGCCTCTGTGGTTGATTGGTTACGATCCTCGCCTACAAATCCAGAGGTAGCGGTATAGTATATTATCGGAACGTTCCAGAGTGAAATATGCTTTCAGTATCGCCTTGGTGAAAGACTAACATTCAGAATCGAAATTTTACTTGAAATGGCTTTAGCCATGTTTGGGGACTAGCTGTGAATAGCCAGGTACTTCCCCACCTTCCTCTTCCCGTCTCCGTCAAGTTACAATATACCTCGATTTGGGATGTCATAGTCTACTGATTAGATTTCTACTGTCTAGATTGGGACTGTTGTGCGGTACCGATCAACATAAAATTTTAAATAAACAGCTTCCAACTTCACAGAGCTAGTGGGAGTATGGCATCCCCTGATGGGTATGGAGAGGGGAAGAAGATGGAGAAGAGAAAGTTTGAGAAGTGTCAGGCTATTCCGATCTAGTCGCTAAACATGGCTAAAGTCATTTACAGTAATGTTTCGATTTTGTACTTCACTAGGTCGATAGTAAGAATGCCTACCTATCTATCTATGTACCAACTTGAAATTCGATCTAATACACACAAATGATTGCCGTGATAGATTCTATGAGAGTTGATCACCCGAAAGTTGCCCCCCCGATAGTTGGCCCGCAAACAGTTGATCCCCCGACAGACAGTTCTCGGACAGTTGATCTATCTACCTGTTGATCCCACTGACAATTGGCCCCTAAAGGATTAGTCGTTGATACGTCAAAGACCTTCGGGGACACGGCATTATTGATATTAAAAATATTTATCATTTCGGATTTTCACTCAAGACGCCTGCAGGTATAAGTATATCGACTTTATTGTACGGCTGTATATCCCCTCTGCGTAATTATTTTCCAATGAGGACTTACAAAAGAAATAATCCCTTAGGGGATCAACTGTCCGAGGGATCAACTGCTCGAGGGATCAAATGTAAGAGACATCAACTGTCTGAGGGAACAACTGGCAGAGGGAACAACTGGCAGAGGGATCAACTGGCAGAGGGAAAATCTGTCCGGGGGATCAACTGTCTGAGGGGCCAAATGTTCGGGGATCAACTGTCGAGTCACCGCCCTGATTATAGCCTGACGAACAAATAAATGTTTTGCTGTATAGTAAAGGTATATGTTCTGAGAAGTTACATTTCATGTCTTATCTAAGAACATAAAAAAATACTTTGGCATAACATTGAGGTGCGAAAAAATTTAAAAAAAAAACATTTAAAACCCATTAAATTGATCTCTCGTCATCAGCATGTGAGCATTTTAATAATAACTCTGCATATAAATATGAAATAAAATAAATACAGGGTGTCCGGGGGTAAATTGCACAAATTTCGGGAGGTGATTCTACATGATAAAACAATTCAAAAAGGTTAACATACTTTTTTTTCTAAATTTCAAGGTTTTAAAGTACAAAAATTGATTTATTTGTACGGAGAAAATAACATTCTTCGGTTAAGTTTTTGTAAGTCGTGTAATATTTTAAATCGAGCCGTTATCAATAACACCCCTTAAGTAGATGGCGATAAGGTTTAAATTCCCGCTTAACACCTTCCGCCTGTTTTGATTTATGCAAGGAAAAAGCATGCCCAAAAAGTGACTTTTATTTAATTTTGTGGATGTTCAGGCATAAATATTTAATTTTTTCCGATCATTTTATAAATAACATAATTTGCCAAATTATACAATAATATTTAAAAATGGGTTCATAAGTAGGAGATTTTGAACTTTAAAGCAGTTTTCATAGGCATTATACATTATTTTCTTCTAGGCTTATAAAAAGACTTTAATAATAATAATAAAATTACTCGATTATTTCAAAGGCCAAGATGTATTCTACTCGCAGTATTTAAGTAAAGCATCTTAAACATTTCAAGGCGACAAAATTTTCAAACCAAAAATACATGATTTTGCATTACTACGTAGTGCATCGCCTTAACCCAAACATATATGTACAATGGTGACCGGACAACTCATTAAAATGACAATTCAACACACCTATAAAATGTGTTATTAAGTCATTAAAAGTGATGAAACATTAACACTTTTCATAACTTTGTAATACTTTTAATAGGTGTGTTGAATTGTCATTTTGACAAGTTATCATAAAACCCCTAAAATAAAGCCAGAATATTAACGACGTAAGTGAAGCAACCATGCACAAAAGTATACGAGCAATCTTAATCTTAACTTTCATGTTCTTCCATGAATTTTTTTGTATGGGAACAAAAACAACGGAATTTCGAATTTATTAATATTTTTTACTTCTAACATCATGTTTATTTATTTATTTATTACACGCCCTAGTAAGCTTTTCTTTAAAAAAAATACAAGCATTTTGTATCAGAGTAAAACTTAAAAATTAATACAATAAAGAAGAATGTAAACATAATGGCAAAAATGAATCCTCACGCATATAATTGAATTTAAAAGATTCAACAAAACAAAATAGTAGAAGCGGAGAAGTTATATGGGTACATAGGTCTATTTGTGTCTAGAAGAATAAAAGTGATAGAATATACAACATTTATACTGATTAAATTTCAAATGAAATATATCACCCAGATCAGAATATTTGTTTTCGAGATTGTGAAGTCTCGGAATCGGAGAATTTTGGTAAGCTAGTGTTCTGGTGTTATTGAAGTAAAAAGGTAAGAAATGTCGGCATAATTTTTTTGGGAACATGGATATTGATACATTGAAGTAATTCGGGACAGTCAATTTTAAAATGTAGTATTCTTTATGTATCATGTTGAATCAACTCTCGAATTTTTTGAACTTTACCAGCCAACACCCTGTATTTAATAATATATAAAACCTATGTTTATTGGATCTTGGGTTTTGGGTCTTCCTATGTATAAATTGGTCTTCGGATTATGCTTAGATTACAACTGCAAAATGGATGCAGGACCGTGATGAATACTACACTAGTAGTTCCTTGACAGTAGACCTCGTATCTTAAAAATTATGTTTCTAATTTTCTCGTATTTAATAAATCAATATCCTCTGAAATCATTAAGATCTTTAAGTAGGTACTTAAATGTCGTTACGTAATATTTTTTAATGTTTTAAACTAGCTCAATTCCCTGGTATTGTTTGGGCTTCAGGTAAAATTTTTAGAAATTTGATGTAGACTCCTCTTTTTGCTTTGACAGTCAAGTATGCAAAATTTCATCGGAATAAAACTGTAGATTTGTATAAAAATTCACGCCGCCCACCCATTGTCCGCCCGCAAGACATGCAGGTCACAAACACTCTTCTTAAATAAATAGATGGAATATAATTAATTATGCAATCTATCCAAAAATATGTCAGAATCTCAACAATAATTCTTTTTCAAACGTTTTTCAGGACGGTTGTTACTTACCATAATATTTATTATTCCGATTTGAGGGCATGATCACGCGAACTCTGGCGGAATTAAAAGGTAATATCCAACAAGGCCACCATCTTGATCCGGAACCGGAACGTAAAAAATAAATTAACAGACAGATGAAATGATAAATGGTCGACTTTAAACAGGACATCGCTACGCTCAGTAAATAACCTTTTAGGTTAGATTAGCTAAATTACATCAATATTATTTTAGGTTAGGTTAGGTATTTACGGTGTTTTCCATTAACATCTCGACCCTTATCTTTCATATAATTATAAAATTTTGCCATTGAACTAAAATTAATATATAAATCCACCATCCCTCTATCCATAATTTAAAATGATGGCCTAGAACACCTTTGAAGGGTGAAAGACAGAATCATCTGAAAAAAAACCTTTTATGTTGCTAACCCAAAAGGTGAGTAATTTACTACAAGGTTTTCCAATAAGAGGTGTTATTTTGATATTCAATCTTAAAAGATCAATGGTTTCGTTGCTTGTGTGGAACGTAGCGCCGTTTTGTTGAAACTAAACGTTATCCAGATTAATACCATCCAATTCCGGCCATAAAAAATCATAAATCATCTCTCGATAGCACAATCCATTCACCGTAACTGTTGCTCCAGCCTCATTTTCGAAAAAGTAAGGTCCAATGACTCCGCCGGACCATAAACTGCACCAAACAGTCACACGCTGAGGATAGAGAGACTCTTCAACAATAATTCTCGGGTTTTCCGAGCCCCAGATGTGACAATTTTGCTTATTGACGAAGCCACCGAGGTGGAAATGGGCCTCATCACTCAAGATGATTTGCATTTGATTCACTCAAGTGAATTTTAATAATTTCAATGCATTGTTGAAGCGTGTATTGTTCCATTTTTATTAATGACGTAGTTTTTACTTGTCAAATGTCAAAAAATGACAGCTTCAAAAGTAACATCTACCGAAATAGCAGGCTATTCAAAATAACACCTCTTATTGGAAAACCCTGTATTATATTGGTGTTCATACAAAAAATAGGCACTTAATATTTCTTAATGATGCAGACCTTCCTCTTTACATCTCTTTTACCATTGATCTGAACACATCATTTGAGTAGGAGTATCTATTTTTTTAGTTTGTTAAATAATGTCATTCATATTCCATGATTCACCCTCATTTTGGAACTGTGCCAAAGAGTTCGAGATATTTTGCGCGGGAAAGTGTGCTTTCTGTCAATCGGAACGCCAATTTGCAATTCAAATTTCTGTCAATGGCTAACTTCACGAGACTATCTGTCTATCGAAAAATATGATACAAGTAAATTTGATTAATTAAAGTATATAATTGAAAAAAAATAAGAACGGGTTGTTTCTCAGAAATTCAAATTTGTCAGTTGAAAGGATGTTAGGAGGATTATAAAGGATCAAATTTTAAAGTTAATTTTCGAGTTCTGTAAATTTTGTATTCAAGTTTTGTTATTTTATAATTACTGGCCAGTTGCTTCTCACAAAAAAATAACAGAACTTGAACATAATATTGGATGAATGATTCAAATTCTGTGAAACAATCCGTCCATTCCAGCTTTTGAACAAAATGGGAATTTTGACAACTATCATGTTGTTAAGGCGAAGGTTACTGCTAAATCACTATTTTGATTAATCTTTATAACGAATTGGTGTACATTATGAATACCAAAAAATATGCTTCAGATAAAATGAAGGTTTTCCTATCGTTTCGCTTGAGTAGAATACAAATAAAAAAAATGAATTACTCAATAAAATATATATATATATAAATGTAAACTACTGAAAAAAATATCTTTTCAATAGAAATTTATGAACGCTTAAAGGAAACAACTTTTAAAAAATACGGTATTATAGCTAAGATTATCTGTGACAGTTTCACTTGATTAACTTTTTTGCTTTCTTATAAAATTATTTACAAAATAAATAAAAAACAGTTTTGTGCTTGAAATCGAACGTTTCTAGACTCCGTTTGTCAAGCGATTTTAATGCCTATTAACTACAATATAAGGTATACCAAGAATATACAAATTTTTGGCTTGTGGCTTCCTCTTAAATTTGCCATCTTATTGAAATTTAATCGAAGGTAGAAATGCGTCTAGAATCGGCGTTTAACGGAGACCTTTCTATCGAAAATTGCTGAATTGCCATTTAATGACTTTGTCACATGTGAATTTCTGTGAAACAACTGATCTTTAGTATAAATTAAGTACAATAAAACTAATTAATAAACCAAATATGAACTTTATTCCATTGGCATTTCTTTCCGACCCGACCGGTTTCAGACAACCACTTCAAGGGCGCTTTACAAATATTGCATGAATATACTTGCTTACAACAAAGATTCATAAGATCTATCTTCTAAGGTTACCAAGGTTTATTTTTGGGTTACTATGCCGTGTTGCGCTTCGTCCTTCTTTAACCAAATCTTTTGAGCTTTTTTAGCCAAGCCTTTTGCTTAAAACTATGGTATTTATACTTCATAAGCCAAAGAAATTGAAGAAACCATTGGTTCTGAATATGTTGATATTTATTTTCAAAATATTCGTTAAAATAAATAAATTTAATATCATTTGAAAAAATATATATACAGGGTGTATCGGCAAGTACCCGACAAAATTTAACCAGCTATTCCTCAGCACATTTGGAGTAAAAAAATGTTATGGGCGCTTTGCTGTCCGGTAACATTTTTTTTCCATTAAAAACAAAAAATAAATAAAAAATCCACACTCCGTCACTGTAATTTGCATTGTTTCTCGTGTTCAAGAGCTGTTATTGGCAAGTGTGTTAAAAAGTGTCCTCGCTCTTTCGTACACACTAAATAATAATAGTTAAAAATGAGACGAATGGTGCCGTGCCATTTCGTTGTGATTGTAAAAGCGCGCCAACGTAGGTACGTACGTACATTATTCAACGAAACTCGAACAAAATATTGCCAGATGGGTTTTCAAACTTTGACAAAGGATAAAACATTGGTGACATGTGGTGAAAATATGAATAATACATTTTTTATTAAAAAAATGTTACCTGACAGCAAAGTGCCCATAACATTTTTTACTCCAAATGTGCTAAGGAATAGCTGGTTAAAGTTTGTCGGGTACGTGCCGATACACCCTGTATATAATATGTTTCTTACGATTTCTATGTTCAGATTTCTAATAGATTTATATTCGCTGAATATTCCTGATACAGATTGAATTTATTTATTAATTGAAATTAGTTATTTATTTTATTTTTTATCCGCACAAGAGTCCCAACCGCCTGTAGCTAGTTAGACTAGGGCATCCCCAACTGGGGTATGTTGTGAGGCTGACGATAGTAGGGAGGGAAAGAAAGAAGAGGACCGTGGGGAAGTATCTGGCTCTTCATATCTGGTCACCAAACATGGCTAAAGTCATTTCAAGCAACGTTAAAATTTTTATTGGAGTTCTTTCACTAGAGCGATAGTGACAGTATGTTCCATTCTGGAGCTTGTCGCAAATATACGATATTATTTTTAATTAATTAATTACAAAAAACACAAATTCATTACGAACAAAATTACTTGTGCAAGCCGGGATTTGAACCCGTGACTGATTTCAAGTCAAGAGCCTTACACATAGAACACGAATGAGAATAAATATGGAAATCAATGGATAAATATATTTACATTCATATCTGATTTATTACTAAAAATACAGATTAAAATTTTGATTAAGTTTCTGCATGATTTTGTAAATATTTAAAATAATGACAAAAATATCTGGAAATTATTGCTAATCATTGTTTTTAAACCAACCATAAATATGTACAATTTTTATTCCGAGTAGGTACTATCTGCTTATGTTTGTATATTTTTATTCCGAGTACTATCTGCTTATGTTTGTATATTTTTATTCCGAGTACTATCTGCTTATGTTTGTATATTTTTATTCCGAGTACTATCTGCTTATTTTTGTATATTTTTTTGACAAAAAAATTATTTCGTGGTCCAATTCCTTTTATTTCGTCAATTTTTGCAAGATATAGTTAAAAAATCAAAAAAAACAACTTATTGTAATTTTGTCATAATGCCAATTATTTGAAGAGTCGTTAATAACGACATTAATATAGCTAGGACGTCTACGCTGGGCAGAACACGTAGCATGAAAGGAAGAAAGCTGACCTCCAAAGATGATTCTTTTAAGACGAGACGATACCCAGAATGTTAACGACGTAAGTGAAGCAGCCGTGCACAAAAATATGCTACGCCCGGCCCTGGCGTATTGAACAGACCTGCGGTTGAATATGCATTATCAAATCCCTTAAATAAAGTGGGAATCTAAACGACATAAGTGATGAAGTCGTGTAAAAACAATTTTCGGCGCGAGGCCCGGCGTAATGGACGGATCTACGGTCGACATTACCCCAGCAGGCCTAGAAAATCGATCTTTCTTTAGGATTTATTTTAATTATTTCTGTTGTACGTATTACTAAAATCTTGATTGTTTCTAGAGAGATCCCTCGGGAAGTTACTAATTCATCATCTAGAAAAATAAAAACGTTTTATAAAACTAACTGACTGTGCTATAGTAAAAAATATATAGTATCTTCCGTTGGGTACACTACTTTGCACAAAATAATGATTGAACATTTAATAACCATCTTAAGATGGAGTGTTAGAATTGCTGTTCATCCTCCCACCTCGGTCCAGTTAATATCGCCGTTATATTTAAGATGTAAAGATGGCTCGAGCAATAATTATTTTGCTCGGAGATGGATAGGGCATGAAGGAATTTACGATCCAATAGCCATTAAATGGTCTTGTTTACTTCAGTGCCCAGAATCTACACCGCAGTTTATAGATAAAGATATACAGATCATAAATGCAGACTGAATGGATATTGAATACGGAGAAACATTGGCAGATTTGACAACCCACGTCCTGTATTGTTCATTTGTTGGGTATTTTAATTTTATTATTATTGTATTTTAATATAATTGTAAATTCACAGTCCTCCTCACTGGGAATTTCTGGTGTCTAATCTTTGTGTTTGGTGATTTCTTTATCTTCATGTTTTGTCTGTAGGTTGTTGAGTGGGTGTTACATCACGATTTCCTCATGTTCATGTGTAAAAATGTTTTTTTCATGTTTTTATGTTTTTTGATTTCTTAATCTTCATATTTTTTTGTCTGTAGGTTGTGGTATAGGTGTTTCATTGTAATATCTTCACCTTCATGTTTGTAATTCTCATCTTCATGTTTGTTGATTTCTTTATCTTGGTGTTTTATCTGTAGGTTTTTGAGTGGGTGTTACATCATGGTTTCCTCGTCTTCAAGTTTGTAGATGTTTTTTTCAGGTTTTTTGATTTCCTTATGTTCGATTTTTTTTATCTGTAGGTTGTCGTATGGGTGTTACATTATTATATATTCATCTCCATATTTGTAGTCCTCATCTTTATGTGGATGTTATTTTCATGTTTGTTGATTTCATGAATGTAGATTATTGTGTTGGTGTTACTTCATAATTTCAATGATTTCCTAATTCGACGGCCTTGTGGTCGAGCGGTAAGGCTCTCGACTAGCAATCCGGAGGGAGTTCAACTCTCGGTGTGGGCAAATAAATTTTATTTCATAAATTTGTGATATTTCAAAATGTATTAATTCAGGATGGAATAAACTATCAGTATCGCTCTTGTGTAAGACCGCAATTCAAAATTGACACGTTGCTTGAAATCGCTTTAGCCTTGTTTGTTGACCAGATCAGAATAATCAGGTAATTTTACCTTCAGCCCCACAACATACCTCAATTATGGATGCCATAGTCTCACTGGCTTCAGACGTTTGGGATCAGTTGGTATTCTCATAAATAAATAATAATTCAACGTTCCTGATTTAATTACAGAAAACAGACTTATGGAAATATGTTTTTCTTCGAGGTGTTTATGAAAATTGGGTTCCTTGATGGTGGTTTACAACGCCCTAATTTGAACGATGACCCAGGCAAAACGGAGGTAAAATATGCAGAAAATCGAGAGATTGAAACAGTCGTCACCACATACCTACCGTCATTGGCCATTAAAGGGTATTTGTTTTCAGATAGGTAATAGATTCCTTATGTTGTTATACAAGAGTTTGAAAAATTGTAAAAATATTGTTATAAAAATTGTTTGTGCAAAAAGTGTAATATTTCAGAAAATTGGTCAATTACTGGATAGGTACAAATAAATCAGACCCATCACTCTATTTAGTTTTAAACGAAATGAGAAAAAAAAAACGTTTTGCTTTCATTTCAACCCGTCTGATCACGCCACGTGAATTTTTAATTTATAGCCTCATCAAATGTTAACATTACATAAAATATATACATTGAAAAATATCGAAGCTTCAGCCATATATTTAATGATTTATCTTTATCTTTAAAACGTGGTGACAACATTTTGTAATCTTGAAAATATAGGTTATTTGTTATGAAAAAACATGATTTGTTATAATGATGCACAGACTTTTCAAAGGATAGCAATATTACTATATTACCCTTCACAAACTAAGATGAAATTGATATAGGTAAGGTAAAAACTTGTGTCATGACAACATATAAATAAATCCAATTTCCAGAACTATTCACGTAGAAATTAACGTACAAATTTCTTCATACCTGTTTTCAATGTAAATACAAAGATTACGGATATCAGTGCGATCCTTATCGATTAACTTATTAAATATTAGTGCAAAGATTACGGATATCAGTGCAATCCTTATCGTTTGACTTATAAAAAATTGGCGCCATCAGCGGAAAGATAAAATGAAAAGTTGTTTTATTTGCATTGTTTTTTTCTTCTTTCAATGGGCAGGGATTTATGCCATGGTGACATGAATGGTAATCTGAAGGTTCCGAGAATCCTATGGTACAGGTGCATAGTCGGGATACAAGCCAAATACGTGATAACTATTTGTCACCGTTGAAATTTATTTTCCGCTTGAGAACGACTTGTGTTTATGGCTCGTTCTAATGCTGAAAAGATCTGCTTCGAATGGTTTTCTGGTTATCTTGTTCTTTAGGACCCAGGTTTAATTCTTCAATTGCTAAAGATAATATCAAACATATATATAGATAGATAATATCTTTAGGTATGCTAGTTTTAGCATGCCTAAAGATGACTACGGTCCTGAGGTTTCACCCAGTGCCTCCTGTCTATATATAAATTAAAATTGTGATTGTTCGATAATTATAACATTTTTGAAGAAATTAGACAGCTGGAGAGACGGGGCTTAGCTTAATAGTTCTTGGTATCTGGTACTGGACAACTGGCTGGCTACAGCAAAACTAAATGCCGAAAACCACAAACATTTAAAAACTAATTACTTTATTGAAATACCGGACCTAAGAGGATTATCTGGTACTGGACGTCTACACCAAACCTAAATGCTGAAAACCACATCAATTTAAATAATTATTATAATTAAATAACCCAACTTTGAGGATTAACGCGCGCGACACGGTATGACTTCTACATACTTAAACATGCACTTCACCACAATCTACACATCCTCCCTGATGGTGGATACTGTAACGTCGTCCGAAATATTGGTTGAATAAGGAGGAAGCACAACACGGTTACCATTTAGAAAGTCAAAGGTATCCACGAAAGATATTATGAAAACAGGAGAGGAAGCTGAAAAAGACGTAGTACATCAGAGATAATATTCAAAGACGTTTCCATCAATACCCATTTAACCAAAGCAAATTAAAAAAAAAATAAGACAGAATAAAGAATTAAATTTAAAAAAAAATTAAGATGCAGATGATATGCTAAAACCTTTATCGTGATCCTAATTTGTGAACTCGGAACATCTGGCACTATTTTGTGGAGTTTCGTAATCATAACATCATTACTTAAAGGTTCCATTTATTTGTTTTAGATTCAACAACGCTGAATTTTGTAATTTCATTCTGATATATTGAAGAGCAATTAATTTTCAGTATTAATTATACTAAATGAAAGAAAGAGTCAGTGATTTTATAGTTCCAAAGACAACCAGGAAAAAAGCTTACGGGAATTAAAGACAATGAATGATAAAGCAGCTTTACGAATTGTGATTGATAAAATACAGGGTTTTCCAATAAGAGGTGTTATTTTGATATTCAATCGTAAAAGATCAATGGTTTCGTTGCTTGTGTGGCACGTAGCGCCGTTTTGTTGAAAGTAAACGTTGTCCAGATCAATACCATTCAATTTCGGCCATAAAAAATCATTAATCATCTCTCGATAGCACAATCCATTCACCGTAACTGTTGCTCCAGCCTCATTTTCGAAAAGGTAAGGTCCAATGACTCTTCCGGACCATAAACCGCACCAAACAGTCACACGTTGAAGATAAAGAGGCTTTTCAACAATAATTCTTGGGTTTTTCGAGCCCCAAATGCGAAAATTTTGCTTGTTGACGAAGCCACTGAGGTAGAAATGGGTCTCATCACTCAAGATGATTTGCATTTGATTCACTCAAGTGAATTTTAATAATTTCAATGCGTTGTTAAAGCGTATAGTGTTCCATTTTTATGAATGGCGTAGTTTCTACTTGTCAAATGTTAAAAAATGACAGCTTCAAAAGTAACATCTACCGAAATAGCGGGCTATTAAAAATAACACCTCTTATTGGAAAATCCTGTATAAAAATAAAACCAAATCAATATTGAATTCAATTAAATCATTGAACGACATCTACAAGACGTATCCTCCACTCTATAAAGGAACGAATAGAATTTCAAAAATTCAAGTCAAAGTGAGAATGGATTTAAAATAGCAACCATTGACGTAATAAGACATTGATCAATGAGAGCAACGCATAAACTGCAAGACACCGGAAGATGAGTAAAATAAGACCCATTTATTGCAAGAATATTAATTTAATCGGCTGAGTCATTGGCATTATAAAACAAATAAACTATAAACAATGGTCTAATTTCTCAGTATTAATGATGTTCATCCTGTGGCCATCTTCTCTACCATTCCAAGAACAACTATTAGCACTGTTGGCGATAATCGTATAACCGTTGCCCACAGAATAGATATACCGATAGAAGGATATTGTGGGCATATCTAGAGTGCCAGAATTAGAGACAATTATCAATTTCTCGGATAAAATTGATAAATTTTTTTCAAATATCGAAATTCTTTCTTAAACATCAAATTAATTGGCCTGCCTGGAGATCTAAGAATCAAACGGTCTGAGTTTATATACTCGTAAATTCAAGGCATCAATTTTATTTCAAGTCGATGTAAATCAGTGATCACACTTCTAGAGATTTTCTGTCCAGTGTTAGCACCTAACACTAAATTCACTAAATAGTTTGAAACAACAATAATAATAGAAGATTGGATTTTAATAGCTTAGCTGTTTTCGCAAGTTGAAGTTTTCATTGCAGTCATGCCAAAGTTAGTTTCCTGTACCACGTAAATCACTCGTCGACACAAATTTAGAAACGTTTGTGACTGTCTCAACTGCTTCAAAAACTATCCAGGTATTATCGCGTGTCTTCTACGTGAATGCCCGCACTGTTTTCAAGTCACAGAAAGAGGTTAGATTAAAGTAGTGTTAATAGTGTGAAAAAGACTGACTTGACTGACCTCTGCGTGAGCTTATTCAGATACAACTCACGCTCAGTTCGGTCAAGTCTGACACGTCTAATAGACAGGTTGAACCTTCTCATATGAATATTGCAAGGTTTGGGGTCAGAGCATTCAACGCTCTGGGCTCACATTTTTGGGATGACCTGCCATTTAGTATGAGGTCAGAAATTAACTTTGAAAACTTTAAGTCAATTGAAAAGATTTTTTTTTAAAGTATTGCCATCCACAATTACCAATGTAGAGTGCCCTTGAGGTGGCTGAATCACAGTGTGTTGTTTGGTGTGGCTTCTGTTTGAAAAACCTGTACGGGAATGAAGTTTTGGGAAGCCCAGATTTAGGTGGTTCGCTGCAGACGTCAATACCACAGCTCTAGACACAAGGAACTATGGACTGACAGTAGTAAACCGGCAGAGGTATGAAGCCATGGCTTTGTACTTTTCATGGATTTAGCGACGATAATGATGTTAAATCGTATAATGCACAAATTAATCATCTCATTAATTCATCGATATTCGTCGATGAAAAAGACAGAAGGTTTTTAAAGGTGTTAAAACCTGCTTACGTCACTAAAAAGATATTCGTAAATAAGAACACTTCAAAATCTGGAGTGTTCCGTACACCAATTAAATACAGTTTTATTTGGATTTTGGCTATAACTATTTTTGGCGTAGATATACGTTGAATCGAGAGCTTTTGGTTAGGGAAATGTGTACTCGGTTAACCGCATCTGCGTAGATAGCTCATAGAGTTTCAAAACAAAATTTAAGTGTTAACATTGGGATAGAAGGAACTAGAAGCACCGCCTGTTAATTTTTTAGGTGGTCAAACAAGAGTTCCAGCTGCCCGGAGAAAGGTATATTTAGTATTACGAGAATATATTTGATGCAATGGTATTTTTTACGTAGTAGAGACGAAACTAGCACAGAAATTAATACATAGAAATCTTGGACTAGTGTAAGTGATACTTTTTCTAATTGTTCCTGGATGCAGTTGACAGGGCAAAAATAATTCTGATGATCACCAACCTTAGATAGGAGAGGGCACCAGAAAAATGTTTTCGGCTATTGCCATTCAAAGATTTTCTAGATAAAAACGATTGTTTTAATGTTGTTCAAATGGCTATGTTTTAAAATATTTTCAAAATTTTGTGACAGAGTTGAGAATAAGAATTGATGCAATTTCGAAAGCGAGGGGTAAATTTTAGATAAAGCTCGATAGAAAATTGACTATTTGATTAGATTAGTACAAAAAAGTTTTCAAAAGTTCCCATTTCTAGACCACATTAAGTACAATCTGGGGAGTCAAGTGAGTAGATTTAAAAAAAATTAGAAGGAACGATGTAATATGATTGCATACCGGCTCTTGTGGAATAGCTCTTTGTATCGGTTCGGAAATATTCTGAGTTGGAATTAATGGTAAGAAAAGTAAATGAATACAAATCGCGTGCCATATTGTCATTTGATACATTCATGCGACCTATAAACAATCAAAATAGTGCTCATTTTAGTAAATCTCGTGTCAAATGTAAGTTTAGTTGCAAAGTGTTTTTAAAATCAAATGAAACCTTTGCCATTATATACATCGCTTTATTTGTACAAACACGCCAACCGGTTTCAGCATAACCGTGCCTTCCTCAAGGCAATTTAAGTGAAGTTATATTCATAAAATGCGGTATTTTATCATTTATTAATGTTCTCACCATCCAAAAAAGGTTAATAAACAATTCCACAACTTTTAAAGTTAGCCATTTAAAAAATTATTTTAGCTACCTTTATATTTTTGTAATAAATCAATTGCGAACAGCCATTTTTGCTTGCATTATTTATGTTGACAAAATTGTGTATTTTATCATTTTAATTGGTACGAAGAGGATCTGTCAAGCTTTAGCAACAAAAATAAGGTAACAACCCATTGTCCTATCTCCCAAAATTTACCTTAAGTCCCTTTAAATCCCCTGAGGATGCCACTGGGTATTTGAGAATCTCCCTTCTTCCAGAGATTTATTTAATTTTTTTTTTAAATGACTATTTAAATATATAGTACAGTAGTATATTCACAGTCCTCCTCCTACGGATTCCCGTTCAGAGGCGGACTGTAGGTTCCTGTGTATATTATTTACATCATGATTTCCTCATCTTCGTATTTGTAGACATCATATTTATGTTTGTTGATTTCGTCATCCTCTTGTTTGTTGATTTCTTCATCTTCATTTTCATGTTTGTTTAGATGCTTATCTTCATGTTTGTTGACTCTAGGTTATATTGGTGTTACATATTATTTTTTTTATGATTTTCTCATGTTTACTTGGCTATATTGTTTTTAAATTTTTCGATTAACGCCGGGTATTAGAGAATTCTTTCCAACAAGTCTGATTTTCTATTTCGATATCATCATCTTCATGTTTGTCGACAAGATCTTCAAGTTTGTTGATTTTGTCATCTACATGTTTGTCGACTTCCTCATCTTAATTTTCATGTTTGTTGTCAATGATTTCTTCATCTTTATATTTAGTTCTCACTTGTGTTTTAAAACTTTTTGACTAACCCCGGGTAATTCTTTCCAACAAGGTGGGACTTTAGCCCCCTTGGTAAATCAGCTTTGATAAAATCTCTTAAAATTTCTTCTGCTATTACTATTTTCCACTCCCAACATCTGCACGTGTATCATGCATCAACTGTGGCTGTGCCCGGCCTTTTTGGGATTGGTCTAACTAATTAGCACAATTTAAAAAAATCATCACTAATGATGAGAGCGGTCTTTTTGTAGCAATTTCAGCAACATACATTATCCCAGCGGATACACATATTGACGTATGATGTAAATATTAATAATCAAAATTCTGGTCGTAGAGAATTATTAAATTTTTTTTAAAAGATATTTAACTCTTCAGCATACCCGAGGCAAGTTAGGGCGGCTTATATTAATAAAAGTTATTGTTCGTTTGCAACGCCAGCCCCGCCCTAGCGGTTGCAGATCCGCCCCTTGTGCTGGGGTAGATGTAATGGCTATATATAAGGGTTCATTAATGTAACATTGCTGTGGAAAGGCGGTACCACATTTGCATTAAGTAGTGCAAGTTTAATTAGTATTGTCGGGAGTAATTTCAATGAAACCCACAATGAATGATGGATTTTACCGTCGGATATTTCGTACATTAGTGCAAATTAAATTTGTAAGCATGTTAAAACATGTAAAACAGTCTAGAAACCGCTTGTATAAGTTTTATAAAATACTATTTAAAAAAAAAAGTTAGTAACGATTATCAGATATTTCATTTTCCCTGTGTTTTTTAATACAATCTTTCAACTCTTAGGCCTCTGATATTTTCTGTAAGAATATATTTCCGCTTTCCAATAAAATTCAAATAAAGGGAATAATTCTGAACATATTAAAAAATTAAACACTGTAAAACAATACAAAACAAACTTGCTTTTAATTTTTTTCAATTGAAACTACACAAATATTTTTTTAAAAGACCAAAATTTTAATGTAAACAAAATAAAAAATGAATTAACAATGAAAAATTTTAAACTCACAAGAATTTCAATACATAAATGTTTTACAAAAGTTAAAGTCAACTCACTTTTTTTGTGTTTTATGCAAAAATAATTAGTAAAAAATTCACTTTTTTTTTCAAATTGCGGTCGGAACCTTTGGTTTCATACAGGTGCATATTTTAATTCTTCTAACATCTAAAGGGTTTTCCAATAAGAGGTGTTATTTTAAATAACCCGCTATTTCGGTAGATGTTACTTTTGAAGCTGTCATTTTTTCATATTTGACAAGTAGAAACTACGCCATTAATAAAAATGCAACAACGCATTGAAATTATGAAAATTCACTTGAGTGAATCAAATGCAAATCATCTTGAATGATGAGGCCCATTTCCACCTCGGTGGCTTCGTCAACAAGCAAAATTGTCGCATCTTGGGCACGGAAAAAAGATTTATTGTTGAAAAGCTTCTTTATCCTCAACGTGTGACTGTTTGGTGCGGTTTATGGTGCGGCGGAGTCATTGGAACTTACTTTTTCGAAAATGAGGCTGGATCAACAGTTACGGTGAATGGATTGCGCTATCGAGAGATAATTAATGATTTTTTTATGGCCGAAATTGGATGGTATTGATCTGGACAACGTTTAATTTCAACAAAACGGCGCTACGTTCCACACAACCAACGAAACCATTGACCTTTTACGATTAAATATCAAAATAAAACCTCTTATTGGAAAATCCTGTAGTAATGCGTCAAAAATTATTCTCCTTTAATTTTCAAAACTGGAACTTATAGATATCATATATCGGATAATATTCCTGCTTTTCATATAAATGTTTCTGATGATATACGCAAAATAAAATCACTCGACTTAAAGAAAAAAAAACGGGCCCTGACAAAGTTAATCTACCTCTTGTACCTCAATACTAGCGACACCAATTTGCCGAATATTTAACCGATCACTGTTTTCTGGCTGCTTGTATTTTTGGATAAAAAAGCTGAAAAAAATTTATTCGTTTTTTTTGGTCCTAAACTATCCATTATTTGTAGTATATAAGTTGGAACCAACCATATACATTAACAAAGTTTAATTATAATCAGTTGGGCGGTTTCGGTGATTAGCATGTACGAACACAGTGATAAATAAATATCAAAGCAATAAAAAGGTACCATTTTTTTTAAATTTTATTTGGAACATGCATTTCTTTTGTTTAAATGTTTGACAGATGTCGTGATTTTTTATATTACCATAATTTGAAAGGTAAATATCTGCCTTTGAAAGGCAATGATCATGAGACAAATATTTTTTTAATAAATAATTTCAGCTTCACAAATCTTAGAATTATAATATCCCGCCATTTTTAAAGGGGCTGCGCTTGTATATTAATATTTCTGCGACACTACATTTTTATTTTGCGCAGTGTAAAGCCAAGGGATTTATCTCACAACAAACAGCTAAAACCAATCTCGTTTACTCTAAGTCAGTTTCTCGTAAAGTCGTAAAATAAAGAATTTTAAGTTCATTGATTGGAAAAAGTTGTTTTGCTAAATGCGAAGATGATGTGTTGTGAAAAATCTATGCATTATATCTAGCAACAGTTTAATGTTCATTTTTTATTTGACTTTAAGAGCCAATGTCTAAAAACTTTTTAAGGCGATACAAAACTTTAATAACGGGCTTACATTTTAATTAATTCCGACGAATTCTTTAAAATATATATATTTTTAGAGCGATGCCCACGAACGTAAGTTTTTTTTAATATTTAAGATTAATAAAAACAGTACCTTACCATTAAAATATATTTTTTAAAATGGTAAGAAAATTCAATAATAGCGGTAAGCCCAAGATTTCATTATTCTAGACCAGGGGTTTCCAACCTTTTTGTACTCTAGAGCACATTCTAAAATATCGGTAGGGTGGCGGGCAACACGTATTTTTAATCGACAAACTCGGGGCAGCAATCGCAATCAAAATGACAACAACGCGGTTCCAGACGGGGAATGCTATTTGCACATCACTCCTTGTACAAGCCGAAAACCCGAAGTGACCCAATGATCGCCGAACCGATCGGGACGGTACGAGCACGTGACTACTGTCAGTTTTGCTCTCGGGGCCACGCTTATTGCTTTCACTGACAGACAGAGCTGGCAGAGTCATGTGCCATGTGTTTTGGCGCCTTTGGCGTTCATCGGCTCAGTTCGTGGCGTTCGTTTACTTCGGGTTTCTGCGTGTACAAAGAGTGATGTGCAAATAGAACTCTCTTTTTCAGGCTATCGTGGAGAGTGCAGTCTGGCTCGCCGCTAGACAGGTTGCGACAAGTACAGTCAGTAAAGGAACCATTCATACATACAATATTGCAAACATGCGAAAGTATTTAATAAACATAGGCACTCAAAAAAATGAAAACTCCAACAAATAAATAAAAACTAATTCACATTTTCAATTAATGTTTATGAAAAAATTATTTCACTTAATATTTAGTGGCGGGCACATACGAATCGACGATGAATTAGTAACTTTTTGAGGGATCCCTTTAGTAGCAAATGAGATTGTAGTAATACGTTCATGAGAAATAATTCAAATAAATTCCACAGAACATTTTTATACCACTATATCACGTTATCAATCGTTTTAGAGATTTGCTAGTGCAAATTCAACCGTAGGTCTGTCCAATACACCAGTTACGCACTTCGCATATATATGTGCATGGCTTCTTTACTTACGTCATTAAGATTCCGAGTTTATTTTCGGGCATTGTCTCGTCTTAAGAACACATGTTCGCTTTATTCCTTGCACTGCGGCAAAACACACAACCTTGGATTGAAAATTATCCGCAAAGTTCGATAATAATTATTTTTATTGATTGATGGATGGGTATATGGCTCCACAGCTCACGTAAGCACTCTGGCCATAGGAACACTATTTGACTTTCGAAATTTTGGTAGTAACCCAGTCCCTTTAATTAAGTTAACCACAGTAGTCATTGAATGTTATAGGTTGTAGGCATCTTGTGCTATCTCCCATGTTTCACCGTATTCCTTTGTCATTAGCCCAGTCCCTAAGGGATGTCACTGCATTACATCACGAATACCTGTTATAGGTTGTGGGCGTCTTGTGCTTTCTCCCATGCTTCACCGTAATCCTTTTACATTAGCCTAGTTCCTAAGGGATGTCACTGCATTATTACATCACGAAGATCTACTTTAATGTCACCGTTCGCTAACAAGTTTTAAAGCAAACTCGCCAATTTCTTGCCCACATATTTTAACAAGCGAATATGCAATGATATCGACATTTTTTAACGTATTTAATCCGATGTTTAAAACACACCTACACAATTTATTTTACGTTACAATATGATTAAATTTTTCGGAAAATTCTAAAATAAAATTAAAAAATACATAATTCTTACATTGTTACTAGTGGACCTCGTAATTCTTCGCGATTGCTAATGTCTTTCTCGAGCGCCTCTGAGTTCTTCCACCATTCGCTACTGTATACCACTATGTTATTGTTAAAAATCTACATTTTTACTACGACTTTAATACGAGTTACAGTGCAGATATTGCGTTAATAGTATTCCTCGGGGGTCCCCGACTTCTACCATTCAAAACATTAAAACTACCTTTAAACACTCATGTCACCAATAAAAACAAATTTAAATTTTCAGTGACGTTGGTCGACAACTTTTCGTGTTTTGCGAGTGCAATCTTATGCAAGCTGAATTTTTATATAAAAAAAGATAATGATCTTACCAATTGGTGGTGTAATGATCAGCATAGTTGCATTCCGAGTAGTTTATCGGGGTTCGATTCTTAGACGTAGATATTTTTATTGTATTTTTACTTCGATTTTACTTTTTGCTTTACATTATGCAATGTTTTACGGTTTTGATAAGTAAATTTTTTTTTGGAAATGTTGTCTGGGGCCGCAAGTCGAGTTGTTGTCTTGCTGACGAAATAAATGATAAAAGGGAACGGAAATGGTACTGCGACAAAGCCAAAAAAGATACACAAAAAAATCCACGGCGAATTGCACGTAACGCGGAATAGAACTCGTAAACTTTAGTCGGTTGCGCGTTAGAAAAGGTACTGATCGGTACTTTGCATTTCCTGGTGATAAAGAATATAGCGGAACACACGTGTTCCGTTATATTAGTAATTTACTAAAATTTTATCAGGAAACGGCCTGTCCCTTTTCTTATCAAGAGATTCTTATCAAATTAGCCGTACTCATTTTTCTCTTTGCAATTTTATGAATTTTCAAAAAAAAAATTATCACAGAACGATTTTTTTTTATAATTTTCATAACTAATTACTTATTTCTTACCAAACTAGCATTGCTTTGTCCAAATTCAAGTTGAAAAATCCGATACATTTAGAATAACAAAACAATTTTTATTTTCGTTTTATCTTTGGTAAGTTCTGTCACCAAATAAAAATAACCATTGGACTCTCAATAAGAAAATAGGAATCAAAATTAGATTTTCGCTTGGCTCAATCGTACTTTTCCACTTTTTAGCTTGTTGTTTACTTAGCCCACTATTACCGACGTGTTTACATGGCCAATTCCCACTTTTTAGCTTTTTGTTTACTTCTGTCGACCGCAGACCGGTTTGGGTTCCTCAGTAAACATTGGATTACCACAATTCAAGTAATGGCGGACATAACACCGCGCTTTATGCAGATCTCCTTAGTATATGTATATATAAATACGAAACTCGTGACTCGAGAACTAAAGATGATGTGTTGCTTATATAAATTGTTTTCAGAATTTAAAAAGCAATAATGAAGATTTGAATAAACCCAACGCAAGTTTTCCTTTTTTGCTATTCAAATTTTTTTCTCTTTTGCTCTTCGTCACAATTAATCTCTTGAAAAGTCCTTTAAAGAGTGTAAATTTTCATCCCAAGTTAAATACATTAAATATTATTGTGTGGCGATCACAAAACTGTTCATATTGTGGAAACAACGATGCTAGATGTACGTCTATAAACTATTGATGATGCCCACGGAACCTTTCAGAAAACACCAGAACTTCCAAATAAAACAAACATTTTGTTTTGTTGTTTTGTGCATAACAGATTGATGTAATCCTATTACAATACACATGAAATATACAAAGCTAATGAAATATTTTACAATAACCGATATTTTAGAGTTCTTGCCTAAGATGACTTTTGAAATCTACAAGGTCAATGTTGAAAATGTCAAGCTAGAGCAGCGGTCGGGGAACGGGGGTAAATTACCCCAAATGGGGTAAAAATGTTTTTTTGGGGTAATAAGGAAATATTTCTGTTTGCTATGGAAGACTGTGAAAATATTACTTTTGATGACATCAAGGATACAGTTATAAAACATCTGAGAGCGGTTCTCTGACTACTTTCCAGATTTTGATATAAATACTTTCAATTGGGTTGTAGATCCTTTTAAATATGAAATTGCTAACATACCAGAAGAACCTCTGGGTTTGGCAGAAACAATACTTGAACTTCGATCTAATACTGAAGCATGTATTCATTTTGAGAGCAAAGCCAATATGTCGTCTTTTTGGATGTCAAAAGCTACGAAGGCTTTCAAAATTGCACATGAGGAGGCGGTATAAAAGTTTCTGCCATTTGCAACAACCTATTTTTCCACTCTAATGAACATAAAAACGAAGAATAGAAATCGATTAAAGGCCGAAGACAGTATTCAAATTGCTCTTACATTAATTGTATTCATTATACATCGATTGTATTTTTTTCAAAATGGGGGGAAGGGGTAATATCAACTTACGCAAAAATATTTTGGGGTAATGGTTAAAAAAGTTCCCCGACCGCTGAGCTAGAGGTATCATTTAGCAGCACCTCTTATACCTCTTGTCATGCTATGCTGGGCTAGAACGTCCGTTCTGCAGTGTGGAATACAGAGCAAGTCGTGGCGTCGACCCTGACGGTAGTTGTTCGGTACAACATCATTTACACGGTAAGCGTCTCATGTCCCGTTATCTCAAAGGAAAGCGTCGGGATGCGGAAATGATCCCGTTTTTAGAAAGTAAGGCACTCACAACACCGAATTGAGAGCAGAGAATAGTCTCAAGTTAGTATTGGTTGTTATCGTGCATAGATGTAGAAAAACACCCTTCGTTTAAAGATAGCTAATCATGTTACTAATTCCAGCTGAGCAAAGACGCTTGAAGGTCTAGACTCGTTTTCACATAATGTAGTTTTGTTCAATTAAAAAAATTAGAGTCCTTACGGTGCGATTTGAAGTAGCAACCATTTGTTACTTATAAAAGGGCGGGAAAGCGATGGATTAGGTTAGGTTAGGAGTTTTAGGGCTAAAAAATACGGTCAGGTTAGGTTAGGTTAGGTTATGTGGATAGATCAAGAAATGTGAGAAATCAAACCTAACCTTACCTAATCTCCCCACTTAACCTAACTGAACCGAATCTAACCTAATATTCCTAATTTTACCTAACCAATAATGTGTTTTTGAATACACGTTCGCAATACAAGGTTCACTTCATTGTTCAACCAATTTTATGTTGGTAGAATTAAAAAAAAAAAATCATTAAACCTTCCTACCCAGGAACTGGAGTCAAGAACTCTACCAACTGAGCGAAATTATAAAACAGGACTGACCTTTATTTCGTATATTAACTACTTTAATGTCATTCAATTTCACAGAAATGCGTATATGTCCGCGTGTTTGTACGCGATTGCGAAAGTTGAAAGAATGCATTGTCATCGACAACGATTCTAACTGTCGAGTTTTATTGCGGATTATCGGCATTTTGATTTTATGAAAATTTTTGGTGAACTGTTCGTTTAGTTTCTGTATTCTCCACGGAAACAATTTACAACCTCGGTATAGAAGTGGATATTTGATATGAAAAAGTTGTTTACTGAATTTGGACAGGGATTATTCGATGACTCATTCGACTATTTCCCCTGGGGATCCGGTACTTGGTGACGTCACTGCTAGGAGAAAACAAGAATTTAAAAAATCTACCCTTGTGTTTTTCTTTACTCCTGGGACAAATATTGTTTATTGAGGTATTTTAAGTAGGTACATAGTTATCTATGTCTTAATACAATCCTTATATACATATACATATAATTATAGTAACACATTTAAAATGAATCAATCACATATTTTCGTAATTTAATTTTAAATGTTTTTATGTTTTCTTGTGATTTTATTTCTTCTGGTAGCTCTCCAAATATCTTCAACGCTCCGTACATCAATGACTTTTGACTCTGTGTTTTTTTCCTGAAGGGGAGTCTCAATTCATTTCTTTTCCTCGTCTCATGCGTGTGTTTGTTCTGTAGTTTATCATTTTTTCTTAGGAATTCACTAGACGTATGGCCATTGATTATCTTGTAGATTAAAAATATGGTATTAAAGTAAATAATTTAAATATACCAAATTATACTGAAATTAACAAAAATTATTACTCCCAACCGGAGCCAGTGAGACCATTTCATCCCTAATTGTGTATGTTGTGGGGCTAAAAGTAGTGAGGAGGGTGAAGGAGATGGGACAGAGGAAGGTGGGGTAATTGGCTATTCAGATCTGGTCATCAAACATGTTGTAAGGCTGAAGAAAGTGGGTAAAAGATGGAAACCGAAAAATGAAGGTTAGGTTAGGTTAGGATATGTTACAGTTAATTAGATATGGTCATGAAACACGGATTTTAATTTTTATTAATGTGAATATCGCGCAAGAGTCCCAACTGCTCCGTCTGGAGCCAGTGAGACTATGGCATCCCCAGTTGGGGTATGTTCTGAGGGAGAGAAATTAAATGGGTAGATTTAAGTTTACTAGTACCTGGCTAAACCGATCTGGTCACTAAACACAGCCAAAACCGATTTAAGATTTTCACGGCCAAAAGTATTTTTGTTATTTGTTTTTGGGGTATTATGCCGTGTTGCGCTAACTCCTTCTTTAGCCAACGTTTCGGACAGCATTTCAGTGTCCATCATCAGGGCAGATGTCTTATTTGAGGTTGTGTTAAAATGTGAGCTTAAGTATGAGGTTGTGATACCGTGTTGCCAGCTCCAACCCTCTGGGCTAACATTAACGTATCATTTTTTTTTTTTTTTTTTTTATTTTTTTTTTTTTTTTATTTAAAGTGGTTTTCTTCGTTTAGCTCTGGTGTATCCGTCAATTACCGGATACCAAGAACTATTAAGCTTAGCTCCATCGTCTCTATTAATGTTTACAGGATTTTTATGAATTTCAATGGCCTCCGTAATCAGCCGTGCTCTATAAGTTTTCGGTCTCCCCAGGATTTCAGGAACAAATCCAAAGTAATGCCCGGTGTCAATCAAATGCTCGGCAATTGCCGATTTGTCAGGGTGGCCGAGTTTACAAGGGGGGGGGGTTGTTAGAGAATTTCTGTAAAACATAATAATTCCCCACACGAAAATTCAAAATGAGTGCTCCCCACAAAATGTTTGAAATCCATGGGGGGGGGGGGGATGTTACAGAACTTCGCTGAAAAAAAAAAAAATTCCGCACAGCCAAAAACATCATATGTAATTCCCAACAACAATTTTCGAAAATTTCCGGCCGCGAAAAATATTATATCATATTATATTATAGCCTTCGTTGATAGTAACACTGGTAACCATTTAACTTTAGAACTGTCAAAATTTTATGTGTTGCCACGGGCAAAATTATTTGCGCGCATGTTTGTCTGTCAAATTTTTGTTTTTTAGAGATAGATCTAGCGTGTGCAGTTATGGTGTGCAGTAGCAACACTCTTATAGAATATTATATTATATAGATAGTATATTATATACTTATACTATCCTCTTCGAGTTTCAACGTCTGTACGTCAAAGTCGCAATTAATCTCAAATTAACGTGATATAGAATGCCAGATTTTGTAAATCATGTTCCTGATATTAAATGTATGGAGGGCCGCACAAAATAGCTCGGCGGGCCGCAGGTTGAGTATGACTGCTCTAGAACGTGCCACAAACATATTATTTAAAATTAATAAACTTTGAAATAACTCAATAAAATTTATTTGGGCACCGGATTCGTAGCAAATGATCGTCACCGCTGAACCACGGAGACCTTTGTATCTACTATATAATTATTTTTCTATCGGTGTTTGTCTTCAGTAGTACATTATAACAATGACTTCACGGACGAGTCAATGTTTCAATCATAGAATTATAGTATATTATTTCCTTTAGTTCATTTATGTCTTCCTTTGTTGAAAAACACGCACAGCGCATGCTCTGAAAACAGGCACCTGTTTTTGTTCAAAGAAAATTGTCTCTCATATTATTTTTTCGTGTACAGGATGTTTCAGAAAGATTAATATATGTACGTACATGTTGTTTGCATTTCCGATTATTATCACCACATATCATGATTTCGAAATCTGCGTTACTAGTACTAGTGCAGTTCCGCAGACTTGTTTTAAGCTGCAGCAAGAGTGAACTATGGAGCGATTGTGTGTTTTGCAAAATAATTTTATTTATTTATTGCATCTCACTATACATAAAACACCTTTTTTACATAAAAATCAAACTCACTAGGACTAAGCCTGTATCGAGGTTAACAATTTATATTTGAGTGAACAAACATAAGATTAATCACAAACATAAAGTAATTCTACATACAAACACAAAATATTTCAAAATTAGAGAAAAAAATAAGTATTAGATGTTTATTTATTTAATATCAACGGTATAAATATACCATAAACAATGATAACATGTCACAGTTAAAATATTTTAAAAAAAGAATTACAAATATATGTGGCATTTGATTGTGAAATGACATTAGAGAGTAAGTAGGTAAGTAAGTAAACAAGAGATACAAGTACATAAGTTTGTATAGTGCAAATAAGGTAGAATTAGATTAAATTAATATTGATTGAAAAGATTTTATAGCATAGCCCTCTTGTACCTACCTTGCGTGCAGTTAAATAGATCTGCCACATCTGCGTATCTATTACTAACTTCATGCAACCTAGGTACAAGCGAGTGTTTGGAATACTCAGTCCTGATATTGTTGCATTTAAACAAAATTTTAGAACGAGTAGCTCTCGTGGGTATATGAAATTCAATGAGGTTAATTAAATCAGGACTGTCTATACTACCATTTACAATTTTGAACATAAATATTAAGTCGGATATAATTCTTCGATCTGAGAGTTTTAATAAATTTAGATTTTTCATCAAGTAATTATAATTTATATTTTCAATGGGAATACCGAGTTTAAAATTAATGTGTCTTAGGAATTTATGTTGAATTTTTTCGATTGAATCTGAATGTAATTTGTAGTGGGGGGACCAGATCGAGGAGTTATATTCGACTTGACTACGAACCAGGGATGTATACAAAATTTTTAATGTTGAAATATTCTTGAAACCTCTGGAATTTCGAAGAATGAAGCCTAGCATTTTCATTCCTTTATTATTAATATTATTTATATGCCATATGAAGTTTAATTTAGAGTCGAAAGTTATCCCCAGGTCATTAATTTCTTCGACAGAGGTAAGGATTGAGTTATTGAGTTTATATGAATGAATAATTGGTTGATTTATTCTGTAAAAATTAATTGAATAACACTTATTTATGTTCAGGTGAAGTTTGTTAAGAGAACACCAATTAATTAACCTGTTCAAATTATTTTGTAGACAGATACAATCTTCAGCACTTTTGATTATTTTAAATATTTTTAAATCATCTGCGAAAAGTAACGTATTAATATCTTCATCAAATATATTTACCATATCATTTATGAACAGTAAAAATAATATTGGGCCTAAATGAGACCCCTGTGGTACACCACTGGTAGCAATAAATTGATTGGAAATGAACAAATTGATTTTTACAAGTAAAACTCTATTAGTTAGATAGCTAGCAAACCATTCTAAAAGTTTTCCGCCAATACCGAGCTTACGTAGTTTGATCAGGAGAATTTTATGGCATACTTTGTCAAAGGCCTTGATAAAGTCCGTATATATGGAATCGACTTGAGTTCTGTTAGCTAATGCGTTTGATATATAGTTTTCATATAACGAGAGATTTGTCAGAGTTGATCTACCTGACAAAAATCCGTGTTGATTCGGAACAATGAGATTTATTTATTTATTTATTTACGGAGAAATAGTCCATTAACAACATATTAATTACACGAATAAGTTTTATAAACAGAGATGACAGTGAAAGGAGAGCATATATAAATGAGGAGCGAAGACAATAACAATGACAATAATAATATAAAAGTAAGAATGGGAGATAATAATAAGTCAAAGCATGAAGATGGTTCAAAGGGCATTAGAAATTAGACATTGCGTATTGACTGTCGAAAGTCATTTAGGCATATACCACAAAATTCAATGCTTTGACTTGACAGTGAGTTGACAAGTCTCGACAAAGGAGAATGGTATCCATAATTGGTAGAATGTTGATTGACAAACAGCAATTCATTATTTCGGAGTCTACGGGAAAGGGTGTTGAATTGGATAAGTTGCAACAAAGCAGGTGAGTCTGTAATACCATTGATAATCTTGAATATGCAAATCAGATCAGTGTCCCTTCTACGTTTCTCCAAAGAAGAAATGTTTAAAGTTTGTTCAACTTCATCATATGAGTACTCTCCTCTTTCAAGACCCAACCTCCAAGCGATTCCTCGTAGGAAGCGATGTTGTACGGATTCTATGTGACAGATGTGGACAGCATAGAAAGGAGACCAAATAACACTAGCGTATTCAAGGTGAGGGCGAACTAACGAGCAGTAAAGAGTTTTAAGGGTACTTATATGTTTAAAGTCAGAGGTTATTCTATGAACGAAGCCAAGTAGTTTAAGTGATTTGTTAACAATGTTGTTAATGTGCTCACGGAAAGAAAGTTTGCAGTCTAGAGTGACCCCAAGATCCTTGATAGATGTTACAGTAGATAAACAAACATTGTTTAATTTATAATCAAACTGAATAGGTTTTTTGGTTCTATAAAAGGACAAAATTTTACATTTATCAACATTAAGTTCCATGCAGTTTATTTTGCACCAATTATTAAACGAGTCAATATCACGTTGAAAATGTAAGCAGTCAAGGTAGGATTTAATTGTCTGAAGAATCTTATTATCATCCGCAAAAAGCCAGAAGCGTGTATGAGAAAAAACTTTGGTGATATCGTTAATAAAAAGGTTGAAGAGAAGCGGGGCCAAATGAGCTCCTTGGGGAACGCCGGACGTTACGTCAATGTTAAAGGATTCAAAGTTGTTTATTTTAACCCTTTGTTTTCTATCGCTCAAGTAAGAGCGAAAGAATGATAACAACGGGTTTCTAATGCCTATAGCATAAAGTTTGGCCATGAGAATCGAGTGATTTACTTTATCAAAGGCTTTGGAGAAATCAGTATAGAGTACGTCAACCTGAGTGTTGTCTTCCAAGGCTTTAACAATGGTATTTGTAAAGGACAATAAATTAGTTGTTGTAGATTTCGCCGATCTAAATCCATGCTGTTCATCAATCAGAACATTTTTGAATATAGGAGTGATTTTCTTTGTAATTATCGACTCAAATATTTTTGGAATACAAGATATAATTGATATTGAGATGGTTAATACATGGTGAAATTTTATCAAGTAATAGTTTTTCAAAAAGTTTAGGAATTACAGATAGCTTACATATTGGTCTATAGTTAGTAACATCACTTTTATTACCCTTTTTAAATATAGGAGTTAGATAACAACGTTTCCAAATATCAGGGAAGCACCCTGTGTCAAGGGATTGATTAAACAATAGAAAAATCGGCTCAGCCAGTGAAGTAATGCAATTTATCAGGATATTGGGATGTACATTATCAGGTCCAGCCTTTTTGTTTTTGTCTAAGGATTTGATTTTACTTATAACGTCGTTTAAGTTGATGTGTATGGCAGGGATATGTATGCTCTCGTTAAGCGACGAAGGTGGTATATAATTGTCTGGGATATCTTCGTCATAGACGCTTTTAAAATAATCAGCAAAATAGTTAACTTTTACATTCATGTCAGTACTACTCTTTTCTTTGAAGTGCATTGAAAGGGGTAAACCTTGTTTGTTTTTTCTAAGAGAGTTAACGTGAGTGAAAAAGTTTTGTATATTAGAAGGTATAGAGTTTTCGATTCCATTTATATAATTGAAATATGAATTTCTTGATAGTTTTTTACATTGAGTTCTATAGTTGTGAAATATCTTGTAGTCGATAAGAGAGTTCGATTCTTTAAAGTTTTTGTGTGCAATTTTTTTACAGATAACTAGGTTAATTAGCTCGCCACTGAACCATTTTGGGAACTTCGCTTCCTTGAAGTGTGAAAGTGGTACAAAGCTTTCAATGGCCTTATTAATAATTTTGTAAAATAATTCAAGATTATAGTTAATAGTATTATTATGGTGAAGAAATGACCAGTCTTCATTTGCAAGATATTGATTCATGTTAGAGTAGTCAGCTTTGGAGAAATTATAAGTTAGATTAGGAAGAACAGTTGTGTCATCTGGTGGGTTATTAGTAGTGATGGTTAAGCTTAGGGCGGGGTGGTGGCAGTCTAGGGGGAGAAGCTCGTCAACTGATTTAGCAATATGGACTGAGGTATCACTGCAGAATACTAAATCCAGCAGCCGATTATTGGTATTGTAGACTTGATTGACTTGATGTAGAGAGAGTAAGTTCGTCATATCTATTATTTCGCGGGCATTTTCTGGTAGGCTTAAGTTATTATAAGAGTCCTTATTCATCCAATCAATGCAAGGGGTATTATAGTCACCAAATAAAATTGTTCTGGCATCAGGGTATTTATTTTTAAAGGTTTCGAGGTCATCTATGTGGTTTCTGTAGACTGTGATATTGGATCCAGGAGGAATGTAGACACATCCCAGTAGAATTTTGCCTGATTTAGTTTTTAGTAAAACGAATACCTGTTCCACGTCCAGATGTTTACAAATTAATCGAGTGGATGGCAGTAATTTTGTAACGGATATAAGAACTCCTCCTCCTCTGGTTTTAGTACTAGTGGCTGGATTTCTGTCAAGGCGGTAGGTGTTGTAAGATGAAAATCCAAGTTCCTCGGTGTGAATATCAGGATCAAGCCAAGTTTCGGTAAGAAGAAAAACTTCAATGTGTTGGAGTAGTGGAAGAGTAGTTTGTAGCTCTATGAGTTTGGTACGGCAGCCTCGGATATTTTGGCCGTATCCGATGATGTGTTTGAGTTTTTTGAAGTTGACCTTATTATTGTGGGCTTGTTATTCATATATTTTATTGTTAACCCAACTTCTCCTCCCTTTATCCGAGTTTCCAATTCTTGGCGGAGGTCCGACAAGAATTTTCGTTGGTTCGGTGTTTGGTCGGAAAAGATTTTAACAGTGGAGTTGGTCAGATAAAAGTTCTTTCTCCTGAGGATATTTATTGCTTCAGTGGAGTTCTTTAGAATAACCTTAACGGGCCTAGGTTTATCCGGCCTCACTGCTCCAAGGCGTAAAGTGTTGATAGAGTTAATTTCAATGTTACTATCAATCTTATTCAAGATATTTGTAATTTGTATTTTGTCATCTTGTATTTTTTCTATTTGGTTGAGCTTAGAGCTTTCAGGAATATTTATGATTATTAGATTATTTGCTCTTTTTTTCTTTCTTCGAGTTCGTCGGCTGCTTCACAAGTAGATACTACTGAGCTAGGTTTATTGGACAATGCTTTAAAAGCTGACAGCTCACCCTCGAGTGCTGCCATTTTGGCAGCCATTTGAGCAATGGTTCCGAGAATAGCATTTGTTTTTGGTACCATTTTTGCAATTTGATCTTTGTTTAATTTGCTTGTTGGGTCAATTATTAATTCAGTGAGGGCCTCAACCGCGTTTCTCGCCAGATTGATGTATCCTTGGGAATCCATTATATTAACTTAAAAAATTTTTTTTTTTTTTTTTGGAAAAATGGAGGATGGGTCAGCCTGTATTTAAGGTGGAGTGATTTGAAGTAGATACTAGGGACCCAGCCGCGCGGTAGTAGTTTGGGTGACAATAATACTTAATGTTTTGACTTTTAATTATATTGACAATGCTCACTCAGTTATGAATTTAGGAACCAGCAGGATCGTTCTCCGACTTCCTTAAACTTGCAGTCTCTCAATGACTCGTTAACTTGTTAGTTTCACTGTTTAAAAATACTGTAAAATATTAAATTGTGTTAAGCGTAAAATTGAGTGTGCTCTCCGTGTCACTATATAAGGTTAACTGATGTGTTACCAGATGGGTAATTTGAAAGTATATTGTAACAATATTTGAACCATAATTATTCATTATTCAAAAGAAGAAGCAAAGTAGATAAAAAAGACAGATAGGGTGTGATTTATATTATTTAGCTTTTCTATGTTTTTGATGGAATTATTAAAGTGGGAAGGGCGTATAAAACATCCAGACAATAATTAATTTTAATTAAAAAAATCTAATAAATATTCTCATTTTCTTCGGTTAGCCATAGGTTCAAAACAAAGGGATCAATATTTGTAACTGATCCACAAAATGTCTTTTTTCTTACATGCCATTGTGTATATGAACTATGAATATTTTGTCTGTATAAAATTGCACAATGAAACATTGTATACTTTGAACTATGAATATTTTGTGTGTATAAAATTGTACAATAAGACATTATCTATTATGAACTATGAATATTTTGTCAGTATAAAATTGTAAAAATAAGACATTATCTACTATGAACTGTGAAATTTTTGTCTGTATTAAATTGTACAATAAGACATTATCTAGTATGAACTATAGATATTTTGTCTGTATAAAATTGTACAATGAGACATTGTATGTATACTATGAACTATGAATATTTTGTCTGAATAAAATTGTACAATAAAACATTGTATACTTTCAATTATGAATATTTTGTCTTTATAAAATTGTACAATAAGACATTATCTATTATGAACTATGAATATTTTGTCTGTATAAAATTGTACAATAAGAAATTGTCTACTATAAACTATGAATATTTTGTCTGTATAAAATTGTACAATAAGACATTATCTATTATGAACTATGAATATTTTGTCTGTATAAAATTGTACAATAAGACATTATCTACTACGAACTATGAATATTTTGTCTGTATAAAATTGTACAATAAGAAATTGTCTACTATAAACTATGAATATTTTGTCTTTGTAAAATTGTAAAATAAGACATTATATACTATGAACTATGAATATAAAGTTTTTGGCTATAGGTAATGATTTATTGTAACAATAATGAATTCTAGAGAAAATTTTCAAAACATATGTTCAAAAGCATAAACTTTGTGGCCCGGGATAAATAACAATATAAACACATGAATTCGTTTTTTTACCATTTTATTTCAATTACACTCAACCGGTTTCATAAGGAAAACATTGTTTTAATATTCTCTTGATGAAGGAGGGGTACTTCTGAAATTAAAATGAAGTGGTTAAAAACAAATTAATTTTACAATAAAAATGTATAAGTTTGTTTTAGACCATTAAAGTGGTCTAAAACCAACTTATATATATTTATTGTAAATTATGACGAGCCACAAAGTAAATGCTTAGTAGAAATGTGCAAATTTCTTTGCGTATATTGTAATTTTCTTATATTTTAAAATAAAAGGCAAACATACAAAAGGGTTGCGAATAAACTGACAATAATTTGAAAATCTCCGACAAAGTAAGCCGAAAATTTTGCTTGTGTCGTGATGGAGTGAAGGATGACTTAGCCAGTCAAAAAATTGAACTCATGATACCCAGACGCGATGCCAACTCATAATTTTTTTAATTTATTTTATTTTATCCATTTGTACGTCGAAGTTTATAAATATGTAATTTGTTATTAATTACAAACAAATATTTTTATTATTTATTGCATTTTATTTTTTTAATATGGCTCCTAAAATTCAGCTGTCAATTGGTGCGGACTTTATGGTTTCTGGCAGCACATTATAATATTGTATTCCTTTGTACATTAAACTATTTTGTGTAATGTATTATGTTTGTGAATAACCTTGTTGTACATTTTTTTCTTAAGTATTTTGGTAATAGAGTGTTTATTATTTTTTGTATAAATATCATCGCGTTCAACGTCAGCATCTGTTTCACTGATAGCCAATTTAGTTCCTATAACATTTTAGTTACTTTTGAAAATCTCTTTCGCCTAAGTATTATTCTCAATTCTGTATATTTCGTTCCTTATCATTACATAAGAAACGAATTGTTAAGCAGTGGTTAAAATGTGTAGCAATAATGAAGTTGTATTTAGTGGATTGTAGTTTTTATGGATTTTTTTTACGAAAGCTTCCAGCATGCTTATTAAAGGTTAGTTTATAATCTAATACAACTTTTGTATATACTCAGAATGCTCGTTAAAGGTTAGTTTGGAATCTAATACATCTTAAATGTATATTCAGCATGCTTGTTCAGTGTTAGTTTAGAATCTAATACTACTTTTGTTTTTACTCAGCATGCTTGTTGAAGGTTTTTTTGGAATCTAGTACATCTTTAGTGTATACTCAGAATGCATGTAAAAGGTTAGTTTAGAATCTAATACAACTTTTGTGTATACTCAGATTGCTTGTTAAAGGTTAGTTTGGAATCTAATACATCTTTAGTGTATACTCAGAATGCATGTAAAAGGTTAGTTTAGAATCTAATACAACTTTTGTGTATACTCAGAATGCTTAATAAAGGTTAGTTAAGAATCTGATACAACTTTTGTGTATACTCAGAATGCTTGATAAAGGTTAGTTTGGAATCTAATATAAATTGTCTGCATACTCAGCATGCTTGTTAATCGTCAGTTTAGAATCTAATACAAATTATTTTAATAAATGTGAAAAATGTCTTAAAAATCTTACATCCATTGCGGAATACAATTTATCGTTTTAATATTTCGTGTAAGCTGTAAGTCTCATTATTTATTTAAAAATATATCGTTATATTTGCTATCTGCGTTACTTATTATTTCTCGTGTCTTATACTAATATTGTTACATTAAAAACTGCAATGGCGCTACTGACTATCTCAAACACAAGAATGGTTTTCGTAACTGATATGGTTAGTATGGTTGAAAAATAAATAGCCTTCAAACTAATATCTGAAAATCACTAATTAAAACCTAAAAAGTAATTATGGAAATTATTCTGAAAGTCCCTGAAAGAACTACCACAACTACACACACAACAACTGACGACATCTTCAACAATCTTCAACATCATGTCAATTGAACAACTCTATACTAGAACAGTACTCTCTTAACTTCATAAATACAAAACTCAAGAAAAACAACTAACACATTTATTAGAAACAATAAATCTAAAGGTCAAAAACATATCCAACAACCAACTACAACATACAACATTTGTGAAAAAAACTCCCATTACTATGTTAGTAAACTCTACAACCAAATCCCACTCTTATTCAAAACTCAAACAGAAAAATAGTTTTCGTAAAATATGAGTGCATCCATGGATTTTTCAAAGAGTATATAATTATAGCGGATGGTAGAAACTAGGTTGCGACAAAAAATAGTTGCATTGACTTCAAAATTCCATATGGGAAGAGTTGTGAAAACTTCATAACCGAGCTCACCGTTCGGGAGTATTAACTAGTTTATTTAATAGTAACTACTTATGCTATTTGATAAGATGAAGAATTATTGTCTGTTTATCCTGTACCACCCAATATAACAGAACACTTGTGTTAGTACTAACTTGTGTAGTTCTATGTTTGAAAAACCATAGACGAAATCGACTAAAGAATGGTGAGTCATCATTCTTTCTCTCAGGGCGTGACGAAATTGGAGGGAAATCTGACATCTACTTACAAATAATGGCGACATTTATTTGCGACATCACTATTTCGGTATTATTTTATTCGTAAACAGGTGATTTATATAACAGATTCAACATATTCTCATTTTTTTATAAAATGGGGTTAGATGTTTGTTTGTTTATTGATTATTTAAGATATAAATAACATGATGTTGTGTTGACAAGATGTTTAATAAACTGTTTGAAATAGATGTTACACATTATTTTTAGATTTCCAACCTTTTCAACATTACCTAGGTCCTAATAAACGAATGAATTCAATAGTTCCTATACTTTTATCACAAGTAGAGTTAATTTAGAAATTAAACAATAATGGAACTGAAAATCATTATGATCCTTGGCTACTAACCGTAACAAGTGCATTTTATTTCTTAAAATAATAGATAGTACACCTATTTGCGGCACTTTGGTGTGGTAGATGCTTTCAGTATTGCCCTAGTGGAAGACCATAATTCAGAATCGAGACGATGCTTGAAATGGCTTTAGCCGTGTCTGGTGACCAATTATAAAGAGACAAGTACTACTTCTTCATCTCCTTCCTCTCCCCATTTCCTTCAGCCTCTAAACACACCCCAATTGAGGATGCCATAGACTCACTGGCAATAGACAGTTGGGATTTGTGCGGTATTCAAATTTAAAAAAAATAATACAATACACTGGAAAACGTATCGAATAGATGCTAAAACTTTTGGAATACTGTATTTATGAAGTTGTCCCTTTCTCGCTTTTAACAATAAGCAAGCGTAAACAAGACAAAAGTCTGCTTCTCAGAGAGGTTTGCGAGGGCGTCACTGTTGAAAGTGTTACATATGCATCAATAAACAAAAGTCTGTCATGTTTGGATCAACTCAAAAAGTGCGACTTATTATTGTATCAATAACGCGATGAATCGACGAACTTAAAAAGAACAAAAACAATTTTTTCGGCGCCGCCTCGCGTATTTTTGACGGCAAACAACAATGCGACGCCATTGTTGCTATAAATAGTGTTACCGCGTTAATGGAAATGGTGTTGCTATTAAACTGTATTTACGACTAATCGTGGGAAAAGATCCACGATATTAAAAAAAACGATCCTAAATGGTAGGTCTTCCAGCCCCCTCGAGTAAATTAATCACGCACTATATTCATAAGCCTCGAAACATTTAGTTGCGGTAAATTACACTAGGCTCGAAACAGTTAGGGAGGCAAGCTTGGGTACCACCGCTCCAGGAGCTATTTATTGGATAACCTACACCTCTGCCAAAGGACACCTCAAGTGGTAAGCTACAGCCGGTGGCTTAGGTTCATCGGGTGACGGGTGTTCAGGATGCGCTTACCCACCAGCTGCGTGGCGTACCAGATCGGGAGAGGCTTGTAGGGGAGATTCTTTGACTTCTCCAACTAGTCTCTCGATCCATCGCCTTGCGCTGCAGTGAGAGGTCTGTCCAGTATTCCGGGCCGCGAATATTATTTTTACACGACTTCATCACTAATGTCGTAAAGATTCTCACTTTATTTGAGAGATTTGATAGGGAAAATTTAACAGTAGCTCTGTCCAATACGTAGGGCGGAGCGCTGCATATTTTGGTGGATGGCTTCTCCATCTTCACCGACGTCGTTAAGATTTCGACATTATTTTAGGGTAGTGAGTTTAAAAAAGGATACTAGACCAAAAATCGACACGGAAGATAGAAGTCTTTAAAATGTGGATATATACTCGTAGGCCAATCCTCAAAATACCCAGAAGGGTATAATCAATTTAGAACTTTTTCTTCGAATAACCAAGAATTACTGTGAATTTGTGCCAGCTATGGAAATAAGAAAACTCTTATATCTTGGTCATATTATTAGTCTAAGTAATGGCCCGGATTAGCCTGAGTTAAAAAGTTTTTAAAAATCTGCAATATACTGTCAAGACTAACCCGACAAATAGTTTTTTTTTCATTTTCTGGCATGCAGCACAAACCTCAGGAAAAATTCCACAATTCCCAGCATATATGTGCGCAGTATAACACACAATTTAATAAAATTGACATGCTTAGTAAGAAAGTAATGCAAGAGTATAAAATTTATCGAGAACATATCCTATCCCCATCCTATCTTCCTCAGCCTTCTTCTTTTCCCTTTACTTTCTTGTTAGTTCAATGTTAGATACAACTCTATCCAACATTGGAATAAGATAATTTAACCTAGTTTAAGGCCGAGTGTAGTTTTTTATTAATTTAAAATAATGATAATATTATTAAGCAAATCGATAATGATAGTGTTTTCAACAAGTAATTTTTTTTAATACATTTTTTAAATTAACATAGGCTTAATTTAGCATTTTAGCTTTGTTATAAAAGCTGACTTTTTCTTTAATATAAATAAATAAATATTAAGAAGAATGACAATAAAAGGTTACCAAATTGATAATCTAGGTAAAAAAATTATGAAATACGTAGAAGAAGAAGACACGACACTGTGTGGCTTCGTAATCAAAGAAGAAGACGAATATGCTAGGTAGATACTAGCTCAAATATCACGTGTGATTATAGAAAAGAGTAAAGAAATATAGGCAGATTAAGATTGCAACACATAAAAGACACCCACTTTAAATGTGGTCCTTCGACCCGGATTTATTAGTTTCAAACTTACTAGTCTTTAAGACTGATTGAGTTATTTTGAACTTCTAAGCATTTCCTGAATTAAATTAAATTTTCCGACGTCTTCACGTGCTCAGTCTATTTTTGAAGACGTTTGTTTTGACAACACTAGCTTTGCTGTAAATATGAGGTGTGTTTGTTAAATGAATCTTTGGAAATCTAAGGAATTTTCTCTGTGTAACAAAGCGGAATTCGTTTTAAGCCTTGCTGGGACTATAGTTTTATTTATTTTAAAGTCTTATTTAACTATAACTTTTGATTTCAATTTATTTTCTTTTTCTATCTGGCATTATTTATCAAGATAATCCTCTGTACAATGGCAATAAAAAGAGCACGTAAATTCGCCGCAGGGGGTGCAGATATGCTGTCTTTTTATATCGACGCACCTTATCATATTATAAACTGATATCTCATACATACTCTTGACATAACCCGAGTTACGTATTTTATATGCCCTTTGGAGGCCTGTACATAAAAAATACAGGTGTACCATAATATGCGTAGCAATGATTTAATGCACATGACAAAAGGTCATGAACGAACATCAAAACAATATTGGATACAAAAACTATCCCTGTGGGACGCCTTAAATTATTGAAGCGCTGAAATTTTCAACAATCATATTCCAATTCAACCAAAAACCTCGTTAAAAACCAGATCCTTAACAAATAAAACACTAAACATACCGATAACACGCACCATACACGGACAAAGACACTTTTAATACTACGCTACTAAACTGTTTAATTGTATGCCGATTACTCTGAAGCAACTACTAACTGCAAATACATCCGCAAACATTCACAAAAAACATATCACAGCCTGGATCAAAAGTCAAGATATTTTATTTTTTCAAAACATAATAACTCCAGACCAAACATAACTAAACCATAACAAGTGTATAATAAATAAACACGTTTTTCGAGATTTTTCCAACTACACTCACACTTACAATATTTGTATTGTATATGCACAAAAATATGTTAATATATATTAAAATATTTTTTTTCATATTTACTATGAATTAATTTACAAAAACCATTAAAATTTTATGAATAGGTATTCAATTTACAAAAACCAAAAAAAAAAAAATTAAAATTAAAACTTATAAAAAATAAAAACTTTCTTCTACAACACATAAATACTTGTCACACCTATACATAACCACGTAAACACCTCAGCACAGGTTCTTCTAGTGAGGTGTTCACGAAACATACAATATTACTCACATACAGTTTCACCTTCTCAAACCTACCTTACACACAACATATTATAGTTATAAGTTTGAAATATATCATGTACAAATATAAATAATTATGTGAACACTGTAAATATTATATAGAAATAAATAAATAAATTGATCTCTCCGTCAAAAACTCGGCAATCACACGGGGGAAGCCAATAAAATAAATACGGTTAAAACATTTCGGAAAGTGGGAGGTATCAACAAGTAAAGCACACCTCTACTTAAAATTAAAAGAAATCAACCACTCTGGTACAAATCATCAGTCTTAAACACATTTACAGAACAAAGACGAGTTTGTTTTTCACATTTAGTAGTTGTCTCGTTGCTGATGATCGTGAACCTCATTCCCATTGCTTGATCAACAAGGCACATTCACTCCTCGAGGTCGTGCGCTGCATGGAGAGCCCAAGACGCCGACCACAACGTTCTAGATGCCTGTGATATTTGGTCGCTCCAATGCACCCGTGGTCTTCATATGCTTCTTATATCAACCTTTCTGGTTCACTTAGCCAGTGCCCATGAGTTTATTTTTTTTTTTAAATTAGCTCCGCACAGAAGGCTTTGAGGAAAATAATTACCCTCAGAATCTTTGGGGAGCTGTGTAAAGATCATTTTAAGGAAATTAAGCTATGGAAAGGAAAGGGTATGAGGGGTGGGAAGGAATCTGGGGGTCAGTGTGTCCAGGAGTGACGGACGTATGAATCCATCCGTCCCACTGCGGTGCAAAACGATGGGTTGAGAGAGTCCGATTGAGAAGTCCGGAGGTCTCCCATAAGAGGAAGCTACAAGCCAAAAATGTGTATATTCTTGGTATACCTTATATTGTAGGTAATAAGCATTAAAATCGCTTGACAAACGGAGTCTAGGAACGTTCGATTTCAAGCACAAAACTGCTTTTTAATTATTTTGTAAATAATTTTATAAGAAAGCAAAAAAGTTAATCAAGTAAAACTGTCACAGATAATCTTAGTATATAAGTATAGACCTGGACAATAAGTCAAGACCTGGACAAACTTTACCCTTTGAACCCGGGCACCCGGGTTGCTAACGTAGCGTACCTATGGCAGAGGTGTTGGCCGTCCAGTGAATGATTTAGCCTTCAAATGAGTTTGCTTTTAATCCAACAATAAACATAGTCAAGGTAGAAAGAATGTTATATATATATATATTAACAGGTAGAAATCAGTAACTCAAAAATAGCATAACGACGAGTAACTCACTAGACTCTATAAATAGTGTACCACAAGGAAGCAGACCGGGACCGCTTCTATTTATAATTTACATCAATGAGTGATGTGAGCTGTCAATAAGAGGAAAAATTATAACGTTTGCTGATGATACAATAGCTATGTTTGAAAGAGAGGATTGGACTGGAACTATAAAGCAGCGGCTTGATAAAAATCTAGGAGTTAATATTGACCTGACAAGACATGATAATACTTGCACATATTTAATTAACATAGTCAATGGGGGATTGGACTCACCCTCTGTGCTTTCCTCTTGTCCGCTCGCTGGTTCTGGTGGTAGATGCGTGAGAAGTTGGACACGATGACGGGCACGGGTAGCGCGATGACGAGCACTCCGCTCAGCGAGCACACGCCGCCCACAATCTTACCGGCTATCGTGCCCGGGACCATGTCGCCGTATCTGCATAAGAAAAATACATTTGTTATAGTTGAAGTCTTGTTTACCTATTATACATTTAAAAAGGATTCACTGACTGGAGGCAATGCGGTTGTGAGTTGCAATTAGAAAAATTGCTAGCTTTTCAGATTTCGTACGACGTTAATTCCTTCTTGAAAATGGTTCCGTGGATTGAATTCTTTTTTCGGCTTTTTCAATATTTCAGAATATGATGTGTTGATAATAGAACCAAATTTATGCTTATTGCTATCATTGATAGGCTTAAAATATTACACACAACCGTTTTACATAGCACAAAAATAATATGAATTCATTTTTCGGCTTTTTCAATATTTCAGAATATGATGTGTTGATAATAGAACCAAATTTATGCTTATTGCTATCATTGATAGGCTTAAAATATTACACACAACCGTTTTACATAGCACAAAAATAATATTTATAACATATATTCACCAGAACTCCTGTTTAAAGAATTTAATCTAAATAAAATTCACCAGTATATAATTTATATTCTATTATATATAAAATGAAATTTTGAATATGTCTGCAGTTTAGTCCGAGATTGATGAAATTTTGCACACTTAACTTACTAAATGTGAGGAAGGTTACTGTCTACATGAGATTTCGAAACACCACCCACCCTTTAACCGTTGGAACGCCAGACCCTTTTTGAGGGAAATCAAAAATGAACTCTGAAGTGGTTCAAGTGCAAGCGGTTCTGTTAAAAAAATATACACTTTCTCATGGCATTCAGGTTTAAATCGCCTATCAAAAAAATTCCAGCTAGAGTGAATTTCCATTGCTAGCAGCGCATGAACGGTTTGTCGGCGGGAAAAAACTCTTGTCACTGGTAAACGAATGGTTTTCCAGAGTTTAAAGGTATTTTCATACTTCTAGATGATTTGCACACGCGATGTTCAAATTATGAAGAAAATTACTGAATTCATCTGATTTCGAAAAACTCTACATAAAGCCCGGGAAAAGCCGGGGACTTCAGCTAGTTCTTAGATAAAGCAACAAATTCTCTCAAACTCGGAGTTGAGATCTGGCGTTATGAAATAACAGACCGTTTTGGTTTCACATTTCTAGAGCAAAACAACTAAATATTTCTAGTTACATAAAAACTTTAGAGCCTTATGTAAAATATTCATTAAATATAATAAAAATAAAACAGGTCGGTGTTACGTATTTTTCAAAATGCTTTACTGAAAGACAAAATAAATTATTAAGATAAATAATTAAAATTATTGTAATAAATTTCACCAAAACCATTTATTTCATAGATCCCCAATCAAACGGAATTAATGATTAACTCATGGATATTTTAAAATTTAATTTATTCCTGAGAATTCCTTAACCCCCACGATTTCCATACCTCGCTTTACTTTCAATATTACAACGCGGCTTATGGATGACATCTGAGAGATTAATAGATCTCACAGTTCCTCAAACTGTGGTTCATTACTCAACCGAATGTTATTATTTTGACAAGCCACCTTTTTAGAATCTGGGGTATGAGAAAAGAAAAATAATTAGAGGATGTGTTAAAAAAAATATATTTTACTACATTTATTTTTTCAAAATGACCTGTAGTTAAACTATTTTTTTTTTACCTCCTGTGTCATTTTTAAGAAAATAAATTATAAGAAGATAATTACTGTATATTGTAAAAACTGTGTTCGCGTATTTAATATTTGGTGACTGGCAAGATTTATCAGCTTGCCGCACTGAAGCGACGCGTAAAACCCATGGGCTGTAGCGGCGAATACGAGGATTATTCCGATTCGAGCAACCTTGTTTCATTTAACTTATTCCCGCGTTCAGCTTCTGATAATTTTATGTCGCAGATACATCTTGAGTTTTTTAATAAAAATAATCTACCAAACGATTGTCCGTCTTTATACAGGATTTTCCAATAAGAGGTGTTATTTTGATATTCAATCATAAAAGATCAATGGTTTCGTTGCTTGTGTGGCACGTAGCGCCGTTTTGTTGAAAGTAAACGCTGTCCAGATTAATACTATTCAATTTTGGCCATAAAAAAATCATTAATCATCTCTCGATAGCGCAATCCATTCACCGTAACTGTTGCTCCAGCCTCATTTTCGAAAAAGTAAGATCCAATGACTCCGCCGGACGATAAACCGCACAAAACAGTCTCATTTTGAAGATAAAGAGGCTTTTCAACAATAATTCTTGGGTTTTCCGAGCCCCGAATGCGACAATTTTGCTTGTTGACGAAGCCACCGAGGTGGAAATGGAACTCATCACTCAAGATGATTTGCGTTTGATTCACTCAAGTGAATTTTAATAATTTCAATGCGTTGTTGAAGCGTTTATCGTAACATTTTTATAAATGGCGTAGTTTTTACTTGTCAAATGTAAAAAAATGACAGCTTCAAATGTCACATCTACCGAAATAGCGGGCTATTCAAAATAACACCTCTTATTGGAAACCCTGTACAAATCTACAATCTGGCGTGTAAGGCGTAGTATTCTGCAAGTAATAGCCTGCAAAATCTCTGGAAAATGTTAACGCTGTACATTTGCTTGACATACATTTAGCATCGATGGGATACAATAGAACCAGTTATGTAATTAAAATATCAGTAGATCTACATAGTAGTTATGTGAAAAATAGACCTCGCATTAAAAGAAGCGTCTTTCTTATTTCCTCTTACTTAATAAATCAAAATCAAAATTTCTTATGAAATCATAACATATATAATTAGGTTCATAAATACCTACCCGTACTTCATAATAAAGCGTATATTTCATGTAACTAATATATTTTTAATTTCAAATAAGTAATTACACAATTTGTCCAGAGAAACATTATCTCAATGACAACTCCTTTTTTAAAAAATTGTCAGGCATAGACAGGTAAGAACCATAATATTTAAAAAAAAATCGAATAAGAGAGTTCAAGTTAAACACAACAATTTCATATTTGAAAAAATAATCTTTTATGAATCATTTAAATAACCACCATTTTAACACGGAACAGGAACATACAAATATTTTTTTACAGACAGACGAAATGCAACCAACGAAGTCAATAAACTAGGTATTTTTTATAAAGCACGTTCAAATAAGTGCTGTTTTTTTATTTTATTCTCAACTATAAAACGCGGTGAAAATTTTCGAACGACCCTGTATGTGAAAACCTCACTAATTGAAACTTAACACGTTGAACGCCATTGTGGAAATGAAGAAACATTACCATTTTAAATTTGAAAAAAAAATACTCAGATGGCATCGGCGACCATCAAAACGTATTCCTTTTTTTTACCAAAATTTTCCATGAAAATCAAGAAAATTATCTGCGGTCACCGATGACCGTCATGGCGCTATGGGAGAAAAGTGACGATTTTCGTTATGAGGTCACCGGTGATCTACATGGCGTTCAACGTGTTAAAAAAGAAACCGACATAAAATAGTTCATGGAAAGATACACGAGATATTTTTTTAATTTATTTTTTTATTGAAACATATACTTAAACAAGGTTACAATATAAACACCAATATTTCAATCACTCTCCTAATAAAGCAGCTGCTTGTGTTTAGGAGAGGACAACAAAATATTTTAACATTTGTTTAAATTAAACTAATAATATTTGTAATTTAACAAAAAATAACAATAAAAGTAATAAAAATATTGGTTAGTTAATAGATGATTCAAAGAATTGAAAAGGCAAAAACATATTTCTAAACAATAAGTGAAGTTATGAGGTGGTACAAGAGTATTTTAATTTAATTTTTTTTTTATATTTTTCGTAGTTTTCTTCCGATCGTATATCAAGGGGTAATTTATTAAATAATTTTACACCCTTGAATATATAGTGACGCTGTGCTGTTGTGGTTCGTGCTAGTGGCACGGTTAGTCCTCCAACAGATATTATTCTTTTGCTAATATTCAATTGTGGTAAATTATTTTTACTGAAGAAATCTTTATGTATTTGTAGAAGTGCAATTTTGTCATAATTTTGATAATTTTTTAAGTGGGGGAACCGGGAAATCTTGAAAAACATTTATAGTTGGGTAGTAATATGGCTTTTTTAAGATGATTTTTATTAATATTTTTTGAATAGTTTCCAATGGGAGTAGGGATGATTTATATACACCCCCCCAAGCCACGATTCCATATTGTAGTACAGAGTGCGCAAAAGCATAATAAATATCTTTTGTCTTTTAGTATTTTTAATGATACAATATTTCTTAGTCTAAAAAATATATAGATCAGTTTTCTCATTCTGTCTACTGTGGAATTTATTTGACTTTTCCATTTGATGTTATTATCAATAATTATTCCAAGATATTTTATTTCTTCTTTACTACTAATGTTTATACAGTTTAAGTTACAAGGTGCGATTCTAAGGAGGCAATTTCTTTCGTGAATTTTTATGTTTAGATTTACATTTGAGATATTCCCTGTTAGGCTATAAGGTATAAAATGGGTTTTTTCGACATTTAGTGTCAATAAGTTTTCGTCAAACCATAGTTTAACGATATTTATGGCATTATTAGCAGATACTTCGACCTCGTTCCAAGAATCTGCTTCAATAGTTATCACTGTATCATCTGCGTAAGATTTAATGTTTCCAATGATTGGGAGTTCAAAAAGTTCATTTACATATAGTATAAATAGTAAAGGTCCCAAAACAGTTCCTTGTGGAATTCCAAAATCTATATTTTCTATTTCACTTAATTCGTTGTTTACTTTAACCTGTTGAGTTCTTTGATAGAGATAACTTTTTAACCATGTTTTAGCTTTGCCAGTAATTCCTATATTATTAAGTTTATTAATTAATTTTGAATGTGAGACACTATCAAAAGCTTTACGGAGGTCAATGAATATACTTAAGCACTTTTTGCCTCTATCTAATGTTTTGTAAATAAGCTTAGTTAATTCTGCAATTGCGTCTTGTGTGCTAAGTTTATCTCTGAAACCGTATTGACTAGGGTTAATACATTTTTGGTTATCTGTATAATCGGTTATTTGTTTTTTTAGTACTTTTTCGTGTATTTTTGCAATGTTGGATAATAAGGATATTGGGCGGTAATTGTTTACTTCTTTTGAATGTCCGGATTTATATACTGGGATTATAATGGCTTTTTTGTAGTTAGACGGGAATATTCCGTATTTAGTACTTACATTAATTATATGCGTAATCGGTTTGGTTAGAAAATTGCCGTATTTTTTCAAGATTTCTGTAGTTATACCGTCGTATCCTGGCGCACTACGACTACGAGTTTTTGACCGACGGTAGCGAAAAATTTGTTGAAAATATTTGCGCACATTTTTGGTTCACGGATAGCATTTATTTTAGTTCCATTATTGTTTATGACATTTATTGTAGACTTATTTTTATTATTTTTATTCATTATTTCATTTATAGTGTTCCATGTTTTTTTAGGGTTTTCCTTTGTAAAGATTATTTTCTCCCTGTAATATTTTTCTTTTGTGTCTTTGATAATTTTAATGAGTTTGTTCCGGAATATTTTGTAATCGTTTTTTACTTGGCTATTGGTAGGGTTTTTTTTGTATCTATGAAAAGTTTTTCTTTTTTCCGGATAGATATGAGTAATCCTTGCGTAATCCATGGTTTGATTTTCCTTAATTTAGAACTAGGTTGATTATTTATAAAGGTTGTACAGTCTGCGATATGAGCATTTAAAGTTTCTTCAAAGAAGTTTGCGCACATGTCTGGGTTTTGGCAATTTAGTATTGAGGACCAAGATTCGTTACTTAATTTATTATTTAATTTTACATTGTTCAATTTGGAAATTATGTTAATATTTTTTCTAGAGTCATTTAATCCTAAGTTTTTATTTAAATCATAAATTAAAATATTTGTATGGTGATCTGTTATATCATTTTTCCATATAATAGATTTAATTTTTTCTGTGTGTTTAATATTGCTCCATACGTGGTCCAGGCATGATGGCGATTGGTTTGCAAATTCTCTTGTGTAATTATTTACACATGATATAAAGTTCATTTCACTCATAGCATTTATATAATCTATTTTATTTTTACAGTGGTTATTTGGACCAATATTAATATTTAAATCACCTCTTACGATACAATTTAGATGGTTTTTGTTACATAGTATTTTTTTTAATTCTTCTATAAATAAAGATACATCAGAGCTGTGTGTTCGATATATTGCGATTATATTGAATGGCATATTATTTAAAACAAAATTTAATGACAAACAGTTTGCTTTGCATATGTGTATTTCGGTAATATTGATATCAGTAAATTTTTCTTTAGCGTATACTACAATTCCACTATTTTTATTAATCTGATAATTTGTATTGTAATTTTGGTAGTTTGGGATGATTAGTATATTTATGTTTGCATGTATGTGCGCCTCGGATAGTATTATGAAATCTGGCTGTGAACATAATGTATTTAAGGATACCAGAAGTTCATCCATGTTTTTATTTATACTTCTAATGTTTAGGTGCAAGATTGTTAGTCTATTTATTATATTGTCATTGATCCTATTGCATTCACTGGCTGCTTCACATACGTATTCTTCTATATTTAGATTTTTATCAATTTCGCCTAACCCTTAAATGCATACTGTTGCAAAACTGCAACATACCGTTCAAACCACCTTTAACTCTTTGGTGTATACTTAATGCATGCCGTTTTAGAATTATCAAGTTCACGGTAATATATTTTATCGAGTGGCATCACCTTTTTTTTCTTTCGCGAATGTCAAATGTCACTTTTTCTTTAACAAAGTGAAGATTCTCGAAAATTGGTTGGAGGTTATTATTACAGTTTGGTTTTGCTGTTATTATTTTGATTTTCTTAGGTAAGTAGATACAATAATACAATACTTATATGTAATAACTCGTATTTTTCCGGTACACTTATTAGTTTTGAGAATTTTTTTTAGGTTTTTTATTTTTTTTTCATACGTAAATTGTTCATATTATTTTTTATTAAATACATGGTGTTGTAAATCTACAACAATTTTTTTTTTATAAAATATCATTAAAAAATTACAAAAAAATAAATTCTTTATATTCCTTGCATATGCATGTAAATATCTACAAAATATATTTTTTTCCAGAAAAATTAATAAATCATGCATTTAAGGGTTAAGTTAAAATTTTCCATTGCATTTATTTAAGTGTGATAAAATATGTATATATAATTCTACGAGGAAATGAATAAGTAATAATGCTCATAATAATTAGTGTAACACTATTCTTGCTCGATTTCAGTTCATATCTAAAATTGTAGGTTTTGATTTTTTCTATAAGATTTATTTTATGTTTAGATAATACTTGGAGACATAGTAAGTGTTTGTTTAATTGACAGCAAAAATTAATTTGATTCGTTCTTCTTTTTATAATAATTACAATAAAAAATAGCTTGTGTAAGAATATATCAATAGTACAAGTGAACATATAGTGTAGAGATTTATTGCATATAGAATATTGGCAGCATGATATATTGGTTAGTAATGTATATAATAATAATTTTGACAAATTAATATATCTATAATTAGACTTTAGTATTCTATAATTTACTAGCCTTCGATAAACGTAGTTGTGGATTGTTGTTGTATTATCTATTTTCTGGTAGGAATATACAAATGTAGAACGTAAATGTAATGTATTGTAAAAATAAACATAAAAGTGTAGTATGTAGAGATGTGTTAATATGAAGAAAATATTTAGGTTTTTTATCCTCAATATAGAGAATGATTTAAATTTTTTGGTTTTAAATACATATATCCTGACTTTAAAGTATGTAAAATGATGAAAGATTTGTCGGTTTTTTAATGTATAGACTATAGAATTATTATTTTTTATATCTTGTGGATATTCAAAAATACATGCGTATTTGTAAGACATTGAGAATAGACATGAGTTATTATTATAGACATCTTTAAAATTTATAACAATATTCCAATTTTTGTTGCGTAAGAGCAAGTATTTTTTTGTAATATTGACAGTTAGTTTGATTATGGACATTTTTTTTTTAATTTTTAGTATCATTTTTGAATATTTCTTAGAATTTTCAGTTTTAATAGTAAGTATACTTGTTTTATATACTGGAGATTGATAAGAAACATCATGTTTTTTTAAAGCATATGTCATAGCATTATTAATTTTGTTAGTTTTTAAATTTTTGAATGTGCAGGTACATGCATAATATATTGACAATAAGCATGAGTTACTATGAAAAATATACCTTGAATCCAAATTAGTATTCAATTTATTATTTATATAAGGATTGTATTAGGACATAGATAACTATGTACCTACTTAAAATAACACAATAAACAATAAACAATTTTCTGTTGTGCGAATGCCAGCATTTTTTTATAATATAAACAGTTGGTTTTATCATTCGCATTATGATTGGTAGGAAATGACAGTTGAAATCTGTCATTTTGAAAAGTGCAGTTTACACACCTCGGTTGATTTGATGAAGCTTGACATTCTTTGAACAAGTAAGCAGCTCCACAGTGCGAGCAGGAAGGCAAATTGTTTTTCTCTTTCTGGTTGCAGTTTCTTGATGTATGTCCGTAGCGTAGACAGAAGTAGCATTGTATTACTGGACAGGCGTCGCCAACCGTAACTCGCTGGTAGCCAATGTTTATTTTTTCTTTATTTAATATAATCTTCCTGGTTGTGCTATCTACTTCTACTATGTAGTTATCGGTGTCATTGTATTTGTTTTTAATTATTGCTTTTATGTTAAAAATAGAATTTTTTTCTGTTTTTTGCGTTACAATTTTGACATCCTCATTTTTGTCCAAGATATCGTCAGTAAAATCTTCTTTGATGAAGTCGTTGAAAATTCCCTTGAATATCATTGTTGGTTTTTTCTTTGTTAATTCTTTGCAGTCAATATCGTGTAGATCTTTAGAAATTAAAGTTTGTAGTTTTTTAGCATCTTCTTTATTAACACAATCGATTACAATTCGATTTTGGGAGATTTTTTTAATGCCTTCAATGCATATTCCCAATTGGCTGGTTTTAAAGTGCCTTTGAATTTTATTTTGTATTTCTGTTGATGTATCTTTATTTTTTGGAGTAATTAAGATACTGTACTTGTTTTTTATATTTTTTTTGTTTTTTTATATCAGTATTTGTAGGCTGATTATTTTCCAGAAAGCTCATTTTGGTAGCAACAAGGCTTATATTCCCCAGCAGTTCTGTGAGCTTTGGTGACAATTTCCCCATTTGTTCTTTTGTAAACTTATTGCTTGGGTCCATTATAGTATTTTGTAAGGAATTTATAATTTAGTTTGCCGCAGAGATGAAAGAAAAGGTGTCACTGGTGTCCATGGTACTGCTTCGAAATGTAGAGCGGTAAAAGGTTTAGCGGCCCTGCGTGGACGATGTTGGTCGGCGGTCGAACGTCATAGTCACGTAAACACACACACACAAACTGAGTTCAACACTGGCACAGAGTTCGGACCGAGTAATCGCTGTTTATCAATTGTTTTGAGAGCAAACTTTTTTTTTTAAATTCAGATTTAGGTTATTACAGATGTACTAGTACAGCTTGACACTTCTTTACTAGACTGCTACCGCAATTCCGTATATATTAGTGCACTATTTTTTTGTCAAATACGTTTAGAATATTTACTTGTTTAATTTTAAACAGGAACGAAATTCACAGCGTGTTTCTGTACAGCGGATTATTGTTGTCTATACAGATATATGAGATATATACATTGCTTATCCAGTCACAGAGGGGTGATTCTTTGCACGATGTGTAACAAAAACACCGTTTAACGGTTGTGATGTAATTTTTCGTTAGTAAGGCTGCAAGAGTAAAGCTTTATGTCCAAATATAACAATACAGATGTACAATATATATTATAAAATTAAGTGTACAATGTGCGTGCCGCTAAAACCCAGAAACGAGTCCCGATACTATAAAGGGAGTTACATGGTGTGGTAGCCATCTCCCATCTCCATCCATCTCCATCCATGAAAAAGGTTCATGGACGTGCTTTTGAAGATATAAGGGCTAGAAATTTCGCCCTCTAGAAATTTCTTGAATAGTCCAAAACATTCTAGAGTATTCGAGAGCATTCCAGAAAACCAAGAAAAATTCTAGAATGTTCGGGAACAGTCTGGAATGTCCGGGAACATCCCGGAACATACCAGATCATAGAAAACTAAGAACGGGATTACAGGCCGTTTCCTGAGAAAATTTTAGTAAATTCGTAATCGTGACAATACATTGGTATTTATATTCTGTAAATAGTATAAAATAAAGTCAATATACACGTATGTCTGTTTGTGCGCTTAGTTCTTCTAAATTTTGCAACGGTGTTTGATAGGGTTTTTACTAACATTCATAGAATTTCTTCCGGAAGGTTTATATATATATAAATTAAATATTTGTAATACATGGATATTATATTTATTGAAAGTAAATAGTCAGCCAGTTATTATTAGGTGTTCTTTAATATAGATCCAAATGACTATCAGTTAAGTATCCTGTCCACCGGACTATAGACCATCTTAATGTGATAAAACAGAAACGTTTATTTACATAGAGGAATTTGGTTGAAGTATAATATTCTAAAGTTTCTACACGAAGTAAGATATTTTCAAATACTTTTCTTTATACAAGCAATTCACATAGATTTAACGAAGCATTGAATAATGAACGAAAACTGTGGATAAAAATAACGTCTGTAACTTTCGTGAAAGGGGTCGAGCTTCATCCTTTTCGACTATATAATCTAAAGAATAAGATGAATGGCGGCAAATATGACATTCCCTTTATCCGTTTATATTAATAAATTTCATAAAACGAATCTTCTATAGTGATTCTCCAACTGTAGGGAATTTAGGAGGGTCTTCTGCGACAATATTACCACAAACATTGAACCAAATGTTTGTGCAAACATGTGGGGTAGGGCCACAATCAGTGGCGGTTCTTCCCTTGGGTCAATTGTTGTTTGCCCCCCAAAATTATAAGACAATAATAATATTAAGTTGTGTGCATCGAAACAACTGGTCTTATTCTTAATTTATTTGATATGTACCGCGAAACAGCAGAGCTGCGAGTGACGAGCAGTGACATCTGTTGTCAAGAGACAAATATTAGAATAAAAGCTTTCATTCACAAGTCCACACGATTCGCTGGGTCAGTTTAAAGAATGTCCCCTTTGGCATCTTCTGCCCCTATGTGCGCCATGGAATAAACGAGATGGCACTATGTCTTTCGTCGAAGTAAAAATCAGGTACCGAAGAAAGCTTAGGGACGCTTAGGTCATGGCCGTGAGGGAGACAGCACGGTGAATATTATATGCTTTAAAGAGATGGTGACTTAAAATCCGATGGATTAAAATTAAATCCGATGGATTCCCGTGTCTCTCTGGTTTAATTTCATCTTCAATTTAATTTTTAATTTTTAATCCCTTTTTATTTATTTTACTATATGTAAATATTATCTGTACTTATATCCTCTATGGGATGTGTGGGATTGCACTAACCTCCCCACATCCTGGAATAAAGAATTTATTATTATTATTATTATTAAAAATATGGTGGTTTTTCATTTTACATGCTTGTCGGGTGTGAAACATTGGCTGTTCAATTGCTTCGCACCCAGTATCTTTGGATACTGCGGACAGGATTTTCAAATTCTTATTTTATTTACTTTAATTGTCAATTATTTCTATCGATCTTACTTCCATTAATATAAAGAAGAGTGTCTGTGGCGGGCGGCGTGGATTTGATTTTTATAGAAATCCACACTTTTATTCTGAGATTGATGAAATTTTGCACACCGGACCTCCAAACCCGGCAGCGACGGGGCTTCAGCTAGTAACTGAATAAAAAAAATACCCTTAAAACAAACTAATTTAGATTGTAGGTCTGATTGTGATTGTAATTCTGATTCAATGAACTCAGATTAATTTTGAATTTAAGAATCATTTTCAAAAATTAGATTAGCAATCAGACAAGTAATCAGAATTAACTATAATAGTTTAACAGAAAACAATTATTTTAATTAATTTCATTTTCGAAATTGGAACTGATGTGTTGGAATTCAGAAACAATTTGATAAATTATTGAACTAATCTTTAAATAAAATATTTTTTTTATGTGAATACGGCACAAGAGTCGTAACTACTCCCAACCTTCTGAATCCAGTGAGACTATGTCATTCCCAATTGGGTTATGTTGTGTGGCTGAAGGTGATGGGGAGGGGAAGGAGATGTATAAGAGGAAGATGGGGAAGTACCTGGCTATTCAAATGTGGTCACCAAACACGGCTAAAGCCATTTCAATTCAAGCAATGTTTCGATTCTCAATTGAATGGTGATATTACAAGAAGATGATTTACTGAGAATATCTTCAACTCTGGAACGTTCCGAAAATATACTATACATTATTTAAAATGAATTAGTTGTAAAATAACAAAAACTAAAGAAATAAAATTTACTTGCGCACGCCGGGATTTGAATACGCGAAGTCGCTACGCGATCGCTAGTCGAGAGCCTTTCCCCTCGACCACGGAGTAAATATTCTGACGCAATTATTATCCTTGTTCTGATGTGTTGTCTATATAATATTTCAGGTTCGTAAATCCTACAATTTTGATATCCCGTGATTTTTCATGGCTTTGTGCTAGTACTACATAAAAAAAACGATAGCGATTTTCCCAACGTTTATTTACATACAGCCTTAAAGTTTGGCAAACCCCATCAGATATAAAACCGCCCTTACAGTCTAGCAGGGTAGTCGGTAGGATGAGAAGCTGTACTATACTATAAGATACCATCTAATTCTATACGGTATGATGTTCGTTATGGTCATTAATAAATATCACGAAGGACATTAATTATATTATTAATTAATATTAAATCTCTGCTCAAAGCTGATGGACTTTAGCATAATGATGCTAAAGCCGAATTGGGTTATCTCCGCTAATAATACTGCCGTGGGGATCACACTAAATGGAGGTTATTTTAGTATGTGAATATAATGTGCTAAGCCACATATTTATTATGAAAAACATATAAATAACATGTAGTACCCTTGGGACATCAAGGTTATAACTGACATTTTCTTAGAATTTGTTTCTCTTTAAAAATATCTATAAATAAATGTTTCTTTGTTTCTCCCGTACGCGTTCCTACACCATTTATCCGATTGCGGTGAAAATTATAAAGTTTTTTTCTTATTAGTGCCAGGGTGTTTAGAGAGATGTATGAATGACAGAAGTCAGGGAAGACATGGCAAGATCAAGTGAAACAAATACTTATTACAATACAATAATATTATTTTCACCTTATGCACGGGGCTGCCACCTCTCTGGGTTTGACCCGGAGTCTACGGGTTTGCATGGTGCATGTCCGGGCTACGGGTTTAACATCGATATCTCCGGGTCAGACCGGGCGGTGGCAGCGAAGCGACCATCACGGCGCATAGCGCGTCTGACTGAGTGAATACATGATGAATTTTACGGTGCCGAAATAATGAGAAACACAGTTTTTGAAGCCTTCTGATCAGGATCAATGAAAAAAAGAAGCCAATGAGGTTTACAGGAGAACTCTTGAATACATACAGAAATATTACGATTTTAAGGATTCTGGATTCAAAATCTTTTCCAAATTCGATCTTACAAGTGGAGTAAGTTACTAAGAAACTGTGGAAGCTGTCGAATCACTTTGTTTAAAAATTGTCGACGAAGATAAACTTTATGACGAGACCCGAAAATTAAACCAAGTATTTCCTCAGTTCGTACAATCTCAGTGATTTAACATTGCCTGTTGATTTACGATGGGTTCAGTTATTCAAAGTCACCTCAACCTTCACCGAACTGCCAAAAATAATTGGATTTTTTTTCAATCCCTATAAGCAATGCTTTTGTTGAACGCGTCTTTTCTTTAATGGGAAATTTGTGGACAGACGAGCGGAAACAGTTTATGGTGAAGGCAGAGTTAATTGTTGAGATTAATTACAATATGAATTGCCAAGAATTGTTGAAGTTTTTGAAGAAACCTGAGCAAGAAAAGGTACTTAAACAATCCCTTCAGAATGAAAAATATAGTTTTAAGTGTCAAGCTGGTCCAAGTCATCTTAGCACTAGCTAGGTCATTTATATTAAAAAAACATTACCAATGGTGATTTATCATGACATTTTGCCTTAATTAAATAATTCATACTAAAAAATTATTATATTAATAAAAAAAACTATATTACCAAAATCTCCGGGTCTACTGTTTTTGAAAGGTGGCAGCCCTACTAATGTACCCAGTTGTCAGGTACCCTAGAATTCACAACTTCAAAACTTTTGTAAGTCGTCTAGCAACGCCGGGTACCCGTCCGATAGCTATTTAAAATAAAATGTAATTGATATTATGCTTTGATTCATATAAGAGAATCGGACTTCTGCTACGCATTATTTACAGATAGCGACACAACATGAAAATTAATGTTTTTAAGTGATTCAAGATTTAAACTTTCTGGTAAACATGTGGAGAATTATTTTAGAAATGCCAGCCAAAATTAGTCAACGAGGAGATAAAACCATTACAGTGTGTTGTGGACAAGTCAGTTTGTTCCAAGTGAGCTCAATGTGGACCAGTCAGTGTGTTCCAGGTGAGCTTAATGTCGACAAGTAAGTGTGTTCCAAGTGAGCTCAATGTGGACAAGTTAGTGTGTCTCAAATGAGCTCAATGTGGACAAGTCAGTGTGTTCCTAGTAAGCTAAATGTGGACAAGTTAGTGTGTCTCAAGTGAGCTCAATGTAGACAAGTCAGTGTGTTCCAAGTGAGCTCAATGTGGACAAGTCAGTGTGTATCAAGTGAGCTCAATGTGGACAAGTCAGTGTGTTCCAAGTGAGCTCAATGTGGACAAATCAGTGTGTTCCAAATGAGCTCAATGTGGACAAGTCAGTGTGTTCCAAGTGAGCTCAATGTGGACAAGTCAGTGTGTTCCAAGTTAGCTCAATGTGGACAAGTCAATGTGTCTCAAGTGAGCTTAATGTGGACAAGTCAGTGTGTTCCAAGTGAGCTCAATGTGGACAAGTCAGTGTGTTCCAAGTGAGCTCAATGTGGACAGTCAATGTGTTCCAAGTGAGCTCAATGTGGACAAGTCAGTGTGTTCCAAGTGAGCTCAATGTGGACAAGTCAGTGTGTTCCAAGTGAGCTCAATGTGGACAATTCAATGTGTTCCAAGTAGGGTTGCCAGCCGTTCAAAAAACCGTACTGTCCGGTCTAGAAAATATTTGAAAACCGAACAATAGAATGTCCGGTTTTCCGCAAGTTTCTTCCTAAAATATAGAATATCGAAAGAGGAACGAAATGGAACTATAAGAGGATGCCACCAAAATAATGAAAGTCCTACATTTGGTAGTTAAATTAACCCACTTTCCGACACCCGATCGAGCTGAAACTCTGCAGATAGACACATTATTGATGACAATGCATTCTATAAGCTTTTGATGTCAACTACGTACACACACGCATATATACGCATTTTGTAGGTCCTACCCAAACGGCATTTGGCGAGGATGGTAGAGTTTTCGACTCCAGTTCCTGGGTTGGAAGGTTTAATCTTTAGTCCCACCAATTTATTTTTAAGTTTTAAAATACATTTGAAAATAGACATATTTTAGTAAAAAAACAAAAAAAAATTACGGGTTGATTTTTTCCTTACTTTTTGCAAACGTTATCATTTTTTTTTCTTGAAAAGATAATCAAATTGATTGTTCTGCAAAAGGGCTTGGGTATCGAAGGACCTCATCGTTATTATTTTCCTTCAAATTGATATAGATCACACATCTATGAAATAAATGTTCAGTGTTCCCGGTTATGAATTATGTTAAGCACATTTTACAAAAATTTGTCTAAATATTTTTTTGTCTAGTAAATAATATCTTTTAGTTGGACTTTTATTGATACTTAACCATAAATATATGGATAGCAAGCGAGCTTTGTAACATATAAAAACTTAAATTGAATATGCTAAAACCGTCAGAGTAAATTACATATGTAATGCATATGTCAGTAATGAATTTTTTACTTTAACCCATTCATGACGAACTATTTTTTTTTCGAATTTCGCGCAGAAAATTCACAGAGTGGTTGGTTTTGAAAGTAGAATAAGAACGTTTTTTTCGGAATTTGAAAAAATCGTCTCCTCATCCCCCAGGAGCCTCGAGAAGGATGAGGTCCATATGGATCTTTCGGCAAATAACTAGTCAGAAATTTCATTTTTTCATCTTTATTGTTCAAAAAGTGTAATTTTCAACAACATTATTTAGTGTGATAGCCCTCGAAGCATTTCACGCATAGTCCGACCTTACATGTGATGCGACGGATGCGCTGCTTGCTTTTACAAGATGCACAAGACAGTTTTCCTCCCTTATTAGTCTCAGTTATCGGTATTGGCCCAGGATAATGGGGGACGGAGGTATCATACTGCATCGCCGTTTGACCTATTTTGGTGAGTTTGTCGGGTGCCTTGAAGTATTTCTTGATAGAATACTTCTCGCAGTAATGCTTTGATATTTCTTCACGGAATTCTAACTGCCCCAATTTAAAATTGCCCGTGGCTTTGCGCTTCAGAAGCCAGCAATTCTGAATGGTTACATCAATGGCCCAGGTAAAAATGGACCACCACCATTTCTGTTGGCGAACAGTAATGCGATAACATGCAACGTTTTGGTCCATTCTGTCAGTTCCGCCCATATTCGTGTTATATTGATGAATTGCATATGGCCTCTGTATACTGATCTTTTTTTGCTCCTTCCGTGAGTAACGGCTTGCTAGATCCAATGGATTCTTTCCGTATTTTGTTGAAGCTACAGAACAAACAGCGTTATCAACCCATTGAGTAACGTAGATGGGGGTCTTGCCAAATGATGTCTGCGCACTTTCAGTATGTCCTCGAGAAAGCACACCTTTGTTGTATTTTGACATTGTTGCCTTCTTCTTGGGGATAGGAGATGAACTGGGAATCCGATTGTCTCGAATTGTACCTGTGCCATTGTATCCATAAAAATGCAAATAGTACAACAATGGCATACCCGTAAAAAGATTATCAAAGTAGAAGTGATATGGCAATTCGCGCTTTTCCACTGGCAATTGATCGACCAACATAAGTAGTGGTGAAGCATTCAAGCCTACAACACCCATACTCCTTTGGAATCCGGGGATTGCTGCCTTGGTAGATCTCAAAATTGATCAAGTAACCGGAGGGTGTATTTAGGCTCCACACTTTATATCCGAATCGAATGGGTTTGCCTTTTATGTATTGCTTACATCCATGGCGGCCATAGTATGGAATCATCGATTCATCATAACTTAAATTTTCTTCTGGGTGGAAGTTTCGCATAAACCGTTCAATAAGCCTATCTGTAAATAGACGTAACTTCCACATCCGGTCTGCACTATTGAACTGATTTGGTGAAGCAAAGTGTATCATTTTGTGTATCTGTTCAAATCTATCACGAGACATGGTGGACGCAATCTGCTTATTGTAGAAAGGGCGAGAGCTGCTCCAGTACAATCGAGTTGATGGAATCGGGCATAATCCCGATGTTATAAGTATACCCATGTACGCTTTGATATCCCCGACAGTTAAAGGTGATACTTTATGACTATTTTCAGGGTCTTGCTTGGTCTGATATTTGTTGGATTCTGTAACGATGAATTCGTACATTTCGTTGTCAAAATTTAGTTCAAATAATTTCACCGGTGATAAAGCAGCTACGTCGGTATAATTTCCTTCGGGAAATATGCTAGAAACAATTGGCGTCACATCGTTAGACTTCCATTGAAACATAGTTTTCGGACCAGGCATACGTTTTGGAATGCGATAAGGTGGTTCAGCGGGATCATTCACTCTGTCTCCAGTACTAACACGGCATCGTTTCAAAGGAGGCTCGAAAGAAGTGCTTGCAGACGCTTGACCGTGTGATGCTGAAGCGTCGAATAAATTTATGTCGAAGTCACTGAAAGTTGAATCCAAACGCTCGTCTCCGAAATGCTCTAGATTAGGGTTCTCTTGATCTGAATCATAATCGGGCGTATCTTGTCCCTTTTTGTGTCGACGGCGATTTACGATTTGGCAATTAGAAAACAATTGCGCTCGAGAAATATTGGCAATTATTCCACCGTCATCTTCATCAGCTGAATCTGCTCCGGACAAATCACTCTCATTTGGCGGCTCCATATACACATCCACATCCACTACCTCATCATCCTCCAAATTCGTATCCGATTGTTCTTCAAGCAGTAACATCACTTCTCCAACAGTCAGACCCCTAAAAAACACGAAAAAACAATGAAATCTGCGAAAAATTACAATTTATGTATAGTGAGATCTGCCGAAAGGTCCATATGGAGCCAAAAATCAAAACCTTCAATTCAAAGTACTCTCTTTGATACAATAAGGATTATTTTTGTAACAATATGTCTATAAATAGTTAGTAAATTTCATTCTTTACGGATCATAAACGGTTTTGGAAAAAAAAAATCAAATCTACACATAAGTTTATTGGATTACTTACTTCACTCGCTTTGACATTTTGAAAAATTTGCACTCTTTTTCAAACTCCGTTTATACACGTCTGTCCACGCCGGCACATGCAAACGAACTGAGCGCCTCTAAGACAAACGTGTTTGTACATGCTTGTAGACTACATAAAACTGAATTTCGCATCGCCATTTTAATATATCGGCTTGATGTGACTAATTGAGGTCCAACACTTTTTCGAGGTCCATATGGCACCTTCGTCATGAATGGGTTAAAAAATATATTATTTGCACCGATTTGATTTGAGATTTTCACGAACACAACTATTAAAGTGATTTATTACTTTAAAAATCCTCAAAAAATCATATTTATTTAGCAGAATTAGATTTTTCACTATATTCAGGATTTTCCAATAAGAGGTGTTATTTTAAATAGCCCGCTATTTCGGTAGATGTTACTTTTGAAGTTGTCATTTTATGACATTTGACAAGTAGAAACTACGTTATTAATAAAAATGGTACGATACACGCTTCAACAACGCATTGAAATTATTAAAATTCACTTGAGTGAATCAAATGCAAATCATCTTGAGTGATGAGGCCCATTTCCACCTCGGTGACTTCGTCAACAAGCAAAATTGTCGTATCTGGGGCTCGGAAAACCCAAGAGTTATTGTTGAAAAGCCTCTCTATTCTCAACGTGTGACTGTTTGGTGCGGTTTATGGTCCAGCGGAGTCATTGGACCTTACTTTTTCGAAAATGAGGCTGGAGCAACAGTTACGGTGAATGGATTGCGCTATCGAGAGATTATTAATGATTTTTTATGGCCGGAATTGGATGATATTGATTTAAACAACGTTTACTTTCAACAAGACGGCACTAGGTGCCACACAAGCAACGTAACCATTGATCTTTTACGATTTAATATAAAAATAACACCTCTTATTGGAAAACCCTGTATTTTAATATCTAAAAATAAAATAAGAAAAGTTAATGTAGGAATTTTTATTTTCATTTTATGTTACGAAATAATTTTTTTAGAATGTGCAATTTTAGGTTTGCCGCCAAAACATCATCTTGATCAATTCGGAGGCGTTGACGTCACGCCGGTTGGTGACAGCCGTCTTACCAGACATTGGCGTTTTCTATGTCATAATGACGTTGTAGCCAGTTGGAACCGTTTCGGAATGTGAGGTTTATTTTTTTTTAATTTTTGGGGTACTATACGTGTTGCGCTATCTCATTCTTTAGCTAAAGTTGGAGAGTATTACAGTGTTCGCAATTTTGCACACTTGAGGTTCAAAATATGAGGAAAATTACTGTACGGGCAATGCCGGGGATTTCAGCAAGTCGGTACTTAGTTAAAATATTAGCAATAACATCTCAAATAAAACCCTGTATGGTAGTAGAGTTTATTTATTTATACGCCCATTGGGCTTTTACATACATAGTTCATAAAAATATAATATTCTGAAGATTGTAAGTTCACAATAGTAACAGTAAAAAAACAAATAACTATATCCATTTGACATATATTATTATAACAGCAAGTAAATTTATTATTATTATTATATATTTATTTATATATTATTATATTTATTTAAACGCCCATAGGGCTTTTACCTATAATAATGTACATCTTTATTTTTTAGTTATACAGATTACATATAAAAAATATAAAAAAATAAAAAAATCAGTGTTAGCAAAATACAGGTTACATAAAAAAATATCAGAGTTGACAAAATATGTTACATAAAATATAAGAATTTTAGGTAAAAATAGTTCGCACATACTCCGTTTAAAGTTGGCCAAGTTCAAATTATTGTCAAATACATTTATATTATTTAAGTATTTGTCACCAAGACTGTATAAACGTTGTATTGGAGAGTGAAAACTATAGTTGGAATGAGATGTATGTATGTAAAATGTTGATATTTGCCTAGTTGTTCGTGTAGGTATGTGTAGATTTATTAAATGCAGGAGTTCACAACAATCGAATTTAGAGTTCAATAATTTTAATAAAAAGGTTAGGTCGTTTATTTTTCTTCTGTTTTCTAATGTCGGAATATTTAAATGATACAATAATGACTGGTAATTTATGTGTTCTAAAGGGATGTTAAGTTTAAAATTGACGAAGCGTAGAAATTTTCTTTGAATTCTTTCAACATTATGAATATGTACATTGTAGAAGGGCGACCAAACTATGGAGTTATGTTCTATCAGGCTTCTAACAAGGGATATGTACAATAGTTTTATGATTTGTAAAGATTCAAAGTTTTTAATTGTTGTAATAGTAAATGCATACAATAATTATTTGTAGGTATAAACCTGTTGTACAAAAATAAGAATATGCCTACTCCTAAGTTATACAAACTTAAATTAGTGAAAAGGAAATGTAAAGTTTATACTCGTATGTAAATACTAGGTAGTGGCAGCAGTAACATGATACAATACGACACATAGTGTATTTAAGACCTTTGAATTAGAAAGTTAACGAAATAATTATTGGCAGTATTGTTAACAAATATAGAGCGTTTGACAGGTTGACGTGGCTTGTTAAATCGAGGGCGTTCGGTCTGCCATTTTACATACATAATGATGTATTATGGTAATTTTTTACGTGAAATCTGCACAAGAGACCCAACAACTTCCGACTGACATACCCAGCGGGACTATGTACCTAATCGAGTGATGTAGTGAGGCTGAAGGAAGTGGCTAAGGGAAGGAGATGGGAAATTCAGATCAGAAAGAAATTTAAAAAAAAATGTTTCGATTCTGGTGGTCTTTCTCCAATACTGAGAGTAAACAGGGTGTATCGGCACGTACCCGACAAACTGTAACCAGCTTTTGCTTAGCACATTTGGAGTAAAAAATGTTATGGGCACTTTGCTGTCCGGTAACATTTTTTTCAATTAAAAACAAAAATTATAAAAAAATCCACACTCCGTCACTCTCATTGGCATTGTTTCTTGTGTTCAGTAGCTGTTATTAGCAAGTGTGTCAAAAAGCGTCTTCGCTCTTTCATACACACTAAATAATAATAGTTAAAAATGAGACGAATGGTGCCATGCCATTTTATGATTGTAAAAGCGCGCCAATGTAGGTACGTACATATATTATTCAACGAAACTCGAATAAAATATTGCCAGATGGGCTTTCAAACTGTGACAAAGGATAAAACAGTGGTGACATGTGGTGAAAATATGAAGGGTAAATTTTTTATTAAAAAAAATGTTACCGGACAGCAAAGTGCCCATAACATTTTTTACTCCAAATGTGCTAAGGAATAGCTGGTTAAAGTTTGTCGGGTACGTGCCGATACATCTTGTATACCACTCCGGTTAAATATTAAATATACCTACTTATATATTTTTTCTTTGATTTCCTTTAATTATATAAAATTGACATTTTCTACACTTACTGATATATAAAGCTCTTTTATATCTTTAGGTGAGCTTCTATTACTTCTGATTTCGCAAGAATAATAAAAAAAACCTAAGCCCAGACTACAGAGGGCAATTTCGGCAGCTTAATCTGACGAACGTGTGTCACAGAGTGATAGATGTTGACCTTTGACATTAGTAAGCCTTCAGAAATGGCACCTCCCCGCCCCTATCTGCCTAACCCTTTAGAAATTGACATTGATAGAGATATTATTCTAACCCCAGACTTCACCATTTTTATATATCAACAGCCTTACTAAAAAACGTGGTGAAAATTTTATTCAATTGATAAACAACCGTGTATGTGAAAACATTACTAATATAGAAACTAACATAAAATAATTAACACTACTGTATGGTTCTGGGGGCCTACTTCCAATAAAGGGTCTTCTTTGGTACATTATTATAATGGATAATGAGGGAGATAGCAAATATAAAAAGCAACCGGTGCATAATCACACAACAATATTCACTGAAAATAAGGGCCTCATTATTCCAAGAGTAACAAATAAGTATGGAAGCCGAACGCTTAAATATTTAATACCAGAGATTTTCAATAAATTTAATAATTCTTTTAAACCTCAGAATAATGAGAGACCCTGCCCCAAAAACACTAAGCGTTGGCTAATAAGCGACGAATCAATGTATCTCTGAACTTTATTATTGATGTATTCCTGAACATCTCAACGTACCTGCCTAAATAATTTGTATATAGGTATGTACTTTGATATATATTATTTTGTGATATTGTTTATTGTATAATTTTGTGTCATACATGTATTAAAAATTAAAAATGTTTATATATATTATTTGTAGAACCTAAAGACAAGCCGTCATGTGTGACAGCTTTGTGGGACTGCATAAAACTTGTATCTTTAAAAATTTATAATAAATAAAAAAAATTTAAAAAAATTCATGGAAAGGTCAAACAAGGTTGTTTACTATTGTTTTTTTCCTAAAAACAAATACAATCTAATTTTTGTACTTTGATATTTAAAAATTGGAATATTTTAATTACTAACATGAAAAATGTTGGAAAAAATAAGCTTACCAAAAACATTTTTAATCAAAACGTCAAAAAACACTAGAGAATTAAAAATGAAAAAATACAGTCCTTCTATTAAAGTTAATTGCAAGATAACTGTTACTTCACTTTTATATCGTTCATACAATTAAAAATTATTAAGAGAATAACAAAAAAATATCAGATATTTTGGATAAATTGTGCTAAAATATATGTTGATTTTTTAAAATTTGTATTTACCTACATATGCATAAGGCAATTATGTTTTTTAGTTTTATTAAATTCACGCGGAAAAGGTAAATCAAAAAATTAATAAGTCCAAAATAACTAAGCTTTTTCTGATAATGTGAAACTAATCGTATATTCATAATATGGCATTATTTGGATTAAAACTGACGAAAAATTACACTAATATTACTAAATATATTGAATTACACGAAAATAATAGTGAAATGGTCATTATTTGAATATAAATTACAATTTAAAAAGCGTTTGTTTTGAAAAAAAATTTCATCGATCGCAAACGATCACAAACAGAAGACTGTTGGAACCCCGTTTCCTATGTTAAAATATCTCTCCGTTTATTAAAAAGCAGATATGCATGTTGATTTCCGCGTAAAAGTCAGGCGCTTTTTATATCGATGTGTCGACAAGCTTAGATAAATTAAGCAGATTCAGCCGACGTGAATTGTCATACTTCGCTGGCAATCTACGGAAATGTTAACAAGTTATCAATAATTAACTTTTATCGATGTGCTGTTGATAAAATGCCAAAATACCTACATTTAATTCTAACTTTAGTTTCTTTTCGAAAAACGTTACATTCAAAAATACTAATTTCAGTTGTCTATGCCTGAAATTTTAGTTATTCCTATGTGTAATTTTTGATGTTTAATGAACTCAAATATTCTCTTTTAAAAGAGTCAGTTTCAAAATTGGAACTAATTGTTCAGACAAGGTACTTTACTATAGTCAGATTTTTTTATTTATTTAATAAATGAATAATTCTGTACTTGAAATTTGCCTTTCTTTTGTTCAAATATTTGAGAGGTTTCATGATTTTTCAAGTATTGTAACGATTTTCCTGATTTGTCCACAAAAATATAATTACATTATTAATAAGAAAATTGTCAACATTTGGTAAGTTTTTAGATTCTCACGGCCAAAAGCATTTTTGTTGTTTGTTTTTGGGGTGTTATGCCGTGTTGCGCTAACTCCTTCTTTAGCCGACGTTTCGGACAGCGTTGCAGTTTCCATCATCAGGGCAGATCCGGTAGATCCGGTACACATCTTCGGATCTACCGGATCTGCCCTGATGATGGACACTGCAACGCTGTCCGAAACGTCGGCTAAAGAAGGAGTTAGCGCAACACGGCATAGCACCCCAAAAACAAACAACAAAAATTGTTAACATTTGTTTTTTGAAACACTAATATTCTGGCCTACGCTAGTATTTTATAACGGTGTGATGTGAATACAACAAACATACATTTGTTTCGATAAAACGCCTTTGCATGTAGGTACCTACCCCCTAAACTTTAGCTAAGAATATATATACTGGAAGGCTTTATTAGGAAAATATCTTTTCTTCCGTGCCCGAAGCCTATTAAGGGTTGAACTCTGTTTTATGACCTTTAGTCTTCTGACATTACTTTGGAAATTACATAGGAATATCGAAGAAGTTAGATTGAAGTCAATCGTGCGAAACAAAAGCATGCTGTGATGCGCATGCGAATTATCAAGATATGGAAATAGGTCACAAATTGCAAAGTAGTTTGTTTCACTAAATTCGAAGAATTTAATATAATTTTTCTTACAGTTTCTTTGGTCGTTGTCTTTTTTACACGTTTTCTTGGACTTCACCGATTAACAAACTAGGCACAAGCTCGTGTTACGACCGTTTCATTTCTGCATTATGTTAGAAGTTATTATCATTACTTGAACTTTTGATAAATATTTTATCAAATTGTAGATTTGAAGAAAAAATTAATATCTTTTTCTTTCAAGCATCACAACAAGGTTATTCAACAATCATAATAGATATTTTCACATAAAAATTTCTATGCATAACTTTTTGCTGGTTTAATTTAGATATCATGTTGTTGAGTTTCAATTAATTGGACATACTAAAACTAAAACGTTGAGAGCTGATACAGACATTATTTTATACTTGGGATGCTTTAATAAGTGAAATACCTCATAAATAGCATAATTTCACAAATATGCCGCTTTATAAATTATTCAAGTAGGTATTATTAAATATATAATATTTATTAAAAATTAAAAATATTATGGGAAACACAAGCGCGCCGCTTAGCATGCTCTAAATAACGCGTACAAACATTTTGCTTTTGTTGACGCTGCCTCTTAGCCAGCATGCTTTTAAACCGCACATTTAAATTCAACCTTATTATTACATCAAAAAACATTAAAACGAATGACGTAGGATATATAACGGCATGGATACCTATATAATGCCTTAAATATAGACATTTCACTGAGATACGTTGAAAGCTCTTCTTTCTAATAAACGACTCGCGTAACTGACAGAGAAAACTGAAAATTGACATTTAAGTATGTAATAAGTCGTACTTCAAGATGTTAATGACATTAATAGACTGAAAATTACAGACAGCAAAAAAGCTGTTCTAATAATATAACGAAACCCTTTAATACAGCGGTATTTAATTTCTGAACTTTTCTCGTGGTTATATGGTACAATTTAGGTAAAATATTTCACTACAAATCAACTTTTTCACCATGTGATGTGACATTAGGTTTATCACAAAGATGTTGGGGATTGTCGTCCACAATTCAAAAGAGTTGACCAACTTTGCAGTTATAAGACTGCTTTACTTTAGCTTAGTGCGTAGCATTCTCGAGATTGGATCTCAGGTATGGGGGCCAGAGGACACGGTCTATGTACTAATGAACGAGATAATACAAAATTAAATTTTACTATGCCTCTACATGACAGAGTTCAGTTTTTATCCTTGGCTGTTTCCGTGGTATTTATCTCTGGAATGACTGGTATCTGCAGCCTTAGTTAAAGGATATCGCGTTACTGCTGATGGCTTACAAGCTTCTGAACACTTTATTATCAATACCAGGCAATCTTATTTTTTAAATGATAAACTAATGTTTATAAGACAAGGTTTTATGCATAGCATAAAGGATAACAAATAATTATAAGCAACAACTAGTCGCCTGAAATATTAATGCAAATTTAAAAAATCTCCTGAGTAAAAATAAATGCATCAGAAGGCACGGGTTCAATTCCCGTTGGCGGCATTTATTTTTACTCGGGAAATATTTTCAATTTTTATTAATATTTTAGGCGACTAATTGTTGCTTATAATTATTTGTTACCAGGCATTCTGGCTAAAATAGGATTTTGATTCTTCCAAAATGCAAAACTAACTACTAACGGTGATGCCCCTGGGGAGACTCACTAGGTTAAATAACTACCTCGCAGGACATTTCCCATATGTCCTAAAACAAATTCAAGGACGAATTATTATTTAATATTTAACTTTGTGTAACTACGTGTAACCTCCTTTTCATGCATGAATGTTTGTATAGAGGGTGTATCGGCACGTACCCGACAAATTTTAACCAGCTATTCCTTAGCACATTTGGAGTAAAAAATGTTTCGGGCACTTTGCTGTCCGGTAACATTTTTTTTCAATTAAAAACAAAAAAAAATCAAAAATCCACACTCCGTCACTGTCATTGGAATGGTTTCTCGTGTTCAACAGCTGTTATTAGCAAGTGTGTCAAAAAATGTCCTCGCTCTTTCGTACAAACTAAATAATACTAGTCAAAAACGAGACGAATGGTGCCGTGCCATTTCGTTGTGATTGTAAAAGCGCGCCAACGTAGGTAGGTAATATTGCCAGACGGATTTTCAAACTTTGACAAAGGATAAAACATTGGTGACATGTGGTAAAAATATGAATAGTAATTTTTTTATTAAAAAAAAATGTTACCGGACAGCAAAGTGCCCATAACATTTTTTACTCCAAATGTGCTAAGGAATAGCTGGTTAAAGTTTGTCGGGTACGTGCCGATACACCCTGTATATTATGTCAAATGTTTTTTTTTGTAATTTTCTTTATCAATTTTACAATGAAGTGTTTTGTATACTGTTTTGGCAAAAAAAAATCACACTCAATTACATTATTATTATCTGCCACCATCATAATAAAAAATTATTGATTTGAAAATGTTATTGAAGTTAACATTCAATTTGTAAGAAACCATTTTCCAACATTGTCCAAATAAGATCGGCGGCCATTTTAACGGTTACGGTCTTTGATACAGGCGGCAGTGATTCTCACAGATTCCATAGACACGTTCACTAATCAGACGCGACATTACATCATGCTCAAAATGGTCCTCATTATTATCTTTGATTGGATTTGAAAACTTGAAGGAATAAAATGCGAATACTTGGACATTAATGAAATTAAAATTAGAAGGCGATTGATTGATTTATGTTTACATAAAATAATTCACGGATATCTCGATACTACATTATATCTTAGCAGTACTTATTGAAATAAATGTTCCCAAGTCCCGTTGTTTAAGACGCCGTAGCGTATTTCACATGAAAACATTTCTAAACAATATTTTGCCCTCAAACCCCTAACCAAATGTGCCAACTATGTAATAAGTAGACTGTGCTGAAGTAGACATTTTCATCGATAAATTATGCTATTATTAATTAAAAATATCAATTCGGTTGTGATTACATCTTCAACTCCGTTTCTAGAACTTGAACCGGAGCGGACTGCTCCAAACGCGCCTCATAAACGGAGAAAACTTACATAAATGAAATACTGTTAATTTATTAAAAAGCTGGTCAAATTATGATGTTTTCCTGTTAAAAATGGGACTGCGGGCATATAACGAATTGATTGAAAAAGTTCGTAACAAAGTATCAGTTAAAAGCAAATGATTTATGCGGACGGCGAAACACGTGTTCATACGAATACTGATATTGATACTGAGATACTTATATTGTAGCATGCTGTCATGATATATATTAGACACGTGTAATCGATATATTTTGAATGACTAGTATTTCACCCGGAATTAGCATGCTGTCAATTTTTTAACAGGATCATTTTTCTCCGTGTAGGGCCAGCCCTGTGTGTGTTTCATTGTATAAAGTGTCATTCGATTGAGTTTTTTTTGTAATTTGTAGATATAATTTAAATATTCTTCAAATATACCTATTTTGTATAGTAACTGATTTTTTATAATACGATTTTTCTTACAGTGTAAATAAAAAAAATTCGGCGCCCATCTTGGCTTTGTATGGGCCTTATGCACAGGTAGCATTGACTCAGGTTACTCACAGAAATTAACCATAGACACGTACAGTAATCAGATGTGTCATTATATCACGTTAAATTTGATCCGTATTCCCGACCTGCCGACATTTTGATGGAGGGGGTTTGCTAGCTTTATGGTGCAAAGTTGAAACATAAAAACTACTGGTCGTATAAATAGTTATCGCTTTTGATAGGGAAAGTTTTTGATGACGTAAGGGGTATTCTGCTACACTAAGGTTTTGAGAAAATGTTAATTTAAAAAAAATAACACCTAAAAAGTCGCAGTTTCATGTATTCGGGCATATTTTTAAGCAATTATTATTGTGACCTAATTATACTGGATGTCATCAAATACTAAGCAGACGCCATTCGTAAAACCTGAAACCATGCGTGAGCTCTGACATCGTGAAATTTGCACACATTTTCTTTGTAACTTTCTGGGTAAATGTGTTTACAATCAGCTCGCCTCGTCATTTCTATCATGAGCTAAAGAGATTAGAAATAACTAGTTTCAGTTAAAAAAAAAAAAATAAATACATAAATATTACATCCAGTCACGAGGCCATGATGAAAACAGTTTCTTACAGGGTCTGTGTCATCTTTGGGAATACTGTGTGGAGGATTTAGTTACTTCATACAAAACGTTTTTTGCCTGATTTATAAAACTAGCTAACAATGACGCCGTTTTTCCGCAGGGGTAGGCAGAGAGAATGGACCGCCAAACAATTCGGTCTTAGCACACAGTCCTTGCCTCATTCACATTCATACATCGTCTCATAAATACTCTGATAACTACGTATATTATTCAGACCCTTGACATGGCCAACTCAAGTATCTGGTTCATTTGATCGTGCCATGTCTTCTTCGGGCGTGTCCGTCTTCTTCTACCATTCACATTCGCGTTATAAATTTCCGATTTATAGATACAGGGTTTTCCAATAAGAGGTGTTATTTTGAATAGCCCGCTATTTCTATAGATGTTACTTTTGAAGCTGTCATTTTTTGACATTTGACTAGTAAAAACTACGCCATTGATAAAAATGGAACGATACACGCTTCAACAACGCATTGAAATGATTAAAATTCACTTGAGTGAATCAAATGCAAATCATCTTGAGTGATGAGGCCCATTTCCACCTCGGTGGCTTCGTCAACAAGCAAAATTGTCGCATCTTGTGCTCGGAAAACCCAAGAGCTATTGTTGAAAAGCCTCTCTATCCTCAACGTGTGACTGTTTGGTGCGGTTTATGGTCCGGCGGAGTCATTGGACTTTACTTTTTCGAAAATGAGGCTGGAGCAACAGTTACGGTGAATGGATTGCGCTATCGAGAGATGATTAATGATGTTTTTATGGCCTGAATTGGATGTTATTGATCTGGACAACGTTTACTTTTAACAAAACGGCGCTTCTTGCCACACAAGCAACGTAACCATTGATCTCTTACGATTGAATATCAAAATAACACCTCTTATTGGAAAACCCTGTATATAAAATTCGTTAGAACTTTAAATCTATTTTTACTAGTGGAAGATACCTAAATTTTTACCAACTCCAGAATTGATAGATCTTATATTATAGAATAGGCCCTCTGCTTTAAATACAAAGACGTTTATTCTATTTAGTAATTTCGTTAAATAATAAAAATAGGAGAAAAGGAAGTGGGTATATTCAGAAATATTACTCGGAAAACCAAGATCGAAGTCTTCCGAAGTAAATGATGGGAATAGTACGATATAAATTATGTATATGAAGGTACTCCAGTCTTATTTTATGTGTGTTTTTCTTTGAACTTGGAAAGTAAAGAATTAATCAAAAGAAAAAAACAAATAGATATTTAGATATATTACTATGATATTTTTTTCTTCAATGATTAATATTAAATGGACGGGTATAACCTTCAAAAGTTATTAAAAAAGATATTTCAATAAAATTAAAAATTCATTCTTTGCTTGTAGAAAAAGTCAATAGATGTCTCATATAAATGTTTATCCAAGACACTATCTAACAGTCACTAGCCAAAAGTCAATTAATTATTTACTTCGACGGATTGGCTCTAGTCAAATCTGATAGGGAAGTAGAAGCGATTTTACATAAAACCAGTCTTCTTAGCACATAAGGCAATTTTTGAAATTATACTTACAGACACCATCAAAACTTCTACAGACCATGTTTTTAATATCCTGAATGTAATGTCTCTAAAACAATTATATTCAAAAGATATTTTATTTTACAGATTCAAAAACCAGGATAACTTTGAACATACAAACTCGGATTGATTCATAAGATTCTCATTACAATATACATTCAGCCAACACCCAACCAAATTTGAAATATTTCTCTATAAAATTATTTACATAGTATCCTGCCTTTTTGCAATAAAAGAGTTGATAAATAAGATTCAATTCAATGTATAATTCGCAATATTTTTGTATAAAATTATTTAATATTAAAATTATTGAAATAAAAGAGTTGATAAATAAGATTCGATTCAATTCAATTCACCTGCGCGTTCAACATGCTCTTGTGCCCTGTTCAGGGTGGATCAATGCAAAACAAACTCTAAGCAGAATTCTTGCCTGAACAGACTATGCAATAATTACAATAGCGTATTATCCAAGGTGGATATTTTCAGCTGCGAACTTTCCAAATACAAGAGGTCTATAAAAGAATATTTCTCTTGGTTTGTGAATAATGTTATGTCTCTATTGTTTATATTTCCATTATGTTTTGATTTATATCTACAACCTCTCTCCATGGCCATAAATGTTTTGTTTAATAAATTTTTCGTTTTATATAATCTTTTGTTTGTATAAATTTTTGAATTCATATTCCTTTCTTACAAATTTAATTTACTTATTACTTACTTATTCCTTATTATGCTGTCTCAGTAAAGGTAAAGTCACAAAGAGGAAATCCATAATTGGTTTTATTTTGGCTATATAATACTTATATACAAACTGAAATAATTGTCGATTTCCAGAAAATTAATAAATAAAACAAAAACCATTATAAATTAAAGTAAAATAAAGTAACCGACTTCAAAATAAGTATTAAAATGTGGAATATGGACACGGGAAAGAATAATATAGATATAATGTTGCAACCTAACAAAGATTAACGCTTATGTTACGTTTTTCTTCTAGATAATGCTTTATAATGTTCCTCTTGTAAGTTTTTAAAACATTTAAAAATTACTTAAAAAAAAACTTGACTTAATTTATAATTCATATACAAAACCATGTACAATGTGACATTAGAACTTGGTACCCCAGTAAGCTAAAATTCTTTTCGACTATAGTAAAAAAAAAAATTTAATCAATATATATATATGTATATAATAAAAGTAAGTCAGAAACGAGTCCCGGTACGATCAAGGGAGTACATGGTGTGGTAGCCCTCTATCCCCCATCCATGAAGAAGGTTCCCGTTTTTACTTGAAGATCGTGCTTTTGAAGACGTAAGGGCTAGAAGTTCCGCCCTCTAGACATTTCGAGAACATCATGAAAAGTGATAAAAAGTCATGAAAAGAGATACTTAGTGATATTCAGTAATGAAAAGTGATAAAAAGTCATAAATTTGATAATAACTTATATTTAGTGATAAAAGTTATAAAAACGTCATGAAATGTGATAATTTGTGATATTAGTCACCAAAAAGAAATTAAAAAATCATGAAAAGTTATACTAAGTGATATTTAGTTTTGAAAAGTGATAAAAGTCAGGAAAAATAATAAAAGTCATACAAAGTGATATTTAGTGATGAAAGTTATATTTAGTTATAAAAAGTGATATTTATTTATAAAAGTTATACTTAGTGATATTTGGTCATGAAAAGTGATATATAGTTATAAAAGTGATATTTAGTTTTAAAAGTGATATTTAGTTACAACAGTGATATTTACTGATTTACCGTCACCGACAAGTGCTCAGAACAGCTAAGCTCAGAACATTCAGAGAGTATTCGAGATATTCCAGAACATCCTAGAACATTCTGAAATGTTGTGGAATGTTCGGGAATATTCTGGAACGTTTGGGAACATCTCAGATCATATGAACTAAAAAAAGGGATTATAGGCCGTTTCCCGATAAACTTTTAGTAAATTCGTAATCGAGAAAATTCATTGGTATCTTTAAATAGTATCAAACAAAATCACTATTCGCGTCAGTCTGTTTGTCCGCTTAATTCTTTTAAACTATGCAATGGAGTTTGATAGTGTTTTCACTATCACCTGTGTGTTCTGAATTCTCAATAGAACCTTAAAATTTTATGTTTACCGCTACAAACCATATTACATGTTACCAATTTTGTTATAAGCTTGTATTAACTGCCATCTATGAATTAAGCTTTTTGTATAAGGACTTGGTTTTTCAGAGGGGTTGGGAAAAACACAGTATTTAACTAACTTACCATTAGTAAAATGATTATGTTACTAATTACCTGTCCCCCGATATAGATATTTTCCAATTAAATATTCAACAGTTCAAAAACGCGATTTTTACTTAATAAAATAAAATAAAATGTAAATTTATTGTTGGTTATGTATAACTGTAAATGTGCATTTAAAATAAAATAAATATATGTATGCAAATATATTACTTTTTAAAATTAAATTCAATAACTTTAAAACATTATTTCATAATGTGGACCTCACTGGATGCATTACCTGTGCTGAGGCCACCATTTTACAATTTAAAAAGTAAATTTGAAATAATCAATTTCAATAAAATTAAATACAATAATAAAGGCGCTAATGAAAAAAAAATCGTCAAATATTATGGGGTTGTATATAATGATGTGTGTATTGAAATTTATTGTGTATTGCGTGTATATGTTTTATTCTTTTACGGTACAATTTTTTTTTGATATTGCATTTTTCGTCATGTAGTCCAGTACTCCGCAACCTTTTCTCACCTACGACACACCAAATTTCTTCCTAAAATTCCGCGAAACACCAAAAGCTAATATATATAGATATTAAATTGATACACAAATTTTACAATAATTTCTTGTTTTTTATTTGAAAAGTATACATACATACATATAACTATAACATATTTATTTTTACGCAATCTTAATAATTATTATAAAATAATAATAAATTAATGAGCGATTAATTGTTAAATTAATCTGCGCTTGTTTCAGTGAACACAAAAGTTTAATATTCGGCTCGTTTTTGACAGCGCAACCCGAAGTTCTTGGTCAAGACCTTTTAAGCATGGCTTATCATTTTTTATTAATACAAGCGTTGAAAAACTTTACTTACATAAATATGTCGTTGAAAATTGAAGTAGTGTTAAGAATGCTTTGATGGAAATGTGAGGATATTCTTTTTTAACGTAAATCCAGAAAACATCTAATGGAACTTCGGAGAAGTGAAGTTTTAACGTCATGTCATTATTTAAATCTGTAACTTCCACTCAAATTTGCAGAGGCAGTGCTTCCGTAGAATTTATTGCATTGGTTGCAAAAGGATTTCAAATTCAATCGTATTGTTCCGTATCAATGGAATAAAAATACTGACCAAATTTCTGCTGAAGCATACTTAAATGTTGTTGGGCCAGATCCACAGTTAATTGTTTGTTTTCAATTGTACTATGGTTGATCCTTTGGTACATTTCCAAACATCCTTTTGGCAACTCTTTCTGCAAAAGTTCGTTATTAAGTTCATTCAAATGCTCGAATATATCAGCTATGTATGCAAGTTTGGCTATCCAGTAATTATCATCGAGGTGCTGATATAGTTTGGGCATATTTTGATTTAAAAGAAACTCACACACCTCTTGACGAAGATCAAACAATCTAGCCAAAACTTTGCCTCGGGATAGCCAACGAATTTCAGTATAAAACAATAAGGATTTATATTCGGCTCCAATTTCTGGACAGAGTATTCCAAATTTTAATTATGTTTACGATTTTAATGCATTCATTCATCGTGTTCAAAAGTTTCTCCGGTAAATTTTTGACCATCGATGCTTCTCGATGTATGTACAGTGACTGTATGCAGCAGTGTGTAAATTGTAACGTTGAATTTTTTTGTTTTATACAAGAGACAAGACCCTTTATACTACCCGTCATTGCCGCAGTGCCATCCAAATGCAATTGAACAGCAATGCAATTGCTCCATTTAATATTGTATATTTTGAAGAAATCACCGGTTACTTGAAAAAATTCTTCACCGGTAGTTCGCTCTGGAATCTCCTTACAAAATAAATAATGTTCTTTAATAAAGTCCTCGTCAACGAAAAGTACAATAGCTATCAACTATGCGTTATTTTTAATATCGGTTGTTTCGTTGATCTGAAGCGCAAATTTTTCAGCCAATAACAGTTTTCTAATCAGTGTTTCTAATATATTGTGAATACGTCTTTTAACAGTATTTGCAGACAATGAAAAATAGACAATATTATGAAAAAAAATTGGCATTGTGTATTAAATACATAATGAAATATTGTAAAATGTCAAATACATTGAATTTGACCGCGGCACACCTGTATCCGGCTCACGGCACACCGGTTGCGGAGCACTGATTTAGTCCATCGTTTAATTTTGTATCTGAAAAGTTTTTTGTTTTCCGCACTTTTTATACAGAGTGAAAGATTGTTGAATGCTTTTATTGCCCGGTATTTGTGGTGTCTTTGTCCAAAGCTTGTGTTTACCGTCGGAGTTTTTTTAATGTTTTTTGTACGCTTGTCTAACTGGTATGTTATTGATAGTTTGTGTTTGTTGAACTTGTCGAATTGTCCGATATCTAGTACCTCAAACACGTTGAATATTTGGTCTGTGTCAGTCTAAATATCACTAAGTATCATTGTTACGACTAAATATAACTGAGTATCACTTTTATGACTTTTTATCACTTTTCCTTACTAAATATCACTGAGTATCACTTTTCATAATTAAATATCACTGAGTATCACTTTTCATAATTAAATATCACTTAGTATCAGTTTTCATGACTTTTTATCACTTTTCATAACAAAATATCACTTTTTATCTACGCTTTATTTACGCTTGTCTAACTGGTCTATTATTGATAGTTTGTGTTTGATGAACTTCGAATATCTAGTACCTCAAATACATTCGTTTTTTTTGGTCTGTGTAAGTCATTCTATGTTTTATTAAGGACGGGTTGTTTCGGAGAATCTGAACAATTCATCAAATTTCAACGTTCATTTTCAAGTTCTGTGAAAGATTTTTTCAAGTTCTGTTTTTATTTCAGTTTTGTCAAGCAACTAGCCTACAATGATATATAAACAGAACTTGAATAAGTCTTTCACAGAACCCGAAAATGAACGTTGAAATTTGATGAATTGTTCAAATTTTCCGAAACAACCCGTCCTAAGTATTTTATGTACCTTTAAGATGTTTTCTGTGTGATTTCAATATGACTGATAGTTGAGTTTGTTGCTCCTTCTGAAACAATGATTCTTCTATACCTTACTATGTTGGTATAGCTGGAATTGATTAAAATTGTCTATGTACATATCAATGCTATTGTATAGCTATCATAACTTCTTCCTGTCACTTATTATCACCTCTAACACTTATAATCACTTATTATCACAGTCTAATAAATAAGTTAATCTTATCGAAAAGTTGTTCTCATGTACAACACAAAATGTGACAATGTAATTGAAAAATTGGTCCAATTTTTCAAAACATGAAAAATCAAATATATTTCAGTGAGTTTTGTGTACCTATTGGAAAATTTGTTTGTTATATTGTGTCTATGTGCCGCCGCGCTCCTCCCTTCACCAAACAAACGTGTTGTCATTGTATATAATAACCTTTGAGGCGCTGAGGCGGCAGCCGGTTGCCTGCCGCTGACTCTGCACATTTCACAAATAATCTATTTAACGTAGGTATTTCTGAAACGGATTCAAAACACGTCATGCGCTAATTTATTTATGGTCTCAGCTGTTTTTCCCAAATACAAACACTGTTGTTCCAGTGGCTCCAAGCAGTTGGAACTCCTATACTATAATCATATTAAGAAATGTGTTTTTTTTTTAAATCTTAGCTAATTAAATGGCGCAGTACTCGCTCGCTTTGACTCGTACTTGATTCGCATTGGGACTAATTTTATTCTGAAAAGTTTAAACGCGTTCGTAACCTTCCCAACTAACACATGTTGTAATCACTCATCTTATCTCGGATTTATTCTTCAATTAATCTCAAAACTATATTAATTCGCAGACTGATTTGGGGGAAACATACTCACAGAGTTGGGGGTGGAATACCCATTAGCAAATGTCGGGCAATCATAAATAATTTTCCAACATTTATACTGGCCGGGATGGCGAACAGGTCCGGATTTAGTACAAAACCACGGATTAACATTCTAAAAACTTAAATAAAATTTGCTGTTAAAAACCGAGTAAAAACATATAGATAAAAAGACTGAGAATAATTATCCGATTAAAAAAGTGACAGCATAGCAACTTCCTGATAAAATATTAGTCATTCAGAATATATCGATAGCACGTGTTCTTTTCTTTATAGACACATCATGAAGGAATGCGTCAATTTCAGTACGTCAATATCAGTATTTGTATCACCACGTGTTCCGCCATCCTCATAAAACATTCGCCTTTGACTGATAGGAACTCTTTAAATTCATTCGTTATAGGCCTGCAGTCTCATTTTTAACAGGAAAACTAATAATTGACCACATTAAAAAAAATTGACAGTATTTCATAACAGTAAGCATTTTCCGTATATTTTGTACGTTTTACATTTACAATGGTCGGATTAATGCTCAGATCCGCATTAATCATATATTTAAGATAAACGGCAGCGGAAGCGTAAATTAACCTACTTCTTTCAGCTCAATCGAATGTGACGGTAAATCACTAAATATCACTTTTATAACTAAATATTACTTTTGTAACTGAATATCACTTTTCAAGACTAAATATCATTAAATATAACTTTTATAAATAAATATCACATTTCATGTCTAAATATCACATTTAACCACTAAATTTCACTATTCATGACTAATATCACTTTTTATAACTTAAATGCCTAAGTATCACTTTTCATCAGTAAATATCATTTTTTATAACTAAATGTCAATACTAAAAATAATTATCACTTTTTATCACTACGCATCACTCTTAATCACCAAATAATAATTTGTCTAAGTATCACTTGGTATAAGTTTTTATCACTTTTCTTGACTTTTTATAACTTTTCATAACTAAATATTACTTTCATGACTGTTTATCACTTTTTATAACTACTATAAGTATGACCTATCATGACTAAACATCACTGAGCATCACTTTTCATGACTTTTTATCACTTTCCATGACTAAATATCACCGAGTTTCAATTTTCATGACTTTTTATGACTAAAAATAACTGAGTATCACTTTTAATGACTAAATATCATTGATTATCACTTTTCATGACTTTTTATGACTTAATATTACTGAGCTTCACTTTTTATGACTTAATATTACTGAGATTCACTTTTCAAACTAAATATCATTGAGTATCACTTTTCATGACTAAATATCACTTTATATCACTATTCATGACTTTTTATGACTAAATATAACTGAGTATCACTTTTCATGACTAAATATCACTTTTCATTACTAAATATCACTGAGTATCACTTTTCATGACTTTTTATCGCTTTTAATGACCTTTATAACTTTTAATGACTAAATATCATCGAGTATCACTTTTAAAGCCTTTTCATAACTAAGTATCACTTTTAATGACGTTTTACCTTTTATGATTAAATATCACTTACTATCACTTTTCATGACTAAATATCACTTTACATAACTAAATATCATTGATTATCACTTTTCATAACTAAATATCAATTTGGAATAAATTTTTATCTCCAAACATCACTTTTTATCACTAAATATAAAAAAATATCACTGAGTATCACTTTTCATAACTAAATGTCATTAGAATCACTTTTAATGACTTTTTATCATTTATTCGCTTTTAAAGATGATAATTCAGCCCTGACTCTATTTAATAATTCCAAAGTGACCGGATCGCCTAAATATGTATGCAGCCAATCCAAAATACGACCAAATGATAAATTACTAACCGCATGTACGAATGTCATTTGTGCAGCGTATAAATTATCCAGACTTGCACAGCATTTATTGGCGGACAGGACCGTGTACTGACAAATCGAGATAACATTATCCGTCCTTCCGTTATCTGTATCCGTTTGATGTCCTTGGGGCTTGCAGTAAATTCAACGATCGTTTTTATTATTCAACTAGCGACAGCCTCCGTGGTACAGAGGTGAGGCTCTCGACTAGAAAGCTGGAGGTCGAGGGTTCAAGCCCCTGCGTGTGTAAGTAAATTTTATTAAATTGATTTGTGTTCCTACGATTATCATTAATCATTAAAAATATATATAGTTTATTTGCGGCACGTTCTGAATATCGCTCTTGTGAAAAACCAACATTAAGAATTGAAACGATGCTTATTATGGGCTTTAGCTGTGTTTGGTAACCAGATCCCAATAGTCAGGTACTTCCCCCATCTTCCTCTTCCCCATCTCTTTCCTCTCCCGACATACCCAAATTGTGAATACCATAATACATATTTTTAATAATATTTTTTCATAATACATATTTTTAATTGTGAATACCATAATACATATTTTTATACAAGTACATATTTTTAAAATTTAAAGCGGAGAATGTTGCTTGTGCAACGGTAACAGTTGGGTGGAAACCCGACACATCAACAAACGAAAGAAAACAACATATTCTAGTATGACAGTTTGTTTTAAACAAACAAGAGAAAACAACATAATCTAGTACGACAGTTCGTTTTATTTTTTTATCAATAAATATAGCAAATATCTAGTACATATATGTGCTGTTTTATTTATTTTTGTTTTAAATTAGAAAATATAGGCCTTTCAGGAATTTATTTTTTATGATTTTAGACGCAACTTTGACAATTATTGAGTTAATGATAAATCTCCGTTTTTGTGAGAAAATTACCTCAAAAGCGCTTAATAACTTAGTTTTAACATTTAATGTATTCCTATGACTTAGACTATAACTTATTACTTGTGGTCTATAACTAAGTTTAATAGCTTGTGAATAATAACGAGTGGCTTATAACTAAATGTCTAGAGATTTACAAGAAAGAATTTTAAGTAACTAGTAATTTAAAACTATACATATTTTATGACCTGGTGAGTATATACAAAATACCGCTATAATATGAGATACCATGGTCAACGAATGCCCGCTCCATTCATTCCCCGGCGGGATTGATAAGGTTCACATGGCGACGCCTGAGGCCCTAGAATGGCTCGCAGACCTAGATGTCCCCCTGTGACCCCCCCACCATACGAAAGAAGAAGAATATGACAACTACGACTTAAACAAGAGATTTACGACTAACATACATATTAAATAACAATTAATAAACGTACTTATTAAATCACAAATAATTCCCAAACTTGCCCCTAAAACGTGAAAAGCCATTTAATTAATTACCCAAATGTTGAAATTTGAGACACAAATAAATTTAGTAGCACATATACGTACAAGATTATTGTTAATTTAGATTTTAAAAAAATATTCAGTTTAGTTGGGTATTTTGGCCTTAAATCTAAATTTAAGCTTTGTATGAAAAGCGCCGCACAACCGTTCTCCTTAAAGTTTGAGACTTACAACTAACATATTTACATTTAAAAATACACGTTTTGGGTTTTGGCCGTATTGTCAGTAATAAGTCAATAATAATAAAAATATAAATATAAAGATACTCTTAATTAAACATAACTTGATTGACTGCCGTAATATAGTACCATATTATGAATACGAACCAAATTAATTTTTAGAAAATGAATTTTATAAAATATATTTTGATAAAAGTAAACTAACAGACCGAACGATTAGTCATAATAGACCCGATATGGTTTTACATGAAACTTATATCGTTGATGTCGCTATTCCAAATTCCTGTAATATTCAAAAATATGTTTCTGAAAAAATAAGAAAAAACACAGTTTTAGGAAATGAGATTTAAAGAATTTGGCATTCTCAGACTATAAAAATATTACCATTTGTTATTTCGGCTACTGGCATTATACCTAACTTTCTCATTTAAAATTGAGGCGTATTAGATGTGTCAAAGAATTTATATATAAAAATGCAAAATTCGGTCATTTTAAATACATGTAGGATTACGAAAGATTTTTTAAATATTTATATTAAGGAATCGGTAGGATTTATAGGTCCAATTAGAAGTTCTACCGAGCCGGACCATCTGATATGAAAATATCTGGAGTCGCTGAATTATTTTCCCATTTGATCTCTGGCTATTTGACGTGTTGTTCTTGTATTGTTTTGTATTTATTATGCTTATATAATGCAGTTGCATAATGTGGATTGACTAGATGATCATTTGTGGAAAAGTGTGTGGAAGGGTTTAGTTTTTCCTATGGGGAAGATTTAACCCGGACACATAATCGGAAAATAATGGTATGGGTGCAAACATATTTTATACATACATATCTATTCAACGTATTAATAAATACTTTTTCTAATGTTACTAGATCCAGAAGAAGGAAGTTCTGTATATTATTTAGATATTTTAAACATAAACTTATTTTATAACTTAGAATTGTCTGCGTCAGTCATTTCAGTTTGGTTAAAATAAAAATAAAAATATGCTTTCCGACCAATGTGGTCTTTCAAACTTACGTTCATTTTCCTACGAGCCACCTTGATGATGCAATTTAAAACATTTTAAATTCTTAACGCAATCTGCAATTAATTCCTATTTCTGGTATCCCAGAAAACATATTCATCAAATCTTCGCGGCATATTATCCCGGAAACAGGAATATCCCGGGAACAGAAATATCCCGGGAACGGGAATATCCCGGAGACGGGATCTTGCCGCATTCCTTCAGGCGGGGGTTCTGCTTATTAAAGACGCTGACAAAAGGGGTAGCGGAAACGTCGGCCGCCATTGCGTTTTGATTAATTGTGTCGGGAAATTAATTGATTCTGCGCCCCTAGCGGCTGTTTTTCGAAGTAGAAATATATCGGCCATTGATAAAATAGAATGCACAGACATTGCGGAAAGTATAATTTGACTTGTTTTAGCATAGTATTTGCAAATATTTGTTACTAAGGACACATCTTTAATGAGGTATTTTCGGAATTTTAGTACTATAAATTTGAAAAATCAGTTCCAATTTTGAAAAATTATTTATGATAGGTATTTAGGTACATATTTGTTACTAAGGACACATCTTTAGTGAAGTATTTTCGGAATAGTACTATAATCTTGAAGAATCAGTTCCAATTTAGAAAAATTATTTATGATAGGAAGGTAGGTACATACTTTATCGCTTCTCTGAATTATTCACACAATCAGATCCAATTACACATACATTCAATTCAAATTTTTAGTTCATTGAACCAGATTTCACCTAGGATTATCGCACAGCGCAGACAGCCTAGTATAATTGATTATTAACCATATACAGTGATTATCATTATGGTAGATGTGAGGCAGGTCACCTGCCCTGAAGATGGACGCGGAAAGCCCGTCTGAAACGTTTGCTAAACGACAAAGAAGCGCAACACGGCATAATTTCTCAAAAATCGATCACCATCCTCACCCTTCCTGGTTTATTTAAAAAAAAATCTTACCAACTCTGAAGGTAAGAAGCATTTTCAAACAGACGCTTACCTGAAACAAAAAGAAAACGTAATCATTAGTGACATTAAAATTAAAGGAAAACAATACGAAATAATAATCATTGTATAGTGGGTATTACTGATTAAAAATCACTTTACAACCATTAAACGGTGTTATTGTGAAACATTGTATAAAGACTGTAAAAGTTTAGATTCGAGTTAGTACTAATAAAAAATCTTTAAAACTGTTTTTTTTAATTTAAATCCGTCAACATCGCATTTGCCAACTAGCAATCATTCCACACATGCGCAATAGTGATTATTTAACCGCCAGTATAGAGTGACAGCTACGAGTATTTATATATGATCATAAATCGCGTTTATTATATTCACATAATTCAATATATTTTTCGTAAGTTTTATTCGAGTCATTTTACAATAATGGCATGTTGTTAAATGTGCTTTAATTTTATGTTAAAAGTTAGGGTCAAACGGTTACGCCAATATTCAAATTGAATATCTATATTTTATAAGAACTTCTTTAAAGTTGGTAAAAATTTATCCAAGAAATAAACGTTTTAAAATATCTTGGAGAAATTCCGAAATTCGATGAGAAATTATTATTATTTCATGTTTATACAACATATAAACAACCCCTTTGGCTGTATAATATATATATATCTTTCCATGAACTATTTTATGTTTCAATTAATAAGACTTTCACATACACAGACTGTTTAGCAATTGTATAAAACTTTCACAACGTCAACGTTAGGCTGTTAGATTAAAAAATAAAACAAGAAATGTCATAAGGGCTTGTTTCGTGATTCTAATATTTGCCTTATTGAGGCTTCAATTTCACGTTGTTTACAAAATTCAAATGGGATGGAGATCAGACGAGGGTAAGTGATATGGAGCGCTGGGATATTGGGCTAAATATAGCATTCGTTTCCATTTAAATTTGTGTGGAAGGCACTTCCAGTGATACTTTTTATTTTATAGGTATAGTTACATTACATAACGGTATTATAGGTATTGCATTGTATAGTTTATTACGACTATCACGATATTGACAGGAGTTTAGTATGGTGGTTAAGAGAACCGAAATAAAACATTAAAAAATACAAAATAAATAATAACAAAATTATTATATTTGGAATAACTAAATGAAAAAAGGGTCAAATTTTAATATTTTTAATTTTTTCAAATTTTCGTTTGACAGTCACTAATATTATCTTCAATTATTAAATAATACAATTTAAGGTTTTACTCATTAAGTTACTCCAAAATTAAATAGTATTCTTCCTAAACTTTTAGAAAAGTTAATAGACGTCGCACATTGAAATAAAAATGCATATATTTATCTAAGACACTATCTAGATAGCATTTTTAGAATTTAGAATTTTTCACACATGAAAATATATGTATGTAAAAGCCAGAAAATGAAGATAATGTTGGCAGTTTTTAGTTGAAGGAAGTAGCGCAACATGGCATAATACCCCAAAAACTAATCACTATAATACTTTTGACCGTGAAAATCTTAAATCATACCTACGTAGTTTATAACTAAGCAGGTAGGTATTTTAAATTTTAGTATAGATTTATTAAATAGAAAATCAGAAACGTATGTCTTTTTTGGACGCGAGGTCTACTGTGCACATAACTACTAGTTTATTTGATAGTTGGTAGTGGCTCAGTGCGTTGTGCGGGAGTAACGTCGCGTGAACGACACGGAACCAATGAACACCAAAAGATTCACATTTTAAAAGAAGAAGAAACATATTTTAGACAAAGAGACTTAATGAAAGAAACACCAGGTTTACATTCCGCGTCAGTAAACATGCTTTGAGTTATTGATTGAAAATGAGGTAAATTTGAGGCTAACAAACCACGTTGACTCCTACGTGTAAATCTTTAAACATTTGCTCCTGCTATGAAACAAAAGGCAATAAATACTCGGTATCCAGCATGATTTGGTTGAATCGTGTTTATAAAGCTGCTGTGTATAAAGCAGTGAGATGAAATGCGTCAGATTGGACAGAGTTGAAACAAAAAGGACGAAATTGTCAATCCTTACCTCTGCATACCAATAAGCCTTGGTATGGAGAGGTAAAATGCCAATCGCCCCCCGTTCACCGGCTGTCACTATTTTTGTAATAACTTACTTGTTTTTTGCAAAACGATGTTTTCGTAAATTCTAACATCTTACCAGATATTGCGTTTATATATTTCATTTATAGTTTTCCCAGGATAGCAAATTATGTCAAGGAAAATGTTTTTTTTTTAAATATATATATTTGAATTTCACTTTTGTTGGAAATGAATGAATGCAAATCTTACTAGGACATCCGATCGAGCTAAACCTGTTGTCGATTACAAAGCATTCTATCAATTTTTGGTGGCAATCACGCACATATACGCGGCGTTTCGATAGCTCTTGGAAATATACCGGAAATATTTCCTCTTAAAATATAGAATATTGAAATGGAACTAGAGAAACGAGAGGATGCCGCCAGAATAACGAAAGTCCCACCTTTGGTCTTGGTGTCCTCAATGTTACCTCTTTCGGCAGCACGAAAAAAACTATCCACGGGGTAATTGCACTTAACCCGGAATTGAAACCTAACAACCTGTTATCAGAGGTGGTGCAGAAATTGTACTGATGGTACTTCCCGTCTCCAGGTAACAAGGACGGGAAGGTAGGGAATAATTATTGTAAATAACAATTGGTTATATGCCCGAACACGCGGAAGTAGACAAATGTCTCTGAAATTTTATGACATTAAAGCAGTTAAAGATAGAAATACACGAAAGAAATCTCTGTAAAAATTAAGTAAAAAGAGGAAAAACATTTTTCGAAATTCAAACGTTTTAAGGTGGTTTTCAGGTAAAAAAAGTTGAACTGTATATTAGATATCAGAATATTGGAACTATCAGAGCTCGCCAATCAACAGAGCGACTCCATTGCTTCACGATTCTGCATTGACCATCGACATTTTTAACGTCGCTTACAAACAGTCTAGCAACCATCTTGTGACGTATGTCACAAAATAGTAAAACTGCCACCATGAGCCTCCACCGCCCTCTGTCCTCGGCCGTCGTCTTCCAATCTGCAACATGGAGTAGTCCTCTGGCATCTTTCCTGACATCATCCTCCCATCTCAGCCTAGGTCTGCCCGCCTTTCGTTTGCCTCCCGGGTGTCCTGTTAGAACCTTCTTTGGTACACGTGTGCTTGGCATTCGGTGCACATGTCCGGCCCATCTTAGTCTTTGGAGCCGTAAATGAGTAGAGAGTCTGGGAGCTTGGTAGATGTCATATAGCTCCTTATTGTGGCGGATTCTCCATGCCTCTCCCTCTCGCACCGCTCATAAGATTCTTCGAAGTACCTTTCTTTCGAAGGTGTCCAGCCGTTCCGCAGACTTTGCTGTCAGTGTTCCCGCCTCACATCCATAGGCCAAGACCGTTCTAATAATTGTTTTATACAGGGTTATTTTGGTTTTCCTATGGACGTTTCGGGATTTGAACACTGGCAGCAACGCGAAGTAAGTGTTGTTAGCGGCTGTGATGCGCTTTCTTACTTCTACTGGGTCTTCGTTGTCCTGCGTTATGATGGAGCCCAGGTAGGCAAACTCTTCGACCACTTCAAAGTTATAGGAGTTTTTAAAATTCACTTACGAGTACATGTACCTGAAATTTGTAATGTTCTTTCTAAAGATTCGTATGAAAGACCAGTTGATTCTTAAACCAATTTTGTAATGAATATTACTAAAAGTATTCCTCAGTCCCTCGTGCATTGAATGCTTCTTAATGTGCATAAGCCTCTCTTGTATGTTTTATACCATCTGTGCAAGTACTATTTGTTTTGGTAGTATATCTGGAGGTAGTTTGACATTCATAAACCAAGAAATCATTAAACTCGCTGTTTGGTCGAGTTTCTAAATATCCGGTCTGTTCAATGCCGACGTGATTCACATCAAATACAATTAACTTGACGAATTATAATCAACCAGTTTGTGTCAGGTCAAGGATTTTTAATTTGATATTGAGACAATCTAAAATTCTAAAGTGATCATATTAATGAGATATTGGTTCATATAATGGATATAAATTCAACGAGCAGGTTTATTGTTCAATATGGTTAGAAATAGGTCTATCAACAGGACATTGCTACCTCAGTAAACGCATGCAGTTGTTGGGAGTCGAACGAATCAGAAGTTAGGAACTATAAACAAGATCGATGCAACTGTGGTCAGGGCCGGATACCGACTTGTCAGGGCACCAAGGAACCAGGGCGCTTATAGTAACCTAACACATAATACTAGCGCCAGTTGCAGTTTGGCTGAGAGCCGGTCCTGTCTGTGGTACAAAGATACTCAGATCCTCGACCCAAAATCAAATACGTAAATCACTATTTCACTATGGAGTGTGATAAATAAATTTTAGTTAGGTTATGAAAAACACGATTTTATGAATCTGCATGTTGCCTTCCTTACCATGTGACGTTTTTCTTCATTTTTAAATTCCTGTTTTAACGCAACCGTTTTGCATTTTCTCTGTCGATATTTTTCGGTTTAAAATGAAGACCGTTTATAAGAAGGTTACGTAAATATATGAAATCTTCATGTTTATTTGTTATATGGTACTTACCGACATGAAGAAAGTTTGAAAAAAAATATTTAAAAAAAATTATGTTTCCTAAAATATATGGTTTATAATTAAATAGGTAGGTATTTGAGTACCTCCTATTAGTGAAATATGATTTGAGATGATGTTTTGGTTTTAATTGTTTTAAATATTATAAATAAATAGAACCTACTTTTTCAGACGTGGGGTCAATTCAATTCAAAATATATTTATTGCACAAAAATACAGAGTACAAAGGGTAAAGCTTATAGGTTATATCCTATTTCTCCCAGCTAACCCAACAAATACACATTATATTACATAACCCAACAATTACATGGTAAAAAATGTATGTAAATAAAAATAAAAAAAACAGAGGTATTTAATTTATGTAAGGTATTCATTTAAGGTGTAGTGACATTTGTTTAGAAGAAATGATTTTAGTGATGATTGATGATTTAAATTTAAGTATGTCGGTTATTTGTTTGATGCTACGTGGAAGGTTGTTATATACTTTAATGGCCACGTAGTGTGGTCCGTTTTGAAATATAGTTTTGTTTGCTTTTGGGATTAATAAGTTTTCTGTGAACCTTGTAGCGTGTTTATGTGTTTTTTTTTTGTGGGAACTTTTTTGTGGAACTGGATATGATCGAACTAACAAGCATAACTCCATTATATATATGTCCGTCACTGTCAGAAGTTTGAGATTTTAAAAAATTGGTCTACATGAATCCCGGTGATCGGTGGTCTCCTGTTCATTGTTGACAGAAAACTACTTGCGAATCATGCATCATGGTCTCCAGATATTTTCCTCAAAAGACCAAATAAATCTGTCGGATTCATAATATGCACAAAATGTGCCTCAAACATAGACTAAATTAGACTAGACACGGCATATTCATTTAAAAATAACCCCAACACAATTTTGGTTTGGTTCACATGCACATTTATGAAAAGGCCGACGCATTATGTCGCAATGCGAAATGGGCACTGTGCATTGCGTTTTACCTTTTGTTGGTCTATTTTGCTTCTCAGCTATGCTGGACAAGTTCATTTTTTCAATCACAAAAATAACCGAGTTCCAAATATTTAAATTTGAATTATGTCCATATTACAACACCTCTGACAACAAATTCTCCGTGGTTTCGCATACGAGTTTGAACGCTTGTACAAGGAGTTTAAACAGAGTTGGGTTGTTAAGTTCATCTCCATATTTGTGACGTACGCTACGTGGCGTTATTTTAAAAATGAATTTAACTAGACAGGGCTAATCTAGTATAATACATCAATGGCCTCAAAGCATAACGTAAATGAAAATTATTTTTTGCAAAACATTCCTCCGGTGAACACTGCTTTTACCAGATGCTAAATTAATATATCAAAGGAATCAAAGTGGAAACTCATTTCCTGTTCATTCATAATATGTCAAATAATTATTCATATTTGAAGAAGTTCGGACGTACGTAAATCCGATGAATCAACATTTTTTTTTTTTTTTTAATGATTAAAATAAATACAGACATTCCTGTGCTACGAATAACCTGACAATACTTGAAAATCTTCTCTTATTACCACAGTAAGCGGAAAATGTTACCTGTGTTGTGATGGAGAATTTTGATAGCCGATAAATTGAACGCGATGCCAACCGGTTATTATGCAGTACTAGTTGACGTGTACCTGGCGATGCTGGGGGTGATCCTTAGGAGATAGACATAAACCGTTAAAGACTTTTCTGTAGGCCTTTTTAAGATATACAATTCCGTAGTACATTATTTTGATGTATCTCATAAGGTTTAGCCAGCGTTAGCAATGTAAGCGCCCGAAAATATTTTTTTACGACTTGATTACAAAACATCGACTTTTCCTTACTTTATTGAAATATAATATGCATGTGTTGTTTATACAGGGTGTATCGGCACTAACCCGACAAACTTTAATCAGCTATTCCTTAGCACATTTGGAGTAAAAAAATTTATGGGCACTTTGCTGTCCGGTAGCATTTTTTTTGCAATTAAAAACAAAAATTTAAAAAATTCCACACTACATCACTGTCATTGGCATTGATTATCGTGTTCAACAGCTGTTATAAGCAAGTATGTCAAAAAGCGTCTTCGCTCTTTCGCACACACTAAATAATAATAGATTGTAAAAGTGCGCCAATATAGGTACACACGTACATTATTCAACGGAATTCAAATAAAATATTGCCAGATGGGTTTTCAAACTTTGACAAAGGATAAAACAGTGGTGACTTGTGGTGAAAATATGAATAGTAATTTTTTTATTAAATAAAAACGTTACCGGACAGCAAAGTGCCCATAACATTTTTTACTCAAAATGTGCTACGGAATAGCTGGTTAAAGTTTGTCGGGTATGTGCCGATACACCTGTATAAACCTTTCGGAAGAAATTCTCTAAATTATATTGAAAACCCTATCAAAATCCGTTGCGTAGTTTAGAAGAACTAAGCGCACAAACAGACAGACGGGGATAGCGACTTTATTTTATACTATTTAGAGATTTGTTGAGTGATTTTGGCCTTTGCAAACATTTACCTTGTTAAACTTTGACAGATTTAATAATTTTAATGGCTATGATTTCAACGATATTTTTGGCATTGGCACTGGGTTCATCGGGTGAGGTGTGTTGTTGGGAGGATTGGGGAGACCGTTTAACCTCTCCAACTGGCCTCGCGACCCATCGCCTTGCGCCCCAGAGGGAGTGATATATTTATACGTCACTCCTGGATACACTGATCCCTAGATTCCTGCCTTTTCCTTCGCATAATTTCCTCTCCTTAAAAAGACCCCCGCACAGCATCCCCAAATATTACATAGGCTCTTAGAGAAATTATTTTACTCAGCGCCTCATATGTGGGGTAAATCTTAAAAATTGAAAAAAATTTTTTTTGTGATAATTGGTAAAAATGCCAATGAAGGTCACATCTTTAAATATTGAAGTCAAGATGTAATTTTTTTATTTTTTTTTATTATTTAATAAATTTTTAAATGTTACATTTTTTGTCATTTTTTTAACTACCATACTAGGCTAATGCTCGTGTTGTAGTAGTTATCAGTGTTGCCAACTCAACTACTTCAAAATATGCTAGAGTGATGGGAAAAATATGCCAGAAATATGCTTAGTTCCTTTATAAAATGCCAAAAAAAGCCAACATAAATTTAACTTAGAAATAAAATCAGTGAAATAAAATATCAATATCTTCATCCTTATCTTCTTCTTCTTCATTAACAGCAGCTGATGTGGAAGGCTGAGAGACGGAGTCGTAACTTTCTTTGGTCCCAATGCAGCGTAGTACTTCGTCAGGAACAGTGTAAGAATAACAGCAGTTTCCTGCTCTCTTTAGGCCAAATCTCACGTACAAAATGGCATTCAGGGTTCTCACCGCCAAACGATTTCGGAGTTTTGTTTTGACCAGACTCATTTGGCTAAATACACGTTCAATGTCTGCATTTGAATGCGGCAATGTTAAAATAGACATTGCAAACTGACATAAATCACCGAAGGGGTTATTATTAGCTGCATCTTTATATTGCATGACTTCATTCCAAAACTCTACAGTGGAAGTCAAGGATTTCCATTTAATGTGAACTATGTTTCTCAATTGAGACACCAGTTTTTCAATCGATATCATTTTTGTTAGTTAAAAAATTGGTTTTTATTATTTTCATGTTTCTGTAAAAATAAGCCAAATAAATATGCTATATACTAAAAGCATAATAGTTATGCTAAACATGGAGTAATTATGCCAAATTTAGCATATAATATGCTAACTTGGCAACACTGGTAGTTATACATGAAATAATAATAAAGATAACATAAAAGAACAAAAAATAATATTTTATAGAAACATAAGTATGCAAGTATGAATCATATTTTTTTTTTAATTAAAAGTATACAATACAGAATATAGTATATTATATAAAGCATTGTACTCCCAGGAGTTAATAAACTCATTGCGGGAATGATACGCATTACATGAAACATATAGCTGTATGTATTAAATGGACATATGATGGGACATACACAACATTATTATTTCAGATAGTCAATAATAAGATGAAGTTTGAGCATGTTAGTTTGGGTCTTTTTACATTGACTTGCACATTTGATCTCGTTGGGTAGTTGATTATATTTTGTGTGAGCTATGTATTCCAGGGATCTTAGTCCATATTTTGTTGATTTGATTTTTGGTATATGTAGTTTGTTGTGATTTCTTGTGTTGTGTTGGTGTACATCGTAATTGTAATAGAGTGTAGTGTTGGAATGTGCCGAGTGTTGAATTACTTGTAATATAGTTTTCGTTATTTCAAAAGTGGGAATGGTATTAAAAGGAAGTATTTGGGTGTTTCTGTAGATGTCTTTGACATGTGTGTCCCAAGGTAAACTGAAAATATTTCGCAGGGCTCTATTTTGGACGACTTGGACTTCTGAAATCATTTTTTTTGTAGCAAATCCCCAGATTCCGGCGAGATATATTAGATGTGAGTGAATCATAGCATGGTAAATCGATTTTAACCTTTCACTTACTGTGCTAAAAAAATCCACGCGTTCCGGTGCTGTGTAGTCAATACACATCTCAAAATAAGCGATTAAATATCAGACAAATATGAATATTTATAGCTAATCGATTATGTTTATTATATTTTATATCAAAAGTGATAATAAGTGTAATTTAATTGCTGAAAACATGAAAAAACCATCGGCAGATGCTAAAGAAACATGCGAGGGGTAAACATCTAACGACGGTTCGCGGCCTACTGGCTAGCGGATGGCGGCTGGCACAAACACAGCTGTGCAGTCGTAGGTATCGATGGTATAAATCAAAATACAACTGCAGACATGTGGATGTCTCATGTCTCCGCATAACGAATTAAAGCGGGACATCAATAGCATGTCATTTCCTCGCACACTCTTCGCGTATTAGTATCACACGGTTGATTGTATTGGTGTATTTGTTCCCGATTTTTAACAAAAATCTCTGTTTTTTAATTGAATTTGAAAACTATGTAAAATATTATTTTTTAATTCAGTGCATAAATCTATAACGGACGAATACCTAAAATCTTAACCCAGAATTTATTATATATTTATAGAGTTATTAAAGTTATTAAAAGCAATGTGTAGTAAATACACACCACAGATAAGGAAAGGTTAATAGAGAGGGATACAGATATTTATAGATTTTATCTACGGGATGATTTTATTTTTTACGTAACTCTATAAAGCAGGCCCTGAATATCATGGTTGGGGATGTTGTGTGAAGGATCATTTTAAGCAACGGAAGGAGAAAAAAAATTGGGAAGGAAAACGATGAGAGTTGGTTAGGAATCTGGTGGTCAGTGTGTCCAGGAGTGACGAAACTATGAATCCATTCTTAAAAAGCATCTGACGCCTTGAAGAACTGGACTAACCTTACCCCCAGAAACCCATGCACCCTACCTAACTCCCCAGCCGTAGCGAACCACTTGGAGTGACCTATAACCAGGGTTGCCAGCTCCCGTTTTATGAATTAGAGGATTCGATACAATTAAATAAAGGACATATGATAAAAATAAAGGACATCAATATTTTTTATAAATAAAATGCTGTTATGGTATCAGTAGTTACATTTATTAATAAAAAACAATGTTAATCGAAGCCAAGTAAGAAGTACGACCGTAATTAGTTATTTTGCATTTAAAGTAATAAATAAAGTTAATACTTGGTTAAATTAATTTAAAACATTTAAAGTTATAAATAAAGTTAATAAATAAAGTCAATACTTGGTATTACTTTTGGCTGCTCTAAGAGCTTCTTCGTTTTCTATAATGAAATTATAAAATTGTTTGCATTTCATGTTGAAGTTCGACTTTATTTGTAGTTCTGCTTTTACAGTATCAATATTTAACTTATTTCGGTTTTTGGTCCACGTATTCGTACACAAGGAAAAAATCCTATCGGCTTGGGCATTAGAAACGGGGATGGAAAATACGCATTGTATTATTTTTAGCAGATTCTTGTTTTCATCCGTAGATTTGAGAATCTGAATCCAAATTTTAAGAACATTTTCACACTTCTTATCGTCTATAATTTTCGTCAGGAGAGGATATTTAATATACAGAACTCTTCATACAATGCATCAAGGTTAATATTAGGTATCTGTGGTTTTGATACCATGATGCACAAATCCTGGAACTTAATTTCTTTCGTCAGTGTCAGCGGCTGCAAACAATGGAAATTACTATTTTCTGAGAAATCGAATCGCGATTCTATATACGTCAGTACATTTTGATACCACTCAAAAAATTCATTTATTTTTTCCAAATTAAACGACAAAGTATTGTCTTCTATTGAAGATTTTAAATTAGAGGACAAGATCAATTTTTGGGTCTGAAATAGAGGACGTCCTTTAAAATAAAGGACGTCTGGCAACCCTACCTATAACAGGGGTGTTAGTTACCCAACGAATGGTTCCCGGAGAGGCAGTACCCATACCAGCCTCGCTAATTGAATTAATGATAAGGCTTGTAAAAAAAACAGATTTGTTTGGCGATGAATCCTCTCTGCCTTACCCTTGCTCCAAAATGACGTTATAGTTAATTAGTACGAAATCAGAACAACGAATCAATTATTAAAAAAAGTACAAGATATTTTCTTCAACTGATCAACTATTTATTCAATTGACTTGTTCAAAAGATTGGAAATAAAAATTTCGCACGAAGTATTAGAGAATCCGAAATCTAAACAAAGTAATGAAAATTTTCCTATTAAATGAATTTCCTCAGCCAACTAGAAGGCAGTAAGTTCATTTTGGTTAGTCGTATAAACAAGATGAGACGTTACTTATAAACAAATCAAATTAAATTGAAATATTTTCGTGCGTTTACATGTTTGTGTTTTTTAACGAGGTTAAACGATCTTGCAATCTTTTTAGGATATTGGGTAGGAGCACTGAACTGAAAATATACACTAGAAATGCTTGTCGTGTAGATTTGAATGAAAACTAATGTGGCCAATAACTTAGTACGTTTTGATTCTAGTGTTAAGGCGATGCACTACATCGTGTAATATTTTAAATTGAGCCGCTATCAATAACAACCCTTACGTAGATGGCGATAAGGTTTAAATTCCCGCTTAATACCATCCGCTTGTTTTGATTTATGCAAGAAATAAACATGGCCAAAAAGTGCCTTTTATTTTATTTTGTAGATGTTCAGGCATAAATATTTAATTTTTTTCGATCATTATAAATTACTTAATTTGCCACATTATACAATAAAATCATAACCGAAAATGGGTTCGTAAGTAGGAGATTTTGAACTTTAAAGCAGTTTTCATAGTCCTATACATTATTTTTTTCTGGGCTTATAAAAAGACTTATCTAAAAAATACTCGATTATTTCAAAGGCCAAGATGTATTCTACTCGCAGTATTTAATTAAAGCATCTGAAACATTTCTAGGCGACCAAATTTTCAAACCAAAAACACATGATTTTGCATTACTACGTATGGCATCGCCTTAAATGTTATAATTTCACTTGCATTTATTGTAATTGTGTTTAATTCGTAAAACGCATTTTTTTTCAAATTTAATGTTTTTTTTACATAAGCTCCACACGGGAGGCCCTGAAGAAAAAAAATCCCTGAGGGTCTATGTCATCTTTGGGATTGGTGTGTGGAGGGTCTGAATATGGAAAGGAAGGAGGGGAAGTTCTGGGAAGGCAAAAGGTGTGAGGAGTGGGTAGGAATTTTGGGGTTAATGTGTCTAGGAGTGACGGACGTTTGAATCCATCCCTCCCACTGCGGTACAAGGAAGTGGGTCGTAAGAGTTCGGCTGAAGAGGTCAAAAGGTCTTCCTCAACCAATCTCTCTCGATTTGATCCGTAAGTGGACAAACGCATCCGCACCCCTGCTGTTCTGCGTTAGATTATGTTTTTCGAACATTAAGAAATATCCTTACTCCTACAATAATGAAAACAGTCTACTATGCTCTCTGCCAATCCCAATTAGCATATGGCATCATAATTTGGGGCGGTTGTGCACATTATCTTATTGATCCATTACAAAAAGCCCAAAAAACGATAATACGTACTATCAACAAGCGACCGACAAGATACTCCTCCACTCGACTCTTCACTGAATACAATGTCTTAAACATACGGCAACTCCACATAAAATTTACTCTAATGCATTTTTTGTACAAATATAAGAAAAAAACCCTCGTACACCACAATTACACCACCAGAACAATAACCAACCGACACTACAACGTCCCTACACTACATACCACGTCAGCTCGAAGACATTTCATGTACCTAGCTCCCAAAATATTTAACCTTCTCCCTGTAAACTTAAAAACCGAAACCCAACCCCATAAATTTAAAAAACTAATATCAAAATGGATAAGTTCACTTGGAGACCACAATATATAAAAATTGGTACATAAATTAAATTATATTATAATTTTATCAACTAATTATCAATTATTATTAATATTTAATACCATTTTTATTACTATAAATACATTTAGAAACCATGATTTTAATATTTGTAATGCAATTAAATTTGTATAATTTAATAACTTTTAATTTAATTTAATTTGTATATTTTTATTACTTACTTATTATTTAATTGTATAATCTAATTAACTTATATTTCAATCTAAATTGCATAACTTTATAACTTATAATTAACTTATTTTATAAATCCAATCTGTAAATATCACCCGCCATAACACAGGGACATCCCTAGCATGGCGGTTGAATTATCAAAAATATGTATAAATGTTCAACAAGTTCTTATAATAAATAAATAAATAAATAGAGCGTTGGGAGGTTGGACGTCAAATTGGAGGTGAAAAAGTGGAACCGATTTTTTCGCTACGTGTCTCATCTAAATATAATACAACAAATAATCTGAATTATCGACAAATGAGTTACAAATTTATTTTTTTTTTAAAAATAATTCTCTGTTAAAAATTGGTATTGTACTTCATCCTTTGTCTGATCTCTCCAAACGAATACTTCCAACAAAAGTTGTAGAGTTCATATAACCGAAATTATTATTTTTAGTATTTCAGTTTTTATTATTGTGACAGCTGTTTTGACATTCAAGGATTAACTCTGGTCATAAAACTCAAAACAGTATTATTTGTAACTAGGGCGATACTAGGAATGTACAAGGTAGGTACTACTTGTCTCTCTGCTCAGGAATTCGCTGTGTCGTCTGAACCAAAATATTGATTCGTTTGGAATTGCGCGTAGATTAAAATCAGCGACGGATAACACATCAGATAGACTCTCCCGGGAAACTGAGCACACACTTAAGAATGCATAAAAACAATGCCTTTATTTAACAATATTGCTAAGTGATATATTTATATTCAATACTAGCTTTACGTTGCTGTAGCTCAGTCTGCCTGTGTAGATAGATAAACAATAGCGTACGCTGCTTTTACATCCAATAGATTTGTTGAATGTTGTGTAAAAATTTACAAGCAATCGATAAAGAACTTTCAGAGAGCTAAGATTTTTAATAATTTTATAGATTTTTAAATAATTTTAAGATTTTTGTGCCGACGCAAACGTACGGAAATTTCCGTTCGTAATTCAGTGTTGCCAACGGATCTTGACCTAATATCGCCGTTTCTCATACATAAGGTAGCGTAAAGTAGCCGAATTTGCTGTTAGGTGGGACATGTTTAAAATTGATGTTTTTACGTGAAAATAAAAATTTCGGGTAATGTTAATTTAGATAGCTTAATTTAGATTTTTAGATTTTAGATTTTTACGGCTTTCGGATTCTCGCTCTGAGTAGCCTAAATGGCAATATATCGCCCTTGTTGGCAACACTGGTACTGACGTTTATACATTCCGAATGAAGAAAAACGAACGTTTGCGCTAGTCTCACGGAATTCCGAATACGGAAAACGAATTCGGAAATCGAATACGAAAAGCGTATGTATGCGGCCAGCCTAATACGAAAATATTTTCAGAAATGAAGAGTCAGTACGTATTTTACATCTCAATGTTGAAGTTATTGAAGTTATGAAATGTTACCCAATGAGGGAGTCTCCTACGAAGAAATGTAATGATATGTACAAATGTTTTGTGTTAATTATAGCATTATTGAGAAAAGAGCTTTTTTAATTGTTGTAAAATACCAAATAGTACTGAAGATATAAACTGTCAAAATGTTGACATTTGTGACTGACCGAAAAGCGCGTGCGTTACGAGACGGCACTGCAGCACTGTTATTGCAATTATGAAATATACTGCTTGTGACTTCACGGGACCCCATTGCATACATTTTACCAATGAATGTTAAACCAAAGATATTTCATTTATCGAGAAATCAAAAACTAATTTTACTGTCGTTATGAACTCTTTATGTAATAGATTTTCAATAAAAAAGGACACAACCTCATAGGCAAAGTTATGAATACAAAAATATGCTTTAGATAAAAAGGTTTTCCCATCGTTTCCCTTGAGTAGAATACGAATAATAATTACTCAATATAAAATAAAATTTACACTGCGAAAAAAATATTTTTTCAGTGGAAATGTAATGGCGATGCACTACGTAGCAAAATCATGTTTTTTTGGTTTGAAAATTTGGTCGCCTAGAAATGTTTCAGATGCTTTAAATAAATACCGCGAGTATAATACATTGCCTTTGAAATAATCGAGTATTTTTTACATAAGCCCAGAAAAAAAAAAATTATAAGGCTTATGAAAACTGCTTTAAAGTTCAAAATTTCCTACTTACGAACCCATTTTCGGTTATAGTTTCATTGCATAATGTTGCAAATTAAGTTATTTATAAAATGATCGGAAAACATTTAAACATTTGTGCCTGAACATCCACAAAATAAAATAAAAGGCACTTTTTGGCTATATTTTTTTCTTGCCTAAATCAAAACAGCTGGATGGTGTTAAGCGGGAATTTAAGCCTTATCGCCATCTACGTAAGGAGTGTTATTAACGGCGGCTCGATTCAAAATATTACACGACGTAGTGCATCGCCTTGATGCATAAAAGAAACAACTCAAAAAATTACAATATTATAGCTAAGATTATCTGTGACAGTTTCCCTCGATTAACTTTTTTTATTTCTTATAAATTGTTTAGAAATAAATAAAAACCTTGTGCTTGAAATCGAGCGTTTCTAGACTCCGTTTGTCGAGCGATTTTATATCCTATTACCTATATACGTGACGATGTAAGGCATCCAAGAATATAAACATTTTTGGCTTGTAGCTTCCTCTTAAGGCATCGGTAGTCACTTGATATAGCACAGATGTACCTCGGGAAAAATGGTGAAGGGGATTTTTTGTACGATATGTTTTGTTGTTTGTTGTAGACCCCATCTATACATTATAATCGATGTTCATAATATTTGACCGGTCAGTGGCTTACTTGGCATCGCGTGTGGGTCCCACCCAGGCGTCGTTCGTTCAATTCCTCGGCTGGCTAAGTCCTCCATCACGACACAAGCAACATTTTCCGCTTATTGTGGTGGTAGTGGAATATTTACAAATATTGTCAGGTTATTCATGGTTCCATGATAACTCCTCAAAATTACAATTCAACACACCTATAAAAGTGTTATAAAGTCATTAAAAGTGATGAAATAAAAACTAGCTTAAATAGTTACATTTGTAACCTATTTAACCTAGTTTTGTTTCATATGTAACCTTTTTAACCTATTTTTTGTTTCATCACTTTTCATAACTTTATAACACTTTTTATAGGTTTTATCCGGTGACCTATCAACCCATCGCTTTGGACCGCAGTAGGAGAAATGGATTCATACGTCGGTCACTTATGGAGACGCTGATTCTCAGATTCTTACTCACTTTTCAAACTTCTTTTCCTTCCCAGAACTTCGTCTCTTTTATTATCCTTAAAATACCCTCCACACAGCATCCCCAAAGATGAAACAGGGCGTGAGGTGAAATTATTTTTGAAACATAATGTTAAAAAAATATACTGTGGAGTTTACTATAAAAATGTGTTTTTTTGTTACTATGACAACTGTAGTCTAGTTTTCATGTTATTCAAACTCGTCACAAATGCGCCACAATCTTTTCAAGAAACCCATCTCGCACAATCTTCATCCTAGAATATTCGTGCTATTTCTGTTCAGTCGCCTCGCGTGAAGACAGAGAGATATCGGCGTATAAATAACCGTAGATCGTTGCACTGTGTCCACTGTGCGGCCGAGCTTCACACAATCATACTAACGCAAAGGGCAGATACGCAGACGCACAGTGGCTCGATTGTCGGATTTTCTTGTTGTTTTATGTCTGGTTTGAGGCGAGATGACAGACTGCTTGACGACTCGATGGAGCTTGGCCAGATCTCAGAGAGAGATGAATCTGTTGCAAATCATAATTTTTTGCAGTATCTGTCAATCCAGGTGATAAATTGTTGTATTTTCATTTGATTTCTCATAATTTTTGAAGTCGTAAAATCAAATCGATATTAAAAAGCAACTTTTTATGTTTATCTTTTAATCTCTGAAAAATCGACAGTTGAATTTCGTGGTATATTTCATTTACATTATGTAAAATACAACCAATTATATTTTTCCTCCTTGTGATAAGAAATGTACAGTATCAAATGAAACAATGTTATAAGTGTTATTTCACAATTTTTTCATTAAAAATAATACACAGTATACTTGTGGTACGTTCCAGACAGTTATATTAAATGTAGGTGCATTATCATTTGTCTGAAGTCTAACACATCTTTTCAATTTTGAAAATGACTTAAAATAAATATTATTTTAGGTATGTACGGTTTTGAAGGTATTCGTGGTCGAGGGGTAAGGCTCTCGCCTAGCACGCTGGAGGTCGCGGGCTTAATGCCGGCGTGCGCAAGTAAATTTTATTTTATTTTTTTGTGATTTTTAACAATTTACTAATAAAAAATATATATTATATTTGCGACACGTTCCATATTGGAAAATACTCGTATAAAATACTACAGTATCGCCCCAGTGTAAGACCACCATTCATAATTGAAAAATTGTTTGATATGGCTTTAGCTGTATTTGGTGGCCAGGTCTGAATAGCCAGGTACTCTTCCACATTTTCGTTCCCTATCTCCTTCAATTCCGCACTACCTTTAGCCTCACAATATACCTGGATTGGGGATGCATTAGTCTCACTGGTTCCAGACGGTTAGGAGCAAACATAAAAAAAAATCAAATAATCTGTAAATAATATTTATTTAAATACACCGTAATAACGTAATACAATAAAAACTTGAGACTAAGGTAAAAGAAAGTGATTTCTTATAAGGTGTTAAAAGCGTACAAAATAAGTTGCAAACACTGAAATATCCCCTTCCTAAAGCCATAGAAATCCACCATAATAAAGATGGGGAGCGATATCTCCTTTCAGTGTTGTCAGAAAGACGAATTGCTTCCTCCTACTCCGGCGCTAATTAATTTGAAAAATTGCGATAAATTCTTTTGATGTGGCCACATTATGGACAAAAGAAAAGCAAGACTCTCTTCAGATTAAGAATAGAAAATTTTTCATCGATGTAAAGTGCCATTTACATAATTTATAGTAAACAACATTCAGGAAAAAAACATATTTTAATAGATATTTTAAGTAAAAATAATTCTGCCCTAACAATGGATGCTGCAAATCATCCGAAACGTTTGCTCACGAGTGAGCAAGAAGCGCAATAACTTCGTACGAATCTTAAATCATATCTCAGAGGAAATAATATTTTTGTGTGGTTCTAGGACAATTTATTACCCCGTCGACCAAAAAAGGCAGAGAAAATTATTTTATTAAAATAATAAACTAGCACAACCCAATCTATTCTAATCTAACCAAACCCAACCTAACCTAACCTAAGCTGGGTTAATCTGTCCCCCAAGGGTTATTGTTGAGTGGGAAATATCCTATTACCAATGACGTTACAGTATAATATATAGAAGCGCTGCAGAAATCTCAAATTGGCAAGCTAAAAGCAAGTCAATTGTAGTGCTTCCGATTTAGTACTAAACTACCACGCGTCTCGTAAGTTCGTGTGATACCTCTATTTACACGTAATAAAAACTAAATATCCTTTGTATACACACTAAACGGCACACACATCAATGAAGTAAAATATATCAGGGACCTTGGGGTAACACTGGATGTTAAATTAAACTTTATCCAACACACTGATGACATCATTAACAAAGCCAATAAAATGCTGGGATTTATAATTCGCATAGCAAAACCCTTCCACAACATAAACACTCTATATTCCCTTTACACCTCATATATTCGCCCGCACCTGGAACACTGTACACCGATCTGGACTCCTTTATACCAAGCCCATATTGAAAGAATAGAAAGAATTCAAAAAAAATTTAAATAGTTAAATTATAAACTAAACTTACACTTCTCAAATTATATCGAATCCATTATATTTCATAATTTTAACTCCCTCCGAACACGACGTCTAATTTTTGATCAAATCTTATTGTTTAAAATCCTAATGGTCTGGACTCACCAGAACTTACCAATTTAATTAATCTTCATATTCCGTCTAGATCAACCCGACAATCTGATTTATTTTATCTACCCTCGTGTAGAACAAACATTCGAAAAAATTCCCCAATTCCTCGTAAATGTGCACAATATAATACAAAATTTTACAGCATTGACATTTTTGGTAATAACCTAAAGAAATATCGAAATGAAGTAATGCGTACGATCGATTATTAATATGAGAGTATGGAATGTACCGGGAACATTTCCTATCCTCTTCCTATTTTCCTCTTCCTCTCCCCTTCCTTTAACACCAAATTAATTTTAAGATATTAAAACTTCTATAAATAAGGTAAAGAAACTTGTGTGGCTTGGCTTCAGTTAACTTGTATATTTATGTCTATCATTTTATATTATGTAAAAGCTGTTTGTTTCTTAAAAAATAAAAAATAAATTGTATTAAAAAAGTGCCAAAATGCCCTCGTTTGTGATAAAAAATGTTTTTATTACTCGGCAAAAACTAGTAAAATTCTAGCAATAAGATATCATTCGTAAATACACACAAATTATTTTATTATTAGTGTCAGCAACTAAGCGTATCTTGTTATCTCAGTCACACCTGTGATGCAGAATGTAGTATTCGACGCAAATACGAAAACGCGGCCCGCTATAGTTTATTTCGTTCACGTACATATTCTTTGATTGTCAATCTTTGTCATACATGAACAACGCTTGAATTTTAACTATCGAGAACCGATCGCGCAAAATAAAATGTTAAATAATATATTATATCCTTTATTTTAATATACTATATTGTCAGCCGACCATTGGAAAAGACTAGAAAAAATTGGAAACGAACATATCTCTAATTCAAGTAATGTAGTGAAATAATCAATTTTATATTAAGTAAAGATTTTTCTCACGATTAAAATAATTCTTCTATTTCGTTAGGTACCTACCGTAGCTATAATCCGTAAAGTCGCCAGGAAGCCAATACAATATCCTGAGAATGACATGGCAACATCACGCTCGGGAAGCGGCAATGTTTACGCTTCTACTATATCGGCGCGTCTATGGTTTACCCACTGTCACTTTTGATACGAACGACTGACAGATTGTCACTTGCTATAGTGACAATACTTCGTTATATTTACGAGGGACGCGAATTCTTGGTTGATTTAATACGCGGCAAGTTGCGTTGTGTAAATCGATACCGGATTCGATATTTAGCGTCTGAAATTATTAAAAAAATATATAATCTGTACTAGCGCAGACCCGTTAAAAATCAAGAAATTTCTCTTTTCTTGTCAACATTAGTAATCAACCCTTGGTAATTTTATTGTAACCAAAGAAATACATATTTCAAATAATATGGTATTAAAAAACGTAGGTACATTATCACTTGTCTGAATTCCGAGACATCAGTTGCAATTTTGAAAATGACTTATAAAATTAATTATATTTTAGGTAGGTACGGTTTTGACAGTATCCGTGGTCGAAAAATAATGGAGATCGCGGGTTCAAATGCCGGCGTGCGCAAGTAAATTTTATTTTATTTATTTGTGTTATTTCACAATTTACTCATTAAAAAAATATGTATAATATATTTGCGGCACGTTCCAGAGCGGAAAATAGTCTCAGAATCGCCCTGGTGAAAGACCACCATTCAGAATTAAAACGTTGTTTGAAATGGCTTATGCCATATTCGGTGACCAGCTCTGTATAACCAGGTACTTTCCTCTTCCTCATATCCTTCCCCTCCCCACTATCTTCACCTTTAAATCATACCCCGATCGGTGATATGATACAGGGTTTTCCAATAAGAGGTGTTATTTTGATATTCAATCGTAAAAGATCAATGGTTTCGTTGCTTGTGTGGCACGTAACGCTGTCTTGTTGAAAGTAAACGTTGTCCAGATCAATACCATCTAATTTCGGCCATAAAAAATCATTAATCATCTTTCGATAGCGCAATCCATTCACCGTAACTGTTGCTCCAGCCTCATTTTCAAAAAAGTAAGATCCAATGACTCCGCCGGACCATAAACCGCACCAAACAGTCACACTTTAAAGAGAGAGAGGTTTTTCAACAATAACTCTTGGGTTTTCCGAGCCCCAGATGCGACAATTTTGCTTGTTGACGAAGCCACCGAGGTGGAAATGGGCCTCATCACTCAAGATGATTTGCATTTGATTCACTCAAGTGAATTTTAATAATTTCAACGCGTTGTTGAAGCGTGTATCGTTCCATTTTTATTAATAGCGTAGTTTTTACTTGTCAAATGTTAAAAAATGACGGCATCAAACGTAACATCTACCGAAATAGCGGGCTATCCAAAATAACAACTCTTATTGGAAAACCCTGTAGTATCACTAGCTCCAGATGTTTGCGAGCAGTTGGGACTCTTGTGCGGTTTCACATAAAAATTTACGTTATCGCTTGTCTGAATTCTTTACACAATCAGTTCGAATTTTGAAAATGACTCTATTCAAAACAAATGAGCACGAATACTACCATGAGCTTTTAAATCGAAATAATTAATATTATGGTACCTATTTGCCTGAAGAAAGTTTGAAAAATAATTATCATTAAGATGTGAGGTTTCATTGGACGAACTGTATAATTCCTTATTTTTTGACATGAAAGCATGGTTAACAATTAAGGTATGTACCCACTACAAATCTAAAGATTTCAGAGTAAATTTCGGTTTTGATTTATAAAATTAACAAGCTGACGTTGCTTGGGGTTATCCTTAGGAGATGGACATATACAGGTTTTCCAATAAGAGGTGTTATTTTAAATAGCCCGCTATTTCGGTAGATGTTACTTTTGAAGCTGTAATTTTTGACATTTGACAAGTAGAAACTACGCCATTAATAACATATACAATAGGAACGATACACGCTTCGACAACGCATTGAAGTTATTAAAATTCACTCGAGTGAATCAAATGCAAATCATCTCGAGTGATGAGGCCCATTTCCACCTCGGTGGCTTCGTCAACAAGCAGAATTGTCGCATCTGGGGCTCGGAAAACCCAAGAGTTATAGTTGAAAAGCCTCTCTATCCTCAACGTGTGACTGTTTGGTGCGGTTTATGGTCCGGCGGAGTCATTGGACCTTACTTTTTCGAAAATGAGGCTGGAGCAACAGTTACGGTGAATGGATTGCGCTATCGAGAGATGATTTAATGGTTTTTTATGGCTGGAATTGGATGGTAACGATCAATTGATCTTGACAACTTTTACTTTCAACAAGACGGCGTTACGTGCCACAAAAGCGACGAAACCATTGATATTTTACGATTGAATATCAAAATAACACCTCTTATTGGAAAACCCTGTATCATGTATTACTTTTCTGTAAGCCTTTTTCAGATGTACAATTCCATGGTACATTATTTTGATGTATCTCATAAGGTTTAGCCAGCATTAGCAATGTAAGCGCCCAAAATTTTTTAACGACTCGATATAAAACATCGATTTTTCTCTACTTTTTACAAATATAACATGCATGTATTTTATATGTAAACCTTCCGTAGTTTTGAAGAACTACGCGCACAAACAGACAGAAGCGGATAGCGACTTTGTTTAGTACTATTTAGAGATAAGATAAAATTTGAAACATACTTTTTTGGATGCGAGGTCAACTTTTCACTATTTAACTACACCGGTAGTGAAACATTATAAAGTCAAATGAAAATAAAATGAAACGTAAAAAAAGCTTTCTAAAAATTCTTTTAAACCATACAAGTTTGACCCACCTAGCTTCGCGTGTAACAATACATAAAAAATAACTTCCTGCAAAAAGCTTGCCTACCCAAATACCCAGTCAGAAGTCATTTCATAGTACACGCGCCAGGAAAATTTATGACTGTAACAGAAAAGAGAAAAAAGCTAAAAGCACTCGCGAATTCTCCAGCTTTGCGACTGTCGAGCTTTTGGTCAGTTTTAGGCAGGTTTTTTGTCCATGTTTCGGATACGGACCGCAGAGGAATGTTTTTTGTTCCTTGTTACGGCAATTTTACGCTCTAAAATAATACGCTGTGCTTTATTAAAAAAAAGGATTTTGGCTTCATCAAAAAGTTTTAGAATTTGTTAATGTAATATTTATGTTATTATGACGTGCTTTTAAAATTTGTAAAAATGGCGTTGAAAAACTTTTGCTTTTGGTGAACACAATGTTTCAATTAAAAATTGTATTTTTTAAATTAATTTATGATGATAGAATAATAATGACTAGCAGTTAAAAACCCGCTCCGCGGGTTTTTGCTGCTAGGCCCTGCGGGCGGCACTTGGTTGGGCTTCGCCCAGTTTAAGATATACTAAAAACAGTTACATTTAATAGGTACATATTAGGTCATTCACAGAGAGAGGGTGAGTATATATTGTAAATAGATTATTACAATATAGCGCCCCTGAGGTGATATCTCACAAAAGCGGCGCTATAAAAATTGTCCAATAAATAGATAAAAATAATGTTCACATTTTATTGCGTACATTTGCATTGATATACAACGGAAATAGATAAAATAATGTAATCTTATTAAACTTTATTTCAAACACAAATACCTTTGTTTACATCACTTTATTATATACAACCACTACGTGTTTCATGAACGAAATTCACCTCATCAGGAGTAAGTATACCCCGAAGTCATAAATTAAATATAGATTACAATTGCAAAGAAGAAGTGGAAAGAGGGGGAAGGGGTTAAAGTGGGCGGGGTTTATCAGAATTAGGAATTACAATATCGTTAGACGGGAAAGACCAGTTGAGTGGAAAAATATTTAAAAGAGAGTTTATTAAAAAAAAATTTGGTTAATTATATCTGGTTTTCTATTAACATGTTTTCTAATTTCTAAAAATATAAATTATTTATTTGCGATGCTTTATATCCTGTGTGAAGTATTTTTAAGACCTGAAAACACAAATAGCATAAAACCATAAAACAATATATTCGTAAAATAAATAGCATTTAATAACGGTTATTCTAATAAATTGATAGTTGAAATACTAAATAAAAAAATTAAACATGATCTCTTAAAATGGTATATTTACCATATTTCTGAAGATAGAAATAAACAATGGCGTAGAATTCTATTTGAGGATAACGATATTTCCAAAATTATAAATAAAAACATTTCTGGTACCATTCAACCGGCGTTTTACATTACTAACAAAATGAAGAAATATATTCTTAATAATAAAGATAGCGATAGTCAAACAAAAAAATCGGGAGTTTATAAAATCAATTATTATTATTATCAATTAATTATTACATATTATGATTGTAATTTCTTTTACAAAGGTAGAACCAATAGAAACTTTGAAGTCAGAACTAAAGAACATCTCGGAGCTCTAAATTGAAATAGTTAATCTGAGTTTGATCATCTTTTGAATAATGATCACACTTGATAAAAACTCAGGTCTTATACTTCACACAGGATATAAAGCATCGCAAATAAATAAGTTTGAAATTTTAGAAATATGAAAACATGTCGATATAAAATCAGATATAATTAATAAGCAAAAAAAATTATAAACCCTCTTTTAAATATTTTCCCACTCAACTGGTCTTTCCCGTCTAACGATATTGTAATTCCTAATTCTGATAAACTCCGCCCACTCTTACCCCTCCCCCCTACTTCCACTTCTTCTTTCCAATTGTAATCTATATTTATTATTTGACTTCAATGTATACTTACTCCTGATGAGATGAACTTCGTTCATGTAACATGTAGAGGTTGTATGTAATAAAGTGATGTAAACAAAGTTATTTATGTTTTAATAAAATAAATAATGCCATCACAAAGTGATAAGCTTCCAGAAGAAATATTCTTATCAAACCTTTGTTAATGGTCAAGTAATTTTGCGTATTGTTAGCTGCATATTTAAATATTCGCGCCAGTCATTTAGTTCGTTCTTATACCGCCAGAGGGGCAGAGTGGTCAAATTTTGCCTGTAGACCCCCATTCGGGATTTACCCGAAACATACGATTTGAATTCGACCAATCATAGGGCCTAGATGCGTCCGTCCAGACGCTAGAGTAATAATACTATCAGATAATTATGAACGGAGAAATATGATTATTATTGAAGACAATATCAGCGATTCAACGATCAACGAAAATTCGAAACAAAAAAACAGAAAATACACGGTCACATCTTGGATTTGAACCCAAGACCGTCGTTTTACCGCTATACCAACTGAGCTAATGGGACCCTATCTCCTTCGTTCATATTTAACTTATACTTCGAATAAGAACTACTGTATCGAACATGAAAACATGATTTTATTGCATTTAATTTTAATTGCGACTAAAGTTGAACACCTGCAAATTTGATGACCCCTTTTCGATATCAAAATATTGACAAAACCAGTCGCTGGGCGAAATTATTATTCTCACCTAAAAACACCTGCGTCTGGAACGTAAACAAGTTGTGGTGAAGATATTGACGTCACAAGAAGGCTTGCTAGAGAAATTATAAATAGCTAAAAAACAACACAAAATTGGACAGTCAAATTTCAAAAATTAACACGAGTGGACGGAACACCTCCACTTAAAACGTGATCTGTTAATTATAATTTAAGAAATTATAAATTCTTGAGTGTCAACTGAAATCTGTAGTCGCTTTTCTTCCTCCATCACGGCACAATCATTTTAAAGATTACAACTATTTGCAACGAGCTGTTTACGGCCGGCACTCTATCAGCTGAGCCAGACGCATCTGTCATCATTACAATAATGGGGCGTCTCCGTGTGCCGGCTCTTTAAATCAAATGACCATGCCGCCGCTAAATACCTGCTGGCTACTGAGAGAACTTCCCCACTTCCGCTGATCACCTAGAGGCTGGCCAATCCCTGCTCCATTGATCGCCAACGTGTTACGGTGTCTCACGGTGTTTAACTTAAATCATTACCCAGGTTGAGGACTGATGTGTGCCGGTGCTTATTATTTACAGTCTTTTCTTGTGCAGGCAAACACGTCTCGTACAACAACCAAGAATTATCTTAATCCTCTCATCATATCTTTATGTATGATCGCAAGATTCAACTCGAACTAAATGCAATCTAGACAGTGTCTTGGATAAATATATCCTATTTTTATTTTAATGTGCGACATCTATTGACTTTTCTGCAATCTAGGATGAATATTTTATTTTTCGGAACAACTTAATGTTTACGAATCGCTAATATTGTCTTCAATAATTATATGTTAAAATTTGTGGTTTTGAGCATTGCTAATTTATTAAGAATCTCTTCAAATTATTGGTAATTTGTTTAAAAATGGGATTACAGACCTTACGATTAAATAAGTAGTAAGGAGCAGTATTCACATAAAAAAACAACAAAGGATTGTTTGTATTGGTGCATAGTTCAGAGGGCGGCAAATCATTCCACGACCCGTACTCATGTGGCAAATGTCAACCGTGTAAAAATGTTGGGCACGCGTTTGTCGTGTTTCCCAACTATACATCGGTGCTGTAGATATCAATGACGCTGGTTCTTCGTAGAATCTTCCATTGTAATACCGGTAGAACGAGGACAGCGTGACTGCCTGATGCCTGTGCTCTAAAGATTGTAATTAGTTTGTCAAGATAGGGCGATCTATCAAACGGACCGCCCGTTTATGCAAAAAGTTTTTCAGGTATTTTGGGGCTCCAGCCTAGAGGTGGCTGCCAAATTTACAGTGAGGCGCTTTTGCGATTGCATCTAGCCCCCGTGCCTGAGCTGGTCACTTATCACGGGTTGTTTTAGAGAATTTGAATAATTCTTCAAATTTCAAAGCTAATTTTCAAGTTCTGTGAAAGTTCTTTTAGGTTTTGTTATAGTTTCAGTTCTGTCAACTAACTGGCCCATAATTATATAAAAACAGAATTTGAATAGGTCTTTCAAGGAACCCGAAAATTATTGTTGAAATTTGATGAATGGTTCAAATTCTATGAAACAATCCATCCAATGGAAGTTAAATTGTGAAGATTTCTCCTTTAGCCTATATAGCAAACATTGACCAATTGGTATTTAAAATGGATTATATTTAAATATAAAGAAAAGTTCAATCTATCGTGTTATTACCTCAAGGAAATATTTACAAGGAGAGAGAAAAGGAAGCCTTTAACTGGTGATGATGTTGATTTCTTTTGAGTCCTGCTGATTTATGTAAGATTCCGTGGCTCACTTGTAGTTTGCCCCCGCATACCCAAATTTCTACCGATTTATCACAAGTTTCTCGTTAACTCCTTAAGGCGATGCCATACGTAGTAATGCAAAATCACGTGTTTTTGGTTTGAAAATTTTGTCGCCTAGAAATGTTTCAGATTCTTTAATTAAATACTGCGAGTAGAATACATTCTGGCCTTTGAATTATTCGAGTATTTTTTATATACTATGTTTCAGATGCTTTAATTAAATACTTCGAGTAGAATCTTGGCCTTTGAAATAATAGAGTATTTTTTAGATAAGTCTTTTTATAAGCCCAGAAAAAAATTATGTAAATGCCTATGAAAACTGCTTTAAAGTTCAAAATCTTCTACTTACGAACCCATTTTCGGTTGTGATTTTATTGTATAATGTGGCAAATTAAGTTATTTATAAAATTTTTGTTCTTTAATTCTTGTTTTTTCCAAGGTAAGACTTTTAAGAAAGGAACAAAGGAATTTTTTCAATGTTATACAGGCATATCTAGCGATTTCTCTTTATTGGTAGTCTGGATAATTTAATATCGTTAGATAAACATGGTTCTACTCTGTATATTTTGTCAGTGCACCCAATTTCATAGAATTACTTCTCGGTAGTTTATAAAGCCAATCTTACATGAGAGCTGAAATAATAATATGATTCATAAATAAACGAACTTCGGCTGTTAATCTATTAAAATCAATGAGCTCGGAATCATATGGATGTCGCAAGCCGTCTGAAGATATCACTACGCCTAAAAAGAACGCCAATTTCAGGGTGTATCGGCACGTACCCGACAAAATTTAACCAGCTATTCCTCAGCACATTTGGAGTAAAAAAAATTATGGGCACTTTGCTGTCCGGTAACAATTTTTTCCAAAAAATCCACACTCCGTCACTGTCATTCTCGTGTTCAACAACTGTTATTAGCAAGTGTGTCAAAAAGCGTCCTCGCTCTTTCATCCACACTAAATAATAATAGTTAAAAATGAGACGAATGGTGCCATGCCATTTCATTGTGATTGCAAAAGCGCGCCAATGTAGGTACGTACGTACATTATTCAACGAAACTCGAATAAAATATTGCCGGATGGGTTTTCAAACTTTGACAAAGGATAAAGCATTGTTGGTAAGTGGTGAAATATGATTTTTTTTATTAAAAAAAATGTTACCGGACAGCAAAGTGCCCATAACATTTTTTACTCCAAATGTGCTAAGGAATAGCTGGTTAAAGTTTGTCGGGTACGTGCCGATACACCCTGTATATGTAAAAATTTGTCTTTCGTTTGTCCCGTATGCGTTCCTGCACCATTCATCCGATTCTGATGAAACTTTCAAAGTATAATAATAATAATAATAATACCTGGATGACTTTTATAGCGCCGTTTTTGTGCAAAAACACCTCAAGGGCGCTGTTTTGTTCCTATTAGTGCCAGGAGTGTTTAGAGAGTCGTTTGAATGGTATAAAAAGTCGGGGACGCCCGAGGAAGACTTAAAGTCGTTATATTGTAGTTTTTTTAAAGTACAATTTTAATGGTAGAAATAGTCGGGAACCTCCGAGGACGACTTGACGAAATGAGATACAGAGTCTCATACATACTCTTATGTTAATCCGATTCTTGACACGGCCCTGATTCAAGTATCTGGTTCACTTGATCGTGCCTTGTCTACCTCGGGCATCCTCGACTTCTTCTAGCATTTACATTCGCGTCATATATTATGTACTTTATCACATATGTGTACTTTATTATTTACTTATTTTTATTGTCATTTATTTAGTGTTAATAATTATTCATGCTATCCCCCTTGTGATTGTCAATATGGTCACCCTATGATTGTGGCTGATAAGCCAACACTGTTACTTTGTAATACCTATTTAGTGAGGAAAATGTTATTGTTGTCCAGCTTTAATTTTAATTTGCATAATTATAGTGTTTATGAGGTCATTTTGTGGCTTTATATTTTCAATATTATATTAAGTTTAAATGTATTTCTTTTATTATTTACTATAATTTTAAAGCTACACATCTCGATACAGGATTTTTTTAATTAAAAATACTTAATTTTAAAATGAGTTTCTGTCATCCATTATTTTTCTACCGTCCGTAATAATAACTACCTACTAGGAAACGTGCCAAAATATATTTGACATTTATCAGCTGTTTGGATGGACGTCATGTAATAGGGGGCTATAAAATGAAAGCTTAACCAATAACACAGTCGACTATATGCGCTTAACTACCGGACTTTAAGATATAAATGCACATCGATAAAATGGAAATATTAAAAAAAATCTCTTACCTCCAAATTCAACAATAACTTTTAATGTACAATTCAATTTTTGGGGTAAAGACAGGCGTAGCTTGATTTAACATAGAATTTTAAATCATAACATCGATTGTACCAAACTTCTGTTCCTAATAAAGTGTACCATACCTTTGAGACGAACGCGATACCTCTTCTAATCGAACCTCTTCTAAAAGCCCAAAAAATGGTAATACGTGTCATTAACAAGCGACCGACAAGTTACCCCTCCACTTGACTCCTCATAGAGTATAAGGTCTTAAATATACGACAACTCCACCTAAAATTTTCGCTAATACATTTCCTGTTCAAACATAAAAACAAAACTCTCTTACAACACAACTACACCACCAGAACAATAACCAACGGTCACTACAAAGTACCTTCACTACATACCACGTTAGCTCAAAGACAATTTTTCTTCCTAGCTCCTAAAATCTTTAACCTTATCCCTGAAAACCTAAAAACCGTGAGTCCACCCCATTCCTTTAAAAAAACAAATTACGAAATGGATCCTTACACACGGAATACATTACAATTACAATACCCATTTATTCTACGCTCTATCAATTTAATCACCTTTCAGACAAAATATAACTTATTATAACACATAATACATAATCATATAATACATAATAAACATATAATACATAACATAACATAATCCTTATTCCGTAACTTAGCGGTATAGTATGTAAATAAATAATTAGTCTGATCTATTTACTAATAATTTGAGTAATTCTTATAATCTTCTTATAATTCTCTAACTTCTCCATTCTCTTCTTGCAACCCTAACTAGCTTTTCATCATTTTTATTATTTTTCTTTTTCATACCATAGTAATGTATAGACTCTGTTCAAACTGTAAAATTCACCCGTCATAACACAGGGTCATCCCTAGCATGGAGGGTGAAATATCACAAAAACCATATGTACCCTCTAAGTCTTGTATTAATAAAATAAATAAACTAACTTACCATCACGCCGTTTTCCCGCAGGTGTAGGCAGAAAGAACGGACCGCCAAACAACTCGGTCTTGGCACACACTCCTTGCCTCATTCACATACATACTCTTCTATTATTCTGACTCTTGACATGGCCCGACTAAAGTATCTGATTCACTTGATCGTGCCATGTCTTCCTCGGGCGTCCCCGACTTCTGCTACCATTCACATTTGCATCGTATATTCTCCCAACACTCTTTTATTCGCTCATTTGCTCTACATGCCCAAACCATCTAAGCGTCCCTTTCTTGATCTTACTCATAACGCTTACATCGGCCTTTGACAATCTTTACGGATTTCCACATTCCTCACACGATCATACATTTGACGGCCGGCATAGTCCAGTGGTAACGCATTGGACTGCCATTTCGAAGGTCGCGGGTTCGAACCCGGCGTGCGCAAATAAATTTTATTTGATTAATTTGTGTTATTTCACAATTAATTAATTTAAATAATATATAGTATATTTGCGGCACGTCCCAGAGTGGAAGATACTACCAGTATCGCCCTGGTGTAAGACCACCATTCAGAATCGAAACGTTGCTCCAAATGGCTTTAGCCGTGTTTAGTGACTAGATCTGAATAGCCGGGTACTTCCCCACCTTCCCCTTTACCTTCCCCACTTACCTTCAGCTTCACAACATCCCCCAATTGGGGATGCCATAGTCTCACTGGCTCCAGACGGGAGCAGTTGGGACTCTTGTGAGGTTTCACTATAAAAATAAAAAAATACATGGTTTTATCACAGATACGTCTCAGGGATCTCATTTCAACAGCATTCAATCTACTTTCATCCTTTCTTTGCCAGTTCCATGCCTCACTTCCATACATCAGGGTAGATACCAGCACCCCATTGTGAACGGTTAACTTCGATTCTTTGGACAAATTTTAGCTAGCGCCAACCGCGTTCAGTCCTCCATGAATGGAGTTACCTGCATTTACCCTTCTTTCAATATCTCTGTCAGCCTTCCCATCTCTCGTAAATCTCCGCATGTTTTCATGTATTCCGTTCACAACACGGCATTAGAAAGAGTCACAGAAATGAGAGATGTTGTTATTATTTTAGATGCAAAATTGAACTTTGATAATCACATCCACCAAAGTGCGAACACACCAGGAAAGTATGAAAACACTAGGCTTCATATTAAGAATGACCAATAACTTTAATTCCGTAAAAGCCATAAAACTGTTATAAGTGTCTCTAGTCAGAAGCCTAATCGAATACAACTCAGTAGTTTAGCCTCCCCCTTAATAACATTGAAGGAATACAAAAAATTTCAACGTTTCATAAATTTTAAATTAAATATACCGCTAGAATACAAAAAATATCTTTTCCTATTAAATTCATATATTAGAAGACAGACGCAAAATAACTTAAATGTAAGCTTTCTTATTTAACCCTTAAGATACGAATAACAACAATACCAGTTCAGTGAAATCATGATTACCTTCAGGTGCACTGTAATGTGCAGTGTGTAGAGCTAGGTTTTAGAAGTTTTGAACGCGTTTCATTTTATTGCCATAGACATTTTCCTCGTTAATTTAAACAGATGCAGAATAAATGTCCGCTATTGCACAAAAATATGTAACAATAATAAATTGTTGAGCTAATTATATCATGTATATATCTTGTGTCTCTTTGTTATTGCCGCTCTTTGTATCGTTTATCATTTGACTGCGTTTTTTTGTATATTTTTTTTGCTTTACGTAACGATTTGAATAAAAACTAGTTTTTGTAACTGGATTGTTGATATGAACGAAGTACGTAAGAAGAATGAGTTAATGATGAATGTAAGTTAGTCTAAAATTCGCGGATTTAATTATTTACCATTTAATAATTTATTACCAGGGTCAATTTGGATAACATTAGTAATTGCATTCAGAACAGACGAATGGTTTCTTTCGGGACATCACAAGTCTGAGATTCTTTCCAGGGCATTTTGGAGAACATTTACAATTTTATAGTTAGAATTTCCACATTTATAAATCAGTATAATACATATGAATCCTATAGTACTTTTTTTAGAATTAGTTAGTTGTTCTCGCGCAAGTGAGAGTGTCTGTAAGAAATCAGTATAAGTAAATAATAATAGGTTGGATTCTATTAAATTTGCAATAATTCATTTACAACAATGAACAATGGACTATATTAATTTCTATATTCAAAACGATAAAACAATAATAATTTCTTTAACGCCTCGTTGAGGACGACAAAGTGTCGCAGTCTGTTGTGATGCGGTGCCAAAGCCATTAGCCAATCTCTCACTTGGAGTGGTACAGAATTAAATAATTATGATTTGCTGGTACAGAGAATTTGCGTGTACCAAACGACAAATGATTTTAAATTGTCAGTGGGTCATCGTTTCATGTTTATTTCGAATGTGTTTTTATGTATACGTTGCACAAGAGTCGCGCCGGGTAGAATTGGGGGTCTTTGACACTAGTGTAGTCATCGTTCTGATTATGATTTTATAATAATAATAATAATGTTTATTCCGGTATGTGGGAGGATAGTGCAGTCCCACACATTCCATATAGAGATACAACAAAATATATAATCAAAAACAAAAAGATAGAACAGAAAAACAAAGAAAAGAAAACAGAATAAATTGAAAATAAAATAGAATAAAATAATAGAATAATAGAAAGTTGAAGCTTTTAGGGAGCCGTGACTATATTGGAGCTAGTATTTTTCTCCAGTGTGCGTCAATGCTGGAGGATGGAGTGAGGCGGGCTTCCATAGTGAGGATATTTCCAGAGCTTCTTATCCTTTCCCTCATTCCTGCCACCCTGGATCTAATAAGGGCTGCATATCCGGGAACTCGCCCCTCCGTGAACATACGGGAAGCGCTGCAGTATCTGGGAAGACAAAACATTGTGCGGAAGGCGTTGTTGTATTGTACCCGTAGTCTTTCTATACTACTCTTTTTGTAGTTTGCCCATGGTTGGCACGTTTACGTTTTTTAGTTTTTTAGTTTACGTTTACGTTTAGTTTTATACTGTTAAGCTTTATAAAATTATAAAACGATATTTTGATAAAATTAACTCCTCAGGATAATTTGTTCGGTTTTGGTAACAAACAGCTTTTATTAACTCAATTGGTTCGCTATTTAGAACAGCTCATATGGTCTATAGAAATCTTCGTGTCTACCTTACCTTCATAGTTAAAAATATGAACTAAATGGTGTTAGAAAGAAAAAAAATACCAAGCCTATAATTCAAATATATAAGAATGAAAAGTTTATGAAACTTTGTAATTTTTAATTAGTTATTTATTAATGAAAAGTGAGGTGGCAGTAATGTTTACAGTACATTTAACTTTTAATCTGTGTTTAGACGATAATACGTAATGGTTCGTATACATTTGTGAACCGAAACGCGAACCGAGCCACGAATTACGGAAAAGTAACGAAGCAACTGCAAGCGGTGTTTCGCGCCCTTTGCGATTGCTTCGTTCCTTTCCCGTAAGTTGTGTTTCAGGTCGGCAGTTCAGCTCGCGTATGTATACGTAGCATAAAGTGAGCCAATTTCTGAACATTTTATTTTTTACTTCAAAACTTTAATATTTAAAAAAATATATATTTGAATGCGGTATTTCATCACCTTTGAAAAACAGTTTTCGGATACGTTCATAAATATTCCATTTATTTGGATTTTATTGAGAAGCAGCATCTTTTAGAAAATGCAACTAAAGAAACGTAACGGTATATGCCAGAGGCCTGAAGGGTCTATCAGGGAAAGAGGAACAAACCAATTTGCGCTGTTGCCAAGTTGGCATAAGGTTAATATATTCTTTATCTTTAAATAGAACCAGAATCTCCACAGTGAACTGTGATTGTTGAACTGTATACCTTTAAATTGACAAAGCAGCCAATCAGGGAAAGAGGAACAAAACAATTTGCGCTGTTGCCAAGTTGGCATAAGGTTAATATATTCTTTATCTTTAAATAGAACCAGAATCTCCACAGTGAACTGTGATTGTTGAACTATATACCTTTAAATTGATAAAGCAGCCAATCAGGGAAAGAAGAACAAACCAATTTGCGTTGTTGCCAAGTTGGCTTAAGGTTAATATATTCTTTATCTTTAAATAGAACCAGAATCTCCACAGTGAACTGTGATTGTTGAACTATATACCTTTAAATTGATAAAGCAGCCAATCAGGGAAAGAAGAACAAACCAATTTGCGCTGTTGCCAAGTTGGCTTAAGGTTAATATATTCTTTATCTATAAATAGAACCAGAATTTCTATAGTGAACTGTGATTATTGAACTTTATCAAAGGGACTCATAGACGTCCAAATTGATAGACTTGCCCTTACATGAAATCTGGTTATCATTTCGACGAGTTGAGGCAAACCAAGTGGCCATATTTTTGGCACCACTTACATTCGCTTACTTTCAAACATTCAATCAGTTGTTATTTTCTCACGTTATTTTAAACACTATTTACTATTGAGATAGGTATGATGAAACTATCTTCGTAATTAATTATAAATTTTAATATTCATAATTAGAAACACTAAATATTCTTAATCTTGATGCTCACCACTCTTCTAGACACAAGCGCCAACTTCTATAGAAGAAGAAAATTAAAAAATAAAAATGAGTTTATTAACTCCTGGGAGTACAATGCTTTATATAATATACTATATTCTGTATTGTATACTTTTAATAAAAAAAAATTAAAAAAAGCAGTGAAAACTAATTGTATGAATTATTTTAGTAATTATACTCTGTAATACTATTATACTGTAAATTGATTAATTATTTTATAAATTAAAAAAAATAGAATTGATGTATTATACATTTAAAAAAATCCGGATTATTATTCATACGGAGAGAAGTGATGAAGAAAAATTTGTGCTTATATTAGACCACATGAAGTGTAATTTTAAGTTTAATAAATAAATAAATAAAATGTAAAACTTTACGGAAGAAACAAAAATTGTTTATTTTTTAGTGTCAATCGTAGACCTTAGCTATACCACGTGAATTTTTCATTAATTATTTTTTTATGAAACGACAAAAAGTGAAATGACAATAAATAATGTAATAATTTTAATAAATTTGTCTAACAAAATAAATTAGGAAAAACGTAAAGTGAGCCATTTTTATTGTTTGCATTAAAAGTTTAATGTTTCAAAAAATATCTGTTTATTTCTAATAATAGAATTTAAAACCGTATTCTTTAAATTATTCTGTTTTTGGATATGATCATAAATATTTCGTTTACTTGGATTTTATTGCAAAGCCCAGTTAAGGATGACGTAGTTCCACTTGCTCTGGACAATATGTTGTAATCACATAAGCTCACAAAATCGGAACGCTAATATATATTTTTTAATTTTCTTAATGACAACGAACATAATTTTTTCAAGCGTGTCAACATTTTGCACAGTGAACATTAAAAAAAAATTTGGCACATAAATTAACGTTTGCCACGCCAATAATAATCATTTTGAAAATTTAGCTTTGCACATTAAAGTGACTTTTAACAGACCGACAATGATATGGAAATTAACAGCTTTTACGAGAGAAGATTAAATTTTGAACACAACGTTCAAAAATCGCTAAATAACAATTTAACCCGATTTTCTGAAAATTTTCTGTGTTGCAATTGCTTAATTATTAGGCTACAAAGAAACGTGTCATGTTTCCATGTTCAAATTTATGAAACGATCTATCGAAAGAATTCGAAAAAATTAAATATTTTTTATTAGTTAGTATATGTGGATAAATGTGGATAATCTTTGAACGGGCAACTATTAAAAATGGTGGAAGAGGTAAGGTTAGGTTATTTTTTTGGTAATTCGATCTGTGTGAAATAATGATTTAAATTAATTCGGCTATCAACATTTCAATTTTCAGGGTTCGAGAACTTTCGATTTCAAGATTTTGGCATTTAAGATTTCGTCTTTCAAGATTTGGTCTGTTAAGATTTCGGCTTTCGCGATTTCGGATTTCAAGATTTGGTATTTTAAGATTTTGGCTTTAGTGAATTCGGCTTTCAAGATTTTGGCTTTCAAGATTTCGTTTTTCGAAATTTCATTTTCAGAATTTTGTCATTCACGAATTCATTCATGATTCGTCTTTCTGGATTTCGCTCATTGTGAAATTGACATACGGGGTCACGATCCAAGTCAATTAGAAATAAAACTAAAATTCCATTCGACCTAAAACTGAATACGCAAAAATGTTACGTACAATCGATGCTAACATAAAATTGGTAGAACCCTGAATGACTAATCAATAATCAAGAAGATCTACTGGATGCATAGTAATTTCGGCTTTGAAGATTCTGTGTTTATTTGTCGAAACAAGCGTGTTTATCAATATAGCACTGCGCACGGACTGAAATAGGTATACATAGGAAATAATAAAATATTCACGTGTAATAATTATCTAAGTAGTTCGGTTATAGTTTTCTATTTACTTGGGAAAAACACGTGGTGAAAACTCGTGAATAATATCTACCGCAATTTATATTGTGTAAGTCATTCGGATTGTTAATTAAATTTTACTTTGCCAGATATTTAACCTGAACATTTCAGATAGAAAAGATATGCAAATTAGATGGCTCTCGTTTGAATTGATTCACAGAACTTGAACAATTCATCAATTAGATGGCTCTCGTTTGAATTGATTCACAGATTTTGAACAATTCATCAAATTGGATGGCTCTCGTTTAAATTGCTTCACAGAACTTGAACAATTCATCAATTAGATGGTTCTTGTTTGAATTTATTCACAGAATTTGAACAATTCATCAAATTTGATGGTTCTCGTTTCATTGATTCACAGGATTTGAACAATTCATAAAATTTCAAAATTGATTGAAGTCCTGATCATGTTCTATTATTATCAAAGTACTTTGAAACAACCGGTAATTTTATTACCCGGTTTCATGCGAGATACAAGATTGATAAATATGAAACAAACAATATAGCATCTTGCTTTGTTTTTACAATGAAAACCTATATTTTATTATTTATTTATTTGGAATTTACATACATGAAAGTTAATGATAGTCATAGTACAATATAAAAAGGGAAACATTATAAGAATATTTAAGTTAAAAAAAAGAGTCCACATTAGTTTAAAGTTATTTAAAGAAATAAAGATGAAACAAAAACAAATAAAAACCTATTATGCAGTGATCTCGTTATAATATGGCAATGCTAAAATGTTTAATCAGTACAGATTTATATTTCAATAGAGACATATTAAAAACATCAGCTAACTTAGCATACGAGTTACCAGTGGTGTGTAATCTATTTGTAAGAGAATTGTAGCCTGAAACCTTAGTATAATTGTTACAAAAATACATGCTAGGGAACCTTGATCTGATGGTAGAAACAAGAAAGTGAATTTAAAATATTAATATATCAGAGTTATACAACTAATACTTTACAATTTAAAAAAATATATATTAATTTTTCAAGATGAAAATGGCCAAACTTAAAATATCCAGACAGAAAAATCCGTATACTTACAGTTCCAGATATTTCTTACTCTAGAGTTAAGATTCAGTTTTTTTTTTCAATATTCTATTGCGTCTTGAAATTCTTGAACATCCTCTGAAATCACTGAAGCAGTTTAGACGGACACCGCTCCTTATACCGACATCCCGTATGGTGGGCGTAGAAACTTGAAGGTGTTTCATTGTTTCGGGAGGGTCGTGCCATTTTCAGTCGTCACCATGGATTGTTCCGGACAACACCGGGGCTTCGCCGTCCGCACGTTTCTTAAAAATGGCCGTTTTTTCATCGCCACCCAGCGGGCCGACAATTGCAATTTGTGACTTCTTTCGGTGGGGCTACTTGAAGTAAAAATTTTTTAAGGATTTTCTCAAGGATCGAATTCAGGAGGAAATCGCCACTATACATGTCGAGATGCGCCAAAATACGGCCGAAAAATTCGGAAAATTGCCTTCATCAATATATCGCTGCTGGGAGCCATCATCTTTCGGATGTCATCTTCAGGGCATAAAACGGCATAATGTACCAAATAAAATAAAATAAACCCCGTTTCTGTAAGTCAGGCCGTTTTTTTTAATAGCCCTTCAAAAATGCACTGTCTGTTTTTCCGCACCCTGTACTTTTATCCGCTTATTCCTTATGTGTGGGTATGTGGTCAAATTTATCTATCGAATCTTTCGTTCACACAATGACTCCGCGTCTAATTATTTGCACGCAGTTTGTAATTTATTTTTAGTCTCAAATCGAAGTCAAGGTCGCTGGTTCAAAATCCATCGCGCGACTTTTGTTGTTTTGATTAACACAATAGAAGAACGCGGGAGAGTGAAAAAATAACATAAATTGTTTGGCAGAAGTTAATTGATCAAACAAGCAACGTGTCAATTGAGATTTTGACTAAATTCGTCAACGATGGTCATTTAGCGATATTTAAGAGCACGATCAGAATATGATTCCGACAGCCGGTAGACGAAAATCGGCCTACAAAATTCCGGAAAAGCTGTCAATATGCACAACTTTTTGGATAATGTCGTTCGTTATGCATTACAACTGGTTTATTAATGAGAGTGGATGAACTAACTAAGCTCTTTAAACTGGAAGAAATCGTATATACACGATCATATTGCATTATAAATATCGGTTTGGGTATCGAATTCACCGTACGGTGGGCGTAGAAACTTGAAGGTGTTTAATTGTTTCGGGAGGGTCGTGCCATTTTCAGTCGTTACCATGGTTTGTTACTATGTTCACAAAGCAGGAATCGGTAGTTTTTAGATGTTTATGGTGAGCCCTGGCATTAAGAAATTTGTAGAGAATTTTCCGACGGAAAAATTATATATTAATGTCGATTCCCTTTCATGTTCCTTACATCAGATCAAGGTTTCCCTTTATGTATTATTGCAACAATTATACTACGGTTTCAGGCCACAATTCTGTTATAAAAGATTACTCACCATTGGTGGTAACTCTTGTGTTTTGTTAGCTGATGATTATAATTATGATGATGATTATAATTAATCATCATCCTCCCCTATACATTAAATTAAATATGACATGTGATAATGAAAGGAAACTTCCACAAAGCGTCCCAAACTTTAAACGAGCCGACTTCAACTCAATTAACTCCCATTTCTCAAATACAGACTGGTCTTTTTTATCCGATGAAAGCGTTGATGAATCGTTAGATAAACTTTATTTATATTTTTCTAATACTATTGAATCCTATGTACCTTTTTACACACCAAGAAGCTATACCTACCCGGTTTGGTTTTCATCAGAGCTTACAGCCTCTCTTCAGCAAAAAAAGAGTCAACACAAAAAATTCAAACAAAGTAAATCCATAAATGATTATATAATCTTTAGCGAAACTAGGAAAAAATGTAAAGATCTTTCCAAACAATGTTACAAAATGTACATAACCTCTGTCGAGGACACTGTCTTTAAATCCAAAAACCTTTGGAAATTTCTTAAAAAAATGAACAATGAAAACACAGACTACCCGCCAATAATGCATATGAATGGAATCAGTGCAAACAATACACAGGATATTGTAAACCTTTTTTCGGACTTCTTCAAAAATGTATATGATGAAGACACTCCAGATGATAAAATACCCGAATACAAATTTAATATGACCACAAACTTAACAAACTGCCAAATCACACAAAAGTGTTGCGAACAAAAATTACTTTCCTTAGACACTGACAAATCCGCTGGCCCAGACAACATTCCACCAATATTCCTCAAAACATGGTCTAATACATTATCTAAACCACTTACATTACTATTTAACCGTCTCTTGTCCCTTGGACATTTTCCAGACCGCTGGAAATCTAGCTTCATTACACCGATCTACAAAAAAGGAGACGATACTGACATAGCTAATTATCGCCCCATTTGTATACAGTCAGTACTGCCAAAGCTTTTTGAATCATTGGTCCTTGATGAAATCTATCCCAAATTAATTAATCAAAAACAGCACGGTTTTATCAAAGGAAGATCCACCGCAACTCACTTAACGGTATTTCAAAACTTCATTATACAATCATTTGCAGAAAATAAACAAGTCGACTGTATATATACAGACTTTTCGAAGGCATTCGACAAAGTATCCCATAAACTACTAATCCAAAAACTATTTGCTCTAGGAATAAGGGATAACATGCTAAAATGGTTTAGTAGCTATTTGTCAAATCGTAAACTGTTCGTTAAAATAAAATCTTGGATGTCGAAAGCTTTCCGGGCTACCAGTGACCTACCGCAAGGTAGTCACCTTGGCCCGGTTTTGTTCCTCATTTTCATCAATGATATAACCAATTGCTTCAACGATGTCGAGGTATTGCTCTTTGCAGATGACGTCAAACTATACAAGAAAATAACTGATATAAATCATTGCCATATACTACAGTCAAATATTAGTAAGTTTAGAGATTGGTGCGTTCAAAATAATTTATTTTTAAATGTAGTAAAGTGCAAAACCTTGACTTTTTTCAGAAACAAAAATCCTGTTTTATTCGAATATTCCATCAATAACATAGCTTTAGAAAGAGTCACGGAAATGAGAGATCTTGGAATTATTTTGGACGAAAAACTAAGTTTCACCAATCATATCCATCAAATTGTGAACAAAGGTATGAAAACACTAGGCTTCGTATTAAGAACAACTAAAAACTTTAATTCTTTGCAAGCCATTAAACTATTATACGTATCTCTAGTAAGAAGTCTAATTGAATATAACTCAGTAGTTTGGTCTCCATCTTATACAATTCACATTAACAACATTGAGCGAATACAAAAAAAATTTCTACGTTTTATAAATTTTAAATTAAATATCCCTGTCGAAGACTTAAAATACAATTTCTTATTAAATACTCTAAAAATACATACATTAGAAGATAGACGTAAAATAAACGATTTAACGTTCTTATTCAAAATACTTAACTCTAAATTCGACTGTTGTGAACTCCTGCAACTTATAAACATACATACACCCACAGTAACAACACGACAAAATACAATATTCTACAGCAGCACACATAAGCGTAACTTCATTCCCCACTCTCCGATACAACGACTTCACACCATGGGAAATCATTACTTGGGTGATGTTGACATATTCAATACCAACTTGGCAAGTTTTGTGGATCATTTAAAACATTTATTTCAACAATACTCCTAAACACATCATGTAAACCAACAAATAGCTGTAATTTTCTTTTTTTTGTTTCTTGTGTTTGTATAACTTGTTACATAGCTTTTATCAAATGTAATTTTATTTTTATTTTTTATGTTTGAAAGTATTTGTCAAATTAAAATTATACTACCAACCATGTAAAAGCCCTCTGGGCGTTAAATAAATAAATAATAATATGCCTCTATTGAAGTTTGTAAGGATATTACCCATGGCTATACCCATCTATTTATATCATGGGCATGAACAATTACCACTTCTTAGAGACACGTGGAGGATTGGTCTGATTAAATACCTTTATCTTTTACTAAACGGTTACACATCGAACAATTAAATTCTGACAGAAATAAATTTATTTGTAACAGAGTCTCACCCTCCAGGACGTCGCCATAAACCTCAACTAGTGTAGAGCTAGCCCCATCAATTTGTTCATGAACTCACCCGTGGGGAGAGCCATGAACTTCGCAAATGTTTTTGGCCAAAATACACTTATAATGTTTTTGTCAATACAGATGCATTGTGTAAAGGGTACATGACCTAAACCCCAATCAGTAAAGTTATAAAAAAAATGTGCAAATTGAATAAAATAAATATAAAAGTATAAAACTGTACTAATTAAACAGTTTAGTATTGCATATTTTAAGGAAGTTTAACGGGTTGTTTATTCTTATTATTTTTTCTTTATTTTTTTCTTCTTTCCATAGTGTACTATAACTGTCAATAACTAATTAAGTTAATTCTAAATAACCTTTCTAATAACCCTGTATGTGCCATTTCGAAGAGTTGATGGAAAGTTTTATTACAAAGATGGTTAGTTAAATATATACTATAAATGTTAACGCCGTAAGGGTGGGTGCTTTTTCATCCCCTTGACATTATTGCAGGGCCCTCGATTCTAGTCCCTAGTCACCCCCTCCCACCTTTTCTCCCCAGAGCAGGTGATTAAAAACTGCAAACTCTACGGTTTTTCATACTTTGTCTTGCCGCAGTGAAGCTCAGATAATTTAATTCTCAAAGGTCGGATAACTTCAGCATCATTGGAGGCTCAACAGTGAAGAGTGGACAGATAAGAATATGTTAACTTTGAAATTTAACGAGCGGCGTTGTTCAAAAGGTCGATTCTATAATATAAACACTTACAAGTTTTGTATAGTTTTCTTCGCGTGTTTTTCGTTGGCCTTAACGACACAATGTGTGAACTATTTGACTGATAATTCCTTTGTGATGTGTTAACCCATGTAAACCTGTGAACCCTCAAACTCGTGACCCTGCAAATCCAAGAATCTACGGCCCTGAAAATCCGTGAACTTATGAACATGTTAAAATATGCAAATATGTGAACCTTTGAACATTGAACCTAGAATCCTTAACCTTTTAATAACTTAATGTATTAACTATTGAACATTGAACCTTTGAACGTCTTAACCAGTGAACCTTAGACCTTTTGAAGCTCTGAACACTTGAATCTCTAATCTATAAAATTTAAAATTTTGAACCTTGTAACTTTGAACTTCTTTAACTGTGAAGATAGACCTTTTGAACCTCTGAACACTTGAATCTCTAATCTATAAAAAATAATTTTTGAACCTTGGACCTTTGAACTTCTTAACCTGTGAACCTTAGATCTTTGAACTTCTTAACCGGTGAACCTTAGACCTTTTAAACCTCCGAACATTTTTAACATTTCTTTGTTTTTAACCTTTCTTTGTTTTCTTTGTTTGTTTATTGCTTTTTAACCTTCTTTATCTTTATTGCATGATGTGAACATTGGTTATTGGGTTGTAACCTAATTCTTTTACTTATTTTTTCTCTCTCTCTATGCATATTATGTTATAAACCTGTTAATGTTCCTAATAAAAAAAAAAAAATAAAAAATAAAAAAATAAACACTTGAATCTCTAATCTATAAAATTTAAAATTTTGAACCTTGGAACTTTGAACTTCTTAACCTGTGAACCTTAGACCCTTACTACGTCTGAAGCTTTGAATCTTTAACAATTAAACATTTCAACCATAGAATGAAGGAGAACACAAGAAATGCAATGTGGACGAGTTTGATGATGATCGGGCCTTAAATTTTCAATGCAAAACTGTGTTTTATAATGATTATAAAATTCAAATTGCCTGGCGATATAATGTAAGAGATAGAGCGTGGCTTTAATGGGCTAAAAGCAAATGGTATTGTCAATATGACATTGGTTTCCATTCAAATCTAAATTATAGTAAATTCTAGATTATTATCTATTCAGTGTTTTGAAGTTTTGCTGTTTGTACCTTCGAACATTTGAACCTTTGAACCTTCGAAGCCTTGAACCTTCGAAGCTTTGAACTTTTCAACTTTGGACACTTGAATTTGCTGATTCTGACATGTCTTGGCATCATAACCAGTCTACGTGAGTACTATATCTATGGATTGATTTGACACCATTTCTTTCGTTGTCATGAAGTTTTTTAAAAACCTTTAAAATTTTTATCAGGTGCTGTCATAAATATATATTTTTGCACTTTTGTTCAATACAATAATAATAGTGACGAGATGCTAACATTTTGAGAATTAAAAACGTCTCGACTCCTTTACAAAACACAGCGCCGGTTGAAAAAAAAACGAAGGCTTTTTGAGACCAGTCCTCAGATTTGGTGTGATTTTGTGAGACCAGAAAAATCAAAACTTTGAAAATGATTAATTTATTATTAACTATTTAAAACTAACCATATCAATAATATAATTTTCTGGTACTTAAGTTAGAAGGTTATTATAAAAAAAGGGACAGAAGTGGCATATTGTTAATATCGTATTAGTCTTTAAGAGACTTTCAAAGAGCCTTGTTACAAATTTCCTTAATCAAGAAATAATTGCTATTTGATATACTTAGTTTGATTTCTCATTTAGTTCAGTATGAATACCATTGAATCGCAACATTTACGAAAAAAAAAAAAAAAAAACAAAACATTCATGACGTAATGAAAAATTTCACTATGCAAAACACGTTTCATATCAAATGAAACACAAAAAATTCAAAGCGTGCCGAATTTCGTTTGGATGGTCAGAATTTCTTTTCGTTAGGGGAAGCACGAGTTCCATACATTTTGAATGCTATTTGTATAGAGTTTTACAAAGTTTCAATTCAACCAAAAGTTGAATGGGCTCTTTTGGAAACTAAATAGGTCAATATAAAAATATGTAATATTGTTCGGAGAGTAAAGAAAATTTGCAGATGTGTAGATTGTTGAATGCTTAGGTGGAAACATACCTTCGGCTGTCCATGTATATGTTTTATGTGTAGACTAGGTGTACCTTATATTATTAATTAGCTAAACTGGTAATAATAGTAAACTTTTAACGATATTTTTATACTTTTTAAATGACTGAATAACTTCATAGACTGTCCTCAAATTTTAAGTGTTATTAATATTCGTGTCACTGTTAAATCAACTCGATTTCCCCATATTGACAACTGTGACAACCAGGGCAATAATATATAACTTTTATTTTATTATAGTGACTAATATACATTGTATATACAAAATATGATAGTTAATATATGTGATGTATGGTAATAAGTTGAGTATTTAAGCGATAGATGGCGCTAGTCATAAAGCTTACTCCAGAGTCCGACAGATGTCGCTAGAGTGTAACAATTACTTGTGAGATGAGATTGACAGGGAACTTCTCGAACCAGAGAATTACCAACCCTCGGGTAATGAACAGTGTAGCTAAATCCAGACCTATTATTTGTAACGTAAATAAACACAATTATTAGTAGAACCTTTTACTTTTTAACAAAGAATTACCAACACTTAAATGTAATGCAATGTTAGGTAGATATAAAAATATATATGAATAGTAAATTGTATTTCTTAGCCTCCTCGCTAGGGTTACCTGTCCAGAGGCGGACTAAAGTTATTCACTTCTATTTTGTTTGTAATATATGTAATCATTAAACTTTTCTATTAGGTTTATATCTGGGGAAGGATGTTGTTGAGTTTTCTTGCAAAATAGATGTAATTTCTTTTTCCAAATGTGGTTTTACGACTTGGGATATTTTTGATGCCATTGTGATTTGACCTAGTGTGATGAATACGCGGTACTGCAGAGGATTCAGTATTTTTGAATAGTTTCTATAGTATATTTTTACCATATATTTTTTAGCGTACATTAAGTAGGTAATGTTAAAAGTCGGCGTTATAAGAAAGATTAAACGCCTGAGCATAGAATGAGTTAATAATAACGCTGGAATATATCTATATTCCGATGAAAGACGAAATAACGAACGTGGTTTGAGCTCATTAAAAAGTTATTACGATAATTCCAGGACCTAAAATGTATTCTATGTCTAAAGCAAGAACTTGAATCTAAAGATGTTATAAAATTGTAACCAATGGAAAAATATTAAAGTGGAAGAAAAACACCTTTTTGATATAATTTTTTAGGTTTTTACGTTTTTTTTTTCATATAATTTTTTTGCCGTAGATCACCCTAAGTGGTTCGCTACGTTTGATGTCTTAGCAGAAGTGTCCGGGTTCATGGGGTGAGGTTTGTCTAAGTCCTAGGCGGAATCGGGAGTAATAAAATATTATTTATTTATGTCAAAATTTATCTTGTAATTAATAATTAGAAAGCCAACATTCGGTTTCGGTTTTGTCTGAAAATCTATTTTCAGTCGGTTACTAGTTGTTTCTCATCATCTTTCTGCCCCCTATACGCACGTGTGATCAAATCTGATGAAATGAACCCGTATATTAAAAAAATGATTTTCAGAGTAAAAACAAATAAGCAGATTTTATTGACTTCTAAAATATGGGTAGAGTTCTAAACTCAGTGACGTACGGTTATTTTTTAATACCCGACTTTTTGCATATTATTTATAGTATATATTATATATTTTATATTATTGTACGTTATTTATCCATTTAAACTACAAGATATCTTACTTTTACAGTCATATTTCCAGGAATAGACAGAAATACAAAAAAGATTTTTTATTTTTTTTATTTATTACTTGTAAATTTTTTAACATTATAAATGATAACAATATGCAGACTTAAATATATAATTTTTTCGTTATTATTCTACTACTCCATAAGTTGAGCTCCAGGAGCTCGTGTTTATGGGAGGAGTATTTACGTTTAGTTCTAATCATTTTTTAAACAATAATAAAAAACTTTTGATATAAATTCAAACATAATATTAACATAGGTACACAAATTAGAAAAGGAAATTAAGGGTACAATATATCAGGGAAACAAATTAGAAAAATAGTTTTTTAAAGACAATTAAATTAATATATATATATATTTTACAGATTGAGTAAGTGTAAGAAAATTAGGGGTACAATATATCATTATCCAATTTTAGGGACTTAATTAACTTTTTGAATTGTTCATAATTCCCAGTTTCGTTATTATGTTAGTTAAAGAGGAAATACACAATTCTACTGTTTTAAAATATTTGTTCAATTGAATAGCACCGTTGCTTTCGTTACATTCCAGCTCCTACTCACATTGCCTTTTTCCCCTGTTTTTTGTTAATTTCATAAAAGTCTTGCCTTAGAAGAAATAAGATTTGAAAAAAGAAGAGAGGCGCAAGTGTCATTTGTTTTATGTTCGAATTTTCGTCATCGTCAACAGTGCTTGTTGTTTTCGTTCCTCGAATCGATAATATCGTAAAATATTTTTAAAACAGTTCAAATTATCAACCCCAAGTTAAATACATTAAATAATGTCGTGTGGTGATTGTAAAATAGTCCTTATTGTTGAAATTTGGTGTTTATAAGACATACATCTATGAACTATGGAAGCTTCCAGAAAAAAACTTCATTCAGAACGCTTCCTTTCTTCACTTCTTCTATTCCTTGTGATAAATAAACACGATAGCTTGACCTTTCTTCTCGTTAAAATACAGTCCATTTCAAGTACCAATCGTCGGTATTAAACAGTTCTTGTCACGTTGTTTTTCATTTTCAAATAATTCTACAAGGTGATCAAACATCAAATATTTCAATCACTGCCAGTCTTATTCGGGTCTGAATAGGGAATGCAATCCCGGTATACCGGGATCCCGAAATACCGAGATCCCGCAGACATTTTGCGGGACTAATCTCGGTCGAAAATTTTGCGGGATCCCGCTGGACTGGCGAGATTACAGAGAATCTTCTACAACTGCATCGACGTCCAGTTCTTCCACATCGGCTCATTGTGAACCTCAAGCATCAACAAATAAAATCACTGACCATTTTTCAAGCGAAAACAATACCGTCGAAAAGAGGGTATCACGAATGGTCTCTAAAGATGATTTATCATTGCGAGTTTTCTGTACCTCGTCGGATTTGCGAGATCTTTTTAAAGCCGGGGGTTTTAATTTACCAACATCGTCTAATTTTATCAAATTAATGGTTATGAATTACGGCAAGACACTAAAAATGATGGTTATTCGAGATCTTTTAAAGCTGAAAGAGAGCAACTACAGATTTACCCTCACTTACTCTGAATTAATTCGAGTCAGGTGGATTAAAAGGCACATACCTTCAATTCACTTACAATGCGCTAATGATTATTGTGCTAAGCAGCGTGGAAGCTGAAGGAGCTTTTTCAGCCGCTGGCTACCTTGTGTCCAATATCAGAAGAAGTTTATCAGATGACACAATTAATACTCTTCCTTTTTTACGAAGCTATTTCCAAAATAATGTTTAATTAAATTTATGATGCTCATTGTACAAGAATATTGTTTATCGTGTGAACGTTATTATTTAAATTTAAGTTTCAGTTCAGTTTCAGTTTCAGTGCCGGCAATCCGGGCGTTTATTTTATTTTCATTTGTGTACATAGATTTCTTTTACCCACCTCACTAGACAAAGTCTGTTCCGAGGCGGGTATGTTATTTAAATGTATGTCTTATCTTATTCTTTGCCAATTTATGACTTAAACTTTACCTATGTCTAACTAAAGGTATACCTTTTAATAAATCATTTAAAATGTCCCAAAGAACTTGTTTTATTATAGGTATAAATTTAAAACTCTAAAAACAAGGTTAGTAGATCGAGGTATTAGGTCTTTATTATACGATTGATTAGATATCTAAGTCCACTCTGCTGGATCCCGCAAATACCTGGATCCAGCGGGACTAACATTGTTCAGTCCCGCAAATACCTGGATTGACATTTTCTTGCGGGATTGCATACCCTAGGTCTGAACGAGTGGATACACAACAAGTGAAATAACCCATTCATTGTATTTTCTTTGAGATGTTTGAAAATATCTTATTTAAGTTCATTTTTTCCTCAGTAGTTAAAAATGAATTCTACCTAATTTATTACTGAGCATACCTAAACCACTGTGGGAATGAAAACTTTTCCAATTTATTTCATAAAATAGGTAAACTTCTCTGTGCAATTTATGAATGTTGGTCTCAATCAAAGATATTAGAAGAACGAGATGTGCTATGAGCAGTTCATACTGTGTGGAATTGTTTTGCCCAGTGTCGTCGGTTTTGTTCACCAATACTACCGCACACCTTCACTTACGCTAAGGTAGCCGCACTAATACATAGAACAGATTTCTGTGCGTACACGTCCCGATACCGTTCAAAGTACCCTAATTAGGTAGTACTCCGCCTACGGTCCGACGGACAACATAGCATGAGATATGCTAGATATGTTCTTCTAATATCTTTGGTCTCAACATTTTTTTTACAACTCAGCCTAATATTGTATTATTTGTTATACCGTTATTTTTTCTCAAATAAAGAAATATAACGGTATATGCCAGAGGCCTGAGGGGTTGACAAGTTTAAAAACAGTCTGAGATTTTTTTTTTTTTATTGAAAACCAAACTTAGATAATAAAAACGAAGGAGATTTGGCATGGAAGCATGCCGATTGTCGTCGAGCTACGACCAAACTGTAAGGAAGATCAAAGCTGCTGTGCAATGAGTTTTATGTATTTTGTGTGTAGGTGAAACCAAGGCGGGTCGCCGCTGACATAAATCGAAAATAGTTTGACTAGTCGGCTAAAAACGGCGCTATACAAATCATCCAAATATCATTATCTGATAGTATTATTATGACGCTAGCGTCTGGACGATCTGGGCCCTCTGATTAGTCGAATTCAAATCGTGTTTCGGGTTTTCCACTCTTACCCCTCCCCCCTCCTTCCACTTCTTCTTTCCAATTGTAATCTATATTTAATTTTGACTTCGGAGTATACTTACTCCTGATGAGGTGAACTTCGTTCATGAAATATGTAGTGGTTGTATATGACAAAGTGATGTAAACAAAGTTATTTGTAAATTTAAATATTGAAGACTCATGTGTTCAATTTAGTTGTAGGTATACATTTATTATATTGTTATTATTGCTATTGTGCAGTGCTTTTATTGATTGCTGCTGTGTTGAAATTTTACAATAAATTTTGTTTTGGATTTTAGTTGGTTATTAGTATATCAGTTAAATTTAAATTTTTGAAATTTAGCTGGTTATTAGTATATTATTTGTGTTCCTAGATCTGTTATTATTTTTTATTTATTATTTACAATTTTGTATTTTTTGTAAATTTCTCAGGCCACGGGTACAGAACCCTTAGTTTCTTGTTTTAATATTTTTTATTATTATTATAATTTTAAGTGAAAATCTGTTATTGGATTTTATCTTTATTATTTAGTTTATTCTTATATATGTAAATAATCTGTTGATTTTCCCAAAAAAAAAAAAAAAAAAAGACAATATTAGTGATTTCTAAACGAAAATCTGAAGCAGAAAAAACAGAAAAGAAAACGGTCACATCGAGTCCCAGATGTGACCGTTTCCTTTTCTGATTTTTCTGTTTCAGATTTTCGTTTAGAAATCACTAATATTGTCTTCAATATTTAAATATTACAATTTGAGGTTTTACTCAATAAAGTTATTCCGAAAAATAAATATTCATTCTAGACTTGCAGAAAAGTCAACAGATGTCGCACATTAAAAATAAAAAAAATAAGATAGGTTTATCTAAAAAGACGCTGTCTGGATTGCATTTAGTTCGGGTTGAATCTTGCGATCATACATAAAGATAGTTGCCAATAAAAATGTGCGGTGAAAAAATGAAGACAATGTTAGTGGTTCTTATTCGAAGTATGATACAGTTAAAAGTGACCGAGGGGAATAGGGTCCCATTAGCTCAGTCGGTAGAGCACTGTCCCGGAAAGACAAGGGTCCTGGGTTCGAGTCCCAGATGTGACCGTTTCCTTTTCTGATTTTTCTGTTTCAGATTTTTGTTTAGAAATCACTAATATTGTCTTCAATATTTAAATATTACAATTTGAGGTTTTACTCAATAAAGTTATTCCGAAAAATAAATAAAAAGTTATTTGTGTTTTATTGAAATAAAGTATAATAAGATTACATTATTTTATCTATTTCCGTTGTATATCAACGCATATGTACGCAATAAAATGTAAACATTATATTTATTAGACAATTTGTATATCGCCGCTTTTGTGAGTTATCACCTCAGGGGCGCTATATTGTAATCTATTTAGAATATATACTCACCCTATCTCTGTGAATGACCTCATATCTTCCTATAAAATGTAACTGTTGTTAGTATCACTTAAACTGGTCGAAGCCCAAGCAAGTGCCGCCAGCAGGGCCTAGAAGCAAAAAACCTGCGGAGCGGGTTTTTAACTGCTAGTTATTATTATTATCAGAAATAAAATTTCTTTTTCTGACCTTGCAACCCTTTTTGAAAAGACCTTGACATATAAAACGAAATCGAGTCGAAATTACACACCTTCCGTAAAACTTTAATGTGAGTGCTAAGAACGTTTCAATTTAATTAGCTAGGCGTGTTAATTGCTTTAGTATCGATTGATAGGTTACGTATCAACTTTGGATTTCTATGTTGTAAGGTTATATGGTAATTTACCTGGAGATTTCGAACCGTCACGCAGAAGAAATTATCTTTCGACTATGTTTCGAGTTATTTCGTATAAAAGTAACATTGTAGACATGATAACTATTGCACCTCTTTCCAGAATTGTTAATTTCTACGTCACAGAAGTAAGGAAGCATATCTAGTATGTAAACTTTGCTTAGAATGGCTTTGGCTGGTTATGTGACCTACTGAATAGTTAGGTACCCACCCAATCTTTCTAATCTCCTTCCCTTCCTTAACCCTGTCATCATCGCACTTTTGTGCGTAGAAAAGATTTTATTCTTTCGACCCATCACCTTGCGCCCCAGTGGGAGGGACGTATTCGTATGTTCGTTATTCCTGGATACACTGATCCCTAGATTCATACCCAACCCTCATACCCTTTTCCTTTCCTTAAAAAATACCCTCCACACAGCATCCCAAAAGATGTCATGGGCCCTGAAGGAAAATATAAAAATAGTCTGACGTCATGTTTCTTTTATCAGGAGATTTTTCAATGTGGATGAGTGTTTCAGGCTAATAATTATTGCTTATAAAATAATTGTTACCCTTTGTGCTATGCATAAAAAATCTTGTCTTAAACATTAGTTTACCAAAAAAATAATAATACATTATATCGACTTTAATCCGACTCAGTATCTCATTCCAGTGCAGAGATAATGCGTTTTTTTTTCTACTATTCAAATTATTCTCTAAACACTCCTGACACTAATAAGAACAAACTTTAAAATTTTCATCCCAATCGGATGAATGGTATAGGAACGCGAACAGTACAAACAAAGAAACATTCATTTTTATTATATACATTTTATTGCGCACATAACTTTGTTTCTTTTTTATTACAATAGCGTATTGTAAAAATAAAATGTTTTTCGCGTTCGTTTTCACAGTAAAGTTTGCTAGTATATATTATACACTTCAACTCATAACTCTGCGATTAATTGAGTTGAAACCGGTTAAAAATACTATAAATTTAAATGAACCATCAATTCTTCTGCGGACAATAAATGCGTTAATGGATGTACTTTTAACCCTTCGAATATCAAGGAACAATATATCGTTGTTAGTAATACTGGTACGAAATATCAATAACGACGTTGTTTGAATAAACTTCTCAAAAGAATAATTATATTTTGTACATAAAAACCCAGTATTTTTATTCTTATTGGTATCTTAACAACAATCTTTCTAAACTATTAATGTTTGCCTTCAATTATTTGATATTTTGCAAATAATAAAAGAACGTGCATTTATCGTCGTCTAAATTAATAAGGAACTCCTAACGGAAATAACTATGAACGCATAACTTAATAACCTAAAACTTATATCGTTCTGAGCTTGTATTATTCTTAGACTTTCTGTCGTAATTTTACGATCAAATGCCACAGTTAATAAATATTTAAAAAAAATATATTTCTAGAATGTATTTGATTATCTATGTATACTGCGACATGCAGTATAAAGTATATTTATACCGTTGATAGTAAATAAATAAATAAAATATTTTATAAACAGATTTATTAACCAGTGACATTATCTTCCTTCGGAACTCTCTAACTCTTGTACATCTTTCTTAAAGTATATACGAGATATTTTTCAATTAACTGCATTAAGATATTTTTATATAGTCGGTTTTAAAATCTACGTACACTCTGCAAATATTTAAATTCGTATTCTTGTATAAACATAATTTCCTTTTAATTGTATAATGTTGTGAATTTTATTAAACTCATCGAAATGAAAGTATCTACTACAGGGTTTTCCAATAAGAGGTGTTATTTTGAATAGCCCGCTATTTCGGTAGATGTTAATTTTGTAGCTATTATTTTTTGACATTTGACAAGTAAAAACTACGTCATTAATAAAAATGGAAGAATACACGCTTCAACAATGCATTGAAATTATTAAAATTCACTTGAGTGAATCAAATGCAAATAATCTTGAGTGATAAGGCCCATTTCCACCTCTGTGGCTTCGTCAACAAGCAAAATTGTCACATCTGGGGCTCGGAAAACCCAAGAGTTATTGTTTAAAAACCTCTTTATCTTCAACGTGTGATTGTTTGGTGCAGTTTATGGTCCGGAGGAGTCATTGGACCTTACTTTTTCGAAAATGAGGTTGGAGCAACAGTTACGGTGAATGGATTGCGCTATCGAGAGATGGTTAATGATTTTTTATGGCCGGAATTGGATGGTATTAATCTGGACAGTGACAAGACGGCGCAACGTGCCACACAAGTAACGAAACCATTGATCTTTTACAGTTAAATATCAAAATAACACCTCTTATTGGAAAACCCTGTATTTATTTTATTGTAAATTTATAAATTCTGAAATAAGAAAAGTAATCAAATTAAAATTTAAAACCTGTGACCTCCGGATTTGTAGACAACGATTGTAACAACTTAATCATGGAGGTCGTCAAAAAATCGTCGCTCTTAAAATTCAAACTTTACTTACGTAAATTGTGGCATTTCTAGAATTGGTCACTATTAAAAAATCGGCGTCCGAAGGGTTAAGATGTTAAAACAATAGTTGTTAATAGAACCGTAGTACAAACAACCGAGATAGATTGTAAATAATACGCGTTTATAGAAAAAAAGGCTATACCTTGCTATTCTGGTCATTCTAATAACTTTTCTGCTTTGTCCAGTTCCCACGTGTTAAATTAAAAGTTAAGTATCCACCAATGCAATTAATAGCTCCCATTAATTTTATCATATTCTTCATACGTTAGAAGAGTTAGTGGTATATTATGTAAGGATGGCGAAATGTCATGTTTATATTCTGAGTAGAAAAAAGCTAATGGCTTATTTTTCTAGCAAATGGTTAATTTATTTATTTATAAAAAAAACAAACAGCTTATGTACAAAAACTGCTCTGTCGTATATGCTACGTTGTCGAATACACTTGTCACACCATAACTATAAAGCAGAAAATCTGTTAGTGATAAAAAAAAAACTCTCAAATGGCGGCACCACATAACCCTACTTATCCTTCCCAAAACAATAATAATTTAAAAAAATTTAAATTTTGGTATATATTATTATTTTTCTTTTATTTTACATACATATATAATAATATTTAAGAAATTATACTAGTAAATAGTGCAGGAAATGACTGTTTAAAACACATATATAAATAAAAATATTGTTAAATTTGATCCACACAGTATGTAGGTACAAAATATAAAAATAAAAAATCCAAAATATTTTTTTTCTTTCAGCCGACAAAATACTGTACTACTGTCAATTTAAATAGCTTTATCAAAATGTTCCCCTACTTGATTAAAACAACTTCAATAAGGTATGCTTATATATTGAAATTGATGTACCTACTAAATATATCAACAACATCGCAGTATTTGTTTCCTAGCTGTTGAATCTGTCGCATAGGAGTGTGATATTAGGACGTTGATATAGAATTGCTACAATAATATGGTAGGTACTGTCTTGTAACCGACCTGCTTGGAGTATGAAAAGAGATTACATATAATAAATCAGGGGTATCAAACATTGAATTAATGATTTTATACAAACAGGTTAAATCGGAAATAATTCTACGATCAGATAATTTTACTAAATTTAATGAACAAAGTACGTTTTCGTAAGTTAGGCACTCTCTATATTATTATTTTATATTATATTATATATGTAGGTATGACAGGCGCTCTAAAAGGCTTACTGTGAGAAAGAATTCAGGATGAGGCACGTTCCAGAGTGGAAGATACTCTCAAAATCACCCTGGTGTAAGATCACCAATTGAAATGGCGTTAGCCGTGTTTGGTGATCAGATCTGAATAGACAGGTACTCCCCCACCTTCCCCTTCCCCATATCCTTCTCCTCCCTACTACCATCAGCCTCACAATTACATACCCCAATTGGGAATGCCATAGACTCACTGACTCCAGATGGTTGGGAGCAGTTGGACTCTTGTGCAGTATTCACCTACAAAAATAAGCTTCAAATTGAGATACGAATTGGGATATTCAAGAGTTTCCTCTTGAAACATATTGAGTTTATAATCTCAGCTGTTCCGGGTGTGACAAAGTTTACGTAGGCAATACAGAACAGACGATCTTCAAAAGGATATCAGAACACTTTCGAGCACGCAAACTCGGCCATCCTGATAAATCGACAATTAATTGAAATCGCCCATTACATTGCATTTGTCCTTGGAAGTCCTAGAAAGACCAAAAACAGATAGGCACGCCTATTTAGGAAGGCAATTGAACTTCACAAAAAAAACAATAAATATTCGTAAAAGCTCAATAATTATATTTGGTATCCGGTAATTGACGGCTTCAACAAAACTAAACGCAGAAAACCATTTTGAATTATACTGTAATACCAAAGGATTGGAGCTGACGACGAGGTATCACATTTAAAGACATAAGCATAAATTACACTTCACCACAATCTTGGATTACATCTGCCCTGATGATGGAAACCGCAATACTGTCGGAAACGTTGGGCTAAAGAAGGAGGTAACGCAACACGGCACAATACCTCAAAATAAATCACAATAGTTTCAAAAGCTTCGCAGACATTACAAGAATTGTATACGAAAATAAAACATCAGTATAAATACACAACATAAATACAATACGTAACAAAACATGCCTCTTTTGGAAAGCTTGAAATGGCCGTGAAGACAAAAGATAAACGTACACTGTAAGACAAAAGGAAGTTTTTCTTTTTGTCTGATACACGAGATTTTCCCTTTGAGTCGTAAAAAGTGACGTCCAAAAAGTAAGTCTCTTTTAAATTTTAAGTACTTTAGTTTTAGCAGGATAGTTTTGTTTAAGGAGAAATTTTAAAGGTGTGAAGGTTCATGCGTTAGCTTAAGTAGTTGAAGATTTCTGGACAGAGGAAGGTACCGAATTCAATATTATTTCTCCATTGCAGCAATAACTTTTTACTCTCATGTATTTTTTCGAATGAACGCTAATGTACGAATTTTTGTAATATCTGTAATTAAGATAATTATATTTTTGCTAAAAGTATTGAAACAAAAAAATATTTGCTTCGGACTAGAAAAATTACGTTATGTTTTAAAAATTTAAACAGAAGCAACACATTTCAAGTATGGAATTATTAATCATTTTGGTATCTACTTTTCATTCCTTACTAAATTTTAAATTTTTAAAATCATAGCAAATCCCAGTTCTAGAGATCAGTTCAGTTCACAGAGACACACCACCGAAATGATTAAGTTTAATAATTATATCCAGTATTGTTTAAAATTAATCGTAAATCTGAGGAGCCATTTTATTTCTTAAACTTCCCATTGTACTTCCCCTCTCCGTTCTTTGTTTGATTCGGCATAATTTGTCCCCTCGATAAGCCATTTTAGATTCATATATTTGATGTAAGGTGATATTATGGTTGCGTCCAATTAAATCAACTATTAAAGCCTTAGACACATTATGCAATATTATAATTATAATTTGGGCGTGGCATATACGTATTATATGTTGGGGTGACAACTACGCTATAATCTTCTTCAGGAGAGGGGGTCAGATCATTTGGGAACTGCCACAGAATATCATTTCTTTGTATGGGATCTGTCACTTTGACAGATGACAGCTGCGTAATTACGGCGCTCCGTAAATTGAGAGGGTTTCATAATTTTAAAATATAGCCTGACACATTATGCAATATTATAATTATAATTTGGGCGTGGCATATAGGTATTATATGTTGAGGTGACACACTACGCTATAATCTTCTTCAGGAGAGGGGGTCAGATCATTTGGGAACTGCCGCGGAACATCATTTCTTTGTATGGGATCTGTCACTTTGACAGATGACAGCCGCGTAATTACGGCGCTCCGTAAATTTTTCTGCCTATGGCAGGAGAGAGGGTTTCATAATTTTAAAATATAGCCTGACTAGGAGATCACGGCGCATATCGTCGCCAGGCCCACACGTATAACACATCATCTTTTTGGGTGTGACAGGTTTGTATGGGATTGTAAGGCGAGCAATATGGAGTTATGTAAAACGCTTTGAACTTATAGCGTAATCCGTCACCACCTTTACTTACATAAAATATTGCACCCTCAATGAATAGATACTACTTTAAATAATTGTTGTATTTAGACCTCAGAACGTAATTTTGCAACTATTGAACTAGTTATAAGACTTAGTTGTACATCGCTGGCTATTATCTTAGTTATAAACTACCAGTAATAAATTGTTTTATCTTCGTTAAAAGTCTAAGTTATAGGGAATAGGTTAAGCCCCCGCATTCCAACTTTCTTCCGATTTATAACAAGTTTCTCTTTAAATCTTTAAGTTCCAAAAAATATTTAATTTTTGAAGTTAATATCTATACATTTATTATGCCGAACCGTTAATTATATGAAATTCTGGATAAAAAAAAATCGCAAGGTAAGCTCCGAAAATTATTGAAAACACTTTTTGTTTTGTTATTTAATATGATAAAGGCATGAAAAAATCACAGCGTATCTTTGAATGCAACTTTACCATTTTCGAGAGATTTTGCTGTATTTCCAACGAGACGTGTTTTATTAAATATTTTCACCATTTTCACTTAATTGTTATCGCTTTTTATACTAGCGCGCTCCCTCTAACATTCTTATTTAAGGCGATGCACTACGTCGTGTAATATTTTAAATTGAGCTGCTATCAATAACAACCCTTACGTAGATGGCCTGTTTTGATTTATGCAAGAAAAAAACATGACCAAAAAGTGCCTTTTATTTTATTTTGTGGATGTTCAGGCATAAATATTAAATTTTTTTCCGATCATTTTATAAATAACTTAATTTGCAAAATTATAAAATAAAATCATAACCGAAAACGGGTTCGTAAGTAGGAGATTTTGAACTTTAAAGCAGTTTTCATGGGCCTTATACATTATTTTTTTTCTGGGCTTATAAAAAGACTTATTTTAAAAAAATGCTCGACTATTTCAAATGCCAAGACTTATTCTACTCGCACTATTTAATTAAAGCATCTGAAACATTTCTAGGCGACCAAATTTTCAAACCAAGAACACATGATTTTGCATTACTACGTATGGCATCGCCTTAATGTGTAAATTAAGACGAAATAAGATCCTAAAAAAATATCAGTTATGGGCGTGAACGCGATTTAAGTGGGCGAAGCAAATTAGTTTCACACGCGCTCCGCTCGAATTAAATATTATAATATTTCGGGGTGCAGGGGAATGAAGTACGTTGCAATGGGGAACACCCGACACAACGAACAGTTCGAAGTCAGAGCAGCGATGAAATCCACTAGATGGTACCCATGAGTAAGGTTTGAACATGAAATGCTTAATAATGGGCGTCTTTCAAACTATGTGAATAGTAATATTAAGTTGAATGTGCATGTTTTAGGCAAATTTCGATAGAAACGTTACCTATTGCAGAAGGAGCTCATGATTTTATGATTCTTATCAGATTTCTGTAACCATACTGCTAGACGGTAGGCAGTAACTTATGACTCGTAACCGACGTGTTCTTCATTGACAGATGTCAAAGCAATACGGTATTCAATCACGAATCATTTTCATAATATCTGATCATAATTATATCTGAATATATTGACAAGATAAATAAAATATCAGTCATTTTCAATATTTATTATTATCGTTTACAAAAAGTTACATAAAACAAATAATTATGTAATGTAAAAAGCATAAGATGCAACTTTTTTTTGTATAAAGGCCATCATTTATTATAATATAAGTTAGAAATAGTAAAAATAATTTTATATAAAAAACGAAAATAATTATTCAATAAATAGCATTTCGTCGAAATCTAAACGACGATTTCCAAATTGACGTTCTTTACATACAATATCTAAGATATGTGGAGGATCACGAACATTCATAGACCTTGTGACTCCAGGATCGATAAGCTCGACAAGAATGCAATCCATTTAAAAATTAGTTAATTTAATAAGCATTTTTTCTTCCCAGAACTTGTCATCTCGAAGTATACGCTCAACTATCTCTAAGTTAGATAATTACAATCATAAAAAGAGTCGTGCTGCGAAATTCTATTTAATACAGTTAAAGAAAAAAATATGTCTTCTATTCTCCTTCCTTCCAGAATAACGGGTTTCTTCTCGTCCTGTGTAAACAAAACTTTTACTTTATTTACGTCAATTTTTTTTTTTTTTTTTAATTTTTTTTATTAAAAGTATACAATACAGAATATAGTATATTATATAAAGCATTGTACTCCCAGGAGTTAATAAACTCATTGCGGGAATGATACGCATTACATGAAACATATAGCTGTATGTATTAAATGGACACATGATGGGACATACACAACATTATTATTTCAGATAGTCATTAATAAGATGAAGTTTGAGCATGTTAGTTTGGGTCTTTTTACATTGACTTGCACATTTGATCTCGTTGGGTAGTTGATTATATTTTGTGTGAGCTATGTATTCCAGGGATCTTAGTCCATATTTTGTTGATTTGATTTTTGGTATATGTAGTTTGTTGTGATTTCTTGTGTTGTGTTGGTGTACGTCGTAATTGTAATAGAGTGTAGTGTTGGAATGTGCCGAGTGTTGAATTACTTTTAATATAGTTTTCGTTATTTCAAAAGTGGGAATGGTATTAAAATGAAGTATTTGGGTGTTTCTGTAGATGTCTTTGACATGTGTGTCCCAAGGTAAACTGAAAATATTTCGCAGGGCTCTATTTTGGACGACTTGGACTTCTGAAATCATTTTTTTTGTAGCAAATCCCCAGATTCCGGCGAGATATATTAGATGTGAGTGAATCATAGCATGGTAAATCGATTTTAATAGAGAGGGAGGAAGTAACCCGCGAAGTCTATATAAAACACCAGTTATATGAGTAATTTTGGATAGAACATGTTTAAATTGGTGATTCCATGTGAGTTGTGAATCAATGAAAAGGCCAAGATATTTTGTAACATCAGCCCTTTCAAGGCGGTTATTATCAAGACTTATATTAAGACATACATTTTTTTATTTGCAAACAGTATGTAATGTGTTTTTTTTATGTTTAGGCTAAGTTTGTTTAATCGCAGCCAGTTTGCCAGGCAAGCTACATCACTTTCCATTTCCTTTTCAAGTTCGTTTAAATCATTATTGTGATAAAGAATCACTGTATCATCTGCATAGAGTTGTATTGTACCCTTAAGTCCCCATTTAGCAATATCATTTATATATATTAAAAATAGTAATGGTCCAAGTACGGAGCCATGAGGCACGCCACATTTCATCGTTCCCATGCTGCTTGTCCCCTTTCCAACAAAGGTCTGACAGTGTCGGTTAGAGAGGTAGCTACACAGTAACTTCAGGGGAGTGCCTACTATGCCTAGGTGTTCTAGCTTCTTTAGTAGTATCCCATGGTCAACCGTATCGAAAGCCTTTTTTAAATCTATAAATAAGCCTGCAGCATGCTTACCCTGGTCTATATGTTTTTGGAGGGCGTATACAAAATCGAAGGCAGCACATTTTGTGTTAGATTGGTTTCTGAATCCATACTGTTGGGATGCGAGTAAATTGTTTGATAGGAGATATTTAGTGAGCCTAAGCTTAATAACCTTTTCAAAAACTTTAGAGACGACAAAGAGGATGGATATAGGACGGTAATTAGAAGGATTTTTTTGCAATCATCTTTGTAAATCGGAATTATTTTTGCTATCTTTAGTTGATCTGGGAAGATTCCACTATTCAGGGATTGATTAATAAGAAAAACAAGGTGGTCAACTAATATATCTTTGCAAAAGTTCAGGTACACTGGTGTAATTCCATCTAAACCTGGAGATGCATTAGACTTTAGTTGAGAGATGATACTGAGAACTTCTGTTTTATTTGTTTTGGCCATGTATAAGGACTGGATTGCTTTTTGATCCGTGTTTATAGTGATAGAATCATCTGGATATGATGCAATTGTAGCTGCTAAGTTTTCCCCAACAGATATAAAGAAGTTGTTAAAAGTTGAAGCTATCTGTGTTGGGCATGTTATTTCTTCATTCTTAATGAGAAGACATTCAATTTCATCTTTCTGGGGTGTCGAGCTATTTGTTAGAATTGCATTTATTATTTTCCATGTCTGTCGCGGATAACGCAGGTTTTCTTTAAATATAGTCGTGTAGTATTTGGTTTTAGCATATCTTCTATAGTTGGTAACTTGATTTCTTGTTTTATTTCTCAGTGCTGTGAATATATCACTTTGCTGATTTTTTTTCCAGATTTTAAACGCATTGTTGCGCTGTTTGATAAGTGCATTTAATTTTGCATCAAACCATGGAGTATTACCCCTCCGTTGGTCTCCTATGCGTAACTCAGATTTATGTTGGGATGATTTTATTGCTGTTTTGATGTATTCATTAAAATTATTATAGATTTCATTGGCATTACTGGTGGTTTCGTGTGGAAAGTTGTGGGATTCTACATATGTTTTTAACATGTTTTTATCGGTTTTGGTGTTGTTTGAAAAAGAATGTATTCTATTATTAGTGTGATGTTTCAAGCTGTTTTGGTAATCTAATATCAAAATGTTATGATCACTTAGGTAGGCATCTATATTTGCAGTAGTTGAGGAAATATTTTGTCTGTTTGAGATGATATGGTCTATTAGAGAAGTAGAGGTATCTGTTACTCGTGTAGGATAGGATGTGTTACATATGAAACAGTTGTATGAGTCTAGCGTGTTGATGTATTTAAGAGATGTATTATTTTTTTGAAGAATGTCAATGTTGAAATCACCAAAGATAAGGGTATCATCTATACAGTTATTTAAAATAGATTCATGATACATTAAGAATTCGTTAATGTTTGAGGTAGGCTTTCTGTTTATAACATAAATATTTAACGGTTTAAAATTTCTATTACGGATATATAATTGAAAACAATATGTATGGGAAATATGTATTTGAAAATTTTTTACGACTTCAATACGTTCATAATAAAATTATATGTTTAAATCAGAATTTTTCTCCGGTGAAATCGGTCCTTTCGGCATCGGATTATTGATATATTAAGTATTTTCGTGATTAAATAAAAACAATATTAGAAACATTATGTTAATTCACTTTTCAATCAAATTTTGGAATTATACACACGAGCGTATAAGTACGTATAGACGGGTATATACAAGTGTATAAATTACCTGCTGTAATATAGATAGAGGTGGTATATTGCTGAGTCTAGAAGCAAGCATTAATTGCACATTTTTCTGTGTTCTTTATTCTGCCTTTGATTTTTTTCACCCTGCTTACTAGCGGATACCTGTTCTTTTTTTCTTTGTTGCCATATGCCTTTGCCTTTGTTGTTATATGATATTGGTCGGTTTTTGTATTGATTTGTTGATTATAAACGTACCTACATGTTATCTGGGTTATAAATGTGAGAATGTTGTCGATATATTTGGGGATTCCGTATTATAGGCCAGTACACATAGCGCCAAAAAGGGGGTTGCGATCGTAATTATTCCGGTAGTCCCAATTTTTTTATATGTTTTATAAACTGATCCCATGATGTATAATCTGAATTTCCGACCATGGCGCACCTGTGCTCGCGCCACCATTTAAAAAAAAACCGGCTGTAATCGCGCCAAAATCTAGTTTTTCCAAAATATCTCATTCTCAATGCAAATTTTGGCTAAATTAGCTAGATAATTAAAGTAAAACATAAAATTACCTACAACTTTTGTGAAAACAATTTTCTTCAATCTCTAATAGGTACCGAGGTAGAAAGTCGTAAAGGTGCGTATATTTTTGAAAAAAACAAGTTTTTTGCGCGACTAGCTTTGATTTTTTGTAAATATCTCGTTTCCAGTACAATTTTGTGTAAAAATTATTGATACTAATTTTGTAGAAAATAAAATTTCATAAAATAAATAGGTATATAATTTATGTGTTTTAATTCTAATACGTATCCAAGCTCTAATCCACCAAAACCAGGCCAAAAATTGAAACAGAGGTAAAGTGTTTTAAATTTCATTCCTTAATTTTATTTTTCTTCAACAATTATTGTTGTGAGAACATATCAGTTGACAACAATCGTCATGCCTGCGTCAGACCTAGCTATAAGGGGCTGGAAACGGCATGCACGTTAGTGTCATAAGAACTAGAGCCAGCAAATAGTGAAAACTTTTCAGGTTCACTCATCTCTGGTCCGTGCTGAAAAATAATGTCAGTTTTTGTTAATTTTTTTAGAGCGCTTATTTAATCATATAAAATTAATATTATTTACTTTATATTTACAGAAATTGTGAAAAAATTACCATGTTGAGTGTCGGTATAGTGTTTAACACAATACTCGTATTTTCTTTATTATTTGCAATATTATCTGGATGAAGTCTTGCGGAATTTTTCCTAAAATGAGAAATATTGTTAATTATTTATACTGTCTCTATTCCCTAATTATTTAGAGATGTATTAAGACATGCCCGACAAACTTTCACCAACAATTCCTGAGCTTATTTGGTGTAAAAAATGCATTTCGGTAAAAATAAAAATATGTCACCGGAAATCAAAATTAATTTACTTCTTATATTCCAAATTCAATATGCTCAGAAGTTTATCGACTGCGTATATATGTATATATCTACATATATAAAATTATTTAAGCTGACATTGTACAATTATGTTCTGTAAAAAACGTATCCCAAAGATCTATTTTTATGTGTGTATTTAAGTAGTACCTTCTCCATTCCGTTAAACATTTTCCTTGGTGCCGTAATTTTGTTCGGGATAAAACTCCTTTTGTCTTCTGTTTTCCCATATTTAACTGAAACGTAAGTATATATTAGCCAAGAGATTTATTATAAATTGGTTCAATTTTACCTTAAATTTGAAAATCATTTCAACGTAAGTAAGTGCAGTAACTTGGGGAGATAATTGCACAATTCTATCTACAACAAATGATCGAACAATCTAAACTTAAAAGATTAATGACTCTTTTTAATATTCGAATGACTTTATGTACTTTATAGGTGACATATGTCTAATTGTCTGTATGGAGAAAAACTTTCGATGTAGAGTTTTTGTTTTATGGAAAAAAACTTTCGAATTTCAAAAATTTGTTGTTGGGTAATTTAACTGGTTTTGGTGGATAAGAGCTTGGATACATATTAGAGTTAAAACACATAAATTAAATACCTTTTATTTTATGAAATTTTATTTTCTACAAAATTAGTATCAATAATTTTTTCACAAAATTGTACTGGAAACGAGATATTTACAAAAAACAAAAGCTAGTCGCGCAAAAAACTTGTTTTTTTCAAAAATATACGCACCTTTACGACTTTCTACCTCGGTACCTATTAGAGATTGAAGAAAATTGTTTACACAAAAGTAGTAAGTAATTTTATGTTCTACTTTAATTGTTTAGCTAATTTAGCCGAAATTTGCATTGGGAATGAGATATTTTGGAAAAACTAGATTTTGGAGCGATTTCGGCCGGTTTTTTTCAAAATGGCGGCGCGAGCACAGGTGTGCCAAGGTCGGAAACTCAGATTTTACATCAGGGGACCAGTTTATAAAACATATAAAAAAATTGGGACTACCGGAATAATTACGATCGCGAATCGGTAATTGCCCTGGAGTATTAGTAATGAAACGAACTCTTCACAAACACTTTATTGAAATATAAGAGAATACCACTCCTTAGTAAAAAAACTCCTTTTATTTTACCATAATTTATTAGATATTCCATTGTTACAACTAACATGACTGTATAATTAGAAATTAATGTAAAAGCCCAGTAGGGCGTAAATAAATAAAACTAGGAAAACGATTCTAGTGAAGGGGCACTCTATAACATTCTGTGCCGCTGGTTGTGACAACCGGACAGACAGCCGCGTCGCGTGAAAAAAAAGATTAATAGTAAAAAAGTCTACTTGGGCTAGAAATGATACATAATAACATAACGACAATACTTTAGTGTCATCTTTTTTCTCAAGTGCCTACACATTTACGCATTTAACAATGTATTCTTTTGTATTGGTTATTATTTATATTTATATTTATTATTTATATAAAAAACCTTTACTCACTTGAGGAAGAAGTTAAATTATAAAAAACAGAAAATTTCACTAATAGATTTCAAAGTAATCGTTTGATTAAATAAAAAAAATACGTAAAAGAAATGACCGAAGCGACGGGCCGGGTGACACACAACCTTACAGGCCGGAACTTTCGCGGCGTCTGAATCAATACGTAGTAACTCCTTGTCAACCCGCACACAAATATACTACGCACAATAGAGAGTTTTGAAGTAGTGGCGGTCGTTTTTCGTGTATCTGGCCAGAAATTGGATTTTCGCGAGTGTTTTTATTTTAATTAATTCTTATGAATACATTAATAAAATCTCTAATCTTTTGTGAGGGAGTCGTCGGGAAGTTACTAATTCATCGTCTAGAAAAATAAAATCTGGTACTTGCCGCTTATCTTACAACATTTTACATTTAATAAAATGTACTTATCGTTTTACATAATATATTTAATTGTAAGGTCCTGTTTTTATTAATCTTAAATATAAATAACTTGCATCCCTTCGAATCCCTCTAGAAACATTTAAGATTTTAGTAATAAGCTCATCAGAAATAATTAAAATGTGAGCGTCGGGGCAAATCCCCGTTATCAGGGTATTGTGTCGCCTTAAGTTTTACAAAGCACTTGGGGTGATTTTCTCACCAGAGTAAATATTATTATTATTGGAAAAGTGTTGACAACCTAACCTAACTTAACTTGTTTAATATCGTTTTTTTAATAACTTTTCATGATTTTATAACACTGTTCAAGATTGTGTTGAATTGTCACTGTCGTGAATCATCCAGTTACAGAAAAAATGAGACGCGGAAACAACTCCAAACATTTTGTTACATCAGATGTCGCGGAGATCAAAATTTTAATAACGGGTAAAACGGTTGCTAGGGATGGGCGGAGATGAGCAGGGGGAAGATGATTATTACAGCGAGTAAAGTGACGATTTGGGTATGATTAAAATTTTGATTTTAATCAAAAATGCTGATGGGAACGCGACACTGTTAATGGATCGGACTTCGTTGATGAAAATTATTTTCAGAAGTTAATGTAAATTTACTGAGATTGGTGGGAGCTACTGATCTGATAGCCGTTGAAAAATAATTATACAGAATGCACGGAAAAATATAGTATTGCTTACTTATTAAGAATCTCGTCAAATGATTGGTAATCCGGTTAAAAAAACTTTTAGTAAAATCGTAATAATACCAGAACACAAGTTAGTGCACCTGCGTTTGTCTTCTTTTAGTTTCTTCGTTAGATTCTTCAATAGTAACCAGATGCTTACAAATATCAAGTACACCCATAGACATATGAATATTAGTAGACCTGCCCTAAGTGATTAAAATCGTATTATCCCCACTCCCCATACCGGTTCCATTGGAGCCGGCTGTGCTCGCGTATGGCCTCAAGTGAAATTTGAAAACGTGACGTCATCATTCTTGTGCGAACTATGGTTGAGGCATCATCGGTTCATTTTACGAAATAACACGGCAAAATGTTGACTTGTGCTATGAAAACTTGTAAAAATAGATGTGAAAAAGAGAATAAACCCAATTGTCGTATTACATTCCATATATAAGCATTATTTTACTTTATTTTAAGCATATTCACATCGTATAATATAGATCAGTTTTAGAAACATATTATACTATCATATCGAGAAACGTCTGGACGCGAAACACAAAGCTGGTTGGTTGCTGGGAAGTAAATTATGAACATTTATAAAAGTGTCTTAACTAAATACTTAAACGAAATATTCGACTCTGAAAATACAACCGAATTTTTTTGCCGAATTTGGACTTCGCAAATTTGTTCATAACGTGGCGAGTAATTTGCGCTCCCATGTAAAAATGTCTATTCATTCAAAAGCAGATTTTACTTTTAAGAAGTAAATGGTGATATTATAATGCGAGATGCCTATTTACTGTCAGATTGATTTATTGACGAATCACAGTCAGCTTCACCCCCTTCGTTCTTCAACAGTTGATTTTACCCCTCGCCATTATCTTCTCGTCTATTAATTCCTATGTCTGTGAGTACACCAAACAATTGAATTTGGAAGCCACCTCTGGGTTGGAGCTCCACAATACTTGATAAACCTAATTGATTCTTTGTTAAGGAGGGCAATCCTTATGATTTACAATCCATTATTAATAGACCAATTGCCATCTCTAATGCACAGTCGCAATGTGGGCATGCTGAGTCTGTTCTACAGGTATTTTAATGGAGCCTGTTCTAAGAAGCTAGCAGCATTTATCTCCGGTGCACTGGTGCACGCAAGGGAAACTAGACACACACGAGCGGAGCACCCGTTCACAGTTGATGTTGGCTCTTTGAGAACGGGTCGCTTATTCGACTCGTTTTTATGCGGAACAAGTTACCGGCATCTGCTTTTCCTCCTACATATAATCCGGGACTCTTCAAGACTCGCATTAATAAATCCCTCCCTACAGCTCCTATCTTAGCAAAACCCTTCCACAACATAAACACTCTATATTCCCTCTACACCTCATATATTCGCCCGCACCTGGAACACTGTACACCGATCTGGACTCCTTTATACCAAGCCCATATCGAAAGAAAAGAAAGAATTCAAACAAAAAATTTAAACACATAAATACACAATCTGATTTATTTTATCTACCCTCGTGTAGAACAAACATCCGAAAAAAATCCCCAATTTCTCGTATATGTGCACAATAGGTAATACAAAATTTTACAGCATTGACATTTATGGTAATAACCTAAAGAAATATCAATATGAGGTTATGCGTACGATCGATTATTAATATGAGAGTATGGAATGTATCGGGAGCATCTCCTATCCTCTTCCTATTTTCCTCTTCCTCTCCCCTTCCTTTAACACCAAATTAATTTTAAGATATTAAAACTTCATTTCCAATGAACTTTAGCATAAGAAACTTCTGTGGCTTGACTTCAGTTAACTTGTATATTTAGATCTATCATTGTATATTATGTAAAAGCTGTTTGTTTCTTACAAAATAAATAAATAAATCTTAACCCCCCCTCACAACGCTGCCAAACCAGGTGGCGACATAGCTCCCCTGCCTTTAAATTGTACTGTCAAAAAAAGTAAAAATTTGAGGAAACCTATCAATTCATTCGTTAAAGGCCTGCAATTCCGTGTTTAACCGGATTATGAATAATTTGAAGAGATTCTTAATAAATTTGCAATAGTTGTAACGTGATGACTGTGCTCTCAGTGGCAGAATTCAGAAGAGATTGGAAAATTTGCATTTGATGTTCGTCATTTTGACGAACGTTATCTATCTAGGGTTAATTAAAAACACCACATTTTTCAAGGCAGTTTAGATACTGCAGTGTGAAACATAAGAGCTAAAAAAATCTGTTGTTTCTTGGGTTGTGAAGTCACTCATCCCAGCACTGATTCTACCCTTATTAATAAGTTATGTAGCAGCAAATAGTTAACGCCATTAACAAGGTTCCTACCTTAATCTGAAGTTAACTAAGCCAGTTCTACCCTTTAGACTGTTATTTGCTTTTGTCGTCTGTTAATAAATAAATATAATCCGGAACCGCTTTTACGCGAACGTTACGCCAATGATTATTTAACCCATTTATGACCAAATTACTGGATTGCTTAATTTTTATAATGATCCAAAAAAAAAAGAGTGGTAAAACCATATATTTATTTTTGTTGTTTGTTTTTGGGGTGTTATGCCGTGTTGCGCTAACTCCTTCTTTAGCATTCTTCTTCTAAAGAAGGAGTTAGCGCAACACGGCATAACACCCCAAAAACAAACAACAAAAATGCTTTTGGCCGTGAAAATCTAAAAACTTACCATATATTATTTTATTTATTTCACGCCTATTAAGGCTTTTACATAAATATATATATAAAAAATATTTACGAAATTATACACGAAAATAGTGCAGGAAACGACTATTTAATAATATAACAATTGCAAAAAAATAAAGTCAAAATATCACTGAACTTGATCTACACGGTATGCAGGCACAAAACATTGTTTTGAAATTTTTTTTTTTTTTTATAGTGAATACCTCACAAGAGTCCCAACTGCTCCCGTCTGGAGCCAGTGAGACTATGGCATTCCCAATTGGGGGATGTTGTGAGGCTGAAGGTAAGTGGGGAAGGGAAAGAGGAAGGTGGGGAAGTACCTGGCTATTCAGATCTAGTCACTAAACACGGCTAAAGCCATTTGGAGCAACGTTTCAATTCTGAATGGTGGTCTTACACCAGGGCGATACTGGTAGTATCTTCCACTCTGGAACGTGCCGCAAATATACTATATATTATTTTAATTAATTAGTTGTGAAATAACACAAATTAATCAAATAAAATTTATTTGCGCACGCCGGGTTCGAACCCGCGACCTTCGGAATGGCAGTCCAATGCGTTACCACTGGACTATGCCGGCCGTCAAAATTGCTACAATAATATCGTAGGTACTGCCTTGTAACCGACCTGCTTAGAGTATGAAAAGAGATTACATATAATAAATCAGGGGTATCAAACATTGAATTAATGATTTTATACAAACAGGTTAAATCGGAAATAATTCTACGATCAGATAATTTTATTAAATTTAATGAACAAAGTACGTAATTTAGGTTTTCTCTAGGAATACCCATTTTAAAATTTACATATTTAAAAATTTATTTTGTATTCTTTCAATCGCATGTGAATGAACCTCATAATTTGGAGACCAAACCGTGGAATTGTATTCTACATTTTACATTGATGTATTATACTAGATTAGCCCTGTCTAGTTAAATTCATTTTAAAAATAACGCCACGTAGCGTACGTCACAAATATGGAGATGAACTTAACAACCCAACTCTGTTTAAACTCCTTGTACAAGCGTTCAAACTCGTAAGCGAAACCACGGAGAATTTGTTGTCAGAGGTGTTGTAATATGGACATAATTCAAATTTAAATATTTGGAAGTGGATTATTTTTGTGATTGAAAAAATGAACCTGCCCAGCATAGCTGAGAAGCAAAATAGCTTACTCTAGACCAACAAAAGGTAAAACGCAATGCACAGTGCCCATTTCGCATTGCGACACAGTGCGTGGGCCTTTTCATAAATGTGCACGTGAGCCAAACCAAAATTGTGTTGGGGTTATTTTTAAATGAATATGCCGTGTCTAGTCTAGTCTATGACATTATACATTATATTATGATAGTGTGAAAAATGTGGAGATTTTCAAATAATTCAAAGTTGATGTAAGAGTAATGAGTAAGATTAAGAATTGGACGTTTCGGAAATTAGATCATATGACAAAAATTTGATTAGTAGAAGAAGTTGAGAACGCCCGAAGAAAATATATTACAATCAAGTGAATCACATATTTAAGTCCGACGATGTTCAGTCAGTATAACAGAAGGCATGATACGTTGTATGAATGTGCCTAGACCAAGTTGTTTGGCGGTACATCCTCTCTGCATACTCCTTCGGAGAAACGCTGTGATGGTTATAGTGTTAGTTATAAGAAAGCTTTAAACCCTAAGATTTCGGTACCATGGCAACTTAGGACAGTGACAAATCACTTTTCAAGAGGAAGTTGAATTTCCACTGTCCTGTCCGGTTACCGATTAAACGTATAGAACATTTAACTGATCATTTAACTAATGTTGTGTGAATTGTCATCCTTCGTTACAAGAGTGACAAAATGATTGTTGGATCTAGGCAGGACTGATTCCGAAATGATACTAAAAATGTAAAATTAACGCCTCTATGTATCTTTATGTATCTTTTTTATGTATCTTTTTATGTATCTTCGTTTTAACATACTTATTTTAGCTAGTCTTAAATCCTGTATTCGTCTAGGATAACTTGAAACTTGTAAATTTGACTGTCCTGGAACGGGAATCCTTCCTAGTTGGACAGTCAAAATCATAAAATGTAATCAATATTATATTATAAAAAAAAAAATAAATAAATAAATAAATGACAAGTGCTGAAAAACAATTATATTACCCACTATGAGTATGGAACATAATCCATTGGCTTACCCATCGGAATATTGACTTCTTTTAGGAGAGACTAGCGCAGATCTCTGAAAAATCACGGAATATAATAATTCTAATTTTGAATAAGACAATAAAATAATTTTCTCCTAAAACATTATATTACAGTTAGGTACTTTATTGTGTGAATTTGTTCCAACACACAGTTTCAATTTTGAGAATGACACTTAAATTCAAAGTATAACCCAGAGTTAAAGAGTTGATTGAACCGGAGCTACAGAGACACAAAATCAATTAATATCTGTAATATGTGTTTTATATGATTTATAGACCATCGATGATTAGAATATTATTTTATTTTTTATTATTTGGCTTGCCCGTGCTGAGGCCTTCATTTTATAATATGAAATATAAACTACATAATACATTTAATGAGAAAAATTATACATTTAAAATTAAAAATACATAATAATATATTTAAAATTAAAAAAAATAGTACATTGAAAATAATCTTGTGTGTTTGTGAGTGATGTGTGTTTATATTGGTTTTGTGTGTTACGTGAAGGTTTTATTTGTATTTTATGCTATGAAATTTTGGTAATATTGTCTTTTTTGTTCTTTAATCCATTTTGTAATTTTGTGTGTGAATTTATTTTTACTTTCCTCAATTTTAATTTCAAGTTTTAAACTGTTGAAAGCTTTTATTGCATGGTATTGGTAGTGTCTTTGTCCAAAGCTTGAATTTACTGTCGGAGTTTTTATGTTTTCTTTGTACGCTTGTCTAACTGGTCTGTTAGTGTTATTTTGTGTATGTTGAAATTTATTTTTTTTGTCAAAAATGTAGTTTAGTAGTGTTTTAACGTATAATTGGCGTATATCTAGTACGTCACAGCTGTTGAATATTTGGTCTGTATCAGTCAGTCTATGTTTTTTTAGTATTACCTTTAAGATCGTTTTCTAAATATTTAATTTAAATATATGGTTGAACTTTAGTGTCATTGACTAAGCGTAGCGAAGTCTTGTTCAAACTCGATTATTTGGCATTTCGTCTGTCTGTAATCTTTTTGTAACATTTTAATGGTTCATAAAGAGTATTTTATTAAATGTCAAATAGTGGTGATTATTTAAACATTCTTTCTCAATTTTCAAAATTACGGTACCTAACCTGCCTGAAGAATGTCTTAGAAAAGATTTGTCATCGAGATAGTGACGTTTCTTTGGACGAATTGAATAATTCCTTATTTGAAATTTTAAAAGTTACATGAAATATTTCACTTGTAATTAAGTAGGTAGGTATTTAAGTAGCTACTTAAAAATCTTATGATTTCAGAGGAAATTTTGATTTTGATGAAATAAATAAGGGAAAATTAAAATTATTCTATTTTGTATGCAAGGTCTGTTTACAGAAATACTAGTTTTAGTATTTCTGTGAACGTGTAGTTTTAATAGTTCAATACACACAGATTAAAATATGTCTAAATTAGCATTATCAATGACACAGTATTCCTTTAGTTTTAATAACGAATCACTTGGCTGAAGATGTGGCGATCCACCATCTTTAATTGAAATTTTACTGCTTTTTTTAATACGAAAAATTTTACTTCTCGATTTACTAAATTAATACTTATATATATTTTTATTGTAGCTTTCCCTGCCACTTCCTAATGACTAAATTATCAATTGGTGAAAATAAAATTAACTTAATTAGTGGTTTTAATAAATTAGTACTTTTAATAGCGCATAGCTGTGGATGGGTTAAACCATGCTCACAGAGAATATTGTCCGGGCTTAACGGTCCCCTGCATAATTCCGCAAACAGTTTTCGGCTAATTAACCCTCCCGCTCGAGCCCAGTTGCGCTACTGAAATTTTAAACGCGGCTAATTGGCCGGCACGCCACTGGGCAAAAATAGCACACGGGACAATAAGTTAAATTATGGCGATAGTTTCATTTGGAGGGAAGTCATATTGGGAAAAATGGGATAATTTTATTATCACCGTGGTACTCTATTTTTATGCTATTGGCATGTATGTTTTATTGGTAATTTGCTCATGATAGCTGCTTGGTAAATATTTAATCACTTCTCGGGTGAACAGAGAGGATAAACCGCCATAAAACTCTGTCTTGGCACATTTTTTAAAATTTTTATATTAACTCCACACAGGAGGCCCTGAAGAAAGTAATTTCCCTCAGGGCCTATGTCATCTTTGGGGATGCTGTGTGGAGGGTCTTTTTGTGGAGAGGAAGGAGTGAACATGGGTCTTGAAGAGTCCCATGTTGTAGGAGGGAGGAAACACAGAGGCCGGCAGTTCGTTCCACAGCCGAGCTGTTGAACTTAAGAACGAATCGTAGAAGCGACCCGTTCTCATGTGACAAATGTCAACCGTGTACAAATGTTGGGCGCCCGTTTGGCGTGTATCCCGACTACGCACCGGTGCCCAAGGGATCAATGACGCTAGTTCCTCAGAGCATCTTCCATTGTAATACCGATAGAACAAGGACAGCATACCTACCTGACGCCTGTGCTCTAAAGATTGCAGTCCGTTTGTTAAGATTGGGGAATCTATCAAACGGACTGCCCGTTTTTGCACAGAGTCAAGACGTAATCAGACAGGATTGGGTCTTTGAAACATTAAATTCGACGAGATTATTTTTACCCCAGGAGGAAATACTCTCGAGATAACCGTCCATTCTCTGCTTCAAAGCCCTCCGAGCCGTTGGAGTTTGTGTGCCCTTTGGGGGCTTGTCAAACAAAAAGCTATCATGAACTGTACTGTCATCCGCGTAACAATGAATTGGTGCACATGTCAAAAAGTCATTGATGTGCAACAAAAACAAAGTCGGAGACAGAACCGATCCCTGTGGGACGCCAGCATGCTTCTTACTTCATTCACATTCAAACACTGTCTGGTGTTATTGTGACTCAAGTATGTGGTGCACTTGGTCGTGAAGCGTCTTCCTCAGGCATCCATCCCTCACGTCTTCGACCATTCACTTTCACTTATACTTATTTTAAGCACAATCTCTTCAATTTATTCATATTCAAGCATCGTTTCATACACAGGTACTCTTCTGTTTTTATGACTCTTGATATGAAACAAATTAAGAATTTGACTTTCGCTTATACTTCTTTTAAGCACAATATCTTTAATTTATTCACATTCAAGCATCATTTCATACACAGGTACTCTTCTGGTTTTGTGACTCTTGATATGAAACATCTTAAGAATTTGACTTTCGCTTATAGGTACTTCTTTTAAGCACAATCTCTTTAATTTATTCACATTCAAGCATCGTTTCATAAACACGTACTCTTCTGGTTTTGTGACTCTTGATATGAAACAACTTAAGAATTTGACTTTCGCTTATTGGTACTTCTTTTAAGCAAAATCTCTTTAATTTATTCACATTCAAGCATCGTTTCATACACAGGTACTCTTCTGTTTTTATGACTCTTGATATGAAACAACTTAAGAATTTGACTTTCGCTTATACTTCTTTTAAGCACAATCTCTTTAATTCATTCACATTCAAGCATCGTTTCATAAACAGGTACTCTTCTGTTTTTATGACTCTTGATATGAAACAACTTAAGAATTTGATTCAATCGGTCGTGCTATATCTTTTTTGGGTGTCTCACTTCTTCCACCGTTTGTAAAGATACCATATTATTTGTAGTTTTGTTGTATTTCTTGCGTTAATGTTTTGAATGTTGTCATCTTACCATTGGTCTTTCACAAAAACTAAGACTACAATCCGAAGCCTGTAATATGGCGCACCCGCCCTGTCAAGCCTTAATAAGTAAATAAAAGACAGCAGCCATCTAAATTAATGAGTTAATTGATAAATAATTACTTAAAAGCGTTGATTCATTAACGACCTTAAATCTGGCCGAGTTTAGCAAAGGAGAGGCAACATTTGAAAACATAAACCAACAGAAGTGAGATATGGGATAAGGAAAATAATTTCCTACATCATCTTTGGGGTTTCTCTGTGGAGGGTCTTTTAAAGGAAAGTGTTATATCTGCCTTACTTTGCAGATTTAAGTGTTGGGAACTCTTTGTGAAAAGTAAACGGTTCTACTTATAATTGTGTTTATTTACGTTACAAATAATAGGTCTGGATTTAGCTACACTGTTAACCGAGGGTTGGTAATAGTCTCTGGTACAAGAAGCTTGTTCCCTGTCAATCTCATCTCACAAGTAATTGTTACACTCTAGCGACATCTGTCGGACTCTGGAGTAAGCTTTATGACTAGCGCCATCTATCGCTTAAATACTCATCTTTATTACCATACATCACAGAAAGGAAGGAGAGGAAGTAGGAATCTGGGGGGTCAGTGGTTCCAGGTCGCTTTTTATGGACTGATGAATCCATCCCTCACACTGCGGTACAAGGCAATTGGGTCGAGTAACCAAACGTAGAGAATCACTCGGGGCGACCTATGGCAGAGGTGTTGGTTCCAATGAATGGTAGCCGGGGCTGCGGTACTCATAGCCGCCTACCAAACCATCCGCTTGCGTCAGTTTCAACAAAAAAACCCAAATCTTAAAAGTCTAACTTAACCGTAATGATTCTGACACACTACGCTATACGCATCATGGCTTTGGCCTATTTCAGTTTATCGCTCGCTATACAATTCCAATGGGAATATGGCGTGGTCTGTCACAGATTAAACGTCAAATCAACTGACGCGTCACGTACGTAAGGTAACATAACGACTCCACCCCTCCACATTTCACACTTTCGACACTGATTTGTAAATTTTTTTCTAAAAAATTCTCCAGCAAATGGATAATGAACCGGTTCCGCGTCGGTCTCCGGTAACTGGAACTGCGGTGACAACCCGGTTAGATGATAACTCCTCAAAATGACAATTCAACACTGCTCTAAAAGGTGATATAAAGCCATTAAAAGTAATGAAACAAAAACTAGGTTAAATAGGTTACATATGTAACCATTTAACCTAGTTTTTGTTTCATTACTTTTCATACATAATATATAATATAACACTTTTTATAGATGTGTTGAATTGTCATTTTGATTAGTTATCCGGTCACCGTGATGTAGATTTTGACCAGTAGACCAGTTTTTCAATTGTACTACGAGTTGCGTAACGCGAAGTATATGATGAAGTCTGTGTCGCCCGAGAAAGACATAAATGTGAACAAGAGTCGGCATAGAAGAAGTATGTAAGACCTATTTAGGTACTTATGATTAATTTTGCCAATATTTTTTTTGTTATTAATCCATTTTAAATATACATTTTTAACCGATTTACCTGCAAACCAATTTCTTTGGAACATTGCAAGCCTCGTGCACAGTTTTAACGTTCCATATCAACTAACTAACTAACTAACCATCACGCCGTTTCTCCGCAGGGGTAGGCAGAGAGGACGGACCGATAAACAACTCGGTCTTGGCACACACTTCTTGTCTCATTCACATTATATACTCTTCTATTATTCTGACTCTTGACATGGCCCGACTCAAGTATCTGATTCACTTGATCGTGCCATGTCTTCCTCGGGCGTCCCCGGCTGCTACCATTCGCATTTGCTTTCTTCTCTCATTTGCTCTATATGCCCAAACCATCGTCCCTTTCTTAATCTTACTCATTACGCTTACATCATCATTGGTTTTACCACACATACGCTTCAGGGATCTCATTTCTACAGCATTCAGTCTACTTTCATTCTTTATCTGCCAGTTCCATACCACACTTCCATACATTAGAGTAGGTATCAGCACTCCATTGTGGACTGCTAACATCGCTTCTTTGAACACTTCTTTGTTAGCGCCTACTTCGTTCAATCCCCCATTAATGGAGTTATCTGCATCAATGGAGCATCCATATCAAAATAAATATAATTATTCTTACTATGCCTCTTATTATGCCCTAGACTTCTAGCATACTAAATATTTACTCCAATAAACTAAAATCACGAATTAAAAATATATTCCAGCATAAAAATAATATAAGAATGATGCGTTTTACGGATATGTTCATTTTACGGCCATCTTAAAAACATTTATAAATATTTACACATTTAATAACATATTTATCGGCTATAAAATGTTTATCCTCACGCGAAATATCTTTTTTATTACTGTCTACAAAATGTTAGAATTTTCACACGCTTTTTAACATAAACATATTCATATTTTAGATTGACAACTTACTGGAGAGATTTAGGCAATATTTGTGGCAGAATGGTAAGAGCTCTTGGTATACCCAATTATCAATAAATGTCTGTCGAAACATATCTCCAATACTATACATCTATGCTATGTGCCAAGTACGTACAACTGGAGATATCAACTAAAATTAGAGAACTTGGAGTTATATTTGACTAGCTGATTGGTACCCGGCGTTACTGGTGTTTATCCTTAAGAGATGGACATATACCAATCAGGACTTTCCTGTAGGGAATTTTAAGGTACACAATTCCGTATTACATTATTTTGATGTATCTCATAAGGTTTAGACAACGTTAGCAATTTAGTGCACGAAAATATATTCATACTATTATTATAAAATATCGACTTTTCTCTACTTTCTGTAAATATAATATGCGCGTATCATATATGTAAACCTTCCGAAAGAAATTCTCTAAATGATCATAAAAACCCTACGAAAATCCGGTACATGGTTAAGAAGAACTAAGCGCACAAACAGACAGACGCGGATAGCGACTTTATTTTATACCAATTAGAGATTAGAGATAAAAAACTAGAATTAACATATTGATCCACTACATAAATAACATTACAAAAATTATGTATTTCTAGGAGTATATTTTTTTACTACATCATTTTTTATGTAAATTTTTTTCATAATTTTGAATATTTTTGTTACATGCGAAATTTTGTTTTTGTATAATTTTCTTATAAATTACAATTCTCATTATTTTGTCTTATTTCGGATACACTAACAAAGAGGAAATCCATAATCGGTTTATTTTGGCTATACTACACAAAATGTACAAACTGATGAAATATGATCTATAGATTCCCTGAAAATAAATAAATTAGGGTTTTTGTTTAGATATTATTTCTGTTAATTTCTGTTTAAAATTATTTATTTATATTTAAAAAAAATATTTAAACTTTTTTCAGATCTCGGGAAGGATATCAATCCCACGAGTTCTATACAATACATAGAATATAAAGTAAAAATAAAATATTATAAGATAGAAAAGAAAAATACTAAAACATATCTATCTTCTTTATACAGATGTATCGGCACGTACCCGACAAACTTTAACCAGCTATTCCTTAGCATATTTGGAGTAAAAAATCTTATGTGCACTTTGCTGTCCGGTAACGTTTTTTTTTAATAAAAAATTTATTATTCATATTTTCACCACATGTCACCACTGTTTTATCCTTTGTCAAAGTTTGAAAACCCATCTGGCAAATACTTTATTCGAATTCCGTTGAATAATGCACGTGTGTACCTATATTGGCGCACTTCTACAATCACAACGAAATGGCACGGCACCATTCGTCTCATTTTTAACTATTATTATTTAGTGTGTGCGAAAGAGCGAAGACGCTTTTTGACATACTTGCTTATAACAGCTGTTGAACACGAAACGCAATGCCAATGACAGTGATGTAGTGTGGGAATTTTTTTTTTGTTGTTTTTAATTGAAAAAAAAAATGCTACCGGACAGCAAAGTGCCCATAACATTTTTTACTCCAAATGTGCTAAGGAATAGCTGGTTAAAGTTTGTCGGGTTAGTGCCGATACACCCTGTATATAAAAATGAAAAGGTTCGTTTGTTCAAAATCTTAAATCTACGGAAATTCTTCACCTATTGCTTTGAAATTTTGAAACAACTTTGCATTTGAATACACGTTTATTTTTATATACCTATAGTATATAAATGTCACCTGTAACAGGTAAAATCATGTTTTTTTTCAAATAAAACGCTATCTGTTGGACGTAAAAACAACACCCGATATTGTTTATCTATCTGCACAAACATACTGAGCCACAGAAATGTATGGTAGGGTACAGCTAGTGTAAAATAATAATTATTATATACTTGTGTTAAATGGATGTCACCTGTTACAGGTAAAAATATATTTTTTTTAAAAACAGCGCCATCTGTTGAACTTAAAAGAAACACGCAAACAGACTGAGTACAGCTAGGAAAAAAAACAATTATAAAGAACATGATAATAAATTTAAACATTTAAACATCTCTGACACCATCGCTTGTAAATGAAGGAAATTATTTTGTGCAACCATTTTTTATAATTCTGCTAATAATAATAAATTTAAAATTGTAAACATTTTAATGTTCCCAATGTGTTTATAATTTTATTTTATTTTTGATGGGTTTTAACGACATGGTGCATGGTGATGTATATTTACGATGTTTAGAAAGTTTTCCTCTGGAACTAATATTATATACATTAAAAAACCAAGATGATAATCAAATTCAGCTTTATAAAATAATACTCAATTCTATAATAAAGTATGATTTTACTCATAGCCTACCCAAACATATTTGATTGCTACTTCCAATAGTCAGAAGCCAGTGAGACTATGTCATCCCTAATAGGGGTATGTTGTGGGGTTGAATGTAGTGCGGAGGGGAAGGAGATTGGGAAGAGGACTGGGGGAGTACCTGGCTATTCAGTTCTTGTCACCAAACACGGCCAAAGCCATTTCAAGCAACGTTTCAATCCTGAATGGTGGTCTTACACCAGGACGATACTGAGAGTATATTACACTCTGGGACGTGCCGCAAGCATACTATATATTATTTTTAATTAATAAATTATGAAATAACACAAGTTCTTCAAATAAAACCAAATACCATACGAAAGAAGAAGTAATTAATAATATATAAAGAAAAAAATAACAAAGAATACCAAGAATTTTACAAACTAATGAGAAATGGAAATCAATTTATTACACCAAATTTTAAAACAACACAAATTCAAAACCATTATATTTACCAAGACATAAAAAACTACAATAATCTCCCTTGTGAACGAATCAGAACAAATAAATGAAATGTTTTTTTTAAACTTAATTAAACGTTACATTGAAAAATCTTTATTCTTTACAAAATACGTATTTTAACAACATAAAACCTATGTAAGAATCTTGGCTCCCTTATCAGACACAAGAACTCTTCTTTTTTGATAAGATATACATAATGTCACATAAATATTTTGTGACAAGTGTAGTTCTTGCCTAATTGGGGTTATTTTGTCTATGATGTTTTTTTTTTAAGTTTGGCAATATTTTTTAAGGAAGAAGGGAGAGTTTTGTTTATGGTCACTTCCTCCCCGGGTAGCTAGGGCAGCTGCACGGTGATCTTGTCACTCGCCATTCAAGGTGTTTTAATCTGAGTTAATCATGTGAATAGAAGTTATTCTTTTCTTTTAAAAAGGGCGCGGGGTGTTTTTTCTATCACGAATAGTTCGTGTTGGTTATTATTTTTTAGTGGTGGTTATGGAATCCCGCTTTTTATCCAGTGTTGGCCGGTGGTCATATTGGTAGTACTCGTGTTTCGGATTTGAAACCGCAAATAGTTTGGTCCTAGCTGTGGCTAGAAGTTGATGGCTGAGTATCCCCGCGTCGCGAAGGAACAGATTGCTGTTCCCGAAGTCTGTAAGACGAGTCTGGTTGGTTACCACGTGCTGCATACTTGAAGATCCTACCGGCGCAAGTTGAAGGAGTTGCGTCCTCCTGTTTCCACTAAGTGAAGGATGTCCTGGCTCCGTAAGACGAGTCTGGTTGGTTACCACGTGCTACGGAGTTGAAGATCCTACCGGCGCAAGTTGAAGGAGTTGCGTCCTCCCATCTCCACTAAGTGAAGGATGTCCTGGCTCCGTAAGACGAGTCTGGTTGGTTACCACGTGCTGCGGACTTGAAGATCCTGCAGGCGCACGTTGAAGGAGTTGCGTCCTCCTGTCTCCACTAAGTGAAGGATGTCCTGGCTCCGTAAGACGAGTCTGGTTGGTTACCACGTGCTACGGAGTTGAAGATCCTACAGGCGCAAGTTGAAGGAGTTGCGTCCTCCCGTCTCCACTAAGTGAAGGATGTCCTGGCTCCGTAAGACGAGTCTGGTTGGTTACCACGTGCTGCGGACTTGAAGATCCTGCAGGCGCACGTTGAAGGAGTTGCGTCCTCCTGTCTCCACTAAGTGAAGGATGTCCTGGCTCCCGCCACGGGTCCGTTCCCCTCTACTGGAGTCAAGTTTTCGTTCGCCACCCGTTGTTATTCCTTCGTTTCTCGGCCACGTAAAGTTAGCTTAGTTTGGTTCAGGAGTCCATCTGGTATGTGCCTACTTTTTATTCCTATGTTTACATTGGTGTCTTTTGTATTCCCTTGTTATAACTTTTGATGGTTTCAATATAATTTCGATTAAGAATTTACTCTTATTATTTCTGATTTCCCACCTTACTTGACAGAAAAATAACCCCACAATCATGAGACTGAGATCTTTGCTCTACCGTTGTTTTTGTACTCTCTAAGGATTCTGGAGATCTCACTATTACAGGTAAACATTGGAATGTTCCTTAAATTACTTTTGGCATCCAATATAACTTACGTTACAATAACCAATGATGATCTTAAATGTAATATTGTTGAATATTTTTTTTTATTTTTTTTTATTTTTTTTTTTATTTTTTTTTTAATTTTTTTTTTTATTTAATGCAATAAACAACATAATATATTATAATTTTACTGGTCTTCCATTAAAAGCCTTAGCTTGTGGATGGAAGAAGAGTTAACATTTCACATATTATGTACAAATAAAGTCACGTGTACAGTTAATACAATGCATTTAATACAGTTAATACATTTCATATAATTACAATTACTATTTACTATAATCATGTATTTCAATATATATGTATGTGTAGGTAATATAGACACATGGCAATCAGACCCGTTAACTAAAATATGTAAACATATATGTATTCAGTAAGAAGAAAAACAAGTAAGATTTTTAGTGTGACATTCTCTAAAATACTTTTTGATGGAGTTCAACAATTGAATTTTGTTCCTAATGCTTCTGATTTCTATTGGTAGGTTATTGAAAAAGAATTTTCCTTGGTGAGTATAATGGTGTTGTGCAAAAGAAGTGTTTAATTTGGGGCACACAAATACATGTTTAAGTCTAGTACGATTTTCAGTTATGAATGCGTATTTATCTTTTTCTTTTATAATTTGTATAATTGAATTTTTTATAAATAAGTTTTTAAATGTTGGAACTTTGAATTCTTCGAATATTCTGTCAGTTGGGAAGTCTGGAGGTTTTTTTAGTATAATTTTTATTATTAGTTTTTGAACAATTTCTATGGGGGTCAGATTAGTTTTGTAAGCTGCTCCCCAACTGATAATGGCATACTGAAGAATAGACTGTACTAATGCGTAGTATATTGAGTATAGGTTTTTCGTTGATAAGAAGTTTCGTATTCGTAAGAATATATGAATTAACTTCCTAACTCTTTTTATTGTATGGTCGATGTGATCTTTCCATTTTAGGTTTTTATCTATGATTATTCCAAGATATGTAATTTTATCCGCTATTTTCAGAAGTGAACATTTTTGTTGGCAGTGATTAGTATCGTGTTGTGCGAGAGAATGATTATGTAAGAATATTTGAAGATTTGGAGGTACAATGTTAGTGTTAATTTCGAAAGGAATGACATATGTTTTATCACTATTTAACGACAAGAGGTTATTGTCAAACCATATTTTTAGATTATTTATGTCTTCTGTAGCTTTTAGATTAATTTTTTCCCAAGTTTTTTCTTTTATTATAAGGACTGTATCATCAGCGTAAGAGATAATTTGGCCATGCAATGGTTGAATAAATATGTCGTTTACATACAAAATGAACAATATTGGTCCAAGCACGGTGCCCTGTGGGATACCAAAATTTGATGTTTCTTGGTCGCTAGTTTGGTCACTTATTTTAACAAATTGTGCACGATTGTTCAAATAACTTTCTATCCATTGGACGGCTTTATCATTGATGTTATTTAATTTCAGTTTTTTGATAAGCTTTGCGTGTGAGATACTATCGAATGCTTTTCTTAGGTCTATGAATATTCCTGCGCATTTATTTCCTTCGTCAAGTGCAGAGTATATAAATGATGTTACATTTGCTATTGCATCTTGTGTGCTTTTTGTTTTTAAGAATCCGAATTGATTGGAATGTAATATTTTATTGTTTTCTAGAAAATCAACAACCCTTTTTTTCACAATCTTTTCAAATATTTTTGCTATATTCGATATTAGTGATATCGGTCGATAATTTGAAACATTTTGCGGGTCGCCGGTTTTAAAGATAGGGGATATTATAGATTTTTTATAATTTGTTGGGAATATGCCTTTAGTCAGACTGAGATTGATAAAGTGGTTTAGTGGTTTCAGTAGATACATTTTCATTTCTTTAAGAATTTTCACAGAAATGTGGTCAAAACCTGGAGAGGATCCGTCTTTCATGCTTTCTATTACAAGTTGTATTTCAGTTTCGGTAGTGTTTTTAAAAGTGGATAGTGTATTTTGTTTTTGGGTATTAGTTGTTATAGTTTTTGGTGTGTGTACAGATTTAGTGATTTTATCAGCGAGATTGTTTCCTACTTTAGAGAAATAAGAATTAAAAATGTTTGCTGTTAGTTTTGGGTCTTTGGATACATCTATGATATTATTTTCATGTTTTAAATATTTTATAGAATTATTTTTTTTCTTATTTTCAATTGCATAATTTACCGTTTTCCAAATAACTTTTAGATTGTTTTCTGAAGTAGAGATTATTTTTTTAAAGTAGTCGTCTTTACTTTTTTTAATTAAAGCTGTTAATTTATTACTATATTTTTTGAGAACTATCTTAGCATTTTCATCGTGTGGATTTTTAATTGTATTTTTATATAGCCTTTCTTTTTCTCTGATAGATTTTATTAGGCCACAAGTGATCCAAGGTTTTATACGTCTGAATTTTGAATTCGTGTATAATGAGACCTCTGTTGTGGAGGTTTCATTATGTATCTATATTCCTTATATTACAATAAAAAACATATATATGTATGATAGGGTTCCATGATAACTCAACATAGTGACAATTCAACACACCTTTAAAAAGTGATATAGAGTCATTAGAAACGATGAAAAAAAAATTTAACCTAACCTAACCTACTTAACCCAGTTAATAAAGTTTTGTTTCATCACTTTCCATGACTTTATATAACTTTTAAAAAAGTGTGATGAATTATCCTTTTGATGATTTATCCGGTCACCGTATGATGCGTACATGTGTTATATAATGACAATTTGGAAGACGCAGAAGATAAAAATTGCCACAAAAGTGCTAAAATTATATAGGTACTATATTTTTAATGTATCTTCTTACGAAGAGTCTTGGCACTACGGGCTAGCTGTAAAAAAGTTTAAAAACTTCTATCATCAGTTTGCGGATATGAGCTTCTTTAGTTCGAAAGTCAGTGAAATTTTGGTCATGCTGTTTCTTTTTAATCAGTTTTATAAACTAGGGTATATTTATATAGTTTCATTATAATATACATAATTACTGCTATCTTTTGTATTATAAATAATGGATATGTTTATTTTACCTCATGATAAGACCAATCCATTATCGAGCAGCTCAACCTGTCAAATGTGAAATCATTTTTTCGATAACCCGACTTTAGTATATTTATTACCTGTATAAACAATTATTGTATATCCTTCAAAGAGGATTAACCTATTTCTTTCTCTCTTTATTAATTATTGCCAGACAGGGGGGATATACATAGACTCGTACGAAACCTAACCTAACTTACTTTACCTACTAACCTAACATAACCTTCACGCCTCCTCCAAATCCCGGCGGGCACAATTAAATTTTATTTGATAAATTTGTGTTATTTCACAATTTATTAATTCAAAATAATCTGTGGTACATTTTCGGCACGTTTTTGAGTGGAAGATATTCTATGTACCATACGTACCACTATTCTGAAATTAAATGTTGCTTGAAATGGTTGAAAGCCAGGTAATTCCCCGCCTCTTTCCTCTCCCAACAACCTTCAGCCTCACTACATACCCCAATTGGGAACGCCATAACCTCATAGTTGGAAGCAGTTGGGTTCTCTTGTGTGGAATTAACACAAAAAATATAATCTAACACATAATTTCGCTTAATAATCTAACCACCATAATAATCTGTAATAATCGAAGTCAATTTCACACTATAAACAGTGAAATCTTTTTTTTTTATAAAGACAAACATTCCCGGGTTAGAAATAACCTGACAAATAAAAAAACAAATACAAGATACACACAAATTCAAATCGTTACTAAACACTTTCCTTGTTAATAAATGTCACTATACGTTGAGTGAATACCTGACGTAAATGAAACGCCTATTTTTATTGGTATATATATTTGTACTTTTTTTTATTTTTTCATTGGTATATTGTTATTTTATCTGTATAAACATTGTAATTATTATAATAAAACAAATAATATTATATAAACATTGTAATTAAATAAATGTGGTTAGCTGGAAGAAATGGGGTCTACCCATAAGCTACACCTTTTGTAATTTTTATTTTACAATAAATAATTTTTGATTTGATTTGATTTGATTTGATTTGACAATGTTTGAAAATCTCCTATTACGACCACAGTAAGCGGAAAATGTTGCTTGTGTTGTGATGGAGGACTTAGTCAGCCGAGAAATTGAATACACAACGCCTGGGTGGGACCCAAACGCGATGTCAACTCAGCCACCGACTGGCGAAATCGGATAATGATAAATGAAATGTTAGTCAGAAAAGGCTGTACAAATATCTATAAATATATATACAATTTAACGTAAAAGTTTTTTAGCTATTGAAGACAATATTAGCGATTCCAAAGCGAAAATCTGAAACAGAAAAATCAGAAAAAGATATGATCACATCTACGACTTGAACCCAGGACCTTGCCTTGGAGGGGCTTTTCTATTTCAGATTTTCGTTTAAGAATCGCTAATATTGTCTTTAATAATTAAATATTACTCATTAAGAAATTCCTAAATTAAAAGCTTTTTTCTCGCAAAAGAGTTTTTCCGCTTTCGACAAATTAATCAAATTTCAAATATTTTATGGTAAAGATAACATTATTTAAACAGAAATAATTAATTATATATACAATTTGTAAGTTTTCATGTTTCCACGAGACAATGGGAAATCTTTAGTCCCACAATAATTTGTAATCATTATTCACGTCTTGAAGAAAAATAATTCACTGGCACGCGTTCGTTTCACGAAAAATCTGAAAAAATTTACGGGTTTTTAACAAGCGGGCACAATAGAAGAGCGTGTTAAATGGAGCGATCTAGAAGTAAGTTATAACCTCGTAATATTTTTTCCATGAATGCGGATGGGCAAAGAAGTCGGGTTCGACCTTAGGGTAATCTTTAAAAGGCATAAATTTTGCCCATATGATTTAACCCTTGAAGCCTTACAAGGACATCATCATAATCCATTAGAACCTCTGAAGGACAGGTCTGATCGGGGCGGATATCGGAGATATATGATTTGTTAGTCAATGGAAATAGAAATAATTCTTTTCTCAGTTTGTATCAAATATTTAAACTTGATTAACATTATATCACTGGAAGAAAAAAATCAACATGAACTAATAAACCTACAAAAAAAGATTATAGAATTACAAGAAACTAATATTAAAAACAATCATCACTACGCACAGAAACTAGAAGAAATTCATAATAATAACAAAAGGACATATGCAAATGTATTAGGTGACAATAAAAACTTCGTGAATACAGGTGCACACATCATCCCAGAACAGAAGCACGCCATCATAATTACATCTAAAAACACCTTGAAGGCCGAATAGAGTTTATTAACTCTATTAGTTTATTAATAATGAGTTTATTAACCCCTGGAAGTACAATGCTTTATATAATATACTATATTCTGTATTGTATACTTTTAATAAAATATAAAAAATATATATATATATATAAATAAAAATTCAAAAAAACATTAATTTAACTAAAATAAAAGTTGGAGTAAATGGAGTAAAAAAAATCTGAGAGCAAAAATTACTGATCTCATGTCAAAAAAAAAAGAAGATGCAGAAAAGTTAACCGAAGAAATTAATAAGGTAATTGAAAAAGAAATATTGGCCGAAGAAATAAAAAAAAGAAATCGTGTTTAATGTTGTTGATTCCATAGATAAAATCCTGAAAAGTGTATGTTTACAAATTGGCGGGATTTGTATTGTATAAACGGCATAAAAAGTGAAGTGATAGTTTTATTACAAATTCTCTACACAAAAGGAGCGTGTTTTATAAATGCCGATTTCTTTCAAAATTATAGACATTTCGTGTCAAAATATTTCGGTGTTTTCAATGTTTATTAATAGTGCTAAAATCTGAAAAGTAATTGTATCTAGTTTCTATAATGGTATTCACTTTACGTTAACTTTATCACATTTGAAATACCTTGGAAGCAATCAGAAATTTCATGATATATTTCATCGGCCGTATTTGGGACTTGTTGGAAAAAATATTTAAATGCCCGTAGGGTTAAGATACGGTGAAATATATTCAAAAAGTTGAAAGACAAAGAAAAAAGTTGAAAAGATTTATGAAAAATTATAATACAATTGGCTTAATCTTTATTATTCGTTTTTGTATTTAATTCGTGGAACTCCAATTAACATATTTTTAAAAATTGAATGTAAATCTATTTCCGATTATAAAGTCGACATAAGACCGGGTTAAATCTTCTCCATATGAAAAATTAACCTTCCACACACTTTTCCACAAATGATCATCTAGTCAATCCACATTATGCAAGTGCATTATATAAGCAAAATAAATACAAAACAATACAAGAACAGGTCAACTCACCAGAGATCAAATGGGAAAATAATTCACCGACTCCAGATATTTTCATATAAGAGGGTTCGGCTCTGTAGAACTAATAACAGGGCCTATAAATCCTACTGATCCCTCAACATAAATATTTAAAAAATCTTTCGTAATCCTACATGTATTTAAAATGACCTTTTTTTCATTTTTATATATAATTTTTTCGATAGATCTAATACGCCTAAATTTTGAATGACTGTATAATGCCAGTAGCCGAAATAACACATGGTAATATTTTTATAGTCTGAGAATGCCAAATACTTTTTATCTCATAAATTATTATTTATTAATTTTATTAAGTTCTACAAGTATTTTAGTTTTTTATTATTGTGACAGCTGTTTCGGCTTGACGTTGGGACCATTTATTTTGATGATTCTATTTAAATTTAATTTTTTATTATATCCAAAATGATTTATTTCTTTTTAAAACGATTTACTGAAAAATTAATTGCGACAATAGTTTCTCTATTCTGTGGGGTACCTACTTTGTAATTTGAAATCGTTTTATTTGCAATAAATTAAAACGTTTTCAATTGTTTTTACTGACGTGTGTGTTATTTAAATGTGTTATATTGTTAACAATAGTCACGTAGCAACAAACAATATAAAAACTAAGTTTAAACATTGTTTAGTGACGAGATTTAAATAGTCAGGTACCAACTTATCAACCTTTCTTTCCCATATCTTCCTTCAGCATCACAGCATAACCAAATTGGGTTTGTCTTAAAAATTTGTAGATGTTCTTGCTTTAGATACAACATTTCAGGATCGACGCATTGCTTGAATTGGTTTTAGCCGCGTTTGATGACCAGATCTGAATTGCCAGGTATATTTCATTCACCATCTCCTTCCCATCCCCATTTACTTCAGCCGTACAACTTAAACCAATGCACTACGTCGCGACGTAGTGCATCGCCTTAAGTGCATACCACAATATAGGTACATGTATAATGAAAATGGGATTCAGTATATAATATTTGTGTTATGTGGGATCCACTCACATAATATATGTGGTATGTGGGACGGACGTCACAAGCAGGTGGCTTGCCGAGATACGTGATATTTCTTCATATGTCCAAGCGCCATCTCTTGGCAGCCAAATGTATTTCACATTCGGAATTCGAACACATGCTGATTTCGAATGTGGAACATAAATTTGTGATTTAAAAGTACTGATTATTTTTTCACATAGATTAGAATATGTGTCATCACATTCTATTAAAATAAAATAACCGGGAATGAACACCATGTATCTTAAGTGATTTATTTCTTGCAAATGCATTTTATAGTGCTTTTAGGTCGTTAGTCTCGTGTGTGGGCGAAATCTGTTTCTTTTTTCCAAACAAAGACGATACTCGAAGTAACGTCCAAAATAATCTAACGGGTGTCTTACACGATGCTATTTTCGGTCATATACGATCCATATATGGAAACTGAACGATATGGATTTTCATGGATTCGGGGTGAAAAAAGAACATGTTTTACAGGAACCGATTTTTGTATCGTTTAAGATGGCAGACAAAATTTAACATATTTTAGTGTTTCACGTAATTTTTTTTCAATTTTTTTTATTTTTTATGTGACACCTCACAAGAGTGTCCCTGCCTGTGCAGTGTACAGACAGGGGAACTATGTCACCACCCGGTTCGGCGGCGTTGTGAAGCGGAATAAGGTAGGGGCTGTAGGAAGGGATTTGTTAATGCGGGCCTTGAAGAGGCTCGGATTATAGGAGGGAGGAAAAACAGATGCCGGTAGCTCGTTCCACATACGAGCCGACTTACATAAAAACGAGTCGTGAAAACGGCCCGTTCTCATGAAGCCAACGTCAACCGTGAACGGGTGTTCAGTTCGTGTCCGTCGAGTTTCGCGCACGTGCACCGGTGCATCAGGAATCAATGCTGCTAGCTCCTTGGAGCAGGCTCCATTGAAATACCTGTAGAACAGACACAGCATGCCTACATTACGTCTATGCATCGGTCCGTTAACAACGGATTGTCAATCAGACGGATCGCTCTCCTTTGCACAGATTCAAGCAAGTTTATTAAGTATTTTGGGGCACCAGCCCAAAGGTGGCTCCCAAATTCAATAGTTGTGCGGACTTGAGACAGTCAGCAGCTGGTCACTGTTGAAGAATCTCCTAGCCCTGTACAAGACGCCCAACTTTTTGGAGGCCTGATTTACTCGGGCTTCTATGGATCCCCGATACTTGAGCCGGTCTGATATAGTAACTCCAAGCATTTCAATGGAGTCTTGATTGGGGAGAGTGCTCCCATCAAATTTCACCAGACAGTCATTGATCTCCCTCTTTGCCGAAATCAGACACGCTTGGGTTTTTGAGACGTTGAAACTGACCAAGTTGGCCTTACCCCAGGCACGAACCATCTCGAGGTGAAATTAACTGTTACATGTAATGGGTTTGTAAAATATCTAAGTTAAATAGCTTTTACATTCCAAAAATAATAAGAAAAATTATTTCGTTTTCTTTCTGATATAAAAAATCACAAATTTTCGCACGATAGGAAGAGTGATATCTAACTTTTGATATTGTATGGTCGCTCTGGGACAATCTTGGTCGCCTGAATTTGTTACGGCATATGATATTTCGGGACAAATTTGGTTTACTTTGGTTAACAATATGTGCTGTTTAATATTCAAAGTTTAATGGTTATTTCACATTCCACGTTCCTTTCCTAAAAGTCTTCGAAAAAGCTTTAATTTCTTTAGAAAAAACCAACGCCAGTGTCATTTGTTTTAAGATTCGAATTTTCGTCGTCGTTGAGAGTGCATGTTATTTCGCTCGTCGTATCGGTAAATTGTAAAAAATAATAAATAAATAAAAAAAATATTGTGAAGAGTCCATTTAAAAGTGAAAATACCATCCCCAATATCAATACTGTCGAGTGGTGAATGTAAACAGAGTACGTGGTGTGAAAATCTAACATTAATGGTGATCGTGTGAGGTGTACACCTAAACTATAAATGACTTACGGAATCTTCCAGAAATCAGCAGAACCCAGAAAGGTTTTTCTCTCACCTTGTTTCCTTATGATACTAATACGATCGATTGATTGATCTTCTCTATTTACAATTCGGTATTTGTCCGGGTTATATATTTAAAAAAAACTCTCGGGTCAACAAAACACTTTCCATTTTTGTTATTTGTTTTTGGGGTGTTATGCCGTGTTGCGCTAACTCCTTCTTTAGCCAACGTTTCGGACAGCATTGCAGTGTCCATCATCAGGGCAGATGTGTTATTTGAGGTTGTGTTAAAATGTGAGCTTATGTATGAGGTTGTGATACCGTGTTGCCAGCTCCAACCCTCTGAGCTAACATTAACGTATCATTTTTTTATTTAAAGTGGTTTTCTTCGTTTAGTTCTGGTGTAACCGTCATTTACCGGATACCAAGAACTATTGAGCTTAGCTCCATCGTCTCTAATAATATGTTTACGGGATTTTTATGAATTTCAATGGCCTCCGTAATCAGCCGTGCTCTATAAGTTTTGGGTCTCCCCAGGATTTCAGGAACAAATCCAAAGTAATGCCCGGTGTCAATCAAATGCTCGGCAATTGCCGATTTGTCAGGGTGGCCGAGTTTACAAGCTCTGAAGTGTTCTGAAATCCTTTTGGAGATAGTCCGCTCTGTCTGGCCTACATAGACCTTGTCACATCCGGAACAGCTGAGTTTATACACTCCATCTGTTTCCAGAGAAAACTTAGTCTTTGCAGACCTCAGTAAGTCCTGTATCTTTGTTGTTGTTCCGAAGACAGTCTTGATATTTTCCTTTCTCAATAGCCTGGCAATTCTGTCTGTCACATTGTGCACATAAGGCAGGAAGGCACAGCCTTTCGACTCTTGTTCAATTAAGGAAAGAAAAAAGGGGAGAATACCAACATAGAATTTTTTTATATTTCAGGGAATTTTCTCCTCACTTTTTTATCTTCCATTGAACTCCAAATGGGAAATGTTACGAACCCCCTTGCTTCGAACAGTATGAACGAAAAACCAACGCTGAAGTGGCGCGTAAAAATCTGACAAGTAATACTGAAAAAGTTTTTTTGTTACAACGTTACAAATCTTAAATTTACATCTTTGTTCAACTCCGGCTGTGGCAAATCAAAACGCGAACATTGAGTGGCGGGCTGTCTTTTGAAAAAAACTTACATTAATATTTATGAAAAGAGATTCAACTTGTATCTATGTAAAATTTAATTTAAATTCGTAATAAATTGTACTCATATTTTTTGAGGAAATGAAATGGAGCTTTTCTTGGTGACCGATTGATTGATTTAGATTAATTTTAGTCACAAATTAATGCGCGCCGTTCAAATCAAGATCATTTTATTTAATTTTTTTTAATGTATTTATTTAATAACTAATCAATTTTCAATATAATAGTATTACATAGTATAATCAATAATGTTAACTAAAATAATTCATACAATTAGTTTTCACTGCTTTTGATTTTTTAATGTTCGTCTTCTATAGAAGCTGGCGCTTGTGTCTAGAAGAGTGGTGAGCATCAAGATTAAGAATATTTTGTGTTTTTAATTATGAAGTTTAAAATTTATAATTACTGAAAAAGATAGTTTCGTCATTTTGGTATTTTTAAATTAACCTTTCGCTTAATGTGCTAAAAAATACACGCGTTCCGATGCTGTGTAGTCAATACACATCTCAAAATAAGCGATTTAAATAAAGGAAAAATATGAATATTCATAACTAATCGATTATGTTTATTATATTTTATATCAAAAGTGATAATAATTGTAATTTAATTGCTGAAAACATGAAAAAACCATCGATGCTAAAGAAACGTACGAGGGGTCCACATCTATCTAAACATCTTCCACATCGTCTAAATCAAAAACTACAACTGCAGAAGTGTGGATGTCTCATGTTCCCGCATAGCGAATTAAAGCGGGACATCAATAGCGTGTCATTTCCTCGCACACTCTTGGCGTATTAGTATCACACGGTTGATTGTATTAGTGTATTTGTTACCGATTTTTAACAAAAAACTCTGATTTTTAATTGAAAAAGAAAACTATGTATTATATTTTTATTAATTCAGTGCATAAATGTATAACAGGGGAATACCTAAAATCTGAACCCAGAATTTATTATGTTTATAGAGTTATTAAAGTTATTAGAAGCAATGTGTAGTAAGGAAAGGTTAAAAAAACTGTTTATAAATTTAGCACGGTGTGGAAATCAGTTTTAATTTTAGACAATAATTGTGCTCCAACATTCCAAAATAATACACAAGCAACATTTCAACTCTATAATGAGTAGTATTTATCCTCCACACAGCATCCCAAAGATGACAAATGGAGTAAAAGTTTTAAAAAGTAGGAGGGATTCAAATATTTTTAAATGATAGTGAAAACTCTAGAAGAACTAAGCGCACAAACAGACAGACGGGGATAGCATGATAAAATAGAATGGAGAATGGAGCATACTCTCAGTATCGCCCTGGTGTAAGACCACCATTCAGAATTGAAACGTACCAATACCTTCAGCCTAACAGCATAACCCAATTGGAGATGCCATAGAGTCATAGGCTCATTGGCTCCAGAAGGTTGGGAGCAGTTGGGACTCTTGTGCGGTAACATAACCTTTCTCTTCTCCTCCAAAATACAACTATAATAATTTATTTCCCTTATGTGTTAGTCAAACAATAAAAACATTCATTGTTTTTGTTTATTTAAATGAATACATTTACGATATTTCTTATGAATACATTTTGTCACGTTTAGCAATGCAAAATGCGTGTGCTGGTCTAACTTGGACCTTTCAGTGTTATTAATAAAGTACTGAAATAACTTTTTAAAAATGGAACAGATTCGAAAATAGAATTCGTTTGCAAATGGAAGCTTTTAAAATACGATTTGAATAGTATTTTACACGTAACATTATTTAATACTGGAATGTTTTTCGAGTGTCTGGTGTGGCTTAGTCATGCTCTGTTTATTTCCGGTATGGCTCGAAGGTTAGCAGTTTTTTTGCTTATTTTAGAATCGTAATAGTCTGCTGGCTGTCTCTGAAGCAGAGCGTAAAACTGCTTAAATCCGGAACCAAAGGGTTGCGTGTTCGAAACTTTCAGTATCGAAATGTGCTAAAAATGGACTTAGTCATGTTTAGTGACTCGATCTGTATAGCTTTATTCAAAATTATCCACAACGCTGTTGAAGAACCTTTTGTAAAATGTTTATTTCCATTGTCCAATTCGAAACACGCGGTCAAACAAACTATTCCACATCCCGCGCTCAAAAAATAACTACAAAACATTGATTTTTCAGAAGGACATACACAAAATCTATATCTATTTAAATAATAATGAAAATGTTCAGAATGGAAGATATTCTCAGTAGGGCTCTGATATAAAACCATCATTCAGAATTGAAACCTTGCTTGAAATGGCTTTGGCCGTGTTTGATGACCATATCTGAACAGCCAGATACTTCCTACCTTCCTATTCCCCATCTATCTTCAGCTTCACAACATATTCCAATTGGAGATGCCAGAAATCTCACCGGCTTCATACTGTTGGGACTCTTGTACGGTTTCACTTTAAAAAAAAAAAGTTGAGAAAACATTTTTTTTTGCATTTCATCAAACATAGAACTAGTACACATTTAAGCTTTAGTTAGACAGGCACTAAAAAAATTGTATAAATTTGACTCTACCGGATAAAAACAATTTGTTTACGAAAGAGATACCGTGAGTCATTTTGTAACACATCCCGCATAATCAGGTCTGTTTTGTAACACATCCCGCATAATCACGTCTATTTTGTAAGACATCCCGCATAATCACGTCTGTTTTGTAACACATCCCGCATAATCACGACTTTTTTGTAACACATCCCGCATATCATCTTTTTTAAAACACATCCCGCACAAGTAATTTGTAACACATTCCGCATAATTACGTCTACTTTAGATGTATACGATATAAACGTGTAATATGTGGAGCGGGTGTAAAATATAGCGTAGTAAGCCGAATCTCAGCACGTGAAAAGAACACTATTTTTACTTTCGCGGTCACAGCTGCTATCACTAAAGAATGTCTTTGGGTAATGTATTAGTCACAGTTTAAATAGCTCTTATTTCTTTGGTAAGGTATATCTGCTTTTCTCTATATAAGGCTCCGTAGTAAGCGTTCAAAAAGATGAAAAATATTTTTTAAAATTAAACAGTAACTTTGTAAACATCACTTATGGGTAAATACTTTATGCCGACCGGGTTTCGCTACAACCGTAGCCTCATCAGGGCAGTATAATACTGTAGTATTACTACATTAATACTACAGTATTATACTGCCCTGATGAGGCTACGGTTGTAGCGAAACCCGGTCGGCATTAAGTATTTACCCATAAGTGATGTTTACAAAGTTACTGTTTAATTTTAAATTATAATGTCACATCACAAAGTAACCGCTTCATATGAAGAAATGAAAAATATTGTTTGAAAGTGGGAAATGTAAGTACGAATGTTACAGGGAGCGAGTTAGTATTAAAAAAAAGTGATTAATGCGCTTAACGATTTTTTTTAAAAGCATGGTTATTTAAAATAGAGCAAAAATCTCTCCACAAATGTCTTAAGTAGCATTTAAAGAAACATTGTGAATTTATTCATAACATGATAAATACCAGAAACAGATGTGTTTCTTTGTAATTTTCTGAGAATTGAGATTTATTTTTAAATACTTTTTCAGAAGAGAACATCTTAAATAATAACATATTATTTTTAAGGGCCTAAAAACTTAAAGTTTTCAGAGGAAGTATATTTAAATCAGTGTGTAAGATTTTTCTCTCTGTGTGCTGTTAACTATTCTCTATTTACGGTAGCTTACCTCTCTTTGTTTAAGCATATTCACTCTGTGAGCTACAATATCTTTATTTAAGCTTTTTTGTCTTTTGGTGGAGCTTTCTCTCTGTGAGTTACAATATCTTTATTTAAGCTTTTTCTGTCTTTTGTGGGAGCTTTCTCTCTCGTTCGGCTATAATCTCTCTGTGTAAGCTTTTAAAAACTCTTTCTGTTAACATTGACTCTCTTCATGTTGTTAGCTTTAATCTCCATTACACTTTGTGTAAGCAATTTCTCTGTTCGTTCAATATTCTTAGTTAATCGATCTATCCTATTAATATTATTTTTCACCGATCCTCATGCATGTTATTTTATGATACAAGTCAATTTTTAAATAACCAACCAACACCTCTACCGTAGGTCACTCCAAGTTGTTAGCTATGCTTGGTGATTTATCAGGGGTGCCCTGGTTCATCGGGTGAGGTGTGTTCAAGATGAGCCTGCCCACCATTGGGTTAGATCAGGAGAGAATGGTTTGGGAAGACCCTTTGACCTCTCCAACTGGTCTTTCGACCCATCGAGCCATTCATATGTTCGCCACTCCTGGACATACTGATCCCCAGATTCCTACCCAACCCTCATACCTTTCATCTTCCCAGAACTTCCTTTCCTTCCTTTCCCAAAAAGGACCCTCCACACAGCATCCCAAAAGATGACATTGGCCCATATATATATATATATATAAATATATATATATTATTCTCTTTTCTCTTCTCTCTGTTTATTTTTTTGTTATTTATATTCAACTTATTTTCGTATTCTATGGTTTACACTTAATTTATTATCAAATAAAAAAAATGCATTAGGTATAACTATGTAACACTGGCATTTTTTAAATTATTTAAATATCCAATGAATCCTAACCCATAAAAAAAGCTTTAAAATATACGAGTGTATAAAAAACACTGGTATATATAAAAATATCAATACCTCTAATAGTACTATTTTGGAGGTGACCATTTATTAAATTAATCGTCACTATGTTCTATTGGTTACTATGAAACAGGCAGGTAGCTTTTTGTTTGACAAGCCCCCAAAGGGCACACAAACTCCAACGGCTCGGAGGGCTTTGAAGCAGAGAATGGACGGTTATCTCGAGAGTATTTCCTCCTGGGGTAAAAATAATCTCGTCGAATTTAATGTTTCAAAGACCCAATCCTGTCTGATTACGGCTAAAAGGGATCCAAATGATAATCTAGTCTCCTTCAACGGAAGCAATCTTCCGAACAGGCCTTCCATTGATATCCTTGGTGTAACTATAAGTGACCAGCTCAGGTACGGGGGCTCCATCGAAGCCAGAGTAAAGTTGGCCTCTCAGAAGCTGGGTGTACTGTACAGGGCCCGCAGATACTTTAATAGTACACAACTGCTCGCCCTGTACAAATCGCAAGTGCGCCCTACTGTCGAATTTGGCAGCCATCTCTGGTCTGGAGCCCCAAAATACCTGAAAAAACCCCTTGACTCTGTGCAGAAACAGGCGGTCCGTTTGATAGATTCACCAATCTTAACAAACGGACTGCAATCTTTAGAGCACAGGCGTCAGGTAGGTATGCTGTCCTTGTTCTATCGGTATTACAATGGAAGATGCTCTGAGGAACTAGCGTCATTGATCCCTTCGGCACCGGTGCGTAGTCGGGATACACGCCAAACGCGCGCCCAACATTTGTACACAGTTGACACTTGTCACATGAGAACGGGTCGCTTCTACGATTCGTTCTTAAGTTCAACAGCTCGGCTGTGGAACGAACTGCCGGCCTCTGTGTTTCCTCCCTCCTACAACATGGGACTCTTCAAGACCCATGTTCACTCCTTCCTCTCCAAAAAAGACCCTCCACACAGCATCCCCAAAGATGACATAGGCCCTGAGGGAAATTATTTTCTTCAGGGCCTCCTGTGTGGAGTAAATATAAAAAAAAAAAAGTTGACTTATCTATTTAAATCCCGATGTTAATTTTCAAAGTCCATACTAATATAAAGCCTTAACCAGTACGTATTTATTGGTCGTAAAATATTAACTAACCATCATGTCATCCCCTCAGGGGTAGACAGAGAGGACGGACCGCCAAACAACTCGGTCTTGGCACACACTTCTTGCCTCATTAACATTCAAAAATCGTCTCATACATACTTTTATATTATTCTGACCCTCGCCATGGCCAGACTCAAGTAATTGATTCACTTGATCGCGCCATGTTTATCTCGGTCGTTCCCGACTTTTTGTGCGATACACATTTGCGTGAAAATATTCTCCTTACACTCCTTTCTTCGTTCATTGGATCTACATGCCCAAACCGTATAAGCGTCCCTTTCATAATCTTACTCATCAGCCTTGTATTCTTTGCCGATCTCCACATTTCTCACACGCCTCAGGGATCTCATTTCTACAGCATTCAGTCTACTTTAATCCTTCCTCTGCCAGTTCCATGTCTTACATGCCATACATCAGGGTAGGCTCTAGCACTCTATTGTGGACTGCTAGCTTCGCTTCTTTGGACAATTTTTACTCGCGACAACCGCGTTCAGCCCTCCAGTGTTACCTGCGTTTACCCTGCTTTCAATATCTCTGTCAGCCTTCCCATCTCTCGTAAACATACTTCCCAAATACACAAACTCTTCCACCTGCTCCAAGTTTTCATAATTCACAACTATATTGCACATTGTTTTCGTACTCTTTCTCTTTCAAACTCAATGACTTTAGACTTATTTGCATTCATCATTAACTCATTCTTCGTTCATCCTAGACATATATAACTACAAGAACAAAAATTTAATCATCATTTATCAACCCTCCCCCTTTCTCCTCTAGTTGTATTTTATCTAATATAATTTCTCTTGTACTTCAAAAAACTTATCACGTAGGGTTAAACAATGTTACCCTTAGACAGACATGAGACGTTACAAACAACGTATTCTCAGCTCAATCCTTCGGGAATATCTCCAGAGCTAGATTTACAAATCACACCCCCTGCTGGGATCACATGATCTCTTAATATATTTATCGACAAACCACCTGCCTATTTTTAGGTATTCGGGTAATTCTAACACTTAGAACTAATGTTAAGAAAAGGTTGAGATCTTGAAAACATAACGTACAGAGCTTTCCCGGTTCTCGAGATACCGGGAATCCCGGACTATTGTCAGCACCGTAATCCCGGTGCTGCGCTTGTCTTAATACCGGGATTTATGTTTTTCTGTTGGAAGCATGTCGTTTATTGCAAAATATTTTTGAGATCTTGGTATGCAGGTCATAATGATTTTGGGGTAGGTTATATTTATTGCGCTGTTTCTTAGAAGTAAGGAAAGTTTGATTAAAACATGAAAAACATTCAACAACATTCAAACAGTATTTAGTCTTGTGACATCACTACACAGGGATTATTCAGGCAGAGGACCTTTGTTTGGCAATTGTAATGCAATTCATCTGGCAGTTTTAGATGTTCTTTACAAGAAATCTTCATCTCAAAATAATGATTGAATTTTTATTATTGTAATTTACATTTTATCCGGTATTAATTTTTTTTTCTTTTGTGCAGCTACTTTTATACTAGTGGAACTTATTTTATAATGTTAAAATATTATATTATTGTAATTTTTTAAATAATAATTCAAAAATTAAAATTCCCGGTGCAAACACCGGGATCCCGGGATTGAGAAATGCTCGCACCGTAATCCCGGTTCAGAAAAAAATTCCCGGGATTGAAAACCCTAATAACGTAGTTGTAACTAAATTAACAATCTTTTTTTAGGATACAACCGTGGTTGAAAGATTTGCAGAAAATTCAAGCAATTTTATTTGATTGATTTGTTATAACGTGTTATCAGCTTCGATTCTCTAATAGTTGGTATTACGGTATTAATTAAAATGGTTTTACTGCCATTATTGACTGAAGTCCTAAGGAGACCCAAAACGCATAGAGCACGCCTAATCATTTAAAATTGTACTATAATACTAGCTCTTAGAGGATTGAAGTTGGTAACATGGTATCACATCTACATACATTGCGAAAGCGTGATTTACTAACTGGCTAGATTTACTTACATAATATCCCGTGATTTTTAAATGGTAGGTCTGCGCTAGTAGAATAATAAGAAATGACACTTTATAACTTAACCTACATTAACAAGTGTTAATTTAACACTTAGGAGAAACATACAGTCAGGTTTTAACCCCCGTGAATATTTAATAGCACCCTCTTCAGAATATACCTTTGTATACGGTATTAAACAAATCACCTGTTCTTGGTCGTTAGTTACTTATACTCATATAGGTAAAATAGAAACAAGGAAGATGTGCTCAAAACCATTACAAGTATTTAGGCGGGCTCTCAAACTGGCATGTCGCCAACATCTTCCAGTAATAATAATAAGATTTTTTCATTAAAATTAAGATTGCTGAAATCCATTATTCAATAGTTATCCAAACGTGGGTTTTCAACACATAAGTTATATTGGATTTATTCATTTGTACAACTAACCAACCGATTTTGAGAAATGATTAAAAAAGCAACAAAGAAGGCACGTCACTAACGTCATTCGACCCCGATCGCAGCGCCAATCCCGAGCATTGTGGAGATATTGACAACTATTATGACGTTATCCCGTTAAAATCAAGGCCGACTACAGTGCGGGCATTGGAGCGCCATGAATTTTGAGTGCCACGTGATTAAGTCAGTGACATCGAGCCACGACATAAAATTGTATCTTGTCCAAACAAACTCCACAATTAAATACGAAAAAAGATGTAAATATTCAAAGAAACTCACCCTAATGTTGTCATGGTGACGATGGTATACCAAAAGGCCGCCGGGATGGACGTGAAGTTCGTCTCCGTCTCGTTCTTCTCAGCGTAGAACATCACCGTGGCGAAGATGATGATGGCCATCGCCAGAGAGAACACCAAGAAACCCAGCTCAGAAGCACAGGACTTCAGGGTGTACCCCAGGATACGCAGACCTTGGGAATGCCTGGAGAATTTGAAGATCCTAAATACTCGGAACACCCTCAAAGTCACGAAGGCTCCGGAAACGTCATCGTTGTCTGTGATGCCAAGACCTATGTAGTAAGGCAAGATCGCAACAACGTCAATGATAGACATGACACTCCGCACAAACTTGCAGCGGTCTGGAGCCGCGAACAGTCGCAAGAGATACTCCGCAGTGAATATCATCACACAAGCAGTGTCCAGACAGAAGAACACTATCTTGTAACGTTCTCCACAGGGTAGAGTACCCGCCCTACCAGGTCTGGTCCCGCAGGGCACGGTCTCAACCACGTTGGCCATCACCGATACGGCGATGAAGAAGCCAGTCACATAGTAGAACACCAGGGCGGCAGTAGACGTGTGCGGGTTCTCGAACGCCCGCCACATCTTCTGCCGCAAGTCAGTAAGCTGCGGGAGGCTCTGCCCTCCCTCGTCGCTGAGTTTATCGTCCATGAGACGCTCCGCATTCTCTCTCTTGCGGTCTCTGTAGTCTTCATAACAACAGTCCCCGATCACGTCAGGCAGGATGCCAAAGAACGCGAGTTCTTCATCGTAGGATGTGAGACACTCGTGTTTTGGGTAATGGAGTTTTCCCGTTCTGTAATAGTTCAGGATGTGCCTGAATATGTCGGGATCTCTGTCGAAGAAATATTCTCCGCTGTCTTCCTCGTAGAAGAATTCTCTCTCGTTGCTTCCGAGGAGGGTGTCTGGGTATTTCTCTAGGGTGTTCCGCCAGGTCTCGAAGCGACGCCCGCTCACGTTTATGAGGAGCTTTTCGTCCTCGGACTTCCGGCGGTCTTTGGGTATCGGTGGCGGTGGCAGGGGGTGGGTGGCTATGGGCACCCAGCCGATGGCCGCGGCCCGGGCGAAGGGCAACCACGCCGCCACCGAAGCCATGGCTGCCTACCGTCTCCAGCTAGCTAGTCTCCAGAATACCCATTCGTGGCTTCTTCTCCAAAAGCTCTCCCTTGCTTCCAATACCTTTATGTTATCTCCTCTTTTCTTCAAATAGCTCTCTCCTCTTATTTATATTCGCTGTCTCCTTATAGTCTCCGAGAGATCTCCTTTCTTTCCTGGTTTGAACCTTATCTTACCTCAAATGACTTTAACCCCTACCAGAGCTTATGTTGTCTCCGAGGAGCTCTCTTTAAAATATATATTTGTTGACACTTCTCCGAGAGCTTCCTCTTCTTTCACAGTATAACTTATCTCGAAAGAGCACTCTATCCACATCCACGTTTTAATTTTCTCTAAAAGTTTACTTCACTTGTCACTTCCCGAAAACGTTTAACTTATACACTTTAACGTTACTCCGTCAGAAGTTCTCATAAACTTAACAATTCTTATTTAAAATCAGTTCCTCAGATCTAAAATATACACTAAACTGTCTGTTTTTTTTAAATATGAATCTCTAGTAACCTTTTGATCTCTGGCTCGGTTGATTATATTGATTTATTACTGAAACAATTAATAATTTTTATTACACCTACACAAGTAAATTTTGACTAAATCACTATTTTTGCTTGAAAATTCGTATTTTATGCAAACGCAGGAAAATCACATATTTGATTAATATTATTTATATTGCTTCTGTACTAACGAATACAAACTATTAATCCTGTGCAATAATTCCCTCGGCAGCTTCCAAAATAAATTATTTTTTAAATTTATACCATCGATCTTTTGTCATGGATACAATGCAAAATGTGTACATTTAGAAGTTATTTTAAGGGTAATTAATTATATGCCTGCTCTCTTTCACGCGAAATTCTTTCAGAAAACTTTTCGCACGTTACTTAAGAGAAAGAGACTAAGAAAAGAAGTATTTATCCACTCTTAATATACAGGGTGTATCGGCAAGTACCCGACAATCTTTAACCAGCTATTCCTAAGCACATTTGGAGTAAAAAATGTTATGGGTGCTTTGCTGTCCGGTAACATTTTTTTTCCATTAAAAACAAAAAATAAATAAAAAATCCACACTCCGTCACTGCCTTGTTTCTCGCGTTCAACAGCTGTTATTAGCAAGTGCGTCAAAAAGTGTCCTCGCTCTTTTGTACACACTAAATAATAATAGTTAAAAATGAGACGAATGGTGTTGTTCCATTTCGTTGTGATTGTAAAAGCGCGCCAACGTAGGTACGTTCATTATTCAACGAAACTCGAACAAAATATTGCCAGATGGGTTTTCAAACTTTGACAAAGGATAAAACATTGGTGACATGTGGTGAAAATATGAATAATAATTTTTTTATTTAAAAAAAATGTTAACGGACAGCAAAGTGCCCATAAAATTTTTTACTCCAAATGTGCTAAGGAATAGCTGGTTAAAGTTTGTCGGGTACGTGCCGATACATCCTGTATTTGTACGTTCACAAAGTCGCTATTAGTTCTTCTAAACTACGCAATAAATTTTGATAGGATATTCACTATTATTTAGATATTTTTCCGAAAGGTTTATATATAAACTTTGAAATTTAAAAAATATTGTACCCAATATATAAATATATGTGCATATTATATATGTAGGAAGTAGAGAAAAGTCAATGATTATAATCAAGTCGAAAGAATGATATTTTCAGGCACTTAAATTGCTAACGCTGGCTAAAACTTATGAGATACATCAAAATAATGATACAACGGAATTGTATATCTTAAAAAGGCCTAGGGTTTTAAATTCAGAGGTGGTATATGTCTCCTAAGGATAATCCAAAACAACGCCGGGTACACGTCAGCTAGTGAGTTATATTATATTATTTCTCTGGCAGAAAAAACTCGAGTAAAGTATTGTTGTTTAAAAGTTCATGACTTTATAATAAAATCACCAGCCTCTATATATAACTTATTTTGAAATGAGATAAGTCCATCAACGAGAGCAAAGTAACACTAATAAGCAGGATAGTTATCATTCAATTCCCCGCAGTAGTGGGCAGAGAGGATGACACACCATATCCTTCTGTCTAATAACACACGCTCCTTGTTTCATACACTTGCTCCAATAAATATTGAATTGATTCCGCTCGTGTCCGTCTTATTTTGCGTACCGACACTGGTAATCTATTCTGCTAGCTTCTTCGAGCCGGCTCAATCGAAATACTTAAAGAACAAACTCAGCATTAGAGATGGCATTTGGTTTGTTATCAACGAATTGTCAATCAGATGAACCGCCTTCCTTTGCACATAATGAAGTAGGTTTATCAGGTATTTTGGGTCTCCAGCTAAGAGGTGGCTTCCAAGTTCTCCAAGAGTTTTTTGTTCGTTTCTTCCTCCATTCATTCTACTTATCTGATCCATTCATTCATCACCTTTTCCTATTTGTGACTTAACCCTACCCAAGTATTTGATTCAATCCATTGAGCCATGTCTTTCTGGGATGTGCTTGACTCCTTTATTCATTCACTTGTTCCACTTTCATGAAATTGTTTGTTGAAGTTATGTAGCAGAGGAATAGTTTTGATCTTATTTTTTTATATAAAATTATAAATTATCAGTTGCTTAGCCTTGACAATATTAATGTTGATTCATTTTCATGTTCCTACCATCAGATCAAGAATGATCTATTATTGTGACAATTAAACTACGATTTCATGCTTCATTTTTGTTATAAATAGATTACACAACGTTGGTAACTCTTTTGCTAATGTAGCTGATGTTTTTAATATGCCTCTATTGAAGTATAAAGCTGTACCGATTAAACACTTAAGCAGTGCATATTTTAACGAGGTCACTGCACAACTTTTTTGTTGTTTTGTTTTTGTTTCATTGATTTCATTAACTCTGTGCTAATGTATATATTTTTTCATCTGTTTTGTTTACCCATAACACTAACCATAATATAAAAAGCACTTTTGTCGTTAATTCTAAATAAATAAACAAGATATCCAAATCTAAACAAACAGTTAAAATTTGATAATATTTATCATTTTATGTGCAGTATCTTAGATAAAAAAATAGCAAAGTCTCAAACCAATAACAGTTTGACCAAAATATAAATTCAACTATATAGGTGCTAAGTAACTTACTGTTTTACCGACACGAATGTTAGATACATTTTGAATTGTTTATATTAACGATTGATTTCAGAGAATCATTCTCTTTCATTTTAATAAACAAGGGTTCTTTAAATTGGCTATTACATCAATGGTGCCTGGTGCCTCAAGAACAACACTAACGGCCGCTGTTCCCAATCCTACTGATCAACAGTTAAGCCGAAATTTTGGCTCAACACTGCTCAAGAGCACAACTACGCTCCTTCCAACGGAAAGGTGACGACTGAGCGATCTACCAATTTAAGGAAGGCAAACTACTGGATTAAGCCTGCCTCAGCAAATGACTACTTATGAAAAGTGTCGGCAGAGTGAAAAATATTCGCGACGCCAAGACACGATGGCATTAAAGTAAAGCACATATTTTATTTTTAACCTATTACATACGCCAGGTAAATAATATATAAAATATCGGTTTATGTAAAAAAATTAAATGCATTTATAATAAACACAATAATTGATTCATCAATACTAATTTAACATTGAAAGTTTTTACTTTGATGTCATTTTAATGTCTATGGAAGTGGGCGGGGCCACTTAGGATAATCAATGGTAAAGCTGTTTGGAAACAGGCGAATCGAATGTTATTGAACAAATTACTTGGCTGATCGGAGTCTGAGATTGATCCTTCGAAAAGTTGGGAACAACGGCCGTTAGTGCAACTCTAAAACTCTCTCAGGAGGTCTAGCATATTTACATCGATAACTTTACAATATCGGATCGGTAGGCGGAACTACCGATGATTTTATGCCGATTTCCCGAGCACGGTTGCGCTGTTGATAGCCAGACCGATATTGGTAATGGAATAAATTATAAATCGACATACGCTGACAACACTGGAGTTATTTTGTATGAATTGACATTCCCAAACGTAAAATGGCTATGTAAAAGTTAAAAAAATGCTAATAAATTGACGATGTCGAATAGAAAATAATAACTTTAATATACATTGGCAATCCACATGTACTTTTTGAGACTTAAAAGAAAGATAATTAGATCATGAGGTCTTTAGTAAAAACTAACCATTTTTTTCTGCATTCTGGAACAAAATCTATCGATCGCGTCTTAATTCAGACTATGGATCGTGTATACGATTTTTTTCAATTCTAAGAGCTTAGTTAAGTCACCTCCGTTCATAAGCATAACGAACGACATTATTGACAGCTTATTTATTTATTTATAACATGCCCTAGTGGGCTTTTCTTTTAAAAAAAATACAAGCATTTTGTATCAGAGTAAACACTTAAAAATTAATACAATAAAGAAGAATGTAAACATAATGACAAAAATGAATCCTCACGCATATAATTGAATTTAAAAGATTCAACAAAACAAAATAGTAGAAGCGGAGAAGTTATATGGGTTACATAGGTCTATTTGTATCTAGAAGAATAAAAGTGATAGAATATACAACATTTATACTGATTAGTTTTCAAATGAAATATATCACCCAGATCAAAATATTTGTTTCTGAGATTGTGAAGTCTCGGAATCGGAGAATTTTGGTAAGCTAGTGTCCTGGTGTTATTGAAGTAAAAAGGTAAGAAATTTCGGCATGATTTTTTGGGAACATGGATATTGATACATTGAAGTAATTCGGGACAGTCAATTATTATCCGACACCTTGGAGGCCACAGCACTGACTTTCGTCTGCCGACTGTCGGAGTCATATGCTTACCGTGCTCGCAAATATCGCTAACTGACGTAAGGTTTTAACGATCATCCATGTTGGACCAGGATTATAGAGTGTTATCTATCTACAAAGTGAATAAAATAATACTATCTGAAATTATAAAAAGTATCACAAAATGAAAAGAGCTCAAAATAACACAAACATTTTGGAAGAATTTTCAAATTGATTGGTTGTTCCTACAAAAGTAGTTTGATCTCACTGAATAATTCTGAAGCTGGCGTTATCAATTAACGGCCTCGCGTGCCGTAGCAACCTTGCTGTAGATCTACGATAGCCCCCTCGGTATATAGTTATCACGAAGAGGGGTAATAAGGTCTAACACGGGTGTGAAAGGTGATTTACGTTAGAATCCGCTTTATAATTTATAAAGTTACCACTTTTAACGAAATACTAATTGTAAAGAATCGCTTTTACTGTGTAAAGTGATAAGATGAATAATTAAACTCACGCTTAACCATTTTCTACCGATTTATAACAAGTTTCTTGTTAACTATTTAAGTTTTTAAGTTAAAAAAAGTTATTTTTGAAGATAATATCTATACATTTGATATGCCGATACGTTAATTCTATGATGGAAAAAAATCGTAAAATAAGATTCGAAAATTATTTAAAACACGTTTTGTTCTGTTATTTAATATGTTCTTAGCATGAAAAAATTCAGTGTATCTTTAAATGCAACTAAATCATTTGCCAGGAGGTTTTTTCTCTATTTTAAACGAGTCGTGATTTATTGAATATTTTCACTATTTTTGATTAATTATTATAGTTTTATCATACAGGGGTTTTCCAATAAGAGGTGTTATTGTGATATTCAATCGTAAAAGATCAATGGTTTCGTTGCTTGTGTGGCACGTAGCGCCGTCTTGTTGAAAGTAAACGTTGTCCAAATTAATACCATCCAATTTCGGCCATAAAAAATCATTAATCATCTCTCGATAGCGCAATCCATTCACCGTAACTGTTGCTCCAGCCTCATTTTCAAAAAAGTAAGATCCAATGACTCCGTCGGACCATAAACCGCACCAAACAGTCACACGTTGAGAATAGAGAGGCTTTTCAACAATAACTCTTGGGTTTTCCGAGCCCCAGATGCGACAATTTTGCTTTTTGACGAAGCCACCGAGGTGGAAATGGGCCTTATCACTCAAGATGATTTGCATTTGATTCACTCAAGTGAACTTTAATAATTTTAATGCGTTGTTGAAGCGTGTATCGTTCCATTTTTATTAATGGCGTAGTTTCTACTTGTCAAATGTCAAAAAATGACAGCTTCAAAATTAACATCTACCGAAATAGCGGGCTATTCAAAATAACACCTCTTATTGGAAAACCCTGTAGTAGAGAATATTTAATTATTAGGATGTATATAGTAGGTGTTTAAAACTACAATTAGATACGTTTTTCCACTAGAGCGTAGTAAAAAAAATGAAAAATTAAATTTTTTCCTTACAAACACGTTTGGACAAATTCCTTGGGAAATTTGTATTTTAAAATACTTCTTTAAATGCGTTGAAAACACTTATCACGTTGAAAGAATTATTAAAAGAAGAAATATAACTTTAAATAAACTCTTTCTGCTTCGGATCAATTGACTGAAGAGAGATGTTTTAAATACAATTTGTTAAACGAAACACGTTTTGAATTGGAATCGTCAATGTTCGTATCGTAACGTTTTGAAAATGAGAGGAAATCAAATTGGCGCTTGGATTTGTTTGGAAAATCGTTTGGAAATGTTATTACCTTCTTGGAAAATTTGTTCAATGTTATCTTAAGGCGAAGTTTAATGCAAAATCACTATTTTGATTAATCTTTATAACGAATTGGTTTACATTGCGAATACCAAAAAATAAGCCTTAGATAAATTGAAGGTTTTCCTAGCGTTTCGCTTGAGTAGAATACAAATAAAAAAAATAAATTACTCAATAAAAAATATAAGTGCAAAATACCAATTTTTTTTTTTCGATAGAAATGTATGAACGCGTAAAGTCATCAACTTTTAAAAAATACAGTATTATAGCTAAGATTATCTGTGACAGTTTCACTTGATTAACTTTTTTGCATTCTTATAAAATTATTTAAAAAATAAATAAATCCAGTTTTGTGCTTGAAATCGAACGTTTCTAGACTCCGTTTGTCAAGCGAATTTGATGCCTATTACCTACAATATAAGGTGTACCAAGAATATACACATTTTCGGCTTGTAGCTTCCTCTTAACTAACCAACTAACTGACTAACCATCACGCCGTTTCCCCGTAGGACCAGGAACAACCTGGCCTCGTACATCATGCATCATCTCATATATACGCTTCTATTCTTCTGACTGCTGATGGCCCGATTCAAGTATCTAATTCATTTCATCGTGCCATGTCTTCCTCGGGCGTCCCCAACCTCTTTTACCATTCAAATTTGCGTCATATATTCTCCTTACACTCCTTTCTTCCTTCATTCGCTCTACAAGCCAAAAAAAGCTAAGCGTCCATTTCTTAATTTTACTCATTACGCTTACATCAGCCTTGCATTCTTTGCGGATCTCCACATTCCTCACGTACATGGTTTTAGCACACATCTGCCTCAGGGATCTCATTAATCATTCAGTATCAGTCTTTAATTTTTTCTATATTTAAATAAATAAAAAATGTACACGTTCGTTTGTTCAAAATCTTAAATCTCCGAAAGTTCTTTAACGATTGCTTTGATATTTTGACACAACGTTACATTCGAATACGCGTGTGTTTTTAAATACCTTTATTATATAGATATCACCTCAGACAAGTACAAATACGCATTTTTTTTAAATAGCGCTATCTCTTGGACGTAAAAGCAACACGCGTTATTGTTCCTCTATCTGCACAGACAGACCAAGCCACAAAGAGCCGAAAGAAGTTAACTTTTATGTCCCTAACAATTATACTCGAGGGAGATCCCATGCACTCTTATATGCTCCGAAAGCGAGGACTTCTGTCTATCAGAACGCGCCAATAAACAGAGCGACTCAACTGCTTAACGATTCTGCATTAGCCATCGACATTTTCAATGTCACCTACAGACAATTCAGTAACTATCTTTTAACATATGTCACAAAATAGTACAACTGCCTCTGTAAACTTTTTAATTTGTAATCTTCTCCATGATATATTGGTGTATAACCGTTTTATGGAGAACATGAAAAAATAAATAAATAAACTCAACTTTATTTATTAATAAACAAGTTCTGCTGTGCAATTTTTACTACGCGTAAAATTAATCTAAATTTGAAATATGTTATCGAAAAATATGACGTTTAATAATTAGGCCCCAGTAGTCTAGTGGCTAAAGACCCTGTCCCGGTTATCTTTGTATTTTATGTGACTTGTTCTGTTTCGTGTTTCTTTTAGATTTGTTAGTAATATCTTATTTTTCAATGATCTATTACATTGATAGATATAACCTTCAAAAGTTGTTCCAATAAAAATGTATATAGTTTTTAGGATTATTAGAATTTTTATTAATTTCCATATCGGTACAAAGAAACACTGGCTTTTAAAGTTAAAAAAACACATAGAGGCAATGAATTGAAGGTTTTGATTTCAAGACTTGTTTGTACAAACTTTGGCTTTTAGGCTCTCAATTTCCAAAGTTTCAAATACTTACTTTAAGAGACCCTTTTCAGCTGACTTTTCAAAGAGCTTCCAGAAACTAATGACTTGTAACATAAGTTTATTAAATCTGATACAATTTTGAACGTCTAACTTCCAGTTTTATACTTCCCAATATTTAAATCACTTTCGATTTCAAAACAGTTTCTGCAAAAGTTTCTTTAATAAGTAACCATTTGACAGATTTTTTCACAGAAATTGAACAATTCATCAACTTTCGAAGCTTAAAATCAAGTTCTGCGAAAGTTCTATTCAAGTTAATGTTGGTTTCGTGAGAACGGGCCGATTGTTCGACTTGTTTTTGTGTAAGACGGGTATGTTTGGACCGGCATCTGTTTTTTCTGCTGAATATAATCCGGGTCTCTTCAAGACCCGCATTAATACATCTCTTCCTACAGCCCCTTCCTTAACCCGCCTGCCCTGCCCAACGCTGCCCAACCGGCTGACGACACAGTTCCCCAGTCTTTACACTTTACAGAAGGGACGCTCTTGTGAGGTGTCGAGGCATCTTCGTACATAGAGATATGTACGTACACGTTACGTGACTGCAACGCAACCATAAGTAGCATACCGATATGCTACTCTTTAACTCTGGTTTCCGTGCACAGCACTATCCGAATTTATACTGAACTTGATTATTTTATCAAGTGCAACCGTGAAAATTATACAATGTCAAGTGACTCTAGCGACGAAGACAGTAAAATTGTTTGTATTTATGTTTACTAGCATAAAACACGATCCAAAACAAGAATTTAGGTTCAGACATGCAAAGGAATAATTGTTAATCGTAGAGCATTCGATGCCAAGGAACTACATGAGAATGATGTCAAATGGACTTTTCTTTCAAACCACAATCCAAGCCTTCTCCTCGTTTATCATCATAATCATTTTTAACGTTTTCCCGTGAATTTTAGTTATATTGGTAAACATGGTAAATGAACGAATCATGTTAGGATATCATTTCTGTCAAACGAGTATAAAACAGCCTTCGTGGACGAGGGGTAAGGATCTCGCCTAGCAATATGGAGGTGGAGGGTTCAAATCTCTGCGCGCAAGTAAACATTATTCGATAGATTTGTGTTATTTGAAATAATATAAGGTATATTTGCGGCACGTTCCAGTGTGAAAGATACTCTCAGTATCACCCTGGTGTAAGACCACCATTCAGAATTGAAACGTTGCTTGAAATGGCTTCGGCCGTGTTTGGTGACCAGATCTTAGTAGCCAGATACTTACCTACCTTACTCTTTCCTATCTTATTTCCTCCCCCACTGCCTCAAGCCTCACAATATACCACAATTGGGGATGCCAGTCTCTCTGGCTCCAAACGGTTGGGGTACACTTCTGCGGTATTCACATAAAAAGGTGTGAATCCAACTCGCGTAGCGTGCTACCAGCACTTTCATTAGAGTGCAACTGATGTAAAAACCGTCGTCGACGCGTCGGTCGCCTCGAACACGAACACTAGCAAAATACTATGGAGCAAGGCTGCCCAACCCCAGGCCCGCGGGCCATAATGTGGCCCGCGAACGAATTATAAGTGGCCCGCGTGAACCATTTTCAAAAAACCCGCCAATCCGCCAATTTGAAAAAGTATCGCTATTTGGGCTACTCAGACCGAGAACCAGCGACGAAAAAATCTAACCTGTTGAACTTACTTTTTATACAAAAATACACCGGTTTTGATATAGTATTTTTTGCGTCCGAAATGGAATCTTGTAGCCACCCCCCCCCCCATGGAATTCGAAAAATTGTTGTGGGGACATATGATGTTTTTGGGTGCGCGGAATTTTTTCTCAGCGAAGTTCCGTAACAACCCCCCACCCCATGGATTTCAAATACTTGGTGGGGAGTACTCATTTTGAATTTTTTTTGTGAGGAATTATGTTTTATAGAAATTCTCTAACAACCCCCCCCCCCCATGAAAATAGGAACCGTCAGGTATTCAGTGGCCCGCCAGTGATTCAAAATCGTCAATTTGGCCCAACTGTTAAAAAGGTTGGGCAGCCTTGCTATGGAGGATACTTAATGCTACGCGCACAAAACTCGAGTCGCTTGTAAGAATCTCCGTGTACAAATGGCTTTTTCATTTCATCGTGAGTTGGTAGTTTGACAGTATTTGAACAGAATTTGATAAGACTTCACAGTAGTCATGGGACGATCGTGAATGACCCGCTAATTGTAACCCGCTCACGATCTTCCAAAGAGCGAGCGGGTTATTTTTTCATAGCATCCTGCTCTCGCGACCCATTCTCAAGAGATACTCTCACGACCTACTCTCGAGACCTACTCTCACGACCAACTCTCAGCTACCGGTTGCAGGGCGCCTTGGTGGCGAGGCGAGCGCACATAGATAGCAACCGGATCCCAAGACCTGCTCTAGCGACCTACTCTCGTGATCTACTCTCATAATATATAATAAAAATCTCATATATAATATAACTTAACTAACACTATGCAAAAATCTATATAGTTACGCGAACAAGGAAATTTTTATAATATTGAATTGTAAAATTAATTAATAACTCGAGATTTTATTTTTGAATACTTGAAATTTTTGCAACTTTCTGTCGTTATTATTTTCATGTAGTTATTGTATTTTTTTTTTGATTTTGCAATGATTTTATGAAATGTTAAAGGTTGGTGAATACTGACGCATTACCCATTTGGAATTTTCTATTTATATTTATATATTTTCTATTAGTTACAGTACTTACTGCGGCGGGTAATCGGGTTTAGAGTCGTGAATGACCCGAAACCCGATTAAAGAGCGGGTTTTCGCGACCCGCTAACGCCGGGTCTTATAAAACGATCGATTAACCCAGCTCCATTTCACAAAACCGAACAGTTTCTAGCTACTATTTTGTAAAATAAATCAATTCTATAACCAAGCACTGTACAAAATTCGAGATTCTCAGAAAGTACGTTGATTTATTAGCTATTTATTGACCAGCAAGAGACTCCGTGTTTCCGAAAGGTAAACATTCAGTCGAAAGGTGAAGAAAATTTCATTCTGAACGCGAGTGGTACAACTTCCTTCATTATTTGTGAACACGAAATACAAATACTGTTTCAATATCTCCCAGTGGCATCTGTTTTGCGATGTTCTCATTCTGAATTCAAGTAATAATCTTGACCTGAATGCAATTGATATTTTTTTCAAAAACTGTTAAATACTTTCTGTGTTTATTGAAGAATAATAAAATAAGTATTAATTATGTTTTAAGAGAATCAATTTCATTTAAGAAACGCAGACCCGTGAAAAATCACGGGAAATTATAATTGTAGGATTTGTGATCTTAGAAATATTCGCCTTCTGATTTCGCTGAAAACTTCAGTTTTTTCTTATTAGGTGTGTTTAGAGGGTGATTTAAATGGTAGGAGAAGTCGGGGACACTCGCGAAAGGCTTAACACATTATCTCTGCACTGGAATGAAATACGGAGTTAAATTAAAGTCGAAATAGTGTAGTTTTTTTAACAATAGCAAGTGGATTTCATGATAATACATGAATTAAATGGTACAAAAAGTCTGGGATACCCGAGTTAGAAAATATTAAAATATTAAAACATAATTATTATTTTCACTTTTCTTTGGCTGCTATATTTTGGATGATTTCAAAATTCGACCTATTGCCTTTTTTTTATTTTCTGCGTCTTGTTCGGTTGCATGTTCGTTGAGATTTATCAATATTATCTTTTTCTTCAATGATTAAATATTGCATTGATTCGACTGTGGCCTCCGTGGTTGAGTGATTAAGATACTCGACTACGATTCTGGAGGTCACGGGATCAAATCTCGGAGGACACAAGAAATTTTTATCTAAGTGATTTGTTTTTTTTTTGCTCTCCATTATTTATTCATTTAAAATAATATCTACTTCACTACCTTCAGGATCACAACATATCCTAATTTGGGATGCCATAGTCTCACTGGCTCCGGACGGTTGGGAGCAGTTCGGACTCTTGTGCGATATTCACATAAAAAAGCACGACTAGAACCATTTCTCGAATCTGAACTGTGATGCATCTCAACAGGGCCATACTGAAAGTATTTTACGTCCTGTGTGTGTTATATTAGGTTTTTTATATATTACTCACGTGACACTAAACAAACTCCTCGTATATCTTTGAAATGATGAATCGCTGTGTTTTTTGTTTATTTTTAAACAATTATGATTGACGCTCGCGTCTATTTTGGGTTACAGTAGACTAAGCAACCTTTAACCGAAAGATTTATGAAAGAGGTACAGCTGTTAAAAATAAATTTAACAAACGCTCAAAGATAAAGACTAGATAAGTAGCCGAGTGTACAATTGCGTCAGGTTTCCACCCAGGTGTCGTGGATTCAATCTTCTAAGTTCTCCATAAATAGCACAAGCGATTTTTTCCGCTTATAGTTATGAAAGTAGAAGGAATTCGAATATTAACTGGTTAGGTTGGGTTAGGTTCAAAGATAAAGACTAGATAAGTAGCCGAGTGTACAATTGCGTTAGGTTTCCACCCAGGCGTCGTGGATTAAATCCTCAAAGTTCTCCTTCATAGCACAAGCGATTATTAGAATGTTTTGAAACCACTGATCTCTTCGTCAGATGAACGTATTAATAATCCAAATAATCTGAATGTTTTGAAACCACTAGTCTCTTCGTCAGATGAACGTTTTAATAACCAAAATAATCTGAATGTTTTGAAACCACTAGTCTCTTCGTCAGATGAACGTTTTAATAACCAAAATAATCTGAATGTTTTGAAACCACTAGTCTCTTCGTCAGATGAACGTTTTAATAACCAAAATAATCTGAATGTTTTGAAACCACTGGTATCTTGGTCAGATGAACGTATTTAATCAAAATAATCTGATATTTTGAAACCACTAGTCTCTTCGTCAGATGAACGTTTTAATAACCAAAATAATCTGAATGTTTTGAAACCACTGGTATCTTCGTCAGATGAACGTATTAATAATCAAAATAATCTGAATGTTCTGAAACCACTGGTCTCTTCGTCAGATGAACGTATTAATAATCAAAATAATCTGAATGTTTTGAAACCACTGGTCTCTTCGTCAGATGAACGTATTAATAATCAAAATAATGTGAATGTTTTGAAACCACTGATCTCCTCGTCAGATGAACGTATAAGTAATCATAATAATCTGAATGTTTTGAAACCACTGTTATCTTCGTCAGATGAACATATTAATAATCAAAATAATCTGAATGTTTTGAAACCACTGGTGTCTTCGTCAGATGAACGTATAAGTAATCAAAATAATCTGAATTTTTTGAAACCACTGGTCTCTTCGTCAGATGAAAGTATTAATAATCAAAATAATCTAAATGTTTTGAGACCACTAGTCTCTTCGTCAGATGAAAGTTTTAATAACCAAAATAATCTGAATGTTTTGAAATAACTGGTATCTTCGTCAGATGAACGTATTTAATCAAAATAATCTGATATTTTGAAACCACTAGTCTCTTCGTCAGATGAACGTTTTAATAACCAAAATAATCTGAATTTTTTTAAACCACTGGTATCTTAGTCGGATGAACGTATTAATAATCAAAATAATCTGAATGTTCTGAAACCACTGGTCTCTTCGTCAGATGAACGTATTAATAATCAAAATAATCTGAATGTTTTGAAACCACTGGTCTCTTCGTCAGATGAACGTATTAATAATCAAAATAATGTGATGTTTTGAAACCACTGGTCTCTTTGTCAGATGAACGTATTAATAATCAAAATAATGTGAATGTTTTGAAATCATTGGTCTCTTCGTCAGATAAACGTATTAATAATCAAAATAATGTGAATGTTTTGAAACCACTGGTCTCCTCGTCAGATGAACGTATAAGTAATCAAAATAATCTGAATGTTTTGAAACCACTGTTATCTTCGTCAGATGAACATATTAATAATCAAAATAATCTGAATGTTTTGAAACCACTGGTGTCTTCGTCAGATGAACGTATAAGTAATCAAAATAATATGAATGTTTTGAAACCACTGGTCTCTTCGTCAGATGAAAGTATTAATAATCAAAATAATCTGAATGTTTTGAGACCACTGGTCTCTTCGTCAGATGAAAGTATTAATAATCAAAATAATCTGAATGTTTTGAGACCACTGGTCTCTTCGTCAGGATGAACGTATTAATAATGTTGATTAAATAGTGGTGTATTCATAGTTATCTACTTCCATTAAAAAAGCAAAAAAAAAAACAAAGTTTTTTTTTGCTGATTTAAGAACGAACTTTGACATAAAAGTAATCTTTTTTTTCTGATAATAGTGTATGGTTTTAGCAAAACTAACCATTTCTTTAACACAGTAGCTGTAATGTATGTATATCACAATATTTTTAAAGAACACGCCAACTGGTTTCACAAATCCATGATTTTTTTATGTTTAACCGCCCAAGAGTTCCAACTGCTTCCAACCGTCAATCACCAATTTGAGTACGTTGTGAGGTGGTAATGGGGAGAGAAAGGAGATAAGGTAGAGAAAGGTGGGGAAGTACCTGGCTATTTAAATCTGGTCACCAAACACGGCCAAAGCCATTTCAAGCAAATTTTCAATTATGAATGGTGGTATTACACCAGGGTACATTCCATACACGATACTCGGGGTATATTCCACTCTGGAACGTGTCACAAATATACTATTTATTATTTTAAAATAACAAAAAAAAATTACTTGCGCACGCCGGAATCTGAACCCGTGACCTCCAGCTTGCTTGTCGAGAGCCTTACTCCTTGATCACGGAGGCCATAAATGATGGAAAAGTTATAATATTATCTTCCTACCATGATTGTACCGAAACCGGTTGGCTTGTTTCATTAAGTTTATAACTATTTTTTATATATAATTTGACACGCACACATTAAGAGTTTTCAACAATAAACTGATATATTTATTGACATGGCACACTAGTACTCGTGGCAAACACTTTAAATAAATTAATATGCAAACCGGTTTCGTCACATGCACATATTTGTATATGAAATAGTTTGAACTATTAAATCTGCCTTGAAGAAGACACGGTTATTCCGAAACCGGTTTGTAAAGAGAGTGAATACAAAAATAAACGCGTAAAAATATATATTTTTTTACTAAAACATCTATTTTAAAATTTCTTTAAAAACTTTAAAATATACATATTTTTGTTTTGGTTTGACTGGGGATTGAACCAACATCGCCAAATAATTATAGGGTAATTTTTGCTATAATTTCATCCAATTTCAAGAAATGCATTTTTGATTGCCACCAAAAGTTGATAGAATGCAATCTATCTGCCGGGAAGTGGGTTAATTTCCGCTTCCACGATTTGCATTCGTTCATTAAAAAACTTTCGTTAAATTTCGAAAAAATTCGTTCATTACAATTACCGAAAACAAAAGTGATATTAAAATATATGTGTTTAAAAAAAACATTGCTTTAAAAAAATTCTACAACAAAATAAAGCAAAACAAATATCAGTCGTAAGTTTTTTAACATACAAAAGAAAATACCATTTCTCTCTGTATTTAAAACGGCTAATGAATTATCTTTACAACGCTAATCAAAACAATCCAATTAGAAATGAATCAAAAGTTAATTTGTTTTTTTAATGGTTATTTTATCTTACCTAGTAAAAGTGAGTGATTATTTATTTAAACAAGTAATTCCGTTAACCATTTTTCAACGCACTAAAGAATACTGAACTTCAAGCAATAGAGTAGTTAAGTGCTGTATTTAATATTTGCAAGAGTAAAAGTTCTATCGATCGACGACATAGTGTAATTCAATTATTGCAAAGTCGACAATATTGCTAACTTATATTCGCTACCAATGCCAACAGAATCAATAGGCAATACTTCATAAGGAGATATTAAAGAAATTTTATTAACTTATCAATGGATTGTATTAATTTGAATGAGCGTGATATAAGTATTATGGTGTTTAAAATTAATAGATATTTTTATATTGAAAGATGATAGTGAAAAAATCATGTAGTGAGATGTTACACAAAGAGCAAAATTGTGATTTTTCATGTTATTTGAATAGATTTTACGAATCGGTTATCTATATTGAATATAGGCATTATTAAAAAGTATTAGTTAAGTATTTATAGAAGCCAAATTTCAAAACACATAAGACTTTTAGTATTTTGGTTGGTTTTAAAACAGATTTAAGAACGAATTTATTTGTCTTTATTTTATATAACGGACATTAGATTTTATGATTTAAACTGGAATTACTATTGAAAAAATGTTGTTTGCATTTTTAAATATATTTTGATAGGTATGTGATAATTAAATGTTGTTTTTTCTTCATAAATAAAAAAAGATATATATACTATTCATGTCTTTTGATTGTGAAATATTGCAAAATGCTGAGTTGAAAATGATTTTTAAACATTTTAAAATGTAGATATTTCGAATTTGTTTAGTTGTTTTTAAGGTAATTGCGTATTTAAGGCTTCTGTTTCTTACCCCGTTTAACTCGAGGGATGAAAAATAACACTCTCCACCCTTTCTCACACGACAGACACAACTTGACATCTGGAACAACATTCATCTTAATCACATTACTGAAACATCACTAAAACCACTTTACACACCAATAACATCATTAAAACACTACACAATCATTCAAAAACACCACTACACACAACAATACACCCATTAAGAACTGCTAGCTGATAATTTTTGACAATTTTACACCGAAATTCCTAAAAAATGCTCAAAAAAAAACATAGACCTCTCGTCGTTTTCCACTGGTTTAACGTGTAAATTTCAGGATAAAACCTGTGTTAAGTTGATTTTTTTAATGCCATTTTTAAAAAAGATTATTTTTATGTATTGAAATCTTTAATTCTGACGTTTTGTTCGTGCGCGCTAATTCTACTTTTTCTTTTAAAATTTGTCTACCTTCAGAAAACAGAAATCTTCAGATATTTTCGCTGTAGTTTTTCAAAGGAAACACGGAAATATTGGTGTAAAATGTAGGTTAAGTTGATTTTTTTTAATGCCACCAACTAAAACGCTAATTTGAATGTGTTTAAATCTGTAATTTTGACATTTTCGTGCACGTTTATACTGCCTCTGTTTTTAGAATTTCTGAAAACACAGCTTTTTATGCATGAATTTCATTGGATGAAACTGAGGTTAATTTGATTTTTTGAAACCACTACAAAAAAACTATTATTTTCATTATTATGTTTAAATTTGTATATTTGACGTTTTGTCGTTAATTCAACCTCTGTTTTCAGCAGCGGGTGTGCACGGTTTTTTCTCGGTGTCCGGTCGACGCGATCGCGAGTGCGAGAGGCGGGGGCCCGCGGGCGCAGCGCCCCTGGGGGCGGGCGGGGGCTCGTGCCGGGACATGGGGCTCACGGGGCCGGCCGACTGGAGCGCGGCCGGTCGAGAGTTGCGCGCGACACCGACTGTCGCAGCCGCTATTTCGGGCCGGAGCGGCGGACGGGGGGCGCGCGGGATTCGGACTGGATAAGTGTTGGCAGCGCCGACGGAAAATCCCCCATTTTCTCATTTTCCACAATTTCCCCACTTTTTATGTATCTGGGATTTTTTTTACTATTATTAGACATTATTTTCATTTCATTTCATTAATCATTCTTTTAAGATGGTTAAACTTTTCTATTACTCCAGATATCCTCAAAACGGTTCCATGATAACTCAACACAGTGACAATTCAACACACTTTTAAAAAGTGATATAAAGTCATTAGAAACGATGAAAATTTTTTTTTTTAACCTAACCTAACCTACATAACCCAGTTAATAAAGTTTTTGTTTCATCACTTTCCATGACCTTATATAACTTTTTAAATATGTGATGAATTATCATTGTGATGATTTATCCGGTTACCCCTCAAAACATACATTTTTAACCCTTCAAGCTAATTTATTTATTAACTCATATAGTATCACAGAAATCCTTGTATCTCCCTTACTGTCATGGAGAGAAATATGATCTAAACTGTGTCGGAAAGATAAAACACCATGCTTTATATTCAAATGTAGAAGTTAACTCAAAATAATTAAAATGTGCACCTTTATTAAACCAAAGGTGCCGCACGCAATATAAAAAAATTAAAATTAGTAATTTTTTTATTAATTATTTTAATATGAAACAAAAATCGAGGTGACGAAAACGTTTGTAATACATTTCTTTAATAAAATGCTTGTGTTGTTACATAGTTTTTCGTTATCAGTAATTTTATTGCAAAAATGTTTTAAAAAAAACCAACACGTTAAAAAATTTAAGGGTCATAAAATTAAAAAAAAATATTTTGCTTTTTTAAGGATTTTGCAAAAACTCACTCACTTCACTTTTAACCTCATCAATACAATAAAAACATATTTAATTTGCTTTTAGTTCCCAGAAAAGCGACGGCAAGAAAACTGCAATTTTGAACACATTGCTTACTTCTGACAATGAAACCACGCATGCGCATTTGAATTTATGAGACATGTGACAAAAACACAGTTTAATGGTTGTGAAGTGATTTTTTATTGGTAATGCCGATAGTGTAAAAGCACGCATACAAAGGATATATTCAGTGATTCCTGAGCATATTTGGCGTAAAAATGTGGATGTCATTTTTCTGTCTTATGATATTTTTTTTTCAAAAAACCATAATATACACGTCGCTACTAATGACACATCGCGACGGATCGCTTGATACGTGCTGTGTCTCATTTTTTTACAATGCTGCTGGAACGAGACAGAGTGCGAATCACGTGACCCGTTAGGCTGTAACGCAACCGCTAACAACTGTCCATAGGCAACGGGCGATGGAAAAATCTACATTAGTTTAAAAAAAAATAATTAAAATTTATCATCGAGGTCGTAGGTTCAAATCCTGGCGTGGGCAAGTAAAATTTATTTGATTAATTTGTGTTATTTCACAAATTACTCATCAAAAATAAAGTATGTATTTTTCGGCACGTTCCAGAGTGGAAAATACTCTCAGTATCACCATGGTGTAAGATCACCGTTCAGATTTGAAACTTTGCTTGAAATGCTGTGGCCGTGTTTGTTGACCAGTTCTGAATAGCCCACCTTCCTCCTCCTCATCTCCTTACCCTCCCCACTACTTCAGCCTCACAACATACCCAAATTGGGAATGCCATGATCTCACTAGCTCCAGATGGTTGGGAGCAGTTGGGACTCTTGTGCGGTACAATACAAATTTTCTATAGCGTTATTAAATGACGATCCGAATAGCCAGGAACTTCTCAACCTTCTCCTCCTTTACTCTCCTTTCTGTTTCCAGCTCCTTCAGGATCGCAACATATTTATTTTTTGGCTTTATATCACATAAAATGAATATGATTTTTATGTATTTATTTGGGGAACGTTTTTCATATGTCAACACTATCCCAGCGGGTCGCCGGGACCAACTTTCCCGCGCACGCGTCAAAATGACGTCACCGGGCAATAAATTGATTTTATATCTGCGTCCCTTTCCTTCGTCCGCCCTCCTTATCTCGCCTCTCCCTCTCCCCCTTCGCACGGGAGGAACCTAAACCATCCAGGCTCGCTTCTGATTGGCCGCGCTCGCTTTGCCGGTCGCCTTTGAAAAACGAACTAGACTTATTAACAACTAAAAAAGGTAAAATCATTTGTATGGAATTTTTATTTATTTATTTTCATCATATAAATGGTTTGACCCTTTTGCGTTATGGATAAAATTTACTTGCCAGTTCTTCCGTAATAATTATTACAGTTTACCTTTGAAGAAAGAAAAACGAACGCTGCTAAGGACATGTCGCTTTAGGACCAAAAGGGGATTTTCCGTACAAAAAATCAACACACAATTTTCATACACTCACAAGAAGGAGTAAACCATCACAGCTGCATATGTTTTTTGAATGGCTTGTTTGAAATGGGTGTTTTTATGATTGTAGTGTGCTTTTTGTATATTTTTGCTTCGTGTGCAAAGCCAATCTGTTGCTCTTGTATTTCCTGTGAACGTTAAGTCGCCTGAAAACTGTTGCAGAAAAGTCTTGCCACTGTAAAAAAAGGCAGCCATTAGTGGAAGACGTCATTATCAACCACAGGTAACACTGGATTTAAAAAAAAAAACAAACTTTGAAAGGCGAATAATTCTTTTTTCGTAGAGTTCTAAAAGTTTTTATAGTTTCGTGAAATTGAAAAATAATTACAAGATTTTTTTTTAAATATTTTACGGCAACTAAAGGGTTAAATTTTTTTGTAGTCAGGTCTGCTCTTCGACACATTTTAAATTATATTAAAAAGCTGATAAAAACCCCCTGGCGAATGATTTTTTTTTTCAAGTTTGATTTAAAAATTACAGCCACTCACAAAACAAAATTGAATAGTTACAGTTAACAGTAAAAGTTAACACGGCATTTATTACTTTTGGGTTTTAACCCCAAAAAGTAGGTACTTATTGTTTAAGTAGGTACTTAGTATTTAGGTAGGTACTTAGTATTTAGATTGGTACTTCGTGTTTAGTAAGTACTTACTACGCTTCAAAAATTGGATGTCTAAATAAATAATTAGATTTACTAAACAACTGAAAAAGTGTAAAAAAAAAACACTGCTTCTGTTGACGCAACTATTAATCTTCTATTAACATTGTCCTTGCAATTTTTCCCATCCTATTCTACCTACAAGTACCTGTCATTATCCGACTATACCCATGTGTGTGTTTGACATTTTGCAACAATAAAAGTAACTGTCAAACCAGTTTATTGATGGAGCTTGTTTGTAAAACATCTATTTGTGTTCAGTGCTGTTATTGATATCAACCCGGGGTAGAAGGCATGTGCAGTGAACATATTCGGTTCCCTCAGTGTGTTTCTTATCCTACGTGGATGTTATGGAAGCTTGTGTGTGAAATAAATTATATCTCCTGTGAGTGAAACCAACCATCAACATCGTTGAAGAACATCAAAGGGGTAAGTCGGATTCCTTCATTACTCCATGTTCACCATCTCCAACCATAGTTGTATCAACTTCCAAGTTCACAGTTAATTTTTACAGTCCACTCTGGATTCGCCTATTGCGATCACAGCTACCTTTTTGTTTACATTTACTTAACACATAGGCCTGAGGAAGATTATTTCCTTCAGGACCTGTGTCATCTCTGGTAATGCTGTGTGGAGGATCTCTTTGCGGAAAGGACGCTGGTCTAATAGACGATATACATGTTCAAATGTTTTTGTTCATTCTGATTCCCGTACGAAAAATATAACGGATCCCATGTGAAAAAAAATTGCTTTAGACGACTCATTATTTTGACAATTAAGATTTCATATAGATAGTTGCCACTAGGGAAGGAATAATATTTTGTGACGCTACTAAATCTTCAAAAATTGGCAACACCTTCAACATAACAATATATCTATCACATGAAAGCGTCTGTCTTCCATTTGTAATTGCAGTCAAGAAATCATCAAAAATGTACGCGAAATTCACTATACCAAACAGTACTACCAGTTCGAAAATTTTACAATCACGTTATTGAGTACCTATTGATTCAATTTTTATATAAATCTACAGTTTTATTCCGAGTTTGACATAGAACATTTTCACACATTGTATAGTTACGTAAAACAATTACAGACGACAGATGTCAAAAAAATGTCCACCATCTTAAACTGTGCAAAAATAGTTAATCAAAACAAGAACATGCCCGAAACATGTCGAAAACTGGACAAAAAAAACATCGTGTAAGCTCCAACTAATATAATATATCCACTCGCTTGCCCAGGGTCGACCTTTGGAGCAGTCCGCTCCTGGCGCCGAATTGGCGCTGATAATACCTACACCTAATAGTCCTAACACATTGCTTGAGATAATTTTTCAGAAAAACGGTGCTACATAAAAATACAAATTATTCGAATTTTATTGATTACAGTGATCACCTACCTAGACGTCTACTGGTTTTGACAACGGGAGCTAAAATGTACGGTCAGGATTGCCTCAGAACAAACCAAATGAATGCATTAAAAAGAATTGACCATAATTAAATTATTTTCTATGTAGTTTTTTATTAATCTTTAAAATATATAAAAGGTTTTTTTTAAACTTCTTTCGAGATATCTAAATTTTTTTTTTATTGTATATACATTCTTCTATCGAATGAAACCAAAAATAGTTACAGTCTTCCCGAAACGTTAAAACTTACATGCTTTTAAACGTATGTCGGCAAAAAAACGATGTATTTTGCGAAATACGTTTTATAATTTTTAAAATGGGTATTCCTGCAATTATTTTGAACTACAACACTCTGATAAATTATATGAATATGCTCAAATTGTGAGACAGAAGAATTTTCACTGACTTGGTATTTCAATATAAAATTCTAAATGGTTTAGTTCAGTGGTTCTTAACCTTTTTGGCTGGCGACCCAAGGTACGAATATATTTGAAGTACGCGACCCTAATCTAATTTTTTATTTTTTTTCCATTGACAGGTTATGTAATTTTATACTATAAAATTTATACGATGTATTGGTAAAATTAGAAATAAACAAATTTATTTAAATGTTCTGTATTAAAATCAGACCAGCATTAAAACAGTTAAAAAATTTACAGCAAAATAATCAGTGACTACCCTGGTGTTGTATTTTTGAACAAAGATCATGTATACGTGGAGTTATGTTTATAGAAAGTGCACACCGCATGTCATGCTGAGGATCCAACCTATTCCTGTACTTATTCTTCATAACAGCAAGGCATGAAAATCCTGCTTCACATAAATAAGTAGTTGGGAAAGGTAGCAGGGCTTTTTCAGCTTCATTGCTCAGAACAGGCTTCCCAGATAATTGTGCCCAAAATTTTGTGAGACTCGTTCTGGCAAATCTCTCTTTTAAAAGTGCATCACCTTGCATTTCGAGCAATTCTTCTTGTAATCCAGCTGAATCGTTTTCAACGCCCATTACATCTACTTCAAATGGATTTCTTACCCAACTGTATTTCACGATATGGACATTTTGTGGAATATATCTTTCCATTTCATTTTCAAGTCTTCTCAAATGTTCTAAAAAAATAGGCATGGTCTCCACGAAAATACGGTTGCCATTAAGATTAAGATCTTCCAAAAACAAGTTTAATGTTGGAAACGCTGCCAATTGACATTGAGCAATTTTATTTTGCCAAAGTTTTGTTTTGTTTTTAAAAACAGTAATTTTTTCATAAATGTCTACTACAGTGCGATTTTGACCTTGCATTTCTGTGTTCAACTGATTCAAGTGGTGGAAAATATCACCCAAATATGCCAATTTAGCCATCCATTTGTTGTCACTGAAGCGATCAGCACATTCGTGTCTTTTATCTGTCAAAAATATTTCTATTTCTGTTTTAAGAGAAAGAACTCTAGCTAGAATCTTTCCGCGGGATAGCCAGCGAATATCCGAATGGTATAATAAATTCTGGTGTTCTGAACCCATTTCTTCGCACATCAGTCGAAATATCCGAGAGTTCATAGCGCGTGCCTTTATGAAATTTATAATTTGTATTACGTCCTGTAACACCTGATGTAGATCTGGCTGCATATCACGTGTAGCCAAGTTTTCTCGATGTAAAAAGCAGTGTATTAAAACAACCTCTGGATTTCGTTCCTTGACTTTGGCACAAAACCCGATGCGACTCCCTATCATTGCCGGTGCTCCATCTGTACAGACTGCGAGACAATTGTCCCACAGTAATTGGTGTTCCACAAAGAACTTGTCTATTAAAAGAAATATATCAGCCCCAGTTGTAGTTTCAGAGAGCTTTTCACAAAGCAGGAACTCTTCATTGAAATTTTGTGGAGTTCTGTATCTTACGTACACCAACAGCTGTGGGAAATCTTCAATATCAACTGATTCGTCGATTTGAATTGAAAATTTGATGGCTTTTTTGAGATCCGTTATTAATTGTTCTAAAATATCTGATGACATTAAATCTATTCTCTTTTTCACAGTATCGTTTGAAATTGGCACCATTTCCAGCTTCTTCGCAATTTCATCTCCACAGACAGTTCTTGCCATGGCTATTGCAGCTGGTTTAATCAACTGCTCAGCAATACTATGGGGTTTTTTACATTGAGCTACTTTTAAAGCTACTTTGAAAGAAGCGTAGGTAGTTTTTTCTAACGAAACTGTTGCTGAACTTGATGGTGCATCAAGTCTCATGCGCTTTGTTTGTGTTTCTTTTTCTTTCCAAAAAGCAAGCGGTTTATTTGCGTACGTTGGATGGACTTTTTCGAGATGTCTCTTCAATTTGTTTATTTTTAGCGATTCATTTGAAAGAAGTTGCGTACAAACCACGCATTGTGGACGTGGCACACCAGAGCGATCTTTTATTTCAATAAATCCTAAGGCTAAAAATTCTTGCTTGTATGTTAACATCCGTTTCGCCATGACTGTCCACAATTCGAAAGACTTACTGAAACAAAACGACAAATTATAGAAATATACTATTCTATTCGTTCATCGGCGAATTGTAGGCTAACAATGTCATTTATTGGAAAAAAATATTTTACCTTCTTTCGATAACAGCAATCGCGAGTTGCACTTTTAATCTTCCACAATTGATTATCACAATTTTGTAGCACTTTGTAGTTGTCAACAAAGAGTGTATTGTAGTCAAGTATAAACGTTATTCACGTAAAACAGTATGAGAACGAGCGTGCAATCGTAAACAAACTCGCTAGCAAACTGACCGAGATGAGACGAGACCGACCGACCAGCGCGGTGCGGCGGGCGGCGCGGGTGGTGACCGAGCCGAACCGAGCGATGCCGACTGCGTGAGCCGAGCGGTGGCGATGGCGCGCACTCCTCGCTTTGCGCCCCGCGCCCTTCCGCCCATTAAAACAGAACTAACATGTCGCGATTGTGAACAATAGATGTCCTTGTTCTGAGAGTAGTAATAATTGTGACTATACTAGTTTAGTGACATCGATCGGGATATCAATACGCGATTTCCGCGACCCAACCCAAAACCTCTCGCGACCCAAATTTGGGTCGCGACCCGAGGTTAAGAATCGCTGGTTTAGTTGATAGTTGAAGTTTGCGGATTCCACAACGTAATACTAGAAGTCAGGATTTATTTCAGTACAGAAATTCTGGGACTAACTACCATATGTATTCCTCTTTGCAGAATACTAATGGAGGGAAACAATTATACCAAGTCAGTGGACCTCTTCAATTTATCTTTAAACAAATATAAAATGTTGTTAATGAAGTAATTCAGTTATGTACAATAAATAATGGATATTTCTTAATATTCTTATGTAAAAGCCCCGAAAAAAGGCGTTAATTAATAAATATATAAATAAATGAAATGTTAGTATAAAGGTGCCCTGACACGTTGGCGTTTGAATTTTTACACAGGCCACTAAAATACACGTTTTAAATAAAAAAGAAAAATATCATTCGCTTACCCAATTAGCTACAATAAGACGGGTTATTAAAAAATAATATTTCGTTAAACATTTGCATAAATGTGAAGAAAAAAATGATTAATTATTGAAGACAATATTAGCGATTTCTAAACGAAAATCTGAAACAGTAAAATCAGAAAAGGATACGGTCACATCTAGGACCTTTGTCTTGCCGGGACACTAGTTCTAGATGTGACCGTATCCTTTTCTGATTTTTCTGTTTCAGATTTTCGTTTAGAAATCGCTAATATTGTCTTCAATAATTAAATATCACAATTTGAGGTTTTACTCAATAAAGTTATTCCGAAAAAAAATAAAATAATAATAATTACAAAAAAAAGGATTATGTAATCAAATTTGAAGCAAAGGAGTTAAAACGCATTTAAAAGTATAGTAAGAATTAAAATCATTTTATTATCTTGCTAAAAGATTAAAAAACAGGCTGTATTTAAAATTAATAAGAAGTTTATCAATTTTATTTACAAAATATTCTGAGGAAATTCGTGTAGTGTTGACTTTATAATGACTTGATAGCGCGCAAATAATTGCTATGGAAAGTTATAATTTTCGCTAGTGTGACCTCAAAAGTGAATAGATTCTTATGTTTTTAGTATCAAATTAATAAAGAGACTATGTTTAAACAATCTTGATACTATAATATATATAATTATTAACTTGTTGTTTTATACAAAGTAACAGCTAACCACGCTGAAACTAGATTCGGTTATGTATGAAGATATTCGTTAATATTTAACACAATATACAAAATATCTTAGAGTTTTTTATACTTTAGAAGTGGAAAAGAATAAGTTATAATTTAACGTATAATTTTTATTTTAAAAATATAGAAATTTATTCATTTTTGTACTGACAAAATTATAAGTAAACTTCAGTAATTCGTCAGTAATTACGGTGTTTGAAAGAGAGAGTACGAAAACAGTGTACAATATAATTATGAATGAGGAATACTTGGAGCAGGTGGATGAGTTTGTGTATTTGGAAAGCATGTTTACGAGAGATGGGAAGGCTGACAGAGATATTGAAAGAAGGGTAAATGCAGGTAACTACATGAATGGAGGACTGAACGCAGTTGATGCTAACAAAAAATTGTCCAAAGAAGCGAAGCTAGCAGTCCACAATGGAGTGCTAGTACCTACCCTGATGTACGGAAGAGAGGCATGAAACTGGCAGAGAAAGCATGAAAGTAGACTGAATGCTGTAGAAAATAGATCCCTGAGGCGTATGTGTAGTAAAACCACTTAAACCGTAGGCCCATTGTGCTATCTCCCATGTTACCTTATTCCCTTAACAGTCACCCGGTCCCATTTATAAAGTTCACCAGGGTTGTCATTAGCTATGTGGCTATGTCTTCTGGTTCCAAAATGTGTCTTCCCAGGTCTCATCTCTCCAATCCAATCCCCCCTGGTTTCCTGAAAGCCCCACAAGAGAAGAGTTGGCCTCATCTCTCCTCTTCACTCCTCTTTGGTTCCATAAAGGTTTCACGAAGGAGGAGGGTCTCATCTCTCCTCTCCACTCCTTCTTAGTTCCCCGAAGGCCCCATAGGGGAAGGTTCCTTGAAGGCCCCAGAACGGAGAATATATAATATGAAGGGTAGCAGAAGTCGGGGACGCCCGACGAAGATATGGCACGATCGAGCGATTCAGATACTTGAGTCTGGCCATGTCAAGAGTCAGAATAATTGAAGTATGTATGAGACGACGTATGAATATGAATGAGGCAAGGAGTGTGTGGTGTGACCGAGTTGTTGGGCGGTTTGTCCTCTCTGCTTACTCCTGCTGGAAAACGGCGTGATAGTTAGGTAGTTAGATAGTCAGTTCGCAAGTCGACCATGCTGATTTTAGGGTTTTCTGCGTAGGTCTACTTTTGTGGTCCGGGGCAAGCTAGTGGATACAGCTTGGTGGATATTTCAAGTCTATGCATAGGAAAATAATGTTCTGATAAAAGCTGCTTTGATCTAGACTTCCGGACAGGTACAAATTACATGATGTCAAAGCACGCTGTTCTAGATTATTTGCTGCTTCATAAAATCAGATAATGTGATATTTTTTATAGTCAAGATTGTAAATACCGTGAAGATCTAAGAAAGTAAAAGAGAGAATACAAAACCACCATTCGGAATCGAAGTATTACGTATTAAGGCGATGCCATACGTAGTAATGAAAAAATGATGTGTTTTTGGTTTGAAAATTTGGTCGTCTAGAAATGTTTCAGTTGCTTTAATTAAATACTGCGAGTAGAATACATCTTGACCTTTGAAATAATCGAGTATTTTTTATATAAGTCTTTTTATAAGCCCAGAAAAAAATAATGTATAGGCCTATGAAAATTGCTTTAAAGTTCAAAATCTCTTACTTACAAACCCATTTTCGGTTATGATTTTATTGTATAATGTGGAAAATTAAGATATTTATAAAATGATCGAATTTTTTTTTAATATTTATGCCTGAACATCGACAAAATAAAATAAAAGTCACTTTTTGGCCATGTTTTTTTCTTGCATAAATCAAAACAGGCGGATGGTGTTGAGCGGGAATTTAAACCTTATCGCCATCTACGTAAGGGTTGTTATTGATAGCGGCTCAATTTAAAATATTACACGACGTAGTGCATCGCCTTAAGTATTAATTACACGTAGTGAAATCCGCAACTTTACAATATCGGATCGATAAGCGTAACTACCAATAATTTTATACCGATTTCTCGAACACGGTCGTGCTGTTGATAACCAAGCCGATATTGATAACGCAATAAATCATAAATTGACATACGCTAGCAACATGGAGATATTATCCATAAATTGGCAACGATGAATTTAAATACTAATCTAAGTATGCATTGGCAGTTCTCATTCACTTTTTGACACTAAAAAGAGAGTTAATGATATTTTCTTTATTCACAACTAGTTATGTGATCTAATTTCGTTTCTGTAAGTCAATGAGCGTCACTGTGAACCAATGTAGCGTCTTTGGCCCTAATGCGATTTTTTTTTTTTTTTTTTTTTTTAATATTATTATATTTTTTTTAAACCTTCTTTTTGACCTTCAGTCAAATTTAAACATTATAGTAATTGGGGAAACTTTACTGGGGTAATAACCATTAATAATTTCTAACATTTTACTCAGAAATCAATTAAGAAATTAGTAATTGAAATTAAAATACCTATCTACAAATAATATAAATGTATCGTCTGTAAGTGGGCTACCCACAGTTTGATAATGCCTTCAGAGGGCGAAACAGCTGTCACGCGTAATAATAATTACACAGCAGAACTTTTTTAAAAATAAACTGTTTTTATAAACCCAATAACAATATTATTGAATATATAAAACATTAAAATTAAAATGGAGTTCCACAAATTAAACCTAACAACAATAATAAACGAATTATTTCAATTCATAGAGCTTCGTTAGTTCAACTCCGTTTGTTTAATAAGCCAGTAATTTTGCATAACTAAATGTGTATATTGACCTAACCTAACCTAACCGAAGCTTATCTGATACTATAGAGGCCGTTTCGTTTATCGTCACCGGAATATTTCTTATCAATCGTGGACCGTACTCACAAATATTGCTAACTGACCATAAATGACGAATTTAGTCAGTAACATATTGATATAGGGCTTTATAGATCGTCCGTGCAAGACCTCCTGGTATTTCCCAACCTTCAGCTTTCTCTTTTCCTTCCCATCCCCACTTTTTGCCTCATGACTAGAGATGGCAAAATTTCGTTTTAACTAAAAACGCGAAAAAATATTTATGGTTCGAAAATAGGGCATTTGTAAGTTTTCTTTGCGTTTCAATGCATTTGAAAGTGTTTCCGGTGATTTCTATTTCGCGAATTAACGCGAAAAACGTGATTTTGGCCGTATTTCAGCGAAATTATTCTATTTAGCGCGCGAATTTCCCGAAAATAAAATTGTAAATGTTTAATATTTTTGTACTGTAGGCTAAAATTTATTTTTGACATTCAATTTGCACAATTTGTGCGAAATAAATTACGCTTATTGATGTTAATCGCATTCTGCATTTGTTGTTTTTGTGTTCGACCCGTACTTAGAGTTTCCTTCCTTATTAATTTAATATTAAAATTAATTATTTATTATCTTTCACATGGAAATACTTGCAAATGAAGGTTAAACATATATTTTACCAAAAATACTTAAAATATGCGCTAAAAACATTCAGGAAATACATTTTTTTCTATTTTGCTACAAAACGCTAAATTATGCCTCAAAATGCTATAAAACGCTAAATTTTCAATTATTAATGCTAAAAAATCTGAAAATTAATGCTAAATTTTGCCATCTCTACTCATGACGTACCCCAACAATGGAAATGATGCTGACTTCAGACAGATGGGATTTTTACATTAATTTGACAGTGTTGACGTATCTCACGTGAGAACAGGTCGTTTCTACGACTTGTTCTTGAGTTCGACAACTCAACTGTGGATCCATCCTCCTACCACATGGATCTCTTCAAGATACATGTTCACTCCTCTTCTTTTCCTAATGGTATTGTTTTTTTAAATCGTATGAAAAAAAATCACCGAAATTAGTATAACTTAAAAATATGGAAAAAACGGTGAAATCTTGGTAGATTCATTGGCTTTAAAGCGCAGTAAGCAGTGTCATGTTTCCATGTATTAAGCAGTGTCATGTTTCCAATATTTTGAGGAATGGTATTAATTAAATAATATGATAATTGTATTATATGACACCAATCGCTGGAGAGGTTATAAAAAACCATTAAGAATAATAAACTATTGCGTCGTGATAATGATTAATAATCGTTATTTGATTGGTTAATTTGCAGTTGACATGGCGGTGATGAGAGGTCAAAAGCAAAGTTAGATAAAGGAGATTATAAGGTAGCAAAGCAGTGCTCAGATTTAAACGTAACAAACCGGAACGCTGTTCCGGTCCGTGAAACCCGTTAATAATTATCCAGTCTGTAATACAAAAAAAGAGTTTATTGTTTCGTATTTTGCCAGTTGTTTATTTTGCTTTCTAGTGATAGAAAATCAAAAACTCAAGTTTGGTGTCAACAGAATCTAGAATTTTCACGATTCTTAAAATAATAATAACTTTATTATTATTGTAGAAAGCAATTACTTTGTGGTTTGACATATTTAATAAAATAAATACTTTGTGTTTTAAAAACACGAGTTTAACAGACTCAATAATCTAGAAGCACTAGAAATAAAGTCCTATTCTCAATAATCAAGTAGATATTAGGTTTGTTTCCAATAAACCCTTAAAAAATATCCAAGTACTCCTTATAAACCATGTCAGTTGATGCTTTGTTTCTCCAGATATATTATTATAATCCATTAGTCTACATAATTATCTTTCGGTTTTTCCCATGTCTTTTGTATTTGTGTAAATGTATTGTATGCTTTATCTGTGTTTGTTATATTTATATCATGTTGTCTCCATCTAAAATTTTTTTATATATAAGCTCACACTTTTTACTTCTAGTAATAATTTGTACCCTGAAGATGCTTGAGTAAAGCGAAACCGGTCGGTTCTAAAAATTATTAAAAACTCGCGGTTTTAAAACAAAAAGTATTTTATGAATAACTTTATTATTTTTAATGATTAACAAATGTTTATAAGACAAGGTTTTTTGCATAGCACAAATGATAACAAATTATTATAAGCAATAATTATTAGCCTGAAACATCCATACATTTTTTTTTTTAATTCCCTGATATAATAAATTCATCGACGGGAATTGAACCTGCAACCTTGGATATGGGTGTTCCAAGCTAATAATTAAATTATTTTCTTTCGTATGATATATATGGCAATAAACATGGGAAAACTTGTGAAAATCGATGCATGCTACGTCTTCAAAACCAATTCGATAATTTCAATAAAATAGTTTCAGACACTTAAATGTGTGTTAGTTCATGATGAATGTGAGAGTAAATAAATTTCATTTACTTTATGATTCGTTAGGGAAATTTAACCCCTCACACCTATTCCATATTGAGCATTATATTTCTTAAAGACGCTATAAGATGATCGAAGAATTTGTTTGTATTTCCGCTTTTTTTTTTTTTTTTTGGTTTTCAAGTTTTATTTTTACAATAAACACATAATTTTTGATATATTAATTTTTTTATTGCAAATATAAAAAAGGTTTCAAAATGGCTCACCTTACTTATTGTCTTCTAAACACTGGACTAAATTAATATTGATACCAAAATAATTATTATACAAATGTACTATAAACATTTCTAAAAACTTGTTTTTTCATATAAAAATAATTCGTAAAAAATCCACAAAGTTTCATAATTTTTTCTCAAATTGCGGTCAGAACTTTTAGTTTCATAAAGGTGTACATTTCAATTATTTCGTGGTTAACTTTTAGATTTGAATATAAAGCTCTTGTATTGTTTCTTTCTAATGTGGTTTGAATTATATTTCACAAAGTTTCATAATTTTTTCTCAAATTGCGGTCAGAACTTTTAGTTTCATAAAGGTGTACATTTCAATTATTTCGTGGTTAACTTCTAGATTTGAATATAATGCTCTTGTATTGTTTATTTCTAATGTGATTTGAATTATATTTTTAACCAGGGAGATACAATGATTTCTATGAAACCATATAAGCTGTTCCCTAAACCGAACAAATTAGCCTGAGGGGTTAACTCACTTCATATTATTAAAAAATAAATTGTACCATTTTACAAAATATTGCGCGCACGCAATTATTATTTAAGCTTGTCTAAATTCAATTTCAATCCCATTTAAAGCAGAAACTGTGAGCCGTTACATTTTAATTACTTCCTTTAAAATAAAGGAGCACGTTCCGGTAATAAACATCTTCAAATATTGCAACAAACTCAAACATTGAGGAGCGACTCCTAAAATTCAGAGAGTTAATATTTTTTTAACCCCTTTTGCAATTTTGGAAGATATTCTTCACAGACAACATACAACCCTGCAGTCTTGTGGGGAGAGATATATCTCCCAGCCTGATATGGTATAAAAGTTGTGCTATCTCATTTTTGTGTTAGAGAGACGGAATACCGAGCTTTCAGTTTGCATTAAAAAAAATTTAAATAATTCTAAGAAACAAAATTTAGCATTTGAAAAATATTTTTAAAACTGTTTTCGAATTACAGTTTCAGATGAATATGAATTTTGGATTGTAAATGAATTATATGGATACGAAATGGAATGGTGGTTTTTGGAGTTGTATGTGCAAGAAATGAAGCAAGGTATTGAAAGAAGGAAACAAGATGAAGAATCACTTCTCAAGAAGGAGCACACAACACAATATAGTGAGTTCAAAGCACAACACAATCACATTATAATTTATTAGAGTTCCACCGCGATACCTCGAGAAAACTACTGTCACAACAAAACGAAGAAGTTCTTAAACGATACTAAGCACTTCCAAAATAGTCCTTCTTTTTAAAGATTGTGTACACGAAAATCACCAACAACTTGCTTTCAATAAATCCTTCTTCTGTATTTTCCAAACAAACGCACTCGAATTCGCAGTGTTCTTGCTAATGTTCTATATTCCAAACAACAAGGTTCCAGTTAGGGATAGGTATGAACTGGATAATTGACATGCCGCGATGCCGGTAGGAACTAAGCATAGATACTCTTATTTCAAAACCAAACAGCAGTAGTAACAGTTTACACGATAAAAACCATCGGTAAGCGACTTTTTCATTGATACGTCCAAAATTTTAATATTACATATCATGGCATAGTTTGTCGATTTTAAATACTAAAAAATGAAAAACGTCTTTCATCTTTTTTCAACAACAGTATTTTATTTTGAAATACTTTCAAAAATAGCGAGTTTATCTCGAATCAAAAGTAATGCGAAAATGTTTTCCGAGGAATCTATGTTCTGTCAGTTCTCCCAAGAGCTTCTCCTAAGACTCTACATTGCAAAATTTCAAAGGCTTAATCCGTTAATTTAAGAGGCAACATTCCGGTTGGTAATATTTTCATATCGAAGCACCGAGACAAATTATAGTAAAGCAATCATAATGTAACAAAGGACAGCACCTTACCTTTGTGAAGCCAATCGCACAACTTAGTTATCTAACATTATGTCAGATAAATGTAACCTTAGCATGTCAAGTTACATAAAGATAATACTATCCCAGAGATAAGATATACACCAGGTCTTCCCTAACTGTGAGTCGCGACGCCCCGGGGCACCGCGTGATCATCCCAGGGGCGTCGTGAGGCAATCTTTATAGCGTCTTCCACACGCACACTTCGGAGCGAAAATCTGGAGCAATATGACTGGATTAGAAACCCATTCCAGTCGACCTCACCATCAACACTTTCGACAGCAGAAGAAGAACAGTTAATAGAATTGTCCTGTGACTCCAGCCTTAAGCTGCAATATAATAAGGATAAGCTACATGAATTTTGGAGCTCTGTTTATCAAGAATATCGTTCCATCAGCACTGCAGCGTTAAGGGTTTTATTACCGTTTGCGACATCATACTTGTGTGAGACAGGTTTCTCTGCAGTTGCAGTAATTAAGAATAAGTACAGATCAAAAATAAATTTAGAGACAGAGACGAGAGTGGCGATTTCGAAACTTCAACCTCGTTTTGAGAAACTAGGCTCAGAAAAGCAAGCACATCCTTCTCATTAATACCAAAGTAAAAAATTGCTTTTTTATCTTTTTTGTTTGCTTCCATTTTTGTTTTTATGTTGTGTTCTTTATTTTCTAATAAAAAATTTAGATACTATTTCGAGATTTTCTGACAAATTGTTATTAGGTTACGTACCCATACTACGTGACCCGTGCAGGGGGGGGCTTCAAAATACTACCCTTGGTATAAATGAGCGGCGGGGGCCTTAGATTTTTAGTCACCGGGGGGGGGGGGCGTCGCAGAAATATGACAACTTCCCAAGGGCGTCACAGTTGAAAAAAGTTTGGGAAGCCCTGATATACACAAAGGTTTCAAGTACAACTTAACCGTGCATCGTGGACACCAGACATTAAAAAATAATATTATTCGAAATATAGTACACAATTATCTAGTACACAAAGATCTATTTAACTGCACGCAAGGTAGGTACAAGAGGGCTATGCTATCAAATCTTTTCAATCAATATTAATTTAATCTAATTCTAACTTATTTGCACTACAGAAACTTATGTACTTGTATCTCTTGTTTACTTACTTTCTTACTCTCTAATGTCATTTCACAATCAAATGCCACATATATTTGTAATTCTTTTTTAAAAATATTTCTACGATTTTAACTGTGACATGTTATCATTGTTTATGGTATATTTATACCGTTGATATTAAATAAATAAACAATTATTGTAGAAAGATAAAACATTCCGAAATTTTTCAGTGGAAAATGTTTAAAAGTTTTTGGAATTATGGAGGACTTGGCCTAGTAGCCAGACGCAATATTTTACCAATCAGTCATTTAAATGGTGGCTTTATGTTATTTTTACGGTAAACTTACAAAGATAATACATAGATAATACTATTTAAATTTTGACATATTTAAAATCAAATTAGTTCAGCACTTTTTTGATAATGTAAAAAACTAGTTGTGTTCCCACAAACAGTTCTCCAACTCGTCGTGGAAGGAGATTATAAATAATTGGTTCTTTGTGATAAATCAAGGATTTATTAATACTCCGCGTATTACAATGGTGACTCGATAGTCGACCTAACTAGAAGCTGGCTAATTGGAATCATAATTAGTAATCATAATTTTTACACGTTATAATAGCTTCTATTTTTTTAAGCTTTATAAATTAATTTCAATGGATCTTTAAAGATATAATAACATAAGACTAAACGCGACGCTCATTATAATCTACGTATTCGTAGATTATAATGAGCGTAATTAATTCTACTTACATCCGTAAGTCTAATATCGTATATCTCATACGTAAGTCTACTTACATCCTTCCTCTATCAGTTCCATGCCTGACTGTCATACATCACAGTAGGTACCAGCACTCCATTGTGGACTGCAAGATTCGCTACTTACATCCGTAAGTCTAATATCGTATATCTCATACGTAAGTCTACTTACATCCTTCCTCTATCAGTTCCATGCCTGACTGTCATACATCACAGTAGGTACCAGCACTCCATTGTGGACTGCAAGATTCGCTTCTTTGGGCATTTTTCGTAAACATACTTCCTAAATACACAAACTCATCCACCTGCTTCTAGTATTTCTCATTCATAACTATTTTGCACACTATTTTCGTACTCTCTTTCAAACACCATTACTTTAGACTTACTTGCATTCATCATTAACTCATTCTTCATACATACTTTGTTCATCCTAGACACGAGAGACTGTAGATCTTAATATTTTAAAATCAATATACAGGGTGTATTGGCACGTACCCCACAAACTTTAACCAGCTATTTCTTAGCACATTTGTAGTAAAAAATGTTATGGGCACTTTGCTGTCCGGTAACATTTTTTTTTAATAAAAAATTTACTATTCATATTTTCACCACATGTCACCAATGTTTTATCCTTTGTCAAAGTTTGAAAACCCATCTGGCAATATTTTGTTCGAGTTTCGTTGAATAATGTACGTACGTACCTACGTCGGCGCTCTTTTACAATCACAACGAAATGGCACGGCACCATTCGTCTCATTTTTAACTATTATTATTTAGTGTGTACGAAAGAGCGAGGACACTTTTTGACACACTTGCTAATAACAGCTGTTGTACACGAGAAACAATGCAAATGACAGTGACGGAGTGTGGATTTTTTTTATTTATTTTTTGTTTTTAATGGAAAAAAAATGTTACCGGACAGCAAAGCGCCCATAACATTTTTTACTCCAAATGTGCTGAGGAATAGCTGGTTAAAGTTTGTCGGGTACTTGCCGATACACCCTGTATATATTTATTTTAAATCGTGTAGAATGACAAAAAAGCAGTGTAAAAGCTTTTGCGAAAATGCCCTTAATTCTTTTAAATTGTACATTTAATAACCTGCAGAAAAAACCGTGATTTTTTACATATTTTTAGTTAAATAAAATCGCAACTCGTTCTTATAATAGAATTAATATTGTTTAGCCTGGAGAAAGAGCTCCATTTAGAATTGAAACGTTGCTTGAAATGGCTTAATCCGTGTTAAGTGACCACATCTGAATAGCCAGGTCATATTATAACATACTTCATACGGTAAATTCACTAACCAATTCGTAATGCAGTGAACAGTAGACCTCGGGTCCAAAAAAGTATGTTTTTAATTGTATCTTATTAAATAAATCAAAATTAAAATTTCCTCTCAAATCATAAGATTTGTAAGTAGATACTCAAAAACATACCTAAATAGTAATAAGGACTTATACAATTTGTCTAAAGAAACGTCACTATCTTAAGGACAATTCTATATTCATACTTACTTCAGGCAGGTAGATGAACCATAATATTGAAAAAATGCGAATAGGAATATTCGAATAAACTCGTAGTTTTCACATTTAAATGGCCACCACCTTGAAACGGAACGGATAAACAAATTTACAGACGAAATGCAAAACAGTCGACTTAGAACAGGACTTCGCTACACTCAGTCAAACAAAGAATTAACTAACTTTTTATCAGGAGATATTTTATAAAAATAACGCTATTAAAATTATCTAAGAATTAATTATTATTATGCTACGTATCATACGCAAGCCGAACTGCCGAACTGAACTTCAACTTTGGGAAAGGAACGAAACAACCGCAAATGGCGCGAAACTCCGCTTGCAGTTGCTTCGTTCCTTTCCCGTAATTCGTGACTCAGTTCGCAAACACTCCGGATCTGGACTTGGTCATATATACCTACACGTTCTAACTACCTAGCATCTTATTTTTCTCGTGGTTATTTTTTTCATGACCCGTATCGGGCGAGTCGTATCAGGCGAGTACAGTATGTTCACTGTTCGTCGACTATAAAATATTTACCGTGACTCCCGCTCTTTTCCAATAAGAGGTGTTATTTTATTATGTACACAGGTTGTATCGGCACTAACCCGACAAACTTTAACCAGCTATTCCTTAGCACATTTGGAGTAAAAAAATTTATGGGCACTTTGCTGTCCGGTAGCATTTTTTTTCAATTAAAAACAAAAAAAATTAAAAATTTCCACACTACATCACTGTTATTGGCATTGCTTTTCGGGTTCAACAGCTGTTATAAGCAAGTATGTCGAAAAGCGTCTTCGCTCTTTCGCACACACTAAATAATAATGGTTAAAAATGAGACGAATGGTGCCGTGCCATTTCGTTGTGATTGTAAAAGTGCGCCAATATAGGTACACACGTGCATTATTCAACGGAATTCGAATAAAATATTGCCAGATGGGTTTTCAAACTTTGACAAAGGATAAAACAGTGGTGACATGTAGTGAAAATATGAATAATAATTTTTTTATTAAAAAAAAACGTTACCGGACAGCAAAGTGCACATAAGATTTTTTACTCCAAATATGCTAAGGAATAGCTGGTTAAAGTTTGTCGGGTACGTGCCGATACACCCTGTATAAATATTTTTTTTATTTATTTTATATAGGTACATAAACACACACTTGCCACAAACTACACATCACTTCTTATCACTTATCACTCATTTTATTTCATTATGTATATAAATTAAAAATGATAGCTTCAAAAGTAACATCTACCGAAAAAGCGGGCTATTCAAAATAACACCTCTTACTGGAAAACCCTATAAAATGAGTCATAATCCATGGCTACAGTGCACTGGTATATCCATATATGATCTATATACCGATTTGATGTGATATCTTTCGACTCAGGCCCCAGATTGTAAGTAAATTTATTATCTGTTCAAAACAATTTCGATATTTATTTATTTAATAAAATCAACCAGTAAAAACAAAGTTTTGTTTACTATAATACACATCTGATGCCTATTTCGTACAATATATTTTTGACACGTTCCAGAGTGATAGATACTCTCAATATCCCCCTGGTGAAAGACAAACCTTGCAGTCTGTTCAGAAATTTGCCCAAAGTTATTGCATATGAGAAAAAGATGAGCCTTCTGGCGTTTAGATTTATATAAACCTCACTTTTTGCAGATTTTCTGATCCTTGGTCACTCTCACCCATCCGATGCATGTAGTTCTCTTCACATGGTCATCCCAACTCATCTGTGGACGATCTGCTTCGACATATTTGCATAAATAAACCAATCACCATATTTGTAAAGGTGGTAATATTATGATTTTAAAATAGTCGGTAACTAAACCTTAATGAGTGACATCTCTCGACGCAAAATCAAAGCTTTTATAAAATTTATGAGGAACAGCTGCGTTGCGTTTTCACACAAAATATTTTTAAACAAGAAATATTTAGTGCTATTTTATTTATTTGTGTTTTAAATTACAAAGTATAGACGAATAATGAATTCGATTTTTCATGATTTTGAGGCAACTTTTGCAATTATTTATTAACTAGCTGTATCCCTCCACGAGTTGCTGCTGCTCAGACTATATGTGCAGATAGAGGAAAAAATAGCGCGTGTTGCTTTTATGTCCAACAGATGGCACTGTTATAAAAACCAACAGATAACTCTTTCAAAATAAGCACGTTTTTACCTGACCTAATTTAAAAAAGCATTTTGATGGCCGTTAATTTAAATTGCAAAATACCAATTTACGTTTGAACACAAATTTGTGGTGTATTAATTAAAATTTTAACCAATATTTACGTAGTAGGCTGAGTAAAAAAAATAAATTACTGTTGACTAAAGCAAAAATTAAAAATCGTTTTTTTTAATGGCCTATATTTCACACTTCACTACAATGTATTTATTATGTTTTATGTATATTGTTGTGTTTTTTCGTATTTCGTTGTAGTCGCAGTAGACGTCTTTTTTATTTTTGGTAATTTTTTTATTTTTTTATTGCACAACAGAACATTCATTCCAGTTACATTACAATTTTACATACAGTACAATTTTACATCATATCAGCATTTAGGTAAGTGACTTTTCAATAATTGTTTTGGGTCATTTAGAGAACAGTCACTTACATCCAAATTCTTTGCTAGTTCGTTCAACAGCACCACTCACCTCGTCATAACTTTGCTTTGCCAGGACGTCAGTTCCAAATTTTGAAAGACATAAAGACCAGACTTGCCTTCCGCCCAGTTTCCAGACTCACAGAATTAGTTTCCTCAAGTAAGTCGATATGGTGCATGAATCTAGGATAGGTTCCATGCGTCCGCATATAGACAAACCTAAGGAATTTCTTCTGGATTTGCTCTATCATATCAATGTACTTCTGGTGGTACGGTGTCCAAACATCGATTGCATACTCCAGCTTGCTTCTCGGTATGCCATCGAACAATGCTAACATAGCATCTTGGTTATTTAACTGCTTGCATGTCCTAATGATGAATCCAAGAAATTGAGTGCGCACACGAGAGACTTTAGTTTCTGCAATATTTCGTCAACGTACTAATTGAAGGATAAGAGCACAAGAATATTTAAAAAAAATTACATTAGTTCTATTAGTAATGCCTGGAGATTATCTCGTATTTGGTTCAGAATATACTTTGCGCCTGGGCTATCGAATACTACTGTCTTCGCGTGAAATCCACTGCTTATGTTCTTGGTTAGCACAAATTTGAATATTGATATTAATAAATAACAAGATGTTAAATTACAACTATGTGATAACGGTACTGGAATAAAACCAAAAACATATTAATTCTAAATATTATAACCATCGAAAGACATTTTAAACGTAAATTCTCATCTTTTTCCATGCAAAGGTGGAGGAAAAATCAACAGTAAAATATTTTCATTACATATTTCGTAAAAATATTCTACTTAGGGTTCGAAAACTCATTTCGATTATACTTGAAAGAGCGCAACTTTCTTTAAAAAAAACAGGTATTTGATTACTCTCATCGGTTTTTAATATTTTCCCAATATAATGCTTCAGACTCTTCTTAGAGACGAATTAGTATCCAGTTACCAAACGTTTTCGTGACTACATCACCTTTATATTGTTTAACCTGTATTTTAGGTCATTTGCACAAATTTTCAGACTAAACATCATCCAAATGTTCTTAAGTAGTTTCTTCTCCCATTAGAACTCTTAAACAATAATCATTGATATTCTCATCTTGAGTACCGATTTCTATTCTGATTCACTGTCCTCCGATACTGTTGGGAAGTGAGTTAGCTAAGAGCTTCACAGATGCACTCATAGAGGGCAGTGCAAAGAGCTTGCTTGGAAGTCCGCAAGGTGGCAGCTAGTAGTCAGTAGTCACTAGGGCCAGTTAGGCTGCTTCCAGACAAACTTGGTGTTTGCAGATCTCATTTAGCCAGCTCCTAGTTAGGTCGACCATCGAAATCACTCTTGTAATACGCGAAGCATTGAATAAATCCCTGATTTAATATGATGAACTTATTCTCTAAAATCTCCTTCCACGACGAGTTGGAGTACTGTTTGTGGCAACACAACAGATACTGATTGTGGTTTTGGCCGTTTTGTATTAGTTTTAAAATGTTAAATTACTTGTCAACTTCTTTCTTGCCTGTTCAGAAGTAGTTTTCTTCTGATTATTAGTTAACCGCTATCTGAGTCCACCGTTTATTTTGTGCCCCTTTTAGACGTTGTATAAAACAAAGGGTTCGGCTCCTTGGTCTACTTGGAACTCTTTGCCTTTAGAGGTTCATTTCTATTAACAGAATATGGTAAAATTTCTTCAAATGAAATATTCGTTGAGATAGTACTGGGTACAACAATAATTGGAGACGTATTTCCTATTATCTTGATTTGTTATCATTCTCCTTTTCAAAATAGGTGTTAAATATGTTGAACGGATCATACATTTTCCTGGCGTATTCAACGGGTAGTGGTTTTTTTTATTTATAAATTGTTTCGTTTGGTATATCCTGAAAACCAGTCAAGGCCAGAAATGCATACATTTTACATTTCCGTTAATTATTTTATTTTATTCAATTTACGTTGTAATCAATAATACCATTATTGCATTGCTGTACGATTGTTAATCTTTCCATAGTTGAAATTGCCAAAGTCTGAACTTGTCAAATGTCAAAAATCATTTGACATTTCAGTTTCACTCACATTTAATATCGGCCCAAGACATTGGAACAAACTTTAAAATAAAGAAACTAATTTTTTACCTACACGAAGAAAAATATTGATAATTTATTAAGAATCTCTCCAAATTATTAGTAATCCGGTTAAAAACGAGTTTGCAGGACCATAACGAATGAATTGATAAGTTTCCTGAGAAACTTTTAATGAAATACCAATGTATTGTCACAATGTCGGAACACGTGTTCATAAAAATCATTATTAATCATTGCAAAAGCAGGTGCATGAACACAGGTTCCGATAATTTAGGATTTTACTAAAAGTTTAACAGGAAACGACCTGCAATCCCGTTTTTAACCGGATTACCAATGATTTGAAGAGATTCTTAATAAATTAGCAAAACTAATTTTTTTAGTGTTATTTTATGTAAGTACATTTTTCTTAGTGTTATTTCATGTACCTCCATTTTTCTTAGTGTTATTTCATGTACATTTTTCTTAGTGTTATTTCATGTACATTTTTCTTAGTGTTATTTCATGTACATTTTTAACTTATTTGGAACAGCCGCTGATTTGGGCCAAAGTTCTTCGACTCGTTGGGTATACAATTTATTGTTTTCGGGAAAAAATAAAAGAAATTTTTGCAATTTTATTTTATTTCAAACATTTCACTTATAGTACTGACTAGCGATTACATGAAATTAAAATAAATTATATTTAAACTCCATGTTTCTATTATCTATTATTTTTTTACAATTTTTCATACAATTTGATGCATTTTCTAGAATGGTACAGATCTATAGAATTTTTACAGAGTGCATTTCAGGTGAAAAAATAACCTCAATAACCCTCCACACCAGTGACCAAATACTAAGATTCAGAAGAAGATCTACGCTACAAATCCTAAAAAATCCAAAAAAACAGTTCTGCAATTCTTGTTATTCTACAGATTTCAATTGCAACATTTTAACATCACTTTTAAATTTTAATTTGCATTTTTACTAAATATCTTAAAATTATCATCTTTATTCAGTTGGCTATCTGAGGTACTCGGGAAAGATTTTGTTATACAGGGTGTCCGGTGGTAAAATTCACTAACTTCGGGAGGTGATTCTACACGATGGTAGAAGTAAAAAAGATGAACAACTTTTTTCGAAATTCCAACTTTTTTTCCCATACTAAAATATTTTTTCAATACAAACAATTCAAAATTTTCATCTAAAAACTACATTAAAAAGTTGGAATTTCGAAAAAACTTATTTTGCTTTTCTACTTCTAAAATCATGTAGAATCACCCCCCGAAGTTAGGGCACTCGGACACCCTGTATATTCTAAAAATTTCAAAATTACAATTTGATGATGTACACTGTAACACTGTCCGAAACGTTGAATACATGCTAGGAATAATAAGGTATTGATAATCTCAAATCATATCTAACAAATGTATTTAGGAAGGATGGGTTGTTTCGTAGAATTTGAACAATTCATCTAATTTCAACATTCATTTTCGGGTTCCGTGAAAGTCCTTTTTAAGTTCTGTTATTATATCTTTATAGGTAAGTTACATGATAGAATTGAAATAATAACAAAAACCTGAAAAAAACTTTCACAGAACTTGAAAATTAACTTTGAAATTTGAAGAATTATTCAAATTAAATTCTCTGAAACAACTCGTCTTAACTGTAGCAGAGCTGAATTTTCTATGTGTCGTGATTTAGGCTTGCATCTTTGACTTCGTAATACTCTGCACAAAAATTTGGTCGCTGGTGTTGTGAGTCATTTTGACTAACAAATTGAATTTTTGATTATTTTTAAGGCGTAGGTACTTCACTTATTTTTAGGTATTGCTTTGTAAAGAAATTGTGAAGATGAAACAAAAAACTTAAAAGTCAATCACGAATACAGATGCATAAACGTATTTATGCAGAGTGAGGTTATGCTACTGACAGAGATATTTTTTAAAAAATGGGGCATCAAATTAATAATTTTTGTAATTAGCAAGATCCATTTAGCAGCCCCATATTTCTGTCAGAGCAAAATATAAACATAGTTATTTTGTTATTTCCTATTTTAATCACTTGCATAAATATTTTTATAAATCTGTAACGAAATGTTGCATTCTGTTAATGTTTTTTGATGGCTTCTTGATAAGTAGACTGTTCACTGGAAGACAGTGATAAGTCAAAATATATGAGTTTTAGACTTCCGTAAAAAGTTTTTAGTTATTGTAAATGTAATTTTTTTATAACTTCAAAACTATGTTTTATATCTTGTTATTGTCACTAGTAAACAATAAAATATATTGTTAATAAGAAAATAATATTTACTATACAGGGTGTTCAGCACATACCCGACAAACTTTAACCAGTGATTCCTAATTTTTTTTTTTGTAAAAATGTTAATTTTTTTTTTTTTGGTTTTTAAATTTTCAAAAAAAAATCACCATATATTTTTGCAATACTTTTGGATTAAAAAAAATATTATTCAGTTTGGTTGAGTATTTTGATTTCAAATCTTTCATCCACATTCTTATATGAATAACCAAACCTCCTACTACCATCATTATAACTTGGGCAATGATGAAGGACTGACGATTTGGGATTGACGGTCAGAACTACTCGACCAACAAACCAGTTTGAAGCCAGAGACAATTTATTTTGACTTTTCACCATCTTGTCAATAAGCCAATCAAATTTATGTGTACTAAAATCCTGGCTAAATCTATAAAAAAATATTATTTACAAATTTCATAACTTGAAATGATTTTAGCTAAATTTAAATACTTAAACATACAAATAATCTATTAAACAATATATTTTTCTAAGTTTTCCTCAAATGTCGACAACTTTAATGATGACTTTGGTTTTGTTCAACGCAAGCATTTTAAAATTTTATTTCACTGTGCAAGTTTTCAAAATTTAAGCACGGTACAGAAATTCCTAGAAGTTATCTGATCTATACCGATTAGAATGAAAGCTGATGGCGCCAATATTTACATGAGCCCTTTGGACTTCTAGGCCTCAGAGAGGCAAAATAAATTGTATATCTGGACAAGAAAGGATTTTGGAATTTGCATGTTTAACTAAATTCAACACAAGAAAAGAAAAAACTTATAGCGCACATCTATCAGTTTATCTTTTCAGTGGTAGCAAAGAATACATAACCTCAATTTTTAAACTGATTTGCGAAATTTTCCATATTGCATGTAAACACAGTATCATAAAATTCTTTTACAAAATTCTTTTAGAAAAATTAAATCTTTGGTTGATGATAGGTACTTATATTATATTTAAAATAAATATTAATATATACAGGTACTGTATGCATAAATTATAAAATTGCGTTCGTATTTTCAAAAGAAAATACCAACATTTAATTAAATTAAACAATGGAGATTGACTAGCCGAATAAATTAAATTTAAAAATTGCAAATTATTAGTTTCAAAATTGCTCAACAGATGGTGCTGTTGACTAAAACACTTTCGTTATTCATAGGACTAGATAAAATATATATATTATTGTACAAATAAATACATCATTATTGCACAAACTAAACAATTGTTCTTGTGTTTGTAGAAAATATAACAATGATTTACAGCTCGACACACTTAACTAAGCAGGCAGTGGCGTTGTTAGTTGAATTTTATGAATTCAAAATCTAGATTTTTTTTAATTAGTTTCTCATTTGGTCGCCTGCAAATTTACGTGTGTCAAGTACTAATGCATAATTTATCAACGTTTTTGTTTTCTAAGTGAATGATTTTTTTTGACGTGTATATTTCCCCAATATGGCATTGGCGTACTTTAAAGTTCCGTGATGGAAGCAAAAATGCGAGCTGAAATTATTTGCCTGATAGAAAGCGTTGGACAGATTTCCTGGCGCCAGAATGCTCCAATTGTAAGTTTTTGCTGATGCAGACAAATAGATTTTCTGCTAATTGTAAAGTTAATAAAATTATTGTTGTTGTGTATTGTGTACAGTTAATAAAATTTTTTGTTTAAATAAACTGAAAATGGAAGCTCTTTACTTAATTAGTGATTTATTTGATTAAAAATTGATAAAAACGTGATTTATAAAACTGAAACAATTTTGTATGTATTTTAATACTGTACAAAATCATAGATGTCACTAGCAGTCAAAAATAAATTAAATATTTTATGAACAATGGTGATCATTTTTTTATATTGCAAAAATCACTACGCCATGTATAATTAATCAAGAACCTTTTAAGCTAAATTATTATTGGTTACTCCGTAAAGCCAGAATGTCACACTAATTATTTTTGTTCAATCCTCGTGTCATCTAAAATATATATATAATGTACAATATTTAAAGTCTATGTTACAATTAGCTGTACAATTTATATCATTAAAATCACTTAAGTTTATGTTATTTTTGCAACTTTTTGTTGATTGAATGAATGAATCGAAAAATAAATTAGTGAGAGAGAATTATTCAAATATTGAGAGAATAAATAATTTTAACTGTTTTTGAAAAATAGAAAAGATTAACTTTTTACATTGTATTGTTACCATAAAGAGATTGACTTCAGTAAAATTACAATTTACAGGTTTTTACATACCAATGTCTTATATGGGTTATAAGATTTACAACCATTTTAATAATTTATATATTTTTCAAAAATATTCACTAATAATCTTGTTTTGGGTATATACTGTACAAGAGTTCCAGCTGATCGATGACAGTGGTAATATGACATCCTGTAATATAATGGTTTTATGGAGAAGGGTGAGAGGAAGGTTTTCATAGAACATGTATAATATAGGGTTTTCCAATAAGAGGTGTTATTTTGAATAGCCCGCTATTTCGGTAGATGTTACTTTTGAAGCTGTCATTTTTTGACATTTGACAATTAGAAACTACGCCATTAATAAAAATGGAACGATACACGCTTCAACAAAGCATTGAAATTATTAAAATTCACTTGAGTGAATCAAATGCAAATCATCTTGAGTGATGAGGCCCATTTTCACCTCGGTGGCTTCGTCAACAAGCAACATTGTCGCATCTGGGGCTCGGAAAACCCAAGAGTAATTTTTGAAAAGCCTCTCTATCCTCAACGTGTGACTGTTTGGTGCGGTTTATGGCCCGGCGGAGTCATTGGACCTTACTTTTTCGAAAATGAGGCTGGAGCAACAGTTAGGGTGAATGGATTGCGCTATCGAGAGATGATTTTTTATGGCCGGAATTGGATGGTATTGATCTGGACAACGTTTACTTTCAACAAGACGGCGCTACGTGCCACACAAGCAACGAAACCATTGATCTTTTACGATTGAATATCAAAATAACACCTCTTATTGGAAAACCCATATGTCTATGGTTATATTTGTCTTTCACATATTTTGTATTTTTATTTTTTTAATTTCTTTTATATTCTAATCTTAAAATATGAAAATTAATGTATCCTATTTCTGAGTAGATTTTTGGAATTGTTATACCTATTTGTATATTAACTGAGTTTTTATAACTGCATTGTTCTCACGTAAGTGAGATCATGTGTAAAAACCCAGAATAAATAATAAATAAATTTAGCATATAACTTGATATAAAAACAAACCGGTTTCGGTTCTACCTGAACCTTCCTCAGGGTTTGATAAAAACATAATTACAGAATTAAAGTGCATAGGAAACATAGAGAGAGAGCATCAACTTATCTGAGGGTCTAATTTATGTTTCCTATGCAAGTTACAGTGCAAATTTTTCATATGTTTTTATGAAATCTTGAGGAAAGTTCAGGAGGTCTAACACGGATGATCGATAAAGCCCTCTGTCTATATGACATTGACGAAATCTGTCATCATTGGTCAGTCAGCGATATTTGCGAGCACTGTCAGAATATGATTCCGACAGTCGGATAAAAAAGCCTCAACTTAATAATTATTAATAATTTAATTCATTAAGACGAGATCAATTGATTCAGTTCCAGCATCGAGAAACAAAAGTTGTTAGTTATGACTAATGACCTCATTAACCAATTGAACAATTTTTAGTGTCAAAAAGTACATGCGGACTATTAATTGCGCGTATTAAAGTTAATATTTCAATTCGAGATTGTCAATTTATTAGTAACTTTTACATAGCCGTCTGACGTTTAGGAATGTCAATTCATAGAGAGATACGTCAGTATTGCCAGCGTATATCAAATTCTGATTTATTGCATTATCAACACCGGTCAGGATATCAATAATGCGTCCGTGCTTGCGAAATCGGTATAAAATCATCGGTAGTTGTGAATAACGATCCGGCATTGTAAAGTTATCGATTTCCGTGAAACTGAAACCGGTTAGTTTGTATATTAAGTTACATACTCAAAGAAGTCATATCCAAACAAAGTTATTTTATTCTGTGTAAATTTAATTAAGTATAATCACAAAGTGATTGCTACAATGTGCAACTCTAATGATAATCGAGTTCACGGAGTTGCGAAATCCGCTCTGGAATTTTTTAGAAATCTGGAGATAGTCGAAACAAACTGTTTGAAACACTTTAAATACATTTTTTATGCCAAAAATCAAAAGAATTTTGTACACATTATTGTGTTGATATTTAGGGAAAAATATTCATATTTTAGAACTTTTTTGTCAATTAATCAAAACCAGCGGAAATTTTCAGGACGGGTTTAGCGTCTAGCGATTTGGTGTTGTGCCTTTTTAAAAATTTTGTAACCTCTGTTTATTTTTGATTATATTATGTGTTGGTGTATTCTGTGTGGTTGTTTCAATGATGTAGCTATGTCGGCATGTGATTATAGATTTTAATTAAGTAGTACATACTCCAAATATCTTTGTCCGTGCGTGATGTATTTTAATTGGATATTAATAGTGTAGTTTATTCAAGATCTGGTTATTATTATTGATTGGGACTGTAAAGGAATATGGAGATTGGATTCGAAGAGATGAAGGATTGCGTATTATCAATGTACTTCTTGATCTTCCCATCTCCATACCACCCCTTCAGTCTCACTACATTCCATAAAATGGGGATACCTCATTTCTACCGTCTCCAAGCTGTTGAAACTCTTGTGTGACAATCGCTATAAAAAAGATGTTCCTTTTTTATTTATTTTTCCTGCTGGCAATCTCTCAATGGATAGTTGCTTTAAATATTGCATAACTCCCAAAATTTCCAATAACAACTTCAATTCACTCATAAAAATAGCTTTTTAAAAAACAACAATAACTTGACTAGCATTTTCAACTTGACAATAGTAAAATCAGTACAGTTTTATGCTAACTTATCGTGTCAATTAATAAGATTTATATAAATGGTTTGAAATAAAAGATAATTTCAGACTTTTCAAACTGTCTTTGTGAAATGTGGTCCTGCCACTAAGAGCTCAGTTTTAATTTATCAGCAGCATATGCTATTGCAAGTTTTAAAAATTCCCCTGTGGGAATTACTTCAAAGTTTATTTGACATGTCGCAGTAATGATGGTAAAACAGTTTCCTACAAATTTGCAGTTACATTTAAAGTTTTCAAGCTAATCAAAACAAATGTTTATATTATTTACTACTGTATTTTGAAAAAAATCATATTGATATTTGTTTTGAATTCAGTGTATACGAAAAACATCCAAAATTAAATTGAAAAATATTTGAAACAGTGTTAGTAATTTCACAAAATCATAATATTAGCAGTGTAGGAATACGGGTCTATTATTGGTTAGTGTGATAACTCAATAGTTATAGCACACACCCGTTTACTGGAATGTTTCGGGTACATCTTCGGATTGCATCAATAACCTTTTATAGAGTATTTTTCTGATACTCGTTTCAAATGATGAAGGTCTAACATAAAAAATTCGTTGATTAAATCATCAGATTTGTGAGAAATAAATACTTTAAAAATGTTCAACAGCAGAAATTTTCAATATAATAATTTTCAGTTGAAATTCAAAATATTACATTAAACAAAGGTAAAATCACTTTATATACACAAGATTATTTAATTCATTTTGTGATATTTAAAAAAAATGACAAGATTCTGACTAGAAATGTCGTGGAACATAAAATTATTTTTATAAGTACAATATTGTATTAAAAACACAATAATTAAATTTAAAGCAATAAATTAAGTAAGTACATAATTTAACTAAAAAGTATATTTGGAATAGAAATAATTCCACACTGACTATGTTTGAGGAATGTATGGACTTATCAAAATATAGTATTAATTAAAAGTATATTCTTACATACATTTGTTATGAGTATTATTACATAATGATTTGCAATAAATTAAATATTCGGAAACTGCCTATAAAAATACGTAGGGATTTCTTAAAATCTGTACTTTGTGCACTCATTTTAGCAATTATTTCAAATCTGAAGTAAAATCGGAAAAGATTTAAGCAGTTTTAATGATAGAGATGTTGATTTTACTTAAACTTTTGTAAATTTGTGTATTTTTTTCGATAATTAACTCATTATTTTAGCAACCAAATGTTTAAATTTAATTAAAATACTGTATCCTCACCTATAACCTGTTCATATTGCATTCACTTCATCTTGACGAAGATGTTCCTAATTAAGTCATGTGTTCAGAAATGTTACACCGTGATGTACATCAAGCGTTACAACCGTTGGTATAGAAATCTTAGATAGGCCTGTTATTGGTATAAAACAGAGATACTTATTTAGTCCTTGGGACGTTATTAGTTTATTGTATACTGATACACGTTACTGTATCTGTAAAAGCTTCCTTTGCTAAAAAGATACAGAGTTATATGATTGCATTGCACAAGAAAGTATCTTATGTTTAAGTGGAGTATGAAGTAGCGAGGAGTATGTGTCAAGACAGACACATACTTGTGTGTTCTATCCTCTCTGCCAAACCGTGCGTGAAATTAACATTCCGGTAGAACATGCACAGAATTCCTACCCGACATCTGTATTTTAGGATCTCAATCCCTTCGTTAAGAGTTAAAATAGGGGAATCAATTAAATTGATTACCCGTTTCTGCGCAGAGTCGAGAGATCTCTTTTCAGGTATCCACGAGGGCTGTTTGGAAAGTAACCACAATTGGGCCATAAATAAAAAAAACCTGAATAGATACATATTATATTTTATTGTGTGCCTCTAAAAACTATAGTTTTGTACTATTTTTCAACACAATCGCCTTTTTAATTCAAGTACTTGTCATAGTTTCACTAATTTGCTAATTCGTTCTGCATATAACTCGGCCTCATGGGAGTGCAGCCAACCTGTCACAGCATTTTGAAGGTCTTTATTGTCATGATGGAAAACAAACATCATCCATACAGCTCTTCCGTTCATCTGATTACTTCTAATTGTTCACTGTCCAGCACTTTTTTAACAATGAAAATCTTCAAAATGCTGTGATAGGTTGGCTACATTCCTCGGCGACCGAGTTACGTGCAGAAAAAATTTGCAAATTAGAGAAACTCTATGAAAAGTTCTGGAATTTAAACTATGACTATGTTGAAAATTAGTGGAAAGCTGTAGTTTTAAGATATTTATATCTATCCAGGTTTTTTATTTACAGCCAAGTGATTACTTTCCGAACAGCCCTTAGTTTTTTCTTCGCACGGTAGGGGAAAGTAGGTCAAAGTGGAATACTGAGGTTATTCAGCCAGTCGACGGCATTGAGAGTCACTTGATTCAGTACAGTTGTACCTCCAGAAAAATGGTGAAGTGGATATTGTTCTATCTATATTCTGTAATATCTATTTGTCCACAATCACTCAAATGAGGTGTATCTATATTGAGAGCAGATCTATGAATTCCATACCATTGATTTCAACAATTTCAACAAAGCACAATCACAACAAGATGTCGCCAAGATGAGTAATTTTTAAATTTTCACTTATAAAATACAGTGTCGCGATCCTTGTGCCAATCGCACGCACTTAAAAGTCAATGTGATGAATCATCGTCATCGTCGACATAACTGTCCGATCAAAGCACAAGAAGATGTCTATCCAAGGACAGGCCGGAATTAACCTGCCCGCCCATGTTATGTCACAAGAGGTCCCCATTCTGGTCATCCAGATCCTGGTCAGGATCTTCGAGGTCCAGGTCATCGTCGTGCATCATCCCGTTGTTGTTGCTCCCGCCGGGAGAACCCTGGGAGCTCGGAGCATCGTCGTCCTTCCACTTGTCCATGCTTCTGCGCCGGGCGTTCATGAAGAAGTTTCCGACGGTTGTTGGCTCCAGACCGAGTTGGCGGGCTATCGTGACCTGCATCTCTTTTGAAGGTCGCTTGGTTTCCTGGAAGGTTGGGAAAAGAAATATAAGAACATGTTTGTTTTACCATTGTGTATTTACATACACATAATTGAGGTAAGTACCTACAATTAATTCTATTTTAACACGAGGGATACGTTCTACAGAACGCCGTGTAAAGAATACTTTAGTTTCCTGCATTATGCATTAGAAAATGACAGAATTCTAATAAGATGGGATATTTCCATTAAGTTATGTTGACTGTTTATACAAAATTCATGTAGAAAAGGGCTCGGAAAATCATAAAGATAATTGACTGTACCATCATTCTTAAGATTAGTAATAACACATGTTCCATTTTCAAAAAAGTGTACTGGATGGATCAATAAATAATTTTATTTGATAATAATTTTATTTTTGTTAGAGAGCCGAAGAATGAAAGAAGAAAACATAAAAAGAACTTTGTAGAATTGAATCTGATTAGAACGAGTCTAAATTAAAACAAAATTGATAAACGTCGTTACGCACCCAGTATCGTTGGATATTTTCAGAGTAAGAGGGGACTGAGAGAGGGTATTCCAAACTAGCTCAAAAATCTTTTTTGAAACTTTCGATACCATCGGTGTGCACAAATACATACAAACTTGTCCTCTTTAAAATGATTTGCTATCGGTACTTTGAGTACTTAGAGCATTATTGGAGGGAAAAATATTAGATAATAGAGTTACTTTGAGGTTAAAGAGAAGTTTCAGGGTAACCAGTACAATCGATCTCTCTTACTTAACATACCTACTACTTTACATATATAATGTTCCGACAATTCCGTCACAATAAAATCAAAATCCATTACGGTATATTGAGCTGCGCACACGAGGTGACGCGACACTAGAGAAACTTTTTTTGAATTTGTATGGATTTTGAAATAGTCGCTGCAACTATAATTGCTGGAGTACAAGGGTCCATAGATCCCAAAAAAATTTGCTTTCATTTTTCTTGAATAAATTGACATTCTGCAGAAAGAAGTGAGACATTTCAAGAACAAAAACAATGGCTTAATTAATTTTGTGCAAACATGATGCAAAACTGTCCCAGTGTTTTTGCTACTTAAAACAATCAGATATCTGTAATTTTACACAAAATTCGCAGATTTCTGTTTAATAATATGTTTTTATAAGGGTACGTATACATTTGCGAACCGTACCACGAATTATGGGAAAGGAACGAATCAACTGCAAGCGGCGTTTGGCGCCATTTGCGGTTGCTTCGTTTCTTTCCCATAAGTTGAGGTTCAGTTCGGCAGTTCGGATCGCGGATGTATACGTAGCATCACATAGTTCTGCAGAATGTACACAATAATTAATGTGAAATTTGTGGATCGTGATGCAAAATGACATAAGTTAGGATTAAATTTTACCATGTAAACACAGTATGGGCCTTGTGCACAGACATAGGAAATACGAGAAGATAATGGCGAGGGGTAAAATCAACTGTTGAAGAACGAAGGGGGTAAGGCTGACTGTGATTCGTCAATAAATCAATCTGACAGTAAATAGGCATCTCGCATTATAATATCACCATTTACTTCTTAAAAGTAAAATCTGCTTTTGAATGAATAGACATTTTTACATGGGAGCGCAAATTACTCGCCACGTTATGAACAAATTTGCGAAGTTCAAATTCGGCAAAAAAATTCGGTTCTATTTTCAGAGTCGAATATTTCGTTTAAGTATTTAGTTGAGACACTTTTATAAATGTTCATGATTTACTTCCCAGCAACCAACCAGCTTTGTGTTTCGCGTCCAGACGTTTCTCGATGTGATAGTATATTATGTTTCTACAACTGATCCATATTATACGATGTGAATATGGTTAAAATAAAGTAAAATAATGCTTATATATGGAATGTAATACGACAATTGGGTTTATTCTCTTTTTCACATCTATTTTTACAAGTTTTCATAGCAAAAGTCAACATTTTGCCGTGTTATTTCGTAAAATGAACCGATGATGCCTCGACCATAGTTCGCACAAGAATGATGACGTCACGTTTTCAAATTTCACTTGAGGCCATACGCGAGCACAGCCGGCTCCAATGGAACCGGTATGGGGAGTGGGGATAATACGCTTTTATTCACTTAGGGCAGGTCTACTAATATTCATATGTCTATGGCCTTGTGTAACTATCCCTTTAAAAAGTTGATTGATCAAAATTAATTATTCTAACTTTGCAAACTTTGCATTATGATCCTTGGATTTTGTTAGTAATGGGTTTTAGTGTGTAAATAGTCAAGTGTAACTAACATTTACCTTAAAAATAGCCTGTAGAGTACGGCGCTGCAGGTCGGTGAAAACCAAACGAGGCTTCTTCGGTGAAGGAAGCAGCTCCTGGCTCGTAACCATAACCTCCTCCTTCCTCTTGCAGCCTTCGCCAACGGGAAGTAGAGAAAGCACAACGGAAATTCAAGCATCTGCTTCACTTAGCAACAAATCTTAATAACTAAGTGGGACTTAATCATGGAAAGAAGAGCGACAACTAGAGTAGGAGATTTTCAATTATAGTCAGGTTATTCGTAATCTGGGAGTGTTAGTCTTTCTTTTTAAAAATAAATAAATTAACTTTACTTCTCCTCCTTCCTCTTACAGCCTTTGCCAGTGGGAAGTAGAGAGAGTACAACGGAAATTCAAGCGTCTGCATCTAAAACTTAATGACTAACTGGGACTAAATTGAAAGGTAAAAGAAACTTTAAGGGCGGAGACGGTTTACAAGTAGTTCCAGTAAGCACTTAGGCCATAGGTCCATTGTGCCATCTCCCATTTTACTTCAATCCTTTAACAACAACCCAGTCCCTTTAATAAAGTTCACCATGGTTGTTATTGGGTATGTGGCTATGTCTTCTGGTTCTACTGTATGTCTCCCCAGGTATCTAAACCTAGTTCCCACCAGGGCAGGACATTGGCACCATAGGTGAATTGGAGTATCTTCATCCTCTTCACATTTCCTGCATCTATTGGTTTTTCCAATCCCAATATCTTCATGTGTCTCCTGAGATAGCAGTGTCCCGTTAGTAGTCCTACCAGTTCCCTCAGCGAGTTTCTGTCCATATCGAGTAGTTTCTTAGTTCTGTTGGATTATTAGTTAAAGTGTTCCTTTTGACTAAGGGGATAATCCTAAAAATTCTTGAAAATTTTTAGACTTTTGTGGGATCACACCAGGTGACATCCTTTGTTGGGAAAAAGAAACAGAACTCACTTACAGTAAGTGGGAGGGACTTACTACGTAGAACTGCAGGCGTAAGCCCTTCTTCCAAAGGAATATGCAAGTATTCGATACTGATGTTGTGAATGCATATCGCAAACAACTTGTCGCATGCAGTCCGTACACGTCTCTACTAAAATGCCACCATCTCTCGAAACGTCAAAACTAGCTTTCATAACCTCACTCACAACTGCTGTAGCTAACATTTTTTTGTTGACTGTTACTTGCTTTGTTACAAAATGTCTGACACAGACTATCATTTTTGCTAGACTATCATATTTATTAATTGCTTCGCCATGTTTAAAGTCTGGATGTGAATGGTAACGACTTTGACTGTCAAGTCGCGGGAGACTGGCGTCAATGACAATTTTTACAAAATGTTGGCGACAAGAGTCCGTGTACAAATCTTCGGGTAGATGTATAGCAGTAGTCACCAAGATACTTGAATCATTGAGTATCTGATACTTGCGTTTGCATCCCCCTGGACTAAGTGGATGAGGGCCTTAGTATTGGCGAAAGTCGCAAGAATGTGCAAAACTGCAAACATTTGAGGGGGGCCTATATTAAAAGCAAGAAGATGGAGAAAAAGATCCTTTGTTTTTCAAAGGTGGCTGTTATTGCTGCTGTGGTTTCAAATTGGATTGTGTTGCGCAGAAACCAACCAACCCACAAATAGTTAAATTCAACTTTTTGATGAATCCTTACTTCATCGATAGTGATATTTTCATTTACTGAAGACACCCAACCCAATATTCTTTATTAAAATACTAGCTGTACCCCGTCACGCGTTGCTGTGGCTCAGTCATTCTGTGCATATCTAGAAAAAATAGCATGTGTTGCTTTTACATCCAACAGATGGTGCTGTTTTTTTTTTAGTATATTTTTACCTATCACAGGTAACATCTATATAATATTGGTGTATAAAAATTTCAAAGCAATCATTGAAGAACTTTTGGAGATTTAAGATTTTGAACAAATGAACATTCACTATTTAATTTACATAGATTTAAAAAAATCTAACTTTAACCATTTTTAACACAGTGATGTAATGTATATTTTTTTTTAATTCTGCAAACATTTAAATGCGATTATCTCAACTTGCCAATTTGTGGGTTGGATGATTTCTACACAACATGGTCCAATTATGAACCCTGGAGTGACTTATGAGTGGAGTTATTACTCAATTGAATAAATAATCCACCTGTCGTTTAAGCTGCAGAAGGTTGTGATATTTTCAAAATTGTTAGTACCAACTACCGCTAGGAGATGGCACCACAAACAGAAAGAAAAAATATTTTGTTAAAATGGTAACCCTTTGATATAAGTACTTATTTTTTATTACATCATTCAATTAAGTTACTTACATGTTTTTAAGAAAATGCCAGACATTTTAAACTGCGGAAGTTAATATTATTATGCGTGATAGCTATATCGCTAAAGGCCTTACACACCTCTCTGCAATCAGAGGTGATTTAGGGAGAGTGATGGTGGGGGTAAAACTGGCGTCTTATCTACACACCCGCCCCTGCCACAGTATGAAACTGATTGTGCAGCAAAGCGTTCGTCGATCAAGATGGCGCCAACCCTTTCCAAACATCAGAAATGGGAATGACTATGGAACATTCTTTCCGACCTGATATTGGTCCCGATTTCGGAGTTTTTGTCTCCTCACGCAGTGATCAAGGAAGCGATCTAGAGTGCTAACCACCACTGCCCCGATATTGCCTGCGATTGCAGGGAGGTGTGTAAGGCCTTTTAGGCAATTACCATAAAATAAGACATAACATGAGGTCATGTTTTGTGTTTCAAAAGTCTGACTATTCATTGTTTAAATTTCAAATTCAGTCTCAGTACAAATTCAAAATCAAATGAAGTGGCAAAAAGAACAGTCAGTTACTGTCATTGGTTTCCACTCAAATCTACATGGAAGCGTAACATAGTAATTATAAGAAATGAGATTTGATTTAGTATTATATAAGTACTAATATATTTTTTTTAATTTTGGTGTGTTAAAAAAAATAAATTAAAAGCAATATAATATGATACTTACTGCCACGTTGAGGAATCTGAGCCGCTGTAACAAAAGAAAGAAATTTTATAAGTAAAAATTTTGAGTCAACAATTTATTCGAAGCTAACTGGTAAATAATAGGCCAAGACAATCCGAAAGCACTCTATCTTGGTCACAAGCAAACATTTAAAATGTTTGTAAAAATAATTACTGAGACTAGATCACATTTAAACAAGAAAAGAAGTTTTACTTTAAAATCACATGAAGTCAGTTGAAATAATTTGTCTATGGGGTAATTGCCTATTGAGGCTCCTTTATTCATGCTTATCTTCTGTATATACCTACGTACATAGATGGAACATTGGAGAATTTAAGACACCGTTACCCGATGGACGTATTTACCCCAACTGGCAATCCAATGACTATAATAAATAAGCTACAGATAATCTTCGATTCTTGGAGAAATGGGGCTTAAAAATACAGTAATCCCTTATTACGTACGTTTTTTTTAATCTGTTTTCTCTTATGCATGGTTGATACAACAATATAACGACAAAACTAATTAGGCCTGCCCTGTGCAGTTTTAGCAGTCCGGGAGCCCAGGAGTCAATGTGCTAATAATACCTAACATCTAATGCCAAGTTAACAGCCCTTGAGGTTTTTACTAGCGCCAGGCGAGGTTTGCTAGTCAACTGTACTGGGTATGAACATGCTAGGTATTTCCTTGCCAAATAGAAAACAATTTACTAGATTACGAGCGACAAAAGTTACTGACGTTATCATCAAAATCTCCAACCTTTGGTGGAACAATGCTGGGCATATGGCGTGACTTCAGATTAATTGAATCACAATATCGTTAGATGGTGGATTTGGTTGTGAAAGAGAAGCAAAGGTCGCCATTAAAGAACTGCTGGCTTGGGTTATTGTAAACAATGCCAAAAAACAGTAAAACTTGAGAAATTTAAGGTAAGTCCATATCCAAAACTGGATGCCAGAACGCCATAGGTCATAAGAGATTGCTGTAATGTATCAAATTATTGACTCAAACGCTTTTGTGAAATGTAGTCATTTGTACTTTCAAATCATGCCAACAGATGTCTCTACAATGAATTATTATCAGGGAAAAATATGATTTATAACTAAAAAGTTTATTACCAGGTTGGAGAAACTTGAGGTAGGCCTATGTTGAAACTAGATGCCAGAAGGCTCATATATCAAAAAGGATTACTGTACCGTAGACTCACTTTTATGAAAACACTTTTTTCTTGAAAATATCTAGTTAGTCAATATTCAAAGTATTCAAATTATGATCATAAATGTCTTTATTAGAATTTTCTGATGGAAAAAACAAGTTGATCGAAAAGTGAATTGACAGCTTGGAGAAAGAAAGAAAAACTGCGGTTGTTTTGAATACTAGAATGCTCATGTTTCGGGATTACTGTATCTTAGATTAAAAAAATTAAATGTAGTTATTTATACTTTCAATTTGTGACCAAAGATGTCTCTACACAGGAATATTTTGATGGAAAAACATGATAACATTGAGGTGGATGATTTATAAATAAAAACAGTTTTTGATAACACACATAACATTATATAGTCTAGTTAGTTTATAAAGCTATTCTTCTATGTTTTGACAGTATTGTTATATGTGTATTAATGTAAGCATGCAACAGATTTACTGACAACATATAATAAATATTTAAATAAGCGATTGCAACATTAATTTTCTAAAATGGGAAACCTATAGCTCAAACCATTGGAAACATTAATATACATAAATATATATAACACTTTTATGTTGGTTGTTGGTTTGGAGGCTAAGTCATACTTTTCACCCTTTTAAGACAACTTTTCTGAGAACCTCGCTGTGACCATCATCAGAGCAAATGTGAACGAATCTTTTGTGGCCTTGGCTCAAGAAGAAGTACTTAATCTTTAACACCCAAAAAACAGCCAACATAGTATCGTAAAAATCTTAAATCTTTAGACAAGTAAAACATTGATTAGAAAAATATAAGATATCGTTTTTTTATAACAGATTTTAAGTCCTGGATTCAGTAATAAACCGGCATAGATATTTCTTCTTTTTTATATTTCCTATTATAATTTCCATAGTTTTAATGACACGATTGTTATCATTGATATAGAAAGCTGGATTCCAGGCATTTTTTGCAATCGTTAAAACGTTTTACATTTATTATTCAACTTTATAACCAATCTCAAAAAAATTGTAGATGAATTCAAAAACCTTTCTTTCGACAGTAAATAAAAGGTTTTCTTGCTTAAGGTTAAACGTAACGCTCGTTGTATTCTACGTGTTCACAGATGGTGTTAATTAATTAATTTTGTTTAAATACGCTTTTGCAAGGTATTGCTTTACAGTATTAAGACAAATTATTTGTTTGCGCCCTCATATACGCAATATGAATATGAATAAATAGTTTTGTCCATATAAAAACTCAATTCTATCGAGAAAGGCATACAAATACAATATTGGATTGAATCATCGGTAAAATATTGTATTTGTATGCCTTTCTCGAAAGAATTAAGTCTTTAAACAAACAAAACTATTGATTCATATTCATATTGCGTATATGAGGGCGCAAACAAATAATTTGTCTTAATACTGTAAAGCAATACCTTGCAAAAGCGTATTTAAACAAAATTAATTAATTAACACCATCTGTGAACACGTAGAATACAACGAGAGTTGCGTTTAACCTTAAGACAATAAAACATATTTTTTTTGTTTTATTGCTATATTTGGTTAGGATCTTAGCTATAATGACATATATGTACATGTAGGTACATCCAATTAACTTAACGTTGTTTGGCATTTGGGATATTAAGCCCTTTGCCCTACGTCGTCCTTCTTGAGCCAACATTTCAGAGAGCTTTCCAGTGTTCATCATCAGAGCAGATGTATAGGGTTATAAAAATGCGCTTTTATTTGTGCAGCATGTCACAAAAGTTAATCCTTGTCAATGTGGATTATTGTGGACATTTCTGGAATTAATCTCGTTGTGTGTTAACCCGTTACCATTAATGTAGATTAGGTGCTTATAAATTTCAATTTACAAGCTTGGTAAGTTCTAGGATTACACTTTTCCATTTTCTACACATCTGCTCTGATGATGGACACTGTAAGGTCATCTGGAATGTTGAATCAAGAAGGAGGAATAAGCACATTGCGTCTTGATATCCCAAAAGTTCAACAATTGGATGCAAGAATCATAAATAATATCCAATCAAACTGCCTCGATGATCTTCTAGTTGCTTCAGCGCTGCCATCTATTGGTTAAAAAGCGAAACAAAATAATAAAAAAAACTCTTTACCTCTGCGGCAATGTAAACTTTATTGGCAACTATGGATTTTCAGCGGATAATTATCGGGTAGGGTTTCAGGATTCAGCTTTTGGGAACAAATTTCAACACTAGCGGCATACAGTTATGCTCTTGGCACATTCAGGAGTTATCGCAACCAAAAAATAAGAGAAACACCAAACGATCTGGCTCTATCGCCTTCTATCTTCCTACGACAATGCAATATCTAACATTCTTGACCATTATGAAGCTAGTGTACAAATCAATTCTTTTTTAAATCAATTAAAAACTAATTAAACACAGTCACAAACGTTTTGGAAGAGTGACAAACCATTTCACAACTGTTGCAATTGAAAATAATTCCAAAATCTTTTAAATTGTTTTTTGAGGTTATGATTTTGTGTCAAATATTTTATCTTTTATGATATATAGAATCAATTTGTACAGGCAGCTTATAAAGATCTTTTTTATATTAGTTATGTTTTAACAACCAGCGTCAAAGTTAACAACAGCGTTTTGTCATGTTAGGAACGTTAAATTGACAACCGGTTGATGAGTCTTTAATTTTAAGGTTAAGTGTAAACAAAGATGGCTGCTTTTGTGACAGAGCCAGTTTGGTGATAAACAATATTTTAATTAATCAAAAAAAATAGCCTTATTGATGAAGTTAATCATCTTTATAAGACACATTAGTGTTTCACAAAATGTCTTGTTGTATAACAAGTAAGATGTGCATTCTTAAATTGATTTCGCTGCGATAGAGTAATAGATTAATCGATATTTCGGTTGGATTTTAACGTTCCGGGGACGGATAGGAGAACATAAAGGATATATTTTTTGCTTACCGACCTCTGGAAGAATTTATTTACAGCTTTCATCAGGTGGAAAGAATTTTGAATGAGATGATACGAATAATGAGTTTTGTATGGAGGGAGAAAAAACCTGGAAACTTTGGTTTGAAGGAAGTTTTTTGATGTTGCATGGAGTAAAAGTGTTCCAAATCAATGATTTGAAACCATTTGATAAAGATACAGTTTATTTAAAGAATCGCAGGGTATTTTGGAAACGAATATAAGTGTAACTGTGTTGTAACATCAAAGAAAAAAAATATATATTGGGATTTAAAAGGGAAGCTATTTTGAAATTGAGTGGGTTGATATTATCGTCGTTTTGGGAATAAAAAAATCAATTAAGATTTTAGCAGGATTCTGTAAGCACCGTAATTTGTGCATAAAAGTTATATTATTGAACAAATACAATATGGTATTTTGTATTGAACAGAAAAAGAAGAGGGTTAAGAAATATAATTATTGAAAAAAATCTTCCATTCAAGAGTTATAATCCTGAGAAAGTTTTCAGAAATTAGTACAATTATATTGTAATAAGTTTGGCAAATGTTATGCTGCGTATAGATATGATAAAAGAAAACGCGCGAGCTCAGGGATGAATTATGGGAAAGGAACGAAGCAACCTCACGCAAAATTTTTCGCCATTTGCGTTCCTTTCCAAACAAGTCGTGGTTCAGCTCGGCAGTTCGGCTTGCATGTTTATACGCACCTTTACTCATAATTTTCGAATTCATAAATAAATACGTCTAGATTAGGTATTTTAGAGAAGTTTCGTTCAGAGAAAAGTTATCCTGGAAACAAAGTTTCAAGGATTGTTGTAATTTTTTTAATTAAAACGAAAATCAAGTGTTTGCAACAACACCAATGTTATGGAGTTTTGTCAGATAGTTATTACTATTTTGAATGCAATGATTCTATGGGAAGTAAGGAGCATCGTATGCGAATTTGCATATTTCTGACAGGACTAGATCAAGGGTCGTAGAAAGTTTAAGAAAAAAAGGAAAATATAAACCAAAACATTTTCTGGTTTGATTTTTAGAATGCTTTGAATGAGAAAGCAATTACATTGTTTTAATCAGGGATGTCACCTGCCGACATGGATATTATTCCATTAAAGTCCATGAAACATAACCTACAAAAAGTGACAGTTGTCGAGGTCGGTAAAACAATAACCGTGGTTGTTTGGTTGGGACGGGATAGTGCAGGACTGATTGGTTCAGGGTTCAAGGTTCAAGGTTCAAGGATCAGATCTTGGCAGGGCAGGGCGGGGGGGGGGGTAGGTCGGGGTCAGGCACTGGGGCGGATCATTGCCACTCACGGGAAACAGGGCGGAGGGGCCTGGGGCGGCGCCGGGGGCCCGCCGGGGCGCCGCTCGGGGGCCCGCCGGCGGGGGCCCGCGCCTTCCGAGTTTACATTGCCGCCCTCCGCGCGGTTCTCCTGACAGTCTGCAACCACAAGAACAAACGGCACAGGTGATGGCAGATGGTTAAACTGATATTGATCTGATCTGACCACATGAAACCTTAACTTGCTCCTTATCAAAATTCTTATAAATGTTAACTGGCATCCTAGCGCACGGGATATTATAATATCACCTTCTATAATATATAACACGTACCCGACAGACTTTAACCAGCGATTCCTGTGCATACTTGGTGTTAAAAGTGCAACCGTCGGTAACTCTCAGATCACCTCCAATGTAAAAGTAGTTCCAAGGATCAAGAATATAATTATATCTAGGATTGAAAAGGATACTACAGTGGATCACATACGTGAGCATTTAGAGGTGAATAAAATTACGGGTTGTGAAATTCAAAAATTCGTCGCACACTCTCAGGAATACGCTGCATTCCGAATCGGAATAAAGGAGGAATTGTATGAAAAGCTCCTGCAGGAAGACTTGTGGCCACGAGGAGTGCCGGTACGACACTACAGGTACTTTAAACCGCGAGAAACTACTGCGACGCCGCAAACTGCATCTCACCAAGATAAGGCACCGAGCGCCCGGAAGTGACTAGATGGCGATGATGATGTCACTCATTCGTCTCTCTACTACCAGAATGCCCGTGGACTCAGGTCAAAATCGCAGGACTTCCTAATGAGCGTGCTAGGGCAAGAGACCGACATCATTGTAATTACAGAAACCTGGCTGAACAGTAGTGTATATAATGCACAGCTGTTTGATGAGCGCTATGAAATACACAGAAGAGACCGTCACACAGGACAGACAAGAGGAGGAGGAGTACTGGTCGCCTTGCGGCGGAATAACGATGGACCTCGTGCCGAGAGACTTCAACATCTCGAGACTGACGGAGAAAATATGTGGCTGAAAATTAATTTAAATGGATTGAAAATATACACATGTATTGTTTACATTCCACCGGCATCACCTGTTGAAAGGTATACTAGCCTATTTGAAAATATTATCTCAAATCACAAATTACTAAATAACAAAAAAATACTGCTAATAGGTGATTTTAATTTCTACTCGTGTTTAAATTTCAAAAACACTACTTCTGAATTTTCGTATGTATTGGATTTGTTTCAAATGTCAAACAAAAACTTTGTATTAAATTCGAAAGGACGTTCATTAGACTTAATTGTGAGTAACTTTGATTTGAATGTGTGCAAGTCTATTTCTTCGCTAGTTAGCGAAGATCCTTACCATCCATCACTGGACGTAGAGTTTCTTTATATGAAAAAAAAATGTAAAAATGAACCAGTTAATGATAACAATAAATTTATGAGTAAAATGCGCGGGTGGAAATTCGAAAATGGCAATTTTAAACAGATTTATAATCACTTACAATCGCACGATTGGCAACTTTTGATGAATTTTGATAACGTTAATTTAGCCGTAGACTATTTCTATTCTACTATTTATAATTACTTCGATATGTGCTTCAAAAGGAAACGCATTCCGAAGAATGAAAGAAAGTATCCTCAATGGTTTTCCAATGAAATTATTAGTGATATAAAGCGAAAGTTCAGACATTTTAGAAAATGGAAGAAAACTGGACTAGTAAGAGAACGTGAAATGTTTTGTTGTCTTAGAGCTAAAGTTAAACGCAGTATGCAATTGGCCCATACAAATTACATTAATATCATTGAAAAAAACATCAAATCTGATCCCAAGTCGTTCTGGAAATATGTCTCATCCAAAAGAAGTGATGGTGGGTTTGTCGACCATGTCACTTGGAATGGACAATCACACTCGGGAATTGATATTCCCGAAGCATTTGCGGACTATTTTAAATCGGTTTACAGTCAGCAAGTTACGGATTTAAGTTCATTTAAACCGGGGAATTATACATCATCAGCAGCGCAGAATGTTGATATTCCTAATATCACAAAATCTGATATGTTAGCTGCAGTTAAAAAACTCAAAGCGAAAACGTCATTTGGACCTGATTATATTCCGTCATTTTTATTAAAGGGTTGTATTGAGCCTTTATTAATACCCCTACTTTACATTTTTAATTTTTCACTTAGCACGGGAACATTTCCTAATTTATGGAAGATCTCTAAAGTTACACCACTGTATAAGGATGGGGATAAATATTTGGTCTCTAACTACAGACCAGTAGCGATCCTCTCCTCTCCGGCAAAATTGTTCGAACTAATAATTCATAAATATATCTACGCCCAAGTAGAACCTTATTTAATAGACGAACAACATGGTTTTAGATCTGGCAGATCAACTGTGTCAAATCTGATGGTCTTTACGGAATATGTATCTCAAGCTCTTGACGGTAACAACCAAGTTGACGTCTCATACAACGACTTCGCAAAGGCTTTTGATACCGTAGACCCGCTGATACTCTTAAATAAATTAGACCGTTTTGGATTCTCGGTAAAAATTTTAAATTTATTTGCAAGCTATTTATCAAGTAGACAGCAATACGTAACGTATGGTATTTCTAACTCGTCGTACTTTCCCACAAACTCTGGGGTTCCTCAAGGGTCTAATCTTGGTCCTTTACTTTTTTCCCTTTTTATTAATGACATTCATCATGCTATAAAGTTTGCGAAATTTTTGTTATTTGCAGATGACTTGAAGCTATTTTTAAGAATCCGGACCTTAGAAAACTGCGCACAGCTCCAGAGAGACATAAATGCTATCGTGGTATGGAGTGAAATTAACAAATTAGGTTTTAATTTTAAGAAATGCGCCATAATGTGCTATACTAGAGCAAACACTGTGATTTATTACAACTATAGGATGTCCCAATGTTCTCTTAAACATATTTCTGAACCGAAAGATTTGGGAATAACCTTTGACCCACACTTAACATTTCACGTTCATATTGAAACGATATGCAGCAGGGCTTTGAGAATGCTTGGATTTGTGCTATGTAACTCCAGGCATTTCTGCAGCTCTGCCGTGGTTCGCTTGCTATATTTTAGCCTAGTACGTAGTATTTTGGAAAGTGGCTCAATAATATGGGGACCAGGGGATGCAACGTACACTTCTATGGTAGAGAAAGTACAAAAGAAGTTTCTACGTTATCTTTATCTTAGAGACTTCGGGTACTATCCCTATTTATACCCATCAGCCTTCCTTTCCGGAATGCTAGGTATCGATAGTCTTGTCAACAGGCGGAAAGCTGCGTTGCTGATGATGGCCTATAACTTGTTGAACGGTCACATCAACAATCCAGAAATTTTGAATAAAATTTTATTTTACGTCCCTGATAACTTCGCAAGAGCGCGTAGACACAAACCATTCATTCTTCCGAGATGTAGGACTAACTTACCATCAGCAATGCCTCTCGGAAGAATGATAGGCCTTCTTAACTCACTAGCCTCTGACATCGACATTTTCCACCTGCACATCACTAAATTTAAATTGCTAACTAGGCAATTATGATTGTATAATGTATGTTTGTTAATGGATATTTTTATTCTGTAAATATACATGTAAAATATAAATAAATAAATAAAAATGTCATTTTCTGAAAGCCTTGGCATCTACATTGGGGTAAATAGGTATGTACAATAATGTAGGTACATACACAGTTCAAAACTGTAAGTATTAGTTTAAACATTAACGTGTTTATTTGATCTTCGCTGAGTGCTGAACCCGTGAACTTTGGGCCCAGAGCCGAAGTTATTACCGATATGCCACGAAGCTCGTCAATTATCACGTCACCATCCCAACTCCTCATTTTTTGCCCTCTTGAATATTTTGACCCTTCTGACGAAAAGGTAATCTTAAAGTTCAGGCAGACAGAAATGAAAAGCACAAAAGCACGTGTTTTGGCTCAAAAATAAAAATAAAATCCGCATGGGTCGTCTTTTCAGGGGGATTTGGAATAAAAATAACGTTTTCTATTTTTTCACCGAATTTCATACAGTTCATGGCGGACATTATTTGCCACCATCTGTCGTCTGTCATTGTTTTACTTAACTATATTATGTGGAAATGTTTATTTCGTTTTAAATAAAAAAAATCTATAATTAGGTGTTCATTACTGATTGTTACTATTCGGAATAATGTAACCACTCACAAGATCGATAACTTCGGTCTTTTTGTATGAAACAAATTGGTCTTCTATTTAACCATAGATATGCCAATATATAGACAGTACAATTCACATTCGGAGCCTACTTATTTTACTAAAAAAATTTAATGTTTGAAATGTCAAAATATTTCTTCACTACAAGAACGAACCACTCAGTCATTTGCTTCTGATTGAGAAATGAGAGTCACAAACTGACGGACATCTCGCTAATATTGGATAAACAATATTATATTCAACGGCTTACTTCGAGATCAAAATATCAAGCAACCATAAATGATTCACTCAACCAGCACTCACTTTCAAACAGTTCATTCCATAGACTTTCAGAGTTTTTCATTGGTGGACATTGTTAGGCAACAATATTTCGGTTTCAATTTACGTGATCTATGGTTATGTTCAAGGTGTTGCCATATTTTAAGATATATTATTTATTTTCTAATGGCAACTGTCTGTATCAAATCGTAACCTAAAAAAACCCGAAGAAGCTATTCCAAATCAATTTGAACTCGCGAAGAGAGGGGAAAGATGTATGAACAATACCAAAACCTACTTTAAAAAATTAATGGCGTATCCCATTCCTTGTCTCATCAAATACCCCAAAAATTCATTAGCCGTTATAACTGCGTTAACAAGACAAAAATAAATTTAAAATAGTTCATTATGCACCACTTTGCGAACAAATCATGTCACACAAGATGGCTGCCAGGCAATTTCCCCCCATCCTAGATTTAGCTTGTTTCAATGCCATGTATACAAAATTGAACTAATACTCTTTGAGAATGAACATAATCTATTTATTAAGAAAAGTGTGTGTAGAGGACGGCCGCGTGGCAGACATCCGCTATTTGTATAACAAATTAACAGTTTTATTCCGAGGTTATTACTAAGAACACTGTCACTGTCTGTCAGATGGTACCTACATACATAGCATACAATAAAAATGAAAATTTTGATAAAAGAGTTGAATAATTAAATTGCATTTAAAATTAAAGGTATTTTCACTTTGGTCTAGTCCCAGATTGGAACAAGGGGTAAAACTCTAGCAAGCCGAAAATTCAAAACCCGGCGCGCGCAAGTAAATTTTATTTGATTAATTTGTGTTATTTCACAATTTATTCAATTAAATAATATATAGTATACTTGCAGCACGTTCCAGAGTGGAAGATACTGTCAGTATCGCCTTGGTGTAACACCACTATTCAGAATTTAAAAGTTACTTGAATTGGATTTAGCCATGTTTTGTGGCCAGATTTGAATAGCCAGGTACTCCCCCACCTTCCTCTCCTCATATTCTTCCCCTTCTCGCCACTTTCAGCATACCTCAAATAGGGATGCCATAGTTTCATTTGCTCCAAATGGTTGGGAGCTGTTGGGACTCTTGTTCGGTATTCACATTTAAAAAAATGGCTTAATAATCTCACCCTACCCACCCCTCATACCTTTCCTTTCCAGACCTTTCCTTTCACCTCCTACCCTTATAAAAAAAATAAAAAAAATAAATAATAAATAAATTCATGAACATACAACACAACAATTTTAACATCGTTACAGCGGCGAGTAGCAGGCGTCCCCGGTGCGGGCCAAAACTGTTGGTAAATTTTGCCAACATTCGCGGCCTGCACACAAATTTAAATTCCGTCCATCACCATCTTTTGTCCCAACGTCCCAACCTTCTTTTCCTATCCGAAACTCAGATAGCCGAGCCGCCAGACTCCTCCTATCTGGACTGCCCGGGCTTTACCCTCGCAAGCAAATTCCGACTGAAAGGAGGAGTCTGCCTCTATAGTCGAGCTGACGTCAACTGTGTGCGACTATTGAGTCTGGAAAACTCCAGATTCGACGTAATGTGGGTGCGCGTCAATCTTGCCAGTACGGCAAGATTCTACGCATGTCTATACCGCTCACCGAACCATAGCGAATCAGACACTTCCGAGCTCTTCAAACATTTGAGCGATACTATTGATGATCTCTTGCCCCGCTACCCTTCGGCCGAGTTTATTGTTCTGGGGGACTTCAACGTTCATAACGAACCATGGTTGAAGTTCTCAGGCCCAACGGACTCGGCTGGCCGACAGGCGGAATCCTTTGCCATTTGCTACGGATTAGAGCAATTGGTTCAGGAGCCTACAAGGGTTCCTGATGTCCAGACTCACCGCTCCAATCTGTTAGATCTTTTCTTAACTACTGTGCCACACGGTTATAAGATTGACGTCACAGCGCCTCTGGGATCATCTGACCACTGCCTAGTGACGACATCAATCCCCGTTAGCCTCAGACCAACCAATGAGAGGCTGAGGAGAAAAGTGTGGCACTATAGGTCAGCAGATTGGTTCGGTATGCGGGCCCATTTCAACGCTTTTCCGTAGTCAGCTGTTTGTTTTCGGACTTCGGACCCTTCAAGATGTGCCCAGGAGATTGGTGAAGTCATCAAATCGGCGATGGATGGCTTCATACAATCGACTACTAAAGAAACTGGTGTGGGCTCAAAGCCGTGGTTCAGTCGACAATGCTCCGAAGCAGTCCGACGAAAAAACGCGGCTTACCGAGCCTACAACACATCTCGAACGCCCGAAAGCAGATCAGCATACAACAAATCGGCAAAGGAATGCAAGAGAATCATCAATAGGTCGAAATTCGAACACGACCTGCAGATCAGCAAAAAGCTGGCGGCCTGCCCGCATGGCAGCAGAGCATTCTGGTCGCTTGCGGGCTCAATAGGTCGAAATTTTTGCAAACCCAGTTTGCCACCTCTTACCAGACCTGACGGCTCACTAGCAAACACCGCCACCGAAAAGGCTAACTTATTAGGGAAAATGTTTGCGGAAAACTCGACCCTCGACGACGGGGGTGCTGTTCCGCCGTCGGTTCCTCACTGCGGCTTCTATATGAAAAAGCTGAGGATCCGGCATCGGGATGTACTCCACGTCATACGGGGGCTCGATGTTAACAAAGCTAGTGGACCTGATGGAATACCTGCCCTGGTATTGCAGAGGTGTGCTGCGGAAATAGTTCCAGTTTTGACAAAGCTCTTCAAAATGTCCCTGAAGTGTGGCACTGTGCCCTCTGGTTGGAAAAAAGCGGTCATTCACCCTATTCCCAAGAAAGGTGACCGCTCCAACCCGGCCAACTACCGCCCCATAGCGATCACATCAGTTCTGTCCAAAGTGATGGAACGTGTGATCAACGACAAACTGCTCACATACCTCGAGAAGAACAAAATTATCAACGACCGTCAATACGGATTCCGGCGGAACCGCTCGTGCGGTGATCTTCTCGCGTATGTGTCGCATGTTTGGGGGCGGTGCCTGGAACGTCACGGTGAGACCCAAACGGTCGCACTAGACATATCCAAGGCCTTTGACCGGGTCTGGCACCGAGGACTTGTCAACAAATTGCATTCTTACGGACTTCCCGCATCCCTGTGTACGTGGATTGCTGACTTTTTAAGGGATAGGTCGATTCAGGCGGTTGCTGACGGTTTCACCTCTTCCTCGCACTCCATAAATGCTGGCGTCCCACAGGGATCGGTTCTGTCTCCGACTTTGTTTTTGTTGCACATCAATGACCTTTTGACATGTGCACCGATTCATTGTTACGCGGATGACAGTACAGTTCATGATAGCTTTTTGTTTGACAAGCCCCCAAAGGGCACACAAACTCCAACGGCTCGGAAGGCTTTGAAGCAGAGAATGGACGGTTATCTCGAGAGTATTTCCTCCTGGGGTAAAAATAATCTCGTCGAATTTAATGTTTCAAAGACCCAATCCTGTCTGATTACGTCTAAAAGGGATCCAAATGATAATCTAGTCTCCTTCAACGGAAGCAATCTTCCGAACAGGCCTTCCATTGATATGCTTGGTGTAACTATAAGTGACCAGCTCAGGTACGGGGGCTCCATCGAAGCCAGAGTAAAGTTGGCCTCTCAGAAGCTGGGCGTACTGTACAGGGCCCGCAGATACTTTAATAGTACACAACTGCTCACCCTGTACAAATCGCAAGTGCGCCCTACTGTCGAATTTGGCAGCCATCTCTGGTCTGGAGCCCCAAAATACCTGAAAAAAACCCTTGACTCTGTGCAGAAACGGGCGGTCCGTTTGATAGATTCCCCAATCTTAACAAACGGACTGCAATCTTTAGAGCACAGGCATCAAGTAGGTATGCTGTCCTTGTTCTATCGGTATTACAATGGAAGATGCTCTGAGGAACTAGCGTCATTGATCCCTTCGGCACCGGTGCGTAGTCGGGATACACGCCAAACGCGCGCCCAACATTTGTACACAGTTGACACTTGTCACATGAGAACGGGTCGCTTCTACGATTCGTTCTTAAGTTCAACAGCTCGGCTGTGGAACGAACTGCCGGCCTCTGTGTTTCCTCCCTCCTACAACATGGGACTCTTCAAGACCCATGTTCACTCCTTCCTCTCCAAAAAAAGACCCTCCACACAGCATCCCCAAAGATGACATAGGCCCCGAGGGAAATTATTTTCTTCAGGGCCTCCTGTGTGGAGTAAATATAAAAAAAAAAAAAAAAAAAAAAAAAAAAAGTAGTTAGGTACTTCTCCACCTTTCTCTTCCTCATCTCCTCCCCGTCATCACTACCTTCATCATCACAACAAACCGCAATTAGGGATGCTATAGTCTCGCTGGATTCAGACGATTGCGAGCAGTTGGGACTGTTGCGCGGTATTAAAAAGTTAGTTTTTTTTTTTTTGTTGCAATTTACATATTTTAAATAATGCCTAACTTCCAATTTTGGCCTAATTTATACATTCTGTAAAATGATTCGAATGAATTTTAAGAAATTTCATAATTACGAATGTTTGTGGTTATTCTAAAACGTTTAGGAAGCACTGGATCATTTCAAGAACTACTGCTGAAAAATTTCAGAATTATTATTGGTAATGTATTTTATATACTCTGTGTGATATGGGGTCATGTTTAAGAGATGTGATATAAGTCAATAAGCAGAATTATTACTTAAGCCCCCGTATACTCAATTTCTACCGATTTATAACAAGTTTCTCGTTAACTCTATAAGTTTTTAAGTTCCAAAAAATGTGTGTTATTTTTTAAGATAAAATCTGTACATTTATTATGCAGAAACGTTAATTATATGAAATTCCTTCGATAGAAAAAAAAATCGCAAAGTAAGCTCCAAAAATTATTAAAAGCATGTTTTGTTCTGTTATGTAATAAGGATGTTATATGGATGAAAAAATTCACAGTGTATCTTTAAATGCAGAATTTTCACTTAATTATTATCGTTGTTTTAATATTAGCGCGCTCCCTCTAACATTCGTATTTACATATCTCCCTTTCAAACCATCTTTGAACGCTTAATACGGGGCCTTCAGAGGAATCTATTGGTATACCTTATATTGTACCTAGGTAATAAGCATTAAAATCGCTTGATAAACGAGTCTAGAAACGTTCGATTTCAAGCACAAAACTGGTTTTTATTTATTTTGTTAATAATTTTATAAGAAAGCAAAAAAGTTAATCAAGTGAAACTATCACAGATAATCTTAGCTATAGTACTGTATTTTTTTAAAGTTGTTTACTTTGTTCGTTCATACATTTCTATTGAAAAAAAATATTTTTTACTAGCTTACATTTATAGTTTTTATTGAGTAATTTATTTTTTTATTTGTATTCTACTCAAGCGAAACGATAGGAAAACCTTCAATTTATCTAAAGCATTTTTTTGGTATTCATAATGTACACCGGAGCGGTGCGAGTGGGAGAGGAGCTATATGACAAATGAAAATATAGTAAAATATAGACTACAACATATTTGTGAATGCCACAGATTTGTACTTTTACGATAAATTAACAGGCTTTATTAATAAAACATCAATTTAAGAATTTTTTATCGAGTTGTCTTTATAATACATGGTTTTCCAATAAGAGGTGTTATTTTGAATAGCCCGCTATTTCGGTAGATGTTACTTTAAAGCTGTCATTTTTTGACATTTGACAAGTAAAAACTACGCCATTAATAAAAATGGAACGATACACGCTTCAACAACGCATTGAAATTATTAAAATTCCCTTGAGTGAATCAAATGCAAATCATCTTGAGTGATGAGGCCCATTTCCACATCGGTGGCTTCGTCAACAAGCAAAATTGTCGCATTTGGGGCTCGGAAAACCCAAGAGTTATTTTTGAAAAGCCTCTTTATCCTCAACGTGTGACTATTTGGTGCGGTTTATGGTCCGGTGGAGTCATTGGACCTTACTTTTTTGAAAATGAGGCTGGAGCAACAGTTACGGTGAAAAGATTACGCTATCGAGAGATGATTAACGATTTTTTTATGGCCGGAATTGGGTGGTATTAATCTGAACAACGTTTACTTACAACAAAACGGCGCTACGTGGCACTCAAGCAACGAAACTATTGATCTTTTACGATTGAATATCAAAATAACACCTCTTATTGGAAAATCCTGTATATCAGACGAAACAAATAAAATTGTTGTATTGCAAAAATATTCGGATTTTCATTTTAAAAGGGGCCCGACATCATGATAATAATATTTGTAATTTACTAAAAGTTTATCAAGAAAATTGTTAATTCAGTCGTAAGGCTTGCAATCCCGTTTTTAACCGGAATTACAAATAATTTGAGATTCTTAATAATAAGCATTAGGCACTTTTCTCCCTAGACTAGTCAGTCAATATGATAAAATGTGTTTTTAAAATATCATCTACGGTCCAGAGCTTTAGTCGTGTTTTGTGAGTGGATTTGAATAGTCAGGTTCCCCAACTTCCTTTTCCCAATCCTCACAACGTACCCTAATTTGGCATGCTAGTCTCACTGGCTACGAACAGTTGACACTCTTGTGCAATATTCACTTTTTTATGGATTATGATGAAAAGATGCGAAACCGGTTAGGAAAACTAGTTTGACAATCAAAAGCAGAAAATAATTCCAAAACTTTTGATTTCTAAATTTATTTATTGTTTTGCACATTTAACGTTCATGACTCCAGAACTCACCGTACGTTTTTGTTCTCAGACACAAACAATTTTTCTTCTTTATAGTAATCACTCTCAATACATTTTGATATGGCGTCTTATTTTAACATTCTACGAGAAACTCTCAGAAAAAGAAAATAAAATTACTTAATAATAATTAGATTTTATCATCAAGCCTAACTTAATTTAAGGCTGTAGGAAATTCTTGCAAAACCAACATATATATATTAATATGTGTACAACAAAAACATATATATTAAACTCACACCATCACATATGACGCATACAAATGCAGGTGTTGGCACTTCCTATATGTAGGTGTTTGTAGGTACAACGTTGTATATCATTATATTATATGTAGGTATGTAGTGTGTAGCACACTTCATATAGGTACATGACGTAAGTAGTAGCAAACCAAGGTTGACTACAGTACAGGTCAGTGTCACGTGATCAAGTCAGTGCCATCGAGCAACGATAGTTTGCAATTGGCGGCGATTGTTGTTGATACTCTTTGTTAGTGTTGATTTGTGTGTTTGTTTTTCCGCACGCACATAAAATAAACAGAGTGATTAGACTATTTTATACATTGAAGATTACTTAGCGATAGCGCTGACTTAATTTGACGGTCAGCGACAAACCCTGCAGGAATGAATCTAGTTATAAGAGTATGTTAGAACGGTATGTTTGGAGTCATGAAATTTTATCAGCTTCTCTGACTGCAGGATAGAGGCTCCATTTTCAAAAATGAGTTACGTAATTTAAAAATCCATTTGTCATCAGAAATAAGGCAGAACGCATTTTTTCTACATCCTGCAGCAATATAATAATAAAAAACGAACTATAAATCTTAACTATAACAGTTTTTATATAGGTATATATATATTTTTTTTTGTTTCTAGAGAAATCAAAAACGAAGATGATCTCTGGCGTCATGAAATTATTTCAAGGTTCTGCAGCTTTTTTTCAGCTCGACAGTTCGAACGACAGTTCCATTATGAATCATGATATAAAAAACGTCACATTAATTACTGTTCCTCAAATTTCAAATGTACGACAAAAGAGATATAAAATCATCTTGACTTAGGAACATAATCATGATCATCAAAAAAGTACTAAGTTCGGTCGTGGGTCGTCTGCTTGATTCAATGAACTCGGATTTGTTTTGAATTTAAGTGTCATTTTCAAAATTGGAACTGATTATTCTAACATTTCAAACGAGCGATAAAGTACCTACCTGTTAACAATATATTATTTATACAGAAAATATTTTAATAAACTTTTTTAAATTGGAACTGATGTGTCAAAAATTCTGAATATCCCGTGATTTTTCACGGGTCAGTTTTCTAGAGACCCAATATTATACAAAAATTAAATTTGTACAAAATGTTCACTTTATTCAAAGTTTGTTAGTGTCCCGCCAACCGCCTGTTGCCAACCCCCTCCCGGGTGGTTAGGAATCAGGGTGGCCCGGCGCAGGGGTATTTGTGTGGGAGGGTGAAGGGGTGGGTGGTCAGAGGGTGGCCGTATCGATTTTCTCCTCCCGCTAAACCCACCCCTCCCCCCACCAACTCACAGCTCGCTGCTCGTGCCCGGTGCCTTATACAGGGTGACACGCTCACACGGGCGGGCTACGGACGGACGCACGAATACAACCTTAAAATGTGACGGTATAGGGTGTGCAGTTAAAATAGCGTCATAATAGACTGAAAACTTAACATAATATATGTATTATATATTTTTGATTACTTGATTTAAGGCGATGCTATACGTTGTAATGCAAAATCATGTGTTTTTGGTTTGAAAATTTGGTCGCCTAGAAATGTTTCAGATGCTTTAATTAAATACTGCGAGTGGAATACATCTTGGCCTTTGAAATAATCGTGTATTTTTTAGATAAGCCTTTTTATAAGCCCAGAGAAAAATAATGTATAAGGCCTATGAAAACTGCTTTAATGTTCAAAATCTACTACTTACGAACCCATTTTCGGTTATGATTTTATTGAATAATGTGGAAAATTAGGTTATTTATAAAATGATCGAAAAAAAAAAAAATATTTATGCCTGAACATCCACAAAATAAAATAAAAGGCACTTTTTGGCCATGTTTTTTTCTTGCATAAATCAAAACAGGCGGATGGTGTTAAGCGGGAATTTAAACCTTATTGCCATCTACGTAAGGGTTATTATTGATAGCGGCTCAATTTAAAATATTACACAACGTAATGCATCGCCTTAACTTGATAGAAACACATCAATTTATAACATAATCTTTATAAACTTTCAACAGACGTAATTAATTTTAGATTTTTGCACATAACTCGTACTCTTTATCAACCATGTAACGTTTTGTACAATACTGGTATATATAGCGCCGGCTAGGAAAAATCACAGAACATATTATGATTATTGTCAGATTGATAATTACGTGTTAGCTAAAAAGCGCAGATCGTTGAAATCCGACATTTAAATTTAAACAAAAGAAATACATATGTTCACAATGTGACGGACAGAATTGCCAAGATACTGTGAAAAAAGTGCGTCAAGACTGTCTTCGGAACCATGACAAACACAAGACTTACTGAGGTCTGCAAAAACCAAGTGTCCTCTTGAGATAGATGGAGTTTGTAATCTCAGCTGTTCCAGATGTGACAAGGTATATATAGGCCAGACAGAACGGACGATCTCCAAAGGGATGTCATAACACTTTCGAGCATGTAAACTCAGCCATCCTGACAAATCGGCAATAGCCGAGTATTTAATTAAAACCTGCCATTACTTAACATTTATTCCTGAAGTCCTGGGAAGACCTTAAACGCATAGAGCATGCCTAATTACGGAGGCAATGGGTATAATCTTCAAAATAAGCTAAAAGAAAAAGTTGTTAATGAATATTCATTTTGACTTTTAAAAAAGTCAATTTATAGGTATCACATATAAATAAAAATCAAATATGCTAATCCGAGACAAGATCTAGGTTACAAACAAATTTCATTAGAAACTTTGTAACCATTTAAAAAAAGAAAGCTGACAAATATATGGGAAAAAGTAGTGGCGACAAAAATGACGTTAATTAAATAGGTTCCAATGGTCGGGTGGTTTAAGACGTCTGTCCCGGTAAGACAAAAGATCCTGGGTTTGATTCTTAGTTGTGACCGTTATCTTTTTACTTTTCTGTGTCTTGATCTATTTTCATGTTTCATTTAGTATGCACTACAATTCATCAAATTTCAACTTTCATTTTCGTGTTCTGTGAAAGTCATATTCAAGTTCTGTTATTATATCATTATAGGCTAGTTGCTTGCTCTAGAACTGAAATAATAACTGAATTTTCACAGAACTTGGAAATTGAATTTTAAATTTTAAGAAGTGTTATTTTTTTATGCTGTTATTTTTTCTACTTATTCAATGACAAATCGAAAGATCATTCATGAATTCTTTCCGCTTCACAAATCCCAAAATAATTATAATATCTCGTGATTTTTCACGGGTCTCTGCTAGTCAGGTAATAACATTACAAGAAACAGAACTGGAGAAAAAAATCTGACGCACGTTTCAGTCCAATTGAATTGTAAGAATTTTATATTCTAAATTACCATAACGGTTGCCGGACCCTGTATATGTATGTTAATAGGGATGGGGTGCATTTTGTGTGGAGTACGCGATGTATAATAAAGGGGTCCCTGCCGTAGGGCGGATTTCATACTTAGTGGAACGGACATCCCTAACCCTGCAGTGAGTATATATTTACAGTTTACAGTTCGGAGTGAACTGTAAACGGTGCGTATCGCGCTTCCAAAAATTAGACCGTTCCACACGAGTCGCTTCTGATAGAACCTTGGATGAATTTGAAGCAATTTTGCTCAAAATATTATAATTTAAAATTTCAGAAAAAAATTATCTTTTGATGATTATAGTTGAAGTATTAAATAATAAAATTTGTGAATAGCGGTAAATTATAGAGTTAGAGTATTGTCTTTCCAATTTTGGTCAAAAAGTACGAGTAAAAAAGCGTAACAAAGATGGCCTATATTTTCAAGGGTTCAAATATTGCATCGCCTAAACCTACCGTCCCAAAGATATAAACATTTTTCTATATTTTGTAAATCCTCCAGGAAATGTTTTTAAGATCACAGATATTATACCTCCTTAATTAACAATAACATGTATCTGTACGCTATATTAAAGTCATTGGATGTGATTCAGACGAAACAGTGGATAGAAGTATCATTAAGTATAAAGTATCCCTATTTGCCTCACATTCCAGGGTGGAATATACTCTCAGTATCGCCCTGGTGCAAGATCACAATTCAGAACTGAAACGGCTTTATTTTAGTTGAAACGGCGTGTTTGGTGTTCAGATTTGAATAGTCAGGTATTCCTATACCTTTCTCTTCCCAGATATACCCCAATTGAGAATGCTGTAGTTCAACCATACTTAACAAAAGCAAAGCTTTTGAGTGCGGCCCCAAGCACATTTATTATTAGGAACATGTTTTTTTTTAATCTGGCATTTTAAATTTCGTAAATCTTGATATTCGTTTCGACGTTGGCGCACAGATGAATTTATCGAATTTAAGAACGATACTAATCTGAAAGCTATTTTGAATAAAAAATTAATTTTTGGAAATTAGTTCCTGAAAAATACAAGACTGTATTTTTCCAAAATGAAATATGCAAAAAACGTACACAGAAATCGACTTACTGATTCTCACCTTGATGAAGTATTGAAGGTAGAATGCAGCAATTACAAAACCCGATTTGTCTGAAATCGTTGAAAATTTATTTTTTTCTTCATACCAGTGGTGATATATTTATGTGGCCCGAAGAAAAAATGTTGAGTATCATTGCTGTAGTCTCACTGGGAGCAGTTGGGGCTCTTGTGCGGTATTCTCATTAAAAAAGAAGCAAGTAAAAGTACACCCTCCACCTGATTATTGCATATTATTATAAATTATATTATATTGGTTTATAAATTATAAATTACATATTCCTATACAAAACATAAATTACAATTACCTCTTGGATAAAATGTCTCTATTGAAACTTTCAGAAAGAAGAATAAGCACAGATTTAATACTGTTAAAAAGAATACTACATTTTAAAATTGGCTGTCCCGAATTACTTCAACGTATCAATATCCATGTTCCCAAAAAATCATGCCGACATTTCTTACCTTTTTACTTCAATAACACCAGGACACTAGCTTACCAAAATTCTCCGATTCCGAGACTTCACAATCTCGGAAACAAATATTCTGATCTGGGTGATATATTTCATTTGAAAACTAATCAGTATAAATGTTGTATATTCTATCACTTTTATTCTTCTAGACACAAATAGACCTATGTACCCATATAACTTCTCCGCTTCTACTATTTTGTTTTTTTGAATTTTTGAAATTCAATTATATGCGTGAGGATTCATTTTTTGCCATTATGTTTACATTCTTCTTTATTGTATTAATTTTTAAGTGTTTTCTCTGATACAAAATGCGTTTATTTTTTTAAAGAAAAGCCTACCAGGGCGTGTAATAAATAAATAAATAAATATTAAACTCGGCGCTTAACTCGCTCTCCACCAAAACCTCCTAGATCACAAGACCGGGACAAGCCTCCTAACTTGTATGGGATTTTACAAATGTTTTCGTTTTCAATTTATTCTTATTCATTAAACATAATAAAATGTCAGGAGTTTGTTTTTTAGGAGTTTGTTATTTTTTTGTTTAAAAAAAATCTCTTAATTTTTCACGAAACCATGTTAACCACACTTTCTCAACTAATCTCAATGAACTGATTCGCCCACTGTCTTTTCTTCGTGTGATCATCTTTACTCTCCAATAAATTGCTCGGCCGAGTAAAAAAGCGAGTGACTCGGCAGGTGTAATTCGACCTTAACCAATTAACCACGGAGGCCGTCAATCGGTATTTATAATAGATGACATATGTACGTTTTCAGTTATTGCGTGCTGTCAATAATGTATTGTCATTTTGACATTTATTCATTGAATTTACACGACACATTTATGCGGCATTTTCGAACAGACTGGGATTAGAAGCGACACATTGATCAGAATTATTGTCTTATTAACTTCAAAGACTGTATAGACCTATTTCTAATTATTGTTGTGGAATTTTAAAACTCAATGTTGACTATCGATTCGAAGTGTAGATTTCTGAATGAACTTTGAAAGATTAGAACTTTTTATTCCCCCATCTCCTTTACATCTCCACTTCCCTCAACCTCACAACATACTCCAGTAAATTGGGAACGCTAATCTCACTGGTGGTAGGGAGATCTGGTCACAAAGCACGGCTTAAGCCATAGAATGGTAGTCATAAATAATCGGTAGTTATAAATGGGGTGTTATGCCGTGTTGCGCTAACTCCTTCTTTAGCCAACGTTTCGGACAACGTTTTAGTGTCCACCATCATTGCAGATGTGTCCTGTCTTATCTGCCCTGAAGATGGACACTGTAACGTTGCCCGAAACGTTGGCTAAAGAAGGAGTTAGCGCAACACGGCATAACACCCCAAAAACAAATAACAAAAATACTTTTGGCCGTGAAAATCTTAATTCATATTTTGTAATTTTACAAATTTTAATATTTAGAACTCCTTTGTAATTTTATGTTTAAAATAATATAATAACTTTATTTAAAATTTATTATTTATTCAATCTTACATTATTTATAAACCAAGTTCCACTGTGCAATTATTATTACGCGTTACAGCTGTTTCGCCTTCCAAAGACATTATCAAACTATGGTGAAGCCATTACAGACGATCTGATTACAATATAGAATATATTACAAGATAAAACTTAAATGTCCCCATTTTCACAACCTTTAGTCAAATTAAATAATACAATACTTATTAATTAATTATGACAACTTTATAAGGTAAATAATCACAAATAATTCCCGACAATTTACTCTGAAATCAATAAGGGTATTAAAAATAAAATCAATTTGTCAAAATATTTTTACTAAAAGTACCTATATAACTAACTATCTAACCATCACGCCACTTCGTGCCATGTCTTCCCGAGTTCTTCTAACATAACACTCCTTTATTCGTTCATTCGCTCTACATGCCCAAACCATCTAAGCGTCCCTTTTTTAAATTTAACTCACTATGCTTACATCAACCTTGCATTCTTTGCAGATCTCCACATTTCTCACACGATCATACATGGTTTTTCCACACATACGCCTCAGGGATCTCATTTCTGGAGCATTGAGTCTATTTTCATCCTTCCTCTGCCTGTTTACATGCCTCACTGCCACACCAGCACAATATTGTGGACTGCTAGCTTCGTTTCTGTTTTCATTTTTTTTGCTAGCGCCAACCGCGTTCAGTCCTCCATTAATGGAGTTACCTGCATTTACCCTTCTTTCAATATCACTATCAGCCTTCCCATCTCTCGTAAACATACTCCCTAAATACACAAACTCATCCACCTGTTCCAAGTATCCCTCATTCGCAACTATATTGCACACTGTTTTCGTACTCTCTCTTTCAAACACCACGACTTTAGACTACTTGCATTTATCATTAACTCATTCTTCATACGTACTTAATTCATCCTAGACACGAGAGACTAGATCTTCTGGAAATGTCATCACAACTGGTTGATAATGCTTTCGGAAGGTGAAAAAGCTGTCAGGCATAACTAATTTCTAAATTGAAATAATGAAATGGAATCTTGGAAGTGGAAATTAACCCACTTTCCGAAATCCTATCAAGCTGAAACTCGGCAGATATACTCTTTGTCGATGACAATGCATTCTGTCAACTTTTGGTGCCACTCGTGTACACACACGTGCGCACACATGCATTTTTATGACATTATTAAAATACATTTATTTGAATTTTGAATAGACTCGTTGTCGATGTGTTAACTTTGACGATGAAGACACGTGCGCGCGTAGACACGCATTTTTTTCTGTAATTGGATGATGTTGATAAATAAAAATTTACAGCAATTAATATACAAAATAAATGTCAGTACTATCTGTTGTATCTCTGCTTACTAGCAGATTTAGTGTGTGTTGGGAACTCTTGATTAAGTAAAAGGTTCTTTACTCTTAATTGCGTGTATTTACGTTACAATAAATTAAGTCTGGATTTAGCTATACTGTTCACTACCCGAGGGTTGGTAATTCTCTGTTTCTACTAGCTTGAAGTCTGACAAGGATACTCCACAGGCAATTGCTACACACTGGCGACATCTGTCGGACTCTGGAGTAAGCTTTATGGCTGGTGCCATCTATCGCCAGAATACCCAACTTTTTACCATACATCACACTATCCAATTAGAGGCTGGCTCGCAAAACTACTCAATTACCATTGTTGAAGCAGTCTCTAGAGAGGAAGGTTTAATCCTCGTCAAACCAAAAAAAAACATGTACGAGTATTAGAATTTAGAAAACACGTTATTCTTTGCAGGTTTTTTTAATTGTATTTTTTAATGTATTCAGTAGTAGTGAGCAAATAATAAAGCTTATAGGCATAAGGACACTTCAAAATACACTTCTATCGCATTATCTATTCAGTGCTAAAATTGGACATGTCCTCAAGAGAATTATAAAGCGAATACACCCACGTTTTCTTTGATTCTCGGCGTCGAACATTATTTTCTTCCTGGAATGAAGTTAATGTGAATTCGAATGAATTTTGAATGAATATGAATTTTACAATTGATCGATGCAGTAGTTGGTAACGTTTTTGCCTCGGAGTTTTTTTGTATATTTCGAAGTGAATATCGTTTATTTTTAAATAAAATGCAAAAATAATTTTAATCGCTTCTCATTTATTCCGCTTTAAAAAACGACGAATCGACGGAAAAACGCTATATTTGATTATTTCTGTCTGTTTCTTTGCCATTCGCTCTGATTTGCAAACGGTTTTGTTTATATATTTTTATTATTATTATATGCCACGAAAAAAATTTAATTATTTTTTTTACTTCTAAAATCACGTAGAATCACCTTTTGAAGTTAGCGCACTTTACCCCGGACACCCTGTATAAGCGGCCGCAACGAAATTTGCTTATTTCAACTGACCATTGCGTAATATTGGAAAAATGGATAAAAATATTTTAAATAATCGAAATGCTCAGATCGAAAAAATCTCTACTCTAATGTAGATTTATCAGTTTTCCGCTTGTATTACGACTTTCCGGACACCATGTAGGTATATTGGCCATGATATCAACATAAGGAATGAGTTTGAATCGCTTAGCATTACAAATGAAGCCTTTCGAAGCTCGATTCATAATATATCGTCATTTTTTTACTAATTACTGTGGAGCCCCCTTCTTCTGGTGCTCTAAACACGATCTTGCTTTGCTGGATACTTAATCCTGCCCTGTCTTCGCAAAATTACGAAGTTTAGTAACAAGTTAAGTGCATTGTCAGATCTATAATAGATCGTATAAGTCAGATCGATAATCTGCTAAATAATAAAATAGATAGTTTCGAATTGGTATCCATCATTGGCAGAGATGTGCAAAATGGGTACCCAAAACCATTTGAAATGCAAAATGGAAATGGGTCAAAACTTTTCCATTTGAAAATGCAAAATGGTTTTTAGAAAGGCATTTCAAATGCAAAATTCAAAATACCTATTTTCAAAATGCACTGAAAATGCAAAATGGTTTCTCAGGTCAAACAATTAAAATAATTAAAGAATTTTTAACCAATTTTGTCATTTAATAATGGACATCAATGTAGAACAAACATATTACATGATGGTAAATCCAAAAACACCACGACTACAGATTATGAAACCACAAAAAATTTGCGCGGGACTAATGTTGCCAACGTAAAAACATAGAAACTGCTATCTAACATTTAATATTACAGCGTCATGGCCTCATGTTCAGTATTTGAATCAGTATTTTTTGTAATGGTATCATCAATTTCCAGGGGTCCTACCAGGGAGCAACTTGACAAATGTAAATTATCTCTCATAGCGAGGTTGAGGACCGACTGATATTTGGGGCTTATGAAAAAAAGATGAGTGGAGATAGTAGGAAGAATGTTGCAAAAAAGCATTTAAAATGGAAAATGTATTGAGAAAAGCATTTAAGATGCAAAATGCAAAATGGTTTTTAGAAAAGCATTTAAAATGCAAAATGGAAAATGCCCATTTTGCATTTCCATTTGAAATGGATTTATTTGAAATAAAGCACGTCTCTGATCATTGGTTTAAATGTTCCAACGAGGCGTACCAGGCACACGATGCTTCAGCCAACAACACAAATGCAGCAAATAACTCACCAATTACTATACTTAAGCCCCCGCATACCCTATTTCTACCGATTTATAATAAGTTTAATAGTTAATTGTTTAGGTTTTTTAGTTCTAAAAAAATTCCACAACAACTTACAAATTGAATGTATTAGTGTGACAATTACACTACGGTTTCGTGCTACAATTCTGTTATAAATAGATTACAGGTCTTTTATCTATGTGAGGATGTTGTGTCGGCGCTCTTTATTGGCAGCAGACACATGTGAGGGCTATATTAGCGGCGGAAACATGCCTGAGCGGATGACGAGCCTTGTGCTGGCACAGTTGGTGGACGGGGTAGTCTCTCTCCCTGCAGCAGCTGGTAAAGTTCCTTCGCTACCTAGGACTCTTGCAGCAGAGTCTCCATCTTCTGTCTTTGTCGAGCGTCACAGCGGTGCTGCCAAGGTTTGTTGTCTATGTGAAGATGTTATGTCAGCGCTCTTTATTGGCAGCAGACACATGTCAGCGCTATATTGGCGGCAGACACATGCCTGAACGGATGACGAACCTCGTGCTGGCACAGTTGGTCTAAATAACAAATGTAGATCGTAGGAAATAAATTGTACAGCGCCCTTGAGGTGATTTTTCACAAAAACGGCGCTCTACAAATTATCCAATTATTATTATTATTATTATTACTATACCATTGGTAAGACTTATGCTTTGTTATTAATATCTGATGTTATTAATATGCCCCTATTGAAGTACAATGCTGTACTAATTAAAGATTTTAGCAGTGTATATTTTAAAGAGGTTACTGCATAACAGGTTTTTTTAATTTATTTCTCTCATTAACATTGTAATAATGTATATTTTATTTTCTTTTGTCTTGTTTACTCATATATTTTTTCTTCTTTTACATTGTAATGTGACTGTCAATAACTATCAATTCTAAATAAATAAATAAACAATTGATGATATTAAATTGAATATCCATTAAATATCAAGTGGTAGCCCTGATCGTGATGGCCCCCGTTGATCTCATTAAAAGATTTAAGAAGAGATTGTTTCTCTCTTTATAAGAATTTTAGAGAAGCAAGCTTACGCATCAAGTGGCATTCCGTTGAAGTTTCTATTCTACAACCTTTGTCCTTTACAGCGTTCTCAGTTGCTTAACTTCTCGAGCTAAGGCTACATTAGACTCTAATAACAGGGGTTTGCTCGACGCCCTATTTTAATAATTTTTGATGAACGTATTACTAAAATCTCAAATGTTTCTAGAGGTTTCCCTACGGATGTAAGTTATTTATGTTTAAAATTAATAAAACACAGGAACTTACCATTCTTTAGGTATTATTGAATTTCATAAAAAACCTGTATTGGTTCCAAACAGCAGAAATAAGACACGGGAATGAGAGATCTAATGCAATTGCCATTCAGCCTGGAGTACGACAAGGCTGTATCCTGTCGCCACTATTGTTTAATCTCTATTCCAACTATGTCTTTAAAAGAGCCCTAAGTAATACTGAGAAAGGTCTTAAGATCAACGGAGTTGTCATTAATAACATAAGATACGCAGATGATACTGTATTACTAGCTGACTGTATCGATGACCTCCAAGACCTATTTAATCTTGTTAATAATGCTGGTGAGCAACTGGGCCTAACAATCAACGTCAATAAAACAAAATGGATGACATTTGGACGACTAGATCACTCTGAATCAGTGATACAGTTAAATGGTTGCAATGTCGAAAAGGTCGAAAGATTTAGATACCTCGGCAGTATTCTCACGGAGACTCTTGACCCAGATGTAGAGGTTAGGTGCAGAATTGAAGCAGCAAGAACTGCGTTCATTAAAATGAAATCCCTCTTCTGCAATGATAATATCAGCTTAAAACTAAGGCAGAGAATGCTAAAATGTTATGTGTGGTCGGTCTTGTTGTATGGATGTGAAACATGGACCTTGAAAGTAAATACCATGAACAGGTTAGAGGCTTTTGAAATGTGGCTTCACCGGAGAATACTCAAAGTCCCATGGACCGACATGATCACCAACACAGAAATTCTCAGGCGGGCCAGAGCAGAGAGAGAACTGCTAAGATTAATAAAAATCAGGAAAATTTCATATCTGGGTCATGTACTTCGAGGGGAGAAGTATCACCTGCTCCAGTTAATATTGAAAGGCAAGATAGAGGGTCGCAGAGGGCCTGGTAGGAGACAAATGTCTTGGCTGCGAAATATACGAGAGTGGACCGGCATTAGAAGTGTGGAGGAGCTATTCCGGGCAGCGCAAGACAAAGAGACATTTTCCAGAGTGATCGCCAACGTCGGGGGGACCTGATACGGCACATAAAGAAGAAGAACTTACCATTAAAATATTATGTAAAACGGTTTGAAACTTTTCTAAAACGTTTGTTAACTATAAAATTAGCGGTAAGCACCATATTTTATTTTTTAAGACGATGAATTAGTAACTTCCCGAGGGATCTCTCTAGAAACATTTGAAATTTTATTAATACGTTTATCAGAAATAATTCAAATAAAACACACGAAACATCGATTTTCTAGGCCTGCTAGGGCAAAGTCGACCGTAGGTCTATCCATTACGTCGGCCGCGCGCTGAATATTGTTTTTACATGACTTCTACACTTACGTCGTTAAGATTTCCACTTTATTTTAGAATTTATTAGGGCAAATTCAACCGCCGGTCTATCCAGTACACCAGAGCCCCGCGTGGCATTTTTTTGTGCACGGCTGCTTCACTTACGACGTTAAGATTCTGACTTTATTTTAAGTATTGTCTTAAGTATCATCTTTACATATTCGGAGAAGAAGATCCAGATATGTCTGGACCAAAACACATTTGTAAAATCATGCCCGGAGAAAGCAATTCAAATAAAAAATGTGTAATGTTTTTGAAAGGTAAGGTGTGATTTATTTTATTTTACGAAGTTCAGGAGCAAATATTTAAATGTTTTAAGATAATTTTCCGAAGAACTTCATTTTCCATACTATACAATAAAACCATAATCGAAAGGGGGTTCGTAAGTAGGAGATTTTTAATTTTAGAGCAATTTATAGGCATGATACTTTATTTTTTTCAGGGCTTATCAAAAAAAGCTCGATTATTTGAAAGGCCAATTTGTGTTTTACTGGCAGTATTTAATCAGCATCTAAAATATTTATAAGTGATCTAATTTTCAAACTAAAAACACAGTAGTGAATCGCCTTAATTTGTTTGCCTCGTAATAGTTTTCCTAAACATTTTCCTGGTAACATTTTCTTTTCGTAATATAGATGGCGTGCGTGTAGCTTATCTTTTAATAATGTGGACGTTTCTCGTGTCTTAATTTTTTCACTATTAAAAGTTTATTATTTTAAGTGAGCTAAATATCTCTATGGAGACCAAAATTTGATTTACATTTTTTACTCCAAATAATGTCAGGAATCATTGGTTAAAGAGTGTCAAGTACGTCCCTTAACACGCTGTATATGTGGTGTTAAAGGACGTACACACAGGATGTTATAGAAAAAAATCTTTATAAAAAGCAATGGAAGTTCGCCAAAGCTTATTTATCTATTTTATTTCTACTATTGTTATCTATTATTCTACACCTCCCGAAGTTAGTGCATTTTACCCCCGGACATAGTGTGTAATATTATTCTTATCATCGTAAATAATCTGGTGTCTTTTGTTTGTTTACTTATATAAAATTATACATATTTAGAATTTGATATTCTTGATTACATCAGTTGTTTGGTCTCCATTTTAGAAAATCCACATAAACAAAATCGAAGCAATTCAAAACAAATTCCTAAAATATCTTTGTTACAAGTCATTTGTAAGATTTAATAATTATGCAGAGGCAGCTTCATACTTTAAAATTGATTCACTGAGTGTACGGAGGCATCATAAGGATGCACTATTCCTGTATAAAGTAGTTAACAATAATATTCAATGCCCAGAGTTGCTAAACAAGATTCCATTCAATGTACCTGCGCGTTCAACACGCTCTTGTGTTCTGTTCAGGGTTGATCAAAGCAAACGAACTCTAAGCAGAATTTTTGCCTGAACAGACTATGCAATAATTACAATAGCGTATTATCCAAGGTTGATATTTTCAGTTGCGAACTTACCAAATACAAGAGGTCCATGAAAGAATATTTCTCTGGTGGTTTGTGAATAATGTTTATGTCTACAACTCTCTACATGGCTATAAATGTATTGTTTTGTAAATTTTTCGTTTTATACAATCTTTTGTTTTGTATAACTTTTTTAATTCATATTCCTTTCTCACAAATTTAAATCACTTATTCCATATTATGCTGTCTCAGTTAAAGTCACAAGGAGGAAATCCATAATTGGTTTTATTTTACTATATAATACTTATGTACAAACTGATTTAATGTAAACTGTCGATTTCCCGAAAATGAATAAATAAAATAAATATATCAAGGGAAGTAGTTAGAAGTGCAGCTCCGATTTATAACATATATTTCAACTGAACATTTTACACAATTTTACTAACTTATATGAACGACCTGTCACCCTTAACCCCAAATTAGACATATACGGTTATTAAAACTGCTAAACTCACTTTCGCTTGCATCACCAATCTCACTCTTCCAAACTCACATACACTACATAGAAAAAATAATCTAACCTTAATAAAATAAGATAAATAATGCATTCTTAAAGAAAAGGGTAAAAATTAAATTTTATTATTGAATGTCGTTCCACAGCTGCTTTTGAAAATCAATTATTCCGTTTGCTCTAAACGCGTGACCTTTCCTTTACCGTCGCGTCAGTTGGTCGATATCGGTTTACTGAGAGTTCAAGGTATCTTTCGGGAGAAATGAAAACTAGATGTAATGGAAAATATTAGTCTGGCTAAACCAGAAAAACGTCTTAACCTAACGTTTAAGTTCAGTTAATCTTTACATTAAGATTGATACGAGTATAAACTACATACAATTGTAATAGAATGAAAATGCTTTGTAATAGATAACTAAAGCACAAAATTTTCTTAACCATGTGTTCTGGGTTTCTTTGGGTTAAGAAAATTGGAAACTAGTAGTTATGGTAAATGCTCAGTTAATCTCTAAATTAATAGGAGTGAAAACTACTTATCATGGGAAATGCTCAGTTAATCTATAAATTTATAGGAATGAAAACCATTTGTAATGGGAAATGCTCAGTTAATCTCTAAAATTTATAGGAATGGAAACTATTTACAATGGGAAATGATTGGTTAATCTCTAAATTTATAGGAATGCATACTAGTTGTAATGAAAAATGCTCAGTTTATACCTAAATTTATCGGAATGAATACTAGATGTAATAGGAAATGCTCAGTTAATCTCTAAGTTTATGGGAGTGAAAAGTATTTGTAATGGAAGTTTATCCCTAAATTTATGTGAAAGAAAACTAGTTGTAAAATGAAATGCTCAATTAATCTCTAAATTTATAGGGGTGAAAATTAGTTGTAATGGAAAATGCATAGTTGATTTAAACTAGAAAATTATCTTAACCCTTTAAATACGCAGATTTTTTTAAATGCCAGAAAAATATCGTTTATTACTTTTTTGATTGCTTATTTATTACTCGTTACGTAAAAGCCTGCGCTTGAATAAATGAACCAAGAACCTATTTTCGTATTTCTTCTCATGTCAATTAGTTCGTAGTTATTAGTTAGTAGTTATTATTTAGTAGTTGGTAGTAAGTACTAATTAGTTAGTTGTTAGTAGTTAGTAGTTATTAGTTCGTAGTTATGAGTTGTTAGTTAGTAGTTAGTAGGTAGTAAGCCTGCGCATAAATAAAAGTACAAAGAACCTATTTTCGTAATTCTTCTCGTGTCAATTACTTCGTAGTTATTAGCTAGTATTTAGTAGTTAGTAGTTATTAGTTAGTTGTTGGTAGTAAGTAGTAATTAGTTAATGGTTATTGATTAGTTAGTAGTTATTAGTTAGTAGTTAGTGATTAGTAGTTAGTAGTTGTTAGTTAGTAGTTAGTAGTTAGTACGCAGTAAGCCTGCGCATAAATAAAAGTACAAAGAACCTATTTTCGTTATTCTTCTCGTGTCAATTACTTCGTAGTTATTAGTTAGTATTTAGTAGTTATTAGTTAGTTGTTGGTAGTAAGTAGTAATTAGTTAATAGTAGTTAGTAGTTAGTGATTAGTAGTTAGTAGTTACTAGTTAGTACTTAGTAAGCCTGCGCATAAATAAAAGTACAAATAACCTATTTTCGTAATTCTTCTCGTGTCAATTACTTCGTAGTTATTAGTTAGTATTTAGTAGTTATTAGTTAGTTGTTGGTAGTAAGTAGTAATTAGTTAATAGTTAGTGATTATTAGTTAGTATTTAGTGATTAGTAGTTAGTAGTTGTTAGTTAGTAGTTAGTACGTAGTAAGCCTGCGCATAAATAAAAGTACAAAAAACCTATTTTCGTAATTCTTCTCGTGTCAATTACTTCGTAGTAATAAGTTAGTATTTAGTAGTTATTAGTTAGTAGGTGGTAGTAAGTAGTAATTATATAGTAGTAGTTATTGATTACTAGTTAGTAGTTAGTGATTAGTAGTTAGAAGTTAGTAGTTGTTAGTTAGTAGTTAGTACGTAGTAAGCCTGCGCATAAATAAAAGTACAAAGAACCTATTTACGTAATTCTTCTCATGTCAATTAGTTCGTAGTTATTAGTTAGTAGTTGGTAGTAAGGAGTTAGTTGTTAGTGGTTAGTAGTTATTAGTTAGTAGTTAGTAGTTATTAGTTAGTAAGCCTGCGCATGAGTAAATGTACAAAGGACCCATTTTCGTAATTCTTCTCGTGTCAATTAGTTAATAGTTATTAGTCAGTAGTTAGTAGTTATTCGTTATTAGGTTAGTTAGTTTTTAGTAGTCTGTCTTTAGTAGTTAATTGTTGGCAGATAGTTATTATTAGTCCACAATAATAAAAACGTTTTGTTGTATTGAAGATGAAAAAAAATCTAATAATAGAATATTCTGATTCGTATCGATCACCCCATTGATAAAGTGCATAAAAATGTTTCATATTGTCTTGCATACAAAAAAAAATTATGTATGTTTTTGGTACAAGTACATATAAATAGAAGTTGCAGATTTTTGTTGTTCTCTTTATGACAATACATTAAAAATAGACAACATATCGACCGTCCCAATGTTTACGTGCCGTGCAATATGTCGCTATGTCCTGCATTTAAAAATCGAAGATTATAAACCGGTTGTAGTACCCAAATAACGATTTGTTCCACGTGGCAATACTGGCGGCCAGTGTACACGCGGAACTCCAGACGCCACGCGGAAATCAATATATGACGACCTCGCAGAAACCCGGGGGGGGGGACGCTTACGTGGGGAAGCGAGAAGGACTGTTGTAGCAATGTAGAACTAAAGAAACGTAGCATCGTAGCTGTGTAGAAGCGTAGCGCTGTAGGAGAAGGATTCTAATAATAATACTATGTCTAGAATCTTGATTTCTAGTTAGGTTGAGTTAGATTTGTATTATGTATTATACATATTCACGAGTGAGGGGTAAGGCTCTTGAGTAGAAATCTGAAGGTCGCGAGTGCAATGCGGCGTACGCAAGTAAATTTTGTTTGACTAATTTATGTTATTTCACAATATATTCATTCTAAATAATAAATAGTATGTTTGCGGCACGTTACAGAGTGGGAAGATCGTCTCAGTATCGCCCTGGTGTAAGACACCAGTCAGAATTTAAACTTTGCTTGAAATGGCTTGACCCGTGTTTAATGACCAGATCTGAATAGTCAAGTGCTTCCCCATCTTCTTCTTCCCCTCCCCACTATCTTCACCTTTAAATCATACCCCGATCGATGATGTTATACAGGGTTTTCCAATAAGAGGTGTTATTTTGATATTCAATCGTAAAAGATCAATGGTTTCGTTGCTGAGATTCCTCTGAGATCTGAGATTCCTCTACCTGGGGGAGTATGGCTACTACCCGTGGCTCTATCCTACTGACTTTCTCTTGGGCATGCTCGGTATGAATCATCTACGGGTCAGAGGAGATGTGCATATTGTATCACACTTCTTCAAACTGATACGTGGATGGTTTGAAAATCCGACTATCATGGAGAGTATTAGTCTCTATGTTCCTGATGGTTATCTCCGTCACCGACAGCATAGACTGGTTTATCTCCCGGCCTGCAGGACTAACTTGCCTGCAGGTCATGCCGGTGGGGAGAGCAGTGTTGCTGTTGAACAGAATCAATTCAGATATCGACATATTTAGCATCGTTGAAGCTCCCTTTAAAAGGCAAGCTCTATTGATGCTGGTATAGTTGATACACCGCTTACTTATTATGTAATAACATGTTACAAACGTACTTAAAAATGAATTTAAATATAATTTTGTAATGTTTTTAAAGGAATAAACTAATTGAATTGAATTCAGCCCCACTACATACCTGAATTGAGAATGCCAAAGTCTCACTTGCTTCAGATGATTGGTAGTTGGTAGCATTTAGTTAGTATTTAGCCTTGTGTTGTCTTTATTTGTATTTTAATTAAACATGGTTAAGAACTTAGACTGTAATTTAATTTTCTGCAGAATATTAGTTATGATGTATTATGTCTATAATTTTCTATCAAATATAATGTCTAGTCTTAGCTATTTTAAAAACGTTATATTTTGATGTTATTGAGGTGAAATTAATTGATAAGAGGTGCAGAAAAACTGGACAAAATATCATTCAATTTTATTCAAAGGTGCTCTGCAAAGCTAAAAAATGGCCATAAACTGTTGCTTACTCATCGGGCTAATTTGTTCGGTTTTGGGAACAAACAGATATTATCCGTAGAATCAAATTGTTTCGCTTTTCGGAACGGCTCGTACAGACTCATAGAAATCGTTTTAGCGTCATATTTAGAAATATGAACTAAACGGTGTTAGAAAGAGAAAACACTAAGCTTTATATTCAAAAATAGAAGCTAACCACAGAATAATAATAATGTATAATATGTCCATGAAATCAAAGGTTCCGACCGCAATTTGAGAAAAACTTATGTAACTCTTTTTTAAGGCGATGCACTACGTCGTGTAATATTTTAAATTGAGCCGCTATCAATAACAACCCTTACGTAGATGGCGATAAGTTTTAAATTCCCGCTTAACACCATCCGCCTGTTTTGATTAATGCAAGAAAAAAACATGGCCAAAAAGTGCCTTTTATTTTATTTTGTGGATGTTCAGGCATAAATATTTAATTTTTTTTGATCATTTTATAAATAACTTAATTTGCCACATTATTCAATAAAATCATAACCGAAAATAGTTTCGTAGGAAGGAGATTTTGAACTTTAAAGCAGTTTTCATGGGCCTTTACATTATTTTTTTCTGGGCTTATAAAAAGATTCATCTAAAAAATACTACAATATACTATAAATGTATTCTACTCGTAGTGATTAATTAAAGCATCTGAAACATTTCTAGGCGACCAAATTTTCAAACCAAAAATACATGATTTTGCATTACTACGTATGGCATCGCCTTAATTCATTATTTTCAAATGAACGACAAAAAGTGAGGTGGCAGTAATGTTTAAAATACTGTAGGTATATATAATTATGATATTAATTCCTAATTTTAATTCAGTGTTTAGACGAAAAAACATAAGGGCCGCCATTTTTTATATTGATTTACAAATTTTAATATCTCAAAAGTAATGTTTATTTTTAATAATAACATTTGAAAAAGCGAAAATACACACAAATTTTCTGACTTTATAACAGTATCTTCGAGAAATATAACGGTCCATATACCAGACGTCTGAAGGATTGAACATTTCATACATTTTTACTTAGAAGGCTTGAAAGTGGCAGAGGAAGGGTGAAAGCATGAGCGATTGAAATGAAATCCCTGAGGCGTATGTATGGTAAAACCATGTTTGATCGTGTGAGAAATGAGGACACCGCAGAGAATGCAAGGCTGATGTATGCGTAATGATTAATATTATGAAAGGGACGATTAGATGGTTTGGGCATGTAGAACGAGTGAACGAAGGAGTATCAGGAGAATATATGACGCAAATGTGAATGGAAAAAAAAGTCGGAGACGCCCAAAGAAGACATGATCAATTCAGACACAAAATTACAAAATGGATTAAAGAAAAAAAATTACAATATTACCGAAAGTTCATAACATAAAATAATAAAACCTACACGTAACACACAAAATCAATATAAAACACACATAACTCACAAACACACAGCATATAATATAAATATACCGATTTTAACTTTATTTAATTTTATTTGACTTTAATTTTAAATGTATATTTTTATTTATTGTTATTAAGTTTAATTTGTAGAACTCCATTTTAATTTTTATTTTTTATATATTAAATTATTAAATTTAAATTATATTGTTATTGGGTTTATAAAAACAGTTTATTTTTAAACAAGTTCTGCTGTGTAATTATTATTACGCGTGACAGCTGTTTCGCCTTCTGAAGGCATTATCAAACTGTGGGTAGCCCACTTACAGACGATACATTTATATTATTTGTAGATATGTATTTTAATTTGAATTACTGATTTCTTAATTGATTTCTGAGTAAAACAGTTTGATAATGCCTTCAGAAGGCGAAACAGCTGTCACGCGTAGTAATAATTACACAGCAGAACTTGTTTAAAAATAAACTGTTTTTATAAACCCAATAACAATATTATTGAATATATAAAAAATAAAATTGTATATTTTTAGTTTAAATTTTTCTTAATCTTTTTTTTTCTTCACTAACATTATATATATGTTTGCCAAGACCGGGTTCCGTCCTCTCTGCCCACCCCTGTCGGGAAACAGCGTGATGGTTAGTTAGTTACTTTAGTTAGCTTTAGAAAGATATCAATAATGAAATATGAAAGATATTGTAGGCCATAAATGTTGGTAATAGTTATACAGGCTAGATTTGTAAAAAGCTTTTAAACTTTAAAATGTATTCAAGGACATGATTTGAGAGAATCAGGTAAGAGTTTATGTCATAATTATAATTGCATAGATATTAAAACTGTGTCACTCAATTTGAATAGTAAAAATAGTATTTTATTGTTCTTAGTATGGTTCGTTCGAATTGTTATATAGTTAGTTTTTTTTTTTTTTTTTTATTCTTTATTTTGGCTTTCACGTATAGTTAGTTTATGCTTATCTTATATTGCATCTTAAACCTTTTTCTGTTTTCATATCTAATAATAACACGGAATTTATGTAGCACAATTTTGTTACCATGACAACGGCTTGTTTTAAATTAAGAATCATTTATTTCACGAGGTTAAAGAACGGTATTTGATGTTCTATAATAATATTGTATTCGGAGTTAATTGTTTCGTAAGTTGGTGGAAGTTAGGCGTTTATAGTTAATTATTAGTAATATCCCCGGTTAATAATAGTTAATAATTGTTTATAGTTAGTTGAGTTAGTAATAGTTCGAGTTTAGTAATTTGTTAGTCGAATTAGTAAAAGTAATAGATAAGGTTTGTGAAGAGAGTAGTGGTTAGTTTTTAATTAGTTTTAGGTATGTTGTGAGTCTGAAGGTAGTGAGTAGAGAAAATAGATGGGGAAGGGGAAGGTGGGCGAGTGCCTAGCTATTCAGATCTGGTCATTAAACACGGCTTAAGCCATTTCAAGCAACATTACAATTCTAAATGGTGGTCTTACACACCAGGGCGATATCTTCTACTCTGGAACGTGCTGCAAGTATACTATATATTACCCATACCACTCGACTTTATAAGTATATAGAGAACATATATGTTACCGACTCCGACATATAAACAACTATTAGTAGATTTATTAGTAGAGTTAGTAGTTTGAGTAGAGTTAGTAGTGGTTAGAAGAGTTGGTAGTGGTTAGAAGAGTTGGTAGTGGTTAGTAGTTGATTAGAAGAGTTAATATGGGTTAGAGGAGTTAGTAGTAGTTAGAAGATTTAATGGTGGTTAAAAGAGTTAGTAGTGGTTAGTAGTTGATAATACGAGTTGGTAGTGGTTAGTAGTTTATAAGAAGAGTTATTAATAATTTATTTTTCGGATTCACTGCCCAAATTCAAAAGTGGCATCATGTCAATAACTATTCAATGCGCATATATACAGACACGCACACACACACAAACACTCACCCTTACTTACCTTATAAACTATACACGCCACCTGGTAATTAAGGAATAAACATACCACTTAGCAGACATTACAAGGAAACATATCATAGGTACCCAACATGAAATATCTTATTCCTGTTTATTGTTTCATCTCTGTAAATCATGTACTGTTTGTTTCTATAGCATAAAATAAAATTAAAATAAAAAAATGGATGATTTGTATAGTAAGATTTTTGAGAAATAAATCCTCAAGACCGCGCAGTTATTAGTAGAGTTAATAGTGGTTAGCAGAGTTGGTATTAGCTAGCCATTTATTAGAAGAGTTAGAAGTGGTAAGACGTTGAAAAGAAGAGTTAGTAGTGGTTAGTAGTAAATTAAAAGAGTTAATAGTGGTTAGTGGAGTTTGTACTGGTTTTTAGAGTTAGTAGTGGTTAGAAGAGTTGGTAGTGGTTAGTAGTTGATTAGAAGAGTTAATATTGGTTAGAGGAGTTAGTGGAGTTAGTAGTAGTTAGAAGAGTTAATGGTGGTTAGAAGAGTTAGTAGTGGTTGGTAGTTGATAATTCGAGTTGGTAGTGATTAGTAGAGTTAGTGGTTAGTAGTTCACAAGAAGAGTTAATAATAAAAAATAATTAAAAATTGGATAATTTGTATATCACGATTTTTGAGAAATAAATCCTCAAGAGCGCGTAGTTATTAATTTATTAAAATAGTTAGAAGTTATTAGTCATTGAAAGAAATAGTTAGTTAGTAGTGTTTAGTAGTGGATAAGAAGGGTTAGTAGTGGTTAGTGGAGTTAGTAATGGTTAGTAGTAAATTAGAAGAGTTAATTGTGGTTATTGGAGTAAGTAGTGGTTAAAGGAGTTAGTGCAGTTAGTAGTAGCAATACTTAGTAGTGGTTAGGAGTTACAAGAAGAGTTAGTCGATGTTAGTAGAGTTAGTAGTGGTTATTTCTGTTAATAGTGGTTAGTAGAGTTGGTTGTTGTTAGTAAATGATAAGAAGAGTTAGTAGTGGTAACTAGAGTCAGTATTGGTTAGTAGTTGATCTAAATGGTTATTGGTGGTTTTTAGTTGATAAGAAGTGTCTGTAGCGGTTAGTTAGAGTTAGTCGTGGTTAGTAGTTGAAAAGAAGAGTCTGTAGTGGTTTAATAAAGTTAGTAGTTGATTAGAAGAGTTAACAGTAGTTAGTAATAAGAAGAGTTTGTATCGTATAGTAGATTTTTTATGATTAACAGTAATTGATTACTTCTCTCCAAATAAGAATCAAATTGAGCTTTAAATTGGTTTATATTAGTAGAATGGATGACATGTTGTGGAAGTTTGTTCTATACATCCACTACTCTATTTGCAAGGCAGTATTTCCTAGGATTGGTGGCAAAACGTGTTTTATTAGTAGTGGTTAGTAGTTTTGGTTAGAGGTCAGAATTAGGTACTTGGTTTATTTCAAGTAGAATTAGTGGATAAATTAGAGATATTTCTGATATGTAGATTTATTAGTAGATATAGGTTAATAGATAGTGAGTAGGTCGCATTAGTAGCAGTTAGTACATAACGATTAGTATTTGTCGTATTTGAAATAATTTAGTAACTAATAGCGCTTACGACAATTTTTATTTACCAAAATTAGTTTATTCCTAAATATTATTAGTTATTACTTAATCGTTATTAGTCATAAGTTGATAAAATTTATTTTTTTACTACTACAACAATATCAGTACTATTTAGCTTTTCGCTTGTACCTAGATTGCATGCAGTTGACAATAATATCGCAGAAATAGTAGATTCAACTGCATGGAATATAGTTACAAGAAGGCTATAATAACAACCTAAATAATGATAATAAATAATGTTGGCATAATACTATTCTTCTGCATGGGATCTATATAATTTAAATAGCAAATTTCATCCATGATTACAGTTCCAATAAATTATTATATATTTCACATGCTTGTAAAAGCCAAAAGCCCATATGGGCGTATAATATAAATAGTATAACAACATATAATTAAGGTATTTACCCATATATGTAAAAGGCACCAAACGAAATTATCTGTGTGACGCTTGATGTGTCACAACACCCACGCGTGTGTTTTTATCTAGCCCCTCTATACTTTATCTACGTACATATATTTTATCTACGTCTCTACGCCTATCTATGAATTGTGCTTATGGGTCAGGAAATTTTTACGGGGGCTTATGGGACGTTCGAAATTAAAATGATGAATCACGCGATTCATTAATGTCATTCGTCTTCTAATTTTCGAAAAAAAATTGACCATCTGCAAAGATAGGAATAAACTGTGCCTTATTATGAGCATTTTTTTCCAATATCGATTCAACGTTTACAAATAGGGAAATACTTTCTTTAATAGAAAATTTAATTAATTGACTTGTCTGGGGCCTAGGTCGACTAGCAACTAAAGTAAACTTGCAACTACTTGCAACTGAAGGTTTTTTTTTAATCGGTGTAGGTTAACCAGGGTTTTCCAATAAGAGGTGTTATTTTTATATTCAATCGTAAAAGATGAATGGTTTATTTGCTTGTGTGGCACGTAGCGCCATCTTGTTGAAAGTAAACGTTGTCCAGATCAATATCATCCAATTCCGGCCATAAAAAAATATTTATCATCTCTTGATAGCGCAATCCATTCACCGTAACTGTTGCTCCAGCCTCATTTTCGATAAAGTAAGGTCCAATGACTCCGCCGGACCATAAACCGCACCAAACGGTCACACGTTGAGGATAGAGAGGCTTTTCAACAATAAATTTTGGGTTTTCCGAGCCCCAGATGCGACAATTTTGCTTGTTGACGAAGCCACCGAGACGGAAATGGGCCTCATCACTCAAGATGATTTGCATTTGATTCACTCAAGTGAATTTTAATAATTTTAATGCGTTGTTGAAGCGTGTATCGTTCCATTTTTATCAATGGCGTAGTTACTAGTTGTCAAATGTCAAAAAATGACAGCTTCAAAAGTAACATCTACCGAAATAGCGGGCTATTCAAAATAACACCTCTTATTGAAATGTATAATAGTAACAATGTGGTATACAGTAGGAATGGTGAGCGTGTCGCAGACGCCCTATCAAGAGTAACAAAACTTATAAAAAGTAAAAATTTACATATTCTTCAGAATAATATTATTTCCACCTTAAAAATTGACCCAGTTATCAGGTACACTAGAATTCACAACCGCAAAACTTTAATCCAAACCATTCATAACCCCTAGCAACGCGGGTACACTTCAGCTAGTATATAACATATAACATTTGTTGATCTACTCTACATGAACATATTTGTTTAAGCCATAATATATTTCACTGGAATTCCTTATTATGGATGTGTATTTGTTACAAAATTAGTTAGTAGAAGGGTTTTTTCAATGAGTCATCCTGTTGTTACCGACATAAAGTCATGTTTTTGCAAAGCCTTACAAGTTAATAATTCGAAAGTACCTTCTACCCACAGTAAGGAGGAAGTTGAGAGAGTTACAAGAGGGGAAGTCAGTTTGAAAAATACAGGGGTTGGAGATTTATAATTTATTTATTAATATTAAGTTAGCTCACATTGTCTTGTGTGCTAACAAATTAATAATAATAATATTTGTATAAAAAATTTAATATTATTAGCGAAGAATTCGGTTTTTTGTGGGGGAACCCTTCTGTAGGGAATATGCGGGGATTCTGGGCATTTCTTGATTCATTATTATCCAACCATATTGAAACATCATTTTTACAATAATTGTGAGAACGTGCTATAGATATTTAGTTTTCTTTCGCAGCAAATTAACAAAATAAAATATATTTTCAAAGCGTGAACGAAAGAGAAAATTCGAAAAACACCGGATAATAAAAAAAAACAAAATAATGTTGTTTCAATTTGCAGTTAACGGAACTTGTGGGGAATTTAAACGGTGACCGGATAAATCATCACAATGATAATTCATCACATTTTAAAAAGTTATGTAAAGTCATGGAAAGTGATGAAACAAAATCTTTATTAACTGGGTTAAGTAGGTTAGGTTAGGTGAGGTTTAAATTTTTTCATCGTTTCTAATGACTTTAAATCACTTTTTAGAAGTGTGTTGAATTGTCACTGTGTTGAGTTATCATGGAACCATTATTCAACGAAACTCGAAAATGAAATATTAATAATATTTTTTTATTAAAAAAAAATGTTACCGGACAGCAAAGTGCCCATAACATTTTTTATTCCAAATGTACTAAAGAATAGCTGGTTAAAGTTTGTCGGGTACGTGCCGATACACCCTGTATATAAACCTTCCGGAAGAAATTTTATAAATGATAATGAAAACCCTATAAAAATCCGTTGCGTGGTTTAGAAGAACTAAGCGCACAGACTGACGCGGATAACTACTTTATTTTATACTATATATTATAGAGATTAGAAACATTAAAATACCGTGACAAAATAGACAATCTTACCCACAACACAATCAACACCAATTTCAATCACCGTCTACTAAGAAACCACGAAACTTTCCATATTCCTTTACAAATAACCAACTTAACCTTCTCCCATCCTCTTGTGCGAATGTGCAAACGATATAACAACACTGCAGTTGCCCTAATTTAGTCATATTCCCAAAACTTTTACTAAATTTCTCGAATCTCTTGTTTTTACTTGACACAAAATTTACTGTACCTTGTTTTGTTTATTGTTGCTGTTTTTATTTACATAAAATATCTTCACATGAAACACGTTAAATTACACACATATGTACATGTAATGATTTCACATTTAAACAAATTTATTATAGTAATACATTCAGCCCACTTTGCAGCTGTCTTTATGCAAATCACAAATTACATATTGCGCGTACCATTACATAAAACAAGCTCAATAATTAATTCCCTCACTCAGCTGGTTGCAAATACGCGTCCGGTGTTTGAACTCAGTTCCCGCATATCGATCGCACGCACGTGTACCACTAGGCACGATCAATACGAAATATAAACAGGTGTTCAAAATAGGTAGCTTTATATGTATTGTTAGAATGGAATGGATTGGCAGATGTTTAATGTTAGTTCAAAGTAGTAGTGTCAAATGTTGGGCGATGGCAATGTTGGAGTATTTTTTAGTAATTTTGGCTTTTTGCAATATTTCTTGTACTGTGAATTTTAACGTCATGTAATTTACGATTTTTTTTTCTGTTTGGATTCCGTGGGAACACGACAATTTCGGGCTATCATGTAATTTTCATCATGACCTATAGAGCTTTAAAATATTGACTTAAAAATATGAGAAAATCTCACTTTTTTTGCAATGTTTCTTGGACTCTAGCGTCATTTAGTTAAAGAGATTTTTCTGTGAGGAATTTGCATGATTTGTAACCTAACCTAAGCTTTTAAATATTGATTTTATAATTTGACAAATCCCAAATAATTTTTTTTAATCGAAAAACGATTTTTTAAACTTGGAACGCTTATAAAATAGTTACAACTGTGTAAATTCGATGACACCAGAACTCACTAATAGTTTAAAAAATGTTATAGCTTAATTTTTCTACTGTAATTAATTGAAAACATTAGTAAATCGTTGCACAATCGTTTTTGTTACATCTTATATAAAAGAGTTATTTTGTTAAATCTTCTATAATTTGTTACATCTTATATAAAAGAGTTATTTTGTTACATCTTATATAATTTGTAATAATATTAGATCTGTATTGGGTAAGGCACACTGTAGGAATAATTTTAAGAACCATTAATACTGAATTACCATTTTTTAAGTTTGTTATACGAGTAGTTAAGCGCACTTGAAGTGAAATGACACTAAACTGCGCTATATAAATACCATGTTATTATTATTATTATTATATTACATCTTATATAAAAGAGTTATTTTGTTACATCTTATATAATTTGTTACATCTTATATAAAAGAGCTCGGAGAGAAAATATTTTCAATTGTAATGTTTTTATAATTAATAAAAAATAGGGTAATCAATCTCAGATTCATAAAATTCCAAAAGATTTCATTTTGAAAAATTTTTTTTATTTGATTTTTATTGGTGGCTTTGAAGAAAAATATAATTAAAATTTGGGCAATGGGCCCAAAAGCTTGTGAACCTCTGATGAAGTAGTAACGTATCAAAGATATACTTAACAGTATAATATCAGGGGTGAAGCCAGGTTTAACAGTGAAAAAACCACCCCAGTGTGACAAATGGGGTTAAAGAACCCTGTATATAATTTATTAATGGCCACATCTGGACCTCTATCACGTCATGGACCTTACGGACCTAGGTGTCAGCTGCCATTTAGTGTTCATTGATAAAATCAAAATACGTATTTTTTAAAACAAATCCATTACTCATAACTACTGCAACCAAGTAAATTTGTTTCACAAATAATCTAAATCCATCTCGATAGGTGAGCTCCGATTTTAAATAACTTTTTTAAATCTTCTATTTGATTTTCATTTTTGTTTTCGGGAAAGAATGCAAATCTTGAAAGCGGAAATTTATCCACTTCCCGACATCCGATCGAGCTGAAATTCGGCAGATATACTCGTTATCGATGACTCGTGAAGAATCTGGAGATATTAAAATTGCTTGATATTGAAATTCTTGACACAATCAGTTCCGATTTTAACTTAAATTCAAAACAAATCCGAGTATATTATTAAACCATGGTTACATCGCAGACAGACTCGCAAACGAAATTAGTATGTTAAGAGTCTATTAGATGGAAAGTCTATTGAAAGAAGTGCAGGAAACGAGGTTGGCACTAATAAAACGTATCCAAATAAGCGAAGCTAGCATTCCACAATGGAGTGTTGATTCCAATCCCGATGTAAGGCAATGAAGCCTGTAACGGGCAGAAGACTGTATGCTGTTAAATGAGATCACTGAGGCGAATTCGTGGTAAAACCAGGCTTGTCCATTTAACAAATGTTGAGATCCGGAAATAATGCAATGCTGAGTAAAAACTTGCCAGTCCAGAAGTCGAGAAAGTTAATGGTAGAAGAAGTGAGGTACGCCCAAGGATGAGATGAAACGAAAAATTGAATCAATTACTGAAGTCCGGTCATTTCAAAAGTCTACATATTAAACGATTCATGAATTTAAATGAAACAAGGATTGTGTTCCAAGCCAGCGTTTTATGGTATTAGTATATAATCTCTGCAGTAAACGGCATTGTGGTTAGTTAGTAACTATAATATGTATAATCATATTATGTACTATCGTAATTATACTAACTAATTAACTCTCATGCCATTTCTCTACAGGGGTAGGCAGAGAGGATAGGTCGTCATAACTGGTTGTGGTTTGATATAATAATAGTAAGAAAAAACAATTATTATGTTTTGTTAGTGTGTGAAACATTCCTAAACCTTTGTAATCGGGCGAAGAAAAAACTAATAAGGCATGGCGTAATCAACTTCGTGAAAAACTGCGATTTCCTGCGAAAATGACGCACAGTTCTTTCCTTGTTTAAAAAAATACAAAATGGCGTCTGCACACCGACGTTTCTCATCATACTACTCTGAACACAAAAGCTAGTCCTATTGAGGGAGAAAACCATCCCTTACCACAGAGCTTCTGAGGGGGATGGAAAACGCAACCATTTTCCTAGCTTCCAGTATATGCCAGTTCTTGAATGAAAAATTGATTTGTTTATACTTTAAAGACGAGAATTATATTGCTACACGTTTTAATTTTTTTTTACACATTTTTAGCAATATTTCTCAGACTAAATACTTGGATTCGTACATTTAAAAACGACGCGATTCTTGTAGCATCAATCTAGGAGGAAAATAATAACGAAATTTTAGATAATTTAGACCGCTTCTGTTGTTAGTAACCACCTCTTGTTATTATCATTTATTGTTGGTAAAAATACTATCCACTAATTTTTATTTGATGGATGAAATGATGGATTAGGAAAATACAATAAAAAATCTAAAGAATTTATGGGTTAGATACACGGTATTGTAGTAATGCTATTGAGATATTAATGAAAATAACTTGTTAGTAATAGTTGTTCGTAAGGAGTAGTGAGAAATTAGGAGTCAAAAAGCTTTTTTTTTCCAATGGTTTAAGTTACGGTTTAATCAAAGCTGTCATTTTTGGTTATAATTTGGCATTATATAAAATGATAACTCACCTGCTAGTCTGAGAGCAGACATTCTTTGAAATTCCGGTTCTTGTAGCCATTTCCACATCCGCCGGAAGGTTTCCCTGCCTGACTTCAACTTGGACCAAGGTTTTGGGTTTCTCAGCAGATCCGATAAGGTCCCTTGAGACCTGCACAACACTCTCTGGGCAAAAATTGCTTGAGGGATACTATAACGTTTGAGTTCCGCACTGATTCTTTGAGCTAAGTCTTTTGTGTTGATCTCTTCCGCATCTGAAATGGACGCGGTTGTTAGAATCTGCTTCCCCAACAAAGGTTGGGGACTGGGAGCTGGGGGAGGGGATGGAGATTGCAACAACTGTTGAGGAGCTTGCGGACTAGATGGTGGAGGGCTGTGTAAAGAACCTGACAGAGGACTTAATGGCGATCTTCTTCCTCCAAGTTCACGTTGATACGCTGAGTCGTAAGAAGCAGGTGACATGCTCTTATGAGGGCTCATGCCTTCCTGGCTGTATCCTGGAGGGCTCAACGGACTTCTTGCCAGTCCGGGGGATCCGTACCCTCCAGGAGATAACCCCATGGAAGGCAGGTAGGGAGATCCCAAATTGAGACACTGATTGTTCTGGATGACGGTGAAGGACCCCGGCCCGCCATGGTACGCGAATTTGTCGCTTACGGTGGAGATTGGAGGGAGGGGTAGGAGCGGCGTGAGGGTGGCATAGGAACTGCCAGCATCGAAGCCTGGAGGGGTGAGCCTCCCGTTGACGGCCGTGAGGGTCTGGTAAGCGGGCTCCAGGCGTAAGGCTCCGCCTAGCAGTTCGTCCGAGCCCGCCTCGCTCAGCTTGTCCTGGTCCGGCGCCACTATGACACTGAGGCCCTCGCGCTCCGGCGCCACGATGACGTCCCGGCGCCGCGGGCCCAGCTCGTCGGAGTCCATGTTCACCGGGCCATGGCACTACGCACTAGTATTTATCATGCCCGGTCGTATCAGGAGCGCATGACGCCACCTCACGCGGCGGCGGTCGGGAAACGTCTACTTACTACTCTTACTGGCTGACTTGCCTACTCCTGCGGCTTCTGCTATCCTGATACTCGAACAATCCCGAATAACACACGTTAAAACGCAACCACCGAACCAAAACGCCTTTTTATCTTTACCAAATCAACAATCAACCCCTTTTAATCATTCCCCCTTTTGTAACACAATTTCTCCCCTTTCCGTTTGTCCGAGGGGAAGAAAAATAAAGCGCTCAAAACATACTGCTAAAATTCAACCACTATACCAAAAAAGTATTCATTTTAACACTACGTTCAAACTTCACCCATTGTGATGTTTCTCTCTTATTGAAAAGCACGTCTCCTCTTGCATTTATTCTAAGGGAAGACAGGAAATACGTTCCGAACACAACTAAATTTCATCCACCACACAAAAAAGCAATATTTTCAATGCAACATGTACAAACCACCCTTTGAAATCAATCCCCTCTTTTGTAACAGAGCTTCTCCCCTTTCCACTAGCGCGAAAAATCAACGCGAGAAGAAAAAGCGCAACAAAAATACAGGTAAAACACAACCACCACACCGAAAAAGTATTTCTATCATACCACTTGTATAATTTACCCCTATTGATCAGTCCTCCCTTTATTGCTAAACTTCCCCCCTTTCCATTGCTCCACGATGAAGGGTGCAAACTCCCCTCCTGTGAAAGTGGTTGCTACCGAGGGCGCATGCGCGGTTCCCCCTTGTATCAGCTGTCTCTCTCCTACCACCGTCGCTAATGCGATTATAAAAGAGATGCAATTTCTACAGGGTGATGACAATATTTATTGCGTAAAATTAATGTGATTTTTCGTACATGTAGTTTGTTTGATTTATTATTGTTATTTTCTGTTTAGTTTTAGTATTTGGTCGATGTATTTTGTTTGCTATTTATTTACAATATGTGCACTAACGCAGACCCGTTAAAAACAGGGGATAATATAGGTCGAATTTTAATAAAGGTACTTAAAATAATTTTATTTTCAAATATAGTAATTTTACCATAAATAATTTTTTTGATTCATGTCTTTCTCGGGAATTGCCACGTGGTATCACGAAATCCTAAATATGGTTACTGTTAAAAAAACTCATTCTATCGATTTTAATTCGACTCAGTATCTCATTCAAGTGCAGAGACAATGCGTTAAGTCTTTCTCGAGCGTCCCCAACTTCTTATTCCATTGAAACCACTTTCTTAACACGCCTGGCACTAATAAGAACAAACTTTGAAATTTTTCGCGAAATCATATGAATAGTATAGGAACGCGTACGTGAGCTCTGGCGTTACCAAATTTTATTAATTATTTTCAGCTTACATCGTCCATCATGACGCTACGGACCTTTTAAATGTGCGTTTATTTAAAAAAAGACAAGTAACTATATATTTAATACATTCTCTTCGTTTATCGAATGTTCAAATAATGAAATTAATAAAATACTTAGTTTTTACCACTTTTATTGTTTATAAATACCAACATGTTTCATGAGCAACGCTCACTTCTTCGGGGTTTTAATAATACTAATTATAAATAATAGACATAGACAATGATGTCATTAAAAAATAATAGACATAGACAATGGCAACAATGAAAATATGAGAATGGATAGGGGAAAGAGAGGCAATATGGAATAATTTACAAAGGGAATAGGTTTAATATTATTAAAATATTAATATTATTAAAACCCTGAAGAAGTGAGCGTTGCTCATGAAACATGTTGGTATTTATAAACAATAAAAGTGGTAAAAACTAAGTATTTTATTAATTTCAATTAAAATGGTGCCACAAAATAAGTTTACTGTGTTAGAAGAAGTTCAAACAATGATTATATATTTTGGTAAAAATGTTTTATTTCAGTTTACCCTGTTGCCGTTTTCCGAGCTTTCTTCCTAGACTTTACCACCGCTCTCTTTACTCTTTTACTATTCCTACCAAACAGACAGAGGCACCTGCGTTACTTCCTCTTTAAAAAAATTAATTTTGTTGAAAAAATTCGAACTATCCTCTTATAAAACGTGCCTCCACGAATAAAAATGCGACATACGTTACTACCTGTTTCCTGATTCTGTCTCTTTCGTTTACAAAAGATGCATTAATGAATTGTGGAAAAATGTATATTTTGATGGTTGCGTTACTTACAATTTAAAAAAATATATATTTTTATGCCCATCGAAATATGAATAGAAAACCTGATTTAAATAAGTTTTGCTCTATTTGGTAACTAGATCTGAATAGTGAGGTACTTACAAACCCAACCTCATAACATTCTGTTTTCTGATACATGTTTCCCTAAATTGGAATGTCATAGACCCATTCGCTACTTAACTGAAAAATTAACGTTATATTCCCACATAAAAAACAGTAGGAGCAAAGCTTAAAACATATATCTTGAGAAAATCTTATCCATAAACGGTACAGTATCAAACCTAATTTACATAACCAAGTTTGCTGGTAAGTACCTACATAAATTCACTATTATATATGTGCAAATGTAAACAATAATTATTTTTGATAATTTCAGGTAGTTACGTTCCTGTATGTTTTGTATGTATCTACATAATAAGACAAAACCAAGGAAGCAATTATTTATAGCAATATTTTTCACAAAACTACGCTTGACAAATTAATAAAGACATTATTCATATGTATGCATTGTACGGTTTCAAAAACTTCTTCACTCGAATCTCGTCAAATTTATCCACTATTAACTTATCTAATTTTATTGTAACTACATGAGGTTCTTTCACTAGGGCGATACTGAAATTATCTACCACTCTGGAAACTTCCGCAAATATGCTGTAATGTGCTAATTATATTTAATTATCAAATTGAAGATTTAGCTCACTGTTAATTGTAGTAAAGTATTTATTGAAACCAAAATAATAACGCCTAATATTGTATATGTACCACCTGAACTTAAAACTTAATATCATCTCATTATAAAATGCCCCTTTAAGTTAAATTTAAAATACCATGGAGATAAGCAAGTTTATAAACAATATCGAAATATGGTAAGTAAACATTAAGATGGGGAAATCATAAAAAAAGGTAAAATTAAGTAAAACCAACACAACCCACAAACATGAATATGAAGACATCAACAAACATGACGATGAGGTCGACAAAAATGAAGATGAAGAAGTCAACAAACACAACGATAAGTTCGACAAATATGAAGATGAAGAAGTCAACAAACACAACGATAAGTTCGACAAATATGAAGATGAAGAAATCAACAAACACGACGACGAATTCGATAAATATGAAGATGAAGAAATAAAAAAAAACATGGTGGAAATCATGAGGTAACACCAACAACTAACTATAGTCCGCCTCGGATCAGGAATCGGTAGTGAGAAGGACTGAACAAATTACAATTATTTTATTAGCTAATCAGTAAAAAATGTAAATGTTAATTTTTCTGTTTGTTTATTTTTTTGGTCTTTCAGTTAAGAAATACATTCCTCTTGCCAATCTTATCTGTCTATCCGCTCTACACGTCGAAAATATCTAAGAAAATAAGTAATCGCCCTCATAGTTGTTATATTACTCCTTGTATTAAATACAGTAAGTAGTTCGAAGTTGGAAAATCATCGTTGTTTACCTACTTTATAATTTCAAATTGCATCGCTTTAAAATGAGAGTTTTTGTAAAGTAGCTTTTTCACTAGTATTAATACCAAAAGCCTTGAATCTTTAAATTGAAAATGAACTTCGAGGAATTAGAGGAGGTTCTTTCTCGGCCTGCTTTTAAATGGTGGCAACTGCGCCGATTTGTATTTTAATTTTGTTGATTTTATTTATTTATTGCAGGGTGTGCGATAGATAGATACAGGTCAGATGAGAGGATCAGAGTCCTATCTCTACCGTTTGAAAACCTGTGATCCCGATAGGATGCACCGCCCCAAACGACTCACCGAGTAACACACAAGATTGCTCAAGATACTCACCAGCAACATTGATTAACTTGATGTATGGATGTAAGTGGGGCCCACATTTGATGATGTTAGATAATCTACCACAAGTCACTAATTACAGTTAAAACACTGATCACTGTAGAACACGCCGATCAACACTTCAACTATAATTCTCGAATTCTCAAGTCGTGAGAGGATTTGAAACCGAAGCAGACTTGTTGCGGCGACTCGTACAATAATGGGCGGATCAAAATGTCTTGATTCTTCACTTAGTAAATTTATTGTTTACATTTCAAGATTCAACCTCACTTGGACCAATCCTACATTGTGGTTAACAATTTTAAAGACAATTCAAATACAACAAAAATTTATTTAACCCTTAAATGCACGATTTATTTTTTTTTCTGGAAAAAAAAATATTTTGTAGATATTTACATGCATATGCAAGGAAATATAAAGAATTTTTTTTTTGTAATTTTTTAATGATATTTGATTAAAAAAAACAATGTTGCAGATTTACAACACCATGTATTTAATAGAAATTAATATGAACAATTTACGTATGAAAAAAAAAATAAAAACCTAAAAAAAAATCTCAAAACTAATAAGTGTTACCGGAAAAAATACCAGTTATTATATATAAGTATTATATTATTGTATCAACTTACCCAAGAAAATCAAAATAATAACAGCAAAACAAAACTGTAACTCTAACCTCCAACCAATTTTCGAGAATCTTCACTTTGTTAAAGAAAAAGTGACATTTGACATTCGCGAAAGAAAAAAAGGTGATGCCACTCGATAAAATATATTACCGTGAACTTGATAATTCTAAAACGGCATGCATTAAGTATACACCAAAGAGTTAAAGGTGGTTTGAACGGTATGTTGCCGTTTTGCAACAGTATACATTTAAGGGTTAAAAAACATAATTGTGATAATTTTTTCCTCGCGAACGCTGGTTAAGCCAAAGATATGAGAAATCACTATAATGTTATAAACTTTGTAATAATTTTGTTAATTTTGGATTTACTATTTGATACTTATTATTTGAATAAGGTACAAGAGTCCCAACGGTTGGAGCCAACCTTCCGGAGCCAGTGCGATTATAGCATTCTCAATTGGGGAATGTTGTGATGCTGGAGGTAGTGGGCACGAGAAGGAGATGAGAAAGAGGAAGGTGGGGGAGTACCTGGCTATTCAGATCTGGTCACCAAACACGGCTAAAGCCATTTCAAGCAACAATCCTGAATGGTGGACTTACACCACGGCGATACTGAGAGTATCTTCCACTCTGGAACTTTCTACAAGTATGATAAAGTTTATATTAAATTAATGAATTGTTACATTGTAACATTTACAATTCACCAAATAAAATTTGAACCCACGACCTTCGAATTGGAGGATATCTAAAAAGGTGCAGATCCGTGAAAAATCACGGGATATTATAAATCTTGTAACGTAAAATACATTTTTTTAAATAAAAAAAGGTATTTTACGTTACAAGATAATATTCTAGGTAAGTAAAACCTTTTTCAAAATGAAACAAACACTTAGTTTTAAACCACTTTATTTCGAGTTATATTCGTCGACCGGTTTCGATTGGACTCAATCTTCATCAGGACAATAAAATATAATACTGTATTAATAATAGTATTATATTTTATTGTATTATACTGTATTAATACTGTATTAATAATAGTATTATATTTTATTGTCCTGATGAAGATTGAGTCCAATCGAAACCGGTCGACGAATATAACTCGAAATAAAGTGGTTTAAAACTAAGTGTTTGTTTCATTTTGTATAATGTCAAGCCACAAAGTGTTTGCTTTCTTCGATAAAACCTTTTTCACTTGTCTGAATTATTTCAAACAAACAGTTTCAATTTTAGAAAAGTAAAAAATTTATATCACAGACAATCAAATTAGTATGTTTGATAAGTGCATCCTGATATAAATAATTTATTTACCAAAAAAAAATATACTAAGTGTGGCTAAAAATACATTTGAAATTTTTTTTTTTAAATCTTGTCTAATCATCAACAAAGGTCATTCAATAAAATCAGTCAACTCACACAAATCTCTAATCCCACTTTTGTTACCAATAAAAATACCAACCTAATCAAATAATTCCATGGCATTCTGTGGTGCAAAATTATATTTCAGCAACATATCTTATATATAAACAGGATAGAACACAATCATAATACTCGTTTTAACTTTAATGAAGGACTTATTGTACCTAAGCATACACATAAATATGGACAAAGAACGTTAAACTATATGATTTCCACTTGTTTTAATATGTTACCTGCTGAAATTAAAAACTGTGCCCAAAACAAACAATTGGTGAACTTACTGAAGACTTGACTTACTGAAAGAATTAATTTGTATTAGCTTACAATGATATATTATTTTAAAGACTTTTAAAATTGTTATTTATGTTTTTCATAATTTTTCTTTTGCTATATTTCTGTATTATTTTTAATTTTTTGTTTTATACATATAATTGTAAAAATATAACTGTAAACTCTGAACTGATTTATAATGAAATGACCCGTTAGGCAAACTGCTAAAAAGCAGTTTATCGGGACTTTTTACCTTTTATTTATAAAGTGTATAATGTATAATAAAAAAATTTAAAACATCAAATATTTTTGCTTCAAACTTAACAAAAAATGTACCTGTAGAAATTAACCTTAAATTTAGGTACCCATTGTTAAAATAAAATATTTTTACACTAGCCTTGACACAGGATATTAATAGTGAATAAAGCTTACTTTTATAGATGCCTAATCAATAAAATTAAAGTAACAATATAATAAAATAAATTAAAGATAAAATTAAAATAAATAAATGATACAGTTAAATTTAAAGTTTGTAATGGTATTCCTTAAATTATAACGCATTACCTAGTAACTTAAAACTTCCAGTAACAAATAAAATAAATTAAACTAGAAAAATTTCTTAAAACCACTCGACCGATTTTTGGCATACTGTGGTTTCTATGAAACAACCCGTTCAAAGCATGTCTCGTGTTTTGAAAAATTAACCCAAACATGTTGCTTATGAAAACTATCGGCGCACATTCCAACTTCCCTAGTTATCGCGGGGTGGTGCGGCATCCCCAACCCTTGGAGTGTCGCCGAACAAAGTATTATTAAGGTCACGCGGGGTCGCGGGGAGTAGAGAGTCGGGTGGAAGTTGGGTTGGGAGGGGGAGGGGGAGATCAGCGGCCATCTTGTGTTTCGATCGGCCGACCAATCGATGGGCCGGATTTCGATTGTACGCGACCGCATTTCGTTTGGACTATGCGTCGATGTTGCGTTGGACGGTGACGTCACGCCAGGAAAGAGTTACAGCCGGTTTTACGGGCTGTTTGAACTCTTTGGTAAGGTTGACTTGACATATATCACACTCGTAGTATAGATAAAAATTAGGTACGATTTTTGTCTGTGAAAACTGGAAAACGTACATAACATTTTTTAAATTTAAAACCAAAAGTACATAATATATTTTTTCACTAGGTACCTAGATGTTTTATTTTTTTTTAAAGCTGGATGATTTTACTCTCCGTAGCTCATCTTGAAAATTGTAATTAGATCCGAAAATATGTGTTCAGATAAAAAATGAAATTTTTAGAAGCTTACGGTTTGAGACTTTTTTTTCTAGATTACATTATTATATTTAATTTACAACCGTAATTATTCATTTTTTACGTGAAAAATATTTTAAAAACTTTCAAAAAATTGTACCTACGACCTACTGAATTATATAAAATAACTATTTTCCTTCCTTGAACGGGTAACCAATTGTGTTGGCTTGCCTGCCGTTGTTCTCGGAAGTCCGTATGCAAATTGGCGTCATCAATTTTTAATTCAAATCGACATAGTTCATTGCAATACATAGTTCATTGCAATACATAGTTCATTGCAATACATAGTTCATTGCAATACATAGTTCATTGAAATACATAGTTCATTGCAATACATAGTTCATTGCAATACATAGTTCATTGCAATACATAGTTCATTGCAATACATAGTTCATTGCAATACATAGTTCATTGCAATACATAGTTCATTGCAATACATAGTTCATTGAAATACATAGTTCATTGCAATACATAGTTCATTGCAATACATAGTTCATTGCAATACATAGTTCATTGCAATACATAGTTCATTGCAATACATAGTTCATTGCAATACATAGTTCATTGCAATACATAGTTCATTGCAATACATAGCTCATTGCAATACATAGTTCATTGCAATACATAGTTCATTGCAATATAATTTCGGTCCAAACTAAAACTTTTTTGGACTTTCATGTCCTTAAATTCAACATACATGAGAATCCTGAGAGTAGGTACCTTTCGTGTATTGATTATACGAATACATAAACATAACCTATTTACACTCTTGTATAAGTATAACATATTCGAAGCTGTACACCTCAATCTGTTTATTATTTAGCGACGAATCACGTTTAGGAAGATACATTCTAATCAAATGCCTCTACTGTCCCGCTCATTGTAAAATTCGTTTTCCGTTTCTTGAAACTAACAATAAATAATATCAATTATTAAAATAACTACCATAATAAGTGAACTTACAGTTATGTATGGTTCTACATGTTTTTTAAATTTTTTTTTATATTAACTCCACACAGGAGTCCCTGAAGAAAATAATTTCCCTCAGGGCCTATGTCATCTTTGGGGATGCTGTGTGGAGGGTCTTTTTGTGGAGATGAAGGAGTGAACATGGGTCTTGAAGAGTCCCATGTTGTAGGAGGGAAGAAACACAGAGGCCGGCAGTTCATTCCACAGCCGAGCTGTTGAACTTAAGAACGAATCGTAGAAGCGACCCGTTCTCATGTGACAAATGTCAACAGTGAACAAATGTTGGGCGCGCGTTTGGCGTGTATCCCGACTACGCACCGGTGCCGAAGGGATCAATGATGCTAGTTCCTCAGAGCATCTTCCATTGTAATACCGATAGAACAAGGACAGCATACCTACCTGACGCCTGTGCTCTAAAGATTGCAGTCCGTTTGTTAAGATTGGGGAATTTATCAAACGGACCGCCCGTTTCTGCACAGAGTCAAGGGTTTTTTTCAGGTATTTAGGGGCTCCGGACCAGAGATGGCTGCCAAATTCGATAGTAGGGCGCACTTGCGATTTGTACAGGGTGAGCAGTTGTGTACTATTAAAGTATCTGCGGGCCCTGTACAGTACGCCCAGCTTCTGAGAGGCCAACTTTACTCTGGCTTCGATGGAGCCCCCGTACCTGAGCTGGTCACTTATAGTTACACCAAGCATATCAATGGAAGGCCTGTTCGGAAGATTGCTTCCGTTGAAGGAGACTAGATTATCATTTAGATATTATGTATATTATTAATAATAGAATTTACATTCTTACGTAGTATTACGCTCATTGGTTCATGGAATCTTTTTTTTATTTTTTATTATAGCGACAATTTAAACTTTGTATACACAAAATATGATATTCAAAATATGATATTAAATATATGTATAGTAAATTGTATTTCTTAGTCCTCCTCACTAGGGTGACCTGTGCAGAGGCGGACTAAAGTTATTCATTTCTGTTATATTAGTTTTCTATGTCGTTTTCAATGTTTTTTTCATGTTTTTTCATTAATCTCTTTCAGCCAGATTTTTATTCTTGATTTGCAATTATTAAAATTTTCCATTCCCTTTATATCAGCTGGGACGATGTTGTGGAGTTTCGTCGCAAAATAAATATAATTTCTTTGTCCGAATGTGGTTTTATGACCTGGAATATTTTTTATGTCGGTGTGATTTGACCTTGTTTGGTGAATACGCGGTTTTTTTTTAAATATAATATATATTTATCAAATTAATCAATTTACAGAGTATAATCAATAATGTTTTATTTTTTTATTTTTTTATTTTTTATTTATTGTTTTTATTTTAGTAATTTGTACATTTAAGTTTACAAATGACTAATTAATTATTACATACAAATATACTATGTTTTTTTTTTCTTGCTTGATGTGGCTCCTACACAACATCTTGAACTTTTCAATTGGGGCAGACTTAAGGTTTTCCGGCAGCGCGTTATAGTATTTCATCCCTTTATATAATATAGTATTCTGGGTATTCGCTTTGTCCTTCTTTGGTAGCCTAATTTGATTGTACGTCCTAGTTTTATGTTTGTGTATGTCCTTGTTGTATACAATTTTATTCGAAAAATATTTGGGTAGCAGGTTGTTTACAATTTTGTGTAAAAATATCATCGTGTTCAAGGTCAACATCTGTTTCACCGTTAGCCAATTTAGTTCGTTTAACATTTTATTTACTTTTGAATACCTATTTCGTCTGAGTATTGTTCTCATTGCCCTATTTTGGAGAATTTGAAATTTATTTTGCTCTCGGTCGTTACACAGGAAAAGGATAGTTGAGCAGTAATTAAAATGTGGAGCAATAACAAAGATAATTCATACAATTAGTACAATTAGTTTTCACTGCCTTTGATTTTTTAATGTTCCTCTTCTATAGAAGCTGGCGCTTGTGTCTAGAAGAGTGGTGAGTATCAAGATGAAGAATATTTATTTTTTTTAATTATGAATATTAAAATTTATAAAAATTTAATAACAAAGATTTTCATCATTTTGGTATTTTTACATTGAACTTCTTTTTAATTGCTTTTAGTAGGTGCTTATCGTTTTCTATTAAGTATTTATTTCCTAGTTATATGTAATGATGTTGAGCAAAAGTGGTGATACATTTTTGTGTTGGAAATATATATTTTTGACGAGTGCGACCTTCAGTTAAAAAGCTGTGATTCTGTTTTTCTTTTATTATTTGATTTATTATATTTTTTTTTGACAAGATCATTGAATTTTAATACTTTAAATTCTCCAAAAAATAGGTGTGTTGGATGATCTCTTGGTTTTTTTCAATATTATATTTATAATTAGACGCTGTACAATTTCAACAGGGAGTAGATTTGTTTTGTATACAGCTCCCCAGCTGATTACAGCGTATTAGAGATTTGATTGCACCAAAGCGTGGTAGACTGATATTAGAATTTTAAAATTTCGAATTTTCAAAAATAAATTTGTATTGTAGAGGACTCTTATTTTTGAATAGTTTCAATGGTATATTTTTAGCATATATTTGTTGTAAATTAAGAACATCAAAACTATTGCAAATTTCAATCATATACGTTCTTAGGGGTACTTTCAGTGTGGTCTTTAAGGTTCCTTTTTGAATTGAGTTCAGGTTCTTGATTCTTAATAATATGTTATGAATCTGTAAAAATTCATAATTCATAATGAGGTAATTTTTCGCGCAAAGTTTTTTTCTCAATCCATCAAAGTGATAAATCGTTCAATGCACCATTGTAGTTTTTTGAACCCTCGTGTAACTACTTCCGACACTACAGTGAATGAATCTGCGGTCCTGGGTTCGTTACCCGGCGCGTGCAACATCAGCAGGACATGTATGTTTATACATAGCAGTTTGTGGCTGAGTACCGTACGGTGAGTAGCGCCATGCTATTATTATTTGCTAGCACTTGCCGGTGACACCAAAGCGACATGCGGGTCGTTTGTTCAACCTATACTTGCCACATCCTTTTTGCATCCACCACCAACTTCCTTTGTGATTCGATATATCCGCAATTAAGGTATTTTATACGCTATGTAACTCCGTGGTAAGCGTTCAAAAAGAAGAAGAAGATGGTTTGAAAGGGATATATTTAAAAGGACTACTGTAGGTAGTCGTTTTAGGCCTTTTCACTAGCTAACAAGAGAGGAAAACAGAGAAAAATGAGTATTGCTCATTTATTTAGATCTTTAATGGTAATTTTATTTACATGAAAATGAAATACTTTGTATATACCACTTTTAATCGATAATAATCTACGTGCTTCAAATCCTGTGGCTTCTTCGTCAGGTGAATGAAAAAAAACTTAATTATTTATTTAGATAATTATTTTTTTATTATTATTTCATTTTCATCATCTTGACGAAGAAGCCATTGGCTTTGAAACATGTAGATTATTATCGATTAAGAGTTGTGTATACAAAGTATTTGATTTTAATATACCGATTAAGAATCTATTCAAATTATTATTTTTATGGTTATAAACTGGACTGCAGGCCGTTTCCTGATAAACTTTTAGTAAATTCGTTATAACACGTGTTAATGCACCTGTCATGGTAAATGTAACGATTTTTATGAACACATGTTCCGACATCGTGACAATACGTTGGTATTTTACTAAAAGTTTATCAGGAAACCTATCAATTCATTCATTAAGGGCCTGCAATCCCGTTTTTAATCGGATTACGAATAATTTGAAGAGATTCTTAATAAATTAGCAATATTTGTGTCGACCTGATGAAAGATCACTATTCAGAATTGAAACATTGCGTTGTTGCTTCAAATGGATTTGGCAGTGTTTAGTGAGCAGATCTGACTAGCCAGGTACTTCCCGACCCTCTTATTTCATTTCACCTTTCCTTCGCCAGTACTTCCTGCCTTACAACATTCCCAAATGGGTCGTTTTCAACCTACAAATCTGATACAGATTAGATATTTCCATTTGAATAAACAATCGATTTTAAAAATGCAAAAGTAAAACACACACGTTTTCTACTAGATAACTAGATATACAAGACAAATAAAGAATAAACGTTTGTGTCCAAAACATGGACAAATATTTTATTCAGTACAACCCATAAGCATTACATGTTCTTAAGGCCCCGTACCATTATAGTTGGAGGAATTATTATGTGGTTTTTGCTAGTGGCTATAGGAATTCGATGGAACACACATTGGAACGCATACTCAATTTCTACCGATTTATAATAAGTTTCTTGTTAACTCTTTAAGTTTTTAAGTTCCAAAAAAATATATGTTATTTTTAAAGATAATATCTGTACATTTCTTATGCCGAAACGTTAATTATACGAAATTCCCTCCATAGAAAAAAATCGTTATGTTATTTAATATGTTATAGGCATGAAAAAATTCACAGTGTATCTTTAAATGCAACTAAAGCATTTGCTGAGAAATTTTTTCTCTTCATTAAACGAATCGTGTTTTATTAAATATTTTCACCATTTGTTTTTAAATTAGCGCTCTCCCTCTAACATTCGTATTTAAATAATAATATCTCCTTCTCAGACCAGCTTTGAACGCTTACTACGGGGCCTCAATCTTACTCATTACGCTAACATCGGTAACCGGATAAATCATCACAATGATAATTCATCACATCTTTAAAAAGTTATATAAAGTCATGGAAAGTGATGAAACAAAAACTTTATTAACTGGGTTAAGTAGGTTAGGTTAAAAAAAAATTTTTCATCGTTTCTAATGACTTTATATCACTTTTTAAAAGTGTGTTGAATTGACACTGTATTGAGTTATCATGGAACCGCTTACATCAGCCTTTCATTTTTTTCGGATCTCCACATTTCTCACACGATCATACCTACATGTTTTTACCACACAAGGATCTCATTTTTACAGCATTCTGTCTACTATCTTCCTTCCTCTGCCTGTTCCATGCCTCACTGCCATACGTCAGGGTAGGTACCAGCACTCCATTGTGGACTGCTAGCTTGGCTTCTTTGAACAGTTTTTATTAGCGCCAACCGCGTTCAGTTAATGGAGTTACCAGCATTTTCAATGGAAATATTGGACATACTATTTATGTATGGTATAGTGTATTGGACATACTATTTATTTATGGTATAGTGTATTGGACATACTATTTATTTATGGTATAGTGTATTGGACATACTATTTATTTATGGTATAGTGTATTGGACATACTATTTATTTATGGTATAGTGTATTGGACATACTATTTATTTATGGTATAGTGTATTGGACATACTATTAATGTATGGTTTATGTATTCTGTCTTTTTCATGCAAGATGTGTGAGAAAGAAGACGATTAGGGAAGAATGAAATATTCTTAGGATAATATATAATTATATAAAAATCAACAGAATGTCATAGAGGCGCTTACTAATTGCATACTAATATCTCGTTGAAACGTGTTCCACTATTATCACACGAGTAGCAGTGTGCGTGGACCTGATTCTGTTATCCTCATCTTCGTGTCTCACCTAAATATAATGCATCAATGGGGATAGTCTGAATTCCCGACAAATCTGTTCCAATTTTTCAAAATGGAATTAAAATAACTTTTTTATTAAAAATGATAAGTTATAGGGAGGTACTTTATCGCATGCCTGAATTTTTCAAACAAACATTTTAATTTGGGAGGAGGGTATGGGTACCGCCACCCCGGCAACCATTTATTGGATAACCCACATCCCTGCCATAGTTCACCCCAAGCGGTGTGCTATGTTTGGTGACTCGGCAGAGGTGCCCAGGTTCATGGTATGAGGTTTACCGCTGTGGGATGGATATATCGACACAGGTCTATCCTAGTGAGACAGACATCGAAAAAAAACTGTAAATAAACTTTATACTGATTATAAAACAAATATATATATATATTCATATGTTCGTCACTCCTGGACACATTGACACCCGGATTCCTACTCTTCCCTCATACTTCTAACTTCTCATAACTTCTTCTCCTTTCTTTCCCTAGATAGACCCTCCACACAGCATCCCCAAAGTTACCATTTGCGTGATGGATTGTTTTTTCTCACAGCCTCCTAAAAAATACTTTGAAAATGAAGCTTAAATTCAAACCAACCAAGTTCTAAAGTTCATTGTACAGACAGTGGCACATCCAAAATCAGTACTTTTAATTATATTATATAATCTTATGTATTGTGTTAGGACGGGTTGTTTCGGAGTATTTGATCAATTCATCAAATTTCAACATTCATTTCTGGGATCTGTGAAAGTCCAATTCAAGTTCTGTTATTATATCATTATAGGCTAGTTGCTTGACAAAACTGAAATAAAAACAGATCTTGAAAAAATCTTTCACAGAACTTGAAAATGAACGTTGAAATTTGATGAATTGTTCAAATACTCCGAAACAACCCGTCCTTAGTGTTTCATATTATTTTAATATATTATGATGCAACAACGCCATACAAACGACACTTTTCTCATTCACACTTATTTTAAACCGTTTCAAAATTTTAAACATTTGAAAAAAAATCTTTATTATTCCATTTTTAATCTTTTAAACTTCGATAGGAACTGCAAACCCCAAACGCTTTGTTTATTTTCGCAAATCTTTGTCGTTCATGTCAATGAACCGCGTTTGTACGTAAGCACCGAATAGCCAGGTGTTCCTTTTTGTAAAAAGATATTATAGGGGGCCAACACTAACGTACCAGAGTGACCCGTGCCGAACACGTATCAGAAAAAAAGTACAAAGGAAAGGTGCAATTTATTTTAATATATTCTCTCACCCTAACAATGAAATAAGGGGATATTTTTGTAGTAACATGAATTCTACAAATTCATTGAATAAGTACCTCTACCTAGTTCTTGTTTATGCCGTTTATTTTCTTTTGAATACAGCGTTGGTCCCAACTAGTGATGGGTAATTTCCCGGGAATATTTTTGGGAAATGTTTTCGACACGGGGAATATTCCGAGAATCTTCATCTAAATGGTGAAATCGCCAGACTTACCATTGCGGTTATTTATTTATTTTACGCCTAGTAAGGCTTTTACATACATATATAACAATATTTACGAAATTATACTCGTAAATAGTGCAGAAAATGACTGATTAAAACACTTGCACAAAAATATTGTTTTATTTGATCTACACAGTATGTAGGCACAAAATATAAAAATAAAGAATTCAATATAATTTTTTTCTAGTCGACAAAATATTGTTAATGTGTTATTCAATTTAAATAGCTTTATCAAAATATTCCCCTACTTGATGAAAAAAATTTCAATAAGGTATGCTTATATATTGAAATTGATGTACTAAATATATCAACAACATTGGAGTATTTGTTTCCTAGCTGTTGAATCCGTCGCATAGGAGTGTAATATTGGGATGTTTATGTAGAATTGCTACAATAATATGTTAGGTTATCTCCTAAATCGAAATTTTATGCAACTTAGTAAATTTTTTGAAAATACTCAATAACACCCAAGATTTGTTGTCAAAATGAGGATAGGAGATGCTCCCGATACATTCCATACTCTCATATTAATAATCGATCGTGCGCATTACTTCATATCGATATTTCTTAGGTAGGCAGATAGGTTATTTATTACCAAAAATGTCAATGCTGTAAAATTTTGTATTATATTGTGCACATATACGAGGAATTGGGGAATTTTTTCGAATGTTTGTTCTACACGAGGGTAGATAAAATAAATCAGATTATCGGTTTGATCTAGACGGAATATGAAGACTTATTAAATTGGTGAGTCCAGACCATTATTTAGGATTGTAAACAATAAGGACGGGTTGTTTCGGAGAATTTGAACAATTCATCAAATTTCAACGTTAATTTGCGAGTTCTGTGAAAGTCCTATTAAAGTTCTGATATTATATCATTATAGGCTAGTTGCTTGACAAAACTGAAATAATAACAGAACTAGAAAATATCTTTCACAGAACTCGCAAATTATCGTTGAAATTTGATGAATTGTTCAGATTCTCCGAAACAACCCGTCCTAAGATTTGATCAAAAATTAGACGTCGTGTTTGGAGGGAGTTAAAATTATGAAATTTAATGGATTCGGTATAATTTGATAAGTGTAAATTTATTTTATAATTTATGTGTTTAATTTTTTTTTTAAATTCTTTCTATTCTTTCAATATGGGCTTGGTATAAAGGAGTCCAGATCGGTGAACAGTGTTCCAAGTGCGGGCGAATGTATGAGGTGTAAAGGGAATATAGAGTTGTGGAAGGGTTTTGCTATGCGAATTATAAATCCCAGCATTTTATTGCCTTTGTTAATGATGTCATCAGTGTGTTGGATAAAGTTTAATTTAACATCCAGTGTTACCCCAAGGTCCCTGATATATTTTACTTTATTGATGTGTGTGCCGTTTAGTGTGTATACAAAAGAAATTTTATTTTTATTACGTGTAAATGTTGATGTTATTTGTGTATTTATTATTTCCCGTAAAACCGAAGGAAAGTAGGTAAAGAAATGGATGGTAAATAACAAAGATTTGTACCATGATATTTAGAATCACTAAACACAACTGAAGCTATTTCAACCTTCCTTTAGAAAATAATATATATTTGCGGCCGGCCGATAAGCGTGTGATGCCATGGTAGATGACTGGCGCAGAAGTCTAAACTTACCTTTTTAAGCTGTCGTACCCTTAAATTAAATATACCATTCCTAATAGAAAGCCCAGTTATATTCAATTTTTCAATTAAGTCCTAAATCCTGTATCTAAATTTCGCCAATAAACCATTAGATAATGTTAATTAAGTGTTAATCTCAAGTGACCTACCAGGTAAGTATTGTACTGTATATTTTTTACATAAATAGTTAAGTAATAACATAGATCACTGTAGAAATCTATTATAAGTTTGTACAGCGCCCTTGAGGTGATTTTGCACAAAAACGGCGCTATACAAGTCATCCAATTATTATTATTATTATTACTGCTGCACTGCCATTCAAATTATGAATTGTGTTCCGTATGACATCACCAGACACGATTGTATACGTTTTAGACAAGTTTACTTTGAAAGCTATAAAAAAATCATTTTATTGTTGTTATAAACACTTTTAATATAATACTTATATAATATCAAAATAAAAATAAAATGGAAACAACCTCATTTTGAATACCTTTCTAATGAAAAAATAAAGTTTCAATTTTTGGTAAAAGGCGATGCCATACGTATTAATGCAAAATGTGTTTTTGGTTTGAAAATTTGGTCGCCTAGAAATGTTTCAGATGCTTTAATTAAATACTGCGAGTAGAATATATCTTGGCCTTTGAAATAATCGTGTATTTTTTAGATAAGCCTTTTTATAAGCCCAGAGAAAAATAATGTATAAGGCCTATGAAAACTGCTTTAAAGTTCAAAATCTACTACTTACGAACCCATTTTCGGTTATGATTTTATTGAATAATGTGGAAAATTAGGTTATTTATAAAATGATCGAAAAAAATTAAATACTTATGCCTGAACATCCACAAAATAAAATAAAAGGCACTTTTTGGCAATGTTTTTTTCTTGCATAAATCAAAACAGGTGGATGGTGTTAAGCGGGAATTTAAACCTTATCGCGATCTACGTAAGGGTTATTATTGATAGCAGCTCAATTTAAAATATTACACAACGTAGTGCATCGCCTTTATTTAATTTTAAAATTACTACAAAAATATTCCATTACCTACGTACTGATATTTGGACTTCACAACATTGAGACATAACCGACGAAAAACTTTTGGCTTCCTTAATATTTAAAGGGAGTCCATTGAACATTTTGAAACCTTTATAATAAATATTGTTTTGTGTTGCCGATAAATTTGGGAATTGGTTGGGGATTATTCCTGGAATTATTCCAGAGGGAATATTCCCTGGTGCACATCACTTGTCCTAACTATCCGAAATGTGGGGGCTAACGCATGTCAATTTCAAGGGTATTGCGTAAAACCGAAGGAAAGTAGGTAAAGAAAGGGATGGGAAATAACAAATATTGTTACCAGGATATTTATAAATGATCACTAAACACAACTCAAGCCATTTCCACGGGATTGATACGCATTTACTGACTAGATTGGAATAGTAATATATTTCTCAACCTTCCACTTCTCCGACTAATTTTAAAACCCATTTCCTTCAGCTTTACAACATACTCCAAATAAGAGATGCCATAATCCCACTAGCTTTGGTCAGTGTTAACTTCTTAGTGGCAAGATCTCATTTTTTAGGTCCTTTCAAACATAAAACTATACCACGTGGGTTGTTCATAATTAAAAGATAATCATTGTCTCTACAATATCCGAATTCAATATTTTTTTAGTTTATGAACAGCCCATATTAATCTCCTAGGCGGATCTGTTCGCTTTTGGGAACAGATCACGTGGTCTCATAGAAATTGTAGTGTCACTCTTACTGTCATAGTGATAAATATGATTTAAACGGTGTTAGAAAGAAAAACCATCACGTTTTATATTCAAATCCAAAAGTTAACCACAGAAGAATTCAAATTTACACCTCTATGAAGCCAAAGGATCCGACCGCAATTTGAAAAAAAATTATGATACATTTTTTTTCAAAAGAACGACAAAAAAGTGAGGTGGTAGTAATGTTTAAAATACTTTTCATACTCGTATATATAAAATTACCACATTATCTAATATATATTTGTTTTGCTAATTTGAGATTAGTGTTTAGAAAATTCAGATAACAAAAACGTTTATAATATATTTGTCTAATAAGACGTGTGTGCTTTTCAATTGTTTTTTTCATCATCAATTATATTAGTTAGAAAAAATATAAGGTGAGCCATTTTGAAATATAAGGTAAGCCATTTTCACAAATAAAGTGAGCCATTTTAAAATATAAGATGAGCCATTTTAAAATATAAGGTGAGCTATTTTGAAATATAAGGTTAGCTATTTTCATATATAAAGTGAGCCATTTTAAAATATAAGGTGAGCCATTTTAAAATATAAGGTGAGCTATTTTGAAATATAAGGTAAGCCATTTTCATATATAAAGTGAGCCATTTTAAAATATATCGTGAGTCATTTTAAAATGTAAGGTGAGCCATTTTAAAAATATTTTTTATGTTTGTATTAAAAAAAAATTATTTAAAAAAATATATGCTTGATTCTAATACTTAAAATCAAAAACTTCATCGCCTATCAAACGTAGTTTTTTGTGCTCGGATATAAAATACAGAACCGGTTTAAAATCGCAGTTAAATCGGCAGCGACTTACAAACAGGTTAATAGTTAATCAGGTAGACTTTAAAAAATTTCAATCGATAATGATTCAGCCTATATTCTATCTTGTCCCTAGTTACTCGAACATGTAACTTCACAATAAACGGTGACATGACGAAATTACGCAGAAGTAAATTTCATCTAACTAGTTTTAGATTTTTTTATTTTTTATGGAAAAACTTTTGGAGGTTATCAATGAAAGATGAGAATATCCTCCAATAATCTAATCATTGAAGAAAAAATAAGGAATCCCAATGGTCGAGTGGTTAAGAGATCCTGGGTTCATTTCCTAGTTGAGATCGCTATCTTTTTTTATTTTTCTGTGTCTTGTTCTATTTCACGTTTCGTTTAGATTGGTTAGTATTATCTTTTACTTCAACAAAAAATAAAAAGATTTTAAAAATGAACTAAGAAAAGTGAAACAGATTTTGACCTTGAACACGATGATATTTATGCATAAAATAATAAACCACCTATTACCGAAATACTTTTAAAATCAAATTACAATTTTTTTTTAAAGAAAGACTTACATTCCCGGGTTACGGATAACCTGACAATATTTGAAAATCTCCTACTACCACCACAGTAAGCTGAAAATGTTGCTTGTGTTGTGATGGAGGACATAGCCAGCCGAGGAATTGAACACACTACGCCTGAGTGGGACCCAAACGCGATGTCAACTCGGCTACCGACCAGTGGATACCGGTACATACAATGAGGATATTCACAGATATCACACAAGAACGTGAAATCAAACTTGGCTACCAGAAAAGGACAAAGCCAATTCACGAAATAGTTTACTATACAAAGGAATGCAATAATATAATTCGTTGCCGAAAACCATAAAGTCTGCACCAATTGACAGATTAAAATTTGATTGTAGGAGCCATATTAATCAAAATAAAATATAATAAATAATATATTTGAAATTTGTAAACTTAAATATGGCTACAATAAGATATAATAAGCTCGTTCTCTAATATTCAATCTGATCTTAATAAAGCAGAAATTCTGTTTCCTGAAGCATAAAAAAACAATAATGGTTATTTCGGGCGTCAAGAAATTTGCAGAACTTTTTATCTGTGATTTATCGAAACTAATTTCATCTCCATCGTGAAGAGGAGTTTTAAAATAAACATTTAACTTTTTATAATATTATGGTGCAATGAGAAGATTTTCCCGGGTAAGGCCGGGTAGCAAAATCAGTGATTTATAACTTACAAGGATACAAGGGGGTAGCCTTGTATTGAATTCAACAAGATCCTAAATAGGAGGGTTGAAAACAGACTGCTTCCCTTGCGAAACCTTACCCAGTGGTTTGAAAATAAAACCAGTTGCCAGGTGCAATTTATGTATATAAAACTTAAGCTATTAAAATGAAATTAATCTTTCTTACGTTGTATTTAAAAGGAACAGGAATATTAAATAAAGATATTATATATAATATAATATTTAATGAAATACAGGGTTTTCCAATAAGAGGTGTTATTTTGATATTCAATCGTAAAAGATCAATGATTTCGTTGCTTGTGTGGTACGTAGCGCAGTCTTGTTGAAAGTGAACGTTGTCCAGATTAATACCATCCAATTCCGGCCATAAAAATGATTTATCATCTCTCGATAGCGCAATCCATTCACCGTAACTGTTGCTCCAGCCTCATTTTCGAAAAAGTAAGGTCCAATGACTCCGCCGGACCATAAACCGCACCAAACAGTCACACGTTGAGGATGGAGAGGCTTTTCAACAATAATTCTTGGGTTTTCCGAGACCCAGATGCGACAATTTTGCTTGTTGATGAAGCCACCGAGGTGGAAATGGGCCTCATCACTCAAGATGATTTGCATTTGATTCACTCAAGTGAATTTTAATCATTTCGATGCGTTGTTGAAGCGTGTTTGTTGTTCCATTTTTATTAATGGCGTAGTTTCTACTTGTCAAATGTCAAAAAATGACAGCTTCAAAAGTACCTAACATCTACCGAAATAGCGGGCTATTCAAAATAACATCTCTTATTGGAAAACCCTGTATAATGAATTTTGGAAATATTTATCGCACTGTGAGTGGAATAAGACGTCGAAAAGACGTCATAAAATACGGCTAAAGGAATTTTAAGCAACGATTTGATTCTGAAAGGTGGTTTTTCCGCATGGGGATACTGAAAGTACATACCAGTAGAATAATGTGGCGTGTTAATCTACCTGAGAAATTGATCAAGAAATGCCACAGCATATTAATTCATCATTTTTTTTAATGAAAGACGAATATTCCCGGGTTACGAATAACCTGAAAATATTTGAAAATCTACCACTACCACCATAGTAAGCGGAAAATGTTGCTTGTGTTGTGATGGAGGACTTAGCCAGCCGAGGAATTGAACACATGACGCCTCGGTGGAACCCAAACGCGATGTTAACTCAGTCACCGACCGGCTGTAAATGTATCATATCTATTCAATAACTATAAATTTTCGAAGTTACCTTTAAAAATATTGTATTAATTATAAAATACAGTACCTACCTAGTTAAACGCATTACATTAGGTTGGATTAGGTTTACTTACTGAAGAAATTAGAGAATTCATCAAATTTCAAAGTTGTTTTATGAGTTCTGTGAAGGTTCTGTTCAAGTTCTATCATTATTTCAGTTTTGTGAAACAACTGGCCAGTAATGATATAATAACATAACTTGAATAAAAACTTCACACAATTTTTTTTAATATGAAAATTGTTTAACATACACTGTAATAGTTTTTTTGACGTGTTTGATCCCAGTGGGTGTAATTTAAGTCAGTACGTGTAATTGACTCCTAGTGGAATTTCGCACCGTTTCCAAATCCATCCGTTTGTGATATTCTTAAGAAAAATAGACGTACGAAAGTCTGAAGGAATTAAATCACTTGCTTAAAAACCATATTTCAACAGAATACGTTGTTCCTGATTATTAATATTACTTATAAGGTTAGTGAAAGCATAATAAACAAGATAAGGACGGGTTGTTTCGGAGAATCTGAACAATTCATCAAATTTCAACGTTCATTTTCAAGTTCTGTGAAAGATTTTTTCAAGTTCTGTTTTTATTTCAGTTTTGTCAAGCAACTAGCCTACAATGATATAAAAACAGAACTTGAATAAGTCTTTCACAGAACTTGAAAATGAACGTTGAAATTTGATGAATTGTTCAGATTCTCCGAAACAACCCGTCCTAAGAAAGGAATGCTTTGATTTTTAGTGTGATTAGAGTATTACGGGCAAAATAAAGTTGGAATCGGGACGTCCCAAGAAAAGATGGCACGATCAAGTGAAACAAAAAATATTTATACAGAGTTCTTGCGGTGATTTGTTACAAAACGGCGCTACACAAATCATTATTATTTTCTTAAATATTTTATTCAGGTCATGTGAAGAGCTAAAATAATAAACGTGAATGTATGAGAAGATGCATGAATGTGAATGAAGCGAGGAGCTTGGGCCAAGTCAGAGGTGAGTGGCAATCCACCAGAAAACAAGGTGATAGTTAACCTTTTTAAATGATCTATTTGAATTTAGATTTTTTTTCTTGATTGTGCGACTGATCCTGGAAGTGGAAATTAACCCACTCCCGACATCAGATCGATCTGAAACTCGGCAGATAAACGCGTTGTCGATGACAATGCAATCCATCAGCTTTTGGTGGCACACACACGCTCGCACACACGCATTTTTCTGAAATTGAATAACATTTAGTAAAAAAATTTATAGCAGTTAAATACGAAATAAACACCGGTACTTTACAATTGGGATTTGGATTAGGTGTTAGCATTGTTGACTCCAGTCCATGTGGAGGAAGGTTCAATACTCAGTCAAAGCAGACAATAGACATGTATAAATATTTATATTTTAAATACATCTATTAATAAAAATAGACGTACTATAGTAAAAAACACTAGATTTGAGACTGTCGTGAAAAAAAAATTGTACTTTTCATATCATTTATAACTGCTCCCAAAGGTTATAATTAGGGTATGTTGTGAGGCTGAAGGTAGAGGGAAGGGGAAGTAGATACCTGGCAATTCAGATCTGGTCACCAAACACGACCAAAGCTATTTCAAACCCTTTCTATTCAGAATTATGGTCTTACACCAGGGCAATACTGAGAGTATCTTCCACAACGTGCCGCAAATATATAAAATATTATTTTAAATGCGTAAATTTTTAAATAACACAAATCAGTCAAATAAAATGTACTTGCGCACGCCGGAATTTAAATACGCGATTTTGACAACTCGAATTTGCTTTTTGTCATTTTCAAGAATTCGCCAAAAACTAACTAACAATAATATAAAATTTTAACATAAAACAATATTTAAACTGTCATTTTAAAAATTAGAACTGATGTCTCAAAAATTCATACAAGTGCCAATATATAATTATTTAAGCAATTCTACATTTTAAAGGTGTAAATATCTTAGAATTAATCTAGGGTTAATTTCAAACATACAGCAATTATCAATCGTACAAATATAATGTCCCGTGATTTTTCGCGGGTCTGCCACAATAAAATCTATCATGACTCAATTCAACTCAATATTAAAATATTGCCGCATTTGTATGAAATCATATCGACCAAAATATGGTCGATTCACCCCAAGTAGAACATCCCTGTACATATTCCAACAAGGGTGGTTTTTGTATCGATCCACCCTTTGGTTTTAGCTCGGCAGCCATGGCAACCAACCTCACAACCTAGTCGATATAACGGTCGTCTCTTTCTCATTCACACAGCTCCATATAACGTAGAGAGAGACAAAGAGATGGTCTGAAATCGATTCATACATCGATGATAGGCTAGACTGAATACCCTGGTTTTAACACGCAAGTAGAGCGAATTTTCCGCATTTAAAAGCTGCCTTACATATTAAAAGGTTGCGTTGTTTTAAAGGTAAATTAAATTCAATCATACAAATGAAGATGACTCTTTGTTTTGTTGTGATATGCTACAGTTTTTATTTGAACACTTCTGCCTGAGTCTGCAGTTTGCTTCCCAGTGCCTCTGGCGGCCGAAAACGATATTAAATCCATTTGTAAAATCGATAATTTCACATGAAAAGCTTCCGCAAGTACAAGTTCTATGTATTCGTGGGGTCGGGGAACAAGTCATAACTTTGCTTGTATTTCGTTATCGTTTGATAAGATATATTGTATTATCGATAGAGGGTATGGATTCATTATCGACAAAAATAAATATTGATTGTTTCATGTTGGATTCGGTCAATACACGATCGATAAATATTATTGAAACATGACTGGCTTGGTGTCAAAATATGAAATGGGTTACGTAAAATAATAATTTTGTTACTGCTATTAAAGAAAGGGATGAATGAACAAAGGAGTCTAAGGAGAATATATGCCGCCAATGTGAATGGTAGAAGCCGGGGGCGCCCGCAGAAGACATGAAACGATCAAGTGAATCAGATATTTGAGTTGGGCCATGTCAAGAGTCAGAATAAAAGAAGAGTAAGCATGAGACAGTGTATGAATGTGAATGAGACAAGAAGTATGTGCCATGACTGAGTTGTTTGGCGTTTTTGTTCCGTCCTCTTTACAATACAAGGGTTCTAACTGCACGGATCTAATGAAACTTTGCCACCCACTTTATATAGGGATCAAAGCAGATGCATAATATCTGGGTTTTTATGTCAATTCTATGGTTCCAACTCTTCGGAGCCAGTGGGACTATTGTATCCCCAATTGAGGTGACGTATGTTTTAAGGCTGAAGGAAGTGGGAAAGGAAAGGAGATGGGGAGTCAATTCAGGAAGTATCGTTACCATTACCATTCAGATGTTTTTTTTGTGTAAAACTACACTGTTCCATCCGTCTGGAGCCAGTGAGACTATGGCATCCCCGATCGGGGTACGTTGTGAGGCTGGAGATAGTAGGGGTACCTTACTATTCAGATCTGGTCTCCGAACACAGCTAAAGCCATTTTGAGCAACATTTCAATTCTGAATGGTGGTTTTACACCAGGGCGACACCGAGAGTATTTTCCACTCTGGAACGCGCAACAAAAATACTTGGTTTTTTCTTGTGTAAATTGTGAAATAAAATATCTAATAAATTTTACTTGCGCACGCCGGGATTTGAACCCGCGACCTTCGGTTTTCTAATCGAGAGCCTCACCTCTTAACCACGGAGTTCGTCAAACCGTGGTCAGCAAATATGTCCTAAGCCATTGCAAACAACGTTTCAGAGCTGAATGATGGTCTACGATTCTGGAACGTACCGCAAATTTACTAGAAAAGTTTTTGTAATAAATTTAAAAAATGTATAATTTAAAAAATATGTCTTTTACCAGAGCGATACTGAAAGTTTTTTATTATTATTTTTTTTTTTATAGTGAATACCTCACAAGAGTCCCAACTGCTCCCGTCTGGAGCCAGTGAGACTATGGCATCCCCAATTGGGGGATGTTGTGAGGCTGAAGGTAAGTGGGGAAGGGATAGAGGAAGGTGGGGAAGTACCTGGCTATTCAGATCTAGTCACTAAACACGGCTAAAGCGAGAGTATACGTATAAACAACATACGGTCATCATGGTTACTTCAATTGTTTTGGTTTTACGCGTTATGATTTATATTTACCTCAATTTTTAAATTGTCCAAAAAAACGAAGTTAGCAGTTCGCAGTGGATGGCTGGTATACCCTGATGTATGCCTGTAAGCTGGTACTTACCCCGAGGATGTAAGTGAGGTATGTAACTGGTAGAAAAAGAATTAAAGTAGACTAAATGCTCTAGAAATGAGATTCCTAAGGCGTATGTGTAGTAAAACCATTAAGTTATTTCTTCAAAACCATCAGGAATTTCCTTAGTAAGAAAACTTAATAATGATCTACATGGCTCTTTGTCAATCGCTCTTAGAACACGGTTATTATCGGATAGAGCAGTGCAAATGAAAATATCCTAAAACAATCATCTCATTAAAACCTAAAAAGCCATTATTCTGAAAGTCCCTGTAAGAACTAGCTCTGACGAAATCTTAAACAAACTTAACATCATGTCACATAAACAGCTCTATTCTAAAACAATACATTCATAATTAGATAACACAAGAAATAACAACTAACACATATATTAGAAACATTAAATCTCAAGGTCAAAAACATATCCAACAAGCAATTACAAATACAACATTCAGGGAAAAAACTCTACCGCAAAATTTCACTCTCATTCAAACCCATAACAATATTTAAATCTCAAATAAAAATCTGGATACAAAACATAGGGAGATCATAAATAGATAATATACTGACACCAAATACAGACTGAAACCGAAATCACTCAACTGCACAAAAAAACACCTTGTAATATATTTATAAATATTTCAGTAAAAACACTATTAAATATATTTATTTTTACTTTATGTTATCGGTACTACTAAATTTTAATCACATTTAAATGTAATCCCAGTGAATATATCATTTTATCCATTTACGATACGATAAAAAAATTGATAACAAAACACTGTAAAGATTTGCAAAGAATGAAAGTCATCAGCTTTAATTTTACAAGCATAATGAAAAAGAGGAGCGTTTAGATGGTTGGGAATGTAGAGCGAATGAACGAAGAAACGATTAATAATTAATGGTAAACGGGGACGTCCGAGGAAGACATGGCACGATCAAGTGAACCAATTACGTAAGTCGGTCCAAGAGTCAGATTAACAAGAAATGTATGAATCTGAATCAAGTGTTTGTGTGTGACAAGACCGAGCTGTTTGGGGTCCGTCCCCTCTGCCTACCTCTGGTTAGTTAGTAAGTTGAAAATAACTCTTTTAAAAACAAACTTTCTTACCAACTTATGTTTATCAATTAGTTAACTACAGATTTCCAAACTTTTTTTGTGCAATAGGCCTAAGTGAATAAACGCTGCGAATAAACGCAGCAGTTTTGGCACGGCATTTCAGTACCACGGTAAAAACGACAGCCGCAGTGCGTGTTTGTGCGCTGTTCGGCGCCTAAAATGGATGAACAACTGGTATTTTAATCAATTATTTTGTTTTGTATTCATAATATCTTTAGAATTATAGTCCCAGAGAGAAGTCGTACATGATGTCATAATTTTAGTATATATTGATTTTTTTCGTAACATGCAAGATTTTTCGTTGACGACATACCTTTCTTCTGAGATTACTTTAGAGACTCCTACGAATTCATGAAAATAATTATTGTAACATCTTTATATTATGGAGGCGGTGAATTAACCCCTCTGGCTAATTTGTTCAGTTTTGCGAACAAACCGCTATTACCCGTAGAGTCAATTTGTTCGCTTTTCGGAACGGCTCTAATGATCTCATTTAAATCGTTGTGTCTTCCTTGCTGTCATGGTTAGAAATATGATCCAAACGGTGTTAGAAAGAGATAACACCACGCTTTATATTCAATTTTAGAAGTTAACCACAGAATAATTAAAATGTACACTTCTGTGAAACCCGACCGCAATTTGAATTTTTTATAAATTATTTTCATATGAAATGACAAAACAGCGAGGTAGCTTTTATGTTAACAGTATATTTTTCTAATTAAATTTGATTTTTTCTCAGTAATTTTTTGTCAGTGTTTGGACGAATAAACCTAAGATGTTTTATCACTTTTCAAATAGAGTGTTTATTTTTCGGATACGATCAGAAATATTCCATTTATTTGAATTTTATTGAAAATCTGAAATACACACAAATTCTCGATCTTTCTGATTGCAACTTCAGGAAATTTAACGGTCGATATACCAGAGGTCTCAGCGATTGGTAAATAATTGGTCAGATTTCTAAAAAATAAAATAAAATAACAATTAAACTCATTTTTTCGTGGTTTTTAATATCATTTATGGACTAAAATAATAATTATTTGATAATAAATAAATAAATAATGTAAATTCAACATAATATTGATAAAAAATAATTGTTGCATAACACAGCGGCCTAATTATTCACAATCATCGTTGTAATATTATGTAATTAAGTTATTTCGCGGTTAATAATAATAGTTATTATAATTGACTATTGCAATAACAATTTAGAATAATTAACAACAATAATACACGGAAAAAAATGACAATTGCCAAATTATTTAGAATTTCTTCAAATTATTGGTAAGGCCTGTTAATTTATCGTGAGGGCAAAAATCTATTTCTTTCCGTGTATACAATAAAATGTAAATAACAAAAAAAATAACGTCAGATCGAATTATTTCAAAATTAGAACAAAATATCTGGAAATCAACTTTAATTCATAATCCTTTTAAGTCTAAAAAAATGTTAGGTAGGGTTGCTTCAACCTCCGTCAAATACGATTGATTATCAAATAGAAGATTAGCGCTATTAAATATTATTATAAACATCATCAATGTGACGGAAGTTTATACAACTCAGTTGAATGAGTGGATTTTACAACAAAATTTATTTTGTTTCTTTATTTGTTACAAAAAAATCGTCACTGTAAATTTTATAAGATTTGTTTTAATGAACTAAGTCAGCAAAATAAAAATTATTTTCCAGCAAAAAATCTTGTGGATTCTAAAACAATTTTGAAAATAACTTCAATTCAGGCAAAAGGTAAGAAAAATAAACATGAATTGATTAACACTGTTATTTCTATTTGAGCAATATTCTTAAATTGAAATTATTATACAATTCAAAAAAACATTCCTGTAAATTTTAAATGAAATATTAATCATAATGACTCAATAATAAATAATAACACTTAGGCAAGTATTTTTAACAAATATTTTTGAAAATTATGTAAAATATGTTTGTTTTTTTTTTCATTATATTCTATAGAAACTATTTCATAGTTTTATTATAAGGGACAATACAGTTTGTTAAGCTGAATTAAAAATATATAATTTTTCCTTCACTTGAATTCGAATATCTACATTAATATGAGCTTTACCAATACTGTTGCGTATAAATGTTGAATTGGAGACATTTTAAATGAATTTTTTGCTTTTTTACAAACAATAAAATTAAAAAAGGCACGAAAATGTATTGCTTCGATGGACGATAAACTATTTTCAAATGCGTTTCACAAAGCAGTATTTAATAACAATGCATCACGCATTTCAAAAGAAAATTGATAAGTCGTGTAACATGGGGCATGTTTAAACATTGGAGCAAAATTACATTATATTTCGGTTGTATTTTCTTATTAAATCATCTAAATAGGTTATATTATATTCATAAAACGGGGTTAATCATATTGGAAGTAAGGACAAATTCAAACAGTTTTTGTAAAGTGCTAATTCATTTCAGAAAATAGCAAGCAGCTGTACAATCTATTGACGGTAATTCAATTTTTCAGTACATTAAAAATAATGTTTTATTTTCCTACTGAATACGTATTATTATTTGTTTCAAGTTCATAAAATAATAACGGGTTTCGCAATGAATTTTCGGATACTGACAGAACTATCCAAGACAAATGTAACAGTTTTTTTTGTAAAGCAAAATGTAACATTTAAAAACCTTCTAATGCAAACGGGAAACTTTTGTATCCAAATCATATTTCCAGTCGATTTTTTTTAATTGAGCTTTTGTTGTTTAGTAAATCGAATCGAAATGTTTTTCGGTTAAATTTTCAAAAAAGTCGCCAGGGAGTCAAGGCTAAAGTATCAGCTGTTGATTTTTAACCCTTGAATTTTCGAAAAAATGATTTTTTTTGTAATCGAAAAGCTCATATCTTAAAAAAATACGTTTTTTGGGTTATCTATGTGATGTAGATTCATTGGTTTTCTACTTTTACTACGGGTTTCCAGACACTTTTTATTAGAACATTTTTAAGAGTCATGGGGCACATATATTAAAACATTGCCGTAAATTCGTTAGAAAAATTACAATAGGCATAAAAAAAAACAAATTAAAATAAAATACTCGTAATATGATTCGTTGGACAATATAAAAAATTAAAAGATTGGGGTCATATTATAACAGTTATTGTGAAGCGAAATTGAACATTTTCCATGCAAATTAAACCATTTGAATCGTCTCAACAAATTTTAAATATTATAGCTTCTACGTCTGCCTCGGGTGTTTTCAATGGACCTACTCAAACTTAACGAAAAAACGCACCACATTTTGGATTCGTTTTTTTTAAAGATGTAAGTTTTTTGTAAATATTTAGGTGGTATAAGTTATCAATTACTATTATGTCTACTTTTTCTAGCTTTCTCTATCTTTTCTTTCTAATTAAGTGTAATTCAATCTTTTCGAACAGGCACTGGAAACATGATCGGTGTTCAATATATTTTTGGACTAAAATAATGAATACAAAAACTAAGGATCAATTATTTCTCAGAATTTGAACAGTTAACTAAATTTCAAAGTTAATTTTTAATTTTAAAGTTCTGTAAAGGTTATATTCAAGTGCTGCTATTACATTATTACTGACCAATTCTTTCACATAACTGAAATACATATAGAACTTGAATAGGACATTCAGAGAACTTGTAAATTATCTTTAAAAAAAATTTGAATTCTTAAAATTCTGTGAAATAACTTGTCCGAAATCAAATGGCCCGTTACGTAATATCACCAAAATAAACTTTTAAAACTAATGTGTGAACCATTTGTATTACGAAAAGTAGGAACTTATGACTTTTAGTTCTATAAAAAGAATCTGACGGAAAAAGAATTTTCCAAATTTGTAACAACCAAGATCAAAAAAAAACAGTAATGACAAACTTAAACAATATCTAATGATCTTTTAAATATTTTAAATTTTATAACAACAATTTGAAATTCGTTATTTGTTCTCTTCGGTTCATTTTTATTTGGTCAGTTTCATTTTATTGTTAGATTCATTCATTTATTATCAAAGATCAAAAAAATATTTAAACGTTCGATCATTTTCCAGTATTTTCTATGGACAATAGCTATTTCGAATATATTATTAAATCTGGCATATTCATAAATCGGTTAATATAATAGTTTATTGCATATAAAACAAATTTCTTTACTACCTCGGAGCATTTAATGGAGTATTTTCAATTAACCGTAAAAACAATTAAAATATGTTGTATTGCAATTCATTAACAGTGTTTATTTGTTAATTTATAATGATAAATAAATCAATTTCTTCGTATTTTTATTTGTATTCTAATGGTTTGTCTATTGCACTTTAACATACTACATTTTTGGAAGCAAGGGGATATATGTATATATTTTTAAAGCGTTTTGGAAATAATGTGAAACATTTTTGAAAAATAACCAATGTATAAAACAAGTTTAGTTAATACAAAAAATTATCAATTCTAGCGATTAGACTGCCATCTATGAAATAGCATTCAAATTAAAAATAATAATTAACCGTTGCGATCGCTCATTTTGTTGCTTGTATTTTTTCATGTTTGTAATTTTAAAAAGCAGGTGTTAATAAAATTTCAGAATTTTTCAAAAGGTGTTAATTATATTTTATTTCTATTTCTACCTAAAATGTTTTGGAAGTCATAGTTTAAATCAAACGGTGCGATTTCCTCAAATTTTCAATACACTTCAAACATTTTATTTAGAAGATTCCTTCACTTGCTTCAGTACATCTTATGTTCTGTTAATTGGTATTTAAAAAATGTTTCAAATTATTCTCATTTGCGAAAAATAAAGGATTACAATTTATACCATGCCATTTAAATACAAATTCTTCAAAATCAGTCTTGAAATTGACTTTTGGGACTTAATGCTTTTTAATTTTGGAGTTTTCACAAGCACAGTGTTTTTTTTTCAATTACAATAAACTTTCAGCTCTTCACGAGAAAGAACTTTGACTACTTATATGTTTTAACAATGCAATGACATTAATGACATGTGACAAGATTTATAATTTTCCAGAAGAAACTCTGTGTTCATAATGCGAGATATTTGAATGGTTCAGAAAATTTCGATGGCGTACTATAAAAAAATGATAAATGCAAAAATTGTGAGATTAAGTTAAATATTGTTGTTTTAGATTTTTCAGATTGGAACCATCATCATATTTTTGGGGTACCAAGTTGTATTCACTTGACTGTAAAATGACAATACATTCAATATTCCCTTCCCAACATTCGAAATAAAATTAAAAAATGATGTACATATAATTCCTCAGAGTTTTATTAAAGTTTTATCAATAACACTAATTCATTGATGCAACAATTCCACATCGATTCATTCGAATTGTTGGTTGATGAAAGTGTTTACCGATATGGCGCAGCTAAAGTAATCATATACCAAACGATAACAAATTATTGTAAGCAATAATTAGTCGCCTGCAATATCAATACAAATTGAAAATATCTCCCGAGTAAAAATAAATGCCTCCGACGGGAATTGAACCTGCGCTTTCTGATGTTCGGTCAGACGCTGTGAGCCACTGACCCACGTCGGATTATTTCCAACTCACCAAATAATTCAATATGTACTATTAATTCAATCAACAATTACTGCTTATTATTATTCCATATACAGGGTGTATCGGCAAGTACCCGACAAACTTTAACCAGCTATTCCTCAGCACATTTGGAGTAAAAAATGTTATGGGCGCTTTGCTGTCCGGTAATTTTTTTTTTCCATTAAAAACAAAAAAAATAATAAAAAATCCACACACCGTCACTGTCATTTGCATTTTTTCTCATGTTCAACAGCTGTTATTAGCAAGTGTGTCAAAAAGTGTCCTCGCTCTTTCGTACACACTAAATAATAATAGTTAAAAGTGAGACGAATGGTGCCGTGCCATTTCGTTGTGATTGTAAAAGCGCGCCAACGTAGGTACGTACGTACATTATTCAACGAAACTCTAACAAAATATTGCCAGACGGGTTTTCAAACTTTGACAAAGGATAAAACATTGGTGACATGTGGTGAAAATATGAATAATATTTTTTTTATTAAAAAAAAATTTTACCGGACAGCAAAGTGCCCATAACATTTTTTATTCCAAATGTGCTAAAGAATAGCTGGTTAAAGTTTGTCGGGTACGTGCCGATACACCCTGTATATGGAAAATTAATTAAAATGCTTTTATAACTCAATCATTTCATTTTTGCATTTAACATTTTTCTTTGTAGTTCATCAACGAGTTCCATTAAACTTCAAACAAAACATGTTAGGTTTTGGGTTTCTAAATTGACTGAAGCGGTTCTCGCTTTTTGTGTACGCATCAGTTATTTTATTATAAATCAGCAAAATGTAATATTTTTCAAGTAAACCTTATCTGTATTGTATATCATATGGTTATATATTGTTATTTTCTAAGGCACATTATCTTAGGCTTCTTTACAAATTATTTCAATGAATATTATATTAGTAACTAGTTTTATTTAAATTAATTTAATATGCCAGCTATTTAGTAAGTGATCAGATGTCTAAAAATATATGTAGGTATTATTATATTATGTTTAGTAGGTATTTAATGACCAAATACTTAGGTATTTTGTCATTTCATTTCGAATAACATGCTAACTGTTTTGTTTTAAATTCGTTTGAAACAAAAGACAGAGAAAAACGCTACAAATCATGTATCAACCCTTACGAAAAACCTAGCAATATTTTACAAGGTTACATATGAAATTTTCAAAAACAAACAAAAAATACTGAAGATTTAAGTTCTTCGTCATCAAAAAATCAACAGAAAATAGTTTGAAAATTATAGAATATGGAAGAATTTTAATTTGTTTGTCTTTGCAACGTTCGGTTCAAACTACATAATATAATTAACCCTTAATGTCCCGAATTACGTTGGTTCAAATACATGTCGTTGGTTACTAAATTCAATATCTCTATTTTTTCCAACTAATATTCTGAAGGCACGCAATATACCACTAATTTTAGAATGTTAAACATGGTATGAACTTGTTACCAAATGGATTCAACGTCAACTACTTTCTACCAAAACATACTCGAATTATCGCCCTTGTCAAATTCCAGTGATTAAAAGTAAGCACAACTATCTTACCTACAACTTGTCTTGACATCAAGTATTTTGTCTTATTTGGCCCCAACACTGGGGGTTGTCTGACTTTCTGTTCAAATCCATCCGAAATCATCACCTGGATATCAAATTCAAGACATACCAGTATGCTTTGCAGTATTTTGTAGTTATTCACCCAAAAGTTGGGGTTCGTTAGATTATCTGTTCAAAAACACTGGCCCAAATGTAATTCGAGTAACTTCAGTAACAAAAGGAAGAGACTATATATTTTATTACTGTGGAGACTCCCAAGGAGGATATTGTGTTCCATTCAACTATGATGGCAGAATAACACCCATGCAAACACCTCGGCACAGGTTCTCCTAGTGAGGTGTTCACAGAACATTACTACCTAAGCTTCAATCATGTATATACAGTTGCATATCACATTTAGTTCTACTACCATGTTTTATATATGGAACTTCTATCTGTATTACTTGCAACCAATGTCAATATGTATACCTATAAACTGTATGTATAAGTGAATAGATAAATACATAAATAAAAATAAAACACAATTTTACTACTTAGCAGTATTTTGTAGTTGTTAACCCCAAAATTCGATTATCGGTTTTAAAACACTGGCCCGAATCAAGTAACTACATTAACAAATTCGCAGAATCATATGTTTTGACAGCAGGTTGTGGCTAATTTGACCTGTTTTCTTGAAGTCACCATTGGTAAAAAGCCCAAACCAAGAATACAGAGTGGTATATTATAGTAATAGAGAACTACAATTTTTGCGTTTATCGTGCAAAGGTAACAATTTTTTATTACAATTTCAAGCGTATTGCAGCAATCAGCGAGATCTTATGATCTTTTATCCTTTTCAGGCAATTCACATAATTTATTTCAATGCTATTCGAATACATTTCAATGATTTTGAGTAATGGAGAACAAAAAATTTCTTCATCTAAAAAAATTAAAAATGTAGTATTAACAAAGGTAACAGTATCCAAAAAAGTGGTATTAAAATGTAGAAACTATTGCAAAAAAAGGAGAATGAATGAGGCTACTTTCAACAATAGCAACAAAGTTGACAGTATCCAAATAAAATGGTATTAAAATGTAGAAACTATTGCAAAAAAAAGTAGGGATGAATGGGGCTACTTTCAACAATAGCAACAAAGTTGACAGAATCAAAATAAAATTGTTCTAAGATGTAGAAACTATTGCGAAAAAGAAAAGAAAATTAGGGATGAACGGTTCTACTTTCAACAATAGCAACAAATTTGACAGTATCCAAATAAAATGGTTTTTAAATGTAGAAACTATTACGAACAAAAAAATCTTAATATTATCATGTCTGTGAATGAAAACGTTAATTTAATCTGTGACCTCCATTACTCAAAATCGTAAAAGTCATTCATTATCGTTTCAAAACCGATCATTTCTTAAATACTTTATATTTTTAATGGCACAAGTTATTCTTAACCCTAGTGGCACTACAGATATATTCAATAGTTAATTCTTTTTTTAAGTATATTGGAAGTCATATTATAATTATCCCAAAAATAAAATAGAAAATCGAGTTTGAACTGAATACATCTAAAATTTTCCACAATAGGGAATATTGTACATATTCTATGCTCTGAATATACTACTACTAAAACTGGACTATTCTTAGGATATTTTATTACCTTTCGTACAAAGCCACTCATCGGTAATTTTTATTGCTTTTGTCTATTATTGTTAGCAATACTCGTAAATTGACTCAATTTGAATTAAACAAAAAAAATCACAGAAAAATATGAAAATTTTAAAGAAAATAAGTCTTTTATTTTTCTTTAAATAATTATATACCAAGAAAATCATATTCATTATATAACAAAAATTTACAAAACAAAACAGAAAAAAAACTTCAAATGTTTAACAAATTACAAAAACAAACGTTTATAATCTTATTGCAATATTTTCGAAAACTTAGTTTTCGATATTATAAAATATAGTTCTTCTCGTTATAATAACTACCTACACCACTTTAACGAAAAACCATTTTCTTACAAACGCGTTTTCGTCATTTAATTCGTATTTTTTCTACTTACAAATAATATAAACACGCCAAGCAATTAGTACGACTATTTACACCTATTATATCTAGAAAGGGAAGGCTAGGTTTTCTACTTAAATATATTAACTAACAATAGTTTGGCCACAATTTCAGTTTTGTATATAGTACATAGTGAAGACTTTTACTCAACATTTCAAATGAAAAGAGCCCAAATTTTGAGTTTTTTTGTCAATATCGTGTATAGAAGAAAGATGGCGTTACAATATACTCAAACAGTACTTTTACAGTCGTATTCATTTTAACCACCTCTAAATTCCCAAGTTACTTAAATTCAACATCGTTCCTAGAGCATTTCCCTCAATAAGTCGGATTCCTGAATCATATCAAGAAACCCAGAAACACGTTCTCAGAAAAAAAGAGTTGAAATATTTTTAAAAATCTCTGTTTTGTTTATCGTTGGTAAAGTCTTCGCCCTGTAACATTTGTAAGAATAATTCACGTAAGTCAAAATATTTTTCTTATCAACAGGAAGAACGCATTATGTAACAAATATTTACAAACGGGAAGTTAGGGGTTAGTGGTTACATTGTAACAGTTACTAATTACATAATATCGTCAATTTTAATTGCGTAATCACAGTTTACATATTAGCAAGCACCGTTTTTTTTCGTTTATTTTGTTTATCAAACAATGTCTTAGTGGGTCTCTGAACCCTCGTTATTTCGTCGAGTTAATTTTAATATAATGTTTACAACATTACCACATTCGTAAAGGCGGGAAAATGGTATCCTTTATAAGACAGATTATTTTCTATTCAATCTTTAAAACTGCACAATGCAATATAATATCTCATCACCATAAAAGGGAACAGATTCAAAACCACTCTAATTGACCACCGTACGTTCTGAAGAACGTAAGAAAACAAAAAATATTTTGCGTATTTAACTTGCTCTAACCAATACATATTGTTACCAGCACTGAAAACAGCTTATATCTCATTAAAACGAAATAAAAGCACTATTTTTGCAAAAATGCTTGTGTGTTTTTAGATTTCACTGTGTTTTGTTTTCCTGTGTTGAATTAATATCAAAGATTAATTTTGCGTTTATTAATTACCATTTTCCTCTTGTCTTTAAGTATTCAATACTTATTATACATCCTTGATTTAATTTTAATTCAAGACTGGCCTAAAATACCATCCCTGTGGGATACCTAGATTCCGCGAACCTAGGTGCTTAGTATATATCACGGGGACTTGCTACCGATGAGCATGTCTGAGGGCTGCTTGTCGGAGTCTGGTGAGTCCATATCCGAGGGTTGGTGATGCTGCATGGAGGACTGCTGATCTCTGCAAACGAGGTGCCCACTAGCCTCGAGAGAAACGGCCTCGCTGGTGATCACCGAAGACTGGAAGAACCGATCTGCGAAGCAATAGCCTGACATATTATTTTGTAATCCGATCTTATTCCCGAACGCAGTTTTTGTTTTTAAATGATAAGATTTCAAAAGTATACATATTTTACAAAGTATACAAGTTCTTCCTTTCGTTGGTAAGAACAATAATCCAGTTAACCCATTGAGCGCATTTTGCACCAGTGTTTTAAAATTAATTATGAAACACCCAAATATTATATAACTTCATTGCTAAACTACAGCGCTAGTAAAATTAGAAAGAGTATTTATTGATGTATTTGTAAATGTAAGTAGGTTAGTTGGAAGTCTGTACATAGGTAAATATGTATGTCATTAAGACAGTACTTATAGGCCTTAGTCTTAAGTCACTAGTTTTAAGTCAGTATTTATGAGCCTTAGTTGTAAGTCACTAGTTATTATGAATCCTAATTGTAAGTCAGCCGTATTTATTATTTAATAAATACATTTGTACTTCGCCCTTGAAGTGATTTGAAATTAGCCAAATATTATTATTATTAGTTTTAATCCACCGATTAATTTACAAAGCATTTAAATGTTCTCGTATGTTATATTTATGTTGACGAATATTTTTAAAACGTGTGATTTCCCTATTTTTCCTAATGTTTCAGTTTTACCAGTGTTCCAAAAAATATAGTAAGGAACTTTTTGAATTTCTAGAGCAAAAATGTACTCCTGGTTGTTAATATATATTAATAAAGACAAATATTTTTTTTAATTCGTTCACTTATTTTTTAATACTGAAAGGTTCATAGTGTCTGAAAGGCATGATTGTGTCTGGAACCAATTGGCTTTAAAATTAAATAACCTTTCAATGATAAATTAGTTTTGCTTTATCATTTTCAATTCGATTTTAACATTTATTTAAGATTTTTTTTACATTTTTGATTCGATAGTTCATTGTATCAGTAATTAATGATCCACAATGATTATCTGTGCAAAGATTGAGGAATCGTTTTTACCTTCGTCCATCAAGACAACAGAATTGGCTTCGGGGTTATTGCTCGATACAGGGTGCGTTATTATATTGAATTCTTCTTCTAGTGTGATAAAGGGGGCATTCCATCTGAAAATAAAACACTAACATTTTAATTAAATCCTTTACAAAATACTCTACAGTCAATGATCACTATTTTAATTTTGATTTCTGCATATGTGCTCCAACGAACCTATTAAATCATTGATGTTATAAGTTTTTAATTAAATCCTTTACAAAATAGTTGGCAGTCAATGATCACTCTTTTAATTTTGATTTCTGCTTATGTGCTCCAACGAAAGTATTAAATCATTGATGTTATAACTTTTTGATTAAATCCTTTAAATAATAATCTACAGTCAGTGATCACTCTTTTAATTTTGATTTCTGCTTATGTGCTCCAACGAACGTATTTAATCATTGATGTTATAACTTTTTTAATTAAATCCTTTACAAAATAGTCTACAGTCAATGGTCACTCTTTTAATTCCTCTTTCTGTATATGTTCTCCATCGTTTTACGTAGTTCGACTAGCATAAATGTTGGAATTTATTTAATACAATCAGATGGCGTCCTTTATCGGGAACTAGAAACAGATGTCGCTATGGATCCTGATGCCTGAGGTGCCTTACATTGTGCATTAACATTGAGGATATTGTGTGGAGGGTCTTTGTGATTAAAAGAAGGCTTGAACCAGGGCTTTGAAGACTGACTACTCCAATGCTGTCGATACTAAAGGATGATGAGTTTGTTTCTGATCTGTCGTCTGAATAGAAATCTGATGGCTTCGACATACCTTCAAATAGGTGGGAACATATGAGTAAAATAGGTTGTCTATGGTTATCTGTGTTATGGTGAAGCATACCTAGGTACAGTTGCTCTTGTAGCCGTTCTTGGAGTGGTGATAGCAGTTGAGTAAAGACTCAAACTGGATGGTGAGATCCCTCCGGGTGCTATGCTGCTCATAGAACTAATAGACGGATAGTTGAAGACCTGTAAAATAAGTTCAATAAATTGTATTTTATTTATTTATTAATCCTCTTTTTAACGTGACTTTTATACATAAATAATAAAAATTATACAGTATTTATAATATATTTCTGAACTGTCTCAATAACAATCGTTTGTATTTGTTAAGAGATAAATTTGAAGACTTCCGTTGACTCGATATAACTATTTCTCTACATTAGTATTCTGAGCAAAGAGAAATACATATGGTAGTTAGGCCCAGTATTTTTGCACTGAAATAACTTACGTGGTGGAATTCGAAAGCTTCTGGATAGATAAATTCTGGACCATCAAATGCATAATTTAGAATGTTTTATGTAAAAGTCGGTGAAAATTCTTCTGTCCGACAATTATGGCATATTCAGATAAATTTTAAAAAGTTTTAGTAAACCAAAATTGCTGGAATACCCATTTTAAAACTTGAAAAGTGCGAGAATTCATTTTGTATTCTTTTAATATCTTGTACATGAATATTGTAATGTAGGTTCCAAACGGGAGAATTGTATTTAAGTTGACTTCGAACAAAGGAAAAATAAAACAGTTTTAATACACTTAATATTGTACATACTTGTCATAAGAAAATGTGTTACAAGTTTTATCAATGAGAAAGTAAATGTAAGGCCAATCGCACACGGAGGTACTTTCAAGCGACTAGAGTATCGTGCGCGTAGCACGCGCGTCGTTTGGGAGTATCCACACTATTTTGCTACATGATTGACTACATGTTTGACCTCAATTGCAAGCTACTGACGGTGCTGGTGACGTGAGTTTCGTGACGTACGAAATGACGTTCATATAGCTATAATTTATCGGAATACGTTGAAAAGTATTTGGTGAAGAAGTCGTCGATTGAAGATGGAAAGAAAAGCCCATCTGACATCATTCTCATGTAGTTCCTCGGCGGCTTTATTTTGTTGTATGGTTAAATATAAAGAAGAACAATATTTTTGTTTTCATCGCTGGAGTCATTTGTCATTAATTCCACGGCTGCACTTGAAAAATGATCAAATTCAGTATAATTGGGGTAGCGCCGTGTATGGAAACCAGCTTTAAAGATTAGCATATGGGTAGGCTACTTGTGGTTGCGTCACAATCTCTGTGTACTATGGGCATATGTGTGAAAAGAAAACTATATGACTGGACAATCAAGACTTGTTGGATGCCCTAGTGGAAGTAAATCAGAGATAGACCAAAAAGACGGAAAGTCTGAAGACTGAAAAGGCCAAATTCTATCCTGAGATGTTGCGCCATATATGTTCTTCGGACAAGATATTTAATACAAAATTATTATTGAGATGATTTTTGAGAGGGTGGAGATCTTCTGGGTTTTGTCAAGCTGCCCATAAGCCTGCATAATTTTTTTAATGTTTTTTTTGTTGATTGTTGTTTGTCAAAAAAGTCGAAGGGCTATAAGGGGATACAGTTTTAACCGTCTAGTTTATCAAGACAGTCGAAGGTCTAGAAGGGGATACAGTTTTAACCGTCTAATTTAACTTTTAAAATCACTTCCTGTAAATAAAGTGGAATCTCTGTAATATTTTCTAGTTTGGACATCATGAGGTAAATTTCTGACTCTACAATAATATTTATTAATTTATTGTGTTTTAGCCATGTACATCCATTTTTACATTCTTATTATTTATTGCATTTTCTTTTGATTAATATGCAATCCAGTTAGAATCTTTCATTTATAAATATCACCGCGTTCAAAATAAATAAATGAAGCGGAAATTACCCTGATGAAGACACGGTACTAAATTAAAATGTAATTAACACCTATAACAATTTCTAATTAACAATCAAAACAAATAATATTCGTTGGTTCATACTTCAAAACAACTCACTTGCGAAGATTGGGGGTGGAAATGGTTGAACCCTTGCGAGTACTCCCGAGGGGCATACGCCGGGGGCTGTTGAGGTGGCGATGGGGGCCCAAGCGAAGGGGGTGGCGGAGAGCCCCGCTGTCTCCTCGGGCTGTTGCCGCCAGGGGGAGGGGGCGAAGGGCTGAGACCCCGGAGTCTCTCGCCTGGTGATAAAGCAGCCGGGGGGCTCGATGATCCGGATATTAAATCTCCTGAAAATGTTGAGACATAAGATGTTGTTATGGAAGATTTATGATAGGCGGGTTCACTCCTTACATTTTCTATTTCTATTAATTTAATACCTAACGTGTACCCGGCGTTGCATCGGGGTTATGAATGGTTTGGAGTAAAGTTTTGGGGTTGTGAATTACAGTGTAACTGAAATCTGAGTCTATCTTTAAGGTGAAGATAATACTTTTATATAATTTAGTTTCACTTGATCATGCCACGTCTTCCTCGGGCGAGCCGGACTTCAACAATTCACTACTGTATATCACATTGGTACTACTAAAAAAATACATTTTATCGACTCCGTATCATCTCATTCCAGTGCAGAGATGATGAGTTAAGTCTTAAATTTATATTTGTGGGAAGCATACATATATATATATATATTAGTTAAAAGTAGATATTACGAGTAGATAGTAACTATTGGTCAGATGGTAAAAAAAAATACTCAACGCATTTTGAAAATCTCTCTATTTATACTTGTGGGGTAAGGCTCTCGACTAGCAGTACGAAGGTTAAGGGTTCAAATCCTGGCGTGCGCAAGTAAATTTTATTTGGTGAATGTGTTATTTAACAATTTATTCATTTAAAATAATATATAGTGTACTTGCGGCACGTCCCAAGGTGGAAGATACTCTCAATATCGCCCTGGTGTAAGAATTGAACCATTAACCAATCCGAATTGACACGTCACGATTAAATGGTTTTGGCCGTGTTTGGTGACCAGATCTGAATAGCTACCAGGTTTTTCCCCACCTTCCTCTTCCTCATCTCCATCCCTACCCCACTACCTCCAGCCTCAGCATGATATTGGTTTAGTTGGAGCAGAGCAGTATTCCCATTTTTTTTAAGTATACCTCCGAGATAGATTGCAATCTCAATCACAATCAATCAATCAATCTATCACCAAGCCTTTATTTTTGTATGCATACAAGCATCTACAAGTTAATCTTAGGAAGTAAATTTATATTATGTACAATTGTGCCCTTTTATGAAGTTTTTTACCGGATCGTATAAATAAAATTCTTAAGACTTGATATTTTGCCGCACAGATATTATTTATTTATTTATTAACGGACATCGTCCAAATTACAAAATAATAGCACGAATAAAGTAAAATGAAAAATACAGGAGTAGACAAAGGTACATGAAAGCAAAGACATAAGGCAGATATAATATAAGAAAATAAAGTGACAAGTCGAATCAAGTCAAGACTACGCCGTGGGTCAGGACCACGGGACACTTATAATATTCCGTCACTTGTTTAGTGACTGGCAAAAATCATTTAGACTTATCCCAAAAAAGTTAAGGTTTTGACTTGAGTTGACCAGTCTACACGTTCTGGACAATGGTGAATAATATCCATAATTTGTCGAATGATGGTTGAGGAAGAGCAGTTCATTATTTCTGAGTCTTTGTGAGGGGATATTGAAAGGAATGAGTTGCAGTAGAGTAGGTGAATCAATAATACTATTTATAATTTTGACGAAGCAAATGAGGTCATTTCTTTCCCGACGGACTTCCAAAGGAGAGAGGTTTAGAGTTAGTTCAATTTCATCATATGAGTATTTGCCTTTTTCTAAACCTAGCCTCCTAGCAAACCCTCTTGTTCCGTAACGCTGATTGCTTTTGACAGGCTGTGTACTAGCCAATCGTACCGTCAGAATTTATACTGTATAGTTTAAATTTCGCACATGTCAGCTGGATCCACGGAGGCCGTGGGCCGAGCAGTTGCACAAAAACGGTTCGTCCTGTCAACTCTCGATCGCCGGTTGTCTAATCGGTATAATCATAAGACGTATTTTTATCGAAATTTAATCTAAAATAACGAGTACTAATTACACGCTAAACGTCCCAGTGCTGACAGATGATGCTCACTATGCAGATTTCACCATCTCCTCCCGGTAAGTTGATTGTGAATTAACGTTATGTATTGTGTTTTGCATCGCCTGTCACAAGCCATATAATTCATTTATACTTTATCTGTGTGGAATAGCCCTTTAAAGTGCGGCTATTCCAACCCCTGTTCGTTCTTAGAACATTTTTGGTGCCGAAACTAGGGAACTTTAAGATTATAATCTATCTATGCCAAAACGGATAATGCTGTGGAATGTTTCTTAAATTTTGAATAATAATCAATTCGAACAGTAATTAGGTAGGTACCTAGCGCTTGAGTATTTACGACCTACCGCGCATATAATTATAATAGATTAAATTATTATCATTTATTTTGTTTCGTTTTTGGGTACGTTTCCAATCGTGTTTATTCAACATGGCCCCAGCCATTCAAACATTGCGCCGGAAACGGACATTAGCGAATAATAGGTTAGTCAAGACACATGAAATAGCAAAAAGCGCTTTGCACGATGCAACTAAGTGCAACTTACTGTTAGCGCATTATACTACTCTGGAAAAGATAGTTCTTGAATTTGAAACGTCTCACGCGGAAATATTAGCTTTAGATGACACAAACGAAATTGATGAGGATAAAATTCGCGAAACCTTTGACGAGATGTATTATCAAATTGTCGAAATTTACCAGGAGTTAACCAGTCAGCCTCTCGATTGTAAAACCGCGAATGCGTGCACAAACGTTAAATTACCAAAAATAAACATTCCAATATTTTCTGGAAATGTCAAGCAATGGCCCGAATTTTACGACATGTTTAACGCTCTGATTCATGAAAACAAATCTTTATCCAACATCGAACGCATGCAGTATTTGTTCTCATGTTTATCTGGAGAAGCTTTAGGGTTAATTCGGACATTTTCAGTACAAGGAGCTCACTACGTTGAAGCATATCAAAGATTAATCGCGCGCTATCGTAACGCGCGTGAACTCGCATTTACGTGTTGGCGGGAAATGCTAAATTTAAATTTTCCGTCTACCGATCCTTTTGAATTTCGTCGCGTGTTCGATGTATTTAATGAGGATTTAACAATTTTAAAAGAATTGGATCTCCCAATAGATAATTGGGACTTCGTGCTTTGTTATTTAATTCTGTCGAAATTAGATTCACCTACAAGATGCGCATTCGAACAACTGCAGTCTCCTACCGACCTGCCTTCATATTTGAAACTCAAAGAATTTCTTTATAACAAATGCGAAGCTCTTGTACGAGACTTACATTTTTCGACTCGCGATAGCAGTACTATTGACAAACCTCTTGCACGGAACTTTAATCAGGCTGCCAAAAAACGCACTTCAGCGCTTCTTTGCGATCTTAAGAAAGGACAGCCTAAAACAAATAGGTCCTCGAACTCCACCACTTACCTGAAATGCTCCTGTTGCGGGGAAGACCACTCCATTTCCAAGTGCAAGGTATTTGCACTCAAGTCAGTTCAGGATCGCCTACAGTTTGTTCAATCACACTGTTGGTGTTTCAATTGTCTTCATTCTTCTCATTATCTTAAAGATTGTAAATCTTTGTTTACATGTCAAAAATGTCAGCAAAAACATCATACTTTGCTCCATCGAGACGAAAACGCTTCTTTGGAAGATCAGTATCAACACTCCACGACGTCTACGGACCAGGAGCCTTCTTCCGACTCTAAAATTCAGGTCCTCACCAACTTAGGAGACAAGTCCATAGTACTATTGTCAACCGCCAATGTTGGCATTCGCGATTCGTCCGGCCGTTTCCAAACCTTTCGCGCATTGATCGATTCGGGCAGTCAAGCTCACTTCATCACCGATCGTGCTGCGGAGCTTGTAGGCATCCCTCGTCAAGCCAGTTCTCAGAGAGTTAGCGGCTTAGGCCAATCTTCCGCAACCACGTCAGGAATCATTCAATTAGAGATCGGTGTTAAGGGACGGGTTCTCTTCAACATCAAGGCACTTACGCTGCCTAGTATCTGTGGCAACATGCCAACTGTTCGTCTAGATAAGTCATCGTGGCATCAGTTGAGAGACTTGCCTCTTGCCGATCCTGACTGTCACAAACCGGGACCGATTGATCTTCTTTTGGGTGCTGAGGTTTTCTCTTCTCTTCTGAGACCTGGTAATTTGAATGGTGGTCCACGTCAGCCATCAGCTTTCAATTCTGCATTTGGTTGGCTTCTTCTAGGTTCAGTTGGTTCGAACACTGCTCATGAAACGAATTCTTTCATCGTTACTAACGAAGACCGGCTCCACGAAGAGGTCCAGCCACTGTGGGAGTTAGACACCATTCCCCAGTCTTCACACCTCACTCCTGAGGAACAACTTTGTGAACAAATGTACTACACTGACCACTCACGGGACACTTCGGGAAGATACATCGTATCCTTGCCTTTCCGAGAAAGGGGAAGGGATATCTCTTTTCCAGGGTCGCGTGAGATCGCTTTACGTAGATTCCATTCCCTCGAGCGCGAACTCATAGCAAATCCAACCTTACGTGAACAATATTCTGCTTTCATGACTGATTATTTACACAGTGGTCCCATGACTCGTGTTCCTGGAAAAGATTTGCACAAGGGAAAGTATCACATACCTCATCATTGCACTCTTCGTCCAAGCAGCGCTAGCACTAAGTTAAGAGTGTTTTTCGACGCCTCAGCGACGGATGTGAACGGATCCTCGTTAAATGATACCTTGCTTATCGGTCCAAAGCTTCAAAAGAACCTGCTGGAGCTTTTGCTAAAATTCCGTATACCATCGGTAGTGTTTACTGTTGATGTACGACAAATGTATCGCCAAATATTGGTTCAAGAACCAGATCGTGCTTTCCAAAGAATATTTTGGCGTTTTCATTCGTCGGAACCCATCCAAGAGTACCAACTAAACACTGTAACCTGTGGTGTATCCTCCGCCCCATTTTTAGCCTGTTGTACTGTCAAACAGTTGACCAAATATGAAGGTTATGATTTACTGCTAGCGCGTCGTGTGCTAACTTCGGATATTTACATAGATGACATCGTCACCGGTTGTAACAACTTGGAACAAGCTCAACAAACGAAAACCGAAGTTATCGAGCTGTTCAAACGAGGTCAATTCGAATTGCGGAAGTGGGCTAGTAACAAACCAGAATTACTCGCCGATCTGCCTCCGGAATACTGCCTCAATGACTTGGTGTCCATGGATGTTGATAACTCTCACATTCTCAAGGTATTGGGATTAAAGTGGGAGCCACGATATGATACATTTTCATTCGAAGTCTTATGCCTCGATTGCGAGTTTACTAAACGCACTATCCTCAGTGAAGTCGCTCGGGTTTTTGACCCTCTCGTTTTTCTATGCCCTTTGACGTTTTTCGCCAAATCCCTAGTACCAAAGTTGTGGGTTCTAAAGGTTGGGTGGGATGACACCCCCTCTGTTGACATTGTTCGTCAATGGGATCGTTATACTAAACAATTACCGCTCTTGAAGTCGTTCAAAATCCCTCGATGGGTGTCATTCCCTCACATGGAGTCGTGTCAACTTCATGGCTTCTCAGATAGTTCGGAACTTGGATATGGCGCGGTAGTTTACTTGCGAATCATGGATGTTGACGATAAAGTCCAAATATATTTGGTTTGCGCCAAGTCTCGAGTCGCCCCCACAAAAAAGATTTAATTGCCTCGCCTTGAACTGTGTGCGGCAGTTCTTCTAGCAGATCTATTAAAATTCGTCAAAGATTTATACGTACCATTGCTTCCGATCTCCAATACCTTTGCTTGGTCGGATTCAACCATCGTGCTCGCCTGGTTACGTTCTCTTTCGTGTCGCTGGAAGACTTTCGTGGCTAACCGTGTCAGTCACATTCAAGATGCTCTCGAAGGGACTTCCTGGCATCACGTGTCATCTGGAGATAATCCAGCGGATGTCGCTTCTTGTGGTCAATCCCCAGCCGATCTGATCGATCACACGTTATGGTGAGCGGGGCCTTCGTGGCGGATCCAGTCATTCGATTCTTGGCCGTCTTTCGATGGCAATGTCGACGAAATTGAACTTCACTCTGAGGAACGAGTTCGATCGTTATTTGTCCAACAGGACGAAAATCTGGTGGACCTATTACTAATTAAATTTTCTTCGATTCAGAAGATCCAACGCATTCTCGGTTACTGTCTTAGATTCATCTACAACCTACAGAATAAAGAATCTCGTCGTTTGTATCTTCCATTAAACCGTGCCGAAATTCACACTCCACTTTTGACAGTAGTTAAACGCACTCAACATGTACATTTTAATGATGATATCACGCGCTTGAAAGAGGGCAACCTTATGTCGAAACAAATGCGGAAGCTTAATCCCTTCATTGACGACCACGGTGTGCTCAGGGTGGGTGGCAGGTTATCTCGATCTGGGCTCGAATTCGAGTATAAACATCCTGCCCTACTTCCTCGCGAATCTAAGCTTACTTCTCTTGTGATAGACGCTCTACATCGCTCTACATTAACCAAATTATGTCCATTGCCTAGTCAATGTGACTAATCATCTTCGCTTCCGCGGCGCATTCTTTCTTATCATTTTCATTATTATTATTAATATATATTTTTTTTCTTTTTTCTTATTTCTTTTCACTGTTCTTCATTCACGCAACGTTCCACAGCATTGCCCGTTTGGTTTCTAAATTTTCTTTAAAATACACGTTGTTGTATTTTGGTGGGCGGAATGTTCCGTAACGCTGATTGCTTTTGACAGGCTGTGTACTAGCCAATCGTACCGTCAGAATTTATACTGTATAGTTTAAATTTCGCACATGTCAGCTGGATCCACGGAGGCCGTGGGCCGAGCAGTTGCACAAAAACGGTTCGTCCTGTCAACTCTCGATCGCCGGTTGTCTAATCGGAATAATCATAAGACGTATTTTTATCGAAATTTAATCTAAAATAACGAGTACTAATTACACGCTAAACGTCCCAGTGCTGACAGATGATGCTCACTATGCAGATTTCACCATCTCCTCCCGGTAAGTTGATTGTGAATTAACGTTATGTATTGTGTTTTGCATCGCCTGTCACAAGCCATATAATTCATTTATACTTTATCTGTGTGGAATAGCCCTTTAAAGTGCGGCTATTCCAACCCCTTTCGTTCTTAGAACACCTCTTAAGAACCGATGTTGAACATATTCAATGCGTCGAATGTGGACAGCATAAAAAGGAGACCAAATAACACAAGCATATTCAAGATGGGGGCGAACCAAGGAGCAGTAAAGAGTTCTAAGGGTATTTACGTTTATGTAATCAATATGTATTATAAAAGTAAGTGCAAAACGTGCGTGTCGCAAAAACTCCCGGAGTGAGTTTGTGAGTGAGTGAGTGAGAATGAGTCCCGGTATGATCAAGGGAGTTATATGGTATGGTAGCCCTCTATCCCCCATCCATGAAGAAGGTTCCCGTTTTTACCTGAAGAGCGTGCTTATAAAGGCTAGAAGTTTCGCCCTCTAGAAAATTCTAGAACAGCCCAGAACATTCGAAAGTATTCGAGAGCATTCCACTACATTCAAGACCATCCCGGAACATTCTGAAATGTTCGGGAATAGTCTGGAAAGTTCGGGAATAGCCCGGAACATGGCCGTTTCCTGATAAACTTTTAGTAAATTCATAATCCTGACAATACATTGATATCTCTAAATAGTATAAAATTTAGTAAGTTAGTTCTTTTAAACTATGCAACGGAGTTTTATAGGATTGTCACTATCATTTAGAGAATTTCTTCTGGAAGGCTTATATATATAATCCATGGATATTATATTTATTGAAAGTAGAGAAAAGTCGTGCAACGTCGGTTACACTACAGCTATTAGAGTAAATGTATGTTTAATTAATTTATAATTTAAGTTATACAACCAATTAATTTGAAAATATTTTATATTTGCGGCACGTTACAGGGTGGAATATACTCTCAATATCGCCCTGTTGAAAGACCACCATTCAGAAGTGAAACGTTGGTTGAAATGGCAATAACTGTGTTTGTTTACTAGAGCTGAATAGTATTCGTCTTCCCCTCTTTAATGCCTTCATCATCAGAACACATCCGTATTTGGGATGCCATAGTCTCACTGGTCCAGACGGTTGGAAGCAGTTGAGACTGTGCGGTAGTCAAATCAAAAATCTACATTCTCTAATGTAAATTACTCACGATTAAACATCGCGTACCGATCGCTAAGCGGCTAGCTAACTATCTCTAGTTCTTGCCAAAATTAAAGATAGTGATCAGTTTATTCCTTCAATGGGGATATAGAACAGGTATCCGGCTCCCGGAATCGCAGTTAACGTAAAAGTCGTTAATAAATTTAAGGTTAAAAACAATTCCTTATCCTTAAGTAGAACCGGAATTTTGCCTCTGGAATCGCAGTTAACGAAAAAATCTCAATTTTGATGGTTGAAGACGATTCCATATCATTAAATGGAACCGGAATCGGTTCTAGTTTAACGAAAAAGTCGCTAATTTTAAGGTCAATAACAATTCCTTATCCTTAAATGGAACCAGAATCACTTCTAGTTTAACGAAAAAGTAGCTAACTTTGAGGTTAGGGACAATTCCTTATCCTTATGCAGTATCGAAATATCCCCTCTGTTTCGTGAGTTGACGTAACTAGGTTGTGTTACCTGTTGATCTAATAATGGCTACCGGTCTTGCCATGGGTGGAAGCGGTGGAGGTGGTAGCATACTGCTGGTGAAGTAATGCGGCTTCGGACTCCTCGACATTCCTCCATGAACCTGAAATAAAGGAAAATACTTTGATAATGATAACAAAAAAACCTCCATCGAACTATAAAAGAGTCCGTCAACACTTATGAAATCAATTAACGACATACTGCAAGCCAGCCAATACTGTCAGGATCAAGGTCCCGAATGGGTATTGGAAAAATCCATTATACTTTAGCGGGCCGTTCATACAGCTATTTCATTCGTACACACATATCGTTTGAATGACAAGTCAGAAAATTTTTTGTACACTAGAAATCCCGACCAAAAAAATGTTTCTTATTTTCTCTCCAAAATAAGCAAGACGATTTCGCACTTGAAAAAATAATCTTTACTGAACCATTAAAACGGCCACCATTTTGACACAGACAAAAAAACTCTAGTGTTTACCTGTAAGGTCTGTGGACCGTCCACCGTATCTTGACAGACGAAGGTGACGAAGTCCGACAGGGTGTCCGGATTCGAGCCCCCGGCCCCCCCGTGCCCCTCACCACCGTACTTGCCCCCCAGGCCGGAGTGATGTACCACTGACTGGGGTAACACTTCTCCTGAAAAAAGATAAATGTTTTGTTTCATATATGGCATCCTTTTCAAACAAGCGGTGGAAGAATCCTTTAAATTCCCACCCACAACTCACGGGGTTTGTACGAGTATATATATTTAGAGTTTTTAAGATTAATAAAAACAGTACCAATCACCATTAAAATAATTGATGTAAAACAGTTTGAAAGTTTTATAAAACATTTTTCAACTATAAAATTAGCTGTAAGTACCAGATTATATTTTTCTAGACGATGAATTAGTAATTTGCCAGGAGATTCATCTAGAAACATCAGCGATTTTAGTAATACGTTCATCAGAAATAATCAAAATAAATCCACGGATAAATCAATTTTCCTGTCCTGCTAGGGCAAATTCGACCATAGTTCCGTCCATTACGCTGGACGACTTCATCACTTATGTCATTATGATATCCACTTTATTTTAGAGATTAGCTAGGGCAAATTTAACGGTAGGTCTGTCCAATATACAGGGCCGAGCGTCGTATATTTTTGTGTATGGCTTCTTCACTTACGTCGTTAAGATTCCGACGTTATTTTAGGGTATTGTCTCATCTTAACACATTCATTTACCCCCAAAATAAAGATATACCACTGTGTGGGGTAACGTTACTTTTGAGAATAATGTGATTTATATATTTATTTCTCTTTTTTAACACTATCCGCACATAATGTTACAAGCATTGATGTATTATACTAGATTAGCCCTGTCTAGTTAAATTCATTTTAAAAATAACGCCACGTAGCGTACGTCACAAATATGGAAATGAACTTAACAACCCAACTCTGTTTAAACTCCTTGTACAAGCGTTCAAACTCGTAAGCGAAACCACGGAGAATTTGTTGTCAGAGGTGTTGTAATATGGACATAATTCAAATTTAAATATTTGGAAATCGGTTATTTTTGTGATTGAAAAAATGAACTTGCCCAGCATAGCTGAGAACCAAAATAGACCAACAAAAGGTAAAACGCAATGCACAGTGCCCATTTCGCATTGCGTCATAATGCGTGGGCCTTTTCATAAATGTGCATATGAACCAAACCAAAATTGTGTTGGGGTTATTTTTAAATGAATATGCCGTGTCTAGTCTAATTTAGTCTATGGTTACAAGTGATAACTGTTTTTAAATTATACATGTTTAAAGTACCTATTACGTATGTCCATAAAATCTTTATATAGGGTGTCCGGAGGTAAAGAGCGCTAATTTCGGGAGGTGATTCTACATGATATTACAATTAAAAAAGACAAAGTATTATTTTCGAAAATCCAACTTTTAGAAGTACTTTTCATTTAAAAAGGTAAAATTGGTTTAACGTGTGCGCCCGGCATTGTTATTTGCGTTGTTGCCAAACGACCGTCCCGCGCCTACCGGTTCGTCAATCAGTCTTGAATTCAATGGATACCGTGTTTTGTGTCAATAACTTGTATGACATTTACACAGTGATCCAATAATTTAATGTACCTAGCAGTGTTTGAGTTTAAAAACTTGTTTGTCATAATCAAAACTTGTGTAGTATCTAGTGTGGATTTATTAAGATTTACTTAAAAAACATCTTTATTCAGAGCGTGTTTTCTCCAGACTTACTTTCAACATTGTGTTTGTTTAGTTGTATGCTACCCAACTGTAATTGTGATTTTTTTTAGCGTAATTTTTTATTTGAATTGAAAACGCCGCCCTTCGGGAATATGCACGTCGTTTTCCAAATCGAAATTTACCTAACGCTCGGGTTTTTGTTCAAACGCATGCACTTATTCGCGAACAAGGCTTAGGCCGAAGACATTGAAACAACTTTGCTGCTAATTAACCACTAGCGGACGAAAAATTCATCTTGGATACAATTATGAATTACCTTATATTGTCACTTAGTATAATTTCTGCAATGACCGATAAGTTCTATCTGGGATCTCTTCACGAGGTACAACCTGCAATGGGTGCATTTCAGTATAATTGCGTGCAGGGCCTTCTGAAACGTGACCCCGTATCAAGGATTGCATATTGTCTGTGGCTGCTCTGTATACAACTTGAGAACCAGAACTTTGGAGCATCCTTTGGAAGGACGAGGCCCAGTTCAACAGAACTGGTATGATAGACCTGCATAACTTGCGTGAATGGGCGGAAGACAAGCCACGCTCCGTAAGGAAGGTGCAAGATCAGGTTCAGTTATCTGTGAACGTTTGGGCGGGAATCATTAACAATCAAATAATAGAACCATATTATGTGATGCAACCTAGACTTAATTGAAGACATTTCCTGCATTTCTTGATACATTTCCCGTACTTTCGGAAGAAGTTGATTGTTGTAGAAGACGTGAAATGTGGTTTCAATAGCACCACATTTCGGAATTGTTCGTCGATACCTAGACGAGCAACGTCAGTCACGAGTCATTCTCCATGGCTGGCGCAGTCTCCAGCCTTGACGCCGTTAGGTTTTTTTTCTTTTGGAATGCGATGAAGGCAAGTTTACGCCAAAGAAGCTTATTCACGAAGCCGCAGATGAATATAATACAAACTGAAAGTGGACATTTTGAAAATTTGTTAAATTAGTCGAAAACAATGACATTATATAGTGAAGTGATTAATAATTTTATCATTAAAAGTGTTAGTACATTTTGTTATTTTAGTGCAGTTCTCTTTGTGAATTTGGTTTACAGCAAAAAAAATTGTGGCTTATTGTAAATGTAAAAATTTCAGTTTTATTTTATTGTTTACATGCGGTTTCCGTGGATACAGGCCAATCACAAATATGCAACGTTACCACGGCGAGATCACAGCAAATTTTTCGGGTAAGTTTGTTAGGTATGTCTCTTTGCATGGAAAAAAAAGAAATTTCGGAAAAGGTTACTTATCTTTTTTACTCCTACCATATAGAATCACCTCCCGAAGTTAGTGCACTTTACCCCCGGATACCCTGTATATAAAATTCCGCCTGCGTGTATTTGTGCTCGCAAAAATCGGTGGCTAAGTTGACATCGCGTTTAGGTCCCACCCAGGCGTAGTGTGTTCAATTCCTCGGCTGGCTAAGTCTCCATCACAACACAAGCAACATTTTTAGCTTACCACAGTGGTAGTAGGAGATTTTCAAATATTGTCAGTTTATTCGTAACCCGGGAATGTTTGTCTTTCTTTATTTAAAAAAAAAAACTCGAAAAGTAGCCCACGGATTTCGGCGTATATACTCGTTATTGATGACAATGCATTCTATCAACTTTTGATGGCAATCACGCTCACACGCGCGAACTGATACGTATTTTTAAAAATTGTTATTCGATGACATTATAGCAGTTAATATACGCAATAAATGTTGGTCTTGTCCAATCGGGATTTGGATCGGTTGGCGAATTTATTGACCCTAGTCCATGGGGAGAAAGGTTAAATCCTCAGTCTGATTTCAGAAAAGAGGGAAATTAATGTCTATGTCAATGTCAAAGCACCCTCCCTAATAAATACTCCATTGAAATGCTTGGAGTAAGTATATCAGACCAGCTCAAGTATCGTGACTCTATAAGACGCCCGAGAAAATCATAAATTGGGCGTCTTGTATACGGCTTGCAGATTCTTAAAATATCTGCTAACCCTGTACAAATCTCAATTATGCCCAAAATGTTAATTTGAGAGCCACCTCTGGGCTGGAGCCTCACACCAATTGATAAACCTACTTGATTCTCTGCAAAAGAAAATAGTATAAACAACAATAAGAAATTCTAAGTATCATTCTAGATGGGCCCACCACTCAGAATGAGAGATGCTCACATTTTAAGTATTAAGCCTTTGACAGACCACGCTATATTCCCACTGGCAGTGTATGGCGAGCGATATGATGAAATAGGCCAAGCCATGATGCGTATAGAGTAATGTGTCACCTACCTTATATAACTCTTTTGATACATTAATGTGAATACCACCCCAACTGCTCGAGACTTTTCGGAGACAGTGGAACTATGGCATCCCTAATCGGGGTATATAGTGTGGCTGTAGGAAGTGGGGAAGGAAAGCAGATAGGGTAGAAGAATGTAGGGAAATACCAGGCTATTCAGTTCTGCTAAAGCCTTTTTTTCGAGCAACACTTCGTTTCTGAATGCTTTGCCAGATTCATTCCAATATCTTCAAATGGGACTACCAAAGTTGCAGCAAACTGTTACCAAACTTCAGTCAGTTGAAACACTAGGCTATGCCTATCATAAATCCATTTCTTTGTACCATTACGTCAAGTACCTTGGAATTTTTCTTAATGGGTTTCGTTGACTCACCATTAGAATATATCCCTGTATGATGGTCAGCTGTACCTCCGTGTGGTTGATAGAATATGGTATTTGGTCCAACTAAAGTTGACGATGATGACACCATGCTGTTGGGAGCATTGTGGGGAAGACTGGAAACTGCAAAGGATAATAATAAATTTGATTGACAAATTTGCTATTCCAATAACCAACAATTTGACAATAAGCAGCACAGAAACCAAAACATCTTCTACGAGATGAATGTCCCATAAAATCTGAATTATCAGCTAAAATGTGAAATAAATAAGCCTGAAGTCACCAGATTGACAAAAAAACCACAAGAATACATAAAGGCAAATATTAAAAATGCCTCTTACAGCTAATAAAGAATCTTTAGTTTTGTACAAAAGCAAAATCAAAATTTAACGGTGGAGTCATTTTATAAATACAAAAATGTTATGAGACTAGATAAGATGTACCTATGCAGGTGTGGAAAAAAAATATCAACAGAATGACAAATGACCAAAAAATTAATGTGTATAAGCCTTGATTGCAAATCACTATATCTAGGTATCCCACAGGGAGATGAATTTAATTTTAGGCCGGTTTTGAATTACTTATGTAGTAATAATTTGTGTAGCGCCATTTTGGTGAAAAATTACCACAAGGGCGCTGTTTTATTATTAAGATCGGCCTAACTTGCCATCCCTGGGATACACCTTGATTCACTATTGATGTAACTAAGTACTTAGCATATAGCACAGAGACTTGCATCATACTTTTAGGTATTATGAATTGGGCGATGTTACCAAATATACACACTTGTTGGTAAGTGCAACATAAAAAAAGCACTTAGGTAGCGTAAATTGCAAAATAGTTGAGAAATATTAGACTATTAATATAGATTTAGAAAAGTAGATTTGTGTAGATACCGCAATACTCACTGAAGCAGCCGCCCACCAGCATGGCCTGTGGCGTGGCTCGGTCTTGGGCAGAGTCGAAGCCCGAGGGCGGCGGGGCAGCGGGCTGAGGGGCGGGGCTGCCATACCCACCGCAGTAGTACCCGCCCTGTTCCAGCTTGATGGAGCCGGAGCCAGATCCTCCGCCGTCGTCACCGGTTTCCTGGAGTATGGACGCTGCTGGGATACAGGTACAAGGTCAACATATTGATCTGGTAATGTCTAGTGTTTTAGGTTTAAATTTTAAAAAGTGCAAGGTAGTTGGCATAACCTAACCTCTTCTTATCCGATTAACAACACAACATGCAATGCAACAAATCTTGAAACTTTTGCAGATATATACGCATCGCATACAAACGTCGATTTACACACAGCGACATTTGGATTCATCCGAAAAACAAACAATCAAGAAATCGTAACTGTGCGCTCGAACTGTAACCATTGTAATTTGTTGCAACCTTGGTTGCAATGCATGTTGTTTTGCTAATATATGTACGCGGCATAAGATCAAAATATGATGAGTGTGAAAGAAAATTAAGTCAAAATGTGGTAACTAAACTAACCTAACTAATTTTGCGGGATGGTCCGACGATCTGTAAGGAAACTAACCCAAACTGTCAATTAAGAACCTTTAAGATGATTTTATCAATAAAGGGTGTTATGCAAAGTCGACCATTATATTCCAATATGATGTTTAATGCAAATCAAACATTTGGACTGGATTCGGTTGCTTAAATCCTAATCGAGCGATATTCCATGTATATTTTCCTTATATTAGGGTACCTATACATTCGCGAACCGTACCACGAATTACGGGAAAGGAACGAATCAACTACAAGCGGCGTTTCGCGCCATTTGCGGTTGCTTTGTTTCTTTCCCATAAGTTGAGGTCCAGTTCGGCAGTTCGGCTCGCGGATGAATAAGTAGCATTATATATTTTCCAATATCAGGCTAGTATTATTTTCAATTTACTTTTATCTCTCGGATATCCTTACGTTGGAATTTTTTTTTTTAATCTCAAAGTAAAACTTTGAAAATTTGGTGGAAATTCAATACAAATCTTTATATAAGTATGTAGCCCCTACGGACTTTCAATGCCATTTCAGAATATGCATCGTTGGTTTGAAGGACAAAGTATTCAATCTATTACAGATTCCTGATTGATAAACAAAATGGACCATAGAAGATCTCTGTACAGTAGATCCCGAGACAATTTTTTATTAATGTGTGTAACTGAATTAAGTTGTACAGATAGTTAAATACTCTTTATTTTAAAACTGAAGTAAAAAAATATGAAATATCATCTCCGTATGAAGTCTTGCCGAAATCCAGTCGTGATAAGAAGAATAAGGTAAGCGTGGATTGGTTAGTTAGTAAGGGGATGATGTGAGAAAATTAAAAGTTTTAAGCTGGAAGGTTTTATGATCATTCCGGTAAATCAAATATTATATATATATAAGAAGGGATATGAAAAGGATAAGATAATGAAGGAAGGAATATTAAGGGATATGTCTTGAAAATACCACCAAATGGAAACTGAATTTTAAATTTAAATCACTTCAAAATAATTGTGTCATTTTTTAGTCAAAATTCGATTGGGAAATGGAATTCCATACAAACTGCTTGTGTTTTCCCAAGAGGTCGTGTCTAATATCATTTAATCTAATATAATTTAGTGCAAGCATTAAATTGTTTGACTTTTGAGGTATAAGTCGTGTTACGTATTCTCCTCCTGTTTTGAGCCAAGGTTTGGGTCAGGAGAGAATGCTGCAAGAATATCCGAAATGTTGGCTCTAGTAGGAAACCTTTCAGAAAGCCTTGCAGTGTCATTTTATGTGCCCAGACCATGAACACTGGGAGGTTGTCCGAAATGTTGGCTCGAGAAGAAAAGCTTTCGGATAACATTGTAGTGTCCATTATATTTTCTGACGGTTTTAGTTGCAACACTATAAACGCTGTAGGAAACGTTTTCTTCTTGAGCTAATGTTTCGCACAGCCTTGAAGTATTCTCTGTTTTAATGAGCAATTCTTAATACCCCATAAGTTAAACAACATTTAACTATTGGCCATGAAAATGTCATAATATATCCAGATATTCACTAGTGTTTTATATTATTTCAAAATCATCCGGCCATATAACCTTTTCGGTCACTAGTCTAAAAAAATATTCTGATATCTGTTTGACATTGGCATTATATTCGTAGTAGAATATAAATTTCTGTGTTTGGTTTTGCTAATCTAGAGAAAATAAATAAAATGTTGCCATATCGATCACCTTTAGATATTTTCCAGAGCTCCCTTGAGGAAAACACACCAGTGGCCATGATGATGTCGTTACAGATGACTCCATTGTACGGATTGTGACTGAAACCTGCAACAATGGACGATAAACTTCTAGAAAATATTGCTACGGACTTCAGAGAGTGAGGCAAGGATGTGTTATGTGACACTTGGAAGGAAAGCTGGATACTAGATTTTACACAACCATAGATATGGAATGCAAAGAATATCAACTCACCTTCTCATCTGAAGGTTAACTCTTCGAGCATGAGCCCTCGGAAAAAAATTAAAACGTTTTTCAGTTCCCGCCATCGTAAAATTTCTTTCCACCATTCATTGTTCCTTTTTTATTCGGTTTTTGAAAGAAATTTCCACTTGGCAACAACCTCATCTTTATACTATCATGTAATTTTGATAAATAAAATAACAACGGCCCTGATTACTGAAGCTGCAAAAACTGGATCATGGTCCACAAAAAACGTAGCTTGGTGTAGCTTGGTGGTATCTATTTTTCTAGGCATTCTATTTTTATGGCTGTAACGATGAATGAAACTGAAAAAAAGAGCCGAAATCCAAAGTGGATAACATAAATATTGCTATTGTGGAACATTGGAAACTATGTCTAAATTATAAAATATCGAACACTGGAATTGAAACAAATTGAAAACAGAAAACAAAGAATCAATAATAAACCAAAATCAAAATACAGGAAATAAGTTTAATAAACACGGACGATTTGAAGCGGTGCGTTGTATTAAACAGTAAAGTGGACTTATGCAATTTAATTTAAATAATATTCGTTTTGATTCCGTGGGAAGATTGTGGAGCAAGGTTTAACGAAAATACAAGGAAAAATATACACATATTGGGGATATTTTTTTTATAGTTGATAGGTATCTAAGATTTAAAATTTACTCTCGGAAGAGCTGTTACGTGTATAAACAAAAACACACACATATTTTAAGCTGTCCTACAATGAATGATTTATAAAAACACCAAAAGCTTTGTTTTGCTCGTTGCTTCGATTGGTGTTTCAATGTCTAAACACTTTAAAAGACGAATGAAAGGAAATTGAGAAAACAAGACACACGAAAGACAACAATTAACAATAATACAACAGATAACGTGCAACATCAAGAAATAGACACATTATCAAAAAACACAGATCATGCTTCAAGACTAGAACACACAGAATAATTGATGCTTAGAAATTGTGGCAGGTGCAACAATGGTTAGTGTTTAAAACAGTAGCTATGACCACGAAGTCTACCACGCCATAAACACGGAAGTGTACCATGCCAGGGCGGCGGTTTACCTTTGTTTTTCCCTTCACTTTCATGGTCTTTGTTTTTCAATTGGGACTGGTAGTTGGTTCCGCTAAGGATATCTGAAAATAAGCCATTTCAAAATAAAAACGATGCGAGGAAGGGACTTGTATTTAACACCCGACTGATAATTTGATAGTAATTTCGATCACAAAATAATCGAGAAAACGAGTTCACGTATTTGGAACAATTAAATTTAAAATAAGATCCAAGTTCTTACTGAGGGGATTTTTCAAATGAGGCCGTATTACAACTCAAATCACAAAAAAAATCATTACCGTTTCTGCAATTAAAATAAATTGCACCATAATATCGATCTCAAAATTACCTAGAAACCGGAAGCATGTATTTAGAATACTTGGAATAAAAATAATTGTTTTATTTTATATCTACACAGGGGGCTCAGACGTTTCTTTCAGAGACTGTGTACTATTTGGGGGTATTTTGTGGAGATGTCTTCCAAGTAAAGTAACGATTAAATGGTCGAGAAGACCAACTAATATTCACTTTGTTTGGCAAGTAACAAAAAAAGTTTTAATGACATGTATTAAGGAATGGCGAGCTATTAATTACTTACTTACTTTGAATGCGTTTATTTATTGAGACGGTATTATTGACACAATTAACACTGGTTTACGAAATATGTTGAGGAAACAAAGTAGTGAAATGAGTAGTTATTCATACACAAAACAATAAATACCTATGTACTTTTATGGTAGGTGGTTGCTTTGTGATAAGATGCAGTTAAAATCTTAAGGACTTTGATAGTATAGAAACACATGTCCATTCAAATTCATCATGTTTTTAAGAGTTATTGCTTGCTTAGTTAAATTGTTTTTCTGATTTGTCTCAACCAAAGCAAAAAGAGAGGATATTCCTTATTGTGTTTCTTTTCATGGATATTCTTGATAGGTATTCCTTCTTTAAGACAAAATTACACAGGGATCGACCGATGGGTACAAGGTAAATTTTATTAATACTTCTGATGACCTAATCCAAGAGTTATTTTTTCATAAATAGTTATTAGACTGGTCAGATTTATAAGATCATTCAAATTCCATTATACCAGTGGTTTTGGATGTTTGGGGAGGGGTTCATTATAGACTGCGGTGGTTTATTTGGATGATTTTTTTTATGATTCGAACCCAACCAGAGGAAATAAACGAATACCTTTTTTAGGTTTTCATATTAAGGGTAGAAAAGACCTTTTCATTTAGGTTTTTATGTGGTATTCTAGATAGCTGTATGGTAAAATATCTAAGGGATCGACCGATGGGTATACGGATACTCTTTACCAAAGCTGCCGAAAGTATGGCAGTTCAAATTCTATTGTTCCAAAAAGTTTTGCTTGCTTGAGTGAGGGAGTGTTTATTATATGTATTAGTTTTTGAGATTCAGGGACAGAGAAGAGGTGGCTCTTTTCATGGGCTGGTATTCTAGATAGCTACTCGTGCTCTAGGGCAAAATATCAAAGGGATCGACCGATGGGTATGCGATAGTCTTCACCATAGCTGTTGATGAAGTTGGCCAGGTAGAGGTCCAGTTCCCGTACGGACACGTTTATGTGGTAGGGGTTGACGCAGAGTCCAGGCTGCGTACACTCGGGGTTCTTCTCCAGCCTTTCCCCGTCCGTGCTCTCCAGGGGGATGGCTTTGAACAGGATCACCATCACTAGGTCCAACCGCCACACCTGGAGGTTTGTAAAGTGTTGATTTAAGATAAGTTGGGCAGATTCCATTTTTTTTTTTACTTTTCCATAGGTTAAATATGTTTTATCCATAGATGATAGAAACAAAAGGACAAAAAAAATTAAGAATTTAAACTATTTTTAATTTAAAAAAATCGTAATTTATAAAAAAATTCAACATTTTGAAAAAATTCTAATATTTAAAAATTTCGAAATATTCAAAATATCCTTTTTTTAATTGACAAAATTAAAAAAAAATATATATTTCAAAAATAATTTTAAAAAACCGTCATAAAAAATATTTCTTGTTTCAATGGTTAGTACCTTATCAGCCTGCCTGAGGCAGTCAATCCTCCGCATCTTGCCCTTCTGGTCGGGGTTGGACAATACGCACACGGCGGGCCTTTTGCCCGTGATGCTGAGCACAAAGTCCTCGCGACAGTCCTGCGTTATGTCTTTCCTGAGCTTGCCCAACAGACGCGAGGCCCATTTCTGTTTCACCTCTGCTTTTTCGTTCTGGAAATTGATGGTAAATTTTGAGGCACTGTCCTACCAAAGTGTTTCCATTTTATCTGGCATGTATAATGATAAACAAACCGTTATTATGGTTGGCAGTTAGGTAATAGAAATTAAACGTAGGTCTTCAAAATATCAGGTTATTTATATTCTAAACCAGCCAATTTGATTGGATTATAATACTTGCTATATATAGCCAGCCTTTACGGAACAGGTAAAATATTGGTAAATAATAAATATTTTAGTGAAGAAACATGAAAATAACATAAACTGATTTATCTCACCAAATATTGATACTATCGGCTTTGGAGTGGTATCTTTCGATTCAGAACGAATAAAAACATAGTAAATGATACCTAACTCGACCTAGTTTGAAAACATGTATTTTTTTACATTCACTCACTCCTTTTTGTAACATCCTTCCACACAGAGGAAAATAATTTTGTTTTTAAATAATAATTTCCCTCAGGGCCTAGATCGTTCTATGGATGTTCCATCACTTTTATTTTGCAGATCTTCATTTATACTACAAAGATGAAATTATTACCCAGATTTCCTGAATTATAGATTACATATGTTTCTTGTGGCTCTCACTTCTGACCGGCTCGTGACTTTTCAGCGTGATAGAGTGTTAAGTTTGAAAAATTCGACATTAGCTGAAAACGATTTTTATTTTTTCTTAAAATTGTTTTTTTAAATGAAGATTTTCAGGAAATTTCGAATAGGCTAAAAATCTTCATAAAAAAAATCGAATTTTCGAAAAAAAAATAAAAATCGTTTTTAGCTACAACATCAGTAATGTCGAATCTTTCAAACTTAGCACTCGTTTTAAGTTACAAAAACATCAATATTTCCATTTTTTGTAATATTAGCACTCTAGTACTCCCAAAATTCACGAGCCGCCACTGCTTCTGACAAGGGTTGATTAAAAATTCCCGCAACACCTTGTATTAATACGTTGTCTTCCTCTATCCCGTTGTCCATGCGCCTTGGATTAATAGTTGATTGATCCAATTTTTGTCACCCCTAATGACGTTACCGAGATTATAGAGTTTACTCTTTTTAGTATGTGGCAAAAATTCGTAAAGTTAGTGATGAATGTGTTTTACCTGCAGTTCATACTTGGTGTGTCTCTCCTCCTCCAGTGACATCCGCTTCTCATGCTTCTTGAAGTACTTTCTCTTGGCCGCCTGGAGATTGAACCAGGTGTAGGAGAAAGACTTGACAAATGGCATCAAGGCCTCGATGAAAGGGTGGAATTCATCCTGGAACACAACCCCTGGCGTTAGCATGGCAGGCCGACACTTAGATCCTTGCGGAACACCCAAACATTGACACTAACACCGAACTACTACTGTACTAAGATATGATGCAACCTATTTACAAACGTCGAAAAATTCTTAACAATGTTTTTTTATAAGAAAATTTTTTCTTTTCTATATATTTTTTCAATGTCTTTTTACTGTTTTATACAAAATATTATCATAACACCTTAATTTCGTATGGCAGCGAAGTTTGCTGTAGATCATTGATGCTTACTTGTATTTGCTCAAGTTCTTATACCTATATAAAAATTAATATTTGTAATACAAGCGAAACTAAATCAGGTCACAAAATGCGCTCGTAATGTGGGCATTCCAAGAAGATACTAATTAAATATTTTAAAAAAAGTTAAGATTTGAAGACTTTATAAAGATGCTGACTACATTTTTTAATGTTCTTTGGAGTGAGGTATGATTTGAGATTTTCACGGCCAAAAGTATTATAGTGATTTGTTTTTTGGGTGTACCGTGTTGCGCTACCTCCTTCTTTAGCCAACGGCATTGCAGTTATTATTACACATCTGCTCTGATGACGGACACTGCAATGCTGTCCGAAACATTGGCCAAAGAAAGAAGTAGCGCAACATGGTATAATACCCAAAAAACAAATCACTATAAGTTGTTTGGAGTGTTGTTTTTGACTACTTCTTGAGCTAAAGTTTTAGAGAACATCGCAGCGTGATGTATACTAACGAGTATTAAAAGAAGTTGTAAGAAAACTGAGATGCCATTAGATAGTTAGCTTAAGAATGAGGGAGAAGCGAAACACGACACAACAATAAAAAATCTACCAACATAAGCATACAGCCTTATTTTTTTTTAGCAGGTTTGACGCCATGGGTTTCAAACATGACAGCAAAAATGCGCAAAACCCAAAGTCCGTGAATGAGGATAAAACCGGACAAAGGTGAAATAAATATAATTCTGGTCGTCTTTGTATTGGAATAATCTTACTAAAACAAATTGTCAAGAATTTTTCAACCAACCTGAGTGACATAAAAATAAAGAAAATATAAATATTTTACGTCAAATTTTCAACATAACCCAGCATGCCTAAACAGGTATGAAAATATATTGTCATGAAGGGACTAACTCAAGACATTCTGGTCCAGGAATAGATCTCCCGTCCTCTCGGCAGCTGGGTATAAATAGCGAAGATCGTTTGAAGACGTTTCGAAGGACGTCGTTGGGTATGCAATCGAAGTTGATTCAAATATTATGCTCTAGGTGTGAAACTTGTCTCTATTTGGTTTTATAGGTTATGGCTGATGTATGTTCAAATAAGTAAACAGTATAATTTATTTAACTTTATGCTTCCACAAATTTGTACCTTGGGTATAAAAGGACAGGAATTAATTTTGTCAATGTTTGCACATCATGAAAATTAGTATTTTTAAATCTTTTTCTATGTAAACTTATGTGATATCTTTGTACATAAGCTTAGAGTTATTTATAGACAATTTTCTATTGGAATCATCTTGCATCATAGCACAACACTCGTCAAAAATACGTGATAAAAATTTGTGGTGTAAAATATTAATTGTGTGGAATAAATTAAGAATTGGGTAATTTTAGAAAATTTGTGTAAATCCTAGTTTAAAGCTAAGTGTAAGAGTTGGAATTTCTGATTTATGCAACTGTGGTTCTTAAGTGTCTGATGATATTAAAACGAGATCCCATATCCAATTTTACAGCTTATAAAAGATATACATTTCCTCCGAAATTTATGTTGAGTTATTCTCAATGTCATTAATGATACGCATGTTTAGAAAAATAACAGCAAAAAGATTTTGGCGGATTTATAATATGACAATCTGTAGAAAGATCTTTGAGACAAAGCACAAATAGATGGAATCACCAAATTGTTAGCAAAAAACAACGAATATATACATTAAGGATAATTTCAATACAAAATAAGATATTTAATGGCCTTGATTTTGATGGCACGCATAAATTTTTGGCAACAGTCATAATACAAATCAATTAATCTAATAGAAACCCAAAATCTTCGAAAATACAACAACAACGCAGAAAAACATTTGATGGAAAATAAGATGTTTTTTTAAACTTCATTTTAAAGAGGTGGTCCATTTCTATTACGTTTTGATTTGTGACAATCGAGAATATCAGATTTGTGAGTTGCTGACGAAAAATGACATTCTGATTGTGACAAAATGAAATGATTCATAGCGTATTTTACGCATCTGACATGTTTACGATCTATTAATTATTAATTATTCGCTCTATAATTCTGGTAACGACACAGAGATGTTTCGAGAAATAAGTATCGTAATAAAATATTGAACGTTAGCACGTGTAACATTAAAGGTTTAACAAGTAAAATTAAACATTTTGAAATGTGTCCATTTGAATTTAACTTTTGTTTTCGTAAATAAATTCAACTTCCCCACCTTCCTCTTTCCCTTCCCCACTTACCTTCAGCCTCACAACATCCCCCAATTGGGGATGCCATAGTCTCACTGGCTCCAGACGGGAGCAGTTGGGACTCTTGTGAGGTATACACTATAAAAAAAATAAAAAAACCTTGGAAGTGGAAATTTCCCATTTCACTCGAAATCCGATGCGTTCTATCAACTTTTGGTGGCAATCACGCGAACGCATGCGCTTATACGCATATCTCTGAAATTCGATTACATTAGAACAGTTTTTTTTTCATTTACTATTAGACACTATATCGGTGTTCGTTGTAAAGATAGTAAAGTGTCTGAGATTGAGAACATTATACGTAACCAATATGATTGACAATACATTCAAACACTGATTGAAATACTTCACACACTGCCCCAGTTACCAGTTACCGTAGACACTATCGGTGTTTATTGTAAAGTTTTTACAATGTGTAAGATTGAGGACATAAGACGTCACCAATACGATTGACACTCCATCGAAACTCTACAAACTTCCCTCGGTTCCTCGTAGACACTATCGATGTTTGTTGTAGAGATTGTGAATTGTGTAAGATTGATAACATTAGACGTCACCAACACGATTGACACTCCATCAAAACTCTCCAAACTGCTCCAGCTACTAGTAGACACTATTGGTGTTTGTTGTAAATGTGTTAATATGTCTGAGATTGAAAACATTGTACGTAACCAATACGATTGACAATCCATAAAAACTCCACACACTGCCCCAGTTCCCGTAGACACTATCGGTGTTTATTGTAAAGTTTTTAAAGTATCTAAGATTGAGAACATTAGACGTCAATACGATTGACACTCCATCAAAACTCTACAAACTGCCCTCGGTTCCTCATACACACTATCGCTGTTTATTGTAATGTTTGTAAAATGTGAGCTATGTCGCTAATACGGTTGACATTCCATAAAAAGTCTAAATGCTGCCCTAGTTACTCGTGATACGTGAATATTGTCGTAAAGTGTGTGAGATTCAGAACATTATAAATACGATTGACAATCCATCGAAATTCAAAATACACGCGTGCTGCAATTTCTGTAGTAGGTTTCTTTGATGTTACACGTACGCTATCGACTTGTTCGTTTTTTCATCGGTTATTATGGCAAGTGTGCGCATCCTTGAACTTGGGAACTCCCAGCCGTTCACCCCGGCGGATGAGAATAATCCTGGCAACTTATCCCGTGACATTGCCAAAGCAGAAGCGCGTAGCTGGCTCCAAAATTTCTCCGCTCTTCCCCTGGATGTGTGACAATTTTTGCGAATCGCCGGCTGTGCAGTGGTCTGCGGTGTTTACAAGCTTGCGGCCAATGCGTGCGTTTGTTGATGTTACAGAATAGCCAAAAGTTGAAAATGAGGGCATCTTTTTGAGACGTTTCAAGCAAAAATTTTCGTATAGTGGAAATTTACATCATTTTCAGTGGTCTCATGTTCGTATAGTGGTCGGGATCTCCGACATTCCTTCGTTATATCTCTTATCAACCGCCTGAAAGTGTTCTCCGAAACATTATTTTTTTCATGTCCGTGTTCACGCGGTTTTTGTCAACAATTCAATAATTAACCTCACCAGTACTAATTATTTATCGAGGTTAACAATTTAATAAGTTAAAAATAACACAAAATAAAGATTATTTAAATATCATTGAAGAAGAAGATAATACTAACAAATCTCAACGAAACAACAAGAACAAAAAATAATCTCAATTGTTAATCAGACCTTAATCTTTTTATTTTATGTGTTTTGTTCTGTGTCGTGTTTCTTCTTCAATGATATATTACATTGATGGGTATAACCTTAAAAAAGTTAAAGAAAAATGATTATTTTTAATAATAAAGTAATGTTTACGAGACAATGTTTTTATGCATAGCACAAAGGATAACGTTTTATTTTTAAGCAATAATTATTAGCCTGAACACTTACATAAATTGAAAAATCTTCCGATAAAAATATTTCTTCAATTCCCGTGTATTCCCGGCGGCGTGTATTTGGCAAATGATTATTTAAATCATAAAATAAGTAAAAGGTACATGAAAGAACAATAGAAGACAACTATAAACTAAATACAAACATATTAAAACTAGTACAGGCCGCCTTAGAATAGGAAACCCTTGCGAGGACAAGTGCGAAAACTTGGAATCTATTCTTATACCTTGCGTTATACTTAGATCATGTCCGAAAATTTGCCATAAAAACTAATAAAAAAAGCTTAAAAGATGTGTTTTCTCGAAGTCAAGGGCAATATGCTAGAGAACAATACTAATAACATTCGCTGCCAATACGAGGCACTGTGTTTTCAAAGCCGGTGTTGATTTTCCGTGGAATTTGGCCATCGAAACGTCTTCCACGTGCTCAATGGAATGTATCGAGGTTCGGGAAACGGAGCCAAAAAAATGTTCACGCATTCATTGATGTCTCTATCAAATTGTATCCAGTTTTTATAAATTAACTGGCTTTATGAATCAGCGCCGGTGTTTTGAATTTTTTGATTGAGTTCATTAATTTTTAGATCTTGATGTCTGGTTGAAAGATTTATAATATTTTTATCATAAAATCTACTTAAACTGAAGGTTTTTCAAAGATTATGTAATAAATTACAAGTAATATCGTTTATTTTGCATTGTAAGTGACCAGTTTTACACGAGTTTCAAATTTCGTTTTTTTTGTGAATACGAGTACATGGAGAGATTATCTATTTTGGCCTTACGAAAAATTAACAGACCTTATTGAACATCAATTTAATAATGTTTTATCGATTTGCTTTGATTATATATCATGACGATAAAAAGAATTCTGGTTTAACAATTTTAAAATTTTATCAGGAAATCTATCATTAATTCATTCGTAAAGCCTGCAATTCCAATTTAACCGGAATTTCGATTTTAGAATAATGATTTTTCTCCATGGATAAGGAGATACAATAACAAAGAAATGGTAATCCAGGGAAAGATTTGTGGAAGACATAAGACGTAGAGGAAGACGCCTATCCCCTGCGTGACTGGTACGAGTCCAGTTACGCTGAAATCTTCCGGAATGCCAGTCTGGAGGGTGAAGATTTCCCTGATGATAGCCAACTTCCGATAAGAGAGTAAACCAGAAATGATGATTTAGATTCGCTTTAAAATAGGTCAAAGCTTTCTAGTTTTCTTTTAAACTCAGTCTCTAATTTTTAAGAAAACTTCATAAATATTTTAGCAGAACGTGTTTATAATAAATAATTATTATCGCTGCATGAGGATAGCTTTAAAATATAAGATGATGTTAAGTGTAAACAAGATGTTCAAATACTTGGCAGCGTCTTTTAGTGTTATTTTTATAAAGTGCAATATTTGTTGATAATATTATTTATTCACTGCTAAAAAAATTGGAAACTTGGCATAAAAATAAATTTTGTAATTAAAGTATTTAGATTTTTTTCATTTTTGGAAGAAAAATATTTTGACCGTGCTTACCTAATAAATTTAAAAAAATTATAATCAATTTATCAGGTAGGTTCGTAGCTTTTTGGAAATACCACAAATTGTTATTAAAATTTTACAAATAATATTATTTTCATATTTCTCGCTGTGTAACATACTTTGGTTTGATATTTTTTTACAAGCCAGTGGAACTACCCGATTGGAGTATATTGCGAGGCTAATATAGATGGGGGGGAAAAGATGGGAAATAAGAAGGTTGGGATGAGCATCTAGCTATTCGTACCTGCTCACTAAACACGGCTAGAGCCTCTTTTAATTCAGCAACGTGTTGATTCAGAATTGTGGTCTTTCACCAGTGTCATAATGAGAACGTCTCTCATTCCGGAACGTTCAGTAAATAATATAATATGTATTATATAAAAATGAAATGAAAATGTCACAACATCGCATAGTTTACGCTTCTCCACATTCCGTCCAATAAATATTATAAAATTGGCAATAGCCCATCGATTCAAATATCTACCGCATTTCGGCAACAATTCCCCGACATTAACGCCTCGCTTTACGTCCATCACCCCATAAAACATCGCTATTATTATTTCACTTCACATTTTACCCGATGCGCTATTTTTTCAACTTGGCAAGCCCACAATCTGACAAGGCTGCCAACTGTCACGAGAAGGAAGAAGGTTGTGAGAGGAGTGCGTAGTCTGAATGGATGCTGCAGACGTACTGAAGACCATTCATCAACGATTGCTGATTCAAAGCCAAATACTCCAGCAGAATCGTTTTGGCATGGTCTGGCCTATGATCATCTGTTTTTTTCTGTATTTATTATTTGGCTGATCTGTGGAAAGTGCAGGACGCTGTGTTGTAGATTTGGAGCCGGTGTGTCACTGGGGGGATAGGCTGCCAGACTCTATGTCTGGTTGGACGAGGAAATAGATCGATTGGCACGTGCCAATGTTTATAAAATAAAAGAATAAGCGGTCAATGTTGGAGAGTCTCCTGGTATCCTACGTGAAAGAGAAAAACGCGTGCCAACAGGTAGGAATTGGATGCATGCTGTTACTGACCATCACAATTTGAAATGCTTTGTGATATGTTGTATTGGAAAGCGTTTTAAGGTCAAATTATGGAGTACTACCAAGTGAGCAGTTTTTATTCTGACCCCTTTTGATTTTATCTTTACAACAGAACATCTCCCGTCTTGGCAATGCTGCGAGGCAGATGAAAGGTCAAAATGGTGGAGACTTTTTCAGAATCAAAATATTGCTTTAAATTACTTAATCTATGTTTAGTGGTGGGATTTTTTAAGCCAGATCTTATCTCTGTCAATTTTTTTTAGTTACACAACATTTCTCAAATGGAGATACTATAGTTCCACTATCTGCAGGTAGGTATAAGAATACGGTGTAGCAAAATTAATCAGTCACAAAATATTGTCTCAAAAAAAGAAACGTAAAAGATTCACTACCGTCTTCGAGGAACACAATAGATTTTATCCATCAAAATAAATATATTTAACATTTGAAAAAAACATTTCTCGGTTTAAAAGGTTTATTAGACTCAACCAAAAAGAAAAAAATCAATTCTAACTGCTGATTTGAGGAAAATCAAATAGAAGAAGAACGAATTAAAATGCTAAAAACCAGAGAGAAAAGTACCAGCTTAAAAATTAACCGAAAGGAACGACAATAGTAGCGAGAAAATATTCAATTTTTTTTTCTTGTATTGTTTTAGAAAACAGAAGATGAGTCGCTTACGTCCTGAAGAATACCAGCACTAATATACCCATTAAATGCTCATTTATTCCAAACCCCCGTTACAATATGTTAATATCAAATAAACATATTATTTTATTCGCCACAAGACAAATGGCCATTGTTTGAGGCAACAACAATATGTTAACGGCTATTGATGCAATTGTGTGACGCCTCCTTTAAATTCCTTGTAAGGTCGTCGAGAATAGGTACATCGACCTGCATGTGATACAAGTTGCATGTCCATCAACAGCGCGTGGACAGAATACTAAACAGGGTGTTAATTTAACTCCTGCAATACTAAGGTGGGCTATGGATGCATTGTTTACAGACGAACCTCAACTAACTAATCTTAAGACAACTCCTAAAATTGACAGAGGGTTTAATGATGACTTCACCATTCCAGAGTACTTAGTGGATCATATGTCAACTGGTTTTCTGCTTTTTTGTTGACTAACTAAACTGATCGATCAGAATGGTGTATTGTTGTATTATCTAATGTATGGCTTGGAATTTAAACTTTTGAAATTCATTCTACCCAGGCACATCTTCAAAGTAGTCTGAACCAACAGGGAGAACAACGTAGGGGTGCTTCATCAAATGGCCAAAAATTGTACCAGCTGTCTAAGAAAATTAATAAACTTGGTCAGGTCATAAGAAGCGCCAGATACAATATTATAAATAATTCTTGGATTGGGAAGATTGATGGAGAAATTTTTAGAGGAAATAGATTTGAAACCCATGGGACTTCTTAGAGTGCAGCTCCGTTGAGTTGTTAGAGTCTGCAGTGTTGCAGGGCGATGATTGCTATGATGACAGACAGCATCGATATGAAAGGGTACCAGTAAAAGAAGAATAAGAAACAAACTTTTTTCATAATCGTGATCATGTTTTGGGTTATTATGCCGTGTCTGTCTTGATGGTGTCACTGTAACGCTGCACGGAGAAAACTTACTGAAATGAAATATTGTTAATATGTTCAGAAAATCTGGTCAAATTATTCGTTTTCCTGTTAAAAACGGGACTGGAGGTATGTAGCTAATGAATAACAAATTTTAAATATGTTATGAAATAGTCGGAACATGTGTTCTTAACAATAAAAATATTTTCGCATCTCGTCCATTATATTTATTCGGACAAGGCCACCTGCGTGAAAAAGTGTTCAGATATATTCTGAGTGACTAATATTTTACTAGTAAATGATCATGCAGTCGCGTTTTAAACAGTATTTTTAAAAAGACGTACTCAGTTGGCTAAAGAAGGAGGAAGCGTAACCTGGCAAAAATACCCAAAAATTAATCACTTTAATACTTTTGGCCTTCAATTGAAATTCTTTTATTCTGTTGTATAATAGGTAAGGTATGAAAATACAAAATGGGACATATATTTTTCTCAGAATCTATCTTCAAACTACAATATCAATAAAATTTATCCTTCCGTGATATTGCGGAAATCAATATTTTCTAACACCGATCCTAACGTACCGCCAACGGTACAGATTATACAAAATGCGGAGTCATCTACGCAAAAACAGATTCAAAACAGAATTTGTTCCTTGATTCCTTGGAGTGTCCTTTTAAGCGATTTTTGTCAATCTCTGGTCTCAAAATCTATCACTCCACATAATTATTATTGTAAAACTGTTTAAACTCTACTTATTGAATGTCGTCTGTCTATAAATTTGTTTACAGGTTCCGGTTCCGGTTCAAGATGTTGGCCGTTTTAATAGTTCAGTAAAGATCATAAGTCGTGTTTATTTTGACTTTTTTATTAGCTTCTCTTTCAATATATTGTCTTTGAGATAGTGACGTTTCTTTGGACAAATTGTAAAATTCATTATTTTAAAATTTTAAAGAATGTTTCTAAAAATAATATATATATTTTTTTTAAAAAAAGAAAGACAAACATTCCCAGGTTACGAATAACCCAACAATGTTTGAAAATCTCCTACTACCACCACAGAAAGCCGAAAATGTTGCTTGTGTTGTGATGGAGGACTTAGCCAGCCGAGGAATCGAACACGCGACGCTCGGGTGAGACCCAAGCGCTATGCCCACTCAGCCACTGACCGGTCAGATTATATAATTCATAATTACAAATCTTATGATTTCAGAAAAAATTTTGGTTTTGATTTATTAAATAAGAGAAAACTATACTTTTTTGGACGGACGCGAGGTCTACTAACTGTTCACAGAACTACCAGTAGTTTACTAGTGTTTCAAAGAATTTTAACAATTCATCAAATTTCAAAATTAATATTCTGTGAAAGTCCAATTCAAGTTCTATTATCATATGATACAACCGACCCATTATGAAATAATCACAGAACTTTTACGAAACTTGAAAATTAAGTTTGAAATTTGATGAATTGTTCAAATTCTGTGAAATAACCCGTCCTTGTACCAGATTATAATAACATCCAACTTCTATGAAACAGATAATATCGTATCTCAGTTGCTTTCTGAACACAAACATTGGATTTTCCAATGTAAGCAATGTGATACAAAGCCGTTCGACTCGTGGTTTTAGTTCATAACAAAGCTCCACAATTTGGATGGATTTAGCTAAGGAAAGTAAATATTTACTCGCGATAAAACCGAGCAAGGAGGAGATTGTAATGTATGGTATCTTGTTCTTTGGTTCACTTTATTAGCGTAATCTATTCGAGAAGAATATTTATACATTTGAAGTTAGGGTATAAGTGAGCCGTGGAGACGATGTGTACTCAAAGGGGGCGGTATAACCTCTGGACTGACCTTATTGAGTACAGGGGGCAATGAAGGACAGTAATGAGCGACGAGAGTAATAAAATAGCACTGAAAAAGTTAGAACAGCCAAAAGAGATTTTCTTTATTCCATACTAGTGCACCCCACAATGTTTCGCTATTTCTAATGTATTTTTCGAACGTCTCAGACGTCTTCCATAATTCACAACTGTATATAATTAGATTCTATTTCTCATTCCGGTGCAGACATATTGCGTTAAGTATTTTTCAGGCATCTCCGACTTTTTCTACCATTCAAATTACTCTCTTAACACTTCTGACACTTATAAGAACAAACTTTGAAATTTTCAGCGACATCGGTCAACTACTTTTCGAGTATTGCGAGCACAATCATACGTGGGCTGAATTTTTATATATATTAAGATTAACTGCTCACAGAAGTTACTGAGCGAAAATTATTCTTGGGGCTAATGTCATCTTTGTCACCGGTGTGTAAATATACGTTTGGTTTAATTAAAGGGTAGCTTTGGGGTAGCTAGGACATTAAAAAGTCAGTTATGACGTTTCGTTTGCTTACAATTGTGTATTGAGAAATTATTATTTGAGAAATTAATTAATTATTTGAGAAACAAATGCTTAGATGCTATTGATATGTTTAATTGTTAACTCGATATGTTGAATTAATGATTTATTTTTGTCTTTAGCCAACATTTCGATAGCCAACACCTTGCCATCGGTCACCCCAAGTAGTTCGCTACGTTTGGTGACTGGTTTGGAGCAGGGGTGCCCGGGTTCATGTGGTGAGGTTTGTCTGGGTCTTGGTGGAGGATGCGTCTGCTCACCAACAGATGTGTAGAGAGACTGGTTGAGCTAGATCTTTTGACCTCTCCAATAGGTTTTTCTCGTAACATCACTTTGCACCGCAGTGGGAGTGATGAATTCATACGCCTTTTTCTCCTGATCACACTGACCGACCCCCAGATTGCTACCCACCCCTTATGCCCTTTTCCTTTCTAGAACTTCCTTTCCTTCATTTCTCATAAAATACCCTCCACACAGTATCCCCAAAGAAGACATAGGCCGCGAGGAGAATTATTTACCTCGGAGCCTCCTGTGTGAAGCTAAGGTTAAAAAAATTATTTCAGAAAAAAAAATCAATACAATTATTAAATATTAAATACTTATTTCCACCCTGTTCTTTAACTTTCTGTAAGCCTATCTGATTACTGTAATATTTTTTCTTTCCTTTGGTTTAATTTCTTGTATTTTGATCTATTGTAATAATAAATAAATAAGTTTTATAAATGTGGCGTAACCACATAATAGCCATAAACGTTTCATAATAGCCATAAACGCTAAAACATATATCATAATAATACAAAACAAAATATGCAGAACTTAATACTTGCAGAAATTAATTCTTGCAGAACTTAATAATTGCAGAACTTAATACTTGCAGAACTTAATAGTTACAGAATTTAATACTTGCAGATCTTAATAGGTACAGAACTTAATACTTGCAGAACTCAATAGTTACAGAACTTAATACTTGCATAACTTAATAGTTACAGAACTTAATACTTGCAGAACTCAATAGTTACAGAACTTAATACTTGCAGAACTTAAGCCTCACAATCCAAATTTTTGTCGATTCTTAACCTATTTATCATGAAAACTAAAGAAATTTTGTTTTTTTAAGATAATATCTATACATTTGTAGAATCAAAACGGTAATTATATGAAATTTCGTCGATAGAAAAATATCGCAAAGTATTCTCGGAAATTTTGCAAAAATGCATTTAAATAATATATGTATGGGTACGAAAAAACTCACAGTATATCTTTAAATGCAAATTAGGCAATTGTCGCCAGGTTTTCGCTCTATTTTAAACGAGTCGGGTTTTATTAAATATTTTCACAATTTTCCAATTCAATTTTGCTCCCTTTCACATTCGTATTTACATATTTCCCTTTCAAACCATATTCTTCTTCTTTTTGAACTCTTTCTACGGAGTCTAATGTCATTACTGAATTTTATAAGAAGGCTGAGCTGGTAAAAAATATAATTTTGAACCTGCAAAGCTGGTGTGAAGATTTATTTAATTTTAATTAGTTGGGTAGGTACAACAATAAAACGGTTTGTGCACTTTAAATGCAGTGTGCAATCGCCGATACATGAGTGCATTAATGGCATTTACGATGCATTGATATCTTCATCGGGAATCCCCACATTCCTGAATCTAAACACGTATAATAAAAATAATGTCTTTATTTAAGAAATTTGCAACTATAAACTTGTCAATAGATAGAATACATAACAAATAGATAAATCTGAGGTTTCTCATAACCTGCCTCACTAGGCTAACGACTAGTCTGTGTTGAGGCAGTCATTGAGTTATGGTAAAGGAAGGTAACATCACAGTGAGAAGCATCAACCCTGATGCACCCCCTTCAAACGGGAGATATTTCAGATATGTATTAATATTTTAATTATAAAAGTGAATTTAATTTCTGAAAGAAGAGTTCTTTCCAACTGTTATATTTTGCCTTTTTTAGAAGTCAACTTTAGTACAATTATTTCGTCCAGAACCCAAGTTACAATATTCATGAACAAGCTATTGAAATAATACTAAATAAATTCTTAAGTTTTCTAAATTAAAAATGGGTATTCCAGTAATTTTGTTGAACTACAACAAATACTCTTTTAAATTGAATGAATACGCTTAAATAGTCCGACAGAAGGATTTTCACTGACTAAGGACGGGTTGTTTTAGAGAATTTGAACAATTCTGTGAAAGATTTTTTCAAGTTCTGTTAATATTTCAGTTCTTTCAAACAACTATCCTTTAATGATATAATAACAAAACTTGAATAGGACTTTCACGGAACCCGAAAATAAACGTTTAAATTTGATGAATTGTTAAATTCTTTGAAACAACCCATCTTTAGTATTTGTATATAAAATTCTAAATAAATCATTTTATGGTCCAGAATTGCCAGCGCTGATAAGCTTTCGGATTCCAATACGTAATGCTAGAAGTCGGGTTTTATTTCAGTGCAGAAATGCTAGTACTAACTACCATATGTATTCCTCATTGCCCAGAATACTTATGGAGGGAAATAATTATACCTAGTCAGTGGCCATCTTTAATTTATCACTTAACAAATACAAAAGATTCTTACTGAGGCATGAGTCATATATATTAAATATATACTGTATTAAAATATAATTATAACTATTCGATTCTATTAGAAGAAAGTATAATTGTTTACTTATGAAGGTTATTGTTTACATACTAAGATGTCAATATTACCAAAAAGCTCAGTGTCCAATTTGTTAGCTTTTTAAGGGAAAGTGACATTCCGCTTAATTTTTCCTACAAGCAATATGTTTATAATACGAAATTAAAATATACTTATAACTCCTTACACAATATTGCGACGTACTCTCTATAGTGACTATTGCTAATTCATTAAGAGGAAGCTACAAGTAAAAAATGTGTATATTCTTGGTAAATGTTATATTGTAGGTAATAGGCATTAAAATCGCTTAACAAACGGAGTCTAGAAACGTTCGATTTCAAGCACAAAACTGGTTTTTATTTATTTTGTAAATAATATTATAATAAAGCAAAAAAGTTAGTCAAATGAAACTGTCACAAATAATCTTAGCTATAATACTGTATTTTTTAAAGTTGTTTCCTTTATGCGTTCATACATTTCTATGGAAAAAACGATAAGAAACGATAAAGAAACGATAGAAAAACCTTCAATTTATCTAAAGCATATTTTTTGGTATTCATAATGAACACCGATTCGTTACAAAGATTAATCAAAATAGTGATTTGGTATTAAGCTTCGCCTTAAGAATCGTTTCAAATTATTGGTAATTCCGGTTAAACACAGGATTACAAAGGCGAAATATTATTATTAAAGGCAAAATACTGCAGGCTTTAGAAATGAATTTACAGGTTTCCTGATAAGTAGAGACCGGATTATATGCAACAAAAATAGCCCAAAATATGCATGCAAATATGCAATAAAAATAGCTAAAATATGCACGAAAATCCATAAAAAGGGTCAAAATATGCAACATGAAATAATACAGGAAGTCGTATTTTTACATATTTTATTTTTATTTTAGTAAGCTATTAGTTCTCAAGGATAACAATTATATTTTCGAAAATATCAATTATAAAATGTATTTAACAATAAAATTTAGAATTTACCTTTAAAAACGTATATGACTAAGTACTGTTCTAAATTTTCTGTAGACAAATTGTGTCTAGGATCGCTATATTTTTGTAAGCGGAAAATGAACGTTCTACGTCTACTGATGTGGCTGGACAGAATTTAAATTTGGGTGCGATTTTTGAACTTATTGTTCCGGGCAAAATTTCACCTGCCCCGTTGATGAAGTTATCAATTTGGCACAAAGGTTCAAACCCTGGGTTATTATTCAGTATGTTTTCAATTTTTTCTTTGAGTTTACTCGGGAATAGCTTTGGCAACGAGGAATTCATAAGGCGAATTTCCTTCATAACCTGAATAGATGCATTCAACGCCAATCCATGAGTTTCAAGCGTTTTTATACTTGCAGGTATGTAGGCGAAATGAGTGGTAATCATATGTAGCTAGGTTTTTTTTAATACTGGCGTCGTTAAACGATTCTTTGCACTGGAAAACTGCAAAAGCCTCTGCACTATCGAAGTCATTGATAACACCCTTGATGGCTTCAAAATGTTCATGGTAAAACATCGCAGCTTCGATCCATGTACCCCAACGTGTTATTACTGGCTCAGGAGGTAAAGGGATATTTGGCAGTTTTTCTTTGTGGGCCTTTATACGAGCAGGCGCCTTAAGAAACACTTTCTTTGCTGGTGAAATCAGGTTATTTACATTCGCAAACGTGGATCTCACTTTTTCGGCAAGTCTGTGAATTCCTTGAGCAAAACACGTCACATGAATCAAATTGGGATAAAATACTTGGAGGGCTTTGCCTGCTTTGATCATATAGGGGGCAGCATCTGAGAGCAACACATACACATTTTCATCCGCAGAAGATTCAAGAAATATTTTTTTTATACCCTCATTCACAAATCTGGCAATCGTAGAATGATTTGCCTTTTCAAGTTCTCTGCAGGCCACCAAATAGGAAGGTGAAGGTTCAAGTTTTAATGCACCAACAATCAAATTTGCAATGAAACGGCCGCAAGTGTGGGTGGTTTCGTCAACTGAAATCCATATGATGTTATCCTTGAGTTCATTGCGTATTTCTTCCAGCACATGTAGATAAATTGATGGTATGTAATTTTAAAGTAGATTCATCCGGTATATTTTGATTTATGCAATATTTTCTGAGAAAATCCTTCAAGGCAGGATTTGTCAGTTTGGATAGAGGGATATTGCTTGCAAGAAATGCTTCACATAGATCCATGCTAAAGTGATTTCGTTGTTTACCTTTGGAGGTTACTTCACTGTTACTGCTACTTGCCACTGGTCTATTTGGAACTTTTTTGTGCTAGAAATGTTTTTTCTCGCAAACTCGGCAGTATAAAACTTTTCCGTCGTATGTAAATATTCCAATATATTCAGCTATCCACGTATGGGCACTTTTTTATCAGGGGGCATGGTTCACTTTCACAATGTACAACTTCGTGCAAACAAACAAAACACTAGACGAAACTCTAAAGAACAGCGCGTGCGACCAGTCAAAAACAAAATTCGCAATTCACTGAATTACCATAAAAATATACCAAATCACCCCTCATACGAATGAATGAATTGTTTTTGGCAATTAGCCGAATTAATCTCAGTAGGCGCGAGCGCAGGCGAAGATGAGAGAGGTTCCCCCCCGCTCCGGCCGCCGGCCGTAGCGATCAGTAAGATCAGTTATCAGTTCTTCGCTTAGCTTTGCTGGCCGCGCGCCTTGCTAGCTGACGTCTATAGTGTCGCTATGTGAGGCATCTGAACGATATCAAGCGTAAATATGCAAGATCTCAAATTATTTGCTAAAATATGCAACTACCGCTGAAAAGGGTCAAAATATGCATTTGCATATGCAAATATGCAAATGCATATAATCCGGTCTCTACTGATAAGCTTTTATCAAAATCAGAATATTTTTTAATTACAACGAAAATACTTTGTAACGTCGTGGTATAATATCAAGGCAAATCGATAAAACATTTTTAAATTGATGTTTTATCAATAAGGCCTATTTTGAGCATCAGCAATTCAATCATAAGCTGTTGAGCTTTGGGATAACTATTAAGGCGATGCACTACGTCGTGTAGTATTTTAAATTGAGCCGTTATCAATAACAACCCGGATGTTACGTAGATGGCGATAAGGTTTAAATTCCCGCTTAACACCATCCGCCTGTTTTGATTTATGCAAGAAAAAAACATGGCCAAAAATTGCCTTTTATTTTATGGATGTTCAGGCATAATATTTAAATTTTTTTCGATTATTTTATAAATAATTTAATTTGCCACATTAAACAATAAAATAATAACCGAAAATGGGTTCGTAAGTAGGAGATTTTGAACTTTAAAGCAGTTTTCATAGGCCTTTACACTATTTTTTTCTGGGCTTATAAAAAGACTCATCTAAAAAATACTCGATTATTTTAAAGGCCAAGATGTATTCTACTCGCAGTATTTAATGAAAGCATCTGAAACATTTCTAGGCGACCAAATTTTCAAACCAAAAACACATGATTTTGCATTACTACGTATGGCATCGCCTTAAAAAGACAATTCGTTGTAGTGTTATTTTCAACTATCGATATAAAAAGAGAAGTCTGTAATTTTAATTTTTGTCATTAAAATAAAAATTATTGACAGAAAATATATTATCAAATTGTTGTTCGTTTGACTCCTCAGGCTAATTTGTTCGGTTTTGGGAACAAACAGTCCGTAGACTCAATTTGTTCGCTTTTCGGAACTTTTCAAATGGTCTCAAAGAAATCGTTGTCTCCCTCGCTGCCATAGTTAGAAATATGAACTAAACGGTGTTAGAAAGAAAAAAACACCAAGCTTTATATTCAAATATAGAAATTTACCACAGAATAATTAGAGTGTACACCTCAATGAACCCAAAGGTTCCGACCGCAAATTGTGAAAAAAAAATTTGAAATGAAATGAAAAAAAGGGTATAAAATATGTGTTTTTTTTCCTTATCGTTAATTTCAGTTTAGCGTTTAGTCGAAAAAAAGTAAGGCTGTTTGTTTTAAAAAAAATGATAAAAATTATTTCTTTATTACTTAGTTTTTTAACACGTTCAGAAGTATCCCATTTATATATCAAATAAAATTAAAAAAAAACATATGCCAACAAACACTAAGCACGCTGGGTTATTTATCGCAAGGAATTAGGATGAAATGATTATTTCTATGTAGAATCTTACGTAATTATAAAAGTTCAGCTTTGAATACTTATAACTGTATGACATCAGATTGATTGTTGTATGCACACGCCATGTTTAAAAACCCTATAATTGTGGTCAATTTTTTTTTGCATAAAAGGTCAAAAAGCTCGTGACGTTATGCAATAAAACTTTTGACCTAAAACAGCTCGGAATGGGGCAATTATTTTGACCACCGTGCTGGGACCTTTGCCAAAAGAGCTAACGGACACAGATTACAACTGGTAGGTATCTAATCAAATGTTTAGACCCGTTCTACGACTTTTCCACTGTTTACGATTTTGTGGAATTTAGTTATTTTTCCACAGAAAAAAGTCGGAAGTAAGAATTTTTTTTTTGAGAATTGTTTGTGTAGAAAATATTAAATAATTATATTGTCTTATCATTATGTTTTCATGTATAAATTGATATTTTATTATGGATATTATTTTGAAAGCTATAAATAGATTCGATTATGTACAAAATCTGTAACGAAAATTGTGTTTAAATTTCAGCACGCCAGATTTCTTTCAATTCATCTTCTGTCACATGTTTTCTCCACAATGGTTTACCTTTAAAAAAACTATAAGGTATGAAATGAAACAATATTAACTTTTTTTTATATCCTCGAATTTATTTTTTTTACTGGCTGACGTGTGCCCGGCGTTATGAAAGGTTTGCAATTGAAGTTGTAAATTCTAGTGTACCTGAATGCTGGGATATAATATATAAACTGGTATATTTTGAATACTGGGATATAATATATAAACTGGTATATTTTGAATACTGCTATATAATATATAAACTGGTATATTTTTAATACTGGGATATAATATATAAACTGGTGTATTTTGAATACTGGGATATAATATATAAACTGGTTTTGAATAGTGTAATGGTATATTTTGAAAACTGGGATATAATATATTAGAACTGGTATATTTTGAATACTGGGATATAATATATAAACTGGTATATTTTGAATACTGGGATATAATATATAAACTGGTATATTTTGAGTACTGGGATACAATATATAAACTGGTATATTTTGAATACTGGGATATAATATATAAACTGGTATATTTTGAATACTGGGATATAATATATAAACTGATATATTTTGAATACTGGGATATAATATATAAACTGGTTTTGAATAGTGGTATATAATTTATGAACTGGTTTATTTTGAATACTGGGATATAATATACAAACTGGTATATTTTTGAGGATGAAATTATATCATTATTAAAAAATCAAAAATTTTGCTTTTTATAAGTTTTAGTTTCACTTGATCGTGCCATGTCTTTCTCGGGCAACCCCGTCTTCCACTATTCACTTCTGTATACCACACTGTTACTATTAAAACAACTACACTACATCACTTTTATTCGACTCCGTATATCATCCCAGTGCAGAGAAAATGCGTTAAGACTTTTTGAACCATTCAAACCTCATCTAAATACTCCTCACACTAATAAGAACAAATTTTGAAATTTTCGGTGTAATCGGTCGAGTAGTTTTTGAGTCTATAGGGGACAAACAATGAAGCAATAATTTAATTATATATAGATTACGAACGATCGGTTTCGCTAACACAATCATCATCGTGGTACAATAATTGAAAAAAAAAAAAGATTTAACCAAAATTTGTAGTTTATAAACAAGGTTATTATTCACCAACAACTTTTTCTTTTAACTTATTTTGAAGGTTATAACCATCAATGTGATAAAATAATATATGTAATACATATATAATATAATAGGATAATATGTAATATATCATTAAGGCGATGCACTACGTCGTGTAAAATTTTAAATTGAGCCGCTATCAACAACAACCCTTACGTAGATGGCGATAAGGTTTAAATTCCCGCTTAACACCATCCGCCTGTTTTGATTTATGCAAGAAAAAACATGGCCAAAAAGTGCCTTTTATTTTATTTTGTGGATGTTCAGGCATAAATATTTTTTTTTTCGATCATTTTATAAACAACTTAATTTGCCACATATATATACAATAAAATCATAACCGAAAATGGGTTCGTAAGAAGGAGATTTTGAACCTTAAAGCAGTTTTCATAGGCCTTATACATTATTTTTTTCTGGGCTTATAAAAAGACTTATCTTAAAAACACTCGATTATTTTAAAGGCCAAGATGTATTCTACTCGCAGTATTAAATTAAAGCATCTGAAACATTTCTAGGCGACCAAATTTTCAAACCAAAAACACATGATGATACGTATGGCATCGCCTTAAAATCGGATATGTTTATCGGAGACACTATCTAGGTTATAAACCAATTTCATTAGAAACTTTGTTTCCATTTCAAAAGGTAGATGCCAAAAATATGGGAAAAATTAGTTGTAAGATGATATTGTTAATTCTGAATTTGAAATATGAGATCGACAAATATGCAGTTTAATAAATAGGTGCCAATGGTCAAGTTGGTTAAGACGCCTGTCCAGGTAAGACAAGAGATCCTGGGTTCGATTCCTAGTTGTGACTGTTACCTTTTTATTTCACTGTATCTTGTTCTGTTTCATGTTTCGTTTTATTAGTATTATCTTAAAATCAAACTTTTTTTCCAAAAAAACTTATATTAAAAAAAAAATATATATATATATATTATATAATTTAACACATAACATAATATTATAACATTGAATCTAAGTAAGAATCGTGGCTCCCTTATCAGGCACAAGAGCTCGTCTTTTCTGATAAGGTATACATGACCAATTATGAACCTTAATTTTATATTTTGCAAAATATGTATGTATTAATGTAACCCATAGGATGTATATTAAAATAATTAAAAAAAAAAAATCTTCGTTTTCAATGATAAAGTTATTATTTATTTTATTTCATCAAACTACTAAGTGACTGCTTTCTACCACAATATAAATAGGATAGTTTGCTAAGTATGGTATTCTATTTGGCGGGAAAACCGTTCCAGTTTTCGAATCCATCTGCCAAATCCATAATTGTACCTAGGTTAAGACAATCTAAGGTTACGTTAGGTTAGTTTAGGTTTTGGAATATAAATAGGATAGTTTGCTAAGTATTGTATTCTATTTGGCGGGAAAACCGTTCCAGTTTTCGAATCCATCTGCCAAATCCACAATTGTACCTAGGTTAAGACAATCTAAGGTTACGTTAGGTTAGTTTAGGTTTTGGAATATAAATAGGATAGTTTGCTAAGTATGGTATTCTATTTGGCGGAAAAACCGTTCCAGTTTTCGAATCCATCTGCCAAATCCACAATTGTACCTAGGTTAAGACAATCTAAGGTTACGTTAGGTTAGTTTAGGTTTTGGAATATAAATAGGATAGTTTGCTAAGTATTGTATTCTATTTGGCGGGAAAACCGTTCCAGTTTTCGAATCCATCTGCCAAATCCACAATTGTACCTAGGTTAAGACAATCTAAGGTTACGTTAGGTTAGTTTAGGTTTTGGAATATAAATAGGATAGTTTGCTAAGTATGGTATTCTATTTGGCGGAAAAACCGTTCCAGTTTTCGAATCCATCTGCCAAATCCACAATTGTACCTAGGTTAAGACAATCTAAGGTTACGTTAGGTTAGTTTAGGTTTCGGAATATAAATAGGATAGTTTGCTAAGTATGGTATTCTATTTGGCGGGAAAACCGTTCCAATTTTCGAATCCATCTGCCAAATCCACAATTGTACTAGGCTAAGTTAAGATAATCTAAGGTTACGTTAGGTTAGTTTAGGTTTTTCTCTTTTCCATCTATATATGAATCCAAATAAATTGAAATTCTGGATTCATGAAAAGAAAGAAAGGCCTAAAGACAAGTAAAATCTTAAGATGTTATTTGAAAATATCCGGAACTATAATAAATCCAAATCTATTCAGCCAATTCAACCTGTGTTGTATGAGAATGGATTAAAAAAATATATTTAGTGACACATTGTAAACAACAACAATAAAAGATCATCCCACATTTACAACCGCACAAAATTACCTTGTCATTGAACTCGAACGCGCACCCAATAACAATCCGAAATCTGACAAAAGATTGACGAATCTTCATTGAATTGAATGCATTAAGATGCACCGATGGCTTCTCAGAAATTACTAAAAATACGCAAGGTTGTAGCAAATGCAGTAATGCACCGCCGCAACGCCTCTTGGTTCAGCCACTTGTGAGGCAGAGCATGGCCTCAGCTGCATTAACACACATTTCAACTGCACACGGGGTGACCTGACCTGACTGGGTAAGTATTTCCGTGAATGCATTATGCAGATACGCCTTGCACTGGATTAAAGCGAAAGAAAGGATGGGAAATTGATGGAATGTAAAGGATTTGTTGGGGTGCGACGTGTCGATTGATCTTGCATACAGAATGGATGGACAATCGGTTAAATAATGGCCTGATGCAAAGTTCGTGGCGTTTTTGATATATCAGGCAATATCGCTCTGAAAATCAATCTTTGGTAATTCAAATTCCATAGTATCTACGAGTTTATATTAATTTAATGAATTCTTTTAATTTCTTAAATTTACTGATTACCGTTGGCCAAAGAAAATGGATCCTGACGGAGTAACGCAATCGGACTGCTAAGATTAGTGGCGCATGTTAGTGGAGTTATGTTATTCTACATTCGCCTTATATTACTGACATTAGATTTCCATATTTTAAATCTCTGGCAATTATAATATCTCTGATAAATTTTATGTGGTAGCGACGCTGCTCTTCAAAAATGTATCATATCGTAGAATATCTTTAGTCGAATTCGAGTCAAGTCAGTTCAAGCAAAAATTGCCAGAGTTTTGGCAAATGTGAAGATGAATAATCTCCAATTTATCTAAGGCGCCAATGTCCCACCGTGAAAGGGAAACATGATACTTGAGGGGTTGAATACCATGCTGTGGGAATCGTAATAAAAGGCCAAATATCCAATGGAAGCCCTTGCGAATTTTACTAAAGGTACTTGAACTGCAATCAAATGGATAAGGTGAAACGTGGAAGAGAGCACAATAGATCTATGGTCTGAAAGCTCACGGGAACTCTGCAGATCATCTGCATATCAATAATAATAATATACATCCACTAAATAATGCTAAAAAAATGAGTTCAGAAATAAGAATAATGTGTTTCTAATGACCAAGAATAGAAATTAACTGTAGTGATGATGCTGTGTTGTTCTCATTGGATTATCTCACCCACTAGAGTGAGCTCTGAACATCTGGCTCCAGATATCAAGTAGTGGCCAAGGAGCAACGTTTATATTATGATATTGGCATGCGCGCAATCTGGGAAATCCTCGTTTACCAGAGAAAGTTTGGCAAATATCTGCGTTAATGAAAGAGATTCGCCGTCACTGACTGCCCGAGCATCGTGCCAGGTCTGTTGAGAGAATGTATAGCGAAAAAAACAAGGAAGATGCCTGCCAAACGACGAGAGAGCGAAAAAACTACACGCACACGCCCGTGCGTAGAGGAAATTGGCGCCATTTGGCGGGAAGTTTGACGCTGATCAGCTGTTCGGCGGCGGCCATCTTGGATGTGACGGAGGCGTTCAAATCGAGTATTATGTATTTGAAATTTCGTCCGACAGGAATAAATCTATGGTTGTAATAATAATTTATGGTCGTCATAGGCAATTGGGTTTTACGATTGGGTACCTACCTACGGAAGTGCTTATATTTGGCACGGTGGATTCTTAGAGTAATGATGACAAGGTTTAACCAGTGCCGCCGCTATGAAAAGCCACAACCAAGATGGCTGTTGATATTTTATAAACATAATAATACCTAGCATTGTGGATTTTTTATCCCGATAGCATTGCATAACAATATTATGAAACTGCAAAAAAGGATAGTATTTAAGGGAAAACCGTACAATAATTATATTATTTTTCAGGAGAATAGAAAAAAACGTTAAATTTTGCCAGATCGAAGAAAATAAGTTTACATTTTGTTAGGTTTGGCGGACCATTCTTGTATAAGATAAAATTTATCGTGGACCGTCATAAGAAAGTGGACACATAACATTATAATACAATGAAATGTTTATCACAAACATTCCAATTGTTTACTTATCATCAAAATTACGTAATTTTCGGACGAGATGCTTATGTAAACGGGTACACCGCTAGAGGCGTTGATTGTAGATTGGCCTTCGTTCAAGCGGCATTGGTGTATCTCCCCAAAACACCAACAATATTAGCTATTAGCCGTGAAAATCTTACATAAATCACATCAGTCAACGGCAAAGCTAATTCAAAAAATACGTAATTTAAAACTCTATCGAACTTAAGGCGATGCTCTACGTCGTGTAATATTTTAAATCGAGCCGCTATCAATCCGCCCCTTACATAAATGGCGATAAGGTTTAAATTCCCGCTTAACACCATCCGCCTGTTTTGATTTATGCATGAAAAAAACATGGCCAAAAAGTGCCTTTTATTTTATTTTGTGGATTTTCAGGCATAAATATTTATTTTTTTTCCGATCATTTTATAAATAACTTAATTTTCCACATTATACAATAAAATCATAACCGAAAATGGGTTCGTAAGTTGTAGATTTTGAACTTTTAAGAAGTTTTCATAGGCCTTATAAATTATTTTTTTCTGGACTTATAAAAAGATTTATGTAAAAATTACTCGACTATTTCAAAGGCCAAGATGTATTCTACTCGCGGTATTTAGTTAAAGCATCTGAGACATTTCTAGGTGACCAAATTTTCAAACCAAAAACACATGATTTTACATTACTACGTAGTGCATCGCCTTAAGTTATATTACCGAATCCATTTTAGTACCTGCAAAACTTTGTTTGTCGGTACTTACCGGAATCAAAACAACCTTGAAGACACTGAATCGTCGAATATTTTATGTTAAGGCGATGCACTACGTCGTGTAATATTTTAATTTGAGCCGCTATCAATAACAACCCTTACGTAGATGGCGATAAGGTTTAAATTCCCGCTTAACACAATCCGCCTGTTTTGATTTATGCATGAAAAAAACATGGCCAAAAAGTGCCTTTTATTTTATTTTGTGGATGTTCAGGCCTAAGTATTTAATTTTTTTTCGATCATTTTATAAATAACTTATTTTGCTACATTATACAATAATATCATAACCGAAAATGGGTTCGTAAGTAGGAGATTTTGAACTTTAAAGCAGTTTTCATAGGCCTTTACACTATTTTTATCTGGGCTTATAAAACGACTTATCTAAAAAACACTCGATTATTTCAAAGGCCAAGATATATTCTACTCGCAGTATTTAATTAAAGCATCTGAAACATTTTTAGGCGACCAAATTTTCAAACCAAAAACACATGATTTTGAATTACTATGTATGTCATCGCCTTAAGTTCCTTTGTCTTACATGCTTTCATCTTAAGTTTCTTTGCGACGCATAAAGAAAACACAAAAGATGATTTGAGTTCTACGATCAAATATGTTGACGAAATTTAAAGCTTTCACGAACATGATTTAAGCGATATTTAAGCATACGGTGATAGTTTATTATGATAATTTTCTTTAAATTCTATAAATGATGCATTTCAGAAAGAAAGGATATAACCAAACGTTCAGCAGCAGGACCATTACAGCAGGACAGTTAGTTTGAAGTCTTAAACGAAAAAAGTAACCATAAAACATGGGAAGAAATTTGCCGACATCAATATTTCTTTAGGTACGAGTACAAGGAACTGTTTTCAATCCACCACATATTTTCCATCGTGGGCTCTATAAAACTATTAACTCTTCAGAAACAATTTTTTCTTTAAATTTTTTAATGTTATACCCTTCAATGTAATATATCATTGAAGAAGAAGATAATTCTCAAATCTACACGAATCATGAAACAGAACAAGTCACAGAAAATAAAAAGTTAACGGTCACAACTAGGAATCGAACCCAGAATCTCTTGTCTTACCGGGACAGAATCTTACCACTCGACCATTGGGACTTAATTATCAAACGTCATATTTGTCTATCTCATTTTTACAATTCAGAACTATTATCTTGCAACTAATCTTTCGCATATTTTGGAAACTAACTATTTAAACGATCACAACGTTCTAACGAATTGGTTTACAACTTAGATTTTCATTTAGTCCCGGTAAGACGAGAGATTCTGGGTTAGATACCTAGTTTTAATTTTTTATCTTCTACTCTTAATTAATTTCTCACAAAATTACGCTAGAGGTTAAGATAAGTGAAAGAGAGAGAAGTTACCACTGAGTTATCATTGGTAGCCTTTAGCCCAGTTATATTGGGTCTGTTCCATCTGACTCACGCAGCATCCTGTAGTGTTGCAGTTCCGCCTTATCTCAGAGATGGACCAGACTGTGTAGCGGCCAGTCAGACTATAGACCATAGACTCTAGAGTCTAGAGTGGCCCGTGGGACCGATATAGACCATTACGAAACAGGCGCTGCCCTTATTTCCCGTAGTTTCTAACAACCGACCTAATTAATTTCACAACCAGTATTAGTTAGGAACCGACCTAATTATTACCGTTACATTTAAATTGTATTTATTTACCAAATAGTAATAACTACACGGATTAAGTTAAGATTAAGCTCTTTAAGTCGTCGGGCCTCGGGGGTATTCTGTCAGAGTGTCTGAAATGGCTTGAGAGGTGATATAAAATGCTTTCTAATTATATTATTTGAAATTATCATATATTTTTTGAAATTCCAATGTACATACAGGGTGTATTGGCACTAACCCGACACACTTTAACCAGCTATTCCTTAGCACATTTGGAGTAAAAAATGTTATGGGCACTTTGCTGTCCGGTAGCATTTTTTTCAATTAAAAACAAAAAAATGAAAAATTTCCACACTACATCACTGTCATTGGCATTGCTTTTCGTGTTAAACAGCTGTTATAAGCAAGTATGTCGAAAAGCATCTTCGCTCTTTCGCACACACTAAATAATAATAGTTAAAAATGAGACGAATGGTGCCGTGTCATTTCGTTGTGATTGTAAAAGTGCACCAATATAGGTACACACGTGCATTATTCAACGGAATTCGAATAAAATATGGCCAGATGGGTTTTCAAACTTTGACAAAGGATAAAACAGTGGTGAAAATATGAATAATAAATTTTTTATTAAAAAAAACGTCACCGGACAGCAAAGTGCACATAAGATTTTTTACTCCAAATATGCTAAGGAATAGCTGGTTAAAGTTTGTCGGGTACGTGCCGATACACCCTGTATAAAAAATTTAAAAAATGGCTCACTTTAAGTTTTTTGTAGCTAAAAAAATACCTATTTTATCAGACAAATCTATTAAAAACATCATCCTCACAACAACAAAAAAATTGTCATTTCATATAAAAATAATTAATTTAAAAATTTCAAGAAGATTTTTTTTTCAAATTGCGGTCAGAACTTTTGGTTTCATAAAGGTGCACATTTTAAGTCTTCTATTTGAAATTTTAGATTTGAATATAAAGCATAGTGTTTTTTCTTTGGAACACCGTTTAAATCATATTTCTTATCATAACAATAAGGGTCACGACGATTTCTGTGAGACCATTTGAGTCGTTCCCAAAAGCGAACCAATTAGCCGGAACAATTGAAAAACATGGATTGAAAAAAATTCTATCTTACATTATTTTTAATTGTTAAATGGACTTTAAGAAAGGTTACACAAATACTACAGATATTTTTCACGCTTTTAACGTTCGATGTCTTGTTATTTTGTACGCATTTAAGACATTTAATTATTCAAACAAGGGTAAAATTTCTTTAGGTTCATAAACAATTCAATTAGTAAAGCAATCCATCAAAACAATTTTCCCTGAACTTTAGAGGCTTGTCAAAGAAAAATCTTTCATTGACTGCACTATCATTTTCGTTAATAAATTAGTAATCTTGATAGAAATTCATTGCTATACAATAATAAAACAACTGTGGACTCAGAACCGACCCCTGTGGGACGCCATGCATTTTTAAAATAATAACCGTTTGAAGCAACCTCTCTTCAAAATGTCAGAAATCACATATACAATGATGCGTAGAAAACGGAAGATAGCAGACAAATTGCAGGCTTAGGTACATATTTCACCACTTTAGGAATAGTTGTGATATATATTTGGATGACACACCTCAGGTACGTAGATTATCTTTACTTTAGTGTAATTATTTTGAATTATTCGCCCACGAAAGTCGATGATAACATCGATACACGTGCATTTATTCGCTGGGGAAAGGTCATGTTCTATAAATAATTCTAAGTTTACGTGTTCATTTCCGCATTCTTTACGACTTTGAATAATGATGTGCAATTTCGATTTATTCTAGACAATCAACTGAACAAATGTTCAATGCGAATCCTGAAGGAAAGCAGGCATTGTCGAATTTAAGAAGCTTGTAAACTGTTGCGTGTTAATTTATTCGTCACAGTGTGGTTGTTTAAATTGCTTCTTGTAATTCGTTGTAGATGGGCCCGCGTTTAATTATCCGAGAATTTCGCAAAATTTCGTGCAGTGTCTGCAAAAACAATATCAGCCAACATAATAGAAGTGTATACATTATCAAAGAAAACATAAGAAAATACTCCTTCATTGTTTAGTATACTGAAACCTATGCACTAAATACCACGAGCAGGGCCTGCCCTGTGTAGGCGCAATGGGAGCAGTCCGCTCCGGGCGCTGACTTGCCAAGGCGCTGATAATACCAAACACCTACCACTGCGCCCTAGGTTTTTACTAGCGCCAGGCGTCGTTTGGCTCAGGGCCGGCTGAGATAGCTTTGTCTGCAACGGTATAAATATACGGATTTTGATGGGCCGATTTAGGATTTAGTCACTGTTTTTATTTATTTTTTTACTTTTCACCATCTGATAACTATACACAATATCATACAAATATCGGACGCGCACAAATGCTGGTGTCAAGGATCCAATAAGAAGAATGTGTGAATTGTATAATAAAAACCAAAACCTGAAGGATTCCGACATATTTTTTGATACATTTTGGTACTTTTGGTAGGAAATTGAAATCTGTTTTTCTATAAAAAAAAAAGAAATTGTGTACTTACTTTATTCACTATACTCTTTAAGTACTTTTTTATGATTTATCTCTAAACTTGTATAAAAAATATTTGTACACTTCTATTTGACATTGAGCATTACCTATATACAAAATAATTTTCTTTTTTACTTTTTCCTTATTTACTTGTAAAAAAATATTTAAAATTGTTATCCACCAGTCAATCTGTGAGAAATAGTTAGGATGCAAGCCAATTCTCTAGTTATTGTTTTACAAGATTATCTTTTAATTACTGTCTGTATCTGTGTTTTTTTCCAGATAAATAAATTAAAAAAACAATTTAAAAAATAAATAAAAAGACGACAACATAATAAAATTATACATTGACCGTAAGTATATTTTAAAATACATAAAATAGAGTGTTTTCAGTGTTTTTTTCAATCTCGAAAAAAAAACGATAGTGAAGTTATTTTGATGACGATGAATAAAATGACCGATTTAAAATGTGCCATTTTCGATTTGCCGCCAAAACAACATGGTCGTTTTATTCGCAAATTGGGCGACGTTGACATCACGTCGGGCAAAGTTTGTGACAGCAGTCATATCAAACATCGGCGTTTTCTACGTCATGATTACGTTGTAGCCAGTTGGAACCGTTTTGGAATGTGCGCTTTTAGATCGTTTTTTAAATCAATAATAATCAATTAAAATACTAAAATTACATATTTTTAGTACGATAATCAGAAAAATAAACTTTTAATCTTCCACACATTTTTAATGGTATTCAGTGAAAATACCCCATTCAAAAAAAAAATAATTGGATTTTGCACTCGTTTGGACGGTAGACTTATTTATTTTTTGAAAGGTGATATTTGTTTTTAATTTCGGCAGAATTTTATCCCTAATTTCTTAAAGTTTTTGAACGCAAGAAAAAAATTTTTTTTTTTTTTTTTTTTGTTTACAGTGTACGATTTTTAATTTTATGTGAAAATTAGCAAAAACTTCAAAGCTATTGAAAAAATGTATAGGTACCAAAATAAATCAGATAACTCTACAAATAATTGTTATCAAGCATCAACTATGTTCTAAAATGCCAGTTTTAATCCGGGTCTGAAAGGGTTAAGATTTGATAATATGCTTAAAAACGAAATATAAGCTAGTTTCAAATCGAAATATAAGCTAGTTTCAATTCCTAATTTTTATCATAAATTAGACCGTTATCAAAGCGTCAGTTTCGATAAAAACTACCGTAGAGCATTGCTGTATTGCGTTTCTGACAATTTGCCAAATTCGAATATTAACTTGGTCATTTTAATAGTAAATACTCATTGCATACCGCGCTGATCAGATAATTTGATTGCATAACCAACGATGAACTTAGTAACGTTGGTTACTCATAATAAAAATTCCTATTAAAACTACATTTTTCTGAAAAAAAATACAAATAATGTAAAATATGTTGAATTCTCCTCCTTTCAAAAATTATCTGAAAATAAACAAACATTTGAGCAACAAAATTTTCACATTTTTAAGATCAGTATTTTGTATTTCACAACAACAGAAGGTTAGTTGAGAGAGTTCTATTTTTTATGGAAAATAACTCTATTCATTTACTGCAGAGTTGAAGGGAAAAACCACATTTCTAAAAAGGCTGTAAATCAGAAATGAGAATAGAAGTATCCCTCGTTCTTAAACAGGCTCTCATGCTAAAGTCCTACCTGAGTTAGCGATGAATCGCCTTTGCTGTCGCCAAATATTCGAATACATCTCGTGGCCCAAGGGTTGTGGCGCCGAGTGGCAAGTATATTATAAAAATAAACCATTGTGCGTTGCTTGTTAGATAAAAGCCTCGAAATTCACTCTGCGCGACCAAGTAATCAGTCATAACTCCACAACGCCAAAGGTTACACGAGTTATTCGTGCGTCGTCGTGTCAAAATTAAACTAAGTAGAAAAACAAAAATTATGCCTAGCGACGAACGAAAGAAGTTTTCACATGAGTTACCAATCCTTAAATATGGCAGTAAGATCCTTAACTGACTGACCGAATGTAGAAAAAACTGTGATAACTTTTACTTGGCAATAGTTAGTTTGTTGTCTAAAACCGAGTAACCTGTATTCCATTTTGCTTTCAACGTAATATCTACACATATATGTTAAAGGGCTAATTATAATAATTCTATCTCGATTGGTATATATGTACCACAGCGCTGACTACCTTCGCTAACTACCTACTCTTCTTTACCGACATGAACCAATTCAGCACTTCTGTCACGCGCTGTCAGTGGGAATCCACACATTATTTTTATTTTGGGAAACTCTTTAGAAATACAGTAGTTCATTGATGCTTACATCACATAGTAACAGCCTTATTAAAAAACGTGGTGTAAATATTACGCGGCGCGTTAGGTCAGAACAGTGAAAAACTTGCCTTACTACCTTTTTGGTTTGTTAAAACGATCTTAAACCGGGCTCAAGGCGTGCTTTACCACGCCAACGTTGAACGAGCGTGGAAGAATCGTAAGACAATAAGTGTTTATTTTTTAATGACAAATTATCGTAAATTTAATGTTAAGGCTGGCCGCATACATACGTTTTCCGTATTCGATTTCCGAATTCGTTTTCCGTATTCGGAATTCCGTGAGACTAGCGCCAACGTTCGTTTTTCTTCATTCGGAATGTATAAACGTCAGTACCAGTGTTGCCAACAAGGGCGATATATCGCCATTTAGGCTACTCAGAGCGAGAATCGGCGCCGAAAAAATCTAAAAGGCGACTGGTCGCCAATTAAGCTACTTCAAAAACATCAATTTTACACCCCCCCCCCCCCCCCCCACGAAATTTTTATTTTCACGTAAAAACATCAATTTTAAACATGTACACCTAACAGCAAATTCGGCTACTTTACGCTACCTTATGTATGAGAAACGGCGATATTAGGTCATGATCCGTTGGCAACACTGAATTACTGAACGGAAATTTCCGAACGTTTGCGTCGACACAAACAAAATGTATGCAATAGCTGCGTTCCACATGACGTCATTAGGTTTTTTCCATTCGGTTTCTCCAAACGCGCCGGCTCGCATTCGGAACGTGCGTAAGGAATTTGTTCCGTTCGGAACTAAAACGAACGTGTGCGGCAGTTAATGTATTTTCTACTGATTCCGTGCATTCGGATGTCCGAATACGGAAAACGAATTCGGAAATCGAATACGGAAAACGTATGTATGCGGCCAGCCTAAGTAAGACGTTGGCGTAAGAAAAGTCAGTACAATAAGTGTATCGCCAAGTTATCGAGTTTAAGATATTGTATTCTAAAGACATAGTATTATATCTCTTCTTCTTGTTATTATTTTAAGAACGATTATTAGCTCATAGGCTTTAAGTCATGTTTAAAAAAACTGATATTTGCAATTCTTTCCTGAAATAAAAATCATTCACCATGTTAAGGCTAGTTTATTACAAGTTACCCATATATCACCACGTTATCTCAGTTTTGACCCGCCTGCTAATACATTAACACATATTTTTGTATTCTTTCTCGTACATTTGAGGATTAAAATTGTTTGGCTTTCACATCCTTCACAGAAAGAAAAATCGTAGAATATTTATACTTTTTACACTAAAATGCATATTGAAAGGTGGGTCAAATCCCAGCACTGGGAGGAATGGGAAAGGGCACCCGGAATGAGGCAATCCAAAGTACTCGTAAACGGACCAGACCCAAGGCGAACATACAACTACTCAATATGGACAGAAACTCACTGAGGGAACTGGCAGGACTACTAACGGGACACTGCCATCTCAGGAGACACATGCAGATATTGGGAGTTGAGAACACCAATAGGTGCAAGAAATGTGAAGAGGATGAAGATACTCCAATTCACCTTTAGTGCCAATGTTCCGCTCTGTTGGGAACAAGGCTCAGATACCTGGGAAGACAAATTGTAGAACCAGAAGACATAGCTACATATCCAATGACAACTTTGGTGAACTTTATAAAAGGGGTCGGATTACTGTTAAAGGAATGAGATAAAATGGGAGATAGCACAATGGGCCTATGGCCTAAGTGCTCATGGGAACTTTACGTCAACGCCTCATAATTAAAAAACCTTAGGATCACCAAATTACCTCATTTTATCCACTAGAAAATAAATTTCAGTTGTAATACCATGTACAACCACACTGCGAATGAGAAGATCCAAAAATAATACAAGGTCGAAATAAGCATAAACAGATGTAGAAAGAAGTGTCAGAGGACTATGTGATTAGTAAGTGGATAACAGAAGAAGCCGGGGATAACCTAAGAAGGTACAGCGCATCAATTGATATTCAATCAAATGCTTGGCATGGGTCACTTCAAGAAGAAGAATAACTGGGGACTATTATCGGACGACGTTCGAATTTGAATGAAGCAATGAGAGTGTGCGAATCTTGAAAGATTTGTAAGACCATCGTTGCCTACCCCTGGACAGAAATAACTTGGATGTTAAACAACTTAACACGTTAGGTTAGGTTAATATTAAGCTGGATTAGGTATAAACACCTATTCCATTTAAGTTTTTTTGGTCTGATTCAAATGTGAAAATTTTGTTTTAAGCAATTATGACAACCTTATTAGAAGAAAATAAACCAATTAAAGAAGTGATTTCACAATATTCAAATGAACATTTTATTTTTCTTTTCTTTGACGGATTTATTTTATCGAAAACTTTTATTTTCAATTACCATCGATATCAAAATAAACACTTATTAAACTAAATAACGATCATAAACAGTAATTAACGATCCATAGATATGAAATAACAATCAATACACATTTAGTAACAATAATACATTGTTTATGTTCAGTTAATATCAATCCATTTACTGATATTGGAAAATTGTAGTTAGAAAATACTTAAATTTATTATTTCCTATATAATTATTAATCTTATGTTGTTTGCAGTAGTCAGCCTTGCTATCTGCTAACTCAAAATCGAAACAAACTTTATATTATTACTTTATTTAAATCAATATAAATTACTAGATAAGCAAACAGTCAAGAATTTCAAAAATATTTCATAATTTAAAAAAAATAAAAATTGCATCAACTTTTATTAAATGAACATTAACAATTTAAAATAATTCATAGACATCGAATAACGTTCATTAGATAATATTTAAGTATACATTCATTGTGGGTGCAAAAATGGCAAATAATTGCAGAGGCTGAAGAAAATGTTTTCAACATTATGTGCGTTTAGTAAATGAATAATTAGTAGAAAAATTCTCACTTATTTAGTGCATCAATTTCCAAATTTTACAAAAAAATTTCAAAAATTACAAATTTTTTGAAAAATTTTATAATTTTTTTTTTCATTCGAGTGTTAAATACTGTAAATACTTATGAATGTTTTGAGAAAAAGAAACTTTAAAGAGTATACGTTTTGATTCGGATACTTGCTCAAAACATAAGTGCTTGCATGCTTTCATAAGTATTTAGTTCACTCTTTTAAATTTTGTGTGTTTTTATAAGAATTAAAGAATGTAGAGAAAAAACATGCTAATGCTAACATCGAACACTTAGAGGAAAGATTAGTATTTAGAGAGATAGGGGCAGTGAATAGAAGGGGCAAAATGCGAAAGATGGGAAGAGAAGTTAGTGTAGAAGTACCTTTAGAGAAAAACCACTCATTTGTAACATGTTGAAAGAAAAAAGATGCAACCTTCAGTCAGAGGCAAAATAACAATATTGCAAAGTTCAATCCACTTTCCGAACAATTACCTAAATTTATAGTTAGAATATTGCTCTGTTTAGACTATTTCAACCTTTTTGAAAAGATCTTCACCATTCATTAGAAGGAAGAAATTAAAATATTTGAATTTGAATAGCAAAATAGCAATATTTTTAATATAATGCTAACTAGAAACACGTGTAACCTTGCCGAAGAATGGATTTTTCACAAACGTTGTATATTTCTCGTCTGTGATGTAGTATATTCCTATAATTAAAGTTTTTTAAATGAGATTTCCACTGTAAAATATACGTATGAAATAAATATATTTGGTATATTTTTCTTCATAAACGTTAAAAATAATGGGTATCGAATTTACTTTACGTTAGTGTATGTTGTTCTTCAAAGATCTAATTAGTTGATGAATTTTTGCAAAGAGCCAAATGAAGCAATTTAGAATCTGCTATCGAGTTACTAAAATACTGTACTGAAGCAATCACCAAAGGAAAAATCAATAAATTGCATCTCCACAAAAACGTGTTTTTCAACCTCCGAAAACAACCTTTCACTGCAGCAGTAAGCGGCCCAGCAAAGGGGCTGATATTTAAACGCATTTATGAAATCATACATGAGAAAATAAACCATTAACATTAAAAATCTAATTAGTTCATTTAATATGAAAAATATGATTGAAACGTGTTCTCCACACTCCAAAAACAACCTTCCACTGCAATAGTAGGCAATACAGCAAAAGGATTGTTATTTTACGAACAAATTGAAAAAATTAAAAGTAGAAATATGAAGTAAGTATTTTAATTCATTTAATCAGAAAGCTATGATTTAAATATATCTGCAAGGCAAGTTGGAGTAAACATTTAAAAATTAGGTGCTTTAAAAGTTTGTTTAATGTGTTCTTTAAACCGTGGAGGATTTTTGAAGTGATTGTTGTTAGTTGAGAATCTTTTAAAGAAGGGGAGTGTTTAGTCGTGTCCCAATCACGTTACGTTTGCCCAAACTACGCTGTAGCTCAGATGGAAGTATCGATTGAGGGCCGGTTGCATATCTCTTTGCGTACAAATGTTTGAGGTTAGGTTCTCTAGAGGCACTGGCACAGGCACACCAAGGGAGGGAGCATACACACAAACATATACACGCACATAGATACAACATTATGTTAATATTGCATTGTGTTAATTACATAATTGTCTCTCAATTTTTTTGCCAAAACAAACGAGCTTTTAGGAGGAGATGGATTTCTCCCTCCCAGCTCTCCGGGTTATTTTTTAGATTTTAGTTTTTGCAGTTGTTTTTTGCACCTGTCCTGATGACGGAGTTTGGAGGTATGTGGAAACGTCCGGCTCGATCATGCAGCTGCGTAGCGAGTCTGGGATAAACATTCCGGGGCTCATAGGCCGAGGGAGAGGGCCGATGATAGCATCGCCGCCCTTTGATCACACAGCCAAAACTAGCCAAAAACTACCCTAAATACTTCCCCGAAATCGTTTCAACTTTCACTTGCTCCAGCTTCAATCAATATCTTGTTCCCCTCAGTCTGATCACAGTTTATAATCAATGCACCACTTTTCAATCTCTCAGATTCATCTTAAAATATTTTCAACAAATCTTTAAAACATTTACTCCAATGTTTGCGTATTGGCTTTCCACTCAACTTTTATAGCTGATTCTTCTCCACTACCCAGAAGTCTGTTACTCTTTCACGATACTTTACATGAAAATGTATGTATTTACAACTTTCAAGAAGTTTACATAATAACACAGAGAATTTTCTCAGAAGTGTCGAACTTTCGACGGTTGAGAGGTTTTTAGAGTATTTTCTGTGCTGTTTCGTCGGGTGATCTTATTTCTCTTTACTCTGCTGTTTTCTGTGCCGTGGTGTCTGTAGGGATTCACTCCCGATCGATTCCGGGGTATTTCGAGACGTATTTTATCTTCCTCTGTGACCAACAGCGAAATCTCGACGTTGTATAATTCTGGTTCCGTACAGAAATAGCCCGAGGCGGACCCAACGTCGTGCGGTATACAGGGCTATGAATAGAATAAATGCGACTTGAGTCTTCGTACGGACAGAATAAAATCTAACACTTATAATACTTAATAAAATCACTCCGTCAAAATGTCAAAATTAATCGATCCGATCTCCCAAAAACATACCCCAAATCCACGCGGTTTCGTGCGACGTTCAAAAAACACCCCGAAATTAAACACTCGGAAACGTCCAGTAGGAAGAAATTTCACCACTCAAAAAAAATACTATCCACAACTTATGTTAACCTGGTAGATTTCCACAAAAATAATTTTAATTTTCCTTCAATTTCACAGAAGTTAGCGTCAAAATTATAAAAAAAGTGCAAAGTAAATCATGGAGGAAAGAATTTGAATTTTTGGAATTTTTTTTATGGACGGGTGGTTTTTTTTTGGTTTCGATCGCGACGGGTCTCTCGGCGGTGGTTTAGGGGGGAAATAATAAGTGTTTGTTGGGGAGAGAGTTCACTGGAAGGAAGAGTTGGGCTGTCAGTGCGCTGGCCCACACGCTACTGGCGCAAACTTGTCCGCAAGGGCCAGTCGGCATATACACGGTGGACAGGAATGCTCTGCACCTTCTCCCGAAAGCTCGGAAAATGTTCATATCTTCAAGTTTAGTTTTTTATGGAATTTTGGAATAACCTTTCGAGTAAAACTTCAAATTATAATATTAAATCATTGAAAACAATATAAGCGATTATACAAAAGAAATTTGACACAGAAAAATCAGAAAATGATACGGACGCATCAAAAAAATGAACCCAGGACCTTGGATCATTTCCTTGGGTCATATTTTAAATGCATTCGACCAAGAACTTCCAGCATATTTTTATTGACTGCTATCTTTTACCTATGGTCGCAAGATTCTTCCCGAACTAAATGAAATCTAGTTAGTGTCTTGGATAAATTTGTACATTTTAATTTTTATGTGCGACATCTATTGACTTTTCTGCAGGTCTAGGCTGAATATTTTTTTATTATTTTTGGAATAGCTTAGTGAGTAAAACCTCTAATTGTAATATTTAATCATTGAAGACAATATTAGGGACTCTCAAACGAAAATTTGAAACAAAAAACAGAAAGAGGATAAGGTCGCGTCTAGGAAATGAACCCAGGACCTTAGCTTTGAGATCTACCACTGAGCCAATAAATAATCTGCCAGAGTACTACAAACAAATTGTTTGTTTCATATAAGTATTACGTTACACCACAAAGGGTTTATACAAAAACAAATTATAAAAAAACTTCACTGCATATTTTTTTCATGAAAAATCACCAAATGCATATCATCACAATGCCTTCTGACGCTCATACCTGGAGGTCTAGTGCGGACGATCGATTAAGCTATGATTTAAATATGATTTTAACGAAATCCATCATCAATGGTTAGTTAGCGATATTTGCGAGCACGTTCTGAATATGATTCCGACAATCAGTGTACAAAAGCCGCTGCTTTTAGCGCGGCATCCAGGGTAAGCTGTCAATATGCACAACTTTTTGGGTAATGTCGTTCGTTATGCAAAAAAACTAGCTTAATAATCATTGGAGGTGAACTAACTAAGCTCGTAGAATTGAAAGAAATCGCGTACATGATCCATATACTTTGATTCCGCGATTGACAACAATTGATTCCGTTCCAACTTGGCGAAACGAAAGTTGTTAGTTATGAGTAAATACCTCGTGAACCAATTAACTCCCTTTTGAGTCTCAAAAAGTACATTCGGACTGCCAATGGATATTAAAGTTATTATTTCAATTCGACATTGTCGATTTATCAGTATTGTTAACTTAAACGTAGTCGTCTGACGATTACGAATGTCAAGTCATAGAAAATACTTTCAGTGTTGCCAGCGTATGTCGATTTATAATTTATTGCATTATCCATATCGGTCTGGCTATCAACAGCGCGACCGTGTTCGGGAAATCAGTATTAAATCATCTGTAGTTACGCCTATCGATCTGATAAATCGAGAATACTTCGCACCATGGTAATAATAATAATAAGATTTGTATGACTCCTTTTGTGTAAAAACCAGCTCAAGGGTGCTATAATAGAGTAAAGAAGACTTCATACTGCAGATTTGTGAAATACTTTGAATTGTCTACAAGATAAAGTGAAAATGAAACGTTAAACGAGCATCTTGCATGCTTCCCAAGTCCTTATATTTGTCGTGATATGCTTCAGAAATGTATCTTTCATTCTGTTAAGAAAATACACGACCCTATCTGTAACCTCGTATTGCAGACAACTGAACATTTTTAAAGTTAAATCCGATGTTATTAGCAATTCTCCAGTAAATAATGGTTTTGAAATCATCCTGAATTTGCGTACGGGGAATCGAATGCAATAGTCGATAGTTTGATCATTTGTAAAACGAAACAACTTCTCAATGGAGTTCATCATATCAACTCTGATGTTTGGCATTGAGTTGAGGTGATGCACTACGTCGTGTTATATTTTGAAACGAGCCGCTATCAATAACACCCCTTACGTAGATGGTGATAAGGTTTAAATTCCCGCTTAAGGAATCATCAGGAACCATCCGCCTGTTTTGATTTATGCAAGAAAAAAACATGGTCAAAAAGTGCCTCTTATTTTATTTTGTGAGTCATTTTATAAATAACTTAATTTTCCAAATTATGCAATAAAATTATAACCTAAAACGGGTTCGTAAATAGGAGATTTTGAACTTTAAAGCAGTTTTCATAGGCCTTATACATTATTTTTTTCTGGGCTTATAAAAAGAGTTATCTAAAAAATACTCCATTATTTCAAAGGCCAAGATGTATTCTACTCGCAGTATTTAATTAAAGCATCTGAAACATTTCTAGGTTACCAAATTTTCAAACCAAAAACACATGATTTTGCATTACTACGTAGTGCATCGCCTTAAGTGAGGCATAAAAATTGTAGTAGAATGATAAACGTGAAAGCAGTTGAAATGATTTTTTAAATATTTATATGTAAGAAACAAATAGCGTATGTTATACAAAAATCTATCCATATAAAGTTCGTAAAATGAAGGCAATTGACATTGTGAAATTTGGATTCGGTCTAGTTTGAAAAAATTGGTTTAGTTTATTATTTATTAGTTTTTTTTTCGTTGAATTCTTTCAACAAGTTTCAAAACTTGACTTGATCAACTAAACAAACGTAAGAAAAAAATTCACCGATTCCCCAAAAAATTTGCACAGCTTAACACAAAATTACGTGACGTAAACATTCTCAACAATCTCAATAACCTTCTGAAATATCGATCTGAAGTAGCGCGTGCCACCAAAAATTAACGCATGAGTAGAAAATGTATCGGAAACATCTCATATCCTATTCCTCTTCCCCTCCCCTCTAACTTTAACTCTTAGTTTTAAGCACAGAATAAAGAAGAACACTAGTGCCATCCACACAAATTTGAATAGAAAAAAATGTTCCGTTTAGCCCAATAGTCCAGCGCTCCGTCTTACCTACATGTAAACAGTTTTTATTGCAAATTTAAGCCTCGATTAGGCCAATATTTGGATGACGAAAAACTCCCAAAAGAATTTTTTATTTTACTTCGGAAAAAACTTAGAAACTCTATTGGAACAATCTCAAAAGGATCTTAATATACTAAACAGTTGGCTAGTAAAAAATATATTAACAAAAAATATCAATAAAACCGGCATAAAAATATTAATTAACAATATTAATAAACCTTAAAAATATTAATAAACCTTTCCAAATATAAGAATAGAAATAAAGAAGAAATAACCTGCTTATTCTAAACTAATTGGTGTATTTGGTAGAATTGCCCATCTTCTACCAACAGAGGTAATGAGGGGCTTATACTTTAGTTTAATCCAGTCCCATCTAAATTATGTAATAGAAATATGGGGAAACACATACATTACATACCTAAATGATTTACAAACAATACAGAACAAAGTTATTAAAAAACTCTTCAATTATAACCCAGACACTCCCACAAAAAAACTATATCAGGAAATGAAACTCTTGAAAATAAGAAAATCGACGAATACAACATATGCCTCCTAATCTACAAAATCCAAAATGGACTTATACACACAAACACAACATTTAAACAAACCTCACAAGTACACGAACATTATACTAGGCAACATAACAAATTGTACACAAATACGGTAAGGACTGAAGGTGGCAAAAGAGGCATTGGCCACGAGGGTGTACAAATATACAATCTCCTTCCAGATAACCTTAAAACGGAGGGTATAAATGTATTTAAAAAAAAAAACTTTTTAATCTTAAGGTGATGCACTACGTCGTGTAGTATTTTAAATTGAGCTGCTATCAATAACAACCCTTACGTAGATGGCGATAAGGTTTCAATTCCCGCTTAACACCATCCGCCTGTTTTGATTTATGCAAGAAAAAAACATGGCCAAAAAGTGCCTTTTATTTTATTTTGTGGATGTTCAGGCATAAATATTTAAATTTTTTTTGATCATTTTATAAATAACTTAATTTGCCACATTGTACAATAAAATCATAACCGAAAATGGGTTCGTAAGTATGAGATTTTGAAATTTAAAGCAGTTTTCATAGGCCTTTATACTATTTTTTCTGGGCTTATAAAAAGACTTGTCTAAAAAGTACTCGATTATTTCAAAGGCCAAAATGTATTCTACTCGCAGTATTTAATTAAACATCAGAAACATTTCTAGGCGACCAAATTTTCAAACAAAAAACACATGATTTTGCATTACTACGTATGGCATCGCCTTAAGTTATCAGAACAAAATTAGAAAACTACTTGTATGTATGTACTTATTTAAGTTAAGAAAGTTTAATGTAAAATTTCTTTAAACGGAATAAATAAAATAAAAAGTATATGCTCAAATGGATGTCAAGTTCAAAATAAATAAGCAAAGTGTAAATTTAAATGTAAAAATGTACGTTTATATTATATCACATGAAGTGGAACTATTTTAAGTTAAATAAATAAAAAAGGCAGAATTAACAGTTGAGGTATTTTTGAATCACCGTGTTATTTCTAGATACCGCCATAGAGCGCTGCGCGTCTGCCGTCACGAGCCGGGCGCTGCTGCACTCCGCCTGTTGGGGTGGGGGGGAGGGGTGGGTTGGTTGGGGGGGTAAGGGAAAGGAAGGGAGGCGGAAAGCTCCGAATAGCGATCGGTAAGCGTTCGGAAATTTTCGGCGCTTTTCCGGCGGTGTAGTCTGTCCGCAGGGCGAGTGCGAGTTATTTTTAATTGTATTTATTTTATTTTTTATTTTTGATTTTGTTTTATTTTTATTCTCATTTATAAATATGTTCTCACAAATCCCTGTATGTTATAACTATGTACTTAAACTCTGTATGGAATGTGTGGGATTGCACTTATTCCCCACATTCAGGAATAAAGAATATTAGTTTATGTGTAAACTAATATTAGATGTTGATCAAGTAACAAATATAACCCGATTTCACCAAATTTTATATTTTTACTTTTATACAATTAAGAAACAATATGGAACAAATAATATGGCATCTTGTCAAATTTTGTCTAAGAGCTTCTACTAAGAAAAAACAAATAAATTAGTGATAAGATAAAATTCAGTATTATTCAATACAGCAGAACTTTATGAAAATAGATAAACCTTCTTTAGCAGTCGTGCAATGTTTTTTAACAGAATTATAATTGTCCAAATGTACGGAATATTTTAGACCAAAAATGAACAATTGTCCAATTAGATAAAAATTCAAATGGATAAATGTCCAAATGGACAAAATTAATGTCCTGTTTGACAACATTTTCCCATAAAATGGACAGAACATCTTCAAATCATGGATTCGTGATCGTTTATCGTAAAGTCTTATCGAGACGTACATTAAAGAATTTGTTATTACATGATTTTACAGGCAACTTTGGCATATTTAATTATTTAATTATAATTATTAAAAAATTGCTTTTGATATTAAAAAAAATTATAAAGTTTTGTTTAGTATTTTAGCCTCAAACACAACTTGAAGTTTCGTGTGAAAAAGTAAGAGAAGCCGTTTCCGATTATGACACACAAATAATAGAAGGTACTTGGCTAATTTTAGTGGTGCAATTTTGGACAAATATCACCTTACAAGCTCTTTAAGAAACTCGGAATAAACTTAAACCAATAGTAAAAATACAATGCTAACTGGCTTTTTCAAATAAATAAATAAATTTCTTCAAGTACAGTCAAACTCTGAAATAGTCTATCACTTTATCAGAGTATTGCTTTAAGTTATTTTTTAAATTTTTCTTAGTTTCTTATTTTAGGCACGGAGAAAAATGAGTATTGCAGATTTATTTTTAAAAATCTCTTCAAATTATTCATAATCCGGTTAAAAACGGAATTGCAGGCCGTTTCCTGATAAACTTTTAGTAAAATCTTAATATATCTGGACACGTGTTCACGAACCTGCATTTGCCTTGATAACAGTATATATAATGACACACAAATGCGTAAATTTAATGATTTTCATAAACATCGTGATAATACATACGGACATCGTGATAATAGATTCCTCTTTTACTAAAAGTTTAACAAGAAACCTATCAATTCGTGCAATCCAGATTTAAACCGGATGACAAATAATTTAAACAGATTCCGTGGACGTCCATTACAATTACTCCAATCAATTATCTAGGTACTGAAATAGTTTACAGTCAAGAATAAAATTTAAAATAAGCTTGTAAATAAAACTATACACCCTTCCACACCGAACATACTATAAACACAACACATTACTTCAGTAAAAATTTCAAAGATGGCTACTTGAATTTCCCAAACCCGTCTCGTTCGCAGAATATTATTCCATTTCCCCCAGTTCTGCGCGAGCAGGAAAATAAAAACAGAATGTCCCGTTTTATTAGCATTTTATATTCCAAAATATTTACGAATACTAAAAACGGTAGCTCCAGAAGCTGGATCTGAAATTCAAATAGTTCTTTTTGGGATTTGATGTTTTTTGTTTTTATTTCATTTTTCGTCGTTAAGTTGTTATAGGTTATAATAAATGGTTATAAACCAAATTCGTAGATCGATGACATCAAATTTGCTAGATGATCTCACATCGGGTGTAATATCACCTTCTGATGTTAACTATCTTTTGAGACAATTGTAAATAAATATTGTAATTCTCAAATGCCTAACTGTATCTATTGAAGGCTGTATGTAAGAGATAAAGCTTCGTGTCACAAACAAACATAATTGTGACAGTACTGAACCAAGCTTAAATCAAAACACCAATTATTTTTTTGTGACTATTTTTATAGCTCCATTTTCGTCAATACGAGATACAGTACGAGAGCTTTACAAAGTCAAAGAACTAGAAATTTAAAGCACTTTAAAAAATCAGATTTAAAATGCCTTTAGATAAAGGTTTTGTAAAATAAACGCGATGCTTTAGTTTCTTTCAAATAAAATAAATATACACCACTATTTAATCAAAAATGATCGACACGTTTCAAACCCAATGGTTTCTTCTTCTAGTGGTGTAGGTATACAAATTAATTGTTTTATTTAAATTTATATGATGCTACGAAGTAAATTTGCAATTATTAAAAATAAAATAAAATCATATTTACAATAGCAGATGTCATAGTGAAAAAAAAATTCGAAAAGTCATCGAAATAATTCTATTTAACCAAAATTATTATGAAATCAATTTATTAAAGGTGAACGTATGTTTAAAAGACAAGGTTTTATGCAAATCACAAAGGATAATAAATTATTATAAGCAATAATTAATAGCCTGAAACACTAATTTACTGGATTTTTGACGGTATAAACCGATGTAGCACAGTGGTTCCTTGCACCTGAACGGCAATCAGAAGGAGCGGGTTCGATTCCCGTCGGCGGAATTTTTTTTTAATTTCAATTTATCACGCAAATAATTGTTGCGTATATAAATCAATTATGGATCCAAAAAATACTCACCTGATTTTCTATATGTATCTTTACAGAGTTGAATTTTTGTACTGAGCGTGAACATTCATTGTAGACAGTGAAAATATAAAGATTTTTGGGAATATTTTTAAATCCCCTGATTCTCATCACACAAGGTGTTTTGTGATACAAAAGCTCCCATGACTATAATTTTATATTTAATACTATTCACTTAGGTAACTAACCCCTGACGCGGGTTTTTTTGCGAGGCCCCACAAGCAGCTTTTTGTATTTTTCTTTTATATATCACCGAAACATGGCTGGGAGATGGAGAAGGATTATTGTTCAACATCGATGGCTACCAGGGTAATTTTGCTTCCCGGACTACTGGAAGAGGAGGAGGAGTGGCGATATATACTCACAAAACATTTAACTGTGAAGTTATTGAAAAGTGGTCAAATGAAAACTCTTTTTTAGGAGTTAGGGTTCAATATAAACATTTTAAACCATTAAATATATATGGTATATACAGGAAACCTAACAACAATATAAATGATTTTCTAGTATCTCTTGAATCTATATTACAAAAAAGTAGCCTAGATACACTCATCTTGGGGGATTTCAACATTAATGTTCTTAAAAAAAATGACACAACAAAAAAATACATCAACACTTTATTTTCATATAATTATTTCATATGTAATAATACACATCCCACGAGAGTTACGGAAACCAGCAGTTCTCTTTTAGACCATATTATATCAAATAGAGAAAACATATCTTCAACGACCTCCAATATTGATAACCAGATAAGTGATCACAGTATAATGATGTTAGACTACCAAAACTCTTTGAAACACCACTCTAACAACAGAATACCACCAAACATAAACATCAGTGTCAATAAGAGGGCTCTGAGAACATATTTTGAAACCCAACCGTTTTCTCACAACACTACCAATATAACCGAAAATTTTAATCAATTTTTTAAATATATCAAAACAGCGATTGACACTTGCAAATTTAAGCCAAGGTTACGAATAGGAAACCCTAAGCAAGGTAATACACCATGGTTTGACAAAAAATTAGATCTTCTTATTAGAGAAAGAAATACTTATTACAAACAGTGGAAAAAAGATCCGCTAAACAGTCTTCTTATATCACTTAAAAATAAGTCGAGAAATTCGGTAACTAATTACAGACGTTTCGCCAAAACAAAATATTACACAGATATTTTTAAAGAAAACATACATAATCCAAGACAAACTTGGAAAACAATAAATTCAATCATAACTAACAGTCCAAAGAACTTGACAAATAAAATTGAAACTCTTACCATCAATAATATAGACATAAATGACCCGAAGCAGATATGTACAGCGTTTAATGACTTCTTTACATCGGTTGGTGAAAATCTAGCTGCGAGCATCCCATCTCATTCAGATGACGTAAATACAATAAACGTGGAACCAAAGCCATTACAGTCCCTCTACATGACCAATACAAACAAACTAGAAGTTTTAAAAATTATATCAAAACTAAAAACTAATGCATCTCCAGGGGTCGATGGTATGACAACTAACTTACTCGGATTCTGTAAAGAAAAATTAGCGGATCATCTTGTTATTCTCATTAATCAATCATTAGCGAGTGGACTGTTTCCGGATCAATTAAAGCTAGCAAAAATCGTTCCAATTCACAAAGAAGACTGCAAAAAAAATCCATCTAATTATCGTCCAATATCAATACTCCCAGTCTTTTCCAAAGTATTTGAACATGTAATCAAAAATAGACTAACAAAATATCTCACAACTAATAATATTCTCACGCCTCAACAATATGGGTTCAGAAAATTCTCCAACACGAAATGTGCTGCCTTTGATTTTATACTAACTCTTCAAAAACACTTAGATCAAGGAAAATATGCAGCGGGCATTTTCATAGACCTCAAAAAAGCGTTCGATACGGTTGATCATAAGATTCTGTTAGAAAAGCTTGAATATCTGGGCATCGTGGGCAAAAATCTAAAACTTTTATCTAGTTATCTTACGGGTAGGTGCTCTTCGGTTGTTATTGGAAAAGAATCAAGTGATCATAGAAATATAACATGTGGTGTACCACAGGGCTCGATTCTCGGGCCTTTATTATTCTTGATTTATATAAATGATATTGCAAAATGGGGGTTGAAAGGTACCGTTCAACTTTATGCTGATGACACAATATTATTCTATCATAATACTAATTTAAACGAAATGGAAAAAGACATGGAAAGGGATTTGGGTCATCTAGCCGAGTGGTTGAGAATCAATAAACTTAGCCTTAACATTAAAAAGACTCACTATGTGCTATTCGGGAATAGGAAAGGACAACGCCTAAACATTTCCTTGGGAATAAACAAACTGGAACAAACAGATGTCGCGAAGTATCTAGGACTTTTAATTGACTCACGGCTTACATGGAAAAACCATTTTGACCATGTTAAATCAAAGATTGCTCCGGTGACCGGTGTAATGTACAGACTACGTAGATTGCTTCCCACAGCCATACTGCGATCATTGTACTATGCTATGATTCACTCCCACTTGGCATATCTTTCGAGTATCTGGGGCTTTGCTACCAAAAAAATGATATCGGAGGTGCAAATAATCCAAAATAGAGCCATTCGTAACATTTTTGGCTTGCCTTGGGATATACCTGTTAAAGATATTTACCGTCACGCACTTGTTTTGCCATTTAAGATGGTTCCTAGCTTTGAGATAACAAACACCATTTTAAATATTATTCAGTGTAACACCCACACAAATATAAAACTGAACTATAACAACGATGTTCACCAATATAATACACGACAACACAACAAACTACATATATCAAAAATACACTCAACAAAGTTCGGACTGAAATCATTAGAATATATTGCCTACACTAACTATAACAAATTGCCTGAAGAATTAAGACAGGTATATGCCTCTAACAAATCTCGAAACGATATATTGAAATCCTATTTTTTCAAATGTTATTTGGAAAACGAGTCATAAGTAGGTACAAACTCTGTTTCTGATAGCCGTCCTAATTATCTCCAAATACCAAACTTTGTACATCCAGAGATGATGAGCTTTTATAATCTTCTCATGTATTTTGAATGTAAAACATCTTGTATTAGGTCTGTTTATTTTTGGCCCCGTACTTTTTAATGTATTTTCCTGATTTTGTTTTTATGCATTTATATAGTCCATCATTGAGGATACTTTTTCAACTTTTTGACACCAACAGTACATAAATCAAATGAGTGATTATAAAAATTCATAAAGTCTTATAAGACAATTTTTTTTGTAACATATCTGTAAAGTGATTCTTCATATGTTGTGTCTGTATGTTGCTTCTGTGAAATGTTTTGTAAATGTTTTCTTCATACATTGTGTCTGCACATTGGGTTGGGTTGGTTATTTTTAATTTTTAATCTAATTTTTCTGTACAAAACGCTTTTTTTAATTTTTTTTACTCTTCTATTTGAAAACTACCAATTGGCGATCCCTTAATGAGTTCAATAACTCTTGGGAATACAACATCGTTTGTTGTATGTTTAAAAAAAAAAAAAAAAAATTATTTGTTTTATGTGAAAACCTCACCAGAGACCCAACTGCTCACAACCTCCTGGAGCCAGTGAGACTATGGCATCCTCAATTGGGATATATTGTGAGGCTGAAGGTAGTGGGGAGGGGAAAGAGATGGGGAAGATGGGTATCTGCCTTCAGATCTAGTCAAAAATTATGGCTAAAGCCATTTCAAATATTAAAAAAAAAAAAAAAAAACTTACCATACCTATATATATTGCAAAATATTAAAAATTTGTTAAAATTATTTGTAGTCCTGTTGAAAACGGGACTGCAGGCCTTTAACGAACGAATTGACAAAGTATCAGTAAAATGCGAATATGTTATGAGGACGGCGGAACACGTGTTCGTAAAAATTCTAATTATGTGGCATTTCGTCTTTATATTTAATATTTTTAAATTATTTTTTATAATTATATTGCGAGCCGAACCCTCTGATATGAAAATATCTGGAGTCGGTGAATTATTTTCCCATTTGATCTCTGGTGATTTGACGTGTTGTTTTTGTATTATTTTGTATTTATTATGCTTATATAATGCACTTGCATAATGTGGATTGACTAGATGATCATTTGTGGAAAAGTATGTGGAAGGGTTTAGTTTTTCCTATGGGGAAGATTTAACCCTGACATAAAGTAGAAATAAATAAAATATATCATGAGTAAGTTAGTAACAGTGACATTGTTGAAAGAATAATGTTACAATAATAGAGCAGTTTCTAATACTATGGAAAGGACACTTGCATGAACACGTGTTCCGATTTATTCTGAATGTACTGATATTTTTTTACGAAATGGATTACCATCACGTTTTTCACAGGATTTCGTACAGTTCCAATATGCTTAACATAGTCGAATTTGTTCATTCGGACAATTTCAATACGATAAATATGTCCAATTTGTAAATTCGGACAGTTCCAATATGCTAAATAAGGTAAATTTTTTTTATTTGGACAATTCCAAAATGCTAAATATCGTCGAATTTGGTAATTCGGACAATTTCAATATGATAAACATCGTCAAATTTGTTCATTCGGACAATTTAAATGCGATAAATATCGTCACATTTGTTCATTCGGACATTTCAATACGATAAATATCGTCTGATTCATAAATTCGGACAGTTCAAATATGCAGTTTATATATCGTCAATTTTTTTTATTCGGTCAGTTCTTTGTCCAAATTCAGTTACATGCAAAATTATGAAGCATTTTTGAAATTTTACATCAATTAACAGCTTTTCGCAAATTCGGCATTCGGCAAAAATGTTTTTTCATCTGAATTGGACGGAGCAAACAGCGTTAATTTTCTGAATGGTCTGCTTTCATACAAACTAGATCAATATACATAATATTGTCATTTTTGTTACTTGTAAAGCCAATCTTACATTATTGTTATTTCGTAATGTCTTCCTTAAATGGTAAAATTTTATTTGAGAACTTTGCAAAATAGCAAATGGTCGTAAAATTAAATAAAAAACAACATTCATTTCATCGAAATTAGATTAGTTAAATAAAAACAGTAGGTTTTTCACAAATTAAGACATAAATAATAAAGCATAAGAAAATAATAAAATAAAATACTAATTGTATAAAACATTACAAATTGTAAAATATTTAACGCCCACATAATAATTAAAAATTCATTATTAAATGTAGAATCTTGTAATCATACATAAAGATAGCAGCCAATAAAAATAAGCGTTAAGAAAAATGAAAATAATTTTGGTAGTTCTTAGTCGAAGTATATCACACTACAGTTAAATATGACCAAAGGGGATAGGGCCGAATTAGCTCAGTGGTAGAACAAATCCCCGGCAAGGCTGATGTGCTGGGTTCAATTTCTAAACGCGATCGAATCTTTTTCTAATTTTTTTGTTTTAAATTTTCGTTTAAGATGTAGCTAATATTATCCTCAGTGATTAAATATTACAATCTGAGGTTTTTTTCACTAAATCATTCTTAAAATTAAATAAAAATATTCGTCCTAGACTTGCAATAAAGTCAATAGATGTCACACGTTAAAAGGAAAATATGATATATTTTTCCAAGACACCATCTAGATTGCATTTAGTTAGGGAAGAATCATGCGATCATACATAAAGATAGCAGCCAATAAAAATATGTGTAAAAAATGAAGATAATGTTGCTAGTTCTCTTATTCGAAGTATGATACAATTAAATTAACAATTAAAACGATCTTAAAGGTAATACTAAAAAAACATAGACTGACCGATACAGACCAAATATTCAACAGCTGTGACGTACTAGATATACGCCAATTATACGTTAAAACACTACTAAACTACATTTTTAACAAAAAAAATAAATTTCAACATACACAAAATAACACTAACAGACCAGTTAGACAAGCATACAAATAAAACATTAAAACTCCAACAGTAAATTCAACATTTGGACAAAGACACTACCAATACCATGCTATAAAAGCTTTCAACAGTCTAAAAATTGAAATTAAAATTGAGGAAAATAAAAATAAATTCACACACAAAATTACAAAATGGATTAAACAACAAAAAAGACAATATTACCAAAATGTCATAGCATAAAATAAAAATAAAACCTACACGTAACACACAAAACCAACATAAACACACATCACTCACAAACACACAAGATTATTTTCATTGTATTATTTTTTTAATTTTAAATGTATTATTATGTATTTTTATTTTTAATTTTAAATTTATTATTTTCTTTTCAAATTTACTATCTTCTCTTTAAATGTAATATGTAGATAAGATTTTCATATTATAAAATGAAGGCCTCAGCACGGGCAAGCCACCCAGTGAGGCCTACATTACTGGAAAACATAAATTGTAACAAAATAATGTACCAAATAAAAAAAATAAAAAAAAAAAATTAAAAAAAAATATGACCGAAAGAAATAGTGTCAGATTAGCTCAGTGGTAGAGCGGCGCCCCGGCAAGGATGAGGTCCTGAGTTCAATTCCTAAATGCGACTGAATCTATTTCAATTATTTCTGTTTCAATTTTTCGTTTAATTTATAAAACTTTATATATTTTTAAAATTTTTAATAATATGACTTAAACAAATATATAAATATTTTAATTAATTATAAACAAGGGTAGCACAAAACACTTAAACAAAAATACATTAAGCTACCTAATTATTTTTTTCACCTACGTAATATCGCAATGTTATTTTTCCTTTCAAAACCCTGCCTTCAATTCAAAACACATGCAAATGAGTTATTTTGCGCATAGGTTCTTCACAAACAAATCCACTGGACCGATCATTTCCGATCAATACGAGAAAAGCTTAGCAAGAAACTCATTTGAATTTTCACCGTAAGCAACATTCAATGAGCCTGCTAAGGCTGAAAATAATGTAAAGATGTAGGTGCTGTACTATTCTACATGCATTCTCTTGATACGAATTTCACGGATGGACTGTCCCGTTAACAGGGACGGACCTAAGACTCGACAGGCAGTCAGCTAACGTATCCAAGGAGCCTTCGGGGGTAGGAGGGTGCAAAAAAATCTATTTTAATTTGTAACGTGTGTGTGAATCTCTAAATAGTATAAATTAAAGTCTGTCTGTGCGCTTAATCCTTCTAAACTCCGCAACGGATTTTGATAGGGTTTTTAATATCATTTAGAGAATTTCTTCCGGAAGATTTACATATATGATACATGCATATTTTATTTTAAAAAAGTAGAGAGAAGTGAATGTTTTATAATCAAGTCGTAAAAAATTTTTTTTTCGGGCACTACATTGCTAATGCTGGCTAAACCTTATGAAATTGATCAAAATAATGTACTACGGAATTGTATATCTTTAAAGGCCTACTATTTAGGATGATTATTTTTCCAGATTGGAGGGCAAATCAATAAATGATTTTGATTTTCGTTTTCAGAAAGTCAGTATTCCAACAATATTTAGTCAGAAATTAGTATTTTCAACAGTATTTAGTATTTTCTTAAGACGCCGTAGTAAGCATTCAAAGATGGTAACAATAATTTTATAAGCAATAATTATTAGCCTGAAACACTCATCCACATTGAAAAATCTCCTGATAAAAGATACATGACGCCGACGGGACTTGAGCCCGTGTCCTTTCGATTTCCTGTCGACAGCTCTGACCACTGAGCTATGGCGGCTTATCTCTTATCCGTGAAATAATTCAATACATGCTAGTGTTTCATTCAACAATTACTGCTTGTTACATTTTTCACCTGAAACAACCAACTTTATTTATATGAGAAAGGCATTGTAAGTGCTAACTCTCTCACTAGATGGCGTCGAGACAAATTGTCTACATTTTTGTATCTTTTGTCAGGAGATTTTTCAATGTTAATGAGTGTTTCAGGTTAATAATTATTGCTTATAAAATAATTGTTACCCTTTGTGCTATGCATAAAAAATCTTGTCTTACATTAGTTTGCCAAAAAAATAATAATTCAAAGATGGTTTGAAAGGAAGATATGTAAATACGTTTGTTAGAGGGAGCGCGCTAATATTAAAAAAGCGATAGTAATAATGGAACTTACACTTATATAAGAAAATTTAACCAATACACATAAATACATGTACCATTTAATCATAAGCACGTAAACACCTCAGCACAGGTTCTCCCAGTGAGGTGTTCACGAAACATATAACATTATCCACCACAGTGTCACCTACTCAAACCTACCTCACACCCAGCATAAAACACCATATTTACAACTGTTATAAATTTATGTATTATATACAAATGTAAATATTTGGTAGACACTGTAATGTATGTATAGAAATAAATAAATAAATTAATATTAAATAAGATGAAAATATTTAATAAAACACGACTCGTTTGAAATAGAGCAAAAATTTCTCAAAAAATGATTTAGTTGATACACTGAGAATTATTTCAGGCCTATAACAGAACGAAACGCGTTTTAGATCATTTTCGGAACTTATCGAGTACTTAATTCAAATCAAATGTATTGATATTTTCTTAGAAAATAATATATTTTTTTACAACTTGCAAACTTAAAGAGTTAACGAGAAACTTGTTATTTTTATAAACAATAATTGTTCGCCTGAAACACTCATCCACATTGAAAAAATCTCCTTATAAAAAATACATGACGCCAACGGGACTCGAACCCGTGTCCATTCGATTTCCGATCGAAAGCTCTGACCACTGAGCTATGGAGGCTTATCTCTTACCCGCGAAATTATTCAATATATGCTAGTGTTTCATGTATGTATTACATGTATTTTTTATCAGGAGATTTTTTCAATGTGGATGAGTGTTTCAGGCGAACAATTATTGTTTATAAAAATAATTGTTATCCTTTGTGCTATGCATAAATAAAATCTTGTCTTAAAAACATTAATTTATCAAAAAAATAATAATTGAGAAACTTGTTATAAATCGGTAGAAATTGGGTATGCGGGGCTTAAATGGAATTATTTTAGTATTGTTGAAAGCTGAAACCTTTGAAACATATCAGCTTAACCGGCTAGTAGACGAGTTGGTATATTCGTCGGAAATCCACCCAGGCGTCGCGCGTCGCTAGTTAAGTAACTAGCTAAGTCTTCAATCATTACACAAGTTACATTTTCATTTTACATAAAATGTGGAATATTTTTTCCAATTCCTGTGTCCCGGCACTCAGCCGAGAACCTCTCCTAGGTTGGGGGCCCTGTCGAAAATTGATATTATTTTTTGAGGGTCATGTGTCCTTAAAATGTACTATTTTCACAGGATTTCAAAAGATTAAATATTAAATCTCAATGAATTTATTTCCTACCGGGGCCTTTTTTCGTGCATCACAACAATATTATTGTGATAACGTATTATATTTCGAGAAAACTCTTAATTTATTTTTTATTTTTTATTTTACGACAGACAGGTAAGTCCAATTTTGGTACAATTTTATTGAAACTAACAATACATGTACATATTTTTTTTAAAACATGGTATAGTGATATTAAACACATCTATATCCGCTGGTAGGGCATTTAGCAAGGTCATACCTCTTGTCATGCTATGTTGGGCAATGACATCTGTCCGACCCTGCGGTATACAGAATAGGTCGTGGCTACGATTTCGACAGTAAATTATTGTATGAATCTTAATAATAATTGAATGATTTGTAAAGCGCCGTTTCTTGATAAGTGCTCAAACCCCGAGCGGTCTGAGACGGGATCGATGATTTATACCGTGTGAACCCCCCCTATCGGCGGTTCTGTCTATGGGCATGAATTACGGGACTCCTTCTTGCTCCACGTGCCCACAGGATAAAGACGGAACTACAAGGGGGCCCTAGAGGGGCCCAGCAGAGTTGGGGCCCAGTCAGCATTTGCTGAAATGCTGACTGGTTAGATCCGTCCCTGCCCGTCATTGATTTTTTTGCTAAAAAAAACACCCTTATCATCCCAGATACTGCAGTGCTTCCAATATGCTCACGGAAGTTCGAGTACCAGATTTTGCAGCCCTCGTAAGTGTCCGGGTAGCAGGTTTAAGGGAGAGGACCAATCAAAAAATGTCCTTATCATGGAATCCCGCCAGAGTCCAGACTCAAGCAACCCAGCACACTTAAGAAGAAAGTTGTTGACCACGTCAATCTAATGAATCTTTTATGTTTCTTATTCGTTGTGAATCAATGAAAAATTATTGTTATATTTATGAAATGTGTTGAATTACAAAAACCTCCCCACATTTTGGAAACGTTGCATACAGCTTGACAAATAAAAGAAAGTTTCTTGTTAACTCATTAATTTTTATGTACAAAAAAATGTATATTTTTAAGATCATATCTATATATCTATTATGCCGAAACCTTAATTATATGAAATTCAGAAAAAGCTATTTCAGGAAATTATTAAAAACACTTTTGTTCTGTTATTTAATATGTTATAGGCATGAAAAAAAATCACAGTGTATCTTTAAATGTAGCTATTTCAAACGAGTCGTATTTTATTAAATATTTTCACGATTTTCGCTCAATTATTATCGTTTTTAATTATAATAATTATTATTATTTATTCCAGGATGTGGGGAGGTTAGTGCAATCCCACACGTCCCATATATATATATATATATATATATATATATACCTACTGTAAAAAAAATACAGTAGGTATGTGAAATTGAAAAAATATATGACGAAGAATAAATTAAGGTTAAACGCAACGCTTGTTGTATTCTACGTGTTCACAGATGGCGTTAATTAATTAATTTGGTTTAAATACGCTTTTGCAAGGTATTGCTTTACAGTATTAAGACAAATTATTTGTTTGCGCCCTCATATACGCAATATGAATATGAATAAATAGTTTTGTCCATATAAAAACTCAATTCTATCGATAAAGGCATACAAATACAATATTGGATTGAATCATCGGTAAAATATTGTATTTGTGTGCCTTTCTCGAAAGAATTAAGTCTTTAAACGAACAAAACTATTGATTCAAATTCATATTGCGTATATACGGGCGCAAACAAATGATTTGACTTAATATTGTAAAGCAATACCTTGCAAAAGCGTATTTAAACAAAATTAATTAATTAACGCCATCTGTGAACACGTAGAATACAACGAGCGTTGCGTCAACTATACAGGGCGTGGTCTCGAGTGAGCTTGGGCCCAGCGCTCACTCAGGAGTGGCGCTTGGTGCAGGTAGGCTGCGGTCACCAACGTATTGGTTTGTTACGTTATTGGCACCCCGGTGTCTCATCAGGCCGGCAAATCCATTCAGTCCGAGTTTCGTTAACATTTTCGATGCGCTGCTGTATCTTCGGTATCCAAATATGATTCTACAGGCGTCATTATATTGAATTCGGAGTCTTTCCATCGAGCAAGTTCGGTAGTGACACCATGCCTCACACGTATACAGGCCAGTACAGAATGCGTTGAACAGTAGTTTTTTAACGGTATTGCTGCATTTTCAAAATCTACGGGCAATCATATTAGACACTATGCTTAGGCTTCTCCTTTGTCGTTCGATATCGCCATCGTCCGATAGGTCTTCATTAATAATGTGCCCCAAGTATTTCACGTTCTAACATGTATTTATTTTTGCCTCGTTAAGGTATACGGGGAGCATCTTACTTGTATTATTTAATAAATATAAGCGCGCTCCCTCTAACATTCGTATTTACATATCTCCCTTACAAACCATCTTTAAACGCTTACTACGGGGTCTTAAATACTTTCCTCTGTAATATAGACACGCACTTGCTGTGTATTTTTGTAGTATTTAGGAGTCCTGCCAAAAAGCTCTGCGCGTCAGGCGTGACGTCATAACTACGTAAAGCTATCCAAATGTAAATAATCCGTTGCGTCAGCCATTCTGTGATTTTTATTTCAATTAAAATGGAATATAACATGTAAATATTTATGATATAGACTAACGGCATTATACATTAAATTTGTCGGCATGTCTAAATATATACATATAACATTTATTTATCTTATCGTGAATTAAATCTTTTGACCTACACTAGAAAATGGATCATACAAAATAACTAAATAGGCAAACTACACAAATAGAGCGTGTTCGTGTGCCCGAAATGCGCTAATTGTTTATTTTTTCTGGTAAAATTTACCAAACATTTTAAAATATAGAAACTGATTTATTATGATCGGTGGAGGGCGATCTTTTATAATCGTTGGTGGGCGATCTATTATGATCGATGGAGTGCGATCTATTATGATCGGTTGAGGGCGATCTATTATGATCAGTGGAGGGCAATCTATTATGATCGGTGGAGGACGATCTATTATGATCGGTAGAGGGCGATCTATTATGATCTGTATCCGATCAATCTCTACAGTGTACAGATTTAAAACTAGTAGTTCTGTGAACAGTGGACGTCGCGTTTCTAAAAAAGTATGTTTCTAGTACATCAAAAGCTAAATTTCCTCTGAAATCATAAGATTTGTACATAGGTATTTAAATATTGAAAATCCTCCACAACCCAGGTGAATTCCTACACGGAGAAAAATGAGTATTGTTAATTTATTAAAAATCAGGATTGCAGGCCGTTTCTTAGTAACACGTGTTGATGCACCTGCGTTTGTCTTGATAATATATAATGACGAAATTCTAAAATGATTTTATGAACACTTGTTCCGAAATCGTGACATTACATTATTATTTTTCTAAAGCTTTATCAAGAAACCTGCGATCCCTTCTTTAAACGGATCGCGAATAATTTTAAGAAATTCTTAATAAAATAGCAATTTTTAAGTTTTCAAAGTTTTCTCCATGTAGCGTGCAGTAATAAGTAATATAATATATTTGTATTATTTATTACCTACTTAATTATAAATATTTTCTTCACATATTTAATTATAGATGTCACCTGTAAGAGGTAAAAACAGTGATATCTGTTCGACGTAAAAGCAATACGCGCTATTTTTTATCTATCTGCACAGACAGACTGTGCCACAGCAACGCGAGACGTGGTACAGCTAGTATTTATAATGAAAATTATGTGTTGATATTAGTGTTTGAACTTGTTGTGTTCAAAACTGTAATTCCATCAAAGTCTGGGTCGGAACTTCCTTTCATGTCGCTTATAATATTTAATTTTTCGTCCTCTACAATGACTTGAAATTTTGCCATTTAATTTTCAGCATCAATATTACAATTGGAATAATTTTTGTTATATTTATGAAAATTGATATGAAGTTGGCAAGATTTTTTACTATGTTTTAAAATAAATCGTTAAAAATATGTTACTTAGCAGTGATTTTTCTTTTAACCCATATATGCATGATTTATTTATTTTTCTGGAAAAAAAAATATTTTGTAGATATTTACATGCATATGCAAGGAAATATAAATATATTTTTTTTGTAATTTATTAATGATATTTGATTAAAAAAACAATTGTTGCAGATAGTATTTAATAGAAATTGATAAGAACAATTTACATATGAAAAGAAAATAAAAAAACCTAAAACAATTTCTCAAAACTAATAATTGTACCGGAAAAAATTCGAGTTATTACATATAAGTATTATATTATTGTATCTACTTACCTAAGAAAATCAAAATTATAACAGCAAAACAAAACTGTAATTCTAACCTACAACCAATTTTCGAGAATCTTCACTTTGTTAAAGAAAAAGTGACATTTGACATTCGCGAAAGAAAAAAAAGGTGATGCCACTCGATAAAATATATTACCCTGAACTTGACAATTTTAAAACGGCATGCATTAAGTATACACCAAAGAGTTAAAGGTGGTTTGAACGGTATGTTGCCGTTTTGCAACTGTATGCATTTTAGGGTTAAATCACTTGAAACATAATACAATTACAAAATAGGGGAGCGGTAAATAAAAAAATGTAAGTAAGAAAATAAGTCGTCTCAGTTTGAAAATGGACTCAAACGTTTAAACAGCCGTCACAATAATACAACAAAAAATATTTTTTTTTAATAAAAAATTATAAGTTTCACATACAATACAGTGCAAAAATATAAAGAGTGAGGTTAGGTAGAATAAACAAGAAAAAACAAAAAAGAAACTAACAGGATAAGCACAAAGCCAAGATAGTAATATACAAAAAACACCAAGACATTATTAAAAATAAATAGAAATTATGCTTGATTACAAAATACAGGGAATAAAAAGGGAGAGAAAAAGAAACAATACCAAACAAAATACGAAAATAAAATTACGTATTTTCGTTTTTGAATCTACTAAAAAAATATCCTTTTAAAGCATTACTTTGATTTTTTTAATATGTTGGCTGTTTTTATACATATCTGGAAAAGGTTTATAGAGTGTGTAGGCAATATAGTTCAGATATTTTATCCCATATTTTGTAGTGTGTGTTGGAGGAATGTGGATTTTGTTGTTATTACGAATATTGTAGCTGGGATGTCTTGATTGTAAAGTGGCTTGATGTTAGTGTGGGTTGATTGTTGGGTAATTTATAGGATGGTCCTCGTGATTTCATGTTTGGAAAGGATTGCGATTGGAAGGATACCGGAAACCGAATAGATATCCTTAATGAGTGTGTCCCATGGAAGACAAAAAAGATTTCTGAGAGCTTGGTTTTGGACCACCTGCAGTCAGCTATCAGTATTTTAGACAAAGCCCCAGATAGCAGAGATTGGATGGGTGTGAATGTATCATGGAATAATACACTGAAGTTAGTAAAGAATGGGTAGTAATCCTTGAAGCCTATATTGCACCTACACTAGTTGATGGTGTAATTTTAAGATTCACATTTATGTGGAGATCCCACAAGAGCTTGGATTAACCAGGCAACAACCAGGCCCAAATATGATGTGCTTGTTTTCTTTTCAGGACAGTTGTGACCAAATTTGACATTAAGACTGAAATTTTTCTTATTGCCGTAAAATGGTTACTGCGTCAGTTTTAAAAACTTTAAAGTACTTATCTGGCAATTCTGTTAATAATAATAAAGGTCATTCTGATGATGGGTCGTTCTAAATAAAATAGGTATGTTACGTGTCAACAAATATACAAGTGAGATGATTCACTCCAGAGGGTAAACAAATAGGATGAAACGCGGTACGTACATAGCAATAACTCTTGCCAAATGATCACGAAAGTAACGCAATATGTAATATTTATATATGTACATTATTGTACATAAGAGATAGATAAAAAGTTGGTGAACGAACAGTTCAATATACATTTACAGCCTTACTAATAAACGTGGTGTAAATTTTGCACAATCGATAAACACCCATGTCTGTAAAAACTTCACTAAAATTGACTAAACTGATATATATATCATACCATAAAAAGTTTTACACATTGTTAATACAGCGAAAGAGGGTAATTTATTTGTTATATAAACTTGAAATATCTAATCGAATTTCAGTATATTTCCAAGGAATTTTAAATGTTCTGTAAAAACAAGTACCATTTTAGAAACAAGATAAAATTACTTTTTTGATTTTTGTATTTGAAATAAACATTAATAATTAATTGGAATATTTTAAATTTAAACATAATGAGTTGAAAAAATATAAATGTTTTGCTTTACGTATATTTTTACTCCAAACGTTGAAAAATTTAACAAAACACGAAATTTACACAAGTGTTTATTTACTTTATTAAGGACAGGGGTGGGGAACCGGCGGCCCGCGAACACTTTCAGTGCGGCCTGCTAACCAAAAAGAAGGAGTATAAAAAAGTAGTATGAAAAGAACGATTTTCATTCACGGTGTTTCAGATACATTTTTAAAACATTATTTCAAAACCCAGAGAAAGGTAATATATAGCTGACAGGTTCTTACGTACGCAGTACGCACCTACTTTACTAGAAACCAATTTAGACAAAGATTATACATCTTTCAAAGGCGATCCAATTTCTATTATTAATTATTCTACTTATAAGTAATCACATGTGTGATAAGAAATGCTTATCAAACATAAATCGCAAGGAACCATTTTCGCGTTCTGGGTGTAGTTTTAATTAAATTTGGAAACTTGTACAAGGATGCAATCTTAAATTGAAAACAGGTTTTTAATTAATGTAAAGATAAAATTACAGTTGTGGATCCATCTGCAGATGCATTTCGTAGGAATCCATTCTCGTGTTTGACGTGCAGTTACAATTTTCTAGTTGCAGACTATGTACCTATTGCAAAAATTGAACTATACCATTTTAATGTAATGGGTGTAGTTTTAATCAAAACTGTGGACTCGTACAAAGATTCAATGTTAAGTTAAAGGCAATTTTGTCGGCCGAATATTGTGTTGAAATTCCTGTTGTGTATTCATCTGCTGACGCGTTTTGAAGGAAACCGCTTGCATGTTCCGAGTGGAGTATTAATTCTAATTTCACACAATATGTATAACTTTATAACGCAATTCGAGGGAAACCATTCTCGCGTTCCGAGTGCAGTTATAAATTTCTAGTAGTAGAATCGTATGCGAACATGACATTTGGTCGCGCATTTTATTTTTTTTTCGAATAATTCTTATCATGTGTGGAAAATGTGGTTATAATAATAAATCTGACACCTCCCGCGGGTGATACTACAAACATCAAAATGGCCCCCGACGGCGAAAAGGTTCCCCAAAGTGCAAGTAACTAAGCAAAGCAGTTCTGGCTGAGCCGTCCTTTATATGGGAAACATTCGTTTATTTTTAATTGTTTAGTTACTACCCGACATAGCCCTGATATAATACTGTTCACTTCATTGAAAAATTTTAACAGACAATACAGACAAGTATCCACGGTTGAAATAACGTTGCAAGCTGTAAATAACCTAACCTAACCTAACCTAACCTAACCTAACCTAACCTAGGAATTCTAGAGACCTGTGCAAATGTGAAAAGCCAAGATCAACGTTCGTCATCACTTTTAATAGAGGGTCCAGGCAGATTCAGCACTTAATAATAATATCTTTATTTAATAAATTTGCTCCTATAAACATGTAAATATATAGAATACAAAACAATTAGATAAAGTTGAGAATTCTCATAACCTGCCTCACTAGGTTAGCGGTTAGCCTGTTTTGAGTCATTTTAATAGTTAGTTTAAATACTTGTGAGTATACCTACAGACCTACACTTATATTACAATATATACTGAATATGTTTGTTGCATCAATAGTTTCGAATTTGGGTGAGGGCACTGGTAACGGCCCTTGAGTATCACATTTTTTATGTTCTCTGGAAGAGTATTGTTCAATCTTGTTGCAATGTACATAAAATTTCTTAGTCCGAAAGTAGTATGCATTACAGGAATTTGGAGTAAATCTTTGTTATTGTTTCGAGTACTGCGAGTATTTAAAAAAAATGTAGTATTTACGTATTTTTGTATAAAGGTGCGTGAGGATTGTTTTTGCGTATTTTTTGATCAGCTGTCAAGCGTAACAACACGACTGTTGTGCTTGACAGTTTATCAAAGCTATTACAGGCTGAGAATCACCGTTCAAAAAGCAATGAATCAAAATCGTCGGTTTGATGGTCTTCAAGTGTGATGATTGTGATGGTGTTGAAAGAACCCAACCTTAGGCATTCAATTGAACGTAACCTAACCTAACCATCACGACATTTTTTGTATAGGTAGACAAAAAAGGATGGAACGCCATACGACTACAAGTCTTGGTGCACTCTCTTTGCGATATTCACATTCATAATTAAAGGAATGAAAGTTGACAAATTGCTTAATTGTAGTTTAAAAGGATGATACTTTAAAGAAAAATAAAAATAATATAATTTAAAATTAAACAATAACTTTGTAAACATCACTTATAGTATATCACCACCTAGTACATCACCTATAAGTGATGTTTACAAAGTTATTGTTTAATTTTAAATTATTATGTCACATCACAAAGTAACCGCTTCATATGAAGAAAAAATAATATACATTTATTATCGTCTTATACACAGGATTTTCCAATAAGAGGTGTTATTTTGAATAGCCCGTTATTTCGGTAAATGTTACTTTTAAAGCTGTCATTTTTTAACATTTGACAAATAAAAACTACGCCATTAATAAAAATGGAACGATATGCGCTTCAACAACGCATTGAAATTATTAAAATTCACTTCAGTGAATCAAATTCAAATCATTCTGAGTGATGAGGCCCATTTCCACCTCGGTGGCTTCGTCAACAAGCAAAATTGTCGCATTTGGGGCTCGGAAAATCTAAGAGTTATTGTTGAAAAGCCTTTTTTTCTTCAACGTGTGACTTTTTGGTGCGGTTTATGGTCCGGCGGAGACATTGGACGTTACTTTTTTGAAAATGAGGCTGGAGCAACAGTTACGGTGAATGGATTGCGCTATCCAGAGATCATTAATGATTTTGTATGACCGAATTGGATGGTATTGATCTGGACAACGTTTACTTTCAACGAGACGGCGCTACGTGTCACACAAGCAACGAAATCATTGATTTTTTACGATTGAATATCAAAATAACACCTCTTATTGGAAAATCATGTAAATCAGCTATTCATTCGCTATGGACGTCCAAACAATCTAAGCGTCTTTTTCTTAATTTCATTCATTCTACTTGCTTCAGCAATGCATTCTTTCCGGATTTCCACATTTATACCACAGTCATACACGGCTATATCTCAGCCTCCGTGGTTGAGTGTCAAATCTATTCATAATGCATATTTAAAATAATATATATATTTTTTATTTTTTGTATTTGGTACAATATTTTTTTTACATTTCAAAGTTTTCTAGTAATGTTGGCCTCACTGGGTGACTTGCCCGTGCTGAGGCCTTCATTTTATAATATGAAAATATAATCTAAATACAATCTACAATATAAGATAAAATAATACATTTAATATATAATCTTGTGTGTTTGTGAGTGATGTTTGTTTATATGACATTTTGGTAATATTGTCTTTTTTGTTCTTTAATCCATTTTGTTATTTTGTGCGTGAATTTATTTTTATTTTCCTCAATTTTAATTTCAATTTTTAGACTGTTGAAAGCTTTTATAGCATGGTATTGGTAGTGTCTTTGTCCAAAGCTTGAATTTAATGTCGGAGTTTTTATGTTTTCTTTGTACGCTTGTCTAACTGGTCTGTTAGTGTTATTTTGTGTATGTTGAAATTTATTTTTTTTGTCCAAAATGTAGTTTAGTAGTGTTTTAACGTATAATTGGCGTATATCTAGTACGTCACAGTATATATATTAAATATATATATTATATATATACATATTAAAGTATCGCCCTGGTGAATTTGCTTGAAACGACTGTGTTTGGTGACAAGATATGTATAGCCGGTACTTCCCCACCTTAATCTTCCCATCTTGTTCCCCTCCCCTCTACTTTCAGCCTCAAACGTATGTCAATGGCGATGTCATAGTCTAACTGACTCAAGACGGTTGAAGAGACATAAAAAGTGCATAAATTAATGTTAAGCTATATTTCTTATTAATCTCATGCAGTTAAAATATAATAGTGCATTATAAATTACATACACATAAATATAATATGCAATTCAAAGTACAACTATCTCCCACTAGATCCCAAACAGATCTCGTACACAATATCTCCGCTAAGCTCAGTTTTCCTTCCAGGGGTGTATTTAATTTAGTCTTAACTATCCCTAAGATAATACTAAAATGCTTGGAATCCGGGTCGTAAATCAGACTTTCCTAATATAAATTATTAGCCTTTCTGGGTATTAATTACTACCCTACAGTCGTAGAGACAAGGAATTAAGATGAAAACTTTAAAAGCATAAATTTTGAAAGTTTTAATTCTTCGAGTTTTTGAATTTTGAAAATAAGAAGTTTGTACGAGTTACAGCTTATTTAAATTTTTATTATTAAACTAGCTAAAGTCCCGGGCATTGGCCAAGCTTTACACATTGCTTCGAAATCAGATGCAGACGGTAATTTTCCATCAAGTATATATGTGTTCTGTTTTAAGGTGTGGGGTAGTTTTTCTTTTGTCTCTTCGTCCTGCTTTTAAGGTCCACACGGAGAAAACTTACTGTTGTGAAATAGTATAAATTTATTAAAAATCCGATCAATTTATTCGTTTTCCTGTCAAAATGGGACTGCAGGCCTATAACGAATGAATAGAAAGAGTTTTTAACAAATAATCATTCAAAAGCAAATGTTTTATGCGAACGTCGGAACACGTGTTCATACAAATACCGTAATTGATACTGACATACTTACATCGTAACATTCCGTCATGATATCTATTACGAAAAGAACACGTGTTCTCGATATATTCTCGAATGACTAATATTTTATCAGGAAGTTAGCATGCTGTTACCTTTTTAACTGGATCTATTTTCTCCGTGCATGATAACTCAACGCAACGACAATTAAAAACACATTTAAAACTAATCTATTTCACCTTGTTTTTGTTTCATCACTTTTTATGACTTTATATCACTTTTAACTGTGTGTTAGGTTGTCACTTTGATGAGTCATATATTTCTTTCCTGAAGTCCTGGAGAGACCTAAAACTTATAGATTACGGAGGCAATCGAAATTCACAAATATCCCATAAATATTAATAGAGACGATGGAGCTAAGCTTAGTAGTTCTTGGTATCCGGTAATTGACGGCTACACCAGAAATAAACGCAGAAAACCACTTTAAAATTATACGTTAATGTCAGCTCTTAGAGTGTTGGAGCTGGCAACACGGTATTGCATCTTCATACATAAGCACACACTTCACCACAACCTTAACTTACACATCTGCCCTGATGATGGACACTTCAATGCTTTCCGAAACGTTGGCTAAAGAAGGAGATAGCGCAACACGGCATAATACCCCAAAAACAAATCACTATTAGGCGTGATGATTAGTTATTGTATGTGAATGTAAATGGCTAGTCGCAACCCTTGCAGATGCAGATGTGAGCATAAATAAATAAATTAAGCCGCTATCAGACCCTGTTCGCTTCACGGCCTACCCGGTACACCCTGTACCCAGTACACCCTGTACCCAGGCTCTTAATGCAGCCGTAGCTATTCGAGAGCTATCTCAAGGCAGCTAGCAAATACACTGTTCAGTGTAGGTACTATCTATGGCAGGGCTGGCGCTAATGAAAACAATATAATTTTGGTTGATTGTACAAAAATAATTATTTTGCAAAACAAATTTTTAATATTTGCTCAGAAGGCTAAGAAATAAATTAAATAGAACATTAAAGAGCTCATTTTCATAACTATAGTTGTTCCACATTTAGATTACTGCTCTACCATTGTTTCATCACGATGTTTGGTCACTGGTAGCTTCTACAGAGCTAGGGCTTATACCTTTAATTGAGTCCGCGCTTGATTTGCACCTGAACTTCTGTCTACTCAACATGTGAGAATATACCTACCTCCATAAAGTGTTCCACTTTACATGTCGAAAGTTCGAGATCAGTAACAATTGATTAATAGGTCGAATGCAGCGGCAGAAATCGATGGAGTAACACCGTGCATCCTTAACCTTCCAGCGGGCGCGCTGTCGTAAAATTTACGACAGACGCGCCTTATCGCTTCCCCCACTCTTACAACTTAGTCGTAAGCATCGAGCTTCGAGCTATGCTAGAGTCAAATCAAATGTCAAACATTTACCGCAAGATATAAATGTTTTTCTCAAAGTGAGTTACGGTAGGGCTATTGAACCGATGACAGAAGAAGAAAACATAAGCTTTCCAAAACTCGGTGTTTGTCGGTTATGTGCACTGGATAAGAAAAGATCCTCAGCATCAATGAAGTGTTGCCGTTGCCAGTCTTTTACATGCAAGAACCATTCTTCAGTTGAGGTGGTTTGTAACAATTGTAAGGATGGGAATATTGATTCTGACTAAATAGGTCGATAACAAATTTTGTTTTGAAATATTAAAATGTTTTGAGTGTTGCTTCGTTTTTTTAAGAAAGTCAATTTGTTTTTGTTTTAAGTACTGCCTATTATCATTCTTCATATCCTTAAAAAAACTCCCTAACATTTGTATAAAGAAAACACCACTTACATGGAGAAAACTTGATGACGTAAAATTTACGACAAGCGCCCGCTCAAGGGAAATTTCTCAACGCGCCCGCTGGAAGGTTAAAACCTGTAAAGAAGAACTAACCGGGCACCTAACCCAACTTATCAATGTTTCCATAGGCTCGGGAGTATTTCCAAACCAGTTAAAGCTAGCGAAAATTATACCGATTTATAAAGAAGTGTATTTCTAACTATCGTCCAATATCGATTTTATCGGCATCTTCAAAAGTGTTTGAGAAAATTATCAAAGATAGACTAATAAAATACATCTCTAGTAACGATATTCTAACACAACAGCAATATGGCTTTCGGAAAAACTGTAATAAATAAATACGTGAATGAGAGAAAAGTGTTACAACACGACCGTCGTGCCTGACAGTTGATCAATGCTGAAACAGGCCGAGAAAGTGAATGAGAAATAAATTTCAATGAAAAAGAGACTGGTATATAACGTACGCATACAAATATGAATAACTAAATACCAAAATACTATGGATAAAATAGTTTTTTTTTTTTAAATATATGTTCGAGGAACGAACAAGGTGGGATAGCCGTATTTTAAAGGGCTATTCCACACAGATAAAGCATGGATAAAGCCTATGGCTTATGACAGGCGAATGCGATAACACAATTGGTAAGGTTAATTCACAGTCAGCTTACCGGGTGGCGAACGGAATCTGCATCTCGAGAATCATCTGTCAGCACTGGAACGGTGATCGTTGTACGGTAGCACTCGTTATGTTGAATTGGATTGCGATAAAATATGTTTAAGGGATTATTCCGATAAATAACCGGCGAGAGTACACACATTGGTTTTGACAAGACGAACGTTTCGATGCGATTGTACGGCTCACGGCACTCCGTGATTATAGTTGACGTGTGTGAATTCAAGCTGTACAGTTTAAATTCTGATCATACTATTCGTCAGCACACGGCCTGTCAAAAGCAAATCGGCGTGACGGAACAATATACATAATTATGAAAGTAGAAATGTTAACAGTATTAGATTGCCGCATATTGGAAAAACAGAGCTACAGAACTTTTAAATGTATAGAGGATTAAAAATGTATGATGTGATGTCTGAAAGTCTTTAGAATAAATGTATTTAAAAAAGGTTATTATACTCACTGTAAAAATACAAATTTATAAACAATACACATGCAATGTAACATTGCACATTTTAGTATAAATACGTAAAATGTATACGCGTGTGTTTTTTGTTTTTTCGTTATCTGTAATTTTAGGTACAAAAACGTAAGGTGAGCCATTTTTTATTTTTTTCTTTGTTCGCATTCAAAATTTTAATATATCTTAAGTCATATTTGTAATCATATTAATACAATTTTAAAGCGTATTTTTTTCACCTTTCAAAGGAAGTTTTTATTTTTCGGATTCGTTCAGAAATATTCCGTTTATTGTGATTTTAATGCAAACTGGTAATACTTTGACCTTCTGTCAAAATATGGCAGAGGCCTGCGTAGTTATAAGTTAAGAACTTACATAGTATAATGAATTCATGTCGTTGTTGTTAAAATAGTTGGTGGTGTTATGGTAAGTATAGTTGCATTAAAAGCAGTTGATCAATATGGCAATTTTTTTAAATTTATAACTTCTTTACTTCCAAAGCTAGATCGATACCAAAAGGGTTAAAAAATGTTTAAGAAAATAATGTGAATACCTCACAAGACAAGAGTCCAAATTATCCCTAGCCATTAGGACTATTTCATCCCTAAATGAGGTATGTTTTAAAGCTGAAGGGAGTGCGATGTGAGGATAAGGGGTAGAGGAAGGTTGGGAAGTACCTGGCAATTCAGACCTGAACACCAAACATGGAATATGCCAACGTTTCAATTCTGAATTTTTTTTTTTCACCAAGGCGTTATATAAATGTATCTAGCACTTCGAATTCGAAGTCATTTTTCTCCAGATAAAAATATTTGCACATCCTTGTCTCTGCCGCCTACGTCTCTGTTCTAATACCAAACACAGTTTAGGGCTCATAATTCAGGATTGTTTTTGCCTCAGTTCAAGCGGAATGTCTATATGTCTATAGCTGCAAGACCATAGAGCATCGGTCAGCAACTGCGGGATCGCGACCCCAAACGGGTTCGTGAATCATAATAAAGGGGTCGCTGAAAAAAGGCAACAGTTTTTATGCATATAGAATTTAATAACCTTGTACTTGTACATATTGAATTATTTGGCGGGTTGGGAAAAAGCCTACGTAGAATGGGGGGCCAGAACACCTGACCGGACATCAGAAGGTGCGGTTTCAATTCCCGTCGGCGGCATTTATTTTTACTTGGCAGATATTTTCAATTTGGTTGGATATTTCAGAGGAGTAATTAATGCTTATAATAATTTGTTATTTTACTGACATTTTTTACGAGAAACTAATGGATAATTAAACCTTTCACTTGTGACCTAACAGTGTACAGTTAACCCTGGAGTATTCTGAGATTTTGTCATCAAGTTACTCTAAAAATGATCTGTCAGATTCATGATTAATTAATTCATTCATTCATTCAAGATTACCTATTTCGTGATTTTACGTCCGGGTCAATCTTGCCCATAGGAAAAACTAAACCCTTCCACACACTTTTCCAGAAATGATCATCTAGTCAATCAACATTATACACGGAATATTTAACGAGCAACATGGACAATAGAAACCAAGTAGATGTAATCTACACTGATTACGCTAAGGCCTTCGATAAATAAAAACCATTTCATTCTAATTAAAAAATTAAGTCAAATAGGCATCCATGGTGACTTACTTCGGTGGCTCACTTCATACCTTCGGAGCAGATTTCAATATGTATCAGTTGCGGGAACTAAGTCCAGTTTCTTTTCCGTGCCCTCCGGTGTACCTCAAGGTTCTCATTTAGGGCCATTATTATTTAATGTGTCTGTTTATGATATTCACAAATGTTTTTTACATGCCAATTACCTAGCATATGCAGACGATAAAAAAATCTACTTAGTTATCAAATCAATCGAAGATTACATTAAACTTCAAGAGGATCTCAATCGTATTTTTGACTACTGTGAATCAAATAAACTTGTAGTAAATACCTCAAAGTGCAATAAATTATCATTTACACGTAACAAAAATAAAATTTCCTTTGATTATACATTAAACGGGACACATATCAAAGAAGTAGAATCTATCAGAGACCTTGGGGTAATACTGGATGTGAAATTAAACTTCATTCAACACACTGATGCAATCATCAACAAAGCCAACAAAATGCTAGGATTCATAATACGTTTAACGGAACCTTTCCGCAACCTTAAGACTCTATATTCCCTTTACACAGCGTTCATCCGTCCCCACCTAGAACACTGCACACCGATCTGGACTCCTTTTTACCAAGCTCACATTGAAAGAATCGAAAGAGTTAAAAAAAAAATTTAAACACATTAATTATAAACAAAACTTATATTTCTCAAATAACACCGATTCTATTAATTACCACAACTTCAACTCCCTTCATACACGGCGTTTGATTTTTGACCAAATCTTATTATTCAAAATTCTTAACAATGGCCTCGACTCACCAGAGCTAACCAATTTAATAAATATTCATATTCCAACAAGATCAACACGGCAATTCAATTTGTTTCATTTACCTACATATAGAACTAACTTTAGAAAAAAATCACCAATTCCACGTATATGTGCCCAATATAATACTAAATTTCAAAACATAAACATTTTTAGCAATACACTTCACAAATATCGATTAGAAGTAACTCGTACGGTCGAAAATTAATACAATAGTATGGAATGTATCCAGAGCATCTCATATCCTTATCCTAAATTCCTATTCCTTCCCTCTTCACCTAAAATATATATATATTTTTTTTATGCAATAAAACTCCATCTCCAATCAATTTTAATATAGGAGACTTTTTTGGCTTGACTGTATCTAACATGTATATATTTATATTTATATTTTATGTATAAGTTGTTTGTCTCTTACCTTTACCAATAAATAAATAAATTATGCAAGTGCATTATATAAGCAAAATAAATACAAAACAATACAAGAACAACACGTCAACCCACCAGAGATCAAATGGGAAAATAATTCACCGACTCCAGATATTATCATATCAGAGGGTTCGGCTCGGTAGAACTCCTAACAGGGCCTATAAATCCTACTGATCCCTCATCATAAATATTTTAAAAATCTTTCGTTATCCTACATGTATTCAAAATGACCGACTTTTGCATCTTTATATATAATTTTTTTGATAGATCTAATACGCCTAAATTTTTAATGAGAGAGCTAGGTATAAAGCCAGTAGCAATTATTATTATTTTTTTAAATAAACTTCCGATTTTATGTCCGTGTTAAATCTTCCCCACAGAAAAAACTAAACCCTTCCACACACTTTTTCACAAATGATCATCTAGTTAATAACATTACGCAAGTGCATTATATAAGCAAAATAAATACAAAACAATCCAAGAACATCACGTCAACTCACCAGAGATCAAATGGGAAAATAATTCAACGACTCCAGATATTTTCAATTTATATATTATTATTATTATTGTAATAACTATCATTTTGAAATAATGAAAACAGCTAAAATCAGCTGTTACTTTGACATCTATGGGTTCAAGAACAAACCTTTGTGTACCCTGTACATTTTTTTCTTTTAAGGTCGCTTAAAGAATCTTCTATGATTTTGTGGAAACAGCTCCAAAAAGATTGTGAACCGCTGTCATAGAGTATAAACCATAGTCCATGGACTATGGATTCCAAACCAGAGAGGGTACTTACTTAGTAATGTCCTAACTAATCCGCCATTCTCCCATTGTGTCACAACGCATCCAGTTATGTCCCAGAAACTATTGACTTGGCTATTATATTTAGTGATAAAATCACAGTAATTGACCATGTCACGTAAATGCTTGGTTGTGTTCTAGGCTTATTTGGGAATGTAAACGTTATTTGATTCCTTAATTTTTTGTTTTAATAACTTGAACTATGTATTTACAATTTACAAAATAAGAAACACGAAATTAGAAGAAAACTTTAAATTATATCTAAATGATGATAAGCAAAGACAACAATCAGAAATAATCATAAGAAAATAGAAGAAAAAATCAAACCTAGCTAGAACTAAAACATTTTATTTTATTTACACAAAAATATATACATAATTGAAAACGGGATGATAAAAAATCATAATATACGTGCAGTAACATTATTTTTTTTCTTTAATTTTTATTTTAAAAATTGTTACATAATATAAAGAAAATATAGTTATTATTTCACCTAATTTTATACATACTGTACGGGACGTGTTTGCCTGCACAAGAAAAGACTAAATAATAAACACCGGCACACATCAGTCCTCAACCTGGGTAATGATTTAAGTAAAACACCGTGAGGTGTTCTATCCAAACCATCATAAAAGAAAGACGATTCAAATCAAAATTCACATTTTAATTACAAGTATTGTACTGGTATACAGAACGTACAAAGGGGTGTAGCTTATAGGTACTTCCTATTTTTTACAGCCAACCCAATTCACAAGAAATAGTTATATGTATTTCAATACAACTGGGTTTTAAAACACAGATAGAAAATTGAGACAATCGGAATTCTTTCAGCGATAATTTCAGATTAGAGCACATTGTGCATCATCGCGCCATACGATACAGCAAATGGCGTAGGCGACTGCTGGAGCAGTGGCCAGTTAAATTCGTTGCCAGCCGGAATTGGTCGGCCTCTTGGTTGGCAGCATCAATGGGTAATTCAGTCGGTAGCCAGGAATAATTGGCCAGCCTCTAGGTTTTCAGCATCAATGGCTAATTCAGTTGGTAGCCAGGAATAATTGGCCAGCCTCTAGGTTTTCAGCATCAAGGGCTAATTCAGTTGGTAGCCAGGAAAAATTGGCCGGCTTCTAGGTTTTCGGCATCAATGGCTAATTCAGTTGGTAGCCAGGAATAATTGGCCAGCCTCTAGGTTTTCAGCATCAATGGCTAATTCATTTGGTAGCCGGTGGGCAGTTCAGTCGCAGGAATTCAGCGGCGGCATGGTCATTTGATTATAAGAGCCGTCACACGGAGACGCCTCATTATTGTAATGATGACAGATGCGTTTGGCTCAGCTGATAGAGTGCTGGCCGTAAACAGCTCGTTGCAAATAGTTGTAATCTTTAAAATGATTTTGCCGTGATGGAGGAACGAAGCGACTACAGATTTCAGTTGACACTCAGGAATTTATAATTTTTTAAATTATAATTAACAGATCGCGTTTTAACTGGAGGTGTTCCGTCCACTCGTGGTTTTCAAACTTGAATGAGCCAATATTGTGTTTTAGTTGCTATTTATAATTTCTCTTATTATAAGTTACTGTGACGTCAATATCATCACCACAACTTGTTGATCGTTCCAGACGCAGGTGTTTTTAGGTGCGAATAATATTTCGCCCAGCGACTGGTTTTGTCTATATTTTAATTTCGTTTTAGAAAATAGGGTTATCGAACTGTTTCATGTTAGATTCAGTATTTTTGCCGCCTAGTAACAGATTGATATATTTTTCAACTGGTAAATATTATTATTTGGAAAAAGGGGTCATCAAACTTGCAGGTGTTCAACTTTAGCCGCAATTAAAATTAAATTCAATAAAATAATTGTTAATGTTCGATACACATAAGATCAACCACCATAATAAATTTAAGCTTGTGTAAATGGGGGTGTGTCATTTTCGTTATTTTTTATGTATATTCCAAAGAATTCAGTTTATATTTTCAGTGTGTGTTTTTAACATGAATTTTAAAATCTTTGATGTTAGATTTTGGTCACTCTCTGTTAATGAATTAATAAACATTACTACATAATATATGTAGTTAAATTCCCCCATTTTTTTTACATTTTGGAGTTGGGAGTATTTACGTTTGTCTGAATAATCTATTGTTTTTAAACATTTCTGTATTTTATTTTTAAAATGAACCCCAATTTTTTATGTTTTTTTGATTAATTTTACAGAATTTATAATAATTTAAAAATATCCTTTATATTTAAGGTAGTTTATTCACCGTCTTCCTCACTAGGTATTCCTGTTTTGAGGCGGGCTGTAGGTTGTTGTATGGGTGTACATCATGATTTCCTCGTCTTCGTGTATGTTGAAGATGAAGAAAGTTGTTTATTCACCGTCCTCCTCACTAGGTATTCCTGTTCCGAGGCGGGCTGGAGGTTGTTGTATGGGTGTACATCATGATTTCCTCTTCTTCGTGTATGTTGAAGATGAAGAAAGTAGTTTATTCACAATCCTCCTCACTAGGTATTCCTGTTCCGAGGCAGACTGTAGGTTTTTTTATGGGTGTTACATCATGTTTTCATCATCTTCGTTTATGTTGATTTCCACAAAATATTTTATTTTCCATTTGTTCACTTCAAGTTGTGTTGATGTTACTTCATATTTTGTTAATGATTTCCTCATCTTCATGTTTAATAATCTAATTAATTTCTTTTTATCTCCATTGTGTTTTAATTTATTTTAGAAAACATTATATAGTTTTGAAGCATGGAATTTATGGTTTATCTGGCCAAAAGATATATTTCATTTTGAGATGTTCCATAGATTTAAGTTTTTCGTACAATATTTGAATTATGTTTTAAAATTCTTTAGAGTAATTATTTAATTTTATCGAAGGAGGCAAACACTTTGTGATGTGACATTATATATTAAATAAAAAAATACACTTTGTAAAACACCACTTTTATTTTTAATTAATATTAACAGCCAACCAGGTTTCGCTTAGCTCAAGCTTCTTCAGGGCTTATTATATCAACTAAATTTATTTTCATACAGACACATATATATAGAATAAAATAAAACAATGAGTGCAAGAGATAGAAATAAAATACACGAGTGAAAGAGATAGAAATAAAAGATCAGACACCTTATTAATGCTAGAACGAGAAAGGATGTAGACTGATTACAGGATGGGTAGGAAGGGAGGGGGAGGGAGGAAACAGTTTTATCAGAGGTTAACGGAATAAATTAAATATTGGACTATCAGTTAAATTGATTTGATTGTTGATTATATTTGATTTATTTTTGACGGCTTTTTTAATTTAAGGGCTTCTAAATTGTTTAACCTAATTCCAATTCCATTTTTTATGTAATATTGTAGTCCCAGAGGTTTTATCAAATGAATGGTTAGTTTCTAGTAGATGATTCGCAAATTCTGAAAAAGCATTATTATTTAAACACCTCAGGTGTTCGTTTATTCTTATGTTTACGTTCCGGGCCGTTTTTCCGATATATAAAGCAGAACAATCGTTACAATTAAGTTTAGATATGCCCGAGTGGCTAAGTTTATCATCAATATTACTATCCATAACACATATAATAAACCTAAGTCTAGCAAATGGCGAATTTCCCAATAACTATAAAAGAGCAATTATAACACCCATTTATAAAACAGACTGTCGTAAAGATCCGCAAAATTATCGCCCGATTTCACTTCTATCGAATATATCAAAAATATATGCAAAAAATTGTAAAAAAACAAATTTGGACATTCTTAGAAGAAAATAAAATAATTAATTATAACCAATTCGGATTAAAAAAAAATACAAGTAGGTACTCACGACGCGATAGCAAAAATAACCAACTATTTATATACGGCCCTAGATTCCTATAAAAAATGTCTTGGCATATTTATAGACCTCAAAAAAGCTTTCGACAGCATATCACATAAAAAATTAATAAGTAAATTAAAATCAGTAGGGATTAGTGGAAAAGTCTTAGCATGGATAACTAGTTATTTACATAAAATACCTCAACAAGTAAAATTACTCAATCAAGTCAGCGATTCAAAATATAGCGACTTTTCAATACCCCAAAGCACGGTTTTGGGACCATTGTTATTTATTATATATGTCAATGATATATTCAGCAAATACAGATATCAATGAACTAAAATTATGGTTTGATGAAAACCTGTTGACTTTAAATTCTAAAAAAACTTATTATTTACCATTTTTCATTAAAAAAACAAGAAACACCTAAAGAAATAAACATAATTATCCACTCTGTGAAAAATACAGAAAACCACAAATGCAATATGTTATGCACAAGCATAGAAAGCAAGACCGATATTAAGTACCTAGGCATAACAATAGACCAGCGTTTAAAATGGTCCCCACATATAAATATTCTGAACAACAGAATAAGGAAACCAACATATATATTTAGATGTTTAAGAGATATTTTAAACGAAAAATTACTTAGAACCACATACTTCGCTTTCTGTCAATCAATTATACAATACGGCATTATAGGCTGGGGCGGTACATATAAAAATCAAACTCAACCAATTACATATATCACAAAAACTAATAATAAAAACCATATTAAAAAAACCCTATTCATATTCGTCTGAACTTTTATTCAAACAATTTAAGGTCATAAAATTAAGTGCCTTATACTTCTACCATGCAACATTACAAATTTATAAAAACTATATTCAAAATAAAATTGCACCCTTTAATAATAACACAAATCTTAGACAAACGTCAATACTTCCTACTCCTAAATGTAAAAAAACAATAGGACAGTTCAACCATGAATATCTCGGAGTTAAATTTTTTAACTCATTACCAGAAAAAATTAGAAACATGAATGCAAATATAAACGAATTCAAAAGCCACCTTAAAAAGTATTCCGAACAGTTGAACTGAATCGTACCAAATATAAACCAATATAACAACACCCCCATACACACAAGCCCTGCTTATTTATGGGGGTACATCAAATACTAATATTATGTAATTAATAACTGTACTATATTGTGTAATTATATTATGTAATTGTTATATTATGTAATTCGTGTATCTTTTTTTTACTAATATATATATATATATATTTTTTTTTTTTTTACTATTTTTTTTTTTATTTGATGATTATATTCATATTATTATTAGATTTATTGAAAAGAAATTTATTTTAAGCTATTTGTTTCAATTTTTTATTAAGAATATTGTCTACTAGTTTTGTCTCATACCCGTATATACCCAAAATATGGAAGATTGGATTCGAATTCAGACTTAGAAGAGATGAGATGTTGAATGGAGGGGAGGCAATTTAAGATAAGGCTTGATAGAAGAGAGTATATTTGTTTAGAGAGGGACAACCAAAACATATGTGATCTAAAGTTCCCACTTCTAGATCACAGAATCTGAGGAGCCAAGAAAGTAGTTCTGTAGACACAAAGTTTTTTTTACTTATCGGAATACGTAACATGTATTTTTACCTGACGTTTTTGTGTTTTTTTACCAGCATCTTTATATACCTGCACGGTTGAGTGGTATATAAACAGAGTATTCAAATTACAGACTTTCTGAAAGATGCAAATATGGTTTTATCAATATTATTTTAATTATTTATGTTAACGCAATCTAAAACGATTGCATTTGATATAATTATAATGTTTCTGCAGTTGTTTAGTGATGGACACAAATTATTTAGACTTATATAAAAAAATCAAGGTCGTGTAATGAGTTGACTAGTCTAAATATTCTTGACAGTGGTAAATAGTATCCATAATTAGTTAAGGCGATGCACTACGTCGTGTAATATTTCAAATTGAGCCGCTATCAATAACGACCCTTACGTAGATGGCGATAAGGTTTAAATTCCCGCCACACCATCCGCCTGTTTTGATTTATGCAAGAAAAAAACATTGCCAAAAAGTGCCTTTTATTTTATTTTGTGGATGTTCAGGCATAAGTATTTAATTTTTTTTCGATCATTTTATAAATAACTTAATTTGCCACATTATACAATAAAACCATAACCGAAAATGGGTTCATAAGTAGGAGATTTTAAACATTAAAGCAGTTTTAATAGGCCTATGCATAATTTTTTTCTGGGCTTATAAAAAGACTTATCTAAAAAATACTCGATTATTTCAAAGGCCAAGATGTATTTTACTCGCAGTATTTAATTAAAGCATCTGAAACATTTCTAGGAGACCAAATTTTCAAACCAAAAACACATGATTTTGCATTACTACGTATGGCATCGCCTTAAGTATTGATTTACGGGAGGGGATATTGAAAGGGATTAGTTGTGTACTGAGAAAAATGAGTATTTATACTCAGCTAATTTATTAAGAATCTTTTTAAATTATTGGTAATCCGTATAAAAGCAGGACTGCAGGCCCTTAACGAATGATTTAAAAGGTATAAAAGGTACACGTGTTAAACCAATGTAAGCTCTAAGAGGGTTGGAGCTGGCAACACGGTATCGCATCTTCATGCATAAGCACACACTTCACCACAACCTTAAATTACACATCTGCCCTGATGATAGACACTGCAATGCTGTGCGAAACGTAGGCTAAAGAAGGAGGTAGCGCAACACGGCATAATACCCCAAAAACAAATCACTATAAAAGTCGAAACACATCTTCAAAAAATTATAATATATTTTCGCATTTGCTCATTATCATGTTCATTCGTGATATATAAGGAATTTACTAAAAGTTTATCTGGAAGCGGCCCGCAATTCCGTTTTAACACATTTTGATCGGGCAGTTTTCGGCCGCGTACTTATTGCTGGTAACGGGTGATTTTTTGCGTAATTTCGCGCTAACGTAGACCTCTAGAAAAATTGCGATAACTTCAAAAATATTTGTTTGATTTCAATAATTCTTTTTGCAAATTATTTATTTTATTTCATTTTATTTTATTATATTTAGAAATATATTCTTCATCGTTAAACTAGTGTAGAATTTCACATAAAGTAGGAAAGTTTTGAAAAAAATAATATTTTTTTTACATAACATCCTTTATTATACAAATTATACACAAAAATTATTTCTAAATGTAAAATGAAAATTATTATTGCATGGCTACAACCCTACAGACGCTATATAGCGAAAACTCAAGTATATTGGAACCCGTATTTTAACGTGAACCGCGCTCCACTAACAATCTATCAAACGCGTATAAATACGTGATCCGCTCTCTAGCATTAATTTCCTAAAAACGTATTAATACGTGATCCGATTACAACAGATTATCAATACCAATAAATAAGCAATATTCAGTTTTCTTCATGTAGTTAAAGTAGGTGAATCCATAATACGATTTATAATATTGATTGATTAAGTAATAATCATAACGCATTACAGTCGCTTCCTTTGGGGCAAGTGGGACTATGACATCCCAATTTTGAGATTGTTGTGAGACTGGTGGAAGTGGTGTGAGAAGGAAATGGTGTAGAGGAAGGTTGGAAAAAATCTGATTATTCAGATCGGCGAGTTAACATTGCTTACCATATCAAGCGTGGACGCGTTTCAAAGTGGGAGATACTCTCAGTAGAGCCCCGGTGTAAGACGACCATTCAGAATTGAAATTTTGCTTGAAATCGATTAGGTCGTGTTTGGTGACCAGGTCTGAATAGCTAGGTACTTCCCCACAATCCTCGTCCCCGTCTCCTTCCCTTCTCCAATTCCTTCAGCTTCACAACATATCCTAATTGGGGAAGTCATAGTCTCACTAGCTCCAGACGGTTGGGAGCAATTGGGACTGTTGTGAACACATAAAAAAGCAGAACTGTCCATCTGCTCGGAGTCAGTGAGAATTTTGCGTCCCCATTTTAGGAGATGTGATGAAGCTGTCGGAAGTTTATAGAGGAAAAAGATGGGGTAAAAGAAATTGGAAAATATCTTGCCATTCAGATTGGCTCACTAAGACGACTAAAGCCATTTCACGCGAAAAAAAATTGTGGTTTCTCACTCGGACGATAAATTATCAACCACTCTGAAAAAAGATACAAACATTTGTGCTTCTTTGTAGGTACCTCGTTGTAACTATAGTCTCTAGTAATATTTTACTAAAAAAATTTGTATACTTGCTCCTGATGAGGTGAACTTTGTGCATGAAACATGTAGAGGTTGTATATTAAATTATTATTTTTATTAAATGTGACGTTCCTACCTGTAAACCAATACATTTTATACAATATTCTACCGTCAGCATATTATTCAGTACTTAAATAAAACGTATCAACATTTTTTTCTGAAAAGATGAGCCTATTTTTCGAAGCATTCACGAGTTTTTCCCATTTTTGCAGAAGATGGAAAATGATACTTGAACGTAATGGACTATTCCGTTTTTTGTCTATGGTCCTTAATGATGTTTTAATGGCGCCCAACGCGGGGCGGTGCCTCCTATTTCCCCTCCACTTCTGTGGGTACAGTATCGCATTAGCCGGGGCCACTGAAAGAAGAAATATCTAGAAATGTGAAACATTTTTACACTCCGGAGGAAAATAATTTCCCTCGGCGCCTGTGTTATCTTTGAGGATGCTATGTGGAGGGTGATTTTGAGGCGAGAATGGGTGAACATGAGTCTTGAGGAGACCGATATTGAAGGAGGGAGGATCCCCTAAAGCCGGCAAATCATTCCAACGAGTTGTAAAAAAGGCTCGAAACTACGCATACCGATGTGAAAGAAAAATCATACGACCTCTCGGTGGCTGAGTTGACATCGCGTTTGGGTATCACCCAGGCGTCGTGTGTTCAATTCTTCGGCAGGCTAAGTACTCCATCAGAATCGAAATGTTGCCTTTCTTGCTCTTCTTACCTACATTTAGCCTAATATCTACTTTCCATCTTCCATTCCCAACTCCTTCCCCTTCCCACTCTATTCAGTCATCATCTTTGAGGATGTTGTGTGGAGTGTCATTTTGAGGGAGGGAGGGAGGAATCGCGTAAGCCGGCAAATCGTTCCACAGCCAAACTGATATTGAATTTCCTGAAGCAAAATTTAATACCGAAAAATAGATTTGAAATAATAGACACGATTCCACAAAATCTTATTTTTCACTTTGCAAATTTTATACACAGTAACAAAATGCATTAAAAATTTCTAAAGCTTAGCTCACCTCAAGGAAGTCATGAGTCTAGTCGCCGTACAATATGATCTCTTAAAAAAAAATTTTTTATTTTAGAAGGTAATCTCTATATCTGTACATTATTTACCAAGTTGAAAAGTACCTTATAATTATGAAATTTCCTTGACAGAAAAAAATCGGAAAGTATGCTGTAATATTTATAAAAAACACATCTGGTATTGTGATTTAACCTTTCACAGATAATTAAACTGTTTTAAATAAGTCAGCTTTATTTAAAAAAAATCGTTAACGCTTAACTATTTCAGCCCCAGTGTTAATTCAAATTAACATGAACTTTGTGAATTTTTTTACCGTAACGGTAGTGATTTAGAAAAGCCACGTTTTTGTTTTCTTATAGCTTGTAATCTTTTCTGTGGCTTCTATTTTTTCCGCTCAATTGAAATCCTTATTTCCGCCACAAAAACGATAAATATTTTGACATCTGCTGATTGTGACTTTCTTCGAATTTTTGCCGTCATTGATTACTTAATTTAAGGTGAGATATCAATATTTTCTACTCGAATTACAAATATTTTAACACACGATGTATTCTATAATAATAACATCAGTTCAATTCACTGTCCACAGTCATTTGCCAGAATATTGTAAATGAATTTCAATGTTCATTCAAATTAACACTGGTAGTGACGGACATGTTTTCGACTAGTATGGCGAATTTTTAAAGATATAAATCTCAGTGTTCATCATCAGGGCAGATGTGTTATCGGTTAACACACTGCAATGCTGTCCGAAACGTCGGCTAAAGAAGGAGTTAGCGCACACGGCATAACACCCCAAAAACAAACAACAAAAAAAGAAAAAAACATACTTACTTACTTACACATTTTATGACTTTGTACACTAGATAATATAGTAAAAACACTAACATTGATTTTATATTTGCTATTTTACTATGCAAAAGAAGAATTGATATACATTTTAAAAGAGTGGAGAATGTAGGATTCATTTGAAGTAGAGATTTTTTATTAAATTACATTAAAAAGGTTACAAATTCCAAGTTGTTTACATTTTTTACACATTTAGTTATTTAAATGTCGCGAACTGTGAATGTCTAAAAATTACAAAGGAGAGTTTAGAGTTTAGCTCTGAATTGTGTAATTAAATAATACATGTGACCCGATTAGGGTGGTGATAGACATAGGTTTTACGAAACAGTGGTGATATTGTGACCGGCGACTATTCAATTAGTTAAGTACTGGCCTTATAATATTCTAGATTATTTCTTTATTACTGAATGATTCTTAGTTAAAATTTTATTTGTTTTGTACCTTAGAGATTATCACTACATTGTAAATGTGCATTTTTGACATGAAACAGTTATTTGTATTACTTTTGTGTTATATTTATTTTACCTTACTTACACCGTATGCTTAAATATCGCTTAAATCATGTTCGTGAAAGCTTTAAATTTCGTCAACATATTTGATCGTAGAACTCAAATCATCTTTTGTGTTTTCTTTATGCGTCGCAAAGAAACTTAAGATGAAAGCATGTAAGACAAAGGAACTTAAGGCGATGCCATACATAGTAATTCAAAATCATGTGTTTTTGGTTTGAAAATTTGGTCGCCTAAAAATGTTTCAGATGCTTTAATTAAATACTGCGAGTAGAATACATCTTGGCCTTTGAAATAATCGAATATTTTTTAGGTAAGTCTTTTTATAAGCCCAGAAAAAAATAATGTATAAGACCTATGAAAACTGCTTTAAAGTTCAAAATCTCCTACTTAAGAACTCATTTTTGGTTATGATTTTATTGTGTGATGTGGAAAATTAAGTTATTTATAAAATGATCGAAAAAAAAATTAAATATTTATGCCTTAACATCCACAAAATAAAATAAAAGGCACTTTTTGGCCATGTTTTTTTCTTGCATAAATCAAAACAGGCGGATGGTGTTAAGCGGGAATTTAAACCTTATCGCCATCTACGTAAGGGTTGTAATTGATAGCGGCTCAATTTAAAATATTACACGACGTAGTGCATCGCCTTAATTCAAATCCGTATCTAATTCCAGTCTAGAATGCCTGAAGTCTTCCTTGGGCGTCCCTGACTTATTCTACCACTCCTCCAACCACTCCTTAAACACTTCTGGTACTAATAATAACAAACTTTGAAATTTTCAGTGAAATCGGTCCAGTGGTTTTTGAGTCTATATATATAAACAAATAAACATTATTTTTTTATATGGGCATATGACAATACACTGTCCCACTCTGCAACTGTAAGGTTGACCTATGTAGAATTTATACCAAACTTGGGATTCTCTCCTTCCAGATGATGACAACCGCCGCACAGTGGGCTGAAAATCGCCTTTCATAGACATAGAGGCTTGAATTTTCAAGGGTATTTTTTTGGTTAGAAATGGATTCTGCTGATCATTACTATGCTATAAAATTTCGTATGAAGCAATTGCGTGTACAAATGAAGGAGTTATCGTTTTTTAAAGAAAAATTTGTATGGCACTGACATTAAAAATGAGGAATCATAAGGTTGGCCATTATATTCTTACACACAGATATACTACTATTTATTTGTATTTTTTGACATACTTCGTATTGTGGCGCAACTTGCGATTTTTTTTAAATCCCCAAAGTTGAAAAAAACACTTTTTAATGTTGATGATTCATTTTAATGCTTAAATGCTTTACATATGAGTAGGATTGCAGTGTAAATAAAATATTGTAAACTTGAGAAAGAAACTTGAAAAAAACTTACTTACTTATTGATCATAAATGTAGTTGTAGTGTATGTATACTTACTTATTGATCATCTCAATAAACTGCAAAAGTTTTAAACGAAACGTCAACTTCGTTATAGATATGTGCGATATCTACGATGTAATACTTTTGCAAGAAACGTGGCTATTACAAAACGAAACATCGAATCTATCCAAAATTCATCCGAACTTCCAGGGATGGGGTACCTCTGCTGTAGATTTATCAAACGGACCGCTACGAGGCCGACCCTACGGAGGAGTCGCAGTACTTTGGAGGAACGAGCTGCAAGCTTCAATAATACCGTGTGGAGATGACCGCATCGCTGGTATTCAGATAACCACCAACGGAGGGACGATAAGCATACTGACTGTCTACATGCCGGTATGTCACGCGGACAACCTTACCGACTTCACCAACTACCTTTCCAAAATACATACGATCATTCAAGACAACGAACACTCTGAAACCATTGTTATGGGAGATTTCAACGCTCACCCATCCTCCATATTCGGGAAAGAACTCTCTCATTTCTACACCGAAAATAACTACAATTGTATCGATATTGAAAGACTACCGAATGACACATATACATATATAAGCGATGCACACAATACCACTTCCTGGCTCGATCACTGTATCTGTACCAATAATCTTAAGAACAAAATAGATAGTCTAAAAATACATTATGATACCGACTGGTCCGATCACAGGCCGACATCTTGCGTAATCGCTGCTGAAAAATTACCTGCAACTATTTTTAATATTCCACAACAGCCTAATAACATAATATGGAGAAGGAATAATAATAAGAAAATCAGTGAATATACGTCTGTAGCAGAAGCATTACTTAGTGTAATCTATCAAAGACACTCCAAATCCATTTGTAATTCGGATTCTATATGTGACAGATGTGACCATATACAAAGCATGGAAAATATATACACAGACATCGTTGAAGCTCTAAGTAAGGCTGCCAATACCGTATTTCATCGGGAGAGCGATCAAAACAAACCAAAAACACATCGTGACATTGCTGGGTGGAATCAACAAGTTAAGGAACACTACAAAAATTCCAGATCGGCGTTGATGGAGTGGATTAAAAATGGGAGACCATTACATGGTCCCATTGCGGATGAAAGAAAACGAAAAAGAAAGGAGTTCAAAATAGCTCTTAAACACTGCCAAAGCTCCTCTGAACAAACAAAAATGGATGATATCGTAAAATCACTTGACACGAAGCAGTTTGCCCAGTTCTGGAAGAAAAGCAATAACCTGATCAAACCAAAAAATCGAATCGCCAGCCAAATTGATGGATCTACAAACACGGAGGAAATTGCTAATACTTTTAGAAGAACCTTTGCAGATATTTCTGGAAATGAAATACCGTCTGTCCCTGATATTATGGAATTTGATGGACAAAACGTTTACCTCTCTGAAAGCAGTATAATGAAGGCCATAACAGGCACTAAGGCTGGTAAGTCTCCGGGACATGATAACTTAAGTATTGAACACATAAAATACGGAGGTAGATACATACCCAAACTACTACACATACTGTTCAACGCAATACTTAAACACAACCATATACCGGGTGCAATGACGAAAACGATTATAACTCCAATCCTGAAATCGGGACAGCCTGACATGACTAACTCCAGCAATTACCGGCCAATATCTTTAGCAACTATAACTGCAAGATTATTTGAAAGGGTAATATTAAATGAAATAAATGATAAACTAATGTCTAAAGATAACCAGATGGGATTTAAATGTAGACTATCCACTAATATGGCAATATATACTGCAAAGCAAATAATAGAATTCTACAAGAAACGAAAAACTACCGTATACGGGTGCTTCTTAGATCTAAGTAAAGCCTTCGACAGGGTCTGTCATAAAACATTATGGGATAAATTGAAAGCTAGGAATATACCTACCTCATTTATAAACATACTATCCCGATGGCACTCCCAGCAAGAAAATGTTGTACGGTGGGCAAGTACATACTCCCAGCCGATATATTTGCGGTCAGGAGTAAGGCAAGGAGGGTGTATGTCCCCCATTCTATTTAATGTATACATGGACGAGTTGTCAAGTCGCCTGGACATCAGAACGGGCTGTCGTGTTAACAGTATATGTATGAATCATATAAGCTACGCGGACGACATGATCCTCCTAGCTCCGTCGATCAAGGGATTAAGATTACTCCTAAACATTTGTGAAGAATATGGAAAACAGCATAATATGATGTACAATCCGAAGAAGACGGAATTGATTGCGTTCCACCACGGAAAAAGTCAAGATACAAGTAATATGCTCCCCGTATACCTTAACGAGGCAAAAATAAATACATGTTCGAACGTGAAATACTTGGGGCACATTATTAATGAAAACCTATCGGACGATGGCGATATCGAACGACAAAGGAGAAGCCTTAGCATAGTTTCTAACATGATTGCCCGCAGATTTTGCAAATGCAGCAATACCGTTAAAAAAATACTGTTCAACGCTTTCTGTACTGGCCTGTATACGTGTGAGACATGGTGTCACTACCGAACTTGCTCGATGGAACGACTCCGAATTCAATATAATGACGCCTGTAGAATAATATTTGGATACCGAAGATACAGCAGCGCATCGACAATGTTCACGGAACTAGGACTGAATGGATTTGCCGGCCTGATGAGACACCGGGTCACTGGAGCCAGGATGCGGCTAATGGCCTCCGCCAACACGTTGGTGACCGCAGCCTACCAGCACCAAGCGCCACTCCTGAGTGAGCGCTGGGCCCAAGCGCACTCAAGAACACACCCTGCATAGTTTTCCTTATTTGATAATTTATTATATCTATTGTACAAAAAAAAATGTATATCTATATGGGACGTGTGGGATTGCACAAACCTCCCCACATCCTGGAATAAAATATATTATTATTATTATTATTATTATAAATGTAGTTGTAGTGTATGTATACTTACTTATTGATCATAAATGTAGTTGTAGTGTATTTATACTTACTTATTGATCATAAATGTAGTTGTAGTGTATGTATACTTACTTATTGATCATAAATGTAGTTGTAGTGTATGATACTTACTTATTGATCTTCTCAAATATTTGGTTGAGAAATTTTCGATAATATAAAATTTTTGATCAATTTTGGCAAAAACTTGCTTACTTGGCAAGCAGAAACGCCCACAATACATTTCTAGCTGTTTTTCTATTCATCGGCAGGGCTAATATGCCAACCCAACTTCCCCTTTGTCCTCTTTTATCATCTTTTAGCCGATAATAGCCCTGCAAGATGGGGTTATGTCTGATGTCTCGGAGAAGTCTGCAATTTGTGAAAGTTTTTTTTTTAATATTTTTGAGGTATTACAATCTGGGAACAAAAATTTTTGATTTAACCTGTGATTTGGGGAAATAGTTTTGTTAAATATATTTTTTAATACATTTACATTTATAATTAAAATAAAAATAAAAAAACATATTTTTTTTAAATTGCCAGCTATAAAAACGGCGGTTTAAATTCATTCTATGTACTGAAAATAAACGAAAACGAATGATATATTTAATGAGTAGAGGATATCTTCAAGAAAAATTCAATTATCCAAATTTATAAAGATAATATAATCAAAAAACTTTGAAACCCACCTATCAAAAAGATATCAATACAATATCAAAATTACAAAATGTAATACCAAACAAATGCAAAATAACTATACTTATTTAGGAATAAAGTATTTCAACAACCTTCCGATTGAAATAAAGAAATGAAAGGATATTAACATACTTAAACTAAAACTGAAGTTACACTTTCAGAAATAATTAACTAAATGTTTTTCCTTTATTTATATTTATTATCTGTCTATACTCATCTCCACTGTATTTAGATGTTCCTAATTGCTCAGTAATTAGTATTTAACAGAATCCTATATATGTACAACTACACACATAGATAATCCAGAAGTTTTAATTGTTCCTATTATATATGTACTTAACTATTGCATAATGTTATTCTATTTTCCTTATAATTAGTGTAACTCGCTCACCAAGTACAAGAACCAGTTTCCTATATACATTAAATAAAAATACTTATATACATTAAATAAAAAAATTAAAATAAAATAAAAAAATATATTACTAGCGCAGAACTGTGAAAATTTTAAAATCTTGACAAATCATCATGACGGCCCCGTGGTCTAGGGGTAAAGCTTTGGACAACCAATCCGGAGGTGGCGGGTTTAAATCCCAGCGTGCGCAAGTAATGTTATTAGATTAACTAGTTTGATTTCGCAATTGATTCTTTAAAATAATAAAAAGTATATTGCGGCACGTTCCAGAGTGGAAGAGAGGTACTCTCAGTATCGCCCTGATGTAAGACCACCATTCATCAAAATCAAGTCATTTCAGGCAAGTACTGTAAGAGAGAGAGACCGCGTGCTCAACGGTCTAGAACCAAAAGTTTGTTTCCATTCAAATTTATATTGAAGGCAGTTCTTGCATTTTTCTTGTGTCTTTGAAAATTCGCACCGATTATGTGAAGAATTCAGGCAAGCATCAAAGGTATACCAATAATATAATATTTTTGACAGAAAATTATTTTAACAGCCATTTTCAAAATTGGTTCTGATTTGTCATTATTATTTTTAAACTTCCGATTTAGTTGTCCGGGTTAAGTCTTCCCCAAAGGAAAAACTTAACCCTTCCACTCACTTTTCCACAAATGATCAGCTAGTCAATCAACACTATGTAAGTGCATTATATAAGTAAAATAAATACAAAACAATACAAGAACAACAACACGTCAAATCACCAGATATCAAATGGGAAAAAAAAATTCACCGTCTCCAGATATTTTCATATCAGAGGGTTCGGCTCGGTAGAACTTCTAACAGGGCCTATAAATCCTACTGATCCCTCAACATAAATATTTAAAAAATCTTTTTTATCCTACATGTATTCAAAATGACAATAATTATGATTATTATTATGATTATTAAAAGTCTGCGTTGATATCTAGTATAGTACCACATCTCTAAATATATATAAGTAAAAAACATGAGCAAAAAACACCGAGTAAATAAAAACTCAAAAACTACTGGACCGATTTGGCTGATAATTTCAAAGTTTGTTCTTATTATTGCTAGGATTGTTTAGAGGGTAGTTTTAATTATAAAGAAGTCGGGACGCCCAGGGAAGGCTTTATGAATCGCGCTGCACTAGAATGATATACTGAGTCGAATTAAGTGGATATAATGTAGTTTTTCTAAAGTGTAACAATGTGCTACGTAGAAAACTTCCCGGTAAAAAATATTGCTAATTTAAGTAAGAATCTCTTCAAATTATTCGTATTCCTGTTAAAAACGGGATTGTAGGCCATTAACGAATGAATTGATAGGTATCCTAATAAACTTTAAGTAAAATACCAATGTTTTGTCACGATGTCATCACGATTTCGTCATGATATATTAATAAATCATGGCAGGTGGATGAACACGTGTTCCAATATTATTATGAGTTTACTAACATTTTATCAGGACTTATAAAAAATTTACCTGAAAAACGTCTTTAACTAATTATTTGAAAAAAAATTAATAAATTAGTAATATTTTGTATCATTAAGTTTTCTCCATGGCACATCATCAGCATTAATCGTGTTTCTCCGTGGGTATACAATAGTGAATGGTAGAAAAATTCGAGAATGCCGGAAGAAGACTTAACGCATTATCTGTGCACTGCAATGAAATACGTGGCCGAATAAGACGATATGATTTAGTTTTTTTAAACAGTAACATTATGGTATACATTCAATAATAGTGGGAAAATCGAGAGATGGGAAGGCTGACAGAGATATTGAAAGAAGAGTAAATACAGGTAACTCCATTAATGGAGGACTGAACGCAGTTGGCGCTAACAAAAAATTGTCCAAAGAAGCGAAGTTAGCAGTCCACAATGGAGTGCTGGTACCTATCCTGACGTATGGAAGCGAGGCATGGAACTGGCAAAGAAAGGATGAAAGTAGATTGAATGCTGTTGAAAACCCATGTATAATCGTGTGAGGAATGTGGAGATCCGCAAAGAGTCCAAGGCTGATATAAGCGTAATGAGTAAGATCAAGAAAGGGATGCTTAGATGGTTTGGGCATGTAGAGCGAATGAGCGAAGAAAGGAGTGTAAGGAGAATATAAGATGCAAATGTGAATGGTAGCAGAAGTCGGAGACGCCCGAGGAAGACATGGCACGACCAAGTGAATCGGATACTTGAGTCGGGCCAGGTTAAGAGTCAGAATAATAGAAGAGTATGTATGAATATGAATGAGGCAAAGAGTGTGTTCCAAGACCGAGTTGTTTGGCGCTCCGTCCTCTCTGCCTACCCCTGCGGAGAAACGGCGTGATGGTTAGTTAGTTAGTTAGTTGGTAAAAATCAGTGAAGCCTAAAACAGACTTCTGTGCCCTCGAATGAGATACAAAGTCCAATTAAAGTCGATATGATGTCATTTTTTAACAAAGTAGAATCACAGCGTTTATTGAGTCAATGAAGTTGATGTAACGATGACTCCGAACCCATGCTCAACTCCCCAGGCCGAAGATCGATACCGCGTCGGTGGATGTAGTCGATGGCGAATCGTCCAGGCGGATGGTCAACACCAAATGAAGCGGAGATGAACAGTGGTGGAGTGGTCCTGGCGATGAAGTCGGTGGCTCATTATAGGACAGTATCACTCATTATCTACCCATCTTACTTAAGTAAAACTATGGGGTAAATTCAGGAAATTATTGGGATTGAGATAGTGAAAGAGTTGGAGATACGAGGGTAGGGAAAGAATGGGAGAGATAAAAATGTGGAGAAGGAAAATTGGTGGATAGGGAAAGGATGGGAGAGGGAAACGATGGGGAAAATGCAGAATTTTTATGAGATTGGTGAAAGAGAGAAATACGGGGTAAAGGTGGGGTAGGGAAAGAATTGGAGAGAGAAAGATGATATGGAAAAGACGTAATAGTAAAGAAAGGATGGGACATGTGAGTGTGGAATAGGGAAATTATAGGACAGGGAAACGGTGGCATACGGAAAACATGAGATATGGAAACAACGGGGAAGGAAAAGGTTGAGATAGGGAATTATATCTATATAGGGTGTATCGGCACTAACCCGACAAACTTTAACCAGCTATTCCTTAGCACATTTGAAGTAAAAAATGTTATGGGCACTTTGCTGTCCGGTAGCATTTTTTTTTTCAATTAAAAACAAAAAAATTAAAAATTTCCACACTACATCACTGTCATTGGGATTGCTTTTCGTGTTCAACAGCTGTTATAAGCAAGTATGTCGAAAAGCGTCTTCGCTCTTTCGCACACACTAAATAATAATAGTTAAAAATGAGACGAATGGTGCCGTGCCATTTCGTTGTGATTGTAAAAGTGCGCCAATATAGGTACACACGTGCATTATTCAACGGAATTCGAATAAAATATTGCCAGATGGGTTTTCAAACTTTGACAAATAATAAAACAATGGTGACATGTGGTGAAAATATGAATAATAAATTTCTTATTAAAAAAAACGTTACCGGACAGCAAAGTGCACATAAGATTTTTTACTCCAAATATGCTAAGGAATAGCTGGTTAAAGTTTGTCGGGTACGTGCCGATACACCCTGTATATTAATCGATAGAGAAAGGTGTCAGAGAAAGTACTGAACAAAAGTAGTTAGTATGTACCAAACAGAGACCCAACTGCCCTCAACCTTCTGGAGCCATTAAGACTACGGCATCCCCAATTGAAGTATGTTGGGGGGGGAAGAATTTCCGGTAAAGCTTCCTTTTGGGGGGGATACCTGGCTATTCGGATCTGGTCATCTAACACGGCTGAACCCATTTCAAGCAACGTTTCGATTCTTAATGGTGCTCTTTTACCAGGGGGATACTGAAATTATCTACAACTTTAGAAAGTGGAATGGTTTGAAGTGGGACATCTAACAGATGGGAACAGAAAATGCCTACACGGAGAAAACTTACTGATATGAAAGTGTTAATAATTTATTAAAAAATCTGGTCAAAATATTCGTTTTTCTGTTCAAAACGGGACTATAGCGAATGAATTGGCAAATTTTATAACAAAATAACAGTACAGCACGAATATGCTATGACGAAGTCGGAACTCGAAAATATAATAATTTCGCTTCTCGTCCATTATATTTATTCGGAAAAGGCCACCTGCTTTGAGCACGTGTTCAGATATATTCTGAATTACTAATATTTTATTATCAAATGGTCATGCAGTCACATTTTTTTACCATATAGTGATAAAAAGCAGTACTCGTGTATTAATATTTTTTCCTCCAAGTGGGCTTTTTTACTTGGTCAAAAAGTAATATTGGATTTTTTTTCATTTTGTATAAACCTTTATCATAATGTATGAAATTTCGTTAACAAGCCACAGATCGAAAACCTCTTGCATTCCACTCCTCGCACCCCTTTACAAAGTGCTACAGTAGCGGGAGATGCGGGGATGGTGGAATCGAGATTAGGCCGGCGGGGGTGTAGGACAGGGGTTTGGAAAGGGAAAGAGAATGAGACAGGGTCCTACAGCCTTTAGGACGCGAGCTGGAGATTTATTTGTCTGGATTTCACGAGGGAGGACGATAATAATATGTGCAAAGTATGTCGCGAATGCAATCCGGAGAAGTCGACAAACTTTTCTGGAATGTCGGGCATATTATTAGGATCAAGTCGTATGGATGAATATAGCTGTGGACAACTGGTTTTGTCAGAAAATCTTTAAGTAAACAATTCGAAGGCTGCACAAACTTCGTAATAAGTATATTTCAAGATTTTACGTGGATGTTTACCGCCACGGCACTGTGTTCAAACTAAAATTCAGTATATTTGAATGTTTGTAAAAAATCTGTAAATTTATTTTACACGCACCTTTTATCGATATTAATTTAGCTAAGCTCTACAAACCTTTATCACCAGGAGACGGGAAGTACCGAAACAGTACCTTTTCTGCCGCGCAACCGAACAAAGGTTGATAGTTCAATTCCGGGTTACGTGCAATTTCACCGTGGAGTTTTTGTGCTGGCAGAGAGAGGGAAAACTGATGACACCAAAAACAAGGTAAGGATTTCAATATTCTGGTGGCATCATCTCAGAGTTCCATTCCGTTCCCCTTTTTATATTTCATACACAAGAAATTCGCGGCCGGAAACATTCCAAGAGCTATCTAAACAAACATACTTTACAACAAACTGTTAATGTTTATATTTATAATAATAATAACAAACTTACTACACATTGCGCTGTATCTACTTTCATAATACCTACTTACTTACTTATTTTATTTATTTTATTTATAAAATTATACTTACTTATTTTATTTATTTTATTTTGTACTCTTGTTATAATATCTACACACTTATAGAAGTCCTTTATACAACAGTATATGATAAAAAGTACACAATGTGTATCTGTATTTTACCCACTTATATCTTTCATACTAAAATAAATTTCATAATAAAATAATAGATTCAATAATTTTATAATAGCCCCTTTGTAAGTAATCTATAAGTACCTGAATACGTCTGTCTCGACACAGGTTAATAAAAATATACAAAACTTTATATTGATAAATAAAAAATAAATAAAAAATACTTAGGACGGGTTGTTTCACGGAATTTGAATAATTCATCAAATTTCAAAGTTCCTTTGCAAGTTCTGTGAAGGTTTATATTCAAGTTCTATTATTATATAATTACTGACCAGTTGCTTCACAAAACTGAAATTACAACAGAACTTGAATAGCATCTTCACAGAACTTGAAAATCAACGAATTGTTAAAATTTTATATATTATCTTTTGCACAACTCACCTATAATAATATATACATGTAAAATCCTGAATAAATATATAAAAGTGTGAAAGCAGGTATAAGTTTGTTTATTTATCTAACTACACCAGCTAACTCTATCATGGATCTGTCAAACATAAATAGGCAAGAGGACTGATAAATTGTTTTCACCATAAAAGTAAATATTCAGACCTTTGTAGATTTTTTTTTCAACATTAATACTTAAACAAGCTTTTAACAGTTGAAAGATGTGTTCATTAACAAGTGCATAGATTTCTGTATTTTTATCTGTATTAGTCATGTTCAATAAACGCTAATGTGTGTTATTAGCATTATATAGAGCCAACATTGGCTTTCGAAATATGAGCCACTTTATAAGCTTGTCCGCTGTGAAATACCATGGACTGCAGTCGGTTACAAGTTACAAGCGCTCGCCGGGCACAGTTCTCCGGCGATAGCTTCTAAATGCCGACGAACATGCTGAGATATTGTACAAGTCGTATCCTGGAAAAGATAGGGAAAGTAATGGTATAACCTTTCATCGGTAAATAGGGTTTTATCATAATCAGTAATCGTGTAAAGGCTTTTTAATGTTAAAAAAACTCAAGGAGCGCTTGAAGTTGGCGCGCCGGTACCGATCACCTGCGACTTCGTTCGTTGAGCTCGTTAGCGGTCGGAAAGATTCCGTCAACCGCCACACCTCCTTCCTACTTCCATGAAATATAGACTCTATCTATATACCTCAGTGGTTTTTAGTTGTCAGAAATTGTACCTACCTAGGTAGGACTGTAGATACGGACATAGAAATTCTTGAACCTGGAGGACTGTCCGCAGGCATGAGCCTCGAAGCCTAGAGCTTCAAGCTTAGTGCTCAAATCTAAGCCCCTGGATACCCAATTTCTTCCGATTTATAACTAGTTTCTTGTTAACTCTTTATGTTTTTAAGATCCAAAAAAAAAGTCATTTTTGAAGATAATATTTATTATTTGTTACGCCGAAGCGTTAATTATATGAAATTTCCTCGATAGAAAAAATCTCAAAGTATGCTCCAAAAATTATTAAAAACACGTTTTTTTCTTTCATTTAATATATAATAGGCATTAAAGTGTATTTTTAAATGCAACTAAAGCATTTGTCGAGAGATTTTGGCTCTATTTCAGACGAGTCGTGTTTTATTAAATATTTTCACCATTTTCACCAAGTTCCAACTTTTAAGCTTTATGCAACAAGCTTTAAACTTGTAGGTTTAAAGTTTTAGCTTTCAAGCGTTATGCTCCGAGTTTAAGCTCTGAGCTTTAAAGCTTTAAGCAACGAGCTTTAAACTCAAAGCATAACTGCTTTAAGCTCCGAACTGTAAAGCTTAAAGCTCTGAGCTTTAAAGCTTCAAGCAACGAGCTTTAAACTCAAAGCTTTACTGCTTTAAGCTCCGAGCTGTGAAGCTTAAAGCTCTGAGCTTTAAAGCTTCAAGCAATGAGCTTTAAACTCAAAGCTTTACTGCTTTAAGCTCCGAGCTGTAAAGCTTAAAGCTCGGTGCTTAAAGCTTGTAGCTTAAAGCTTTAAAGCTTGGAGCTTAAAGCTCGGTGCATAAAGCTTTAAAGCTCGGAGCTTAAAGTTTGAAGCTTAAAGCTCATTGCAAAAAGCTTTTAAGCTCGGTGATTAAAACTTTAAAGCTCGGAGCTTAAAGCTCGGTGCTTAAAGCTTGGAGCTTAAAGCTTTTAAGCTCGGAGTTTAAAGCTCGGTGCATAAAGATTTAAAGCTCGGTGCTTAAAGCTCAGTGCTTAAAGCTTGGTGCTTAAATCTTTAAAGCTATGAGCTTAAAGCTCGGAGCTTAAAGCTCGGAGCTTAAACTGGGAACTTAAAGCTCGGTAAATAGCTAGCATAACCGAGCTTTAAATCTTTTTGCAACGAGCTTTATGTTTCAAGCTTTAAGCTCCGAGCTTTAAAGCTTAAATCCATGAACACAAACAATACTCAATGAATTTGAATTTGACATAGTGCCAAATATTGTGATCTGTGGACAATTCAGGCAAAATTAAATTAAATTTGAATTATTATTATTATCATTATTATTATTCTCATGGGACTTTTGAAAGTTGGGAATTTTAAAACTAATCTCTAATTAACTCAAAAGTAAAAAGAAAAATTATTAAAAAAAATCTCGCGTACCAATGTTGTACGCCCCACTAATAACGTAGAAGGGGTGGTACTTTCAGATGATAATATTATGTTAGCACAAAAGAAGTATAAGTTGGAGAATTTGATTTTATTAAATGTTCGATTTTGTTTCGAAAGCATTTTCCATGATTGTTGTTTTGCTAATATTTCTCTATATCTTTAGTTTGTTGTGTATCGAGATTTGTCAGACCAAATAGGAATTACGATGGGACATCACAAATCCGTATATCTAGTTTGAATAATGTTTTTATATATGTTACGGCCTCCGTGGTCGAGGGGTAAGGTTCTCGACTAGCAAACCGAAGATCGCGTGTTCAAATCCTGGCGTGCGCAAGTAAATTGTATTTGACTGATTTGTGTTATTTCACAAATTATTAATTTAAAATAATATGAGGTATATTTGAGGCACGTATGGCGCTGATGTAAGACCACCGTTCAGTTTTTTTTTTTTTTTTTTTTCACCTTCTCCACTACCTTCAGCGTCACAACATACTCCAATTGGGGGTGCTATAGTCTCACTGGCTCCACTATCTCACTATTGGAAGCAGTTGGGACTTTTGTGCGGTATTCACATATAAAAAAATACTTACTGAACTTAGGTACTCTCAGTATCGTCCTGGTGAAAGATTACTATTCGGTATCGAAAATTGTTTGAAATGGCTGTATCCGTGTTTTACGACCAGATCTAAATAGCCAGGTGCTTCCCATCCTTATTCTTCACCAATTTCTTTCCAGTCCCTTTCAGCCTTGTGAGCCAGAAATTGAGGATTCCATATTCCCGCTGACCAGTGATAGAATATAATTATTTTTGTGCTTCAAATCTGACGTCCGATTGACCTGAAACTCGCAGATAGATAGATAGAAAGGGGAACAAATTGGGGAGGCGGTGTGACCTCCACTTTCGGTGATTTGTTATTAAATGAATCAGACAGTATACAGGCAACTCGCATTGTAATATCACCATTCAGTCTTCGAAAATATAATCTGCTTATGAATTACTAGTCCTTTTTGAAATGGCGCGCAAAATTTCTGGCTGCGTAAAAGCTTACATATCCCAAATTTAGTAAAAAAAAGTTCTGGCTTGTTTCCAAAAAAAGACACTTTTACAAGTGTGTTATAACAGAATAAATCAACCAATTATTCATTCATATAAACTCAATAACTCAATCCTTACCTCTGTCGAAGAAATTAATGACCTGGGGATAACTTTCGACTCTAAATTAAACTTTATATCGCATATAAATAATATTAATAATAAAGGAATGAAAATGCTAGGCTTCATTCTTCGAAATTCCAGAGGTACAAGAATATTTCAACATTAAAAATTTTGTATACATCCCTGGTTCGTAGTCAAGTCGAATATAACTCCTCGATCTGGTCCCCCCACTACAAATTACATTCAGATTCAATCGAAAAAATTCAACATAAATTCCTAAGACACATTAATTTTAAACTCGGTATTCCCATTGAAAATATAAACTATAATTACTTGATGAAAAATCTAAATTTATTAAAACTCTCAGATCGAAGAATTATATCCGACTTAATATTTATGTTCAAAATTGTAAATGGTAGTATAGACAGTCCTGATTTAATTAACCTCATTGAATTTCATATACCCACGAGAGCTACTCGTTCTAAAATTTTGTTTAAATGCAACAATATCAGGACTGAGTATTCCAAACACTCGCTTGTACCTAGGTTGCATGAAGTTAGTAATAGATACGCAGATGTGGCAGATCTATTTAACTGCACGCAAGGTACCTGAGGGCTATGCTATCAAATCTTTTCAATCTAATTGTCTACAGGCGACAATACGTCACAGGCCGTCTTTCACATTACGAGAACTCGCCAGAAGGTTCGAGTCTACGGCCTAGGCATAATTGCCGCGCCGCCGAAACTTCGCGAAAGGTCCAGACCAAACGAGTGGCCTCGATTTAGTTGCCATTTATCTACCTACTGCTGCCACCAGCCGAACAATATAAATAAGCCCGACGCAGCGAGCATATTATTAGTATTCAGTATTTACTAACGCCGACCACTACTACCTACCGTAACTCTGACCCAGTTTTGCGAGCATTCCATAGTATTGTGCATAAAATAAACGTGAAATATTGCGATTGTAAATCAGCTTTCAACTTATCAATAAACGCTATACGTGAGTTGGAGAGATCCTTCATTTATACACCACGATAACCACAGTACTATCCTTTCACTGCCATTTCCATTTTTTCCAATTTTGTAATATGTAATGTTGTTAAATAACAAACCCAGCAAGTCAAAATAAAGAGTAATGTGCTGCAATTATGCAAGATTATATTGTTTAAATGAAAATTGTGAAAATACATTATTTAATTAAATAAAAATTACTTTCGCATGCTGGGATTTGAATCTGCGACCTCCGAATTCATAGTCGAGACCCTTACCGCTCGACCATGAAGGCCGTGAAAATAAAATGTACGATACACTCCTCAATATCTCCCTAATGAAAGACCACCATTCATAATCAAAGCGTTGCTTTATTGGTGACCAAATCTGAATAGCCAGGTACTTTCCAAACTTCCTTTTTCTCATCTTCAACCTTACAACATTCCGCAACTGTGGATGCCAGAGTCCCCCTCGATCCGGTGATTCTGGAACAGTTGGGACTTGTGCGATATTCAAAAAAAAAAAAAAAATTATTTTTATTGGGTCATAGACAACACAGGGTGAACACAAAAAATGAAAAACAACAAATTTCTCAAGTAGTTTTTATTAATTTAAAAATCAAAGGTCTTCCAATTCTAAAGCATTTGTTTTTTTAATATTTACTACAATTATAATATATTTTTGAAGTCTTTCCATATACAATTGAATTCAAGACGGATTTCTTAAATATTATAAGATACAGGATGCGGGAGGTTCAGATATTGATATGCTACACCCGCCCACCGAGGTGGGACCTATCCAAGACTTTAGCGCACCGATCACCAAATGCACTGTACACAATATCATTACTAAAAAACAAAAATATTGAAAAATTTTACTTTTTTTTAAATTAAAATTTCACAAGTGAAATATACAAAATTACACTTTATTAATTTATTATGTACGGTTAAATAAAAACATAACTTTTACGTATTAAAATAACAGAATTATTTTTAACTTATTTTTTCATTTTCATTAAAACGCAATCACATAAAAAATTGACGTGAAATTCACAAATAATTGATTTAATATTTGTTAAATGCTAATAATTTAACAAAGCTTTTCATTTTTTGGTTCTGGAATTTAGCTTTAAAGTTGAGTGTTATTTATAATAATATGCGTACAATTTTTTTTTCTTTGTTCTTTTTTTAATCAATTTTGTCAAAATATTTGTATGTACAAATGTGTTTTGTCTATCAATAAATAATGAGATTTTAATGTCAAAAGTGACCAATGTAACTAAAGTCTTCGATAGCTTTCCATTGTTATGAATATTATTGTATTTTCAACATGACTTCTTCAATCTCTTGGGTCAAATCCATAATCTAATTATTTCACATTTTCTTCTTAATTTTAAATGTTTTTTTATACAAGTTATTCAATTTAAATGATTGTTTCAAGTGCCCTTTTCGTGAATAATAAATACAAAAAAAATTCAACAAAAACAAAAAAAAAACAATAAATATTGCATCCAAAAATATTTTTTTTAAGGTTCAAATGACAATTATAATTTTACAAAAGCTGTTTTAATTAAGTTGCCTGAAATTTTAAAATAGTTGTCTTTAAATAAATTTGAAAATAAAAGGCTGTCCATTTTACAAAAATAGCTGCAGAGCATTGTTTTGCGAAAATATTGAAAAAAAATAATTAAATCAGTCGAAAAAATTCAAAAAATGTAGAATAAAATAAATATTTGAAATACAAAAAAATGTGTGTATTTAAAAAGCAATTATGTATTGAAATAAAAATATAATGGCAAATCTTAAAAATATATGTTTTACTAATTTGATTTAATCCCATAAGCATATTTAAAATTGAAAAAATATTGATTAATTATGTATTTAAAAAAAAAAAATCATTAATATGCATCACATGTTTTAAAAATTTCAATAATTTGCATTTGAATGGAAAAAAATGATTATATATATTTTTTAAAGATAAGATGATAAGAAATAATAAAGAAACAGTATTTTTGTCTTAAAATAAAAATGTACACATTCCATATATAAATATATAATTCCACTAAACGTCTTACTGCTACGAATCACTATTTATATTATTTTATTTGATTCCTAAAGATAGATTACAAAAAAAATCTTAACAACTTGTTACAACATAATATTATCATTATTTACAATTTATATAATCTTTATATTCATAGTGTGTTGTTACATTGAGCTCAAAATGCAAAAAATGTAGCAAATAAATAAATAAATAATGTCACTTAAATGCAACACTGATTTAAAACAAAAATAATGTTGTCGAAAAAACATCGTTGAATCTCTCTCAGTTACACTGTACTGTTTATACAGAGAAGATAAAGAGAAGCTATCGGTGGTACGCTTTTAGCAAAAGGTTCCTAGTTTGATTCTCTGCAAATCTAATTTTCTGTTCGCCTTTAATAGTATGTATTTATGAATTCATTACGGTCGTAGTGATTCCCAAAGTTTGTAATATTGTACATTTGGGGGAGCACTGGAGAGATTCAGTGGAGCTCTTAAGGCAGTGAGAATACGTCATTTCCCTACATGTTCCACTTGACAATAGTATACAGTAAATGCATTGTAGCAAGAAACATACTAATCCAGATGTTTTTGTTTCCAAGGGAACAAAAACTGCATTTAAACATCGGTCAATTTTCAAGATGGCAGTTCTGAACAAATGCACTTTCGGTAGTATAGTTTCATTTCTGTTTTGCAACATAATCAATGTTATTTATTGATTAAAAAAAAGGTATTTTCCTGAAGGGTTAAATAAAAATATTTTCGAAAAGCGGGTGGTTAGACAAAAAAGTTTGAGAATCTCTTCATTTAGAGTTATTAATGAATTCTGAGTTCTATATAATTCATTTATTCGCTACAGCTTTTCCGTTAAAAATAATTAAAAAAAACAAGTGACTTTTCAAATAATTTACAAAATGTTTCAAATTTACAATTCAACCTTTCAGCCGCATTAATTTTTCAACGAGATTTTTCATCTCGATAAAAAAATTGCAATTCTTAATTACTTTTACTCTTCTCATTTTAAAACCACTACAGGGTGATCTAAAAGTATTTCATATTTACAAGTCACAAATTTCAACTACCATTCGGTTATGGCAAATTTTCTTTTACTCACTAGAGTTTTTTAAAAACTATGTACAAAAAAAATCTACCATATTACGTGTTCTAGCATTCGCAACATCAAATCTGTCCACAATTCTAATGAAATCTTTGTACACTAAAATATTACCTTAAGGCTATGTTTTTAATTTAAAAATGGCTACTTATTTCATAACATTATTTTTTTTCAATAAGATTATATTTTTATATAAATGTCCATTCACTTTTTTACAAAAACACTGATTGTACGTAATAATAAATCACTTTTTCATTACATTTATGATAATTTCTTGTAATCTTTAAACAAAAATTGCATTAAATTTAATGTCTTAATTACGAAATATTTTCAGAAAATACTTCGCAATTTTTTAACAATTTTCGTGTCACAATATTATTCCGTGATAATTTACATTAAAAAATCACAAATAATATGATATTTATTATGATCTGGAAACATTAAAATTAAACACTAACTGCAGAATAAAATATAAAATGACTAAAATATCTAATTACACAAAGAAAAAATATCACAATCCATAACGCTTATAATATTTAAAAATAAATTGCATTCTACAGCTGTGGATCTGTTTGAAAAAGAACAATATTAAAAAACAAATTGATGATTAAATAAATATGTTTTTAAATACGATTACAAAAATCTTCTTGAAATATGGAGGAAAAACGTCAAAGATAATTAATAATTATATGAAAAGAAAAACAGAACAGTAATATTTTATTAAAACTATTTCTGATTCTAATGAGGTGTTCTCGTTAAAAATGTACAACTGTTTCGCTTGCTGACGGCATCTCAAGCCATTTGTTTAAAAATTAAAAGCTGAACACTATGCACTATGGACTAAGGAGTTTGCCAATGAATAATTGTTCATCAAACCTAAGCAAGAATTCACATGAAAGTAAGTATGATTGGTAAATATCTATGAAATAATTATAATACATCTACCAAAGTATTAATATGTTTTATTGCACTAGTTATGTATTGTAGCTCCGACGTTTTTCTACGTGATTATTGCGTCTAGCAATCACTGTATGGCGGCAAAACACGCTGGTGTGTGCCGTGTCCGTGGCCCGGACAGAGAACTTTGCTCGTTACGTCATTGTCAGACTTCAAGACCGCGGCGAGGGTCCGCATGTTGCTAGGATCCTGTGGGTGGTACGCATACATCGGGCGTTCGGCGTGTCGTTCGAGGCTGTCGTTCCATCGTGTCGTGTTATATTTTCCATGCGGAATCTGATGTTCGAGAGGCACAGGCGAACGATCGTATCGGTGACGATCTCCCGGACTGTACGAAATTAGCGGACGGTGATCTCCGTAAAACTTGGCTTGGTGTCCGAGTTGATCGACGGGTCTTACGAAAGCTTCTCCGTGTCCGGTAGAGTTATCGTCGGACATATCTGACATCAATGTTTCATTTCGTTCGATTTCCTCGTAAACAGGATCATCGTGGATGTCACGGAATTCTTGTTCGCTGCCGCGTCGGTATCCAACCCGTCCGATTTCTGAGTAAGTGTGGGAGTGGGGGTGGTAGTGGTGTTGGCGCGGGTGTCCGGCGGCGGCGTTGTGTTGGAGGCGGACAGAGTCGGTGTTGTGATGGCGTTCTCGCGTCCGGTTGGGGTCGCGGCGCGGATGTTCAGAGTGCTGCAGAGTTCCGGCTGATGTCATCATCACTTGCGGTTGGTGTTTAGAAGAAGTGCTCTAAAAATGAAAAATCATTAGATAATTAATACCAGTTTCAGTAACACTTAAGATTTTTATAGAATTTGACTATATTATAAATTGCTGCACTAAGTGATTTCATGTATCACATAATATTTAAATGCGAATGTACATTGTTAATTATTTTGATAGTTTTAGATAATGATTTTTTTTGAGCGAATGGAAGTGGCATGCAGTCCATAGAGGACATTATTTTATGCACCACCCAAACATTATAAAGAAGGAAAATAGGTCAAAAAATTTCAGAAAGACAGCATTTATAATTTTCTCGACATCCAACAATTTTTAATAGGTCTTATTAAAATAAATGTTTGATAACGAAACTGACAAAATTTTACGACAATTATTAGAATTTATCAAGTCATTTTAGAGAAGAGAAAGACGTTTCAAAAATTAAATCTTAATGTATAATTTTAGTATCAATTTCACAATGATCATTAATAATACTTATAAAATAATTGTGAAATATTATTAAATTTATTTCTTAATAATATCAGTGTTTGTTCATTTGCTAGCAGTATTTGTTACAGATATTGCTTTCTAGGCCTGTAAAAGAATTCAATAAAAAATATTTTTTAAATCAAATTAAAGCAGATACTTTGTTAGTTATAAAACAAACCCCAAAATTAACTGTTAGTTATATTGATAATAATTTAGTTTTTAAAAAAACTTGTCAATGCAAATATTTGTTATTAAAATCACAATTAGGTTCATGGAAACTATTTAAATGAGCATCAAATTAATCGAATTAGTCGCCAATCGATTTAATAATTTAATTTATCGATCGCAAAAATAATAAATGGATCTCAAAAATAATAAATGGAAATCAAAAATAATAAACTGAAATCAAAAATAATAAACGGAAATCAAAAATAATAAATGGAAATCATAAGTAATCAAACTGAAATCTAAAATAATTAATAGAAATCAAAAAATATATACATGATAAAACCGTAATGTGATCAATAAAGACATTAATAGACAATTTTCAGAATTTTGGGCATCAAATCTACATTAATTTGGTGTTCAATTATCATATTTTACAAACCATGGTTTATTATCAATGATAATTCAATAACAACAATTTAACACTTTATAAAAACGTAACATTTAATATTGTTAACTACGAATTGTTTTTAATTATTATATTAAATTATCATTGAATTGCTGTATTAACTTTTAAAGCATGTTGTTAGTAAGCAAATCAAAACAAGCAAAATTAAAGCACTTTAGCAGAACTTTGATAATGATGATGATGATGATGAAAAATGACCAACTGAAAAAAAAACTATTATTTTCAGAAATGACAAAACCAATTCAAAAAATAAACAATGTTGACGAATCTGAAAAAAAAATCTAATTAATTATGTCATAAAAATATTCAAACGGTTTAAAAATAATCTAGATTGAATTTCAAATTATAATTTTCAGAATGTCTAAAATGACACCCCTTCATAATTTATTCGTTAAAAAAAATCATGCTACCATAATAACAAAATAACAATATGTAAGGTCAGATTGTTTCACAGAATTTGAACAATTTACCAAATTTCAAGTTCTGTAAGTTCTATTAAAGTTATTATATCATTATTGTTGTTTCACATAACTGAAATGATAACAGAAAATAAAATAGAACTGATGATTTATTCAAATTCTGTGAAACAACTGGCCCTAAGTATTTATAAAAATTATGAGAAAAGAATGTAAGATAAATGCAAAAATATTGTGCAACTACAAAATTATGGTAATCATGCAACAGACAGCAAAGTTCCTTTCCACATTATTTAGCTAATAGTTTAATGAGATTTTTTTTAAATTTCAATTCTTAACCTGTTGACTGCCTATGTAACCTGTATTTCCCAATTCCCGGCAGAACGCAATTTCTAATCCATGTCACCAAAAGGAATATTATTTTTCTAAGTGTGAATTTTTTTAATCAATAATCACTCAAAATACTTAAAAAGGCAAGTTATACATGTTAACACATTCACAAACACGTCTATTGAAATCGTTTTAGAGGAGATGTGATATGACACAACGTCCATTGGCATTATTTTAAAAGAGATGTAATATACGTCCATTGACATTGTTTTAGAGGAGATGTGGCGTGACACAATGTCTATTGACATTGTTTTAGAAGAGATGTGATATGACACAACGTCCATTGGCATCGTTTTAGAAGAGTTGTGATACGACATAAACTCAATTGACACTGTTTTAGGGGAGAAATGATAAGACACAACATAAGTATTCATCTTTTAGTCAGGGATGCGATACGACGCAACGGACAGGGAAGTCAAGATTTGTATTGTAGTATGTGGCCTATCTATTTGCGTCACAATGCAAACACTTCTATACTTGATAGTGTCACACCTAAGGTTTACATTTTTAATTATTGATTTTCATTAACTCCACAAAATACATCTGTCATATGACAAAACACATGTGACAGCATGTGTGGTATCACGAACCTCCATTTTCCGGCTAGTGTCCATCAATGTGTTAATACCCCATACAAAAAATTATGCTACAACAATCTTAAAAAGATACATCTTACATCATACATCTTTGAAGATTTAACCGTTGTGGTTGTTTATTTTTGTCATTACAAAGAGTATGTATTTTGTAAGAAACTTTATGGTTCTCTTCAAGAGGCTGTATCGATAGGCATACTGCTGCTGCATAGCTTTAATTAACTTGTCACTCTTTCTCATGAACGATGCACGTAACACCAGAAAGAGACAATACAATGGAGCTCTCAGCAATAGTACCCTTATAATCTATTGTCATCATAACTGCATTGCTTAAATTTGGAATGGAACTTAAGATTTTTTGCATTCAAGCTTCATGCTACGCACTCTATAAAACAAAGCGAATGGTCCTCTGTCTCACCTTCCAAGTGCCGCTCATGGCGGTCGTCGAGAGGGGGTTCTGAACGACCCCCCATCCCTGCTCCGTCTGTTGTACCGACATCTTAACGGAAAAGCATGAGGGCGATCGTGACCGATTCGAGTTATGTGAATTATGGGAATTGTGCGACGTGCAATCATTGTAGTCCATCTGAAACTCGACTGGAACAGGTGTGCCGACGCGGTTGTTCTGATTGGAACTATTGCTGTGGCTGTTGATCATCTGACTGCCTTGGTTGTTGATGGAGGGCATGCTCAGGGAGTGGGGGGTCTGGACTGCGGAGTCAGGGGCGTACTGCGGGTTGGTGAGGGCGGGGTAGCTTGGCTCCTGGCGCCAGGGACGCGGGGAGTCCAGCTGATGCTGCAGGCGCTCGCATGTCTGCTGCTGAAGTTGCTGAAGCTGCTGCAGCTTCTCCTGGTGCCGGAGAGTGTAGCGCTGTTGACGGGGACCAGGGTTAGCACACACACCAAGGAAGAAGGATGGCTATATGAAATGCTTTCAAATTATGCTATTTGGATTCTCCTAACACTAGAAGTTTTGTGTAACAGTGGACCTCGCGTCCGGTACTTAAATACCTACCTAACTAACCAACAAACATGACAGATGAAATGCCAAATGGTGGACAACAGGACTGCTATGCTAGTCAGCAATAAGTTTTTAAGATTTCATTACATTGGTTTCTTGCAAAATGTTCCAACACAGATGTTCGCCCCGTGAGCTTTTTTTGATATATTTAATTTATCTATTCTTTTTACATATTTCAACAGATGTCAATAGAATAAAGAATAACCTACATTTTAAGCCCAGTTTAAGTCCTATTTGACCTATACCTTCAATCTGCAAAATACTGATTTGACATATACCTTCAATCTGCAAAATACTGATTTGACTTATACCTTCGATCTGCAAAATACTGATTTGACATATACCTTCAATCTGCAAAATACTGATTTGACTTATACCTTCGATCTGCAAAATACTGATTTTATCTATACCTTCAATCTACAAAATATTGAATTGTCCTAAACCTTCAATCTGCAAAATAATTATTTTATATTTTTTGTCAATTATAGACGTATGTGACAGCCAGGATTAATAAAAATAATTTACACCTTATTTTATGTTATACACACTGTCCAGAAACTCGTAGTATAAGCGGGAAGCTGATGAATCCACATCACATTTGAATTCGATTTTATGAAACATCAAATTTTCTAGTAAATCGAGTCTGAGGTTGAATTTTAGAGGTCAAATTTGAAAAAATAAGTCGTTGGGTGTTAATATCAGCTGTTTAATGTATTTTAAAATACATCGAAGCGTATACCCGGCTCCAAAAGTGTTAACACTTTAAATGTTTTAGTCAATTCGTGAGAAATAGTTTGGATGCAGGTGAATTCTCTAGTTGATGTTTTGTATATTCTTGTCAATTGATATCTGTATCTGTTTTTTCTCCTAAATAAAAAAAAAATAATAAAAAAATAAAAAATAAAATAAAAAAAATGCAAAAATAAAAATTAAATGTTCATATTGAACTAAAAAATGTGTTATTGGATTCTCTGTGACGTAGATCCACCAGTTTTCCACTTATACTACGAGTTTCAGGACACCGTGTATAGCAATAAACACATAACTATAATATTTAGTTAGTAATAACGTAGATCACTGTAGAAATGTATTATAAATTTGTACAGCGCCCTTGAGGTGATTTCGCACAAAAACGGCGCTATACAAGTCATCCAATTATTATTATTATTATTTGTATATTTTATTACATCTGTTGTTTTAAATTTATTAACTTGATTGATTTGATTTTAAAATTTCGTTAACTTAAAACAGAATTCTCCATTTTGTAAAAGCTTAAATCAATGGCGAAGAACAAAGGAGCATAAACCAAGTATCGATATAGTACCTACTTGTACAGAACCACGAAGTATTTTTAACATCTTTATAAAAATTCCAACAAATTCATTTCAAAGCATTTCATTTAACTACAGGCAAGAAAAAGATTTCTCCAAGCGCTTTGCAACCAAAATACATCGGAAAATAATAAAATTAATTTTCAAAATACAGGGGGTTTGGCAATCGAGGTATCCCTTTTCCAATCAAAATTATCACATTAATTACCAAATTCGCTGTATATGAAATAATAATGTTTTTTAGACAGAAGAAAGACAAATAGCTAAAGCAATAAATATTTTGGTGTGCAAAGCGCAAATACACATTGAGGGGTCTAAAATATATTTATTCCATTCACCACAATACAGAAATGTTCAGTGATATAGAATACAAAAGATTGGCTACCTAGACACAAATTCTTACCACATTTAAATAGTCCAGTTTGTGTGTAGAGTTGACTAAATTTCAAGTGTATTCTTTACCACTAAACGTGACCCATAACATACACCATCAAAGCAAGCATAGAAATTTTTATTAAATTATTTATTTTAAGTTGTTTACAAGTATTTGTTTCAAGTCATTAAAACCAAAAGGTAATGTGTCCAAAAAATGTTTTCGTAAAATTGTATGCATTTTTGGGTGACCGGGTATGTCATCAAAATGACAATTCAACACACCTCCAAAAAGTGATATAAAGTCATGAAAAGTGATGAAACAAAAACTAGGTTGAATTTTCATTTTGACGAAATATCATGGAACTGCATTTTTGTAGGCCTAACTCAACGCCGACATGTCACCTTTTTGATTTAATTATCATAGAAAGCATAAAATGTAAACAAAAATTTGTTAATATTCTTTGGGTACCTAAATATATTTCTGAAATACTAAAAGAAATGCGAGGAAAAATACATTGCAAAAGTTAAAAAATTACTTAAAATTGAACCAGAACTCAAAAAGACGTATAAATTTGTTGATATTATTTCCCCTACACCAATTCTGCAATATTTCTGGAAAAAACTGATGGATCCTGGATTAGTAGAATACGAAAAGGCACCTATGAATCTGAAAAAGAAAATAGTAGAAAAAAGAAGAAGAAGAAGGTAGGTACCAGACTTTAATTTGCAGCAAGGTTAGGTTAGATGTCACTGATATGTACTAAAATACAAGTGTAATTTATTGTATTTTTGGCAGTTGCGTTGTGAAAAAAAAAATTTAAATTTTACTATAATTCAAAAACTATTATAGATAAATAGAATAATAATAAATTTAAAAAAACATAACAATATTTCATGACAGTGAAACGAAATTAGTATCAATAAATAAAATAAAAGTATAAATAATGGATTCGCTCAGTTCGGCAAACATCTCTCTCAAAATTAATGAGATATTGAAGCAAACATACATCTCCCTCAATATTCATCTTTACATTTAAAAGAAAAAAGTTGCTAGAAATCTTGATAGAAATAATTATGTTATACAATAATCTTCACTAAAATACTAACTAACCATCACGCCGTTTCTCCGTAGGGGTAGGCAGAGAGGACGGACCGCCAAACAAATCGGTCTTGGCACACACTTCTTGCCTCATTCGCATTCATACATCGTCTCATACATACTCTTGTATTATTCTGACTCTTGACATGGCCCGACTCAAATATCTGATTCACTTGATCGTGCCATGTCTTCCTCAGGCATCCCCGGCTTCTATATTTTTTTCCCTCATTCGCTCTACACGCCCAAACCATCTAAGCGTCCCTTTCTTAATCTTACTCATCATGCTTACATCAGCCTTGCACTCTTTACAAATCTCAACATTTTTCACACAATCATACTACATGGTTTTACCACACTTACGCCTCAAGGATCTCATTTCTACAGCATTCAGTCTACTTTCATCCTTTCTCTGCCAGTTCCATGCCTCACTTCCATATATCAGGGTAGGTACCAACATTCCATTGTGGACTGCTAACTATAATAAAGATAATCTTAACTATAATAATTAATATGGTTGTACATATTTAGCAGCTCTAGTTAATGATCTCTGGCATCATGAAATTTACACTGCTATGCGTTGGATCTATCTGAAATTTCAAGGTTATCGCAACTGTTTTCAGATCGCAATGTCAGCTTTGAAATATATGCAAAATGATGTCATATTATAGTTAGTTAGTTATATATATTTTTTAATTAAATTTGATTCAATTATGTACTATGAACTTTTGAGAACAATTTGAAAAATTCCACCGAAATTAAAAAAAATTTAAATAAATGATATACGACATAAATGAATGATAAATGATATAAGATACAAAAAAAAAATAGTTTCATAAAAAAATTAAAAAATGTAATTTAGTTTTTTAGGTTCATTAAATGTAACAAACAACTGCCAATATAACACAATAAAATATATTTAAGAAAGAGATTATGTTCTACCAAAATTTGAGAAAGCCACTTTCCTTTGTCCAAAATCAAAAATAATTATGATAAATGATATATAAAAGCTCGCAGAATTAAAAAAAAAAACACCAAAAAGTTAGTTAGCGAAGGGTAGAGGTAAATGTTAAAAGAGGTTTAGCAAACAAAAAACGCTGAAATGTTTTAGGTTAAGAAATAAGAATGTTTTTCATAATGTGCTTGTTTTAAATGTCAACAGGTAATATTCAGATATGCTGGACATCGTTAATACGCACAAATTATTAAAAAAAACTCTTTGTATCAGTACAATTACAATGCAGACCATCTATTTTAGTCTACGGAAACGCAAAATAATGCATTTTAATAGCTATTTTGTTATAATCAAAATTGATAAATTCGTTGTGTTCACTTGGCGGTCATCTTGAATAATATGAAAATAGGTTTTTAGGTTAGTTTTTTTTTCTTATATTAATTTTTTTAAAAGAAAAAAAAACTAGCCTAAAAACCTATTTTCATATTTCAAAACGTGGCGTAAACAAAATATGTTAAATTATCAGTTAATTTGTTTTTAAGAGATAGCTATTTAAAAGTAACCGACGTTTTGATCATAATCAAATGATCGCAAGCAAAAAGATCATAATCAAATGATCATATATCTCAAATGGTCGTAATCAAATGATCGTAACTCTCAAATGATCATAATCAAATGATCGTAATTCTCAAATAATTGTAATCAAAGGATCGTAAGCAAAATGTTAGTAAGCAAAATGATCATAAGAAAAAGTGATTGTAAGCAAAATGGTCATAAGCAAAATGATCGTAAGCAAAATGAACGTAAGCAAAATGATCATCGGCAAATAAAAAGCAAATTGATAAGTAAAAGATCATAATCTCTCCTAAGCGCATTTGACCGTATTATTTGTTTGGAATCATTTACTTATTAATTTGCTTTTTATTTGCCGATGATCATTTTGCTTACTATCATTTTGCTTACGATCCTTTGATTACGATCATTTGATTACAATTATTTGAGAGTTACGATCATTTGATTATGATCATTTGAGAGTTACGATCATTTGATTACGACCATTTGAGAGTTATGATCATTTGATTATGATCATTTTGTTTGCGACAATTTTACCTATAACTCTATTTAAATGCATTATTTTGATTCTCCGGTGACTGAAAAAGTGAAGTAAATTATTATTAAACTGATCAAAGTGTTTTATAAATAATTTGTGGATATGTCCAGAGTATTTGGATATTTACCATCAACATATATGACAAAACAATCACTTTTCAATTGTCAATAACTAAAACAAGGGTAACTCATTGTGAGAGAGAGTAATAAAGAAAAAAGGTCGGCCACCGATCAGATGGCCTGACGATTTAAAGTGAACTGTCCGCTTTGGATGGGTGAGAGTTGCAAAGAATTCACAAAATTGGAGATATTTGAGGAAGGCAAAAATCTGGATGCCAGAAGACTTATAATAAAGAAACTTAGCAAAAATCCTTTCGTAGAGGATTTTAAAAGTTAGCAAAAGCAAATATTTAAAACAAGAATTGTTAAGACATGGCCTTGGTGGGAAGAAGGCTCCGTTAGTTATCTGGGGAGTTAATTATCATGTTGTAGAACCAGGGGATCTAGCACGATCAAATCGATAATTTAACAATATCGAATCGATAGGCTTAACTTCTAACGATTTTTTATCGAAATCGATAGCCAAACTGATATAGACATGAAATAAATAATCATTTTACAATGGCAATACTGGTGGATCTGTTTATGTATTGACATTCCTAAATGCCAACTCAAAAATGAGTAAATTGACAATGTCGAACTGAAATACTAACTTTAACATACATCAGCAATCCGTACAAACTTTTTGGCACTAAAAACGAGTTAATTAGTTAACGAGGTCTTTGGCCATAACTTGTGATATTTGAACAACTTTTGTTTCTCTAACTTGATTGACATCTTTCAAATCTAAGGGCTTCGTTAGTTCGCCTCCTTTCATGAATAAGCAAGTAATTTTGTATAACGAACGACATTATTGAAAAAGTTGTGTATATTGACAGTTTAACTGGCACCTGGGAGGCTGCGCTAAAAGTGGCGGTTTTTGTCTACAGAATGTCGGAATCATATGCTTGTTCATCCTCACTAATATCGTCATCTAATTATAGGTGTTGACGGATTTAGTCAATATCATATTGATAGGGGGTTTTATCGATTGACCGTGCTAGATACCCAAGAGACATGTCTAAGCACCAAATGACAACCGCATTGAGTTTTTTTAAAGGGACTGGGCTATTGTCAAAGGGATAAGGTGAAATGTGGGATATAGCACAAAGGGTCTTTGGCCTGAGGATAGACATTCTCAGCCTCCACATTAATAAATAATAAGCAAAATTTAAGCATTGCATTTTTAATGCATTTTAAAATATTTGATACAGGAACGATATCAGATTCCAAAAAATATAGAAAACTTGTTAGTTGAGGGTTAATTTTTTGAAAAATACGAAAGAGGAAAAGACAAGAATCAAACTACTTTTTTGTTAATAGAAAAAAGACCTGTTTTTGGATGTGAAAAATTGATCTGACAACTTACCATAATATTTGTTTTATTATTTTATAATTATTTCATTAAAAAATAATAAACACAAAACAGACAATAATAAAAATGATTATTGTTAAAAACAAATAATGAACACAACAAAATGAACAAACACTGATTGAAACAGACACAAAATGATTTATTATAAAATGGTTTGATTTGACCTTATAATAAAAAATGTTAGAGCAGATAATTTATTGTTGATTAATTACTAAAATATTAAAATATAAAAATTATGGAGACTTTTCAAATTTTGTAATTCAAAAAAAAAATATTATTGCCGAAAAGTAGAAAAGACCGTCATGCCAGAAATAATACAAAAGTGACTTTCACAAATTTTGAAAAAAAAAATTGTAAAAAAAAAAAAAATTTATCAAGACATCATCATAACCTATTTTAAACAAATTAAACGCGTGTGTAAATGTACCTTGCTGCAAATTGTGTCTGTATCCGGGCGGTAGCCTCGAAGATCCAGTGTTGAGTGGATTACGCAGGTGCGACATTGGGGCTGAGACATTGGACGAAGACCGCTCGCTGCTATTAGGCGAATTAAAATACGCCCCGCTCTGACTGGCCGGTTCTCCCGGTGAATTATTGTACTGCGTCGAATTTCGTCTATTCCTGTGTTGATGGTAGCTATGGGCCGCAGCCGCCGCGGCCAAACTCGCCACGGCTGCGTTATTTATGACGTGATTGTTGTTGTGGTTGTTATTGTTGACAACGACATTCAGGTTGTTGATGACGAGGTTGTTTGTTGTCGACGCAGAAACGGACGAACTGTGGCCCTGTTTTGTTTTCAATGGAAAGTGAACAAAATATAAATTATAAATAAACACCAAATGCTTTAAACATTAGACATACCTAACTTATTTTTTCGATGTAATTAACACATTATGGTTGACTCATAGATAATAGAAACAAGGGATATGGGCCATGAACCAGCATTAGTGTCGCCAACATCGTTCACCGATACTATTGCAAATTGCATCTACCCACAGCATTGTTTTTATCTGCACACCAAAGGCAAAACATTCATTGCATACCCGCTCTGATAGTCCCAGCAGTTTAGTCATAGCTCAGTGACAGATGGCAGCTTCCGTGTCACATCTCTCTTTGTTTCTATTACGTATGTCGAGGACTAAAAGATATACAAAGTTATCTACAAATAACTTACCAAAAAATTTGAGGGCTAAAGTCAAATATGTTATCTACAAAAAAACAATACCAATACTAACTGAGCCCTTATGCCGAAAAGCAACAAAATGTAAGATAGAGAATTCTGAAATTTTGGCTGTTAAACAATTTATTTGACTGTAAAAACCTTCCGGAAGAAATTCTCTAAAAGGTAGTAAAAACCCTGTCAAAATCCGTTGCGTAGTTTAGAAGAACTAAGGGCACAAACAGACAGACGCAAACACACGCAGAAATTTTCAAAAATTTTAAAATTAAAAATTTGAGACATGTTAAAAACACATAAACAAATAACACAATGCAGAATTAAAATTTTATCAAACAAACTGTCAGTTTCAATTTAGTAATGGCCAACTTGCATAAAGAGCGCGCTCACTCACTATAGGCCTTGTACTGTCGTACTTGTACTGTGGGTTAGCTGGAAGAAATAGCATACAAGCTATACCCCTTGTACTCCTGTAATACCTTGTATTTTTGTGCAATAAATGTTTTTTGAATTTGAATTTGTGGTTGAGATTTAAAAACTTTTTTTGCTGTACATGGCACGTAATTTGAATGGGTCTGCACAAAAACAGCGTTATTTCAGTAACGCAATTATTGATATGTCTTTTTGTAGATAATGTTATTTGACTTGAAGGCCTAGAATTATTTTTATGATTTTTCTAGTTAGCGTTGTTTGACTTTAAGCCCTAGATATTTGGTTTAGCATATCTATGGAGTGGATTAAATGTATATTATATTAAAAAGAGCCTGAGAAGATTGTTATTTGTATTTATGATTTATAGACATAAATGATGCCTAACCTAACCTTTATAACATATATAGTATAATACATATGTGATACAGTAGAAAAAATCACCTTCCCTCCTAGAAACCATGGATAAAAACATAACATTTGAAACAATGCATCACTGTAATGTTTATATTCCACCCACAAAATGAAAATCAAATAATAATTCAACATACAGATTGGTGTCCATCCATGGTGTCGTCGAGTCTGAGATCATCGTGCTGACGACGTCCCTTCTGGCCTGAACCCAGTGGGCCAGAACCCAGCGGGCCAGAACCCAGCGGGCCCGAACCCTGCGTGGTGCCGGTCTGGCCTGAGCCTGAGGCAGGTGGCGAGGTGCTGGAGCCGCCAGCGGTTGTGGCAGGGGCAGGTAAAGCTGGTGCGGGAGCCAGCCGCGCACAGCACGAGAGCCAGGGGTGCCGACGGCCGAGACGACCGCACTCTTTTTGAAACTGAGGAAAAAGGTTGGCAATTAATGAACTGTTCGTTAAAATTTGAGACAATATTGTTTTCGGTAATTTTTTTTTGAATCCAAACTACTCCCAGCTGTTGGAGGCAGTGAGACCATGGTATCCCCACAGACCAAGAAAAGGAGAGACATGCCCTAACGTAAAATCTGAGTATCATTGCGACGAGCTGGAGGAAAACAATCATTTTGGCACCAGGACCGTCAAGAGCAAGAAAAGTAAAGTTCACTAAAGTAAGGTAACAGTTGGAACCGCTGTCCATCATGGGATTTTTCTGCGCAGGGTCTGAATGTTCGTTATTAACAGAACCGGCTCAAATCGAGTTGCGTAGCGCCGCAAAAGCTAGTGAGGTGAGTAAGAGTTATAAGACATTGTTTATTTGTAAAAGTCTACAACTAAATATTGTAACAAATATTCAATTTTGGAAACAAGCCGAACCTTTATGCCCCATTTGGGATTGTAAAGTATTCATGCGCCATTGTAAAAAGGTTTAATTATTCATAAGCAGATTACATTTTCGAAGACTAAATAGTGATAAAACAATACGAGCTGCCAGATGCATTTATTGACAAATCATTGAAAGGAAGACGTACACGCTTCTCCCCGTTCGGCACAACTTGGTATGTTCCTCTCTCCTTTATGGACCATCTATGGTTTTCTTGGTCTGTGGGCCCCAATTTGGGAATGGTAGTGTGGAATAGGAAGGTTGGCTATTAAGATCTGTTTACCGAACACGGCTAAAACCATTTCATATAAACAGAGAGGCTTACATGCATGGAATAAAGAAAAATGATCTACATTGTTATCAGCGCAAGCGATTCTGATTTTGTCCCCTATACCTTCAAAGCATAAAGGTTTAAATTGCATCTCAAAAAATTCCAGCACGGCTGATATTAGAAAGATCTTCAGAGACCTATCGGCAATTTCAGTTGTAAAAGGAAAACGTTTCCTGAGCAAAATCAGCATTCGACTCGTTTCCCGTTCCCGTTCTCCCTCACCTCTTTAAAATCAACATTGAGTAATTTACAATAAAATACATAGTTCAACTTACAGCTTCGTTCAGCAGACAGTGGCAGACGAAGATGAGCAACCCTTGGAAAGAGTTGAAGAAGGTGAACAGATAGGCAAACACAACTGTCTCCTCGCTAAGGTACAGCAGACCGAAGGTCCAGGTCAGGCCCAGCACCACGGCCAGGAAGATAGAACTGCGGAGCCATACCCTGGAAGGAATAACGTGATTAGTTTTAGTATAATATGGACGAACATTAATTATTACTATTAATAAGGACACGATTTGCGTACATGGGTCCTGTAAGCATTCAGTCCTTTTAACCCCTGGAGCAGCTACAAGTATTTTTCAATCTATTTCTCACAAACTGTCAAAATGCAAATTGCGCTATTTTTGAACAAATTTCAAAATAAAATACTGTTTTTGAACATATTTACTGGTTTTAAACATATATCAAAATAAAATACTGTTTATGAACATATTTCAAAATAAAATACTATTTTTGAACATATTTTAAAATAAAATACTGTTTTTAAACATATTTCAAAATAAAATACTTTTTTTGAACATATTTCAAAATAAAATACTTTTTTTGAACATATTTCAAAATAAAATACTATTTTTGAACATATTTTAAAATAAAATACTGTTTTTGAACATATATCAAAATAAAATACTGTTTTTTAAAGCAAATGAAAGAATCATTCAGATTTTAGTATTATAAATCGACATATTAAATTTTTTAGGAAAAGTTTAAAAAAATGTAAATCATATTAAATGTTACTTACTTTATTTTGTACAATTTGTTATTTTCCTTGGTTTTGATAGACACGTTGGAGTGGTGGCACATCATGTAAATTACCATACACAGGCACACCCAGTTGGCCTGAAATACAAGCAAACAAACACCTTTTAAAGCGGATTTTGATAGAAATTATTGAATGGTGCACAATCGGGAAACACTGCAAACCTGCGCCCAACATTTGGGCACGGTTGACACTTTGTCACATGAGAATGGGTCGCTTCTACAAGTTTAGCTTTGGAACGATTTGCCTCTGTATTTCCTTCCTCCTACAACATGGGACTCTTCCAGACCCAGGTTTATTCCTTTCCTTTCCTCGAAAAAACTCTTCACACGTCATCCCCAAAGATGACATAGGCCCTGAGAGAAATCATTTTCCTCAAGGCCTTCTGAGAAGTTAAAAAAAAACATTCCAAGCCTATTAATATTGTCTTACAATTTATTTATCATTAATATTTGTAACATTTTAATGCTCTGAGCAAAAATTTGGAATTTAGAGTTTTTAAAACATCTGCCCATATCATTGATACAATGTAAAAATAAATAGGACTGTGAAAAAAATACAAAAAATATACTTATATTATACTTTAAACCTACATAATGTACAAATTTTGCTATTGATATTAATAAAAAAAAAAATAAAAAAAAAAGAAACAATAAATAAATAAAATTAAAATACACATAATAAACAATAGAGGTCCAAAATGTAATCCTTGGGGAATTCCTTATGGTACATTATAAAAATGTGAGGAGAAACCTTTAGCTCTAACTGATTGACTTCTGTTTCTGACATATGATTTAATCCATCTCAGAAGGTCCCCATTCCTCACAATAATAATAATACTGCAGGTTAGTATTGACCACTTGCCTCTGTTTCGAATGATTTATAATCTCTTAACCTGTGTTTTATCAGTATGGAATATGTATATATTTTATAACTCACCAAAAGCACTAAGGCCACAGGCACCACAAACGCCAGAATGAAGTAATTGTCGGCTCGCAGCCAGCAGTGGCGCTCGGTGCCATAGCTGGCAAAATCCACCACGCCACTGACCACCACTATGATCAGTGGCACCACGTACGCTGCGGCGTAATACCAGCGCGCCCGGGCACGCTCCGGCTCAAACACTTCTACCAGCATGGCATACAGCTGGAAACCTGGGAAATAACACTGGGATTGTTTATTCATTTTCGGGATATCGACATTTTACAGCACCAAAGTTAATAGAGTGCTCTCTCACTAATATGACACTCCCAAAAACCGGGCAAGTGTCCAATTTATTAGTGAAAGCCGCGGATTATAGTACGCACTTACAAAATATACTAAAATTTAAAACAGATATTTCGTAAAAACAAACAAATACCGCACCGCTATCGATCTTTTGTAAAATTTCCATTTTTGGTTTAAAGTTAAAGTTTCATATTTATGCTTGCGATAAGATTCCAAATTGTAAAATTATCCAAACAAAAAACGTGGCAGAACGAAACTAACAAAAACATATGTGACAGATGCTAGAATACACAAAGGACTGACGGAAATGTCCTCAAACAACAATAATGAACCCTGGAGACTGGTAAAATGATCAGCTCTAGCAAGGCGTATAGTAACTGAGCATATAACAATAAGATAAGAGATAACCAAACCTACCAGTAAACAAAGCTTGGCGATCGAGTCTAGGCGCGTGGCGAACTACTGAATTTGACATACGAATACCGGAGAATAAAAGATCTTGATTTTGTTCTTTCAACTTTTTTCAACTTTTGACAAGTAAAAATATCGGCGGATTATAGTAGTTATAATCAAGCGGCGAATTACAGAGAGAGTATATGTAGAATATTATATATACACGGTGTCCGGAAACTCGTAGTACAAGCGGGAAACTGGAGAATCTACACCACATGGGGAACCCAAATAAACATAAAGTTTTTTGATTTGAGCATTTTTACAAAAAAAAATATTTTTCGGCTATTTTAGGGTTAAAGTTTTTTCTGGTGTTTAGGGTTGAACAACAGATGTTTTAACCCTGCAGAGCAGAAATATTTTATGATTACACCGGATTAAATGAAGGGTGATTTCAAAATAATGCTTCAAATCCGATTTTCTTCATTTGTTTTACTTTCAAATAGTTTTAATTAGTTGGGTACTTTGATCTTCAGTAATAATTTATAAGAATTTGATTAAAAAAAAAAAAAAATCAACTTCTAACTCGATTTACTCGATAACGAAAGCTCAAATCAAAAAAAAATATACTACAAAATCAACTCCAAATGTGATGTAGATTCACCAGTTTCCCGCTTGTACTACGAGTTTCCGGACACCCTGTATACATAATATCATGTCTTTTAGAAATTACATTATTTTAGATATGTTTTAACTATTTACGTTTCATTTACCAAACATGTAATATAATTATTTTCTACTCTCTCACCGCAATGTACTTACTACAGCACATAATACAAGTACCTATCATATTATTAATTACTTATAAATAAGTACATTAATGTACTGTACACTCCTCTTCCAAACACAAGCTAACGCTTCCATGGAAGAGTAGTATTCAAACCCCATAATATGTAGAAACAGAATGTAAACACTATTTCCTAAATTAATTACGTTATATCTTTAATAAAAAATAAATCAAAATATAACGATAAATTAACACAGATCTCCTCCCTGTGACTGCACCTCTAACACTAATAATAAGCTCACTAAGTATTTAAAAAAATAACTCTTTAAGTGATTTTTCACACAAATAGTGATTTACATACTATTCAATTAATATTATTATTACTAGATAAGATATTATAAACTAGCTGACACGCGCTCGGCGTTGACGGGGTTTATCCTTAGGAGATACACTTACATACCGCGGATTTTTCTGAAGGCCTTTTTAAGATATACAATTCCATAGTACAATATTTTGATGTATCTCATAAGGTTTAGTCAGCGTTAGCAATGTAGTGCTCATATTATTTTTACGATTTGATTACAAAACATAGACTTTTCTCTACTTTCTACAAATATAAATTACATTTATTATATATATAAACCTTCCGAAAGAAATTCTCTAAATGATAGTGAAAACCCTATCAAAATCCGTAGCATAGTTTAGAAGCACTAAGCGCACAAACAGACAGACACGGATAGCGACTTTATTTTATACTATTTAGAAAAGTGGGAATAACAAAGTTAGCACAGTAAGAAAAATATCAACAAGAAATCTATTGTGATTAATGAGATGGCAACAGATCAGATCAAGTATGTTGCACTTTAACATTTCGTCTCACCGCATTCTCTCATGTTCGAAATTCGGTAGCTTTAGTATTACAACCCATTTAATTCATTGTCAGGTTAATTTTATTCAATTTAATTATTGCAGCAGCATCTTCCTGCATAAGATCTGGGAACAATGCAAGGTTGAAAAATGCATAGTGGATAAGATATAGAAAGGAAGCTTACATGGTTTGAACATGTAGAGAGGATGAACAGCGAAAGAATATATGACTAACTAAATTACAGAAGAATATGTATGGTACAATGTATTAACCCATTGGCCTCAAACGACGCCGTCCCGGCGGGTCTGGTGTCGTCGGCTTAAAAACGAAAAAGGGATACATAGTTGACATCTGTGTTTAAAATTTTAAATGCCAATCGCTCTGTAGATAATTAAGCATTCATTTCGTAGTAATTGGCAGGACTCCGTTGGTACAGTTTTTTCCTGATATTTACGATTGAAATTTTGTTATATTTCAGCGTCATTGATTTTTTTTTTAAATAGCGTGTGGTTCGGGAATTGACAAGCTTGTTCGTAAAATGCGTGGTGGGCGGCTAACATCAGCCCAAATTGAAATAAAATATATAATGGTCATAAGTATGATTAATGTAAAACTTTTCTTAATCCAATTATAAAAAAAAGAAGAAAAAAATGGTTTATATAAAAAAAATATTTTTATATCCTCGTTTAATCATATTATTATTATTTTTTTTTAAAACTGCATATATTTTTTGCATACCTTAATTCAATGAACGAGTAAATTTAAAAAAATTGTTTCGTTTGCATGTTTAGTTTAAAAGTTATGTAAGATTTAGTACCCCACTGCAGATTTAAAACTTCGGTACAAAACAATTCGGAGGCCAATGGGTTAATGTGAAGAAAGCAAGGAGTGTGTGTAAATACGGAGTTGTGTGGCTGCCCATCCTCTCTGCCTACGTCTACGGTGAAACATTGTGATGGTTTGTTAGTTACGTACCTTCCAAAAACATCCACGCGAAAGCTGCCAGGAAGAAGTAATGCAGAAGAGCAGCGATGACCCCGCACACATCACGGTTGTCTGTCCTCTCGATGCCAAACATGAATATGACCTCCGCCACCAATAAGCAGAGGCACAGATTCTTGTGGATGGTGGTGCGGTCAGACTGGAGAAGAAAAATCAGTGTTTTAAAAAAATATTTATATACTTTCCTTAACAAGGGTATTTTTGTGTACTTTAAGGCACAAATTTAATTTTCTATTACGGTGAGATAAATGATTTAAGCAGTATTATTATATATATTATTAAGAGGCAACACCACGCTTCGTATTTGCATCCAAAAGTTTATAATAGACATTTTCAAATACTTATCATGTATCCCAAAAACTCATCAACTGAAAATTTTACATATTTGCCAGAGCTTTGTCAAAGTTTGTAAATTTTTTATTATGTATTTTAAATGAAACAAAAAAGTAAGAATGTTTTTAGTTTTGTATAAAGTATTACTTCTACATAATATGATAAAAACAATAAGATTTTTAATTATATTTTCAATTGCATATGTCCATTTGTAATATTAAAATCTAAAAGAGATGTTTATCTGCTTTCAAAAACAGTTCAATATCATTTTGGTATACATACATACATACAAAAACAGCGAAGATGTCAATCTATTGGTAAAATTCCTAAATAAACTCAAAATAACCCTAGATTTTAAAATAACAAAACGTAAGTATAATAATAAATAATAGGTTTGTTACCTTCATCCCTTTGAAGCAATGGAACACCAGGAATGCAGCCAGCAGCGCAACGATGCTCACCGAACACCCAATGGTGGTGAGCAGGTGCAGCGCGAGGCGATGCGCCGGGGCCAGAGGCACCGCGCGTACATCCATTAGCAGCGCAAAGTTGGTCAGATGCGCGCACAGACAGCCCGTGTGCGTGGCATTGGTCCATTCCACGCGGCACCCCTCCGCCGACCACACGCTGGAACAAAATTACAAGTTTTAACCAGTGGGTAATTAACTCCTCTACACGAGATACCACACGGCTCTAGCACAGCATGACAACCATTGTTCCATTGAATGAAATTTATAAAACAGTAGATATAATTAAATACGCTTTACCGTAATACTTTGCCGGCGGTAAAATGACTTTTGCGCTAAATTACTACTAGAATAGCTACTTATATTCAGAGAAATGATTTTTTTCTCCCTAATTTTATAAAAAAGTGTCTGTGCAAGCGACGTGAATTAGATATTTATATAAATCTACATTGATTAATGAAATTTTGAACAATTGACCTTCAAAACAAGAGGAAGGTCACCGCCTACATGAGTTTTCTAAAAACACATGCGTATTCGAATTCAACATTGTGTCAAAATTTCAAAGCAATCCGTGAAGAACTTTCGGAGATTTAAGATTAAACGAACATTCACATTTTTATTTGAGAATGCAAGGAGCATTTTAAGGTTCAAAATACCATAAAATCGAGTCAAATGCATTGAAGGTAGAGCTGCTAGCTTATAAGCTGGTACTCATGCAGATAAAAGTTGGAAAGATTTCATGATTAAAACTTATTGCTAAACTTTTAAATGTTTAAAAAAAATTTATGTAAAAGAAAAGATATTTTCATCAGTACTTACTTGACGGTGTAATCCCAAAAGACGCAAGTAGGATTGGTGACATTCTCAGTGCGTAAATGGCGCAGGGTCAACCTAACGGGCTGTGACAGTTGTATGTGTCTTCCTTTTCCCAAACTGGCAGAGATAACCTGGAGGAATAATGCAAAGGATTATTAAAAATTACAGCAGTCAAGTTTGCCTGCCCTATGTATAACATCAAGACAATGTCACCTCACATAATATCAAAAATTGTATACAAAGTCATCTCACATAACATTAAGCTTCGACAAAGTCACCTCACATAACATTAATCCTGTACAAAGTCACCTCACATAAAATTAATCATATACAAAGTCACCTCACATAACATTAAGCTTAGACAAAGTCACCTCACATAACATTAAGCTTAGCCAAAGTCGCCTCACATAACATTAAGCTTGGACAAAGTCACCTCATATAACATTAAGCTTAGACAAAGTCACCTCACATAAAATTAATCATATACAAAGTCACCTCATATAACATTAAGCTTAGACAAAGTCACCTCACATAAAATTAATCATATACAAAGTCACCTCACATAACATTATGTTTAGTAAAAGTCTTCCACATTACCTCAAACCTACACCAAACAAATCATTACCTTTGAATTGATAACACGAGTCACATTATCTCTGTCCTTATTGATCTGAGGGTGCTCTGCCCCATCCCCGAGTAGAGGGGGCCCCAGAGAGGCGCTCTCGTCCCGCAGGGGTTGCGGGGGTGCCGCTGGTGGCTGCAGGATCTCTTCCAGACGGTCAAAGGCAACAAACACTATACGAACTAAGCCCCCTTCCGAATTATCTGGAAATTTAATTACATGTTAGGATTACATAGTATCATGTATTGTATAATATACAAGAGAAGCAAAGGAAGATGACTGACGCGTTGGAGACTTATAACAAACATACTTACATTTAAAAATACATGTTTTAGGTTAGGTTAGATATCAGACTTATATTTCATTTTCATTTATTGAAAAAATTCAACATAAAACATTTGACTCACCGATAAGAGCACCTCTCGGCAAGAATATGGAGTCCTGACTCGCAGTCCACTGTTCCCTGGCGATAGCTGAGGGGAACTCCTCAGTTTCCACATTTCTGGTCTCTAGAACCCTCACCGAGAGCACTGCCAGAAAAATATGACATAAATACATATTCACTGAGGTATCATATTTATATTAAAACTAGCGCAGACCCGTGAAAAATCACGGGATATTCTGAATTCTTGACAGATCAGTTTCTATTTTGAAATTTTTCTTTTAAAATATTACACTATGTATAGGTAGGTACTTTATCGCTTGTCTGAATTCTTCACACAGTCACACGTCCAATTTTGAAAATCACACAAATTCAAAGCAAAAGTTGTAGAGTTTATTGAACCGGAGTTACAGAGAGACAAATGGAACCACAATAGAAATTATTTTTTTAAGCTATAGGTAAAAAAAATGGTAAAAAAATCGTAAATATAAAGCTTAAAATCAGCGTACCCAAGTACTTTCAGCTTACTATTTAATTTCTATCAAGAGCTATTCTGTCAAAAAATACGATAAGATTCCATTTTTTCTCAAATCTTTTCAATTATTGTTAAAAAAGAACAAGAGTGTTAAAACTAAGATAAAGACTACTAAATAAACTACTAAGTAAATACTAATACATAATAGTAAAATTTTAAAAGCTTACATATATTTTTGACTTGTTGTACAATTGTCTTCTCCCTCAGAATGGCCTCGGCCAATAGGAAAGCATTTTCTTCTAGACCAATCAGAAGAGAGGTTGCCACTCTCATCTGTGCGGGGTGACTTAGATCCTTCCAAGATGCCTGCTGAGATGCATCCAAGAGATTTGAACCTGAAAAAAATATATATTAGACTACATAATTGAAAACAATTTTATTTTTGCTATACCGCGCCAATGTTGGGATTTAGGGATGCCCCTGTGTTATGGGGAGTGAATATTACAGATTGAACATTTCCATAATATGCATAATAGTTAGTAAATTATACAATTCAGATTTAGTTCATATTTTATGTGACAAATAATCCATTAATTAATTAAACATTGATTTAAGTATTATATTTTACATAAATTAAGTCAATTGAGGAATGTGAGAGATGTGTGGATGGAGATTAGGGGTTTAAAGTGTAGAATGTATGGGTGTTGTAATTGAAATGTATTGCAGATGTAAGGATCCATAGTTGAGTTGAGGTTTTTAGGATATCAGGGAGAAGATTGAAGGTTTTGGAAGTTAGGTAGGTGAATTGTCTTTGTGCTGATGTAGTATGAGGTTTGGGTACATTATAGTGTTGTTTGTTTATATTTCTGGTGGTGTTATTCCATTGTAAGTTTAGCAACCATCTTTTGACGTATGTCACAAACAGAGATGTGCTTCAAATAAATCCATTTAAAATGGAAATGCAAAATGGGTATTTTCCATTTTGCATTTTAAATGCTTTTCTAAAAACCATTTTGCATTTTAAATGTTTTTCTCAATGCATTTTCCATTTTAAATGCTTTTTTGCAACATTCTTCCTACTATCTCCACTCATCTTTTTTTCATAAGCCCCAAATATCAGTCGGTCCTCAACCTCGCTATGAGAGATAATTTACATTTGTAAAGTTGCTCCCTGGTAGGAGCCCTGGCAATTGTGTGATACCATTACAAAAAATACAGATTCAAATACTGAACATGGGGCCATGACGCTGTAATATTAAATAGCAGTTTCTATGTTTTTACGTTGGCAACATGTCAACATTAGTCCTGCGCAAATCTTTTGTGGTTTCATAATCTGTAGTCGTGGTGTTTTTGGATTTACCAACATGTAATATGTTTGTTCTACATTGATGTCCATTATTAAATGACAAAATTGTTTAAAAATTCTATAATTATTTTAATTGTTTGACCTGAGAAACCATTTTGCATTTTCAATGCATTTTGAAAATAGGTATTTGCATTTTGCATTTGAAATGCTTTTCTAAAAACCATTTTGCATTTTGCATTTTCAATTGGAAAAATTTTGACCCATTTCCATTTTGCATTTCAAATGGTTTTGGGTACCCATTTTGCACATCTCTGGTCACAAAACAGTAAAACTGCTTCCTATAAAACCCTGTTTATGTACCTCAAATTGTAATATATGTACATGTACCTCAAATTTGTAATATATTGATGCTTAACCGTTTCATGGAGAACATGAATAAATTAATAATTTAATAAGTTGGGAAGCGAAGAAATAGGGGAGAAGTATCTGGGTATTCTAATCTAGTCATTAAACCAAACGAAAGCCATTCTAAGCAATGTTTTGATTCTAAATAGTGGGATCTTACTGGGGCAATACTGCTGTCATAAGCAAAAAGGCGGTTAGGAATCTGTAAGTCACATTCTGATATATGAGACCTTTCACTTATTATAATAAAATGTACATCAGAATGTGACTTTTACAAAATTCCTGCCTTTTTGCTATGACTCAAAAATGGAACAGTTGTTTTTTCTTTTTCTTTTTTTGTGTGAATACCGCACAAGAGTTCGAACTGCTTCCGACTGTCCAGAGCCAGTTGGACTATAACATCCCAAACTGGGGAATGCTGCGAGGCTGAAGGAAGAAGAAAAACCTGAGATACCAAGCTATTCAGATATGTTCACCAAACATGACTAAAGCAACTTCAAGCAACATTTCAATTCTGAATGGTGGTCTTTCACCGGGGCGATACTAAGAGTTTATTCTAATTGGGTAATTTAACTTATCAGGTACTAAGATTTTTTTTAAGAACAAGGTTTTTTAAGTCGAGAGGAATCAGTAATGACAAATTGTTCCAATAGCTCATCGGCAAGAGCTTCCTACCTGTCTTGACAGCACCAAGAAGAAGATCTGTGACAATGGCCTCCTTCTGCCTGGAATCCGGGAAGGATTTTATATTCTGCGCCATTCTGGTGGACAGTTTCTTCATGATGTTGGTGGTGGTCATCATGTCTCCGCCGTAGAGGGTCTTCGAAGAGGTCACCTGGAATCAGAACAAGTTGATGATTAGCTTCGATTACTAAAAATCTCAAAAACCATGTGAAAGATGCATTATGCAATATCAATCTCTCTTTTTCAACCAATATCTGTTTGCTTTTTTTTTTAACGAAAGTCCCAACATTCTCAGGTTACAAATAAGCTGGCAATATTTGAAAAAGTCCTACTACCATCATTATAAGTGGAAGATATTACTTGTGCAATAAAGGAGGACTAAGCTAGAGAGGGATTGAACCCAATCACTAACTAACCATCACGCAGTTTCACCACAGGGGTAGGGATAAAGGACAGGCCGCCAAAAAACTCATTCTTGGCACAATTCTTGCTTCATTCACATTCCCAAGATGTTTAAAAAAAGCTCAAATGCACAATCTCAATGTCACCAATCCAATTTTTCACTTAGCAGTACAAAGTAAGTTAGGAATTCAGACATTGTGTGGATTAACCAACGCTGCATGTCGAACTGCCAAAATGGCAACTGCATTGTTTTTAGCGGATCAAATTAAATACGAAAGACAACATAAGCATGTAATTTACCAACTAAAAGTTAAAGAGTTCTCAAAAGTGTATTAGAAATATAACACTTTTTAACCACTCGAATGCTCGCATCAAAATCTGGAATATAAGTTGAGTGATTGGCTCTCGAGTTGGAAATTTCTCGCAACATTTAAAAAAAATCATATCTCTAAATTTTAATATGGAGACATATAAACTGCTTATAATGTTATATAGCCTATGAATTCACCTATATTTTCCCATATATCCTACATTTTTAGGATTTATAAAAAAATTTAAAAATCGTAAATGTGCAACTTCTGCGAGTCAAAATTGGCATATTATGGCGTGCGATCACTAAAGAAGTTTTGCAAACTCGGCATAATATGACGAAAATCATTGGAGAAATAGAGCTGAGTAATAATAAGTAAGTAAGGACCGATAGTTTCACAGAATTTAAAATCAAATTACAAATTTAATTTTCATTTTCAGTTATTTACAATTTACTGTGAAAGAATCGGCCCATAATGAAATAATAACAGAACATGAATAGAACTTCCCTACAACTTGAATTTAAACTATGTGAATTATATACATTTTTACTTAACTTAACATTTGCTCGATTTTAATTGGTGAAACAGCTGTCAGAGATATAGAATGAAAAGATGCAAACAACAATTTAAAATACAATGATGTATACCTGAGAAAGATCATTGCTGATGCTTAGAAGAGACTCTCCCTCCTTGACTCTTGTCTCCAGACTGTTCAGCCAAACAGATCTACACTCGGAGAGATCTGGACTCTCCGAAATCCACACAGCCTTGCCTTGGCTTTCTACATCTGAAAAAAAATACAAATCAAATTAATAAAGTACATAATTATTAGCAAACGAATTTCCGCTACACACACATAGAAATTCTTCTTTAGTCACTTTTTCATTACTGAGAATTGTAACCCCCACTCCGATCTCCCTGGTGGACAATGCTCCTCCATTCGTCGCGGTCCTGCGCTGCATGGAGAGCCAAGGATACCGACGTTCGGGACATAGGTGATTCTTGACTAGCTATAGGCAGACAGTTGTAATAGTAATAATAATTTGATGATTTGTATAACGCCGTTTCGAGACGATGAAGGGCACTGTACAAATCATTATTAATGTATAAAAATTCAGCCAGAATATGTAAAAGTAGTTGACTGATATTGCTGAAAATTTCAAAGTTTGTTCTTATTAGTGCCAGGAGTGTTTAGAGAGTGATTTGATTGGTATTAAAGCCGGGGACGCCCGAGGAATACTTAACGCAATATCTCTGCACCGAAATGAGATACAGAGTCGAATCACAGTTTACGCAATGTAGTTTTTTAACAGTAACATTGTGGTATACAGTAGTGAATGGTGGAAGAAAGACATTATCAATAGCAAGTATTGCAGGGTCCACAAGTATGTAATATATTTCTACAATGCTCTATCTTATTATCAACTAAAGACTAGACAAACTATTATCAACAGATTGCATCCACCAGTATGTCGATCACTAATATAAAACTATATGTACCAATGAACATGATGCTGCTTCAGAATGTACATATATCATTATGAATTTATGTTCTGTACAGGCAGATAACATACAGGAAAGAAAAATTTATTAATTCCTGTCAAGAAGCAGATTATGGTATTCTAAGTGCCTCGAGAAAACAATCATCAAACGATGAGAAGATACTTGCATGTATGTATGCATTATTTAAAATTTACAAATACAGGATGCAATGGACATTCAGGTGCACTAATCTATCCATTCTGAAAGATCTAGGCGTCCAAAACAGGCTGTCAACTACTGTCCGTCTACAATGTATCCTAAGATACTTTCGGGACATCGCTTGCCAAACTAAGAACTCAAACCTGGAGAAGCTAATGGTCACTCGCAAAGCGGAAGACAGGAAGATTACTGATTTGTAACAGAAATGTTGGTGTTCGCAACTCTCTTCGCGGCGCAGGACCATGAGGAGTGAAGGAACCTGGTTCATCAGGGTAATTAATGAGGGACGACTCAAGAATTGGGGAGAAAGTATATTTACCAAAGGCAGAATTGGTAGAGTCAGTGAGACCACTGGAAGCCAGTGGGTCAGGCAGCATTAGATTATCCACATCTTGTCGGAAGTCTGTCATATCTTGGATCTGCTCCATATCACGGCCTTTTAAAAGAGAAAAAGTTATTTAAATACATGAAAAAAAGCATACGAAAAATACTTCTGATACAGATTATAAGATTTGACATTAATCAACAATCTAGACGATATTGGGTCAGGGTTATCTGATCGGGAGAGGAAGATCCAAAGAAGAATCTTTGGAGCCATGGTGGAAAACTATGGTGTGTGATGGAATTAGATCCAACCGTGAACTATACCATTGTTTGAAGAGATTTCAATCACAAGATTATTAAAACCATGGATATGTGGCAGGAATGGAAGATAGCCGACCACAATAGAAGCATCTCTATAATAATAAGCTTGCAGGACGAAGGAGTGTAGGGAGACTTAAACAAAGGTGGCTGGATGGTGTAAAGTTCAACACTACAGCCTTAGGCATAAGGAACTGGATTGAGACAGCAAGTGACTAACAGGAATAGAGGTGATTCTCAAAGGACTCTCTAACGGTTGTAGCGTCAATGATAATGATGATGAAAACAAGAAAGGTAAAAAGATCTGCTCACCTGTCAATAGAGTATCGGCTCCCAGAGCATCCAGCAGAACCGGAGTCCTCGAGGAGTGACCAGACATAGTCTCCCGGCTTGGAGCTCCAAGCCTCTTCTGCTGTTGAAGATGCACCAGTCGGTGGGCCGTGCTGACACATCTGAAATCACAACAAAAAAATTAGATTTAATCAAAAAATATATCTATATACATAGTAAGCAAAAGGACATGTGGAATGTCAAACATAGCATCATGTATAGACAAAGACAACTCACGACAACCCATCATGAACTGTCAGTATCGAAAATAGAAATAACGCCAATCATTGACAAAGTCAATTCACGTAACATCAGGCATAGAAATTTTCACCTCACATATAACACATTCTTAGATGTCAAAAGAAGCCTTTTAAACAATAGACAGGTAAAAACTGTTTTTTTTTTTTTTAAATCATTGTTATTTCAAACATCACTCTGGACTTATTCTAGGAATACTTCCCAGAAAGAAACCAGTTGAGAGCTCAATATCGCAACCAATTTATAACAACCCGGAAGTTCCTCAAGGATCAGTATTGGGTCCAATTTTATCTACAATTTATGTGTTGTCAAGCATAGATAAAATCAACTCACACAACAATAATCATGGACAAAGTCATCAAATCAAACTATACAAAATCTGTTACATTGTCACTATTTTTGTAGATTTGATGATCATACTAACCAATCAAATAAAAATGAGACACAAGGCGACTGCATATTTTAACAACCAGTATTTTTATTTATTTTGATGATTCATAATGTAAAATGAAAGGGTATTTACCTCCATCTGGCTAGACCAGTGGCACCTCCAGGACAGGGCTGTACCGCCACTTCTCCAACAGACGTCCAGTTCCAGTGGAGGCTCCGGGCTGAGGTGGGGGGGCAGTGTCTCCAAAGGGGCAACACGGGGGCTGCAAATATTACAAACAAAATATTAATTTTAAATGTCAGGATCTTATATCATGAAAAAAATGTCAAAGAAAAATCTATGCAAATAAGCTTGTATTTTTTTTACAGATTTGAAGATTTTCTTGTTCAGGCTGTTTTTCTAAGAATCATTCCACTCAAACCCAAGAAATTGCAAGACTTAACCTATTGCCAGCATTTGGTTTACAAAGATAAATGATACAAAACTTCAATTGTTTTCAGACCATCTATTTTATAATAACTACAAAATTAAACACATAACCGGAGTAAAAAGAAAAAACCTAACCTTACCCAAGTCTGAATTTGCTGCATAAAATTGATCATGATTAAAATGAACCATTAACTTGTGACTTGAATTCCTTAGGCTAATTTGTTCGGTTTTGGAAACAAACAGCTATTACCCGCAGAGTCAATTTGTTCACTTTACGGAACAACTAATATTTTAAAACAAATTTGCACAAAGTGTTTTTTTTTCTAAAATAATTAAATTAGCGCCATCTATGAAAGAGCAGATTTAAGATAAAATAATTGTACTACGAGTTTACACACCGTTTATAATAAACCTAGTATGTAAATTATGAAGGAGAACCAACCGTTAGGATCGGAATCGTGGTGTGTGTGATGGTGGTGTCTTCTCCCACCGTCGGCTTCCCCCGCCCCGGGGGCGTTATGGTCCCCGTTCCGCTCTTGGTCGCGATCTCGGTCACGGTCCCGCTCATGCGGTGGGGACACCGCCACACTGTCTCGGTCGTGCTCTCGCTCCACGGAAGAAGAGTCGTCTTTCTTTGGTGCCTCCGTGAAACCTGGAAAATTTATTCATTACTTAGTTGGTTTTATGATAACGATGATGATAGAATACCATCTTGATGGCACCGCTTTACAGATTGCTTATGTTATTCTAATACAGTCACCTTAATCTTTATAGGAGAATTTATGCTGAACAATAAATCTCAAATGAAATTGACCAGCATTTTCTGGTTGAAATGCTTTAAGGTAGAAACACACTGGGTCGATGTACACGATACATGCATTACTACGTTTAAAGTGTCAGCTACACTACTCGCTTCGACGCTCAGACGAAGTCCTCGACGAAGTTAGCCGAAGTTCGAAGTGCGTGCCCACACACTCGTGCAACTTCGCGAGTAACGCTTCGAGTCCTTTGACTCGGGCGCATTTACCGACAACAATCGGAAGTCGGGCGAAGCGAAGCGAAGTTGCCCGAAGCGAAGTGAAGTTCGTGCCCACACTATCGTATTCGGTCAACTTCGATCAACTTTGCGAGTAGTGTAGCTGGGCTTTTAAGGTCAACATGCACACTGGTTCTACGTACAAAACGCGTATGACCACGTGATAAGTGGTCTCTACTGGTAGTCCTAAAGTACGCGGCGTGCAGGTGCGAAGTTGATTTGAAGTTTATATTTTAGGTTGTGTTTCACTTATCAGCAGATGCAATTCGTAGCATTATCATGTCTTGCGATTCAGAGAGCGAATTTGAGGACGATTTACTTTGTTAAATATTTTATTGAGCCAACTGTCAAAGAAAACTACCGTAGATATACCAAACATAAAAGTAGATGCATAGACAATACCATCCATAGATGTGAAATCAACTCGTAGGAGGTGTGACGCCACCCCCTCCATCTTTACACGTTCCACACCGATCTGGATAGCCCAGATCTGTACAGCGATGGAAGTGTGGGTTTGCGTTGCTTGCGGCAAGTATGTTTCTAAAGCATCTATTTCCATATAAATTCTATGGATTGTAATTAGTTCAGATATCATAATGCGTTGTTTACATAGCATACGTCGACTCAGTGTGTTTCTACCTTTAATCATCTTCTCTCAGCAATTTCAATGCGTCTTCTTTCAGCTTGTAAATTGAGCCATTACGCGTTTTTGTGCAGATCGATTCAGATTATGCGCCATATATCCATCTACGTTCACAGCAAAAAACGTTTTAAAATCTCAACCACAGATGGCAGTACAAGACTTGTAGTGACAGCCGGTAGCGTGATCTTTTCCCGTACAACGGTCATGTCAAGACAAGTCGGCAATAACATCGAAACTGACGGTTTTTTGTGACAGGAGTATGGCATATTTTTCACTTTTCTGGTGATAAAGGCTTATATCTGCATTATGTTATTTGTTAATATTTGGTAGCATGTCTGTAATTTTTAAATGTTATGGAAGAACATTGTTAGTAATATGACAAAATATTGATTTATGGAATAGCGGCATTGCTTTTTTTTCTTTTACATTTTATGTACTCAAAACTAATGAATAAAATTATTAAGATACATAAAAAGTGTTGTCTATGAGTTGAAATATCTTATCTTATTACATATAAATTTATTGTATATCAATGTGTATATGTTTACAAGATGAAATGAAATGTTCGACCCGTATCTCAAAACTAACATTTTCACAAAATGCTGTTTATCCGCATAAGGACTCAATTATCTTCCATAATGCACAATGTACCTTTGAAATATCTGTGGAATTGTCAAAAAATGAGACAAGATACAATACACAGGGTGTATCAGGACGTACTCGTCAAATTTTAACCAGCTTATTACAACCTGAGCCTATTTGGAGTAAAAACTACCATCACCACCGGTTAAAACCCAACGTGTCACATGGTATGCGCTAAATCTTGTTCCAACTGCATTGAAATAAAAATTTGTGAATAAAAATATTCAATAATAAGGTTAGAGTTACCTTCTCTTCCGTCTTCTTTGGGTTTGCTAGTTATTTCGTCGGTAATCTCCGACTCGACGAGGACGTCTTCTGTCACCAGGGGAACCACCACCTCGGGTGGGGGGGCCTTCGGCGAGGGTTTCCCCGCCATCTCGGGGGAATGCCCATCATTCTTCACCTGGAGATAACGATAAATTGTCAGAATAAGCATAACAGAAATATAGCAAGAGGATGTAGAGGTAAATTATTAGATTGCCCGCCTAAGGAAAATTTTGACTTTGAATGGGTGTACGTTTGACCCTACCAACCACATTATAAAACAATAAATAATTACATAAATTGTTTTAACTCGAATGCTTTACATTTCGTCTGTCTATAAGTTTGTTTGTGTGTTCCATGTCCGGTCAATCCTGTCAAGATGGTAGCCGTGTTGGAAAGTACTCTTTTACTCCGCCAGAGTTTGCGTCAAATAGGAATAATCAACATTACGCAAGGTCTACTGTTCACAAAATTACTAGTACATATTTAATTAATTACCTAAACCCTTCCATCAGTTATATTACACCAACTAAATTAAATGTCAATTTATGTTATTTAGTTTATTTATTTTAGATATTTTTATAAATCATTCTATGGTCGAATCAATACTTAGATATGGAATTCGAACTTGGGGACACTTGAGTAATATTAATATCAAATACATTCAACACTCCCCAACTCAAACACGAGAAATAATTTCTCAATTGAGTTGGGCAATTTTTTGTTAAAAATTTCTAATTTTTTCGCAATCGGCCTCGAAATATCTACATTTGTAAATTATTGTAATGTGTTTATATATTCAATAAAAAAAAATTCAAAATTTACAAACTGCTATAATTAAAAAAATTGTTAAACCTAGCATTTACAAACAACAAAAAAAAAACAACTTAAAATTACTGTATGGCTCTGAGGGCCTACTTCCAATTAGAGGACTTCTTTGGTTTATTATAATTATGGATAATGCGGGAGAAAATGAGTGCAAAAAGTCATTGGTGCATAGTCACAAAACAAGATTTACTGAAAAAAAAGGCCTAAAAATTCCACTAATATCAAATAAGTATGGTAGCAGAACACCTGACTATTTGATACCTGTGATTTATAACAAATTCAACGAAAACTTTAACTTAAAAAATAATGAGAAACCCTGCCCTAAACTGACAAAAAAGTGGTTAATAAATGAACAAAACGTTTATCTATCCTAAACATTATATTTGGTATTAATATTTAAACTTAAGCTAATGTGTATTATGTTATAACAATGGTAGAACCTACAGACAAGCTGATTGTCACAGCTTTGTGGGACTACCCATATCTTATATTGTATTAAATGTAATTATATTCAATTTAATAAATAAATTTTAAAAAATAAAAAAATTAAATGAACAAAAAATATAGCTAAATGTACAGTGATTGCCCACTTGTTCATAGAGATTGACGGTGATGGCCCATTTTAGAGATCCAATAAAAATCGTTATTTAAACAACCTGAAGATGGAACACACTTATTTATTTCGTTTTACAAATAATAATAGGTAAAACATTAAGATAATGTAAGAAATACCTTCAAGATGAATAAAATTCAAGATGATTCACTTTCACTTTCCAACAACGTGGCTATTTCTGATGTTTATCGATGCAGATTAAACTAATAGAGACACGTCTTCGATGAAATATTTACATTATTTAGTAAGAAAAAGACAATCAATGTGAGAGCGGGCAATCACTAGTTGGGAGCAATCTAGTTTACCCTATTTTTTTTTAATATGAACTCTTTAAAGGAAGCCCCAAGGTTCCTTTCGTGTTTTGTTTTGGGATCCTGTGTCGAGGGACCGTAATCAAGACAAAGGTGGTTGACATTACTCTTAAAATCTCCACACTCAAGTACGACCGATAGGCTGGCTAAAGACGAAGAAGAGAAGAGGAAGATTGTAAAGTACAGTGAAATCTCGATCAATCGTCCCTTGAATAATCGTTTGTTTCTTCCAATCTCAAATTATTTCACAAAAAATTCGCAAAAATAGATTGCATTGATCTTTCTTCTATGCATCGTTTAAAGCAGAGGTTCCCAAACTTTTTTGACCCGTAGACCACTTGCCAAATATTTTTTTTCCCCCTGCCTGCCAAATATTGAATTTTCCTAAAACTATTAACGTCTCATGCGAAAAATCATTTATTTTTTTAGTAAAAATATTCCCTTCCCTTGCCTGCCCAACAACCGGGTGACGGTATAGTTGCTCTGTCTTTACATTGTGCAGACAGGGGCACCCTTGAGAGGTATTACACCAAATGAAAATGAAGCAGGATAAGCAACAGAAATTTCTTTCTGTAGCTAGCCCTACAGAACTGCCCCTTAAGTTCTTTGTCAGTGCTTATTCCGGTCAGTTCTTCTTGTCACATGATACCTGATTCTTCAACGTTGCATTTCCTTAGTTAAAATGTCCTCAAACTTAGTTTTGAAGTCTGTCTGAAGTGCATTTAAATGATGAACGTCATTATTACTCTGGACGTTTTTCAAAAACAAGTTGGGGAACTAGGAAAATCCGCGGCTTCCAATGTGCAATGTTTTGCTTGAATATATTAATTCTGACGAGAAAAGGAACGTAGACTCTATTTATATTCCTCAATTAACAACTTTACGAAATATAAAAATACAAATATAAATAAGTATTTTCTCAGTCTATTATATTTGTGTTAGGTGTATTGTGTCATTTACGGAACTCCTAAATGTTGACTTGAGGTAAATGGGGGTCCGCTCTTATGTACCCCCATTTGAATCTCGTGGACCCCCAAATTTTTTTCTCGCTGACATAGACCCCCAGCATGCCGATATCGACCCCTGGGGGTCAATATAGACCACTTTGGGAACATCTGGTTTAAAGGAAAAATATATTTTTTTAAACGAATATTTAGTTCTATATTACCTTGATAACTCCCGGTCTCAAATCTGGCGGCATCGTGATATGCGGTCTAAATGTTGGCGGCGCCAGATGATGAGAGCCACCACCGCCCCCAGCCGACGGCCGGCCACCATTGCCGCCTCCACCGCCGCCATTGCTGCCGGTGCCGCTATTGCCACCGCTGGCCAGCGAGGTGCTGGGCACCGTGGAACGCCACACCGAGGGTTGAGAGGTGATGAGCCACTGGGGCGACGGGCGGAAGGTGCTGCTCGTCGTTGCGGCTAAAAGAAGAAGAAAATAATCAGATTAAGAAAAACTCCACTCTAGCTGGTTCTACTATACAAATATATTTTTACATAGATAAATATTTATTTAGATCATTATTTTATGTGGGTTCCTACTTTTCTTGCCTTTATTTGTGCTTTTGTGGATTTTTTTACGATTACATGTGATTCAAATTTACAATTTTTTTTACTAAATTTGCAGAATAACAAGATTTATTAAAACACTGTGAGCCACTTGTTTCACAGATCTTGAACAATTCATCAAATTTTAAAGTTAATAATCAAATTCTGTGAATGTTCTATTCAAATTCTGTTATTATTCCATTATGGGCAAGTTTGTTTCACAGTACTTGAATAGCTTTCATAGAGCTTGGCCCTTATAATTATTGCTCCCCGTCTCAGAACAAACATCGTCTCGTGAGGCAGATAACGAACTTGCATTTGTACCTATATCAATTGTCAATAAACGTCCGGGTTGCCGGAAATTAAATAAAACGAAAAAAATATATATCTAAGAAGTTAAATTCAAAATATCAGACATTTTTTTATAAAACAGTAATGTGAACTTGCCTGGTATGCAAGTGTAGTGGGCCTCAAGGTATTTCAAGGTGTTGGGGCACGGGTCCCCAAACATGCTGGTACTGGCTAGGATACTGCAGTTCTGGTTCATACTGCACCTGGAATAACAAAAACAAATAAGAATTAGTAAAAATACTATAACAGACAGGTTCAAAAATATGGTGCATCATGTCACATTTCAAATATAGAATTAAAATAATTTTCTGGTAAAAAAATATTATATTATAGATAGGTACTTTATCACTTCTCTGAATTCTTGACACATGAGTAAAAATTTTGAAAATGACACTTAAATTCAAAATAAATCTATATGTATAATAAATCATTGACCCAGAGTTACAATCACTCACAGACAGACCCACAACAGAAATTAGTAGGTTTAATAATTTTAATAGAAGAACCAATTTTGTTGATCTAAATGAAAATAATATACCATGAAGTCCAGAGTAGACATTTTTGAAATTATTGAATTTTAAACCTATGCAACATTTTTCAAAAATTAAAGAATTTGACATCACATAAGTTTCAGAATCGCCCTGGTGTCTTTAACTATCTTACTGAGCTATGCATTCCGGAAAATACTGGTCTAAGGCAGTCAAGTCTTAGATCAGCGACATCATCTGCAATTGGAAGGTTGAAAGAGCCTAAGTGAAATCCGAACACTAAGTTTGGTGATCGTGCATTTGGAGTATCCGGCCCCAAGGCTTGGAATAAACATCCTATGGAATTGAGATGTATAACCAGCCCAACAGAATTTAGGTCCAAACTAAAAACTCACTTTTTCAGACACTCATTTCCATAAATCCGTCATTCTATCCAAATATTTATTTTTTTTCATTTTTTTATACTGTAATTGTTACATTAGCTAGCGATTCCGTTCATTCAATTTTTCTATTGACTTGCCTACCAATGGACAATGGACAATATCAGCGGGAACATAACAAGTCAATCGGTTTAATTGTTGGCAGATGAATCATCTAAATGCGTTTAAGATTGACGATTGATTTTATTCATTTATTTAACATATATATCCAGCTAACAATAAAAACACCCTAATATAATGGAACTTCGTTCTTCTTCTGGCGTTAGTAAGATTAGATTGTTAATATTAATTTTAGTTGTAAGTTGCTAAATATGTAAATACTCGTATATATGTCGTTAAGATAGTAGTTATAGGCCTTAGTCGTAAGTCACTAGATATAAGTCTTAGAGATAAGTCAGTAGTTCTAGTATTAACTATTTAAGAAATATATTTGTACAGCGCCCTTGAGGTGATTTCTCACGAAAACGGCGCTATATAAATTAGCCAAATATTATTATAATATTTAGAGTGGAAGATACTCTCAATACCGCAAACACCACCATTCAGAATTGAAACCTTGCTTGAAATGGCTTAAACCATGTTTGGTGACCAAATCTGAAAAACCACTTCCCCGTCTCATTCCACTCCCCACTACCTTAAGCCTCACAAGATAACCCAATTGGGGATGTCATAGCTCCACTGGCTCCAGTCGGAACAGTTGGGACTTGTGTGCGGTATTAAAAAAGAGTCCAGTACCCATCTGAACAGACAAGTACTACCAAACCTTCTTCTTACCATATTTTAGCCTTCCAAACTTCTTTCAGCCTCATAGCTATCCCCAAATGGTGAAGCCATAATTTCCCAGATCTATCAAAGAGTATACTTTTAAGCCACACTGTACCAAATTACTGAGAAAATAAAATCGTAAAAAATTCCAGTATAAAAAAAATTATTGTGAAAAATTCCAGCATAAAAAGAAATTATAAAAATCATAAAAAATTATAAAAAATAACTACAAAAGTGCATACGTATAATGAAGACACCAAACGTTTCTGCTGATAAGATTGTTTACTGAAGAAATTTCACTTAAGGGCCTTCCTTACTAGCGATCTCAATCGTTGTATGGAGAATCATGAATTGTCAGATTCAAACGACAATCTATGTTATTAATCGTCAAAATATCGATAATGTAGCCACGTTAGGCTATCATAAATACATTTTTCTATCGAGATATATGTTTTTACTAACAATTTATTTTAGTTAAATACTATATAATGAACCTCAAAGAATTCTCTTACTCATTCGGCTCTATGAGGTGGCCGTGAATGGACGCTTCCTACGGTCCGTCGTTTCAATCTTTTTTCAAAGATCGAAATTCCGCGTAATTATTACACTTCCATGTGACGTTTCAACAATATTCCACTCTATGCGTAGCGCGTAGGGACTATAATAGTGTGTCGCCTTTTTTATGTTTCATCTGTGAGTTTCCGTCGAAGCTGTGTAGTGTCAAATAGTATTATTAAGAATCAATTTATTGTTAACATTTTTTCTGGTTTCTAGGTAATAAACAGTTTGATATTTTTAAAATATAAAAGTGTGGAAATGACAAATAAAAAAAAAGTAAATATCCGTGCTCTAGAAAAGGAAAGTTCAACGCTTCAACCGCAGTAAAGAAAGTTGTGAAGAGTAATATTATAAGGTACCTATGTTATATTATAAAATGTTATGTTATATTATACTATGTTATATTATAAGGTACCTATGTGTGTGTTTTCATTTAAATAACATTAATTATAATTATTTAACAAATCTAGGAAAGTTTCTATGCCAGATAATAATCTGCGTTTAACTTTTCCCTATATAAAATTATTTAATAAGTAATAAATTGTATTTTTTTAAGGATATCCAAGGAAAGTACTTCAAATGCGATGTCTATAGCAGCGGTGAATAATCCATCGGTTAGTATTTGAAATTTGTCATTCACGTTTTAAAATTATTTTCTATATGGGTAATTAGCAGTGGCGTGCAGTCCATAGTATCGAATTCCTAGTTGCATGACTACGACGAGTAAAGCCTACATAACATCCATCAAATTTTATAGTACTTTACAGTGGCGCCAGGGGAGATCTTTTGAATCGCATGACTAAGAATGGATGTAAGGGAGTTCAAATGGCTATGATTTTAAGATATACTATATAAATATAAATATATACATTATGTATACAGTATTGGATTTTATTATATATATATTTTTTTTATTATATTTTATATACATATATTTTTATTATTTTTATTAAATATATATCTGGCTTTAAAATCAATTTTTTCTAACACCGATATGTCAGACACTATAGGGTCTACTGTGACTATTTATATATCAAATTGTAGGAAATTTAGTCTACTATTAAAAAATATAGAATGATATTTGGAGAAAATTTTGTAGTTCGGGGTCAAAGTGACAAAAACGATTTTTGGCAAGATCCGGAGGTCTGACAAGATTGAAAATTTTAGACCTTCATCATATACAATATGTAAAAAAAATCAGAATTACCCCATTTGATGCAAGTGAAAATGTTTAATTTTACTGGACTATAAAGTATACTTACGACTTATGTTTTGCAGGTAGAAACAATTCTTGAAGACGGAAGAGCTAATGTGGAACAAAACGTTCAACACGTCCATAATTTATATATTGAAGAAGAATTAGCTAAAGACACTCCTTTTAAAGTTGTTGGTCGGCGGATTGTGGATTTTCAACATATATTTGAAGAACTTCAGAGATTTTCTAGCCATAGCTCAATATTTGGATGCAATTTGAGTAATGTTCAGATTATATCTGAAAAGAAAATGGGCCTAAATTCAATAATGTCTTTACAGTGCAACATGTGTAATGCAAATTTTAATTTGAAGACTAATAATGAGTCTTCTGGCTCGATGGACATCAACTATAGTGCAGTGGCTGGTGTAGTTGCTATTGGAAGTGGATTTTCTAATTTGGAAGAGTTGACTGCGACACTCGAAATTCCGTGCATGACTTCAAAAACTTATTCAGCGAAGCATGATCAAGTTTGTGAATGGTGGGAAAAAACGGCTCACCTGAAAATGGAAGAAGCAGCACGCAAAGAAGCAAATCACGCCAGGCTCATTGGGAATGTTGACGAAAACAATATACCCATGATAACTGTAATAGCAGACGGCTGTTGGTCTAAAAGATCATATGGGCATAACTATACTGCTCTCTCTGGTGTAGCCGCTATTGTGGGTCATACTTTTGGAGACGTGTTATTCTATAGTGTAAAGAATAAGTATTGCGTTACCTGTGCTCGAGCAATGGCTAAAACTGTAGCCCCAGTGGAGCATATTTGCTATTTAAATCACCATGGAAGCTCTAGTAGTATGGAAGCCAATATTATTGTTGAGGGCTTTAAAAGTTCACTTGACATGTATGGGATAATATACAGCAAAATGATAGCAGATGGTGATTCCAGCACTTATAATAAAATAAAAGAAGCACATCCTTATAAAAATGTTTCAGTCGAAAAGATCGAATGCCGAAATCACTTACTTCGAAATTATTGCAAAAAAACTTAGATCACTGTCAGAAGATACAAAGTATCCCTTAGCATTGAGGAAGATTGTGTCAAGCCGTATTTTACGCCTGAGAACGGCTGTACGTTGTGCAATAACGTACCGGAAGGCTATGAATTGTAGTCTAGAGGAAAAAATAAAGCAGCTATATTTGGATATATTGAATGGTCCAAAACATGTATTTGGAGACCACTCACTATGCAAGGAACGGGCATACTTTTGCAAACGCGATACTGGCGACACTAATTACGTACCCAATATGACTTCGAGCTTGATAATGTCCAGAATCATGCAGCACGTTCGACTTTTGGCATCTAATGCTCGAAGTTTAATACATGATGTAGATAGCAATATTGTGGAGTGCTATAATAATGTTGTGGCTAAATTTGTTGGTGGAAAGCGTATTAACTATTCTTTAAAACGGTCCTACAATGGAAGGTGCGCTGCAGCAGTAGTGGCGTTCAACACCAATCGTCCACACTATTCTTTGCATAAATTTGCAACCGGTAATAGTCCCGGAAAACTCATAAAGCAATTAGAAATAAAAAGATTGCAGAAAAATAATCAACAAGCACTAAGTAAAAAAAAGAAAAGAAAAACCCTGCAGCTCGCTCCAGCAAAAGATCAGCATTATGGTCCCAATGCAGAAAAACCTGATATGGACCAAGCATCGTATGAGGCAGCTAAAGATGATTTTTTGGAAAGGCTTTTTACCATAGCCAAAGATAGGCAAGCAATTGAAAGGGCGACAGTACTTCAAGCATCTAGTGGAAAGTGGATCGAGATGCGCCGCAATATGATTACGGCATCGTGGTTTGGAAAAGTGTGCAAACGGCGGCAAAATATCAGTTGCGCTCCATTAGTCAAAAATATACTGTACCAGCAATCCTTATCAAATATTCCTTCAATTCAACACGGACGAAAACATGAATACAATGTCCTGAAGGAGCTTGCAGAACTAGAAAGCATTACCATAGAAAAGTGTGGTCTTTTCATAGATGAAGAGTATACTTATATGGGTGCGACCCCAGATGGAATTTCTTCTGAAGACACTGTGATTGAAATTAAATGTCCTTTCGCAGCACGCAGCATGCTCATATATGAAGCAGTAAAATCCAAAAAAATTACCTTTTGGAAACTTAACAAAAATGGAGAAATGCTGGTAAATACATCCCACGATTGGTTTTACCAGGTTCAGGGCCAATTACATGTAACAAAAAAAGATATTTGTATGTTTGTTGTATGGACTGAACTCGGAATAAAAATCGAAAAAATTTTAAGGGATGACGAATTTTGGCAAACTAATATGGTCGAACAGCTGAAACGCTTTTACAATTTGTGCATGCTACCCGAATTAATTGATCCTCGACATAATCGCTGCATGCCTATTAGAAATCCTGAGTATTTAGAAAAGTGCATAATAGCGAAAAGAAATAAAGTAAAATTGGTTTCAGCTAAAACCAAAACATGTAAAAAGGAATTGTTTCGAAGAAATCAATAACATTTTATTTCATTGAAGTGTCTTCAGAAGAAATTTCATTTATATTCCTAATGTATGTTGTCCACATTTTTAGAAATAGGGAAAAGGAGGGTTGGAAAGTTCCTGGCTATTCAGATCTAGTCACTAAACAACTAAATAAACTAACTACCATAAAAAATTGAAAATTAATAGTATTATTACTTCAATAGAAGAGAGTCCAAATATAATTACTAATCATATAAATTACTTCTTCAGTGACATTGGTCCAAGCTTCGCTAATAATTTGTGCAGTGCTAATAGAACTATTGAGATGTATCTTGTGAATGATTTTAAATCTGAACTTCACGTTACAGGGGACAATTTTTATTTTAAACCAACTAGCATTTCTGAAGTCACAAATGTGATAAATGATTTAAAAATGTCTTTCTCGTGCGGTATTGATTCTTTAAGTGTTATGGTGTATAAAATGCATGTATCCGAATTAGCTGGTCTCATATCTCACCTTGTAAATACAGGGTTTTCCAATAAGAGGTATAATTTTGATATTTAATCGTAAAATATCAATGGTTTCGTTGCTTGTGTGGCCCGTCGCGCCGTTTTGTTGAAAGTAAACGTTGTCCAGATCAATACCATCCAATTCCGGGCATAAAACATCATTCATGTTTTTTCGATAGCGCAATCCATTCACAGTAACTGTCGCTCCAGCCTCATTTTCAAAAAAGTAAGGTCCAATGACTCCGCCGGACCATAAACCGCACCAAACAGTCACACGTTGAGGATAAAGAGGCTTTTCAACAATAACTCTTGGGTTTTCCGAGCCCCAGATGCGACAATTTTGCTTTTTGAAGAAACCACCGAGGTGGAAATGGGCCTCATCACTCAAAATGATTTGCATTTGATTCGCTCAAGTGAATTTTAATGATTTCAATGCGTTGTTGAAGCGTATATCGTTCCATTTTTATTAATGGCGTAGTTTCTATTTGTCAAATGTCAAAAATGACAGCTTCAAAAGTAACATCTACCGAAATAGCGGGCTATTCAAAATAACACCTCTTATTGGAAAACACTGTATTAGCCTGGAGAGTGGGATGTTCCCTTCTCATTGTAAAAAAGCTAAAGTAATTCCCCTTTTTAAAGGTGGAGATTGTCTAGATGTTAATAATTACAGACCTATATCCTTACAAGTGATGCAGTGTTGGGGTTATTGTCCAAAGTCAAAGTCAAACATGAATACAATGTCCTCAAGGAGCTTGCAGAACTATAAAGCATTACCATAGAAAAGTGTGGTTTTTTCATACATGAAGAGTATCCGTATATGGGTGCGACACCAGATGGAATTTTTTCTGAATACACCGTGATTGAAATTAAATGTCCTTTTGCAGCACGCAGCATGCTCATATATAAAGCAGTAAAATCCAAAAAAATTACGTTAGCAAAAATGGAGAAATTCTGGTAAATACAAATTATAATTATTCCCCCAGGGGTACCGCAAGGCTCCTATCTAGGGCCTCTCTTGTTTATTTTATACATAAACGACATGAACCGTGTTATTAGTAATTGTTGTTTCCTATTTTACGCTGATGACATGAAATTATATAAATCTATTAGCTCCATAGATGATTGCGACCAATTACAAGAAGACCTTGGTAAAATTGAGGAATATTGCAAAAACAACCAACTATATCTAAACATAGATAAATGTAATGTTATTACTTACCATGTACCCCTACAACGAGTAGAAACAATAAAAGATCTTGGAGTAATACTAGATTCTAAAATGTTATTTAGGGATCATATTGAAAATATTCTAAAAAAGCCTATAATCAATTGGGTTTCATTATTCGCATTACAAAGCCTTTTACGGTAGCACATACCCTAATTCTGTTGTATATGTCATATGTACGGTCACAACTAGAATTCGCCTCAGTAATTTGGAATCCTCAATATCAAACATATATTGATCGCATTGAAAATATTCAGAACAAATTTATGAAACACCTATCGTATCGTTTTAGTGACCATCGATTTGTCCCTGTCACTTTATATAAACGCAGAAAAATCTCTGATGCATTATTCTTACACAAAATCGTGAACTGTCTTGTTGATTCATCATATCTGTTAGAAAGGATTGCATTTCGTTGCCCCAAACAAAACACCAGATCGAACGATTTATTTAGAATACCACATTGTAAATCCAAATACGCGCAAAACTCTGTAATAGTACGTATCTGTGAAATTCACAATGCCTTACGAGATGTAGACATTTTCAACCATAACTCGATATCATATAAAATTCAGCTTAATAAATTAATGAATTAAAATACTTTTATTTTATTCGATTTTTTTGTTGTGAAAATTACATTATTATCACCTGTAATGAATAGTATAGCTATGCGAAAAGTTGTATTTTTTCTATTTGTTTTTAATTTTATGTAGGTAAGAAATACTAAATCAACATTTAACTCAATGGAACTTAATTGGTCTAGAATATATGAATGTTTATTGTTATATTTTTTTACTGTACGACTGTTTGCTTCCTAAATAAAAAAAAAATTAAAAAAATACATCTCACGATTGGTTTTACCAGGTTCAGGGCCAATTATGTAACAAAAAAAGCTATTTGTATGTTTGTTGTATGGACTGAACTCGGAATAAAAAGCTATTTGTATGTTTGTTGTATGGACTGAACTCGGAATAAAAAGCTATTTGTATGTTTGTTGTATGGACTGAACTCGGAATAAAATACGAAAAAATTTTACGGGATGACGAATTTCGGCAGACTAATATGGTTGAACAGCTGAATCGCTTTTACAATTTTTGCATGCTACCCGAATTAATTGATCCTGGACATAATCGCTGCATGCCTATTAGAAATCCTGAGTAATTCAAAGTGCATAATACCGAAAAGAAGTAAAGTAAAATTGGTTTCAGCTAAAACCAAAACATGTGAGAAGGAATTGTTAGGAAGAGATCAATAACATTTTCATTGAAGTGTCTTCAAAAGAAATTTCATTTATATTCCTTATGTATGTGGTCTACATTTTTAGAGATAGGGAAAAGGGGGGTTGGAAAGTTCCTGGCTATTCAGATCTAGTCACTAAACATATCTACGCCGTTCTCAAGCAACTTTCAATCCTGAATTATGGTCTCTCACCAGGGTGATACTGAACCTTCCACTTTTGAACGAGGTACAGATTCATTATATGTAACTATATAAAATTTATTTTAATTCTATAATATGACATACTTATATAAATTAAATTAAATTTGTTTTGTCCTCGCCGGCTTTTGAACCCGTGACCTCAAATTAAACTATGAAATTTAGTATTAACAGTGCCCCGCCGCACTGCGAAACCAGGCTGGAACAAAGGGAAGCCTTTTGTAACTCTTTATAATTGTATTTATCAAAAAAATAAATCCAAATAAAACGTTATATTAAATGTTGTTACTGAGAACCTCCTCCACGAATCAAGCTATTGTAATATTGCATTACATTCTAAAATATATTTTAACATAATTTTCATAATCACAATATCTTTAATTAATAATAATTTGTTTTGCTCTGTGCGTGTCTTGTATTGAATGGAACGCACCGGCCAGCTGCAGGTGCAGCGAGTTGGATATTCGAATTCGCGCTGGAAACATTTAATAGCGAGGGCCGTTAACCCGTTCAGGCCGCTCGCCCAAGCGCTTGAAACAACGCCGTGTGCCAAGACAAAACAAACAAAATAAAATTTGCGAAAAAAACTGTTAAAAAGAACTGCTCGAAGATTGTAACGTAACGTGCTCTATGTATTTAAGTGGTTTCTAGTAGTTTCTTAGCTTGTTGCAATGATGAAAAAGATATTTTAAAACATTTATTTATTTATTTATTACACGCCCTAGTGAGCTTCTTTAAAAAAAATACAAGCATTTTGTATCAGGGAAAACACTTAAAAATTAATACAATAAAGAAGAATGTAAACATAATGGAAAAAATTAATCCTCACGCATATAATTGAGTTTGAAAGATTCAACAAAAAAAAAATAGTAGAAGCGGAGAAGTTATATGGGTACATAGGTCTATTTGTGTCTAGAAGAATAAAAGTGATAGAATATACATCATGTATACTGATTAGTTTTCAAATGAAATATATCACCCAGATCAGAATATTTGTTTCCGAGATTGTGAAGTCTCGGAATCGGAGAATTTTGGTAAGCTAGTGTCCTGGTGTTATTGAAGTAAAAAGGTAAGAAATGTCGGCATGATTTTTTGGGAACATGGATATTGATACACTGAAGTAATTCGGGACAGTCAATTTTAAAATGTAGTATTCTTTGTAACAGTATTAAATCTGTGCTTATTCTTCTTTCTGAATGTTTCAATAGACATTTTATCCAAGAGGTAATTGTAATTTATGTTTTGTATAGGAAATAAATATTTGGCTAACTTTCACAGCTCAATTTTTGTGAAATTTCACAAGGGTGCTTGATGTAATGTATTTCGCTGCTTTACACCATAAAACAGAAATAATTGTTTAATTATTATATTACATATATTAAAGGAAAAAAAAACAACGGTGATTTGAATACGTTGATCAACGCAGCTATTTTAAGCTCATAACTTAACTTCAATTTTGAGGTATGGATACATAGAATAAAAAATACTAGAGGCGCCTACAAATTTGAATGGAAACAAGTGTGCCACTGACTTGGTACCCTTTGGTTTTAGACTATTCAGCACGCGGTCTGTCTCTCTTACACTTACTTCCCTGAAATTGTATATCGCTATCCCATTTGAATTTCGTAATCATTGTGAGACACAGTTTTCTATTGAATTTTATTTATCGACAGTTAAATACATGGTCAAAAGTTTCGTAGCTCTTGGGGTAAACGACTAGTCATTGACCTGGAAATCTCATTCAGAAGATGAAAATTTCATAACGTCAGAACTCACCGTATAAGAGTTTGTTTGCTTCAAACTTCAAACAAACAGATTTTTGCTTTATAATAAAGAAGATGCACTGTGATATTTCAAAGGCCGCCATCTTGAATTCTATTAAATTTGGCAAACATATTAATATTTATTATTATTTGAATGCGGCGCCCATTTTGTGCAAAATTACCTCAAGCGCGCTGTACAAATATATAATACATTTCTACAATGATGTATGTTATTACTAACTATATATGGAGATAATATACAGTACCCCACTTACCTGGTAGGTCACTTGAGATACTTTCCGGTATTTATTTTAATAATATTTATTTATGTTCTTTGATGAGCGTGTTTGGGAGAGGAAAAGCAAATTTTATATTTATTGAATTATTATTTTCATCGTTGTTCTGCCTCCTCCAGTTACATACTCGTATGCATGTTCTGACTGGGGGTGCAGCGAATTCTAGTCCATACTGCTTCGTTTGCAGTTTGCAGTCTAGGAGAAAATACAAAGAAATCTAGAGCCACTTGGAACGTTAGAGGGTGTTCCAAAACTGACTTTTTTATTTTTTTAGTTTTTGCACTTTGGTTTTTTTTTTCGGAATCTTCTTTAATGAAGCCGCCTTACGTAAGACACATGAATGTATGTGAAATGTAAGCAGAGATATTTAAGTTAAGCAAACTGATTTTCTACTAATATTTTATAGGCAAATTTATTTTCAAAAGCAACAATCACATGAATTGTAACGACAAGATGTGATACACAACGAATAAGGTCAAAAAAATCTCTCATAATTAAGTACCTACGTTTGAATTTTTTTAATACTTTATTTGAATTTTACTATTTATTTTCTGTAATGAAGTAATGCAAATCTTGGAAGCGGAAATTAACCCTCTTCCCGACATTCGATCGAGCTGAAACTCGGCAGATACACTCGTTGTCGATGATTGTGCATTCTATCATTGGTGGCAATCACGTAAACATACGTTGAAACATACGCATTTCTCTGTAATCGGATGACATTACATCAGTTAATACACGAAATAAATATCGGTCCTACACGATCGGCATTTGGGGATGTTGGTAGAGTTATTCCAGTTCCTGGGTAGGAAGATTTTAAACCTCAGTTGATTTTTCAACGTAACGTTATACTTTAAAAAGCAGCCCAAATAACTACAAAAATTTAAAAATCATGATTGAAAAGTCGAAGCAAGACATTAGAAGACAGAAGAATATGTGTAAATTTCATGTCGCCACAACTCACACGCGTATTTTTTTAAGAACTTAGAACAAGTTTCTTATGATTTAAACGCAAAACACGCATGTTACACGATAATGTAATGTTTGACCTCGCATCAAAATAATTGAAAACTCCGACACTCAAGGGGTTAGAGACCACGAACTGAAGAGGTTAAGTGCCGGCACGCCCGGGGATGTAGAGGTTAGGTTAGGTTGGACAGATCAAGTCGAGAGAAAGAACGGTTAACGTTTTAATCTGTCCCGAACATCGCGTCACGTAGTCCGCGCTTACTACGTGCTGCGCGACCAGCGACCACATACGGGTATCGACAATTGCGAAGAAAATCAACAGATTTTGCGCTGAAGTATCAAAACATAGCAACGTATTTTTTGTACATTTTAACAATTTAAACAAGATTTTTCTTACACATAATTTTTTTTTGACTGACTAACCTTCCTACCTACCTACGACCTGGAGTCGACAACTCTATCAACCTCACCAAATGTCGATCGGGTAGGGCCGACATTTATTTCGTATATTAACTGCTTTAAAGCCATCCGATTTCAGAGAAATGCGTATATGTCCGCGCGTGTCTATGATTGACACCTAAAGTTGAAGACTTTGGATGACAACGAGTCTATATGCCGAGTTGCAGATAGATCGGATGTCAGGGAGAGGGTTCATTTCCGCTTACAAGATTTGCATTAATTCATTACCGAAAACAAAATATATGTACATATTTAAAAAGAGTTACGCGGCGTTTGATCCTCGAATTTACCCCTGCGGAAAAATAGCGTAATGATTACACAGACGTCGGTAAAGCACTATCTGCTTTTAAAAGTTCAAAATTTTAATGCAAAGCGATCGTCAAATAAATTCGAATAACTTATTTTAGTAAGGAAACTATTCCAGGAAATCTTTACAATTCCGGCTATTATAACTAACGGTCACTACTAACTAACAGTTCTATAAAAATCGTCAAATTATTGAATTTATATGGTTATTTCTTCCCGCGGCAATTATTACTATTATACTGACTGGAGAAGCATTAGATTTAAAACTTAATTTAAAATTATTTTAATATACAAACATAATTAATTAATTAATTTTTAAAAATAGAATAGACAAAAAGCGACATCTCTTGTCAATTTCGCATAGTATTTTCTCTGCAGGTGAATGATAACCAAATTGCGGTCACCTGTTACATCTGTTCAGTAGATTCATCTGAGACATGATATTTCGTCAAAAGAGGTCTATTTAAGATAAAAATAATTAAAATATATATTTTTTGACAAAATAAAATGTCACAAATTCGACACTGTGTGTTACGATGAATGTGCTGATTCATCTCTATCATTAATAATTTTTCTCTCTTGTGAGCTGGTTGTTCCTTATAACCTTTTCGAGTGCAAATGCAAAGTGATTGCTGATTGCTGCCTGAAACCGAAGCTGATGACAGAAATAGAAGACCTCCATTTGTGAATGCCATTCTTGGGTGAGTTTTTCTGTTCATTTGTATTTTGGTGACTGGTTTGTTATTTTTCTCCCTGCAGAGATAGTTTATTAATCCACAATATATTTTTCATAGGGAAATATTATATTCCCTAGATGATCTGTGCTACCTACACGCCAGATCATCAACCATAAGTTTGGTCCTACGTAGCTCGGATATATTGCTAGCGAAAATTGATTAATATTTAGTGATTTAGATTTGGAAACATGATAAATGGATGTTCTATTCACGTAATTTTTTTGGTGATTTAAGAAGTACCTATCAGTACCAATTTCTAGCATACATAAATAATTTTTCTAGCATTAGAAATTTGCGTATTTTTTTGGTAAATTTCATTAAAGCTCAAATTACTTAATATTATTTAGGTATAGTGACTTTAGTTTCGTTTTTTTTACGTATTCTTTGGTAGATTCGAAACATATAATATATTGGAATTGTCGTAATTTTTGGAGAATTCTAATTTACAATACTTACAACATTATTGTAAACTTTTTTGGTTAAGAATATTTTGTCATCTCATTAAAAATGCCGAGAATTGCTGAAGAAGTTTCTGGAGATATTCAGGATAGAACGTTGACTCTTTTGACGGCAAAAAAGGAAAATCTTTTTTTGCGGATGAATGAATTGTATAATTTATCAAATAATTTAAATACCTTCGAGTCAAGAAAAAATGAAGACTTCATGACAAAGTCGGATATGATTGAAGACTTGAGAGTTCAGTTTGAAACTGTTATTGACAAACTTAACGACCGTCAGTTGACTTTGGACGACTCATTTAAACCGGATTTCCAACAATTAAATGCATTTGATGATATTTATTTGAAGGTCAAACGAAGTCGATTTAACCTTCAAAACGCGTCACGCAACGATTCGCGGGATCATTGTATTATTAAATTGCCACCTTTGGAATTACCATCATTTGATGGTAAAATGGGAAATTGGCCTACTTTCTACCAAGCTTTCAAATCTAATGTACATAATAATAGACAGTTAACCGACGCCCAGCGTGTTCAATATTTAATTGGTAAATTGACACACGGCGCTTTAAAGGTTACTTCAGGCATTGTACCTGGAGGTGACACATACAATATAATCTGGAATGCTTTGGTAAACAAATTTCAGAATAAACGTGCACTAGGCACACATTATTTAAATAATATTCTTGATGCAAAAAATTGTACAAATACATCTGGCAGTCTTGACTTTTTTATTGAAAATTTTTCTGCATCAGTAGCAGCGTTAAAACAATTAGAGATTGAAAATTTAACTGATTTTATATTATTTCATTGTGCATTTAGAAAAATTGATTTTCAAATCGCACAGATTTTCGAGCTGTCAGTCAGGAATAAAGAGATTCCGACATATGACGATTTAGTCTCGTTTGTTCAAGATCAGGTTAAGATTTTAGAACGTTTAGGCAATTCAAATGAAACCGGTAAAAAACTGCCCACTACGTCGTCATTTCGTTCTAATAAAAATTTTAAATCGTTCCTTGCTAGCAACGAGAGTGTACCTCGGTTTACGGCTTCGCGCACAAATTGTTGTCTTGTTTGTAATAAAACTAATCATACAATTAAAGATTGCGTTAAATTTAAAAATATGAGCTCTTCACAGGCGCGTTTTGAATTTATAAAGTCAAAACATGCTTGCGTAAATTGCCTTAGTGGAGGGCATACAATAAACGCGTGTAAATCGGTTTTAACTTGTGAGTTTTGTAAAAAACGTCATCACACTTTGTTGCATTTTGGCAGTGCTGATGACAATGCTAAAACTCCATCAAGTACCCACGCACACACGTCGCGAACATCTACAGGGACATCTGAAAATTGTGATACACAATTAGAAGAACCTCCGCTAAACATAAATAACTCATGTTCCCTTTCTGTGAAAGCGACACATAATACGATTCTATTATCAACCGCGCAAGTATTCGCAAAGAGTAAAAATGGAAATAAAGTTATTGTTCGGTGCTTAATGGATAACGGTTCACAGAACAATTTAATTACTGTTGATTGTTGCAAGATCCTCAACTTACCAATAATTCCTTTAAACAATTCCTTTGTAAAAGGAATCGGTTCAGCATCCAAACCAATTTTGGGTTACGTTTATTTGGACATTGAGTCCCGCGTGTACCCGAATAATAAATATAATATTTATGCGCTTGTCATTGACAGTATTACAGATCAGCTACCTAATCACTATATAACCAAGGGTGATATGAGTTACTTAAAGGGTATACCTCTCGCTGACTTAACGTGGAATATTCCTGGATGCGTGGATATAGTATTAGGTGCACAACTGTTCCCATATATTTATTTAGGGAACAGGGTTGAATCTGGTAACGGCGAACCTCCGGCATTAGCGACTACTTTCGGTTTTGTATTAATGGGTGACTACCCTAGTAATGTGCTTAATACAAGTACGTCATTTTCGGCACTTGCGCTTAATGACTTAGTACAAAAATTTTGGCTGTTAGAGGAAATACCCAACATGCAATTTCTAAGTCCGGAAGAGACGGAATGTGAGAATTTATTTATATCATCCATTTCTCGCACCGTCGACGGAAGGTATTCTGTTGCTTTACCTTTCTGTAAAGACCCGAAGCAATTGGGTAATTCCCTTGCTACTGCTCAGCGCCGATTTATGGCTTTGGAGCGAAAATTTAAACATTCACCGGCTTTGCGGGAGAATTATAATAAAGTTATTCATGAGTACATTGAAAACGGTTATTTAGCAAAAGTTTCAAGGTCGGATATTACCGATGACGGATATTACATTCCGCATCACGCTGTCACTCGCCCGGATAAACCTATGCCTCGGATTGTACTTGACGCGAGCGCTAAGACACATACAGGATTGTCATTAAATGACGTGATTTATACTGGTCCGAATTTGCAAGCCGATCTGTTTTTGCTTCTGTTAGACTTTCGTCTTTTTCCCATTGCTATTACTGCAGACATAAAGCAGATGTATTTGCAGATTGAGGTTCCAAGCAAGCATCGCAAATATTTGAAAATTCTATTTCGGTTCGCGGACAACGATCCCATACAAACCTTTCAATTCAATCGGGTCCCTTTCGGACTAACAGCTAGTCCATACTTGGCAATGCGCACTGTTCGACAGTTGGCCCAGGATATGAGACAACATTTTCCGGACGCTGCCAATGTGGCAGAGTCTAAGTTGTATATGGACGACCTGGTATATTCTATTGTAGATGAACCCAGTGCCGTACGTCTGTCGCGAGAATTGATCTCGTTGTTTAAGTACGGTGCCTTTGATTTGGTAAAATGGACTAGTAATTCTTCAGTGGTACTTGAGAATCTTCCAGATTCGCACCGAAGCCCTGTGGACTTTACTGTTGGTTCTAACAATGCCGCTAAGGTGTTAGGCCTTTCGTGGGAACCAGCTGATGACAGCTTCTTCTTTACGTCTTCTTATGTTCAGGAGAAGTGCACGAAGCGGAACATACTCTCCATAGTAGCCCGCTTGTTCGATGTTCTCGGCTTGGTCGCCCCTGTCATTCTGTATGCGAAATTACTTATTAAGGAGCTATGGCTGTGTAACATTGGTTGGGATGATATACCCCCTGAGAGCGTTATTCAAAGGTTTTCGGCTCTCACACAGGAATTTCCTTTAATTTCGACAGTAAAAATCCCCCGCCATGTTGGCGTCCTAAAGGACAGTACAGTGCTCGTTGTCGCCTTCTGCGATGCGAGCATGAATGGTTATGGCTGCGTGATTTATTTGCACACCACTGATCTCTCTGGAAATATTTCAGTGAGGTTATTGTGTGCAAAATCAAAGGTTTCTCCCACGAGAGTGACAACTCTCGCTCGTTTGGAGCTTTGTGCCGCAGTTTTGATGTCAAAGTTGATACGGACGGTTCAAGATAGTTATCGTGCGCGTCTTTCTATTGCAGGAACATACGCGTTTTCAGATTCTACCATTGCGCTCTCCTGGATACATTCCTCACCGCATCGTTGGTCGGTGTTTGTTAGCAATCGTGTAGCTCAGTGCCAGGAAAATTTGTCTCCGGAAAATTTTTACCATGTCGCCGGTATTGAAAACCCGAGCGATTGCCTTTCTCGTGGCATGCTACCCTCTCAACTCGTTTCACATGATTTATGGTGGAACGGCCCATCATGGATTCGCCACCCACCTTTGGAATGGCCAGTAAAACCGTTTCGCCCCACCAATACCGGTGAAATGCCTGAACACAAAGTTAATGTGCTCACTGCAATGGTTCTGGGTGAACAATCGGTTCTGGGTGAACTGGCCCAGCGTATATCCACTTGGGATAAACTACTAAGGAGTGTCGTTTATATTCTCCGATTCATAAAAAAGATATCACCTTCCTCTGGAATTGTCAATAATCTTGTGACTGCTGAAAAGGCTGTACTTCGTTCCGTGCAAAATGCTCATTTTTCAAATGATATTGCTGCACTTCAGAAAGGCAAATTCCACTCCAAAAGGCTTCAGGGTTTGTCTTTATTTCTTGATGAGGACAATTTGTTACGTATCGGGGGACGCCTTTCTAAATCGGACTTACCTTTTGAGGTTAAACATCCGATATTACTACCTAAACATGACTGTGTTGTAAATCTTATCATAGATCACTTTCATGTCGTGAACTGTCATACCGGTCCAGGACTTCTTATGTCTATATTACGTCAGCGCTATTGGATATTAGATGCTAGGACGGTTATTAGGGCAAGGGTGCGGAAATGCAACTGCTGCTTCCGCTCAAATCCATCACATCCTACCCCAAAGATGGCAGATTTACCTTCATATCGTATTACTGAAGCAAAAGCCTTCGTTCACACCGGTGTTGATTACGCGGGTCCTCTACGTATTACGCTTGCTCGTCGGAGAGGACAACATTCGCAGAAGGCATATATTTGTCTGTTTGTATGCCTTGTGACTAAGGCCATTCATATTGAGTTGGTCTCTGACTTAACTTCAAATGCTTTCCTGGCTGCTTTCAGCCGTTTTATTTCACGGCGTGGCCCTGTGTCGTGCTTGTATTCGGATAATGGTACCAATTTTGTGGGTGCAAAGGCACAATTGGATGACCTTTACAAGTTTTTAGTTGAATCGGAATATGAGCCCGCGTTAAAACGAGAACTCGCCAAGCGTCGTATCGAGTGGAAAATGATTCCACCCCGCGCACCCCATTTCGGAGGTATGTGGGAGTCTAACGTGAAAAGCATGAAAACTCACTTATACCGAGTGATCGGAACTCAGCTTCTCACTTATGAGGAGCTTCAGACTGTGTTGGTGCAAATAGAGTGCATAATGAACTCTCGCCCGCTCACAGCCGTATCTTCCGACCCTGATCCGGAAATCATAACACCTGCGCATTTTTTAATGACTACACCATTACAATACTTACCTGCATCTATCCCGACGGGCAGTAAAATTAATTTCGCTCAGCGCAAACGATTATTGGATAGTATGGTTCAGTCTTTCTGGAAAAAATGGCGTGTGGAGTATCTGCACACTTTGCAAGTCAGGCAGAAGTGGGCTACCCCTGATCATCCGATTGAGATCGGAACTGTCGTTCTAGTGGGACAGGAAGATTCCCCTCCGTTGAACTGGCCTTTGGGTGTAATCACTGAGGTCCATCCCGGATTGGACAAAATTGTTCGCGTTGCGACGGTGAAGACACGATTTGGGTTCTTCAAACGACCGGTTATCAAGTTATATCCCCTTCCGACTCAATAATTTGCTTACTTCTATTTTTTGTTTTTATTTTTTGTTATTTTTTTTGGTAGTTCAAATTATCTCCGACTATGCCATGATATTCCGTTACAGTTAATTGTACTCTTGTCAGTTGAACTTTATTAAGTTTATACTTTTCGTTCTGTTGAAAGCTTTTTTTTGGTGACCTTCCGACGTAATTCTTGGATATTATATGTGAATAGAGTCACTTGAAATGATTTGACGTTTATTTATTTGTACGTGTTCTCTTACTTCTTTGCAAGTTCTGAGAACTTCCAAGGCGGGGAGTATGGAGAAGCATTAGATTTAAAACTTAATTTAAAATTATTTTAATATACAAACATAATTAATTAATTAATTTTTAAAAATAGAATAGACAAAAAGCGACATCTCTTGTCAATTTCGCATAGTATTTTCTCTGCAGGTGAATGATAACCAAATTGCGGTCACCTGTTACATCTGTTCAGTAGATTCATCTGAGACATGATATTTCATCAAAAGAGGTCTATTTAAGATAAAAATAATTAAAATATATATTTTTTGACAAAATAAAATGTCACAAATTCGACACTGTGTGTTACGATGAATGTGCTGATTCATCTCTATCATTAATAATTTTTCTCTCTTGTGAGCTGGTTGTTCCTTATAACCTTTTCGAGTGCAAATGCAAAGTGATTGCTGATTGCTGCCTGAAACCGAAGCTGATGACAGAAATAGAAGACCTCCATTTGTGAATGCCATTCTTGGGTGAGTTTTTCTGTTCATTTGTATTTTGGTGACTGGTTTGTTATTTTTCTCCCTGCAGAGATAGTTTATTAATCCACAATATATTTTTCATAGGGAAATATTATATTCCCTGGATGATCTGTGCTACCTACACGCCAGATCATCATCCACTGACAGTGTTGTTAATTATGAATAATGTTGAGAAATAGACAAGAAATAAACGTTTTACGACGCGCATTCCAAGAATTAATTATGTAAATAAATACACGTTTATTTATTTTGCTAATAACATTTATCGTTTAAACTTAAACAAAAGATAATATTGCCCAACTAGTAGATATGTAAACAGTAGAACTCATATCCAAAAAATAACGTGTGTAATTTTCTCCTATTTAAAAAATCAAAACCAATTTTTTTCTCCGAATCGTAAGATTTGTAAGTAGGTATAAATATCTACGTCATCATCATATCCGTATTTTTTCAAAATTTCAAATAAGGAATGGAACTTTTTTTTTCAAAGAAACGTCAATAACCTTTTTTCTGAAACTGGATGAGAGTATATTTGAAAATTTTGCAAATATACGAAATTAATGTAGGTACTATCCAATTAGAATTTGGCTTAGGTGTTAGCGGTGCTGTCTCCAATCCCTGGGATGGAAGGTTTAATCCTTAGTCAAAGATGTATTATAGTAAAAAAAGCTTTGTTTTTTACGGGTTGACAATTTTACTGTGAAACATGTAACGAATGCGTAGTTCTTAGTCGTAAGTCACTAGATAAGTCACTAGATAAGTCTTAGAGATAAGTCACTAGTTTAAGTCAGTAGTTCTAGTATTAACTATTTAAGAAATATATTTGTACAGCGCCCTTGAGGTGATTTCTCACGAAAACGGCGCTATATAAATTAGCCAAATATTATTATTATTATTCCTAAACGTATTTATTATATGTTATTTGTCTGTGTCAAGCAAGGGTAGGATTATAAAAAAGGAAAATCACATAGGGTCAGGTATCATATCGGTTTGCTTGTGTTACTCTGGGGATCGTATCACTGCTAATATCTCTGCCTGTGTTCAGGGATGGTATAATTGTAAAAAATCTAAACATAGATTCAAATATTGGAACATAGATTATAATAATGGAGCACAGATTCAAATAGTGGAACATTATATTCGAATAGTGTAGCATAGATTCAAATTGTGGAATATAGGATCAAATAGTGGAACATAGATTCAAATATTGGAACGTAGGCATTGTGGAGCTTAGATTCGACAGTTTTAACCATAGACATATGAATATTAGTAGACCTGCCCTAAGTGATTAAAAGCGTATTATTCCCCACTCCCCATACCGGTTCCATTGGAGCCGGCTGGGCTCGCGTATGGCTTCCCGTGAATCTTGAGAATGTGACGTCATCATTCTTGTTCGAACTAGCGTCGAGCTATGGTCGAGGCATTTTACGAAATAACACGGCAAAATGGTGGCTTAGCTATGAAAACTTGTAAAAATAGATGTGAAAAAGAGAATAAACCCAATTTTCGTATTACATTCCATATGTAAGCATTATTTTAAGAGTAATTACATCGTATAATATGGATCAGTTTGTAGAAACACATACTATCACATCGAGATATATCTGTACGCATCGTTAGTTACTGGGAACTAAATTATGAACACTTATAAAAGTGTCTTAACTAAATACGTAAACAAAATATTCGACTATGAAAATAATAGAAATTTTTTTTTGCCGAATTTGGACTTCGCAAATTTGTTCATAACGTGGCGAGTAATTTGCGCTCCCATGTAAAAATGTCTGTTCATTCAAAAGCAGATTTTACTTTTAAGAACTAAATGGTGATATTATAATGCGAGATGCCTATATACTGTCAGATTGATTTATTGACGAATCACAGTCAGCTTTACCCCCATCGTTCTTCAACAGTTGATTTTACCCCTCACCTTTAATTTCTAGTCTATATATTCATATGTCTGTGGTTTTAACCAAACAAACGCCATGGTAATAAGTCAAGTTTTCACTGTTCTGACATCACGCGCCGCGTAATATTTAAACCACGTTTTTTAGTAAGGCTGTATGAATTTACACTCTATATGAGATGTGTGGGATTGAACTAACCACACTTCCCCACATTCCGGAATAAAAAATAAATATTATCATTATATTCGAATATTGGAGGATAGATTCAAATAGTGAAACGTATATTAAAATATTGGAACATAGATTCAAATAGTGGAACAAATGTTCAAATAATGAAAAAAATCGAATAATGGGACGTAGATTCAAATAATAAAAAAGCTAATCAATACCAAAATACTTCCCCAACTTCCTCTTCACCATCTCCTTCCCCTCCCAAATACCTTCAACATCACTACATACTACAACTGGAGATGCCATAGTCTCTCTGGCACTAGACGGTTGGGAGCTGTTGGGATTGTTATACTGTATTTATTTAAATATCATATATTAGGTAGTGTATCAATTCGTTCAAGGATGCGAAAGTTTTTTTAAATATTTTTCCCAGGTTACGAATAACCAGACAATACTTGAATTCTTCCTAATACTATCATAACAATCGTAAACCACTGCTTTCAGAATGATGAACGGCTTAGCTAACAGGGGATTGAGTCAGTTATTTTCTGTCGTGCTTTAGAATATAATATATTTTTAAATAAACTCTATTGGAAGCTTTTTTTGTTATTTGTTTTTGGGGTGTTATGCCGTGTTGCGCTAACTCCTTCTTTAGCCAACGTTTCGGACAGCATTGCAGTGTCCATCATCAGGGCAGATGTGTTATTTGAGGTTGTGGTGAAATGTGAGCTTATGTATGAGGTTGTGATACCGTGTTGCCAGCTCCAACCCTCTGAGCTAACATTGACGTATAATTTTTAAAGTGGTTTTCTTCGTTTAGCTCTGGTGTAGCCGTCAATTACCGGATACCAAGAACTATTGAGCTTAGCTCCATCGTCTCTATTAATACAACCCATAATAACACCCCAAAAACAAATAACAAAATACTATTGGCCGTGAAAATCTTAAATCATATTTGTTCTATTGGAAGCTGTACAATGACTAAGAAAATGACAAATAAATATAGTAGATCCTGCTCTGAAGTCATTGCACCGTTAGTTGCGATGCATTATTGCACATCCAGATGCATCCTTGAAGTGCGGTTCTACCTCTCCTTGCACCGGCCATTAAATGCACGCTGCACACGTGTCTAGTATAATGTACTGTAAGCTGTTCATCTTGCCGTCTTATGTGCACTTTCTAAATGCATGTGGGTTTTGCCTTAGAATGTATTACATTATGTAAATACTTGCAGGCGACAATATTAAATGCTTGTGGAAGTAATAAGCAACAAGAAAATCTTATAAATTATTAAATTAGTTGCTTGTTTTCACTGCTTGCAAGTTACGTTCTTGATTTTATAAAAAAAAAAAACTAATCAATTATAACATCAATACTTCCACGAAAGAACGATACCAAGAAATAAAAATATTGAAAAATGTATGAATGTAAAAAATTATGCCAAGTACACGAACACTGTACAAGGCAACGGTTCCATGATAAATCAACACATCTACAATTCAACACACCTTTAAAAAGTGATATAAAGTCATTAGAAACGATGAAAAATAAATATTTAAACCTAACCTAACCTACTTAACCCAGTTAATAAAGTTTTGTTTCATCACTTTCCATGACTTTGTATAACTTTTTAAAGATGTGATGAATTATCAATTTGATGATTTATCCGGTCACCTAAGGCAACATACACTAAAACTGAATGTGGTAAAAGAAGCATACGACATGAAGGGATATTTACAATCTTCTTCCTTACTTCTTACTTTAAAATTATAAATTATGTATTTAGTAAGAAAGTAAAATATTAAATACTATATCGTCAGTCAATTATAATTTCAAGTATCAAGTACGGAAGTAAGAACTTTAACTAACTGTTATATAGATATTGTTCTAGTGGGAATTAAAATACGAATTGATCCCAGTTTCAATCCTAGCCAAGGCCATACACTGTATCAGGCCATTAAAAGTTGTCCCGATATATCTCTCCTAACTTCTGCGCTCCGGATAATGAGGGTAGAAACTGACACCGAAATGTCAATGTATTTTCGTGAAAAACTTTCACTTTTTGTTCACGTCAGATTTTTGATAGAAAACTCGGAGTACATTATTTTATTATTATTTTAAAAAGAAAGACAAACATTCCCGGGTTACGAATAACCTGACAATATTTGAAAATCTCCTACTACCACCACAGAAAGCGGAAAATGTTGCTTGTGTTGTGATGGAGGACTTAGCCAGCCGAGGAATTGAACACGGTACGCCTGGGTGGGACCCAAGCGCGATGTCAACTCGGCCACCGACCGGTCATCTTTATGATACGAATGTACTATCTCAGCCATGAGCACTCATGTCCCGGTGCGACCGGTACGCCACCAGGGAGGCAATGATTTGTTAAGACTTGGAACACGTGATCTGAGGATGGGAAGGTTAGAATTTAATCGAGTATAAATGGAAATTAATAAAAAAACAAAAACATACACCTTAAGGCGATGCCATACGTAGTAATGCAAAATCATGTGTTTTTGGTTTGAAAATTTGGTCGCCTAGAAATGTTTCAGACGCTTTAATTAAATACTGCGAGTAGAATACATCTTGACCTTTGAAATAATCGAGTATTTTTTAGATAAATCTTATTATAAGCCCAGAAAAAAAATTATGTATAAGGCCTATGAAAACTGCTTTAAAGTTCAAAATCTCATACTTACGAACCTATTTTCGGTTATGATTTTATTGTATAATGTGGCAAATTAAGTTATCTATAAAATGATCGAAAAAAAATTAAATATTTATGCCTGAACATTCACAAAATATAATAAAAAGCACTTTTTGGCCATGTTTTTTTCTTGCATAAATCAAAACAGGCGGATGGTGTTAAGCGGGAATTTAAACCTTATCGCCATCTACGTAAGGGTTGTTATTGATAGCGGCTCAATTTAAAATATTACACGACGTAGTGCAACGCCTTAAAGTGATATTTAGTTGAAAATACCCTATTTTCATATTGCCCTTATGTCATTTAGTCTTCAAACTATACACTATCGATTCTTGTTCGTACAATTTTTATAACTTATGATATATACAGGGTGTTAAGGGATGAACTATTTGGATTAAAAACTTTAAATGAAATTTTTGGTCTCCGGTGACGTTTGTGATGTTTTTTTTCAACATTAACATGGAAAATCTGTAAGAATTGGACAGCTACGGTCGATGTGAGATGTTGGGCGGTTACTTGGCTGAGTCACTTGTGACGGCATGTGGAAAAAAATTAAAAATACCGAAAAGGTATTAATGTGGAAATAATGTCTGGTATCACTGGTTAACTCAAGTAAAGTACCTTGTATAACTATGTGTCAAGTAATAAAATTAATTTAACTAAATAACACATTAGCTATTTAGATAATAAAATTAAAAAAACTAAGTTATTTTTTCAAAACTATCCGGAATGTGCTCATTAAAAAAGACTTAATCAAAATTTACATGGCTCTCTGCCAATAACTGTTAGAATACGGTATTATCGGATGGGGCAGTGCAAATAAAAATATACTAAATCCACTAATTAAAACTCAAAAAGCCATAATGAAAATTATACTGAAAGTTCCTATAAGAACTAGCACTGACGAAATCTTCACCAATCTTAACATCATGTCAATTAAACAACTATATTCTAAAACTATACTCATTTACATTCATAAGTACAAAACCCAAGAAATAACAACAAACACGTACAATAGAAACACTAGATCTCATGGTCAAAAACTTATCCAACAAATAACTACTAATACAACTTTTGGGTGAAAAAGCTTCTTAGTATTAAATACAATAAAATACCCTCTCTCATTCAAAAACCTCAACATTATAACATTTAAATCTCAAATAAAAAGCTGGATACTTAAACAGAAAATATACTGATATCAAACACAGACTAAAACCGAATCTACTAAACTGAACTATACAAAAAAACACTATCTTACTTATTTAAAAATTATTTTTAAAAAAATAAAAAAATTATACTCCCTGATATATGTTTATAATGAAATTCATATGTTACTTTGTTGTAATGGTAATTTCTTATAATTAAATTATAATATGTAAATGAAATCCTCAGCACGGGAGATCCCAGTGAGGATATCATTATCTCTATATGTTACTAAGAAAAGAAGACAATAAATCATTATTATTATAAATGAAGTTTAAACTTGTTTCAATATATTATCATCACGTCGTGATACATGTATTATAATATCTTTGTATTATATAAGATGTTTGCATATTTTCAAATCACATTCCTTTCTTAGGTCAAGTTAGGTTAGGTTAGATGATTGGTTAGGTTAGGTTGTTTGGTGTGTACTCACTTGGTGTGCAGCACGCGCAGCGACTTGGTGCTCATGCAGTTGACGCTCCAGTCCGTGTTGCCGTGGTCGTTGCAGATGGTGATGGAGAAGCGGCCGTAGTTGGCGCGGATGAGGTGGATCACCTCCCCATCACGACACTCGATCTTCAGCGTTTTGCCTTCGCAGGCATAAGCGGTCTCGTAGCGGGTAGCATCTGCAAGAGAACACACAAAATTAGTTTTAATTTCATAATGATACATTTTGAATGTTATTTCAACCGCCATTCTAGGGTTGTAGGGATGCCCTGTGTTATGGCGGGTGAAGTTTACAGATGGAAGATTTTTATACATAAGAGTTAGTAAATTATACAATTCCGATTTAGTTAATATTTTATGTGATAAATAATCATTTAATAATTAATTATACACGTATAAGTACTATATTTTATCAGAATTAAGTCAATTGCGGAATGTGAGAGATGTGTAGATGGTGATTAGGGGGTTAAAGTGTACAATGTATGGGTGTTGTAATTGAAATGTATTGGAGATGTTAGAATCCATGGAGTAATTTGTTTATTTTGGAAGTATGGAGTGGAGTTTCTTTTTTTAGGATATCAGGGAGAAGTTTGAAGGTTTTGGGAGCTAGGTAGGTGAATTGTCTTTAGTAATGTGTTAGCATAAATTTTAAATGGAGTTGACGTATATTTAAGACATTATACTCGATAAAAAGTTGGATTAAGGAATATCTTGTCATGTCTAAATCGTATAAAATAAAGTCGTTGTCCGCGTCTGTGCGCTTAGTTCTTCTAAACTACGCAATGGATTTTGATAGGGTTTTCATTATCATTTAGAAAGTTTCTTCCGGAAGGTTTACATATATAGGGTTTTCCAATAAGAGGTGTTGGTATGTGTATTTAATTCCGGCGATAAAATGATTTTTTATGGCCGGAATTGGATGGTATTGATCTGGACAATGTTTACTTTCAACAACACGGCGCTACGTGTCACATAAGCAAAAAAACCATTGATCTTTTACGGGAAAAGTTTCCGGACCGTGTTATCTCTCGAAGAGGTGATCACAATAAAATTGGCCACCGAGATCTTGTGATTTAACACCTTGCGACTTCTTCCTTTGGGGCCACGTGAAAGAGAAGGTCTACGCCAACAGCCCAGCGTCGATTCAAGACCTCAAAGATGGAATTCGTGAGGCTATCGAGGACATAAGGCAGCCACTTTGCGATTTGGTTATGGAAAATTTCATAAAAAGGATATGGTCCTGTAGGCGTGGTCGTGGTAGTCATTTGACTGGTGTTATTTTCACTATTAACGGCATACCTTCCTCTTTATAATGAAATAAACATTCGATCATTTATATTAAAAAATGGCATTTTTCTTTGAATATCAAAATAACACCTCTTATTGGAAAACCTGTATAATACATGCATATTATATTTTAAGAAAGTAGAGAAAAGTCGATGTTTTATAATCAAGTCGTAAAAATATGTTTTCTGGCACTACATTGTTAACGCTGGCTAAACCTCATGAGATACATTAAAATAATGTACTACGGAATTGTATATCTTTAAAAGGCCTACAGAAAAGTGTGCGATGGTCAGCTAGTTGTATGTATAATATAATATATACAATGTAAATGTCTGTTATTATTGTCTAAGCTTATCGAAGTCCTTTTTTGTACGTTCTATTTCCGTTTCAATATGGTAGCCGTTTTATTTTTTCCATAAAGATTTTTTTTTAAACAGAAATCTGAATAAAGTTTAAAAAAGCAATTGACATTGAGATACAGACAAAAATTTCAAAGTTTGTTCTAATTAGTGCCAGGAGTGTTTAAAGAGAGGTTTGAATTGTAGAAAAAGTCGGAGACACCCGAGAAAGATATTAACAATAGTTATTGATAGATTTCAATGTCTCAACGAATAATTTGCAATCTTTAGAACATGGACATCAGGTGGAAAAGCTGTCTTCTGTATCATTAGTCTTTCTTATGGGTCAAAATGTTATCTTGTCCTGATTTACGATGCTATCGTTGTTAGCACCAAAGTAGGAAAGCACGTAAACTAAGCTTCGACGGCAATTAACGCGTCCTCAGTCGTTTATCACCTCCATTAGCAGAGTGGCGGTTTCCCTTTACCTCCGAACAGAAAACAGGCGAAATAAACCACCCCGTACTCGGAGGAGGTGAGAAAGCACCGCAAGCAGACAAAGAAAATGGCGGGAAACAGGAGACAAAAGAAAGCCGTCAGCAAAATGGCGGCCACACTAAACGTCAAGATGGCGGCCGACTCGGGAAACAACTGTTTTGTGTTTTGCGGACGAGTTATGGCCGGGTTCGGTGGGCCAAACACTGAATAGAAAATACGTAGTAATGAGTCTTATGAGGTGGATGTTGTGTTCCCACAAACAGTTCTCCAACTCGTGGTGAAAGGAGATTTTTGAGAATAAGTTCATCATATTAAATCAAGAATTTATTCAATACTTCGCGTATTACAAGAGTGACTTCGATGGTCAACCTAACTAGGAGCTGGCTAAATGAGATCTGCAAACACCATGTTTGTCTGGAAGCAGGCTAACTGCCCCTGGCGACTACTGACTACTAGCTGCCATCTTGCGGACTTCCCAGCAAGGTCTTTGCACTGCCCTCTATGAGTGCATCTGTGAAGCTCTTAGCTAACTCACTTCCCAACAGTGGATAAAATCGAGGACGACCAAAGTAAACATAGCATGATCAAAATAATCAAATACTAGTCGGGTCATATTGTCAAAAGTCAGAATAACAAAGGGTTATGTATGATGCGAAGTACGATTGATAATAGAGCAAGGAGTGTAAAAGTATGCCAAGACAGAGTTGTGTGTCGGTCCATCCACTCTGCCTATCCCTGCGTTAAAGCAACGTAGTTGTTGTAGAAGCAACGAAAAATTAACCTTACTTTGGGCACACGGACGACACATTTCTATCGGTTTATTTATTCAGTGGGGCCAAAGTAGTGAGGTGGCGTAAAGCTAAGGCCAACTGTGCGGCAAAGGGAAGAAGTGAAGATTGGCAGTTCAATCGGCGATTAGCTTTGCACTAATGAGATGCAGACGATATTGCCTTTGTAAGGTTACTATGACAGAAGTCTAAGATTAGGTTAAGTTAGATTTGTGAGGTCATTTTTATGTAAGTAAATAAGCATTATTTTAATGGCGATTTAACCAATTTTAAAGGGTTTCAAAATTATAAACAGATAGGTACCTACTCTCAGCATCGCTCTCAGCAGTGAAAGACCAAATGTTTGGTAACCAGATCTGAATAGCCAGTACCAGATCTGAATAGCCAGGTTCATCCCAAACCTGCTCTTCCCCATCTAAATTCCCTTTCCTCTTTCTTCGGCTTCCCAACATACCTTTCCCAGATGGGGAACTGGGCAGTAGGAACTATTATAGGAGAACTATTATAAATCTTGTGCGGTATTATAGGAGGAAAACCCTATCAGCCCTTCACCCTTCGCATCTCCTTGTGTTACTCTTAACTTCATCACAATTATTTTTTTTATTGTACGACAGATGGATTGTCCAATTATTTGTTAATTATTATAATAACACCATTCCTATTGTCGTGCTATGCTGTGCTAGAACATCTGTTCTACGATATCTGTGGTATCTTGAAGAAGTCGTGGCGACTAATGGGTACTAATTTTATCTACACACGTTTATTCTATTTTGTCCATTTTAAGACAACATTCTCAGGTTTCGAATAACTCGACAAAACATATTTGAAGTGCTCCTACTAAAACCGCGACGCTTGGGTGCGAAACCCACGCATTTGTCCACCCGGCTACAGTTTTGACTCTCGGTGTCTAAATACTGTTCAATAAAAACTTCGGGATCAAACAATACACTGTGGACTTTTTTTAATTTTTTTATTTTATGTATATTTTATTTAGTTATAAGAGTTTACATCTTATACCTAATATATTATTTACTATGACTACTACAATATTATTTACTTCTTACATACTAAAATTTAGATTTCACAACATTGAGACATAATCCACGAAAAACTGCAAGACTTTTAGCTTCCTTAACAATTACCGGGAGTTCATTGAACATTTTAAAACCTTTATAATAAATATTGTTTTGTGTTTCTGATAAGTGTGTTTTAGGAATTTTTATTTGTGATGTTTATAATTATTAAAGTAAATTCAGTTGGTGTTGTTAGATTAGTTCTAGGTCGGGCGAACGAAGGGAGCTCCCGAAACCGGTTGACAGTTCAAATAAATAATATTGCAGTAAAAACAAAGTAGTATTTAAAAATTTAAAAATATGATAAACGTTTTTTCACCTGTCTACGGTGACAGCCCGCCATTTATTTACACTTTACCGAGATAAAAACTAAATATGAAAAACACCTTGTTTACGCAAAGGACGAGTAAGCCCTGTATAAAAGTGTCCGGTTGAGATATGATAAATGGTGCTATAGAACAGAAAATAGGACAGAACATAGTATAGAATACAGAACGCAGGAGGCGAGACAGACAGACAGCCGGTGGGGCTGGGAGGTGATGGGGGTAAAGGTGTGACAGAATCAACGGCAACACACATTGTAAACGCTTTCCAAACTGCCAGGAGGGACTTAACACAACAGGGGCTCTGGGAATAGCGAGGAGTACCAAACTAGATTCGGTAAAAAAACTAGTTTTGTTAAATTAATGAAAATACACAGTGACAAATTGACAATTATATCTCCCACTGCCGCAATGGTGTGTTGAATGTCAATTCAACACACCATTAAAAAGTGATGAAACAAAAACTAGGTTTATGGGTTAGGTTATTTAATTGCTTTTAATGACTTTACCTCACTTTTTAAAGGTGTGTTTGCTTGTGCAATGACGGAGGACTTAGCTAGCAGAGGACGACGCCTGGGTGGGAACCCAACGCATTTGTCCACGTATCAGAACCGAAAGATTAATTGATATGGTTTAGCTTTGTGAGATTAACCAGGACACTTTTTAAAATTCCTGCAACACATTCTTTTAAAGCTGAAAATCTGTACAGTGCTAAAACAGCAAAAAATCTCGAACGGTGGCAAAAAGAGAATTCTGGTGGACATCTGGAATCTCTAGGATTCCATCGTAAACTATAGAATTATAGAGCCGTTCAATTAAAAATTAAGACAAGTTCCGTATTTTTCTTTGTTTAAGTACACGCACAAAACCGGATAGTATTCTAGATATATATGTGCTAACTATAGTATATGTAAGTACTTCATAATATATTTCACTATTTTTTACCAAACGGGCGCCCAATACATGTACAAAGTTGACATTTGTCTCACGAGAACGGGTACATGAGTTCAAAAACTCGGCTGTGGAACGATTTGCCGGCATCTGTGTTTCCTCCCTCCAACAACAGTCTCTTCAAGACCTATGTTCACTTCTTCCTCTCCTCAAAAAGACCCTCCACACAGCATCTTTTCCTCAGGGCCTCCTGAGAGGACGTTAACGTAAAAAAATGTGGTAAAAATACGGTATGTCAGGCGTTTCGAAGCCGTTGAAGCATCGTCCTTAACATGTTGATTTCATCAGTGGGGTAATCTTGTATTTCATCTCAAAATGTGACCAAGATTTTGTAGTTTATAAATAAATAACCTAAAATTAAAAAGCGTTACAATCGGCTCCCGAGTCGACGTCTGACCACCGCTGCTTTTAAGTCTAAACACATTATTCATGTGATATTCAGGGAATAAATTTCGCTAGCACGTAAGAAGAATTATTATTGTCCGCGTCACAAAGGTAAGCAAAGGTAAGTTGCGGTAAGTTTGCAGGGAAAATGGCAACGGTGAAATTATTACCTACTTATTAAGTATTCCTCTGTAGTCTAGGGAAATAATTAATAATACAGGCGAAAATCTCGCTTTACTATATTGGCAACGATTTTTTTTTAATATTACTATTAAAGAGTTGTCAAATTGAATGAAGCTAGCAGTGTACAATGGATTTCTGATATCAAACCCTCATTTATGGCAATAAAAATTAAGAAGTCTGTGACACCCGAGAAATGCATGACACGATCAAGCGTATGAAGTTATGTCAAGAGTTGATTTATTTAACTGTGAATACAGCACCAGAGAGTTATAGCATCACTGTGTGAGGTTTTTTGGTGAGGCTGAATTGAGTGGGGAGAGATTGGAGATGAGAAAGAGGAAGGTTAGAAACTAAAAGCGTCGACTAAGAGTGTGGCAAAGAAATGTGTTGTTATGTATCCAACTCTTGGTATACTGTTGCATTAATGTAATGAGAGACCATCTTTAAGAATTCAAACGCCTGAAATGGCTTTAGCTATGTTGAGTCGTATGTTTAATAACCAGATTTATATTTTAAGGACTTTTACATATGAATGGTAAAAATTATACGGTATTTATTACACATAATTTAGGAGGCGAGTTTGGACCTCTGCCATAGGTCACACCAAGTGGTTTGCTACGTTTGGTGACTTAGCAGGGGTGCCCGGGTTCATCGGGTGAGGTGTGTTCAGGATGCGCTATCCCACCAGCTGCGTGGTGTGCCAGATCGGGAGATTCTGGTTTAGAGAGACACATTTCCTTAAAAAGACACCCCACACAGCATCCCAAAAGATGAAAAATTATATTAAACTGCAGTAACAATTTTTGTATAAGTGATAAATTGAAGATGTGCACTATTTATTCATTATTTGCCTCTATAAGTATTCTGGGCTATGAGGAATACATATGGTAGTTAGTCCCAGAATTTTTGCACAAAAATAAATCCCGACTTTGAATTTCTTATTTATTAACATAGGGGTCAATCTGTGCAGTCTATATCAGCGCTTTGACCATAATTATTACAAGGTCCGGAAGGAAATCTGACCTGCCATAAATTACTTAAAAACATTAAAACACCCAACCTTCTAAAATGAACCATTTTAAAGATTAATGAGATTTCCCCCGGGGAGTTCACATGACTTCCTTTAATTTAACGGAAAAGTGGAAAAACCAAACGATTTTATAATTGATGGAAACGAAGCCATATATGAAACAGTACCCTTACCTTTAACCAAAAATTAATTTAGATTTTTTTGTGTCCTGAGTAACTCTTAACGGACATCTGAAATAAATATTTTGTAATAGGTATGGGCTACCAGTAAATTATCTTGTAAAGCATTACTAGGTCTCTAATATCTCGGGGTTGTTTAAGGTTCACGGAGATATAGTTTTCATCATTTCGCATGCGATAAGTAACGTATTTCAAAAACTTTTCTGTATCTTTTCAAATGATGAAATCCAGACGATTTTTTTACTGGTAAAATGGCAACAAGAGAATTGATAGAAGAAGGGATGTCCCAGAAAGACATGACAAGTGAAAACACGCTCATTAAAGAACATAGATATATGTATTATTAAAACACGCTCATTAAAGAACATAGATATATGTATTATTAAAACACGCTCATTAAAGAACATAGATATATGTATTATTAAAACACGCTCATTAAAGAACATAGATATATGTATTATTAAAACACGCTCATTAAAGAACATAGATATATGTATTATTAAAACACGCTCATTAAAGAACATAGATATATGTATTATTAAAACACGCTCATTAAAGAATATAGATATATATTATTGAAACACGCTCATTACAGAACACGGATAAATATATTATTAAAATAAATACCGGAAAGTCCAATTATGTCCAATTTTCCAATTATGTCCTAAATCCTGTATCTAAATTTCGGTAATAAACAATTAGTTAATGTTAATAAAGTGTTAATCTCATGTGACCTACCAGGTAAGTATGTTACTGTATATTATCTCCATAAATAGTTAATTATAACATAGATCATTGTGGAAATTTATTATATATTTGCACAGCGCCCTTGTAGCTTTTTTGCACAAAAACGGCGCTATAGAAATCATCTCAATATTATTTATGGTACAAACAAGTAAATCATAAAGGCGAGACGGGTCGTGTCAAAGAACAATAGAAAAATTTGTAAGAAAAAAAATTGGCCGAGACAGAGATGTGTGGCGTTGCATCCTCAAATTAGTGAGTTATAAATATAATAATAAATAACTAGTAGATTTATGAACGGTAGACCTCGCGTCCAAACAGTAGACCTCGCGTCCAAACAGTAGACCTCGCGTCCAAACAGTAGACCTCGCATCCAAAAACGGAAGATTCTAATTGTCCCTTATTTAATAAATCAAAACCAAAATATTCTTTGAAATAATAGGATTTATCCAATTTTTCCAAAGAAACGTAACCATATTAATGACAATTCAACCTTTTTTAAGACATGGAGGTACCATAATATTGAAAAAAAAACGAATAAGTCGAGATAAACACGACGATTTTCCATTTAAAAAGAGTCTTTAACTGAACCATTGAAATTGCCACCATTTTGAAACACAACTTACAAACAAATTTACAGACAGACGAACTGTAAAATAGTCGAATTAAAATAGGAGTTTACTACGCTCAGTAAATAAGTAACTAATTAACAGACAGAATAAATGCAAAATGGTAGCGTTAAAACAGGAATTCGCTACGCTAAGTCAGTAAGTAACTAGCACATGACCCAGTGACCTCTACACAAAACAGACAACAGCAAATTAAAAACTGGGCAGTAATCTGAAGCTAACCAAAGACTTTTTGCCCCTCTCAAATGACATTAAAATTTAACCCTTTAATTATGTACATCTCTTGATGCTACTAATTGTAGGATATCCGGGCCCGGGGGGGTTAAGGAGGCTATTTAATTTCTGTTTGTTAGCAGCAAACAAAAAACGGCGCAGAATCCGCAAAACGGAACAAGTACAAACAAACCCAAATCGTAATTTTTTTGAAAAAGGAAAACAATTGCTTTTTAAATTTTGTTTACTTTATTCAAATACTATGTAAAGGTGTTTTTTTGCTATTTGGTAATAATTTAATGGGTGCACGGAGAAAACCTGTTACAGAAATACAGGGTTTTCCAACAAGAGGTGTTATTTTGAATAGCCCGCTATTTCGGTAGATGTTACTTTTGAAACTGTCATTTTTTGACATTTGACAAGTAGAAACTACGCCATTAATAAAAATGCGATACACGCTTCAACAACGCATTGAAATTATTAAAATTCACTTGAGTAAATCAAATGCAAATCATCTTGAGTGATGAGGCCCATTTCCACCTCGGTGGCTTCGTCAACAAGCAAAATTTTCGCATCTGGGGCTCGGAAAACCCAAGAGTTATTGTTGAAAAGACTCTCTATCTTCAACGTGTGACTGTTTGGTGCGGTTTATGGTCCGGCGGAGTCATTGGACCTTACTTTTTCGAAAATGAGGCTGGAGCAACAGTTACGGGGAATGGATTGCGCTATCGAGAGATGATTAATGATTTTTTTATGGCTGGAATTGGATGGTATTGATCTGGACAACGTTTACTTTCAACAAGACGGCGCTACGTGCCACACAAGCAACGAAACCATTGATCTTTTACGATTGAATATAAAAATAACACCTCTTATTGGGAAACCCTGTTTCCTGTTAAAAACGGGACTGCAGGCCTTCAGCGAATGAATTGACGAGTTCCAGTATCAGTTAAAAGCGAATGTTTTATGAGAACGGCGGAACACGTGTTCTTATAAATACTGATACTGTCGCATTCCGTCATGATATTTATTAGGAAAAAAACACGTGTTCACGATATACTCTAAATGAGTTATGTTTTATAAGGAAATTGGCATGCTCCCACTTTTTTAACCGGATGATTTTTCTCCGTGTGGCAATTTGGCTGTCCTAAAACGGGAAAATTTCCTAGTTGGACAGCCAAAGCTTCCTTAATATGTATGTAATTATTTGTATCTAATAAATAAATAAATAAATAAATAAAAATCGTAATTCGAAGAGATTTTTAATAAATCTGAAATCTTCATTTTTAAGAATAATCGTAATTCTTCCTACAGCCATCATAAAAAAAGCGAAAAATAATACTCGTGCAATGATGGAGGTCATTCTTCTTGAGAAATTAATTTTTACTTTAATAACAAATGTAGATCCTAGGAAATAAATTGTACAGCGCCCTTGAGGTGATTTTTCACAAAAACGGCGCTCTACAAATTATCCAATTATTATTATTATTAACGAGACACCCTGTAACTGGCAGAGAATTTTTACGCTATTGGTATAGTTAAAAGCTGAATGTAATTATTTTAAACGATTGGAAATATCTCTAAGTGTGTTTGGTTTACAGGGGATAGTGGGTGGTATTTGCGTACTTAACCAGAGGTCAAGAGTTCAATATACTTTATGGGAGATACGTACCACATTTTTATATTAAAAGACGGAGATTGAAAAGCGGGTTTTAAAGAGATAGGGTAAATAATTCAGATATTTAAATAGGAGATAAAGATACTTGAAAATATGCTAAAAATCTTCAACCTTCTCCTGATAACTGAGAATAATACTTAGGCGAAAGAGATTCTCAATAGTAACTAAATTGGCTAACTAAATTGGCTAATTGGCTAACAGATATTTAACTCGAACGCGATGATATTTATAGATACAGTAATAAATAACCTATTACCAAAATACTTAAAATAAAAAGAAAATTAAATACAACAAGGACATTCATAACAAGGCACTCTTTTTAGGGTGAATTGCCTTATTAAAAAAAGGACTTTTTATATTTTTATGTGAATACCGTACAAGAGGCTCACCTGCCTCCAAAAGCCAGTGAAAATATGGCATCTTCAATTGGGGTTCAAATGTTTCGAGGCTGAAGGCAATGTGGAGAGGAAAGAGATGTGGAAGAGGAAGGTGGGGGGGTACCTGGCTATTCAGATCTGGTCACCAAACACAGCTAGAGCCATTTCAATCAATGTTTCCATTCTGAATGGTGATCTTACACCAGGGCGATACTGAGAGTATCTTCCACTCTGGAACGTGCCACAAGTATACTATATATTATTTTAAATGAATAAATTGTCAAATAAAATAAATAAATCCAATACACAAAATAATTTACTTACTATAAAAAGGAATATAATATAATATATAATGCAATATTACATATAAATTAATCATCTTATAATTAATTGTTTATTTATTTATTCATGTTCTCCAATATATTATTGAGTTATGTCCGGAAAATACACCTGTTAAAAAAGTGACAGCATGCCAACTTCCTGGTAAAATATTAGTCATTCAGAATATTTCGAGAACACGTGTTCTTTTCCTAATACATATCATGACAACATGTGACAATATCAGTATTTGCATGAACACGTGTTTCGCCGTCCTTATAAAACATTCGCTTTTGACTGCTACTTTGCTTAGGCCTGCAGTCCCATTTTTAGCAGGAAAACGAATAATTTGACAACATTTTTTAATAAATAATAACAGTTTTCTCCGTGTCTATCGTGCGTACAATTTTCTTTGCTGGGAAAGTATGATATTAAAAAGAGGTTCGACCTATTATTAGCAAATAGGCGCAGCAAATTCCGCAGGGAATATGTGTGTTGTAACTACAGGGGAAGTTGCTAGCTCTGGGGAGTGAACCGGTACACGTGTACACGTATGCAGACGTGTGAAGTGTTGTTTTCCTTCTGGCAGATCAGTACACGGGCGGCAAGTGGCCAAAATAAGGAACTAACTATTATTTCAACTATTGCAAGTGGTGCACTCTACGTAACAAGAGAGCGAGTTGCAAGGTGAGAATTACAAAAATACACAGATATTTGTAATATCTCAACTGTGTCTGAAGCTCATACATATTACAGGGGATGAATATTCACATGGAGAAAAAAAATAATCAATCTCTTTTTAACCAGATTACCAATAATTCGAACAGATTCTTAATAAATTTGCAATACTCTTTTTACTCCGTGTATTAATTAATTCATTTATGATGACCTCTGAATTTTTTTTAATTTATTGAAAAAACGAGGTGTGAGCCTAGCTTTACTTTTTATTTCAGAGGTAACGTTTTTTAGCAATTTTTTTAATTTGGAAGATTGAGTTTGTACGGGTATAGTGAAAAGGTACTTTATTATTTTTATTAGAATTTTTTTCTTGAATTTCACGAATTGACCCCTAAAAGTTGAAAAATGAAAATATGACATTCGTGAAGTCATATCGACAGTTCTGCAATGAAAATCACTAAAAAAAATAAATCTAATTGATTCGGTTAATCTTTATTCTTATCAGTGAACAGAGCATTAACATTATAAAACCGCTGATTTATACGTTATCATAAATAATTAAGGGTGTAATATGAGAAATAAAGGGTTACAAAAATGCTCTGAGTTTCAAATAAAGTCGTCTTGTAATTCTATCCTTGTGTTCCAAGACGCCAAGAGTCCCGAGATCACGTGCGTCGCAAGTTGCAACAATACGAAACGTACCACAAAACGACCGCGACTTTTGCCACCTTCTAGTTCCAGGAAAGCGAGATAAAGAAGTGCCCGCATTATCGGGTAACTACTGTTTGTCTAAAGCTCTTGAGTAAAGAGCTCAGCAAACTTGTTTTAAAGGTGAGCTTTTGTAAGAGATACGGTTTTTGTTTTCACGTTTAAGTGCATATTGTAGTTTTTAGAGGTCCCTAGTTTTTTTTTTAAAGAGACAGCTGTTTCGCAATCCTGAGGCATTGTTACCTAGCCTCATCCAAACCAAACTCATTGTTAAGTTCAGAATAGCAAGTTCTTAAACTTATTTGAAAATGAGGTTTTGTAAGAGGTGCAGTTTTTGTCTTCACGTTTTAAGTACAAACTGTAGTTTTTAGAAATCCATAGTTTTGCAGTATTAGTTTTAAAACAGACAGCTCTTTCGCAATCCTGAGACATAATAACCTAACATTATAACCTAACATTACAACCTAACCAAACATTATGTTTAAATCTCGGAATGGAAATTTTTTAGACTTATTTTTAAGGCGATGCCATACGTAGTAATGCAAAATCATGTGTTTTTGGTTTGAAAATTTAGTCGCCTAGAAATGTTTCAGATGCTTTAATTAAATACTGCGAGTAGAATACATCTTGGCCTTTCAAATAATCGAGTATTTTTTAGATAAGTCTTTTTATAAGCCCAGAAAAAAATAATGTAAAGGCCTATGAAAACTGCTTTAAAGTTCAAAATCTCCTACTTACGAACCCATTTTCGGTTATGATTTTATTGTATAATGTGGCAAATTAAGTTATTTATAAATAGATCGAAAAAAATATATATTTATGCCTGAACATCCACAAAATAAAATAGATAAAAGGCACTTTTTGGCCATGTTTTTTTCTTGCATAAATCAAAACAGGTGGATGGTTTTAAGCAGGAATTCAAACCTTATCGCAATCTACGTAAGGGTTGTTATTGATAGCGGCTTAATTTAAAATATTACACGACGTAGTGCATCGCCTTAATATGAATTTTTGTAAGAGATGCAGTTGTGTTTCTAAATTTTGGTAGTCTACGTAGAATAGGTACTGTGGTTCTTTTAAGTACAGAATGTAGAGTCAGCTGTTTCGTAATACTAGGACATTATAATAACCTAAGCTTCACAATCTAATCAAACCTTTTGTTTAAAGTTCGGGATACCGACTTCTTGAACTTATGTTTAATGTGAACTTTAAAAAAACGTGCAGCTTTGTTTTCATATTTAAGTAATGCAGTTTTCTTGGAATACGTTGTGCGGCTGAAGGAGACGAGGAAGAGGAATGTTTGGCTATACCTGGCTATTCAAATATGATCACTTTCATCGGGACTTTACAGAGGGCGAAATGAGGGCGAGATGATGACGAAAATTATGATGATTTTCGCTAAAAGGTGTAAGTTATTCCCTTTTTTATAACAGACGAATATTCAAAATGGAGGCTTAAGTCTAAAACCTTCCATTACTGCCTTACTGCGTTAGACGAATAACATCAACATGATTTTTCGATCGAATAAATTAGACTGAGCTTAAACAGGGCTTATTTTCCTATTAGTAGTAAACTAATTGTTTACAATGTAAACAAAGTAAACAACTGTGAACAACAAGTCATGATTGTGTTTGTAATGGCTTTCCCTCGTACTTAATCTTCGTCAGGGGCCTATTTAGGAATGTTGACACAAGACAACAATAATAATTGAAATACGTCAATGACTTGTCGTGAACAAATTCGCGCGACCATGTTTGGATGGTGTGGACATAATATTTTACCCCTCCGATCTAGACAATATAATATATCATTTTAGTTACAAAATCCGTCAGAAGAGAGATTTATTTTGAAATCTTCCCGCTTATTGTATTTAAAATATTCTTCGTATTTCGTAAAGCCAGTCTATGGCCTCAGGAGTAGCTCTGTGGACTTCATAAATCCCGCCGGGGAGTGAATGCAGCGGGCATTCGTTGACTGTGGTCTGCACCGCACCGCGTTCACACATCGCCGACTCATCTCTCAAAAATACATATCTTCTTTGAAATACATATTTAAAAATAGGTAAACTTTTATTTATAAAACTTTTCATGTCTGGCCATAATCGAACAGAAGATAGAACGAGTTTCATGAGACCGTGCTATTTGATGACATATATAGCACACATCATGACTCAGCGGCTTATCACGTTTCGTGACAAATATAGCACTACGTGAGCCGAAAGGTTCAAAATAATAATGATTAAATTTTATAAATAAATTTTCAAAAGATTTTGGTGACAAAAATGTCAAAATGTGACACATCCGTTACAGTAAATATATGACAACTTTGATCAAGGCCCGATCGGCCAAAACTTTTTTTAAATCATTTAGAAGCCAATTTGGGTGTTTGAAGCATCATTTAATCTCAAAAGGTTAGCTCTGGCATCGAGAAATTTGCACTGATTTTTCTTTCTGAAAGGTCTAGGTTACTCAACAATGTTCCGCATGCAACGTCATTCCGATAATGAGCTACGAAATTTTGAACAAAAAATTATGAATATTAGAACAATGAATAATATTAAGATATAACATATTTTTTAATATAACTTCCTTGAAATTGCAGTGCTTTATCATGAAATGTCTGCCTAACCCGACGGAGTCTCTATTTGATGTTGTGTTCTCAGATATATCTTCTATACCAGGAGCACACGTATTTGAAGAAGTAACATACACGAATGAATTTCATGCAATAGAACCCATCTCGCATTTTATTTTATGCATTAGGGCACTGTATTTTCACACGGAACTGTGGAACGTATCTCCTGTGTAAAAACAGAATTAAGTATATTTGACTGTGACATCGGTAGGACGTAGTATTTTATACACATGCAGTAACGTTAAACAGGCACTCCATTGAAAATTGTGGTGTTTTTATTATATCTGCTTGACGCGACGAGAGTCACTTCTAAAGTAAATACATGTGTTCCTTTAATAGTTCTACCAGGAGCACACATGTTTGAAGAACACAATATTTGACTGCTTCAATAGTCGAAGGTAGTCACGAGTATTTATATAGTAAGTTTATTATTATAAATAGGTATTTTAACATTGTGATGGTTTGACATTTCTGCTTGACCCGACGGAGAGTCAGTAGTGTGTATGTAAACATGTGTGCAGAAGCTCGTTTCTCAGATATTCTACCAGGAGCACACATGTTTGAAGAAGTACAAGTAACATACAAAATATTTGACCGGCAGACGGTGGGACATAGTTAACTGTTTTGTGTACCCGTTCACCCGGCAAATGCTCGCCCTAATACCGCCTAAGCCAAAACACAAATATAAATATCAACGCAAACGCAATGCTGGCTTTGGGATGTACAGAATTGTTCAGTCTACTGCAATGTAGCTTGAACGCTCAATACGAATACTAACAAGCTCGCCAACTTACATGAATTAAAAGAGAAGATTATGTTACTGAAACAATGCGCGTGGTTTCACTGAACTAGGTCCAGTGGACATACTTCAGATTTCCTGCGTTTAGTATTGCACATAAGGTCGTCCATCAGACAAGCTGACATAGACTTTTAGCTAACCGAAAACTGTAACCGTCTTACTCATAATAGATAATACGAAGGGATTAGAACAGGTTAGTAGAAAACGTTACTCATAATCACTCGTATGCGTATTGCGTATACCGGCCGTATAACCGCAGTATTAAGTGGCTGACAGATTTTTGAACCGACAGACCCTTAGGATTAGGTACGTATTAATAGATTATTAATACATTTGACAATAATATGGATCGGTCGCGCACCGAAAATGTGAAAAAGCAGTAATACCCATTGGCAGCACTATCAGAGGAATATTTTAAATCGATTTACCAAAGCATACACGAAATGCATAATCCAAATTGGCCAAATTTCCAAGCAATTCAAAGCAGACCGGGTCAAAGACATCGCAAATGTCATCTGAAAAAACGTTAAGTTAGCAACTGAACGCGAAATGCGAAAATGACCGTGTCTTTGAGGTTTGGAACAAAGTGGTGCCAGTCTTAAAAATTTTGCAGAAATATTATAATGAGTAAATATTTTAACCCGAGCAGTATACGACCCTCCTCGCCGGAGCGCTGCAGCGGCGTATTAGGGAATGTTCATGAGTAGAACTGATAATTTCAAATAAAATAAAGTACGATAGCGAACGCAGAAACACATAAGTGTATAAATATAGTTTTATTGGAAGGAATGACCTTTCCGTTCCAACAAGCAACAGAGCGGCTTATCAAAAAATATTCTCATATCTCGGTCCTAAAATATATAATAAAATCCCCCTCAGCTGAAACTGTGTGAATTGTCATCCTTCGGTCCAAGATTGACAAAATGGTTGTTGGATCTAGGCAGGACTGATTCCGAAATGATACTAAAAATGTAATTTGAAATCACGAACGCCTCTATGTATCTTTTTTATGTATCTTCGTTTTAACATACTTATTTTAGCTAGTCTTAAATCCTGTATTCGTCTAGGATAACTTGAAACCTGTAAATTTGACTGTCCTGAAACGGGAATCCTTCCTAGTTGGACAGTCAAAATCATAAAATGTAATCAATATTATAAAAAATAAATAAATATATCTAATTTTTTTCCTTTTAGTTAATAAGGTTCACTCAAATTTATTATCATTGCGACGTTCATGTATTCTGAAGCTAGCAGTACAGTGTACGAACCAAGGAGTATTTTGTAGAGCGGGAGGGAAGGGATACGAGATGGTTGTTCACAATCTTAGAACAACAAACGTCGAAATTACTTAGTACCGTTTTCAAACAGAACTTTTACCAGAATACTTTGGATTCCACATGTAGTTACGTCAGAATATTGCCCGGTGATAATATTCAAGTAATTACTAATTAAGTAAGTACCGATTTGGTTTATGAAAATATTTTTCAATTGGACTGGTACAGAAGTACAAATTCATCTTATTTCTTGTTCTTCGGGAGTTCTTGACGCCAGAGCACAATGTTTGAAAATAATTAAAGGATGTGTCGTAAAACCGCCATTAATAATAGTATAAAATATTATGTAAGTGTAGTGAGCAAGTTTAAGAAAGAGACGCTTAGAAGGTTTGACATGCAAGTTTACGAAAGAAGAAGCCTTACAACATCTACGATCACAAATTCGGAATGCCATAACCCATTGGCTCCAGGCAGTATAAACTCTTGGGTACCATAAATCAAAAATGGTAATAATAGGGTAGTTTATGTTAGGTTCGATTTGTTCGTTATTTTCACCTTTCTATTAGTTATTTTCGTTTTTTTAGTTAGTAAAGGAAGGAGAGGGAGTATTGGGAAGGAAAAGGTACGAAGAGTAGGACTCTGGAATCTGTGTATAATTATTTTCCTCCATAAGTATTCTGAGCTATGAGGAATACAGCTGGTAGTTAGTCCCAGAATTTCCGCACTGAAATAAATCTTTATTGCTAGTATTACGTAGTGGAATTCTAAAGCTTATAAATGCAAGCAATACTAGACTCTCAAATACATCATTTAGAATTTAATATAGAAATACTAAGTCAGTGAAAATCCTCCTGTCGGACAATTAAGCATATTATTAATTTCGCTGTAATGAGTGTTGTAGTTCAAAAAAATTGCTGGAATACCCATTTTAAAACTTAGAAAAGGTAGGAATTTATTTTGTATTCTTTCAATAACTTGGTACATGAATATTGTAATGTGGGTTCCAGACGTGAGAATTGTACTCAAGTTGAATATTAACAAAGGCAAAATATAACAGTTTAATATACTTAATATTGTTGAAATTTCTAGTTAACCTAGTTATAAATCCCAATATTAAGCCTGTTAAGATTTGTTTGGGCTTGATGAAGTATTCAATAACAGACGCATGGTTTTTTTTTGTTTTTACTGCACAAAACTGCATTTCACTTTATTTAATGTTACAAAGAGTTTAATTATTCCCGACCCGGACAAAACACTTTTACTAATGGTCTGTAGACCATAATGACTGCTTGTTACTATTTTATAGGAGAGAAGAAGAAGGAATCCAGTCGACGAGGCTTTTTATAATCTAACCAAGTAAAACACATTGACAAGCTAACTGTCAAAGAAAGCCAATTGATAAGCAAAACATCTGTTTTATCTGTTAGCCATAGTTTTACCTCTGACCGCTAGGTGCTAGGCAGGAGCCTGTAAAGTAACTGGTGGTGAACTTTGCTAATGGTTCGTACATTTTTAACAAAGCCCTTGTTAGAGATTTCCGTTACGTGGTTAACAAAAGAAAGATTTGATTAAAAGGAGATGCCTAAGTTTTTAATTTGTCTTGATTGTCTCAAGAGCATTGTTATCAATTTTGAAAAATCACTGGATTTTTTACTGGAGAAAATCTGACTATGGCAGAGGTGTTGAGTTTAAACAATATGAGTGGATTTTCCGCTAGCAAATGACGAATAATAATATATTCAAAAGCATGGATGTTACTTCGACACCTTTTGGTGGGATTGCCAACTATTTCCCTAACTGAGCAGGTGGGCCAACGAAGGCGGGAGTGACTCCGGCCAGAGCCGTTTGTACATATTAATTTCGGATCCAGTGGTAGCCAACCGCAGCAGCCATAACTCTCGCCCCGCGGGATGCCACCCCATCTAAACTTGTTGTGGCCGGTGCAGGGGTTGCAAACTGCGGTTCTGGAGACATTTAAGTGCAAACGAATTAATGTGGAAATTTATCGCTCTAACACGATAAAGTCACTACAGAAAAAGTGTTTTAATTGCTTGCAACACTGGTTATCAAATTTGATAAATATGAAATATTGACTTGTTTTTTTACAGCTTACTGGATATTAAGAAGCTCCGTACATCATGATGTAAGACTTAGCGAGCTTAAAGCCCCGTAGTAAGCGTTCAAATATGGTTGGAAAGGGAGATATGTAAATACGAATGTTAGAGGGAGTACGCTAATATTAAAAAACGATAATAATTAAGCGAAAATGGTGAAAATATTTAATAAAACACGACTCGTTTGAAATAAATCAAAACTCTCTCTAAAAATGCTTTGGTTGCATTTAAAGATACACTGTGATTTTTTTCATGCATATAACATAATAAATAACAGACCAAAACGTTTTTAAAATAATTTTCGAAGCTTACTTTGCGATTTTCAAGAGAATTTCATATAATTAACGTTTGGGCATAACAAATGTATGAATATTATCTATAAAAATAATTTATTATTTTAACTTAAAACTTGAGAGTTTTGTTATAAATCGGTAGAAATTGGGTATGCAGGGGATTAAGCTTGTTTGGTTTGCCCTAAAACTAGGCAGGAAAAGTTTTCAATGTATAAAGAGAGTTTTCACTGTATAAAGTAGCGAATTTCTGTTTTAACTGGACCGTTTTGCATTTATTCTGTCTATAAATTTGATTATACTTTCCGTTTCAAGATGGTTGCCGTTTTAATGATTGAGTAAAGATTATTTTTTCAAACGTAAAATCGTTGTGTTTATTTTAGCTTACTTACCTATTATTATGATTGTACCCACTTGTTAAAGAAAGTTCGAAAAAAGAATTGTAATTGAGATAGTTTTTGTTTCTTTGGACAAATTATTTCCTAATTTGAAATATTAAAAAAAATACATTAAATTTACAGTTTATAATTAAGTAGGTAGGTATTTAAGTACCTGCTTAAAAATCTTATGATTTCAGAGGAAAATTTGGTTTTGTCTTTTGACTTCAGTTTACTGTTCACAGAACTACTAGTTTAATAAATATGTTGGTAAGCAGATTATATTTTTTTAAAGGTTGGCATCCCCGGTAACAGATTACCCTCAAACGTTTTCAGAAACAACATTCCCTGTACAGGGTGTTCCCCCTTTCTAGTGAAGCGTTAAATTTTCAGGCAGCATAAAACTTTGCCACGGGCTAAATAATAATAGTGCGATGTGTGTTCGGTGGATTATCTACAGGGTGTTTTACAAAACAACGCTTACTGTAATATTATTGATTAAATTAAAAAATATATCAAAACCAACTCATTTTGAATGTGACTTAATTAAGCGAAAATTGAATGTTAATTAATTAAATGAAAATATTAATAATAAAACACGACAGCACGAAAAATTCCTAAGTTGACTTAAAAGATACACTGCGAATTATTTCTTACCTATAACATATTAACTAACAAAAAAAATTGTGTTATAAATAATTTTATGAGCTTATTTTGAGATTTTTTTTCTATCGAGTGAATTTTATATAATTACCGTTTCATCATAACAAATGTATAGATATTATCTTCAAAATTAACATATGTTTTTAAGGGAACTTGAAAACATAAAGCGTTCAAAAGAAATATGTTATTAATCATATTTACTTTAGTACTTCATTTTACTCAACTTAAATTCAGTTTATTTGTTTAATATTTATATTTTTTGTAATACCTGCATCAACTGTAAAGCGCCCCTGAGGTGATATCTCACAAAAGCGGCGCTATACAAATTGTCCAGTAAATAAATAAATCGGTAGAAAGCGGGGGCTTAAAGCATGTTGTAATGCTAAAGGCGATGGGGACGAGGAAGGTTGGGTTGTTAGTGGCTATTCAGATCTGGTTAACCAAACACGGCTAAATATTGATTTTTCATTTATTATTTTTTTGGTACATTTTGTTTTGTTCCACAATAATTAAATCAAATTACCTCTTGAAAGTGTCCTCCACAAAACAAGTGAACAGAGGACAATATATAATACTAGCTGACGTATACCCAGCGTTCCTCGGCTTTTCTCTACGGTATATATAATACTAGCTGACGTATACCCAGCGTTCCTCGACTTTTCTCTACGGTATATATAATACTAGCTGACGTATACCCAGCGTTCCTCGACTTTTCTCTACGGTATATATAATACTAGCTGACGTATACCCAGCGTTCCTCGACTTTTCTCTACGGTATATATAATACTAGCTGACGTATACCCAGCGTTCCTCGACTTTTCTCTACGGTATATATAATACTAGCTGACGTATACCCAGCGTTCCTCGGCTTTTCTCTACGGTATATATAATACTAGCTGACGTATACTCAGCGTTCCTCGACTTTTCTCTACGTTATATATAATACCAGCTGACGTATACCCAGCGTTCCTCGACTTTTCTCTACGTTATATATAATACTAGCTGACGTATACCCAGCGTTCCTCGGCTTTTCTCTACGGTATATATAATACTAGCTGACGTATACCCAGCGTTCCTCGACTTTTCTCTACGGTATATATAATACTAGCTGACGTATACCCAGCGTTCCTCGACTTTTCTCTACGGTATATATAATACTAGCTGACGTATACCCAGCGTTCCTCGGCTTTTCTCTACGGTATATATAATACTAGCTGACGTATACTCAGCGTTCCTCGACTTTTCTCTACGTTATATATAATACCAGCTGACGTATATCCAGCGTTCCTCGACTTTTCTCTACGTTATATATAATACTAGCTGACGTATACCCAGCGTTCCTCGGCTTTTCTCTACGGTATATATAATACTAGCTGACGTATACCCAGCGTTGCTCGACTTTTCTCTACGTTATATATAATACTAGCTGACGTATACCCAGCGTTGCTCGAATTTTCTCTACGGTATAATATAATACTAGCTGACGTATAACCAGCGTTGCTCGACTTTTCTCTACGTTATAATATAATACTAGCTGACGTATAACCAGCGTTGCTCGACTTTTCTCTACGTTATAATATAATACTAGCTGACGTATAACCAGCGTTGCTCGACTTTTCTCTACGTTATATATAATACTAGCTGTCGTATAACCAGCGTTGCTCGACTTTTCTCTACGTTATAATATAATACTAGCTGACGTATAACCAGCGTTGCTCGACTTTTCTCTACGTTATATATAATTCTAGCTGACGTATAACCAGCGTTGCTCGACTTTTCTCTACGTTATAATATAATACTAGCTGACGTATAACCAGCGTTGCTCGACTTTTCTCTACGTTATAATATAATACTAGCTGACGTATAACCAGCGTTGCTCGACTTTTCTCTACGTTATATATAATACTAGCTGTCGTATAACCAGCGTTGCTCGACTTTTCTCTACGCTATAATATAATACTAGCTGACGTATAACCAGCGTTGCTCGACTTTTCTCTACGTTATATATAATTCTAGCTGACGTATAACCAGCGTTGCTCGACTTTTCTCCACGTTATATATAATACTAGCTGACGTATACCCAGCGTTTTTCGACTTTTCTCTACGTTATATATAATACTAGCTGACGTATAACCAGCGTTGCTCGACTTTTCTCTACGTTATAATATAATACTAGCTGACGTATAACCAGCGTTGCTCGACTTTTCTCTACGTTATATATAATACTAGCTGACGTATACCCAGCGTTGCTAGACTTTTCTCAGCGTTATATATAATACTAGCTGATGGGGGTTATCCTCAGGAGATAGACATATACCATCGCGGATTTTTTTGTAGTTTTTTAAGATATACAATTCCGTAGTATGTAAATTATTTTGATGTATCTCATGAGGTTTAGCCAGCGTTAGCAATTTAGTGCCCGAAAATATATTTTTACGACTTGATTATTAAACATCGAATTTTCTCTACTTTCTAGAAATATAATACGCATGTATCATATATGTAAACCTTCCGGAAGAAATTCTTTAATTGATAGTGAAAACCGTATAAAAATCGACTATGTTTTATACTATTTATAGATGTGTAAATAAACAACAATATGTTTAGAAAAATAATAAAAAAAAAGTAATTTCAAGCAACGTTATTATGAAGATTATTGAAATTAAATATAATTTTTTATCAGCAAAAGATGATTTGTTAGCTCATTAGATCAATGCATTAATCATCACTGAATATTCAAATATAATAAACTTGATGACGTTTACTCGGTAGGTCATTTTATGATATACAATTCCGTAGTACATCATTTTGATATATCTCATAAGGTTTAGCCAGCGTTAGCAATGTAAGCTCCAGAAAAAAACATCGATATTTCTCTACTTTTTATAAATACAATATGCATGTATTATATATATAAGCCTTCCGTAAGAAATTCTCCAAATTATAGTGAAAGTCCTATCAAAATCTGTTGCGTAGTTTAGAAGAACTAACCGCACAAACAGAAACGCGAAAAGTGATTTTATTTTATAGTATTTAGAGATTATTGAAAGAACAATTATATAGGTACGTTATAATGAATACACATAGCACAAAGAATTAGGCCAACGCAACCTTTGGAGTTAAAAATAATAGGTACCAACCTAATCTATATATGAATGAACGTTTCTTTGTTTGCCCCGTATGGGTTCCTATACCATTTATCTGATTTCGCTGAAAATGTCAAAGTTTGTTCTTATTAGTGTCAGGAGTGTTTAGAGAGTGATTTGAATGTTAGAAAAAGTCGGGGATGCCTGAGAAAGATCAAATAATAATTTGTGGTGAAATAAGATGTACCTGATAAACGAATAAAGTTGTGTATCGAGGAACGTATGACTTGAAAGTGAATGATTGAAGAGGTCGTGGATGCCCGAGGAAGACATGGCACGATCAAGTGAAACAAATACTTATTTCAAGAAGAAAAATTAGTATGGATGATTCAACAAAATACGGTTAAAATGTGACTTCATGCACATTTCCTAATAAAATATTAGTCATTCAGAATAGATCTGAAAACGTGTGCACGCAGGTGGCCTTGTACTAATAAATATAATGGACGAAATGCGAAAACATTACATTTTTTAAGAACACGTGTTCCGACTACCTAATAATCCTAGTTATGAAATTTGTCAATTCATTCGTTAAAGACCTGCAGTCCCTGTTTTTAAGAGGAAAACGGAAAATTTGACCAGATTTTAATAAATTAACAATATTGTAGGTACTCTAGAATTCAAAACTTTCCAAGTCCCCGAGCAACGCCGGGTTAAAGATAATTTAAGTAGGTCATATCTAAATAGCAGACCATTGATAAATATCCAAGAACAAAATCAAAGACTGCATTAATTAATTGAAGATGTGACGTCATAAAGGTAGTCATTGATTCCAAATTCAAAAGAGAACTTCGTTGGAAATAATTAATGAAATAATTGATATACTGATAAACTTCATCTCCTTATTTTTGGGTACTGTACCGTGCAGGTCTGAGGAGTAATTAATTGATTACGACTTTACCAAGAAAAATATGAACGTAATAATGTCGGTGGTTTGTATGAATGACGAATAAGTCATTTATAGGAATGTGTTTATAGAGAAAAATAAACTTGCAGATAAAATTACAAAACATTATTTAAGTAAAAGCCTAAATTAGTATTGCCATGGTAAATGACCAACATTGAAATGGCATTATCTATAGTTGGTGACCAAATATTAATAGCCAAGTACTTTATAGCGTTCCACATCTACTTCCCCTCCCCAATTAAAAGTAATAAAAGGAAGTTGAATATCTTGAAAGAGTATAACACTGTTTTATGTACTCGTTCGTTTTGTTGTGGCGATAATTACCACGAAGAATCGCGGTGGAACTCTATATTGTGATTGTGTTGTGTGCGCCTTCGCAGAGAGTGGTAAGTGATTGGTCATACTGTTGTCATTCTTTATTTACATTGTTCATTCCTACACATACTATCACCTATTCATATCGAATCGTTTAAATTATTTACAGTCCACGTTCATGTTCATCTGAAGCATGTTCGTAAGTAGTTCAACACTTATAATTAATTCCCTTTCTGTGGTGCCTAAAGAGTAACATGAAGAGAGAGAAAACATTCAGAGTTATTTATTCCAATCCTGTAATGAAGTTATTTGGTTAAAATTCTTTGCAATAATATTATTAAAAACCAAGGCACCCGCGCCCCCGCTTCAAATTGAGATTAAAAAAGCTCTAAGCAAAGTTTTGATAAAAATAAAATTATTAGTCGAAAGTTTAAATAAGAACGTTAGCTTGTTTGTATATTTTAAGAATTAATAAGTTTGGGGTGGGTTTTTTTTACATTTAAGGCGATGCACTACGTCGTGTAATATTTTAAATTGAGCCGCTATCAATAACAACCCTTACGTAGATGGCGATAAGGTTTAAATTCCCGCTTAACACCATCCGCCTGTTTTGATTAATGCAAGAAAAAAACAAGGCCAAAAAGTGCCTTTTATTTTATTTTGTGGATGTTCTGGCATAAATATCAATTTTTTTTCGATCATTATATAAATAACTTAATTTGCCACATTATAAAATAAAATCATAACCGAAAATGGGTTCGTAAGTAGGAGATTTTTAACTTTAAAGCAGTTTTCATAGGCCTTATACATTATTTTTTTCTGGGCTTATAAAAAGTCTTATATAAAAAATAATCGATTGTTTCAAAGGTCAAGATGTATTCTACTCGCAGTATTTAATTAAAGCATCTGAAACATTTCTAGGCGACCAAATTTTCAAACCAAAAACACAGGATTTTGCATTACTACGTATGGCATCGCCTTAAGGTAAAATATGGATTTAATATTAGTGGTTTGTGAATGGTTATGATGAAACACCCTGTAGGTTTAAGGGAAGTACATTTTAACGGCAAATGCGTAATACGTAGGGAGGTTTTATGATAAATCGCTGTTTAAAAGATAATATTATCGAAGTTTTGGAAATTGTTCGGGAGCGCGGATGAACGGCGCACAGTGTGTACATATTTATCTACTTACGAAATATATAGATACCAACTACGAAACATCCACTCAAAAGAGAATATGTCTTCCGTGTAGATTTGAATGGAAACAGATGTGGCCGCTGACTTAGTACTTTTTGGTTCTCGCCCACCTAGCACGCGCTCTGTCTCTGTTACATTTGCCTGACATTTATTTAAAAAATAGTATATTACGACTATCGGGATGTGCAGCTTTACAATTAGAACTTAATATAATATTGAAAATCTACAAAATTATTACAAAAACAAACACTGTAGTTATTCAAACCAAAATTACAACTGAGCAGTACGATAAAGGTTGGCAACCCCTTTCCCCGTAGGGGTAGGCAGAGAGGACGGACCGCCAAGAAACTTGGTCTTGGCACACACTTCTTGCCTCATTCACATTCATACATCGTCTCTTACATACTCTTATATTATTCTGACTCTTGACATGGCTCGACTCGAGTATCTGATTCACTTGATCGTGCCATGTCTTCCTCGGGCTTCGCATTCGGATAACATTTCTACTTCAGATAACAATTCGGATAACAATTCTGCTGACTAAAAAAGTATTACAAAGTACCAGTATTGGATCATCAGCCACAATCATGGGGTGACCATACTGATAATGACAAAAGAGGGATTAGCAAGAATAATTATTAACAAAAAATAAAATAGTTAAACACTAACAGGTAAGTAATATTAGTAAATGAATATAAGCAAATAAAAAATATAACATTGTACATCGCCATTGATTGTAATCATTGTAATCAATAATCCCACTGACTAAGTAGTTGGGACTGTTGTGCAGAATCACATTACATAATAATTAAAGTAAGACGTTGACATTAAATAATATATTTTAATTTTGGTAATTTTATTTTCAATTTCAACAAACCTAAAAGTACCGTGCGGCACGAAAAATATTTCACTTATGTACTTTGCCAAGTGTAGTATAATTTGAATTAAACGGTCTCATTTCAGTCACGAAGCCTTAATATTAATAATTATAATCGCTAATTTACAACTACTTACAATGTAACACGCGTTTGTACGGGTGCGATTTGAACGTAAAAAAATACATGTACATTCCTTCCTAAATCGTAAAGCGTATTAAAATACACAATGTGGCATTACGCATTAATAATTATTAGGGTGGAATGTGTGCTGGGTGTGCTAAGAAAATATAACAGATTTTGGTGTGAGCATTTTTCTAACATGCACATAATTGAAATTTGAATGTTATGAGAGCTTTTATATGCAAAAGCAGGAGTACCTACGGAGTGATATTATGTATTTTAACTTGATTGACACTTATACTTTTACAAACCTAACAACAAAGTTTTTTTTAAACTATTTTTTTCAGTAACTATTGTTATAAAACATTACACGAAGTTAAATTTAACTAAAAAGCATGCATTGGAAAATCTAGATAAATAGATTTTATACGCTATAATTACTATCTAATTGTCTATTTAGTTGTAGATTTTGTAAAAGGTTTACTATATAACTAGATGACACAAGTTTTAGACACTGACGAGAAACGAACTCCCGTTTATAATCTAATGATAACAAAAACACGATCTATATAAATCAGAGAAGATGTCAGAAGAAACAATATAAACTTCTCTGGCCTCAGGCATATTCTCTCAGAAAGTCGGAGTGTTTGCGCTTTGCAATAAAATCCAAATAAACGTAATATTTCTGAACATATCTGAAAACTGTTTTTTAAAGGGTATGAAATAAGCACTCAAATTTTATTTTACGGAGTCGGAACCTTTGGTTTCATAAAGGTGCACATTATAATTATACTATGTTTAACTTCCAGATTTTAATATAAAGCGTGGTGTTTTCTCTCTCTAACCCCGTTAGAATCATGTTTCTCACAACAGTAAGGGAGATACAACGATATGAGAGATCATATGAGCTGAACAAATTAGCCTGAGGAACGCAACAAGAAAACATGAGCAAAACCCTCAACAGAGTGTTAAAACATTTTCCCACCAGCCGTTACTTCTGCATATACCTGCCACATTATACAGGCGGCAAAATGCGTGAACATAACAAACAAAACACCATTCCCGGGGAAGATTTTATTTATTAATATTATTTAATCCAAAAGAAAAATATCATAATACTCAACACTAAACATTATTAATTCGATGTTTTTTAAGCCGGGCTTGGCAAAGGGGCTACCTGTTAATGTCGTGAAAAATCGTTTTTTGTTTTTTTGGTTATTTATTATAGTTAATTTTTCAGACTTATCATATTTTTGTACACTTTAGCAGAAGAATAAGCGACCATCAATCCGACAAAAGATATTAATTGCTTTCTCGGCTGTGTACCGGCGGCCCTGACTGGAAAAGGGTTCTGTGTACTTACGGTAAATATTTAATATTTCAAGGGATCAGAAGACAGGAGATATAAGTTGGAAAAAACACAAATTATTTATGCGTTGGTGATTTAACGGGCCGTCAGCAGTAGAATAGCATTAAATAAATCATTAAAATATTTTCAAGGATCAGAAACAACATGGAAACTGATAATTCGACCTTCTTGCCATATTTAGGGTTTTCAAATAAGAGGTATTATGTGTATTTAATTCCGGCCATAAAATCATTTTTTATGGCCGAAATTGAATGGTATTGATCTGGACAACATTTACTTTCAACAATACGGCGCTACGTGCCACACAAGCAACGAAGCTATTGATCTTTTACGGGAAAAGTTTCCGGACCGTGTTATCTCTCGAAGAGGTGATCACAATTGGCCACCGAAATCTTGTGATTTAACACCTTGCGACTTCTTCCTTTGGGGCCACGTGAAAGAGAAGGTCTACGCCAACAGCCCAGCGTCGATTCAAGACCTCAAAGATGGAATTCGTGAGGCTATCGAGGACATAAGGCAGCCACTTTGCGATTTGGTTATGGAAAATTTCATGAAAAGGATATGGTCCTGCAGGCGTGGTCGTGGTGGTCATTTGACTGATTTTATTTTTCACTATTAACGGCATACCTTCCTCTTTATAATGAAATAAACATTCGATCATTTATATTAAAAAATGGCATTTTTCTTTGAATATCAAAATAACACCTCTTATTGGAAAACCCTGTATATCTCTAATGCCAATAACTCATAAAGTTTATAGAGTTCTCCAAAAGATGTCTCTAGAATATAGGTTCGCCCATCCAGTTCAGAACTGAGAGGAGCTATCAGTTAGGTTTCTTACAAGAAAGAGAATTCGAGAGAATGGAAGAACACAAGAAAATGGACATTAGTCTCCTGACTGTCCTACACACGCGTCCCACATATAAAATGTTTTATTCTGTATTTTTTGTAATATAAAGGTTGTTGCCGCCCATTACAACAAACTGGTGCAGCCGGTATGATACGAACAATAAATTAAACCTAATACCGTTCACAATCAATAATAAACACATATTATGGTCGTTTTAATAATATGTTAAATATAAAACGAATTAAACCCGCAACATTACCACACAATACAGTTACGTAAAACAATGACAGATGTCACAAAATGTCCGCCATCTTAAACTGTACGAAAATCTGTACCAAAAAAGAACAACTTATTTTCCAATCCCGAATACATTTGTAAAGAAGACCCTTATGGAGACATAAAAAAGATTTAAAACAGCATCGTGTAGAACAACCATTAATCTTTTATTGGATAATTTGTTGTTGATAAGGGCTGAACAAAAGTTATAGTCCGAGGCACGAAAATCAATAATCAGAATGTATGAAGCCTCTTGGATGCTGATGGTGCAGTGCTAGAAGATCTGCAGTCTCTCGTGTCTTATGCTACGTATACACGTACAAACCAAAGGGCTAGCCGAATCACGAATTATGAAAATAGAACGAAGAAACCGCAAGCGTTTCGCACCGTTCGTTTACCATAATTCGTGGCTTGGCTCGCGCTTTGATTTGCACGCGTATACGCAGCCTAAGACGGAGAAGTATGTATGCAGAATTATTTAATGATGTATAAGTAAGAGTCAAACAGTATTATTTAAAAAAGAAACATCGTGTAGAAAGCAAAATCTTTGGAGCAAGTGGAATAGTTTGTGTATTTAAGAAACATGTTCGAGAAAGGCGGGAGGGCAGATAAGGACATTGCCTAAGATAGGGAAATTTAAAAAAATATGAAATCTGAGTTAATGATGAACGTAAGTAAGTCTAAAATAATGGTGTTTGAAAGAGATAGTACGAAAACAGTGTGCAATATTGTTGTGAATGAGGAATACTTGGAGCAGGTGGATAAGTTTGTGTATTTAGGAAGTATGTTTACGAGAGATGGGAAGGCTGACAGAGATATTTAAAGAAGGGCAAAAGCAGGTAACTCCATTAATGGAGGACTAAACGCAGTTGGCGCTAACAAATAAATGTCCAAAGAAGCGAAGTTAGCAGTCCACAATGGAGTGATGGTACCTACCCTGATGTATGGAAGTGAGGTATGGAACTGGCAAAGAAAGGATGAAAGTAGATTAAATGCTGTTGAAATGAGATCCCTGAGGCGTATGTGTGGTAAAACCATGTTTGACAGTGTGAGGAATGTGGAGATCCGCAAAGAGTGCAAGGCTGATGTAAGCGTAATGAGTAAGATTAATAAAGGGACGCTTAGATGGTTTGGGCATGTAGAGCGAATGAGCGAAGAAAGGAGCGTAAAGAGAATATATGATGCGAATACGAATGGTACCAGATGTCGGGGACGCCCGAGCAGGACATGGCATGAGTCGGAATAATAGAAGAGTATGTGTGAGACGATGTATGAATGTGAATGAGGCACGGAGTGTGTGCCAAGACCGAGTTGTTTGGCGGCCCATCTTCTCTGCCCACCTCTGCGGGGAACGGCGTGATGGTTAGTTAGTTAATTAGGAAATCTGTTGTCATCGATAGAAAAAAACTGTCAAAGGAAACGAGGCTTGCAGCCCACAATAGATTCATGATACCTACCCTGATGTATGTGATGTGAAGTATGAAATTAGAAATGTAAAAAAAAAATCAATTAAATATATTTATCAAAGTATTAATTATTTTTAAAAATGAAAACGTTGTATTTACAGAGAAGGTTGAATAAAAATTCAAAACATAATGTTTGGAGATTCTGAAATCTCTTTGAAAAACAAAATAATTCCAGTAAATTTAATAATGAAAAAATAATTACCTTCTCAGAAATACAAAGGTTACATACAATGTTAAAAAATATAAGTATCTACTTTCAAACGAAAATCAGATAAATGAAAATTCTTCAAAGGTATTCATATATCATTGGCATTATTCACGGGGAAAATGCCACATTATTTAAAAACGTAAATATCTTCATTAAAAAAAAATGATTTACAAAAGTTTTTAAACGCAGAATGAAAAACTACGCAAAATGCACGAGGCTTTAAAAAAAATTCCAATACTTCATACGACATAGATCGACTCAAGGAACTATATGATTACCACCGTTAAAAGAAAGAAGAGAAAGTGGTGACTTGATTGAGACTTTCAAAATTTTATTGGGAAATTATATTTTCCCTAGCATACGAGAAATCTTCTCCACCAACAAAAATATAAATCTCCGTGGAATTTCTAAAAAAAAATAATAAAACACATTTTACATACAATCCTAGGAAACACTTTCTTGCAAATAAAGTAGTGGAGGCATAGAAAAAACTTCCACAACATGTCATCCAATCCTAGGAGGAAACACTTCCTTGCAAATAGAGTAGTGGGAGCATGGAACAAACTTCCACAACATATCATCCATACAAACACTTCCTTGTAAATAGAGTAGTGGATACATAGAACAAACTTCCACAACATGTCATCCAATCCTAGAAAACACTTTCTTGCAAATAGATTAGTGGAGGCATGGAACAAACTTCCACAACATGTCATCCAATCCTAGGAAACACTTCCTTGCACTTCCACAAAATGTAATTTATAAACCATTTTAAAGCTCGATTCGATTGTTAATTGGAGAGAAAAAAGAATTAATTTATTTGATATTTAAAACAACTACTGTTAAATTTATAGTGAAATCGGATATGAGCCCATCAGCAGAATGCTGCCCCTGCTCGTTAAATAATAATAATTTAATTACAGATATCGAAGAAAAAACACCTTGAAAGAATTTAAGATTTAATTTGAATAAGTTATAATATTTTACAGAAAAGCGGCCGCAAAGAGTAAAGCGAAAACATTTTTCTAAAAAACTTTTTTTATGAGCTTAAATGAACTTTATTTATTATTCCACCCAGGCGGGGAATTAAACAGTCCATCATACTTAAAGAGCAAAGAGAGGAAGCTCTAGCGGTCAGCTTTTCAAGGCAGGATTATACGGAAAACAGTAGGTATAATTATTATTACATATGACTATGTCAGACGTCGGCCTTTGTTGGGCCTCTTGAATTATTAAAGTGACTTTATTACTATATCTGACTAAAGGAACTCGTTTCACAAGGTATCTTGAGAATATTTTTTTTTTTTGAATACCACAAAAGAGTCTTAACAGCTGACCGGAGCCAGTGGGACTATGGAATCAATTATTCGGGTATTTTGAGAGGTTGAGTCGAAAGGGGGGAGGGAGACGAGAAGGATGAAGGTGGTGAAAGAGGTATTAAAATAAATAAGGTAAAATAATATGATTTAAATATGATTTAATCTGCCCTGATGATGGACATTGCAATGCTGTCCGAAACGTTGGCTAAAGAAGAAGTTAGCGCAACACGGCATAAAACCCCAAAAACAAATAACAAAAAAAAAAGGTAAAATAATATTTATCTTAAGAAAAGATTAGAAAATATGTCGTATAAATAAAAGCTCTCGCAGGGTTAAAAGTTCTGGAAATCTAAAATTATGACATTTTTTCAGTCGAGTATTTTCTGTCGCCGCAAATAATTTCAGAATGTTATTTCCATCAGGAGTAATGGAGCTTTAAAATACAAATGTTCAGATTTTCAGGCATACAAATTTGTAACGATAATTATTATTACTATATGGGAACGACAAAAATGTAGTATAATAATTAGGTCTCAATGGTTAAAGACGTTGTCCCAGTAAGACAGAGGTCCTGGGTTCGATTCCCAGTTGAGACCGTTTTATTATTATTTTTCTGTGTCTTGTTCTGTTTCATGTTTCGTTTAGATTAATTACTTATCTTCTCCTTTAATATGCATTTTTTTGTGCGATCGCATAAGAGTTTCAAATGTCCCAGTCGGTGGAACTTCGGCACCTACATTTGTAGAATGTCATGAGACTGGAGGAATTGGGCCTCCTGTGTGGAGTTAATATTGCCATAGGCCCTGAGGGAAATTATTTTCTTCAGGGCCTCCTGTGTGGAGTTAATATAAAAAAAATATATAAAAAAAATTGGGAGATAAGAATTACAAGAGGAAACTTAGGAGATTAATATCTAAAAGTATTAACTTTTGTAAACGTAGACTTTGAATATCTCCTGAAAATGCGAATTTTCCCATTCCATTTTTTACCACACGACAATTTACTTACCCCCTTACTTATAAAGGCGGTGTAAATATTACGCGCCGTGTAAGGTTCCCCACCTTCGTTTTTCCCATCTCACAACAAACCCCAATTGGATATACCATAGTCTCACTGGCTCCAAACGGTCGGGAAGAGTTTCTTGTGCGGTATTCACATAAAAAGGTCAGAACAGTAAAAAAAATGACTTATTACCACGGCATTTGTTTGGTTAAAACGGTCATAAACCAGGCTCAAGGACGGCTTTACCACACCAATGTTGAACCGGCGTGTAAAAATCTAATCAGTAACAGCCGTTATGTTCGCATTATATTAGGGAGATTATGAAAATGAATCGATATTCAATTCCTTCAAGAAATAATAACAAAATTATTTCCAAAAGCAAAGAAGCCGGCGACAACAAAGTTATTCCCAATAAGGATTAGGCCAAACTTTAGCATTATAATGCGGGTATATTTGTTTTGTGAGGGGCCCACCTAGTAGGTACCTGTCGGAGCTTCGCTTTGAATGGGAACTTTTCCATTATAAGGGAAAGTTTCAAACCGTCGACAAACCGAACTTTACGCACAATGCGAAAGGACTTAGCTGATAAAGACAGTGTTAAATAATGCGCTAGATTGGTTGTTGAAGTAGTGGGCTTTTAAACAACTAGACGTTGAACAAAACATTCGGAGCGGAGTGTGAATAATAATTTCATTTTTTATGTGAAAATCGCACAAGTCCCAACTGCTCCCAACCGTCTGGAGCCAGTCTATGCATCCCCAATTGGTATAAGGCAAGGCTGCCCAACCCCAGGCCCGCGGGCCACAATGTGGCCCGCGAACGAATTATAAGTGGCCCGCGTGAACCATTTTCAAAAAACCCGCCAATCCGCGAATTTGAAAAAGTGTCACGGGCCCGCGGTAAAACAAACAATGCAGCTTGCGCGCGGTCACCAGTGTTGCCAATGAAGGCGATTTATCGCTATTTAGGCTACTCAGAACGAGAATCAGCGATAATATTTTTGCGTGTCCGAAATGGAATCCTGTAGCCACCCCCCCCCCCCCCCCCATTGAATTCGAAAAATTGTTGTGGGGAATCACATATGATGTTTTTGGGTGCGCGGAATTTTTTCTCAGCGAAGTTCTGTAACAACCCCCCCCCCATGGAAATAGGAACCGTCAGGTATTCAGTGGCCCGCCAGTGATTCAAAATCGTCAATTTCGCCCAACTGTTAAAAAGGTTGGGCAGCCTTGGTATAAGGTATCCCCAATTAGTATCACAAATGGGGTATGCTTTGAGACTGAAGGTAGTGAAAGTATCTTAAGAATACTGAGAGTATCTTCCACTCTGGAACGTACAGCAATTAAAATTAATAAAATTTTAAGTGAAAGTCGTGAAAACATGCAAATTGAACTGTAGAGATAAAATTTATTATAATTATTATTATATTATTAAAAAAACTGAATTAATTTTATCTGCCATTTTCATAGTACAATCCAGTAATGTTGGCCTCACTGGGCGGCTTACCCGTGCTGAGGCCTCCATTTTATAATACAAAAAATATACATAATACATTTAAAGAAAAAATAAATCTACATAATGTTGGTGAAGAAACAAAACAAATAAGATTAAGATAAATTTAAACTAAAAATATAGATTTAAAATTAAAGTAAAATAAAATAAAAATAAAATGAAATAAACTTAAAATCGGTATAATTATGTTATATGTTGTGTTTTATATTGGTTTTGTGTGTTACGTGTAGGTTTTAATATTTTATGTTATGAAATTTTGGTAATATTGTCTTGTTCTTTACTTCATTTTGTAATGTTGTGTCTGAACTTATTTTTGTTTTCCTCAATTTTATTTTCACGTGTTGACTGTTGAATGCTTTTATAGCATGGTATTGATAGTTTCTTTGTCCAAAGCTTGTATTTACCGTCGGAGTTTTTTAATGTTTTCTTTGTACGCTTGTCTAACTGGTCGGTTAGTGATATTTTGTGAATGTTGAAATTATTTTTTGGTCAAAAATGTAGTTTAGTAGTGATTTAACGTATAATTTGCGTATATCTGGTACGTCACAACTGTTTAATATTTGGTCTGTATCAGTCAGTCTATGTTTTATTAAAATAAATAAATAAGTACTCTAAATCTTTGACGAACCAAAGAATTTATTGAATTCTGGCCATACCAATTGTAAATCAAACCAAAAAAATAATTACACAGTTCACCAGTACATTACAAAATTACTGTTTTACTAAATAATTATGTATTAACATGTTTGTAAAAGCCCGCATGGGCGAAAAATATAAATAAATTAAATATAATATATAGGAATAGAGGACTCATCTAGTGAATTTTAAATCAACGTGTATTTTATTTTCTTAGTTTTGATTTAAAATCAAACTCTGTTGGTTTTATTGTTTTCATTTTGGGTTTACGTGAATTTTAGACGGCGTGATTTCATTGGGCTTATAAAGTAATAACAATGATATAAAATTTATTTATTTTATTTATTTAGAATTTACGGCACAAGTGCCATTTACATACAAAGTTTTTATTTTATTTTTTTACACATACATAGTGCAGTATTAAATGTTGATGAGAAAAATGAAAGAATTAAATTAAGTTAAAACATAACAAATAAAATAACAGTAAAGAAAGAACCAATGACAATAGCCTGTTATGTAGTGACCTCATTAAAATAAGTGGCGTTAAAATGTGTTATTAGTGCAGCTTTATACTTTACAAGAGGAATATTAAAAGTATCTGCGAATTTAGAATAAAAGTTTCCAAGTGTGTGCAATCTATTTATAACTGAGTTATATCCTGAGACTGTGGTATAATTGTCACAATAATACATACTAGAGGACCTTGATCTAATGCTAGGTACATGAAATTGAATCAATATTAATATGTCAGGGATTTTTTTTTTTTTTTTTTTTTTTATATTTACTCCACACAGGAGGCCCTGAAGAAAATAATTTCCCTCAGGGCCTATGTCATCTTTGGGGATGCTGTGTGGAGGGTCTTTTTGTGGAGAGGAAGGAGTGAACATGGGTCTTGAAGAGTCCCATGTTGTAGGAGGGAGGAAACACAGAGGCCGGCAGTTCGTTCCACAGCCGAGCTGTTGAACTTAAGAACGAATCATAGAAGCGACCCGTTCTCATGTGACAAGTGTCAACTGTGTACAAATGTTGGGCGCGCGTTTGGCGTGTATCCCGACTACGCACCGGTGCCGAAGGGATCAATGACGCTAGTTCCTCAGAGCATCTTCCATTGTAATACCGATAGAACAAGGACAGCATACCTACCTGACGCCTGTGCTCTAAAGATTGCAGTCCGTTTGTTAAGATTGGGGAATCTATCAAACGGACCGCCCGTTTCTGCACAGAGTCAAGGGTTTTTTTCAGGTATTTTGGGGCTCCAGACCAGAGATGGCTGCCAAATTCGACAGTAGGGCGCACTTGCGATTTGTACAGGGTGAGCAGTTGTGTACTATTAAAGTATCTGCGGGCCCTGTACAGTACGCCCAGCTTCTGAGAGGCCAACTTTACTCTAGCTTCGATGGAGCCCCCGTACCTGAGCTGGTCACTTATAGTTACACCAAGCATATCAATGGAAGGCCTGTTCGGAAGATTGCTTCCGTTGAAGGAGACTAGATTATCATTTGGATCCCTTTTAGACGTAATCAGACAGGATTGGGTCTTTGAAACATTAAATTCGACGAGATTATTTTTACCCCAGGAGGAAATACTCTCGAGATAACCGTCCATTCTCTGCTTCAAAGCCCTCCGAGCCGTTGGAGTTTGTGTGCCCTTTGGGGGCTTGTCAAACAAAAAGCTATCATGAACTGTACTATCATCCGCGTAACAATGAATCGGTGCACATGTCAAAAGGTCATTGATGTGCAACAAAAACAAAGTCGGAGACAGAACCGATCCCTGTGGGACGCCAGCATTTATGGAGTGCGAGGAAGAGGTGAAACCGTCAGCAACCGCCTGAATCGACCTATCCCTTAAAAAGTCAGCAATCCACGTACACAGGGATGCGGGAAGTCCGTAAGAATGCAATTTGTTGACAAGTCCTCGGTGCCAGACCCGGTCAAAGGCCTTGGATATGTCTAGTGCGACCGTTTGGGTCTCACCGTGACGTTCCAGGCACCGCCCCCAAACATGCGTCACATACGCGAGAAGATCACCGCACGAGCGGTTCCGCCGGAATCCGTATTGACGGTCGTTGATAATTTTGTTCTTCTCGAGGTATGTGAGCAGTTTGTCGTTGATCACACGTTCCATCACTTTGGACAGAACTGATGTGATCGCTATGGGGCGGTAGTTGGCCGGGTTGGAGCGGTCACCTTTCTTGGGAATAGGGTGAATTACCGCTTTTTTCCAACCAGAGGGCACAGTGCCACACTTCAGGGACATTTTGAAGAGCTTTGTCAAAACTGGAACTATTTCCGCAGCACACCTCTGCAATACCAGGGCAGGTATTCCATCAGGTCCACTAGCTTTGTTAACATCGAGCCCCCGTATGACGTGGAATACATCCCGATGCCGGATCCTCAGCTTTTTCATATAGAAGCCGCGATACCCAACTGATAATTTATAATTTTGTATAAAAATATAAGATCAAAAATTTTTCTTCTAATGTAATAAGAAATCATAATCTATTGTTTCTAAAGGAATTCCAAGCCTAAAATTAATACACCTCAAAAATTTGCGTTAGACTCTTTCAATGGTATTAATGTAATTATTAAAGGCATGTGACCAAATTGTAGAGTTGTATTCTAGAATACTTCTAACGAGAGATGTGAACAGAATTTTTAATGTGTTGATATTTTTAAAATCCTTGGAAATTCTTACTATAAAACCTGACATTTTCATAGCCCTGTTAGCGATGGAAGTTATGTGAGATACAAAACAGAGAATTATTTGCGTTATGTTGCAAAAACCGAGTAGGTATGCAATTGATTGTTGATTAACTTATAAGTGTGTTCGCAGTAGTGCCAGGAGTGTTTAGTAAGTATGCAATTGATTGTTGCTTAACTTTATAAGTGTGTTCGCAGTAGTGCCGGGAGTGTTTAGTAATTATGCAATTGATTGTTGATTAACTTTATAAGTGTGTTCGCAGTAGTGCCAGGAGTGTTTAGTAATTATGCAATTGATTGTTGATTAACTTTATAAGTGTGTTCGCAGTAGTGCCAGGAGTGTTTAGTAAGTATGCAATTGATTGTTGATTAACTTTATAAGTGTGTTCGCAGTAGTGCCGGGAGTGTTTAGTAATTATGCAATTGATTGTTGATTTACTTTATAAGTGTGTTCGCAGTAGTGCCGGGAGTGTTTAGTAAGTATGCAATTGATTGTTGCTTAACTTTATAAGTGTGTTCGCAGTAGTGCCAGGAGTGTTTAGTAATTATGCAATTGATTGTTGATTAACTTTATAAGTGAGTTCGCAGTAGTGCCGGGAGTGTTAAGTAATTATGCAATTGATTGTTGATTTACTTAATAAGTGTGTTCGCAGTAGTGCCGGGAGTGTTTAGTAATTATGCAATTGATTGTTGATTTACTTTATAAGTGTGTTCGCAGTAGTGCCGGGAGTGTTTAGTAAGTATGCAATTGATTGTTGCTTAACTTTATAAGTGTGTTCGCAGTAGTGCCGGGAGTGTTTAGTAATTATGCAATTGATTGTTGATTTACTTTATAAGTGTGTTCGCAGTAGTGCCGGGAGTGTTTAGTAATTATGCAATTGATTGTTGATTTACTTTATAAGTGTGTTCGCAGTAGTGCCGGGAGTGTTTAGTAAGTATGCAATTGATTGTTGCTTAACTTTATAAGTGTGTTCGGAGTAGTGCCGGGAGTGTTTAGTAAGTATGCAATTGATTGTTGCTTAACTTTATAAGTGTGTTCGCAGTAGTGCCGGGAGTGTTTAGTAAGTATGCAATTGATTGTTGCTTAACTTTATAAGTGTGTTCGCAGTAGTGCCGGGAGTGTTTAGTAAGTATGCAATTGATTGTTGCTTAACTTTATAAGTGTGTTCGCAGTAGTGCCGGGAGTGTTTAGTAAGTATGCAATTGATTGTTGCTTAACTTTATAAGTGTGTTCGCAGTAGTGCCGGGAGTGTTTAGTAAGTATGCAATTGATTGTTGCTTAACTTTATAAGTGTGTTCGCAGTAGTGCCGGGAGTGTTTAGTAAGTATGCAATTGATTGTTGCTTAACTTTATAAGTGTGTTCGCAGTAGTGCCGGGAGTGTTTAGTAAGTATGCAATTGATTGTTGCTTAACTTTATAAGTGTGTTCGCAGTAGTGCCGGGAGTGTTTAGTAAGTATGCAATTGATTGTTGCTTAACTTTATAAGTGTGTTCGCAGTAGTGCCGGGAGTGTTTAGTAAGTATGCAATTGATTGTTGCTTAACTTTATAAGTGTGTTCGCAGTAGTGCCGGGAGTGTTTAGTAAGTATGCAATTGATTGTTGCTTAACTTTATAAGTGTGTTCGCAGTAGTGCCGGGAGTGTTTAGTAAGTATGCAATTGATTGTTGCTTAACTTTATAAGTGTGTTCGCAGTAGTGCCGGGAGTGTTTAGTAAGTATGCAATTGATTGTTGCTTAACTTTATAAGTGTGTTCGCAGTAGTGCCGGGAGTGTTTAGTAAGTATGCAATTGATTGTTGCTTAACTTTATAAGTGTGTTCGCAGTAGTGCCGGGAGTGTTTAGTAAGTATGCAATTGATTGTTGATTAACTTTATAAGTGTGTTCGCAGTAGTGCCGGGAGTGTTTAGTAATTATGCAATTGATTGTTGATTTACTTTATAAGTGTGTTCGCAGTAGTGCCGGGAGTGTTTAGTAAGTATGCAATTGATTGTTGCTTAACTTTATAAGTGTGTTCGCAGTAGTGCCAGGAGTGTTTAGTAAGTATGCAATTGATTGTTGATTAACTTTATAAGTGTGTTCGCAGTAGTGCCGGGAGTGTTTAGTAAGTATGCAATTGATTGTTGATTAACTTTATAAGTGTGTTCGCAGTAGTGCCGGGAGTGTTTAGTAAGTATGCAATTGATTGTTGCTTAACTTTATAAGTGTGTTCGCAGTAGTGCCGGGAGTGTTTAGTAAGTATGCAATTGATTTTTGCTTAACTTTATAAGTGTGTTCGCAGTAGTGCCGGGAGTGTTTAGTAAGTATGCAATTGATTGTTGCTTAACTTTATAAGTGTGTTCGCAGTAGTGCCGGGAGTGTTTAGTAAGTATGCAATTGATTTTTGCTTAACTTTATAAGTGTGTTCGCAGTAGTGCCGGGAGTGTTTAGTAAGTATGCAATTGATTGTTGCTTAACTTTATAAGTGTGTTCGCAGTAGTGCCGGGAGTGTTTAGTAAGTATGCAATTGATTGTTGCTTAACTTTATAAGTGTGTTCGCAGTAGTGCCGGGAGTGTTTAGTAAGTATGCAATTGATTGTTGCTTAACTTTATAAGTGTGTTCGCAGTAGTGCCGGGAGTGTTTAGTAAGTATGCAATTGATTTTTGCTTAACTTTATAAGTGTGTTCGCAGTAGTGCCGGGAGTGTTTAGTAAGTATGCAATTGATTGTTGCTTAACTTTATAAGTGTGTTCGCAGTAGTGCCGGGAGTGTTTAGTAAGTATGCAATTGATTGTTGCTTAACTTTATAAGTGTGTTCGCAGTAGTGCCGGGAGTGTTTAGTAATTATGCAATTGATTGTTGATTAACTTTATAAGTGTGTTCGCAGTAGTGCCGGGAGTGTTTAGTAAGTATGCAATTGATTGTTGATTAACTTTATAAGTGTGTTCGCAGTAGTGCCGGGAGTGTTTAGTAAGTATGCAATTGATTGTTGCTTAACTTTATAAGTGTGTTCGCAGTAGTGCCGGGAGTGTTTAGTAAGTATGCAATTGATTTTTGCTTAACTTTATAAGTGTGTTCGCAGTAGTGCCGGGAGTGTTTAGTAAGTATGCAATTGATTGTTGCTTAACTTTATAAGTGTGTTCGCAGTAGTGCCGGGAGTGTTTAGTAAGTATGCAATTGATTTTTGCTTAACTTTATAAGTGTGTTCGCAGTAGTGCCGGGAGTGTTTAGTAAGTATGCAATTGATTGTTGCTTAACTTTATAAGTGTGTTCGCAGTAGTGCCGGGAGTGTTTAGTAAGTATGCAATTGATTGTTGCTTAACTTTATAAGTGTGTTCGCAGTAGTGCCGGGAGTGTTTAGTAAGTATGCAATTGATTGTTGCTTAACTTTATAAGTGTGTTCGCAGTAGTGCCGGGAGTGTTTAGTAAGTATGCAATTGATTTTTGCTTAACTTTATAAGTGTGTTCGCAGTAGTGCCGGGAGTGTTTAGTAAGTATGCAATTGATTGTTGCTTAACTTTATAAGTGTGTTCGCAGTAGTGCCGGGAGTGTTTAGTAAGTATGCAATTGATTGTTGCTTAACTTTATAAGTGTGTTCGCAGTAGTGCCGGGAGTGTTTAGTAATTATGCAATTGATTGTTGATTAACTTTATAAGTGTGTTCGCAGTAGTGCCGGGAGTGTTTAGTAAGTATGCAATTGATTGTTGATTAACTTTATAAGTGTGTTCGCAGTAGTGCCGGGAGTGTTTAGTAAGTATGCAATTGATTGTTGCTTAACTTTATAAGTGTGTTCGCAGTAGTGCCGGGAGTGTTTAGTAAGTATGCAATTGATTTTTGCTTAACTTTATAAGTGTGTTCGCAGTAGTGCCGGGAGTGTTTAGTAAGTATGCAATTGATTGTTGCTTAACTTTATAAGTGTGTTCGCAGTAGTGCCGGGAGTGTTTAGTAAGTATGCAATTGATTTTTGCTTAACTTTATAAGTGTGTTCGCAGTAGTGCCGGGAGTGTTTAGTAAGTATGCAATTGATTGTTGCTTAACTTTATAAGTGTGTTCGCAGTAGTGCCGGGAGTGTTTAGTAAGTATGCAATTGATTGTTGCTTAACTTTATAAGTGTGTTCGCAGTAGTGCCGGGAGTGTTTAGTAAGTATGCAATTGATTGTTGCTTAACTTTATAAGTGTGTTCGCAGTAGTGCCAGGAGTGTTTAGTGGGTGGTTTGAATGGTAGGGGAAGTCGAGGACTAAAAAGTAGTTGACTGTTATTGCTGAAAATTTCAATGTTTGTTCTTATTAGTGCCAGGATTGTTAAGACAGTGGTTTGATTGGTATAAAAGGCGGGGACGCACAAAGAATACTTAACGCAATATCTCTGCAACGGAATGAGTTACGGAGCTGAATCAAATTCGATTTAATGTAGATTTTTAGCAGTATCATTGGGGTACATTAGTTTTTCAATAAGAATTTATTGTTCAGTTAGAAAAATATTGCGTTGAACCGTAGATGAAACCGTGTATTAATTACATAACCAAGGAAAATGTTATAAATTAATTAAAAATATTAAAAAACAACATTTGAATATTATTTTTCATTATTGCTTGTCTAATTAGAGAGTCGACTAGTTTCTGACACTTGAGCTTCCCAAGTTAGTTTGGTATCTCCCACGAAACACGATCCCAGGAAACACTAGACATTACGCATACCTCGTGGCACACGGCTGAGGGGATACTAGAAGCACATTACGCATTTCTCAGGCAGCATTGACCTCAACACACAACAGACAACAGTCTGACTATTGAAAAAACCTGTTAGCCCTTTTCTTTAAAATAAATATATTATAAAATATTAGTATTATTTGCTTTACTTGACGTAAGAATATGTAAGGCTCTCGACTAGCAAGCTGGAGATAACGGCGTGCGCAAGTAAATTTTATTTGATTAATTTGGGTTATTTCACAAAGTGAAAATAGAAATGAGATCCATGATGCGTTTGTGTTGTAAAACCATGTATGCTCGTGTGAGAAATATGGAGAACCGCAAAGAGTGTAAGGCTGATGTAAGCGTAATGAGTAAGATTAAGAAAGGGACGCTTAGATGGTTTGGGCATGTAGAGCGAAGCGAAGAAAGTAGTGTAAGGAGAATATATGACGGAAATGTGAATGGTAAAATAAGCCCGAGGAAGACATGGCACGATCAAGTGAATCAGATACTTGAGTCGGGCCATGTCAAAAGTCAGAATAATAGAAGAGTATGTATGAATGTGAATAAGACAAGAAGTATGTACCAATATCGAGTTGTTTGGTGGGCCGTCCTCTCTGCCTATTTCTACAAGGAAACGGCGTGATGGTTAGGTAGTTAGTTATTTAAAATAATATATAATATATTTGCAGCACGTTCCAGAATGGAAGATACTCTCAATCGCCCTGATGTAAAACGACCATTCGTAATTGAAACATTGCTTGAAATGACTTTGGCCTTGTTTGGTGACCAGGTACTTCCGCACCTTCCTCTTCCACATCCCCTTCTCCTACCCACTTCCTTCAGCCTCACAACATACCCCAATTGGGGATGCCATAGTCTCACCGGATTTAGACGTTTGGGAGCAGTTGGCACTCTTGTGCAGTTTCGCATAAAAAATAAAAGATAAAAAGATTATTAACAAAAAAACTCTGTGTAAAATCCGGGCAAGGCCGGGAACTTAGGCTAGTTAAATATTTAAAAAATATGTTTCGAGCTGAAAACGGTAGACTTGGCCAAGACCTGACTTGGTAAAATGTGTAATTAATACGAAATACGAAAAGATTTTCTGTCTGCTTTTCCACGTAATTAAATTTGTATGTCTTTTCTGGCATTTCAAGGTTCATGCTGCTATTTCCCAATTCGCAACGTCATTTCGATCATAAATAATTGTATTTCAAAATTTATTATTAATGTTAAAAATGAAGAAGAAAAATCTATAAAAGTAAAAAAAATGACAACTTAAATGAATTCGGATAAAAGCTAGTGGATATAGGTACATACCGAAATGATAAAACTTAACAAAATTCCTACGTAAATCGAATAAAAATTAATTTGTTAAAACAACCGACAAAACTCGTTGTAACACAGCGCAACTGACACGAGAAAGAACAGCGATATAATATTCCACATAAAATACGAAACCGGTTTTCAGGGGGGTCAACAAACCCGTTCCACTAATTAAATCAGTGTTTTCGTATCTAATTACTTGTTCACTAAATTTAATTGAGAACTCAACTTCCGAAATGACAACCTCAGAGTTGTCGTTGTAAAGTTGTCAGTTGTTAGTTGTTATAGCAACAGTTGTACGGCATTTGGGTAGGAATTCTTCTTCTAATCAAAACAACTAACAAATGTGCTGTTAAACGTAAGCCTATTTGATGTTGTACAGTAAAATCTCCATTTATTGGGCTTGATTGTGAAAAACGAAACTTTTCCAGAATAAACTTACGTTGAAGGGGCAAGTAATATTATAATTAATTATTGAAGACAATATTAGCGATTTCTAAACGAAAATCTGAAACAGAAAAATCAGAAAAGGATACGGTCACATCTACGATACGAACCCAGGACCCTTGTCTTTCCGGGACACCGGGACACTTGTTCTAAATGTGACCGTATCCTTTTCTGATTTTTCTGTTTCAGATTTTCGTTTAGAAATCGCTAATATTGTCTTCAATAATTAAATATTACAATTTGAGGTTTTACTCAATGAAGTTATTCCGAAAAATAAATATTATAATTAGTTCAACCTAATTGGAGTGCGGAACACAGTACCGCATCTACATAATACATAAGCACCCACTTTACACCAATCTTCGATAACACATTTAACTAGATGATGCACACCGTAACGCTATCCGAAACGTTGGCTAAAAAAGAAGGTAGCGCAACACGGCATAATAGCTAAAAAATAAATTATGATAACATTTTTTTTTAACCACTCGAGCGATTTTTGCCATACTATGCCAAGTGTGCAAAAACTTTTGGGCAATCGCTTGCCATAAAGTGCCATATTTATAGAACCTAAAAACATGGGATAAACGGCGAAATCTAGGTGGATTCATTGGCTTCAAACCGCAGTAAGCAGTTTCATACTGCGTCTGAGTAAATTATTTAAAAATCCACGTACGCTAGTAATGCTTTATTCCTCACTAGTCAGAAGTACACTGGAATATGCATCGCCTGTCTGGAATCCCAAATACACTTACTATGTCAATAATATAGAGCGCATACAAAATAAATTTATTAAGTACCTAGGTTATAATAATTATATCTGCACTCTCCAATCCCTGAAATGTCATGCAGGCGAACGGTAGCTGACATGACATTTCTCCATAAAATAACACACAACGAAATAGACTGCTCAGAACTTCTATCACAAATAAATTTTAACACCCCATCTAAAAGAACTCGACACACCAACCTTTTTTACACAACTAGTAATAATACAAACGCTGCAGCCAATTCCCCTATTTCTCGCATCCTTCAAACATTCAACTCAATTCAAACAAGCACAAATACCGAGACACACATGCACACGTACACACACACACAAACACTCACACATACCTCTCTCCTTCCCCAGCACACTAACTTAAAACTTAATTTAAAAATGTAACTTAACCGTAAAATGTATAATATACCTCATATGTATATATGTCAGCGACATGTCATTGGTACCAATTATTGTACTAACTTTTATAACTTTGTAACTATTGTTATCTATGTAATTATGTACTGTTTGTTTCTGCAATAAATAAAATAAATAAAATATGTTTGCATATTAATATTTCGAGGAATGGTATTAATTAAATAATACGGTAAATGGTAAATGTATATATATTTTTGTATATATATAATTAAAACGAAATTATTTTTGCATAAGAATACGAATAAAGGGACTTCAACGAAGAGAATTTGAAATTTAATTTAATTTAAAAATTCAAGTAATTCTTTGAATTTGTTACTTGAAACATGTCGGTGAAGCCGTTCCCGGTTAAAACAAAACCGGTTTTCTGGGAGTCCACTGTAGAAAGCTTATACTAAAAACAAGTTACCGGTGCATAATGTACAGCTTGCCGTAAATATTTAGAAATTCTTAAGTATAGGGATTAAGATATTATTTATAGAAAGAGCGAGGTAACATTTTTATTACTGTGTATTTTTAAAGGCAGACATTTTAAAATCAATGTCTTGTTATTCTCTGTGAAATTTTTGTGAAGTTCAGGGGAAGGGTGCTTTACAAAACTGGAAAATAAGCTTAAAATACCCTTAAAAATTTGATAGCATTTAGACACTATTTATAGAAGTCGCGGACTTTGAAAAAAGTTCAGACTTGTAGGACAAGCTGTCTATAAAAAAATATATTAATTTAGAAATTTACAAACAAAAAAAAATGTTTTCATTTAATAATTCTTTTGTTTGGCTCGAATACATACCTGAATACTGGATGCCATTAATAAAATCCCAAAAATAGCCAAAGTGAATAATCCATATTTCGCGACGCAGTAAGCGTTTTGACAACATTTTTCATGTTCGATGTTAAAATTATATTATTTAGAATAAATAATGTTTATTTTTTATACATACACCTGAAAGATAATTAATGTATAACACATTTAAAATACACAGGAAACATTGCAAATTGGGCTAAATATTGAAAAGTCTGAAGGTTAATCAAAGTAACTTTTCTAACATCACGCCGTTTCCCCGCAGGGGTAGGCAGAGAGGACGGAACGCCTAACAAATCGGGCTCATGCAAACACTTCTTGCCTCATTCACATACATACATACTCTTCATACATACATTATCTAATTCACTTGATCGTGCCATGTCTTCCTCGGGGGTCCCTGACTTCTGCTACCATTCACATTTGCATCATATATTCTCCTTACACTCCTTTCTTCGCTCATTCGCTCTACGTGCCCAAACCATCTAAGCGTCCCTTTCTCGATCTTACTCACTACGCTTACATCAGCCTTGCACTCTTTTCTCAGCTAAAAAATCATTTCCACCATGAGCTACGGAAATATGAAGTACTTATCAATTAAAACAAAACGTAAGATTTGTATAACGTAAGACTTGTATACGATTTTAGAATCTCGGGCGAAACCGGGTAGTAAAACTAGTCTCACATATTATGCTAGTTGATTTATTGCTTATTTAGTTTCGTATCGCATTTACCCTTTAGTTGTGTTGTTTGCAGCGGCCGTAAATTAAGTTAACCCGTTACGGATAGCCGGGTTGACCCATTTACACAAAGATAGCGCTGGACAGCGGGTAGTTTTACCGGTCGATGGGGCGGACACACGCTATGTCATCATCAGAATCGTTGGATTGATCAAATTTCACCATGTCCGGAACGTCGATGTCCTTTTTTTAAATAGCTCCACACAGGAGGCCCTGAGGAAAATAATTTCCCTTTTTTAAGGAAAGGAGGAGGGGAAGTTCTGGGAAGGTAAAAATTATGAAGGTTGGGTAGGAATCTAGGGATCAGTGTATCCAGTACAGTTGGAGAGGTCAAAGGGTCTCCCCAAACCAGCCTCTTACGATCTGGCACGCCACGCAGCTGGTGGGCAGGCGCATCCTGACCTTACCAAATCATCCCGGGAACCCCCTGTTAACTCGCCAAACGTAGCGAATCACGTGTTTGTTATCCAATAAATGGTTCCTGGGGCGGCGGTACCCAAACCCGCGTATCAAATTGGAAGCTCCGAGGTCGCTCCCGAGGTTGTCTCATACAGACGATAGTCTTATAGTGTAAGCGAGTAAGCGTATTTTCTATCTCGGTCACACCCGTTATGTAGAATGTAGAATTCGACGAAATTCCAAAAAGACCGCCCGCTATAGTTTATTTCGTTCATACGCACACATTCTTTGAATGTCTATCTTTGTCATACATGAACAACGCTTAAATTAAGAATTTACTGGAAAGAGTGCTTCGTACTTGCCACATTTTATCTTTAGTTTGTGAGACACTAGCAAGTCTAGATGTACTGTAACACCATTGATTTTAAAAATAATAGTTTGTTACATTTTTATTACAATTAAATATCATGGTCACCCTACATGTATACTGCATTATATTGTAATGAATAGGCTGATAGGTACCATGTAGGTATCCAATTCATAGAAACGTCAATGTAACAATATTGTTATCTTAATATTTGTATTATTTTTTTTACTATATGTACTATTTTAAATCTCTTATAATCTTTGTACTATTTTTTAAATATTTTGTAAAATTATTAACCTCAACACAGGCTTGTCCTAGTGAGGTTAAAAATTCTATCTTTAAAAAAAAAGATACAATGTAAAGAAACGATAAATAAATAAATTGATTAAAATCGTTATTATTTTAGGGGTGCTGCATGTAGGGTGAAGAACTGATGATAAAACAGAGTGCCAGAATAAGAAGCAATCTCTCAGTTTTTAATGGGGAAAACATCTGCGAAAGTCGAATTAAATTCAAGTATTCAGATAATTAAAACAGAGTTCTCACGAATTCGCCTGTTTCCATATCGAACCTCTATCCTGCGTCCCGTCACGAAGTGTACTGTTTGAGGATCCACGGAAAAGTAGATAGGTGAGGCAGTTAAATTTTATTTGTATATTTATCACGTCCAAATGATAATAATGCTTAATATCCACCGTGGTTCTAGGGCCGACTAGCAGACGCAGATAAATAGTCAGAGGTGCATCAGTCTTACAGTGCAAAGCAAGCGGCGCACACGGGCGGGTTAAACAGAGCGGCGGTCACATAATTTTGTGTATCTGTAATAACCGCCGTTTATTTGTAATTGATGTATTTCATAAACATCATTTAAAATAGTTTTTCTAAATTTTAAATAAATTATTTATAAATTAGCGACTTCTACGGTTCAACATCAAGGTTTGAGTAGGGTATTTTCATTAACTTCAAGGACGATATTTCTAATGATAGATCTTTTTATGCTGAACACAAATTTTTCAAAAGCTGATGGAACTTAGTATCGACATTTAACGGGGACCTTTCAACTGTCAAATAAACAAAATTGCGCCTATTACTTAATGGCTATTTGATGACAATGTTAATTTTAATTTCTGTAAAACAACCTATCCTTAATGTAGTTAGTAATTGAATCGTTTTGATACTAGGTATGACTTTGTTGTATAACTTTACAGATCTACCTAGTCAAAAGGCGGTAAAGCACCTTTTTTTACCATTATTCATTAATTATTTCCGTGTATAATATATTTATATATATTCATGAAACACATGATTTTTATTAAATTTGGAAAAATGACATTTTTCTTATTATTTTTCCAGTCATATGAGCATACATATAATTAAAATTAAAATAATTCATAAATCTGTCCGATAGAAGATCGGTATCTGATGTCAGTTTTTTTTAAAATCATTAATTCCCCTATACCTGAATATATCCCCGACAGCCCTGCATAAATGCATTTGATTTCATTTTATATACTTAATAGAGTCACACGAACTAAAACTATATTTCACTGCAACAAAAATGTCAATACCAATTCGTTTACAAACTCCCTTATACTACGCATACACAGCTTAGGTAACAAATATGCAGAAGTAGCATATACAAGATTTTCCAATAAGAGGTGTTATTTTGAATAGCCCGCTATTTCGGTAGATGTTACTTTTGAAGCTGTCATTTTATGACATTTGACAAGTAGAAACTACGCCATTAATAAAAATAGAACGATACACCCTTCAACGACGCATTGAAATTATTAAAATTCACTTGAGTGAATCAAATGCAAATCATCTTGAGTGATGAGGCCCATTTCCACCTCGGTGGCTTCGTCAACAAGCAAAATTGTCGCATCCGGGGCTCGGAAAACCCAAGAGTTATTGTTGAAAAGCCTCTCTTTCCTCAACGTGACTATTTGGTGCGGTTTGTGGTCCGGCGAAGTCCTTGGACCTTACTTTTTCGAAAATGAGGCTGGAGCAACAGTTACGGTGAATGGATCGCTATCGAGAGATTAATGATTTTTTATGGCCGGAATTGGATGGTATTGATCTGGACAACGTTTACTTTCAACAAGACGGCGCTACGTGCCACACAAGCAACGAAACCATTGATCTTTTACGATTGAATATCAAAATAACACCTCTTATTGGAAAACCCTCTATTTTTAATAGCACTGAAAGAACTTACAAAAAAGCATTTCACATATTTTTTTGAAAATAGTTATTAGTTAACATTTTGTTACTTATAGCCTAGTTGTAATTTTTTGTGGTTAAATGAAGTTATCATATTACTATGTTTACAGTGTGTAATTTTTTTTTTTGTATAAGAGTTTTATTCAATATTTAATTGAAATATGAATATTATTATCCTTTGCAGCATTTCTCCTCAATCCGGACCTGAAACCAGTGCCCAACTTCACCGGAGTGTAGTGTGTGGTTAATATAGCCAATTAATTCATACCGCGCAGTAGGTGCCATGTACCACCTAGCTACATCATACAGCATCTCGCATCCACTACTAATGGACCGCTCTTAAAGGTAGAATTTATATTTATATCTATCCCCGGAGAGTATGGCGATAATGTATTATATCCATAAAGACACTAACTAACAAGGGCGTGCACAGCTATTATCAGGGAATATGAAGTTTTTTTCGTCAGAAATTTTATTTAACCCTTAAATGCATGATTTATTAAATTTTCTGGAAAAAAAAATATTTTGTACATATTTACGTGCATATGCAAGGAAATATAAAGAATTTATTTTATTTGTAATTTTTTAATGATATTTGATTTAAAAAAATTGTTGCAAAATTTACAACACCATGTATTTAATAAAAAATAATATAAACAATTTACGTATGAAAAAAAAAAAAAAAAACCTATAAAAAATTCTCAAAACTAATAAGTGTACCGGAAAAATACGAGTTATTACATATAAGTATTGTATTATTGTATCTACTTACCTAAGAAAATCAAAATAATAACAGCAAAACCAAACTGTAATTCTAACCTCCGACCAATTTTCGAGAATCTTCACTTTGTTGAAGAAAAAGTGACATTTGACATTCGCGAAAGAAAAAAAAAGGTGATGCCACTCGATAAAATATATTACCGTGAACTTGATAATTCTAAAACGGCATGCATTAAGTATACACCAAAGAGTTAAAGGTGGTTTGAACGGTATGTTGCAGTTTTACAACAGTATGCATTTAAGGGTTAAGTTTATGTACACAACATACAGATGATTAAAAAAATACAAAATATGAATACTAATCGTCCAACAACGATGTACAACCGTATATAAACATAAAAGTGTGAAAATAACAAAAAAAATAACAAGAGAAAATAGTAAGCGTAATGAATAGGATTAAGAAAGGGACGCTCGGATGGTTTGGGCATGTAGAGAGAATATATGACGTAAATGTAAATGGTATAAGAAGTCGGGGACTTAGAGTCAGAATAATAGAAGAGTATGTATGAGACGATGTATGAATGTGAATGAGACAAGGAGTGTGTGCCAAGACCGAGTTGTTTGGCGGTCCGTCCTCTCTGCCTACTCCTGCGGAGAAACTGCGTAATGATAAGTTAGTTTAAATTGTGCTGTACAAATGATCCAAACATTATTACATACATCTATTTTAAATGTTTTTTGTTTGATTGAGGATTGTACCTTCCTTCCCAGGGGCTGGAGTTAACCGCACTACCAACCTCGCCAAAGGCCGATTGGGTAGGACAGTCATTTATTTCGTATATTGACTTCTGTAGTGTCATCCAATTCAGAAAACTATGTATATGTCCGCGTGTGTGTATATGATTGCCAAAATGCATTGCTGTCAACAAGGAGTCTATCTGTGTCGGGAAGTGGGTTAATTTCCATTCCCGAAAACAAAAGTGATATTTAAATAGACATATTTAAAAAGTCGTTGCACGCCACTGTTCTAAAAGTGATTACATGAAGAATGAGTTTATACAAAAAAATAACACGGCCTTGATAGTGATGGGTGCCACATGATCAGTCAAAGATATATTGGCACTTAGGCCAACAGTTTTACAATGCCTTCAAACAGTGGTACAGTTGTCACTCGTAAAAATGACCATATCTAGAAGAACGTAAGAAATCCTATTTGATCTAATTAACCTTTTTATTTTATAAGGTAATGTGACCATGGCAAGAAAAATTAATAAATATTTATAATGTTTTAATTATAATAAATACATAATTAATTATGAGAACCGTGATGATAAAATCATTTCATACATTCCTGATAAACTACATCGGAAGATTATAGTGATTTATTTTTGGGGTATTATGCCGTGTTGCGCTACCTCTTTCTTTAGCCAAAGTTTCGGACAGCATTAGAGTACGTATACATTTGCGAACCGAAATGCGAACCGTACCACGAATTACGGGAAAGGAACGAATCAACTGCAATTTGCGGTTGCTTCATTTCTTTTCCATAAGTTGAGGTTCAGTTCGTCCTGTCACATCTGCCCTGATGATGGACACTGCAATGATGTTCAAAACGTTAGCTTAAGAAGGAGGTCATGCTACACGGCATATTACCTCAAAAATAAATTACTATAATACTTTAAACCGACAAAATCTCAAATGAAATCTACGTTAGAAGATTCTATAAAATAATATCTATCTATTGTTACACCAAAAAACATTTGTCACAGCAGAATATAATATTATTATATTAATGCAAACCCGTGCAAAATCACGGGACAGTCATAGGTGCGCTATTGCGTAGTACTAATATCTCGTCGAAACGTGTTCCACTATTATCACGCGAGTAGTAGGGCGCGGAGAGCGGATTCTGTAGTTCCACTAAGCTGCGCTATATAAATGCTACGTTATTATTATGGTCAACGTATAAAACGTTGGATGTCAAATTTGAATAATTGGAGGTAAAAAGAGGAACCAATTTTTTGCTTCGTTTCTCATCTAAATAAAATACATCAATGGGAATGACAGAATAAAGAACAGTACAAATTTAAATTGGTAATTAAAATAACTTCTGTTGGATATGTACATATATGTATATTAAAGGTAGGTACTTTATTGCTTCTCTGTATTCTAATAACAAACACTTTCTAACTAAATAACCATCACGCCCTCCGCAGGGGTAGGCAGAGAGGGCGGACCGTCAAACAATCATACATTGACTCATACATACTCTTCTATTATTCTGACTCTTGACATGGCGCGACTCAAGTATCTGATTTACTTGATCGTGCCATATCTGCCTCGGGCGTCCCCGACTTCTCCCACCATTCACATTTGAGTCATATATTCTCCTGACACTCATCTCTTCGTTTATTCGCATCTCCCAGCCCAGAACGGTCGGTGGCCGAGTTGACATCGCGTTTGGGTCCCACCCAGGCGTAGCGTGTTCATTTAGTTATTCGTAACTCGGGAATGTTTGTCTTTCTTTTTTTTAAATCTAAGCGTCCCTTTCTTAATCTTACTCACTACGCTTACATCAGCCTTGCATTCTTTGATTGTTTTATCACACATACGACTCAGGGATCTCATTTCTACAGCAGTCAGTCTCACAGCCGAAATTAATATTAGTATTTTTAATACTACACAAAAAATTAAATCAAACACAAACCAAAAACAACAACAAAAACTCCAACAAAAAATAAACCATGTAAAAGATACCTTCATGTTCTAATCTTTATCATTATGTGTATATATGTACATTTGACGGCCGGCATAGTCCAGTGGTAACGCATTGGACTGCCATTCCGAAGGTCGCGGGTTCGAACCCGGCGTGCGCAAATAAATTTTATTTGATTAATTTGTGTTATTTCACAATTAATTAATTAAAATAATATATAGTATATTTGCGGCACGTTCCACAGTGGAAGATACTACCAGTATCGCCCTGGTGTAAGACCACCATTCAGAATTGAAACGTTGCTCCAAATGGCTTTAGCCGTGTTTAGTGACTAGATCTGAATAGCCAGGTACTTCCCCACCTTCCTCTTTCCCTTCCCCACTTACCTTCAGCCTCACAACATCCACCAATCGGGGATGCCATAGTCTCACTGGCTCCAGACGGGAGCAGTTGGGACTCTTGTGAGGTATTCACTATAAAAAAATTAAAAAACCTACCTAGTACTTTTAAATTAGAATGTTACCCAAGCAGCAGTTAATCTTATGTTTAATTGGATATTTTATTTTATTCTATTTCTTCCATTGATGTATGATTTCTTCTCTTTGTTATTCATATTTATACAAAATATGTTAGTAGACTAAGGCACCAGTTAAAAGTACATATACCCATTATTTCATTATTATTTTGATACTATACTTATAAAACAACTTATCAAAATGTTAATACTCATCCTAATTTGACTGTCCTAAAACGGGAATCCTCCTCTAGTTGGGCAGTCAAAACATTTCTTAAATAATGTATATAAATGTATAATCTTTTACTAAATACAAAAAAAAATTACTTTTACATCAAAATAATTTAAGTATAGTTAACACGTAATAAATACACGCCCTGGGTTCTAAGAGTACATTAATTATGAAAATATCTACATACTGACATTCTAAATGCGTGCATTCCTGAACATACATTCCTGTACGTATAACATTCCTAGCATGGTAATCACATCACGATTTTTCCTACTTTGTATATATACATTTAGTTACTGGCTACGGTAGCTATCTAAATTGTAACTATAAAACGAAAATCTGTGTATTTGTTCCTGATAAATTAAACTGATTGGAATGTACTTGCTGACGGTTTTAGCTGCGTAAGTTCGACACATGAAAGTTGTTCGAGGAACGAACAAGGGTTGGGATAGCCGTATTTTAAAGGGCTATTCCACATAGATAAAGCATGGATGAAGCCTATGGCTTATGACAGGCGAAAGCGAAAACACAATTTGTAAGGTTAATTCACAGTCAGCTTACTGGGTGGCGAACGAAATCTGCATCTCGAGAATCATCTGTCAGCACTGGAACGGTGATCGTTGTACGGTAGCACTCGTTATTTTGAATTGGATTGCGATAAAATACGTTTGAGGGATTATTCCAATAAATAACCGGCGATAGTACACACATTGGTTTTGACAGGACGAACGTTTTTGTGCGATTGCGCGGCTCACGACACTCCGTGGTTATAGCTGACGTGTGTGAATTTAAACTGTACAGTTCAAATTCTGACCATACTATTGGTTAGCACACGGCCTGTCAAAAGCAATCGGCGTGACGTAACAAAAGTCATTCATCAGTTGTAAGATATAAGTCATGTTTGTTAGCAGTTGTAAGTTGTAAATGTGAAAAGTGTTTTTGAACTAAGTCACTAGTCACTCTTATTAAACTAACTTTTAAATTATTAGTTTTCGTAACAGAGTTTTTTTTCTTATTTTAAGCAAAGCGTGAGTCCTTTGAGGACGTGAATTTGTTTCAGAGAATTTGAACAATTCTTCAAAATTCAAAGTTAATTTTCAAATTCTGTGAAAGATTCGTTTCAAAGTAAAAAAGCTGAATTGTTTGTATGGGAAAACAAATATTCTTCCATGGAAAAATATTTTAGTGTAGGAAAAAAATTGTAATTTCTAAAAAAAGTTCTTTTCCTTTTTTACTTCTACTATCATGTAGAATCACCTCCTGAAGTTGGTGCAATTTTCCCCCGGACACCCTGTATGTGCCAGGTGTGCCAATACTAAAAATAGACTATATTTATGATAGGGCGATTATCAAAAGCCAAAAATACTAAATATTTTTTTATTTAGATATTTAAAAAAAAAATTATAAACCTCAGAATAGTATAGTAATACTTATGTGTTCATGTATTTTTAAAAGTAGACTTTTTAATCACCCCCAAACACCCTGTATACAATCACCCCCGGATACCCTGTATACAATCCCAAGCATTTACTCATACCAAATACATACCCCAAACCAACCCTTCCAAGTTAGAATCATCGAACACATCCACAACAGAAGCAAAAGCCGATAATCGCTGCTAATAACCCTAGACCGATAATTTCATTTCGTTCCCTACTTTTCTATACCTTTAGCATCTAGTTTCTAGTTCTTCTACTGTTTCCGCAACTTGCCAATGGACGGAATTTATTGCGCGTGGAATTGGAAAATCTATCGTCGATTTGGACCCTTATGTACCCCGAGGTACCTCGGCTTAGGCCCAAACACAGTGGACAACGGGGAGAACTAATAGAAAATAAGAAAAATAAACAAAATAATGTGTAAAATATGGTATTGTTTTAATTATATAAAATTAAAGTACACGCATGCAACAAATCTTAAGGCGAAGTTTAATGCTAAATCACTATTTTGATTAATCTTTATAACGAATTAGTGTACATTATTAATTACAAAAATATGCCTTAGATAAATTGAAGGTTTTCCTATCGTTTCGCTCGAGCATAATACAAATAAAAAAATAAAATTACTCAATAAAAAATATAAATGTAAACTACAAATTTTTTTTCAATACAAATGTATGAACGCGTAAAGGAAACAACAACAAAAAAAATATAGTATTATGGCTAAGATTATCTGTGACAGTTTCACTTGATTAACTTTTTTGCTTTCTTATAAAATTATTTACAAAAAAAATAAAAACCAGTTTTGTGATGGAAATCGAACGTTTCTAAACTCCGTTTGTCAAGCGATTTTAATGCATCCTCAAAAATACTGAAGCAATTATTTAAAACTTCAATTTTTATTTCATTCCAACGAACAGCGTTGCAATGGACCAAAAAGTTTTGGATGTACAATGGACATGTATCAAGATTTAACGTACAAAACGATGGGTTAAAACACACTTATTACTGTAGGTATATCGTCACATACAATAATAATTTTGCTTCAATTTTTTAGAACAGAATATAAGATTGATTCACTGTATCGGTTTCATTAAGTTTCAGGTTTGAAATTGCAATAATTATGCACGTTTGTTGGTTAGGACAAAAAGGAACATTTTAATCTATATATCTCAAATTTACCTAAAATACTGTGCTAAAAGTGTACCAAAAAGACTGTGTTTTAGTAAAACCCTTTAAGCCACATTGTTTTTAGTGGTTTCATATAAAATAGTCTCTAACATGGTATAATATTTTTTTGTCAATTTAGGCATTTTTAATACAGTGAACATTTTTTTAAGGTTACTTCGAGAAAACCATAGATGAAATTACTAGACAATCAAATCTTTCTATCAAAATATTGCAAAATAAATAAATAAAAAATTTAAGAATTTTGATTAGTTTTACGAATTTGTTCGTTTTGATCGTTTCCTGTAAAATTTTAATTTTTCGGCTTGAAGGGTTTAACCAAACCACAGTCGAAGTGTGATTGAAAAGCCATAGATAATATTTCAATTTAAAAGTATGACTTATTGTAATGTTATGTAGTATTTAATATTCTAATCTGAAGATATAGCAGAACTCGAATACAAAAAATGCTTCTTGTAGTACCCATGGCAATTTTACAAAAATATACTACCAAACAGAATATTATATTTAACTAAAAACGATTATTCGAAGTGTGAAAAAAAAACGAAAGTAAGAAAATGATGTTTTAAAAAAATCGGTGGCCATCTTGAATGTCAGTGTCCGGGCCTTTTGCAGGGGGTTTTGTTGTACCCCAACTCTAGTTTCGTCGCATTAATATCTGCAGGTTTTTCCCGAGGCGAGTGGACCGGACACATCAGCCTACAGACTCCCTCCAGAATCCCGGAGCCGGAGGGATTACCGTTAAATTATTGGGTAAGGGAAAGGAAACGGGTAGTATGGGGAAGCAATGGGTGGGATGGATTCGCCAAGTTGAAACTTGTTGTTGGTAGTAATTTCTATTAGGGGGTAACAATCCGATAACATGTAGAAAGGGTAATGATTGGTCAATAATAACAATGATTTAGGGACGAATTGATCGGTTACTCTGTTTTTTATTTGGAAAACCAACAGTTTACCATGTTATAAGGTATGGTAAAATATGTAGAATAATTTAACCAATAATAGGTTCTCACTGATGTTTGTTAAGAGTATATATTGTGCGAATGTTATTTATTGATTTAGGTTCGAAGATGTGAGGTGCTGAGTTAAGACGAATTCAATGTATGAAATGTTAAAGCGCGGTGAATGAATGTATTTTGTTTTGAGGTAGCTATGTATTGTGCGAATGTTATTTATTGATTTTAGGTTTGATGATGTGAGGTGCTGAGATTAGACGAATTAACTGTATGAAATGTTGAAGCGCGGTGAATGAATGTATTTTGTTTTTAGATATTGTGCGAATGTTATTTATTGATTTTAGGTTTGATGATGTAAGATGCTGAGATAAGACGAATTAACTGTATGAAATGTTGAAGCGCGGTGAATGAATGTATTTTGTTTTTAGATATTGTGCGAATGTTATTTATTGATTTTAGGTTCGATGATGTAAGATGCTGAGATAAGACGAATTAACTGTATGAAATGTTAAAGCGCGGTGAATGAATGTATTTTGTTTTGAGGTAGCTATGTATTGTGAGAATGTTATTTATTGATTTTAGGTTCGAAGATGTGAGGTGCTGAGTTAAGACGAATTAACTGTATGAAATGTTGGAGCGCGGTGAATGAATGTATTTTGTTTTGAGGTAACTATGTATTGTGCGAATGTTATTTGTTGATTTTAGGTTTGAAGATGTGAAGTGCTGAGTTAAGACGAATTCACTGTATGAAATGTTAAAGCGCGGTGAATGAATGTATTTTGTTTTGAGGTAGCTATGTATTGTGCGAATGTTATTTATTGATTTTAGGTTTGAAGACGTGAAGTGCTGAGTTAAGACGAATTAACTGTATGAAATGTTGAAGGGCGGTGAATGGATGTATTTTGTTTTGAGGTAGCTATGTATTGAGCGAATGTTATTTATTGATTTTAGGTTCGAAGATGTGAGGTGCTGAGTTAAGACGAATTCAATGTATGAAATGTTAAAGCGCGGTGAATGAATGTATTTTGTTTTGAGGTAGCTATGTATTGTGCGAATGTTATTTATTGATTTTAGGTTCGAAGATGTGAGGTGCTGAGTTAAGACGAATTTACTGTATGAAATATTAAAGCGCGGTGAATGAATGTATTTTGTTTTGAGGTAGCTATGTATTGTGCGAATGTTATTTGTTGATTTTAGGTTTGAAGATGTGAAGTGCTGAGTTAAGACGAATTCACTGTACGAAATGTTGAAGCGCGGTGAATGAATGTATTTTGTTTTGAGGTAGCTATGTATTGTGCGAATGTTATTTATTGATTTTAGGTTCGAAGATGTGAGGTGCTGAGTTAAGACGAATTCACTGTATGAAATGTTAAAGCGCGGTGAATGAATATATTTTGTTTTGAGGTAGTGTTACATTGAGGTATGTAGGTATAATGTGTAGTTTTGTCTGGTTTGTCTGATGGGCACTCTTAATTGAATTCGTTCAAGTAATTCAGAGCAATCATTCACAAGGGTGCTATTTTTTGTAAAAATAGTACGCCTGCGTAATTAGCGCTGCGTATAGTGATGGTAACAAGAGGTTTTTTTTAAATATTGTCATGTTATGTGTAACCCGAGAAACCTATCTTAAAAACTATAGTTAAAATATTTACATACCATGTTAGCGATGCTAATTTTTATAGTTGGATATTACCGTTAAGGGTTTCATGTTGAAAATTCTGTCTTCCTTACCTGAAACAAAGGAAAATAACAATGTTAGAAATCATGCATCAATTGAACTTCAGTAAGAAGTACACTAAAAGAGCTAATTGTCTACTTTTTCTACCATTCAAACACTCCTGGCACTAGTAAGAAGAAAGTTTGAAATTTTCAGCGATATCATTCGACTACTTTTCGAGTTATGTAAATGGTAGCAAAAGTCGGGGACGCCCGAGGAAGAAATGCCACGATCAAGTGAATTAGATACTTGAGTCGGGCCATGTCAAGAGTCAGAATAATAGAAGAGTATGTATGAATGTGAATGAGGCAAGGAGTGTGTGCCAAGACTGAGTTATTTGGCGGTCCGTCCTCTCTGCCTACCCCAGTGGGTAAACTGCGTGATGGTTAGTTAGCTATCCATTCTAGATGAAATAAATAATGTAAATTTCTCACAAAACGTCTATATACAAATTATATAATCTTGGTAAATGCTTTCTATAACACGTCATTGCTTTTACTTAAAACTACACTTAATACATGCGTCCAATCAGGCAATCGAAGTAAGTTATTAGAAAATAGTGTTAACCGGTGTACGGCGGGCGATTGGCATTTTAGCCCTGGCGTTCAATCGTTAGGTTAGGTTAGGTTAGGTAATTTTAACAATTTATTAGGCTAGGTACTTTTAAAAAATTAGAGTATTTTTAAAAATTTATTAGGCTAGGTACTTTTGACAAGTTAGAGTACTTTTAAAAATTTATAAGGCTAGGTACTTTTAACAAGTTCGGGTACTTTTAACAACTTAGAGTACTTTTAACAATTTATTAGTTAAGGTTCTTTTAACCAGATAGAGTACTTCTAACAATTTATTAGGCTAGGTACTTTTAACAAATTAGAGTATTTTTAACAATTTATTAGGCTAGGTACTTTTGATAAGTTGGAGTACTTTTAACAATTTATAAGGCTAGGTACTTTTAACAAGTTAGGGTACTTTTAACAATTTATTGGTTAGGTAATTTTAACAACTTAATAGTAGGTACTTTTAACAATTTATTAGCTAAGGTACTTTTAACAAGTTAGAGTACTTCTAACAGTTTATTAGGTTAGGTACTTTTAACAAATTATTTATACCGGATGAAAAGAGTAAAAACAGTGTACTTGTTTAAATTTTAGAAATGGATTCAAATCCTCGTCTCCAAAAGTCACTCTTCCAACACACCCGTAGCTTTCCAAGGCAAAGTTCGCGGCATTGTTTCCCATAATTAATGAGGATAATTCCGCTGGTGCCCCGTACAAATTGCACCCACTTAGAGGAGACAGCTGTTACAATGTTTGACAAGCGGCGGCGGCAGTGGCGGCCAACCGACCCTCGCGGCCAAACCGTGAACCTTTCTTTGCCGTGGATGGTGGGGTGTCCGGTATTACCCGCATTTAGCAGGGCTGTCCAACCAATCTGGCTGATTTATTCCAACCAAATAGCAGAGCACAATAACCTTACATTTATAACGACTCAAATCTACAACACGTACAAAATGGCGGAGAGAAATAACATAACTTTGTACTTGATGCGAAATATTTAAATAGGCAAATTTAAGCAAAGTCGAGTTCCTCCGAGAATTAATTGAATACTTTAAATAAACTAAATATACCTTCATCTTCTCTACCACGCTTTATATTCAAATCTAGAAATTAACCTAGAAATTAATTGATTAAATAAATCTAGAAATTAATTAATTTTAAGGGGAATTTTATCCAAAAATACATCGGTTTCTTTATAATTCTCAAGTGTCAAAGGTTTGAGATCAATGTCTTAAGGTGTGGGGTATAAACCGAACCCCGCTCTACGCGAGTGGGGTGTCCGCGCTACCCCGAAAATTCCATAAACTACGGACATACCCAACACAGAGATAATTGCGTCATTACCCCGCCACCCCCGGAGAAGGGTTGAAACGAGAATAGTTTCTTTTACCCAACGAAGGACGTCCAAGGGATTATGTGGAAAATTTAATAAAGGTATAGTACCTAAGCAATTAAGGCATCAATTCCCTTAAATGGATCAACGGGCATTGTCAAATTCTGGCATTCTAAGCGACTTGTCCTTTCGAGATGAAGAGCGGGTGTTGGCCATGAACGAAGTGAATAGGATTAGAGAAAGGGAATGAGAAAGGCGAAATAGTTACATACTTTAGTTTACTGGGAAACAAACAATTAATACACATTTCATTAAAAAAATAATGTTACATTGTTTCATCAACCAGTGAAGTTTTTGCATAAATATAATATAATAAAAAAACATGAATTTTTAAAGAAACATAAGAAGTGGAATTGATAAAAAAATATTCTTATACAGGGTTTTCTAATAAGAGGTGTTATTTTGAATAGCCCGCTATTTCGGTAGGCCCGCTTTCATTTTATGACATTTGACAAGTAGAAACTACGCCATTAATAAAAATGGAACGATACACGCTTTAACAACGCATTGAAATTATTAAAATTCACTTGAGTGAATCAAATTCAAATCATCTTGAGTGATGAGGCCCATTTCCACCTCGGTGGCTTCGTCAACAAGCAAAATTGTCGCATCTGGGGCTCGGAAAAACCAAGAGTTATTGTTGAAAAGCCTTTCTATCCTCAACGTGTGACTGTTTGGTGCGGTTTATGGTCCGGCGGAGTCATCGGACCTTACTTTATCGAAAATGAGGCTGGAGCAACAGTTACGGTGAATGGATTGCGCTATAGAGAGATGATGAGATGATAGATGATTTTTCATGGCCGGAATTGGATGGTATTGATCTGGACAACGTTTACTTTCGACAAGACGGCGCTATGTGCCACACAAGCAACGAAACAATTGATCTTTTACGATGTAATATCAAAATAACACCTCTTATTGGAAAACCCTGTATATAGTAATAGTAAACGTATAGATAGATAATTAAAAATTGAACTATATAAACATAAAGTTCAAAGACAAACAAAATAAGGAAAGAGAAAACAATACAATTAATATGCGAAAATTAACGTAGCAAAGCGCTACGAAGTAATGCAAAATCGTGTGTTTTTGGTTTGAAATTTTTTTGGCTTACAAATATGTTAGATGTTTTTATTAAATACTGCTTGTAGAACACATCTTGGCCAATGAAATAATCGATCAAGTCTTTTTATAAGCCTAGAAAAAAATAAAGCACCAGGCTTTTGATAACTGCTTTAAAGTTCATAATCTCCTAGTTACGAACCCATTTTCGGTTTTGGTTTTATTGTATAATTGTAGTAAATTAAGTTATTTAGAAAATTATCGTAAAGTATTTGTTCTGTTACTTCACAAAATCAAATAAAAATACTTTTTGGCGATGTTTTTTTTTTGCATAAATCAAAACAGGTAGGTAGCTGGTGATAAGCGGCAATATAAACCTTATCGCCATATACATAAGGAGTGTTATTGTTAGCCGCCCGATTCCAAATATTATACGACGTGGTTAGAGGGATCGTATGTAATAATGATGCTGAGCTTCTGAAAAGAGTAGCATTAACCTAAAAATTTCAGATATGTAATATTATAGTATTTAATTTCTCTAAAGCTCACCGTTCACGAGTTTTTTAGACAAATTTCTGTTTAATCAAATCCAATTCTCAAGACACACAGTTCAAGCACGCACAAACCTATTTTTAACTTAACGCCCTTTTCCTTAAGAGATCAAAGATCGATAGTCTCTTTTATGGAAATCGAAAAAATAAACACATTAACAATCACTCAATACCATTTATGATAGTGGGTTTGATAGGAATTGCCATTAAATTCATACGCCATTGATTTAAAATAAACTAGATGGCCTAGAAGAACACCATTCAGAATCAAAACGTTGCTTGAAATGACTTCAGCCGTATTTGATTTGTTTTGTAACGCCATTGGTTAACGTTAGCGTGGTCTGTACCCCGCCAATCACACAGCCCGGGTTCAAACGTGTACTTTTGGACCCGCGCGATTTTTGTCGAACAGTCGGCGACGACTTCGGACCTCCTCACGACTTGAGAATTCGACGAGTTGATGGCTGGTACAATGTTGAATTTTACATATTGAAAAATTTGTATTAGTTAATACTGACATGTTTCACCGTAAACATTGCAAGTGTTGATCGCCGTGTGTTTGTGCAGCGATTAGTGTTTTAGCGTGACTTGTGATCCAATGTATCTCAACATCGTCAGAGTGCGGGCCCCACATAAATCCATACATAGAAACCGCACAGAAAACGATCTTAAAGGTAATACTAAAAAAACCATAGACTGACTGATAAAGACCAAATATTCAACAGCTGTGACGTACTAGATATACGACAATTATACGTTAAAACACTACTAAACTACATTTTTGACAAAAAAAAATAAATTTCAACATATACAAAATAACACTAACAGACCAGTTAGACAAGCGTACAAAGAAAACACAAAAACTCCGACAGTAAATTCAAGCTTTGGACAAAGACACTACCAATACCATGCAATAAAAGCTTTCAACAGTTTGAAACTTGAAATTAAAATTGAGGAAAATAAAAATAAATTCACACACAAAATTACAAAATGGATTAAAGAACAAAAAAGACAATATTACCAAAATTTCATAGCATAAAATACAAATAAAACCTTCACGTAACACACAAAACCAATATAAACACACATCACTCACAAACACACAAGATTATTTTCAATGTACTATTTTTTTTTTAATTTTAAATATATTATTATGTATTTTTAATTTTAAATGTATAATTTTTCTCATTAAATGTATTATGTAGTTTATATTTCATATTATAAAATGAAGGCCTCAGCACGGGCAAGCCACCCAGTGAAGTCTACATTACTGGAAAACCTGAATTGTAAAAAATATTTTACCTAATAAAAAAATAAAAAAATTAAATAAAATAAATAAAATAAAAAACATCAAGATAAACAAAAGTGGTAAGTATAATAGTGCGTAATACTTGTATTTTGCTTTAAGGCAATGAAAGCCTGCAGGGATCACAGGTTTTTATTTGGCAGAGAGAGGGCGCATTCCTTTGGCGAGAACTACCGCGTCACCGTATCATGACTAGCCAGGGGCCTTCCTGACCTTCCTCTTTCCGATCTCCTTCCCTTTCCCACTTCCTTCAGCCTCACAACATACCACAATTAGGGATATCATTGTCCCACTGGCTCCGAACAGTTGGGCGCAGTTTGGACTCTTGTGCGTTATTCACAGTTAAAAAGATCAGAAATTAAGCATTTAAAAAATTTACAAAAATAAAAGTAGAAACATCATAACTGTTGTAGCGACAGTTATGTAATGTAAAAAAGGTTGTATTTTTTGTAAAAACGCCAATCTTGAACATTCCCACACAATGATGTTTTCCAGTAATACGCAATTGAAATCAATACATCAATTTTAATATCACCAATCCGATAAATTCGTCCAATAAAATCTTTTTATGTACATCAACACACAACCTAATGGCCGTCTTTACATTGGCCATATAAAACTGGCTTATAGCGCCGTTTAATACTGACTTCTAACAATTCTAGATAACTTTCGAGTATTTTTAGTGATTTTCCAGAGATGGCACCCGTTTTAATGACTTAAAAGGAAATAAAATCAAACGATTATGCGATAGAAGCATTAGTTTTGGCATAACGATTAAGAATAATTATAATAGCCTTACTTATAAATAATGCTTTATTGCTCTATTATTCGATTAAATATTTTTCCCATTTCAGTAATTTGTATCATGGGAATAATCGAGATACCGCTTTGGTAATGTTCGATTAAAAAATAATAAACGTTTAGAAATTCAGTGGAATGAATCAGAAAACAAAAAAGTCGAAACAATAAGTCTTCCTCGAACAACCAGGGTCTGTGAATGATCTCAGTTGACTCATTTTTCCTTCGAAGAGATCCTCAACAGAGCATCAGAAAAAAAAATTCCCCTGGGCTTCCTGTGTGGAGTTGATATTAGATATTTTATTTTATTTATTTATATTTTTTTTCGTTTTCATGAATTATTTGTATCATAGAAATAATCGAAATACCGATAATTTTAAAAATGAAACGTTTCAAAACATGACATTAGAAATTCAGTCGAATAAACTAGAACAAAAAAAATATGTGGTATCTTTCCCCAACAAGGTATTCATTCTGCAAAACCTTGGTTCACTCCATTATTCTTCTTTCAGAACCTCCACACAGCTTACTCAAAGATGAAAAAAAAATTCCCCCAGGGTCTCGTGGGCAGAGTTGAAAAAAATGTTCCCAATTTATATCAATGAATTAAAAGCTATCACATGAAAATATTCATAAATATCACCTCAAGGAAGTAAAAGCAGGCTATGAAATAGGCAACTAATCTATTGCAAAACGTTGCTAGGTACTTTTCAATATTTTACTTCCCTATCTCCTTCCAGTAATTCCTTCAGCTTTACAACATGTCCCAAACCATGCTGATGCCATAGTCCCACCGGTTCCAAGAACTCTTGTAATCGTTTATTTTATGTTGTAATTAAATCTCCCATTGAACTTTACGATCCATTTAAGTGACAGTAGATTGCTTAAAATCTATTACATCGTAAATAAAAGTTTTTTATGTTATCTTCAGCTAAAAGCCAATAAATAAACAGATGTGTAGATATCAGCCATTGGACTTTGTGAAAGTCAGTGATCTACTAACTAAATGAGCACCTTGATAAATAGTCGTTAACGGCCCTCCAGACTAGCGCCTAAAATCAGGTAAATTTAAAAACAAAATCGCGCAAACGATTCAGTGGAGGATTTATCCCGCCAGGCCTCTGCCAAATTTTGTAACATGGTCAGATTATTTCCGCTTTGCAATAAAATCCAAATACAATAAATTATTTCTGAACATATCAGAAAACTAAAAACTGTTTTTAAAAGGTGAAGAAATGCGCTTTTAAGTTTTATTATTAAAAATAAACATATAATTTTTTTCAATGCCAACATAAAAAGTTTCGAAAATTGTTTTCCTAACTACAACTAACTACTTTACTACTTTCTACAACTAACTACTACTACTACAACTAACTACTACTACAACTACAACTACAACTACAACTACAACTACAACTACAACTACAACTACAACTACAACTACAACTACAACTACAACTACAACTACTACTACAACTAACTACTTTACTACTTTCCTAACTACAACAAGAAAAAAAAATAAAAACACACACATTTTGTTACACAAATGAATTTTGAAGATTAATGCCGCCTTACTTTTTTGTCATTTGATGTAAAAATAATAAATAAAAATTTCACAAAGTTTTTTTTTTTTTAAAATTGCGGTCGGATGCTTTGGTTTCATAGGGGTGTATTTTTTTCTTTTCAGTGGTTAACTTTTAGATTTGAATATATGTAAAGCGTGGTGATTTCTCTTTCTAACGCCGTTTAGATCACATTTCTCACCATATCAGTAAGGGAGACAAAACGATTTCTACGAGGCCTATACTGCATCGGTAAATAAAAACACTGTGTCTTCCTTGAGAGTCAATGAGGACACTGAGTTTTTAGTTACCGCGTCCGCATATGAGTTGTTCCCTAAAGTGAAAAAAAATAAACTAAGGGGCCTCAGCTTCTACGGCTTCCGTGGTCGAGGGGTAAGGCTCTAAGGATCAAATGCCGGCGCGCGCAAGTAAATTTTATTTGATTAATTTGTGTAATTTCGCAAATTACTCATTTAAAATAATATAAAGTATTAATAAAAAATAAGTTAAGTTAGCAGTCCACAACGGAGTGCTGGTACCTACCCTGATGTATGGAAGTAAGGCATGGAACTGGCAAAGAAAGGATGAAAGTAGATTAAATGCTGTTGAAATGAGATCCCTGAGGCGTATGTGTGGTAAAACCATGTTTGATCGTGTGAGGAATGTGGAGATCCGCAAAGAGTGCAAGGCTGATGTAAGCGTAATGAGTAAGATTAAGAAAGGGACGCTTAGATGGTTTGGGCATGTAGAGCGAATGAGCGAAGATAGGAGTGTAAGGAGGATATATGATGCAAATGAAAAAATGCAAAAAAAAAAAATGTGAATGGTAGCAATAATATAAGAGTATGTATGAGACGATGTATGAATGTGAATGAGGCAAGAAGTGTGTGGTGTGACCGAGTTGTTTGGCGGTCCGTCCTCTCTGCCTACCCCTGCGTGGAAACGGCGTGATGGTTAGTTAGTTAATTACAGTATATTTGCGCACATTCCAGAGTGTCTATCAGGTATCGCCCTGGTGTAAAACCATCAGTCGGAATTAAAACGTTGCTTCAAATAGCTTTGGCCGTGTTTGGTGTCCAGATATTTCCCCACCTTCCTCTTCCCTTCACCACTACCTTCAGCCTCTCAACATAACCCAATTAGGGTTGCCATAGTCTCACTGGAACTAGGTGTTTGGGAGCAGTTGCTGCCATTGTGCGGTAACAATTTAAAAAGACACATTTTGTTTATATTTGACGAAAAAAATAAAACACCATTAAATACAGATTTCACAACATCCATTTACTTTTTAAAAATCTTTCCAAAAACCTCACCTATGTTCTTAATTTGAGTTTACAAGTTACACCTACTTCCGGTACATTCACAAAATAGGGGCCCTATCACTGATGAATTATTATTGTTTTAATACACAACAACATAAAATAGGGTGGTCTAATTTGACCTGTGTTTTACAAAATTCCTTAATTATATTGCTAGGTATATCATCAAAATCATATTTAGGATTTATTCGAACTCCGTCACCTGCCATAATCTACGTAAATAATTATAGCCTGCTTACATGTAAATTCTTCTATAATAATGTATTAAATGATATTTTATATTCATTCTATTCCCAGTAGAATTAATTTTGAAGGCAAGAATAAACTCACTACTAATTACTCTATTATAATATTTTGCTAGATTATTTATTTTATTTATTTATTTATTTATAGAATACATGATAATACAATAATACATTTTCTTACATGTGATACATTAAATCACCACACTAGGCGACTGCCTGTCTCGTGGCGACCAATGGTATATAGTTAGTATGTGAGGTCTAGTGTTAACATATGAATTAAATATTTATACATGTTTAAAGTATGAAAGATTATATTAGAATGAATTATAATGTGAAAAAGTCACTTTTTTATACATAGTAATATTCTGTTCAAATAAAATATTCTCTGTTATTATAACATTCTAGGCTTTAATAGAATTTAATTTATAATTTAGTATTCATTATCATAAACACCTCATACCTCGATTTATGTCAGGTTTTATACAAACATAGTATTCATTCAACTATTTCTATACTAGTAGATATTTCTTTTAATTATGTATTGTTTAATTGCACTTCTATTAACAACTGTATCACTGCAACAATATTTTTGTGTACACATTACTTGTTCTGTAATCACTCTATTGTATCACTCTATTGTAAAAGCCATTTTATGGCGTTTAAATAAGTAAATAATGTTTTCTGAATTATTATAATCGAAAGCCACGTTTTTTCTGTGTTTTATTATGGACAATTTATCAAACAAATCATAACTTATGGACAATTTATCAAACAAATCATAACTTATGGACACTTGTTAAACTAGCTGTCGTGTACCAGGCGTTCCTCGACTTTTCTCTACTTTCTATAAATATAATATGCATGTATTATATGTATAAACCTACCGGAAGAAATTTTCTAAATGATAGCGAAAACCCTATCAAAATCCGTTGCGCAGTTTAGAAGAAATAAGTGCACAAACCACAGACATAGGAATTAATAGACGAGAAGATAATGGCGAGGGGTAAAATCAACTGTTGAAGAACGAAGGGGGTTAAGCTGACTGTGATTCGTCAATAAATCAATCTGACAGTAAATAGGCATCTCGCATTATAATATCACCATTTAGTTCTTAAAAGTAAAATCTGCTTTTGAATGAATAGACATTTTTACATGAGAGCGCAAATTACTCGCCACGTTATGAACTAATTTGCGAAGTCCAAATTCGGCAAAGTAAATTTCTTCTGTTTGCAGAGTCGTAGTTAGTTTCAGAGTATTTAGTTAAGACACTTTTACAAATGTTTCATAATTTACTTACCCCAGTAAACAACGATGAGCACACTTGAGAATCGCTACATTGTGATGTGATAGTACATGTTTCTAAAACTGATCCATATAATACGGTGTGAATAAGCTTAAAATAGAGTAAAATAATGCTTACTTATGGAATGTAATACGACAATTGGGTTTATTCTCTTTTTCACATCTATTTTTACAAGTTTTCATATGACAAGTCAACATTTTGCCGTGTTATTTCGTAAAATGAACCGATGATGCCTCGACCATAGTTCGCACAAGAATGATGACGTCACGTTTTCAAATTTCACTTGAGGCCATACGCGAGCACAGCCGGCTCCAATGGAACCGGTATGGGGAGTGGGGATAATACGCTTTTAATCACTTAGGGCAGGTCTACTAATATTCATATGTCTATGATAGCGACTTTATTTTATACTATTTAGAGATAAGATAGATGCTGAAAACGTTGTTTGTGCAATGACGGAGAACTTAGCAAGCAGAAGATACCTGGGTGGAATCTCGATCATTTGGACCACGTAACTTCTAAATACTTATAATCTACCATTCGGAATCAAAACATTGCTTGAAATAGCAATAGCTGTGTTTAGTTACCAGATCTGAATAGTTAGAATTTAAAATGAAGGTGTCTTAGAAATTTATGTTCAATTTTTACATCTAATATATCACTATTTTGGTGGGAATCATTAGGACCGACCATCGTCAACAAATTACGCCGGGGGAGACCGGAATACTGGCACCGTTTTATTAGTGTAACCAGTTTAGTAGGGGGGGGAACCTCTAGCAGACTCTAGTCACGAGGCCCCAAGTACGCACCTTGCCGATTTATGTCTCACTGGAGTGATAGTCAAGAGTTTTTACGACGATTTGCCGATCTCGATGAGTAGGTACGAGATTTATCGCGTCGTTAAAATTACGACGGTATTAGATTACAGCCGTATTATATATATATTTATTTTTCTTTTGAAGTCTAACTAAGTAAATAACCATCATGTCGTTAACCGCAGGGGTAGGCATAAAATATCGATGACCACTCAAATCTGCCTTGGACACACTCCTCGCTTCATCCACATTCAAATATCGTTTAACATGCTCTACTCTTATAATATATATTTCTGACTGTCGACATGTTCCGATTCAAGTATTTGATCCACGTGATTGTGCCACGTCATTTTAGGGGGGTCACCGACTTCTTGCACAATTCATTTTCGCGTCTCTCATATCATCTAAGTATCCATTTGTTTGACAAGCCCCTAAAAGAGATACAAACTCCAACAGCTCGGAGGGCATTGAAGCAGAGAATTGACGGTTACCTCGAGAGTACCTACATTCAGTAACATTGCAACAATTTATTTATACATGATTAGTCTGTTAAGAAAACCGATGCAGTAAACATTTTCCTTTAATGTGTTTAATTCGAGTATATTACAGAAGCTTGTGCAGTGATAACCAGCAGTATCTCTCAAGGCCATAACATCAATCGAAAAGACCATGGGTAAGTCAGAATCCTTTTCCAATTCTAACTATTAACCACATCTACCCCCAAATGATGGGTCAAATATTGATTACACTCCACAATAAAACAACAAACTGATTCGCATACAATATTACGACTTAAATTGTGCTCAATTTAGTGCCCAATTTGCATGCAAATAATATACTATAACTAGAGATACCCATTCATAGCATTAACGATATTCTCGCGAATTAAAGCGATAAACGGTGTTTTTAGCGATAATAAAAAAGATTTTTTAGTCGCTATAATCTTGTATTGACGGATCGTAGAACGAACATGACACACTCTACTGTAGAAACATGTTAGTACGAGAGCCCACGACCAAAACCATGTCTCATAGCAATACGGCAAAAACCCTATAAAATCGTTAGATTGTATGATTCTGAACCCGACTAGGTGTGTAGTAACGGTCGAAAGTGTAGCAACTGCGTGGGAGGCCATTTCTGCTGTGTCAAAAAAAAAGACAGTCGGTATTATAGCAATACGTCTGATAGTGAAAATGTACATAGATTTTATAATTGTATTACGAAAAAGTTTGTTTTCAGACATTTTGCGCGTAGCATATAGCCTGAGCGCATTTTTGAAAATGTCAACAAATTTAGCCGACCTGTATCATAGCAATACGGATAATTTTTTTTTCAACTTTTCGTATTGCTGCCATGATTACCAAAAACCTGTTTTCAGACACTTTAAGTGTAGCATATACTCCCAAAAACGAAAATAATGTTTCGGAGTCGCCTGGCCGACGCCTCTGTTAAATGTTTTTTTTAAATTTACAGCCTTCATAGATATTCAAGAATCTCCTTTGTCTGTTATATGTACTTTGACAGATGACAGATGTCATTACTTATTTCTTTTGTAAAAGTTACTCAAGTGTGCTTTAAATAAAACCAAAACTATCAAATCAATCCGAATCCGACAGCGATTGAATACGAGAATATTTTGTAACTTTGAATAAACCGTTTTTTTTTCAACTTCATCCCAGTTTCCTTTTGTGCGATTTATTTCAGTCCTTCAACTTCAATGTTACGGTTTCGGGTAAATTCTTTGTTAATTATCATCTAATAAATTCAGGGTCGCAACGTATTCATTGGTTTGAAACAGAAAATTCAAGATGCCTCAATACGATTTTTAAATGATATCTGAGTATCGAAAAGTTGTCTGATAGAGAAGGTGCTACACTTAATTTGTCTGATATAAATTTTTTGCACATGTGGACAACTTATTTTATCATGTCCAATAATTTTCAGACATATTGCTATGATACCGATCGGTAAAATTTGTTAACATTTTCAAAACGGTCTCAAAATTTAATGCGTTCACATTTCCGTCTGAAAATTGTTTTGTTCGCATCAAATAACCAAAATTTACTAATAAAAAAGATTTTCAGACGTATTGCTATGAGACATTTTTTTTGTCTCATTTTTAATTTTTTTAAGTGATTTTACGGGTTTGCGCTACACCACTAACGTCTGAAAAATATGTTTCCGGTATCTCAGAACTATCATTCAACTACAGTCTGCAAATCAGACATATTGCTATGATGCAGTTCGGTAAAATTCTTTGACAATTTTGAAAATTCGGTCAGATCAAACGCTACGCGGAAAATGTCTGATATTGGTATTTTCGAGTTCAGGATAATCGTATCTATCGATTTGATGCGGTTTTGGCCGTATTGCTATGAGACAAAAATTTTGGTCGTGGGCTCTCGTACTATGTGCCATGTTGAGTTTCAATCAATAATACATTTTTCAAGTGATTTTGCTAATTTAATTGTTTTTCCCCTCTTGGCGACTCCCATTCCTTGACGTTATCCTATTTGGCTATAAACTATAATTACTTCAATGTATCAATATCCATGTTCCCAAAAAATCATGCCGACATTTCTTACCTTTTTACTTCAATAACACCAGGACACTAGCTTACCAAAATTCTCCGATTCCGAGACTTCACAATCTCGGAAACAAATATTCTAATCTGGGTAATATATTTCATTTGAAAACTAATCAGTATAAATATTATATATTCTATCACTTTTATTCTTCTAGACACAAATAGACCTACGTACCCATATAACTTCTCCGCTTCTACTATTTTGTTTTGTTGAATCTTTTAAACTCAATTATATGCGTGAGGATTAATTTTTGCCATTATGGTTACATTCTTCTTTATTGTATTAATTTTTAAGTGAATACTCTGATACAAAATGCTTGTATTTTTTTTAAAAGAAAGGCCCACTAGGGCGTGTAATAAATAAAAATAAAATAAAATAAAATAAAAATAAACGCTATGAAAATGCAAAATTAAAAGCTATTTTTTCAATAATTAATGCTACATTTCTTATAAATTAAAGCTATGAATGGGTGTCTCTGGATGGGAACTCTACCAATTTCCAAAGAATATACTAACGAAATTATTTTGTAATCTTATTTAGCTAAACTTACTGTTTCCTTTGAATTGGGTTAATACAATACGATACACACGCATTAATGGAACCTGAGTGCAATATCCTAGAAACCTCGTTACTAATTAGCGATACTGCTGGCGTTGCACCTATACTAACTAGTTTCTGGCACCAGGGTATACTGGTGTGTGTAGGTACTAGCCGAACGTTCGCCTTTCTAAATAATGCAACCCTATAAATCAACCACCCACTCTCGGGTCGACGTTGCATTCTTTGCAAGGACGGTCGGCAACAGTGTACGAGTATAAATACGCGAACAGAATTCTATATATCATTCTATAATAGTGCATATAGGTAGGGACCCAAAAAATTCGCGCTATCTTTTGTGTAATGTTGGTAAAACTGGAGTTATTTTTTAATAAGAGCAGTGGTTTTTCTAACAAAAGTGATGTTATGTATACACTTTTTGGTATTTCACAGCAAGATTTGCAGATTTTTTTTCGAAATCGAAAAATGCCAAGAAATGTGAGATTGTGCTAGAATTTTCATCACACCATTTGGATTTTGAGGAAAATAAAAGTTAAAAAAGCTTGAAATTAAGAGACACATTTTTATTGAAATCCAACTCGGATATTCTATTTTGAATTATCGACGAAAACAAACACTTTGTGGCTTGACATTATACAAATTAAAAAAAAATTATCGAAGGAAGCAAACATGTCTGCTCTTTTATTTCTATCTCTTTCACTCGTGTCCGTTATTTTATTTCTATCTCCTTCACTCATTGTTTTATTTTCTTCTATATATATGTGTCTGTATGAAACTAACTTTAGTTGATATAATAAGCCCTGACGAAGCATAAGCTAAACGAAACCTGGTTGGCTTTTAATATTAATTCATAATAAAAGTGGTGTTTTACAAAGTGTATTTTTTTCATTTAATAAATTAAAAAAAGGTTATTTGTCCAAATTCACTTTATTTTATTTATAAAAGTCGACAGGTTTAATTGATACTAACCATACGTTTAATAAAATTACAGGAATCCAAGTAAAACGAAAAAAAAAAATAGGAATACGTCTTAGGACGGGTTGTTTCAGAGAATTTGAACAATTTAAAAGATAATTTTCAAGTTCTGTGAAAGATTTTATCAAGTTTTGTTATTATTTCACTTCTGTCAAGCAACTAGCCTAAAATGATATAATAACAGGACTAGAATGGGACTTTCGCAGAACCCGAAAAATGAACGTTGAAATTTGATGAATTGTTCAAATTCTCCGTAACAACCCGTCCTTAATAATTAATTAAGCATTAGAAATATCAAAATTAAGTAGAATTAACCGACAGTCCGATTTTAAAGTTGTTTTCTTTCTCCCTATGTAATCCCCACCCTTCGACTACACCTCTACCAGCCTGTCTCTGATGCTCTCTTCCTCTCTTATGATACTTAAAAGAACTTTTTTTCATTCGTATTCTGTATTAAGCGCTAATTTACTAAGAGGGATTGCCATTAAATAGTTAAATAAAGTGATATTAACGAAAGCAACTGGATATTGTAGCTCGTGTCATATTAAAATATTTAGGGTCAATTTACGATGCAATTGACCTTTGAACGGTTCGTCACCAAATTTGAGAAGGCGTTAATTAAAAGAAAACAAAAAATTTACACCAATTACTGAGAACACTATGAACTATGACATTATATTCCACTTCTTCTCTTGTATGGTATGGGAAGGTTGGGTAGCAAAACTGGCCGGAGACAGTGGGACTATATCAAATTAATACAAAAACGGATACAAGCTCTTGTATCCTGTTCAAGATTGATCAAAGCAAAACGAACTCTAAGCAGAATTCTTGCCTGAACAGACTATGCAATAATTACAATAGCGTATTATCCAAGGTTGATATTTTCAGTTGCGAACTTACCAAATACAAGAGGTACATAAAAGAATATTTCTCTGATGGTTTGTGAATAATTTTTATGTCTCTGTTGTTTATATCTCTATTATGATTTGATATATATCTACAACATCTCTCAAAGGCTATACATGAATTGTTTTGTAAATTTTTCGTTTTATATTTTATATTTTGTTTTATATGATTTTTTTCATTCATATTCCTTTCTCAAAAATTTAAATAACTTATTCCATATTTTGCTGTCTCAGTAGAGGTAAAGTCACAAGGAGGAAATCCATAATTGGTTTTATTTTAGCTATACAATACTTATGTAGGTACTAACTGATTAAATGTAAACTGTCGATTTTCCGAAAATGAATAAATAAATTATTGTTTTGCTGCTCCCATGGATTAAAAGCGAGTAAGAGTATGGAATCCCCATAGGGGGGGGGGGAGGGAAAGGAGATGAAAAGAAGAATTTTGGAGAATCCCTGGTTATTCAGATCTGGTCACTAAACACAGCAACTGCCATTTAAATCTCTGATTTTAAGTCTCATCTCTGAATGGTGGTTTTTCACTAGGGCGAAACTGAGTGTGTGAATGAGTACCTATTGCAAATTTTTTAGGAACCTTTTCAAATTATTGGTAATCGGTTATAAACGGGATTTCAAGCCGTTTCTTGTATTCCTAATGGCGCGAATACTTTTGCGAGCCGAGCCTATTCAGATCTGTGTACAGAAGTGAACTATGGAAAATGAACGAAGCAACAACAAATGGCGCGAAACGACACTTGCGATTGATTCGTTCGTTAATTCGAGGCTTGGCTCGCAAATGTATACGCAGCATAATACATAGGAACACGTGTTCATGCGCCCGCATTTACCTTGATAATATGTAATGACGAAATTTATTTATTTATTTACGCCCTAATGGGCTTTTACAAAAGTAGTTAACAAGTAATACAGTTGTGTTACATAGTTTACAATAAATTATGATTTTTGATTAAATTAAGGTAAATTCAAATTAATAGTGTGGATTACGGAAAGCTAAATATGTATTAAGGAACATATACATATAAAAACAAACGTGTATTCACTACGGAGTTGTGAATTCATACATCTCAGTAAAATGATTAAAAAGATTTCGTTTTATAACTAATACGGAATCTTTAAGCATGTCTACAATATTCCCAAATTTATTACCAAAATGATGTAGTCTATTTATAGGTGTATGAGCTTCATAGTTGGTTTTAAAATTGTCACAGAAAAATGTAGCACTTTGCCTTGTATTTAAATGCAAGAATATTAGAATTTTAATGAACACGTATTCCGATATCTTGATAACATATTCGTATTTTACTAAAAGTTTATCATGAGATTTATTAATTCATTCGTTAAGGGCCTGCAATCCAATTTTTACCCGGATTACCAATAATAAGAAAGAAGTAAAAGTCACAACGGACCTAACAGCGGCAGGAGCTTAGTAAGACTAAATGTCTTCAGACATGCAAACAACAGCGAATGTGTGGAATTAATGTAATTATAGTAACGCGTGCGAGGAAGTGAGCTAGCAGTGTTTATTAGACTACCGGTCCCTCTCTGTAATTTCTCCGATTCGCAATCATTTCGCTAAGTGTGGGCTCGAATCGACACGGAATATCATTTTGGTGAATTACTCAATGTCTGAGAGCCAGGGATCCTCAATGTCTGTTCCCAGTGAAACAAATGTAGGAGCCGCAGACAAATTATTAAAAAAAATACCGATGAGTGTCCAAAAAACGAACTTATGGAGTTAAATTTATATTGAATTTCTAGATAAACGCAGCTAATTTCAGCTCGCTATGTAATTTCCATTGGGAGTTATAGAGCTTTTTAATAACCACTTTAGTCAAAGGATAACAAATTATTATAAGCAATAATTAGTCGCCTGAAATATCCATACAAATTGAAAATATCTCCCGAGTAAAAATAAATGCCGCCGACGGGAATTGAACCCGCACCTTCTGATGTCCTGGACCACTGAGCTACGTCGGCTTATTCCCAACACGCCAAATAATTCAATATGTACTAGTACTTCAATCTTATCAATTTGTATGGATATTTCCGGCGACTAATTATTGCTTATAATAATTTGTTATCCTTTGTGCTATGCATAAAAAACCTTGTCTTATAAACATTAGAAAATGATTAAAAAAATAATCACTTTACTGCTAAAACTGATACAAGATGCCATATTGTTTTTCAAATCCAATAGTTCACGAAAGTGACAAATGTGATATTTGGAAATTTTCAAGCTGAAAATAGTGCGAAATTGCTAGAAAATCGGAGCAAAAGAGGCGGTGCAAATTTCATGACGCCAGATTTTATCGTTTGAGAGGTTTGAATGAGATATGCAAATAGATTTAGATACATATAGTAAGTTATCAAGACTATGAATTTCGAGAATCTCCAAAAGCTCATTGGTCCTTTTATGTCATATTCTAACTATATCACTTGTCTTTTAAGAATAGCGCCCAGCAGTACTGATGTTACCTTCCTATATAGGTATAGGAATATTAAAGTATTAAGGCGATGCCATACGTAGTAATGCAAAATCATGTGTTTTTGGTTTGAAAATTTGGTCGCCTAGAAATGTTTCAGATGCTTTAATTAAATACTGCGAGTAGAATACATCTTGGCCTTTGAAATAATCGAGTATTTTTTAAAATTAGTCTTTTTATAAGCCCAGAAAAACAAAATGTAAAGGCCTATGAAAACTGCTTTAAAGTTCAAAATCTCCTACTTACGAACCCATTTTCGGTTATGATTTTATTGTATAATGTGGAAAATTAAGTTATTTATAATATGATCAAAAAAAAATTAAATATTTATGCCTGAACATCCACAAAATAAAATAAAAGGCACTTTTTGGCCATGTTTTGTTTCTTGCATAAATCAAAACAGGCGGATGGTGTTAAGCGGGAATTTAAACCTTATCGCCATCTACGTAAGGGTCGTTATAGATAGCGGCTCAATTTAAAATATTACACGACGTAGTGCATCGCCTTAAATTCAATAGTTCTAGAATCATAGATATTTCCCACCCCCTCAGGGGTGGGATCGGGTAGAGAACCGGGGGTTGAAACGACGTAATTAGCAAGTGTACGGTCTTACAACACGAGATGTATTAATCTCAACGGCATAGAAATACCATGTACCTAAAGAAAAACAGATTTGTTATTATTTAAGTAGGTATGGGTGTATCACATACGATCAGATTGTGTTTCTACGTTGAATCGTGAATTAACGTAAATTTCTTGGAATACCATTTAATTTAAATTATTGAGAGAATTTTTATCAAATTAAAAAATTAGAAATAACGTCGTTTTTGCCACTTTTAGTAAAGATCACGAGAGAGCTCATAAAACTGAGATTAAAAACTTGAAGTTTAAATGAAAGTTTTATTCGCTTTCCAAAATTTTAATGTAAAATATTTTGCAATTCTATTCATAATTAAATTTAGTTTTCAGTATTAAAACTGCTCTAATTAATCAGTAAAAAATACGGTATAAATATAAATATATCAGTATAAAATATGTTGAGAAGTGAGACTAGTATTCTAATGGAAACCACCGAAAAGTAACATTCCCACAAAAAACCCTTGCTAAATCCCTTCAAGTCACTTTTTTCACTCAGAGTAGTTTTCAATGTACAACATGGTAAAGAAATTTTAGTTAATTAAGGCATTTTTAATACTAGAAAAAAAATGGTTATGTGTTTTTAGGTTATTTCGAGAAAATCATGGATGAAAAAAGTACTCAGCCATCAAAATTTGCAATATTTTACGTCAACATTTTGAAAAACAAATAACCACATTTTCATGTAAACTTCAAGATTTCAAGATATATTCGTTTTTAACTAACTAACTACCATATGTTATGTATTCCTTATTGCCTGAATAATTAAAGAGTGAAATAATTATACCGAGTCAGTGGACATCTTCAATTTATCACTTAACTAACTAACTAACCATTACGCCGTTTCCCCGCAGGACAGATTGCCAAACTCGGTCTTGACGCACACTCCTTGCCTCATTGACATTCATACATCGTCTCATACATACTCTTCTATGACATGGCCCGACTCAAGTATCTGATGTCCCACGTCATCCTCGGGTGTCCCCGACTTTAATGTTTACATTTTGTGGCTTGAAGGGATTAACCAAACCGCAGTTGATGTCCGTTTTTCACGAAGTCTCTCTCATATAAGACGTCGCGTGTTTTACGGATGCATTTTGAAAACTTTAGCATAAATTATCAAATCAATTTTGGATCCCAAAGTGACTAAGCATTATAAAGTTTGAAGCAAAATTCGACGTGCATCAAAATATCAAGTATTTCAAGTATTCGATTACAGTTTCCGATTTCCCCCTTTCTTCATTGCATAATAATAACCATTTTATCGAATGACTCTGCCGAAATCGAATAAAATCGAGGCGGGGCATCGAAACGTGAAAATATTATCAAAAAAACAGTGGAGAGAATTCTGCAAAGTCACGCTGCAATCATGGTCAGCCACGAGCAGTCTAATACATAGAATAATGGTGTAAACGTAATGGAAGTCTGAAAATGATAGTTTTTTTTTTCAATGATGGATGTGCAGATGTTGCAGATATGAGAAATCTTTTTGCTATGCTCCATACAGGTGTTTAATGTATGGAATGAGAACTAAGTAATCTGGGAAAGAACAAGATAATAAACTCTAAAGATTTGGTGTAGTTATGATCCTGTGAGAAATGTGCAGATCCGCAAAGGACGCAAGGCTGATGTAAGATCGATAAAGGGACGCTTAGATGGTTTGGGCATGTAGAGCAAATGATTGAAGATAGGAGTGGAAGGAGAAAATACGATTCCAATGTAAATGGTAGCAGAAGTCGGGGACGTCCAAGGAAGACCGGTTATGGGTAGCGCCACCTCAGGAATTATTTAGTAGATAACCATTATCACTGTCATAGGTCACCCCAAAAATTTTTGGCAGAAGTGACCGGGTTAATGTGGTGAGGATTGTTTAAGGCAAGGCTTGTGGCGCACCAGATTTGGAGTGACTGGATGAGGGAGATCAATTTACCTCTCCAGCGGGACTCTGAATCTACTGGACCTCTCGACCCATCGTCTTCCACAGTAGTGAGAGGGATACATTCAAACGTCCATCACTCTTAGACACACTGACCCCCAGATTCCTCTCCATCCTTTACTTAAAAAAAGCCTTCTCACAGCACATCCAAAGATGACAGAGGCAATGAGGGAAATTTTCCCTCCTATGTGAAGTAAAACAATGACATTTTGATAAGTACCTTCGGAAGGAGAAAAAGCTTTTTTTTTATAGTGAATACCTCACAAGAGTCCCAACTGCTCCCGTCTGGAGCCAGTGAGACTATGGCATCCCCAATTGGGGGATGTTGTGAGGCTGAAGGTAAGTGGGGAAGGGAAAGAGGAAGGTGGGGAAGTACCTGGCTATTCAGATCTAGTCACTAAACACGGCTAAAGCCATTTGGAGCAACGTTTCAATTCTGAATGGTGGTCTTACACCAGGGCGATACTGGTAGTATCTTCCACTCTGGAACGTGCCGCAAATATACTATATATTATTTTAATTAATTAATTGTGAAATAACACAAATTAATCAAATAAAATTTATTTGCGCACGCCGAGTTCGAACCCGCGACCTTCGGAATGGCAGTCCAATGCGTTACCACTGGACTATGTCGGCCGTCAAACGTACACGTCAGCTGTCACACGTAATAATAATTACCTATAATAGTGCGTTCGATCAACACGTAACTTTTTTGTTTCGAAAGAACACGGTTAATAAACTTGAAAATACACGAAAGCTGTTAATAAATACACATTTCAAATTCTGAATTATTAACTCATAAAACATGACATTCAAATCCAATTCTACTTCATTTAACATGAAAAAATTCGCGCTGGATTAACTAAAGCTTATCAATACAGGCAACCGAAATTACTATTTTTGTTAGCAATCTCATTGTGGTTTTGTTCAAACATTCGTAAAGATAATTCTTCACCCCTAGCTCTCATTCAGCGTCACGTTTAAAATGAAATAAACGCGAAAGATTCATGAATCTAACGGTATCGACAGGACCAAAGGAGATTACCGCCAAATCCGGATGCCGGGAATATCGGGAAGACACAGCCCATCAATCAGAGAGCCTAATGAAGCCTCTTTTACTGTCGCCCAAGGATGGGAGAGGAAAAAAAGACGAGGAGGAGTGAAAAAAAGGACTTTTTCCACGAAGAAATTTAAAAAATAATTGGGAGACGCGGCGAACTGACGAGCTCATGTTGTGTTCGTGCTTTCTGGAAATAGCGGAAAAGTTCGTCGACTCAATTTCGAAAGCTCGATTCGAATGAACTACAGCGTGAAAAAACAACAAAATCATTTTTGGAAGAATCACCTCAGGGGCGCTTAACCGAACTAGACTAGTAGTTATGTTAACAGCAGACCAAGTTGAGTACAAAAATTATGTTTCTGATTCTCTTATGTACTATGTAATACCAAAATTTCCCCTGAGATCATAAGATTTTAAGTAGGTACTTAAACAACTAAACACATATTTTAATATGATAAACCACATATTTAAAATATGTCGATGACTACACGACATATTGAAAATATGTGGTTTATCATATTTTAAAATGATAAACCATATATTTTAAATATGTCGATGACCACACGACATATTTAAAATATGTGGTTTATCATATTTTAAAATGATAAACCACATATTTTAAATATGTTGATGACCACACGTGTGTTATGTGCAGTTTTAAGTAAAAACAACAACAACGTGTTTTGTAAAGCATTTATAAAGATTACTTGCTTTGTAAATAGATGTTTCTTGGAAAATTTACATTACTTATTTCATTATAAGCTATAATTAGTCGCTTGAAATATCCATACAAATTGAAAATATCTCCCGAGAAAAAATAAATGCCGCCGACGGGAATTGAACCCGCGCCTTTTGATGTCCGGTCAGGTGCTCTAAGACCACTGAGCCACGTCGGCTTATTTCCAACACGCCAAATAATTCAATATGTACTATTAATTCAATCAACAATTACCGCTCATTATATTTTTTCACCTGTAAACAACCAACTTTATTTTTGTAGGAATGGCTTTGTTAGTGCTAATTTTCACACTAGATGGCGTCGAGACATTATTTCTACATTTGTTGGTGAAATATTTTGACTTAATGATAAACTAATAGCCTAATTATTGCTTATAATAATTTGTTATCCTTTGTGCTATGCATAAAAAACCTTGTCTTATAAACATTAGTTTATAAGTAAAAATAATAATAATAATTACTTATTTCGTCTAGAATGGATAAAAGCGGATATTCACATTATATTGTTGCTTAACATCCTACAATTAACTTGGAGTAGTATTATAAATTGAATGTTCCAACTGGCAGATAGGTAAACACCATACTATTGAAAACATGCGAATAAGAAAGTCCAAATAAATACGACGATTGAATTATTTTTACTGAAACATTAAAAACGGCCACCATCTTGAAACGAAAACGGAACGTACACACAAATTAACAGACAGACGAAATGCAACACGAGTTAAAACAGGACTTCGCGATCACTCAAATACAGGTTAAGTTACATACCAAGGTCACGCTGATATTAATAGAAATTAACTTTTATGGGTTCCACGTTGAAAAGTATGTCATCCTTACCTGAAACAAAGAAAAAATAACAACGTTAGAATTTATATGTATTCATGAAATATCGATACAGATTACACAAGATTTATTTATTTATACGTCTAAAAAGGCTTGTACGTACATGATAATATCTGTATTATTTAGGAAATAATAACAGTATGTAGATGTGATCCATTATAATTAGGTATAAAATAGATCTATGAATACACGAATATAAAACTGTGATTACAAATCTAATGAGAATATAATGAAAAATAATTTTAAATATAAAAATTAAGGCGATTCCGTGGTAATGCAAAATCATGTGTTTTTGGTTTGAAAATTTGGTCGCTTAGAAATGTTTCAGATGCTTTAATTAAATACTGCGAGTAGAATACATCTTAGCCGTTTAAATAATCGAGTATTTTTTAGATAAATATTTTTATAAACCCAGAAAAAAATAATGTAAAGGCCTATGAAAACTGCTTTAATGTTCAAAATCTCCTACTTACGAACCCATTTTCAGTTATGATTTTATTGTATAATGTGGAAAATTAAGTTATTTATAAAATAATCGAAAATATTTATGCCTGAATATCCACAAAATAAAATAAAAGGCACTTTTTGGCCATGTTTTTTTCTTGAATAAATCAAAACAGGTGAATGGTGTTAAGCGGGAATTTAAACCTTATCGCCATCTTCGTAAGGGTCGTTATTGATACCGGCTCAATTTAAAATATTACACGACGTAGTGCATCGCCTTAACAGGTTTTCTGATAAACATGTAGCAAATTACGCATATGTATATTAACATGATGTCGGAACACGTGTTCATGAGAGTTCGAATAATTTTGCATTACAACGATAATTCGTTCTATCAATTAAATTCGTTTTATCATGATATATTTATTAAGGCAAATCGAGAAAGTATTATTAGATGGATGTTTTACTAATAAGACCTGTTAATTTATCGCAAGGGTAAAAATCGACTTCTCTCTGTGTTATCGTTCAAAAACAGTCAATGTACACAAATTTTCAAAATCAAATAATTTCGCACTATCGTGAAAATTTTTTAAGGTATTATTCATTGCACTTCCTCCTTCTTGAAACAACGTTTTGGACAGCGTTACAGTGACAATCATCAGGGCAGAAAAATTTTCGCGTTTTTTTAAATAATGCTGCGGACAAAGTCTCGAATGCCCGAGTGAACAAAATTTCCTCGTCCAACGAGCACTGCGTGTACATACAAATTGGCAGACCCCCTCGAAATCACGCGTCCCCAATATAGGGCGGAAAACACACGGCTCGGCGAGATAACAGATCAATACGATCGCTGGACCCGGAAGGTAAAACAAGGGGAGATAAAACTGGTTAGATTGACACGTGATAAAACACGGAATAAGATAAATCTGATGGTGTGAAGAAAATTAAACATACGTGGCAAAATGAGCATCATTGAAAAGGAAATTTTTAAAACACTTCATTTTTCTTTATTATTATTACAGAGAACCAAATAAGTTAAACTTTCAAAATAGAGAAATGAGAATAAAAGTAACGAAATTTTGAATTTACAAATTTATAATTAGTCGCCGGTAATATCAATACAAATTGAAAATATCTCCCGAGTAAAAATAAATGCCGCCAGCGGGAATTGAAACCGTGCTCTGTCACCGTCTGATGTCCGGTCAGGTGCTTTGGACCATAGAGCTACGTCGGCTTATTCCCAACCCACCAAATAATTCAATATGTACCTACTAGTACTTCAATCGACAATTACTGCTTATGATATATTTTTTTCACCTGTAAACAACAAACTTTATTTTATTTTTACTCGTGAGATATTTTTAATTTGTATTGATATTACAGGCGACTAATTATTGCTTATAATAATTTACTATCCTTTGTGCTATGCATAAAAACCTTGTCTTATAAACATTAGTTTATCATTAAAAAAATAATGATAATTTTATGATTTTAAATTACTACAAGTACGATTGTGTTGATGTGCTAATATTAACAAAAAAAATTTAACCTAGTTTTTTTATGGACAAACTCCCTACATTTTACCGGAAAGTGCTTCAAAAGTGTTAAAATATTGTTAATTTTTTTTTTCACTATGGATGCCACTGTCATTGACTCGGGCAATTGAAAAAATGACTTGCCCAATTGTTTTTATTTGAATTCGAGATATAAAATTCACAAAACTGATACACGAAAGAATTCAAAAAAATTATTAACCAAATGATTGTGTTATGTTGCAAACAAATTGTAGAACCAGCACGGCATGACTACTTTTATTTATAATTATTAAAATTCTACTGCTAACAGTAAAACAGATGCTGACCTTGAACGCGATGATATTTATACATGAAATAATAAAAAAACCTGTCACCAAAATAATTCTCACGGAAAATTATATTTGACAAGAATATTCACAGACTACACAAGAACGTGCAATGAAATTAGGCTACCAAAAAAGGACAAAGCAAATACACAAAATAGTTTGCTTTACAAAGGAATGCAATATTATAATGCGTTGCCGGAAACCATAAAGTCTGCACCAATTGATATATACTATAACTTGTGATGTATGGTAATAAAGTTGAGTATTTAAGCGATAGATGGCGCTAGTCATAAAGCTTACTCCAGAGTCCGACAGATGTCGCTAGAGTATAACAATTACTTGTGAGATGAGATTGACAGGGAATAAGCTTCTCGAACCAGAGAATTACCAACCCTTTGGTAATGAACAGTGTAGCTAAATCCAGACCTATTATTAGTAACGTAAATAAACAGAATTATAAGTAGAACCTTTTACTTTTTACAAAGTGTTCCCAGCACTTAAATCTGCAAAGTAAGGCAGATATAACATAGGAGCCATATTAATCAAAATGAATGGGTACCGCCGCCCCGGAAACCATTGATTGGATAACCGATACCTCTGTCACAGGTCACCCCAAGTGGCAAGCTACCTTTGATGACTTGGCACTTGACTGTCTCGACTCAACTCCTTGCACTGCTGCAGTGGGAGGGATGCATGCGCACGTCACTCCTAGACACACTGACCTCAGATTTCTACTCTCCCTCGTACCGTTTTCCTTCCCAGAACATTCCTTTACTTTAGTTAATGCTACATGCGGAATAGACAATAAATACAATCGTGCTTTGTCTTGACTTATTTTATAACATGATTAGACACCAAAAATCAGTTTTATATCAGATTACATTTAAAAAAAGGTTAGATCGAATAGGGTTTAATAAAGACTAAGGAGGGGTTGTTTCGGAGAATTTGAACAATTATTCAAATTTCAACGTTAATTTGCGAGTTCTGAGAAAGATATTTTCTAGTTCTGTTATTATTTCAGTTCTGTCAAGCAACTAGCCTATAATGATATAATATCAGAACTTGAATAGGACTTTCACAGAACTCACAGATTAACGTTGAAATTTGATGAATTGTTCAAATTTTCCGAAACAACCGGTCCTAAATAAGTTAGGTTAGGTCATTTTAATTCGTCGTTTAAATTAAATAACTTTTTTTAGTAAGTGTACAAAGAGCAAATGAGCGAAGAGAGGAGTGTAAGGAGAATATATGACACAAATGTGAATGGTAACAGAAGTCGGGGACGCCCGAGGAGGACATGGCACGATCAAGTGAATCTGATGCTTGAGTCGGGCCATGTCAAGAGTCAGAATAATAGAAAAGTATGTATGAATGTGAATGAGGCAAGGAGTGTGTGCCAAGACCTAGTTATTTGGCGGTCCGTCCTTTTTGCCTACCCCTACGGGAAACGGCGTGATGGTTAGTTAGTTAGTTAGTTAGTTAGGTGATAAATTAAAGATGTCCACTGTCTCGGTGTAATTATTTCCCTCCTGGGTTAGTATTGTGGGCAGAGAGGAATAAATATGGTAGTTAGTCCTAGAATTTGTACATTTCGCTTTTGACCCTATCTCGTAAAACTTAGTACACTGGTAAGGGTACGAGCCAGCAACACGTGTATCAGTGCTCACGCTCAATATTATTATTATTATTTCGTGACTGCCGCGCTAGTAATAAAGAATATTTTTCCGAACGGTAAAATATTCCAGATATACTTACGTGGAAAAAAAACGCCGACACAAAAGATTTATATCCACACATGTTCGGGACAGTCGAACAAACCGACGTTTTTCTACCTAACTGGGATGTTTTTGCAGAAATTGGAGCATAAGGTAACCGTATATAGCTCACAACGATACAGAGACTGATCGAAAGAACGAGATAATCGTAATCGCCCATTTTTTGCACGATTATTTTTAACTGATGTTTTTTTGGAGGTTGGGAATAGAAGGTTACCCTAGATAGCTCACAGAAATTCAGATGCAGTAATGCAGAAGATAAATTGAGATAATCGTAAACGCCGTTTTTTTTTAATTAAGTATATTTAGGAAACATACAGTTATGCATGTGAATTAATTTTGCATTTACTATATTTTTTATGGTTACATCTTAGGAAGAAAGTAGATATGTGAAGTTTATTTATTTTAAAAGAAAAAAATATGAAAAGAGTAGACGAACAATAAAAAAAGATAATTTTGGATTAAGTACATTGTAAGGTTAATTTGATTTTAAAAATCCGATTTTTCGAGATAATCGTAATCGCCGATTTTTTGCACGATTATTTATAATTAGGGTTTTTTCAGGTTGGGAACCCTAGATACTCATAGCTTATAATGATAAAGAGACTGCCAGAGAACACATAATCGACATAGATATTCGTAATCGGCAAAAATTCGAAAGGAAAAAATTATCAAAATCAACTTTACGATTTTACTACTCATTATATATAATAATAATATATTTATTTAACAAATTTTGAAACTATAACTATACATATAATACACGTTAAGTGATCATAGTGTATATTTGTTTACAAATTAGTTAGTAAATAGAATTAACAGCGCCCTTGTGGTGATTTTTCACCAAAACGGCGCGATATAAATTAGCCAAATATTATTATTATTAACAAAGAAAAAAATAAAAATAAGAACAATAGGTTGAACAGTGGTTTAAATTTTTTTATATATATATTTTTGGCTAAAAAATAATACTTGGTTTGAAAGGCGACACAGCTACTAGGCCAGGATATCAAATGTGATATTTAAAAAAATAAGGCTTAGAAGGAAAATAAAAGGGGTGCGAATGGATAATATTAAAGGGCCGATTGCATAATCGTAAAATTGCAATATCGCGGGATTGCTCAATCGTAAGATTGCCCAATCAAAAGATTGCCCAATCGCAAGATTGCCCAATCGTGATATTTCCCAATCGTAAGATTGCCCAATCGTAAGATTTTCAAAACGTAAGATTTCCCAAACGTAAGATTTCCCAAACTTAAGATTGCCTAGTCGCAGAAATGCACTAGTGTAATATTAGATGATCGTAAGATTGCAAATTGTAATATTGCAGAAACGTTAGATTGCATAATCGATTGGAATCAAGTAAACAATAATGGCTTAATTAAAATTAGTAAAAATAATCGTCTTATGTATAATTCGAACAAGAACATTTCACTGCCGTAACCTCTTGCTTCATTCACATTTAAACATTACTAAACCGACTTTTGACATGACCCGACTCAAGCATTTGTATTACTTACAAGTAATGCTTCAATCTATACATAACACAGCTTTATTTGTGGCTTTTTTAACATTTGGTCCAAAGTGAGCAGGTTAACCCGCCCCCGGAACAAGACTTACGTCGCCCCTGGGATTTGTGCCGCCCGCGCCTCCCCCTGTATGGGGTATTGCGGCGTTCTCAGTCCAGTGGTGGCGCGCGGGGGGTGGAAAAGGTTTTATTCCCAACTACCTATTCGGCCGGTAACAAAACAGCAGTTACACCCAGAATGGTAGCTAAGATTTACAGCTAGATGGAAAAAGGTAGAAAATCAATTTAGAAAAAATAAATTTAAAACGGTTGTTAAAATTAAGGTTGTTTTTAACGGGTCAACAGAAAAAAAATCGTGCGGTGAGCTCTGGCGTCGTAAAAATGTGGTTGTTCAATAAGAAAAAAACGTTGAAACTCAGGCGAAGCCGGGTAGCATCTGCATAATTATTCAATTGGCGAGATACAAATGCTGCCAGAAATGGCTGTTACCGTGAAATATTAAAGCAATTTTCATACAATATAAATAGATCTGAGCAAGCAGGTACTTCTCAACCTTCATTTTCTAGTTATCAGTGTTGTCAAAATCCGTCTAGCTCCGAGCAGTGGTAGGTACTCTTGCTTGATAATCGAATAAAAAAAATCATACACAAACTGGTGAAAAAATAACTGTTGACGCAACTGTAAGCATCTCTCTTTAATATGTGTTCCTGCATTCCTCCACCCAATTAACTATCCCTGTCTGAAAGTGCGGATTACCTACATTCAGTGAAATTGCTTCAATTTATTTATGAATGATCAAGCTGTCAAAACCGGTGCAGTGAACATGTTCCTTTATTACGTTTAATGTGAGTCTATTACGGAAGCTTGTACAGTTATGACGAAGCAGTGTCCCTCAAGTTTATTAAATCGATCGAAAATACCAAGGGTAACTTAGAATCCTTTCCAATTATAACAGTTAACCACAGCTACACCAAGAGTTGTGTCAAATATTGATTACAGTCCACAATAAAATCACAAACTGATTCGCATACAATATTGCGACTCCAATAACTGTACGAAAGATGCTATACAATTCTTACGTAATCGATACCAGCTAATTATAATAGTATGTTTACGACTTTTACTTTTGGATTTAACGATTTTCGATTGCTAACCACTATAAAACGTTTGATTATATCTTCAGATATCGATTGCAAAATGCCAATTCATTGGGACCTTGACTCACGCCGGTAGAATGAATTATACTTAAGTTATAGCGAATATGGAGAATGTACAGGCGTAAGCGAATGAAGGAAAAATTCGGTGATGTCGCAGAAAGATATGGCAAAATCAACTAACTCAAGTACTTGAGACTGGTCATGTGAGTCAAACAGAAGAGTCTAAGAAAGAAGCATGGAATGTGCCAAGACTGATTTGCATGATGGGCCATCCTGAAAAATGGTCCTCTTTGCATCCATCATGCAAAGAGGACGCAGTACGTTTTAAAAAACTTGTACAACAACCAAATTGCATCCACCAGCTCATCAGTCAATAACATAAAAATTATAACGCACAATGAACGTGATGCTGCGTAAAAATTTACACATTATATATAGTTAGACAAAGATAGTAGACTGTGGAAGCCATAAAATGAAAACTTTACAGGAGCCGAAATATTTACAATATATTTTTACTTAAAAATCAGTAGATATTGGACAGTTAGGATTGGATACAGAGGTTGGTCGGTTAGGTTGAGTCAGGAGTGATAACACGTGGAAAAAAAACAATATTAGCGATTCTTAAACAACAATTTGAAACAGAAAATTAGAAAATTCACAGTCGCGTACATACGGTTTATACATTTAAATATGACCGAAGGAAATAGGGTCCCATTAGCTCAGTTCTCAGAGCAGCGACCCGAAAAGGCGAAGCTCGTGGGTTCAAGTCCTAGATGCAACCGAATATATTTATGATTTTTTTGTTTAAAATTTTCATTTAAGAACCGCTAATATTGTATTCAATAATTAAAAAAAACTTCAATTAGTAGTTAAATAAATTACAACAGCACGTTTACTATAGCGATTCATGACGTGTAAAATAAAATACGTGTATTTCGTAATAAACACAATCTCCCACATTTCATAATAATTAAACCTCCAGTATAATTCAAACTGCAGCAGGACATTAATTAAGACAAACTTTACAAAAATTGACCAATAAAAATTATTCTTCTGAGTGCAAATGGTTCCCGACACATTAGCGAAACTAAGAAAAAACTGCTGCATAAGACATTTATCGTTTAAATTTTATTACATATTAATTGATTTACAAGCAGGCCCATCTGCGAGTGCTTGAGTAATAAATTTTCATATAAAAACGTGAACATTCGTAGTAGTGGTATAAATAGCAATTCCATCCAAATCGTTTCGGGTAAGAAGAAAAAAATTGTAATAAGTCGAGAGCGTAAATATTCGGGTCATTAAGCTCTTCCCACATACAAGTGGGTTGTAGGTTTCGTTTCTACATCGTTCCTGCTGAATTGCGGATATTATAGATGTGGAGAAGTGAAGCAAATTACATCAAAAAGTTTTTTTTTATATTAGAAAAAAAAAAATTTAAAATGATAGATTCATACGACCGTTACTTCTGGACACACTGATCCTTAGATTCCTACCCACCCCTCATTCCTTTTTCATTCCCAGGACATCCTTTCCTTAAAAATACCCTCCGAACTGCATCCCTAGAGATGAAATAGGCCCAGAGAGAAATTATTTTACCTCTTCTTGTGCGGAGTTAAAGTAAAAAAAAAGTAAATTTTTGGGGTATTCTGCCGTGTTGCGCTGCTTTCTTGTTTAGCCAACGTTCCGAAAATTACAGTGTCCATCAGGACAAAAAAATAATCTAATCTTTATAACGAATTGCTGTACATTATGAATACCAAAAAATATGCTTTAGATAAATTGAAGGTTTTCCTATCGTTTCCCTTGAGTAGAATGCAAATAAAAAATAAATTACTCAATAAAAAATATAAATGAGAAGTACTAAAAAATATATTTTTTCAATAGTATGAACGCGTAAAGGAAACAACTTAAAAAAAATACAGTATTATAGCTAAGATTATCTGTGACAAATTCACTTGATTAACTTTTTTGTTTTCTAAATAAAATTATTTACAAAATAAATTAAAACCAGTTTTGTGCTTGAAATCGAACGTTTCTAGACTCCGTTTGTCAAGCGATTTTAATACGTATTACCTACAATATAAGGTATACCAAGAATATACACATTTTTGGCTTCTAGCTTCCTCTTAAGGATTGCAATCAGGTTGTTGGAGAGGGGAATTAAATCAAACGGACCACGCGTTTCTGCAGTCATCGGTTTTTTTTCAAGTATTTTGGATTTTCTAGACTAGAGGTAGCTGCCAAATACAACAGTGGTGCGCACCTGCAATTTGTACAGGGTCAGCATTTGTGCACTATTAAATTATCTGCGGGCCCTGTACAGTACGCTCAGCTTCTGATGGGTTAACTTGACTTGGGACTGTCGTTGAGTTGTTTTCTTAAATTCTCAACAAAACACATTTTCCGTAGCTTTTTCACTTTTTCGTCCCATCAGCCACAACGACGGGTGATTTGTTGCTATGCCCGCCAGAAAATAAAGCCGCGCAGATTCTGCCGGGAAGAATGTTGCCGGAATTCGGGCGTTTTTTTGTCGCCGAGTCATTTGCAAAATAGCTGTCATTCCGCGTAAAACCCGACATGCGAACGCAGCTGATGTTATTGAAATGATCCATCCAGCTGCCTCGTTAGAATCAAGCCATGAATATTAAATAACATACAAGACCATTATGATGTGGGCCACAATAATACAATAGATAAAGTATTGCATCGCACAAAAAATAAGATTTTAGATCACTAAGTGTAAGCACAGAAAAAGATTGTAAATATTGTAGACATAAATTTAAAAAAAATTATATGTTACTTAATTCACATGAGTTACAATTCCCTAGAGCCAGTGGGACTACGACATCCCTTATATTTAGCATTTTTAAGGTTAATTAAACCAGTGTATAAGTTCCTAAGCAACGTATTTATCTTACGTATCTTCCTATGAACTATTTCATATCAGTTTCTATTTAACGTTTCAATTAGTAAGGTTTTTCACATTTTCACAATCGACCGAGTGGTCGATTTTAAATTGAATAAAATTTTCAACACGTTTTTTAGTATGACCGTATATATTTAACGTGACTTTTTATTTATTTCAAATAGGGAATTATACAATTTGTCTAAAGAAATGTCAATTCTTTTTTCAAATTTTCTTAATGCATTGTGGTACCTGTGCGTATAAACAGGACTATATAAAATTACGGGAGCCACGAATTACGGGAAAGGAAAAAAGCAAGCGGCGTTTTGCGCCCTTTGCGGTTGTTTCTGTCCTTGTATTCCGATTTGACAGCTCGTAGTATGATCCTCGCTCTCGCTAACTCTGTCTAAAATATTTAAAAATATGGTATAGAAAGGTAGTATCCAAAACAGCCACCATCTTGAACAAGAAACGGAACGTAACAAACATATACAGACAGTTGAGATGCCAAACGGTTGAGTAAAAACCGGACTTTGCTAAGCTCAGTTAATGATTTATTTTGAGCTTTTTGAAATAAATCATGGCCCATTTATTTAGCTTTCACATTTTTGCTAACGTTTGAAAGAATTAGATTAATTTCGTTTGTTTTTCACCTTTTAAACCTAAACATTTCAGATCGGTGGTTTGAAGGTATATTTTTCCGTGACCCAATTTCCAGCGATGTTTTTTCTCCCATTTTTAATTTAATTTATCTGGATTTTTTCCTGTTTTTAGGGGCGAAGTTTATGTAATTAGTAACCGAGGTCAGAAATCCGACCTTCGGGTGATAAATATGTTGATGCTATTCGACCTTATACCGGTGACCTCGAGATCGATTAATTAAATTCTATTGACCAGGTTAATGGGAACGAAATAAATAAACATCACCAAAAGCTCTTTTAAATGTTAACATTTATCATAAATCTTTTTTTTACTGAATGTACTGAGGATTTATAAAATTTCAGAGTGAAATTCCGAATTTCTACGGACGTACATTATTAACCTTCAAATTTTCAGTTTAACGCTTTTCAAAAATAAAGTATTATTTTTTAAGATAATCTCTGTACATTGGCCGAGTGGAAAAAGTAATTTTATGAAATTCCCTCGATGGAAATAAATAGCAAAGTGTGCTCCAAAAATTATAAAAAAAACACATATTTTTCTGTTATTCAACTTCTTAAAGGTATGAAGAAATTCACAGTGTTTCTTTAAATGCTACTTAAGACATTAGTAAAACACCTTTTGGATCCAATCCTAGGAATCACTTCCTGGCAAATAAACAAACTTCCAAAACATGTCATCAATTCTACTAATATAAACGAATTTAAGGCTCGATTGGATTCTTATTTGAAGAGAAGAAAGGATTAACTTATTTTAAATTTAAAACAGCTCAATTTATTATAAACTTATTGAGAAATCAAATGTGATCGCATCAGTAGAATGCTACCTGCTCATTAAATAAAATAATAATAATAACAATTCAAAATTAAAACCTTTCGATAAAATCTGACAAATTCATGTTGCTTTGGCACAAAGAAGAAAACAACATTGTTTTTAACAATTGCAATTTGTAACGTTTCAGAAAACTCAGATACAATCTGCAAAAAAACATGCTGCTTCAGTAGAAAGACAAAAAAAAACAATGTCTGCAAAAACATCTAAAAACCTTTGCTCTTTTTCAGTGGTGGTTTGGGGCAGGTTTGCGCACTCGAGTCTAGGGTAGTTTCAATCTACATTTTGACCGGTCGGGGTAGGTGGGGTAGGTTCAGATTACCCCGCCGAATCTAATACTCGGGGTCCAATGGAGCGATGAGGGCGATCGTGTGCGAGGTCTGGGTAAAGGGAGCACAAATGGAAGGGAAACACGCGGAGCGAGACCCAAAAACCTGTGTAAAGGATGATTCTGATTATGATACTAGGAATTGTTTATAATTTTATGTCTTATTAATGTACTCTGAATCCCTTAACTTGGAATCCATCCAAAAATATCGGGAACAAACAGGGTGATGCAATTTGCAATAATGGCAATATTAACTATGTATACACGGAGAAAACTTACTGATTTGAAATACTGTTAATTTATTAAAAATCTGGTTAAATTTTTCGATTTCCGGGTGAGTTGAAAGTATTGCTGACAAAGCATCAGACAAAAGCAAACGTTTTGTGAGGACGGCGGAACACGTGTTTCTACATATAATGACACACTTATATTGTAACAGTCCGTCGTGATATCTTTAAGAAAAAAAAACAAGTGTTCTCGATATATTCTGAATGACTAACATTTTATTAGGTAGTTCGCAAGCTGTCAACTTTAACAGAATCATATTTCTAAGTGTACTGTTAAAATTTTCGAAAGATTTATGTTAATTATATTTCTGACTCTGAAAATTTTGCTGACAAACAGCAGCTTTGGCAGTTTAGCAGGAGCTTGTAATGAAGAATTAAAAAAAAATAATAATGATCATCGTACTAAAAATGTGTAATTTCAATTCATAGTTATTGATTTTAAAAACGATCTAAAATAGCTTATTCCGATACTGGCTTCAACGTCATTGTAACGAACATGTGGTTTTCGCAAACCAAAAATGGCATATTATAAACCGTTCTAGTAAATTTATTCATGAATTCGAGAGTAAATCAGTGAAAATACCCATTTGTGAACTGTCTGACTGGGAACTCGAATTAACGAAGAGAGGAGTGTATGGAGAATATATGACGCAAATGTGAATTGCAGAAAAAGTCGGGGACGCCCGAGGAATATATGGCACGATCGAGTGAACCAAATACTTTGAGTCGGGCCATGTTAACGAGTCTGTATAACAGAAGAGTATGTATGAATGTGAACGGGGCAAGAAGTGTGTGCCAAGACCGAGTTGTTAGGCGGTCTGACCTCTCTGCCTACAACTGCGGGGAAACGGCGTGATGGTTAGTTAGTTAGTTAGTGAAAAAATTGAATCAATAATTTAAAAAAAAATTAAGTAATAGATTACATAGATGAGAGATTGAATGAATCAATTGATTTTCGATATTTTCAACATGTTTATTATATTTGCACAATTTCAGGCAAATCATTATAGCGTCAGTATTTTTTAAAACTGTGTCAAATACACTACACACCAAACTGCGCAATCCTTAAAATTTAAAAAGATAGTTTTTTTCTGCTGAAATTTATATATAAATATATTTAGAGCACCCTGTATCAGGAATTCTTCACGCGTGTCCAACAATCCGGAGATATGCTTACAAAGTTGTAAATGGAATTAGAATGTTGGGATTTTGATCCGAGAGAGAGAAAACCCCGAAATATGGAAATATTTATTTATTTACAAGAAAACATTTCATTTATCCTTATCTCCGGGTAGGCAAGTTTTTTTAGAGGTTTTTATGTGTCTTTTTTGGTTAAAGATGGATCACTGTTATATTTATGTTGAAATGTAAAGAGAAAAAAATTGAAAAATATGCTGAGAAGACTTTATCTTAGGGTACGTATAGATTTGCGAACAGAAACGCGAACCGTACCACGAATTACGGGAAAGGAACGAATCAACTATCAACTGCAAGCGGCGTTTCACGCCTTTTGCCGGTGCTTCGTTTATTTCCCATAAGTTGAGGTTCAGTTCGGCAGTTCGGCTCGCGGATGTATACGCAGCATTTCAAAGTTTCAGTTAATGTTTTCGTAATCAATATCAGTCGACAGGCTAGGCAGATTATCAGATAACATTATTATAATGACAAATTCTTTGTTGACAGTGAATTATTAAAACCAATGGTCGCTTGAACCAAATGCTCCATGAAATTCATTAGCTTTAATTTATTAGACAAAAAAGATAATACTGTTCAACTATCCCGCAGCCAAGTAGGGAGAAGGTAGCACCCAAAATTACTATCCTCCTTTCATTAGCCTAAATGCTTGACTTATCATTTTAGTATTTTACGTATTCCTGCGCAAATTTTTAATAAATAAGTTTATGAATGCATAATTGGGATCTCTATAGTTTAAAAGCCCATAAGACAGAAAAATGCATGGGGTCGTTGGTATTTTGACCTGTCAAGAGTTAATGACGTTAAATAACTAGGTCTCAATGATCAAGCGGTTAAGACGCTGTACCGGTAAGACAAAAGATCCTGGGTTCGATTCCTAGCTGTGACCGATATATTTTTTTTATTTTCTGTGTCTTGTTCAGTTTCATGTTTCGTTTCGATTTATCAGTATTATCTTCTTCTTCAATGACATATTATATTGTTAAAGTTAAGGCGATGCCATACGTAGTAATGCAAAATCATGTGTTTTTGGTTTGAAAATTTGGTCGCCTAGAAATGTTTCAGATGATTTAATTAAATACTGCGAGTAGAATACATCTTGGCCTTTGAAATAATAGAGTATTTTTTAGATAAGACTTTTTATAAGCCCAGAAAAAAATTATGTATAAGGCCTATGAAAACTGCTTTAAAGTTCAAAATCTCCTACTACGAACCCATTTTAGTTTATGATTTTATTGAATAATGTGGAAAATTAAGTTATTTATAAAATGATCGAAAAAAATTAAATATTTATGCCTGAACATCCACAAAATAAAATAAAAGGCACTTTTAGGCCAAGTTTTTTTCTTGCATAAATCAAAACAGGCGGATGGTGTTAAGCGGGAATTTAAACCTTATCGCCATCTACGTAAGGGTTGTTATTGATAGCGGCTCAATTTAAAATATTACACGACGTAGTGCATCGCCTTAAAGAAAAAGTTGTCATTTTACTGTAGTTTTATTTTTTCTTTGTGTCATCGTTATGTGTCAAGTGTTATTCTGAGGCACATTGGATACCGAGGCGAGTCACTTTGTATTCAATTAACCACTCGAGGGTTAAATGTCAACTAAACAGTCTGACGAATACAACATTTTGTACGTATTCAAACACTGTACCGGCATTTTGCATATGTTCACAACACCTAAGCTTAAGAGCTCAAAACGCCGAAACTCCCTCCGTGGTCGAGGAGTTAGGCTATCGACTTGCAACCTGGAGGTCACGGGTTCAAATCCCGGCGTGCGCAAATAAATTTGATTTAATTAATATGTGTTATTTCACAAATTACTCATTTAAAATAGTAAACAGAATATTTGTGGCACGTTCCACAGTAATAAATTAAGATACTTTCAGTATCGCCCTGGTATACTATTACATATTACTATCACCATTCAGAATTGAAAGGGTACTTGAAATAGCTTTAATAATTATTATTATTATATTTGGATGATTTGTACAGCGCCGTTTTTGTGCAAAATCACCTCAAAGGCGCTGTACAAATATATAATACATTTCTACAATGATCTATGTTATATATGGAGATAATGGTGACCGGGTAAATCATCAAAATGATAATTCATGACATGGAAAGTGATGAAACAAAAACTTTATTAACTGGGTTAAGTAGGTTAGGTTAAGTAAGGTTAGGTTTAAAAAAAAAAATTTATTGTTTATAATGACTTTATATCACTTTTTAAAGGTGTGTTGATTTATCATGGAACCGGAGCTAATACATAGTACCATACTTAGCTGGTAGGTCACTTTAGATTAACACTTAATCAACAATTGTTTATTAGCGAAATTTAGATACAGGATTTAGAACATAATTGGAAAATTGGATATGATTGGACTTTCTCTCAAGAATGGTATATTTAAGGCCGTGTTTGGTGACTAGATCTAAATAGCCAGGTACTTCCCCACCTTCCTCTTTCCCGTATCATTCCCCTCCCCACTACCTTCAGCCTTTACAACATACCCCTAAAGGGAATAACTAAGGCCAGCGCCACACTTGACGGAAATTTCGTGAAGTGTGGCGCTGGCCATAGTCTCACTGGTTTGTCTCACTCCAGACGGTTGGGAGCGGAGAGGAACACTTGTGCGGTATCACATTAAAAAATAAAATTTAGAAAAAAATAAATGTTAGGACTTTGAAAGTGTCATTCTGATTCAGTAGGTAGGTACTCGGGCGTGTAACTTTGCATTTAATTAACCAGTTTGCGGTTGAATGTCAAGTAAACAGTACCTACATCAAGTAGATGTATACACACAACCTAAATATTAGACCCCGAAACGGTGAAATCAAATAATGAATGAGATAAATCGCAAAAAAAAACTGTGAGGACTTCGAACGTATTATTTCGAGTCAGTAGTCGGGCGTGTAACTTTGAATTTAATTAACCAGTCGCGGGTTAAGTGTCAACTAAACAGTCCGACACAATGTCGTCTAATATCCATTAAGCGTAACCAGTCAACTCGGCTGCGCCTTTGTGCGGGTTAATTTAGTGGAATTTTTATGTCTAAGTTCACGTCGTTATTTAAGCGTTGCTGCAGAGTCTAAGGAGGGAATAAATAGAAAATAAACTAGTGCTTTAATACAGACAAAAAGGACGAAGAGGAGAGTTGAAGCGCGAAGTGTAATGATCAAAGCTTTCTCAAGGGTATTTTAGAATCTAATGATCTTAGAATAAACGTATAATACCCTGTTAAACACTTACATACTGATAGCATTCTGGTTGTTTTAGCTTATGTCACATTTGAATGATCCCGGATTTACCATAGCTTATCAAGGAATACGCCCAAGCATCGTAAACATCATCAATCAATGGTTAAAAATTCCGAATTGATTATAGAAATGTGGTTTTTTTAACCCAAGGAACAAGTGAAGCCCCTTATTGTCTGAATAATATGCAGAATAAAAACACAAGTTAAAATGAAGGTAATACATTTAGATCATCCAAAAAAACTGGCTGTTGTAATCGTTATTAAGGTGATTATGAAATGAACGCTTTGCTTTGAATAAGTGAACGGAAGAAGAAAACAGTATAACTAATTAACTAACCATCACACCGTTTACCCGCAGGGGTAGGCAGAGAGGACGGAACGCCAAACAACTGGGTCTTGGCACACACTCCTTGTCTCATTCACATTCATACATCGTCTGATACATACTCTTTTATTATTTTGACTCTTGACATGGCCAAACTTCTTCTACCATTCACATTTGCATAATATATTTTCCTTACACTCCTTTCTTCGTTCATTCGCTCTACATGTCCAAAACATCTAAGCTTCCCTTTCTTAATCTTACTCATTAGGCTTACATCAGCCTTGCATTCTTTGGGGATCTCAGCACCATCATACATGGTTTTACCACATATACGTCTCAGGGATTTCATTTCCACAGCATTCTATTTTCATCCTTCCTCTGCCAGTTCCATGCCTCACTGCCATACATCAGAAAAGATTGTAAAGATAATATAAGAGAGTTAGTAGATGATCGAACAAGTTAGGTAGCCCATGAAGTCAAAACACGATCAAGCGAATCAAACATTTGAATCGGGACATGAAAAGTGCATTTAAAAAGGAGGGCTTACAAAAAAATATATATTATAATAGTATGGCGTTCAATCTTCCTCGTCTTATTCGTCACCTGATCATTAGAAAATGATATTTTGAGATGTTCCCACTGCGCATCGCTTTATTTGGTTTGGCTCATTTGGCCTGACCAATAAATGCACATGCAAAATAGTTTCTAGCAAATACTTTAACGTTACTACGAACGAATTATATTTTAAGGGGATATTTCATTCTGCTGTATGTTCCTCCAAGCGTTGTCGTTCCACACAATAGATAACATCTGAAAAGCATACAAAACTTTCCACCATACATTACAGAGCTGACTTATATTATAACACAAGTACAATATAACATCTCAGTGGGGCAACACGGGAGCGATCCCATTAGAATCTAGGCACTAAATCCAGCGGGTGAAACGATTCAAATCCTGCGGGGATTAGCCGAGAGAGATTCATGGGCCCTTCGACCAAGTGCCTGGTGTGGCTTACCAACAAATATTTAAGATACATTTCCTTGGGAATCTACGATGGAAGAAATGAAATCAGGATGTTCAAAAATTTTCAAAATCAAAAAACAACAAGCTGTCTAACTAATACATTTTCCTGGGATCATAAATATAGCAAACCTACAAAAGCACTATTGTTAAACTTTGAAACAATTGTTTTAACTTGCTATGAAAAAATCTAGATCGGCAAGGATCAAAGCTGGGTCCTGTAGTATTTACACAAACAACAATTATGGGCAATGTCGCTGTCCTTCCCCCAGTTTGTAGCAATTTGGAACTTCTAACCCCAGTTGTCGGTATCAAAAAATATCGATAGGGCGCAGAGCGATCGACCGGCGAGCAGCATTGTGACGGCTGTGTATTTTTGTATCTGCCCCTGGCAGTTCACGGAGAGCGGGCTTAAAGTGCTTTACAGAGAGGTGATGGAGAAATTCTCCGGGGACCGGTCAGATAATGACGGCACTTCGCAGACACAAGAACGAACACTTATCAGTTAGTAATAATTTTAACTTTGGTTTTAGCATTTTACTCTTTAAATTTGCCATTAAGTTAAAATAACGTGGCGGCCTTTATAATCGTTATATTTAAATAATACTTGATACTAATTCGACCGATAAGATTGAAGTAATATAGTTATTAACTATCTACGTCTCTGAGAGCTTTATTCATCCCTGGAAGTAGAATTGATTTTACCTATACGTTAACTTTTGGCATCTTCGGTGGATCTCATTTATAAGTCAATGATATCCACTCTGGAATGTACTAACCACTAACACAAGTTACTAATAAGGATCGTACAGACATTGTGCTTATTCCTAAATAATTAGGTGTGTTAACCGATTACATAATTATTCCTACATACTGCTAAAATCATACACATTATCAAAATGCCTAAACCATAATATTAGGGGAATCTGTGAAGATTTGCGGTCTTTTGTGGGAGGGAAAATACACAAAAGCGCGAAGGTCATTCCTTAGCCGAGTTGTTGAGCATAAGAACGTTCACCGTTTCTTATGCGGAAAATGTCAGCTGTGTACGAATGTTAGGCATGCGTTTGAGGTGTCTTCCGACTGTGCACCGCTGGCGAAGGGATCAATGAGCACGGAACGTCGGTGCACATTCCTTTGAAATAGCAGTAGAACAAGCACAGTATTCCAATCTGTCGTCTGTATTCCTAAGATTTCAATCCGTCCATTAACAAGGGAAATCTATCAAATGAATTATTGATTTGAGATTTCACTGCCAACATGCCGTGTTGAGCTACGTCAATCTTTAGCCAAAGTTTCTGACAGCATTTCGGATCATTAGCAGGTATTACAAAAAAATATAAATATTACAAAAATAAATTGAAATTAAGTTAAATAAAATGAAGTACAGGAACAGGTGAAAGTACAGAAACAGACACGAAGATGGAGACTCTGCAGCAAGAATACTAGATGGTGAGGAAACTGGACCAACTGCTGCAGCAAGAGAGTGCACCGCGTCCACCAACAGTTCCAGCTCGAAGTTCGACATCCGTTCAGGTATTTGTCTGCTGCTAATAGAGCGCTGACACAATATTCTCTCATAGATACCAGACCTTGGCAGCACCGCTGTGACATTCGACCTTATATTACCCTCCAAACAGCATCCACAAAGATTACACACAGGGACCAGGACGCCTTCAGGGAAATATTTTACTCAGGTCCTCCTGTGTGCAGTTAATTTAAAAAAGGAGTTAATAAATAAAATAAAAAATTGAATACATTTTCAATCGCAGTGCTTCATCCTACACACGACAGTCACACAATCTCTAATGTAACTTGGTGCACAGCCATAATTAACGACGGATATATTATTGTCCCAAAGTATCGCGTTGCCATTCTCGGCTGACCGCTTTTGGGGGACGAAGAAAACAAAGCCATTAGTGCAATCTAAGGGGAGAAAGGGAGAAAAGAAGGAATGAATGCATTTATTTGTCGATTTCAGCACACAGATATAAGAAAGCTTACTTAGCAAGCACTTAAGATATAATTAATTGTTTGATACAGCATAATTTATGTAGGAATACAGACAAAACAATATTGTATTGTATTAATAACAGGACTTAGCTATTTTTGGCCCAACAAACAAAAGAGATTGCAGAAAAGGACTTAGCTAAAAAGTCTACAACTTAATACCAATTAACGTGAGAGTGTTTAATTCGTTCCTTGATTCATTTACAGTCATACATCGTCTCATACATTCTCTTCTGTTATTCTGACTCTTGACGTCGAGTATAACTTCACGTAAGTAATTCAAGTGATTCATGTCTTCCTTGGACGTCCCCGATATCTTCTACCATTCACATTCATGACATATATTCGCCTTATACCCCATTCAATCAATCAATTCCCTATCTTGATCTTATTCATAACGCTTATCGCATTCTTTACGAATATACAATTTTTGAACACACATGTTTCAACTAGATACACGTATCAGGGAACTAATTTCTGCAGCACTCAGTCTACACGAAATATAAACAAAAAAATACAGGAGTTCCGCAAGGATTAACATTGAGTCCACAATACATTTACACAAAAAACAAAAGCATTAAATCAAGCCAGAATTGAATCAAATAAACGTATAAATAATCAAATGTAACAAATCAGAATTGTGATTAAATTTAAACACCCAGAAAACCACAAAAGCCATAAATTTCAAAAAAATATTTAGGTTTCAAAAAGATTAATGTGCAAAATAGTCATGAGTAAATCACATTCTGTCCCATTTTGATGTTATCCGTCAGCCTCGTTAATTTTATACGGCGGAGCGTAGTACGTACTAACATAATCGCAGTACATAAAATCTGGAAACTAACGCAAATGTAAAATGTCACAATCTCACAGGGGATATATTTTATTTTGCCAACGATAACAAACGGACGGACGCAAAAGCGTTGTGACACGAAGGTTAAGAGTATATAAGCGCAGGATGCATCAAAACTACGAAACAAGAAATACATATAAACGTTTTTACCCTGTCTACGCTCCTAACACATACATTTTTATCAGCCAAAGGAGTTTACTTTCTTGCACTTGTCAAGCGTCGCACGCCTCCCGGAGTTACGACAATCCTAATTTCAGTCGTGGATCACTCTGGGAGTGATCGTAACTTTGGTTTAATGAACTCGGATTTGTTCTGAATTTAAGTGTCATCTTCAAAATTGGTACTTGCAGTGTCTAGCAACACTGAACAGGCGGTTCGGAACTGCTCGGGAAGGCCGAGCACTTCCGAACCGGTCGCGTAAACGGGCGAGCGTTGCGCGGCGCTCGCCAGACGGAAAATTACCCCGCTAGCGAGCACACGTTATCAAACCACGATTGTACAGCTCGGTTGTAAATAGCATTTATCGTAATAAATCTGTAAACGAACCATCAGAGTTTCAATCATCTAACGAGCCTTGAGCTTCAATATAAAGTGTAGTAAACACCAGAAACACTACAGTACTGATTGTACGAAAAATTCAGACAAGCGATAAAGTACCTACCTGAATCATAATATTATAATAGAAAATTAATTTTAATGTCATTTTCAAAATTGGAACTTATGTGTCAAGAATTCAGAATATCCCTGCGCTAGTTAGAGACAGTAAAGTAAGAGGTTTAATCTAACGGTTGATAGAAATCGACAGACAATTGCAAGGATGTAAGAGAAAGATGTATGGAACGAGGTGCATCACGCCTAGCACAAAAAGAAACTATGAAAAGGCACTGCCTTCTTTCATCTTAAACCTCGTACGGGAGTTTTTAAGTTTTGGATATCTCTAATATCTAAATAGTATAAAACAAAGTTGCTTTTCGCTTAGTTCTTCTAAACTACGCAACGGATTTTTTTAGGGTTTTCACTATCATTTAGAGAATTTCTTCCGGAAGGTTTATATATGTTACAGCCAAAGTAATAAATCCGGATATTATATATATTATATATTAGTATATTATACTATCCAGCCATTATTTATAATGTCTACCCAGTTCGGACAAAGTGATAATTGACACCGCATTAATTACATTAACTAGCAATTTTATATGATACGCTTAGATTAGGTTCGGTTGGGTTATGATAGGTTAGGTTGGTTTGTATTGTAGGTTAGGTTGGGTTGGGTTACGTTAGGTTAGGTTAGGTTGGGATAGGTTAGGTTGGGTTATTATAGGTTAGGTTAGAATAAGGGGTTAAGTTGGACCGTATTTATTACTTTGGCTAACTTTGGCCCGATATTATGAAAAATATCCGGATAAAGTGATTAATTTATCACATAGTCTAAACAATTTTGTTATTATATATAATGACCAGTCATTATGTACAATAGCTATTTAATGACTGTAACATATACATAATACATGCATATTATAATTATGTAAAGCAGATGTTTTGTAATTAAGTCTTTAAAAAATGTTTTTTATTATTAAAAACTCTTATGAGATACATCAAGATAATTAACTACGGAATTGTACATCTTAAAAAGGCCTCAAAAACTCAAAACTTTCCCCCCATATTATGTAATTCAAAATAATCTATAAACAATATTTTCACATCATTTTTCACAAATTCTATGTATTAACAGCCAATTACAATTCGTGAGCTTATTATAATTCTTGTTTTCAATACATTTATTATTATCTATCCATACACTTCCTTCCTTTTATAACAATCTCGGGCGAAATTACGTAATGATATTTTATGGACATACGTAATAGGTACTACAACTATGTAATAACTAAAAATATCTAACTGTATCTTATTGTACTGTGTATGTCTTAACAAATAAATAAATGTTACAGAATTACACTAAAAATTTAAAAAATCATAATAATTAACATCGTATCCACATAGTTCTTTCGCGAGTCGAAATCTTGGGGAAAAAACACCGCAACACGAATCAGCGATTGGCGGAACACGAGAATCGCGTGACACTTAAATTCGGACGAGCGGCGATATTGTCACAAACACACACCGGGGCACTTACTAACTGCTGCGACTATATTTATTTACAGATACGGAATTTCCGATGGCATAAACAATATGGAAATACTATGGAGTCCAATTTAATATAAATTTCGAGAGAAATTGTTAAGCAAATTTGTCTGAACAGAAAAAAAAATAACCCCAAACTTCTAAAACTTTTTCATAATTTTTTTTTACAAAGCAAATTTTTTAGAGTGGCTTAAATGGTTTCCACGCAACCGGATCATATATATTTTTTTATATTAACTCTCACACAGGAGGCCCTGAAGAAAATAATTTCCCTCAGGGCCTATGTCATCTTTGGGGATGCTGTGTGGAGGGTCTTTTTGTGGAGAGGATAGAGTGAACATGGGTCTTGAAGAGTCCCATGTTGTAGGAGGGAGGAAACACAGAGGCCGGCAGTTCGTTCCACAGCCGAGCTGTTGAACTTAAGAACGAATCGTAGAAGCGACCCGTTCTCATGTGACAAATGTCAACCGTGTACAAATGTTGGGCGCGCGTTTGGCGTGTATCCCGACTACGCACCGGTGCCGAAGGGATCAATGACGCTAGTTCCTCAGAGCATCTTCCATTGTAATATTTTAGTTTACGTGAAAAATTTGATGCAGAAAGAAAAGATTTACTATAAAATAGGTTATTCCATATTTAGTTACTAAGCGGGTTGTTTCGCAGAATTTGAACAATTCATCACATTTCAATATTATTGTTACTGTGAAAGTTTTATTCAAGTTCTGTTATTATGTCGGTTCTGTGAAGCAATTGTCCCATAATGATATAAAAACATAATTTGAATAAGTCTTTCACAGAACTATTAGAATATTAGCTTTGAAATTTAAAGTATTATAGCCAAGTAATTTTAGGTGACTTTGTTTCAGAGGTTTCAGAATAGTGTTGTGGTATTATGGTATTTCACAAAGGGGCGAAACCGGGTAGTAACAGCCGGGGTAGTATAAACCAAGACGAGAAAAACTTACAAATGTTTCAATACAATAATATAACGCAAAATGACTGCAGACATTAAAAAGAAAACCCTTTGTCAAACCATCTCACATCTTGTCATAAAAAACGTACAATAAAAACTGCGGTACAAGTGTATGGCATTTGTCCAAATAAAATTCAACGGCGAATCTATTTCAGATACTATTTGCAGACTGGAAAAGCGATAAATTATACTTGTCTAAGATGGCTTGGAATGTGTTCATGCTTCTGAATCTCACTTTACAAATATCTCTAAAGGAAGTCCTGTAATCATTGATGTATTATACTAGATTAGCCCTGTCTAGTTAAATTCATTTTTAAAATAACGCCACTTAGCGTACGTCACAAATATGGAGATGAACTTAACAACCCAACTCTGTTTAAACTCCTTGTACAAGCGTTCAAACTCGTAAGCGAAACCACGGAGAATTTGTTGTCAGAGGTGTTGTAATATGGACATAATTCAAATTTAAATATTTGGAACTCGGTTATTTTTGTGATTGAAAAAATGAACTTGCCCAGCATAGCTGAGAAGCAAAATAGACAACAAAAGGTAAAACGCAATGCACAGTGCCCATTTCGCATTGCGACATAATGCGTGGGCCTTTTCATAAATGTGCATGTGAACCAAACCAAAATTGTGTTGGGGTTATTTTTAAATGAATATGCCGTGTCTAGTCTAATTTAGTCTATGCCTGTAATGGATGAATTCTTACCAATTACATCGAAATTCTGTAGCTCTCATCTTAAAATATATTTTAAATCTCGCGGAATTCTTGGAGGGGTACCTACCTCACAATCGCGCCGGTAAAAGACCACCATTCAGAACAGAAACGTTGTTTGGTGACCAGATCTAAATAGCCAGGTACTTCCCCATCTCATTTTCCTCCCCACTACATTCATCTTCACAACATACCCCAATCGGGGATGACATAGCCTTACCGTTTCCATGATAACTCAATACAATGGTAGATTCAACACGCCTTTTAAAAAGTGATATAAAATCATGAAAAGCGATAAAAACTAATATAAAAACCTAGTTTTTGTTTCATCACTTTTCATGACATTATATCAATTTGATGATAAATTCAACACGCCTTTTAAAAAGTTATATAAAATCATTAAAAGCGTTAAAAACTAAAATATATACCTATCCTGCGTAACCTATTTAACCTAGTTTTTGTTTCATCACTTTTCATGACATTATATCACTTTGATGATAAATTCAACACGTCTTTTAAAAAGTGATATAAAATCATTAAAAGCGATAAAAACTAACCAAAAAACCTATCCCACGTAACCTATTTAACCTAGTTTTTGTTTCATCACTTTTATGATAAATTCAACACGCCTTTTAAAAAGGGATATAAAATCATTAAAAGCTATAAAAACTAACCTAAAAACCTATCCTACGTAACCTAGTTTTTATTTCATCACTTTTCATGACATTATATCACATTTTAAAGGTGTGTTGAATTGTCATTTTGATAAAGGGTGTGTGGATTTGTGTGAGAGGGATGTATTCGTTCGTCACTCCTTGACAACTGACCATCAGATTCCTACCCGCGATTCATATATTTTTTATTCCCAGAAAGTCTTCTCCTTCATTTGCTTGAAAATACCCTCGACACAGCATTCCCAAAGAAGATAGGCCCTGGGGAAAATAAATTCCATAAAACTGATAATAACATTTTCAAACACAACAGAATTAACGTGTCTATTATTTGCGGCATTATAGTACCTCCTAGCATTGAGGCTTATTTCTCAGAAATGTGTAAGAAATCTAACCTTTGGTTAGGGCAATCAAAACTTGGTAAGTACTCCATAAAACGGTTTATTAATATCGAATTAAGGCTCTGTTCTGCGGGATTCACAGGATTCGGCAAATCTCCGCGAAAACTCGTCCGTTAAATGCTAAAGTCACTTTCTTATCCTGTGTTTATCTTAATCTTGTGTTTCCAGCGATAAAAAAGATATTAGAGGACTTATCTAGTAATAAAGAAATCAATTCAAACAGGCTTATTTATATCACACTACCGCAGATCCGTGAATAATCGCGAGATATTATAATAGCAAATCAGAGATATTATAATAGCAAATCAAGTTAGTTAGTAAATAAAGCTTTCAGGAAAATGCAAAAAATACGAAATCTCACTTTACTTTTCAAAATTGACCCACAGAAATTTAAACAAAAGAATAAATAAGTTTTGGAAATTTTTTCTCTCTTTTTAATCTTTGATTGAACTGGTACTTTAATGAGTTATCATTTGTTTGGTTAGATTGTGGCATGACTGCCTCGATGATGGCCAACATACAGTACGAGAGGGTACCAGAAATAGAAGTTGGGAAGCAAACAGATGCTGTAGTATAACCTTCTCTCGTACTACCTCTTATCGGAGACTGACTGTCATCACAGCAATCTTCATTCTTCAACCACCACACCATAGTAATAACTCTGCATTCATTAGTTCATTATCGGCCATGTCTTCAATCAATCTTCCCTGCATTATCTACATCCATAGTATTATCCAGTTTGGTCTAAATCAGGTCATCCTCGTTACAACAAAAGCCAATCCTATAAAAGCCATTACAGTGGGATTTTCGAAATGGAATTTGCTCAGAGATGCCAAGGGGTATCAGAATGAACGAATGAGAGGCCATCTTAAAGTTTCCCGGAAAGCGGTCCAGATAGATACAGCATCCGAGTGGAGTTCTTCAAGTAAATATTGCCCGTTGAGTGGCTAATCCGAGAGTAACTTACTGTGTGCAGAATTCATAATAACCATAACGAAGCAGGTCGTTAGGGTGTGCGAAGGAATTGGGATATTTGCATAGGAACTCTGCTGATCTTTCTGATGAGACAGTGACGAAAGCAATTAACAAATATAGTTTTTTCTACCCTGATAAATCTATTTTTATTAACAGATGCATTTAAAAAAATTAATCACAGAAGATTGAACTTTAATCCCCGGGGACTAGCTACTAACAACTGTGAACTTTTCAAATATCATTTAATTATTTTTTAAATAACCTTTTGATTTTTTAGAAGTGTATATCCTCGATTTTTTCTTACTGGAGGGTGGATATCACCCCCAAGTGGTTCGCTACGTGAGTGAATTAGCAGGAATGCCCGGGTTAATGGGTGAGGTTTGTTCAGGTCTTGGCGGCAGATGTTCCTGCACACCAGCTGCGTGGCGGGCCGGATCGGAAGAGAACGGTTGAAGGATACTTTTGTCTTCTCCAGTTAGACTCATACACCATATGAAAGGTTTAAAGGCCAATTTAAAAAATATATATTATTACTTTTAATGACTCTGTTTCATACTGTATTCGTACTCTCTCTATTAAACACTTTAAGACTAAGTTGCACAAATCCCACAATTCATATCCCGTGATTTATCATGGGTCTGCATTAGTAAAGTAATAAATAGGTTAATTTTAAATGCAGAAGGAATGGACCGATCGATCACAAGGATTTTCCAAGTCCCGACAATTCCACATTGGGAATGTCATCCATCTAAATTTCAACATAAAATAAACTTGTTTGGGAACGGATTTCTTTCCCTTTACTTGTATGGATATCGTCTATTCCGTATTTCATGTGTATTATTTACCCCAAGAAAACGGAAATAGAATCACGTAACCTTCTGCAAACTCTATAATAATTGTGATTGATGGTTTTGAGACGATGTAAAGTTCCTTTGCTAAGTTTTTGCATAAATGCTGTTTGCGTTTTGTATTCGCGTGTCTGCCAACTTTTAAACAGTCGAAATAATTATTGTAATTGTTTGATTGAAGTTAATTTAATTGTGAGGTAAACGAGATAGTTATCTTTTATGAATTACACAAAAGATAACTTAATCAAAATTATTTATTTATGACTAACAACAATGCCGTCGATCAAACTTCAGGTTTCTTTAATTGTGCTTGGGTGAATGGTTCCGCGGAATGTTTCATACTTGACCAAAAAAACTGAAATTTTTTTTTTCTCCGTAAGGTTTAGTGAATATCTAGTATATGTACTACTTCATTTATTTGTGTTTCAAATTAGAAAATATGGTCCATTAAAGAAATCGATTTTTCCACGTGAAGACATTGTCCCAGAGATTTCACCTTTTGACTCAATCTTTATCCTAGCATCGCAGATATATCTCTAGATTTACTAATGAAGTACATAACTGCTCCCAACCGTTTGGAGCCAGTGATACTGAAGGTAGTGGGGAGGGGAAGAAGATGGTTAAGAGGAAGGTGGGGAAGTACCTGGCTATTCATATCTGGTCATCAAAACCATTTAAAGCAATGTTTCAATTCATAATGGTGGTTTTACACCAGAGCGATATTGAGAGTGTCTTCCACTATTTTTAAATGATTTTATTTTTTTATTGAATAAATAGTTAATATATATTAACAAACAAGTCCTGCTAAGACAATTAAATTGGCTTGTCAACAGGTGCTTAAAGTTTAGTTACATATACATTTTTATAAGTTATAATTTACATATTATATCTACAGAATTAACAATTTTTTCATACATATTAAAGTAAATATTTTTTTTCCGATAGCCAATTTTTCACAATATATTTAACCTTATTCATAGACTTACGTTGCTTTATAGTGTCAGGTAATAAATTAAATATCTTCGGTATGTTGTATTCAAACGTTCTCTGTCCGTATTTATTATTAAATTTCGGAACTATTAACCCGTCATTGCGCGTGAATCTAGTACTGTATTTATGTTCTAATTTTTCTTTATGCTGCGGGGTAAATATATACTGAATTATGATTTTTTGCCATAGAATAGCCTTAACAGGTAATGTGAAATAACACAAATTAATCAAATAAATTTCGGGTTTGAACCCGCGACCTCCAGCTTGCTAGTCGGAAGCCGTCATAGTTGCTCTCCTTATATTTGTGCGACCCGGTAAGACGTAAACTGTTATACAGTAATGTGCATTGTACCAGGGTACAGTAGTGTCCCTCAGTGTTTCATTGCGCCCTTCGTATCGCAATACTGGCTGGCTGAGCGGACTAACTTCCCGCTAAGTGGCGGGCTAACAATGCACCATCTACTACTATCCCCTGAGGCGGCCACTTATTCCCGGATTATGCAATAAAAGCATTAGTGCTGTGCAGTTACTACTACAGTAGCTAATAAATGTTCCTACATTCGTCTCTATGCTGTACAAGAGGGTGGTTAAAGAAATATTGTGTAATTTAACCAACGAAGACAATATTAACCATTCTCATACGAAAAATGTGAAACAGAAAAAGGTTCAGTTGCATCTAGGAATTGAACCCAGGACCTCTTCCTTACCGGGCAAATGATCTGACTACTGAGGAAATTCGACCATATCAACTTTTTACGGTATCATACTTGAACTTACAACTAAAAACTGTTTTTGAAAGGTGATGCTTTCAAATATTATTATTAGAAATAAGCACATCATTTTTGAAGTTTTTGATGCAAACGTAATTTTTTTTAAAACCTTACGTATTTTCGTCTAACTACTGAATTAAAATTACTAATAATAAAAAAAAACACGCGTTTATTAGACAAATGTATTGTAAAGATTACTGTCACCTCACTTTATTAGACAAATGTATTGTAATGATTACTGTCACCTCACTTTACTAGATAAATGTATTGTAAACATTACTGTCACCTCACTTTACTAGACAAATGTATTATAAACATTACTGTCACCTCAGTTTATCATGTTGGCTCTACACTCGCGCGCGAAGTCGCGCCGTGAATTCACGCCGTGAATATACGCCGCGATTCGCGCGTGAACTGTGTCCATCCACACTCGCAAAGTTTCAGTCTTGTTCGCGACTTAAAACCGCAAACCCTTTGTCGCGGGCCAAAAAACCGACAAAAATCGGGGAATGGCGCGAAGCGCGAACGCGAAGATTGCGAAGGCGTGAACAAGATCCACACTCGCGTTTCGCGGCCTTCGCGGCCGTTCGCGCCGCGAGTGTAGAGCGCGCTTGACAAATGTATTGTAAACATTACTGTCACCTCAATTTTTTTCGTTCAATATAAAAATAATTCATACTTTTTTCTCAATTTGCAGCCGGAACATTTAGTTTCAACCTAACCTCTAGATTTGAGTATAAAGCGTCGTTTTTTCTATTTCTAACACCGTTTATAATATTTCTACCATAACAACAAATTGACTCTTAGGGGATAAGTTTAAACAGAGTAAAATACCTACGTTTAATAATCCGACTGAAAACTAAAGAAATTCTTAATTCTAAGCAAAGTCCCTGTAAAACATTTCCGAGAAAACCAAGATCACAGGAAACATAAAGAAATGTTAATTAAATCCACAAATTTCCAGAAAGGTCTAACATTGAATAAAATGTGTTAATTTAAGGTTTCGGTTGAAGAAAATTATATCGGAAGAGATTACATTGCCGAAATCAAAGCCTAATGAATATGAGGGTGTATAAATTCCATTTCAATGTGTAGTTTTAGTTTTGCTTCTGCGTGGAGAAATGTTGGAAAACCCCTAAAATTTCGTAATAGGGTTGGACCGGTGGGGTTTCCTATTATTTTATCGGCGAGCGGAAAAATCAGGAGAGGAAAATAATGTGATTAGGGGTTGGTCGAATATCCCTCCCCTTTTCCACCCGCTTACGACCCCCCTGCCTAGCCCATAATTCCACTGATTATTATTGTTGAAAGAGTACTTTCAACTTTGTATCAGAGTATCCAAAAAAAGCTTATGAGGTTAGCGTTACAAGTATGTTAGAAATTAGAACAGTTATGTATCACAAATTGAGACTTCTCTTTCTTCTGCACTCCTGGAAGAGAAATTATTTGAAACTAGCTGTACCCCACCACGCATTGCTGTAAATAGAGAAACAATAGCGTGTGTTACTTTATATAAATTAGCTGTTTTAAAAAAAAAACATGTCACAGGTGATATCTACATATCTGACAAACATATGCGTATTCGAATGCAACGTTGTGTCAAAATTTCAAAGCAATCAGTAAAGAACTTCATATAGATTATTTCACAGACATAGGAATTAATAGACGAGAAGATAATGGCGAGGGGTAAAATCAACTGTTGAAGAACGAAGGGGGTTAAGCTGACTGTGATTCGTCAATAAATCAATCTGACAGTAAATAGGCATCTCGCATTATAATATCACCATTTAGTTCTTAAAAGTAAAATCTGCTTTTGAATGAATAGACATTTTTACATGGGAGCGCAAATTACTCGCCACGTTATGAACTAATTTGCGAAGTCCAAATTCGGCAAAGTAAATTTCTTCTGTTTGCAGAGTCGTAGTTAGTTTCAGAGTATTTAGTTAAGACACTTTTACAAATGTTTCATAATTTACTTACCCCAGTAAACAACGATGAGCACACTTGAGAATCGCTACATTGTGATGTGATAGTATATGTTTCTAAAACTGATCCATATAATACGGTGTGAATAAGCTTAAAATAAAGTAAAATAATGCTTACTTATGGAATGTAATACGACAATTGGGTTTATTCTCTTTTTCACATCTATTTTTACAAGTTTTCATATCACAAGTCAACATTTTGCCGTGTTATTTCGTAAAATGAACCGATGATGCCTCGACCATAGTTCGCACAAGAATGATGACGTCACGTTTTCAAATTTCACTTGAGGCCATACGCGAGCCCAGCCGGCTCCAATGGAACCGGTATGGGGAGTGGGGATAATACGCTTTTAATCACTTAGGGCAGGTCTACTAATATTCATATGTCTATGGATTATTTCAAGTTCTGTGAACGATCTATTATTCAAGTTCTGTTATTATGTTATAATTGTAGGTACGTTATAGTACTATAAATAAACTTGGTAGATAGCTGCCTCAACACAGGCTAAGCCTAGTGAGGCGGGCTATGATAAACCTTAACACATAACTACATTAACATTTCTATTATTTACATTTATTTTACCTACTGTTTATTTATTCCTTTCCGTTGATAAAATTATATACTCATCTTATTTATAAACCAATGTACACAAAACAGTCTTTCATGTATTTCTATAGTTATAGTTTGGATATTTATCACAATAAAGATATTATATTATTATTATTATTATAGTATTTTCAACTTTTAAATTAGATGAATTGTTCAAATTCTGTGAAAAAACCCTTTCTAAATATATTTTTAAGGTGTTTCCTATCAATAATTTCTGAAAAAAAACAATTTGTTATCATTATTTAAGTGAGACAAAGCCGGATAAACAGATATTTCGATTTAAACATCGTTAAAAATCTTCTTAAAAATGGTATAGGTAGATAAATAATGGTGATTATAAACGGCTAACAAAGGAAGAAGCAATACTTTTTACTTCCTTTTCTGCTAGAAATGATAATAAATCTTTTGAGTACATTTTCTCTCGCCTTTGCAATGCAGTAGACAGTTCCTACTTAAGTGCTGGCTGCGTCCAGTGCTTGTTTAGTTCCTTTTGGACTGAGGTGCTTTGGACATCGATTGCATTGAATTTATTATCAAAAGAAAGTACGTTCTTTTCAGCAGGTGGCGTGTCGATATTGAGAAATGAGATTTTCTGTGTGGTATAGTTTCATATGTGAAGATACGGCGACCGGATAAATCATCACATCTTTAAAAAGTTATATAAAGTGATGAAACAAAAACTGTATTAACTGGGTACAGTAGGTTAGGTTAGGTTAAAAAAAATTTTCATCGTTTTTAATGACTTTATATCACTTTTTAAAAGTGTGTTGAATTGTCACTGTGTTGAGTTATCATGGAACCGAAGATACTACTTAAGGTGAAGTAGATATCTAAGGAAGTTATACATAGTACTAGCTGACGTGTCCCGGCGTTGCTCGGGGTCTTATGAATGTTTTGGGGCAAAATTTTGAGTTTTTGAGGTCTCTTTAAGATATAAAATTCCTAAGTACATTATTTTGATTTATCTCATAAGGTTCAGCCAGCATTAGCAATGTAAGCGCCCGAAAATATATTTTAGATTTTTTTTTACTTTTTTTTTATTTTTTTATTAGTTCTATTTAATTACAGGTTTGATGAGAGTTACAATATATGATAATCTATAATATTTCATCTGTTTGTTCTTAGCCCTCCTCACTATTCCTGTGCTGAGGCGGACTGGTAGATTTCTTTGATATTCTGTTATTTAGTTTCTATGATGTTTTTAATACATTTTCTAGTATGTCTGTATTAATTTCTTTCACCCATGTTTTGATTTTTTCCTTAAGCTTATTTATCTTTTCTATCGTTTACTTGATTACAAAACATCGACTTCTCTCTGCTTTTTATAAATAAATTATGCATGTAATGAGCCTGGGAAGGCCAAGGCTAAGATGGAGCGACAACGTCCTCAAAGATTTGTCTGCCTTGGAGCTTCGAAACTGGAGAGAGCTGGCGCGGGACCGAGATGAGTGGAGGAAGACTCTTGAGGAGGCCAAGACCCACCAGGGGTTGTAGAGCCAAAAGTGATGATGATGATGATTATATATAAACATTCCCGGAGAAATTTTCTAAATGATAGTGAAAAGCCTATCAAAATCCGTTGCTTAGTTTAGAAGAACTAAGCGCACAAACAGACAGACGCGGATGGCGACCTTGTTTTATAATATTTAGAGATAGTACCTATATAATGCCCTACCAACTATCAATACTAATAATAAATGACCCACTCAATGGCGTAGAATTCTTCCCTTTGCACATCTAAACTTCCTTCAGAAATAAGGATAAGCTTTTAATTAATTATAAAGACAAAAAGATACACTAAGCCACTCTGGCATCTACAAACTTAGTTGCAACGATTGTACGGCAATCTATATAAAACTGTAAAACCGTGTTTCACAAGTACGGGCTTTTCAAAATTTGGCTAACATTTAATACATACTAACCATACATTTAATAAAAATACGGTTGTCCAAATAATTCATAAATATAAAGAAGGAATATCGTCTTAATAATTTAGAAACATCAGAAATATCCAAATCGAATAAAAATAATTGCACACTTTTAAATAAACAGCTAGAATTAATCGACAGTCCAATCTTAAAGTTGTTCCCTTTGTCCTTGCTATCTACCTGCCCCTCCGCCAGCATGTCTGTGATGCTCTCCTTCTCGCACATGCTTTCTCTTTTTCTTTTGTCTACCTTATCCTCTGTATTTAAACTAACTAACCATCACGCCGTTTCCCCGCAGGGGTAGCCAAACAACTCGGTCACACCACACACTTCTTGCCTCATTCACATCAATACATCGTCTCATACATACTCTTATATTATTCTGACTCTTGGCATGGCTCGACTCGAATATTTGATTCACTTGATCGTGCCATGTAGTCTCAGGCGTCCCCGACTTCTGCTATCATTTGCATTCACATCATATATTATCCTTACACTCCTTTTTCCTTATATTTTCATTGTCCTGAAGAATGGAGTGCAACCGAAACCGGTCGACCCATATACTCGTAAATCAAATAAAGTGGTTTAAAACAAAGTTTAAAAAAATCATTTATATAATTTCAAGCCACAAAGTGTTTGTTTTCTTCGATAATTTAAAATATTTTAATGGTATGGAACTCTTTTATCAAACTTACATCCGTAGAGATTGCTAATAAATGCATTATCGTTACGAATTCATTGGAATTAATTAAAATTAATGAAGGTAGAGCCGGTAGACAAGCAGCCATGTGGCCGCTTTGCTGGACCTGTATTAACTACCATGTATTAGAATTGAATAAATATCTATGTAATCATTTTTTTAAGTACAGGTGACATGCCCAAGAATATACATTTGGCAATCTACAGCAGGATGGTTTAGCAGCACAACGGAAATGGTCTGTAATCTATCAAATAATTGATTGCACAAAAAAATGAGTGTATAACATTTTCAGCTCGTCTAATTTGATGTGACTCACTTTCATTCAATATGAAGGGCATTATTTCCGATGGCAACCTTATAGGTCCTTAAATCCACAATCCACCGAACTGTGTTAAAGACGGCCGTAACTCATCCGGCGGCCCACAAACCTTCCCCTACCCCCTCACCCTTTACTCTCTAACTCCCGTCCGTCATCTCGGCATACCCGGCTAGAAGATATCTCGATCACCCGCGGTCGTAACGATACATTTTATCGCCTCCTCAAGCTCCTTACCCCCCCCCCCCCAAACAAATCTCCACCCCCACGAAACAACTCTAGTCCGATGGCCGAAGAAAAACAATACCGCCTGGTATTTTTAATGTTCCGGAAAATGAAATAAGGGATGATCTACTACTAAATTAGTATTGTAGTATTGACAATATTATACTACTAAATAAATATTGTGGTATTTACAATACTACACTACTAAATTAGTATTTTAGTATTGACAATATTACACTACTAAATAAATATTGTGGTATTGACAATACTACACTACTAAATTAGTATTGTAGTATTGACAATATTATACTACTAAATGAATATTGTGGTATTGACAATACTACACTACTAAATTAGTATTGACAATATTATACTACTAAATAAATATTGTGGTTTTGACAATACTACACTACTAAATTAGTATTGCAGTATTGACAAAACAAAATAAAATTATAATTGGTAAAATTATTCGTATTCCGGTTGAAAACGGAACTACAGGCCATTAACGAATGACAGCTGTCAGTAAAAACCCAAATGTTTTATGGGGATGTCAAAATTTGTATGTGTTCATAATAATTCGAATATTTTCGAATTTCGTTACTATATTTATTGGGATAAACGCAGCTGCATGAACACATTCTAAATGTACCAATGGCCTTTCATCACGTTTTTAACAGGATTATAATAAATCAGCAATACTCATTTTTCTCCGTGTACCTACGATAAATGAAACACAGATCTTTCTTTGATGGGGTATTTACACAAACTATGAATACCGTTAAAAATGTGTGGAAGATTTAAAGTTCATTTTTCTGATACTGATCATAATACTAAAAACGTTTAATTTTAATATTTTCATTCATTGATTTAAAAAAATCTAAAACCTCATATTCCGAATCTGTTCAACTAGCTACAAAGCCATTATGACGTAGAAAACGCCACTGACTGGTAAGACGACTGGCTCCGACTTTTTGGATGAGTGTTATTAACGACATCTATGGTTCAAATTCGTGATTTGGGTAGGGTTTTTCAGTAACTCCCAATACGATTAATTAATTGAACGGTAAGCTTTGGCGTCTTGAAAAATCGCACAGATTTTCTGCCAAGCATTCCTAAGTCAATGCATTTTTTTTTCATTTCGATAATCATTTCCGTTAAGAGCTATGGAACTTTCAAAATATCGATAAAAATATCAACCTTCCGGGAGAAATTTTCTAAATGATAGTGAAAACACTACCAAAATCCGTTGCGTAGTTTAGAAGAACTAAGCGCACAAACAGATAGACGCGGATAGCGACTTTATTTCATACTATTTCTTCAATAAGAAAGAATAATGTTGAAGACGGGTAGTAAATCTAGGAACTAGTAGAAAGTTTTATAAAAATTAAAAGCCTCCTGTATACTATTATTGTATATAGATATATGTGGCGAAACGCTAGTAACATAATATTATTACGTGTATCGCCAGGAAGTAGGCTGGGGGCGAGGAAACCTGCTGGGGAGGGGAAGAAGGTGGAAAACTTCAGGGGGTGGTTTCGGAAAAATACGTTCTGCTTCGTATTAGGAAAATTTATGGGGGCAATCAAGCCGTTTACGGCCCGGGGCTAAATAGACAAATAACAAGTGGATATTTATTTATATGTTACGCCACTGGTAGCGGCGGATTCCTCGGGGATATTAGAAAGTATCGTTGTTTTGCGTTAGCGAGAAGATGAAGACGAAATAAAGAATACATTAATAAGATACGCACGTAAGAAATGAGAAGATAAATATGAGAATAGTAGTTATATTCAGAATTCGCAAGGGGATACTCTCAGCATCGCCCTGGTAAAAGTTCACCGTTCTGAATCAAAATCAACGTGCTTGGTGAACATATCTGATAGCCAGGTTGTTGTCAACCTTCCCCTTACTTACTCTTACCATGTGGGGAATGCTATACGATCCCAATGATTACGGACAGAACTATTATTGTGACAATTATACTGGGGTTTCAGTCTACAATTCATTTTCTTATAAAAAAATTACACACCATTGGTAACTTTTGTGCTATGTTAGCTGATGTTTCTAATATGCCTCTATTGAAGTATAAATCTGTACTAATTTAACTTTTTAGCTGTGCATATTTCAACGAGGTCACTGCATGACAGGTTTTTTGATTTGTTTTTGTTTGTTCTTCATTTCTTTCACTAGATTTGTACTAATGTAGGTATATTCTTTTGTCTTGTTTACTCAAACAATCTAATTTTTTTCTTTCTTCTTTCTATATTGTACTATAACTGTAAATAACTATCAATATGTAAATGGCACTTGTGCTGTTAATTCCAAGTAAATTAATTAATCAATTGCGAAGCTATATATGGTGGGTCATCAAATAATAATATTTGGCTAATTTATATAGCGCCGTTTTCGTGAGAAATCACCTCAAGGGCGTTGTAAAAATATATTATACTTGAATTAATTGAGAATTGAATTAATTGAGATGAATTAATTAATACTTGAACGGCCCCTTACGACTAAGGCCTATAACTACTATCTTAATAAAATATATATTTACATAATATGTAGAAACTTATAACATAACTAAAATTGACATTAACAATCTAATTTTACAAGCGCCAGAAGATGGAGTAAGTTCTAATATATTAGGGTGTTTTTGAAATTAGTTTTGATTATTACCTGGAAATATAAATGAATGAAGTGAATGAATGAAATTAATCGTCGATCATCAACGCATTTAAGAGGAAGCTGCCAGCCAAAAATGTGTATATTCTTGGTAAACCTTATATCGTAGGTAATAAGCATTAAAATCGCTTGACAAACGGAGTCTAGAAACGTTAGATTTCAAGCACAAAACTGGTTTTTATTTATTTTGTAAATAATTTTATAAGAAAGCAAAAAAGCTAATCAAGTAAAACTGTCCCAGATAATCTTAGCTATAATACTGTATTTTTTTAAAGTTGTTTCCTTTTTGCGTTCATACATTTATATTGAAAAAAAAATTTTTAGTAGTTTACATTTATATTTTTTATTGAGTAAATTATTATTTTATTTGTATTCTACTCAAGCGAAACGTTAAGAAAACCTTCAATTTATCTAAAACATATTTTTTGGTATTCATAATGTAACCAATTCGTTATAAAGATTAATCAAAATAGTGATTTGGCATTAAGCTTCGCCTTAAATTATTCATTTGCCAACAATTAAGCCGATTGACGTGTTATGTTCCTGCTGATATTGTCCATTGTCCATTGGTAGGCAAGTCAATAGCATTTTGACTTTATCATAAGTAGTTGAACGCAATCACTAGAGAATTATGTGCGTGAATCATCAATTACGGTATAACAAAAGAGGTAAGCGATGAACGTGAAAAACGGTATAAGGAGACTGTACGACTTGGAAGTGCATGGTTACAGATATCGAGGACGCCCGAGGAAGACATTGCACGATCAAGTGAAACCCAGTTGTCAGGGGTACTCTAGAATTTACAACCACAACACTTTACCCAAACCTATAAACACAGAGTAACGACGGGTACACGTCAGCTGGTTTGATGTAATTAACAACTAATATTATTATTATAACGTCGCGACCTTTATTAAATAGCGTATTTTCAAACTATTTATTAAGTGGTGTTCAGATTAGTATTTTATAGGTAAGATATGAATCAATTCACACTTATAATTTACAACATAATCTGAGACACGGTTAATAGCGTTTATGTGTACAGCAACCAAAATAATCGTGCCTTAGCTATAACCTATAACCACAAAACAACATAACAGTTTGACCTATTGAGTTTTGGTACCAGCACTGACGTATTGTAGAGAGGCTGGACTGAACATTGATGTATTATATGGTGACCGGATAAATCATCAAAAAGATAATTCATAACATCTTGAAAAAGTTATTTAAAGGACATGGAAAGTGATGAAACAAAAAATTTATTAACTGGGTTATCACATTGTAGTCGGGACCTTGAAACAATAGACTCTAGCCTATAGCGGGTGTTTTTCGCGATTAGCGAAAAAATATATCCTCATCCCTTTCGTTAGTATCTGAAGACATTTTTGAAGGGTAAAAGAAAATATCAATTAAATAAATTCCACTAAAAAACACGTCTGTTTTGTAACTCTGTAGATCAGGGGTGCTCAAACTTGAACTGCTGGCGATCTACCTCAATATTATTAGATTCCGATCGATCGACTCTGAGAGGCTGCAAGTATGTGTGATGTAGGATTGTAGTTTATGTAGGTAGGGTGTATCGTGGCGCATGTATAAGTGTATATATAGGGACGTTGCGTAATTGCATGGCCACGAATCCACATAGAATTTGGAGGAACGACAGAAATTAGTTCGCAATATGCATTTTTTTAGTCAAGGTAGGTGGAGGTCTGCACTAAAAAGTCGATGAAAAAACTTATATTTATTCAAAATTGCAAGTTTATTGGTCCTTACAAAGAACAAACGAGTTTTAGTTTCTAAACTTAACTAAATAATGACTTTGGATGTTGAAGCGTGGCACTGCATGACCTCAGAATATTTTTCATACGATGGTACGTAATTACCGAGTGCTAATCGCAAGCACGATGACATATGTTCGTCAGTTAGTCGATTGCGATATTTTGACTTAATTATCTTCATTTCAGAAAATGCAGACTCGCACAAGTAAGTTGACCCAAACATTGCGAATACGAAATTTGCCAGCTGTTCCAGAACACTCCGTTCAGTAACTCAGTCCGCTACAAGCTACAAATAAATAATAAAAAAGAAGGCATGAAAAATGGGAAATTTTCTCGAGATCGACTCAAAAAGCACTCGAGATCGACCTGTCGATCGCGATCGACCGTTTGAGCACCCCTGCTGTAGATCATAACTAAAGTACGTGTATATTAGCGCCACTCTATCTTCACAAGTAAAGAGTGCCGGGAATACATCCAATTGCTAAACAATTTTTGTGTTATCTCTCATTCAGGAAATGATTATTGTAATAACATCCTCGGGATTATCTCATAAAAGTAAAGGTCCAATAAATTTATAACACGTCATAAAAATATAATAGGTACTCATATTCCCAGTACAACTAACAAACAATCTTTGAAATTTAACACGATAAAAATTGCCTAATTATTGCAAGAGTATGTGTGTACATAAAAGAAACAACGGCTTATCTTTTTTTGTTATATGTGTGTGTAGTTAGTAATGTCTTCAAGCGTTTAGATTAAATAGTCACGGGAAACAATAATAATAATTTTTCTTCCTCGCCTTTGAAGTGGAGCCGGCGTATAGGGTATTTTTACCCGTCCCGCCGATAAGCACCAGTCGGCCGCGCGGGTAAAAATACCATTCCCGCTCATAGTGTGTTATGTAGGTTAGGTTTTAATTTTATTTTTTTCATCTGTGTTATCATGGAACCGTATTATATATAGATGTGACAGGAAGCGAAAAAATAGGTTCCGCTTTTTTCCTCCATCTGACCTTCAACTGACCTCCAACTCTCCCAACGCACTAACTAACACTACCGAATACGGTCTACGCACACCGCTTATCGCGTTCTAATAATGAACCAAGCGCCTCTTATTGTAGCTCTAAAAGACTGACGTAGACTGAATGCCGTAGAAGAAATAATATTTTCACCAATTAAAACTGGGCAACAACTAAAAAAAAATAAGGTTTGTTGAAAATAAGATTACTCAGTTTCACTATAAACTAAATTTGGAAATCACAATAATTTATTTATTATTACGTTACAGCAATGTGCAAACCGGTATCGATACAATCATGCATTCGTCGTGGTATTGTCGCGTTGAGCGCTGGAGCGAAACCGGTTTGGGGTTACTATAAAACAGTGATGGACACAAAGTTACGGTGATCAAAAATAGCAATTTCGCTTTTATGTGCGTCCTGCGTGACTCTAGTTCTGTGAATTCAAATTTACGTCATTTTCATAAATGGAACTGATTATGTGAAGAATTCAGACAAGCCAAAGCACCTACCTATTCGTGTCAAGAATTCTGACTATCCTCTGATTTATCATGGCCTGGGATATTCATGAAAAAATACTTATTTTGAAAAAATGTGATAATTCTAAAAATTAAAAAAAAAATAAAGACACAAAAACTGCCCCCACTTATTGAAAAGAAAAAATATTATGTGAACATACTAATAAACTAAACGTTATACAGTTTCCCAGCAGGTGTAGGCAGAGAGCCACACACCTTTTTCTAATTTGTTGTGGGGGGTTTTGGTACCGCCGCCACGGGAACCATTTACGTCCGTTACTCCTGGACACACGATTCCTAGATTCCTTCACAACCCTCATACATCTCCTTGCTTTCCTTAAAAAATACCCTCGACAAAGCATCCCAAAAAATGTCATAGGCCCCAGGAGAAATTATTTTCCTCAGGAGAGTAGGGTTGATATTAAAAAAACCTTGGAACACACTCCTTGCTTCATCCACATTCATAAATCTTCTCATATGTACTAATTAGTGAGTAAATATTTGATTTTACTTCCCAGAATGAACATGCCAATAATGTTTATTTTGTAATTAACACACTAGCGTTAGAATTTGTGATATTTCTTTTAAAACCTTATAAAACCTCATCGTATGACCACATCATTCAACAGTCACTTTTAATATTGATGACATCATATTATTATGTATCATTCATGATTCACGACGAATTATAATAATTTACAAAACCTTGCAAAATATTAGAAATTATTTAGAAGCGCATTATTATTTATTTTTCCAGGAAAATCCCAGAGTATAGAGATAATAAATGAAAGCCAATTTCGTTTGATTATCGTGAAATCAAATAATGATAATAGGTACCTATCCATAAAAAAATACCAACCATACATAAAGTATAACAACGCTAGAAGCCCGTAGTCAAATTGCCGGAATTATTGAACATTGATTTTCATTTAATGAGATTTAGCTATGAACTTTTCCATGATACAAAAAATCCTAGATCGACCATTGTGCGTTAACTATCACGCAGATTACGAGTACCCAAAATTACTATCCTCTTTATATTAGCTTAAATACTTTACATACCATTTTAGTATTTTACGTATTTCTGCGCAAATACATAAGTTATCATTGATAATTGACTGAATAATTGGGATTTCTATATTTTAAAAGCCCATAAGATAGAAAAATACATGGGGTCGTCGGAAGACCCACTTGGTTACAGACGATTTGTTTGGAATCTTGGCCTGTCAAGATTTAAAAAAAGATAAAATCTAACCTTTAAAAAAAACTAACTTTAACCTTTAAAATCTTTACCTTTTGACATTAGAAACACACAAATCAAAACTTTATTTAAAAATAAAATCATTGATTACCTCCAATAAAAATATACATTGAACTATTTCATAACATTCTAAAAATTGTGCCTACTGTGTATATATATGTATAATATGCCTTTTGGTCAAACTGAAACTTTATTAATTAATTATTTAAATTTATTATTGCTTCGCCTCCACCTTCTATACTCGTTCTTGAATTGTATTTTATCTGGCATTTTCACAATATTGTATTAGCTAAAACCTAGTTAACAACCACTATGTAAATTGCCATCTCAACACAGGCGTTACACACCTAGTGAGATGGGCAATACGTCACTATTGTAACTAAATGTAATATTAAAATAAAATAAATAAATAAACCTCAGTGTTTAATATTGAAACAATTTTGTGATTATTCCACATTCCAATGTCCTATTCAAATTGTAATTTCCTTTTGTTCCTTTCCTAAAAAGACCGACGCCAGTGTTATCCATTTATTATTAACACCCATATGTGATTTGTTTTATGCAGAGTGCATTTTGTTTCGCCTATGTGGTTTTGTCGTTTAACCACCGGTAACATAAACGCAGGTTTCGAAGTCATCTTACTCTACTACTACTACGTCTTCAATCAATCTTCTCCTGAGGGGCGAATCCAGTTCTACTTAAGCATAATGTACTTCCTTTAAGTTAACGACTTTTTCACTATCATCCGAGAGAACCAAAATCGCAGTTAACAAAAAGTCGTTAATTTTAAGGTTAAAGACTACAACCGGAATCGCCCCTAGTTAATGAAAATTCGTTAATATTAAGTTTAAGAACAATCCCTTATCCTTAACTAGAACCGGAACCGTCCCTAGTTAATGAAAATTTGTTCATATTAAGTTTCAGAATAATCCTTTATCCTTAACTAGAACCGGAATCGAAACTAGTTAATAAAAAATCGTTCAAAAAATCGACAACAATTTCTTAGAACCGGACTAGATGATGAAAATTCGGTCATTTTATGAAGAACAATTTCTTATCCTTAACTAGAACCGGAATCGTCCCCAGTTAATGAAAATTCGTTCTTTTTAAGTTTAAGATTTTTATTTTCAGTTTTTTTTTTTTTTTACTCACAAACACACAAGATTATATATTAAATGTATTATTTTATCTTATATTGTAGATTGTATTTAGATTATATTTTCATTTTATAAAATGAAGGTCTCAGCACGGGCAAGCCACCCAGTGAGGCCAACATTACTGGAAAACTTTGAAATGTAAAAAAATATTGTACCAAATAAAAAAAGAACATATCCTTATCCTTAACTAGAACCGGAACCCCCCATATTTAATGAAAAATTCGTCCATTTTAAGGTTGAGAACAATTCCTTATTCTTAACTAGAACCGGAATCGCCCCTAGATATAAAATCCATTCATTTTAACGTTAACAGCAATTACTTATCATTGACAAAAAATCCATTCATTTTAACGTTAAAAGCAATTCCTTATCCTTAACTATAACCCCTCTGGATTATTATTTTTGCTCCCACGATGTGACTAGGATATTGGTGGTAATTTTTTAAATCAACTTAAGTCTATTTTTATAATGCTGACGACAGGCCAAACTTTCACTAATTTCAAAAGCTGGAGTTGCGGGGCGGAAAATACAAGTTACGGAAGAGCTTAAATTAAAACAATGAATAAATAATATCGAAGCGTTCGTGATTTTAGGTATCGATACAATTCGGGTTGTTGACGATTGAAGTTTTGTTTGGTAACGATAATTACTGCTCCATTATTTATTCATATTAAGTGCATTATAAATACATGGATAGGGTATGGAATGTCGTTGACTTACGTGTGACGCAAATATCGCATTGTTTTGTAGAGGTATCTGAAGGAACTTACCTGTAAAGAGAAAAAAAACATTGTTAGAGACGTAGAATCAAGAAGGCTTCATATATATTGACAGTTATATTTCTTAAATGCGCTGTCAGAAGTCAGACAAATTGTGTGTATTAATGTAATAAAATCAAAATAAATGTAATATTTCTAAACGTACCCGAAAACGAAAAACTGTTTCTGAAAGGTAATGAAATACGATTTCAAAATTTAATTATTAGATATAAACATATAATTATAGTGATTTGTTTTTGGGGTATTATGCCGTGTTACGCTACCTCCTTCTTTAGCCAGCGATTCCTTTTTTTTTAAATTTATTTATTTTATTTTATTTTTTCATTTAGGAGAAAAACCAGATACAGATATCAATAGCAGTGGCGGTTTTCTCTAAAGTGCGTTTGTGCGGCGAACCCCCATTAAAAATATGAGAAAATAAAACATCCTTGTTTTATAATAATATAAGCACATTATAGATAGCACGCTATTAAAATTTCGCCTTCAAAACCCGCGCCACCGAAAAGTACGATGCCTATTCCAAATTTGTGCGAGTTAAAATCCGCGCCAAACTCTCCATACAAAATAATCTTAGCCGGTACAGACCCTATGACGGTGATATATACAACATTTGGTCTTTCTTTGCAAAAATAAGACAAATTGTGTGCGCCGAACACGCGTTGTGATATCACGTGACCTCCGAACATTGACGAATGTAACCGAAGAAACCCGAGAACTTCGCGGCCGACGTTTAACCTTTGAACCATAGGGATGCAAGTTAAGTGTTATTTTTTTATGTTATATTATGGTATTTAACTTTGTAGTCATTTTTGTACATATTTTTGTTTTCTTGTTTCTGCATTTCTCCAACCGTTTGCTTATGGCATTTGTAAATCTACTACCTATTTTTAAATTTATTTCGTGCCACCTTTATTTGTTTTTTTGATGTTTTAAAATATCTATTATATATTCTACGAAATTATTCTTCTCTAAAAAACAATAATAATTAGCAACGTACCTACATTGAGTGCTATAAAAACATTAAACAATTTAATTCCTATAAAACTTTTCTCATTATCTAATAATTGTGTCTAGGTAAAGTGATTTAAAAACAATAATATGTAGGTACCCCTCCCACTAACTTTATTTAAGTTGTGTGACTGCTGCCGTATTCGACTATTTGACGTAGGACAACAGTAAGTAAATTTTAATTAGATATGTTTATCTTCTCTTGAATTTCTGAACCCCCTGTTAAAAAAACCACGAACCGCCACTGATCAATAGACAAGAATATACAAAACATCAACTAGAGAATTCACCTGCATCCAAACTATTTCTCACGAATTGACTTAAACAGCAGTTAAAAACATTTACAAATATTTTGACTTATAAATAGGGGGAAAATATATACATAAGAATATTATTTTACAAATAGAGATATGAAAGAAATGCGTAATATCCTTATAAGAATTTACAATTATTTCGGACAGCATTGCAGTCTCCATCATCAGGACAGATGTGTAATCTTAGGTTGTGGTGAAATGTGTTCTTATATTTATGAAGATGCGATACCGTGTTGCCAGCTCCAACCCTCTACATATATTTTCAAAAGTTAATACAAACAGAAAATAATAAATGCGCAACAAAAAGCGAAATACATGTCTTATTATAAAGTCAAAACAAAAATATAATAAATATTAACGCGGACCCATAAAAAATCACTGGATAGTCTGAATTGTTGACAGATCAGTTCTAATTTTGAAAATGACAAAAATTATACTGTGTTTGAAACATTATCTATGGTACTTTATTGCTTGTCTAAACTGTTCACACAATTATTCCAATTTTGAAAATGAGACTAAAATTCAAAGCATTGAACTAAAGCATCTCCTAGCATCTCTGCATACATGAGACTCCTCAGGCTGAGATGGGCTGGGCATGTACAGAGAATGCCGGATACACGCGTCCCAAAAAGAATTCTGACTGGTCACCCAGGTGGAAAGAGAAAAGTGGGAAGACCCAGACTGAGGTGGGAAGATGAGGTAAGAGGGGATGCAGCACAGCTTCTCCAGGTGACAAACTGGAAGTCAGCCGCTGAGGACAGGAGGAGTTGGAGGCGACTGTTGCAGGAGGCCAAAGCTCGATATGGGCTGTAGCGCCAACGAAGAAGAACTAAAGCTACGCAGGACAGACAAACAACCGAAATTAGTAATTTCGATTAAAAGAATCACCAAGTAATTTTAAAATAACAGCATTCACATCAACAAAAAAGGTTCGAGTGTAGACGTAATCAAATGATTTGTTACTAATAACTTGTATACAAATATTTTCGAAATCACAAAAAAGTTTTTTTTTTAATTTTTCAAAATCTGAATCCGTCCTTAAAACGTAGAGAACCTCCCTAATTCAATCTTTTCCAGAGGTTCATCCAAATTTCGTGTATTATTACACAGCTAACAATATGGCCGGAAGCTTAGGAGCCCAGCCGCTAATACAGCCTGGCGCTATTTCGCGGCGGGAAGTAGTAGCAGCACAAGGTAGAGCCTACTTCCGCCTCGGACCGGAAGTGGCGGCGGAGAAGCGGAAGCGGCGCGGCCGTTCCGGCGGATAACCGGGCGCGGATTAAGTGCGGATAATCTGCAAGGCGCCAGCACACCTCGGAATTAGCGGGAATGCAGGAGGAACGGGGAGTAAGTAATACGTCACGCAGAGATTTCATTTTAAAGTTGTTGATACAGATTCAGAAACGAAACGTTCCTATAAATGACTTTAACCGAGTTTGCAGACCATATCTGAATATTAAGGTACTTATCAACCTTCCTATTTTCCATCTCTTCCCCCCACCGGTAACTTAAGCCTAACAATTTGTGATGTCATGACTGGCTCCGGAGTTTCGCGAGCAGTTGGGACTCTTGTTCGATATTCAACTATAAAAAAGCCTCTAATAAAACCTAACCTTACTTCTATCTTAACCTATTTATAACTTAACGTCACTTACCTAATGCTCCATCTAAATCTAACCTAACTAAATTGTTATAGAAACAATATTAATTACATACAATGCGCCTTCAACATTATTACACGATTGACATTTTTCACGTGAGAATGGGTCGCTTTTACGACTCGTTCTTGTGTTCCACAGGTCGGCTGTGGAATGAGTTTCCTTCCACCTACAGCATGGGTCTCTTCAAGACCTGCATTCATTCCTTTTTAATTTCCTCAAAAGAACATCCACACAGCTTCCAAAGATGACAAAGATCAGTTAGCTATTTTCAACCTTCCTAAAGCGCCCTAGGTACAATATTAGAGCTAACGTAAAATAAAGTCATGAAATCATCGAAATAATTTAAACGATACAAAAAAAAACAAATTATTATGCTGCATAATCTTAAACATAATAATACTATCTTAGTTCCAATCTTTAGAATCTTACAAAAACAAGGTTAAACGTTGAGCAGTTGTTAGTAGGCACTCAATCCTTGCTTTCTAATCTATTTCTACTGCTTTGTCTATAATGATAAATGATCCAACCATTGTTTCACCAAGGACAGAAAAATAAAATTGAAATAAAACATAAATTTAAAAACGTTGCTATTATTAAAAATAAAAGATATTAAAATTTATAAAGCTATATTGTACGATTTACAAGATTTGCTGAGAGATAAGGCGAAAGATAAAAATACAGGAAATTGGAGTCTAGACCTAGACCGTTGAACGTGACGCCGTGGCACTCCCTATACTCCCGTTTCTGGTACAAGTTGTTTAGGAAAAGTTTGAGGAAGGGGATTTCTAGTTTACAGGATGCCTATTTTTATATCTATCAAATGTTTTGTTGAAGTCTGATAGTTACCGTTCTCGGTAATTTGTTTCGTCAGCGTATAGTCTTGTGGGATTGTTGTTGTCCGTCAAATTTATGTCATATGTATGGATTTTGAACAAAGAAGGGGATAGCAGGGAGCCTTGTGGCACTCCCGCTGTCATAAATCTAGTGGAGGAAAGAACGGCATTGATTCGAACTTGGAAAGTACGGCTGCGAAGGAATGAATTAAGTATGATTCTATGCCGGTCAAACATTCTCAGTATCGCCCTGGTGTAAGGACACCATTCAGAATTGAAACGTTGCTTGAAATGGCTTTGACCGTGTTTGGTGACCAACTCTGAATAGCCAGCTACTTCCCAACTTCCTTCTCCTCCTCACTACCATTAGCCTCACAACATACCCCAATTGGGTTTGCCATAGTCTCACCGGCTCCAGACGGTTGGGAGCAGTTTCAAATTTAAAAAAAATTATAGATTAATAGGTTAAATTAACAGAATAGTATAAATACAAATAGCAGTATAAGCTTTATATATTCAGTAGGGCATCAATATAAATCATCTAACCCGTGCTAAGCCACCAAACGTGGAGAACCACTTGGGGTGACCTATGGTAGGGGTGTTGGTTATCTAATAAATGGTTCACGGGGCGGCTGTACCCATACCCTCCTACCAAATTGAATGAAAATTAGATAATCCGTGCAGCTTGGTCGTAGCTCGGCGACATTCGGCAAGTTTCTATGCAATATCTCCCTTTGATTTACTATCTAAGATCAGCATAGACGTTCAACAAACCGAATATAATCAAACAACCTGTACGTATATTGTTTAGCTTTAGCACATTGATACAGACGTATTATTACAAGCGGAGGCACCGACGCTTATCCATTTCCACGTGCAGACGCGCCCGCAATTCGCCTTCGGTAATTGCCACAATAACGGCCTACGAAAATAACAATAAAAAAATAACCCACAGAAAAAGACGGACGCAAGTAAAATTGCCGAATTTGTGGAGCAATTCGACAATAAAATCTCGGGGAAACCGGGTTGGTTAACGCCTCGGAATGGGTGTTAAGCTGGTTAAAGGAAATAAAAACAAAAAGACGTAAATTACATGTATGTACAACATGAATAGGGGAACCATTCGTAATAATAATAAGATTTGGGGAGAAAAGCAATGGCTTATTTTTATTTATTTATTGTTCTTTAAAGTATTATCCCGTTAAACTACAATTAAGCATTTTTGTTGTTTGTTTTTGGGGTGTTATGCCGTGTTGCGCTAACTCCTTCTTTAGCCGACGTTTCGGACAGCGTTGCAGTGTCCATCATCAGGGCAGATCCGGTAGATCCGAAGATGCTTTTGGCCGTGAGAATCTAAAAACTTACCTACAATTAAGCAGTTTGTCAGCAGGATATACATGTTCAATTACAATGTAAATATGTATTTAATATTTCAGATTATTATTATTGGCACACAGTCTAAAATAACACTAAATCTACATGCTACTAAATAACAACTTATTTTATTATTATTATTATTATTACACGCCCTAATGGGCTTTTACACACTACAAAGTTTAAAAGTAGAGTATCACAGTTATTATAGATTCTACAAAATTAAAACAATAAAGGAAACATAATACAACGAAAAAAGAAAAAAATATTAAATGTTACAACAAAAGCATATAATAAAATATGATACATTAGTAAAAATGATAAGAAGTCTCACATAAATAGATATTCAAAATAAAAATAAAAATATATATATTGCGGAAATTATAGATGTCTATTTGTGTCTCGATTGATTGATAGTGATGATTAGTATAAAGTATTTCTACGTGAGTCATGTTTTCAGCATATATCTGAATATATTTGGGTATTTACAATTTTTCATTTTAGTTGGCAACATGTTGGGCACGTTGTATTCTAGGGTTCGCTGTCCGTATTTATTGCAATATTTTGGAATAAACAAGCCTTCATACACTGTGAACCTAGTGTATTGTTTGTTAATGTTCTAATTTATTTTTATATTCAGAGTCAGATATACGCTGAATCAATATTTTGTCTCGTGGCAAGGCCTGCACAGGCAAGATATTTAAGTTTCGATACAACAATGAAATGAAGTCTAGTGAAAAAATATTTTTTGAAACTAGTAATTTAAGCATAGAATTTTGTACTGATTACAGGTATTATAATATTCATGATATTAGCTGTCATACATAACAAAATATAAATATTTTTTATTTCTTTTTTCTGCTAATTCAACTCTAGTAGTTTATCGTTAGGAAGACAATGATTTCGTCATTGAACACTATCTCGAAAACCTTAAAGACAGAATTCAAAACTAAACCTAAAACTCACTTTTTCGACAGTCATCCATAAAATCAGAAACCTTACATCTTCACAGTTCGCGACATCGTAAATAACTAAATGTAAACAACCAACTATTGGTATGCTTTATAAGTTCAGTTCATAGAAATTCTCCAGTCAGTCCTGAATTGTCGAGTCTGTTAAAAGAAATATGAACTCTACTTGTGCCACTAATCTTTTAACCAATGTAATATCATTAATGTAAAACATCAAATGTAAAATCAATGTCCAGTGTTTTTTTTTCTATAGTGTTACTCTAAGTCGTAAACTTTTTAATAAAAGTGTGTTTATCTGAAGTGACCTGTCAGGTAAGTATGTTTTTCCGTATCTGTTTGTAAATAATAAAATTATCAAATAAATCATTACGCCATTTCCCCGCAGGGGTAGTCAGAGAGGACGGACCGCCAAACAACTCGGTATTGGAACACACTCCTTGCCTCATTCACATTCATACATACTCTTCTATTATTCTGACTCTTGACATGACCCGATTCAAGTATCCAATTCACTTGATCGTGCCATATATTCTCCTTACACTCCTTTCGATTTACATGCCCAATGCATCTAATTATTATTATTTAACTTTGAGAATATCACTTTATTTAAAACAACAACCAAACCGGTTTCGTCACACTCGTGCTTTTGTAAGGGCATTTCATATCTTCTCTGACAAAGGAACGTTTGCATCGAAATCAGCGTTTTCTTGTAAACAAAGTTATATGCTTCATCCACATTCGTAAATCATTTTTGTTATTTACCCCTTGACGTAGATCTGGCTCAAATATTTCATTCTCTTTGGGTGCAAAATAATTACTCATCTTCCTGTGACATACCCGACATTTTCGTTCAACCACTTGCGCGTCATATATTCTTCTCTTGAACTTTTTCCCGAAAGCATAATATTAAAACAAATTAATAAAGTTAACAAGGAATACAAAAATACCCTAAAGGCAAAAACTCAAAAGCACTTCAGGTCCATCCTTAATAATAATTTAATTACTTACTCGTACTAAATACGGTAAAATACTAATTTCAGTTGTGTGTAGTAATTCCGGTTCATTAAATGAATAACATGGATTTGCTTTAATAATAATGATTGGATCATTTCTATAGCGCCTTTTTCGTGAGAAAACCTACAAAATGACTTATATTTTCGATTTATGTGACTAAAAACTAAGACTTATAATTAGTGACTTAAAACTATAATATTTTTATGACCGAGTAAGTATTTACACAATAATGCTATAATATTATTTAAAACTTAAGGCTAAATAGTGTAATTTTCAAAATTGGTACTGATTGTGGAAACAATTCACACAAGCGATAAAGTAGGTACAAAAATTATTTTAAATAATTAATAATAATTCTACATATGAAATATTTATATTTTGTTAAATTTTGGCCAATGTCGTAATTTTTCAAATTTACTAATAATAATTGTATAAAATACACAAATTTAGGAAATGATATTAAAAGAATTTGGCATTCTTAGACTAAAAAAATATTACCATTTGTTATTTCGGCTACTGGCATTATGCCTAGCTCTCTCATTCAAAATTTAGGCGTATTAGATCACTCAAAGAATTTATTTATAAAAATGAAAAAAAAGTCATTTTAAATACATGTAGGATTACGAAAGATTTTTTAAATATTTATACCGAGGGATCAGTAGGATTTATAGGTCCAATCAGAAGTTCTACCGAGCCGAACCCTCTGATATGAAAATATCTGGAGTAGGTGAATTATTTTCCCATTTGATCTTTGGTGAGTTGACGTGTTGTTCTTGTATTGATTTGTATTTATTATGCTTATATTATAATGCACTTGCATAATGTGGATTGACTAGATGATCACTTGTGGAAAAGTGTGTGAAAGGGTATAGTTTTTCCCGTGGGGAAGATTTAACTCGGACATAAAGTCGGCATAAATAAAATTTATAGTGCCGTATCTTACATAATATTACACGAATAAAACATTACGCATTACTTTATTACATTACCTTTATAATGATTGGATCGCATAATTTGTACATGTTCCCCATTGTCTAGGATCGTTACATATAAATATAAAGACTTGCTTCTCTGTAATTCTGTAATGATGCAAATAATCGGGCTTAATTATGCCATTATTTTTTAAATTTCTCACAGCACGAATGCGACCTTTTTCCGTGAGACATTCAATTTGTGGGTATTTTCTTTAAAAATTAAGTCATTTGACGTAAATGAGGTGCGGTCCTAACGCTAAATGCTCATTTACAACCTCTCTTTCTGTTCCACGCGTCTATAATAAGAAAGAGGTAGAGGTTACAGTGAAACTGTTAGAAATGAACCTACTCATAGTCCTGCTGCCGAGAGACCCGTTGGAACCTCTCTTTCTGTTACATGCGTCTTTAATGAGAAAGAGGTAGAGGTTACAGTGAAACTGTTAGCAATGAACCTACTCATAGTCCTGCTGCCGAGAGACCCGTTGGAACCTCTCTTTCTTTTACATGCGTCTTGAATGAGAAAGAGGTAGAGGTTACAGTGAAACTGTTAGCAATGAACCTACTCATAGTCCTGCTGCCGAGAGACCCGTTGGAACCTCTCTTTCTGTTACATGCATCTTTAATGAGAAAGAGGTAGAGGTTACAGTGAAACTGTTAGCAATGAACCTACTCATAGTCCTGCTGCCGAGAGACCCGTTGGAACCTCTCTTTCTTTTACATGCGTCTTTAATGAGAAAGAGGTAGAGGTTACAGTGAAACTGTTAGCAATGAACCTACTCATAGTTCTGCTGCCGAGAGACCCGTTGGAACCTCTCTTTCTGTTACATGCATCTTTAATGAGAAAGAGGTAGAGGTTACAGTGAAACTGTTAGCAATGAACCTACTCATAGTCCTGCTGCCGAGAGACCCGTTGGAACCTCTCTTTCTTTTACATGCGTCTTGAATGAGAAAGAGGTAGAGGTTACAGTGAAACTGTTAGCAATGAACCTACTCATAGTCCTGCTGCCGAGAGACCCGTTGGAACCTCTCTATCTGTTACATGCATCTTTAATGAGAAAGAGGTAGAGGTTACAGTGAAACTGTTAGCAATGAACCTACTCATAGTCCTGCTGCCGAGAGACCCGTTGGAACCTCTCTTTCTTTTACATGCGTCTTTAATGAGAAAGAGGTAGAGGTTACAGTGAAACTGTTAGCAATGAACCTACTCATAGTTCTGCTGCCGAGAGACCCGTTGGAACCTCTCTTTCTGTTACATGCATCTTTAATGAGAAAGAGGTAGAGGTTACAGTGAAACTGTTAGCAATGAACCTACTCATAGTCCTGCTGCCGAGAGATTCGTTGTAACGTCTCTTTCAGTTGCAAGCGTCGTTTATGGTTAGGAGCAAACAACCCGCGAAATACCATGGTTTTGTCGCTGAGAGCTCCGTTGTCACTTCCCTTTCCATTGCATGCATCGTTGATGGGAAAGAAAGAAAGGTTAGGACGGAGCTGTAAGGGGTATGTTTGCTTTTTTGTGCTAAGTGCCGGGGAATCGTGGTAATTGACAATGAAAAGTGCCCAACGTCACACATTTAGGTTATTACTCAAAAATACATAGCTTCCGTAATAGACTCGAATTAAAAGCAATAAAGGAACATGTTCACTGCACCGGTTTTCTTAACAGACTCATGATCCATAATAAATTGTTGCAATATCATGTAGGTACTATCACTGTCAGACAGGGACAGGAAATTGGGTGGAATACGTTAAAGGGAGATGCATATAGTTGCGTCAACATTATCACTTGCATCACAACGTCATGAATTATGATACATAATACACCAGTGTTAATCAATTTCCCCAAGCCACTATAGCTTCATTAATATCAGCCTTCACTCAAATCAAATTAATACTTTAAAAAAATGATCTCACTCATTTCAACAAGCTATTAGCGATTTCACATCAGCATAATGATAGGACAAGCCACTAAAATGTGTTGAATTTTTTTTACAAGTTTTCGAGCGTCGAGGTCTTTTTTTGCCCCATAAAATTCGCTGAAATAATTACCGGGCGATGGAGGCAACAATAAAGTTAATGAAGCCGTTACTTTCATCACGTAACCTATCAGTTTTTTGCAACCTCAAACATACAACCACACAGCCGTGCAACCAAACGACCACACAAACAACATAGAACCACGCAGCCATGCAACCGACCACACGACCGTACATACTAGAAATTATTACTTACGGCACGGTTTTGAAACACACTAACCACTGACTGATGGTGTACTAGAGAAGTCTATTCAACTGGAATTACGTTGTCATTGAGCCCATATATTTGTTAGATAATTAACCAACCACCGGACCATTTCACCGCAAGGTTGTTGTAGGTGAGTTGAAATGCAAACAAAATTAAAATGTTTTAAGGTAGATTTCAGATAAAGAAGTTATTAAAAAATATTTTTGTTCAGTAAAAAAAACAACGGAATTTTGAAAAAGTTATTAACGATTTTTACTTCTACCGTCACGTAGAAACACCTACCGAAGTTAGTGCACTTTATTCCCGGACATATATCTGTATAATCATCTCATTCCATAGACATTCAAAGTAATAGACTTGACCTAACATGAAATCATTTCGACTAAACCAAGTTACCATATTTTTGGTATCATGAAATAACCAGACTATGCGCAGAACAGTAAAGTTCGCTAAAGTAAGGCAGAGATGTCCATTGTGAAACTTTTCTGCGCAGGATCTAAATGTTCGTTCTTAAACAAATCGCCTGGCTTCGCGACGCTAAAATTGAGTTGTAAAATATAACACATTAGTAAAAGTGTCTAATTAATTAGTGTGACAAAATATTAAATTTTTGAAACAAGCCTGAACTTTTTTTTATCCGATTTGCGATATGTAGTTATGTTTCGCTATGACGTTTCGTCATTTTTCTGGCATTATCAGCTTTGTTCTGCTCCCACCAACCATAGAGCAGGAATCCAAACTCCGCGCTTGATTTTGAACATGAAACAGGCACGCACAGAAAGAATTGCGGCAAGTAACAAGCTAAACATTATCGACCGGAGAGAAAAACCGCCGTTTCAATCTCATTATTCGTAGCATTTGCCGATTGTGTGCATTAGTTCATGTGAAAAAGGTGACTTGTGATTAATCGAACGTTCTTCCCAAGTGCGGGCCCCGCTGGACATCAAACCAAAGAACCACCAACTTGGTAAGTACAGAAATCTGGCGATTACTTTGCGTGTTGGTTGGGGTAGCGTAATCTCCATTTCGAATTACAAGTCTCCTAGAACAGAGAAAGGATAACGCTTTTCTCTACCCCAAATTACGGTGACGCAATTCCAGCGTCATCGCAAAAGTTAAGTTTTTACGCTGCCAGCAATTTGCGCGATATTGTAAATTCGCAGGCATGTGTTAGTTTCGAGGACCTAATAGTGATATTACAACGCGAGTTGCCTGTACTGACAAATCACCAAAAGTGGAACGGTCACGTCCCCTCTCGGTTTGTTCCCCTTTTCCTGATTTGAGCGTCTATTAATTTGGATGTCCTATTCAAATAGTAGTATGGCATTTTTATACTGATTACTTTTTGCACTTAATAGGTCAATCTAGCGATATTGAAATCGATGTTACGTATAAAAGAACATAGTATAATAAATATCAATGAATTATGATGTTATATTACGGCATAGAATCATTACCACATTGCCTTTTTCACAATAATCTCAGATGTTGTGTTTATGGGAGAGTATAAAAACAAGCAAAAAAAATCATTGGATTTGGCTAATCGTTGATTTGAAGGCAACAGACAGACACTTCCCAGGAAATTGCTTATTTTATGGATGGACGATTAAAATATACATGTTTTTATTACTTTACCAGCGAAGACCCGTGAAAAATCGCGGGATATTATGTTATTTAAGGCGAAGCACGTAATAATGCATATCATGTATTTTTGGTTTGAAATTTGATCGCTTAGAAATATTTCAGATGTTTTAATTAAATACTGCGAGTTCACATCTAGACCTTTGTAATAATCAAGCACTTTTTTGATTAGTTTTTTTAAAAGTTCAGAAATCGATAAAGCATCAGGCGTACAGGGTGTACGGTGCAATGGCGGCTCGTGACTTTTCAGTGTGATAAAGTGCTCAGTTTGAAAAATTCCACACAACTGATGTTGTAGCTGAAATCTATTTTTATTTTTTTCAAAAGTTCGATTTTTTGTATGAAGATTTTCAAGAAATTTCAGTTTGGCCGTTTAGCACTCTGGTACACCCACATGTCACGAGCCGCCATTGAGTATGGGGGTAGACTGCGCTAACTTTGGGAGGTGATTCTACGTGATGGTAGAAGTAAAAAACATGCGGTAGGTGTTAGCGAGAATTTAAACCTTATCGCCATAGACAGGGTTTTCCAATAAGAGGTGTTATTTTGATATTCAATCGTAAAATATCAATGGTTTCGTTGCTTGTGTGGCACGTAGCGCCGTCTTGTTGAAATTAAACGTTGTCCAGATCAATACCATCCAATTCCGGCCATAAAAAATCATTAATCATCTCTCGATAGCGCAATCCATTCACCGTAACTGTTGCTCCAGCCTCATTTTCGAAAAAGTAAGGTCCAATGACTCCGCCGGACCGTAAACCGCACCAAACAGTCACACGTTGAGGATAGAGAGGCTTTTCAACAATAACTCTTGGGTTTTCCGAGTCCCAGATGCGACAATTTTGCTTGTTGACGAAGCCACCGAGGTGGAAATAACCCTCATCACTCAAGATGATTTGCATTTGATTCACTCAAGTGAATTTTAATCATTTCAATGCGTTGTTGAAGCGTGTATCGTTCCATTTTTATTAATGACGTAGTTTCTACTTGTCAAATGTCAAAAAATGACAGCTTCAAAAGTAACATCTACCGAAATAGCGGGCTATGTGAATACCGCACAAGAGCCACAACTACTCTCAACCGCTTGCATCTCCAATTGGAGTACGTCGTGAGGTTAAAGGAGACGGGGAAAAGGAACGTGGCTGTTTATCTGGTCACCAAACACGGCTAAAGCCATTTCAAGGAACGTTTCAATTCTGAATGGTGGTCTTACACCAGGGCGGTACTGTAAGTATATATTATTTGTAATAAATAAATTGTGAAATAACAAAAATTATTTATATGTTGGGATTTGAACCCGCGATCTACAGATTGCTAGTCGAGAGCATTACCCATCGACCACGGAGGCCGTCAATTGCTCTGATCATCATTTATAAATAACCCAACTTTATGACGAATGAACTTTGTCGAACTAACCAAACCCACGAGACCAGCACACAAAACACACTGAAAAATTAAGAATTATAGCTCAAATTCGGCATAGTTCTCTGGAATATATTCGGAACCCCTCAAAATGATAAGGTTTAAACTTGCAAATCAACGTTACGCGATAATGGGCGCTATATATAGGTACTTTAGAGCACATTATCGCAACACAGTGCTGTGTCGTCAGGATAGTTATTACAAAGGGTTGGTTTGACGACCACGTTTGTTTGGAACTAAATTTGACCGCTCATATTAATCTACGACAAATTTGATGAATTTCACCAAATTAGTTTCCGTGTCAAATTAAAGTTTGATGGAATATATAATAATAATTATTATTATAATTCTACCACACGATTAATATTATATTACAGAGTAAAATCTCGATTTAACAGGTGTAGATTAACCGGGAAGTGAATAATTATCCGGGAAGTTTTAAATTCATTTTTTTTATGATTGAAAAAAATCATCGGACTCACAAAAAGACATCTTTATAAATTTTTTACTCCAAACATGCTGGTTAAAATACTTAGGGTACTTGTTGTAACACCCTGTATAAATAAGTGTGTCTATGGCGGTAAGAATGTCTGTGGCGGCGTGGCTTTGATTTTTATACAAATCTACAGTTTTATTCCGAGATCGATGACATTTTGCACACTTGACTTTCAAAGCAAGAGGAACAACCCGTATACCTTTTTCAACCCTTTAAAGCGGAATTATATTTTGTATTTTCTTGTATCTCCTAATTGTATCTCCTTTTAGAGCTTGTATTAATTTTATAATATCTGTCGTCATTTCGATACCACAATAAATTGTTATTTAAAAAAATATATTTGTAGTATTTGCTGATGCTTGTATACTGTGACATGCAATCATTGCTTATGGAATATCTATACTGTGAAACGATGTATGAATGTGAATGAGGCAAGGACGAGTGTGCCAAGACCGAGTTATTTGGCGGTCCGTCCTCTCTGCCTACCCCTGAAGAGAAAAGGCGTGATGGTTAGTTAGTTATACCGTGGATCTAAAATAAATAAATTGATTAATTAATTCCGATACTTTGCACACTTAAAAAATTACTTTATTTTTCTATAGTATATTTTATTTATCTATTCTAAAACTACTATAATAATAATCTATTACTTACGTAATTATTTGGACTTGTACTACGGACAACATTGAGACATAGCACACAAAAAGCTGCAAGGCTTCCTCAACATTTACGGCGAGTTCAATGAACATTTTAAAACCTTTATAATAAATATTGTTTTGTTTTGCGATAAATTTGTCTTAGGAAGCCTAAAATCGTTGCAGCTTCTCGTAGAATAGCTGTGGACTGTTCTATTAATACTGACACTTTTTAACGTGTAATCTGGTATTCATGAAAGGTCGGCCAACGCCGGAGACTAATGCTATTAACCGGTAAATTCGTTTAACTGGTATTTTTTTCACGACAAATCGAAAGACTGCTGTACAACATAACGCAATTTATTTATTAATTGCACTATTAATTTTTTGACGAGGTCATAATTATTAATATGGTTTTGACGCATAGATAATTACAGTTGTAAAAAACACTGGAGCGTTTTTGGCTACATTTGGCCAAAATGTGACCAAACCAAAAACTTAAAAAATTCTGTGCGCTGAAGGCTGAAATTGATTATACAGGTGTCCGGGGGTTAAGTGCACTAACGTCGAAGGGTGATTCTACGTGACTATTTTTAAAATTGAATATATTTTTTCGAAATTCAAAAGTTTTAATTTTCGAAGTTATTTAGCTTTTTTACTTCTACTGTTGCGGCGTGAATGGACTGTAATTGCGGTATTTTGTAAATTTGTTTGATTTGACTTACCAATATCTCCAAGCTGTCGGCACCTTTCCACTTTGCACTGCGGTAATCACCGGTAGGGTAATTGTTAGTAGTGGAAGAGAGTTCAAGGAAAGTGAATAGTGATACTGGATTTGCGAAATGGTCAATGCGTTAAAGATTGCTATTTTTATCACGGCGTTCTTTGCGGTATAACATTTGCCGTTTACAGCGCGGCGCGGTGGCTTCAATAACTCAAGATAGGTTATGCGGAAAGCGGTTGTACTTGCGGGCGGCGCGATACTTTAACAACTGACTCATGTAGGTAAAAGACGCGGAACGCGGGTGGGAAACAACAGAACCAAATACTTTGCAACAATAACTGGCCCGAGCATCTACCATCATGTAGAATCACCTCTCGAAGTTAGTGCATTTACCCCAGGACACCCTGTATAGCTCCAGTGGACAAGAAGATCGTTTTAAATTAAAACAATGAAGCAGAATAATTAATTAATATTTAGGTGATAACTATTACCAACACTAATTAAAACCGTAATTACGCGGTCAAAGCTTATAATCTAACATAATGGATAACCAGTTTGATTGAAAAGCGTGTTGAAAGGATTAAATTAAACAATAATCTTAATTTAATTACAACTCTTAAATATGTATACTTTAACGCAGCATCATTGTTACATCATATTTTTTTATTATCGATTGATGGACTGACTAGTGTAGGTATACAATTTGTAAGCCACTAGTTATTTTTTATGTGATACCGCACAAGACTCCCTTACGAGTTTTATTAAATATTTTTACCATCGTTATCGTTTTTTAATATTAGCGCGCTCCCTCTAACATTCGTATTTACATATCTCCGTTTCAAACCATCTTTGAACGCTTACTACGGGGCCTTAAGGGTACATAGAATAGTATACAGAAGGAAGCAGGTACCTACACGGAGAAAAATGACTGGATAATTAATTAAGAATCTTGTCAAATTATCGATGTTAAATTTCGGTTAAAAACGGGATTGCAGGCCTTGCGAATGAATTAACAGGCTTCATGATAAACTTTTAGTAAATTACGATTATTCTGAATGACGGTCTTTCACCAGGGTGATACTGAGAGAATCTATCATTCTGGAACATGGTGCAATATATTATGTAGATATATCAGCCAACTAACTACAGACAACATTTATTTTTTAGAAGGACATGCACAGAATACATTAATATATTTTCAGACGCTGATATTTTCCATTTATCCTTAGTTCAGTTTTCTAAATATATATTGGAGTAAATTAAATCAAATTGTTAGTTACGTACCCTCTCCCCCTGCTGTGGGTAAGATATCTAAGGTATCTCAGTTATTTTCAATATGGTCTTTTTATGTTTTCTGTTTATTTATGTGTTTTTCTGTATGTAACATGAATTTTATGTGGAAACTTTACTGGTTAATGCAACGTGTAATTATTTATATAAATTTGTAAAACTGTGTGTTTTCCCAATAAACTAAAAAAAAAAAAAAAAAAAAATACGGGATGTATCAGCATATACACGAAGTATATTACCAGCGATTCCATATTGAGCATATTCGGAGATTAAATATAGAATAGCAAAAGTGCCTATGAAGTATTAAAAACTTCGCAACGGATCACGTGATACGCGCTCGGTCTCTTCTGCACGGTGATGCTAGAGCGAGACAAAGTGCGTATCACGTGACCATTAGATTGTACCTATATATTGGCGACGTCTGATGGGAACATTTTTTTATTGAAAAAATATATTATCGGACTGCAAAATGACTAGCAGTTTTACTAAATCTTTTTAAATTAAATTAGAAATGATTGGCACAAATCCGGATCTAAGGGATTTCCCGCTCCACCAACAAAGTCAACAATATTATGGATTTTTACTTCAATCGAGAAGCGAGAGATTGAAGGTACAAAAGCAGTGTTTTCGTGTTTACGGCGCAAAAACAATTTCTCTACTACCATAGTAAAAACTACAATGTTTATCCATTATTATCTTCATTATTATGCATTTTTATCGCGATCATTAAAATAATAATATAACCCTTTATGTTTGTTTTGCAGTTTAATGACATTTTTTAACCCTCCGACATTAAAAAATTTTTACCGCTCTGGTTTTATGTTTGCAGCTTTACACTGGTATCAGAAAAAAATAATTAAAAAAAAAACATTTTAACCACTCTTGTTATTTAAATACAACAGACGTGTTTCGTAAGTAATGCTTACTTCTTCAGGGTTTACTTAAAACTTACTAACCCTTCAGGCCTCTGGCATATTGACCGTATCATTTCTTAAAGATGGTGTCAGAAAGTCGGAGAATTTGTTTGTATTTCCGCTTCTCAATAAAATCCAAATAAACTTCAAAAAAAATATATATTTACAAAAAAAAATAATATATATTTATATAGAAGTCGGGAACGCCCGAGGAAGACATGGCACGACCAAGTGAATCAGATACTTGAGTCGGGCCATGTCAAGAGTCAGAATAATAGAAGAGTATGTATGAGACGATGTATGAATGTGAATGTGGTTTGGGCATGTAGATTGAATGAGCATAGAAAGGAGTGTAACGAGAATATATGACGCAAATGTGAATGGTAGCAGAAGTCGGGGACGCCCGAGGAAGACATGGCACGACCAAGTGAATCAGATACTTAAGTCGGGCCATGTCAAGAGTCAGAATAATAAAAGAGTATGTATGAGACGATGTACGAATGTGAATGAGGCAAGGAGTGAGTGGAAAGACCAACTTGTTTAGCGGTCCGTAGTCTCCGCCTACCCCTTCGGAGAAACGGCGGGATGGTTAATTAGATAGTTAGATATATATCTTAACAAATGGATTGTCATCCTTTGAACACAGGCGTCAGGTGGGAATGCTGTCATATTCGTACAGCGCCCTTGAGGTGATTTTACACAAAAACGGCGCTATAAAATCATCCAAATAGTATTATTATTGTTCTACCGCTATTTCAATGTATATGAGGTGAATTATTATCCTCAGGGCGCCTATGGGATGTTAAAAAACTGATGTACCGGCCCATAGTTGATTCGTTTTCATTTCGAAGTATTTGCCATGTATTTACCGTACTGTATTTGCCATGACTCTGTTATTTTCCTCCCATATTCCAACATGCGAATTGCAGTCTTGCCGTTTTAATGAACTCGTACCGGCGGCATTATAAAAACGCAATATTCCCATTAAGAGTGGCCGCAACACGATAAGGTGCATAATCGCTCGGAGTCTGCATAGTTTGGACATCGCCGATGTGTGCAGTTGTGATGTGAAGGAAATAATTGAATAACACCTCAAATCATCCAATTTCTCAAAAAATTTCTTTTTTCCATTCTATGATTCTTAGATTAGTTAATGTACCCCTATCTCTTAACAATTTTTCAAGGGAACTCAATATCATTAAACAAATTGCAACCAATAATGGATATAACACCAATTTAACTGAAAACATTCTTAATAAAAAAATATAAGAATAAATTCATTATATCATACATCTATCCTGTACAAAAGGATGAGAAAAAGAAAAAATGTAGAAAAATTATGTTTTTTAATAATAAAATAAATTCTAATTCCTTAACAAAAAATGTACGTAATGAAATTCTTCCCGTATTTTATGCAAATAACAAACTTAAAAATTACATAGTAAATAATAAAGATAGAGATTCAAAAATGAAAAAATCTGGAATATATAAATTGAAGTGTAATGATTGTGGTTTCTTTTATATAGGTAAAACTTCGAGAAACTTTGAAATAAGGATTAAAGAACATTTGAAATCTTTAAACAATAATAACAGTTTCTCGGAGTTTGCCAACCATTTGTTGGAAACTAGTCATACCTTTAACTTCAATAGTGGAATAGAATTAATACATTGTAATGTAATGGCATTCAGTTGGATAAACTAGAAATTTTAGAGATTAGAAAGAGTGTGAATGCAAAATTGAATATTATTAACAATCAAAAAATATTTTAAAATTACCCAATATTAAACCTATTCCCTTTGTAAATTGTTCCATATTGCCTTTCTTTCCCCTTTCCATTCTCATCTTGTCATTGTTGCCATTGTCTATGTCTATTATTTTTTAATGACACCATTGTCTATGTCTATTATTTCTCTATTGACACCATTGCCTATGTCTATTATTTATTATAAGTATTATTAAAACCCTGAAGAAGTGAGCGTTGCTCATGAAACATGTTGGTATTTATAAACAATTAAAGTGGTAAAAACTAAGTATTTTATTAATTTCAAATAATTGAAATCGGGGACTTCCGAGAAATACAGTACGTACCGCCAAACAACTCGGTCTTGACACATACTCCTTGTTTCTTCTATTATTCTGAATCCTGACATGGCCTAACTTAAGTATCTGATTCACTTGATCGTGCCATATCTCCCTCGGGCGTCCCCGACTTCTGCTAACATTCATATTTGCGTAATATATTCTCCTTACACTTCTTCTACGCTCCAAACCATCCAAGCGTCCCTTTCTTAATCTTACTCATTACGCTTACGCCTTGCACTCTTTGCGGATCTCCACATCTCTCACACGATCATACATGATTTTACCACACATACGCCTCAGGGATCTAATTTCTACAGCATTCAATCTACTTTCAGTCTTTCTCTGCCAGTTCCATGCCTCACTTGCGAACATCAGGGTAGGTACCAGCACTCAATTGCGGACTGATAGCTTCGCTTCTTTCGACAATTTTTTTGTTAGCGCCAACTGCGTTCAGTCCTCCATTAATAGAGTAACCTGCATTTGCAATTTTTTCAATATCTCTGTCAGCCTTCACATCTGTCGTAAACATACTTCTTAAATACTAAAAATACTTCCCAATTCATAATGTCTTAAATTTCCTTATGATATTTTCTCATTAACCATGTTTTTATATTAGGGTAGCAGCGCTGATGTTTCAATTTTTTGCGATTTATAGTCAAGATCTCCGAATGAATATTAAAATTCGTAACATTTTATGCAAAAATTTGGTCGCCAGTGTGGGAAAACAGAAACCATCGAAAATAAGCGCAGTTATAATCATCGCTTAACAGTTATACGCGGTGTTTTATCTTTACTGCCTACCTTTATGGGGAGTTGGAGTGGTGATACGTTGTAAGGGCATAAACGGAATGCTACCTCTCTGCATAATACCGCGGGTATAAAGACGTTGTACACTACTTTATGGACGTGTTTTAAAAGTCAGTTAATACCGACGAGAATATAAAAAAATATACATAATCGGCAATACGGCTTGCTAGGACGAATATTCAAGACCTCTGAATTGGAAAAATAAAGAAAAATAAAATAATATTAACGGCCTGCGTGGTCGTGGGATAAGGCTCTCAACTATGAAGCTGTTGAGCTAAGGTCGCGGGTTCAAATCCCGGAGTGCGTAAGTAAATTTTATTTGATTAATCTGTACTGCGCAAGCCAAATACTAAGTTTGGTGATCGCGCTTTCGGAGTATCTGGGCCGAAGGCTTGGAATAAACTCCCTCCGGAACTAAGATCCATAACAAGTCCAACAGAATTCAGGTCTAAACTAAAAACTTACCTTTTTAAGCTGTCGTACCCTTAAATTAAATATACCAATCCTAAGAGAAAGTCCAGTTATATTCAATTTTTCAATTAAGTCCTAAATCCTGTATCTTAATTTCGCCAATAAACAATTAGATAATGTTAATTAAGTGTTAATCTCAAGTGACCTACCAGGTAAGTATTGTACTGTATATTTTCTCCATAAATAGTTAAGTAATAACATAGATCACTGTAGAAATGTATTATAGGTTTGTACAGCGCCCCCGAGGTGTTTTTACACAAAAACGGCGCTATACAAGTCATCCAAGTATCATTATTATTATTAATTCAGAGTTGAAGATACTCGCGGAGCCCTGGTGTAAGACAGCCATTCAGAATTAAAACGTTGCTTGAAATGGCTTTGGCCGTGTTTGGTGACCAGTTTTAAATAGCAAGATTCTTTCCTACCTTCCTCCTCCCCATCTCCTTCCCGTCCCCGCTACATTCAGCCTCACAACATAACCAAATTATGGATACCGTAGTCTCACTGTCTCTAGACTCTAGAGTCTAGAGGGTTGGAAGCAGTTGGGACTCTTTACACAATAGATTGACATAATAGATTTATTTTTTGTGTCCTATAGCGCATTTGCGAGATTTTTGGCATTGCATATACACTGCATAAATGGTACAATTAAAAGGTCGTAGGCTTTACCTGTAACTGTTATAAATAAATTTACAAATTAAATTTAAAAAAAAAAAAAAAAAATTAAGTCATTTACGTGGCCTTGTTTGGTAACCAGATCTGAATAGCCGGATATTTCCACACCTTCACCTTTCCACCTATTTCTCTTCCCACTGCCTTCAGCCTCACAAAATACTCCGATTGGGGATGTCATAGTATCATTAACACCAGACGGTTGATAGCAGTAAGAAGTCTTGTTCGGTTTAACATAATTATTTTTTTAAATAGACTTCAAAAGTCAAATATCAACGTCGTGATTAATTTTTGGGATATTATGCAGCGTTGCGCTTCCTCCTACGTTAGCCAATGTTTCGGACAGTTTTACAGTGTCCATCATCAGGGCAGATGTGCAAATTGTGGTGAAGCGTGAGTTTATGTGAGAAAATCATTATAACAGCCTTTTTCAAAGTTCGACATGATATGTCGAGAATTTAGTAACCGGGATTTTTCAGGGGTCTGCGCTAGATATTCGTTATTACAGGTACAGTATCTCAAGGTACCTAAATATGGTTCTGTATCTGTTACATAAAAAAGTAATTTTAGAGGAGACCATGGATACCACCGCCCCGGGAACAATTTACTGGATAACCAACACCACTGCGATAGGTCGCAACAAATAATTCGCTCAATTACGTTTGTTGACTTCGAAGGGGTGCCCGGGTTTATGGGTGAGGTTTTTCTAGGTCTTTTGCAACGGATGCCCACTTACTGCGTAGCGGTCCAGATCGAGAGAGGCTGGTTAAAGGACACCATTTGACGTATCTAGTAGGACTCTGCCTTGAATCGCAGTGGGAGGGATGGATTCACACGTCCGTCACCCCTGGACCCACTAACCCTCAGATTCCTACTCATCCCTCATACGATTTTCCTTCCCTGAACTTCCTATGTATCCTTTCCATGAAAAGACCCTCCACACATCATTCCCAAATATTACATGGGCCCTCCTGTGTGAAGCTACTGTTAAATCAAAAAAGATTAAGCCTAGTAAGTAAGATTTGTACAGCGCCCTCGAGGTGGTTTTTGACTAAAACGGTGCTTTACAAATTATCCAATTATTATTTTTATTAAAATAAAGGGTTGAAGAGATAAATGCACAAATTTACAAACTAACAAACGTCTCTTTTAAATTATTAACACAGGGAAACAAAAAAAGAATGCCTGGAGTTGTAATCTGCTCAATTTACGTCTGAAGGGTACCGGCGTAAAGGCGGCGGTAAAATCATGAAACTTTCTTTTCTTCTCTTAGTGGAAGGTAGACTCTCTTTTATAGTGCGTGAAGCTAGGGTGGATTCCCCCTTTAGTAAACGAATTCCCAAACTATGGGACGCGATCACAAGGGTTTTCTGTGGGGTCGCCGTCCAAAACAGTAAACTAAACTTAAGTATTATATCAATTTTATAATGATACAGTATATTTAAACCATTTTTAACTTTTTTTCCACATTTTACTTTTAATTTTGACAGTTATGGGTTTCAGCCTATCATAGCCATCTTCAGTCTGGTACATTTAATCCTTAAACTATGGTCTAAAAACACATCATTTGAGTAAGGGGATTTTACAAAAATTATATGGATTTTTCTATCTTTGTTGAAATGGCGTGATTTATAGAAGGTGTCTATTACAATTATGTTCACTTTATATGCAATAATGATGGTTTCGACTGTTCACAGAATATGCGAGCATTCACGTAATATTTATTCTACGGGTGATATCCAAAACGAACTACTCTCCGAAAATAGGCACAAGTGACTCTGCATTTGTTCAGCACGCATAATTAGATACGTACTTTTTTTGCAATATATTATAACCGAATCGAGTTTCGTACAGTGACATGTCGGAATATTTGTAGGTTTTTCGGCGGTCGGTAGTTTTTAGATAGTCCGAAATTCAGGGAGGGCATAGCTCCTTCATTCCGAAGAACTAGCTGCCGATGGTCCCGAAAGATGTTGGGAACCACTTCCTTAGAAGGACTGAAGGGTGTTCAATTGTTTCGATTTATGTGAACGCTGGCCGTACGTGACGGAGGACGGCTGAAGAGAAAGGTAAAGAGGAAGGGGAGTTTTTAGATAAGGATTTGGGTGTTTAGTGTGAGTTTAGTTTCAGTCCGGCTCTCAGAGTGAGAGTTTTTACTTCTCATGGGAAACGGTAGGATGATTTGATAAAATAAAAAGTTGATTACGCCGAAATGTTTTGAGACCTTCAACTCAATAGGAAGAAAAGATGCGTAACAAGTACGATTCATTTTGACTTGACTTTTGTAAACTGTGCGTAATGTAGAGTTGTGTAGTACATATATTTAAAAAAAGGCATTTAAATTTAAAGCTTAAAACAGAAGTAAGAATTAGCGGCAGAAGGATACCTACTAGAGTTTAGAAAAAGAATGAGCGTAACTACATATAACCAGTGCGTAACACGAAAAGGAAATACGGAACCCGGGGTTAAAGACAATAATGTTTTGAAGGCTTCTGGGTTTCTTTGCCACATGCGCTCTTTGCGCATTACCCCAAAGTGTGACAAAATGAGTGTTTATACAATACGCTTGACATTTATAAGTAAGCGAGATTTTAACGAATGATTCCAGGAAATAATGACGGGGATGTTTGGCGCCCAACGTGGGGTAATAATACGATCATTTCTTTGAAACGGATTTCTTCTCGGTGAACAGAATACTTGAACAGAGATTCTACCCATTGATTCTGGTTTAATTGGCATTCTCAGAAGGCTTGATTTTAGCTAATAATTCCAGGAAATGGCAGGCGATGTTTGGCGCCCAACGTGGGGCAATATGATTATTACTTTCGGCAGCCGTAATTATATCCGCAGCCGCTCCTCCCCATTGTCTCGGGGAAATCAGGTTAATTGCGGAGCGGCCCAGCCACCCGCACTCCCCCTTCTCATGAATAATCAGTTGTTAAGGGTCGGCTCTGTTGTGCCGCTGCCCCGAGAAGGAGTTGGACTCGGGAAAGGTGGAGGGGGTGAGGGGTGATTACATTTTCTTCGAACCGAGATGCTGCGGTCTGGCATTTGTTTTTGATAGTGGAAAAGTACGAAAAAATCCCACGAATCAAATCAACAATCAGTTTACAACCGATCCGTCCTTTAACTTTGTCATCATTAAGATATTTTCCTATACATAGTGTTTGTTAACACGCTATCCCAGATTTTTGTTTTTTTTTTACATTAGCCTCACACAGGAGGCCCTGAGGAAAATAATTTATTTCATCCTAGGGCCTATATCATCTTGAAGGATGCTGTGTGGAGGGTCTTTTTAAGAAAATGGAGGAGAGGAAGTAAGGAGTTACCTAGGAGTAAGTTTGTCCAGGAGTGATGGACGCATGAATCCATTCCTTCAACTGAGATGCAAGGCGATGGGCCGGTAAGGTCAAAAGGCCTCCCTCAACCCGTCTCGATCCCGCCCGCCATGGAGCAGGTGGGCAGACGAACCCGTGCACCCCTCAAGTCACTAAAGTAGCGAACCACTTGAGGTGACCTATGGCAGAGGTGTTGGTTATCTCATAAATAGTTACCGGGGCGGCGGTACCCATACACGCCTCCCAATTAGCAAAATTGTAGTTACTACAGTTTTTTCTTAGGTATCTACCTTCTCGATCGAACGAACGATTTGAAAATAAAAAAATTACAAGCCTTTAGGCCATTTTCCACGAGGATACGCAAGTATCCAGTTTTGTACTTGTCGCGCACAGACCGTACACGTCAAATCACGAGACCCGCGTCACCACAAATCATTGTTGAATTCTCGAAATGTTGCAACTGATAATTGGGTAAGGATAGGCAGGATGAGGGAATGCAGGAACGTATGTTAGTAGAAGCATTTATTTGCGTCAAAATCGTCTTAAAATTCATGTTAATTGTTCCAATAGATTTCACATAAAATGAGTAGTTTTTTCATCACTGATCACATAGAAACACACCTAGGATGGTGTTGTAGCAAATAACAGTGTCTAGGAAAACTCATCAGCCAAATTTATCCCGCCCGCCGATTAAGTGCTCACCTTACCGAAACGTGGTAGAATTATCAAGAGATTCGTAAACGCGACCAGTGCGTGCGGACCAAATTGACCCAAGTGGGGTGAGATTGACGATAGAAGATTATAGATACGAATGAATACGAAAGTTTTGTGCGGAGAAGAAAAATAATAAGTACCTACGTAAACTTAAAGTTGGTTAGATGTTGATTATATATAAAATTGTAATAAAATAAAACAGTTGCTGATGAAAAAATTGCCAAAAGCGCGAGGCTGGCAGATCACAGTAGAGTAAATCTTAATATGTATATAAAAATTTTGCATGCGTATGTTTGTGCTTGCAAAACTCTAAAAGTAGTCGACCAATATCGCTGAAAATTTCAAGGTTTGTTTTTATTAGTGCCAGGAGTGTTTAGAAAACGGTTTGAATGGTAGGAGAGGTCGGGGACGCCCGAGAAATACATAACGCAATATCTCTGCACCGGAATGAGACACGGAGTCGAATATTAAAGTCGATGTAATGTAGTTTTTTAACAGTAACATTGTGGTATACAGTGGTAAATGGTGGAATAAGTCGGAGACGCCCGACAAAGACATTAGCAATAGCGAAGCATTGCGGGGTCCACTAGTAAATAATAATATACGAGGGTGGTCTGATAAGTTTCCGACCTCAACGCAAAGATGGCGGTACTCGTATAGTGAATGAAGTTGCCAAAGTTTCGGCCATTTTGGACGCGCAGTTTTTAGTTGACAGTCGTTTGAGTAAGTCGATGTGTGTGTTTTTGTGAAAAAGGAAAAAATTGAGTTTCGAGCTGTTATTAAATTTTTGTTTTTGAAAGGCAATACGCCTACGCAAATCAAAGATGAATTGGACTCTGTGTATGGGGACTCTGCACCATCATTTACCACAGTGAAATTTTGTACGTTATCTCTAATGCAGCATCGCGTTCATTGATCAAATGGAATGTACGTTTGTTTTGTATTAGCGATGGACGAATCAGTGGATGCAATCTGTTAGCCATAAGTTGATAATTAGAGTTTGTCTGGTCTATGGTTGGAATAGATCATTGTGGAAATATATTATATATATTACTAATTTATTAAATCTGGTAAAATCATTCGTATTTCTGTTAAAAACGGGACTGTAGGCCTTTAACGAATAAATTAACAGAACATGAACACGTGTTCCGATAGGTATATTAGGAATGGACTAATATTTTTTTAGAAAAAGGCTAGCTACCACGTTTTTAACGTGATTTTAATAAATCAGCCGTACTCATTTTCCTCCGTGCAACTCTGTAGTATAGCAGTGATACATGGTCCTTGTAGAGGAAGAACGGAAATCACTATGCACATAACAAGAGTAAGGGAATTAGATGACGTTTTCATATCCCACGAAGGAATTAAAGTTGCGAGAAGATGATTTAAGGCGATGCACTACGTAGTAATGCAAAATCATGTGTTTTGGTTTGAAAATTTGGTCGCCTAGAAATGTTTCAGATGCTTTAAATAAATACCGCGAGTATAATACATCTTGGCCTTTAAAATAATGGAGTATTTTTTACAAAAGTCTTTTTATAAGCCCAGAAAAAAATAATGTAAAGGCCTATGAAAACTGCTTTAAAGTTCAAAATCTCCTACTTACGAACCCATTTTCGGTTTTGATTTTATTGTATAATGTGGAAAATTAAGTTATTTATAAAATGATCGGAAAAAAAATTATGCCTGAACATCCACAAAATAAAATAAAAGGCACTTTTTGCCCATGTTTTTTTCTTGCATAAATCAAAACAGGCGGATGGTGTTAAGCGGGAATTTAAACCTTATCGCCATCTACGTAAGGGGTGTTATTAATAACGGCTCAATTTAAAATATTACACGACGTAGTGCATCGCCTTAATATTACTTTATTACAACGATGGTACAAAATTCCCACGAAGGGTACATTTTAAATTGGCTAAGGTAAACGAATGCTGCAATATTAAAATGACTAAAACAGGACACGAGCTCATCGTCAAACATTTTACTGGAAGGGCCTTCATTTGGGAAATAATCCATTATTCCATAGTACCTATCAAAAGATCTACTTGTATCTGATTAACTTTTAAGTATAATGTAAAAAAATATAATAGGCAAAGTATCAAAATTAAATGAATTTTCGCGGACTCATGGCATCGTCATATTATACACTTAGCTGCCCAAAGCATTGGCAGGGGGGAGTACAACCAAAACCTCCTAGATCACAAATCAGCCTCTTAACTTGTATCGGAACCTTCAAAAATGTATGAAACATTTAAATATGTGAAAAAAAAATAAATGAACTGAAACATTTTATGTTTTAAAAGAGAAGAATAAATTGAAAAAAAAATTAAAACGCAATTTTTTTTAAATCCCATACAATTTAGGAGGCTGCTTTGAATGAGTGTCCCGGCCTTGTGATCAAGGAGGATTTGGTACAACAACACATGGCAACAAAATAAAATTCTGACAGGATAATAATGATAATACTGGCCGTGAAAATTACAGTAGGGTTAAAACGGGCTGATGAAATAAACTTAAACAACATTAAATAAATACCTTACATAAATAATGTCATATTTTTCGATAATGGTTGAGGTTATTTTTAGGAGAGGAAGGAACGCGAGTCTTGAAGGAGGGAGGAAACACGGGGTCGGCAAATCGTTCCACAGCCGAGCTGTTGAACTCATGAGTGAAGTGTGTCAATGGTGCATAAATGTTGGGCACGTTTGGCGTAATTCCCTACTATGCACCAGTGCCGAAGGGATCAAAAACGATAGTTTCTCGAAGCATCTTCCATTGAAAGGCCGGTAGAACAAGGACAGCATTCCCACCTGACAAATGTGCTCTAAAGATTGCAAACCGTTTATAATGATAATAGAATCTATCGAGTCAAGGGTTTTTAAAAAGTATTTAAGTGGTCCAGAGCATAGGTGGCTTCTTACGATTTGTACAGGGTCAGCAATTGTGAACTATCTGTAGTACCTATAACGCCCGGCTTCCGAGTTGCTAGCTTGATTCTGGCTTCGATGGAGCCCCGTGCCTGAGCTCGTCACTTATGGCCGCTGTTCCCAACTTTTCGAACGATCAATCTCAGGATCTGATCAGCCAAGTGATTTGTTCAGTAATGTTCGATTTGCCTGTTTCCAACATCTTTACCGTTGATTACCGCCCACTTTCATAGACAATAAAAATATATTAAATTAATTATTGTATTTATTATTAATGCTTACATATTTTTTTAAATACTGTAGGACATAAATAAATACTTTATATTATTTTAAATAAACGTCTGTAATGTGTTAAAAATAAAGTGTTAGCTTGACTTTTATGCCACCGTGTCTTGGCGTCGCAAATATATTTTTCCTCTGTCAATACTTTTTATAACTAGTCATTTACTGAGGCAAGTTTAACCCAGTAATTTGGCTTCCTTAAATTGGTTGATCGCTCAGTCGTCACCTTTCCGTTAGAAAGAGCGTGGTTGTGCTTTGAGCAGTGTTGAGTCAAAATTTTGACTCAACAGTTGATCAGTAGAATTGAGAATAGCGGCCGTTAGAGTTACACCAAGAATATCAACGGAAAGCTTGTTAAGAATATCACAAAAACTTAAGTTTTTTAAACAAAGAAGTGTATAGTCTTTTCAGAATCTAGTTAGTTCTCTGCCATTATAGTGATATATTATGTAGTTATATAAGCAGACCGAATATTGTGTCAATTTCCGTCCAGTCATTATTTTGTGTGAAATCAGGTTAATTGCGTCGACCCGGCTTGAATAATGAGTTACGGGTCAAAAGGAGTACGGGCTAACATGATGAGGGACTTAGAATAATGATCATACAACTGTGGAGAGAGCTTTAAACTTGTAAAAAAATAAATGTTTATCTAAACTTTAAAGATCAAACACTGAGTGCTGTAGAAATAAGATCCCTGACGCGTAGGTGTGGTAAAACCATGTATGATCGTGTAAAAAATGACGAGTAAGATTAAGAAAACACTAGTTCAGATGATTTCGACATGTAGAACGATAAATTAGTGCAAGGAGAATACATGGCGCAAATGTGAATGGTAAAATTAGTCGGGGACGCTCGAGGAAGACGTGGCACGATCAAGTGAATCAGATACTCGAGTTGGGGCATGTCAAGATTCAGGAAAATAGAAGAGTATGTATGAGACGAGGAGTGTGCGCCAAGCCCGACTTGTTTGGCGGTCCGTCCTCTCTGCCTACACCTGCGGGGAAACGGCGTGACGGTTAGTTAGTTAGTTAAAAAAAAATTAAATCATAAATTTATTATACCTAATACTACAAAGAAAGCCTTATTCACAAAGGAGTCGCATGTTAAAAGTCGCGACACAGTAAAATACTAATTTGTCTGTGATGTGTGTTATACCTTGGTGAAATTATTCAAGTTCAATAAACTCAAATTTCCTTTGAATGTAGGTGTCATTTTCAAAATTGGAACTGATTGTGTGAAGAATAAATCATAATGGTGACAAAATCGCAACGAGTGCGTTAAAAGAGGCTTACATGAAAAAATATTTCATAATCACAGTAGTGTATCATAATGATTACATAGGTGATTAAAATTTTAATTTGTATGTTTTCGGTTTTAAGAAAAATTAATTAGTTAGGTTATAATAATAAGAATTTTAATTACTGCCTATGTGTACTGATTCCCCATAAATATATTAATTTTAGTGTGAAACGTAGGCAGGTTGATCCAGAGATGAGGGGAGGTGAACACAAGGTTGAACATGACGTAGATAAGTCTCGAACACCCACCAACCAGACGTGAGGAAGGTAGCTGAAGAATTATTACGTTATTAAAATTTAATCCAGAATCTCTATTAATAGCTATTATAAATTCACAATGTTACATTTCAACCCAGGATTTTCAATATGCCCAAGCAGATAATATGAGATTGCTGAATATATATTTATAATTTTCTTTTCAAAATAAAAATAAGGTACACTTATTTAATATTGCTGCATGCAAACGCCAGATTTCTACTTAAGGCGAAGCAAAATGCCAAATCAATACTTTGATTAATCTTTGTAACGAATTGGTGAACATTATGAATACCAAAAAATATGTTTTAGATAAATTGAAGGATTTCCTATCGCTCCGCTTGATGAGAATACAAATAAAAAATAAATTACCAAATAAAAAATATAAATGTAAATTACTAAATAAAAAATATAAATGTAAACTACTAAAAATATAGAAATGTATGAAGGCATAAATGAAACAACTTAAAAAAAATACAGTATTATAGCTAAGATTATCTGTGACAGTTTCACTTGATTAACTTTTTTGCTTTCTTATAAAATTATACAGTTTTTTGCTTGAAATCGAACGTTTCTAGACTCCGTTTGTCAAGCGATTTTAATGCCTATTAGGTGATGTAAGGAGTTTGCAGACTCTTGCCATGACTACCGTAATATCTGATTCAATCGATCGTGTAATATCTCGGACGCCCACGTCCTCTTTTTCCATCCTCTTGAGCAAAAAACTATGAGGGTACCATTATTACCCTTTAGGAAGCTCAAGGTAAAACATGAAACCAAGCAACATGGACAAAATACAAACCAAAAAGAAGCAAGAATGATAAAATGAATATTGTGGACAAATCTACATTTTTATTACAAGAATGATTAAATTTTGCAAACTTCACTTTCAAAACAGTAGGACGGTGACTGTACACATGAGAAAAAGAAAATCAACCCACCCCCTTTTCCCGCCCCTTAAAGCAGAATGTTGATACTTATTGATGAAATTTTGCACATGACGTTCAAAATAAGATGAAAATTACTGTCTACATCTGATTTCGAAAAACCCAGGCAACGTCGGTAATTTCAACTGGTTGATTATATGAGACCAATTTAATTTTAATTTCATTACTTCAAAGAGACGAGACATCGTCCCACATTTTCAATAACCTGAATGTTTTTAGAATATTTGGATTAAAATAATTATAAAAAACTAAAAATAGATAAAAAAATTATAATAATGAACTTCAAAATCAGCCTTAAAGAGAACAACGAGAAAGCACGAGTCCAAAAGAATAAGGGAGGTGGGGGGAGGGGGGGTTAGAGTAACAAATTCCGCAAAGTCAACACCAATCCAAACAATTTTATTTTTTTATTTTCATCACTCACCGAACAAAGTTCTTTCGCAGAGAATAGGGGGATATCGCCACTCGCTCAATCAAGAATCTCTCAAATTACAGTGAAAAACAAGACGAGGAAGAAGAAAATGGGTGGGTGAAGCTGAATTTTTGGCTAGCGAGCTAATGCTGTTTACTCCTACACGGAGAATTAAGATCCTGTTAAAAAAGTGACAGCATGCCAACTTCCTGATAAAATATTAGTCATTCAGAAAATATCGAGAAAACGTATTATTTCCCTAGTAGATATCATGGCGGAATGCGACAATATCAAACACTGGTCTGAGGCAGTCAACTCTTAGATCAGCAACATTAGCAGCTGTAGGCAGACTGATGGAACCTAAGCGCAAGCCAAATACTTAGTTTGGTGATCGCGCTTTCGGAGCATCTGGGCCGAAGGCTTGGAATAAACTCCCTCCGGAACTAAGATCCATAACAAGTCCAACAGAATTCAGGTCTAAACTAAAAACTTACCTTTTTAAGCTGTCATACCTTTAAATTAAATATATCATTCCTGAGAAGAGTCCAGTTATATCCAATTATGTCCTAAATCCTGTATCTAAATTTCGCTAATAAACAATTACTTAATGTTAATTAAGTGTTAATCTCAAGTGACCCACCAGGTAAGTATTGTACTGTATATTATCTCCATATATAGTTAGTAATGACATAGATCATTGTAGAAATGTATTATAAATTTGTACAGCGCCCTTGAGGTGATTTTGCACAAAAATATCAATGTTAGAAATGTCCTTAAAAATATAAAATATTATGGCTTTAATAACGACATTTTAAAAGAAGACTTTTTAAAAGGCATATTTGTTTGAATTTTGAGTTCAAATTTCCTTGCAGCTTCCGTACCCCTGACTGGGGGTGGGGGTGATAACTCTCCCCGTGGTTTTCTCAATCTCCTTCCCACTCCTCTCTCGCTCTTCATAACAAACTTATTCCGAGGAGGGCCGGTGTTGTAATGCAAATAAAATTGGCGCGAATAATAACCAAAATACAGTATGTATTCGAATTTACGGGTTTAGGTAAATCGGAAAGGGGCTTATCCTGGACTTCGAAGAAAACATTTTTAAAAGCTTAAAATATTCAAGTCAAAAAGAAATGAAGAAGAAAGTGAATGGAAAAGTCAGGGGTGCACGAAGAAAACATGGCAAGTGAATCAAATAGTCGAGTAAGGTCATGGCATAGTATCAGGCCTATAAAAACTGCTTTAAAGGTCTGAATCTCCAACTTATAAATTCATTTTCAGCTAAGGTTTTATTGTATAATGTGGAAAATTAAGCTCTCTTAAGAAAATGATCTTAAAACATTTTAATATTTGTTCCTGAATTTTGCAAAATAAAATAAAATACAATTTTAGCGCTGTTTTTTCTTGCATAAATCAAAACAGCTGGCTGGGTTGAGCGAGAATTTAAACCTTATTGGAGTTATATAAAGAGTGTTACTGTTAGCGGCCTAATCTCAAATGTTACACGACGTGGCAGGCAATTTCGTTAACAAATATCCGGGATTAACTGGGATTTCGCCATCTTTGCGGAAAAAAACAGAGTGTCTACTATATTTGGATTAACCGGGAAGTCCAGCAAACTTAGATATTCACAGCAAATCGAGAGTCTACAGTATTTGGATTAACGAGGATATTTTTTCACCGTGAATCTCAGTAAATCGATAATCAACTGTATTTGAATCAAGCGGTTTTTTTTCACCATTATTTCAGAAAAACGATAATTTCCAATGTTTATATTAACAGGGAAGTCAGTTTAACCCACATTTTACAATCCGTACCAATAAATCGGGGGTCTTCTGTAGTAATTCGCGCCATATTTATGACGTAATTACAGTGAGATTCGATAATTGCGGGTAAAATTAATATTCCAACAGGGGGAGACCGGGGCCAATTGTCGCATGGGGTAATTTGAGACAATTTTCAGGGAAAGAGGGCTGATGGGAATATAATATATTCAATTTCATTAATACTCAATTTGACACCCATTACGGGAATCAATTTATTCAAGGATATTTCTGTAAAATACTTGGCACGTGTTATTTACACAAAAAGCTAAGTATATTGACCGTTACAGACCCATAGAGCTATAAAATTAGAGGCGCTATTACGTACTAATGTATCGTCGAAAAGTTTTCCAATATTATTTGCATTGGGAGAGTTGGAGGACACAAGACGTGAAAAAGTGCAACCAATTTTTTCGTTTCATGTCTCATCTAAATATAATACATTAATGTACAGACCACGCTATAATAATAATAATAATAAATTCTTTATTCCAGGATGTGGAGAGGTGAGTTCAATATATTCACGTGGATTGGCCTATTTCAGCATATCGCTCACCAATGGATTATATGGCGAGCGATATGCTGAAATACGCCAAGCCATGATGAGTATAGCGTAATGTGTCGCATACCTTATTAACAATTACCAAATTGGAAGATACTCTCAGGACGGATTGTTTCGGAGAATTTGAACAATTTATCAAATTTCAGCGTTCATTTTCAAGTTCTGTGAAAGATTTTTTCAAGTTCTGTTTTTATTTCAGTTTTGTCAAGCAACTAGCCTACAATGATATAATAACAAAACTCGAATAGGACTTTAACAGAACCCGAAAATTAACGTTAAAATTTGATCAATTGTTCAAATTCTCCGAAACAACCCGTCCTCAGTATCACCCTGGTGTAAAACCACCATTCAGAATTGAAACGTTGCTTGAAATGGCTTTGGCCGTGTTTGGTGACCAGCTCTGAATAGCCATCTTCCTCTCCCAACTACCTTCAGCCTCACAACGTATTAGGGTCGACGCCACGACTTGCTCTGTATTCCACACGGCAGAATGGACGTTCTGGCCCAGCATAGCATGAGAAGAGGTATGGTGCTGCTAAATGATACCTCTAGGTCTCTTGACATTTTCAACATTAGTCTTGAAGATTTCAAAAGTCACTGCAGGCAAGAACTCTAAAATATCGGTTATTTTAAAATGTTTCATTTAAAGCTTTGTATATCCGAGCAATTATTGGACTCTTGGGTAGGAATTTATATTTCTCTGCAGTAACTCTACGACCATTCTGTAACTATAAACATAATATGCACGTATTATATACGTTAACCTTCCGGAAGACATTGCCTAAATGATAGTGAAAACCCTACTAAAATCCGGTGCGTAGTTTAGAAAAACCAATAGCACAAATAGACAGACGCGGATAGCAACTTTATTTTATACTATTTAGAGATCATTGAAGACAATATTAGCGATCTTCAAACGAAAATTTGAAACAGAAAAATCAGAGAAAGATACTGTCGTATCTAGAGCAGTACCCCGGAAAGGCTCAGGTCCTGGATTCAATTCTTACATGTGACCGTATCTCTTTCTAATTTTGGTTTCGATAATCGATGATATTGTCTTAAATGATTAAATGTTACAATCTGAGGGTTTAATCATTAATTTATTCCAAAAATTAAATAATAAAATAAAATTATTCATCGATCCTTCCAGTACTTCCACTACAAAAGCGAGGATCTCTAAAATGATTTACCTGTATATATGTTATTGCAGACATTACGTAAATCATAGAACAAAGATTACAGTTTGAGAATTTTTACTCAGTTTCTGTTTGCGTGGTCCACGTTTTGTTATTGTTCAAGTTTCAATGCCATAAGAGAAAATATAACGACGATCAATTCTGATTTTTTAATTGTATTGGGTGTCAATTTTATCACGTCGTCGTTTGTAACTGGCAACTCGCAACCAATAAAACCAATAATAATTGATAAATAAACAAACAACCGAACATGGCCGCGGTTTCGGTCAATCGAATCGCCTTGATTCTAGAATAATAATAATTATAATCGCCGGAGCTTTGAAAGTTAGCAATATTTAATGGCCGCAAATCGAATAATGGAGTTTTAATGGTCGCATAGCCAATAATGGGGAGGCCAGCTGTCGCCTGTAATGATATATTATGGGTAGACACAATACCACGAAACTATGACATGCGGGGAGCATGGAAATAATACGTCCGGCTCGAAGGACTAAATTGTTCTTATCACTAGTTACAAATTCTCCGAATTTCAACAAGATTTTTCGTTTCTCATTGAACAATTGAAAAATATGAAGAAAAAACAAGATGCCGCGCGTCTTACAGTTATAGAATATAGGATATTTCAAAGCTTCATAGTCCATAATGGAAATGACGCTCTAAGATAAAAATAAACAGTTGCTTTAATCTATAAATTTCAGACCGATGAAACTGTGCGACTTTCATGACGCCCGAATTCGAAACAATACACGGAGAAAAATGTCTCTTCAAATTATTCGTAATCCTGTTAAAAACGGGATTGCAGACCCTTAACGAATGAATTGATAGATTTGACGATAAACTCATCACTCATCACGATATCGGAACACTTGTTCATAAAAATCCTAATATTTTCACATTTCTTCATCATACATTATCAAGGAAAATGCAGGTGCATGAACACATGTTCCGATATATTAAGAATTTACTAAAATTATATCATTAAACGGCCTGCAATCCCGTTTTTAACCAGATTACCAATAATTTGGAGAGATGCTTAATAAATTAGCAATACCCATTTTCACCGCGTACAAATTTATTTTCGTCTTTTCATTTTAGTAAATGACGAGTCTTCAACAAATTCTTCAAAATTAAGTGTTTTGCGAAAAGCAATATACAATGTAAGCCAAAGAATATTTTATGAAATGATTATCACAAAAAAAATTAAAGCATCTCCCGTGAGTAGTCCCTATACCTAGTCTAGTGGGATCGAGTGCAGAAAAGTTACAGCACAGCTTAAATGAATCTCATTGAATAAATAATAACAACACAACGTACGTGATTGTGGGTAATCAGTAATCAGGAAAATGGAACTTCGTGTTCAAACTAACTTCACTTCGATAACAATTATCTCTAGATATTACCACCACGATTATAATCCATGCCTATATAATGTACCTTTATATAACTGATTAGGATGAATAATTAATTGGACTTACAAATAAAGTGATTGAAGCGTTTTGAAGATGAGCGGGAACTTACCTGTAAAGAAAAACAAACACGGAATTAGAAATAATATTATTACAAAAAAGAATAATGCAATGTTATGTGTAAAAAAAAGTGTTTGGTTCACATGATTGTGCCATGTCTTCCTCATTCACATTCGAGTCATATATTCTCCTTACACTTTGGTTCACATGATTGTGCCATGTCTTCCTCATTCACATTCGAGACATATATTCTCCTTACACTTTGGTTCACATGATTGTGCCATGTCTTCCTCATTCACATTCGAGTCATATATTCTCCTTACACTTTGGTTCACATGATTGTGCCATGTCTTCCTCATTCACATTCGAGACATATATTCTCCTTACACTTTGGTTCACATGATTGTGCCATGTCTTCCTCATTCACATTCGAGTCATATATTCTCCTTACACTTTGGTTCACATGATTGTGCCATGTCTTCCTCATTCACATTCGAGTCATATATTCTCCTTACACTTTGGTTCACATGATTGTGCCATGTCTTCCTCATTCACATTCGAGTCATATATTCTCCTTACACTTTGGTTCACATGATTGTGCCATGTCTTCCTCATTCACATTCGAGTCATATATTCTCCTTACACTCTTATCTTCGTTATTTCGCTCTAAATGCCCGACCATCTAAGCTTTCCTTTCTTAAACTTACTCATAACGCCAACCGCGTTCAGTCCTCCATTAATGAAGTTAAGAGAAAGCTACAAGCTAAATATGTGTATATTCTTGGTATACCTTATATTGTAGGTAATAGGCATTAAAATCGTTTGACAAAAGGAGTATAAAAAAGTTCAATTTCAAGCACAAAACTGGTTTTTATTTATTTTGTAAATAATTTTATAAGAAAGCAAAAAAGTTAATCAAGTGTCACAGATAATCTTAGCTATAATACTGTTTTTAAAGGTGTTTCCTTTACGCTTTTATACATTTCTATTGAAATTTTTTTTTGTAGTTTACGTTTATATTTTTTATTGAGTAATTTATTTTTTTATTTGAATTCTACTCAAGCGAAACGATCGTAAAACCTTCAATTTATCTAAAGCATATTTTTGGTATTCATAATGTACACCAATCGGTTATAAAGATTAATCAAAATAGTGATTTAGCATTAATCTTCGCCTTTACTGCATTTACCAATCATTCAATATCTTTACTGGGCCTTCCCATCTTTCGTAAACATACTTCCCAAATACACAAACTCATCCACCTGCTCCAAGTATTCATCATTCATAACTATATTGCACACGGTTTTGTACTCTCTCTTTAAAACATTATGAACATTTGATTTAGTTACATTCATCATTAACTCATTCTTCACACATACTTCATTCATTCTAGATATGAGAGACTGTAGATCTTAGAAATCAGAACCCCATCGTCAGCATACAACAGGCAACACACGTTAAAATTACTCATTTTCGCGCCTAATCCCACCTGCACTATAAGCAGTGGCGGTTCTTCCCTTAGGTCAATTGGTGTTTGACCCCCCAAAATTATAAGACAACAATAATAAATATAATAATCAATTATGTGCATCAAAACATTTAAAATGTAACGCGAAACAGCGGCGGCGGCGAGTGACTAGCAGTGACATCTGTTGTCTCTAATAGAAGCTTTCATTCACAAGTCCACACGATTCGCTGGGTCAATTTAAAGAATGTCCAATTTGGCATCTTCTGTCCCTACGCGCGCCATAGAATAAACGAGATGGCACTATATTTTTCGTCGAAGTAAAAATTAGCTTCCGAAGAAAGTTTAGGGACGCTTAGGTCATGACCGTGGGGGAGACAACACGGTGAATATTATATGTTTTACAGAGATGGTGACATAAACAAATGTCGTTTTTTCATTTTACACGCTTGTAGTGTGTGGAACAATGGTTGTTTTTCAATTGCATAGTTCGGGAAAGGATTAGAATAATTATTTATGTTGTTATCGATTTAGAATGAAACAAAACAAAAAACGTCAAAAATCATTGTCAAATAGAATCAAACACTGATTTTATTTATTTTAATGTTGTGGACAACTACATTAAAACTTAATATCTTAAAAATAATTTGCCGTAAGTACATGGATTGTGTATTTATTTCCAATTTATTATATTAACATAATATTTATTTAGAGTCCGCGACTCTAAAACTCTATAACAAATTGATATAGTTAATAATATATGGGCATTTTTCACAATATCAAATAAAGATTAGTCACACATTTTTTTCAAATGACCTACCACGACTGAATCTCTAGAGCCGCCTCTGACTATAAGTATGGTATATTTGTATTGCAGGTAATTTTACCGAGTTTAATAAATAGGTGATATTTCACAAAAATTGCCAAGTATTATTATTAATGTGGTTAAGTCCTGTTAAAATAAGTAGAAAGAGGAAAACCATTAATCAACTTTGTTTCGTAAATTTATTGGCATTACACCTGACAGATTACTAATAACTTCTTGTAACTAATAGCTTTGAACAATAACTTGCGACACATAACTAATTCTTTACAACTTGCTACTAACTTAAACTACGTATAACTTATAAGTTATTAAGCTTGTTTCAGTAACAGCTGACGCAAGTCTACAGGAAAATTGATAAGCTGACTTACGTACACAAACTGAGCATTTTTGAAAATATCGATTTACGATAGGAGAGTGGAGATATATTACGGGGAGTAAATGAGGAAAATTATAGTAACTTCATGGCTATTTAGATCTGGGCACCAAATACGACTAAAGCCATTTCAAACCAACATGGGAGGCGGGAATGGGTTCCGCTGCCCCGGGAACCATTTATTGGATAACCATCTGACATCAAGTGGTTTGCTACGTTTGCTGACTAAGCAAGGGTGCCCGGTTTCATGGGTTGAGGTTTTTCTAGGTCGTGGCGACGAATACGTCTGCCTATAACCTTATACCGCAGAGGGAGGGATAGATTAATACGTCCTCTGATTTTACTAAAATATTGCTTATTCACAAAAACTACATTTCTGTCAGTAAAAACATGTTGTCATAAGTTTTTTTATACTGTACATAATTTGAATTATTCAAAAGACACCAATGCAAAAGCCATAACTTTCTAGGAAAACATCGAAAAGGAAAAACTCCAAGAACCAAATAATATATATTCAAAAGCGGTCATTGGTACAGAATACGAAAGGTGGGGCCTACCCAGATAATAATTCGCAACAAAATGTAACCATCGGAATGTTTTTTTTTTGACACGTTATGAAATGTAAAACTTCTGAAAATTTCAGCAGTAGTCGTCACCACGAGTTAAACAAGATACCACACGGCAGAATATAACTCTAGCACAGCACAGCATGGCAAGAAGAATGGTGATATTGAGAAAATATGAAGAAAAAAAACAATAGTATAATACGTATTTAAGTACTCTTAAAAATCCTTAAAACTTTTTGTATATGTATCGAACGTACCTACCATTTCCAAATGTTAAAATTTAAAATAAGAAACATTGTATTGTACTTGGATGATTAATCAATCTGTCGTACAATAATAATAAAAAACAATATGTATTGAGCAGGAAAAGAAGTTATAGTGAAGTAGGAAAAAAAAGATGCCGGTAACTTGTTCCACAAGCGAGCCACCTTATACAAAAACGAGTCGTAGAAAACGACTTGTTCTTATGAAGCAACAACTGTGAACTGGTTTTCCACTCGTTTCCGTCGAGTTTCGCGTATGTGCATTAGATGCATTCAATGCTGCTAACTCCTTCGAGCAGGCTCTATTGAAATACCCGGAGAACAGATTCAGCATGCCTTTATTGCGTATGTGCATTAGATATGGTTATCGGTGTCTATATTTATAGATGAATTATTTTACACATAATGATTTTTTGTAATATTATATTATTTGGATGATTTGTATAGCGCCGTTTTAGTGTAAAATCACCTCAAGGTCGCTGTAAAAATATATAATACATTTTTACAATGATCTATGTTAGTAAAAAAAATATTTAAAAATAAAAATAAATATAAATAAAAATAAAATAATAAAAAATATATGGAGGTAATATACAATACACTTACCAGGAAGGTCACTTAAGATTAACACTTAATTGATATGAACTAATTTTTTACTAGCGAAATTTAGATACAGGATTTAGGACATAATTGGATATAATTTGACTTTCTCTCAGGAATGGTACAGGATTTTCCAATAAGAGGTGTTATTTTGAATAGCCCGCTATTTCGGTAGATGTTACTTTTGAAGCTGTCATTTTTTGACATTTGACAAGTAAAAACGCCATTAATAAAAATGGAACGATACACGCTTCAACAACGCATTGAAATTATTAAAATTCACTTGAGTGAATCAAATGCAAATCATCTTGAGTGATGGGGCCCATTTCCACCTCGGTGGCTTCGTCAACAAGCAAAATTGTCGCATCTGGGGCTCGGAAAACCCAAAAGTTATTGTTGAAAAGCCTTTTTATCCTCAACGTGTGACTGTTTGGTGCGGTTTATGGTCCGGCGGAGTCATTGGACCTTACTTTTTTGAAAATGAGGCTGGAGCAACAGTTACGGTGAACGGATTGCGCTATCGAGAGATGATTAATGATTTTTTAGGGCCGGAATTGGATGGTATTGATCTGGACAAGGGTTACTTTCAACAAGACGGCGCTACGTGCCACACAAGCAACGAAACCATTGATATTTTACGATTGAATATCAAAATAACACCTCTTATTGGAAAACCCTGTACATTTAATTTAAGGGTATGGATAGCTTAAAAAAGTTTTTAGTTTAGACTAGACTTAGTACTAACATGCACCTTTAGGCTGGGCGGTGTAACAGGGCGGCCAGATACACCAGCAGCCAGCCGTTACTCCTTCCGACAGATTACTGTGTAGTATAAAAAAAGAGCATTTTTTCAACAAGGGCTAATCTAGCACAGTCTCTGTCACAGGGGTGGTCATTAAAGTCTACTCAGTTGACTCGAAATAACCTTAATTTGCATTAGGAGAGTCATTACACGGCGACGAGATTCAAAAGTACTGAAAGTCAGTTCAATTTTAAAGAGAATCGAGTAAAACCCGCTATTCTAGCAGTAACCAACTAGATACTAGATAATGTATCCAGGAGTTCGAGTCATAAAATTGATTCACCGATTCCCGAATTGTTTTTGTTCGGATGAGAGATTGAACGGTTTTTTTTTTGTCTTCGGTGACCGTAATCAAAATTGGATTAGAATTAATTAAGAGAAGTAGACGCTCTCAGTATTGCCTTGGTGAGAGTTCAGCTATCAGAATCGAATAGATGATTTTAAAGGGTTTTGGCTGTGTTTAGTGAGTATATCTGTGTCGACAGGCAGTTATCAACCTTTCCCACTTCCCCCAGGTTCAGACTACCAAATGGGGATGCCATAGTATCACAAGCTTCGATCTGTTGGAACTCTAGTGTAATATTACATAGTAAATAATAAAATTGTTCCTGTGTCAAAAGTAAGCTGATTTCTTTTAAAATACATATACCCTTAAATTTCTACAATTTGTTAAATAGTTGGAAATAGTCGTGAATTTTCTGAAGCTATTTAATTACAATTTTACTTTGTAATATGCATGTCATCTTTGAGGATACCGGATGGAGGGTTTAACAGAAAGGAATATGTGAACCTGTGTCTCGAGAAGATCCATTTTGTAGGAAAGAAGCACGTGGCGTCACAATATTTCAACCTCGTATAAATGCAGGGCAAGCGTTTGACGCATCTTCAGACTGTTCTCCAATGCTGAGTGGATTAAAGCCTTGAAATACCAGTAAAATAAACACAACACTCATATATCAAATAAAACGACTAAATGTAACTCAGAAATGTTCATAACGCAATGTTATGTGTGTTTTAGTTTTTATGAACACGTGTTCATAAAAACTAAAATATTTTCGCATTTCGTCATTGAATAATGATTGAATTATTTGTATAGCGTTTTCGTGAGAAAATCACCTCTATTCACCTCTTAATCGTATATCATCAAGACATTTCGAATTTCGTCATTGTTTATCATCAACGTCCATGAACACGTGTTCCGATATATAACGAATTTACTAAAAATCAGGAAACGGCCTGCGACCCCAATATAACCGAACTGCCAATATTTTTTTAAAATTAATAAAAATTACAATTCAATATAAATTACAATTAAAAATTAAGGCGTATTAGATCTATCAAAAAATTTATTTATAAAAATTCAAAAATCAGTCATTTTTAATACATGTAGGATTACGAAAGATTTTTTAAAATATTTATGTTGAGGGATCAGTAGGATTTATGGGCCCTGTTAGGAGTTCTACCGAACCGAACCCTCTGATATGAAAATATCTGGAGTCGGTGAATTATTTTCCCATTTGATCTCTGGTGATTTGACGTGTTGTTCTTGTATTGTTTTGTATTGATTTTGCTTATATAATATATAATGCACTTGCATAATGTTGATTGACTAGATGATCATTTGTGGAAAAGTGTGTGGAAGGGTTTAGTTTTTCCTATGAGGAAGATTTAACCGGACATAAAATCGGAAAATAATAAGATTTTTAATAATTGTGATTGATTTATATAAAAAAATGTTTGTTTTTTTGACAATATAACATATATAAGGATTATACATGTTATATTCTTAGAAATTAGGCCTATTAACGGTACCTATTAAAAAAACACAAAAAAAATTAACGAGGAATCTAACAAATGGACTGTAAACTAGAGGTTTCAGAGTTGGTTACCAAATTAAAAAGTGGGACGCACTTCCGATTTATGCAAAGGTCAGAAGTTGATTATTTCAAAACTAACTAACCATCACGCCGTTTCCTCGCAGGAGTAGGCAGAGAGGACAGAGAGGACAGAGAGGACAGACCGCCAAAGAACTCGGCGCACACTCTTTGCCTCATTCATATTTCTACCATATTTATATATAGCATGATCTGCAGTCTCTCGTGCCTAGGATGAACGAAGTATGCATGAAGAATGAGTTAATGATGAATGTAAGTAAGTCTAAAGTAATGGTGTTTGAAAGAGAGAGTACGAAAGCAGTGTGCAATATAGCTGTGAATGAGGAATACTTGGAGCAGGTGGATGAGTTTGTGTATTTAGAAAGTATGTTTACGAGAGATGGGAAGGCTGACAGAGATAATGAAAAAAGGGTAAATGCAGGTAACTCCATTAATGGAGGACTGAACGCAGTTTGCGCTAGCAAAAATTGTCCAAAGAAGCGCATTTAGCAGTCCACAATGGAGTGCTGGTACCTACCCTGATGTATGGAAGTGAGGCATGGAACTGGCAAAGAAACTGGCATGCTGTCAAAACCATGTATGATCGTGTGAGGAATGTGGAGATCCGCCAAAAGTGCAAGTCTGATGTAAGCGTTATGAGTAAGATCAAGAAAGGCACGCTTAGATGGTTTGGGCATGTAGAGCGAATGAGCGAAGAAAGGAGTTTAAGGAGAATATACGATGCAAATGTGTATGGTAGCAGAAGTCGGGGACGCCCAAGGAAGACATGGCACGATCAAGTGAGTCAGATACTTGAGTCGGGCCATGACAAGAGTCAAAATAATAGAAGAGTACGAATGAGACGATGTATGAATGTGAATGAGGCAAGGAGTGTGTGCCAAGACCGAGTTGTTTGTCGGTCCTTCCTCTCTGCCTACCCCTGCGGGGAAACGGCGAGATGGTTAGTTAGTTAGTTAGCAAGATTTAAATTTCGTACATAGATTACGTTTTCGCTACTAGGCAGATATTTATATTCAAATTCTTTAATTCTGACTCCTCCAAGTTCTGCATACAAACACAAAAAGGTAGAGCAAACAAGAACACAAGTCGTCAGCAGAAAAATGGCGTAAAAACACTAAATTCTTCTATAAACAACGGTACAAATAATTATGTCAACATGCCTGAGCTTCATATAGTCTGAGCATCCGAAAAGCTTCTAGCTGTTAGTCCATTAAATACGGGGAGGATTGTCAAAAATGGTAGTCGCCTGTAGTGCACAAGGGAATAATAATATACCCAAACCGTGTTCCACGTTCATACCGCGAAAGTTTGAAGGCGGTAATTCATGATAATCTAAGAAAAAAATCATAATTAAGTTTTTTAAAGAAAGAAATTCAAATAACGACAAAAAAGATAGAAGCCAATAAAAATGTGCGATGAGAAAAATGAAGATAATGTTAGTAGTTCTTATTCTAAGTATGTTACAGTTAAATATGACCGTAGGATATAGGGTCCCTTTAGCGGCGAAATTCCTGGGTGCTAAGTCCTAAATACGACCATTTTTTCTAATTTTTCTGTTTCAAAATTTGTTAATATTATCTTCATTAATTAAATATTACAATTTGAGGTTTATCTCAAAAAATGCATTTTTTTACATTTTGAGAGGTTAACTTAACAAGTATACTCTTGGGAGATCACATGCATTTTTTTTATACTGCGAAAGCGAGAACTTCTGCCTATTAGAACGCGCCATACAACAGAGCTACACAACTGCTTAACGATTCTGCAGTGACCATTGACATTTTTAACTTCACTTACAGACAACGTTGGCTAAAGGCTAGCTTTAGACTTGTAAGTTTTTTCGTAAATTTACGACTTCTAGCCAATGGGCATATTGCATTTTGAAAATCCAATATGCCCATTGGCTAGAAGTCGTAAATTTATGAAAAAACTTACAAGTCTAAAGCTAGCCAAAGAAGGAGTTAGCGCAACACGGCATAACACCCCAAAAACAAATAACAAAAATACTTTTGGCCGTGAAAATCTTAAATCATATTTGCTTCCATGATCTTTTATACTAAATGTAACTCGACATTACGATACGATATTTGTAATGTTTTCAGTAATATATTAGTTTATAACCGTTTTATGAACAACACTAGCTGTACTAAATGTAGACTTTTGTTTTTCATTTGGGAAATGAAGAAGAAAAGTTTGCATTTTTGCAAGTTTTTCATGAATAATCAATCACCCCCAAAGTTTCGCGGTAAGTGCATGGAATGTGGTATACATTTATTTTTTTGTGTTAGTCCCGCAAAGTATTACGAGGTATGTTGTAGGGCTGAAGTTAGTAGGGAGGGGAATGAGATGAAAAGTACCTGCCTATTCAGATCTGGTCACCAAATACGACTAAAGCCATTTCAAGAAACGTACCAATTTAATGGCGGTCTTACACAAGGGCGATACTGCGAGTATTTTTCACTGTTAAATTTGTGTCAGATATAGATTTATTTGTTCCTTGCCACGTCTTCTGCGTCTATTGCGACAATCCTTTCTCTATCCACTTGCTTTACATTTCCAAGCCATCTAAGCGTCCCGTTTATAATCATCCCATTAATAATACTGTTTTACATCATTTTGTAGAAAACGTACAAAAATAATAATCAATTTACTACTATCCATTAAGTTTCTAAGTCCTGGCCTTAAATACCACCGTTTCCTAATGATCCGTTGGCGTGCCTAGCCCACCCCATCACCCATCCCCCCAATAACCCTTCACTTAGGGGGTGCTCCGTGCACTCCCTCACCCCCCGGGCGGCAGGAAAGTATGCAAATATCACGGGCGTGCGGGGTGCCCTAGGTACCCCCGGGCGGGAAGGGTTAAGGAACAACCAAATTGCTTTTCGGGAACTTTTGTGAATAATCATAAATTGACTGGTCTTTAAATTAATTCCGCTGTCAAATTGATCACCGTCAATCACTGACAGAGAATTCTCTAGAAGGGTCATAAATAAAATAACATAAACTGTTCGAATTTTAAACTAATAACTTTAAAAAAAGGACCCAATGTTGAATAAGACACATTGTTGTCAATCTCTTCGCATTAGTCCAGAGTTTGACACACTCTCAGTATAAACGTTGCTTGAAATGCTACAAAATTATATAATGCCATTCGAAATGAAAATAAAAATACCATGGAGATAAACAAGTTTAAAAACAACACAAAAAAAATGGCAAAATATAACACGAAGATGAGGAAATTATAAAAAATATGATGTAACAAGATCAACACAACGTACAGTCAAGAAACATGAATATGAGGAAATTATAAAATATATGAAATAACAACAACACAACGTACAGCCAACAAACATGAAGATGAGGAAATTATAAAAAAATATGTAGTAACAACATCAACACAACGTGCAGTCAACAGAAGGAACATATGAGGAAATTATAAAATATATGAAATAACAACAACACAACGTACAGCCAACAAACATGAAGATGATAAAATTATAAAACTTATGAGGTAACAACACCAACACGATATACAGTCCGCAAACATGAAGATGGGGAAATCAACAAACATGAAGTTTATGAAATCAACAAACAGCAAGATTGGGAAATCCTGACTTAACACCAACACAACTAACTAAACTCGAATGAGGACTTTTAAAAATGTAAAACCGCACAAGAGTCCCAACTGCTCCCAACCTTCTGGAGCCACTGAGATAATGGCATCCCCAATTGGGGTATGTTGTGAGGCTGAAGGTAGTGGGGAGGGGAAGAGGAAGGTAGGGAAGTACCTGTTTATTCAGATCTGGTCACCAAACACAGCCAAAGCCATTTCAAGCAACGTTTCAATTTTGGATGGTAGACCTAATCTAACCCCATATCCATCCCATCCCCACTCTGTCTAATCTCACACATACCCCAATCGGGGATGACATAGTCAAAATAGAAATAACATCTTTGTTACCCCAACTGCCAACCTTGTATACTTTATAACGCTGCTGTCAATCAAAAAAATGATTTATTAAAGGTTTAAGCTATATCTTACGAGAGACTATAAAATTTTAAGTTTGGCAGATTTTTATTGTAAAGCTATTATCTAAAAATGATATTTTATTAGAATTCTTACATAACCATCAAAGAACCACACATTTAAAACACAATAATTTAATTCAAACATTTTTCCGGAAACGGCAGAATCATAAACAAAAACACCCATTATTCTATTCTACTATTGTTATTGGGGTATTTAAAAAAGCCGAAAACAAAGATATATGTTTGCTAAATGGTATATTTATTTGATGGCAGTCATAAAATGTTATACGAAATGATAAATAATTTCTCGCATAATCATAAAGTTTAAAGTAGGGGTGTGATACTTCTCATGTGTATCGATTCATTAATTCACAAAATATCGAATGAGTACTACCCGTCAGGTTGATTCGTTCGCTTTTGGGAGCAACTCATATGGTCTTTAATCGCTGCGTCTCCCTTACTATTGTGGTGAAAAGAATAATGTAAACGGTGTTAGAAAGAGAAAACACCAAGCTTTATATTCAAATTAGTATAGAAGTTAATCACAGAAGAATTAAAACGTGAACCTTTATGAAACCAAAGGTTCCGACCGCAATTTGAAAAATACTTATGAGACTTTGTGAATTTTTTATTAATTATTTTTATATGAAACTTAAAAAAAGAGAGGTGAATAAAATAAGTGTGTTTTTTATAAATATTTTTTCAAGAGTAATTTTAGTTACAAAAAACGTAAAGTGAGTCATGTTTGCATTAAAAACTTAAATACTCGCGTTTTGAATCACCTTCCAAAAATAGTCTTCGGATACGTTTAGGAATATTCCATTATTTGGATTTTATTGCAAAGCGGAAATACTCCGACTTTCTGTCAGGATATGTCCGAGGCCTGAGGAGTTAGTATTTAAATGGTTGTTTCTCTTCCTAAAGGTGCTGTCAGATAAAAAGTTATCGTAGGATCGATTCACAACCTGGTAAATCAATGAATCGATTCATACTGATTCATTAGAATTGACAGTATGGATTCGACTTGAATTGAAAGAGCGTGAGACCGATTCAAACCGAGTTTTGCCAATATTCGTTACAAAAATGCATTGTTCAAAAAATGATTCGTTTAAAACAATGATACGTTGAAAATAATGATTCGTTCAAAATAATGATTCGTTCAAAACTTAGATATCCTTAACTGACAGGTCAAATGAAAATACTGGGAATAACTAAAACTATCATCATAAAAGAAAATTTCCAAAATACGTAACTGCAAAATTGAAATTATTTTATTGCTAAAACCGAAAACACAGGTAAGCGAATATTTAACAATCTACTCCATATAAAATTACAGCTGAATTATATACCGGTGATAGCACCGTTGCCACCTCTCCCTCTTTCTCATAAACGATGCATGTAACAGAAAGAGAGGTCACAACCGAGCTTTCCGCAGTAGGGCTCAGTTCGGTCGACACGCAAACCCCTCCAACCAACATTATTAATATCGTAATTCCCATCGTGAAAAAATATATAATGCTCTGGTTATTACGTTGTTATTAGCATAGACCCAAATTAAAAAACTTTTTCCAAATTGGAAATCTTTTATTGAATTGTTTCAGCGGCGATAATGAAAGTTGAGAGGGTTGGAAATGAAGAGGTCAGGTGCGAAACGTGTCAAGTGACTCCAACGAAAAATTGGTTTATTTTTGGTGCATGTTGGAATAAGCACCTTTGAATTTGGAATGAGTCCAAATTTGAACAAAATTATAGTTTTAATTCATGTTGAAAACCTTCGACAACTTTTTGTGAAAAATGATCTGGCGCTGAACAAAGGTAAAAGGTAACTAAAAACTATTCGTTAGAAGATACGACTGCAAAAACTGGGAAAAATATTAGTTAACAGATTTTAGTTACAAATTTAAGATAAGGTTTTCTTGAGTTTTGGGGTTTATAATTATAATAATAATTGGATGACTTGTATAGCGCCGTTTTTGTGCAAAATCACCTCAAGGGCGCTGTACAAACTTATAATACATTTCTACAGTGATCTATGTTATTACTTAACTATTTATGGAGATAATATACAGTACAATACTTACCTGGTAGATGTTTTTACTTAACTATTTATGGAGATAATATACAGTACAATACTTAGCTGGTAGGTCACTTGAGATTAACACTTAATTAATATTATCTAATTGTTTATTAGCGATATGATTTAGATACAGCATTTAGGACATAATTGGAAAATTGAATATAACTGGACTTTCTCTTAGGAATGGTATATTTAATTTAAGGGTACGACAGCTTAAAAAGGTAAGTTTTTAGTTTAGACCTGAATTCTGTTGGACTTGTTATGGATCTTAGTTCCGGAGAGAGTTTATTCCAAGCCTTCGGCCCAGATACTCCGAAAGCGCGATCACCAAACTTAGTATTTGGCTTGCGCTTAGGTTCTATCAGTCTGCCTACAGCTGATGATGTTGCTGATCTAAGAGTTGACTGCCTCAGACCAGTGTTTTCCGGGACGCATAGTTCAGAGATGAAGGGTGGGACCATTTCATTGATGGATTTAAACACCATCCAGCACAGTTTGTACTGGATTCTTTCAGGGCACTTGAGCCAGTGAAGGTTACGAAGGTGTTCTGAAATGTGCGAATATTTTGAAACCCCGGTTATGAGCCTTGCTGCTGCATTATGTACTAACTTTCCTATGAGTTTACACCGAGATATAAATTGTAATAACATGTCCATTTACGACGCGTTACCAGTAATATATCTATCTATATAAATAAAAATGTCAATAAGGGAATTAAAGATTTTAAAAATAAAAATGGCATCAGAAATCAACCTCCTGTCGGACAGTTAATCTTATACAGGGTGTATCGGCACGTACCCGACAAACTTTAACCAGCTATTCCTTAGCATATTTGGAGTAAAAAATCTTATGTGCACTTTGCTGTCCGGTAACGTTTTCTTTTAATAAAAAAATTATTATTCTTATTTTCACCACATGTCACCACTGTTTTATCCTTTGTCAAAGTTTGAAAACCCATCTGGCAAATATTTTATTCGAATTCCGTTGAATAATGCACGTGTGTACCTATATTGGCGCACTTTTACAATCACAACGAAATGGCACGGCACCATTCGTCTCATTTTTAACTATTATTATTGAGTGTGTGCGAAAAAGCGAAGACGCTTTTTGACATACTTGCTTATAACAGCTGTTGAACACGAAACGCAATGCCAATGACAGTGATGTAGTGTGGAAATTTTAATTTTTTTTGTTTTTAATTGAAAAAAAAATGCTACCGGACAGCAAAGTGCCCATAACATTTTTTACTCCAAATGTGCTAAGGAATAGCTGGTTAAAGTTTGTAGGGTTAGTGCCGATACACCCTGTATATAAATAAAAAGGTAAAGGTTCGTTTGTTAAAAATCTTAAATCTCAGAAAGTTCTTCAACGATTTTTTTTTTAAATTTTGACACTTCGTTGCATTCGAATACGCGTGTAGTTTTATATACATATCATATAGATTAAGTTTTTTTTGTTTGGTTACTGTCACCTGTGACAAGTAAAAACATGTTTTTTTTTTAAATAGCGCCATCTTTTGGACGTACAAGCAAAACGCGCTGTTGTTTCACTATCTGCACATACAAATTGAGCCACGGAAACGCATGGCGGGGAACAGCTAGTAAATAATAATAATAGTTACAATTGATCTCGTGTAATTGGCCCGCTCATTAAGAATAAAAATTCCTGAGTTCTGAATTTAAACGGGCTTTAAAAACCAAATTATTTAAAAAATCCTACCATTCATAAATCGTAACTTCTTTTCAATGTTTTAAAATAAGCCGTATTCGTAAGCTTCCGGTAATTGTTTGCTTTCAGTTTCCTCACTGTATTTTTTTAAGTTAAACTGCCTCCTGTTTTATATTATATGTAGAATCTTCATGTTTTTTTCCTATGCTATAATAGCACTGTTATTTTTATTTATTTGTTCTCTTAGTATCGCGTTGTATGCACTGTACATGTTTATGGCAAGTTAGTTATTATTGTTCTGTGTTACAATAGGAACAGTGTTATTGTTAAATTTTGTGTTAACTGAATATTCTAGTGTTATATTATTTTATCAATATTGTGTAAGGAACACTGTAGAAGTATTTTTAAGAGGAAGCTACAAGCCAAAAAAAATGTTTATATTCTTGGTATACCTTAAATCGTAGGTAATAGGTATTAAAATCGCTTGACAAGCGGAGTCTAGAAACGATTGATTTCAAGCACAAAACTGGTTTTTATTTATTTTATATATAATTTTATAAGAAAGCAAAAAAATAAATCAAGTGAAACTGTCACAGATAATCTTAGCTATAATACTGTATTTTTTAAAAGTTGTTTCCTTTATGTGTTATTTTTTTTATTTTTATTAGGTACAATATTTTTTACAATTCAAGTTTTCCAGTAATGTAGGGCTCACTGGGTGGCTTGCCCGTGCTGAGGCCTTCATTTTATAATATGAAATATAAACTACATAATACATTTAATGAGAAAAATTATACATTTAAAATTAAAAATACATAATAATATATTACAAATTAAAAATACATAATAATATATTACAAATTAAAAAAAAATAGTACATTGAAAATAATCTTGTGTGTTTGTGAGTGATGTGTGTTTATATTGGTTTTGTATTTGTTTTTTATTTTTTTATTTGTATTCTACTCAGGCGAAACGACAGGAAAACCTTCAATTTATCTAAAGAATATTTTTTGGTATTCAAAATGTACACCAATTCGTTATAAAGATAGTCAAAATAGTGATTTGGCATTAAGCTTCGAGAAAACCAAATTGATATTGTAAAGTTTATTATATTAAAGCGCACTTGAAGTGAAATAACACAACAATAGTAATAATGAATAACTGGGCTATATAAATGTAATGTTAATATAATTTACAGTTAATTAGATATTTTAAATCTCCATAGGTCATGAATGATAACTACCCGATTAACCAACACGCCGTTTCCCCGCAAGGGTAGGCAGAGAGGATGGACTGCCAAACAACTCGGTCATAGCAGACACTTCTTGCCTCATTCACATTCATACATCGTCTCATACATACTCTTCTATTATTCTGACTCTTGACATGGCCCGACTCTGATTCACTAGTATCGAGTATCTGATTCACTTGATCGTGCCATGTCTTCCTCGGGCGTCCCCGACTTCTGCTACCATTCGCATTTTCATCATATATCCTCCTTACACTCCTATCTTTGCTCATTCGCTCTACATGCCCAAACCACCTAAGCGTCCCTTTCTTAATCTTACTCATTACGCTTACATCAGCCTTGCACTCTTTGCGGATCTCCACATTCCTCACACAATCAAACATGGTTTTACCACACATACGCCTCAAGGATCTCATTTCAACAGCATTTAATCTACTTTCATCCTTTCTTTGCCAGTTCCATGCCTCACTTCCATACATCAAGGTAGGTACCAGCACTCCGTTGTGGACTGCTAACTTTGCTTCTTTGGAAAAAAAAACAATATATTATTAAAATAGTACGTTATTCTAGCACAGTAAACAACCACTCTAACAACACAAAACAAATACAACATTGATTCATTTATAATTACACCTACTAGAGTTTAAATTTCAAATCCACATTTAATTGACTCGGCACCTTTGGCACCCGGCAGCTTAAAACCAGGTTTAAAGGCCACAAAGGAAAAGAGGGAAGTGTAAAAAAAATTCGTAAGTCCTCCCACTAAAGGTTGATTGGCCAAAAGATTCGCGTTTTGCGGCTATTAAGGCTGATATTAATATCAGAATTATAATTGCAGGAGTATATCCGAGTCGTTAGCATAATGACCGTAATCCGGGACTCTCTTTTTACAGGTGGAGTTTGTATTATTAGAAATAAGTAGAAAGAAAAAGTAAAGTTAAAAATATCTAAAATTATAGATATGGGGATAAGAAAGATAAAGGGGTGAAATTATTGACTTGTATATTTGAATAAATTTAAAATAAGATAAAATAGATGGCTAAAATTAATAGAATTTTTTTATTGCAATAACTTTTGATGTTTGTACATATAATATTGAATAAGAAGATAATACTATAAATCTAAACCAAACATGAAATAGAACAAGACAAAGAAAATTTGTTAAAATAAAAAAATTGATTATTCATTTCGAATTTTAGAAAAGTCAATAGGTATCCTACGTGAATAAAAATCGGATATGTTCATTCACTATCTAGGTTACAAACAAATTCGTTAGAAATTTGTATTCATTCAAAAAGATAGCAGCCAAAAATATGGGAAAAATTACTCTGATAAAACTGATATATTACGTATGGATTCAATTTCGCTCAAAACACAAATTAAATTAGATTCCGACACTAAAAAACGAATGTAAATCAAATTTAATAATGTTACAGCCGTCACAATAGTAAAAAAAACTAAAATACTTGCAGAACTTGAAAATAAAATTATTAAATTTGACTTACATTAAATTTAAAAAAAGTTCTACGAATTAAACAAATAATATATACTGACATATCGTAAGAACCAACGGAAAGCTATCATTAACTTATAACCAACAACACCCTAAAACGAAACAATTTCCAAATCGTACCCAATATCTGCTACCTGTGTTATTCGGAGTTTACACAGCTTCCCTGGTCCAATTCACCTAGAGTAGATGACCCCGGGTCAGTTCCTGCAATATCTCTAGAGATAATAAGCCCTAGCTGAAGGGTGGCCGCCGGCTTATGATAAACGACCGAAACTAGTACAACTCTTTATACAATCTGCAGACTCTCGTGGATTGTTATGTTATCGAGTAATGCCTAATTCACTTTGGTAAGACAACTTATACGCCAAGAAGTAGGTACAGTGTTTTATCGATTTTTAGAAAATAAGGTAGGATATTTGAAAGCTCATTATAAAAAAGCTCACCAATAGAGAGTGTCTGCTCAAAGATCAGACAACTACTAGAAGCGTAACTAAATTAAAGTTTTTTTCCACAATCGCTAATCTCTAAATAGAATAAAATAAAATCGCTATCTATGTCTGTCTGTTTGTGCGCTTAATTTTTCTAAACTACTCAACGAATTTAATAGACTTTTCACTATCACTTAGAGAATTTATTCAAGAAGGTTTATATATATAATACATGCATATTGTATTTATGGGAAGTAGAGAAAAATCGGGGTTTTGTTTTCAAGTGCTAAAAATTATTTCGGGCCCTTAAATTGCTAATGCTGGCTAAACCTTATGAGATACATCAAAATAATGTACGGCGGAATTGTACATCTTAAAAACGCCTACAGAAATGTCCACGATGGTATTTGTCTATCTCCTAAGGATAACCCCCAGGAACGCCGGGTACTCGTCAGCTATTTTATAATAATTAGGGCCCCCGCATACCGCAATACAGGTACAACAAGAATAGCTAACCTGATGCCTGTGTTCTAAAGATTGCAATTCGTTTGTTAAGTTAAGGGATTCCATAAAACGGGTCACCCGTTTCTGCACAGATTTAATTTTTTCAGGTATTTCGGGGACCAGACCAGAGGTGGCTGCCAAAATTCAACAGCGAGGCGACATGCGATTTGTACTGGGTCAGCAGTTGTGCTCTATCCGCGGGCCCTGTACAGTACGCTCAACTTCTAAGAGGCTAACTTGACTCTGATTTCGAAGAAGCCTCCGTTCCCGAGATGGTCACTTACACCGAGTTACACCAAGCATATCAATGGAAGGTATGTTGGGAAGAAGGCTTTCATTGAAGGAGGCGCGCAAACAAGAAACTTTTTTGAATTCGTATGAATTTTTGAATTCGTATGAATATTTGAATTAGTATGAATTTTCGAATTCGTATGAATTTTTGAATTCGTATGAATTTTTGAATTCGTATGAATTTTTAAATACTATTCTATCGCCTGCGGGAATCCTTAAGGCGATGCCCTACGTCGTGTAATATTTTAAGTTGAGCCGCTATCAATAACAACCCTTACGTAGATGGCGATAAGGTTTAAATTCCCGCTTAACACCATTCGCCTGTTTTAATTTATGCAAGAAAAAACATGGCCAAAAAGTGCCTTTTATTTTATTTTGTGGATGTTCAGGCATAAAGATTTAATTTTTTTCGATCATTTTATAAATAACTTGATTTGCCACATTATACAATAAAATCATAACCGAAAATGAGTTCGTAAGTAGGAGATTTTGAACATTAAAGCAGTTTTCATAGGCCTTTACATTATTTTTTTCTGGGCTTATAAAAAGACTTATCTAAAAAATACTCGATCATTTCAAAGGCCAAGATGTATTCTACTCGTAGTATTTAATTAAAGCATCTGTAACATTTCTAGGCGACCAAATTTTCAAACCAAAAACACATGATTTTGCATTACTACGTATGACATCGCCTTGAGGTTAAACTTGACGTTCGTTATAATATACAGGGTGCGCCAGAGAAACTTACTTATTTGAAAGTTCAATAAAAACAAAAGCACTGTAGTTATTGTTGTAATTCTTTTTTTATTTGAAAATACAATGTACCAAGTTTTTTTTCATACTGTTTTAAAAATTACATCTTTTAAATGGCGACCCTCATCGCGCATACACTGGTTAAGTCGTTTTTTGAAGTTTTCGTCCACTCTTCTCAGCATATCAATCGGAATATTGGCAATAGCATCAGGAATGTTGTTTTTCAGGTGATCTATAGTCCGTGGTCGATCGACATAAACAAGGGATTTCAAATAACCCCATAAAAACAATCACATGGAGTCAAATCCGGAGAGCGCGCCGGCCATGGGAGATCGTCTCGGAGAGAGATGAGGCGGTTGGGGAAATGTTGTCGCAGCAAATTCATGCCCGCTGCTCTCTAGACCACAGCATAATGGCAACTGACGAGAATGGGAAACAAACTTGGGGACGTCTTCCTCCAGATGCGCCCCCTCCCGCCCCTCTACTTGCTCAACTCAACGGTCGGGAAATTTTTCAAATAAGTAAGTTTCTCTGGCGCACCCTGTACGTGTGCATATATGGCATTAATTTCATTATTTTACTAAAACTTGCTCCATGCAAATTATGCTTTACAATATTAGGACTAATTATTTATTTGCGCCCGTACATTAAGCAATATGAATAAATAGTTTTGTCCTTATACAAACTCACTTCTTTCAACAAAGGCATACAAATACAATATTGGATTGTATCACCGATACAATATTGTATTTGTATGTCTTTCTTGCAGGAATTGAGTTTTTATACGGACAAAACTATTTATGCATATTACGTATGTACGGGCGTAAAAAATAATTCGTCTCAATCAGAGATGTGCTTTATTTCAAATAAATCCATTTCAAATGGAAATGCAACATGCAAAATGGGTATTTTCCATTTTGCATTTTAAATGCTTTTCTAAAAACCATTTTGCATTTTAAATGCTTTTCTCAATGCATTTTCCATTTTAAATGCTTTTTTGCAACATTCTTCCTACTATCTCCACTCATCTTTTTTTCATAAGCCCCAAATATCAGTCGGTCCTCAACTTCGCTATGAGAGATAATTTACATTTGTCCAAGTTGCTCCCCGGTAGGAGCCCTGTCAATTAAGTGATACCATTAAAAAAAATACTGAACATGGGGCCATGACGCTGTAATATTGAATGTTAGATAGCAGTTTCTATGTTTTTACGTTGGCAACATTAGTCCCGCGCAAATTTTTTGTGGTTTCATAATCTGTAGTCGTGGTGTTTTTGGATTTACCATCATGTAATATGTTTGTTCTACATTGATGTTCATTATTAAATGACAAAATTATTTAAAAATTCTATAATTATTTTAATTGTTTGACCTGAGAAACCATTTTGCATTTTCAATGCATTTTGAAAATAGGTATGTTGCATTTTGCATTTGAAATGCTTTTCTAAAAACCATTTTGCATTTTGCATTTTCAAATGGAAAAGTTTTGACCCATTTCCATTTTGCATTTCAAATGGTTTTGGGTACCCATTTTTCACATCTCTGGTCTTAATATTGTAAAGCATAACTTGCAAAAAGCGTATGTAAATAAAAATAAAAATAAATGTGCCTTAAACCTGAACTACCCTACATTGAATAAACCGTCATGAGGTAAGTACTACATATATTTAGGATTGCCTGTATAATATACAGGGATAGGTAAATACTGCTATCCAGGGATGCCAATATAACAAATGGGTAGGTACCCCAAGTACCGCCATTATTTACCTGGTAGAGAGACAGCTCGGAACGATGTCGAAATGAGGTAAACCCATCTTTGGGTGAGCAGTTGACCTAATTGGGGGTTTGTGGCTTGACCCGGAGACTAGGATTAAATCCTGTGGTGATTAGAATATAACAAAAAATATGCTAAAATGATCTGATATTTTATTGATGAAAATAATATTTTTTTGTTAAAACCACTATTTTAAGGGTAAACGTAACGTACGTTATAATATATTTCTTCATAGATGGCATCAATTTGATTAACTCATAAAAATACACTTTTGGCAAGTCGTGCTTTAAGGCCTTAGACACATTACCCTATATTCCGCGCGCATAAATTGGGCGTGGCATGTACGTATTGTATGTTGGGGTGACACACTACGCTATAATCTTCCTCGGGAGAGGGTGAAATCAATTGGGGGACTGCCGCGGAATATCATTTATTTATATGGGATCTGTCACTTTGACAGATAACAGCCGCGTAATTACGGCGTTCTGTAAATTGTTAAAACCTTCTCCTGCCGTAGGTAGGAGAGGGGGTCGCAAAATTTTCAAATATAGCCTGGCTAGCAGATCACAGCGCATATCGTAGCCACACTCACATCATCACTCACTCAAGACGAATCATTTGTATGCCTTTCTTGAAAGAATTTAGTTTTTTTTTAAATATGTACCTATCACTAATTAATTACCTTTAAAAAACAGTGTTTAGTTTTCAGATACGTTTACAAATATTCCATTTATTTGGAGTTTATTGCAAAGCGGAAATACTCCGACCTTCTGTCAAAATATGGCAGAGGTCAGAGGAGTTAAACATCTTTCTTAGTAATTGAGAGCAGCCAGAACTAAATTGGTTAATCTGAACGATTGTCAGACGGCATCTAGAGTTAGAGTTAATGTTTTAAGGCAGAGTAGTAAAATCTTCCAGCAATCTGATAAGAGAATAATAAATAGGTCGGGAAGTCGCACGGGCGGCGTTTGTTAGACAGAGTATAGCGGGAGAGATGGAAAGGTGGATTTACAAGCCCCGGTGGAACTGGGAGGCAGTAGACCTCACAAGTTTTAAAGTCGATTGTTTGTAATAAACACGTGGAATAAACGACAAGGCAAATGAAAAAAGTAGACGTCAGCTACAAATCTTTGTTAACACTTCCGTTTCGCGTGGAGTCGAGGAGTAAGGCTCTCGAATAACAAGCTGGAGTACGCGGGTTCAAATCCCGGTGTGCGCAATTAACTTTTATTTGATTAATTTGTGTTATTTCACAAATGACTGATTAAGAATAATAAATATATATTTATACATAACTGAGGACGGACAGCAAAACAACTCGGTCTTGACACACACTCTTTGCCTCATTCACATTCATACATACTCTTCTATTATTCTGACTCTTGACATGGCCAGTATCTGATTCACTTGGTCGTGCCATGTCTTCCTCGGGCGTCCCCGACTTCTGCTACCATTCACATTTGCATCGTATATTCTCCTTACACTCCTTTCTTCGCTCATTCGCTCTGCATGCCCAAACCATCTAAGCGTCCCTTTCTTGATCTTACTCATAACGCTTACATCAGCCTTGCACTCTTTGCGGATCTCCACATTCCTCACACGATCATACATGGTCTTACCACCGATACGCCTCAGGGATCTCATTTCAACAGCATTCAATCTACTTTCATCCTTTCTTTGCCAGTTTCATGCCTCGCTTCCATACATCAGGGTAGGTACCAGCACTCCATTGTGAATTGCTAACTTCGATTCTTTGGACAAATTTTTGTTAGCGCCAACTGCGTTCAGTCCTCCATTAATGGAGTTACCCGCATTTACCCTTGTTTCAATATCTTTGTCAGCCTTCCCATCTCTCGTAAATCTCCGCACGTTTTCGTGTATTCCGTTCACAACACGGCATTAGAAAGAGTCAAACAGTCGTACACTCCTTTCTTCGCTCATTCGCTCTACATGCCCAAACCATATAAGCGTCCCTTTCTTGATCTTACTCATTAAACTCACATCAGCCTTGCACTGAAACAGTATAGAAGTTACAAATACTATATATATATATTGTATTTGCGGAAAGTTTCAGAGTGAAAGATACGTTAACTTTCCGAAGAAATATAGCAGATTCGGTAATGTTATTTAAAATTACACACAATTTAATCGATAGTCCTGATCTTCTTCAACGCCTATTATTCCATGTTCCCAATCGCAACAGCAGACAGTCGCTTACTTTTAATCTCCCTCATTGTAAGACCAATTCCAAACAAAACTCATTTATCTACAGATCCACTAATTCATTTAACTTAAATTATTACCATATTGACATTTTTAACTCTACTTTACGCGACATAAAACAAAAACTCAATAATCAACAAAACTCAAACTAGAAGTTCAATTCCTATATATTCCCGTCCTTAATCCTTATCCTATTTTTTCTCCTCCTCCCCCCTCACCTTCCTTCATTTTAATATTTTATAACTAAAGAAGAAATTAATTTAAGAGAACATCTCTATGACATTGTACACCTTACCATTAACTATTCATCAGTGGAAAGTTCATAATTGGCATAATTAACTATATTATTATTGTATCATTGTATAATTAAAGATTTGCTGTCAACTTTTCCTAAAATGTATAAATAAATAAATAAATAAATAAATACTCTCAGTATCGCCTTCGTGTAAGACCGCCATTTAGAATTGAAACGTTGCTTGAAATGGCTTTGGCCGTGTTTGGTGATCAGATCTGAAAAGCCAGGTACTTCCCCACCATCCTCTTATCTATCTTCTTCCTCTTCCCGTTACCTTCAGCCTCACAATATACCCCTATTGGTGATGCCATAGACTAAAATGATATAATATTGGTGATTTGCTGAAACGAGGTTTGTAAATCTGCAAAGAAGAGTACGATCGGTCCATCTCCGCTCAAGCCAGGCGAAGTTAGACGACAGTGAATGGTTCAAGTCCAAATGGCACCGAGCGAAGTCGGGCCGGGCGGAAATTAAAACCCGCCCGGGCGGAGAATGGAAAGGAAACATTTAGTCATATGCCATTTCGCCCAGATCACTATATTAGCTGTAGTACGGTAGTATGCAATTTCAGATCATTAAGTAGTTGGATATAATGGAAGGTAATCAGAACTTAATAGCGAGGCGAAATGACTTTATATACTTAATAATATTAAACTTGTGTGGAATAAAGGTGAATTTATATTTATTCACGCCTTGAAGACTGTAACATGTATACATGGTTATAGGTAAGCTGTTCAGGAGTACAATAATAATTGTACAGTGCATAACATCATAAGCTGAGTATGTACGATATAAGCAGGTACAATACAAGTTGTCATACACGGAGAAAAATGATTATTAAAGAAAAATCTCTTCAAAAACTTTTAGTAAATTCCTAATATATCGGAACATGTGTTCATGCACCTGCATGCATTGATAATATACAATGACGAACTGCGGAAATATTAAGATTTTTATGAACACGCGTTCCGACATCATGATATTTTACAAGACGTTTATTGGGAAACCTATCATTTCATTCGTTATATATATTTCCTGTTAGGGCTGGTATTTCAGTACAATAATTAGTTACATCAATGTGGTTTTCGGCGTTTTGTTGGTGTGAGTAACTAATAAGCTTTGCCCCGTCGTCACCATTAATATAATGAGTTTTATATGGATTTCAATTGACTGTAATTATATTATCATCATATAATTAATTGAAAATCTCATTTCTGAGCATTAACATGTTTTTTTTTCATGTGAATATCGCTCAACAGTCCCAACTGACGGCCGGCATAGTCCAGTGGTAACGCATTGGACTGCCATTCCGAAGGTCGCGGGTTCGAGCCCGGCGTGCGCAAATAAATTTTATTTTATTAATTTGTGTTATTTCACAATTAATTAATTAAAATAATATAGTATATTTGCGGCACGTTCCAGAGTGGAAGATACTACCAGTATCGCCCTGGTGTAAGACCACCATTCAGAATTGAAACGTTGCTCCAAATGGCTTTAGCCGTGTTTAGTGACTAGATCTGAATAGCCAGGTACTTCCCCACCTTCCTCTTTCCCTTCCCCACTTACCTTCAGCCTCACAACATCCCCCAATTGGGGATGCCTCTTGTGAGGTATTCACTATAAAAATAAAAATAAATAAAAAATAAAAACTGCTCCCCTCAGTCAGGAGCCAGTGGAACTATAGCATCCCCGATAAGTCCATTTTGTGCGGTTGAATGGAGCGAGAAGGGAAGGAGATAGTTTGGAAGAATCTGACTATGCAGATCTGGTCAGCAAACACGGCTAAAGCCATTTCAAGGAACGTTTGGATTATGAATGATGATCTTTATCAATGGTTATTTCACAAATTTACGATTATTATATAAGAGTATGTACTATTTTGTTATCTAAAGTTCTCAAAGGGAGAGTTTTGACAAGCAGTGATTTATTTAATAATACATAGTATTTAATCAGAACAACAACAACAATCATAAACGTCAGACGACTATTTAAATGCTCCAACATTAATCTAATCAAAAGTGTAGTAAAAAGTTAAGTGGATCACTTCAGTTTATGAAATACAGTGTAGTTTTTCGCGCACTATCATCGCGTGATCTTAGATCCTGAACTGTAACACCCGAAAGTATCAAAATAGTGTTTTGAAATTAAAACAATAAACTTCCTACTAGATTGCACAGTTTAATCTCATTAAAAATTAAAATCATATAGACTGTATTTCGACAAGAAGCTATACAAAACAAAGAGAACAATAGTAAATAATTCACAGTTTTTCGGTGAAGATAAAAAGTGAAATAACAAAATAAAAAAGTGCTAAAAACGTTACAAGTGCAACAATAAATACATGTTTTTACCCAAGAACATAAACAAAATATAAACAAGTACTAAATGAACTTTACACAAGTATATTTAAACGTATCCCACAACTCTCGCCCAAGGCTCCATAGCTCAGTGGTCTAAAACGTCAGCACCGCGCTATTCTGTCGATCCAAGTTCAAACCCCAGACCGGCGAACGACTTAAAAAAAAAAACCTTTTTTTTAATACATATTAATAATAAATATTAATAAATAATACTCAACCCAGAATATAAAACTCTCACTTGGATTTTAAAAACAGCTTCACAATCAGCTACCATCACGGATTCAAACCAAAACACAACCTGTGTAACTGGTTTTGAAACAAATATAGAAATGATGGCAAACCACGCAAATAACTTTTTTGCAACTATAGGGAAAGTTTTAGCGAATCGTAAAAAACACAGCACAAACACACTAACACAAACAAACAGATCAAACATCGATACCCAACCAACACAACACAGATTTATATTAAAAACAAGTTCGGAAATGGAAATTAACAAAATAATAAATACATTAAAAAACCAGATTGCTCCTGGATTAGATGAGATAACAACGGATTGCATTAAAATAATAAAAAATGAAATATTAAAACCTATAACACACCTAATCAACCTTAGCATAACACATGCCTGCTTTCCTAATACTCTTAAAAAAGGACTGGTAATCCCTATGTATAAATCCGGAGATAAAATGGAAATAACTAACTATAGACCAATTACTTTGTTAAACTCTCTATCAAAGATTTTCGAAAGACTATTAAAAAACCAAATAATAAAATACCTGGAAGAAAACAAATTAATCTCGGACAAACAATATGGATTTAGAGAAAAAAGAAGCACAAAAGAAGCTTTAGCAAGTACAATAGATTATATACATAGCAACTTAGATCAAGGGTTTAAATGCATAGCGATATATTTAGATTTGGCTAAAGCCTTTGATTCAATATCCCACAAAACACTTTTTAAAAAATTAGAAAATATGGGTATCAAAGACAAAGAACTACAACTATTAAAAAGCTACATGAGCGACAGAACACAACAAGTCAAAATTAATAACTATACTAGCAAACCACTGCCGATTACACACGGAGTTCCACAAGGAAGCATACTAGGGCCCGTTCTTTTCATAATTTACATAAATGAACTTTGCAGCATGGAAATAGATGGAGAAATAATTAGTTACGCAGACGACACAGTTTTATTATTTAAATCTAAGGATTGGAATAAGGTTTATAACATAGCGAATCTAGGAATCACGCAAGTGAAAAAATGGTTGGACTCAAATACACTCACACTAAACATATCGAAAACAAAATTCACAACGTACAGCATAACTAACACAGGACAGCCAAAAAACAATACAAACACCATAAAAATACACGAATGCATAAACACCAACATCTGCGATTGCCCCCCTCTAGAAAAAACAGAACAAATAAAGTATCTAGGAATCCTAATTGAAGATAATCTTAGATGGACACATCACATCAAACAAATCACAAATAGACTCCTCAGAACAATACACATTTTCCTAAACATAAGAAACATATATAAAATAAAACAATTGAAAACAATATATTATGCACTATGCCAATCAATAATAGAATATGGAATAATTGCTTGGGGAGGAGCGACAAACGCAGCTATCGCTCAAATAGAAATCGCACAGAAAACGATATTAAAGGTAATACTCAAAAAACATAAACTAACCGACACAGACCAAATATTTAAAAGCTGTGACGTACTTGATATACGCCAATTATATGTTAAAACACTACTAAACTACATTTTCGACCAAAAAAACAAACCCCAACAAACACAAAATATCACTTATAGACCGGTCAGACAAGCGTACAAAGAAAACATAAAAACTCCGACGGTAAACACTACCTTTGGACAAAGACACCATAAATACCACGCTATTAAAGCATTCAACAGTCTTCCACTTGAAACAAAAATTGAGGAAAATAAAAATAAATTCAAACACAAAATAAAAAAATGGATTAAAGAACAAAAAGACATTATTACCAAAATACTATAACATAAAAGAATAAAACATATACACGCAACACAAAAAAAAAAAATAAAACACACAACACACACAAACACATATATCATTATAAATGCCGATTTACATTCTCTTTTGATATTTTTCTTTTAGTGTTATAATTATATTTTAATTTTTAATCTTTATTTTTTATTTTAAATTTATCTTTATTTTAATGTTGTTTTTCTTTTCTTTTATTTTTTTTAAATGTATAAATTCTTAAATTATAACATGGGGGCCTCAGCACGGGTAAACAACCCAGTGAGGCCAACATTACTAAATTGAAATATAAAATATTGTAAAAAAAATGTATCAATAATAAAAAATAAAAAAAAATATATATTATTTTTTTACATGATAGGTTATTTATAATCAAGTAATATAATTTTTGGGGATGCTGTGCGGGGGATCTTAACGAGGTAATAGTGAACCAGAATGCTGAAAAGACACTGGTTAATGCTGTAGGAGGTTGCAATCATTCCGTGGCCGAATTGTTAAGTTCCGTTACGAATTGAGTTAAAATTATTTAATAAATTACATCGTACATACCATTATGAAGGAACCCTCGCGAAAAAAGCAGAAGGTAACAAAGGTAGAGAATAGAACGTATACGACCATTTAACGTAGATTTTCGGAAAAATCCTCATTAACTTACCTGGAAAAAACAGAAAGAAAAAAATTAGCAACCAAATAAAAATTACAAAGAATTATAATAATCAACAGAAGTCTATGAATAGAAATTGTCCATTGTCGTACCAGCTATTAAAAATGCGTCAAATCAATCCATAATTCAAGGCGGAATAGAGAGGAGCCAATAATAGAGGAGGAAAAGATAACGCTATTATTTTGAGCTCACAATGTAGTTCATGTCACATCACTATGTTAATGCCATCACTATTATTATTGTTAAGTGTCTATAGTAAATCTCTGTGTGTATTGTCAACGAGCAATCTAGCATCTCTAAAATGTCTCCGGTGTAACAAGTCTAAATAAAGCAATTAAAACTTAAAGCAATCATGTCACTGCCCCACCATAACACACTCCAGAAACATAAAATATCTCGGAGTTTAAATCGATGAAAATCTTCGATGGGACACTCACATAAATAACATTACAAAGAAACTTACAAAGCTCATGTACTACTTTAGAAACGTACGCAATATACCAAATAAAAACGATCTATATAAAGTCTACTATGCTCTTTGCCAATCACGCATAGAATATGGGATTATTGGATGGGGATCTGCCTCAAACCTTCGTATGAAGCAGCTCGTTAATACACAAAAAGTAATAATAAAAATAATCCTGAAAGTACCCATAAGGACTCCATCAAAAGATTTTTTTTTTAATTTAACGCTTTCAGCATTATAAAACTGTACTAAAAAAACGCACTACTCAATTTTAAAGAAAAATATGAGTACCTTGCTGAACAACACACCTACACTACAAGGACGATATCCTCAAATCTACTAAACATTCCAAAATTAAATACATCTTTCGGCCAGAAAAACCACTATTTCCATGCTATAAAATTATATAATGCCCTTCCTATTGAAATTAAAAACACCAGGGATATAGAAAAGTTTAAAAAAGACTTCAAATTATGGTTAAATAAACATGAAGATGAGGAAATCATTAAATTTATGAAGTAACCCCAACGCAACCTACAGACAACAAACATAAATACTTTTTGCTTAATTTATTTTATATTTTGTGAGAACCAACAAATTAGAAGATGAGGAAATCATGATCAACACAAATACAACAAACTACAGTCCGCCTCGGAACAAGAATACCTAGTGAGGAGGACTGAGAACAAACTAAGTCACTTTATATTTTTATTTTACTCAAAATTGTATCTTTTTTACTTTACTTTATATTTCCGTTAAATAAAATTTTTTTAAAAAAAAACAGTGCCAGAAAAAGACAAAAGATCACATGAAACAGTTTTCATTATAAGTTATGTTCCTTTGAAGTTTCCATTGTCATCCGCGTCTGTCTGTGTGCATAGTTCTTCTAAACTATGCAACGGAGTTTGATAGGGTTATCACTATCATTTAGAGATTTTTTATTATGCTATATTATACAGGGTGTATCGGCACGTACCCGACAAACTTAACCCAGCTTTTCCTTAGCACATTTGGAGTAAAAAATGTTATGGGCACTTTGCTGTCCGGTAACATTTTTTTTCAATTAAAAACAAAAAATGATAAAAAAATCCACACTCCGTCTCTGTCATTGGCATTGTTTCTCGTGTTCAACAGCTGTTATTAGCAAGTGTGTCAAAAAACGTGTTCGCTCTTTCATACACACTAAATAATAGCTAAAAATGAGACGAATGGTGCCATGCCATTTCGTTGTGATCGTAAAAGCGCTCATATATAGGTAGGTACGTATATTATTCAACGAAACTCGAATAAAATATTGCCAGGTGGGTTTTCAAACTTTGACAAAGCATAAAACAGTGGTGACATGTGATGAAAATATGAATAGTAAATTTTTTATTAAAAAAAATGTTACCGGACAGCAAAGTGCCAATAACATTTTTTACTCCAAATGTGCTAAGGAATAGCTGGTTAAAGTTTGTCGGGTACGTGCCGATACACCCTGTATTTACTGAAAGTAGAGAAAAGTCGAGTAACGCCGGGTCTACGTCAGCTAGTAATAAGAAAAAGCTTAGCAACTTATATTTTATTATTATTATTTATTATTTAAAAAATTATTTAATTTATTTATTTTATTTATTTACATTTAAACATCGCCCCGAGGTGATATTCTGGAAAAATGATTTTTTGAAGGATGTGATATAGGATTAAGGATCACGGTATGAAGTCACGTAATGAATGTGGAATGATAAAATTTTGATGTATCAGCAAAATTTGACACTTCGACGTTGTATCGACACGTCAATCTTACTCGGCTAAAATAGAAAAAAAATATATATAAAAATATCAGCAATATCACCCGAAATCAGCATCCCCCGCTTACATACTCCTCATTTCCGCCCGGAAGGGTATATAGGGGTAGAGCGGGGTAAACCGGGTCGGTGGGTTCATTTATATTTCCATTATAAAAGTTGATGCGTGATCGAAAACCGCCTCGCGAAATGATTACTTATTCAAATTGGCTGAGCCCCCTCAATATAACGCCCCGGGGGCGGTCGAGACGCTCCGGCCGCAAAAGGTTGCACCGCTCAAATGGGCGCTGAGAAGGCAGCTCAAGTAAAAGGTTGTGCTCGAAGGCGCCAGAAATGGAAATCCTCGCATAAGGTTGTACTATGATAGCGGAGAGGGAAAGAGATATTGGCAGAAGAGGCAAACAGTTATAAATTCGCAGAAAAAATGACAGTATTGCGAAAAATACCCGCGGCGTTTGAAATATTAATTTTACTGTCAAAGATTACAAGACGTCATATTTTGTTTTTACAAATTTTTCAATTAATTGTCCGACGTGAAGAATAAAGGTAATTGAAAACAATGAGTACTTATAATCTGTATTAAGGCTCAGAAGTAAGCCTTCAAAAAGAAGAAGAAGATGGTTAAAAAGGGAGATACGTAAATAAGAATGTTAGAGGGAGCGCGTATATTTTAATACACGTTTTATTATATTTTATATTTTAATTAGTAGGTTTGAGCAAAAATATTTAATTAAGCATGACTAATTTAAAATAGAGAGAAAATCTAAAGTAGCATTTAAAGAAACACTGCGATTTTTTCGTACTCGTACCATATTTATTAACAGAAAAAGGTGTGTTTTTAATAATTTTCGGAGTATACTTTTCGGAGTATATTTTTTCTATCGGGGAATTTCATAAAATTACGTTATCGGCCCAGCAATTTTATAGAGATTATTTTTAAAATAACATATAATTTTGAAAACTTGATGTGTTTAAAGAAAAAATGTAATAAATCGGTAGAAATTCGAATTGATCTGATTATTTGATGCAGTAATTAGATGAGTGGGATCATGAAATGCATATTATGGTTCTTGCGGTCTAGAATTTTAAGGTAAATGTAACTTAATTCAGCTGGCAATAGGATTTCAATCGACATAATAACAATGATTGTTTTATTTGTATAGCGCCGTTTTCGTGAGAAAATCACCTCAATGACGCTTAAAATGGAGTTTAAAAATATTAAATTAAACAAGAACAATAAGCATTTTTTTGCTTGTTTTTCAAGTGTTTAAAGCAGGGTGGTAAAACTAGTAAATAAAAAAATCTGATAATAATAAGAATTGGCAAAGAATTTAAAAATAATATTACATTTTCAACATATTTGGGACGTCTCGTGGGAGGATTTATTTTTAAAGTATAAAAAGTGACAGAAGTGGTTTTATACAATGCTTACGCATATGTAGTAATAAGTTATATTTTTTTATAAAAAAAGATTCCGTAGACCTGGAAGAAGAGGATAGTAGATGGGTTGGCAGGTCAAAACTCGGGACGATCGTATAAATCAAATATAAGAAAGAAAGTCAAGATATTATGACAGCATGTGAGTGGGAAGACGGGTGTCCCATACCCCTTGCCTCGTGTCCCATACCCTTTGTCACGTGTGCCGTACCCCGTAGACCCAGGGCCCCGCCGATGCCCTGTCCACAGGATATGTGAATATTGTAATCGCATTGGTCCGGCATTATTGGATCCGTGGGCTTTGACGTGATATCAATTTCAAGAGGTTGTGACCTCGAACGCAAGCAGCAACGTGTATTTATTTACAAGTTATTGGAGACTATTATATCTTTTGTACGAGAAACAGGACTTACTGGATAGACCTTAACCAGCGATTACTTAGCATGTTTGGAAAAAATGTTAAAAAACGAGGCCTCCTGAGGCAATTTTTTCAACTAAATTGTCACCCACTGGTTAGAACTTTAGGCGAGCATTTCTGTACAATTGATGGACCAGGTTTTATGCAATATATAAATATTAGTATTGACACTGCAGTCATAAGCAAAAATCAGCTAAGGATTAGCGAATTTTTGCTTATATCGCAGTAGGTATAAGTATGGCAGGTTGTTAATACATTAAAACGGTTCCACGATAACTCCTCAAAATGACAAATCAACACGCCTTTAAAAGTGACACAAAGTCATTAAAAGTGATGAAACAAAAACAAGGTTAAATAGTTACATAAGTAACATATTTTACCTAGTTTTTGTTTCATCACTTTTCATAACTTTATAACATTTTTTATAGGTGCGTTGAGTTGTCATTTTAATGAGTTATCCGGTCACCATTTATGGATACTGAAAAGAAGAATTTTGAGTGTCGCTCGCAGCAAAATTTTAAATAATCAATATTGAAATTTGAGCATCGTGTCCATATAATTAACACTAAGTGCCTACTCTAATGGATACCACATTTTACCCAATATTGGGAAGGTATGCGGAAATAAAAGCACTATCCCATCACGAAATAGCGTAAAACCCCAAATGCGCTGCGCCAACGCTATTATTTTACTCTCCGCAGCAACACAGTTCTGAAACGGATATGCTACAAATTTTCGAATAGAAAATTTCAAATCTAACATTCCGATCAAGTCACCCTGTGTGGCGGTTGGCTGACTTATTACGGAAATAGCATGAAATCTCTGAATTCTTGTCTGTTTGTGCGCTTAGTTCTTCAAAACTACGCAACGTATTTTGATAGAGTTTTTACTTTAATTTAGAGCATTTCTTCCCGAAAATTTACATATATGATACATTCATATTATATTTATAGAAAGTAGAGAAAAGTCGAAGTTTTATAATCACGTCGTAATTATATTTTTTTGGGCACTACATTAGTAACGCTGGTTAAGGCTCATGATATGCATCTAAATAATGTACTACGGAATTGTATATCTTAAAAAGATCTACAGCAAAGATCGAGATGGTGTATGTCTATATCCTAAGGATAACACCCAGCAAGGCCGGGTACACGTCAGGTAGTATAATATAATATTAAGGCGATGCACTACGTCGTGTAATATTTTAAATTGAGCCGGTATCAATAACAACCCTTACGTAGAAGGCGATAAGGTTTAAATTCCCGCTTAACACCATCCGCCTGTTTTGATCTATGCAAGAAAAAAACATGGCCAAAAAGTGCCTTTTATTTTATTTTGTGGATGTTCAGGCATAAATATTTAATTTTTTTTCGATCATTTTATAAATATCGTAATTTGCCACATTATACATTAAAATCATAACCGAAAATGGGTTCTTAATTAAGTAGGAGATTTTGAACTTTAAAGCTGTTTTCATAGGCTTTATACATTATTTTTATTCAGGGCTTATAAAAAGACTTATCTAAAAAATACTCGATTATTTCAAAGGCCAAGATGTATTATACTCGTAGTATTTAATTAAAGCATCTGAAACATTTCTAGGTGCCCAAATTTTCAAACAAAAAACACATGATTTTGCATTACTACGTATGGCATCGCCTTAAACACAAACAACTATGATTAGATATATAACTAGAAAAAAAAAAGTTTTTTATACAAAAAAGGGTAAAAAACTCTTATTTCAAATTTTAAATAACCAAAAAAGAATGACGTTGTGTTCAATTTGTAAATATCAAAACTTTTCAGAGTCCGCCCGCAAATCATCAGCAAATAACAATTGTTTAAAAGCCCAAAACTGAATATGAAAATAAATTTAATTTTAAAAATTTCTTAGTTACGCCATGCAAATGGCATCTTTGGGAATCCACAAAAGCTAACAAAAAGTATGATGATTTTAATGCCTTTCAAAAACGAAACAGCTATCACTCAAATTATACCAACATACATTAAGATAACATCAACGTGGTAGCCTGGGTGTCACTGACATAAACAGTAAGCTAGAGGAACGACAGTTAAGATGGTATGGGCACATAAGACGGAGACCACCAGACCACACTGTGAAGCAGGCAATGTCTATAGAGCTTCAAAGACAGTCATCCAGAGGTAGACCAAAGAACTCCTGGATGACCCAATGCTCCAAAATCCTACAAAGAAACGGCCTAGATGAAAGCGACACTCAGAACCGAAGAAGCTATAACCTGAGAACGAGAAGAGCCGACCCCAACAGCCTACCTAAGCAATGAGTTGGGATAGTGCTAGGAAGAAGAGACATTAAGATAACATCAACAACAACAATAATAATTGGTTGAGCGTAGCAAGGGCCTGTTTTAACTCGACCATTATTTTCATCTGTCTGAAAATTTGTTTTTTTCACGTTCCGCATTCAAGATGGTGTCCTTGTTAGATACTACCTTTTTATCCCGGGAGAGTTCACATGATCGTGGTAAATACTTATTAATATTATGGTACCTACGGGTCTGAATAATGTTTTAATAATAATTGCCATTGATATGGTGACTGACCAAGATTTATATATTTTTATATAATAAACTTGGTGACGTAAACCCGGCGTTGCTCGGGGACTTATAAATGCTTCGGGGTAGAGTTTTGAGGTTGTGAACGTATGACAAATGGGTGCATTTTTAAGGTGGAAATAATATTATTGTATTGAAATAAGTATTTGTTTCATTTAATCGTGCCATGCTTTCCTCGGGCGTCATCGACATCTTGAAGCATTCACTTTCAAGTCATACGTTATCCTTACACCTCTTTCTCCGTTCATCACTTACGTATAATTTTACCACAAATAATTATTATTTGGCATCCCTGACTTTTTCTACCATCCACTTAATGTCATCGTGAAAACCACATTGTTACTGTTGAAATGTATTTAAAAAGTAATTGTTAAAAGAACCCGTTGACAAACTGATATCAATCAGTTTAACGGGACTTAATTGTAAAAAATGTATTTTTGAAAGTTAATAAATAATAAAAAAAATAAAAAAAAATAAAAAAATACTACATCATGTTGATCATCATGTTCGACTCCGTATCTCGTTCCAGTGCTGAGATGATGCTTTAAGTCTTTCTCGAGCGTACCCCAGCATTCTTTCGTCTTTTACCATTCAAACAACACTAATAAGAACAAACTTTGAAATTTTTATCGCAATCGGATGAATGGTATAGAGGAACGGGAATGGAACAAACAAAGGAACATTCATTTACGAATAATAAATAAATAATTCCTTATTTGAATGTTTTTTAAATACGTTAAATATTTAATGTTTATAATTTATTAAGAAGGTAGATATTTAGGTACCTACTTAAAAATCTTACGATTTTGGAGGATTTTTGATGTAAGTCATACTGCTCCATCCATCCATCTGGAGCCAGTGAGATGATGGCATCCCCAATTGTGGTATGTTGTGAAGCTGAAGGTGAGATGGGGAAGATCTGCTCATCATACACGGAAAAAGACATTTTAAGCAACATTTCAATGCTGAGTGGTAGTCTTACACAAGGGCTATACTTAAAGTATCTTCCACTCTGGAACGTGCCGCAGATATACAGGGTTTTCCGATAAGAGGTGTTATTTTGATATTCAATCGTAAAAGATCAATGTTTTCGTTGCTTGTGTGGCGTTTAGCGCCGTCTTGTTGAAAATAAACGTTGTCCAGGTCAATACCATCCACTTCCGGCCATAAAAAATCATTAATCATCTCTCGATAGCTTAATCCATTCACCGTAACTGTTGCTTCAGCCTCATTTTCGAAAAAGTAAGGTCCAATGACTCCGCCGGACCATAAACCGCACCAAAAAGTCACACGTTGAGGGTAGAGAGGCTTTTCAACAATAACTCTTGGGTTTTCCGAGCCCCAGATGCGACAATTTTGCTTGTTGACGAAGCCACCGAGGTGGAAATGGGCCTCATCACTCAAGATGATTTGCATTTGATTCACTCAAGTGAATTTTAATCATTTCAATGCGTTGTTAAAGCGTGTATCGTTCCATTTTTATTAATGGTGTAGTTTCTACTTGTTAAATGTCAAATGACAGCTTCAAAAGTAACATCTACCGAAATAGCGGGCTATTCAAAATAACACCTCTTATTGGAAAATGGATGATTACTTGAGAGTCTAAATGAAGATACTATGTTTTGCTTACCGCGGTAGTACTGTTCACAGAACTACTAGAGTAATAACAACAAAATCTGATATTCCTACATGAATAATCAGAACTAAAATCACCTATCGGCATATCCACACTATCCACCTATTCTCGAGCGGAGTATCGGGTGGGGCGAATGGATTATAATGCGTTGTGTTTTAATACATCGGTAAAACCGGTAAACGCCGCGCGAGTATCGGACTAATGGGTCGGTACGAGGAACGAGTGTAGATTCTACGCCGGGAGGCGGTCGACGCTCCTAGCCCGTGCTTTGAGGCTGTATGCATGCTAGGTTAGAGGGGTTGGCAAACTATGGCACGAGAGCTGCGAAAACTACAGTTTTTATTTGACTTAATACAGTTTTAATTGCAACAATATTTCTATAATAACTTTTGTAGGTTATACGCATCAATGTAACATATTTATTTATTTATTTATACAGGGTGTATCGGCACTAACCCGACAAACTTTAACCAGCTATTCCTTAGCACATTTGGAGTAAAAAATGTTATGGGCACTTTGCTGTCCGGTAGCATTTTTTTTTCAATTAAAAACAAAAAAATTAAAAATTTCCACACTACATCACTGTCATTGGCATTGCGTTTCGTGTTCAACAGCTGTTATAAGCAAGTATGTCAAAGATCGTCTTCGCTCTTTCGCACACACTAAATAATAATAGTTAAAAATGAGACGAATGGTGCCGTGCCATTTCGTTGTGATTGTAGAAGTGCGCCAATATAGGTACACACGTGCATTATTCAACGGAATTCGAATAAAATATTTGCCAGATGGGTTTTCAAACTTTGACAAAGGATAAAACAGTGGTGACATGTGGTGAAAATATGAATAGTAAATTTTTTATTAAAAAAAAACGTTACCGGACAGCAAAGTGCACATAAGATTTTTTACTCCAAATATGCTAAGGAATAGCTGGTTAAAGTTTGTCGGGTACGTGCCGATACACCCTGTATATATATACGCCTAAAAAGGCTTTTACATAGAAGTGATACATGATGCAGTGTACATAGGAGAATATGTATTATACAGGAGATATTGACAGTAAATAGATGTAATCCATTTTAAAGAAGATACAAAATACACACTTGTAAAATTGTGATAACAAGTATAATGAGAAAATATTAAAAAATATGAAGCAATATTAGTAAAACGTAAGAGTAACATAAAGTAAAAAAGAAATTACAACAACACTACATATAAGACAAATCATTAAAACTAATTTACCAACGCTACTCTAATTTGTAGGATTCAACAAAGTGTTGGTGTAGATTATGCTTAATTCTATATATGGAGTCAATAAATAAATCAATAGCAATCCCATACTTGTTGCCCAGATCATGCATCCTATTGGTCAGTGAGTGTGTCTAATAATTGGTCGAGTATGTATTACAGAAGAATATATAATAACATATCATTGAAGAATAAGACATGAAGCAGAACTAGACACAGAAAAAAAAATACGGATTAAACTGGGAATCGAACCCAAGAGTCTTAACGCCTTAACCACTCGACCATTGTGACCTAATTACGTATTTTTTGTCGATCTCATATTTCAAATTCAGAATCAACAATATTATCTTTTTTTTCTTTCTGTGTGTTGTTCTGTATCATGTTTCGTTTTGATTGATTAATATTATCTTCCGCGTCTTCAATGATATAATACAGTTATTACCAAACGTAAGCACACTTTTCATTGCAATAAACCACTCAAATGTGATCTAAGCAGATATGAAAGAATACTGGTCTCGCCAATTTAAATTATTATTTTTAAATGTGAATATTGCACAAGAGTCCCAAACGCTGCCAACCGTCTCGAGACGGTGAGACTAAGGCATACCTAATTGAGGTATGTTGTGAGGTTGAAGGTAGTGGGAGAGAAATGAGATGACGAAGAGGAAGGTGAGGAAAATATGACTAAAGCATAGACATATGAATATTAGTAGACCTGCCCTAAGTGATTAAAAGCGTATTATCCCCACTCCCCATACCGGTTCCATTGGAGCCGGCTGTGCTCGCGTATGGCCTCAAGTGAAATTTGAAAACGTGACGTCATCATTCTTGTGCGAACTATGGTCGAGGCATCATCGGTTCATTTTACGAAATAACACGGCAAAATGTTGACTTGTACTATGAAAACTTGTAAAAATAGATGTGAAAAAGAGAATAAACCCAATTGTCGTATTACATTCCATATATAAGCATTATTTTACTTTATTTTAAGCATATTCACATCGTATAATATGAATCAGTTGTTACTATCACATCGAGAAACGTCTGGACGCGAAACACAAAGCTGGTTGGTTGCTGGGAAGTAAATTATGAACATTTATAAAAGTGTCTTAACTAAATACTTAAACGAAATATTCGACTCTGAAAATAGAACCGATTTTTTTTGCCGAATTTGGACTTCGCAAATTTGTTCATAACGTGGCGAGTAATTTGCGCTCCCATGTAAAAATGTCTATTCATTCAAAAGCAGATTTTACTTTTAAGAAGTAAATGGTGATATTATAATGCGAGATGCCTATTTACTGTCGGATTGATTTATTGACGAATCACAGTCAGCTTCACTCCCTTCGTTCTTCAACAGTTGATTTTACCCCTCGCTATTATCTTCTCGTCTATTAATTCCTATGTCTGTGGACTAAAGCCATTTCGAGCAATGTTCCAATTTTTAATTTGCTTTTTCACCAAGGCAATTACTGAGATGATTACAAATACACTAAATATATTTATTACTTGTAAGCAATTAATTGTGAACATTTTTTTAAATTTTAATTTGAATAGGCATGTAGGTACATAACTCCAAAACTAATTAATAAAACAGTTGGCGACTTCTGTTCTAAAAAATCAAAGCAGCGATGGCCAATTCGGACCATAATAACATAGTGACATGTTTTTTTCGAAGGAATCAAATACTTTGGGTGTGACATTTAATTAAATGAAAAAATACACTTTGTAATACATTAAATTATTTTTTAAGCGCACTTGAAGTAAAATGACACTAAACTGCGCTATTAAATGCCATGTTATTATTATTATTATATAATTCAATAAAAAAGTGGTGTACTACAAAGTGTGTTTTTTTTTCATTTAATATTTATATATTTTTTATTGGGTTAATAAATGACAGCCAACCAGGTTTCGCTTATCTGAAGCTTATATAATTCAATAAAAAAGTGGTGTATTACAAAGTGTGTTTTTTCATTTAATATTTATATATTTTTTATTGGATTAATAAATGACAGCCAACCAGGTTTCGCTTATCTGAAGCTTATATAATTCAATAAAAAAGTGGTGTATTAAAAAGTGTATTTTTTCATTTAATATATTTATTTAATTTCTGTTGAAATATTTCAATGCTAAGTTTGGCAAATGGGTTTTCTAAAGCTCTGCGTAATGTCTCCGAAAATCAAAAACAAAAATAAAAATCCAATCCCGCTCGCAGGAAAATGTTTGCCCACCCCTGCTATAAGGCTATATTGCTTGACTGTACGCTCCTTCGAGAGACGGGAGATAAATCAAAAGAATTGCCTTGTAAAATTATGCGGTCCGCGAGCCGCGGCGGTCCGGGCTTTGGTTCAACCAGTCACACTGTGAGAATGCTATAATCTATATCTTGTTGTGTTTTTAAATTGTAAATGCCAATATTTCTGATGAACACTTTATTTTTTAAGAATTTCTTGATTAATTTATTTTATTTGTTTACAAACCAATATATAATAATAATACTAATATCGACTTTTTAAAAATAGAATCTAGGTTCTAACAGTTACTGGCAGTTGTCAATCTTGGCTCAATCGCATAAAATAAGAATTTGTCAAAAATAAAAAGTATTATTTATAGGACAACTAGCTGACATGTACCCACGTTGCTCGGGGTTGTGATGATTTGAAGTAAAGTCAAGTTTTCTCTACATTCTATAAATACAATATGCATGTATTATATATATAAACATTCCGGAAGAAATTCTCTAAATGATAGTGCAAACCCTATAAAAATGCATTGCGTATTTTAGAAGAACTGAGCGCGCAAACAGACAGACGCGGATAGCGACTTAATTTTATACTATTTAGAGATAATGTATTCTCCGTCCTAGGCTACCAAGTCCCGCCTTAAATTATCAAAGATTTGCATAAAACGTCCGAGAATATAAATAAACAAATGGACCACAATAATAATACAGCCCGGGCAGGTCCATGTTATTAATTATGGCCAGGTATAAATTATGTCCTGTGTATAGCGCAATGGTATGCTAATTTTATGGTCAGGACCGTCAGGAGACACCAAATGTGCACCGAACACGCCACAAGTCACAATATTAGTATGTATGCTCTCATTCTGCATAAAACAATGTTTTTTTTATGAATTAATCATCGTAAAAAAGTAATTAAGTGTAAAAAAACTATCCCGCTCTGTTTGTATAAACTTTAATTTAAGGGAGGTCGCTAAAATGCAACAAAATTAGGGTTTTCAAGACCTGAGGGCTAATTTCTACAGTGGCTTTCACCAATCAAAATAAGGCGAAGCTTAGTGCTATATCACTATTTTGATTTATGTTTATAACGAACTGGTGTGCATAATGAATACCAAAAAATATGCTTTACATAAAATTTTTTTCAATAGAAATGTTTGAACGCGTAGATGAAAGAACTTTAAAAAAATACAGTATTATAGCTAAGATTATCTGTGACAGTTTTCCTTGATTAACTTTTTTGCTTTCTTATAAAAGTATTTACAAAATAAATAAAAACCACTTTTGTGCTTGAAATCAAACGTTTCTAGACTCCGAATGTCTCCTACAGTCGTGACATATAAGTCATACCAATAATATATACATTTTTGGCTTGTAGCTTCCTCTTAACCCTTCAGGTATCTGGCATATTCTGTCAGACGGTCTGAGTATTTCCACTTTGCAATAAAATCCAAATAAATGGAATAATTCCGAACGTATCCCGAAACGAAAAACAGTTTTTGGAAGGTGATGAAATATGCTTTAAATTTAATTATTAGAAATAAACATATAATTTTTGAAATATTCAAATTTTGAATGCAAACGTGAAAAAGTTTACAAAACGGATCGCCCCAAGATTTCCCAACTAAACACTGAACTAAACAACTAAAATTACTAAAAAAAACACACTTTATTACACAAATGTATTATAAACATTGTCGTCACATCAAATATATTTCATTTAAAAATTACAATTTGTTTGTTAAATTGTAGTATTGGAGTATATTTTAATTATTCTGATTTGAATATAAAGCGTGATGTTTAGAAAACGTTTTAGAAGAAGTTTTTTTAAAAACTATGAATACCGTTAAAAATGTGTGGAAGATTTAAAGTTTATTTTCAGAATGATCATTGCACTAAAAACGGGTAATTTTCATTACCAATTATTGATCTGAAAAAAACCGCACATTCCGGTTCCAATTGGCTTCAACGTCATTATGATGTAGAAACCGCCAATGGCTGGTAAGACGGCTGTCATCAATGTTGCCCGGCGTGAAGTCAACGCCGCCGAATTAACGAATAAAAACGAACATGCCGTTTTGGCGGCAACTCAAAAATGACACATTTAAATATATATAAAAAAATTGTTCGTCAAAATAAAAATACCTTCGATATCGTAATATTTTTTAGAGAATTAAATCAATGAAAATACGCTTTTACCTACAAAAGTTATTAACGTGAAAAGTTATTTAATTTGAAATGTTGAAATGCTAAGGGCCAGTTGTATCATAGAATTTGAACAGTTAATCAAATTTTGAAGTTAATTTTCAATTGTGTGAAAGTTCTATTCAAGCACTGTTATTATTTCAGTACTGTGAAACAGCTGGCCTATAAGGAATAATAATAAAACTTGAAAATTAATTAAGAATCCGTAAAACAACCGGCCATTTTATACTAACTTTTTTATCTCACTATTTAAAGTAGGTATTTTTGCGATAGTTTCAACTAAAAACTTGTTAACCATAATTATCGAATTAGCTTCAGAATAATAATAATTGGATGATTTGTATAGCGCCGTTTTTGTGCAAAATCACCTCAAGGGCGCTGTACAAATTTATAATATATTTCTACAATGATCTATGTTATTACTTTTTTTTATATTAACTCCACACAGGAGGCCATGAAGAAAATAATTTCCCTCATGGCCTATGTCATCTTTGGGGATGCTGAGTGGAGGGTCTTTTTGTTGAGAGGAAGGAGTGAACATGGGTCTTGAAGAGTCCCATGTTGTAGGAGGGAGAAAACACAGAGGCCGGCAGTTCGTTCCACAGCCGAGCTGTTGAACTTAAGAACGAATCGTAGAAGCGACCCGTTCTCATGTGACAAATGTCAACTGTGTACAAATGTTGGGCGCGCGTTTGGCGTGTATCCCGACTACGCACCGGTGCCGAAGGGTTCAATGACGCTATTTCCTCAGAGCATCTTCCATTGTAATACCGATAGAACAAGGACAGCATACCTACCTGACGCCTGTGCTCTAAAGATTGCAGTCCGTTTGTTAAGATTGGGGAATCTATCAAACGGACCGCCCGTTTTTGCACAGAGTCAAGGGTTTTTTTCATGTATTTAGGGGCTCCGGACCAGATATGGCTGCCAAATTCGACAGTAGGGCGCACTTGCGATTTGTACAGGGTCAGCAGTTGTGTATTATTAAAGTATCTGCGGGCCCTGTACAGTACGCCCAGCTTCTGAGAGGCCAACTTTACTCTGGCTTCGATGGAGCCCCCGTACCTGAGCTGGTCACTTATAGTTGCATATGTTGCATATACTAACTACATATGGAGATAATATACAGTACAATACTTACCTGTTAGGTCACATGAGATAAACACTTAATTAACATTAACTAATTGTGTATTAGCGAAATTTAGATACAGGATTTAAGACATAATTGAAAAATTAAATATAACTGGACATTCCTCCCAGGAATGGTATATTAAATTTAAGGGTATGACATCTTAAAAAGGTATGTTTTTAGTTTAGACCTGAATTCTGTTGGACTTGTTATGCATTTTAGTGCCGGAGGGAGTTTATTCCAAGCCTTCGGCCCAGATGCTCCGAAAGTGCGATCATCAAACTTAGTATTTATTTGGCTTGCCCTTAGGTTCCATCAGTCTGCCTATAGTTGATTAATAATGGATTAAAACTGACAAATAACAAATATAATGTAAATATATTGAATTATACTAATATTATAGTGAAATGGTCAGTAGAATAGAAATTATTATTAAAAACATGATTTTAATCACATATGACAAATCAACAGTCATTCGCGGGGAAACTGACGTTCATGGCGGGCATGCGCCTAGGTTCCATCAGTCTGCCTACAGCTGCTGATGTTGCTGATCTAAGAGTTGATTGCCTCAGACCAGAGTTTTCCGGGACGCATAGTTCAGAGATATAAGGCGGGGCCATTTCATTGATGGATTTAAACACCATCCAGCACAATTTGTACTGGATTCTTTCAGAGCACTTGAGCCAGTGAATGTTACGAAGGTGTTCTGAAATGTGCGAATATTTTGAAAGCCCGGTTATGAGCCGTGATGCTGCATTAAACACTGATTGAAGTTTGTCAATTTGATATTTTGGAAGGTTGGCATAAATGCCGTTGCAATAATCGAGACGTGAGACTACGTAAGAGTTGATAAGTAGTTTTGTTGCTTCTGTAGGATGATTTCTTCGGACAGACTTGAGTTGTCTTAGATGAAAAAAACTGGTGCTTACAGTCCTATTTACTTGACTTCTAAACGAAAAGTCTGAATCTAAATTGACACCGAGAAGTTTGACTGTTGAATGATGAATATGAGTGATCGAAATGGCAGATTTATAAATAAGTCAAACCCCGTTAACAAAAATAGAAACTTTATCTTCTATAAAAACTTTTAATGCGAAATCATTAAAATATCCAACTATTCCAATTAATTAATTGCCATAAATACGCTTAATTTCCGTGGGAACCCGCCTCGCTAAAACTGTAAACATGTGAATGTAGTGTTTTTTATCAAAGCGAAATTTAATGTCACTGTAAAATGCTAAATAGTCGTTTACGATAGCTAAATCTGAAATCAATGACAGCAATACTCTCGAATGAAACTGAATTTATGATCATTTATTTATTGGAAACCACAAAACATATTAGGAAGACACTCTTTAAGATTGACCTACTTCAAATAATTTTTAATAAGACAAAAATTCCCGCGTTACGAATGACAAATATTTGAATTATTTTTGAATGATGGAGGAGTTAGCTGGTAGAGCAATTGAACCCAATACGACATGGTGGAAACCCGACGCATTTGTACACCCAGTTACAAATCAGTAAAATGTCCTAGGTTACTGTAGGGAATCTACGAGCTTAAACTTTTCCGACGGCCTCCTTGGTCGAGGGGTAAGGCTCTCGACTAGCAGGCTGGGTAGATTTTCATTGATTAAATTAGGTCATAACACAAATTACTCTTAAAAATAATATACAGTATATTTGCAGCATCTTCCAGAGTGAAAGATACTTTCAATATCGCTCTGGTGTAAGACCACCATTCAGATTACAAACGTTGCTTGAATTGACTTTAGCCGTGTTTGGTGACCAGATCTGAATAGCCAGGTACTTCCCCTCCCCAAAGGGAGCATCAGCCTCTCAACATACCACGATTGGGGATGCTATAGCCTCACTGGATTCAGACAGTTGGGACTCTTGTGTGGTATGACATAACCATTAAAAGAGGATATTTTTTGACTGGCGCAGCATGTGGAGTTAAAAAAAAAACTGATTATATAAAAGACAGTGCCGGCAGCAATGACGAGGTAAACCGATACAAGTGTGGTTTGGGCGTATCTGTGAGCCAGAAATAAGCTCAATTGTTCCTTACTTCTGGTGAAACTGATCAAACACTCTCAAATATGTATCAAAATTCTTTCCTTATAATCAACTTCATTGAACTGTCTTATAGCAATCGAAATGTCTAACGCAAACTGGCGATAGCAGTTTTCATCCAAAATCTGCACAGATCATACTTTTGGAATCATTCATTCGTTCAGTGACTGAAATCGTGACATCCACTTTTAAAAAGATCTTACGTTAATACCGCACAACCCCAACCGCTCCCGATTGCCTGGAGCTAGTGGACTATGTCATTCCCAAAGTTAAAGAAAAAGGGAAGAGAAAGCAGCTACAAAAAGGAAGGTTGTAAAGCACGTACCTATTCAGTTTTAAAAGACATTTCAAGAAACGTTTCGATTCTAAATGGTGGCCAGTCACCAGCATGAAAAGAAAGAGTGTTTATCACTATTAAAACGATAAATTTACGAAGCATTGTAATCACAACAAGGAGGCAATTATAGCTTAAGCGAAACAACAACACCACTTACTTACAATAATTAACGGGAACAAATTAAACTTTTGTCAATCTCAACAATCATCGATTAAACTCCAGATCTCACCAGAAAACTACGAGAATAACAGTACACCCATACAAGAGGCTGTAGAAGAGATGAGAAATGTCCCAAGGACGTAAGTGAATCTCAATGAGATTTAAAAACAAACACAACACTAGTTACCGAAAGGAAGTAACTAAATATTAGTGTATCACAACAATCATTGAATCAACTCCACATCTCTCCAGACAACAGTACACCGAGACATATCCAAGAAACTGTTGAAGATAATATGTTGAATGTGTCACGGACGTAAATGTTCTCAGTGAAATTAAAAAACAAACAACACTACTTAGTAACAGGAACCAATTAAACTTTTTTGTATCTCAACAATCGCCGAATCAACTCCACATCTCTCCAAACAACAGTACATCAAGACCTATCCAAGAGACTGTAGAAGATAATATGAGGAATGTCTCAGGGACGTAAATGAACACAATACTACTTAGTAAGAGAAACCAATTAAACATTTGTCTACCTCAACTCCAGATCTCTTCAAACAACTAACAACAATACACCAAGAACAATTGAAGAGGCTGAGGATGTGATGAGGGATGTGCCAGGGACTTAAATTAATCCCAGTGAGATTAAATAGTCGATACTTGGCGCGAGGCACATAGCCTGGCAGAGGACACAGTAATTATTAATGTCTGGATGGTCATTCGGGAAATTTTCCAGACTGGGGGAGGGGGGCTGTTGTAGGTATAGAAGGATGTATATAAAGACCTATGGGTGTGGAACTTCGATTATAAAAATGTATAGGGCAGGGCATGAGATGGAAAAATGGAAGAAAGGCCAAACAATAAAATATTTCTGGCGTAAAATTAAGTATAATTATTGGATAATGCACATTAGTGAAAACCTGATTGATACTAAATGAACTACAGGGTTTTCCAATAAGAGGTGTTATTTTGAATAGCCCGCTATTTTGGTAGATGTTACTTTTGAAGCTGTCATTTTTTGACATTTGACAAGTAGAAACTACGCCATTAATAAAAATGGAACGATACACGCTTCAACAATGCATTGAAATTAATAAAATTCACTTGAGTGAATCAAATGCAAATCATCTTGAGTGATGAGGCCCATTTCCACCTCGGTGGCTTAGTCAACAAGCAAAATTGTCGCATCTGGGCTCGGAAAACCTAAGAGTTTTTTTTATTTTTTTCTTTTTATTTAGGAAGCAAACAGTCGTATAGTAGAAAAATATAACTTTATTATTGTTGAAAAGCCTCTCTATCCTCAACGTGTGACTGTTTGGTGCGGTTTATGGTCCGGCGGAGTCATTGGACCTTACTTTTTCGAAAATGAGGCTGGAGCAACAGTTACGGTGAATGGATTGCGCTATCGAGAGATAAGTAATGATTTTTTATGGCCGGAATTGGAAGGTATTGATCTGGACAACTTTTACTTGACGTACGTGAACGTCAACGTGACGTACGAACGTGACAACAAGATGGCGCTACGTGCCACACAAACAACGAAACCATTGATCTTTTACGATTAAATATCAAAATAACACCTCTCATTGGAAAACCCTATATATCGAGAACTAGTGTACTTTTCCCAACAGATACCATGATGGAATGCTACAATATAAGAATATCAGTATCAATAGCAGTATTTGTATGAACACGTGTTCCGCCGTCCTCACAAAACATTTTATTTTGACAGGTACTTTGTTAGGAACACTTTCAATTCATTCGTTATAGGCCCGCAGTACCATTTTTCACAGGAGAACAAATAATTTTAACCAGATTTTTAATAAATTAATAGTATTTCGGATCAGTACGTTTTCTCCGTGTAGAGATGAATCTCAAGAAAACCAAGGTAATGTGCTTCTAAAGCCGCGTATCCAGCGACAATATTACCACAAACATTTGACCAAATGTTTTTGCAAACATGAAACATTAGAGCAGGGTCACAATATTTTTATTTCGTGTTGTAAGTGTTGTCCCCAATCCAATGATCACGTTTTATCTTATGTTTTAAAAACATTTGATCATTGTAAAATTTCTATTATTCATAATATATGTATATGGAGATTAAAGGCTCGGTGAAAGGCATTGACAGGTAGTTTTTTTTCTTTATTCATAGTAAGTTTTTGTACATTGTTTTTTACATGGGCAGCAGAAGTCGGGGACGCCCGAGGAAGACATGGCACGACCAAGTGAATCAGATACTTGAGTATGGCCATGTAAAGAGTCAGAATATTAGAAGAGTATGTAAAAGACGATCTATGAATGTGAATGAGGCAAGAAGTGTGTGCCAAGACCGAGTTGTTTGGCGGTCCGTCCGCTCTGCCTACCCCTGCGTGGAAACGACGTGATGGTTAGATAGGTTAGATAGATGCAAAACTAGGTTAATCCCCGTACGCTTTATTTATTAGTGGTTTTTGAAATGGGTACACAGTTATCAATGTTCTAACACAATCCTTATACGAAACAAAAAGGAACATTTTTTAGAATAAATCAATCATATATTTTCGTCATTGAAGTTTAAATTTTTTTCATCTCATTTTATTTCTGTTGGTAGTCTAAAATTTTTGTATATTGTTAGTAAAGCCAAGCCACTAATCAACCGCCTTGCCATCTCATTTAATATACTATATACTGCACTAAACTTGTACTTCCTTGTACAATTCCCATAATAATAGTTTTTCTTAGGTTGGGATGTTTCACAGAAATACTAATGTAACAGTGTCATAAAATAGCATAAATTTAAATAAATTGAATATAAAAAAGTCCCCGGTAAATGCTGATTCTAGGTCTGTATAAGTTTTCTACAAAATTTTGTTTTATGTGTCTATTTGCTGATCAATTTTTCAAAAGTTGAATTGCGCTGATTGGCTATTTCATGATAATGCTATGAATTACATTGAAGATTTATAACTGAGGAAGAATTTTCAAGTTCTGTGAAAATTCTATTTTAAGTTTGGTTATTATCTAAGTAACCTACTGTGAAAAAAACGGCGCGCAATGTAAACATAACAGAATTTGAATAAAACTTTGATGATGAACATGATGAATCGTTCACATTGAACGAAACAACTGTCTACACATCCCTCCAGTAGGTTTTAACTAGATCCATCCAAAATATATACAAATATAAATCTCATCTGAAAGGTATTTCTTGAAATAAAAATGAAAATAATAAATTAAACACGTCTTCTAGTATATTTCGTCATCAAGGGGGGAGACGGGGGTAGGTATCCAGTCAGGGTAAAATTAAAACGTTGAACACTGGCTGAAAGCATTTTTGACAGAGGGACGTTTTGTTGTTTGCATACTAAATAATCGGCCACCCTAATGCACGTCCAGTGTTACCAGTGTCAAGAAATATAATAATTATTATTGTGACGTATTTAGGGGTGAATTTTATTTACTGGATAAAAGAAATTGCGTTAGTCAATAATTAAAAGTTTCTGTAGAGGGGTGTTCCACTGATAATAAGAAAATTCTAAAACTACTGTATGCTTTTTTTGATGAGTAAATTTCATATGTATATTTATATATTTTTCCAATTAATTCCACTCGCTGCGAAAATTGTTTCTTTCAGAGCCTCTTATATTTGGGGACGCTATATGGAGGGTCTGTTTGAGGAAAGGAACGAGTTAATCTGAGTTTTGAAGAGATCCGTTATAGGATGGAGAAAACAGAAGTGATATATCTAGTACTTATCTAATACCTATGTTGTAATGTTTCTAGTACGTATCAAGTGATACATCTAGTACGTGTCTAGTATGTATCTAATGACTCATCAAGTACATATGTAGTGATGTATCTAGTACGTTTCTCGTTATGTATCTTGTTGATACATTAGTACGTAATATCTACGCGACTGGTACGAAAGTAATTACAAAAGTTGTTCCTGGCTACCGCACGCAGGGTGAAGGTGGCCTTGATGATAGCCAACCTCCGATAGTAGTTATGCGACAATGCAATCACTATCTAGTTTTATAGATTGCGTTGAAAACCAGTAACTTTTAAGGTTAGGTAGGTGAACCCATTTTGTAAGGAGGTGAACAGGAGAAAAACTTTAAAAAATGGCATTTCGTAGCTGAGCTGTTAAACACAAAAATTGAATTAAAATTTTATAACGTACATACCATCGTTCCGGGCTATCGGCGGAGCATGCCGTGGGAGTTCTATTTCTTAAAGCAGATGTTTGTTGAAGTGTTCGTAAACTTACCTGAAAAAACAGAAAAAAACATAATTAGCAATAAATTGGGTAGATTCATTACAGAAGACAGAAGGATGTAATTTGGAAGGCGGGTATGGTTACCGCAGCACCAGGAAACCATTTATTGGATAACCTCTAACAACACATCTCCCACAGTATGTAGTTTTACGGTGTCTCCATAGGTGTCAGTAGTAGTTCCACATGAGAAAGACAACTGACGGACGTTTGGTTCTATTACAGAGTGGTTACGAAGATAGCCGATGTCAACTCCCAAGTGGTTCGCTACGTTTGGCGACTAAGCAGGGGGTGCCCGGATTCATGGGGTTTGTTCAGGTCTTGGTGGCGAACGCGTCTGCCCACCAGCTGCGTGGCGGGACGGATCAGGAGAGGCAGGTTGAACGGGACCTTCTTTTGACTAAATGGACTAAATCGAAACAACGCCATGAACTGCAACAGTAGGGATGGATTCATACGTCACTTCTCGACACACCGACCTTCAGATATCTACCTAAAACTCAACCATTTATTGTTCCCAGAACTTTCTTTCCATTATTTACCTAAAAAGACCCTTCACACAAGATCCTCAAAGATAACATAAGCCCTGAGGTAAAATGTCTCCCGTGAGGAGATAATGTAAAAAAGAAGGAGAAAAAAAAGAAAATTTGAAGTGTTTGAATTTTAAACCCATGACCTCTTTCACGGAATTACTCTATCACGGAAATCTTCGTCAATAAAATAGTATTAAGATATGTTTTTAAGTATTTGCAGCGCGTCTTTAAGCAGATATTTCCCATAAATAATGGTGCTAAGAGATTAGGCTAAGTAGTTGTAATATGCATATTATTATTATTATGTACTTTGGCGAGAAGCAACCGATACGAAAACAGGTTTTCACGGATGCCAGACTCTCCGATACGTGGCTATTTCCAATACAGCAAATGTCAAATCCGTATCAACAAAGTAAAATAATAAGTAACCATTATTTGAAATAAAATGTGTTTTCGAAAAACCTTAACACAATTTTAATTAATTATTTTTTGTTGTGTAATTTTATTCTTATTTGCAAAACACAGATGGATATTAACAGATGATCGGGCGATTTGAATAATACGTCAGTTCATCTGAGATTACGAGTATATTCATTATCGTGACGTATTTACAAAGAATATCTAGCTAGACCCACGTTCGTTCGTTCAAGCGGGAGGATCGCTAACTGAAGATGCTCGCCTGTAGATCGGCTAACATCGGCTATCTTCGTAACCATTCGGTATTAGACCCAAACGTCCGTCAGTTGTCTCTCTCATGTGGTACTACTACTGACACCTATGGAGACACCGTAAAACTACATAAACTATATATCCTAACTTGAAACTACATACTCTAATTACATATATTGAGCGGTATTGAAACTACATATGGATAAATTTATTAACACTACATTTTTTTAACAACTATGTTTCATCAATAACACCCTAACAGGTTGCAGCAAAAGCGGTTGGCATGCTGTTATCGGTTGTCTGTACGTCCTGCGTAACTCTTGTTCAATGAACTCTAATTTCCTTGATTTAAGCAACATCTTTAAAATTGGAACTGATTGTATGAATTCAGACAAGCATAAATAGATACCTCAAGTTCTATGTCCATCACAAATGTATCTATTTCTAAAATATTATGAGTACCTTAGTCTGAACAATTACATGTTGCTGTTTTAACGTGTAATTTTTATACCTGTACCTTAGAATTGTAGACATTAAAAATGAAAACTAACATTGTTACCTATTAAATTGGAAATCTGCTATGAATATTAAAACCAAACGCTCGAAAGTTAGCTGCTCATGACTAGAGCCAAAATACAGGAAAGTACTCAGTATCTGCTCGATGAGCGCTAAACGTTGAAGTATGTATAATAATGATTCTAAAATACTGAAGAGTTCTTTGAAGTGGTGAGTTTCAATTTTAGTTAAAACATAAGAGCACAGAGTGGAAATAGCGGGGATGGGGCAGAAGTAGAGATTATAGACGGACCGTTGCGACTTGGCCCCTGGAGGAGGACACAAACAAAAAGTGACCTCGCCATCGACCAATTAAAAAAATATATATATTAACCAACGATATTACGAACTAACATGTTGTAGAGATGTTAAAATCGCAAGCGAAAGGTACGGCAATTGCCGTAATTTCGATTTAGTGGTTTTAATAATAAACTGTTACGCGTCGCGTGAGGTCGTGTGTCGTGTGCTATCTCTAACAAAATTGCGTAAATGAGTGCCAAAATGCGCCCATATGATGAAAGAATTTTTCCATTACACGGCAACACTTGCAAAATTCAATGAATAATATTAATTTCATTCGTAAATACATGCAAAATTATACAATTATTTCGATCGTTTCGCGAATATTTAAAGAGTCATTAGAGAAAGCGAGATAGTGAACATAGCAACACAGAAGTAACGTGTAAGGACAAGCTACTTGCAGTAGGTCGTCTCATATAGCGTTTCGTATTTGTCTTAGTGTAAGCGAGCAAGCAAATATTGTCATCTCAATCACACCCGTGATATAATAATAATTGGATAATTTGTAGAGCGCCGTTTTTGTGAAAAATCACCTCAAGGGCGCTGTACAATTTATTTCCTAGGATCTACATTTGTTATTTAGAAAAGATACCAAAACATACTTACCTGGCAAGTCACTTCCAACAAACACACTTATATTAAAAAGTTTATGCTTATAAAAGATAGAACTGCACGCAGAGGACACTATATCAAAAAACACTGGTCGTCGCATGATCTTAAGTCTGCTATAGTTTTTATTTTAATTTAAATGTATTTTAACTGTCTTAAAAGCCTACAAATTGTTAGTTGTTATCATTTTTATTTATTTATTTTTAATTATTATTTTTATTTATTTTATTTTATTTTTAGTATTTTTTACATTTTGTTAATTTAAATTTAAATTTAAATTGCCGTCAACTGTGAAAGTGGAGGTTTCTGAAATTATGGATACGACTGTCTGAAAAGGTGCGTTTTAAGTTTAGACCTAAATTCTGTCGAGTCTGCGATCATTCTCAAATCATGTGGCAGTCCATTCCAGGCTTTAGGTCCTGACACGGCAAAAGCACGCTCACCGAACTTAGTATCTGGTGTGCGCTTTGGTTCCTTCAACCTTCCGATAGCTGATGACGTTGCTGACCTAAGGGTTGACTGTCGGGAATTGGAATCTTCTGGAATACACAATTCTGATAAATAAGCCGGAGCCATTCCGTTAAGTGACTTAAATACCATCCAGCATACCTTGAACTGGATTCTTTCAGGACATTTGAGCCAGTGCAGATTTTTGAGATGCTCTGAAATGTGGGAGTATTTAGATACTCCGGTGATAAGCCTTGCCGCGGCGTTGAAAACGAATTGTAATTTGTTGATTTGACATTTAGGGAGACTTGTATATATTCCGTTGCAATAATCTAGACGTGAAACAACATAGGAATTGACTAGCAATTTAGTCGCCTCTGTTGGCAGGTTTCTCCGCACTGCTTTAATTTGCCTTAATTGAAAGAACCCCGTGCTTACAGTTCTGTTCACCTGAGTTTTAAGGGAAAAATTAGCGTCCAGATTGACACCCAGTAATTTGATATAGAATGTAGTATTCACCGCAACTTTTATATACGAAAACGCCGCACGATCCTATATCTATTTCGTTCGTACAAACACATTATTTGAATGTCTATCTTTGTCATATATGAACAATGTATAAGTTAATTATTAGTTACTGGAGACGATGGAAAGTGCGATGGTTACTTACAACATTTTCTTCATTTGTGAGACCATAACTTGTCTAGATGTATTTTAATAATTGAAATTAACCATTTGAATGGCCGTGCTTCCCGGACAGCCTGTAAAATTTGTTTACAATTTGGAATATTTTTTTAATGTTCCCGTATTGACGTAATACATACATTAAATAATTCAATTGTATGGTGGTAGATTAGACCATTAGACTAGGGTCTTCGTACCTATATAGAAGAAAATATAGTTCCTTTTAACTACGTATTCTTTGTTTATTATTGATTGAGCTTGATCTGAGCAAATATTGGTTGATCCAAGCTCACTTATTCTTCTATATCTTCGTCAAGGTTCAATCGGTGTTTTTTTAATTATTATTTTTATTATAAGGACCTATAGAGAAGTAATATAAATGTGAAGATCGTCTGTAAATGGCTTCACCCGGTTTGATAATGCCTTCAGAAGGCGAACAGGTTGTCACGCGTAATAATAATTACACAGAAGAACAAGTTAATAAATAAACTATTATCTTCTTATAGTTCTACAAATTAAACTTGATACCAATAAAATCAATCTATTGTTGGGTTATATTAGTTTTAAAACATTCCCTTAAGGCGATGCACTACGCCGTGTAATATTTCAAATTGAGCTATTCCGCTATCAATAACAACCCTTACGTAGATGGCGATAAGGTTTAAATTCCCGCTTAACACCATCCGCCTGTTTTGATTTATGCAAGAAAAAAACATGGCCAAAAGTGCCTTTTATTTTATTTTGAGGATGTTCAGGCATAAAGATTTAATTTTTTTCGATCATTTTATAAATAACTTGATTTGCCACATTATACAATAAAATCATAACCGAAAATGAGTTCGTAAGTAGGAGATTTTGAACATTAAAGCAGTTTTCATAGGCCTTTACATTATTTTTTTCTGGGCTTATAAAAAGACTTATCTAAAAAATACTCGATTATTTCAAAGGCCAAGATGTATTCTACTCGCAGTATTTAATTAAAGCATCTGAAACATTTCTAGGCGACCAAATTTTCAAACCAAAAACACATGATTTTGCATTACTACGTATGGCATCGCCTTAACTAGTAGAAATGTTAAAAAGAGTTAGTTCATTATGCACGGAAGCTAACACAGTTTTTGTCGTTCAGAACGCACTACGGCGTCCGGCTGACTCGAGCTGTCATTTCGTAGAATTCTAAAAACCAATCTAGCTATATTCTACCAGTGAGGGTCGTTAAGGATGTAGTATTCCCGTAGAGGAAATAGGGGAGAGGAGGTTATCGTATAAACATTTCCTACAAGACTTGTCGCCAGCTTGCGGTGTCGAAGTATGAAGTGCGGGGGCTGGTGGGGCGGATTTAAAATTGACACGCCAATTGATTGAACTTTTTTTTTTAAATAATAATATTTTTCAAGACAGACGACATACATCAGATAGTAAAAAGGTGTGTTAATGTTTTTTTAAAATTTAATTTATGCAATTATGAGTGCCATCTAGCGATAAAAAGAAATATTGAAATTAACGCGGTATGTCGACCTCTTGGAATGACAGTGTCCTATCTGACAAACCAATGCTACGCGATTGAGAGCTCTAATTTTTTTTTTCAATGCCCAATATCGCATAACATTATTGTTTCATGTACTCTGAAGGAGTCGGCTACCACAAACGTGTAACAGAAACTCGTTGTGGAAACGAGCGATTTATTATAAAAAATTATCAGTAAAAATACTTTCACGTGAAATGTAATGCAATCACTAGTTTTAAACTATCTTCCTGGATGGTTTTTAAAAAATTTCACAGTTTACACATAACAAAAGCATTTTATAGTTCATGAAATCTGCTCTCGCCGAGTGGCGAAATCATACTGATCTAGTCAGTCATGACCAAATGTGCCCAGTTGAGTTTGTTTGATGTGTTGTGCCTGGTTGCCCTAGTACCATCTCCTCTCCCTTATTTCCTCCATGAGTGTTTTGCGAAGTTTAGGAAAACCAGCATCCCTTCATTCTGCAGACTTATTATAAAGAAGCCTCTTTAGCAGTTAGCTAATTTTCATCCTTGTTACATGTCTCGAATTAGTTCCAGATTTTTTTTTAATATTGACGGATCTTTAATAAAATAGGTATTAATCATTGGTATATAAGGCACAAACGTGTTTGTACCTTGTACTCCAAACAACATTTTCTTGTAGTACATTAGTCCCCTCGTTAGTCATTTTACCTTACCCAATAATGAGTATTTTGCGTGGCCGAAGAAATGAGTGAAATAATGAATAAGAGAAATTTTATTTGTACATATTTTGGAGGCCGTTTCGTCAAATTTCATTAGTGTTCCGATTAGCAACTGTTAGCTACTAAATTTATATAGCATTTCTTCGCCTTTCGCTAGCGCTATCCGGCATGTAAATGATCATTAAATAACGGTTAAACTAATCGCCACTCAAAGCAGTCATTATCCCTCGATTAGTCGTAAAAATGTTAACAACAGAATTACTCAAATACGGAGAAAACTGGTTGACACACCCATGGTAATTTATAGAGAATTTTTGAAAGGCCTTGATTTTGTAGGCGCGCATAGATTTTTTGCAAACATTCAACAAGAATCGAGCAATCGTAGACAGCTGTAAAAACGAAATTAAGTTTAATTTGTTTGGATATCATATAGCGAAAATAACATCTTTGATAGAGAAACTTTAATCTCGGGAATGGCAAAGTTTTTTTGATGGTGAACTTGAGAAATGTCGTCTTTTACTTAATTTTTATCTCTGGTAAAAGTGTAACTAATTTTTTTAATCCAATGTGATCGACTGTAAGTACTTATTAAGTTCTAAATACATCATTTGATGAGTATTACAAAGGCAGTAATTGAACCTTGAATTGGTTGCATACACTCAATCTAGCTAACTTAAATGTCTAGAGTTTTCAGTAGATCTCTAAACCTAACCTAAGTAAAATCGATGTTTTACAACTCCCTTGTGCAAACCATGACTCATGTAGAAAAAATATTAATTTTGCGAATAAAACTTAACAGCTATAAAACCGCTTCGGGTTTTTTCATATACTTGAAATCTCGCAGAAAGAGTCATTTCATACATTATTGTTTGTATGTTAATAATATCCACACAATCTCTGATGATGGACACCGCAAGGCTGTCGGAAACGTTGGCTAAATGAGGAGGCGTAAAATTACTCAATACCATATAATCAATCCCGATAATTATTAATAAGTTACTTTAATTTTGGATTAAGTCAGGGTACAGCGTATAGCGGCCGGTCTATACTGTTTGCACTGGGTGCCCAAAAAACACCTTTACACTGAGTATAAGCAAAGAGTCACGCTGGTAACAGTGGAATCCGGGCGGACTCCGCTTAACTAGCGGCCATTTCCTAGATCACCCTGACGAGCCCCCACCGCCTTCCGGGGGTGGTGTCGTAATAATCGTGGGACGGGATGAAGGGTGAAAGTTAAATGTAGTGTGTATTGCGAATATATTAGTGGATACAAACATCAGACTTGATAGTAAATGTTGAAGAACATGAAAGTAATTGAAACGTTGATTCCAAAGACGCACGCTCAAAATAACCTGTAAATATGTCAACTCGACCTTGCCAAGTAAACCTGCAAGAGGAGATGTTATCAATAGGACACTAAACCACGCATTATCGTATAACAAACATGCAAATCGCTCAGGAATGGAGAGAAACAATATATTGACTTCTAAATTAGAGAAATTTCAATGAGATCATATGAGCTGTTCCAAAAAGCGAACAAAAACATCCAATGTTCCGAACTTCCGTCCCTTATTCATTTTAACCCTACTTTTGAGACGTACACGACATCCAGTGCAATTCCACATGCTTATTTACAAAACAAATGCAGCATCTAATTCCCCAATCAACCGAGCTCTTCATACTCTAAATAATATTGGTCTAAACTCAAACATTGATTTTTTTATTGTTATTAAGTTTAATTTGTAGAACTCCATTTTATTTTTTATATATACAATAATATTATTATTGGGTTTATAAAAACAGTTTATTTTTAAACAAGTTCTGCTGTGTAATTATTATTACGCGTGACAGCTGTTTCGCACTCTAAAGGCATTATCAAACTGTCCACAGTTTGACAGTTTGATAATGCCTTAAGAGGGCGATACAGCTGTCACGCGTAATAATAATTACACAGCAGAACTTGTTTAAAAATAAACTGTTTTTATAAACCCAATAATAATATTATTGTATATATAAAAAAATATCAAACATTGATATTTGTTCGGATTCACTGCCCAAATTCAAAACGTAGCATCATGTCAATAATGTAAACTGTTCAATACGCATACATATATACACACCCATACACCTATATACTACACACGTCACCTAGTAATTAAGGAATATCATACTAAAAAACATATCATAGGTACCCAACATGAAATATCTAATTACTGTAAATTGTTTCACCCCTATAACTCATGTACTGTTTGTTTCTAAAATATCAATAAATAAAAATAATTAACTATACAGGTAATAGCTGTTTGTTCGCAAAACCGAACAAATTAGCCAGAGAAGTAAATGAGGCCTCAATGCAATATCATTCTTCTCGAGATCAAATCAAAAATTCTAAAATCTGTACGAACGCATTTTAATGGCCGCTTTAAACGTCTAGATACATCCTCTATTGTTCTTTCGTTGGGCGCCAAGTAGCTTTGTGAAAGAGGGAGGGGAAGAAGGGGGATGAGAGAGTGGGTGGCACCAGAGGGAGGAAGGGGGAGTCGTTATGACCGCCATCTGCCCGGCGATTTTTCATCAGAATTAATTGCACGGCGACATCCGTCCCCACGTGTGTGGGTGGGACGGATTGTGAGAGGAATGAGAGGAATTTCGGGATGGGGGGCGCGTGAGCAATTTACGACCACTTGAGGGACCCTCGCACACTCGAAACGATCGTTCATATGAACGTTTTTTAATTTTTAATAATCGACGGATCGATGGGAAATCGTGCAGATGAAAAACATGCCTGCAATGAATTAAACCCAGAGATTATGACGTCCCTACTTGGTTAGCGATAGATTAAAACTTCCAGATAGCCAAATCCAGCGATATCGCTATCAGCCAACTAACATGGGTCCATTGAGTATTATTAGCGTGTTAGTTGTATGAAGTGTGCGTTCGTGAAAACACCAATTCAATTCTCAAATCAGCAGCGTCATCAGCTATAGAAACTTCGAAAGAACCAAAGCTCAGTGCATACGCTAAGGACGTGTTGTTTCGGAGAATTGGAATAATTCATCAAATTTCAACGTTATGTTTCGAGTTCTGTGAAAGTTTTATTCAAATTCTGTTATTATATCATTATAGGCTATTGGCTTGACAGAACTGAAATAATAACAGAACTTTAAAAAAATATTTCACAGAACTTGAAAATTAACATTGAAACTTGAAGAATTGTTTAAATTCTCCGAAACAACCCCCGTCTTCAGTTCAGAGATTAAAATTTGTGAGTATTAGGTCGTAAAGCTTTGAATAAATAAACTACAACATATACACCACAAAACTATGTACAATAAATAATGTATATATATTTCTTAATATTCTCATGTGGGTCATTCCGCCGTTTCGTTCAAATTTGCCTGTTTCCGCGGATTTTTTTTTTTTTGCCTTTTTACTATATATTTTTATAGAAATGGGTTCCCGTACCTATCAGATGTATAAAAGTGAAAAGGGCACCTTTGTGCGACACTTGGATTCGAAGAAAATTGATGGAAGGTAATGAAGGTGTGGATGGTAATGAAAAACTGTTGGATGGTAATTTAAAAATTTGGATGGTAATGAAGTTTGGTAATGAAATATTAATAGATGGTAGTGAACATGTTTAAGGTTCTTAAAATGTCTGTGAATAATGAAATTTGAATAGAAATTGAATAATAAAATAGATTTCAAATCATGCTAAGTATCATTTGACGTGGTGAGCGGATTAGGAAAAAGAAGAAAAACCTATTATAGTGAAAAACTAAATGCTTTATTCAGACTTTTGAACATTGGAGACAAGAAATACATTTTTTCATACGTAATCAGTTCTGCTTACTTATGCTTTTGCAATATCTGTATGAATTGTTAAAAAATAATGGAAAAAAATATCAAAATACAAATTAAGAAAAGGCAGCTGGAACATCAAACCCAACACAACTAAAATTTTCCTATTATACTACTTACCCAGAAATTATAAGGAATAGTCAAATTCTTTATAATTACGTTTTATAAGTAGGTTTGTACACAAGAAATACAAAATTTTCACATTCCTAAGCAAACATTGTAATATTTGAAAAATAGAAATAATAAAAATAATAATTAAAAATAAGAAAAAATCAGAAGTCAATTGAAATGCAGTTTAAAATAAAATCAGAGATACTTAAAACAAACACAACATATGTAACTAATAAGTACAAGATAAAGGTCTTACATCTAAATAGGAACATAATATTTAAGGAACTTGAGATCATTCTTGTGAAAGTTTTTGCTGGAAAACTATTTCAAATCAAAGTTCGGCAAATTTTTGAAAGTGAATTGTCCTCTTTCATTCTCATCTGGATCTTGCAAGCGCTGAAGAATTTGTGATTCCAAAATGAAATCGTCGTCACTAATTGTTGGCCAGACAAATTTTTTGGAATTCCCTTGAGCTTTTTTCAAAAAAATTACTTTGTACTCTAGTGTGTACTCATGTTTTCCAATAATTTTCCCAATTAAATGATGTGTCGTGTTAGTTATTTTATATTGAACCATTATCCAGTCATCTAAGTAGTATTTGAATGGCGCCTCCTTATCCTCTTTGTTGGTTTCCTCGTCAATGTCCATGTGTGGGAGTTCCACAGTTTTGGGGGACTGCTGTTTTGATTCATCGAAATCAGGATATTCTACTCTTAGGGATCGGATGAACTTCTCGAACTCACATTGATCGAAAGGATTGAATTCTTGCGTACTATTTTTATAAAGGGAATAATGCTGATAGTCGAACGGGACGTTTGAGAGTATTTTCACTTTACATTTCTTTTCTGTAGTTTTAGCAGGCTCTGGCGTTGAAGCAATAGTATCGTCCAAAAACATGGAGCCGTCGAATTCGCTCAATAGCATATTGTCATCAATATTATTGAAAATAGTAGGCGAGTCAATTTGTAGGCTTAAGTTTTCAATATTCATGTCAACTGTGACATCTATACAGGCTTCGTCATTTTCTACATTCAGTACTCCCAGATGTTTGCTGTGCTTACATAACAGATTGCTGTGTTGGCAACTGAAACAGCTGAGGCTTCTTAAAACAACACTGTATGGCAACGACGAAGACCAAATCACCTGATGTACTTTGATTGTTCCTTTAAATCCGGGAAGTTTTTCTGGAAATTTATTCCGATATATTTCGTCTTCTGCAATGACAGTCAAATCGACGTTTTGAACATTTTGACGGACAACTTCAGCAAACTCTTCAAAGGAACCGATGTCTCCGCCAAATTTCACGTAGTTGTCTGCAGATCTCTTCACAACCGCTCCGATGCCATCTGGGGCCCCCTTACCATGTCCCGCCTCTTGGTAGTTCCATGTGACCCTCTCGATATTAGGAACTTGATCTATTATCTTCGTTATCATATAGAAAATGTAGCGGTTCCTATATTGACTAGATGGCGAATCAGATAAGAAGTGAATCGTTGCAAGCGATGGAACCAAATCCTGCGCCATATTCAGAACAGGTACTAGATGTGCCCATATAGCTGAAGCATCATGATTGAGGCACCGACTCATCGTGCAAAATGATTTGGTTGAAGGAAGACCCGTCTGGCTGTCTACATAGTAAAGTACTCCTGTATGAAGAGAGACTTGTCCTCAGCTGCCACCAAAATGAAAGGACTGAATTTCTTCATGGTATTTCAACCAATAGTTCTCGCTAAAATCAACATGTATGAGAACCTCCGTGTCTGTCAGATTATCTTTCAATTCTCTGATAGCGGAGTACTGCATTACGATGTTTCGTGTGTGTTTTAAGAAAACATCCATGGTGGCATCTAACTTTTCGATTATTTTACGAGGGTTGTCCTCGAGCTTCTTTTTAGTTGTTATGGTTTTCATTTTCTGGATTCCATCCTTTCCCCTGTAGGTTTGTTTTTCTATTGTCCACTCATAGTAGTTAATGTTTGTGCTGTTATTAAATTCTCCGTAATTATATCATTGAATAAAAAAATCGATTTTCAAATAAAAATTCGCAGGGTAAATTTTAACAGATTGTTTTTCCATATCAGTAAATAGATAAAACGAAAATATGTATTTCACCAAAACTGAAATTGTCAGACGCTAGAACGCAAGAAACTGCTTTTATTGATAATATTAACTTTTATGAACACCCAAACATGGTCCCAGATGCACGTAAAAATAACCCTTACAAATTTATCATTACCCTCCACACCTCTAAATTACCATCCGGCAAAAAATTTTACGATACGGAAGGTAATGAGACGGAGGGTAATGAGGTTTTGACAATCTTTCCTTAATAACTCGCTTAATAATGACATTACAAATCTTTATGTTTCAATAAAAAATAGTCCGACTAATTATAGTTTATAGGTTCATGATTCGAATTTTTAAAACATGTACTTACTTAAAAAAATGCTGGAAGGTAATGATGCCTGGTCGGTGACAAAGTCGTTTTCGAGCACGGAGATCGCAGATATTTCTTTATTCAGCGACGCACGTCCTCCCCGGTCCAGATATAGCGGTACACTGATTAGTAACGGAGGCGCGGGGTAGGGTACAGCTGACGAACAGTGACAAACACGGTCACAATTTTAATTACCGCTTTGGCGGAAGACGACAGCGATTTTTTCTGGACAAAAACAAAATCTCAATTCTTTCTATGATACAGTAACTTTAAAAATAAATTAAACACCAATAAATATGCAAAATTAGTTGTACATTCAGGTCGATTAATGAATGTAGTGATTTTACTAGTGTAAAATGTTCTTATTTATTGATCAATTTACCGGTCCCTCATTTACACGGGGAAGGTAATGAGATTTTAGCATGTTTTTTGTATACCATAAAGTTATTAAGTAACAAATGCCTAATCCGGTAAATACTACTTTTTCCTTTTTTAAATAACTACATTTTCCAATAAAACTTTCTTGAAAAACATTATTTTTCATATGACTTTTTTGCAAGAACATGCGATTTGAACGAAACGGCGGAATGACCCATGTAAAAGCCCCGAAACAGGGCGTTAACTCTTTGTACTCCGTTGTCGCCTCCACGGCGACATAGGAAACATTCCAACAACTCCGATGGCGCCGCAGCAGCGACATAAACAATAAGTATACATTTTATTGTAAAGGGTCCTTTTGCAGGTATATACTTGATTCTATTCAGTTATACACAGTACCCATTTACGATTTGTTGTGCTTTGTGCTCTGTTTTTCATACATAACAATAACTAGGCATTCATTTAATTGAATATTTTTTACTTGGTAACATCAGAGACCAGGCTCAATGGAAAACTCCATTTAAGAAAAGGTCCCAAGCGGGAGTTTGTGGTCTGCTCGAAAAGGGCAGCAAACAGAGTACAGTGATACATGTCCTAACAAACCACGTATGCATTTGGGCGATTGCTTTCCAAAATACCACACGTTAAAAAATTACAAAAATTTTAATATGGAAATTCTTGTATGATAATAAATATATATTTCTTAATATAACTATCATTTTATTTACTGCCTTACAAAAAAAAAATTCTAACATTCTAAACAAATTGTAATTTTTCCTCATATTTTTACATTACACTTTATGAAATAGCTGGTATACCATATAAAAAATAATTTGGAGTGCAAAGGGTTAATAAATAAATAAAATTGAAAAAAAAATGAAAAAAATTATTGCATTAATGAGCAATTTTGAATCTTCTGTGTGTATAAAATAAATATAATAATTATTGCAAAAAACAAAGCAAACTTGAAATGCCACAAAGAGTGAAAGTAAATATTGCATTAAGAGTCGGTTTAACGCGATTAAAAAGAAACAGAGCTAAGAGAGAAAAACAAAGGTATCGTGAGAAAACGATATACGCGTAAATAATATGAGCCGAGAGCTAGTCACGTAATCGGTTTTTGAACAAATGCCCATCATTATATTCCCTAAGGATTGGCTGTCTTGTTTCTGTCTTGACTTCTCACAAAGTACAAGATCTATATATGTATATACAATATCTTATTAAAAGGCGTTTCGTGTTAAAGAAGCATATTTCAACAAATAAAGAGCAAAAAAAAGTATCAATACAAAATGGGCAGCTCGGTGTCAATGTGACAGATATATAGAATCCTTAATTAAGCAAGAAATTGATTTCATTTTATGTTCCCAATATAGTCACGCGAACTAAAAACATCTTTCACTGCAATTGTAAAGTAATAAAAATAACCAATTCGTTTATAAACTCTCTTGGACAACGCATACAAAGCACAGGTAACCAAAGTAGCATATGCTTAGGCCCTGCATTCCCAAATTCTATTGATTTATAAAAAGTTTCTCGTTAACTCTTTAAGGCGATGTAATGCAAAATCATGTGTTTTTGGTTTGAAAATTTGGTCGCCTAGAAATGTTTCAGACGCTTTAATTAAATACTGCGAGTAGAATACATCTTGGCCTTTGAAATAATCGAGTATTTTTTAGATAAGTCTTTTTATAAGCCCAGAAAAAAATAATGTAAAGGCCTATGAAAATTGCTTTAAAGTTCAAAATCTCCTACTTACGAACCCATTTTCGGTTATGATTTTATTGTATAATGTGTCAAATTAAGTTATTTATGAAATGATCGAAAAAAAATTAAATATTTATGCCTGAACATCCACAAAATAAAATAAAAGGCACTTTTTGGCCATGTTTTTTTCTTGCATAAATCAAAACAGGTGGATGGTGTTCAGCGGGAATTTAAACCTTATCGCCATCTACGTAAGGGTTGTTATTGATAGCGGCTCAATTTAAAATATTACACGACGTAATGTATGGCCTTAAGTATTAAGTTTAAAAAAATGTTATTTTTAAAGAAAATATCTGTACATTCATTATGCCGAAACGTTAATTATATGAAATTTCCTCGATAGAAAATATTCGCAAAGTAAGCTCCGAAAATTATTAGAACCACGTTTTCTTATTGAACATTTAATAAGCATGAAAAAAATCACAGTGTTTTTTTAAATGCAACTAAAGCATTTGTCGAAGGATTTTTAATCTATTTGAAAGGAATCGTGTTTTATTAAATATTTTCACCATTTTAATTGCTATCGTTTTTTTAATATTAGTGCGCTCCCTCTAACATTCGTATTTACATATCTCTCTTTCAAACTGAAGGATATTAATAATAGACACAATAAATTAAAATCACAATACCAAAATGAGAAAAATACGGGACCTCCAAAAACAGAAAAAAAAATTATCGCTAAACCGGTCAGGTCGACAGAATCTCTAAATAAGGTCTGTTTGTGCGCTTAGTTCTTCTAAACTCCGCAACGGATTTTGATGAGATATTTTTTTCACTATCATATCGAAATAGAAAAAATTGTAATTTTGTATTCAAATCGTTAAAAAAATATTTTCGGGCGCTTACATTGCTAACGCTGGCTAAACCCTATGAGATACATAAAAATAATGTACATTCAAGTAGAAAATATTGATATCTCACCTCAAATTAAGTAAACGATGACGGCAGAAATTCGATGAAACTCACAATCAGCAGATGTCAAAATATTTATCGTTGTTGTGGCGGGAATACGGATTTTTTCCGAGCGGAAAAAATAGACGCCACAGAAAAGACTACAAACTATAAGAAAACGAAAACGTGGCTTTTCTAAATCGCTACAGTTACGGTAAAAAAATTCACAAAGTTCGTGTGAATTTGAATTAACACTGGGGCTGAAAGGGTTAAGGATAACCCCCAGAAACGCCGGGCACACCTCAGCTAGTATCATAATAAAACAGATTACAACAGATCACCGATGAACAACACAATGATAAACATCACAAACGACAACTGAAAAAACAGAGTTTTGACCAAAAATAAAGCGACCATTTTTACGAAAAGTAATTTCGCAAACTTTCCGAAACAGCTTTATAGTTCAAATGTGGTTTATCCCCCCTTGTGTGCTGTATGTACCATTCGGGCACTAAACGAGCTGTCCCGTGTCCCGCTCAACAGTCACCGGGGAGGGGAGAGGGGGGAGGAAGAAGATGAGTGGCGGAGAGAAGCGGTTAATGGTGACATTAAAATCGTAACACAAAACGTTATAAGTTACAGTAACAGTAACTAAGTATGTTATGGAATGTCGTTATTTATTCGGTGCTCGACAACATTGCCTCGATTATTTTAAGAGTGGACTTTAAAAGTAGGGAGGGTATCGTAAACAACGAATAGGTAATAGAAGTATAAAGTAACTATCACACCGTTTCCTCAGGGGTAGGCAGAGAGGACGGACATCCAAACAACTCTGTCTTGGCACACACTCCTTGCCTCATTCACACTCATGCACTCTTCTGTTATTCCCACTCTTGACTCAAGTATCTGGTTCATTTCCATCGTATATTCTGCTTACACTCCTTTCTTCGTTCATTCGCTCTAAATGCCCAAACCTAAGTATCCCTTTCTTAATCTTACTCATTACGCTTACATCATCAGCCTTGCATTATTTGCTAATCTTCAAATTTCTCATGCGATCATGCATGGTTTTACAACACATACGCCTCAGGGATCTCATTTCTACAGCATTCAGTGTGTTTTTGTAATTCCTCTATCAGTTCAGTGCCTCGCTGCTATACATCAGGGTAGGTACCAGCACTCCATTATAGACTACCAGCTTATTTTTTGTTAGCGCCAACCGCGTTCAGTCCGCCATTAGTTTCCTGTGTTTACCGTTCTTTCACGTGTATCTTAATAATATACACGTGCAATTATTTGCCTTGATAATATATCATGACGAAACGCGAAAATATTCGTATTTTCATGAACACGTGTTCCGACATCGTGATAATATATGCGTAATTTACCAAAAGATTATCAGGAAAATTGTTCAATTCATTCGTTAAGGACTGCATCCCGTTTTTAACTATCAATAATTTGAAGAGGTTATTATTAAGAGGAAGCTACAAGCCAAAAATTTGTATATTCTTGGTATACCTTATATTGTAGGTAATAGGCATTAAAATTGCTTGACGAAAGGAGTCTAAAAACTTTCGATTTGAAGCACAAAACTGTTTTTTTTTTATTTATATTGTAAATAATTTTATAAGAAAGAAAAAAAAGTTAATCAAGTGAAACTGTCACAGATAATCTTAGCTATAATACTGTATTTTTTTAAAGTTGTTTCCTTTACGCTTCATACATTTCTATTGAAAAAAAATATTTTTTAGTAGTTTACATTTATATTTTTTATTGAGTAATTTATGTTTTTATTTGTATTCTACTCAAGCGAAACGATAGGAAAACCTTCAATTTATCTAAAGCATATTTTTTGGTATGCATAATGTACACCAATTCGTTATAAAGATTAATCAAAATGGTGATTTAGCATTAAGCTTCGCCTTAAGAGGCAATACTCATTATGCGGGATAACGCCTCTAACCACGCGGCCGGCCATTGGATTTCCATTACCATTCGATTCCCAATTGAGACCGTTACCTTTTTATTTTTCTGTGTCTTGTCCTGATTTATTTTTGATTGGTTTATTAGTATTATCTTCTTCTTTAATTCAATTATTAATATTTTTTATTCACACGAACACGCCCACAATATACTTCCACTATTTTATCTCTAGGATACTCAGTACATTTGACTTTAGATTAGTTTCGTGAAACTGGCGATGGACTTATCAAAATTAATGCCGGGGTTCTATTTATTTTAATGGCGCTTTGAAATTGATACCACAGTTTCGAATGTATAGTAATAAAGTTGTAAAATGTTGAAATGATTTTGTTTTGTGTCATTAACGTATGAAATCATGGGGATAAAGTGGGATGGTAACGAGCGAGTTTTATCAGGAGACAAGCTCTTTGAACTCGCTCAAACAACAAAACAAATTAAAAATAATCACATCCTTGAATATACTAACGCGTTCTACCCAAAGGGGCTACTTTAGCTGGGTGTACTGTACACCCTGTGCAAATCAAGTGCGCACTACTATTGAATTTGGCAGCGTCCGGAGCCCAAAAATACCTGAAAACCCTTCACTCTGTGCAGAAACGAGCGGTCCGTTTGATAGATTCCCCTAACTTAGGGTAAGTATACATTTGCGAACCGAAACGCGAACCATACCACGAATTACGGGAAATGAACGAATCAACTGCAAGCGGCGTTTCACACCATTTGCGGTTGTTTCGTTTCTTTCTCATAAGTTGAGTTTCAGTTCGGTAGTTCGCGGATGTATACGTAGCATTAAGGCGAAGCTTAGTGCTTAATCACTATTTTGATTAATCTTTATAGCGAATTGGTGTACATTATGAATACCAAAAAATTAGCTTTATATAATTTGATGGTTTTCCTATCGTTTCGTTTGAGTAGAATACAAATAAAAAAATAAAATTACTTAATAAAAAATATTAATGTAAACTACTACAAAATATTTTTTTCAATAGAAATGTATGAACGCGTAAAGGAAACAACTTTTAAAAATACAGTATTATAGCTTAGATTATCTGTGACAGTTTCACTTGATTAACTTTTTTGCCTTCTTATAAAATTATTTACAAAATAAATACAAACAAGTTTTGTGCTTGAAATCGAACGTTTCTAGACTCCGTTTGTCAAGCGATTTTAATGCCTATTACCTACAATATAAGGTATACCAAGAATATACACATTTTTGGCTTGTAGCTTCCTCTTAATACTCTTCTCTAAATAGTATAAAATAAAGTCGCTATCCGCGTCTCTCTGTTTGTGCGCTTAGCTCTACGCTACGAATTTTGATAAAGTTTTCATCATTTAGAGAATTTTTCGGAAGGGTTATATATTAAAAAAGTACATGCAGATTATCGCATGGGGAGGTATCTATAAGAATAATCTGTATTCGATAGTAACAACACAAAAAATTATAATCAAAGTTATTATTAAAAAACCAAGAATTTTTCCAACCAACGAACTTTTTGAAAAATTTAAGGTCCTACCGATTTCAAAACTATTTTAAAAGTTTTTAAAGATTCTGAAAGGTCCTCAACGCGAAGTATAAGACCTAGAACATCTGGGAACATGTATGTACCTAGATGCAACACGACAGCTGCACAACACCATCATGAATATATAGGCCCAAAGTTATTTAACGATTTACCGGATACAATAAAAAGTGAGAAAAATTATTTTAAATTTAAAAAAAAAGTTTTGTTGTATTTTTACAGAGAAGATTGACTTACTTTTATCGGTGATTTTCAGATACATTCTGTTGCTTATTTCTGTTGCTTATATTGTTGCTTATATTTTTGTTGATTTTGTAGTATTTTACAGTATTTTTGAAAATATTCTTTTTCCATTTTTGTAACTATACATATTATTATCTATATATATAAGCACATAGACTAGCTCCCCAGTTTGACCCGAGAATATTTCTCTACAAATTTGGTAAACAAAAAAAGTGATGTCTGATATTAGTCCAGTCAGTGGGGGATAAAAAAGGGCTCCACCTTGCAAAAGGTTAGGTAGTAGCGATTTTCACATATGTTGTTAAGATTGGGACTCTAAAGAAAAAAAAAAGTTTTCGACCTTGGGGGGGTCGAGCTCGACCCGCCATCTTGGATTGAAGGTGCCAAAATTTGTTTTTTTCAAAATAATTATTAAGTGGTTGATTTTACAACCAAATTGTTGAAAGCAAACTTAAAGACAACTAAATTACCTACATTTTTTGTAGAAAGTTTTTTTTGTTAGTCTAATAAGTAACGAGTTACAGCGGTTGAAAGAAGAAAATTTTGACAAAAAATTGTAAAACTCCAGTTTTCTTGATAAATTTTGTAGGAACATATTACACAATATCATTTTAACGTATTTCTACGTTACAATATACTTATATAGCATCATCCGTGTGCTCGATGACGTTGATTTGTTATAGTGGGATCCTAGTCTACAGCTGACTTGGCAACACTGATTGAGTCCTGGTTACAGGACGTTGCCTGGATGCCGTTGCTCGGTCACTCAGTTCATCATATGACGCTGTTTTCATTATTGGCGAAGACGTTGATCTCCTAGTTCTGCTGACAGCATTAGCACCACCCAAAAGTAGTATATATCTTCGCAAACCCGGGAGAGGCAAAACATTTGAAAGACTGTATTCCGCGAATAGTGTGAAATACAAAGAGGCGGCTGAGAATATTCTGTTTCTTCATGCCTTTAGCGGCTGCGATACAACATCGTCCTTCTTCAACCAAGGAAAAACAAAATTTTGTTCGCTTGTGCAAAACGACACAAGACTCAATGCCATGATAGTAATCTTCAAACAACATGATGCAACACCAGAAGACATAGCAGTTGCAGGAACACGCTTTCTTGTTGCTTTGTACGGGGGTGACATGGATAAGGAAACCTTGGAAGAAGTCCGCTACAAACGTTTCGCAAAGTCGACAACAAAAAGCAAATTCGATCTTGCCTCTTTGCCACCAACGAACGACGCTGCACGGTACCATGCATTTAGAACGTACCATCAAGTCCAAAAATGGTATGGAATCCAAAAAAATCCAGAAAACTGGGGCTGGAAACGTGACACCAACGGGCTTGTTCCAGTAAGAATGACAAAGAAACCAGCACCCGAGACTTTATTAAAATTTATTTCATGCAATTGTAAAAAAGGATGCGGCGTTGCATGTAGCTGCAGGAAAGCTGGATTGAAGTGTTCTATTGTATGTGGGTGCTGTAATGGTCAAACATGCCGAAATTCGCCAGAGGTTCACATCGATGTCGATGACGAAGAAGAAGAGATTTTGTCAATGGAAGCCCAGAATCTCAGTATCACAGGCAATGAGTTAGATGATGACATTGATGACGAAGACTGTTATTAAGTAACATAATTTATAGTAACATAATTCATTCAAATGTAACATAATTTCGAAATCTACCATCGCTGGTATATCTTTGGAGTAGACCTACTGGGGATACCACAATAAAAAAAATGCGAAAAAATCACCAAGTTGGGTAATTTCATCATTTTTTAGAAAAATATTCACATTTCCGCTACTGTAACTCGTTACCTATTAGACTAACAAAAAAAAACTCTAATCAAAAAATGTAGGTAATTTAGTTGTCTTTAAGTTTGCCTTCAACAATGTGGTTGTAAAAACGACCACTTCACAATTATTATGAAAAAAACAAATTTTGGCACCTTCAATCCAAGATGGCGGGTCGAGCTCGACCCTCCCAAGGTCGAAAACTTTTTTTTTTCCTTAGAGTCCCAATCTTAACAACATATATCAAAATCGCTACTACCTAACCTTTTGCAAGGTAAAACTCCCCACTGACTGGACTATATGAAATGTAATATATTTTTATCTCTTGTGAATATTTACTTTTTTTCTAAATAAATAAAAAAATATATATATTTATATGAGTATAATTTTTTATTTGCACTGATCCACTTGGAATGGGAGAGAAGAGCGTATGGAGCGCGCAGGTACTTTAATTTTATCATAACTTATTTGGAAACCCCGAGCACTGAATATTATTATTAACTAATTAATAAATATTTTGTTGGTACGTAAGAAATTAATTCTGATGAGAAAAGGTTAAGAACCGCCAGATATGCATACAGAGATTAAGACTAAAATAAACATTTATCAAGATTAGGTCTGGTTTAGTAAACACGTTTCATTTCACGTTGATGAGTTGTAAGATCGCGATAGGAGAAATACCTTCAATTTGATTCCCGGGACAATTTGAACAAAAAACAACCAACAAATAAATCGTTTGACAACGGATACCAGTGCTAAAGGCAAAGCGAGGTGCCAGCCATACTGAACATCGTTCCAGACAAGGGGATATGATACGTGGATGTCGCTGACTTTGCTTGCGAAAAAAAAAAAAAAAATTTTTTTGCAAAGCGTATTTAAGTAACCCTACAATATGAACAAAATAAAACACAACCATTTAAATCCTGGCCACAATAAATTCATATTTTCCTTATCAAAGTATATTTCATAGATCTGGGCAAACTGTTATTTTTCGTATTGTCACTACTAGGCCTGGGCCTAATATATTCGTAACAGTGAATCGCCAGATATCGGATATATCGATCCACAGATATCAAAGTTACTGCATTAGTCCCGAGTCCCGAGTGTGGAAGCGGGAGTGCCGATGCTCCACTGCCAAATGCCACAGGCCACGGGCCCTACGGCAGTAAAAGAGACAAACATATGTTGTTGTATGCGAAATATTTTTCAGTGTTAGAGTGGGAAAACCGATGCTTCCTTGCCACGGGTCCTACGTCCAACGAAGGCAAAGGGACAAGTATGTTTTGTTGCTTATCGAATTATGTTTTGATATTGATATAACTGGAATATTGATAGTACTCAGGGTTTAGTATTCACCACAATATCTGTTATTACTTAGATAAATATTTAGTATCGCCGGTATCGCGATAATATTAGATATAGATTGTCGGCGCTGTTGTTTGTTGTAGGTTAATCTGATATTTTAGATTTTTAATCGCTTTTAATGACATTATCTAACTTATTAAAGGTGTTTTGAATTGTCATTGTGTTAAGTTATCAAGGAACCGTTATAAACTGCGCTTGTTCTCAACACAGGATTGCACAGTACTTCCACAAATGCTATATAATGAAACAAATGAAAAAAAAAAGTACATTTATTGTAAACAAAATATACAATATCGTGGGTTTACATACAAAAACATGTTTTGGAGTAAACTCATTTTTTTCAGTATGACCTTCATTATAACGACAGGGTTTTGGGAAATAATGTTAGCGTTAATTTTAAAAAAATCATAAGTGTTGTCTTAAACAACTTTGCTTATTTTTGTAAGTGCTTTTACAATATTTTTCTTGTACATCATGTTTATTTTTTTTTTTACATATTTTCTTATATAAACTTCTTAATATATAAAAATCACGTGTCACCGTGTTCGTACAAGCGAATCTCCTAAACCGCCCAACCAATTTCAATGAAAATCTGTGAATGTGTATGGTTGGTTCCAGCTTGAAATATAGGATCATTTTTGACCAGTTGGTGGCGCTATCGTTGAGATAAAAAAAAATGGCCGGGCCAACTAGTTCATTATAAACCAAAAATAGTAGCTAAAAATCTACATTCGACAAAAGAGGTGACCCAAACATAATCCAGGCATAGAATATAATATATAAACATTAAAATCATCGCTAACTAGAAAAAACTTTTTTTTATGTAATATCTCTTGGCAGTAACCCCACGATTTATTAATAAAAAGTCTGGCATCCATTATAGCTCTAGCATTTCCGATTCCAATACACCCACTCAAGGATGAAGAACACCAGCTTATTACGAGATAGCATCGCGCGATGTTCATTGCCGCGCATTGTCGCGCACCGAGCGCCATGCGGCATTCCCCGTGCTCCTCGCAGGGACAACCGACCGACGAGACATCGTCCTCATGGCATGTTTGGCAAACAGTGTAACAGCGCCAGTGTGCGGGGCACGGAACACCAAATAAATGCCGCTTTGGGCAACGTGTTGTCGGGAGGTATCCGTCGGTTGTGTCGCTGGACCGGAGACAAAAAGACGTCGCACAGTGATCGAAAAAATGGGAAGAAATTAAGACATTTTATCTATCTTACAAGTCATTTAAGACAAGCAAAATAATATAATACGCCCGAGAATCAAATATGAAATACAGACTAGCTAAATACCAAGTGAATCAGATACTTGAGTCGGGCCATGTCAAGAGTCAGAATAATAAAATAGTATGTATAAGACGATGTATGAATCTGAATGAGGCAAGTAGTGTGTGCCAAGACCGCGCTGTTTGGCGGTCCGTCCTCTCAGCCTACCCCTGCGGAGAAACGGCGTGATGGTTAGTTAGTTAGTTAGTTTATTAGGTTGTCAAAATAGAAACGCTAATTCAGTTGTATTATTTAGCGGATTAATACCATTAGTATAAAAAAACAACCTAATAACGTAATAATGTATTTTCTAAACGGAGCTATACGAAATTGTCCGGAATACATATGAATATAATCAAAATAAAAACTTTAAATAAACAACATATAAATCCGCCTAAAATGAGTATTTTGACCACAGTGCGCCGTAGATACCGTCCGAGGCACAGCCATGCGAGAGAAGATCTCACCGAAAGATATCAGAATAAAAAACGAGAAAACCACCAAAGAGCGCACCATCCCGAGAAATCGCCCAGACGATGCCGAATGACTAAACGGCCGTAGTCGTTCGAATGCCGATCTGGTGACCGTTTAGCCAACGCCGAATTGACGGTGTTTATGCAAAATAAGGCCGAATTATAAATAACGCGCGTCGAAAAAAGCGGTGCAATAAAAACCTCATTAGTTAACCCTTTGAGCACCGCACTTTTATTTCCACATAAAGACCATATTATAAGCTTATTAAAATCTTTAAAAAATATTTTTTAAATTTTTTAGCAGAAAATTTTGTTTTAACTCTTTGATTTTTTTAAAATTATTTTTAGGTCTCAAAGGGTTATTTTTATTAGTAATGAAGAGCACATATACAACAAACAAATAGTTTAATTTATAAAAAATAACATTAAAAAAAAATAATGGATCCGAGTCCAAGCAAAACAGCCAAAACGGGATCTTTCATTATATTTACAGTATTTGTGGCTGGAATACAGGTTGCAACCTAGCATTAAAAATAGATGCAATGAGGAATATCCTTCACCAACGATTCGCAAAATACGGGGCGATTTGTTTAAAAAATATCATTTTTTTCGTTTTTGTTCCTCAGAAGGAACTCTGGTATAGAAAGGGTTAAAATGGCTGTATTATTATATGTATAGAGATTGAACGAAATTGGGATGCATTTTTTTTAGTTAGTGATTCCAGTAGCATTTTACAACATTTACAATATATTAATTATATCAGTTGCGATGCAGCCTCGTGTTAAAAAAAATTGCTATTCTAATCTTGAATTCAGCGAGGTTTGATTGAAATAAGAAAGTTGATTTAAAAGCGTTGTTATTCTCCACAGAGGCATGTTCATTGGTAGGTTGGTCCTCCCTCTTGGAAAAATAAAAAGCTTGTGCTACCTAGCTCTGGTGAAGTCGGGATCATAATACTTAATATCAAAAATACATCAGGATTGCAAATGTGTCAATTGAGCAGCTTAGAGTTACACAGTTTACAGGCATACTGCTGAGAGCTAAGATGTGTCCTCTCTTTTTGTTGCATAGGTACTTCGTTTATAAGTGGTTAAAACGGAGCTATCAGCGGTATGCCTTTACCTGAAATTGTACAGATTTCGAATAGTGGCATTGCTCGTAGAGTAGATAGGGGTGTGGATGGTTTGACGTAGAAAACCAACTAACTAACAATAACGCCGTTTCACCACAGGGGTAGGCAGAGAGGACGGACCGCCAAACAACTCGGTCATACCACACACTTCTTGCATCATTCACATTCATACATACTCTTTTATTATTCTGACTCTTGACATCTCCCGACTCGAGTATCCTATTCACTTGATCGTGCCATGTCTTACTCGAGCGTCTAGACTTCTGCTAACATTTGATATAGGAAAACAAGTAATCACAAGACTCGATTCGGGAAGTGAGCGTTTATTCAAGAGGGATGTGCAGTCATTAGACTGTAAAGCTACACGGAGAAAAATTAATATTGCTAATTTATTAAAAATATCTTTAAATTTTTGGTAATCCAGTTAAAACGGGATTGCATGCTCTTAACGTATAAATTAACATGCTTTCTTCGAAACTTTTAGTATATTTCGAATACATTATCACGATGTTGGAACACGTGTTCGAACGCGTTATTAATATTACTATCCGTAAAAAAATACACAGATCAATAATGATTGGATTATTTATATAGCGCCGTTTTCGTGAGAAAATCACCTCAAGGGCGCTTAACAACTTAATTTATGCATTGATCACTTAGACTTATAACTAATTACTTTTGGCTTATAACTAAGATTAATGTCGAGTGATTTACAACTAAGACTTTTAACTAATGACTTAAACTAGATCACAGGAAAAACTGCATTAAAACGATAACACTCCCATTATTTAAAAAAATATCGCACTGAGACTATGGCATCCTAAATTAGGGTATATTATGAGGCGGAAGGTATTGGGGAGGGGAAAAGGAAGGTGGGAAACTATCTGGCTATTCAGATCTCGTCACTAAACACGGCTTAAGTAATTTCTAGCAAAGTTTAAATTGTGAAAGGTGGTCTTATACCATACTGAGAGTATCTTCTACTCGAACGTGCCGCAAATATATTATTCATTATTTAAAATGAATAAGTTGTGAAATAACAGAAATTAATCAAATAAAATCCTGATTGCAAGTCTCGACCACGGAGGTCGTCAAATAAATAAAATATTGTTCGAATTTAAAAAAAAAAAACGAATTAAGTTTGCCCCACGTTGGGCGCCATCAATACCGATAACACTTCAATTCAAAATAAATACATATCGAAATATAAAAAAAAAAAATAATAATGAATTAAGGCTCTCCACTAATCCCACAATAACTATTACACTTTAGCACAAAACAAATATGTATCTGACAGTAAAAATAATTATACATTATGAATTAAGGTTGCCCCACGTTGGGCGCCATCCGATACGCCGATCAATGAATTTGGTGCAGAGGGTAAAAAAAGAGAAAAAAGCGCCAGTAAGGAATGCCCGAATGGTGAGGCGGTTACCGCGATGATTTGTCAACTTTTGTATAGCTCGCGATGAACATGATATCATTGCAAAATGAAATAAACATATCTTTGTACATATAATTACGGAAGTTTATCGCAATGCTATCTTGTTTTCGACAGAGGGTTAAAGAACCTAAGAAGGTTATGGTTCAAATGATATTCTAATGTATTAATAACATACTAGTGACATATTCCGGCCGTAATTAAAACACAAAATTAACAATCTATCCTTCAAAAACAAATAAAATTGGATCAAGTCAATAGGAAGATATTTCATAAAACCAAATTGATAATCGGATGACGGGAAGTGGGTTAATTTCCATTTCCAAGATTTCGCATTAATTCAATCACGAAAAGAAAATCGAATTTCAAATACATGTATTTTAAAAGGTGTATATTGTTATATCACAATCAATAACAGCTCAAACCAATAAACTGCTTTCGAAATGAAGTAGACACCATAACAAGTTGCGTTTTCACACAATTTAGTATTTTTTAAGTCTTCGATACGAAAATTCGTATCCATATCAGCTATCAGTCACAACAGCCACGGTATTAAATTATTTTCTACCTGTCATCATAACCAAAGGTTAATTCTTATTAACGTATCGCGTTATATAGCGTGCACGCGTAACCTGTGCACGAATCCTGACATCGGCGCACATAAGGACGGCCAAAGCAATTACGGCGCCAAAAATAGGTAAAAGTGTGTTTTCAAACAAATCATAAATACCTTCGAAAGAAACCTAGAAACATTCTTTCATATCCCTAAATAGTATAAAATAAAGTCGCTATCCTTGTCTGTCTGTGTGTGCGCTTTGTTTTTCTAGCTAAAAATATTTCCCGAGTAAAATTTTTAGGATTACTTACTTATGTGTTTTGGGTAAAACAGATCCTAAAGGACTCTCAATATCAGAAGGTTGTTTTTAATAAAAGAATATATAAATTCACTGAGTTTATTTGAACACATTGTTATACGCGACAGTAAAATTTACATGGACGATTCTAGAATGTAGACGGTAATCTAAAAGGCACAACCAGTCGAGACCAAAGGGAAATCAAGAATAATTCGGTCGGTGGACTGACAGACCGTTGTCTTGGACACAGAATGTTGCCATAATAAGGAACTTAACTTAATAATTATTTTGTGCTGTTCGCTGGTAGGTCGCTGGTAGGTACCGTCTACATAATAAATACCGCCGACGGGAATTGAACCGGCACCTTCTGATTCAGGTGCTCTGACCCAACTAGCTACGTGGGCTTATTCCCAACCCGCTAAATGATTTAGTACTACTAGTTTTTCAATCAACAATTATTGCCAATTATATTTTTTCACCTGTAAACGAACAACTTTTTTGTTAGTGCTGAATTTCCCACTAGATGGCGTCGAGACATATTATATCTGTTGGTGAAATATTTTGACTTCGAATATTATTATTTTTTAATGAGCTTATAATAAGTTGTTATCTTTTATGCCACGCATAAAAAAACTTTGTGTTATAAACATTAGTTTATCATTAAAAAATAACCCCAATAATGTATTATTCTAAGAGATTTTCTTAGGTACTCTCCTCACATGCATTTCTGATCAGAATATCAAATAAAAATATTTTTGGCGCTGTAAATTGATAATACGACCTTGTGTGCGGCGGTGAGTGGGAGTTGGGGGCTCCTACTCGGGTAGGAACCGGTTCGCGACCGCTGTTAACATGGTGCATGGCACGACATTATTAATTCAAAATCGGTATTTAATTTGTACACTTTTGTACGGGTCGGGGGCGATAGCATCTATGTACTGCAGCGGCAAAGCATTACACGGCATGACAAGAAGAATTACAATATTTGAATAGAGTTAGCTTTTAGTTCAAAATTTACGTAATACAATTAATTTATTATTTATTTGTATTTACATAATAATGAAACAGTAATTAAAAATAAAATTTTCACATGCAGAAGAAAAATATTATGCTAACCTTAATTGTAATTATTATTGAAGTATGTTATTATAGCCTTCTTCTAACTATATACCGAGCAGTTCAACAAATCTACAATTTCTGCGAAAGTATTGCCAACTGCATTCAATCTAGGTACATGCGCGATTTGATATACACAATAGTTTAGTGCATCAGTAATCAAGAAATAAAAGTTTGCTATTAGTTATATACAAATTCAATGCTGAAGAATAGTATTAATGCTTAGCTTAATTATTAATATTATTGAGGGTTACTATAGTCTTCTTGTAACTATATTCCATGCAGTTGAACACATTTACAATTTCTGCGAAAGTATTGCCAACTGCATGCATAAATAAACCACTCACTATATCGATATCTTCGGGCTTTTTGTATGAAACAATTGGTCACAAAAAAACCATATATATATATATATAAATGTCAATATATAGACAGTACAATTCTTATTCGGAGCCAACTTATTATACTATACACCAATGAAAAACTCTGAAAGTTTATTCCATAGACTTTCAGAGTTTTTCATTGGTGGATATAGTTAGGCAATCATATGACGTCACTATATTTCCGATATAAGTATCTAAATGACTTAGTCCTGATATTATTGTTGCAATTATAAATCATTTTCGGTCGAGTAGTTCTAGTTGGCATGTTAATTGAAATGATTAGACTCAATAAATCAGGGCTGTCTATAATTCCATTAATAATGTTAATTATGCTACTTTGATGAACGAATCTCGCAAAATTATGTGGCACTGAAAAGGGTGAAAAGAGTTTGTAAAACCATTTTAATCCATTTCCTTTTTGCGTAGAAAGCAAATGTCACTTTGTGGTTTGCTTCTGTTGTTGGTGTATGGGTTATTAAGTAATGCTAAATATTCCCGCGTAATGCGTAGCCTTATGAAGGTTCAACGAGCTTTTAATTTTCAAAATTGGAACTATTTATCATACTATATCAGACAAGCGATAAAGTAAGTACCAAAATTTGGAATTAATCAATAATTATTAATAGCTTTCCAAGGTTGAAATACCCTTAAATGTAATATTAATCATCGAAGATAATAATAATTAATTTAAACGAAAAATTAAACAGAACAAGACACAGGAAATAAAAAGGCAACTGTCGCAACGATGGGAAAAACTAGTTGAAGATAAAATTGTTAATTCTGGATTTGAAATATGAGATTAATAACAATTTAACACACCTTGAAAGGTCATTTTGATGAGTTATCCGGTCACCCAAATAAATGTACATACTATATTGTTTTTCTGAATTGTTACTTCAATCGACTACCAGAATACGGACATGTGTCTAGTGTGGTAGTCGAAAAGCATGTAAAAAACCTGTATCCAAATATATTTTTATGAATAAAGAAAAAAAAAAAAAAAAAAAAATCAGATCCAATTTTGAATTTAAAACTCAAATTAATTTCAAAGGTTTGATATAACCGGCATTACAGACAGAATTACATCCGAAACCAGTATTTTTACTAACTAAAATAAATAGTCAAAACGATTTTTTCACTTCTTGATAATACCTATACTTCCCCGATCAAATTGAATGTAATTGTTGAAACCGGTTGGCGACTAATCATATCTAAATAGTATAAAATAATGTCTGTGTGTGTGCTTAGTTCTTCTAAACTACGCAACGGATTTTGATAAGGTTTTCACTATCATTTAGAGAATTTCTTCTCTTTATATGTATAATACGTTTTATATTTATAGAAAGTAGAGAAAATTCGAGGTTTTGTAAACAAGTCGTAAAAATAATATTTTCGTGCTCTTAGATTGCCAACGCTGGCTAGACCTTGTAGGATAAAATAATAATAATAATAATTGGATGACTTGTATAGCGCCGTTTTTGTGCAAAATCACCTCAAACAATCACGTACAAACTTATAATACATCTCTACAGTGATCTATGTTATTACTTAACCCTTAAATGCATGATTTATTAATTTTTCTGGAAAAAAATATATTTTGTAGATATTTACATGCATATGCAAGGAAATATAAAGAATTTTATTTTTTTGTAATTTTTTAATGATATTTGATTAAAAAAAATGTTGCAGGTTTACAACACCATGTATTTAATAAAAATTAATATGAACAATTTACGTATGAAAAAAAAAATAAAAACCTAAAAAAAATTCTCAAAACTAATAAGTGTACCGGAAAAATACGAGTTATTACATATAAGTATTGTATTATTTTATCTACTTACCTAAGAAAATCAAAACAATAACAGCAAAACAAAACTGTAATTCTAACCTCCAACCAATTTTCGAGAATCTTCACTTTGTTAGAGAAAAAGTGACATTTGACATTCGCGAAAGAAAAAAAAGGTGATGCCACTCGATAAAATATATTACCGTGAACTTGATAATTCTAAAACGGCATGTATTAAGTATACACCAAAGAGTTAAAGGTGATTTGAACGGTATGTTGCAGTTTTGCAACAGTATGCATTTAAGGGTTAACTATTTATGGAGATAATATAGAGTGCAATACTTACCTGGTAGGTCACTTGAGATTAACACTTAATTAACATTATCTAATTGTTTATTGGCGAAATTTAGATACAGGATTTAGGACTAAATTGAAAAATTGAATATAACTGGACTTTCTCTTAGGATTGGTATATTTAATTTAAGGATACGACAGCTTAAAAAGGTAAGTTTTTAATTTAGACCTGAATTCTGTTGGACTTGTTATGGATCTTAGTTCCGGAGGGAGTTTATTCCAAGCCTTCGGCCCAGATACTCCGAAAGCGCGATCACCAAACTTAGTATTTGGCTTGCGCATAGATTCTATCAGTCTGCCTACAGCTGCTGATGTTGCTGATCTAAAGGCTGATCTTGGCCCAAAGGTTGTAAGACCTTCCGGTCATAATACAATTTTATTTCACAACAGACACTTAACTATAGGATATCCGGTATTACGCTGTTAATTCACAAAAAGAAAAAAATAGGTACTGTTATAAGATGAAAAATAATAATAGCTACTAAGGCATTTTTAACAAAAAGAAAATGGCTATAAAATCTACCTGACCTTTTAAAGGATCAAATTAAAACACAACCCACTTGAAGGACGCCAATTTTATTTTCAAAAAAAGGTTTTAAATAAGAAAAGGCTCAAATCTAAAAAAAGGAAAATTGGATGTAAATGCCGATGAAAACAATTGAGAAAAATACTATCAAAAGTCGATATCTGTTTTACAAAGGCTTCGTTAGGATTTTTTTCTTAGAAAATTAATTATAAAATATTTTTTGGCACTGCATTGATACTAGTATGTAAATTTTTGTGGGAAAAATTCATTTGGGAGACTGTATTATAACTAATTTCGGTTTTCTGTCATGTGCTTTAATATCCGCGTGAAACAATTCACGCTCAATAAAATGAAATTTCTTTGTTTTTAAGTGTCATTTTCAAAATTGGAACTGATTGTGAATTATAATTCAGACAAGTAATAAAATAGATATTTAACTACTCATAATATAATATTTGAACAGAAAATCATTTTTAATTGTGTTTTTTCAAAATCGAATCATAATATCCCGTGATTTTTCACGTGTTTTTCAACCAATGGAACAGTGGGACTGAAATTGATAGGTTATCTCATTACTTGAGATAAAAGTTAGCACATGTTCGAAAAGATTACACATTGTCGGAGGCGGGGTTTGCCTGGGAATCATTTATTAGAAAACCAACACCTCCGCCATAGGTCACCACGAGTGGTTCTCTACGTTTGGTGGTTAAGCAGGGGTGCCCGGGTTCATCGGGTGAGGTGTGTTCGGGATGCGATACCCACCAGCCACGTGGCGCGCCAGACCGGGAGAGGTTTGGGAAGACCTTTTGACCTCTCCAAATGGTCTCTCTTTAACCTTACGCTGCGGAAAGGATATATAATACGTCCAGAACTCCTGAACACACTGATCCCTCGATTTGTACCCATCCCTCATACCTTTTTCCTTCCCAGAACTTCCTCTCCTCGTCCTTTACTTTAAAAAAAACCACTACACAGCATCCCCAAGGATGGTATAGGCCCTGGAGAGATTTTATTTCCTCACGGCCTCTTGTATGGGGTTAATGTAAAAAAAGATCACGAATATCTAACGTATCTATTATAATAAAGGAGGTATTAAGTTCAGTTCTGTTACATATGGCAATGGGTTTAAAATATATGTTTATTAGACGCTTACCATCATTGCTTGTTTACGGGCGAGAATCCAGTTAATTTTACTAACGTAGGTCTGTGTTGTAAATCTCGTTAACTTACCTGAAAAGAAAGAAAAATAATGATTAGTAACTTGATAAATGCAGAAAAAAACACAAAGTAAAGAACACTATTAAAGAAAGTGTGACCAAAAATCTTCTGTGGCTTGACTTCAGTTAACTTGTATATTTATCTAGTATATTATATAAAAGCTGTTTGTTTCTTACAAAAAAAAAAAAACAAATAAAATAAAATGGTCAAATTGGGGAAAGCAACTCCAGAATCTATGCGAGGAGAGGCTGAACATACAATAGACGGAGAAGCCTGCCACAGGTCACCTTAAGTGGTTTGCTACGTATGGTGACATAGCAGGGGTGCCGTTTGTCTAGGTATTAGCGGCGAATTGCGTTTGCCCACATGCTGCGTGGTGGGCGGGATCGGGAGACTTGTTGAGGGAGACCATTGACCTCTCTAGCCGGACTCTCTCGACCCATCGCCTTACACCGCAGTGTGAGGGATGGATTCATACATCCCTCACTCCTGGACACATTGACCCCAGATTTCTACCCACTGCCACACAGCATCCCTAAAGATAGTCTTTAGAGATTTTTTTCCTCAGGGCCTCCTGTGTGGAGCTAATGTAAAAATAATCCTGGGGATGCATTGAGCGATGGAGCCCGAATAGGACAAGGGGAATAAGATGATAATGTGAAGAAAAGTAACTAAATTTAAAAACTGGTAGCTACTTCATAAAAAAAACAGTTTAAAAACACATTCACAGCTTATTTCCCATTTTTTCATGTCAATATCTTAGATGCGAAGTGACATTTTCCGTTCCGGGGTTAAGTGGGGAGAAAAATGAGGCTTCTAGTGCCAATCGAATATCTGCCTGTCCAAATTCATTTCACAAGCGGCCTGTGACGGGTGTCTACGTCTACTGGGGGACTGTGCTCATAATCGGTTTCCGTGGCAAAACAGGACAGGAGCCCCGTGCCCTAGGGACAACATGGTGCTATCTGTCATTCGTATGAGACTGAGAGATTTTTGAGGTTCAAAGTTTGAGTCCCTTATAAAATACTTGAAATCTATGAAAAAAAAAGTAAAAATTATAAAGAACGTATTGAAGTGAACATTCTACGCAAAAAGAAACAGATATCACCTTTTTGCTTTGAAATCAGCGAAAGTCAGAGCAACAGAGTAGGTACTATCTAATTATTTTATTCAGTTTTTTTTTGGCTAAATGCAATGTTTTTTTTATAAGAAATGCAATTATGCTGAAATTATCCCACTTCCCGACATCTGATCGAGCTGAAACTCATCAGATAGACTCGTTGTCGATGACAATTCACGTTGCGCAATACGCACGCGGACATATACACATTTCTCTGAAATCGGAAGACATAAGAACAGTTAATATACAAAATACTTCGGTTCTACCCGATCAGCATTTGGAGGGGTTGATAGTGTTGTAGACTCCAGTTTCTGGGTAGTTCAAAACCTGTCAAACAATTTTTTATGGCAACTAACTAACTAACCATCACGCCGTTTCTCCGCAGGGGTAGGCAGAGATGACGGACTGCCCACAAAAAACTCGGTCTTGGCACACACTCTTGCCTCATTCACGTGAGGACGAAACGTAAACAATGTCGAGTTTTATGTTTTCAAAGGCAATTTAAAATAGACGTTTTATAGAAAAATAAAACTTTTTTGGCCCTTAAAAATTTTATTAAAAATTAAGATAAGTAGACTACAATATTATACCTACGCACTTAACACCAGTATCACAAATTCGTGACTTGGGAGTTATATTCGAATCAAACTTAACATTCACAGCGCATATAGATGATATAACTAATAAGGCTTTAAAGATTCTTGGCTTCCTTTGTAGAACCCTAACTGATTTTAAGTCATTGGATTGCATGAAAACACTCTACATTTCACTAGTTAGAAGCCAAGTGGAATATAATTCACCTATTTGGTCTCCTTTCTATAAAGTACACTCTAACAAATTAGAACGGGTTCAACACAAATTTCTTAGGTACTTAAATTTCAAGCTTAAAATTCCAATAGAAAACATTAATTATGTAAATTTGATGAATGGACTTAATTTAATTACGCTGTCTGACAGAAGAACCATTTCAGACCTAATTTTATTATACAGAGTCATGAACAACCTTATTGACAGCCCTGCCATCGTTGCTGCTATTAAACTCTATGTACCGACAAGAAATACTAGACAAAATACAACATTCTTTTGCGACACATATAAAACCAACTATCAGTCAAACTCACTTACCAATAGGATGCATGATTTGGGCAACAAGTTTGGTGGTATTATAGATATATTCCATGATTCCCTTTATAATCTTAAATTCAAATTAAACCAACACTTTGTGGAATCATACAAATTATTGTAATAGATTTAACGATTAGATATGTTATTGTAATGTTTTATATTATATTTTGTTCTTTGTTATTGTTAAATATTATGTTGTTTAAAATGTTTCTTTACGCCATATTCTTCAAAAACTACTTGTATATTTTTTTAAAATTCTTCACTTTTATAACTCTTAGTATAAATTCTAACTCGATAACTTATGTAAAACTTATTTATAATCTATGTAAAAGCCCCTATGGGCGTATAACAACAACAATAAACAACAATAAACTTTTTCATGAATGTCATTGGCAATTGGCAGATTGAACATTTAGTTGTTACAAGCGAGTTCAAAATAGACATGGAACCATGTTGCTCCAAAAATATTGTATCAAACGTTGATAGAACTAAGTAGCCCTAAATGAGAAAGATTTTTTAATAGAACTGAACTAAGTTTATCTTCAAGTACAGATAATAATTTGTAATAATAAAAAATAATAATTTGAAATATAAGTGTGTTGCATAATTATCTGCGAACTTACATCATAGAAACTAAACATATTTTAGATAGGATTAGAACCTCTTTGTCACAAGCAAACGATAATACTTTTGAAACTGAGCGTCTTGATAGATATTTTAGTTTAAAAAAGCGTTTTACAAAAATAATGAAAAATGATAAAAAAATATGTCTTCTTGTATAAAAGTTATCGTAAAACGACGCCTAAACCTTCCCATTACTATTATAACTCTGCAAAATAAATTGGAAATCAATTCGATAAACGCGCTAAGCATTTTCCATCGTCATCTTATGTGCGTAATTTATCTCTCGCTAATCCATTTCAGCACCCTTCAGCTTCTGGCGCACCTACACAGATGTCGCCCTATATCCTACCCTCCATCACCGGGCAAGGTGGGTAGGAAGGTGCGGGGGAGAGGGAAGAAGAGACAGAATAGGGGTGGGGGGTGTTTGGCTTGAACGATTGGAGAAGCCGATAGACGAGAGGATAAACCCATTAAATCCGCGGAACGAAGGACTCATTTCTTCGACGTGAACACTAAACGGGTGGTGACACTGAACAAATAACCAAAAGAATTGTAAAACATGGAATTAAACGCTAATTACACTTAAGACATTTGTGTTCGAGCAGGCCTGCGATTCTGGAGTTAAACGATCAATCGTTTTCGTATGCGCCGTCTTCGAGTGAAAAACTACTAGTCGTCGCGACTAACTTTTTCGAATGTTTCAATTTTACGTATTCTTGAGCGTCGAACGGTCGAAGTTGGTAGAAGAGATGATTATATTGGCACCTCTGTGAATATTGTCTATGTTCCTGATGTTTTTGGGATTTCTATGGTGTGACTGTCAAACAGACAAGAGTTATTCGTTATTCAAAACAGAAATGGCTGCGGGACATATTACAAATTGCCAAAAGCAACTCTTAATAATTGAGCTTGTAAGCTCCGATAAAGACTTAGTAAGTGGGAAATTTTCACCCACTTTTACATTTGCGGAATCCGCGCGGTAAAACAAAAATTGACAGCTAGACTAGATTTTGACAGCCAATTCCATAGAAACGCCAACAACCTACCACTCGCTGCCCTGTTTCTACTGGTTATACCCAGTAGATGTTGTGTGGAATGACTTTTGACGTTTGGCGTCGAAGTATGTACCTTCGACCAATTTCGGGAATAGCAACGACGACCAACGTACGTACTTTCGACGGCGATTACGAGCGCCCTCGATTCAGGAATAGAGCCCCTGATCCTTCACGAATGCTACGAATTAAGAGGTCGCGTTTCCATATATATTAAATTATTGAGGACAATATTAGCGATTCTTAAACGAAAATTAGAACCAGAAAAAGATAAGGTAACTTGAACCCAGGACCCTCGCCTTCTGTCTCAAATTTTTGTATAAGAGGAAGCTACAAGCCAAAAATGTGTATATTCTTGGTATACCTTATATTGTAGGTAATAGGCATTAAAATATAGGATACCCGTAAATGCTCTATATTTTGTTACCAAATCTGCCAATAATTACTTCGTAAACTCTCCAATTCAATGGCTTCATACACTTGGAAACAAATATAGTTCTATCGTTTCCAATCGGTTTCCAAATTCAAAACCAATATATTAGAACTTTTATAATAAAACAATAGATATCTACCTATTAATAATAATAATAATGTATGCAAAAGTCGGTCATTTTGAATACATGTAGGATAACAAAAGATTTTTTAAATATTTATGTTGAGGGATCAGTAGGATTTATAGGCCCTGTTAGAAGTTCTACCGAGCCGAACCCTCTGATATGAAAATATCTGGAGACGGTGAATTTTTTTTTCCCATTTGATATCTGGTGATTTGACGTGTTGTTGTTCTTGTATTGTTTTGTATTTATTTTACTTATATAATGCACTTACATAGTGTTGATTGACTAGCTGATCATTTGTGGAAAAGTGAGTGGAAGGGTTAAGTTTTTCCTTTGGGGAAGACTTAACCCGGACAACTAAATCGGAAGTTTAAAAAAAATTGGCTAATTTATATAGCGCCGTTTTCGTAAGAAATCACCTCAAGGGCGCTGTACAAATATATTTCTTAAATAGTTAATACTAGAACTACTGACTTATCTCTAAGACTTATATCTAGTGACTTACGACTAAGGCCTATAACTACTATCTTAACGACATATATACGAGTATTTACATATTTAGCAACTTACAACTAAAATTAATATTAACAATCTAATCTTACTAACGCCAGAAGAAGAAGGAAGTTCCATTATATTAGGGTGTTTTATGGTTAGCTGGATATATATGTTAAATGAATGAAATTAGTGAATAAAATCATTCTTCAATCTTAAACGCATTTAGATGATTCATCTGCCAACAATTAAACCGATTGACTTGTTATGTTCCCGCTGATATTGTCCATTGACAATTGGTAGGCAAGTTAATAGAAAAATTGAATAAACGGAATCGCTAGATAATGTAACAATTACAGTATAAAAAATGAAAAAAAAAAATATTTGGATAGAATGACGGATTTATGGAAATGAGTGTCTGAAAAAGTGAGTTTGCACTTTTTCAGACACTCATTGCAGACTGAGAATTGCACCTCTTATAGAATTATTTCCTCAAGATTGACACATTAGGTGTAGTCTTCTTGCAATTACTACATCTGCATTATTATTTCACATGTAATTACTGTAATCATTTAGTCAAAATGTTATTTTTATTTATTTATCAATTTACGAACTGGCTGGCTTATAGAGCCCGCTAGTTCGTGAATAGATAATTGAATGAATGAATAAATATATACACTAGCTTTTATGTGTCGCATAGATATTATTCTAATACAACTACTACCTAGTATGTACATATAAACTTAACATTTTTATAAACAGTTTTCGTCTTTATACCTTAGAAGTAGGCATATTCTTATTTTCTTACAACAGGCTTATACCTACAAACTATTTTGTTTCCAATTGCTTTTTGCTTGCTTTTATATGTCAAATGGTGAATGTTATATTATTACTTCTTGCTCCCAAATTGAATTGATAATAACCCGCCTCCCAAATTGAATTGATAATATTTTGTGACACTAGTTGAAGTTTAGCGTTGCAGGGGCTTTGCGCAGAGAAACAAATTGCGATATTTGAAAATGTTTAATAAAAATACAGAGTTCACTTAGGACTTAGACACACGGACACGCCCATAGCATATTTCTACCTCGTCTTTCTCTTCGGTGGGAGATAATAAAACACCACCCAACACTTAAGAAAATACAATGCGAAATTGATGAGACTAAAAGAAAATGTTATGTAAAGCAATGTTTCAAGTTAATTAATTAATTGTTAAGGCCCTCAATACTTCGACCAAATTAGGTTATTTCACTTATTTATTATTTCATGCTCATATCGCGAAAATTCTGGGGGTGATTCAACCGACAATGAACAATAGAATTTTTTAAATTTTGTAAAAATTGGTAATAAAACTAGCCAGCCACTTGACATAAAATTTTGTGTGCCCCAGGGTAGTGTTTTGGGTCCGATCTTACTTTTAATTTACATTAACAAATCGTGCATGATAGAAATCGATGGTGTAAGGAGGAAACTGTGAGCAAACAGTCAACAAATCTGAAGCTGGTTTATACAATATTAAGGAATGGCTAAACTTTAACACACTGCAAATAAAGCCACATTGAATCCCTTAATTACAAGGCCAAAAGCCATCTTGAAAATACTACTTGAAGTACCCATCAGAACTTGTATTGATAAAATTTTCAATAATATAAATATGATGTGACTTAAACAACTAACTCTATGCCAAAACTGTATATTTATACCGACAAAAACACTTGATATATTAACCAACCAATAAAAGTTACAGCCACCGAACAATTGGACAAAGAACTTTCATTTACTACGGCCTAAAACATTTCAACAGTTTACCGTCTACAAAATAACTTTAAAATGATTCCATGTTAAATTAATACAATGACAATTGTATTAATTTAACATTAATCCTATGAAAAGTGATATAAATTTATAAAAAGTGATGAAACAAAAACTAGATTAAATTTTTACCTCTACGCAACCTATTTATCCTAGTTTTTGTTTCATAACTTCAATGTTGGTGTCACTGGTGGGGTTGTAGGTTGCCTTTTTTATTTATGCGCGTCAAATCTACTAAACCTTTTACGAAATAGGTACGTCAGTGGGGTCATGTAAGGTGTCACACAAACTCATCTCGTGTGTTTTATTGCGATGCTTAAAAACAACATTATTATCGCTTAGGGAACATTCACACGGCTCCCCGCGTAATAACATCTATCAATCAGTGAAAAATTGCCTCTTTACTGGAGTAGGTGTGCAGAATGACTGCTGGAAGAGATATGAGAGGCTTGTAGGAATAGAGGGGTAAGTATCAAAAAATATATAAAAGCTATCGTTTTATTAATATCATCAATTTCAAAGAGATAAACATTTATTAATGTCAGATGCTTCCCAATCTTCTCCTCACCACTGCGTTCACGGGTTACAACCTTAACATTTAAAAATGCACAACGGGATTCGAACCGTGAATATGTATGCTTCGACGTGAGATTAAAAAGTGTCGAGAAAATTACGTGTAAACATAACCTAACTGCAATTTCCGATGAGTCCACGAAAACGGTAAAAAATACCCTTTCGCCGTAAACTGCCAGTCCGGTGTAAAGGTAAAATTACTTTTTCCGGATACAATATGAAAATATTAACGCGTGATTTTTTTGAGGTTAGGATTTTCATGCATTAGTATTTGACAGATCACGTGGGATTTCAGACATGGTGTCAAAGAGAAAGATGCTCAGTATGCTTTGACATTTCATCATGAATAGACTTACTAACGAGCAACGCTTGCAAATCATTGAATTTTATTACCAAAATCAGTGTTCGGTTCGAAATGTGTTTCGCGCTTTACGTCCGATTGATGGTCTACATAATCGACCAAGTGAGCAAACAATTAATGCGATTGTGACCAAGTTTCGCACTCAGTTTACTTTATTGGACATTAAACCAACCACACGAATGCGTACAGTGCGTACAGAAGAGAATATTGCGTCTGTTTCTGAGAGTGTTGCTGAAGACCGTGAAATGTCGATTCGTCGCCGTTCGCAGCAATTGGGTTTGTGTTATTCGACCACATGGAAGATTTTACGCAAAGATCTTGGTGTAAAACCGTATAAAATACAGCTCGTGCAAGAACTGAAGCCGAACGATCTGCCACAACGTCGAATTTTCAGTGAATGGGCCCTAGAAAAGTTGGCAGAAAATCCGCTTTTTTATCGACAAATTTTGTTCAGCGATGAGGCTCATTTCTGGTTGAATGGCTACGTAAATAAGCAAAATTGCCGCATTTGGAGTGAAGAGCAACCAGAAGCCGTTCAAGAACTGCCCATGCATCCCGAAAAATGCACTGTTTGGTGTGGTTTGTACGCTGGTGGAATCATTGGACCGTATTTTTTCAAAGATGCTGTTGGACGCAACGTTACGGTGAATGGCGATCGCTATCGTTCGATGCTAACAAACTTTTTGTTGCCAAAAATGGAAGAACTGAACTTGGTTGACATGTGGTTTCAACAAGATGGCGCTACATGCCACACAGCTCGCGATTCTATGGCCATTTTGAGGGAAAACTTCGGAGAACAATTCATCTCAAGAAATGGACCGGTAAGTTGGCCACCAAGATCATGCGATTTGACGCCTTTAGACTATTTTTTGTGGGGCTACGTCAAGTCTAAAGTCTACAGAAATAAGCCAGCAACTATTCCAGCTTTGAAAGACAACATTTCCGAAGAAATTCGGGCTATTCCGGCCGAAATGCTCGAAAAAGTTGCCCAAAATTGGACTTTCCGAATGGACCACCTAAGACGCAGCCGCGGTCAACATTTAAATGAAATTTATTCAAAAAGTAAATGTCATGGACCAATCTAACGTTTCAAATAAAGAACCGATGAGATTTTGCAAATTTTATGCGTTTTTTTTAAAAAAAAAGTTATCAAGCTCTTAAAAAATCACCCTTTATTAAGAAAATATATTGACAATTAGGCCAAACTAATTTAAAAATCCTATTTAGAAGTGATTTCACCCTCCATCGAGACCGTAGAAATGTAACCAATCTGTTGGAAACTCGTTTCGTGGAATATCCGTTTTATTTTCTGATTCAACGACCAATGATTTCAATCCATGTCCTATCAGTAAGCACTTTAAAAATAAACTAAAAACTTTCAATATAAATCTTCCAGTCGATTTAGCAGACTTTTATTCATTTGCACCGCTATAATCCTGGGTATTTCAAACGTCAAACGGTGAATCCATATTATTCGTCAAATAGGCTTTTGGAAAACCCCTTCTCTTCTCCAAACGGGGAAGGAATTATGACCCGCCGCCGATAGTTCCGTTGTAACCATCCTTTCGTTTGCATGCATTGTTACAAAGAAAGAGGGAATAATTGTAAAGAGGGTGATAGATTACTCTATAAGTTCAAAACGTTTTATATAACTCCATATTGCTCGCCGTACAATCCCATACAGACCTGTAACACCAAAAAGATGATGTGTTATAAGTGTGGGCGTGGCGACGATATGCGCTGTGATCTGCTAGCCAGGCTATATTAAAAATTATGCAATCCCCTCTCCTACCTACGGCAGGAGAAGGGGTCAGAACAATTTACGGAGCGCCGTAATTACGCGGCTGTCATCTGTCAAAGTGACAGATACCATACAAATAAATGATATTCCGCGGCAGTCGCCCGATTGATCTGACCCCTTCTCGGAAGATTATAGCATAGCGTAGTGTGTCAGCCCAACGTATAATACGTACATGCCACGCCCCATTTTTGTGCGCATAATATAGCGTAATGTGTGTAAAGCTTTATGCAGCCGTCAGTCGCAAAATGGAAGCAGGAAATTTTCAATGGTCACATTCTGATGTACTTTTTTTTACTATAACAGGTTGATAAACATGAAATGTCTCGTACATCAGAATGTGACTATTGAAAATTTCTTGCGATATTTTTGCTTATGATGGTAGAATGGTGTTATTCAGCAATACAGCCTAACGTTAAATAACTTTATTGTTGAAGATTGCATCTAACCAGTATTGAATTATTAGCAGCAAAGGGATGGCAGTAGACTTTAACCTAACAACGGAATAAAAAAAATAAAATTCGCGGGTATAAAGCTCTGGCATCGTGAAATTTGTTCAGCTTTTTCTTCCTGAATGATTTTGGTTGACGTTTTCATCTACTATTGTTTGTTCCATATTATTATTCACGGCCTCCGTGGTCGAGGGGAAAAGCTCTTGACTAACAATCCAGAGATCTCGGGTTCAAATACCGGCGTGCGCAAGAAAAAAATATTTTATTGATTTTTGTTATTTCACAATTTATTAATTAAAAATAATATAAGGTATATTTGCGGCACGTTCCAGAGTGGAAGATACTCTCAGTATCTTCTTATAGTAAGACAACCATTCAGAATGGAAATGTTGCTTGAAATGGCTTTAGCCGTGTTTGGTGACCACGTCTGAATAGCCAGGTACTTCCCAACCTTCCTCTACCCCTCCTCACTACCTTCAGCATCACAACATACCCCAATAGGGGGTGCCATAGTCTCACTGGCTCCAGACGGTTTGGAGCAGCTGGAACTCTTCTGCGGAACCGGTAAACTGTAAACCGGATAATTTAAACTCTAACCGGTAACTCCGCAATGTACGTAAAGCACTTTCATGTGTATTTTGTACAAATAAACAACAATTTAATGAAAATTCAATCATATATTAATAGAATCGTCTATCATTTTCATAAATTTGATTTTCGAAGGAAATTGACACATCAATAAATATATAGTGGTGTATTTTAAGTTCAATATAGCAAATAAATCAAAGCTATAATATTAACATTCATCCTTTCTTAAATAATAAGATTGATTGATGTCCCATTTGTTAAAAACTGAATGTCGCCCTAGTTGACTTTATTATCTACTATGGATTCTTCTCGGGAATAACGATTAATAATTAGTTATGGTTCAAATATTGTTACAAAATACTGTCAAATAACCCATCTGGTAACTCATCTAATACATATTTTTTTCTTTCTTTTTAAAATATTTTATGTATGTATGTAGTATTACTTTATGTTGTTTGTGATTACTCAATGTTTGCTTCATTCAAATGTAAATTGTTACCCTCGATACAAGCTTAGTCCTAGTGAGGTTTTTTTTTTTTTTTATAGTGAATACCTCACAAGAGTCCCAACTGCTCCCGTCTGGAGCCAGTGAGACTATGGCATCCCCAGTTGGGGGATGTTGTGAGGCTGAAGGTAAGTGGGGAAGGGAAAGAGGAAGGTGGGGAAGGGAAAGAGGAAGGTGGGGAAGTACCTGGCTATTCAGATCTAGTCACTAAACACGGCTAAAGCCATTTGGAGCAACGTTTCAATTCTGAATGGTGGTCTTACACCAGGGCGATACTGGTAGTATCTTCCACTCTGGAACGTACCGCAAATATACTATATATTATTTTAATTAATTAATTGTGAAATAACACAAATTAATCAAATAAAATTTATTTGCGCACGCCGGGTTCGAACCCGCGACCTTCGGAATGGCAGTCCAATGCGTTACCACTGGACTATGCCGGCCGGTTGATTTTTATGAGGAAAAAAACACGATTTATCTATAGTGAGATGCAATAAATAAATAATATCTGCAAACGGTCAACGTTTTTTGGCTACCCGATAAATGATTGCTATGTTGTTTGTAATTATTACATCCGTAAAATTCACACGCAGAATCTACTTTTTGTGACATTTTAATCATTATTGATCAAAATATAAATTAGAAAAGAGCAAAAAACCGCCACCACGTACACAATAAATTCAATTTGCGCCATTGAAGGGAATGCCAACGTCAATATGCTACATAGCGCCTCTAGCGACCAGCGTTGTTGATATTGCCAACATTTAACTGGAGTTATACGTATTATTAATATCGTAGATTATTTATTTGGATTTTCTATTGACAAAAGTTAAAAATATTATATAGATAGATTTTTTGACTGAAAGTAGCGAATGCCTGTTTTAACTCTACCGTTTTACATTTTGTCGGTCTGTAAATTCAAATATATATTTTTCTTTAAATTTTAAATCATTGATTTTATTAAGACTTTTCTTATTCGCATTTTTATGGTCCCTACCTACCTACCTGAAGAAAGTTTGAAAAAAGAATTATCTTTGAGATAGTGACGTTTCTTTAGAACAATTTCAAAAGTAAAATTTAAAAAAATGTTATTATACTTTATATGAAGTAGGTAAGCATAGTACCTACTTTCACGGAGAAAACTAACTGATATATTTTTTGATAATTTATTAAGAATCTCTTAAAATTATTCGCTATCCGGTTAAAAACAGGCCCCTAACTAACATTTTCGCATTTCGTCATTGTATATATTATCAAGAAAAACGCAGGTGCATGAACACGTGTTCCGATATTATTATGAATTTATTAAAAGTTTATCAGGAAACGGCCTGCAATCCTGTTGTTAACCGGATTACCAATAAATTGAATAGATTCTTAATAAATTAGCAATAATAATATAATAAATAATAATAATTGGACAATTTTTATAGCGCCGCTTTTGTGAGTTATCACCTCAGGGGCGCTTAATCAATAATAATCAACTATCATTTTTCTCCGTGTATTTACAAATCAGATGATTTCAGGGGAAGTTTTGGTTTTGATTTATTAAATAAGAAACATCGTTTTTGGGATGCGATGTCTACATTTCACAGAACTACTTGTAATAATATTATTAGTACATAGACCCACTATAATTAACAGATCTACTGCCTACCTCCAAACATAATTATAATCCTGTATAGGACATGGTTACTTAGGTAAATACCTAGCATATATACTATATTAACATCATTACAATTGATTAATTCCCCGATGTAGGCACTCAGCGTACAATGTACGACATTACTCCAAAGCGGAGTGCTAAAAATGGTGCTCGGCTGTCATTAGATTAATATTTAATGCACAATAAACCGACAGTGGCTGATAAACGGGTTGTCATCGATACTGGGCCGCCTTGTAGCGCGCGTGTAGTCAGTCACTCGTGGGGCGGCGATATATCACTGCTAAAGGGTAATCAACGATGATCGAGTGCCAATTTTCAAAAGCAAATTGGAATTTGGGAAGGGATTGAAATAGGAAAGCACAACAGCATTATGTAGGGCAATAGGATACGCGAAGATAGCAGAAGCGAAGAAGCAGGTATTTAAATTAATTCGTAAGTCGGTGCCTCATTGCTGAAGATCGTGACCGCCACTTCAATTTCCACGGTGAATACATTGAGGCAAGATAGACTATTTTCCTTGCAAAATCAGTGTGAAATGCTGTTCCCGTGAGGGAAGTAGGAAGGGGGTGTGGTGGATGTCGATGTCGCCCGAATCCTTCCGACCGCGAACGAACGCAACGAACGGAGTCGCCGGTGGGAACATTTGAGTTGCTGGCGTGCCAACTTCAAGCGGTTTTAGAATTTTTAACATTAAGAAGCACACGACTACTAACTATGGTAACACCCTATTTACCGATGAAAGGTTTATACCATTGCTTTCAGTGTCTGTCAGTATTTTGATAGTCCCCTATCTCACAGCGGACAATGAAGTCACTCCAGTTCATTGATGACCTTCTCTGCTTCTCCTGCCAAATACTGCCAGTGACTTTGAGTTTCTTCAAGTTGGAGTCTCCAATTTGGCCAGCTATGTGACCAAAATATCTTAAAATACGCCGTAGGCAGACAGATGAAAGCCTGTTGAGGATGCCTAGCTGTCCAGAATGATTACTGCAGAATCCTAATCGATGATGAAACGACTAAAGTAGAAGAAGAAACCGAAATTACTGTAGTCAACAGCAAACGTGACTTCACATTCGCGTCGTTGATCCTTTGGGCAAAAAAAAAATTGACTGAAGATTGAACCTTCCTTTGCAGAGACTGGAGTCAACCTAAGCCAAATTCTAATTGAATAGTACCATATTTATTTCGTACATTAACTTTGCAATCTTTATTTATTAAATATATATTAAATGTGATTGCCACCAAAAGAATGCATTGTCATAGACATCAAGTCAATCTGCCAAGTTTCAGCTGGCGGGAAGTGGGTTAATTTCCACTTCATTCAGTCAATCAAGAAAACAAATCAAAAATTCAAATAGATGTACAGGATTTTCCAATAAGAGGTGTTATTTTGAATAGCCCGCTATTTCGGTAGATGTTACTTTTGAAGCTGTCATTTTTTGACATTTGACAAGTAGAAACTACGCCATTAATAAAAATGAAACGATACACTCTTCAACAACGCACTGAAATTTTTAAAATTCACTTGAGTGAATCAAATGCAAATCATCTTGAGTGATGAGGCCCATTTCCACCTCGGTGGCTTCGTCAACAAGCAAAAATGTCGCATCCTGGGCTCGGAAAACCCAAGAGTTATTGTTGAAAAGCCTCTCTATTCTCAAATTGTGACTGTGTGGTGCGGTTTATGGTCCGGCGGAGTCATTGGAACTTACTTTTTCGAAAATGAGGCTCGAGCAACACTTATGGTGAATGGATTGCGCTATCGAGAGATGATTAATGATTTTTTATGGCCGGAATTGGATGGTATTGATCTGGACAACGTTTAATTTCAACAAGACGGCGCTACGTGCCACAAAAGCAACGAAACCATTGATCTTTTACGATTGAATAGCAAAATAACACCTCTTATTAGAAAACCCTGTGTTTAAAAACAGGTTGAAAAAATCTTTCACGCAGCATCCCCAAAGATGTCACAGGCCCTTAGGTAAACCTCAGAGTCTCTTGTATGGACGTGCCACAAAAAAATTATATTAAACAAATTTCAAAATGATATTCCTCACCGAAAATTTCACAACGCAAAAGTATGTTAGTTAAATAAGTTTACATTAAAGTGTGTTTCGCAGTTTGCAAGCACTCAGTATTAGTAGGTTTTAGTATAATGAAGGGCGTAAAACCGCAGGTACCATGTAACCACAGTGCAGGCACGATGGCACCCTCTTGACAGGCAGCGCTAATCACGACACAATGCAGGCGGTAATTACATTTTTAACTGCTTCGTTTGAGGACATCCTTAAAAAGCCCGATACGAAAATGACAACAGTCGAAAGTGGCGCCTAATGTAGTTCTGGTTCTAACACTTCTAACCCGTAGTGAAATTATGTTGAAAGAAATAGAAAAAACAAAACACAACATAACGTTTCAGTTTACCATTCTAAATACTCAAACAATGTAAGTTCGCCTTCCTTAATGTTGTACATATTGGCCTTTCTATTCCCCTCATTCGCAATACGGACATACATTTTGATGGCATACGTGGTCGAGGGGTAAAACTCGGCGTGCGCAAATAAATCTTATTTGATTAATTTGTATTATTTTACAATTCAATCATTCAAAATAATACAAGGCATTTTTGCAGCACGTTCCAGAGTGGAAGATACTCTCAGTATAGCCCTGGTGTAAGACAACCAATCAAAATTAAATTTAAGTCGTGTTTGGTGACCAGATCTGAATTCCCCACCTTTCTCTACCACATCTCCTTACTCTCCCCACTATCTTCAATCTCACAACATGTGAGATAACATAACATATATATGGTATTCCAGTATAAATGTTGCTTGAAATACCTATTTTATTCACCTTCAAAAAATCCTCTGGATGGGAAATAGTTTCACAGGCAGCTGGAATAGTGTGATTTTCAATGCTCCATAACAACAGACGACAAGTGACAAATCAACACACTCAACCTAACCTAGTTTATATCATTTTTCAAAAGTGTGATGATTTGTCACTGTCGTGAGTTGTCCGGTCACCGATTTTCACGTAAATAGCTTCTATATTTTTTAAAACAACAACTTAATATATTTAGCTTTTCAGAACCGCTAGGTCCAAGTAAGTACTGTCGCGAGCTTCTATTTATTAAGCTTAGATAACGACAAAAGTAGTTTTAACTTTACAATGTGGTCGTTTTACCTCCCCCTGGGCAGTATATAGCATACGGTAGTAAAAAAACTCATAAACCTTGCAGTACAACCCTCACAGAATGATATAAAAGACACAAGGGATGATTTTGTACGCGGCCATCAGCTGAGATTGTTAGTATGTTTCGTAATTTAACCACTCAGACTAATTTGTTCGGTTTTACGAACAAACAGCTATTACGGGTCTCATAGAAATCGTTGTCTCCCTAACTGTCTTAGTGATAAATATGATCTAAACGACGTTACAAAAAGAAAACACTAAAAGATATTCAAATCTAGAAGTTAACTTTAGAAGAAGTATAACTAATCGACACTACAATGTGCCTAAACTTCTTACTACATCAGCACAAAGACAATTCCTAGCTCCTAAAATCTTCAACCTTCTGTCTGATAACCTACAAAACTTAATCCAACTCCATGCTTTCAAAACACAAATAACTTTATGGATATTTACATTTTTTTTATTTTTTATTTATTTAATATTTTAAAAATATATTTTTACACAGATAAAAGATTTTTATACAGGATAAAAAAAGATATAAAACAATAGAAATTAAAGTAGCCTTTCCTCATCACAAAGAGACAATGCTCTTGTGTTTGGTGAGGGAATTCTAGTTCAATTATGTACATGTTAGTATTAAGGTAAATAATTTATAAAGAAACAACACAAGATTTAAACAATATTACTTCTAGATGTAAGTAGTACCTAAACGTATTTTGGACTTATAATAGTTTAAGGTAATTTTTTAATTTAAGGTGAAATTCCTGAATATTTTCGATATTTTTTAAATTTAATGGAAGGTTATTAAAATAAATTATGCCTAGATAAAGATAGGTATTTTGAATGAGCTTAGTGTTAAATTTTGGGATTTTAATAGTTTTCTGGTATCTTGCTGATGTATTGAAATGCAAGTTATCAGTATTTGACTGCATTTCTTTGTAAATTTGAAGTATTGAATATTTTTGATACATTTTGTCTACTGTAGGTACTTTGAAAATTGTAAAAAGAATTTCGGTAGAAAATTTTGATGGTTTTTTCAAAATTACTTTGATTACCAATCTTTGAACTACTTTAAGTGGGTTCAAAATTTTATTATATGTTCCTTCTTCTTCTTCTTCGATGGCGCTACAGCCCATATCGAGCTTTGGCCTCCTGCAACAGTCGCCTCCAACTCCTCCTGTCCTCAGCGGCATGTTCCTCCCCAACCATATTGTAATATAGATTGAACAATCGCATAGTACACTCTTTTTAGGTTTTCCAGTCTAAGAATATTTCTAAGTCTTATAAATATATAAATACATTTCCTAATCCGTTTGATGAGTTCACAAATGTGTGTTTTCTGCAATACATTACAATCATAACATCAATACATTCTACACTCTAAACCTTAAATCTCCCTTCATACATCTCTCACATTCCTTATCCATATAAATTATCTAAACAAGATTCTATTCAATATACCTGCTCGTTCAACACGCTCGTGTGTCCTGTTCAGGGTTGATCAATGCAAAACGAACTCTAAGCAGAATTCTTGCCTGAACAGACTATGCAATAATTACAATAGCGTATTATCCAAGGTTGATAATTTCAGTTGCGAACTTACCAAATACAAGAGGTCCATAAAAGAATATTTCTCTGATGATTTGCGAATAATGTTTATGTCTCTATTGTTTATATCTCTATTATGATTTGAATTATATCTACAACCTCTCTCTATGGCTTTAAATGTATTGTTTTGTAAATTTTTCGTTTTATATAATCTTTTGTTTTGTATAATTTTTTTAATTCCTATTGCTTTTTCACAAATTTAATTTACTTATTACATATTATGCTGTCTCAGTAGAGGTAAAGTGAGGAAATCCATAATTGGTTTTATTTTACTATATAATACTTAAGTACAAACTGATAAAATGTAAACTGTCGATTTCCCGAAAATGAATAAATAAATAAATAAATATAAAATATGAACTAAATCGTAATTATATAATTTACCAAAAAATATTATACATAGTATGAAAATATTTAATCTGTAAACTTCACCGAAAAAATGTATCCACTGTATATATTTTTAAAAGAATAAAGAAACAAAAAAAAGCATTCAAATGTTCACCTATGTGAAACCAAGGTTGAGATATGTGTGTAAATTATTTTTATATGAAACGACAAAAAAGCGTAAGAAAAAATAATCAAATACAAACTATCATACTTGTGCTGTTTCGTTTACAGTTCTACAACCCGCCGCAGCAACTCGAGTCGTCAAAAGTAAAACGAATCTGAAAATTATGCCAACGATAAAATAAAGGTCGTCCACTTTTTCAAATACACTTCATGACATTATTTCTGTTATATATTATCAGATAATAAAATGTGTCATTTCTGCTATTTACCGTATCTTAGATATGATAAGATTATGTCATAATAAGTATGATAGACTTTCAAGGGAAATATACAATATTTGTTGGTTAATTTTTAGGATGAAGTTTAGGCTTTCTTGAGTCCACGTTTCGGAGAGCCTTGCAGTGTCCATAATCAGGGCTGATGGGTAGAATGTTGACAGTTGGCGCAAAGTCCTAACTCGAATTCCTAAAGCAATAACTTAATAACTCAATAACTTAACCGAGGAAGACATGGCACGATCAAGTGTAAGAGTATGTATGAGACGATGTGTGAATGTGAATGAGGCAAAAAGTGTGTGTCAAGACCGAATTGTTTGGCGGTTCGTCCTCTCTGCCTAACCCTACGGGGAAACGGCGTGATGGTTAGTTAGTTAGTTATAACTTAATAATAATTAACATTGGGTGCTATTGGGGAGCATATAATAGCTAACCAAGAATTCTAAATGTGTTCTGCTTCTGTTTACTTCACAAATTTCAAAGTCGTGATAACATAAGACCCCATTTGCTTTCTTACTTACTTACTTTTGCGCCACCTTTTATGTATTTAATCGTGATAATATCAATGATACCGTGTCTTCGTTAAAATTCGTTTTATTGCTTAAAATTATATTATTACGCAAACAATTTTTTATTAACTCTCGAACGGTGAGCTCTGGTGTCATGAAATTTATACATTTCCATTATTTCCATGAAAAAAACTAACCTACCCATTTAGCCTAGTTTTTGTTACATCACTTTTCATGACTTTATATCACTTTTTAAAGTTGTGTCGAATTGTAATTGTGTTGAATTGTATATGTGTTGAGTGGTAATTGTGTTGAGTTATCCGGTTACCCATTTTTACGCAACTTTTGCTGTCTTAGATTTCTAGATAAACATAGCTACTTTCAAATCGCAAGGACCTTCCCATTTGAAAAATAGGCCTTATTTTTCAAAAGTTCAAAACGAAAAACGATTTTGAAAAGAAATTTTTGAAATTTAAGCAAAATAATTATACTGTTTTATTTCATAAAATTATTCGTATTACTGTTAAAAACGGGACTGCAGGCCTTCAATGAATGAATTTTCAGGTTTCAATTAGTTTCAAGAAAACACGAATTAGTATGTCGAAACACATGTTCATAAAAATTATAACAATTCGCCGTTATTATATTTATACGAATATATTCTGAATATATTTATATTTTGATTAGAAAATGGATTGCAATTGTGTTTTTCAACAGGATAGCAATAAATCAGCCATACTATAATTGCACATGTATTGCACCCTAGTAATACAAAATACATGAGTAATTATTGCACCCCCCTGTCCTGGTGAAAATAATAAACTTTTATTAAGACGCTCATTGCGATATGCCCACACCATTGGACCATGCACAAAAGTGAATATCTTTCCTAACTACCCTGCATTACTGAAAATACCATACCTTCGATACTACCAGTTAAGTGACTATTCACCCCTGAGGAAAAATAAATACTTTGCTCCGTGGAGACGTTCCCTAAGGTTAGGGGTCGCAAACCTTTGATTAGTGATCGCTAACGAATTCTGAAGAAAAAAAAAAAAAAACGTATTTTTTTGTAAACCAAAAAACGTTGTTTTCATAAATTGATGTTAACGAGTTTTTAATATGAATCATAAGTTACAATGTAAATAATATTTTTTAACATTGTTTTAACCCTCGCGTACCGAGGGGGTAATACACACCCCCCATTCGAATACGCGTTGTTTATACATCACGGATAATTTTGATCATAGAAAACATATTCGGTGATCTATCTGCAATTAAAAATACACAGGGTGTCCGGATGTAAAGTGCGCTTACTTCGGGGAGTATAAGATGCACGTGCGTATTTTTTTTTGAAATTCCGTAATATTGAATGACTATATATAATTGAACGTTTTACACAAATATGCATTTCTCTGAAATTTTATGTCATTAGAGCAGTTAATATACAAAATAAATGTCGGTCCTAAACATTCTGGGTTTGGCTCAGTTGTTAGCGCGGTTGACTCTAGTACCTGGGGAGGAAGGTTCAATCCTCAGTAAAAATCAAAAATAAAGTACATATTTTTATATACATCTAATAAAAATAAACTTAAGTCAACATTAAATAAAAATGGAGAGAAAAGAGGCTAAAAACGACAAAAGTATGGTTAACTAAACATAAAGATGAGGAAATCATTCAAATTATAAAGTAACATCAACAAAACTTAGTCAACAAACATGAAAACTTTTTATTTTGGGAAATTAACATTCATGAAGATGAAGAAAGCATGATGTAACATACATACAACAATCTACAGTCCGCCTCGGAACAGGACCACCTAGTGAGGAGGAATGTGAATTAACTACTTTGTATTTTCAAAATAGTTATTAACGCGATGCACTACGTCGTGTAATATTTTAAATTAAGTCATTATCAATAACAACCCTTATGTCAATGGCGATAAGGTTTAAATTCCCGCTTAACACCATCCGCCTGTTTTGATTTATGCAAGAAAAAAACATTGCCAAAAAGTGCCTTTTATTTTATTTTGTGGATGTTCAGGCATAAATTTTTTTTTTCAGATCATTTTATAAATAACTTAATTTGCCACATTATACAATAAAATCATAACCGAAAATGGGTTCGTAAGTAGGAGATTTGGAACTTTAAAGCAGTTTTCAAAGGCCTTTAAATTATTTTTATTCAGGGCTTATAAAAAGACTTATCTAAAAAATACTCGATTATTTCAAAGGCCAAGATGTATTCTACTCGCAGTATTTAAATAAAGCATCTGAAACATTTCTAGACGACCAAATTTTAAACCAAAAACACGTGATTTTGCATTACTATGTATGGCATCGCCTTAATAAAAAAAATGTTTCGATGGCATTACTGACGAAAGAGCGTTAGTAATAAAGGTACGTATAAACTAACTATTTGTCAATCGAACCCTAAATCTTTGTGAACGCTAAAATCTAAAGTTAAAAAAATTATCTAAGTTTTGAGCGTAATGAATGTTTTAGTTAAAGAGTAGGGTGAACGAAAACAAACGGTTGGCGACCCGTTCTGTGGTTGCATAGGGCAATTATAGCCCCTTGGTGGCCATTTTAATAGGCCCTCTCGGCACGCAAACCAGCATTCATTTAAACACCTCCTAATGGTGAACTTTTGAGTTATTACGGTGGTCAAAAGCCGTGAGGAAGTCCATTTGCAACATGCCATACGGAGGACTACGCCCATCGCACATGCATAACACAATATACATATAACTTGGGCTTTAGAATTCCAGGAGGGCTTGCAACCATCTCGACCGAGAGATAATGATAACATTTTTAACATCATGCTGTTTCCACACACTCTTCGCTTCATTCAAATTCAAACATCGTCTCATCCATACCCTTCTGCTAATCTGACTCTTCACATGGCCTGACTACTTTATGTTTCACTGCCGGCAACCCATACTAGACAAAGTCTGTTTTGAGGCGGATACATATAATGTAAGTACATACAAACAAGCAGTACGCTGTGGTGACCGGATAAATCATTACAATCATAATTCATCACATCTTTAAAAAGTTATAAGTTAAAGATGAAACAAAAACTTTATTAACTGGGTTAAGTAGGTTAGGTTATTGTTTTTTTCATCGTTTCTAATGACTTTATATCACTTTTTAAAAGTGTGTAATTGTCACTGTGTTGAGTTATCATGGAACCGTACGCTGTATATCTCTAAATAGTGTAAAATAAAGTCGCTTTTTGCGTCTGTCTATTTGTGAGTTTAGTTCTTCTAAACTACGCAACGGATTTTGATAGGGTTTTCATCATCATTTAGAGAATTTCTTGTGGAAGGTTTATAGATATAACATACGCATATTATATTTATAGAAAGTAGAGTCGTAAAAAAATATTTTCGGGCGCTTACATTGCCAATGCTGGCTACATACATAAGAGATACATCAAAATAATGTACTACGGAATTGTATATCTTAAAAAGGCCTAAAGAAAAGTCCGCGATGGTGTATGTCTACCTCCTAAGGATAACTCGCAGTACAACTCAGAAAGTTTTATTATATTGTAACATTATGTAATTTTGTAAGAAATTGAATGACGTATGTTGTCATATATATATTATTATTTAGAAAAATTCGAACGTATGTTCGTTTTTTTGGGGTGATGTAAGTTGTTGTTTGTGTTAAGAGGTTATTGAATAGATAATGTTTTTTTTGCGAAAGTTGATTTGATAATAAGTACTTCAAAGTGTTTGTTTACATGATTCATTGCCATCGAGCAAAGATAGTATGCAAATGGCGGCGATAGTTGTTGACACTCGATAGTAGGTACTCTATGTGTTGTTTTATCGCAAGCATATTAAATAAACAGTGATAAGCAGAGGCGGCTCTATGGATCCAGTAGCGGTACTCATTTCATAAAAATGTGACTAATTTTTATTTGATATTGTGAAAAATGCCCATATATTATTATGTATATCAATTTGTTATAGTACAGGGTTTTCCAATAAGAGGTGTTATTTCGATATTCAATCGTAAAAGAACAATGGTTTCGTTGCTTGTGTGGCACGTAGCGCCGTCTTGTTGAAAGTAAACGTTGTCCAGATCAATACCATCCAATTTCGGTCATAAAAAATCATTAATCATCTCTCGATAGCGCAATCCATTCACCGTAACTGTTGCTCCAGCCTCATTTTCGAAAAAGTAAGATCCAATGACTCCGCCGGACCATAAACCGCACCAAACAGTCACAAGTTTAGAATAGAGAGGTTTTTCAACAATAACTCTTGGGTTTTCCGAGCCCAGGATGCGACATGTTTGCTTGTTGACGAAGCCACCGAGGTGGAGATGGGCCTCATCACTCAAGATGATTTGCATTTGATTCACTCAAGTGGATTTTAATAATTTCAATGCGTTGTTGAAGCGTGTATCGTTCCATTTTTATTAATGGGGTAGTTTCTACTTGTCAAATGTTAAAAAATGACAACTTCAAAAGTACCATCTACCGAAATAGCGGGCTATTCAAAATAACACCTCTTGTTGGAAAATCCTGTATTATGTTATAGTAAATTTGAAATAAAAACACAATCCATGTACTTACGGCAAATAATTTTTAAGATATTAAGTTTTGATGTAGTGGTGCACAACATTAAAGTAAATAAAATAAGAGTTTGATTCTATTTGCCAATGACCTTGAATTTTTTTTTGTTTTGTTTCATTCTTCAACTTCATTCTACATCGATAACAACACAAATAATTATTCCAAACCTTTCCCGAACTATCCAATTGAAAAACAACCATTGTTAAACACACTACAAGCGTGTAAAATGAAAAACCGACATATTTTTATGTCAGCATCTCTGTAAAACATGTAATATTCATCGTGTTGTCTCCCTCACGGTCATGACCTAAGCGTCCGTAAGCTTTCTTCGGTACCTAATTTTTACTTCGATGAAAAATATAGTGCCATTTCGTTTATTCTATGGCGCGCATAGGGACAGAAGATGCCAACGTGGACATTCTTTAAAATGAACCAGCGAATCGTGTGGACTTGTGAATGAAAGCTTCTATTAGAGACAACAGATGTCACTGCTAGTCACTCGCCGCCGTCGCTGTTTCACGTTACATTTTAAATAAAAGAATAAGGCCAGTTTTTTTGATGCACATAATTGATTATTATTGTTGGCTTATTATTTTGGGGGTCAAACACCAATTGACCTAAGAGAAGATCCGCCACTGGTGATAAGACTATTTTAAATAGTGAAGGTTACTTAGTGACAACACCATCCTTCAGTGGGGATTGCATTCTTTACTTTTCATTTTCGAATATAAAATAAATCCAGGATATTTTAGATTTACTGAAACATGGCTGACGCTACGTCCGTCTGTGACCGTACTTAGATCGGTAGGACCAGTGGCGTGTCGCAACGTCACGTTAACATTTTATGAGAAAATACAATTTAGCGACACGAACGCGGCCATTTTTATTACGGAATTCATTATGGTGACAACTTACAGGATAAAAGGATTAACGCTTCGGAGTTGGGTGTGGGTGGCGCTGCCGCCGAGAGCTCCGTTGTAACCAATCACTCTTTCACATAAACGATGCACGTAATAGAAAGAGAGACCGTAATGGTGCTACCAACGGATTGACTAATGGTACTGCTGTTGAGAGCTCTGTTGTTATATCTCTCCCTCTGTTACATGATTCGTTTGTTAGAGTGAGGGAGAGGTTACAATGGAACTATCAAGGGTACGTATTTAATACACTTTAGCACATAAGAAATGAAGAGTATGTAAGAGACGATGTATGAATGTTAATATTTGATACCTAACGACTTCGATTTTTTTTTTTGCAATAATATTTTTTTATAATGCTATCGAAAGTTTCATAGATGGTCATTGATTGTAAATAAAAAAATGTCTTTTTTCACTATTAATAAATTTCTTGGTTTCATTATTAATAATATTTGGATGATTTGTCTAATGCCGCTGTTGTGCAAAATCACATTATAAGAATTGCCAAAGACTTTGTAACATATCTACTTCAAAAATGTTGTATACTTCATTAGTCTGGAGTCAAATAGAGTATAACTCACCTATATGATCACCGCATTATAAGGTTAAAAAATACAGCATAGTTTTTTAAGATATATAAATTATACACTTAATACTTCTATTGAAAATATAAACTATTACTCTCTGATGAAAAATCTAAAATTAATAAATCTATCTGACAGAAGATATATCATTTAATTTTTCTTTTTAAAATCATTAATTCCCTTATTGACAGTCTTACCTCATTGCAATTGATTTCATTTCATGTTCCTAATAGTCAGTCACACGAATAAAAATTATTTCACTGCAACAATGAGGTCAATACCAATACATTTATAAACTGTCTTACCACTTAGGTATTACTGATAAACTGTCTCACCTCATAGGATTCTTGCTGCAGAGTCTCCATCTTCTATCTTCGTGTCACCTGTTCCTGTACTTTATTTTACTTGAAATTAAACAATAACTTTGTAAACATCACTTATAGGTAAATACTTAATGCCGACCGGGTTTCGCTACAACCGTAGCTTCATCAGGGCAGTATAATACAGTATTACACTGCCCTGATGAAGCTACGGTTGTAGCGAAACCCAGTAGGCATTAAGTATTTACCTATAAGTGATGTTTACAAAGTTATTGTTTAATTTTAAATTATAATGTCACATCACAAAGTAACCGCTTCATATGAAGAAATATTTTACTTGACTTTATTTTTGTAATATTTATATTTTTTGTAATGCCTCCATCAATTTTAAAGCGCCCCTGAGGTGATATCTCACAAACGCGGCGCTATACAAATAAATAAATAAATAAATTAGGTAACCAATGTCGCCTTAGTGCTTAATTGTCCAAACGAACAATTAGCAAATTGTTCAATCTCAGTTTTAAATCTAGAAATAAAGTACCAAAAACGATTATTAGTCACTTCAATAAGAATTACTTGAAGTAATATGACTTTACCTTTACGAAAATAGCTTCATCTTAAACACCTATCATACTGAAATAGAGAAAGACAACCTTTGCTTATTGCTGATAGTTTGGACAATTTGCTTATTGATCGTTTGGACAATAAAACACTAAAGCGATGTAATATGCAGAAATAGCAGATATTTTCAATAGCACCGAATGAATTTACAAAAAAGTATTTCAGATATTTTTAGAAAATAGTTATTAGTCAATGTTTTGTTTCCTTTAGCCTGATTGTAAATTTTAATTATCATATTAGTGTGTTTACATTGTATAATTGTTTTGAAATCCTTTTTTTTGTAAAAAACGTTTTCTTCTGTATTTGAAGGTACACTTGTACCGTAAATAAAAAAATAGAACATTTGTTGAAATATCTCCAGAATTCATTTGTGACCATATCTTAAATACCTGGTACCGATATGCCGAAGTCCCTCTCCCCACTTTGTTCACCAAATAGAATGGAAACCGGTCGAAAATGGTCTCAATTTTGTAGGTAATGGGATTAGTGCCTAATTCTGCGTGTAACCAGGAATATTCAGACCAGAAAAATAATTTTCGTTAACCTAATTCTTTAAGTGAGCGAAAAAATATACGAGTGGGTCGACCAGATTTGGTTCATTTTACCTCATCGGGTTGAACAATTGGTTTCCAGTATTGTATTATGAACCTAAATATATACAGGAAGCCACAAAACTTTTATGTTATGTTTATGCCAAATTCTGTTCAGAGCATGTTATTAATAAATTGTCTATTTTGGTATTAAATGCGTCCTTGGGGGTGACTGTTCCATTATTATTATTATGCCCAACATCAAAAGTATAATTACAACAATTCTGTAAAAATCCGTCATAATGGAATCGGAAAAGAAGCTGGAAAAAAACATCGAAAATCCGGCTCGAAGGACCACTTTTTTTTAGACCTTAAGCGTTGTAATTTAGGCTCAATAAATTTGCGCCCAAACAATTTATTATTTCACGGGGTGCAAAAACGAAGCACTTATTTTTATGATGCCCTCTATTACTTCAGGTTATTATCACAGAGTGAAAGATACTAGATACTCGTACTTTCAGTATCGCCCCGTTGAGAATACACTGTTCAGAATCATCTTTAGTGAACAGATCTGAATAGCCAAGTACTTCCCAACCTTCATCTTACCCTCTCCCATTAGTCTCACAAAATACCTCAATTGGGGATGCCAGTAACCGGATAAAATAGAACAGTGACAAAACATAATGTGATAAAAGAAAAGGTTAGATAAGTTTAAGTTCTTTTTCTTTACTGATGTTCTGTTTCGCCACTATTATATTTTAATAATAATATTATCAATTAATTTACATAGTTTTGTTAAAGGTCACCTCAAACGCTTTACACTACCAAAATAACCTGAACTAATATCATATTTTTTCATGGAACAGGAGATGGCATAGTCTCCCTTACTTCGAGCGGTTGGGTCTCTTGTGATCTTTTCAATTATAAGCAACAACGAAAACATATTATAGAGATTTTTGCCATTTTGTTTCAAATCTAAAATCCAAGAGTAATCTCCTTTCTTCCTTTCCATCTCAGACCAGTGAGCATTTGAACAACTTGCCACCCATAGGCAGTAGATTCAGCTTGAGGGGTGGACTATGATTGATGCTATATTTAAATTACTTTCCTCCCCCTCAACTGCGGGCAATCAGTGCGAGGACCCGAAGGGTAGTTACTGCCCCGTTTATTTATTCTAGAGCGAATTTTGATTCACCAAATGAACGCTGTTTGAACTAGGGATGTATCGTTCACGTGTGAATCGCTTCACAAACCAGCTTCGTAGTTCATTTCGACATAATGCTTCATAATTAACTGAAATCCTATTTTAACTCCAACCGTTTTGCTTTTTGTTTGTCTTGAATTTTTTTTGTGCGTTCCGTTTCCGTTTCAAGATGGTCGCCGTTTTAATAGTTCAGTAAAGATTATTTTATCAAATGCTTAATTTGGAGTTTCACATTTGTTAATATTATGGTACCTGCCTGTAGAAAGTTTAAACAAGAATTGTCATTGAGTGACAATTCTTTGGAGAAATTGTATAATTATCGCGAAGCGTGCGTTGTTTGCAGTGATCACTTCCGAGATTATCGTGAAGCGTAAGTTGTGTGCAGTGAACACTTCCGACACTATCGTGAAGCGTACGTTGTTTGCAGTGAACACTTCCGAGACTATCGTGAAGCGTACATTGTTTGCAGTGAACACTTCCGAGACTATGATGAAGCGTACATTGTTTGTAGTGAAAACTTCCGAAACTATCGCGAAGCATACGTTGTTTGCAGTGAACATTTCCGAGACTATCGTGAAGCGTACGTTGTTTGCAGTGAACAGTTCCGAGACTATCGTGAAGCGTACATTGTTTGCAGTGAAAACTTCCGAAACTATCGCGAAGCATACGTTGTTTGCAGTGAACACTTCCGAGACTATGGTGAAGCGTACGTTGTTTGCAGTGAAAACTTCCGAGACTATCGCGAAGCATACATTGTTTGCAGTGAACACTTCCGAGACTATCGTGAATCGTACATTGTTTGCAGTGAACACTTCCGAGACTATCGTGAAGCGTACGTTATTTGGAGTAAGCACTTCAGAAATTTTCGTGAGGCATGTGAAAGCTTCACGAAGAGATGAATGATTTGCCGTCGCTAGTTTAAACGAAAAACTTGCGTGAGCACACACGCCCTCCGCCAAAATTGAATTATAAGTTTTAGCTAATTTAATAATATCAACTTCTGATATTAAAAATTTACGTTTAATTTAAATTACGAAATCCGCCCCATTTAATCTCAAAATTTTCACTGACCTCGATTATATTTTTATTTAATCTAATTTCTCTAAGCCCTATATACAGGGTTTTCCAATATGAGGTATTATTTTGATATTCAATCGTAAAAGATCGCACGTAGCGCTGTCTTGTTGAAAGTAAACGTTGTCCAGATCAATACCATCCAATTCCGGCCATAAAAAATCATTAATCCTCTCTCGATAGCGCAATCTATTCACCGTAAGTGTTGCTCCAGCCTCATTTTCGAAAAAGTAAGGTCCAATGACTCCGCCGGACCATAAACCGCACCAAACAGTTACACGTTGAGAATAGAGAGCCTTTTCAACAATAACTCTTGGGTTTTCCGAGCCCCAGATGCGACAATTTTGCTTGTTGACGAAGCCACCGAGGTGGAAATGGGCCTCATCACTCAAGATGATTTGCATTTGATTCACTCAAGTGGATTTTAATAATTTCAATGCGTTGTTGAAGCGTGTATCGTTCCATTTTTATTAATGGGGTAGTTTCTACTTGTCAAATGTTAAAAAATGACAACTTCAAAAGTACCATCTACCGAAATAGCGGCTATTCAAAATAACACCTCTTATTGGAAAACCCTGTAGTTAAACAATTCATTTCATATTTTAATTCATTCTTCTAGAATAATAATTATTCTGATTTTTAATTAAGTTATATAATAACGGTTAAATTGGGTAGCTTAAATCTAAAATAGAACATTATTTGTTAGCAGTGAAAACGGGTGAGTTCTGCCGTTATGAAAAATACAATTTTTTTCTGTCTGTATCTTGAGTTATTAAAGTGCAAGCACACGGAGAAAAATGATTATTAATTAAGAATCTCTTCAAATTATTGGTAATCTGGTTAAAAACGGGATCGAATGCCTTACGAATAAATTAACAGGTTTCCGGATAAACTTTCAGTACATTTCGAATACATTATCACGAGGTCGGAACACGTGTTCGAACGCGAATACATCAATATAATGTATGCTAAATGTACTTGAAAGCTGTTAATTCATCCGTTAAAGGCCTGCAATCCCGTTTTTAACCGGAATACCAATAATTTGAAGAGATTCTTAATTAATTAGCAATACTCATTTTTCTCCTTGCAACAGACGACGAAGGTACGATGAACTTACAATTGTTAATAACGGGACTGCAGGCCGTTAACAGATGAATTAACAGGTTTCCTAACAAACTGTCGGTAAAACATGAATATTTTATGAGGATGTTGGTGTTTATAAAAATTCTGATATTGTCGCATTTCGTCTTCATATTTATTAGGATAAAGACAGCTGCGTTAACACGTGTTCAGATATATTCTGTGTAATGTAGTGTAGCAGATAGTTTGTTAGGAAATGGCGTGCCATCATGTTTTTAACGGGATTTTAATAAATCGATACGCCTTTAGAAAGGCAATCATGTGATTTAAAGGTGACACAATAAAAATTCAAAACTAAGCCGAACGATTTGTCGTATAATTGTATCAATCACAATTCGAAAGCAACTAGTAACAATAGACCCCGACTTAAAATAAGCTGTCCAAAAAAATACACCTTTTCAATGCATATTGGAGTATGAATTGCAAAATTGCTAAGTGCAAAATCGTACACTTTCTTTTCCTTATAAATACTCGTACTATGTAAGGTAGAGTTTTTTAACACTGCATTACTTGCAATATACCATTGAATTCTTGTTGTGGGCAGAAACAATCATTGAATTTCACGTAATCGTTGCGCGCTTTAACTTGAAATAAATAACGATCTAGTAATGCAGATGTAGACAGAGAGGATCAAACGCCGCACAATTCTGTCTTTGTGAACGCCTTGCTACATCATTATAATCGGAAAATGTTGTTTGTGTAATGATGGAGGACTTAGCTAGCAGAGGATTGAACCCGACGCATTTGTCTACTTGGCTTTTAACCGATCTACTACTACTTTTAACTCAGCCACCGGTCCCACCCAGGCGTAGTGTATTCAATTCCTCTTCTGGCTAATTCCTCCATCACAACACAAGCAACATTTTCAGTTTACTGTATGGTAGTAAGAGATATTCAAATATTGTCAGGTTATTCGTAACCCGGGAATGTTTGTCTTTCTTTTTAAAAAAATAAATTGTATTAATATCCTGACACTTATTTCTCCACGTATGCTTAACATGTACAAACCATGCAATAATTCCTTTCGATAATAATTTCCTCGTTCTTGTTCATTACTGTGATGGTTAGAGCTACGTATCATAGATGGCTCTAGTGCTAGTAGTTTATAGAGCTATCCGAGAGATGTCTCTAGTGTATAGGTTTGCCCCTCCATGTTTAAAACCGAGATGGGCTAACAGTTAAGTTTCTAGCAACAGAAAACATAACAGAGATGATGTTAGCCTCCAGACCTCACAGATCTAGATATTCCGCTGACCCCTACTATACGAAAGAAGAAAAAGCTAGCATAATGAGAAAATTACACTGGCGCAGCCGGTAGGAAAAGCAAAAGCCAAGCTTACTTGATACAATACACACCCACAACACACTCCAATCGGTTAACACTGTTCTGTCATTCTACAAACAAAGCCAAACATAACAAGACAAAAGCAAATTGAATAGATTAATTAATAACAATCTAAAATCCCAGGTAATTTAACATTAAGTAGCTACTAAAGCTACCTGCGAGTTAACTCCAACTAGATTGTGAGATACGTCAGTTTATATTGTACTTAGTGGAAGGTAGTAAGTAATTAATTCATGTCAACGTGCTTTGTTCGAGTGACACAGAGTCATTTGTTAACATCGTATACAATGTGTAAATGAGTTCATCACAAAGCAAACGTGCTTATATTTTACAAATAATCACTTCAATAAGAGTGTTTAAATCATTTTTTTACAAATTAAAAAAAAAATTGTATTACGAAAGGGTCAGTCAAAAATTGTATTACGAAAGGGACAATCAAAATTTTACGTGCACGCAACTATTCTAATTTCTAAGCTATCTTAAAAATAAAGCAGAAAATCCGTTCATTAGCTTCACTAAATGCTTGCCAGCAAGGGGTGAAGTTCTAAAGTCATGAAATTTGCACTGCTCTTTCTGTCTGTATTTGGTTAACCAGCATGATTATGGAAAGCTTATTTGAGCTATAGAGTTGTTAAATTTCCCTCGGGTCCTGTGCCATCTTCGGGATGCTGTGTGGAGGGTCTTTTTGGGGAAAGGAAGGAGTGAATCTGGGTTTTAAGGAGGAAACACAGAAATCTGCCGAAAATGTACAAAAAAAAAACCATTAAAAAATAAGCTTTTTTTAACATAATATCCATTTTCAATTTTTGTCATAGTTGCACGTGACGGGTGGGCTATTAGTATGGTGAAATTTTATAATGTATTTTAAAACCAAATTCTCTGACTGAAGATCTTCCTTTCCAGGGACTGGAATCAACCACGCTAATAACCTCGCCAAATGTCGACCGAGTAGGAGCGACATTTATTTTATATAATGCTGAAATGTAATCCAATTTCAGATAAATGTGTACATGTCCGCGCGTATGTACGTGACTACCGCCTAAAGTTTATGAAGAATGCATTGTCATCGACAACGAGTCTATCTGCTGAGTTTCAGCTGATCGGATGTCGTGAAGTGGGTTACTTTCCACTTCCAAGATTTGCATTCATTCATTTCCGATAACTAAAGTTAGATGTTTTCAAAAATGTTCAATAAACGTTATTTTTAGTATGTTCTATATTATTCAAGAATTTTTAGTATGTTCTATATTATTCAAGAATTTTTAGTATGTTCTATATTATTCAAGAATTTTTAGTATGTTCTATATTATTCAAGAATTTTTAGTATGTTCTATATTATTCAAGAATTTTTAGTATGTTCTATATTATTCAAGAATTTTTAGTATGTTCTATATTATTCAAGAATTTTTAGTATGTTCTATATTATTCAAGAATTTTTAGTATGTTCTATATTATTCAAGAATTTTTAGTATGTTCTATATTATTGAAGTATTTTTAGTATGTTCTATATTCTTGAAGTACTTTTAGTATGTTCTATATTATTGAAGAATTTTTAGAATTTTCTATATTATTGAAGTATTTTTAGTATGTTCTATATTATTGAAGTATTTTTGGTATGTTCTATATTATTGAAGTATTTTTAGTATGTTCTATATTATTGAAGTATTTTTAGTAACTAACTAACTAACTAACTAACCATCACGCCGTTTCCCCGCAGGGGTAGGCAGAGAGGACGGACCGCCAAACAACTCTGTCTTGGCACACACTCCTTGCCTCATTCACATTCATACATCGTCTCATACATACTCTTCTATTGTTCTGACTCTTGACATGGCCCGACTCAAGTATCTGATTCACTTGGTCGTGCCATGTCTTCCTCGGGCGCCCCCGACTTCTGCTACCATTCACATTTGCATCGTATATTCTCCTTACACTCCTTTCTTCGCTCATTCGCTCTACATGCCCAAACCATCTAAGCGTCCCTTTCTTGATCTTACTCATTAAGCTTACATCAGCCTTGCACTCTTTGCGGATATCCACATTCCTCACACGATCATACATGGTTTTACCACACATACGCCTCAGGGATCTCATTTCAACAGCATTCAATCTACTTTCATCCTTTCTTTGCCAGTTCCATGCCTCACTTCCGTACATCAGGGTAGGTACCAGCACTCCATTGTAGTATGTTCTATATTATTGAAGTATTTTTGGTATGTTCTATATTATTGAAGTATTTTTCAATGGAATAAAGATTTGTTGAAGGCACAGTCGATGAGGACACCGAATTGTATGCCTTCGAAACCTGAGGGAATGGTACGAGTGCAGTTCCAGGCTGCAGTCTACAATTTATCATTGAGATGTATTGATGATTGCCCACCTCTGATAGACACCAGAAGAAACATGTATGACTTGTTTGTCACCAAATAACAGATGGAAAAATAATGGTTGCGTGGTCTTGTAGTAATTAAAGTTAAATGGGGTAATTTTGTTTAAAAATTGTAATAAAGAAAAGCATTTTTTTTAAATTGTGATTCGTGTTCACAGTACAGGAAACGCGAGTTGAAGTTAATAATACCCGCGTTAAGGACAACTTGAAACGCGAATTCACACTATTTCAAGCCTATCTATGAATCTGTGAATGAAAATAATAAATACTTTTCTGAAAATATGTGACATTAATAAATAAAGCTGTGGAAGTAAACGGCGAAAGGGTTGTATTGAAAGGGGAAGAGGAAAACTAGGGGCGAAAAGTGGCGGGAATAGGAAGTATTGAGAGGGTATTTCAAAAGACCGGAAATTCTAAATGTAATTTCAGAACAAAAATGGCTAAAAATAAATCGAACCTAACAAAAAATGTTATAAAATCAAGGAAAACTGCGAGAATCGAAAAAAACATATTTCAATTTTTTTTGACAGAATTGTTTTTTTTATCTCAATGTTACAAATTTATTTCAATTCCTACCAAATGTAATTATACTAGTTGTATCATCCGTTTCGAACGAGATTAGAACATTATTTATGGTACAAGGTACAAGTACCTTCAAATACACAAAAAAGGATTACATTAATTATATAATTATAATTATATAATTATGTAGCCTATTCCAAGTACTCAGATAGAGGTGTATATATTGTTTATATGCGTGAGGATGCGTCATATGGATGTATGTATACATGTGTTGTTATATGTATATAGGTATGTCTGCTGCTATACAGGGTGTATCGGCACTAACCCGACAAACTTTAACCAGCTATTCCTTAGCACATTTGGAGTAAAAAATGTTGTGGGCACTTTGCTGTCCGGTAGCATTTTTTTTTTCAATTAAAAACAAAAAAAAAAAAAAATTCCACACTACATCACTGTCATTGGCATTGCGTTTCGTGTTCAACAGCTGTTATAAGCAAGTATGTCAAAAAACGTCTTCGCTCTTTCGCACACACTAATAATAATAATAATAAATAATACCTGGATGACTTTTATAGCGCCGTTTTTGTGCAAAAACACCTCAAGGGCATAATAATAGTTAAAAATGAGACGAATGGTGCCGTGCCATTTCGTTGTGATTGTAAGTGTGCGCCAATATAGGTACACACGTGCATTATTCAACGGAATTCGAATAAAATATTTGCCAGATGGGTTTTCAAACTTTGACAAAGGATAAAACAGTGGTGACATGTGGTGAAAATATGAATAGTAAATTTTTTATTAAAAAAAAACGTTACCGGACAGCAAAGTGCAAAAAAGATTTTTTACTCCAAATATGCTAAGGAATAGCTGGTTAAAGTTTGTCGGGTACGTGCCGATACACCCTGTATACACATGTGTGCTTGCATGCACACATATTAAAAAATATATATAGAATTATGTACATTTTTACAATCTAATGCTAATTTACTTCTTTCTCCTTTCTAATTTCTATCTTCTACTTTTTATTACAATTTTTCCAAAATTTTAGCTTCATCTATAGTTACTAATTTCATATGTTTACACTAGATTTCATATTTCATACAAAGTAATTACACTCAATCGGTCACCATGAAACAGGCAGCCGCCTAGTATGGTGATTCATTATATCTACTTTATGTAAATTTCAAAATAATGTAACATGTATTAAATAAATAAATAAATAGTGTAAACGTACCGATATGATAACTAAATTTTACAATCAGGCTTATATATAGCAAACAAAACGTCGACTAATAATTATTTCCAAAAAAATAGTGAAATGTTTTTTGTAAGATAATTCGGTGTTATTAAAATAACTGCTACTTCTGCACATTGGTTACCTCAGCTGGGTATGCGTAGTCTAAGGGAGTTTATAAACGAATTGGTATTGCCATTATTGTTGCAGTGAAAGATAGTTTTAGTACGTGTGACTCGATTAGGAACATGAAATGAACACATCTATTTGAATAAAAATGTTAAGGCGATGCCATACGTAGTAATGCAAAATCATGTGTTTTTGGTTTGAAAATTTGGTAGCCTAGAAATGTTTCCGATGCTTTAATTAAATACTGCGAGTAGAATACATCTTGGCCTTTGAAATAATCGAGTATTTTTTTAGATAAGTCTTTTTATAAGCCCAGAAAAAAATAATGTATAAGGCCTATGAAAACTGCTTTAAAGTTCAAAATCTCCTACTTACGAACCCATTTTCGGTTATGATTTTATTGTATAATGTGGCAAATTAAGTTATTTATAAAATGATCGAAAAAAAAATCAAATATTTATGCCTGAACATCCACAAAATAAAATAAAAGGCACTTTTTGGCCGTGTTTTTTTCTTGCATAAATCAAAACAGGCGGATGGTGTTAAGCGGGAATTTAAACCTTATCGCCATCTACGTAAGGGTTGTTATTGATAGCGGCTCAATTTAAAATATTACACGACGTAGTGCCCAAACCTGCCTCCCAAAGTTGGGCAGAGTTGTGAAAATGGGTCGCAAAGATGACCCGTTCTCGCGAAGTCAACATCACCATTAATGCGTCTAGCTCATCCGAGCAGGCTTCTGAGATGACAATCGGCCTTCCTCTGCATAGAATCAAGTAGGTACATAGGTTTAACAGGTATTTTGGGGCTCCAGCCCAGAGGTGGATCCCAAAAGTCACATCTACACCATTCAGTCTACTTTCATCCTTCCTCTGCCAGTTCCACGCCTCGCTGCCATATATCAGTTTTATTTTACGAATTTGAATAGTGTGAATAAGGTTGCTGATAGAATGCACTATTTACACCTTTGATATGAAAGTAGATGATGAATTCTGGCATTCTGACAATGCCTATTGCTGCAGTTCTCGGGGCCTTTGACGGAAATCAATGCGACGAGCAGATAAGGAAGCAATACGAGAATTGTCAGGGTTCGATTGCTAACTCGGCAGTTTAGTCACGTGTCCCGTAGCTGCAGAATTTATACTACGTTCCTGCGGCACTTTCAGGCACCACGTGTAATAAATCTAAAGGTAGAATTAATACAAAGGGAGATGATTTTAAACTGGGAAAATGTGTACGCTAAAACTGCAGAACGAGCGCATTTATTTTTAGCAAAATACCATAAAAACACAAATTTATATTTTTCAAATGTTTTGTTAGTACAAAAGTTCAAACATAGACATCTTATTACCTAACCTAACTTACCCAGCACCACGCTCATTGGTCAAATGCAGTATACATAATATGGTTAACATTATATATGCTATAATTAATGTGCTAACGACTGATAAATTGGTGAATGCAATCCATAGCTAGTGTTAGAGCCCAGGAATTAATATTTGTTAATTGTGATTTGTTGTTAAAAGAGCTTCATAATAAATTTGAAATAGTATTTAAACATGTGGTTTAAAAGTTATTTAAGAAGCAGGCAATTGGTTGTAATTGATAACTGTACTTCGTATAAATTCATCGCTTCCTGCGGTGTTCACCAAGGGTAACATTTAGGACCTATTTTATTTTTGCTATTGTGAATGATTCCGATATTACTTAACTAAGGATACGTTACAAATTTTGAGTGATTGATTGGTAGATAAATTTCCCTCAAACAACTGAATGACCACGTATGAAATAACTGGGCCTTAGGCAACAAATCAAAAGCTAACGTCAATACACCACGACCCAAAATGATTCCCAGCCAAAATTTGTGTTAACCTACATTTTTAAAAACGGCAAGAAGAACTTATATAACAATTTCTTATTATTTGAATTCATAAAAATCGAATCTTCCGCATTATTATTCTTTACTAACATTAACATAATATTATATACCCAGTGAATAAATTACATAGCGATATGAAATTTCATTAAAGCTTTAAGTGAAAATGAAATTAATACAACTTGTTCTGAAATTAGATAAGCATAACGGACACGAATACAATTTAAATAAATTATTAATTAACTTTCGGCGAAGTGAATTTTCATTTGTAAAGCTGCAATATATTATTATAATAATGTGTATGCAAAGAATAAACGAAGGTTAAACATTACATTATAATACCGAAATGGAAAATCTAAAAATGAAATCTGAAAACGATTTTAAGTCGTAAGATGTAATGTTGCTGATATGAAAAAACACTTTGTAAATACTACGTATTCCACTGTTTGTAGTTCTGGAGACAATTGTTGGCAAGTCAACAGACAGCTGCGAAAATTGAACTAAATCCGTTAAAAAATGTGCTTTTCTAGAGCCAAGTACGCAAGGCATTGTCGGGTGTAAGGATATAAAAACTGACGTACCTACATACAGTTGAAGAAATCATTGTTACATAAGAGGCTTTCGTTTACTTATAATAGAGTTAACCCTTTAGACCAAGGCTGCCCAACCTTTTTAACAGTTGGGCCAAATTGACGATTTTGAATCACTGGCGGGCCACTGAATACCTGACGGTTCCTATTTCCATGGGAGGGGGGGGGGGGGTTGTTAGAGAATTTCTATAAAACATAATTCCCCACAAAAAAATTCAAATGAGTGCTCCCCACAAAATATTTGAAATCCATGGGGGGGGGGGTTGTTACGGAACTTCGCTGAGAAAAAATTCCGCGCACCCAAAAACATCATGTGTGATTCCCCACAACAATTTTTCGAATTCCATGGGGGGGGGGTGGCTACAAGATTCATTTCGGACGCAGAAAATATTATATCTGCGCTAAAAAACCGGTGTATTTTTGTTTAAAAAGTAAGTTCAAGAGGTTAGATTTTTTCGTCGCTGATTCTTGTTCTGAGTAGCCTAAATAGCGATAAATCGCCTTCGTTGGCAACACTGGTGACCGCGCGCAAGCTGCATTGTTTGTTTTACCGCGGGCCCGCGACACTTTTTCAAATTGGCGGATTGGCGGGTTTTTTGAAAATGGTTCACGCGGGCCACTTATAATTCGTTCGCGGGCCACATTGTGGCCCGCGGGCCTGGGGTTGGGCAGCCTTGCTTGAGACCTCTGGCATATTGACCGATGCATGTCTTAAAGATGCTGTCAAAGTCGGAAAATTTGTGTGTATCTCCGGTTCTCGATAATATCCAAATAAATGAGATGTTTCTGAATGTATTAGAAAAATAAAAACTGTTTTAGAATGTTGATGAAATACGCTTTCAAATTTTATTATTAAAAATAAACATGTAATTTTGAAATCAAACCTAAAAAAGTTTTAAAAATTGCTCACATAACGTTTTTTCGACTTAAAACTAAAGTAAAATGACGGATAACAAAAAAACACATATTATAGTAGACAAATGTATTATGAACACTGACACTTAAAAAATATTCATAAAAAATTAAATAATTCATAATTTTTTCTCAAATTGATATCGGAACCTTTGGTTTCATGTACATTTTAATTATTCCGTTGTTAATTTCTGATTTGCACCGTTTGGTTTATATTTAAGAAAGTCATCTGCAGACGACACTATTAAACTAGAAAATAATACCAACAGAAATTAAAGGAACCATTGAGCATAAAAAAATTGTATGTTTCTGTTCAAAATTTGCGATGGTCAGAGGTTCTACTTAAGGATAAGGAATTGTCCTTAACCTTAAAATTAACAACTTTAGAAGCGATTCCGGTTTACTTAAGGATAAGGAATTGTCCTTAACCTTAAAAATAACTACCTACTTTAGGGGCGATTCGGGTTCTACTTAAGGACATGGAATTGCCATTAACCTTAATATTAACAACTTGAGGGGCAATACCGGTTCTAATTAAGGATAAGGAATTTTCCTTAACTTCGATTCCAGTTCTTTCAGATGACTAAGATGTTAAGACCGAATCCTTATCTTTAAATAGAGCCGGAATCGCACCTCTCTTTTTCACACGAACCGTGCGAAAACATGCCAGATGACAGGGCACCGAAAATTATGTTAAAACGGGTGTACCTGCGGAAGCGACCCAAAGATTGACAAAGAGAAAGGTAAACTGACTGCGTGGAAGACGTTTGGAGCAGAATGGAAAGGCTTGAGAACTGGAGAGGAATTGTAAAGGATCAAGAACATTTGCGGAGGAGGTTAAATCACATCCCATTTCTCGACACCGCAGAAAGAAAATAACTCCGATGAACAATTTCGACGTTCATACACTTTTCCACACGACTGTTTGGGAGTGTATTGAAAACGGATATCGTGACTGCGAAACATTTCAAAAAACAAATTATGCCTTCCGTTTTGTCATACTGAGAACTGTGTAAGGTCGCAGTTGATTGGTTCATGGGGGTGGGGAAACAATAAAAACGGAGTAAAAGAACACAGGGAGACGTAAAATATTTTCATTAAAAGTATTTAATAAATGTAAAGAATGGTTACCAAATTGAGAACTTTTAAAATGTCGTAACAACAAACAAATAAGACGAGAATAGCAATATAAAGGTAGATGCCATTACCGTCACAATGCCAACAATCAAACGGTAAATAGTTGCCGGTTGGAAATTTAATATTAACGACAGCGTCGTCCTTGGTTGCATGGTTGGGGCAAAGAAATAGAGATCCCAAGAAAAAGTGTTTTTAATGAAAATCTCTAAATAGTATAAAACAGAGTCGCTATCATAGACATATGAATATTAGTAGACCTGCCCTAAGTGATTAAAAGCGTATTATCCCCACTCCCCATACCGGTTCCATTGGAGCCGGCTGTGCTCGCGTATGGCCTCAAGTGAAATTTGAAAACGTGACGTCATCATTCTTGTGCGAACTATGGTCGAGGCATGATCGGTTCATTTTACGAAATAACACGGCAAAATGTTGACTTGTACTATGAAAACTTGTAAAAATAGATGTGAAAAAGAGAATAAACCCAATTGTCGTATTACATTCCATAAGTAAGCATTATTTTACTTTATTTTAAGCTTATTCACACCGTATTATGTGGATCAGTTTTAGAAACATATACTATCACATCACAATGTAGCGATTCTCAAGTGTGCTCATCGTTGTTTACTGGGGTAAATAAATTATGAAACATTTGTAAAAGTGTCTTAACTAAATACTCTGAAACTAACTACGACTCTGCAAACAGAAGAAATTTACTTTGCCGAATTTGGACTTCGCAAATTAGTTCATAACGTGGCGAGTAATTTGCGCTCCCATGTAAAAATGTCTATTCATTCAAAAGCAGATTTTACTTTTAAGAAGTAAATGGTGATATTATAATGCGAGATGCCTATTTACTGTCAGATTGATTTATTGACGAATCACAGTCAGCTTCACTCCCTTCGTTCTTCAACAGTTGATTTTACCCCTCGCCATTATCTTCTCGTCTATTAATTCCTATGTCTGTGTCCGCGATGGAATATGTCCATCGCCTAAAGATAACCACCAGCAACGTCAGGTACACGTCAGTTAGTAAGAAATAAACCTTTTGGTTCGCGGACAGACACAATGTTTCTTATTTATAAAAGTTATTTCGTATTCTGAAATCCCTGAGGCGTACGTGTGTTTAAACCCTGTATGATCGTGTGAGAAATGTGGAGATCCGCAAATAGTGCAAGTTGATAATAATAATAATTGGATGACTTGTATAGCGCCGTTTTTGTTCAAAATCACCTCAAGGGCGCTGTACAAACTTATAATACATTTCTACAGTGATCTATGTTATTCCATAACTATTTATGGAGATAGTATACAGTACAATACTTACCTGGTAGGTCACTTAACACTTAATTAACATTATCTAATTGTTTATTTGCGAATTTAGATACAGGATTTAGGACATAATTGAAAAATTGAATATATCTGTTCTTTCTCTTAGGAATGGTATATTTAATTTAAGGGTATGACAGCTTAAAGAGGTAAGTTTTTAGTTTAGACCTGAATTCTGTTGGACTTGTTATGGATCTTAGTTCCGGAGGAAATTTATTCCAAGCCTTCGACCCAGATACTTCGAAAGCGCGATCACCAAACTTAGTATTTGGCTTGCGCTTAGGTTCTATCAGTCTGCTGATGTAAGTTTAATGAGTAAGATCAAGAAAGGGACGCTTAGATGGTTTGGGCATGTAGAGCGAATGAGCGAAGAAAGGAGTGTAAGGAGAATATACGATGCAAATGTGAATGGTAGCGGAAGTCGGGGACGCCCAAGGAAGACATGGCACGACAGTATTTAATTTAGTATCAAAGCGTTGCTAGAGATGGTTTCAGCTATGCTTAGTAGCCAGTTCTGAATAGCAAGGTACTTTCTAGCCTTCCCTTTCCACTTCGTTGCGATTTCAGCTTGACGTTTTTACCAGTTTACATGTGATTCATTTTAATAAAAAAAATATATATAATCCCGACTTTAGGGAATTCATAGTAGGACAGGGAATATTCGCGGGTGCACACTGCGCATTGTTAGTAGGAGGTTTAATAGTGTTTTCAATATTTTAACGTGCAATTCCGCTTCTGATCGCGAAATAACTAAATATATAAATGTGGGAATACGCAGCAACTATAAATAAACGTGTGAGCCACGGGAGACTAAGGACGTCGCCACACGGTACAGGTACCGGGTACCGCAAATTTGCTGGTTTCTTGTTTAGCGGTGATGGTATTATTAACTCGTTTTCTTTCGGTTTTTGTTTGTTTTAGTTTAGTGACAAGGTCAACCGTTTTATTGACTTGTTAGAACAGTAGTTGCAAAACGTTTCTACTAAGTCACAAAAATCTTTGGGATAAAGTCGTAAAACAGTAAAAACGAGACACCATACCTACCTCTAATCAAACAAATAACAGTCAAAAAGAAATTATTATTAATTAATTTATCAAAATTAATGATGTAAGTACTCGGAGAAAAAATAGTAATTAGGTATTGGTGCAGTTCTTAATTAACTTAATTTGGGAGTCACCTTTGGGCTGGTGCCACAAAATACTTAATAAACCTGCTTGAATCTGTGCAAAGGAGAGCGATCCGTCTGATTGACAATCCGTTGTGAACAGACCGATTGCCTTCTCTAATGCATAGACGCAATGTAGGCATGCTGTGTCTGTTCTACAGGTATTTCAATGGAGCCTGCTCCAAGGAGCTAGCAGCATTGATTCCTGATGCACCGGTGCACGTGCGCGAAACTCGAAGGACACGAGGTGAACACCCGTTCACGGTTGACGTTGGCTTCATGAGAACGGGCCGTTTTTACGACTCGTTTTTGTGTAAGTCGGCTCGTATGTGGAACGAGCTACCGGCATCTGTTTTTCTTCCCTCCTATATTCCGAGCCTCTTCAAGGCCTGCATTAACAAATCCCTTCCTACAGCCCCTACCTTATTCCGCCTCACAACGCCGCCCAACCGGGTAGTGACATAGTTCCCCTGTCTGTATACTGCACAGGCAGGGACGCTCTTGTGAGGTGTCACATAAAAAAAAAGTTCTTAACGAATGAATACGTTTCCTAATAAACTTTTAGAACATTGCGAATATATTATCGCGATGTCAGAACACGTGTTCACCAAAATCCTGAGTAATGATATATCATCAAGGAATATGCTCGTGCTTCGACAACGTATTCCGACGTGATATATTCGTAAAGTAGTTAATTCCTTCGTAAGGCATTTGATCCCGTTTTTAATCGGAATTACCATTAGCAATAGTTATTTAAAAAAAGTCACTTTATTTTCTAATATTATATCTGCCTTATGTCTTTGCTTTCATGTACCTTTGTCTACTCCTGTATTTTTCATTTTACTGTATTCTTGTTATTATTTTGTAATTTGGACGATGTCCGTTAATAAATAAATTTATCTCAGTGTACATATTTTATCGCTTGTCTGAATTGTTCTCACAATCAGTAGAAATTTCCAAGTTCATTGAACCGGAGTTACAGACAGCTAGAGAGACACCCAACCAAAAGTAGTATTTTTCTTATATCTTCCAATATAACGTACGAGTATATCATCAAAAAAGTCAAAATAGACACGAAACTGAATTACCATTTTTGAGTTTGTTGTAGATAAGCGCACTTGAAGTGAAATGACACTAAATTGCGCTATATAAATGCCATGTTATTATTATTATTATTGGTGTTTCGAAGCACACTGGTTTAAGACCACTGTGCTTGAAGCTGACTTTTCGGTATTGTGTCACGCACGTTGAAGCCATACAACTAGAAACAAACAGATAAATAAATAAATAAAAAAGCGAAATGGCAAATAAATCAACAAAATCAAGCCGTGATTTATGATGGAAGTTTGAATTGAACGTGCTACAACGGCGGAACAGAAATTTATAGACTATGTTCTGTCACTTCCTGAATTGAGTGAAATTTAACGATTTGGCCATGAAGAGTTGATGGACTCAGAAGGGAGTGTAAGCAGAATATAATGCTACAAATACATGCGCGAACCGAACTGCCGAGATGAACCTCAACTTATAGGAAAGAAACAAAAGCAACAGCAAACGGCGCGAAACGCCGCTTGCGGTTGCTTTGTTTCTTTCCCCTAATACGTGGACAGGCTCAAGTTTCGGTTCGCAAATATATACGTTCTATAACATTAGACTATTTACATGAACGACAAGCGAAAGGATTGAAGTAGTCGGGTAAGCCCTTGGAAGACACACGACAACAGAATCAGATACTTGGTCAGATAATGTCATGTTTTTTAATTATTATTTTTTTTAATTTTAAAATTGCACAAGAATTCCAAATGCTCCTAACAGCCTGGAGCCAGTAAGACTATGGCATCCCCAATTGGGGTACGCTGTGAGGCTGAAGGTAGTGGGGAGGGGAAGCAGATGGGAAAGAGGAAGGTGGGGTAGAACCTGGCTGTTCAGATGTGGTCACCAAACACGGGAAAAGACATTTCAATATATCAACATGAGAAGATAGAAGAGATATCCATCCACAACGTTGTTGACAACGACTACCTTCTGGAAATTTTTCTTTTCCACTGTCCAGTTCCACGGTCAAACCATTCCACATCCCACACTCAAAAACTAACTACACACAACATTCATTTTTCAGAAGGACATGCACAAAATACAATAATGTTTTCAGATGCCGATATTTTCCATTTGTCCTTGGTTCAGTTTACTAAATGCATATTGGATAAAATTAAATCAAATTGTTAATTATGCACCCTCTCCCCCTGCTGTGTGTAAGATATCTAAGGTATCTCAGGTATTTTAAACAAAATAAAAGTAGTGTTTAACAATAACTTAGTTTTTAATACCTCTTTATTGTTTACATTTTCAATATTTAAAACCAACCGTTTTTGGTTTAAAATATATATTTTTAATAACCGCATATAATTTTTCATACAACCGAAACCGGTTGGTATTAAAAACATAGTAATCTTATTGTAATTATGTATATCCTTTGATCTCTTGTCTCACTGCTACGCTGACGATCAGCAAGTTTGTTTTTACTGCGCTCCAAATGAAATCAATAAACTCAAGATCCGTATAACTGAATGTCTAGAAGCAATAACTCGTTGAATGTCTTCAAACAAGCTGAAGCTCAATCCATCTAAGACTGAGTTTCTCTGGGCAGCCACAAACAAACGTCAACATTTCATAGACGATTCACCTTTTACTATTTCCGGCAGCGACATCATCCCAAAAACAACAGTCAAACTTCTCGGTGTCAATTTAGATTCAGACTTTACGTTTGAAAGTCAAATAAATAGGACTGTAAGCACCGGTTTTTTTCACCTAAGACAACTCAAGTCTGTCCGAAGAAACCTTCCTTCAGAAGCGACAAAACTACTTATCAACTCTTACGTAGTCTCACGTCTCGATTACTGCAACGGCATTTATGCCAGCCTTCCAAAATATCAAATTGACAAACTTCAATCAGTGTTTAATGCAGCAGCACGGCTCATAACCGGGGTTTCAAAATATTCGCACATTTTAGAACACCTTCGTAACCTTCACTGGCTCAAGTGCCCTGAAAGAATCCAGTATAAACTGTGCTGGATGGTGTTTAAATCCATCAATGAAATGGGCCCACCCTACATCTCTGAACTATGCGTCCCGGAAAACACTGGTCTGAGGCAGTCAACTCTTAGATCAGCAACATCATCAGCTGTAGGCAGACTGATAGAACCCAAGCGCAAGCCAAATACTAAATTTGGTAATCGCGCTATCGGAGTATCTGGGCCGAAGGCTTGGAATAAACTCCCTCCGGAACTAAGATCCATAACAAGTCCAACAGAATTCAGGTCTAAACTAAAAACTTACCTTTTTAAACTGTCGTACCCTAAAATTAAATATAGCATTCCTAAGAGAAAGTCCAGTTATATTCAATTTTCCAATTATGTCCTAAATCCTGTATTTAAATTTCGCCAATAAACAATTAGATAATGTTAATTAAGTGTTAATCTCAAGTGACCTACCAGGTAAGTATTGTACTGTATATTTTCTCCATAAATAGTTAAGTAATAACATAGATCACTGTAGAAATGTATTATAAGTTTGTACAGCGCCCTTGAGGTGATTTTGAACAAAAACGGCGCTATACAAGTCATCATATTATAATATTATTATTATTATCCCACCAAGTGTTTGCTACATGTGAAAATTTAAGTTATTGTTTTATTTTAAATTATAATGTCACACAGTGTTTGATAATTCTTTGAAAATATGTTCAACGAGGCAATATAATCACTCAAAGCCAGAATTATCAATCGATATCTTTCATCATCAGGCTGTCCATCAAACAAATGGGTCATCAGGTCCGCTGGTCGTATGGCTCCCGTCCACTGAATAAATCAAGAAGCCACTACATGAATTATTATCATAGCGGAGCCGCCATCGTCCCGTATGATATACATATATGGCGAGGCGGCATGCACTTTGGGTCAAACGGACAATCAAATATTAACGATTTCACCGGCGATGCAAGCAAAACTATACAGGATGGGAATTGTGTACAGTGGAAATCGGTTAGAACGAAAAATGTTGAAAAGATAACTTGAAAAAATGTTTGTTCTGTACTAAAATGGTGCATTTTTGTTGGGTAACCTCACCTACTGAGACATATGTTGTCATTCTAAAAAAACTATTTGAAAATAAAAACATTCGAGTAATGTTTCAAGGAATCCATAGTGTAAACCGTCAACTCGTTAAAATGTTAGGATTGTATTCAGATGTAGCTATTTGGTTTGGTAATTCAATTCAGTTTATTCAATTTAAAAACATTACAAAATTGTTCATTTTAATGCGTTTTTAAAATACATTTGTACATAAGAATTCTTACATTAATATAAACAGTGGGTATATCAACTATACTAGTAATAATAGAGCTTGCCTTTTACAAGCAGCTTCATTGCTGCTAAAAATGTCGATATCCGAATTGATTCTGTTCAGCAGCAAGATTGCTCTCCCCACAGGCATCACGATTGGCAAATTAGTCCTGCAGGCAGGGAGATAGAATAGTCTTTGTTATCGGTGACGAAGATAACTATCGGGAACATAGAAATGAATGCTCTCCATGATGACCGAGTTTTCAAACCATCCACGAATCAGTCTGAAGAAATGTGTAGCAATGCGCACATCCCTTCTGACCCGTAGATAGATCATTCCGAGCATACCCAAAAGAAAGTCAGTAGGATAGAGCCACGGGTAGCCATATTTCCTCTTGTAGAGAAATCTCAAGAAATTCTTCTGAACTCTCTCCAACATGAGAGAATACTTTACCTGGTGTGGACTCCAAATTGCCGACCCACTTTCAAGTCTACTCCTTACTAAGGAATTAAATAAAACTATAAGAACTCGGGTATCTCTAAAATTCCTCGCAGAGCGTAGAACAAAGCCCAGATTTCTCAGTGAAGTACAACATGCCGTCTAAATATGAGCGTAAAAAGTTAATCACTCAACACAGTGCCTTTTTGGTCAATACGCGGCTTTGCTGAATCTCTGCACTATGTATACTACATGAACTTGTACAAGTTTAAAGTGTTTATTGCGATAACTGTTAAAGTGAAGTAACGAATAAAGCGAAATAGCAGAAAGTAAGATCCTGCATTATCTAGTAATTAAAGTGAAGTAACGGATACACCGAAGTAGCAGACGGTAAGAACGTGCATTATCTAGTAATTAAAGTGAAGTAACGGATACACCGAAGTAGCAGACGGTAAGAACGTGCATTATCTAGTAATTAAAGTGATGTAACGGATACACCGAAGTAGCAGACGGTAAGAACGTGCATTATCTAGTAATTAAAATGAAGTAACAGATACACCGAAGTAGCAGACGGTAAGAACGTGCATTATCTAGTAATTAAAGTGAAGTAACGGATACACCGAAGTAGCAGACGGTAAGAACGTGCATTATCTATTAATTAAAGTGAAGTAACGGAAAAAACGAAATAGCAGACGGTAAGAACCTGCATTATCTAGCAATTGACGACTAACCTACATCAGAAAATAACAAAATTTTCTGTTTTCCAAATCACGTCCTTGACTTAATAAGAATTATTGTAAACTAGCTGTTGTGTACCCAGCATTGCTCGGAATAATGGATGTTCGGATTAAAGATTTAAGTTTGTGAAATTTAGTTAATTTGGTGTAAATTATGGTTCCACGATAACTCATCAAAATGACAATTCAACACACCTATAAAGTTTTGTAAAGTGATGAAACAAAAACTAGGTTAAATAGGTTATATATGTAACTATTTAATCTAGCTTTTGTTTTATCACTTTTAATGACTTTATAACACTTTTATAGGTGTGTTGAATTGACATTTTGATGAGTTATCCGGTAACCGTAAATTATTTTAAGGTGGTAAAATATTTTTGTTGAATTATTTACAAAAAACTAATGACGTGTGTACAGTACATTTTTATGTCAACTTAGTTATTATTGTCCTGTGCTAAAATAGCACTGTTAATGTTATTTTGTGTTCTCTTATCATCGCTTTCTTTACAATGTAAATTTTTTGTGTTACGTTATTTGGCGCACTGTAGAAGTTATTTTAAGAACGTGACCACTAATACTAAATTATTATTTCTAAGTATGTTAATGTAAAGCGCACTTGAAGTGAAATAACACCAAACTGCGCTATATAAATGTTATGTTGTTATTATTACAGAACGATTATCGTGGGGGAAAACGGCCTATTGGTGATCTTAGTTAGACACGGTCAATTTGGTCAATATTACCATTTTAGTCATTTCCATCACGTGAAACCAAATTTTTATTATTATTATTATTGCATAATTTTTTATATCTCGTGCATGTTTCGTTTATTTTCTTTTTATTGTCGAAGACAAATAACGTGGCTTTTATCCATTTCGTGTAAAGCGCGATCTCCGCCATAAAACGGTTACCTAAAACTGCATTTTATACGGAAAGGTAATGGGGCATTTTGTATACCAAGTCCAAAAATCTAGGTCAGAGCTTTTTCCCTCAACTGTTCTTTGTCTTGTAAGAAATCGATTGAAATTATTGATGATTTATTCAGTTTGGCTGAGGGTTCTATTCCCGAGCGTCATTCGTCATTATACAAGCAGCAAATGATTAAATGATTGAGATATGGATTATTAAGTGCAATAATGCATGTTGATTTATCGTAGGTACTTGGTGAAATTGCATGCATGTCATGCACGCTAAGGGGACATTTTGCATAAATATTAAATTTAGAAGTGTTGTAAAAATACACATATTATTCTAAAGGCGGTCATAAGTGATGACTCATTACTTAGCTATGAAGCAAAAACTGTTTGTTTTTAACGTAGGTAGAAAAACTCAGTTTTCTTTGGCGTGCACATTTAATATTTGAAAAACTTTTTCAGAGAAATGCCTGAAAGAAATACGTACAGTCATAAGAATAGAAAAAAGAAAAATGAAATATGCAAGCAGGTATTTCCAATAAAGCGATGAGTCAAAACAACTAATTAATTTATTGAATATATTTTTAATTTAGGATAGGCAACTTTGTCTGCCATAAATAATAAATGAATTGCAATATATAAAATTTATATAAATAATAATATATTGAATATATTTTTTGCAATTTGTCTTAAATTTAGGGCAGTAATAATAATGTTGAGTGTTGAGTGCGATACTCTATCTGCTTTATACAACAAATGAATTGCAATATATGAAAATTTATATAAATAATAATATATTGAATATATTTTATGAAATTTGTCTTAAACTTAGGGTAGTAATAATAAAGTTTGTTTAATTCGACTGAACAGGGCGGTGAGTGCAATACTCTATCTGCTTTATACAATAAATGAATTACAATATATAAAATATATTTAAGTTATAATGAATTTAAAACTTTTATTACGTTGGCTTGCGAGGCGCTGCATTGCCATGGGAGGCCGAACAACGACCTGTATGTGTGGTTATACTGTACTTGGAGTGTGTGAATTAAAAATCATATATTTGCGTTCATAGTAAACACCCATCTTCAATAATCGACTTCAAAATCTCAGAGACTGATACGATTACAGATCAGACTGATAATTAAATAACATTAATAACAAAATCGATTTTTACTACTCTGTTTTAATACTCTGTTTGGCAGCTGTTTCGCCTTGCACTACAAAACTATGGTGAAGCCACTGACAGATGATATATTATAATAATCCTAATAAATTTGAGAGAATGTTTTTTTTTTTTTTTTTTTAATTTATTTATTTCATCAAAAAATTACAGAATATATATAATATATCATTAGTAAGTTGTATAATTATATGTAAGTTAGAAACAATGAAATTGTTGGAAGAATAATGTTACAATAATACGGCAGTTTCTAATATAAGAAGAAATATATATGAATGTAAGAGTGTTATATAGAAATGGCATAATATACTATATTTTAGGTTGTGCATAACCTGCCTCACTAGGCGAACCTGTATTGAGGCAGAATTTTTAGTTAATTATTACAACGGTGCTCTCAGTAGCACGTTCATACAACTAAATATTCCTCTTCCAATTTACCTCATCGGTCTTCTGTCGTCGAACACTCGACTTACGAGAGGCTCTAGAATTTTAAATGAAACGGTCAATTTCCTTCCCTAAAGGACCCGAGACTCATCTACCTGTCGACCGTATATTTGAGCTAAAAGCCAACAACATCACTATACCACTAAGCTAGAGTAGAATAATGTCCGTACTCACCCGACCGCACAGTGGGACAAGGTACAAATTTAGGAGCACAAAAAAACTATATTTTATCATATAACTGAGACAAAATTGTTCATACCTATTAATTGTGTTGAGAGAAACAGACCTAACGTCATTGGAGGTAACCAACCACTTTCCCGCACTGGTACAAGTAACAAATGGTTAATCCTTCAACGCTCTCACAAGGACTCTAATTGCTTTGGTATAAACGAAGCTACATTTAATATTAAACGAATCTACACCATCCAATATCCTTGCACACGGTGTTAGGAAGCAGTATGCAAGTACTTACTATTCACACACAAATAATATACAATTAAGAGTTAAAAACACAAAACAACAAAATGCTGCAGCTGGAGGCAGGTGTCTGTCTTCTGCACAGTATTAGAGATAATATCATGTGCAATGTGTAAGTATTTACAGTAAATAATACAATAGTTCAATGAGATAAGAGAAAAGAGGTGCCGGATCCCGGCAGTCCCAATGAGAATGTGAATAGAGATCGGCCTAGCCGTTAACGGGACCTAATATCACTATTTCCATTTGTCCAACGAACTCTGAACGTGCGATATACTCTTATATACGTAATTTAGTCGGAACTAGGCGTTCACTGCACAAGCCGACGTACACGTTTTTTGTGATATATTTCAATTGTTTGTTGTACCTATACCATTGTTGGAGGCATATATATGTAGGATTCTCAATAGTTAATACCATTAACTATGCCATATCGTCATGACGCAATACACAATGAAACGATTCTTGACTTTAAATTCATAAGATTGGTAGATGTTTTAATTAATTTCAATGTATACAACATCTATTCCCTACCCTTATATAACTTGTATCTAAAAAAATATCTTATCAATTGCCTAAAGTTTAAAAGGTTATTTAGTGCGCCATATCGATGACTTAAGAGTTAAAAACCTCCTTGGTATAAAATTAGGTAAGTACTGAAATGTAGTAAAGATATCCTATATTGCATCTTCTAGACCTACGATTCCAAAGATATAAACACATCAGAATCTATCTAATATTGTATTTATTTAACAATATCTGTATGCTACTATATCTGTATGTACATGCCAAAATAATATTGTATTTACATCAGGTACAGATACCATCATATGGAAAAATACATATTTTTCCATTCAATTTTGATAAATGATTTACGGCGATAACATATTTTAACTCTAAGACATCGATATAAAACTATATTTTACGTGGAAGCGGGTGGTATAACATTGTTTATTTTGTTCAGTTGTACGTGCGGCATACAGGGGGAAATCTTCCTACAAGTATTACCATTAAGTTAATGCAAGTAATTACACTCAAGTTCACTGATAAATCTTATTAAATATAAACAATTCAATAATAATAACTATGTTCTCGTAATTTCCAAATATGGTCCACTGTGCGACGTGGGGTTAGTTCGGCACCCCCACACTATTATCTGCCGTGTCCCATCTAGCCCCACCTCCCGCTGGCTTTGTTATGAAGCGCCGCTGTCCGGTTTCGCCACACACATTATTATTCATAATCGCGTCAGATATTAATATCTTTCCCGGACCAAAGTTGCCCAGCTTCCGTTGCTGCTTCATCTCTCTCCCCCCAAATCTCTCTGTCTCCTTCCACTCTCTCTCTTTCTTGTTTACCTCCGTCTGTATTTATTACATTCTCCGTCTCTGTAAAACGAGTTAGGTCAAGTCATCGCTGTATAATGCGCCAAGCTTCTTATTACACGAGAAAATGATAATAGTATACCTACTTCAGTATTATCTTTGAGAACGTCGTAAAAGATGTCACGCAATGAAACCATTTTTAAAACGTTGATGACCCTTGAGTGTTTTGACGAATTCTAAACACAAATTAATTAATTTTTCGAAGAAAACTTCTTCTAACTGCTTTTCACTTTGTGATGGCATTATTTATTTTTTATTAAAACACAAATAACATTGTTTACATCACTTTATTTCGATACAAAATCTCAACATGTTTCATGAACCAAGTTCACTTCATCAGGAGCACACTTGTATACTTGTGCTCCTGATGAAGTGAACTTGGTTCATGAAACATGTTGAGATTTTGTATCGAAATAAAGTGATGTAAACAATGTTATTTGTGTTTTAATAAAAAACAAATTAATTAATAACACACTGTAGCTTTGTGCTAAGCCAACCGGTTTCACCACAAAGCGTCTTCTTATAATGTTCACTTTCATGTTCCTCCCATTAAATCAAGATTCCGTAGTATGTATTTTTGTTACAATTATACTACGGTTTCAGGCTAAAATTCTGTTATAAATAGATTACACGCCATTGGTAACTCTTATGCTATGTTAACTGATATTTTAGTTTGCCTCTATTATATAAAGCTGTACTGATTACACATTTAGCAGTGCATATTTGTATATTACCAATTCAACCATCTGTTAACGTTTATAATTGGTCTGTTTCTTTTCCATCCTCCTTTGAATATTTGTTTATGTTCCTTAAAATAAATACCAATGTATATTATTTTTTCTTTTGTCTGGTTTACATGTATAATATTACAATTTTTATTTTCTTTTTATTTCTATATTATACTATGACTGACAATATCTATAATGAGTGTAAAAGGCACTTGTACCGTTAATTCAAAATAAATAAAATGATGCAGTGATTCTACATGACTTTGTGAGATTTATCGCAATCAAGCGTGTTTTACTTTTGATTTAGCAACAAATAATAACAGTAGAACTAATTACTGATATTACAACCCAAGTGCACATTACTTCCTATAAACGGCAACTTAGAAATACTGGACTGAACATAACTCAGATAAGCTATGCAGGGGTGCGTTTCTCACAGAAAATGACTGCTATAGTGATGCAATAATGAAGTAATCTGACTCACAGCTGTATTATTAACATGAATATAAATCAAACCGTGCAACTTAAAAATATTAACATTTATTTATACAAGTTCATTGCCCTAATAGCATGCAATCTCCTTCATTCACACTAGGAGAAAATCTGTGTTATGCAGAACAATAATAATAATAATACGCGACTTTGTAAATAACTTAATATGTAATAAGGTTATTTCATAAAAATTCTCCTGTTCTAAATCTGAGCTTTAAAATAAATGTCAACTCTACTTTTGCCACTAATCTTCCAATAAATTGAATATCAATAATAATGGAAGGTAAAATTGCATATGTAATATCCAGTATTTTTATTACAGTGTCCTCTGCGTGCAGTAATAAACTTTTTTAACTCTTGATAGGCCAAGATGCCAAACAAAACATCTGTAACCAAGTGGGTCTTCCGACGACCCCATGATTTTTCTATCTTATGGGATTTTAAACTATAGAAATCCCAATTATTCAGTCAATTATTAATGGTAACTTATGTATTTGAGCAGTAATACGTAAAATACTAAAATGATTTCAAGTATTTAAGCTAATAGAGGGTTTTCCAATAAGAGGTGTTATTTTGATATTCAATCGTAAAAGATCAATGGTTTCGTTGCTTGTGTGGCACGTAGCACCGTCTTGTTGAAAGTAAACGTTGTCCAGATCAATACCATCCAATTCCGGCCATAAAAAATCATTAATCATCTCTCGATAGCGCAATCAATTCACCGTAACAGTTGCTCCAGCCTCATTTTCGAAAAAGTAAGGTCCAATGACTCCGCCGGACCATAAACCGCACCAAGCAGTCACAGGTTGAGGATAGAGAGGCTTTTCAACAATAACTCTTGGGTTTTCCGAGCCCCAGATGCGACAATTTTGATTGTTGACGAAACCACCGAGGTGGAAATAGGCCTCATCACTCAAGTGAATTCATTTGCATTTGATTCACTCAAGTGAATTTTAATAATTTCAATGCGTTGTTGAAGCGTGTATCGTTCCATTTTTAAATGGCGTAGTTTCTACTTGTCAAATGTCAAAAAATGACAGCTTCAAAAGTAACATCTACCGAAATAGCGGGCTATTCAAAATAACAGCGCTCTTGAGGTGTTTTTGCACAAAAACAGCGCTATACAAGTCATCCAAGTATTATTATTATTATTATTTATAACACCTCTTATTGGAAAACCCTGTATAAGGAGGGTAGTAATTTTGGGTACTACCTACTCCCCCACTTGTCTGCGTGATAGTTAATAAAAGTGTGTATATCTGAAGTAAGGCAGATAAGTATTTTTTTCTGTATCTTTTTGTAAAAATATATAATTCGATAGAGCTTTGGAATTCATAATAAATCGCACAGCGCCCTTGAAGTGATTTTTCACAAAAATGGCTCTACACAAATTCAACAATTATTATTATTAATTTATTCCTGAAAAAACTCTCACGCATCAACAACTGTGTACGATCTACCCAGGAATATCTTAAATATAATATGAAACTTACCCGCATCGGAACAGACAATATCCAGTGAGGCGGATAAAGAAAGTATGTAAATAAAATTACAATACAAACACCGGTATTAGCAGAATTGAAATTTATATTCAAAATTCTCTTTATACTCTAATGTTTTATATTTTGTTGCTCTTAGACAACAGAGACGATTTAATAATAATTACAAAGTTTTACACCCAGTGCGTGATATATTAACAAGTACAACATTATTATAAAAAACTTTTAAAAATATTTTCGAATTTTTCAACCCTCGCTAAAAATAATTGAAAATTAGCGAAAATTTTCACTTTTAGTAAACATTCTTGCGCAGTTGACATTTGTAAAAAGAAGTGCAGCAAGTAGATTGGGAAATGGCGTCGACCTGGCAGCCTAGATTCAGCTTGGTGCGATTAAGGTCACGTAAAAGAAAAAGCACTCCCCTAAATGGCGAATTCTGAGCTTTCCGAATGTTCAGAGAACTCCTAATAAACACACAAATTGGACAAATATTTGTGTGGAACGAAGAGCATTGTTCTGGCGGGGTCATAGTGACAATGGAGAAGGAAAAATCAATTTAGGAAAAGTGAAAATAATTTACTAATAATATCGATCGTTGTTCTTCCATTGCACGATGAAATAAAACGTAGCTATACAGAAAATCAATCAAATAGGCAATGGAATCAGTTCTCATTTCAAGTATTTTTTTTAACTACACACAGAAGGCTCTGAGGAAAATAATGTCTCTCAGCGACTTTTTGAAGAAGCAGTGAACACGGGTCATGAAGAGACACATGCTGTAGGCGGAAAGAAACACAGAGTCCGGCAAATCGTTCCACAACAAAGCTGTTGAATGCAAGAACGAGTCGTAGAAGCGACCCGTTCTCATGTGACAAATGTCAACCGTATACAGATGTTTGCGCGCGAGTTTGGCGTGTTTCCCGATTATGTCCCACCCGTTCTCATGTGACAAATGTCAACCGTATACAGATGTTTGCGCGCGAGTTTGGCGTGTTTCCCGATTATGTCCCAGTGCCCAAGCGATCAATGACGCTAATTCCTCGGAGCATCTTCCATTGTAATACCGGTAGAGCAAGGATAGCATACCTAACCAACGCCTGTCCTCTAAATATTGCAAGCCCCGCCCGTTTCGGCAGAGTCAAGGGATTGAGGCATCAGACTAGAGGTGGCTGCCAAATTCAACAGAGGGGGCGCATTTGCAATTTGTACAGGGACAGCAGTTGTGTACTATTAAAGTATCTGCGGGCCCTGTACAGTACGCCCAGCTTCTGTGAGGCTAACTTGACTCTGACTTCGACGGCTCCCTCGTGCCTGAGCTGGTCACTTAGAGTTACACCAAGCATATCAATGGAAGGCATGTTGGGAAGATTGCTTCCGTTGAAGGAGACTAGATTGTCATTTCGTTCCGATGAAATCGACAGAGGAAGGAAGAAAGTAGACTTAACGCAGTAGAAACAAGACGTTAAAACTATGTAAAACCTATTACAAAGAAAGATATTCAAAATAAGGTACAGTGTCGATGTAAACGTAACGATCAAAGGGACGAGAAAGGGACGTCTTGGACGTGTGGAGCAAATGGACGGAGAAAGTAGTGTCAAGAGAATATATTACGTTCAGCGGATGGAAGAAATCGGAAAAGCTCAAAGAATACATGACGTAAAATCGAGTAGGAATAACATAGGAATATATGTATAAATGTGGATAAAGAAAGATAAAGTAAGACAGAATCGGGTTGCATTTCATCCTCTTAGCGATTCAAATAATGATGAATTGAACTCGTAACTTCCAAATTCCGAATTGCTGCGCAAAACAATTTGCAGAGAACTCGAGACATTCTCCAAAACAATCATCACAAATCATAATAAATAAGACTACGCCTCGCTTCTGGTGATATTTAGCATCTGTCAGTTAAAATCCTCCCGAAATTAATAACAATAATTACAGGCCCGGGCATTCCCCGGTAATACTGCCTACCAGCTATCTAACGGATAACTTGTATTGTATTATTTGCTGGCCGGTGGAGAAGGGTGACATTGATTTGGGTCCACAGTTTGACTGGTGAACGCTCTCGGGGCCGACACGAGCATGCCACTGTATCTAAACAGTTGTACCTGAACCTAAAGGATTACTTGACTAAATTGACTTTCTAGGACAGCTCAAATTATTATTTAAGGAATTTCTGCCTAGATCGATCATAACACAGTGGCAATTTAACTAAGCGGAACACGATATTAAACAATAATAGATGGTTAAAAGATTAATTACGACATACGATCAGAGTCCAAATTAAACGTTTTCACTTTTCATAGTTCAAACAAGTAAACCATATAACGAACTAATTATATATGATTTGAGATTTTCACGATCAAAAATATAACAATGAGTGATGACTTTATCCAACGTTTCCGGCAGCCTTGAAATATCCATAATTTCTCCATCATGATGATGGTCAATAAAACACGGTTTCCTATACCAAATATCAAATTTATATGTCCGGAAAGACCTAGACGACAGAGAGAACTTTGAGGTTGGCACATCTTAATGCTGCTATGAAATCGATTACCGTTAGTAAAACAAAAGTCTTCTTTGGTCGGACATTTGGGATAAACTGTACCTTATAAAAGATAAAAGTTACACATTAATAAGAAGAGCACAATTATTATTATTAAGAAGAGAAAGAAATTGTGACTTACCAGTAGTTCTAGCACGTACAATGGCCGAAGTGGCCAGGACCAGCAACAGCAAGTGAAGAAATGCGGCCAGCGCTGATCCCCTACGCGCGGCGACTTTGGGCGGCCCGCCCATGTCACCACCATCGCCGCCCCTACTCCTGCACTGTTCCATCTTTAGGCAAATCCATCTTCTCCAACTCTCCAGTCCGCCGCACTCACTCTTTTTACACTTGCCTAACCTTAAACACCTGAACCGACTTCCCGATAAACTATTATAACGATCGTTTCTAGACACTAACTTGTTTTTGCTATTATTAATTACATCACTTTCTGATACGCCAAATGCTGTAAAATCAGCTGGGTTATCTGCGGAATTTCCCTCGGGAGGGATTCCGACTATTGTATCACAGTCCTCTTCAAGGTTTCTTTCTATTTCGAGAGTTTTGGTTTTGTAGTGGTCCTTTATGTGGTCCTTGCGGTCCTCCCGTGGTCGCCTCGCGGGGTCCCTACGAAGGGGCCTGCTCCCCGCCAGGACGGTGGCCCTCCGCGGTGAGGGTGGAGAGGCAGGTGATGAAAGCCGCTGATGGTGATACTGGTGCAGCAACATCTCGACTCCAGAGGGCGGACGCGGCCGATGCGACGGAGCGACCTGCATCTGATGGATGCGAGCGATGCCCAGCCGAATTATTTATCTGAAAAGATAGAAAAGGCAAATATTAATATCAAAACAATAATATCATGAATGGTTAGGCAAACAATTTCCGTTAAAAAAGACGTCTAAGCACCGAGCAAATGACGATTTTATTGAATATTTTTCAAGCAAAAGATTCGGATGTGATCAACGTTTTCTTCAAGAAGTATCTTCAATCCAACAATGTCGAGTGCCTTAAGCCTGCTTAGGTATGAATCACATGAGTTTGATTGCAGCAAAAGATTTAGGAGTAGTATCTTCACTCAGGCCTCCATAACGCATGAACTGCAAGATAAGACAAAACCCTTTAGGGATACCCTGGGAAGACCAACATGAAGCACACAGCACTGATAAAAAATCCTTAGACATGTTGCTAATGAGCAAATAAGTTTTCGACCAAAGGTGGAACACTATTTCGATCCTAAGAATATATATATATATATTTTTTTTTTTAAAAGAAAGTCAAACATTCCCAGGTTACGAATAACCTGACAATATTTTAAAATCTCCTACTACCACCACAGTAAGCTGAAAATGTTGCTTGTGTTGTGATGGAGGACTTAGCCAGCCGAGGAATTGAACACACTACGCCTGGGTGGGACCCAAACGCGATGTCAACTCGGCCACCGACCGGTATATCGATAAATGTTTTGCATAAACCAGCATTTTGGCGATGTTAGGTTGTATCATACGAAATTAGGGAATGATTGAAACAATATATTAAGGGTTAAGGGGTATTCAGCGGCATGAAGAATGAGTACTTTAATGTTTTAACTATTATGTATGGCCATATTTGTTGGACCCGTCCCAAAAAGTAGGCTTTGTGGTGAACATCATAACATTTTACTGGTTCGTCTAAAATGATCAAACAAATAAAAAATAGTTTAATGGTTAATCTAGTGCCTGATCGAAGCTTTTTTAAATAAACAAAATGATGGCCCATGATAATCCCTCGATAGAATTTAATCCTTTCAGTAAACTGTATAAATTTCATTCGAATCCGTCAAGTGGTTTTTAAATTACAGTGGTCACCGACTTTGAAAACATAGTCCAACAAATATAGCGATAACTTGGTCTACAATAAATATATATTTTTTAAATCTTAGTCAAACAAAGTTAAAACATAACATAATAACTTTGTTTAAATTTGTTTTATAACATACATTAAACTACTCTTTTTTTGTTTTTTATTTGAAATACTACATTTTTCTTAAGTAACAAACTACCAAACCTTTAAATATTGCGTACCGACTAAGGATCGGTTTTTTCAGAGAGGTTGAACAATTCTTCAAAGTTAATTTTGTAGTTCTATGAAAGATTTTTTCTAGTTCTGTTATTATTTCATTTCTGTCAAGCAACTAGCCTATCATGATATAATGACAGAACTTGAATAGGAATAAGATTAACTTTCACAGAACCCGAAAATGAACCTTTAAATTTGATGAATTGTTCAAATTCCGTACAACCCATCCTTAGATGCCAAGTTATGCAGTTGTTGAAGACATGGCTTTCGAGAAGTTAAAAAAACTGGCTTTGTGCCTATTAGTAGCTGGAACAATATAACGATCGTACGGAATTAACGATGTATAAACGTTCATTAGCTTAATGAGTTTTTGATGATGTTTATTACACATATAAAAGCTAAATCCATAAACAACATCGGATCGGATCATTTGATGTCGACTATTATTTGTGCCAATAAAAATAACGAATAACGGAATTAAAGCTTCTTCTTCAAATGCAATTAGTAACAGAACAAGATTTCTGACCCCCTAGCACGAACATATCGATAAAGGTAACCTGTCATTGTTACCGAGCACGGCTAAAGATCGTCGGCGAACAAAAAATAGTTCACGTCGACTAACTATGCTTAATTTGCAATGACAAACGCCTTCATCACGATCACTTACGCTGTTAAGATTCCCACTTTATTTTAGAGATTTGATAGGGCAAATTCAACCGCAGGTCTCTCCAATATACTAGGGCCGCGCTTCGCATAATTTTGTGCACGCTTGCTTCACTTACGTCGTTAAGATTCTGGCTTTGTTTAGGGGTGTTGTCTCGTTTAAGGCGATGCACCACGTCGGATAACATTTGAATTCGGGCCGCTAACAATAACACTCCTTATGTAGATGGTGATAAGGTTTAAATTTTCGCTTAACGCTAGCTACCGTTTTGATTTTGTAAACAAAAACGCCAAAAAGTGTGTTTTATTTTATTTTGCGAAGTTCAAGCGCACAAACAGTTAAATGTTATACAATAATTTTCTAATGAACTCAATTAACCACATTATGCAATAAATATAAACGAAAATGGATTCTTATACTTCTTTTTTCTGGGCCTATAAAAGACTTGAATTATAAAAAATTCTCAGATATTTATTTCTACTCTTAATTTTTCGGGTTACGAATAACCATACAATATTAGAAAATCTCCTAATACTCTCACAGTAAGCGATATATTTATACTGTCGCTAGATAAAAGGATCTCAAAATACTTAAGTTACTGATATACATCTCTTCAGAAATAATATTTTTTGTGTCTAAAACACGACAGAAAACAACTGCGCTAGATCTGATAAACAAGCGTTACTTAACGACTCTCTAACGCTAAGCGGTCATGTATATTTGTTTCTTTCTCACAAAAGAAGCACTTACGCACTTGTAGCATCGATAAGGTGCTATGATTTAAAAAATCATATCTCTGTAGGTATTAATTACACTGTTCCTCAAAAAACCGTTTAGCCCTGACACATTTATATAGAACTAGCTGACGTGTACTCGGCGTTGCTCCGATACTACATTTTATCGACTTGTATTCAACTCCGTATCTCATTGCAGTGCAGAGATAATGCGTTAGACTTTTCTCGGGCGTACCCGACTTCTTATACCATTCAAACCACTCTCTAAACACTCCTTACACTAATAAAAACAAACTTTGAAATTTTCAGCAAAATCCGTTCAGCTCTTTTTCAAGTCTATAGAGGACAAACAAAGAAAACATTAATTTATATACAAGGTGTATCGGTACGTACCGGACAAACTTTAACCAGCTATTCCTTAGCATATTTGGAGTAAAAAATCTTATGTGCACTTAGCTGTCCGGTAACGTTTTTTTTTAATAAAAAAATTATTATTCATATTTTCACCACATGTCACCACTGTTTTATCCTTTGTCAAAGTTTGAAAACCAATCTGGCAAATATTTTATTCGAATTCCGTTGAATAATGCACGCGTGTACCTATATTGGCGCACTTTTACAAGCACAGCGAAATGGCACGGCACCATTCGTCTCATTTTTAAGTATTATTATTTAGTGTGTGCGAAAGAGCGAAGACGCTTTTTGACATACTTGCTTATAACAGCTGTTGAACACGAAACGCAATGCCAATGACATTGATGTAGTGTGGAAATTTTTTTGTTTTTTTGTTTTTAATTGAAGTATGATACAGTTAAAAGTGACCGAGGGGAATAGGGTCCCATTAGCTCAGTCGGTAGAGCACTGTCCCGGAAAGACAAGGGTCCTGGGTTCGAGTCCCAGATGTGACCGTTTCCTTTTCTAATTTTTCTGTTTCAGATTTTCGTTTAGAAATCACTAATATTGTCTTCAATATTTAAATATTACAATTTGAGGTTTTACTCAATAAAGTTATTCCGAAAAATAAATATGAAAAAAAATGCTACCGGACAGCAAAGTGCCCATAACATTTTTTACTCCAAATGTGCTAAGGAATAGCTGGTTAAAGTTTGTCGGGTACGTGCCGATACACCTTGTATAGATAGATTCAACTAGAAACTAGCTATACTCTCTCAAAAGAACCATTCCAGATGCGTATACAATTCAACACGATGGACTTGCACAGTGGATACACTAACGCGTTTGAATTATTTATCAAGGGTTAACCTGTTGAGTCGAATTCCGAGAAGCCACCGGAAGCCGGAAGACCGGAAGCCTCGAAACCTCCACGGCAGATAAAGCACCGGCGGATAATGTGTGACCCGGAAGAGAACGTCCGTGCGCTATTTAAAGAAACAGTTAAATTTTAAATGAACCCGGGGGAAGAGCAAATATAAGTACATTTTAATCTGGACGTCTAATTAAAATAGAGTTTTACAAACGTATTTGGTGAAAACGACCTCAATTCAACCAGGAAACTAAATCAAGTCTGTTTCTTATTTAGGTAGGTACATAAGATTCTCCTAAATAATGAGGTTGTTTCATTTTATTTATAAAACCTTATTTAATCCTTCAGGCCTCTTGCATATTGACGGTTACATTTCATAAATGTGCTGAAAGAAAGTCCGAAAATTTATGTGCAATTCCGCTTCCAAATAAATGGGTCATTTCTGAACATTGTTTTTACACGTTTTCATCTCTTATGTCGTTAAATTTTCCACTTTATTTTAGAGATTTGCTAGGGCAAATTCAACCATAGGTCTGTCCAATACACAAGGGCCGAGCGTCGCATATTTATGTGCACGGCTTCTTCACTTACGTCGTTCAGATTCCGACTTTATTTTAGGGTATTGTCTTGTCTTAAGACGAGATTTACATACATTTACTGATCACTTTGGTATGGTTTATCAGTAACGTTTTTTTACGTTACATACACTATCATTTATTTATCTAATAACTACGAGATATAAATATATATTTTTTAAATAATATATAATATAAAAATTCTTAACCCGAGAATGTTTGTTTTTATTTAAAAAAATGCTTCTACCATCGCCCCCTGGGAGGAGATATCACCCACTTTGGCAATCGCTGATTTAAACAATACTCAAGGCAGCTTCTCGTTAAATCTCAAATAAGCACTTCAAAACACATACAATTTTATTGGTGCGTGGTGTCTTCGCTAAGCTATGGGGTTAGTCTCATCTCTACGGAGTTTCTGTTTTCCTGGGAGTTATCCGTACAGAAAGCTTCATAATACAATATTTACCTTAGGAACACCGCAAAAGTGGCTGAATTCCACCAATGTTTACATTCAAATATACTAGAGTAATTATTATTGGGCAAAACTGGAAGCTTCGATTCAATTTCAAATATTCACATTTCGTGATGGTAAAGATTTTAGCTTTGTTTCGAACTTTCGAATTCGACAAAGTACAAAAGGTGCAAATTTGATTTGATGATGTCAGAGCTCACTGTTAGAGTAAACATTCTTTATCTTTCCGAAGTGCTAACGTTTAAGTCTTGAGGTCTTCAATCGGTGATTCTCACCTGCCGACGTATTTCTGCCGGCGCAAGTCTGTCGACGTAATGCGACGTATCTCTCCCATTATACAAATCGCAAGTGCGCCCTACTGTCGAATTTGGCAGCCATCTCTGGTCCGGAGCCCCTAAATACCTGAAAAAACCCTTGACTCTGTGCAGAAACGGGCGGTCCGTTTGATAGATTCCCAATCTTAACAAACGGACTGCAATCTTTAGAGCACAGACATCAGGTAGGTACGCTGTCCTTGTTCTATCGGTATTACAATGGAAGATGCTCTGAGGAACTAGCGTCATTGATCCCTTCGGCACCGGTGCGTAGTCGGGATAAACGCACGCCAAACGCGCGCCCAACATTTGTACACGGTTGACATTTGTCACATGAGAACGGGTCGCTTCTACGATTCGTTCTTAAGTTCAACAGCTCGGCTGTGGAACGAACTGCCGGCCTCTGTGTTTCCTCCCTCCTACAACATGGGACTCTTCAAGACCCATGTTCACTCCTTCCTCTCCACAAAAAGACCCTCCACACAGCATCCCCAAAGATGACACAGGCCCTGAGGGAAATTATTTTCTTCAGGGTCTCCTGTGTGGATTTAATATTAAAAAAAAAAAAATTATAAATAAAAACAAATCTGAAACGGTTTTTCAGCAAATCTCAAAATAGACATGACATAATTAAATAATGTATTTATCAAGCAGTGTGTGTAACACATTGTTTTGTTGTGGTGTCTTCAAAAATTGGTCATAATCCGGGATTGGACCATGGAGGTCGTCAAATTCTCAAAGCTGTCACACAAACTGTCCTTTTTTCACTAACTTATGTAAATATTTCACTGAAATCTTAACAGATATCTCTATGAGTTCGATATGAATCGACAAACTGTCATATCGGCCGAAAAAGCCGGGGTGTTGAAAATTTAAATTAGATTTCGTCAATTTCTTCTTCGAAGTTTTTTTATATTTTTTAACGCTTCAACCACAGAATAATAAAAGTGTGAAATCTTTATGATACCAAAGATATCAAACGCAATTTGAAAAAAAAGAGACTTGAAAAATGAAAAAACAAAAAAGTTTGTTGACAATGACGTTCTTAATACATTTGTCTAATAAAATATATTTTTTAATTTTTATTCGTTTTCAGTAATTAATTTATTTATAAGAGAACCATTTAAATTTTTTTTTGCATCAATATTTTAATATTACAAAAAATGTTTATTTCTAATAATAAAATATGGGAGCGTATTTCATGAACTTTCTAAAAAGTTTTTTTTTAATTTTCGGATACGTTCAGAAATAATCCATTTACTTGGATTTTATTTAAAAGCAGAAATATTCCGACCGTCTGACAGAATATGGCTGAGGACTGAGGAGTTAATGTTTTACCTATTATTATTGATAATAAAACAATACAAATAAGTTTTTAACTGAGTACCATCTTCAGATTGTTTTATTAAATATTTTTACCGGGGGTAATCACTGTCAATCACTATGAACAAGTTAGCAATTGCTGCATGTTTAGCTTTTTTGATGCTGCGTGGAGGTTATTTTTAAGGAGAGGAAATTCTGAGAAGGAAAAGGGTATGAGGGGTGGGTAGAAATCTAGGAATCAGTGTACCCATAAATATATTCCTCGCTGTGCAGCGCAAATACAGGGTGTATCGGCACGTACCCGACAAACTTTAACCAGCTATCCTTACCACATTTGGAGTAAAAAATGTTATGGGCACTTTGCAGTCCGGTGACATTTTTTTTAATAAAAAATTTACTATTCATATTTTCACCACATGTCATCACTGTTTTATACTTTGTCAAAGTTTGAAAACCCATCTGGCAATATATTATTCGAGTTTCGTTGAATAATATACGTACGTACCTACATTAGCGCGCTTTTGCGATCACAACGAAATGGCATATTATTATTTAGTGTGTATGAAAGAGCGAACACGCTTTTAGACACACTTGCTAATAACAGCTGTTGAACACGAGAAACAATGCCAATGACAGTGACGGAGTGTGGATTTTTTTTATCATTTTTTTTTTTAATTTAAAAAAAATGTTACCGGACAGCAAAGTGCCCATAACATTTTTACTCCAAATGTGCTAAGGAAAAGGTGGTTAAAGTTTGTCGGGTACGTGCCGATACACCCTGTATATTAGGGTGTTTATAAAATTAGTTTTTATTATCAGCTGGAAATATATATTAAATGGATTAATGAAATTAACCGCTATGCATAAAAACATTTGTTTATCATTAACAAATAATTCAACACAGGAAAAAATAGATAATAATAATTGGTAGGTTAATTTATTACCTATCAAATTAACAATTAATATTCCTCCCTCTTCTGGCGCTTGTAAAATTAGATTGTTAATGTAAATTTTAGTTATAAGTTTCTACATATGTAAATATATGTTTTATTTAGATAGTAGTTATAGGCCTTAGTCGTAAGTCTCTAGATATAAGTCTCAGACGTAAGTCACTAGTTTTAAGTCAGTAGTTCTAGTGTTAACTATTTAAGAAATATATTTGTGCAGCGCCCTTGAGGTGATTTCTCTCGAAAAAGGCGCTATATAAATTAGCCAAATATTATTATTATTATTATAACACAAAGGATAACAAATTATTATAAGCATTCATTACTCGCCTGAAATATCTATACAAATTGAAAATATCTCCCGAGTAAAAATAAATGCCGCCGACAGGAATTGAACCCGCACCTTCTGATGTCTGGTCAGGTGCTCTGCACCACTGAGCTACGTCCTTCACAAATCCACACAAAAGCTATAATCTGTGTGACCGGAACGCACGGAGCCCATGTCCCGACTTATCGAGAGTGTTGTCCGCTGGGTTGTTTTCCTAGGCGATTAAAGTTTACGACGCCGACCCGAGTGCAAACGCTTGTAAGGCCGCTAATTGCGAGAGCGAATTGCCAATCAAATGGATGTAGCCTTTTTGTAACACGGGCATTAGTTTATTGTGCGTTAGGTGAGATGTAACGGAACAAGTAATGCCTAACACAATTCTGTGATAAGTACTACAAAAAATTATTTGAAATTCGAAATGATCGATTATTAAGAACGGGTTGCTTCAGAGAATTTGAACAGTTCTTCAAATTTCAAAATTATTTTTCAAGTTCTGTGAAAGATCTTTTCGAGTTCTGTTATCATTTCAGTTCTGTCTTATAGTGATATAAAAACAGAACTTGAATAGGACTTTCACAGGATCCGAAAATGAACGTTGAAATTCGGTGAAACAACCCATTTTAACATATAAACTTGTATTATTCTTCAGTTCGAAGTCAAGTCGAACATAATTCTTCCATCTAGTCACCTCACTTTAAATTCAGCATAAATTTCTAATTATTTTAATGATAAACTAAAGTTTATCACAAGATTTTGTGCATAGCATTAAGGATAACAAATAATTATAAGCAATAATTAGTTGCTTTACATATCAATACAAATTGAAAATATCTCCGGAGTAAAAATAAATGCCGCCAACGGGAAAAATAAAGTTTGTTGTTTACAGGTGAAAAAATATAATAAGCAGTAATTGTTGATTGAGGTACTAGTACATTTTGAATTATTTGACGGGTTGGAAATAAGCCGACATAGCTCAGTGGTTTCAGAGCACCTGATCGGACATCAGAAGGTACGGGTTCAATTCCCGTCGGCGGCATTTATTTTTACTCGGGAGATATTTTCAATTTGTATTGATATTTCAGGCAACTAATTATTGCTTATAATTATTTGTTATAAATTTCTAAGATATATCTCTAAATAGTATAAAATAAAGTCTTTATTCGCGTCTGTCTGTTTGTGCGCTTAGTTCTTCTAAATTACGCAAAGGATTTTGATAGGGTTTTCACAATCATTTAGAGAATTTCTTCCGGAAAGTTTATATATACTTAATACATGCATATTACATTCATAGAAAGTAAAGAAAAATCGATGTTCATCCTAGAATTCACAACCTCAAAACGTTTTTAATATTTCTTTTATATATTCAATAATATTACAGGGTTTTCCAATAAGAGGTGTTTTTTTGATATTCAATCGTAAAAGATCAATGGTTTCGTTGTTTGTGTGGCACGTAGCGTCGTCTTGTTGAAAGTAAACGTTGTCCAGATCAATACCATCCCATTCCGGCCATAAAAAAATCATTAATCATCTCTCGATAGCGCAATCCATTTACCGTAACTGTTGTTCAAGCCTCATTCTCGAAAAAGTAAGGTCCAATGACTCCGCCGGACCATAAACCGCACCAAACAGTCACACGTTGAGGATAGAGAGGCTTTTCAACAATAACTCTTTGGTTTTCCGAGCCCCAGATGCGACTATTTTGCTTGTTGACGAAGCCACCGAGGTGGAAATGGGCCTCATCACTCAAGATGATTTGCATTTGATTCACTCAAGTGAATTTTAATAATTTCAATGCGTTGTTGAAGCGTGTATCGTTATATTTTTATTAGTGGCGTAGTTTCTACTTGTCAAATGTAGTAAAATGACAGCTTCAAACGCAACATCTACCGAAAATCTACGCGGGCTATTCAAAATAACACCTCTTATTGGAAAACCCTGTATTATTCAATTTATAAAAACAGTTTAGTTATAAACAAGTTCTGCTATGTAATTAATAGTATTATTGAATATATAATAGAAAGAAAAAATAAAATGGAGTTCTACAAAATAAACTAAAAAAACAATAAATAATCAAAACTTTTCTCTAAATCATTCACAACCCCGAACAACGCCGGGTACACGTCAGCTAGTAATTTATAAACTTGGTCTATCAATAGAAACTATAAATTACACTAACACTTGATGTAAAATTATTAAAACTCTCGGATAAAAAGAAGACTTGTTTCCGACTTGACGTTCATTTTTTAAATTATTAATGTTATTATATCTACGCCGTTACGCGGGAATATTTGGCGGTGCATAATCACACAACAAGATTCACTGAAAATAAGGGCCTCATTATTCCAAGAGTAACAAATAAGTATGGAAGCCGAACGCTTAAATATTTAATACCAGAGATTTTCAATAAATTCAATAATTCTTTTAAACCTCAGAATAATGAGAGACCCTGCCCAAAAACACTAAGCGTTGGCTAATAAGCGACGAATCAATGTATCTCTGAACTTTATTATTGATGTATTCCTGAACATCTCAACGTACCTGCCTAAATAATTTGTATATAGGTAGGTACTTTGAGATATATTATTTTGTGATATTGTTTATTGTATAATTTTGTGTCATACATGTATTAAAAATTAAAAATGTTTATATATATTATTTGTAGAACCTACAGACAAGCCGTCATGTGTGACAGCTTTGTGGGACTGCATAAAACTTGTATCTTTAAAAATTTATAATAAATAAAAAAAAAATTTAAAAAAACTTAACCCATGAACCAACAACAGAAGCAAACCACAAAGTGCCATTTGCTTTCTACGCAAAAAGAAAAGGGATTAAAATGGTTTTACAACTCGCCTCGCCTTTTTCGGTTCCACATAATTTTGCGAGATTCGTTCATCAAAGTAGCATAATTAACATTATTAATGGAATTATAGACTTTTTTATTTTCTATGTCTTGTTCTGTTTCAAGTTTCGTTTAGATTTATTAGTATTATCTTCTTCTTCAATGCTACAAAAATGTAGAACTTAAAAGCTTAAAGTCTAACAATTATTTTTTCAATATCATTACTTTACACTTTCCAACCACTTCCATTCCTTATAGAATTTACAAAAAAAATATTGGTAGCATTTCTTGCTTTAACACACTAAAAATTGTGTATTTTTAAGTGCTAACCGTTAATATTAAAAAAAAAACATTTACGAAACTTTAGACGGATTGAAAGCTTTTAGGAAAGAAATAAAGCATTCATCGCGAAGATGGATAATAAAGCATGATAAATCTAAGCAGAATTCTTGCCTGAACAGACTATGCAATAATTAGAATAGCGTATTATCCAAAGATGATATTTTCAGTTGCGAACTTACCAAATACAATAGGTCCATAAAATAATATTTCTCTGATGGTTTGTGAATAATGTTTATGTCTCTATTGTTTATATCTCTATTATGATTTGATTTATATGTACAACTCTCTACATAGCTATAAATGTATTGTTTTGTAAATTTTTCGATTTATATAATCTTTTGTTTTGTATAATTTTTTAAATTCATATTCCTTTCTTACAAATTTAATTTACTTATTCCATATTATGCTGTCTCAGTAGAGGTAAAGTGACAAGGAGGAAATCCATAATTGGTTTTCTTTTGGCTATATAATACTTATTTACAAACTGATTAAATGTAAACTGTCGGATTTCCCGAAAATTAATAAAATGTTTATTTTTAAGCAACAATTATCAGCCTGAAACACACTATATAAATTGAAAAAATCAATCAGAAAAAAAAAGGCCGCCGACAGGAATCATGGTCAGTTGCTCTGCCAATTGCGCTACGCCGGCTTATTCAAAACCCGCCAAATTATTCATTCAACAATCATTGATCATTTTTATAAGCAATAATTGTTCGCCTGAAACACTCATCCACATTGAAAAAATCTCCTGATAAAAAAAACATGACGCCAACGGGACGTTGGCGTTGTCGTTGTCGTTGTCCCGTTGGCGTCATGTATTTTTTATCAGGAGATTTTTTCAATGTGGATGAGTGTTTCAGGCGAACAATTATTGCTTATAAAAATAATTGTTATCCTTTGTGCTATGCATAAATAAAATCTTGTCTTAAAAACATTAATTTATCAAAAAAATAATAATTAATCATTGATCGTTAGATTTTTTTTTTCACAAGAAAACAACAAATTTTATTTTTGCGGGAAAGGCATTGATAATGCTAAACTCCTACTAGATGGCGTCGAGACATATTATATCTTCATTTATTGGTAAAAATATTTTTACTTGTCAAACATTATTATTTTTAATGAAGCACCTGAACGGCAATGAGAAGGCTAGAGGTTCAATTCCCGTCGGCGGCATGTATTTTTTCAATGTATGTGTTTCAGGCTAGTAAATATTGCTTAAAAGTAATATGTTATCCTTTGTGCCATGCACAAAAAACCGTATCCCTAAAACATTAGTTTATCATTAAAAAATAAAACGTTTATTTATTTACGCCCTTAGAGCCTTGGCATAAATAGGTCTTTATAAATTATATTAGTGCATTAAAATTTATACAATATAATAACATTATTATTCCTAGCTGCGTGAATGGGATAGATAATTCGATTTATCCATTTTGTGGCACGCATACAGAAAAAAATAGAATATAAAAAAATAACAGTACAAAAACAACAAAAAAAGTACGAGAAAAAAAAAGTAATGTATAGGATTTTCCAATAAGAGGTGTTATTTTGATATTCAAAGAAAAATGCCATTTTTTAATATAAATGATCGAATGTTTATTTCATTATAAAGAGGAAGGTATGCCGTTAATAGTGAAAAATAACATCAGTCAAATGACCACCACGACCACACCAACAGGACCATATCCTTTTCATGAAATTTTCCATAACCAAATCGCAAAGTGGCTGCCTTATGTCCTCGATAGCCTCACGAATTCCATCTTTGAGGTCTTGAATCGACGATGGGCTGTTAGCGTAGACCTTCTCTTTCACGTGGCCCCAAAGGAAGAAGTCGCAAGGTGTTAAATCACAAGATCTCGGTGGCCAATTGTGATCACCTCTTCGAGAGATAACACAGTCCGGAAACTTTTCTCGTAAAAGATCAATGGTTTCGTTGCTTGTGTGGCACGTAGCGCCGTCTTGTTGAAAGTAAACGTTGTCCAGATCAATACCATCCAATTCCGGCCATAAAAAATCATTAATTCCTTAATTAATATTCAAAATAACACCTCCTATTGGAAAACCCTTTATATGGTAAGAATCAACATAAAAGTAAGTTGCAGATTATATAACATACATGTATATATATTAGCGAACCAACATTTTGGAAAATTCTAATATAAATTATAGTGTGAAATAAATGAAAATATCAACAAACTGAATTTATTTCCAAGCCTATGTAGCATTTAGACTCTAAAATGAATGAAATAGTTTGTTTTAAGCGAATAAACAAAGAACAACTCTGGAAATCGATACGATAGTTACGATTTGGTACTCTGAACGTTATTAGTTTTGTTGAGTAAAGTGCATCCATTTGAGCCATTAACTACGTTATTTGTATAAAAGTAACAAATCGATCGAGGTTCTATTGCAAGAGACTAACTAACTAACTAGCAACCATCACGCCGATTTTTCCGCAGGAGTATGAGGTGTGGCACACATTAATATTCATACATACTCTTATATAATTCTGACTCTTGACATGGCCCAAAACAACCAACCTTCTAAATTCCACTAAGATATTTTAATACTAGTGGACCCCGCAGTGCTTCGCTATTGCTAATATCTTTCTCAGGCGTCTACGACTTCTTCCACCATTCAATACTGTATACCAGAATATTACTGTTAAAAAACTACATTACATCGACTTGAATTTGACTCAGTATCTCATTCAGGTGCAGAGATATTGCGGTAAGTATTCCTCGGGCGTCCCTGACTTTTTTTACCATCCAAACAAATTTCTAAACACTCCTGCCACTAATAAGAACAAAATTTGAATCAAAAATAAATATTAAGATTTGTACAGCGCCCTTGAGGTGATTTTTCACAAAAACGGCGCAATAGAAAGCATCAAAATATCATTATTATTTATAATAACTTGATATAATAACATGTGGCCATTTTCCGTGCAAACTTGTAAATAATATGGGCAATCTTTTTCAGCGAGAAAGACGTAAAATTGGTGCAAAAAAAGTGGGGAGAAGTGAGAATATGCCTGACGACTTCAAAGGGAATAGAAATGAGGAAGAATGCATTATGCAATGCTTTTTTATACACTCCTCGGTCCGAGAGGAGATTGTTATATATAATAATAAACGACGAGGCACAGCAGAGAAACACGAACAGTCCCATTTAAAGGGGAGCCGACAAGAAAGAAATTTAATAACACAGGACTGTTGGGTTGCTTAAACAATGTTGGTATTGTATAAGGTGTTTAACCCGAAAGTGACGCGGTGAACCAAACATTTCAAAACTACTTAAAAGTAAAAATGTATAGGTTATTTATTTATTTATTTATATTTTACATGTATATTTACAGAATAAAAATATCCATTAACAAAGATACATTATACAATCATAATTGCCTAATTAGCAATTTAAATTTAGTGATGCGCAGGTGGAAAATGTCGATGTCAGAGGCTAGTGAGTTAAGAAGGCCTATCATTCTTCCGAGAGGCATTGCTGATGGTAAGTTAGTCCTACACCTCGGAAGAATGAATGGTTTGTGTCTACGCGCTCTTGCGAAGTTATCAGGGACGTAAAATAAAATTTTATTCAAAATTTCTGGATTGTTGATGTGACCGTTCAACAAGTTATAGGCCATCATCAGCAACGCAGCTTTCCGCCTGTTGACAAGACTATCGATACCTAGCATTCCGCAAAGGAGGGCTGATGGGTATAAATAGGGATAGTACCCGAAGTCTCTAAGATAAAGATAACGTAGAAACTTCTTTTGTACTTTCTCTACCATAGAAGTGTACGTTGCATCCCCTGGTCCCCATATTATTGAGCCACTTTCCAAAATACTACGTACTAGGCTAAAATATAGCAAGCGAACCACGGTAGAGCTGCAGAAATGCCTGGAGTTACATAGCACAAATCCAAGCATTCTCAAAGCCCTGCTGCATATCGTTTCAATATGAACGTGAAATGTTAAGTGTGGGTCAAAGGTTATTCCCAAATCTTTCGGTTCAGAAATATGTTTAAGAGAACATTGGGACATCCTATAGTTGTAATAAATCACAGTGTTTGCTCTAGTATAGCACATTATGGCGCATTTCTTAAAATTAAAACCTAATTTGTTAATTTCACTCCATACCACGATAGCATTTATGTCTCTCTGGAGCTGTGCGCAGTTTTCTAAGGTCCGGATTCTTAAAAACAGCTTCAAGTCATCTGCAAATAACAAAAATTTCGCAAACTTTATAGCATGATGAATGTCATTAATAAAAAGGGAAAAAAGTAAAGGACCAAGATTAGACCCTTGAGGAACCCTTTTGTTATAATACCAACAGTATCGATCACAAATCTTTACAGCAAAATTAAATTAAAAACAGTAGTATTTTTATTCTTCCCAGTTCCATAATTGTAAGTAGTGGGTTGTCACTGCGGTTCCGGTTACCGCAGACCGATATTTCGAATATTGACAGCTGTAATTTCATCCGATTTCAGAGAAATGCGTGTAATATACACAATATGTCCACGTTCGGACACGTGATTGCTAGCAAAAGTTGATAGAATGCATTGTCATTGACAGCGAGTCTATATGTCGGGAAGTGGAGTAATTTTCACTTCCAAGAACATTCATTTATTCATTATCAAAAACAAAAGTGAAATTTAAATAAATGTAAGTATTTAAAATTAAGTTTCCTTTTCATAAATGTTTTTAAACCTGTGTACACAAAACAACAATAACTTTGAACACGTAAGTAATGGCAATAGGTAAAGTTACATTATTTTTGCAGCAACACATCTTGCAAGATCTGGGATTGAATCTTCAATTTATAATTTGTTTAATAGTTCCTCTAATGATAACCAAGTATGGAATTTAAAGTATACGGTCCGGGGTTTCGACTCGCCATCCTGATAATTAAATTTGAAAAAAAAAATTACCTAGGTAGTGGGTCCTGGGGACTCTTGTCTCTCGAATATTGTGCTTATGTGAGGGAGCTGTATATACTCCAGCGCTATCTCAGTCAAAATGTAGGAAAGTAATCTAGTTAGTCTAGTTTAGTTTCTAGTCTATAGTTAGTGATAGAGATTATTTATGCCAAAAACGACATTATACAAATCATCCAAATTGTATTCATTAGTTTTACTGAAACTAGCGGGGCTCAGTGGTGAACAAGACGAGAGAGGCAGAAGGGTAAGTTTCGATGTGGGTCTCATGAACCAACGACGTCTCTTAAGGGTTAAAAATGTATAAGACAATTCAAATTGGTCCAATTAGAGGCAGAGGAACACGATTTTATTGGAAAATTTAATATATTTGAGACCGAAAAAGACACGGATAGAAAGATAAATGCAGAAAATTCAATTAGTAGAGAACTAAATGCAGTTGTCTGATAAAAAGATGATAAAGAAAGCCCCGGCGTTGCTCTAACATTATACAGAGTTTTTAGAAATAAGATGTAGAGAGTAATTTTGCTCTTATTTCGAACGTCAAGAAATATCAAAATTCTGCACACTTCCGTACTCTCTTTTTCAAACAAAAAGAGAGTAGACTTACTCACATTCATCATTAACTCATTCTTCATGCATACTTCGTTCAACCTAGACACAAGAGAATGTAGATCTTCCATACTGTTAGAAATCAGCACCGGCATACAACAGGCTTTCAGATTACTCAATTTCGCGACCAATCCAACCTCTTTCGATATATGAATAACAACGGTGACATTACGCAGCCTTGCTTAACACCTTTTGTGATGTCAAACCACCCCGTAAAACCACTTTTCATCCAAATGCTCCCCTCATATGCAATTGCCTGTATGAGATTTGTATTCACTCCATACTTGGACAACTCTAATTATATACGATTTAAATTTCGAATTCAATCTAAACTGCAAAATTTATTAAAAAAAAATCTTAAAGACTGTTATCGTTGAAAATTATCAATTTCTTATTCCATTTTCCTCTGATATCTTGTTCATAATTAATTCGATATCCGAATGTTCCTTGTAGGTTGGTTGCAATTAGTAAGTTTCCTCGTGGCATTGTACGCCAGTCGAGTTGTTTAGTTAAATCACATCGATAAATTGGATGCTCTACAAAACCGTGATGTCCGCGTCTGTAGCAGAATTAACATCGTTAGATCTGTGCAAAATGTGCTGACTGTACCTCCTTAACTGTACAGTTCCTCTACTGTTACACCTCTGCACCGAAGCAGAGTTAAATTCTGTTATTTCTGAGAATTGCTCTAATATTCAACTGGGTCAGATTTAAAATATTTAGCTCTAAGTTTTGGACATTTTACGTCTTGGCTTAGATTGGCTGGACATGTTTAGCGGGTGGACGAAGGCAGAAAGGGTAGAATAAATATTAAAAAGAGTCGAGGACTCCTTATAAAGAGATGACACGACCAAGGGAAGAAAATGCTTGGTTAATTGAATGGAAGAAGTAGAAATAGGTGACGCCCTAGCTGTGGAGTCGGGTTATGTCAAAGGTCGGCATAAGAGAAGAGTACTTACGTATTGTAACGATGTATGAATGAATGACGCCAGAATATGCCAAGGTAGAGTTGTAAGGTTTCACGCTCTCAGCGTACCAGTGGCATAGTGGTTGAAAAGCTATACCTACCCCAAGATAAATTATCCATAAGAAGAAATAATGATAGAATAATAAAAATAGGCGAAAAATTTCTGATCAAACTGTATATTTGCAATTTGAATGTGAATTTCGTAAGAAACTGATTTCTTTTCGCCACAAAAAGATGACAATATTTCAATGCACAATAGTGCTAATCGAATATATCAGAAAACTTATTATTTGTTTCACATTTCTTGTTCTGCTTTCAGTTTGATTGAAAAAAAAAGTTTGAATACCAGCAGTTTAAATAAGAATAACATCACTTTCTCTCATTGTTATTATTGATACCCACTCAATGTTTAAACGTTAACTTAGAAAATATTTCAAAAAACACTTTTTGTATCTGTAAGTAGTTGAACTTTATCAGAAATGCTTTTATTATACTGTTAGGTATTTTATTTATTTGGTCTTATATTTTTAATGTCGTTATTTTATTGGTCCATGTTCCTAACACTGTAATATATGAATGAATGAAGACTATTTATAATGCAAACAAACAAACAAAACGAACTTGAATAATTACACAGCCTACTTCTGGTCACAGATCAATGCACGCCACTGCTGTCTATATCAGTGGAATGAACAGTTGGTCAGCAACACAGAGTTAATTATTGAAAAATAAAATTTACATATGCTTATTTTCTAACTAAATACGGTAGCGATAACGAATAAAAAATAAATCTATCTTTAACAATCCTGATTAGTCAGTCGTCATTTTGTTAAATTCGAAATACCAGGAGCACATAAATCACACCGGGTGATAGCAGCAAGGGCGGCTTTATATGTTCTGATTCCGTATAACAAGAAGTGCTGTATGCTTGTGTTCGTGTGCAACTGTGTTTGTGTTTCTGCTTTCTGTGCCCCGGATAAAGTGTATTATGTGTCCATGCGCGGAGATTTGTAGGTTTGCTGGGCTGGGTTTTTGGACCTTAGCTTTCAAAATATAAAAAAAATCGAATGATTTGTTTATTAATAATAATTATGACTCCTTTTTATCACCGGTGCTCTTTGAAATGGCAGAAAATGAATTGTAATTTAGGCATTAAAAAAATAATTTTACTCTTTCAGGCTTGCGGCAAATTTAAAACCATTTAAAAAAATATTAGTCTGAATGCTGCAGAAATGAGATCCATGGGGCGTATATGTGGTAAAACCATGTATGATCGTGTGATAAATGTGGAAATCAGCAAAGAATGCAAGGCTGACGTAAGCGTAATGAATAAGATTAAGAAAGGGACGCTTAGATGGTTTGGGCATGTGCGAAGAAAGGAGTGTAAGGAGAATATATGACGCAAATGTGAATGGTAGCAGAAGTCGTGGAAGCCCGAGGAAGACATGGCACGATCAAGTGAACCAGATACTTGAGTCGGCCCTGTAATAATATAAGAGTATGCATGAATGTGAATGAGGCAAGGAGTGTGTGCCAAGACTGAGTTATTTGGTGGTCCGTCCTCCCTGCCTACCCCTGCGGAGAAACGGCATGATGGTTGGTTAGTTAGTTGTTGGTCTTTTTTAAAACAACGCTGATTATAACAACATCACTATTCTTTATTGATTCGAATCTCATGCCGATAATCTAACAATGTAGTAGTTAGTCCTTCTAATCAAGTATTATTTCTAAAAATATGTACGAAATCATTTTGGTCTACGTTAGGCGCCAGTGTAAAATCTAGCCTTGTATCGCTTGGTGTTCCCAGAAGTTATAACCACCGGTTTGCTCTGTGCCCCGGTCCGCTGTTCATCTCCTCTGCTCGTGCTGCGTTGGATTGCCGCAGAGGATGCATGCGCGGAGGTGAAAATGTTATCCGAAAAACCATATGACCGAATCGTGATCCGATTCGAATTTCTGACTCCCTGGCATTTGGTTCGGTAACATATTACAAATTATAAATCATAAAGGAACAGAAAAACAATCCTTAACAGACTCTAACTCAATATTATATGTGTATGAAGTCCGGCAGATATACGCTAAAACAATCCTTACTTATACAAACGAACATAAATACTACAAAAAAGTATTAAACATTCGCACTACTAGAAAGAATTCCTGCAACTAATACTGCACTCACCACAAATCAAAGCTATTGATTTCACCAGACCATTCTGACCCTCAGAAAACGGATAATATTTTGTAAACATCTCAAAGCCAAATATAATATTTATTTAATATCAACGGTATAAATATACCATAAACAATGATAACATGTCACAGTTAAAATCTTAGAAATATTTTAAAAAAAGAATTACAAATATATGTGGCATTTGATTGTGAAATGACATTAGAGAGTAAGTAAGTAAGTAAACAAGAGATACAAGTACATAAGTTTCTATAGTGCAAATAAGGTAGAATTAGATTAAATTAATATTGATTGAAAAGATTTGATAGCATAGCCCTCTTGTACCTACCTTGCGTGCAGTTAAATAGATCTGCCACATCTGCGTATCTATTACTAATTGAAAAATATATTTAAAATAATTGATAGGCTTCTGCAATATCAAAGTATTACTTAGGAATTTTCATGGACAATATTGAAATGCGTTCAAAACTTCTAAAACCTAGCTTTATACACTGCACATGAAGGTATTCATGATTTCACTGAACTGCTATTGTAGTTGATCGTATCCTAAGGGTTAAAAGTAACTTTAAAATTTACATTACGACTTGATGTTGTGTTGCAGTAATATATTTAATTAAAAAGTTTATTTCTATTTAATCATTATTTTTTATATTACCCACGCACAGGATTCGATCATTATCTGCGGCGAAACTGTGTGATAGTTAGTTAGTTAGTTTTAGAGTTATTGCAATATTGCACACACACCTAAATTCCTTAAAAAAATGATTATAATATTATATTATTTGCAATTTAAATCATTTTAAATTCAAATTAAAAATTAATTACGTCAAGTGAACAACAGAGAGCAATCTCGGAGCCATCGAGAGCAAATTTGGGAACTTAATTAAAATCCAGAATTTTAATACCCCGAATTCAACTGGGAAATGAAAGTTCTTAATTCATACATCAATTTGGTTCAAATGAGCCATTTCCAAGGAAAAACAGATCGAATAACAGGATTTTTTGTGAAAGGGAGCGGTTTAATTCTAACGATATTTTATCCGCTACTTTCTTAATTATAATGAATAAAAAATATTCCATGAATAGCATAAAACTGAAGTTAAAACAATATTCTGTGGAAATTCGCGAAATTGTTTTGTAATATTAAAATATCCAATCAAAGGGTAATTTAGAAGGTTGGTACCATTAGAACTTTAATTTTTTTTGGGTAATAAGTAGAATCGGCGGAGAATTCGTTAAATAATTTAAATTACTGTAATACGACACACATGTTTTAAAGGCACCACTTTTAAGGCCACATCACTTTCAAGACCATGTCGACACTATTTTTTTAAATTATTAGTATATATATATTAAAATTATAGTTCTCAGAACAGTATAGTTCGCGCCAAAAATTGAGTCTCTAATTTTCTCTCATTTAATAAATCAAAATCAAAAATTTCAGACGGTGAGTTGCACAACTTTAGGTCCTTGCTTCTAACGGTGAGTTGCACAACTTTAGGTCTTTGCTGTTAACGGTGAGTGGTAGAACTTTTTTCTATGGAATTTGCAACAATTCAAAACAACAACTTCAACAATAGTATCTTACCAAAAATCCAACGCAAAATATCAGCGTCCATATTCCCATAACATCCTAATACCTGGCGCTTACCTGAAACAAGAGAAAAACAAATTGTTAGAAAATGAATCCTAATCACTTTATAATGAAACATTGACAAATTAAAAAATGCCAGGAAGGCAAAGCACGAGAAAAATAAAGCACGTCGAAGTGAACGCGCAAATATCAATAAAAGAGTACTTTTAATTTTATTATTTTAGAAATAAATAGTATTGTAGGAGGGGGTTACTTTATGCACGTACAGTTTACTTTATGCCACTTCCGAAAAATTCTCCAATGCCATCTATTTGTAATAAGTAACCATGAAGCCGTTTCCCCACAGAGGTAAGGCAGATAGGACAGACAACGCCAAACAACTCGGTCTTGGCAAACACTCCTTGCCTCATTAACATTCATACATTGTCTTATACATACTCTATTATTCTGACTCTCGAGATGGCCCGACGCAAGTATCTGATTCACTTGATCGTGCAATGTCTTCCTCGGGCGTCCCCCACTTCTGCTACCATTCACATCTGCATCGTATATTCTCTTTACACTCCTTTATTCGCTCATTCGCTCTACATGCCCAAACCATCTAAGCGTCCCTTTCTTAATCTTACTCATTACGCTTACGTCAGACTTACGGATCTCCACATTTCTCACACGATCATACATGGTTTTATAACACATACTATTTCTTATACATTATTTCTCTTTTAGCTTTAAGTGAGTCGGTCATGGAGCATGTCTTCTATAAGTTTCAATTGGTTTGTGTGTGATTCGACAGAAGCAGCTCGTTTTGAAGTGAGTTTTTTTTTAAAACTTGTACGATGTAATCCTATCGCATGTGTGGTTATTTTTTAAATATTTTATTTCCCTATTCAATTTCCAGATGTGACCGAATCTTTCTTAGTGTTGACACGAAAAACAAAAAAAAATATTGAAAATAATTGTAGGGCAAAGGAAATATGTTTGATGTGAGTCCTGATAAAGTTTCCATATCGGGATCGGTACGAAAAAACGCATCGTGTAAAACGGACTATTAATCTCGAGCGTCATTCTTCGACACGTCACGGGGACGTCAAATTCATATATTTTTTCTAATTTGTAATTTAAAAAGAAACAGTAGTAAAAAACAAGAATATTTAAACAAAGCACATAAAAATGAACGTGCAACAGACGATAAATATCATCAAAGAAATAATACAAACAGATGTACGACAGTAGGCAAAGGTACACAAAACATTACACGAAATAACAAATATAACAACGAGTATAGCAGTTTCATTTTGAAGCCAGGACGTGCTGTAGTAATAATAATAGCCGTTGTCCCCAGCGAGTGAGAGGAGGGGAAGCCGAATGACAAAAAAACTTTAGGGACATCTTAAAACTAAATGGGCCCATCGCTAGACCTTGCGTACACCCGGGCGTAGGTACGTTTGGACGACGATTGAAGAACTTTGGAGAGCATAATGTTACCTTTAAATTTAACGATTAAACTTTACAGATAAGACAAAATACTCAAACAACTAATTAAGAATATTGGATTCATACAAACATCACATGTTGTTATGTGCCACCACATGCATATTATAATAAATAACGATAAATAGTTATGAGTGACACTCGGAAGCAGGTGGATGAGTTTGTGTATTTGGGAAGTATGTTTGCGAATGATGGGAAGGTTGATAGAGATATTGAAAGAAGTGTAAATGAAAGGACTGAACGCAGTTGACGCTAGCAAAATATTGTCCAAAGAAGAGAAGCTAGCAGTCCAAAATGGAGGCTATGGCAGTGAGGCGTGGAACTGGCAGAGGAAAGATGAAAGTAGACTGAATGCCGTAGAAATGAGACCCCTGAGGCGTATTGAGAAGTGTGGAGATCCGCAAAGGCTGATGTAAGCGCAGTGAGTAAGATTAAGAAAGGGATGCTTAGATGGTTTGGGCATGTAGAGCGAAGAAAGGAGTGTGAGGAGAATATATGACGCAAAATGCGAATGGTAGCAGAAGTCGGGGCGTATGTATGAATGTGCATGAGGCAAGGATGGTGTGATATTTATTCTACTCAAGCGAAACGATAGTAAAAGTAGTAGACAAACAGGGAAAACATAAGAAAATAGAAATGAAATAGAAGTGTCAAGTCAAGACCGTGCTATAACATGATACATAATATTAAATTATATACCAGGGAAAATTGTACTAGTCTGAAGTAGGCTGAAACCGGTAACGGTCATAATTAAAAAAGTTTTAAAATGTTTGAATAAATCATTATAATGGAATTCTACAACGAATTGTCAGTATCAAAAAAGAAAGATAAAAATGTGATAAGCGGTAATCCGCCATCTTGAATGGTAAGAATTTCATTCCTTCTGCTGCAATCACTTCGTTTGTATAATCCAGGGTTCGGTCACAGGTAGCCGGCCCCTCCGGTAGATTTATGTGAGTTTACGTCCCCCGCTCTGTTTCGGAGAAAAATCAAAAAGATTTACGGGCGCGCTCATACGGAATATATAACCGGGGGAATTAGCAGCAGGCGGGCCGCGGCCCGACGGACCTACCAGCGGTTTCACCGGTCAAGAGGGGGGATGAAGGGGGAAAAGGACTCTATTAAGGATTGGAGAGGCATTAGAAGAATTCATACGCTGTAAAATGGCGATTTTAGCAAACGGGGTGGAAATGTAGGAGGCAATAGAGTAATAGAGGCTATTATAGATTTGAAAACTGTAATGGATTATTTAAAAAAAAAATAAACAGAACTGTAACACTCAGTTAAATGGTCTGCTGTCTTCACTGACATGGTATTTCTTTTTAAATTTGATAGTCTAGAATAATTGCTTGCGTTGCTAAGGTTACCACGTCGTGTAAGGGTGCGTATAGTTTGCTAAGTTCCGTTCCCATAATTTGTGGCTTGGCTCGCGGAAATTTTGTCCTGTTTATACGCAGCATAATATATGGAATCGGGCCGCTAAAAATAACACTCTTTATGTAGATAGCGACAAGGTTTATATTCCCGCTTAACACCAGCCGCCTGTTTTGATTTATGCAAGAAAAAATATCACCAAAGAGTATGTTTGAATTTATATCATTTCAGGCACAAACATTTAAATATTATAATATCATTTTCTAAAGAACTTAATTTGCCACTTTTCAAGGTTTATTTCATAAACAAAATGCATTCCTTAAGAGACCTAAACTCTACTTTTTAGACTAATCTTCTAATAAATGTAAAATCAATAGTAATGGATGGTAAAATATGAAAAAAAAATATATCAGTGTCCAGTGTATTTACTATAGTGCCCTCTGCGTTCAAAAAGTCATGAACTTTTTTTAATTAAGTGACCTGCCAGGTAAGTATGTTGGTTCTATATCTGTTTGTAAATAATAAAATTAGATAGAGCCTAGGAACTCGTAATAAATTGTACAGCGCCCTTTTGAGGTGATTTACAAATACGGCGCTACGTAAATTATACAATTATTATTATTATGAATAAATAAATAAATATAAAAAATCTATCGAAGCCGGATCGAAGAAAAAGACAAGGAATAAAAATACCCAGACGTTTGGTTAACTATTAATTTTCTCTTCGAAAAGATTTTCTTTACTCAATAATAATTAGGTAAAAAGAAGACGAAAGTAATAACATCAGAGAAGTCTGAGTGAATTGACTGCTTGACTATGAAAAAGCAAATTACGAAGGAAAGATTCACAGATACGAGAGGAACAAACTTCATCACAGTCTGGAGTGCTATTCCTACAATTCAATAAAAACTCACCAGCAGTACAGTCTGTCAACAAAATTTTGAAATTTAATAAAATAAATTTTAAAAAATTACCGTGGCATCACCGATTTTAGAACGAACAGTTGGTGGGCAGACTCATCCTCCGCAAATGCCCGGACAAACCTCAACCCATGAACCCGGGCACCCTTGCTAAGCCACCAAACGTAGCCAACCACTTGGGGAGACCTATGGCAGAGGTGATGGTTATCCAGTAAATGGTTCCCACCTCCCAAATTGTTACAAGTTCGAATATTAAATTTTCTTAGAATATTACGTAAAATCATCTCCTTTTAAGAATTACAAATAAATTCTGAACACCGTTTGATGTGAAAAAAATCCCTTTAATCTTTTTTTTACCTTTCAACTAACTATCTTGATATAAATGATCGCAACGCACTCAAATTATTTTCTACAATTTCTTGACAGACTGTACCTACAGCGGCACCAATAATTGGATCAACTCGCGAAAAAATGCCAATCGAAACTGTGCAACGCCGGGAAATGACTGTATTTATGATTGGATCAAAATCTCCACTTTACTTGGTGATTTCGTTTCCGTTCTTGCTATCTTGCTCGAAATAAAAGTGTATTTCGACAAATTTAATAATGAAAACTTTCGAATCAGACGGAAAAAACATACATTTCGATCATTTTTAAAAATTTATACAAAATTGGAGTATTTATATATAATATTATTCTATTGATATGTGAGACGAAAGTGTGCGATATTGTTACAATCGACATATTATATTATTCTATTGACATGGGAGACGAAAGTGTGCGATATTGTTACAATCGATGTATATTATTCTATTGACATGGGAGACGAAAGTGTGCGATATTGTTACAATCGATGTATATTATTCTATTGACATGGGAGACGAAAGTGTGCGATATTGTTACAATCGATATACTATTCTATTGACATGGGAGACAAAAGTGTGCGATATTGTTACAATCGACATATTATATTATTCTATTGATATGGGAGACGAAAGTGTGAGATATTGTTACAATCGACATGTTATATTATTCTATTGACATGGGAGACGAAAGTGTGCGATATTGTTACAATCGACATATTATATTATTCTATTGACATGGGAGACGAAAGTGCGCGATATTGTTACAATCGATATATTATATTATTCTCTTGACATGGGAGACGAAAGTGTGCGATATTGTTACAATCGATAGAAGTAGGCAGAAAGTATGTCAATCTAATCATCATTATTATAATACACTAGCTGACGTGTACTCGGAATTGCTCGGGGTTATTAATTTTTTGGAGTATGATTTGAATTCATATGAACTTCACTTTTATCTCGTTTATATAAAAAAAAACATTTTTTTAAAGTTAAACCGATTGTTACGATAGCGGCGCGAAATATGAATTATTCATTTTGGAAATTTTTAGGATTTTATTAATGACATTTATTATAAATATTTGAGGCAAACTGGAAAAAATGATTATTTCTCTTTCTAACGTCAAAAAATTACGTACTTCCGAATGATAGATAAAAAAAAAACTTTTATAAAATTTGGAAGCCCGGTCATATATGACCCCAAAACGCTGGAGAGATTAAAAGAAATATCAACTCTACTTTTGCCAGTAATCTTCTAATGAATGTAATATGTAATGGAGAGTAAAATAGCATATGTAAAATCAGTGTTTTTCTGCGTGCAAATTCGTAAATTCGTGTGTTTATATGAAGTGACCTGCCAGGTAAGTGTGTTTTTCTGTATCTGTTTGTAATTAATAAAATTACATAGAGCCTAGGAACTCGTAACAAATTGTACAGCGTTCTTGAGGTGATTTTTCACAAAAACGGCGCTATATAAATAATCCAATTATTATTATTAGTTGAAAGTGAAAAAATTCTTATTTTTTTTTTCAATATTATCAGAAATTTATTTCGCAGACACTTAAGAAGCCTAAAATTAAAACCAATTAAAAACTTATTTTTTGACGCGTGAAATTCCAGTGGGTGTGTGTTGTGAATTTTCATCCATATTTAATTCCTTCAGTGTGTAATTCTGGCAGTGTTGCCCGGGCTGTTGGTAATTGGTATTGAAATTCACGCCTGTGTAAAGTGTTAGTTATAGACACCATTTACTTATTTTGAAAAGGGTCCCAACAGCCCGGAGAGCCAGCGGGAATGTCGAATCTCCAGTACGTGAAATGTCAAGGCTGAATAAAGCAAGGATGAGCAGGAGGTAAGGAAGAACAAGATTAAGAAGCAACTGTATAATTATAGCCGATCACTATACACGGTTAAAAGCACATACAGCAGCATATTTTGTACAAAGAATATTGTAACGAATTGTGTACTCCCATACAGAGATGTGCTTTATTTCAAATAAATCCATTTCAAATGGAAATGCAAAATGAGTATTTTCCATTTTGCATTTTAAATGCTTTTCTCAATGCATTTTCCATTTTAAATGCTTTTTTGCAACATTCTTCCTACTTTCTCCACTCATCTTTTTTTCATAAGCCCCAAATATCAGTCGGTCCTCAACCTCGCCATGAGAGATAATTTACATTTGTCAAGTTGCTCCCTGGTAGGAGCCCTGGCAATTGAGTGATACCATTACAAAAAATACTGATTTAAATACTGAACATGGCCATGACGCTGTAATATTAAATGTTAGATAGCAGTTTCTATGTTTTTACGTTGGCAACATTGGTCCCGCGCAAATTTTTTGTGGTTTCATAATCTGTAGTCGTGGTGTTTTTGGATTTACCATCATGTAATATGTTTGTTCTACATTGATGTCCATTATTAAATGACAAAATTGTTTAGAAATTCTATAATTATTTTAATTGTTTGACCTGAGAAACCATTTTGCATTTTCAATGCATTTTTAAAATAGGTAATTTGCATTTTGCATTTGAAATGCTTTTCTAAAAACCATTTTGCATTTTCAAATGGAAAAGTTTTGACCCATTTCCATTTTGCATTTCAAATGGTTTTGGGTACCCATTTTGCACATCTCTGCTCCCCATATAATTGGTATCATCGCTATAACTGAGCACAAATAATAGTGTAACGAATCGCAATAACCGTGAAATATATTGTAACGAATAGTGTACTAAAAGTGCGTAAAAATAATATTGTAACGAATAGTGTACTCACCTATAATTGGAATCATCGCTATTACCATGTTCAAAATGTATTTCATTACTTTAATAATTATGTGAAATATTCTGTTGGAGAGCCAATAAATATTGCATATCACGAGGACAATACTGCGCGTTTCTCCCAAACTGGGAATCATTATTTTTTGTAATCATTAAAGTGATCGATTTGGGGTATTTTTGGCAAACCCTCACTCTAATACTGAACATTCTACATACATATTTGAAGTAGATTGTAAACGTTCCTAAGCATAATAATTCAATTTTATTTTTGTGGCATGTGCTCCACCAACTAAATCCCGCATGTAAATCGGAATAATTTCGACAAATTCATAAATTTTAAAAATACAATAGCAATAATAGTACCAAGTCGTGACTCTTTTAGAAAAATTAAACAAAAAATATGGGACAAGTGCCATCACTCATCGCTGCAAGTACCGATATTTATTTTTCAAAATCTCGTACTCGTATTAAATTTATTTAAAAAACAAGGCTATGTGAATGAAGTTCGTGCATTTTAACACTGGCTTTAACACGGCCGATTAAATCTCCTGGTTTTAGAATTCTTTTTTCGTTCCTTTTTCCCCCATTTCTGGCCATAAATCACGCCTTTTGGTCCGATACGTGTAACGATACGAATTTTCGAGGCGTTCTGTGTTTTACATTAGTTTTTACGGATTTCGTAGAGTGGTCATTACAGCATTTTACGCTGTGGCAATGGCGTAAAAACACGAGTTTTACATTAGTAAAATAACCCCTGAAAATAGTAGTAAGTATGAGCAGTAGACTAGCGATAGATAAGCCTTAATAATAATGCATTGTACATATAGTTAATTTTAGATATCGACGAACCGGTGGATGCCATCTCTTAGCCATAGTTGATGATAGTTTGTCTCTAGTATACAGGATGTATCGGCACGTACCCGACAAACTTTAACCAGCTATTCCTTAGCATATTTGGAGTAAAAAATCTTATGTGCACTTTGCTGTCCGGTAACGTTTTTTTTTAATAAAAAGATTATTATTCATATTTTCACCACATGTCACCACTGTTTTATCCTTTGTCAAAGTTTGAAAACCCATCTGGCAAATATTTTAATCGAATTCCGTTGAATAATGCACGTGTGTACCTATATTGGCGCACACTTACAATCACAACGAAATGGCACGGCACCATTCGTCTCATTTTTAACTATAATTATTTAGTGTGTGCGAAAGAGCGAAGACGCTTTTTGATATACTTGCTTATAACAGCTGTTGAACACGAAACGCAATGCCAATGACAGTGATGTAGTGTGGAAATTTTATTTTTTTTTGTTTTTAATTGAAAAAAAAAATGCTACCGGACAGCAAAGTGCCCATAACATTTTTTACTCTAAATGTGCTAAGGAATAGCTGGTTAAAGTTTGTCGGGTACGTGCCGATACACCCTGTATAGAGTGAGGAATAAGATAGATCACTGTAAAAATACATTACATACGGTGACCGGTATCTCATCAAAATGGAAGTTCAACACACCTAGAAAAAGTGATATAAATTCATGACAAGTGATGAAACAAAAACTAGGATATAGATTTTATAGGTGACTATTTAAACTACAGGGTAATAATTTCCAATAAGAGGTGTTATTTTGATATTCAATCGTAAAAGATCAATGGTTTTGTTGCTTGTGTGGCACGTAGCGTCGTCTTGTTGAAAGCAAACGTTGTCCAGATCAATACCATCCAATTCCGGCCTTAAAAAATCATTAATCATCTCTCGATAGCGCAATCCATTCACGTAACTGTTGCTCCAGCCTCATTTTCGAAAAAGTAAGGTCCAATGACTCCGCCGGACCATAAACCGCACCAAACAGTCAGACGTTGAGGATAGAAAGGCTTTTCAACAATAACTCTTGGGTTTTCCGAGCCCCAGATGCGACAATTTTGCTTGTTGACGAAGCCACCGAGGTGGAAATGGGCCTCATCACTCAAGATGATTTGCATTTGATTAACTCAAGTAAATTTTAATAATTTCAATGCGTTATTGAAGCGTGTATCGTTCCATTTTTATTAATGGCGTAGTTTCTACTTGTCATATGTCAAAAAATGACAGCTTCAAAAGTAACATCTACCGAAATGGCGGGCTATTCAAAATAACACCTCTTATTGGAAAACCCTGTAGTTAAAGATTTGTACAGCGCCCTTGAGGTGATTTTTTACAAAAACGGCGCTATACAAATCATCATATTACTACACACGTAAAACTGGAAAAGCGAGCAAGGTACAAAAACGATTGTTTGAAGTGCCGTCAAGAACAAAATGTTTAAATTAAGCTCCTATTCTTTCGATCATCCCTCCAAGCGAAGGAATAATATTATGAAATTTATGTCAATGGTTCCTAAATCAATCTAAGGTCTTTGTGACGTATTTTTCTTCGGCGTTATTTCGGTGAAAATAATTTAATTTAATATTTTTTAGACGGTGTCGGGGAACTTGTACTAATCAGTAATCGGGAGAAATTTAAAAAAAATGACTTGTAATTACCGTAATTATTTATGTTATTTAAATTCTATAAATTTATAGTATGAATTATGGCGTAATTAAAACATAATTCAATCGCAGAGCTTTTGGCTACGGCTAACTGCTCTGAATCGTCTGGAGCTAGTGAGACTATGGCATCCCTAATTGGGGTATGGTTGTGAAGTTGAAGGTTGACAAGTATTAGGTATTAGTTTTGTAAAATGATAATGACAACTTTATGTCTATTTTCTAACTAATATCAGGTCCTAAATCTTGAAATAAAATAAGAAAATTTTAAAAAATTACTGCAGAAATGACAGTGAAAATCAAAACAATATCTATTTGACCGCCTCCGTGGTCGATGGATAAGGCTCTCGACCAGCAAGCTAAGGTCGTAGGTTCAAATCCTGGCGTGCGCAAGTACATTTTATTTGATTAAAATGTTTTACTTCACAAATTATTCATTAAAAATAATATATCGTATATTTGCGGCGTGGTGTAATGTGGTGTTTGTATGAATGTGTGTAAGTGCAAGCGAGATAGCATGCTTGCGAGATGCTATAAAAGGCGATGCATACTAAAAACTTACCTTTTTAAGCTGAAATACCCTTAAATTAAATATACCATTCCTAAGAGAAAGTCCAGTTATATCCAATCATGTCCTAAATCCTGTATTTAAATTTCGCTAATAAACAATTACTTAATGTTAATTAAGTGTTATTCTCAAGTGACCTACCAGGTAAGTATTGTACTGTATATTATCTCCATATATAACTATCTATATTACTAACTGTAATAACATAGATCATTGTAGACATGTATTATATATTTGTACAGCGCCCTTGATGTGATTTTGCACAAAAATGGCTCTATACAAATCATACAAATATTATTATTATTATACTAGGATTGTCGCTCTTTTGTAAATAGTAGCTCCCCAAAAAATATCACTACAAGATCATTTATCATTATTGTGTACGACCTTCACCAGGTACAATAATACTGCAGCCACTACACTACATTGGCATACATTACACCACGGTTCAGAATTAAAACGTTGCTTGAAATGCCTTTGGTCGTCTTTGGTGACCAGTTCTGAATAGCCAGGTACTTCCCCACCTTCCTCTTACCCATCTCCTTCCCCTCCCCGCTATCTTCAGCCTCACAACATACCACAATCTGGAATGCCAGTCTCACTGGCTCTAGACGGTTGGGATCAGTTGGAATTCAGCAGTTTCACAAATAAATCAAAAAATCTGTAGGTAATTATCAAACAGTCCGCACAAACTGTATATAACGCGCTTCGTTTGTAAACGAGGCAAAAGAGTTAAACAATGTGTAAGCATGTGAAGTCAATTTAGTTATTTTGTTATTTTCAGGTGATTATTACAACTAAACAGCATTGGCGATAGCAGAAAAATACAAACGACAGTAAAAATAATTGCAGCGAAACGGATGGTTTGAGACACATCTCTGGGAGATCAGACTAAGCAAAGAATAACTACATACTGTTAAAACAACATAAATATCTTTAAAGACGACAGAAGATGAAGATAAATAGAAAACTGTAAAGAAGTCCTTCGAACGATATGAAGAGGGTACTTTAAAATGAGACATCCTTTGATTGGGTGGTCTCTCAATCCTAGACTCAATGAAAACACTACCTTTTCCGTGTCACAGGACGTCAAAACACTTATAAGTAGTAAAATGGTAAAAGGATATTGAGTCATCTTGTTTCATGCGAAGACCACATGTTACCAGCGAGTTCTCATGCCTAATTAACGGTATGCAAAAAGAGACGTAGCTATTCGACCTTTGAAGAACGGTATTTGAGATTTGTCGTCGCGCCGAGATGATGTTTTTTTCGTGATTTTCAAACGGGGCGTTTGTTTCTTTAAAAGCTTTCGGAAACATCTGCCAGTTTTATGTTCTGGAGTTTGTGAAATAAGACAAACAAAAAAAACTACGCCAGATGAGTTGTGGACCAACGCCAGATGATAAATAAATGCTTGTACTTTACACGGTTTTGTAATGTTGGAAATGCGCTAATTAAAAGTTTAGACATCGAAGAGCTCATTGAATAATTACAACCTTTTAAAATTGGGCCGTTTATAATACAGCGTTGTTAGCGAGAAAAATCACTACAAATACGTTTGACATTATTTCTGTCGAATGAGGTGAGGAAACTGGAGGGATTGAGGAAAGGAAGGAAACGAGAAGAGGAAGGTTGGGAAGCAACTGGCTATTCAGATCTGGTCATCAAACACGGCTACAGACATTTCAAGTGTAGTTTCGATTCTAAATGGTGTTCTATCCACAAGGCAATATTGAGAGTATCATCCACCAATGTTATTCTTAAAGATCTAGGTAATAAAGCAAATCATCGTCCTTGAGGTGATTTTTCACAAAAACGGCGCTATAAAAATTATAATTACAAACATGTATTAGTTTAAAGTAATTGGTTAAAAGTCTTAGTTTGAAGTCACTAGCTATAAGTCATGCTCAGAAATCAGTTGCTAGCTATAAGTCCTAGTTGTAAGTTATGAATCTTATAATAATAATGATTGCATCACTTCTACAGCGCCGTTTTCGTGAAAAAATCACCTCAAGGCCGCTTGACTTAATTTATACATTTAACCCATTCCCTCTTGCTTAAACTACAACGTCGATTATTACTAGTGGCTTAAGTGACTTACAACTAACTCTTATAACTCCGATTATCTCAGTTGTAAGTCACTCAAGTTGTAAGTCACTCAAGTTCATATTTTTGTACAATGTTTAAATAGTCGCTGTATAAATCCTAGCTGCTAGTTATTAGTTTTACATCTTAATTATAAGTCACTAGTAATAAATGTTAGTTGTAAGTTACAAGTTATAAATCTTAGTTAAAAGTCACTAGTAATAAATCTTAGCTGCTAGTTATTAGTTATAAATCTTAGTTGTAAGTCACTAGTAATAAATCTAAGCTGCTAGTTATTAGTTATAAATCTTAGTTGTAAGTCACTAGTAATAAATCTTAGCAGCTAGTTATTAGTTATAAATCTTAGTTGTAAGTCACTAGTAATAAATCTTAGCTGCAATTTATTAGTTGTCTAGTCTAAGTGATAAGTTATAGGATGAATAAATTAAGTTGTAAAGTGCCCTTGAAAATAAGAATACCCTTCCACAAAAACGGCACTATTTAAATAATCCGATCTTTACTATTATTTATTATCTATAATCCACAGAATCAAAAGAAAATCATATGATTAAATAATATCGGTCTTACATATTATAAGAAATGAAAAACTCTCGTATGTTTTCAAATTAAATGAAATGTACCAAAAACTTCCCAACTTCTCGCGAAATCAATCATTCAGATAATATGGAATCATTTAATCACACAAAGAAAGACCGAAAACAAAACCACGAAGTGAAAGAAAGATTATTATTTTCAAAAAAATATATTTATCTCTACGTGTGGCGCATTGAGATAACTTAAATTAGGTAGGCCGATAAAAACTTACCATCAAATCGTCAAAATCAAGTTTGAAGCTTACTTTGACTTGATAGTGACCAGCTAACCTAAAACAAATCTCAATTGAATTCGGGAGCCCCCAAAATGAGAAATTTGATTTTTTGCAAAGGAGGACAATCGTCTGATTTATAATCAGTTCTTAACATACAAACCGATTGCCATTTCTAATGCATAGACTCAATTTAGGCACACTGAGTCTGTTCTACAGGTATTTATTTTTTATTTTTAAAAAGAAAGACAAACATTCTCGGGTTACGAATAACCTGACAATATTTGAAAATCTCCTACTACCACCACAGTAAGCTGAAAATGTTGCTTGTGTTGTGATGGAGGACTTAGCCAGCCGAGGAATTGAACACACTACGTCTGGGTGGGATCCAAACGCGATGTCAACTCGGCCACCGACCGGTTGAATGTTAGTTGTAAGTTACTAGTTATAAATCTTAGTTGAAAGTCAGTAGTAATAAATCTTAGCTGCTGGTTATTAGTTATAAATCTTAGTTGCAAGTCACTAGTAATAGTAATAGGTATTGCAATGGAGCTTGCTCGAATGAGGTAGAAAATATTCGTTCGTTCACCAGTGCATGTAAGCGAAACAAGACGGACACGAGCGGAACACCCGTTCAAATTTGATGTGGGCTTCATGAGAAAGGGTGGTTTATACCTTTACCCGCCTCACAACGCTGCCCCAACCCGATGGCTATACACGTTTCCAGTCTCACTGTGCAGACAGAGGCACTCTTGTGAGATGCTACTTTGATATTAATAATATAACGTATGCATAGCGCTGTGTTGTGCTATTTAACTTCAAGTTAACTTTACTGAAACTTATAAATAATGTCTTTATATCAGGAGATTAATATCTTTTATCAGGAGATTTTTCAATGTGGATGAGTGTTTCAGGCGAATAATTATTGCTTGTAAAATAATTGTTACCCTTTGTGCTATGCATAAAAAATCTTGTCTTAAAACATTAGTTTACCAAAAAAAAAAAAAGAATTATAAATAATGATTTCGTATTCTGTGTCCATATTGTTAATATCCCCTACAGTGATCCTGACATCAAAGACATCATGACGTCAAGTTGAAGAAATAAATCGAGAACTAGACATCTAAGGATGCGTATAAAAAGCACAAAATGTCTGCGAGCCGAGCCATTAATTACGGTAAGGAATAAAGTAACCGCAAGCAGCGGTTCGCGACGTTTGCGCTTGGTTTGGTTTGTTCCTTTCAAATTATTCGTGGTTCGGCTCGCAAGTGAATGCGCAGCATAACATTATAGCTAAAAGAAAAATAAATACGCATAAAATATATCACATTTTTATTTGCATAAAATAAAAAGTTATAAACAATTGAATCCTAATATTGGATTTCTCATGGGTAGGCATCTGGGATTTTCCTAACCAATGGCGTTTAAATTTTTCAATAATTCAGCCAAAAGAGAATTTTCCACCCAATCGGGCAAATATAGGAACATTTTATTGGAATAAGTGCTACGGAAATAATAAGCCGCTTCCGCTAGAGATGAATGAATGAGACCTATTCGAGAATATGTCACAAAGGTAGCGAAATACGCGATCAAACCAACTATTCCATATCTCACATCCCACACTCAAAAACTGACTACACACAACATTCATTTTTCACAAGATCGTGCACAATATACAATAATATCTCATTGAAGAAAGATAAAATACTAACAAATCTAAATGAAAAAGAACAAGACACAGAAAATAAAAAGATAACGGACACAAATAGGAATCGAACCCAGCATCGCTTGTCTTACCGCCGAAGCTTAATGCTAAATCACTATTTTGATCAATTTTTATAACGAATTTGTGTACATTATGAATTCCAAAAATATGCTTTAGATAAATTGAAGGTTTTCCTATCGTTTCGCTCGAGTAGAATACAAATAAAATAATAAATTACACAATAAAAATATAAATTTAACCACTAAAAAAAATATGTTTTCAATAGAAATATATGAACGCATAAAGGAAACAACTTTAAAAAAATACAGTATTATAGCTAAGATTATCTGTGACAGTTTCACTCGATTAACTTTTATTAAAATTATTTACAAAATAAATAAAAACCAGTTTTGTGCTTGAAATTGAACGTTTTTAGACTCCGTTTGTCAAGCGATTTTAATACTTATTAACCTACAATATAAGTATACCAAGAATATACACATTTTTGGCTTGTAGCTTCCTCTTAACCACGCGTCAAGACAAGAGATCTTGGGTTCGATTCCAAGTTGTGAACGTTATTTTTTTTTTAAACTTTTGTATGTCTTATTCTGTTTTATGTTTCGTTTAGAATTGTTAGTATTATCTCCTTCTTCAATGATATTTTACATTGATGGGAGTAATCTTCAAAAAAGTTAAGGAAAAAGTTGTTACACAATAATATCTTTTCAGACGCGGATATTTTCCATTTGTCCTCAGGTCAAATCACTAAACGCGTACAGGAAAAAATTAAATCAAATTGTTAATTACGAACCATCTACCAATGCTGTGTGCTTGATGTCAAGTTACTTTATCATTTTCATATTTAGTTGTTTTTTGCTCATTATTTTTTTCATTTTTGAAAATTATTTTACTATGTAAGTATGTATTATTATTATTTAGGTATTTAGTTAACGTTATCTATCTATAAACATATTTTTCATCCGTGTTTATTTAGATTTTATTTTACTGTCAACTCCACTTTTTGTTTTTCCTTGTGAACTTCTTTTCATTCCTTTCATTAAAAACCTAAACCTCCACACCTCATCTTCAAAGATGACATAAGTCTCTGAATGATTAATAATACAGAAAACTAAAATGCTAAAGTTTGGAAATCTAATATTTCTTACTTTATAAAGCTTTTAACGTCATCAAATGAAAATTGTTACAGACCGCCATCTTGAATCAGTAATTACTTTATTTTTCATAATTGTTCTGAAACCTCTCCGCTATGTGACCATCAGGAATTAAGCCCGGCCACACAGTGGTGGTAATATTGTTTGTGGGCCTGATAAAATGACGAAATTTTAATCAATCCAACGAGACGAAACCAATTAATTTTTGATCCGAACGAGCATAATGGCTCGTCATGATTGGCAGCGTTCGTTATGTCCGCCGGTACTACCTCGCTGCAATCATCATCCCACGAAGTGGTGAATTTTAAATTCGTAAATAGAACGTGCATTCGAATCATACGAATAGTAGTTACTTTATGGTTATGTTGATTTTAATTAGTAACATTCGCCGCTTCGACATTCCAGACATATTGACACCGTGGTAAATAATAGGATTTGACGATTTTTTTATGTGTTTATAACATCCCGGAGCCACTGGAAAGATGACATGTCTAATTGAAGTATATTGTGCCGCTAAAGGGTGGGGAGCGTAAGAAGATGAATATGTGAAGGTTGAGATGTCGGGAAATACCTACCTGGTTACTAAACACGGCTAAAGCCATTTTAAGCAAGGTGTCGATTCGGATTTATGCTCCCTCAGTGGGGTCAACTTGAATTGATACAGAATCAGTTTTTACTTGTGATATAACACAGGAGTATTTTTTGTTCAGATCCAGTTGTTCTATGGTATCACGAATTGGAAATTAGGTTATGGTCGATTTTGACATTAGAAAGTTAAATAATGGTTATTTCCAGTTTGCCTCAAATATTTATACTAAAATCCAAAAAATAGCCAAAATGAATAATTCATATTTCGCGACACTATCATAACAATCGGTATAACTTTAAAAATTATTTCTTATTTTTATTATACAAACGAGATAAAAGTACAGTTTTCTTACAAATTCCCCAAACAAAACGAATGTGTTTTCGAAATATCCAGTTCTCTCATTTTTTCTATGATTGGAGTAAAAAATTAAGTAAAAATGTGGTTTTTTTGTTGTTTGTTTTTGGGGTGTTATGCCGTGTTGCGCTAACTCCTTTAGCCGACGTTTCGGACAGCGTTGCAGTGTCCATCATCAGGGCAGATCGTCGGCTAAAGAAGGAGTTAGCGCAACACGGCATAACACCCTAAAAACAAACAACAAAAATGCTTTTGGCCGTGAGAATCTAAAAACTTACCAAAAATGTGGTTGTTTTTTTGACAACATTTTTTACGTTTGATATTAAAATTTTATTATTCAGAAATAGTAATGTTTATTTTAAATGCTTACACCGGAAATATAAGTCTCTAGTTTCTAAAACCGTGTTTGTTTTTATGAAAAATTTAAAAATAAGATTATATAGCGCATTTGAAATACATAGAAAACATTGAAAACTGAACAAATGTGATGAAAGTACTGTAGTGTTAAATGATTAGGGTTAGGGTAAAACCAGGAGAAACGCCACCATCTTTTAATTTTATTGCCATTTTTCCGTAATTGTGTGACGTCGACAGTGAAAATCCTATAAAAATTATTAGCGTAGTTTAGAAGAACTAAGTACACAAACAGACAGACGCGGATAGTGACTTTATTTTATACTATCCAAAGATTGTGTACAATCTATCGTTACACAAAACGTCCCATAAGGATTTTCAACACAATCAATAATTGAGCTACGAATTTCCCACTGTCGCAGAGGTGTGAATAAACGTGATTTTTTTTTACTATGCGGCTTAACAGATTCTGTCTATCCATGTCCCTAAAATGGACGTTGATATAAAATGAATGAGGTTGGACATAAAGGATTCGAACATGACACAAAAATGTCAATCAGTCTGGTATAATATTAGACCAGTTAATGCGAGACTGTCCAGTAACCAAAATCAATATATATTTCTACACTTGTACATACAGTTTACAATGTGTAAATAGAGGATAAGTGTAAGGAATACAAAAGGTCGTAAATTATTCCGTGGTCGAAGGGAGTCTCGAGTACTAATTACTCATTTCAAATAATATATATATACTATATTTGCGGTACGTTTCAGAGTGGAAGATACGCTCAGTATCGCCCTGGTGTAAGAACACCATCCGAAATTGAAACGTTACTTGAAATGGCATTGGCCGTGTTTGGTGATCAGATCTGAATAGCAAAGTACTTCCCCACCTTCCTCTGCTCATCTCCTTCCCTTTCATCTACATTTAGCCTCATAACATACCCCGATTGGGGATGCCATAGTCTCACTGGCTCCAGACGGTTGGGAGCAGTTTGGACATTTTTTTCAGGGTAACAACCTTTACGATATAAAATCAAAATATATTTTAGACCACGTTTTGCAAAGCAAAAACCTCTACTGGGCGACATCCGGCACGCTTACATGCAATATCACCTCTGTTTCTATTATCTATAGTTTTTCACTAGCAGGTTTACCCTTAATTATAATAATAACATGGCATTTATAAAGCGTAGTTTAGTGTCATTTCACTTCACGTGCGCTTACCTATAGTAAACTTAAAAACGGTAATTCAGTATTAGTGGTCATGTTCTTAAAATTATTCCTCCGTGGCCTTACCCAATATAGATCTAATATTATAACACTAAATATACTATTTATACAAAGTGATGACAAAACTTAGAATAACAATAACAGCGGGACAGGACAAAACAAGAAGAACTTTCTAGTTTACACCACGGCACTCTATAACTGGGTACATTCAGTTCTAGTTGTCTATGTTCGAATACAGACTACGCTTTAGCAACCAACGGTACCTTTTCCATAATTAATCTCAGGTGACGCGCGTCAATTAAACGGGACTACATTTACCTGCTTCTGTATGGGCGGCTGACAGCGCGATGTACAAGCTACACGTTACCAGGCTGAATGTTTCATTCTTGTGTGAAAAAGGATTTTAATGTCACCTGTATTGACGTATGCGCTCCGGGGATTTATGAAAAAATTCAGAAATTTCTAAACACTTCAAATTAAATATCTACCTCTTACCTTCAATCAAATAAGATATCTTGGGTTTGTGTGCCTTTTGATACACGGTACATCGATAGCAATGGAGTAAGGTCTATTAATAGAAAACCACAAAGAAATATAATTAAATACTATCTACAAATCCCCTTAAAATCTCAGTCTTAAATAATAATCAGGGGGTCTAACACAGTGAAATCGATAACTTTACAATATCGGGGCGATAGGCGTAACTACCGATGATTTTATACGGATTTCCAGACCACGGTCACGCTGTTAATAGCCAGACAGATATTGATAACGCAATAAATAAGAAATCGACATACGCCGACAACACTGGCGCATCTGTCTATGAATTGACATTCCTAAATGTCAGACGGCAGACAATGTTGAATTGAATTAATAACTTTCATAATGCATTGGCAGTCCGCATGTACTCGTTGGTACTCAAAAGGTTTTAATTCGACTACCATAATACGGTCATGTGTCTAGTGTGGTAGTCGAAAAGCATGTAAAAACCTGTATTCAAATATATTTTATGAATAAAGAAAAAAAATAAAAATTAGTTCATGAGGTGTTCAGTCATAACTTACTTTTTTTACTCCAAATTGGAAGATAATAAATTGATCACGGCTTAGATGACTTAATTAAGTCTATGGATTGTGATTTCAATTCTAAGAGCTTAGTTAACTCACATCCATTCATCATTAAGTTAGATATTTAGCATAACGAACGACATAACTCAAAAAGTTGTGCATATTGTTATAATTGTACAGTGTATACAATGCATTTGAAGTGACAAAAACCTAGTTAGTGCGTTGTAGGATATGAAAAACATGTCGATCTTTTGATCCACTGTATTTAGGAAGTGCGTGGCTCTCCCCATGGGTGAGTTAACAAACAAATTGGTGCGGCTCGCTCTACAATAAATAAGATTATTGTGACGTCCTCGAGAGTGAGACTCTAAAACAAAGAAATTTATTTGAGCCAGAATCTCATTGTAAGATCTGTAACCGTTTAGTAAAAGATAAAAAAATATTAAATCAATACCTCTACGTGTCTCTAACGAGTGGTAATTGGTCATGCCCAGAATATAAATAGAAATGTTTAACTAGGGATAATATCCGCAGAGAAGTAGAAATAAAAAATCTTTATTTTTCGGAATAACTTTATTGAGTAAAACCTCAAATTGTAATATTTAATTATTGAAGACAATATTAGCGATTTCTAAACAAAAATCTGAAACATTAGCCATCCAATTATCACAGTGGTACAGATTGGTAGTGGTAGAGAGAGTGGTACTAATCCATTAGGTCAGTGGTAGACCGGTGTCCCGGAAAGACAAGGGTCCTGGGTTCGAGTCCTAGATGTGACCGTATCCTTTACTGATTTTTCTGTTTCAGATTTTCGTTTAGAAATCGCTAATATTGTCTTCAATAATTAAATATAAAAAATCTTCTTAAGATAATAAAATTTTCTTGTGAACTCTTTCAATGCACAAAAATCCTCGCGAGTCTCAAGATGAACATTGTATTTTTACTTATGACGGAAGAATAATACTTTAATTAATTTAAAACATGGGAACTTTGCGAACACCTCGGTACTTGTTCTCCAAGTGAGGTGTTCAAAAAATTTAGGAAATTCAGTTTACGTTAGACGATGAGGCTGACAGAGATATTGAAAGAATGGTAAATGCAGGTAACTCCATTAATGGAGGACTGAACGCAGTTGCCGCTAGCAAAAAAAATGTCAAAAGAAGCGAAGTTGGCAGTCCACAATGGAGTGCTGGAAACTATCCTGATGTATGGCAGTGAGGCATGGAACTAGCAGAGGAAGAATTAAAGTAGACTGAATGCTGTAGAAATGAGGCCCTGAGGCGTATGTGCGGTAAAACCATGTATGCTCGTGTGACAAATGTGGAGATCCGCAAATAATGCAAGGCTGAATTAAGCGTAATGAGTAAGATTAAGAAAGGAACGCATCGATGACTTGGGCATGTAGAGCGAATGAACGAAAGAGGGAGTGTAAGGAGAATATACGACGCAGATGCGAAAGGAAGTGATGGCACGATCAAGTGAATCAGATACTTGAGTCGGGCCATGTTAAGAGTCAGAATAATAGAAGAGTAGGAGAATGAGGCAAGGAGTATGTGCCAAGACGAAGGAAAAAGGTATGAGGGGTGGGTAGGAATCTGGGGGTCAGTGTGCTCCAAGCTCTAAAACCAAGCTCTAATCATCTGTAAAATGTATGCACGAGAATATAAATTTAATATAATATAAGAAAAAATGAGTTTAAAAATATTTTAGAAATAGCGTGGGAAATTCATTAAAAGGCACATTAACAGTGGGAGTAAAATAACCCCCTGCTGCTTTTTTATTCTCGTCTGAACCACGCTTCAAATTACGATGAACAAGAGTTATAGTCATTATGACGATGTACTGCTGCCGATGTAACATTGCACGGGCGTAGAAGTAATTTACTGTGGATTTCATCAGATAGTTACTGTAACAACTACGTAATAACCTTATCCCAGCCTTTTACTCTCTCTGTGCAACACAAGACTTGAATAGAAGTCGCCTTTTAATCTACAAGTAGATAAATCTCACAACACAGATATTCAAATTATTGAAAATCGAAAAGTGTTGCGTTTATCTCACTTTTATACGAATTTTTCACGCATGCCCGATATGCACGGAGAAAAACGATCCTCGTTCGATTCCGATCCTGTTAAAAAAGTGAGCATGCTAATTTACTGATAACATATTAGTCATTCAGAATATATCGAGAACACGTGTTCTTTTGGTAATAAATACAACGATGGAATTCTACAACATCAGTATGTAAATATCAATATTTGTATCCGCCGGCCTCATAAATCATTTTCTTTTAACTGATACTTTGTTAAGAACTCTTGTCAATTCATTATTTAGAGTCCTGCAGTCCCGTTTTTAACAGGAAAACGAATAATTTGATCAGATTTTTGATAAATTTACAGTATTTCATATCATTAAGTTTTCTCAATGCATATTTGAATATTTAAAAATCTAGAAGACATAATCCACGGTCAACAAATTTACTCTATAGTCATATAACGAGCCAGACAAATTGTTTTCAAAACTCAAATAAAAAGCTGGACACAAAACACAGGGAGATCAGAAAAGAAAATATACCGACAACAAATACAGACTGAAATAGGAACCACTCAACCGCGCACAAAAAAACCCCACATAATACATTTATAATTCTTTCAGTAACTTCATACTATTCATATAATGAAATTTTAATATGGAAATGAAAACCGGCATGGGAGATCCCAGTAAGGATACCATTATTTCTACTTGCAACAAAAAAGCAACATAATAAAAATATATTATTATTATTTCAAAGTCAGTGACAAAAGACGATATACCGATGTCACGCTTCTCACAATAATTATAGAAAAAATGTGAAACAAAAATGGAATCTGATTTTGGATAATTCAAATTTCAAAGATTCATAGCGAATAATGTAAATAATCTTGACAACTGAAAATATGTCCACATTTTGTGACACCAGTTGCTCACCAATCGTGAGTTTTTAATGAGGCACCGTGTTGTAAGACTGCGTATGAAATGAATAAATTTAATAATTCAATTAAAAGTCATATTTAAATATTGAAGACAATATTAGTGATTCTTAAACGCAAATCTGAAACAGAAAAATCAGAAAAGGAAACGGTCACAGATGTGACCGTTTCCTTTTCTGATTTTTCTGTTTCAGATTTGCGTTTAAGAATCACTAATATTGTCTTCAATATTTAAATATTATAATTTGAGGTTTTACTCAATAAGTTATTCCGAAAAATAACAATTAAAAGTCATTAAAAAAATTCCGATTTTCTGCTTTATAGTCAAAATTCCGCTGGCACTATCACTGATATATCCATATTCCTTATTATATAAACGAGAGAGTCTGTGACGGCGTGGATTTTTTTAATACAAATCATTTGTTTAATTTCGAGATTGATGAAATTTCGTTTATTTGACCTTCAAAAAAATAAGGTCGCTTATCTAAATACGAACTCCACCTCGAATTTTCGAATTTAAACCTAAAAAATCTAAAAAAATATGTTGTTTTTGAAGATAATATCTATACATTTGTAGAGATGAAACGGTAATTTTATGACAACTTCTCGATAGAAAAAAATTGCTAAGCGTGCTCCAAAAATTATTAAAACCATATTTTGTTCTGTTATTTAACATGCTATAGGTAGGAACACGCACGTATTACACGGTGTATCTTTAAATGAAACTTAGGCATTTGTTGAGAGATTTATGCTGTATTTTAAACGTGTCGTGTTTTATTACGCAGTCACTGCTCCAAGTCCAGCTGCAACTGCGGCCAGGTACTGGGTGATCTGTTTCGACTTCCCCACGGGTTTCCGACCCACCGACAACATGTGCTGCGTTGTTTCCCCCATCGTATAATTACTTCTTCAAGACTGTATTTTTGTCGCAAACGAAATCCTTTAACTGAACTAAACAAAATTCACAAATTAACACACTTCCTCCAATGTTCGTATTTACATAATCTCCCATTCAAATAATACTTTTCTTCTTTTTGAACGCTTACTACGGAGTCTAAAAGTAGAATTTTATACTTTTTAACGTCCAAAATAAGAGGAAAATGACTGAATACATCCGATTTCGAAAAACACTGTGTTAAAGCCCGGGCAAAGCCGGGGACTTAAGCAAGTCGAATCTAAAATTTTTACTTGACCAACCTCAAGCACACCAGATCGTATTCAATATTGCCCCACTGAAAACCATACAAACGTCGCAAAGTATTAAATTAAATCGCGTTATTATATTACAAATATGACCGCACAAAAAGCTTCCCCTAACCGCACTTACTATGGTACAACATTTCAATAATAGTTTCACCCGAAACGAAGCATTTCAAATTTCAAATCAGATTATCCCCGGCCGACCACAAATCAAACATTGTTGACATCAGGTAGTCAAATAAAGTATCGAATTCCAACCGTTCCTACCGACTGACAAACAATACCAACGAGCTGTGCATAAGCTGGCACTGCGTGGTACCTTCCTACTAGTACCTGCCCAACAGGACCGTCACGAGAAGAAATAAAAACAGATGTTAGCTGTCCATATAAAGTAACATTATTTCTTCATAACTTTGTCTATACCACTATTTAATGAAAAAGGATCGATGTGTTTCAAAGCCAATGGTTTCTTCGTCAGTATAAATTATAAGATTTGAGATTTTCACGGTCAAAAGTATTATAGTACTTTATTTTTGTAGCATTGTGCCGTGTTACGGTATCTCGTTTTTTTAGCCAACGTTTCGGACAACATTACGGTGTCCAACATCTGGACAGCTGTGTAAAAGATGATTGTTGTGTAGCCCCGTCGTCTTTATTATTATCCCACACCTGACACCATGTTATATTGTGGTGAAATAAGAACGTTGAGTTTAATAAATAAACCATTCTTATTGACAATCGTTTAACAAGTGCTTGACAGGAAGAGGTTCCGAAGCAAAGACAATCTCAGGCATAGATAATAGACAACGATAATAATATGTAGGCATAGTGTTACTATATCCAACAATATCAATGGTATGTTTATGAATTTCATTTGCCTCCATAATGAGGAAATGAAATTTGAAGGAACCCAGGAACAAATCCAAAGAAATGGCCGGTTTCAATTGAATGCTCGGCAACTGCTGATTTGTCAGGATGGTCGAGTTTACATGCTTAAAAGTGTTCTGATATCGTTGAATCTTTGGCTAAATACAGAAGGAGGTAGCGCAACACGGCAAAATACCCAAAAATTAAGCACTCCATGTATATAATTTTGATCTACTCTATAATTCTATTTTTTATGATATCGACAGTTCTTTTACAAGTCAACCATTTCTAAGGCCGGAACATCTGCAAACACAAACTACAAATTCAAAGTATTTTTTACTATTATAAATTCTCAACAAATCTAAGTAGTAAAAATATTACTAAGCAAGTGGCGGCCGGTACAGATACGCAGTTCAAGCGGCCGCCCATAGGATCCTGCGCCCGTGTGCACCAACATATCGCACACAAGGACCCGACTGCGTCCCTGAATGAAGTCCCGCGCTCTGAATCCGGCGTAACCTCAAAATCGATAGCCGATGTAACATTATTTCAATTATTTGAAATAATCAAACAGCACTGTGAATTAGCCTAGAAGTACACAAAACAGATTGTAAAGCTGCTGCCACACGCAAAGCTCACATCAAAAGTTAATGTACAGTGCATCATCTTTTCTACCGACACACGACGCTATCAAATATTTCTTCCTATGGTAGGAGAGGGGGTCAGTTGAATTCGAGAGCGGCCGAGGAACATAATTTCATCTGTCAAAGTGACAACTTTACTTACTGACAGCTTGAGCGCGTTTTCGAAATGGATGATACTTGTCGCCTATTGCTGGATCTGTTGGACAGCTCATCCTCAGATGATGATGCCGCCAACTATATAATTATAAATGCTATTTATAAACTTTTTAGATTTTAAACAATCTGCGCGTAAATAGCGCATTTTCACATAACCTGACATAACCTCTCCGTCGAATCAGGAAATTCGCAGTTCGCACGCCCATCGACGAAAGCGACATATAATAAATTATTGTAAAATAAGCTCACGTCGATTTCCAAAAATGTCGAAGGCAAAGGCGGCAAGGACCAACACCAGGGCAGGGAAAGAGAAGAGAGCACGAGAGCTGACGAGAGCAAACCAGATTACCCAGGAAAACAATTGCAAACAATCAACAAACGAACAAACTAGAAGCTTCTCTATGTAGGTATCAGGCCGTCCAACTTTATCAAAAAACAGAATGATATTACCATATAAACATACTGAGATTAAAAATATGATTAATTTTGAAAGGGCGAAAATTTGTTTACTTCAAATTCAAATATTGATTATATTTATATTTTAAATATATGTTAAGTATGTTTGCCAAATAAAGTTTTTTTTATGTTTCTAAATTTACTAGCACACATGACGATATGAGCTAACATAATAAATAAGAAATGCATTATTAGGCTGCTTATGTCATGGCTGTCAAAGGGAACACGGAACTTAGTTGGTAGCTCCGTAATTAAAATGACCCCCTCTCCTTTTTACGGCGGAGAGGGGGACGCATAACTTTTCAAATATCGCGTCGGGAGCGGTTACGTAAAATAAATTCGGTTAGCGAAGTTCAGAACCACACTTATAGCGCGTTATCTTTTTACGTGTGTCGGGTCTGTATGGGATTGTATGGCGAGCGCTATTGTGCTTTATATTATCTGTTGATGTGAGCTTTGCGTGTGGCAGCACCATAAGGTTGAAACGAACAGAGGGAATGGAACGTTATGAAACTGGGGGGGATATGATCACAAGTAAATCAATAGAATAAGAAACTGGTGTGAAAAATATTGTGGATTAAAAGCATATGTTCATTTAGATCAACAAACGCTGATTCTTGAATACATAAGTTCCATTATTTAAGAAAACGTAGAATTAATAAATCGTCATTTAAACACGATTAAAATCGCGAGACACTCAAACGCTCTGTGATTGGTCGGCGGATTTTGACAGCACTTAATTCGCTACCTCACGGGTTGGCCTGTCGCGCGCATTGATGCGGACAATTTTATGATATGTTGAACACGGGTCACTACCACGTTTTACAAAGTATTTCAAAATAATCCAAGTTTTTTAGAATTCTTGCTACTATTAACCTACCAAACCGGAGTACGTTTGACGTCACGCGACTGAAAATTATTTGAACAATGAAATCGACATTTCTAATCAAAAATTCTGGTATTAAGGTTAAAATGTGTCATAGTATTTTTTTTTTAAATTGACTGAATTTCCTTACTAAGAACATTGCAGAATTTAGGTCATTTTGTTTAATTTTATTTATTAAATTTGACTTGATTTAAATTATGTACATGTAGATAAAAATAAAGAATAAATTTAGGTACAAGCAATAAGTCGGAGGCACGATCAAGTACATCAAATTAAGTAAAATAATACCATATCAAGAATCAGAATAACAGAAGACCATGTACGAACCTCAACACAGGCTTGTCCTAGTGAGGTTAAAAATTCTAACGTAAAAAAATATACATTGTAAAGAAACAATAAACAATGTGAATGAAGCTAGGAGTGTGCCAAGACATAGTTGTATGGCGGTCCATTCTCTCTGCCTACCCCTGTGGGGGAATCAGCGTCATGGTTAGTTAGTGAGGTAATAATTAATAAAGATCTTCTCGATGAATAACGTGAGATTTTCAATAAAATTATTTTAAACTTTCACTTATATTATTTGAATACATAACTTTGTTTAGACACAACTTAATTCAGTATATTCATAAATGTGTAAACCGACCGGTTTCGGTTCAATCTGAACCTTCATCATCATAACGATTACGATGAGAATGATTAGACGAATTGATCGCCTGGGGCTTCGGAATCTAACCCTCGACCTCTCAGCATCGAGCCGAGGGTGCAGCCGCCAGCCACTCGCCCAACTGGCACGTCCCAGGCTGTAATTGAATTTGTCTGTTGTAATCCGCAAAGGCCGGGTTCTTTTCCAATCGTGTCTTGATGTTTTAGACCTAACCGCCCATTACACGGTCGTCTGTTTCAGAATCCAAATTGAAAATAAAAGAAATGTACACGGAGAAAAATGATACTGTTAAAAAAGTGACAGCATTCTAGCTTCCCGATAAAATATTAGTCTTTCAGAATATTCTTTTCCTAATAGAATATCACGACGAAATGCTAGATATTAGTATCAATATTAGTATCTCAGTATCAATATCAGTATTTGTATGGCCACGCGTTCCGCCGTCCTTATAAAACATTTGCTTTTGACTGATACATTGTTAGGAACCTTTCAATCCATTCGAATTATTAACGAATTATTTGACCTTAGATTTTTAATAAATTAACAGTATTTCATATCAGTAATTTTTCCTGAGACCTGCGAGGCGATAGGATCATATACTGGAAAGTGACATACCGAAATAATTAGCAAATTTAAATAAAATAACTTTGTTTGGAGGCCACTTTATTGAGTACTTAAGAGCTGAAGCTCCGGGTTTTACGCAGAGGTTTTCGAAATCAAATATAAACGGTAATTTTTCTCTCATGTTTAACGTCAAGTGTGCAAAAATTAATCATGAAGTATCAAAATTCTACTACAAGAGGTTGGAATTTCAAAATTTCATGAAGACAGTCCACTTACCTTCCATGTTCTTTGAAGGTTAAGGCCCCGTAGTAAGCGTTCAAAGATGGTTTGAAAAGGAGATTTGTAAAAACGAATGTTAAAAAAGTTACAGGCGCTAATAATAAAAAAAAAAAAGATAATAATTAAGCGAAACTGGTAAAAATATTTAATAAAACACGACTCGTTTGAAATAGAGCAAAAATCAATCGACAAATGCTTCAGTTGCATTTAAAGATACACTGTGAATTTGTTCATGCCTCTAACATATTAGATAACAGAACAAAACAAGTTTTTAATAATTTTCAGAGCTTACTTTGCGATTTTTTTTCTCTGAATAAAACTGTAGATTTGTATTAAAAAACAAAGCACGCGTGGCTAAGGCCATTCTTCTTAATATATTAGAATAATAATTATAATATGCAACATATACACACGGATAAGAGACATGTTAAAGGAGCTGAATATTTTGACGGTGAAGCAAACTGTGTATTTGAATGTACTTATTTTTATACATAAAATTAACTTAGGGATGATGTCTAAGGAACTGAAAAGAAAAATAAATTACAATAACGAGATACACGGACACGGGACGAGAAATTCTAAGCATATTACAAGAAAAAAAACAAGCACCCAAAAATCTCTGATGTACCAGGCCGTTCAACTCTATAACAAAATCCCGAAGGAAATTGCTGTGATAGAAAATATTAATAAGTTCAAAAATGAATTAAGAAAATATGTCTATCTCAATTATTAATGTTTCTTTTTTTGTGACTTTAGTGAAATATTTAAAGAAAGATTATGTTTGCCAAATAATGTACATGTTTATATGTTTATAAAACTATTAGCACACACGAAGATGTGAGCTAACTTAAGATTAATAAATAAATAATAATAATAATAACAGGATAATTTGCATAGCGCAGTTTTATTTTGAAAAATCAACGCAAGGGCGCAAGATAGATTAATCCAACTTTATCTATTTACCCGGCGTTGCTAGGGGTTATGAATGGTTTGGAGTAGAGTTTTGAGTGTTGTGATTTTTAGTGTATCTGAAAACCGGGTCTATTTTTAAGTTGGAAATAATTTTATTTTAAAGAATTGAAAAGTTTACTTTTATATTTTTCAGTTTTACTTGATCGTGCCATGTCTTCCTCGGGCGTCCCCGACCATTCACTACAGTTAACCACATTGTTACTATTAAAAACACTACGTTATACGGACTTTTATTCGACTCCGTATTTCATTCCAGCGCAGGGATAATGCGATAAGTCTTCCACGGGCGACCCCGGCTTCTTGTATCATTTAAACCACTCTCTAAACACTCCTGACACTATTAAGAACAAACTTTCAAATTTTCAGCGAAACCGGTCTAGTTTTGGGTCCACAGGAGAAAAACAAAGAAACATTCATTTTTATATATAAATATATACACATCTATATATGCTATCTTTATTTATATTGGATAAGTATCGACTTTTCTACAAGTCTCAAGAACGTATATTTAATTATATATAAATGAAATACTTTGTATGCACCAATATTAATCAATAAAAATAAGAGTAAAAATAAATGCCGCCAACGGGAAATGAACCCGTGCCTTCTGATGTCCGGTCAGGTGATCAACCATTAAGCTATTTCGGCTTATTTCCAACCCGCCAAATGATTCAATATGTACTAGTACCCCAATCAACAATTACTGCCTATTATATTTTTTCCATCTGTAAACAACCAACTTTATTTTTGTAGGAAAGGCTTTGTTAGTGCTAAATTTCTCACTAGATGGCGTCGAGACATATAATATCTTCATTTATTGGTGAAATATTTTTGACTTGTAAAATAAGTAAATAAAATATTTTCAATTTGTATTCATATTTCAGGCGACTAATTATTGCTTATAATTATTTGTTATCCTTTGTGCTATTCATAAAACTTTGTCTTATAAACATTAGTTTATCATTAAAAAATTAAAATAATCTACGTGTTTCAAAGCCAATGGCTTCTTCGCCAGAATAATGAAAATAAACGAATTTGATTAAAAGTGGTGTAAACAAAGTATTTATTACATTTGTATATAATCACAATGACGCCACAAAGAAATTTTACAACTATTATAAGAATATTCAATTATTAAAATAACTTAAGATTTATGAGTTTATTTATTACACTGTTATATGGTGGAATTATATAGTATTAAAATAGAAAATAAAACATTTTTTAACTTATTTCCACTTGTTTATTTTACCAGTACCGGTTTCGTCCTATTATGGACATCTTCAGGCTGGCAATTGAAATTCTTTTGTTACAGAATTTATACAAAATTAGGTACACAATGTCAAGGTAGGTACATATGTTTGGGTTATTAAATTACAATGGTTCTTTAAGGTTAATATGTCATAAATAAGAAATAATAATATAACAATGGTCACTATAGCAGAATAATCGATAATTTAGTAAATAAAATAATGAATTTTCCTGCATACCACGCAGGACAATCCGGAAGAGAGGAATCAAACTGTATAAAAGAACACCTCCTTAGTTGGGCAAATCAAAAAGTGGGGGGGGGGGGTTATGATCTATTGAACATAATTTTGCATTTACCAGAAAACGAAAATTATTTCCACAAAGAAATTAAAATTAAAATTATTTTCTATTTTAAACTTAAGATTTGTTTTGTAATCCTTTCTAAGGAAAGCATTGGTCTGCATGGCATTATGGTACGAATAAGGCACCCTTGTATGACTGTATTTAATGTATGTATGGGGTATGGGTATGGTGTTTGTTCATTGGGTCCGTGTCGAGATATACAAACATTGGGTACGAAGTACGGAGGGGCCCCAGATGCGCGTTTAATGGCTGCTTTACACTATCCCAGCTTCAGTAGACAAAATGAAGAATGGGGCGCGGTTTTCCAATCTAAGTTTGGAAGCGAGCGCCGCAGGCGTATTTATTTGTAGTTTCATGGGTGTAAGGGGGAATAAAACTGTCAAAACGGATGCTAAGTACATAAATTACATTCAGGTATTTGTAAAGTACTGAAGTGAATGCTTGGAATGCAACGTCGTCTATATTACGATTATTAGTTAGCTAGTACCGTCTGTAAAGGGGAGAAGACGTTTAAAGGATGTTTTTCAAGGCACAGAGGTAAGCTTCTTGTGAAATTGTTGCGTGTGCAATGCTATAGGACATAATGTAAGGAACACATGTACTTGGGGCCACGTATGCAATGCACTAAGCCCCTGCATTCCGAATTTCAACCGATTTATAATATAGTTCTCTTTAAGTTTTTAAGTTCCAAAAAAAATGCATGTTGTTTTTGAAGATAATATCTATACATTTGTAGAGCCGAAACCCTAGTTATATGAAAATTATTAAGAACACATTTTGTTCTGTTAACATGTTATAGGAATGAAAAACATCAAGATGAATTTATATTTAAACGCATCTTGAGTGTTTTTTTTGTTCTATTTTAAACGAGTCCTATTTTATTAAATTTCACAATTTTCGCTTAATTATTATCGTTTTTAAATATTAGAGCATTCCCTCTTACATTCGTTCATACAAATCAAATTTGCGTTGTATGCGTAGGACAAGTGTGCACGTCGGATTGGGAATGTATTATAGCATACGTTGCGTACGTGGACTTAGAGTGTTATTGCCTTTATTCAGGACAGGAATGAATCCGCGACGTTTGGATGAGAACCAGACGCCTTGGATCACTTAGACTTGGCTACAAGACATTTTAGATTTTATCGTAATATATGAAAAAAAGAAAATACTGTCGATTTCTTACTAAGTATCTTACCAAATATTGTTCGGAATTTATCCACCGTTAAATTATTTTTTTCTCTCCAAGATTATGATCCTTACCTGAAACAAGATAAAAACAAATTTTAGAAAGTGAATCGCATATTCATTTGCAATAAACAGCACAAGTGCCATTACATACATGATATTTATTGACAGTCATGGTACATTGTAGAAAGAAAAAAGAAAATAAATTTTATAACATTACAAAATAACAGAAAATGGTACAAAATTAATGAAAACAAAAAAGAAAAAAAAACTGTTATGCAAGTGACCTCGATAAAAATGTTTAATTAATTAATTAGCACTGCTTTATACTTCAATAGATATTTAAAAATATCAGCCAACATAGCATAAGAGTCACTAATGGTGTGTCATCTATTTAATAATAATGAATACTTATTAAAACATAAGTTGTTGATCGTATACAGCCATTGGGCCATATGAAGTTCGAGTGGATGGAATAAGAAGAGAATAAGAGAAGTTGTTTGGTCATTCGTCTTCTATGCCTACCCCTGCGGGGAAAATGTGTGATGGCTAGTTAGTTAAATAGGTATTTATATTCTCTAATATTAAGGGATGAAATATGATAACTCCTTAAATCACGTCCGTCAACCGCTCCACAAGAAGGAATACTGCAGGTATTAATAACACGTAAGAGACGCCCCAATGGGAGGGGTGAACGAGAAGCTGAGGGGTGGGTATTTCAACTCCCCCTCTCCCCCTAAACAACCCCCAGGACTGTCTGTGCCGGCTTGACGGATGGACGGATCGGGGGGATGTGAGATATTACTACAGCCAACCGTCAATTTAAACGTCTGTTTTTTTTACTATAGGATGTTTGGAAATATGAAATTACGAAGTTATAAATATTATAGTGTGATTTACAACCGTTGTTCAGATCGATTGCCATCCAGCCAAGTCTTTTTAACAGGTATATCAGTGAATGTATAGTATTTATACATGAAATAGCAGCATCTCCTAAGAACAGATTTATGCTTCTGCTAGAAAATCTTGGAAAGAATATACAGTAAAACCAGTTGAGAGCGGGTCGTTTCTCCGATTCGTTCCTGTATATAACGACATACATGTAGATTGAGCTGCCAGCATCCATGCAGGCAGTTTGGCATTTCCCAATAGTCATTTCCTTAACCCGCTTTACAACGACGCACACACAGCAAGTGGAACGTATTTCCCCTGATTTTGCACAGACAAAATGGTTCACGTAAGACAAAATATACAAATATAAAACAGGAATATCTACCGGTCCACACCACAGACCAACGATTTTCAACATTTTAAAGTTTTCTGTCACGATGATTTGTATCTATTGGAATTATTCCTTAATCATTAATAATTCTTTAAAAAGATATAATTATATTATTTTCAGAAAACATGAGAGAATTCAAATATTATAATGTTTGACAGTTTCGCACAGAACACACTGTATAAACCACATTTCTAGAATAGTAACTGTGTTTTCCGCGGAAAGATCTCAATCTTCTGAATCTCTCCAGCCGGCTTGCAGATCTACCGACGTTTTAAATCACACTGAAGATAAAAAATACTAGACACCTTGAATGCTGCGAAATGTTTTTACTCGCTGCTTTAAACGAATTAAGCTCCCCCCAGTAGGCCATTTATTTGGTAGCTTTTTTAATTCCAGTTGTTGGGAATTTTTACTCAATTCACAACTGCTCCCAACCGTCAGGAGCCAGTGAGAGTATTCTTCAGATCTGGTCACCAAACACAACTAAAGCCATTTCAAGCCACGTTTCGATAGTCTTAATACTGTCCTATTGGTATAAACTACAAAGCTTATTGGTAGGTTGGTCATGCCTATTAGAAAAAGCCTGTGCTACCTAGCTCTGGTGAAGTTATCTGGGGCATAAAGCTTTACGTCTCAGAACATCAGAATTGCAAATGTGTCCATTGACCACGTCATGTGCTTGTAACACCATTGAAATTTTTAACCCAACATCTAGAATATAGTCCTAGCATTCCAACGAGAAAATCCATGTGATACAACAGACGAGTTGAACCCAAACTCTCGCATGTAAAAAATATTGCAGAAACTTGTTTGCATGTTGGTTAAAATGTATGTTTGAGTATTTTTATGATATTTAAATGAATTGTATAGCGCCGTTTTTGTGAAAAAATCTCCTGAACGGCGCTGTGCAAATATATAATATATTTCTACAATAATCTATGTTATTACTACCTTTAGACTAGACAAACTATTATCAACTTATGGCTAACAGATTGCATCCACCGGTTCGTCGATCACTTATGCAAAATTATATGTACAATGCATTTGACTAAAGAACGTGATGCTGTGACACATATTACAGTTTATTTACATTCTGTACAGGAAGATAATATAGATACTGGATTATACTCAGCAATAATCAACAATCTCCTTCAGTTGTAAAAACGACCAGTTCTCTTCTGACACATGTGTAATATGTTAAGCGTTTGGCACACAGATAATCTTCTATTGAAATATCTGTAGAACAATAATAATAATAATATTTAGTTGATTTGTATAGCGCCGTTTTTTGTGAAAAATCACCTCAAGGGCGCTGTACAAATATATAATATATGTCTACAACGATCTATCTTACCAATCTAGTAATAAGTTAATAACCATAGACTAGACAAACTATTATCAACTTATGGCAAACAGATTGGATTCACCGGCTCGTCAACCACTAATACAAAACTATATGTACAATGCATTTGCCCAATGAACGTGATGTTGCGTTAGAATGTACATATTTTATATTCTGTATAGGCAAATAATATAGAGGACGATACTTATCTGGGAGGTCGCTTAAGATCAAAACTGTTTATTGTTTATTAGAGAAATTTAGATACGGTTAGCACGCACAGTTATCACTTGAAAATTCCATTATTAATTCCGGAATTTATTTTATTTTTATAATATATATTTATGTTTTTTAAGAAAAGCAAATTTATGTTGAGCGGTACGACGCTTCAAGGATTTTATTAGAATTAATCTTCCTAGATGTGATTCGTTCCTCTGTGTGATAACGCTTCAAATAATGTAAATCCAATAAGAAAAGTGTGATTAGGATTTAAAAGTATGTTCGTTACCATCCCCCGTATCACGTTAGAACAGGAAACTAAAGAACTTTGAAAATCTTAAGTCATTTTTAAAAACCTACAAATCAATTAAAACTGTCAACGAGCGTAAACATAAAAACAACCAAAACCCATAAACAGCCGCACTTAAGCCAAGACAACGACCTGAGAATTAGTTTGCATTAAATAGCCCATAAATAAGCACTTAAAGGAGCCATCTACTTTAATTTTAAATGCACTAGGTTGGGTTTGATAATAATAATAAAAATGGGATAATTTATATAAGCTTCCAGCGAGCTTTACAATAAAATAAAATATACATTAATATTTTAAGAAAATAAAATTTTGAATGCACCACTATTTAATCGAAAGGAATGACATGTTTCGAAACCAATGGTTTCTTCGTCAGGATAAACAAAATACAAAGAAAATTAACGAGTAAATACCTATAGACAAAAATATTATAATGAGAGGTGATTAATTATTAATTACTAGCTGTACTCCGCCACGCGTTGCTGTGGTTTAGTCTGTCTGTGCAGATAGAGAAACAATAGCGCGTATTACCTCCTTCAGTTATTTAAAAAAAGCATGTTGTAACCTGTCACATGTGACATCTATTTAATATAGGTATACAAAAACGGTTCCATGATAACTCTCCTTCAAATGGCGCAGTTATTTAAAAAAAAGCATGTTGTAACCTGTCACATGTGACATCTATTTAATATAGGTATACAAAAACGGTTCCATGATAACTCGACACAGCGACAATTCAACACACTTTTAAAAAAGTGGTATAAAGACATTAGAAATGATGAAAAAAAAAATTTTTAACCTAACCTACTTAACCCAGTTAATAAAGTTTTTGTTTCATCACTTTCCATGACTTTATATAACTTTTTAAAGATGTGATGAATTATGATTGTGATGATTTATCTGGTCACCTACAAAAACACATGCGTATTCGAAAGCAACACTGTGTCAAAATTTCAAAGTCGGTGAATAGCTTTAGGACATTTATGATTTTGAACAAAAGAACATTTACACATTTATTTATATAGAAAAGCTAGATTACAAAAAATTATAAAGTATCGTAAAATAGTTATTTATTAAATTTAACTTTTATAAATTAACATAACAAAATCTTTAAAAAAAAAAACTGTAAAATGAGGTCGTCAGCACGTGTAAAGCAACGGTGAGACCCACATTATCAAAAAATGTGAAAAAAGTTACGTAGGTATCAAACAAAAACTAAATTCTCATCATTGAAGACAATATAAGCGACTCTCAAACGAAAATTTGATACAGAATAATCTGGAAAACATTAATATTAACTGTATCATACTTCGACTAAGAACTACCAACATCATCTTCATCTTCTTAAGGCAGATTTTTATCGGCTGCTATTTTTTTTCTTTCTTTTCTCTATTCTTCCCGAAGTAAATGCAAAATAGATAGTATCTTGGATAAATATATTAGTTCAGTGGCAGAGTAAAGCCTCGGTAAGCCTGAAGTCCTGGATTTATTTCTTAGATGCGTGCGAAACGTTTTCTGATTTTTCAGTTTCATATTTTGGTTTGCTAACTAACTAACTAACTAACCATCACGCCGTTTCCCCGCAGGGGTAGGCAGAGAGAACGGACCGCCAAACAACTCGGTCTTGGCACACACTTCTTGCCTCATTCACATTCATACATCGTCTCATACATACTCTTCTATTGTTCTGACTCTTGACATGGCCCGACTCGAGTATCTGATTCACTTGTTCGTGCCATGTCTTCCTCGGGCGTCCCCGACTTCTGATACTATTCACATTTGCATCGTATATTCTCCTTACACTCCTTTCTTCGCTCATTCACTCTACATACCCAAACCATCTAAGCGTCCCTTTCTTGATCTTACTCATTACGCTTACATCAGCCTTGCACTCTTTGCGGATCTCCACATTCCTCACACGATCATACATGGTTTTACCACACATACGCCTCAGGGATCTCATTTCAACAGCATTCAATCTACTTTCATCCTTTCTTTGCCAGTTCCATGCCTCACTTCCATACATCAGGGTAGGTACCAGCACTCCATTGTGGACTGCTAACTTCGCTTCTTTGGACAATTTTTTGTTAGCGCCAACTGCGTTCATTCCTCCATTAATGGAGTTACCTGCTTTTACTCTTCTTATTTTTATTTTTATTTTTTTTGTTTGCGAGTTGCTAATATTGCCTTCAATGATTAAAGATTAGAATTTGAGATTACACTAAAAAAAACATAAAAATTGATAATCTGAAATTGAGACAAATAAATAAATAATAATTCACAAGTTCACAGACATAAAACCGAAAGGCATACAAAGAGCGTCTCCGTGCATTAAATGACCTCACAAATAACAAACTAAAGCACGTCATCTAAGTGGTTCTGCATATAAATCCGACAGCAATTGATTTCAAAGTATCTTTTAGGACTCTGAAAGATGGGCAAGATTTGGACCCTTGACTGCAGCAACTTATATTCATTAGGTTAGTATTTGATACGTTTGTGTCGACCAATTACAAGTTTACATGCATTCTGAGACATCTGACTCAATGGGGGAATGCTTTGGGTACTTTCGTGAGTTGATATATTAATTACATTACATAATTTGGATGCTGCTTGCAACTTGCAACCCCAAGTAGAGGAAAGATAGAAATTATATTAAATAGAGCAGGGTGTTGATTTAATTTAATGACATGACATGTTGATTTAATGACATTAATATTACTTGGCTAAATGTTAAATTAAATTTAAAATAAATAATAAACGTACTTTTTACAGCAGCATGGTACACATAGTTTTGTATAAGTGATCGACGAACCGGTGGATGCGATTTGTTAGCATTAAGTTGTCAAAATAGCTTGTCTAGTTTATATTATCTAGTTAGTGTCATTTTATAAATTGGAACTGATTGTATAAAAAATTCAAACAAGTGATGAAGCAGAATCCACCTGTTATAATATAATATTTAACAGAACAGTCTGCGCTAATATAATCATGCGTAAATTCGTTTTTTAAACAAATCTACATTTTTTTCCAAGATTAATGAAATTTTGCATACCTTGCCTTAAAAACAGGAAGATCACTGCATGAGATTTCGAAAAACCACCTCCACCCTTTTCCCAAACCTTTGAGCAGAATTTTGATACTTCTGGATGAAATTTTGAAGGTCTGAAGTTCAAAAAAGAGGAAAATTACTCTATACTCTGATTTCTAAAAACCATCCGGGCAAAGTCGGGCACTTTAGCTAGTTTGTATAAAAGCAATAATAGAATACAAATATAACATAAAATATATAATCTAATCATTTACGACAATATTAGCGATTCTCGACTAAATGTTACAATTTTAGGTTTTACTCATTGAGTTATTAAAAAAAAATCATAGACTTGTAGAAAAGTCAATAGACGTCGCACATTAAAATAAAAAAAAGATATATTTATCCAAGACACTAGCTAGCTTGCATTTAGTTCTGAAAGAATCTTGCGATCATACACAGAGATATGAGCCAATAAAAATAAGCGATAAGAAATTTAAGATAATGTTGGTAGTTCTTATTCGAATTATGATACTATGATACAGTTAAATATGACCGAAGGAAATAGGGTGTGATTAGCTTAGCAGCGCCCAGGCAAGGCTAAAGCCCTGGGTTAGGTTCCTGGATACGACCCTATCTGTAAATGTTTTTTCTGTTTTAAATTTTCGTTTGAGAATCGATAATATTCTCTCCAATGATTAAATATTACAATTTGAGGTAATATTAGTTAAGTTATTCCAAAAATCAAAAATATATTATCGGTTCATTTAGTTTTTTTTAATTAAATAAAGTTAGGTTATGTTCGTTGCATACTCTCTTATATGACATGTGTCGTTTATGACAAAAAGAGAGAGATTAAAAGTTTAAATGGAGCTATCAGCGGTACACCTATTCTGAGAGAAAATGAGAGAGGTTTTAAAAGTGCCCATTCTCGACAAACCTTATAAATTAAATATAAAATGGTTTCCCGTGTTTTTTTCTGTCACCGCAATTTACGCGGCGGGTGTAAATCTCCCGTACTCCACTATTGGTTTCAATCAGAACCGAAAGCTCTTCCTAAATGTTGGGCGATAAATTAAGCGTCACTTAGCGGCGGTGGTATTTTATCGCGCGATAAAGAATAAGCCCCCCGGCCTATAAATAATAACCCCGAGTCGGGGTGACGTTATTCTGATTCGTGTGGTACTCTGACCCGTCGGCGACGGTTTCGAATAACACCCTCTTAAATATTGTAAACGTGATAATTTAAAAAAACTTTGAGATATCCGGTTGAGGAAAGGAAAGATATAGATAAATAAGAAGAAATATACTCGTAATATTTCAAATATCTTAGGCTTTTTAGACTTAAACAAAAAAATATCATGCACGGAGAGAAATAGTGTTTTGCCCTCACGATAAATTAACAGGCATTATTTAAAACAACAGTTTAAGAATGTTTTATCTAATATATTAGGAGAACTGGATAACTTCGTACAGCAAAATGACAGATACATTGAGGCGGTGAGCTGAATAAGTTTGGACAACAAAATTACAACTACGTTGAGACGGTGAGCTGAATAAGTTTGGACAGTAAAATGACAGATACATTGAGGCGGTGAGCTGAATAAGTTTGGACAGCAAAATGACATTCATATTGAGGCGGTGAGCTGAATAAGTATGGAAAGTAAAATGACAGATACATTGAGGCGGTGAGCCGAATACGTTTGGACAGCAAAATGACATACATTGAGGCGGTGAGCTGAATAAGTTTGAACAGCAAAATGACAGCTACATTGAGGCGGTGAGCTGAATAAGTTTGGATAGCAAAATGTCAACTACATTGAAGAGGTGAGCTGAATACGTTAGGACAGCAAGATGACAGCTACATTGAGGCGGTGATATGAATAAGTTTGGATAGCAAAATGACATACATTGAGGCGGTAAGCTGAATAAGTTTGGACAGCAAGATGACAGCTACATTGAGGCGGTGATATGAATAAGTTTGGACAGCAAAATGACAGATACATTGAGGCGGTGAGCTAAACAAGTTTGGACAGCAAAATGACAGATACATTGTGGCAGTGAGCTGAATAAGTTTGGATAGCAAAATGTCAACTACATTGAGGAGATGAGCTGAATACGTTTGGACAGCAAAATGACAGATACATTGAGGCGGTGAGCTGAATAAGTTTGGACAGCAAAATGACAGATACATTGAGGCGGTGAGCTGAATAAGTTTGGATAGCCAGATGACAGCTATGTTTGGGAAACTAGTAATCTATATTATTATGAGCTGTGAATACAACGTGGGCGAAGCCGGGTACACGCCAGCCTTTGTTAATTTAGAGTATCCAATTAATAGTGAAATACTAAGCTTTCACTAGAAACCGTACTTTTCATTTAAACTTAATTGAATTTTCACTAAAGGCAATTCGTAATAAATCATATTGAAATTTTCCCCTTTTTTCCGCGGGATTTAATCAAACTTCTGCATTTTCCTGATAAAACCGGCATTGTGTGTCTTCTATTCAATAAACTCCCCCCTCCCACCCAAGAAAAAACCTTCATAGAAACGTTATAGAAAATAAAATACTAATACCTTGTGAGAATATTTTCAATTTAACATTCCGGGATGATAAGGATGGTGCGACCAAGTAAATAATATACTCTTGAGGCTGGTCAAGATTCGGAATAATGGATTATGTTAATCTTAAAATTGACCTCCAAGGTAAGTATGGTCCTATATCTACATATATTATCTGCCTGTATAGAATAAAAATAAATAATTATATTTGTACTTCACCGGTCATGTGCTCTGAGGCCACTGAGCTACGTCATTCAAAAAATAATAATATTTGACAAGTCAAAATATTTCACCAACAAATGTAGATATAATATGTCTCGACGCCATCTAGTGGGAAATTTAGCACTAACAAAGCCTTTCCTACAAAATAAGGTTGGTTGTTTACACGTGAAAAAAATACAATAAGCAGTAATTGTTGATTGAAGTACTAGTACATATTGAATTATTTTGTGTGTTGGAAATAAGCCGACGTAGCGCAGTGGTCTCAGAACACCTGACCGTACATAAGAAGGTGCGGGTTCAATTCCCGTCGGCGGCATTTATTTTTACTAGGGAGATATTTTCAATTTGTATGGATATTTCAAGCGACTAATTATTGCTTATAATAATTTGTTAAACTTTGTGCTATGCATAAAAACCTTTTCTTAGAAACATTGGTTTATCATTAAAAAATTTAATATTATTATTTTTCTACCGATATTTCAATGGAAGATTGTCTGCATGACAACTGAAGGCGATTTTTCATTAAAAGTTATCGTAAAAATAATAATTCGTAAAATTAGTTTTTTTTTTTTTTTTTTTTAATTCACGCCTATTAAGGATTTTACATACATATATATATATATATGTATGTAAAATCTATATATATATATATATATATATATATATATATATATATATATATATATCACACCGCCTATTTGGCGACCAGCATGGGCAAATATGCATTTAAAGTGGCGACCACCGACATTTGGCGACCGATATACGGTCGCCACTTTGTTTTCTCAAAATTTTTACACAGTTCAATAATAGATGTCGTTACAAGCATCTCAGCGAAATTAGTCCTGGTCGCCAAATTGGGCTGGGAGTGCAAGTTTTCGAATATTTAAGTTCCGGAGTCTGTCGCGAGGCAGCTTGGCGCTAGGTGATATACACAGCCACGTATTCCGCATTTCATTCCTGGCCTTTAGTGGCGACTGGGTATGACGAATTATTAATTTCACAACAAGCCTTTAGTGGCGACCGGGTACGACGTATTCTGCATTTCATATCTAGCCTAAAGTGACGACATTTCATAACTAGACTAAAATGGCGACCGTGTTCGACGTATTCTGCGTTTTATTCCTAGCCGTTATTGGCGACCGGAAACGACGTATTCTGCATTTCACGTTTAGCCTGAAGTGGTGACCGTGAAGGGTACAATGTTGCCGGTTCGTTTCAACTCGCGGTGGCTGGTTATTTGCGACGTTGCAGCACATGTTTTGCCAGTGGTCTCGAATGTCTTACTATTTCAAATGTATCTATTTTCAATTTAATACCGAGTATTGACGTCTGTACGTTTTAGAATTTATTTGGCGACCAATCATTTTAGTGTCTTGTCTACATACAGTATTGATTACTGTCGATACAATGAAAGCAACTCGTTCTAAATAGAAGTTAAAAAGCACAAATAGAAATTTAGAATGTGGGTATGGGTAGCACTTCCCTGGAAACCATTTAATGACCAACATCCCTGACATAGGCCACACCAAGTGGTTGGCTACGTTTCGTGACTTAGCAGGTGTGTCCGTTTTCATGGGGTAATGTTTGCCCAGGTCTTGGTGGTGGGTGCGATGACCGTTTACAACCGGTTACCGCGGTCAGGGCCGCTCGGTAATGCCGGGGCCTGACCCTCAGACTGACGACTGAGGGTGTGCTGCCTGCCCCATCAACTAGTTGGGCAACTGTTGTGCCGGTTCGTGACCGAAGCGGACCCAGCAACAGCGTTCGGGGACATTTGGGGTGACCTCTCCTGCCGGATTCTCCCGGCTCATCGCCTTGCACCGCAATGGGTGGGTTGGGTTCATACCATCCATCACTACTGTCCACTGTGATCCCTAGTTTACTACACACTCCTCATACCCTTTTCTTCCCAGACCTTCCTTTCCCTTCATAACATTGCAAAAAAATATACAAATAAGAAAACAATTAATTGGTGAACATTAAACAAACAACCATAAGGAACTCCAGTCCATTATTTTTATATTTTATTATTAGTAATGACATTCTGACTTAAATTACAGCATTTCAATTTTATGGTATCATCTTTTTTTATTCATTTTATTAAAATCTAATTTAAAAAAATCTAATTTCAATTTCTCTACAAAGTCTCACATGGCGTCTCCAATAATACTAAACAATAGGTACGCCTGTACCTAACAACTGTCTTCACAATGCAATCACCTTTCTGAATGCTCCTGGCTATACTGGCAAGTATCTCAGATTTAAAGTAAAATACACAATGATCATACAAACAAAAATAAACAAAACCGTTACATTGACATGTCGGCGGAAAACAAAATTCTTATTATTAATTTATAAATAGAAATAGCATACTAGGGTTGTACTGCAATTATTTGTCATAAAGTCACAAGTAATAAACTAGTTTTTTCGATCTTTTTATTGTTTTTGTAAATCAAAATCGCATTCCAGGTTGTACTCCTAACAGTACTAAGGGTAAGGCTCATTAACAATTTATTAGTATGTAATTTTATTTGAATAAATGTTAAAAATATAAAAATTGATTATTTTTTCGGCATTGTTGTATTTTACATTGTTTTATATGGGAAAAATTATTTCGCAACGAGTGTTTCACATAACGAGTAAAATTCTGGAACGAATTAGTCTCGTTATGAGAGGTTCCACTGTATTTAAATAACTACCCTTTACAAAATAGTTTTATATTTATTTATTTACTTATTAATTGACGCCTTGAAGGCTTTTACATGAATACAAGTTTACAAGGATACTTTTTCAGGATCACAATATTAAGTGTATATAATTTAGAACATAACACTTGTTTAATTTACGTATAAATGACATGGAACGTAATATTAGTCATTCTTGTTTCTTATTTTACGTAGATGACATGAAATTATATAAATGCATTGACTCCGTAGATGACTGCAACCAGTTACAAGAAGACATTAACAAAATTGAACAATATTGCGAAAACAATCAACTATCTTCTAAACATAAACAAATGTAATGTTATTACCTTTTCACGTAAAAAACATCCAATTAATTATACTTACAAATTGAACCTTGTACCCCTACAACGGGTAGAAACAATCAGATCTCTTGGATTAATACTACATTCTAAAATTAGTTATTTAAGGATTATATTGAAAATATTTTAGAAAAAGCTTATAAAGAAATGGTCTTTATTATAAGCATAGCAAAGCCTTTCCCCGTAGCACACACCTTAATTATCAGTTTCAGTGCCGGCAACCGGGGCGTTTATTTAAGGTTGGTTCTGTACAGATGTTTTTTTTTTCATTACCCTCCTCACTAGACATAGTCTGTTCTGAGGCTGGTAATTAACAATTTATATATAAACCAAATGTTTAGTAAAAAATAGTAAAATAAAAATAATAAGAAAAAATTTGAGTAAAAAAATGAGTAATATACAAAAATAGAAAAATAAGTGTAGTACTATATGTGTTGAAAAATTATGTATAAAAATATGAAATGAGTATTTCGAATTATAATTAATTGTAAAATTATGTAATTTTGTTAGAATTTGTGTGCAGTATGGTTTGTAAAATGCATTAGATGTTTAGAATATTTCTAATATCTGTTCTTTGTTTTACCATCAACCAGTTTACAAATCTTTTGAACACCCAATTCAAATTATTTGGTAAGACGTAAGTTTTAGTTTGGGTTAGGAACATGTTGAATATGTGAGGAGCCAGGTAAGATTCGTGTCTTTTAGCGAAATTTGATTTGATATACGGTACTTGTAATTGTTTGTGTGTAATTGCTCTCGTGTTTTGCTAGTGAGTTATGTGATTCGGTAATTTTTTTATGCAGTTTTTGTAGATGATCTTCTTTATGAACAGTTTATTTATGTCAAATAAGTTATTTTCAATCATTAGCTGTTCTGTCGGATGTTTATAAGGCTTTCTAAACATAATTCGAATTATTGATTTATGATTAATTTTAAGGGATTTGAGATGAGTGTCTGCTGCTACTCCCCATACTGAAATACCATACATTAGAATACTTTGACAAAGTGCAAAGTATATATTTTTTAGCTGATTTAATGACATAAAATATTTCGTTTTGTTTGTATTGTTTTTGTTTTGAAGATGTATGATAGTTTCCGGATTTTTTTTGTTATTGGGTTAATTTGGAGATCCCATTTTAGATTATGGTCAACAGTTAAGCCGAGATATTTGATATTATCCGCATAATCTATTTTGTCACAAGTACAGCGTGTGTTATTTGTAGAAGTATTGGTGCAAGGGTGAAGATGGAATTGTGGGCGACTATCTGGCTGACCAGCTTTTGTTTTACTAAAAGTCAAGTATTTTGTTTTAGAAATGTTGAGTGTAAGAAGATTATTCATTAGCCATTTATTTATTTCAGTCATCCCTGCTTCTGTGTTTTTGTAGACATTTTCCCATGATTGTGCTTTGAATAAAATTACAGTGTCATCTGCGTAACTGATTACTTTGTACTCTATTTTTCCAAGGTTTATCTCAGTTAGACTATTTATGTAGATGAGAAAAAGTATGGGACCCAAGACGCTGCTTTGCGGTACTCCATACCTGTTACCTACCTTGTCACTTTCGTGTTTATTGATTTTTACTATTTGTTGTCTATTTTCAATGTAGTTGATGAACCATTTTAGTGGTGGACCGGTTATGCCGATATTTTTGAGTTTTTGATGTAGTAATTTATGTGAGATGGTGTCGAAAGCTTTTGCTAGGTCTAAGAAAGCCCCTACCACCTTTGACCCGCCATCATAAGTTTTTGACTATGTAAGTAGTTAGTTCCGATAAGGCGTCTTCTGTTCCCATTTTCGCTTGAAACCCGAATTGGCTGTTTGAGATCAGTTTGTGTTTATCAAGGTATGCGAGCAATCTTTTTTTCATAGTTTTTTCTAGTAGTTTGGATAGTGAATTGTGTTATAAATGTCATATGTAAGGTCACAACTTGAGTTCGCCGCAGTAATTTGGAATCGAAAATATCCAAAACAAATTTATAAAACACCTATCGTATCGCTTTAGTGATCATCGGTTTGACCCTATCGCTTTATATTAACGCAGAAAAATCTATGATGCTTTATTCTTTTACAAAATCGTGAAATGTCTTGTTGATTCATCATATCTGTTAGAAAAGATTGCATTTCGTTGCCCCAAACAAAACACCAGATCGAACGATTTATTTAGAATACCTCACTGTAAATCCAAACACTCGCAAAACTCTATAATAGGACGTATCTGTGAAAATTATAATACCTTACGAGATTTTCAACTTAAAATCAAATAAATTGCAACTTACTAAATTAATAATTAATAGCTAAAAACACTTTTACTTTTGGGAAAATTATACTATTACTTCCGTAGTTTGTTTTATTATTTTCAATTAGTACCTATAACCATGCGAAAACTGTATCTATTTTTAATATTATGTACTTCTTTAACATTTCATGGAATTTAATTGGTCTATAACATATTCATGTTTATTGTTATATTTCACTGTACGACTATAAGTTTCCTAAATAAATTTAAATAAAAACAAATTTAAAAAAAATAAGTTGAAAATTAAAAGTAGATACAATATAAGTGGGTACAGAGTAAAACAGAAATAATAATATAAAAGATATTGAACATGACGTTAGCAATGTAAATATTTTTTTCGGAAGATGCACATTTAATTTTATAATGGTTCGGACGGTGATATAGCGGGTGGGACTTCAACACTTCTAATTTTAAGCTGCCATATAATGTTGGAGATTTATTGCTTTCCCTACTTGAGATAGACAATAGATAAGGGCTTCAGTAGGTAGTTTACCTAACACTTAAAAACAAGTCCTAAAAATGTAATTTACAATGCAACATTAATTTAGAATTTCATAATATAGTTGTAAGACACCGTGTTTATAAATATACCATGCCAAAAATATTACTGTACTTTACAATATAAGGCTATGACATTATTTGTGAACATGTGAGGAAATAATATATGTTTTTATGCTACTTTTAAAAAATAAATGACGAATAAATATAATTCTTATGACAAAAACTATTTGGAATAGGAATTGTCGCATTCCGGAAAGAACAGATACCTAACTGAGTTTTGCAAATATTTTTGTATTTATTATTGTGACGGCTGTTTCGGGGTTCAAGTACTTATAAAACTTCAGTTACGCCACACGAAGGCAACTTATTTATATGATTTTATTTACCCCTTCAGTATTCTTATTTGTATGATGTTTTGGTGTTTTATTAACACACTTTGATCGGGTTATTTTTTCGCCGGCAGACCGCTGAAAATGGGCGAAAATAAAGGTCCCGCGCGAGTTTCTTTAATTTGTTTTAAATCGCTATACCTTCGAAAATAATGGAAATATTTTAATAAAATTTTCTACATACTAACTCAGCATACCCAAGCTATAAAATTTATAGCCGAAAACCAAGTATTATTTCTAATGCAACTTAATAAATCGAAAACAAAGTCATTGTTGGGTCATTAGGGTTCAATTTTTAAAGTATAAACTAGGTTTCAATTTTATAAAATTACAAATTTTTTCGTAGGAAGCAATCACTTTGTGGTTAGACATTATATATTAAATCAAATAAAACACTTTGTTTATTAACCACGACTTTTTTATTATTACATCTAGGTACCGGTTTCGCTACAGTCGAGCTTCATCAGGATGTGAAATATAACTGTTATATTTCACATCCTGATGAAGCTCGGCCGTAGCGAAACCGGTAGATGTAATAATAAAAAAGTCGTGGTTAATAAACAAAGTGTTTTATTTGATTTAAAATTACAAATTATTATATTTTCACCAAGCCCAAATCATTATAAAAACAAAAACAATTGCCACATCACTAGTATTGTCAGAGTAACACATTATTACCCATTCAAATACCACGTGTGCAATTGCCACCCAAAAAACCATCGGAACATGCTAATAATATTGGTTATTTTATAAAATGAAATTTAAAATAATCTCCTCAGAACACAACCGTAGGACAATTTGCTTTTTAAAAACTGGCATGTAAATATTTATTATGGTCCGCCTAACTGTGTTCGCCGATACCTGCTTTTGTTAGATGCGCCAGACACTCAGTAGTTGAGTGGGTGCGGAACCGAGATAGAGAGATTTGTTTCGAGTTTCAGGGACATAAAAACTCTCGTTCCAGGATTTGAACTATTATAATAACAGAATGTGTTATCTAAATTACTTATTTCGTTGTACTTCAAACGCAATACCTATCAAGTGTCAGGTGTTCAATAATATAGGTCATTTAACGCCCGAGAAAGACATGGCACGATCAAGTGAATCAGATACTCGAGTCGGGCCATGTCAAGAGTCAGAATAATAGAAGAGTATGTATGAGACGATGTATGAATGTGAATGAGGCAAGGAGTGTGTGCCAAGACCGAGTTGTTTGGCGGTCCGTCCTCTCTGCCTACCCCTGCGGAGAAACGGCGTGATGGTTAGTTAGTTAGTTAGTTAGTTAGTTGAAATATCGATGTACACAAAAGATTCCAAGATAAATACTAAAAAAAGACTTGCATTACAATTTGATAATTACGTACGTATAGTTGGAACCTTTACAGAGAGATTGGTATGTAATATTCATATAAAAACATCGGATAATTTCTTCTTTTCTGCCATTGAAATGAGGCGGGCGCAGAAGGTAGAAATACCCTTCCGACGTTAAGCATCAATCGACCGAACGCGAACGGGTAGAACTACCCTTCCCGATTAAAGTCTGTTAAGCTAGCTTGGAATGGCTTTAGCTGTGTTTGGTGACCAGAACTGAATATCCTGGTACTTCCCCACCTTCCTCTTCCTCGTCTCATTCCCCTCACCTACCTTCAGTCTCACAACATTCCCCGATTGGGGATAGGCCATAGTCTCACTGACTCCAGACGGGAGCGATTTAAACTCTTGTGTGGTATTCAATTAAAAAATGTACTGATAGACGCAAAAAGTAGAAGAACAAAATAATAAAACTGGAAGTGGGTGTACAAGCGTCCTGAGGGGTTTTACATGTAGGTAGTACAATATTAACATCACAGAAAGTTTTAAAACAAAATAAAGTTAGTAATAATAAAAATAAAACTATATTAGATAAAAAAATACAACAAACAAAAATTAAAATAAGACAGCAAACAGAGAGGTTAATAATTTTCTTTTGAATTAACTTAATGTTTATAAGGTAAGGTTTATGCATAGCAAAAAGGATTACAAATTATTATAAGCAATAATTGTTGTAAGGCTGCGATTACACTTGGAAGTTTTTTTTACGTTAAGTGAGTTAAGGCAAAATTATCTATAAAGTGAAACGTCACCTATAAAGTGACATGCTGCCAATGGAACTCGAACCCACGGCCTTCTGATTACCGGTCAGCAGCTCTACTTCTGAGCTACGGCGGCTTATCCGCCAAATTAGTCAATGTGTACTTAGTGTTCTGCAAGCAAAATTATTGCTTATTAATTTTTTTCTCACCCGAAAAAACCAACTTCATTTTTGTAGGTAAAGGAATTATTACGGTGCTAATTAATTTAATTAATTAATCAATCAATGGTGCTAATTCTCCCACCTAAGGGCGTCGAGATATGTCTTGATTAATTGACTAATTTGGTGGGTATTAAATAAGCCGCCATAGTTCAGTGGTAGAGCTGCCGACCGGTAATCAGAAGGCCGTGGGTTCGAGTCCCATTGGTGGCATGTATTTTTTCTCGGGAGATTTTTCAATTTGTAAGTTTTTTCTCTTACAATAATATTGCTTATAATAATTTGTAACCGAGAGGTTTACAAAAACCTTCTTTAATCATGGTTATTATCGATTAAACTTGATTAATCTTAGTTTATCTTGGTTTATCTAAGTTAACTAACTAACTAACTAACTAACTAACAATCACGCCGTTTCCCCGCAGGGGTAGGCAGAGAGGACGGACCGCCAAACAACTCGGTCTTGGCACACACTCCTTGCCTCATTCACATTCATACATCGTCTCATACATACTCTTCTATTATTCTGACTCTTGACATGGCCCGACTCGAGTATCTGATTCACTTGATCGTGCCATGTCTTCCTCGGGCGTCCCCGACTTCTGCTACCATTCACATTTGCATCATATATCCTCCTTACACTCCTATCTTCGCTCATTCGCTCTACATGCCCAAACCATCTAAGCGTCCCTTTCTTAATCTTACTCATTACGCTTACATCAGCCTTGCACTCTTTGCGGATCTCCACATTCCTCACACGATCAAACATGGTTTTACCACACATACGCCTCAGGGATCTCATTTCAACAGCATTTAATCTACTTTCATCCTTTCTTTGCCAGTTCCATGCCTCACTTCCATACATCAAGGTAGGTACCAGCACTCCGTTGTGGACTGCTAACTTCGCTTCTTTGGACAATTTTTTGTTAGCGCCTACGGCGTTTAGTCCTCCATTAACGGAATAACCTGCATTTACCCTTCTTTCGATATCTCTGTCAGCCTTCCCATCTCTCGTAAACATACTTCCTAAATACACAAACTCATCCACCTGCTCCAAGTATTCCCCATTCACAATTATATTGCACACTGTTTTCGTACTCTCTCTTTCAAACACCATTACTTTAGACTTACTTACATTCATCATTAACTCATTCTTCATGCATACTTCGTTCATCCTAGACACGAGAGACTGTAGATCATCTATACTATTAGCAATCAGCACCGCATCATCAGCATACAACAGGCAACATACTTTAAAATTATTCAAATTCGCGCCCAATCCCACCTCTTTCAATTCTTGCATACAATTATCCATGTATAGATTGAATAACCACGGTGACATTACGCAGCCTTGTTTAACACCTTTTGTGATATCAAACCACCCCGTAAAACCACCGTTTACCCTAACACATGCAACGCTTCCCTCATACAGAGACGCAATTGCCTGAATCAGATTCGTATTCACTCCATACTTGGACAACACCTTCCATAGCTTTTTCCTGTCGACTCGGTCGTATGCTTTTTGTAAATCTACAAAGGCACAGAAAAGTTTCTGGTTTTTTGCCAGAAACTTCTCAGTGAGCATACGCAATGAGAAGATCTGGTCCATGCACCCCCTTCCACTCATGAAAGCACCTTGCACATCCCATATTTTATCCTTTGGATCCTTTCTTACTCTTTCAATCAAAATTCTACCATACAGCTTGCCAACTGAACTAAGCAGGCTAATAGCCCTATGATTCCCACATTCCATACGTGACCCTTTACCTTTGTATAATGGCATGATCACAGCCCTTCTCCAATCTAAAGGCGTGTAACCTTCCTTTAAACATTGGTTAAAAAGATTGCACAACCATGTGAGAATTACACGGCTACCTCCTTTAAAATATTCAGCAGCAATATTGTCAAACCCAACAGCCTTACCATTCTTCATACATTTAATCGAGCTTTCTATCTCATCCATGCTAATTTCGGTAACATTCACTCCATCGTCATTCATATCTGATTCGCCACTGGAATCACTGTCATTCACTTCGCTTTCGAAGACTTCCTCGAAATAATTCATCCATCTCTCTTTTATTTTTTCCTCATTCGTCAACATTTTTCCATCTTTTGATTTTATCACTTTCATGCTTCCGTTTTCTGGGCCACTCCGGGACCTTTTGACTTCTTTCCAAAACAACTTAATGTTTTCTTGGAAATGGTTTGTCATTTTCATTCCTTCTTCCTCTTCCAGGCGTTTCTTTCGTTCTTTCACTCCAACTCTTACTTTTTTCTTACATTCCTTATATACTTCTTTCGCTCGATACTTCTCTTCGCTGGAAGCACTGCCAGCTGCAATCAGACACAACCATGCTTTCTTCTTTTCTGAGACCAGTGCTTTAATCTCATCATCCCACCATGCATCACCTTTCTTCCTACCTTGCGTACTTATTCCACAAACCTCCCTAGCAGATTCACAAAGACACACTTTTATGTGGTTCCATGTTTCGTCTATGCTTAGACCATCCATTTCCTTCGCATTCAATCTTATCTCTGCACAATTCACATACTTACTTCTCACATTATCGTTTTGCAGTTTTTCTATTTTGACTCTTGTCGGAGCTGGTACCGTTTTCACTTTAGAGCGCCAACCGCGAAAGAGGTTTACTCTCGACACTACAAGAAAGTGGTCAGTTTCGACCTCAGCCCCTCTGAAAACTCTTGTGTCCTCGGTAACAGCTCTCAACCTAGAGTCAATTACTACAAAATCAATAATTGACCTCTCATTTCCTCTTTCCCACGTATATTGGTGGATACCTTTATGATCGAAGAAAGTATTCGACACAAACAGGTTCCACTCTAAACATACTTCAAGCATTCTGTTCCCGTTGTCATTCGTTCTTTTATCCCCAAACATACCTAAGACCGAATCAAATCCGTCACGTCTAATTCCCACCCACCCATTCAAATCGCCTGCCATTATAATCCTTTCGTTCATATTTTTTAGTCTCATTACAACATTCACACCAGTCCAAAAATCATCTTTCACTTCATCGCTTTCAGAATTAACAGGGGCGTAGCAAATAACAAGAAACACCCTTGTCAAACCGATTTTAAATCTGATCCACATTATTCTCGGACTTACACATTCATACTGCAACATACATTCAATCATTCTGGGAGACAGTAGCGCTGCAACACCTTGACAAGCCCTCTCCGTATCTGGTCTCCCAGACCAAATGACGAGCCTATCATTATGCTGCATTGTACCGCTACCTTTTTTCATACTCTCTGTTATACAAAGTACGTCCAAACATTTGCTCACCATAGTATCACACAGTTCGTTCATCTTTCTTTCCATTCCTCCTCTAATGTTCCATGTACCAATTCGATATTGATCACGTTCCGTCCTCCTCTTTGCGCCACCGAAGGGTTGGCGATGTGATGGATAGCGAACCTCATCGACATCTTTGTCGGCCATTCCCTTCCAAGTACTACTTAAACATCTTAATTATACAACTTATCATATCGTTACACACATAAAACAAATAATACATTATCTAAGTTAATCTTGGTTAATGTTTTGGTAGTCTTAGTTAATAATATGGGTATTCTTTGTTAGTAGCCTCCATACTCAAAAACTATATACAAAAAACAAATATTAATATAAGTACACTGATGCTCGAACTCTGAATTTTGTAAAATAAATGGTTTAGCAACCTAACTTTTACTATTGTCTAATTACCTTGTCATAGTTACCTAAGATTATTTTTGAGAAATAGTTCTTTGCTAATTAGCGCCATGCACTAGTCATCAAACCTGCTGGAGTGTTATTTATTTATGCGACAATTTTTGTTTCCATTTTTAATTTTGTACCTATTCATGTATGGGATTTCAGCACTGTGCAATGCCGCGTACAGTTCAGACTTAATGAATCCACCCATAAGCGACACTTTGAACTTAAACTCTTGTCTCTAACTGCTCAAGGAAAACCTCCCCTCTGCGGGTGTAAAACACTCAGCCAACCTCCAATCATACAGATGAGGTTAAAGAAATATCCGAAGAAAGAGTTGAGACTTTAATTAGGTAGGTAGGCAGCTGGGCACCTGCCCTACCTAGGTACATTGAAAAAAATTGAAAAATCGTCATACATATCGTGCAATACTTAGTTTTAATAAAGTAGTGCGTATCTCTATTTGATAGCCTATTACTCTTGGAATGCTTCGACATTTACGTGCCTGAAAACTTGAGCAGTAGGTAGTCGTCATCATGACACGAATTGTTCAAGATACCAAACTGCAGAATAGATTTTCAAGCATAGCATAGCATGACAATAGGAATTTTTCTATTGAATAATATTGTAAAAACAGTATATATATTTAATTACTCTAAATAACCTCAAAACTTGGTTCGTATACCTACCTGTATTCCCTAATATGTTTATTGTTATACATGAGAAATATTTTACGTATGTAAATTGCATGGTGTAAATATCTACTGATTAATCTATTGATCAATACATTAATTTAGTAATTGTGGAATGATTTGCCGGCCTCTGTTTTCCTCCCTCACGCATCATGGGTCTCTTTAATACCCATGTACAGTCTTTCCTCTCCTCAAAAAGACATGTTCAGGCCCAGAAGTAAATTATATTCCTCAGGTCCTCAATGTAAAAAATGGGTTTAAAAAAGTGTGAACAGTGTACACTGAGTGCATAATAATATTCGGATAATATTTAGAGCATCGTATTTTGAAAAATCACCTCATGGGCGCTGAAACTATGGTATGGTGATACTATGGCATATCCTTACAACGACACCCTTCGAGGATTTTCAGGATTAGCATAACTGATGAATTAGCAAGTCACTTGCCCCAGGACTTGTTGAAATTACAACTAGCTTATGGCAGGATTATTCGTTTATTATATCTTAAAATATCACGTGACATTAATATTTTTTCAAAGACAGACCATTTATTTCATCTTATGTTGTTTTTTTTAAATGCCACACAATAAAGTCTTTTACAAATTTAGGTACGTTTTTATAGGTAAGTTGTGCAAAGTAGTATGACAAGTTTAAAGTACATAATATAATAATAACTGTGTAAAAGAAGTACATAAAAGATAAAATATGACACGTAAAAGATAGATATAATAGTACAATATTCTTTAAGTAGCAAGTTGAAATCTGGGTAGCCGGTAGAGTCTACGAAGATTCATGTTATTTATGATGATAGAGAAATTACTATAAGCATTCCAGCTATTCTTTGAACACGTATCCTCAGTGATTTTTATATATTATTATAAAAAAAGTGTTGTTACACATAATAAATAAATAAAACAATTTGTTGAGCACGAGACCACAAAAAAATTCAAGAAAAGCTAATAATCATGCGACAGATATAAATATATTAGGAAGATGGCCAACTATATAACAGATGGATAACTTTTTTTTCAAAATAAATGCAAAATATATTATTATTCGTCAGCATAATTCACATCGAATGACGTTATAGGATAATAACAGGATATTATTGTAGTACTTATATTATGTAATCAATACATTTATCTTAATAATCTATGGCTTGCATAGACATATGAATATTCCTATGTCTGTGATGGCTTGTCATTGAAGTAAAATCATGTATTATTTCATAGTGCTTTCACACAAACAAAAGTATTGAAATCCGTAAGTCTAAACTTAAACTTTAGGTTGCACAGTTTACACCCGCGCTGTGCAAGCGGGTTCCTTTCAGAGCATCGGACCATCATAATATGATTATTTGCCGGAAATTAAAACAAAAATTATGTCCTAAATGAAAAAAAATAATTGATTATTGACAGTAGATGTAATATGGACGATGGTCCCTTTACTTAATCAATTGTTTATGAAATTTTCCTTAAACTAACTCAACTCTTTTTCTTGTTAGAATGGTAGAATAGAGTCATTACATAGGTACATAATATTCGTGATAATTACTAATATCAGTGAACGAAATCGTTTTATCTAAAATCAGAAAAAATTGCAATCGCCCAACAAACATTTGGTAGGGCGCTAATGTCAGATGTTGTTAGCTTTGACGAAACAGATTCCAATAAATATAAGAGGGATCAATCAAATTAATAATAATATGACCATTCCGTGATAATTTTATCCAACTCAGTTCTATCTAAACAATAACTTGTTTATTTACGGTGATAAGTTTATTGTTCGCCAAAAAAGTTGAGAAAATTATTAGTTTACTAATACGGATTTTGTGTTGTTTAGATATATAGAGAGATTATCTTGCCTTTATCACGAGACTAATTTTAAAAGGGTTCCCAGATTTTAAAATAAAATTTTGAAACATATTTATATTAGATTAGCCGGGCTTTACACACAATTTTTAGAATTCGGATGTAGGTAGTAATTTTTATTTTATTCTTATCGTCAAGTATGCAAAATTTCATCAACATCGCAATAAAACTGTAGATTTGTATAAAAAGCCAAACCAAACATCTTTATATATTATGCATGTAGATAGATATAAAGCTGATGATCCGGCCTTGCCCGGCTTTATGCAATTATTTCGAAAAGTGGCCCTGTCCCAATGTTTTTGTTTTTGTCGAATGTTTTGAAAACATTTTGTCGCTGGAGACCTGACTTGAGATGACCGCCGCTAACTATGAAATTTGGCAAAATTTCGTTGTTGTTTCTAAGCATAGAAAAATAATTAATTTTCTACCAATCTTACGGTTTCACTGTCAGTGAATTCAATTCATTTGGCTAATACCATTTGTTCCCACCCAGTCAAGGCCTGGCTGGTTTCATTGGCTGGCTAAGTCCTCCATCACTGAATAAGCAACCAACATCTGCCGCTTATAATGACGGTAGTAGGAGATTTTTAAATAGTGATAGGTTTTACGAAATCCGAGAATGATTATCTTTCTTTTAAGAAATAAACCTTTTCGCAATTGTCGTCCATCGTAGAAAGGCAGCTACTAAGTCAGAATACTTATTGGTGACAAACATAACGCTAGAGCCAAAGCGGTTCGTTAAAATACAAGCCAAAATCTATAGTCAATTTCGACAGACGTGAAGGGAGATAATTACGTTATTTTCTGTTATTTCTAATATAAAATGTATCATAAAATCGTTCACCATTTTGAATTTTCGGAATGCTATTCTTTTAAAATTAAATTTGCATCATTCTAGACAAGCAAATTAAATTAATGTATTATGTCGTCAAATTAACCTTTGTTTGTATGGACTCGTCTTTTCAATGACAGCGTATCGTTATATACATAGGATATACACCGGTGCCAAATCAAGACCAAATTAAAAGGATTCTGAAAGCATCGGAATATAAACGTATGGCATACGGGAATATACGGAAGTCGTTAAATGTTCGTAATGAACGGACGCCTTATTAAAAACGTAATGTACTGTGATATTCGTAAGATATATGCGGTTACCAAAAGGGCAGCAATATGAGAGGGTGTCCAAAAGACTCTAAAATGTATGTACCTTGCAAAAATATGAATACCCTTAAAACACGATTTATGGCAAATTCTGTTACGATCACTTTATTCTATAACTATATATAAGTGAACATTCACAGCGTTTTTGTTTCTAAACCTACCATAAGCGGTGGTAGTCAAAAGGATGCGAAGTGAAAGGTCGCCACATCGGTAGCGGGATTTATATATATATATATATATATATATATATATATATAAATATAAAATATTTACGAAATTATACATGAAAATAGTGCAGGCGACTATTTAAAACAATTGCAGAAATGTAACTATAAAGTCAAAATATCACTGAACTTCATCTACACAGCATGCATTATTATAATGAATGTAATAAATAATTTATTAAATCACTGAAGACAATATTAGTGACTCTCATACGAACCAAGATCAACGTTCACATCTGAAAGCGCAGAATTCGATCAAGAATGAACTTTGTCGTCTAGATGGGGGGCACTTACAGCCAAAAAATAACACCAAATCGAAAAAGTTACATCCAATAATAATGCCGACATTTTTTTTATGATTTTCATTCAGACCGATGACGCTTTATACCTTCACCATTATGGCGTAATCGAAATAACTTTTCGAGTTCCTTCGGAAATGAATGGAAAAAGTTTCGTCTGGTCCTCGGGACCTATAATAGGCGGGGTTGGTGGGAAGGAGGGGGGCAAGGGGAAGGTCCGCTCACAATGGAATGGTTTTATCTCAAAAGTGCACAAGGCGGCGAGTGTAGCTAGTGCCGAATAGTGGTACTGTAATACTATCGAGGGCAGAATTTTGGCGCCAATTTATGAAATACGTTAAAAATGTACGATTTTATTTATTTACTAGCGCAGCCTCATGAAAAATCATGGGATAGTATACTAAACTTTCCACAAATCAGTTCCAATTTTTAAATTGGCTATCAAAATAATTGTCTGTTAAAATAATATAAGATACTTAGGACAGGTTGTTTCGGAGAATTTTAACAATTCATCAAATTTCAACGTTCATTTTCAAGTTCTTTGAAAGATTTTTTCAAGTTCTGTTTTTATTTCAGTTCTGTCAAGCAACTAGCCTATAATGATATAATAACAGCACTTGAATAGGACTTTGACAGAACCCGAAAATGAACGTTGAAATTTGATGAATTGTTCAAATTATCCGAAACAACTCGTCCTTAATAAATCGCTTTTCTGAATTATTCTTCAAACAAACAGTTTCAATTTTGAAAATAACACTTAAGATGCTACAAGCCAAAAATGTGTATATTCTTTGTATACCTTATATCGTAGGTAATAGGCATTAAAATCGCTTGACAAACGGAGTCTAGAAACGTTCGATTTCAAGCAAAAAACTGGTTTTTATTTATTTTGTAAATAATTTTATAAGAAAGCAAAAAAGTTAATCAAGTGAAACTGTCACAGATAATCTTAGCTATAATAATGTATTTTTTTAAGTTGTTTCCTTTATGCGTTCATACATTTCTATTGAAAAATAAATTTATTAGTAGTTTATATTTATATTTTTTATTGAGTAATTTAATTTTGTATTTGTATTCTACTCAAGCGAAGCGATAGGAAAACATTCAATTTAACTAAAGCATATTTTTTGGTATTTATAATGTACACCAATTCGTTATAAACATTAATCAAAATAGTGATTTGGCATTAAGCTTCGCCTTAAATTCAGGGCAAAACCTAGAATTCTAGAACCACGTTATTATGATAAATATGACTTCCTATGGTCTATCTAATTATGTATTCATGTGTTATTTATAATAAAATATTAAAATTGTTTTAGGTAAGTTTCTGAATCTGTTTGTCAATATTAATAATAGCTAGAGCCTAGGAAATCGTATTCGTACAGCGCCTTTGAGGTGACTTTTTGCAAAAACGGCGCTATAGAAATTATCTAATTATTACTATTATTATATGGTCATTATCTTTATTCTTATTTTCGCATCCAAAAAATAGTATTTCTAACGTTTTTAACTTCGAATATTTACAGAAATACACTTAAAATAATTCAGTTTTGTGACTGAATTGTTCTCACGTAAGTCAGAGCATCCGTAAAAACACATTACTTAAAAGTGAAGTGACAAAATTATGAGGATAAATATGAGTGGGTTGTTTTGCGGGAGATAGTATTTACATTCCCATATACCACCGGGAGCAAAACAGCATCCCCGAACGGAGCAGCTTCGCGATTGCGAGTTTACCTTTCGTTACAGCCAGCGAAGATGTGAAGAACTACGCTGTACCAACGTAGTCCGCAGTGGGTACGTAGACATACAATAATAATACTACAGGAGAGTTCAATTGGTTGGATAACGGGAAAGTGGTACATTGTTGCGAGGGTAGAAATGGCGAAATGTATCAATTTCCTTTAGTTTTTTTTATTTTGTCAGCGGGAAGGTACATATTATTTATTTATCATTACATTTGTTTACATACTACCCAATAATAAAACGGCATATAATACGAACTGAAAACAGTAGCAATGAACGAAGAAAATTGTAGATAAATCAATGACATAAATCAATGACACAAAAACATACATCAGTAATATTATGATTTCTGAGCAAGATTTTGATGAATAATCATTCTAATTTTACAATCCAAATCAACAATTTTGAATATAGTGTACAAAGTGACTAATTTCATTTTAATTAAATGTATAATAGATTGCTTGTTTCTAAGGAACCAAATACTCGTGAAAATGCCAAATGAATTATGTTGTTAATTTTTATTTTTATTAAACTAGGTTTTTACTAGTATGAATTTAAATTTAAGTGACATTGACTCCGTTCTACCCACAGACATAGGAATTAATAGACGAGAAGATAATGGCGAGGGGTAAAATCAACTGTTGAAGAACGAAGGGAGTGAAGCTGACTGTGATTCGTCAATAAATCAATCTGACAGTAAATAGGCATCTCGCATTATAATATCACCATTTACTTCTTAAAAGTAAAATCTGCTTTTGAATGAATAGACATTTTTACATGGGAGCGCAAATTACTCGCCACGTTATGAACAAATTTGCGAAGTCCAAATTCGGCAAAAAAATTCGGTTCTATTTTCAGAGTCGAATATTTCGTTTAAGTATTTAGTTAAGACACTTTTATAAATGTTCATAATTTACTTCCCAGCAACCAACGAGCTTTGTGTTTCGCGTCCAGACGTTTCTCGATGTGATAGTAACAACTGATTCATATTATACGATGTGAATATGCTTAAAATAAAGTAAAATAATGCTTATATATGGAATGTAATACGACAATTGGGTTTATTCTCTTTTTCACATCTATTTTTACAAGTTTTCATAGTACAAGTCAACATTTTGCCGTGTTATTTCGTAAAATGAACCGATGATGCCTCGACCATAGTTCGCACAAGAATGATGACGTCACGTTTTCAAATTTCACTTGAGGCCATACGCGAGCACAGCCGGCTCCAATGGAACCGGTATGGGGAGTGGGGATAATACGCTTTTAATCACTTAGGGCAGGTCTACTAATATTCATATGTCTATGGTTCTACCCAAACCAATCATCTATTTAGTTATTATTGGACCGATGTAGAACGTTTTGGCTGTTTAATTATTTAGTTTTGGGGGAATTTATTATATAACTAGCTGACGTGTACCCGGCGTTGCACGACTTTCCTCTAATTTTAATAAATATATTAACTTTCTGGAAGAAATTCTCTAAATGATAGTGAAAACCCTATCAAACTCCGTTGCATAGTTTAGAAAAACTAATCGCACAAACAAATAGACGAGGATGGTGACTATGTTTTATACTATTTAGAGATATCAATGTATTGTCACGATTACGAATTTACTAAAAGTTTATCAGGAAACGGCCTGTAATCTCGTTTTTAGTTTATTATGATCTGGGATGTTCTGGAGTGTTGTAGAAATTTCTAGAGGGCGACACTTCCAGCCCTTATATCTTCAAAAGCACACCCTTCAAGTAAAAACGGGAACCTTCTTCATGGATGGGGGATAGAGGGCTACCACACCATATAACTCCATTGATCGTACCGGGACTCGTTTCTGAGTTTTTAGCGGCACATTGTACACTTACTTTTGTATTATATATTAATTTTGGTCTTATGATAATTTGAGTATTGCTCTTGGACTCTTGGGGACTATGAGATCCCTTCTGATGCGACTTCTTGTAATATTAATTATTAATTTTTTGGTAAACTAATGTTTAAGACAAGATTTTTTATGCATAGCACAAAGGGTAACAATTATTAGCCTGAAACACTCATCCACATTGAAAAATCTCCTGGCGTCATGTAACTTTTATCAGGAGATTTTTCAATGTGGATGAGTGTTTCAGCCTAATAATTATTGCTTGTAAAATAATTGTTATTCTTGTAATATATTTATGATCAATTTTCCTAAGATTGTCTAGGTTTTTGTGGACGTGATAACATCCTTTTTATGTAATTTTATGAAAAACTTTTTTTTTCGACATTTTTAAAAAATATTTTCAACAGTAGATAAATATAGAATGAATTCACATTATGAAGATAGAAAACAGAGCGAGTATGAATGAGGGTTTTAACATAAACAGAACTCACATCGAAGCTATCGGCGGCAGGATAATTTCATAATATTCAATCTTTACAGAATATATTTTAGATTTTCCTAATTAACCTGCAGAAACAGGGTTGCCAAGTCCCAGAAATTCCACAAACCGGGGGTACCCAAACAACCCCGCAAGCCTCGTTCACATTATTCTTTGTATAATGAACCCCGAGGCTCGGGGGTACATAACGCAATCAAAGCCGCGCTCAGAGACTTGGAGACTGCCAGACTAGGGCGCATCAAAGCAATTATTCCCAAAACTCCAGTAAATTATATTATCTTACATGAATTATGTGAGTTGACGCTAGATCCTGCTCAGGAAATTGCCACAAATTGACTTAGAAGACTAAATTTTGATTTTGGCAGGTTTTAAACACGTTACAAAACTTGAAACAGGGTCGGTTATCGACTTCATAATGTGGCCACATCCTAGTATTTTCAGTATACACTCACCTTCCTTTTCCCCATCTCCTTTGCATCACACTAACCACAGTCTCACAATATATTATATTGAAAGTAAAAAAAATTTCGAGACACATTTGCTTTCATAGATTCATACGAAAGGACGATAAAGTTAGGTGATTAGAACGTTTGTAATACATTTGTTTAATAAAATGTGCGTGTGTATTTTTTTCGTTATAGGTAATTTTAGTTACAAAAAAAGTAAGATGACTTATTTAAAAAAACAAAAATGTTTGTATTCAAAATTACGTTTTTTTTGTTGTTGTTTGTTTTTGGGGTGTTATGCCGTGTTGCGCTAACTCCTTCTTTAGCCGACGTTTCGGACAGCGTTGCAGTGTCCATCATCAGGGCAGATCCGGTAGTAAACGTCGGCTAAAGAAGGAGTTAGCGCAACACGGCATAACACCCCAAAAACAAACAACAAAAATGCTTTTGGCCGTGAGAATCTAAAAACTTAAAACAAAATTACGTTTATTTCTGAATAGCGTATTTCATCACCTTTCAAAAACAGTTTTTAGTTTTCGGATACGTTCAGAAATATTCCATTTATTTGGATTTTATTGCAAAGTGGAAAAATTTTCTTAAAAGAGTTTCTGACAGAATATGCCAGAGGCATGAGAGGGTTAGTTTACCCCAGTACCAGAATAATATCAAAGGCATCAAAAAATATCAAAATAAAGTGAAAGAATGCGAATCAGTACCGTATGCTATATTAATGGTAAAACCCATAATATTCCTTTTGATCCAGTGTAACATAATACTATATCATAATATTGGTTTATTAACAATAACGGCACTTGTTACTTTGATGATAAAACGCCAGTAATTTACGCGCAACTTTCAAAAGACAAAAAAGGGGATTTCCAAACCGAGAGAAATGAGAAATATTAATTCAGAATAAGTCAGAAAGGTCTAATAATAATAAAATTCTAAACAGTTCGACTCCCAGTGTCTTGCAGGCACTGAACAGATAAAGAAACAGAAGTGCTTTGTGGGCGTGACGGTGTGGCCGAAATAAACTCTATTTTTTAAAGACGATCTTTAAAAATCGGTTTTTCTAAATCTTCAAACATGACGAAGTTACGAGCTTTTAAAGTTGGGTAAAACGTAGCAATGGTGACGAGACGATATTCAAAATTCGAATTGTAATGCTGCAGTACAGCCGAGCATGTACCATTGTCGTCACACGCTTTTTGGCCAGCCGCAAATATCAACAAAATAAAAGTTGATCCAACATTAATTGAATATTCATTTAGACTTTTAGCCAATTCTTTAAAACTTTGTGATCATTCAAAAAGATAACTGCCAAAAATATGGGGAATATTAGTTGCAAGATAATATTGTTAATTCTGAATTTAAAATATGACGTATAATAATTAGGTCTCAATGGTCAAGTGGATAAAGGGCTCGATTCCCAATTGAGACCGTTACCTTTTTATTTTATGTATCTTGTTATGTCTCGTTTAGGTTTGTTAGTATTTTCTTCTTCAATGCAAATGACAACATTGTAACGGCTTATACAGTGTCCGGGGGTAAAGTGCACTAACTTCGGAGGTGATTCTACATGATTTTTGAAGTGGAAAAGGTTTTTTTTCGAAATCTAACGTTTTAAGTAGTTTTTAGGTAAACAATTTGAATTGTTTATATTTGGGAAAATAAATATTCTAAAAAAAAGGAATTTCTAAAAAAGTTATTTATCTCTTTTTACTTCTACCATCATGTAGAATCACCTCGCGAAGTTAGTGCACGTTACCCCCTAACACCCTGTATATTCGCTATTATTCATTATTTTACAAAAAAATGTTCTGTCCTCAACATGCTCTAATTAATAACATGATAAATTTGAAAATAACATGAAATTTTGCTGTAGGAAACAAACTCATTTCGACAATTTTGTGGATTACGCCATTTCTGAGTTGACTACTTCAATTACAAATTTTGTTATGGCGTCAGTATAGATGATACATCTGATAGTATTATTATCTTAAAGACTGTAAAGTTTAGGATTGTTCTAAACGGAAGTGACGCCCTCTGTTATTTTGAAAATGAACCGAAGAAGTTTTCAAACTGCGGTAGCGGGTTTTTATCTGCTAGTCTAAGGATTACTAGTTCAGTGTCTACAGGTAAACTGTGGCGATGATCGAACAATTGCCTCGAGTCTTTTGATAATTCCCCGGGCAAATTCTATACAATTTCTTTGGACACAATGCATCAGCAAAGTTCAGGAACCAGCCAGGTTCGCTTTGTTAACGTAGAAAATGTCTGCAGAGATATGATGACAGACGGAGGTAAGAACTAGGTAGAAGTTCGGTATGAAATATATTATTGTAATAGAATGGCGGGTTGATGGACGATGGTATAAATTCTGCGAATATTATTTTGAAGGTAAATATGTAATATTTTGAAGTTAAGCAAATAATAACGAGTGACATTACTTCATACAGTTATACATTTTGAATATGAATTGTGTTAAATTTGAAGTTTTTTTTAATAACCACTCGGGCTAATTTGTTAGATTTTGAGAACAGCTCATTATGGTCTAATAGATATCGTGGCCTCCCTTACTTTCATGGTTAAAAAATAATCTAAACGGTGTTAAGAAAGAGAAACACCATACTTTATATTCAAATCTAGAAGTTAACCACAGAATAATTAAAATGTACACCTCTATAAAACCAGAGGTCTCGACCACAATTAGAGAAAAAAATTATGAATTTTTTATGAATTATTTTAATATGAAACAAAAAACATGAATCTAATATAATGTGTGTTTTTTTAATATCAGAAATTTTTGTTCAGTCTTTAGAAGAAAAAACATAAGGTGAGCCATTTTTTACGTTTGTATTCAAAATTTTAATATATATTTCAAAAATCATATAATCATTTCCAATAATAAAATTTGAAAGGGTATTTCATCACCTTTCAAAATCTGTTTTTAGTTTTGGGATACGTTCTGAATTATTCCATTTATTTGCCTTCCGAAGGCACTATCAATCTGTGGTGAGGCCGTTTACAAACTATCTATTTACATACATATAAAATGAAGGCCTCAGCAGGGGCAAGCCACCCAGTGAGGCCTACATTACACGAAAACTTGAAATGTAAAAAATATTGTACCAAATAAAATAAAATAAATAAAATACATTACTTCTACGTAGTTACTTTGAATCGAAATTAAATTGTCACCAATGTCCTTACTGATTTCTGAGTAAATTGTTGGAAATTATTGTCATGTTTCCCCACTTATTGCATCGTTTAAATTTGAAAGGTCGTTAAAGCGAGATGCTTCAGAATTAATAATTTGGATGACTCACTAGGGTTTATTCCCCCTTTACACAAAATAAAGACAGCAAACTAAATATTTAAAAGCAGTTAAAATTAAAAAAAAATGCAATTAATCATAAACTAATATAAAAAAAGCTTTTTTACATGTAAAATCACATCCCGAAGTTCGCGCACTTTACCCCCGGACACCCTGCATTATGTTAGGCTCGAGTATTATTTGAATTGCTTTCTTTCTAGTATTTGCACCATTTGCATTTTTAATATTTGCATAGAGAAATAATACCAGACCGAAGATTAAAGTGGGGGACATTATGGTATAATACGCGATTTTGCACATTTCTTTGATCATTTTACGCCATATTCTAGTTATACAATAATGGACCAAATTATAACGATTGGGGTGAAAAGATCACAGAAAAGGCAGTTTTTTAAACTATAAATATATATATTTTTTAGAATATTTTAATGAGTACAACCAACACAATATAAGCGATTCTTAAACGAAATTTTTAAAACCAAAAAATCAGAAAAAATACGGACGCATCCGGAACTTGAACTCGGGACCATCGCCTTACAAGAACGCTGCTTTAACCACTGCGCTAATCCGGTCCCAAAATAATAAATCATTTAAAAAGTAGGCACATATTGATGTGCAATTGTTCGGCCGAGGAGAACCTTGTGGTCTACGCGATTATTCGAGCGAAAAATACCTTTCTTCTAGCGACATTTTTGAATTTCGGCCGAACGACATATTCGTAAACAGGGAATTTTTATCTAAATTCTGACATCGATTTTATTCGTGTGGCCGATGAGATATTTTGCCGCATCTGGAGGATACCTATAATGTCATTTGTTAGGTACTTCTCCCCACACAAAAGTTGGCCGAACAATTTTTTTTTCATAAAAAATTTGCAATCAACTTTTGCCGTTAGTTTTGGTAATGTGGCACGTCGGATATTTTCATCCCAAAAATGACACCGGAAGTCGTCGCTTTCCAGGACTCCTCCCGGGCCGAAATCTGGATGAATGCGTTTTTTTAACTAATCTTATTTGGGGTTAAAGCCCGGTACTAATTTGGTTCATGTGGCTGGTTCCTATGGGATGGGATTTTTACGGTCATCGCTTGGACTAATAAGGGTAAGGGAAACAAACCGAGTTGCGACAACCGTTTCGCTTTCTGTGATTTGTCAATAAATTAAACTGATAGTATACAGGCAACTCGCACTGTACTATCACTATTAAGTCTTCAAAAATAAAATCTGCTTCCGAATAAGCAAGGCGAGTAAATTGCTGGCTCTTCGGCGGCTAATATATGACTACGACTGATTTCGTAGTTTATGCAAGACATTCTCGCCCCCTCCTGGTTTAAAAAAATAATGTCACGTGGTTTGTCTCCAACTCGTCTAAATGATACCCAGATTTTGCGTTACGTCATCTCTATTAACCTCAGAGGTAAGGTTAATACAAATGACGCCTGAGATTAACACAAAAATCAAATTCTTGAGTTGGGTCAAATCAAATTCAAGACATGGATATGTGGCGGTCTATCATCTATGCCTACCCCTGCGAGAGACGGCGTGAAGGTTATGTATAACTTTTTACTAACGATGAGTACCTACTTTTCTATTCAATTAACCGAGGTATTAATGTACGCTTAAGCATAATGAAAACAGACACTCCTCCATTAATCCGCTTCTTCATCCTTTATCTACAGTCACGCCGAATATCATTACACAAATGACTTCCTTTTGTCTATTGTCACGCCTAAATGGATGCGACCTACCCTACATTAATAATTCGAAGAAAAAACTGGAGAAGAGAACAATGAATACCGTATGTATGAACACACTTAGAGAATTAAAATTTTGTCTAAAGCCACGCCGCGATATAATAACACTGTTATTAATTCAACTCATTGTCGTGGACCAAAAAAAATACGCCAACTCTACTTAATAATTTATTACAACCTCCTCACATCTTTGAGTTTACTTTGAGTACTTTAGATAATTGAATTTTTCATGAAGTTTCTTCATGTAGAGTTTCTTTCCCTTTGATCAGTGGCATATTATAATATCAAAAAAGGCTGCCATAGTTTAAACCTATATTGATCAGTGGCATATTATTATCAATAAACGCTGTCATAGTTTAAACTTTAAACCTATAGTGATCAGTGGCATATTATTATCAATAAACGCTGCCATAGTTAAAAACCTATATTGATCAGGGGCATATTATTATCAATAAACGCTGTCATAGTTTAAACTTTAAACCTATAGTGATCAGTGGCATATTATTATCAATAAACGCTACCATAGTTTAAACCTATATTGATCAGGGGCATATTATTATCAATAAACGCTGTCATAGTTTAAACTTTAAACCTATAGTGATCAGTGGCATATTATTATCAATAAACGCTACCATAGTTTAAACCTATATTGATCAGTGGCATATTATTATCAATAAACGCTGCCATAGTTTAAACCTATATTGACCAGTGGCATATTATTATCAAAAAACGCTGCCATAGTTAACCTATATTGATCAGTGGCATATTATTATCAATAAACGTTTCAATAGTTTATACCTTTAGCTTTGTTTGGTCACTAGGTTTGAATAGCCAGGTACTTTCCAGCCTTTCTATTCACCATCTCCTTCCCCTCCCCACTACCTTCAGCCTCACAACTGGCACCAGTCAGTTGGAACTCTTGTGCGGTTTCACATTAAATTAAATCTGATTTCCATGATATTATCTGTGACTATTCCACAATAAAGATTACAGATGATGTCGAAGTGAACTAGTGTAGTCTTCAAGTAGACCTAGTTAGCTATTAAGTACCGCCAGCTTTTACTTTTACCGACAGGTGAGAATAATTGATGGTTTCTGTATGAATGCACCGTGTACTCTATAGTGCATTCAATCGAAGGCCGATTGCATCAGAAGTAGTAACGGAACGAATCAATAACGTCGAATGATTATAATGTCGGGTACGCCTCTCGGCATTTCGACATTTTAAAGTATTCAAATTATTACATTGTAATAACACTGATTTGAGGCGCGATTTGAGCCAAGCCAAGGCGTCTGGTGGGTTCCTTTGTAGGTGCCGCCTAGCGATTATAATTTATTGCAAACAAATCACAGTTAATTAATTGATTTTAGGTAGAGATGAAGCGTAATACACTTTTTTTAGTGCCGTCCATGAATACATTTTAGGTAGATATGAAGCGTAATACACTTTTGTTAGTGACGTCCATGAATGCATTTTAGGTAGAGATTAAGCGTAATACACTTTTGTTAGCGACGTCCATGAATAGATTTTAGGTAGAGATCATAGACATATGAATATTAGTAGACCTGCCCTAAGTGATTAAAAGCGTATTATTCCCCAATCCCCATACCGGTTCCATTGGAGCCGGCTGGGCTCGCGTATGGCCTCAAGTGAATTTAGAAAACGTGACGTCATCATTCTTGTGCGAACTATGGTCGAGGCATCATCGGTTCATTTTACGAAATAACACGGCAAAATGGTGGCTTGTGGTATGAAAACTTGTAAAAATAGATGTGAAAAAGAGAATAAACCCAATTGTCGTATTACATTCCATATATAAGCATTATTTTACTTTATTTTAAGCATATTCACATCGTATAATATGGATCAGTTGTAGAAACATACGTCTGGACGCGAAACACAAAGCTGGTTGGTTGCTGGGAAGTAAATTATGAACATTTATTAAAGTGTCTTAACTAAATACGTAAACGAAATATTCGACTCTGAAAATAGAAGAAATTTATTTTGCCGAATTTGGACTTCGCAAATTTGTTCATAACGTGGCGAGTAATTTGCGCTCCCATGTAAAAATGTCTATTCATTCAAAAGCAGATTTTACTTTTAAGAACTAAATGGTGATATTATAATGCGAGATGCCTATATACTGTCAGATTGATTAATTGACGAATCACAGTCAGCTTTACCCCCTTCGTTCTTCAACAGTTGATTTTACCCCTCATCTTTAATTTCTAGTCTATATATTCATATGTCTGTGGTAGAGATGAAGCGTAATACACTTTTGTTAGCGACGTGCATGAATACATTTTAGGTAGAGAGATGAAGCGTAATACACTTTTGTTAGCGACGTGCATGAATACATTTTAGGTAGAGAGATGAAGCGTAATACACTTTGTCAGCGACTTCCAGGAATACATAATTTTGATGCAACAGGGAGTCCTAACTGTCCGGACTTGTGGGACTATGACTGTGAAGCTGAAGGTAGAGGGGACGGGAATGAACGGGAAGTACCTCGCTATTCAGATCTGGTCACCAAAAACGACTCAAGCCGTATCAGGTACACGGAGAGAAATCGATTTTTGCCCTCAAGATAAATGAACAGGTCTTATTGATAAAACATCAATTTAATAACGTTTTATCGGTTTGCCTTGATAATGTATCATGACGATACAAAGAATTTTCGTTGTAATGCATAGATATTCGGATTTTCATGAACACGTGTTCCGAAATCATGGTAATATATTCGTAGTTTACTAAAAGTTTGTCAGGACACCTGTTAATTCATTCTTAAGGCCTACAATCCCGTTTCGACCTGTTATTGAGGCGAGGTTCCCGGGTTCAAGTTCTATAAGCGACCGTATCTTTTTTCCGTTTCAAATTATCGTTAAAATTGTCTTCAATAATTAAATATTACAATTTGAGGTTATACTCATTAAGTTATTCCAAAAATAAATAGAATTTAATATTTCTAAGTCCATAAGATGTATTTGAACTGAGAGTAACCAGTATATTTTGGCTCATTGCTCTGGTGGAGTATTTATGTTAGGCAGTGGAGTATTCAGATATGTGTTTTTTTTTAAGATTAAATAAAATATTTTTTAATAAACTTTTTGTACACAGTAGACTCGATTAGACCAGACTACGAGTTCAAACCGAAACATTTAGAATAGTCTTTACTATTCCTTTTTGGGCTATGTTGAGCAGCTCTGCGTATATAGTACATATATTGAAGTAACAAAGATTCCATCTCGTATATTTCATCTCAATGTTACCTGCTTTATGCAACGTAATAAAAGTGTTCATCTTATTCCGCGCCTTCCTCCTGCCCTTCACCTTTTTTGCTTTCTGCACCTTTCCTCGCCGCCAGCGGGTGGCCCCTTTGTGACCGAGCCCTTTGTGCTAGGGGTGGCCAACTGTTGCGAGCCCTTCTTGCTCAGAGGTGACCAACTGTTGGACGTTGAACCCCTAGATTTTGAAGTAGTAGTCAACTGACAAGCGCGTTACCCATTTTAACAATATATTTTTTAGATTATTTGATTCACATTTTTTTGTTGATTTTAAATGTTGTTGAATTCTATTAATCAAATTACAGCATATTAATCCCTCGTTTTCAAGGTATAAGATATTCTTAGTAATGCCTTGGTTCCATACAATAATTCTGCATTCAAATATGTATTACTTCAAATACTTTTAAGGCCTCTGGCATATTCAATCAGAGGGTCGGAGTATTTCCGCTTTGCAATAAAAACCAAATAAATGGAATATTTCAGAACGCATCCGGAAGCTAAAAACTGTTTTTAGAAAGGTGATTTTTTAGATAAATGTAGTACAAACGTTATTGCCATCCCAATTTCATGATGTTATTTATGATACTATCATATCACACTATCAATCCTCATCTCGTTTCCTCAAGCTGAGACCAAGGCAATAATTTTAATGAATTTTCGGCCATACCAGGCATTTTAAAATAATGTTCGATACTGTTATCACATGCATCCTGTGAGGAGATAAGGATAATCACCATCACCACTATTAAAATAATTACCCCTGTCGAACACATTTGGGAAATGTACAATTTTGCCAATAAATAAAGAGGTGGTACAAGCAGTCATTCCTCATCCGACAGTACTCGGGAAGGAGTAATACGTTGTTTTATTGACTACATTCCTACTGGTCCGATAAAGCTCATGCTGCCATTATTACAAGCTGGACTCTACCTGAACAACTTTGGGATGAAGATGCCCATGTGTGCCAATATCCAGATAAATTTACAGTATTCGTGCAGGCTCCACTTGTCCCATGCAATAAGATTTGCGTTTTTTCGTGGCGTACAGACACTTTCGTAGAGATCAATCTCTCTGCGTAGCACAGCGGAGAAATTGCTGGTTTATCAAGTTATTTGTTATAATTTTCGGTGGCATATTAAGAGGAAGCTACAAGCCAAAAATGTGTATATTCTTGGTATACCTTATATTGTAGGTAATAGGCATTAAAATCGCTTGACAAACGGAGTCTAGAAACGTTCGATTTCAAGCATAAAACTGGTTTTTATTTATTTCGTAAATAATTTTATAAGAAAGCAAAAAAGTTAATCAAGTGAAACTGTCACAGATAATCTTAGCTATAATACTGTATTTTTTTAAAGTTCTTTCCTTTACGCTTCATACATAAATCTATTGAAAAAATATTTTTTAAGTAGCTTACATTTATATTTTTTATTGAGTAATTTATTTTTTATTTGTATTCTACTCAAGCGAAACGATAGGAAACCTTCAATTTATCTAAAGCAAATTTTTTGGTATTCATAATGTACACCAATTCGTTATAAAGATGAATCAAAATAGTGATTTAGCACTAAGCTTCGCCTTAAGTGTACCGGGCGAAACGACAAAAGACTAATGTAAGAAGTCATTAGGCATAACTGCGATTTACCGTGTAATTTCTCAAGTTTGAACATCATGTTAATTTTTTCTAACCACGCACGGCATTCATAAAAAAATATAATAATTAGGTACGCAGCAGCGTGTTTAGTAATAGTAAATAAACTAAAAGTACTTGTGATAATAAATGCTAAACGTGCAGCCACACCCTTACCCGGCTTGAATAAAGAAGACAAAGTATTCGAAGGGGTTAGGGTGAGGCCACACTCACTTCTTAAAGTTGTCAGGTTTGAAGGGAGAAAATCAACTACGAGTTTTAGGCGTGCCTGAAGTAATAACTTAGTATAAAAAGTTCAGAGAAAATAACACGGAGAATAGAAAATTAAATTGGAAAAGAAATGCATTTTTATAAAAACATTATTTTCATAATAAGGATTTTTACATCATGGTTTACTAATGATATAATAATAAATAATTATTTCGGTTATGATTCTGTCTGTAACTCGGGTTCATTGAACTTGGATTTGCTTTGAATGTGTCATTTTTAAAATTGTAACTGATTATGGGAACAATTCATACAAGCGATAATGTAGATAGATTTCAAAATTATTCTACGTTAATTATCAAATTAATAATTCTCTGAAATGTGTATTTTTTTGTTAAAATATTTAACCTAAGTAATTTTCCAGTACTAATTCGAAAGGAAAATTTCTGATAGTATCTAAAATTGACCATATTTGTTTTTTGAAAGGCTGAGGCAAATATTTTTTTTAGAAATACTTACCGCTTCAGAAATCCTACAATTATAATATCCCGCGATTTATCACGGGTCTGTGCTAGTAAGTAAAAAAAAAAGAGCGCAAACATCCATTCTGAATATAATACATATATTTATGGTTTTTGTGTGAAATTCGTAGAACTCCATTTAATTTTTTTTTAAATTTGATAAATTCAAATTTAATAAAAATCAAATTTAATGATATAATTATTAAGTTCTGCAAGTATTTTTTGGTTTTTGTTATTGTTACAGCTGTTTCGGCTTTCAAGGCCATTTTCAAACTGTGGTTTAGCCACGTTTAGACGACTTATTAATATGATTCTATTTTACCCCCTCCCAAATTTAAAATGATTTATTACCGGTTAAACCAATTTACTGATAAAAATAATTGTGACATATACATATAATTAATAATACATATAATTATATAATATGGTTACTCGTGTAATTAATAAACCTATTTAGAAAAACGGTTAAAACAACCAACAAATCAAAACGCACATGACGTCATTCAATACCGTTTGCAGCGACATTGTTCAGCAATGTGGAAAGAAATACAACTATTGTGACGTCAATGGATTCAAAAAGACGTAAAAAAAACAAACAATTTATTCTATGATATCGAACCTTAAAAAAATTATAAAAGTTAATATAACTAAAAATAAGGAAACAATAAAATAAAATATATTATTCTGTTCCCCCCCAGGGGTAAGCAGAGAGGATGAACTGCCAAACAACTTCATGCTTCATTCACATTCATACATAATGTCATTCTTACCCTTTTGTTATATTGACTCTTGACAAGGCTCCACTCAGTGTATATGGTTCATATGTATAATTATGTTTTGGAGTGCAAAACATGGCACAGAGAGAAGGGTGCGAAACATTTACTCTTGTGGGATTAAAAAGTAGTCGGGGACATCCCAGGAGAACGTGGCAGCATCAGGGGAATCGAATCCTGACGCGGGTTATGTCACAAGGTGGAATAATAACACTTAAAATGGATTAAATAAGGGGTGTGATCCAAGTAAGGAAATCTTCTCTGCTTACTTTGGCGGCGAAACTTTGGGTTAAATTATACCCATATGATCCATGATTTTTAATTTTTTTAAATTTATTTATTCTTTAATATAAAGCAGTTTGTAAGATCAAACTTAAGAATTTCGGTTGACTGTGCGTTAGTCCTGTGTAAAATCTGGTTCAATTAACTCAAATTTGCTTTAAATTTAAGTGTAATTTTCCAAAATTGGAACTGACTGTGTGAATAATTCAGACAATCGATAATGTAGGTGAACTTACACGGAGAAATCTTACTGATATAAAATATTCCTAGTTTATTAAAAATCTCTTAAAATTATACGTAATTCGGTTAAAAGCGGGATTGCAGGCCTTTAACGAATGAATTGACAGAGTGCCCAACAAAGTATCCGTTAAAAGCGAACGAAGAACACGTGTTTTCGATATATTCTGAATGACTAATATTTTTGGCATGATATATTTATAACAGGATCATTTTTCTTCGTAAGGCTTGTTTGAATTTGAAAAGATTCTTGTATAATTTGATTCTTAACCCTTACATCAGTTCCAATTTTTAAAATGTCACGCAGGTAATGAAATTTTATTGTTTGGTAATAATTGGAAAGTAGAGAAAAAAATTGAGAAAATAACAGGAGATTACAGCGCTTATGAGACAAACATTGATTTCCGCAGAAATTCTCTACGTTCGCTTTCACCCCTTCAACTAAAGTACAGAATTTACTATAATGTAGGTAAGTACCTTCGCGGCAAAAGGGGGTAAGATGGAGCACCCACAGGACGGGGTAAGTAAGTACAGGCGCCTGGAGGGTAGAGCGGGGTAAGAGGGATCCCTTTGCAAATTACAAAAAGGCACGATGATGGCTCGGTTTCTAATGACAATAGAACGGGGTGGAAGAAGCGGGGTGGCGTTTGTGCCCCACCGGGGTGTTCAATGTGCCCCAACGGGCTAACAGGGGTGGCCAGTTTTGCCCCGGTTTACGCTAAATACCAAGATGGTGTTTGTAATAGGGCATGCATTACCGGTAAATATGGTGCATTTCCATTAGCGAATGACATAAAATTAATACATTTTTTTAAAAAGTGATTTACGTACGATTTACATTTAAATTATGGAATCTCCAATTTAATCCATCACGCCTCTGCCATATTCTGTCAGATGGTCGGATTATTTCCGCTTTGTAATAAAATCCAAATAGATGGAATATTTCTGAACGTATCCGAAAACTAAAAACTGTTTTAGAAAGGTGATGAAATATGCTTTATTATTAGAAATAAACATATATTTTTTAAGGAAAACATAAAAAAGTTTTAAAAGTGGCTCACCTTACGTGTTTTTTTTAAACTAAAATTACTGATAACGAAGGAAAAAAAACACACATTTTATTTTCATGAAATTTTTTATGATTATTTGTTGAATTGCGGTCGGAAAAAAAATGATAAATAAAAAAATCTGTGGTTAATTTTTAGATTTGAATATAAAGCGTGGTGTTTTCTCTTTCTAACATCGTTTAGATCATATTTTGCACCATGACAGTAAGGCAGACGCAACAATTTTTATGAGACCTGTATGAACTGTTCTCAAAAACGAACAAAATACCTGAGGGTTAAGACGTTTTGGAAAGGAAAGGAAATAGTGGAAAGAGGAAGGTTGGAAAGAACTTGGCGATTAATATTTAGTAATTAAAAATGGTTAAAGCCATGTAAACATTGAATAGAATTTAGAAAGAAATGTTTTATGGGGGCGAAATTTAGAGTAATCATCTATCACTCTGTAGGTATTAAAACACATACACGATTTTACATTAAAAAGTTTAAAATAATGCGTTTTTATTTAAAACCGATAGTAATAAATAAGATTTTGCAGTCAAAATTAATGTATTATTACATACATATTATGTATTATATCTGTACCGGACAGCAGATGGATATACCTAAATAATTATTAAATAATCAAGAAAATGAATATTTGTCTGATGTGACGCATTGTACGATGAAGAATCCTTTGTTGTTTACTCGCACGACAAACCGTGGGACTTAGTATATGTTTAGATTTAAGAATAATTGCTCCACATTAACACGTGTAGAAACTATTGTATTCGAACCACGTGTCATATCGCCAGTTCAAGGATGAATTAGTCGCACGACAAACTGTGGGACCTTAGTATATGTTTAGATTTAAGAATAATTGCTCCACATTAACACGTATAGAAATTATTGAATTTGAACCCAATAAATACGCCAACAACTGGCTCAACCAGTCAGTTGTCTGACGACTTTCGCAAGTTGTGTTTCTATTCAAATCCTTACCCAAGGTACCCCCAGAGGAAACCGGCATTTACAGTCAATGTCACTGGCGTAGGTGTCCAGTACAATATCTTCATATTATGTAAAGAAGAGTAGCGTGGCCTGCCTTCGTTTTTTCATAAAAATCTACAGTTTTATTCCGAGATTGATGATTTTTTGCACACCTGACCTTAAAAACACGAGGAATGTGACTGTCTACACGAGAAATTAAAAACCACCCTCATCACCAATTCCTACCCCTTCAAGCAGAATTTTGATTCGAATTTGATTGAATGTTCAAAATGGCTGTAAAATTACTGTCTTCATCTGATTTCTAAAAACTGTTCAGCTAATTATAATTTACTGGAAAATCGGTAATGTAAATTAGCCACATTTACCGTAAAACCGGTAATGCAGCCCTAGTTTGTGAGGGGTGGTGGTCCGTCGTGCCCCGGCTGTGTTAAATACTGGGCGCTGAATAGCACAAAAGATTGAACGCTATATTGTTAAAGTTTATCGAATTTATATAGAATGATAAGACGGTTTTAGACGATAACTTATACAAAGGATTTATTAATAATATTACGAAACCTGAGTTTCAAAATTATTATTATTTTATTTCGTAAAAAGAAGCGATGACTTTGAACATTGATAAACAGATAAAACATGGAGAAAATTATTCGTCTTCTGTAGTTCACCGAAAACGAGTGAATGTTTTTTTTTTTCAAAAAGACTTGTTTTCGTAATTTTAAAAAGCATCACAAAAATATAAAGTATTTTAAAATTATTTTCTAATGCCTAATTCATTATAAGCCATGATTTTATTTATTTTTCCCTAGAAAATCAATGTTTAAATCGGGCGTGGTTATATAGAACAAAAAGGTCCGCATATTTTATTTTATTTGAACTCGCAATTTTTCCAGAATGTACTTTATAATTAAGTCTAGTCAAATTACTAGTTTTCCTGTTAAAAACGGGACTGCAGGCCTTTGAAAAATGAATTGACAGAGTTCCTAAGAAAGCATCAGCTATAAGCGAATGTTTTATGAGGACGGGGGAACAGGTGTTCATAAAAATATTGGCATACAGTTATTGTCGCATTACGTCATGACATTTGTTAAGAAAAGAACACGTGTTCTCCATATACTCCGGAAATTGGCATGCTGTCACTTTTTAAACAGGATCATTTACCCCCGTGTGTGCACATCACATTAAAAAGTTATTTATCACGTCGATACTCGATACATCATATTATGTACTTATTATATTCGATAGTCGTTGCCTTATCCAAAAAACGCTTTTACTAGAAACATGACTTGTATTTCCGGTCAATTCCCCGAGCCTAATGGACGTTTTACACAATGCATTATTTCATACCGATCCCCGTATGGAAACATATCCGGACCCATATGGAAAATCATAACGATTTTTTTTAAATTAGCTCCACGAAGGAGGCCTAGAAGAAAAAAATTCTCAGGGCCTTGGGGATACGGCGTCCTCTGAGGGAAAGGAAGGAGAGAAAAGTTATGAGAGGTGGGACCATTACAGTATAATGTAGTAAACATTTAGGGTGACCATGACATAGTACATTGATATTTAATTGCAAGAAGAAAAAAAAATAAAAAGAAGAAAGAAAGAGAAAAAAATTAACATTATTGTAACATTTTTTTCTACTAGCGTTCTTAATTATCCAATATTACATTGAATAGCATGTATTTTAATACCTGTTTTTTTAATGATAAATGATCTGGTCTAATGCATGTGTAAGTAAGGTTATAATATATTTGAAAAAACAAACGCTTATCCATTATTATAGTCATTACTTTGACTGAAATGGTATAGGCTTTGTAAATACGCGAGACAACAGTAGCATTCTTGCAACACCCCCAGAATATAATGTTTCTCTCTGCGTTGTTTGTCGCTGAATTTTGCAACATCCACCAGCCAAAAGGTTTCATCTTCTAGAGAGCCTTAGGGGTGGGGGGTTGATTGAAATATCTCAGAAGTGTCTTTTTGCATGCAGACATTAGCAAGCCTTGGTATTCTGTTTATGCTTATACTCCTCCCCACTGTTTTCAACACGGTCTGCCGATTTAAAAAAATCTTCTACCTGCATTTCGTGCAGTAATAGTACAAAATCCCCCAACAACAGAAAACATCTGTAAATTATTAGGATGAGAGGGTTTTTCAATATACGTATGTATATATTTTTTGTGATTGGACAGAAGTCATAACAGTATGGAGCCAGTGGGATTATGGCATTCCCAATAATTGGGGTATGTTGGGAGGCTGAAGAGAATTTTGTCGTCCTGCACAATGTGCGCGAACAACTAAGCGTTTGACTGAGCGTCTCGTGCAAACCTTCAAATAAACTTTAGGTGATTTTTTGAGCCCAATTTTTATAATTTCTAACAAATTGGCAGCCAATTCACATTATGACATTAATTTTGCCCCACCTGCGTTAAAAAAATAGATCGGAAATAAGTCAAATAAGCAGTAACAATAATTCCCCGTTCTTCAGGAGTGTATCGCTCCATTGCTTGTTGTCAACTAATTCACTATCTGTCTACAACATAAATGTCAAAACACAATGACATTTGACGCCATTTGCAAAAATTATAGCACATTCACATTATGACATTACTTTTGACACACCTGCGTTAAAAAAAGACTGGAAATTGGTCAAATAAGCAGTAACAATAATTCCGCGTTCTTCAGGTGTGTATCGCTCCATTGCTGGTTGTAAACTAATTCACTATCTGTCTACAACATAAATGTCAAAACACAATGACATTTGACGCCATTTGCAAAAATTATAGAACATTCACATTATGACATTACTTTTTACCAAGTATAAACCAGTATGGTTATGGTTAATCTGTAGCTTTGTACAGAGCCTCTGAAGTCATATTTTACAAAAAGAGCACCACAAAGATTAATCCTATTTTTAAAATATTTTTTTTACATTAACTCCACACAGTAGAGAAAAATAATATCCCTCAGTGCCTTAGTCACCTTCAGGGATCCTTGACGGTCTTTTTGAAAAAAGGAAGGAGTGTACCTGGGTCTTGAAGATGACTCTGTTGTATGAGGGAGGAAACAGAGGACGGAAAATAATTCCACAGCAGAGCTGCTGAACTCTAAAACAAGTCGTAGAAACGACCCGATCTCATGTGAAAAAGGCAGCCGCGTAAAATGTTGGTCGCGCGTTTGGCGTGTTTCCCGACTGTGCACCGGCGCCGAAGGTATCAATGACACTAGTTCGTCGGAGCATCATCGATTGAAATACCGGTAGAACAAGGATAGCATTCCCACCCGACGCCTATGCTCTGCAGATTGCAATCCGTGTGTTGAGAGGATAATATCAACTAGACTGCCCGTTTATGCCCAGAGTTAAAGTCTTATTGATCAGATTTTCAAAATGTCTGCTCTCTCTATCCAACAATGTCAGAGAAAATAAGTTATCGAGGCAATGACAATTAAATGACAATCTACGATTGTCATTTAAACCAGTAAATAAAACATTGGTTTCTTTACTTTTGCAGAATCTAGCATCCAATTCATAAATTAACCGCGCTTTTCAAACATTCAATAATATTTGTCTAAATTCGAATGTCGACATTTTTTCGGATTCACTGCCCAAATTTAAAAGTGGCATCACGTCAATAATATTATAAAGTGTTCAATGCGCATATTTACACAGCCACTCACCCATGTAGACACACCTACACACTACACACGTCACCCGGTAATTATTGAATATACATATCATATAGGAAACATATCAAAGGCACCTTGAAATATTTAATATCTGTAAATTGTTCACTGTAACCAATGTAGTGTTTGTTTTTATAATATCAAATAGAAAAGTTTATTATTAAACCATTTCACAGACGAAATCAAAGCGATCCAAATCTACATTTCACAAAAAATAGCAAAAATCTAAGCACAAAAAGAGAAAAAAATAATTCCAGGGCTTATACATACTGCTCTACTATTTAAAAATAGTCCTAGCTTGGTAGAAACCAATGAAAGAGAAGTGGTTAGAGGGAATCCTCCATGAAAAGTAACGACTCCTTCCCGCGATGTGTATTGTGAAAGACGTCGTGATATTTTTCCCCTACAAATGATGAAATGACTCAAAATGGCGAACGTCGAGGTATTAGAACCCACCTTTACCAAGATGAATAGAAGAATGATACTAGAGTTTGCGCGGCTTTGGTGCGGTAGAGCTAAAGCTTATAAATCCGAATTTAATAAGATACGAGAACTGTTACACGGTTCTAAACGCCGTTCGAAGTAAAAAAAAATTGCACTAAATAAACATCAAGAAATTCGAAATGTCATAACAATTTGACCTCAGGTGTCAGTGTCAGAGTGTGGGTTTATTTTTCGTACAAATCTACAATTTTATTCTGCGATTGATAAAATTTTGCACACTTGACCTTCAAAACATGTAAACATTTATTAAAAAAAAAAAAAAATAATAAAAAAAATTTAAAAAATTAAAGATAAAATAAATAAATAAAAAAAATGTGAAAGGTCACTTATCTACATGATTTTTCTAAAAACCACCCCCAATCCCTTCAGTATTCCTTACCTACGAGTATATGGCGATTAAGTTTAAATTGCCGCTTTACACCAGCCAACTGTTACGATTGATAATGCAAATAAAAAAACTTCACCAAAAAGTGTTTTATTTTATTTACCGAAGTTCAGACAAAAATATTTAAGTTTTTACGATCATTTTCTAAAGAACTTAATTCGCAACATTATACAAGAAAACCAAAATCGAAAATGTAGGAGATTTTATGGGTCGGATACTGATATTTTTACTGCGCTTATAAAAAGAGTTTTTTTTTAAATCCTCAATTATTTCAAAGGCCAAGATGTGTTCTACCGGCAGTATTTAAGGCGATGCACTACGTCGGGTACTATTTTAAATCGAGCCGTAATCAATAACACCCCTTACGTAGATGGCGATAAGGTTTAAATTCCCGCTTAACACCATCCGCCTGTTTTGATTTATGCAAGAAAAAAACATGGCCTAAACGTGCGTTTTATTTTATTTTGTGGATGTTCAGACATAAATATTTAATTTTTTTCCGATCATTTTATAAATAACTTAATTTGCCACACTATACAATAACATCATAACCGAAAATGGGTTCGAAGGTAGGAGATTTTGAACTTTAAGGCGGTTTTCATAGACCTTATACATTATTTTATTCTGGGCTTATAAAAAGACTTATTTAAAAAATACTCGATTATTTCAAAGGCCAAGATGTATTCTACTCGCAGTATTTAATTAAAGCATCTGAAACATTTCTAGGCGACCAAATTTTCAAACCAAAAAAACACGATTTTGCATTACTACGTAGTGCATCGCCTTAATTAAACCATCTAAAATATTCTAAGCTATGAAATTTTGAAACTAAAAACACATGATTTTTGCATTTCTATGTGTAGTGCTTCGCCAAGTATAAAAAAGTTATTTATTTATTTATTAAACGCCATAAAAGGCGTTTACAATAATGTGATACATGAGATTATAAGTACACAGTGGTACATAGGTGAATTTTACTATTATATTTAAGAACACAACAATATGTATACAAAACGACATTGAATGTGATACAGCTGAATTTTTTTAATGCATAGAATGCTACAATAATAGAAAGCACTTCATTTAAACAGGATAAAATATACAGAAAAGGTGACTTGCCAACAGATATAATCTAGCAAAATATTATAATAGCGCAAATAGTAGTGAGTTTATTGTTACAATTCAAATTTATCTCCACTTGGCCACTATGGCCGGCGGGTATGGCAAAGTAGCTTCAACAATTCAGGGATGTCAGAGACTTGACAATTAAAAATAACATTTTTCATTAAAATAATACATTTTTCATTGTGTAGATGAATTTAAAGAGATGTTCCATATCGCACCTAAAGCACGACAAGAAGAGTATGTAGCGTGTAGTACGAAGACATTGTGCGATTATATACGTCCCTTGGCAATTGTAACGTAAAGTCCGAGAAATTCACGCTTCAATGGACACATCACCGGATAATGTAGACGTTAGAAATATTATATTTCATATTATTACGTTCCCAGGGGACTGCGAAACGCTTTCTCCTGAAAAAGTGTGTTACTTTCATACTTTCTTGACAGTTGGAACATTTATGGAACGTTAATATTTTAGCGTGAAGGCTTGAAAGGTTTTAGTAGCTAGCAGTTTTTAAAAAGAAATATGTCTAAATGCTTTTTTAAACAAATTTCACAGAAGTTTAATATGGAAATGTATCAAGATTCTGCCGCTGTGAGCCCCGATGTATACCTGTGTATGTAAAACTAGTCGTTTTGAGAAGAGTCAATTACATTATTAGATTATTATCAACGGTACATTTTAATAAGGAATTCCAGCCTTTTTCTAATATAGTTAGGTTTAATGTATATATAGTTAGATATAAAAGATAATATAATTTCAGTTAAGTTTATGTTTTGGGTCTCCCAAAATCGCAACCAAATCTATGGAAATGACGTGTGACGTCACCATTCTCAAAAAGCCAACTTTTTTTCAATCAGCGCTGTATGGGAGTCAGGGCGTTTTTTATTCTTAAGATTACCCGCTTTTAACATTGAGAAACTAGTTAAAATGTTAACATTTCGTCACTAATCGATTGTATCGAAGTGCAAAAATACATACACGACCGTACCTAATAATTAATTTACCGGTATTTAAAAACCTGCATTACTACTAAAGAAAAAGACATTGTTGATCATAGATATGTTACTCGTTTTTAGAGACAATTATTTAAAGTTGCCTTTAAAATCATGAAAAATTAAATTGTTCAATGGCCTATATATGTATAATAATTTAAAACAAAAAAAAATTGCACATCCTCAAATCCAAATATAAGATTTGTGCGAAAGAGACTTACACTTACATTCCTTCTTGAATTGTATAACAATAATATTGCCTTACGTCTACTGTGTTGGATGTTGAAGAATTTAGACAAGCCATAAAGTTCCTGTCTACTTATAATATATTTTAACCAGAAAATTAATTTTATTCTATATTTGAAATGTGTACATATTTGTCATGTTTATTTTTTTAATGGATAATCATGACAAGTAGAGTCTTACTAAAGATTTTTCAAGAGTCTGCGCTAGTCATCAATAAAGAATTCTTTAAAACTTTCAATGTTTGTAAACGATCAGATATTTCACAAAAGGTTTCGCGTCAAAAGAAATAACTTTAAAATCGATTAACTTAACCTCCAGTTAAACCAGGTTTAAACCCGAGTCTAAGGTTAATATAACCACTATTATAACTTCGGTGAGAAGCTTCAATCTGTCTCTGCTACCCCCCCAGGGCTGTATCCAAAATTTCTTTACATTTTTAATATTCTTCATCATTTATTCCCCATGCCCCCTACCCTGCTTCCGTCTTCCGCAGCGAATAAAAATTGTAAATTTATTCATAGAATTTGGATTGATTAATACCCTACTCTACAATGAATTATGTCGCAGTTGATATTTTATAAACATAAAATATAGTATAGTCTCTAGTATTTCTCGTATCCTTGAGCAGGGGCTCTCAATCGGGGACTGTTTAACCCTAAAAGTGCCAAAGACGACGGATACCTCTTCCCTTTACAAATCCTTTCACTCTCACAATCATATAATGTCCCAAATCGGAGATGCCGTAGTTCCACTGATTCCAATTAACACGTCAAACGCGTGCTTAACAGAATAGATCGTTTTTACGACTCGTTCTTGAGTTCAACAACTCTGCTGTGTAAAGATTTGCAGGCCTCGAGGGTTTCCTCCTTCCGACAACCTGAGTCTCTTCAAGACCCATGTTCACTTCTTCCTCTCCTCAAAAAAAAACCTCCACACAGCATCCCTAAGTTAGCCCAAAGATGACATAGGCCTTGAAGAATTTTGTTTTCCTCAAGGCCTCCTGTGTCTTCCATTAAAAAATCAGTTTATTCTTGTTTTCATACCGCACAAGAGTCCCAATTGCAACATAACCTAACTGATTCCAACTGTCTTCCAGCTCTTATGTCTTACACAAGGGCGATACTGAGAGTAGATTAAGTATTGATTTCTCGCTTCCAGCTCCTTGTTTCTGTAATTTGACTAATATTTTCTTGCAGAAAAATAATATTGTATATTCAATAAGGGGCCGCAGGTTGAAAAATATTGAGAAACATCGTCCCCACAGTCCCCCCTCCCCCTTCACAGAACAAACACGAAAGCAGCGCGAAACAATCTACGTTTTCGTTCGATTTGAAATGGAGAGCTTATTTATGTAAATATTTTGAAGAATTCATGTACATTTATTTTTGCACCTTTTAGGGGATGGGAAAAATTGTACTTCATCTTTCCATTCTTCTTATTCACCCACGGTACGCCCCCGTTGGCTTTATTGTGCTACAGTAAATAAAAAATAAATTAAAATGTCAAAGTGATGCCTCGTCTGATGGTGTAAAAGTTACCCCAAGTGAATGCAGTTCTTTAAATTTAAAGTTTAGACTTTTGATATTGATCACTCAAAGTTTATAGGTTTACACAGCTTTTTTTGACAGCTGAAATATTAATATAAATGGTTCTGCGCTGATAGCTCCATCATAACCTCTCTTTCTGTTAAGTACATATTTGTAACAAGGAAAAAAGCAAAGAATGGACGAAAATAAGGACGTAATAATAAAAATAAATAAGAAATAATTTATATCATTGATGTCGCTATACCAAATTCCTGTAATATTCAAAAATCTGTTAGCGAAAAAATAAGAAAATACACAGATTTAGGAAATGAAATAAAAAGAATTTGGCATTCTCAGACTATAAAAATATTACCATTCGTTATTTCGGCTACTGGCATTATACCTAGCTCTCTAATTAAAAATTTAGGCGTATTAGATCTATCAAAAAATTTATATATAAAGATGCAAAAGTCGGTCATTTTGAATACATGTAGGATAACAAAAGATTTTTTTAAATATTTATGTTGAGGGATCAGTAGGATTTATAGGCCCTGTTAGAAGTTCTACCGAGCCGAACCCTCTGATATGAAAATATCTGGAGACGGCATAGACATATGAATATTAGTAGACCTGCCCTAAGTGATTAAAAGCGTATTATCCCCACTCCCCATACCGGTTCCATTGGAGCCGGCTGTGCTCGCGTATGGCCTCAAGTGAAATTTGAAAACGTGACGTCATCATTCTTGTGCGAACTATGGTCGAGGCATCATCGGTTCATTTTACGAAATAACACGGCAAAATGGACTTGTACTATGAAATCTTGTAAAAATAGATGTGAAAAAGAGAATAAACCCAATTGTCGTATTACATTCCATATATAAGCATTATTTTACTTTATTTTAAGCATATTCACATCGTATAATATGAATCAGTTGTTACTATCACATCGAGAAACGTCTGGACGCGAAACACAAAGCTGGTTGGTTGCTGGGAAGTAAATTATGAACATTTATAAAAGTGTCTTAACTAAATACTTAAACGAAATATTCGACTCTGAAAATAGAACCGATTTTTTTTGCCGAATTTAGACTTCGCAAATTTGTTCATAACGTGGCGAGTAATTTGCGCTCCCATGTAAAAATGTCTATTCATTCAAAAGCAGATTTTACTTTTAAGAAGTAAATGGTGATATTATAATGCGAAATGCCTATTTACTGTCAGATTGATTTATTGACGAATCACAGTCAGCTTCACTCCCTTCGTTCTTCAACAGTTGATTTTACCCCTCGCCATTATCTTCTCGTCTAATAATTCCTATGTCTGTGGGAGACGGTGAATTTTTTTCCCATTTGATATCTGGTGAGTTGACGTGTTGTTGTTCTTGTATTGTTTTGTATTTATTTTACTTATATAATGCACTTACATAGTGTTGATTGACTAGCTGATCATTTGTGGAAAAGTGAGTGGAAGGGTTTAGTTTTTCCTATGGGGAAGATTTAACCCGGACAGCAAAATCGGAAGCATAAAAAAAAATTTATAATTAGTTCTACCGAGCCGAACCCTCTGATATGAAAATACCTGGAGTCGGTGAATTATTTTCCCATTTGATCTCTGGTGAGTTGACGTGTTGTTCTCGTATTGTTTTGTATTAATTTTTCTTATATAATGCACTTACATAAATATGTTGATTGACTAGATGATCATTTGTGGAAAAGTGTGTGGAAGGGTTTAGTTTTTCCTATGGGGAAGATTTAACCCGGACAATAAAATCGGAAGTTAAAAAAAAAACTAAGGACGCCCGAGAAAGACATGGCACGAACAAGTGAATCAGATACTCGAGTCGGGCCATGTCAAGAGTCAGAATAATAGAACAGTATGTATGAGACGATGTATGAATGTAAATGAGGCAAGAAGTGTGTGCCAAGACCGAGTTGTTTGGCGGTCCGTCCTCTCTGCCTACCCCTGCGGGGAAGCGGCGTGATGGTTAGTTGGTTAGGAAAAAAAACGTCTTATATTATAATTGCACTAAACTTCACAACAAAATCCCACTCTCTTTCGAAAATCGCAACATTATAAGATTTAAATCTCAAATAAAAATCTGGATACAAAACACAGGGAGATCAGAAATAAAAAAAATATATATTGCGACACCAAATATGGACTACAAACTACATATGTATTTTAATATGTAAATGAAATCCTCAGCACGAGAGATCCCAGTCAGGACATCATGATCTTTATTTGCTACAAAAAAATAAACAAATGTGAAACTTCGAAATTCATTTTTATTGAAGTGAAAATTTAAGTAAGTCTAATATATATAATAAAAAACAATAATTTTATTATAATTAAATTAAAAACAAAGAAACATTTTGAAAATTATAATTTCTTCATCATTTAGAAAAGATCCATTGCCAATTTTAGTGAGAGTAAAAGCAAATATACAATATAAAATAAATAAATACAGTGTCCACCCGTCTTGACACGCCAAAAGATGTATCAAATCAAAACGGAAGTTAATAAAAAAATTATTATGATTACAACAAAGGGGCTAAAGGGAGCTATCAACAGTACGGGATTATAAAAAATAATATATTAAACATACCTTAGAAATTCTGCGTTTTATTTGGTGATTTATCAATTTATCCTTTTGATGCAGTCGGCAGAAACAAACTCCCACATTCATCTTTTCCACTTGACATAACATTTCATGTCGAGCTTCATCGAAGCCACTGTTGACAACATCGGTCAAAAACTCACTTAAAACAATACTAAAATTATTATCACTGTTCACTTATGATGTTGATTAAGTTGGTACTGAAGAAAAAACACATCAAATTTTGACCGGATTAGAAAAACAAATATTCCACTGTGTAGCGTTTCTGTGTAGGTTACAGATGTTTCCCCTAAAATACCCCTTTATCTTGAAAATATATTCATGCGGTATAAAAATTTAAAAGTAGGTACCTACTAATAAGGAATCCTAACAATAAAATATAGCATTTTAAATAAAATCCTGTATTCGAAATTTAAAATTGATGTTTAATCAAACCATTAGACGTTTCCCAACTAACAATCTAAATCGGTACCTACCTGCTAAGAAGAAATCATAACAATCGAGATGGTATCCGTATTCGATATTCAAACCGTAAGAACTGACAATTTAAGTGTGTACCAACGAATAAGGAATCCTAACAATTGAGTGGGTAGGTACCTAGTATTACGAGTTCGAATTTCAATAGTGATGCATTTTAAAACTTTTTCTGGTTCTTAACTCACAATCTATTGCCTACCTACCTAATAATAATAATTTCTAAGAGAAAGAAGTACCTACTTATGCATAAAATATTACGAGTTTTAAATTTAAAATGTGATGTGATCCAACGTTACATAAAGCGGCCACTTCAAAGTAACTTTTTTGCTTAATAACCGTTAAAAATGAGTCACATTTATAAATCTCACCTCAGCAAAGAAGTTTTTACACTTCTTTAAAATATGACGTCAATTTTTAAATCTTTTTTTGTGACGTTACCACTTTTGGGAATCTAATCCCAGAGCAAAATTTAAAAAAATAAGATAAATTTGAACACGGAAAAAGTCTTGACTTGTAAATTATGTGATTCGTCACAAGACAAAATGTCCGGAGCAGTGGAACTACGGCATTCCTTTTTGGGGAACATTTTGAGGTTATATGACGTATGTGTGTGACAAGGATGGGAAGTATTTGTCTATTTAGATCTAAACATAGCTAAAGCCATTTAATGTAAGTCTTCAATTTAGAATGGTGTTCTTTCTCACCAGGGCTGTTATACTAAGAGTATTTATCACTTTAACAACGCATTCGTAACTATTTTCGAAACAATAAAATAACATTAAACATATAACAATTTTAGCACAATCTATTTAGGCATCGTATAGTTAAAATTCAGAATTTCTCAAACTAACAACACTAAAAACAAGTTTTCTTAGTAAAATAATGCAAAAAAGTGAATTCTTCTAAGTACCACATTGAGATAGAACATTCCACGAATCATATTGAACAAAAAACGTGATAACACTGATAACTCTAAGTTAATTTTCAAGTAATGTGAAAGTTCTTTACAATTTCTGTTATTATTTCAGTTCTGTCAAGTAACTGGCCTATAATGATATAATAACAGAACTTGAATAGGTCATTCACATAACCCGAAAATGAACGTTGAAATTTGATGAATTTTTCAAATTCTATGAAGCAACCCATCCAAATAGATGAAAACCAAGTAACCTACCACGCCTCGAACTAATGCCAGGTACCCAAATCTTTCACCCGAACTGACAAACTTAGCTCAATAGCCGCTATTTTGGGTTCAATTTGCAGTAAATCACACTCAAAATACACAATTCAAATCACTTTTGAATGTTGAACAAGTTTTACGGGTCAAACAATTTGCGATTCGAGTATAAGTTGCTGCCACTGGACAAAATTGGTTCAGATTACTATCAAAACTAACTGAACTCAAACTAAATGGAAGTTATTTACTTGGTTCGATAACCATACTTATGTAAGCGAATCATTATTAGGTGTTGAATTCAAACTATGACTTCTTCAATGAAGTTCTTTAATATTTGAAACTCTTCCAAAAAAAATTAAAATTGGATCAGGTTTGTTTTATAACCAACGTGTTGTTTTAAAGGGAAGTTATTCTATTAAAAATTAACTTTATTAGCAATTTGGTTTGCACCAACCACTATTGCAATACATCAATGCAGTTTTTGACACCGGTAAAGATGTTGTCATACCGGACTAAAAAATGCAAGCGTTCAAAATTACGGTTTGCTTGATGAAAGATTAAATGCACTTGATAACACTTGTCTAACATTGTTTAAAATCATCTTTGAAAATTACGGTTTGCTTGATGAAAGATTAAAAGCACTTGATAACACTTGTCTAACATTGTTTAAAATCATCTTTGAAATCACACACAATGAGGATTATACAACAACAAAAAACAACTAAACTCAAAGAAAACAGTTTTTCTTGTACTTTATTTCAACAATTACTGTAACCACACCTAAGCGTCTGTTAAAAGCGGTTCTGATACGGAGAAATATCTCTTCACAGCGTTCGGACCAAACATCACAGAACACCAGCTAGCGCCACATCGTTCACTAATATTATACTTTTAAAAGCTTTATACATTCAAAAGGATGATTTTATTAAAGAAAGCTCTGCGAAATGTATTTAAAAACATTTTTTTACACTGTTCAATATATTTACCTAAAAATCAATTAGATTTGCCAAAAAATAACCAATTGAATGCATAATTCAGCCAAAATCAACTATTAGTGGTTTGAGACGTTCAAAATCATGGCTTGCTTAATAAAAGCTTTCAAAATGCATTTTACAGCACACTTTTCTCCCCGTTCCATTCCCGAATACTCTAAATTCATCAGGTTTACTTCAAAACTTCACATAACACAAACCGGCAAACACAATTCGTTCAAAAACACACCTTTCTTGGCTTAATTCGTTTAATACTATGATTTACTCGATGAAAGCTCCCTCAATGTACTCTGAAACACGTTTTGACATTGTTCAAAATGCTCTACATTCCAAATGTATCGGATCTATGACCAAATAATCACAAAATGCAACTCACAAGCCGCGTTAGCAGCGAAACATCACTAAACTTAATCGAAGTAACACTTCATTCCACTGGAAACATCAAACTTTGATCACAAATGTATTATTAGACTCGAAACATCACAAAAACAGCACAAAACATCCGCGCGATCAAAAACTACTGCCTACCTAGTTTTAGAATCAAACTTCTGTATAAATCGAGCCCAGTGACATCTTTCACCATCGGAATCATTAAAAACTGTTCACAGCATGTTTTACAATGCTGTTTCTGTTCAAAACCCACTGTTTTGTCGCCAAACACCTACAAAAAAACGTAGCCAAACTAGTTTTGAACTTTTTCAAACTGGGGGCCGACCGAAACATCTGTCAAACACAGAAACACACACGTGGAATCGAAAAACTAAGTTAAAAATCGCAAAACCACAAACGAAACATCGAGAAATCACAATAATATTCGAGTATTACCGCTCGCGTACACTCAAACACAGGGGCCGGAGCGACCCAAGCAACTTTACACTTTTACAGTGTACAAGAAACGACGAACAACGGCGAATCGGAGAGCGTGGATTGCGCTCTAACGAGAAGCAACCGAACGCGTCGGCGGTCGCGGACAGACTGACGTAGAGAAAAAATGCGACCCAAGGCAGCCTTCAAAAGCATGACGGACCGATGTATGGGATGCCCGGGACGAGAGCGGCACAAGTGAGTGAGGAATTTGAAAGATATAAGAAAAAAGTCAAACACGAATAAGTCAACGAATAAAACATTACGTTTTTAAAATAATGAACGATTTAAATTCAGAAGTACCTTTAACAGAGTATACATCTTATACTAATTCAACGCGCCGTCAAATGTGATGGTTAATCTAATGTAATTTTTGGCCGATTTTGAAAGAAATTCACCGAAAAATTTCGGTTAGTTAAAATATGAAGTAAAATTTTAGTTTACAGCAACCTGAACTTTTTGATTTATTTTGATTATTCAAATAAATTATCGAGTTTAGACATAAGGTCCGTGTTACAATCTATTTTGGTAATTTTTCTAACAAAAACTGTTCTAAAAAAATGTAAGGTTACACAGGACTTTGTACTTTTTCTTTTTAATTTTGTGCGGTGCAGCTGTTACACCTTTAAAGCCAATTTCCCAACATACTTGAATTTGATTAGTTATAAAAAATCTAATTTCGAATTTGCAACTGGAATAAATTTCAAAAACAAACAATCATAATGCACACTATTATTATCAACTTTACGAATACAAAACGGAAAAACTGACCGATAAATTAAAATTATTGGAAATACCAAAGTAAATAATATTCTTAATAGCTAATAAATTTAAATTAAACATTAAAGCAATTTTGCAAACATGATAGCCCTCAAATAAAATAATTAAATATATTTCAAGTATGTTGGGAAATTGGCTTTAAAGGTGTAACAGCTGCACCGCACAAAATTAAAAAGAAAAAGTACAAAGTCCTGTGTAACCTTACATTTTTTTAGAACAGTTTTTGTTCTCTGGCGCTCCCGAAGCTTGCCGGCTGCTTTTTTCAAGCGCTCCTAGATATATTTTTAAAATATTGGGAAGCCCTTGTTTGTTAAATTGTGTAAATATCTAAAAATAACCGTAATCATTTTTATGTTAAGTGTATACAATCAAAATAATTTTAATATCGCAGTTTCTAGCTTAATTGAACTTTTAATAAAATAACTCATATTATTTAAAAATTCTCGTTTCTTAAAACACAGTTGCGCTTCCATCCGATGGTCAACTGGACACATGTGCATACCGCACGTGGCTCGACCTAGCAGCTAATCCCAAGTGTTCAGTTTGTAGTGCAGTGATTTACGATGTTTACTTTGTTATGCAATGCATAATATAAACACTACTATTGTGTATAATAGGGCAACACTATTAAGTTTTAAAAATAAACGTGTATTGTTGGACCCTCTGGTTGCCGCAAAAGTAACCTTGTACAACCTTGTGCGTGACCCAAATGTGAAAGCTAGGTACCGGGGTTGTCGTGGAGGACAAAACAGGAAAAAATATCTATGCAAGAAGGAACAAGACTTTAAAACTAACAATAACTCTAATAATATTAACTCTCTATTAGAACAGGGTATTCAAGTGGTCATACCAACTGACAAACGGAGCGTCCTAGCTTCTGAAGCCCTACGCGATTCTGATAAATGTGACAATCTGAACTTGAATAAAATTCGATCAGAACGACATGCGAATTTTAGAAGCAGACGGCTTGCGGTGGGTTCCTGGAATGCACGTTCTCTGAACAACAAGTTAGAGGAGGTGGATGATGTTTTTAAAGATCAAAAACTCCACATACTCACCATCACAGAAAGCTGGCATGAAAACAGTGAATCTTATTCAATCAAAAGACTTCAAGCTCTTGGGTATGTCGTTCTGGAGCAGGCTCGACCCAGAGCTACGGAACACTCTAATAGTATATCACACGTAAATCATGGGGGTGTCGTGATAATAGCCCGACAAGGACTGCGGCTTACCAGGGTCGAAAATGGCACATTCAGTACATTTGAGTACATTGGCTGCCGTGTTTCTTCTGCGGGATCGTCATTTATACTATTAACGCTGTACCGACCCGGTTCGAAAACGATCTGTGTAGAATTTTTTAAGGAGTTTTTGCGTTTTTTGGAATGGGCAGTGGGTCTTTCCGAAACTCTCATCATCACGGGTGATATAAATATTCACCTCGAGCGCGAGACATCACCCAACGCTATCAAATTCATTGACCTACTGGATAGTTTTGGACTCCGGCAATGGGTCAACGAACCAACTCATGATGCTGGTGGAATTATAGACATTTTTGTATCCATGTGTAGTAGCCCACCACTGACCGCTAAAGTCTGTGATATAGGCTTATCAGATCATCGACTTGTCCGCACCGAAATTCATTTCAACCCCCCAAAAGTGTCCTATAAAACAATAGAATCGAGGGAATGGCGTAAATTTAATTTCGAAAATTTCCTTGAAGATCTCAAAAATTCTTCTCTATGCATAGAAAGCAACTGGGAAATTAAGACGACGACAGATCTAATCGAGGAGTATAACACCACTCTTTCAAACTTATTAATAAAATATGCTCCAACCACCTCGAAAACGCGGAAAGTTCGAAAGTCTGACGGCTGGTTCGACGAAGAGTGCCGAAGCCAGAAAAGGCGAATGAGGAAACTAGAGAGGTCATATAGAAGAAACCCAGATGTTACTACACGAGATCAGTGGATAAATGCTCAAAATGAGTACAGAAGCAAAATAAGTGCCAAAAGATCCGATTATTGGATCAATAAAATTGACTCTGAGCGGAAAAATCCACGACGTCTCTGGAACTCGGTCAAAACTATCATCGCTGGTAATACTGTTCCAACTGCTACAGAAATTACACCGCAGGCCTTTTCTAAGTTTTTCTGTGAAAAAATAGAAACCATACGCGCCTCCACATCTTCTGCCCCTCCGCCAAGATTTACAGCCAATTCCACAAAGATACTGTCATCTTTTGAACCTACAACGCTGGAAGAAGTAGGAAAGTTGATCCTTAGTTCGCCAAACAAACAATGTACTCTTGACCCTATCCCAACGTGGCTTCTCAAGAAATGTTGCAACGTGTTATCCCCTTTCCTGGTTCACGTGTTTAATAAGTCCCTAAGCACAGGTGACTTCCCGGAGCCACTTAAGTCTGCTGTAGTTACCCCAATTATTAAAAAACCACAGCTTGATGCCGACAACCTGGGTAATTATCGACCTGTATCAAATCTGCCTTTCGTAGCTAAACTACTAGAAAAAATTGTGGCTTCTCAAATAATCTCCCACTTAAATCTTAATAAATTAATCACAAATCATCAATCTGCATATAGGAGGTTCCACTCAACAGAAACCGGATTACTTCGTGTCCTGTCAGATATAACCCTTGCCATAGAGTCAGGTAAGTTAGCACTTATTTCACTTTTGGATATGAGCGCTGCATTTGATACCATTGACCACGACTTTCTCATTAAGAGACTAGAAGTAACGTTTGGCTTACATTCTAACATCAAATATTGGCTAGAATCCTATCTATCCAATCGCTCGCAAGCAGTAAAGGTTGGAAATAAACAGTCCAACTTCTCAAAACTCTCTTCAGGGGTACCCCAGGGATCCGTTTTGGGTCCACTTCTCTTCATTCTTTTTACAAATGACGTCGCAAAAATTATCGAGTCATTTGGCCTTTTATCTCACTGTTATGCTGACGATCAGCAAATATACTTTTACTGCTCACCAAATGAGATCGACGGCCTAAAAATTCGCACAGCTGAGTGTCTAGAAGCAATCAATCTCTGGATGTCCTCAAATAAACTTAAGCTGAATCCTTCAAAAACGGAGTTTCTCTGGGCAGCCACACATAGACGCCAACATTTAATAGAAAACTCACCAATCGCTATTTCCGGCAACGACGTAACTGCTAAAACAACCGTCAAACTTCTGGGAGTTTATCTGGATTCAGACCTTTCTTTAAAAAGTCAGGTAAATAAGACCGTTAGCACGGGGTTCTTCTACCTTAGACAACTTAAGTCAGTTCGTAGAAACCTTTCAACAGAGGCAACTAAATTACTTGTGAACTCATATATAGTATCACGTCTTGACTATTGCAACGGCATTTATGCAAATCTTCCTAAATGCGAAACTGATAAACTACAATCAGTGTTCAACGCCGCAGCAAGGCTTATCACCGGGGTACCCAAGTTTTCGCACATTTCGGAACACCTCCGAAATCTTCACTGGCTGAAGTGTCCTGAAAGGATCCAGTACAAGCTATGCTGGATGGTGTTTAAAGCTATCAACGAAATGGCGCCACCGTATATTACTGAGCTATGCATTCCGGAAAATACTGGTCTAAGGCAGTCAACTCTTAGATCAGCGACATCATCTGCAATTGGAAGGTTGAAAGAGCCTAAGCGAAATCCGAACACTAAGTTTGGTGATCGTGCATTCGGAGTATCCGGCCCCAAGGCTTGGAATAAACTTCCTATGGAATTGAGATGTATAACCAGCCCAACAGAATTTAGATCCAAACTAAAAACTCACTTTTTCAGACACTCATTTCCATAAATCCGTCATTCTATCCAAATATTTCATTTTTTTCATTTTTTTATACCGTAATTGTTACATTATCTAGCGATTCCGTTCATTCAATTTTGCTATTGACTTGCCTACCAGTGGACAATGGACAATATCAGCGGGAACATAACAAGTTAATCGGTTTAATTGTTGGCAGATGAATCATCTAAATGCGTTTAAGATTGGCGATTGATTGATTTTATTCATTAATTTAATTCATTTAACATATAATATATCCAGCTAACAATAAATCCACCCTAATATAATAGAACTTCCTTCTTCTTCTGGCGTTAGTAAAATTAAATTGTTAATTTTAATTTTAGTTGTAAGTTGCCAAATATGTAAATACTGGTGTATATGTCGTTAAGATAGTAGTTATAGGCCTTAGTCGTAAGTCACTAGATATAAGTCTTAGAGATAAGTCAGTAGTTCTAGTATTAAATATTTAAGAAATATATTTGTACAGCGCCCTTGAGGTGATTTCTCACGAAAACGGCGCTATATAAATTAGCCAAATATTATTATTATTATTATTCAATTGACTTCCCCCCCCTCTCACCCTGCACCACCGGTACAACACGAACACACTCGGCCGAGCGGTAGAGACACGCCGGGGAGTCTCCCGACCTTTCGGCGTGGCTACATACATACACACACTCGACAACCAATCCATACACACAAGCAAACCATACCCACCAGCCAACATACCTCAAACGCACGCACACATTCCAATTTCAAACTTTACCTACGGGCCGCATCACCAAAACACCTATAAAACAACACACACAACATAAGTTACTAGTGTACGTATACGAATACGCTGCTGCCTTTCCGGCGCGCACACATTCCAATTTTAAACTTTACCTACGGGCTGCCTTACCAATACACATACAAAAGCAATCACACACCCAAAGTTAAAGTATACGTATAAGATACACGCTGCCGTTTTACAACCGCGCACACGTTCCAAATTCAAACTTTACTTACGAGCCGCCTAACCAACACATTCAAAAATGTAAACTGTACGTATAAGATTCACGCTGCCTCACAAACACATATAAAAGCGTGAAGAAATGTTTTTAGCAGTGTGAGTATAGAATTCTGTGTATGTATACGGCACTACAAGCTTACTATAAAGCGGGAGTACGTGCTAGCTGTAACAAATATTGTTTTATTTTGAGTGTGTTAGTGTTTCTTTGTTAGTATGCAGTGAATAGCCGGTATGCAGGTCGGGTATGGTGTTCTGCGTGTAGATTGTAGGTATCCATTATTATTACTCTACCTGCGGGGAGAGTTGCAATATCGCATCGTACCGTAGACTCCGTGTTCAAAGAGAGCTTATTGCGGCTTTGTTTTGTCAGAATGATGTTGTTTATGCTTTGTTAAATTTGACGTAAGTTTAAATTTTAACCTACCTACGCGCAGCGCGAGTATCGATAAGATGGGGAGATGCATTTTTACGCTTTTGACGACAGAATTCTGTTGGTAATATTATTATGATTGTATGTAATTGTTGACAATAACTAGGTACCTACTCGAAAGTGCAGCGCTTTCTGGACAAATAAGGCAGAGGGGAGCAGAACTTGTTTTCTAGAACAGCAATTATTGTACTTATTGGAAGATCTTATTGAAATAATTATATGTAAGTAGATTAGCAGCAAAGCTGAAATTATTTGTAGGGTTTTGAAGGGAAATGTGAAGGGAAATTATTGATATATTTATTATTATTGGAATGTCAATTTCATCTGAAATTCTGCATTTAATTAATTCAGTAAAATGAAAGCAAACTAATGAGGAATTATTTTAATTGCAATCCGCATTCATAAGGATTTCATCCTTTGCATATTGAAAGGTATGAAGTTACCTACATAGCATTTAATTTATTTGGTCCCCGATTCTGTTATTTTGAATGTTGAGTGTGCAAAATTTCATCGCTTCTTTAAGCACCCGCATTCCCATTTTTTACCTATTACAGAGAAACTTGTTCTAACTAACTCTTCAAGTTTTTAAGTTCCAAAAAAATATATGTTATTTTTGAAGATAATATTTATACATTTGTTACGCCGAAATGTTAATTATATGAAATTCCCTCGATAGAAAATAATCGCAAAGTAAGATCCGAAAATTATTAAAAACACGTTTAGTTCAATTATTTAATATTTTAAAAGCATTAAAAAATTACACAGTGTATCTTTAAATGCAACTAAAGTATGTGTCGAGAGATTTTTGCTCTATTTAACAAGTCGTGTTTTATTAAATATTTTTGCTTGATTATTATCGTTTTTTTTTTAATATTAGCGCGCTCCCTCTAACATTCGTATTTACATATCTCCCATTCAAACCATCTTTGAATGCTTACTACGGGGCCTTAAGGTGTAGCAATGGGGAATGGGGGTGGATTATCGAATTCTCAAGTGACAGTCATCTCTTGTTTTGAAGGTCAAGTGTGCAAAATTTCATCAACTTGGAATAAAACTGAAGATTTGCATCAAAATAAAGCAACGCCCGCCGCCACGTACAACTCTTCTATTTAATATATCTATTTTTAAAGATAACCTATTAACTATAATAATAATAAATTTGGATGATTTGTAGAGCGACGTTTTTGTGCAAAATCACCTCAAGGACGCTGCACAAATATATAATACATTTCTACAATGATCTTATGTTATTAGTGTTATTACTAACTATGCGAGTATATGGAGATAATACACAGTACCATACTTACCTGGTAGGTCTCTTGAGATTAACACTTAATTAACATTATAAAGTCTAGGTCTAAAAATTGATGGAAATTTAAAATGGACCAATCACATTAGCTATTTAGATAATAAAATTAAAAAACTAAGTTATTTTTTTCAAAACTATCAGGAATTTGCTCATTAAAAAAGACTTAATCAAAATTTTCATGGCTCTCTCTCTGCCAATCACTGTTAGAATACGATATTATCGGATGGGGCAGTGCAAATATAAATATACTAAATCCACTAATTAAAAGTCAAAAAGCCATAATGAAAATTATAATGAAAGTTCCTGTAGGAACTAGCACTGACGAAATCTTCACCAATCTTAACATCATTTCAATTAAACAACTATATTCTAAAACTATACTCATTTACATTCGTAAGTACAAAACCCAAAAAATATCAACAAACACGTACAATAGAAACACTAGATCTCATGGTCAAAAACTTATCCAACAAATAACTCTACTAATACAACTTTTGGGCAAAAAAGCTTCTTATATCATAGTATTAAACTCTACAATAAAATACCACTCTCACTCAAAAACCTCAACATTATAACATTTAAATCTCAAATAAAAAGCTGGATACTTAATATAGGGAGATCTGAAATAGAAAATATACTGATATCAAACACAGACTAAAACAGAATCTACTAAACTGAACTATACAAAAAAACACTATCTTACTTATTTTAAAATTATTAAAAAAAAATTATACTACATGATACATGTTCATAATTAAATTCATATGTAACTTTGTTGTAATATTAATTTTCTTATAATTAAATTATAATATGTAAATGAAATCCTCAGCACGGGAGATCCCAGTGAGGATAACATTATCTCTATATTTTACTAAGAAAAGAAGACAGTAAATCATTATTATCATTATCATTATTAGCGAAATTTAGATACAGCATTTAGGACATAATAGCCAAATTGGATATAATTGGACTTTCTCTCAGGAATCAAATATTTAATTTAAGGGTAGGACAGCTTAAAAAGGTAAGTTTTTAGTTTAGACCTGAATTCTGTTAGACTTGTTATGGATCTTAGTTCCGGAGGGAGTTTATTCCAAGCCTTCGGCCCAGATACTCCGAAAGCGCGATCACCAAACTTAGTATTTGGCTTGCGCATAGGTTTTATCAGTCTGCCTACAGCTGTGGATGTTGCTGATCTAAGAGTTGACTGCCTCAGACCAGTGTTTTCCGGGAAGCATAGTTCAGAGATGTAGGATGGGGCCATTTCATTGATGGATTTACACACCATCCAGCACAATTTGTACTGGATTCTTTCAGGGCACTTGAGCCAGTGAAGGTTACGAAGGTGACGAAGATAAGTATTAACTAACTTAATGTAACTGTAAGTTTGTATAAGATGGCGATAACTAGGTCTACGATAATTTTGTTTCTTTCAAATGAAGTTAAAACACAATATTGTAACTTTGTATTATTTGTTTTATAAAATCTAATGACAATTCTCATTTGTTTAAAATTTTTAAAAATCATATCGGTGATTACCCCTAACCCCTTAAGATAGCATAGGTACTAAACGATGGTGTTGGTAAAGTGCAGTACGCTGCAGTTGGATGAAATAATGCATGATGTTGACAGATAAGGTTGCAATGTATCGGCCTCCGTGGTCAAGGGGTAAGGCTCTCGACTCTCGACTAGGGATCTGGAGACTATATGCGGTACACCACAAGAGCCCCAACTACTTCCAACCGACTAGAGCCAATGATAACTAAGGCATCCCCAATTCAGGTAAGTTGTGAGGCTGAAGATTGTAGGCAGAGAAAGGAGATGGACAACAAACACGGCCAAAACATCAATTCTGAATTAATGTGAATATCCGCCTTTTGAAATAAGTAATGACAATTTCCCACGAAACTATTTACAAAGTGAGTAGTAATGTTGATAAATGATTTACAAAACACGTAATTGTTTTTTTACATAAAGCTGCACATAACACACGTGTACGCTAGGCCATCGATATTATCGATGTCTGTACATAATAAGATAGATCCTAGGAAGTAATATTTGTTGTTCGACCTCTTAAGGTGATCTTATTTTTAAGCAATAATTATTAGACTGAAAAACCCATATAAGTTGAAAAAATCTTCCGAGAAAAAATACATTCCGCCAGCAGGAATTGAACCTGGTATTTTTCATTTAGCAATTATTGGTCATTAGATTCTTTCTATTTTTTATCGGTATATTTTTTTCATTTTATATAGATATTTTACTAATAATTAAACCTGTCTATTAAAAATTAGTTTATCATTAAAAATAATGATGTATATTAACTGTCGTCTGTCATCTGTCAAGGTGACAGATCCCATACAAATAAATGATATTCCGCGGCAGTTCCCCAGTTGATCTAACCCTGATGATTATAGCGTAGTGTGACACCTCAAGTTAAAATACGAATAGGTCACGCCCAAATTATGCGTTTTGTGCCTTAGGCTTAAGAGTAAAAACACTGGACATTAATTTTAAATTTGATATTTTACCTCCCTATTTACTTTGCTATAAGTGGCTAAAATAGAGTTGATATTTAGAATATATATTTTATAAAATTTGTTTTAACATACAATTTTATTAAGGAGAATTGAAATTGATGAAAGAATCATAAATGTGCAAGCAATACCAGAATTTAACATCCCTAATATCTCTGCCTAAACCGACTTAACGTATCCTGGAATTTTAATTCTAACCTAATCCTTCTGTAAACAAAATGTGGTACAAGAAATCACCTTAATTGAGTCACCAAAATGTTACAAAATTTTACCAAAGCACCCAATTAGCCGAGAAAAATGTTCCGCTAGAAAGAATTTTCATTCAAAAAGCGACAACAAAAAAAATTGCAGCAAAAAATAAATACAACAAAAAATGTAAAGATGTTAGTCCCAATCAATAGGAAACGCGAATAATAATATATACCTACCCTTTATAAGAGTGGATGTTAAAAAATGTTGCTGTCTTGTTTTATCTTGCCTGTAATTAATGTGCTGGAAAGAGACGGGAGGTGTTTTGGGATACCGTTTGAGGTAGGTAGGCATTGAAAATAGGGGTTTGTCGGTATAGGATATAAGCTCTGTTGTAATTTCTCCTTCTTTCTGGTAAACGATGCGTGTGACGGAAAGAGAGGTTGCGACGGAGCTCTCGGCGGTATAGGCATACCAGGAGGGATGTAATCCTATAAGCTGTTGGCCCCTTTTGAACTAAAATCGGTGTTTTGTGTGTAGAGCTTTAGTGCCTACTTTGTATTGTATTTTAATAAATACATATTTATTATAATATATTTTTGGCGATATTACGACCAACATGACATAATCAAAACCGAGGCGAAAAAATAATGAATCTACTTACTGACGAACCATCACGCCGTTTTTCCGCAGGGGTAGGCAGAGAGGATGGACCGACACTCGGTCTTGACACACACTCCTTACCTCATTCACATTCATACATCTTCTCCTACATTCCCTTCAGTTATTCTGACTCTTGGGATGGCCAGACTCAAGAACTTTGTGAACTTGTACCATTCGCCGCTTCATATATTATTCTTCTTAAGAGAAAGCTAAAAGCAAAAAAATGTGTATATTCTTGGTACGGTGCCTTATATTGTCACGAATGTAGGTAAGAGGCATTAAACTCGCTTGAGAAAAGGAGTCTAAAAACGTTCGATTTCAAGCACAAAAGTGGTTTTTATTTATTTTGTAAATAATTTTAAAAGAAAGCAAAATAGTTAATCAAGGGAAACTGTCACAGATAATCTTAGCTATAATACTGTATTTTATAAAAGTTGTATCCTTTACGCTTTCATACAATTTTTTTTTTTTATCGAGTAATTTATTTTATTTTATTTGAATTCTACTCAGGGGAAACGACAGGAAAACCTTCAATTTATCTAAAGAATATATTTTGGTATTCATAATGTACACCAGTTCGATGTAAAGATTAATCAAAATAGTGATTTAGCATCAAGCTTCGCCTTAAACATCCGTTATTCGTTCGACATGCACAAACCATTTATTTAAGCGTAACTCGGGAAAGAAAAAAAATGTGAAAAGTATTTTAATTTAGTTTTAGGTTAAGGTAAGATTAATTTGATTTTAATATTTTTAATATCAACATTTCTTAGGAAATTGTAAGTTATCCCAACGAAGAAGTCATTAGATTTGAAACATGTACATTATTATTAATTAAAAGTGGCGTATACAAAGTATTTCATTTTCCCATGATTATTCATAGTTTCACCACACGAACACCTCAGGGTTCACATTTTTACAGAATTCAGTCTACTTTCATCCTTCATTTGTCAGTTCCACGTCTCACTGCCATACATCAGAGTAGGTACCAGCAATCTATTGTGGACTGCTAGTTTTGATTTTTACGACATAATGAATCTACATAATGAGTATCTTAAATTACAAGATTTTTGTCTCAATAAGCACTCTCGAACGGTGATCACTGACGTAAAGAAATTTTGAAATTTTACTTCGTACGACTAAGTAAAAAAGAAATATAGCTTGTAAATTACACCAATCAACTACATTGTAAATATAGCTTTGAATTAGTGATCGACGAACCGGCGGATGCAATTTGTTAGACATAAATAGATAATAGTTTGACTAGTCTATAGTTAGTAATAACATAGATTATTGTAGAAATATATTAAATATTTGTACAGCACCCTTGAGGTGATTTTTCGCAAATCGGCGCTATGCAAATCATCCAAATATTATAATTTTTATTGAAGTGGTCGATAGTCTAGAGCAGCGATTCTTAACCTCGGGTCGCGACCCAAATTTGGGTCGCGAGAGGTTTTGGGTTGGGTCGCGGAAATCGCGTATTGATATCCCGATCGATGTCACTAAACTAGTATAGTCACAATTATTACTACTCTCAGAACAAGGACATCTATTGTTCACAATCGCGACATGTTAGTTCTGTTTTAATGGGCGGAAGGGCGCGGGGCGCAAAGCGAGGAGTGCGCGCCATCGCCACCGCTCGGCTCACGCAGTCGGCATCGCTCGGTTCGGCTCGGTCACCACCCGCGCCGCCCGCCGCACCGCGCTGGTCGGTCGGTCTCGTCTCATCTCGGTCAGTTTGCTAGCGAGTTTGTTTACGATTGCACGCTCGTTCTCATACTGTTTTACGTGAATAACGTTTATACTTGACTACAATACACTCTTTGTTGACAACTACAAAGTGCTACAAAATTGTGATAATCAATTGTGGAAGATTAAAAGTGCAACTCGCGATTGCTGTTATCGAAAGAAGGTAAAATATTTTTTTCCAATAAATGACATTGTTAGCCTACAATTCGCCGATGAACGAATAGAATAGTATATTTCTATAATTTGTCGTTTTGTTTCAGTAAGTCTTTCGAATTGTGGACAGTCATGGCGAAACGGATGTTAACATACAAGCAAGAATTTTTAGCCTTAGGATTTATTGAAATAAAAGATCGCTCTGGTGTGCCACGTCCACAATGCGTGGTTTGTACGCAACTTCTTTCAAATGAATCGCTAAAAATAAACAAATTGAAGAGACATCTCGAAAAAGTCCATCCAACGTACGCAAATAAACCGCTTGCTTTTTGGAAAGAAAAAGAAACACAAACAAAGCGCATGAGACTTGATGCACCATCAAGTTCAGCAACAGTTTCGTTAGAAAAAACTACCTACGCTTCTTTCGAAGTAGCTTTAAAAGTAGCTCAATGTAAAAAACCCCATAGTATTGCTGAGCAGTTGATTAAACCAGCTGCAATAGCCATGGCAAGAACTGTCTGTGGAGATGAAATTGCAAAGAAGCTGGAAATGGTGCCAATTTCAAACGATACTGTGAAAAAGAGAATAGATTTAATGTCATCAGATATTTTAGAACAATTAATAACGGATCTCAAAAAAGCCATCAAATTTTCAATTCAAATCGACGAATCAGTTGATATTGAAGATTTCCCACAGCTGTTGGTGTACGTAAGATACAGAACTCCACAAAATTTCAATGAAGAGTTCCTGCTTTGTGAAAAGCTCTCTGAAACTACAACTGGGGCTGATATATTTCTTTTAATAGACAAGTTCTTTGTGGAACACCAATTACTGTGGGACAATTGTCTTGCAGTCTGTACAGATGGAGCACCGGCAATGATAGGGAGTCGCATCGGGTTTTGTGCCAAAGTCAAGGAACGAAATCCAGAGGTTGTTTTAATACACTGCTTTTTACATCGAGAAAACTTGGCTACACGTGATATGCAGCCAGATCTACATCAGGTGTTACAGGACGTAATACAAATTATAAATTTCATAAAGGCACGCGCTATGAACTCTCGGATATTTCGACTGATGTGCGAAGAAATGGGTTCAGAACACCAGAATTTATTATACCATTCGGATATTCGCTGGCTATCCCGCGGAAAGATTCTAGCTAGAGTTCTTTCTCTTAAAACAGAAATAGAAATATTTTTGACAGATAAAAGACACGAATGTGCTGATCGCTTCAGTGACAACAAATGGATGGCTAAATTGGCATATTTGGGTGATATTTTCCACCACTTGAATCAGTTGAACACAGAAATGCAAGGTCAAAATCGCACTGTAGTAGACATTTATGAAAAAATTACTGTTTTTAAAAACAAAACAAAACTTTGGCAAAATAAAATTGCTCAATGTCAATTGGCAGCGTTTCCAACATTAAACTTGTTTTTGGAAGATCTTAATCTTAATGGCAACCGTATTTTCGTGGAGACCATGCCTATTTTTTTAGAACATTTGAGAAGACTTGAAAATGAAATGGAAAGATATATTCCACAAAATGTCCATATCGTGAAATACAGTTGGGTAAGAAATCCATTTGAAGTAGATGTAATGGGCGTTGAAAACGATTCAGCTGGATTACAAGAAGAATTGCTCGAAATGCAAGGTGATGCACTTTTAAAAGAGAGATTTGCCAGAACGAGTCTCACAAAATTTTGGGCACAATTATCTGGGAAGCCTGTTCTGAGCAATGAAGCTGAAAAAGCCCTGCTACCTTTCCCAACTACTTATTTATGTGAAGCAGGATTTTCATGCCTTGCTGTTATGAAGAATAAGTACAGGAATAGGTTGGATCCTCAGCATGACATGGGGTGTGCACTTTCTATAAACATAACTCCACGTATACATGATCTTTGTTCAAAAATACAACACCAGGGTAGTCACTGATTATTTTGCTGTAAATTTTTTAACTGTTTTAATGCTGGTCTGATTTTAATACAGAACATTTAAATAAATTTGTTTATTTCTAATTTTACCAATACATCGTATAAATTTTATAGTATAAAATTACATAACCTGTCAATGGAAAAAAAATAAAAAATTAGATTAGGGTCGCGTACTTCAAATATATTCGTACCTTGGGTCGCCAGCCAAAAAGGTTAAGAACCACTGGTCTAGAGGGCAGGAAGCTCGACTAGCGGTAGGGCAGGGTTCTATTCTATACTGACAGCGGGTAACCTGATCACCCCTTTCAACACATTTAATGCTATATATGAACCATAAATGTTAGGGTTTATATAGGATTTTAAAAACAACTTTAATGAAATGTTGAATGAATTAACGTAACTATAATGTACCAATTTTTTGTTTTAAATACAAACTTCAAAGGACCAATTGGCAGAAAGGAAACGACAGTATGACTTGAAAATGAATTTGGCCTACATAGAAACTGAAGAACTTAACAGAAGAAGGCAGCAGAACTTCCAGTAAGAAACTTTATCGGTGGAGCTCTCCGTTTGCGAGTTTTAGTAGCACAAAAAAAATTACAGCTCATTGTAATACACATGCATGTGATAGGCTTGGCCAACTGGTATTGGTTACTTTTGACTAAATTAAATGTGTGGGAAGAAAAGAAATCATTTCGTACGACGAAGTAAAAGTTTTCTGAAGTCGAAAATTGAAAAGGTGTGTTGAATATTGAATACAGCATAAAAAGAGTGATTTAATGAACTTGACGTGGTTACCAAAGTACAGATAACTTTGAAGATGGGGACTTAGCCAAAATATAGAAAAAATATTTTTAAATAAAAACCTTCCGACTGCGCCAATATAATAATGTTATTTAGCGAAATTTAGATACAGCATTTAGGACATAATAGCCAAATTGGATATAATTGGACTTTCTCTCAGGAATCAAATATTTAATTTAAGGGTAGGACAGCTTAAAAAGGTAAGTTTTTAATTTAGACCTGAATTCTGTTGGACTTGTTATGGATCTTAGTTCCGGAGGGAGTTTATTCCAAGCCTTCGGCCCAGATACTCCGAAAGCGCGATCACCAAACTTAGTATTTGGCTTGCGCATAGGTTCTATCAGTCTGCCTACAGCTGCTGATGTTGCTGATCTAAGCGTTGACTGCCTCAGACCAGTGTTTTCCGGGAAGCATAGTTCAGAGATGTAGGGTGGGGCCATTTCATTGATGGATTTAAACACCATCCAGCCTTAGAGTAATAATATACAAGAGACCGCACTAATATTTGTACAAATCGTTGACATACTCGCAAAATAATGCTCTCCCTTTTAGCTCGGTTCCATTAACGTACAAAAAACAGAGACAAACAATTTCTGTTAAAAACATACTGTCTAAACGGTATGAAGCGAGTTTTTAAAGCGGGCGAAGTTCACACCAGTGTGATCTGTCATCCGTGCGTAGGCTCAAAAGTGCAAACATATTGATATTTTTACGTTAATTGAGCGAATTTAAAAAAAAAAAACACTATGGCTATATGTGCTATGTATGGGTGCTTCAACCGAAGCTCGAAAGGAACAAAAAAAATCAGTTTTCACAGGTATTTATTAAAGAATACATGTTTTTCACTGTATTCATCTTTGATATCAAATATTTTATATCCTTAACTACAAAACCACAAGTAACTTCCACCATTATATAAACAATCCTTGCACTATTTGTATCTATATAATAAACATCCGTTTTGTATGCGTTTTAATGCACTTTTAATATGTTTAACTAACAAGAAATCTTGGCTAAATTATAATAATGCAACTTACCTATTTCAGTCGGCATCTGAATGTATCTCTGTCTCTTTCTCTCTCATAATATGAACGCTAATTTGTTGGTAAATGGACAGAGACGGAATAATTTTTGTCTTTGTTTTTTTTTTCGTTATAAAAAATTCAGGGCTGTGCTGAAATTGGTTTAGTATTAAATATTTAACTATTTACAGTTTTCTAAAGGATGAAAAAAGGCTAATGAAATGGATTCGTGCAACAAATCGGGAAAATTGGACTCCCAAATACCACAGTGCAATCTGTTCCGCACATTTGAGCACTTAGACACAACGAAAACAAAGGTCCGTCTAACGGATTTCGCGGTGCCTCAATCTAATTTAAGAGTACCCTTGGTTACACAAAAGGTTTTTATGATTTTTTTTTCATCCGCTTTGACACCACCATAAAAAATATTTGGTAATGACTATTGACTAATAAACCACTAACTTACTATTAACTAATACAGAATAATATTTTCAGATTATACCAAACTCAAATGTGTCCTCCCCGCCTGTGTCAGATTAGTTTATCCATCAGATGACGTAATTTTAACTTGTACAAATAGTGAACGGGTTTTCAGAGAGGCGCTTAGCCGATCTGGCGGTAAAATAATGTAATATCTTAATGATATCTTACTTTCTCACATGTTAGACCAGTCACCACTGGAGAACCTAGGAGAATTAGAAATACTGTGATGTCTGCCATTTTTAAAACTTTTTTATGTTAGCATGCAAAATTTTTATATTAAAAAAATTATGTTTATTTTGAATTATAACATTTGGAAGCGTATTTTATCATCTTTCCAAAACAGTTTTTAGTTTTCGGATACATTCAGAAATATTCTATTTATTTGGATTTTTTTGCTAAACGGAAATATTTCGACTCTCTGAAAAAATACTGTCGAGGCCTGAAGAGTTAGGTTAATTTTCGATGGAAATGAAATTTATTTTATAATTTTATTCACATGATAATAACTTTCTAATTGTTCATATTTATAATGTAATATATTAAAATATATATACTAGAAATTGCATTTGATTATTTACGACTCACGACAAAATACCTAATTGTTCTAACTTTTGACAACCCTGCATCAGTTTGTAGACCAAATGCTCTTTGGTCATCTTTGGTCCAAAACCACTTACAACATTTCGCATAGCACGGTCTCTTGTATATTATTACTCTAAGCATCCAGCACAGTTTGTACTGGATTCTTTCAGGGCACTTGAGCCAGTGAAGGTTACGAAGGTGTTCTGAAATGTGCGAATATTTTGGAACCCCGGTTATGAGCCGTGCTGCTGCATTAAACACTGATTGAAGTTTGTCAATTTGATATTTTGGAAGGCTGGCATAAATGCCGTTGCAGTAATCGAGACGTGAGACTACGTAAGAGTTGATAAGTAGTTTTGTTGCTTCTGAAGGAAGGTTTCTTCGGACAGACTTGAGTTGTCTTAGGTGAAAAAAACCGGTGCTTACAGTCCTATTTATTTGACTTTTAAACGAAAAGTCTGAATCTAAATTGACACTGAGAAGTTTGACTGTTGTTTTTGGGATGATATCGCTGCCGGAAATAGTAATCGTTTGGAGGCAGTGAGACTGTGGCATTGGGGGAATTTTGTGAGGATGAAGGTAGCAGGGAGGGGAAGGAGATTGGAAGAGGAACGTGGAGAAGCACCTGGCTAATCAGATCTAGTTATTAAACACGGCTAAAGCCATTTGAAGCAACGGAATGGTTATCTTACACCAGGGCTACATGTGGCTGTGCCAGGCGTGGAGTGTGCCTCAAGTATACTATATTTTAATTTCATTTAATAAATTGTAAAAAACACAAAATCATTCAAATAAAATTTACTTGCGCACGCCGGGATTTGAACTCGCGACCTCTGGATTGCTAGTCGAGAGCCCTACCCCTAGACCACGGAGGTCATATGAAACGTACGGAAAAGATGTCTAGTATAGAAATAGGCTGAGTGAGATCACGCTACTTTATATAAAGACTCATCTATTGTCGTCTCATTCTAACGCAACCTAAATCAGTCTTTATAATTCTACAAAAAAATTCCGTTCCGTCGTTAGTTGTTCCGCTAGCCGTCTGCAAAGCTAAGTGTGTCAGTCTACGCGTCGTATATTTAAAAAAGCTCTTACCAAAACTCCAAATGTTGCTCTGATTAATAAATTGTTGATTTATAATTGACTGGCGCTTACCTGGAATAAAGAAAACAACGTCATTAGTAAAATAACAAAAGCAAATGTATTTATTTAAAGCAGAGGAAGCTTAAATGTAAAAATAATGAGAGAAGGTAAAAATAAATGGGAACTTCCCAGGAAGATATGGCATGTTCGTGAATCAAAATACTTGCCGAATAATATACGCATATAAAAGAGAAAATGTATAAATGTAGATAAAACAAGAAGTGTTCTTCTCTAGATACTTCTGCAGGAAAAAAAGGATATTGTTTCATAGTTTACACACTGAGAAGTAATGAAAATGTGAGAAATATGTATGAAGAGATCAAACTCTTTCTCACACGTCTTGCATGTAAACGAAAAATGTAATAATCACAAGTAATGTGAAATGGAATGTCTTTGATCACTGTTCAATTAAATAACGTTTTATATAAAATCATTTGTGGCGGTGGCCTTCATATTGGGAGGCGGGTAAGGGTACATTTATTGGATAACCAACACCTCTGCCATAGATCACCTCAAGTGGTTCGCTACATTTGATGACTTTGCAGGGGTGCACGGGTTCATGGGGTGAGGTTTTTCTGGGTGGCGGATGCGTCTGCCCACCTGCTGCATGGCGGGCCGGAGGCCTTTTGACCTCATCGGCCGGACTCTCTCGACCCATCGCATTGCACCGCAGTTGGAGGGATGTTTTCATATTTCCCAGTTTCCTACCCACCCATCATGCCTTTTTCCTTCTCAGAACTTCCTCACCTCATATTCATATACAGGGTTTTCCAATAAGAGGTGTTATTTTGATATTCAATCGTAAAAGATCAATGGTTTCGTTGCTTGTGTGGCACGTAGCGCCGTCTTGTTGAAAGTAAACGTTGTCCAGATCAATACCATCCAATTCTAACCATAAAAAATCATTAATCATCTCTCGATAGCGCAATCCATTCACCGTAACTGTTGCTCCAGCCTCATTTTCGAAAAAGTAAGGTCCAATGACTCCGCCGGACTATAAACCGCACCAAACAGTCACACGTTGAGGATAGAGAGGCTTTTCAACAATAACCTTTGGGTTTTCCGAGCCCCAGATGCGAAAATTTTGCTTGTTGACGAAGCCACCGAGGTGAAAATGGGCCTATGTAACTATATTTCGTGCAGTTGAACACATCTACAATTCTGCGAAAGTGTTGGCAACTGCATTCAATCTAGGTACAAGCGAGTATCTAAATGTCTCCTAAATATTTATGATACTATGTAATATTTTGTGATTTTAAATCATTAATATTTAATATTTATATAAATAAATAAATAACGCGTAAATTTAATTCTTACCTGTCTTTATTTTAATTTTCCTCTATTATTTAGAATTGAATTGTTTGTATGATTATATGTAATAATATGCATGTCTAATTATTTTAATGTGTTTATTTTTATTTTCATCATACTTAAAATGAAGTCGTAAACTACTTGCTACAACACTGCAAAAATGCAATAAATGAATATATAAAAAAAACATAATGCGTTCACAATTGGCATACGACGGATCTCTCGTGGGTTTTATTGGACACGAATATGGTTAGACTATGCAATATGGATATAAAATATAATACAATTTTATATTTAACAAAAAATATGCTTTTGACAACCGAAATCCATAATTGAAGAGATGTTAATAAAAACAATGATGCACCAATTTAAAAAGCGAAATAGCTATTCGAATTCTGTACGTAGGGTAGTTTATTTCGTCACTTGACCCACATTAAAATATCAAAATGACAAATGAACGACGTTCCTATTTCGAAGCACGCCGAGAATTCGAAATTCGAAGCATCAGCAAAAAAACCAACATTATTTTCGTCAGTCAGCAAAATAACTTGACAGAAAGATGTCCGCGATACGAAAATATAAGTGGTTTTCTGTGATTTACATTACACTAGGCTGGCTTTTTGCTAAATGGAAAATTACACTTCGGGAATACATTTGGATTGTATCATGATCATGGGTGTATAGTGGGTAGAATGTGCTGAGTCAGCGGTAGCCGGATGACTGCCGACTCAGCGTTTGTAGGAGCACAAAATGACAACATGTCTTCAATAGCTGTTTTGTTTAGTGGTTAGTGTTTATATAGAGAATATTAATTGAAATGAGCGCGACTTTTCAAATTAAAAACTTTTCCGTTGAATGGTCTGAAATTGTAATATAATATTAAAAAAAAGAAAACTTCATTATCTTAATCGGAACCTTAATCGCATCATTAGGGAGAAAACATTAATACAAGACTAATATTAATATAAGACTCAAAAACTATTATATAATGTCACTTAAAACTATACATGTTTACCTATTAATGTCACATTTAGTAAAAACTTAATATAAGACTGAAAAACTATTATATAATGTCACTTAAAACTATACATGTTTACCTATTAATGTCACATTTAGTAAAAACTTAATATGAGTATACTTATTTAAAAAAAAAAAGAGTAAAAATTAAATTACATTTGGCATTTCACAAACATTTGGTTCCTTAGAACAGGCAATCTGCCTAACTAGGAACTAAATTCAACGTAATAACACTTGTACATACTCATTTTAAATATATGCTCTCATTATGCTATATTATTACTGTTATGTCTGCTTTAAATGTATCTAATGTAAAAAATAAATAAATAAGACTACCTAACGCATAAATCGAGAGAAATCCGTAGACACCGCACCAAACGGGTATTTAATAATAATAATAACACTTGGATGATTTGCATAGCGCCGTTTTTGTGCAAAATTACCTCAAGGACGCTATACCTTAACCACCCCATATTAACAAAATAAATTCCCTCAGGGCCTATGTCATCTTTTGGGATGTGTGAGGAGGGTATTTTTTAAGAATAGGAAGGAGAGGAAGTTCTGGGAAGGTAAAGGTATGAGGGATGGGTAGGAATCAGTATGTCCAGGAGTGACGGACATATGAATGTATCACTCTCACTGCCGCGCAAGGCGATGGGTCGGGAGTCCAGTTGGAGAGGTCAAAAGGTCTCCCCAAATCAGCCTCTCCCGATCTGGCACGCTACGCAGCTGGTGGGCAGGCCCATCCTGAACACACATCACCCGACGAACCCGGGCACCCCTACTAAATCACCAAACGTAGCAAACTGCTTACGGTGACCTATGGCAGAGATGTTGGTTATCCAATAAATGGTTCCGGGGGCGAATTCAGAAATACGAAAGTGTCAAAAATAGTAGCTTCAAAGCTCTTCTAGCGGGTTTCATCTCAAAGGTAGTTCTTAATTTAAAATACAAATCTGTTGTTCTTTATTCAAAAATATACTTTCCAACAGGAAGAGGATTTGCAGAGTTTAAAAATAAATTTGCATTCAGAGTTGTTTTCCAGGAAATAATTTTAAAATTGCCAGGTATTTGAATGAAACAATTTATAATACGTATAAGTTCTACAATTCAAACGGAAATAAACCCGAACGTTTTCCGGTTATCTCCGTGAAGTCTATGGACCCTACCGTTCCTGTAGGAGAAATATTTCAAAACAACCTTACTATAGGTTGAACTGTATCACTCTTACTTATAAAGATTCCCTAATACGCCGCTGTGGCACTGGTATAGCTATATGATAAGGAGGGCCGTATACTGCTTGGGTTCAAATATTTACTCATAATAATATTCATGCAATATTTTTTAGACTGGCACCAATTTGTTCCAATCTTCAAAAACACGGTAATTTTTGCATTTCGCGTTTAGTTGCTAACTTCACGTTTCTACAGATGATATTTGGGATGTCATTGAACCGCTCTGCTTTGAATTGCTTCGAAATTTGGCCAATTAGATTATGCGATCCGTATTTGCTTTGGTAAATTGATATTTCGATTTAAAATATTCCTCTGATAGTGCTGCCAATGGGTATTACTGCTTTTTTTACATTTTCATTACGAGACTGAACGATATTTGTCAAATCGACCAGATTTTTAACAAAGTCCGCGATCTCCGTCTTAATACCATAGTAATACGTCCGTAATCCTGGGGGTCGGGCAGTTTAAAAATCTGTCAGCCACTTATACAGCGGTATTACGGCCGGTATACACAGTACGCATACGCGTGATTATGTGTAACGTTTTCACTAACCTGTTCTTATCCCTACGTATTATAATGAGTTATATTATATTATTATGAGTATGAGGGTGTGGGTATAGCTATTAGCTATTAGCTCTATACTCTGTTTAAGGAGCTAAACGTCACAAAATTCATGAAACTGGGAAGACTTCGGTGGCTAGGTCATGTGGAGAGAATGACCGAGCATCAAGAACCAAAGTCCCTGCTGAGCTCAAGACCGATAGGGAGAAGGAGCCTGGGAAGGCCAAGGTTAAGATGGAGCGACAACGTCCTCAAAGATTTGTCTGCCTTCGAGCTTCAAAACTGGAGAGAACTGGCGCGGGACCGAGATGAGTGGAGGAAGACTCTTGAGGAGGCCAAGACCCACCAGGGGTTGTAGAGCCAAAAGTGATGATGATGATGAGGGTGTGGGTTAAAAACCTTTACTAGCTAAGTCCTTCATCATTGCACTTTTTTTAATAATGTGTATAACATATTTATTTAATCGTATTATAATATACATGAGATAATTTAAAATTATTTTGCTTGCCTAAAAAATTCAAGGCCGATGTTGAAAATGTCAAGAGACCTAGAGATTTCATTTAGCTGCACCATGCCTCTTGTCATACTATACTGGACCAGAACGTCCATTCTGACATGTGGAATACACTGGCGGTAGATGTTCGGTACGAACAATGTATTGTATTCCAGGAGGGCTGTCAATAAAATAGTTTATTATTTTTAATGCTGTTTCTTTAAGGGTCACATTCCTCCTAGATTTGAGACTTTCGTAGAGCGTGTCAGAGAGCAAATCCATGAGATGCTTAAATCACATGGAAGAAGGAATTCAATTACATATTGGCAAATTATTCGTACACGGAGAAAAATGATCATGTTAAAAAGTGACAGCACGCAAGCGTCACGATAAAATATTAGTCATTCGGAATATATCGAGAACACGTGTTCTTTTAACACGTACTAGAAATACGCCAATTATACATTAAAACACTACTAAACTACATTTCTGACAAAAAAAAAATTTCAACATACACTAAATAACACTAACAGACCAGTTAAACAAGCGAACAAAGAAAACATAAAAACTCCGACAGTAAATTCAAGCTTTGGACAAAGACACTACCAATACCATGCTATAAAAGCTTTCAACAGTGTAAAACTTGAAATTAAAATTGAGGAAAATATAAATAAATTCACACACAAAATTACAAAATGGATTAAAGAACAAAAAAGACAATATTACCAAAATGTCATAGCATAAATTTAAAAAAAAACCTACACGTAACACACAAAACAAATATAACACATCACTCACAAACACACAAGATTATATTTTCATATTATAAAATGAAGGCCTCAGCACGGGCAAGCCACCCAGTGAGGCCAACATTACTGGAAAACATTGAAGTGTAAAAAATATTGTACCAAATAAAAAAAATTAAAAAAAAGATATCATTCATACTAAAATAAACATACTAAAATATTTTGAAAAATACGAAACAAAACATATTTTTTTTCACACAATTCAACAACAAAAATGTGAACAGTTGTTCAATCATAATCACAAGGCGTCACGCTAAATCGGGCTTCACCGATATCACTGAGAATCGGGGTTTCCGAGGCCCATGTAAGGTGGGTCATAAATATCCCCGGACTGTACCTATAATAATCGGGCGGCATCGGATGCTAATAAAGGTGATTAGACCCGTTATGGACAGCCAGTTCCCCACGGTATGTGCACGGTGATTTTATACAGTTTGAGTTTGGCCAAAAAATATTATTTATGTTTCACTGTGCGGTCAAGGCGACAAGGTGAGTTTTTTTTCCTCTAATAAATGATAAATTAAAACGTTTTTCTGTTTCTATATATTGTTAAGATCATTTATTCTAAAACTTTATTAATGCTGCCAATTTACGAGTTGCCTTTTTGAGAAAAATCATCTTAAAGTAGTTTACAAATACCAAAAAAAAAAATTACGTCTCCAGGAACTGACTAAAAATAATGATAATGACGGAATATGATTAAAATGGGCGTTTGTTATCAAAATTACCTAGCATAAGGAAGTTGAGTGACAAATATTATTTATTTTTTTTTCAAATCAAATCAAATCAAATCAAAAATTATTTATTGTAAAATTAAAATTACAAAAGGTATAGCTTATGGGTAGACCCCATTTCTTCCAGCTAACCACATTTATTTAATTACAATGTTTATACACATAAAATAACAATATACCAACGAAAAAATAAAAAAAATACAAATATATATACCAATAAAAATAGGTGTTTCATTTACGTGAGGTATTCACTCAACGTGTAGTGACATTTATTAACAAGGAAAGTGTTTAGTAACGTTTTGAATTTGTGTGTATCTTGTATTTGTTTAATGTTATGTGGAAGGTTGTTATATACTTTAATGGCCATGTAGTATGGTCCTTTTTGGAATATTGTTTTGTTTGCTTTTGGTATTAGTAAGTTTTCTGTGAGCCTTGTAGCGTATTTATGTGTTGAGTTTTTTAGTGGGAACTTGTCTGTAGATGATCGCACTAACATGCATAACTCCAATATATATGTCTGTGACTGTCAGTATTTTCAGATTTTTAAACATAGGTCTACATGAGTCTAAACGATCAGAGTTTGTAATTTTTCTTATGCATCTCTTTTGTATGATGAAAACATCTTTAGCGTTTACCGAGTTTCCCCAAAAAATAATACCGTATTTTATTATTGAGTATACATAACCATAGTATGCGGCTATTACTGATTCGGTGTTTAATATTTTTCTTAAGGTACCCAGAACATAAGAAAAACTACTGATTTTTGCTACAATTTTTGAGACATGTTCTTTCCAGTTTATGTTTATATCTAATTCCATTCCCAGTAGTGAACAGGTTTGGGAAGGTTCGATAGTATTATTATTAATGTTTACATTTATATTTATCGGTGTAGCTTGCACTGGACAAAATTTTAAAATTTGGGTTTTGTTTGTGTTGAGTGATAGGTGTTGCGATAACAGCCAGTTTGCAATTAATTGGCAAGTCTCGTTAACTTGTTTGTTAAATTCGTCAACGTCTCCATTACATTCAAACAACAAAGCGGTGTCATCAGCAAACATTGAACATTCTGTGCCAGCAATTATTGGAAGTTCGTTTATATAGATAAGGAAGAGGAGAGGCCCAAGAATGCTTCCTTGTGGCACACCCTTGTTTATTGTTCTCCATTTAGATTCTACCATGTACTGGACCATTTTTTCATTGATATTTGAAATTTGAACTTTCTGCTGACGATTTTTTAAGTACGATTCAAACCATTTTAATGCTAGACCTCTAATACCCACATGTTCAAGTTTAGTTAGAAGAAGCTTATGATCAACATTGTCGAATGCTTTTGAGAGGTCGAGAAAGATACCTACAGTTTTTTTACTAATATTAATATTTTCTAGAATTTTGTTCAAAAAATTGAAAACTGCCTGTGTTGTTGAACGGCCTTTACGGAATCCAAATTGTTGTGGACATATTATCTCAAAGTTTTCGAGAAAGGTATAAATGCGATTGTACATGGCTCTTTCAAATATTTTTGAAAAGTTTGGTAATAAGGATATCGGTCTGTAGTTTGAGATTTCCTGTTTAGGACCCTTCTTATACAAAGGTACAATAATAGATTGTTTTAATTGTTCTGGGAAGGTTCCTGATTCAAAAGATTTGTTAATTAATATTTCCAACGGGTAACTTAACGCTTCTGCACATGCTTTTATAATTTTTATAGGGATTTTGTCAGTGCCGACACTGCTTTTATTTTTCAGTTTTACGATGATTTTAATAATTTCCTCCCTGTTTACAGGCGTTATAAAGAATGATCGCGACTGTTTGTTTTTGACTGTTTTGGCAGATTGTGGATGTAGAGATGTGTTTTGTGGTGGTGGCGGTGGTGCAAAGAAAATGTTAAATTCATTTGCAATGTTTTTTGGTTCTGATACCAGGTTATCATTTATTTTAAGACAGATTTTTGGTTTACTTTTAGAATTAGAATTATTTGAGTTCTCTTTTATTATGTTCCACGATGTTTTGGTTTTATTTTGCGCGTTTTGAATTCGTTTACTATTGTAATTCCGTTTAGCTACCTGTTTTACTTTACTGAGAATTTTTTTGTATTGTTTGTAATTGTTTATGATTGTGAGGTCATTTTTGTTTTTTTGTTTCATGTACAGATGTCTTTTTTGTTTAATAGATATCTTAATACCAGTCGTTACCCAATTTATTTTGCGTTTTTGGGGATATTTATACTGTTTAAAGGGGAAACAAAGCTTCATACCACTATTTATTTCATTAATGAAGTATTCGTAGCTGTCATTAATGGATTCAAAGGATTTCAGTGGTTCCCAACATATACACGATAAGTAATTGTTAAAAATGTTTGTGTTTTCTGTGTTAAATAATTGTTTTTTGTATACCACGTTTGGTTTATATTATATTCTGTTTTTACGTGCATTAACTGTGCCATATGATCTGATACAGCTAATTCTATGACTTCCCATGTGTAAGAGCTTTTTGATATATTTGTACCTATATGATCAATTATACTTTTTTTATTTCCTTGTATACGAGTAGGTTTATCAATAATCAAGCGTATGTTGTGAGATTTTAGTGTGTTTTTGAGTGAATCTGCGTTTTTGTTCTTGTAGCTTGTATCAACATTTAAGTCACCGCAGAGTATTATTTGTTTTTTGTTGTTTTTGCAAATTTTGTTTAATAATAGTTCAAGTTGTTCAAAAAAAATATTTATATCAGAGTCATTATAGTAAACTGTACAAATTATCATTTTAAGCTTTGGGATTTCAATACCAACACATTCAAATACAAATTCTTTCGTTATTTGTTTAACGCTTTCTAGTTCTGTAAAAGCAATGTTTTCGTTTAGGTAGATGCAGACACCTCCATGAATATGGCTCTCTCGACAAAAAATAGAACCTAATTTATAGCCCTTAAAATTGATAGATGTCGCTTCACCCTTTTGTAACCAGTGTTCGCTAGCACAAAAAACGTCGATATTTTTTTCACACAAAATATTTTCTAATTCTAAGATTTTATTTCGAATGCATTGTACATTTTGATGCATTATATTGATGGTTTTTCCGGCTCTGGCGGATAACTCTTCATGGTGAGCAGGCGAACTTTGTATGTTATGGATGTAAAAACTCTCTTCGTTATCTGATTGGTTGTCCGAATTTTATGTAACTGTTTACCATAGAGCAGGTCTTTAGTGACATAAAAAATCGATTTTCTTTTTTTCCGCTTCAATTTTTCTCATGTGCACAGAACATTCATCACTCCAAGCAAAATGGTCAGTTGGCAGTTGTAATTTTAGTCGATCATTCATTTTCTTGCAGTTAATGCATTGGATGTCGTTTTGACAGTTTTCATTGTCGTCGTCATGTATTCCGGAACAACGAGTGCATGCTTTTTCATTTCTGCAATCTTGTGATTTGTGCATGTAGCCATTGCACTTGTAACACTTTAAAAGTGAAATGTTGTCGAATACTCGACATCTGTCCCATCCAATATTTACTCTGCCTTCTTGTAACATTCTATGGTATGTTTTTCCGTCAACTTCCGCGAAAATGATGTAGTTAACGTCACCTCGTTTCGTTTTGACTTCTTTTATAAATTTTATTTCAATTTTTGATTCAATTGTTTCGAGGTAATCATTTTGCATTTTAATTTTCGATACAATTTCTTCCGGAGTAAATTTATCTGTTAAACCAATGATTTTTAGTTTAGGATTCTTAGGTTTAGGTGTATTCACGACATATTTTCCTCCCATCTTTGAGATTATTTGCTCCTCCATCTTCTTTGTTGCAGCTGTATTTTTGCATTCTACGATTACTGCTCCTTGTTTAAAATTTCTTATTCCGGTGACACCGAAATTAACTGGATCTATATTTTGTTTTATTTCATCCTTTGTAACTGTATTTTTTTGTTGTTTATCTTTCGGCTTAACAATGACTATTGGTTCATGTTTTTTGCAGTTTGGTGGTTCCACATTATTTTTGTCATTTCTTGTTATTTCCGCATACGATTTTATTTCCGCATTTATTTTAATATCTTCAATGTTTTTAATATCTTCAATGTTGTTATTAAAAAACATATATTCATTTAGATCAGAGGTTCTCAAACTTTTTCGTCCCGTAGACCACGTGCCGATTTTGTTTTGGTAGACCCCAGTGATGGCATGGCTAGGGAATTTTGAAAATAATAATTCCCCATAATATTTTCAAATCCATAGGGGGGGGGGGTTCGAGATGAATAATTCCCACGATATTATCGATTTCCCTAGAAATTACATCACTATTTGTATAGTGTTTGTCTCCGCCCTTCGTGTATAAAGAAAATAAAACAAGGTTGGTCAGACGTTGCTATTGAGCGTATGGGCACAACGCGTTGCTACTGGTATCAAATATGCAAGTTCCAATCTCGTGGACCCCCATTTACATCTCATGCACCCCCCAATTTTTTCTTCTCATTTACACGGAGGGTCGATATCGACCACTTTGGGAATGACTGATCTAGATCAACAAACGTTGATTCTGAATATAAAAGTTTTATTACATATAAACAGAAATAAAAATAAAACATTATTTAATTATACTTTAAATAACATCAACATTGCAACAGTCTCAAATATTCGTGATCTTGGAATAACTCTTGATAATAAACTTCAATATAACCTTCATATACAACAAATCACAAATAAGGCTGCTAAAATGTTAGGTTTCATCATTAGAAACACAAAACTTTTTAATAACATCAATATCATTAAGCAACTCTACTTTGCCTACGTACGAAGTCATCTGGAGTTTGCATCAATTGTTTGGTCTCCATTCTATAAAATCCACATAAACAAAATCGAAGCAATTCAAAACAAATTCCTAAAATATCTCTGTTACAGGTCATTTGTAAGATTTAATAATTATGCAGAGGCAGCTTCGTACTTTAAAATTGATTCATTAAGTGTACGAAGACATCATGCAGATGCTCTATTCCTATATAAATTAATTAATAATAATATTCAATGCCCAGAGTTGCTAAATAATATTAAATTTAATGTGCCTGCACGTTTAACACGGTCTTCTATCCTGTTTAAAATCGATCAAAGCAAAACGAACTGTAGACAAAATTCTTGCCTGAACAGAATATGTAATAATTACAATAACATATTATTCAATATCGACATCTTCAATTGCGAATTTACTAAATATAAAATGACCTTAAAAGAGTATTTCACTGATGTTTTTTGAATTGATGTTTCTGATGTTTATGTTTCTAGTATTTATATATTTATAATCCTGTTATGGTATTTTTATTTTATTTTATTTTTTATTTTATTTTATTTGGGATACCAACAGTTTACATCAATAACAGCATAATAATAATTTAGTTTCAGTAAATAAACCATTTACAGGTTTCCACATAGGTATTATATACAAGTGTATCTGAGTGTGATTCCGAGATATTTACTAATGAAAATTACATTTCAAGAAACAAGTTATTTAGGGGGGAATAGGGAGGGGGTAGGATGAGGAGGGATCGGTTAGGTTGAGGTATGAATAAAGGAAGTTAATAAAGTGGTGGTTGTATTAGATGGTATCTGTAGTTATTGTTATTGTAATGTATCGAGAGAGTGTTTGTGGGATTTTAAGGAGTGTGGTGCAGAGTTAAATATGTCAAATTGTGAATAGTGTGTGTTAAAAGTGTTGGACGCACGATAGATGAAAGAATTCTGCTTAGAATTAGTGTTGCATTGGGGGAGGCTAAAAATCATGTTTGATCTGGTTCGTCTGTTAGGAACTCGTATCTGAATTCGTTCTAGGAGTTCAGGGCAATCAACAACGGACCTGGCTATTTTTTGAAGAAAAAGTACATCGGCCGAGCTTCTTCGAACTTCTAATGATGGTATATTGAAGTACGCTGCTGAATCTTGGTGACTTAGATGTGGGCGGTAGCTGCGGAAATCCAAGTATCGTAGAAAACGATTTTGAATACGTTCTAGAATTTCCACATACGATATGTATTGCGGGTTCCAAACTTGTGACGCATATTCTAGTAAGCTGCGGACATAAGCAAAATATAGGATTTTCATTGTTCTAAGGTTATTGAATTTTTTACATGTCCTAAGAATGAATCCTAACATTTTAGAGGCTTTTGATGTCACTAAGTCTATTTGAATATCAAAAATTAGCTTAGAGTCCAATGTCACTCCCAAATCTTTGATTTCTTTTTTGTTGATTAATATTGAGCCGTTCAGATTATATTCATTGATAATGATATTTTTATTTCGTGTGAAATTCACAACGAAACACTTTTTAACATTAATTTTAAGGTTATGCTGTGTACAGTAAATATTAAGACGGTTTAGGTCCTCTTGCATTTTTTGACAGTCAGCAGTACATCTGATAGGATAAAAAACCTTCATATCATCTGCGTAAAGTAATGTTTTGGAGTATTTGAAGCATTGGCCTATATCATTGATGTAAATGTTAAATAGTAACGGTCCCAATAGAGATCCTTGAGGCACACCTGATGGGACGGTTACCCAGTCCGATTTAAAGCCACCCACAACTACGACTTGACTACGGTTTGATACATAAGATGAGAGCCATCTGAGAAGATCACCGTGGACTCCGATTTGTATAAGCTTGCGTAATAATATGTCGTGATTCACTAGGTCAAAAGCTTTGCTATAATCCGTGTATATTGCGTCTACACGTTGATCCATATAATCTTGCAAGAATTCCGTGAATGCTATTAGATTGGTTGTTGTTGATTTTCCACTCATAAACCCATGTTGGTTAACATTAAGTGAGGATTTCAAAGCGGGAAACATCTGATCGTATATTATTTTTTCAAACACCTTGCTGAAGACACACAATTTTGAAATAGGACGATAGTTTTCAATGTCAGATTTTTGCCCAGTTTTGAAAATGGGTGTTATGAAGGCAGTTTTCCAAGTATTAGGTACCACACCCTCTTTTAAGGAACGATTGAATATAATGGATAACGGCTTAGAGAGACTGCTTGCGCATTTCAGGATGAAGAAGGGGGGAATTTGATCTGGGCCTGCGCCTTTATTTAGTTTTAAATTTTCCAGATATGTCTGCACCAGACGTTCGTCAACTTCAATACTATGATTTATATGCACAACATTGTCTTCTTATGGTTATGGTTATGATATGATTTATATGCACAATATTGTTTGTATTCTTATGGTTACCAATGTATCGATAATCTTTTATTTTATATAAATTTTAGTTTTTTTTTTTTCCCCTTTATTTTTATTTTTGTTGTATTATTTTTTTCTATTATTTTATACAATTCTTTTATTTTATATAATTATAACTTCACATTTCTCATAAATTTAATTATTTCTTCTAATGCTGTCTTACGTAAAATCACAAGGAGGAAATCCGTAATTGGTTTTATTTTGGCTATTTTACTTATGTACAATCTGTAAAAATGTAAACTGTTGATTTTCCCAAAAATGAATAAATAAATAAATAAATAACACGTAGAATGAATAAATCGTCATTTTAAAACGATTAAAACCGTGAGACACTCAAACGCCCTGTGATTGGTCAGCGGGTTCTGACAGCACCTAAGCCTCTACCTCACTAGTTGGACGGCCGTGTGCCTTAAGAATTCGGACAATTTTGTGTTTCGATGCGTATACTCGCACACGGGTCACTAATGCGGTTTACAAGTGATTTAAAAAGAATCCATGTTTAAAAAGGCATTTTTATTATTTTTATTTTCATACCGACCCGAATAGAATAGAATTGACATTGTCAACCGATAAAATCGAGGTTCGTATGACGTCAAGCGTACCCCTTCAGATTTCGATCGTTTTGGCGGGATTTTAAAATTCAATTTTTGAAAATCATTTTAACTATAAAATAGCCTATAAATTTTTTTTTAATATAGATATTTAAGTTAGAAGGTGAATATTCATTATAAAAATATTTAAAACATTACCCTATTATGTAGGAACATTTCAAAACCTTGAATGTAGGTAACCTATATTAGATATTTGATAATTTTAGATACAGGATATATTGGCACGTACCCGACAAACTTTAACCAGCTATTCCTTAGCACATTTGGAGTAAAAATGTTATGGATACTTTGCTGTCCGGTAATATTTTTTTTTAATAAAAAATTTACTATTCATATTTTCACCACATGTCACCACTGTTTTATCCTTAGTCAAAGTTTGAAAACCCACCTGGCAATATTTTATTCGAGTTTCGTTGAATAATATACGTACGTACCTACATTAGCGCGCTTTTACGATTACAACGAAATGGCATGGCGCCATTCGTCTCATTTTTAGCTATTATTATTATGTGTGTATGAAAGAGCGAACACGCTTTTTGACACTCTTGCTAATAACAGCTGATGAACACGAGAAACAATGCCAATGACAGTGACGGAGTGTGGATTTTTTTATAATTTTTTGATTTAATTGAAAAAAAATGTTACCGGACAGCAAAGTGCCCATAACATTTTTTACTCCAAATGTGCTAAGGAAAAGCTGGTTAAAGTTTGTCGGGTACGTGCCGATACACCCTGTATATTATTTGTTTTTAGTGTATTTTTGATACTAGTTCATTTTGAGTAATGTTGAAATTTACTAAACTAATAAAAAACCATCAAACCGTTTCCGCACAAAAGTAAGCAGAAAGGATAGACCGCCAAACAACTCAAACTTGGCACAATACTGCTTGCTTCATTAACATTCATACATTGTCTCGTACACACCCCTCTGTTATTCTGGTTCTTGACTCTTGACATGGCCTATTCGATTCATTTTACCGTGCCGCCGGCGTCTCTGATCTATCCTATTATTCACAATAATTAATTCTTGTACCGAAATTCAATTCGTCCATTTACTATAGAGATGAGTGGTAACAAAAATACAATAAAGAAATATTTTAATATAACATTTAACAAAGGTTGTAATATAAGAAAAAGTATGACGGGAATGAGACATTATTCGCATGTCTTTGGAAATTTTGTACTATTTTGTAATAAATAAATAATCATAACCTTCTGAAGCTTTGAAATTTGACGGGTTGCATCACACTTACGTTCGAAAATATAGCACTCCAACAATAAGTAGAGTCAGCAGAGAAAGTTCAGTATTACGTAGGTACAAAGTTCAGTTTGACGTTGCATTAATCACTCGAAACTATTTATTTCGCCAGCTGTCAAATATTCCCTTCTATCGCAATATTCTCTAAAACCATAAATAACCATAACATATAACGGGGTTATTGTCCTGCCACTGAGAGCTGCGTTGCAATCTCTCTGTCTGTTACATACGTCGATTATAAGAAAGAGGAAGAGGTTATAACGGAGCTAACAGACTAATCCATAGAACATCGAATTTTAGACAAATTTGCTACATATTACTGCCGCTGAGAAATCCGTTCAAACCTCTCTATCTGTTACATACGTGATTTATGAAAAAGAGAGAGAGAGGTTATAGCGAAGCTATCAGCGGTGTGCCTATAAATATCTTACCAAGAAAATCAATTATTTCATAATATTCTTAAGTACTTTTCTCACAAATGATTATTTTCAATCGTAGCAATATCTGTATTAATTGAAAATTATTATTAACAAAACAGAACGATTCTAAACTCGAATGATGGAAAGAGAATGGATGACAATATTTTGATATTATTTTGTGTTTTGTAGTTGCTACCAGTGGCGGTGTTGTAAGGAACACACGGACAAAACTTACTGATTTAAAATATTGCAAATTTATTAAAAATCTGGTCAAAACATTCGTACGAACATCGACAATACAGAATTTTGAGAATGCCAATACAGAAAAGCAGTGGCGAAGTAAAACGTTTAAGTTCATCAAAGAATAAGCGTCGATTAGGCAAATATTTGGATCACGAAACACGCCCACAAGGCATTTTTGGTTTTTTTTTTATTCTATGTATGGACTTAATATATACACATGCTATATATTAAATATTTTATTTCATTTCAATCATATATGAAAAATGTGGAGATTCACAAATATTGCAAGGCTGATGTGTAAGCGTAATGATTAATATTAAGAAAGGCAAGCTTAGATGGTTAAGGCGCGTAAAGCGGATAAACGAAGAAAGGAGTGTAAGGAAAATATATGATGCGAATGCGAATGGTAGGAGAAGTCGTGGACGCCAGTGGAAGATATGGCACGATCAAATACTTGAATAGGGCCATCTTTAGAGTCAGAATACAAAAGAGTATGTACAAGGTGTTTGGAAACTCGTAATACAAGCGAGAAACTCAAGTAAATCAAGTTCGAAGTTGAAATTTTTTAGATGACAGTGGATAAAAATCGGTCGCCATGGGGTTAATACCGTCTATTGACTTCTCTAACATACCCGGCTTCGATAGAACTGCCTACAATAGTTTTTTAACCCTTTAATTGCCCAAAAAACAAAACAAAAATAAAAAAAGTGATCAAACAGAAAAAAGATGAGTTTTTTTGGTTCTCCGTGTGACGTAGATTCACCAGTTAGCCGCTTGTACGACGAATTTCTGGACACCGTGTTCCAATATAAGCAAGAATGTAAATGAAGCACAAGCAGTGTGTCCGAAGACTGAGTTGTTTAGTGGTTCAACCTCTATGCCTACCCCTGCGGGAATACGGCGTGATGGTTAGTTATTCAGCAATCCATCACCTACTGATTCGATTCAGCAGAAAATAGTCGAAAACTCATATGCTCCATCGGAATCATACCTCTACAAAAATTCTAACGCCTTTTCATATCACAACACTTTGCGAGATAGATACAATATATTATGCACCATTAGTCGACGCCGAGTGAACCAAACGCCTCGGGCCATCATTTAAATAAGCTTTTGGTCGATTACATTTGTGCACTGATCGCTACAATCTCCAATCACTGAAGAGATAAACCGGTAGAAGTGTCGTTGGGCGTGTCTGGTGTGTCCGAAAGGTCAATTCTTCCTTACTTACGGGAGAAATTGGTCCAACTATTTTACTAGTATCTTTAGTGCCCGCAGTACGGTCAATACTTCCTTACTTCCGTTGAAATTGGCTAAACTATTTCAACGTCACCACACAAGAGTCCCAACTGCTCAAAGCCAGTGAATGGCATCCCCAATTGAGCTACGTATGTTGTGAAGCTAAAGGGTGTGACGGCGGGGCGAAGAGATGTGTAGAGGAAGGTTGAGTTGAACTTGGCTGTTGAGATCTGGTCATCAAGACCAGCTAATGTAATTTCAAACGTTCCTTTTTATGTGAGTACTGCACAAGAGTCCCAACTGCTCTAAATCGTCTGTAGCCTGTGAGACTATGGCATCACCAGTACGTTGTGAGGCTGAAGGTAATGGAAGATGGGGAAGTGGAAAGTACCTGGCTATTCAGATCTGGTCACAAAACAAGGCTAAAGACATTTCAAGCAACTTAGATTCTATAGATATGGTGGTGGTTTTTTTACCAGAGCGATACTGAAATTATCTACCATTCTGGAACTTGCCGCAAATATACTATATATTCAGATTCGAAATATAATTTAGATCCAAAATCCCAAAATTGAATATCGTAAGGTGATATAAGATTCTAATAATGACGCTTACATTTTAATTATTTCTGATGAACGTATTACTAAAATCTCAAATGTTTTTAGAGGGATAACTACGAATTTTAGTTATTTATATTTAAGATAAATAATAAAAGCACCTTACCGTTAACATATTTTCTGTAAAACGGTTTGAATTTTATAAAAAGTTTTTCAACTATAAAATTAGCGGTAAGCACCAGATTTTATTTTTCTAGATGATGAATTGTTAATTTTCCGTGGGATCCCTCTAGAAACATTTGAGATTTTAGTAATACGTTCATCAGAAATAATCAAAATAGACCCCACAAAAAGATTGATTTTCTAGGCCTGCTAGGGCAAAGTCGACCGTAGGTCCATCCATTGCGCCGGGCTTCACGCCGAATATTGTTTTAACACGACTTCATCACTTACGTCGTTAAGATTCCCACTTTATAGAGATTTGATGGGGGAAATTCAATAGCAGGTCTGTCCAATACACACGGCCACACATCGCATATACTTGCACGGATGCTTCACTTATGTCGTTAAAATTCTAGGTTTATTATAGGGTATTGTCTCGTCTTAACGGCTCTTGGGACCTTGAAAATTTTAATACAGGGGTCCAGGAGTCGAAAGTTGAAAATTGGTGACTTCAGTTTTTCAATCAAATCAGTATAGATCGCACTTCTAGGATTATTTTACACAGTGACTCCAATGGATTTATCCGAATTATCTTATATCGAAACTTCATCTGATCATTACTATATATTTCTATTTTTTTTTCAAATCGAGTGTTAGCGTTAAATAGTAATAACAATAACTAATATAATAACAATCACTCGTTAATTACAATTTACGATAAAACATATTATTATTAATGCTTGAGTTTTGATTGTTTACGAACGTCATTATTTAAAGTTATTAGCCATTATGGTGGTAAGATGTGAAGTGTAATGAAAATTAAAGAAAGAGAAAAAATTTCCTCGCATCATATTTGATGCAGAATATTAGAATTATTACATACAAGGTTTTAAGGGATGTTTCACTGTAATCAGTGATTCTTGTCATTATTTGGAGTAAAAAATGTAAATGATATTTTGGAACACGGTGACATTTAAAAAAATAAATAAAATATAAACGTAGGTATTGTACAGTTAGGGTCGACGGGTTTGGGCGATTACTCAGTTGAGTGACCAGTGATGATATGTAGAAGAATTTACAAAAAAATATTTTGAAAAAAAATATTTTGGAAAAAAAAAACAATCAAAAGACTATTATAAGACTAACCTAACCTAGCCTAACCTAACCAACCTAACCTAAGTAACCTAACCTAACCAACCAACCAACCTAACCAACCCAACCTAACCAACCTAACCTAACCAATCTAACCATACCAACCTAACCTAACCAACCTAATATAACTAACCTAACCTAACAGAACAAACCTCAGAACAAACCTAACCAACCAACCAACCAACCTAACCTAACCAACCTAACCTAACCAACCCAACCTAACCAACCTAACCAACCTAATCTAACCAATCTAACCATACCAACCTAACCTAACCAACCTAATATAACTAACCTAACCTAACAGAACAAACCTAACAAACCTAACCTAATCCAACAGGTAGAGCGTATGTGGGGAGAGATCAAATGGGGGCAATTGAAAAATAAGAGAAACACTGCAGGGTTAGGTTAGGAGAGGGGCGTGCGCAATTCGATCGAGAGTACGAGAGGTACGTCTTATCCTGCGCATACACGTGAGAAAAAAGCGCTACACGAACCACGAATTATGGGAAAGGAACAAAGCAACCGCAAGCGGCGTTTCGCTTTTTTCTCACGTGTATACGCAGCACTATAGAACAGAAAATCCTCTTTGTCTGTGAGGTATACCGATTAACGAAACAATGTTCAGTCACTCCATGAGTTATTGAGTTTAGAAATATCCATTTAACAGTCAGAAAATTAGATAATAATAATTCCATTATTTTCAAGTCTTTAATAAGAAACAAGGTTTCGAAAAAATAATGTCGAAACCGGTCAGCTACAAATATTAAAATATAAATCCAAAAAAAGATTCTTTCTTTAAATGATAAACATTATCAGATTACAGGAGAATTATCAGAATTATAACAGACGGGGTCACCCATCCGCGCACAAGATATGCAAATTGAATCGGGGTAACGCCGGGGCCCGATTAAAAACATCACATTACACTATTACGAATCACACCGCGTCGATAATGATAATGCATAATACCTGTACTTTGTTGTACCTGACGGTGATGTATATCAAATAACCAGGGTTGCCAGACGAACAAAAAAAAATTTAAAAAAATGTATTAGAAGAAAATTAGGTCAACAAGTTTATGCCCTCCCAATTTTATTTTTATTGGACCATTAAAAAGGGACGTCTATTGTAATAATTCACAAACAACATGTGTCAAGAAAAACCATTTACTTTCCGGCTTATTAAAAGACTTTTTTATTTATAATTCTTCTATAACTCCGCCATTGTAAAAGACTTTTTTATACATAATAAACAAATTCAGAAAATATTAGAAAAAAATTGGCAATTGTGCGTCAATTTCTTCCATCATTTCTGTAAATGTAATTCCGAAAATCTACAAAACCCGATAACAACTACGAATCAATACAAATTTTACCAATATTTCGTCAAGCCCAAGAATGCCACAAATACATAATACGTTTTGTGGTATACATGAACGAGGAAATTCAGTTATACGTAACTGGAAAAAGGCCTACATCAAAATTACCCAGTTGCAGTCGGTTGTAGTACCTAATTTCCAACACTTCGAATTGTTTAAAAGCCAAGCAGATATTTTAGTCAATATTATGTATACTAATTCATTTACAGGTACCATTTGAATTCCTTTCGGTAACCCTAGTTTTTAATAATCCATCCTCCAACACGTTCCGCGGAGACGCGAAATTACAGCCGAGGAATAAGTGTATACATTTAGTTCCGGCATGTAGAGATGTTCTTGGGACTGGGGGGTTTGATTCTAGATTCCTGACGGATAACAGAAGAAAGTATTATTTCGAGCTGGTTTGGGGCATTTCATGGTCCGATGGTGTTGATCATAAAAATACCATATATTGTTACTTTTGAATGGTTCATCTATCTTTCTTATAACTTTTTAGAATTTTCTTCGATCGGAGGTTGGCTATTATCAGTGCAATATTTACCCTGCAGACTGCAGCCCGAAACTTATACAATCGGATCAGTTAAGCAGGTTTCCAAGTGATGGGGTGCCACATATTTCTCTACCACAACTTCCATCAATATTCCTCTGTCAATTGGGTCATTTTGAATACTCATGATGTGACTTATGTATTGTAGTTTTCTTCTATATATTTCACAATTAGCAATTAAATGAAGAATTTCTACAGATAGTATCGGTAACGAATGCTATTTTTAACTTTGACACACTTTCCCACAAACTCCGGTGTACTTCAAGGGCCCTACCTTTACCCTTTGTTAGACCTCACATTTATCAGTATTTTGAGAACGTCCTGATATTAGATATATCCAAATTTCAAATTGTGAATTTTAATTTGTAGTAATACTCTGAAAATATTGCCGTTGAGTATAAAATTGTGGTGTGGATGAGATTATTTTGTATGTGAATTTTTTTGTTGCATTTCTCGAGAACTTGTACCTACCGATGTATTCAAGGATCTATTTTAGAAAGATGTGTTTGTTATTGCAATTCTGTTATAGGATGTTTTGGATAGGAATATTCTAAGCTGTTCGTTGTTCTACCGGATATTTTGGATTTCTGTTACCTTGTTCATCAATATTATTGTGCAGTCGGTATTTTGTTCTGCGAAGAAATTCAATGTTTGTTTTTATAATGTGGGTGTATAAATGGCCACGAATGATGAGCATTTTGGGAACATCAAATGTTTTGTTTTTGTTTGAAGATCTGGTGTTTATTAAAATGTTTAGGTAATATTTGATAAATTTATAAGTTTTGTTCAACGAATAACTAAGACAATGAATGAATGATAATACTGTAATAAAGCTGAACGAATTCCTTGCTTAGAGTTGACCAGAATTTTTGATTAGCGTCCAGCAGAATTAAGAATAGTTGAAGGAGAATTTATGTTTCCTCGAATTCCGATAACTGTGGTTAGTTAAATACATGACAAATTTGGAACGTTTACAGAAGGCAGAATTGGATCAATAATTTTATAATTTTTCCACTGCACTACTTAATTTTCCATCGAGAATCGAAACGTTGCTTGAAATGGGGTTAGTCGGTTTTATAACCAAATTTGACTAGCCCAGATACTTAGCTTCAGCTGTGATACCTCCACCTTTAATGGGGGATGCTATAGTGCCACTGGCTCCAACAGTTGGAACTCTTGTGCGGTATTCACATAAAAAAATCTATACCAAAGTAAAGAAAAATAATGAATTCTCAGTCTAAAAAAAAGCTTTCTGCAGGAAAGTCTGCTAGCTCCACTCCTGAATTAAACATATATTTTACACAATTAAAAAAAATGGATTCGAGCATAAATCAGCCGGGCCAGTCCGCATTGGCTACTTCGTAAGACGGGCAATTATTTATATCTAAGTTCCGAACCGACAACATGGTTCAACCCAACCTGAACCCACCTCGTAGAGTACCTACCTAAAACAACATGTTCCACATTCATGACAATCTATGAAAAAAATCATAATAAACTTTGCTTTGCAATAAAATGCAAAAAAATGGAAATTTATCCGAAAACCAAAACTTATAAAATAGCTTTAAAGTTGTAATGTTTTTATATCATTTTTGAAATATTAAATTTTTTACTACAAACATAAAAAAGTTTTGAAAATGGCTCACATAACGTTTTTTCGTCTGAACACTGAACTAAAATTATGGATAGCGAAAAAAAAAACACATACGCATTTTATTAGATAAATTATAATCATTACTGTCACTTCTCTTTTTGGTTGATTCATATCTCTAAATAGTATAAAACAAAGTCGCTATCCGCGTCGGTCTGTTTGTGAGCTTAGTTTTTCTAAACTACGGAGGTTTATGTAGATATTTTGAAATCAAGTCGTAAAAAAAATATGTTCGTGCACTTACATTGCTAACGCTGGTTAAACCTTATGAGATGCTTAAAAAATTATGTAAAATGGAAATGCATTTAAAAAGGCCTACAGACATAGACATATGAATATTAGTAGACCTGCCCTAAGTGATTAAAAGCGTATTATCCCCACTCCCCATACCGGTTCCATTGGAGCCGGCTGTGCTCGCGTATGGCCTCAAGTGAAATTTGAAAACGTGACGTCATCATTCTTGTGCGAACTATGGTCGAGGCATCATCGGTTCATTTTACGAAATAACACGGCAGAATGTTGACTTGTGCTATGAAAACTTGTAAAAATAGATGTGAAAAAGAGAATAAACCCAATTGTCGTATTACATTCCATATATAAGCATTATTTTACTTTATTTTAAGCATATTCACATCGTATAATATAGATCAGTTGTTACTATCACATCGAGAAACATCTGGACGCGAAACACAATGCTGGTTGGTTGCTGGGAAGTAAATTATGAACATTTATAAAAGTGTCTTAACTAAATACTTAAACGAAATATTCGACTCTGAAAATGGAACCGAATTTTTTTGCCGAATTTGGACTTCGCAAATTTGTTCATAACGTGGCGACTAATTTGCGCTCCCATGTAAAAATGTTTATTCATTCAAAAGCAGATTTTACTTTTAAGAAGTAAATGGTGATATTATAATGCGAGATGCCTATTTACTGTAAGATTGATTTATTGACGAATCACAGTCAGCTTCACCCCCTTCGTTCTTCAACAGTTGATTTTACCCCTCGCCATTATCTTCTCGTCTATTGATTCCTATGTCTGTGCCTACAGAGAAGTCCACAATGGTATATGTCTATCTCCTAAGGATAACCCCAGCAACGCTGGGTACACGTCAGTTAGTAAAAAATATTTTATAAAAAATCACGAAGTTTTAAATATTTTTCTCGAATTGCGGTTTGAACCTTTGGTTTCATAGACGTGCACATTTAGATTCTTCTATTTTATTTATTTTTATTGGGTACAATATTTTTTACATTTCAAGTTTTCCAGTAATGTAGGCCTCACTGGGTGGCTTGCCCGTGCTGAGGCCTTCATTTTATAATATGAAAATATAATCTACATAATACATTTAAAGAGAAAAATTAAAAATACATAATACATAAAAATATATTTAAAATTAAAAAATAATACATTGAAAATGATCTTGTGTGTTTGTGAGTGATGTGTGTTTATATTGGTTTTGTGTGTTACGTGTAGGTTTTATTTTTATTTTATGCTATGAAATTTTGGTAATATTGTCTTTTTTGTTCTAATCCATTTTGTAATTTTGTGTGTGAATTTATTTTTATTTTCCTCAATTTTAATTTCAAGTTTTAGACTGTTGAAAGCTTTTATAGCATGGTATAGCAAAGTTTGAATTTACTGTCGGAGTTTTTATGTTTTCTTTGTACGCTTGTCTAACTGGTCTGTTAGTGTTATTTTGTGTATGTTGAAATTTATTTTTTTTGTCACAAATGTAGTTTAGTAGTGTTTTAACGTATAATTGGCGTATAACTAGTACGTCACAGCTGTTGAATATTTGGTCTGTATCAGTCAGTCTATGTTTTTTTAGTATTACCTTTAAGATCGTTTTCTGTGCGGTTTCTATGTAATTGATAGCCGAGTTTGTTGCTCCTCCCCAAGCAATAATTCCATATTCTATTATTGATTGGCAAAGTACAAAATATATTGTTTTCAATTGTTTTATTTTATGTATGTTTCTTATTTTTAGGAAAATGTGTATTGTATACACTGTTAACTTCTAGATTTTAATATAAAATATAGTGTTTTCTATTTCTAACAACGTTTACATCATACTTCTCACTTATGAATGTAAGGGAGACAACGATTTCTACGATATCTAGGAGAAGTCTTTTAATCTGAACTGCCCGCCAGGTACACTTTTGACATGAAAATTATTAATCAATAAAATTATTTTGGTACCTACTTTATCGCTCGTCTGTTAATATGATTTAAACTTATCAGCTCCAATATTGAAAACTAAGTTCATTGAACTTGAATAATTTTACTTACTAGGCAGGAATACAATTTAAAATCACGCATGCACCCATGCACAGACAACCGAAATTAGTATATTTAATAATAATAACACATTTCTAAAAGTGTAGCATATATTGCAGCATCTTCGCAAAGAAAGATTTCGCCCATTAAGCTATCCGATAGTTATTAGTTAGATGGATCGACCCAAATCCTCAGTCTGTTCTTTCGACGAATTAAACGCGCGTTTCATTCATTCATTCATTCATTCCTTCATTCCGTCATTCCTTCTTTCCCTCATTCTCTCATTCCATCGCTCCTTCTTTCCTTTCCCTACAGAGATTAATCCCGTTCTCCGCCTATTGTTTACAGCCCAAATAGCAGCGGATGGCTAATCCGGGAAGCATAATATTATCTATCTAGACTTAGGAGAAAGTTACAAAACCATTACAAAATATAAACAAATTTTAAAATATTATTTTTAAATAGAAGGCAATTTACACAAAATAACGTACGGCCATTTTGATACTACATTGTTTAAGACGCCATAGCAAATTTCACCTTAAAAATAATATCGCCTTTGTTAGCCCTCTGACCCAAATGTGTCGAATATATAATAAGGTTGAGTGTGCTGAAGTAGACATTTTCCATTCAGAAAAATTGTTCTGCTCCGGCTAAAAAATGTTGCGCTGATTATATTATGTATTACTTGTGTTTCTTTTGTGTCTTTCCTTTTCTATGTAGTATTTTCATTTTAATGAGCTTTTATGTAATTTTATAATTTAGTAATTTTATTTGTTTTTTTTAAATTCTTTATTTAGATGTCAACAAATTAATCTTGGGTCTGAGAATTTGTGTAATAACTGAGTTTTTATAACTGGAGTGTTCTCACGTAAGTGAGATAATATGTAAAAGCCCAGCATAAACAAATAAATATCACTGGTCAATTTTTACTCCATTCAATCATTTTCTTTAGAGTTTTAGACTTGTTACTAATTAACCTCTAGTGTACCGGTTTAAGTGCCGAGCGGCCAGCCAATCGCGGACTGACACTATTTTCGTAATATCTTACTTGTTTTTGGTAAAATGATGTTTTTGTAAATTGTACCGTCTCAGCAGATAATCTTTTTATACATTTACAAAAATCTTTTATATCTATCCTTTGCGGTTTCCTCAGGAAAACTTACTTATATTCAGAGAAATGTTTTTTTCTCTCTTATGTCATGAAATGTATATTGAAGAAATGGTAAAATATTTTTGAGTTTTATTAAACAGGATGTCGTTTTGTGTTTTAGAAATTCCGTTTTTTTTTTGTACAATAATATTTTTCCATACAAACATTTCAACTTTTGTACCTGAACACTAGGTTAAAACGTTGAAATTTTTTATCTGTATTTTCTAGTTAAATAAGCGTCATTTATAAAAGGCTATCCTGTAAATAAATACAGTACTAGGATTCACAATCTCGTATTAGTTGCTATAGTTGAATGTAAATTTTAGAGCTGTTTAGCTTAAGAAACGACAATGCGAGCAAAAAAATAGCATTAAACTCGACAAAAAATACAAAATATTCCGTGCAAATTTCATGAGCCCGAACTTACCGTGCTAGATTTTTTCATATAGATAATTTATAATAGATAATTACACTACGTAGATGGAGAGCAACAAGGGCGATACTGAGTAATGTTACAAATTTAAACATAATTCATATATACAGGGTTTTCCAATAAGAGGTGTTATTTTGATATTCAATCGTAAAACATCAATGGTTTCGTTGCTTGTGTGGCACGTAGCGCCGTCTTGTTGAAAGTTAACGTTGTCCAGATCAATACCATCCAATTCCGGCCATAAAAATCATTAATCATCTCTCGATAGCGCAACCCATTCACCGTAACTGTTGCTCCAGCCTCATTTTCGATAAATTAAGGTCCAATGACTCCGCCGGACCATAAACCCCACCAAACAGTCACACGTTGAGGATAGAGAGGCTTTTCAACAATAACTCTTGGGTTTTCCGAGCCCCACATGCGACAATTTTGCTTGTTGACGAAGCCACCGAGGTGGAAATGGGCCTCATCACTCAAGATGATTTGCATTTGATTCACTGAATCAAATGCAAATGATTGTGAATTTTAATAATTTCAATGCGTTGTTGAAGCGTGTATCGTTCCATTTTTATTAATTGGGTAATTTCTACTTGTCAAATATAAAAAAATGACAGCTTCAAAAGTAACATCTCCTGAAATAGCGGGCTATTCAAAATAACACCTCTTATTGGAAAACCCTGTATATATATTTCTGATAAACTTATGTTTTTTGCAATGTGCAAAGGACAAAAAATTATTATAAGCAATAATTAGTGGCCTGAAACATGCATATAAATTGAAAAAATCTTCCTTGTAAACATAAGTTTATCTTCAAAATGAAGATATAATATATTTCGACGCCACCTAGTAGGAGAGTTAGTATTTAACAAAGCCTTTCCTACGAAAATAATCTTGGTTGTTTTTCAGGAGAATAAATCAAAAAAGCAATAATTGTTAAATCAAAAATACAACTACATATTGAATAATTTGGCGGGTTTGGAATAAGCCGACGCAACGTAATTGATAGAGCACCGGCAATCAGAAAGCTGCGGGTTCGGTTTCCGTCGTCGTCGATGTTTCAGGCTAATCATTAGTGCTTATAATAATTTATAAGTCCAGACTTAGAGCACAAAACAGTCATCGAGAACCGTCTTATAATTCTGACCAAGAAGAACATTAATTTAAATCCACCGGAGCGTCAGGTAGGAATCTATTTGTTTTTCTTTCGCCTATAGCCCTACGGTGCAGAGATAGAAAAACTTCGGTACGCGAACCATTTTTTTAATGAAAAGTAAGCAAGTTGAGTAGGTATCAGCAATGTAAATTGATAACTGGGTCAGTTGATAGGTTTCACTTTATCACGTGATAAAATTGATGAAACAGTAACTACCCAATTCCACTAAAAAACCACTTCATAATATATTAAAAATCGTAAAAAAATTTACAGAAAAACTAAAATTAATATATAAATAATAATAATAATAATAATAAATTCTTTATTCCAGGATGTGGGGAGGTTAGTGTAATCCCACACATCCCATAAGGATATAAGTACAGATAATATTTACATATAGTAAAATAAATAAAAAGGGGTTAAAAATTAAAAATTAAATTAAAGATTAAATTAAACTAGAGAAACACGGGAATCCATCGGATCTAAGATTGTGGGAGCAAGTATCTTTCTCCAATGGTCTTCAATGCTCGATCCTGAAGTCAGACGGGATTCTATGATAAAAAAATTTCTGGAATGGTTTATCCTTTCCCTCAGTCCTGCAATCCTGGTTCTTAACAGAGCTGTAAATCCTAGAACTCGCCCTTCTGTAAACATCGAGGAGGCACTGCAGTGCCTGGGGAGTCCGAACATCAATCGGTAAGCGTTGTTATATTGCACCCGAAGCCTTTCCATCGTTCTTTTCTTGAAATTAGCCCAGAGCTCGCATGTGTACAGGGTGGTGCAAAAGGCTATGAAGAGCGTCCTTTTCACTCGTGGACTACAGAGTCCAAATCTTCTACTGAGCATGTTACATTTTATACTCAGTACACGCCTCTGCCTGTCAATATCTTCATCATCCGTTAACTTGTTGTTGATGACATGTCCTAGATATTTCGTGGTTTCTACTGTTTTCAGAATCTCACCATTCAAAAAGACAGGGGGAATGTTTAAAACTCCACTATTGCTCCACTCAACTATTCCTTTCTTATGAAGTGACAGAGAACAAAATAAGTAGCAAATTCTCCAAAATAGAGCAATGACAATAATACTTAGGCGAAATTGATTTTCAACAGTAACTAAATTGTGAAAAAGATGCTGCCCTTGAAGACGATGATATTTATACATACAATAATAAATAACCTATTATCAAAATACTTTACATAGAAAATTATGTACAACAAGGACATTCAAACATAACACAAGCACGTGCAATGAAATTAGGTTACCAAAGAAGGACAAAGCCAATACAAAAAAATAGTTTACTATACAAAGGAATGCAATAATGTAATCGGAAAACGTAAAGTCTGCACAAAATTCATAGATTCAAGTTGGATTTAAGAAGCCATATTAATCAAAAGAGAATATAAATTTAATAATAAAGTATTTCTGTAAGTAATAATGAATTAGATATTTGTAAACTTGAATGCACAAGTGGCTGAAATAAATATGTAATTCTTTCAGCAACATCATATTACATATTCATATAATTAAATTGGAATATTACGTAAATGAAATCCTCAGCATGGGAGATCCCAATGAGGATATTATTATCTCTACTTGTAACAAAAAAGGAAAATACTATAATAATTATAACAAAAAAATATATTTTCATAAAATCATTGGAACATAGTTCAGGTGCAATTTTTATTTAAATTATCTCCAGGGCCTGTGTCATCTTCGGGGATGATGTGTGATCATCGCCTATCAAAAACAAATATTAGTATGTTAAAAATAATATATATGGATAGGTATATGTAAAAAAAAATTATTGTTGAAAATAATTAGAGAGATGATCAGAATTACCTTTCGCAAGAACACTGTTAGTAAACTTTAAAAATCATCTATGGTTCAGATTTAGATCTGTCAAACATTTGAACGAATGAAATACACACTTCAAATAAATCATTATCAATTAAAAAATACGTACCTTCTTTATCTCTTGACTGATATAATTTATTATTTTTAATGATAAACTAATGTTTAAGAGACAAGGTTTTTTATGCATAGCAATTCCAGTCGGCTGCATGTATTTTTTCTCGGAAGGTTTTTTAAAAATTCACAAAGGCGTTTCAGGCTAATAATTATCTCTTAAAAATAATATGATATAATTTATACTTCTCAGTTAAAATTTTGAAAATTAAAAAGTCATTGAACTATAATAATTTTCAAATTTCGCAGGCGCTTGTGCCCCGATAACTGCATCGACGAAATGAGTATGTTTTTAGGCAATCTTATAGTATTTCTTTTTACATAATTTAATCAAAATAGTTACGGATCTCTGACATAGGACACAGCGGACATTCCCGTACTTAGTGAATGTTTGTGAAACGAAGGCGGTCTACGCCAACGAAAATAAACCAATACCAAAATATAAGAATTCCACAATTCCACAGTACCGCCAGATGCGAGCTTCAGTAGCACCAGTAGATAGCACCGGGCACAATAATAATTAATAATGGACTGCCAGATCTGTGCAACATTAAAGGGCTTTGGAACTCCTGATTTAATGAAGCCAGATTTCCAATCAACACAAATAGAAATAGAAAAATGTGTTAGACAATGTCTTGTTTGCATATCTTCAATCAAGATGGAGTGCAATTTTACGCGACAGATTGAAGAAATCCTAAAAATTGTTTTACAACTAGACATTAACGGCCTCCGTCGTTGAGGGGTAAGACTGGCAATCCGAAGGTCTCGGTTTCAAATCCCATTTGTGTTATTTTATGATTTATTGACTAACTAACTAACTAACTAACCATCAGGGTAGGCAGAGAGGACGGACCGCTAAAAAAACTCGGTCTTAGCACACACTCCTTGCCTTATTCCCATTCATACATCGTCTCATACATACTCTTCTATTATTCTGACTCTTGACATGGCCCGACTCGAGTATCTGATTCACTCGGGCGTGCCATGTCTTCCTCGGGCGTCCCCGACTTCTGCTACCATTCACATTTGCATAATATATTCTCCTTACACTCCTTTTTTCGCTCATTCGCTCTGGATGCCCAAACCATCTAAGCGTCCCTTTCTTGATCTATTCATATTCATTTAAAATAATGAGTAGTATACTTGCGGCACGTTCCAGAGTATCACCCTGGTGTAAGACCACCATTCAAAATTGAAACGTTGGGACTCTTGTGCGGTATTAACATATATTATTATATTCACGGTATTACATAATAAAAATAAATGTGAACACCGCACAATTGAATTGAAAATTGAATCCCCAATTATTGGGGGTGAGTATTATGTTGTGAGGTTGAAAGAAGGGAATGAGATAGCGAAAAGGAATTGAGAAGTACCGGGCTATTCGGATCTGATCATAAAACGAACTAACAAAGTCTTCAGTCGAGGAGGAGTAGAGGCCTTGCAGTAACGGCGTATAAAATTATTAATAATTAGATATTCCATACCGCCTGGAACGCTATAAGTTATTCGGATCGAACAACTACAGCCAGGGACGGCACCACGATCTGCTACGTATCCCAAATAACACGAGGTATGGCGCTGTTTCCAAGACTGACTTTTTTTCAATAGCCTTGAAGGATTAATCGAACATGTAAGTAAATGCTACACATTACCTATTATAATATTTTATGTTTCTTCTTTTTTTTAATATATAGTTTATGTTACATATGTATTGTAATAGTTTGTTATGCACAAAAAAAGTTCCAAAATTGAAAATGACGGCTAAATTCAAAGCATATTTGAGTTCATTGAAACAGATGACCGAAATTAATAAGTTAGATTACTGACATGACTAATCGGTGATATTCAGCCAAATCACTTAGATTTGCAACACTAGCCAAAAAAGGTACGTTTTACGAAAACGACTTATATAATAAAAATAAAATTTGTCCTGAAACGGTTTCAGAGCAGATTGTTAAAAGCATTTGACTTGTAAATTTCGCACGGGATTATACGCTCAGGAAAAAAGGAATAAGTGAAAAAATACAAGATGAAGGCAAATCGCCAGCCGTAAAAAAGGACAAGTTTCTTGCTAAAAGCCTCTAGTGCTTAAAACAAGATGGGATTTTTTATCATTTTGAGCTAAAGGGTTTCAAATCCATATCTTATTAACACACTTAAAGTATTTCAACAGCAAATTGAGATTTTATTCTATATCAAATTCCGTCTGGAGATGAAAAAATTCCTTGCTTTGCAGATGTCTTATTAATTTTTTAATAACCATCTTTTATAGATAATTATTTTTTAAATTATTTATTTGTTAAGACATACACAGTACAATAAGACACAGTTAGATATTTTTAGTTTTAATTACATAGTTGTAGTACTTATTACGTATGTCCATAAAATATCATTACGTAATTTCGCCTGAGATTGTTCTAAAGGAAGGAAGTGTGTGGATAGATAATAATAAATGAATTGAAAATAAGAATTATTATAAGCTCACGAATTGTAATTGACTGTTAATACATAGAAGTTTTGAAAAATGATGTGAAAATATTTTTGAAATATGTCATGCTAAGAAATTTAATAAGTTAGTTTTGTATGTTAGAAAGGAATCATGAAATATGTCTAAATGTAGTAATTTTTAGTAATGGGTGTATGTTGTGATTGCGCGAGTAATTACTGAGTTGTTTGCTGCATTGGTATTGTTGGCTTCAATATGAAAAAGTGTAGTGTGCCTGGTACGCCTTGTTGGAACATTTAAACCAATGACGGATAGCAATTCGGGACTATCGATTTTATTATTTAGCAGATTATGTAGAAACAACAGGTCTGACAATGTGCGTCTTTTTTGTAATGTTAACATATTATTTTAAATTTTGTTGTATTTCTTGAGTAAATGTTTCGAAAATTTACTCTGTATATGATAAACTAATGTATACAGGGTGTATCGGCACGTACCCGACAAACTTTAACTAGCTATTCCTTAGCATATTTGGAGTAAAAAATCTTATGTGCACTTTGCTGTCCGGTAATGTTTTTTTTTTAATAAAAAATTTACTATTCATATTTTCACCACATGTCACCACCGTTTTATCCGCTGTCAAAGTTTGAAAACCCATCTGGCAAATATTTTATTCGAATTCCGTTGAAAAATTCACGTGGGTACCTATATTGGCGCACACTTACAATCACAACGAAATGGCACGGCACTATTCGTCTCATTTTTAACTATTATTATTTAGTGTGTGCGAAAGAGCGAAGACGCTTTTTGACATACTTGCTTATAACACCTGTTGAACACGAAACGCAATGCCAATGACAGTGATGTAGTGTGGAAATTTTATTTTTTTTTGTTTTAAATTGAAAAAAAAATGCTACCGGACAGCAAAGTGCCCATAACATTTTTTACTCCAAATGTGCTAAGGAATAGCTGGTTAAAGTTTGTCGGGTTAGTGCCGATACACCCTGTATAAGACAAGGTTTTTATGCATAGCACCAAGGATAACAAATTATTATAAGCAAATTGAAAATATCTCCCGAGTAAAAATAAATGCCGCCGACGGGAATTGAACCCGCACCTTCTGATGTCCGGTCAGATGCTCTGGACCACTGAGCCACGTCGGCTAATTATTGATTTTATTTTTATTTATTAATTTGATTTTAGCCATTTGCACATCCAAGATTACAAACGTTTTATTTATTATTAATTACATTTTTAATTATTTACTCATTTTTACCCGGCGTTGCTCGGGGTTACGAATGTTTACGAAAGTTTTGAGGTTGTGAATTTTAGTGTAGGTACCTGAAAACTGGATGTATTTTTAAGGTGGCAATAATATTATCGAAAAGCTTACTTTTAAAAAGGATATTTTTTACTTGATCGTGCCATCTCTGCCATGGGCGTCCTTAACTTCTTCTACCTTTCACTATAAGGTCATACATTTTCCTCACACCTCTTTCTTACGCTTACGTATTTGATTAATTTGATCATGAAATGTCTTTCTCGGTTTTCCCCGTCTACAATTCTATAATGTAAAGTGCATTGTCATTATTAATAAACTGCATTATATCGACTTTTAACAACAAGTTAAAAAGTTAAACAACATTATTTTTTTTATTTTTTATCAACACTCCTAGCACTAATAAAAACTAACTAACCATCACGCCGTTTCCCCGCAGGGGTAGGCAGAGAGGCCGGACCGCCAAACAACTCGGTCTTGGCACACAATCCTTGCCTCATTCACATTCATACATCGTCTCATACATACTCTTCTATTGTTCTGACTCTTGACATGGCCCGAAGCAAGTATCTGATTCACTTGGTCGTGCCATGTCTTCCTCGGGCGTCCCCTAATAAAAACAATCTTTGAAATATTCAGTTCAATCAGTCAAATAGTTTAAGCAGAGCCCTGTAGAGAAGTTGATTATTGGTTCATCAGTGTTTTTCACTATGAGTTTAATACATTAAATTCAGATGAAATAGATTGAAAGGGAAACGCTTTACGCTTATTTCTTTAAATAGAATATTTTGTGAAGAGATTGGGAATTTCAAAGTTATTTGACCCCCGGCTACGGCTAGAAAACTGAAAATTTACTCGTATATTGGTTTAACCTTTTAATAAGAGAAAAAATATTTCGACATAAAATAGTTAATGTTAACGAGGGCGTTAATTAAATTAAATAAACGATGGCAAAGCAAAATTAGTGTATTTGACAAGTTCTTGACGGTGCATAAAACTTGTAAGTGAAATTTCAACATCTATAAATGATAAGAGGTTGACTAATGCCAGATACACTTTTTATGCCGATTCCAGTTGGATAATGTTAAAAACGTTCGTTCTTAATAATCCGGAGACAACTGTTAATTGATTAAAATTCTGGTCAAATCATTCGTTTTCCTGTTAAAAATGGGACTGTGGGCCTATAACCAATGAATTGAAAGAGTTCCTAACAAAGTATCAGTCAAAAACAAATGATGAGGGCGGAAAACGTTTCATACAAATACTGATATTGATACGGATACTTACATTATAGCATTCCGTCAAGATATATAAATAAGGAAAATAACACCTGTTCTCGATATATTCTGAATGACTAATATTTTATCAGGAAGTTAGCATGATGTCACTTTTTAACAGGATCGTTTTTCTCCGTGCATGCAACAATCTTTTAAGGTTTTAGCAGAAGACCCATTCTAGAACCTTGTTGTATCCTCTACGAATCAAGCGCTCATAATAAGAAACAAAAAACACCTTCATGTTTTAACACCCTCACCCGCCGGACACGGTTACCGACGTGTTCCTCGTCCCTCCGGAGCGATGATCCGGTTGGTCGTAACGCCCGTAACGACCATCCGGTAATTGGCGGCTCCGACGACAGCTAATAGCCGGGACTGACGTTAAAGTGGTAGAACCTGTATAGATGTATTCGTATTAGGCGTCACCTGTATGATCATCTACCTAAGTCTAAACCCATCAAGAAGTTCAGAACTGAAGTGTGAACTGTTTTGTACCTGGCAATACCTTGTTGCGAAAATTCGGTGACTGAATATCGCTCGTTTAAATTCATATCCTACTTACTTGGGTTGGGAAAAGACTGTATCTTGAGGTTTTTGGCTTTTTAAAATATATCATACATCTCCGGGCCAAAAAGGCCCCTTTCTCTTTCATCATGAAACGTTGAAAATTTATTTATTTAGTTGTTTGTGAATTTTTTTTTCATAGGGACATGGCTTCAGTATGGGGAGGTTAAACTTTACGAAGGATTTGTTTAGGTTTTTTATATGTGGAACGTACGTTTTTGTCGTACCGGGCTAGGCAATTTATGGACGCGTTTTCATGGGGGAATACCCGCATAAAATGTTTCCGCGAGACTTAAGATGTGGTTGTATTTTGAGATGAACTATTACAAAACTGTGCTATATAAATTCGCCGTTATTATTAACCAGCTGAACTGTCCCCGGTGTTGCCCGGGCTTTAAGCAATATTTTTTTTAAATCACACGGAGAAAAATGAGTACGGCTTTTTTTATCAAGATACTCTTAAAAATATGACTGAATGACCATTTTCAATATATGTGAATACGTGGTCAAGCAGGTGGCCTTGTATGAATAAATATAATGGACGAGATGCGAAAAAATATTATTTGTAAGAACACGTGTTCCGACTTTCTCATAACATATTCGTGCTTTACTGATACTTTATGACGAAATTCATTCGTTATCGTCCCGTTTCTATCAGGAAAATTAATAATTTGACCAAATTTTCAATAAATTAACAATACTTCATATCAGTAAGTTTTCTCCATGCAGATGTCGACTGTATTTTCCACTAATTTTGAAGGTCAAATGTCCAATATTTCATCTATAAGTATCAAAATTCTGTTTTAAGGGGGTGGGAAAAGGGAATGGGGTGGTTTACAGAAATATCACGTAGACAGGACCTCCCTCTTGTTTTGAAAGTCGAGTGTGCAAAATTTCATCAATTGAATCGCCCGCCAGAGACAATCTTCTTTATTATTCTCCAAGAAGAGTGTATTCAGAGTGGAAAATAATCTCAGTATCGCCGTGGTGTAAGACCACTATTCAGAATTGAAACGTTGCTTGAAATGGCTTTGGGCGTGTTTGGTAACCAGGTCTGAATAACCAGGTACTTTCCAACCTTCCTCCTTCCCATCTCTTTCACATCTCCTTCCTCTCCCCAATACCTTCAGCCTCACAAGGCACCTCAATTGAGGATGCCATAGTCTCGCTGGCTCCAGACGGTTGGGAGTAGTTGGGACTCTTGTGCGGTTACAAATAAAAAATAATATATATTTGTAAATTTTTTTTTTCAAAAAATCTAATTTTATTCATCGTTATTAAAATAATACAATCATTCTATTTATAAACGTTCTTTTTTAAATAACATGGTTCACAAAGCCCAATTGTAAGCGTAATCAGTTCTTATTCATATTGAATATATTTTTAATTTAAATTGTTTTTATGAATATTATTATTTTTAAGTGACTGCCTCCGTTGGTCGAAAGGCGCACGCGCAAGTTGATTGATTGAATTAATACGTGCTATTTCACAATTAATTAATTAATAATAATATGTTGAGGAATATAATTAAGGCACGTTCCTGAGTGGTAGAGAGACCACCATTCAGAATTGAAGCGTTGTTTGAAATGGATTTAGTCATGTTTGGTAACCTGTTCTGATTAGCTAGGTACTTTCCACATTCCTGTCTCTCATCTTCTTCCCCTTTCCGCTACATTCAGCCTCACCACATACAACAACACTGGCTTCAGACCGTTGGGTCCAATTGGGACTCTTGTGAGACATTTATTCACTTAAAAAATATAGGTATATATTTTCAATGGATCTTTACAGTAATTTAAAAAAATGGTTTCTACGAGTTTACTGCTATCGACTATTGTCTTTGAAGCTTTGAAGCCTAGACCTGACACCAAAAGTTTTTAAGCTATTAGTTGCCAAAAAAGGGAAAATGGGGTTGTCTGTGTTTTTTTTATGTGAATTCCACACAAGAGCAACTAACTGCTCCCAATTGTCTGGAGCCAGTGATACTATGGCATCCCAAATGGGGTATTTTCACAAACTGTGAATACCATTAAAAATGTGTGGAAGGTTTAAAGTTTATTTTTCTGATTACGATTGTCGCATTTTCATTTATCATATTGATTAAATTATTATAATAATATTGTATAATTTCTAAAAGTATTTTATTCTTTATAAATTTTTTATTTATTTTAATTTTATTTGTGTACAAAAATTTTTACAACATTACAGATATTTTATCTAACTAATTGTAAAAGTACCATTTTCACAGTGAGAATGTAGCGCCAAAAACCTTACCAACTCATTGAATTTTCCGAAGAATATGTCGAAATTTTTATCTAATATATTTAAATAGCGTAATATATGTGTAGATTACATTATTATAATAATACTATAATATTGATTATATAATTATTGGTTTTAAAAAGATCTAAAACCGCACATTCCTAAACGTTTCCAACTGGCTACAACGTCGTCACCAAGGTTCAACGGCTGTCAACAACGCTTAGCGTGAGGTCGACGCCGCCGAATTCACGATAAAAATCGAAAATGTCGTTTAGCGGCAAATCGAAAATTGCACATTTTAAATCGTAATAGAAAATTTCGTCAACATAAAAATAAAATACAAATATATTCGTAATTTAAAAAAAAAAGTAAATACCTAACTGGGTTATGTTGTGAGGCTGAAGATAAAGGGGAAGGGAATTATATGAGATAGAGGAAGGTGGGAAAGTACCTAGCAATTCAAATCTGGTCACCAAACACGGCCTAAAGCCATTTCAAATAACTTTTCGATTCTGAATTATGGTCTTACACAAGGGCAACACTGAGAGTATCTTCCACTCTGGAAAATGTCGCAAATGTGCTTTATATTATTTTAAATGCATATATTTTTATACATATAACACAAATTAATCAAATAAAATTTACTTGCGCACCCCAGAATTTGAACCCACTACCACCGGATTGATCGACTTCGGAGGCCATCAACCGTTTGCGATATGAATTGCCTGTACCACTAGCTTTTGGTAACCAGGTACAAGTGTGTAAAAAAAATTAAGAGCTAGAGATTTTAACAAAAAGCTTTTCGGATTTTGAAAATCGGCTCACAAAAGTGGAAAGGTTCAGATTTGAAAAATTTGCAATAAAGAATAAAAACAATCACCACACATTCAAAAATTTTTTCTTTAGTTTGCAGAAAGGCATTAAAAGCTGTAGACATAAAACTCATTGCGCTTACAAATGGCTTTAGAACAGTCATTCCCAAAGTGGACTATTTCGATTTCGGTCAATTGAGAGGTGAGATGGAGATCCATGTCAATTTAAATGCGGGTCTAAGCAAAACCTCCTAGATCACAAAACCGGGACACTATGAATGTGTTTGTTGCTCGGCAGATATACGAAAAAACAATCCTCACGCACCTATATACAAACATACATAAATACTACATAAAATGTTTAAATACTCGCTGTACTCGAAACAATAACAAAATATTACTCCAAATTCCTGTAATGCGTACTACTTTCGGTCAAACAAATTTTAGGTACATTGCAACAAGATTGTACAATACTATTGCAGAGAACATAAAAAATGTGATACTCGAACAAATTTCAAAAAGAACATTATAATTTGGATAAAAAGCAATAATAGGGCCTTTACCGGTGCCCTCACCCAAATTCGAAACTATTGATGTGACAAAAATATTAAAATATGAGTGTTTATATTATAATATAAGTGTAGGTATACTCTGACTGCTTCAACACAGGCTAGCCTAGTGAGGCAGGTTATGAGAAATCTCAACTTGATCTAATTGTAATGTATTCCATCTATTTACATGTTTATAGTTGCAAATTTGTGTAATAAATATACTATTATTATTATTACTCATTCAAAGCAGCCTCCAAACATGTATGGGTTTTTACAAAAAGTTTCGTTTAAATTTTATTATTTTTTAGTAAACCATCTTAGCTAATTTAAAAAACGAAATAAAAATTCATTATTTGGAGGTTCTTATACAAGTTAGGCTGATTTGATTCAGTGTTCAAGCCTTGTGAGCTAGGAGGTTTTGGTTCAAGAGAGTGGATCCCATTTAGGCCAATTTTAGGCTACATTTTTTGGGAATGTCTCTTTTTATGGTATCATATTGACCAGCTTTCAAAGTACAACAGTGATGTGATGTCTAAAGAAATTCTGGAATGTTGACGAAGATGTGAAATTCTGAAGAAATCTAAAATATTCTAGTGAAAATCTCAAAACATTAATTATTTTGAAATTCCCGAGAAACCTCTCCCACCACACACGGATTTGAAAATTTTGTGAGGAGAATTAGTGGTTTCGAAAATATTGTGGGGAATAGTACTGTATGTACTTCAATCGAGAATACCTCATACATATAAACCCATTCTTGAAATCTAGAGAAACTTCGGTCTGAAAAATCTATATTAAGAAAGCAGACGGTCTACCCAAAACAGAAAAAAATCGTAACGTGGTCTATGGGGCAAAAAAGTTTGGGGACCTCTGCTATATAACATTTTAAATTTAATGACGAAGTTTTAAATAGTCATTGATGAATACATTCTTGAAGAGTTCATCATCATTACAGCGAACCCATCACTATTATATAGAATTGCATATTTACTGAAAATAGTAACAGTTTCACTTTAAATATAAAAGCCCATTGGGCTTGGTGTGCAATAATTTAAAAATATATATTTAAAGATTTTGAATAAGTAGTTTAATTTTATTTTATAAACCGCTTACGTAATGACTCTCCTTAATTTTACATTGGTAACACAACCAGCAATGTTAACATTACATTCGAATAACACACGCGAGCACTAAAAAATTATAATGTTTTCGGATTTGCTAACCAAATAATCATTAAGTGAAAGATTTTAAAATGTTGATAATTCCGGATGAATTTGTTCGATTGTTTGTTTTTGGGGTGTTATGCCGTGTTGCGCTAACTCCTTCTTTAGCCGACGTTTCGGACAGCGTTGCAGTGTCCATCATCAGGGCAGATCCGGTAGATCCGAAGATGTGTCACACATCTTCGGATCTACCGGATCTGCCCTGATGATGGACACTGCAACGCTGTCCGAAACGTCGGCTAAAGAAGGAGTTAGCGCAACACGGCATAACACCCCAAAAACAAACAACAAAAATGCTTTTGGCCGTGAAAATCTAAAAACTTACCCGAATTTGTTCGAGATTGCAAATGAATTTTTTCGAGTTTGCAAATGAATTTGTTCGAGTTTGCAGATGATTTTTTCGAGTTTGAAGATTTCACCTGTAATTTTAAGAATATCTAGGGTATTTCAAGGTGGTAACTGAAAAAAAGAACGTCGATAAAACAGTGATAAAATACAAAATAATAAAATAAGTGGTTAAATTAGCTTATTTAGGTTAGGTTAGGTTTGTTGTTTATTATTTTAATTTTTTTTTATATGTTTATTCAAAAAAGTAATGTTACATCATTTGCAATAAAATTTGTAAAAACATAAAAATGTAATTATTTTATATAATAAATAAGAAGTACCCTCATGACTAAGCTGTTATTTGTATTTTTTATCTATCTTTATTCATATTTATTTCTTCACGTGTTTTGTTTTATCATTGTGGGTACTGTTTTCTCATTATAATATTTTTCAGTGTTCTCTTTTGTAACTGTTCCATTTTACACTGCTCTGTTTTGTCACTGTTCTATTATGTCACGGTTCTCTTTAATCACTGTTCTATTTTGTCACTATTCCGGTTGGTCAATGTTCTGGTTGGACACAGTTCTGTTTAGTCACTGTTCCGTTTAGTCACTGTTCAGTTTTGTAACTGTACGGTTTTGTCTTTGTTCTGTTACTGAGGGCTTTGTGTACTATTCTATCCAATCTGTAAAATTTAAAACGCGTTTATTAGTAGGGCCCATACAGTGTATAATAACGTGAATTTCAACAAAATAATAATACAATCAAGCAAGCATTCATGTCTGCGATGCAATTAACCCCGCACGTACCGATCATATGGAAAGATGATTAGGGGCCTTGAAATCTACCGCACTTAGCACCCACAAGAAAGATTTTTATGGACATGCCTCTATTGCGGCACAATAAAATGCTTATATTTGTATGATTGCATTCAAATGAATATTATATATATTATGACTGCAACTGGCAAAATTAAGCCCGGCCATGATGACGGGCAATATAAACACATTATTCGCGATAATGCTCGACATATTATTGGTAGAAAAGGCACCTACACTAATGAACGTTTTATATCATGCTTCTTTTCGTCCAGTTTTCACATGGGTCGTCTTTAATTTTAATATTTAGAAAAGACAACGCAATATTGCTCAATAAGAAAAAAAATTTGAAATATGAATTCATGGTCAAAGCATACTGCAATACAATTAGAGGCGCTCGTGTGTGCTAATATCTCGTAAAAACTTGTTCCACTATCGATAATTGGTGCACACTGCGGCTTTGTAGTTTCCGGTTGTTCGGCGTTAGCGAACAATTTTTTTCATTTCAGTCACAAATTTTGTCTTTAATCAAAATTTTTAGACATTTGCGTTGATGGTATAGTTTTACGGTGTTGTTTTTTTTACACTAGCTCTGCACAGGAAATTATTTTCCTCGGGGCCTATGTAATCTTTAGGGATGCTGGATAGTGTTTCTAAGGAAAGGTAGTTCAGGGAAGGAAAAGGTGTGAGTGGTGAGTAGGAATCTGGGAGACAGCGTGTCCAGGAGTGACGGACGTATGAATCTATCCATCCCACTGGGCTAAAAGACGATGAGTCGAAAGAATCCTGCTGAAGAGATCAAATGGTTTCCCTCAACCAGCCTCTCTCGACCCGCCGTTACACAGTAAGTGGGCGGACGCATCCGTCGCCAAGACCTACAAAAACCTCAACCCATGAACCTGGGCATCTCTGTGAAGTCACCAAAGGTAGCGAACCACTTGGGCAGACCCATGGCAAAAGCGTTGGTTATCCAATAAATGGTTCCCAAGCGGCGGTACCCATACCACCTCCCAAATTTAACCAAATCTTTAAACGGTATCAGTTAATGAAGTCACAATATCTGAAAATACAGGGTGTATCGGCACTAACCCGACAAACTTTAACCAGCTATTCCTTAGCACATTTGGAGTAAAAAATGTTATGTACACTTTGCTGTCCGGTAACATTTTTTTTCTTTTAAAAACAAAAAATAAATAAAATTTCCACACTCCGCTACTGCCCACAGTATAGGGGTAAAATAATTGGCAACGCCGCGCTACTGTCATCTCTTTCACACATATTCTGTCTCAAGTCCCGTGTGGTTCCCGCCACCCCGTCTCGTATCAGTGGTCAGTGCTGTTTTGGGAGTTCGCATGTCATCAAGTTTCTAGTTTCGTTTTTGTTTTGTTATCTAAGTTTTTACTGTTGAAATATGCCCCTCAATTATCCACCTGCCGAGCAAGCAGATATTGTTTTTGTTTATGGATTTTGCAATGGAAATTCACGAGCAGCCGTAAGGGAGTATCGCATGAGGTTTCCTGGAAGACGCGTCCCACACCATGCTACCTTTGTCCAGGTTTGTACCCTATCAATTGTTTATTGAAACTATTTACATTCATTGATAATGCCAAAAAGCGCTTTTGAAATTTAAACTGGGAACATTAAAAACATAACAAGGGGCCACCAACTTTAAAAATGTAAATTGTACTTTAGGTGATTTGTGTTCAGTGGTCACTAAACGGCGTTTTAAAAAGTTAATTAATTTTAATCTCTAATAAATGCATCATTCACTGCAATTGAATTCACTCCCTTTCTCACCATGGGATTATTTAAATTACTTGAATTCAATTTCACCCCTGTGAATCCAAGATATCAACCGTACCTAGTTAAGAAAATTATAATTTAAAACACTTTGTTATACATTTTACTATAAAAAAATGAAATAAATGAAGAGAAAACGTAAGTTTTCTGATATGTGCCTAAAATAAGTGTTCTTTAAAAATAAAATGAGTGAAAAAGCCCGCGATTGTTTATTTGACATTATTACTGAGCTGAATAATAAAAGCAGTTGTTATTTGTTGTTTTGTTTCAGATGTATCAACAATTGCGTGACTGTGGCATCGGACGGATTGAAGGCGCCGGCGGAGGACACAACATCGTTCCTGTGGCAGTTGAGGAGAGAATCCTGAACTTAATTACCGAAGACCCCACGCTGTCCGTGCGTCGGGTCGCTCTGATGATAGGACACAGGGAACACATGGCGGTATGGAGAGTTCTGAAGAAGCACGGGCTCAAACCTTTTCACTATAGGCGCTGCCAAGGCCTCATGGAGAATGACCACTTTTCCAGAGTCGTGTACTGCAGAAGAATGCTGCATAATGTCATAAGAGATGCAGACTTCATGAAAAACATATTGTTTACCGACGAAGCACAGTTCACTAAAACAGGAGTGCTAAATGTGCACAACTTGCACCATTGGGCTGAACAAAACCCCAAGCTTGTTCGGGAGTCGTCGAGCCAGGACAGATTTTCCATCAACATGTGGGCAGGAATCCTGGGAAATCAAATACTCGGTCCAATCGAGTTGCCTCCCAGACTAAATGGACCGATGTATTTGGAGTTCTTACAAGTGCAACTGGGCGAGATTCTGGAAGATGTGAACCTCGAATTACTACGGAGAATGTGGTTCCAGCACGATGGAGCCCCACCACACTATTCGATTGCCGTGCGGAACTACTTGGATGTCGAGTTTCCTGGTCGTTGGATAGGCCGTGGAAGTCCGGCCATTGCTTGGCCACCAAGATCACCCGACCTGACCCCCCTGGATTACTACCTGTGGGGGGCTCTCAAGGAAAAAGTGTATGCTAAGCCAATAGCCTCAAGAGAGCAACTGCTCGAACGAGTGATGGAAGCCGCTGCAGAAATTAAAGCAAATCCTGCAAACTTAAATAATCAAAATATAACAAGACTACACGCTTGCATCGAAAATAATGGTAGTCACTTCGAACAAATGCTCCAATAAAAAAATTAACATAAACTACATGTCCGCATTTTCATTTATTATTTATTGGTAAAATTCTCACAATGTCATTCATTTACACATCAATATTACCTACATATCAATATTTAATAAAATCTGTAGAAGAGTATGCCCGTCGGCATTCAACAAGTTTTTCGACAAGTGTGTCGAAAAGCGTCTTCTCTCTTTCCTACACACTAAATATTAATGGTTAAAAATGAGACGACTGATGCTTGTAAGCGCGCCAATACGTAAAAACAACGAAACTCGAATAAGAATTGCCAGGTGGGTTTTTTAATCGCTTTAATCTGACTTTAAACAATAATTAAACACGTAAAAATTATTTAATATAATATTACAGTACAGTACTTTGAACCTTCGCAATAAATTTATTTGATTTTAAGTTTAGTTTGTAGAACTCCATTTCAATTTAGAGATTTTTTTTATTTTAACAGTCTTATTAAAAAATTTATAAAAACAGTGTGTTTATAAACAAGTTCTGCTAGTTGTAATTATTATTACGCGTGACAGCTGTTTCACCTTCTGATGGCATTATCAAACTTTGGTAAAGCCACTTACAGACGACGTAAGTGATAACTTTCTTTTTTTATTATTCTGGCTTTATTGATTTCCGAGTAAATTGTCGTAAATTATTATTTGCTAATCCCAATATTATTTGCTAATGCTAATAATTAAGTGAAATTTTAAACAATGCAATAATAGGATTATTGCATTGTTAATTTCACTTAATGTCGTTGGTATTTCCAACTGATGACTCAGGGGTTTATTTCCCTGAATAATTAAGTATTTTGGGGTCTAATTATTATGCATTTCATTACATCCGATAATTTAAACAATTTTTATGTTGAATTGGGGTAAGTTTTATGGCTAAGGGAAGGAGTGGAAGGTGAGGAAGTACCTGGATATTCAGATCTGGTCACCAAATACGGCTAGTCATTTCAAGCAACGTTTAAATTCTGAACCTGGATATTCAGATCTGGTCACCAAATACGGCTAGTCATTTCAAGTAACGTTTAAATTCTAAACCTGGATATTCAGATCTGGTCACCAAATACGGCTAGTCATTTCAAGCAACGTTTAAATTCTGAACCTGGATATTCAGATCTGGTCACCAAATACGGCTAGTCATTTCAAGCAACGTTTAAATTCTAAACCTGGATATTCAGATCTGGTCACCAAATACGGCTAGTCATTTCAAGCAACGTTTAAATTCTGAACCTGGATATTCAGATCTGGTCACCAAATACGGCTAGTCATTTCAAGCAACGTTTAAATTCTAAACCTGGATATTCAGATCTGGTCACCAAATACGGCTAGTCATTTCAAGCAACGTTTAAATTCTGAACCTGGATATTCAGATCTGGTCACCAAATACGGCTAGTCATTTCAAGCAACGTTTAAATTCTGAATTAATTAATCAATTACGAAAAAGCGTGGGGTTAAGAATATTTTTTTTAAATTATAGTTGTAATTTATTGTCGATTTTTTAAAAAAATTGCGATATTTTAAATAAAATTTAATAATTATTGTTTAAATAAATTAGCAATCTGGCAGCATTCATTTGCAGGTGGTCAATCCAATGCAGTCATGACGTTTGTGTGAGTGCTTTCCTTTGTCTCAGTGTGTTGCGCAGCAGTTTTATATGAACCGTTTTTTGATTCATCGGGATTGTTTTTAAAACTATACATTCTTTGTACCTTCAAATTAGTGGAAATAAACTTAAGTGTGTCAAGCTGCTCGTTATATTCCGGTAATTCTGGAAGGCTTTTAACATAAGCAATAATATTCATAAATCACATTCCGCGAAGTTGTAAATAACTAAATTTATTAAAAAATATACGTTGTAGGATAGCCTAGCAAGTAACATTTTGACAGAGCACTTACGGTGATTTAAAAAACAACGGCGCTGTTCAAATAATCCAATTATTATTATTGATAAGTACCTAAGTGAGGAAAATTGTTTTTAAAAGTGCTCAGAATTATTGGACTTCGATTATAAATTCAGGAAATCTACTAATTAGTTTCTTAGTTTCAAAATTAGACTATTTAATACGTGAAACGCGTAAGAGGTGAAACCAAAGCATTCCAGAGGTGAAACAATTTAGATACAAAAATAAAACTGATGTGTACAATACAAGAAGACAATCAGTGATTCGCATACGAAAAATGTGAATAATCATTATTGTTAAATAAAATATTTCTTTTCTGGTACTGGATTATGTAATACGGGCTTCGTTCGCAGCAACACGCGAGAGTTGCGATGTTGCTTTCAAATTTTGACAAAGGATAAAACAGTGGTGACATGTGGTGAAAATATGTTTAATTAATTTTTTATTAAAAAAAAACGTTACCGGACAGCAAAGTGCACATAACATTTTTTACTCCAAATGTGCTAAGGAATAGCTGGTTAAAGTTTGTCGGGTTAGTGCCGATACACCCTGTATAATAATCTCAAGACGCCAAAGTCAAAAACCTTAAGCATTAAAAAAATTGCCACACAGTTGTTATTGCGTAATAAATCAAAATAAAAAAGTCCGTCTGCAGACAATGCATTTCAGGGCAAACTAACACATTAAACCCTCAACTTGAAGTGAGATTTGTTTATCAATTTGATAAGCAAATAAACTTCGTTCCAGAGCAGTTAAAATATTATTATACCGGTCTGCTTCATCTTGCATTCATCCCAAACAATAATAAAATAATATCAGCGGCCCGAGCATGAGTTATCAGCGCATTTTGGTTTTACTGCGGCCATTTTATGTCAAATTTATGGCACAAATTCTCGGCCGGGACACAAGATGGAGATCAATGGAATTCGACACGTCCGGCGTCCGTTGTTGATGCATCTTTCTCTGTGGCAGGGTTGTCAAAGGTCATGGTACTTACAGAAGTATCACTTTTACACCAAAGACTACAATACATATGTATTAATAATATTTTCAGTCATCTTGGCCGGTATTTCGCAACAAAGGCTACAAATATGTATGAATAATATCTGTAGCCATCTTGGCCAAAATACCACTTTTGCACCTAAGACTACAAATATGTACGAACATATTGGAAGCCCTCTTGGCTGACATACCACTTTTACACCAAATATTACAATTGCGCATGAATACTATCGGCAGCTATGTTGGCCGAAATACCGCTTTTTCACCAAATACTACAAATATGTATGAACAGGTCGGCAGACATCTTGGCCGAAATACCACTTTTGCACCAAAGACTATGAAGATATCGGCAGCCGTCTTGGCCGAAATACTACTTCTGCACCAAAGATTACAATTGTGCATGAATACTATTGGCCGAATAACCGCTTTTGCACCAAAGACTACAAATATGTATGAACACATCGGCAGCCATCTTGGCCAAAATACTACTTCTGCATCAAATATAATAATTGTGCATGAATACTATCGGCAGCCATCTCGGTCAAAATACAACTTTTGCACAAAAGACTACAATGATGAATAATTGGCGGCCATTTTGGATGTCGGTGTACTGGCTTTTTTATAACGGGGACATTGGTACCAGGATTTTGCTAACAATACGCATGCGCTAGGAGTGAAAATTGCCACTACTTAAAACATGCATTCAACCAAATTGTTTAACTCGGGTAGGAACAGGACAGCCCTACTTTTGGCCAAATTCAATTATCACACACTCGTATAAAAATGCAAGAGACAAGAGGTTTCAATTTCGACCATTAGCCAATTTTTATATTATCTCCTTAATTATTCAAAACGATCTCCGAATTTATGACAAAATCGTTCTGTGGGACTCTGAATTGATTGTCTAAGACTAAAAAATAAGGTATATTGGGTATTGGAGATACTGCTTTGGGTTGATATTAGGAGGTAGATCCATGTTGATCCCCTCTTTGGCTTAGGAATGCCACAGGGTTCAGTTTTAGACACTTAGGTACATTAAGATATTGCATGTTTACAGATTACGTTTTTCTTGAAGTTAGTTCTTATTCGAAGGATGATACAGTTAAATATGACCGAAGGATATAGGATCCCATTAGCTCAGTTTGTAGAACAACGCCCCAGCAAGGCGAAGGTCGTGGGTTTAATTCCTAGATGTGACCGTACATTTATGTGATTTTTCTGTTTTCAAATCATCGTTTAAAATATGCTAATATTATCTTTAAAAATTAATTATTACAATTTGAAGTTTTACTCACTAAGAATGGGTTGTTTTCGCGAATTTGAACAATTCTTCAAATTTCAAAGTTAATTTTCAAGTTATGTTATTATTTCAGTTCTGGCCTATGATAATATAGTAACAGAACTTGAATAGGGCTTTCACAGAACCCGAAAATGAACGTTGAAATTTGATGAATTGTTCAAATTCTCCGAAATAACACGTACTAAGTTTTTAGGTTAAAAAATAAATGATAATTAAACGTTCGACAGCTGTATTTAACTGACTAAATAAATAAATTAATACATTTGCATGTAAAAAATGTGTAATATTCCATAATACATAACTATGAAAACAGCCAATCAAAATGGTGGAACAAGACAAAAACGCAGTGTATAAACTTTGACTAAAATACACATATACAACATTGACTCCGTGCTCCATTTAATGTAGTTGCTTCTTGCACTAATTTTAGATACAATTCTTGTTCTCTGAGATTGGATCGTGTGGGAATGAAACTTTACTCTTTCGACATATTTAATAATATTTTGAAAACTTAGTGTACAAACTTTGGCTAAACTACCCGTAAACAATATTGAATCCATGCTCCCTTTAATGTAGTTGCTTCTCGAACTAAATTTATTTACAATTTTTTTCTCAGAGATTGGATCGTGTGGGGAATGAATCTTTACTCTTTCGACATATTTAATAATATTTTGAAAACGCAGTGTACAAACTTTGGCTAAAATACCCATATATAATATTGACTCTATGCTCCATTTAATGTAGTTGCTTCTCGCACTAATTTTATTTACAATTCTTATTCTCAGAGATTGGATCGTGTGGGGAATGAATCTTTACTCTTTCGACATATTTAATAATATTTTGAAAACGCAGTGTATAAACTTTGGCTAAAATACCCATATATAACATTGACTCTATGCTCCATTTAATGTAGTTGCTTCTCGCACTAATTTTATTTACAATTTTTATTCTCAGAGATTGAAAGATTGAAAAGAATGAAACTTTACTCTTTCGACATATTTAATAATATTTCTTTCTTTAAAAGCAATGTACCTGCAGATATGTAATAATTCTTAACTGTATCAGTTCATGTTTCAGTTTTTAATTTTTTTTTATTTTAAGTTAAAAGAAATATACATATTTCACTTTTTTTAACATAAAAATACACTTTTGAAAAAATATAAATATAATTGTTTACAACCTAACTTACATAAGTACATTTTAATTTTGCTAACTAATCTTAAAAGCATACAGTTATATTTGATTATGTGTACAAATAATAACAATCTGAATATCTTATAAGTAGCAACAATATTATGTATATTAATAATTAGTAACTAATAATATTATGTATACATATTTACAGTGTAAATTGAACATTTACATTCTGTTGAAAAACTGCTTAATTGTAGTTTAACGGAATAAAACTTTAAAGAAAAAATAATAAAATGGTTATTAGATCTAGGCAGGACTGATTCCGAAATATTACAAAAAAATGTAATCTGATAATTATTTATCACGAACGCCTAGTTGTATTTTCACTTTTACATACTTATTTTCTGTATTCTTAAATCTTGTATTCCTCTAGGATAATTTGAAACCTGTTAATTTGACTGTCCTGAACGGGAAACCTTCCTAGTTGGACAGTCAAAAGCTTCCTTGCATATTATGTAATGAATATTATAAAAAATAAATAAAGAACAATATATTTTTTTAAATTTAAGTTTATTATTTTTTGTTTGATGTTTTCATACTTGTTGTATTCGTGTGTATAGTCTTATTGTTGTTATGATTATAAGATTATTATAACTAGTATGTCCCACATTCCTTATAATTTTGTTTATTTATTTACACCCTAAGGGCTTATACTCTTATTTCACTTTACTTAACATTTTTTTTACTAAATCTGTTTTAATTATTTATGTCAAAGCGCAATAGGCGTTCAAATAATTAAATCTCTTCTTTCACCCATCTGATTCATAAACCTACGATGTTGGCGACAAACGTCGTGTGTGTGATTTCATAAAAATAATGATTAATACATGAATAATAATAATAATTTAATTGAATACTTGGTACCTGTGATCTTCAACAAACTAAATAAAAACTTACAAATTGTGAATAATGAGAGACCCTGCCCTAAAATCATAAAGCTGTGTTTAATAAATGATCAATCCATGTACCTTTGAACACCTTAATGTAAATTCCCAAACTCTTTGTTTTAGTGAGGTGCATTAAATATATTATGCATTTAAAATTACTCGTTAGACATATATTTTGCGAATGTCTGCAATAAAATAAAATCTGTGAAATGTACCTACTTAGAAATAAGACTTACTCATCTACACATAATCATACAATGTTATAGGCATAGACTTAAGATATTTTGATTCGGTGGATCCTGCAGACAAGCTGTCATGAGACAGCTTTGTTGGTCTACCTATTTTGTTAAATAAAAAAGTGTTATACATATTGTTTTAAATAAAAAAAAAAATAAAAAAAAAATAATAATAATAATGACCCATTTACCTTGTTTATATCATCACTAGTTAGTCACTTATTGTAAGAAATATAACCAAAGCAAATTCTTAGTCTTATCATTGCATAAAAATCTGCCATTTATGCGAATATTATTTCGAATCGACTATTCCGAGAAGTAATAAAACCATTTTTGGGAAATATCATAGTTTTATCACCACTAAAGGTCGCTTATCTTGCTACTAAGCTCCTCATTAAGTTCCTGGCTTTTGATACCCATAACCACTGACAAGATAATCCGATAGAAAGGTATAGTGGGCGTGTCAATGTTCACCAGGGTTGTCATTGGATATTCAGCTATGCCTTCTGGTTCCGCAATGTGGATTCCCAGATGTCTGAGCCTTGTTCCATCAGTGCGGGATATTGGCACCAAAGATATTAGAAGAACGAGATATGCTATGTTGGCCGCCGGACCGTAGCCGGAGTACTACCTAATTAGGGTACTTTGAACGGTATCGGGACGTGTACGCAAGAAATCTGTTCTATGTATTAGTGCGGATACCTTAGCGCAAACGAAGGTGTGCAGTAGTATTGGTGAACAAAACCGGCGACACTGGGCAAAACAATTCCACTCAGTACGAACTGCGCATAGCACATCTCGTTCTTCTAATATCTTTGATTGGCACCATCCATTAGTGTTTTCCACCCCCAACAGCTACGTGTGTCTCCTAAAGCAGTGTATCTATTCTACTTGACCTTTAGAGAAATTGCACGCACATTTTCAAATACCTAAAATCTTTTTTGAACTTGAAATGTATTTCGCTGGCCCGTCTAAAAACCAAGAGTCAAAAGGTCTCTTGTTAATTGGCGACATTCGTTTTCGATTAATTTTACTTGTGAAGAATTCAAGAGTATTGGCACATGGCTAGTCAATCCAAGGGAGCCTGCGATGCCTCAATACAAAGGACTATCACATCGAAATTGTTGTTTCAAAAATTCCCTCACTTTCGCAAAAAATAAATTTCATCACTTTTTCGAGAATGAGAATTGGACATTGTTACGTTCTATCATACCATTTTAAAATTCACATGCTTGATTTCCCAGATTGTACTTTCTGTGGTCTGTAAGTAGGAGCTTTAGATTAAATATTTTTGTTTTTTATTAAAACACAAATAACTTAGTTTACATCACTTTATTTCGATACAAAATCTCAACATGTTTCGTGAACCAAGTTCACATCATCAGGAGCCCAAGTATACTAAAGTTATAATTAAAATTAGGTCTAGAAAGAAGAGGTAGAAGGAGCGGGGAGGGGTAAGAGTGGGGGAGGGTTATTCAAAGTAGGAATTAAAATGTCATTATACGGGAAAGACCGGGTAATTGGGAAAATATTTAAAATGGGGTTTATAAAATATTTTTGGTTTGTCTCTCTAAACAAATATCCTCTCTTCTATCACGTCTTATATAAAATTGTCTCCCATCCGTTCAACATCTCATCCTTATCCTCATCAAATCTGAACTTGATATAATAATTATGAAATTTAATTAAAAACAGTATGAAAATGAGAAAAGTAAAAAAAAAATATAATGGTAATTATGTGTGGTAAAATGAGGCGTTCGTGATGAAATACGAAAAGTAAAAAAATATAATGGTAATTATGTGTGGTAAAATGAGGCGTTCGTGATGAAATACGAAAAGTAAAAAAATATAATGGTAATTATGTGTGGTAAAATGAGGCGTTCGTGATGAAATACGAAAAGTAAAAAAATATAATGGTAATTATGTGTGGTAAAATGAGGCGTTCGTGATGAAATACGAAAAGTAAAAAAATATAATGGTAATTATGTGTGGTAACAAGAGGCGTATGTGATTAAATACGAAAAGTAAAAAAATATAATGGTAATTATGTGTGGTAAAATAAGGCGTATGTGATGAAATACGAAAAGTAAAAAAATATAATGGTAATTATGTGTGGTAAAATGAGGCGTATGTGATGAAATACGAAAAGTAAAAAAATATAATGGTAATTATGTGTGATGAAATACGAAGGGTTAAAAAAATATTTTTGAATGTTTGATTAATATGCTAAATGCATTGCACACTGTTTATTTATATTTTATTTGTTTATAAAATAAAGTATTTCATACCAGTTGCATACTGTCGTCTCGTCTCTAGCGTTTAGGACTGATACCTGGTCGCATTAGTAACGCTGTAAGCTCCAATGACTGTTGAAAATAAATATTCTCAATTGATACTCTCGGACCATGAGAGGGGAACAAAAGTGGGCCAATGCGAGGATAATAATATAACATCGTCACCTTTATTATTATATATTGATACGACTGAAAAGATACTTACACAATTTGGTACACTCCACAATGGGACAAAGGGCAGTGTTGTAGCTGTATGTTGTACGCCCTGATCAGATAATCCATAGAAGTGTGTTTTAAGGCTCCGAAGTAAGCGTTCAAAAAGAAGAAGAAGATGGTTTGTAAGGGAGATACATAAAATGTTATGCGAATGTTAGAGGGAAAGCTCTAATATTTAAAAAAAACGATAATAATCAAGCGTAAATTGTTAAAATTTATAGACAGGGTGTATGTGGGTAGAAGTAAAAAAGATAAATAACTTTTTTCGAAATTACAGAGGCAGAGCGCATGCTAAAGGGGCTAGAATCAAAAGGTATAGAGTCAGTGTGCAACATTGGATTATATTCAATGCTACATGTGAGGCATTTACTAGTGTATATTATCTATGCAGTGAATTTGCAGATCGACAAATTCAAGTGGTGCAACGCAAAATATTGCTAAGCATGTTTTTTTTAATGCGAATACCGCACAGGAGAACCAAGTGCTCTCTGCTAACAGGAGCCAGTGATACTATAGCACCCCCAACTGGAATTTGTTGTGAAACTGAAGGAGATGTGAAAGAGGAAGGTGAGGAAGTACATGGTTATTCAGATCTGCTCACCAAACACGCCTAAAGCGATTTCCAACAACATCTCGATTGTGAAAGTTTGTCTTTCACCAAAGCGCTATTAAGAGAATTCTACCACTTTTCTGACTGGCAATTTCAAATTTATAATAAAGCTCGTGAAAAAAACCTACCTACATGTCCTACATGGTTCACGAATATAAATATACCTACATAGCTCATGAATAGAAATATACCTACCTACATGGTTCATGAATAGAAATATTCATATATAGCCAACGAATAGAAATATATAAACGTAGCTCATGTACAGAAGTACACCTACCTACATGGTACATGAATAGAACTATACGTACATACCTAACGAATAGAAATATATAAGTGTAGTTCATGAATAGAACTATACACACATAGCTAATGAATAGAATTATGCGTAGCTCATAAATAGAAATTTACCCACATAGCGTATGAATAGAAATATACCTACATACCTCATGAATGGAAATATATCTACCTACACGGTTCACAAATAGAAATAAACATGCAAAGCTAGTGAATAGAAATACACATATATAGCTGAAGAATATAAATATACCTACCTACATGGTTCAAGAATAGGAATATACATACGTAGCTAATAAGTATATATAATAAAATATACCTACCTACTATCTCATGTATAGAAATTTAATTATACAGCGCATGGATAGAAATATACTAACCCAGCACATGAATAGAAAAATACCTAGATACATAGCTCATCGAAAATAAGTGCGTTGAACTAGAAATCCAAGACCAAAATCTGTCAATTTTCATGACGCTGGGCCTTTGTGACTAGAGAGGTTTTGCTGCGGAACACATCTTTATAATAATAATTGGATGACTTGTATAGCGCGGTTTTTGTGCAAAATCACCTCAAGGGCGCTTATATCTAGTTATACAGTTTTAAAATCAGGTTTACATTACAAGGTTTACCATTTTATTTAAAAAGTCTTTTAGTTAGTAATTCTTTTTAATAACGCGGCCATCATTCGCAGCACCACAACATTTGTCCAGAAATTTTGACACAAATGACGCGGCGGGTACCTTCCAGTATAGTCGTATCTCACCCGACACGACATTAGCGGGGAGCAAAATAAAGGAGGGGAAGGAGATCAAAACACGAAACAAAATTGATCGGCCGGCGGCACGCGATGGTCGCTCATCGGTAAAAGAAACAGAAGAAGCGAGAAGAAAATAAGGAAAAGAAAAGAAGGAAAAAGAAGGTGTGTGTCTTCCTTGGCTTATTTTCGGTTGTGAAGTGTTGACAAGGGATATATCATCACTTCTTGTCTTATATGATTTGAAGTTTTCATGGCCAAAAGTTTATTGTGATTAGTTTTTGGGTTATTATGCCGTGTTGCGCTTGATCTTTCTTTACTAAGCTTTTCGTAGGCCATTAATTTTTTTTTTTAAATTTGATATTATTATGAAGATTTATTCACAGGTGAATAACATTACAAAGGCGCCTTTGAAAAAAATTAAGGATATAAAGATAGACATTCAAATTAAGGCCATGTACTACGTCGTGTAATATTTTAAATTGAGTTGCTATCAATAACAAACCTTAAGTAGATGGCGATAAGGTTTAAATTCCCGATTAACACCATCCGCCTGTTTTGATTTGTGCAAGAAAAAAACATGGCCAAAAAGTGTCTTTTATTTTATTTTGTGGATGTTCAGGCATAAATATATATTTTTTTTGATCATTTTAAAAATAACTCAATTTGCCACATTATACAATAAAATCATAACCGAAAATGGGTTCGTAAGTAGGAGATTTTGAACTTTAAAGCAGTTTTCATAGGCCTTTACACTATTTTTTTCTGGACTTACAAAAAAACTTATCTAAAAAATACTCGATTATTTCAAAGGCGAAGATGTATTCTACTCGCAGTATTTTATAAAAACATCTGAAACATTTTTTAGGCGACCAAATTTTCAAACCAAAAACACATGATTTTGCATTATTACGTATGACATCGCCTTAATAGACTTGCCCTGACGTGAAATCTAACTATAATTTCGACGTGTTATAGGTAAACCACGTGACCATATTTTTGGTGCCAGGAAGAGTTCGAGAATGCTTTGAATAAATTAGGACGTCAGTAGTACATTGTCCAACGACGAGCGCACATTGAAATAACCCGACCATGCGCAGAAAATAAAAAAAGTTCGCTAAAGTAAGGCAAAGGATTGCAGCGCTGTCCATTGTAGGACTTTTTACGCAGGATCTAAATGTTCGTTGTCAAACGAATCGCCTTGGCGCAGCGACGCTAAAATTGAGCGTGCACCATAATATAAATATGACAATCTATCCAAAGCATGAACCTAGACTACAGATGAAAAAACCTTTATATGCAACCGGGGTCGTTACTACTGGAGATATTTTGATACTGTAGAACAGTCTGTTCGTTCATCGTGAAATACATCACCAAATCATAACAATCTGTATATTCCTTTATTGAAAATTTCAAATAAATCTGCTAAAAATATCTTTATGCCATTTGATGAAATGTCCAGGGGCAGAATTTGTCTCAGAGAGCCCATCGCTCCTTCACCTTACCCTCTCCACCGGCAGTTGGACCACTCCACTGGGACCCCTCCCACCTCTAGCGACACACCGCGCCCGTCACGACTGCGGGGTAACGTTTTGTTGCTCGTGTCCATTATTGGTTTATTGTGGAGATAAGTACAAAGTGTTGGGAATGCTGGAAGTGGTGGCCAAGAGAAAGGAGAAAAGATTTGGTACACGGAGAGAATGAAGAACGAAAATGAAATCCATTACCTACTAGAACTAGTACCTTATATCGCATTTTATGTATCTTGAATACTTCAAGATTAATACACTTAAAATTGACAAGCAATTAACTGATCTAATATGTTTACATAAAATAATTCACGGGCATCTTAATATCATATTATGTTTTGCAATATCTATCCCTAATATTATTACGCTAACGTCTGCCGTCCGCACTCGCTCCGCGTACAGCTACTAACAGAAGTGCTGCCATCTAGTTGAAATAAATGTTCTCAAATCCTATTGTTTAAGACGCCGTATAAAATAGGTGATATTTAAAAACAATATCGCCTATTTTAGCCTTCTGATCAAATGTATCTATTACACTATAAGATACAATGTGCTGAAGTAAACATTTTCGTTGATAATTTATACGGATTAAGAGTTATTATAATGGTATTATTCTCACGAAGTGAGAAAATCTGTAAAACCCATTACAAATAAATAAATCTGGTACCTATTTAATTAGTTTTCTAAAAACGGCGCTCTCAAATCATCCAAATATTATTAATAAGCCTCTGAAATAGTTTCAAAACGCATGATTTTGCATTATTTCGCAGTGCTTCGCCTTAAGAACATACCCCTTTTTTTTATTTCTCATCATGTGTTTAATAAATGGATGGAGTTTTGTTAAACAAATAAATTAAAAACATTCCCCAAATGGATGGTGCTTTTTGACAGCGTTATAGTGGCTATTGCAGAGAACTAAACAGAAACCGGCCATTACTTCGAATTTGTTTCTGAAGTCCTGGGAAGACCCAAAACGCACCGAGCACTCCTAATTATGGAGGTAATTAAAAGCTTTTGGCGTTCGGTTAGGCTACACCGAAATTAAACGCCGGACACCACATTAATTTAAGTAATTATTATAATGAAATTCTGGCCCTAAGAAGATTAAATACGGTATCACATCTACATACATAAACCGACACTTCAACGCCATCCGCCATTGCTGAATTATTAAAAATTTCTTTAAATTATTGGTAATCTGGTTAAAAACGGGACTGCATGCCGCTTCCTGATAAAATTTTAGTAAATTTGTGATAATATCGGAAAACGTGTACATGCACCAGTGTTTGTCTTAATAATATAAAATGATGATAGAGATAGATAGATAATTGTAGAAATGTAATATTTTTTAATGTATATATTTGTACAGCGCCCTTGAGAAGATTTTGCACAAAAACGGCGCTATACAAATAATCCAAATATTATTATTATTATGAAAAGCGAAAGTGTTAGGATTTTTATAATACGTGTTCCGACATCGTGACAACTCATTGGTATTTTACGAATAGTTTATCAGGAATTTATTCGTTAAGGGCCTGCAATCCCGTTTTTAACCGGATAACGAATAATTTAAAGAGATTCTTAATAAATAAGCAATATTTTTAATCATTAAGTTTCTTCGTGTGTAGATCTTTCATCACTGGAAAGGAGAATGACTCGGTCTTCGGATAAAACCATTTTATGGGACACCAAAATATTTGTCATCGCGATAAAGTGGACGTTTTTTATTTACTTTTTAGCTTTTCAACTGCGAGATTGAGTATTGAAGGACCGGCCACAAATAGGGTCGGATTGATAAATGACTTTCTTAAGGGAATCCAAGTGCTGGATAAAGTTTCTTTCATCAGAGTCTTATAAAATAACAAAGAATCGAGAATTTTATTTATTTATATACTAGCTGTACCCCGACACTTTTGCTGTGGCTCAGTCTGTGCAGATTTAGAAACAATAGCGCGTGTTGCTTTTACGTCCAACAGATGGCGCTGTTTAAAAAATATGTTTTTACCTATCACAGGTGACATCAAAACACACGCGTATTCGAATGCAAAGCTGATTTCATAGCAATCGGTGACTTTTCTTTCGGAAGAATCATTGAAGAACTTTCGGAGATTTAAGATTATGAACAAACGAACATTTACATTTTTTTGTATATAGATTTTTGACATTTATGTATATAGATTTATAATAGGTTTTCACAGACGATTTGACTTACTTAAGAACAATACAGTTGTAAAAACTCAGTTAGTAAAATATAAATAAACAAATAGGTACAACAATTACAAAAATTTACTCAGACATAGGAAACATTTATTATCATAGATCTAAATACATACAATATTGTAAAATTATGTTAAAGCTCACTCAAATGACTAATTGTATAAAAAAGTAAAAGACAAAAGAGACAGAAATAGAGAGGGAAGTAATAGATTATTATTATTATTATAATTATTATTATATTATCATTACTTGGGTGATGTTGACATATTCAATACCAACTTGGCAAGTTTTGTGGATCATTTAAAACATTTATTTCAACAATACTCCTAAACACATCATGTAAACCAACAAATAGCCTTAATTTTCTGTTTTTGTTTCTTGTGTTTGTATAACTTGTTACATAGCTTTTATCAAATGTAATTTTATTCTTATTTTTTATGTTTGAAAGTATTTGTCAAATGAAAATTATACTACCAACCATGTAAAAGCCCTCTGGGCGTTAAATAAATAAATAAATTAGTAAAACATGACCAAATGGGATAGGGGACCCTTATAGCCTATTAGCTCAGTTGGTAAAGCGGCGTTCCGGCAAGGTGAGGGTCCTGTGTTCAAGACCTAAATGCGACCGCATCTTTTTCTGATTTTAATGTTTCAAATTTTCGTTTAAGAATCGCTAATATTGTCTTCAATTATTAAATATTATAATTTTAGCTTTTACTCATCAAGTTATTCGAAGAAAAAATATACATCCCAGACATGCAGAAAATTCAATAGATGTCGCACATTAAAATAAAAATAGGATATATTTATCCAAGACACTGTCTAGATTGCATTTAGTTCGAGTTGAATCTTGCGATCATACACAAAGATAGCAGCCAATAAAAATGCCGAGGTAGTTCTTATTCAAGTACTAGATGCAATAAAGAACGAATGTTTTTAATTTTCTCTGACTTAAATCATAAGATTTGTGAAGTGATGCGGCACCCAAAATAAACGGACCTCCGATTTCATATTCTACGTAAGGGGCCGAAGAACGACAGGTCTCTCGGCCAAGGGGAATCACTAAATAAATAAGATTTGTAAGTAGGTACTTAAATACCCACCCACTTTATTATAAACTAAATATTTAAAATAAGAAAATTTCAAATTAGGTATTTTGCAATTTTTACAAAGAAATGTCGAAATGTAGTGGGTTATATATGATATCTTTTTTAATAATTTACTATTAAATTGTCAAAGTGCTCATAAAATCGTGAAAAATTGAATTCTTTAATTGAATTTATTTTCTAATTAAAAAAAAACAAATATTTGTTATTAATTTTAATTGAAAAAATAATTGATTAGTTTGGTCAAGTATTTTGGCATCAAATCCAAATTGAAGTTTTGTATGAAGAAGGCGGCGCAGCCGTTCCTCTTAATAATAATAATAACATAGCATTTATATAGCGCAGTTTAGTGTCATTTCACTTAAGCCCCACATACCGGCATTTATATTTATAACAAGTTTCTCGTTAACTTCTTAACTTTTTAAGTTTCAAAAAACAAAAGTTATTTTTGAAGATAATATCGATACATTTGTCATGCCGAAACGTTAATTATGTGAAATTCAATCGATACAAAAAATCGCTGAGTAGGTAATCTCGGAAAAATATTTAAAACACGTTTATTTAATATTATTTAATTTATGTTATTTAATTTATTATTATTTAATTTATGTTATTTAATATTTTATAGGCATGAAAAAATCCGCAGTGTATCTTTAAATGCAACTAAAGCATTTGTCGAGAGATTTTTGCTCTTTTTCAAACGAGTCGTGTTTTATTGAATATTTTCACAATTTTTGTTTAATATTAAATATAATATTTTATATTAATATTAATATAAAATATTTTATTCTACAACAATAACTTCGCTAAGAATTCTGTGTTAGAAAGAATACATAGGTTGGGCAATGGACTAAGTGATGTCGCTGACATATTTAATTTAAACTTCGATACATTTAAAGCCAAATTAGTCCACCACTTTTTAAATGTAAATAATGTATGAGAAATCATTATATTTTATTTCGATTTTCTATTGTTTGTTTTATACTGTTGTTAAAAATGAAATTTGTAATATTTATGTACTTAAAAGCCCAATAGGGCGTCAATAAATAAAATTATCGTTTTTTTAATATTAGCGCGCTCTCTCTAACATGCGTATTTAAATAACTACCGTTCAAACCATCTTTGAACGCTTACTACGGGGCCTTAACCTTCAAAGAAAATGGAAGGTAAGCGGACTGGTAAGGTGTCACCAGGGGCCCTCTTATTTCTGAAAGGGATCAACTACTGCGTAGATTTTCTAGGATTATCCAAATTCAAGACAAGAACTTTTAAATCGCACAAAATTTTCGGGAAGTGTATTACACATCTTCGGAGCGGCAGGGTTAATATGTGAAAGGTCCTAGGTGTACAAAGCGCCTCAGGACAGTGAGTCAAACATGATCATCGCTCCGTCCGCCGCGCCGCGTGGAACAGCCTGACCACAAGTGAGCACGCATCACCCTATACTGACAATGTGCTCCCGAGTCATGAATCACTACAAATAACCGTTATGTCATCATCAGAAACACGTTAACGGCCCTCCACATTGGCCTAAGATCCAGAGTGGAAGATCTCAGAATTGACCTGGTGAAAGAACACCATTCATAATCGAAACGTTGTCGCATCAAACTGCTTAAGCTGTGTTTGGTGACCAATTGAACTACGGCAACTACAATTTATAAAAAAATAAGAATAATATGAATAACTTATAAGAGACAATGAGTGTTAAATGCCCTTGAATTTTTGAGTCAATGGGTGTATGGCATCCTAATCGGGGTTTGTTGTGAAGTTGTAGGGAGTAAGGAAGTGAAAGAAATGAGGATGATGAAGGTTGAAAAGCACCGCAAAAAATGTTATGTTTCTATCGGTCTTCTATACCACGATGTATTGTAGTGTCGAAACCACAGACATAGGAATTAATAGACGAGAAGATAATGGCGAGGGGTAAAATCAACTGTTGAAGAACGAAGGGAGTGAAGCTGACTGTGATTCGTCAATAAATCAATCTGACAGTAAATAGGCATCTCGCATTATAATATCACCATTTACTTCTTAAAAGTAAAATCTGCTTTTGAATGAATAGACATTTTTACATGGGAGCGCAAATTACTCGCCACGTTATGAACAAATTTGCGAAGTCCAAATTCGGCAAAAAAATTCGGTTCTATTTTCAGAGTCGAATATTTCGTTTAAGTATTTAGTTAAGACACTTTTATAAATGTTCATAATTTACTTCCCAGCAACCAACCAGCTTTGTGTTTCGCGTCCAGACGTTTCTCGATGTGATAGTATATTATGTTTCTACAACTGATCCATATTATACGATGTGAATATGCTTAAAATAAAGTAAAATAATGCTTATACAGGGTGTCCGGGGGTAAAGTGCAGTAACTTCGTGGGGGGATTCTACATGATCGTAAGAGTAAAAAAGATAAATAACTTTTTCCGAAATTCCAATTTTTTATTTTTCATACAAAAAGACATACCTGCTAAAAAGCCATAGTGTAGGTGCAAACTTACCCGATAAATTCGCAAGTGTGAACGTGGCAACGTTGCATATTTGTGAGTGGCGCGTATCCATGGAAACCGCATGTGAATTGTAAACAATAACAACACAGAGTTCGCCGTATGTTTTGATATTTTACCAAATTCAAAAAAAGAACTGCACTAAAATCACGTTACACTTTTTATTATAAAAAATATTAATAACTCATTGAACACTTAACTAATTTCATCGCTTTTTACTAATAGGCCACTTGCATCATATTTTTTAATTTTTTTTCCGGTTAAGGAAAATATTCTAAGACATTCTGTATTATTATTATTTTTTTAATCGTATTTTTGAAACCCTGGGGATTTTTTGAAAATTTCAATCCGAAAAATCAGACCTTTTTTTATAAACCGGAAAGACGGGACATAATTTTATAGGTGAGAAAAAACAATGATTACATAGCCGAAAATCATTTAAAAAAAAAGAACGTTTTCCACACGAATGACACAGCAGAATAACGAGGCATACCAAAAATATTACATCTCATAAATATTTTTTTCCTTGATCCATCTTATTGATCATAAATCATTATAATGTACAACGTCTATATTAATAAATCCAATGTAATATACTCGTACTTGTAAATTATAATAATAATAAGAATATTATAAAATTTGATTTTGATAAAATCAGCACCATAACCATTATACCTCTAAAACACGTACCGACATCTAAATTGTACGGGGTTCTCTTCACATCTGTCAAAAATTCAAACCAAATGAAAAGTTCGCAGAGAACAAACAATAAATCTAGTGAACGAATTCAAAAATTCTTAGATAAATTAAATTTTCAAAGTTGTTTACTCCGCCCGTCAAATTTTGTGACACATTACATTCAAAGCACGATTTACTAATAGCGGGGGGTGCAGGAGGGGGTGCGGGGGACAGTTTACCAGCTGACCGACTGAATTCGGGTGCCGGGGGTAGCGGGGATTAGTTACCGGGGGGGGCGCGGGATGTAGATTTGGCAACGACGAAAAAAATAATGCCGTCTAGGCACGTCGGAGAAATTTTTCGTTATTAGCTTAAAAGTACATCTAAAAGTTGGAATTTCAGAAAAAGTTATTTATCTTTTTTACTCCTACGATCACGTAGAATCACCTCCCGAAGTAACTACACTTTACCACCGGACACCATGTATATGGAATGTAATACGACAATTGGGTTTATTCTCTTTTTCACAAGTTTTCATAGTACAAGTCAACATTTTGCCGTGTTATTTCGTAAAATGAACCGATGATGCCTCGACCATAGTTCGCACAAGAATGATGACGTCACGTTTTCAAATTTCACTTGAGGCCATACGCGAGCACAGCCGGCTCCAATGGAACCGGTATGGGAAGTGGGGATAATACGCTTTTAATCACTTAGGGCAGGTCTACTAATATTCATATGTCTATGGTCGAAACACAAGATCCGAGCGTCGAGAGACTGAATATTGTCCTACTGTTTTGTCAAAAGGCATTAACACACGGACAACGCGGCAGGGCGCGATGGTGGGGGTAAAACACTATCCTGCGGAGATAGCTTGCCCGTCTATCTCTGGAACAGTGTCTTAGTTCATTGTTCTGTCTTCCAATCTACTGTTCTAGGACAACAGTCCGGAGCTGAGTCAAAACAGTATTCTACTGTCCTCGTGTGATCCGGCTGCATAAGTTTTATCCGTATGACACACAGACACACTACACATTTCGATAGTGGGAACACTGCACAATAGTTTCAACTACCTGGAGCACCATTTTTTAGCAGTTCAAGTATTGGGGACCTTGATTAAGATCCGCTAGGTCATAAATAATAGTATTTATCAATTTAAAGTCACAGTTATAAAGCCTCAGTACATAGTTGCTAGATATTTTTTTGTGATAACATTTGTTTACAGATTATTTTAACACAGTAAAAAGCAAATAATACGAAGTGAAAAATAATAGCAATGAACGAAGAGAATGGTAAGTAAAAATATTAGCTACACCTGAAAAAAGCTACGACAGATTGCACAAAAACATACATCTTTAAATAGTGTAAACAAAGTCGCTATCCGCGTCTGTCTGTTTGTGCGCTTAGTTCTTCTAAACTATGCAGCAGATTTTGATAGGGTTTTCGCATCATTTAGAGAATATCTTCCGGAGAGTTTTCATAAATAATATACGCATATTATATTTATAGAAAAAAACATATTTTCGTGTGATTACATTGCTAACGCTGGCTAAATCTTTATAAGATACATCAAAATTAAATAGGTGGGTACTACAGAACTGTATATCTTAAAAAGTCCTACAGAAAAGTCCGTAATTGTTTAAGTGTATCTGTAAAGATTCTATTCAAGTTCTATTATTAAATCATTTTTGATTCAATAATAGATTTTGAAGAAAACTCTAAAATTTACTTTGAAATTTGAAGAATTGTTCAAATTCTGTGAAACAACTGGCTCTTGGTTATTGTAAGTCACTAGTTATAAGTTTAATATATGAAATTTTAAAGCCCCATTGAGTTGATATAATCCAATTATTATTATTATTACTATGGAATCCACAATTATTGGGGTATGTTGAAGCTAAATGTAGTGGTCAGGGGAATGAGATGAGGAAGAGCAAGGTTTGAAAGTCATTAATCAAATCCTCTTCTTGAAATAATAATGAAAAAATTAATGAACACTAACAATCTGAAGAAATGTTCAGATGAGCCATTTATAAAATGTGATTCACCTCATTTGATTAAAAAGAACCATTAAGGTGGATAAAAAATGTGTTTAAATTACATGCTTTTAATCAAAACACCATTTGAAGAATGTATTATAAATCTACACCAGGCTGAGATGACCAGAATTCGAGTCGATACAACAAGCGAACTGCGTATCAAAGAAAAGAATGTACTTGACGTACCAAACGAGTATTCTAATAGTGAGAAGATGTGTTACTTTGGTCGTTGTTTTTTAAGGCATTTAAAATTAATTGTACGCACCGACAAAGAAAACTATTTTTCACTCTGTCATATTCTGTCAGATGGTCTATGGAGTATATCTGCTTTGCAAAAAAAAAAATGGCTCAGTTTACGTTTTTTGTATCTAAAATTACTAATAATTTATTAATTAATGAAAAATAATGTGGCCGAATTGACATAGCGTTTGGATTCCACCCAGACGTAGTGTGTTCAATTCCTCGGCTGGCTAAGTCCTCCATCACAACACAAGCAACATTTTCCGCTTACTGTGGTGGTAGTAGGAAATTTTCAAATATTATCAGGTTATTCGTAACCCGGGATTGTTTATCTTTCTTTAAAAAAAAATATATATATTTTTATCGCAAATGGATTGGAAACGTAAACGTCACCTCCATTTTTTTCGAATAAAAATAATTATTTAAAAAATAACGTCTTCAAATCTTACATGTTTTTTTCAAATTGCGGTCGGAACCTTTGTTTTCATAAAGTTGCACATTTTAATACTTCTGTGGTTAACTTCTAGATTTGAATATAAAGCGTGGTGTTTTCTCTTTCTAAAACCGTTTAAATCACATGTCTCAACACAGTAGTAAGGGAGACACAACGATATCTGTGAGACCAAATTAACGTGAATGGCTAAAGAAGAAAACTGAAAGATTTTTAATGTGATCTGCGCGAAGTGTAATGTAATTTTTTTAAAATTTAATATTACTTACTTTTATGTAGATTGGTTGTTCCAGTGAGGCTTTGAAATTATTACTACCTTTAAAACAGTGCTTACCTGAAACGAAAGAAAAACAATCATTAGATTAACAATTCCACAAAAAAATAATATTACTTGCAATAAAAAAATACGACGCGTATGTTAATTTATTAGTGAGCATAGTAAAGTGACTTCCTGTTGTATTCCCACAAACAGTATTCCAATTCGTCGTGGAAGGAGATTTTAAAGAATAAGTTCTTTGTGTTAAATCAGGGATTTATTCAATACTTCGCGTATTACAATAGTGACTCGATAGTCGACCTAACTAGGAGCTGGCTAAATGAGATCTGCTAACACCAAGTTTGTCTGGAAGCAGCCTAACTGGCCCTGGCGACTACTGACTACTAGCTGCCATCTTGTGGACTTCCAAGCAAGCTCTTTGCACTGCCCTCTATGAGTGCATCTGCGAAGCTCTTAGCTAACTCACTTCCCAACATCCTCCCCTGGCTATCTCAAAACCTGGCTAAGATATTTCGTCCTTAACATAATTTTAAAACAAGAGTCTATACTCTATACAAACAGATTTCCCTAAATATTTCACATAATCTAAAAACAAAATTATATTATCAGTGCTGCCGTATTTACAAGTAGCCGTATTTTTACTCACTGACTTCCCAACACTTCCCCAGTAGCGTGAAGCAGAAGGAACATGTAACACACGTGTAAAACACATGTAACATAGCTAAAGTCATTTCTAGTAGATATCGTTTGGAAAACTACACTGAACTGCAAATTTAAAAATTGCTTGTAGGTAATTTACGAGTTGCTTTTACATAGAAAATCGAACAGAAAAGCCCGTGCAAAATTTTATGACGTTTAGAATTTCACCGTTTCGATACAAAAAAATATAAATAGGTATAACTAGCTGAAGTCCCCGGCGTTTCACGGAATTTGAACAATTCATCAAATTTAAAAGTTGATTTTCAAGATCTGTGAAGGTTCTATTCAAGTTCTATTATTATATCATCATTGGGCAGGGGTTTCACAAAACTGAAATAATAACAGAACTTGAATAGAACCTTCACAAAACTTGAAAATCTGACGAATTGTTCAAATTCTGTGAAACAACTCGTCCTTAATGTTCGTTTGTTTCAAATCTAAATCTTTGAAAGTTCTTCACCGATCGTTTTGAATATTTTTGTTTTTCTCTTCTTAAAACTGTAGGTTTGTATTAAAACTGTAGGTTTGTATTAAAACTGTAGGTTTGTATTAAAACTGTAGGTTTGTATTAAAACTGTAGGTTTGTATTAAAACTGTAGGTTTGTATTAAAACTGTAGGTTTGTATTAAAACTGTAGGTTTGTATTAAAACTGTAGGTTTGTATTAAAACTGTAGGTTTGTATTAAAACTGTAGGTTTGTATTAAAACTGTAGGTTTGTATTAAAACTGTAGGTTTGTATTAAAACTGTAGGTTTGTATTAAAACTGTAGGTTTGTATTAAAACTGTAGGTTTGTATTAAAACTGTAGGTTTGTATTAAAACTGTAGGTTTGTATTAAAACTGTAGGTTTGTATTAAAACTGTAGGTTTGTATTAAAACTGTAGGTTTGTATTAAAACTGTAGGTTTGTATTAAAACTGTAGGTTTGTATTAAAACTGTAGGTTTGTATTAAAACTGTAGGTTTGTATTAAAACTGTAGGTTTGTATTAAAACTGTAGGTTTGTATTAAAACTGTAGGTTTGTATTAAAACTGTAGGTTTGTATTAAAACTGTAGGTTTGTATTAAAACTGTAGGTTTGTATTAAAACTGTAGGTTTGTATTAAAACTGTAGGTTTGTATTAAAACTGTAGGTTTGTATTAAAACTGTAGGTTTGTATTAAAACTGTAGGTTTGTATTAAAACTGTAGGTTTGTATTAAAACTGTAGGTTTGTATTAAAACTGTAGGTTTGTATTAAAACTGTAGGTTTGTATTAAAACTGTAGGTTTGTATTAAAACTGTAGGTTTGTATTAAAACTGTAGGTTTGTATTAAAACTGTAGGTTTGTATTAAAACTGTAGGTTTGTATTAAAACTGTAGGTTTGTATTAAAACTGTAGGTTTGTATTAAAACTGTAGGTTTGTATTAAAACTGTAGGTTTGTATTAAAACTGTAGGTTTGTATTAAAACTGTAGGTTTGTATTAAAACTGTAGGTTTGTATTAAAACTGTAGGTTTGTATTAAAACTGTAGGTTTGTATTAAAACTGTAGGTTTGTATTAAAACTGTAGGTTTGTATTAAAACTGTAGGTTTGTATTAAAACTGTAGGTTTGTATTAAAACTGTAGGTTTGTATTAAAACTGTAGGTTTGTATTAAAACTGTAGGTTTGTATTAAAACTGTAGGTTTGTATTAAAACTGTAGGTTTGTATTAAAACTGTAGGTTTGTATTAAAACTGTAGGTTTGTATTAAAACTGTAGGTTTGTATTAAAACTGTAGGTTTGTATTAAAACTGTAGGTTTGTATTAAAACTGTAGGTTTGTATTAAAACTGTAGGTTTGTATTAAAACTGTAGGTTTGTATTAAAACTGTAGGTTTGTATTAAAACTGTAGGTTTGTATTAAAACTGTAGGTTTGTATTAAAACTGTAGGTTTGTATTAAAACTGTAGGTTTGTATTAAAACTGTAGGTTTGTATTAAAACTGTAGGTTTGTATTAAAACTGTAGGTTTGTATTAAAACTGTAGGTTTGTATTAAAACTGTAGGTTTGTATTAAAACTGTAGGTTTGTATTAAAACTGTAGGTTTGTATTAAAACTGTAGGTTTGTATTAAAACTGTAGGTTTGTATTAAAACTGTAGGTTTGTATTAAAACTGTAGGTTTGTATTAAAACTGTAGGTTTGTATTAAAACTGTAGGTTTGTATTAAAACTGTAGGTTTGTATTAAAACTGTAGGTTTGTATTAAAACTGTAGGTTTGTATTAAAACTGTAGGTTTGTATTAAAACTGTAGGTTTGTATTAAAACTGTAGGTTTGTATTAAAACTGTAGGTTTGTATTAAAACTGTAGGTTTGTATTAAAACTGTAGGTTTGTATTAAAACTGTAGGTTTGTATTAAAACTGTAGGTTTGTATTAAAACTGTAGGTTTGTATTAAAACTGTAGGTTTGTATTAAAACTGTAGGTTTGTATTAAAACTGTAGGTTTGTATTAAAACTGTAGGTTTGTATTAAAACTGTAGGTTTGTATTAAAACTGTAGGTTTGTATTAAAACTGTAGGTTTGTATTAAAACTGTAGGTTTGTATTAAAACTGTAGGTTTGTATTAAAACTGTAGGTTTGTATTAAAACTGTAGGTTTGTATTAAAACTGTAGGTTTGTATTAAAACTGTAGGTTTGTATTAAAACTGTAGGTTTGTATTAAAACTGTAGGTTTGTATTAAAACTGTAGGTTTGTATTAAAACTGTAGGTTTGTATTAAAACTGTAGGTTTGTATTAAAACTGTAGGTTTGTATTAAAACTGTAGGTTTGTATTAAAACTGTAGGTTTGTATTAAAACTGTAGGTTTGTATTAAAACTGTAGGTTTGTATTAAAACTGTAGGTTTGTATTAAAACTGTAGGTTTGTATTAAAACTGTAGGTTTGTATTAAAACTGTAGGTTTGTATTAAAATCAAATCCACGCCGCCCGCCCGTCTGCCACAGATACGCTGTTTTATATAAATGGATAGAAGATAAAGAGAATACTAATAATAATAATTGGATAATTTTTATAGCACCGTTTTTGTAAAAAATCACCTCAAGGGCGCTGTTTATTTAATTCAACTCATATTATGTAGGTACAACGTCATTATTATCAACAACAAAGCCATCGATCATACCAAAAGCATTATTATATTTACATATTTAAGTTTCATAACTCCCCTGCTTCCCAAACACTTTATAATCCTAGGATTCCCAGTCGTTCGTTCGCGGAACTAATGGGACAGCGAACCGTACCCCCGAGGCGAACCTGCGAGAGTGAGCGAGACAGAAACACAGGTAAGAAAAAGAGGATGGAAAGAGAAGTAGAAGAAAAAGAAAGAAGAAGGTTGGGAACGCAGAGATCAGGAGCGAAGGAAAGAGATGGCGATTGAAAAGTGGTAAGCAAACTTTCATGAAAATGATTCACTATTATTTCATTGCGTTGGTATTTATTTTGTTGTATTTGTAGAACTCTCTCATAATTGTTTTAAAAAAACCTTTCTATAGAAGAATATTTATTTACCTATACAAAAAATTCAACGTTTTTGCCTGAAAACTACCTTAAAACTTAGGAATGTCGAAAAAATTATTTATCTTTTTTACTTATACAACCTTTTAAAGTTTGTGCACTTTACCTTCGGACACCCTGTACACACCACTTAGGTGCATTTTTTATTTCACCGAGAAGTAAGCTGTACAATTTTGTGCATTTCATTTGTTCATTCTTCTCTGTTTTATTTCTTTCTATCTTATATGGTACATGTGAAATTCTATTATAATGTAATTTGTATGTTGAATAAGCTGATGGTAAATTGATTTGTAGCGTCATAGAAATTCATCGTTGAACACTATAATAATAATACATGTTTCTTCATGGAACCTTAAAAACATGGCTCCCAAACTAAGCTGTGGTTCGCCTACCAAAATTTCGTACCGCTGATAAAATGTAGGAACATGCATTCACACAAAGACGAGGTGATCGCATCTCTTGCCGGTGTTAAATAACTCAAAGGTAACTAATGTAAATTATCAATAAAAGCAAGCTCGCATCTGCTCCTCTACAAGTTGCTAGTGCAGCCTTTGTTACGCGTACTGGCTACTGTATTGTTTTGATAAATTATGATTATATACTAAATACATACTTAATATTTCCTTCCCTTTGAAGCTAACCAAACAATGAGGGTGAGTCAAAAAAATTTAAACATTGGCCATAACACACCTTCAAGATAGTCATACTGCCTTGTATGAGCTAGTACGAGTGCGGTCACGTGTGCGAAATTTGATCCGGATCGCGTCATTTGCCTTCCTGCTATAACAGTGTAAACATTTCCGCTCCGCTAGCAGTTTGAACCAGGAGTTACAACTTACAATTATAATTTTTTTCTGGTTTATGGGTGTAAAAAGGGCTTGATTTTGACTCACGTAGTGGTGGGTAGAGAGGATGCAACGCACTTCTCTGTCTCTTGACGTGAGCTGATTCAAGCTCCCATTTGATTATGCAACCCTTGTGCCGTCGGATTGCGCTGTTTTTTTTAAAGCATGTTTTTAACTGTCACAGGTGACATGATAATGATTGGATTATTTTTATAGCGCCATTTTCGAGAGTAAATCACCTCAAGGTAGTTTAACAACTAAATTTATACATTTCATGTATTCCTATAACTTAGACTTATAACTTATTACTTGTGGCTTATAACTAACTTTAATAGCTAGTGACATCTACATAATATAGGTATATAAAACACACACACGTGTTCGAATGCAACATTATGTCAAAACTTCAAAGCAATCATTGAGAACTTTCGGAGATTTAAGATTTTTAATAATGAACATTATTAGGTTTATTTATATTGATTTAAATATTATAATAATATTATTGTGAGGCTTGAATTAAAGTTGGATTTTGTTGTAGAGTTTAATAGCTTTTTCGCCCAAATTGTTGTTGCTTGTTGGATATGTTTTTGACCTTGATATCTAGTGTTTCTAATACTATATGTGTTAGTAGTTATTTCTTTATGAATTTTCTTGGGTCAAACATTAAAATGTAGGCTTTAGTGAGGAAGACTTACGTGTTGCGGTGTTCTAACCGCTCTTTAGTAGCACGAAGGTAGGAGAAAAATCGAGAGTTTATAAATATATCTGAAACAAGGCATTCAACGGTTCATACTTGACGCTTCAGATCATCAAAATCTAATTACTTATTCATTTTTGCCAGGCAATATAAAATATACAGTGTGATGTAAATGTTCCGAATATTCTCATATCATAATCGTGTAATGGATGATGCGATGTTAAAGCCAATATATAGAAGTGGCGTGCGGTAAACTGTAATGGTACAACCCGTAAAGGTGGATTATTCTCAGTGGTGACCGGATAACTCACTAAAATGACAATTCAACACACCTTTAAAAATCGATCTAAAATCATGAAAAGTGATGAAATAAAAACAACGTTAAGTAAGTTAGTTTTTTCATCGCTTTTAATAACTTTATATCGCTTTTTAAAGGTGTGTTGAATTGTCATCGTGTTGAGTTATCATCGTACCCGAAGAATGCACGCCACTGTCATTTTACACAATATATACATTATAACACAGCCAGCTTCGGGTAAAAATTCTACGTAACATACATACACTAGAACAACATAATATCTAACACAGACGGAACACAAAAACGACATAAGTTATTCAGATTGATCACCAGTACACGACAATAATTTCGTTAGAGCCGAACAATAATCACAAGGAAAAAACCATAATACGGATACTATTAGCATAATGATGATTGATGGTCAATGGGCCATCTCGCATTATCCATCATCTGCCAATCGAACACGCGTTGGATTCCCAAAGACATTCCGGTGGAAAAAACAACTACATTACCTGTTAGAATTGCCAATGACGGGGCCTATCAATTGATCAATCACAAAGCAATTGTATCCAATTGTTTGAGAGGAGAATCCCCCTCTTGGAACAGTGATACAGGACAAGTAGGATAGATAGGGTAATGGAGTGAATTGATTTAGATTATACAGAACCATGGGTTAGTGGTAGATGGTCAACAATTGACAATTATTATTTTTTTAATGATAAACTAATGTTTATGAGACAAGGTTTTCATGCATAGCACAAAGGATAACAAATTATTATAAGCAATAATTAGTCGCCTGAAACACCCGCACCTTCTGATGTCCGGTCAGGTGCTCTGGACCACTGAGCCACGTCGGCTTATTTCCAACACGCCAAATAATTCAATATGTACTAGTACTTCAATCGACAATTATTGCTTATTATATATAATCTGACCGGACATCAGAAGGTGCGGGTTCAATTCCCGTCGGCGGCATTTATTTATACTCGGGAGATATATTCGATTTTTATTGATATTTCAGGCGACTAATTATTGCTTATAATAATTTGTTTATAATTGACTATATCCACGAAAATTCAACATAGTTCTGAGACTGCCAGGGCTCTGTAGAAAGCGTTCAAAATGAAGAAGAAGATGGTTAAAAGGGAGATATATTAAAACTAATGATAAAGGAAGATCGCGTATATAAAACTAACGATTGTAATTACTAGGCGTAAAGCACGACTTTCAATAAGGCAAAAATCTCCCGACAAACGTCATAGGTACGAGTAGCTTTAAAGAAACAAATTTTTCAATCTTTTTTGAAATAACACTGTACTGCGCTATATAAATGCTGTATTATTATATTAATTAACAGAACCAGAAGTGTTTTTGATGGTTATATGATAACTCAACACAATAAACATTCAATATACATTTAAAAAGTGGTATGAAGTCATTAAAGGCGATGAAAAAAAACTAACCTATAAACCAAATCTACGTAACCTACTTTCATGACATAATATCACTTTTTAAAGGTGTGTTGAATTGTCATTTTGACTAGTATCCGTTCACCGTTATTTATCATTTTCTAAACATATTTTGCCATTTTTTTCATTGGAGGGAACTAACTAACCAACTAACCATCACGCCGTTTCCCCACAGGGGTAGGCAGATAGAACGGACCGACAAACAACTCGGTCTAGGCACATACTCTTTGCCTCATTCACATTCATACATCGTCTCATACATACTCTTGTATTATTCTGACTCTTGACATGGCCCGACTCAAGTATCTGATTCACTTGATCGTGCCATGTCTTCCACGGGCGTCCCCGACTTCTGCTACCATTCGCATTTGTGTAATATATTCTCTTTACACTCCTTTCTTCACTCATTCGCTCTACATGCCCAAACCATCTAAGCGTCCTTTTCTTAATCATACTCATTACGCTTACATCAGCCTTGCACTCTTTTCAGATCTCCACATTTCTCACACGATCATACATGGTTTTCATTTATACAGCATTCAGTCTACTTTCATCCCTCCTCTGCCAGTTCCATGCCTCACTGTCATACATCAGGGTAAGTACCAGCACTCCATTGTGGACTGCTAGATTAGCTTCTTTGGACATTTTTCGTAAACATACTTCCTAAATACACAAACATCCACCTGCTCCAAGTATTCATCATTCACAACTATGTTGCATACTGTTTTCGTACTCTCTCTTTCAAACACCATGACTAGCCGTACTTACATTCATCATTAACTCATTCTTCATACATACTTCGTTCATCCTAGAGACAAGAGACTGTAGATCTTCCATACTGTTAGCAATCAGCACCGCATCATCAACATATAACTGGCAATCATTGAATGGAATTTCACATAATTACGTTTTCAGCCCAACAAATAGATAGAGATTATCTAAAAAATAACAATTTCTAGGAAATTATGTTTTAATCCGGTCGAATTGTAAATATTGTGTAGTACAAATACAGTTGTCTGTGTAGGTTCATATACAATACATTGAAAACGCACCGTGTAACCAATCAAATCAAATGGCGCGATGATTGGTTAAGAATTGATAAACGGTTTTTGAAAAATGATTAAATAACTAAAATATCAACACACTCCGACATGTGACGTAATCGGAACCGTTCGGGACGTAATGGTAATGAAACACGGGATTTCGCATTGGTATCCGGCGCAAAATATATCCAGTGGTCTCACGGCTAACCGAAAAGTTAAACGTGTCGATCTGGACGATCATTTTGGGAGTTTAAATTCGAGGAAACGCCGCCCGGTGAGAAAGGATGAAGGTATTGCCAAGAGCCAGAGCCAGCGAGAGAAAGAGACAGATAGCACAGAGTTGCGAGCGGGCATGCGATACGGACATTAAATAATTTGATTGTTACAAACTACGTACAAACAGCACAACACTGGTCATGCGATACTCGCGCCTTGGTACCTTCAATTCTTCCGCCGCACAGAGGGACAAATTGAGAAATTAGAAGACCTAAAACACCGAAAATATATCTTTTTATGTTTTAACGAAAAACTGAAGCAAAATCGTGCATAATAATAAATGTTGACTTGATACTTTAATTTACTTCTCCACACAGTGGGACAAATTAGCAAATTAGAAGCCCATAAATACAATAAGAGAGAAAAAAACTCTTCAACAAGAATCTGAAACAAAATCGTGCGTGTACTAAATTGATTACTGAAGGAACCTTACCCGACAAGCGCCCCAGGGAATGTATAAGAATGAACAAGATTAAGAAAGGGGTACTTGGACCTTTTTGAACATGTATATATCGTCTTAGGCTATATTACCTGTAATTGTTATAAATAAATATACAAATTATATATAAATAAATAAGTATAACGGACGGAAGAGAAATAAGTGTAAGGAGAATATGTGACGCAAGCGAACGAAATAAAAATGAGGAAGCCTGTGAAAGACGTATTTTTATAATTAAATATTAGGAGCACTTCTTTCCTAAGCGCAAGCATCAGCTTACTTATGGAAATAATATATTACATTGCACAAAATTATATATTGCAAAAACTATTCATCATGTAAATAATGTTAAATTATTTAACAACAAAAAAATACTACTTAATAAAGAAAGAAAAAAAAACATGGCAAAGTGGAGAGAATCAAATATGGTACAAAGAAAGAGAATATATTATGAGACCATGTATGCATGTGAAAGAAGCAAGGAGTATCTGGGTTGAAAATATGAGGATTGGAAAAAAAAATATTTTGACAGCAAAAATATTATCAACCTGACCTTATAAATACTAGTTCTTCGAGATTCAGTCTACAGGGTGAAGATTGCTCACACGGTAGCAATCCTGAGATCTCGGAGAGGGCACCAAAAGAAAATAAATAATTAAAAATAATTTTTCCTAATGCCTTAATTCGTCCAGTGTGCGCCCGGGTCTTTCGGTTGGCATTTGGCATTTCTTTCCACGCCTCGCAACACAGAACTCTGAACATTTGGCAGTCTTCCTTCATTGCTTTCTTTTTGTTTGTCTTTTTCTTCTTATTTCCATTATTTCTTATGGCACCCGGGCACGCGAGACCTCGGGGGAACCGGGCACCCGAATATTGGGTGACTTGTAACTGGTGGTTGGTGCCCGGTGTCACTGTGTTGTACCACAATGAGATAGGTTGAGTGCCATAAGAATAAGAAGTACTTCGATTTCATAGGTATTATAGATATGTTTTTATCGTTACAGGTTACAGCTTATTAAAGCCATATTTAGCAATCAGTCTGAAGTAACGGTCAACAAATAAAATAAGTTGAAAAAAGTTCAAAATTGTTTCAATATCATTATAATGGAATTCCACCATCATTTGTCAGTATCAGAAGTAGATATATCATATAATAATTTTAATAAAAGAAAATTATTTTAACTGCAAGTTTAAAAATTGCCAAACTATTTTTTCAAGAATTCAAGTAAGACTGCTGATGTAGAAACGTGGCTTTATCACGGACAGATCACCTAATTATACCCACAATCCTACAATTAAATTTAAAAAAAAAATAACCCATTGTGAAATTAGTAAGAAATTAAATAAATACTAACAGAGAAATTAACGTGAGAGTCAAAGAAGAAATGGAAAGAAGAAAGTTGTGATCACATGGTCACATAATACAGCACAAAAACAGAGAAGAGATAGTCACTAATCCTAGCAATCATCATCAACTCAATAACCCCTCATTATACCACAAAAACACCACTATATCATACCTATATCATCAAATCGCCAAAGCATCACAATAATACAATAATTGCGAACAAAAACACTGCGAGTGTATCATTACGCACATTCATTACCCGGTATTGTGCTTTAAAAAGGTTCGAAAGATTCAAAGCTCGCCCCAGTGCCACAACAGACTAAATAACAACACAATGCCTGCGGGTACAGGTTTAAATCTTGGCAAGATTAGGGTTGCCAGTGATAAAGATGAAAAAAAACGAACATTACCATTTTTTTCGTGAAATGAATTGAAGGAGTATATACATTTAGTGTATTACTAAAAACGTGTTTTAAATTAGAATTTCATACAAATGATAAACAAATATTAATGTTTTATTAAAGATACAATTATGTTTTTACAAACTAAGGTTTTTATGCAAAGCACAAAGGATGACAAATTATTATAAGCAATAATTATTAGTCCGAAACACAAATATACGCTGAAAAAATCTACCGAGAAAAAATAAATGCCACCGACGGGAATTGAACCCGTACTTTATTTTTTCTCTGAAGATTTTTTCAATTTATATTTGTGTTTCATGCTAATAATTATTGTTTATAATAGTTTGTTAAATACGAATGTACCTATTGTAAATGATTATTTATCAGTTGTATAAAATTTAAAACATGTTTATTAGTAAGTGGGTTAGTTTGTAACTAGTATTTTACAATTTATTTTAAAAGGTAATACGCAGTTTCTTTGTTTTTATTTGGTCGCTTAAAATTAGGCGAAAATCGACCACTTGAACCTTCAAGTCGCTGACACTCTAGGTTCGTTTTCGTGTGCTTGAAAAAAGTTGCCTTTCATTTGTTTCAGGCTTCAAGCAAAAGTAGACCGAGACGCCTCTCTGCGGGCATAAAACCCGGGGTTCAATTTGGCGTGGAAAACTCGAAATACCGTGTAATCCGGTTTTTGTATGAAAATGTTTACTAATTTTTTCGTTCGGAGTAATTTGTCGACAAAAATTTGAGTAGCATCTAGCGGCGGAAACTGGAAGCGCTCGCGGCGCGCTATGCGAAAGTGCGCAGATCTCTCTCCGGCCGCCAGGTTCGCCCGACACGCAAAAAAATGATTTAATAGGGAGAGCTTCGCGAAGTCACGTGATCAAGCAAAAACTACGCGGTATGCTTTTTTATAAAATCTACACGTTCAACTTGATGATTGCAATCCGTAGCATATACGCCGTCCGCCTTTAATATTATCGAAAAAAATCATCCTCCGAAGGTTAAGGAACGTTATTCGGCCGTCCCACAAATGGCGTTCGGTTCAAAATGTGTCACAGTAACCGGCCAAACTTTTGACATTTGCTATTTTAACAAAAAATGCCAACAATCGGGCTTTTGGTTAGTCAGAGATAATAGCCGATCGTAGACAAGCAGCGAAATGTTGTGAATTCAAAGAAACAATAAAAACTGTGTAGGTACTTACTTGGCAGTATATTTTTAAAAATCGATAGTGCTTTTGAACGAAATAAAATAAAGTTTGGTAAAAATAATTTGGCACGTGTACATAATGATGTAAAACGTTAAAAAAAATATAATTTATGTAATAACGTAAAAACAATTGAGCCAACGCGTCAACCACCAGAACGGTCATAACAATGCTGGTTTTGATTATTTTCGCCATGTTGATGAAGTAGTATAACCTCAGATGTGATTTATTAATCAAAAAAATTACAGATTTAAACGATTTATAAATAATACAGAAAAAAATTATTTAAAGTCTTCAATAATAACAATTACACAAAGAATAGAATTTATTGAAAAATAGAAAATTGTACGAGCATAAATAATATACCTCTTAATCTGCAAAATACAAAATGGACTTGTACACATGAAAACAACATTTATAAAAACGTTATGAGTACACGAACGCCATGCAAGACAACATAATAAATTATACACTATTACAGAAAAGACTGAAAAGAAGTGGTAAAAAAGCACAGGACATAAGGGATGTGAGGATATGCGCATTTACAATCTCCTTCCCGTAGCCGTAAAACGGACAAACAAATAAACAAATTTAGAATAAAGATAGATGAACAAAATTATAATGTACCGTGATGTGGAATAATTTTTAAAATTTTAAAATATATGTAGCAAACATACTGTGATATAAGAATAAGAATACTATTACACAATAATATTTATGATAATAGCATTGACTTATGTAGTTAGAAAGCGAACTTTGTATATTTTTAGCTATAATTAATAAAAATTAAATAAGAAAATAACATTGAACAACCTTTATTTGTTCAATTTATGTGATAAATTAAAATAATTGAGACAGGTCCTCCTTTAAGCCCTTGAGGTAACCCTGCTTGCTCTGTTCAATGGCGGGTGGTATTTATTACCGCTGATGAAGTGAGCTTATTATTAAAAGACGAACTGAGGCAAAAAGAAACAATAGAGCTCGGACAAAGTGTGGAATTGCATGCCAGTTCCACACTCCTCGTATAGCTCCGTTACACCTTGCGTTTCAACACTGAATTTCATACATAACAGAGGTATAGAAATACCACTGCAAGATACATTGCAACTTCTTAAAAGCAAAGTCTTGTAAAGAAAAAAGTAGTTACAACACAGCCCTCTGCTGTAGGATTACATCGAATGAGATTATTATTGATATTCATTGTTAAAAAACTGTTATTTTCATTTGTATTAAATGTTTGAACCGTGTTCATCACAAGTTGGGTTCTAATAAAACGGTTATTTTGTGTCAGTGTATTTCGGTTGAAATTCAGAATGATTCGATTCGCAGTGAACAAATTATGTTATCAAATAACTAGCTGACTGTACCCGGAGTTGCTGGAAATTCTCTAAATGAAAGTGAAAAACTCACAGAATTCCGTTGCGTACTTTAAAAGAACAAAGCGCACAAACAGACAGACGTGAATAGCGACTTTGTTTGATACCATTTAGAGATGATTAGAGATACCAATGTATTGTCACGATTACGTATTTACTAACAGTTAATCAGGAAACGGCCTGTAATCCCGTTTTTAGTTCATTATGATCGGGATGTTTCGGTATGTTCCCAAACGTTCCAGACTATTCCCGAACATTTAACAACATGCCATAATGTTCCGGGAGGTTGTGGAATGTTGTGGAATACTCTCAAATGTTCTGGACTGTAAACTGGTTCTGGTTCTGGATTATAAACGGGAATCTTCTTCATGGATGGGGGATAGAGGGCAACCATATCATATAACTCCTTTCATCGTACCGGGACTCGTTTCGAAGTTTTAGCGGCACGCACACTCTACACTTTCTTTTAAAATATAAATTGATTAATTAAAATAAAATAATCTTGGCACCTATTTTATAGCTTATCAGAATTGTTCCCATAATCATTTAGAATTTTGAAATAAATTCAAAGCAAATCCAAGTGGTAGATTTTATGGAACTGGAGTTACTATGGAAGTTATTATAGAATGTATTGCATTGCACAATTGCACATTGCACAACCTCTGCATACTTTCTGGTAAGAATTATTTCTTCTTTATATTATACTCGTTTATAAAAATTAATGTTTCTTTGTGTGTTCCCTAAAGACTCTAAAACTACTGGACCGATTTCGTTGAAAATCAAATTTTGTACTCATTAGTGCTAGGGGTATTTAGAGAGAAGTTTGAATTATAGAAAAAGTCGGGAATGCCCGAGGAAGACCTTACATACTTATTCAAGAAAAAATATAAATTTAAACTACAAAAAAAAGATATTTTCGAAACAAACGTGTGAATCCATAAAAGGAACAACTTAAAAAAAAACAATATTATAGCTAAGATTATCTGTGACAGTTTGCCTTGATTAACTTTTTTGCTTTCTTATAAAATAAATAGAAAACAACTTGTGTTTTAAATCGAGCGTTTCTAGACTCCGTTGTCAAGCGATTTTAATTTCTATTACCCACATTCGTGACGATATAAGGCAGAACAAGAATATACACATTTTTGACTTGTAGCTTACTCTTAACTCTTATTTCTGCACCAGAATAAGTTATGGAGTCGATATAATGTATGGTAAAAGTGTGGATTTCATGATGTTACACGATATGAATGGTACCAAAGACACGAATCAAATGATTATTTGAGGAAAAAAGCGGCGTACGTGATGAACGTAGAAAGAGGTGTGAGGGCAATGCATGGCTTAGAAGTGAATGGTTGAAGAATTCGAAGACGCCTGAGGAAGACGCGGCACGATCAAGTGAGACAAATACTTATTATAATACAATAATAGTATTTCCACACACTAGAATTCACAACCTCAAAACATTACCCCAAAATATTTGTGACCCAACACGTCAACTAGTAATTATTATAAAATATTCGTGACCCAACACGTCAACTAGTAATTATTATAAAATATTCGTGACCCAACACGTCACCTAGTAATTATTATAAAATATTTGTGACCCAACACGTCAGCTAGTAATTATTATAAAATATTCGTGACCCAACACGTCACCTAGTAATTATTATAAAATATTTGTGACCCAACACGTCAGCTAGTAATTATTATAAAATATTCGTGACCCAACACGTCACCTAGTAATTATTATAAAATATTTGTGACCCAACACGTCAGCTAGTAATTAGTATAAAATATTCGTGACCCAACACGTCAGCTAGTAATTATTATAAAATATTCGTGACCCAACACGTCACCTAGTAATTATTATAAAATATTCGTGACCCAACACGTCACCTAGTAATTATTATAAAATATTTGTGACCCAACACGTCAGCTAGTAATTATTATAAAATATTCGTGACCCAACATGTCAGCTAGTAATTATTATAAAATATTCGTGACCCAACATGTCAGCTAGTAATTATTATAAAATATTTGTGACCCAACATGTCAGCTATTAATTATATGCAGTGTCTTGTTTATTTTCTTATAATAAATGATCTAAAAGTTATATTTTTGCTTTGTTAGATCTGTTTTTTTATTTTACGATTACCGTTGCTTACCTCGCGGCCGTGGCAAAAAAAGCAAAAGTGAAATCACCAAATTACAGTAACCAACGGCCAACATTATTTTGTAGGAGTAATCGCAGACTATTATTTATTTGGTACAAATCGTATTCTTCTTTATTGCCGGGGATCACGTTTTCAGTATTGCGGTTGAAACGCGATGAAAATTAGATAAAAAGCCATTTAGTACGTAATTATATTTACATTTATAATATGCCAACGTTCCCCACAATGGAAATGTTGTGAAAGAACGAACGTTTCGATCGCTTTACCAATATAAAACAGATGTTTTTCAGTTTAAATTACGATTAAATCTTTCACGATATTCTATTTAATGTGACATATTAAAATACAAGATAGAGTTTTATATGTAACATTATCAAGAAAGGTTCGACACGGTGCTTTGTTAAAATAAATGGCTTAGTGTAGTAAAAAACTACTATCATTACTAGAGAAAATCATTGTAGTGTATTTGGTATAACGATTAACGACAACTAACTTATCAAATAACGATCACGTTGTTTCACCACAGTAGGTAGGGAGGATAAAGCGCCACATGACCCAACACAATTAGTTCATTGAATCGATTTAATTTAAATTTTAACTTTATTTGAATTATTCAAAGTATGTTCTTATTAGTGCCAGGAATGTTTTTTTGGTTGGTTTGAATGGTAGATGAGGCCGACTACGCCCGAGGAATATTTAACACAACATCTCTGTACCGAAATTAGATACGGGTCAAATTAAAGCCAATTAAATGCAGTTTTTTAACAGTAAAATTGTGGTATACATTAGTAAATGGTGGAAAAAGTCGGAGATGTCCGAGAAATAAATTAGCAATAGAAAAATAAAAAATAAAAAATTGCGGGGTCCACGGTGACTGATATCGCTGAAAATTTTAAAGTTTGTTCTTATTAGTGTCAGGAGTGTTTAGAGAGTGATTTGAATGTTAGAATGTTAGACGCCCAAGGAACATTAACACAACATCTCTTCACGGGAATCAGATACGGAGTCGAATTAAAATCTATGTAATGTAATTTTTTAACAGTAACATTATGGATATATTATGCAAATGCGAATGGTAGCAGAAGTCGGGGACGCCCGAGGAAGACATTGCATGATCAAGTGAATCAGATACTTGAGTCAGGACATGTGAAGAGTCAGAATAATAGAAGAGTATGTATCAGACGATGTATGAATGAGAATGAGGCAAGGAGTATGTGCTAAGACCGTGAGACTTTGGCGGTCCGTCCTAACTTCCTACCCCTGCAGAGAAACGGCGTGATGGTTAGTTAGTTCCCGTTAGTAGTCAGTTAGTTAGTTGGTATACAGTAGTAATGGAGGGAGAAGTTGGAGATTTGATATTCTTATACCTACTGTTCATCAGGAACGTTACAGCTATGGACTGATTAAAAATAGCGGAATTTTTTAAGTCCCATTGTCACAAAATAGTAAAGCTGCCCCAAGACCATTTACTGCACACGGAGAAAAAGATCATCTTAAAAAAAGTGACAGCATTCAAACTTCCTTTCAAGTAATGTTTCAATTCTGAATAGTGATCTTTCGCTAGGGCGTTACTGAAGGTAGTTATCACTCTAATGATCCTATTAAAAAAGTGACAGCATGCCAACTTCCTGAGAAAATATTAGACATTCAGAATATATCGAGAACGATCAGAATACGTACAGAATGTATCAATATTTGTGTTCCACCGTCCTCATAAAACATTCGTTTTTGACTGATACTTTGTTAGGAACTCTTTCAATTCATTCGTTATAGGCCTGCAGTCCCATTTTTATTAGGAAAACGAATAATTTGAGCATTTTTTAAATAAATTAACTGTATTTCATATCAGTATGTTATTACGTGCAGTTATTTATGTCGCCCTCAATATGAAATGCAACAAAAGCCTTCGATAATACTTCACATAGGAACGGTGTACATTTCTGCATCAGCTTGATGAACAACATAAGGTCATGTGCAGACTGTACACTGCACAGTATCCACCTGAAAAGGCGCACTGTTTAACGGTGCAACGGCGATGTATTGTCCGTTGCACAAATGCACATGCACCATTGTCATGATGCGATTCCTTTGTGCAGCAGGGGGCATACATCAGAAGCGGGATTGGCATGTTTATGTTATGCTTATAAATTATAACTCTAGCGGGATTTTGTAATCATATTATTAGAGGCATACGATTGAGCTTTTGACAGTCGACAGTATTGTGTTATATTTATTTGTGCATTTTGCAATCTGATACCCGGAGTGAAATGGATTACAATATCTCCCTTTATTTCTTCCAAAAAACATTACAAATTAAATGTATCATCATTGACAGCCTCCATGGTCGAGGGGTAAGGCTCTGGACTAACAAGCTGGAGGGCGCGGGTTCAAATCCCGGCGTGCGCAAGTAAATTTTATTTGATGAATTTGTGTTATTTCACAATTTACTAATTAAAAATAATATATTTGCGGCACATTCCAGAGTGGAAGATATTATCAGTATTGCCTTGGTGAAATGAGTTTGGCCGCGTTTGTTGACCATATCTGAATAGCCAGATACTTTCCCACCTACAACATACCTCAATTGGGGATGCCATAGTCTCACTGGCTCCAGATGGTTCAGAGCAGTTGTGACTCTTGGGCGGTATTTACATAAAAAACTAAATTCGGTTGTCTGTGACGTTGTGAGTGATGTGAAATATTAAATGCGTAATGCACTCAAATTTTTGAAATATTCAATGCGTAATGAAATTAAATTTGTATTTAAAATTTCAAAGTTCAAACAATGAAGGTGTGAATTCAGAAAAGCGATAAGGTGGGTACCTACCTACCCGTATTCAGAAAATTGTTTTATTATTGTTTAATTAACTAACTGTACTCCGGCACGCGTTGCTGTGGATAATTCTGTCTGTACAGATAGAAAAACAATAGCGCTTGTTGCTTTTAGATCCAACAGATGGGGCTATTTAAATACAATCTATAAATACACAATCTATATAATAATTTACGATTTTATTTGAATTTGAACAATTCTTCAAAATTAAAAGTTAATTTTCAAGTTTTGTGAAAGATTTTTTCAAGTTCTATTATTATATCAGTTCTGTTATGCAACTAGCCCATACTAATATAATAACAGAACTTGAATAGGACTTTCATCCGAAACAACCCGTCATAAGGACGAGTTGTTTCACAGAATTTGAAAAATTCGTCAAATTTTTAAGTTGATTTTCAAGTTCTGTGAATTTTCTATTCAAGTTCTGTAATTATTTAAGTTTTGTGAAACTACTGACTAATGAAGATATAATAACAGAACTTGATAAAACCTTCAAAGAACTTGAAAATCAGCATTTAAATTTGATGAATAGTTCAAATTCTGTGAAACAACCCGCCCTTACATTTTTATTACCGCTTATTATATTATAAGGATATGTTATCTTTTAAACATTAGGTGACCCTTAAAAAAAATATATATTTGTTTTTGGTAAGCAATGAATGATCCTGAGGAAATCTGCTCTAATATAATTATAATAATCTAAAATTTATTTCGTTCAAAAAATATGCAGGGAATTGCAATGCAATAAATTGCATAGTTATTTACAAAAATAACAAATAAATATACAATTATGTTTTTATTTATTTTTGGGGTGTTATGCCGTGTTGCGCTACCTCTTTCTATGGTCAACGTTTCGGACAGCATTACAGTGTCAACCATCAAGGTAGATGTCTAATATAGAATTTGCCATTCGGATCTGGTCAAAAAGTACGGTTAAAGCCATTTCAAGCAACGAATAGATTCTGTATGGTGGTCTTTCATAGTTTCATTGCTAAGATGTACAAATCTTAGACAAAAGAAATAACTACGTAGTTCCTAAGGCTACCAACAATAATAATCATATTCCGTTAAGTTACATTGCAGATCAAAACGAGCCAGTCAATTGTTTCCTGTTTCTAACATGGCCGGTGCACCAAAACTGCATCTATGGCTCATTAGCAATCAGTCCACAACCATGCCTCAAACGAATGCATCGATCGATTACCATTTCCTCGATCTAATCATTCAATCGATTCACATAATCTGCCGATGCAATCATCGAGATGTAGTTTGCATACTGATCGGTGTGTCAATCAAAGCAAGATTTAATTATACATTCTGAATTGAATGGTACTAGCGTTAGAAGTGGTGACTGTTATTCATATTACTATTGTCACTGTCCCAGTAAGGCACCTCCAAGTATATTTTTCTTTGCTTCGGAAGTAGTCAATACTCTCAGTATCGCCCATTATTCACAATAACCAAACTGTCTATGTTTTCGTATAAGTGCTAATAAAATGTTACAGTATTATAAAGAATCCCTAATGGAGGGCCGTATACTGCTTAGGTTTAATATATTTGCTCATAATAATATTCTTGCAAGATTTTTTTTAAACTGGCACCAATCCTCGAAAACACGGTCATTTTTCCATTTCGCGTTTAGTTGCTAACTTCACGTTTCTTCAGATTACATTTGCGATTTCATTGACCCGGACTGCTTTGAATTGCTATTTAGATTTTAAATATTCCTCTGATATAGTTGCTGCCAATGGGTATTACTTCTTTTTGCATTTTCATTGCGCGATCAATCGTTATTTGCCAAATCAAACAGATTTTTAACAAAGTCCGCGATCTCCGTCTTAATACCATAGTAATACGTCCCCAATCCTTGGGGTCGGGCGGTATAAAAATCTGTCAGCCACTAATACTGCGGTATTACGGTCGGTATACGCAGTAGGTACACATGAGTAACGTTTTCCACTAACCTGTTCTTATCCCTCCGTATTATCTATTATGAGTAAGGCGGAAGTGTTTTACGGTCAACTATTAAGATGATATTCGTAATTTGATAATAGATGTTTGATATTGAAACAGTTTTGTGATTATTCCAATGTCCTATTCAAATTGTCATTTCTTTTTGTTACTTTGCTAAAAGTAAGACACAAGAATTGAAAAAAAACCGACGACAGTGTTATTCATTTGTTATTTTTTTTATGATTCGAATTCTCGTCGTAGTTGAGAGTGCATGTTATTTCGCTGTTCGTACCAATAATCGCGTGAAAAGTTCATTAAATAAGGAAAATTTCATCCCCAAGTTCAATATTTTCATGATGTGAAAATATAACATTAATGCTTTGAGGATTCAATTCAATTTGTTTATTAATTTCAAAAACATTACAAAATTGTTAATTTCAATGCGTTTTTAAAAAATATATTTATAATAAGAATGCTTAGATTAATATGAACAGTGCGTATATCAACTATATTAGTGACAATAGAGCTTGCCTTTTAAAGGAAGCTTCATTGATGCAAAACATGTCGATATCCGAATTGATTCTGTTCAACAGCAAGATTACTCTCCCTACAGGCATGACCATTGGCAAGTTAGTTCTGCAGGCTGGGAGATAAAATAGTCTATGTTGTCGGTGACGTAGATAGAAATCGGGAACATAGAAATGAATGCTCTCCATGATGACCGAGTTTTCAAACCATCCACGAATCAGTCTTAAGAAATGTTTAACAATGCGCACATCTCTCCTGACCCGTAGATAGTTCATTCTGAGCATACCCAAAAGAAAGTCAGTGGGATAGAGCCACGGGTAGTAGCCCTACTCCCTCATATAGAGAAATCTCAAGAATTTCTTCTGAACTCTCTCCAACATAAGAGAATACTTGAACTGGTGTGGACTCCAAATCACCGACCCACTTTCAAGTGATGATTAGGATGTCTTGAGGGGGTTGTTTTTTAGAAAAGGAAGGAGTAAACATGGTATTTGAGACTCATATTGTAGAAGGGAGGAAACACAGAGGCCGGCAAATCGTTTCACAGCAGAGCTGTTGAACTCTTAAATAAGTCGTAGAAACTAGACCCGTTCTCACGTGACAAATTTTAAACATGTACAAAAATTGGGCGTGTTTCCCGACTATACACCTATGCTGAAGAGATCAATGATGCTAGTTGATGAGCATCTTCCATTGAAATACCGGTAGTACAACATTCTCACCTGAGCTCTAAATATTGCTGTTTCGAACTGTCAGATTTTGCACACACGCTTCCTCATCCTGTCAGCCAGCCATACTAGTTATTATTTCAATTAATAGATCCCTTTTGTCTTTTCTGGTGACCTTATTCTTGTACCCTCAATAGTTGGCCCCACGACACTTGGCCCCCTACAGTTGTTCCCTCGGACGGTTGATCCCTCAATGCAAAAATATTTTTACAACGAATTTTCATTCCAGACCTTTATTATGCGGTCGTACATCGTGTCTGCATACTTACTTTACCAATAAGGACGCACAACAGAAAAAATACTTTGAGGGATCAAGTGTCCGAGGGATCATCTGGCAGAGGGATCAACTTCCGGGGGATCAACTAGGCTGGTGAGCAACTGTCAACTGTATGGTATCGCCTTTATTAAATACTACATCGTTTGCCCTGTCAACACAGAAACAACACGTTTACTTTTAGCCCGTCATCCCACAGGTCGGTAAACAAGATCCAGGGCAGAAAAGTTCCACACTGAACAGCGCTGCAGACCGTTGCAGAATTCGGTTTATGTCTATTGCTTACGGACCCGTGAGACGACAGGCTTAATTTGTTTTGTGTTAGTATATCTCGAAAGATTTCTTTCAATAATAATGATTTGATATCATTACCTTACGCGCAGCCAAATTATCTATATACAGTTTGTTTATGACAAGAACGCGTGAGATCTTAACGCTACTTTCTCCTACTCTATTGAAAATCATAATGATAGTATTTTGACTCTACAACTCTGTAATAATCTATAATGTGTATGTGTAGTCTGACAAGTATTCCTATACCACAAATACAATTTTGGACTTAAGACTAAGACCCCGCATTCCAAATTTCTACCGATTTTAACATATTTTCTAAAACACTTCAAGCTCTTAAAAAATATATGTCATTTTTGAAGATAATTTCTATAAGTTTTCCTAGTTAAAATGGTAATAATTATATAAAATTCCCTCGATAGAAAAAAAGGATGTTCCGTAAATTATAAAAAAGCACATCTGGTTGTCTTATTTAACATGTTATAGGTGTAAAAATATCAGTATTTCTTTATTTTTGGAGAGATTTTAGCTCAATTTTAAAAAAGTCATCCTATTTTCAATATTTTAGCTTATTGATTATATTCGTATATATGTTTTTTGAATTCAAACTCTACCTCTAACATTTTCATATTCACATCTCCCTTTAAAATCACCTTCTTCTTCTTTTCGTACGCTTACGACGGAGCCTTAACGCTTTCACACCCGCATTATTGTTTCCACATACATAAAATATGTAATGCTTGATAATACCTCAGAATTTTTTTTTTAAATTTTTTTTTGTAGAAATTATTCTACATTAATTTGGCTTAACATTGAATGTCAGAGGGTATTTTTTTTAAATAGTAATGTAAAATAAACATAACACCAAAGCAATACAAATAACTGTTTCATATAAAAAATGCATATTTACAATGTAGTGATGATCACTGAGGTTTGAAACCAATAACATTTTAACTAAAATTCATTCAGAAATAAAGAAATAATCTAGGATAATAATCTTTAAAAATTCGCCATATCTACTAGTCAAAAATATGTCCGTCACTACCAGTGTTCATTTGAATGAACATTGAAATTCATTTACGATATTCTGGCAGATGACTGTGAACAGTGAATTGAACTGATGCTATTATTATAGAACACATTTTTATGCGTTAAAATATTTGTAATTCGTGTATAAAATATTGATATCTCACCTAAAATGAAGTAATTAATGACGGCAGAAATTCGATGAAACTTACAATCAGCAGATGTCAAAACATATATTATAATGTCTATAAGGGTGTGGTGTATAAACACACCAGCCGAACCACGACTCATAGGAAAGTACCAGCAACCGGCGCGAAACGCCGCTTGCATTTGCTTCTTTCCTTTTCCGTAATTCGTGGATCGTCTCAAGCGTTTTCGTGTCTATACGCAGCATAATACATAAATAGTCAAAGGCCGGAGGATTTACAGACGTAGGAAGTAGTTGACAATTACTTTTAATATAAAAATTCTGCGTTTAATGCATCAACATATATGATATATTATAGACACCTGAAAAATAATGTAAAACAAAAATGTGGTATCCACGTATTACGTAATAAATATTTCAAACTTCCAAAATTTAAATACTTCAGTAGTAAGTGTCTATCTGTCCATCCGTGTAGCATGTCAAACGTCAAACATTCATATAAAATTCAAAATTTAAACACTTGCAAAAAGAAAAAGGAAGACAGACAAGTAAACTTTTTATGTAGATATGATTGATGTTGGAAAAAGCGTGGAATATTACTGAAATATGAATTTAAAAGATAAACTAGTTTTGGGCATTCGACAATCTTTTTAAGTATCGCAAAAAATGTTAGAGATAGTAAAAATCTTAAGTCTAGAAGCGATTTATGAGATTCCAAATTACTTATTTTGTTTTTTTCACAAAAATTCATTTCATTACCGTGGTGTACTGTTATTTTCCTCCAATTAGCAATACACTTGGAAATAAGATAACCATTAGGGTATTAGACTCAAACTTCTGACAATTGTCTCTGTTATGTGGTACTACTGCTAACACCTATGGAGACACCTTAAAACGACATATATATTTCAGCCTATATTTGCGGGAACATTTTTCTACGATGCTGTTGTTTGAATTTAAATCCACATTCAAACAGATCTGAATCCTTTAGGGCCCATTTATGCGCCATACACGCACAACGAATGTGACTGCAAATAAAGCAATTTACAAACAATCGAATCGAATTGACAGTTCAGAGCGCTATTGTTAGGTGAACGTTCAAGTGGAAAAAACTAATGTTTTTCAAAGTTTTCATACGCATTATCCCGGCTGTAACATCACTATACAAAGTGTTATATTTTGACACCAGACCAACGCTGGAGACCCAAACTTATAACGCTATCGGTCCAATAGCCCATGACCAATTCGCTTTTAAAACTCTTCTTCCCAAACCCGAATCTTCCTCCAACCAACAAAGGTCCAGCGGAGGCTGAAGAATGCGATGTCAGCAAATCAGTAGAGTCGGAAGATCTCAGAATCGTTGTTACACATACGCTGGACTGATGACGGTGGTAAAAAAACAGTGTATTAGGAGCGGTAAAGCGATGACTTGCACGAATTATTTCATCGGAGCGACGGTACGAGTTGGTGCTTCTGGAATCATTGTACAATGTACGAGGCATTGATTTTAATTTTGATAGATTGGTGTTTGTGAGACAGTATCTAGAGTCTAGTAAGAAGGAAGATAACCACAATAGGGTTCCGATTTCAATCCTGATGTGTATCTGTGAGGCACGAAACACAACGTTTCGTTTCATAAAAACCAGAGATATTAAAAATGCACTTTTGAATTCTGGAACCATGACTTCATAGGTATATTAGCAGACAGCCGATGTCACGAATGAGCATGTTTAATTGGTGTGATTCTGTGAGGCACTAAGCTAGCAGAACGCTGTATACCAACTGTTTAAAAAACTGACAATAACTATATTTATAAAGCTGAGACGGCTTCACAGGTATAGAAGATATAATCGCTCATCCAGGGGCAAAAGGAATATAAAGGAGACAGCAGGAGTAGAGACGTTTTCTGGAGACGATGGTGATGAAGAAAGTTGGACTGAAAGCAGTACAAATGAAGTCCCGAGAAGATCCCTTTGAACGCATTATAAATGATGAGATACGTAAATAAGAGGTCGATTTAATTGTAATGAATAGGATTAAGAAAAGAGACGCTTTGATGGTCTGGACATGTAGAGCTGATAGAAAGAACCCAAAGAGAACACATGACGCAAAATTAGATGGAAGAAGATGTCGGAAACAACCAAGGAAGATATAGAATGTTCAAATAACACACGACAAAAGTTCTAATTGCAAAAGGTCGAAGTGCCAACATAGAGTTAAGTATATGGATTTCCATCCTCTCTTTCTAGCTGCGTAGAGAAATTATGGGAAAATTAGTTGACTGAGCGTAGTGAAGTCCAGTTTGAACTGGATCGTTTGGCATTTCATCTGTCTGTAAATGTGTTTGTGTGTTCCGTTTCCGGTTCAAGATGGTGGCCATGTTAGATACTATATTTACTATATTGTTTTTACTATATTGTTTTTACTATATTCCGCCAGATTTGCATGAGCGTGGATCCTCATACGAGCTGTTAAACCGGAATAATAGATATTATGGTACCTACCCGCCTGCATAAAGTTTGGAAAAATAGTATTTAAAATACCTACTTTCAAATCATTTGATTTTTCAAAATTTTTGATTTAAATTTATTAAATAAGAGAAAATTATATAAACTTGGAGTCACGAAAATCGCACGTCTTCTTAAATAAGTTTCAAGAGTAAGTTTATCCGAGCCCCCAATACATCTAACCCAAAGAATATTGACATCAATTAAAAGTAAATTTAACGACCTCTTATCAGACAATAGTTTTATTTTATAAGCGATACAAATTTTCTTGGGACTTAATAAAAATGTTGCGCATGTACTCTTTAGAGGTGCCACAACTTGTGTGATCTTCCTGTACTATAAAAGGAGGAGTTCAAGTCAAATGTAGGTCATTCACTATCCGAACGGTGAAGATGATCCATGCCAATAATTAGCGCTAGAAAACAACCCCTTAAAATGAACACTTATTTTAAATACCACTACTGACGAAACCGCTCAAGTGGTGGCACTACTGCAATCAGGGATTCGACAGGGTGTTGCTCAGCAAGCCAAAACTTGCTGCCGTTTTGTCGTTCGACGGGTTTTCCAACGAATTCAAGAGACTGGTGGCTTCATACGGAGGCGGGAGGACAGGGCGACGACGTTGCACATTTGAAAGAGGCGATCGCTTTATTGTCTCATAATATTTTGCAATAGGTACGATTTTTGTGACGCCGAGGATATGTACTTTTATACTATCGGAAGATAGGTGAACTGTACACCGAACTGCAAGTTATTAGGAAGCGAGGTGTACTGTTTGCAATAATATTGGTTGTTTATGTAGAATCTTAATGGCTACACAACGGAATGTTAAAGACCTCATCTCGTACATCTTAGGTCAATGGAATAATCTCGTGAAGATCAGAATAATAAATAACATATTATCAGGAAATCGATGGGCAATCATTATCATCTGATGAGAGTGTCACAAAGCCTCAAGGTGGGCCTGTTGATTGGTCCAGCCGCACCATCCATACAAGTACCAGCGGCACAATAATAACCCTTTCGGACCCTGTACTCACAATTGTGACGATAAGTTCAATATTTAATTTCGGATGGTGCAAATGCTTCTATAGGTTTGGGACCTGTAAGACTGTGAGCATGACTAGCTACTTGAAAAATATTATTTAACGGGATATATGATACGACTAGAAGAAGGTTCAAAATGATCTCGCACCAAATGCATAAAATGTGATGTCTACTTATGTCTAATGTATATGTCAACTGTTTCTTGAAATTTCATCGCAAATAATCAATGATTTTTGTTAACTTACTAATGAATATTTTGTTCTACCGATAACTTATTTTGGCACTGTTGAGACTCAGAACTCACAATTGTGAGTATTGCTTTTCCCAAGAAAATTTATTATTAAAAAATATTTTTCTTTTCCTATTTTGTTCATATTATTACAATAAAAAAATAAAAACTGTTTGTCAATAAAGCTCCGGTGTGAAAGGGTTACCGTAATGGCTCCCGTGTTCTTGCAGCGCATCTTTATCTAGAATATCGATTATATTTTATTTCGGCATTCTGTAGTCTTTCTCTTTCGCCTTTGTGTCGAGTCACCGTTGTTTTTGCAGGAATAGTCTTGTTATTTTGAAAAATAAATGAAAGGGGATTAATGTGTTTTTCATTCAAATTACAAAGCAGTTCTTGGAAAATAACATAATGGCTTTCGATCTTAGTTAATTTGATGTTTCGATTAATACAAAATTTAAAAATTATTAGGAAATAATAAGTTCGATTATTTAAAGTTATATTAGGAAAGTAGGGTTAGGTTGGGCTAACTTTATAATTGAAAAGAAAAAAAATATTTTTTCGAATAACATTTATTGAGTAAAACCTCAAATTGTAATATTTAATTATTGAAGACAAAATTAGCGATTTCTAAACGAAAATCTGAAACAGAAAAATCAGAAAAGTCACCGCGGTGCCCTGGCAAGGCAAGGGTCCTGGGTTCGAGTCCTAGATGTGACCTAGCATATATCCTTTTCTGATTTTTCTGTTTCAGATTTTCGTTTAGAAATTGCTAATATTGTCTTCAATAATTAAATTATAAAAGAAAACTCTATCGCCCATTTTCCGGGATTTATTAAAAAATAAATTAATAAACAATATGATATTCAGTTTAATTTTTGTAAGATTGGATATTTTCAACACTACGCAGCTCATATTATGACGCTTGCTGAAATGTTGCGTTGATCCCCGCTCAATGGAAAAGAATTTTAATTAGTTCAGACAAAGGGGTTTTTGATTATAGGCAAACGCAAGACAACAAGTTTCGGAGTAAGTGTGATCATAACACCTCCAAATGGAGAAAGCTGTGTGACGAGATCAAAGTGGGGAGGGGAAAGGACAAGGTTAATATACAACTAAACGTAGCTAAATTTATAAAGCATGTCATCAAAGACCAATTTTTCCCAATTTGCTTGGAACTGATTCTAGTATAAAACCATTCATATAGAACACAAGCATCCCAAATAATAACGAGACATTAACTTGTCGAAGAAATGTAGCGGATTCGGTAATGTTACTTATTAATAAGTTCGCTTTTGGAACTGCTCATATGGTCTCATGAAAATAATGATGTCTCGATTAGTGCCATGGTGAGTAATATAAACTAAACAGTGTTAGAAAGGGAGAACACCACGATTTGTATTCAAATCCAGAAGTTAATCACAGAAGAATTAAAATGTACACCTTTATGGAATCAAATTTCAGAAAAAATTATCGTAAATATATCGTAAAAGTATCGTAATTTTTTATTAATTATTTTTTATATTAAACGGCAAAAAAATGAGGTGACTTCAATGTTTATAATAAATAAAAGTCTAATAAAATGTGTTATTTTTCGTTACCAGTAATTTTAATTCAGTAAAAACCTAAGGTGTGCCATTTTTTTTTTTTTTCAAAGTGATACCACTTCTTAGGGCCGGTATTTCAGCATGCTCGATGCGTTTTGGGTCTTCGCATGACTTCAAGCAGATTTTTTTTTTTAATTTAAAAAAAAAAAAAAATTTTTTTTTGCTTGTGTTGTGATGCAGGACTCGCCGAGGAACCCACTACGCCTGGATAGGACCCAAACGCGATGTCAACTCAGCCACCGACCGGTCGAATCCAAAGTAATAACCGGTTTCAATGATAATACATAATGAAAAGAATTTCGAAACATTGGCTTAAGAGGAACCGCTGCACGGCATGATAGCCCAAAATTAATCACGATGAGACTTACGTTAAGCGGTACATTGTCCATCATCAGCGCAGATGTTTTTTTTTATATATAGAAGTAATATCGTTTTATAAGCGTTAAACCTCTGAATGTGGTTTTTTGTGTTTAGTTTTGATGTAGCAGTCTAAAAATAAGATGGCTTAATAACTAAATTAATAACTGTAATACTTTTGGCCGTTAAAATCTCAAATCATCATACCTTTAGTTATGTTATTTTTAAAACGGGGTCTTTGAGCAGTTGGAACGCTTGTGTGGCATGTGTTTGAAAGCCTGGTATTGCAACCGGACATTGTGAGTGCAGATGTAATCAATTCTTCAATTCGGTCCTCGCGACCGGCTTTTAATTACCCTGACTCAGCATGAAGCCGCCCGCAGCTGTGGGAGACAAAACCGTGTGTGTTCGCCTGTTGTAATGTTATAATACTAAGCGAGACTGGACCGCGAATCACAAAATGAGTAGGCCTGAACTTAAGGAAATCTTATTTACCAATATTAACCGCGCATTTTTCATTATTTCAGTATTCTTAGTTATTGTTGCAATTTTCTTAAAAAAAGAATTATTATTATATTCACTTTTTAAAAGGTAAACTAAAAGCCATAAATTTTAAACCCAAGGCTCCGTATTAAGCGTTCAAAAAGAAGATGATTGAAAAACGATTATAATTAAAAAGCGAAAATCGTGAAAATATTTAATAAAACACGACTTGTTTAAAACAGAGCGAAAATCTCTCGAAAATTACTTAATTTGCATTTAAATAAAAACTGTGATTATTTTCATACCTATAACATGTTAAATAACAGAAAAAAAAGTTTTTTAATAATTTCCAGAGCATACTTTACAATTTTTTCTATCCAGGAAATTTCATATAATTACCGTTTCGGCTCTACAAATGTAAAGATATTATCTACAAAAACAACGTATATCTGTTTAAGATCTTACAAACTTAAACAGTCTGTTTTGAATTGCTTCGAAATTTGATTTAAAATATTCCTCTGATAGTGCTGCAAATGGGTTTAACTGCTTTTTTACATTTTCATTGAGTGACCGATCGGTATTAGTCAAATCAACCAGATTGTTAACAAAGTCCGCGATCTCAGACTTATTACGATCGTAATAGGAACGGTTTAAAAACCTATCAGCCACTTATACTGTCGCATTATGACAAGATTATGAGTAACGTTTTCTACTAACCCGTTATTATACCTCCGTATTATCTATTATTAGCAAGACGGAAAGTGATCAAGAGAAATATGTTATAAATCGGTAGAAAATCGGAATGCGGGGCCCAAGGAAAAATGTGAATACCGCACAACTGATACCGTGTACTATCACAACTACACCCAAGCGTTTGGAGCCAGGAGGACTATTATTATTATTTATTTGGTACAATATTTTTTACATTTCAAAGTTTTCCAGTAATGTTGGCCTCACTGGGCCTTCATTTTATAATATGAAAATATAATACATTTAAAGAGAAAATAACACACCACAAAATATAATCTTGTGTGTTTGTGAGTGATGTGTTATATTGGTTTTGTGTGTTACGTGTAGGTTTTATTTTTAATGTATGCTATGACATTTTGGTAATATTGTCTTTTTTGTTCTTTAATCCATTGTGTAATTTTGTGTGTGATTTTATTTTTATTTTCCTCAAATTTAATTTCAAGTTTTACACTGTTGAAAGCTTTTATAGAATGTTATTGGTAGTGTCTTTGTCCAAAGCTTGAATTTACTGTCGGAGTTTTTATGTTTTCTTTGTACGCTCGTCTAACTGGTCTGTTAGTGTTATTTTGTGTATGTTGAAATTTATAATTTTGTCAAAAATGTAGTTAAGTATTGTTTTAACGTATAATTGGCGTATATCTAGTACGTCACAGCTGTTGAATATTTGGTCTGTATCAGTCAGTCTATGTTTTTTTATTATTACCTTTAAGATCGTTTTCTGTGCGGTTTCTATGTAAATGATAGCCGAGTTTGTTGCTCCTCCCCAAGCAATAATTCCATATTCTATTATTGATTGCCAAAGTGCAAAATATATTGTTTTCAATTGTTTTATTTTATATATGTTTCTTATGTTTAGGAAAATGTGTATTGTTTTGACTATGATATCCCCATTAGGGTATGTCATGAGGCTGTAGGGTGTGGGGAGGGGAAGGAGATGGAGAAGAGAAATCTTGAGAAATACCTACATAACGATTCACATCTGGTCACGAAACACAGGTAAAAGTTAAATCAGGCAACAACGCTGAGATTCAGAATGGTTTCTTTCACCAGGGCGACAGTCAGAGAATCAATCGCTCTGGTATGGAACCACCCCTGTTAAGTCCAGTGAATTTATTAAATAATCTAATACTACCTATTGGATAATATAATTTCTAATGCCCTTTGAACCATCTTCATGCTTTGACTTATTATTATCTCCCATTCTTACTTTTATATTATTATTGTCATTGTTATTGTCTTCGCTCCTCATTTATATATGCTCTCCTTTCACTGTCATCTCTGTTTATAAAACTTATTCGTGTAATTAATATGTTGCTAATGGACTATTTGTCCGTAAATAAATAAATAAATAAATATTTTTCAATTGTAATATTGGGTGTAAAACTAACTGGGACCGACCTAGTACAAACTATTATGAAAATTATACGAGTAGGTACATTGTAAAAAAAAAACCATCGTGAAAGAAAGCCCCTGTAAGAACTAGCACTGTTATCTTCAATTAAACAACTCTATTCGAAAAAATAGTCTTTTACATTCATAAATACAAAATACAATAAATTATAATAAACACACATGTTAGAAATACAAGATCTCAGCGTCAAAAACACACCCAACAAGCGACTACGAATAAACATTTTGACAAAATGCTTCCTATTCTACGATGCCATACAAAGAAATCCCACTGTCATTAAAAAAATCACAACTTGTACTTGTAACCAAAAGAAAGATAAAAAAAGGTTTATTTATATAATCTACGCCCATACGGGCTTTTACAGACTTTTGATATACATAATAGCTTAGTGCAATAGCGATCAAGAAATAAAAGTTTGCTATTAGATATATAGAAATTCATTGCAGAAGAATAGTATTATGCTTACCTTAGTTATTAATATTATCGAGGTAGTTATAGCCTTCTTGTAACTAAATTCTGCGAAATTATTGCCAACTGCATGTAATCTAGGTACAAGTGAGTATCTAAATGACTCAGTCCTGATATTGTTGTTGTAATTAAAATAATTTTCGATCGAGTAATTCTAGTTGGTTATGTTGAAGGTTATTAGGCTTAATAAATCAGGGCTGTCTATAATTTGATTAACAATTTAAAAAAATAAAAGTCAAGTCGGAAACGAGTCTTCTATCAGAGAGTTTTAATAATTTTAATTCTTTCATCAAGTGGTTGTAATTTCGAATGCATTCGTAGTATGAATAGTATTTGTACATTTACACGAATGAATCGATTCATATCGAACTTAACTTAAAATCACTAGTAGCCCTTGTGGGCAGTGGACATAATTAAAGAAAAAGACCATTCAATTTACACAAAAGCACACAAAACTTTCGACACGTCCAAGATATAAAAAATGTTTAATCGACTACCATTCTAACTCTATACTACTGACATTTCCAGTAACTGTACATGATTGAGGATGGGATCGAATCAAGATGAACCATCTTAGAAAGACGAGAAATTGTTTGGTGTTTGAGGAAGAGAGAGATAGTATCACATGCCTGTCTGCATTGTGTGGAAGTAGATCTACCTAGATCGAGGTGCGCATAGCCGTTGCGCAGCAAAATTAAAATTCTCAACAATTTGTCAAGTCATATCAATTAAGCAGACGAAGAGTTACAGTATTCAACAATACCGTTTGCTAGGGTTGCCAGAACTAAATAAAATATTAAAAATAAATATACTAAATTTAAAAAAAAATGTATTCTGATTGAGTCGTCACAAACGCTAAATTACTAAGAAAATGTGTTGATTCAAACGCTTTTAGTTTTTTAAGTTTTTAAGGCAACTGATTTCTTTTACGTGAAAGTTCGAACTAATTTTAATGCAACTATTTAATTAGTCTAGCTAAACCATTTTAATTTTTTTTAAAGGTTTTGACAATCGTTGGCTTAAGAAAAAATAGTATTTTTAATAATAAACTAATGTTTAAGAGACATGATTTTTCATGCATAGCACAAAGGATAGCGTATTATTTTTAGGAAATACTTTTTTTTTATATTTACTCCACACAGGACTTATTAGCATTCAACAACTATATAATTTGAAAAAATCTTCCGACAAAAAATACATGTCGCCGACGGGAATTGAACCCGCAGCCTTCTGAATTGCCGGTCAGGTGCTCCACCAACTGCGCTACGTCTTTAAAAAAATTTCACTTTATTTTTGCAGGAAAGGCATTGATAATGCAAAATCTTTTACAAGATGGCGTCGATACATATTATATCTTCATTTATTGGTGAAAATATTTTGAATTATTATTTTTATTATTAGAAATATTATTATTTTTGATGATAAACTATTCGATAAGAGACAAGATTTTTTGTGCATAGCACAAAGGATAATGTATTATTTTTAAGCAATAATTATTAGCATGAAACATCTATATAAATTGAAAAAATCTTCCGAGAAAGAAATATATGCCGCGGACGGAATTGAACTCAGTCTTCTGATTGCCGGTCAGGTGTTTTACCAATTGCTTTAATAGAAAAGGGAAAACAAGAGCAAAAATATAAAAATCCCGGCAACTGTGAAAAACTTGATAAAAATTAAGAAGAGTAATAATTTTTTTAATGGAAAGTTCTTTAACCGCTTTGCACTTTGTGATGACATAATTTATTTTATTAAAAAGACAAATAACTTATTTTACATGATGTTTTTTTACTATCATAATATACATGTTTTATATTTTTTTATACAACCTCTTTTAAATATTTTCCCATTAGACCAGTCTTTCCCTTCTAATGACATTGTAATTTCTAATTCTAACGTACTTTCCTCTCTTACTCTTCCCCCTACCCCTCCCTCTACCACGCTCCGAAGTTAATTTTTATATTTAGTGTACATTACTCCTGATGAAGTAAACACACGGAGAAAATTGAGTATTGCTGATTTATTAAAAATATCTTCAAATTATTGGTAATCCGGTTAAAAATGGGACTGCAGGCCGCTTCCTGATAAACTTTCAGTAAATTTGTAATACTATCGGAACACGTGTTAACGCACCTACGTTTGTTTTAATAATATACAACGACGAAAAGCGAAAATATTAGGATTTTTATGAACACTTGTTCCGATATCATGACAATACATTCGTATTTTACTAAAAGTTTATCAGTAAACCTAACAATTAATTCGTTAAGGGCCTTTAATCCCATTTTTAACGGGATAGCGAATAATTTAAAGAGAGTCTCAATAAGTTGGTAATTTTTTATTATCAGTATGTTTTCTCCGTGAATTGTTCACAAAAGATGTAGATTGTGCATAATTTATTTTAAAGATTTTTTTTAAGATCTAGCTCAAATTGAGGCCGTAAATTTTTTTAGCTTCTTAGCTCTCGTAATAAATTGTACAGTGCCCTCGAGGTGATTTTTAACAAAAATGGCGCTATGTAAGTATTAAATTAATTTTATAATAAAAATTAAGTGATATAAACTAAGTTATTTTTCTATAATAACATAAAAATAAGCAATTAAATGGTTCGGTATTTAAATATTGGGTTAACAAGAAAATCCAGCTATTAAATTAATGGGACATCATACTATGTTTTTGTCGGCAGTGAAAAAATATCAGGCTCAATACGTGGTTAGGTTTTGTTAGGTTGACAGGAGTTATTATTATTGTTACTAAAAATTGGCTGTTCAACTGACTATATTCGCCGACAGAAAACATTTTCACCTAAATAATTCGCTGATCATTTAAATGATGAAAATGATTAAATAAAAATACATGATATGGCAACCCTATCAGTGTTGCCAGACCACGCTGTTTCGCGTAGGTACGGACAATGAGTAAGACGATCATTATAATTAACGCTCTCGTCCAAAGCACCGCTACTCAGCCAACCAAAAGCATGATACTTGGTACTGGATCCATGTTGTGTTGTGTGGGCAGATCTAATGGGGAACCGAATCCAATGATGGGGAAACTGTTATCGAATAGTAGTTTGTAAGTATTTGTTGAGTGAAAAGAAATATTAGCTGTTCTAGCGGAAATGAGATCCCCGAAAAGTATTATGATACATAAATAAATATAAAAATAGGCTCTGAAAAAAATATTTTCCCTCACGGGTTATGTTATATTTGGGGACACTGTGTGGAGATCAGGAATGAGGAGAAACGAAAAGATTACCAGGATATTTTTTGTAATACCTGCATCAACCATAAAGCGTCCCTGAGGTGATATCTCACAAAAGCGGCGCTATACAAATTGTCCAATAAATAGATGTAAGCATTGTGAACATGATATTGAAAGTGTTATTTAGATGGTTTGAACGTACAAGTAGTCTACAGTGACAATATTTTGTTGAATGTTTTGTGTGCTTTTGTGTAAAACTTTTTCTTTAACGATGTCCACTGTCCACCAGGTAGTGATTTTAAGTTAAATACGATACAAATCGATTAATTCATGTAAATATACACATTTGATTCATGCTATAAATGGATTCATTAGACTTAATAATAAAAAATCTCTGTTTTTGCTACAAATACAAGTTATGATTTTTAAACGCAAGTGGGATTTTGTTGTATAATTCTGTAGAATAAGAAGGTAATTGTCTAAATGTTGTATTCGTAGTTGCTCGTTGGATGTGTTTTTGACCCTGAGATCTAGTTTTTCTGATTCTTCATGTATGGAGCTTTAAGGTATGAAAATGGTAGAAGGAAGAACTAAAGTAAACATAGGACGGGTTGTTTTACAGAATTTGAACGATTCATCAAATTTTAAAGATAATTTTCACGTTCTGTGAAGGTTCTATCCAAGTTCGGTTATTATTTCAGTTTTGTAAAGCAACTGATAATGACATAAGAATAGAACATGAATAGTACCTTCATAGAACTTGAAAATTAACGTTTGGACATGTCGGTTTTCCTTATTTTTTTTTATGCATCTTCCACCAATCTCCTATTGGATTGAGTAATCTTGTATATGCTGCTCTTTATGACGTGAAAAAAAATGAAAAGGTTCTGGAGAATATACGTCGTACTACAAGTCAATGGAAGTTATATATTTGTACAGCGCCTTTGATGTGATTTCGCACAAAAATGGTGCTAGACAATTCATCCAAATATTATTATTAAGAAGTCGGGAAGCCCTAGGAAGACACTGCACCAAATTATTCAAATAAATTAATAGGGGCACGTGAAACAGCTGTAAAAACAGAAGAATATGCATAAAGCAAATAGTTGTCGGGTTACGTCATTTCTGCACCTCTCCAGAGAAATGGCTTAGTTGTTAAAATATTTGAGAATAGTCATTATTTGTTTGTTGTTCTGCTAATGAGACGTGCGAAGTCAATAATGGCAACGTCTAGCGAGACTAGAAGAAAAGACCAACAGCTTTTACACTCTCAATATGAAAAGGCATCGATGGATACGGCGTCCCATACACCATTTATGCGGCTGAGAAATTGCCAAAATCTTCGATATACCCTTAAGTGGTCGTATTTTTTCTGTCAGACAAAACCTTTCATTCCCTTATTAATTTAAGTATTATTTCTTTACGGACAAACCATAAAGACGACGAGATACCACCAATCAATTTCACATAATGACTTTGAAGTAAAATTTAACTACATCAAATGCATTTAGATACCATCACTGCCAACCAAAGACAGATAAACCCATTAGATGGCAATGCATGTACAGGGTTTTCCAATAAGAGCTGTTATTTTGAATAGCCCGCTATTTCGGTAGTTGTTACTTTTGAAGCTGTCATTTTTTGGCATTTGACAAGTAGAAACTACGCCATTAATAAAAATGGAACGACACACGCTTCAACAACGCATTGAAATTATTAAAATTCACTTGAGTGAATCAAATGCAAATCATCTTGAGTGATGAGGCTCATTTCCACCTCGGTGGCTTCGTCAACAAGCAAGATTGTCGCATCTGGGGCTCGGAAAACCCAAGAATTATTGTTCAAAAGCCTCTCTATCCTCAACGTGTAACTGTTTGGTGCGGTTTATGGTCCGGAAGAGTCATTGGACCTTACTTTTTCGAAAATGAGGCTGGAGCAACAGTTACGGTGAATGGATTGCGCTATCGGGAGATGATTAATGATTTTTTATGGCCGGAATTGGATGGTATTGATTTGGACAGCGTTTACTTTCAATAAGACGGCGTTACGTGCCACACAAGCAACGAAACCATTGATCTTTTACGATTGAATATCAAAATAACACCTCTTATTTGAAAACCCTGTAGATATCATCACTGCCAACAAAAGACATATAAACCCATTGGATTCCAACGCTTCTTTCGTCGTTTGGAGAGGCACCAAAATAATGATATAAAATCATACGAATATGAGAGATATTTTAGGTAGGTATGTATAAATAATAAAACTTGAAAAATATGAAGCAAACGGAACATCTAATTTGGCACGAGCATCGTAACGGCAAGTTAAACTATGAAAGGTAATTTTATTTTAACTGCAGTAAAAGGCCAAATATATGAGAGATAGCAGTGGAGTGGGGCGATATTTGATGCCATGGTAAAATGCTACACAGTACTAATAACACACAAAAAAATACGTATATATTGAAAACAAAAGATAGAACCTTCGTCTCCTCCTACCTCTGGTTCTCAATCCAAGGTTGGCTATCATCGGGCTGATCTTCACCTTGTAGGCCGCAGCCAGCAACAAAGAAGCGGAACTGCACCAGTAAAGTAGGTTAGTTTAGGTTAGGTAAATCTTGTATAAATAGTCTCGGAGAGACGTCGTACGTACGTTATCGACATTCGCCCTCTTCATTCTCATATGCCTTGTCTGAAAACAAAAAAGACAGAAGATACTAGAACGTGACGTCACTTACGACCTCTCTCTGCAACAATTATATTTGTAGCTTTGAATAACGTGACCAATATATCGAAGTTTTCTTTAGTACAATTCGACTATTTTTGACAATTCAATGAAATTTCAAAACGGAAATATAAACAATTACATAATATACTCGTGTATATGGTATAAGACTAATTGGTTACGTCAATTACTCACTACAACTCTTATTTACACATTAATACAAAGCCACTGTACTTGGGAGTAATATATTTGTAAACCTACCTCTCGTCACCTGTTTTCTATCACCGCTCGCGCACAGGGCTGTTCGTTCTACCGGTTTTGAAGAATCAAACAATCGCCGACTAAGCAAATCATCAAGACGCGATAAAAGGTGTAAAATTGTTTTACGTCATTACATAAGTGAACCAATAATCCACTTTTCCACTATCCATAAAATAAAACCTGTGAAAACCAACCAGTACCGAGAAAAGAATTGTGCTCCAAAATTCACGGTGAGTTCCTTCAACTTACCTTTGCGATACATTTTCTCTTTGGTGCGATGGTTTTATTATATCTTTCATTATCAAAGGTCCTTCGATTTACATATAATTATAACAAATTACACATAAAAACGCCCTCGAAGTGATTTTTCATGAAAACGGCGCTATATAAATCAGTCAAATATTATTATTATTACCACTTATAGGAGATGGTAAACGAATAATATTAATGTTATGATTTCTGTAACGCCGTTTTTGTAAAAATTCGCCTCAAAGGCGCTGTACAAATATAAAGGTTAGGAAGTACCTGGCTATTCGAATCTCGTCACAAGGTGACATAAGTTCAAAGCGTTTATATATAGCTCCATATTGCTAGCCATATAAGTGTAAGCGTGGCGACGATATTCGCTGTGATCTGCTAGCCAGGCTATATTTGAAAATTATGCGATTCTCTCTCCTACTCGTAATTACGCGGCTGTCATCTGTCAGATCCCATACAAAGAAATGATATTCCGCGGCAGTTCCCCAAATGATCTGACCCCCTCTCCTGAAGAATATTATTTATTTATTTATTTATTTAGACGCCGTAAAAGGCTTTTACAATATACATGATTTATGTTTACAGTGGTTCACAGGAGCGAAACAGTATTATGTTAAACAGAATAATTACTGAGAAATTATGTTGAAAATTAAACAAAAATAACATCTGGTATACATAGGTACATTAGCATTTTTATTTTCAATCCATACAGTTGTAATCCATTATAGCGTAGTATGTCAGCTCAATATACAATACGTACATGCCACGTCCAATTTATGCGCACATAATATAGCGTAATGTGTTTAAGGCCTTATTCGTAAACCATTTTAAACATCTTTTCTATTCTGAATTTTACCACTGACTGCACGGCACGCCGCTGAGATACGTTTATAGAATATGAAAGAGAAATGCCGCTATGATATGAAATTTCGAATGCACATTACTCGACATTAAAGCTGGTATTTTAGCATTCATAGTATTTAGTTTCACCGGGTAGCTTTTGGTTGGAAAGCTCGGGTAAAACGGGGCTTCAGACGTGGTTATAGAAAACAAATGGCCATTCAAGTAGTCACGTTTGACTGTCTTTACCTTTGATGCAGTATGACAGAAAGGAAAGGCAGCAATACGAATGCGGTGGTTGTTATTAATATACATATTGATAAGGAGTACATAGACCCATTGTGTTATCTGCTAAGTTTCGATGAAAGTCTTTGACACACGGAGAAAACTTTCTGATAAAAAATATCGCAAATTTATTAAGAATAATCTCTTCAAATTATTCGTATTGCTTTTAAAATCGGAATTATAGCCGTTAAATAATAAATTGATAAGTATTCTTATTTATATTTTTTATATTATGGAAACAAACAGTTCATGATTTACAGAGATGAAACAATATACAGGAATAAGATACTTCATGATGGGTACGTATGATATGTTTCCTTGTAATGTCTGCTAAGTGGTATGTTTATTCCTTAATTACCAGGTGATTTTTGTAGTTTATAGGTGTGTGTGTGACGTGTGTAATGTATGTTTGAGTGTTTGTGTGTGTGAGGGTGTGTGTGTGTGTGTGTGTGCGAATTGAATAGTTTAAATTATTGACATGATGCCACGTTTGAATTTGGGCAGTGAATCTGAAAAAATGTCAGTTGACAAATATTATTTAGAGTATGAAGGGCTCGGTTAATTGACGAATTAGATGCTGCATTTGTTTTAGTACAATCAATGTCATTATAAACTATATGTAAATACAAATGTCACGATGTCCCAACGAACACATGTTCATAAAACTGGTATTTTTTTTGGATTTCGTCCTTATATATTATTAAGACAAACCCATGTGCATGAACACGTGTTCCGATATAATTATGAATACACTAACACTATCGGAAAGCGGCTTGCAGTCACGTTTTTAACATAATTAACAATAATTTGAAGAGTTTTTTTTTTAATAAAAATGTAAAAATGTATTATTGTATTATCATGTATTCTATAAATAAATAAATCAGTCATTTTCATTTTTGTCTGTGCAGTAGTCCAGTTCAGGAAAACCTAACGAATTGATTTAACGTCAAAACACGTGAAAAATATTTTTACTATGCCTTCCTAAAAAATGAAAAATATAAAAAAAAACCAAATGTAGTTTCCCTAGGGTAGCTACTTACATTCAGAGTGCTTGCTTACTCGAGAAACGTTGGGTTAAGTTAGGTTAGGTTAGATTATGTGGCTTGGTGTAAGTTATTTGGCCTTCTCTCTAGGTTCCATAACGTTGTGTTCAACTCCCCAGTATTTGATAAGTCTTCCCATCAGCGCACACAGGCTTCGTAAATGATCAATTTACGAAGCCAAAATGACTACTTTATTAATATTTCTATTTTTGATAGTGATTAGATTATTCGTCGTAGAATTCCATTATATTGATATATTGAAACAATTTTATAACTTTTTTTCACTTATTTTATTTCTTAGTCTGAAGATGGCAAGTTTTTAAATTTGTTGCAATATATGATAGAAATTTATTTTTTATTACATTTTATTTTGATTAATATGGTTCCTACAATCCAGCTTGAATCTACTAACTGGTGCAGACTTTATAGTTTCTGGCAGGGCATTAATTGATTATGTGAGCCAACTGGGTGCTTTACCCATGCTGAAAAGAAGAATTATCAGTTTTTTTAGTTAAGTTGTACATAATTGCTAATTATTTTCATACATATTTCAGATATACCTACGGCACGTAATCATATTTTTTTTATATTGTGTTATGTATTTGATTAAGCCCCCGCATTCCCAATTTCTACCAATTTATAAAATATATCTATTTAACAATTTAAGTTCAATAAAATATATGTTATTTTTGAAGATAATATCAATACATTTGTTATGACGAAACGTTAATTATATGAAATTCCCTCGATAGAAAAAAATCGCAAATTAATCTCATAAAATTATTAAAAACAAGTTTTGTTCTGTTTTTTATTATGTTATAAAAAGTCTTAGCGTTATTTAAAGATTAATTAAATACATCAACTGTTTCAGAAGTTTCATTAAAAAAACACCATTCCACGTGTCATGATATGCTGTGCTAGAACATCTGTTCTGACGTGTGGTATCTTAAGCCCCCGCATACTAAATTTCTACCTATTTATAACAAGTTTCTAGTTAACTTTTTAAGTTTTTAAGTTCCAAAAAAATATGTGTTATTTTTGAAGATAATATCTATACATTTGTTATGCAGAAACGTTAATTATGTGGAATTCCCTCGATAGAAAAAAATCGAAAAGTAATTTCCGAAAATTATTAAAAAAAAACGTTTTGTTTTGTTATTTAATACGTTATAGGCATGAAAAAAATCACAGTGTAGATATCTTTAAACGCAACTAAAGCATTTGTCGAGAGATTTTTGCTCTATTTCAAACAAGTCGTGTTTTATTAAATATGTCAACCATTTTTGTTTAGTTATTATCGTTTTTTTAATATTTGTTAAAAAAACGATAATTAACATTCATATTTACGTATCAGTTTCAAACCATTATTCAACGCTTACTACGGAGCCTTAAAAACGAATTAATCATTTGCTACCGTTTTCTAATATTTGCTAATGATTTTTGAAATTATATCAATTTATACGAAGAAGACAATTTTACGGTAATGATTGATACGTGATTCTAATATTTACAAATGACAATACGCAAGCTTCAACAATAAATCAAATATTTGACTTAATAAATTGGGTTAATGGAAACATAATACTTTTACCGGGAAAATTGAGAAAATTTGAAAATAGTAACGTCACTCCGCTTCCGCAGAGAAATGCACTTTGCATTGGCTTTACCGAATATCTCAGAAACCCAAAGCCCGCTCGTATATTACTCACGTGTCGATAAAGGCTGCATGTCCTTACACATTACTCAACGCGAAAGCCCAATCTGCCAGCGAGAGACAAAGAAATTCTAAGGCTAAGAAAACATTATAATACAAAATGAGTTTGGAGTGAAATTAGAAGGGTGGTGGACTTTTAAATGACGATGGAGCGATTATTATTTTGACAAATGAACTGAGAAAAATGATCCTGTTAAAAAAGTGATAAAATAATAGTCATTCAGAACATATCGAAAACACGTGTTTTTTTACTAATAAACACGTGTTTTATTTTATTGTCATTATTTGTTTGAATACGTGTTCCGTCGTCTTCATAAAACATTCGATTTTGACTTATACTTTGTTAGGAACTCCGTCAATTCATTTGTTAAAGGCCCGCAGTCCCGCTTTTAACAGTAAAAACAAATATTTTTATCAGATTTTTAATGAATTAACAGTATTTTGTATCAGTAAGTTTTTCCGTGTGTGATTGATTGATTGATCAACGAATCAGTAATCGTAAGAGAATGGTATTTGAGTACGCAGATAATAAAAGTGATTATTTTATTATGTACACGGAGATAATGAGTGTCGGCAATTTATTAAAAATCTCTTCAAATTATTGGTATTCCGGTTAAAAGTGTGATTTCAGGCCGTTTCCTGATAAACTTTTAGTGAATTCCCAATATATTGGAACAAGTATTCATGCATCTGCATTTACCTTGATAATACAGGGTGTCTGGGGGTAAAGTGCTCTAACTTCGATAGGTGACTCTACACGATGGAAGAAGTAAAAATATAAATATTTTTCCAAAGAAGAATATGTATTTTCCCATACAAAGAATTAAACTTTTTAACCTAAAAACTATCTTAAAACGATGGAATTTCGAAAAAGTTTTTATTTTTTACTTGTACTATTGTGTAGAATCACCCTCGAATTATGCGCACTTTACCCCCGGACACCCTGTACTGTATACAATGACTAAATGAGGAAATATAAGGATATTTATTATATTTACACGTGTTCCGACATCGTCATAATAAATTCGTATTTTACTAAAAGTTTATTAGGATGCATGATCCGATTTTTGTTGACTCTATAGAATTAAGCGTAATCTATACCAGCGCCTAGTTAAACCCACAAATAATGAAGTTTTAGTGATTTGTCTTATATGTAGTATTATTCTAATTTCAATATTATTTTATGTTACTGTTATATATTTTACTAATATTGTTTCTTATTCAGTTTATTAGTTTACTGTTATTTCATGCTTTTTTAACATAATTTTGTGTATAATTTTTGATAGCTCACTAGGTATATTCTGTTCTTAATAACCATCTACCGGCCGGGCGTTAAACCAAATAATAATAAAAAGTTAAAGAATCATTCGGGGCCTGCAAACACCCTTTTTAACCGGATCACGAATAATTTGAAGAGATTGTTAAAAAATTATTTAAAAGATTATGCAAAGTGTTATAAATTAATAATTCGTGCATACTCTATAGCTTGTCTGATATTGCGATTCATAATACTTATCAGTTCCAATAATGAAAATTAAAAGTTTTTAATTTGAATAGTTTTACGCACTAAGCGGGAATACAAATTAAAATTACGCACCCATACACCGACAACTGAAATTAGTATGTTTAATGTCGCAGAACAGCAAAAGCCAGAAAGTAAAAACAACTTTTTGAAAATATAAAAATTATTTTAATAGTTTTAACGAAAAATTCACTATTACTTCTGAGAGTTCTAACCGTTTATTGTTTTCCTAAACACATGTTAATTCCATAAAAAAACTTAATAATACTTTCTAATTGCAGCGCAGTGATTTGTTTCCTCGTAACGACCTTTTTGCTTTTTTATCAAGTGTCGGCGATTAAAAATTTGAGGCCAATTTCGGGCTAGTTTTTTTTGTTTACATTTTTAATTAACGTTGTTTATTATCGGGTCTCGATTTGAGTCAGTTTTGCTTTTTTGCATGTTTTTATCGGCACATTGCTTTGTCGATACTGGATATTATAATATAATGTTATTTTAAGCTGTTCACTATTGCGCCAAATAATAAAAAATGGTGCGTTTTACTTAAACACTGTAGATTGAGAATTTATTTAAAAAGGGGAAAACGGTAAAAAATTTTGAGCTCAAATAAATACGATAATATTGCCAAAAAAGAAGGGAAACAAATTCCGGGAAAAAGTTTTCCAACATCAGAAAATTTTCCAAACTTCACAGTTGTTGAATTTTTTGAAAAACAAATCCCATCACGAAAAATTTTCAAACTTCAAATAATTTCAAAAAAGATAAATGTTTTTATAAAAATTTCCTAACTTTTTTTCTGACCAATTTTCCAGAAGAAATTTATTCAGAAAAATAAATTTTTCTAGGATCGAAAATTTCCCAACATGAAAATTTTTTAAACACGTATAACAAAATCAATAAGACGAATGTCTAAAAAAAACATAACGTTTTCCAAAGGCAAATAAAAAAAAAATGAAAATAATAAATCTAACTTATGAACACAACTTCATGTACGACGATAATCTTCTTACGTTTATTGTCCCGGTGTCTTTGCTGCCACTGGATCGCCCGATATGATTTTTTCAATTGGTTCTTTTGGTTTTTAAAAAAATCGAACATTTGATCTGTGCCCATGAAAAAAAAAGTATCGAAAATGATATAGTATATCATATGTAAATGGTAATCATGATATTTTAGAGTTCTCAAACTGATTTTGGACATTTCTATAGGGGAGATTAGAGGGTAGAAACTGGAATTTTATGTGGGTAATACACAATTTCGAGGGGCGTTCTTTAATTTCTTGAGTTCTGATTGGAAGTAAATTTCTTCGTTAACGGGAGTTTATTTTAAATAAGTTTTCATTGGTCCAGTGAATTTCAAATGAACGAAGTTATACGACACACATATTATATTAGGAATTCACAAACGGTCTTTATCTCAAAATAGTATAAAATAAAATCGCTATCCGTGTCTGTCTGTTTGTGGTTGTCTATAGGATTATCATTTAGTGAATTTCTCCCGGAAGGTTTATATATATAATCCAAGCATATTATATTTATAGAAAGTAGAGACAAGTCGTAAAAATATTTTCGGACGCTTACATTTCTAATGCTGGCTAAACCTTGTGAGATACCTTAAAATAATGTACTACGAAATTGTACATCTTAATAAGGCCTACAGAGTAGTAGACGGTGGTTTATGTCTATCTCCTAAGGATAACCCCCAGCAACACCGGGTACACGTCAGCTGCCATTTGGATATAAAAAATGAATAGGTTTTATTATAAGTAAATAAATACACAATCTAATAATTGCTTTGTACATACAAAGGGACAAAACTCTATTATCAGGAAACTTTACTAAATTGGGAGAACATTAACTATAGGTAATAATAATAATAATAATAATAATAATTGGATAATTTCTAGAGCGCCGTTTTTGTGAAAAATCACCTCAAGGGCGCTGTACAGTTTATTTCCTAGGATCTACATTTGTTATTTAGACCAACTGTGCCAGCACGAGGTTCGTCATCCGTTCAGGCATGTGTCTGCCGCCAATATAGCGCTGACATGTGTCTGCTGCCGATAAAGAGCGCCGACACAACATCCTCACATAGACAACAAACCTTGGCAGCACCGCTGTGACGCTCGACAAAGACAGAAGATGGAGACTCTGCTGCAAGAGTCCTAGGTAGCGAAGGAACTGTACCAGCTGCTGCAGGGAGAGAGACTACCCCGTCCACCAACTGTGCCAGCACGAGGCTCGTCATCCGCTCAGGCATGTGTCCGCCGCTAATATAGCGCTGACATGTGTCTGCTGCCAATAAAGAGCGCCGACACAACATCCTCACATAGATAACAGACCTTGGCAGCACCGCTGTGCAAAATCACCACATCCTAGTCTACCCTAGTCTCTCCAGTCACCTCCCAACCTTTCATGCCACCTAGTGCATCCTCTCGACCCTTTCAGACTCCTTCCTGGCTCCAATATCTAAATAAAATCCAGCAAAAAAAAAATAATAAAAAAATAAAATTCTTTCTATTGTCGTGATCCGACGATTTCACACCTCTGTCTCAGACCCTTAGGGCTCGCTTATCGCAGGCTATCATAAGCAAAATCTTGAACCAAAGTCAAAGTGAAGTTTATGTGTGTCATCTGTAACAAAATACATAAACAAAAACAGAAAATAAAAACAAAAAATTTAAACAAAATATGGCTTATCTGTCCTCCAGGCAGACCTCCTCGGTTGAAAAGGTCCCGTAAATCCCGACACCACTTGACACTTGAGTCAGGTATAAAATCTTCGACTGCACTGAGAATCTTTGTTCTAGGTTCACTTTCAAAATTTAATCGGTTTAAAATGCTATAATAATTGCAAATTCCGGCTAAACGGTAGAAGTTACGCGCATTTCGTGAAATAAGAAGGTAAGCACTATAAAACACGGATGCTGAACATTTTTCTGCGATCTCTTAACAAGGGAAACCTTCTGAAAGGATTAAACAAACTGGAGCGGTTAAAACACGTCCGCTCTCGTAGGCTTTAATTGAATTTTAATAAGTATGCTAATAAACAGCAGACAATATATGTTTTAATCTATTATTTTATTTTATTCTTTCTCTTTTCTATTTTTTCTTTTTAATTTTTAACTTTAAAAAGAAAGACAAACATTTTACGGGTACAATTTTTTTATTTCATTCATGTATTTAACGCCCAGAGGGCTTTTACATGGTTGGTAGTATAATTTTAATTTGACAGATACTTTGAAACATAAAAAAATAAGAATAAAATTACATTTGATAAAAGCTATGCAACAAGTCATACAAACACAAGAAACAAAAACAGAAAATTACAGCTATTTGTAAGTTTACATGATGTGATTAGGAGTATTGTTGAAATAAATGTTTTAAATGATCCACAAAACTTGCCAAGTTGGTATTGAATATGTCAACATCACCCAAGTAATGATTTCCCATGGTGTGAAGTCGTTGTATCGGAGAGTGGGCAATGTAGTTACGCTTATGTGTGCTGCTGTAGAATATTGTATTTTGTCGTGTTGTTACTGAGGGTATATGTATGTTTATAAGTTGATGACCTAACAATATTTGAAAATCTCCTACTACCACCACAAAGCGGAAAATGTTGCTCGTATTGTGATGGAGGACTTAGCCATCCGAGGAATTGAACACAAGACGCCTGGGTGGGACCCAAACGCGATGCCAACTTAGCCACCGACCGTATTATGTAGGACTATAATATGCATTGACTAAATACAACACATCAATGATAATATTTATTATTAGTATATTATGTAACTTTCATTTCAATAAGTGTGCTAAACAAACATGCCATACGTAGTAATGCAAAATCGTGTGTTTTTGGTTTGAAAATTTGATCGCCTAGAAAGGTTTCAGATGCTTTAATTAAATACTGCGAGTAGAATACATCTTGGCCTTTGAAATAATCGAGTATTTTTTAGATAAGTCTTTTTATAAGCCCAGAAAAAAATAATGTATAAAGCCTATGAAAACTGCTTTAAAGTTCAAAATCTCCTACTTACGAACCCATTTTCGGTTATGATTTTATTGTATAATGTGGTAAATTAAGTTATTTATAAAATTATCGAAAAAATTAATATTTATGCCTGAACATCCACAAAATAAAATAAAAGGCACTTTTTGGCCATATTTTTTTCATGCATCAATCAAAACAGGCGGATGGTGCTAAGCGGGAATTTAAACCTTATCGCCATCTACGTAAGGGTTGTTATTGATAGCGGCCCAATTAAAATATTACACGACGACGTAGTGCATCGCCTTAACTTTATGCATTAATCCATTAATTATTTTTTATTATTTATTTGACTGTCCTAAACCTGGAATTCCTCCTAGTTAGACAAAACAAAACATTTTACAAATGTACAATATCCTGAACTATATAACCTTAAAAAATATGTTTATACCTACAATGTTAAGAACGTTAAAATAAGAAATCTTGTTCTTTAAATGGATGATTCATTTGTAGTCCAATAGTAAAAAAAGTACAAAACATATCCAAAAAAAAGGTGAACCGGCTGTTGTAACATTAGAATGACGCCACTAATTGTTTTACTTGTAGTGGCTTGCTAGATATTCCTTTTGATTAAGGTCCGGTTCGTATTAATGTAGATTGATAATCAGATGCCATTATTCATTCGAGATTAATGTATTCTTTGGTACTTACTTGACCACGAGAGTTTTTTTTTGGTTGTGTCTGTGTTGTTCTATGTAAATCAGACATAACATGAATGCCATTTTATGGAAAAGTTAGAACTTTTTTTATAAATTTATATTTTGTACTAGTTATTTACGTTCCTTTCAATAGGGTTTCCTGTTCTGGGGCGGACTGTAGCTTGCTGTGTCATAATAATATTTTGATCACCTAAAGGGCACTGTAAAATCTTAATATATAAAAAAAATTGTCTGCGAATGTTTGCCCTCGTAAAACTCGAAAAGTAGTCTACTGATATCGCTGAAAATTTCAATGTCTGTTCTTATTAGTGCCATGAGTGTTTAGAGAGTGGTAGAAGAAGTCGGGGACGCCCGATAAAGACATGGCACGATCAAGTGAACCAGATACTTGAGTCACAAACCATCATGCCGTTTCCGCAAGGGTAGGCAGAGACGACGGACCGCCAAACAACTCCTAGTCTTCTTCAGAAATCCCCAACTTGTTCTACCATTCATATTCTCCTTACACACCTTTTATCATTCATAGCAAAGAAATTAGAAGAACGAGATATGCTATGTTGGCCGCCGGACCGTAGGCGGAGTACTACCTAATTAGGGTACTTTGAATACTATCGGGACGTGTACGTACAGAAATCTGTTCTATGTATTAGTGCGGATACCTTAGCGTAAGCGAAGGTGTGCAGTAGTATTGGTGAACAAAACCGGCGACACTGGGCAAAACAATTCCACACAGTATGAACTGCTCATAGCACATCTCGTTCTTCTAATATCTTTGATTCATACCCTCTACACGACCAAACCATCTAAGCGTCCCTTTCTGAATCTTATAACTTTCAACTTATTTCACTTACAATAAATGGCATTGCATTTTTTGCGGATCTCCACATTTCTCAAATACATGTTCTCGGGGATGTCATTTCTACAGTAAATGTCATAAATGAACACTTTGTGTAATTCCATCAGCAACCTAATCTCACCCTTTACACATGATTTCATTCCTGAATTATACATGGTCTTAGAACACATACGACTCAGGGATCTCATTTCTATAGCATCAAGACAAAAATAAACACCTTGTGTACTTCAATCCACAAGTTAACATCACTCTTCACCAAAGATATTAGAAGAACGAGATGTGCTATGAGCAGTTCATACTGTGCGGAATTGTTTTGCCCAGTGTCGCCGGTTTTGTTCACCAATACTACTGCACACCTTCGCTTACGCTAAGGTATCCTCACTAATACATAGAACAGATTTCTGTGCGTACACGTCCCGATAGTATTCAAAGTACCCTAATTAGGTAGTACTCCGCCTACGATCCGGCGGCCAACATAGCATATCTCGTTCTTCTAATATCTTTGCTCTTCACACATGTTTTCACACGTGGATCATACATGGTTTTAGCAAAACACACACACCTCAGAGATCTCATTTCTACAGCATTTAGTCATAAATAAACACTCTGTGTAATTCAATCAACAAGCTAACCTCACCCTTTACACACACATTTTAAAAATTTTACAATATTCAGTTACAAAAAAAATTATATCCGTCACGGGACGCCTGGCAGATGTGAAATATCGAAATTGATTTTTATTGAAGGAAGTGAAAATTTAAGTAAACAAGTCTCTTTATTGATAATAAAAGAATTATTTTATATCGATTGAAATTTACTACCGTTTAGGATTGCCAATTTGAGTGAAAATAGAATCAAATATACCGCACAGAGTTTTGGCGACCAGGAAGCTGGCCGAATACAGCGTCGTTCCGTGCAAGAGTCAGATTTACCCCCCTAGGAGCACCAAAAGATGTTTCAAATAAAACAAAAATTAAAATAATCTCTCGATAGCGGAAATGTAAAGGACTCGTACGGAATAAATAAACAGAATTGACCCCGAGCAACGAGTATTGAACGGTGCGCTCTTCGTGTCGGGAACATCTGCCGCAGAACATGATCGTTCCTACCACAATATACTTACAGATAATATTCGTATACAGTCAACATACGTAGTTACAGGTTATTTGCTGACGTAACTGTTGAGGATGAAGATTAATTATTATAAAACTACTCGGTGAGGTTGTATTTTCAAATGTTTCTGGCTTTCAGTCTTCACAAGTCAGGACATCATTTCAAATTATGGAGAGAGGGAAGGTGAATTTATTCATTAGTCCCTACAGGACGAGTGAAGTTTAATAAAAATCTCATAGCCAAATTTAATATTGAAATAATAAACACACTTCTACAATTTTAACATTTTTACTTTTGAATTTTCGTGGACAGTAACGAAATAAGTTTAAAACTTTTAAAACCTAGCCCTATACACTGCAAACTGCAGTGCACCTGAAGATAGTCATTTCACTGGACTGCAAATGTAGCCAGCCGGACAGTAGGGGTTAATTTTTTTAAAAGGAAAAATTTCAAAATTTTATGGAAGATTGGAGTCGAGTCCAGGGTTAGAAGAGATGAGATGTTGCAATTTCGGGAGGCAAGCACTTGAATACTATAAAGGTGAACAGGAACGGAATAATATCTAATTCTAATTGGAATAAGTGAGGAAATTTATTTATATTTTAAAAAATGGGGGGATTGTTGAAACCGCGGCTTTATTGGATATTCCTTTCTATTGAGGCATAGCAGGCTCCCTTGGATTGATTACCAATGAGCCAATACTCTGCCCAAACATTGAAGGATCTAACTTTGAGGATGGAAAAAATTTCAGACAGGGGAATGTTGTTTTCGAGGGTAACAAAAGGGTTGGATGATTATTGTTTTGCCAAAGAATCCACAATATCATTACCCGCGATGCCAACATGTCCAGGAATCCAAATCAATGTTATGGTTTTATCAGAACTTTGAATGAAGGCTATCAGCACTCGAATAAGGCATACAAAATGATCCTCAAGAGGACTGGATTTAAGTTTTTGTAGAGAACTGAGAGAATCAGAGAGAACAAGAGAATGTTCAAAATTATTTTTGATAATATATTTGAGAGATTCAATTATTGCAATGCACTCGGCTGAAAATTACGAAATTTTTTTTGAAATAATTTGAAAAAACACAAAAAAATAACGGTGCTACAGAATTTTTTATTTAATATCAACGGTGTAAACATACAAGGCTCCGTAATAAGCGTTCAAAATGTAGAAGGAGATGGTTTGCGTTGTGTTCCCACAAACAGTTCTCCAACTCGTGATGAAAGGAGATTTTATAGAATAAGTTATTTATATTAAATCAGGGATTTATTCAATACTTCCTGTATTATAAGAGTGACTTCGATGGTCGAACTAACTAGAAGCTGGCTAAATGAGATCTGCAAACACCGTGTTTGTGTGGAAGCAGCCTAACTGGCCCTGGCGACTACTGACTACTAGCTGCCATCTTGCGGACTTCCAAGCAAGCTCCCTGCACTGCCCTCTATGAGTGCGTTTGTGAAGCTCTTAGCTAACTCACTTCCCATAATTAATTCAACAGTTTGAAAGGTAGATATGTAAATACGAATGTTAGAGGGAGCGCACTAATAATACAAAGATTAGATTTGAATAAGGGATTAAAAAATGATCGAAAAGATGTTATAGTATAGCCTTCTTGTACCTATCTTTCGTGCAGTCAAATAGATCAGCCACCTATACGCATCTATTACTAACATCACGTAATCTAGGTACAAACGAGTGTTGGCAATGTGCAGTCCTAGTATTGTTACATTTAAACAGGATTTTGGGAAGAGTAGCTCTCGTAGGTATATGAAATTCAATGAGGTTAAGAAAGTCATGACTGATTATACTAACATTTGCAATTTAGAACATAAATATTACATTGAAGAAAATTTAACAGTGGAAAAAAATTCCACAGTGTAACCAATTCTCTCATTTTAAATAATTTCCAAAAGTACTATAACTATTATACGTCGAGATTTGACTGTATTGGGCATTCGGTACCGCGTTCTCACTTTCCGATTATCCGTGCAGAGATCGATTCTTCGGCTTTTTAACGGTAAAGCGAACTATCGGCGGGCGATCTATCGGGGACACGCGGGCACAATGAAGCCATACATTACTGCGGGGAAGTGATCCCGAGTAGCGGGTGGCGAAATAATAACAGCACAATTAAATCATTATGTTAACAAAAATCACTTACACAGTTAAGAATTGGATTGGACTGGAACAAAAAAGGCAATATTCCATAAACATAAAACTGCATTTGGAAAATTTAAAAAAATCCGTACATAATGAATTAATTTTTATTAAGGTCTAATATCTTTATTTAATAATGTATTTGGGAGGTGCGGGTACCGCCGGTCTGGCAACCATTTGTTGGTTAACCAACACTGTCTCTGTCATAGGTCACTCCAAGTGGTTCGCTATGTTTGGTGACTCGGCAGGGATGCCCGGATGGCGGCGGATGTGTCTACACATGACATGAGTCAGAAGAGACTGGTTGAGGGAGACCTTTTGACTTCTCCAGCAGGACTCTCTCAGAATATCGCCTTGCACCGCAGTGGGAGGGATGGATTAATATGTCCATCATCCCTGGACACAATGACCCCCAGATTCCTACCTTTTCCTTCCTAGCACTTCCTTTTTAAAAATGACCCAGGGCCTACGTCATTCCAAAAGATAAAGTAGACCCTGAAGGGAATTATTTTCTTCAGAGTATCCTGTGTGGAGTTACCGTTAAAAAAATGACAAATTCTATGACGTCACACTCCAATCAAGATTTTTCAAGACCGATTTATTAATAGCATGAATAATTGATTACATACAATTAAACTTATTCAAATTAGATAATCGATGCTTCTATTTAATTTAAATATATTTTCCATCTTTAATGGCCAACGACCGTGAGTGCCAATTTCGCGTGCCACCCAATACCTCTCTACCTCTAAATCTGTATCTGGCCACAGTTGCCATGCATAAGATACGGCCTCCCAGCGTCGTAAATCATACATCTCCTGATAATGCAAATTAGCCTTTAAAAGCTCATTGGAGACGTAGTATCGCGGTAATGCGACGGGGCCAGTTAGATTTATAATGCCCAACTTCTTTTGTTTTTGTGGTTGGGAATCAGCCGTGTTTTGTTTTATCGCTGGACGGCATTCCTTTGCCGTGGCGTTTTGAATATTGTTTTGTGGGTCATTACTTTATTACGGAAATATTACTTTGTTTCCCGCGTAACGCCGGGTCCATCGAATTAATGGTAGATATTCTTGTGCTTAGTGACCAGATATGAATAGCTAGGTACTTTCCAACCTTCCTTTTTCTTATATCCTTCTCTTACCTACTCCTGTCAGACTCGACTATTGCGCGGTATTCCTACCTGTACCTTTTTAAAGTGTCTGCTCAGAAAATTCTCATTTCTGAGCACAAACTGCCTCCTGTTTTATGTTATGTTTTAGTTTTAATATTCGTGTTTTGTCCTGTCCTGCTGTTATTGTTATTCTAAGTTTTGTCATCACTTTGTATAAACAGTGTATTTAGTGTTATAATATTAGATCTGTGTAGGGTCAGGCACACTATAGGAATAATTTAAAAAACCATTAATACTGAATTACCATTTTAGTAGTTAAGCGCACCTGAAGTGAAATGACAGTAAACTGCGCTATATAAATTCCATTTTATTATTATTATTACATTATAATTTGCACTCTGCGACCGGACTAACCTCAAGCTTTTCTCCGCAGGTGTCGGCAGAGAGGATGGAACGTCAGACATGACCTGACTTAGGTATTTGAGTCACTTGATCGTGTCATGTCTTCAACGAACGTCTCCGACTTAATCTAATAAAATTTATTTATTTATTTATCACGCCTTGAAGGAATTTATACGTATTCATCGTTATACTTGGTAAGTTGTTTAGGAGTACAATAATAAGTGTACAGTACATAACATAATAAATTGAGTATGAACTATACAGGATGTATCAGCACGTACCCGACAAACTTTAACCAGCTATTCCTTAGCACATTTGGAGTAAAAATGTTATTGGCACTTTGCTGTCCGGTAGCATTTTTTTTTCAATTAAAAACAAAAAAAATAAAAATTTCCACACTACATCACTGTCATTGGCATTGCTTTTCGTGTTCAACAGCTGTTATAAGCAAGTATGTCGAAAAGCGTCTTCGCTCTTTCGCACACACTAAATAATAATAGTTAAAAATGAGACGAATGGTGCCGTGCCATTTCGTTGTGATTGTAAAAGCGCGCCAATATAGGTACACACGTACATTATTCAACGGGATTCGAATAAAATATTGCCAGATGGGTTTTCAAACTTTGACAAAGGATAAAACAGTGGTGAAAATATGAATAATAATTTTTTTATTTAAAAAAAACGTTACCGGACAGCAAAGTGCACATAAGATTTTTTACTCCAAATATGCTAAGGAATAGCTGGTTAAAGTTTGTCGGGTACGTGCCGATACATCCTGTATAAGCAGGTACAATACAAGTTATCATAGAAAGTTCTGTTGCACAAAGGAGATCAATAATAATAATTGTATATACTAAAAAGACTACAACATAAGTACTTTAGGTACTATGAAAGTAGTAACAAAGCTATGTGTAGTAACTTTATAGATATTTATAAAAATTAACATGAACAGTTTCATGCAAAGCATGTTTGTATTTAGCAAACCTTTATTACGCCCGATTAATAATAGCGTCATATAAACGGCGTCCGGAAATTCGTAGAATAAGCGGGTAACTATGAATTTACATCATATAGGAAACTTAATTTTTTTGATAATTTGCATCCTCATTTCAAGCATTAAAAACGCTTCGCTCAATTCATTCCAATAAAAATGCATTAGATACGAAACATTATAATTTGTATACTTTTTTCAGTCGAATTCCACACGCTTCGGGTCGCGAGCAAAGCAACCAACAATATTATTGCCTCGTGTGAAGCTCGCATAAAGAATCACCGAACATGTCCGCTATAAATCACTTCAACTCTTAAACATTTAAGAAGAAGAAGAGGAAGAACAAGAAAGAAAAGGAGGTGAAAGGAAAGGGGAAAGGAGTAGAACAGATGGGAGGGAAGATATTTAGACTGGGTGTCTGCCCATAAGACATGGACATTAATGGTCCTTTTACACGAATAAGAATGTACCAACAACACACTAATAATAATGTACAACATTGTATAGCGTGTTGCGTGGGTGTGTTTGAGAGAAGAAGTAAGAAAGAGAGAAAGTCGAAATGCGTCATTGAGAAGAATGTGTGGTATTTAAGAATTAAACTGAGTCGTTTGGAGAGTTTTGATTATGTTGTTTAGGTTAGGCTATATCAGTTTTGAGAGTTTACATTATTTAGTTTAGGTTAGGTTATATCATTTTTGAGAGTTAACATTATGTAGTTTAGGTTAGGCTATATCATTTTGGAATGTTAACATAATGTAGTTTAGGTTAGGCTATTTCATTTTGGAAAGTTTAAATTATGTAGTTTAGGTTAGGCTATATCATTTTTGAGAGTTTAAATTATGTAGTTTAGGTTAGGCTATATCATTTTGGAGAGTTTACATTATGTAGTTTAGGTTAGGCTATATCATTTTGGAATGTTTACATAATGTAGTTTAGGTTAGGCTATTTCATTTTGGAAAGTTTAAATTGTGTAGTTTAGGTTAGGCTATATCATTTTGGAGAGTTTAAATTATATAGTTTAGGTTAGGGTATATCATTTTGTAGAGTTTAGATTATGTGGTTTAGGTTAGGCTATATCATTTTGGAGAGCTTGGGTTAGGTTAGTTTAGTCAGCCAAGATGGTATCTACGTATTGTCCGGAATAATTTTAAAACCGACATATGAAAAATAAATATAATTTTTCTTATCTTGCGCATAGGACAACAAGGTTCTATCTGAGATTTTAGCCAAAAATGTACTTTTTTGTTCCAACTTTCTTAGAATTTTTCTCTATTTAAAACCCTTCATAAATATATCCAACTTCTACGTAGGCTCGCAGTTATCGCAATCAACCACTCGAGCTATTTTTGGTATTTTTGCCATGTTTGCACAACATTTCGCTTGCCAAATTTATAGAACCTAAAAATATGGTATAAACGGCGAAATCTAGGTGAATTCATTGTCGTTAAACCGCGGTAAGCGGTTTCATATGTTAAAATATTATTAGTCTAAGAAATGGTACTAATTAAATAATATGGTAACAAAGTTCTATTTAAAAGCTCTAAATAGTATAAAATAAAGTTGCTACCCGTGTCTGTCTTTTTGTGCGCTTAGTTCTTCTAAACTACGCAACGGATTTTGATAGAGCTTTACCATCATTTAATATATATAATATGTGTAAATTATATTTATATTATACGTATTTTAAAAAAAATCGAGCGCTTACATTGTTATCGCTGTTTAAACCTTACGAGATAAATCAAAATAATGTACTACGGAATTGTATATTTTGAACAGGCCTACAGAAAAGTCCGCGACGGTATTTGTCTATCTCCCAAGGATAACTCCCAGCAACGCCGGATCACGTCAGCTAGTACTTTATATATATATTTTTTAGAACAACAAGGTTTCATTTGCAATGAGCAACTTACTACCATTAAAAAAAAATATATATATTTTTGGATCAAAAGGTTCCATTTGTAAATTTCACGGGCAACTTAGTTCTATCTGCCATAGACAAAATATTTTTGGAGCAACATAGTTCTATTTTCATTGTGTTTGAGTTCATTCGCAAATCACACTAAACTGCTCTATATAAATGCTAAGTTATTATTATTAACAACAAGGTTCCATTTGCCGATTGCGTGAAATTGAGAACAAAAAAAAACATCGCCAAAAAGTGTGTTCTATTTTATTCTGAGAAGTTCAGGTACAAATATTTAAATTTTTACGATAATTTTTTAAAGAACTTTTTATGTCACATTATGCAATAAAACCATAACAGAAAATGGATTCGTACGTACAAGATTTTGAACTTTAAAGCAGTTTTTTTAGGTCTGATACTCGGGGATTATGTTCGATTATTTCTACTATCAGTTTTTAATTAAAGTATATAAAATATTTCTTAGGTATAAAATGATTTTGCATTACTTCCAAGTGCTTCGCCTTATAAAGAGAATACCAACTTGTTATAGAAAGAAAATCTGGATTCGTAAAACAGGAAATATGAACATTCTAAAAAGCTTACCATAAATCCGTTTTCTGATCTCTTTCACGTTTTTTAATGAACGGACGCTTACCTGAAATAAAAAAGAGAACATTAATCAATTAAAATACGATATTTTCACACTTATAAACAATATTAATATGCAGTATCTAAACTTTTATTGATTTCCAAGCTATTCATCAATACCTCCCTAATCGAGAATAACTCGTGTTTAGGGAGGGCGTGTAGTCTTAAGTTTTTAACATTAAATAATTTTAGGAATACTACCATACATATAAACTTATGAACATAAGTGTACAGAATAACAGATGTCTATACGCTATATATTGCAAAAATTATACATATATTTTACAGAAAATATACCTGTGTGTATAAATATACATATGAAATTCTATTCTTCAAAAATTCAATTCTCTTTTTTCTTTAAGGAGTTTGTTAAAACATTTAATGGCTGAGTATGTGTAGTGGTGTTGTGCCATTAAAATTTGTTTTGGTGTGTGTGATATTTCAATAAATAAATTGCTTGTATGCCGTATTTTGTTATTCGGCCATATATCCTCACTGAATACTCCTTCGGGGACACGATATTATTGTTTGAAAAAATATTTGTATTTCGGAGTTCCACTCAAGACGTCTGTAGATATAGATATATCGACTTTTGTTATACGGTCGTATATCCTCTCCGCATTCTTACTTTACCGATGAGAACGTACAGAAGAAATAATTTTCTAGGGAATCAACTGTCCGAGGGATCAACTGTCCGAGGGATCAACTGTCCGAGGTATCAACTGTCCGAGGGATCAACTTTCCGAGGGATAACTGTCCTAGGGGTCAACTGGCCTAGGGATCAACTGTCCTAGGGATCAACTGTCCGAGGTATCAACTGTCCGAGGGATCAACTGTCCGAGGTATCAACTGTCCGAGGGATCAACTGTCCGAGGGATCACTGTCCGAGGTATCAACTGTCCGAGGGATCAACTGTCCGAGTTATCAACTGTCCGTGGGATCAACTGTCCTAGGGATCAACTGTCCGAGGGATCAACTGTACGAAGTATCAACTGACCGAGGGATCAACTGTCCGAGGTATCAACTGTCCGAGGGATCAACTTTCCGAGGGATAACTGTCCTAGGGGTCAACTGGCCTAGGGATCAACTGTCCTAGGGATCAACTGTCCGAGGTATCAACTTTCCGAGGGATCAACTGTCCGAGGTATCAACTGTCCGAGGGATCAACTGTCCGAGGTATCAACTGTCCGAGGGATCAACTTTCCGAGGGATAACTGTCCTAGGGGTCAACTGGCCTAGGGATCAACTGTCCTAGGGATCAACTGTCCGAGGGATCAACTGTCCGAGGTATCAACTGTCCGAGGGATCAACTGTCCGAGGTATCAACTGTCCGAGGGATCAACTTTCCGAGGGATAACTGTCCTAGGGGTCAACTGGCCTAGGGATCAACTGTCCGAGGGATCAACTGTCCGAGGGATCAACTGTCTGAGGAATCAACTTTCCTAGGGATCATCTGTCCGAGGAATCAACAATCCGAGGGATCAACTGTCCGTAATTATTTATAATATTGTATCCTGTTATTAATAGATTAAGGGCGACTTGCACCAACTATCGCAAATTTTATCTTAAATTGTATTTAACTAAACGTATTTAAGACCCTAAATACATTTAACTTAAATGCGTTTAGTTGCGTCTTGCACCACGCAGTTCGGTGGCAATTTTAGTTAAACGCGTTTAACGCGTCGGTAAAACAGTTACCGCGTGTTTACCGCCATTTACGCGTAAATAAAACAGCTACGATGTTTCATTTTACTTGAAGTGTCAAAATATTTTGTGATTGTGTGTGTGGTTTAATAGTGTGTTCATTTATTTTATGAAGAAAAAGTTAAAGCAAATAGACATAATGATGGAATAATACAAAAAGAGCTTCTGTTGTTGGAATTAAAAATAAAACAATTATCCGAGTAATTTTGTTTTTTTTTTTTATTTCTTTTACATATTATATTGTTTTAAAGTATTATAAGAATGCTGTAGGTATGATTAGAAGTTTACAACCTTGCAAAGTACTCCTCGATAAGGAGTGTTAGCTCCAAGGGACGAGCACCTCATTTTGATGTCATTTCTTTACTGAGACGAAATATTCTTTGAAACTTCTTGGCACTGAGTGTTTCAAATAAATTTGTTCTCTTGTTTACTTTTCTGACTATATTATAATTTATTTAAGTTATTTATAATTTCAATAACATAATTTCTTCATGATCGTCAGAATACATATCCCAAATGTTCATTGTGAATACAAATTAAAATGAGATAGATTTTAAACACAATCAGAAATCGAAGAGATAACCTAAATATTTTTGACAGTACTGCTTTACGAGTAGGGCTAAACACGTTTAACTCAGTTAAACAGCCGCTTTTGGGTATTTAACTTTGACAGTTCTTTAAACGCATTTAACGAATTAAATTTTGTGGTGCAAGACGCCAAGTCGACTTAAATCAAATAATGTGTTTAAAATTATATTTAAATCAAATTTAACTTATGGTGCAAGCCGCCCTAAGTAAAGATTTTTAGGTACTCATATTATACAAATTAAATAAACTTCAAAACGGATATCATGAAAAAAATTAAACTTGTGCATTACATTAGTAATTAGTATTTCCTCAGCAAATAAAAAATAATACTCGTAGAAACCTGAGAATTTCTTTGAAGGGGAAACGTCTGTTAAAACAACTAAGAAAATAAATATAAAATAGGCAGTCTTGTAAAATGTTCATAATGAAAACCTGTTGATCTCGCTCTGTTCAAACACAAAATCAGATTTCCAAAAACCTTACAGTATCCCGAAAGAAATTAAATTTCGCATTTTCCTCGTCCCAGCGCTTATAATTTTAATGTGGGATAAAATTGGGTGAAATTCCACCAGGGACCGAAGGGATAAATAACCTTAACGTTAACGAATAAACCTAGGTATAACGAATAACCAGACCGAAAATGTGGGATAACGAAACGTTGTTACAACGAAAATTCGCTATAACGAAAGCGGCGCGTAACCCCCTGGGACTCCGCAGGGGGTGGGGTCGAAATAAACCCTGATTTTATTTCAAACCCCCGGTTAAACTTTTAATGGTAGAAATGCCACTTGGCAAAATGTCGTAAAGTAGAACTGACTTATTGATGGTTAGATTAAAATCCAAACCTTTGGGCCTGAGCCAGCGATTCTTAACATTTTTATGCTAAAATAATAATAATAACAAGTAGTTCTGTGAACAGAAGATCTCACACCCACAATTGTATGTGTCTAATTTTCTCTTATTAAATAAATCTAAATTTATAAACACTGTATCATTGGCCACCATTTGAAACCGGATCCGGAACGTAACAAACAAATTTGAGATGAAAAGCCAAATAGTCGATACGCCTCAAGATTTGAACCCGGAGCCTCCGGATTGCTAGTCAAAAGCCTTACCCCTCGACCACGGAGGACATAGAACAAAAATATTCAAAATTAGTTTAAAATAAGACATACACGGCATACATGTATGGAAAATGGTTTAGTTAGTGGTACAAAATTTGAAACAGGTATATTAGTAAAGAGTGGTAGAGAGGGGAGAGGGAGGAGAGAAGGCAGATTGAAGTGGGGAAGTATATCGCTATCAAAAACGGCTAAAGTCAATTCAAGCAAAATTTTTATTCTGAATGTTGATTTTTCACTAGATTAAGACCTGATTATTTTCAAATATCTTCTTCACAGTCCCTCTGAAATCTTTCCAAGGGCTCAAAGTGGTCCTTCGGTCACTGGTTTAGAACCTCTGTAGGTTAGCGAAAGCTTCTATAGTTGACAAGTTCATACAATGTGTGGTCATGAATAATTCACCGATTGGAAGTTTTAGATGTTCAAACGGATGTCCTAACGAATTGAATAATTTTGGACAAAGTTAGCAAAAATTCCAATGAAAAATAATGTGAACAAAATTATTTATATATTATCTATAATCAGTCTTTCTCAGACGAAGTGGGTGATAACGCCCCCTTGTGGGCGCTGGAGGCTTTCAGGGGGGCAGTTGAAGGCTCAAAGAAAATAAGGAGGCGTTAAGGAAATCTAGAGGGGCTACGGTAGACAAATTCTATATAAAAAAAATACAACGGAATAAATAATAATAATTTGTTTTACTTCCTTGTAAATAAAAAAAAATATAACAAAACTGGGTATTTGCAACTTTGTTAATTAATTTTGAAATTAAATAGAACACTAATAATATAATTATATCTCATCCATCACAGTCATTGGTTCCTCAAAGTTTGTATGGAAAACTGTATCGGCCTATCCATCTTCAATTCGTGCCGTGTTCGCGCAATCAAGTTATGACAAAATTTTGTATGAATTGACATGATTATCGTACTTTCTCTAACTTACTGTCATGTTTGTTGGCACGTTTAAAAATTATATTTGCAATAACTGTTTTTAAAATACGCATCACATGGTAAAGTAAAAGGGTAAGTTAAAAATATAGGGGAACTAACGTTTTATAAAGCTTAATGTGGGCGGTGAACGAAATAAGTTTGAGAACCTGTGATGTGGATCAACAAACCATGATTCTGAATATATTAATTTTGTTTGCATGTAACTAACTAACTAACCATCACGCCTTTCCCCCGCAGGAGGACAGACCGCCAAACAACTCGGTCTTGGCACACACTCCTTGCCTCATTCACATTCATACATCGTCTCATACATTCTCTCCTATTATTATATGCGTATGGTTGCACTTTGTATTTATTTTATTTTATTTTATTAGGAACATTAACAGGTTTATAACATAACATGCATAGAGAGAGAGAAAAAATAAGTAAAAGAATTATGTTACAACCCAATAACCAATGTTCACATCATGCAATAAAGATAAAGAAGGTTAAAAAGCAATAAACAAACAAAGAAAGGTTAAAAACAAAGAAATGTTAAAAACAAGGAAATAATAAGAGAAAATGTATATATATATACACGTTTAAACACATACATACATATATATACATACACATGCATATACACATAAAAATACATACGTACACACATACATATACATAGTTGCATACATACATACGCATACATACATGCATACATACATACATACACACACACACGTACATTTGATATTTAATATTGTATTTCTGTATTTTCATCTCCATTTAACGTATGTTCCTGCATTCCCCCACCCAATTACCTCTCCCTGCCTGACAGTGGGAAGTACCTACATTCAGTGACATTGCAACAATTTATTTTACATTATCAATCTGTTTAGAAAACCAGTGCAGTGAACATTTCTCTTAAGTACTTTTAATTGTAGTCCATTACGATAGCTTGTTCAGTGATAACCAGAAGTATCTCTCGAGGCCATAATATCGACCAAAAAGATGGGGTAATTCGGAGTCCTATTCCAATTCTAATTGTTAACCACAACTAGGCAAATATTAATTAAAGTCCACAATAAAACCCCATACTGATTCGCATACAATATTGCGACTCCACAATAAACAAAATATCTGAACGCTCCGGACTAGTTCTGTCGTCATCACCCCACTAGCTGCTGCAATCAAAGTGTTAATTTACCAATCAACTAAAAAGAAATACTTAAATTAATTTAACTATGAAAATGCAAAAAAATACTGATATTTTATTATATTTCTATTTCTATATTATATCCCTATTTCTCGTATCCTTCAAACATTCAACTCAATTCAAACAAGCACAAACACCGATATATTTTTTGATTCTCTCCCTCTATATAAGAAAAACTTTTTTAGCACACTGAATTCGCCCACATAACACATACAACCACACACAGACACACATGCACACGTACACACACACAAACACTCACACACACCTCTCTCCTTCCCCAGCACACTAATTTAACTTAACTTAAAAATGTAACTTAACCGTAAAATGTATAATATACCTCATATGCATATATGTCAGCAACATGTCATTGGTACCAATTATTGTACTAACTTTTATAATTTTGTAACTATTGTCATCTATGTAATTATGTACTGTTTGTTTCTGCAATAAACAAAATAAATAAAATAAATATGTGAATATTTACAATAACATAATATTTTGATGCTAAAGATGGTTGGGAGCAGTTGGGACTGTTGTGCGATATTGGCATACAAAAGAAGAAGTTGAGGAAGGTCGGGAAACGCCTGTATAAAAAAAATGTTTTACCAACAAAATAAGTCGTTTTAATAAATGAATTTCGAAATGTTAAAGTTCAAAATGTCGATATTTTTGGCAAGGTCATTTAGGAGAACGAAACTTTTGAGAGGCATTATTAGTAATGGATATAAATCTGAAAATTTCGCGTTATCATTTATCTTATCGCGTTTTTTTGCGAAATTATAGTTGTTTTTGGCGAAATTCGCGTTAAAAAGTTATTTCGTTACTTTTCATCAAAAGCGGAATTTCACGTCCAACTGGGCTTTTACATGTTTATTTTGTTAAACACAAAAAACATATAAATGAGCATCTCTAAACAGTATTACAAAAAAGTCGAAATTCGCGTCTGTCTGTTTGTGCGTTTAGTTCTTCTAAACTACGCAACGGATTTTCACTTTCATTAAGAGAATTTCTTCAGGAGGTTTATATATAAATGCATATGAGAAAAGTCTCCGAGCTTCGCGGGGTAGGTACACCTCAGTTAGTTTTTTTTTAATGATAATACCTAGCTGACGTGTACCCGGCATTGCCCGGCACTTGTAAATGGTTTGGGGTCAGACACAACCAAAGATATTAGAAGAACGAGATGTGCTATGAGCAGTTCGTACTGAGTGGAATTGTTTTGCCGAGTGTCGCCGGTTTTGTTCACCAATACTACTGCACACCTTCGCTTGCGCTAAGGTATCCGCACTAATACATAGAACAGATTTCTGTGCGTACACGTCCCGATACTCCCGATACCGTTCAAAGTACCCTAATTAGGTAGTACTCCGGCTACGGTCCGGCGGCCAACATAGCATATCTCGTTCTTCTAATATCTTTGGACACAACAGACAGTCGCGGGTAGCGACTTTCTTTTATACTATTTAGAGATATATAAAATATATTGAATTATCATAAAAACATAATTATTGTATTTATGTATAAATCAACATTTATAAATTAACATAACAGAATCAAGAAATTAAAAAAAAAAGTAATAATAATCCATATAGGTATTAAACGCGAAAATAAATAAATTTTAATTAAATATAAAAATTTTCTAATATCTTAAAAATTAACCTTAACTTATTAATTTTTATTTATTTTATTTTTGTAATTTTCAGGTGCCTATATCTATCTATGGAAAATTTGTAGTGATGATATCTGCCCACGCGCTCTAGTCAAATATCAAGAACAGAAAATTATTTTTTTGGCAAATTCATAGAACTATTATATTCAAGAGTTCTATGATTCCAGGGAAATCCTACGGGGGAAATTCCAGATCGTTTTCAAATAGAGAACGAAAAGCAATCATTAGCTTTTTCTATGTATTCCGCCTTTCAACTTTCATGAATGAATGGATAAGTTATAACTTATATGGAAAATTGTCTGGAGTAGGTTAAATCAAGAAGGAGGTATCTATTTACAGCTTTTTTGATGTAAACAAAATGGAAATAAAAAAATAAGCTTTGCCTAGGGCATTGAATTAAAATTAATTTTGGTTAAGTTTGTTAAATAAATTATCAAAAATTTTGCCTTAAAAAATGAAGGTATGGGACTAGTTTTTCAATTAACTCCTCTAGCGTTTAAGGGTCATATATGACCGGGCGTCCATATTTTGTAACATTATTTTTACCTTTTTTTTTATTCAGTGGAAATACGAAAAATTTTTGACGTTAGAGAGAAAAGCAGCGGTGATGGAAAACTATTTTTTTTTGTTTTTAATTGAAAAAAATGTCATCGGAAGCAAAATGACATTTGCATTTTTTAATTCCAAATATGCTCACGATTTTTTTTCTGGAATTCTCGCTAGAATGCTAGGACTAGATCGTCTAGACGTTAGGAGAAAATTGAAATGATATTAGTACTCAGCATGTAAGCTGCCCAATAGACACGTTTGCAATTATGATGTTCTGGAACGTATTACGGTTTATGTCCACGATAACTTCGCCAGAACTAGGCAGCACAGGCTATTTATTTTTCCAAAAGGCAGGACCAACCTACCAATGATCATGCCTCTGGGGGGACGGACTAAGCTTTTAAACCACATTTTATCTGAGATTAATTCAGTCCATATAAGATTCAATTCACCCCAGTGAATTTAAGATTAGAATAAGTTTGTTTTAACACAAGGCTGCATCGCAATTGATATAATTAATGTATTTAATTGATGAATGCACTCGTATGATATTAACTGTAAATGTTGTGAAACGTTGCTGGAATCACGGTCTTTTACAATAAACAATAAACAAACGCCTATTATTCCATGTTCCCAATAGCAACAGCAGACAGTCGCTTACTTTTAATCTCCTTCATTGTAAGACCAATTCCAGACAAAACTCATTTATCTACAGATCCACACATTCATTTAACTTAAATTATTACAATATTGACATTTTTAACTCGACTTTACGCGACATAAAACAAAAACTCAATAATCAACAAAACTCAAACTAGAAGTTCAATTCCTATATATTCCCGTCCTTTGCCTCTTAATCTTTATCCTATATTTACTCCTCCTCCCCCCCACCCTCCTTTTTTAAAAATATTTTCTAACTAAACAAGAAATTAATTTAAGAGAACATCTCTATGACATTGTACACCTTACCATTAACTATTCATCAGTGGAAAGTTCATAATTGGCATAATTAACTATATTATTACTGTATCATTGTATAATTAAAGATTTGCTGTCAACTTTTCCTAAAATGTATAAATAAATAAATAAATAAAATATGGCGCTTAATATTGAAAAAGTTTCATGATTACTCCACATCCCAATCAAGGTCCTATGATGTTTTATTTCCTAAAAGACCTTGGAAGAAACAAGAACTCAAAAAAGAACGATGCGAGTGTGATTAATTTCTTATTAACACACATATGTCATTTGTTTAATGATTCGAATTTTCGTCTTAATTCAGAGTGCATGTTATTTCACTGCACGTATGAATGATCGTGAAAAGTATATTAAATAGTTCAAATCTCATCCCCAAGTTCAATATTGTCGTGTGGGGAATGTAAACAGATTTCGTGTTGTGAAAATCTAACATTATCGGTAATTGTATTAAAGTGTACACTTATTAACGCTAGAAAGAAACTAACATCATCACCGTAAAGGCTTCCTTTCCTCTCTCTTCGTATTGCCTTGTGATAATAATAAGATCGATTGATCTTATCTTTTCATTTGCATAAGTACATTTAATATACCAATCTGGTATCAAGCATATGGTATTGTAAAATTTTGAATACAGTGCTTGGGAACACTTTTCCCTCTTCCTGTATCAACTTAAATAAATGAGGAAGTAATCTTTTCTACCCTGTGCTTGAACGAACTGTTTTCTCGATTATTTTTCTTCTTTAATGCCCTATCATAAGAGGTTGGCTAATATAAGGGCAATCTCCACACTGCAGGACCAACTCTATCAAATAATGTGCATATCGCGGACCGTGAATAGTGGAGAAAAAAAACGATTGATGTATCTGAAGGATTTAAATTCAACTAAAATTGAATCACTTCTTCTGTAGATACTTCAAACAAAACAAATAGATTGAATTTATCTTTTAACGAGATTTAAACGCGAATAATTTAATCAAAATTGTGAGCAAATGCCTAACTTTATTTTTAGTGTTTTGAAAGTGTCTAGACGTGCTTATTATTATTAATTGCTGGGTACATAATACCATTAGATGGGTTAGTTATTCAATTGATGATCAAATGAAACTTTGCCCTTCTTTGATGTGTAAATATCGGTTCTAGGTAATAATTTTCCTCATAACAATGTCCCCAGCTAAAATGTCGCCAGATTATATTTTCAGTTAGTCAGCAGACTCAGAATTTTTTAATGTGAAACTGCACAAGAGTCCCAATTGCTCCCAACCGTCTGGAGCCAGTGAGACTATACCTATACTATACTGTAATCCTCAATTAAATAATGTCAGCAAGCCATTATCAGTACTTCCACAACACTTTGAAAATGCCTTCAGAAGTAGAAACAGCTGTTTCGCGTAGTGATAATTACACAGCAGAACTTATCCGTAAATAATCTGTTTTTTATTAAATAACGAACGGTCAGTGGCTGAGTTGGCATCGCGTTTGGGTCCCACCCAGGCGTTATGTGTTTAATTCCTCGGCTGGCTAAGTCCTCCATCACAACACAAGCAACCTTTTCCGTTTACCGGTGTTGGTATATTTTCAGTTTTCAGGTTATTCGTAACCTGGGAATGTTTATCATTATTTATTAAAAAAAAATCTCTAAAAAAATATATATTTATAATGCGCATTTTTGACGATTGTCGGCAACGGCAAAGGTAAATGATAAGATGCTTTCTTGAATGGTTATGTTCAAAGTGTTGCAATTTTTTTATGATTTAGTACCGTCCCAAACAATTATTTCTTCTCTAATGGCAACATACCTGATGAAAATAATGATCATCTAAAGCAAAGATTTTTCGTACGGGTCCCGATGTAGTTTTCATATGGAGATCAGTATGAAAAAAGCATCGTGAAAAACGTCCTTTAGCCTTTCTTACTCAAATCGAACAGTAATCGTTTTAACGGGATTATAAAAGAGACAAATACCAGGAGAACATGCCACAGAGTATCCCTGCATACTTTCATACAGGAATGAATTTCTTTCCCTGCATACAGGATTTAAAAAAAAATTAATATTGCAATGGTTTATTTATTTCGATGTCCAAACCTCTCGTCCCTTTTTTAAAATTACAATTATTGTTTTTCTAACAAGAAACATCTACCAGGAGAACAAGAAACACAGAGGGTGAGCGCGCGAGCAAATTTAGATACGAATTCGCTCTGTTTACTGCCGGGATAAACACAATGCTTTTCTACTGTGTTACACGAAACAAGATAATAATATATTAATCACAACAAGTAGCACAGTGGGAAGAAGTCCTGTTTTATTCTGTAAGGTTGGGTTTTATATCTGGGGAGGCAGTTTGAATTGTAAATTCCGCTGATCGGGGTGTTAACTTCACACTTTACTGGAGTGAAAAGTCAAAATGATTCCTTGTTCCAGGGAAATTTCGAAAATTTTCAATTTGATTATTCCGCTTATTGTGTTCATATTTTCAAAGACTTTTAATAATGCAGTACAGAACCCTGTTTAGTCAAACCTCCTAGATCTAGGAGATTTTGTTTTGGTAGGCTCGTGCTGAGAAGATAATCATATAATATAATGACAATGACAATCAACTTGAATCCAGTTTTATTTACGATACAAATTCGAGACATTAAAATAAATACTGTGCACTTTTCACAACGAGAGACGCACAAACAATTTTTTTTCTAGTTAAGATGAGGGCAATATCGTTTATTTATCTGTTACTACTCTTTGCGATTACCCTTTATTAGTTGGGTAAGATATAGAAGATATACTAGAAGAACCCATAAGGAGGCCTTCGTTTGAAATTTTCACAAGTTTTGACGTGCCAAATGTACAACAAATATATGCCAAAAATATACTATTGAAACTATTAAAAAATAAAGAATACCTACTAAACCGCGTAACCATCACACTAGATCAAATCAAAATGACATTAAAAACATTCAAAACTTATAAAACCACATTGGGACAAAGAAACTACATTTATTTTGCAACAAAATTCCTGGAAGATACCTATCGCCCTGATGTAAGACCACCATTCAGAATTGAAACGTTGCTTGAAATGGCTTTGACTGTCTTTGTTGACCAGATCTGAATAGCCAGGCATTTCACCACCTTCATCTTCCTCATCTTCTTCCCCTCCTCACTATCTTCAGCCTTACAACATACTCCAATTGAAAATGCTTTAGTCTCACAGGCTCTTTTAGTCTCTCAACCAGACGGTTTTTTTTTTGTTTTAGGCAATTCACCCTAAGAAGAGACGGTTGGGAGCAGTTGGGGCTCTTGTGCCATTTTACATAAAAAAAATAAGACAATTAACACTATACCAGAACAATACAAGTACGTATCTATATCAACAGATTTTAGATTTGACTCTCTTGGATGAGATAAGTTTTGAACTTCGGTCTGAAATCTTTTAATCTACACTACCTTGTAATCTACAAATTTCAAGCTTTAGCGTCTGACATTATCTATTGTGGGTCTGACACACCGAAAGAACGATCACCAAACATAGTTTCTGGACGGCGCTTTGGTTCCGATTTATATATTTGGGGATGTGATAAGGAGACAAATGAAAAAGGTTGTGAGGGTACAGCATTTATTGAGTCAGTGTAGTAGCGAGAGATGACTCCGAGCGAGCGAGCGATACTCACGCATTTGTTGGATGTAGTCGACGGTGAATTCCCGAGACCGAAGATCGAAACCGCGTCGGTGGATGTAGTCAGCGGCAAATTCCTCAGGTCAAATATCGACACCATATGTAAGCGGAGATGATGGAGGCGATGAAGTCGGTGGCACAACACCGCGTTGGAGGAGACCGGACTTGTAGATGGTGTTCAGCACTGGGGATGACCTTAAGTCTTTCTGGTACTCCAGTGTGAAGTAAGAGAGTCGAATGTATGATTCACCTAGTCGGCAGATGCGAGGGAGATGCAGGCCGGCGATGATGTCGCAGGGCCAAGGCGCAGAGCTACGAAGATGTCGCGGGGACCAGGCGCGTGGGGAACGCAGGCCGAACGCAGAAATGGAGTCGATGAGAATTCGTAGCATAGATTACGTAGATGGCCATAAGGTTTAAATTCCCGCTTAACACCATCCGCCTGTTTTGATTTATGCAAGAAAAAAACATGGCCAAAAAGTGCCTTTTATTTTATTTTGTGGATGTTCATGCATAAATATTTAATTTTTTTTTCAATCATTTTATAAATAACTTAATTTTCCACATTATACAATAAAATCATAACCGAAAATGGGTTTGTAAGTAGGAGATTTTGAACTTTAAAGCAGTTTTCATAGGACTTATACATTATTTTTTTCTGGGCTTATAAAAAGACTTATCTAAAAAATACTCGATTATTTTAAAGGCCAATATGTATTCTACTCGCAGTATTTAATTAAAGCATCTGAAACATTTCTAGGCGACCAAATTTTCAAACCAAAAACACATGATTTTGCATTACTACGTATGGCATCGCCTTATGTTCCTGCAACGCTGGGTGCAGTAGGTCCGTGGCCCATGACGACGCGGTGAGGTAAGAGCATGGCGCGGCGCGAGGGTCAGCCAAAGCGGCCGCCCGAATTCAGCTATGGGCGAGCACTCGTACCGGGTACTCACTTATAAGACTGTAGATGCTAATTACTGACTGACTAAGGTACCTTGACGTAGCCGCTTCATATAGGCACAAATGCGTTTGAGAACAAACCAGCAAATCGCGAGTATGTTTCACTAGTAGGTTCTAAGGTGATGCGGGTTGCATATATGAAAGTTCTCGAACCTTCTAATAGCTACCGCTACATATACATAATACATGCATGGTATATTTATAGAAGGTAGAGAACAATCTAGCAACGCCGAGTACATATCAGCTATTAAACTATAAACGTTTCAAGAGCATTTATTTTTATCTGTTTCAATGCTTATTTTAGATTCCTTTGCCAATCGATAATGATTTCAATTGGAAAATAAAGCATCATAACACAATCGAACCATTAGTAGTAGGCTATAAAGCAATGCGCCGCGGACCGAAAGCGTGATAGAAATTCACAAATATTATTGTTACTATTAGTAATTTGTATTTGACTGCTACGTGCAGCGATTGGCGTAATGTGGAAACATGACCGGAGTTCCAATTCGGTATTTTAAGCAACATCGCACCGCCAATCCCGAAATTGCCCGGCGACCCAGTTCAAATTTATAATGAAAGAAATTGATTGATTATCGATTCGATGAGATGAATTCACATTGGAAAGATTGAAGCTTTCAAATTGTATAGCTGTTTTTAATACTAGGGAGTGTTGTCTAGAAGAAAAAATTGATAGAGGAAAATTGTGTAAGGTTAGGATTTTTTACAAGGAACATAGGTAAACACAAATTGCAAATGTTATTCAGGTCCGTAAAGAGAAATTCCTACGCCCTTAGGCAAACTTGTAAATTGGATCCCTCCCTTTATCGAACGACAAAATGAAATAAATAACATTGATAGTGAAATGTTCGAAGGGAACTTTTCGACAAGCATATTTATTTTTACAAGGATTTATTACAAACACTTTCTTTATAGAGATTAAGATAGGCATCCGTGGTCGAGGAGTAAGGCTTTCGACTAGCAAGTTGGAGGTCGCAGCTTAAAATCCCGGCGTGGGCAAGTAAATTTTTTTATTTTTTTATTTTTTTTTTATATTAACTCCACACAGGAGGCCCTGAAGAAAATAATTTCCCTCAGGGCCTATGTCATCTTTGGGGATGCTGTGTGGAGAGGAAGGAGTGAACATGGGTCTTGAAGAGTCCCATGTTGTAGGAGGGAGGAAACACAGAGGCCGGCAGTTAGTTCCACAGCCGAGCTGTTGAACTTAAGAACGAATCGTAGAAGCGACCCGTTCTCATATGACAAATGTCAACCGTGTACAAATGTTGGGCGCGCGTTTGGCGTATATCCCGACTACGCACCGGTGCCGAAGGGATCAATGACGCTAGTTCCTCAGAGCATCTTCCATTGTAATACCGATAGAACAAGGACAGCATACCTACCTGACGCCTGTGCTCTAAAGATTGCAGTCCGTTTGTTAAGATTGGGGAATCTATCAAACGGACCGCCCGTTTTTGCACAGAGTCAAGGGTTTTTTTCAGGTATTTAGGGGCTCCGGACCAGAGATGGCTGCCATATTCGACAGTAGGGCGCACTTGCGATTTGTACAGGGTCAGCAGTTGTGTATTATTAAAGTATCTGCGGGCCCTGTACAGTACGCCCAACTTCTGAGAGGCCAACTTTACTCTGGCTTCGATGGAGCCCCGTACCTGAGCTGGTCACTTATAGTTATACCAAGCATATCAATGGAAGGCCTGTTCGGAAGATTTGATTAATTTGTGTTATTTCACAATTTACTCATTAGTATTTTTGCCCGACTTCTAGTACTACGTAATGGAATCCGAAAGCTTATGAATGCAAGCCAATCTGGATTATCAAATGCATTGAGATCTAATACCTGGATACTGAATACATACTGGGCTTTTTCATTGTCTTGTAAGCTCAAAACCTACAATCCGTAAAATTCACTCCCTCTCAAAAACAAAAGACATAAAGTAGGGGGGGTATGAGTGCATTGGGCCTTTGGGTGACTGGCGCTGTACAGCCGGGATTGCGTGCCATCTTCCGGGGTTTTAAGACACTCGCGGGTAATCAAATTTTCACCGGGGCCCGAGGGCGCTAGCTTCTGGGGGGGGTGTTGAAACCGTACCCTCAGAACGTGAGAAAATGCGTGCGAAATTCATACGCTGTTATCTCCGTTGAAACTTATAACCTCTCTCTCTTTCCGATATACGAGTCATGTAAGGGAAAGGGTGGTTGCAAGAGAGCTCTAGGCGGCAGTATCATAATTTATTGTAATTTTAAACAAATAGGGTGCTATTTTTAAATATATATCCAACAAAGCTTGTTATGGGAAATTAAATAAAGCTTGTTTCGTGCTAGAGTGGTAAATGTAACCGTACTATAAAAAGGAAATGGGAATTTCGTGACATGTTGTAAGGCTGAGGGGAGTGGGGAGAGGAAAGAGATTAGTAAGGGCAAGGTTAGGAAGTACCTGACTAGTCACCATTTAGATTCTGAATGCTGATATTTCACCAGGGGAACACGTTTCGAATTTAAGGAGGCGAGTATGGGTACCGTCACCCCGGGAACCATTTATTGAATAACCACAACCCCTGCCATAAGTCACCACGAGTGTTGCACAACGTTTTGTGACTTAGCAGGGGTGCCCGGGTTCATGGGGTGAGGTTTCTCCACACAGCATCCCCAAAGATGGCATAAGCTGTGTGGAGCTAATTTAAAAGAAAATGCATAGAACATTTTAGCAAATACCTACATTTTACAAAACTTTTTTGGAAAGGTAAATGCTTTTCTGGACATAACAGTTTCAGCAACTAGATAATTTTATTTGTGTTTTCCACTTTAAAAACATTATTTTCTAATATGTGAAATCAAAATTATCAAGCGGTAGAAAACATTGGATGATTTACATAAATTTGTATTATTAGATATATTTTTTTGTTTGTTTGACTGAGGATTGGGCCTTCCTCCCCAATGACTGGCTCTCAACTGTTGTTAACTTTTAAAATATTAATTTAACTTTAAAAAAATATTTTTTTGGTGACTGAGGATTAAACCTTCCTCCCCAGGAACTGGAGTGAACCGCGCTAAAAACTGAGCCAAAACCCGATCGGTTAGGACCGACATTTATTTCGTACACTTACGTAACTTTTGTAATGTCATCCAATTTCAGAGAAATGTGCATATGTGTGTATACGTGATTGCCACCAAAAGTTGATAGAATGCATTGTCATCGACAACGAATCTATCTGCCGAGAACCAGTAGCAAACGCCATAATTTAATTTTGGGATAAGAATCGATAACATCAATATATCTGGGGTTCCCGACTTGTCGCCGGGGCTATGCCCCTGCGGCGCCCTTAGGGCAGTAATGTATGAGTTATTAGGGTTGGGCCGCTAGCGATGGGGCCCCGGAACCCGCAGGGGGCCGGGGTACCTAAACTGGAAATATTTGGGGAATGGCGGTAAAAGATAATATATATTTTATAAAAATATTTATTGATTTTTTTTTACTGAATAAATATTTTTTCAATTTTATTTACTGGATATTAATTTATTGAATACATTTGATTCAAGAAGATTATTAGTAAAGATTTAAGTCAAATAATGTAAACATGGTTATACGACCTCCGCGTTCGAGTATTTATTCATAGGATGCGGATTCAAATCCCGGCGTGCGCAAGTAAATTTTATTTGATTATTTGTTTATTACACAACTAATAAGCTAATACATAATACCAGTTTTGTGCTTGAAATCGAATGTGTCTAGACTCCGTTTGTCAAGCGATTTTAATGCCTATTATCTACGATATAAGGTATACCAATAATATGCACATTTTTGGCTTGTAGCTTCCACTTAAAGGTTGCGTAAAGATGTACATTTTCATTTTGCTTCTAGATTTGAATATAAAGCGTTGTATTTTCTCTTTCTAGCACTGTTTAGATCATATTTCTCACTAGAACAGAAAAAAAACACAAATATTATTAACATTTATGATGAAAGACCGAAAAGATATCGAAACACATCCATTTCGTGAAAGTTATTGCCTTTTTAACTGATAACGGCAAGAGATAACGTTATTACGTTTCATCGAATATTATTCCATATTCTTCCATTCTTATAAGATCTAGTAATTATTACATTTATTCCATCTTTCATTCCCCTCTGCCAACTTAACCTACAATTCCCCTGTAAATCTATCTCTCACGTTGCAATGAGAGCAACAAATCATCCCCGGAGATGCTGGCACTCTCATAACCCATATTATATCAAATATAAAGCATTACGGCATCGGTATAAATTTTACTAGGTGGGTCTACCTTACATAAACGAAAAACGATTCTAAACCATTAAATTGTATTGAAACAGTTTTTTGAAATTTTGTTTATATACACGTGTTCCGATGTTCATAAAAATTCTAATATTGTCTCATTTTGTCATTATATTTATTAGGAATAGCGCAGCTGCATGAATACCTGTTCCGATATATTATGAATGAACTAATATTTTTTTAGGAAATGACCTGCCATCACTCATTAGGATTTTAATAAATCAGCCATGCTTATTTTTTTCTCGGTGTTCTAACTGCACATATTGCATCAAATTACCAAGCAGATTCGATATTATAAATTAAGTATAAAAAATAAAATTATTTGTTTATTAATATTTAGAAAGAAGAATTAACTGCAAATAAATATTCGTTATATTCGGATCGTGAGGCAAACGTTGAAAAGCGAGATCTCAGTCATATAATAGTTAACCCTTAAATGCATGATTTATTATTTTTTCTGGAAAAAAATATATTTTGTAGATATTTACATGCATATGCAAGGAAATGTAAAGAATTTTATTTTTTTGTATTTTTTTAATGATATTTGATTAAAAAAAAATTGTTGCAGGTTTACAACACCATGTATTTAATAAAAATTAATATGAACAATTTACGTATGAAAAAAAAATAAAAAACCTAAAAAAATTTCTCAAAACTAATAAGTGTACCGGAAAAATACGAGTTATTACATATAAGTATTGTATTATTGTATCTACTTACCTAAGAAAATCAAAATAATAACAGCAAAACAAAACTGTAATTCTAACCTCCAACCAATTTTCGAGAATCTTCACTTTGTTAAAGAAAAAGTGACATTTGACAAAAAATTTTGAAAAAAAAGGTGATGCCACTCGATAAAATATATTACCGTGAACTTGATAATTCTAAAACGGCATGCATTAAGTATACACCAAAGAGTTAAAGGTGGTTTGAACGGTATGTTGCAGTTTTGCAACAGTATGCATTTAAGGGTTAAGAAGTGCTATTACTGGAATATACAAAACTTACAGACATATAATAGCTAAGAAGTGCTATTACTGGAATATACTCGTATAACACTTACTCGTATAAGTTGTAATTAAAAAATATTCAGATTTTATGATCATGATATATTTGTAATTTTTAAGGCATGTTTACCGTAATCCTGTTTTTAATCGGAATTATCAATAGTTTGAAGATATTCTTAATAAATTAGAAATAGTCACATTTCTACGTGCATACATTTCTACAGTCCTACCGTCACTATTGAAACTAGACCTTTTTCTGTACCGCATAGGTCCATCTGACGTCATCTGTACCTACTTGATACCAGAAGAAAGCGTATAAAGGAGAGGTGGACCATAAACAAGGGGCATGATAGCCCAGGAATTCGTGTTTTTGTCGGGAGATTTATTCAGAAAGAGGCAAGCTTATGGCCGGGACGTGGGTAATGTATTTTTCAGCGTTACGCCACAGTTTCTCGCAATGGCCGTATATCGTGATAATATGTTATAATTTATTGTTTTACTTTTTTTTTAAAGCGGCTCGGTTTGTTTTAGGCGAATTGTAGGGTTTTTTGTAATACTCTCACGAGGTACAGTAAGCCGTGGACTGTACGAGGATGCTGTGAAAATACACCACACAATTTAATCTTCTTAAACGTAAAACAGAAACTCTCTTTGATTGTCTCACTAAAAACTCGCAAACTCGTAATATAACACTGAGTTTTGAACTAACGTCAAAACAATGGAGATATAAGACTCTAATAACGGGGGTTTGCTCGACGCTCAAGTTTTAATTATTTCTGATGAACGTATTACTAAAATCTCAAATGTTTTGTAAAGGGATCTCTACGGATGTATTTTTTTTTAATGATAAAAAATGTTTTTACTGGGTTTTTACGTGAGAACTATTCAGTTACAAAAACTCAGTTAAGTTACAGACAAAAATCTAGAAATCAAAATGCAATTAAATGCAGGTTACGTACAATTTAAAAACCAAACAAATAATAATATAAAATTATACATAAGTTCAGTAAAATGACAAATAATACTAGGAGAGACAAGAGAGTTACAGTGATACATAATATAATTTATATTTTCTATTTTAATACTATACTTATCAAAATGTTAATACTCATCCTAATTTGACTGTCCTAAAACGGGAATCCTCCTAGTAGGGCATTTAAAACATTTCTTAAATAATGTATATAAATGTATAATCTTTTACTAAAAAAAAATTTAAAAAAAATCTAAACATTTTATTTAGCAGCAGTAGAACATTTTTTAAACTGTATAGATTACCTAACCTAACCTAACCTAATCTACATAACCCAGTTTAAAAAGTTTTTGTTTCATCACTTTCCATGACTTTATATAACTTTTTAAAGATGTGATGAATTGTCTTAAACAATAGGAATTGGGGACATTTATTTCAATATTGCTAAGATATAATGCGGTATCAAGATGTTTATAAGACAAGGTTTTATGCATAGCTATGCAAGTTAGTTATTTACAGGTGAAAAAAAAAATAATAAGAAAAAAATATACATATATATAACAAGCAGTAATTGTTGATTGAGGTACTAGTACATATTGAATTATTTAGCGTGTTGGAAATAAGCCGACATAGCTCAGTGGTTCAAAGCAACTGACCGAACATCAGAAGGTACGGGTTCGATTCCCGTTGGCGGCATTTATTTTTACTCGGGAGATAGTTTCAATTGGTATTGATATTTCAGGCGACTAATTATTGCTTATAATTATTTGTTATCTACGGATGTAGGTTATTTATCTTAAGATTAATAAAAACCAGACCTTACCACATAAATATTTTATGTAAAACGGTTTGACTATAAAGATTTTATTTTTCTAGACGATGAATTGGTAACATCCCGAAAGATCCCTCTAAAAAGATTTTTGTAATACGTTCATCAGAAAAGCAAAGTAGACCGCAGGTCTGTCCATTGCGCCGGGCCGCGAGTCGAATATTATTTTTACACGACTTCATCACTTGTGTCGTTAAGATTTCATCTTTATTTTAGAGATTAGATAGAGCAAATTCAACCGCAGGTCTGTCCAGTACACGAGGGCCGCGCGACGCACATGTTTTTACACGGCTGCTTCACTTACGTCGTTAAGATTCTGGTTTTCTTTAGGGCATTATCTCGTCTGAAAGGTTACATTTTTTTTTCACATAAATAGTATACGCTGGGGGCCTCAGCGTGGGTAAAGCACCCAGTTATCAGATAATGTTTTAAAATTGTAAGGTATTGTTGGTCGTCAAATTTATGTTTTTTATAATATTTATAAGATTATGAAATTAAAGAAAATTAATCAACCTGGAAACACAGTAATAGATAGTAAATAATCATCAGAGATTATTAAATTTATTTATTTTTATTTTTTATTTTAAACCACACTAGAGTCCAAACTGCTACCAACCGTGCTGGCACAGTTGGTGGAAGGGGTAGTCTCTCTCGCTGCAGCAGCTGGTACAGTTCCTTCGCTACCTAGGATTCTTGCAGCAGAGTCTCCATCTTCTGTCTTCGTCGAACGTCACAGCGGTGCTGCCAAGGTTTGTTATCTATGTGAGGATGTTGTGTCAGCGCTCTTTATTGGCAGCAGACACATGTCAGCGCTATATTGGCGGCAGACACATACCTGAACGGATGACGAACCTCGTGTTGGCACAGTTGGTCTAAATAACAAATGTAGATCCTAGGAAATAAATTGTACAGCGCCCTTGAGGTGATTTTTCACAAAAACGGCGCTCTACAAATTATCCAATTATTATTATTATTATTATTCTGGTGCCAGTGAGACTATGGCATCCCCAATTTGGGTGTGTTGTGAGGCTGAAGGTTGTAGAAAGGAGAAGGAGATGGGAACGAGGAAGGTGGGGAAGTACCTGGATGTTCAGATCTCGTCACCAAACACGGCCAATGGAATGTTTCAATTCTGAATGGTGATTTTACACACCAGGGCGATACTGAGAGTATCTTCCATTCTGGAACATGCCGCAATTACACTACATATATTTTTTAATGAATAAATTGCGAAATAACACAAATTAATCAAATAAAATTTACTTGCTCGCGCCGGGATTTGAACCCGCGACCTCCAGCTTGCTAGTCGAGATTCATACCCTTGACCACGGAGGACGTCATTAAAATAATATATATCCCACTCCCAAAATGCTCCAGTTATATTTTTGAAATTAAAAAAAAAATCGAACATTTTTAAAGGTCCTGAGATTGATGTATGGTCCATATAAGGAACATGAATCCTGCTTGGCACGAGCAATGCTATGCAGGTATTTATAGAGTATGTTTGTATCAATCACAAACAACGATGAAATAATAAGGAGGGTGTGTTACGGTGGTGATGTGAGGAATAGGTGGGATCTCCGGGATCATAGGTTATGATTTAAAAACCAGTGATGTGCAAAATAATAAATTTTGTATTAGATATTAATTATGATAGTTGGATAATTTATATAGCGCCGTTTTTATGAAAAATTACCTCAAGGGCGCTGTACAATTTATTACGAATGCCTAGGCTCTATCCAATTTTATTATTTACAAACGATACAGAAAAACATACTTACCTGGCTGATCACTTCAGATAATTACACTTTTATTAAAAAGTTTATGACGTTGCACGCAGAGGATACTTTAGTAAAAATACTGGACATTACATGATTTTACATTTGATATTTCACCCTCCATTACAGTTGATATTACATTTATTAGAAGATTGGAGGCAAAAGTAGAGTTGATATTTATTTTAAATTTGCTATTTCACCCTCCATTACTATTGATATTACATTCATTAGAAGATTAGTGGCAAAAGTAGAGTTGATATTTATTTTACATTTGCTAGTTCACCCTCCATTACTATTGATATTACATTTATTAGAATATTGGAGGCAAAAGTAGAGTTGATATTTATTTTACATTTGCTAGTTCACCCTCCATTACTATTGATATTACATTTATTAGAATATTGGAGGCAAAAGTAGAGTTGATATTTATTTTATATTTGCTATTTCACCCTCCATTACTATTGATATTACATTTATTAGAAGATTGGTGGCAAAAGTAGAGTTGATATTTATTTTATATTTGCTATTTCACCCTCCATTACTATTGATATTACATTTATTAGAAGATTGGTGGCAAAAGTAGAGTTGATATTTATTTTAAATTTGCTATTTCACCCTCATTACTAGTGATATTACATTTATTAGAATATTGGAGGCAAAAGTAGAGTTGATATTTATTTTATATTTGCTATTTCACCCTCCATTACTATTGATATTACGTTTATTAGAATATTTGTGGCAAAAGTAGAGTTGATCTTTGTTTTGAAAGACTGGAGAAATAATGAAAGAATTTAGGACTCTTTGAGACTGGAGAATTTTTATGAAAAGACCTTAGGAAGCTTAAAAATTCTTAGTCGTTTCCATGAGGACTATGAAGGTGAAGACTGTGAACCTTCATGGATATGACTGTCTAAAAAGGTGAGTTTTAAGTTTGGCTCTAAATTCTGTGGAGTCTGTGATAATTACCTTCATAATTAATGAAGATAATAATATAAAAAAGTCTTAACGCTATTTAAAGATTAATTAAATACATCAACTGTTTTAGAAATTTAACTCTTTAAGTTAAGTTCCAAAAAAATATATGTTATTCTTGAAGAGAATGTCTATTCATTTGTTATGTCGAAACGTTAATTATATGAAAGAAATAAGTAGAAAAAAAACACTAATTAAGTTCCAATAAATTATTATAAACACGTTTTTTCGGTTATTTACTATATTATAGACACGAAAAAAATTACAGTGTATCTTTAAAGGCAACTAAAGCATTTTTGTCGAAAGATTTTTGTTCTATTTCAAACGAGTCGTGTTTTATTAAATATTTTCACAATTTTCGCCAAATTATTTTCGTTTTTTTAATATTAGCGCGCTCCTTCTAATATTCGTATTTATATATCTCCCTTTCAATCCATATTTGAACGCTTACTACGGGGCCTTAAAAAAGTTATATATTTATCATATTAAAGATACATAAAAAAATATATTTTATGTATGTAAGAATCAAAATTCAAAAAAATATTTATTGCACAAAAAGAGTACAAAGGGTATAACTTATAGGTTACATCCTATTTCGCGAAGTAATTAAGCATACATTATCGTTACTTTCTTACGAACCACATTATTGAGCGAATACTTCTTAATACAAGTATAGGTATGTTCAATGGTATTAGGAACTAACACAAATAATTCTGCCTCAACACAGGCTAGCCTAGTGAGGCGGTATTTGAGAAACCACAACTGTGCTTTTATTTTCTATTTACCTTCAAAATATTATGTTTGTATTAATAGTTCTTCATTTTGGTTAAATTTATAACCTTAAATATAAAAGTTACAAATTAATGTACACCATAATATGTATATATAGTTGTAATGTGTAAACTTTCCTAAATAAAGATATTATTATTATTATTTCATAATTGATAATCATTTATGTTTAGCATAGTTGACAAATAATTCTTCCAAGTCATTATTAACAATATATAAAACAATCTTACCTTTTGTACTTTTTTTTAATAATTTATTCTTTATACTTAACTTTATATTCAACCTTACACTTTACACCGTAAATTTATCTTTATACTTTACACTTTATACTTAACTTTATATTTAACCTATACACTTTATACCATATATGATACTTTAAACTTTATGCTGTATACTTTATACCTTTTACTTTTTAACTAAATTTTTAAATTAATGTTATTAGCACATGTCGTGTCGTTCGTATTTAAATAAATAAATAAGTCATGGCGACGCCTACTGCGTGAAGTTTTCGGGTACGTAATGTATATCGGGACATGATATTTTCATAACTACTCTACGTCTTTCAGATGTACATACTCGTACCCCAGCATCCCAATACCATGTCGTGAAGCAATGTACCTACCGATAGCTGGTATAATGGCCTTCCATTAGGCAGAGACCCCACACCAATAATAATCACAACTGTATCCCCAGGAATGCTCCTTTATTATCATTGTAATCCGATTTTATTAGACATCTTTGTCTCTGATTATCGTCTATCGAATAGATTGACGAATATCATCACAATATTATAATAGTAAATAATTCAGTTAGATAATTCAGTTAGATGATTCAGCGTAGACCCGTGAAAAATCACGGGATATTATAATCATTATTGCAGGATTGAAAATAACTGCATGTTAGCAAACGAAGGCGACCTTACTTGTCAAGATTATATCTAAATAATTTTAAAAAATACACATTTCAAATAAAGAAGAAAAAAAATTTCTGGAAAAAAAATATTTTATAGTTTAAGTACTTTGTTGTTTGTCTGAATTCTTGAAACATTAGTTCCAATTTTGAAAACGATAATAATTTAATTTTCTTTTAAAATATTATATAAAGGTAGGTACTTTGTCGCTTGATTGGAATCTCGATATAATGAGTTCTAATTTTGAAAATGACTCATTCAAAATAAATCTGAGTTTATTGAATCAGAGCAGAGGGGCATACCTCCGATCGACAATTATTGGAACCGAAATATAGTGACGTCATATGATTGCCTAACTATATCCATCAATGAAAAACTCTGAAAGTCTATGGAATAAACTTTCAGAGTTTTTCATTGGTGTTTAGTATAATAATATATTATAATAATATATTCGACTACCATAATACGGACATGTGTCTAGTGTGGTAGTCGAAAAGCATGTAAAAAACCTGTATCCAAATATATTTTTATAAATAAAGAAAAATATTAAAATAAAAATTAGGCTCCGAATAAGAATTGTACTGTCTACTGGCATTTCTATGGTTTTTTAGGACCAATTGGTTTCATACAAAAAGCCCGAAGGTATCGATCTAGTGAGTTGTTTATTTATGAATCAGAGTTACAATCACTCACGGACAGACCGACAACCGAAATTAGTCTCTTCAAGACCCAGGCTCAATACTTACTTAAATACGACATATGCGTGAGGGAGATAGCATAGCATTTGAACTAATATTTGCTTTTTTTAAATAGTTAAAAACGATACAGAACAATATTTATCACTTCAAATACTACCCGGTTTGACCTTATTTTTTTATTTTAAAATTTCAATGCAAGTATTTCAAAGAAAACTATTGCGATAACTTAGAAATAGCAGACACACAAATGTATACAGGGTGTATCGGCACGTACCCGACAAACTTTAACCAGCTATTCCTTAGCACATTTGGATTAAAAAATGTTATGGGCACTTTGCTGTCCGGTAACATTTTTTTTCAATTAAAAACAAAAAAAATTCCACACTACATCACTGTCATTGGCATTGCTTTTTGTGTTCAACAGCTGTTATAAGCAAGTATGTCGAAAAGTGTCTTCGCTCTTTCGCACACACTAAATAATAATAGTTAAAAATGAGACGAATGGTGCCGTGCCATTTCGTTGTGATTGTAAAAGCGCGCCAATATAGGTACACACGTACATTATTCAACGGAATTCGAATAAAATACTGCCAGATGGGTTTTCAAACTTTGACAAAGGATAAAACAGTGGTGTATGTGGTGAAAATATGAATAATAATTTTTTTATGAAAAAAAAAACGTTACCGGACAGCAAAGTGCACATAAGATTTTTTACTCCAAATATGCTAAGGAATAGCTGGTTAAAGTTTGTCGGGTACGTGCCGATACACCCTGTATTTCATGACGTCGGAGCTCACAGTCCGAGAGTTTGACGTGGAATGCAATGACTGCACCGGATCCTTTACAGTTAGATGTGTCAATATTGCAGTTATTAAAATATTATGTGCCATCCATTATCTGTGCTGTGGTGGACCGTAGCCACATTTAATAATAATTAATAAAAAATTGCATCGTATAGATAATAATACTCGTATGATATCACAATCGTTATTTATGAACCACTAAAGGGCAAATATGTCACTGGAACATGATAAATTAACCAGAATTAATTTAATAATAGTGCGATGGAACATCATAGCTTCATAAGAACAATAATATAATAACATGGACACTTCTAGAACATTTATTTTTCGGAATAACTTTATTGAGTAAAACCTCAAATTGTAATATTTAAATATTGAAGACAATATTAGTGATTTCTAAACGAAAATCTGAAACAGAATAATCAGAAAAGGAAACGGTCACATCTGGGACTCGAACCCAGGACCCTTGTCTTTCCGTGACAGTGCTCTACCAACTGAGCTAATGGGACCCTATTCCCCTCGGTCACTTTTAACTGTATCATACTTCGAATAAGAACTACTAACATTGTCTTCATTTTTTCACCGCACATTTTTTATTGGCAACTATCTTTATGTATGATCGCAAGATTCAACCCGAACTAAATGCAATCCAGACAGCGGTCTTGATATATTGTCTTCAATATTTTACTTCTAGAACATTTGACACAGAAATCCAGGCAAATATTCAGATTTTGTTTTATTTATTTGTACATTATTCGATTATATGTGATTTTACAAACATGCGATAGTGAGGTGATCGAATGTTTCCGGATATGAAAGAGACCGCGTGCCTGAGTGAGACATATTATGAATGGAGTAAAAATAGTACGTAAGTTGTCCATTGCCCCTCTCTTGTTATCACATGATAGAATTAAAGAACGTAAAAGTACCTACGTGTCTAATTTATCACTGAGTATGAGTAATACTTCGGCCACGACGATACTATAATAATAATAATATTTGGCTTATTTATATATCGCCGTTTACGTGAAATATCACCTCAAGGGCGCTATGTACATAATAATTCAGTGGAACAGTACTCAAAAGTAAAATTTGCATTTAAAATTATACAGAACCCATGCAGAAGAATAGTATGATGCTAAACTTAATTGTTACTATTACTGGGGTACGTTATTATTATTATAGACTTCTTGTAACTATATTCCGCGCAGTTAAACACGTCTACAATTTCTGTGAAAGTATTGCCAATTGCGTGTAATTTTGGTATTATTATATGGTTCCATGATAACTCAACACAGTGATAATTCAACACACTTTTAAAAAGTCATTAGAAGCGATGAAATTTTTTTTAACCTAACCTAACCTAACCTACTGAACCTAGTAAATAAAGTTTTTGTTTCATCACTTTCCATGACTTTATATAACTTTTTAATGATGTGATGAATTATCATTGTGATGATTTATCCGGTTACCTATTATATATACTGGCTGACGTGTACCCGGTGTTGCTGGGGTTATCCTTAGGAGAAAGCTTTCCTTTCTTAATCTCAGTCATTACGATTACATTATCCTTACATTCTATGCGAATCTCCACAATTCTGAGACGATGATTCTCAGGGATGCCATGTCTACAGCATTCAGTCCACTTTCGTCCTTTCTATGCCAATTACATGCCTCACTTCCATAAATCAGGGTAGGTACCAGCACTCCATTGTGGACCGCTAGCTTTGCTTCTTTGGACATTTTATTGTTAGCGCCAACCGAGTTGAGTCTTCAATTAATGGAGTTTCCTGCATTTACCATTTTTTCAATATCTCTTTCAGCCTTTCCATCTTTCGTAAATATACTTTACGAATACACAAACATCATCCACCTGCACCAAGTATTCATCAGTCACAACTATATTGCACACTGTTTACGTACTCTCTCTTTCAAACTCCAAGACTTTAGACTTACTCACATTCATCACTACTTCATCTTTCCACGAGACTGTAGATCTTTCATACTTGATCTTAATCATAAGTGGGATTGGGCGCGAAATTGAGTAATCTGGAAGACGCATCACCGAAATAAGTATTTTTGTTAACATACAAATTTAAATAGGTATGAAAGAATTGCCTGAAAACATTATTTATTGTGAGATAAGATAAAATTACTCGGGTTTTCACAAGCAGTAAAAAAGATGTTTTTCGTGAGGTCACCTCAAGTCATCTGTATTTATTATTATTGTCTTAATTCATATGCTCTTCTTCTTCTTCTTCTTCTTCTGTTACGGGCTCCATTTGATCCATCACAGATAAAGCAATGATCATAATTACTGATATTAGAACAAACAATGTTAATTGAATTGAACGCGTGCCTTTAGATCAGAAGACATCAAACTACGGCCCGCGAGACACTTTATCATTAAAATATAAATATAATCCGCGTATGTCTTTGGAGTGTTTAAAAAAAACTAATACCGTCATGTAGGTAAATTACACTTACAAGCAAAAAGACAATTAAGTACCTATGTATATGTAAAAAAAACCTAAAACCGTCATGTAGGTAAATTACACATACAAGCAAAAAGACAACTAGGTACCTATGTATATGCAAAAAAAAAACTAATACCGACATGTAGGTAAATTACACATACAAGCAAAAAGACAACTAGGTACAGATGTATATGCAAAAAAAACCTAATACCGTCATGTAGGTAATTTACACATACAAGCAAAAAGACAATTATGTACCTATGTATATGCAAAAAAATCGAGAATGCAAGGAAATATTGATAGTGAGGTTATAACGAGGACGGTCGATAAAGGATTTATCTTGAGAAATAAAGTCAGATTTCGTGTTTTTTTAACGGTGTGCGCCTTTTAGCTAACATGCAATTATCAATCCTACAGGCCTCGATTCTCGACGAAGTTATTCCCCTCGAACAACGAGTGGTTCGACCCACTCGTTGTTCGAGTGTAATGACTTTTAACCCTCAAAGGTACAAAAGTTGAATCGTTTGTATGGAGAAAATAATATTCTCACACGGAAATAATGGAACGAAAAAAAAACACAACGGAATTTCGAAAAAAGTTATTTATCTTTTTTACTTCTGCCAATCATGTAGAATCACCTCCCGAAGATTCTGCACTTTGTATGGAAGCATAAATGTTATGATATTATTGCTGAGTTTGGGTATGTACTTAGGTCTATCTGATGAAATGAATTACGTAATGTATTTTTACATGAGTTGTTTTAACCGAATATTCTCAGTAATGGCATTTAATAGGTAGTTATGGTTTTCTCTCCTGGCCCGCAAACCTTCCCACGGTGGACTTGTTGGCACCCGGTTTAAAAAGTTTAAATACAACTGGCGTAGATCAATGATTAATGAACAGGGTATGAAAAAAACAAAGCGAAATAATTGACGTAATAGAATCAATATTTGATGGAATCACAAGATAGCGCTCAGTGGATCTAATTTAGATATGACGGTGATTCATAAATAATATCATAGGTACCTACCTAGGTCTCGATCTCGACGAAGTCAATCCACTCGACTTTTGACGACTTTTGAATTTTGGTGTATGTAAGTATGTACCGTCGTCGAGATTGAAGAATAAGAATTTCGACCAATGTATGTACTTTCGACGGCGATTGCGAGCGGTCTGGATTCGAGAATCGATACCCAGGTAGTTATGCAGATATTGCAGACACGGCATCATTATACTGTTGAATGCACACTCTAAAATTTGGTTTGCATTGAATGTAGGGGTTGATTTTTTAACGTATGGCTGGCTAACTTTATAAAAATATTTTAATTAATCTGCTGTGAAATTTTAAATGTCGTTTTTATGTGAATACCGTAAAAGAGTCTCAACTGTCTGGAGCCAGTGAGACTATGGCATCCCCAATGTTGATGGCAATGGCATCCCCAATGTTGATGGCAATGGCATCCCCAATGTTGATGGCAATGGCATCCCGAATGTTGATGGCAATGGCATCCTCAATAAGATGGATAATAATTGTAAAAATGTATCATATACAGGGTGTATCGGCACGTACCCGACAAACTTTAACCAGCTATTCCTTAGCACATTTGGAGTAAAAAATGTTATTGGCACTTTGCTGTCCGGTAATATTTTTTTTTATTAAAAAAATTATTATTCATATTTTCACCACATGTCACCAATGTTTTATCCTTTGTCAATGTTTGAAAACCCATCTGGCAATATTTTGTTCGAGTTTCGTTGAATAATGTACGTACGTACCTACGTTGGCGCGCTTTTACAATCACAACGAAATGGCACGGCACCATTCGTCTCATTTTTAACTATTATTATTTAATGTGTACGAAAGAGCGAGGACACTTTTTGATACAGTTGCTAATAACAGCTGCTGAACACGAGATACAATGCAAATGACAGTGACGGAGTGTGGATTTTTAATTTATTTTTTGTTTTTAATGGAAAAAAAATGTTACCGGACAGCAAAGCGCCCATAACATTTTTTACTCCAAATATGCTAAGGAATAGCTGGTTAAAGTTTGTCGGGTACTTGCCGATACACCCTGTATTTGTACAGCGCCCTTAAGGTGATTTTGCACAAGAACGGAGCTATAAAAATCGTCTAAATATTAGTATTATTATTAATTGGGGTATGTTGTGAGGTGTCTAGGACGTAAGAGAAGGGAATTGGGAATAGGAATGGGGAGTATCTGACTATTCAGATCTGGTCAAGGAACATGGCTAAAGACATTTCAAGCAACGTTTCAATTAATGTATTTAAAAACGTTAAAAACAGTTTGACTGAGGATTGAACTTTCATCCCCAGGGACTAATCGATTGGGTAGGACCGATATTTATTTCATATATTAACTGCTGTCACCTAATTTCAGAGACAACGAGTCTATCGACCGAGTTTCAGCTCGATCGGAAATCAGTAAGTGTGATAATTTCCGCATCCAAGATTTGCATTGATTCATTTAAGAAAACAAAAACGAAATTTCAATTAGATTGTTCGAGAATTGTTAAAACAAAGAAAAAAGGCAAAAATGTTCGTTCTGATGTATCTATGTAATTTTTCAGAATATATGTAGAACAAGGCTGTCATTATTAGTCTGATATTAATAATTCTATGAAAACTAACGAGTACTAACGTATGAAATTATTTTCACTAGTACAGATATACTGAATATTACGTACGCTTATCTCTATATTACATTTCTGCGAAAATAACTGCTACATAATTAAGTACTTCAAATGCTCGCTGACACTGTGTCAGAAGTGTCACTCAAAAATATCATGTCACATAAATTAAAAAAAAATTATAACTTTACCCGCCTTTAAACTAATGTAACACTCCAACGCACAAACTTCTTCTGAATAAATTTTTAATCTCTATAAGAGGTAAATGAGAGTACTCGAATAATTAATTCAACGAACTAAAACTTTGTGGTAGATATAGAGAATATAGGGACACGATTCTTACCCACTTTAAAAAAAATTCGATCCGAAAAAAAAGAAAGTCTATTTTTAATTTTCGACCTATGCGGAGGAAAACGAGAATTGCTTATATATTAAGTATCTCTGGAAATTATTCGTAATTCGGTTAAAAACGGGATTGCAGGTCCTTCAGGAATGAATTAATAGGTTTCCTGATAAACTTTTAGTATATTATCACGATGTCGGAACCCGTGTTCATAAAAATCCAAGGTTACCGAATAACTCATCAAAATGACAATTCAACACACCTATAAAGTTATGAAAAGTGATGAAACAAAAACTAGGTTAAATAGTTACATTCGAGTATGTAACCTATTTAACCTAGTTTTTGTTTCATCACTTTTCATAACTTAAAATTGTTAAATAGGTTACATATGTAACTATTTAACCTAGTATTTGTTTCATCATATTTGATAACTTTATAGCACTTTTTATAGGTGTGTTGAATTGTCATTTTGAGGAGTTATCATGGTACCAAAATCCAAATATGTTTGCATTTCGTCATTATATATAATCGATCAAAATGCGGGCGCATGAACACGTGTTCCGATATATAAGTTATTTATTAAAATTTTACCAGGAACGGCCTGCAATCCTGTTTTTAAGGCGATGCCATACGTAGTAATGCAACATTATGTGCTTTTGGTTTGAAAATTTGGTCGCCTAGAAATGTTTCAGATGCTTTAATTAAATAATGCGAGTAGAATACATCTTGGCCTTTGAAATAATCGAGTATTTATTAAATAAGTCTTTTTATAAGCCCAGAAAAAAATAATGTAAATGCCTATGAAAACTGCTTTAAAGTTAAAAATCTCCTACTTACGAACCCATTTTCGGTTATGATTTTATTGTATAATACTTTATACTGTTGCTAAAAATGAAATTTGTAATTTTTATGTACTTAAAAGCCCAATAGGGCGTCAATAAATAAATAAATAAATAATGTGGAAAATGAAGTTATTTATAAAATGATCGAAAAAAAAATTAAATATTTATGCCTGAACATCCACAAAATAAAATAAAAGGCACTTTTTGCCAAGTTTTTTTCTTGCATAAATCAAAACAGGCGGATGGTGTTAAGCGGGAATTTAAACCTTATCGCCATATACGTAAGGGTTGTTATTGATAGCAGCTCAATTTAAAATATTACACGACGTAGTGCATCGCCTTAACTGGATTACCAATAAGCAATACTCATTTTTCTTCGTGTAGTTGCACCATCTCTTGGGCCGACTAGTATCGAATTTCGGCTCATATCAATAGTTTCCGACTGTCTGTGTGTTTTTTTTGTACAAATCTATAGTTTCTATCCGAGATTGATTAAACATTTGCACACTTGGTTTTCAAAATAATTGAAAAGTCACTTCAAGCAGAATAAAGTAAAACGTCTGGTACTTCAGCTAATGATACAGATAAAACGAATAATAAGCTCGTTAATCCGAAATGAGCTAAAAATCACAATCGCGATGGCTTGGTCACGTCAGGCATCAAAAATTTTGGGTTCTCTTCCAAAAAGAAGACGTCAAGCAGGCTTCAGACACAGATGGGAGAAATAACTCCATAGGCTGTGTATGGAGATAAATGAGAACGGCTTTTCTATCAAGATACTCTTTATTGATACATGACCATTTCCTAGCAAAATATTGGTCATTTAGAACATCTGAACACGCGTTCAACGCATGTGGTCTTGTCCGAATAAATACAATGGACGAGATGCGAAAATATTATTATTTTGAAGACCACGTGTTCTGGCTTCCTCATAACATATTCGTGCTTTACTGATAGTTTGTCATGAAATTTGTCAAATCATTCGTTATAGTCCCAGTTTTAAAAGCAAAACGTATAATTTGACCACATTTTTAATAAATTAACTGGAGTAGCCCAGGACAAGGACGACTGGAGTCCTTGAGTATGGAAGTCTACTTACATTTATTTGTATTGTGTGCAAAATTGACATAATTTGTTTTCTCTACATTTCTGTACTGCAGTAGAGCCCATACAGGCAAAATAGTTTTTGCTCGTCGCACATAAATTTTAATTGCAATTATCACAGCTTTAAATAAGCTGAAGTTAACAAATCATAAATCTAATTCAACGAAATGAATTTTTAAAGCCTTTATAAAATCCCTTAGTACAACTTAGTATTAGAAGAATTAAGGGGACACCTCAGCAGGAAGTCATTGAAAGATCAAGGGAATAAAAAACTTTATGATAAACTAGCTAACGCGTACCCGGCGTTGCTCGGGGTGATGAATGGTTTAGAGTAAGGTTTTGAGGTTATGGATGGTTTGGAGTAAGGTTTTGAGGTTATGAATGGTTTGGAGTAAGGTTTTGAGGTTGTGAATGGTTTGGAGTAAGGTTTTGAGGTTGTGAATGGTTTGGAGCAAGGTTTTGAGGTTGTGAATGGTTTGGAGTAAGGTTTTGAGGTTTCGAATGGTTTGGAGTAAGGTTTTGAGGTTGTGAATGGTTTGGAGTAAGGTTTTGAGGTTGTGAATGGTTTAGAATAAGGTTTTGAGGTTGTGAATGGTTTTGAGGTTGTGAATATTGTACCCGAAAATATTTTATTTACGACTTGATTACAAAACATCGACTTTTCTCTACTTACTATAACTATAATATACATTTATTTTATATATAAACCTTCCGGGAGAAATTCTCTAAATGATAGTAAAAACCCTATCGAAATCCGTTGCGTAGTTTAGAAGAAGTAAGCGCTCAAACAGACAGACGCGGATAGCGACTTTATTTTATACTACTTAGAAATTCATTATGTCATTGTTTGTCACCCGCTATTTCCTTGAATGACTCTATCGATCCTTAGAAATTTGTGGTTATGTTTTAGTTATGATACAACTCCAAAAAAATTCATCGATTTGATCGGAGTCTATAATTACGACTATAATAAAGTAATTTTGACCACTAATGATTACGTTTATCACACTCGGAATGTGTTTTACCCAGTTTCTTAGAAATGGGAAGAACAGTAATTGAATATCTGACGCATAGGAGGAGTTGACTTTTTTGTAGGTGTATTGCAAATAGGCGGTTGGCTTGCGGAGAATTCCAGTGAAAAACATTGATTTGGAGAAAAAAAATTCGGAAATCTTCTGAAAGATTTATGTATATAATACATTTTTTATTATTATTTATTAACTTTCAAAAATACAGTTTTTTACTATTAGGTCCCGTCAAACTGATTGATATCAGTTTGTCAACGGGTTCTTTTAACAATTATTTTTTGAATACATATACAATTTTAACAAGTACAGAAAATATACACATAATTACATTAGTACGCTGATGCGATTATTTTTATTTTTATTTCTATTATCCCTAGCATTATCTATTATTTTTATTTGTATCCAACTTTATTTTTACTTTTATCTTTATGTTTACAAGATTCACCTACTCCAATTCCTTTCCTGTATGTGATCATGTACATAATATTATATATTCAGTATTGGTTATTTATGAAGGGAAAGAACTATTTTAAAGAATACCTGACATCATTAAATAAGTTCATTTGCTTTCTTATTCTTTTTTTTCATTTCAATTCTGATTAAAATTTCTTTTTAAAATAATTATTTAATTTATCTTTATTTTCATCGCTTTCTTATTTTCAGTTAAACCTATTTAACCTATACCTATTTTACAACTGAATGAATCATGTATTACATTTATATAATTATACACAAATTTCGACTACCATAATACGGACATGTGTCTAGTGTGGTAGTCGAAAAGCATGTAAAAAACCTGTTTCCAAATATATTTTTATGAATAAAGAAAAAAAAAAAAAAGTACAAAAAAATTCTTTCACATAACCATTTTTTAACATACATTTCCTTCTGTGAGTCAATTCACACCTTTTATTGAGTTTGGTAACATGTTGTAAATTATTAGAACGAGGTATTCTAGAGTTCTTTGACCATATTTATTTACGTATCTGGGAACTACAAGTCCATCGTTTGCAATTAGTCTTGTATTATGAACATGTGTCACTATTTTATTATGTTCTGATTGAGATGTATGCTGACTCGCAATTTTAAGCCACAATAAAGCACGAACAGATAATAAATTTACAGGATTGTATAGTAATAACTTTGCTACGTCCATGTCTTTGTTCGTATTTAGTTTTGTTTAATAATAATTTTACCAATGAATATTGTACATTTTGGACTGAAAGAAGTTTTGTTTTTGTTGAATGTCCCCATGAAATTATTCCTTATCTTATTAGGGATTCCGCCAATGACAGGAAGATTTGTAGAAAGTAGAGAAAAGTCAATGTTTTTTAATCAAGTCGTAAAAATATATATTTTCGGGCGCTTACATTGCTAACGCTGGCTAAACCTTATGAGATACATCAAAATAATGTACTACGGAATTGTATATCATAAAAAGGTCTACAGAAAAGTCCTTGAAGGCATATGTCTATCTCCTAAGGTTAACCCGCAGCCACGCCGGGTACATGTCAGCTAGTACAATAAATAAACAATATTAAGAAAGGAATTCTCAGATATCTTGGACATAGACTGGTAAAGGGGTGCCAGGAGAATGTACACGGTGTCCGGAAACTCACAATACAAGCGGAAAACTTGTGAATCATCACATTTGTAGTCGATTTCGTGATTATTACTTATTTGTCCAAAGCTGGAATTTTTAATGTCAAATATGAAAAGAACAAGACAATTCAACACACTTTTAAAAAGTGATATAAAGTCATTAGACACGATGAAATTTTTTTTTAAACCTAACCTAACCTACTTAACCCAGTTAATAAAGTTTTTGTTTCATCACTTTCCATGACTTTATATAACTTTTTAAGGATGTGATGAATTATCATTTTGATGATTTATCCGGTCACCCTCAAAGCAGAAAGGCACCCGGCTGCATTTTTTAACCAACTACCCAAATGGTAGCCGAAAACTTGTTAAAAGTAAAAAAAAATATATATATATACGAATATTTAAATATATATATACGAATATTTAAATATATATATACGAATATTTAAATATATATATACGAATTTTAATTTTCGGCTACCATTTGGGTAGTTGGTTAAAAAATGCAGCCGGGTGCCTTTCTGCTTCGAGGGTGACCGGATAAATCATCAAAATGATAATTCATATATTAATTCATTATACTATATGAATTGCTCGGATTGAAATTGTTATGAGTCTCAGAATACCTTAATAAAGAGCAAGTGAATGTAAAAAGTATACGCAATCAAATGTCGGGTCCACGCCAAGAGTCAAAATAACAGAAGAATGAATATGTGACGATGTGTGCATATGAACGCAGTAAGGACTGCTAATGCCAATACAGAGTTTCATCTTCTTTAGGGTGCATGGGTTCGCTGCTTTAATGCGCCACAGAATAGCCGGGACGAGTCAGCGCTACTAGGGATCGGACAACACTCTTGTCCAGGCCGTTGCCCAGTGGCAGGGAGCGCCTCTACACCAGAGATGGAGAATTTCACTCAAGCCACCATAAAGTCCTAATGTGCTCATCAATGTATTGATTATTTTTATTTATTTCTTTATTCATTTTATTTTTATGTATTAACTTCAATGTAAACTTTTATGGCAGGCAGAGCATTGCACACACCGCTCTGTCCAGCTGAAATAAACATTATTATTATTATTATTATTAGCTTTTCAAAGCAAAGCAGAACTTCACGAGAAAAAATGACTATTGCTAATTTATTAAGAATATATTCAAACTATTCCCGTTAAAAACGGAATTGCAGGTCTTACGAATGAATTAATTACGAATTACGAAAATTACGGATATACCATGATGTAGGAACACGTGCACATGAAAGTCATTTTGTTATGATATATTATCATGGTAAATCGCCTTGCATTTCCGACATTTTTCATCATGTTATAACAAAAAAGTGCAAAATTAGTTCTATAAAATAAACCCATAAACAAAATAAGTAAAATTTGTAAATTGTTAATTTGTCAGATAATTTAAAAATATAAATATTAATGGAAAAATGGTTGCACTTAATTCTCGGAAATTAGTTGACAGAACAGTGTGCCTAATTGTTAATTCCAATACGAATTCATATCTCTTGTTGATGTCACCGAAATTTGTGGAATTAATTTAGGGAAAAACCGCTTCATCATACTGTTTGCAATGTCTGTTGTTATCTACACATCCAGAGAATAAAATGTTGAGGTTTAGATATCAATATAGGTACACTTGGTGACTCCAAGTGTTTAATTGCAATTGAAATGATAAGTCGGTTAACCCTTTACGGACGAATGGATCGAAAGGCTCGCACTGCGAGACGATCCTTTTTCGTTAGAATGTCTCGTACTTCGCAACACAACAGCGCAGAATGTACAATTGTGTGAGCAAAATAGTTAAGTATTGCAGTCAAAATGTTAAGTACGTTAACTCTTTACGAATGAATGAATACAATGGCTCGCACTGCGAGACAAACCTATTTCGCGACAATATAGCGTCCAGCTGTAAAATTAGTGAGCAAGAGAATTAAGTATTGCAATAAAAATTTATTCATCCTTAACGGATGAATGATTCGAACGGCTCGCACTTCGAGACAAGTCCGTTTCATTAGAAAGTCTCATACTCCGCGGCACAGGAGCGTCAAACCGTACATTACTTTTTTTATTATAGTGTCGAAAGCAAGCAATAAAGAGGCAATTTAGATGACACATTTTTCAATTGAACCATTTTTGAGGTGTGATTTGAACAAAAGAGAATGCATTTTTATAACTTGCTGAATAAATAATGTTTCAAAACATCCTACCAGAAACGCACGCTGACCAATGTTGATGTCTAGATCCCAGCTTATTTGAAAGGAAATGTTGCTTACCTGAAATGAAAGAAAACGAACTGGTTACATGCATTACAATATAAATAAAACAAGTAGGTACTTATTCACATTGAATACCCGATATAAAAGAGGCACTAAGTGACATAAAAAAATACATATATATACTTAAATATATATTTTATATACAGGGTGTATCGGCAAGTACCCGACAAACTTTAACCAGCTATTCCTCAGCACATTTGGAGTAAAAAATGTTATGGGCGCTTTGCTGTCCGGTAACATTTTTTTAAAATTAAAAACAAAAAATAAATAAAAAATCCACACTCCGTCACTGTCATTTGCATTGTGTCTCGTGTTCAACAGCTGTTATTAGCAAGTGTGTCAAAAAGTGTCCTCGCTCTTTCGTACACACTAAATAATAATAGTTAAAAATGAGACGAATGGTGCCGTGCCATTTGGTTGTGATTGTAAAAGCGCGCCAACGTAGGTACGTACGTACATTATTCAACGAAACTCTAACAAAATATTGCCAGATGGGTTTTCAAACTTTGACAAAGGTGACATGTGGTGAAAATATGAATAATAATTTTTTTATTAAAAAAAAGTGTTAGCGGACAGCAAAGTGCCCATAACATTTTTTACTCCAAATGTGCTAAGGAATAGCTGGTTAAAGTTTGTCGGGTATGTGCCGATACACCCTGTATATGCAGAAATGTTCTTCGTGCCATCGCCAATAAGCAAAATAAAGGTGTTTTATTATGACGTTTGTCATTTTTCTGGCATTATCAACTTTGTTCTGCTCCCACCAACAGTAGAGCAGGAATTCAAACTCCGCGCTTGATTTTGGTACATGATATGCACGGACAGAAAGAAGTGCTACAAGTAACAATCCAATCGTCATTGACAAAAGACCGGAGAGAAAAATCGCCGTTTTACTCTCATTATTCGAAGCACTAATGCTCGCCGATTGTGTGCATTAGCTCATGTGATAAGGGTGACTTGTGATTAATCAAACGTTATTCCCAAGTGCGGGTCCCGCTGTACATCAATCCAAAGAATCACCAACCTGGCAAGTACAGACATCTGGCGATTTCTTTGTGGTTGGGGTAGCGCAATTTCCTTTTCAAATTACAAATCTAAGAACAGAGAAAGGATAACGCAGTTTTCTGCAGTTTTTCCCAAATTACGGTGACGCAATTACAGCGTCATCGCACAAAAGGTGTCACAAAAAATTATTGCAACATCTACGCACGACGAAAAATTCTGTGGGCTAGAGTGTTTTCTTTTAAAATAGGCACAAAATACCACTCATTTCAACTGTTATTTGTATTAAATGGCTGACAACGGAGGTGCGGCATCATATTCCATTGATAAGAGATATATGGTGTAAAAATGGTGAAACATTGAAACTGAGCGTGGTTCAATTTTGTCCTGTTTATACGCACTCTTAGATATCAAGCTTTTAATTTTTTTCATATCTGAAAGTAAGCAATCCTAACAATAAACAAAAACAAAATTTTTAATGCTTAATTCCGTTACAGTATTAAAACATAACATTTGGCAGAGAAGTGCACTGAATTGATAATTCATAGAAGTATGATCTATACCGATTTGAATTAAAACTAGTGTCTCCATTTTACATAAAAGACTTCGATTCCTAGGCCTCAGACAGGTCAATAGAATTGGTTTATGTTCAAGAAAGAATTTAGATATTTGAAAAAGTTTTACTAGTAGGTACATTAATAGAACTCGCGTCCAAAAAAGTCCCAGACTTTTTTAAGTAGGTACTTAAATACATACCTACTTAATTTTGAACCATATAGGTGTGCAAGATTTTTTTTAAATTTCACTTAAGGAATTATATAATTTGACCAAACAAACATCACCATCTCAACGACAATTATTTTTCATACTTTTTCGTACGGTTTTGACGGCCTCCATAGTCGAGGGGTAGAGTTCTCGACTAGCAAGCTGGAGGTCGCGTGTTCAAATCCCGGCGTGCGCAAGTAAATTTGATTTGATTAATTTATGTTATATCATAATTTACTCATTAAAAATAATATATCGTATATTCGCGCACGATCCAGAGTGGAATATAACTCAGAATCGCCCTGGTGTAAGTCCACTAATCAGAATTGAAACGTTGTTTAAAATGGCTTTGGCCGTGTTTGGTGATCAAATCCAAATAGCCCGGTACTTCCACACCTTACTCTTTCCTATCTCATTCCTTCCTACTACCTTCAGCCTCACAAAATACGCCAATTGGGGATGCCATAGTCTCACTGACTCAATACGGTTGGGAACAGTTGGGCCTCTTGTGCGTTTTCACATAATAAAAAGGCACCTACCGTAATATTGAAAAAAGCGCATATAAAGTCCCAATAAACATGACGACTTCACATTTGAAAAAAATAATCTTTACTGAACTATTAAAACGGCAACCATCTTGAAACGGAAACGGAACGTACAAAACGAAATTTACAAGCAGAGGAAATGAAAAACGGTCGAGTTAAAACAAAACTTCCCTACGCATAGTCAACTAATAATTTTAACTGAAGTAAGGGAAATTCGTAAACATTTTTAGCATACGGACACTCCGAAAACATAATTCAATCGGTTTATATGAGTGGAAGTCGATTATTTATTCAACAATATTAGAAAAAGGCTGTTTAATAATTTCACCAGAAGTAAGGAAAATTTTACCTTATTATAGGCACCCACAAATGCCAACAAAACAATTCGTTGTTTATCTTGTCGGTGGTCTGAGCAAACAGAGCAAATATCGAATGAAAAACAAAATACCGAGAGCTGCTTGCTTTTGGAGTTTTATGTCCCTAGGCGGAGATTTACAACAAAAAGGTGCGTCTGAATATTAGAATGAAAATTTTCACACAGTTGTTCATACATAATTTCATTATAAAGGTACTGTAGTATTCCGGATGAAAGTATCACCGTTGTGCTGCCAGCAAAAGTCACTCGGACAATTACTGCAAAAATAATTTCCAAGTGCCCGGAGAAATCCACTCATCCCCGGTAAAAAATTAAAGGGATGAGCGGTAATGAAGATATTTATTTATTTCTATACATACATTACAGTGTCTACCAAATATTTACAATTGTATATAATACATAAATTTAGAACTGTTGTTAATATGGTTTTTTTTTTATGCTGTGTGTGAGGTAGGTTTGAGTAGGTGACACTGTGGTGGGTAGTGTTATATGTTTCGTGAACACCTCACTGGGAGAACCTGTGCTGAGGTGTTTACGTGGTTATGTTTAAATGGTACATGTATTTATGTGTATTGGTTTAATTTTCTTAAATAAGTGTAAGTTGGGATTTTAAATTTTTTTGTTTTTTTTTTTAATGGTTATTGTACATTGTTATTTAAAGAAAAAGGTAAAAAATATTTATTTATATGCACATATATACATACACCCATGTATACACATACATACATAAATACACATATATGCATGCATACACACATATAAATAAACACGTGTATACATACATACATTCACATTCATTCATGATTATGTTTGGTTTGGTGTTATAATGTTTTGTATAAAGTGGATATCTTGTTTTTTGATCCAGGCCATGATCAGTTTTTTGTGAATGTTTGTGTATCTATTTCCCGTTGGTAGTAGTTTCAGAGTGGTGGGCATACAATTAAAAAGTTTTGTAGCGTAATACTGGAAGTGTCTTTGTCCGTGTGTGGTGTATGTTATCGGTATGTTCAGGGTATTGTTTGTTGTCGACTGTTATTTACAGACTTGGTGGTACTTAATAATAGAACGCGTGTCGAATATAATGTTTATTTAACAGTTTAGTACAGATTGACTACTTCTATCTTCTGAGCTGTCGGTTTGAAAAAGAGAGCGAGCAGATGCATCCGTCATCTTTTATACCTCTATCTGTCATCTCGCTCTTACACATTCAAAAAGCAGGCGTACCACCTAAAACCTTTCTTACGTCGACCTTGTTTTTATTGTTGTTTGAGGTGGCATTGGAATGTGTAGTTTCTGTTGGAGGAAATTTAGTAGTGCAGATTTGGCACAAAGTTGTCTTATTGACATGACGTCTAATGATTTGAAAATTTCGCTTGAATTTGTGTAGAATGGTACTTGCAAGATGATTTTAATTATTGCCTTTTGAATTTTTTGTATTAGGTCGATTGCAGTGTTTGTAGCGTTTTCCCAAGCTTCCCGATATGTACGTTAAGTATATTAATTGCAATTCGGCATCCCGCAATCTCGCGGGATTCCAGCATTGTTTCATCACGCGGACTTGCGGGATTAAAATAAAACTAAATTTGCATCAAAAACATGATCTGATGACCAGTGTGGAAGCAGTGAGGGCGTTTTCCGCTATTGGGCTTTTGCGAACGTCCGTTTACATATAGGTGACAGGACTCTCCATAGTGTATGTTTTAACTTGTTCAGTTGTTTAATTCAGTATATATTTAACCCACAGCATAAAGAAAAATTAGAACATAAATACAGTACTAGATTCACGCGCAATGACGAGTTAATAGTTCCGAAATTTAATAATAAATACGGACAGAGAACGTTTGAATACAACATACCGAAGATATTTAATTTATTACCTGACACTATAAAGCAATGCAAGTCTGTGAATAAGGTTAAATATGTATTGACTATTTATTAAAATGCTTGCGTTAAGTATAGTATTTTAGTATATAATATTACTAGTAACATTATATATATATATATATTATATTCCTAAAAGCAATACAAATTACCTCGAAAATGTATTTATAAGAAGAAGCTGTAGCACATTTAATAGGTTATGCCCAAACATCGATGTGTTTAACATGAACCTAGCTAAATTCACAGCATCCGTAAAAAAGTGATACTGCATCTTATTTAACCAAAAAACTTAATTTTTCATTGATTTTTTTTTTAAATATTTCAATTGATTAATACATTTTTGATAATTGATGTACTTTATCAGAATTCTTTGTATTAGGTATGTTGTTATGTATTTTTCTGTTATGGTTTGTTTTGTCGTTATTTTATTGGTCAATGACATAACTACTCTGATCACTGTCATATATGTATGTATAAAGACTGTTTATAACGCTAATAAATAAAATAAAATAAAATAAATAAATACGATATTTCGTCTTATATGACTTACCTACTGTAATTAAACGGTAATTAAAAGATAATTTTATAAAACAATAACTTGAAAATTCGCCTGCATCGTAACTATTTCTCACAGATTGACTTAATAACACAGAGTAAATAATAATTTTAAATATTTTTTACATGTAAATAAGCAAAAAAGTATAAAGGACAATTATTTAATATTTACATAATGTTCAATGTCAAATAAAAGTGTACAAATATTTTTATACAAATTTAGAGATAAATTCATAAAAAAGTACTTAAAGAGTATAGTAAATGAAGTGAGTACACATTTTCTTTTTTTTTATAGGAAAATAGTCTTCGATTTCCTACCAAAAGTACCATATGTATCAAAAATATATCGGAATCCTTCAGGTTTTGGTTTTTATTATGCAATTCGCATCACAGCATCTCCTAAGATGACATAGGCCCCGAGGGATATTATTTTCCTCAGGCCCTCCTGTGGGGAGCTAATGTAAAAAAAATCGCAATTTTTGGGTAAATAAGTATTTTTCATGCGTTATTATGATGAAGTAATATTATACATTCTAAATACTTACTTATCAAATATGCGTGAATAGCCAGCCATTCATTTGTCGACAACACCTTTGTCGCAAAATAAAATCGCTTTTGCTGAAAAATAAAACCAGATTTCAAAAAAAAATAATGCGAATTTTCCAAATATTACACGAAAATTACAGGTCCTTCCCACACTTTGCCGCACCGAAAATGAATTCTTTCAACCAAATATGTCTCTACTTGTAACTCTTGGTATGGTGGGAGATATGGTGGCTTTAATCGTTGTGGCGATTTTTTATGCTTGTACTGCTCCAATGTGGCTTCAGATGGTTGGGAGCAGTTGGAACTCTTGTGCGATATTCAAAGTACCACAATTTATTTAGAACCTATTCAAATAAAATCGATTCAGTTTCTTGAAACAAAATACTAAACAATTTCTTTATTACAAATCGATCATTTTGGAATATCCATTTAATTGTCTGCCTATTGAAATTCCTTCGATAGCTCGTGGGAAGGCACTTTAAGGGCGCTGACACGCGTTTGACACACTCCCTGGCTACGATCAAACATATTTCACTCTCAATCAGCTTCAACGCCACGCTGGGTGGTAGGTCGCAGAACACATTTCGCGTCATTCCCTACCTCGTGCAGGTACAGGGATGTCACAAGGATTTACAAGATTAGGTTTTGTATGTTGATTTGAAGCATCGAGCGATGCGATGTGTCGAAAATCCATGATCCATGAAAATCCAACACCATGTTTGTAAAACATCGATGTTCTGAGGCGGCTGTTGAAAACATCTGAATTAAGTCATCGATGTTCTGAGCAAGACTAGATAATGAAAATGCAGATTAAGGAAACGATATATTTTAACTATTCAGCGGAAAAAATACCTGTTTTTTCTGAAATAACCAGAACTCTCGAATGGGGAGTTCTGAAGTAACAATTTAAACAGCTCGTTTTGGATAAAGCATAATTTTCAGAGCGACATTTCCAACATGAGCTATGGTGCTACAAAATCTTCATTTTAACCGTGGAAAAATAAGACAAGACGCCATATTGTTTGCTAATTATTTTTTATTTGTTTAATAAGAAGAAAAAAATTGAAAACAGAGAGAAATCTGTAGGTCAACGGAATCATTTCATAGTCCACAAAATTCAGAAATACCAGCTTTCATTGCCTAATTTATTGTGGAACTAAGTATTTTGAGAAAAAAAAATTGTTATAAAATATTAATGCACAATTGTACCTATTACCTCCCACCTATGTTTTGTAAGCTCCTCTCGTACTACAATGAGTTTTTAATTAAACGGGATTTCTCTAGCAAGAAATAAAAAAAATTAGATAATAGTAAATTTCTTACTTGCCCTGCAATATTGGAAAAAAGGAGCTATAAAATTTTAGTTTCCATTTTTAAGTAAATGGAGTGAGACAGCAGAGAAGAAGATTCATGGTAGATGATAATAAATAATATGCACACATCGATGTGGATAAAATATCGATGTAGATTTGTGGCAACCCTACCTCAAAACATAACCCCCCATTCATAATTCAATCCCGAGTCCCCTGCCGGTCCGTTTCCGGAAGAACATCACCGGAAGCGACGTCGAAACGACCGGCTTCAGCTACTTAACTGTTACGCCGTCCAAAAGGACGTCGATTTATTTATTTATGTTCCTGATTCAATTAACCATGACGGATGGTGATTACTGAATCGTGAGTGACTACTGAGCGATAACGCATCGAGATATCAATTACTTCCAAATTATAATTTGGTGACATCAAATAATACTGTACGGCGTACGCAGAGAAAATAAATGTTTTTTATGAACGTGGATATTCCTTTTGTCACGTTATCCTAACCCTAAATCAAATTTAACTATGTAACTACATAGTCCCTGTGAGAGGTCACACGTGACTTCATCGTTACGGTACACAGTACTATTATTTTTATTTTTTTACTAGCTGACGCGTACCCGGCATTGCTAGGGGTTATCTGCAGGAGATAGACATACACCAACGCAGACTTTTCTGTAGGCCTTTTTAAGATATGCAACAGAGCATATAAACTGCTAGGCTTTGTCATTCGCAATTCACGCTCATTTCAAAACCCACTAACAATTAGGCTACTTTACAACTCACTGGTGCTAAGTGTACTGGAGTCGAATTGTATTATCTGGGCCCCATTTGAAGCATCCTATATTTTAAACATTGAAAGAGTTCATAAAAAATTCCTACGTTTTTTATTTTTACGGCTCTATGGAACATATCCATATTTATATCCATCGAAATTTATTCTAGGTATGACTAACTACCATTCTCTAGAAACTCGTAGATGTTTTGCGCTGCTAAAATATTTCTTTCAATTAATCAATGGCCTCTTCTCTAACGGTGAGATTCTGGCGCAAATCAATTTATTTGTCCCAGAGTCTCACTCTCGGGCACGTCACCATAACATATTATATTGCCGATTGAGTCGTACAAATCTGTACCCGAATTCGCCTGTGGGAAGAGCGATACGCTATTTAAATATATTAGATAAAAATTTCGACATATTCTTCGGAAAATTCAATGAGTTTGTAAGGTTTTTGGCGCTACATTCTCACTGTGCAAATGGTACTTTTACAATTAGTTAGATAAAATATCTGTAACGTTGTATTAATTTTCTGTACACAAATAAAATAAAATAAAATAAAATAAAATAAAATAAATATACAATTCCGTGGTATATTATTTTGATGTATCTAATATGGTTCAGCCAGCGTTAGCAATTTAGTGCCCGAAAATATTTTTTATATATATATATAATATTAATGTATCATATACATAAACCTTCCGGAATAAAGTCTCTAAATGATAGTGAACCCTATCAAAATTCGTTGCGTAGTTTAGAAGAACTGAGCACACAAACAGACAGACGCGGATAGTGATTTTATTTTATACTATTTATTACTTTACATATAACAAACATTATTGGATAATGTGGGCCTTATTGAGTGCTTTTCCCGCGATGAGGCCCCCCTTTGAAGATTTTATAAAATTCAATAAAAAAATAATATGAAATAAAATAAAATAAAACTGATGGTTGTAACTGAAAATGAAGTATATATTAAGATGGCATATATTACCTTTATTTGTTTTATTATTTTACGTTACAATTTTTTTCACGATTTATATTCTAATCTAAAAAAGAAATATCATGAATTTTTTAATGAAAATTCAAAAAGTGAGCTAAAAATAACGTTTGTAGTACATTTGCGTAATAAAATGAGTGGGATTTAACTTTATTTTTTCTTTAACAGTAATTTTATATTTTCATATTTGTTTTAAAAATTGGAATATTACAAAAATGATATGTTTATTTCTAATAATATTATTTTCGTATTTCGTAATCGTATTGAATTACCTTTCAAAAACAGTATTATATTTCGGATACGTTCGGAAATATTCAATTTATTTGGATTTTATTACAAAGGGTAAATACGCTGACCTTCTGACAGAATATGCCAGAGGCCTGCGGGGTTAATGAAGCGGAGTTTAAACGAAAGCTTTGTTGCTGATCTGCTTTTATACATGGATTTGTTTTCTTTATGTATCTCTACAAACGAATTGAAATTGTATTTTGTAACGTTTTGAAAGGAATAAAATAATTAAATTGATCTCTAAACTTAGTAACTATTTGGCTTGCTCTTTTGTTCTATCTTATTCCCGATATCCGATAACTTTTCTTTCTATTACGTATATAATTTATGAGAAAGAGGAAGAGGTTACAATGGAGCTATCAGTAGAATTATTCCTGGATAGTACAGACAGTATTTCTAGCGAATATTTACTCAAACCTATAAGGTATGAGAATACCCTGCTGCCGAGAGCTGTTGTAAACTCTCTTTCTGTTAAACATATTGTTTGTGAGAAAAAAGGAGAGGTTACAACTGACCTATCAGCGGCACACCTTTAGTTCCATCTTTCCGAGCCATAAACATGGTGGTCTCAAAAGCTGTTATTAATATAAACATTTTACAAAAAAATAATCTATCTACGACTTCTTATTCCCATACGTGATAGCGAGGTACACTACAATCCACGATTCCAGGACAGGAAAATTATTGAGGTGGAATAAGTGATTGTTTGGTGATGAGGAATAGTTTCCCGGGATCGGAGTATAATGCACGTGGTGTGAACGCATTGAAGTACCATAAAAATACCGAAATCACGCCTTGATTCTCGACAAACGGTCCAAACAGATATTATACCAGGGGTGGGAAATTTTTTTAATTACAAACAATCCGAAATGTTGATAAACAAACGAAAAAATCATCAATGAAGAAGAAGATAATACAAATAAATCTAAACGAACATGAAACAGAACAAGACACAGAAAAATAAAAAGGTAACGGTCTCTACTGGGAATAGAACCCAGGAAATCTATCTTACCGGGATAACGCCTCTAACCACTCGACAATGACGTAAAATAATTAGGCCTTTGGGACCTAATTATTTTACGTCATTTTTGTCAATTTCATATTTCAAATTATCTTCAAAATTTTCAAAGCTCAATGATTCATGATGGAAATTAAGTTAAGACCTTCGTTGCCCTATAATGAAATATATATGTGAAAATTTCAAGACGCTTAGACGAGCTCACCGTTTAAGGGATTATTGCTTCAGATTTCAGCTTTGGAAATAAGTAAGGCCAAATTATTTTAAAAAATATGGTTTAGTTACAAATAATTGCTAAAGTAACCTCTAAAATTATGAAAAACGAATTATTTATCGGTATATATTTTAAAATTGAAAACACAAATAAATAACGTTCCAAAAAAACATTGCTCAACTTGGTTAAGGCGATGCCATAGGTAGTAATGCAAAATCATGTGTTTTTGGTTTGAAAATTTGGTCGCCTAGAAATGTTTCAGATGCTTTAATTAAATACTGCGAGTAGAATAATACATCTTGGCCTTTGAAAAAATCGAGTATTTTTTAGATCTTAGATTTAGAAGTCTCTTTATAAGCCCAGAAAAAAATTATGTAAAGGTCTATGAAAACTGCTTTAAAGTTCAAAATCTCCTACTTACGAACCCATTTTCGGTTGTGATTTTATTGTATAATGTGGCAAATTAATTTATTTATAAAATGATCGAAAAAAAAAATTTATGCCTGAACATCCACAAAATAAAATAAAAGGCACTTTTTGGCCATATTTTTTTCTTGCATAAATCAAAACAGGCGGATGGTGTTAAGCGGGAATTTAAACCTTATCGCCATCTACGTAAGGGTTGTTATTGATAGCGGCTCAATTTAAAATATTCGCATTAATTACATCGCCTTAAGTACGAGTATTTTGATTTTCAAATCCAAAATTAAGTTTTGAAAAAGACCGGGTAGCCGATAAAATATAAAAGTTTTATAATAATTCATAAAATTTGGGAGGCAGGATGGGTACCGCCGCCCAGGAACCATTTATTGGATAATTAACACTCCTGCCATAGGTCACCCTAAGTGGTTCGTTACGTTTGGCGACTTAGCATGGGGTACCTGGGTTGATGGGATGAGGTTTGTCTAGGTTTTGGCAGCGAACGCGTTTGTCCATCTACTGAGTGGCGGGTCGGATCGGGAGAGACGGATGGTTGAGGGACACCTTTTGACTTCTCCAGCCGGACTCTCTCTCGACCCATCGCCTTGCACTGCATTGCGAGGGATGGATTCACACGTCCGTCACTCCTGGACACATTGACCCCCAGATTCCTATCCATCATTCATACTTTTTTCCTCCTTATATCTTCCTCTCATTCCTTTCTATAAAAAGACCCTCCACCCAGCATCGCCAAAGATTACACTCCTGTGTGGGCTAATGTAAAAAAAAACATATTTTGGTTTGCATGTTCTTATAACAAAACTCACATAATATGCAGTATTTTATATAAACAATCCTATAAATTTCCAATAAAAGATTTCGTACCCCTGCAGTAGACAACCAAAAAAAAACACCCATAAATTACCCCGTAAGGTTATCGATCGCTTTTAAATGTTCGACTTTTTTTACTTATTTTTTTTAATAAAACGTCCGCCGCGCGGCTTTTATGATATATTAATATGGGAAAATTGCTCTATTAAATTTAATTAAGCATTGAAAAAAGCGAACGGCATTATACCCGTGTTATTAGTAGGCGCATGCGCGATGGCCGGTGGAACAAATTGACTTGGGCCGCTCGAGATTGACAGTGAGTTTTGTTGGTATTAGTTCCTGTCGTTGTTCAGCGCAATTAGCCCATGAATATCGTATGTATTCCTTCTTGTCTTGTCGGCTGACTTGTAATGTGATAAAAGTCGAATATTACAAGTTTCATAAAAAGCTCACCGTTTGTTTGATTATTAAAAAATCACTTTATTAAAACTTATAAATATGTTAAACACAGGTGCGAACCATCAGCGGGACTTTAATGTCAGCCGACGTAAGAAATGCCCATCTCGTGCATGACCCTAATGAGAGACCGCCTGGATTCTCAGATTCTTCTGCCTAGTTAACTCTGGTCTGCCATTAATAGGATAAGGTTCTTCTACAGCCGCTGTGCCCATATGATACGCATGGGGCCTTTGAAGAGAGATGTGTGAATACGGTGCGGTGCAGATCACCGAAAATGTGGTCTAAGAATGCCCGCTGCATTCATTCCCCGGCGGGATTGATGAGTTCAACAGGGCGACGCCTAAGGCCCTAGACTGGCTCACTGAACTAGATGTTCCCCTCAGACTTCACCACCACACGAAAAAAGAAGAAGAATCGCTTTATTTGAGTTTAAAGTAAATTTCGAACTTTCCGTGAAGAAAATCAGTCAAAAAATCAAAAATTTTATGAAGTTGGTAAATAAGTTTTTTAAAACACAATTTTTCATTAAAATTGCGCATTAAAAATATATATATATATATTAGCTACATAGCAGACACTCGTCAGACCTTCCTTGTATGTGTGGAGATCGCTCATTTTGAGATGTTGAGCTCAATCACCAAGTAAATTTATTGGGGAAGGGAGGGGGTATGTTTGAATATGCTCTTGTGGGGGTTGAATTTATACTGTTATAGCTGACGTGTACCCGGCGTTGTTCGGGGAATTATGAATGGATTGGTGTTAAGTTTGAAGGTGGTGATTTCTAGCGTACCTGAAAACTGGGGCATTTTCAAGGTAAAAATAATATCATTGTAAAAATAATATGTAGTACCTATACTAGCGACACGTTTCTTAGTGGAAGATACTATCAGTATCGCCCTGGTATAAGACCACCATTCAGAATTGAAACGTTGTTTTAAATTACTTTAGCCGTGTTTGGTGACCAGATTTGAATAGTCAGGTACTCCCTCACCTTCCTCTTCCAATTTTCTTTCCCTCTCCACTACCTATAGCCTCACAACATATCCCAATTAGGGATGCGATAGTCTCACTAGCTCCAAACTATTGGGAGTAGTTGGGACTATTGTGCGTTATTAAAAAACTCCATTATGCACACATCTCTCTGTCAAAATCTTTAAAATTGCCTAGCGTTCAACGACCCTCATCTGAATGAGGCTTCAAGCCAGTCAATAAAATCTTGCATATTTGCAAATCATCTCAAAAACTGTGCTCAATTCATAACCCACATCATCCGCATTACTCCCTTTACTCAAACAAATCAAAATCCATTCAATGCAACCAAATAAGGTCCATAACCAGTGGCGCAACTACATCTGGACCAAAGTCCAATTTAAAATATTCATATCAATATATAGGCTAAGAAGAACGGCTGCGCGGTCTTTTAAAAATAAAAAAACTTAAATTTGGATTTGAGGCCAAAATACCCATCCATTTTTGTAAATTCAAAGATATTTAAATGATATAGTACGCATATGAACAATTTAAATTATAAAATATAGGCTAGTAAACAATTCGACTTTTCGTGCTTTTGAAGGCAACTTTGGCAATAATTTGTAAGTTAACGATAATTATTAAAAATAATATTTTTATACTATCTACTACGTAAATATATGAAATATAAAATAAATATAGATTTTATATTTCATTCTATTGATGTAGTAGTAGGGTAAAATCATGAAAAAATACAATTTATTAATTGCCTATATTTTATAATTTAAAATACAAATAACATAAATCCGTAGTCGATATTTGGTTTATAAATAAATATATGTTATTCAGTTTTTTTTATTTTTTATTATTAATTTTTTTTTATCAAATCTTTTGCTATTCAATTACTATTGATTTTCTATGGTTTTTGTTGAACATAAAAAACATCATTTACATTTTTACTCCAAATAATGTCAAAAATCACTGGTTAAAGTAAGTCAAGTACGTCCATTAAAACCTTATATAGTCAATTCAGGATCCGCTATCAAGGCAGATGTATAATGTTAATCTTAATAAATGTTCGTTCAACAAGTCAAATGCTACGTAACATGTTATAGTATTATATTAATCTGTAGGTACTCTCTACGTTTTAATTTTGCCATGGGGTTATAAATTTGATATTACGCCACTGTCAACACCCACATCATTTATATAATATTTTATAAGGCTGCCCATTTCAACTGAATGAAACCCCTTATGAACCCGTTTTAAGATCCAAACACCCTTAAGTCAAATATCATCCAAGAGTGATGATATTCGTAATTACCTTATTCTTTCATACACAAATACTCGCATCAAATTAATTTGAAAGTGACAAATTATTGACTTAGTCCGCTTTCGTACTGCGTCAACATATACACACATAAAAATCGATGTGGGATTTGCATTAATTAAATTGAAATAGCGGTGTATATTATTTATGTTCACAGAGTGATTTAAATATTTAAAATAATGATAGAGGGTGTTCATTTAATGAGTCTAGACACCTAATGCGACCTATACACGGTCACTGAAATCTTGACAGAATTATATATGCAACAAATGGAGTTTAATATCAGTTCTAAGACAACGAAAAGGACTATCTAACATATCTAACAAAATGAAAAAGATAAGCCACGAGGAAAATAAAAATGAAAATTGATTCTTATTGGAGGAAGTGAAAGTGAAAATAAACAAGTATATACACAAATAAATACATTGCACAATATTCTTAATCATTTAGAATAGATCCAATGAAAATTTTAGTGCGAATAGAAGCAAATATACGGCACAGAGTTTTGGCGGCCGGGCGAAAAGAGCCGACGAGTCGCGAGGCTGGCCAAATGAAGCATCGTCCCATCTTGCCGTGCTTGCTACGCAAGAGCCGCTTTTACCCCCTGGGTGTGCCAAAAGATGTTTCTCCTAAAAAATCTTGACGCCTAACCTTCTTAGAGAAAGGTGTTTTTGACATTTTCATTAAATTCCATGAAAATATTTTCATAACCCAAGACTAAGGACGAGCTGTTTCGGAGAATCAAGTTCAAGCAACTAGCCTATAATGATATAATAACAGAACTTGAATAGAAATTTGATGAATTGTTCAAATTCTCCGAAACCATCTGTCCATAATTTGGCTGTGGCACAAATCAATCCTGCAGCGTTGGAAACAATTCGTTTCTGCAATATTATATGCATGCACGTAAAACGTCTTTATTCAAATGCCTCCACGATTGAATTTCGATGCGTGCCATTGCCATATCCACCGTAATGTTTTATGTATGAAGGAACATATTATTATTATGTATTATGACATACCGTAAGGCTAGGCGAGACGTTCTCAGACATACGTAGCTAGTGCAGAGGATATTAGACCATTACGAGATGTCAACATGATCTAATGGCGTATAAGGATCGTGATTCGTGATATTCATCCAAGTTGTATTGTTCGGTGATTTGATACGCGATTTAACTCTGAAAAACGGTAGTTAAACCATTTTACTTGCGATGGGAATGATCAAAGGACGTCCTTCCCGGTAAAGCTTGAATAAAGTTGTCTCCTACAAAGATATTTCATGTTTTTACAAAAGTATCTATTAATTAGAGCATGCTGAAGACATTTTTGCACATACTCCTTGCAAAGGACACAATAGTCTCATAACTTCGTCAGTTTTGGAGATATCTAAAAACTAATTTAACTGCCGCTATTAACTCTTTAAATATGAAAGCTTTCATGAAAAGGGAGATAAACCCATTATATTTTATCTTGTGGTGAATCGTCATTGATTTCCACTATTGACGCGATGCTGTTTATGATCTTGTGGAGTGTTGATGCTTCCATCATCCAGGGGACCAGAGGTGCGGAGAGACGCAGCACGGAACGACACTCCGTGATAAACCTTGCACCAGATTATGAGAGTTGAAAACCACCCCGTTTTTTAATTTATTTAATTCAATTCGCACAATTTTTTAACATTACAGATTGGGGTCTAAGTCGTTATAATTGTATCGTTTCGTTGTACCATTGTACGGTGGAAGGTCGCGGGTTCAAATCCCAGTGTGAGCAAATTAAATTTTATTGGATTGATTTGTGTTATTTCACAATTTTATCATTTAAACTATATAAGGTATATTTGCGGCACGTTCCAGAGTGGAAGATATTCTCAATATCGCCCTGGTGTAAGACCACATAATTCATAATTGAAACGTTGCTTCTTCTTTAGCCGTGTTTGTTGACCAGATTTGAATAGCCAGGTACTCCGAACATCCTCTTTCCCATCTCCATCCCCTCCCCACTACTTTCAGCCTCACAACAAATACCCCAATTGATGGTTGGGAAAAGTAGAGACTCTTGGGCGTTACATTAAAAAACCAATATTTTGAAAAGTTCATGTTCATATTTAACGCGACTAAAATCAAGAGAATTCAATGTATCAACCTTCTGGTAATGAATGTATGACAATATTTATTTATGAATATAACTTCAACTGGTACTGGTGCCACTGGTAAAAATAAATTTGTTTGCTTTACGTTTAGTGTTTAAATTGACAACACTCACGGGTCTAGTGACGCACTTGTCACCATGAGTACAGGTCACTATTTGACAAGGGTCAACAATGACTACAAATTACAACGAGCAACAGTAAAAGGTGTACGCATTTCAAAGCAGTCATTAGGGCAATGAAGCAAAGCAAATAATACTAGCACGTTGTACTATTTAAAAATAATAATAATGTGGAGCAGGAAACGTAAGCCAAATATAATCTAAAAATGAAAATATTTAGGGCACAGCGTAATTATAATTTGGTTAAGTACTTATAATTGTGACTGAAAATCAGAGGAGGTTCGTAAATTTAGTTATAGTAAATAATGCTTTCTTGAAAATGGAAAATGCGCAGACGGGAGAAAAGTCGGGAGATTTTTTCTCGTAAAGATTAACCCTAAGAAATTAAAACAAAAAATACACAATTTCAAAAATATAGAACCAAAATAATTTTATGTAAAAAAAAATATATTTTATTTATTTACTAGCTGTACCCCGTCACGCGTTGCTGTGACTCAGTCAATCTGTGCAGATAGAGACACAACAGCGCGTGTGGCTTTTACGTCTGACAAGTGGCGCTATTTTTCACAAAAAGGATGTATGTCTAATTTTTGTCTAACAAAATTACAAAAGAACTTAAGGAGCACCGAATATTATTAATATGAATTAGAATTTTTCTAAATGACAAATCATACACAATACCAAACACACCCACATAACTAACCAACAATCTCTTCTTACTCGTAAGATAAGTGAACAAACACCGTCATCATAATCACAAGTACGAACAGTTGCATATTAAAACAAGCACTCAGTATCAATGATGATAATATTGTCATCCAAACCACAGTCATGACATCATCAGCTGCGGAGTTTCCTATTGTTAATCATGGCGCATATCGCCTTGCGTGTATTTATAATTCAGTGACAATACGCATGATTTGCATACAAGTTGGTGTTATTAGCTGTAATACAATAACACGGAACATATTTTGTTTCTATGTGATTCATTGATTCGTTCAGTGTTTATGAGAGATCGGAAAGATCGAGTATTTTCGAATGAATTTTATTATGTTTCGAAATAATCATATATACCGAAATGATAAAAAACCCATCAACGTATTTTCGGAAATATAGAATAATAATTATTATTACTATAAAAAAAAAATATTGAAAAATCACCTCAATTACAAATTATTATGAGTTCCTACGATCTATCTAATTATATTAATGGCAGGTCACTTCAGTTAAATACCCTTTTTATAAGACCTTGCACGCAGAGAGCACTATATTAAAAACACTGGACATTACATAATTTTACATAAAATTTGCTATTTTACGTTCCATTACTATTGATATATTACAGTTATTAAAAGATTATTTGAAAAAGTTGTGTTGATATTTATTTTAAAAGACTGGATAATTTTGGACTCTTTAAGACTGGAGAATTTTTATGAAACAATCTTTAAAATCTATGTGAGGTATGGGGCCTTAAAATGTTTATTAATTTTTCAAAATATTAATTGTTTTATATTTTTCGGTTATTGAATTTAAAAAAAGTGTGGTAGGTCTCTGAATTTATGAACTGACTAGTTGTAATGAACGTACCTTGAAGACTGGAATAATAGAGAACGTACGGCTCTGATGAATGTACGATGCAAAAGGAGGTATTAAAAGCCTGTACTTCAAATAAATATAATTATCGTCTCGGAGTCTATACTTTATTGTACTTTCCATAGGTAGAGATATGTCTTGTCTTTTGTCTAATTTAGTCTGGTGTACCCCAACTCTGGGGTGGCATTAGACCTCGTCCGTGCATACCCATCTTGGACAACCATTTCGCGATGAGAGATTGGTGCCGTCGCCTGCCATCAGTGCCTCCCCTGAGGTCAGGAACGGGACTGAGGATGGGCTGATCGTTAATTGGTGACCTTCCGCCCTGCCTTCAGGTTTTCCGACGCTTTCTCCTCATGGTCTTTGGGATCTTCCCAACCCCAACTTACATCTTTTGTCGAGGCACAACCGGTTTCCTGGCTTAGGGGCGCGGAACCTGATCCACGTGAAACCTACCCAATGCCCTGCTTTCTCCCCCTAGGACTGCCTGGGAGCAGGTGACGACACCCCCCCACAAAAAATGAGGTGCACATTTCACCATTTTCTTTTATGCAGTACTTGCATACTGCGAATAACATTGTATGCATGGACATTTTGAAGGTCTTGTTTTAAAATTTTAAATGTAGACTCGTTATATCAAAAAAATTAGCGTCCTTGCGAGAGCTCTGAAGGGGTACCATCAGTACCTAAAACAGGGCGGGGAAGTGGTGGGCCTCCTCCAGAATGTTCTTTCCATCTAACAAAACATGGTTACCAAACTAGTAAGGTTAGAAATTAGGATTAGAATTATACATAATGTTTGCTACTAATAATAGCAAAAATGAGAGGGGATTCGACAAAACATTGCTTTGTTACTTTCGCGGAAACAATAAAAAGGACAATTGTACTTCCAAGGAGGAAAGAATCCTTCAGTACTTTGCACACCGTAGAAAAAAATGTGATTCATTCAAAACATCACTCAATTGTTTCATTACAATATTTCGATTCTGCACATCACTAGTGAATTGATCATTCTTATTTCAAACTGTTGACGTTCACATGTTCTACTATTCGATTCTACGTTATATTTTTTGTTTTTTTTTTTTTTATCTACAATGATAATCTTTAACGTCTCTCTGTAAGAGCAAATTAGATTTTAAATTTTTTTGGGAAATATCGTTTGATGATGACGGATTATTCAAATGGTAGCCATTTTGTGGGAAAAGTTTGTTTCAATTGGATATATTTGTTATAACGCGTTTAGAACCACTGACAAACGATATATTATATAAAATTTTCAATATTCATGATTTTTTTTGTAAATTTATTTTACGCTGTCGTAGAATTAGCCCCCATATGTTAGTGGCGATAAGATAACTGGTTTGATAAGCTTTTAGTAGTTTTTAAGTATATTTTTGGAATTATTAACTTTGTGATGAAATAATCGTATTGATAACCTAATAACTTTGTTTGCCAATTGGATGACTCAGCCATTACCGACTATGAAGGAAGGTCTATGAGCTAGCCGATGATAGCTATCTTCCGATGGGAGAGGACATCACAACAAACAGTTTTTACGGTAGGTACAGCTTAGGAACACCTGACAGCCTCGGTTGAGGGTTAAGGCTCTCGACTAGCAATTCGAAGGTCGCGGGTTCAAATCCCAGTGTGCGCAAGTAAATATTGTGTTATTTATTAATTAAAAAATATTTCTACTAAACTTGTGGCACGTTCCAGAGCGGAAGATACTCTCAGTTTCCCCCTAGTGTAAGATCACCATTCAGAATTGAAACGTTGCTTGAAATGGCTTTAGTCGTGTTTGGTGACCAGATCTGAATAGGCAGTTACTCCCACACCTTCTTCTCCCCCATCTCCTTAGACTCTCCACTACCTTCAGCCTCACAACGTACCCCAAATGGGGGATGCCATAGTGGCTCCGGTAGCGATGGTTGGGAGCAGTTGGGACTCTTGTGAGGTATTCACATAAAAAAACTTCTTCATTTGACCATTTTACGCGTAACATTGCAAAATACTCGGTTTTCTGAAACCAACTATCCCGTCGTTTCGCCGCAGGGGTGAGCAGAGAGGATAGACCGCCACCAACGACCGGTCAGTGGCCGAGTTGGTATCGCGTTTGGGTCCCACCCAAACGTCGTGAGTTCAAGTTCTCGGTTAGCTCCTCCATCGCAACACAACCAACATTTTCCGCTAATGGTGGTGGTAGTAGGAGATTTTCAAATATTGTCAAGTTATTCGTAACCCGGTAATGTTTGCCTTTCTTAAAAAAGGTTATTCGTAACCCGGTAATATTTGCCTTTTAAAAAAAAGGTTATTCGTAACCCGGTAATGTTTGCCTTTCTTAAAAAAAAGGTTATTGGTAACCCGGTAATGTTTGCCTTTTAAAAAAAAGGTTATTCGTAACCCGGTAATGTTTGCCTTTCTTAAAAAAAAGGTTATTGGTAACCCGGTAATGTTTGCCTTTCTTAAAAAAACCTGTTTCTATATATTATCATCATTATTAATAATAGAGACTAGATATGATGGACTCGCCGAACGTCACAGCGGTGCTGCCAAGGTCTGTTATCTATGAGAGGATAGTGTGTCAGCGCTTTATTAGCAGCAGACACATACCTGGACGAGTGACCAACCTCGTGCTGGCACTGTTGGTGGACGCGGTGGACTCTGTCGCTGCAGCAGCTGGTCCAGATTCTTCACCACTTAGGATTCTTGCTGCATTCTCCATCTTCTATCTTCGTGCCACCTGTTCCTGTACTTCATTTTACTTAACTTTATTTTTGTAATATTTAATTTTTTCGTAATACCTGGATCAATTATAAAGCGCTCCTGAGGTGATATCTCACAAAAGCGGCGCTATACAAATTGTCCAATAAATTAATAAATTAATGAATTACTTATATTACATTAATAGATCATCTCAGACATACTTTTATGTTATTCTGACTATCGAACCCGACTCGAGCGTTTAAAATAAATAAATTATTCAGTTGTTTTTTTTTAATCAATTGCTTTTTACTCAATACATTACAAAAGTGAGTAATAATCAATTTTATTTGATTCACTAGGTCGTGCAACGTTTTCCTCGGGCGTACCCAAATTCTTCTACCGTAAATTTTTTTGTCATTCCTTGAACCATAACCGGTTATTCTGACAATAGTTATTTAAGTCACCTGTAATTACATAATCATTTAGGTTAAATTTGATAAACATTTAAGTTAAAGCCACTAGTAATTAGTCACTAGCTATAAAACTTATTTATAAGCCAAAAGTAATAAGTTGTAAGTCTAAGTGAAAGTAATAAATTAAATGCATAAATTAAATTCTTAAGCGCCATTGAAGTGATTTTCTAACGATAACGGCGCTATACAAATAATCCAATCCTTATTGTTATTATTACAGGTTTGTACAGTTTGGCATCATCGGCAAATAATTTTTGGGATTTTGGGACCCAAACGCGATGCCAATTTAGCCACTGATAAATGACACGTTATTGTTATTAATATTATTTTATTTATTTATTATTTATTAACGCCGATTATTTTCCCAACTTTTGGACTTTTACTATACCTTTTTAGTTATTTTATACAAAACCTTTTTTTCATCTTTACATTTATGGTTAATGACACATGTCGTGCCGTTTGTTTTTAAATAAATAAATAAACTTCCTTGTCACATATTTTTTATTACGCTCCTTACTGCGTTCTTCCACCCTAAATGCCCTAACTGTCTAAGCGTCCCTATGAATCTTAACAATTAGACTTTATCAGCTTTGCATTCTCTCTGGATTTCCACTTTTTGTACATGGTTTAACCACACATTCGCCTCAGAAATCGCATTTGTACAGCGTTCAGTCTACTTTCAACTTTCCTCTGCCAATTACACGCCTTACTGTCACACATCAGGGATTTATATATACTGGTTTTCTGACTTCGATTAATTCTTTAAAAATTCTCAATTTTAGCGTGTTAGTTAATTCGCTGATATTATTCATTTCAAAGGCTCAACTTTAATTTCAAAACAGTCAAAGTAAAAACTTGTTTTTCGGTGCCTGACGACGCTTGCACTGAAGAGGTCAATTTTATTAAAGCAATTGAGAGCAAATCATTTGTTCATTTCAAATGCTCTTTTTATAGAAATATAGTTTGACGTCTAGTGAATTCATTATTATTTAAAGAAGAGTGACATTTATTATTTTTAATTATTTATTTGTCACTCTGGTAGCAATTGGCCATCCAGGGAGGCCATTGATAACAGATTTAGATAAGCATCTTCAGACCGGTAAAATTTCAAGTAAAAGCATTCATTTTATTTATTTATTTCTTGGATAATTTGTATAGCGCCGCTTTTGTGAGACATCACCTCAGGGGCGCTTTATAATTGATGCAGGTATTACAAAAAGAATGTGAAGTTAAGTTAAGTAAAATGAAGTACAGGAACAGGTAACACGAATATAGAAGATGGAGACTCTCCAGCAAGAATCCTAGGTGGTGAAGAAACTGGACCAGCTGCTGCAGCAAGAGAGTCCAGTAGTATGGTAAATAGAGTTAAAGCCAACTCAACAAAATGTCTCAGATGAAACGTTAAAATGTTATTTAAAGCCGTTTCTGTCGGCTATCACCTGTACATGATTTACCTATTAACCATAGACATATGAATATTAGTAGACCTGCCCTAAGTGATTAAAAGCGTATTATCCCCACTCCCCATACCGCTTCCATTGGAGCCGGCTGTGCTCGCGTATGGCCTCAAGTGAAATTTGAAAACGTGACGTCATCATTCTTGTGCGAACTATGGTCGAGGCATCATCGGTTCATTTTACGAAATAACACGGCAAAATGTCGACTTGTACTATGAAAACTTGTAAAAATAGATGTGAAAAAGAGAATAAACCCAATTGTCGTATTACATTCCATATATAAGCATTATTTTACTTTATTTTAAGCATATTCACATTGTATAATATGGATCAGTTGTAGAAACATGTCTGGACGCGAAACACAAAGCTGGTTGGTTGCTGGGAAGTAAATTATGAACATTTATAAAAGTGTCTTAACTAAATACTTAAACGAAATATTCGACTCTGAAAATAGAACCGAATTTTTTTGCCGAATTTGGACTTCGCAAATTTGTTCACAACGTGGCGAGTAATTTGCGCTCCCATGTAAAAATGTCTATTCATTCAAAAGCAGATTTTACTTTTAAGAAGTAGATGGTGATATTATAATGCGAGATGCCTATTTACTGTCAGATTGATTTATTGACGAATCACAGTCAGCTTCACTCCCTTCGTTCTTCAACAGTTGATTTTACCCCTCGCCATTATCTTCTCGTCTATTAATTCCTATGTCTGTGCTATTAACCAAAATATATACTAAGTCATAAATTTGCAATGCAATCAATCGAGACTTCGAGATTTTGCCGCGAGAACACGCCGGCTTTCCCGCAGTTTCTAGAACGGTCGCGATCGTTCTACTAGGAAAGTATCAGTGGCTCCAGACGATTGTGGGCAGTTGGGACTCTCTTGGTATCTCTAAATAGTATAAAACAAAGTCGCTATCCGCGTCTGTCTGTTTGTGCGTGTAGTTGTTCTTCTAAACTACATAATGGATTTTGAGAGGGTGATACTCCAATCGGGGATACCATAGTATCAGTGGCTCCAGACGATTGTGAGCAGTTGGGACTCTCTTGGTATCTCTAAATAGTATAAAACAAAGTCGCTATCCGCGTCTGTCTGTTTGTGCGTGTAGTTGTTCTTCTAAACTACATAATGGATTTTGAGAGGGTGATACTCCAATCGGGGATACCATAGTATCAGTGGCTCCAGACGATTGTGAGCAGTTGGGACTCTCTTGGTATCTCTAAATAGTATAAAACAAAGTCGCTATCCGCGTCTGTCTGTTTGTGCGTGTAGTTGTTCTTCTAAACTACATAATGGATTTTGAGAGGGTGATACTCCAATCGGGGATACCATAGTATCAGTGGCTCCAGACGATTGTGAGCAGTTGGGACTCTCTTGGTATCTCTAAATAGTATAAAACAAAGTCGCTATCCGCGTCTGTCTGTTTGTGCGTGTAGTTGTTCTTCTAAACTACATAATGGATTTTGAGAGGGTGATACTCCAATCGGGGATACCATAGTATCAGTGGCTCCAGACGATTGTGAGCAGTTGGGACTCTCTTGGTATCTCTAAATAGTATAAAACAAAGTCGCTATCCGCGTCTGTCTGTTTGTGCGTGTAGTTGTTCTTCTAAACTACATAATGGATTTTGAGAGGGTGATACTCCAATCGGGGATACCATAGTATCAGTGGCTCCAGACGATTGTGAGCAGTTGGGACTCTCTTGGTATCTCTAAATAGTATAAAACAAAGTCGCTATCCGCGTCTGTCTGTTTGTGCGTGTAGTTGTTCTTCTAAACTACATAATGGATTTTGAGAGGGTGATACTCCAATCGGGGATACCATAGTATCAGTGGCTCCAGACGATTGTGAGCAGTTGGGACTCTCTTGGTATCTCTAAATAGTATAAAACAAAGTCGCTATCCGCGTCTGTCTGTTTGTGCGTGTAGTTGTTCTTCTAAACTACATAATGGATTTTGAGAGGGTGATACTCCAATCGGGGATACCATAGTATCAGTGGCTCCAGACGATTGTGAGCAGTTGGGACTCTCTTGGTATCTCTAAATAGTATAAAACAAAGTCGCTATCCGCGTCTGTCTGTTTGTGCGTGTTGTTGTTCTTCTAAACTACATAACAGGGATTTTGACAGGACAATCACTTAGAGAAGGTTTATATAATAATAATTATATTTGGCTAATTTATACAGCTCCGTTTTCGTGAAAAATCACCTCAAGGGCGCTGTACAAATATATTTATTAAATAATATAATAATAATAATGATTTATTGTCTTCTTTTCTTAGAAATATACTTATAAATATAACATATAGAGATAATGATATCCTCACTGGGATTTCCCGTGCTGAGGATTTCATTTACATATTATAATTTAATTATAAGAAATTAATATTACAGCAAAGTAACATTTGAATTTAATTATAAACATATATCACCAGAAATAAACTCGTAATTAAGTACTCATATTCATTCACTCAACAATGAACCTGTCATCTCTAAAACGGAATGTAAAGACCTCGGCGTTTACCTTGATAGCAAACTAGTATTTAATAAGCACATTGACTCAATCGTTAATAGGTCATATAAAATGCTTGGTTTCGTGCTACGTGTAAGTAAAATATTCAGTAATCCGCGTACAATTGTAATGTTATATTTCGCATTAGTCAGAAGTACACTGGAATATGCATCGCCTATTTGGAATCCGCAATATAAACTTTACATAGATAGTATAGAACGAATGCAAAACAAATTTATAAAATATATTACCCACAGATTCAACAATAATTTTGAGTGTACATTTGAAACTTTGCAGCGAAGACGAGCAGTAGCTGACTCAATATTTATACACAGAATTTTAAACAATGAGATTGACTGTTCTGAACTTTTGTCCCTTATTAACTTTAACATACCTTTGAGACGTACACGACATACAGTGCTATTCCACACGCTAAATTATAAAACAAATGCAGCATCTAATTCGACAATTAACCGAGCTCTTCATACTCTAAATAATATTTGTATTAACTCTAACATTGACATTTTTTCGGATTCACTGCCCAAATTCAAACGTGGCATCATGTCAATAATTTAAAGAATTCAATGCTCATACATACAGACACACACACACACAAACACTCACACACACATTACACACGTCAAACACACACCTATAAACTACACAAGTCACCTGGTAATTAAGGAACAAACATACCACTTAGCAGACATTACAAGGAAACATATCATAGGTACCCAACATGAAGTATCTTATTCCTGTATATTGTTTCATCTCTGTAAATTATGTACTGTTTGTATCAATAATATAAAATAAAAAAAAATTTAAAAAAATATATCATGGAGCATAATTTTTTATTTATTTTTTAAATAATTTTAAAATAGTGTTTATTTGTATAGTTCAGTTTAGTAGATTCGGTTTTAGTCTGTGTTTGATATAGGTATATTTTCTATAATGCATGCATATTTTATTTATAGAAAAGAAAAGTCAATGTTTATTAATCAAGTCGTAAAAAAAACTTTGCGGTTGCTTACATTGCTAATGCTGGCTAAGAATTGTTAGATACATGAAAATAATGTACTACGGAATTGTATATCATTAAAGGCCTAGAGAAAAGTCCGCGATGGTATATGTCTATATTTTAAGGATAACCCCCAGCAACGCTGGGTACACGTCAGCAAAAAAACAACAAAACTTAGTTTCATTTAAAAAATGATTTTTTTTTAAACAAAAATGTTCCATTTGTAAATTTCACGGGCAACTTAGTTCTATCTGTCATGGATAAAATATTTTTGGAGCAACATGGTTCTATTAACATTGTGTTTGAGCTCATTCGCTTGGAACAACAAGGTTCCATTTGACGCTTGCGTGAAACTGAGAAAATTTGTGAAAAAAAGCACTTTTATAACAAAGTAAATATGCATAACGTACCAATTGTATTTATTTATTTATTTTATTTATTATTTTTTTTTATTATTTTATTTACGCCCTAATGGGCTTTTACATGAAAATATACATTTACATTGATTACAATAATTGAACATAAGAAGATAAAAGGAGTTAATTGTAAGAAAGCAACACATATAATAAAATTTTGTGCAAATTAGCAAAACACTAATAAGATGGATTCAATATAAAATATACCCAAGCATGAAATAGTAAGTAAAAGAAAGTTCAACATAAAAAGTAAGTAAGTGGGTGTGTTTAAACCCAGTATTAATTGTGTGTTTAACAAATCGATAAACCAATATAAATTAGAGTGTAACTTACTCGTGAGGTAAAGAACATTATAACAGAGATTTAAAAAAAAAAAAATAACAAAATAAGAGTTGCACCTGTAAAAAGCAAAAACTAATAGAATTTAGCAATATCGACATGAATAAGAAATAATAAGATCTGAGATGGAACATAGTGTTATGTATAAAAAGTAGTTAGTAGGTATATGCATACAATTATAAGTGTATAGTAGAGCAAATAAAAAACAAACAAATATGGATATAATTTACTTGAAAGGTTTCGAATGGGAGAAGATGTAATAAAATTATTAAAGCTATAAAAGTTAATTATTAGCCGATAGAATCGAAATAAGTTGCCTTTTAAAGCTCACAAAATTGTCAAAACCAAATATATCTATAAGTTCACAGTATTTATTCGCAAGGTTGTGAATTCTAGGAATTGGTGAAAAAATAGAATAATTAGTGTTGAGGTTCTTGTTAAATTTAAAAGTATCTTTACTGCGAGTTTGCCTAGCAGGAACATTAATGCAAATAAGTTCCAACAAATTAGGGCTGTCAATTAAAGATTTGATAATTTTGAATAAAAATAGCAAATCAATTAACACTCTTCTATCAGATAATTTAAGAAGTTTAGTTTCAGCAAGCAAGTTATTGTAATTTATAAATTCGATTGGAATTTTCATTTTAAAATTAATGTACCGAAGGAATTTATTTTGTACCTTTTCTAATGATTGAGAATGGACCTTGTAGTACGGTGACCATACGGTGGAATTGTATTCTAATTTGCTTCGTACTAACGAGCAATACAGATGTTTTAATGTTGACATACTTTTAAAATTTGCTCCCATTCTCAAAATAAAACCTAGTATTCTCATCGCATCGCTTGTTATTTCATCGATGTGTACGTTAAACTGTAGACTCTCGTGGAATATAACACCAAGATCACGAATCTGTGATACACGAAGAAGATTAGCACCATTCATAAAATAGGAAAAATTAAGTGGATTTTTGCCTTTGTAAAAACTGATAATCTGGCATTTACCTAAATTTAGTTGCAAATCATTGACAGAACACCACGCACATAGTTTATTAAGGTTCAACTGCAAAATTGCGCGATCGTCATCGTCTTTGATTATTCTGTATATCTTCAGATCGTCGGCAAATAACAGGACTTTAACATTAGTAAAAATATTAACAATATCATTGATAAACAAACAAAATAATATTGGGCCCAAGTGAGATCCCTGTGGTACTCCGCTCGAGGCAGCAAATGTATAAGAAGTAAACGAATCTATCTTGACTGCTAAGTACCTTCCTAATAGATAACTCTTAAACCATTCCAACATACTCCCTCTTATTCCCAACAATTTTAGTTTACGTAATAATATTTTGTGGTTTACTTTATCAAATGCCTTACTGAAGTCAGTATATATGGAATCAGTTTGATGTGATGCATTAAGGGCATTAACAATATCATTCGTGTACAATATCAAATTGGTAAGAGTAGATCTACCTTTAATGAATCCATGTTGAAGGGGAGAGATGGTTCGATTGATTCGGGATATCAACTTATCTAGTACTAGGCTTTCAAAAAGTTTGGGTAAAGTAGACATTATACATATTGGCCTATAATTTGTTACTTCGCTCTTATTACCTTTTTTGAAAATGGGCGTTAAAAGACTAAACTTCCAAAGGTCCGGGAATACACCTGATGAGAGTGACTTTGTAAATAACTTATGAATAGGATATGACAATGTATGCATACAATTTACTAAAAACCTGGGCGGAACATTATCAGGTCCTGCGGATTTTCGGGAATCAAGACTCTTCAGCTTAGATATAATATCGTCTATGGTTACATTACAGTCAGATATATCAAGAGTTTCAACCAAATCAAAGCACGAAATATTGCTGTCTTCACTTGCATTAATGTAAACGCCGCTAAAAAAATCAGCAAAAAGATTAACAGTTTCCTGAAGATTTTGGGATAATTTAGAATCGAATGACACACTACTAGGTATGTAAGTACCATTTTCTTTTTGGGATTTAACATATTTCCAAAAGAAATTTGAGTCGTCCATGATAGAGCCTTCGACATCACTAATGTAATTTTTGTAACATTTTGCGGAGAGCTTATTGCACTCTGCCCTCAATTTTTGAAACGCAGTATAATCGATGGCCAGGCGACTTTGTTTGAATCTCTTATGAGATAATTTTTTGAGGTAAATTAAGTCTATCAGGTCTTTTGAGAACCATTTTGGGTATAGAGTTTCTCTGTAAGTCGTTAAAGGAACAAATTGTTCAATTGCAGAATTAACGATGAAGTAAAATTTTTTAAGGTGTACATTAATATCATCGTCGCTATCAAAGAATGACCAGTCAGTCTGTTTAAGGAAATTTGAAATTTTAACATAGTCAGCTTTTTTGAAATTTCGAGTTTCTACTACCTTTTTTACGATAGGAATTGGTTTAAGATTTGACATGCATATTTCTAGTGGTGGATGGTAAACATCGACAGGTAATAGAATTTCGGTACTTCTCACAACACAGATGTCAGACACATTTGACAGTGCCAAATCCAACGTACGACCTCCTATATTATGAACATTATTACACTGTGTTAGACCTAAGAACAGTGCCATATCTCTAATAACACGAATATTAACATTAGAACAAGAATTGACAGAATTCATATTACACCAATCATAATGTGGCAGATTGTAATCACCAACTAGAAGTAGTTTAGTATTAGGATATTTAGCACAAATTGATTCAACCTCATCGCAGTGATTGCTGTAGCTTTGGACATCAGAATTCGGAGGTAAGTATGCACATCCCACTATTATTTTACCTCTAGAAGTGTTCACATTGACAAATAGTTGCTCGATGGATGTGTTTTTTGTGGATATTTTTGAAGAACTGAGATTTTTGGAGATAGCAATGGCTACACCACCTCCTCTCGTTTTGGCACTTGTTTTAGAATTCCTATCCATACGGTAGATGTTGAAATTAGGGAAGCCTAATTCGGCAGAATTGATTCCTGAGTCGAGCCATGTTTCGGTTAAAATGAAGATATCACTGCTGATAGTTGCCGCCGAAGTCAGCAACATGGGAAGTTTAGTGCGGATCCCTCTCACATTTTGGTAGTAGCATTTTATTTTTGTTGTTTCAGTTTTTTGGCGCACATTCAATAATTTTAGGTACAGAGTTCACATATTTGATAGTTATATTGGTTTCACCGTTGTTCTTCCTCGTCTCGAGTTGTTGGCGTAAATCTAGAAGTTGAGTCCTCTGCAATGGTGTTTGGTCGTTACTGGCCTTTATACCGTTTTTCAGTTTTGCGTTCCTGGACAAAACCTCACGAGCCGAGACAGAGTCATTGAATTCGACCTTAATCGGTCTAATTTTGTTGGACTTTTTTACACCAAGTCTGTACGACTTAACCACACTCGGTATTAATTCATTATTTATATCACTAATCGCTGAAACTACTTTATCGCTGTCCATTTTAATAATTGTTGTTGTTGATTCTGAAATACTTTCGGGAACATTAAATAAAATAATGTTCTTTGACCGGGTTTTTCTTTCCTCGGCCTCTGCGAGCAAATCATTTATTGAAGATGAAGTATTTGTCGGGTTAGTAACAATAGACTGAGTATCCGTTACACTTTTTAATGTTGACAATTCTCCTTCCAACATTCCCATACGAACAGCCATCAATCCTGTGGTTCCTAACAGATCCGTTGTTATCGGGGTAATTTTACCCATTTGCTCCTTCGTAAATTTGTTGCCGGGGTCATTAATAATTTTTATCAGCGAACAGAGTAGATCCTTGGCCTTGGTCATATAGTTAAGAGAGTTCTCGTTTAAATCCATAATAAAATTTATTTAAAAAGAGTTAAAAATATGTTAACTTTATTCGTAATTAGTTTATACACAAACGCCTGTTTCCCGCAAACTGTTTAGCACTATTCAAAAGTGACGACACTTTCGACCAATGGCGATAGTAATGACGGACTGATAATGCGCCTGCGCGTTTGGAATTTGAATCAACTTTAGGTTTTAACAATATTACAAGCAAAAAATGGCAGTTAGCCAAAAAGTCAGCTAGTTACATATATGACGACGTGACGTGACGCGCCTTTTTATAGAGAACATTTCAGACCCGTAGGTAGAAACGCCGAACGCGCGCATTGCATCTAGAGTGTTCCCGCTACAATGCGTCGTGCATTGGCGATCGTTCCAGAATAATAATAAATTTTATTCATTTCTTACACAATTACAAATTAGGATTTATTGCATATAAGAAATCAGGTTATATAAATTTTTTACAAAAGACTGTTTTCAGTATTTATACATAAAAAAAGAAATTTCAAGAAATGTGGAATTTCCAAAAAAATTTCAGGCAGCGGTGAAAGATCTCGTCAATGTGGAGAGACTCTTTCAAGAATCAGAAGAATTTCCCTTCTGAATCTCTCCTCACTGATGCCAAATATATCAATCTCGGAGGAGATTTGGTTCAGGAGCAATATACTCCTCCCTACCGGGAGAACCATTGCCAGGTTAGTTCTGCAGGCAGGAAAATAGAATAATCTATGATGACGTTGTCTAAGATAGTCATCTGGAACATAGAGACTCACGCGCTCCAAAATGGCTGAGTTCTCAATATAGCCTCGCAGCAGTCTGAATAAGTAGGTAGCGGCATACCCCTCCCTTCTGAGCTGCAGGGAGTGAAGTCCCAGCATGCCCAGTTGACGGCCGGCATAGTCCAGTGGTAACGCATTGGACTGCCATTCCGAAGGTCGCGGGTTCGAACCCGGCGTGCGCAAATAAATTTTATTTGATTAATTTGTGTTATTTTAAAATTAATTAATTCAAATAATATATAGTATATTTGCGGCACGTTCCAGAGTGGAAGATACTACCAGTATCGCCCTGGTGTAAGACCACCATTCAGAATAGAAACGTTGCTCCAAATGGCTTTAGCCGTGTTTAGTGACTAGATCTGAATAGCCAGGTACTTCCCCACCTTCCTCTTTCCCTTCCCCACTTACCTTCAGCCTCACAACATCCCCCAATTGGGGATGCCATAGTCTCACTGGCTCCAGACGGGAGCAGTTGGGACTCTTGTGAGGTATTCACTATAAAAAAAAAAAGAAAGTTCGTCGGGTAGAGCCATGGATAGTGGCCGTACTCCCTCATGTAGAGAAATCTTAGAAACTTTTTTTGAACTCTCTCCAACATGAGGGAGCACCCCAACTCATGAGGATTCCAGATAAACGAACCACTCTCCAGCCTACCGCGGACCAGGGAGAAGTATAAAATCTTCAGAGCACGGGTATCCCGAAAAACTCTGACGGTTCGGAGAACAAACCCTAACATTTTTAAGGCCGACTGGCACACCCCTTCGATATGAGGACGAATACGATATGACAGAATATTCTCGTAGCATCGCTACATATATACGAGGCGTATCCAGAAAGTAAGTGTACTGAGGCTCTCACGACCGAATGAATTTTATTTTCGACATGTTGGCTACACTTACATGTAGCCTGACTCTTCCCCTCCGCAACGAGACCGGTTCAAGGTCAGTACGTTGAGAAGTGTCGACGCGACAACACGTTTCGTGAAAAATGTCAATACAATCTCCCGCCAAGTGCGAAATACGCGGCGTCATCCGTTATCACGTTTGGAAGGGAAAACCTCCGTTTGAGGTTTATAATTGGTGAGAACTGCATATGGTGATAAAGCTATGAATTGTACGAGTATGTGCAAGTAGTATCGCGAGTTTAAAAATGGTTCTCACCTCTTCACCCTCCGCCAAAAAGTTCAAAACCACAATTTCAGACAAGAAAATTATGGCATCCGTGTTTTGGGACTGTCATAATTAGGCATAATTTTGATTTAATATCTGCCTCAAGGGGAGACCATCAACTCTGCAAGAGAGACCCTAAAAAAATTGCGGAAGGCGATTCAAAACAAGAGGAGAGGCATGCTGACAAAGGGAGTCAGCATGCTGCACGACAATACCAGACCACACACGGCCAACGCAACGAAGGAACTGCTTGCATCGTTTAAATGGGATGTCCTAAACCACCCCGCGCATTCCCCTGACCTAGTACCTTCAGATTTTTATCTCTTTACCTCCCTGAAGCTGTACATGGGTGGAAAAAGGTTTTCAACAGACGAGGATGTAAAGGGGGAGGTGGAGAAGTGGACAAAGGGGTTGGCGGGAAACTACTTCGAGGAAGGCATCAAAAAGTTGATACCCCGCTTCACCACCTGCATTGAGAGGAATGGCGACTATGTCGAAAAATAGCTTACATATTTACTTCGGTAACCATGTAAGTTTTATGTTTCAATAAATAAAATTGTAACCTACAAAAATTCAGTACACTTACTTTTTGGATATGCCTCGTATTTAACAAACTCATCTCTCCATCGTATCCAAAGAAAATAAACTTTTAAGCATTTGAGTAAAGTGGGTATTTGACTTTTGATGCATTGATTAGATTTTTTTCACTATTCCATGTTGGTGGATGTTATTAAGTTTGTATATTGTAACTGTCCAGGCGTGATCGGTTTTCTTTCCAGTCTTATCCACAAGTATTCATCAAAAAGGCGAAAAAAATGTGCATTGTCAGACTCCTGGGCGCGTGCGCGATCATACAGGTCAAATAATCTAAAACATCACTACAATGGATTATAAATACACCAGATGGACCTTTGGTGAACAAAAAAATCCATTTTAAATTCCATGTTTTTGACACCAAAACTTGGCAAATTTATAAAAAACTCTTTGTTAAGTATTTTTGCGCTACTCAAGAATTTAATACGAAAACCCTGACGAAATCCGTAATGGCAGTGTTAACTTCTTTGTTTTTGTTACTTTTAAGATACTATCCGTGTGTGGACAGTGCTAAAGTGAAGCTTAAGGCGATGCACAACGTCGTGTAATATTTTAAATTGAGCCGCTATCAATAACAACCCTTACGTAGATGGCGATAAGGTTTAAATTCCCGCTTAACACCATCCGCCTGTTTTGATTCATGCAAGAAAAAAACATGGCCAAAAAGTGCCTTTTATTTTATTTTGTGGATGTTCAGGGGAAATTTTTTTTTTTTCCGATCATTTTATAAATAACGTAATTTCCCACATTAAACAATAAAATTATAACCGAAAATGGGTTCGTAAGAAGGAGATTTTGAACTTTAAAGCAGTTTTCATAGGCCTTATACATTATTTTTTCTGGGCTTATAAAAAGACTTATCTAAAAAGTAATCGATTAGGTCCAGATGTATTCTACTCGCGGTATTTAATTAAAGCATCTGAAACATTTCTAGGCGACCAAATTTTCAAATCAAAAACACATGATTTTGCATTACTATGTACGGCATCGCCTTAATGCTAAATTACTATTTTAGATTAATTTAATAAAAAAATTGGTTTACACTATGAATACCAAAAATATGCTTTCAATAAATTGAAGCTTTTTCTATCGTTTCCCTTGAGTGGAATACAAATATAAAATTTAATTACTCAATAAATAATATAAATGTAAATTACTAAAATTATTATTTTTTCAATAGAAATGTATGAACACATAAAATAAAAAACTTAAAAAAAATACAACATTAAAGCAAAGATTATCTGTGACAATTTCCTTTGATTAACTTTTTTGCTTTCTTGTAAGATTGTTTACAAATCCCTAAAAACCACTTTTGTGAATCGAGCGCTTCTAGACTCCGGGATTTGAACACGCGACCTCCGGCTTGCTAGTCGAGAGCCTTACTCCGGAGGTCGTCAAACTGCATACCTCTGCACTTTCCAAAAATAATCAGTAAATTATTATATACCTAATAAATATATATTTACTGCGATATAACTGAATTTCAACAGTATCGAAAATAATCGAAGGGCTCGAAATGAATGAATGAAACTTTCCAGATCGTGTCGGAACCATCTAATATAATGTGTACCAATGCTTTTCACATTACGCACGTAGTGTCGTAATTGCGTTCACTAAAAAATCTCAGACAATCATAATGAGAGTAGAACCTCCATTCAAAAACTAAATTCAAAAGTGAACAAAAAAATATCTAATCCCAAATGTAAGATGTTGATATAAATTGCTTGGCATTATTATGTCGATGGGCACGCTTGGTGATAAAAGAATTTGAGATAAGGTTACATTGAACAAAAATTCTTTATTTCAGAATTTGGGAAGGTTAATACGTACTCAAATATCCATGTTATCATATACACACATACCATAGAGGTATAAATAAATGTTTTAATAGTTTTTTGTGTTAGAAATTTATTAAAATTGCTGATATTCATACTCTAAGCTATAATAATAATAATAACACAGCATTTATATAGCGTAGTTTAGTGTCATATCACTTCAAATACGTTTAACTATAGCAAACTTAAAAACGGTTAATTAGTATAAGTGGTCATGTTCTTAAAATTATTCCTACATTGTGCCTTACCGAATACAGATCTAATATTATAACACTGAATATACTGTTTATACAAAGTGATGACAAAACTAAGAATAACAATAACAGCAGGATAGGACAAAACAAGAAAATTAAAACTAAAACATAATATAAAAAAAACAGTAGGCAGTTACAGGCCAAAAATGAGAATCTTCTGAGATTCTTGAGAGACATTTAAAAAAGGTACAATAAGGAGGCAACCGAAACAAAACAATTACCGGAAGTTTGAGAATATGGCTTATTAGATGAAGAGATTACCCATAGATGGCACCAGTAGCAGTCTATTAGGTTACCCATAGATGGCATTTATTCGATTACTGTAGAGACCGAGGGTAGATCATTGTAGAAATGTATTATATATATAAATAAGGTGGTAACCTTAAGGCTGAGGACCAGATTATTCATTGACAATCTATCACATTAAAAGTCCGAGTGTATTTTGTTGAGCCGGAGTTTTATTTAATAAGAGAGTTTATGATTTAGTTTTCATAGTTTGGCTTCATCCAAAATGTACTTCAGTTACATGATATAACGATTTAAGGGCACGCTCGACCTCGCGGCGGGAACAAATCAATTAGTTTCACACAATAAGCGGCCATTTCCAAATTGCACAATCACAAAATGTCTCGAGATAAGTGCTGAATACAATCATCATCTGGCTGACCGTTAGTCGCATTGTTTACACTGTACAAATGCCCACAGAGTGGTAGATACTCTCAGTATCGCCACGGTGAAAAACCACCATTCAAAATCGAAAAGTTACTTGAAATGCACACGGAGAAAAATGAGTAATACTAATTTATTAAGAATCTCTTCAAATTATTTGTATTCCGGTTAAAACGGGATTTTCAATTTGAACCAAAGAGAATTTAAGACGGCAATAAGCATACTATTTAACAAATCTGGTTAATCAGATAGTATTTATTTATTTATTTATTTATTTATTGGACAATTTGTATAGCGCCGCTTTTGTGAGATATCACCTCAGGGGCGCTTTACAGTTGATGCAGGTATTACAAAAATATAAATATCACAAAAATAAACTGAATTTAAGTTAAGTAAAATGAAATACAGAAACAGGTGACACGAAGATAGAAGATGGAGACTCTGCAGCAAGAATCCCAGGTGGTGAGGAAACTGGTCCAGCTGCTGCAGCGAAAGAGTCCACCGCGTCCAACAACAGTGCCAGCACGAGGTTCGTCATCCGTCCAGGTATGTGTCTGCTGCTAACAAAGCGCTGACACAATATCCTCTCACAGATACCAGACCTTGGCAGCACCGCTGTGACGTTCAACGAAGATAGAAAATGGAGACTCTGCAGCAAGAATCTTTGGTGGTGAAGAAACTGGACCAGCTGCTGCAGCGAGAGAGTCCACCGCATCCACCAACAGTGCCAGCACGAGGTTCGTCATCCGTCCAGGTGTGTGTCTGCTGCTAATAAAGCGCTGACACCTCAGATAGATAAGAGACCCTGGCAGCACTGCTGTGACGTTCGGCGAGTCCATCATTCATCTCCATGTAATCCTGTTCCTGGTGATTGTTGAAGTGGTGCATTCTGCCCGCAATAAAAAGCGACGGGATAATAAATTACCCTGAGCTTAGCAAAACACTTGCCTGTCGATCGATCTATTGACAATATTTTATGTAAAACTGTTATGCGTGTAAGATACATGTTCTCAAATATTGCAGAAATGGAATAGAATCGAATTTGTATGAATTTAATGGGTTTCGCACGGAACTGAGAGTAATTTGATCGGATTGAATGGGATTTTTATGATTACCATTATGATTACCATTTTATGATTTTATGATTTTTATGATTACCATTACCCATGCAAATAAATGTATGTACTTACTTATTATAAACTGTAATTTACTAACTGTTATTTGTGAAATGTAAATGGATTATACTGTTTTTCACAATAAATCAATAAAATAAAAATAAAAATAAAAATGAAATAAATAAAATTGCAAGCCGTTTTCTGATAAACTTTTAGAAAATTCGTAATATATAGGAACACGTGTTCATGCACCTGCATTTGCGATGATAATGATGAAATGCGAAAATATTAGGAGTTTTATGAACACGTGTTCCGACATAATGATAATACACAGTTTTTTACTAAAAGTTCAACGGGATATCTGTTAATTCATTCGTTAAGGGCCTGCAATCCCGTTTTTTTACTCCGTGTAAGCTAGTCTAGTGAGGTTATAGGTTGAAATGTAAACAATTATACCATGAGAAGAAACAATAAATAAAAATTAGGCCGTTTTTGATAACACGATCTAAATAGCCAGATATTTCAACACGTTTCTCTACCCAATATCGACACTATTTTCTAATTGGCTTCAGGTAGTAAATCGGTAGTAAAAAAGTAGAAAATCATCAAACTTGGAATAAAACTGTAAATTTGTATAAAAAACAAATCCCCCACAGACAATCTTCTTTATTTAAATGATGCGTGCATATATATTTCAGACTCAGTCTGTGTTCCGTTAAGACGGTTGTCATTCGTGGCTGCATCACATTATTAGCTTGATTCGGCCCGACCGCGACGCGACCATCTAGGAAACACCATTTGTGTCCGCATTTGATTGGTACAAAACACGGTGCAACAGAACGCAGCTAACGATAAGAAGTAAGTAAGCGATCAACCTCGATCTGCTCAACATCTCAGAGATATTTACCGAAATTAAAACACTGTGAAACATAGTTAACATCGCGAGTGATGTCCGCCGTTTGTGCAGTGATGAAATGCCATAGTAATCAGTGTTTTAAATGAGTTTTCGATCAACTTCCGTCTCCTCTACACGTAATTTAAGATATCGCCGTAACGAATTCCACTAGGAGATATTGGAAATTACCTATGGACGAGAGAATCATCAAACGGGCTGAAATCTTACGATTACTTTTTGTGTTGGTTGGGTCTAAGTCTCCCTAGAACAGAGAGAGGATATGGAGGCATTTCTCTGCCCCAATTACGGTGACGCAACATACAGCATCATCGACTGTTTGAAATGACTTTGTTGACTTTGAAATGAATGAAGTTTTGTAGAGTAACCAGATCTAAAAATCTAGGTACTCGAAACATCCCTACATATTTTTCTTTCCCTTCCTCACTTCCTTCAGACATTCGACCAATAGTAAACCACTGGCTACGGGCAGAGCTTCATCACATAAAAAAACAACTCACGCTAATTTTAGGATCCCGAATATCCTAATTTCTGTCGGATTTCATTATAATACCAAATTCAAGCAGCTTAACAATCCAAATAATAAACCATACAGAAGATCTACTAAAAAATACTTATTATTATTTCAGCAGAATAAAACGAATAATAAAATGATTGATGGAGAAACGCGAGTACTAGCAGAATTTGGATACCGAATAATGGACTTGTGCTAAAATGAGATCTGATTTATCATGGTAAAGACCTTCGCGTTTCATTGAAAACAGAAATTATGTGGTGAGGGAAGTAATATCCACGCAATGAATTACAGAATTGAAAAGATTATAGGAATTTCAAACCTGATTGAGTAGAAAAGTAATAGAGAGGGAGAAGTAAAAAAATATTTTTTTTGATAATCTAACAATAACAGTTTTTGGTTTCATATTGATTTTGGGTAAGTATTGAAAATTGTGCCTAGATGGAAAATAATTTCCGAAATGCTTTGTGGAGGGTCTTTTTAGGAAAGGAAGGAGTAAACCCGACCACAAACATGATAACATAACTACATTTAAACACCCCACGTATACAAGCAATCCATTGGCTACGAGAGGGAAATTTATATAATTGCCTTCCAGACGATATTAAAAAAGATAAAACGTCTCGGTATATTTAAAACAATATCGTTGTATAATATTTTAATGTTAATATTTATTTAGGTAACATTCTTGTTAAATAATAAAATAAGTGTAATTTTCATTTTTCTGGAATAAAAAAAAATGTGTTGGTGATTGCGAAAAGACAGAGACAAATCGTTCCACAGCCGAGCAGACCATTTCTCATATGATATGTGTGTCTGGCGTGTTTCCCGCTGAGCACCGATAGAACAGGAGCACCTACGAATGAAATAACGGTAGAACAGTGACAGTGTTTCCACCTGACGTCGGTGCTTTAAAGATTGCAATCCGTTTATCAAGACATGGGAATCCATCAAATGTATCGCCCGTTTCTGCATAAAGTTTGTTTCCTTCTGCAAGTGTTTTTAAGGTATTTTGGGGCTCCAGGCCAGAGGTGGCTGCCAAATTCAACAGTGGGACGCACTTGAAATTTGTACAGGGTCAGCAGTTAATAATTAGTATAATATTAAAGTATTTGCGAGGCCTTAACTAATAACTGTTAGAAATATGGTAAGGTTGATGAACTACCTAAGGTGCCAATGTTGGGTGGAAAGAAGTCTCACTTTGGATAGAACCTCAAGCATAAGGTTAGAACTATTGAAAAAAAATTGTCACCTAGGAGACCTACAAATGCAAAATTTGGGAGTGGAAAGCACTAATAGCTGTATGAAATTTGAATGGGATAAAGAAACGCCAATATGTATGGTGCCAATGTCCTGCCTTGATGGGAAAAAATAAGTAAACAGAAGCGTTGCTCGAAATGGCTCTAGCTCCAGATTCTTTGAAAGGACAGACACGAGTACTTCCCAATATTTCTCATTACCTTCTCGGCACAACAATTCCCAAAAAGGGGATGCTATAGTTTCACTGGTTCCAGACATATAAAAGTGGAAAATCAAATTACTAACCTTTAAAAAAACAATGATTTGCAGTCAAGAAGACAAAGAAGTACCTTTGTTAACACACACGAAATGCGTGGCGCACCCTCCTCAATATGAAATGACGCAGTGACAGTGTAACAAAGCCATTATTATAAAATTATGAAAACGACCAAAACAATGTCCGATCACAACATCGTTAACAATAACAGCAAAACAACCCTCGGGGAAACGAAAAATACACAGCAAAATTTACACTACATTACACGATACCAGAACTCAAAAATGTAGGAAAAGAAGAACAACGAAAAAACTAAATATCAGGGTATCAGAAAACTTAACGGGTGACCAACTGCAATTGAATTGGCAATACCGTACGGTTCAGTACACCAACCAATACTGAATGATAATTATTAGGTACTTACTTATTCAAAGAAGCGATAATAGAGGTGACTAGGCGACGATAAACTTCACAAGTACTATTGCCAAATGATAATAAATAAACACTGTTGATGTAATGAGAAAAGTCGGACAAGTGCTGAATAGGTCAATTATAAAACTATTTTTAATTTATAAATAGAGCATTGTTTCGCAAATCGAAGCTAGCTAGTACAAGTGATAATAAATGGACAGTGGACACAGTCTTCTCTTCTTCGTATGGCGAAAGAGTGGAAGTCATAGAGTAATGTTAAGGTTATTTAGCCAGTCTATGACATTGAGTCACTAGTTAAGCACAGATTTGCCACGGGGAAACTGATAAACGGAACAATCTTCTACGGCGTGTAGGTATTAGAATTTGTCCATGTAGTCCACATTCGCTCAATTCAGGATGCTGTTGTCGTATTTGATACTTTTGCTATAAATGCTTTGATGAGATCGACGTATAAATCATCGTAACTCCTCAGGCTTCTGGCATATTAACCATTATATTTCTTAAATACGGTGCCGGAAGGTCGGAGAAATTGTGTGTATTTCCAAATTGCAATAAAAACCAAATTTAAAAATGGACTGTATCCTAAACATTTTTTCAGAAAGGTAATCAAATACGCTATCAAATTTTATTATTAAGAATAAACATATAATATTATAAATAAAATATTGAAATGCAAACATAGGAAAGTTTTAAAAACGGCTCTCCTTGCGTTTTTTTGTGTAAACACTGAACTGCAACTACTGATAACGAAAATATTTTACTATCCAAATGTATTATAAACTTTAACTGCCACTTTAAAAAAAATATATAAATTTACTATATTAATTGTATTATTAAATTTTATTTTAATTAAACTTCAAGTATTTTATTAACTGCCACCTCATTTTTTTATCCTTTCGTATAATTAACAAAAAATTCATAAATTCTCAATTTTGCCCTGATGATGGACACTGTAACTTTGTCCGAAACTTTGGCTAAAGAAGGAGTTAGCGCAACACTGCATAACACCCCCAAAATAATAACAAAAATTTCATAGAGGTGTATATAAATTTTTTTCTGTGGTTAACTTTTGGATTTGAATGTAGAACGTGGTGTTTTCTGTTTTTAACACCGTTTAGATCAGATTTCTCACCTTGCCAGTAAGGTAGATACAACTATTTCTATGAGACCAAATAAGCTATTCCCAAAAGCAAACAAATTTACTCTACTGTTTGTTCGCAAAATCGAACAAGTTAGCTTGAGGGGTTAAAAATGTAAAACATCATGTAAAAAACCATCGCTTCGATAATAACGCGCTTATATTCATATCAGTTTACTCGGTTATTTAACAATAGGTACAATATCTAATAAACGTAAAATAAATACTGTCATACCATGGTCGCGCTGATAAGAGCAGTGTTTACGTTAAAAGTATTTTTCCTCAATGGATACCAGGTTGAAAGGCTTGTCGTTCTTACCTGAAATGAAAGAAAATACCAATATTAAAAATGATGTTCATTAAACATCGATATAGATTACATAAGGTGAGGTTATATCACGTTACACAATTCTGTCCACACAAATATAATCATAGCTTCATTATAAGGCTACATCGTTTCATAAATTTTCTTATATTATAGCCATATTAGCAAAAACCCGTTAAAAATTACGGCATATTATAATTTAAGGATTTGTGAAGCTGAAATAATTGATAAAATATTTGTCTCACGATCAAAAAATTGCGTAAATATTATGAATTTTCTTTATTTTTTTGTTGATAAATAATTAGAGAAATGATCTATGAATTGACACCGTTATTAGATCCGTCAAACATTTAAACAAAAGTCACATGCAAACATATTTATTTTGTGTGTGAAAAAGAGCGTAGCAAATTTTTGTTATGTTAGTTTACAGGAAAGACTCGTACATATTATTTATGTTTATTGTAAAAAACGCTTATGTAGCTGGAAAATATAATTAAACTCACGATATTATACTATTTGTTTTTTACAACATTAGAAAAAATAAACATTTCTCTAATAGAAGCTATTCTCGATAAGCTACACAGGATAGATATATACAATTTTTATTCTACATGATAAGACATGTAAAAACTTTAAATAACTTTTTTCGACATTTCAACTTTTTAAGGTAGATTTTAGGTAACAAAAGTTGAATAGTTTGCATAGGAAAATAAATATTCTTCTATGGAAAAATATTTTTGTATTAAACACATTTTGGACACCCTGTATATAAACACATTTTCTGGTAAGACGGTATAATTGCTGAATGCTGTAGAAATGATATCTCCGAGGCGCATATGTGGTAAAACAATGCAAGGCTGATGTAAGCGTAATGAGTAATATTAAAAAAAGGGACCCTCAGACGGTTTGGGCATGTAGAGCGAATGAACGAAGAAAGGAGAGTAAGGAGAATATATTACGCAAACGTGAAAGGTAAATGAAGTGAACCAGATACTTGAGTCGTGCCATGTCAAGAGAATAATAGAAGAGTATGTATGAATGTGAATGAGGCAAGGAGTGTGTCCAAGACCGAGTTGTTTGGGGGTCCGTCCTCTCTGTCCACACCTGATGATGGTTAGTTAGTTAGTGAGTTATCATTTTGTAGAAAAAAAGGTAAGTTATTACGAAAATAGAATCAGTCGGCGTACGGCGGGCGCTTGGAATTAAACCCCTAGCACACTGAGGAGTTCTAGGTGGCGGAAGGTGAGATTACAAGGGTTAACCACAGGAAGAAATCAAACAACATTAACTCGGATTCTTCATAACATTCATTAATGATTAATATTCTGTAATAATTCGGAGTTTTGACAAGACCTTACTCAATACCTGATTTAATAATAATAATAATAATGTTTATTTCAGCTGGACAGAGCGGTGTCTGCCTGCCATAAAAGTTTACATTTAAGTAAATACATACATAAAAAGAAAATCAATAAAGAAATAAATAAAAATAATAAAAAATGAATACATTGATGAGCACATTAGGACTTTATGGTGGCTTGAGTGAAATTCTCCATCTCTGGTGTAGAGGTGCTCCCTGCCACTGGGCAACGGCCTGGACAAGAGTGTTGTCCGATCTCTGGTAGCGCTGACTCGTCCCGGCTATTCTGTGGCGCATTGAAGCAGCGAACCCATGCACCCTTCCTTCGGTGAACATCTGTGAGGCGCTGCATCGCCAGGGGAGGCCAAATAGGGCTCTGTATGCGTGGTTGTACTGTGCTCGGAGTGTGTTCATGACGCCTTGTGTGTATGTCGTCCATCGCTCGCTAGTGTAGAAGCTCATACAATATGTTTGGAAAAGTTGCTTCTTCACCTTAGGACTGTATTTGTTGAATCTTTTGGCAAGCATGTTAGCTCGCACACTCAGTACTCTTCTTTGACGTTCTATGTCTTTTTTATCATTTAGGTCATCGGTGATGATATGCCCAAAATATTTGATTTCGCTGCATATTTTCAGGTTGGCCCCGCCGATACTGATTTGACTGACCTTGATTTGCCTTCCTCAGGCATCCCCGACATCTTGCACTCATTTTCACACGGTGGCGGTTCTTGGTCAATAATTTTTTTTTACATTAACTTCACACACTACTATGTCATCTCTGGGGATAGTGTGTATTATTGAGGAGAAAAAAGGAGTGAACATGGATTTTGAAGAGACCCACGATTTAGAGGGAGGAAACACATCATATCACAACCGAGCTGTTGAATCCAAGAACGAGTCGTAGAAGCGAACCATGAAAGATGTCTACCGTGTACATATGTTAGCATTTTCCCGATTAAGCACCGGTGCTGAAGGGATCAATGACGCTAGTTCCTCTGAGCACCTTCCATTGTAATACCGGTAGAACAAAAAAAAACATACCTACCTGACTCCTGTGCTCTTAGGATTGCAATCCGTTTGTCAAGAGAGGAGAATCTATCAAACGGACCGCCCGTTTCTGCAGAGAGTCAAGGGTTTTTTTTCAGGTATTTTAAGGCTAGACCAAAGGTGGCTGCCCAAATTCACGGGGCGCACTTAGTAAAGGGTCAGCAGTTATACACTATTAACTCTCATTGGGGGAGTTCAATCGGATATTAAAAAAAGGGAGGAAACATTCTACCTATCTGTAAAAAAAATATTATTCTAACCATATATACCCTCAAAATCATATATTAATAAAATAAAATAAATAAATAAAATATTGGTCTTTTGCATATTACGAATATATTTTTATGTCTAAATCTAAAATAATTTCATCGCATCACTGCACAAGAGATTAATGATCTAGCAAGAAGACACAATGCGGAAATATATATGATTATAATTTACGAACGAAACTGTTCATTTTTTAATTAAAAAACAACACCTTCATTAATTAATTTATTTTAATAGCAACTTGAAACACGAATATTCACAGAAAAAAAATATTGATTCAAAATACTATTGGTGTTGGCAAAAAACTCAAAGGTGCTGCGCACTCTGACAGCTAGTAGATTCCCAAGGCTTGCAGGTCTACCGATATGGCACCACTAATATGTTTTGAAAAAAGAAAATCCAATAAATAAAATAATTCCTTTATCTCAAGAGAGATATAAATAAAAAATACATATGAAAGATTTCGTTGATATATATTTACATTTTGTATAATACTCGTGTGTACAGTGCTGCTGGAGCGAGACGGAGTGTATATCACATGATATCCTAGGTTTTACCCAGTGGCGACGTGTGACTGAATTTTTTTTGTTGTTTTTAATTGATTATACACCTTTATGTGGCCGACTCAAAGATATTAGAAGAACGAGATGTGCTATGCGCAGTTCGTACTGAGTGGAATTGTTTTGCCGAGTGTCGCCGGTTTTGTTCACCAATACTACTGCACACCTTCGCTTGCGCTAAGGTATCCGCACTAATACATAGAACAGATTTCTGTGCGTACACGTCCCGATACCGTTCAAAGTACCCTAATTAGGTAGTACTCCGGCTACGGTCCGGCGGCCAACATAGCATATCTCGTTCTTCTAATATCTTTGGGCCGACTTATCTCAGCGTTAATTCACGTTCACAGCACGTTTCTATCGGTAGGCAATAACTAACACCGTCATAACTTTTAAGTTTGAACTGTACAGTGTATACTGCTCGAGGAGACGTACCGGGGCCGTGGTGCTATGATCGCTCTCCAGCGACGCGAACCTTCGTCAATATCAAATCTTTGATGTCCTGCAAAGTGAATTAATGATGACGAGCCTTGGCGAACCCCTCTCAGGCAGGCAGGGGCGGATTGAGAGAAATTTCAAGTCAGGAGATATTCTATGCTGCTTTTATTAAAGGCTATATATATATAAATAGACAATATTTGAAAAACTCCTACTTCCATCAATGCAGTGCAGAATTATGCAGGCCCTAAAACTAGGAATATAATGCTTATGAAAAGAGTTGTAAGCCCTATCACACAAGGGAAATTATTTTATATATTATATCCTATGTGCGGAGTTACATAAAAAAATGTAGTTAATATGAATCCGTTTGTATTAGTGTGCAAATTCGAATCTAATGTGTTCTCTATTTTCATCACATTGAAAATCCGCGCATTTATGCAAGTAAATATCTAAATAACAAATATTATCTTTAATTAAATAAAAGTTGGTAAAATGTAATTGACGTAGATATCTAATAATAAATAGTGTTGACGCAACTATATACATCTCCCTCTAACATATTTTTATGCATTCTCCCACCCAACTACCTGTCCCTGTCTGACAGTGTGGATTACCTACATCACACTCATAATAATTACGCTATTAAGAAAACCTGTGCAGTGTACATGTGAAGTGACCTCCAATCACAATGACCCGCAAGTGCTTCAGATGATCAGGGATAAGTCAGACTCCCTTCCGAATGCTAAATAAATATTAACCAGCTATCCCTAGTACAACTACTTATACAGGGATAGCTGGTAAAAAATTAAATATATTGATTCACATTCAAACAATTTGCAACCACAAATAGCGTAATCTTAGTTAACTACGTATATTTAATCCTTTGTATTCAAAATTATTTTTAATATGGCATACCAGCTACTTCATGTAAGAATATGAGGAAAAATTACGATATTTTTAGAAAATTAGTCAAAATGTTTTTTAAATGTAAATAAAATGATATAGTTATTTGAAATATATATTTATTATGATTTAAGCTTGTTAATAAAAGAAAAATTTGCATGTTCTAATATTTTCTAATTTTTTAACGCGTGGTGTTTTAGAACGCAGTCGCCCAAATGCATGCGTGGCTTTTTAGGGCACGTGTCACAGTACTCACTGGTTTCCCGTCTGCCACCTTTTACTGCCCTTTTCGAGCAGACCACACAGTCCCGCTTGGGACCCTTTTTGAATACCCATTCTTTGATGTCGCCGCTGCGGCGCCATCAGAGTTGTTAGAATGTTTCCTTTGTCGCCGTGTCGGCGACAACGGAGTACAAAGAGTTAAGTGCCCTTGAGGTGATATTAAAAAAAAATTCAGTTACGTATTTTTTTATTGCTTACAATGAAAAACTGTTTCGCTAAATTTACTCTGTGAAGTAAAGTAAAGATTTAAATTAGACTTGGAAAATTGGACAAATTTGAAAATAAGAGAATTATCGGGTCAAAAGTGATCACTTTTCTATTCCTGCTCTGCCTTAAGGAGCCAAATGATCGTTGTGTTCTGTCGGGAATATTGGATTTGAATTGTTTATGCCACGACTGAATCGCTCTCAACTTCTAGTGAGATTCTTGCCTCTTTGACGAAGGTAAAACTCTAGTACTATATTAATCATGATTCAATTTGCAAAAAAATATGGGGAATTAATCCATCAATGAATATTATTTACACTTTAACCTGTCAACTGTGGATGGGACACCGGTGTTCTCCATACAAAAATCTATGACATTTTTTAAAGCGATTTTAACCCTTATTTACAGAGAAACTGTGTTAAGAATAAGTCCAGAATCGCTTGCGTTGAATATTGCTTTAGAAAATAATTTTTATTTGATGTATGCATCTTATCTGACGGCTTTGGAATAAATTATCTACAATTTTCGTCATTTTGAACGTCACCACAGTTAACTGGATAAATGTGTAAATATTTAATCCTTGTTAGTTTGGGTTCAATTTGTGTTATTTCACAATTTTTTCCATAGAAATTTCAAACAATTTAATCTTTTGACCTAAAAAATACCTCAAAACATTGAAATTTCTAAAAAGATGTTTATCTTTTTTACTTTAAAATCATATAGAATCACCCCCCGAAGTTAGCGCACTTTACCCCCGGACACCCTGAATAGATACAACATAAAATTTTCAAAAAGACATGCATAAAATCTATATTAATAAAAATGTAAATGCTCGTTTGTTCAAAATCTTAAATCTTTGAAAGTTCTTCACTGATTGCTTTGAATTTTTTATTATTAAATAGCTGTCACCTGTGACAGGTAAAAACAAGTTTAAAAAAAAAGCGCCATCTGTTGAACGTAAAGGCAACGCGCGGTATTATTTATCTAGCTGCACAGAAAGACTGAGCAACAGCAACGCGTGGCGGGGTACAGCAACCACAGTAATATATTTTCAGCCGCTGATATTTTTCATTTGTCATCAGATAAATTTACTAAATGTGTACTAGAAAAAATTAAATAAAATTGTTAGTTGCGAACCCTCCGCTGTGCATAAATCTTTAGTTATTTTCTCATTTTCACTGTTCTTTTTTTTTCTTTATTCATTTTTTTTTCTGTTATTTTACAATTTTTGGGTGTGTTAAGGCCACCAAACTAGGCACATGCCCGTGTTGTGGTGGTCGATTATATATAAACAGCACATTAAAATAATAAATCAAATATGAAATATAGAAGAAATTAAAATTAGTATAAAATTTAAAAGAAAATAAGGAGTATATAGGTTAAGATAATGTATGTAATATACAATTAAATATACACATATATATATACACACATAAATTCAATTTAAGAAATCAATGTACTAATAAGAAAAAAAATTTACTGTTTCTATTGTATATGTGCGAGTTAGTGTTGAAATATAAGATAATTTAAAAAGTATAGTATGTAAGACATAGTAAAAAGTAAAGAATTTAAAGAAAGAAAAAAAATATACATAAGAAGTGATTAAAATTATTTTTATTAATTTGAAAAAATATATCAAAAGAATGAGATATAATTTTATTTAAAAAAAAATTTAAAAAAGTGTTGAATATAAGACATAGTAAAAAGTAAAGAATTTAAAGAAAAAAAAAAGTTATTAAAATTATATAGTATGTATTTAGTTGTTATTATTTTGAACATTATTTGATGGTGTAAGAATGTGTTATTTTTATATATAGGTACTTAGTTTAATTTTGTATTATCTATCTATATACTTTTATCTGTGTTTATTTTATTTTCTTTTTCTATCAACTCCAATTTATGTTTTTCTGCTCATAATAAGAATTTTATTCGGAAACCCCACTGGTTAATGGAACGATGTAATATTTTTTATTAAACTGTTGGTTTCCCTAATAAACTAAAATAAAATAAATAAAAATGACAGTAGATAGTTCGTCATCTAAATCCGCGAAAATCACTCACAATAATCAAATGTCTAACACAGTTATCAGTGCGACTATTTGAATAATATTGGCTATACGATAATTCGCATTGATATTTGCGGATTAGCAAGCTGTAACGAAAAATATAAACTTTTGAATAACACTCACAATTTCTTCATTCAGAGTCATACATAATTTTGTTATTCCAACTTTTTTATTACAGGACAAATTTCGTTCTATATTACGTCTTACTAAACTGAGTATATTCAGTTTGATTCTCTGGACCATGTCATGTATTTCCTTCGATTCAGGGTCCATTGTATTTATTCAGATAAAGCCACCTGGATTGAATACGTGTTCAGATATATTCTGAATGAATAATATTTTATCAGGAAATGGTCATGCAGTCACATTTTAACATAAAGATAAAAAAGCTGTAGGTACTCATTTTTCTCCGTGACACAATAACCTCAATTTGGATAGCAGGTTTAGGTACCGCCGCCCTGGGAACTATTTGTTGTATTAACGACATTTCTGCCAAAGGTCACCCAAAGTGGTTTGCTACGTTTGGCGACTTAGCAGAGGTGCCCGGGTTGAAGGGGTGAGGTTTATCTAGATCTTGGCGGCGGGTGCGTTCGCCCACCTGCTGTATGAGAGAGACTGGATGAGGGAGACCTTTTGACCTCTCCAGCCGGACTCTGCCGACCCATCGTCTGCTGGTGCTGGTTAGTAGTGAGGCGGGTTATATCCAACTGAAATGTACCTAATATTATTGTATCTTTATTACCATTATTCGTCAATAATAAAGAGATTACAGTATAAACTGTGCCAATCCGTTTGGTACTCATAACCCATAGCACTCAAAACTAACAAAGCATTATAGGTACAATCCATTAACCTTATCATTATTCATACAACAATGAAGGGCAAGCAGGTCATTGGATAGTGATATAAATTATCTGATAACAAAACGAAATTAATACCTACAATAATTGAATAAGCAAGTCTAGACAGTTCTACAACACTGTTCACAGAGAGTTTGACAATTTCATTGAGTTATTCTTGATTATATATTCGTTAGTAAAATGATCTGAATTTTCTTTTGATGATTTTATTGAAGTGTGGCCCACAATATCATTATATGATAACGTGGGCCTCACTGGGTACTTTGCCTGTGCCGAGCCCCCAATTTTATAATTGAATAAATTTAAATAAAAAGGATAATACGAAATAATTAATTGAAACAAAATAAAATACAACTTTGCGATATTCGCGTAGACTATCAACACATGGGCTAGAATGGTTATAATCTAGGCAGGCATGTGCCTATGTAAATTAACGCTCTGTTCGCTGAACCAAAAAGATAGGTATTCGCAAATGTGACTTACGGAAGAATTGGTTTTGATGTTCGATGATTTTTTATTTTTTGTTATATGGTTCTTTTGGTAGCGCTAGTATGGTGGAGGAATTCACAGGCGCTCGTATAAGATTGAGCTAATTATAACTCCGGCTAAAATTCGAATCGACACATCGGTTTTCTTATCGGTACCGTGTTTTGGTCAAATGTCATTAGATGACGTATTCGCTACGGCGCCGGTGCAGGCGGCTAGATTCAACTCAAAGCAACACTGCGCAGATTTAAACCAGTAAAATTTTAATCCTAGCCTCCTTATTGGTTGGAACGGAAAAAGCGTTAAAACAATTCAGAGTCAGGAAACAACAACTATGGGGGAGGTATGCATTTATTTTATATTTAAATTCAGCAAATATTATGAGGTACGGTGGTCATCTACCCTGATGATGGACGCTGTAATGCTGTCCGAAATGTTGGCTAAAGAAGGAGTAACACGGCATAATACCTCAAAATAAATCACTATAACACTTTTGGCGGTACGGTTGTATTTATAATGAAGTGTTTATTGTGCGTTTTATTCTTTTATGTTTTTGTAATATATTTTTGTTCAGTAATCCATATTTTGATTTTGTATTTGTTTTTTATTCACAATTTTTTTTAATTGAGTTATTTTGAAATTATTGTTGAATGCTTTTATTGCCTGATATGTGTGGGTGTCTTTGTCCAAAGCTTGTGTTTACCGTCGGAGTTTTTAAGTTTTTTGTAAGCTTGTCTTACTGGTCTATTAATGTTAGTTTGTGTTTGTTGAAATTCGTTTTTTGGTCAAAGATCATTAAAATGTATAAATATCCCAATGACCTTTAAATGTTAGCATCGAAACAGATTTTGACATCGCACATCGCAACAAATCAATAGAATTAATTCACAGATAACGGCAGAGAACCTTTCAAACAGAAAGTCAAGGCCAAGATAAATAATTCACACCCAAATGGGGACGGGGTGGGAGCCGAGTTATCCAATACAAAGAACAGACAATTAAATGTTGAAATTCACATTTCTCACAAATGGTACAAAGTTGTATTAGTGTCGAACCAAATGGTTACTTTTGTCTAAAATAATATATTAAATAATTAACTAGGCATTACGCGATTACCCCTTCTACAGGGGTGGGCAGAGAAGATGGATGGCCACACAGTTTTCTTTATTAGCCTTATCCAGACAACGCGCTCCTAGTTTTCAAGAAAGTTACAAACTAAAAAAACGCAGTTATTTTTTTCACAACTATGAATGTTTTGAATTTCTAGATAAACGCGACATTATTGTGTGTCCCATTTTTTTTTAATGGTTTCACAGAATTTGAAAAATTCATCAAATTTCAATGTTGTTTTTCCAGTTCTGTGAAAGTTCTATTCGAGTGCTGTTTTTACATAAATACTGGCCAGTTGCTTAATAGAACTGAAATAATAACAAAACTTGAAAATTAATTTCAAATTTTGATGATATGTTCAAATTCTGTGAAAAAAACAGTCCTTAGAAAAGACATATCTAAAAAACTCGGGCAATACATGATTTGAACAAAATTATATCATTCAAGACAACCACACAACAGCATAATTGATAGAATTTATATAAACATAATTGTAGGGGGTACCAATAAATAAAATTACTAGTACAAGAAGTTCTTAAGCTAACACAATTGTGCTAACAACAAACCTCTAAAGGCGCTGCTGAAAATCATTATGGTCAACAGTTAAGCCGAGATATTTAATATCTGCATTTTTAATTTTGTGACGATGCACAGCATTTGTTATTTGAGGATTGGTACAGGGGTGAAGTTATGGACGGTTATGTGGTGGACCAGTTTTGTAACAAGCACATCCATCATGTGTTATTTAAGAATTGGTACAGGGGTAAAGTTATGGACGGTTGTGGTGGACCAGTTTTGTGACAAGCACAACATGTGTTATTTGATGATTGGTACAGGGATAAAGTTATGGACGCTTATGTTGTTGACCAGTTTTGTGAAAAGCACAGCATGTGTTATTTGAGTATTGGTACAGGGGTGAAGTTATGGACGGTTATATGGTTAACCAATTTTTTTTTTGTTGAAAGTTATGTATTAAGTTAGAAATGTTGAGTGTTGGTATATTATTTTCTATTTAATAAGTTTAATATACTTCACTCATCTCTTTTTCTGTGTTTTTGAAGACCTTTTCCCATGATTGTGCCTTGAAAAAAATTACTGTGTCATCTGCACAACTCTCTTTCAATCTTCCCTAGATGCCTTCCATTGATATACTTGGTGTAACTTTTAAAATGTGCAAGCAATGCGTTAAACATATCAATTTTTTTTTAAATGTTTTTTCCAGGAAATTAAAAGCAAGTTCAACACATTTTTTGTTTGTACAAGACGAAAGGGAAGTGACAGTTTTCTTGCGAAATCCCCATGCCTGTGTTTTTTTGATTTCTCTAAAATTTTGCAACGTTTTTGTTAGGTGTAACTTTGTGACACGGAGGTTCCATCGAAACCAGAGTCAAGTGAGCCTCAGAGAAGCTGGGTGTACTGTACAGGGCCCGCAGATACTTTAATAGTACACATCTGCTGACCCTGTACAAATCGCAAATGCGTACAATTTGCCAGCCACCTCAGGTCTGGAGCCCCAAAATAGGTATCTTGAATCCATGAAGAATCTTATGATTTCAAAGAAAAATGTATTTTTTATCTATTCAATACGAGAAAACTTAGGTCCATTGTTCGCAGAACTACTAATTTATGAAATTAGTAAAAATTCCGAAAAATTATAATATTTGATAAGGTTAAGTTGACCCGACCTATTCTAAAAACAGATTTACCTGTTAACCCCATTTAAAAATAGATAATAAACCGAAAATCGACCTTTAAAACCGGGGTCTTTAAATAGATAGAACCTCGTCCAAAAATATCAGTGATGTGTTTCCTCTATTCATTAAATTAAGAAATAATTACAGCGATACTCGTACAATAATAAATAACAAAATCTAATACAGTTATGTTTAATATTTGATATAAATAGTTTCATGGTAGGAGAATATGAGACGCGAATCAAACGAAATAAGAGTAAAGGATGTCTGAATAAGATATTGAGATAAAAACTGGAGTGATAAACATGTGAAGCTTCAGTACAAAAGATGAGACAAGAGACTGACAATTCTTTCTGTGTCCTCTACGGAGAAATTGTGTGATGGTTAGTTAGTGTGATAGTTCGAGCCACATAATAACTAAGGTGCTAGTAGATCACAGAGTTTACAGAACTCTCCAAAAGATGTCTCTAGTATATAGGTTCGCCCCTCCAGTTTAAGACCGAGGTGAGATATCAGTTAGGTTTTTAGCAACAACACGCGTTCCCAATTATAAGAGTTTCTAGTCTAAATAAAGACAAAGTGTTTTATCGTGAAGAATGCGTTATATGTTTCGGATTCGTAGTCGAGAGCCTTACCCCTCAACCAATGCGGCCTTCACCGGTCGAAGAAAAGCTACTTGAAATAGCTTAACAGTTGAAATAGCTCAACTGGGAGGCGGGTTTGGGTATCGCCGCCCCGGGAACCATTTATTCGATAACCGCGTCTGTTCCTCTGACATAGACCAAGTGTGTGTCACCCCAAGTGATTCATTAAGTTTGGTGATTTAACAGTGGTATACGGTTTCAACGGGTGAGGTGTGTTCAGAATGCACCATGTGGCGAGGCGTGCCAGATCGGTAGAGGCTGGTTTGGGGAGATCCTTTGACCTCTTCAACCGATCTCTCTCATTCCATCACCTTGCACCGCAGCGAGAAGGATAGATCATATGTCCATCACTACTTAACACACTGATTCCTAGATTTCTAACCATCCCTCATACCTTTTCCTTAAAAAATTTCCTTGAAATTATTTTCGTGTGGGGTTAGTGTAAAAAAAAGTTAGAAAATATCTACACATTTTTTTTTCATGGAATAACCCAACAAAGCCTTCACCCAGCCTAGTATAACTCGTCCAAAGACAGCCGAAATTACACATAGCAAGTAACATAATTAAGCGAATCTAAGACCGAGATTATCGTAAGAACGGTGTCTGTGGGTGGGTGGTGTGATACTTTAAGCCCCAAACACAGCAAGGATCTCGCCTAATATCTTCTGAGGAGATTGATACGGTACACCTTGGTACCGCTAATCATAATTATATTGGGATGGGGTTGAGAATTACGACGCTATATAATATGATATTATGTAAGGTGTAGTATTTTGGGGGTGGATTTGTAAGGGTGGCTTTAAATATTGAATTTATTAATTGTGGGGTAGTTGCGGAATCGTTTCTTAGAGCAGCATAAAATACGGGGCAATAATATAAGGAGAAAAGGGAGGTGTGCATTGTACAACCTATAAAAAAAGAAGAAAATGGTAAAAAATATACACACGTCAAAACATCCAAAATAAAGTAAAATAAAATAAATAAATAGTGATATTTTAATTAAAATGTTACCAATTTATAAATTGTACTTGAATTAATTACCCATGAACATTTTCGTATTTCACTGGACGGGTTGATTTATACTATAGAAGTAAGACACGATAGTGAGGCAGAGATAGTGCCCGCCTCCGAGAGATGAAGATTTTATGTAGGCGGAGGGGAGTGGGGAAATCACGTAGGTAACATGATCGCGCGTTGTTGTTTGAGGCGCGCCTCAAACAACATTTAATAAGTAGAAACGATCGTTTACGATTAGCTCTAGTGCTCTTGTTACCAATATTTTTGTGTGATTATTTGTGATTACTACGCGGCAGAAGGTACAAATGTAGTGTAGGTAGTTAGATTAATTTAGTACGGCGTATTTTGAATTGACGGTCCGTGTTTCTGTGTCTAGTAATTCACTTTATCATATTTATACATTATTATTATAGTTTGACGTAAGTAATTTTCCTTTGTTTTTTCTAGGTAAGTGTAGGTATAAATAATGGTACATGCGAAACGAAAGGCGAACCGAGCCACGAATTACGGGAAAGGAACGGAGCAACTGCAAGCGGCGTTTCGCACCATTTGCGGTTGTTTCGTACCTTTCCGATAAGTTGAGGTTCAGTTCGGCAGTTTGGTTCGCGTATGTTTACGTAGCATAATATCGCTGTTACCCTCCCCCTCCCCCATAATGATCGAAAGGAGATAACTGCACCTCATGCTGATAAATTAAATCGTCAAAATCGAGGCTTTCTTTTGTTCCTGTTTTCTTTTCTTAAACAGGACCGAATTTTAAGATTTTTGTCACGAAATGCATTGGAAGAAAATATTCTAAAATATTTGTATGACGAACGTCTGTTGATGGCGTTTAAATTAGGTAAATTTAACGATTTTTGGAGGGTCCTAACCCCTATAAGAAGTAACTTCTAATAAAAGCAAAATGTAGGGACATGCCAGAGATTTATATTACATTAAAAATATTTGCACTAGTGTCAAAATCCAAAGAGGAGATAGGGGACAAAATACCGCCCGCGTTTCTTGTAATATTTTAATATTTTTGAAAATAAATTACCAATAATTATTAACATAATGAATAAATACATCCCATCCACAACAGTAACATTGAATAACTAAAGGAGCACAAATAGATTTTTTCACAGACAGGTATCTGCTTACCAAAAATACTGATCTTTTTCAACATGTTTGAGATGCCATTGTTTTATTGGCACAGGGCAGTTAGGACTTTTAGGTGTTATTAATACATAATATTAGAATACGGTGTTATCGAATCGGGCAGTGTAGATGACAATATACTAAAATCACTAATTAAAACCTAAAAAGCGATAATGAAAATTATTCCGAAAATCCCTTTTATATAAAAGGTAGGTAATTTATCTCTCATTTGAATTCCATACACGATCAGTTCCAATTTTGAAAATGACACTTAAATTTAAAACAAATCCGAGTTCCAGAGTTCACTGCACCAGGGTTATACTCACAACCGAAATTAGTATTTTTGATAATAATAATCTAAGAGGTCCAATAAACCCATGAAGGTAGGAATGCTGACTTTCTGATTGGCAAAGACAGGTAGGTATTATAGGTACAAATGACCCGATGTTATATTTTGTATTCTACGTAAATTGCCACACTGGAAGTAGCTAACACATTCCACGGATTTAGCATATCCACGTATGTAAGAACTGTTCTACGCCGGCCGACTTCTCAAGAGATTTCCCAGATAACAGATAAAAATCGATAAATTTATACGATCCGTGTATAACGAGCGTCCATTTCGAGTCAATTATTACACGAATTCAGAATAAAACATATATGCAGAACGTTCGCCATCTATCAGGACAAAAAACCTCCTCGTTTATTCTGCGTTACGGGTACTCGTTACGAATGAAATGCACTGTATACCCTGGGAGAGACTTATGTATATGGTTTAGTAGTAAATAAATGTGGTTTTTGCAATTCCTCAATTGCGAGACGAAGAAAGACGTAGCGTGGAAAAGGTATTAAAAAGTTATTGAATTCCTGTAATAAAGCAAACTCTAGAAAAAAGGAGATAAATAACTGACTTTACTCGGAATTAAATTGTTGTGAACTCCTGCACCTAATTATCTTTAAAGTAAATCATTAAATTAAATTAAATCTTCCCGGGACTAACTACCACCTACATGCACCTAATATTTCTCGCCTACGTACACGTGGAAACAAATTCACCTGAATTATCGCAGAGTTAATGTAATTTTAACTTGAATGATATTTTTACGTTGTATATTATTTTAGAGCATTGCGAGCAAGAGCTATTGTATACATTTTTCTATTTATCTATAATGTAAAAACTTGTTCCTCTCTTTTCATTTTCTGTATCATGCGATTTGTTATGTATAAAGAATTTTTCGTCGCATTAATTCGTAGACTGCGTAACTCCAAATTTTTCGAAAATACGTTTTTAATGCCATCTGGTGTTAAAATTAGACCCGCATCGACTAGTAAAACTCGAAAATTAAAAAAAAAATTAACCTTTTAGATAAACACAAATTAGGAAACTGCGTAAAATTATGGTGCCATTTTTACTCGCGAATACTTCGTAACTCCTTAATTCAGTATTGGCCGGTGAGCCGTGCACGCTTGTTGTGTTTTTGACTGAGGAAATTTATTTACGGTGTAATAGTTTTACCGTGAAATTAACTGAGATAAGTTGATTAATCAATTTTGAACATTTTATAACCTTAATTTTAATTGTGAAGTCACGAATAGTGTTTTGTATCTGTAGTCTAAACTGACGTCTTCTGCACCGTGTGACGCTCTGCCGTAGCTCTCTTGTTTTATGTGCCTCTGCGGTTTCGTAAATACCTAATAGGTCCTTGTTCTGTGATTATCTCTTCTTCAAGGTCACCATCTCTTTGCAAGTGGATCTCCTCCTGATGCAAATCCGGATCCGGTTCTTCACTGTCCTCTTCATACAAACCCAAAATATTTACGGTGGAACGTGCGGCAATTCCATCTCGTCTCTCCTCAGACACAGTCCGTTCTCTGTCAGGCATCTTCCGCGGGTCAAGCACATGTCTTGGTATGCCATCTACTTCGATGTTGTTGACTGAAGTAAGTCCTGTCACCCTTCCATGCACGATGTGCATCTCCCATCTACTGGTTTAACCGCAAAAAGATCGCCCACTTAGAGCTCAGTCAATACTTCCTCTTCTATATTCACTTGCGCAGAAGGGTGTCTCCACGAGTGTGAAGTGTGAACTATACTAGACAGCGCAATACCTCGATCATCCTGACTTTTTGCAGCCAAAGATTGTACCGAAACACTGCCTGCAGGGGATCGCTTCCACTTCTGGCTGCAGTTCTCTTTATTGTTTGATGATTTCGTTCAACTATACCGTTTCCAGCTGGTCGGTATGCCGCGCAAAATCTTTGACGAACATTCCATCTCTTACACTTATCTGTAACACTGTAGGAACAAAATGCAGTACCATTGTCCATGAGAACTACTTTGGGCGGGCCTCTTTCCCGAAACACTTCTTCCAAATGTCTGATAATCGAAGCTGCATTATCTGACTCGATTTCCCGCCACACGGCAAATCTACTTGGACCGCAATCGATAAATGTGAGTAAACATTTCCTACCGAAATGAGTAACATCAACTGCCAAGCGACTCCAGGTTGTCACAACATTAAGATTACCAGCTTCATGGGATGATGGTGGAGGGTCAATTGTCCTGCATTGTACGCAGGAACGCACGCATCTATCGACGTCCTTTCTTCTCGCCTCGAGATCGACCAGCCGGGCAAGATGAAGCGTTCACTTTACTCCAAAGTGATGCTGAGCATGAAGAGTTTCTACGCTTAAAGCACATGTTTGCTCACCAGTTCCACTTTCAAGTCTCTCCCACCTATCTTCACACTCTGAGGAGTCTCTTTCACAACGTTTCCTGTCATGGCTACTCTTTGCCCGGGTCTTGCAAACCCTAGTAAGTACATCAGTTTTATTTCTACAGGACAACAAGGGTGATCGACAATGTCAGATCAAATTCTTCTACAATTTCCTTCATCAACTCCAAGCGTCACTTAACGATCATCTCTGACACGACTACTCCCGGTCAGTGTAGATCTCACCCAGCACAAAACCGTCGCCGAATCTGTAATGATCTCCAGAGTTTGAAGATTTCACTTGAGAGTCAGATTTAATCCCTTAAGGAAGGAAAAGTACCAGCATTTACAAGACTTAAAACAGACATTAGAAAAGGATTACCACTCCTTTAACGATAACCTTCCGCATCATTAAAATCATTAAAATGCATCTAAATAGACTGCCTCGACATACACATACATTGTTGTGTTTTATTTTGTAAATGTAAAATTCCTATCTCCCAAATTTTCCGCTAGGTTGTTCATAAAACTGTTCGCAGAAAAGTATGTATCTTTTGTAAAATGCGTATCTCCATTCTCGGTTTTTACGTAAACTTCCTAACTCCGATTTGAAATAGAAAGCCTTAACTTACAAAAGTTTAATGATTGAAAATAAATTTCCAAATATATTATATGTTCGAAACATAAATAAAAGAATAAGCCGTATTTCATTTTTTTTCACTACGAGGTTTTTTGTGCCTCCTGTAAAATTTTACATTTGGAAGTTACGCATTCTACGAATTAACGCGACGTTTTATATTATATTATTATAAGCACCAAAACCTAGACAAACCTCATCCCATGAACCCGGGAAACGGGGTAATCAGAGACTGTGAATTTATTTTTTATGATAAACTATTGTTTATAAGACAAGGTTTTTATGCATAGAACAAATGATAACAAATTATTGTAAGCATTAATTACTCGCCTGAAATATCCATATAAATTGAATATATCTCCCGTGTAAAAATATTTCCTTTGGTCAATATTTTATTAGAGATATTTTCAATTTTTATGGATATTTCAGGCGAGTAATTAATGCTAAGGTACAATAATTTGTTATTCTTTGTTTATCTTATTAATTATTGTACATTTGATGCAGAAAATTTAAAAGTGATATATTAGATCTAATTATGTAATGGGATATGTGCACAAAGGCATGTAATAAAATGAAAAGTACAATGTACGCAGAGGATTACCTGAAATACAGGCGTTAATAAATTATATTATGGCCCGGCCAACATTTGTTTCTAACTATGCACATAAAAAGGCAGTGCCTCTCTAAGAAACTAATCATGGCATTAATTTCTATTGCTTGTAAATTAAAAAAAATATATTATATTGTATTGATATTTATTTACTAAAGTAATGTACCAAAGACAATTAGAAGGAAAAATAGGGAAAAAAATTGCACACAACTCGTTGGCACACGCTCTTAGCTTACTTACATTTATACATTCCTATTATTATTTTATTCTGACTGTTGAGTTTTTGGTTCACTTGATCGTGAAGTTTCCCTCGGGCGTCCCCGAATACTACTTGAAAATGTATTGTTTATTAATTATCAACGCCTGATTTTTACATCATACAGAGAACGAAAAAAGTTTTTATGGTATTGAGAGCAAAAATAACTAAATAAAAACAAATAATACGTGGTGTAGGTGTTTGTAAATATTGTATGTACCTACTCGTATTTTTTGGATAACCAATACTTCTGCTGTAGGTCATCCCAAATTTATTTTTTATTTTTTTTTATTTTTTTATTTTTTATTGTTTAACTTATAACATTGTTACATTGTACATAAAATTAGGTAATAATAAGTAATAGTGTAAAACATATGTTGTTGAGTTTCTACTCCAATGAAGAGTGCTAGCTCTTGAGCTTGGCGTAGGAGTTATTTGACAATTATTTCATGTTTATATCAGTAATTAACATTATTACAGTACAATAAATATAAACTTAAAAGAGGATTGTGACGTTAATTTTGGTTGTAGCATGAATTGAAGTTATAACATTTGATAGGTGATATTAATTTTTTTAAAGATAAATTTGACCTTCTTTTTGAATAAAATAAAATCTGGTTTTTTTTTCACTTCTTCGGGAAGACTATTAAAATATCTTATGCCTTTGTAAATGTAGTTATTGTGCATTTGTTGTGTTGAAAATAGAGGAATTTGGATGTTAAAATTATGCCTTAAGGATGAGTTAAATTTAAGTTTTTTTACTACAGTTTCTTTATATATTTGTAATATTGCATCTTTTTTATAGAGGTCTTCAATTTTTGGTACTTCGAAAATTTTGAACAATGATGCTGAAGAGAAAGTTGTTTTTTTTTTCAAAATTACTTTGATAATTAGTTTTTGTACCACTTTAACAGAGCTTAAAAATTTTTCATATGCACCTCCCCACCCAATGATTCCATACTGAAGTAATGATTGGACTAGTGCGTAATAGACTTTTTTCAGGTTGTTTATCTTGAGAACATTTCTTAATCTAATGAATATATAGATACATTTTCTAATGCGTTTAACAAGTTCACATATGTGTCTGTTCCATTTCATATGTTGGTCTACAATTACACCGAGGTATTTTATTTCAGTTGTTTGGTTTAGTATGGTACATGATTTATTACAAACATCTTTGTTACATTTTTTGTTGTGTATTATTATATGAATGTTGGGGTTAGTTTTGAATTTATTTATTGTGAATGGTATACAAACTGTTTTTTTTTGCGTTAATTGTAAGTAGATTTGTATCGAACCAGTTTTTTAGGATTTGGATGTCATTATTTGCATTTTCATTTACAATTTTCCAGTCATTACCCTTAATTATGATAATTGTATCATCTGCGTAAGATATAACTGTTCCACTGAGGTTTTGTTTGAAAATATCGTTTACGTACATGATAAAAAGTAAAGGACCCAAAACAGTACCTTGTGGTATCCCAAAATCACTTGTGAGTGGTAGACTAGATGCGTGATTAATTTTTACAACTTGTGTTCTTTGGTGAAGATAACTTTTTAGCCAACTTAATGCTGTGTCATTAAAACCTACGATCTTTAATTTTTGTATTAGTTTGACATGAGATATGCTGTCGAAGGCTTTTTGGAGATCAACAAAAATACCAACACATTTTAATGATTTGTCTAAAGCGTCTTGTATGGTACTAGATAATTTAGCAATGGCGTCTTTTGTGCTTTTGTTTTCCATGAATCCAAACTGATTTTCGTGAATTATATTATTAATCTTTATGAACTGAGTTATTCTTTTTTTGGCAATTTTTTCAAATATTTTTGCAATGTTTGATAGTAAAGAAATAGGGCGGTAATTGGTTGGTTCTTCCGGATTGCCGGTTTTAAATTTTGGTATAATTACAGATTGTTTGTACATGGATGGAAAAACTCCGCTTTGAAAACTTGTATTGATTATATGAGTTAATGGTTTTGATACTTGTGATTTTATACATTTCAGTGTTTGTATCTGTTTCAACCAGGGGCAGAACCTCCTTTCATACCTGTAATAATTTGTTCAATTTCTTCTGGTGTTGTTGGTTGAAATAATTCAAATTTATGCTCATTATTTACTGTAGTATTTGGGTCATTTGGGGTAAGGCCTTGTTGGATTTTTTTAGCGAGGTTTTTTCCTACATTAGCAAAAAAATTGTTAAATACATTTGCGGCTTCAAGAGGTTTATCTTTACAGCAGATTTTTGAATCATTATGATTTACATTGTTGATTGTTTTATTTTTTAAATGTTTTTTATCGACAATTTCATTTATGATGGACCAAATCCTTTTACTGTCATTTCCAGATAATTCAAGTTTTTGTTTGTAGTAGTTATCCTTCGTGTTTTTTATTAGATATGTAAGTTTTTTTTTATAAGCTTTGAAATGTTTTTGTAATGTTATATTTTCCGGTTGTTTTGTATATTGTTTGTAGAGTGTTTCTTTGTGTCTAATTGAGATGATTAATCCGTGAGTTATCCATGGTTTGATTGGCTTTAGTTTTGAAGATGTTTTGTTAGATTTAATATTTCTACAAGCATTTATGTGAAAACTCAGTTTTTTATCAAATATTTTGCAGCATTCTTCTACATCGTAACATTGATATATTTCTTGCCATTCTTTTTCGTTACTTAATATTTTAGTGAGAGAATTTATATTAATACTATAGTTGTATTTATCAGTATTATTAACGGCCGTTGTGGTTGGTAATGAGAGGTTTTGATGTTTGTAGTCATATTTAAATATACATGCAAAATGATCCGTTACAGATGTTTTAATTACCGCAGATGATATATTTTGTATATCTTTGGTGTTTGTGAATATGTGATCGATACAAGATGGTCGTTGTCCGATAATGTTTCTGGTGTATGAATTTATACATGAAATGTAATTTAATTCTGCTAACATATTTAAATAGTTATCTTTATCGTTAGAGGAGTAGTCATTAGCGATATTTAAGTTAATATCTCCGATGAGTATTGTTTTTTTGTTTCTATGATGTTGTAATATTTTTTTTAATTCTTCTATGTATGTGGTTATAGCAGAAGAGTGTGTCCGATAAATAGCAATGATATTAAATGAATAATTCATAAAATTTATCTCCAAGTTTAATAAATTGACATTATTCACCATTATTTCATTTACACTGGTGACAGCGTAAATATTTGATACAAATATGGCGACGCCGCTATTTCTGTTAATTTTATATTTTGTTGCATAGTACGAGTAACCCGGTATATTATAATTAATTTCACTCGATGAATGCGTTTCTGATAATATTATACAGTCAAGTCTATTTAATTGTTTAATAGTTATTAGAAATTCTTCGAAATTTTTTTCCAAAGATCTAACGTTCATGTGTATTATTATTAGGCTGGCTGTAGGTTTTATATCTATAAAATCGTTTGTATTATTTACCGTGTCAAAAATCCTTTCGTCTATTTTATATGAATTATCTATTGCGTTTATTATAAAGTCGTTCATTTTGAGGTAGTAATAAAATTAACAATAATGTTGGCGCTGGGAATACACTTCACATTTGCAATTATAATATTTATATGTGTTGGCTTGTACATTATCACTGCGTGTTAACACTTTGCGGGCGGGCTTTTCGTAATATTTTTTTGAAATATTGTGCATATTATTTAGGTTTTCGTTAAACTTGTAATTAATAATATGCATCATTAGTCGTAATCGATGCGATCCCTCGCAATTTTCAGCATTTTGTTTCTATAGTTGCACCTAATACTGTTGGCTGCGTGGTCCGTGGTGTTTTTTTCTCCATATTTAGAATTTTGTCTGGTGCAGTTTACACATGCTGGTACTGTTTTTTCTCTTCCCGGACATTTTGAAAGGATGTGATCGCCCATGCAGTGTGGGCAAATTGGAGGGCTGGTTCGGTGTAGGCATCTTTTAGCCGTATGCATGAACATACAGCAATGAAAACATTGAGTCAGTGGATCGCAATCTTCAATTTTTACCCGTTGAAACTGTATATTTAGTTTACCGAGTGCAAGGAGACTTTTTCGCATTTTGCCACTAGTTTCCATGATGTAACTAGTGAACTGGCGCTGCTTTTCGTTTATGTTTGTGTTTTTTATCTCCGTTATAAGTGTGATTTTGTTGTCTTCACTTTCCTTGTAAACATCTTCAATTCCTTCGTTCTGGGTAATTATTCCGCAAACTATTTCGTCTTCAGTAAGATTGGATTTTAATCCTTTTATTATTATTTTTGGTCTTTTCTTTTGAATTTCATTTACCACCAAATCGGTATTCAGTTTTTTTTATTTCGGCGGTTAAGGTATTTGCATATTCCTTTTTTGGGCATGATATTATTATTTTTTCTTCTTTTGTTTTTCTCAAACCATTTATTCCTATCTTTATTTTGCTTAAATTTATTTCTTTTTTTATTATCTTTTCAATTTCTTCTGCTTTAGCATTATTTTTGGTCGACGAAATGATGATTGAGAATCTCTCTTCTTCTCGAGGAGTGACTTTGGTTGTTGATAATACCTGTGCATAGGATGGTGTTGATGCGCTTTTCATTATTTTTTCAAAGTTTCCCACCAGTTGGTCGTTTTTTTCGATAAGTTTGTCTTGTAGTTGAATTATTTGTTGTTGCATTTTTAATATTTCAGATTTCACTTCATTGTCAAGATCAATAATAATTTTTTCGATATTAGTTTTGGTTTTCGAGTCTTTAACGGTTTGTATTTTTTGAACTTCATTTTTTAGCGTATTCAACAACTCTTCTACCGTCATGAAAGTGTTACGTTGCGGTGTAACGAGAGCGCGAAGACAGTACCGTGCGGGTTGCCGTTACGAGCGTAAGATTAATACTGACTGCGTAAGATTAAGCGTAAGATTAATTTGACTGTCCTACAAATGGTTCGCTACTTTTGGTGACATGAGCAGTGAGCAAGGTTTCCCGGGTTCATGGGATGAGGTTTGTCTAGGTTTTGGTGCTTAATATAAAAATGCATTATACATACCCCTCAGGAGAAACGATGATGTTTAGTTAGTTTTCTATGAAATAGTCGACGGCTTCCGTGGTCGAGAGGAAAGGCTCAAGACTAGCAATCCCAAGTTCACGGGTTCTAATCCCGGCGTGCGCAAGAAAATATTATTTGATTGATTTGTGTTATTTCACGATTTTATCATTTTAAATAATGTAAAGTATATTTGCGGCAAGTTTTGAGTGTTCTCGGTTTCGCCCTGGTGTATGACCACCATTCAGAATTGAAACGCTGCCTGAAATGGCTTTAGCCGTGTCTGTGCGACCATATCTGAGAAACCATGTATTCTCCCACCTTCCTCCGCCCCATCTATTTCCCCTCACAACAAACCCGAATTGGGGATGCCATAGTCTCACTGACTCCAGATGGTTGGGCGCAGTTGGAACTTTTGTGCGGTATTCATATTAAAAGGAAATAGCGCCAGGTCCACGTTAAACTTGTAAATGCAAGAATCTAGTTTGCAGGTTATATCTCTCTATGTTAAAATCATACCAACCCCTAAAAGGCACCCCATGTGAATAATAATAATAATATGATAAGTCCACACTCAGTGGCAGGTTGTATTATAAACCCTCCTGCTTTACTCTGGTAGATTCGTCTGCGGTTCAGACGCAAGGATTTACCTGGCTTATTTCGAAGTCTGAATAAAACAGGATCGTTATTTTATGCCCTTACAAGGCTTTAAGTACCAATACGTATCTGCATAGCATTAAGGCGAATGTATTGTGTTTCCGGCAAACGTAAAAATCAATTATTTCTCAGAGTAGCAGTAATGCATCAACAGGCTTTATTCAAATACTACCGATTGAGCAGGTGAATACATTTGATATATCGAAAGTGGATGGGACAACAGTTTTCACCATACAAAATTCGATTCATTTTTTTAAAGCCATATTAACCCTTATGTACAAAGCACACCGGTGTCCTACAAAGAAAACTAGATGATATTTTTTAAGGCGATTTTAACCCTTAATGTACAAAGGAACTGTTAAAAATGTACGAACCATTAGCAAAGTTCACCACCAGTTACTTTACAGGCTCCTGCCTAGCACCTAGCGGTCAAAGGTAAAACTAGGGCTAACAGATAAAACAGATGTTTTGCCTTATCAATTGGCTTTCTTTGACAGTGTTTGTTTACAATTAGCTTTTCAATGTGTTTTACTTGGTTAGATTATAAAAAGCCTCGCCGACTGGATTCCTTCTTCTTCTCTCCTATAAAATAGTAACAAGCAGTCATTATGGTCTACAGACCATTAGTGAAAGTGTTTTGTCCGGGTCGGGAAGAATTAAACTCTTTGTAACATTAAATAAACATAGCACTCTTTTTAGGGTGAATTGCCTAATACAAAAAAAAAACATTAAATAAAGTGAAAAGCAGTTTTGTGCAGTAAAAACAAAAAAACCATGCGTCTGTTATTGAAGACTTCATCAAGCCCAAACAAATCTTAACAATAAGGAAATAATAAATTAATTATAATGATGGTGTTTTTATGTTGAAGAATACATTTTCTATAACATTTTAAAATGTTATAGATTTGCCGCCAAAACGATATCTTCGTTTTTATTCTTGAATTCGGCGGCAATGACGTCACGCCAGGCAACGTTGGTGACAGCCGTCTTACCAGCCACTGGTGGTTTTAATGCCATAATGACGTTGTAGCCAGTTGGAACGGTTTTGGAATTTGATGTTTTTTTAATCAATAATTAAGAACCAGAAAAATAAACTTTAAATCTTCCACATACCTTTAACGGTATTCCTAGTTTGTGAAAAAAACCCCATTTCTGATCTAATATGAAAAAAAAAATTCATTAGCATTGTTAACGTTAAAAAAAGTTAAATTTTGGGTTTGATAAAACAACCGTAATTTAGTAAAGGCCCAAGCGTAAATAAATTAGGGTGCGAATTCGATTCGGTGGAAAAAAAAAACACTTTGAAAATTTGAATATTTCATCTAAATTAATGAAATTCCCAATTAGCTAAAAATGCGAATATTCGCTCCAATCTAATAATTTACTATAAATGTAGCTCATAGGTATTTTACTAAAACTCGGTATATTGTAATAAATTTCAGCTTTGCCATCGATTTCATGAAATTCTGAAAGTGCTCCTAATAAACTGAAAATTTCACGAATTTTTTTCTGTTGTAATATCTATCTACTCTAAAGGTGCGTATAAACAGTAGTCACGGATTACGGGAAAGGAACAAAGCTACCGCGAAAATTGCATTATTATACGCAGCTTAATATTACTTATAAAATACCAAATTAGCTCACTCAGTCTTGCTACAAACTTCTTGGGTTCGTCATTAGGACATGCAAGCAGTTCAATAACCAAGATGCTATGTTAGCATTGTTCGATGGCATACTGAGAAGCAAGCTGGAGTATGCGAGCGATGTTTGGGCACCGTATCACCAGAAGTACATTGAAATGATAGAGCAAATCCAGAAGAAATTCCTCAGGTATGTCTATATGCGGACGCATGGAACCTATCCCAGATTCATGCACCATATCGACTTACTTGAGGAAACCAATTCTGTGAGTCTGGAAACTAGGCGGAAAGCAAGCCTAGCCACTATATCTTTCAAAATTTGGAACAATTTTATTGATAGCCCATTCCTCTTGGGATGCTATGATTTATATGTACCAGACCACTACAGCCGAAGTCGATACCATGACTTATTTAGAGTACCAAAAGGCAAAACCGACGTCCTGGCAAAGCATAGCATGACGAGGGGAGTGGTGCTGTTGAACGAACTAGCAAAGAATTTGGATGTAAATGACTGTTCTTTAAACGACCTAAAACAATTATTAAAGAGTCACTTACCCAAATGCTGATATGATGTAAAATTATACTCTTTGTAAAATTGTACTGTAACTGGAACGAATGTTCTGTTGTACAATTAAAAAAAAAAAAAAAAAATTGAATTTTTCACCGAAATAACGATAGTTGAAATGCCTAAAACAATTATAATGAACAAATTATTAATATTAAATATGTAAATAATTCACATTTTTTGTTAATACAGATTAACAGCCTTACTAATAACATAATAATAATAATAATAGAATTTATTCCAGAATGTATGCAGGGGTAGTGCAATGCAATACATTCCATATTTGAAATAATATACATGGGTGAAAAAAAAAAACAAAAAACACTTCCCAACTAGTAAACGGTGTTTTAGTTAAACATTGAACAAAAAGTGCAGAAGCTCAGTTTCAAATTATTACTACCAAAAATGTCTTTAACTGTTCTGCGAAAGAACTGGCAACGCCGCATTTTGGCAGACTGACGCATGAGATTCCCGTCTTGAAAAAGTGAGGTTATTTCTGACATATTATTATTTATTTGATATTTTTCAATAACATAAATGTCTTATGCGTGCATAGGTAAATATAAATCAATGAAATCAACGTTCATATTGCAAAAAAAAAAAAACTAATAAGAAATGTATTTTTTTTTCTGAGATTTATTATCATAATTTTTAAATATATTTTTCATTGTATATACGAGATAAAAAGTGAAGTGAAAATATTCTATTCCCTAAATAAAAGGAATTATTCATAAAAATTTCGTATTTTCCACAACTTTTCTTCACCACCAAAGATTCTTGCTGCATTTTCTATCTTCGTCGAACGTCACAGCGGTGCTGCCAAGGTCTGGTATCTGTGAGAGGATATTGTGTCAGCCCTTTGTTAGCAGCAGACACATACCTGGACGGATGACGAACCTCGTGCTGGCACTGTTGGTAGACGCGGTGGACTCTTTCGCTGGAGCAGCTGGACCAGTTTCCTCACCACCTGGGATTCTTGCTGCAGAATCTCCATTTTCTATCTTCGTCGAACGTCACAGCGGTGCTGCCAAGGTCTGGTATCTGTGAGAGGATATTGTGTCAGCCCTTTGTTAGCAGCAGACACATACCTGGACGGATGACGAACCTCGTGCTGGCACTGTTGGTAGACGCGGTGGACTCTTTCGCTGGAGCAGCTGGACCAGTTTCCTCACCACCTGGGATTCTTGCTGCAGAATCTCCATTTTCTATCTTCGTCGAACGTCACAGCGGTGCTGCCAAGGTCTGGTATCTGTGAGAGGATATTGTGTCAGCCCTTTGTTAGCAGCAGACACATACCTGGACGGATGACGAACCTCGTGCTGGCACTGTTGGTAGACGCGGTGGACTCTTTCGCTGGAGCAGCTGGACCAGTTTCCTCACCACCTGGGATTCTTGCTGCAGAGTCTCCATTTTCTATCTTCGTCGAACGTCACAGCGGTGCTGCCAAGGTCTGGTATCTGTGAGAGGATATTGTGTCAGCCCTTTGTTAGCAGCAGACACATACCTGGACGGATGACGAACCTCGTGCTGGCACTGTTGGTAGACGCGGTGGACTCTTTCGCTGGAGCAGCTGGACCAGTTTCCTCACCACCTGGGATTCTTGCTGCAGAATCTCCATTTTCTATCTTCGTCGAACGTCACAGCGGTGCTGCCAAGGTCTGGTATCTGTGAGAGGATATTGTGTCAGCCCTTTGTTAGCAGCAGACACATACCTGGACGGATGACGAACCTCGTGCTGGCACTGTTGGTAGACGCGGTGGACTCTTTCGCTGGAGCAGCTGGACCAGTTTCCTCACCACCTGGGATTCTTGCTGCAGAGTCTCCATTTTCTATCTTCGTCGAACGTCACAGCGGTGCTGCCAAGGTCTGGTATCTGTGAGAGGATATTGTGTCAGCCCTTTGTTAGCAGCAGACACATACCTGGACGGATGACGAACCTCGTGCTGGCACTGTTGGTAGACGCGGTGGACTCTTTCGCTGGAGCAGCTGGACCAGTTTCCTCACCACCTGGGATTCTTGCTGCAGAGTCTCCATCTTCCATCTTCGTGTCACCTGTTTCTGTACTTCATTTTACTTAACTTAAATTCAGACTTAAATTTTTAAATTTGACGGCCGGCATAGTCCAGTGGTAACGCATTGGACTGCCATTACGAAGGTCGCGGGTTCGAACCCGGCGTGCGCAAATAAATTTTATTTGATTCATTTGTGTTATTTCACTATTAATTAATTAAAATAATATATAGTATATTTGCGGCACGTTCCAGAGTGGAAGATACTACCAGTATCGCCCTGGTGTAAGACCACCATTCAGAATTGAAACGTTGCTCCAAATGGCTTTAGCCGTGTTTAGTGACTAGATCTGAATAGCCAGGTACTTCCCCACCTTCCTCTTTCCCTTCCCCACTTACCTTCAGCCTCACAACATCCCCCAATTGGGGATGCCATAGTCTCACTGGCTCCAGACGGGAGCAGTTGGGACTCTTGTGAGGTATTCACTATAAAAAAAAAAGTTTATTTTTGTAATATTTATATTTTTGTAATACCTGCATCAACTGTAAAGCGCCCCTGAGGTGATATCTCACAAAAGCGGCGCTATACAAATTGTCCAATAAATAAATAAACTTACCGACGTTGGGAGTAAAAATACCTATATGTGTTTTTTTCCAACTTTTGTTTATGTTTGAAATTTATAAATTTCAACGTATACTTAAAATAAAAAAATATAAAAGGTAATTCTATCTAGTTCCTAAAATGTGTTTGCTTTTACGACATCTTCGTAATATGAAATATATAGCACATTTAAAATACCTTGGAAATAATCCAAAATTAGATGAGAAATTTAAAGTTTATACAGCAGATAAAAAACCCTATTTAACTGTTTTAACAGTGTATACATCTTTCCATGAACTATTTTGTGGCCGTTATATTAGTAAGGATTTTACATACACGGTTGTTTATCAATTGTATAACTAACTAACCATCACGCTGAATCCCCGCAGGGGTAGGCAGAGAGGACGGACCGCCAAACAACTCAGTCTTGGCACACACTCCTTGCCTCATTCACATTCAAATATCGTCTCATACATACTCTTCTATTATTCTGACTCTTGTCTTCCTCGGGCGTCCCCGACTTCTGCTACCATTTGCATTTTCGTCATATATTCTCCTTATACTACATTCTTTGCTTATTCGCTCTACGTGCCCAAACCTTCTAAGCGTCCGTTTCTTAATCATATTCATTACACTCACATCAGCCTTGAACTCTTTGCGGATCTCCACATTTCTCACACGATCATACATGGTTTGTCAAACATACGCCTCAGGGATCTCATTTCTACAGCATACAGTCCAATGTCATCCTTTCTCTGCCAGGTAATAATACATTAATATATAGGTATACATATTAATCACGTTAAATAATAAGGCTGATAATTAATACATAATTTGGTATTTGAACAAGTTTTAATAATGGTAAGTTTTTAGATTCTCACGGCCAAAAGCATTTTTATTGTTTGTTTTTGGGGTGTTATGCCGTGTTGCGCTAACTCCTTCTTTAGCCGACGTTTCGGACAGCGTTGCAGTGTCCATCATCAGGGCAGATCCGGTAGATCCGAAGATGTCATCACACATTAAATGAACCGAAACGTCGGCTAAAGAAGGAGTTAGCGCAACACGGCATAACACCCCAAAAACAAACAATAAAAAAGTTTTAATAATGTTTAAAGGATTATAACATTGAAAGGTTAAGAGCTACTGAACCTAAGATGTGTGTATGGTATATGAAACAGAGATTCCTCTTTATACTGGGGTGTTCGATATTTCACCCTGACAACGCCGTGCTTTCAACAGATAGTGGCAATAAATAGATTTCAAAATGAAGTGCGAATTTTCTTTTTACGCGGTTAGCCATTTTTAAAAACCATTGTCCAGAAGAATAGTCCATCCCAATATTTCCACCGCACCGAAAAGGACTAACTAATGTAATGAAATTTAAGGAAGACACTGTGGAAAGGATTTAACCTTTTTAAGTAAGGGAGGAAATTGTTATCCGAATTAATGAGGAAAGAGGATTTAAAGACGAAATGGATCGCCCTTCGTCAAGCACGATGGATTCTTCGCCTCATCCAAAAGTCGAATTACAAAATCAGTGTTTCGAAAATTAAAAAAAAATAATCATGCTCCAAAACACACAGGATTGCAGGATATTTTCAAAATGACAATTAAGGCGGTTTGAATTTTTGGCAATCCGGTTAAAAACGGGATTGAAGGCCTTTAACAAATGAATTAACAAGTTACATGATATTTAGTATATTTCGAATACACTATCACTATGTCGGAACACGTGTTACGTATTCGAAATGTACTAAAAGCTTATCAGAAAACATGTTAATTCATTCGTTGAAGCCCAGCAATCTGACTGGATTAACAATAATTTGAAGAGATTCTTAATAAATTAGCAATACTCATTTTTCTCATGTAATAATTTTAAAATTGGTTAAGTGCTATTTTTCTTTCTCTTTTCTCTCATTTGTATATATTATGCGTATTACACACTTATACACACCTAAGTATATGTATTAAGTTCACTTTGTAATTTTATAAGTCACCAAAATTAAAAAAAAAAATTTGTTCCATTTGTTTATGGTTTGTTTCATGCACTAAATCGTGTAAAATGTAAAAATAATAACAGTAATTTATGTTGAAAAACGTATATTTAAAAAATACGGAGAACTTCTTCTCAATCCTTCTGACATATTGACCGTTATATGTCTTAATGATGCTGTCAGAAAGTCTGAGATTTTATTTCCGCATCTCAGTAGAAAGGTGATAAAATACGCTTTTTAATTGTATTATTAGAAACAAGCTGTACCCTGGCACGCGTTGCTGTGGCTTTTCTGTCTGTGCAGATAGAAAAAAATAGCGCGTGTTGCTTTTACCTCCAACAGATGGCGCTGTTTTACAAAAAGTGTATGTTGTTACCTCTCAGATGACATCTACAAAATATATAAAAACACACGCGTATTCGAATGCAAAGTTGTATCAAAATTTCGAAGCAATCGATGTAGAACTTTCGGAGATTTAAGATTTTGAACAAACGAACATTAACATTTTTAGTTATATAGATAAACATATAATTTTATGAAATAACAAAATTTAGAAATCAAACATAGGAAAAGGTTTGAAAATGGCTCACCTTACGTTTTTCGTCTAAACACTGACGTAAAATTACTGACAACGAAAAACCGCATATTTTATTAGACAAATGTACTATAAACATTACTGCTAACTCACTTGTTATCGTTTCACATAAAAATAATTTATGAAAAATTCATGAAATTTTATAAATTTTTCTAAAGTTGCGGTCGGAGCCTTTCATAGATGTTTACATTTTAATTCTTCTGTAGTTAAACTAATTCTAATCTGTAGTTAGATTAGAATATAAAGCGTGGAGTTTTCTCTTTCTAACCTTTTACATCATATTTCTAACTACGACTAATAAGGGAGACAACGATTTCTGCGAGATCACATGAGCTTCTTTAGGAAAATCTGTGTTATGGACATTAGGCAACTTTATGCCAAAAACATACTAACATACCTCTTCAAACACAAAACTACTTTTGACAATATCCAAACTGCTCGTGATACTAGAACCAAAGGACATAATTTCTTACAAATCCCTTTCGCTAAAACAACTTTTGGCCAGAGAAATTTTAGATATTTTGCAACAAGGCTATATAATGCTCTCCCACTAGCCATAAGACTGAACGAATTTTTTTTGAAATATAAAACAGACATCAAGTCATGGATCATCAGCCAAGACAGATCCATGATCAAAAATTTTATAAAAATCCCTACATAAGTATGTACTCCAACTACATGCTGATTAACAAATTTATCATTTATTATTATTAATTTAATGTAATGAAATATTTTATGTATCAAAAAATGTGTAAACATTAATTCATGTATCAAATACGTCTGTCTCGACACAGGTTTATCCTAGTGAGACAGACTTCGAAAAAAAAACCTGTAAAAAAACTTTATATTGATAATAAAAAATAAAAAAAAAGCTATTCCGAACAGTGAACAAATTGACTCTACGGGTAATATGTATTTGTTCGCAACGAATTAGTACAAGGATTTAAGCCTGGGTGGGCTTGGTAGACGAAAATATGTTTTTTAATCCTTCACCTATGGTCAAGTATTGAAGGAATCTACATATCTAAAATGGACCAATATGATCTTGTACAGTATTTTCACTGCATTAGTCAATTTCTGTTCACATTCTTTGTCTGGAAATAAAATATGTGGGATTTTCCCTAGAGTCGATATCTCTTCATATTGTTTTGACGTCTGTAAATCAATATGTTCAAAATTCAGGAATAAAGAAGTAAGAATCAGTTGATTGGTTTCTACGTCTCGTTCCGGCCTCCATGTCTTATCCCTCCTACAACTTGGGTCTCTCCAAGACCCATATTGGCCTCAAGAAGTCTCTCCACACAGCGTCCCCAAAGATGACTTAGGCCCTGGGGGAAATTATTTTCCTCAGACCCCCCTGTGAGTTGACATAACGTAAACCTAAAATAATAAAGATTAATTACTTTAATAAGCAACAATTATTAGCCTGAAGCACTCATCCACATTGAAAAATCTCCTGATAAAAGATACATGACGCCAACGGGACGTGGATGAGTGTTTCAGGCGAATTATTATTGCGTAATTGTAAAAAGCATTCACTTTGTGGCTCATCATAATTTATAATAAAAAAACATAAATTTGTTTTTGACCACGATAGTTTTATTTTCACTCTACCGGTTTCGGAAGATCCCTTCCTTCGTCAGGAGAATATTTAAAAACTTAAAGAGAAGTTTTTAAATATTCTCCTGACGAAGGAAGGGATCTTTCGAAACCGGTAGAGTGAAAATAAAACTATCGTGGTCAAAAACAAATTTATGTGTTTTTATTATGAATTATTATTGCTTATAAAATAATTGTTACCCTTTGTGCTATGCATAATTGTCTTAAACATTAGTTTACCAAAAAAATAATAAATAAAGATTACATTTTTTGTTGTCAGTCTATTATGTCTCAACATAATGAGATGATCTTAGTGGATGAACTAAGAAAGAAGTGTAAGGTGAATAATATATGACAGGAAAGGATAATAATGAGAATGTGTGACGGGGAAGGGAAAGGTTGAAGAAGTTGGGAACTCCCGAGGAAGACGTGGCACTTTCAAGTGAATAATCAAATGCCTGAGTCGGTCATAATAAGCGACAGAATAAGAGAAGAGAAGTAAGAACGTATGAATGAAGCAAATAGTCTGTGCCAAGGTAGAGATGTGTGACGGTCCGTCCTCTCTGCCTACCCCTGTATAGAAAAGGCATGATGGTTAGTTAGTTACGTAGTATAACTATATCGCTAGAAAAGTAACACATTTAACCCTAATGCTAATTGGTTCGGTTTTGAGAACAAAGAGCTATATTATCTTTCTTACTGGCATGGTGAGAAATATGATTTAATCGGTGTTAGATACGGAAACATAATGCTTTACATTCCAATCTAGAAGTTAATCAAAAAAGAATTGAAACCTACATACGAAACCAAAGATTCTGACCACAATTTGTATTTTTTGTTTTGTTTTATATGAAACGATAAAGGTGAAGGGACAGTAATATTTATAATACATTTGTCTTATAAAATTTGTATTTTTTTGATATCAGTAGTTTTAATTCAGTGTTTAGACGAAAACACGTTAAGTGAGTCATTTTGAAAAGTTTTTTTTATATTTCCATTAATTTGCATTAAAAAATTAATACATCAAAAATTCAAAAAAAATATTTTAAACACATAAATTATAAACTAAACTTACACTTCTCAAATTATACCGAATCCATTAAATTTCATAATTTTAACTCCCTCCAAACACGACGTCTAATTTTTGATCAAATCTTATTATTTAAAATCCTAAATAATTGTCTGGACTCACCAGAACTTACCAATTTAATAAATCTTCATATTCCGTCTAGATCAACCCGAAAATCTGATTTATTTTATCTACCCTTGTGTAGAACAAACATTCGAAAAAATTCCACAATTCCTCGTATATGTGCACAATATAATACAAAATTTTACAGCATTGACATTTTTGGTAATAACCTAAAGAAATATCGATATGAAGTAATGCGTACGATCGATTATTAATATGAGAGTATGGAATGTATCGGCAGCATCTCCTATCCTCTTCCTATTTTCCTCTTCTTCTTCCCGTCCTTTAACACCAAATTAAATTTAAGATACTAAAACTTAATTTCTAATGCACTTTAACATAAGAAACTTCTGTGGCTTGACTTCAATTACCTTGTATATTTATATCTATCACTGCATATTATATAAAAGCTGTTTGTTTCTTACAAAATAAATAAATAAATTTTATTATTTAAATAAATAAATTATATTTTTATTTCTTACAATAAAATTTGAAAGCGAATTTCATCACATTTCCAAAACAGTTTTTATTTTTAGAATACGTTCAGAAATATTCCATTTATTTGGATTTTATCAAAAAGCGAATTCTTCGACCGACAGCAGCGTCTTTATGAAATATAACGGTCAATATGCCAGAGGCCTGAATATTTGGATACGTTACTTAAGGTTTTTCCTTCACATTTTCTTCATTTTCTGTAGTAGTGCTAGAGAGAGGTTATACGTGACGACATCGTTCTAGTATCTTCTGTCTTTTTCGTTTTCACACTGAGAAAGAAGAGGACAACCGTACATGACATGCGTACGATCTCTCTCTGGGAGTGCTATGTATATTCTTTTTTGTCACTGTTCTTTATTGCCCTGGAACCTGTAGTCGCAATATTGTATTCTAATCAGTTTGCAATTTTATTTTGGACTCTAATCGATATTTGACACAACTATTGGGTTAGATGTGGTTCACAATTAGAATTGGAAAGGATTCTAAATTACCCTTGGTCTTTTCGAGCCAAAATTATGGAGTTAAGCAGCGTAATAGACTCGAATTAAACGCACTTAGGGAACACTTAACGTACAACTGCACAGATTTTCTTAACAGACTGGTCATGTATAATTAAATTGATAACTGATTTAGGTACTCAACACTGTCAGACAGGGACAGATAATTGGGTAACAGGTTGGGTGGGGGAATGAAATATATACGTTAGAGGGAGATGCATATAATTGCGTCAACATAACCGTTTATTACATATATAGTTTATGAAGCCGAGGTAGCTGGTGCTTTTCGCAGTTCGCCCCCTGTCTGATAGTAAAAGTGTGGCGATCAATTCCAGCGGCGGTCGGGCGTTACCTAATAGAGACGGTCCATCCGTCTGAGAGTCTATAAATGAAAATTGGAGAGATTCCCATAGCGCAGGGGCGGCCAATCAACGGATTGATTTAATCGTGGTGCGCGGTAAATGTCCTGGTATATAATTTTCTTTGATAAGTATTTTGGAAATAGTTTGTTTATTATTTGATATATACCTAAATACCACACGTTAAAGTCAGCATCTGTTTCACTGTTAGCCAATTTAGTTACTTTAGTTTTATTTCACATAAATTAATTAATAAAGAAAATAACTCTACTATAAAGTAGAAATAGTTCAAATATGATTTAAGATTTTCACGGCCAAAAGTATTTTTGTTATTTATTTTTGGGGTATTATGCCGTGTTGCACTAACTCCTTCTTTAGCCTAAAGAAGGAGTTAGGCTAAAGAAGGCTTCTTTAGGCTAAATAAGGAGTTAGTGCAACACGGCATAATACCCCAAAAACAAATAACACTAGAAATAGTTCGTTCAATTTAGTAGACGGCCTCCGTGGTTAAGTGGTTATAATAATTGTCTACGGTTCCGGCGGGTTTAAAACCCGGAGTGTGTAAGTAAATTATATTTGATCAATTTGTGTCACTTCACAAGTTACTAATTTAAAACACTAATAGCATATTTGTGACACGTTCCAGAGTAGTAGGTACTTCTAGTATCGCCCTGGTGAGAGACCACCATTCAGAATTGAAACAAGCTAAATGAAATGGTTTTAGCCGTGTTTGGTATCCAGATCGAATGGCCTGGTTCATCCTCGCGTTCCTCTTCCCTTTCTCCTTCCCCTACACACTACCTTCAGCCTTACAACGTACTCCAATAGGAGATGCAGTAGTCTTACTCTTGTGAGGTACTCACATAAAAAATTACGTTGTTTAATGTTTGTGATTATTCAACACAATAAAAATTCAACAAACCTTTAAAAAGTGATACAGGGTCATTAAAAATGATTAAAAAAACTTACCTATAAACCTAATCCATGTAACCTATTTAACCTAGTTTTATTTTATCACTTACACGGTGTGTTGAATAGTCAATTTGATGATTTATCCGTTTACCCCTATCGGCACACTTACTTTGCAGACGCAGAAGAAATAATCCTTTGCTTTAGGCAACCAATTATCTGAGGGATCAATTGGCAGAGGGATCAACTGTCCGAGAGATCAACAGTCCGGGGGGTCAACTGTCGGCGGGTGGACTGTTTGGGGAGCCAACTATCAGGGGATCAACTGCTAGAGAATCAAACTATTTGTATCCTATTATCGTCATCACAACAAAAGTTGGCGTAAAATAAAACAAAACAATAGCAAATCGAGGGTTATTTAACCCGATGTTAAACCATCTCAAAACAAGACCAGCAACCAATTTAAAATGCTAGATAACTCCTGCGATACAGCACGTATTACAATATATCCTTGCTGGAAATCTCACGGAGAAATAACGAAAAATACGAGACAAAATAAGGATATTCGTGTATTTTTTGCAAGCCCAGTCCAAAAATACGAACGGGTGAACATTTGATTGATGCGAAGAGATTCGTGTAAAGGACCAACCGTGGAGAAATATACCATCTATTTTCCGAGAGACACGTCTGAGAGATGTTGACCTGTTGACCTAATTGTTGACCCAGCGGAATAGTTGTCCTGAAGTCTTCCTAAAAATGAATGATATCTGGTTTATGCACACCTTCAATTAAAAAAATCCTCTTACATTGAATGTGCAAAACTTCATGAAGAAGTATGAAAATTCAGTTTTAAGGAGGTTAAAAAACGGGATGGTTAATTTTTAGAAATCTCATGTGCACGGTGACCTTCCTCTAGTTTAGAAGATCTTGCTTGAGTGTGCAATTTTTCATCAATCTCGGCATAAAACTGTAAATTTGTATGCAAAACAGAGTCACCCGCCCACCGACACTCCTCTTTATGTATACGTATACATAAAGACTAGCAGAAGTCCCCGGCGTTGCACGGACTTATCACAGAATGATTCGAAATCAAAGAAAAATGAGTGCGACTTTTTTATCAGGAAGCAGTTAAAAATGTGACTGCGTGACTATTTCCTAATAGAATATTAGTCATTCAGAATATATTTAAACACGAGGTCAAGCAGGTGGCCTTGTATAAATAAATGTAATAGACGAGATGCGAAAGTATTATTATTTTGGAGAACACGTGTTCCGACTTTCTCATAACAAATGCGTGCTTTATTTTTATAAAATTTGTCAAATCATTCGTTATAGGCCTGCTATCACTTTTTTTAACAGGAAAACGTATAATTTGACCAGATTTTAAAAAAATTACAATATTTCATATCAGTAAGTTTTGTACGTGCAGTTGTAGACAGTATTTCATCAAGAAGTATCAACATTATGTTTTAAGGGGTCAGAAAAGAGGTTAGAGTAGTTTTTCATGTAAACAGTGATCTTCATCTTGTTTTGACCATCAAGTGCGCAAAATGTTGTTACATACAAATTACGCGACCATGTAGGGGTACCTACATGCACAGGCAGTAAATTGTCTTTGTTTTTTTTACGCACTGGTATCACCAGTTTATATATGGAGATGTTAGTGAGAAAGAACACGAAACGTCATTATTTGACAAGACAAGACGGTTTACCTGGAGCCAGCCGGCTAGTGTATAATTTTGGAAAAACAAACATAATCCGAAGTAATGGGAGTATTTTATAGCCTGGCGAGGTAAATTCGAATTATTAATAAAAGGAATATTTGGATAATCATCAATCCATAATACAAAGGTCGTATTTTCATTTCCTTTCCAACATTTTGTGAAGAATGCCATGCTGCTTTGGGACGTGCACCATTCCTGTGTGGATATTCCGGCCTTAACCAAGGTCATTTCTCCGCCTTGATCTTGGATCAAACATCGCCAAGGTCATATGTTAAAAGCCTGAAATAATGAATGTTGCACCACCACATGTTCGTGAACATGTAACATTCGAGAAGAATCGATTGGATCTCGAAGGGTGTTGGGACCGATCCTGCTACAAATGACAAGAACAGCCCCCCTTGGTAATGTTAAAGAATTAGGATGTAGGGTGTTCTAAGTATAGCATGTTTTTCTTTTATTATAACTTTTTTATTGCTATTGAAAACCTTGATTTGAATTTGTAATTTTAAAACCCAAATTATCCGTACCTTGGGTACACGACCTGAGGTAAGATTTTCTCATTGTTCTTTGTATTTTGTTTTTGCTGAAATAGGCAGGATGGCGCTCATACATTTAAACTCAGTCACACAAGTTGCTCGCCCGTTGTCATTGATTTTGTAATATAACGGTAGTTTTTTAAAACAAACCCACACCGGGACACTCTTCCTATACCTTTGTAGATAGATCGATTGTTTTCCAGCGATTTCAAATGCCTTTTTAATTTTACAGCGATTTTTCAGGAAAAAATGAAATATGTAGAATTATTAATAAAACTAATACAAGTACCAAAATAGGTTGTTAAAAATCACCAACAATGTTATTTGGGAATCAGAAATCACTTATTGGATAACCTCTGCCATAAGTCACCTCAAGTGGTTTGCTACGTTTGAGGACTTAGCGGGGGTGCCCGGGTTCATGGGGTGAGGTTTCTCCGGGTCTTGGCGACAGATGCGTGTGCTCACCAACTGCGTGGCAGGCCGGATCAGAAGAGACTGATTGAGGGAGACTGTTTGACTTCTCCAGCAGGGCTCTCTTAGAACATCTCCTTATACCACAGTGGAATGGAAGGATTCATACGTTCGTCACTTCTAGATACACTGACCCTCAGATTCCTACCCATGCCTCATACCATTTTTCTTTTTAGAACTTCCTCCACTTCCTGAGGGTAATTATTTTTCTCAGGGCCTCCTGTTTAGTGCTAATAAATATTCAATTTAAATCTTTATTCATTATAAACAATGAAACGAGCCAATTAAATGTCTTACAGTTTACATTCTAATTTCAAACCCCCACAGCTATGGCGGAAATAATGTTGCGAGTTGATGACATTTATGTGCACTTAGAACTGAAGTGGTTGGTACTTCCTCTCTGGTAAATATATATTTTTAAATAATATCATAAAGTGTGATTATTTGTTTCTATCTGTAGGCAAGGTGACATCGACACGCAGATATGATGAGTTCATTTCTTATTCACACGGCTGCCATAGAGAAAAAAACTGAGGCGTTAATAGTAAGCGCGTGTTTGTCTTTATTTATGACTAGGCTATGAAGCGACATATGAAGATGGCAGACAAGTCAACTGTCAGATTAACGTTAGGAGACATATCTTACCACATTAATTACATTTGTACGGAAACCTTAACTTCGTTCCTCTTCCCATATATTGAATTACCCTTCGAAATTTCTTTTCGCATTCACCTATGAAGGACAGTCTTAATAAGAAAAGTAGCAATAATTCAAAAGTAAAGATTCGGGATGAATGCAAGGTTGATGTAAGCGTTATGGGGCTGACACACTTGTGCTATACTCTCACAAGAATAAAGCGCGCTTATAGCTTAGTCTGTCACAGGCATAATTGATAAGATTAAGAAATGAATACTTGTAAATGATTCTGCGAACTTGAGATGATATAAAAGAATGTAAGGAGAATATGTGACGCGGAAGATGTTTCCAAGGCCGACTAGATTACAGGCCAGTAAATCACGAAGTCAGTACTGTCGCTAAGTAATCTTCACTGTTTAAACTAGTCTAATAACTCTGTTTATTTCAATCAGCAACGAGTATCAAAACAATCGCCGCGATTTGCAAACCATCGTTGCTCTATGGCACTGACTTGATCACGTGACACTTCTAAATCCGTCGCGCGCCAAAGTCGTCCTTGCATGTTCTCTTGTTAATAGGTTCCAGAGTGGAAGATTCTCTCTGTATCGCCCTGGTGTAAGACCACCATTCAGAATTGAAATATGTTTGAAATAGCTTTAGCCGTGTTTGGTGACCAGCTCTGAATAGCCAGGTACTTCCCCAACTTCCTTGTCCCCATCTCCTTCCCTTTCCTACTACCTTCAGCTTCACAACATACCCCAATTGGGGATGCTATAAATAAGTCGGGGACGCGCGAGGATGACATGGCACGATCAAGTCATTGAAATACTTGAGTCAGAAGACAGAAGAGTATGCATGAATGTGAATTAAGTAAAGAGTGTGTAAAACAACAGAGCTGTGTGGCGGTCCTCTCTGCCTTCTTCTGTGGGAAAGCGGCGTGATGGTTAGTTAGTTTAAAACGCACTTGGGGTGAAAAAACACGGTTTGTTAAAAAAATCATGTCGTAAAAAAAATTGTTTTACTTCAATACATCTATTTTCAATTTTTTCCAACCTAGTTGCGCCATCTCTTGGGCCTGTTAGTAGCCAATTTAAAAAAAATATGTTTTGATTGAGGATTGAACCTTTCTCCCCGGGAATTGATTCAACCGTGCTAACAACTGCGCCAAATTCCGATTGATTAGGACCGACATTTATTTCATATATATTTATTGCTGTAATGTCATCTGACTTCAGAAAAATACGTATATGTCCGCGTGTGGGTGCGTGATTGCCATTAAAAGACAGAAAGCATTGTCATCCTTAGAATAGTAATACCCTTAGAATAGTATACCTGTCATTGGCGGAATCCCTAATAAGATATGGAATAACTTCATGAGGACATTCAACAAAAACAAATCTTCTTTCAGTCCAAAATGTACAATATTCTTTGGTAAAATTATTATTAAACAAAACTAAATACGAACAAAGAAATGACGTACCAAAGTCATTACTATACAAATCTGTAAATATATCATCTGTTCGTGCTTTATTGTGTATTAAAATTGCGAGTCAGCATACATCTCAATCTGAACATAATAAAATAGTGACACATGTTCATAATACAAGACTAATTGCAAACGATGGACTTGTAGTTCCCAGATACCTGAATAAATACGGTCAAAGAGAAAAAAAGATGTTTAAAGATTTAAACATCTTACTAGAAAATGCACAGAGTGACTTAGACAAAATTAACAGTTGGCTCCAATCAAATATATTAACAATGAATGTTAAAAAAACAGGATACATGATTTTAAGCTCAACTCGTAAAATAATTCCTCCTCATGTACCCTTAAAAATTGAAAATAACAACCTGCAAATCCTGATACAGGAGAAATATCTTGGACTGTGCATTGATAAACACCTAACTTTTAAACAGCATATTCAAGATATTAAAGATAAAATCACCCCCTTAATTAGCGTATTCAGCCGGATATCATATCTGTTACCAAATAAAATTAAAAAAGGTCTATATTATAGCCTCGTACACTCACATTTAAACTACTTGGTTGAAATCTGGGGAAATACATGTGAAACATATATAAACGAACTACAGGTAACACAAAACAAAGTAATCAAAAAACTATTTCACTTCAAACCTAGAACATTAACAAAAAAATTATATATGGAAACAAAACTATTAAAATTAAGAAAATTTTATGAATATAATACATGTCTTCTTATTTACAAAATAAATAATAAACTCATACATACAAATACAGAACTCATTAAAACGTCCCAAGTACACACACACTTTACACGGCAACACGATAAAATACATTTAAACACCATACATACTCATTATGGCAAGCAATCCATTGGTTACGAGGGAAGCAACATATACAATTGCCTCCCAGACGAAATTAAAAATGAAAAAAGTATAGGTACATTTAAAAAAAAATTGTTCAGTTTTATGCTCAATCAACAAAACAATGAAAGTGAATAATATCAGTGTGTAATATATTTATGTGTAATATATATGTTATTTCTAGTTAAATAAGTGAAAAATGTAATTTTCCTTTATCTAGAATAAAAATAAAAAAAAATAAAAAAAAAAGAACTCTAGAACACCTCGTTCCAATAATTTACAACATGTTACCAAACTCATTAAAAAGCTGTGAATTGACTCACAGAAGGAATGTATGTTAAAAAATGGTTATGTGAAAGAATTTTTTTGTACTAATGTAATTATTTGTATATTTTATGTACTTGTTAAAATTGTATATGTATCTAAAAAGTAATTGATAAAAGAACCCGTTGACAAACTGATATCAATAATTTTTTTTTTTTTTGTTATTTGTTTTTGGGGTATTATGCCGTGTTGCGCTAACTCCTTCTTTAGCCAACGTTTCGGACAGCATTGCAGTGTCCATCATCAAGGAGTAAGCGCAACACGGCATAATACCCCAAAAACAAATAACAAAAATACTTTTGGCCGTGAAAATCTTAAATCATATTTGATATCAATCAGTTTAATGGGACTTAATAGTAAAAAAATGTATTTTTGAAAGTTAATAAGTGATAAAAAATAAAAAAAATCAACAATGAGTCTATCTGCTGAGTTTTAGCTTAGCAGGATGTAGAGAAGTGGTTGAATTTCCGCTTCCAAGATTGCATTGATTAATTCACGCAAACAAATTCGAAATTCATGGATGTATTTAAAACATGTTATGTTTAATTAAATTCTAAATAAGCACATAAAAAAATCTCAAACAATGCCGCCAATGCTAATACAGTTTCTTCTGAGTTTCTACAATCAATAATTTAACACAAACAATGAAAACGTATCAAATTGATTAAGCAATTTATTTTCAGTATCGACAAATCACTTTCGTTCTCTTCTTTAAGTGCATAAAAGATTTGGTATTGAAGTAAAGAAACTGCAATAAATGCATTTTATGTTCATTTGCATAAAGTCGTAACATTATTAAAATCAATCGGCGATCAAAAATAATCGGGAAACACGTCAAGAATTTAATGAGCGTTTAAATTACACGATTATACTGAAAAAAACAAATTAAGTTATGAACCTACACAGGTAAAAATTAAATTAAAGTAATTTAATAATAAATAAACGTGGAAATATAGTTGTTTTTATGCTAAAAATATGACACGACGGGAGACAATTATTATATTATTATTAGACCAGGGTAAGTTCTATAGACCAGGGTAAGCATGCTGCAGGCTTATTTATAGATTTAAAAAAGGCATTCGATACGGTTGACCATGGGATACTACTAAAGAAGCTAGAACACCTAGGCATAGTAGGCACTCCCCTGAAGTTACTGTGTAGCTACCTCTCTAATCGACACTGTCAGACCTTTGTTGGAAAAGGGACAAGCAACATGGGAACGATAAAATGTGGCGTGCCTCAGGGCTCCGTACTTGGACCATTGCTATTTTTAATATACATTAATGATATTGCTAAATGGGGACTTAAGGGTACAATACAACTCTATGCAGATGACACAGTGATTCTTTATCACAATAATGATTTAAACGAACTTGAAAAGGAAATGGAAAGGGATATAGCTTGCCTGGCAAACTGGCTGCGATTAAACAAACTTAGCCTAAACATAAAAAAAACACATTACATACTGTTTGCAAATAAAAAAAATGTAAGTCTTAATATAAGTCTTGATAATAACCGCCTTGAAAGGGTTGATGTTACAAAATATCTTGGCCTTTTCATTGATTCACAACTCACATGGAATCACCAATTTAAACATGTTCTATCCAAAATTACTCCTATAACTGGTGTTTTATATAGACTTCGCGGGTTACTTCCTCCCTCTCTATTAAAATCGATTTACCATGCTATGATTCACTCACATCTAATATATCTCGCCGGAATCTGGGGATTTGCTACAAAAAAAATGATTTCAGAAATCCAAGTCGTCCAAAATAGAGCCCTGCGAAATATTTTCAGTCTACCTTGGGACACACATGTCAAAGACATCTACAGAAACACCCAAATACTTCCTTTTAATACCATTCCCACTTTTGAAATAACGAAAACTATATTACAAGTAATTCAACACTCGGCACATTCCAACACTACACTCTATTACAATTGCGACGTACACCAACACAACACAAGAAATCACAACAAACTTCATATACCAAAAATCAAATCAACAAAATATGGACTAAGATCCCTAGAATACATAGCTCACACAAAATATAATCAACTACCCAACGAGATCAAATGTGCAAGTCAATGTAAAAAGATCCAAACTAACATGCTCAAACTTCAACTTATTAATGACTATCTGAAATAATAATGTTGTGTATGTCCCATCATATGTCCATTTAATACATACAACTATATGTTTCATGTAATGCGTATCATTCCCGCAATGAGTTTATTAACTCCTGGGAGTACGATGCTTTATATAATATACTATATTCTGTATTGTATACTTTTAATAAATAAAAAAAATAAAAAAAATAAAAAAAAAAAAAATTACTTAAAATTTGAGCGTTAATCGTGTCTCATAAACTCTGATAAATTATGTAGCAAAAAGACTACTAAAGCATTGAAAACAAAGTTAAAAAACTGACAGCCCTGCATTAAACACTCCAGGGGCAACTAATCGCCGATTAACTTTTTAATTTTGCAGACTAGACCCCCCGCACCTCTGCCTCCGCCACCCGCCCGAACAGACACACAAATTTTGAAAAAAGAGCATTGCAATACATGTCATCGCACAAAAGGGGACAAACCAAACTTATGTACGATTTTGCGCTTCATATAAATGGTGGAACTTTTTTACTGCGTGCCGAAGGTTGATTGAGATACTTGCGCGGTGAGGACGATAGGGTTGTAGCTAGAGGATTTATTTCATTTTATTTCTTTTGTTTTAATACTTTGTAATAATTACGAGCGCGGTACCCTTTCATATTATCCTAGGCCGCTGGTACCTTTTTCCCTTTGGGGACGGACCGAGGTTTCTCCGACACCCACTCCGCCAAGGTAGTGAGTGAAATATAACGATGTTATATTCTTATTGTTGTGGAGGCATTCCAATGGTTAGAACAGATTTATGGACCTCACAGGTTTTACGGTGGATCCCTCAATTAAGCGAGAATTTGAAAAGAAATCCGGATTAAATTGAGTCGATTGTCTTCGCATGAGAATGAAAAATAATACTGGGGTTATATCAAATACCAATGAACCTAAAATATGGATATTACATATTTATACACTGAGTAAAATTATTTTCAATGAACTAGTAAGCGACTTCAATGGTGACAAATATATTTATATTTTGAGGATAGAATTAAAAGTATTCGCGAAAAAGCGACAATTTAATTTTTTTTACAAAGTTGTGTTTGTTATGGTAATGCTTTAGAAACTAAAAGAATATTTGGTATACCTAGGTAGGTGTATATGATAATTGAACTAATTGCTAAAAAACAAAAAAAAACTGCTTCATTACAAATGTATCCGATGTAGATTAAGAAATGGATTTTTCAAACATGTAAAGCCTCTATGCGGAGAAATGACACCATACGACGTGCAAATGGGTGGATTATAACCAGAGATGTGCTTTATTTCAAATAAATCCATTTCAAATGGAAATGCAAAATGCAAAATGGGTATTTTGCATTTTAAATGCTTTTCTCAGTGCATTTTGCATTTTAAATGCTTTTCTAAATGCATTTTCCATTTTAAATGCTTTTTTGCAAAATTCTTCCTACTATCTCCTTTTTTATCTTTTTTTTTATTTATTTTTTTTTTATTAAAAAATTTTAAAAAATATCTCCACTCATCTTTTTTTCATAAGCCCCAAATATCAGTCGGTCCTCAACCACGCTATGAGAGATAATTTCCATTTGTCAAGTTGCTCCCTGGTAGGAGCCCTGGCAATTGAGTGATACCATTACAAAAAATACTGATTCAAATACTGAACATGGGGCCATGACGCTGTAATATTAAATATTAGATAGCAGTTTCTATGTTTTTACGTTGGCAACATTATTCCCGCGCAATTTTTTTGTGGTTTCATAATCTGTAGTCGCGGTGTTTTTGGATTTACCATCATGTAATATGTTTGTTCTACATTGATGTCCATTATTAAATGGCAAAATTGTTTAAAAATTCTATAATTATTTTAATTGTTTGACCTGAGAAACCATTTTGCATTTTTAATGCATTTTTAAAATAGGTATTTTGCATTTTGCATTTGAAATGCTTTTCTAAAAACCATTTTGCATTTTCAAATGGAAAAGTTTTGACCCATTTCCATTTTGCACATCTCTGATTATAACGTAATCAAGTGAATCAAATAATACTAGCCGAGTAATGTCAATGGTCAGAGTAAGGTATAGCAATGTATGAATGTGAATAAAGCAAATAGTACGTAGCACCAGGACAGTTTTATGGCATTATGTCATTGTTAAATTTGTGCAAAAAGTGGTGTAAACATAAAACGATTTATTGTTGCTAACTAGCTCAAGTAACCGGCGCTACACGGGCTTTGGTCTGTTATAAGAGATTGGAAAATGGGTTGAGTTCGTTTTTCGAAAGTTCGTGTAGTACTGTCCTCTTGTTTTGAAGGTCAGGTGTGCAAAATTTCATCAATCCCGGAATAAAACTGTAGATTTTTTATGGAAAATAAACCCACACCGGGTCACTCTTGTATAAATAAGTTGGTAACTACATTTTTTTGTTTTTTGAGTTAACGGTGATTTTAATGTATAATTTAATCATTTTTAACAATTAATAGACAAGAAAAATATACTAAAAGCACCTACAAAAAACATGTTTGTTTAATAAACAACAGTTTTTAAATCAGATGAAACTTTAAAATTGAGTTTACTGTTGAGTTTTTGTAAGTTACCAACTTTTGGCAGTAACCCCGCAATATATAGATAGATTATGCATGTTAAAAATGAGTAAGCAGGATGTCCAGGGGTAAAGTGCGTTAACTTCGGGAGGTGATTCTAGATGATTTTAGAAGTAAAAAAGACGAATAACTTTTTTCGAAATTACAATTTATATTTTCCCATACAAAAGTATTTTTCGATGGAAGAATATTTATTTTTCCGTACAAACAATTCAACTATTTTACCTAAAAAACTACATTAAAACATGAATATTTCGAAAAAAGTTATATGCTTTTTTTACTTCTAAAATCACGTAGAATCACATTCCAAGGTTACTGCGCACTTTAACCCGGACATCCTGTATAGCAAACGTAAATCATTTTCGATTGCTAACGTCGGATTTTGAACACGTGACCTTCGGGTCCAGAGGTAAGAAGCTTACCGCTCTACCACGTGTCACATATTTCTGTTACCTCTCTCCTATCATCAACACTTATTTTATAATAACTAATAATACACATTGAATAGTAAACATCGAACCCTCACAGAAATAACGACGTAACAACATTTATAGCTTTCCGACTCAATAAATTCAATGCACAATAATATTTCACATCTATTTACAGACCTAGTCATTAAAGCGAACACGCGATATCGCTTTGTCCCGATGCCTGGCTAAAGGCCGAATCATCAGGCACATTGTAACAACACTTTATTTCATTACTATCTTCGAAGAGTAATCCTTCACCGGTAAGCCTATCGTTTATCACTCCCATCGGCAGTACGATGAAAATTCTATGAAGAAGCTGTTACTTTGACCAGTGTTGTGTGTAGAGTATTCTATATACACGGTGTCCGAGGGTAAAATGCACTAAATTCGGGAGGTAATATTCTACAAAATTGTAGAAATAAACAAAAATTCGAAAATTATATTTTCGAAATTCCAATGTTTATTTTCCGATGCAAAAATATTTTTCTTTTTTACTTGTACTATCATGAGGAATCATCCCCCGAAGTTAGCACACTTTACCCCCGGAAACCCTGTGTATGATAATAATAATGCAGGGTGTATATGCACGTACCCGAAAAACTCTAAACTGCGATTCCTGAGCATATTTGGAGTAAAAAATATAGATGTCATTTTGCTGATCAATTTTATATTTGATGATCGAATTTGGAAAATTCATCAAATGTTAACGTTCATTTTCGGGCTCTGTGAAAATCCTATTCAAGTTATGTTATTATATCATTATAGGCTAGTTGCTTGAAAGAACTCCAAAAATAAAAGAACTTGAAAAAGTCTTTCACAGATCTTGAAAATTAACTTTGAAATTCAAATAATTGTTCAAATTCTCTGAAACAACCCGTCCTTAAGAAAACTATAGATATATAAAATTAACTTACATTGAAAATGTTTGAGTGAATCTTATCCAAAAGATGAGCTTTTTTCGTGTGTCTCACTAAAATCTGAGCTATGACGTCTTATTGTCCCGAATTTATAAGTCATGGCAACTATTTTTTAAATAGCATCGTAATATATACATAATGAACTACGAAGCTTCAGAATGTTTACACAATTAACAAACAAACAAAGACAAAATTCAATGATGTTTGTTGAGTATATTTTTCAATAAAAACCAACGTTGTACGAACCTACTAAATTTAGGTTCGTACACCTACTAAATTTCCATTTCTTATTATAATAAGCTTTTCAAAACGATATTTATTTTCGTGTCAAGAAACATACATAACAAAGTTTTATGAGAAAAAGATTTGACCAAAGGATGCCATACAATATATTCTAATTATAATTATTACTTAGTATCGACACAAAACAAGTATAATAATTTCTGAAATTTATAAAGAAGAAAAGCTGGATATCATTTTTAAGGAAAATAAGTGTATCATTGAAAAAGATAATAAACAAATGATCATTGAAAAAGATAATAAACAAATGATTATTAAAAAGATAATAAACAAATGATCATTGAAGTAGATAATAAACAATCAACAAAAAACGAAAAAAAAGGTAACGGTCGCAACTGTGAAAATAATAAGGTCGCAATAGGTCAAGAGGTAGAGTACCTATTGCTCCGGTAAACAGAGGAATTGGGTTCGATTTCCAATTATTAAATAGTAGATTGAGGTTTATAAGCTCAATTTTGGAAGCGGGTATAGGTGTTGCCGCCTCAGAAACCATTTATTTGATAACCAAGATCTCTGCCATAAGGTCACCCCAAGTGCTACGTTTGGTGACTTTAGCAGGGGTGCCCGGGTTCTTGGGGTGAGGGTTTGTCAAGGTCTTAGCGGCGGATCTACTGCGTGGCGGGACGGATCACGAGACACTGTTTGAGGGAGACCCTTTGACCTCTCAAACAGAACTATCGACCCATCGCCTTGTACCGCAGTGAAATGGATTCATACGTCCGTCACTCCTGGACAAATTAACCCCCAGATTCCTACCCACCCCTTCATACCTGTTTCTTTCCCAGAACTCTAATTTATTTATAATAAAAACACATAAATTTGTTTTTGACCACGATAGTTTTATTTTCACTCTACCGGTTTCGGAAGATCCCTTCCTTCGTCAGGAGAATATTTAAAACTATTTCCTTAAAAAGACCCACTACACAGTATCCCCAAAGATGACATGATCCAATATTTTCTATAGGACAAACTGTGTGGAGCTAATGTAAAAAAAGCTTCAATTACTTATTCTAATAAATTGGTTTGGAGTTGAGCTTAAGCCCCGAAAAGTTAAATTTAGAAATAAATTTTATTAATCAAAAGTACCTACTTAAACGAAGAAAGACTATCCTGTTATAAAAGTGATAGCATGCTACTTTCCCGATAAAATATATATTCAGAATATATAGAGAACTCGTGTTCTTTTCCTAGTAAATATGATGACGGAATGCTACAACATCAGCATGTCAATATCAATATTTGTATGAATACATGTTCTGCCGTCCTCATAAAACAGCTTTAGTTAGGAACTCTGTCAATTCATGCGTTGAAGGCCTGCAGTCTCGTTTTTAACAGGAAAACGAATTATTAATCAGATTTTCAAAAAATTAACAGTATTTCATATCAGTAAGTTTTCTCTGTGCAACATTACTTCAACACAGAACTGCATCCCTCTATTCAATAATATAATATCCCACGCATTGTGATATTCTGACTGAAGTCACGGCGTTAATTACACGCCGATCCGTGAAAAAGCGTGCTAATCCGTGATGCGTGGCACGAGCAGAGAGCCGCGTCGCCCAAGGAAAGGCGAATTATTTTTGCCACGTCACTTTTGACGTTTCATACGTCACGCCAGTCAATTATAATGGGTAGGGGCGGTGAGGCCTTACATGGCTTAAATAACTGAAGAGATACATGGTTAGAGGTGTCTGTGTATCTGAAGTAAGGTCATTTTTTCCTTACTTCTGTTGATATTGATGACCAAATCACAAATATCTAAATTATTTATTTTCTTCAGCTGAAAGACAATGTCATTGGCCTGTTCGAAGACTATAGTCAAAATGAATTATGTAAATTGGCGACAATTAATAGTATTATCTCTAATCGATGTAGATTACACTTCTTGGAATCCTCTGTTCAGTGAATTAAGGTGAGGCAGTGATATAAAATGTGTAAGAATATTTTGTATTAATTAAAATACCAAATTTATTCGTGATTCTTTCTGTATGTCCGGTTCAATGAAATCTGAACTTGAAAGAAGTTGGATTTGCTTTGAATTTAAGTGTCATTTTCAAAAGTGAAACTGACTGTGAGAACAATTCAAACAAGATAGTTTTAATTTTTTTTAAATTTTAATTTATTAATGAATATTTGAAATTTGCGTTTTTGTGTAATGTTTGACACATGTCCTAAGGTTAATTTCTGATCGCCTCTAAAAATTAATGTGTTAGCATATATTTTAGATGGAGTTGACGTATATTTAAGAGGAAGCTACAAGTCAAAAATGTGTATATTCGTGGTATACCTTATATTGTAGATAATAGGCATTAAAATCGCTTAACAAACGGAGTCTAGAAACGTTCGATTTCAAGCACAAAACTGGTTTTTATTTATTTTGTAAATAATTTTATAAGAAAGCAAAAAAGTTTATCAAATGAAACTGTCACAAATAATCTAAGCTATAATACAGTATTTTTTAAAAGTTGTTTCCTGTATGCGCTCACACATTTCTATTGCAAAAATATTTTTTTTAGTAGTTTACATTTATATTTTTTACTGAGTAATTTATTTTTTTTTATTTGTATTCTACTCAAGCGAAACGATAGAAAAACCTTTAATTTATCTAAAGCATATTTTTTGGTATTCATAATGTACACTAATTCGTTATGAAGATTAATCAAAATAGTGATACTCGATGAAGAGTCGAATGAAGGAATATCTTGTGGGTCATTTGTTGATGACACGTATCAAATGTTTTTGTGCTTTTTTGTAACTGACTAACTGACCATAATGCCGTTTGCCCTCATGGGTAAGCAGAGAGGACGGACCGCCAAACAACTCGGTATTGGCACACACTCCTTGCCTCATTCACATTCATAATCTTCTATTATAATCTTGAAATTGACCGATTTCAGGGCATCCCGACTTCTTTTATCATTCACATTTGCGTCATATATTCTCTGCACACTCCTTTCGTCGTTCATTCGATCTACATGCCCAAATCATCGAAGCGTCCCTTTCTTAATCTTATTCATTACGTCTTGTATTTTTTGCGGAAACTACATTTCTACATAGTTTTACCACACATACGCCTCATGGTACTCACGTATACAGCATTAAGTCTACATTCATCCCTTTTCTGGCAGTTCTATTTTTAACTGCCACACATCAGGGTTGGTACTAACAGTACATTCTGGAATGATAGCTACGCTTCTTTGAAAAATTTTTTGTCGGCGCCAACCGCTTTCAGTTTTTCGTTAATGTGGTTAGCCTTCCCATCTTGTAAGGAATCAATAATAGATTGATGAAATTAAATTACCTTATTAATTAATTAAATCCTAAGTTTATTTATTTATTTACTAATTAACGCCCTTTTTCGGGGCTTTTTCATATGGATATTAAGAAATATGCATTATCTATTGTACATAACTGAATTGCTTCATTAACAACATTTTATAATTGTTTAAAGATAAATTGAAGATGTCCACTGATTTGGTATAATAGTTTCCCTCCATTAGTATTCTGGGCAAAGAGGAATACATTTCGTCGCTTAAGTTCTGACACCGCGGATGTCAAAAATAACAACTTTTCAGGAAAGCAAAAAAACCGTGCCTTTTTATATATCGCGATCATAGTAAATGTATTTTTTATTGAAAATTTATAAAAGAAAGGTATATATAAGATTTTTGTAACGGTTGTTATAAAAAATCATTATTTGGATTATTTATTTGACATACGCGGTGTTACCACATTATAATAAATAAAATAGGGGGACTTACGCTGAGTTATTATAAATACTCTGTAACTGTCTTGAAATATTTATTTCAAATAAAATTAAAATAACGGGTAGACTTATACCTCATAAAAAAATACAAAACATAAAACGTACTTCTACAACTATCTTAACAGATCTTCTTACCTTTTCGTTATAAATAATTAACAAATTAACTTTATTACACTGTTTTTCAACCTTGATACTTATTTGGTATAAAATCACATCAAAAAGGAACGTCAGTATTAAAAATGTGAAATCAGTTCTACCTTACAAACATTATCAAAAATAACAAAAATACAATAGAAATTAGTAATTATTAAATTTTAATGAAGTAAAGCATCGTAAAAATGGTGACAGTCAGGAGGAATAACTGACTTGAGTTCTTGAAGATGTTTCCATTTAGATTCATTTATTTTTTGATGGTTATTATAAAGCTTTGACCTTGGGCCTGGTCTTGTCCTTTTATTTTTGGCTCTTCTGGGCAAATTCTTATAGTCATCCTGAAAGCTCAACTTGTAGTTTAATAAGGTCATTAGGGTTATACTCCAAAACCCTCATATCTGTGGCTGTAGGATCGTTTGCGACTCGGCCAGGCCGGATTGACTCATACAAGAAATCATTTTTGTTTGAGTAGTCATAAACAAAGTCATAAGATAAAAACTGAACGATAAAAGGTTGTTTTCGTCGGGCTTCCTTAAAAATCGAGGCATACTGGGAGGGTAAGTATATCTCCTTATTTTTAAGCCCACATTCAATTGCACTGTGGCTAGAGTCACACTCCTTTTGGGTATGAACCTTTTCAAGGAATTTTTGCGTTATTACGACGTTATATTCCATGGCTACATCCAAAAGAGCATTAGCTAAGCTTCTGTTTTGGGATGTACATTGTACATCCATCAGAAAATAGGATAATTGGCATAGGTTTTTCAGAAAGTGATTTTCTCAAGCAATCTATGACACATGACGTAAAAACAGAAGCCACTAATCCTGCATTGTGCTCGTTAAACCAGTAACAATGGACATATTTTGTAGCTAGATTAAACATTGTGAAATTGTGAACACGGAGTTTTTTTTTGTAATACAAAGCACTAGCCTGCAACATCGGACATAATTTTGCTAATTGGAGATCGTGCGTAAATACGTGTGCTTCTCCTGCTAATGCTCGGTCCTTGTCTTTATTTTTCTCCTCTCTAGCTGCTTCTTTTCGAATGACGTGATTGCGATAGATATCTTCACTTATATTACCTGCTTTGAACGCACAGCATGTATCACATTGATCTTTTTTTGGCTGGAATAAACTTAAATTCTTTTCCTTGAAAATTTTCTCAAAGGACCATTGGCTGACGGGTTCTTTATTTACTGAATTACACTTACCACAATAAATTTTGAAAAGATGTTTCTTGTTTTCGATGATAGGCTCGCCGATATACTACATATTCTTTTCCTTCCATTCTAAGTTTCTTGCTATTATTTTTAGTCCAGTTTTTGTTCGCAAAACATCCCTTAGAACGCCTTTTTTGACCAGAATTAAGATCACCATGTTCGACCTCGTCATTCACTAGCAAGGGACTCGCAAACGGTAATGGAAGATCTGTTGTTTTTTCCATTAATATAGGCTCTATCACACTTGTTTGTCCAAAGTTAATTTCAACAGGTTCGACATTCGATGGTAACAGAGGCGAGTGAACTGTAGTTTCTTCCGTCATTACACTCATTACAATGACATGGCATTCGGAAAGTTCATGTACACTCAATCGGCGCTTATATTGGCATTATCTGGAATTATAACAACAGGCAAGTTGTTAATGTCGAGGTTTTCCAAATTTTCCTTGGGTGTGATATTTTCATTTTTCTTTTTAGGTGGTATTTTTATTCCTAGTTGTTTACATATTTCATCGATCTCTTCATCATCACTGCTGTCGTAATCCATGGTGCATTGATATCTGTAAATTTAAAAGCTTGTATTAAAAACCGTTATATAAAACACCGCGTAAGTCACTTCTACATTAAGCAGAACACCGCGTAAGTAAAATAACAATTTTCATCTTATTTTTTACAATAACGTAATTAATATTTAGACTTAACTATACTTAAAAACCAAATATAAAGACTTTATCCCTTATATGAACACATAATATTAGTAATATGATTGAAACTTACCTTGATTTCCAATGTATTTATTGGGAGCACACGTCGCGACCTGTCACAATACGAAAGCAAACTGACTTAAGCGCTGTTTGCATGACGATTCCCGCGGCACGGAGATGAGCAGTGTATTTGTTTTTAAAATAAAACGCTTTTATTGGTCAAAATCCTTGTTTCTGATTGGAATAGGAAGTGCGTCTTTCGATTCTCTATAGAATGACATGCAAAAGTTAAAATGGCTTTTTTTTGGACTTCCGCGGTGTTAGAACTTAAGTGCCGATTTGGTAGTTAGTCCCAGAATTTCTGCACTGAAATAAATCCTGACTTCTAAGTTGTTTCAACAATTCAAAAAGAAAATGAACTCACTGAAATTCGATAATAATACGAAATGTACGCATGAAATCTATACTATCTGGCATTAAAAAAAACTTTGGCTATTGTAATAACACTATGTTATTATATTATAATTATTATTGGTATAACACTATGTTATTATATTATAATTATTATTGTTATAACACTACTTATAATACTTGTTATAATTATGTTTGTAGTTAATTTTAAGATTGAATTATGCATATCGAATTATGTTTGTAGCTAATTTAAAAATTGATTTATGTATATCGAATTATGTTTGTAGCTAATTGAAAGATTGAATTATATTTATTTGTATGTTGAATTATTTTTGAAGCTAATTTAAAGATTGAATTATGTATATCGAATTATGTTTGTAGCTAGTTTAAAGATTGAATTATATTAATTTGTATGTTGAATTACGTTTATAGTTTTTTAATAAGACTTTGAACACTGTTCATACATTAAATTTCAAACATTATTTTCTTTTTGTATATACTTACTCCTCCCATAAACACAACTTAAACAATATTTATTTTGGACACTGTTTTAATTTGAAATCTTGTATTATATTGTTATAAATAAAAAAAAAAAATAAAAAAAAAAAAAAAAATATATATATATATATATATATATATATTTATTGTAAAGTTTAGCTTATAATATAATAATATATTTAAAAAAAGAATAAAAGTCTCCAAATAATAATGATCGCGCAGTGAATTTCAAAAACTCTTAACGTGCCAAGTTATACGTGTGAAAAAGTATTAAAAAATACTCCGTTAAATTACTTTTTCGGGTCTAAATTATTTTTTTTATTCCGATACCAGACAAAGTGGAGGCCATTGAATTAGGCTGGCGGCGGGCCAGGCCTAATAAGTTGACGTCAATTTTGGGAAACGATGCGTGTTATTTTCATTTCGCGCGAAAATGTGAAAATTGTGACCCGCCACTTTTCCGCGCGCGCCAATTTAATTATTCATTTGATTAATTTTCAATCATTTTAAAGGCACCTTGAAATAATTTCCCCTCGTTTTCCGCCTGTGTAAAAGTGTCAGTTATAAAGTAAATGAAACGAAGTTTGGTCAAATTTCCACGAAATATTTTTAGGACCAATTATTATCTGATGACCTCCGTGGTCGAGTGGTTAAGTTCCTGGACTACGAATCCAGAGGTCGTGGGCTCAAATCCCAGCGTGCTATTAAATTTATGAATTAACATTTAATTTATTAAAAATTATATCATCAAAAATACGTGTTTGTTTGTTTTAATTTTTATATAAGCGACATTTTCAGAATCGGAACTGATTATTTGAAGAATTACCTAACTACATTTTTTTAACTCACATCTTCTTCAGTCCTTCCCCACTCGCTTCAGATCTAACTAACCATCAGGCCGTTTCTTTGCAGGGGTAGGCAGAGAGGACCGACCGCAAAATAACTCTATCTTGGCTCACATTCCTTGCTTCATTCACATACATACATCATCTTATACATAACTATAATTTATATTTTATATTTTAATGAAAACAAATGTGCCGTAATTTCATTCACAAAGAACATTAATAAATTCTCAAACACATATCACATTAACAATATGCCTTTACAAAACACAACTTCAATCAAAGACTTAGGCGTGACATTTGACTCGTCACTTAGCTTCAATAAACATGTAGATACAATTTCAAAAAGTGCATCACAAGTATTAGGATTAACGCTAAGAATCACAAATTGTTTTAAAAGTACAGAATTAACTTTAACATTATATAAATCAATTGTGCGAAGTATTCTCGAATACGCATCAACAATTTGGTCTCCCAATTATGAGATTCATAATTATAGGATTGAATCCATACAAAGGAAACTAACCCGTGTAATCGCTTATCGTGAAGGTTTATCTGGTCAATTTGGAACATATAATGACCGAATTTTGCACTATAAACTACACTCACTGACGGTCAGACGTAAACTTTCTGACGTACTGCTCCTACACAAAATTATACATGCATCAGTTGATACACCAAACATTTTATCCCAAATTGACATCAATATACCATCAAGAAAATCAACAAGGAGGATGAAAGACATTTTCTATATTAAAGCCTACCACACAAATACAGGATATTTTTCCCCTGTACCGCGAACATTAAGAAATTATAACATTATACATGGCTCTAATAATGAAATAGACATTTTTAATGACCAATTTAAACACTTCAAAAAAAATGCATTACCTTTAATCATATTAAGCTGATATTGTGATGAAGCCCTTTATTTAAAGAAAAGCAACATTGGACCTACCTAATCAGTGTCTCACCAGTACAGGTGTGACAATAAAAAATCGTTTATGAACATATTTGTATTTACCTTTTACCCATTCTTATTTGTTATTTACTTGCATATTTAGCTTACATATTATTATAATAGATTAATATTAATATTACTTACATTTTCCTTTTGTTACTATTTTTGTTATTATCATTTTGTTATTATTATGTATTTAAACATCCATGTATATACATTTTCGGGCACCATGCCTGTTTTATGTACTTAAATAAAAATAAATAAATAATAACCTTCTGTTATTCCCTGACCTAATCCGTAACCCTCTAAGCCGAATCAAATATTTGGTTTACTTGATCGTGCCATGTCTCCGTCGGCCGTCCACGACCTCTTCTACCATTCACATTAGCATCACATATTCTTTTTACACTAATTTCTTCGTTTATGCGCTTTAAATGCCTAAACACCTCTTATTGGAAAACTCTGTATTACTTATTACGCTTGCATCAGCCTTGGGTTTCACCTCGCATTCGCCTAAGGGATCTCATTTCTACAGCATTCAGTCTACTTTCATCCTTCCTCTGCATGTTCCATGCGTTACTGACATACATCAGGGTTAGTATCAGCTTTTTACACCTCGCATTCGCCTAAGGGATCTCATTTCTACAGCATTCAGTCTACTTTCATCCTTCCTCTGCATGTTCCATGCGTTACTGACATACATCAGGGTTAGTATCAGCTTCTTTCACCTCGCATTCGCCTAAGGGATCTCATTTCTACAGCATTCAGTCTACTTTCATCCTTCCTCTGCATGTTCCATGCGTTACTGACATACATCAGGGCTAGTATCAGCACACCACTGTGGACTGCTAGCTTGGGTACGATGAAGATAACGTACGATACAAATAAATAAATAAAAATGTTAGAGATTTTTTTTTTAAATAACGGATAAAATTTAATTTGGTTCCCTCACAAGAATCATTTAACTTCTCGCATTCGCTCTCGGTGAAATGAGCGGCGCTAATGGAACGAAGCCCCCTGATTGGCTGCCTGGCGGACCAATTAGCGGCCGACAAGCGTTTGCACTCTCTCTCTGCCGAGGCCGGGACGTACTTGCCGCCATGTAGGAAGATAGGTGAATTGTCCACTCAAAAGATGAAAGAAACTAGAAATATAGATTTTAATGGTAACCAATGTCGCCACTGACCTTTTGGTTAATAATACATAATAATAATAATTGTATGACTTGTATAGCGACGTTTTTGTACAAAATCACTTCAAGGGCGCTGTACAAACTTATAATACATTTCTACAGTGATCTATGTTATTACATAACTATTTATGGAGATAATATAGAGTACAATACTTACCTGGTAGGTCACATGAGATTAACACTTAATTAACATTAACTAATTGTTTATTAGCGAAATTTAGATACAGGATTTAGGACTTAATTGAAAAATTGAATATAACTGGACTTTCTCTTAGGAATGGTATATTTAATTTAAGGGTACGACAGCTTAAAAGGGTAAGTTTTTAGTTTAGACCTGAATTCTGTTGGACTTGTTATGGATCTTAGTTCCGGAGGGAGTTTATTCCAAGCCCTCGGCCCAGATACTCCGAAAGCGCGATCACCAAACTTAGTATTTGGCTTGCGCTTAGGTTCTATCAGTCTGTCTATAGCTGATGATGTTGCTGATATACTATAGCTTATTTAGTACACGTTTTGTTTCTCTAAATGTAAGAATACACACGGCTCACGTACGCAACGTATGCAATACCATGTTACTAGGCTGATGTGCACGCTTGTCCCACGCACGCAACGCTAATTTGAATCTTATCGAGATATTCAATAGATCACTTGTAACATCTTAAGTACATTTATATCATGAACCATTAGTTGTTGTTTGAGTGATTTTCGGCATATTATGCTGAGTTTGCAAAACTTCTTGCAAACTCGGAATTACAGGCCTTACAAATGAATTAACAGGTTTCCTGATAAATTTTTAGTAAGTTACGAGGATATTATCATGATGTCGGAACACGTGTTCATGAAAATCATAATATTTGTATCGTCATGACTATTAACAAGGAAAATCGATAAAACATTCTTAATTTGATGTTTTATAAAAATTCGTGTTTATTTATAGTTAAAAATCGATTTCTCTCATGTGGCGAAAAGAAATGTAAACATTTTGGGTTCACAGTTTCATAGTGCTGCTTCGTCCTCTACAGATCCGTGGCCCAAGGACTTTTCGCGGATTGACGTGAAACCCACGGCACTTTTTACGGCACTCTTGTGTTCTACAAAAGGTTTATCGCTGTTCAAAAATTCAAATTTAGAACTTTAATAATTTAAAGTAGTTTTTGAAAGGTTAGAAAGTTCAAAATTAGAATGAAAGTTGAGATTGGAGTTTATGAACCAAAGGCTATGAAATAAAATAAAAAAATAACAAGGTAGGTACTTACATTTTTAATTAATTTAGCTTTAAATTGTGTTTTTAATGATAGCTGCGGCTTACCTGTGGACAAAAGAAGAAAAAAAATCATTAATACATTTCGCAAATATTCTTTTTATCAATTCAATGAAAGGCTAATGAATACAAATGCTATGGAGAATTGAACGAGTAATTTATTACGGCCAGTTGACATGGCACGATCAAGTAAACCAGATGGGTACCATATTATTTTTTGATGACTTCCGCTCCTTCCTTTCCTTAAAAAAGACCTTCCACACAGCATCCCAAAAGATGGCATAGACCCCGAGGGAAATTATTTTCCTCAGGGCCTCCTGTGTGGGGTTAATATATATAATATATATTAAAGCTCCCTAGCTCATGATGGAAATGAAGTTGGGAGCTAATATAGTTGTATTGTTCTAAAAATTCTACACAGAAAAGTTCTGAAAATTTCATGACACCAGAGCTTATAGTTGGAGAGTTTTACTCTCCTCAGACCAACAACCAGATTTCTGAGTGTAGTGTTAAGATTATTGACTGAGCGTAGGTAAGTCCTGTTTTAACTCAGCCGTTTGGCATTTCATCTGTCTGTAAATTTGTTTGTACGTTTCGTAACCGGCTTCAAAAATCTACTGCAATCACTCTACTGTTCAAGCAAGCCTTACTTTGACTAGGTGGCTATCTTTGACTATGATTGGATAAATGTGAAAACGTCGTGTTTAATTCGATTTTTTTATTCGTATTTTTTTTAAATTATGGTACCTACAGGATTGAAGAAAAATTGAAAAGAATTGACATTGAGATGGTGACGTTTCTTAACCCTTCAGGTTAATTTGTTCGATTTTGGTAACAACTCATATGGTCTTATAGAAATCATTGTAACTCCATTACTGTCATGGTGAGAAATATGTTGTCAGAAAGAGAAAACATCACGCTTTATATTCCAATCTAGAAATTATCCACAAAAGAAATAAAATGTGTACCTTTATAAAACCAAAGGTTCCGAACGCATATTGAAAAAAATGAAACTTTGTTATTTTTTACTCATTATTTTTATGTGAAACAGCAAAAAATTGAGTGATAATAACGTTTGTAATATGTGTATAATAATATATAATAAAATGCATGTTTTGTTTTTTCGTTATCAATAATTTTAGTTACAAAAAACGTAAGGCAGGTCATTTTAATTTTTTTTTTAATGTTTGCATTTAAAATTTAAATTTATGAAAAATTATATTTTTATTTATAATAATAAAATTTGAAAGCGTATTTCATCACCTTTCAAAAACAGTTTTTAGTTTTGGGATATGTTCAGAAATATTCCATTTATTTGGATTTTACTGCAAAGCGGAAATAATAATAATAATAATAATAATATTGGACAATTTTTATAGCGCCGCTTTTGTGAGTTATCACCTCAGGGGATCAACTCAGACATTCTGTCTAAATATGGCAGAAAACTGAGGAATTGGAAATAAAAAGTTATATAAAATAAATAATTCATAATTAAGTACCTACTTACAAATCTTATCATTTCAGACGAAATTTTGGTTTCAATTTATGAAATAATAGATTTTTTTTTTTAGGAAGCATCATTTTCACAGAACTACTATAATTTAAGCTATTCTGGGTTTTGTGATGTTAATTATAAAATGGCTTTGCAGTTGTCGCAAGGAACATGTTTATATAAATGAAAAAGTGCAACGAGGTTTGCTTAGCTTTTTAACATCTCGATACACATCTAACGAAGAACATTCTGAAATAGTAAAATCTCTGGGAACTGGGAGCACAAAACTCATAAATCCTTATGCATCGTGTAACGTGGAATTCCATGCAAAAAAACAGCTACGTATTGGGAAAAAATACTGAAAACAAGTTTGCATTGATTAACTATTTTAAAACATGTTACAAAAAACGTAATTTCAATATTGAAAATTCGAAGTGTGAAAAATTGTCCGCACGCATGTTTTCATCTATATATCGCACACATCCAGAAGAAAGGAGTGAGTCACAAGATTTTGATTTTGTATATTTTTATTTCACCCAATTCTGACCGGTGGTTTTTCACCAGGGCGTTACTGAGAGTAGCTACCACTCTGTAACGTGCCGCAAATACACTTATTGTATATAAATTATTTTTAATAAAATAATTAGAACCCGCGACCTCTTTTTAATTATTTTTTTCTTATTGAAAAATATGGTAGGTACTCCAGTAAGCAGGGCATCGTGTCTTATTTTCGTCATTTAAATGGATATTTATAAGCTTCATACCAACTGTCGGAATGATTAATGACAGTGTGATATAAAAATAATCTTTTTACCAAGAAATTTAAAAAAAAAACTGTGCAAACTTCGGAGCGCCCGAGCTAACGAATCTCTAAATAGTATAAAATAAAGTCGCTATACGAGTCTGTCTGTTTGTGCGCTTAGTTCTTCTAAACTACGCAACGAATTTTGATAGGGTTTTTTTAATATCATTTAGAGAATTTCTTCCGGAAGGTTAACATATATGATACATGCATATTGTATTTATAGAAAGTCAATGTTTTATAATCAAGTCGTAAAAAGATATTTTCGAGTACTACATTGCTAAATCTGGCTAAACCTCATGAGATACGAGGCATATCCAGAAAGTAAGTGTACTGAGGCTCTCACGACCGAATGAATTATATTTTCGATATGTTGGCTACACTTACGTGTAGCCTGACTCTTCCCCTCCGCAACGAGACCTGTTCAAGGTCAGTACGTTGAGAAGTGTCAACGCGACAACACGTTTCGTGAAAAATGTCAATACAATCTCCCGCCAAATGCGAAATACGCAGTGTCATCCGTTATCTCGTTTGGAAGGAAAAACCTCCGTTTGAGGTTTATAATGAGGTAAAAACTGCATATGGTGATAGAGCTATGAATTGTACGAGTGTGTACAAGTGGTATCTCGAGTTTAAAAACGGTTCTCACCTCTTCACCCTCCACCAAAAAGTTCAAAACCACAATTTCAGCCAAGAAAATCGTGGCATCCGTGTTTTGGGACTGTCAAGGCATCATTTTGATTGAATATCTGCCTCAAGTGGAGACCATCAACTCTGCAAGATACTGTGAGACCCTAAAAAAATTGCGGAAGGCGATTCATAACAAGAGGAGAGGCATGCTGACAAAGGGAGTCAGCCTGCTGCACGACAATGCCAGACCACACACGGCCAACGCCACGAAGGAACTGCTTGCTTCGTTTAAATGGGATATCCTGAACCACCCTGCGAATTCCCTTAACCTAGCACCTTCAGATTATTATCTTTTTACCTCCCTGAAGCTGTACATGGGTAGAAAAAGGTTTTTAACCGACGAGGAGGTAAAGGAGGAGGTGGAAAAGTGGACGAAGGTGTTGGCGGGAAACTACTTCGAGGAAGGCATCAAAAAGTTGATCCCCCGCTTCACCACCTGCATTGAGAGGAATGGCGACTATGTCGAAAAATAGCTTACATATGTACTACGGTAACCATGTAATTTTTTTGTTTCAATAAAAAGATTTGTAACCTACAAAAATTCAGTAGAGTCACGTGGGGTAACCGTGCGCAATTTTTACATTGGGATTTTTGTATTAAAAAGCTTTAGGTATTTTACTCAATTTTTTTGTTAATTAATATGATAGATTATTAAGGCATCTCAAACAACCATAAAAACCTCATATGGTTCATAAATCAAACAGTTATATAAAAAAGTTTACATGCATGTCGATTGCGTACACTTACCCCGTGTGCGGGGTAAGTATACGCATACCGTAGGGTAAGTGTTCGCACCGCAAAGAGTTACCCCCCATTGCAATTATCACACTTTAATTGCCCCTTATCGTAGTCTGTGCAGTTCTCATGCCACCATGCTTTACACACAATACATTTTATCCAATCTTCTGTTGGTGGATCTCGATATTTCTTCGAGTTGGGGTAAAAATAGTCCTTAGAAGCCTGTTTTTGTGCTCTCTTTAAACAGTTATGCACGCTAGAATCTCCCGCCTTACGCTTTGTGGCGATTCTTTGTGGTGTGACTTTCTTGAAAAGAGGTGGTCGTCCGATTTCCATGGTTTTAAATATTGGTTTTTGGACGATTTTTGCATCTGCATCTGTCTGCTTCTGCTGAAGTTTCTTTTTATAGGGACTTGAGATAATTATTTCAGACTTGCAAGCATTTTTCAGTTTGCGTAAAACCGCCGAACTTGAACAACGTTAAACCCAATAGCTCTCGCAATACTTGTGGGAGTATTCTGTCTTAAAGCTAAAACAGGGTTACGTTTTAGAAATCCATACACCCAATCCTTGACAGCCGTTTTTGTAATGTTGTCAAATCTGTTCTCGATCTTGTTGATTTCAGCATACTCGTAAACAATTTTTCTCATTGTTTGTATAGTCAGGCCGTAGAACATTTCGTCAGTTTTTTTACAATAATCAACGATTTCGGCCTGAAAATAAATGAATAATTATTAGATCAATAGTTTCACAAAAAATTACATCTACGCGATAAATTGAGTATCTATTTATATAAAAATCTACCTCTTTATCGATATCTCCCCAATATAGTTGCTATTAATTTTAGTTTTAGGCGTTTACGCAGATTGGCTTCAGTGATCCCAACAACATCTGCAGCAGCCCGCAGCCCGCTGACTCTTCCCCTCTTTCATAAGCCTTTTTGCTGTTTCAATCTGCTCTTGAGTGCAAACTGACCTCTACGGGTGCTTTCTCACGTACACACGCGGCATATTTCACTGTAAAAAAATAACGAGAGTTGAAATATTATGCTATAAAATCAATTTTATCTATCGGGGTAAGTGTTCGCACTCGTCCAACTGCGAACGCTTACCCCAGCACACTTACCCCATCACACCAAAATTCAATAAACTTTAAAAATCAGATGAGTGGTTATCTTTATTACAATTATCACTTTGCACCCGTCTAACTAACAATATTTCACTACAAATTATCATAGACCATGTCGCTCTGAGACAGCTGGTTACACAATAGCACACATCGGTAACAGAGATGAAAAATTTAAGAAAAGCACGAAAAAAAGTAATTTACCTACCAGTTTTTATTGACAAATCAGCATCCACTGTACACATGTCCTGCTTCGGCGCGATCCAGAAAGCTACTGAATTAAGGAACGCGCGGGCGCTTAACAGGCACAATCTTGTCGGAAACATCACTGCGAACACTTACACTCCGCGTACGGTTACCCCACGTTACTCTACACTTACTTTCTGGATATGCCTCGTACATCAAAATAATGTACTACAGAATTTTATATCTTAAAAAGCCTACAGAAAAGTCCATGAGGTTATATGTCTATCTTCTAAGGATAACTCCTCAGCAACGCCGAGTACACTACACGTAGTATACAATAATACCAAGATTACACACAATCGGCAATACTTTCGCAGAAATTGTAGATGTGTTCAACTGCACGAAATATAGTTAAACGAAGGCTATAATAACGTCCTTCAGAAATAATTAAGGTAAGCATAGTACTGTTTTTATGCATGGGTTCTTTATAATTTTAAATGCAGATTACTGCAAAATACTCCTAACAACCTAAAGGGTACACATCAGCTAGTTCCAGAATATTTAAAACCAATCAGAAGTCAAACCATCAGTTCAGTTCGCTCCTGTCAAGAGACATAACATCCAAGCGCCTTTCCACGTTTTAAGAAAACACCCACAAAGAAAATAACCGACTAGGTTTAAAGTATTAGGAAACATAGCTGAGTTGATAAAGATACCCAAGTTGAAGGGTAAAACTTGTGGTATACACCGTGCTTTAAGACTCCCCAAAACTCTATAGTAAGTAGTTCTTACGTATCTGCTAAAAGATCGGAAAGAATTATTCGTGTAATCTGCACAAGTCAAGTAAGGAACTTTCCAGAACATTGACTGTTTGACGAGACAAAAGACTAGAACTTCAGACGTATTAAGTTTTTAACCCATCAAGCTTGTGGCTATTAAAATCCAGATAAATGGGATTTTTCTGAACTAAAAACTGTTTTTAAAAGGTGATTAAAAACACAATTCTATTGAAGTTCAGTAATTAATTTGGTTTGGAGTCCAGTAATGACAATAAAGATCTTAAAAATGCTGTTACAGGTTAGTAGCATTCCCAGGTGGTTGAGTTGTATGTATCTAACATCTAAACTACCCCTTAGGGAAAATGACGAGATGATTAATTTTAGTAACCCACAAGAGAATGTTGTCGAATATTCCAGAAAATTGGCTGTCATATGCGACGTGAAAGGTATCAACCTTGTTCGTTGTCGAGAATCAGGAGTCATGGCTCCAGAAATCTGAAAGAGGTTCAGATTATTATGTTCTTTGAGGTACCCACACGAAAATAGTACAAGGCGAAAAAGGGTTTTCAAAAGGACGATGAAGAGTATATATATGTTAATTAAGCCAGAATTACGAAAATAATATTAGATTCAAAACTAAGTTTAAAAATATGTGCTAAAAAGTGTATGAAAAAGTACACTTTTTGTAATGCTAAGATTGAAACTAAATAAAAACACCACAGAGCTAATTTATAAAACACATTTAGATTGCTGCTCTACGATATTATATTTGGCCAATGAAGGAAACAAAACAAACTAGAAATTATTCAAAAACAGCTCTGAGATGTATAACTAAAGAACGGCAAATATGCAAAAATTAATCAAAGTGGAGAAAAGCTAATTTGGATCATAATAAAAAAGAGACTGCTTTAAAATAATGTGTTAATTTTTATGCGTAAAATTATGAATAACCAATTATCAAAATGTGGATGAAATTCTTTTTAATAAAAAATATACTTAAAAAATTACTATAAGCAATAATTAGTCGCTTGAAATATTTACTCGGGATATATTTTCAATTTGTATGGATATACTTCATAAAAAACCTTGTCTTATAAACATTAGTTTATCAATAAAAAAATGTTATGTTTACTGTAAAAATATAATATTATAAACAATATAGTTGAAAATCGTGAACGTATTAGTTTTTACACAATATGTAATTGTAATCTAAGTGCATAAATATATGTTTAAATGTGTGCCAAAGAAAGTTATGTTGAATTTTATTTACCCTGTAAAGATATCATCAATTCACGTATAACGCCGGCAACCCAGTCGTCTATTTATGTTTTTGTTTTTTTTTTAAATACAGATTATATATTTTTTATTGAGGCGGGTAATTAACAAAGTATATGTATAAATGTATGCGTATATTATATTAAATATTGATACATGCATTCATATACCTGTCTGGAGCCAGAGAGAGTATGGGATCCCCAAACGGTGGGGTACGTTATGAAGCTGAAGGTAGTGGAGAAGGGAAGGAGATGAGGAAGAGGAATGTGGGGAAGTACCTGGCTATTCAGATTTGGTCACCAAACACGGCCAAAGTCATTTTAGGCATACTTTAAATTCTGAATGGTGGTCTTTCACCAGGGCGATACTGAGAGTATCTTCCACTCTGGAACGTGCCGCAAATGTACTTTATATATTATTTCAAATTAGTAAATTGTGAAATACACAAATTAATCAAATAAAATCTATTTGCGCACGCAGAGAATTTAACCCGCTACCTTTAGCTTGGTAGTCGAGAGCCTTACCCCTCGACCAAGGAGGCCATTACAAATGCGTAAAAGTTTTAAAAACTATATCTATGGGAAGTACATTTTATGAACATGATAATGAACATTTTAAACGAGCAGTAGTTAACTGTATATTTTATTATAATATAGCGTTATGTAATTTTGTTACAAATTGAATGAAGCGTGCCCGTAATAGTTTTTTAGAATACTTCGAATGTTTGTTCGTTTTTTTTCAGTCAAACACATTATTAATCTATTGAACAGCCAATACAGATTATTTGGGTTGCTGTAAGTTTTTGTTTGCGTTAAGAAGTTATACGCGTGTCAGGTAAGATTGATGTTTTATTTTTGCGAAAGTTGATTTGGTATATGGTACTTGAAGTTGGTTTGATATAGGGTACTTGATAGGGTACAGATATAGCGTGAAAGTTAAGTTAATTATCAATAAACCGAAGCCATGAAACATTGAGTGATTGAACTGGAGACGTATGAGTCTTGCTCGTTGAGAATCAGGAGACAAGGGCTCCAGAAGGCTGAAAGAGGTTCAGATTTTTATGGCTTTTGATGCACCCGCACGAAGTGAGGAACAAGGGAATGCAATAAGGATGCTCTCACGCGAGTCACGACTCTTCGACAGTATCACACACGAGGAAAATCAAACTGCCACTTTTGTACAAGAAGGCATTTTAACGGTAAAATTTTATTAGTGTAAATTTTTTGGTGTAAGCCCTAATGAATTTCGATAGTCGATACGTAATGTGTAATTTTTAAAAGCCATTTAAACCTTCTTCATGTATTGTAATTGTGATTGTCTTTTAACACTTGTAATTGTCTTCCATCTGTACTTTTTTATATTGTATTTTATTTTTATTTTATTTATTCGAGACACAAACAGGATATTTATAAAAACATTAATTATGGATTACAAAATAAATAAAAAATACAATTATAAATATCCCTAGACTAATGTGTCTGCAGCAATCACATTTGCACATTCACATAAACAAACATGTAAAACAATGACAGTATTTATATACAAAACTTAATTACAAAGATTGAAGCACATAATAAGTAGAAAAATTTAAAGAGTATATATTAAAAAAGATTCTAAGCCAATAAACATTTTTTTTTCTAAGTACAGAAATCGTGGAGATATTTCTTGAAACAAGTTATATTATTTGCAAAAATATCTATGACAGTGTGTGTTTTAGCAAGATCATTGTATGATCGAGACATTCTTGACATAGGATTAAAATATCCAGTGCTATTGGCAAAAATTTCTGTCCAAAATATGTTCATATTTCTAGTATATTTGGGCCTGGCGTAAAAATGGATTTGATTGACTAAGTTACTATTTACACGATTATTCACAATTTTGTAAAGCATTAAGAGGTCATTTATATTTCGTCTTAAAAGACGAAATATACAAAGTCTACTTGAGAGGAGAGCATATACAAATGATGAGCAATGACAACAATATACATACTATACATATTATACATATTTCAAACTAGAGAGTTTAGTTAAAACTAAACTCTCTAGTTTGAAATATGTATAATATGTATAGTATGTATATTGTTGTCATTGCTCATCATTTGTATATGCTCTCCTCTCACTGCCATCTCTGTTTCTTGTTCGTGTAAAAAGTATTATATTGTTAATGGACTATTTGTCCGTAAATAAATAAATAAATAAATTAGCAAAAAAATCAGTTATTGCAATGTAATAAGTCCAAGACGACCAAAATGGTTGTATTAATTACTATGAATACTAGCATTACAATCCATTGCATATGCATTCATATTTATATATACATATATTATTTTTTTATGTTTAACCGTACAAGACTCCCAACTGCATGGAGCCATTGAGAGTATGGCATCCCCAGACGGTGGGGTACGTTGTGAAGCTGAAGGTAATGGAGAAGGGAACGAGTAGAGTAAGAGGAAGGAGTGGGAGTAACTGGCTATTCATAGCTGGTCACCAAACATGTATAAAGACATTTCAAGCAACTTTTCAATTCTGAATGGTGATCTTACATCCTAACATTTTAAATAAATAAATTGTGAAATACCAAAAATCAAACAAATAATATTTACTTACACACGACGGGATTTGAACCCGCGACCTACGAATAGATATTTTTGAGAGCCTAAAGTAAGTTTTATTTTAGTTGATTTGAAATTAGAGACAACCGTTCATAATCAAATAGTTGCTTCAAAAACTGGATTAGCCGAGGTAAATGCCAAGAACTTTTCAATCTTTCCATTCCTCATCTTTTTACCGTCCCCACACACCCTTCAGCGCTCAACATATAAGGGATGACATAGTTCCAAATTGCGGTATTCATAAAAACAACAAATAATCTCAAAATAAATTCTAAGATGCTCGGTTCATATAAGTCAATTCATTTAAAATAATAACTTTAACAAAAAATTGTTTATATGTAAAGCGCGCTATAAAAAATCATCCCGTAAAACAAGTTTTTTTTAAAACTATAATACATCTATTTTTATTAAAAGAGTTTTTATTTTTTTTTTAATTGTGTTTGATTGAGGATTTGACCTTCCTCCCCGGGGACTGGCTCTTAACTGCTGAAGAATTTGAAATTGTATTTAAAAATAAAAATAAATTGATTTGACTGAGTATTGAAGGGACTGATCCTCCCAGGGACTGGAGTCAAACGCGTTAACAACTAAGCCAAATCCCAATTGGATAGGACCGACATTTGTTTCGTATATTAACTACTGTAATGTCATGAATTTAAGAAAAATGCGTGAACGGCCGCGTGTGTATGCGTGATTGTTGAACATGAGAATGAGTCTATCTGACCGGATGTCTGGAAGTGGGTTAATTTACGCCTCCTAGATTTACATTCATTCATTCATTCATTCATTAATTCAGTCATTAATTCATTAATTCATTCACGAAAACAAAAGTGAAGTTCAAATAAATGTATTTAATAATAACAAAAAAAACACCACTTAATCAATATATCCCAGATTATTTATTGGACGTCCTTTCGCAGCCTAAATTAACACAATCAAAACTGTGAAAAATACTTTTATTGTCTGGGATAAAAGTTCAAATGTTCTGCATCGAAGAGCGGCCACTCCGGTAATGGATTTTCTGTGTTCGCAGACCGCATCTGCATAAACTGCATAACTGCATATTCAGCCAGTTAGTGACTTTTGCCCTCTTGTTCTATGTATCGACGTTGCCTTTAGTCACAGTGAACTGTCTCATTATTTTTGCAACGTCTAGTGATAATTAAATACCCAATTGAATTGTGTCAGAAATGTGACTTTATAATAATACTTTTCTTTAGGGCGCCATAAGACTCTAATGACGTTTGTTGAATTTTACACTGATTGTAGGTAATTTAAATATTTTTGCAATGTTTAATAATAATTAAATACCCAATTGAATTGTGTCAGAAGAGTGACTTTACGATAAAACTTTTCTTTAAGGCGACATTTATTTATTTATTTATTGACGCCCTATTGGGCTTTTAAGTACATAACAATTACAAATTTCATTTATAACAACAGTATAAAACAAACAATAGAAAATCGAAATAAAATATAATGATTTCTCATACATTATTTACATTTAAAAAATGGTGGACTGATTTGGCTTTAAATGTATTGAAGTTTAAATTAAATATGTCATCGACATCACTCAGTTCATTGCCCAACCTATGTATGTATTCTTTCTAACACAGAATTCGTAGCGAAGTTATTGTTGTAGAATTAAATATTCCGTCTAGTATATTTTGGAGGTATATGTAAAGATAGACTGAGACTAATAACGAGAGGTTTACTTGAGGCTTACAATTATTTCTGATTTATTTATTTTATTTTAATTGCACATTTACAGTTATACATAACCAATAATAAATATACATTTTATTAAGTAATAATCGCGTTTTTCAACTGTTAAATATTTAATTGGAAAATATCTATATCAGGGGACAGGTAATTTAGTAACAGAATCATTTTTCCCAGCGGCATTACTAATGGTAAGTTAGTTCTGCATTTTGGAACGACAAAGGTTCTGTGTCTACGCGCTCTTGTGTAATTGTCGGGGACATAAAACTCAAATTTTTCTATTATATCGGGAATACGGATGTTACCGTTTAGAAGTTTATATGCTGTTGTCAGCAAAGCAGTTTTCCTTCTATCGGTGAGGCTATTAATACCCAGCATGCCGGACAAAAAGGCTGATGGATATAACCAGGGATGATCGTATTACTAAAATTATTAATAAAAAAAACACAAGGTTTCGATTTCTTTTCAAATTGCGTTCGGAACTTTTGGTTTCATGAAGGTGTGGATTTTAGTTTTTCTGTGGTTGACTTGACAGGTTGACAGGTTGGAATATAAAACGCGATGTTTTTCCTATCTAACACCGTTTAGATCATATAGATGAGACCAGAGCTGTTCCCAAAAGCGAACAAATTAGCCTGAAGGGTTAAGAAACGTCAATATCTAAATGAAATTCTTTCTTCGGGTGGTGGTGGATTGACTATTTCACATTTCTCCAATCATACTTAAAGTTAGCCATTTAGTCAAAGAAAGGCTTGTTTTAATAGTAAAATGATTGCAGTAGATTTTCGAAACCGGTTACGAAACGTGTGAACAATTTACAGACAGATAAAATACTAAACGGTTGAGTTAAATCAGAAATCAGTTTTTTCCTGTCTTTTGTGTGGAGAAATATAATCAAAATAAAACAATATTTAAACCCGTAGAGCGGGTAGTAGGTACATTCTTACACTTATTGCACAGTTGTTATCACAAATTGTTATGTAATAAATTGAGTACATCTTTTCAAATAAAACATCACTAAATGGCCCAACACTGCATTCAACTTCAGTTTGTGGAGTCGTATTACAAAACAGGCTTTGATTTCAGACAATAATTTTAAAATTTAAACAACTCGGTCTTGACACACACTCCTTGCCTCATTAACATTTATACATCGTCTCATACATACTCTTCTATTATTCTAACTCTTGACATGGCCCGACTCAAGTATCTGATCCACTTGATCGTGCCATATCTTCCTCGGGCGTCCCCGACTTAGGCTATTTTTATTTTTGGTTCATATAGTTACAATAAAATAAAAATCACATCAAACAAATCACAAATAAACTTCTCAAAACAATACACATTTTCCTAAACATAAGAAACATATATAAAATAAAACAATTGAAAACAATATATTTTGCACTTTGCCAATCAATAATAGAATATGGAATTATTGCTTGAGGAGGAGCAACAAACTCGGCTATCAATTACATAGAAACCGCACAGAAAACGATCTTAAAGGTAATACTAAAAAAAACATTCACTGACTGATACAGACCAAATATTCAACATCTGTGACGTACTAGATATACGCCAATTATACGTTAAAACACAACTAAACTACATTTTTGACAAAAAAAATAAATTTCATCATACACAAAATAACACTAACAGACCAGTTAGACTAGCGTACAAAGAAAACATAAAAACTCCGACAGTAAATTCAAGCTTTGGACAAAGACACTACCAATACCATGCTATAAAAGCTTTCAACAGTGTAAAATTTGAAATTAAAATTGAGGAAAACAAAAATAAATTCACACACAAAATTACAAAATGGATTAAAGAACAAAAAAGATAATATTACCAAAATGTCATAGCATAAAATAAAAACAAAACCTACACGTAACACACAAAACCAATATAAACACACATCACTCACAAACACACAAGATTATTTTCAATGTATTATTTTTTACGTAAACGTAAAAAGCATTCACTTTGTGGCTAATCATAATTTACAATAAAAACACATAAATTTGTTTTTGACCACTATTGTTTTATTTTCACTCTACCGGTTTCGGAAGAACCTAGTTTAAAAACCTAAACTAGTTTTTAATATTCTCCTGACGAAGGAAGGGTTCTTCCGAAACCGGTAGAGTGAAAATAAAACAATAGTGGTCAAAAACAAATTTATGTGTTATTATTTTTTAATTTCAAATATACTATTATGTATTTTTAATTTTAAATGTATTATTTTCTCTTTAAATGTATTATGTAGATTATACTTTCATATTATAAAATGAAGGCCTCAGCACGGGCAAGCCACCCAGTGAGGCCTACATTACCGGAAAACTTAAAATGTTAAAAATATTACCAAATAAAATAAAATAAAAAAATAAATAATAAAATTTGAAGACGTTTTCATCAGCTTTGACAACCAGTTTTCAGTTTTCGGATACGTTCAGAATTAATCCATTTATTTGGATTTTATTTCAAAACGGAAATATTCCGACCTTTTAACAGAATATGCCAGAGGGGTTAACGTTTCATTAATATAGAATAAATTTTAATTTAATTTAATTTTTATTTGGATTTTCGCCCAGCGGAGCTTTTACATGGATTTTAAGAACAGAATATACCCAGTGAGCTATCGAAAATTATACACAATTTTTTTAAAGCATTAAATAACATTAAACTTATAAATTAGTTAAACATGTAACAGTTATATAAAAGGACTGTATTCGACAGACCTGCGGTTAAATTTGCCCTATGGCCACTTATTTTAGAGATTCCCCTATGAACTGCTTGCTCCGTATTTAATTAGAGCACCTACTTACTACTTTCAATTCTCCATCAATTTAATATCCTACTTTCATCTTTCTACCTTTGTCCTTATTTAATTGGGTAATAGGCCTTTCATCTTGAAATTGAAGAAGAGAAAGATAATGTTATTTCACCTCCAATACTGCGAAAATATTAGGTTCAATGTTTCAAACATCAAATTAAAAATGCAAAAAAAAAATATACTCAGCAAACTGAATAAATGATATAAATAATACTGACTGACATTTTTATTCAACTGAGACGATAAAATCATTTCCAGATAGGCATAATTCAAAGAGATCGCAATTTTTCTCTGAATAAAGTCATTTTCCCTTAAATCTGGAGCGAAAAAGATTTTTAAACATTATTTCTCTCATTATGTCTCATCACTTATTCAGTTATGTATTTACGGATCAGCAACCACTTATTACTGTGACGAGACGTATTGAAAAAATCACCTCCACCCCACGTACAGTGGCGGTTCGTAGTAAGATAGGAATTTCATTAACTAGCAAAACTGTTAGAATGTTCACAAAGGCAATCTCATAAAATTTGCGAAAGATTTTTCTAATTTTTTATTTGAAGGTCAATGTATTTATCTTAAGGCGATGCACTACGTCGTGTAATATTTTAAATTGAGCCGCTATCGATAACAACCCTTACGTAGATGGCGATAAGGTTTAAATTCCCGCTTAACACCATCCGCCTGTTTTGATTTATGCAAGAAAAAAACATGGCCAAAAAGTGCCTTTTATTTTATTTTGTGGATGTTCAGGCATAAATATTTAATATTTTTTCGATCATTTTATAAATAACTTAATTTGCCACATTATACAATAAAATCATAACCGAAAATGGGTTCGTAAGTAGGAGATTTTGAACTTTAAAGCAGTTTTCATAGACCTTTACATTATTTTTTTTCTTGGGATATAAAAAGACTTGTGCATTACTACATATGGCATCGCCTTAATAACAAAGACAATTTATTGAGCAGATTGTGATGGTCTGGCGTAGTGAAAATTTCGATGATTATTTTAGCTGGAATTAACGTAACTTCTGTTTGCCGCAAAGTAAACCGTAGAAAATCAGTGGTGAAGTCAAAATCAGTGATCGCTAAGCTACGACTAAACTGCACGAACTATCAGAACGGCGGAACCAATGAAAGATACGCGTTGGTTTAATAGGTTAAGGTGCTCCCATAGCCGCTGTGCCCACATGATGCACAGATGGGGCCTTAAAGAGTCGGCGATGTGTGAATGTGGTGCGGTGCAGACCACCGAACATGTGGTCAACGAATGCCCGCTCCATTCATTCCCCGGCGGGATTGATGAGGTTCACATGGCGACGCCTGAGGCTCTAGAATGGCTCGCAGACCTAGATGTCCCCACCATACGAAAGAAGAAGGTGTTAAGGTAGAAATAAAGGCGGGGCGCTGCTGTGAGTAGATGCGATTTATAGTAGTATGGGTGAATGCTGTTGACGACACTTGGATTCATACTAAAAATGGTTCATGGCCTATTTCCCTTGTTTCTATTGTTTACGGGCGTTGCTGTCTGCACAACCACCCACAAAAAATCCTACCCTCTCACCAATGGATACGCCTAACTTATTACGCTATTGACGTTTCTTCCTTACCGCAACACGGACATCTCTATGAACTGAGTATACTCCTTAATTTTTTTGAAAATAGTGTCCACACAGCAACCCGTAATATGACATAGGCAACCTCAGGAGTCACACGGAGAAAAATGATCCTGTTAAAATAGTGACAGCATCCTGATTAAATATTCGTCACTCAGAATTCGAGAAAACGTTTGATTTTCTAAATACATATCATGAAGGAATGCGATAAAATCGGTATGTCAATATCAATATCAGTAATTGTTTTAAATTGACAGTATTGTAGGTTTTCTCTGCGCACCTCTTGTAGAGTGTAGATGGTATTAAAAAAATTCTAAATAATCCTAGAAAAGAGAAGTGAAATTTTCTCCATCCCGCCGTTACTGCCTACAAAACCACCCCTGAAGCCTCCCGCCTCCCCAGTTATGGATACGCCTAATTCCCGTCTAGCCGGTATTGTTTGCGTATTACTCTACCGCCCCACCCCCAACCCGACCCCACCGCCCTGGGGGTCACGATCCGGATTAAAAAATACGTCATAATCTCCTGTTTATGTTTCTATCGCTGTTACCAGTCAGAAAGGAGATTACAACTGTGATTCCGTCTATCTTCATATCTTTAAGTGCTTTAAAGACCCTTTGAACTTGTTGGTAAATGTTTATAAGGTGTACCCGGCGTTGCACGGGGTTATAAACAGTTTCTAGCAAAGTTTTTAAGGTGGAAATAATATTATTCTAAAGAATTGAATAAGTTTAGTGTTTAAGTATTTGTTTCTCTTGATTGTGCCCCGTTTTTCTGCACTGAAATAAAACCCTACTCCTAGTATTACGTAATGGAATCCGAAAGCTTATCAATGCAAGCAATTCCGGACTATCAAATGCATAACTGGTTTCATCATCATCACTTTTGGCTCTACAACCCCTGGTGGGTCTTGCTTGGCCTCCTCAAGAGTCTTCCTCCACTCATCTCGGTCCCGCGCCAGCTCTCTCCAGTTTCGAAGCTCCAAAGCAGACAAATCTTTGAGGACGTTGTCGCTCCATCTTAACCTTGGCCTTCCCAGGCTCCTTCTCCCTATCGGTCTTGAGCTCAGCAGGGACTTTGGTTCTTGATGCCCGGTCATTCTCTCCACATCACCTAGCCACCGAAGTCTTCCCAGTTTTATGAATTTTGTGACGTTTAGCTCCTTAAACAGAGTATAGAGCTCATTGTTATAACGTCTGCGCCAAAATCCATTTTCTAGAACCGGTCCGAAGATGCGCCTCAAAATTTTCCTTTCAAAAACGTTCAGTGCTCGCTCATTCTTCTTAGTTAGAACCCACGTCTCGGCTGCGTACGTAAGCACTGGTCTAATTAGTGTTTTAGTTCAACAAAATGTTAGCCACATATTTATCACAACATTATCAATTTTTCAATATAGACTCCACACAGCAGGTCCAGAGGAATATAATTTATTTGGGTATGCTGTGTGGAGGGTTTTTTAATGAAAGGAAGGAGAGGAAGTTCTGGGAAGGAGAAAGATATGAGAGGTGGGTAGGAATCTGGGGGTCAGTGTGTCTCGGAGTGACGGACATATGAATCCATCTCAACTATAATGCATAAAAAAGCATATAAACTGAAAAACTTTGGAATGGTGAGCTACGGCGTCATAAAATGCACGAATTTCTAGGCCTACTATTATCAGCCGCAACATCATCTCAACTATAAGCTACAGAGCTTTGAAATATTCACAAAAAAAAAAAAATTAGGCAAGAAGTTATTTTGTTGTACCATATAGATACTATTCAATTCAACAATTTTTCTGCTTCACAAGAGAAGACAGGGCACGATTTGGAAGATCATAATGTCTTTTTGTAAATAATAAGTTTTTATATAAGTCCCATTTGCTAAAAACTAAATGCCACCCTAGCCGTATTTATTATCTACTTTGTTTTTTCTTGGGAATAATGACTAATGATTTTTCATGGTTCAAATATTATTACAAAATACTGTAAAATTACCCATCTGGTAACTCATCTAATACACATTTTTTTCTTTCTTTTTGAAATATTTTGTGTTTGTATGTTGTATTACTTTATGTTTGTGATTAATCTATGTTTGCTTCACTCAAATGTAAATTGTTAACATCGATATAGGCTTAATAATAATAATAATAATAATTGGATAATTTGTAGAGCGCCGTTTTTGTGAAAAATCACCTCAAGGGCGCTGTACAGTTTATTTCCTAGGATCTACATTTGTTATTTAGACCAACTGTGCCAGCACGAGGTTCGTCATCCGTTCAGGTATGTGTCTGCCGCCAATATAGCGCTGACATGTGTCTGCTGCCAATAAAGAGCGCCGACACAACATCCTCACATAGACAACAAACCTTGGCAGCACCGCTGTGACGCTCGACAAAGACAGAAGATGGAGACTCTGCTGCAAGAGTCCTAGGTAGCGAAGGAACTGTACCAGCTGCTGCAGGGAGAGAGACTACCCCGTCCACCAACTGTGCCAGCACGAGGCTCGTCATCCGCTCAGGCATGTGTCCGCCGCTAATATAGCGCTGACATGTGTCTGCTGCCAATAAAGAGCGCCGACACAACATCCTCACATAGATAAAAGACCTTGGCAGCACCGCTGTGCAAAATCACCTCATCCTAGTCTACCCTAGTCTCTCCAGTCACCTCCCAGCCTTTCATGCCACCTTGTGCATCCTCTCGACCCTTTCAGACTCCTTCCTGGCTCCAATACCTAAATAAAATCCAGCAAAAAAAAAAAAAAAAATTCTTTCTATTGTCGTGATTCGACGATTTCACACCTCTGTCTCAGACCCTTAGGGCTCGCTTATCGCAGGCTATCATAAACAAAATCTTGAACCAAAGTCAAAGTGAAGTTTATGTGTGTCATCTGTAACAAAATACATAAACAAAAACAGAAAATAAAAACAAAAACTTTAAACAAAATATGGCTTATCTGTCCTCCAAGCAGACATCCTCGGTTGAAAAGGTCCCGTAAATCCCGACACCACTTGACACTTGAGTCAGGTATAAAATCTTCGACTGCACTGAGAATCCTTGTTCTAGGTTCACTTTCAAAATTTAATCGGTTTGAAATGCTATAATAATTGCAAATTCCGGCTAAACGGTAGAAGTTACGCGCATTTCGTGAAATAAGAAGGTAAGCACTATATAAAACACGGATGCTGAACATTTTTCAGCGATCTCTTAACAAGGGAAACCTTCTGAAAGGATTAAACAAACTGGAGCGGTTAAAACACGTCCGCTCTCGAACGCCACTGGCTCCCAGTGAGGTTGATTTTTATGAGAAAAAATATGATTTATGTATAGTGAGATGCAATAAATAAAAATAATATCTAAAGATCTTTCGTGAATATTTCAAGTACAATCTGTTGAAACCATTTGCGCAGACTCGTGAAAAATCACGGGACATTATAATTCTAAGTTTGAAAAATAAAATTAAAATAATTTTCTGTTAAAATATTATACTTCAGGTAGGAACCTACTTTATCGCTTGTCTGATTTTTTTCACACAATCAGTTCCAATTTTGAAAAAGACACTTAAATTCAAAGCAAATCCGAGTTCCAAAGTTTATTGAATCAGAGTTACAGACAGACAGACACAGTCGAAATTAGTATTTTTAATAAGGAAAAGATAAAAGGACTTATTTTCTGGTTACAATTTTATTCCAACCAAACTAGATTTACAGTGAGAAAAGAGGGACGTAGCATTTTTTTAGCACAACGTGAATGTAAGAAAAATGGTCTTCAAGTGAAGAAGAAATGGGATGAGAGCGAGTAAGAGAAAATGAGTTCAGATGAGATGGAATCAGAATAGATAGTACCCACTTATTTAGTTTTGAGTTGAAGGTGGCATTGGAGAGGGCACGTGTACATATCAGAGGGCAGATCATTGCAAAGACGTGCTTCTTAAACTGTGAAGCCAAGTAGTTTGAATGTCGGGTGGAAATTTTTCTGTTTCTTTTGTAACTTGAGCGAAGAGAGAAGATTTTTTTTAAAAGTCTCAACATTATTTCGTTTTCGCTTAAAGGTGGCATTTGACAGGCCGAGAGAGATTACGTTAGTTACGTTTATCACGTTCGTTGAGTTTACTGTGTTTGTTGCATTTGTTAAGTTTTGATACATTTGTTGCGTTTGCTGTATTTGTTGTATTTGTTAAGTTTGATACATTTGTTGCGTTTGCTGTGTTTGTTGCATTTGTTAAGTTTGATACATTTGTTGCGTTTGCTGTATTTGTTGCATTTTTTAAGTTTGATACGTTTGCTGCGTTTGCTGCTTAAGTTTGTTGCGTTTGCTGTGTTTGTTGCATTTGTTAAGTTTTGATACATTTGTTGCGTTTGCTGTAGTTGTTGCATTTGTTAAGTTTGATACATTTGTTGCGTTTGTTGTGTTTCTTGCATTTGTTAAGTTTGATACATTTGTTGCGTTTGCTGTATTTGTTGCATTTGCTAAGTTTGTTACGTTTGTTGCGTTTGCTGTGTTTGTTGGATTTGTTTAGTTTGTTGCGTTTGCTGTGTTTGCTGGATCTGTTAAGTTTGTTGCGTTTGCTGTGTTTGTTGAATTTGTTAAGTTTGATAGGTATTTTGCGGTTTTTTATGTTAACTCCAAACAATTATTTCCCACAGGGCCAGGTAATTTTTGGCAATGCTGTATGGAGGGTCTTTTTTAGGAAAGAAAGGAGTGAAGTTGAAAGAGGGAGGAATATTACGTTTATTACGTTGAAACGTTTGTTACTTTTGTTAAGTATTCCCTAAAGAGTATTATTACTAGTGCGGACCCGTTAAAATTCACGGGATAGTCTGAATTCTTTGTAAATCAGTTCAAATTATCAAAATGACAGTTAAAATAATTTTCTGTAAAAAATATTACATTATAGGTAGGCACTTTATCTTTATTAATTCTTCACACAATCAGTTGCAATTTTGGAAATGACACTTAAATTCAAAGCAAATACGAGTTACCCAATACCCAATCAAAATTAGTATTTTTAATTATGATATTTTAAAATTGGTTTTCAATTCTAACATTTTTGGAATCACTGGTTGGCTGACGCCCACTGCAATATGCATGGAGATTGTCACAGGGGGTGACAAGTCACTGTCACCGTGGGTCGCGTCACTGCAGCCGGGAGCGCCGGAGCGACAACCGTCCCTACTCCCTGTGCACTGTGGCTGAATGAGTCAACAGCGATGATTGTTTGCTTCGAGCACATCACGAACCGCCACTGAAAATAAACATCAACGGGCGAGGCGACAATCATAAGGCGGGATCAATTGCGAAAACATTTAAATAACGTGAAAATAACTAAATTATAGATTTTGCACAGTAAATACATTTTTTAGTATTAATTCACCAGCTTTGCTAGAGATGTAGGGATGTCCCCGGGTGAACTTTACAGATTGAAGTTTTCACAATATCAATGAATCACATAATTATTTGTGCCAAAATGATAAAAAACGAAGAAAGAGGTGTAAGGAGTGAGAATGTATGACTTGGAAGTGTATGGTAACCGAACGACAGTACAAAGTACCTAAACCTCGTAAGTACAAAGACAATTCACCTGCCTTTTACAATTTCACCTACAATTTGATGGAAGCATCCTCTCCATTAAAGACTCCGTTGAGATCCTTGGAAGGAATATCAGCTATATGGTATTAGAGACTCTGATAGATAATAGAAATAAGGCAGATGGACCATGAACCATTATTAGAATGAAACATCGTTCACCCACACTCATTGCTAATAATGTATGCTTAAATACTTATCTTTAGATTCTTGGATACATAAAAAAAAAATTATGCATCTTTTATATGATAACAGACTTCCTTCAGCATTGATATCAAAGTATTCATTTCCTAATCTATGCAGGCGATATATTAAAGAATTTTGTTCTGCATTAGTGGCAGTATTATTACAATAATATATGAGTCGAGTTGGTCTACTACGCACATGATAATTTATATTTATATTTGCAGGGGAGTCAAACCAATTACCGCTTATTTTAAATAAAAAAATGTTTCTTCCTACTTAGCAAAAGTATAACTTTCCCAAAACCTTGGCTCCCAAAACCTTGGCTCCCAAAACCTTGGCTCCCAAAACCTTGGCTCCCAAAACCTTGGCTCCCAAAAAAGCTCCCAAAACCTTCAACTCTCTCCCTGATATCCTAAAAAACTTATAACTTAACCATTTTAAAACCACTCCATACTTTCAAAACATAAATATCTTATGGATCCTAACATCTGCAATATATTTCAACTACAACACGCATACATTCTACACTTTAGCCCAATAATCTCCCTCCACACATTCCTTAATTGACTTAATTCATAAAAAAATAGCACTTGTCAATGTTTAATTCATTATTTATCACATAAAATACTAACTGAATCGGAATTGTATAATTTACTAGCAATTATGAATATTATTAAAAACTTCACCCGCCATAACACAGGGGCATCCCTAGCATGGCGGTTGAAAAAACATTCAAAATGTATAATCCAATGTAAAATTTTTTTTAAATAACAAAAAATAAATTAAAATATAGATAGATTATTGCATGTCATTAAATGCACATAAAATCAAATCACATAATGTGTTAAAATATTTAAAATTATTATGTGTAATAAAAATGTAGCATTGCGGTTGAAAAAACATTCAAAATCATAGACATATGAATATTAGTAGACCTGCCATAAGTGATTAAAAGCGTATTATTCCCCACTCCCCATACCGGTTCCATTGAAGCCGGCTGGGCTCGCGTATGGCCTCAAGTGAATTTAGAAAACGTGACGTCATCATTCTTGTGCGAACTATGGTCGAGGCATCATCGGTTCATTTTACGAAATAACACGGCAAAATGGTGACTTGTGTTATGAAAACTTGTAAAAATAGATGTGAAAAAGAGAATAAACCCAATTGTCGTATTATATTCCATATAAAAGCATTATTTTACTTTATTTTAAGCATATTCACATCGTATAATATGGATCAGTTGTAGAAACATATACTATCACATCGAGATACATCTGAACACAAAGCTGGTTGGTTGCTGGGAAGTAAATTATGAACATTTATAAAAGTGTCTTAACTAAATACGTAAACGAAACATTCGACTCTGAAAATAGAAGAAATTTATTTTGCCGAATTTGGACTTCGCAAATTTGTTCATAACGTGGCGAGTAATTTGCGCTCCCATGTAAAAATGTCTATTCATTCAATAGCAGATTTTACTTTTAAGAACTAAATGGTGATATTATAATGCGAGATGCCTATTTACTGTCAGATTGATTTATTGACGAATCACAGTCAGCTTTCCTCTCTGCGTCCCGCAACTCTTGTTTTTACCCCTCGTCCTTAACTTTTCGTCTATTATATTCATATGTCTGTGTTCAAAATGTATAATTCAATGTAAATTTTCTTTGAAATTAAAAAAAATATATATATAGATAAATTTTTGCATGCCATTAAATGCACATAAAATCAAATCACATAATGTGTTAAAATATTTAAAATTAGTATGTGTAATAAAAATGTAGCATGGCGGTTGAAAAAACATTCAAAATGTATAATCCAATGTAAATTTTCTTTGAAATAAAAAAAAATTGAAATATAGATAAATTTTTGCATGCCATTAATTGCACATAAAATCAAATCACATAATGTGTTAAAATATTTAAAATTATTATGTGTAATAAAAATGTATTTTTTAAAGTTTTAAGCCGACCGTTACTGCGTACAGTATCATCAGATCTGAAAATATTTACCTAACATCTACCCGCTATGAAATACGAGTATGTAGTCTATGCATTGTACGAAACTGCAATTATTTGTATTTGTGCATTCAAATTCACTGCGATTTTCATTTGCCGGCAGTGCAAATGTTTGCTTTGGCGCCACTAAAGGGTGCGCACTGCTCAGTGAACGTTCACACTTCAGTCTGCTTTGGTATTAGACAAACCGCAACAGTTCCCAATTGACGTTTTTATGTGAATACTACACCAGAGTCCTAACTGTCCAGAGCCCAATATTTTTTTTTTCATTTCTAACAAAATGGCAGCCAATTCACACTATGACATTACTTTTATCCCACCTGCGTTAATTAACAGACCGGAAATTGGTCAAATAAGCAGTAACAACAATTCCGCGTTCGTCAGGTGTGTATTGCCCCAATATTTGTTGTGAACTATTTCTCTATCTGTCTACAGCATAAATGTCAAAGCACAATGACATTTGAAGAAATTTGCAAAAATTATGGCGCACTCAAATTATGACATTACTTTTGCCCCACCTTGTAGCTCGAAGTTCGCAAATCTAATAATATCAGAATAAAAACCTATTCTCAGAACTGCTAAAAATAAAGTCCGTAATCACACACCGGCCAGCGAGAGAGTATGATTATAAAGCGTGTATTATAGGAACCGAAACGTCTAAATTACAGGACCGGTCCCGTGTAATACCGCTTTATGTGCTGTGGGTCACTCGACCGATTAAAATCTCGATCACGCCTTAATTTAGATTTAGCGGAGTTCCTGGCCGTTTTCACGCGGCTTTAAGATGTGTTCTTTTTTTAAATAATGTTTGAACGTGTTTTTTGCTGCTTTTAGTGAGGACGCTAAACGATATTAAAAAAAACGGTTGGAAATTTCGATTAATTTATTTTAACTATGGTGATTTTTAGAAGTCATTTTTTTACGACAAAGATTTTACAACTTACATGAATTATGCCATTTACAATTGAAGTTAAATTGAATTCGACGACCGCCGTGGAGAAGCGGTTAGCTCATAGGATCCGGGGATCCAGAGAACGTTGTCCAGATCAATACCATCCAATTCCGGCCATGAAAAATCATTAATCATCTCTCGATAGCGCAATCCATTCACCGTAACTGTTGCTCCAGCCTCATTTTCGAAAAAGTAAGGTCCAATGACTCCGCCGGACCATAAACCGCACCAAACAGTCAGACGTTGAGGATAGAAAGGCTTTTCAACAATAACTTTTGGGTTTTCCGAACCCCAGAGGCGACAATTTTGCTTGTTGACGAAGCCATCGAGGTGGAAATGGGCCTCATCACTCAAGATGATTTGCATTTGATTCACTCAAGTGAATTTTTATAATTTAAATCCATTGTTGAAGCGTGTATCGTTCCTTTTTTAATAATGGCGTAGTTTCTACTTGTCAAATGTCAAAAAATGACAGATTCAAAAGTAACATCTACCGAAATAGTGGGCTATTCAAAATAAGACCTCTTATTGGAAAACCCTGTATAACCACGGAGAAAAAAAGAGTACAGTTTTTTTTATCAATACTGTTAAAAATGTGACAACATGATACATTGCTAATAAAATATTAGTCAATCAGAAAATGTCTGAGCACGTGTTTAACGCAAGTGGCCTTGCCCGAATAAATATGCGGACGAAATTCAAACTTATTATTATTTTTAAGAACACGTGTTCCGACTTCCTTATAACATATTCGTGTTGTACTGTTATTTTGTATGAAATTTAAGAAAACGAATAGTTTGACCAGATTTTTAATAAATTAACAATGTTTAATAGCCTAGTCGCACACCTATCAGTTGATCAGGGTTCGATTCCCGGCCGTGTGCATTTAAAAAAACGAATACCTTTCGATTTTTAATTTTAATTTTAACTTCGTCGGCGCTAGTAGGTACTCAAATAATATTGCTAAACATAATTTAAATACCATTTCCAAGAATAAACAGCTTTGTTACATACTTATTTACATCAACCATCAAAGTGATTCTCCTTAACAAGAAAATGTACCTTATAATGAATTATATTTTCTTGTATATGGCAAACAATGAAATATGATAACGAGTACAGCATAGAGTTAAAATGCGAGCAGTCAGGGGTTTCATATGATTATCTTTGTTACCTGGTAAAAGGTAGCTGGGTTCTTGTTTCAAAAGATTCTTCATTTTACATAAATATACCTTCATATGTTTTTAATTTAACAAGAAATCTGTTTATCTGCAAATGACGAGATGTGTTGACGTAAAACTTATTGTGAACATATTTATTTGTAGGTGGATTTTTACAGATCTGTGATTATTGACACGATAATATCCGTAACGACGGTTATAGAAGGAGGTAAGGGGCCGTTCAAGTATTACGTAAGCAGATTTATTACAATTATTTACCCCCTCTTCCCCCTTGTCACCAAAAGTAAGCAAAGCTCTTACCCCCCCCCCCATGCTTACGTAAAAATTGGTACCTATATGCATTTTTCTGTTAATGTATTCTGTTTTTTTATTGATTTATAAGCAGCACTTTTAAAATAGACTTAGGATAGAGGACTTTAATGCACATAATATTCATTTAAACAAACCAAGCGAGTTCCTAAACGTATTAATTATTTGTGGGAATCCCCGAATATGTATTCGGTTTTCAAACATAGACAATGTGTGGGTTGCCAATGTGTAAAAAAAAATAACTACTGCTGAGCAGTGCTGACATAATCACTATCTCGACCCCCCCACCTCCCCATGTCATCAAAAATAAGCAAAGCAAAGACCCCCCTGCCCCCCTATAGTGCTTACATAATACTTGAACGGCCCCTAACACGGCATAATACCCCAAAAATAAATCACTATAATACTTTTGGCCGTGAAAATCACAAATCATATTTGCCTGAAAATGACGCAGACAAAATTTTTTTTACTACAGATTACTGAAACACAGTAACATTTATGCTCTTTCCTTTTTAAAGCAACAAATTATTATAAGCAATAATTAGTCGCCTTAAATATCCATACAAATTGAAAATATCTCCCGAGTAAAAATAAATGCCGCCGACGAGAATTAAACCCGCACCTTCTGATGTCGGGTCAGGTGCTCTGGATCAGTGAGCTACGTCGGCTTATTTCCAACACGCCAAATAATTCAATATGTACTAATACTTCAATCAACAATTAATGCCTAATATATTTTTTCACCTGTAAACAACCAACTTTATTTTATATATTTCAGGCGAGTAATTAATTTTTCGTATAATTATTTGTTATCCTTTGTGCTATGCATAAAAAACCTTGTCTTAAAAACATTAGTTTATCATTAAAATATAAAATAAAACATTTTTTAACTTATTTCCACTTGTTTATTTTACCAGTACCGGTTTCGTCCTATTATGGACATCTTCAGGCTGGCAATTGAAATTCTTTTGTTACAGAATTTATACAAAATTAGGTACACAATGTCAAGGTAGGTACATATGTTTGGGTTATTAAATTACAATGGTTCTTTAAGGTTAATATGTCATAAATAAGAAATAATAATATAACAATGGTCACTATAGTAGAATAATCGATAATTTAGTAAATAAAATAATGAATTTTCCTGCATACCACGCAGGACAATCCGGAAGAGAAGAATCAAACTGTACAAAAGAACACCTCCTTAGTTGGGCAAATCAAAAAGTGGGGGGGGGTTATGATCTATTGAACATAATTTTGCATTTACCAGAAAACGAAAATTATTTCTACAAAGATAGAGATGTCAAAACTCTTAACGTTTGCAACAAAGGATCAGAAGATTAATTTTAGATTAATTTCAATTGCCAGCCTGAAGATGTCCATAATAGGACAAAACCGGTACTGGTAAAATAAACAAGTGGAAATAAGTTTAAAAAAAAATTATTTTCTATTTTAATACTATATAATTCCACCACGTATAACAGTGTAATAAATAAACTCATTAGTTTATCATTTAAAAAAATACCAATAATCAATGATACAACTAGTGCGTCTGTGCCCATAGTATTCTAATAAGTAGTGCTTTCTTCGATTCGAAACCACTGTAAAATATATGTGCATCTCTGAATATAACAACGGGTTTCACCCGACGTGTTTTAACTCGTTGATGTTAAAGTTGTTTATACAAAAAAGGCATAATATTCCATACTTCTATCAGAGTCTCAAAATTCTTTCAGTGAGAGCAATTCTGTGGTACAAAATTATATTTCAGCACATAAATAACCCCTTATATAGAAACAGGTTAGAACACAATCATAATACTCGTTTTAACTTTAATGAAGAACTTATTGTACCTAAGCATAAAAATAAATACGGACAAATAACGTTTAACTATATGATTTCCCGTTGTTTTAATATGTTACCTGCTAAAATTAAAAACTGTGCCCAAAACCAACAGTTGGTGAACTTACTGAAGACTTGGCTTACTCAAAGAATTAATTTGTATTAGCTTACAATGATATATTTTTCTAAAGACTTTTAAAATTTTTTGTGTTATACATATAATTGTAAAAATGTAACTGTAAACTCACTATAATAAGATTTATAATGAAAGAACCCGTTAGACAAACTGCTAAAAAGCGGTTTATCGGGACTTTTTTACCTTATATTTGTAATAAATGTATAATGTATAGTAATAAAAAATTAAAAAAACATCCAAAAACATTGCTTTTTCACACAAAAATAAGAGGATATTTCACCACCTCCGAGTAAACTTCATATCATCGCAAATCGTCGACTTGCGTATATTATCTGTTTAATCAACGCTGACCCATAGTAAGTAAATGCGTAAAATACTCAGAGATGGTGACATGCTGCCTTAAGTATTAGTGGTTTAGAAAAAAGCTCGCATTTGATTGAATTGGGTTATAAAAATTAACAAATAAAATTCGTATTGCTTATACTAATTTAATGAACAGATAATTTATACTAACGAGTGAGGAAGATTTTCAAAAATCTATTCATATTCATAAATGAGAGTGTCTGTACCCAGTGGCGGGCGGACGGCGTCCGTTTGATTTTAATACAAAATCTACAGTTGTATTCCGAGATTGTTTAAATTTTGCACACTTGATCTTTAAAAGTAAAGGAAGGTCACTGTTTACGTGAAATTTCTAAAATCTCTGTATGAAGCCCGGGCAATGCCGGGGAATTCAGCTAGTTTACATTAAAAATAAATAATACAGAAGTCCTTTTTTAGTCAGAGTAATAAGATACCTAATTAATAAGTATGTTAAAAGTGTTGTGATAAAAAACATGCATTTCATTATAAAATAATTATTCGCATGTAAATTCATGCCATAGCAGTGAAAATTACAACGTGTCAAAATGTTATGCAGTTCTCGTACCGTGATTTACTTATTAAATTGGTTCAAATTACAAGTGCAATTTAAAAAAATAATTTTAAGAGCGACTCGAAATATTAATCATTTCCGTCACTAGTACCAGCCAAAAACACATTGCGTTCGTTCACCATGCGTCGACCGGCTGCTGTACTAATTCCTATGAATTTATGCGGCAAAACTAAAAGTTCCAGGCACACAAGCACAGGCTGTAGGAGCGGCACAGTCAGCCGTGGAACTGGGGGGTTGATTCAGACATTACGCGTAGGCACAGTTGTGTCTACCGAAGAACTGGAAGGGTTAAATTAATGAAGACGATTTGCAAAGGCATTGTTGTGTCGGCTGAGGATCTGGAAAGGTTAATTGAGACGTTCCGCATAGACACAATTGTGTTTCCCAAAGAACTGGAATTTAATTAAACGTTCTGCATAAGCACTGTTGTACCAGCCACGGAGCTGAATCGGTTAATTACACATAATTATGTTCATAATTTTAAAGTTTACATGTGTGCTATTATTCCTAAAATTATTTATTAAAACTCAAGACGACACTCCCTCCCTGGTGATGATCTGGCTTGTAAGCCACACAGACCATCAGGGAATAATTAATTCCCTATGAAAAAATGGGTTGATTACAAAAATTCACTCTGCAGGCCGCGTAACAAATTATAATCCAGCCACCAAATACATAAAAACAGAGGACTCACCGAATATATCACTCGCATTGAGTTTGGCAGCGATTCCTTAATCTCCAAATTCGGCAGCGGACGGCAATCAGCACAATAACACTTGCATTCGCGCCATGAAATTATCTGTCACGACAAGCTCTCAAGAGAGTAGAATTTAGAATAATATTGAATTAACATATTGTAATTCTAAAAGTACTGTCACTTACTTGCGACAAAAATATTTAAACTCATAAGATGACAATCAGGACTAGTGGTGCCCTCTCTTGTCAAACAATATAATTCGGATTAATCCAGCTGCTTAGTGCAAAGATGACTGTAATTCATTATCACTTTACCTGCAGGGCAAAACCTATGCGAGAATTCCCAGAGAGGTCTAAAATATCACTATTTTTAATTTTAAGTTGACTAATTTTTAGTCTACTGCTTCTCCACTCACTAAATACGAGTTATTCTCAATTAGGGTGGTATTAATTAACAGCTTGGAACATATATTATATACTAACCCTTATTCGGATGATTTGAAATAACATACTTATATATTGTACACCGTCATGGACAGATGGTATATGTACTTTGTAATTTTCTTAATATTAACCCTCTGACTTCTGTACACTTACTTCTATCAAAATGTATCATTGTTATCACTCTGTTGATAAAAAAAAAATAAAAAATTTAGACATCTGAGGAGGTTAATTCAGACGTTCCGGATGGGGACAATTGTGTCTACCGAGGAACTGAAAGGGTTAATTTAATGGATACGTCGTGCACAGGCACAGTTTTGTCGTACAAGGATCCGGAAAGGTTAATTGAGACGTCCCGCATGTGCACAGTTGTGTTGGTCGAGGAGTTGGTAAGGTTAATTACGACGTCCCGCATGTGCTCAGTTGTGTTGGTCGAGGAGTTGGTGAGGTTAATTACGACGTCCCGCATGTGCACAGTTGTGTTGGTCGAGGAGTTGGTAAGGTTAATTACGACGTCCCGCATATGCACAGTTGTGTTGGTCGAGGAGTTGGTAAGGTTAATTACGATGTCCCTCATACAAGGCAGGCATGATTTAGGCACCTTTTACAAGTTATTAAATACAAGAAAGCAAAAAAAAACTCCGGAAAGGTTAATTGAGACGTCCCGCATGTGCACAGTTGTGTTGGTCGAGGAGTTGGTAAGGTTAATTACGACGTCCCGCATGTGCACAGTTGTGTTGGTAGAGGAGTTGGTAAGGTTAATTACGACGTCCCGCATGTGCACAGTTGTGTTGGTCTAGGAGTTAGTAAGGTTGATTACGACGTCCCGCATGTGCACAGTTGTGTTGGTCGAGGAGTTGGTGAGGTTAATTACGACGTCCCGCATGTGCACAGTTGTGTTGGTCGAGGAGTTGGTAAGGTTAATTACGACGTCCCGCATATGCACAGTTGTGTTGGTCGAGGAGTTGGTAAGGTTAATTACGATGTCCCGCATACAAGGCAGGCATGATTTAGGCACCTTTTACAAGTTATTAAATACAAGAAAGCAAAAAAAAACTCATGCCGTGCACAAACTCGTATGAAATACTAAGCTAAATACGACACGACACGACATGTTTCAGTCTGAGTTATGGGCCACAAATTTAGTTCTAGTGCGTAGTCACATGCAGTCGTTTACGGCCTCCGTTAACTGATGTTAAGTTCTGATATACATGGTGTCCCAGAGGCATGAAGAGGGTGAATATTCTTGGTTGCAAAAGGGTGAAATTAAAACATTGTAAGTATGTCAAGAAAAGAAACTAGCGGAGTAGTGGTATGAAGTTCGATACTTCAATATGAATCGATTCAAACATTTGATGGAATAAACATAAATATTCGTTTAGCATCAAGCGTTCTCATCCCCGATTTTGAACGTTAATAAATTGACTTTTAATATCAATTTTGCAGATTTCACAGTTGTTGACTTTTCCTTAAAGTTAAACATGTGTTTACACTGCAATATGAATCGAATGCGTATGCCATTAAGATACACGGAGAAAACTTACTGATATAAAATATTGCTAAGTAGCTGACGTGTACTCGGCGTTGCTCTGAAACTTATAAATGGTTTGGGGTAAATTTTTCAGGTCGTGAGGCCTTTGTAAGATATACAATTCCGTAGTATAATATTTTGATGTATCTCATAAGGTTTAGCCAGCATTACCAATGTAAGTGCCCGAAAATATTTTATTTACAACTTGATTACAAAACATCAACTTTTCTCTACTTTCTATAAATTTAATATGCATGTTTTATATACATAAACCTTCCGGAAGAATTTTTCCAAATGATAGTGAAAACCCTGACAAAATCTGTTGCCTAGTTTAGAAGAACTTAGCGCACAAACACACAGACGCGGATACCGACTTTGCTTTATACTGTTTAGAGATATATTATGAATCTCAAATTAATCGTAATCCTGTTAAAAACGGGACTACAGGCCCATGAATGAATTGATAGGTATCATGTTAAACTTTTAGTCAAGAAGGAATGTATTACCGTGACGCCGAAACACGTGTTGATAAAAATCATTATATTTTCGCATTTCGTCATTATATATTAACAGGGCAAACGCAGGTGCATGAACACGTGTTCCGATATATTCGGAAAGTACTCAATTTTTTTTTGGAAACAACCCTTTCCGTTTTTCCACGATTTGAATACATAAGCAAAACTCATTTTTCTCTGTGTACTAACGCTGTAACGTTTTTTTGCCAAGTATCTGGAGATAGTTAAACTATGGCATTCTTAATATGATACTGACGGGTGTGGATAGGGGAAGGAGATGGGGTAGGTCAAGGGTGGGTAGACTTTCAAGTGAGAAGAGCTAAGTTGTCAAGGAAACAGGATAACAAATGTATCAGAGAGCCATATAATCCGGGGGGTGGCTAGAGAATAGAGAATATCTTAGAGAAAAAAAGGAACCGAGGACGGATAGAGAAATTATATTTCAAAAATTTAATTTTAAATTATCTTTGTTTACGTGAATGATTTTTGTGAAAAAAAATGCTATAATATCTGAAAAAAGGAACTGAGAAACGTAGAAAGGACTCTGATCTGATTTGCATATTCAAAATTATCAACAGTATTACTGACACACTTGCTTTGTTGTGGCTCATCCAGTTCAACGTCCCTTCCCGTACTCTCCGAAATAATGAACTGTTCCTCAATCAGCATTCCACTAATTATGGATTCCAGAATGGTGAGACATGTCAACTCAACTTCAAGTCAAAGCATTGAATTTTTGGTGTAAGCGTGAATGAATTTCGACAGTCGATATCTTGATAAGCCCTCCTCCCTCTCCTGTCTTGTAACACGTGTAATTGTCTTCGATCTGTACTTTTTGTTTTATATGTATATTGTATGTATATGTATATGCTCATCATTTGTATAGGTATGTTCTCCTTTCACTGTCATCTTTGTTTCTTGTTCGTGTAAAAATATTATATGTTAATGGACAGTTGTCTGGTTGAAGTTGTCTTGTTCCAGTTGAAGCTGCTAACAAAGATTTATAACTTTGCTTTATACATATAGCTCCGAAAGAGCTGGGTTATCGTCCTGAGAACTGTTCGAGGCAAAGCTCGATCGGCGATTCTATCTCATAAGGCTGGTTGAGCTGAGGTGAAATTGGAGTTGATGTCGAAAGAGTCACAAACGCCTATGCAAAGATCCGCGGTCTGCCGACCTCTGGGTCAGTATGGAGGATGTGTGGGATGTGTTATGAGAACTGTTCGAGGCAAAGCTCGATCGGGGATTCTATCTCATAAGGCTGGTTGAGCTGAGGTGAAATTGGAGTTGATGTCGAAAAAGCCCCAAACGCCAATGCAAAGATCCGCGGTCTGCCGACCTCTGGGTCAGTATAGAGGATGTGTGGGATGTGTTATGAGAACTGTTCGAGGCAAAGCTCGATCGGCGATTCTATCTCATAAGGCTGGTTGAACTGAGGTGAAATTGGAGTTGATGTCGAATGAGCCCCAAACGCCTATGCAAAGATCCGCGGTCTGCCGACCTCTGGGTCAGTACGGAGGATGTTTAGGTGTGATATGAATTTTGAATTCTGGGCACTAAACATCAGTCAAAGACACTTGAAAAGTAGTCTCTCACCAGGATGATACATCCACTTTAATGATGAGTCGTTCATGAACGAGCCGCACGATTAAGCAAGCTCTTTTGATGAGCCGTACGACTCCCGGTAAACCGTACCACGGCTCAATTGCACGGTTACTATTTTTTTATCACGAGGTATTTTTATAAAAATTGCACCATTCGAATTATCCAAGCATTAATTGTTATTACATACTTAGAGATGTGAACGTCGTCTGAAAGTCCGACATCTGGACTAGGACATATGTACCTACACCTACTAACTACATAGCATATGATGATATATCTTATCCGATGCCAAGAATCGTACGATCATTCATGCGCTTATGCTGGGAGCTGGGATTGAGCCGTCATTCAATTGAGTCGACTCTTTAAGCCGTACGAAAATATTGAGCTGGTACCGTGGCCCCAGCTCTTAATAAATAAATCACGACACATCGCTAATGCACTTGACTTGAACCAGATGCCAAAAAAAATATTGAGTTTGATTTGAATTTAAACTAAAAGTAATAATTTATTAACAAACAAAAGCAGTGTCGTGTGAAGTTCAATTCTCTCTACCTACACCTGCGGTCAAATGGCGTGATTGTTAGAAAGTTAGTAGGTAGGCCATTTAGCTTTCCGTGTTCCAGCCTCGTAAAGTGTTTCGGTTGCTCGATACTAGACACCCGAACCCTATCCGGAGTTCTGTGGAACCGTAGAACTGTGGAAGTGTATAGTGTGGAATTCATCCACTTAAAGCACAGGAGGCCAGTAGGATTTCCTGCTCGGCGCTAGATGGGATTATTTACGACCTGCCTGTCATATTAAAAATCTATTAACATCGTAATTGCAAGTAAATTGTGTGCCTTTGACGGATGGTGCTACTTGCCTCAATGTAGAAGAAGATTGGAGATGATGAAGAAGACGTTTTTGGTGTATCTGGACATGTTTGACGGCCAACGTGGTTGAGTCACGATCCTTGGCTATGAATCTGGAGGTCGCGGGATCAAATCGCGGTTACTTCAGAGTTAATTAACAGTTTTCAAGTAAAAAAGTTGAAACGTTGATATGGAAAATGAAGTATTATTATCATGTAGATTCGCCTCCCGAAGTTAGCGCACTTAACCCCCAAACATATTATATTTTCAGAACGTTCCAAAGTTTTATATATTATGTACTTTCAGTATCGCCCTGTGAAGAGCACAATTCAGAATCGAAAGGTTGTTGCTTGAAATGGCTTTGGCAGAGTTTGGTGAAGACAGGCCCCACCATATCATTCCCTTCCCCACTACCTAACCTCACAACATAACCAAATTGGAGGTGATATTTGCACATCATTCCAAAGTGAGAGCTACTCTCACTGCGAGACGACCATTTATCGAAATATGGCATGAAATTGCTTGGTATATTTATTATAGCAAGCAATTTGAATAATTAGAATATCCAGATATTACGTAGCCTTCATACTCGTCTTATTAATTAATTTATCCTCCAGCATTACAGAACAATGGAATGAAAAAATAACAGAATAACTTAGGATGGGTTGTTTTAGAACTTCTAAAGAACTTTCACAGAACTTGAAAATAAACTTTAAATTTTAAGAATTGTTCAAATTCTCCGAAACATCCCGTCCTTAGTATCAATTTTTATAACATGTTAGCTTTAAGGCGAAGCTTAATGCCAAATCACTATTTTGATTGATCTTTATAACGAATTGGTGTACATTATGAACACAATAAAATATGCTTTAGATAAATTGAAGGTTTTCCTACCGCTTCGCTTGAGTAGAATACAAATAAATATATAAATCACTCAATAAAAAATATACATGCAAACTACTAAAAAATATATTTTTTCAATAAAAATGTTTGAAGGCGTAAAGGAAACAACTTATAAAAAATACAGTATTATAGCTAAGATTATCTGTGACAGTTTCACACGATTAACTTTTTGCTTTCTTATAAAATTATTTACAAAATAAAGAAAAACCAGTTTTGTGCTTGAAATCGAACGTTTCTAGACTCCGTTTGTCAAGCGATTTTAATGCCTATTACCTACAATATAAGGTATACCAAGAATATACACATTTTTGGCTTGTAGTTTCCTCTTAAGATTCCACTGAAAACAACATCTATTCACTACCATTCATTAAGGACTTAATCTATTGCAATGCTAGATAAATGCCTCAATCCACGCTATACATAATGGCTCAACCACGTGTATTTGACACGTGTGTCCGATTGCTACATTACCACAAATGATACAATATTTCGTATTCTACTTGGTCATGCTTCAGTAATTTTCTTCTACAAAACTTAGACATGGTCCTGCTGCTGAGAGCTACTTTGTAAGTTAAAACTTCTCTTTCCGTTACATACGCCGTTTATGAGAGGGAGGGAGAGGTCACAACAGAGCTCTCAGTGGCAGGTCCACAACTGTTTTGTAGGGGAAAAATACTCGGTGAAGTTGAAAGTTGTAACTTCTCTTTCTGTTACAGGCATCGTGTATGAGGGGAAGGGAGAGGATACAACGTAGCTATCAGCGGCATGCCTTTCTTTATCCCCTTATTTCATAATTCGATATCTTACTACGGATCAGCAGGAATAATCTACCCTAGTGTATGCAGTAATAACATGTTACAAAGCAAAATTTAAAGCCTAGGGTGTTACTGTTCGTTGTTATATTATCGTGATTTTATCAGAAATAATGATGTCTTGCCACATTCTGTTACAATATTGGTGGTGAAGGTATTATGTAGGGTTAGAAACATGAAAAATATTTTTTTTAATTGTGAATACCGCGCAAGAGTCCCAACTGTTATCAACCGTCTGGAGCCCATGAAATTATTGCATCCCCAATCATAAACAATAAGAAGAAAAAAAAAGAGAAAAAAAAGAAAAAAAAAGAAAAAGAGAAAAATAGAAAGAAGAGAAAAAACAAACAACAAGAGAAACATTTTTTTGAGAAACGTTTTTTGAGAAAAATTTAGTCAAGAAATACAACAAAACTACAAATAATATGTTAACTTTACAAAAAAGACGCACATTGTCAGAACTGTTGTTTCTATATAACCTGCTAAATAATAAAATAGACAGTTCCGAATTGCTAACCGCCATTGGTTTAAATGTTCCAACGAGGCGTACAGGCACACTACACTTTTTCATATTGAAGCCAACAATACCAATGCAGCAAACAACTCAGTAATTACTCGCGCAATCACAACTTACACCCACTACGAAAAATTACTAGACTTGGACATCTTTCATGATTCCTTACTAACATACAAAACTAACTTATTAAATTTCTTAAATACGTGACATATTTCAAAAACACTTTCACTTCATTTTTCAAAACTTTTATGTATTAACAGTCAATTCGTGAGCATATTATTATTAATTCTTGATTTTAATTTATTTTTTTCTCTCCATACACTTTCCTCATTTTATAACTATTACCTACTCATACATTTTAACTTAAAATCATTAGTTTTTAGAACAATATCAGGCGAAATTACATAATGATATTTTATGGACATACGTAATAAGTACTAAAACTATGTTCTTCCGTCACGCCGATTGCTCCTGACAGGCTGTGTGCTAACCAATAGTATCGTCAGAATTTAAACTGTATAGTTTAAATTTCGCACACGTCAGCTATAACTACGGAGGCCGTGGGCCGAGCAGTCACACAAAAACCATTCGTCCTGTCAAATCTCGATCGCCGGTCATCTATCGGAATAATCATAATACGTATTTTTTATCGCATTTTAATTTAAAATAAACGAGTGCTAAAGAACCACAATCCCGTTCCAGTGCTGACAGATGAGGCTCACTATGCAGATTTCACCATCGCCACGCGGTAAGTTGATTGTGAAGTAACGTTACGCATTGTGTTTTTGCATTCGCCTGTCACAAGCCATAGAATTAATTTATTCGTTATCTGTGTGGAATAGCCCTTTAGTCGGCTATTCGAACCCTTGTTCGTTCCTCGAATATATGTAATAAAGAAAAATATCTTTAACGTTATCTTATTGTACTGTGTATGTCTTAATAAATAAATAACAATAACATAACTTAAATAGAACTTTATTTTTTATATGAATACCACACGTGGTCCCAACTGCGAGACTATGACCAGCTGGGGTATGTTGTGAGGCTAAACGTGGTGGGGAGGGGAAAGATATGGGAAAAAGGAGGGTGGGGAAGTACCTGACTATTCAAATCTGGTCAGCAAATACGACCAAAGCCATTTCAAGCATCTTTTCAATTTTGATTTGTGGTCTTGCACCAGGGCGATACTAAAAAGCATCTTCCGCTCTGGAACGTACCGCAAGTAACTATAATATTTATTATTTTTTAATTAAATTGTACTTAAATATATTATGCATGCATTATAAATCAAAACCTTCCGGAAGGAATTCTCTAAATGATATTAAAAACTCGTTGCATGGTTTAGAACTAAGCGCACAAACAGACAGACGTGGATAATGACTTTATTTTATACTATTTAAGACATATCGATAGAAGAACCGTGCGTTCCAGTGGGTAAAACATTTCCAAACAGCACTGCAACCTTTACTACTGATCCATCACCGTAATATTATTACTGCCGAATCATCCGGCGTTAAAATAGCACCCCCGATATAGAAAAGAATGATTAAATCACCCCACTGGGAAGGGTGGGGGGAGGAGTGTTATAATACACATTAACACTGCCCGAAACACGAAACGTCATCCCAACACTAGATGTGTGTGCATTCAATTAAGAAATATTGCACTCGAACGCATACGGGCCATCGGGCACATCTGTTCAATTAATATTTATTTTGTGTTATTCGTTGGGATGGTCGGATATTTTTGATGAATCCGGTAAACGATTAATTTGTGCGTGAAGCGTTAGGAATGGTGTCGTGTAAATTGAGTTGCCTTTGGTGGTTTTGTGATTTGTATAGCGCCATTTTTATGCAAAATCACCTCAAGGGCCCTGTACAAATATATAATACATTTCTACAATGATCTATGTTATTATTATCTTAGCCTGGTAGCTTAATTAACATTAACTAATTATTTATTAGCGAAATTTAGATACAGGATTTAGAACATAATCGGACAATTGGATATAATTGGACTTTCTCTCGGGAATGGTATATTTAATTTAAGGGTATGGCAGCTTAAAATGGTAAGTTTTTAGTTTAGACCTGAATTCTGTTGGACTTGTTATGGATCTTAGTTCCGGAGGAAGTTTATTCCAAGCCTTCAGCCCAGATGTTTCGAAAGCGCGATCAACAAACTTAGTATTTGGCTTACGCTTAGATTCCATCAGTCTGCCTACAGCTGATGATGTTGCTGATCTAAGAGTTGACTGCCTCAGACCTGGGTTTTCCGGGACGCATAGTTCAGAGACGTAGTGTACGAACACAAAGAACGCGTGTTTCGGCTTTCAGATTACCAGCACTCAGTGCCCGAGTCCGCCGTAGAAGATAGGCGCCGAGTTGTGGACACATAGAACGCCGGTTAAATCCGCGCCATTTGCGCGGTAGCCTGATAGCAGCTGTCAGTTTTAACAAGATGTCAAGCTCGTCGGAAGAAGATTTTTTACTTTTGTAGAATTCTTTCTTGAAATTAAGAAATAAAACAATTGGTATTCATCCAATTAATAGTAGTAGAAAAAGTCATGGTGAATTTATGAATTTTATTTATTAATGAAAGATTTTTTAAATATACCTTATTTCACTCGTGACATTTGAGGTAATTATGAAATTTTCTTAGTTCGTACCGTTTTCATTCATATTCTTACTGACAAAATTTCGGTTGCTATGTAAACTTATTTTATCCCAGATCAGCGATTTGTTAAAAACAGCAGCAATTAGTAAGTCGCTCATTTTGACAGGACTTGTTTATTTATGTTTTGACACTAGCTTCCAAAACAACCTGCACTAACCGGCCGCACCGGCGAGTAAGAATTAAGAATTCATTCCGGTAAAGCTTCTCGGCGCGCCAGCGCGCGGACACAAATCTGAACCTGCCTTCACTTAGATACAAACATTCTTGTCGGCGCGCCTGCGCCAGTCGGTCGCTTACTCGCCGGCTAATCTGAAAGCCGAAACACGCGTTCTTTGTGTTTGTACACGTAGGGTGGGGCCATTTCATTTATGGATTTAAACACCATCCAGCACAGTTTGTACTGGATTCTTTCAGGACAGTTGAGACAGCGAAGGTTACGAAGGTGTTCTGGAATGTGCGCATATTTAGAAACCCCGGTTATGAACCATGCTGCTGCATTAAACACTGATTGAAGTTTGAAATTTGATATTTTGGAAGGCTGGTATAAATGCCGTAGCAGTAGTCGAGACGTGAGACTACGTAAGAGTTGATAAGTGGTTTTCTTGCTTCTGTAGGAAGGTTTCTTCGGATAGACTTGATGTCTTCTCTGTTATCATAAGGTACTCTAAAGGTACATTGATAAAAACAAAAATTACGCTCCTGCCATTTTGCAGCGTTTCAGCGAAGTTAGCGCAATAGCATTAACTATAAAATTGCGGTTTTAAGTATTTATTTATTAAAAAAAATATTATAAAAATGATGAAAAGTAAAAAGAACTAAGAATGTACCTTGATATTTTACTCTCATAATCTATATTTCTCAAATTACGTACTTTTGTATATGTATTTTACGAGATGAATTGAATGGATCGTTGTTGGTGGAACGGTTTTCAGATAATAAATTAAGTGCAATTGGTGATATGTCTTCTATTAACATTACCTTATCTAATGATTAACGAAAATACTAGGGCTCTCGCCATTTTGCACCGGTTCGGCGATGTTTGTGGAAGAACGAAAACTAGAAAATCGTGGTTTGATGAAATGGTTTTGAGATAATTGAGTTGCATTTGGTGGGGTAACTTGCCTTTCGTGGCCGGTCATTGTCAAAATTTGCTGAGTAAAAATTTTCCCTACCAAAATGTCCATAGTTAATAGTCTCACAGTGGAAAGAACTGTTATAAACACAATAATTCATAAAATTTCAATTTGGGAGGTAGGTTTGGGTACCACCGCCCCGGGAACCATTTATTGGATAACCAACAGCTCTGCCATAGTTCACCCAAGTAGTTCGCTACGTTTGGTGATTTAGCAGGGGCGCCCGGGTTCATCAGGACGATCCTGTCCACCAGCTGCGTGGCGTGCCGGATCGGGAGAGCCTGGCAAAGGGAACACCCTTTGCCAGGCTCTCCAACTGGTCTCGCTTGACCCATCGCCTTGCGCCGCAGCGGGAGGGATATACAATTTGTCCGTCACTCCTGGAAACACAGATCTCTAGATTCCAACCCACCCCTCATACCCTTTTTCCTTCCCAGAACTTCATCTCCTTAGACAGACCCTCCACACAGCACCCCCGAAGATGATATAGGCCCTAAGGAAAATTATTTTTCTCGGGGCCTTCTGTGTAGGGTTAATGAAAAAATAATTATTTATAGGTTAGGTTAGCTAATATTTTGGCAAGGAAGATTATAACTGGGAACATTTTAACCGGGGACATTTTGACAGGGAACATTATAACCAGGAACCCTTTTATTTTATTGGGATATTGTTTTAGTATTCTCACGCAGACAATGAATAAGAATAACTTTTGAAAACAATAATAATAGTAAATGTTTTATGTTCATTTTTTGAGATGGGTTTCTTTTAAACATTAAAATTAGTAATGTGAAGTAATTTTAAATATGTGTAGTTTTTTTTCCTAAAATGATACGTGATGTTTATAAGTTCAATTTTTAAGTCTGTATTTGCTGTCAACACATTTTCTATTTCTGATCTCCCTATGTTTTGTATCCAGCTTTTTTATTTTAGATGTAAATATTATAATATTGTTTAGAATTTTCATTGAGAGTGAGATTTTGCTGTAGAGTTTGTTACTAAAGTACAGGAAACATTTTTGCGTACATTTTTTTTGTTGTAGTTGCTTGTTGGATATGTTTTTGACCTTGAGATCTATTGTTTCATATATATGTGTTAGTTGTTATTTTATGTGTTTTTTTTATGAATATTAAGGAGGATTGTTTTAGAATAGATTTGTTTAACTGACACGATGTTAAGATTGTTGAAGATTTCTAAGTACTGGTTCTTACAGGGACTTTCAGTATAATTTTCATTATTGCTTTTGGGTTTTAATTAGTGATTTTCAAATATTGTCATTTGCACAAAGTCATCCGACTAATATTAATTGTCCATCAAGACGTTTCCCCACAGGAGTGGGCAGAGAGCCACATAATTCTGTCTCTCCTTTCTTCATTCACATTCATACATCGTCTCATAATACAAAAATTTTTGCAATACTGACTCTTGATATTACCCGAATCGAGATTTTTTTTTATTTTATTGTATTTTTATTTTATTTTATTATAGCGACCATTTAAACATTGTACCTACATACGAAATATGATGTTAAATATACAGAGTGTATCGGCACGTACCCGACAAACTTTAACCAGCTATTCCTTAGCACATTTGGAGTAAAAAATGTTATGGGCACTTTGCTGTCCGGTAACATTTTTTTCAATTAAAAACAACAACAACAAAAAATCCACACTCCTTCATTTCACTCCGTCACTGTCATTGGAATTGTTTCTCGTGTTCAACAGCTGTTATTAGCAAGTGTGTCAAAAAGTGTCCTCGCTCTTTCGTACACACTAAATAATAATAGTTAGAAATGAGACGAATGGTGCCGTGCCATTTCGTTGTGATTGTAAAAGCGCGCCAACGTAGGTACGTACGTACATTATTCAACGAAACTCGAACAAAATATTGCCAGACGGGTTTTCAAACTTTGACAAAGGATAAAACATTGGTGACATGTGGTGAAAATATGAATAGTAAATTTTTTATTAAAAAATAATGTTACCGGACAGCAAAGTGCCCATAACATTTTTTACTCCAAATGTACCTACTAAGGAATAGCTGGTTAAAGTTTGTCGGGTACGTGCCGATACACCCTGTATGTACAGTAAATTGTATTTCTTAGTCCTTCTCATTAGGGTGTGCAGTGCTGAGGCGAAATAAAGTTATTCATTTCATTTTTATTGTTTTTTCATTAATCTCTTTCAACCAGATTTTTATTCTTGATTTGCAATCATTCAAATTTTTTATATGCTTTATATTAGAGGGGAGAATGTTGTGGAGTTTCGTCGCAAAATAAATATAATTTATTTGTGGTTTTATGACCTGGAATATTGTTTGTCATTGTGATTTGACCTCGTTTGATGAATACTAAATAAAAAATACTTGAATGATTTTGATTTACTTGATCATGCCATGTTTTCGTGGGTCACATCTGATGTCATCTTCCTTTTTCGTGCACTTCATAATCTGACACTGCGTTTTCTAGCCTATTAATATTATTGATGTGAAAATAAAAACACCTGTCCAAAAATGGTCTCCAGATACCAGATTAGAAAATCCGAAATCTGGTAATTTGATTTATTTATTTCCATGCGTAGGAATTAATATAAGTAACATAGAAACGATTTAATTTCCGAATGAAGTCTATTATTATTATTATTTATTGGATCATTTCATATCATCGTCTCCCACACTCTATCACAGAAGCAGGACTGCACAAGCTGAGGCTCGCAGCCCCAGGAAAAATGTTGTATAAAATAATAAGCCCAATAAAATTAAAAAAAAACGGTTTTATGTGAAATCTACCGAAATTCATTAAAATCTACCAAAATTCATTAGTTTCGTCAAGATAGTTCACACAATGCACAACATATATTCCCAACTAGCAAATAAATAATCAAGCCTACAAAAGGGCAAACAAAATGCATGAAATCATTTGTCAATATAGTAATATTAGCGCAGCCCCTTTGAAAATCACGGAATATTATAATTACAATTATTTTTAAAAATAAAAAATTTCTGTTTAAAATTGTATCATATTTTATCGTTTGTCTGAGTTATTCTTTACACAAGCAGTTCAAATTTTGAAAAAGATAATTCAAATTTAAAATAAATTTGAGTTCAACGATCGTGTATAATTTTACGAAAGAATATTTCACAGTACGCACACACAACCGGAATATGTTTGATGTTCGGATATTTGCATTAGCGTACTATATTGCAATAATTGCAAGATACTTACTCGAGCTCGTCTAGGTTAAGAGTCACACGCCTCTGGGAGTCAGGATGAGTCTATCGAAAAAAAAATTGGTCCCCCCATCTGCTGATATTACTCGACCACTATTTTCACTGTTTGCACTACTAGAACTTCTTTCGTTGTTTGATTCATTAGATGTGATTAGACGATAATTAAAAAAAAAACTTATCATCTTTCATTGCATCCTCGCAGACAAATACATTAAAAAGCACGCCAACCAACGCCAATTTTATTTTATAGAGGAATACACTTTTTTTCGAAACGTTTCTGGCTTTCACCCTTCATAATTTTAAATTATGAAAAGATGGAAGGTGAATTTATATGTTGATTTTGTTTAAATTGGCGAATTTCTAAATTATATGGAAAGTTGGAGTCGAAATATGACTTGGAAGAGTTGAGACGTTGATTGTAGAGAAGGCAATTTTAGATAATGCTTGATAGAAGATAAGATATTTGCTTGGAGAGGGAAACAACAACAACAAAAAATGTGATCTAAAGTTCCCACTTCTAGACCACAGAATGTATAATCTCTCAAACAAAAATTCTAAGCGCGGCCTTCCAATTTATGTGTTTACCAGCCCTGCTAAGCGTTCAAAGCATCATAATAAAGATTGATTCACATTGAATGTATCTCTTGAATTATTAATTCAAGGAATTGAATTATTCATATCGTTACATTAATGTTTCGCAGATGTTAAATAATAATTGAAGTTAGTTTTTATTAATACTCCGTGAATTCAAATAATGTAATTTTGTTGTTGGAATCCAACATATCAAATCACACATATGTAGTATAAAATAAAGTAACATAAAAAGAATAAAATAAAGTCACTCAATTCGGCACTTCACTCGCTCTCCTTTCGGTCAGTGCGATCAGTCGAATAAGTGAAAGAAAATTCAAAATTTTAAATATTTAGGACCGATTTTTCCACAGAATTTGAACAATTCATCAAATTTCAAATTTGATTTTCAAGTAATGTGAGGGTTCAATTCAAGTTCTGCTATTATTTCCGTTTTGTTAAACAACTGTCCAATTATGATATAATAACAGAACATGAATAGAACTTTCACAGAATGTGAAAATCAACTTTGAAATTTGATGAATTGTTCAAATTTTTTTAAACCAACTTTCTTTAGAATTTTTAGGAGTTTTGGACGTTAGTTGTTGTAAAACTTTCTTAATTTTTCTCAATTCTCTCCATCGCAAAATCATGTTAACAACAGTTAAAACTAATCTTAATGAACTGACTCAACAGTCTCTTCTACATGTGATCACCTCTCTTTCCGATAAGTAGCTAATCCAAGTAACAAAGCGAATGACTTGGCCGGTGTAATTCGGGTGTAAGAAGCGCAATTATACACAGTACAGGAATATATAACACTGAAAAATTTCTATTGTATTTTAGCCATAAAAAAAAAAGAGTTTGTGCATCATCTCAACGACATGAATACTACCAATAATAGCCCATCAAATACTATAAAAACAATCATGAGAATACGTACAGAACGCATGAGGGTGAACCAGTGAATACTCACTTCACAATGCGGAAATATAATGAAAGAATAACACGATGATATATGCGACAACCATTAATCTGCCTTCCTTTCAGCAAACCTACATTGTATTACGTTATTTATCACATTATTATTATGTCTTCGGAACAGGAACAGAGGAGTGAGGGAATATATGTTACATAATAATATATCACGATATGTTATGAACATATTTCAATATATTTATTGGGAGTTGAGCGACGTAATTCAGGAATTATTCAATTTAAATAGCCATAAATACTCAATCACATGGAAAAAAATATAAATTTCCCACTAGAAGGCGTCGAGACATAGACTAATTATTGCTTATAATAATTTATTATCCTTTGTGCTATGCATAAAAACCTTGTCTTATAAACTTTATTTTATCATAAAATATAAAAAAAATAAATATATATATATATATATGTATACATATAACGCGAAGTATAGGTGCGCTCAAAAAATTGTCCTGATTCCATGCTTCCCACATATGGATGAAATATATATATATATATAATGTTTTTTTTTTCCAGCTTTTTATTTGAGTTTTAAATGTTTGTGATTTTTGAATGAGAGAGGGATTTTGCTGTAGAATTTACTACCATACTATAAAAAGCTTTTTTTCCCAAATGACGTATCTGTAGTGGGATATGAGTTTGACCCTGAGATCTTGTTTTGCATACGTGTTAGTTGTCATTTCTTGTGTTTCTAAATGTCATTTGTTTTCATTTGTCACCATATTCTCTAGCATTGTTATATTATTTTTGGTTCAACCCTGTTTCTTTTATTCTGAGGGTAGATTTTTATCTAGTTTTTAACATCATTAATCGTAATGACAGCTTGACAATAATTTATTCACTGCATTGATTCTATATTGAGAGAGAATAATATTGTCATTCTATATAATAAGTACCTACATTATATCAGTTGTTCGAGGGGTCGGAACAGGGGTATTTTCTGATTATATATTTGAATAAAATATACAATGATAGAGCAGGTACCTACCCCCTTATATTGTTAGGTATACATTTTACCAATGTGAGCAAATGTGATTGGTAGCAGAAGTCAGGGACGCCCGAGGAAGACATGGCACGATAAAGTGTATCAGATACTTGAGTCGGGCCATATCGAGAGTCAGAATAATAAAAGAAACAGGGTTGAACCAAAAATAATATAACAATGCTAGAGAATATGGTGACAAATGAAAACATATGACATATAAAAACACAAGAAATGACAACTAACACGTATATTAACAAAACAAGATCTCAGGGTCAAACACATATCCCACTACACATACGTCATTTGGGAAAAAGCTTTTTATAGTATGGTAGTAAATTCTACAACAAAATCCCACTCTCATTCAAAAATCACAAACATTTAAAACTCAAATAAAAAGCTGGATACACAATACAGGGGGGGATCAGAATTAGAAAATATACTGACACCACATACAAAATGAAACCCAAAGCACTCAACTACAATAAGAAAAACACCATATTTATTTCAACCGATTAATAGCCAAATGGACAAATGCATCGGGTTCAATTCTTCTTCCAGCCAAGTCCTATAATTATATGATGGTAGCAGAGTTTTTAAAATATTGTTTGGTTATTCGTAACCTTTGAGCCTCTGTGGTCGAGGGTTAGGATCCTCGACTAGCAATCCGGAGGTCGCGGGTTCAGATCCCGGAGCGCGCAAGTAAATTTTATTTGATTCATTTGTGTTATTTCACAGTTTATTAATTTAAAATACTGAAAAAGTGTATTTGTGATACATTCTAGAGAGTTCTCACAACATACCCAAAATTGGGGAAGCCATAGTTACACTGGCTCCAGACGGTGAGGAGCAGTTAAATAAATAAATTGAAATTAAATAAATAAATTTTAATTAAATAAATAAATTTAAATTAAGGAAATAAATTTAAATAAAAAATTAAAATTAAATAAACAAATTTGTGTTAAATAAATTTTAATTAAATAAATAATTTTACATAAATTTTAAGTAAATAAATCAATATAAATTAAATAAACAAATTTAAACTTAATAAATTTAAATTAAATAAATAAATTTAATATAATAAATAAATAAATTTAAATGAAATAAATAAATTTAAATTAAATAAATAAATTTAAATTAAATAAATAACTAAGTAAAAACCACTGTTTAATCAAAAAGGATCGACATGTTTGGAAACCAATGGTTTCTTTGCTAGGATAAACGATTGATTATTATTTATTTACTTTTCAATTAGAATAACGTCAGAAAGTGAATTAGCAATAATTATATTTTTTTAAACTTGGGTATGTTTGTATATCTGCTGTTGCGAAACTGCGACTTCGCTGTATTGGTTGGTGTGTGAAGGTGCTGCCGGGATAAGTCTGATTAAAAAATTAAATTTTTATGCATCCGCTTGATGGACAGTATTCCTCAATGTTTTAAATCTGAGCTTCTGGAACATAAAATAAGCCCTGATTGGAGTGTAGGAAAACAAGGACATACCCGTCGCTGTTGGAGCCACAAAGTCTGCCAGATTCTAAATGCTTTACTCGTAAAATGAATGTTAAAATATTAAATTTACAGAATTGCTTTCACGGTTGTGGTTATATTATACATTAATCTGCACTATCTGGGATATTAATTTGCACTGAGCCATAAATAAACCACTCACTAGATCGATCTTCGGGCATTTTGCAACAAACAAATTGGTCCTAAAAAACCGTAGATACGCCAATATATAGATGGTAAAATTCTCATTTGGAGCCTACTTATTATACTATACACCAATGAACAACTCTGAAAGTTTATTCCATAGAGTTTTTCATTAGTGGATAAAGTTAGGCAATCATGTGACGTCACAATAGTTTGGTTCCAATTTTCGAGTTATATCCCGCAGCACTGAGCTCTGCTGTTACATTAATTAACATCTTGCAACAATTATACCGGTCATGGTAACATTTTAGGATGGTTAAATTGGGTTAGGTATGACAATTGCAGGAATTGATATTGAGGTTTCCTATCCAGTAAACCTTTGAGAATGCATATCTACCAATCTTGTACAATCTCATATATATTGCGTGAACAATATCTATAAAAAATACATCTTTATCGCTGTGCTGCATCCAACATCTATATTATTCCTGAACAGTGGCAACTAGAGCTTTCACAGAATTGTGTGGAGAACAATATAATTTATTTTTACAAAGCTCTGCAGCGGCTCAGTTATTTCAGTTCACTAAAAGTTCCATCAAATTCGGATTATATTTTGAGAGATTGGATTTCAGCGCCCGATCAGAGTTTTCGATATTTTTAGTACGAATTCGAGAGAAAAAAATAAAAACAAAAATAAAAAATAAAAAAATTTGCAAGTTATTAGAAAGTTATCTGCATTTTTTATTTTATACATATGTACATCAGTCATAGTCGACTTGTTCACAATACTACACGGCAGAACAGATGTTTTAGCACAGCATAGCATGACAAGAGAAATGGTGCTATTGAATGAAATTTCTAAACTTTGTGGTTATCCATTATATTTAATATATATATATATATATATTTTTTTTTTAATAAACGTCGACTGGTTTCGGCACAACCGTTCCCTCGTCAGGGCAAAATATATACAAACTTAACATTAATTTAAGAATTTTATTTTTATTCATTCAATTATTCAACGCCCGGAGGATTTTGAAAAATAATAAAAATACGAAAATACAGTGATCAAATAAGTTAAGAAAAATACAGTTATCAAATAGATTTACAAAAATATAGTTATCAAATGTATTTACAAAAATACGGTGTTCTAATAAATTTACAAAAATACGGTGATCAAATAGATTTACAAAAATATGGTGATCAAATAGATTTACAAAAATACAACGGAAAGTTTAAGAGTAGTGATGGAATGTGATCCACAAAATTCAAAATCCACAAGTAATGGTTTCCCATAGTGTGAAGCCGCTGTATTGGGGAATGGGCAAGTTTATTTGGAAACGGCCTGCAATCCCATTTTTAATCGAATAACCAATAATTTGAAGAGATTCGTAATAAATTAGCAACACTCATTTTTTCTCCATGCAGTTAAAAATCTTACCTTGACTCTAGGTACGTTTGCAATGGAATGCTTCTTTATGAAATTTGCTTACCTGCAACAAAATAAGAAAACATGTTTAGTTAATAAATCATGCGCAATAGAAATGAGGATGAATAAAGTACAGGGTTTTCTAATAAGAGGTGTTATTTTGAATAGCATGCTATTTCGGTAGATGTTACTTTTGAAGCTGTCATTTTTTGACATTTGACAAGTAGAAACTACGCCATTAATAAAAATGGAACGATACACGCTTCAACAATGCATTGAAGTTATTAAAATTCACATGAGTGAATCAAATGCAAATCATCTTGAGTGATGAGGCCCATTTCCACCTCGGTGGCTTCGTCAACAAGCAAAATTGTCGCATCTGGGGCTCGGAAAACCCAAGAGTTATTGTTGAAAAGCCTCTCTATCCTCAACGTGTGACTGTTTGGTGCGGTTTATGGTCCGGCGGAGTCATTGGACCTTAATTTTCCGAAAATGAGGCTGGAGCAACAGTTGCGGTGAATGGATTGCACTATCGAGAGATGATTAATGATTTTTTATGGCCGGAATTGGACGGTATTGATCTCGACAACGTTGACTTTCAACAAGACGGCGCTACGTGCCACACAAGCAACGAAACCATTGATCAATTACGATTGAATATCAAAATAACACCTCTTATTAGAAAACCCTGTATATGAGCCATGAACTCTTCTTAGAATGAAAACGCGCACAAGACGTGTGCAGTCAACACCGTTCACCTATAATTTACGCACGGCGGCGTCCCTCCTTGTTTCTACTTACACACCAAACGCATAACTTTCGTTGCATAGCCTCTTTGACAAAGTTATGGCACGCTTCCTTGCCATATCTCCAATTCTTTCCATTATCAAAGCAAAAAAAACAATTTGACTAAATAAATTTAAAAAACGAACAAACGAGCGAGATATATTATAAAAATAACTTCAAAGAATTAATTTCATCGGCAATGATAGTGTTTCTGACAATATGCGCTGAAAATAAAAATAGGTACACGTGTACCCGAGGAAGGTGTAACCCCCATGGGGGGAGTAGGGGGGTGTTTAGGAGTTGAGCGGGTGGCTCAAAAGGGGTGGTGCAATAATCTTACTAATGCATAAAGCGGGTGGCAGCGGGTAGGTCGTGGGAAGGACTGGCACATGATGGTTTTCTCTATTTCCATATTATTTTCAATGCAAAAATATAAAGAATTGTTTTATAAATCGTGGGAGACAGAGCCAAATTAAATCCACTGAACATAATATTGCCAGAAGTGTAACTATTTCAAAATTAAACTGTTAACATTTTCAGGCCCTCTCGAGTTTTTGGTCCAAGACCGCGTCCTCTGTGTTTCCTCCCTCCTACAACATGGGTCTCTTCAGAACCACTTAAGGCGATGCACTACGTAGTGTAGTATTTTAAATTGAGTCGCTATCAATAACAACCCTTACGTAGATGGCGATAAGGTTTAAATTCCCGCTTAACACCATCCGCATGTTTTGATTTATGCAAGAAAAAACATGGCCAAAAAGTGCCTTTTATTTTATTTTGTGGATGTTCAGGCATAAATATTTATTTTTTTTTCGATCATTTTATAAATAACTTAATTTTCCACATTATACAATAAAATCATAACCGAAAATGTGTTCATAAGTAGGAGATTTTGAACTTTAAAGCAGTTTTCATAGGCCTTTACATTATTTTTTTCTGGGCTTATAAAAGGACTTATCTAAAAAAATACTCGATTATTTCAAAGGCCAAGATGTATTCTACTCGCAGTATTTAATTAAAGCATCTGAAACATTTCTAGGCGACCAAATTTTCAAACCAAAAACACATGATTTTTCATTACTACGTATGGCGTCGCCTTAAGACCGTCCACACAAAATCCCCAAATACAAAATTATTTTTCACATGGTCTTCTGTGTGGAGGTAATGTAAAAAAGACTAATTAAATTCATTATCTATTCGAGAAAGAAAATCTCATTATTTTAAAAATATTAAAAGTGGGGTAAGTGCATGAAACTCCATTAATGTAGGACTGAAAGCGGTTGGCGCTAGCCAAAAAAATTTCCAAAGTAGCGAAGCTAGCAGTCTGCAATGGAGTTCTGGTACCTACCCTGATGTATGGCAGTGAGGCATGGAACTGGCAGAGGAAGGACAAAAGCACGGAATGCCGTAGAAATGAGATCCCTGAAGCGTATGTGTGGTATGCCAAACAATGGTAAAACATGCATGATTATGTGAGATATGTGGACATTCGCAAAGAGTGCAAGGCTGATGTAAGCGTAATGAGTAAGATTAAGAAAGGGAGGCTTAGATGGTTTGGGCATGTCGAACGAACGAATGAAGAAAGGAGTGTGGAAGTGGAGTGTGGGAACGTGACAGGTAGAAGAAGTCAAGGACGCGCAGGAAGACATGGCACGATCAAGTGAACCAGATACTTGAGACGAGCTATGTCAAGAAACGGAATAACAGACGAGTATGTATGAGACGAAGTATGAATGTGAATAAGGCAAGAAATGTGTGCCAAGACCGAGCTGTTAAGAGGTCCGTCATCTCTGCCTACCCATGGAGGAAAAAGGCGTGATTAATTTGTCTTAGCAATAATTTTCTGATATATCTAAATAAAAGTATAAACTAACGCGATTGTACGATCATAAAATAATGGATGGAAATAGAACGCATCGGGAGCATCTCCTATCCCTATCCTATATTCCTCTACCTCTCTCCTTTAACTACTTATTAGTAGTAAAGAATAATAAAACTTATATCTCTCTCTAAGCAACTTTAAGATTTTAAAAGTTTTTTGGCTTAACCTTATTTGTATTGCATTATTGTATGAAAATATATTTGTATTGGTTTCTGTAGTCGAGGGGTAAGTTTCTCATCTGGTAATCTGTAGGTCGCGGGGTAAAAATCCTGTGCAAGTAAAGTTTATTTGATTAAGTTGTGTCACTTTTCACAATTGATTCATTAAAAATAATATACAGTATATTTGCGGTACATTCCAGATTAAAAGATGGTCTCAATATTGTCCTGGTGTAAGACCACCAACCAAAATGAGATGTCGCTTGAAATGGCTTGAACCGTGAGATAGCCAGGTACTTTCTCACCTTACTCTCCCGCACCTCCTTCGCCTCCCCACTACCTTAAACCTCACAATATACTACAATTGGGGATGCCATATTCTCAATGGCTCCAGATGGTTTGTAGCAGTTGGGACTCTTGAGCGGTATTCACATAAAAAAGCTGTTTGATTCCATTAAAGTTAAGTTTGATTTAATATATTCAGTTAAGATTTGTTTTTTCCAAATTTCCTTAAATCATTTAGCTAATATTTTAAGGCGCCCTTCAGGTGATGGGTTTTTACAAAAACGGCGCTGTATAATTTATCAATTTATTATGATTATAAACCGGTGAAACTACCCTCATAGCGTCGGCCAGTCTGCAGTCTAGAGCAAGGATAACCAACCTTTTCAAGACAATGTTCAGATTCTCTACTTTCAGAAGTTGGGTATAGATTCCAGGGTTCCATGACAAAACAGAACAACTATAAAACATACCATTGAAAAAAAGTGATGAATTTGAAAAAAAACAACACAACCTAACCTAACTTATTATTCTAACATGTTCTGTTTGTCGTAGTTTTCTTTTATCCGGTTTAAGGCGATGCCATATGTGGTAATGCAAAATCATGTGTTTTTGGTTTGAAAATTTGGTGGCCTAGAAATGTTTCAGATGCTTTAATTAAATACTGCGAGTAGAATACATCTTGGCCTTTGAAATAATCGAGAATTTTTTATGTAAGAGTTTTTATAAGCCCAGAAAAAAATAATGTATAGACCTATGAAAACTGCTTTAAAGTTCAAAATCTCCTACTTACGAACCCATTTTCGGTTATGATTTTATTGAATAATGTAGCAAATTAAGTTATTTATAAAATTATCGGAAAGAAATTTAATATTTATGCCTGAACATTCACAAAATAAAATAAAAGGCACTTTTTGGCCATGTTTTTTTCTTGCATAAATTAAAACAGGCGGATGGTATTAAGCGGGAATTTAAACATTATCGCCATCTACGTAAGGGTTGTTATTGATAGCGGCTCAATTTAAAATATTACACGACGTAGTGCATCGCCTTAATGATTTTAGAGTCTCGAAACCTTGTCAGAAATTTCTTTAGCTCGTTAGGAGACTAGATCTGAAGAGTAAGATACTTTCCGATCTATAAAAACAACTATAAGTTAATTTATGATAGGTTAGTATCCAGTTACAAAGACATTGGCAGGACATTTTTTATTAATTAATTTATTCACGCCTTGAAGGTGTTTACATGTAGATACATTATTAAAGGTAACTAAGTTACGTAAATAAATATTTAAAAAAATACTATGCACTTCCTGAACAACAGGGTGAATATTTTATATACCCTGTTATTCGGGACCCTACTGTTAAAAAGGTTGCGCATCACTGGTCTTGAGGTTCCTGGCCCCAAAATTCTATCATAATAGTGGAATGAGTTTTCTGTTCAGGGGTGGTGACTAACAACACTTAGCAGCTAATAGCAGTTGTAGAGCATAGTTTTCCCAAATTGAAATCGCTTATTTAAAAAAAAACTACTCATAAAAAGGTGCAGCCACGCTCAAAAGGGAATATTTCAACTAGTACTGTATGTACGCTAATTCGAAAAAAACGTTAACGGCGTTGACATCGACGGTTAACGGTTGAATTTAACCGTTAATAATTAACGTCAATGCGACGTTGAGAATTATTTCAATTGACGTGCCCGATATTATTTAACGCTTTTGTACGACTGCATTGGATATTTAAAATTTAACTTCAAATTCATATATAAATAAATTTCGCTCCTTTGCAAAAACAACTGTATAGTAAATGTATTTAACCTTAAATCCTTTTTATCCTTAAATAAATAAATAAACCTGATAGGTAAGCTTAGGGCGAAACACTTCCAGAATGACATTGAATAATGGATAAAATTGCCACTTACCACATTATTGCGGAAAAAAATCGGTTAAAATCATGTTTTATTGTGTTTTGTGAAGTTTTATTTTACAATATTAACACGTTATTTTTTCCTAAACTTATTGAAAAACTTAACTGAAGGCTCGTTAAGAAAATACTGACTTATTTTCTTCAGAGAGAAATGGGGAAATGTTATATATAAAATGTAACTTTTGTATGTGTACCCTTTTAATTAAGGAATTTAACAGTGTGATTTGTGTGTGGGGTATTTTACCCAATCACCCCCTTATTTATAAACGCGGTGAAGATCAGAACATTGAAAAACTGGACTCATTGCTATGGTGTTTGATTGATTAAAACGGTATTAAACCAGGCTCAAGGCCGGCTTTACCATACCAACATTAAACAGGCTGTAAGAATCTAATTAGTAAGACGGAAAATGTTTGACATATGAACCTAGTGAACCAACTCGACTCATTTCACCTTATTATTGCAACAATCCTGCCACTAATGCAGAACAAAAGTCAATAATATATCGCTTGTATAGATTAGGTAATAAATACTATGAAATCGATCACGACAGTATGTTATCATATAAAAGATGCATAATTATTACATTATCGTTACATTGATAATTAATAATCATTTATGTTATAAATGTTTGGCATAGTTGGCAATTAATTTTTATAATATTTTTATAATAAAATATATTTTTTTCTACCTTTTGTACTTGTATTTATTCTTTATACTTAACATAACTTTATATATAACCTTACACTTTAAACAGTAAATTAAACTTTACTTTATACTTAACTTTATACCGTTGATTATACTTTAAACTACATGCTGTATACTTTATTCCTTATACTTTTACACTTTATATTTATATTTATGTTAATGGCACATGTTGTGCCGTTCGTACTCAAATAAATAAATTTCATGACCATGACGTCTACTGGTAGTATTTTAAATTAAATAATCCAGAATAATTTATTCTAGGCGATCGAAATTTCGAACCTATGAATTCGTTAACTGCATTGACCGTTGACGTCATTTAGCGGTTATTTTCAACGACTAGAATTGGTTAACTGCGTTGACCGTTGACGTCATTTAGCGGTTATTTGCAACGACTAGTTACTTTTTGATACAGTACTAAATTCAAGGCGCACTTGGCACGAGGAGCTGTCTAACAGCTTAACGGTCCAACATACCTTGTTCAAGGGATAATTTAATCATAATTTAACTATCCCGACTCCCAGACAGAGAGGCGAGGAATTCAATTATGTAGCGCTGTGCAAGTGTTTGGAGTGAATCATACGTGCGATATTCTGTAGGAGGAAGGTAATTATATGTAGTGAGATGTGAGAGACAAAGGAAAAAAATACAGGAATTAATGGATAGTAAAGTATGTAAGACGGACACGTTGGAGACGTCACAGAAAGGCGTGGCCTATTTAAGGCGATGCACAACGACGCGTAACATTTTGTAAAATACTCATTTAAAAAATATATGTAGTATTTTTGCAGCAAGTTCCAGAGTGGCAGATAATCTCAGGAGTATCGGAGTTATAAAAATCGTGTAACTGTCGCTAGTACGCAGCTTGTTAGAATGCAATTCAATAGTGTGGTCCCCATACTACCAAATTCATATAAAAAATATTGAACGTGTGCAACACATAAACTCTAAATTCTTACTAAATACAGTTAAAATACATTCCCTAGAAAATAGAAAAAAATAAATTACCTACTTTTTATTTAAGATTATTTACTCCAAACTAGACTGTTGTGTACTCCTGCAACTCATAGATTTCAGAGTACCTACTCGAGCAACTAGGCAAAATATATTATTCTGCAACAATAACTTCAGTACCATATTTAAAAAGCGATTGCGTATATTTGTTGTTTTCTTGTTGTGAACCTAAAATTTTTTGTTATTTTTTTGTTGATGTTTTAAAAATAAACAATCCTTCTGTTTTCACTGTATTATGCACTAAATGATGTAAAATATGTATAATGTAAAAGCCCATCAGTTTAAATTAATAAATAAATAAAGTATCGTCCTGGTGTAAGACCACCGTTCAGAATTAAAACTTTGCTTGAAATGGCTTTTGCTGTGCTTGGTGACCAGATCTGAATAGTCAGGTACTTCCCAACCTTCCTCTTCCCCATGTCTTCCTCCTTCCCACTACCTTCAACCTCATAACATACCCCGATTGGGGATGGTAACTGGTTCCAGAAGGTTGGAAGCAGTTTCACACTTTCACAAAAAAATAAACTCCTTTTGTACATCCCTATAAGGTTTAAATTTCCAGTAAACATTTTATATATATTTTTAATCACTTATATATTTTTAATCCCTTATATATTTGTAATCACTTATATATTTTTAATAATTTATATATTTTACCCACACTCAGGCAGTGCCTTTCATTTCTTGTTTATACTATTTGTTATTATATATTATGTTATTATATACTATTATGTTTTATATGTTATTATGTATTATATGTGTAAAGAAAGGAGAATAAATAAAATTAAAAAAAAATAAAATTTAAAGAAACATACGTTGGCGAAATGTTTATAGGAATATGATTAAGGACATTCGTATTTAGTATCTTATGATTTTTCGCTTTCTTACAAGACGCGTGAGAAGGGAGATTTGGGAGATGACGATCTTCGATGATGTGCATATAATCTCTGACCAGTACTTTCACACTATACTAAGAATTATTAAGTTCTTGCTTCCAGGTAATAAATAAAACATAATTTTAATAAATTTAGCACTACTTTCGACCTTGTCTAGGAAAATAAAATTCTACCTCATGAATTTACCCACACTAACAGGTAATTATTGTTAAAAATAGCGTAAATTCCCCTAGTACGGAAGTTCTCGACACGCTCAACCCACTCACTCATCTGCTCGCGAGTCACTCAATTAGGTTAGAGTCACGGCTCACTCACCGGAAATACTTGTCCCGTCAGAGATAAGCAGAAAAATTCCCCTTGTCGGCAGATATTACAACAGTAATACACAACCTTTTAACTGTATGACCAATTTATCCATTTTCCAACTATTTATCTTATAAGATTCTTATGTAGGTACCAGTTTATAAGAAAGACGGCAATAAAGAACTTGATGGAAAAACTTTATGGCATATAAAACATGTATTCATATAAATCAAGAAACGCTGATTCTAAATATATAAGTTTTGTTATACTTATAATTACACGTAGAAATAATAAATCGTCATTTAAAAACGATTAAAAGCGTGAGATACTTAAACGCCCTGTGATTGGTCGGCGAGTTCTGACAGCGTGTCAACCGACGAAATCGGGTTGCGTATGACGTCACGTGTACCCCGAATAAATTAAGATTTGTAATCTGGCAGACACGCCGTTAATAAAAAAACGCATTTCGAGTCCAAGTTCGCCAATTTACGGAAAAAAGAAAAAGAGTAACTTTATTTTAAGACGGTGAAATGATATATCTGCACAGTTTTTTGTTCCATTTTGTTGTAAACTCTGGGATGACTGAACTTAATATTATACGTTAATCCGGATAACAGGAAAAAAACAGATCGATGACAAAAGAGAACATTGATGATTAAATATGTTTGGTTTCTAATAATAATTAGATAAGGTTAGATCAATCTTCAATGTTTCTTCAACTTTTGTTTTTCACTGTTCTTTTACTTTGTCATGGAACCGTTAATTTGGGCCAAGTCCGGATCGTGGGCAGCCGGTTATACTCCCCTGCAGCAGATACTAGATAGGCGCTAGCTTCATTAATCTCAAGTGGAAGATTTCACCAGAAATTCGGTTGAAATGAGATGGTTAATGGTTCACTGTTGTTTTTTTCGGTTTACTATCTAAAATTACTTGTTCGTCAGACTTTAGCTGTTGACAGGGACAGGAAACTACTAATTTATTTTCAACAATATTGATTCATTAATTATAGTTGATAACATAGAATGTTGGTCGGAAACCAGGCTATCATTTTTTGCAGTCGTGAAGGTATAAGTGACACATCGGTACGAGGTTTAACTCAGGGTCCAGATTCGTGGTTTCGAAATCATACGAAGCCAAATCTAATCAACCATCTTCCACGATTTGCAATCCCGCAAATTCCGCATCCCGCAATCCCGCGAGATTTCAGCAATATTTGAAACCGCAGATTTTAATGATGCCAGTTCCACCAACTAGTGTGGAATCAAAGAGCGTTTCGGGTTTTTGTGCACGGGTGACAGGATCTACGATCCTATTTTTTGTTTTCATTCTTAACATACTTATTACGTTCATTTTCAATGTCTATTTTTATATTACTAATACCAAAGATGATTAATCTCAAATAAATGTGGATATTTCTATCAGTCAATGCCAGTTGTGTTTTTTTATTTTTTTACCATTGTTTTTCCTAAAATACTTATAACCTATGTTACCTTTTCAATACATTTTTATAATACTACTAGTAACAAATCTGATTGATGCGAAAAGTCCTTCAAATTGACTTACTATTTTACCTTCTCATTATCTTTTTATAATGTTACTAGTAACAAGCTGATTGCTACGAAAAGTCTTTCAAATTTACTTACTATGTTACTTTGTCACTATCTTTTTATAATATTACTAGTAACAAAGCTGATTTCCTACTGATTGACTTACTATTGTTACTCCGATGTTACCTTTTCAAAGTTTTTAAAAAATAATACATAAAACAATATATACTATCAAAGATAATTGATACCAAATAATAAAAATGATGTTGGTATTATTTCAATTTAATACACGATCGATTTAATATGCAATCCCGCGGGATTTGCAATCCCTAATCACGCCATTTTATCAAAGTTGAGTATGCCTCAATTCAAAGCTGTGTAGAGTTCCAACTTCTTTGCATACCCCTGCACGGTAAAATTGTCATAGTCAGTGAAATAGTAACCGTACAAATACTAATTATACTGGAAAAGCAATCAAATGTAAACGTTATCCGCTAAAACAAACCGTATTACACCTGTGAAGGTGAATACATCCACAAACTGCACAATCCACCTTGCACGTTACGAGTGTTTCAAAGTGCAACTTTCATTTCCAAACTTCAAGTAGAACGAATAATAATAAGAAGAAGACTTGAGGCCCCTCCAAACTACTAATACTTGGCAGTGACTACCAATAGCCACTAGCAGAGGCGTGCACAGAATTTTTAATAAAGGTAGGCAAAAGAACTGCGAATTGATTTAAATTAAAAAACTTACACCCACTGCTACAGGCCTACCTGTCAGATCGAATATTCAAATAATCGCTACAATTATTTCATTCTCGATCGCACAACTGCATGAAAGAAAGCCAACATAATATGATTTTTATTTCGTTAAGTTGTACTAATTAATAATGGCAACAACAGATGATACTGATTGATATATTTATGATTTGTAACGAAATTTCGGCAGACTTTCGACACAAGAGTCCCAAGAATGGTCCCAACGGTCTGGAGCCAGTGAGACTATGGCATCCCCAATTGGAGTATGTGGTGAGGCTGGTAGTGGGGTGGAGAGGGAGATGGGGAAGAGGAAGGTGGGGAAGCTCTTGGCTATTCAGATCTGGTCAAAAAAACTCGGCCAAAAGCATTTCAAGCAACGTTCAAATTCTGAATCTTATCTTCCACTCTGGAAAGTGCCGTAATTACACTGTACAGTATTTTAAATGAGTAAATTGTAAAATGATACATATTAATAAAAAAAAATTGATTGCGCATGCCGGGAACTGAACCCGCGACCTCCAGCCTGCTAGTAGCCTTACCCCTTGACCACGGAGGTCGTCATAATTACACTAACACAAAGGAGACTTCTCTTGAATTCGCATTACACACAAATTTACATTCAAAATTTGAATAAGACATGTGAGTCAATTTGCGTACTTAGTTCGTGACTTGGACACGTTATTGTAGAGCGGTCGGTAGGGCATGCCCGGCGCTAGGATTTGAATTTGCGTGAATTTTTTAAAGTTTTAGATTGACTTTCGGAATAATTTTATAATTTGAATATTATTACTACGAGAGTACGGTAGGGTAGGTAATGCTTGTGACTATGAGGAATGCACGCCCCTGGACCCTAGACTACAGCCTGTCCCGAAAGTGCTTCGGTGGCTCTGGTGCAAGTAGCGCGGCGCTAATGCAGGCAAATGCAATGCGAAGAGGCCGGCTCCCGGGTCTTACTTACTTTTTGAACACGGGGTGCAAGGTGCATTACTGCCAGAAGTAGCCATGGTTCTAGAATTTCAATTCGGGTTAGGTTCAGTGGGGTAACAATCTCCCGGCAATGGGCTTTCCTCCGGGGTTAGGTTATTTAAAATGCAATTGCCCAAAGAAAAATAGCGTTGAATGATCACCTGACTATTTAGATCTGATTATTAAACCAATCTAAAGCCATTTTAAGCAACGTTTCGAATCTGAATAGTATCATATCTGTAAGTGGAAGATACTCTCAGTATCGCCCAGGTAAAGAACACCATTCAGAATTGAAACTTTGCTTTAAGAGGAACGGCTGCACGGCCCTTTTCATACAAAACATAAATTTGGACTTTAAGCTAAAATAACCAACAAACTGAAAAATAATTTTTTAAGCAAAAGGTACAGCATCTAGTATGGATATTAACTATTTTTATTACTATTTTTTTTAAATTATGGATACAGGCCATTAAAAAATTCAATTTTGATTGATTTTAGAGGCGATTTTGGCATTTTAAAAATAATCTTGCCCTACATACCTGTGTTAATAAAAAAAACGTAGTAAAAAAGGGGTTATGTGGGGTAGAATTTTTTTAAATTTATATACGACAAATTTAACATTATATTTAATATTTTACATAAATCGATCGCAAAATTTACGCTCACCCTATATTTACCCTATATTTACCCTATATCTACGCTTTATTTTATTAATTTTTCTTTTATTTTATTTTTCAACATATTTTTATAGTAAATACAGGAACATCCCCACCTTCCTCTTCCCTACACCCCCCTACCCTCAGCTGCACAACATAATCATACCCCAATTGGGGATGTCAAAATTGCCATTGAAACTCTTGTGCGGTACTAATTCCCGCCATTCGAAATTTGAGCTATCTTTTAGTATAATACTCCCGCGCAAGCGCAAACGATTCGTGCATATTCCGATGTGCACAAAACTTTGTTATACTATAATACGGAGACAGCACCAGGCGGTGTCGAGACAACTCGACCGGCCGAAACGGTGACATGTTCGAGATAGATTACGTTCCTAACGGCAAATCACGTGTTGGAGCAGTGCGGATATAATAATATAACTCATCCCGTGCACTATCGACACATGCGCGAAGCGCCTTGAGGGCAAGTGAAGTTTGCAAAACTTAAAAATGCACAATCCAATGCGTACGATATAGATTACAATGTTAGTGTTATAACTTGGCACTCGTGCGCGGTGAATTTAAACGGTTTTGCGATATTTTCAGCGATGAATTGAGTCCTTTACTCTAGAAATGATAATATTGTGAAAGGTGACGGAGCAGTTGTTCAATTATTTTACAAAAACCATATGAATTAATTTACTGTACCTGTATTACACACTAGGTACAGTGAAATGCACTGCTGACAATTTCAGTCACGAGCCACCCCCTGGTACGTAGGCACTCATTACTATAAAGGCTGGTTTACTCAACTCGGAAATCTAAATAATACTTTGAGGTCAAGTTCCATTTGACTGCTGTTTTGCGATCAACCCTCAACTCTGAAGGTTTCATTTAGCGAGAGAACAAAAGCTTAGAGAGTAGAGAATGAATTTCTTAGAATGAATGAAACAACCTTTGGTTATAGAAGATTTTAAATTTTTAAAAAGAAATTAATATTTTGTTTTGAATATTACCATCAAAAATACTAATTTTGGTTGTGTGTCTGTTCTGCGTAACTCTGTTTCAATGAACTCGGATTTGCTATGAATTTATGTGTCATTTTAGAAATTGGAACTGATTATGTGAAGATTTCAGACGAGTAATAAATTATCATTGTTTTAAAATATTTTGCAGAAAATAGTTTTATTTTATTTGAATTTTATTTTATTTCGATTTATGCCCGGACTTTAAGAACAGAATATACCTAGCGAGTTATCGGAAATTATACACAAAGTTTTTAAAGCATGAAATAACGTTAAGCTGAACTAAATATTAAACAACATTAGTAAAACATGTAACAGTAACATAAAATAATATAGAAACTAGAACAATACTACAACTAACAGTTTAGGGAATTCAATTATTGTAATTGTGTATTTATTACCATCAAACGCAGTATATTATTTGTTTAAGAAATAACTAAAATTTTATAACTTTACACAATAATAATTGTAATATATAAGTTCTCCTCTCCTAAACACAAGCATCTGTTTTATTAGGAGAGTGTATGTAATATAATAAAAATCAATATTATTACGTAAAAAAAATAAGACCGGAAGTGGTAAAAACATTTCCTAAATGTGGCCAGGATTTGAGGGTTATTACCGTACGATGTAATATGTATGTGTGCATAAAACTAAAACATAAAAGGTTTACAACTCCTGTAGATTCTATATCCCTGAAGTAGGTACTAGACTGCACAATGTACTAGGATGTAATGTGCACTGTGCTTTAGGCTTCAGCTTTTGGCTTTAGGCGCAAGTGGCGAGCGATAAGCGGCCGGTGTAATACGGCCTTGAGGTTTTCAACACCAAGGAGTTTTAAGGCGGGTTAAAAGGCTCAGCCAACTTTGCAGTGGCGAAATAGCTGTCTATGCAACTTGAAATACATTACTAGAAGATAAAAGTTTGTATAGCTGTCAGAGTACAGGCCAAATAAGGTACATGTACAAAAGTAATGTTTTTCGGACTTACAGAACTAATTTATTTTATTATATTCTTTATAATTATTGTTATTTTCTGCCATGGAAAACTTTTCATGTATTTGTATAGCAATTAAAATTTAAATGAAAGGACGAGGGAGGAAACACAGAGGCCGGCAAATCGTTCCACAGCCGATCTGTTAAACTCAAGAACGAGTCGTAGAAACGTATCGTTCTCACGTGACAAAGTGTCGAATGAACAAACAAATGGGCGCGCGTTTGGCACGTTTCCCAACCGGTTCCGAAAGAGTCAATGACGCTAGTTCCTCGGAGCATCTTCCATTGGAATACCGGTAGGAGAAGGACAGCATTCAATGTGCTCTAATGATTGCAGTCCGTTTGTTAAGACAGGGGAATCTATCAAACGGACCATTCGATCTCTAAATTAGAAGTGGCTGCCAAATTCAAATTCAAAAGAGGGCAGCCAAATTAGAGGTGGCTACCAAATTCAAAAGAGGGCAGCCAAATTAGAGGTGGCTGCCAAATTCAAAAGAGGGCAGCCAAATTAGAGGTGGCTGCCAAATTCAAAAGTGGGGCGCCTTTTCGGTTTATACAGGGTCAGCAGTTGGATACTATTATAATGGCATATTTATTCATTAATTTATATAATCCATAGAATCCGTACAATGATAAACTTTAAGGATAAGTAGGTAAGCAGATATCAGGAACGCTAGAATGTACATTCTAGAATATCTCCAGAAAACGGTATCATTATTAATTTCTAAACCTTGCTTCGTTTTATTCACACAAACCACCAGACCAAATCTTATAACGTCTATTATCAATCTCATGTATTTACCTCAAACAATGTTGCCATGAGCAATATTCACGAGATATTATTTCGCGATGACAAAGCGGTGTTGCCAATATCCATTTTGTTACAAAATATAGGCGCGGTAAATCGCAACGATAATAAACAAAAGCAAAATGGCAGCCCCGAACAGCAACCGGATGAAAATCCAGCCCCGGTATAATATTGTAGTATTATTAACTATTCAAGTTTAGTTTCCTGTCGAATAAATTAAATAGATCCACCCCTGGGCGACGAAGCGATGATTTTCCGATACCCAAAACTAATTTTAAATACACCCCTGTCGTTTCAATAACATTGCAAGCTTTGTGGGGTAGGGCCCGGATCGAAAAGGATTTGTGGATCTCTAGTGATTTAGACACTTTATAAAAAAGTTTTTGGCATTACTATCGCATAAAATGACTACCGCACAACAATCTCAACTGGTCCCACTCGGCTGGAGCCAGCGATATTATGGCATCCCCAATTAGGGAACGTTGTGAGGCTGAATGACTACCGCACAACAGTCTCAACTGGTCCCACTCGGCTGGAGCCAGCGATATTATGGCATCCCCAATTAGGGAACGTTGTGAGGCTGAATGACTACCGCACAACAGTCTCAACTGGTCCCACTCGGCTGGAGCCAGCGATATTATGGCATCCCCAATTAGGGAACGTTGTGAGGCTGAATGACTACCGCACAACAGTCTCAACTGGTCCCACTCGGCTGGAGCCAGCGATATTATGGCATCCCCAATTAGGGAACGTTGTGAGGCTGAACGACTACCGCACAACAGTCTCAACTGGTCCCACTCGGCTGGAGCCAGCGATATTATGGCATCCCCAATTAGGGAACGTTGTGAGGCTGAACGACTACCGCACAACAGTCTCAACTGGTCCCACTCGGCTGGAGCCAGCGATATTATGGCATCCCCAATTAGGGAACGTTGTGAGGCTGAATGACTACCGCACAACAGTCTCAACTGGTCCCACTCGGCTGGAGCCAGCGATATTATGGCATCCCCAATTAGGGAACGTTGTGAGGCTGAATGACTACCGCACAACAGTCTCAACTGGTCCCACTCGGCTGGAGCCAGCGATATTATGGCATCCCCAATTAGGGAACGTTGTGAGGCTGAAGGTAGTGGAGAGGGAAAGAGAAAGGTGGGGAAGTATCTGGCTAGATCTGGTAACCAAACACGGTTATAGCCATTTGAAACAACTTTTCGATTCTGAACGGTGGTTTTTAACTAGAGCGATCTGAGAGAATCTTTCACTCTAATAATATATAAAAATCAACAGTCAATGAAATTTTGTAAATTTGTATGTTTGATTCCAGCTTAAAATATAGGATAGTTTTGGACACAAAAGATTTAATTTTTAATTTTTTTTTTTTTTTCAGATATCTCATCCAAAACAAAAATACATGCAACCACAAATTTTTACCACTCTACAAAGAAAGCAGTCTAACCACCTTCAACATACCAACTAGAACTACTCGATCGAAATTTCTTTTCAATTGCAACAATAATATCAAGACTAAATCATTTAGATACTAGCATGTAGGTACCTAGATTACATGCACTTGGCAACACTTTGACAGAATTTGTAGATGTGTTCAACTGCACGGAATATAGTTACAAGAAGAGTTATTATAATAATATATCTCAGTAATAATAACAATTACGGTTATCATTATACTTTTCTTCTGCATTCTGGTTCTATATCATTTCAAAAGAAAATTATACTTTTGATTCTTGTTTTACTTTCTAATATAATATATATAAATAAATAATATTCATGCTTAAATAAGAATATGCATAAATCATGATTACTCGTTATTTACATTATCTAAATAGGGTTGAACCAATTTGGTTTTGAATGTGTCAAAATTTAAATCGAAAATATCAGCGACATTTTTTTTTTTTTTTTTTAAAAGAAAGACAAACATTTCCAGGTTACGAATAACCCAACAATGTTTGAAAATCTCCTACTACCACCACAGAAAGCCGAAAATGTTGCTTGTGTTGTGATGGAGGACTTAGCCAGCCGAGGAATCGAACACGCGACGCTCGGGTGAGACCCAAGCGCTATGCCCACTCAACCACTGACCGGACATCTATAGGGTTTTTCAATAAGAGGTGTTATTTTGAATAGCCCGCTATTTCGGTAGATGTTACTTTTGAAGCTGTCATTAAAAATTATATACATAATAAAATAAAAGAAGTGATAAGGATAAGAAGTGATGTGTAGTTTGTGGCAAGTGTGTGTTTATGTATATAAAATAAATTAAAATTTAATTTATATACATAATAAAATAACACCTGTTATTGGAAAACCCTGTATTAGTTAATTGCCAAGTCTACGTATTCTCTCCATAACAAAATTAAACACTAAATTATTGTTGAAAAATAATATATTCCATTTAGTATTTTTTATTTTATTAATACATAATTTAGAGGGTACATATGGTTTTTGTGATATTTCACCCTCCATGCTAGGGATGACCCTGTGTTATGGCTGGTGAATTTTACAGCTTGTACAGAATCTAGTATACTTCGTAGGTATATGTAATGATGTAGAGATAATGCTTACAAAATGATCTTAAGTTTTTAATTACATGGTTTTGGCTAATTGGTCAACTTTAAGAAGAGCAGCATGGAAAGGCAACGCGTGCAGTATAACAACGCATACCTCATGATGTTTGGCCTCCCCAGATACTGCAGCGCTTCCAACATGCTCACGGAAGGGCGAGTACCAGTTTTTGCTGCCTCCATAAGAGTCCGCGTAGAGGCAACTCCAAAAATGTCCTTATCGTGGAATCCCGCCAGAGTCCAGACTCAAGCATCGCAGCGCACTGGAGAAAGGTGTTGGTCCCGTTAATCTAATGTTTAGCGTCTTTGAAAAAATATTTTCTTATTATTGTATTTAACCGTTATATGTAATAATTTTTAATATTGAGCGGGTTCGTGGACTAGCAAGGAAGGGGGCGAAAGCACTACTTGCGGGATCCAAGCCGGCCGTAGGCATAGCAGCTTGCCACACCAAAATACATATTGAAAGGTGGGTCAAATCCCGGCACTGAGAGGAACGGGATAGGGCACCCGGAATGAGGTAATCCAAAGTACTCATAAACAGACCAGACCCAAGGCGAACCAGACAACTACTCAATATGGACAGCGCACTCACTGAGGGAACTGGTAGGACTACTAACGGGACACTGCCATCTCAGGAGACACATGCAGTTGTACGAAGTGTAAAACACCAACAGAATCAGGAAATGTGAAGAGGATGAAGAGACTCCAATTCACCTTTGATGCCAATGTCCCACTCTGTTCGGAACAAGGCTCAGATACCTGGGAAGACACATTGTAGAACCTGAAGACATAGCCATATGTCCAATGACAACCCTAGTGAACTTTATAAAGGGGACCGAATTACTGTTAAAGGAATAAGGTAAAATGGGAGATAGCACGATGGGCCTATGGCCTAAGTGCTCACGGGAACATTACGTCAACCGTCTCCTCGAAGAAAAAATAAATAAAAATTAAACAATTTTTGTATTATTATTGTATCGAATTATGAAGAAGTACATACATCAAATATGGTACTAATTTATAATAATCCCAACAACCCTGTATTACCACCCAAATAAATTTATCGCTATATACACTCGTAATAATAAAGGAGAGTAAATCGCAGTGGGGTGAGTCTACGAATAACGCTACAACCATTAATTATAATTAATATTATTGATATAATTAAGGCCTGTTTCTTTGATAATGCAGTAATGATAGATCTCCGACAAGAAAATCGCTAGAATATAGGTACGTACCGATTTAAAAGAAGTGATAATAATAATAATTAGATAATTTATATAGCTGCGTTTTTTGTGAAAAATCACCCGAAGGGCACTGAACAATTTATCACGAGTTCCTGGGCTCTATTTAATTTTATTATTTACAAACAGATACAGAAAAACATACTTTCCTGGCAGGTCACTTCAGATAAACACACTTTTATTAAAAAGTTTACGACTTTGCACGCAGAGGATACTACAGGGTGTTAAAGGACGTACTTTAGTTACTTTGTAAACGATAATTCTGTCTCCGGTGACTTTTTATGTTTTTTACAAAAAAAAATAAATTCTTTTTACAAACATTTTTTTAAATTTCCTCAGAAAAAGAATTTAGGAGTAGGAGGTGAGTATTATTTGTTCAAGAAAGAATTTTGATATACCCCGTGAAAGTGTTTGATTATTTTCATCTGAAGTAAAGAACAATAAAAGTATTTTAAAAATTGCAAATTTACTTTGCGGCAATATTTTAAATAAAATAAAACCACACTTTTTATAAAAAAATATCAAACCGAAAAGAAAGGTTTCTTTATCAGATACAAAGTATATGAACACATAGTAATAGATAGACAAAAAAAAAATATTGCCTCTGTATTATTTGTAATATGTTTATCTTGTTGTCTCCTTCTTTATGTATATACTTGCTGACGTGAACCCGGAGTTGCACGACTTTTCTATACTTTGGGATATATCGTACATATAAAACTTGCGGAAGAAATTCTCTAAATGATAGTGGAAATAACATTAGTATTGTAATAAGTAGTTGTTACACTTTAACGTGCCATGTCTTCCTCGGGTGTCCTCGACTTCTCTTCCACGTCATACATTCTCCTTACACCCCTTTCTTCGTTCATCACAAACGCCACATTCTACCACACATAAGTATTTGCTTTTGCCATGTCTTCCTTGTGCGTTCCTGACTTCTTCAACAATTACTTCCACGTCATACATTCTCCTTACACCCCTTTCTTCGTTCATCACAAACGCCACATTCTACCACACATAAGTATTTGCTTTTGCCATGTCTTCCTTGTGCGTTCCTGACTTCTTCAACAATTACTTCCACGTCATACATTCTCCTTACACCCCTTTCTTCGTTCATCACAAACGCCACATTCTTACCACACATAAGTATTTGCTTTTGCCATGTCTTCCTTGTGCGTTCCTGACTTCTTCAACAATTACTTCCACGTCATACATTCTCCTTACACCCCTTTCTTCGTTCATCACAAACGCCACATTCTACCACACATAAGTATTTGCTTTTGCCATGTCTTCCTTGTGCGTTCCTGACTTCTTCAACAATTACTTCCACGTCATACATTCTCCTTACACCCCTTTCTTCGTTCATCACAAACGCCACATTCTACCACACATAAGTATTTGCTTTTGCCATGTCTTCCTTGTGCGTTCCTGACTTCTTCAACAATTACTTCCACGTCATACATTCTCCTTACACCCCTTTCTTCGTTCATCACAAACGCCACATTCTTACCACACATAAGTATTTGCTTTTGCCATGTCTTCCTTGTGCGTTCCTGACTTCTTCAACAATTACTTCCACGTCATACATTCTCCTTACACCCCTTTCTTCGTTCATCACAAACGCCACATTCTACCACACATAAGTATTTGCTTTTGCCATGTCTTCCTTGTGCGTTCCTGACTTCTTCAACAATTACTTCCACGTCATACATTCTCCTTACACCCCTTTCTTCGTTCATCACAAACGCCACATTCTTACCACACATAAGTATTTGCTTTTGCCATGTCTTCATTGGGCGTTCCCGAATTCTTCAACCATTACTTCCATGTCATATATTTGCCTTATATCCCTTTCTTCGTTCATTACTTACGTCTCATTTTACCACAAATAATCATTTGATTCATGTCTTCCTCGGGGGTCCCCGACTTTTTCTATCGTCTGTTTCCAATAACATTAATTACATTATTTTCATAGTTTCACAAACGACGTTTGGCGAAGAAAGGAGTCTTCCGATGCTTGAGGACAGTAAACTTGTTTAAGGTATTATAAATAAAAAAGTATTTGTTCAGCATAATCTTTTTAGAACACTCTGTAGGCAGAAAGGTAAGTAACTTGAATATACAGGATCGCACTTATCTAAAACAAAGCTCCGAAGGCGCCCGTAATAAATATTCAACAAACTTGACGGAGGGGGGATTTCAAAGGCAGAAATTAGGGGGTGGGGGTGGAGGGGGCAGTGGAAGGCTGGGAGATTCAAATACCGAACGGTATTTATGTAGATGAGGACGGAATGGTTAGTGCTGCCGTGATGAGCGGCGGGAGATTGGCTGATAGTTGGAAGATTCTTTATGAGAATCGGCATCATTAATTGGGAGTTTTTGGTAGATATAGGGGTGCGGAAGATAGAAGTCCCGATAGAAATACTTTTGAAATTATCGATATATTAAGTAGATATCAAGTAGTAGGAGAGGGCACCCGGAATGAGACAATCCAAAGTATGCATAAACGGACCAGACCCTAGACGAACAAACCAATTACTCAACATGGACAGAAACTCACTGAGGGAACCGGTACGACAACTAACGGAACTCTACTGGTTCCACGATAACTCAACACAATGACAATTCAACACATTAAAAGTGATATAAATTCATTAAATGAGAAGAAAAAAAAACTAACATATAAACCTAATTTATAAAAACCTACCTTTACCGATACAGTTATTCATAGTACTTCAAAATATCCCATTTCCTATAAACATTCTGCTATCCATTCCATGGTTCACAGACTTGTCAGTATTCCGCTATCTAAAGTGAAGCAGAAATTAAAGCCGCTTTTTATACCAATAATAACCTAGGTAAACTTTTGATTAATTCAAAGGATAAAGAAAATAATTTAAGTAATTCTGGTTTCTATAAACTTAAGTGTAATGATTGCGAAGCATTTTACATTGGTAAAACTGCAAGAAATGTTCAAATTAGGGTAGTTGAGCACTTGAGATGCTTAAGAGGAAGCTACAAGCCAAAAATGTGTATATTCTTCGTAACTTTATATTACCTATAGGTAATAAGCGTTAAAATCGCTTGACAAACGGAGTCTAGAAACGTTCGATTTCAAGCACAAAACTGTTTTTTATTTATTTTGTAAATAGTTTTATAGGAAAGCAAAAAAGTTAATCAAGTGAAAATGTCACAGATAATCTTAGCTATAAAACTGTATTTTTTAAAAGTTGTTTACTTTATGCCTTCATACATTTCTATTGAAAAAAATTTTTTTTTAGTAGTTTGCAATAATATTTTTTATTGAGTAATTTATTTTTTTCAAGTGAAACTGTCAGAGATAATCTTGGCTATAATACCTACTGTATTTTTTAAATTTTGTTTCCTTTATACGTTCATACATTTCTTTTGAAAAAATATTTTTTTTGTAGTTTACATTTATATTTTTTATTGAGTAATTTATTTTTTATTTGTATTCTACTCAAGCGAAACGATAGTAAAACCGTCAATTTATCTAAAGCATATTTTTTGGTATTCATAATGCACACCAATTCGTTATAAATATTAATCAAAATAGTAATTTGGCATTTAGCTTCGCCAAACAACATAGATTTTTCGGAATTTGCAACACATTTAACAGATAAAGATCACTTATTTAATAAGTTTTCGTATTACATAGAAACGGGATAGGTCTACGTCTTAATAATTTAGAAGCACTAGAAATAAATAAAAAAATCCCCAAATATCAATTTATTAAATAAACAATTAGATTTAACAAACAGTACAGTACTAGAAAAATCTATGTTGTTTGGCGAAGCTAAATGCCAAATTACTATTTTGATTAATATTTATAACGAATTGGTGTACATTATGAATACCAAAAATATGCTTTAGATAAATTGAAGGTTTTTCTATCGTTTCGCTTGAGTAGAATACAAATAAATAAAAAAATTACTCAATAAAAAATATAAATGTAAACTACAAAAAAAATATGTTTTCAAAAGAAATGTATGAACGAATAAAGGAAACAAATTTTAAAAAGTGATATAAAGTCATTAGAAACGATGATATTTTTTTTTAAACCTAACCTAACCACTGGAGCGACCACGCGAAATAAATAATGTTGCCTCGATTGCTCGAGATATCCAGACGATCATTTTTTTAATTTTTCGCCAACATTAAAAAAAAACATAACATAGAATTTTTACATGGAGTCATGCAAACTTCTTATGATGCTATATAGCCAATAAGTTTACCTGTATTTTACCGTTTTTTTCATTTTTGTAGGCTTTGAGATCACGAGATAATTTGCAATTTTTTTCAATAAAGCAATCGGAGGCATTTAAATTGGCGCATTTATATTACCAAAAGCAATCCAGTGGTCCTACTTAATCCAGTTAATAAAGTTTTTGTTTCATCACTTTCCATGACTTTATATAACTTTTTAAAGATGTGATGAATTATCATTGTGATGATTTATCCGGTCACCCATTATTATTATGTCATGCGATGTTATTTATTGCATAAAATGAGAAGAGGCGGCTGGTGTTAAGACACGAATACGAATGTTAGAGGGAGCGCGCTAATATTAAAAAAAACGGTAATAATTAAGCGAAAATGGTGAATATATTTAATAAAACACGACTCGTTTGAAATAGAGCAAAAATCTCTCGACAAATGCTTTAGTTGCATTTAAAGATACAATGTGAATTTTACCATGCCTATAACATATTATAAAGTAACAAAACGTGTTTTCAATAATTTTCGGAGCTTACTTTGCGATATTTTTCTATCGAAGGAATTTCATATAATTAACGTTTCAGCATAACAAATGTATAAATATTGACATACTTGTTATAAATCAGTAATTTATTGATTTTTGAAATACACGATGTATGCAATAATCATAACTTTTTCTATTTTCAGTACAGTCCAGCCCCGATGAATGTAAAACTATTTACAGAAATAAACGCAGAAAAATGAGCATGTTAAAAAAGTGACAGCATGCCAATTTCCTGATAAAATATTAGTCACTTAGAATATATCGAAACATGTTCTTTTCCTAATACATACATAATGCGACCATATCAGAATGTCAATATAAAAAAAATCGTTTTAGACTGATAATTTGTTAGGAACTCTTTTAATTCATTCGTTATAGGCCTACAGTCCCAATTTTAATAGGAAAACGAATATTTGATCAGATATTTAATATTTATTTTTCGGAATAACTTTATTGAGTAAAACCATGTGACCGTTTCCTTTTCTGATTTTTCTGTTTCAGATTTTCGTTTAGAAATCACTAATATTGTCTTCAATATTTAGATATTTAATAAATTAACAGTATGTTTTCTCCATGTTTATATTTGATTAAATACAAGATTCATGCAATATTATAAGTTTTTAACTGCGAACGATACAACCTCTATCTCCTTCATCTTGATATGTGTAAAATACAACCTACTTCTTTTTCTTCTTTCTTGGTAGTTTTGCGATGCTACTTAAATTTCGTTTCCAACCAAAAACTACTCTTCATTTTCCATTTATTCTAACTTATAATTTTATCTGGGTTAATTCCAACGTCATTCATTTTTAATATATCTAATCAATTCCCGGCATATCACCGAATTTCATGCAGCAAACAGGGTGGCCCATAAAAATCCAACCACCCTCAACATTTCTCAGTCTTATCACCCCCCCCCCCCCCCCCCGGGCAAGCCACCCTGAGCGACCCCGACGAAAGTCTTAAGTATTCAGTTAGGCTATAAAATATAAATCCTTAGAGGGTCACTAGTAGTACTGGAGGAAGTTGGTAGGTACTGAGTAGGTAGTGTGATTATTTATTGCCCTTTCGAATTTGGAATCCTCCCTTTCGCACAATCTATTATAATCTCCCCCCCTTTCTGGAACTATCGACAGTTGAGAATCTAGGTTTATGACATTTTTAGTTTCTTAGTTCGGGTCGAGGACGATGGAGATGTCTTGTACGGGGTGATTGGTTAATGATGCGATATATATTAAAGAAATAAGAGAAAGATTTACAAGCAAAAAATTACATAAAAATAACTATAAATATTCAAAACTGCGATTATTCGCGCTTTCAATTTATTGGAAAATGAGGTAAAACTATTAATTAAAAGACGAATAGAAGAAGTAGTTGCTACTAAGAAATTGTCAAAGGAATCGAGGCTATAAGTCCACAATGGAGTTGTGGTACAAGGAAAGCTTATCACTTTGTGATTTGATGAGTTTTCTTTTTTATTTATTTAGACTTAATTAATAAGCAAAAAAAATTTATAAACCCACTTTTAAATATTTTCCCACTATTTGGTCTTTCCCGTCTAACAATATTGTAATTCCCAATTCTGAAAAACTCCGTCCACTTTTACCCCTCCCCACTTCTTCCACTGTTCAATTGTAATCTATATTTATTTTTTTAACTTAAGTATATACTTGCTCCTGATGATGTTAACATTGTTCATGAAACATGTACAGGTTATATATATTAAAAATGATGTAAACAAAGTTATTTTGTGTATTATTCTAATAATATTAATAATTCGAATTAACTCAACCGTTAATTTCATATAATTGTAAATTTGTTTGTAGGTTCCGTTTCTGCTTTCGAATATATGCTGCATCCAGTTTATTATTCTAGTAAGCCTTTCTTTGACTAGATGGCTAATTTTTACTAGGTGGCTAACTTTGACTGAGCTTTTCAATATTATTGTACCTACCTGCAAAAAGAAAGATGAAAAAATAAATTCTCATTGAGATATTGATGTTTCTATGGATAAATGATGTAATTTCTTATTTAAAACAAAACCAAATGGTTACTCTAAATATAGTACGGTTTATAATTAAGTAGGTAGGTATTTAATTACTTACTTACAAATCTTCTGACTTTAATTCAAATTTTGATTTTGATTTACCAAATACTTCATTTCTACAACATTCAGTCTACTTTCATCCTTCTTCCACTAGTTCCATACCTCACTGCCATCAGGGTAGGAACCAGCACTCAATTGTAGACTGCTAGCTTCGTGGTTATTTTTTTTAATTTTTTTTTTTTTAATTCCTTTATTTTTCCCAATTTTTACATTAATTACATACAATATTATATAAATCAATAAGAATAATGGGAACCCACTAAGGCGCAGCCTGTGCGTGGGTAATATATTTAAGTTATTATTTTATTGTACCTAGAAATAAACAAATTGTGGGCATATAAAATAAAAACAAGATTACATTTTGTATAAGCGTTTTGTATAAAAAGTGTTTATAATAGTGTATAGTGAAGTTATAAGTGTTTATTGTAATATATGTAATATATGGTGAATATTTTATGAGAAACATAAATTGATACAAATTAAATAAAAAAAGTTTCAACTGCTGTGTCGAAAAGCCATAATTTTAATTCTTTTAAATATTGAGGAAGTTTAGTTATCACTTGAATATTTTTCGGTAAAAGATTGAAAGTACGAGGTCCAATGAAACTGCAGTGTGTTTGCATTTGTTTTGTGTTCGTTTGGGGAGTATAAAATACATTATTATTTCTAATTTTGGTTCTGTTTTCATTTATTTAGAATTTATTTTTGTTTTTAAAGATGTATTTCATAGTTTGCAAAATAAATAGTTTACGGAGACAGAATAGTTTAGATTCTTTGTATAACTCATCCGTTGAAAATGTTCTTTTCCGACTATACATAACTTTGATGATATAATTTTGAATTATTTGTAAAGGTTTGATATGTGCATTAAGCGCACCGCCCCATCCTATTATTCCGTATATGAGTGAAGATTGCACCAAAGAAAAATAAATAATTTTCAGTTTTTCAACATTGAGCACTTCTTTTAGTCTGTAAAATGTGTATGTAAGATATCTTAATTTACAGACGGTATTATTAATTTGTGACTGCCAATTTAATTTTGTATCAATAACAATACCTAAATATTTAATCTTTTCAACTTTTCCGAGTTCAAAGCAAGATGAGCATATTTCTTGATTACAGTTAACGTTATGTATTCGAATTTTAAGGTTATTAGGGGGTTTATTTTTACTATTTTTAGAAAAGGTTAGGTAAAATGTTTTATTATAGTTTAAGAAGAGTCTATTATTTTCTAGCCATGATGAGACATATGTAATACATTTTGTTGCCTTCAAAAAAGTTTCATTTAAAAGTTATTCAATCTATACATGTATAATTATATGTAAGAATTGAAGGAGGTGGGATTAGGCGCGAAATTGAATAATCTGAAAATATGGGTGACCGGATAAATCATCACAATGATAATTAATCACATCTTTAAAAAGTTTTATAAAGTCATGGAAAGTGATGAAACAAAATCTTTATTAACTGGGTTAAGTAGGTTAGGTTAGGTTAGGTTAGGTTGAAAAAAAATTCAAGAGTTATCATGGAACTGAAAATATGTTGCCCGTTGTATGCAATTATGCGGTGCTGATTGCTAACAGCAAGGAAGATCTATAGTTTATCGGGCCTAAGATGAACGAAGTATATATGAATAATGAGTTAATGGTGAATGGAAGTAAGTTTAATGTTATAGTGTTTAAAAGAAAGAGTACGAAAACAGTGCGCAATATAGTTGTGAATGATGAATACTTGGAGCAGGTGGATGAGTTTGAGTGTTTGGGAAGTATATTTACGAGAGATGGGAAAGCTGATAGATATTTAATTGGGTAAATGCAGGTAACTCCATTAATGAAGGACTGAACGCGGTTAGCGGTAGCAAAAAATTATCCAAAGAAGCAACCTTCTATGTAATGGGTAATAAGCATTTCAGTAAATGTATGAGATTTTAAAACACTGTGTCTTTCTTTAATCGTTTTTTAATATTTCACATAGAGTATCAGACACCCTGTTGAATTAGATATGACACACTTCTATAGTTATTATCACTTTGCGTAGAAGAATTGAGAATTTGTGACATCAGCCATCGTCAACATTTTCATAAAATGATTCATTAACGACTCCATACTAAAAACCCTTACTGATGTTATACTTGGCAATAAAAAAATAAATAATCACCAAATATAGACTTAATATCAGCAGTAGAATCAAAGGAACATTAATGCATCCGAAGCATTCTAAAATTTATTATGACTCGTAATTAGGGACTATAAATATGCAATAAGATATATTGTTAAATAAGTCCTAAAACGGGGATGAAATATATACGAACAACAAGTGACCGGTCAGTGGTTGAGTGGGTATAGCGCTTGGGTCTCACCCGAGCGTCGCGTGTTCGATTCCTCGGCTGGCTAAGTCCTCCATCACAACACAAGCAACATTTTCGGCTTTCTGTGGTGGTAGTAGGAGATTTTCAAACATTGTTGGGTTATTCGTAACCTGGGAATGTTTGTCTTTCTTTTAAAAAACAAAAAAAAAAACAAACCCAGATAAAATATGCGATAAAAGAAAAATAATCATAGGAACTAGACATTTCACAGTTTTTTTTATTTCATCAAAAAAAAAATTATATAATATATTTTTAGTAAGTTATATACCTATATGTAAGTTAATAACAATGAAATTGTTGAAATAATAATATTACAATAATAGAACAGTTTCTAATAGAAGAAAAAGTAAATATGTATGTAAGAGTGTAATATAGAAATGGCATAATATACTATATTTTAAGTTGTGCAAAACCTGCCTCACTAGGCGAACCCGTATTGAGGTAGAATTTTTAGTTAATTATTTCTCCATTTTGTCTATGTTTTACTTATAAATGTTCAGTATAGGTTCCTATACAGTAATACATTATTGTTTGCATATACACAATACAAATTCAGCAAGTTCTATCACAATACATACTATAATAACTATCAATGACAAGGCGTTTGGTTAGGTTACATTATTGTTTGCATAAACACAATACAATATAAGCAAGTTTTAGCACCATACATACTACAAAAACTGTCAATGACAAGGCGCGTTTGGGTGATGGCACCAGTAAAGTATGCACAAAACACAGAGTAAATACTCGTAAGCAATAAAATGTAGTTATGACACAAAAAAACTGAAAAAATTTGGTCTGAAAATGGATAATATGGACTAAAAATCCTGATATACACATAATGCAAGAAAATGAAAATATTCACAAAAAACCTTAAAGAACACTGCAAAAAAAGCATAGTGCCAATAAAAATCCCAAAATACGTATAATGCAAGAAGACGAAAGTATATTCTAAAAACCCTGAAATTTACAGAAAAAGGAAAAAACATGCACCAAAAAACTTTAAAATTGCTCTAAAAAGTTCAAGTATAGACGTGTGCTCTGAAAGGATTATTAAGGTTTAATTATTGTAAGAAGATTCTAGTAACACGTTCACCAATCAAATGCATTGTACACATGGCTTTGTATTGTTGATCGACGAACCAGTGGATGCAATCTGTTAGCCATACATTGATAATAGTTTGACTAGTCTATAGTTAGTAATAAGATTGATAGATAATTGTAGAAATTTATCATTTATTTGTACAGCGCCCTTGAGGTGATTTTGTACAAAAACGACGGCATACAAATCATCCAAATATTATTATTATTATTATGCAGGGTAGTAACCAGATAAATGTATTTTTTAATTCATTTATGAAGCGTTGTTCAGTGAAGTATAATTATAATTGAGATTTTACTTCAAGTGCGCGCCCGCGTGTAAATTTTGTGTAAATTGTATTTTACTCAAAGTAGTACGGATTGAAGAATAAAATATTCACCTTTGCCGCACGGTAATTCCTGAGAATCTCCTGCCAACCAACATTATATTCAAAGAAGGTTCTTTTGAAATTCATTAGTCCTTAGGAACCATGTGTGCTAATAAATACTCAGTATGACATCCATCAATCTATGTAGTCACTCCAAAGATTATTACACATGACAGCATACTAAATTGAGATATAAAATGCTCACCATTGCCAAAGGTACTCATTCACACAGTATCTAATCAAGTCTGAACTCAAAGCAAGGTAAACCTCCCTTCGTCGGTACTTTTTCCTTTCTCATCTCTCTTCTTCCGAGATCTACAGTTGTTAGTGATGGCCATATCAAGAAATTCATAACGATTTACCAAAGAGATATTGAGATAAAAAGAAAAGCTAGAATGTAAGGGGCGCCGTTCTATAAAGAAGAAAATAAATCAATTTTTCTTCTGAGGTTCGCTGAATGGAGGAAATGTATGTTATCCATCCTGGTGCATATAACTCACCAATTAACCATAAGGCCGTTTCTCCGCAGGTGTAGGCAGAGAGGATGGACAACCAAACAACTCGCTATTGGGACCCACTCCTTGCCTTTCTTTTATCGTCTCACACATACTCTTCTGTTATTCTTAGAGACTCTTGATATGGACCCGACTCAAGTATTTAGTTTACTTGATCGTGCCAGGTCTTCCTCAGACTCCCCGACATATATTTTTCTTACACTCCTTTCTTCGATCATTCGCTCTACTTGCCCAAAGCATCTTAGCGTCCCTTTCTTAAACTTATTCATTACGCTCACATCAGCCTTGCATTCTTTGCAGATCTGATACATAATTTTACCACACATGCGCATCAGGAATCTCATTTCTACAGCATCCAGTCTACTTTCATCCTTCCTCTGTCAGTTTCATGCCTCACTGCCATACTTCAGGGTAGGTACCAGCACCCCATTGTGGACTGCTTCGCTTCGCTTCTTTGCATCTTACTCATTACGTTCGCATAAGCCTTTCGTTCTGTTCACATTTCTCCCAAGATCATATATAGTTTTACAAAACATACGCCTCAGGGATCTCATTTCACACTGCATACAGCATTTAGTTACAATTTTAGTTGATAATAATACAAAGGCAGATTTTATAGTGATATATACGTAATTGTTCGATATTAATAAATATTGTCTTCTACCACTACGTTGAGAATTTTCCTCAAACTTCCTTTCATGTTAAGGTCAGGAAGAGAACTTAAAAAAATATATTGATGTGCTTTTTTTTAATGCCGGAGAGTAGTTTAATGAGGGACATCAATGCAGCCGTTGCTAGGCCAGCAGTATGCAAAGGAGTTCTGATATGAACCCTGATAAATGGCAGTGAGGGATGGTACTGCCACAGGAAGGACTTAAGTAGATTCCAAGACATTGAAAGGAGAGAGTCAGGAGAACGCCAATAAAATAAATGGACAAGAACATTGTTTGCGTCATGAGGACGTGGCACGATCAAGGTAATTATGGGATGATATATGTGAATGAACCAATGAGTGTTTCACGTAAGATTCCAAATTGCCTAAATAACAAATACCTTTAAAAAACATTAAAATACATCAGACAAATACAAATTTTGATAGAAACTAATTTTTTAGAAACTTCAGATTCAATTTTAAAATCAACAAATCTTTGTGTCTCAGATCCTTTACATTTCGGTATTAAATCTTACCGTACACTCTTACAAACCTGCGTCTACCATTTGTAAAACCGCCACGAAGCGTCAATACATGGTAACATTTCGATTCCTCCCACTTATTCTATCCTCAGGGTAAATAGATCAAAGCCTAGAATATGAATCAAGCGGGGGTAGGGGGCGGTTTCCAGCCACCCCTAAGCTTTTTATATATCACAGGAGGGGGTGGCGGAGCTGCTTATTGAACTAAGGCCGGGGGCGAATAAGGGTGCGATTTGGCCAGAGGGTGAGCTTGTGCCTTCGTGTATTTCTTGCTGCTTTCAAGTTCATGAGGCTTATTCACAAATCTGCATCGGATATCAATGTATATGGTGAACTCAATGGCAGAATGGTAAGAGCAATGACTCTGAAACCTGAGTTTAATAAATAAATGTGAAAGTGTTCGGAGGTGTGCGTGACGGGAGTGCACCAGGGCTCCCTATTGATACCTTTACTGTTTAATCATTTTTTTAAACTATTTAACTAACCACCACGCAGTTCCCCGTAGGGGCAGGTAGAGAGGAAGGACCGTTACACAATTCTGCTTTGGCACATATTCATTTTTTTTAAATAAATAATGTAACAAATATAAATTAAAGAAAAAACGGATTCTACGTAACTGGTACAAGTGCATTTCCGAAGAGTTGTTCCGGGCTGCATCCTATATCTGCAAGCCACCTGAGGGCCACCAGAAGAATAAGAATAAGAAGTATGTTTAATTATGATTATCAAAGATGTACTATCAAAACGGCTTTAATTCGATTTTTGTGTTGTATATTCTACATATGTATAAGATGATCCAATATAAAAATTTATTTATTTATTAACTGACATCGTCCAAATTACAAAATAATAACACGAATACAGTAAAATGAAAAATACAGGATTAGACAAAGGTACATGAAAGAAAAGACATAAGGCAGATATAATATAATAAAATAAAGTGACTAGTCGAATCAAGTCAAGACTACGCCGTGGGTCAGGACCACAGGACACTTATGATATTCCGTCACTTGTTTAGCGACCGGCAAAAATCATTCAGACTTATCCCAAAAAAGTTAAGGTTTTGACTTGAGTTGACCAGTCTACACATTCTGGACAATGGAAATGATGATTTCCTTTAAATAAATTAAATAATAGCTTGACTGATGATATTTTTACCATCGCATCTTTTTCCTCGACAGGAATCTTTAATATTTATCCTAAATTTAGAATCAATTATGCAAAAAACTAACCTCTCGCTTACAGATGAACATTATCCATCAGAAAACTGCTTAATCCACTGATAAAAGAGTCTGCTCACCTGCGAAATAGGACATAAAACACGGATTAGACGTCTGACAAATGATGATTTGATGCAAACAGAGATCTTTCTGTAATTTTAAACAGTATTTACGACATTTTAATGGATGTAGCGTCTTCCTACACAGAGAGTACCTGATAAAAATTGCTTTATTAGACTGAGAAGTGGGCGGGTTTAAAGATAAAAAGAAGCATAGATGAATTATTTTGTCGTACAACACTTTTATCGTTAAATCTGTTAAATAATAGGTTTGCTGTGAACATTTTTTAAAAATGACAATTGATTGACTGCTGATTAAGTGACTATATCCCCTATTGATAATAAGCTACTATGGATGGCAAAATGAAATAAAATAATTAAAAGAGGGGGGATTTGCCTATTTAGATCTTATTCCACTTTTTTTAAACCGAGCTGATTTCACTCTGCTAAGGGCATTTTCAGACCGGTCACGGTTGAAATCTCAATAGGTCACTTTTTAGTGACCAAATCTACCTAGCTAGTTACTTCCGAACATTCCTCTTTTCCTCTTCCCAAATGGTGGAACCATAGTTTTATATACTTGAATTAGTCCCAGGCAGTTGGACTATTGGTGCGTAATCACTCGAAAAAAATGTTGTGTTGGTACAACAGAAGAATATGTATTAGACTGCATAAGAATGTGAATGAACCAACGAGAGTGTTCATTATATCTACCAAGCACTTCGTGGCAATGGCGTGATAGTTAGCAAGTTACAAGTTAGCAAATTAATTATCATTGATTTGCAAAAACGTATGTGAAATCTTATCAACCAACTTGACAGAGCTTCAAACAAGTTGGACGACTGCTACACATTTGCATGGGTGGCATAACACCAGGACATAAATAAACTAAATAAAAATTCTTTGTTTGCAGCAAACATGAGTCAGAGAATTTGTGAGGCCTTGAAACATAATGACTATTAACATCATCAGCCTCACGCTGAGTGGGAACAATGATGGACGAATTATCGTGGTCATTGTTCAGTGTCAATGGGAGTCTATTCATCGCTACTCAGCAAACATTAGAAATTAAACAATTAGAAACAAATGACGATGATGAATTATTATTATTGTAGGTTGTGTCAGGTATGGATAAAAAAATATACTAGAGAATTTTATATCTAACAGAAAAAGTGGGTTTATAAGAACAATTAAAAAGTTGATTATTTTTGTGATACCGCGCAAGAGACTTAATTGCAAAAATTTGTTGGAATTATATCTATTCTTATTGAGGAATGTGGTAAGGCGGAAAGGTGGTATAAAGCTGGAAACCAAAGGAGAAAAGAAAGACAAAGGTTGGTAAGTCTATTATCTAATTTTACTTGATTAATTTGTATTATTTCACGATTGATTATTTCAAAAATAATATATGGTTTATTTGCGGCACGTTCCAGAACGGAAGGTACTTTCAATACTGCCCTGGTGTAAGACCATAATTCAGAATTAAAACGTTGCTTGAAATGGATTTAGCCATATTTGGGGGCCAGATCTAAATAACTACGCACTTCCCCCTCTTCCTCTTTCCCATATCATTCCCGTAACCTCTAATTTAGGCCTCACAATATCCCCAATAATGGATATCATAATCTCCAGACGGTTGGCAGCACATGGGACCCTTGTGCGGTATTCACGTTGAAAAAATCAGATATGTTTAATAATCATCGCTCAGGGTAGATGAGAGGCTGAGGGTGGTGGGAAGACGAAGGTGTCTGGCAATTGAAATCAAGTTACTAAATATTGTGTTGTGTTCCCACAAACAGTTCTCCAACTCGTCGTGGAGGAGATTTTAGAGAATAAGTTCTTTATATTAAATCAAGGATTTATTCAATACTTCGCTTAATACAAGAGTGACTTCGACCTAACAAGGAGCTGGCTAAATGAGATCTGCAAACTCCATGTGTGTATGGAACCAGCCTAACTGGCCCTAGCGACTACTGACTACTAGCTGCCATCTTGTGGACTTCCCAGCAAGCTCTTTGCACTGCCCTCTATGAGTGCATCTGTGAAGCTCTTAGCTAACTCACTTCCCAATATATTGAAAAAGGAATTTAAAGTAACGTATCGATTATGAATGACGGTCTCTTAACCGAACAATATTATGGCGTCTCCTTCATTACGAAATCATCTTCACAGGAAACACGCGACAATCAAAAGACTACCTCCTTAAACCCAAAACAATAACTACATTTGGACAGTGAAACTTCAGATATTTTGAGCCTAAACTAAACTATATAATAACCTAACCGACGAAACAAGACAAATAAAACATATAAATCAATTTAAAATCGCCACCAAACAATGGATATTCAACACAGCTCGTGCAATAACCAGTGAATTAATAACCAAGTCTAGCGAATTTCGTATAGGTAAAGTTATTGTACTAGGGACGATGAGTAAAGTTTGTAGGTACGTACTAATAAATTAATGGTCTTATAGGAACTAATTTTCTATATGAATTGGTAAACCATAGACATCGCATGAATTAACGTTGTTCAAAAATTATATATTTTCAATACAGTTTCTACTAGTGACTGGTGAGGCAGGTTATATATCCAACATAAGTATACCCTCTATTATTGTAACTTCATTACTGTTCCATTTTACACATTTCTATTGCTGTTATTATATATCTAATGTTAACTGGAATATTACAATCTTATAAATTCCTTTAGTCCCACAACGTATAACAAAAAGGGATGACAATAATTTATCTAAATATATTTACTTAATATATACCAACCGGTTGAGCTTGGCTCAAGCTTTATCAGAGTACAAATCAAACTGTTTCCGTCTTGCCCATTATCGCGGTATTACTATTATACGGGCGTATAAGGTCTTGATAGTGGAAAACTTTACTTATAATCACTGCGGATGCATATACGGGCCGTTTTATATCAGCCGGCCCCTTTGTATGGCGTCAGGATAGCGCCGGCAATATGAAGAATGCACGAATTTGTTGACGTTTCGCGAAGTTTGACAAATGTCGATCTGTCGCGTAATGAAATTGTAAGAAAGGAGTAAAACCCATTTGCAGCAATATTGGAAGGATATTTAAAATCGATTTACCAAAGCAAATCTGGGACACATAATCAAAATGACCGCATCTCAATGGGTCAATGATATTATAAATGTAATCTGAAGAAATTTTATGTTTGCAACAAAATGCGAAATGTGAAAATGACCGTGTTTTTGAGGTTTGCAACAAAGTGATGAAAGTCAAAAAAATTTGGCATGAATATTATATAATGTCATGAGCAACGATTTTAACCCGAGAAGTATACCGCACTCTTCCTCATATAGCTAAACCAATCTTTATAAGTAAGACTGTATAAATTTAATTTTAAACAGTTGTTTATGTCCTGATGAAGCTCGAGCAAAGCGAAACCGGTTGGTGAATATATTTAAATAAATCAGTGGTTAAAACAAAGTTTTTGTTTCATTTAATAATATGTCCAACCACAAAGTGATTGCTTTATTTGAAAACAACAAAAAACTGTATTTTTTATCGATAAATTCAATATTTCCATCTTATTACAGGATTAAAATAAGGCAAATAGAACATAATACATCTTACTTAAGGGGCGTTTGTATTATAGAATCTGAAAGGGGAGATAAATGCTGAAAGGAACATTCGCCTATGGGACATCATGTATGTTCGTATAAATATGTTACTGGAAAAGTTCGGAAACCGGAAAATCCTAATATTTACCGAAATTTTTGTGTAAAACTCCAAAATGGAAGAGTTTTTTTAGTATCCTAACCTAACCAAACTTTTGAGCCTAACCCAATTGTTGATTTGAAAGTGCTGCGATACAAAGTTTATTAGCTAAGATGATTAAAAAAAGCTTGAGAAAATACTGGGGCCAGTGAGACTATGGCATCCCCGAGTGGTGTATGTCGTGAGGCTGAAGGTAGTGAGGAGGGGAAGGATATGGGAAATAGGAAGGTAATGAAGTATCTGGCAATAAGATCTGGTCACAAAACACGACTAAAGTCATTTTAAGCCACGTTTCAATTCTGAATGGTGGTCTTACACCAGGCCGATACTTAAAATAGGTATAAATGAAAAAAAAACTTTGTTTTAAACCACTTTATTTGATTTATATAGGTCGACTGTTTTCGGTTGCACTCAACCTTAAAGGAGGAAAATTATTTTCCTCAGGGTGAAGTCTTGTTTTTCTTTTTAGAAAAAAAACTACAGTAAATTTATCCAATTTCATAATTTTACAGTAACGTAATATAATATATTTATCATAAAGAGGCCCTTTTAGAGATTGTCACCGAGGCTATTTCGTATATTTGACGAAACGTCAAACAACACAAAAGGCGAAACCGCCCCATAGAAATTACAAGGAAAAATCCTGATGGAAAAACGCATCAAGACACCGAGAGGGTATTAAGCCCGTTTCAGAGAGGAGGTAAAATATTATGAAAGATTATTCAGCAAGGAAAATATTATTTTTATATTGTATATATATAAGATATACAATTCCGTGGTACATTATTTTGACGTATATCATAAGGTTGAGCTAGTTTAGCAATGTAGTGACCGAAAATATATTTTTACGACTTGATCATAAAACATCAACATTTCTCTACTTTCTATAAATATTATATGCATGTATCATATGAGTAAACCTTCCGGAAGAAATTATCTAAATGATAGTAAAAACCCTATCGATATCCGTTGTGTAGTTTAGAAGAACTAAGCGCATAAACAGACAGACGCGGATAGCGACTTTATTTTATTTAGCGATACTATCGATTATTTCAAACCAAAAACACATTTATTTATTGTTTCTTTACATGCGGTATTACTGTTTACATATTAATTATTAAACTCACTAGGACTAGCCTGTGTTAAGGTTTACACATTATGTTGCATTACTTAGTAATGATTCACCTTTAAATACCTTTTAAAAACTATTTGAGATAAGGGTAAGTAAAAAGCGTGTCAATTTGATGTAAGTGATAAAAAATCATGTTGTTTTGCTTCGAAACATTTAAATTGCAATAATAATAAATTTAGACAAAAACCGCTTGGTTAAAAGTTGCAGGGCGTTAAAAAAACTTGGTATCAAAACCAGGCTTCATGTTGTGTTATTATTATTTCTATATTTTTTTTTTTTTTTTTTTTTTTTTTTTTTTATTTATTTGCAAAAACAGTACAAAAACCAATACATTGCAAAAGCGGTAAACAAATTATTGAAGAAAATTTTATACATAAGTATACAGTTAAAACATATGCAAAAGCGGTAAACAAAATATGGAAAAAAAATTATACATAAGTATACAGTTAAAACAAATACAATATTTCGCGCTTAAAGTCGTTGTAGGACATATGGAAAATATCCAAGTTAGCTGGAAGGGAGTTAATTAACCTAGTGAGTCTTCCCAGGGGCATCACCATTGGTAAGTTAGTTCTGGACCTGGGAAGAATTAAAAGTCTGTGTTGGCGGCCTCTCGTGAAATTATCCGGGACATAAAGTCCTATTTTTGACAGAATGTCTGGAATTGATACTAAACCATTCAGAAGCTTGTAAGCCATCATCAATAATGCGACTTCCCGTCTGGAACTAAGGCTGCAGATATTCAGCATTCCCGAGATAAATGCTGTTGGAAACAGCCATGGGTAAAAACCAAACTCTCTCATATAGAGGTATCGTAAAAATTTCTTTTGAATTTTCTCGACCATTAGTACATAGACAGTGTCCTCTGGCCCCCATACCTGAGATCCACTCTCGAGAATGCTACGCACTAAGCTAAAGTAAAGCAGCCTAATGACTGCAAGGTTTGTCAGTTCCTTTGAATTGTGTATGACAAAACCTAACATTCTTGTAGCTGATTTACAGATCTTTTCAATGTGAGCGTGAAATGTTAAGCGAGCGTCATACACAATTCCTAAGTCCTTATAAGTCACCGTATGCTTTAGTGATGTATCTTTCATTTTGTAATTAAAATATACGATCTTTTGTGACCTCGTAAAACACATAACTGAGCATTTTTGGAAGTTGAAACCGAGTTTGCTGTCAATACTCCAGTCAATAATTGCATTTATATCTTCCTGGAGCTTTTTACAGTCTTCTAATGATCTTATTCTTAAGAACAGTTTAATATCATCTGCAAAAAGTAAAAAACGGACGAATTTGATTTTTCCCCGAATATTATTTATAAAAATTAGAAACAATAAGGGTCCTAAATTGGAACCCTGCGGCACACCAGAGTTTGTAGGATACGCGTTAGAGTTAAAACCACCATAGGAAACGAATTGTTCCCTTTCTTTTAAATAGTTAGCAAAGAGTTTAATTAAGTTTTCGGAAAAACCAATTTCTTCAAGCCTACTTAAGAGCACTAAGTGATCAACCTTATCGAAAGCTTTCGCAAAGTCATGGTATGACGTGTCAACTTGCTCATTATTATCGAGCGCTCTCGCCACGTAATCAGTATATGCCATCAAGTTTGTAGTGGTTGATCGGCCACGTCGAAATCCGTGTTGTTGTTCGATCAAGAATGGTTCAACCTTGGCATATACATATTTATGAATAATTATTTCGAATAACTTGGCAGGTGCGGAAAGAATTGCTATAGGACGGTAATTGGTTGCCTGACACTTGTCACCATCTTTATGTAGAGGGGTAACTTTTGACAGCTTCCACAGTTTAGGAAAAATTCCGTTTTTAATCGTAAGATTAAATATATGTAGAAGTGGATTAGACAGTGGTTCAGAACAACCCTTAATGACGAAGGGTGGAATGAAATCAGGGCCAAATGATGTTTTTGGTTTCAATTTTCTTATTGCTAAACTGAAATCCATGTTATTAACGTTTTCTATAGATATGTTTTGAGCTTTTGTCAATCCAATCTGTCCTGGTACGTAAGAATCAAAATCAGCTTTTTCTGGATTATAGACAGATTGGAAATATTTTGCGAAAGCTTCCGGTACGTCAGTTCCTTTGTAAGTACAATCATTCAGAATAATATGATTTAAGAGGCCTCTGTCATTTTTTTTGTCAGAAACATATTTCCAAAATGACTTTGGATCGTGTTTAACATTATTCTCTACCTCCACAATATATTTTTTGTGTGCTATTGAAATGCTATGTTTAATTTTTGTACGATAGGATTTGAATAACTCGTGTTCACTATCCAAACCTGATCGTTTCCACCGTCGATGGTATACAAGCTTCGTCTTTATGTCCCCGATAATCTCACGCGAAAACCATCTAGGATAGTTTTCATTTCGCGGCGCTTTTTTTCTTAGAAAACATTTGTCAAAATACGCGTATAGGGTATCGTAGAAGTACTTAACTGCTTCGTCAACATCGGAGATCTCCAAGATAGCCAGCCAATTGTGGTCACGCAATTGGCTGTACAGCTTCTCAAAGTCTCCTTTGCGGAAATTCCAACCACGAAAGTTATTTTCTGAATGTAAACAACGACCTTTCAACGGTCTGTCATGATCAAGACTAATTTCTGACACAAGTGTCGGGTGATAATTATCTTCTTGAACAAGACAGAAATCGGATTTTTTTGTAAACATACTAAAGTTACTTAATACTAGATCCAAAGTACGATTACATGAGTTAAGTACTGTATTAAACTGCTTCAATTGAAAAAGTTCCATAACATATAAAAGCTCAGTGTTCACTGCACGTGGATTTTGTGAAGAATTAATGTTAAAATCACCAATCACTAAGATTTTTTTATCAACAAGGTAAGTTAAGTTACTAATTAAAGTTTCGAAAAAAGTCGTGTAAATATGCGTTTTTGAACTGGGTGGGATATAAACAGAACAAATAAATAAACATAAGCCTTGAATTGTGACTTTGACCCATAAATTTTCGTCTCCCGTTTCCAGATGGGAAAGTCGTTCGGCTCGCATGTTTTCTTCGTTTAGTAAAGCGAGCAGTAGTCCACCACCTCGTGTTTGTTGAGTGCTTCTGTCTTTTCGGAAAACTGTGTATCTGCTGTCGAAAATTTGCGCGTTAAATATCGAATCGTTTAGCCAAGACTCCGTAATCACGATGAATTTATGTTCTTGGTTAAGAACATTTTCTAGAAATTGATTCATCTTAGACCTGAGTCCTCGCACGTTCTGGTATAGTAGCAGTCATTTTGATTCGGTCGGCTTTTTCGCGTTTTCTTGACCTGAAATGCGTTTATTATAATATCTAAAATGACGGACAACCACTCCTCGGGGCCATAGTTCTTCTTTTAGTAGTAAATCTATGTTCTGCTCGTCGACTCCTATTTTAAAGGATGAGTATTCTTTAGAAAACGCCATAAACTTTTCAGCATTACAGCTGAGAGCTGTATTCGTTTTGACATGGGAAATGACTTCCTCCGTCGTCGTGTCGGGATCTAAGCGTGAAACGATAATAAATTTTTGTTTGGGTATTACTTTAATCTTACTCGAGTCATTGGTTCCTACGACTAAAATTTTGTTTTTATTGCGTAAGGCGGCACTGTATGATAACAATGGGCAGGAGGGCGGCTCGGTGCGGGGGGTTTGCTTGACGTTAACGCCGCTGCTCTCAGCCGGTGTAACCGACTCGGAGGCGGGGGCGGGCGCAGGGGAAACGGTAACTGGTTCACTGCTGTTTGCCAAACGAGGCTGGCTGACTGCAGGTGTGAGAGAGATGGTATCAATGTTCTCACCTGAGTTTGAATTTTGGTTGATTTTTGTTTTCGATCGCGTTGTAATCACCTTGTCATTCGCAAGGCATATTGCAAGGCAAACGACATGTACAAATGACCGCGATTGTGAAAGTGCGGGCAATTTGGCCAGAGATGATTGAAGTTGGGCGGTGGTAGGTAAGGGGTGGGGGGTGCCGTGGGGGATCAAGGGGGAGTGTAATGACGGATATGAATCGAATGCACGATTGGTAAATATATATAATTATGATCCACTTTGCTACAGGGGTTGTAGCTTTGCTGTATTGTTTTATACCCGAAGGATGTGGAATACTGATATTTGAAAGGCTAATAACAAACTTAAAGCGCCCTTGAGCTGATTGTGTCTGTTTGTTTAGGTATGCAGCGTCATCAGCTATCGGAAGTTTGAAGGAACCTAAGCGCACACCAGATACTAAGTTCGGTGAGAGTGCTTTCAGAGTGTCAGGACCTAAAGCCTGGAATGATTTAAGAATGATCACAGACATATTATAATATCAGAAACATTGTCCGCAACATTGTAATTAACTAACCGTCTTAATAATTAGATTCTAAGGGTACGTATACATTTGCGAACCGATACGCGAACCGTACCACGAATTACGGGAAATGAACCAATCAACTGCAAGCGGCGGCGTTTCGCGCCATTTGCGGTTGCTTCGTTTCTTTCCCATATGTTGAGTTTCAGTTCGGCAGTTCGGCGCGCGGATGTATACGTAGCATAACACACTCATTCAACGTTGGTGTGGTAAAGCCGGCCTTGAGCCTGGTTTAAGACCGTTTTAGCCAAACAAATATTTAAATAAATGTGAAAACCGCATAAGAGTCCCAACTGCTCCCAACCCCAGTTGGGGCATGTTGTGTGGCTAAAGGCGGTGGCGAGAGGAAGGAGATGGGGAAGAAAAACGTGGGAGAGTACCTGGCTATTCAGTTCTGGTCACTGGCTATTCTGTATCTGTTTGTAAATAATAAACTTAGGTAGAGCCTAGACAATCATAATTATGGTTCCATGCTAACATCACATATCTAAACGAAATTCAAATAATACAAAATAAAGTTATAAAAAAACTTTTTAACTATAGACCAGATACCCCCACCAAAAGAGTATACCAAGAAATTAACTTACTTAAAATTAGAAAACTGTACGAATACAACATATGCCTATTAATTGACAAAATCCAAAATGGCCTCATACACACAAATACTTCATTTATGAAAACATCACAAGTACATGACCACCACACAAGACAACATAATAAATTATACACAAATTCAGCAAAGACAGAGTGTGTTAAAAGAAACATAGGCCATGAGGGTGTACACATATATAATCTCCTTCCTGATAGCCTGACAACCGTAAATAGAATAAATATATTTAAGAAAAAACTGTTTGCCCTCAAGATCAATGAGCAAAACCAAACCAAAATGCTCTTACTTAAGAAAAATATGTTACTTATGAAGTAAACCATAATTATTAATATATATATTATTTTTGTTTTAATCAATGTACACTTAAGTAAACAAAGCGAAATGTGTATTTCGTTTAACTTAATAAATAGCTAACTAAAAAAAAAAACTCAACACAGTGACTATTCAACACACCTTCAAAAAGTGATATAAAGTCATCAAAAAATATGAAAAAAAATATTTTAACCTAACCTAACCTACTTAACCCAGTTAATAAAGTTTTTGTTTCATCACTTTCCATAACTTTTTAAAGATGTGATGAATTATCATTTTGATGATTTATCCGGTCACCCATAATTATACGGCGCGTTGAGGTGATTTTTCACAAAACCGGCGTTTTTTTACATAAGCTCCACAAGGAGGCCTTGAGGAAAAAATAATCCCCCAGGGCCTATATCACCTTCGGAAATGCTGCGTGGAGCATCGTTTTAGGGAAAGGAAGGGGTGGAAGTTCTGGGAAGAAAAAGGGTATAGGAGGTAGGTAGAAATCTGGGATTCGGTGTGTCCAAGAGTGACGGAAGTATGAATCCATTACTTCCACTGCTGCACAAGGCAATATTCCGGAAGAATCCTACTGGAGAGGTCAAGAGGTTTCCCGGGCACCCCTGCTAAGTCACCAAACTTGGGATGACCTATGGTAGAGGCGTTGGTTATCCAATAAATGTTTCCCGGGGTGGCGGTACCCATTCCTCCTCCCAAATTATCCAATTATTTGTATTATTATTATTATACTTAGATAAAACTTAGGGAAAATACATCTACGATTATTTCTAATAACTTCAAATACATTATAACTGTGATTGAAAATGCTTTGTTTTGAAACTACTTTAATTATGATAATTTACATGTAACTAATATAAACAGCAGCCGGTTTTAATTCAACCTAAACCTTCATCAGGCCACATACATCTTGTTATTAAACTATAAGATCAGTCTTACATTGACCGCCGAAGAGCGCACATTGAAATAACCACACCCTGCGCAGAAAAGTAAAGTTCGCTAAAGTAAGGCAAAGGTTTGTAGCGCTGTACATTATGGGACTTTTCGGTGCAGTATCTGAATATTCCTTTCTAAACGAATCGCCTGACGTAGCTAAACTAAAATTGAGTGAGGTGGGTAAATTATAACACATTTGTAAGTGTCTAATTAAATAGTGTACCAAAATATACAATTTTGGAAATAAGCCTGAACTTTTGTTTATCCGATTTTGGATATGTTTTTTTTTTTTTTTTTTAATTTATTATAATAAATGTTTACAAGTTACATTTCTTGACATTTTTTTAACTACCATACTAGGCTAATGCCCGTGTCGTGGTAGTTATACATGAAATAATAATAAAAATAACATAAAAGAACTAAAAAATACTATTTTATAGAAACATAAGTATGCAAGTATGAATCATACATGAAATAATAATAAAAATAACATAAAAGAACTAAAAAATACTATTTTATAGAAACATAAGTATGCAAGTATGAATCACACATGAAATTTTAATAAAAATAACTTAAAAGAACTAAAAAATACTATTTCATAGAAACATAAGTATGCAAGTATTAATCATACATGAAATAATGATAAAAATAACTTAAAAGAACTAAAAAATACTATTTTATAGAAACATAAGTATGCAAGTATGAATCATGTATTTAAACTTTTTACACAACTAGCAATTTCGAGGACCGAATAGTGATATTACAATGGAGAGTTGCCTGTATACCAGCAGATTCATTTATTGACAAATCACCGATAGTGTGGCGGTCACGCCACCTCCCTTATTCCCCTTTCATTTATTTATCTATCGATGTTTCGGAATATTTTTGTTGTAAACCTATCCCATTTTTAATGTATACCAGAAGATTTCTGAAAGGAGTGTTCAAAATCAATTAAATATAACAAGAAACTTCAATTTCTTTTTTCTTATTTCTAATTTTGAATTTCTCGTCTCGTATTCATGTTTGTAGTATTTCCCTCAAATCAAAGAAAAACTGATCTTGAAGATAGAACTCACACAAAAAAAACATTCGAAATCCAACAATAATAAATAGTGTAACTTCTTTTCTCATATAAGTCTAAACCAGTGGCGTCCTCCAGCGAAAAAGACGAGAACTTCTAGGAAACAATAGTAAATATAATGAGAACTCCCCGGAGCCCGTTGAGGGAAAATGGGATGGGAAGGAAGCCGAGGAATGCGGTGGGGGGACTCGTTCACATTACCCGAAGTCGGGTTTGAGACATCACTGCTTAATATAATCACCACGAAACATTCATGTATATTATATACAAGCGAGTAATTTGTTGGTATGTAAGATAACAGTGGCGTGCAGTTCCTTAGAATATATTTATTTGACAAAATATTATAATATAAAAGTGTGCTGAAGTAGACATTTTCGTCGATAGTTTGTATGGATTCCCAAAAAATGTTCTGATATTGCTAAAAATTATGTTGCACTTATTCGATAATGTAATACTTGTGTCTCTATTTGTGTATCTTACTTTTTTTACTATTTGCCATTTGAGTGAGCTTTCATATAATTTTATTTTTGTTAGCTTTATATTTTAATCTTTATTTAGATGTATAAAAATTAATGTTTGAATGGTTTTTTGTAATTGTTGTACCTATTTGAGTATTAACTGAGTTGTTACAACTGGATTTCTCTCACGCAAATAACATCGTTTGTAAAAACCCAAAAAATCAAACTAAATAACACAAATAAGTCGTAAATATATTGAATTATACGAATATAATACTAAATGAACAATTTTATGAACAAAAACGCGATTTATGGAGACACTACAGAAACTATCACTCTAAACTATCAATCAAATATAATTCCGCATGATGAAGAAAGAGAGATGCGATGTTGCCGGATTTAAAAAGAGAGTTAGATATTTTTTTAAATTAGTACCAACTCAAATCTAAACTCTGACAGTCTTATTATGTGTATTAGTCTTATAATGTGTAACAAAAATACCGTTTAACGGTTGTGAAGTGTTACTAATTTTTTTTTAGTAATGTTGTAAATTTGTAAGCCACAAAAATAATTTGAAATAAAATTTAAGAATAAATGAAAAAGTAATGTCATTAAAATGATCAAATATGTCGAGTAACTTAGTCACCCCTCACGGCAACACAAGTATTGTTTTACAACTTAAAAAATCTAAAAATATTAATTAAATAAATAATATAATATTACTGAAAAAATTGTGTAGAGAACACCCAGCCTTTTGTAAGCCAGATTTTCTCGTGCTTCAATGAAATAAAGACAAATAACACCGCCTTGTTTGTGGGGTACGCCACTGGCATGAGAGTATACTCCAGATACTTACGGCTCCTCGTTAAATGTACATTCAATTAAAACATTAAATGGTTAGGAATGTTCAATGGGACTAAATCCCAGTTAAGTTTTTGCCCCAAAATTGGGAACAGCAGAACAACAAGCCTTTCCCCGAAAAGGGACAAAATGCCACGGTCGAGTCACAGAACGATACCACAAGAAATGGGATATAGAAATAACGTACGTTCTTCAACTTCTACGGGTACTATATATTTTTATCTATTTATTTATTCATACCTTGAAGGCTTTTACATGTATACATTGCTATAGGTAAGTTCTTCAGGAGTACAATAATACATAATGTAATAAACTGAGTATGAACGATATAAGCAGATACAATACAAGTTGTCAAAGAGAGTTCTGTTGTACAAAGGATTTCAATACTTCTATATAATACCAAGAGCACAAAATAAGTACAGAGCGGTTTCATGATAAATCAACACACCGACAATTCAACACACATTTAAAAAGTGATATAAAGTCATTAGAAACGATGAAAACAAAAATTTAAACCTAACCTAACCTAACCTAACATAACCTAACCTAACCTAACCTAACCTAACCTAACCTAACCTAACCTAACCTAACCTAACCTAACCTAACCTAACCTAACCTAACCTAACCTAACCTAACCTAACCTAACCTAACCTAACCTAACCTAACCTAACCTAACCTAACCTAACCTAACCTAACCTAACCTAACCTAACCTAACCTAACCTAACCTAACCTAACCTAACCTAACCTAACCTAACCTAACCTAACCCAACCTAATCTACTTAACCCAGTTTATAAAGTTTTTGTTTCATCACTTTCCATGACTTTATATAACTTTTTAAAGATGTGATGAATTATCATTTTGATGATTTATCCGGTCACCGTACAGAGCAATGCATTGCTGACATTTATAAAAATAAACATATCAGTCTGTTGTATAGAATGTTTGTATTTGGCAAACCTATATTATTATTATTGTTTGTTGACATTCTGGTATTTTCTGTTCTTATTTATTTATTTATTAATTAACGCCCTTTTTTGGGTCTTTTATATATAAATATTAAGAAATATACATTATTTATTATACATAACCAAATTGCTTCATTAATAACATTTTATATTTGTTTAAAGATATATTGAAGATGTCCACTGACTTGTAATTGTTTCCCTCCATTAGTATTCTGGACAAAGAGGAATACATATGATAGTGATTCCCAGAATTTCTGCACTGAAATAAATCCTGACGTCTAGCTTCTGAAGCTTATCAATTCTAGCAATACCGGACTTTCAACTAAATCATTTAGAATTTTATATAGAAATACCAAGTCAGTGAAAATTCTTTTCGTTTTCAAACATGTGAAAAGGACAGTAATAGTGGGGAAAAAATAGCACGATATACATTATACATTCTTTAAATAGAAAAAAAAATATCAAAAATACTAATTTCGTTGATCTGTACTATAATGTTATTTCTGCGTTCACGTTCAATGAACAAAAATATTTATAAAATAATTTAGACAAGCGATAAAGTAAGTACCTACTTTATCAAACATATCAATTTCGGTTGTCTATGCTGTGCGTTATTTAGTCATGCGTGAAATCTGATTAAATGAACTAAAATTCAAGTAATTTTTAAAATAGGATTCGATTGTTTGAAGAATTCAGACAAGCGAAAAAGTACCGACCTATAATATAATATTTTTTAACAGAAAATTATTTTATCTGCAATTTTTTCAAAATTGGAACTTTCAAACGTCAATAATTCAGACATCTCATGATTTTTCACGGATCCGCGCTAGTACATAATAAATGCACACTTTGTGATAAAAGTGGTCCACGGGCGAGTTCACTGTTCATAATCGAAACGTTACAGCTATTTCGAAATAGAGGTGGATCGATGATGGCTCGGTGGGTTAGGATGCTCTGCTATTAATCGGTTAGATCGAGTTTTGTATTCATAGATATCGACTTCATTTACAATCTAAGTTATGCTTAGTAAAGGAAAAACTTGGCTAGCTATAATCTTAATAACTTCCAAGCCCTCCTCTCCTCAATCTGTTTCCTCCGCCTTCTTTTGTTTTCAGTCTCACAACATTTTATATGCAATGGCTTTAGCTATATTTAGAGACTAAACAATATGAAAAAAGAAAAAAATATAATCTTATTACACTCGTGGAAAAAAGCATTTCCTTCGTTTCCCCTTTTTTTACTAGGAAGGGGCAGTTGGGACTCTTATACGGAAATCACAACATTAAAAAGAAAATATCACAATGTGTTATGCATGACTCTATATAGTTGTGCTAAGGCTCTGTAGTAAAAAGAAGAAGGAGATGGTTTCAAAGGGAGATATGTAAAAAACGAATGAGTTAGAGGGAGCGCTATAATATTAAAAAAACGATAATTATTAAGTGGGCGAACATACTCAGCAAATATTAAAAATTTTATAAGTTGCATTTAAAGATATACTGTGAATTTTTTCAAGCCTATATGTTAAATAACGAACCATACCTGGCGATTTTTTTTTCTATCGAGGGAATTTCATAAAGTAATCGTTTCAGGTCTACAAATTTGCAGATATTATCTTAAAACATAGGAGGTATTTTTTTGAGAACTCAAGCATTCAAGAGGAAAAATGTTATAAATCAGAAGAAATTCGGAATGCGGGGGCTTAAGTGAGTCAAACCAACCAGCGAACAAACTTGTGTGTGTGGTCTTTGACTTTTTAATGTAGAAAATAACTTCACAAAGTAAACTTATACTCGACTTCGTAACTTTAAAAGTTTAAACTTCAAACTGTTTAGGTTTTATAAATCATCTTATAGTACTTGTTTAACTTTGTTACTCCTTTTCTCGTATAACTTGAACGTATTTTATAAACATTGGACATTAAAGTGAAATGCAAAACATTAGACGAAGCTCAATATTGGAAATCTATTGTATTTATTGTATTTTATTATTGTATTTTCCCTACCGACCTTTCCTTTGTTTTTTGCTGTCCTACCGGCTGCGCCAATGTTAAAACAGTCATTTTCTATACAATAATTACGTGGCAGATCTGTGGTGCCGTTTGTTTCGAAAGGCAGTGAGGTATGGAACCGGCTGAGGAAGGATGAAAGCAGACTGAATGATGTAGAAATGAGATCACTGAGGCATATGTATGGTAAAACCATGTATGATCTAGTGAGAAATATGGAGATCAGCAAATAAGGGATGGTTTGAATGAACGAAGGAAGTGAATAAGAAGTCGGGGATGCCCGCAGAAGACACGCACGATCAAGTGAATCAGATACTTGAGTCGGGCCAGGTCAAGAGTCAGAATAATAGAACAGTAGGTACGAGACGAAGTATGAATGTGAATGAGGCAAGGAGTGTGTTCGAAGACCGAGTTGTTTGGCGGTCCGTTCTCTCTACCTACCGGGAAACGGCGTGATCATTAGGAAGTTAATTTCATACGATCTATGGTTTTTTGACGATTAAGTACGTTAATCGTCAAAAATATTATATATGTCTGTTTGCGCGCTAGGTTCTTCCAAATAACGCAAGACCCGACTACAAACGTCGAGTTTTCTCTACTTTCTGTAAATGTAATATGCATGGATTATATACTCGTATATAAACCTTCCGTAAAAAAATCTCTAAATGATAATGGAATCTCTACCAAAATCCGTTTTATTTTTATTTTTTATAGTGAATACCTCACAAGAGTCCCAACTGCTCCCGTCTGGAGCCAGTGAGACTATGGCATCCCCAATTGGGGGATGTTGTGAGGCTGAAGGTAAGTGGGAAAGGGAAAGAGGAAGGTGGGGAAGTACCTGGCTATTCAGATCTAGTCACTAAACACGGCTAAAGCCATTTGGAGCAACGTTTCAATTCTGAATGGTGGTCTTACACCAGGGCGATACTGATAGTATCTTCCACTCTGGAACGTGCCGCAAATATACTATATATTATTTTAGTTAATTAATTGTGAAATAACACAAATTAATCAAATAAAATTTATTTGCGCACGCCGGGTTCGAACCCGCGACCTTCGGAATGGCAGTCCAATGCGTTACCACCGGACTATGCCGGCCGTTGGGTAGTTTAGAAGAATTAGGCGCACAAACAGACAGACATGGATAGCGACATTATTTTATACTATTTAGAGATTATTCTAAATTTGAAATGTGTATTTGTATTTCCATAAGTTTTTCCTTAAATTGCTCTTTTGTACCATAAATGGTATTCCATTCAATGGACATAGAACTTAGTCGGAACCTTTGCTCTGGGACGTGATTTTAATTCTCGGCAAGTCGCCATTCGTATTTTTGTCTTTTCAACAAGTAGGCAGGCTTTAAAATAATCAAAAATAAGAGAAAATTTTTAATTTGTAAAAAAAGTTAATTAACTAACAAACAATCAACCCATTTCAACCCATGGATAGGCAGAGAGGGAGAAACTCCGCCTCGGCGAATATTCCTGGATTATTATAACATTCCATTTAACCTTGTTTTTGTTTCTTCACTTTTCATAATTTTATACCATATTTTATAAGAGGGTTAAATTGTCATTTTTGAGTTATCCGGTCACCAATTTGGGGACATACATAGATACAAGTTGCAGCATTTGGCTTGATGATAGGCTGTTCGAATCGTTGGCCGTGACAATTTTTAATTATAAACATTCCAAGAATTGAAAATGTTAGGCGCAAGTGGTTCTTTTTGTTCATCCTTAAAGTGATGCGCACTTCATTGCTGCACTAAAGTTTATGTTTTAAGAACAGTTACACATTACAGTTGTTCGGCAATAAAATAGGCAACATCCTTTACAAAGACTGCTCTTGTAGTATACAGACTTGACTAGAGCAATTGTTTATTTGACCTGATTAAATTAGAAAGGACTACAGGGAGTGTTGTTCAACACCATAGAATAAATAAGAACACAAGAAGTGCGACATGGACGTGTATCGTGATCCAAAAGTCTGACCAATCGTGCCTTAAATTTTCAATACAAAACTGTTTCATCAGCTTTATGAATATGGAATGGTAACATACGTTTCCGCGTGCATCTATACATAGTATATACTCCTTTGAATCATTATTTTTTAAGACAAACACAATAAACAGATAATATTTTAATAATTTTAGTAAAAAGTGTTGCTGGTGTAATGATGAACGACATAGTTAAGACGAGACAATACCCTAAAATAAAGCCAGAATCTTAAACGGCGTAAGTGAAGCAGCCATGCATAAAAATATGCGACGCGCGGACCTGGTGTACTGGACAGACCTGCGGTTAATATGCCCTATCAAATCTCTAAAAGTGGTAAACTTGACGACATAAGTGATGAAGTCGTGTAAAAACAATATTCAGCGCGCGGCCCGGGGTAATGGACGACCTACGGTCGACTTTCCTCTAGCAGGCTTAGAAAATCGATCTGGCCGTGGGGTTTATTTTAATTATTTCTGATGAACGTATTACTAGAATCTTAATTTCCCTCGAGAATTCACTAATTCGTCGTCTAGAAAAATAAAATCTGATGTTATTGTTTTATAGTACAAACCGTTTTACATAAAATATTTCGATGATGAGGTCCTGTTTTTATTAATCTTAAATATAAATAACTTACACCCGCAGGGATCTCTCAAGAAACATTTGAGATTTTAAGGATAGGTTCATCAGAAATAATTAAAATGTGAGCGTCGAACGAACCCTCGTTATTATAGTCTTTTGTCACCATAACGGAAAATTGAACCCAGGACACCCAGGTGAGAACATGACGCAGTTGTCCACTCAGCTATCGCCATCAGCATAGCATCATCTGAGAAGAAAATGTTCACAAATGGAAATAATAAATTTTGATTGTCTTTTGAATTCCTACACAGTGACATTAATTAGCATTATCATTTTGAGTCATCCTATAACAGAATAACCTCACGCACCACGCATGGGTGTACCCGTTGGGAAGACGTTAACAATTCGTGACGCGTACAGCCGCACAGAGTACTGCGCAACATAGTTACAGGTTACAGGAACGACACGTCCGGACCACCCTGTTTGCTGGGTACTGGGTGACTACCTTTATCTACGTTATCATCAGCTATGTATATATACAATGTTACACGGGACAGTAATTAATTACCTAGAAAGTTGTAGAGCTTGAACAGTGCTGTGTGGAGGGTTTTTTTGGGGAAAATAAGGAGTGAACATGGGTCTTGAGGAGGCCCGCAAATCGTTTCATAGCCAAACTGTTGAATAGAAGAACGAGTCTTAAAAACGACCCGTTCTCATGAGACAAATTTCAACCATGCAAAAATCTCGGACGCGCGTTTGGCGTGTTTCACGACTATGCATCGGTGCTGAAGGAATCAATGAAGCTAGTTCCTCGGAGCGTCTTCCATTAAAATACCGGTGGAACAAGGACAGTACCCAGCTGACGCCTTTGCTCTAAAGAATTCAATCCATCTGTTAAGATAGGGGAAACCATGAGAAAAATGTAACAAAAGAGAAGTTACGATTAAGAATTGAAATAATTTGATTTATGGTCTTGGAGAGGCTTCTAGTGTCTCAAAGTATCATGACAAACCAGGAAAATAATGGGTCGAACTCCTGGCACTGGAAGGATTGGGAGAAGACACTTGGAATCAGATAATCAAAAGTTCTATAGCAGGTCCAAAGCTAATACGAACCGGGCAATTACACAATATGAATGGAAACGCACCGAGGAAGTTAGTAGGGCTATTAACAGGACATTTCCACCGAACATACACTTTAAATGTGCAGCTGTTGGGAGTGGAAAGCAAACTCAAACGTCTTACTCATAATAGATAATAAGTGGGGATAGGAACGGGTTAGTAGAAAACATTACTCAAAATCACGCGAACTGCTTATACCGGCCGTAATACGACAGTATTAAAACTTGACAGATTTTTAAACCGCGCGATCTCCAGGTATAGAAACGTATTACGATTATAATAAGACGTAGATCGCGGACTTTGTTAACAATCTGTTTGATTTGACAAAAATATCGATCGGTTGCGCAACGAAAAAATATAAAAGCAGTAATACTCATTTGCAGCACTACCAGGGGAATATTTTAAATCAAAATATCGATTTACCAAAGCAAATACGGAACGCATAATCAAATTTGAAGTAATTCAAAACAGACCGTGTCGATGACATCGCAAATTTCATCTGAAGAAACGTGAAGTTGTTATCAACTAAACGCGAAATGCTAAAATTACCGTGTTTTTGAGGATTGGAAGAAGTGGTGCCAGTCTAAAAAAATCTTGCATGAATATTATTATGAATAAAGGTTTTAACCCGAGCAATATACGGCCCTCTTCACCTTATAGCTATACCAACGCTGTAGCGGCGTATTAGGGAATCTTTATATGTAAGACTGTAATAGTTGTAGGAAACGTGAAAAAGATGAAGATACTCCAATTCATCTATGGTATCAATGTCTCGCATTGACGGGAAGAAGGCTTGGACACATGGGGAGCTCAATACCATGTTGCGGAATTAGAAAACGTGACCAAACAACCAATGACAAACTTGGTGAGCATTATTACTACTGACTGGACTACTGTCAAATTAATAGAATTGAGTAATTTTGTCATTCACTATGGCGTGACATACCTGGTACTACCGGTGTCTCCTCCACGAAGGATCTTGGAATCATGCTTGATAGTAGGCTGACATTTCATGCTAATATTAAGATGGCTAATATTAAGAGCGGACGTGTTTTAACCGCTCCGGTTTGTTTAATCCTTTCAGAAGGTTTCCCTTGTTAAGAGATCGCTGAAAAATGTTCAGCATCCGTGTTTTATATAGTGCTTACCTTCTTATTTCACGAAATGCGCGTAACTTCTGCCGTTTAGCCGGAATTTGCAATTATTATAGCATTTTAAAACGATTAAATTTTGAAAGTGAAGCTTGAACAAAGATTCTTAATGCAGTCGAAGATTTTATACCTGACCCCTCAAGTGTCAAGTGGTGTCGGGATTTACGGGACCTCTTCAACCGAGGATGTCTGCCTGGAGGACAGATAAGCCATATTTTGTTTAAAGTTTTTGTTTTTGTTTTTTTTTTTCTGTTTTTGTTTATGTATTTTGTTACAGATGACACACATAAACTTCACTTTGACTTTGGTTCAAGATTTTGCTTATGATAGCCTGCGATAAGCGAGCCCTAAGGGTCTGAGACAGAGGTGTGAAATCGTCGGATCACGACAATAGAAAGAATTGTAATTTTTTTTTTTGCTGGATTTTATTTAGGTATTGGAGCCAGGAAGGAGTCTGAAAGGGTCGAGAGGATGCACTAGGTGGCATGAATGGCTGGGAGGTGACTGGAGAGACTAAGGTAGACTAGGATGAGGTGATTTTGCACAGCGGTGCTGCCAAGGTCTGTTATCTATGTGAGGATGTTGTGTCGGCGCTCTTTATTGGCAGCAGACACATGTCAGCGCTATATTAGCGGCGGACACATGCCTGAATGGATGACGAGCCTCGTGCTGGCACAGTTGGTGGACGGGGTAGTCTCTCTCGCTGCAGCAGCTGGTACAGTTCCTTCGCTACCTAGGATTCTTGCAGCAGAGTCTCCATCTTCTGTCTTCGTCGAGCGTCACAGCGGTGCTGCCAAGGTTTGTTGTCTATGTGAGGATGTTGTGTCTGCGCTCTTTATTGGCAGCAGACACATGTCAGCGCTATATTGGCGGCAGACACATGCCTGAACGGATGACGAACCTCGTGCTGGCACAGTTGGTCTAAATAACAAATGTAGATCCTAGGAAATAAATTGTACAGCGCCCTTGAGGTGATTTTTCACAAAAACGGCGCTCTACAAATTGTCCAATTATTATTATTATTATTATTATTAATTGAGAATGCTGGGCTTTGCGCATTGCAAAGAATTTGAAGATACTCAGGTTATCATAATTTTATTCTATTCCTTAGTAAGAAGTAGACTTGAGAGTGGGTCGGTAATTTGGAGTCCACACCAGGTAAAGTATTCTCTCAAGTTCAAGAGAGTTCAGAAGAAATTTCTGAGATTTCTCTACATGAGGGAGTATGGCTACTTCCCGTGGCTCTATCCTACCGAATTTCGTTTGGATATGCTCGAAATGAATCATTTATGTATTCGATTTAAACATTGTTACACATTTCTTGACAGATTCACAGACAGATTCGTGGATGGTTTGAAAACTCGGCAATCATGGAGAGCATTCATTTCTAAGCTCCCGATGGTTATCTCTATCACCGACAGCTTACACTGTTCTATCCCCAGCCTGCAGAAATAACTTACCGACGGTCATGCGTGTGGAGAAAGCAATCTTGCTGTTGAACAGTATCAATTCGGATATCGACATATGTATTTAGCATCAATGAAGCTGCCTTTAAATCTTTGTTACTACTAGTATTGTTGATATACACACTGTTTATATTTATGTAATGCTCCTTAACAAATGTATTTAAAAACACACTAAAATGAACAATGATGACTTTATTGCTCACAGAATCTATGCAGACCGTCTGCGGATCATCTCTAAGGAGTACAACAAAACAATCTTATAGACTAGTTCATAAAAATTTATCCTTGTTTCTATATTACAAGTCATGGTGACCCATCAAGTAAGTATAGGAAGAAAATAAGTAATCATTCATTCAAAACGCATAAAAACCAGTCTTTGCATTGTCTCCGATTCGTTCTGATTCAACTTCATATAACGTACCATTTTATGAGAAAGGCAAAATCAATGCCACCACAGAATAATTGTTTACAAACAATTACCTCACCATTCTTCCACATGCGTAAAATTCGTTTTTAGTTTCAAATCCTTATAACTTGCCACTTTATAAAAAAGACATCAAAATCTTGGATTCACGATTGTGTTCAAAGAAATAGTTCACCCTTTATACAAGTGTGATCTTCGTGTTTATTTGGAAGTCCATACCAAAATACCGGTTATTTCTCATTATGACTCCTAAAGCGTTCTCGATCTGGTTATTGTTGTATATTTTTTTCTTCTCATTATTATTCTCGGAATACAAATTACTCGTACGGGGATTTCATTTGGTTAAATTAGTCGCCAGAATACAATTTGGCTACTAATGATTATACCAGTAGTCATTTTTGAGTTCATTTGAATTACTACAAAGTTATTATTGAATAAATTTGTGTGGAAACTTGTCATTAATGTTACCCTCTTCGCCCGAGATTTAGATGGAAGTATTATTTTTTTATTTATTTACTAGCGTTGCTCGGGGTTATGAATGGTGCGGAGTAAAGTTTTGAGGTTGTGAATTGAACATGCCACGTCTTCCTGTGGCATCCTCGACTTCTCCTGCCATTCTCTTTCACGTCATAAATTCTCCTTACAACCCTTTTGTTATCTATAGCTAGAGACACCTATTCATAGCTTTAATTTTTAAGAAATGTAGCATTAATTATTGAAAAAATAGCTTTAATTTTGCATTTTCATAGCGTTTATAGCTAAATAGGATAACGTCAAGGAATGGGAGTCGGCAAGAGGGGAAAAACAATTAAATTAGCAAAATCACCTGAAACATATTTATTGTATTATTGATTGAAACTCAACATGGCACATGTTTCTACAGTAGAGTGTATGTTCGTTCTACGATCTATCAATATAAGATTATAGCGACTAGAAAATTCTTTTTATTTACCGCTAAAAACACCTTTAAAGACAAACATTACCGGATTACGCATAACCTGACAGTATTTGAAAATCTCCTACTACCACCACAGTAAGCTGAAAATGTTGCTTGTGTTGTGATGGAGGACTTAGCCAGCCGAGGAATTGAACACACTAAGCCTGGGTGGGACCCAAACGCGATGTCAACTCTTGCCACCGACCGGTCTTTAATTTCGACTGGCTTTAATTCGCGAAAATATGGTTTATGCTTTGAATGGGTGTCTCTACCCAAAGCTATTTTATTTTACCACATAAGTATTTGATTCATTTGATCGTGCCATGTCTTCCTTGGGCGTATCTATTTATTTAATCATTACTTCCATGCCATTTATTCTCGTTAAAAAAACTACATTATATCGACCTTATATCGACTACGTATCTCATTCTAGATAAAACAGTGTCATTAACACTATTATGCTGTCCGAAACGTTGGCTAAAGAAGAAAATCTCAAATAATATCTAACAAATATTTTTTACATAAAAAATCAGATGCTACCTCACTCAGTAGGTACCCGGGTATCCTGTCGGAATATTGAATGAAGGGGCGTGTTACATTACGCCCTAATAGCGGTGTATCTCTAATGGTCGTAACGCTTCCCGGCGCGGTGGGCGTATCGCGCTGTATCCCTACAAGTGTGGATATAATACTATGCAAAGAGGAGCTATCGTAATTTATTTATGATTATCTAAATCCAGTTCATTGAAAAATAATCATTTTAGAAATAAACCAATACATTTTTTGGATTCTGACACCTTTTGCAATCAAAAATGTGGGCATTTTTACACGGTTTGGTGACGTTACGAGAGGCGCTGAGGTGCTCACTAGTGCCACATCTTGAAAGACATTTATTGCCCTTTTGAAAAACTGGCATAGAGAATAAGAGTACCGGACCAATTAGGCCCCCCGCTCTTTCAAAATAGTAAAATAGCATTGTTTGTCGATTTTATAAATATTGGTGTTAAATAACATGTAGATACGTATTTTTGACGGCCTCCGTGGTCAGGAGTAGTAATCAGGAGGTCGAGGCGAGGGTTCAAAACCAGACGCGGCGTGCGCAAGTAAATTTTATACGATTAATTTGTGTTATTTCACAATTTATTCATTTAATATAATATATAGTATCTACATTTGCGGCACGTTCCAGAGTGAAAGATGCATACTCTCAGTATCGCTTTGGCGTAAAACCATCCTTCAGACTTGACACGTTGCTTGAAATGGCTTGAGCCTTATTTGGTGACCAGATCAAAAAAATCGCAAAGCTTGCTAAAAAATTAGAAAAACACATTGTGTTTGTTATTTTACATGATAAAGGCATGAAATAATTCAGTGTTTCTTTAAATGCTAGTCATGTCTTATTAAATATTTTCGCTTACGCCTATTAATTATAATCTTTTTTTATATTCGGGCGCTCCCTCTAACATTCGTATTTACATAAAATATCCCTATCAAATCATCTCTTTCTTCTTTTTGAATGCTTCCTGAGATATACATTCCAAAATGTCTTCGGTTTAGAGGTTAAGTTGATTATGGAATCTATGATTCCAGGATGTTAATCCGAAAAAATAATTATCATCAATAAAAATCGAACTATTGAGCTTCAAAACCCAACGTCGCTCTACCTCCATGACATAAAAATGCCTGCCCAAATAAGAGAAAAACTATCGAAAAAAAACAGAGAATTATCATAGAAATCGATTGAAATTATCGATTGTAACCGAGCCAGCTTATGAATACTCGAATCTAACGCTATGATGAGAGCGGATAGCGCTCGGGGGGTGCCGAATCCGATACCACACTTGTCTGAAACCAGATACGTAAACTACTCGGCCATGGGACTGCCAAGCGACATCTTTCAATGAGACGCGTCTAATTATGTAATAGAAAGGGTAGACCAAAAATGGCACGGGAGACAATTTTTCACAATTTATTTTTTTTTTCACTAGGGTGACCTGTGCTGAGGCCGACTAACGTTATTCATTTCTGTTTAATTAGTTTTTTATGTCGTTTTAAATTTTTTTTTCAGAGTTTTTTTTTTATTCTCTTTTAGCCAGATTTCTATTCTTGATTTGTAATCATTAACATTTTCTATTCGCTCTATATCAGGGGGAAGAATGTTGTGGAATTTCGTCGCAAAATAAATATAATTTCTTTGTCCGAATGTGGTTTTATAACCTGGAATACTTTTGATGCCATTGTGAAGTGACCTAGCGTGATGAATACGCGGTATTGTAGAGGTTTCAGTATTTTTGAATAGTTTCAATAGTATATTTTTAGCATATATTTGTACATCAAAACTATTGAAAATTTCAATCGAAGGCGTTCTTATGGGTACTTTAAATATGGTCTTTATGATTCCTTTTTGAATTGTGTTCAGGTTATGTATATATTTAGATACAGCAGATCCCCATCATATACTTCCATATTCAATTTATCAACAAAAATAATAATCTCGGTTGCGGGCATAGAGCTACACAAATAGAGGCGCTATTGCGTACGAATATCTCGACGAAACGTGTTCCACTATAATAACGCGATAAGCGGTGCGTGTGGACCGGATTCGTTAGTTTTATCAGAGCGTTGGAGGTCAATTGGAGGTTAAAAAGTGGACCCATTTTTTCCCTTCACGTCTCATTTATTTATTACTTTATTAACGCCATTTTTAGGGACTTTTACAAATGTAGATGTGACTGTATCTTTTTCGGATTTTTCTATTTCAAATTTTCGTTTAATAATCGCTAATATTGTCTTCAGTAATTAAATATTACAATTTGAGGTATTATTCATTAAGTTATTCGAAAAAACAAATATTCATCCTAGACTTAGAGAAAAAGTCAATAGATGTCGCACATTAAAATAAAAATAAAATATATCTATCTAAGACACTGTCTAGATTGCATTTAGTTCGGGTTGAATCTTGCGATAATACATAAAGATAGATGCCAATAAAAATGTGCGGTAAGAAAAATGAAGATACTGTTGGTAGTTCTTATTCGAAGTATGATGCAGTTAAATATGACCGAAGGAGTTAGGTTCCCATAAGCTCAGTTAGTAGAGCGGTACCCAAGCAAGTCAAAGGTCCTGGGTTCGAATCCTAGATGTGACCGTATCTTTTTCTGATTTTTCTATTTCAAATTTTGGTTTAGAAATCGCTAATATTCAATAATTAAGTATCTATGCGTTTAAATACTTTTTTCCACAGCGTTACAGATTTAAAACTTATCAGTTACAACCGGGTGTCATGACTGTAGATATTGAGGATAACTATTCAAAAAATGTTCGTTAGTTTCCCGTTCGGTCGCATGTAAAGTTTTTATACCGTTTGTACAAAGGAGGTCTGCTAAAGAAACATAATAAAAATGGTTGTGGACCTCTGGGATAAAATATTTGAAACTTAATATCTAATTACCGCCTGTAACCTCATATTGTGAATATTCTCGCGAGTGCGTTGAACTCCAGTGTAATAATTACGATTGCAATATTCTATTTGTCAATCACAATTTATTACGTAGTTTATAAGTTGTGAAAGTGGATATACCAATAATATCATTAGCACACTGGTCAGAGTCAGAATCCGCTTCATAGGTGTCTCATTACAAGGAATATAATGAGGGATATTATTTCATTTGGTTTTACGCCCAGCCGGGCTTTTTCGTGGATTTTAAGAACAGAATATGTGAGCTATCGAAAATTATACACGAAGTTTGCATGAAAGCATGATATAATGTGAAACTGGCATATGAAATAATATTAGCAAAACATGTAACAGTAACATAAAGAAACTAGAACATTACTATATATAAGACACATCACTAAAACTACATTACCAACGCTGCTATAATTTGTAGGAATCAACAAAGTCCTAGTATAGATCAGACTTAATTATGTAAATGAAGTCAGTAAATATATCAATAGTACCCCCAAACTTTTTGCCCAGATCATGCATCCTATCGGTTAGTGAGTGTGTCTGATAGTTGGTTGTGTATGTATTGCAGAAGATTGTTACATTTTGTCTATATTTTGTCTGTATAGTCGGCACATGGAGTGTAATTTAATTAAACAATGATAAAAAACGAAATCAAAGATACGAAAAAAAACTTTTATTGATGGATTTACATTATTCGAAGCCATTCTATTCAATCTGTCTCATACTGAGGTACGAATCACATTTAGAAAGATAAATTCTAATCAAATTCTATACTGTTGTACCGCCCAACATAAAATGTGATTCTCTTCTCCTAAACATGCTCATTAAATAACATAAAAATTGACTCAATAATAATAAACTTAGTCTAAATACAAAAAAGATAAAATATATAATACACCACTTTGGAACGTGCGGCTGCACAATAGTTTGTATCTTAATCAGTATATATTATAAAAGTAAGTGTACAATGAGCGTGCAACAAGTCCCGGTACGACCAAGGGAGTTATATGGTGTGGTAGCCCTCTATCCATCTATGAAGAAGGTTCCCGGTTTTACCTAAAGGATGTGCTTTTGAAGATATAGCTTTAGAAATCAGAAAACAGTCCAGAATATTCGAGAGCATTCCACAACATTCCAGAAGATCCCGGAATATTCTGGAATATCGTGGAATGTTCGGGAATAATGTACTAAAAACGGGATTATTGGCCGTTTCCTGATAAAATTTTAGTAAATTCGTAATCGTGACAATTGTGACAATTTATCTAAAAAGAGTGTAAAACAAAGTCACTATCTGGGTCTGTCTGTTTGTGCGCTTAGTTCTTATAGACTATGTTACGGAGTTTGATAGGGTTTACACTATCATTTAGAGAATTTCTTCCGGAAGGTTTATATACATGGATATTATATTTATTGAATGTAGAGAAAAGTCGAGCAATGTCGGGCACACGTATAAATACATAAATGTTCGAGCTTCCGGATAGATAACACTCGAAATAGTCTGGCAACATCGCAAAATGTTTGCAGTTACTCCATCTACTGCCACGGCTGTCATGCGTCACAGTCCGCACACCGCAAAGTGTGCATTTTTTGGTTATGTTATGTTGATTATCAGGTCATTTTAGATAGATTCGTGTCGAATTAATACATTGTTTCTTATTTTGAACACAATCAAATAATTCAGGATGGATCATACAAGTATTCAAATTCATTCAACAAAATTCGACTCACTTCTCCGCTGTCAAACTCGGGATGTTTTGACGCCATCTTTGATTCGAGGAATAGCGCGTAACGTGAGGTTCGAGCACTGATTAGTCAAATCGAACTTTAACCCGAACGTTAGCGTTATTCAGATATAGTGAAAACGAAAAAATGACTAATCCGCGGATTAGTGCTTAGTCAGAACATAATCAGAGATAGTGAAATACCCCCACAGAGTTGAATTAAAGTCGATGTAATGTAGTTTTTTAACAGTAATATTCTGGTATACAGTAGTGAATGGTGCAAGAAGTCGGAGACGCTCGAGAAAAACATTAGCAATAGCGAAACATTGCGGGTCCACCAGTGAATTTTTTTATTTTTTTTATTTATTTAATACATGTTACATTATTATGAAATTTACATAAAGTAGACATAATGAATCACCATACTAGGCGGCTGCCTGTTTCATGGTGACCAATTGAGTGTAATTAATTTGTATGAAATATGCAATCTAGTGTAAACATATGAAATTAGTAACTATAGATGAAGCTAAAATTTTGGAAAAATTGTAATAAAAAGTAGAAGATAGAAATTAGAAAGGAGAAAGAAGTAAATTAAAGAAGTGCATGCAAGCACACTTTATAATTAATATACTGTAAAAGTTTCACAGGAGTTTTGTTCAGAATTAAAAATAAAATATAAAAACCGTTGTACGGTGCAGCTGCTATGACCGTAGACACTGGATGCGGAAGACATGCAAATTTCTAACTTTCATTATTTGACAAGAGAATCGATTCAAGATTGCCATCGCTTCACGAATACTTGCTTCGGCACAGCGTACCCTGGTAGCGACAAGGCCCGCCGGTAGCAATCATAGACGTCCCGTCCTGGTGTACCACGGATACCTGCCCCGTATCTGCATACCGCCATCGGGAGGAGAGGTGATGGCGGTGGAGATAAAGCTGATGGATTGCACAAGGTAAAATCCAGCGAATCATTTTATAGTAATTGTGTGGTCGATGATGCGGTTGTCAATGAAGTAGAGAAATCAGCGATAACGAAAATAGCCATATATATTATATTAAATTTAACGTAAATTAATTGTAAATAGTTTTATTATTAAGTTATTTTTTAGCTACAGCAGAATATTAAGGCCCCGTAGTAAGCGTTCAAAGATGGTTTGAAAGGGAGATATGTAAATACGAATGTTAGAGGGAGCGCGCTAATATTAAAAAAAACGATAATAATTAAGCGAAAATGGTGAAAATATTTAATAAAACACGACTACTTTGAAATAGAGCAAAAATCTCTCTACAAATGCTTTGGCTGCATTTAAAGATACACTGTGATTTTTTTCGTGCCTATAACATATTAAATAACAGAACAATACGTGTTTTTAATAATTTTCGAATTGGCTATCTTAAAAGATAGCCAATAAACATGTGCGGTGAGAAAAATGAAGGCAATGTCGGTAGTATTTATTTGAAGTATGTTACAGTTAAATATGACCGAAGGAGATAGGGTTCCATTAGCTCAGTTGGTAGAGCGGTGCACCGGCAAGGCAAGATTCCTGGGTTCTAGTCCTAGATCTTTTTCTGTTTCAAATATTCATTTAGGAATTACTAATATTGTCTTCAATAATTAAATATTACAATTTGAGGTTTTACTCATTGAATTATTGAAAAAATAAAACTTAAAGATTTAATGAGAAACTTGTTTTAAATCGGTAGAAATTGGGAATTCGGGGGCTTAAGTAGAGAGCTGAGCCACTCGGAACATATGGACAGCGCCCTTGAGATGATAGTTCACAAAAACAACACTACACAAATCATATAAGAATTATTATTATTATTATCACTTTATTGGTTAAGAATTGCCTTCTATGTTGAACTGAACTAAATTCCTTGAATGTCTGTCTCCCCCTGAAATATTTCGCGTCAAATACGAGTCCCGTTCTACCTATAAGTCTGTATATAGGTAGGCACATAGAATGGCATAGAATATAGTTCAAAGATCGTGAATCCATTACACTCCCAATAATTGACATTTCTAATTAACAGGGGTACATAGAATCTGGGAGTAACTAGTAAAGTACCCAGGCACAAAGAGCAACATTAATCAAAGTAAGATATTCGTGGTAATTAAATCAGCAGATAGAAATAACACTAAGAACTTAATTATAAGTCCATATTATAATATAACCCACTTCAAATAATGCTAATAATCATGTACGTACATAACTATTCATTTATGCCTTTGAATTCGAAATTAACCCTTATTGCTGGGTACAATGGTGCGGTTAAAGCTAGATAGGCCTTTCGCTAGTCTGCAAACAAAATTTCGATTGGGCTCACTGATCACCATCCATAAGCAAACAAATTAGCGATGAGTCGTTTATAATCGAGCCGCACAATTGAGCTAGCTCTTTTTGATGAACTGTATTCTTACGACTCCCGGTAAACCGTACTACGGCTCAATTGAACGGTTACTCTTTTTATCTGGAGATTTATTAGAAAAATAGCGTCATTAAAATTATTAGTTTGTAATAACAATTAATTATCCAAGAATTAATCATTAGGTAACGTTTCGGCATAAAAAATGTATGAATTTAAAAACTTAAAGAGTTAAAGGGAAACTTGTTATAAATCGGTATAAATTGGCAATGCGGGGGCTTGACGATGTGTGAATACGGTGCCGTTCTAGATATTTTATACATGTAATTTTGACCGCACAGGATACCAAAGTTAACTAACTATGTCATATTCTTCAGTACGTCGGAGCTAAGAGTTGAAATAATAGTGTAATTTATTAACTCATAAAAAGATGATTTTTCCAGAAATGCAGTTTTATAACTGAACTCGCCTTGGACCATGATTCTTATCACTCTTCCGAAATTTCAGCCCCTTGGTACCAAATACATAGCGCCAAAAAAATGGGTTTTAAAATCCAAACCCAAGTTTTAGATAAGCGCCATAAAAAAGATGATTTTAACAGAAATGCAACTTTTTTCAGATTTTAGACTGAATTCAGTTTGGACCGTGATTCTGATCGGGATTCCAAAATTTCAGCCCGTTTGGTACCATAGAGCCAGAAAAAATGGCTTTTGAATTTCGAACCAAAGTCTCAAATTACCGCCAATATGAATGATGATTTTACCAGAAATGCAACTTTATGCAGATTTTAAAACTGATATCGCTTAGGACCACGATTCTTATTACTATTCCAAAATTTCAGACTGTTTGGTACCATAGAGCCAGAAAAAATGGGTTTTAAAGTAGAAACCCAAGTCTCAAATAGCGCCATAAAAAAAGATAATTTTTCCAGAAATGCAACTTTTTTCAGATTTTAAGAGTGATTTTGGTTTGGACTATGATTCTGATCGCGATTCCAAAATTTTAGCCCGTTTGGTACTATAGAACCTGAAAAAATGGCTTTTGAAATAATTAAAATTTATTCAGTACTAGTTTAAAGTTATTACTATCGCCTATAGAAATCTCTGTCTCCAAACTCAAGAGGCCAATAAGTTATTTTTATTTAAAAAAAAACATTAATTGTGCGAGGGCGCTGGAATTGCGTCATCGTAATTTAGGGCAGAGAAAGGCGTTATCCTTTCTCTGTTTCAGGAGACTTGTAATTCGAAATGGAGATTGCGCTACCCCAACCAACACGCAAAGTAATCGCCAGATTTCTATACTTACCAGGTTGGTGATTCTTTAGTTTGATGTCCAGCGGGGCCCGCACTTGGGAAGAACGTCGATTAATCACAAGTCACCTTTTTCACATGAACTAATTAATGCACACAATCGGCGAGCATGTGCTACGAATAATGAGATTAAAACGGCGGTTTTTCTCACCGGTCTTTAGTCATTGACATTTAGCGTGTTACTTGCCGCACTTTTCCACGGTGCGTGCCTGTTTCATTTACAAAATCAAGCGCGGAGTTTGAATTCCTGCTCTAAGGTCGGTGGGAGCAGAACAAAGCTGATAATGCTAGAAAAATGACAAACGTTAATATGAACTTTATCATATTGCCAGGTACGTTCCCATTAAGATAAGCCTTCTAGATAGAATCTAGAACGTTCTGAAAAAAAATGTATGTGATGTGGAGAATATAGACGAGTAAAAGGCCGACGCATGCGCAGACGGCATTTAAGGGTGACGAATGTCCGTAGGTTTTGGATTTTTAAATGGTAAAATCCAATGTAATAAAAGGGAATTTACCCGAACATTTAAACGTATCTTTTACGGTGAAATACAAAGTAAAGTAACTAACCGTGCATATATATTTTAATAGGTCGCACAATTAGAGCTAAGGCGGCCAAAACATACGAGGATGTATGTATGTATTGGTTCATATGTAGGCATTGGTTCATATGGGAGTGATGTTCTTGCGAAACGTCACTGAGAAACATAACTTAGTTGTGTTAGTTACGTCTACTTATTGTTTTAAATATTCGAAACAACTGCTCCCAACCGTCTTGAGCCAGTGAGACTATGGGATCCCCAATTGGGATATGTTGTGAGGCTGAAGGTAATGGGAGGGGAAGGAGAAAGTGGGGAAGTACCTGGCTATTCAGGTATCTAGTGGCCAAATATCTCCAAAGCCATTTCAAGCAGCGTTTCAATTCTGAATGGTGGTCTTACACACCAGGGCGATACTGAAAGTATCTTCCACACTGGAATATATATGAACTAATACATATTATTTTAAATAATACAAATTATTTTAAATAAGCAATTTGTAATATAACACAAATTAGTCAAATAAAATTTACTTGCGCACGCCGGGTTTTGAACTCGCGACCTCCAGCTTGCTAGTCGAGAGCCTTAGCCCTGGACAGGGAGGATAAATAAATAAATAAATATTAACTGCACACAGGAGGCCCTGAAGAAAATAATTTCCCTCAGGGCCTATGTCATCTTTGGGGATGCTGTGTGGAGGGTCTTTTTGTGGAGAGGAAGGAGTGAACATGGGTCTTGAAGAGTCCCATGTTGTAGGAGGGAGGAAACACAGAGGCCGGCAGTTCGTTCCACGGCCGAGCTGTTGAACTTAAGAACGAATCGTAGAAGCGACCCGTTCTCATGTGACAAATGTCAACCGTGTACAAATGTTGGGCGCGCGTTTGGCGTGTATCCCGACTACGCACCGGCGCCGAAGGGATCAATGACGCTAGTTCCTCGGAGCATCTTCCATTGTAATACCGATAGAACAAGGACAGCATACCTACCTGACGCCTGTGCTCTAAAGATTGCAGTCCGTTTGTTTGGCTGCGATGATTGATGGATCCGTTCTTTATGGTACCGCATTCGCCATCCTAGTATATTTTATATCAATGCCTAGTACTAGTGTCAGGCGCCGATATAATATTTTGCATTAATTTGTGATATCTTCAGCCAAGGGTGGAATGGTATTCCGCAACTCTCGACACAACCCCCTCGGCCTGAAATATCTCCCACGAAATTATTTAGAGTGGGGAAGTGTTATGTTACTAATTTACCATTGGCATTCTTGTTCGGCAAATTTGGGCGATGTTATCGAAGATTGAGTGGCCACAATATTATAGATTTTTATAGTGGACAGTTATTTACTAAGTGAAAACTGACCATATTTCCACTAACATTAACGTAAACGTAAAAGCAAACTTACTACATTGTATTAAAAACGTAAAAGCTATGTTACCCACCTCATAATATGCACGAAAGCAAACGCTTCCTCTCCGTGTACCTATCCATGTTAAAGCTAACTTACCACAAATAATTTATTTATTTATTTATTGCATCTCACTATACATAAAAAAACTTTTTTTTCACATAAAAATCAACCTCACTAGGACTAAGCCTGTATTGAGGTTAACAATTTACTTTTGAGTGAAGCAAACATAAGAGTATCACAAACATAAAGTAATTCTACATACAAACACAAAATATTTCAAAATTAAAGAAAAAATGAGTATTAGGTGTGTTACCAGATGGGTAATTTGACAGTATATTGTAACAATATTTGAACCATAACTAATCATTAATCATTATTCAAAAGAAGAAGCAAAGTAGATAATAAAGACAGATAGGGTGACATTCAGTTTTTAGCAAATGGGACTTATATTAGGACAATGGAATGTACCGCATTGCACTACCCCTGCATACATTCTAGAATCTGTTATCTGATAGTATTATTATCTTAATGACAGTGGAGAAGGATTGGTGTAAACGGAAGTGGTGACCTCTGTTATTATAAAAAAAAACAGTTGAAATTTTCAAACAGTATCCCTGATGAGAAAACCCATGGTAACTAAAATAATTCGTGAATTATTCCAAGAATTTAAAGTTTTAAAATTAAATCTATCAAAGAAATGTATTACTTCAAATCCACAAATATAAAATAATAATAGAGTCATTGAACTCCAGACCGAGAACCACGGGACAAATAATAATCCCTAAACTTAATCCAACAACGGCACACCACCATTAAACATACTCAGCCAATAAATGTTTTGACAAACTACCTTAGGAAATACAAGCTGAAAAAAAAAGAAAATTTTAAGAATAAACTTAAAATACGCTTCACCCCAAACTAATTTGGTTGTGTGGCATACTATTGTATAAAAAATCAGTGTTAAAAAAATATATCTATATATAAGGAAATTTGATTATAATTTATTTCTTGTAAAATAGTTATTTAATTTTTCAATATTTAGCGTATCTGTGTACACATATGTTCATAATTTTAAAGTTTATATGTATGGCAGCATTCATAAAAACCCAAGACGACACCCCCTCCCTAAACACGAGTTATTGTCAATTAGGGAGGTATTAATTAACAGCTTGGAACGCATATTATACACTGACCTTTATGCAGATCATTTGAAATGACATACTATTGTAGGCCGTCATTGGACGGTTGGTATATATACTTTGAAATTTTCTTAATATTAATCCTCTATCTGCTATCCACAAATTGGCAATTCAACACACCTTTAAAAATAGTTATAAAGTCATTAAAAACAATGAAAAAAAACTAACCTATAAACCTAACCCACGTAACCTATTAAGCCTGGTTTTTGTTTCACCACTTTTCATGACTTTATATCACTGTTCAAAGGTTTAATTCTTATTTCGATGAGTTATCCGGTCACCCTGGTGAGTGATTATATACAACGTAATTAACGTAAAATCTAACTTACCATATCAAACCAATGATTTTTTTCTTCTTACTCGTATGTATGTGTTTCTTCTAACGCAATAAATCAAATGATGCTTACCTGAAAAAAAAGAGGAAGAAAAATGTTAGTATTGCAATACACGGAGAAAAATGGGTATCACTAATTTATTAAGAATCTCTTCAAATCATTGGTAATCCGGTTAAAGCGATTGTAGGCCCCTAACGAATGAATTTATAGGTTTCCCGATAAACTGTTTGTAAAATACAAATACACTATCACGATGTGCATGATTATTTCTATTATGGTTTCTAAAATAATACGTATTTTTTACTTTTTGTTTTACCATAACATGTCCTTTTGCCTTATGTTTTATCATTTGTTCTATAAAATATTACTTTGTTAGTTCTTACATAATTCATGTACGACAACCATAATACAGGCATTAGCCTGGTATGGTATTTGGGAAAATCACCAAAATTGCAATTTTTAAAAATTATATAAATAAATATATATATTTATTTATATAAATATACTATGTAAATTAAAATGTTACAAAACGTTTTTCAACCATAAAATTAGCGGTAAAAACCTGATTTTATTTTTCTAGTTGATGAATAAGTACCTTCCCGAGGGATTCCTCTAGAAACATCTGAGATTTTAGTAATACGTCAATCAGAAATAATTAAAATAAACCACACGGAAAGATCAATTTTCTAGGCCTGTGAGGGCAAATTTGACCGCAAATCTGCAAATCCGCGCCTAATACGACTTCATCACTAATGTTGTTAAGATGCCCATTTTATTTCAAAGATTTGCTAGAGCAAATTCAACCACAGGTCCATCCAATACACTAGGGCCGCGCGTCACATATTTCTATGCATGGCTTCTTCACTTACGTCGTTTAGATTCCGACATTATTTAATGATATTGTCTCGTCTTAAGAGATAATTCTGAGCAGCCAAAAAAAAAACCAGTGTAACATCAGAGACAAACAAATTATTAACAGAACAATTAAACCAAAATGAGCTTTCTCAGAATTCATTTGGTTTTTTCTCCGTCTTGTAAAAGTTATAAATTAACCATTTGCAACTTTTTCCTTTCATCTTCCTCATCCGTGAAGAGTTTTCGTAAAAAGACGAAGTGCGTAGACATTTAGGAGGTCGGGAGATGGTTTGAGATTCACGAATAGAAGGCCACCCGGATTTTATAATTGAACCGAATAATATATTGTGTTTTATTTTTATTTTATTTTATGTCTGGATATACGAGGTATCTCCCTTATACCAACGTTTAGCGATCGATTGACGTAGTAAAATCACATAAGATATGTCAGGAAAGTTTACTGAATTTAATTAATTTAAGTCACTGTATCTTTCTTGACAAATAATTTCTTGTAAATTGTAAAAAGCAGATTTCGTGGTCTGCGGTAACTACGAGAATAGCCTACCTGGTCTAGGGGTAAGGCTCTCAACTAGCAAGCTGGTGATCGCGGGTTCAAATCTCGTCCTGCGCAAGTAAATTTTATTGGACTAATTTATGTTATTTTACACATTTAAAATAATATATTGCATTTTTGCGGCACGTTCCACAGTGGAAGATACCCTCAGTATTGCCCTGATGTAAGACCACCGTTCAGAATTGAAACGTTGCTTGAAATGGCTTTGTCCGTGTTTGGTGAGCAGTTCTGAATAACCGGGTACTTCCCAACCTTACCTTATCTTCATTCTCACAACATACCCTAATTGGGGATGCAATAGTCTTACGGGCTCCAGACGGTTGGGAGCAGTCTTGTGCGATTTCACATAAAAAAACAAGGATTTTTCAAAACTGTAATGGAACTATACGGGGTCTCACTAATAAACACGTTTTAATTTTTACACAACGATGAACAACACAAATGCCGAAATGTAATAAAAAAAATCTGAAAGAATGTTTCATGTGCTTTCAAACAGTGTTTTATTTTAAAATACTTTCAAAAACAGCCAATCTATTTGAAATTAAATGTCAAGCGGGAATATTTAAAGACATGATATTATATTGTCGAGGCCCGGCGAGTTAAAAGAGAAAGTAGTAGGTACTTAGTAACTTTTTACAATGTCAAAAAATACATTCTTTCTCAATTAAGTTTTAATTGTCTAGGTAACCAAAAGCATATTTAAAATCAATTGAATTGTTGAAAAATTAACCAAAGGTATTCCTACCGGCATAAAAAGGTTCTTCGATATCATGTGTGATTAATGAAGATGTACTGCTTTGAATCGACCACTTTGCATTTCGTCTGTCGGTAAATTTGTTTGTGTTTACGGGTTGGGTCAATCTTGTCAAGATGGTAGCCGTGTTTGAAAGAACATATTTATTCCGTAAGAGCGTATGACCGTCGCTAGCTGTCAAGTCGGAGCAATGAACATTACGCGAAGTCTACTGTTCACAGTATAATAATAATATTTGGATGATGATGAGTAAAGTATTGAATGAAACCTACGAGGAAAATTATCATTTTATTCCGAACATCTTTGAGAAGCTGGTTTGGTGAGAACTTTTGACCTCCTCAACTGGTCTATCTTGACCCATCGCCTTGCGCCACAGCGAGATGGATAGATTTATACTTCCATCACTCCTGGACACACTAATCCCTAGATTCCTACCCCCCTCATACCTCTTTCCTTACCAGAACTTCCTTTCCTTAAAACGACCCTCCACACACCATCCCCAAAGATGATATATACCCTGAGGGAAAAAAATTTCCACAGTGCCTCAAATATGGCGATAACGTAAAAAAAATCATTAAAAATCTCACCCAATTCACACTGACCCACAAAAATGAATCCTCGAAAATTTTGTTTTTCCTCTGTAAATTCCACGCAAGAAAATTGATACAAGAACAATGTTTGGTTGATTTACAACTTTTGGTAAAGGACACTTAAACCCCCGACAGTAGTTTCACAAAGCAGTGTTTTTAGTATCGCTCTGGCGCAGTATTTAAATCTGACTCGGGGCACCCGGGTGACATGATACGCAGAAGGTATGCGTTCGCATCAGAGAAGCGGAGATTTATAATACGTTACGGAACATCTGCGGCGTTTTGTCTCGCGGCATCGGAGTCAGCTACCGTATCAGCGCTGTACCATCTCGGGAGAAATTCCTTCCTGACTGCGCAAGACGACTTATGTAGATAAAACAAAAATACTAACCACTGTCAACGCCATATACTACGTAACGAGCTAACTAGCTAAGCATCAGACTTGTCCCGCAAGGTATAAACAGATAAGATGTACGGCTTTACAACTCTGGTGTACACTCCGTGATTCGTTCACATTGATACATCGTCTCATATAGTGACGGTTTTCTCTTAAGTGTTTTTATTTTTATTTTTAAATTAATTCCACACAGGAGGCCCTGGGGATAATAATTCCACTCAGGGCCCATGTCATCTTTGGGATGCTGTGTGTAGTGTGTTTTTAGGGAAAAAAGGAGATGAAGTTCAGCGGAAGAAAAATGGCATCTGGGGGTCAGTTTTACCAGGAGTGATGGAATCGTGAATACATCCCTCCCACTGCGGTGTAAGGCGATGTTCCTAGAAGGTACTGCTGGAGAGGTCAGAAGGTCTCCTGGGTGGGAAGACGCATCCGCTACGAAGACTCGGACAATCCTTACCGTATGTACCCGGGCACCGAACGTAGCGAACCACCCCGGGTGACCTTTGGCAGAGGTTTTGGTTATCCAATAAATTTTACCCATACCAGCCTCCTACATTGAATAGGCATTGAATTATGGAAAAACACAAGGAAATAAGAATTTTTTAATTATAATTTACTAAATTTTTAACATCGCTTTTCATATTCTGTGCTAAAATAATACCCGTCCGAAAATCATATATCTTAAAAATTGTCCAGGAACGAGTCCTAAATGAATCCAAAATCCTATAGATGCGTTATGAATATAAGCACCTATGAGATCTTCTGTTCATACAAAACTTAATTGTGGGGCCAGAGCGGAAGACCTGCAAGCCTTTGGGAATCTACTAGCTGCCTGAGTTCGCAGCATCCATGAGATTCGAGTGATACTTAGTGAACTTCTCAAATCACATATTATCAGAAAACACTTTATTTTACATCAGGATTGGAACTTTTCAGGCTATAGTCCCACTGAACACATGTATGACATTTAGGTATCCGGAATTCGCGTGTTGTGTTGTGATCCGCGTCTCTAATGAGACCCGGTAGGACGACGTCTGGCGGCGGTAAATTAAGACAAAAAAACGGAGCGGGTCGAGCAAGTAATTCGGCTGCGTGGGCTATCCTGACTACTGACACATAGGTAGGTACTATACGTATGGTGATTGTGTTTTTACACTTAATAAAGATGATGCGATATCCATATTGTTAAAAGTTGGAATAGAAATAAACTCCTCTTAAAAATGGTACGTTAAGTAATAAACTAATAAGTTATAATTTTTATTGTGGAGTAACTCATTGCGTAAACCTAAAATTGAAATAATTAATCATTGAAGAAAATATTAACAATTTCTCAAACGATTAATTTCACAGATGTTCGCAGAAGGAAGGGCGCATGGGGTTGCTGGATGTGGCCCGGATGAGTCACCGCTACCGGAGATCCGAAAACATTCTTGTCCAGGCTGTCGCCCAGTGGCATGGCGAGCCCCTACACTATAGATGGAGAATTTCAGAACATTACTATTAATAATAATTGGATAATTTGTAGAGCGCCGTTTTTGTGAAAAATCACCTCAAGGGCGCTGGAAATTGAATCCTATCATAAGCCTAGAAACAATGAAATAATCAGACTTCTTGCATCCACTTGCGCTACATGCATACAATATATTTTGTTTTCCGACACTTCTTTATCGAATCATTCGTCCTACATGCCCAAACCATCTCTCCTGTTCATTAATTGCGCTTACACCGGCCTTGCATTCTTTTCTGATGACCACGCTCGTAACACGGTTACGGTTTTTTTACCACACACGCGGCTCAGGGAGCATTTATACTGCATCGCGTAGCAACAATTAAAATAGCCACAAAGACATTTAAAAGTCAGATATAATATAAAACAAAGGGTTTTATTCCGAAACACGACAGGCTCATAAATTTAGCGAAATTAGACCACCCAAATATTCGGCAAAGGAATCTGTCTCTGGACCAAATCAATTTTTTTATTTATTTAGTTACTTTTTTAAATAATTAGGTACATTTTTGTATGGCACATGAAATAAAATATATATATAAAATTAAAACACATCATTGAAGTCCTCCTCACTAGGAGATCCTGTGCTGAGGGGGACTATATATGACATATGTTAGTATACGTTTTCAGCAACCAAGATGATTTTTGTTGTTTGCTTTGGGGTGTTTGTGTTATGCCGTGTTGCGCTAACTCCTTCTTTAGCCGACGTTTTGGACAGCGTTGCAGTGTCCATCATCAGGGCAGATCCGGTAGATCCGAAGATGTGTAAATTTTGGTTTTATTTATTTATTTATTTATTTATTAAACGCCATAAAAGGCTTTTACAGTAATGTGAAACATGGGATTATAAGTACACAGTTCAGGGCTGTCAGAGACTTGACAATTAGAAATAGCATTTTTCATTAAAATAATACATCCACAAGCAGTTTTTATTGATGCTATACATATACATTTCACATATATGTATATATGTGGAATGTATATGTATAGAACACCATATATATGTTACACATAAAGAAGAACACAACAGTCAGTATGATGCAGTACAAACAGACATTTAACATTTCACAAACATATCAATTACATTCATAACCAAGTATTTTTGCCTTGATGCAAGACGGTGAGGTTTTGAAAATATCAAAAAGGTCTGTATACGTGTTGGCAGTGCGGTGAAAACGCGCCAACGGTGAATGATACAAATAGTTAGTGCTATGATTGTCACTGTGGAAAAGATGGTGGAGTCGAGTTGATTTAACAGGGACACGAAAATTTATAACACTTAACATTTGAGGGCAGTCTATGAGATTGTTCAGTAATTTAAAAAGTATAAGAATGTCATTAATAGTTCGCCGGGTAGAAAGAAGTGGTAGATTTAGACCAGACATTAATGTATTATAGCAGATATCAATTACAGGCTGTCTCAATTTGAATTGAACGTATCGAAGAAATTTTCTTTGTACTTTCTCCAAGCGGTGTAAGTTACAGGTATAAATCGGAGACCATACAGGAGATGCATATTCTAGGTGCGATCTCACAAGAGAGCAGTAGAGTAATTTAATTGACTCAATGTTTTGAAAAGTCCTTGTGTTACGCATTACAAAACCTAGAATTTGCATGGCCTTATTGGAAATTGTTTCACAGTGACGATCAAAGGTAAGTTTTCTGTCAAAAATAACACCAAGGTCTTTGATAAATGGTACTAATGCAATTTCATTATTGTTAATTGAATACGATATGGTTATTGGAGTCCGTGAACGGTAAAAACACATGTGGAAACACTTTTTTACGTTTAGGAATAATTTGTTTATTTCACACCAGCTAGCAAGTCTATCTATATTATGCTGAAGGATAAGTGCATCATTTAAACATTTTATAATCTTAAAAAGCTTTAGGTCATCTGCAAATAGAATGAATTTGACATTTTCGAAACATAAAGATAAATCATTTATAAACAATACGAAGAGGAGTGGGCCCAGATGAGAGCCTTGAGGAACTCCAGATGTTACTTTAAATTTATATGAGACTTTATTATTTAATTTTACCATCAGTTCGCGGTTACAGAGGTAACTATTCAACCATTTTAGGAATGATCCATGTATACCAAGGGCTTGCAGTTTCGCGAGAAGGATATTAATATTTAACTTATCAAAGGCTTTTGAAAAGTCAGTATATATTGAATCTACTTGTGCACGAGACGTGAAAGCTTCACAGATATAGTGTTCATACAATAGAAGATTGGTTGTGGTAGACCGACCGGTCACAAAACCATGCTGTTCTGGAGTAATAATATGCCTAAACTTAACAGCAATTTTATCTAAGACAATACTTTCAAACATTTTCGGGGTGGTAGACAGTATGCAAATTGGTCTATAATTTAAAACACAATTTTTATCACCTGATTTAAATACAGGTGTCAAGTGATTAAGTTTCCAAGGATCAGGATATATTCCAGTTTGAAGTGACAGATTGAATATGTGTTGAAGTGGAGCTGCTATAAACTGAGCGCATTCCTTTATGAATACCGGTGGAATTTTGTCAGAACCTGACCCCTTCTTACAATCTAGAGATCTGATCTTTGTATTAACATCATCCAGAGAAATGTGGCATGTTGATATGTCAGTTACATTGGTGTATTTAAATTCAGGTATAGTTACATTATCATTTTTCTGTTCATAAACACTTGAGAAATGATCAGCAAAGAGGTCAACTATTTCTTGATCACTGTCAGCATGTTTTCGCCCTGAATACATTGATCGAGGACAGCCGTTGTTGTCTTTAAGAGAATTCACATAATTCCAAAAATGTTTTGGATTTGACTTGATAGTCTGCTCTACATCTGTAATATAATCTGAATAGCATTTTTTAGATAGACTTTTACATTTATTTCGTAAAACAGAAAAAATTTTATAGCAGTCAGTGGAGTTATCGGATTTAAAGTTAATGTGGGCAATTTTTTTACATTGAATGAGTTTTTTTAGTTCAGTACTAACCCATTTTGGGTAACAGTCGTTACGTTTTACAATAGAAGTTGGTATGCAATTTTCAATAGTATCATAAAGGTTTGAGTTGAACACATTTGTTGCTTCTTCTACGTTTGTAGACATAAAAATGCGGGACCAATTGAGCGAAGAAAGATATAACCGCACTTGATTATAATCGGCTTTCTTGTAGTTTAGTTCGTGAACGGGAGGTTGGGGACTAAGGAGTTCAATGGGTGCCAAATAAATGGTCGCTTGTAAAGGGGGATGATGAGAGTCAATGGATACTATTGATTCACGCGATTCGCTGACATTACTATTATTTATGTTTGATATGACAAGGTCAAGAATTCTGTCATTTATATTTTTAACATGATTTAATTGTTTAAGGTTGAGAAAGTTGATGATATCAATGATTAATTGGGCTTTAGCAGAGATGGGATTTGAAGACTCGGTGGGTTGTACCCAGTTTACATTTGGGAGATTAAAATCCCCAAAAATTATTAATTTTGCATCAGGATATTTCAATTTCAAAGATTCAATTTCATCACAATGTTTACAATACACATCAGCACTAACTTGGGGGGGGATATACACACACACAATTATTATTTTTGTTGCTTTGAGTTTCACTAATATAGCTATTTGTTCAATGTTTTTATTTTTTAGTTTTAATAGTTTTGAATGGAACATCTTTCTGATCGATATTAAAACCCCGCCGCCAATAATATTTTCACGATCCAGCCGGTAAACATCGTAGTTGGTGAAGCCTAATTCAGGGGAAGATATATTTTCATGAAGCCAGGTTTCTGTTAGGCAGTACACATCGTTATTTATCGTTGGAATATTACACCTTAGGGTGTTGAGCTTGGTACGCAAACCTCTAACATTTTGGTAGTAAAATGTTAGTTTCGTGGGGAGTTTTTTGTATTTACAATAACAGGTTTATTGTTCTTATATTTGATTGTGAGACCTATTTCACCGTCTCGGGTTCTTTGGTCTAGGGTTAATCGTAAATTGGCGAGATAATTTCTTTGGGCTGGAGTTTGGTCGGAATAAATTTTAATGCCAGGGTACTCTGTTATGCTATTTTTTTTTCGCAAAATATCAATGGCTTGGGTGGGATTGTCAAGCATCACTTTTAGAGGTCTGGGTTTGTCCGTTTTTTTTATCCCCAGACGAAAGGTTGTGATGTTGGCCTTGGTGATGGTTGAGTTTATGGCCGTTAGTGTATTTGATATTTTTGTCGTGTCATCTGTAATTTTGTCAATTTGAGAGCAGGCCAAGCTTTCAGGAAAGTTGAAAATAATAATGTTTTTCGAACGTTTTTTCCTCTCCTCGAGCTCGTCAGCAGCTTCGCACATTGTTAAATTTGGTAAATATGAAGATTCATGTTTTGAGGTTGATTCTATCAATTTTGAGGAGACCATGTGTTCATATGACTTAACCTGTCCCTCGAGGATTCCAACTTTGACACCAACATCCAGCATGGTGCCAGAGAGGTTGGAAAGTTTGTTTAGTAATTTAGTCATCTGATCTTTAGTTAGTTTAAGTGTCGGATCAGTAATATTACTATATAAAGCACTAATTTCCTCCTTAGCCTTGTTGATATATGATAGTGCATCAGTGGTACTCATCTTGCAATTGGATTTTGTATATTAATAATTTATATAAGATGCAGTGACTACCCTGTTCATGCGTTGTCTATGACGAGAAGTGGGTGGGCGTTTCACTTGTACTCTTCGAAACTTTGATTGTATTAGTATTCTTCCTTCTAATCGGCTTTGTATGTGTGTGTCTAATGGAATCCAGTGACAGTTGAAATTTATATTAATAATAAAGAATTACCGGTTAGGCAGCTGCAACTGTTGGTACACAATGTTAATTTTTGATTATGGTAAAGTACTCGTGGGTGAAAAACACTACTTTAAGCTCTTAATTTTAATATAATTATTAATTTGTGTGGAGCAAAAATTTACGTGTTGACTGTGACACTTAGTATTGTTGATTGGTTGTCGAGTTTGTGCTTATTTGTTTGTGGCCTGGGCCCGTCCAAGTGCGAAATGCCAACGGAAGTGGCGACATCTTGTGGCCGTGAGAATCTAAAAACTTACCTAACTAAAATGATGTTTTAAATATATTAGCTAGTTCTTCTTCCGATATTTCCTCTTGCCTTATTTCTATAACATTTTTTTGTTCTATTGACATACAATATTTATTTATTTATTAACGCCGATTATAGCGGCTTTTACAAAATAATAAAAATTGTTTTACATATGAATACAGAATATACCTACATTTATAAAAAAAAATATAAATATAAAATACATAAAAGAGAACAATAGAAATAGTAGTATCAACATAAAAAAGTACAATGAGTAGGTTATTATAAATACAATACAACATATTATAAATCCCGGATATTATGTAATGAGTGTTAAGAAATTAATACTTTAAAACTGTATTTGATTATAGTCAATCTGAGAAGCGCTGACAAACAGTTTTAATTAAGTAGTGTTTGTATGAGGTTAAACTAGCTGTTGGGGACGGAAACGCACCGTCGCAACGCGGAATCATAGGATTGGAAAAAGTTCGGAATGCCGACTTACCCTTTTCTATTCTTCCACGGTTTTCAATCCTTCTTTGCGCTGGTTCACAACAATTCACAAATTTCACCACGCGCGAGCTCACGGTGGCTTTGAATTTTCGACACGGTCGATAAAGGGGGCTCCGTAATCAAACGATGTTGACAGGACGAATATTTTTACTCAACTAAGTCGGCATAGGAAAGGAGAGGAGAGGGGAGTTGGGTAGATAGGCCACAATAATTTTAGAAAGGATATAAAGGTAGGTAGCACGATGCTAGGTGCCAACATTTCCGCCCACCTAATTTGAACGAATTAATAATTATGATACAAAATTTAATAAAAGGTAAATTTAAATATATACATAGGTAAATTGTTCATTCAAGTTGTATCCGTAATGCCTCGCAGAAAACAAAAAAAAAAAACTTTTACTAAATTAAGTATAACTTTTTGAAGAATGGTTCCTGGACCACAACAAAAATTTTGGTTTTGAAAAATATTTAAAATTGCTAATAACTCCTTTGGTCTAGAATCTGAGTAAGAAACAAAACGAGAATTAGAGTATAGACATCTAAACAACAACAACAAAAAATATATATAGATCCCAATTGTAAATAAAATAAAAATAAAACACAACAAAACTGGAAAATGAAAACGTATTCTATTTTAGATGTATATCTTAAGAATTATCACTAATAATAATTTTATTCTTCCGGTAACGGGCAAAGCTTTATCATTGGTCGAACCAACGAACCAGTTTTAGTTTTAACAGTAGCTACCCTAACTATTCCATCCTTACCGGGATGAACGTGGATAATTCGTCCTAATACCCACTTCATCGGTGGAAGACGATCGTCCTTTATTAACACTAATTGACCTAATTTAATGTTTGGATTAATTTTGCACCACTTTGATCGTTGTTGAAGCGTATTTAAATATTCTAAATGCCAACGTTTCCAGAAATGTTGCGACATCTTTTGGAGATGTTGCCACCTACTTAAACGATTAGACGTGGTGTCAAGAAAGTCATATTCAGGCAAACCTAGTAGGAATCCACCGATTAAAAAGTGGCCCGGGGTGAGTCCATTCACATCCTCGGGGTCTGAGCTCATTGAACACAAAGGGCGGGAGTTGAGGATGGCCTCAATTCTAGTGAGAACCGTCGCAAATTCTTCATAAGTTAGAACGGTCTCACCTATCACCCGTTTTAAATGGTATTTTACAGATTTTATCCCTGGCTCAAATAAGCCTCCGAAATGAGGACTTGCTGGAGGGTTAAAAGACCAAATAATGCCGCTCTGAATTAGATGATTAGATATAACATCACGCTGTGATGCCAAGAATTTATTTATACCGAGTAGGTACCGATTTGCACCGACGAAATTGGTTCCGTTATCGCTTATGATTTCAGAACATAACCCTCGACGATCTGTAAACCGGCTAAGGGCTGCAATAAATGCTTCAGAAGATAAATCAGACACGATCTCTAAATGAACTGCTTTCGTCGCCATACATACAAATAGACATAAATAACCCTTTGACGTTTTTGCTCCCCTACGTTTGTGATCTTTCAAGGTGAAAGGTCCTCCGAAATCTACACCAACTCGAGAAAAAGCACGGCTTTGTTGCACTCGAGAGGGAGGTAAATCACCCATTAGGGGAGGTAGCACCGAAGATTTCATTTTATAGCAGACAATGCATTTCGACAGTTGTGAGCGAATTTTGTTCCGTGCAGCCACTTTCCAAAATTTACGCTGAATAGTGAATTGAAGGCTTCGTGGCCCAACATGAAGATATTGTTTATGATAATAATCTATAATTAAATAAGCTAAATGACAGATTTTCGGAAGTAAGATCGGAAATTTACTTTCATATGACAAATTTGAATACTTGAGTCGACCGCCCACCCTGATAATACCGTGGCTATCAAGAAACGGTTTCAAGTTTTGAATTTGCGTTGAACATGGACTGCCATTTCGCATATTACGTATATCAACAGAAAAATACGTTTTCTGTTCAATGCGTACGATTTTCATAAGCGAATCATTTAATTCGCGAGAACTTAGATAAGTCGAGTTTGAATTTCCACTACCAGGACGTTTCTGACAATTATTTACGAAACGCATTATCCAAGCGACGACGCGTTGCAATTTATAAAATGAAGAATATTTACTAATAATCGAATTAGGTACTATTTGAGATGATACAAACGTTTTAAGGTTGCATGTTTTGAGTTCTGGTATTTCTCCGTCAGATTGATTGTACACAGCTGAACAAGGCCAGAGTGCTATTGGTTGGTGAAGCCATTTTGGTCCCGTAAACCACAAAGGGTGTGATATAATGTCTGCTGGGAAAAGCCCTCTTGAACCAGAATCGGCACAATTTTCCTCCGAGACAACATGCTTCCAAACAGCATTTGGTTTATTTTCCAGTATTTGTACAACCCTATTAGCGACAAATGTTTTCAATAAATATGGCGGCGTTTTTAGCCACGCTAGTACAATACTCGAATCTGTAAATAGAAAAACGTTTTCTATTTGTTCGGCAAACTTTACAGATGACATAATATACTTTACAAGTTTCGTGAGAAGAACCGCCCCACATAATTCTAGTCGTGGAATTGACAGGGTTTTCAAAGGAGCGACCTTAGATTTTCCCATTAAGATGTGAGTGGTATTGCTATTACGCTCTAATAAATATACCACTGCAGAATAACCCAATTGTGAAGCGTCACAGAACCCTACGAGGAAAAGACGACTTGTCATCACCGTGTTGTAATATCTAGGAATATTCAATGTTCGAAGTAATGAAAGTTGACTTACAAATTTACTCCACGTATTATGAATATGTGGTGAAACATCACGATCGTCCCAATCGACACCTAACTTCCATAGTTCCTGTAATAGACATTTTGCGAAAAATGTCACTGGGGTGATGATCCCAAGTGGGTCGAATAAACGAGCTACCGTTGATAAAATTGTTCTTTTTGTGCATATCTCATTTAAAGGTAGATCGACCTTGTAGGTAAAACTATCAGTCGTTGGACTCCACTGAATGCCTAATATTTTAACAATTTGATCAGTTCCGGCGTTATCAAAAGAATGACCATCTTGCTGGTGCTCTTGCGAAACTTGATCCAAAAGTGAAGGTGTATTAGATTGCCATTTACTAAGTTCTAATTTCCCAAGATTTAACAATCCAATGATATCTTGTTTTAGTCTGAGGGCTGTGCTAATCGTTTCTGTCCCTGTTACCAAATCATCTACATAAAAATCATCGCATAGAACCTTGGCAGCATCAGGATACTTTGATCCTTCATCTTGTGCTAGCTGACGAAGGGTACGAATGGCCAAGAATGGTGAACTAGACAACCCGTACGTTACAGTTTGTAACTCGAAATCAATAACCGGTTCATTCTGAGATTCTCTCCACAAAATATTTTGGAATTTACGCTGAGATGGAATAATTAATATTTGCCTATACATCTTACAAATATCAGCTGTAAATACATACTTATGAAAACGAAAATTTAAAATCATACGTGGAATTTCAGTTTGCAATTTTGGACCGTTCAATAATAAGTCATTTAGAGATAAGTTATTTGGTTGGGTTTTTGCCGACCCATCAAAAACCACACGTAGTTTTGTAGTTTTACTGTCAGGATTCAAAACACAATGATGAGGTAAATAGAATGCATCTAAATTCCGAGGTACCCGTGTCATGTGTCCCAGACCCTCGTATTCTTGTATAAAATTTCCATAATTAATTGCTAACATGGGATCCCTTTTAAAACGAATTTCTAGTTTGTTCAATCGCGATTCCGCAAGTTTTAAGGAATTTTGAGAAGGCATAATTTCAGATTTTGTTAATAATGGTACAACATATCTACCATCACATTCTCGATAGTGATTCGAAGCGTACATTGTTTCGGCTAATTCGTCGTCCGGATTACTCGTCACAATTGAAGGTGTTTCTTCAATTTCCCAAAATTTTCTAAGAGTATTGCTTAACGAATTTGTTTCAACAAATAAAGACGAAGGCGTTTGAAATGACGAATTTTCCATCTTCCCCATTATAATGTAACCGAATACACTGTTTACAGCACATGGAGAGCCGTGAATTATTTCATGGCCACTATTAAATATATCCAAGTATACGTCAGCTCCTAACAAAAGGTCTATTTTGCCCGACTTGTAATATGATTCATCAGCTAATTTTAAATTTTTAAATTGTGACGTTCCACTCGATGGTAAATCATATGACGGATGATTAGAAGTGATTTCTGTAATCACGACAGTTTGACATTGAAGAATAGGCCCTTTTTTATTTCGAGGTTTTATAAAACATTTTGTTTTTCCATGACAAGAATTTATACTAGAATTTCCTAAACCGTTCAGTGAAATACGATGTTTTTTAATTGACAAACCCAAAAGCTGAGCACATCTTTCCGTAATCAGAGAGACTTGACTCCCACAATCTACGACGGCGCGGATAGGTATATAATCATTATATTGATTTCGGACCTCAAGTTGTACAGTTCCTAACAAAACGGTAGAAACGCTCGGAATCGTTGTTGCGGCCAGGGTTGCACTTGAATTATTAAATTCATTTTCGCCCGATGGTTCGGCGGCAATGTGCAACATTGAATGGTGTTTTTTATTACAAACCTGGCATGTGAATTTTGATACACAATCTTTTACATGGTGTTGTTTCAAACAATTGAAACAACGGTTCAAAGTTTTAATTTTGTCCCTCCTTTGATGGGGACTTAAAGATGTAAAAGATGCACATTTGTAAAGAAAATGTGCACCTTTACATAATGGACAATGAAGGTTATTATCATTCTTATTGGCAGATAACAACGTTTTAACCGAACCTTTTTCTCTTTTGTAGTATGTGGAGATAACATTTCTAAAATACGCGTTTGATTTCTCAGAAACTCGAAAATTGAATCCAATTCTGGAATCTCTTCACCGGGCAATTTGGATTCAAATTGACGTTTAGTTGTCAGATCCATCGATCGTATCATAATATGACCAACAAATTTATCAAAGATATTTTCTATCTTCATCGCCTTTATAGCGGCGCAATTCTCTTGAAACGTACTGAGTAACCGCGCTATACCTGACGCAGACTCGTTTTGTAATATTTTGAAATTAAGAATTTCATCAACATAATGCGTGAAAAGAATTCTAGAATTTTGGTATTGATTTACCAGAATATTCCAGGCAATGTCATAATTCTCTTCGATAAGAGGCAATGATTGTATAAGTGCCAGTGCCGGCCCTGTAATTACCGATAAAAGATAATGGTATTTTTCTACATTAGTATATGCATTGCTGTCATGTATAAGACTTTTAAATAATGAATGAAATGAGCACCAACTTTTAATGTTACTATCAAAAGTGGGCAGCTTTATCACTGGTGCACGAATCACCGAATTACTTGCCGTTTTAGGAATTGAATTTTCATTATTACTAGTGATAACGCTTTTCATTTGCATGATCTCGAAATACATTGAATCAACATTATTCGCAATGTTTCCTAGTTCTGACATTTCTGTAATCTTGTCTAATGACAGTAATTGTTCCTCAATCTCGTTTTGAACTGATTCAAATTCTTGTAACCAATCTTTTAACTTTTCACATCTAGCAAGAAACGTATCTTTTTTCTTACTATCATCATAAGTGCTCGCTATGAGCTCTTGCGTAATACGAATACGAGATACTATTCGCTCACGTCGGGATTGCAACAAAAGTACTTTTTTCTCAGCCATTGTATTGAGAAATTAATCTGCACAAAAATGCCGAGTGAATACAACAATTTATTTTAAATATTAACAAATTTGTCACCAGTTAAGTATTTTTTACTACCTACAGGCAATTTTCGCGAACAGCACGGCTGACGCGAATTTTACACATAGATCAACTTTTATGAACAATTTAACCTTGAAATAATTAAATTAACCACAATTTTTTCAATTAATATAAATTATCAGGCTCGAATGACCAATGTTGGGGACGGAAACGCACCGTCGCAACGCGGAATCATAGGATTGGAAAAAGTTCGGAATGCCGACTTACCCTTTTCTATTCTTCCACGGTTTTCAATCCTTCTTTGCGCTGGTTCACAACAATTCACAAATTTCACCACGCGCGAGCTCACGGTGGCTTTGAATTTTCGACACGGTCGATAAAGGGGGCTCCGTAATCAAACGATGTTGACAGGACGAATATTTTTACTCAACTAAGTCGGCATAGGAAAGGAGAGGAGAGGGGAGTTGGGTAGATAGGCCACAATAATTTTAGAAAGGATATAAAGGTAGGTAGCACGATGCTAGGTGCCAACACTAGCAATGTTTATAGGTTCACCCAAAACATATTTATTTCCAAGTACTATTGAAAAGAACAGAAGAATTCAGATATGCGTTGAGATCTTCACGGCCAAAAGTATCACAATGATTTATGTTTGGGGTATTATGCCGTGTTGCGCTAGCTCCTTCTTTAGCCAACGTTTCGGACAGCATAGCAGTGTCCATCATCACATGTACCCATCACACATCTGCCCTGTCCGAAACGTTGGTTAAACAAGGAGGTAGCGCAACACGGCATAATACCCCAAAAATAATTCACTATAACAGAAGAATTTTTAATGTGAATGTCTACAACTAAGAATATTGCAAACTGGGAACTTATAGCTGATGAAGTAACACCTACACAATCCGCTACATCGCAAATAAAGAAATGCGTTAAATAATGTTTAATCATTGATATGGTAAAATAGCAATAATAATGTTTGGATGATTTGAATAGCGCCGTTTTTGTGCCAAATCACCTCAAGGGCGCTGTACAAATCTTACATCTGACGTCTCATAAACCTTTGCAAATAGAAGGAAAAAACCTACAAATTTCAGATAATGAAAAATACCTGGGACTTCATATCGATAAACACTTATCTTAAACACCACATACAAAAAGTAAAAGAAAAAATTATCCCACTAATTGGTGTATTTGGTAGAATAGCCCATCTTCTACCAATACAAGTAAAGAGGGGATTATACTTTAGTTTAATTCAATCCCATCTATATTATCTCATAGAAATATGGGGAAACACAAACATCACATATCTAAACGAAATTCAAATAATACAAAATAAAGTTATAAAAAAACTTTTTAACTATTGACCAGATACCCCCACCAAAAGAGTATACCAAGAAACTAACTTACTTAAAATTAGAAAACTGTACGAATACAACATATGCCTATTAATTCACAAAATCCAAAATGGCCTCATACACACAAATACTTAATTTATGAAAACATCACAAGTACATGACCACCACACAAGAAAACATAATAAATTATACACAAATTCAGCAAAGACAGAGTGTGGTAAAAGAAACATAGGCCATGAGGGTGTACACATATATAATCTCCTTCCTGATAGCCTGACAACCGTAAATAGAATAAATATATTTAAGAAAAAACTGTTTACCCTCAAGATCAATGAGCAAAACCAAAATGCTCTTACTTAAGAAAAATACATTACTTAGGTAGCAAACCATAATTATTAATATATATATTATTTTTGTTTTAATCAATGTTAACAATGCGAAATATGTATTTCTTTTAACTTAATAAATAACTAAAAAAATAAAATAATGATCTATGTTTTACTAACTACTCGTATATATGGATATAATATACAGTACCATACTTACCCGGTATGTCACTTGAGAAATGAGCAAATGTAAAATTAATATCCTGTGTTTTTACTATAGTGTTGTTCTCTGCGTAAAAAAATCTTAATCTTATAATAAACGTGTCTATTTGAAGTGAAATGTCAGATGAGTATGTTTTTCACTATATGTTTGTAAATAATAAAATTAGATAGAGCCTAGGAACTCATAATAAATTGTACCGCGCCCTTGGGTTGATTTAAAAAAAAAACGATGCTATACATACATATTTTTTTTGTTTAAAAACATGTTTAATAATAATATACTATTATAATTATATGACAAAATTAAAAAAATAACTTTTATCATCGATGTCGCTATTCCAAATTCCTGTAATATTCTAAAATCTGCTAATGAAAAAATAAGAAAATACACAGATTTAGGAAATGAAATAAAAAGAATTTGGCATTCTCAGACTATAAAAATATTACCATTCGTTATTTCGGCTACTGGCATTATACCTAGCTCTCTCATTAAAAATTTAGGCGTATTAGATCTATCAAAAAATTTATATATAAAGATGCAAAAGTCGGTCATTTTGAATACATGTAGGATAACGAAATATTTTTTAAATATTTATGTTGAAGGATCAGTAGGATTTATAGGCCCTGTTAGAAGTTCTACCGAGCCGAACTCTCTGATATTAAAATATCTGGAGTCGGTGAATTATTTTCCCGTTTGATCTCTGGTGAGTTGAGGTGTTGTTCTTGTATTATTTTGTATTTATTTTGCTTATATAATGCACTTACATAGTGTTGATTGACTAGATGATCATTTGTGGAAAAGTGAGTGGAAGGGTTTAGTTTTTCCTATGGGGATTTAAGATTTAACCCGGACATAAAATCGGAAGTAGAAATTATAAAAAAAATAAAATTATATAACGGCGCTATATAATTAGTATAGATAATTTAATTATATAGCGCCGTTTTTGTACTAAATCACCTAAACTGTCAAACTGCACTGTTTTTCAAAAAAACATTTTTACCAGTCACAGGTGTATAATATAAAAATATATAAAAACACACGCGTATTCGAATGCAAAGTTGTGTCAAAATTTCAAAGTTATCGGTGAAGAACTTTTGAGGGAGATTTTGAACAAACGAACAATTACATTTGTATTTATAGATAGATTAGTGGCAAAAGTATAGTTATTATTAGACGGGAGAATTTAGAACTCCTACGGCCGTTGTTCCCAACATTTCGAACGATCAATCTCAGGGTCCGATCAGCCAAGTGATTTATTCAGCATATTAACATTCGATTCGCCTGTTTCCAAACATTTTTACTATTGATTATCTTAAGTGGCCATGCCCACTTTCATAGACAATAAAATGACACCAAAGTTAAAACTTTCAATGCTAAATTAACATTGAAGAATTAATTATTGTATTTATTATTAATGCATATATTTTTTTTAGTACTGTAATACGTAAACCGATATTTAATATTTAAGCGTATGAAATATGTTAAAAATAAAGTATTAGCTTGACTTTAATGCCACCGTGACTTGGCCTCGCGAATATGTTTCACTCTGTTGACACTTTTTATAAGTAGTCATTTACTGAGGCAAGCTTAATCCAGTAGGTTGGCTTCCTTAAATTGGTTGATCACTCAGTTGTCACTTTTCCGTTGGAAAGAGCATAGTTGTGCGTTTGAGCAGTGTTGAGCCAAAATTTCGGCTCAGTAGTTGATCAGTAGGATTGGGAAGAACGGCCGCTAGTGTTTTTGGTTTGAAAATTTGGTCGCCTAGAAATGTTTCAGATGCTTTAATTAAATACTGCGAGTAGAATAAATCTTCATCAAGCCTTTGAAATAATCGAGTATTTTTTAGATAAGTCTTTTTATAAGCCCAGAAAAAAATACTGTAAAGGCCTATGAAAACTGCTTTAAAGTTCAAAATCTCCTACTTACGAACCCATTTTCGGTTATGATTTTATTGTATAATGTGGAAAATTAAGTTATTTATAAAATGATCGAAAAAAAATTAAATATTTATGCCTGAACATCCACAAAATAAAATAAAAGGCACTTTTTGCCATGTTTTTTTCTTGCATAAATCAAAACAGGCGGATGGTGTTAAGCGGGAATTTAAACCTTATCGCCATCTACGTAAGGGTTGTTATTGATAGCGGGTCAATTTATAATATTACACGACTTAGTGCATCGCCTTAAAGAATTTTTACGGAATGACCTACAAACCTTACAAATTTGAAGTTGTTTAAATTACTATTATTACTATGATTGAAACATAACTACTAGAACAACGAAAACGAAGAATTTTCGCATTGAATGTAAGGATAACATTTTTGTCAACAACATCTACTTCAACTCAATTAGACAACCATCCTGTTTATTCAACAAATAGACTTTGCCGAAAGATCCGTTACTGTTTAGTGTATGTTAACACATAATTTGTCAAGTAGTTTTGCCTACCGAGTACAGATATACGGTCTAAACACTACCCACTACCCTCACAAACAAAAACACCCTGGTTTCTATAACAGGTTTAGTTGCCAACCACTTAATGTGAAAATTGAAGTGGCAAGATATGGCGCCAGCGTTTTTAGGGTGTTTTAAACGTGAAGCTTTCGTGTTAAGGGCAGTGTAATGGTTAGGCTACTTGAGTTTGTTGAGACACATTTAACACTTTTCGAAAAAAAAAATTATATGTCATTGCGTCCTCTTGGTAAAACATTAACAGAGGCGCTTCTAAAAGTTAGTAAAACAAAAAATGCTAAATACGGGTGAACATCGACAGAGTTAAAAATAATAATAATATTTGGATCAAAATCACCTCAAGGGCGCTGTACAAATATATAACACATTTCTACAACGATCTATGTTTTACTAACTACTCGTATATATGGAGATAACAAACAGTACCATACTTACCTGGTAGGTCACTTGAGATTAACACTTAATTAACATTAACTAATGGTTTATTAGCGAAATTTAGATACAGGTGTGAAAGGTTGATGTAAGATTAAGGAAGGGACGCTTAGATGGTTTGGGCATGTAGAGCGAATGAGCGAAGAAAGAAGTGTAAGGAGGATATATATGATGCAAATGCGAATAGCAGGAGAAATCGGGGACGCCTGAGGAAGACATGGCACGATCAAGTGAATCAGACACTCGAGTCGGACCATGTCAAGCGTTAGAATAATAGAAGAGTATGTATGAATGTGAATGATGCAAGAAGTGTGTGCCAAGACCGAGTTGTTTGGCGATCCGTCCTCTCTGCCTACCCCTGCGGTGAAACGGCGTGATGGTTAGTTAGTTAGTTTAGAAACAGGATTTAGGACATAATTGGAAAATTCGACATAATTGGATTTTCCGGTATTTATTTTAATAATATATATTTATGTTCTTTAATGAGCGTGTTTAGGAAAGGAAAAGCAAAAGCAAATTTTATTGCAGTACAAGGTTTTGATCAGATTTCACTTTCCTAAATGAACACCTAATAATAACACTTTGCTAATTTAGAACAGCAAAAAATGTAACAATTATTTTACAAGCAATAATTATTCGCCTGAAACACTCATCCACATTGAAAAATCTCCTGATAAAAGATACATAACGCCAACGGGACTCGAACCCGTGTCCCTTCGATTTCCGGTCGACAGCTCTGACCACTGACCTATGGCGGCTTATCTCTTATCCGCGAAATAATTCAATATATACTAGTGTTTCATTCAACAATTACTGCTTGTTACATTTTTTCACCTGAAAACAACCAACTTTATTTAGCAAAAAATGTACCTACGCTTTCTTCTATCCACTTGCGCGTCATATATTTTCTTAAACAGAGCAGATCAATTATCTATACTAGCCTTAAAGGCTATTTTTCCAAATGTTTACCAGAATTAATAATGGCATTTCCAATTAAATGTATTCTAATGTGTCCTCTACGTGCGAACTGTTTATAAATTTCTCTAATAAACATGAACAGTGTCAATCTCATGTGACCTTCCCGGTCATCACGTTCATTATACACATAGTTTTGTATAGGAGATCGACAAACCAGTGGATACAATTTGATAGTCATAAGTAGTTGAATAGTTATTCTAGTCCAGTCATTCCAAAGTCAAAGTGGTCTATATAGAACCCTGGAGATCGACATAGACCTGCAGGGGATCCATTTCAATGAAAAAAAATGGGGGTGCATGAGATGTAAATGAGGGTCCAAGAGAGTGGATCTTGTTTGATTCTAGTAGCAACTCGTTGCGCCCATACGCTCAATAGCAACCCTTGACCTAATCTTGTATGACTTCTTTTATCTTTTATTTATAAATACGAATGTTAGAGATTTACACATTTTTTTTGTTCGAAATGCGTCTTAAGAGGATTCGAAAATATTGTAGGGAATCGCTCTTTTCCGAAATTCGCTAGGGGGTGCCTATGGATTTGAAAATGTTATGGGGAATTATTACCCTCCGAATCGGAAATTCTCTAGCAAACTCCCCTCCCCCAATGGATTCGAAAAAGTATCGATTGGAATCCAGTACTGAGCAATCGAATACCTCACACAACCCCATTTTAAAATATAAGGAAATTTTGGGCAGAAATCTAAGGAATTAAAAATTTTGAGCACACCATCACCGAAAAAATCGGCACGTTGTCTACGGGACAAAAAAGTTTGGGGACCTGTGGTCTAGTCTGTAGTTAATAATAGGATAGATCGTTGTAGAAATATATTATATATTTCTACAGAGCCCTTGAGGTGATTTTTTTACAAAAGCGGCGCTTTACGAAACGTACAAATATTATTATTATTTTTTTTTTAAACCTTTATTTTTCCCAATTTTTACATTAAGTACATAAAATATTATAAATATCAATAAGAATAGTGGGGACTCACGAAGGCGCAGCCTGTGCGTGGGTAATATAGTTAAATAGATTATATTATTGTACCTACAAAGAAACAAACAGTGGGCATGTACAACAAAAACAAGATTACAATTTTTCTAAGCGGTTTGTATAAAAAGTGTTTACAAAAGTGTATAGTGAATAGTTTGTGAGAAACATAAAGTGATACAAATTAAATAAAACTAACTGTTTCCACCCTCAAGTCTACGTGAATTATAACATCGAAGCGGCAGCATTTCAGAAATATTTCATAAACATCTCAAAATATTAACTCCAATACATTATAATACCAACAACGTTCGCGAGACCTTTTCGTAATATTTTTTGTTAGAGCTTTTGAGAGCTTTATGCAGACTGGCTATCGTAAAAATGCATAATGTAATGTTAGGGGAGGGTCCCATAGAGAATGTTGTAAAACATTATGAAGGTTGGTGCTTGTGTTTACCTTTAAAGCAGGGGTAGGGAACCTTTTTGCTGTCGGGGGCCATTTGGATGTTTGTATTTTCACCCGCGGGCCGCATCAAGATTTTGATGACGGGGTGGTTGGGATCGGAATTCTCGCGAATATTGAATCTATGAGCGAGTTCGAGCTTTGATTAAAACTACACCCGGCAAATGAAAATGGTTTCATTCGATTTTTGCAGCACACAGTCTGCATACAGGATTTTATAACTGCACTTCGGACACGAACATGTTTTTCTTGAAAATGCGTCAGTAGATGAATCCAAAAATGGAATGTTATCATTATATTCTGAACTCGTGCGAGGTCCCAACTTTAATAAAAAGTACGCCCAAAACATGAAAATGATTGTATCCGATTTTTGCAGCACAAACACGAGAATAGTTCCAGAGGGGGCAGCTCAATTTTTTTATAGAGCTTACAGAAGGAACAAGGAAGTAGTCAGAATAAACTAGAAGTATTTACATACAATATAGATATCGACCAATACATACGCAACAACTGTCATTGTAGCTCTCTTGGAATATAAACTGTAATCTGTTTATTGCGGTGTAATACAGTAATTACTGTGCTGTTAAAATAAAATAAAAGTGCCAAGTTACCCGTGTGAATGTTAGAAATGAATGCTGTTGTAAACATACTCGTAATTTTGTTTTAATAATTTTGACAACTTTAACATTGACATTAGTGTTTGGTAGTGTGTGTGACAAGTGACAACTACCATAGACAAAGTACCTCGGCAAGGTGCAGTGAGAAACGTATTTCTATGCGAGGTGCAGTCGGGAATTAAAAGTGCTGCTATAATTACAGCTATTGCTCCCATGACAACCAATCAGAATACCGCCACTACGCCATGACAACCAATCAGAATACCGCCACGACGCGCTCTACCAGGGCAAATGTGACGCAAGATGCAAATGAAAAAAATCTATCTGACAATATTAAAAAAATGTTCAGAAAGGAGTTTGATTTAATGAAAACCTGTTTTGAAAATAAATTAGAAGAGCAATCCAAAATCTATGAGAACAAAATGGATGAATTATTAGAAAAGAACTTGATTATCTTGAAACAGATGAAATTTTTTTCTGAAAAATATGATGAACTAAATACAAAATGTGAGAAAATGATAATAGAGAATAAATGTCTCTCCGAAAACATAAAAAATAAAAGCGACGACCTGAAAAATGACATAAAAAAAAACTTTAAATGAATCTTATGCTGAGAAAGTAAAAAAACATGAGCCTATGGTAATGATTAAACCGAAAAATAAACAAGAAAATGTCAAAACTACAATGGAAATTTAAAAAAATATTGATCCCATAAACTGCGGTGTGACGGGTGTAAGAAACGCAAAAGATGGTGGAATAATAGTTGAATGTAAAAATGCGTTGAATATAGACAAGATGTGTGAAGAGGTAAAGGAAAAATTAGGAGACAAATACGATATTAAAAAAATTACAGCGAAGAAACCAAGTATCAAAATTGTTGGAATAACACAGAAGCAAGACAGAGAGGAAATCGAAACAAAAATAAAATCACAAAATGAAGAAATATTCGAAAAAAGTTCAAATATTGAAGGAACTTACATAAAAGAGTTTAAAAATAAAAGAGACCAGATAAATTATACAGTATATGCGGAAGTCGACGGAAACACTTACATGAGAATAATAAAGGCCGAAAAGATATATATAGGTTGGGACAGATGCCGGGTGTACAATAATATAAATATAATGAGATGCTTTAAGTGCAACGGGTTTAACCATAAAGCGCTAAATAGTAAAAATGAGATTTCATGTTCAAAATGTGCAAAATCCCATGACATCAAAAACTGCGACGAAGGGTATGATTGTTGCATCAATTGTAAAAATGCAAACGAAAGATTGAAATTAAACTTAAAAATTAATCACCCTGTATGGAGCAAAGACTGTCCAGTAAATTGTCGTAAACTTGAACAAGAGAACAGAATGGTAAATTTTTTAGATTAAATTCAAATTTCATAAAAATATATTCTTTAAACATCGCTAGTTTATTAGCACATATCGAAGAAGTCGAAGACATGCTAAAAGAATACAAACCGCACATGGTGATGATGAGCGAAACCTGTATTACAGAAGAGATTAACCAAAATGAAATAACATTTCAGGGTTATTCGACAATTAGATGCGACTCATTTAGCAGGCATACAGGTGGAGTTATCATTTTAATTCAAAACAATATCTCTTACAAAGTCATAACAAATGCGGTCCTAGATAATAATAATACCTGGATACTGGCTATTGAAATTCAAAAGGATTTTAAGCGGGGAACCTATGCAGCTATTTATCATTCCCCAAATCAAAATGTTACAAAGTTTTTAGATTTTTTTGAAGAATGGTGTCGCAAACAAATAAATACAAGAGACTTAATAATTATCTGTGGAGATTTTAATATTGATATGATGAAATCCAATACAAAAAGCACGAGATTACAAAGCATCATAAATTGCCTAGGTTGGAAGCAACTGGTCAACACTTATACAAGAATGGGAATTAACTCTAAAACAATGATTGATTTAGTCATTTCAAATGACTTTTATGCGGAAGTTAATGCTGTAGAAGAACTCAATATATCTGATCACGAAACTATTGCTACTATAATTAAATATAAAAGTCCGAAGCCACAGGGAATACGAAATATAACGTGTAGGAAAAAAAATAACTATAATAAGGATAAATTGTGTACAGCATTACAAAACAAAAAATGGATCTGCGATAACCAAGGAAATTTAGACGGAAAAGCCGATGAACTAGTAGGACATCTGAAAACAGTAGTAAATGAGCTAATGCCTTTAACTAATAGTATATTAAAAGATACAAATAAATGGTATACAAAATCCCTACATATTCTACAAAAACAAAGGGATACAGCCTATAAAGCCTGTAAAATACAATTCACTGAAGAAAGGTGGGAAACCTATAAGAAATTTAGAAACATGTATAGTACAGAAATAAAACACACCAAAAATTCGTATATCAGGCAAAAAATAATTACCTCTCAAAGTGACTCAAGAAAAATGTGGACTACACTTAAAGAAATTATAAGCGGCAAACAGAGGGAAAACATTAAGGAAGTTCGGTTTCCAGATGGAGTTGAAGATGATACAGTTAAAATAGCCCAAAAATTTAACACAAATTTTGTACTTAGTGTCGAAAACATAAATAAGAGTATTCTATTAGTCGCAGATACCTCTTCTCAATCATCGGAAAAAAGAGAGAATAAAAATATTTTCAGGTTTAGTAAAATTGACAATGAGTATTTAATGAAAATCATTAAAACAATGAAACCAAAATCATCACCGGATGGAATTACTATAAGCATAATCAAAGATGCACTACCAGCTATAGGAGACAGATTAGTTGTACTAATAAATGAATCTCTGACTAAGGGAATTTTTCCGCAATCATGGAAAACCTCCATAATAACACCAGTGCCCAAAATAATAAATGCTAAAAATTTCGAAGACTTCAGACCAATAAATGGATTGCCTAAATATGAACAATTACTAGAATGCATTGTGAAAGAACAGATGAGTAAATTTATAGAAAAAAATAACATTCTAATAAAAGAACAATCTGGGTTTAGAAATAAATATTCCTGTGAAACAGCAATAAATTATGTGATAAATGAATGGAAAACAGCTATGGATCAGAAGAAAATCACAATAGCAGTGTTCTTGGATTTTAGACGTGCTTTTGAAACGATAGACAGAGAAAGACTAATAATGAAATTGAAGGACATAGGAATTCGTGCTAATGAATTGCAGTGGTTTATTGATAACTTAAAAAATAGAAAACAAAAAACCAAAATTGGAGATACTATCTCTGAAGTACAAGAAATCAACATTGGAGTTCCTCAAGGATCTATTTTGGGACCGCTCCTATTTATTTTATATATTAATGATATAGTGAAGTGCTTAGAGTACTGTTCCATCAAACTTTTTGCAGATGACACACTTTTATATATTATAGCAAATAATATTGAAGATGCGTTGTCAAAAATACAAAATGAACTTAAGGAATTATCTAAGTGGTTAAACATAAATAAATTGAAATTAAATGTAACTAAAAGTAAATTCATGGTATTAGGGAAAAAACTAAACGTACATACTGTCCTAAATATAGACAATCAAAATATTGAAGAAGTAAAAGAAATTAAATACTTGGGAATCATAATAGATAACAAGTTAAAATTTAACACTAACTTTGAAATTTTAAATAAAAAAATTGCGATAAAGGTTAATTTCTTAAGTAGGATAAAAGGAAAATTGGATATTAAAACAAGGATATTGGTCTACAATACCACTGTAGCATCCCATCTGAATTATTGTACAAGTGTAATATTTCTAAGTAACAAAACACAAATTAAGAGAATGGAAGTAATCCAGAACAGAGGCATGAGGTCAATACTGTGTTGTAGCAGGTACACCAGAATAAAAACAATGCAACGTCAACTCAATCTTTTAAGTGTGTGGCAACGATTAGTTTATAATACCTTAGTGTTTATTTATAAGCTAAAAAATAAAATGTTACCTGACTATATGTCAAAGAATGTTAGAACTAATAGTGCAGTTCATTTATATCCTACGAGAAACTGCAACGATTTTAGGCTTCCTAAAACACATTTATCGGGAACACAAAACAATATTTATTATAAAGGTTTTAAAATGTTCAATGAACTCCCGGTAATTGTTAAGGAAGCTAAAAGTCTTGCAGTTTTTCGTGGATTATGTCTCAATGTTGTGAAATCTAAATTTTAGTATGTAAGTAGTAAATAATATTGTATTAGTCATAGAAAATAATATATTAGGTATAAGATGTAAACTCTTATAACTAAATAAAATATACATTAAAAAAAAAAAAGTGTATCCGGCATTGCTAGGGGTTATGAACAGGGTCGTTTTTAAATGAGGGGGGGATGGGGGGGCGGCCACGGCCCCCCTGCCAATGCTTGAATGGTTTCTTCTTAAATGATTCTGCAGATGACTCTATAACTGTAATTTTGTTTGCAAGCGCGCTCCCAGTTTAATTAGCATTACAGTAATAATTACTATTCAGTACAATTATAAAAATATAAATAAAATTTCAAAGGCATATTGTATCGCCTATTTATTTGTGACTAAACTGCTTTCTAGTAACGTAGGTGCATACATAAGTACATGTCAGCTATGTGATACCTTTCTCTGGGTTTTGCAATAATGTCTTAAAAATGTATTTCAAAACACCTTGAAAGAAAACCGTTCTCGAGTTCTAAAAGTAATATTTTATTCTCTTTTTTGTGATCAGCAGGCCGCACCGAAAGTGCTCGCGGGCCGCATGTTCACCACCCCTGCATTAAAGGGTGCTGTTTTCTTTATGGCGTATTTGAGGATTATGACGTCACAGAAAGGCTTTAGTATTTTTTCTTATGAGGAATGATCAACATTATTGGCGACGGGTACATTGATAACAACTAAAACTTTTAAGTTATCGTAAAGTTAAAATTTGAAAAATCACGGGATATTATAATAATTGTATGATTTGCGAAACTGAAAGAATTAATAAAAAATAGAATTAATAAGAATAATTTCCTTTCAAAAGGAGAAATTTAGGGTAATCGATGTTTCGATCGAAATCAAATTATCGTAAGCAAAACGATCGTATGCAAAAGACCATATGTAAAAATATCGTAATTATCATTTAAATAGGCACCTGAAATGTATTATAAATATAACCGTCCCCTCACTTTTTGTTTCATATAAAAATAATTAATTAAATATTCCCAAATATCATAATTTTTTCTCAAATTTTGCGGTCGAAACCTTTGGTTTCATGGAGGTGCACATTTCAATTATTCTGTAGTAAACTTCTAGATTTGAAGATAAAGCGCAGTTTTATCTCTTTATAACACACTTTAAATCATATTTCTAGAATTTGGCTGAATTTAAACGGGCTTTAAAAACAAAATTATTTAAAAAATCTTACCATTCATAAATCTTATCATCTTTTCAATATTTTATAATAAGCCATATTCTAAAACTTCAGGTTATTGTTTGGTTTCGGTTGCCTCCTTATACTTTTTTTAAAGTGTCTGCTCAGAAGATTCTCATTTCTGAGCACAAACTGCCTCCTGTTTTATATTATGTTTTAGTTTTAATATTCTTGTTTTGTCCTGTCCTGCTGTTATTGTTTTTCTAAGTTTTGTCATCGCTTTGCAAAAAACAGTGTATTTAGTGTTATAATATTAGATCTGTATTGGGTAAGGCACACTGTAGGAATAATTTTAAGAACATGACCACTAATACTGAATTACCATTTTTAAGTTTGTTATAGTTGTACGCACTTGAAGAGAAATGACACTAAACTGCGCTATATAATTTTTTTTATTTTTTTTTATAGTGAATACCTCACAAGAGTCCCAACTGCTCCCGTCTGGAGCCAGTGAGACTATGGCATCCCCAATTGGGGGATGTTGTGAGGCTGAAGGTAAGTGGGGAAGGGAAAGAGGAAGGTGGGGAAGTACCTGGCTATTCAGATCTAGTCACTAAACACGGCTAAAGCCATTTGGAGTAACGTTTCAATTCTGAATGGTGGTCTTACACCAGGGCGATACTGGTAGTATCTTCCACTCTGGAACGTGCCGCAAATATACTATATATTATTTTAATTAATTAATTGTGAAATAACACAAATTAATCAAATAAAATTTATTTGCGCACGCCTGGTTCGAACCCGCGACCTTCGGAATGGCAGTCCAATGCCTTACCTATGGACTATGCCGGCCGTCAAATTTATTATTATTTCCATGTTATTATTATTTCTCACTGACATTAGGGGGATACAACGATTTCTATGATGGTCTCATCATATGAGCTGTTTCAAATTTGACTATAAGTGTAATATTTCAATTTTGGAGGCGGGTTTGGGTACCGCCGGCCAGGTAACCATTTATTGGATAACCAAAACCTCTGCCATAGGTCACAGTGGTGGGCTACGTTTGGTGATTTAACCGGGGTGCCCGGGTTCATCGGGTGTGTTCAGGATGCGCCTATCCACCAACCGGTGACGTGCCAGATCGGGAGAGTCTGGTTTGGGAAGATACTTCGACCTCTCCAACTAGTCTTTCGAATTTCCGTCACTCCTGGACTTTCTTTATGCAATTTCACCCCCCCATTAAAATGTTTCCAGATTACAACTTTAATCCGTGCATGCCATTGACCAATAGATCAATGGTGCATGCACGTAATATTAATTCAAAAATTTTATTTCATTTTATTAAAACGAAACATTAAAAAATATCTCAAAATAAACACGCCAGAAAAACATGCATAATAATTCATAAAGGATTATAATATTAAAATAAATAAGTTATACCTACAGATTTTAACTGATATATATAAAAGTCGCACATTGGTCGATACATACATACAGCCACTGAAGATATAATATAATAGAAGTGTGTCGTGGGCGTGTCAATGTGCCCTAAGTAAAATCAATTTTTCCTTACTTCTGGTGACATTTATCTCTACATTTGGTGACTTGGGGACCTTGCGGGGGTTTCTAGGTTCACGGCGTGAGGTTTCTACTTGGCGGGCCGGATCGGAAGACACTAACGGAACTCTACCGACTATTTAAAACGTTGTAAATACATAATAAACATTAACGAAGTCAAGCGTACGACCACAAATGTTAATTAAATTAATGCACAGTTATAGAAAAGGTACAACATGAGCATCTCCTGTCCCCATCCCATCTTCCTCTGCCTCTTGCCCTTTCCTATTCCTTCTTCCTTCTAATATATTTATATGATTTTTTTTTTCTTTTTTGTTAATTTAATTTTCAGTTAATGGTTATAATAATAATAATAAATTCTTTATTCCAGGATGTGGGGAGGTTAGTGCAATCCCACACATCCCATAGAGGATATAAGTACAAATAATATTTACATAAAGTAAAATAAATAAAAAGAGATTAAAAAAAAATTAAAAATTAAATAGAAAATGAAATTAAGTTAAATCAGAGAAGCACGGAAATCCATCGGATCTAAGATTGTGGGAGCAAGTATCTTTCTCCAATGGTCTTCAATGCTCGATCCTGAAGTCAGACGGGATTCTATGATAATAGTGTTTCTGGAATGGTTTATCCTTTCCCTCAGTCCTGCAATCCTGGTTCTTAACAGAGCTGTAAATCCTGGAACTCGCCCTTCTGTTAACATCGAGGAGGCACTGCAGTGCCTTGGGAGTCCGAACATCAATCGGTAGGCGTTATTATATTGAACCCGAAGCCTTTCCATTGTTCTTTTCTTGAAATTAGCCCAGAGCTCGCATGTGTACAGGGTGGTGCAAAAGGCTAAGAAGAGCGTCCTTTTCACTCGTGGACTACAGAGCCGAAATCTTCTACTGAGCATGTTACATTTTATACTCAGTACACGCCAATTACAATTTTGTATTATATCATATTAACCAACATTAGCATAAGAAACTATTTTGGCTTACCTCATATTTAACCTCTCGTATAACTCATCCTGTATAAAATTGCTGTTATTGTAATGAGTTATCTTAGTCTTCTTCACCAAGGTGTCCTGTGTTGAGGCGGACTAAAGTTATTCAGTTGTTAAGTCTTTTTTGTCGTTTTCAGTGTTTTTTTTAGAGCTTTTCGATTGAACTTCTTCAGCCCGATTTTTCGGTCTCGGAGGTCGAGATGTAAGGCTATATAGACAAACAAACCGAAATCAAATCCCAAGTTCACATGATGTGCACAACTAAATTGTATTTGACTAATTTGTGTTATTTCACAATTTATTCGTGTAAAATAATATATAGTATACTTGAGGCACGTTCCAGAGTGGAAAATACTTTTAGTATCGCCATGGTGTAAGACATCATTCAAAATTGAAACTTTGCTTGAAATTGCTTTAGTCGTATTTGATGACCAGATCTGAATAGTTAGGAACTTCCAACTTACTCTTTACCATCTCCTTTCCCTCCCTACTATCTTCAGCCTCACAATATACCCCTATTAAGGATGTCACAGTGTCACTGGCTCCACATGGTTGGAAGCAATTGGGACTTATCGGTAATCACAAAAAAAAGTTATATGTTTTGTCATGGAACCAAATAAGACAATGTATGATTACGAATGAAGCAAACAGTTTGCATCAGTATTGTATAAAAGCTATATAGATGACACTTCTAAGGATGACGTATTCAGCGCATACAGCCATTAGGCCCCGTCTGTGCTCGTTTGTCCACGCTTTTAGGGGTAATTATGTATTTTTGAAACCAGGGGTAGGTACAAGTATGTTTGAAAACGTCGCAGTTATAAATAATTGCCAGGATTACGCCACTGTACCCACCCTTAATCCCCAACCCCTATCGATAGCCCCTACCCCCATCGGCCATTACAGATTTTGTACATTAAAAAATATGTTTCTCTTTTAATGAGAGTTGTCATTTTCAATCAGGGATTTCGAGAAAGCCATTTTTAAAATCCCATTGCTTTATACAAAATATACCAGTTCCAGCTTTGCAATACGCTTTAAATAAATTTTTAAAAAATACTGTTACTTGAAAACTTTTATAGTGCAGTTTAGTGAAAAAATATCACTTCAAAGGCGCTGAACAATTCCATTTTTGACATTTTGATAATACTTAATAATAATAATAATAATAAGAAGTAACATAGCTAGAGTAATAGAATATAAAAATGGAAATAGAAGTAGGAAAATTTTGAGACATGTAGATAAAATTGGTAGAAAATTTGGTTATAACATTGATAGTCATAATAATGAAAATATAATCAATGATTTATTGGATTTATTAAAACAAAAATTAGGCGTAAAAGCTAGTAGATTAAAAAGATATAATTATACGTATAATAAAAAAAATAATAATAGATTATTTCAGAAAAATGAAAAAATATTTTATTCCAAACTTGACGATAAACAAAATATTATTTCGAATAATAATATTCCGTTACCATCTGAATCAGATATGCGCGATTTTTGGACTAAAATTTGGAGTAAAGATATAAAACATAACGAGTCAACTCCATGGATAGAAAATGAAGAACTCAATTTTTCAGGTATTGAACAAATGAGTTTTTCTAATATATCGGTTGAATTGTTAACCAAAATTATTAAAAATACTCATAATTGGAAAGCCACGGGTTGCGATTGGATACATAATTTTTGGTACAAACGTCTGACTACTTTACATCCTCTTTTGGCAAAAAATCTTTCAAAATTTGTCAGTCAACCTCAAAATTTTCCAAATTTTCTAACTAAGGGTATTACTTATATGTTACCCAAAAGCGAAAATATTAATAATCCTTCTCAGTACAGACCCATTACATGTTTACCGACAATATACAAAATTTTAACCTCTTGTTTAACAGATTTAATATATACTCATTTAGATGAAAAAAATATTTTATCTGAACAACAAAAAGGTTTTCGCAGAAAACATATGGGATGTAAAGAACAATTAGTTATCGATTCTGTAATTCTAAAACAGATTCAAACTCGAAAACGTAATTTACATACTTGCTATATAGACTACCAAAAGGCTTTAGATAGTGTCCCGCACTCGTGGCTGATCAAAGTATTAAAAATATATAAAATTAACCCCATTATTATTAGCTTTTTGGAAAATATTATGTCCTTTTGGAATACCAATTTACTTATCAATTTAAAAGGTAAGAAAATAGTAATACCGGGCATTTCAATTAAAAGAGGGATTTTTCAAGGAGACTCATTGAGTCCTCTTTGGTTTTGCTTAGCATTGAATCCTCTATCTAAAATGTTAATTAAAAGCAAGTTTGGAATAAAAGTTAAGGGTAATACAAGGGAGAGTAGTACAATTTCGCATTTATTATTTATGGATGATATAAAATTATTTTCGAATTCTGAACAAAATTTAGAGAAAATGATCGAGGTAGTTAAAAACTTTTCAGATGATATCAAAATGACATTTGGTTTAGATAAATGTAGAACGATCCATATAGAGAAAGGCAAAATTGTAGATGGGGACGAGAGTATATTTAGAAATTTCCAAATTACTAGTATGAAAAGGGATGAGGTTTATAAGTATTTAGGATACCCACAATCAAATAGATTAGACCATAGTAGTATTAAAAATGATATTAGGATTAAATTTCAAACTAGGATAAGGAAAATTTTAAAATGCAATCTATCTGCTAAAAATTTAGTAAAAGCAATAAATACTTGGGCAATACCTCTATTAACGTACTCATTTGGCATAATTAAATGGTCTAATACAGATTTAGATAACTTAGAAAGATTAATTAGAACTACGCTAACAAAGTTTAATTGCCATCATCCAAATTCAGCTAGAGAACGAGTTAATTTACCTAGAAATTTAGGAGGTAGAGGTATAGTCAAAATAACTTCTTTGAAACATAATCAGGTAGAAATGCTAAGAACTTTTTTCCATAGGAAAGCTCATAGCTCAGAAATGCACAAAATAATTTGCAAGACAGATAGAAATATTACACCTTTAAATTTATACGATGAGAATGCCAACATTTTTATAAATCCCAACCAGGAATTATTAGATTCCTGGTCAAATAAAATTTTACACGCAAAACACTTCAATTATCTCAACCAAACGTATGTTGACAAAATTAAGTCAAACAAATGGTTGAGTATTGGAGAGTTGAGCGCAGAAATAGAAGGATTTATGCTTGCAATTCAGGATAGAGTCATTAATACTAAAAATTATAGAAAGCATATAATCAAAGATACAAATCAAATTGATGATTTGTGTAGAAAATGTTTGGCTTTTCCGGAAACTATAGAACATATTATATCGGGATGTTCTATATTAGCACCGTCCGAGTATACATTTAGGCACAATCAAGTTTTAAAAATAATTCACCAAAATTTGGTAATTAAACATAACTTGATTGACTGCCGTAATGTAGTACCATATTATGAATACGAACCAAATTCATTTTTAGAAAACGAATTTTATAAAATATATTATGATAAAACTATACTAACAGACCGAGCGATTAGTCATAATAGACCCGATATAGTTTTACATGACAAAATTAAAAAAAATAACTTATATCATTGATGTTGCTATTCCAAATTCCTGTAATATTCAAAAATCTGTTAGTGAAAAAATAAGAAAATACACAGATTTAGGAAATGAAATAAAAAGAATTTGGCATTCTTAGACTATAAAAATATTACCATTCGTTATTTCGGCTACTGGCATTATACCTAGCTCTCTAATAAAAAATTTAGGCGTATTAGATCTATCAAAAAATTTATATATAAAGATGCAAAAGTCGGTCATTTTGAATACATGTAGGATAACAAAAGATTTTTTAAATATTTATGTTGAGGGATCAGTAGGATTTATAGGCCCTGTTAGAAGTTCTACCGAGCCGAACCCTCTGATATGAAAATATCTGGAGACGGTGAATTTTTTTTTTCCCATTTGATATCTGGTGATTTGACGTGTTGTTGTTCTTGTATTGTTTTGTATTTATTTTACTTATATAATGCACTTACATAATGTTGATTGACTAGCTGATCATTTGTGGAAAAGTGAGTGGAAGGGTTAAGTTTTTCCTTTGGGGAAGACTTAACCCGGACAACTAAATCGGAAGTTAAAAGAAAAAAAATAATAATGATATCCTCACTGGGATCTCCCGTGCTGAGGATTTCATTTACATATTATGTATAATTTAATTATAAGAATATTAATATTACATCAAAGTTACATATGAATTTAATTATGAACATATATTATGTAGTATATATTTTTTTAAATAATTTTAAAATAAGTAAGATAGTGTTTTGTTCAGTTGATTCTGTTTTAGTCTGTGTTTGATCTCAGTAAATTTTCTATTTCAGATCTCCCTATGTTAAGTATCCAGTATACTTATTTTATCGTTTTTTTAATGTGAATACCACACAAGAAGAATCCTTGCTACTCTCAACCGATTAATTCTACGATAACCGGGGCGATACTGACAGTATCTAACACTTCAGAAAATATACCAGGTATTTAGTATTCTTAATAAATAAATTGTAAAATAACACAAATTAATTAAATAAAATTTACGCGACCTCCGGGTTCGTAATCGAGGATCGTAATCACTCAACCAAGAAGGCCTTCGAAAATAAAAAAGTATACAATAATATGTCTCTATATAGCGCATAGGCAAAATTTTATTAGTAATAATAACTACACGGCTCATTTTTTAAAACCGTTTTCGCAATGAACAACTGATATGTATATATAATAAACAATATTTTGTGGCGTATTATATTCACTTCTAAACTTTATCTGTTCAGTGCAAGAGTTGAAATAATATGAGAGTGTGTATGAGACGACAAATTATAAATGTGAATGAAGCAAGGATTGTGTGTCGAGACAGAGTAGTGTGGCGTTCTATCATCTCCGCATAAACACGCGGGTAACCGCGTAACGGTTGGTTAATTAGTTTATGGCGTCCCGTTTAATTTTTCAATAGTTGCATGGATATTATAAATCTCCATAGCTCACGATAAAAATTTTGTCATAGTGAGCTGAAAAGCTCCATACTAAGCTGAAGCTTAATGGCAAATCACCATTTTGATTAATCTTTATAACGAATTGGTGTACATTATGAAAACCAAAAAATTTGCTTTAGTTAAATTGAAGGTTTTCCTATCGTTTTCCTTGAGAATACAAATAAAAAATAAATTACCCAATAAAAAATATAAATGCAAACTACTACAAAATATATTTTTTCAATAGAAATATATGAACGCATAAAGGAAACAACTTTTTAAAAATACAGTTTTATAGCTATGATTATCTGTGACAGTTTTACTTGATTAACTTTTTGCTTTCTTATAAATATTTTTTACAAAATAAGTAAAAACCAGTTTTTTGCTTGAAATCGAACGTTTGTAGACTCCGTTTGTCAAGCGATTTTAATGCCTATTACCTACGATATAAGGTATACCAAGAATATACACATTTTTGGGTTAATGCTTAACACATCGCCATGTTTTTGCGAAGTTCAATCACAAATATTTAAATGTTTTCACGATTATTATCTAAAGAACTCAATTCGCCACATTATACAATACAACCATAAACGAAAATGGGTTCGTAAGTAGGAGATTTTGAACGTTAAAGCAGTTTTAATACGCCTGATACTTTATTTTTTTCTGGGCTCATAAAAGACTGCTCGATGATATCAAAGGATAAAATGTGTTCTGCAAGCAGTATTTAATTAAAACATTTAAAATATTTCTAAGCTTACATAAATACTACTACGTAGTGATTCGCGTTAGAGAAAAAATAAAATTAACCAATGTGATATTTCCGTTCAATTCTCATTCAGCTTCATGTTTATTTATATTTTGTTTTGCGGCGTGACAAAAGCTTCCATTGATTAACACATCAGAATTTTTTTTAAATCTGAATAAAAACGCCCCGTTTCAAGCAAACAGTAATTGAAAGAGTTATACACAAAGCCGGAGGTTTGAGAAGTAGGTAACAAAATAATCACTTTGCAGGGGGTGCCAAAAAACTACAAGCGTTTCCCAAAGTTTTCTCGGGCTTTGTTAATCCACTCCGAATAAAGAAAAAGCTCGCCCAACAATGCTAGAAAAGCGCTTTTTTCAGTACGTAAATAACCTGCAGACAATGGAGCTTTATAAAGGCGAATTGTACAGTGGAATCAAGATTTATTGGGAAAGATGTGGAAAACAAACGCTAGAATGAAATTTGAGGAATTTCGATAATTTTTTAACAATATTCACTGATTTTCCCCAAAATTAAGGAATTCTTGGTTGTACCTCACTTATTTTTTTATTTGTTACAATATTTTTTACATTTTAAGTTTTCCAGTAATGCTGGCCTCACTGGGTGGCTTGCCCGTGCTGAGGCCTTCATTTTATAATATGAAAATATAATTTACATAATACATTTAAAGAGAAAATAATACATTTAAAATCAAAAATACATAATAATATATTTAAAATTAAAAAATAATTCGTTGAAAATAATCGTGTGTGTTTGTGAGTGATGTGTGTTTATATTGGTTTTGTGTGTTACGTGTAGGTTTTATTTTTATTTTATGCTATGACATTTTGGTAATATTGTATTTTTTGTTCTTTAATCCATTTTGTAATTTTGTGTGTGAATTTATTTTTATTTTCTTTAATTTTAATTTCAAGTTTAACAATGTTGAAAGCTTTTATAACATGGTATTGGTAGTGTCTTTGTCCAAAGCTTGAATTTACTGTCGGAGTATTTATGTTTTCTTTGTACGCTTGTCTAACTGGTCTGTTAGTGTTATTTTGTGTATGTTGAAATTTATTTATTTTTGTCAAAAATGTATTCTAGTAGTGTTTTAACGTATAATTGGCGCATATCTAGTACGTCACAGCTGTTGAATATTTGGTCTGTATCAGTCAGTCTATGTTTTTTTTGTATTACCTTTAAGATCGTTTTCTGTGCGGTTTCTATGTAATTGATAGCCGAGTTTGTTGCTCCTCCCCAAGCAATAATTCCATATTCTATTGTTGATTGGCAGAGTGCAAAATATATTGTTTTCAATTGTTTTATTTTATATATGTTTCTTATGTTTAGGAAAATGTGTATTGTTTTGAGAAGTTTATTTGTGATTTGTTTGATGTGAGGTATCCATCTAAGGTTATGGTCAATTACGATTCCTAGATACTTTATTTGTTCTGTTTTTTTCTAGAGGAGGGCAATCGCATATGTTGGTGTTTAAACATTCGTGTATTTTTATGGTGTTTGTGTTGTTTTTTGGCTGTCCCGTGCTATTTATACTGTATGTTGTGAATTTTGTCTTTGATATGTTAAGTGATATGCATCACTTGTGAATGGATGTAGGTGGTGATCATCACTGGTGAAGACGTCGAGTCTTCCTGGTGCTCCAGTGTGAAGTATGTAGTGGCCTGGATAGATGTCACAAGGCCAAGGCGCTGTTGTAATCGAGGTGATTGACCGCTGAGGTTTATTAAGACAAATCCGATTAAGATGAGGCCGTTTAAGTCAAATACGATTAAGATGAAGTTTATTGAGACAAACCCGATTAAGATGAAATCTATTAAGATGAAGTCGGTTAAGACAAACCCGATTAAGATGAAGTCGGTTAAGACAAACATGATTAAGATGAAGCCGTTTAAGACAAATACGATTAAGATTAAGTTTATTGAGACAGACCCGATTAAGATGAAATCTATTAAGATGAAGTCGGTTAAGACAAACCCGATTAAGATGAAGTCGGTTAAGACAAACATGATTAAGATGAAGCCGTTTAAGACAAATACGATTAAGATTAAGTTTATTGAGACAGACCCGATTAAGATGAAATCTATTAAGATGAAGTCGGTTAAGACAAACCCGATTAAGATGAAGTCGGTTAAGACAAACATGATTAAGATGAAGCCGTTTAAGACAAATACGATTAAGATTAAGTTTATTGAGACAGACCCGATTAAGATGAAATCTATTAAGATGAAGTCGGTTAAGACAAACCCGATTAAGATGAAGTCGGTTAAGACAAACATGATTAAGATGAAGCCGTTTAAGACAAATACGATTAAGATTAAGTTTATTGAGACAGACCCGATTAAGATGAAATCTATTAAGATGAAGTCGGTTAAGACAAACCCGATTAAGATGAAGTCGGTTAAGACAAACATGATTAAGATGAAGCCGTTTAAGTCAAATACGATTAAGATTAAGTTTATTGAGACAAACCCGATTAAGATGAAATCTATTAAGATGAAGTCGGTTAAGACAAACCCGATTAAGATGAAGTCGGTTAAGACAAACATGATTAAGATGAAGCCGTTTAAGTCAAATACGATTAAGATTAAGTTTATTGAGACAAACCCGATTAAGATGAAATTTATTAAGATGAAGTCGGTTAAGACAAACCCGATTAAGGTGAAGTCGGTTAAGGCAAACTTGATTAAGATGAAATCGTTGAAAATGAACCGGGATAAACCGAACTTCGGGGAATCGCGAGTCTACTGTACTCGAGTTCTATGAAGTACTCCCCTCCCTCTAGAAGAGAATTCGGCTCTTTCAGCTAAGTTTTCTAAATGTAGGCACTTATAACTTTGAGAAAAAGGTAGTTAATACAATGAGCTCTTTAAACGGGACGATAGATGGCCGAAATCTACGCCTTGAATGAATTAAGTATCAAAAATAACTTATTGACATTATAAATCTACGGAGAAGAGAAATAAATTTACTTCGGCAGGAAAGGAACAAGTGATTATAGAGCTTAGAGACCCATAGTGAAGGGTTTTTTTACACTTAACCCACACAGAAGGTCTAAGGAAAATAATTTCCCTCAAGGACTATGTAATCATTGAGGAAGATGTGTAGAGGGTCTTTTTTAGAGAAAGGAAGGAGAGGAAGCTCTGAGAAGGTAAATGGTATGAGGGATGGGTAGGAATCTAGGGTTGAGCTTGTCCAGGAGTGATGGACGTATGAATATACACCCTCCCACTTCGGCCGAAAGCGATAGGTCGAAGTGTCTTCCCAAACCAGCGTCTCCCGATCTGGAACGCCACGCAGCTGGTGGGTAGACGTATCCTGAATACACCACATCACCCGATGAACCCGGGCACCTCTACTAAATCACCAAAAGTAGCGAACTAATTGGGGGGACATATGGTAGAGTTGGTTATCCAATAAATGGTTCCCGGGGCGGCGGTACCTAAACCCGCCTCTCAAATTGAGAAATACTCGTACATTACATACGCAAAAACAATACTCACTCACCTATACACAAATATACATACATACTCCGAAAAAATATCTAATACTCGCTGTACTCCAAGCAATATTTATTTTATTTATTTATTCAAGGAGAAAACACAGATACAGACAGTAATTAAAAGATAATTTTCTAAAACAATAACTTGAGAATTCGCCTGCATCCTAACTATTTCTCACTGATTGACTGGTAGATAACAATTTTAAATATTTTTTTACATGTAAATAAGGTAAAAATTTTGTATATAGATAATGCTCAGTATCAAATAAAAGTGTACACATATTTTGTAAACAAGTTTAGAGATAGATCATAAAAAGTACTTAAAGAGTATAGTGAATGAAGTAAGTACACATTTTCTTTTTTTTATAGTAAAACAGACTTCAATTTCCTGCCAAAAGTACTATATGTATCAAAAAATATGTCGGAATCCTTCAGGTTTTGGTTTTTATTATACAATTCGCACATTCTTCTGATTGGATCTCTGACACCAGCATTTGTGCGCGTCCGGCTAATATGGAATAAGTCGTTAAGCCTCGTCGTTCTGAGTGGTATTTTAAAGTTTATTAGATTGAGTAAGCCAGGACAGTCGATAAAGTTATTACAGATTTTGAACAAGGTCATTAGGTCAAGGTAAGTTCGCCGGTTAGTAAGAGTGGAGACGTTATATTTCGAGAGCATATTTGTGTATCCCCGTTTAGGTGCGCTCATTCTGTGGTTGAGGTAACGCAGAAATTTCTTCTGGATACTTTCAATATTTTCTTTATAGATATCGTAAAGTGGAGTCCATATGGAGGTGCAGTATTCAAGTTGAGAACGGACCAGCGTATAGTAAAGCAGAAGGTAGGTTTCAGGCTTTCGAAATACGCGGCTGTTTCTGATAACAAAGCCTAGCATGCAGTAAGCTTTATTCACAATGTTTTTAATGTGCGCATCGAAATGAAGTTTGGAATCAAAAAGTACGCCAAGATCCCTTATACAGTATACACGATCTAGTGAATAGTTGCCTATATAATAATTGTGTATAATAGCGTTATGATTTTTAGTGAAGCTTATTTGTTTACATTTATTGTAACTTAGGTAAATTTTGTTTTCATTGCAAAACGCTTCGAACCTTACTAAGTCTCGTTGGATGAGCAGACAATCATTTAAATTTCTAACAATAGCAAATATTTTTATGTCATCGGCGTACAAGAGAAATAAACAATGCATGAAACATTCAGAAACTGTATTAATAAAAAGTATAAATAAAAGCGGTCCTAGGATTGATCCCTGTGGTACGCCAGAAGTAACTGGTTCCCATACGGAGGTATGTCCTCGTAACGATACAGCTTGCTGTCTTTTTGTTAAATATGAGATGAACCAACGTAATAAGTTTCCCCTAATTCCGTTATACATAATTTTTTTGATAAGAATAAGGTGATCAACCTTGTCAAAAGCCTTTTTGAAATCGCAGTAAATTGCATCTACCTGATGGCCTCGATCCATGCTAGTAAACAAAAAATTAGAGTAAATAAGTAGATTACTCACGGTAGATTTGCCTTTGACAAACCCGTGTTGTTGGTCTGTAATTTTGGCAGCAAGCTGAGGATATATATTAGTATGGACAAGTCTTTCCAACAGTTTAGGGATCGCTGAAAGAATGGATATTGGCCTGTAGTTTTCCACTCGTTGACGCGAATCACCTTTGTGGACCGGTATGATGTAGGCCAGCTTCCACCTGCCAGGGAAAACCCCATCACTCAGACATTTATTGAATATTATGGTAAGCGGCACACACAGTGACGACGCAGCAGATCTAAGGAAAAACGCCGGAATTCCATCGTGACCCGCACCTTTGTTTATGTCTAGCGACTTTAAACTTGATTTCACTTCTTGTTTCGTTAGTTTAATCGTGTGAATATGTGCAAGTCCTGAGTCGTGAGCTGATTCAAGTTGATCAATGTCTATTGTGTCATTGACGGAGGAAGGTTCAAATGTTGACTTGAAGAATTCAGAGAACATATTACAGATTTCCTGGGCATTATTAGATTCACGTCCGTCAAAGGACATAGCAGCAGGATATCCGTCGGACGACTTTAATGAGGATATGTATGACCAAAAACTTTTGATATTGTTTTGCAATGAACTTTCGACGTTGTCGAAAAATATCTTTCGAGATTCATTAGACAACTTCTTGTATGTTGCACGTAAGAAGGAAAATTCACGATAGTCAGAAAGAGCTTTGTATGTCTTCCATTTGAGCCAGAATTTGTCCTTTTTCCGTGATAGCCTAATAAGTTCGGGGGTAAACCATATGGGAAATTTTTCATTTCGTCGTGCCAGTAATGGAATAAACTTATCAATTACATTGTTTATTATTACATAGATTTGGTCTACTGCTTCTTCTGCTGATAAATTTGCGATTTCAGACTTCCAATCAATACAGTCAATGTCATTATTAATTTGCGTGTAATCAGCTTTCCTGAAATTTCGCCTACGCTCTTTGTTGTTTTTAATTTTTGATTGAATCGCGGAGGATATTTCGAATTTCAGGGCTGGATGGTGTCTATCCTCTGAAAGGAGAGGGTCGTCGCTATGTGTAACTTTTGTTTCGCAACTATAAAATATAAGATCTAAGAATTTATCGTTGTGGTTTGGTATACTATTATATTGTAGTAAGCTCATCAATGCCATTGTTTGAAGCAAGGTATGCGATGTAGCCGTGTTCGAGGAGGCAAGACCATGATTGTAGCCTTCAGAAAATGACCATGTTATAGTAGGTAGATTCAGATCTCCTAGAACACAAAACATATTATTTGGTTCTGATGAAAAAACGGATTCTAAGTTTTTGGAGAAAATATCATAAAACGTTGTTGGCGAGACAGGATGTATGTATACAGCACATATGATGAGATTGAGAGACCTTACCGGAATAGATACGAAGATTTGTTCAATTTGATTTTTTTCCCAGTCATCGAGACGGGAAGCTGAGAGCTCCTTGCGCACTGCTACTAGCACACCGCCTCCGTCCATCTTACCAGTAAGTATACGGTCCCTATCTCGTCGGAACACCGTGTACCGTGAATCTATGAATTCGGCCGTATTAACACTTGCTACTAGCCACGTTTCAACTAGAACTATAACATCATAGTTATTCGATGAAATGTTAATAAGTAGCTCCTGAGTTTTGGTCTTAATACCACCGCACTTCTGGTAATAAACAGATAAAGATGATGAGGTCATTTTATTAGTGTAAGTGTGCCCTTCGACTTATTCCACATTCGCGAGAGCGGTACATTGAGTAGGACATATGAAACATAAAAATTATTTATGAAACAAAGATTACTTAGTGTAAAATATGTTAAAATTGTAAAATGTGAATGAATATAAAAGAGACATGATAGTGCTATATAATAATGGAGGTATTGCGCTGTAAACAAAAATATTAAGTAAATTTCTATGAAACAAACGAGTGAACAAGGGTACAGGATAGTGAGAGAGAGTTGGCATCGATAGCAGCAGTAACGAGTGTGTTGTAGAAGTCACATATTCTGTTGATCATGAGTCCTAATTCTGTTAAGGTCTCCCTCACGACGAATGGTGATCACTCGAGAGAGATCATTCCTTTTTGCCAGGATACTGCCATTCCGCACCCATATGTATTTGTAGCCATTTTCTTTTCCGGCGGCACGTGTTTTTCCAAAAAGTATTTTATTTTTTATTGTCAGGTGCTCGTTAACATAAAAGTTAGTGGTGGGAGCGCCAAGTCCTAGTAGGTCTGTTGTGAGGCCGCGGCGAGTCCTTACCGCAGCGATGACGTCATCACGGAGACGCTTTGTCGTAAGCTGGACGACTATGTTGCGTGGACGGTTGGAAGGCGACGAGTGACCGCGAGCGACGCGGTGCACCGCCACCACAGCGCCACTTGGAAGCGGGACGTTAATAATGGACCCCATTCTCTCCAGCAATGTTAAAAGATTTTCACCTTTTGCCTCGGGAATGCCGTGAATGTCTAGGTTACACACTCTGCTACGCTGCTCCATTTCATCCTGAGCGTCTCTGATTGATTCCATTTCCTGTCTTAGGCTGGCATTTTCTTCCTGGAGAACAGTTACACATCCCATAATTTTGGTGTACTGGTCCTTCCACTCATTTGACAGCGCGTCCAATTTTTGATGAATGGCCTCAACTGCGAGTTTACTTTCAGTACGCATCGTTTCGAGTTTCGACTCAAAGAAGTTGATAAGGGAGTCTGTGTCAATGTTTATTATTGACTGGTGCGTTGCCGACGGTGAGTCCATGGGGCCAGATTCAGTCAATAGAGGTGATGATGGTGTTTTCTTCAAACTGCAAACCTTGCTGCGAGATTTAGACATTTTGGTTAGTTAATGTTTTTCTAAAGCCAAAATGTGCAAATAAAAAAATAAAAAAATATTTTTTTTTTTTTTTAAATATTTTTTTTTTTTAATGCCAGTAGGATTCGAACTGAGGTTCTCTGAAACTCAACAAAGAAATGGCGAGCTCAATTTGTATTGGGGTGAAATATTTTAGTAATAATAGCGTTAGCACTAGGATTATTTAGAATGGCGTAGAGAAAAAAAAAAAAAAAGTTATTTTTTGGAAACTGTGTGGGATTCGAACTGATGTTCTTCCAATCTCGGTGCGAATTTAGCGGGCGCTCTAACCACTGGGCCAAACTCTGCCTGTGAGGTACCGTGAAATATTTGTATATTAATCGACTTAGCACAGGTATGTTTTTATTTTTGTTAAGTGAATGTTTATTTCGGCGACAACACTAAACTGTCACTTCACAGAACTTGAACTAATCACTTCAAATAAGAATAAGTGCGACCGTTTAGACTTAGCTAACGTAGCTTGTTCGCTTTACTGTTCTGCAGGAAATCATTTACCGATAAATTGATTAATTATTATGTATTGTGGAATCTGAATTCGGGCGATTTTTGAAGAGCAGTTTTTTGACGTGCGTTCTGTTGGAAATTTCTTACTGGTTCTCCATATAACATACATAATAACAAAGACTTACTTCAAATTCCTGTAACGCACACTACTTTTGGTCAACGAAACTTTAGATATCTTGCGACAAGACTTTACAACATTCTTCCTGATAAAATAAAAACATGTCATTCACAAAAAAATTTCAAGGATAGCGTAAAAATTTGGATCAAATTCGCAGTTATTGATGCAACCTAATTATTGTATGTATTTTCATATAATTGAAGGTATATTATTAGGACTATAAACGAACTTGGTAAATGATGTATTGATATTGATGCTACCTAACTATTGAGTGTTCGTATTTTTATATAATTGTAGGTACGTTATAGTACTATAAATAAACTTGGTAGATAGCTGCCACAACACAGGCTAAGCCTAGTGAGGCGGGCTATGATAAACCTTAACACTTAACTACATTAACATTTCTATTATTTACATTTATTTTACCTACTGTTTATATATTACTTTCCGTTGATAAAATTATATACTCATCTAATATATAAACCACAAATGTACACAAAACAGTATTTCATGTTTTCTAAAGTTATAGTTTGAAAATTTGTCACAATAAAGATATTATATTATTATTATTGTAGGTTAAATAATTTAAGTTAAAAATTTTAAGCATGGAGAATAATGCACCAGCATAATATAGCAGAATATATATATACTGACATGTTACATGAGAAGAGCTCGTATTATGATGGTATTCGAATGCATAATATGTGTGTATGTAGATCATATGTACACATGTTATGACGGTGGTATGTACGTGCTGTGCACGTACTCGTATGTTAAAGCGAGCGACGCCCACTTCCATGCATTTTTCACCATGTAACACTATCCGGGAATACGAGTACAATGATGGCTAAAAAATAGCACACTCCAATTGAAGGTAGCTGTGCGGAATACCGACGATCACTGAAAATGAAACACCGCGATATAATATGAAAAAAATGCAGGTATTTAAATCGAAATATGTATATAATACTTAACTAATCTTTACACGACAAGGTTTTTATGCATAGCACAAAGGATAACAAATAACTACAAGAAATAATTATTTGCCTGAAACACTTACACGAATTGAAAAAATAAAGTGGGTTGTTTTAGGTGAAAGAAATAAAAATACTAGTAAATATTGAATTATTTAGCCGGTTTAAAATAATCCTTTAACGCAGCTGACCGGCAGTCCGGAGGCTGCTGGTTCGATTAGCACATCCTCCGGACATAAAAAACAAACACAAATTGAACAATTCAGTTCAACTAACTTCAAATGTATGTCTTTTTTATATAAATCTGGAATGATGCGGGAATTTAACAATAATTGAAAAATACTCTAAGTATTTTGGCATTTTGTCTTATTTCTCTACCGATTTATAACAAGTTTCTCGTTAACTCTTTAAGTTTAAAGTTCCAAAAAATATAAATGTTATTTTTTAAGATAATTTTTTTTTATTTTATTTTTATTTTTATTTTTTTATTTTTTTTATTTTATAACAATTACATAATATAATTACACAATATAGTACAGTTATTAATTACATAATATTAGTATTTGATGTACCCCCATAAATAAGCAGGGCTTGTGAGTATGGGGGTGAATAATAATAATATCTATACATTTGTTATGCCGAAAGGTTAATTATATGAAATTGCCTCGATAGAAAAAAAATCACCAAGTTAGCTCCGAAAATTATTTAAAACACGTTTTGTTTTTTTATTTAATTAGTTATAGGCATGGAAAAATTCAAAGTGTAACCAAAGCATTTGTTGAGAGATTTTTGCTATATTTCAAACGATTCGTGTTTTATTAAATATTTTCATCATTTTCGCTTGCTTATTATCGTTTTTTTAACATTAGCGCGCTCCCTCTAACATTCACATTTACATATCTCCCTTTCAAACCATCTTTGAACACTTACTACGGGGCCTTAAGGTTCAAAATACCATAAAATCGAGTCGAGTGCGGTGAGGTAATAGGAAATCCACGGTGGATTTTTTGGTACCCTAGGGGTTAAATGACGAAATTCCATCATAATATAAATTATTCATTTCAATACTATCAATAATATTTGCTATAATTTTTTGCAACGTTCTCTAGTGATCTTATTCCCATTTTGAATCAGCAGTCTATCTTTGTTCAGTTATATTATTATTCAAAAGTGAGAATCTTACCGTTCTGCCCTACACCCCTGAATGTAAGTGCACCGGGCGCAGCGCGACAGGGGGCGCTAGATAACCTCCAACACCGCAAAAAACAAAATGGCTGGGTCTGGCAGAAACAAGACGAAAAAACAACCAAACGGCATACAAAATCCAAACGAACGTGCGGGGACTCGGCTTTTTCAATTAAAAGATAACGTAAATCATCGAGCAGCATCATCTCGTAGAATTTCCATACGGGACAAAGGAAGTAGGAACAGAAACAATAGGGAATAGATTTACAGTGGGTTATTGCGTTCCGAGTTATGGTTATTGTTTAATGCAACTACAATTATTTACGACCACAATTACTCAACTATTGGTCGTATTGAATAGTTAGTTGCATTCTCGTCTGACCAATCGAATTATGATAATAACAAATCAAATGCACTTTGTAAGATATCACCAAATGGAAAATCAGGAACACATGGCACGATCGAAAATACTCAAGTCGGGTTATGTCAAGAGTTGGAATAAGAGAAGACGGTCTTTGATATAAAGCGGACGCGCAAGTAGAAATCACTGCAACTCAACTCCATTTTACAAAATTACATTTGAATGTTATTACTTATGCAAAAAGGTAATGCAAAAGTCACTTTTTACATCTACCTATCTATCTATATAAGTAAATTTTAAAATGTTTGCTTTTAAATTTTGACACAATTTTGGTGTGTCAAAGTCACAACAAGAAGAAAAAAAAACTTTATTTTCTGTTATCACATTCAGTGACATCTTTTACAAGTTAACATCACTTATGGAGATAATGATAATTTTATATCCATTTTTTAAATTACATTTCTAATTATTAACACTTTACTTCTTGGCTGCAAGAAATTACTCACTACATTTTCTTTCCAAATAGTATTTAGATAATAAGCTTTGTTAAAATAATTTGCTAGTCTAACAAACATTAACAATTTTTTTTAATATTATTTGTAGGTAAATGGAGAATTTCTTGCACACAATTTAAAAAAAAAAAACACTTAATTACTATTAAGATTAAAGATTAATGTAGATAGAAAATGGAAATTAAATTATAAATATCTCTACGAATTAAGCTTTTATAGCTATATTAGCAAACAGATAACGCTGATTTTTTCAAAACTGTGTTCTTGACAGTAGTGACTTTTGCTTGCACGCTTACGATATGAATATATATTTTTTAAAGAAAGACCAACATTCCCGGGTTACGAATAATCTCACAATATTTTAAAACCTTCTACAACCACTAAAAATAAGCGAAAAATGTTGCTGCGGAGGAATTTAACGTACGACGCCCGGATGGGACCCAAACGCGATACCGACTCAGCCACTGACCGGTCCCGGCTAATTCTGGGAGCCCCAAAATGGATAAGTGTTTCCCAATCAACTCGAGATTAGAAAGTTCCTCATTTAGAGAAATATATTTTAAATTTCGCAGAATCTTTCTATGCGGCCACCACTAAAGAATAATATGATACAGCATCCATAAATAGCCTCATCCTTTACGACGAATTTGTCGAAACAAAATATAAAAATCCCAAACAATCTTCCTTAAGGATAAGCCTTGTGCAGCCATTACCGTAATTTATTAGGTAATATTTTTCCATAACAAATATATAATTTTTTTTCTTGAACAACCCATAATAATTCATCATTTTGACAATATTTTGATTAGACTTACTTTATGGGTTGTAAATTTAGTTTTTTTTTTAAATTTATTTATTTATCAACGCCATTTTCAAGGGCCTTTAAACGTGAATAGTAAAAAAAAAATATGTATTTATTATACATTACTGAAGTGCCTCAATAACAATCTTTTGTATTTGTTTAGTGATAAATTTAAGATGTCCACTGACGTAATTGTAAAATCATTTCCCTACATTAGTATTATGGGCAATGAGGAATACATATGGTGGTTAGTCCCAGAATATCTACACTGAAATTAATCTCAACTTCTAGTATACTTAGTGAAGCAAACATCCAAAAGCTTATCTTCTTATAGTATTAATATCATAATGAATGTACAGTTTAGGATTGTTGTAAACGGAAGTGGCGCCATCTGCTATTAAAAAAAAATATATAATAATAATGGCATTTAGCTGATTTATATAGTGCCGTTTTCGGGAGATCACATCAAGGGTAATATCAAATGAATCATTTAGAATTTTATACAGAAATACAAAGTCAATAAAAATCCTTCAGTCTGATAATTTAAGCATATTCATTTCATTTAAGGGTGTTGTAGTTCAACAAAATTAGATTTGAATTCAAAAGAATTTATTTAATGACTATTTAAAATACATTGATCATATATTACATAATCATAGAATAAAGCCTTCGTTCTATAAGTATAATACAAGTTATTTATGTAAAGGAGATATGTCTGATCAGTTTTATAAGAGGATTTTCATAAGAATAGCCTTAAAATATGAGGAACATTTATATGAAAAGATCATAAGGTAAAAAGAAGAGTGAGAAACTTTAAAAAGACGTAAGCAAATATCTCTGTAAATCTAAAAATAAAAGTATTATTGGTTTGGTGTTCTGTAAAGGTACAATGTACATTTTTTTTTTATAATACTTTTTTATTTAACAAAATAGGTAGACCAACAAAGCTATCACATGCCAGCTTGTCTGCAGGATTTAAGTAAAGGAGATATGTATGTATAGTAGCATTATTAAGAGCCAGTGAACACTTTGGAGGTTTTCCATTAATAAGGTTCTCATTATGTTACGAGAGATGGAAAGGCTGATACAGATATTGAAAGAAGGGTTAAAAAATCCATGAATTTCATTTGTAAGGGCATTATAAAATTTTGTAGCCGGGAAATTAAGGTTTTTTTTCTGGCCAAAAGCAGATTTAAGGTTTTGTACTTGATGTGGTGGCATATTTGTCAGGTTTTTTCATTTAAAGTTGATTAGAGAATGTTTTTAAATAGATTTTTATAATAATAATAATGTTTTGATTATTTGTATATTGCCGTTTAACTAAATTTAATAGCTTGTGACTTATAACTAGTGGCTTATAACTAAGATTAATGTCTAGTGATTTACAACTAAGACCGAGTGGGGATATACATAATACCCATATAATATAACATACAACTATAGCTTAAACTAGAGATTTACGACTAACGTACATATTTACTTTTACAAATACAGATTTCTGCCCGTGGTGTCAGTGGTTAAGTATAAAATATTACAAAAAAAGTTTATTTACGTCTAATAAATGGTTATTACATTAAAATGGGTAGTCAAGGAGAATAATCCCCTGGACTGAGCAATGAAATACTTCTGAAAGACAAATTATATGTTATACTGTGATGGTAGAAACCGCCGGTAGAAAAGGTACACAGAAGTCAGTAGAATGTTGATACCTTCAACCTAATCACCAAAGTAATAGAAAAATCCAAAAAAAAAAAAAATCCCCGTAGCAAACGCGTTAATACCCCCTATTCCATGGATTTTCACATAAAGAAAACCATTTCCCGCCAAAATAATGGCATGAAATAAAATAAAACAAAACGCCACACTCGAACGAGCACCGTCTTGCGCAAGTAACAATAATACCGACGGCGCACAGTGGGTGGAATCTTCAAATACTGGACAAAAGTAACTTTGAACACTTGCAACTGCTGTGTCTTAATACAAACACTGAGGCTAGGCCGTCAAAGGTTTTTCGAATGTAAGATGTCTAAAGGTTACAAAAATTAAATTAAATTTTAATCTTGAAAATTAAGTTGGTAAAATTTTAACAGAATTGTACTTAAAATTTTAACAAACAAATTTTGAAGATTCGTGAGTTTTGACTAAATTGTGAATGTGAATTATTGTTCGTTTCCCTCATATTTTGTATAGGGTGTAAGATTCTTGAATGCTTTTATTGCCTGGTATTTATGGTGTCTTTGTCCAAAGCTTGATCTTATCGACGGAGTTTTATTTATGTTTTGTATATACGCTCGTCTAACTCGTATATAATGTTAGTTTGTTTTTGTTGAATTTTCCATTAAAAAAAAAAACTTTTTGCGATGTTTTAAAGATTTAGCCCACTGTGCGACTCCCCCACCGGAGTAAAAAGGCATTAAAATATACCACTACGCCACCGAGTGGGAATCAAATCTCGGATATCTCACGGTAGGATCGTCCCGCTGATCTGATCGAATCTATCCTCCCCTTCCTCTTGTCCTTCTCCTCTCCTCTTCCAACCCATCCCGTCTTATATCTATTCATGTATCCGAGACGCGGAGCTATTCCCCCGGCCACTTTTGTGGGGCCAATTCTCTAGGAAAAACCCGTTTATTCCCGGATAAATCGTAGAAATAAATAAATTGTAATTTCTTTATTCGAGTTGTGTTCAAGAACATTTTAGAAGAATCATTTAAATTTAGTATTGTTCTAGCTTATAAATTTTGAATCCCCAGCTAGTTCCAGCTTACTTATTGACTAAGTTTAGCCTTGAGGACAAGGAAGAGAAAATATTACAGGAATCCTCTGACAACGCAAACATCTTAATAATCTTTTGAAATTTAACAAATGAAGTGGAAGACTTAATACAATCTGGAAGAATATTAAACAAAAGAGAAGCCTGATACGTATGTATTAGTAAATAAAGTTAAATATATATTTGTAAAAAAAAGCCAACTGATGATGAAAATGACGTTGCGGACTTAAATTAATTGTTTTGATCAAAAAAATTCAGACAAAAATATGTTCAAATGTCTTAACGTAATTTGATTGTTGTTTTTGATGTTACATCACACGAATTTCCTGCGTTAAAAATAAAATTACAGATCAACAATTTGATATGAAAAATACACAAAATACCCGGCAATAAAACATGTTAACGTCAAGAAATAAATTTAAAAAAACATGGAATTTGAAAGATTGTACTTTAATGTACTTTCCAATCTTTTGGCACAACAATTTATTTGTATTTTAATATACTTTTCACCCAAATTGTCATAAGCAATAATTAGTCGCCTGAAATATCCATACAAATTGAAAACATCTCCCGAGCAAAAATAAATGCCGCCGACGGGAATCGAACCCGCACCTTCTGATGTCCAGTCAGGTGCTCTGGACCACTGAGTTATATCGGTTTATTTCCAACACGCCAAATAATTCAATATGTACTAGTACTTCAATCAACAATTACTGCTCATTTTTTTAATTTGTTTTTGGGGTGTTATGTCGTGTTGCGCTAATTCCTTCTTTAGCCAAAGTTTCGGACAGCATTGCAGTGTCCATCATCAGGGCAGATGTGTTATTTGAGGTTGTGGTGAAATGTGAGTTTATGTATGAGGTTGTGATACCGTGTTGCCAGCTCCAACCGTCTGAGCTAACATTAATGTATAATTTTTAAAGTTGTATTCTTCGTTTAGCTCTGGTGTAGCCGTCAATTACCGGATACCAAGAACTATTGAGCTTAGCTCCATCGTCTCTATTAATATTTACGGGATTTTTATGAATTTCAATGGCCTCCGTAATCAGCCGTGCTCTATAAGTTTTGGGTCTACCCAGGACTTCAGGAACAAATCCAAAGTAATGCCCGGTGTCAATCATGTTCATTTCGCGTGACTCTATTAGGAACATCAAATCAAATAAATCAGTTGCGATAATGCAGAACTGTTAATAAGAGAATTAATGGCAGATACCAATATTCTTTTACTAAATTTAGATTTTCATCCCTTACTAAAAAACTGGATTAAAAATTTCACACAACTGATCAACAACGATTGACCCTACATTTTGTTTATCGATGTGAAAATTTTAAAACACCTTTATTAGTAAAACCCTTATAGTATATATTTCCAATAGGAATAATTTATAAATATAAAGTAATTATTTTTTTTTACTTTCTCACTGCAATGTACTTACCACAACACGTTATACCTATCATATTATTAATTAATTATAAATAACTACAATAATGTACTGTGAACTCCTCTTCCAACCACAAGCTGACGCTTCTATGGAAGAGTAGTATTCAAATCTTTTAATAGGTAAAAACCCACTGTAAATAAGATAAAAAATAAATAATTTTAATTTAGAATAACAAAATTTTATAATAGAATCTGAGTGAACCTTACAATGCGGTGAAGAAATAAATTATCAGAATTGTTTATATAAATCGTAAAATATCAAAAAATATAAAAAAAAAAAAACTACCGAATTCAAAGTGTTAAACGAAGACCCAGTGAAAGTGTAAGAACTGTAAAAATTCAAATACAATTCAGTGACTTGTCTCAGCGGCGGCCTACCCCTCCCCCCTCTCCCCCTTACCGCTAGCGCAGCCCCCAGCCCGCGGGTGTTCATGCTACCCCCCCGAGGGTCTAGGCTAGATATCCCACCACCCACCCACTGGGGTGGGTGACCCGAGCCTAGAAAGGGGATTGACAACCCTTTGAATCTTCTTGGTATGCAGAAAGTTAGTAAGAGTTGAATAATATAAATATTTAACATAATTTAAGGTCACAATGTCTGCTATACACCTTTTAGGTGTATTATTATATTTGATACTAGAGCAGAACCGTGAAAAATCACGGGATATTATAATTATAGGATTAATAATATTTACCTCACCTTTTCTTTAAAATATTATAACTTGCTTAAGTCCCGGGCTTCCTACTGTACTGAAGGTAAACTCTTCAAAATTTCATCAATCTCTGAATAAAACTGTATAGTGCCGCCACATATAGTATTCTTCATAAAAATAATATTTTTTGCTGACAACACGTCATAAATTTACTTTTTTTTGTCTTATTAGTATTTATTTATTTAATCAATAATGAATCAATTTGCAGGGTAAAATAAATGTTTCATACAATTAGTTTTCACTGCTTTTGATTTTTTAATGTTCCTCTTCTATAGAAGCTGGCGCTTGTGTCTAGAAGAGTGGTGAGCATCAAGATGAAGAATATTTAGTGTTCGTAATTATGAATATTAAAATTTATAATTACTATTTATAATTCCCGAGTTACGAATAACAATATTTGAAAATCTCCTACTACCACCACAGTAAGCTGAAAATGTTGCTTGTGTTGTGATGGAGGACTTAGCCAGCCGAGGAATTGAACACACTACGCCTGGGTGGGACCCAAACGCGATTTCAACTCGGCCACAGACCGGTGGAACACCGTGAATAAACTTCAATAATGATCTTTTGAAAATTGGAATTGATTACGGGAGTAATTTATGTATTATTGTGACAATTATGGTCTCAAGCATTCTGTTATAAATAGTTTACACGCCTTTGGTAACTCTTATGCTAACTTAATACGGCGCAAGCTTGCGTAGCAAGATTTTATTTTACTTTAACAATATTTCTGTATTTGAAATGCTTCGTTGGAATAATTTTTTTACTCTCAAACTTCGTAATAATATGAACTTTTAATAATAATAAATCACCAATGTATACCAAAGCTAAGTTGAACACCTCTGCTTGCTAGCATGTATCGCCATGTACGGTTGCACAGTACTGTACGTACAGCGCACGCGATATAGGGAGAGATTTACTAAATCAATTGAACCATTCCCCAATCACTTCTCTATCTATTCATCTCCTCGGATAGGGCGGATTCTCAAGAGTTAAGGAACCGAAACAATAAGATGATTCGAAGGGGTAGATCAAACAAGATTGAGTTTATATCGCGGTGAATTTTTATGAAGTGTTATTTGCACCCTACTTTTACAGTTAGTGTGAAGAATCCTACCTATATTTAATATATATTTTTAGTAAATATATATTTAATATATATTTTTTAGCAACTGCTAACGCACTGAAGTGACATAATCACTGCACCGGTTTTCTCAACAGACTGGTAAAATATAATAAATTGTTGCAATACCACAGAAGGTAGGTATATATATAACCACCCAATTACCCGCTATCCAATTACCTGTCGCTTTCTGACAGTGTGGAGTACCTACATTCAGTGATATTGCAACAATTTATTTTTCTCTGGTATTTAACCAGTCTGTTAAGAAAACCAGTGAAGTGAATATAACCCTTCAGTGCGTTTAATTCTAGACTATTACGGAAGCCTATGCGTGCAGTGATAACCAGCATTGTCTCTCAAGGCCATAATATCGATCGAAACGACTAAGGGTAAGTCGGAATTATTTTCCAATTATAACTGTTAACGACAGCTACCCCAATAGTTGTTTCAAATATTGATTGCATTCCATACTGAAACTACCAACCGATTCACATACAATATTGCGACCCATGTAGGTACATATATTGATGTGTTCATGAAAACGGCGCCGAAAAAAAAGAAAATTAAATTCTTACAGTGCACATTGTCCACAATGGAGTGCTGATTCCAACTTTAATAATACTATAAGTCTTAGGAAGGGTTGTTTCGGAGAATTTGAACAATTCATCAAATTTAAAAGTTAATTTTCAAGTTCCGTTATTATTTCAGTTCTGTCAAGCAACTAACCTATAATGATATAATAACAGAATTTAATAGAACTTTCACAGAACCCGAAAATGAACGTTGAAATTTGATGAATTGTTCAAATTCTGTGAAACAACCCATCCTTAGTTATTAGTCACCGGTGGTAAATCTTAGCATTAAGTTATTAAGACAATACTAAGAAGTCTAAACGAAACATGAAACAAAACAAGACATAAAAAATTTAAAAAGGCAACAGTCGCAACCGGGAGACGAACACAGGATCTCTTTGTTACTGGGACAACGCTATTAACCACTCGGCCATTGAGACCTGCTTTTAACCTTAGAATCACAAATATTATACTCAATTAATTACCATATTTTTTGGCTGCTATCTCTGTATGATTACAAAGCTTATTTGTAACCTAGATAGTGTATCGAATATACCCATCCGATTGTTGCTGCAAACGATGCTGCAAAAGATGTTGCAAGCGATGTTGCGAGAGATGCTGCAAGCGATGTTGTGATATATGCTGCGAGCGATGCTGCGAGCGATGCTGCAAGCGATACTGCAAGCGATGCTGCAAGCGATCGTGCAAGCGACGCTGCAAGCGATGCTTCAAGCGATGCTTCAAGCGATGCTGCAAGCGACGCTGTAAGCGATACTACAAGCCAGACAAGCAACGAGGGGAAGTCCAGAAACCAAAATCAATCAGAATCGCCGACACAGTAAAAGGTTAAGTGGCTGACGGATCGCAGGTTGTATTTGGAATTAAATTGAACATGAGATGACGGCGATAGAATCTCATCTTTAAATTACACGGATTTGGGGCAGGTAATATAAATTATTCTGGTATCAAAAACCGGTCTTTTCAGGGTTTTCTTTCATCCAGTAATCTTATATAAGCTTTACGTTATTTTCAACACCCCGTTTTTTAGATCACCTCATGAATCTAATTTTCACAAATTATTACAGGAAACTCGATGAATTTTTATTATATCACTAGCGCAGATCTGTGAAAAATCACGGGACAGTATAAAAATTCCAAATTTCGAAAAATACAATTAAAAAATAATTTTCTGTTTAAATAATATACTTTAGCCTATTTGACCTAATTATACCTGAATTATCATTCATGTACGCAGTTCAAATTTTGAAGATGGCACTTAAATTCAAAGCAGATTTGAGTTCATTGAACTTCAATACAATATTGTCTCAGTAGTAAATTAACTTCAATCTAAAATTTAAATATTGTCTTCAATATTTAAATATTACAATTTGAGGTTTTACTCAATAAAGTTATTCCGAAAAATAAATAACTTCAATCTGTTGCAGCGTCGTCCATTGTGGAACATGGACTTGTGCGCAGGATACGAATGTTCGTTCTTAAACGAATCGCCTGGCGTAGCAACGCTAAAATTAAGTGCGGTGGGTAAAGTATAACACATTTGCAAAAGTGTCAAACTAAATAGTTTAACAAGATATAAAATTTTGGAAACAACTCCGAACTTTTTTTTACTCAATTTGGGATATGTAAGTTTTTACGCAGCCAGCAATTTGCGCGACATTTTAAAAAGGTCTAGTAATTCATAAGCAGATTTTATTATCGAAGACCGAATGGTGTTATTACATTGCGAGTTGCCTGTATACTGTCTGATTCATTTATTGACAAAACACGGAAAACGGGACAATCACGCCGCCTACGGCGCTTCTCGCAAGTTGGTTTGTTCCCTTTTTCCTGATTGGCTCGTAATTAATTTGAATATCTATGCTTTTAGTAATTTCCGTATAAGCTTTACCGTCTCTCGCAAAAATACTTCCCAAATATCTACACAAACTCATCCACTTCTTCTTAGGAATTCTACGTTCACAACTACAGGGTTTTCCAATGAGAGGTGTTATTTTGATATTCAATCGTAAAAGATCAATGGTTTCGTTGCTTGTGTGGCACGTAGCGCCGTCTTGTTGAAAGTAAACGTTGTCCAAATCAATACCATCCAATTCCGGCCATAAAAAATCATTAATCATCTCTCGATAGCGCAATCCATTCACCGTGATTGTTGCTACAGCCTCATTTTCGAAAAAGTAAGGCCCAATGACTCCGCCGGACCATATACCGCACCAAACAGTCACACTTTGAGGATAGAGAGGCTTTTCAACAATAACTCTTGGGTTTTCCGATCCCCAGATGCGACAATTTTGCTTGTTGACGAAGCCACCGAGGTGGAAATGAGCCTCATCACTCAAGATGATTTGCATTTGATTCACTCAATTGAATTTTAATAATTTCAATGCGTTGTTGAAGCGTGTATCGGTTTTACCCATTTTTATTAATGGCGCAGTTTCTACTTGTCAAATGTCAAAAAATGACAGCTTCAAAAGTAACATCTACCGAAATAGCGGGCTATTCAAAATAACACCTCTTATTGGAAAAACCCTGTATATCCAGGTATAAAATGTTTGCCTTCCTAAAATGCTAAAAAACATCCTTAGCATATCCGATACAACACCTGAGACGTTAGCTTAACAAAACACAATTTCAATATCTGTATAAGGAAATGTATACCGATAAAACACAGGTAAATAAATAGGAAGGAATAATTCCGGCTATGAATTTCAATGATTCAATATAGAACGGGTAGGAATCCAGTTCTCTTTCCAGGATGGAAGAGAAGGAGCAATAAGGTGGAAGGTCCCACCCCGTCAAGTCTCCAGCCACTGGGCGCATACCTTGGCCAGGTGGTGCATTGTGTATAGGAATACAGACCCTATAGGAATACAAGAGGTCCAGGCATTTGGGAAACTGGAACGCAGGCAAGACGGGAATGAAAATTTTGATAAATTAATTGAAATTTTTAAACAGGGGGTTTAGTTATGCATTTTTTGAAATGCCAACCCTCGCTCATCCCTTAATGAGAATGACTTACCGGATTGTTCTAATTCTTGGCTATTTGAATTTATTTTAAAACCAATTTAAATATGCACAGCACTCTCAAATTTAATATACAGTCTGCGACATCTCTTAATACCTACCAGTTATCGTAAGATTAAATTGTAATGCAATTTAAATACAGTGGCATTTTCTTGCTTCATTGAATACTTTGGAATTACTCCTAACTAATGTTATAAATGTGAAAATGTGTTTGTATGTCCGTCTTTTACGTCGCAACGAAGCGACCGATAGATGTATTTTTGCATAGAGATAGTTGGAGGACTATAAAGATACATAGGCTACTTTTTATCCCGGAAAAACATTTATTTCCCATGAGAAAATTATTTGTACAGTAATTCCTCCCTAATACCACGCGAGCGAAGCCGCGGGTGGAAGCTAGTATATCATAAATTAACAAAATTTGTCTTGGTAGATCTCTAAATCTGGGAGGAGTCTCATTGCGTCAAGAGGGTCGTGCCATTTTCAGTCGTTACCATGGTTTGGTCAACACCGGGGCTTCGCAGTCCGCAGCGTGCATTCCAGCTGCAATTTGCGACTTCTTCCTGAAGGGCTACCTGAAGTAAAATGTTTTTAAAGATCAGCCTAATACCTTGGAAGAATTCTGGATGAAATCGCCGATGCTATACCCCATCGAGATATGCCAAATTGCGGCCGAAAACTTATAAATATACCTCATTTCTGAAAGTTGTGCCATTTTCATTTTTAATAGCCTCTGAAAACTGCACTGTCTGTTTATCCGCAAAATGTATTTCAAAATATTGAGAATTTTCGAAGATAAAGCATTTTTTTTATGAATCATGTGATAAGGAGCTGTGATACCAATTTTATTGCACTGTTAAAAATTTAAAAAAAGACTCCAAACGTTTGACAAACATTTTTCAATAACAAAATGTTCAATAAAAAAAATAGAGTTGGATCTAGGGTTGGATAGAAATTACTTCTAGTTAAATAAACATAGACAAAGTATTATCATGATTCATTTTTGGGGTATTATGCAGTGTTGCGTATCCTCTTTCCTTAGCCAACGTTTCGGAAAGACAGTTTTAGAGTATCAGGGCAGATGTTTAATTGATTATGATGGATATGTAACGCTGTCCGTTAAAGAGAAACATGTTATAAAGTGGGAATGCGGGGGCTTAAAAAACGAACCTATTATGCTGCAGCATATTAAATTGCAGCGAAACGACGCTTGCGATTGCTTCGTTCCTTTCCCATAATTCGAGGTTCGGCTTGCGGAAAATTTCTCCTGTTTATACGCAACGTAATATTTATGTTTTATCTCTCTTTTAATCGAATCGCTTTTAGTCAAGGACCTGATAAGAAATATAATTCACCCGGATCGCAGAAAAGATAGGAGTGTGGAAGCACCCGAGGCACTCCGTTCTTCCGCTGGAAACTGACTGCATACACCACTGTACTATTTCCATCTCCTCGGTGTTCGGCATCGAGTATGCAAAGGGGCTGCATCGTCTAGTCGTTTGAATAATACCTCGCCAAGTGTGAGACTCTGTTACTGTGGAATATAATACTTCAATATTTCATCTTTGGGTATTTCTGCGCTCCTGGTACCAAGTGTGCGAATTTCATATATTTTTACATCATATTATTTTCATATCAAATAAATCTTTTATACTTTTGAATTGATACAACATGTCGTTTTGAAATTCAATGATACTTACGTAGGCGGCGTATACTTCGTATCGGGATTTATCTTCTATATTACGTATACAGCATATAACTCTTGAGCAATTGTGAAAAATTCATATATTTTTACATCCCACAATGTAGCGTAATAATAATGTTTTTATTTTTTTATTTAATAATTAAACAGTTTACAATGTATAATAATATTTGCTAACAATAATGATATATAAAAATTAGTTTTCACAATTTTTTTTTGACCTTTTTGATGTTACTCTTTTATGGAATCAGACGCTTGTGTTTAAAAGAGATGCTGAGTATCGAGATGAACATTATTTATGTAAGTATTCTTATTAATAATTTAAGGAGTTAAGAACATTAAAAATATAAATGTATATTAACAATGTACAATTTAACGATTTATAACGTTACATTATTTAATTGACGAATTTCATTATTTTGGTTTTTTTACATTGAAATGTTCTTTGATCGCTTTGAGTAGGGTTTTGTCGTCTTCGATTTTTCTGATATTATCAGGTAGGTTATTAAAGTATTTTTTGCCTAGAAATGTGTAATGATGTTGTGCAAATGGGGTGTTACATTTTTGTATAGGAAATATATGTTTTTGACGAGTACAACTTTCACTTGAAAAACTGTGATTTTGTTTTTCTTTTATTATTTGAATTATTATGTTTTTTCGGATAAGATCATTAAATGTTAGTACTTTAAATTCTTCAAATATAAGTTGATTTGGATAATCTCTCGGTTTTTTCAATATTATTTTAACAATCAGACGTTGTACAATTTCAATAGGTAGGAGATTAGTTTTGTATGCGGAACCCCAACTGGTTACACCGTATTAGAGATTCGATTGTACTAATGCGTAGTAGACTGAAGTTAAATTTTCCAATGATAGAAAGTTACGCAGTTTCAGAAAAATATAAGTTAATTTCCTTATTTTGTTAATGGTAAGGTTGATTTGATCTTTCCAGTTTAGGTTTTTGTCCACTATTATTCCTAAGTATTTAATTTTATTTGTAATTTGTAGTGTGGAACTATTTATTGTACAGTGATTTGTATTATGTTCTTTAAAGTTGTCATGTATAATTATGTCAAAATTTTGTGGAATATCGTTTGATTTTATTGCGAATGGCAATACATACAGGTTTTTTCGCTATTTAGGGATAGTAGGTTTATGTCAAACCAGTATTTGAGTAGATTTATGTCTTCTGTTGCTTTTTGTTTTACTCCTTCCCATGTATTATCACTTTCAATGAGTACTGTATCGTCCGCGTATGAGGTTATACTACCTAGAATTGACTGTGAGAATATCACGTTTACATATAAGATAAATAGTAATGAACCCAGTACCGTTCCTTGTGGGATTCCATATTCAGACGTCTCTTCATCGCTGTATATATTGTTTATTTTAATTGTTTTGTTTAATGTTTGTTTAATTCAGCTGAACAGAGCGGCGAGTGTAATAATCTGTCTGCCATATAAGTGCCATATCTGCCATGTCAGACACAATGTAAATGAAACACAAGATATAAAATTGAAACATATTTAACACTATTGCATTACAGTGGCTTGAGAGAAATTCTCCATCTATGGTGTAGGGGCGCCCCCTGCCACTGGATGACGGCCTGGACGAGAGTGTTTTCCGATTTCCGATAGCGCTGACTAGTACGTTTTGTAGCGTAATTTGTCGTGTGGAAGCAACTTCAAATTTGGCCACTAACAAAATTCAAGATACTTTTATAATGGTTAAAAATCATCAGAAATAAACTTAATTACATCATGCCATGACAACGAAAATGCAATACATACTCGTACAAAGCTTTTAATATAATATTTTGCCAAGTGTTACCCATGTGAAGAGAAAATATAGGTACCTTCACACATCTGTATGGATTTCTGAGCTGCCGATATCAAAATGTTAGATTTTCGTATATTTTTACAACTTACAGTTGTAGAAATTTTTACGAGCTCGGCTGGGTATCGAATAAATCCTTTTGAATTCATATTTTACTAGGAATGATTTTTAAATTTTGTGGTGTAGATTTTACACAGTGGAACACAGAAAAAGTTCTTCAATTATGCGTTATAAATTATTCATTCGACTTTCGACGAGTATATATATGATGTATCAATATACATCATATATATACTCGTCGAAAGTCGATTATAAAGCATAAGTTTATCTAAGTAAACATTGCCTACGGTGCCTGAACAATGCATGTATTCAAAAGAAAAATTTGGAGACACAATAAAATATGGTAATATACCGTCATCATTTTTACCAATATTTATTTATTTATTAACGCCGATTATAGCGGCTTTTACGAAAGAATCACAATTGTTTTCCATATGAATACAGAATATACATAGATAAAAAAATATAAATATAAAATACATAAAAGAGAACAATAGAAATAGTAGTATCAACATAAAAAAGTACAATGAGTAGGTTATTATAAATACAATACAACATATTATAAATCCCGGATAAATTAATACTTTAAAACTGTATTTGATTATAGTCAATCTGAGAAGCGCTGACATACAGTTTTAATTAAGTAGTGTTTGTATGAGGTTAAACTAGCAATGTTTATAGGTTCATCCAAAACATATTTATTTCCAAGTACATGCAGGTGATTCATTATGGAATTGAGTTCAGCGTTAGATCCTGTATTGTTGCAATGATAGGGTAATTTGAAACGAACTGATCGACTAGGTACATGGAAACATATTAACGAAAGAAGATCAGGATATATAACATGACAATATACGAGTATATGCTTTACGTAAATCTTATCATGATAATTCGACATCTAAGTTGGACGTTTGTCTTTTCGAATTGGTTTCATGAATATCTAGCGATGTAATTGATTTTCATATTTTAAAATATGTAAAGTTTTTTTTTTTTTTTTAAAGAAAGACAAACATTCCCAGGTTACGAATAGCCCAACAATGTTTGAAAATCTCCTACTACCACCTCAGAAAGCCGAAAAATGTTGCTTGTGTTGTGATGGAGGACTTAGCCAGCCGAGGAATCGAACACGCGACGCTCGGGTGAGACCCAAGCGCTATGCCCACTCAACCACTGACCGGTCAAAGTAAATAATTAAAGTTAAAATATGATAATTAATTTGTAAATAAAATTGTTTGCCCACCAACTGCGTGGCAGGCTGGATAAGAAGATACTGGTTGAGGGAGACCTTTTGACCTCCCCAGCAGGATTCTTTCGTAACATCGCCTTGCACCGCATTGGGAGGGAAAGATAATAATAAAAAAAACTTTCCAGCACTTTCTCCCTTTCCCTTCCTTAATAAGTCTCTCAAAGCATCCCCAGAGATGAAATAGGCCCTTTGGGATTTTTTTTCTTGTGTGGAGTTGATGTAAAAAAAGCTAGGTTTTCGATTTGCGGCCAAAACGACACGTTCGTTTTTATTCGTGAATTCAGCGTCTTTGACGTCACGCCGGGCTAGGTTGGTGACAAATGCTGGCGCTGAATCAATATTTTTTTAGTAGAATTAATATTTTTAAAATAGTCTTGAAATCATTGTCGCTAAGATGATAAAAAGGTCGGTAATATACTTATATCGAAGGATTTTTTGGCGTGATTTTAAGTTATGTCTAGAAAAATAATGGAGCAGAAAATGAGGAGCTTGCGTTAATATCACTGCAGAGTCTTCATGTTTGCGGTAAAAGAGAGAAATTTATTTATTTTGCATTTCACGTCCAACTGGGCTTTTGCACGTTTATTATTTTTTTAACACAAAGAACATCTAAATGAGCATAACACTACAAAAACAATATATTTTCCCATGCAAGATGGAAAAAAATAGTAGATTAGGAATATACAGTATAACAATTCGAAGCAGAGTTAGGCCGTTTATTTAATTATATTTTTTTCTTCTGTTTATATTCACATTTAGTGATTGGTGCGTTTAATGTGTCAACAACATCCTTATATTCATTACCCAAATTCTGTAAACGACGAACGGGAGTTTACAATTACGATACCGTGTTGGAGTTGTCACAATAAAACAGTAGATAGATATTGCCTCGATGTTGATTGGTTAGTTTTATGGAAAGAAATGAAGTAAAATAAATAGCTCAGGGTCATCATAGGCATGGAACTGGCAGAGAAAGGCTATATAAATGAGATCCCTGAGGGGTATGTGTGGGAAAAACCATGTATGATCGTGTGAGGGATGTGGAGATCCGCAAAGAATGCAAGGATGTAAGGAAGTAGGATGCATAGCGAATGAACGAAGAAGGATTGTAGGGTGAATGTATGACGCAAATGCGAATGGTATAAGAAATCTAGGACGCCCGACGAATACATGGAATGATCAAGTGAAAAAGATAATTAAGTCGGGTCATGTCAGGAGTCAGAATAATAGAAGAGTATGTATGAGAATCGTCTCGAATGTAAATGAGGCAGGGTCTTCTCTGCCTACCCCCGCGGTGAAACGGCGTGATAGTTATTAGTACCCATAACAATGCTCTGTTAGGATGATGATGCACTCGCAAATAACTTCACAACCAAGTCACTAATTGAGGTTTGTCGCGCGCAGGAATTATTCTGTTCGCATCGGTTTCTAGTCATTTTTACCTCTACTTGCATTTGAGAATTGCCGAAAATAAGCAAAATCTAGAAGCTGGAGGACATAAGTTGCATTAGGAGGCAAAAAATTGTACCACTCAAAATAAACAAAAAAACTAAACAACTTACAGCTAAAACTATTTGCTATCAATAAGAATGTAGGGGCGTAAGCGAAAATCAATTTGAATCATTTACACTTCATTGAACAGTGAGACTTGTCAAAATGAACCCAGAACAACCCATTGAAGTAGCGAAAGCAAGATAGGCCAAACAAGAAATATACAATTATAGAAAAGTCTGTTCTATGATAGTGTCAATATTCAACGGTTTAATGATTTTCAATCAATCTCAATTTATCGTTATATACTACTGTGTAATTATGCCGTTAAACGGTTAACGAGCTGACGTGTACCCTGTGTTGCTGGGGGTTGTCCTTAGGAGATAGAAGTATACCATCGGACTATTTTGTAGGCCTTTTTAAGATATACATTCCATTAGTACATTATTTTGATGTATCTCATAAGATTTAGCCAGCGTTAGTAATGTAGTGCACGGAAATATAATTTTTCGACTTGATTATAAGTCATCGACTTGCATGTATCATATATGTAAACCTTCCGGGAGAAATTCTCTACATGATAGTGAAAACCCTATCAAAACCCGTTTGGTAGTTTAAAAGAACTAAGCGCACAGACACGGATAGCGACTTTATTTTATACTATTTAGAGATAATAAATTATACATTTGTTAACTTGGATGTACATAAAACATAATTAACTAGCTAAAATATCCGGCATCGTCCGAATTTTCGATACTATATCTGACAGTAGTTCACAAAATAATCCAAAGCTCCACAGATAATCATTAAAAAAAATAGTAGGAGCTAAAAATAGTTGTTTTAACCAATAAATTCCAGACAGAAACAAACGTGCGAATTTCATAACAGCAGATCTCAATAATCAAGAGTTTTCGCATTTACAGCACAACAGTACACAGACTTTTGGATTTAAAGTTAGTAAAGATATTTATTAAAGTAAAGATATTTGTTACACGGTGTATTTATAAATAAAAGAGAAAAAAAACTCTTTTCCTCACCATCAAGAGACATGAGACTTCATTTGTCGTAAGACAGTATATAATGTACGTACAGTTGCCAAATTCGTTTTATGTTGACACATTGATTTGTAGAAGGAACATAAATATTTTGGTAACATAAGTATTTAAAACATGTACACGCAAAGTTTTACCTGATGCCTACATGGAGAAAACTAACTGATCTGTTAAAAATCTGGTCATTATTAGTTTTCCTGTTAAAAACGGGCCTGGAGAAACTAGAAAAACTATCAGAAAAACACGAATATGTTATGAGGAAGTAGGAACACGTGCTCTTAAAAATAATAATATTTTCTTATTAGTTTACCAAAAAAAAAATAATAATAATATTTGACAACTTCAAGTATCTTCACCAAAAAATTTAGACAATTTGTCTCGACGCCATCTAGTGAGAGAGTTAGCACTTACAAGCCTTTCTCATATGAAATAAAGTTGGTTGTTTTCAGGTGAAAAAATGTAATAAGCAGTAATTGTTGAATGAAACACTAGTATGTATTGAATTATTTCGCGGATAAGAGATAAGCCGCCATAGCTCAGTGGTCAGAGCTGTCGACCGGAAATCGAAAGGACACGGGTTCAATTCCCGTTGGCGTCATGTATCTTTTATCAGGAGATTTTTCAATGTGGATGAATGTTTCAGGATAATAATTATTGCTTATAAAAATAATTAATAATATTTTCGCATCTCGTCCATTATATTTATTACCTGTGTGAACACGTGTTTAGATATATTCTGAATGACTAATATATTATTAGGAAATAGTCATGCAATCACATTTTTAACAGTATCTTGATAAAAAAAACTGTACCTACTCATTTTCGCCGTAAATGCAGTCTTGTAGAACCAATGTAGAACAAATTCCAAATTCCGAATTCGTGAAATTTCGTACTATCCAAGGGTCCATCTAGATAATTATGTACCAATGGAAGCTGTATTATAAGCTACGACTGAGTGTGAACATTAACACTAGGCCGATCCATCATTTCGAAACCGTAGGTGACGTGTTTTGATAAATAATACGACGGTTTTTTTGTGTTATTTAAAAACATTTAAAGGCACTATTAATAAAATGTAAGATATTCCGCCAAACAAGTTGTAATAAGTAATAAGACAAAGGTCAATCACACTACAAGCACTCAACAGGACGACTAGCACTCAGCACTCAACACAGAATGTGAGACAGGGGTAAGCAGATTGTGGTTGTCGAAAGTTTTTTTTTATATATAGATTATTTTAAAATATATGCAATTTATTATTAGCATAATGTATCATAAATTATTGAATTTAGGCTATAAGTTATTTGTTGTAATGTATTGATATATTTGGCAAAATGGTTAGAGCTTTAAATAACAGAAACGATTCCATCGGGAGTTCCTCAAGGCTCTTAATTAGGACCATTACTAAAAATAATAATACTTGTCTAATTTTAACTGCATATTTTTTAGTTAAATATCACAATAGGGGTGCTTTTAAGACAGAAAACAACTAAATAGATACTTGAGTTAAATAACAATTAAAATAATGAGTGACTAACATGGACGTAGCAAACGAAATCTCATATTAATGATATCGCAGACAACGTGCAGAAATGTGGGGAAAACTGCAAGACTAAAACAGCATTGAATTTAAAGCATCCAAAATCAATAATTATTCCAATCGTCCAAAAAGATTCGGTACGTCTGCAACCGAGAAATACGAGTTTCGGGAGACGAGGAAAAAACCGAAGAACGGCTGCCGCTCTCGAGATCGCGTATTTTATATCCATTAACATACCGGTGAGAGTAGAGGCTGCGGGCAGAGATGATAGCGGACTCGACCAGTCACCAGAGCCAGTGTCACCTGCAGATGACGATACGACTGATAATAATAATAACAATGCATTAATATTTTTTTATTCCGGAGAGGGTTAGTGCAATACCATACATCCCATAAAGAGTGGATAATACTCGGTTCATGGTGTAAATACATACATATTTTAATACTTGCATTCATGGTATACCCCCACGTACACGGAGGATTTTAATCAGCATTTCCTGAGCATATTTGGAATGAAAAATGTAGACGTCATTTTTCTGTCCGACGATATCTTTTTTAATTAAAAATATTTTTTTCTAATAATTTGAAAAAAATATCAGCTACAACATCACGAAGAAAGTCAATTTTTTAAATCCGACCGCTCTAGAAATGATTTTGATTTAAGATTTTTACGGCCAAAAGTATAATAGAAATTTATTTTTGGGGTATTATGCCGTCTTGTGCAACACCACACACACGCTTCACCACAATCTTTACACATCTGCCCTGATGACTAACATTGTAGTGCTGCCCGAAACGTTGGCAAAATAAGGAGGTATCGCAACACGGCATAATACCCCAAAATTAAAAATAAATAAAAATTGTAACACATGTTTGTAAATATCCACAAATTTTCACATTTCGTCCCGATATATTATTAAAACCAACGCAGGTTGTTCCGATATTATTACGATTTTTACAACACTTTATGAGGAAGCGGCTTACAGTCCCGTTTTTAAACTTGAATATATGATATAAAATGGAACGCAGCTTACTTCACGTCGAAAAGGCCGCGAAAAAAAAAATATCGGCCATTTTTTTGCTCAAAAACAATCGCTTTTGCTGGAAAATGACAGCTTTCACAAGTTCCAAAAAAAAAACGCGAATTTCTCCGAAAAATAAAAAATTACTAATTGGGGATCACATTGTTCCACTGGCTACAGACGGTTCGGAGCAGTTGGGACTCTTGTACGGTATTCACAAGTCGACACTTGTAAATTTCGTAAAATAACTAACCGGTCGGTAGTTGATATCGTGTTTGGGTCCAACCCAGGCGTATTGTGTTCAATTCCTCGGCTGGCTAAGTCCTCCATCACAACAAAAGCAATATTTTCCTCTTACTGTGGTGGTAGTAGGACATTATCAAATATTGTCAGGTGATTCGTAAACCGGGAATGTTTATCTTTCTTTAAAAAAAAAAAAATAATAATAATAAAATTATTTCGGATAAATCTAGAATTGTTGGAGAAGCTGGGCTTAGTGCATTCAATATTCAAGCCATATTAACATATTTATTTATTGGACCAAAGCCCGCCATGCACAAGCGGCTTTCCATTTATATTTAAATGTGGTTCTTTCGACAAACAGATAAATAAATAACAACAACTTGAATAAACTTTTTCCAGCAATAATTACGACGAATAAGCAGGGGCTTACAGATGTATGGCCCTGCCGCTGAACCTTCCTTTCTGTTACATACGTCGTTTATGAGAAAAAGTGAGAAGGAACAACTGCGCTATCGGCGGTATGCCCATAGCGAAACTTTTATCGATTATTATATTATTAATTTAGTCACCGGGTCATTTTTGAACACCCACGACTTGTATCATTATATTGCAGGGGATATATAAATAACAATATAAAGAGAACTGTGTAACGGTCGATATTACACTTTTTAACGTACGCGTTAAAACCCTACGCATTGGAGAATCGCTATGTTAAATACGTATAATTTACGTCATTTTAATACATCAGTGGCTTGCGGTAACATCCATCCTTTGCCATTTGTATTAAGCCCACGCATACTCAATTTCTACAGATTTATAATAATTTTCTTTTTCGTTTAAATTTCGTCTTAGTTTTAATTTTCTTTCGTGAATAATCTACTAGAAACTAACCATTCATTTGATAAAACCTCTGGGACTAAAATATTACATAAAAATGTAATTGGAATTAGGTTAAACAATTTAGAAGCCCTCGAAATTAAAAAATAAATAATAAATCAAATATAATCAACAATCAAATCAATTTAACTGATAGTCCAATATTTAATTTATTCCCTTAACCTCTGATAAAACTGTTTCCTCCCTTCCCCCTCCCTACCTACCTACTAAGATAGAGCTGTTAATATTAATTCATAATAAAAGTGGTGTTTTACAAATAGTATTTTTTTCATTTAATAAATAATTTTCTTGTTAATTCATTAAGTTTTTAACTTGCAAAAACTTAACTTTCTCAAAAGTTATTTTTGAAGATAGTATGATAAATGTATAGACATTTCTTATGCCGAAACGTTAATTATTTGAACTTCTCTCGATAGAGAAAATCGCAAAGTAAGCTCTTAAAATTATTGAAAACGCGTTTTGTTCAGTTATTTAATATGTAAAAGGCATGAGAAAATTTACAATAAAACTAAAGCATTTGTCGAGTTTTTTCTTTAAACGTGTTTTCACAGCAGTCGCTTAGTTGCAATCAGAATAATTAGTTGGTTTATTGATAACTTGCCGTACCCCGCCACGCGTGGATCAATCTGTCCGTGCAGATCGAAAAGGAAATAGCACGTGTTGCTAGTACATCTAAAAGATTGCGTTTTTTTTTAAATAGTATGCCTGTCTAACAAATTACGCTGTTTTTAAATAAAGCATTTTGTTAAATAAAGTAGACTGAATGCAATATAAATGAGATCCCTGAGTGTGTTAAAACCATGTATGATCATGTGAGGGATGTGGAGATCCACAAAGAATGCAAGGATGTAAGGAAGTAGGATGCAGAGCGAATGAACGAAGAAAGGGGTGTAAGGAGAATATATGACGCAAATGCGAATGGTAGAAGAAATCGAGGAATACATGGCATGATCAAGTGAATGGTTCCATGTAGGGAATGCAATCCCGGTATACCGGGATCCCGAAATACCGAGATCCCGCAGACATTTTGCGGGACTAATCTCGGTCGAAAATTTTGCGGGATCCCGCTGGACTGGCGGGATTACAGAGAAGCGCAGCTTCTTCGAGGAAACCGATTTCAGAGCGGCGAACTAACTTGACAGCGGTTTTATTATACTTACATGATCCATATAAGTACGAAGAAGACAGAAGTCAATTTATTAATGTTGATGACACATTTAGTCTACCTTCAAAAAGTGTAATACGCAAGGCAATCAAAACTATAGTCGAAAGGCTAGAGTACACGGACACGGGTAACAACGCAGTAGCCACTGCTCCTGCTGACGCTGATGATCCTTACGATGACGATGACGACACTTCTCTCGCTAATCTGGAGACAAACGCAGCAGCAGCAGAAGCACCAATGTCACTTCAAGACGAACTCAGACTTACTTTGATTAGTATGAAGAGTTCGAGATCAACAGCCCATCAACAACCTAGATCTGGCAATATGAGCAACCTTGACGTTTTGATAAAGAAGGAAATGAATTACTGAGTCCGGTGAATTAAAAGGCACATACCTTCAATTCACTTACAATGACTATTGTGCCAACCAGCGTGGAAGCTGAACGAGCTTTTTCAGCCGCTGGCTACCTTGTGTCCAATATCAGAAGCCGTTTATCAGATGACACAATTAATACTTTTTTTTATGAAGCTATTTCCAAAATAATGTTTAATTAAACTTATGATGCTCATTGTACAAGAATATTGTTTATCGTGTGAATGTTATTATTTAAATTTAATTTTCAGTCAATTTCAGTTTCAGTGCCGGCAATCCGGGCGTTTATTTTATTTTCATTTGTGTACATAGATTTCTTTTACCCACCTCACTAGACAAAGTCTATTCCGAGGCGGGTATGTTATGTAAATTTGTGTCTTATCTTATTCTTTGCCAATTTATGACTTAAACTTTACCCATGTCTAACTAAAGGTATACCTATTAATAAATCATTTAAAATGTCCCAAAGAACTTGTTTTATTATAGGTATAAATTTAAAAGTCTAAAAACAAGGTTGGTAGATCGAGGTATTAGGTCTTTATTTTTCGATTGATTAGATATCTAAGTCCACTCTGCTGGATCCCGCAAATACCTGGATCCAGCGGGACTAAGATTGTTCAGTCCCGCAAATACCTGGATTGACATTTTCTTGCGGGATTGCATTCCCTAGTTCCATGCTAACTCAACACAGTGACTATTCAACACACTTTTAAAAAGTGATATAAAGTCATTAAAACGATGAATTTTTTTTTAACCTAACCTAACCTAACCTCTTTTTAGCCCAGTTAATAAAGTTTTTGTTTCATCACTTTCCATGACTTTATATAACTTTTTAAAGATGTGATGAATTATCATTTTGATGATTTATCCAGTCACCAACATTTTTATATACCTTTATACATTTAAATTTTAATTTTATATATTTATATATCATGTATAATTGTCCAATAAATAAAAATAAATAAATAACGCTCGTTAATCACATTAATAAATAAAGTAAGGAAAATTATTTATTTATTATGGAGGAAAACGGGAAATCATTTTGAATACAAGAATTTGAATCAAGGTCGAAAATATTAATATTACAAGAGTCCCAACTGCTCCCAACCGTCTGGAGCCAGTGATACTATGGCATCCCCAATTGAGATATATTGTAAGGCTGAAGGTAGTAGGGAGGGGAAGGAGATGGGAAAGACAAGAATGGAGAAGGTGGGGAAGTACCTTCAGATCTGGTTACCAAAGACGGCCAAAGCCATTTCAAGCAACGTTTCAGTTATGAATTGTGGGCTTCATGACATCAGTGCGATACTGAGAATATCGTTCACTCTAGTACGTGCTGCAATATACTATATATTATTTTTAGTTAGTAGATTTGAAACCGCGACCTCCAGCTTGCTAGTCGAGAGCCTTACCCCTCGACCAAGTAGGCCGTCGTTTAGTGTCTTACTAACAAACGTGTTTTAAATTTTACGCAAATGATAAACAACCATTGCTGTAGCGTAAACGGTTGTTTATTCAACTGTTTAAAAATTAAAACACGTTTATTCGTAAGTCGGTTAGTGTTAATGCTTACTAATTGAAAAAAACAAAAGTTAGGTGACCTTTTTTTTGACGTGTCTAATAGGGAATTCTCGTGCATTTTGTAAATAATTTATTTAAATAAAGATAATTATTTTATTATGTGCCTCTTTTTTTCTTTTTTTTTTAAATGCATTTTCAATTTTTTGTAGTTGTTTTAAAAATTGCGTGCTATTTCGGCTCTGAAAACGGTCATGCGCCATTTTGACCGCTACGTCACACCTTTGCCGCCGCCGCCGCCATCGGTTTGCAGGATCTACTCGGGCCGGTCAACAGTGACGTCATCGTTCGCCCTCGAACGCTTGATCAATCACCGGGCGTTTTTAGCTGCATTGAAATATTTCGTTCGCGCCTGTTTTTAAAGTCATTATAACTTTAATAAATGATTTTTGAAAATTATAAAAACTATGTATTCTTGTGTCTGAAGTGTTTCTACATGTGAATAATTAATAATAAGTGATTTTTTGGTGTGAAGAGAATTCCCTATTTTAGTGGGTGTATTCTCTTCACGTGTAATTTCGTTTATTTATAGTTTTGTCTGTGTGTAATTCTGGCGGTGCAATATTTTTTAATTTCAGAGGCAGTTGTGGGTACCGCCGCCCCGGGAACCATTTAATGGATAACCAACACCTCTGCCATAAGTCAGCCCGAGTGGTTCGCAACGGTTAATGACTTTGCAGTGGTGTCCGTGTTCATATGGTGAGGTTTGTCCGGGTCTTGGTGGCGGATGCGTTTGCCCATCAACTGCGTGGCAAACCAGATCGATAAAAACTGTTGAGGGAGACCTTTTGACCTCTCCAGCAGGACTCTCTCGACACATCACCTTGCAGCGCAGTGCGACGGATGGATTCATACGTCCGTCACTGAGTCAATGCGTACGGATTTTTTTAACAAGATATTGTTAAAAATGTGAAAAATATTAGAAATTAAGATGATATATGAACGTGTGTTCACGCAGGTGCCCTTGTACGAATACATAAAAAGGGACGAGATGCGAAACTATTATTATTTTACTGATAGTTTGTTATGAAAGTTATCAAATAATTCGTTATGGGCCCCCTGTCCCATTTTTCACAGGAAAACTAATTTGACCAGATTTTTAATAAATTAACAATATTTCATATTAGTAAGTTTTATCCGTGTGGACATACTGACTCCAAGATTTCCCTCGCCTTTTTTCTTCTGAGAAATTCCTCTCCTTCATTTTTTGTGTTATTTGTTTTCGGGGTGTTATGCCGTGTTGCGCTAAATCCTTCTTCAGCCAACGTTTCGGACAGCATTGCAGTGTCCATCATCAGGGCAGCTGTGTTATCTCACATAACATCTGATGACACATCTGCCCTGATGATGGACACTGCAATGCTGTCCGAAACGTTGGCTAAAGAAGGAGTTAGCGCAACACGGCATAACACCCCAAAAACAAATAACAAAAAATACTTTTGGCTGAGAAAATCTTAAATCATATTCCTCTCCTTCCTTTCAATAAAAATATCCCCCACACAGCATCCCCGAAGATGAGAGGAATTATTTTCCTCACGGCCTTCTGCGTGAAGTTAATATAAAACAAAAAAAAGTAAGTGAAATTCACACAATCTTTAAGCATGCAAAGCACGTCCCTGTGATGTTGTTATAATAAAATCTATCAGGTAAAAGTTGTACTAAACACCACGTGGGTTTGGAATTGGTGTTGGTTTACCGATAATTGCCTGTCGCTGGACTAATGCGCACTTTGAAGCGATACAAATGGGCTGTTAAAAATCTCTTTTTAATTGATTGAGTGATTTATAGATAGCATGACTAGCGTAGGTACCGGGTAGTAGGTACGTACCTGGGTATTGATGGATGTCGAGTGGGCAGGTAATATAACTGACAGCTTACCTGTAAACAAAGTAAATTAAAATCGGTTAGTAAATTGTTTTTTTTGTTCGACGACAAGTGTATATATACATATAGCTATGTGCAAAAGGGAAGTTTATTTTATCTAGTTATATTTTATTTTTTTTATTTGGTACAATATTTTTAACATTTCAAAGTTTTCCAGTAATGTTGGCCTCACTGGGTGTCTTGCCCGTGCTGAGGCCTTCATTTTATAATATGAAAATATAAGCTACAACATTTAAACATAATACATAATACATTTAAAGAGCAAATAATACTTTTAAAATATAATCTACATAATACTTTTAAAGAGAAAATAATACTTTTAAAATATAATCTACATAATACATTTAAAGAGAAAATAATACGTTTAAAATACAATCTACATAATACATTTAAAGAGAAAATAATACATTTAAAATATAATCTTGTGTGTTTGTGAGTGATGTGTGTTTATATTGGTTTTGTGTGTTACGTGTAGGTTTTATTTTTATTTCATGCTATGACATTTTGGTAATATTGTCTTTTTTGTTCTTTAATCCATTTTGTAATTTTATGTGTGAATTTATTTTTATTTTCCTCCATTTTAATTTCAAGTTTTACACTGTTGAAAGCTTTTATAGCATGGTATTGGTAGTGTCTTTGTCCAAAGCTTGAATTTACTGTCGGAGTTTTTATGTGTTCTTTGTACGCTTGTCTAACTGGTCTGTTAGTGTTATTTTGTGTATGTTGAGATTTATTTTTTTTTGTGAAAAATGTAGTTTAGTAGTGTTTTAACGTATAATTGGCGTATATCTAGTACCTCACAGCTGTTGAATATTTGGTCTGTATCAGTCAGTCTATGTTTTTTTAGTATTACCTTTAAGATCGTTTTCTGTGCGGTTTCTATGTAATTGATAGCCGAGTTTGTTGCTCCTCCCCAAGCAATAATTCCAATAATTCGGGTTTTGAAGAGGCCCGAGTTATATATTTATATAAACATCGACACGGTTGTTTTTTCTCTAAGTATTTTTTTTTGTGCGTGTTAACTGTGTATTTATTTTATTTTATATGGTAAGATGAAAAAAATTTGATTTTTGAAATGTTTTTACGTGTACACCTCACAAGAGCGCCCCTGCGCAAAGGCAGGGGAACTATATCGTCATTCGGTTGGACAGCATTGTGAGGCGGGTTAAGGTAGGGCTGTAGGAAGGGATTTATTAATGCGGGTTTTGAAGAGCCTCGAAATATATGAAGGATGAAAAACAGATGCCGGTAGCTCGTTCCGCATTTATTCCATTTATCAAATTTTACAGTAGGCTGTTATGAAGCGGTGTTAAGTCTTATTTAAAAGTAATTATTTAAAACACCTCTTCAGAACAAGTACCATTCATAGCATTAATTTTGATTAAAATTATAGAGAGCACGGTCTGGCAACAAATAGACCGCCGGGCAGTCTATTGTTTGTTTCCGTTTCCTTTCGCTGGGTACTCTGGAATTGTTACACGAGCGGGACGGCCGTGTAATGATCGCACAGTCAATTAGATTATAATTCATTTTTACCCTGGATGGGCGATCGTATTAAAAAGTGTACATCAGTATTCCTGATGCGGGTTATTCGGTTCTTTTTTACAAAAACCAAGTCGGTGCAGGCTCTATTAAATAAACGTCCGTATAATGGATGACCGTGTGTGTGTTCGTGAAGATCACAAATAATGTTCTACTGAAGTTTATATACGCGATCCCTTGCAAATCGTTATTCCGCGGACTCCGGGAAATGAAGCATTCACCTCAAGTGGCGCGATACAAGCCGTATTTTTCTTAATAAGATACGGATAATAAAATCACAAGCCCGGACGGCACCCGCTCAAGTAATCTGCCGATCAGCTCAATGGATGGATTCGCTCCATTAATGTTACATAAACGATAGACCCGATACGCTCCAGAACCGCTTATCAGCCACCTTGTCGGAGACGCTGGACCCGTCTCCTGGACCAAAGCCCTGATGGTGCCAGCTCGATCTGTCTGGGACAGACCACCGCCGGCCGTATGGAAGCTCCCCGCTCACTTTCCGTAATTAAGTGGTTAATCAGTTTTAGATAGAATTAAGAACCAATTTTTGATCCCTGGGGGTAAGTGCCGAGTCATAATATGTAACATGTTTACTTAAATATATTCTCCATGTTTTATAATGTGCAAAAACAAGACTACTGCTTTCATTTCACTACAATCAGTAGAACCTGTAATCCTTTGTGTGCCCATGCCTTGGCGACAGTTTCATGCTCTGCCCATCCCGAACATTACTCGAGGACCGAGTATTGGCGCGCAGAAAATCTGCAAAGTTCGGGATGGCATTTAATATAAAATATGGCCGGTAACAATTGGCGCCTCAACGTGTTTTGGCTCGTGGTGATTGCATGTTGTGCTGATTTTGGTGAAATGTTTCATGATTAATTGACATAATATTGTATCACATATGTCAAGTGATTTGAATATTGTTTCATAACCTCAAATACACTCAGTATTCTTGTAACGATAATTCATAATTTGCGTTATTCTATGGTAAAATCTTGCGTAAACTTTCATCTTTCATGAAATCTATGATTTATCTATGCTTTTGTAGCTGTCAAATTTTATGTCAACACTAATTGGTAAACAAGATGATTATATGGGAGGTTATGTCAAACTGTCTAATTCATAATTATTTACGATTATTTTACGATGTCATTCACTTGTTTGATCAAGGCATATTTGCGTTTTATAATATTATTAGATTTTTACGCTAATATACATAATATTAAAAACATTTATGTCGGCGTTCTACAATACAAATTGTAAGTCCACATTACAATCGATATGCGTTTTAATTACTCGTAAGTCAACAAACACTCAATATTATTTATATACATACCTACGTCATTTTTTTTCGCCCAAATTAAATGATATCTTTGATTGACAATTACATTAGGCCGACGTTTAATAACGTTTCACAATATAATAGGGTGGTCCATTTTTCGCAATTCTCATTAGGGTGGAGCATATTTTTTTTAACAATTTTTTTTTGTTTTTTTCACAATTGTACAATAGAAGTTGAGCTAATATTACGTCTAATGATACTACAGCCGTCAATGAAGAGTTTCTTTTGTTTTATAAACAAAAAAAATTAAATATTTATTTTTCTCTTCTTTTACTTCTTTCTTTCTATCTGAACATCAAAGAACGTAATCATGTCTTCACCAATACCAATACCAAATATCAATGGGGCTTCGAAGGAGGTTCTCATTAAAGAACTTAAAGACAGGAATATTGATCCATCGTCGACTTCTCATGAGTTACGTTTACAGGCGCGCGCTTATAATAAAGAGATTAAAATACCTGCTATAAGTGAAGTGAATTCTGAATCATCGGATTCTGAATTAGACGACACAACCATTAAGAAAGCCCACATAATTAAACAAACGAAGATTATTTATAGGGACTCACACTCAAATAACGTAGACGGTTGGAAACTGAAATATGACGGAAAAAGTTGTGTAAGGGAATTCTTACTATTAATTGAGGAGAAATGTAGGACAAAAAATTTTAACCAGGATCATCTTGTACGCGTTTTTCCTGATCTTTTAGAAGGTTTAGCACTCCTGTGGTTCAGGTCTATTTACACTCAGGATTTGAAATGGGACGATCTTTCAAAACTTTTGATAAGACAATTTGAAGCAAACGACCTTCAAACAGATCTTAAGGTAAAACTATTTAACATGACACAACCTAAAGGTATGTCAGTGCTAGAATTCACTCTCAGAATGAAATCATTAAACAATATGCTTGAAGCTAAACTACCGGAATTAGAACTTTTGCGGTTGGCAAAAAAAGCTTTATTGCCTATGTATACAAATTTACTAGTCTCAAGAGATATATCGACATTCGAGCAATTGACTACTCATGCAGGCAACTTGGAATCTTATGCATCACTGTCGGATGATTTCGTATCTTTCAACGTTTCTCAACCAAAAGTAGACTTACCTGTCACTAATAAACCGGAGAAATTTGATAGTACTGCTAGACAAACACCTAATTTTAATAATAATAATATGCATAGACACCAAGGTTATAACCAAAATCAGTACAGAAAACCAAATAACAACAATTATTCCAACAACTATACTAAAGTTAGTCTTGGAAACAGAGATAATAATTATAAATACAATAAACCGTCTTCTTCTACTTCTAACACATATACAAAAACTGCACACGAAAATTCTAGAACGTTTTACAATAAACCATTCTGTTCATATTGTAAACTATCGGGACACGTTATAGAAGATTGCAGGAAGAAAAATTCAAGGTCTAACAATCCTAAAGTGGGAGCTATCAATGACAAAGCTCATAAAAAGTCAAAAAACTAGGTCGGAGTCTCTCTTGCTACAAGCCGTCCTTGGCGCAGAGGAAAAGCGAGTGGGAGAGTTGGCTCCGAATAGTTGATAAATTTCTTTCATCCCCATCAACCGGAACAGTGGGCCCGCTGCCACGGGAGATGGCTATTGAAAATGATAACCGTCCTTATACTTATGTACATATTATAAATAATTTCTACAGTGGAATGCTAGACAGCGGCGCTTCATTGTCATGTCTAGGAGGCAATAGTTATAAAATTTTTAAGGAATTAGGTATTAAGTTAGTTAAAGTTAAGTTTAGTGTTTATACAGCGGACGGTTCAAACCAACCAGTCTTAGGGACAATGTCATTGCCGGTCACGTATAAATCATCCACAAAGGAAATTCTTTTCTACGTCATCCCGACATTGTCGCCTTCAATTATTCTAGGAGTTAACTTTTGGAAGGAGTTCCACATCGCACCGGAACTGTTTTCGAAAGCTACTCTTCCTGTTTCGGAAGGAAATATTAGTGGGTTGCGGGCTATTCGGCCAGCCTCATCCCTAACTATTGAAGAGAACAGGGAACTCTCTAAAATAGTTAAAAAATTCGAGTCAATTTCTTTTGAAAAAAAGGGGTTAGGTCTAACACACTTAGTTAAACACAAAATAATTACAACAGGACCACCCATCAAACAGCGGTATTACCCTCTTTCACCCGCACGGCAGAAACAATTAGAAACAGAAGTTGATGAAATGCTAAAATTAGGGGTTATTCAACCTTCTCGTTCACCATGGTCCAGTCCAGTAATAATTGTAACAAAAAAAGACGGAACAGCTAGATTTTGCCTTGATTCTCGAAAAATTAATAACGTCACGGTACGTGATAGTTACCCTCTTCCCTATATTGCGCGTATCCTAGATAAACTGGGCGGTGCCAGATATGTTTCCTCGATTGACCTCTCCAAGGCATTTTGGCAAATAGCCTTGGACAAAAAATCATGTGAAAAGACAGCATTTGTTGTTCCTGGGCGGGGCCTCTTTGAGTTCACTCGCATGCCGTTTGGTTTGAAAAATGCTCCTAGCGAATTACAAAGACTAGCGGATGCATTGTTTGGACCTGATTTCGATGATAATGTTTTTTGCTATTTAGATGACCTTATATTAGTATCGGAAGACTTGAAATCACATTTAAACTTGTTAAATCGGGTGTACGAACGTCTACGAGACGCGGGTCTCACCATTAACTTAAAAAAGTCAGAATTTTGTAAAGCCGAGCTTAAATACTTGGGCTATATGGTGGATTCCCAGGGACTTCGCACTGATCCAAGTAAGATAGATAGTATTAAAGATTTTCCTATACCGAAAAATGCTAAACAAATTCGGGCATTTGTTGGCCTGTGCGGTTACTTTAGACGGTTTATCAAGGGATTTTCAAGCATTGCAGCTCCTTTAACAAGTATTACTGGTTCAAATAAGGGAATTAGTAATTTTAAATGGTCACCGGAAGCTGAATCCGCATTTATTGCACTAAAGCAAGCACTTACTTCTGCCCCAGTCTTAAGTTGTCCAGATTTTTCGAAACCCTTCGCTATACACTGTGACGCAAGCTCCGTAGGCATTGGGGGGGTATTAATTCAAACTATAGATGGACAGGAGCACCCTATTGCTTATTTTTCGAGATGCTTAAACGTTCACGAACGTAATTATGGAATAACTGAGCGCGAACTTTTAGCCGTACTAGACTCCGTTACACACTTTAGACCATACATTGAAGGAACTCATTTTACAGTTGTAACCGACCACTCAAGCCTAAAATGGTTAGGTTCTCTGTCCAACCCCAGCGGTCGTCTCGCGCGTTGGAGTTCACGCCTATCCCAATTCTCGTTTGATGTAATCCATCGTAAAGGTACTCAACACATAGTCCCAGATGTCCTTTCGCGAATGGATCTTGCCGAAATCTCCATTATAGATTCAGGAAATATTCAAGATGAGTGGTATCAAAATATTTGGAAGGGTTGTCAAGAATTTCCCCAACGTTTTCAGAACTTCAAAATCGGGAAAACGAACTATTTCGTCACACGAAAACTCGTTTAGCACTGTGTGAAGACACTGCGTGGAAAAAAGTAATTCCTCAAGAAAAAAGATTAGACATTTTAAGTAGTGTTCACGAGTCTATTCGATCTTGTCACCCCGGCGTTTTTAAAACTTATAAAAAAGCACAATTACGGTATTTTTGGCCAAATATGTACAGAGACATTAAACAATTTGTAAATCGCTGTACGGTCTGTAAGGCCCACAAAATCAGTACGGCCTCACCTAACGGTATTTCATCACATCCAAAAAAAGTTACACGTCCAATGCAAATGTTATCGTTGGATTTGGTAGGTCCATTACCGAGAAGTTACTCTGGTTTTACCGTTATTTTATCCTGTGTCGATGTTTTTTCAAAGTTTACCTGGCTGTTCCCGTTGCGCAAAGGTACCGCGCGAAGCATTGTGAAGAGTTTAGAAGAAAGTATCTTTCTTGTACATGGCGTACCGCGCACCATTGTTTGTGATAACGGCCGTCAGTTTGTATCCAAAGAATTTAAGGACTTATTAAATAATTATAATATACCTCCTCCGTTTTATAACTCTTATTATACCCCTCAAAATAATGTGGTAGAGAGATATAACCAAACTTTGGGCACCGCATTATCGATATTAGTTGAATCAGACCACCGTAATTGGTCAAAATTTTTACCACAAATACAATCAGCTATGAACAATTCCGTAAATTGCGCTACGGGTTTTACACCTTATTTTCTAATGCATGGTCGGGAGCAAATATTAGACGGTGATTTGCATCGTAACCCTATAGCTGATACGGAATCTAATTCACAAAATTATACTAGTCAGAGAATCTACGCACAAAAATTAGAAGAACTGTCATCAGTTTATGAGCAAGTCTCAGATGCTTTACTAAAAGCTTATCAAAAAGGAGCAAACCATTATAACCTGCGGAGAAAACATGTTAGTTTTCAAGTCGGAGACAGGGTTTGGCGTAGAAATTTCGTCCAATCAAACGCTTTAAATTACTTTGCACAGAAACTAGCTCCACGCTTTGTGCAAAATATAGTCGTGAAGAAAAAATCAGACTTAATCTATACATTAGCAGACCTCAAAGGTAAGGAAACTGGTAACTTTCACGTGAAAGACATCGTCAAGTCAGAAAATATACCGGATTAATATGTTTCTGATAGTGCTTTGGTGGGTCTGGCCACCCTACCAAGTACTCTCAATTAATTAATATTTCAAATATTTTTCAATGCACGGGAGCACAAAGCGGCTTGATCACCCGAGTTGGAGCGACCCAGCATTATGACAGTCCTTAGTCCTGTCCTAGTTAATTTTCTTTTAGAAAATATAGAAATTTCGTAAAATGGTTAGTATAATCGGTAAATAATAGAAAGAAACATAATAAATTTAGTATAACACTCTAGTATCCTACTCGAGTTTGTTACACGACAATGATGTTGTTCAGATAAGCTTATAAGACAATAATTAAAAAAAAAAAAAAAAAAAAAACGACGTGAAATATGGCTTTGACTAAACAAGTGAAAGTTAGGTAGCATGGGATATATAAACTGCCCAAATCTTGGAATGCACGGTGATACTTTCCCACTATCCCCGTATATTCTAGGTTTCTTAATATATACTTATGTGCATATTGTATACGTTCGCCCGTTACTTAGAAAGTGAAGATGTACCGGTCCAGTACATCTTTGTTTTCTAAGCAGTTTTAAAAATTTTATTATTAAGAATTGAATTTTACCAAATATATTTTTGTTTACTTTATTATAATTATCTTGTCATGTTTGGAAATGGTATACTTATGTTAGTACTCTTGATATTTTGTTTAATAATTTCATAGTAATTAATGATACAATTATAAGAGCTGGTTCAGCATATGTCTTTTCCTTAAATTCCTTCTATAACTTTAGTTATATTTAGTAAAAGTAAGTTTTATCTATAAATTAGTACAATAATACAATTTTCTACCAATTGCACCATTTACAACAATGGATGTATACAATTTTCGACCAATGGCTCCATTTACAACAATGGATGTATACAATTTTCGACCAATGACTCCATTTACAACAATGGATGTATACTACTACTAATTGCACCACATCTATAAGATTGGTTGTTGACAGTTCCACTCGATTAAACCACCTTACACACCTGCGTGTGTGTAAAGGTTAAAAGTTTTTTCTACTATTACGAAATAATGCTTTCCAAGGATGATTATTTTGTCTTATTGTATAAATTCTCTTCGAAAGACTTACCCAATAACCAGGTCAGGTAGAGTAGATAGAATTTCTTCGAAGTGTGTTTTATCTCCAACGGAGAAGTAGACTCAGTGAAAAGTGAGGGTTGGTTTACCTCCCTAAAAAAAAAGTGTTGCCTGAGTGGCTTATCGCCCTATTAAAGGGCCAGTGAAGCTTTAACGCTTAAGTTGTTTAGATGTGTTGAGAAGAACAATAATATTTTTTTATATACCTACAGGTTTACCTACAATTTTGTTTAAGAATATTTTCCGTCACAGATGTAACGCTAACGGCAGTCTTCGACAATCGTCAATTTATCATCACCCGGTATTCCGATACTGTGGGTGCTTGCAGACTCCGTTCACGTAATATCTTCTAAAATTTGTAATTAAGTTACATTAATCTTAAGTTATCTTTAAGTTCTAGAATGGATGAATCGCAGGCTCAACCATCCGGCTGCACGCTCGATGGGTGCGATTGAAGCTGCGGCACACCCATTCATCATAAGTTTTGCTATCCAAATCGTAGATTTTGTCTTATTCCTTACTTATCTTACAAATTATGATGCTCATGTATAATTGTTGATTGTTTTTTTTAGAAACCCAGAGGATCTTTTCAAGCTTAGTTATTGCAGTTGTAGTTTTTTTTAGAGTTGTATTAATGTTTGGGGACAAACATTTGTGTGGCGCGGGGGGTAATGTTATGAAGCGGTGTTAAGTCTTATTTAAAAGTAATTATTTAAAACACCTCTTCAGAACAAGTACCATTCATAGCATTAATTTTGATTAAAATTATAGAGAGCACGGTCTGGCAACAAATAGACCGCCGGGCAGTCTATTGTTTGTTTCCGTTTCCTTTCGCTGGGTACTCTGGAATTGTTACACGAGCGGGACGGCCGTGTAATGATCGCACAGTCAATTAGATTATAATTCATTTTTACCCTGGATGGGCGATCGTATTAAAAAGTGTACATCAGTATTCCTGATGCGGGTTATTCGGTTCTTTTTTACAAAAACCAAGTCGGTGCAGGCTCTATTAAATAAACGTCCGTATAATGGATGACCGTGTGTGTGTTCGTGAAGATCACAAATAATGTTCTACTGAAGTTTATATACGCGATCCCTTGCAAATCGTTATTCCGCGGACTCCGGGAAATGAAGCATTCACCTCAAGTGGCGCGATACAAGCCGTATTTTTCTTAATAAGATACGGATAATAAAATCACAAGCCCGGACGGCACCCGCTCAAGTAATCTGCCGATCAGCTCAATGGATGGATTCGCTCCATTAATGTTACATAAACGATAGACCCGATACGCTCCAGAACCGCTTATCAGCCACCTTGTCGGAGACGCTGGACCCGTCTCCTGGACCAAAGCCCTGATGGTGCCAGCTCGATCTGTCTGGGACAGACCACCGCCGGCCGTATGGAAGCTCCCCGCTCACTTTCCGTAATTAAGTGGTTAATCAGTTTTAGATAGAATTAAGAACCAATTTTTGATCCCTGGGGGTAAGTGCCGAGTCATAATATGTAACATGTTTACTTAAATATATTCTCCATGTTTTATAATGTGCAAAAACAAGACTACTGCTTTCATTTCACTACAATCAGTAGAACCTGTAATCCTTTGTGTGCCCATGCCTTGGCGACAGTTTCATGCTCTGCCCATCCCGAACATTACTCGAGGACCGAGTATTGGCGCGCAGAAAATCTGCAAAGTTCGGGATGGCATTTAATATAAAATATGGCCGGTAACAAGGCACAAAAATACTGTTTTTGACACTATTAAGAATTTTAAAATTTGACATGTAAATTAAAAAAAATAAATTCTGTGACTCCTCACAAGAGTGCCTCCGTCTTTTCCGGTAAAGACTGGGGAGCTATATCGCCACCGGTTGGGCAACGTTGTGGGACCGGTTAAGGAAGGGATTTATTAATGCGGGTTTTTAAGAGGTCCGGAATAAATTAAGGAGGTATAACAGTTTCCGGTAGCTCGTTCCACATACGAGCCGACTTACACAGCAACGAGTGGAAGAAACATCAACTGTGAACGAGTGTTCCGCTCATGTACGTAGAGTTTCACGCACGTGCACCGATTCACCGGGGATCAATGCTGCTTAGAGCAGGCTCCATTAAAATACCTGCAGAACACGTTTGAACATTTATATGCCTATCATATTTTTAATCTATAATGTTACCACATCCTACTGTATTATAATACACTTTTTACTCCTACCCCAAACTCAAGAGCTAGTTCTCTTCATTGGTGTAGAAATACTAAAAAAACCCATATATTTCACTATTTGGTTCTAATGCCATTTACTATGTATTATTGTAACAATTTTATAAAGTATATTTTTTTGTATGTTATGTATGTATTGTGGGGTTCCAGCCCAGAGGTGGCTCCCAAACTCAATTGCTGAGGGTACTTGCAAGACGTATACAAGACGCAATTAATGTACAAATAAAATTAGACCTTTCTGCAGAAAAGTCGTCAGTACTCTATGTAGGTACTATTGCCACTAAGACCAGTAAAATGTGTAACACGCTGGGATTGACACGATATATTGGTGGTAAAAGCAAACAAAAGTTTCAAAATTAAAATCTAATATAACATAACCTCGTATCTCGTGTGCTTCGCTTAAATCTTCAGTACTTTCAACACATTTGTTCATTTTTCAATATTTTCTGTGTATTTCAAATTCGCTATACACATCTAATAGGGCCTTTACCGGTGCCCTCACCCAAATTCAAAACTATTGATGCAACAAAAATATTGGGTTTTTATATTATAATATAAGTGTAGGTGTACTCACAAGTATTTAAATTATATATTATATGTATTTTGTACTAAACAAATAACCTTTCTTCTATCAAGCCTTATCTAACATGCCTGCTTCCTCCTCTCCGTTCAACAACTCATCTCTTCTAATTTTGAACTTGACTCCAATCTTCTATATAATTATGATATTTGCTCATTTGAATAACATTAAAACATATATAAATTCACCACTCTTCATAATTTCAAATGGTGGCCTAGAACACCCTTAAAGGGTGAAAGTCGGAAATATTTGAAAAAAGCAGAAATATTGTTAGAAATAGTGGCAGTGACAACTAACTAATTAATTTCAGAAATACCAAAAACGGACAGATCAAAAATTAGTCCAACAGAATTATAGTTTCTTCGGGGTTTCTCACAAAATCTCTGATTAAATAAAACTCCGGCTTCAACCAAAATACTTGGACTTCTTTTAATAGATTTAGAATGGGCTCTGGTATCTTCATTAGCATGCGGCTGGAATAATATGGACCCCGCACGACCTTGAGGTTACCCCTTATGTATTACCCCTTCGGTCTCTATAATACTCGAAAGCTAACGCCATCTATGGTTATCTAATAGACTGCTATGAGTGACATCTATGGGTTAGATCGTTCATTAATATCATGGGTATCTCAAGAATCATAACAATTTCTGTTGAAAAATACAAACATGTGTTCAAAGCACAAAAAAACAATCAAAACTCTAAAAACTGACAAAACAAAATCAGACAAAAATCCAAGGAGAGGAGAAGAGAAAAAACGACGAAGGAAAAGAATAACAAGTCTACATCAGATAAATAATCAAAATCGGCCAAACTCAAGAAGAAGAACAAAGGGCAGAACATAGAATAAAGTAGAAAACGCAGAAGGAAGAAGTAGATGTAGAAAGAGAGTATCTGGATTACCAGAGCTACCCGGGGAGCAGAGGTGGGAAGAGATGAAACCCCTCGGAATTCATCGCGGATCAGCGGATTACAATGTGAGCATTTTCTCATAATTCTAGGTGTATTGTAGAGGTCTACTTGTGTACGCAAATTCCCAATATCCTTCTCCCGACCCACCCCATCATTGAAGGAGACTGTGTGAGATTGGCTCTAATGGTACAAAAAATAATAATCTAAGTCTATGTTAATTTCCATGGAATTATTTCTTGATTTTTTCTTACATTCAGGGCCTCGACTCTCGACGGAGTCATTTCACTCGAATAACCAACAACGGCGTACGTTAGTATATACTTTCGACGAGACTCGAGAATAAGATCGTCGACCAATGTATGTACTTTCGACGTTGACTGTGGTCTAGATTGGAGAATCTATACATTGATCACATTATTAGCAACAATTTATCGAATTCTTGATGTGTAGATCCAAACGCTATAAAAATCATGATTGTCCGAAAACATCTCAAAATATTTACAATTTAAAAAATGAATGAAGCGCAGTTCAAATAAAACGTTCGGAGGTCACGTTTTGAAGTATCAAATAGTGACACAATAACTAAGATAAAATATTCAGAGATATTCAAACATATTCATCAAACCTAGAATGCCGTACTAAAATTCAATAAAATATTATACATTTTTCTTTGCACTGTTGTACAAAATTGGATCTTCTGTTCCTTATTAATTTTTCATTACAGATAGTATTGTACAAATTTGAATCCTTTCGCAGTCCACATTTTCTTTTTTTAATGGATAACAACAAAACAATGTTCGTGTTTAATAGGTAACAGTAAGTATTTTTTACGTGAGATTTGTTGATTTCTGTATGATGAGAGTTAATTTAAAATATATATTGTAAAGCTGCGTCGTACAGGAACAGAGGGTTTTCAATTCTTTAAAAACGAATTTTGAAGGACATACACGTGCCACGCTATCCTATTATACCATATTGAATTATAGATTGGCAGAAAGCGAAGTAGGTCATTCTTTGTAGTAATTTATTAACATGTGAAAGCATTCAGAAGATGACCCATATTTTGTCAACAAATAGGCCATTGCTTTCCGAAAATCATGTTTGATTCATCGAACATCTATTATATCATTATTATTGATACGGAGACGTTCTGCATAGCACCACCGTTCGCACTCAGATCATAGGAAATGTTCCATCTTCCATGTTTTACCTAATTTTATTGACAGTCACTTTAATAAAGTTTAAGGCCTCCTCTAACACGATCTAGACCGCTGGCGAACTCGAGGGTTTTGCATTCATTACTGCGTCACGTATTCAGGAGGCGATCGGAAGGTAAAAAAGCTGAAATTAATTTCATCCCCATCCCCTCGCCATCCCTTTACCCTCCCCGCCAGCAACCCTACAAGTCAGACGACGATGTGAAGGTTCGAAGGGGAATTTATGGGAACGTAGATCAGGGGGAGGAATTACAGGAATATTCTAAATGAAAAAGAAGTCTGATTATAATGTTCGACAACCTTCGTTTCAGAGGAAAATTCTTCAATTTTGGTACAGGTAATTCAGGTACATAATCCAGACGGTAAAAATAATAAAAAACAAATAGAATATATCATTTAAATTGAATAAGACATAAAACAAGATGAAGTTTACTATGAACATAGTGAGCTTCCTTTTGTGAAATGTCATCAACATGAGATTTCAAAAAAACTCTGTTTAAAGCCAAGGCAAGTTTCAGATTTAATAAAAATAAAAGGAACTTCTGTACGGGTTATTTAACATGTAGAAGTAATTAAGGCGATGCACTACGTCGTGTAATATTTTAAATCGAGCCGTTATCAATAACACCCCTTATGTAGATGGCGATAAGGTTTAAATTCCCGCTTATCACCATCCGCCTGTTTTGATTTATGTAAGAAAAAAACATGGCCAAAAAGTGCGTTTTATTTTATTTTGTGGATGTTCAGGCATAAATACGTAATTTTTTCCGATCATATTATAAATAACTTAATTTTCCACATTATACAATAAAATCATAACCAAAAATGGGTTCGTAAGTAGGAGATTTTGAACTTTAAAGCAGTTTTCATATGCATTATACATTATTTTTTTCTGGGCTTATAAAAATACTTATCTAAAAAATTCTCGCTTATTTCAAAGGTCAAGATGTATTCTACTCGCAGTATTTAATTAAAGCATTTGAAACATTTCTAGGCGACCAAATTTTCAAACCAAAACACATGATTTTGCATTACTACGTAGTGCATCGCCTTAATAAAAGTACACATATAATACATATTGGTAACACCCGAGGAAGACATGGCGTCATCCAATGAACCAAATAGTCGAGTCGGGGTCATGTCAAGAGTCAGAATATCAGAAGGGAATGTATGAGACGATGTATTTATTTTTTTAAATTTTATTTGGTACAATAATTTTTACATTTTAAGTTTTCTAGTAATGTAGGCCTCACTGGGTGTCTTGCCCGTGCTGAGGCCTTCATTTTATAATATGAAAATATAATCTACATAATACATTTAAATAGAAAATAATAAATTTAAAATTATAAATACATAATAATATATATTTAAAATTAAAAAATAATACATTGAAAATAATCTTGTGTGTTTGTGAGTGATGTGTGTTTATATTGGTTTTGTGTGTTACGTGTAGGTTTTATTTTTATTTTATGCTATGACATTTTGGTAATATTGTCTTTTTTGTTCTTTAATCCATTTTGTAATTTTGTGTGTGAATTTATTTTTACTTTCCTCAATTTTAATTTCAAGTTTTACACTGTTGAAAGCTTTTATAGCATGGTATTGGTAGTGTCTTTGTCCAAAGCTTGAATTTACTGTCGGAGTTTTTATGTTTTCTTTGTACGCTTGTCTAACTGGTCTGTTAGTGTTATTTTGTGTATATTTGGTCTGTATCAGTCAGTCTATGTTTTTTTAGTATTACCTTTAAGATCGTTTTCTGTGCGGTTTCTATGTAATTAATAGCCGAGTTTGTTGCTCCTCCCCAAGCAATAATTGCTAATTTAATAATTGCTTTAATAATTGCTCCTCCCCAAGTATGAATGAGAATGAAACAAGGGGTGTGTGTCAAGACGGAGTTGTTTGGTGGTCATTTTCCTCTGCCTACCCCTGCGGAGAAACATTATCATCGTCCTGATGAGGGACGGCAACTCACAGGGTTTTCACTATCATTTAGAGAATTTCTTTCGGAAAGTTTATATATATAATACATGGATATTATATTTATTGAAAGTAGAGAAAAGTCTAACAACGCCGAGTACACATCAGTAAATACATTAAAAATAATAGACACATTATCGTGTAGTAGCGCAGATCCATGAAAAATCACGGGATTTTTGTGAAGCTTAAACGCGATTACTGTACAATTTGTGAAGCTGAAAGTTTATGTGACGAGCACACCGGGGAAATGGATGCAGAAATCAAGAAAAAATATTTATCAAAATTTTCTAAATTTTATAGGTTGACTACTTTATCGTTCATCGGAATTCTTGACACAATCAGTTTCAATTTTGAAATGACACTTAAATTCAAAACAAAGTTACAATCATCACAGACAGACCGACCCACAACCGAAGTTAATACATTTGATTGATAACCTGTGAGAATTGGTCACAATACATGAAAGTTTGACATAGGACACGAAAAATTACAACGCTTTTAGCATATTTCACTTTGGAATTCAGTTTATCTGGCATTCCATCCTCTCTCTAAATCCTGTTAAAAAAGTGACCAACTTCCTGATAAAATATTAGTCATTCAGAATATATCGAGAAGAGTGTTATTTTCTTAATAGATATCATGACGGAATGCGACAATATCAGTATATCAATATAAAACATTAGCTGTTGACTGATACTTTGTTAGGAATACTTTCAATTCTTTCGTTATAGGCTTGCAGTCCGATTTTTAACAAAAAAACGAATAATTTGACCTGATTTTTAATAAATGAACAGTATTTCATATCAGTATGTTTTCTCCGTGTAATTGCGGTGTTTAATCATCTCTGTTCACCCTAGCAGAGAGTTGATCTGATCAATTAGTTACGCAACAAAAGCCAGTAAGCAATGTTACCTGGGCTGAATATAGAAGTCTGTTGCATCTAAATTCAGCCCTTATTACTACTGTCGGTTCTGTCCCCCTAAAACCTTCTGCATCCCCGGTTACCGTGGCAACCGGGCCCAGAGGACCACGCACCGGATATAAAGAGTGTGCGAGACCAAAGGCTGAGTGGGCAAGAAGGAAGTGGAGGGGGACACTCGATGTCCTTGTCGAGTGTCATCGGGGACCGAGTGCCGAAACCGCTCTCGGGATGAGCCAATACACTCATTCTCTGTTGGGAAACGGTGAGGCTCCGACAGGCTTGTGAAAGATTGGAAATGCATAAGAAAAAAAATATATATTAAGTGATTTGAATTAAAAAAATTATGAAGTAGCAAAAACTCTCAAACGATGAGCTCTTGTGGCATGAAAACTAGATTTTCTTAATAAGTGTGTAAATAAGACTCCGTGGCATTGTTTTCAAAATCGGTTTGTGTAGGTTCCAAAAAAAATTGATACGTGAGTGGTGTCGAGAAGCTGCGACTCCACTATATTTTTAAAGATGGTGCAGAGCAAAGCCCTGCCACACGCTCAAAGGACCAGTCCCAAACTACACCGAATGCTAGGTTATAGGACGATTTATGCATCCGACAAACCCGATGGACAATGCAATAGTCAAAAAGGTATAAATCTGGGCTTCTGGAGCACAAGATAAGCCCAGATTAGAATGCAGGAAAGATGGACTCACCCGTTGAAGATTACCACACGTCTCCAGGAGTTTTGGATGATTTCACTTCACAAATATATAATCACCCTGTCTGATATTAGTTATCACTACGAACTCTGATGAGCAACTGACGCCACTTGTCCGATTTTACGTGTGTCGCAACAATCATTTTATTATGGTGACATTTTGGGATGGGTAAAAGGGTAGGTAGGACATTTGCAGGATTTTGTATTGACATTACACTTGTCCATTAAGCCTGTGGATGCATACCTAACAATCCCATATATATTGCGCGAACAGTGAGATTTGGCATAGTGAAATTTGCAATTAAATCTCTAGTGAACTCAACTATCTTCTGTTTGTACAATCATTTTCATAAGGAGCTATGGAGCTTCGAAATATCCATTCAACTTTTACTTTATGTTGGTATTATTGTATTTTTTATTAGCGTAATTTAGATACAGGATTTAGGACATAATTGGAAAATTGGATATAAATGGACTTTCTCTCAGGAATGGTAGGTATATTTAATTTAAGGGTATGAAAGCTTAAAAGGGTAAGTTTTTAGTTTAGACATCAGTAAAACATAGATTTAATTATTTCCATTGTACCTGGTGATTTTTATATTAATGGTTTTGCAACCGTCTCGAATTCTGAGAGGAAGCTTGTACTTCAGTGAAAGTAGGGTTGCCATCTCTAAAATTTGGCAACCAGGACAAGAGGCGTGAAAACCCCGGATTTTAGAGCCCATAACCCGGACATGTCAACAGGTTTTTTTAAACACAGTCAGTGTAATAAAAACAGTTTAAAATGTCATATATCAACTTTTTATTTATTTTCAGACCTTAAAATTAAATTGTGTCATCTTTTATCATCATTTTAAATGTACCCAACAAAACAAAATCTTATTACAGTTTGTTACACATTGTTTTCATAATCAGTTAGAATTTTTTTCATTCTTAGGCTAGCTTTAGACTTGTAAGCTTTTCGTAAATTTACGACTTCTAGCCAATGGGCATATTGCAATTTGAAAATCCAATATGCCCATTGGCTAGAAGTCGTAAATTTACGAAAAAACTTACAAGTCTAAAGCTAGCCTTAAAATAAAACATAAATTATTAATATACTCTGTTATGAAAACTAAACCTTATTAAAGTATTAAACTTAACAAAATTCAATTAAATTTTTACAAAATTTTTAAAAATACTGGGACCATTTTAGTATTCAGTCTTACAATTTTTGAGGTAACTCTTTAAACTGAATAATGATTATTATCTTTAAATTTGTATCAGCAGCCATTTACACAACAAAATACCTCTTGATATAATATGAACTAAATTCAGTCTTCTTAAATCTTAAGCAACAAAACAGACAATTTTTTCAAGTTTAGACTTACTGGAATGTAAGTTACATTATTAATTTTTTAAAACATAAAATATCCACAGTCCGTGTTGTTATGATGCAGGGCTAGACTCATTTTGTTTTAATATTTTATTCATTAATTTATTCTGCATCATCACATTTATCCTCGCCGATTCTCTAACCTAGTTAGGAACTGGGCGATTGTCGCGGGTATTGGTTTTGGTAAAATTTCGAATCATAATTTAAAATTTAAAATCTGTACCGGGCGGAAACAGAAAAAAACAAAAACACTTCCTTGCCTGCAGAGAAACCAGAGAGTGGGCCTGATCTCTCGGCAGACGACAGTCACAGTTTTCCGGAGTGAAATTGTTTGGGAATGGTTTCCCTTTAATCGGAGTGGCGAAGTCTAGTTTTATAGAGTCGTATAAATGGAGTAAAATACGAGGTTCCATAGTGGAATTGGTTCCGTGGCTAGTTCGAATATTGTAACCACGCGGCATCATGAATCGCAAACGGAGTCAGACGTGTGATCTGCTTGAATCCGACCCATCCTTTATGGGATGAAGAAGCCAGTGGCTTGAAATGTTGTGCCCGGTTACCGGAAGCCTAAGGATGGTATTCTTTCTCGCGGTTTGGCACTACGCCGACCGCATTTTCACCAGGGCCGTAGGGAGGCCTATTTTTCCTTGCATAAAGGGAATCCTCGCCAGGATACACGGATGAGACCGCGGGCACCAGATTCCTCTTCCTCAGTCGCCAGATTGCCAGTTTCCTGCCACGGACAGTCGCCAGGAGGCGGAACTGACTCTTCCTCTTGCTCCGTCTGGAGCCCCCTGGAGCTCAGCCTGATGAGGTGCTGCTCCAGCTCGAGTGGGATGTTACTTAATTAGCTAGATAGATAAAGCGTGGTCGGAACCTTGGGGGTAAGCTTGTATCTGGTTTTTATTATATTGTTTTCGTTATAACTTACACGGTAGAGTGTATAGACTTGTATTGTATTCGAAATAATATACATTAATGTTACTCTTTTTTCTCTTTCCTTGACTCCACGTAGCAATTGGCGACCCACTTAAAACACGGCTATAAATGTGTCAGGATTGTGTTTTTTTTTGGATGGTTTAGGGTTATTTTGTTCTCTTGGAGCTCTGATACATAACCTAAAATGTTAAACTTGTTTGTTAAATGTTAACCCGATAACTGTAAAAGTGACAAAAGTGAAATTGTTATCGCATGATTGTATGAATTTCTTATGTGCGTTGTTTTAAGGAATTGTGTGAATGTTAGGGATCATTCCTCCTTTATGGTGCCGTTAAATAATAAATTGAAACATGTTTATTCATTAATGCAGTTGACAACTGAATATTATTATACACAAATAACAACGCATATCGAAGTAACGGGAGTCGGTTCATTGCCATTAGTTCATAGCATGGGTTAATAGCAAATAATTTCAAATAAAAAATGTATATTCTAATTAGGTAATTGTTTTCATTTTGAAAAGTGATTCTTTTTTTTTATTCTCGTGTGGATTTAATACGAGAATAAATAATATTCTACGGAAAAATATAATAATATAAATATAATAATAGTACGGAAAAATCAGGGCTGGCAAAAGAAATAAATATTTTATCAAGGTTGCCACAAATTTTTTCAAGGTTTCCACAAAATATATATTTTTTTTACCTTATTTATCAAGGTTGCCACATATATTTTATCAAGGTTGCCACAAATTTTATCAAGGTTGCCACAAATATTTTGTCAAGGTTGCCACAAATTTTTTCAAGGTTGCCACAAAATATATTTATATTTTTTTACATTATTTATCAAGGTTTTTATCTTATAAACAAGAAAAGAACGTCTTGTTATTTCTAAATCAAGGGCATCATCATCATCATCATTCATAATAACAATTTGGATAATTGTTTTGAAATTAAGTTCAATAAAGTAAATGTCAACGGTGACACAAGAAATTATTCGATATTTACTATCAATTTTTGAAATAATGGACAATTTACACGCGACGTGTCAGACTTGGAGAATTAAGGAAAACAAAAAAAAAATCACAATTTTTTTTTGTGGTATGGACGATGACGCAACGTTATCATTGGAGGGAGTTGATGGAGGTATATTCGGTCTGATCAACTGGGTCCTGGTATCAACTCGCCATCCATTAGGTCCATGAGTTCCGAATGGTGAGGATGGGTTTGTACCCCAAACGCAACGTATCGATCCGGAGTCGATCACGTTCACCAGACATGACAGACAGAGGGCGAGAGAAGCTTGCTGTCTGATCATTATACTTGGGCTGCTGGTTCAAGTACGGAACACGGTACTGCATCATCAGTTGGAAGGCGGGGGATTCGTTGCCTGTGGACGGTTTTTCCTGCAGGAGGCGAAAGGCCTGTTGTCCTCTGATCTATGTACGTACGTTAGTATTTCGTAGTGAGATATATGTTTGAGTGGTTCGGGTTGTTCTTGGAGGTTGATGATCAACCCTAACACGACACTTAACACATAAAATTCATAAACTCTATTTGAAATCGAGTTGTATGTTCTCTTTCACACGATACTATTTGTAGTGATTTATTGGAAATCACGCTATTATTCTCAAATATAACAAGTCTCACTTATAAACATGCACGCCTTTATATTGTCGTACGTTATGCTCATGAAAAGAGCCACTCATAAACAAAGTCAAGCACATTCATTATATAAAAAAATCTCATTCATTCTAATATATGTATCAAAAAGTTCGTGCCATGCACTCACATAAATTTTTATATATAAAATAATTTTGTCTCAATTCTCATAAATGATACAAACTATTAACAAGAAAATGTCTCGTAACTAATTTTCAATTGTAACCATCAACTCCGGTATGAATACTCGAATTGAATGGACTAGAAATGAACCTTATTAGAATTAGTAATAGTTAATGTCGTATTTATTTATTAGTAATGGTTTATTTATTTACTTAAAGTTAAGTAAAAAACAGACTCCAAGTGAAAAAATGAACACTCATTTAAAAATATTATGAATTTTGTATAATGTAATTGGTTAATATACCTTAACATGTAGTATGTGTTAGGATATAACATCTTGAAATGTAAGGAGTTACATTCCCACTGTCTCTTTCGTTTCATGATGGTGAAAACAAAGAAGCATTGTCTACAAATTACGTGCTTGAACACTGGTTGTTCTCGTTTCATCATTAATATGTAAACGGATATTTTTGTCATTGTTTTACAGTAAATGTCTTGATGGGTCCTGAAAATATATTAAAGACTGCACCAAGTGGTGCACTGAACATTTAATCTCCTAGTGATAAAATGGAGCTGTTCGCTTTATTGCTGATGAAACGAGACATAACTTACTTGTTTTCCTTTATAAGTACGGTTCTGACTTATAATGTGGAACGATATCCCACCACCGATCCTTCCACATTTTAAGCCACTTCTTTCATATTATGATTCTTGAACCTGATTTTTCTGTATTTTGTCAAGATCAGAACATACGAAGATGTATTGAAACCTTCCGTAGGTTCTGACCTAGGTTTAATCTATAAATGTTAATTTTATTTGTTGCTGATTCTTTGACTTCTCAACAGTCATTTCTGTGTACACACTTGTTGTACTTGTTACAAATAAATTTTTTTTAATTTTAAAAATTGCATTGCATTAAATCTTGCTACCATGTAAGTAACCTGGGATGTTCCTTTCCTATTGTTTTAGAATTTTTATTATAAACTCTAAGTTTATTATACATAATTGTTGTTACAGTCCTGCGAGACTTATTATTAACAATTTTTTTTTTGAACAACTGTTTACAGAGAAAACCATAAGTTGTTTCATAAAAATATCGATTACGCCTTCGTTACTGTTGGACGTATACCTAGATCACTGCACTAATAATAGTTGCATATCACTTAACCCGATTGCACCTTCTATATTGATGGCTGTATACTGTATTAATTTGGCTCCATTCTTATGCGATGGTTGTTGACTGCTTAACACTCTTGTTGAATTAAGATTGTGTATTTTCATTAACTGCTCTGTTCTCTTATGGATACCCCCATACGACCTAGTTAGGTAGATTAGGTATAAACATCGACAAAGTGTTTTCTTATCTCCTATGGAGAAGTAGAGTCAGTGATAAGTGAGGGTTGCTATGCACCCTAAAAAGTGTTGCCTGACGGGCTTATAACCCTATTTTGGGTCAGTGATGCATTATCGCATTTGGTTGTATAAAATGAATGTGATAGACAGTCAGTTATTTGGTTAGTTATAAATGTGGCGTCTGTATTAATTAAGTCTTACTTTTATTAATTATGTACTAATTATTTTTATAAATGTAACGTCAACGGTTGTCCATGACGCTAAGTCAATTAGTCTTCACCCAGCATATTCAAGCTGTGGGTGTTGGCGGATCCCGTTCACGTAACATTGGTTGTTATGTTTAGATTAAGTTTTTAAGTTTAGTTCCTACAATATTATAGTTATTTAAGTAAGAATGGCTGCACCGCAATCCTGTTCATCCTGCCTTACGTTCGATGAAGTGCGACCGGATTTGCGGCACGCCCATTCGCTATTCTCACTTTGGTTTAATTTTGTTATATGAATACTTCCTATTGATGGTTATTATTATCTACTGGTATTTTATTGATCACTTTGTTTTTTTTTCTGTTGTAGTAGACCCTTGGACCGACCTAGAAAGAATAGGGTTAGGTTATTTCGACAATTTTATATGTTTGAGGGCAAACATTTGGTGGCGAGGGGGGTAATGTTATGATGCAGGGCTAGACTCATTTTGTTTTAATATTTTATTCATTAATTTATTCTGCATCATCACATTTATCCTCGCCGATTCTCTAACCTAGTTAGGAACTGGGCGATTGTCGCGGGTATTGGTTTTGGTAAAATTTCGAATCATAATTTAAAATTTAAAATCTGTACCGGGCGGAAACAGAAAAAAACAAAAACACTTCCTTGCCTGCAGAGAAACCAGAGAGTGGGCCTGATCTCTCGGCAGACGACAGTCACAGTTTTCCGGAGTGAAATTGTTTGGGAATGGTTTCCCTTTAATCGGAGTGGCGAAGTCTAGTTTTATAGAGTCGTATAAATGGAGTAAAATACGAGGTTCCATAGTGGAATTGGTTCCGTGGCTAGTTCGAATATTGTAACCACGCGGCATCATGAATCGCAAACGGAGTCAGACGTGTGATCTGCTTGAATCCGACCCATCCTTTATGGGATGAAGAAGCCAGTGGCTTGAAATGTTGTGCCCGGTTACCGGAAGCCTAAGGATGGTATTCTTTCTCGCGGTTTGGCACTACGCCGACCGCATTTTCACCAGGGCCGTAGGGAGGCCTATTTTTCCTTGCATAAAGGGAATCCTCGCCAGGATACACGGATGAGACCGCGGGCACCAGATTCCTCTTCCTCAGTCGCCAGATTGCCAGTTTCCTGCCACGGACAGTCGCCAGGAGGCGGAACTGACTCTTCCTCTTGCTCCGTCTGGAGCCCCCTGGAGCTCAGCCTGATGAGGTGCTGCTCCAGCTCGAGTGGGATGTTACTTAATTAGCTAGATAGATAAAGCGTGGTCGGAACCTTGGGGGTAAGCTTGTATCTGGTTTTTATTATATTGTTTTCGTTATAACTTACACGGTAGAGTGTATAGACTTGTATTGTATTCGAAATAATATACATTAATGTTACTCTAAACCTTCTTTCCTTGACTCTAAATTACACATTGTAACCTGACACATTTCTGGTTTCGAACCCAACCCCCTGAGAACCCTGGGATCACAAACATTCTTGTGGGTATCTGACCCTCAAGAATTGGCGCTTCCAGTACTGGATAAAGTTTGTGATTCCACATTCATTATTATAACCTGAAATGTCTGGTGAGTATTGTAGGTTGCACGTAGCAGGTAACCATAGCAACTACTCTACGTAGCAGTGTGTGGCGGGCGGCCCAAGACTTTAAAATTTTAAACCCAGACTACAAATGAAACCCCGCCCGGACGCTCCCCGGACGCCTTCTAAACTAGGACAAATCCGGGGAAACCCGGACGGATGGCAACCCTAAGTGAAAGGTAACTGGCTCTTATAATACGTACATTCTTTGTTCCGAATTAAGAATCACAAGATTGCCCTTTGTAGAACTCCGTATGACCTTATATCGACCAGTCGGCGTCGACAAGAATATAATACAGTGTCATCTAAATAATCTGAATTATTCCGATGTGCAAGTGTATTCTATTGAAATTCTGTTCTATGAAAAGAACCTTCACAAAATAAAATTATTATATTATTGCGAAATAAACTAATGCAATTTTCATCGGAGGCAATCACTTTGTAGTTAGGCCTCTGTGGCTCTAGACTAGCAAGCTGGAGGTCGGTGGTTCAAATCCCGGCGCGCAAGTAAATTTTATTTGATTAATTTGTGTTACTTCACAATTTGTATAGTATATACTATTTTTGCGGCACGTTCCAGAGCGGAAGATACACTCAGTATCGCCCAGGAGTAAAACCACCTTTCAGAAATGAAACGTTGCTTGAAATGGTTTTGGCCATGTTTGGTGAGCACATCTGAATAGGCAGGTACTTTCCCACCTTCCTTTTCCCCATCTCCTTTCCCTCCCCAGTGCCTTCACCCTAACAACATACCCCAAGTGAGGATGCCAGATGTACTCCAGACAGTTGGGAGCAGTTTCAATTCTGAATGGTGGTCTGACACCAGGGCGATACTGACAGTTTCTTCCAAATAAATTGTAAAATAACACAAATCAAATACAATTTGCACCCGCGTCGTCAATTTTATTAAAGGGTTTGATACATATGTAAATAATGAACAATTATAAGAATAAAATTACAGTATAGTAGGTGTTCCGTAACGCTGATTGCTTTTGACAGGCTGTGTACTAGCCAATCGTACCGTCAGAATTTAAACTGTATAGTTTAAATTTCGCACATGTCAGCTGGATCCACGGAGGCCGTGGGCCGAGCAGTTGCACAAAAACGGTTCGTCCTGTCAACTCTCGATCGCCGGTTGTCTAATCGGAATAATCATAAGACGTATTTTTATCGCAATTTAATCTAAAATAACGAGTGCTAACAACCACGCTAAACGTCCCAGTGCTGACAGATGATGCTCACTATGCAGATTTCACCATCTCCTCCCGGTAAGTTGATTGTGAATTAACGTTATGTATTGTGTTTTTGCATCGCCTGTCACAAGCCATATAATTCATTTATACTTTATCTGTGTGGAATAGCCCTTTAAAGTGCGGCTATTCCAACCCCTGTTCGTTCTTAGAACATTTTTGGTGCCGAAATCAGGGAACTTTAAGATTATAATCTATCTATGCCAAAACGGATAATGCTGTGGAATGTTTCTTAAATTTTGAATAATAATCAATTCGAACAGTAATTAGGTAGGTACCTAGCGCTTGAGTATTTACGACCTACCGCGCATATAATTATAATAGATTAAATTATTATCATTTATTTTGTTTCGTTTTTGGGTACGTTTCTAATCGTGTTTATTCAACATGGCCCCAGCCATTCAAACATTGCGCCGGAAACGGACATTAGCGAATAATAGGTTAGTCAAGACACATGAAATAGCAAAAAGCGCTTTGCACGATGCAACTAAGTGCAACTTACTGTTAGCGCATTATACTACTCTGGAAAAGATAGTTCTTGAATTTGAAACGTCTCACGCGGAAATATTAGCTTTAGATGACACAAACGAAATTGATGAGGATAAAATTCGCGAAACCTTTGACGAGATGTATTATCAAATTGTCGAAATTTACCAGGAGTTAACCAGTCAGCCTCTCGATTGTAAAACCGCGAATGCGTGCACAAACGTTAAATTACCAAAAATAAACATTCCAATATTTTCTGGAAATGTCAAGCAATGGCCCGAATTTTACGACATGTTTAACGCTCTGATTCATGAAAACAAATCTTTATCCAACATCGAACGCATGCAGTATTTGTTCTCATGTTTATCTGGAGAAGCTTTAGGGTTAATTCGGACATTTCCAGTACAAGGAGCTCACTACGTTGAAGCATATCAAAGATTAATCGCGCGCTATCGTAACGCGCGTGAACTCGCATTTACGTGTTGGCGGGAAATGCTAAATTTAAATTTTCCGCCTACCGATCCTTTTGAATTTCGTCGCGTGTTCGATGTATTTAATGAGGATTTAACAATTTGAAAACAATTGGATCTCCCAATAGATAATTGGGACTTCGTGCTTTGTTATTTAATTCTGTCGAAATTAGATTCACCTACAAGATGCGCATTCGAACAACTGCAGTCTCCTACCGACCTGCCTTCATATTTGAAACTCAAAGAGTTTCTTTATAACAAATGCGAAGCTCTTGTACGAGACTTACATTTTTCGACTCGCGATAGCAGTACTATTGACAAACCTCTTGCACGGAACTTTAATCAGGCTGCCAAAAAACGCACTTCAGCGCTTCTTTGCGATCTTAAGAAAGGACAGCCTTAAACAAATAGGTCCTCGAACTCCACCACTTACCTGAAATGCTCCTGTTGCGGGGAAGACCACTCCATTTCCAAGTGCAAGGTATTTGCACTCAAGTCAGTTCAGGATCGCCTACAGTTTGTTCAATCACACCGTTGGTGTTTCAATTGTCTTCATTCTTCTCATTATCTTAAAGATTGAAAATCTTTGTTTACATGTCAAAAATGTCAGCAAAAACATCATACTATGCTCCATCAAGACGAAAACGCTTCTTTGGAAGATCAGTATCAACACTCCACGACGTCTACGGACCAGGAGCCTTCTTCCGACTCTAAAATTCAGGTCCTCACCAACTTAGGAGACAAGTCCATAGTATCTACTATTGTCAACCGCCAATGTTGGCATTCGCGATTCATCCGGCCGTTTCCAAACCTTTCGCGCATTGATCGATTCGGGCAGTCAAGCTCACTTTATCACCGATCGTGCTGCGGAGCTCGTAGGCATCCCTCGTCAAGCCAGTTCTCAGAGAGTTAGCGGCTTAGGCCAATCTTCCGCAACCACGTCAGGAATCATTCAATTAGAGATCGGTGTTAAGGGACGGGTTCTCTTCAACATCAAGGCACTTACGCTGCCTAGTATCTGTGGCAACATGCCAACTGTTCGTCTAGATAAGTCATCGTGGCATCAGTTGAGAGACTTGCCTCTTGCCGATCCTGACTGTCACAAACCGGGACCGATTGATCTTCTTCTGGGTGCTGAGGTTTTCTCTTCTCTTCTGAGACCTGGTAATGTGAATGGTGGTCCACGTCAGCCATCAGCTTTCAATTCTGCATTCGGTTGGCTTCTTCTAGGTTCAGTTGGTTCGGACACTGCTCACGAAACGAAATCTTTCATCGTTACTAACGAGGACCGGCTCCACGAAGAGGTCCAGCGACTGTGGGAGTTAGACACCATTCCCCAGTCTTCACACCTCACTCCTGAGGAACAACTTTGTGAACAAATGTACTGCACTGACCACTCACGGGACGGATCTTCGGGAAGATACATCGTATCCTTGCCTTTCCGAGAAAGGGGAAGGGATATCTCTTTTCCAGGGTCGCGTGAGATCGCTTTACGTAGATTCCATTCCCTCGAGCGCGAACTCATAGCAAATCCAACCTTACGTGAACAATATTCTGCTTTCATGACTGATTATTTACACAGTAGTCCCATGACTCGTGTTCCTGGAAAAGATTTACACAAGGGAAAGTATCACATACCTCATCATTGCACTCTTCGTCCAAGCAGCGCTAGCACTAAGTTAAGAGTGGTTTTCGACGCCTCAGCGACGGATGTGAACGGATCCTCGTTAAATGATACCTTGCTTATCGGTCCAAAGCTTCAAAAGAACCTGCTGGAGCTTTTGCTAAAATTCCGTATACCATCGGTAGTGTTTACTGTTGATGTACGACAAATGTATCGCCAAATATTGGTTCAAGAACCAGATCGTGCTTTCCAAAGAATATTTTGGCGTTTTCATTCGTCGGAACCCATCCAAGAGTACCAACTAAACACTGTAACCTATGGTGTATCCTCCGCCCCATTTTTAGCCTGTCGTACTGTCAAACAGTTGACCAAATATGAAGGTTATGATTTACTGCTAGCGCGTCGTGTGCTAACTTCGGATATTTACATAGATGACATCGTCACCGGTTGTAACAGCTTGGAACAAGCTCAACAAACGAAAACCGAAGTTATCGAGCTGTTCAAACGAGGTCAATTCGAATTGCGGAAGTGGGCTAGTAACAAACCAGAATTACTCGCCGATCTGCCTCCGGAATACTGCCTCAATGACTTGGTGTCCATGTATGTTGATAACTCTCACATTCTCAAGGTATTGGGATTAAAGTGGGAGCCACGATATGATACATTTTCACTCGAAGTCTTATGCCTCGATCGCGAGTTTACTAAACGCACTATCCTCAGTGAAGTCGCTCGGGTTTTTGACCCTCTCGTTTTTCTATGCCCTTTGACGTTTTTCGCCAAATCCCTAGTACCAAAGTTGTGGGTTCTAAAGGTTGGGTGGGATGACACCCCCTCTGTTGACATTGTTCGTCAATGGGATCGTTATACTAAACAATTACCGCTCTTGAAGTCGTTCAAAATCCCTCGATGGGTGTCATTCCCTCACATGGAGTCGTGTCAACTTCATGGCTTCTCAGATAGTTCGGAACTTGGATATGGCGCGGTAGTTTACTTGCGAATCATGGATGTTGACGATAAAGTCCAAATATATTTGGTTTGCGCCAAATCTCGAGTCGCCCCCACAAAAAAGATTTCGTTGCCTCGCCTTGAACTGTGTGCGGCAGTTCTTCTAGCAGATCTATTAAAATTCGTCAAAGATTTATACGTACCATTGCTTCCGATCTCCAATACCTTTGCGTGGTCGGATTCAACCATCGTGCTCGCTTGGTTACGTTCTCCTTCGTGTCGCTGGAAGACTTTCGTAGCTAACCGTGTCAGTCACATTCAAGATACCCTCGAAGGGACTTCTTGGCATCACGTGTCATCTGGAGATAATCCAGCGGATGTCGCTTCTCGTGGTCAATCTCCAGCCGATCTGATCGATAACACGTTATGGTGGGCGGGGCCTTCGTGGCTGATCCAGTCATCCGATTCTTGGCCGTCTTTCGATGGCAATGTCGACGAAATTGAACTTCACTCTGAGGAACGAGTTCGATCGTTATTTGTCCAACAGGACGAAAATCTGGTGGACCTATTACTAGTTAAATTTTCTTCGATTCGGAAAATCCAACGCATTCTCGGTTACTGTCTTAGATTCATCTACAACCTACAGAATAAAGAATCTCGTCGTTTGTATCTTCCATTAAACCGTGCCGAAATTCACACTTCACTTTTGACAGTAGTTAAACGCACTCAACATGTACATTTTAATGATGATATCACGCGCTTGAAAAAGGGCAACCTTATGTCGAAACAAATGCGGAAGCTTAATCCCTTCATTGACGACCACGGTGTGCTCAGGGTGGGTGGCAGGTTATCACGATCTGGGCTCGAATTCGAGCATAAACATCCTGCCCTACTTCCTCGCGAATCTAAGCTTACTTCTCTTGTGATAGACGCTCTACATCGCTCTACATTAACCAAATTATGTCCATTGCCTAGTCAATGTGACTAATCATCTTCGCTTCCGCGGCGAATTCTTTCTTATCATTTTCATTATTATTATTAATATTTTTTTTTTTCTTTTTTCTTATTTCTTTTCACTGTTCTTCATTCACGCAACGTTCCACAGCATTGCCCGTTTGGTTTCTAAATTTTCTTTAAAATACACGTTGTTGTATTTTGGTGGGCGGAATGTTCCGTAACGCTGATTGCTTTTGACAGGCTGTGTACTAGCCAATCGTACCGTCAGAATTTAAACTGTATAGTTTAAATTTCGCACATGTCAGCTGGATCCACGGAGGCCGTGGGCCGAGCAGTTGCACAAAAACGGTTCGTCCTGTCAACTCTCGATCGCCGGTTGTCTAATCGGAATAATCATAAGACGTATTTTTATCGCAATTTAATCTAAAATAACGAGTGCTAACAACCACGCTAAACGTCCCAGTGCTGACAAATGATGCTCACTATGCAGATTTCACCATCTCCTCCCGGTAAGTTGATTGTGAATTAACGTTATGTATTGTGTTTTTGCATCGCCTGTCACAAGCCATATAATTCATTTATACTTTATCTGTGTGGAATAGCCCTTTAAAGTGCGGCTATTCCAACCCCTGTTCGTTCTTAGAACAGTAGGTAATAATAAATGCAAACACTGTGCGTGGGTATTATGATTGTCATTATTAAGAATAATAATAATGATATTTGGATGATTTTTATAGCGCCGTTTTTGTGCAAAATCACCTCAAGGGCGCTGTACAAGTATATAATACATTTCTTCTATGTTATTAGTTATTACTTACTATCTATGGAGATAATATACAGTACAATACTTACCTGGTGGATCACTTGAGATTAACACTTAAGAGGAAGCTATAAGTAAAAAATGTGTATATTCTTGGTATCCCTTATATTGTAGGTAATAGGCATTAAAATCGCTTGACAAAAGGAGTCTAGAAACGTTCGATTCCAAGCACAAAACTGGTTTTTATTTATTGTGTAAATAATTTTATAAGATAGCAAAAAAGTTAATCAAGTGAAACTGTCGCAGATAATCTTAGTTATTAAACTGTATTTTTTTAAATTGTTTCCTTTACGCGTTCATAGATTTCTATTGAAAAAAAAAATTTTTTAGTGGTTTACATTTATATTTTTTATTGATTAGTTTATTTTTTTATTTGTATTCTAGTCAAGCAAAACAATAGAAAAACCTTCAATTTATCTATGGCATATTTTTTTGATATTCATAATGTACACCAATTTGTTATAAAAATTAATCAAAATAGTGATTTAGCAATAAGCTTCGCCTTAATTAACATTAACTAATTGTTAATTAGCGAAATTTAGATACAGGATTTAGGACATAATTGGATGTAACTGGACTTTCTCTCAGGAAAGATATATTTAATTTAAGGGTATCTTATGATCATTGTCATCTTTGGGAATGCTGTGTGGAGGTTATTTTTAAGCAAAAAGTTCTGGTAAGGAAAAATGTATGAATCGGTATGTCAGAGTGTTACGGACGTGAATTCGTCCCTCCGACTGCGGTGCAAGGCGAGAGAGTCCTGCTGTGGAGGTCAAAGTATCTTCCTCAACCAGCCTCTCCCGATCCACCTTTCTAAGTAAAATAACTAACTAACCATCACGCGCGCTATTTCCCCGCAGGGGTAGGCAGAGAGGACGAACCGCCAAACAACTCGGTCACACCACACACTCATTGCCCCATTCCCATTAATACATTGTCTCATAAATAGTATTATATTATTCTGACTCTTGATATGACCCGTTTCAAGTATCTGAGTCACTCAATCGTACCATGTCTTCCTCGGGCTTTATATGCCCAAACCATCTGAGCGTCCCTTTCTTAATCTCACTCATTACGCTTAAATCAGCCTTGCGTTCTTTGCGGAACCACATTTCTCATACACGATTTTACAAAACATACAATCTCATTTCTACACTATTCAATCTACTTTCATCCTTCCTCTGCCAGTTCCATGCCTCACTGACATACATCATTGTAGGTACCAGCACTCCATTGTGGACTATGAAGTTACCTGCATTTACACTGCTTTCAATACCTCTGCCAATCTCCCATCTCTAGAGAGAGAAAGAGAGAGTACAGTATCAGTGCGCAATATAGTTATTTTTTTATTTATTTTTTTTATTGTGAAAAACAGTTTTCATATTTAACCAATTACATTTCACAATTTTTAGTTAATAGCTTAATTATATAATATAATAGGTACATTAATAATGACAGGTGCTAAAGTATACCATTATTTCGCTCTTGAAATGATTGAGATTCGATTGAAAAATGTCAATTTCGGAAGAAAGGTTTCATAGTGAGTTCATTCTCCCCAGAGGCATGATCATTGATAGGTTGGTCCTGCCTCTAGGAAAAATAAACAGTCTGTGTTGCCCCGCTCTGGTGAAGTTATCGGGGACATAAAGTGATAATTTTTTCAGAACATCTGGATTATAAATCTGCCCGTTTAGCAGCTTGTGTGCTACTAATATCATTGCAGTTTTTCTCCTAACGTCAAAACGATTTAGTCCCAGCATTCCCGCGAGGAAAACCGAGGGGTACAACAAAGGGTAGTACCCAAACTCTCGCATGTACAGGTACCGTATGAACTTTTTTTGCACCTTTTCTAAATCAATTGAGTAGAGGGCATCATCGGATCCCCATATTACTTCTTTTTGCTGATGACCTAAAACTATTCTTGGAAATTAAAACTTTAGAAGACTGCATTCGACTCCAATCGGACATTAATAGAATTGTTGACTGGAGCAAACGGAATCGGATCGAATTCAATGTTTCTAAATGTTACATTCTTTCTTTCACAAGGGCACGTCATACTTGGTTTTACCGGTATACCATGAATGCCCGAAGTTTAAAACGTGTCTCCACTATGAAAGATCTTGGCATCATGTTTGATAGTAGGCTGACATTTCATACTCATATCGAAATGACGTGTAGTGCTTCACTGAAAATGCTGGGCTTCGTCCTACGCACTGCGATGAATTTTAGAGACACCCGGGTTCTCCAAGTGCTATACATTGCGTTGGTTAGGAGTAGGCTTGAGAGTGGGTCGGTGGTTTGGAGCCCACATCAGGTGAAGTATTCCCTCATGTTGGAGAGAGTGCAGAAGAAATTTCTGAGATTCCTCTACATGAGGGAGTATGGCTACTACCCGTGGCTCTATCCTACTGACTTTCTCTTGGGCATGCTCGGTATGAACCATCTACGAGTCAGAAGAGATGTGCATATTGTATCACACTTCTTCAAACTGATTCGTGGATGGTTAGTAAATCCGACTATCATGGAGAGTATTAGTCTCTATGTTCCTGATGGTTATCTCCGTCACCGACAGCATAGACTGTTTTATCTCCCGGCCTGCAGGACCAACTTGCCAATGGTCATGCCGGTGGGGAGAGCAGTCTTGCTGTTGAACAGAATTAATTCGGATATCGACATATTTAGCATCGGTGAAGCTGCCTTTAAAAGGCAAGCTCTATTGATGCTGGTATAGTTTATACACCACTTATTATGTAATACCATTTTACAAATGTACTTAAAAACGAAATAAAATGTAATTTTGTAATGTTTTTAAAGGAATAAACTAATTGAATTGAAAAATTGAAAAAAATTGAAAAATTACTGATCCACTCTCGAGAATGCTGCGAACCAGAGTGAAGTAGGGCATTTTTATGACTGGTGTGGATGTTATGGATGATGCATACTTGGAGCAGGTGGATGAGTTCATGTATTTGGGAAGTAAGTATAATAATAAGTCACCAAACGTAGCTTGACGCTTGGCGTGACATATAACTGTTGGTTATCAAATGAATGATTCCCGGTGCAGCGCAGTACCCGCCTCCCAAACGAATGACAAACTGTCAGAACGCTTCATTTTTTAAACCAATTTCTCCCCAGTAAAAAACAGTACATAAACACATCGAAAAAGGATTGATTCAAATTTATCCGATTGCTCTGGTCTCTGGCTGGTCGGTCTGATTTCTTTATTATCAATTCTTCTCATGGTAATGACTTGATAAATAACAACGCCGCATTATCAGCGCGAGTTATTGCGGCAGCCCCGGGGCGGGGAGGTATTCCGGTCCAACGGGATGTCTAAATTGCAGTGGCGTAATTCCAAGAGGAAACCAAGAGGGGTCAACAAATAAATATATATATATACTAGTAGTTCTATGAACAGCAGAACTCGCGTCCAAAATGTTTTTTTTTTCTAATTTTCTCTTATTTAATGAATCAAAACCAAAATTTAAGCAACACTTAAATTCAAAGCAAATTCGAATGGTTATTTATGATTTTCCTTTATTTTCGATACATTAGCATTATTATTTTTTAAAACACTAGCTGACATGTACCCGGCGTGTCTCGACTTTTCTCTGCTTTCAATAAATATAATATCCATGTATTAAATACGTTTCCATGATAACTCAACACAGTGACAATTCAACACACTTTTAAAAAGCGAAATTTTTTTTAACCTAAACTACATAACCCAGTTAATAAAGTTTGTTTCATCACTTTCCATGTTTTTATATAAATTTTTTAATTAAAAACATTTTTCCACTAACAATACTCAGATCAATCCATTGCCACTTATGGAATATTAGCTTGGGGAAGCGCTACAAACACAACAATTGACCCAATTCAAAAAGTTCAAAAGGCAATAATCAAACTCATACTGCAAGTATGATATATGTTATATATATAAACATGATATATGTTCATAATTAAATTCATATGTAACTTTGATGTAATATTAATTTTCTTATAATTAAATTATTTATAGTATGTAAATGAAATCCTCAGCACGGGAGATCCCAGTGAGGATATCATTATATCTATTTGTTACAAAAAAATATATAATAAAACACAAAAAAAGGGTAGGTACCATTCTACACAGACTTAAACAAAATCTTCAAAACACTAGACGTCATGTCAATAAGACAACTTTACGCCAAAACTGCTCTCCTACACCTAATCCATAATAATCTTCATATTACAAATCAACCAAAAGCCATAATAAAAACCAGGTCATCAACAAATAAAACACTGAACATTCCGATAACACACGCCACACACGGACAAAGACACTTTTAATACTACGCAACCAAACTTTTTAACATTATGCCCATTACTTTGAAACAATTAATGACTACAAATACATCTACAAACTTTCTCAAAAAACATATCGTAGCCTGGATAAAAAATCAAGATATTCACTTTATTCAAAAAAACATAACCAAAATATAATAAGTAAAATTAAATATTATACACGTTCTTCAAGAATTATCCAAAAATACATACACTCACATATAAATGTGTGTTTTCATGTTTAAATATATGTCTGTGAAAAAAAAATTTACTTTCTACTACAACACATAAATAAATACCTGTCGCACTTAATCACAAACACGTTAACACCTCAGCACAGGTTCTCCTAGTGAGGTGTTCACGTAACATACAATATCACGCACACACAGTTTTACCTACATCAACCAATGTTCTTTATTTTTTATACCTTTTTTCTGTACTTTTTTCTCTGTACTACAATATAAACCACAGTAATCATTTGTAAAATGTGCATTCAAGAATAGACATAAATAAATAAATAAATGTTATGAATTATCATTGTGATGATTTATCCGGTTACCATTAAATACATTTTCTAAGTGAAAATCCTATCAAACTGCGTTGCATGGTTTAAAAGAACTAAGCGCACAAACAGACAGACGCGGATAGTGATTTTGTATTATATTATTTAGAGATACCAATGTATTGTCACGATTACGAATTTACTAAAAGTTTATCAGGAAAAGGCCTATAATTCCGTTTTTAGTTCATTATGATCTGGGATGTTTCGAGATGTTTTCGGACATTACAGACTATTCCCGAACATTCCACAACATTCCAAAATATTGCGGAAAGTTCTAGAAAGTTGAGAAATGCTCTTGAATACTCTTGAATGTTCTGGACCCCCACGCCCTTCAAGTAAAAACGGGAACCTTCTTCATGGATGGGGGATAGAGGGCTACCACACCATATAATTCCTTGATCTTACCGGGACTCGTTTCTGAGTTTTAGCGGCAAACTAACTTTTATAATATATATATATATATATATATATATATATATATATATATATATATATATATATTGATTGATTATTTGGAAAAGTGAGCCTCACTGGGTGCTTGCCCATGCTGAGGCTATTATAACTTATATAATGAAGTTTTATACAAAATATGTGTGTAAATAAAATAGAAAAAATAAATTAGGTATGAACCAGAGTTACGCAGGACACACAGACAACCGAAATTAGTATTTTTGATAGTGATGAATACTTTGAAATTTTTGGCACGCCCATTTTTTTGTTCCGCCACTGCCAGTCTTCGCTCTGAGGGATTTACAGTGACGCCATGACGAACGGCCCCAGCATCCAGGGAGAGGACCAACGCAAATCGACATCATCTTATTTATTTCCCATTCATCTGTAAGCGGGACGGGGACGCGATGGCTATACGCGCAGTGTCCACTAAGCTAAGGGGTGGGTATAAGGCTGACCAGGAAAACGAAATCTACTTTAAGAGCTAATATAGTAATTATTGTATATTTGACCGTTGAAACAAAGAATAGGACGACTAGTTTTACTTTTAGAGAAATTAATGGACAGCTCAAAGCCCCATAGCTCATAATGAAAGGGAAAAACGCAGATAGTCATAATTTTATTTATTCGCCAATCATCTGAAAGCGGGACGGGGACGCGATGGCTATACGCGCAGTGTGCACGAAACTAAGGGGTGGGTATAAGGCTGACCAGGAAAACGAAATCTACTTTAAGAGCTAATATAGTAATTATTGCATATTTGACCGTTGAAACAAAGAATAGGACGACTAGTTTTACTTTTAGAGAGATTAATGGACAACTCAAAACTCCATAGCTCATAATAAAAGGGAAAAACGCAGATAGTCATAATTTTATTTATTCGCCAATCATCTGAAAGTGGGACGGGGACGCGATGGCTATACACGCAGTGTCCACGAAGCTAAGGGGTGGGTATAAGGCTGAACAGGAAAACGAAATCTACTTTAAGAGCTAATATAGCAATAATTGTATATTTAACCATTGAAATAAACAACAGGACGACTAGTTTTACTTTTAGAGAAATTAATGGACAGCTCAAAACTCCATAGCTCATAATAAAAGGGAAAAACGCAGATAGTCATAATTTTATTTATTCGCCAATCATCTGAAAGTGGGACGGGGACGCGATGGCTATACACGCAGTGTCCACGAAGCTAAGGGGTGGGTATAAGGCTGAACAGGAAAACGAAATCTACTTTAAGAGCTAATATAGCAATAATTGTATATTTAACCATTGAAATAAACAACAGGACGACTAGTTTTACTTTTAGAGAAATTAATGGACAGCTCAAAGCCCCATAGCTCATAATGAAAGGGAAAAACGCAGATAGCCATAATTTTATTTATTCGCCAATCATCTGAAAGCGGGACGGGGACGCGATGGCTATACGCGCAGTGTGCACGAAACTAAGGGGTGGGTATAAGGCTGACCAGGAAAACTAACTAGGAGCTAATATAGTATTTATTGTATATTTAACAGTTGAAACGAACAATATGACGACTAGTTTTACTTTTAGAGAGATTAATGGACAACTCAAAAGTCCATAGCTCATAATGGAAGGGAAAAACGCAAATAATCACCATATTATTTATTCGCCAATCATCTGAAAGCGGTACGGGGACGCGATGGCTATACGCGCAGTGTCCACGAAGCTAAGGGGTGGGTATAAGGCTGACCAGAAAAACAATATCGACTTCAAGAACTACTCTAGTCATTATCATATATTTAACAGTTGAAACAAACAATATGGCATCTAGTCTTACTTTTAGATGGACAACTCACAGCTCCATATCTCATAATGGAAGGGAAAAACGCAGATAGTCATATTTTTTTTATTCACCAATCATCTGAACGTGGGACGGAGACGCGATGGCTATACGCGCAGTGTCCACTAAACTAAGGGGTGTGTATAAGGCTGACCAGGAAAACGAAATCTACTTTAAGAGTTAATCTAGTAATTATTGTATATTTAACCGTTGAAACAAAGAATAGGACGACTAGTCTTACTTTTAGAGAGATTAATGGACAATTCAAAGCTCCATAGCTCATAACGTAAGGGAAAAACGCAAATAGTCATCATCTTATTTATTCGCCAATCATCTGACCGTGGGACGTAGACGCAATGGCTATACGCGCAGTGTGCACGAAGCTACGGGGTGGATACAAGGCTGACCAGGAAAACAAAATTTACTTCAAGGACTACTGTAGTCATTATAATATATTTAACAGTTGAAACAAACAATATGGCATCTAGTCTTACTTTTAGAGAATTTAATAAAAATTTCAAAGCTTCACTTAATTATTTCCAATATTTCATACGAACAAATCTCGGTAATTGCCAATTCGTCCGGATGGCCGAGTTTGCACCCTCAAAAGTGATCCAAGATATTTTTGGAGCGTAAATCAAATACTTCACCGCAATCTACACATCTTCGTTGATATTACACAATAACTTAGATGGTTAAATGAATATTTCAACGTTCCATAGCTCATTATGAGGAAATAATGATTATGAGGAAACTACACAAATCGTCATCATTATTTATCTGCAAAATAGAAAAGAATCGATAGATTAATCAAGTCCCGTAAAATGGCGTTACTTTAGAAACATAATATCTCAATTTATTAATCAACATAGGCTCACGAATTACTGGTTAAAATCCTTCGGTTACGTGCTGATAAACGCTACATATGTCAATATGCACTGTATATTTTACGATACAAATAACACGAAACCAATGACGTTACAATATACACATCTATATCTAGACTTATTTGTTACTGTCTCACAAAATTAAGATAAAATGAGGCAAGTAAGAAATACTCCTATGTTTCCAGTAAACTCTTAATTCAAACGTTACACGTACGACAAAGAAAAACATTAAAAAATATATGTGTATGAACGCAATAAACTAAGTAAAAATATAAGAGTAAGAACCGAGCGGCTTTTTCATATTCAAAAGTTGCGTCGAATACTACCTCAATGCCGACTAGAGTAGGGGGCCTGGGCACATGACGGATTTTGAAGTATCGAGTGATTAAGTCAGTTCCGTGCCATAATAGAGCAACGACAGTTTGCAAATGGCGGCGATTCTTGTTGAAATACGTTGTTACTGCTGATTTGTATGTTGTTTTATCGCAAGCATATAAATAATCAGAGTTATTAGATTATTTTAAACAATAAAGATTAGTTGGCGATAACACTGACCTGGTAATTTGGCAGTTGCGCGGCCAGACCTCTATTCTAGTTGGCCTTGCATTTTGTCTATGGCGCATAAAACGTTCGGACGGAAAACATTAATAGTCGGAAAAAATAATTAGATTAATTCATTAAATAATAAAAAATTTCGAGTGTTTAAAAATGAAATAGTATTCTTTGGGTTTTACTAGTGTTTTTCGAGTAGTTAAAACACCTTCTCATCACACAGAGGGCATTTGGCACTTTTTTGAGGTAATTTACTGAGAGGTAGCAAACGACCTTCAGCGACAGTTCAGTTTAGTACAAAAACTACAAAATCGAAAGTACTACAATTGACGTACTTTTTTATTGCTACTTTGAGATTTCTACAGCGCCTCTATATATATTGTAACAGCATTGCACTAAATTACTATAACCGTTGCGCAATTTATAAAATAAATAAACTTTTTTTCTATCTGAAAAAATATAATTTTTATATCTAAAAGATTGAGATTGATTATAAGTAGAAACTAACTATTTTGGCGCTTATTTTTAAAGCGTCGTTGTATCCAAGTTGTCCGAAAAAAGTAATTAAAAAGAAGCGAGTAGAAAAATGGTAGCGATAATTATGCAGATGATCAAAGTTGCCCCACATTACGGTACCTACCACTAGGTACCCCGAGAATGGATTAAATAAAATAACTTATGAATCCTCTTGATTTCGAACGCTGCTTACACGCATTTTCTGCAATTTCATAAGTCAAGTAAATCCTTGGACTTGCCTTCCTCTTCAATGATGCATGGGCATCTGAGAACATTCATTCATTAGCCGCCATTATCTCGACACCCGTGACGCCTTATGGTCAGGCGAGATGGGATATCAGTGTCAGATTCCAGCCTCTTCAACGTCTTGAAGAACCAAAAGATCAAAGGAATACGGACGGAAGAAGTGGGATAACCATTTTTTTAAATACAGGAACAGTGAACGAGTTTCCTTAATGTAGAGCAAAGGTTTAAGCTGAGGGCTGATTTATCTATTTCGCCAAAAATTAAAAAAAAAACTTAATATATTACTACAAATATAGGGCTAGATGAAATCCGTTGTTTACCGATCAAGGCAATTTATAAACTCCAGTGTGATGAATGCAACGCTATATAAACGGTGTCCGGGGTAAAGTGCGCTAACTTCAGGAGGTGATTCTACATGATGATAAAACCCTGATTTAATAGAACTAATACGATTTCATTGCCCTGGTCGCGGTAACAATAGACTGACTCTACCGTTCTACTATAATAACACACATACATTATCACATTATTACTCACCAATCAGTCGATTACACATTTTGGGAAATGAACATGCTAACATCGGCGACATTTATTTCTTAAAATTAGCGCAATATAAACATGCACTCAAAAATAATTTTTCCATAATGTAACGTTATATACGCAATATGGACATGTTGAAATGAAATGATGATATTTCTCATTGTTCTTTTTTTGTTATTTTTGGTTGTGATACACAAAATAATTGTATGTTATTTTTAAGTTTAAAACTACTATAATGTAATAATATTATTTTTCTTACTTTGTACTCTATTATATGTTTATTTATAAAAGGCAGTATAGCCGTTTATGTATTTAAAATAAAATAAAAAGTAAAAAAGATAAATAACTTTTTTCGAAATTCCAATTACTCCCACCGCGAAACATCAACGTTTTGCCGCACAATATGTTATTTTGAAATATATACTTACCAAAAGTTGTATTATTTTACCATCTATTTTTTTTTCCCAGTACAGGTGTAGATTAAAAAAACTTGTTATTATCAAAAGAGCAACTAAATATAACCAAATTGCCAGTTTCTGGCGTAAAGTCTGAGGAAAAAATAGATGTGTTGTCGCTCAAACCATTCTTAAAACCAGAGAATGCAGAATGGTATAAGAACATACATCTTTCGATGAAAATATTGGTCCAGTAGGTTATATCCATCCTAGTACATCGGCAACTCATAAAGACAGTCCTGAAAACGAGCTTTTCGATACGTCCATATTTTAGGTCAAATGGGTGATGATATCCTTCCTAGTACATCGGCAACTCATAAAGACAGTCCTGAAAACGAGCTTTTCGATACGTCCATATTTTAGGTCAAATGGGTGATGATATCCTTCCTAGTACATCGGCAACTTATAAAGACAGTCCTGAAAACGAGCTTTTCGATACGTCCATATTTTAGGTCAAATGGGTGATGATATCCTTCCTAGTACATCGGCAACTCATAAAGACAGTCCTGAACACGAGCTTTCCGATACGTCCGTATTTTAGGTCCACTAGGTGATATACATCCTAGTACATCGGCAACTCATAAAGACAGTCCTCATAAGGTTTAGCCAGCGTTAACAATGTAAGCGCACGAAAATTTTTTTTTACGACTTGATTACAAAACATCGAATTTTCTCTACTTTCTATAAATATAACGTGCATTTATTATACATATCAACCTTCCGGAAGAAATTTTCTAAATGATAGTAAAAACTGTGTCAAAATCCGTTGCGTAGTTTAGAAGAACTAAGAGCACAAACAGGCAGACGCGGATAGCAACGCCGGGTAACGTCAGATAGTATATTTTAAATAAACGCTAATTTAACCAAGTCTACTAATATGCTATGTATGTACATGTATCTCTTACTTTTATAATCTCTCTAGAGTTTCTGTTCATTTTATACTTCCTGATGTCATTGAATTTATTGTTTATGGTATATTTAAAACGTTTACATTAATAAATTACGACACGACAGGCGTCAGGGGAACCTTTTTTTTCGCATAGAGGCATGAAAAAACTAGTGTCATAGCATAAATGAGTGCATTAAGAACAAGGGCCATGTTCACAATAAAAATATCATAAAATAATATGTGAATTAATCAGCTGTAATATAAATTAACTCAATAAATAATTTCAAAATGATTAGACAATCTCAACGCTTCACAAGATCGTAATGCGGTGTAGAATTTACCAGGCTGGCTTTGTTTAAATTATAATGGTTTGGTGAAGGTAACTTATACTCTATTGTACATAATTGAATAACCTACTTGTCCCTTATCCTAACCATATTTAGCGCTAATCTAAATGACGCGGTGTAAACCTTTAAGATTTATGGTACAGAGCCTACGGAGAGAGAGGAAATTATCGATTTATCATCATTACCTGCAGACTATGTTGTGGAAATATATCTAAACGAATATAATACTGATGCCGAGATCAGTGGTCTCTACGCAAATAAGAACTTTAGAGGACGGGTAAAGATATCAAATTTAAATCACAACTATGTTCTTTAAATGTTATGCTATTTTGTTTCTGAGGTCACCATTAGGTTATAGTTAGTTTTGTGTAAGTTAAGTAAGCCGTCACCAGCGTGTTGTTGCAGGCCATTAGCCGCATCCCGGCTCCTGCAACCCAGTATCTCATCAAGGTCTTGATTCTCGACGAAGTCATTCCACTAAATTTTCATAATGTTTGCTCGCTTTTGCCATTATGAAACTCGTTGTTCGAATGGAATGACTTCTGACGTTTGGCGTATGGAATTCTGAATCTTCGACATGATACAAGAATATGAATATCGACCAATGTATGTACTTTCGACAGCGATTGCGAGCGGCCTGGATTGGAGAATCGATACCCTGATCGACGAATCCATTCAATCGTTGCTACGTGAATTATTTGCTGCTGTATCTCCTATATTTGAATATATTGCTGTATGCGTTGTTATATTAGATCCGGAATCGCTCCATCGAGCTGTTTCGGTAGTACCGTGTCTCACAGATATACCAAATATGTGAGGAGATCAATACACCATGATCAGTCCACGTGCCCTATATGAGATGCTGTAACGAAATCAAGAAGCCAATGTCTACTAATATGCTGATTTCTGGAATTCACTGGGTTGACGACCGACGGCTTCCGATCACCTGGATGGAGGAATTTCCAAAGATCGGAACGAAGCGATTGAGTTCAACAGAGGGCGACATAGTTTGGACTAGATTCTATTACACACTATTGGAATTCAACGGAGGACAGCCTTGTCTTAGAAGGATTCTTACTACATAAAGCGTAATTTTATGTAATTCAGTTGTGGTAAAACAGTTGACTTTATGCAGTCAATAAACACACCTTTCATAATCGATGTGTTGTTATTTTCCTACGCCTCGGCGGCTACTGCATTGTGAAAACTTACCGATATAAAATACTGTTAATTTATTAAAAATCTTTCCTGTTAAAAACGGGACTGCAGGCCTGTAACGAATGAATTGACAGAGTTCCTAACAAAGTATCAGATAAAAGCGATTTTTTATGAGGACGGCGGAACACGTGTTCATACAAATATTTATATTGATATTGACATACTTCTTCTTCTTTCGTATGGTGGGGGGTCAGAGGGGGACATCTAGATCTGCGAGCCATTTTAGGGCCTCAGGCGTCGCCATGTGGACCTCATCAATCCCGCCGGGGAATGAATGGAGCGGGCATTCGTTGACCACATGTTCGGTAGTCTGCACCGCACCACATTCACACATCGCCGACTCTTTAAGGCCCCATCTGTGCATCATGTGGGCACAGCGGCTATGGGAGCACCTTAACCTATTGATGGCGGACCAGGTTTTGCGAGGCAGTGAGAACCCAGGCTGTCTCTCGGTGGGGTCCTGTATGAGATGGGCATTTCCCACGTTGGCCGTTTGCCACTCAAGTTTCCACCTATCTTCTGGGGTGAGAGGTAGTCGGAGGAGCCTCTCTCCTTCCGCCCAGAAGGGCTTTCGGGACTTCAAGCGGCATGCCGGGTGGGAGACGACATCTTCGTGTAGAGGTATTGCGCTTTTTTGCAGCGCCTTCTTGTATTCCCTCAGTGTTGCAATTTCTCGCCATACTGATATTGTAGCATTTCGTCATGATATTTATTAGGAAAAGAACACGTGTTCTCGATATATTCTGAATGACAAATATTTTATCAGGAAATAGGCATGCTATACTTTTTTAACATGATCATTTTTCTCCGTGTGATGATGTCAGCATAATTCTTCAGTAAAGTAAGAAGACATGACCATAGTCGAAGGCCCACAGATAAGATTAATGGTCTGGAGTCTCGTCTTAAAATTTCCTTTAGATATTTATTCCTTCCTCCCCAACATGTGCATGTCTCCTGAAGTGGTAGTGTCAATAGTCCAATGTTACTGGCTGGCTCATCCTCTACAGAGGTGTGCTCAAGGGTCCCAAGTCAAGTTAAGCGGGATATTTGTATGCCGTCTGTACGGTGTAATTATTATTCCGCGTGGGCCGACGGTCGCACCCAACGAATGAGCATTTCGCAGGGAAAATTATCATTGTCATCAATTGATTATACATACATGTAGAATGCCCATCGAATGAGACCTTCGCTAGATGGTTGATGCAAATATTCCAAGAACTTTTATTAATATATTTTTTTTAACTAAGTTGGGGAGAGCAACAACAGAGGCTGCGCGAGGAGAGGCTGGGCCTGCAAAGGACGAAGGCCGCTGGAGTAACATAGTTCAGGTACGCCTGGAGGCGCCTAGTAAAATCGATGGGTCCCCGACAAGAGGAAGATGATGATAATGATGATAAAATAAAGTAAACACTGGAAATGACCCAGAGGCAGAACGAAGAAGATTTGATTGGTGAATCAATTGATATGCTTATTGTGTTCAATAAACATTAAAATTACAAATAAATAACAGATAATAAATACCAACCGTCGAATAACTATGTATAATCCTTATTAAACTATATTACCTCCAAATTCTACAATAACTTTGAATGTAGATTTCAAAAAATTTTCTGCAATTTGCAGCAAAGGATAGTAGTAAATGATCTAACATTTTTATACATAGAATTTTACATATTTGTAATAAGCATAAGGGTAAATGTCGTTAATTATCAAGTTTATTAAAATTTTAAAGATTAATCTCTTCCAGTAAATCAATTAATTAATTAATTAATTAATCTATTAATTTCTTCCAGTAAATTAATTTCTTTCCAGTAAACCGCGCTGTCAATGCGAGAATTCCTGCAATTATCCGTCCCCCTTTGTTAACCTCCCACTTAAACACCTAAATTATATTTTTTGTGTATTTATCTGTCAATATTTTGTATCATAGGTTAGTTTTAATATTCTCCTGACGAAAGAAGGGTGCTTCCGAAACCGGTAGAGTGCAATTAAAATTAAAGTGGTCTAAAACAAATTGATATCTTATATTGCATAGAATTTTAAACAATAACATTGACTGTACCGAACTTCTGTCCCTTATTCATTTTAAAATACCTTTGAGATGTACCCGACATACAATGCTATTCCACACGCGTAATTACAAAACAAATGCAGCATCTAGATCTTCATACCCTAAATAATATTTGTCTTAACTCAAACATTGACATTGTTTCGGATTCTCTGCCCAAATTCAAACGTGGCAATAATATAAACTGTTCAATGCGTTTACTAAAAATAATAACAATATATAATAGTAAAACAAAAATGTGCAAAAAAACAACATTAAATAAATTAAATAATTACATTGAAAAATTCGCATAGATCCAAATCAATATGGCTTCCAAAGAAAAAACAAATACTGAAAAACTACTGCAAGATTTTTTCAATTACATAAATAATCAATTAAATAATAAATGAAATATTATTGTTTTATTTATCGATAACTCTAAAGGTTTTGACACAATTAACTCTAAAAAACTGCTAGAAACTATAGAAAAAATTGGAATACGAGGAAATGTGTTAAATTTATTTAAAGATTATCTTAGAGATAGAAAAATATGTACCAAAATAAATAATACTTTAAAAAAAAAAACAAAAAATATATCTGCAGGAGTTCCACAAGGTTTCATATTGGGACCTACACTGTATATAATTTATGTATAAATTACTATAATGAAAAAACTTTTCTCTTTTGTTAAACATTTCATAATCGCAGATGATACGGCATTGGTCATATCACATAAAGATCTAAAAATTGCAATAGAACTTATGCAAATTGACTTTAATCAACTTTGCAAATGGTCACATGGTGCAGGACTATTAATAAATGCTATAAAAAAAGCAAAGTAATGCATATAAGATCACCTTATGCCAAATTTCAATTCAATCCTAATATTATTTCTCATAATTTTTATTGCATCCATAAAAATTTCCCAATTAATTGTAAATGTGAAGGCTTAGAATAAGTAACGGAATATGTCTATTATGGTGTTACAGTAGATTGCTTTTTCAAATGGGACAAACATATTTTAAAAAAACCAGTAAAAGACTCAGATCAATTGCTGGCAGAATGTGCAAATTTAATTTTTTCCTATCAATTGAAACACTTAAAATAATTTATATGTCAATGGCAATTATAAGATATGGATTGACAATATTGATATATGGGGAAATGCTACTATAACCAATGTGAAACAAGTCCAAGTTGTACAAAACGCCATTGTAAAGTTACTAGTCCCTTATATTTTCAAACAGAGTAATAACACACCGTTGCTGTTTCAGAGTGCTAAAATTTTACCTGTTAAGGCTGGCAAAAAATTATAATTCAGCATATATTTACCCCGCAGCATAAAGAGAAATTAGAACATAAATACAGCACTAGATTCACGCGCAATGACGGGTTAATAGTTCCGAAATTTAATAATAAGTACGGACAGAGAACGTTTGAATACAACATACCGAAGATATTTAATTTATTACCTGACACTTTAAAGTAATGTAAGTCTATGAATAAGGTTAAATATATTGTGAAAAATTGGCTATCGGAAAAAATATTTACTTTAACATGTATGAAAAAATTTTGAATCTGTAGATATAAGATGTAAATTATAACTTCTAAAATGTATATGAAACTAAACTTTAAGCACCCGTTCACAAGCCAATTCAATTGGCTTAGCAGGACTTGTTCGTTGATATGTATTAACTATTCATTCAATAAAAAAATTAAAAAAACTCACAAAAAAGTTTCGAAAAGAAGGGATTCGAGAAATATAGTTCTGCCGGCGATCTCTAAAAAATATGTCCGGAATCTTGCCACTACAATGGATATTATATACTTAGCCGACATAATTGCACAAGAAATTGAAGGTTAAGATGGTGCGTTGGAAAGGAATATTGAAAGTTTCGGGGTTTCTTACATAGACAGTGATTGACATTATTTTTTATGGTGGTCAAGAAGGAAGATTCTTCACGGTTATTTATAATTATGTAAATAAATTTGATGTAATTTTTGTTAATGATTTTGTGCATGACGTTTAATTAATTGAAGTTAGTTGAATGAGTCATCAAGCCTACTTTTGAAAAGAAGCGTCCTTATTAAATGTTAAAGACAAAAAGCGAAAAATATATATTTTTTAAAACTGTCGAAGCAAGATGAGAGAATGTTGTGGATTACTAGGAATAATTTACAAAACCAATCCTGTATCAGACTTTCTCCGAAGTTTTTTTTTGCGTTTCTCGTCAAATCATTTCCGCTAAATTTCCAACAGCTGCCCAATAGTAACCACCAATAATTACAGTAAGCAATCATCGTGTGAAAGCAGGCATTAGGATTATTACCAGGTACCGATTAGCAGAAAGATATGAAGATACGCGGTAAGGTGACTCTTCGGGTCACGATGCATCACCTATTATATATGTGGCCAGCTCTCACTTTTCCATGCAGGTTTTTATTACAAGCGACCACTCTGCATACTATATAGGATGGGATATCTCGCGAATGCATTGTGTAACTCTAACAACTGAGCTATCAAATTAATCTTCAGATCCCACCGACCAGTTATTTCAAGAAACAGAAATTATGGAACCAAGACGGATCTATTGTATTCAATGTCTCAAATTTATATTTACACGTCCTATCAATTTCACCAAAAACACAAATTGCTCTAGCCAGAGACATACCACATGCGTGTTCACAGTCCCTCACTGCAAAACTAGGCTGGGCCAAAGGCACATCAACTATATTGCCCCAAAATTGTTCAATTCTTTACCCAATTCCATCAACATGTGTCAAAACCTGAACTTATATAAGAAAAATGTTAAAAGTTGGATAAGAAATAATTTCGAAGCGAGTAACTTTTTTTCTATAATTTAAGCTATCTGTTTCTAAATAACTAAAATACCACATGTCTTTCTGTAAATTAAAGATTAATTTCTGTAAATCAAAGAAATATACATGCATCTATGTTTTATGTGTGTGTGTGTGTGTGTGTGTCTCTGTGTGTGAGAGGGTGTGTGTGTGTGTGTAAAAAAAACTAATCGCATTGATCTCTATAGATACTTTATACAAGTTTAAAAAAAATATTTTAAACACCACTGTTTTATCCTTACACTATAATACCCACGCTCAGGCTTCTCCTTTGTGGGATTTTTTTGTTACTCTTTCATTCTATATTACTATGTATGTACCTGAATTGTATCTATATGTATCAAAAATTTTGTTAATAAAAAAAAAAAAAAAGATCGATCTGCTTCCTCTTCCCTGTCACTTCAGCCTCAACATAAGTTAATAAATTACAAAGCGTTTTTCAAAATTTTTAAATAATTTACTGGAAGCAGAATTTTTCAAAGAGAACCCAGATATTATTAAAAATAATAATTTGGCGGTGTTTCTCTGCTAACTTCGGTTCAATGACTCCTAGAACTGGGATTTGCTGTGATTTTCAAAACTGGAACTGATTGTGGGAAGGATCCTGAAAAGCTAATTAGTAGGTACTTGCCAAAATTAGTTTATTAATTAATTGTTCCATATTTTAAATGTGTATTTCTTCTGTTAAAATATTTGGCAATGGTCGTAATTTTACAAGTTTATTAACGGTGTTTATTCTAAAGATAAATTTCTGATCGTCTTGAAAGGGAGGGGAGTTGAAAGGTAATACGTGGTCGAGGGGTGAGGCTTTCGACTAACAAGCCGAAGATTGCGTGTTCAAATTCACCAAATAAAATTTACCTAACATAATAGAGCAACAAGACAAATTTTGAAATATAACAAATATAAATCAATACAGAAAATGCTTAAGGAATTAGATACAATGGGTGTTAAACAAAGAGTTTTCTCTGACGTTTTATTTTTTTAAATTTACTACTTAACTTTAATAATAATATTTGAATAATTTGTATAGCGCCGTTTTTGTGCAAAATCACCTCAACTTTAACATACTTTAGAGACAAACAGGATTACAACAAAAACGTCCACATATCTACAAAATACAAGACAGAAAGAAAACACAAGACTAAAACGATTGACCGCTTAAATTCATTGATATATAATTAATTAAATAAAAAAATATAGAATTGTTTATTGTTAAAGGCATCCAAATGTTTAGCTTAGTTCCCAGAGAAATTTAAAATCTACCTTTATTAAGCATATTTAAAGAAAAATGTTAAAAATATGCTTGTAATGTATTAGAAATAAATGTAAAAATTTGTTTACATTATTATATATATAGGTATATACATGAGGTGGTACAATTTTAAGTTTAGTAAATAAAAATCACAGGCAATCAGAAAGATACAAAGATACGCGATAAGGTGACTCCTTAGGTCACGATGACATCACCTACGAGTATTACCTATATAGACATAGTATTATAATGGCCGGCTTTTACTTTTCCTGCGAGTTTCCATTACAAGCGACCATTCTGCACATACAATTTCTGCATACGGCATTCCTCGCTAACGTATTATATGTAATTAAAAGAGGCAGGGAGGATGTCATGCGAAATGCACAACAAGTATCATGTTCTGTTTGAATATTTCTGCAGTGTTGTGAAGACTTGATTTGGAGACTCGATCGATGACCTTTTCGACGACATTGTAAACTGCGGGGAGTATCAAAGCGGCTGTTGCTTCCGAATTACAGCTTCAGGTGGAATGTAAATTAATTAAAACGATGAGAAATTAATTGGTTTTGCTTAAATTGGGTGATAGTTGTGTAAGGAATGAACAAAATACGGAAAGAAGTAAAACACAGTGACCAATCGCTTACCAAAAAGGAGCACACAACACAATCACAATATAATGAGATCCACCGCGATTCCTCGACGTGTAATTATCGAGACAACACAACGAATGAATACTTAAACGATATTAATAACTTTCAATATAGTCAACTTCCTTCTTTTCAAAGATTGTGTGTACGATAAAACATCAACAACTTGCTTCCAGTAATTCAATAATCATTCTGTTATTTCAAAACAAATGCACGCGAATTTGCACCATTTGTTTTTACGATTGTTCCAAATTTCAAACACTTTTCTAGCAAGGTGATAGTTAGGGATAGGTAGGAACTGGATAAATGACATTCCGGTAGGAACTGTGCATATTCTCATTTCAAAACCAAACGATAGCTATGCAATGAACGTTATAAGTTTGGGTGTGTGGGTAGAAATTGCGCGGCGCTGCTGTGCGTACATACGATTTGCCGTAGGTAGTATGTGTGAACGATGTTGGCGACACTTTTATATGTGCAGTTTCATTCTAATAATGCGTCAGTTTACTGCAAGAAGTCATTAAGTGACATTTTTTGTCAAAACTAAGTAAGTACCTATTTTGTCATGCTTTATACAGTAAATACCTCATTATGTCAAATAACACGTGGTTTATTATTTTTAATGATGAACTACAATTGCACAACGTCTAATTATAAAAATAATATTGAAAAAATCAAGAGATTATCAAACACACCTAATTTTTGAAGAATTTAAAGTATTAAAATTTAATGATCTTGTCCAAAAAAACATAATAACTCAAATAATAAAAGAAAAACAAAATCACAGCTTTTTAACTGAAAGTCGTACTCGTCAAAAACATATATTTCCAACACAAAAATGTAACACCACTTTTACTCAACATCATCACATACATCTAGGGAAAAAATACTTCAACAGCCTACCCGAAAATATCAGAACAATAGAAAACGATAAACACCTACTAAAAGCAATTAAAGAGAAGTTCAATGTAAAAATACCAAAATGATGAAACTATCTTTTTAAGACCGGTCGGTGGCCGAGTTGACATCTCTGATAAAAAACTGATATTTTCCATGTTCCTTTTCAAAGTACCAGCCTCGGTTTCATCCCTCCCCACATCGTTAAGCGTTACTACAATTATTATACAAAATAGTTTCACTAACTCCTCTCCTCTCCGGACATCTCCTACAATATCTAGTGAAATCTAGTGTTGCCAGATGGTCCTGATAAAAAAACTGAACATTTTTTATCAAAGGAATGATTTTGTTTTGTACAATTTTTCGAAAATCAATATTTCCTTTGATAATCATCAACCCCTTTGGTTTTGGCCAAAACAAACAGAAAAAATCACCGAAAATTTCTGAGGGTGAACACAATGAAACACTGTAAACATTAAAACTTATATTTATTACTGCTATTGGTAAGCATAAAATTACCTTTTAATATATTTGTCAATAGATGCTACACCTTTAAATAATCGTTTATTGCCTGAAATTGTATCTTTAAATTCAGTGCAACTGACATTTAAATTGAAGAAAACATTTCATTCACTTTTTATGGGGGAGTCCATACATTACCCATTACACTAAAAACTCTTTCTACGAAGGCATTGGAGACGGGAAAACTGCACACATATTGTAAAAACAAAAACAAAAATTTAAAAAATAAAATAAAAATCTAAGAAACTAAACAAATAATACCCCATCCCATACACACAAGCAATTGCTTATTATGGGAGAACATTGAAAAATAATAAATAATAATCATATCATAATATCTTTTATCTTATTATTAGTGAAATATATATATGTTTACCACACATTGTAAATTTTTTTATTGAATAAATATAATTTTAAAAAAAAATAAAAAAATTGTACTTACCATTTTCGACAGATTTGAGCAAGTCTTGCTACCACCCGCCAGAAAAGCTCACGGCTTTTGCTCTGTAAATTATCTCGTGAGTGACGTATATATGTCACGTATTTCCAAAAAAACGGACATTCTATTGTCCGGTTTTACAAAATTTTGTAGGCCGAACAGCCGTTCAAAAAACCGTACTGTCCGGTCCACAACCGGACATCTGGCAACCCTAGTGATATCACATAAACACAAAATAGCATGTTGCTACCGAGAGAGTAGAATTCTGGATAACTTTACGACAAGGAAACAATTATAAATTGACTCTAGTCTTACTTCAGATTCCGGTTGAGTTGTAGCGAGCTTAAATTCAATTAAATTGAGACGGGTGAAGAGACATGAACCGGTTTCACCTGAATAAAGGAGCGAAACGTATATTTTATGTGTAACTGGGGTCAAAGTTACCAGCTGTAAACATGCTATTGATGGGACAGAAGAGTTATTCGAAAACAGTATTCGAGTCGTGTAAATAAAGAGGTAAGACACCCATTGGGATTATCATCGACAACATCTGGGGTCAAGAAGGTGACAAATGGATGACGTAAATGAACAGAGAACGAACATAATTGAAAAACGATAAAATTCACACAGGTGAGGTTAAATAAATCCCCCATAAATTAACTTTCCAATTTGCTTTGGGTATGTTCCTGTAGTCCTGGGAAGGCCCAAAACGCATCGAGCGCGCCTTATCACGGAGGCAATTGAAATCCACGGGGCTAAGCTTATACACGGAGAAAAATGCGTATGGCATTTTTATCAAGCTGCTGGTAAAAATGTGACTGCACGATCGTCTATCTAAATAAATAAAAATGTTTATTTTTAAACAGCGATGTTTTTGCGACAGACTACAGCTAGCTTCCTAATAAAATATTAGTCTTTCAGAATATATCTGAACATGTGTACACGCAGGCGGCCTTGGCGAAAAAAATACAATGAACGATATGCGAAAATATTATTATTTTTAAGAACACGTGTTCCGACTTCCTAATAACATTTTCGTGCTTTTCTGATATTTTGTTTTGATATTTGTCAATTCATTCGTTATAGGCCTCCAGTCCCGTTTTTATTAGGAAAACGAATAATTTGACCAGATTTTTAATAAATTAACAACATTTTTTTTTGAAAACCGTTCTCTCGGTTGTACTACTAAAACCCATTTCACAGGTACCTTAGCAGAATATTTTAGAATGAATATCATCCTCTATAAATTAATATCATGCGAGATTCCTCATAGCTCGATGAATATTCGAAATCCATACTGATAAAAGTAGGCAATTTAAGTATGCAATTATTTACGTAAATGTCTAATTTGATATGAGTCATTACTAGCGCTTATGTCTAAAAAATGAACAAGTTCCAAGCCTATCAACGATTAAGCGGCCGAATTAGCTCGCTTAAATTTAAGCGAGGATTCAAGTACTTAGCTAGCATAAAGAACAACTGATATACTGAAAGAAAAATCAACAAAACTTTCTCCAAAGCATAAAATGGAACATGATACATAGAGCCATAACGAATAACTGATAATCCCAAATCAATAATACAAGTCGTTGTAAATAAAATCAGTTACTTTAAAAGCAGGTGCGATTATGCGTGAGTTGAAACAAAGCATAAAAGAAACATTGCAACAATAATAAAAAGAAGTTCAGCGAAACAACATCAAAAGGAGCCCGGCCGAGGTATGCGGCCGTAATATTATGTCCGACACTAATCGTTCCACACTCGGCCGCAGGGTAATTCAGTCGAATTACCTCCCTCACTCACACCTGCAATAACTCCAAACATAACTTAACAACCTACCAAAAAAACAAAGCAAAATAACCCGTGGATATAATAAGAATAAGGTTTATTTTTGTGCAAGGCTTTAGCAGCACATGTGTAAATGTGATGGCCGGCGCGGGTGAGAGAATACACGCTAAATTATACCTTAAAGCTACGTCACGCAAGACGTATTTCTTTTTACATTGCACACATATGTGCCCTTTCACAAAATCATTTTAAGGGAAACTAAAAATTGAGCAAGTTCCAGTAGAAAGTGTAATGAAAAAGGGTTCTTTTGTTGATAAGAAATAAGGTCGATATTTTATCGGGCGTAATGGCGGAGATACGCGTTTTTAAATCCTGAGCGGCACATAAGTGTACAATTATAATATTGATGCTGTAAGCACGCATACTATCGCACGGTATTATACAGGGTCATCGCACCCTTATGTGCGAAGAGTGCTATGCACGGGGGGCGGCGAAATCAAGGGGGTCTCCTTAATTTGTCACTTAATTTTTCAGCTAATTCACAAGTCTTCATGATGTTATCATTAATTTCATATATAATCTTATTAACAAGTTTTATGGCCCTGAACTGGTCACTTAGGGTTCAAGACGATGCAATTTACTCATTAAATTTGAAAAACATTACAAAATTCAAATAGTTAAGGCTTTTCAAAATTGATAACATAGATACAGGATCGAGCGAGTCAATAGAAGGTTTGTTAGAAATGTTGCTTCCGTTAAAGAGACTAAATTGTTATCGTTTCGATCCGTTTCAGTCCTCAGACACTATTGGGTTCTTGTATTCGACGAGGGAATCAATAATGTACTACTTCATAGTCCTCCGAACTATACGAGTTTTTTTTTACCTTTTGGAGGCTTTTCAAATATCAATCTAACAATCATCCGTTTAAAAAAATTATTGGTGCACTACACACGACAAAAGGTCATTAATGTACAATAAAATAATGTTGGACACATAAGTGGTCCCTGCGGAACGCCAGCACTTATTGAAAATGAAAAAGAGTTGAAACCGTTAACAGTAGCTTGATCGCTGGGAAGGGTTTTTATTTTAATACATCAAATAGAAACACACATAAAAAAATAACGGATTAGAAGAAAAAAAAATAGCCAACATCATAAAACATACTAATTTCGGTTGTGTGTGTGTTCTGTGTAACTTTGGTTCAATGAACTCTGGAATTAGGACTCACTTTGAATGTAAGTGTCATTTTCAAAATTCGAACTGATTGTGTAAAGAATGGAGTCAAGTGATAAAGTACTAGTTATGCCATCAATAGTGAGTGGAAGAAACTAATATGTTGGGTGGTCGTGGACGTCAGTGCACGGAGAAAAGTTACTGACATAAAATAACGCAAATTTATTAAAAATCTCCAAGTTGTTCGTATTCCTGTTAAAAACGGGACTGCAGGTATTTAAAAAATGAATTGGCAGATTTCCCAATAAACTATTAGTAAAAAACGAATGTCTCACGGCGATGTTACGACACGGGTTTCGTGTTATTAAAGTTTTTAATATTTTCGTATTTCGTCATCAATAACAGGATAAACGCAGCTGCTTGAACATGTGTTCCGATATATTATGAAAGTACTAATATTTTATTAGGAAAAAGCCTGCTATCACCTTTTGAACAGGATTTTAATTAAACAGTAATATTCATTTTTCTCCGTGTGGGCTGCATTTATTTTCGCACACAGATAATACGACAAAACCTCGCTGCGGCCCTGCACAAAAGGTATGCAAGAACGGGTCTATGCAACATAACAGGTCTCGTGTGGGAAAGCAAAGAGGATAAGATGAAACTTTATCAACTGAGACATATTTATTATAATTACAACGCGAGGAATATCAGATTTCGTGATGACGTTCGGACGAAAAATCAAACAAAGTAACTGCAAACACTATCTCCCTCATAAATATTAAAAGTGTTTTTAGTTTTATTCCAACTTAAACATCTATACGACTTTTTGCATGGCATGAACCGGTTTCGTCCTGCTGAGGACATTAGCACAGCGTAATGGAATGAACTTCGAGAATCAGCAATGCGAGATATTGTGGTTTGTCATCGAATTCCTATACAAAGGACTTGAAAAACCTTGATGTTTGGATCTGGTCATCTATGTCAAGAGAGATAGATCGTGGACAGATAGGGTGACTAAACTGAATATTGTAGAGGTTGTTCATTGAATGGCCAAAAATAAATTAATTAGAGCTAAAAATATGAAAGATACAATAACTTGATCATATCATGAAGAACTACAGATGCAAGAATATTTAACTGCTAACCATAGAGCTACATCTAGAGGCGGTACTGCGTACTAATATTTAGTCAAAACATGTTCCGCTATTAGAACGCGATAAGCGGTGCGCGTAAACCAGATTCAGTAGTTTTAGTTGGAGTGTTGGTGGTCAGTTGGAGGTTTAAAAACCTTTTTTTTCGCTTCGTATCTCATCTAAATATAATACATCGATGCTGATAACTAACAGATACATTGTCCCAACTTCTCCTAACCGTCTGGAGACAATGAAACTGTGGCATCCTTTATTGGAGTGTGAGACTGAAGGTAGTGGGGAGGGGAAGGAGATGGGGAGGAGGGAGATGGGGAAGTACCTGGCTGTTCAGATCCGGTCACCAAATTCGGCTAAAGCCATTTCAAGCAACGTTTCAATTCAAAATGATGGTTTTACACCAGGGTGAAACTGAGAGTATCTTCCACTCCGGAAAATGCCGCAAATACACTTTTTTGTACGAATTAATTATGAAATAATACAAATTAATTAAAATAAATTTACTTGCATCGCAGGGATTTGAACCGGCAATTTTCGGATTGCTAATCGAGAATCTTACCCTTCGACCACGGAGGCCGTCAAATTAAAACAAATATAAAAATATGAAATGTACACCAACTTGATCACGTCACTAGTAATGACAAATGCAAGATTATCTAACTGGTATGTAATGTGACACTCACTGATAAAAAAAGATTGCTAATTTATTAAGAATCTCTTTAATTTATTCGCTATCCGCTTAAAAACGGTTTGCAGGCCCTTAACGAATGAATTGATAGGTTTACTGATAAACTTTAAGTAAAATAACAATGAATTTTCACGTTGTCGGAACACGTGTTCATAAAAATACTAATATTTTTATTTTTTTTTCGAAGAAAGACTAATAAAGTGATGTAAACTAAGTTATTTGACTTTTCAATTTAAAAAAAACCTAATATTTTCACATTCCGTCAAACGCAAGTGCATGATCACGTGTTCCGATATTATTAAAAATGTACTAAAAGTTTATCAGGAAGCGGCCTGCAGTCCCGTTTTTTAACCGGAATACCAATAAATTGAATAGATTTTTAGTAAATCACCAATACTTATTTTTCTACGTGTAATAATTAAAAAGAAGAGATACAAAGCAGACACGCCCATTTATACGTGGGTATTTTATAGATTTTACATGAATGTCTCTGTAATACCTTTAGCCACACATTCATAACACTTACATGTAGGTCGATATACTAATTTATTTACTCAAAGGCGATGTTCTATGGATACAATAATCAATGTACGTAAAAATATTATTTGCTCGGTTTTTACATCAAATCCACACAGGAGGCCACGAGGAAAATAATTTCTTTTAGGGCCTATGTCATCTTTGTAGAAATTTTGTGGAGGGTCTTTTTAATGAAAGGGAGGAGAGAAAGTTCTGGGAAGGAAAAAGGTGTGAGGGGTGTGTAGGAATCTGGGGCAATCGTTAGCTCTTACATTGACAACTGCAGTGATAAGTATGTAAAACTGTACAACAGTCATTTTGACGTATATTTAAATTAGATCCCCGAGATCAAATGACATCCTCAGGGACAACGCAGGAAGTCATGAAGAGAAAAGTATTAATTAGATCAACAAAGAATTTAGATTAAGCAAGAAATGACCAAAGTGATCTACCACCTTATCTGTAGATTAGTTTAATTAGTTAGTTAGTAAAATAAAAGGTATAGCATCAAAGCCTCCTGATGGGGTGAGCATGTGATCGTTACACCACGAAGGCAGATTGGTCTTCAAAAGCTTCCGAATATAGCCTTCACCTTCAAAGTTGTAAGTAGTCGGCTTTATCTTTTCCCACCAATTTTGACCATAACGGCAACCCTGGATTTCCAAAACTCTTTGGGTCACTCACACGTATGCAAATACAGGGTCATCAAAACATCCGGTATTCGATAGTTGTGCTGAATATTTATTGCACGAACCAAAAAAAGATTAACCGGAAAAAGTTAAAAGTAGCCAAATGAAATTTCACGAATGAAAGTGAAAACGATGGTACAAAACAAATAGCTATTGGACATGCTGTTGGACGTGGACGGCAGAATATGGTCAATTTGAGAAAATTATTAAAAACACGATATGATTGTTGCTAGGAGAATATCACTAAAAGGAGAAAACGAGCTAAACATGTTCAACCGGAGAATTTGGTCAAAGGGATAGTAACTAACCAACTAAACAACACGCCGTTTCTCGGCAGGGATAGGCAGAGAGGGCGGACCGCTAAACAACTTGGTATTGGCATTTCTTGCCTCATTTATATTCATACATACTCTTCTATTATTCTAACGCCCGACACAATGTCTCAGTGTATCAGTGCCATGTTCTCCTGGGCGTCCCCGATTTCTTTCAAAATTCCACATTTGCGTCATATTTCTTCGCTCATTCGTTCTCATTTATACGGCATTCAGTTTACTTTCATCCTTCCTCTGCCAGTTCCATGCTTCACTGCCTTACATCAGGATTGGTACCAGCACTCCATTGTGGAAATTTATTCTGTATTCGTAAATAAATAATAAAAAAATGTTATACGAACACGTGGTAATAGGATTTATGGGCGTAACCCACAACAAAAATTAAAACATATTTTTCTTGGATAATTTTTATTTTTATTTATTTATTTAACGCCCAGAGGGCTTTTACATGGTTGGTAGTATAATTTTAATTTGACAAATACTTTTAAACATAAAAAATAAGAATACAATTACATTTGATAAAAGCTATGCAACAAGTCACACAAACACAAGAAACAAAAACAGAAAATTACAGCTATTTGTAGGTTTACATGATGTGTTTAGGAGTATTGTTGAAATAAATGTTTTAAATGATCCACAAAACTTGCCAAGTTGGTATTGAATATGTCAACATCACCCAAGTAATGATTTCCCATGGTGTGAAGTCGTTGTATCGGAGAGTGGGCAATGTAGTTACGCTTACGTATGCTGCTGTAGAATATTGTATTTTGTCGTGTTGTTACTGTGGGTGTATGTATGTTAATAAGTTGCAGGAGTTCACAACAGTAATTGTGAATAAACAGTCCTGAAGTAACGGGGTATGACAGTAAAACACTGACCGCCCTACTAATAAAGGTGGTGAAAATTTAATTTAAATGATAAACGAGCGTAATTGTGAAAACCTTACTAACAGAATTACAAAATGAAAGCCGATCTTTTGCCGGGTAACTCACGCGCATGGCGCATGCGTCAGTCTACCGAAATGCAACGCTGCCAGATCTTTCGCAGAACATTTTTACAAGTAATAATTCGAAATAAAAATTTCACAGACTTTATTCAATGTGTATCGAAAACACCGTTTTGGATTTTTTTTTATAATGTCAAACATAAAATGGCAGAAATAAGAAAAAAATAATGGTCCCCACTCAAGGTTTATAAAAATACTAACTTCCGCGATGACCCTGCAACATGTCCAACACTCCCATATTATTTTAGTTTGGTTCTCTCGCCTCCGCGTGTAATAAATCAATCCGTGCACGGGGGGAGTGTACCGGACGCCGTAATTCCCCGCAATTACCCGGCGCTCCGTGCCCCCGCACTTCCCCCCTTACCTGTCCCCCCACTTCTGGTCGGTAGACCCGCGGCGGCGCGAATATAATACCTGCTGTTTTACCCGAAATTAGACAAAATACTGTGAATATTGGTTATAACGAGCACGCTTACTGCGATAACCCGGTTATACCGAAAAGATGACCACTATGTCCCTATTTCTCTGCACAAATGGAGAAAAAAATTGACAATCTGTTTCTGTATAAGATCGTGAACTGTCTTATTTTTGACTTACAGCTCTATTGGAAAGGGTTGCATTTCGTTGCTCTAAACGCAATACCAGATCGAATCCCTTACATAAATAGACAACATTTTAAATCGAAATGCGAACAAAACTCTTTACTCGGACGTATCTGCAAGTCTAAAAATACTACATTAAAAGATATAGATATTTTCTACTGTACACTTAAAACGTTTAATAAAAGAATAGCCTTAAAATGTATTTAAATCAAAACCATCATTTTTTTTAGATTCGTCCATCTTTTTCATTAATTTTGAACTTTTAACTATTAATATCTATTTTCTTCGTAATGTGTAATCATAATCAAAAATTTTAAATGAAATTTAACTGGATTATTTTATATTCAATATATTACATTTAAAATTAATTCACATGTATTGTATGTTTCCTAAATAAACTCAAATGAAAATAATAGCCGGTTGACGCGTGGCAGTACGAATAGAATAAATATGTCGATGTGGGTGGCTGCTTTACTCGTTATTATACAAAATACAGTGGAAATCGGTTACAGAGAGCAAGCTTATAGCGAGCACCCGGTTTTAGCGGATAAAATTCACAATTTTAGATGTAAATGATTATCACACTCCTATGCGACGGATTCATGTTGATATATTTAGTACATCAATTTCAATATATATGCATACCCTATTGAAGTTTTTTTCATCAAGTAGTGGAATATTTTAATAAAGGTATTTAATTTGATTTGACTAACACATAATAATTTTGTCAACTGAAACAGAAAAAAATATTTTGGATTTTTTTATGTTTTGTGCCTACATGCTGTGTAGATCAAGTTCAGTGATATTTTGACTTTATATTTATTTTTCTGCAATTGTTTTAAATAGTCTTTTCCTGCACTATTTTCGTGTATAATTTCGTAAATATTTTTTTTATATAAATGTATGTAAAAGCCTTAATAGGCGTGAAATAAATAAATAAATAAATGTTACGGCACATGAGTTGAACATTGGCATGCCCACCACTTACTAAAATCTCGGCTAGAAATTCTCTAAATGATTGTGAAAATCCTATCGAAGTCAGTTGCATAGTTTAGAAGAACTAAGCGTCAAAATAACAGACAGACGCGGATAGTGACTTTTTAAATATTATTTAAAGATCAGATAGGTTGATTTAGGCCAATTAACAAAATAAAAAAGTTAATCATCCATATTATTTTTAAGGTAAAACTCATCGGTGGTATACCGACTAACAGAAAAACTGGTGAGGGGTATGCAGATTACGGAGCGCAGGATAAATTGTAAACTTTTGTGCGGTATCGTTAACATCGTTATAACAGACAAATGGAAATTTTGCTCTTTACAGACGTGGTTTCGTTATTAACGCACTCGATATAACCGATTTACATTGTATTTTGTACTATTACGGGTAAAAAACCGCCATCCAAACCTATTGTATACTTGTAGGGGTTTGATGAGCATGGAGATCAACTTGTGTATTTTACGAAAAAAAACCAAAAAAGCCAAATATGTAATGGTTACATAAAAAAAATAGTTACCTAAAAATTAGCTAAAAAAGTTTAGTCGTTTATAGTTAAAGTTGGACAATATATCAAAAGAATCTGCGCTAGAAATCCACTCAAAATAATACATGGATAGGAAAAACAGATCGGTTAAAAACGGCCCAAATTAAAATTCACTCTGGGTGTTTTCCTCATTATAAATTGCCCTCAAACACCTTTCATAGAACCTCAAGTACTTATTTTGTAAAAAAAAAAATAAGATAGGTTTATCTAAAAAAAGACGCTGTCTAGATTGTATTTAGTTCGGGTTGAATCTTGCGATCATACATAAAGATAGTTGCCAATAAAAATGTGCGGTGAAAAAATGAAGACAATGTTGGTAGTTCTTATTCGAAGTATGATACAATTAAAAGTGATCGAGGGGGATAGGGTCCCATTAGCTCAGTTGGTAGAGCGGTGTCCCGGAAAGACAAGGGTCCTGGGTTCGAGTCCTAGATGTGACCGTATCATTTTCTGATTTTTCTGTTTCAAATTTTAGTTTAGAAATCGCTAATATTGTCTTCAATAATTACTTATTTTGTACTCTTGTTTATTATACACAATTCTTGAACTACTTTGTCCTACAGATTTTTTCTTTCTAAAAATGCTTCAAATTGATCTTCACGAGATCGCAGTACTTCCACATTCCATGACTTTTTTTATTTTAATTCATATTAACTCCACACAGAAGGCTCTGAGGTTAATTTTGTTTACGGGGATGCGTGGGTGGTCTTTTTTAAGGAAATTAAAGGAGTTAACCTGGGTCTTAAAAAGACCCATGAAGCAAGCAAGTCGGCAAATCATTCCACATCCGGATTCTAACTTACCACTAATTCACGAGCTTATTATTCTCACTTGTGTTTCTTCTACAGTGATAGTCAACTGGTGCTTACCTGGAAAAAAGAAAAAACAGTATTAGTATGCAAATGATACATAACAAAGGTGTATATGAATTAATTTATCGCAACCTAACCTACGCCAATCTACTCTTAATGCATATAGATTTAAACGTTGTAGTGTAAAACTAAGCTATAATCTTTCTTTCCTTGCGGCAGGAGAAGAGTCAGTTCAATAAGGGAGCTGCCGCGGAATATCATTTATCTATAAGGGATCTGTCACCTTGACAGTCACCGCGTGACCACGGCAGCCCCCAAATTGATCTGACCCCATTTCTGAGTGGGGATCCCATCATTTCAAACATCGCCTGGCTAGCAGATCACGGCATATTATCTAAGCGACGCCCACACTTAACACATCATCTGTCTGATGTGACATGTCTGCATGGGATACGCCTAAAAACGCTTGATGCATATAGAGTCGTCTGAAAGTACCTTCACGCATATTTTGATCGGTGGAGCGTGGCGAAGTCCTGTTTTAACTTGACCAGTTGGCGTTTAATCTGTCTGTAGATTCGTTTGTTACATTCCATTATTTCGGTTCAAGATGGGTGTTGTGTCTACCTTTTATACCGCCAGAGTTCGCTTGATCATGGTTCTTGCTACGAGCTGTAAAATCGGAATAATCAATATTATGGTACCTACCGGCCCAAAGAAAGTTTAAAAAAATAATTGTCATTGGACTGCCTTATTTCTTTGGACAGATTATAAAATTCATTATATTAAATTTATAAAATATTATGTTACATAAGGTAAAGTACCTACTTACAAATCTCATGATTTGAGAGGAAATGTTGGTTTTAATTTATTTAATAAGAGAATATTAGAAGCATACCTTCTTGGACGCGAGGTCTAATGTTCACAGAACTACGAGTTTAATTTCTGACACCTGATATCTCCCGCTGAAACAGAAGTCACTACAAGGGTTATTATAATGGTAATATATTTATAGACGAGCTTTACTAATGCCTAGATAAAAATATGGTGGACTTTCGCCATAAAAAATAATAATGAATACTAATACTCAAATCTACTGAACATCTTAACATTAAATACATCTTTGGCCAGAAAAACCATTCATTTTTCATTCTATATAAGAGGGTATAACCAAAACCTCCTAGATCACAAGGCCGGGACACTGAATCAAATTAGCCTCCTAACTTGTATGGGAACCTCCAAAAAATGTTTTTTATATATTTTTTTAAATCAATTAAAACATTTAAAAAACGTTTTAATACATAATAATAAATTGAATAAACAAATTAAAACCAATTTTTTTGCAGAATCTCCTACAATCTCCTACAGGAGGCTGATCTTAATGACTGTTCCGGCCTTGTGATCTAGGAGGTTTTGGTATGACTCCGATCAAAAAATTGGAACCGAAATATTGTGACGTCATATGATTGCCTAACTATATCCACCAATGAAAAACATATCAATGTATTCATTTTTTATTTATTTCTTTATTGATTTTCTTTTTATGTATTAACTTAAATGTAAACTTTAATGGCAGGCAGAGCATTGCACACACCGCTCTGTCCAGCTGAAATAAACATTATTATTATTATTTTAGGTATTTAATGTGCATCTTGCTGATTTTGGCCCTATTTAGTGACCACTCGAGCGATTTTTGGCATATTATGCCAAGTTTGCAAAAACGTTTCAACAATTGCCGCCTCAGAACAGGAAACCCTAGTGAGGAGCACTGTGAAAAAAATACAAAAAATATACTTATATTATACTTTAAACCTACATAATGTACAAATTTTGCTATTGATATTAATAAAAATAAAAAATTAAAAAAATTGCTTGCCATAGTGTGCCAAATGCATAGAACCTAAAAATACGGGATAAACGGTGATTAATTGGCTTAAGGAATGGTATTAACCCGTTAGTACTTTCATCACGTTTGTTCAGTTTGCAATGTTTTATGTGTATTTAAAATGCGCTATATCTTATTTTTTTAATTTTCCGTAAATACAAATACTGTTTTAGAAACTAGATAAAATTATCTTTCCGGTGTATGCATTTAAAATAAACATTATTATTTTTAAGGCGATGCCATACGTCGTGTAATATTTTGAATCAAGCCGCCATCAATAACACTCCTTACGTAGATGGCGATAAGGCTTAAATTCCCGCTTAACACTATCCAGCTGTTTTGATTTAGGCAAGAAAAAAACATGGACAAAAAGTGCCTTTTATTTTATTTTGTGGATATTCAGGCATAAATATTTTAATGTTTTCCGATAATTTTATGAATAACTTAATTTGCCACATTATACAATAAAATCATAACCAAAAATGGTTTGGAAGTAGGAGATTTTGAACTTAAAAGCAGTTTTCATAGGCCTTTACATTATTTTTTTCTGGGCTTATAAAAAGACTTATCTAAAAAATACTCGATTATTTTAAAGGCCAAGATGTATTCTACTCGCAGTATTTAATTAAAGCATCTGAAACATTTCTAGATGACCAAATTTTCAAACCAAAAACACATGATTTTGCATTACTACGTATGGCATCGCCTTAAATTATAAAATTTTAATATCAAACGTGAAAAATTTTGGCAAAAACGCAAACCACATTTTTACTTAATTTTTTACTCCAATCATAGAAAAATTGAGAGAACTCGATATTTCGGAAAACACATTCGTTCTGTTTGGGGAATTTGTAAGAAAACCGTACCTTCACTTTTATCTCGTTCATATAATAAAAAAATTAGAAATAATTTTTAAAGATTAACGGATTGTTACGATAGCGGCTCGAAATATGAATTATTCATTTTGACTATTTTTGGGATTTTATTAATGGATTCCAGAATAAATATTTGAGGCAAACTGGAAAGTATTATTATTTCTCAATCTAATGTCAAAAAAAATCTATTTGAAAAAAAGATAAAAATACTTTTAAAAAATATGGACGCCCGGTCACATATGACCCTCGAACGCTGGAGGGGTTAATTCAATAATATGGAAAATGTATATTTATGACACCAATCGCTCGAGTGGAATACGTAAGTAGAACATTCTAGTTAAGTCAGATTTAAAATGAAACTTTATCAAAAATAGTTATTAATAGTAGGTATTAAGAGACGTTGTGGAACAATCCCCTCCCCCCCCCGTGATAAGAATAATGTCAAACAAACGAAAAGCAAACAAAATGACGCCACTTTCTATGAGAAAAGTTATAATTTCCTTGGTTAAACAATAGCTCCTTCTCGTGGTGGGGAATTATTAGCAATCTACAGCTTCTATATGGAAGTTTTCTCCAACTATAAATTGTGTAAGTTGAGGGAAATTCATGCAACGAACGACAGGTGTATGTATAGGAGAGATTGCAGCAAATATTGTCAGGCCCGGGTTTTGAATAAGGCTAAGTGGAATAGCGCACTGGGCACACAAATTTAAAGGGGCGCTACGGGATACGTAAATACGTTGAAAAACTCTAGAACTTCCAGATGTTTTACGGATTAGATATTGCACACTTTAATGCTAGTTTTCCTGTTTTGTTATTGTATTTTTATGAAAATAATTTTATAGTTATTTTAGTTATTGGATAAAAGATGGAGAAATACTCGTCAAATTAAATTATGCTTGGGCATCAAGAAATTCCTGAAGAAATATTTTATTGGGATACTGAGTGAATTGAAAATAAGGTAAAACGACCTATTTTCCTCGTATTTAAAGGATCTGGTTATTATTTTTACGTTAACTGCTCACAGGTATGAGGACCACACAGGCCTTGAGGAGTAAATTTTCCTTGCAGCCTTTCATCTTTGGGGATACTTTGTGGGGGGTATTATTAAGAAAACGAAGGAGAGGAAGTTCTAGTAAGGGAAATGTATGAGGGGTAGGTAGGAATCTGATGGTCATCCCTCCTACTGCGGTGCAAAGCGGTGAGAGGAGAGAGTGCTGTTGGAGATGTTAAATGGTCTTCCTCAATCAGTGGGCAGAGACATCCGCCACCGAGACCTAGATAAGCTTATGGCAGAGGTGTTGGTTATCCATCAAATGGCTCCAGGGGCGGCGGAACACTATGGAATATAATAATAATAATAAATAATATAATAATAATAATATATCTATAATATATCCCATATATCTCAATACTCCCCACATCCTGGAATAAAGAATTTTTTTATATGCTTCCGATTTTTTTGTCCGGGTTAAATCTTCCCCATAGGAAAAACTAAACCCTTCCACTCACTTTTCCACAAATGATCATCTAGTCAATCAACACTATGCAAGTGCATTATATAAGCAAAATAAATACAAAAAATACAAGAACAACATATCAACTCACCAGAGATCAAATGGGAAAATAATTCACCGACTCCAGATATTTTCATATCAGAGGGTTCGGCTCGTTAGAACTAATAACAGGGCCTATAAATCCTACTGATCCCTCAACATAAATATTTAAAAAATCTCTCGTTATCCTACATGTATTCAAAATGACCGACTTTTGCATCTTTATATATAAATTTTTTGATAGATCTAATACGTCTAAATTTTTAATGAGAGAGCTAGGTATAATGCCAGTAGCCGAAATAACGAATGGTAATATTTTTATAGTCTGAGAATGCCAAATTCTTTTTATTTAATTTAATTTATTATTATTATTATGGTGCAAATCGCCACCCAAATTTAAATAATTATTTAAGAAATCGTATTGCTTGAAATTTTAGAAGATCTGAATAAAATTACAAAGACACTATCGAAATTTCTTTGAGATTTTATCTCCGTATTCCTGCAACTATGGTGATGGCGTTAGCTGTGTTTGGTGAGAGATCTCATTAACTAGGTACTTCCCAATCCTCCTCCTCTCCATTCCCTTTAGCGTCACAATATACCCCAATTGGGGATACGCAGTTCCTCCGACTCCGGAGAGTCGGAACCAGTTGATTTATTTTTTTGCCCAAATATTGATTAACCCAGGGACCCTTTTGGGGTAAATTCGGTCCTGAACACAGTTTGCTTGTTCATTCTGATATTCACCAAAGCCAAACTCCAAGAAGTGCTACGGTTACGTCGAGAGATAAACTAGTTATCAATTTCTTGGAAAATATAACATGTTTATTGCCGAGTCATTTTCTGAGAATAAGTATAGAAAATATTTACAAATGACATTTTATGCACGTAGCTAGTTTGTGCGTTTCTCCCGCAAAATCCCGCAAAGGCGAAAAGCATGATAATAATAAATGTTTTATTATTTTTTTTTGTTGTTGTAACAAATGAATATAATGATCTCCTCACTGGGATCTCCCGTGCTGAGGACTTCACTAACATATGATTAAAATTTTGTCGTATGGAAGTAATTACAAATATATTAAATAGTGTTTTTTTCTGAAATAATTATAAATATATATTACAAGGTGATTTTTGTTCATTTGAGTGGTGTCAGTTTCAGTCTGTATTTGGTGTCAGTATATTATCTATTTCTGATCCTGATTTTTTTTTCTGATCCTTTCTGATTTTATCCAGCTTTTTATTTGAATATTTTTGGGAGTTTTGAATGTCAGTGGGATTTATTGTAGAGTTAAGTACCATAATATAGGAAGCTTTTTTTTGCCCAAATGTTGTACGTTGTAGTTGCTTGTTGCATATGTTTTTGACCCTGAGATCTAATGTTTCTAATGGTGACCGGATCACAATGATAATTCATCACATCTTTAAAAAGTTATATAGGGTCATGGAAAGTGATGAAACAAAAACTTTATTAACTGGGTTAAGTAGGTTAGGTTAAGTTATTTTTTTTTTAAAGTGTGTAAATTGTCACTGTGTTGAGTTATCATAGAACCGTTTCTAATATATGTGCTAATTGTTATTTCTTCTGATTTGTATTTATGAATATATAAAGGATTATTGTATTAGAATAGAGTTATTTAAGTGACATAATGTTAAGTTTGTGAAGATTTCTTCAGTGTTAGTTCTTACGGGGACTTTCTGAATAATGGCTTTTTGGGTTTTAATGAGATTATGGTTTTAGGATATTGTCATTTGCACTGCTCCATCCGATAATACCGTGTTCTAAGAGCGATTGTCAAGAGCCATGTAGATCTTTTTTACTAAGGACATTCCTGATGGTTTTGAAGAAATAACTTAGTTATTTGAAAAAAAAAATTGTCCACTATAATCGCAGCTTTACTTTTCAGATTAATTCACGTGTTCGGTATGTTCGGTTAATAAAATGGCCACCCTTTCATTTCAAATCTTAAATAGAAAGGTTGACCAAGTGGGAAGAAATAATAATTATAAAGTTATGTGTACACGAACGCTTTTTAAGAAACAAAAAAATAAGAAATTCATCATAACTTTTATTTTTTCTATTTAGACACTCAAAAAAAGGTTAACAAGTTTTTCATGAATAATCAATCACCCTCTAAATCTTCGCGGATAAGAGAGTGGAACAATATAATTAAAAATATCACTCTGTATTTAATTTAATATTCACTTTCATAATTTAATCATGGGTCCCGACGTGTTTACATATTAACTGTCACTGGTCTCTTAGGCACACGGATTCTGTGAGATTACTTCCAATAATTAATTAATAACGGACGATAGATCATAAATACAATATTCTTAACAGAAAAAATTAAACCGGTACCTGACGGCCATGAACATTAAAGTGCCTACAGAAGATTTCCATTTACAGGTATCTGGCTTAATTTCACATCACAGTAACTTTCTATAAATTATTTTAGATCTATTAAAATTTGTGGTGATTGTCGCATAATGTTGAGGAGGTCAATAAACGAGCGTCGGTGCACATGCACTTTATAAGAAATTGTACTGAATTCATCGAATTCGAGAAGACCATTCATTTAAGATGTATATGTATACTCTTCTATAAATACTTAGAATTTAGATTCGGACTTTTCGTTTAAAAGTCAAATAAATAGGTACTACTGTAAGCACCGGTTTTTTTCACCTAAGACAACTCAAGTCTGTCCGAAGATTCCTTCCTACAGAAGAATCAAAACTACTTTTACGTAGTCTCAATTACTGCAACGGCATTTATACCAGCCTTCAAAAATATCAAATTGACAACCTTCAATCAGTGTATATTGCAGCAACACGGTTCGTAGTCGGAGTTTCTAAATATTCGCACATTTCAGAACACCGTCGTAACCTTCACTGGCTCAAGTGCCCTAAAAGAATCCAGTAGAAATTGTGCTGGATGGTGTTTAAATCCATCAATGAAATGGCCCGCCCTACATCTCTGAACTATGCGACCCGGAAAACACTGGTCTGAGGCAGTCAACTCTTAGATCAGCAACATCAGCAGCTGTAGACTGACTGATGGAACCTAAGCGCAAGCCAAATACTAAGTTTGGTGATCGCGCTTTCGGAGTATCTGGGCCGAAGGCTTGGAATAAACTCCCTCCGGAACTAAGATCCATAACAAGTCCAACAGAATTCAGGTCTAAACTAAAAACTTACATTTTTAAGCTGTCGTACCCTTAAAATATATTTACCATTCCCGATAGAAAGTCCAATTATATCCAAATGCCCAATAATGTCTTAAATCCTGTTTCTAAATTTCGCTAATAAACAATTAGTCAATGTTAATTAAGTAAGTTTTTAGATTCTCACGGCCAAAAGCATTTTTGTTGTGTGTTTTTGGGGTGTTATGCCGTGTTGCGCTAACTCCTTCCCTGATGATAGACACTGCAACGCTGTCCGAAACGTCGGCTAAAGAAGGAGTTAGCGCAACACGGCATAACACCCCAAAACACACACAACAAAAATGTTAATTAAGTGTTAATCTCAAGTGACCCACCAGGTAAGTATTGTACTGTATATTCTCTCCATGTATAGTTAGTAATAACATAGATCATTGTAGAAATGTATTATATATTTATACAGCGCTCTTGAGGTGATTTTACACAAAACGGCGCTATAAAAATCATCCAAATATTATTATTATTAAATCCAGCTAACCCATTGAGCGCATTTTGAACCCGTTTTCTAAAATTGAATATAAAAACACCCTAATATTATAATAGAACTTCCTTCTTCTTCTGGCGCTAGTAAAATTAGATTGCTAATTTTAATATTAGTTGTAAGTTTCTACATATGTAAATATATATGTCATTAAAACCTCGTAGTTATAGGCCTTAGTCGAAAGTCACTAGTTTTAAGTCAGTAGTTATAATATTTATTATTTAATAAATATACTTGTACAGCGCCCTTGAGGTGATTTTTCACGAAAACGGCGCTATACAACATAGCCAAATCTTATTATTATTTGTGTCCAACAATATGTTGATTTGTAGAATTAACTGGGTGACGACCGGCGGCTGTCCATTAACTGGATAGAAAATTTTCCAAGATCGCTGTCGAAGCAATCGAGTTCAATGGATAACGATTTTGGTTATTATCCTTTATGCTATGCAAAAAAACCTTGTCTTATAAACATTAGTTTATCATTAAAAAATAATGACAAAAAATATTTCACCAATAAAGTAAGATATTATACAGGGTGTATCGGCACTAACCCGACAAACTTTAACCAGCTATTCCTTAGCACATTTGGAGTAAAAAATGTTATGGGCACTTTGCTGTCCGGTAGCATTTTTTTTTCAATTAAAAACAAAAAAATTTAAAATTTCCACACTCCATCACTGTCATTGGCATTGCGTTTCGTGTTTAACAGCTGTTATAAGCAAGTATGTCAAAAAGCGTCTTCGCTCTTTCGCACACACTAAATAATAATACACAAATGAAAGAATATCTTTGTTTTAAACCATTTTATTACATTTATAGACATCGACCGGTTTCGGTTGAACTCAACCTTCATCAGGACAGTACAAATATAAACTAAAATATAATACAGAGGAAAATTATTAAGTAAACAATAAAGAAAGAGAAAGTATATAAATGTGAGGGAGAGAGCATCAGGGCAGCGGAGTAGGTAGTGGGGTCGGGGAGGGGTGGGGATTACCCAGGGAGAAAGGAAACATCTTTAAAATATGGCTTTTAGTGAGTTCTATCTGTTTGTTTAAAATTGGGTAATTATTTTTATTTTTACTTGCTTTTGAGATTTCCAATGATTCTAGATTATTGAGACGTATTCCTATTTTATTTTTATGTAGTATTTGAACTCCTGTCGTTCTATTAAATGTATGATTAGTGTTAATTAGGTGTTCGGCGAATTCTGAAAAACCGGTATTTTTTAAACACCTGACATGTTCTTTTATTCGAATATTTACATTACGCGCGGTTTTACCAATATATATTGCCGGGCAATCGTTGCAATTAAGTTTGTAGATCCCAGAGTGGCTAAACGTATCTTCTTTATCTTTACAATTATTTAAAAAATTGGCTAAGTTATTATTAGTATAGAAGGCCGGCCTAATTTCTGATGGAAGTTTAGATGTGCAAAGGGAAGAGAATTTACTTATGAACAAAATTCTACGCCATTGGGTAGTTAAATTATTATTATTAATAGTTGGTAGAGCATTATATAGAAATTTATTTGTTGCGATTCGGCAAAGTTTTTTTTGAAAGGATTTTATCAATAAGATCAGAGTGATAACCGTTGTTATTAGCTATTTGTTTTATTGTAAGGAGTTCTTTAGAAAAATTATTATTAGATAATGGGATGGTGACTAACCGGTGGATCATGCTGTGAAAGGAGGAATGTTTATGTGAGATAGGGTGATTGGAGGTATTATGGATTACGGTGTCCGTAAATGTAGGTTTTCTAAAAATGTTGAAGTTAATTCTATTTTTAACGATAGACAAAGAAAGATCTAGAAAGTTTAAGCTGGAATTAATGCCCATCTCTAATGTGAACTGGATTTGTGAGTGGAAGGAATTAAGGAGTGTCAGGAAAGTGTTTAACTGGCGCTCTGTGCCCGTCCAAATACAAAAAATGTCATCCACATAACGTTTCCACAAGAGATATAGATATATATAGATTTTTTACTCCAAATATGCTAAGGAATAGCTGGTTAAAGTTTATCGGGTACGTGCCGATACACCCTGTATGTCTCGACGCCATCTAGTGTGAAATGTAGCACTAACAAAGCCTTTCCTACAAAAACAAAGTTGGTTGTTTACAGGTGAAAAAATATAATAAGCAATAACTGTTGATTGAGGTACTAGTACATATTAATAAATCATTTGGATGGTTGGAAAATAGCCGACATAGCTCAGTGGTTTCAGGTTCAATTCCTGTTGGAATGTAAGATGAAAATATCTCTGGAGATATTTTCAATTTGTATTGATATTTCAGGCGACTAATTATTGCTTATAAATATTTTTTAGGTTCTAAAACACAATATTGGAGTTCGACAGAGGAAAAAACTCAAATTTTAATATTTAATAATTTAAAAATAGTGCCATTTTATATGAATGGCGTTGAAGCCAAATCGGCGTGGTGCATAACGAACTATCAATTTTTTTATGTGGTTAATGCAGTTAGAACAGCTTAAGATTTTTTTTGGGTATTTGTTGAGGCAAAGAATGGTATTTTTCTTACATCTTCCCCTTCACCCCGCGGCTTCAAATTGCAAGCAATTTTTCCGTTAGATTGCTAATTTTGCCAAAGAAATAGTTTTTCACAAAATTATTTCATTATACTGTATTATATTGTAAGTACTTTCATTGTTATCGCCGCACAAAGCGACGTTATATTGAAGTAATAAAAAATACATATTTCTTTTCAAGATTAATTCTTCATGACAGTGAAAAATGAAAATTTATAATAAAATAAACTTATAAAGTTTTCTTTTGGAGTTCGGAGGCTTCCATTCTATGAAGCTCAAGGACGAGGCAAGGACACCAAACAATAAAGGCGAAATAATAATAACGTGTAGTGGAGAAGATTGATGGAAATTTTAGGCAATGTTAAGTCATAAGCCAGGAGCCATTAAGTGGGTCCTTTAATGACTAGGTGAAAACCTATATACGTTGATATGAAGTAGAATAGATGGAAACTGAGTAAGATATACTCTCAGTATCGCCCTCAAAGGTCAAGAGTCAATTTCAGACTTGAGGTTGAGATCAGAATAATATTTCTAAATATTCCTTGATCTTTTTTGATCTAATTGAAAAATAGAATGTCTACGGTCTAAAATTTATAATATCTATATCAATTTATGCATAGTATTTAACAGTGGGCCAAAATCACGACCTTGAGGAACGCTGAATTAAGACATTGTATTCAGTAACTAACTTCGATATAATATATATGGCAAGCATAAATTATAACTATATTAATTTAATTATCTCCAGTATAAAAACCCTCAATAAAAGCCAAGATTTAATACATAATTTCATAAAACGACGACTAACCGAAAGGCATCATCGAGACATCATTAAAAGGAATGTACTGAAAAAGGAGGAGCGAAGAACTTTGCAATTATCTCAAAGCAAATGCAATAATAAAAGGTTAGCAACAGGTACTTGGACCTTATTTGCCTGTAAAGACAAGCAGACAATAAACATACACACGAAATCAATACAAGGACTTGGAACTGTAGAAAACTGGGAAAAGATGATGTGAGTGAATAAAACGTAGATGACGTGAATATTGGTGAGTTTGATCGAAAAATCTGTAATTTTGTTCTATATAATTTCCCTGTCTGAGTAAAGGATCTAAGTGACCCGTGTCTTGAGAGACATGTTATAGGAGGGAGGAATACATAACAGAGGCCGACAAAACATTTCGCAGTCGAGCTGTTGAACACAGAAACGAGTCGTAGAAGCCCTCCATAATTAATAATAACACCTGGCTGATTTCTAAAGGGTCACGCGGAGGGCGCCGTAAAATGGTTGAAAGCGACATAAAAATAATATCAATTTAATATAAAAATGCGTAAATCGTAGATAAAGAAACAAAAAAATTGAATTTTAAGGATGTCGCGGTCCGTAAAAGGGTCCGGGTTTCTGGGATATACCTACTCTAAATAAAAGTGTACAAAATAAAATAGACAAGAAAGTTAAAATGTATTTCAATGCAAAATGAAAACAAGATGATGTTACAATATTATTACGCGGGTACTAGCTTTGAAACAAACTTCAACTTGTTTAATATCACATGGAAAAGCTTTCCATGGAATCTGCCAAGAAATTTAGGCCACTGGAGATTGCTTATGGATGCTATTGACGAAATTGTGTAAGCCGAAATAGAAGCCTATTTTGAGTAAAGGGTCGAATATGCTAAGAGGAATGGTAGGAAATAGTAGGTTTATTTAGGGGACAGGAGTGTACAAAAAGGGCGAATTAAGCAATGCCATTAGATTAATTCATCTAAGGAATCAAGGGACAAATCCATAAAACGGTTCAATGGTTCAAGATAGGTAATATATCCATGTATATAAACCGTATGAATATTGTACATATCTATCTAACTTTCATCAGAGGAAACACATACACTCTTAACTATGTAAATATGATGTTATAACATACATTAATTACTAGGCAAAGATGATCATAACCCAAAACGGAATGTTAAAATTAAATTGTGGAATTATACAAATGTACTTCTATTACTGTGTGCGAAAGTAAAAATGGGATGTCTGAAAATAAGATTCAACCACATGGGTGCACTCGACAGTTTGTCCTTGTTTTCAAAAGCTGAAACGTACCATACATTTGTCCTTTGCTTTTCCGTTTAAGTCCACAATATTACATTTGTAAACTTCTCGAATTCTGCTGCATGCAAAGGCTCTTTAAAAAAACAGCACATTATTTTAACTAAAATATCTAATGGAGACAACTATTTATGTCGGGGGTTTAATTAAACATGCAAAAATAGGTTTTTAAGGTAAAATTTGGTTTATTATAATAATTTATGCGTATTTCCTAACCTCCACACCTAACTTTGATTGAGAAAAAATGGAACTTTAAAGTATCATTTACTATCTCCCACCACATAGTAGCATAAACCTTTTAACAACTTATTTCTATGACATAAAGGACGCTTTACAATACATCTAAAACTTACTTTTGTAGTATTTAGGCATAAACCCATGAAAAGCAGCGAGGCTTTTAGCTTCCTTAACATATGTCGCTAGCTCATTAAAAATCTTAAATCCTTTAAATAGACATTATTTTGGGTTCCCGATAAATTTGTTTTTGGAAGTCTAAAATCTCCACAGTTTCTCGTGGGGTAGCCATGTATTGCGAAATTAAAATTTACATTCTTAAACATGTATTTTGGGAGCATCTTATTTTTTTAGATTAAATACAAATAGTGTTTTAGATATTACAACATCCTATGATTCTGTATTTTCATTTGAATATATTGTAACTTCTTAGCTATGTTTGATAGAATCCTTCACGTATCGACTAACGGTACCACACACAAACAAAGTACCTACTCGGACGGCACAAAGGTAGACGCGGAGGAGGGAGACAGGAAAAGCAGCGAAGCAGACATTAGACGTAAATAATGATATCGTATTAGCGATGGGGGATTACAAAAACAACCGACACGATTATTGTTGCATGATCTGTTCGTATCATGTGTACTCACCGCCGCCCGGTTTTTCAGAACTGGTTATGGGCCAATATTATTCGTTCCTATCCAAGTTCTTTATTTATCTAAACTAGCAATAAACCATATATCTTTTACATTGAGAATATTTAAAAGATTGCCAAATGATACGACATGCCATGTGGGGAGTATAGGTGCAATTGATATGCACTATCTGATTGTAAAAATCTACTTCATCATAAAGATATCTAAGGATTCTGTAGGTCTCGAAGAAATGGATTGGACGTGTATGTAGAAAGAATACCAAATGACAGGACACTTACACTAATGATCAACTGGGTGCTCCAGTGGACGCGGCCCAGAGGAAGACCGAGGAATAAAATTGTAGTAGAATGGGAATGACTGAGGGCTGGAGAAGAATGACTGATGATTGACTGAACTATGCATTCGAACCATGTGGGTGTGCGGATTCACAAACAGTATCAAAGACGAAAAAGACATTAATTAAAAAAATAATAATAATAAAATTTTTGAACGGCGCGCCACTTGTGAAATCCAATAATATGAGCGGAATGTAGAACGCACCTATGAACAGATAATTCCTAAGGAATATTTCATACGAGCAATATTGTGCCGTGACTCCCAAACAGAAGAAAGAATAGAGAAACTTTAATTAAAAAAATAATTACAGTTTTGAACAGCGCTCCACTTAAACACTCTTCTTGTAAATGCCCCCGCCTTTGTAAAATCCGATCATATGAGCGGAATCCAGAACGCACCTATGAACAGATAATTCCTAAGGAATATTTCATACGATCAACATTGTGTGTTCTTGAGTGTACCTCTGGTAGTGCGTACTTTTCGATTTTCAATAGAAATGCACGTGCGTGATGCAAGTAGTGTGGTTCCAAACGAGTTGGGCAACGTTCCATGCTATCTGTCTCATCTTCCGAGAAAAGTACGTACTAGTTTTAGGGTGCAAAATATTCTCGCCCTGGGAGAGATCAGGACTCCGAATCAAAATGCTGCTTGTGCTGTCTTTAACAACGTTTATCAACCGATTTCTAGCTAATTGCGTTCCGCCTGACAACAATTCACCAATTGGGGATGCCACACAAAGACTACACACAAAATATTGGGGTAGCATAAAACTCAACTCTTCAAACATCAAACAAAATTATACAGATGATTGAAAAACTGACCGCACCGAAAAAAATAATAATAGTCGTGTAAGTACTTAAAAAATATCACGCCGGGTTCTCGGAACCGAAATGTAGACAGAGAAAGAACATCTCCATATTATCGTTAAATAGACTCGGTGGAAAGGAATTCTAGGACCGATAGTACGTGGTTGAAATTTGCAAGAGGTAAAAATAGTTTGGTAAAGAGTAAAGATATCCACTGGGACAAGAAATAAGGAGATGAGCCACAGAAGAAGAAGAAGAAGAAGAACTCAAATATAATAAAAAATAATAGAATAAAAACCAAAAACAAAACTCATATCATCGGAAAGCCATGTTGATTAAAAAATATAGTTTATTTATGAAACAGCAAAAGTAATCGAACGGTGAACTCTAGTGGGTAGAAATTTACATTTTTCTTATCTTAACTTTTTTATATATATAGGTAGGCGTGTATATGCGTATTGCCACCAAAAATGCATTGTCATCGACGACGAGTCTATCTGCTTAGTTTCAGTTCGGTCGGATGTCGGGAAGTGTGTTAATTCACACTTCCAGGATTCCACTTCATTCATACATTAATTCAAGAAAAAAATGTGAAATTGAAATAGATTATTTAAAAATAATCTAATGATTGAGCAACTTAAGTTTTCACTATAATTACGACATTTTCAAGTTTGTTATGAAAATTATTACGATTGTATTAGAAAGACTAATTATTACTTGTCTGTATCTGGTAAAAAAAAATCGTGGGATTTTTCGAATCACTGATGTGTATAGTAGATATTTGATAATGCGACTTAGGAACCCCTTTTGAACACGTAATTTTTTTCAAGCGGATAAATTCCTTTTGTTTATCTGAGATTCCTAAATAAAGAACATTTTTTTTTTAAATCTCTTCTCCAAACACAAAGTGTTGGGTAGTCTTTTACAACTATCAAAATCTAAATGCTAGTAGGTATTCATTTTAAGCACTGATATTATAGGTCAATGATTTAATACTCCAGACTTAAAAGAATTGGAATGCATGAAACGACTCATGCGGCCTACAGTGTTTACCTACATGGCGTGTAATGTGTAATAATATACACGTAACAAACATGTTTTGGTAATACATTACGGTGTAATGCCATCATTTGATCGCGTTATGATTACACGGAACCATTCATAGGAATAATTTCTCCCGGCCGACTGTGTTGAATTGATCCCACTTTCGATATTTTGAGAAACTCATTTGCCGAAGGTCAAAATAACGAGTTTGACGAGGTTTTATCTGGATACACACCGAACCACAGTACAAATTCCACCTATCAAAAACTACTGTTAATAAATATTTTTGAATGCTTAGACCGACAGATATAAAATAGTCTTTAGAGCCAAACAAAGAAAATGTCAATGGACAAAGTACACCTACAAGCTGAGCTAATTGTTTTAAGATTCGAAAAATTTGAACGGCTCCGCTGGGTAGGACACGTAAGAGGAATCTACTGTAGTCAACCTTACAATAAGTCTGAAGGAGTGTTGAAATTAGGTGGCTAGACACTAGATAGTATGGAGATGCAGCAACACCGCACCTTTAGGCAAAATGTACCGGAGGTAGGCACCAGGTACCAATAACGAAGACGAAACATGGGATGTAAAACATAAATCAGAAAACATATTATATGGGACCTGTACGTTCAAACCACAAGTTTTTACGACTAAGTGTGCAAATTTTAAAATAACATTGTGGTTTGTTCAGAACACACACAAAAGAGGCCCAAGACGTCGACCTTGGGGAACACCGCAGCAACAAAGTGACACTCATCTCGCTAGTCTAGACAAACAGATGATAAGCAATAATATTTCTTGAGAGGTAGCATAATAGTTTATTTATCTCCTTACAATAACCATAAGCATATAAACTCAACAGTTTTGAACCACTTAAGTCAACTTTTCTAAACATGCGTGAATACAATAATAAATAGAAACCAGAAATTAACGCGAAATTCATGTTTTTTTCGCAAAAAACCCTGAATTTTGACATCCAAATAACGCGAATTTTGTTTTAATCAATTGATCGTATTAAGTATTTCCAAGTACTACCTAATACGCTGTAGGGTTTCAATTACGTCAGGGCCGGTCCAGGGCAGGCGAAATTGGAACAGTCCACTCCGGGCGCTGACTTGCCAAAGCGCCAAGGAGCCAAGGCGCTGATAACACAGCGCCTTACTACTTTTACCAGCGCCAGGCGCCGTTTGACTCACCTACGATTTTTAAAAATTGCGACAGTTGCGACGAAAAACTATACACAGGTCGCAGAGCAATAATAGAGAAGGGTAGAACAGAATCGGAATGCTTCCCAATAAAATCATTGTCTGACTGAAGAAAGATGAAAGACTATAAAATGATCCTTCATACCGTATTTGTTCCAGTAAATTCACCAATAAATGAACAACTGCCCCAATAATGAAAAAGAGATGTCAAATAATAATTATTTTTGTTTCTGTATTATTATTAATTTTATATGTCATTTATGCTTCCGATTTTTTTGTCCGGGTTAAATCTTCCCCATAGGAAAAACTAAACCCTTCCACTCACTTTTCCACAAATGATCATCTAGTCAATCAACACTATTCAAGTGCATTATATAAGCAAAATAAATACAAAACAATACAAGAACAACACGTCAACTCACCAGAGATCAAATGGAAAAATAATTCACCGACTCCAGATATTTTCATATCAGAGGGTTCGGCTCGGTAGAATTTCTAACAGGGCCTATAAATCCTACTGATCCCTCAGCATAAATATTAAAAAAATCTTTCGTTATCCTACATGTATTAAAAATGACCGACTTTTGCATCTTTATATATAAATTTTTTGATAGATCTAATACGTCTAAATTTTTTATTTTATTATTCTCATTTGTATTATATTACCACAATAGTATCGGCAATTGCATAATTTGGGGTATTTTTAATAATAAATAAATGCATGTCACTGCACTCCACCGGGGTCACCATAATTCATTCCGTTACAGGCAATTGAGAAATGAATTCAAACAGATTTTGGCGTAGATTATTCAAACTCTAATAATATCACTAAAACACAATGAATAATCACATTCTATATCCATAAATCTTTTTACACAACACGCAGAAGAAAAAAAGCTACATTTGCATGTAAAGTAAAAAACAAAATCAGAAATGACTCCGGTAGAAGACTCATTCACCTGGAACTGTTAGCCTATACGACTCTGTATCTGTACCCTTGACCCCGCGGACGGGCACCGAAGCCAGCGGATTGAGTCATAAACTGATACCAGTGGAATGTGAGACATTAAGTTGGGAGACTTGAGAACGAGGCGTAGGTCAATTAATTCGGAATACGAAATTTTATGATCACATTTTTTGTTAGGATTGCTCAAAGTGATAAGTTATTATTAAACAGGGGGAACGCGGCCCTTTTCATAAAAAAACTTCAATTTGGATTTGAGACCGAAATACTTAAGGCGATGCACTACGTCGTGTAATATTTTAAATTGAGCCGCTATCAATAACAACCCTTACGAAGATGGCGATAAGGTTTAAATTCCCGCTTAACACCATCTGCCTGTTTTGATTTATGCAAGAAAAAAACATGGCCAAAAAGTGCCTTTTATTTTATTTTGTGGATGTTCAGGCATAAATTTTTTTTTTTTCGATAATTTTTTAAATACTATAATTTTCCACATTATTCAATAAAATCATAAACTAAAATGGGTTCGTAAGTAGGAGATTTTTAACTTTAAAGCAGTTTTCATAGGCCTTTACATTATTTTTTTCTGGGCTTATAAAAAGACTTATCTAAAAAATACTCGATTATTTTAAAGGCCAAGATGTATTCTACTCGCAGTATTTAATTAAAGCATCTGAAACATTTCTAGGCAACCAAATTTTAAAACCAAAAACACATGATTTTGGATTACTACGTATGGCATCGCCTTAACCAAAATGAATTATTTTTTTAATCAAAATATAAAGCAAATAGATATGTACTGATTAATTTATTTACTAGCTGTACCCCGCCAAGTGTTGATGTGGCTCAGTCAGTCTGTGCAGATTTTTTTTTCTTTTTTTTAAAAAGAAAGACAAACATTCCCGGGTCACGAATAACCCAACAATGTTTGAAAATCTCCTACTACCACCACAGAAAGCCGAAAATGTTGCTTGTGTTGTGATGGAGGACTTAGCCAGCCGAGGAATCGAACACTGATGGAGAAACAAAGCTCGTGTTGCTTATACGTCTAACAGATGGCGCTTTAAAACACATGTTTTTACTTGTCTCAGGTGACAACTATATAAAACAGGTATATAAAATCAAACGCGTAGTCGAATGCAACTTTCTGTCAAAATTTTAAAACAATCGGATTGACATTTTTATTTATATAGATAGATACTTTAATGTTTAAAATATAGGCCATTTAACAATTAAATTTTAGAAGTAACTTTGACAATTATTTGATAGTTGATAATGATCAATCAAAAACAAATTATATATATATATATGTATATATATATTAGCTATATTTACAATAATGTTGAAATATAAAATAAAAAGACTAAAAAAGCATATCGATGGGCATTAATTTTAAAATACTATTGACCGATTTATATTGGAACATACATTTCTCGTATGTAAATTAAAATTTCTACCGAAATAACGCTTTTTTATTATTATTTTTTTCGTTATGTAAACAGGCAAGATTATTTTTTTATTAGTTACAATTAAATCACAAAAAATGCCAAAGTTGCCTCAAAAATCAAGCAAATTTGAATTATTTAATGGCCTCTATAACATAATTTAAAAGACAAATAATTAAAGTATCACAGATCCGTACTAGATATTTAAAAATATTTTTGGATTTAAAAAAAAAAATGTTATTCCGTGTCATTGGGTATTTTGGCTTCAAATCCAAATTTACAGTTTGCATGAAAAAGGCCGCTCAGACGTTCCTCTTAAACACTATTTCTACCGATTTGTAACAAGTGTCTCGTTAAAAAATGGCAAAGTAAGCTCCGAAAATTATTAAAAACACGTTTTGTTCTGTTATTTAATGTGTTATAGGCATGAAAAAATTCACAGTGTTTCTTTAAATGCAACTAATGCATTTTTTGAGAGATTTTTGATCTATTTCAAAAGAGTCGTGGTTTATTAAATATTTTCACCACTAGCGCGCTCCCTCTAACATTCGTATTTACATATCTCCCTTTCAAACCATCTTTGAACGCTTACTACGGGGCCTTGAGCTATGCACGCCGGCTTCTATCTACGCCACTATTTTATTTTTCGTTCCCTTGGAATAACAAGGTTCCATCTCACATGTTGGACAAAATTGACTTTTCTGTAGAATTCATTATTTTTACTTTTTATTTATTTATATGGATAGAAAAAAAAATTTTTTTTCACAAGCGTTCATTTTTCGTTTTACATTTTAAACGATTTTTTTTAGCACATTCATTAATCCTATAATAATAGTGGTCCTCAAATAATGGATGAAGAAATAATCACTTTGCACCACTTTTCCGATAGTAACTCATAAGGTTGATTACACACAAAAGTACAAAAGGCAAAATTCGGTGCGATTGTGCACACCTCACAGCGCATTCCGCTAAAAGCTCATTCATATCCTCTCCCTCTTTCTCATGAACGTTGCAAGTAACAGAAAGAGACGCAACAGCGGATCTCTCAGCGGCAGGACCGTACGAAGGGGTCGTCGAGCAGGAGTCCTAAACTTTTTAAAATAAATTATCGGAGAGCCAGAAATTAACATAATTTTATTTCCTATTAATTACTAAGAAAACGCATAATATTTCTATTTTTTGGGTAGAACAACTGTCTCTAGATATCCTAAAAAGAGCCGTCCACCGACATTCAGCCCGTCAGCTTTTGGTCAAATTTTTATTACAGTTATATAAGTAGATTACTTAAATAAAATAGAAAAAATACAAATCCGTTTCCTAAAATTGATATCAGGCAAAAAAAAATACAATTATGTGAAGGCGATTATAAAAAAATGTTCTATTTGTGTAATGTGCTCTTTATACATAGTAGGGTAGATTACCAACTAACGCTAGATGAATTCTGGAACACAGAATACAAAAAACCTGTAAATCATAACTACCTTACTAGGCATAGAGAAGCACCAAAGTTTATTATTAAAATATCGCAAAATGTATACGGAGATAGAACAAAAATACAAAAAATTCCGGAATTATTTAACGCATTACCTGAAGACATTAAAAATGAGACAACTTATTCAAAAATCAAAACGAAAATTAGATCGTTCTACCTCCGTGAAACATGAAAACAAATAATATTGAGGATAAATACCTAGATCTGTGAAAACCAAATAATTTCAAAAACAAATAATATTGTGAAAAATACCTAGAACTGTTAAAACCATTGTTAAAAATAAAACAATTACTATCGTACATTATGATCATAAGCATTATAATAATTAGTAAGTATTTTACATTAGATATATACTATTAAGTAAATATTATGTATTACGCATCAAGATATCAAGTTGAGATTTAAATATATTATTATAAGCAAATAAATAGGAAAAGTCAGAATTTTCTCACAATCAAACTGATTGATCTGTTTTGTAGGATTTAAGTAAGATGAAATATTGTACAAATAAAAAAATAAAATGAAAATAAGATAGTTATGCTTTAAGATCGAAACAACCCAAATTGAAATTTGGCCTAAGACTGAAGGGACGAGAATCAAAATGACGATAGTGAAAGATTTGGAGTAGGTTTCAGCAACTGGATATTAGCGAAGTGGACCGCAACGAATCGATTATACAATACAAAGAACCATAGGTGCGAAAAAAAATTAATTAATTTCATTAAAATTTACATCTCTGCTGTGCATAACAATCACATCTACTAAATGTTCACACTATTCACATTGTAAACAAAGAATGTAACAAGCAGTAATGTTTCAGGCTAATAATTATTTCTTATAAAATAATTGTTACCCTTTGCGCTATGCATAAAAAATCTTGTTTTAAACATTGGTTTACCAAAAAAAAAAATTAATGATCAAAAACTTTACGTTCAACTTTCTCTAAACAATGATCAAAAACTTTACGTTCAATTTTCTCTAAACAATGATCAAAAATTTTATGTTCGACTTTCTCCAAACAATGATCAAACATTTTATGTTTGACTTTATCTAAACAATGATGAAAAACGTTATGTTAGACTTTCTCTAAACAATGAAAAAAATAAAATATTTTCGATTATCTCTAAACGATGACCTAAATAATGTGGGCCGCGGCGGTACGCGGTTGCGCACCACTGGCGCAGAGCAACGCGCCGCCGAATATAACGTAATATAATAATCCCGGTGTGATTTATGCAAAATAAATTGTTTCCAGCATTAAGAATTATTCCATAAATCTCTGAGACGTCGCACTGGCCGTAGTGGCCCGCCAAATCGGTGATTTACTCGGCTCTAATCGCCATTATCGCCAACCTCCGACGGGGGCCACGTTTCGCGCATGCGTCGGGATTTACAAGTTTTCAATATTAATTACCAGGTGAGAAACCGTCCGTGATCAGGGAAATAGGAATTTTATTAATTACCAGGTAAGAAACCGTCCGTGATCAGGGAAATAGGAATTTTATTAATTACCAGGTGAGAAACCGTCCGTGATCAGGGAAATAGGAATTTTAATAATTACCAGGTGAGAAACCGTCCGTGAACAGGGAAATAGGAATTTTATTAATTACCAGGTGAGAAACCGTCCGTGATCAGGGAATTAGGAATTTTATTCATGAAATAAAGATGGAAGTTCCAAAAATCCACTCATTTCTCCAGAGTTCATTTTATTATCACTAGTAGTTCTGTGAACAGCACACGGAGAAAAATGAGTACACGGGTTTTTTTTATCAAGATACTGTTAAAAATGTGACTGCATGACCATTTAATAATATATTCATCAATCAGAATATATCTGAACACGTGTTCACGCAGGGGCCGTTGTCTGAATATATATAATGGAAGAGACGTGAAACTACTATTATTTTTGAAGAACACGTGTTCCGACTCCATCACAACATATTCGTGCTTTACTGAGAGTTTGGTATGAAAATTTTCAAATCATTCGTTATAGGCCTCCAGTGCCATATTTAACAGGAAAATTAATAATTAGACCAGATTTTTTATAAAAAAAATTTTTTACAAAAAAAGTTTTCTCCGTGTAGTAGCCCTCGCGTCCATAAAAATATGTTTCTAATTTTATCATGTTTAATAAATCAAAACCAAAATTTTCTCTGAAATCATGGGATTTGGCAGGACCTACACAGATTTTATCGTTTCTTTGAATTCACAACACTAAAATTGTACTACAACACTTCGGTGCTAGTCTATGATTGGCTGATTTCTGATTGGCCAAAAGCCCGACTGTGTAGTATCGGTAATATTAATATAGTTTTAGCGCACGCCAGATTCCGAATAGTTGACAGGACCTTCACTCTAACTTTTATCAAGAGCTCTCCAAATTATTCCATTTACCAATGACCATTCAGAGTTTTCCCTCTTGGCCACTATGAAAACCAATATCGATCACCGTCTACTAAGAAGTCCGGAAACTTTCCATGTTTCTTTACAAAAAACCAACATAAACTTCTCCCAACCTTTTGTGCGAATGTTTCGACTGTGTAACATTCAGTGTAGTGGCAAGCTTCCGGACCTATTTAGCGATAACTCTAAGCACTTTACAAAATTTCCATAAACTCACTGTTTTCACTTGAACCAAACTTTATTATATCTTGTCTTTAGCTGTTGTTGTTTTACGTACTTAGAGGCTTTACGACATTAATGTAATGTTTAAATTTAACACATCAGTTGTGTAAAATTTAAAACAAGGTTTACTAGTATTAATAAGGGTTTTTGTTTTATTCTTACATATTGTTGTTGGAGAGTTTGTATTATAATTTACAATTTGGGAGGCGGGTTTGAGTGCCGCCGTCCCGTGAACCATTTATTGGATAACCAACACCTCTGCCATAGTTCACCCCAAGTTGTTTGCTACGTTTGGTTAGTTAGCAGGGGTGCCCGGGTTCATCGGGTGAGGTGTGTTCAGGGTGCGCCCGCCCACCAGCTGCCTGGCGAGCCAGATCGGGAGAGACTGGTTTGGGGAGACCCTTTGACCTCTCCAACTGGTCTCTCGACCTATCGCCTTGCGCCGCAGTGGGAGGGATATATTCATATGTTCCTCACTCTTGGTCACACTCTTCCCTAGATGAAATTCCTCTCCTTCCTTTCCTCAAAAAAGACCGTCCACACACTATCCCAAAAGATCCACTTGGACCACTGAGCCACGTCGGCTTATTCCCAACCCGCCAAATAATTCAATATGTACAAGCACTTCAATCGACAATTACTACTTGTTGTATTATGAAAAAAATACATAGAGATATTTTCCATTTGTATGGTTATTCAGGCGAGTAAATGATGCTTATAATATTTTTTTATCCTTTGTGCTACACATAAAAACCTTGTCTTATAAACATTAGTTTATCATTAAAAAATCTTATTTTACTCTATTCACCCACGACCCATGACCAAATAATTGTGATCTATGGTAATAAGTTGGGTATTCAAGCGATAGATGGCATTAGTCAAAAAGCTTACTCCAGAGTCAGACAGATGTCGCTATAGTGTAGCAATTACCTGTGGGGTATCCTTGTCAGACTTCAAGCTTCTAGAAACAGAGAATTACCAACCCTCGGGTAATGAAAAGTGTAGCTAAATCCAGACATATATTTACTGTAACGTAAATACACGCAATTATTGTAAAGAACCATTCACTTTATCAAGAGTTCCCAACACACTAAATCTGCAAGTAAAGGCAGAGATAGGCAACGTCCTTTTTTAAAACTTGTTCGTTATGCTGATCAAGCTGTGCATTATTTTCGGAACTCCAAAACGACATATGAGGTCATTTTATTTGTCTAAATAGCATTCCAAATAGATTATTTATTAGTTTACGGAGTAATGACCTCTCTCTCACTACAGGGTTCGTTTTACAACCCCCAACTAAAATCAACTACAAAAAACAATTCTAGTCAGAATTTAAAAACTAGACTCCGTGAAATTGAGTCATCACGTGTTTTGTTGGCCCGTCATTACGACCGACACCGATGGGTGTTTTTTTCCACAGTTTTATGTGGCATTAAATCGCCGGTGACCTTTGGCGCGGGCGACGCCGGGCGCAGCCCCGGGTCACGGAGATTCTACATCTGAGAGAATGGGAGATTAATTAAGATGGAGAAGTAGACGCTAATCTGTTTGAGAGGAATAGACCTCAATTGAGGCTGTACCGGTTTTATGAAGCGTTTATAAAGATAAGAAAAGGAATTGAACAGAGGTAAAATTCTGATATAATGCGTTAGAAGTTATATATTGTCGCTTGTCACAATTATAATTATACTAGCGCAGATGAGTGAAAAATCACGGCATAGTCTGAAGTCTTCAAATATCAGTACGAATTTTGAAAATAAAAAATTTAGATATTTTTTGTTGACATAATATTACCAATATGTATGAGGTAGTTAATAATCAGTTCCAATTTTGAAAACGACACTTGAATTTAAATCAAATGTCAGTTCCAGAGTTCATTGAACCACGCACAATCGAAATTAGTATATTTTATTAATACATATATGTTTTTTTTTTTTAAAGAAAAACAAACATTCACAATATTTGTAAATCTCCTACTACCACCACAGTAAGCTGAAAATGTTGCTTGTGTTGTGATGGAGGACTTAGCCAGCCGAAGAATTGAACACACTACGCCTGGGTGGGACCCAAACACATGCTACATACACTTTATTATAAATCAATCAATTTATTTCCAGTCAACAAAAATTGACAAATGGCGTTAATTATTATTAATTATTACAGTCAAATGTAAAGCCATGATGAAAATTAAACATGGAAATGCCAGACAGAAAATAATGACGCCGGAAAATTTTCGCTGCTTCGGACAAAGAAACAGATTCTTGCATCATAGTTAATACCAGTTTTAGATTCTCTATTCATCGTAATAAATAGAGAATAGAAGAATAATAACCACTACTTACAATAATTTGCTACAATCGGCTTTAGCTATGTGTGTGGAATATAGCCAGGTAATTTCTAATTATATCTGACAACACTTCTTTCAACCAACCTCAAGACATTGGAAGACATTGACAGAGATATTGAAAGAAGGGTAAATGAAGGTAACTCCATTAATGGAGGACTGAACTAACAAAAAATTGTCCAAAGAAGCGAAGGTAGCAGTCCACAATGGAGTGCTGGTACCTACCGTGATATATGGAAGTGAGGCATGGAACTGGCAAAGAAAGGATGAAAGTAGATTGAATGCTGTTGAAATGAGATCCCTGAGGCGTATGTGTGGTAAAACCTTGTTTGATCGTGTGAGGAATGTGGAGATCCGCAAAGAGTGCAAGGCTGATGTAAGCGTAGTTAGTAAGATAAAGAAAGGGACGCTTAGATGGTTTGAGCATGTAGAGCAAATGAGCGAAGATAGGATTGCAAGGAGAATATACGATGCAAATGTGAATGGTAGCAGAAGTCGGGAACGCCCGAGGAAGACATGGCACGATCAAGTGAATCAGATACTCGAGTCGGGCCATGTTAAGAGTCAGAATAATAGAAGAGTATGTATGAGACGATGTATGAATGTGAATAAGTGCCAAGACCGAGTTGTTTGGCGGTCCGTCCTCTCTGCCTACCCCTGCGGGGAAACGGCGTGATGGTTGGTTAGTTAGTTAGTTAGATTAAAAAAAATATGTGACTACGAAATTTCTACTAATAAAATTTAAAACGTATTTCATTACCTTCAAAAAACAGATTTTAGTTGTCGGATAAGTTCAGACACATCCCATTTATTTGGCTTTTATTGAGAAGCGGAAACAGACAAATTCTGCGACATTCTGACAGAATGTTTCATAAATATAACGGTCAATATGCCAGAGGCCTAAAGGGTTAAAAAAAACTTTCGGACACAGGCTCTTTGCCATGAACGAAAAAATGTCATCACGTCTGAGGTTAGAGCTCACAGTTTGAGATTTTTGCCGCCTTATAAACAACCAGATTTATGTTGTATAGTTGAGATTATTAATCTCGCATAACCTAAACTGAACAAAATGTCATTCAATTTTGTCTGGCATCCGTACCCATTCTCTCGCCATTTGACGTCAATGGTGACCGAGATAAACAATATAGGTACACTCCAGTGTACTTGTCTTCAATAGCAACACATTCCCATGGAAATGTCCGCATAAGAGAATCCAACTGAACACATTGGAATATATTATAATACAGAAGTTGAACACGTAGACCATTGTTCTTCCAACAAACGCAATCCGTACGTAAATTCGAAACATGTTCATGTATTATATACATAGGTAAATGGTGGCTGATAATATTAAATATTGAAGAATGTGATAAAGAAAGCATATGATCAAAATTCGTTATTTTTATTTATTTTTTTAATAATAAACTAATGCTTATAACACAAGGTTATTATGCATAGCACAAAGGATAATAAATTATAATAAGCAATAATTACTCGGGATATATTTTCAATTTGTATTGATATTGCAAGTGACTAATTATTGCTTATAATAATTCAAAATTTGTTATTTGAACAATAAACAAATTCATTTTTATTATTAGAACAATTAACAAATTCATTTTTATTATTTGAACAATAAACAAATTCATTTTTATTTTTTGAACAATAAACAAATTCATTTTTATTATTTGAACAATAAACAAATTCATTTTTATTGGAATAACTTTCGAAGGTAAGGAAGAAAAAGATAATACTAATAAACCTGAACGAAACATTATATCTTTGGGACGGTAGGTTTAGAAGATGCAATATTTAAATACACAAAAATATAGGCTATCTTCAAATCGAGCCAAATACTATGTCAAATCGAGCCGTTTACTATGATCGCTATTTTCGTGTAACTGGCCCGCTCATCTGGAATAAACTTCCCTCAGCTCTTACTAATCTCCAGAATTTGGCTGAATTTAAACGGGCTTTAACATCAAAATTATTTCGAATATCCTACAATTCATAAATCTTATAATAATCCATATTTTCAAACTTCCGATAATTGTTTGGTTTATGTTGCCTCCTTATTGTACCTATTTTAAATGTCTACTCGGAAGATTCTCATTTCTGAGCACAAACTGCCTCCTGTCTTATATTGTGTTTTAGTTCATGTTTAATGTTCTGGTTTTGTCCTGTCCTGCTGTTATTGTTATTCTAAGTTTTGTCATCACTTTGCATAAACTGTACATTTAGTGTTATATTATTAGATATTGTATTGGGTAAGGCGCACTGTAGGAATAATTTTAAGAACATGGCCAATAATACAAAATTACCGTTTTTAAGTTTGATACAGTAAAGCGCACTTGAAGTGAAATAACACTAACTTGCGCTAAATAAATGCTATGTTATTATATATTATAATAAAACAAATAAAAAACTTTATTCCACTTAATTTTATTTTTACCGTAACCGGTTTCAGCTCGTCAAAGCCATCTTCAGACTGGTACACAAAATTCTTAGTCTACGGTTTATATACACAACATATGGGGGAGGGGGGAGAGGGGTAGTTTATAGGGTTTTAATCAATTTTATTTGTTACTAAGTCGTTTAAGATTATGGAATTTCTAAATATTTGGTAATTCCAGTAAGCTAATTACCTTGGGTTTGTACAAACCGTAGACTAAGAATTTTGTGTACCAGTCTGAAGATGGCTTTGACGAGCTGAAACCGGTTACGGTCAAAATAAAATTAAGTGGAATAAAGTTTTTTATTTGTTTTATTATAATATATTATAATGGAATTCCACCACGAATTATCGGTCTCAAAAATAGAAATATTAAAAAGTGCTATGTTATTATTATCTTTGATACATTTCAGATCGTTACGACCAAAAATAGAGATACAATATTTTAAATCTAAGCCATCGAAATGAAAGCGCATGTCATTTGCCTCTGCAGTTACCGTCAACAAGTGTACGTTTAAAATCAGTAATAACTACATATTACAGTATTATTATCAACATTTCAAGTATAAAACGAAATAAACTTGTAACATTTCCACATTATATTTACGTTAAACAATGACTTAGTATAGAAGATGTCGAATATTGTCTGCCATCTTAAAAAGTACGAAGATCTATATCAAAATAGATCACAGATGATTAAATCTTATCGATAATATGAGTAATAATATTTGGATGATTTTTATAGTGCTGTTTTTGTGCAAAATCACCTCAAGGGCGCTGTACAAATATATAATACATTTCTTCAATGATCTATATTATTGCTAAGTATACATGAAGATAATATAGACATACTTAAGTGGTAGGTCACTTGAGTTGAGATTAACACTGGTAAGTTTTTAGATTCTCACGGCCAAAAGCATTTTTGTTGTTTGTTTTTGGGGTGTTATGCCGTGTTGCGCTAACTCCTTCTTTAGCTTCTGATCTGCCCTGATGATGGACACTGCAACGCTGTCCGAAACGTCGGCTAAAGAAGGAGTTAGCGCAACACGGCATAACACCCCAAAAACAAACAACAAAAAAAGAGATTAACACTGTTTATTGTTTATTAGCGAAATTTATATGTGTGGTCATTTCTTGGCCCGTGAACAATAAATAAATTATTGTAGAAGAATATTTTATTAATAAATCCAAACATTAGACAGAACAAGAAAACATTAGTGGGAAATAGCATTGGTAATTCTGAATTTGAAATATGAGATCGACAAAAATGACTTAATTAGATCCAATGGCCGGGTGGTTAGAGGCGTTGTCCCGGTAAAACAAAGATTCTGGGTTCGTTTCCCAGATGATACCGTTACCTTTTTATTTTTTCTGTGTCTTATTCTGTTTCACGTTTTGATTAGATTTATTAGTATTTTGTTCTTCTTCAATTATACTATATTACAATGATGGATTACCTTCAAAAAGTTATTCTGATACAATTCTATTATACAAAGATGGTAAATAAAAATAATGGTAATGAAAGGGAGAATTATAAATACTAATGTTAGAGGGAGCGCGCTAATACAGTGTTTTCCAATGAAAGGTGTTATTTTGATATTCAATGGTAAAAGATCAATGGTTTCGTTGCTTGTGTGGCACGTAGCGCTGTCTTGTTGAAAGTAAACGTTGTCCAGATCAATACCATCCAATTCCGGCCATAAAAAATCATTAATCATCTCTCGATAGCGCAATCCATTCACCGTAACTGTTGCTCGAGCCTCATTTTCGAAAAAGTAATGTCCAATTACTCCGCTGGACCATAAACCGCACCAAACAGTCACACGTTGAGGATAGAGAGGCTTTTCAACAATAACTCTTGGGTTTTCCGAGCCCCAGATGCGACAATTTTGCTTGTTGACGAAGCCACCGAGTGGAAACGGGCCTCATCACTCAAGATGATTTGCATTTGATTCACTCAAGTGAATTTTAATAAATTCAATGCGTTGTTGAAGAAATGTCAAAACAAATGTCAAAAAATGACAGCTTCAAAAGTAACATCTACCGAAATAGCGGTCTATTCAAAATAAAACCTCTTATTGGAAAACCCTGTATTAAAACAACGACTCGTTTGAAATAGATCAAAAAAACCCTCGACAAATGCTTAACTTGCATTTAAAGATACACTGTGAATTTTTTCATACCTATAACATATGAAATAAAAGAACGAAACGTGTTTTTAATAATTTTCGGAGCTTACTTTGCGATGTTTTTTTATATCGAGGAAATTTCATAGAATTAACGTTTCGGCATAACTATTGTATAGATATTATCTTCAAAAATAACACATATTTTTTGGAACTTCCTTAAAGAGTTAACAAGATACTTAAATCGGCAGAAATTGGGTATGCGGGGGCTCAACCTTGCATCGCAGTGGGAGGGATGGAATCATACGACACAGTGACCCCCAGATTCCTACCCACCTCACCCACACAGCATCCTCAAAGATGACACAACCCTGATTACCATATCGTTGAAATCGTTGTGTCTCCCTTACTGTCATGGTGAGAAAAACACAACTCTTTATATTCAAATCTATAAGTTAACCATAGAAGAATTAAATTGTGCACCTCTATGAATTCAAAGTTTCTGATCCGCAATTCGATAAAAAAATAAGAAACTTAATGAATTATTTTTATACGAAACGACAAAAAAGTCGGGTATCAATAATGTTTTTAATATAAGTCATTTGTGTAGTAACACTTTTGTGTTTTTATCTATTTCTTTTTCAATCATTTTAGTCAGAAAAAAACGTAAGGTAAGCCATTTTTAAAACTTTTACGTTTGCATTCCAAATTTGAATATTTCTTATTTGTAATAACAAAATTTGAAAGCGTATTTCATCACATTTCAAAAACAGTTTTTAGTTTTCGGATACTTTCAGAAATATTCTATTTATTTGTATTTTATTGCAAACAGGAAATATTCCGATCTTCTGACAGAATATGCTAAACGTCCGAGAGGTTAACGTAAAAAAAGGGAATTATTATTCATTTTTTAAAATAAAAAGCAATCGAATAACCCATGGGGCCAATCTAGCGTAGCACATCTCATCAAAAACAAAAATGATCATAACCACAACTATCTCCAGTAGAGAACTTCAAATATGAATATTTAACCCTACACTTACCGTTCGGCCAAACAAACGGATCATTTTCGCCCGGAAAGGGGATCATTATTCGTCCCGGCTCGACCGTTGCTTTAAAATAATGACCCCGTTTCACAGCGGCATCGTCGTCAAACCGGTCCTTACCTGCGAACAAATGTAAGTAAAAACACATTATTACACGCGATTAATAATAGTACTGTGTAATTATTTCTAGGCTATTGGAATATGATCCGAAAGTGTTTAAAGAGTGCTGTTAAAAAATACAGCATTGAAAAACTACTGAAAGAGCAATAATATTCAAATATCTAGCTCAGGCACGAGGAATCCATCGAAGACAGAAGCTGGGCGTACTATACAGGGCCTGTAGATTCTGCAGATAGTGCACAACTGCTAACGGGCTATGAGTGTTTCGAGATATAAAAGTCTGACAATTCTTTGCTTAAATTTCAAATACAAAACTGCGTTTCATCGAATTTCTAAAGATTAATTTCAAAATTGGTATAACTATTGTACTGTTATTGTAAAAAATTGTTAATTCAAGATTTGACTGCCCTGACGCTAAACATTTGCTGTCATTACATGTACCTCCGAAGCAAAGAGATGGAATATATTTTTTCACAACAATAACTTCTTGTTCAATTCCACTATGAAGCGAATACATAGGGCAATGAATTAATTGATGACGCTGATATTTTCGTTTTAAATTTTGACAAATTCAAAGTAAAATTAGTTCAGCACTTTTTAGTTGTGTAAATAACAAGTTATCATAATTTATGCATGTGCTTAAGCAGCTTAAGTATTCAAAGTATATTTTTTATTACTCGTATATAAAGTTCTTTAAAGTTTGTGTTACAGAAACTTAACAAGTCAAGTGTATTTTAAGCTTTATTTTTAAAATCTATTTATTTATGATTTTCCCTGTTTTTCCCTTTATTTATATTTATTATCAGTCTATACTCATCTCCACTGTATTTAGATGTTGTCTCTTTATATATTGTTCCTATTATATATATAATTACCTATAGCATAATGGTACCTATACTATTTTTCTTATAATTAGTGTAACTCTCTCACCAAGCACAAGAACCAGTTTCTTCATTGGTGAGATTGCGAACATAAATATATTTTGTAATGTAAATATATATTTTTATATAACATCCTGTACCCACTTATATATATTAAATAAAAAATAAATAATTATACCTTTGTTTTCAATTTAATTTATAATCGATATAAAGCCCAAAGGGGTATCTCGTATAATATAAATAGTATAATATAAAGTCTCTATCCGCGTCTGTCTGTTTGTGCGCTTAGTTCTTCTAAACTAAGCAACGGATTTTGATAGGGTTTTCACTATCATTTAGAAAATATCTTCTGGAAGGTTTTCATAAATGATACATGCCATAGACATATGAATATTAGTAGACCTGCCCTAAGTGATTAAAAGCGTATTATCCCCACTCCCCATACCGGTTCCATTGAGCCGGCTGGGCTCGCATATGGCCTCAAGTGAAATTTGAAAACGTGACGTCATCATTCTTGTGCGAACTATGGTCGAGGCATCATCGGTTCATTTTACGAAATAACACGGCAAAATGTTGACTTGTGATATGAAAACTTGTAAAAATAGATGTGAAAAAGAGAATAAACCCAATTGTCGTATTACATTCCATAAGTAAGCATTATTTTAAGCTTATTCACACCGTATTATATGGATCAGTTTTAGAAACATATACTATCACATCACAATGTAGCGATTCTCAAGTGTGCTCATCGTTGTTTACTGGGGTAAGTAAATTATGAGACATTTGTAAAAGTGTCTTAACTAAATACTCTGAAACTAACTACGACTCTGAAAATAGAAGCTGCCTTACTTTGCCGAATTTGGACTTCGCAAATTAGTTCATAACGTGGCGAGTAATTTGCGCTCCCATGTAGAAATGTCTATTCATTCAAAAGCAGATTTTACTTTTAAGAAGTAAATGGTGATATTATAATGCGAGATGCCTATTTACTGTCAGATTGATTTATTGACGAATCACAGTCAGCCTTACTCCCTTCGTTCTTCAACAGTTGATTTTACCCCTCGCCATTATCTTCTCGTCTATTAATTCCTATGTCTGTGATACATGCACATTATATTTATAAATAGTGGAGAATAGTCGATGTTTTTTGATCAAGCCGTAAAAATATATTTTCGGGCACTTCATTGCTAACGCTGGCTAAACCTTATGAGATACATCAAAATAATGTACTACGAAATTGTACTTCTTAAAAAGGCCTACAGAAAAATCCTCGATGGTATATGTCTATCTACTAAGGATAACCCCAGCAACACCGGGTACACGTCAGTTAGTTAATAAATAAATTATGAAATTTTCAAATAAAACACTTTGTTTATTAACCACGACTTTATTATTATTACATCTACCGGTTTCGCTACGGTCGAGCTTCATCAGGATGTGAAATATAACTAAAAACTAAGACAGAGGTGACGCATATTTATAGGAAAACAGAGGGAGACAGAATATAATACATTATAAAAGTGGGAGGAGTCAAATATTACATAGGCATAGTGAATTGAAGATATATAATAACAATTAACATTTTTACATGAATTATACATATAATAATACATTTTAAAGACATAAGAAAAAGCATAAACTTATTATTTAAGAGTGGAAAGGATTCTGGGAAACAAGTTAAATATAGGACTATAGAATGTGTTTTTTTGATTAGATAAATTAACTTGTGTATTTAATAAATGGTCTGATAAGTTACTGTTTATAGATTTCCTGATTTCTAATGATTCTAAATTGTCTAACCTAATGCCTATACTATTTTTATGTAATAGGCTAGTACCTGTTATTTTATCAAATCTATGGTCTGCTGATATTAAGTGGTTGGCGAGTTCCGAAAAACCTTTACCATTTAAACACCGTACATGTTCCTTCACTCTGGTGTTTACATTGCGCGATGTTTTACCTATGTAAAAGGCGGGACAATCACTACAGTTGAGTTTAGTTTAGAGCGATATACGATGTTTAAGTGAGATAGAGACAGAGCGCGTGCTGAATGAGCTAAAAACAGTATTCACTGGCGATATTGGTTTCCATTCATATCTACATGGAAGGCATTTCTAGTGTGTATTATCTATTCAGTGGGTGTAAGGTTGAAGAGAGTGGGGACTAGGGAGGGAAAGAGATGGGGAAACGGAAATTAGCGAAGAAATTCAACTGGTAGTAGATAGCTTACTGGTTACTACCCCATTCAGAACCGAAAATGTTACTTCAAATGACTTTAACCGTGTTTGGTGACCAGATAAACAGAACTTTCCAAACTTTCACATCCTGGCAGATGTGAGCAGTTGGGACTATTGTGCGGTATTCACATAAAAAGGGCGATACTGAAAGTATCTACCACTCTGTAACTTCTCGCTAGATGTTATATTTATTAAATATTAATAGTGCAGACCCGTGAATTATCATGGGATATTATAATTGTAAGATTAGTGAAGATGAAAATATTTTTTTTTTAAATTGTATCATTATCAAAATGCCTTCACATTTCGAATGAGCACCGTTATTAAACTTGAAAAATTACGACGCATCTGTAAAAAAATTAAACAAAAGAAACAGTTTTTCACATTTCAAGCATAGAATTAACTATCAATTATTAATAAATAAAAATGTACATGTTCGTTTGTTCAAAATCTTAAATCTCCGAAAGTTCTTCGCCAATTGCTTTGAAATTTCGACACAACTTTGCATTCGAATACGCGTGTGTTTTTACATACCTATATTATGTAGATGTCACATGTGACATTTTTTAAAAAACAGCGCCTTCTCGTGGACGTAATAACAACACGCGCTATTGTTTATCTATCTGCAGAGATAGACTGATACACAGCAACGCGTGGCGGGGTACAGACAGTTATTAACAAAATAATTTTGTTAACTACTTTATCGCTTGTCTAAATCGTTCCGACAGTCAGTTACAATTTTGAAAATTTAAAGAAAAGCCTAGTTATAAAGGTCATTGAACCGGAGGTACACAGAAAAACGCAACCGAAATTATTATGTTTACTTATTCTAACACAGCAAACTTATTTTGTGGCACCATTTTAATTGAAATTAATAAAATACTTAGTTTTTACCACTTTTATTGATTATAAATACCAACATGTTTCATGAGTAACGCTCACTTTTTCAGGGTTTTAATAATATTAAATATAAATAATACACATAGACAATGGTGTCATTAAACAATAATAGACATAGACAATGGTAACAATGAAAAGATGAGAATGGATAGGGGAAAGAGAGGCAATATGGAACAATTTACAATGGGAATAGGTTTAATATTGGGTCATTTAAAAATAATTTTTGATTGTCAATAATATTCAATTTTGCATTCACACTCTTTCTAATCTCTAAAATTTCTAGTCTATGTCTATTATTTTTTAATGACACCATTGTCTATGTCTATTATTTCTCTATTGACACCATTGTCTATGTCTATTATTTATAAATAGTATTATTAAAACCCTGAAGAAGTGAGCGTTGCTCATGAAACATGTTGGTATTTATAAACAATAAAAGTGGTACAAACCAAGTATTTTATTAGTTTCTATTATGTTAAATTGAATAAAACATATTTTTGAACAAAAAACAAAATTAATTGCACACGCCGGAATTCGAACTACGATTTTGTAGTTGAGGATAAAAAAATAATGTAAAGGCCTATGAAAATTGCTTTAAAGTTCAAAATCTCCTACTTACGAACCCATTTTCGGTTATGATTTTATTGTATAATGTGGCAAATTAAGTTATTTATGAAATGATCGAAATTTTTTTAAATATTTATGCCTGAACATCCAAAAATAAAATAAAAGGCACTTTTTGGCCATGTTTTTTTCTTGCATAAATCAAAACAGGCGGATGGTTTTAAGTGGGAATTTAAACCTTATCGCCATCTACGCAAGGGTTGTTATTCATAGCGGCTCAATTTAAAATATTACACGACGTAGTGCATCGCCTTAACCTCCATTGAAACTGTTTACTCCCACCCCCTACCTACCCTTCCTATAATATTTTGAAGCGTGATATAAGCGAAACATTATTAATTCAAATAAAAAGTGGTGTATTACAAAGTGTGTTTTTTCAATCAATAAATACATTAATAATTGAAGAAGATTGTATTAATAAATCTACACAAAACATGAAACAGAACAAGATACACAAAAACAAAAAGGTAAAGAGGTTATATGCGTTGTTCCGGTAAGACAGAGACAGTTATTTTTTTATGTTTCTATCTTGTTCCGTTTCAGTTAGATTTATTAATAGTGAGTATCTTCTTCTTCATTGATATTGATAGCGCAATATATATATGGGATTGGTAGGTAAGCATTCGCAAATACTTGGTGGATAGGAAATCTCAAATCCTGCAATTGTTCTACTTATCTGCTGTTGCAAGATGTCAATAGAGTTACATTATGCTCGTTTGGAGCTCTACAGAGCTCAGAATAAAATAGTATATCAGACAGGGAGGATTGACGTATAACATAACCACAACTGTTGGGGACGGACAAGCACCGTCGCACCGCGGAATACAATAGGAATTGAAACTTCGAATATGCCGACTTACCTTTTTTCTATTCATCCGCGTTTTCTCTCCTTTGCGCTGGTTCAAACACAATATACTGATTTTCACCAAAATGCGCGAGCTCACGATGGCTTTTTAAGTTTCGACACGGTCGAAAAAGAGGGCTCCGTAATCAAACACAGCTTAGATGTTGACAGGAAGATTTTTTCAACTGAACTGACACTATATATGTGAAACATATATAAACAAACTACAGGAAACACAAAAAAAAGTAATCAAAAAACTATTTCACTTCAAATCTAGAACATCAACAAAAAAATTATATATGGAAACAAAACTATTAAAATTAAGAAAATTATATGAATATAATACATGTCTTCTTATTTACAAAATAAATAATAAACTCATACATACAAATACAGAACTCATTAAAACGTCCCAAGTACACACACACTTTACACGGCAACACGATAAAATACATTTAAACACCATACATACTCATTATGGCAAGCAATCCATTGGTTACGAGGGAAGCAACATATACAATTGCCTCCCAGACGAAATTAAAAATGAAAAAAGTATAAGTACATTTAAAAAAAAATTGTTCAGTTTTATGCTCAATCAACAAATCAATGAAAGTGAATAATATCAGTGTGTAATATATTTATGTGCAATATATATGTTATTTCTAGTTAAATAAGTGAAAAATGTAATTTTCTTTTATCTAGAATAAAAATATTTTTAAAAAAAATAAGTCGGCATAGGAAAGGTAGGAATTGGGTAGGTGGGCAACAACAAGATTCATCAAGGAAATCAAAGGAAAGGTGTAGGTAATACGATGCTAGGTACCAACAACAACTGTGGAATAAATGATTGTGAAAATAATTTAATATTCATATTTCGAGTGCATCCAGAATCTGGCAAACTGGCCCCAACTGCGACGGGTGAGTTCCCTTTTATCCTATAATTCAATCTGGGGTTTTCTTATGTTACAGAAGCCCAGGTTTAAACATTGACAAATACTGTCTAACAAGTTTAGCGGATGCATTAAAAGTAAATTGTACCATATTAGGTTGTGGGCAGTGGCGGCTCACTCTTGATGTCGCATTATTGATGTTGTTGTAGCTGAAAACGTTTTTTTGTTTTTTTTCTAAAATTCAATTTTTTGTATGAAAATTTTCAGGAAATTTCAGATTGGCTTGGCAGTTTAAATTTCCTGAAAATTTCACACACAAATTTGAGTTTTCAGATACAACATCAATAATGCCGTTTTTGTAATATTAGCACTCTAGTAAACGCAAAAGTCACGGGCCGCTACTGGTTGTGGGTAACATAGATTGAGACTGATCCTTCGGGAGTGTCGCAATTAATATCAACACCAATAAGTTATTAAATAATATGTATATATTATTCCAATAAAATTGAATATTCCGTAATGTTTAAAAGGTTGTGCACCACTGTTACAGGCATTCACTTACAGATCCGTTGCAAAATCTCCCTCTCTCTCTCAAAAACGGCGCATGCAACTGAAAGAGACGTTAAAACTAAGCTCTCAGCGGCAGAACCGTAGTAACATTACGTACCTACGAAGTATCCCTGGACTTTCGTGAATAAATTGCGATATTATCACCACCGGGATCGCCGTAAAGTGAATTGAGAAAAGGCAGCTTTAATTCACAAATTTATATTCTAAGACAGTTTTAGGGGTTATTTTAAGCCCCGTTCGTAAGATGAGTTTTTAGCGGTGCATTTTTCGACAACCTGATTTTATATTTATTTTTCAGTCTCCATAAAACATTTATGAAGCAATATACTAGTAGTTCAGACACTTGAAACTAAAACCTCCCCTCAAATAATAAGATTTGAAAGTAATTTTTTAATTATTGACTTAAATATAAACCATTTTGTAATATTTTGCGTAACATTTAAAAAAAAATTCAAATGAGGGATTATACAATTTGTCCAAACAAAATCACTATCTCAATGATAATTCTTTTTTCAAACTATCTTCAGGCAGGTAGACTCCATAACTAGGTATTGAAAAAAACGCAAAGAAGAAAGTCCAAATAAACAGAACGATTTTACTTTGGGAAAAATGAACTTTTCTGAACCGTTAAACGGCCACCATCTTGAAACGGAACATACAAACAAATTAATAGACGGGCGAAATGTAAAACAATCGAGTGTTTTTTTCCCTTTAATTTTTCCTTACACATAAGTTAAACACATTTTAGAATAAAAAAATTGTTAAGTATAAAATTTAAAAAAAACGTAAGTTTGCCCACAAAGGAGCTGCCTCCTTGTGGGTAGTGAAAAAAATATTATAAAATATGAATAGAAATAAACCTTTTTTAAAACAAAATAAAATTCTAAAATACAATATCAAGCAAATTGTATTGTAATTGTTTAAAGTTATATGATAAAATTGACAGCCCTGATTTACTGCAGCTAATTAACTTTAATATGCCGGCTAGAAATACAAGAATATCACTACATTATTATCGTAATAACGCTGCAACTGCCGCACAATTCAAGAGTCCGCTACATAGAATCCAGAACTTGTGTTAATACGCATAGACACAAAACAGATGTATGGAATATATCGCTGTCACAATATAGATATGTACTTAGGAACCTTTTATCGACGGTTGATAAGGAAGTTCTATCGTAAATTTATTAAATACATCGGGGAAAATATTGTACATTTTTCTACCTACTGTCCTATGTATTTTAGCATTTAAATTTATGATTAAAGAAAAATACAAACCCTTACAACCTTACATTCTAATATCATAAATATATTTCAGTAACGTTTCTTTATTTCCTCTTTTCACGAGTTCAAAATTTTGTACACATTATGCATTTATTTACGCATTTATTTATGCATTTAATATTTCATAAGAAATGACGTTTTGTGTCTTGTCATCATCTCAACTAGATTTTTTGTTTTAAATAAGTATTTGATTAATAATTAATCAATTTACAGTGTATCACGGAGTTTTAATAGTATTATAATCAATAATGTTAACTAAAATGATTTTGATTTTTTAATGTTCCTCTTCTATATAAGCTGGCGCTTGTGTCTAGATGAGTGGTGAGCATCAAGATTAAGAATATTTAGTGTTTGTATTATGAATATTAAAATTTATAATTAATTAAAAAGATAGTTTCATCATTTTGGTATTTTTACATTGAACGTCTCTTTAATTGCTTTTAGTATGTGTTTATCATTTTCTATTGTTCTGATATTTTCGGGTAGGCTGTTGAAGTATTTTTTCCCTAGATGTATGTATTGATGTTCAGCAAAAGTGGTGTTACATTTTTGTGTTGGAAATATATGTTTTTGACGAGTACGACTTTCAGATTTTGTTTTTCTTTTATTATTTGAGTTATTATGTTTTTTTGGACATGATCATTGAATTTTAATACTTTAAATTCTTCAAAATGTATTTTATCTTTTATATACATATCCTTAAGCATCTATCTATCTATATATATATATATTACCTCATTTTTATGTTAAGTAAGTTACATACTATATAATATAAGTACATTTTTTCCTTACACATAAGTTACATAGGTACACATTTTTAGAAAAAAAAATAAAATTAAAAAATTCTCACAAAAAAACGACAATGCAAATAATTAACTTTATTTGTACATTCAGAGCGCCTGTTTTTTTAAAAAAAGTATTTTTTGCACTACCTCAATGTACCGAATATACGATTTTTATTTCTCTTGAAAATAGCAAAGATCTTCTGTTGTCTTAAGTATCGATGGTTGCAGATTACCACGGATTGTGGAAATTCCTTCGGCTCTAGGCAGCGAAATTAGGAACCCGCTCGAGTCGGTCCAGGGGCAAAAACGCGAGGCATAATTACCGACAAAATTACAGCGCTTAGCCGCCGCTCGCCTTCATTACGACGCGGACAAATCGCCAATTTCCTTTACCGGCGAAATTAATATGTAATATTAAGAAAAAAAAATACCTCTGTAGGTACTAATGTACACGACCGTCGGAAAGTATTTGCCCACCCATATCATAATATCCGTGATCTTTGGTAAATATAATATTCGTGATCTTTGGTAAATATAATACCCGTGATCTTTGGTAAATATAATACCCGTGATCTTTGGTAAATATAATATCCGTGATCTTTAGTAAATATAATAAAGTATAATTTACCTAATTTTAGACCGATATGCACACTATCAACTTTTCCAAAACTTGTTGAGAAGCTGATTCTGGATAGAAAAATAAAGACAGCATATGTCCTGAACAGCATGGTTTTATAATCGGTAAATCAACACTTACAAATCATCCTCTAACAAAATTTATACATGTTATGCATTTATTCATTATTTCGTAGGAAATAAGGTTTTTTTCTTGTGTTATATAGTCATCATGTCAACAAGAAATGTATTTTACCTATTATATACTTACCGTTAAGCATCTATCTATATATATATATATTGTCCTCTTCCCGTAGTATGTTGATCCAGTAAGAAGTTGTTAGACTAAGTTGATCCACCTTTAACATCATATAACTTGACTATGATGGAATACATCTGTATGAATTGGCAACAGTGGTGCCAAAATAACCATCACGCCGTTTCCCTGCTGGGTAGGCAGAGAGGACGGACCTCCAAACAACTCGGTCTTGGCATCATAATACTCTCAATGCCTCATTCACATTCATATATAATCTTCTATTATTCTGACCCTTGACATGGTCCGACTCAAGTGTCTGATTCACTTGCCATGCCATGTCTTCCTCGGGTGCCTCCAACTTCTGCTACCATTCACATTTGCATCATATATTCATTCTCCTTACACTCCTTTCTTCGCTCATTCGCTCTACATGCCCAAACCATCTAAGCGTCCCTTTCTTGGTCTTACTCATTAAGCTTACAACAGTCTTGCACTCTTTGCGGATCTTCACATTTCTCTCACGATCATACATGGTTTTATCACACATACGCCTCAGGGATCTCATATCTACAGAATTCAGCCTACTTTCATTCTTTCTCTGTCAGTTCCATGCCTTACTTCCATACATCAGGGTAAATGTACAGGTATATATATATATACCTCATATTTATGTTAAGTAATATATATTTTTAATCAATGCGTTGACTACAGTATCTCACTGTTAGCTTTTATAAAGAAATACAAACACTCCCGGGTTAAGAATAACCTAACAAAATTGGAAAATCTCCTACAACCACCACAGTGAGCGGAAAATATAAATATTGCTTGTGTTGTGACGGATGACTTAGCCAGCCGAGGAATTGAATGTGCGACGCCTAGGTGGGACCCAAACGCGGTGCCAACTCGGCTACTGGCCGGTTATTTTACATTAATTATGTTCTTAACTTCTATGTTGAATTATTAGATGTTATGAAATAACTATAGCTGTTCATCAAATAAATAAGCGAAATAAAGCTGTATGAAATAGTAGTTTTAAGAAGTAATCGGGAGTTCAATCCAACATCACAATACACAGACCGAAATAAATATGTATTAAAGAGTAATTTTAAGAAATAATCGGGAGTTCAATCCAACACCACAATACCCAGACCGAAATAAATATGTATGAAAGAGTAGTTTTAAGAAGTAATCAGCAGTTCAATTAAACCCAGACCGAAATAAATATGTATGAAAGAGTAGTTTTAAGAAGTGATCGGGAGTTCAATTCAACCCAGACCGAAATAAATGTGTATGAAATGTGTTTTAAGAAGTAATCGGGAGTTCAATCGAACACCACAATACTCAGACAGAAATACCGATTTATTCTGGAAAGAGGGGCAATTTAAAAAAACGGGGTGCGCCACCATAAAGGTAGTGGGAGATGGACGGGGGATTTATGAGACCCCAGAGCGCCGTAAACCAGACAGTAAAATAAATTCTCTATGATAACACTGAAAACTTTGAATAAACCCTCAGGGCTTCATATTGTGAAAGACATACTAGGTATATTCTCATCATAAGAGGTATTGATCAACGAAATTATAATAAAGAAAACATAATGTATGTCAATCAATGAATTTTCTGCTATACAAATCTATAATATTATGTACGGTGTCTCGAAACTTGTAGTACAACTAAACTGGTGAATCTACATTACATACAATATGGGAAAAAAACTCAGGCAAAACTCATAATTTTATAGCATAGTAATGATCAGCAGAATCCATTTCTAGCCAAAAAAATACCCTTGAAAATTCAAGTCTCTATGTCTATGAAAGGCGATTTTCAGCCCACTGTGCGGCGTGATGGTTAGTTAGTTATACAGATATTTTCGATATATTCAAAACTTATCCTTCCAAAAGCAAAAATAATTAGTTAGGAAAGAAACTGTTTTTTAGGTATTTCTAAATTATGTCTGTCTTTATTGTACTTACTGATATAATAAATTGTATAGCATTTTTGTGAAAAATCACCTCAATCCAATTTAATTGTTTACAGAAAAACATACTTACCTGGCAGGTCACTTTAGATTTGACACGCAGAGGCAATAATAAAAACACTGTACATTGATTTTACATTTACTATTTCACCCTTCATTACTATTGATATTACATTTATTAGAAGATTAGTGGCAAAAGCAGAGTTGATATTTATTATAAAAGCCTAGAGAATTTAGGACTCTTTAGGACGGTCGAATTTCACCTATTGTTTACCGTTTAATATTGAAACACTATTAAAGTTATTCCATCAAACCGGTTCCTACCTAAATTTCCCTTTCCCTTATTATAATATAATAAAAGCTTTTAATACATATTTTACACTAAAATATGTCCACTATATTTTATACTAAAATATTGCAACAATATTATATACTAAAATATTTCCACTATATTTTATACTAAAATGTAGTGGAAAAAAAATTAAAACCTTTTATTATATTATTATAATGGAATTGCTAATTGCTAATATTATGGATGTTCTGCAGTCTCTCGTGTCTAGGATGAACGAAGTATGCATGAATAATTAGTTAATGATGAATGTAAGTAAGTCTAAAGTAATGGTGTTTGAAAGAGAGAGAGTACGAAAACAGTGTGCAATAGCTGTGAATGAGGAATACTTGGAGCAGGTGGATGAGTTTGTGTATTTAGGAAGCATGTTTACGAGAGATGAGAAGGCTGACAGAGATATTGAAAGAAGAGTAAATGCAGTCAACTCCATTAATGGAGGACTGAACGCAGTTGGCGCTAACAAAAAATTGTCCAAAGAAGCCAAGTTAGCAGTCCACAATGGAGTGCTGGTACCTACCCTGATGTATGGAAGTGAGGCATGGAACTGGCAAAGACAAGATTAAAGTAGATTGTGAGGAATGTGGAGATCCGCAAAGAGTGCAAGGCTGATGTAAGCGTAATGAGTAAGATCAAGAAAGGGACGCGTAGATGGTTTGGGCATGTAGAGCGAATAAGCGAAGAAAGGAGTGTAAGGAGAATATGATATAATATGCAAATGTGAATGGTAGCAGAAGTCGGGGACGCCCGAGGAAGACATGGCACGATCAAGTGCATCAGATACTCGAGTCGGGCCATGTCAAGAGTCAGAATAATAGAAGAGTATGTATGAGACGATTTATGAATGTGAATGAGGCAAGGAGTGTGTGCCCAGATCGAGTTGTTTGGCGGTCCGTCCTCTCAGCCTACCCCTGCGGGGAAACGGCGTGATGGTTAGTTAGTTAGTTATTATTCACCACGAATTTTCAGTATCCAAAATAGAAATATCCTAAATCTCCCTTGTTTTTATTCCATTTCCTAAAGGTCTTACCTTCGAAAGAAGATTTGAAAAATAGAAGGTTAAAAGTAAGTGTAAATTTTTTATTTGTGTTATTTTCGTCGATGTGCATACTGTTGCATTTTTGTCGCCCCCCCCCCCTTAGTAAATTATCAGAAAACAGTATAAATTATCAGCCCCAATCATCATACATTAAATAAATATTGTATATTATCGAGAGTGATCAAAAACCGTTCATGTTGTGAAACAATAAATATTTGAGATACAAAAATTGTTCATGTTGTGAAACAATAAATATTTGTGATCCAAAAATCGTTCATGCTGTGAAACAATAAATATTTGTGATACAAAAATCGTTCATGATGTGAAACAATAAATATCTGTGATACAAAAATCGTTCATGATGTGAAACAATAAATATTTGTGATACAAAAATCGTTCATGTTGTGAAACACTACTAGATGTACATCTATAAACTAAAGTGCACACAGAACATTAAAGACCAACATCAGAACTTCCAATTGAAACAACATTCACAAGGTAAAGACCTCCTTCCCCACTCCTATTTTTCCTTGTGATAAACACGATTGTTTAATCTTATTTTCTTGTTAAAAATTACAGTCCATTCGTCGAGTACCAATCGATTCGGTACGCAACATTTACCTACGTCAACTATTTAACAAAGTTTTTGTTTCATCACTTTTCATGACTTTATATAACTTTTTAAAGAATTGTGATTTTGATGTAGAGTTGATATTTATTTTAAAAGGCTGGAGAATTTAGAGAACCTTTAATATTTTTTATGAAATGACCTTACAAGCTTACAAATTCTTAGATTTTTATAACAACATTTACAATGTCGCTGATTGTGAAGCTGAAAGGTTTCTGACTTTATGGATATGAAGGTAGTTTCAAGTCTAGCTCTGAATTCTTTCGAGTCTGTGATCATTCTTAAGAGGAAACTACAAGTAAAAATGTGTATATTCTTGGTATATCTTATATTGTAGGTAATAAGCATTAAAATCGCTTGAAAAACGGAGTCTAGAAACGTTCGATTTCAAGCACAAAACTGGTTTTTATTTATTTTGTAAATAATTTTATAAGAAACAAAATAGTTAATCAAGTGAAACTGTCACAGATAATCTTATATACTGCTGTATTATTTAAAAATTGTTTCCTTTACGAAATATTAAAATATTTTCTTTAGTAATTTACATTTATAATTTTTATTGAGTAATTTATTTGTAATTTATTTTTTATTTGTATTCTACTCAAGCGAAGCAATGGGAAAACCTTCAATTTATCTAAAGCATATTTTTTGGTATTCATAATGTCAACCAATTCGTTATAAAGATTAATCAAAATAGTGATTTAGCACTAAGCTTCGCCTTAAATCATATGTACTGATATAATATTATATTTCTGCATTATGTAAAATTTTGACTTGCATTATGTTTGTAAAAGCCCTATGGGCGTTCAATAAATAAATAAAATAAGCAAATACTCGTGAATTAACGAATTTTGTAATTTATTTTGTGCATTTCGGTACTATTTTACCTGTACATGACCTCCACCAACTCTGTACGACGCGTACCAGGCGTTGCTAGGGGACTTATAAATGGTTTGGGGTAAGTGTTGAGGTTGTGAGGCCCTTTTAAGATATACAATTCCGTAGTACGTAATTCAGATTTATCTCATAAGGTTTAGCCAGCGTTAGCAATCGTCTATGGACACACATCGAAAAGTACAGTTGAAGTTCTATCCTCAATTTTTTTATTGATAACAGTGCCAAAACTTAAACCGAACTAAAAAAATACCTTACAAGTGATCCGTTATTCAAATGGTAGCACGAAACCAGAGTGATCTGTGATTTTATAGTGTCCTAACAGTTCATGCTGACATTCCAAAACAAACGTCACTCAGCCACAATAACAACACAGATAACGCAGCGAATCCACATAGAGTAGTAAAGCCAGTTTCCAACCTTTCCTACTACAAAGAGCACAACAACAAGAAATGTCTGCCGACAAAAACCTTCGAAGCAAAGGACAAATGCCCGCGACAACGAGCTTGGCTACAGATGTATCTTCACAAATTGACATACTTATGGAGAAAATGGAAAAAAAAATGGTAACAAAATTGGAAGCTTTTAAATCGGCAATTATAAAAAAAATTGACGATGAAAACTTAGAGAGTAAACACTCGAGAGATTTCATCAGCCGTCAATATGACGATCTAATTGCTAAAATGGAAACCATCACTAAATTGGTTTCCGAAGTAGAGTCACTAAGGAATACACTCGTCGAAAAGGACAAGCAAATAAAGTGTCTGGAAGTCAGATTGGCGGAAGTTGATCAAAGATCACTAGAAGATTCACTGGAGTTTGCCGGCCTCATTCCAAAAAATGACGAGCAGCCCTCTGATGCTATAAAACGGGTGGCTTCAATTGCAGGAGTGGATATAAAAGGAGAAGATATAGTGGAAGTGAGGAGGATACCTGATAAACGACCGGGAGTCCCCCCAAAAATACATATTAAACTAAACAATAGACAAAAGAGATACCAACTTCTTACAAACAGGAAACTTTTAAGCTCAGCCACCGCGCAAGATCCAGAAAGTCAACGAATCTACATCAGTGAAATTCTCAGTCCTCATTACAAAGACCTTCTATGGAGAACAAAATCAAAGGCGAAAGAAAGGGGATATAATTATGTGTGGTACAAAGATTCAAAAATTATGATTAGAAAAAAAGAAGGAGAAAAAATCATCTATATTAAACACGCTGATGATCTGTTAAAAATGGTTTAGATGCTTCTGGAGAGCTCCAACGTCGGTTAGTTATTGGCCCGATCACCCTTCATAATCAAACGGTAAGGAGAAACTTCACATTTATTGTTTCGAACTACAACAATAATTATCCACTTCATAATTCTCTCTGCAACTAGGGTGAAACTCCCGGTAACTGCCACGGACAGTGGAGCTCCCATAAACATATAAACTATTTTTTTTTTTTTAATTTTCGTATAATTATTATATCAACATGCCTTTCTCAATGGAATTTTTTGATGAGGAATTACACAACCAAAACCTTTCTTACGCAACTTCAGATACTAATATGTGTAAACGCCTGATTGGAAACTCTGCCAATACAAAAATTATGCACCAAAACATAAGATCTATAAATAAAAACTTTGACGAACTCTTAATTCAACTTCACCACATAGATATTGTTTTCGACATAATCATTCTGACCGAGTGCTGGTTGTCAAACACATATACACCTAAAATCATAAAAAATTACACATCACACAATTCAACTACGTTTGATAATCAGAACGATGGGATTGTTGTTTACACAAAAAATAATCAAAACTTCACAGTAACCGAACTAAAAATTCAGGATGCAAGTTGCACACAAATAGAATACAACAATGATACAGTTATCCTCGCTATATACCGCTCGCCATCGACTCGTAACATCACGCCATTTCTAAACAGTCTTAGTTGCACACTTTCAAATCTTTCCAATACCAAAAATATCATAATAATGGGCGATCTAAATATTAACATACTACCGAGCAACCAACACCACCAAAGCCAAGACTATATCAACATGCTAGAATTTCATGGATTAGTGAGTACCGTTAACTCACCAACAAGAACGACAAATGGATCTATATCATGCATTGACCACATTATGGTAAAGTCAAAAAAACCATCTAAAAGTATCGTCTACAAATCAACTATCACGGACCATTATTCAACTATCTTTGCACTACAAACAGCTATCCAAATAAATAAATGTAGCCTGCCTTTAGCATACAATAAAATCAACTTTCAAAATATAATAACCAATTTAAAGAACAAATCATGGCAAGAACTCTTCCAAATTAAACAATCGGAGGACGCATGGATATACTTTATTAACTATTTGAAAAACGAATTACACCACAATACCCTGACGATGACCAAAAATATAAGTAACAAATTGAAACCCTTGAAACCATGGATTAACCACTCCATTATAAATTGCATTCACAAAAGAAACACGCTACACAAAAAAACCAAAGAAAATCCGTATGACCAACTAACATTCAACTATTATAAAAAATATAGAAACATGTGCTGTAACGTCATCAGAAAAGCAAAAGAAATTTACTACTCAGAAAGAATTAAAGAAAGTAACAATAATCCCAAAAAATTATGGGAAATACTTAGAGAAGCCACAAACTCGCAAACTACAAAAGAGAAACAGAGCATAAATAAACTTTCTATTGATGGACATATTGTTGAAACCACAAAAAATCCTAAGCTCGTTGCTGATCATGTAAACAATTTTTTTATTAATATCGGTCGAAATCTTGCTTCTCAAATTGCCCAGAGCGGAATCACCCAATCTACCGATACAGTGGTTCAAACAAATAACATAAATACAAAATTTCTATTCCAAACTGTGTCACAGGAAGAAATTCTCAAAACAATTAATTCTCTAAAAAACACTTCTTCTGCTGGACCAGACGAAATTTCAACCAAAATCCTTAAAACGCTGTCTTTGGAGATAACATTGCCACTAGAATACCTTATTAACCTAAGTATTACACAGGGCTACTTCCCCTCTAACCTAAAACAAAGTATCGTAATTCCCATCTACAAATCTGGAAACAAGTCAGATATCAATAACTATAGACCAATTACTTTACTGAATAGCTTGTCTAAAGTTTTTGAAAACCTTATTAATACACAACTTTTAAAATTCATCGAGAGCCATGAAATACTTTCAAAAAATCAATATGGTTTTCAAAAAAACAAAAGTACCTCAGATGCCATTGCCAGGGTGACAGACTTCATTGTAAAAAGCCTTGATAAAGGAAATAAATGTATTTCAATCTTTTTAGACCTCTCTAAGGCTTTTGATACAATATCACACTTTAAACTAATTAAAAAACTTCAAAAAATCGGCATCACGGACAAAGAGCTAAACTTCTTTAAAAGCTACCTAAATGGACGCAAACAACAGGTTAAAATACATAATACCCTCAGTAACCAGCGCTCAACTGACTATGGAATTCCACAAGGAAGCGTATTGGGACCAACTCTGTTCTTACTGTATATAAACAACTTTTGCAACCTTGAAATTGAGGGAAGCATTGTTAGCTTTGCCGACGATACTGTCTTACTGTTTGAAGACAACAATTGGTCAGCTGTATTTAAAAAAGCTGAAAAAAATATTAACTTAGTTAAAAAATGGTTAGATATAAACACGCTTACCCTTAACACGAAAAAAACAAAATATATCACTTCAAGCATCAATACTGCAGGCCAACCTAATGATGATTACTCCATAAAAATACATAACTGTACGAATTCCAATATATGCAATGAGTGCCCCTGTATAGAGCGAACTCCACAGATGAAGTACCTCGGCCTCACCATTGACCCATACCTCAAATGGAATATACATACTCAGATCATTGCGAATAAAATTAGGAAAACAATACATTTCTTCAGATCCGTAAGGAACTTCCTTAACTTACAAATTCTAAAAACGATTTATTTTGCATTAACCCAATCTATCATTGAGTATGGTATCATTGCATGGGGAGGGGGTACTTCATCAGCTCTAGGTCCTGTTGAAAAGGCGCAGAAAACAATTATGAAAATTATTCTCAAACTTCCTCAAACTGCAAACAGTAACTTAATTTTTAACATAATGAGAGTATTTGATGTTCGACAGATCTATGTAAAAACTATCCTCATGCATCTCTTTAAAAACAAACACGTGCTTTACGAAAAAAAAACTAACTTTAGATTTACGCGTAATTCGAACAAAGACATGTTGCAAGTTCCAGCACTTTCTTCCACCTTTGGTCAACGTAGCTTTGGCTACTTTGCCACAAAGATCTTCAACATGCTCCCGGAAAATATTAAAGAGAGTCAAACACGGAAAGAGTTTAAAAAAAATGTTAAAATTTGGATTTATTCAAATGATCGAGCCTACACCGGTGCCCTCACCCAAACGCCTTGTCATTGACAGTTATTGCAGTATGTACGGTGCTAAAACTTACTATATACGTATTGTGTAAATGCAAACAATAATGAAAAGTAACCAAATGCCTTGTCACAGTGAGTTATTATAGTATGTATTGTGTTTAAACTTATTCTATCTGTATCTTCAATATGTAAACAATAATGTAACCTAAAATAATGGATTGCTGTATGGGAACCCATACATTTACATATTAGCAAACCATAGACAAAATGGAGAAATAATTAACTAAAAATTCTGCCTCAATACAGGTTCGCCTAGTGAGGCAGGTTATGCACAACCTAAAATATAGTATATTAAGCCATTTCTATATAACACTCTTACATTGATAAATATTTTTTCTTATATTAGAAACTGCCGTATTATTGTAACATTATTATTGCAACAATCTCATTGTTTCTAACTGACATATAATTATACAACTTACTAATGATATATTATATATATTCTGTAATTTTTTGATGAAATAAATAAATTTAAAAAAAAAAAAAAAAAGCGCCCGAAAATTATTTTTTTTCGACTTGATTACAAAACATTGACTTTTCTCTAATTTCTATAAATATAATATACATGTATTACATATATAAACCTTCCGGAAGAAATTCTCTAAATGATAGTGAAAACCCTATCAAAATCAGTTGCGTAGTTTAGAAGAAAAAAGCGCACAAACATACATACGCGTATAGCGCCTTTATTTTATACTATTTAGAGAAGAGAAGATGTTTTTAAAATGTAGCTAGGTAATTATTTTTATTATATTATTTTCAATATTCACGTGTTGGAAAATGAAACTTAATATGGCTGTAAAAATCAATACACTACACTTTTTGCTGCCGTTTACGCCGACACAAAGCATAATATAATATCAACAAATTTAATGCCGGGTAAATATTGGCAGGTGGAAAAGTGAAACCAGATATTTTTATTATAATGTGTATGAAGCCCATTGATGTGATACGAGTATATTTATCTGCCGGTATCAATGACGGTTTTTATTCGTCGTCGGGCCAAAATATTAATTATTTACCGATGGGAGACACCTGTCGGGATTTCAGGTAATAACAGTAATATAAATTACAAATCGCTGGAATGTGAAAAAAAAGTAACAAAAAAAACCAGACAAAATAACATACAAACAAACACATATGCATGGGTTCGTTCCAGATGTTTCCAATGACATAATCCAACAACAAACAAACTTAGGAGTAATTTTCACCAAAAAATGTAGACAATTCGTCTCGACGCCATCTAGTGAGATAGTTAGCACTTACAATGCCTTTCTCATATAAAATAAAGTTGGTTGTTTTCAGGTGAAAAAAATGTAATAAGCAGTAATTGTTGAATGAAACACTAGTATATATTGAATTATTTCGCGGATAAGAGATAAGCCGCCATAGCTCAGTGGTCAGAGCTGTCGACTGGCAATCGAAAGGACACGGGTTCAAGTCCTGTTGGCGTCATGTATCTTTTATCAGGAGATTTTTCAATGTGGATGAGTGTTTCAGGCTAATAATTATTGCTTATAAAAAATAATTGTTACATATGCTTGGGTTCGTTCCAGATGTTTTCAATGACATAATCCAACAACAAAAAAATACGCGTTTTGACGGTCTCTGTGGTCGAGGGGTAAGGCTCTCGAGTAGCAAGCAGGAGGACGCGGGTTCAAATTCCGGCGGGCGCAAGTAAATTTTTTAGTATTATTTAATGTTATTTAAAGTGTTATCCCGTTAAACTACAATTGAGTAAGTAAGCGAATAGAAAATTTTAATTATTAAAAATTAGGAATAAAAATCTGACTGAAAGAGATTGAAATAAATAACTTTAGTCCGCCTCAGCACAGGTCACCCTAGTGGTAATGTAAAATCATGTGTTTTTGGTTTGAAAATGTTGTCGCCTAGAAATATTTCAGATGCTTTAATTAAATACTGCGAGTAGAATACATCTTGGCCTTTGAAATAATCCGGTATTTTTTAGATAAGTCTTTTTATAAGCCCAGAAAAAAATAATGTATAAGGCCTATGAAAACTGCTAAAGTTCAAAATTTCCTACTTACGAACCCATTTTCGGTTATAGTTTTATTGTGTAGTGTGTCAAATTAAGTTATTTATAAAATGATCTAAAAAAAATTAAATATTTATGCCTGAACATTCACAAAATAAAACAAAATGCACTTTTTGGCCATGTTTTTTTCTTGCATAAATAAAAACAGGCGGATGGTGTTAAGCGGTAATTTAAACCTTATCGCCATCTACGCAAGGGTTGTTATTGAGAGCGGCTCAATTTAAAATATTACTCGACGTAGTGCATCGCCTTAAAAAGAAAGACAAACATTCTCGGGTTACGAATAACCTGACAAAATTTGAAAATCTCCTACTGCCACCACAGTAAGCTGAAAATGTTGCTTGTGTTGTGATGGAGGACTTAGCCAGCCGAGGAATTGAACACACTACGCCTGGGTGGGACCCAAACGCGATGTCTACTCGGCCACCGACCGGTCGGTGGCCGGCATTCACTATCATATTTTTTATGTTCAATGTTTTAAAAAAGTAATTTGTTCAATTACAATTAGGCCAGTGCAATTAGCGCCAAAAAGGGGGTCGCGATCGAAGTAATTCCGGTAGTCCCAATTTTTTTATATGTTATATAAACTGATCCCCTGATGTAAAATCTGACTTTCCGACCTTGGCGCACCTGTGCTCGCGCCGCCATTTTGAAAAAACTGGCCGAAATCGGGCCAAAATCTAGTTTTTCCCAAATATCTCATATTCAATGCAAATTTGGTCTAAAATAAATTAACAAGTATAATAGAACATAAAACAACCTACAACTTTTGTAGAAACAAATTTCTTCTATCTCTAATAGGTACCGAGGTAGAAAGTCGTAAAGGTGCGTATATTTTTGAAAAACAAGTTTTTTGCGCGACTAGGTTTGGTTTTTTATAAATACCTCGTTTCCAGTGGAATTTCATGAAATTTTTATTGATACCAATTATGTAGAACATAAAATTTCAAAAAAAGCTGTGCAGTTTTAATGTTTATATAGTTTTTTTTACCGATATAAAGAATAAACAAATCTAGGTAGGTACGCACAGAAAATCTATCACGGTTTATTATCACGTTATTAGATTTTTGTTTGCATTTTTAAATACATTCATCTATAAATTTACTAGAGGGCACTTCGGTATGGGGGCTACCCCCCACCCTTCTACTCCTCCCCTCCGGTTCCCTTCAGTTGCCGCGTGTCACGTCTTGAGCCTATATTATAGTATTGTTATATATTATATATTATAGTATAGTATAGCCTAGTCTATATTTTATTCATCATTCAACCCTCTACCAAATAATACAGAACTGGGAAGCAGTAAAATACACGTAATTGATGGAGGATATTTACTGCACAAAGTTGTATGGGGTCGTGCTCAACCTTTTTCAGTAATTTTCCAGCAATATGTCAGGTATGTACAAAATCATTATGGATCCAATGCAGTAGTGGTATTCGATGGATACCCAGATTCTATGGAAAAGAAAAGCACTAAAGGGGTGGAAAGAGCACGGCGTGCCAGATTTACAACTTCTGCTGAAGTATTGTTTTTTGAAAGCATGCACCCACAAGTGCCACAGGAAAAGTTTCTGGGAAATGGGAAGAACAAGTCTCGTTTTATTTCCCTACTCAGAACCTCATTTGCACGATCCCACATAACGACAGTACAAGCTGAAGAGAATGCTGAAGTTCTCATAGTAAACACAGCAAATTCGTTGTCATCTCAACATGATGTAGTCATAATTGTTGGTCAGGATATTGATCTGCTGGTACTCCTCACAGCTCTCTCACCTCCCAACGTATATTACCAAAAAGTTGGAAAAGGTAAATCACCTAACGCGTTGTACTCGAACAAATGTTTTAAACACATCGAAATAGTTGAAAACATTTTATTCCTTCATGCCATAAGTGGTTGCGATACAACTGGAGCTCCGTTAGGCCAAGGCAAACACAAATTTTGTAATATTCTTCTCAAGAACCACTCAGTGAATGAACTTGTTCGTGTATTTCAAGACCCAAAAGCAAAGACAGAAACAATCACTTTGGCTGCCGAACAACTATATTTGCACTTTTGTATGGCGGCAACGAGAAATCAAATTTGGAAAATTTAATGTACATCATTTTTGTCAAAGGAGTAAAAAAGAACAAATTAAATTTATCCAGGCTACCACCCACCAAAGATGCAGTCCAGCAACACGCTTCAAGAAAATACTTGCAAGTGCAGACTTGGCTTGGTAACGATAAAGATCCGACTGAATGGGGGTGGAAAAAGGATGCTGTTGGGTTACTTACTCCAGTAACAATGTTGAAGGAAGCTGCACCTCAGGCCTTTCTGAACTTCATATCCTGTCAATGCAAAAAAGGTTGCGATGGAAAGTGCACCTGCAGAAAGTCGGGTTTGAAATGTTCCCTACTCTGCATTCATTGCAATGGCAACTCCTGCGAGAATGCTGTAGAAGCCTTCGTTGATGACGATGAAGAGGAATATGATGACCCAGTCGCCACAACTTTGGGTGATAAGACAGATGAAGAAGCTATTCAGGGCCAGAAGTAAGAAACTATAGTCAAGGACTCGTACTTCTGTCTAAACTGATCTACCATTAATTTTATTTTTTGTTATGCTGACAACTTAACTAATAAAGAAAAGAATGTCGATAAATGTTAATTTTACGAAAATACCATTTTTTTATCTTTTTTATGTACCTTATCATCTTAATTGTATTAATAATCTTAAATGTATGTTGTGATTACGTTGATAGGCATGTCAGACCAAGCTGCGAGCACAAATGTAGTGGATTGGCCTATTTTAGTGGTCTTTCCATTGGGAATGTATGGCGACCGATATGCTGAAATAATCTATCTACTATATTTATAGCTAGGTCTGACACAGGCATGACGATTGCTGTCAACGTATATGTTCTTAGAACAATAATTTTAAAGAAAAATAAAATCAAGGAATGCCAAGTTTAAAACACCTAACCTCTGTTTCAATTTTTGGCCTGGTTTTGGTGGATTAGAGTTTGGATACGTAATAGAGATAAAAAATATAAATTATATTTTATTTTCAAACGAAATTTTATTTTCTACAAAATTATTATCAATAAATTTTTCACAAAATTGTACTGCAAACGAGGTATTTATAAAAAACCAAACCTAGTCGCGCAAAAAACTTGTTTTTCAAAAATATACGCACCTTTACGACTTTCTACCTCGGTACCTATTAGAGATAGAAGAAATTTGTTTCTACAAAAGTTGTAGGTTGTTTTATGTTCTATTATACTTGTTAAGGTATTTTAGCCGAAATTTGCATTGGAAATGAGATATTTGGGAAAAACTAGATTTTGGCCAGATTTCGGCCAGTTTTTTCAAAATGGCGGCGCGAGCACAGGTGCGCCAAGGTCGGAAACTCGGATTTTACATCAGGGAATCAGTTTATATAACATATAAAAAAATTGGGACTACCGGAATTACTTCGATCGCGAATCGCTAATTGCACTGGCCTAAATGTAAATATGATTACATAATATTATTAATATTAATTTGTGTTATTTCTCATTTTAAATAATATTTATTTATTTTTATAATATTCATTAAATTTTATGCAAGGAAGCTTTTGACTGTCCAACTAGGAAAGTTTCCCCTTTTAGGACAGTCAAATTAACAGGTTTCAAATTATCCTAGAGGAATACAAGATTTAAGAATAGAGGAAATGAGTAAAAATGAAGAAACATAAAAAGATACGATAGTAAATAATATATAATAAACAATAATAATAATATGAAAATATCTGGAGTCGGTGAATTATTTTCCCATTTGATATCTGGTGAGTTGAAGTGTTGTTCTTGTATTGTTTTGTATTCATTTTGCTTATATAATGCACTTACATAGTGACGATTGACTAGATCAGAGGTTCCCAAACTTATTTGCCCCGTAGACCACTTGCCAAATATTTTTTTTCCGTAGACCCCCTGCCTGCCGAATATTTAATTTTACTAAAACTATTAACGTCCCATGTGATAATCATTTATTTTTTTAGTAAAAATATTCCCTTCCCTTGCCTGCCCAACAACCGGGTGGCGGTACAGTTGCTCTGTCTTTACATTGTGCAGACAGGGGCACCCTTGTGAGGTATTACACTAAATGAAAATGAAGCAGGATAAGCAACGGGAATTTCTTTCTGTAGATGGCCCTACAGAACTACCCTGTTCTTTGTCAGTGCTTATTCCGGTCAGTTCTTCTTGTCACATGATATCCGATTCTTCAACGTTGCATATCCATAGTCTAAATGTCCTCAAACTTAGTTTTGAAGTCTGTGTGAAGTGCATTTAAATGTTGAACGTCATTATTACCTTGGACGTTTTTCAAAAACAAGTTGGGGAACTAGGAAAATTCGCGGCTTCCAATGTGCAATGCTTTGCTTGAATATATTAATTCTGACGAGAAAAGGAACGTAGACTCTATTTATATACCTCAATTAACAACTTTACGAAATATAAAAATACAAATATCAAATAAGTAATTTCTCAGTCTATTATATTTGTGTTAGGTCTATTGTGTCATTTACGGAACTCCTAAATGTTTACTTGAGGTAAATGGGGGTCCGCTCGTATGTACCCCCATTTGAATCTCGTGGACCCCCAAATTTTTTTCTCGCTGTCATAGACCCCCAGCATGCCGATATGGACCCCTGGGGGTCCATATAGACCACTTTGGGAACCTCTGGACTAGATGATCATTTGTGGAAACGTGTGTGGAATGGTTTAGTTTTTCCTATGGGGAAGATTTAACCCGGACATAAAGTCGGAAGAAAAAATATATAGTATAGTATTGTTTATACTCATTTAAAATAATATATCGTATATTTTCCGCACGTTCCAGACTGGAATATACTCTCAGTATCACCCTGGTGCAAGACCACCAATCAGAATAGAAACGTTGCTTGAAATAGCTTTGGCAGTGTTTGATGACCAGATCTGAATAGCCAGGTAACCTAACCTAACCCGAAAATCCTCTACCCCAACTCATTCCCCTGCCCATTCCCTTCAGTCTCACAACATACCCTAATTGGGAATGCCATAGATTCACTGGCTCCAGACGGTTGGGAGCAATTGGGAATCGTATGCGGTATCAAATAAAATAGAAAATACATATTAACGAAGAGCACAAATCAATGACAAGTGTAACAAACTTGATTCTGTTTTGATTCCTTCAACCTTCCAATATCTGATGATGTTATAGATCTAACTAACAGTGAAGGAAGATATTGAATTTAATGTATTTTTGAGCGGTTGGTTCCTGCGGTTAGTTTGTTTCAACTAAGTTTTAGCTTCGACATTCACTCTCACCATCACTTTAATTGTTTGAAATTGCTGTGGTTAAAGTTGGAGAAAGTTATCGACGCTTCGGTATAAAGTTTTAACAGAGTCGTGACGGCAACCTGATAACATGTTTAATGGATTGAAGAAGACGTTATTAAAGACGAGATTATTTGTACATTACTAAATAGACAATATTTATTAGAGGTAAATACCCTAAGTATCGCCCAGGTAGGTTGAAATAGCTTTAACTAAGCCTCGGAAAAACATTACTATTTATAAACATAATTTTGTATTAGAGCCTATCAAGGACACATCTGACCGCGGACGTTCATTCAATATTTCTTATTATCTTTGTTTCAATAATGCGGAGATATGTGATTTGTTCGCCATCAGAAAAAAATGCAATACATACATGGATACTTTGAATGCATAAATTGTAATATATGGGATTGGGCGCTAAATTGAGTAATCTGAATGTATGCTGTCTGTGGTATGCTGATTTCTAACAGTATGGAAGAGTCTCTCGTGTCTAGGATGAACGTAGTATGTATAAAGAATGAGTTAATGTTGAATGTACGTCTAAAACAATGGTGTTTGAAAAAGAGAGTACGAAAACAGTGGGCAATATGGTTTTGAATGATGAATACTTGCAGCAGGTGGAGGATATTGTGTATTTGGGAAGTATGTTTACGAGAGATGGAAAATCTGATATGCATATTGAAAGAAAGGTAAATGCAGGAAACTCCATTAATCCAAAGTCCAAAAAAGCGAAGGTAGCAGCTCACAATGGAGTGCTGGTAGCTACCCTGATGTATGGCAGTGAGGCATGGAACTGGCAGAGTAAGGACGAAAGTATACTGATTGCTGTAGAAATGATATTCCTGAGGCGTGTGTGTGTTAAACCATGTCTGATCGTGTGATAAATGTGGAGATTCGCAAATTGTTGATGTAAGCGTAATGAGTATGATCGAGGTAAGCTTAGATCAGTGGTTCTTAACCTGGGTTCGATCGAACCTCAGGGGTTCGGTGAGTCAGTCTCGGGGGTTCGGTGGAGGTCAAGACCCCCGACTTATATTTGATGAAATCATTGAAATTCAGTAGAACCAGGTTCAACTCTTCAGAACAACATCGCTCTCAACGTTTTGGTTTCAACAAATGGAAACATACCCTGTTATTGCTAAGAAAGCTCTGGAGATTTTTATATCGTTTGTTACAACATATCTTTGCGAGCAATCCTTTTCGAAGATGCTGGATATAAAAACGAAGAAGAGGAATATACTTTGTTGTGAAAATGACATGAGAGTGTCACTTGCCAAGGTAAAGCCGCGAATTTCTGAATTGGTTTCTGAAAGGCAACAGCAGAAGTCACACTGATTTAAAGTAAATAATAATTAATATGTTTCATGTTTTGATTTAACCATTAAAATTTGATGTTTTGATCTTTGGTTTTCTTTTAAATTCTTTACACCTATATATAAATATATACCATGTTTTGAATTTGTAAAAATCTAATTTTATTTTTCAAATTAGGAGGGGTTCGGTGAATGCGCATATGTAACTGGTGGGGTTCGGTACCTCCAAAAAGGTCAAGAACCACTGGCTTAGATGGTTTGGGCAATCAGAACGAATGAAAGAAGAAAGGAGTGTAAGGAGAATATATGACGCAAATGTGAATGGTTAAAGAAGTCGGGAATGCTCGAGGAAGACATGGCCACGACCAAGTGTTAAGTTTTTTTTTTACTTTACCTTTCTTTAAAGATTTTATGAGTTCCTAACACAATAAAAAAATGAATTATAAAAACTTCTGTCCAACTTGTCTCCTATCACGAAAATTAAAATGAAGTGTTGAACATAAACAATATAAACATGTTGTCTTATAGATAATACCTACGATAAATAAGCATGCACACTGTTACGTAATACAGTCTCCCTATTGTTAAATAGGGCATGGTTGCCCCAACTTCCCCTCACCGCGTGTGTCGAACACGCCGCCAGATGGTCAAAATACGTGACCGGCACAGACCACACGCAGCGCCGCGGCCACAAGCTAATCGCCTCGCCGCACTCCGACAGTCTAGCTCCGACCTCGGCCTTGACCGCATGGTCGCTCGCGGAAACGATCTACCCGCCAATGACTTGCATAAATTACGCAATAACGAACGCGATCTCGTAACAGTTTCCAAACTAGAGGCATTTCGCTAATCGACTTACAATCATGTTTACTATTACGGCTCGAGCTAACTCAATGGAGTCCCGTTCCCGTGTAAAACCCCGAGTGCATATCTCTGCCTCAACTGTCCCGCCGCCTGTGAGCGCGGGAACGTCTGGCTCAACATGATGCCCCATACCACTCCTCAAGACGAATCGTAAGCTTTCAACCTATCCCCTTTTCTTGTGTTCAATTCTCGTAAATTCATGTAGAATCCACGCTTGATCCGGTCGTCATAAATTAGTAGAGAGAGTTAGTAGGGAGATCTATGTCAACCTGTATTTCTAGAGACATTTAATATACCTTGTGCCTTACTACCCATGTGTTATTATTATGTGATAAACCTACCCTTTGACCTCCTAACCGATGGACGAGCCTGATGACCAAAGAAGCTGCCCGCCCCTGATAGTACACGAGTCGCCTGCTCTACCATTTTATCTGAGCTTAGCCAATTTAATAACCAGGTTCGATTCCCGGTTTAACCATATGTTAGCAACACAAACAATTATATGCACTAAACAATCTATATTCATTATGTTTATATTTCAATCTTAATATATAATATTTTTAATTTTTATTTGTATCTTTTTAAATATACATATACTTTTATTACTATTAATTTTAATATATTTGTTTTTAGTTTTATTAATCATTATTTTTTTTCTTTACTTCTTTCTTATGTTTCTATAAAATAGTATTTTTTAGTTCTTCTAAGTTATTTTTATTATTATTTCATGTATGATTCATACTTGCATACTTATGTTTCTATAAAATAGTATTTTTTAATTCTTTTAAGTTATTTTTATTATTATTTCATGTATGATTCATACTTGCATACTTATTTTTCTTTAAAATAGTATTTTTAGTTCGTTTATGTTATTTTTATTATTATTTCATGTATGATTCATACTTGCATACTTATGTTTCTATAAAATAGTATTTTTTAGTTCTTTTAAGTTATTTTTATTATTATTTCATGTATGATTCATACTTGCACACTTATGTTTCTATAAAATAGTATTTTTAGTTCTTTTAAGTTATTTTTATTATTATTTCATGTATGATTCATACTTGCATACTTATGTTTCTATAAAATAGTATTTTTTAGTTCTTTTATGCTATCTTTATTATTATTTCATGTATAACTACTACAACACGGGCATATAATAAAAAATTTTACAGCATTGACATTTTTGGTAATAACCCAAAAAAATATCGACATGAAGTAATGCGTACGATCGATTATTAATATGAGAGTATTGAATGTATCGGCAGCATCTCCTATCCTCTTCCTATTTTCCTCTTCCTATCCTCTTCCTATTTTCCTCTTCCTCTCCCTTTCCTTTAACACCAAATTAATTTTAAGAAACTAAAACTTCATTTCTAATGCACTTTAACATAAGAAACTTCTGTGGCTTGACTTCAATTAACTTGTATATTTATATCTATCACTGCATATTATATAAAAGCTGTTTGTTTCTTACAAAATAAAAATAAATAAATAAATAAATTAGCCTAGTATGGTAGTTAAAAAAATGTCAAAAATGTAACATGTAAACATTTATTAGATAGTAATAAAAAAAAATAAAAAAAAAATAAAAAAAGTGAACCAGGCACTTGAGTCAGGCCATGTCAAGAGTCAGAATAACAGAACGTATGTACGAGTCGATGTATGAATGAAGGCAAGGAGTGTGCAAAAAGACCGAGTTGTAACTTCTCTGCAAAAAACAGCGTAATGGTTATTTAGTTACTATTATGAATGTTAACATACCACAAATGGGGATGCTATAGTCCCATAGGCTCCAGTCGGTTGGGAGCAGTTCGGACTCTTGTTCTGTATTAACAAAAAAATATTATGATTGTGAATAGTTTTATATCTGCGTTATTATTTTGATTAATATCACGATTCGTAATGTAGTTATGATAGATTTATTTTATCAGGTCAGCTTTGCAATCACACAACAACTGTATATTATAACAGAAGCCATTATAGTTAGAGACAGAGAAAACACACCAGTTGATAGAAAGATAGATAGGATTGAATGGAATCAGAAGTCTCGCAAATGCCAATCATTCCACCGCGGTATCCATTTAGATAAAATGTTGAAACTGAGACGTGGTCGATACTGCTGACATTTGCGTTAAGTAATAAGTGAATATAACTACGTAATGATTTATTTTATTCATTGCAAATGTTACTGGCTGTTCGATAGGTTGCAGGAATGTAGGTGGAGGTATGGGAATTGAATTGATACCATCTGGTGGTGTACCTAAAGGGCAAGGCAGTATAGATAAAGCTCAACAAAAGAACGCTGACTGAAAGAGCTTGGCAAATTCTATTTTTTTACATTAGTCTTTTTGAAGTGAAACTCCTTTACGCGCGTCATGCATTTTCGAGGACCAGAGTAAAACCGACTCATGACCGTCACGAAAAACCGTGATCATTTGGTGGTGGGGGTACGGGACCCCTCCCGCTTCACCGCTCACCGTTCACTGTCGCTCTCTCACCGTAGTCTTCGTTCTCTCTCTCTCTCTTCTCTCTTTTCCTCTCTCTCTAGCCAACGACGCCACTCCAGGCATCAGCTGCTTGCTTCGTGTACTGCGCGGTGAGTGTAATACGAGTGAAATACGTAATTGATTGTGGTTTATTCGATTTGGAACAGTTTTAGTGTCAAAAATGAGTAGTGACGAGATAGAAGTGAGAAAAACATTCGTGGCACAAGAGGAAATATCCCCTGAAAATCACCAAAGAAGAAGAGAGTCTGATTCACACATTGATGACATTAACGTTAGGTAAACATAACCAAGAAGAGTGGATAAATATGTCACAAAATAGTATTGTTGTTGTAATAGCATGATAGGATTGTTTAACATATTGGCGGGATTATACTAACAGTGAAATATAATGTAGGGATGTCGTGCCTACAACCGAAGCGTGTGTAAACAAGCGTCGACTGGGAATACTAAAAGTTTCACTTCCGTCGTGCGTAGGCTTGCCACACACTGTAATTTTTTTTAACATTAACGTCACACAGGAGGTCCTGAAAAAAGGAAGGAGAAGACGTTCTGGAAAGGTAAAATGTATGAGGGTTGGATAGGAATCTAAGGATCAATGTGTCCAGGAGTGACGGACAAATGAATATATCCGTTATGACGGCATGAAATTTTCAGATATCTTAAATTTTTCGCCACTATTCTGTTGATTTTATCCATGTTCGTTTCCATTTCCTATTTAAACATTTAACCGTTTATTGGATAACCAATACCTCCATTAAGTCAACCCAAGTGGTTGGCTACGTTTGGTAATTTAACAGGGGTGCCCGGGTCCACCAATGGTTCCAACTGGTCTCTTGACCCATCGCCTTGTGAAGCAGTAGGAGGGATATGTTCATGTTCATATGTCCGTCACTTATGGAGACACTGATTCCTAGATTCCTACCCTCATTCCCTCTACCTTCCCACAATTTCCTCTCCTCCCTTCCCCTAAAAAATACCCTCCACACAGCATCCCAAAAGGTGAATAGGCCCGAGGGAAATTATTTTTAGTGTAAAAAATACAAAATTACACAAATACAATATTGTATTTGTATGCCTTTCTTGAAAGAATTGAGTTTGTTTACGGACAAAATTATTTATTCATATTGCTTATGTACGGGCGCAAACAAATAATTCTTCTTAATATTTTTAAGCATAACTTAAGTGTTTATTACTAAAATAATTAAATTAGCGCCATCTATGAAAGAGCAGATTATGAATTCTTTTAAATCTACCCTAAAGAATAAAAGAAGCAATGTAATAATTTATTGATAATATTAGTTTATTAGAGTTGTAAATTTTATGGCGTAAATCACAGTTACGTCTCCTTCACAGTTACGCATTGACTGAGGTTTGGAAACCCTTCAAGCCACAAAATTAAAACTTTACTGGAAACGATGAAAACAAACATTTACGGATTCTTAAAACTAATTAAAAATCTTGAAGTTTGTATAAAAGGTGTTTTTTTTTGTCAAAAGTTTTTTGCAAAATTTTGCAATTCTATAATTAATTATTATGAGAGATTTGAGGAATACGGTTTTCGCGAAATAACATGTAAAAATTGTTAATTTATTTTTTTAAAAATTAAAATGCCTTAAGGCCCCGCAGTAAGCGTTCAAATATGGTTTTCTAATATTAAAAATCGATAATAATTAAGCGAAAATGGTGAAAATATTTAATAAAACACGACTCGTTTGAAATAGAGCAAAAAACTCTTGACAAATGATTTAGTTGCATTTAAAGATGCACTGTGAATTTTTTCATGCCCATAACATATTAAATAAGAGAACAAAACGTGTTTCTAATAATTTTCGAGCTAACTTTGCGATTTTTTTTCTATCGAAGGAATTTCATATAATTAAAGTTTCGGCAAAACAAATGTATAGATATTATCTTCAAAAATAACATTTTTTTTTTTGGAACTTAAAAACTTAAGAAGTTAACGAGAAACTTGTTATAAATCGGTAGAAATAGGGTATGGGGGGGCTTAACAATTAGATAATGTTAATTAAGTGTTAATCTCAAGTGAAATACCAGGTAAGTATTGTACTGTATATTTTCTCCATAAATAGTTAAGTAATAACATAGATCACTGTAGAAATGTATTATAAGTTTGTACAGCGCCCTTGAGGTGATTTTGCACAAAAACGGCGCTATACAAGTCATCCAATTATTATTATTTAATCTGCCCTTTAAATACTTTGCCATGTACTTTGAAGACTATTAAAGAATATTTATTTTCCCATACGAACAATTCAACTTCTTAACTATCTCGCAGCCAAGTGGGGAAGTAGGTAGTACCCAAAATCACTACCCTCCTTATATTAACTTAAATACTTGACATATCATTTTAGCATTTTACGTATTCCTGTACAAATAAATAAGTTACCATTAATAATTGGGATTTCTATAGTGTAAAAGCCAATAAAACAAAACAAAAAATCATGGGGTCGTCGAAAGACCTACTTGGTTACAGACGTTTTGTTTGGCATCTTGGCCTGTCAAGAGTTAAGGCGATGCACTATGTCGTGTAATATTTTAAATTGAACCGCTAACAATAACAACCCTTACGTAGATGGCGATAAGGTTTAAATTCCCGCTTAACACCATCCGCCTGTTTTGATTTATGCAAGAAAAAAACATGGCCAAAAAGTTCCTTTTATTTTATTTTGTGGATGTTCAAGCATAAATTTTTTTTTTCGATCATTTTATAAATAACTTAATTTGCCACATTATACAATAAAATCATAACCGAAAATGGGTTCGTAAGTAGGAGATTTTGAAATTTAAAGCAGTTTTCATAGGCCTTTACGTTATTTTTTTCTGGGCTTATAAAAAGACTTATCAAAAAAATACTCGATTATTTCAAAGGCCAAGATGTATACTACTCGCAGTATTTAATTAAAGCATCTGAAACATTTCTAGGCGACCAACTTTTCAAACCAAAAACACATGATTTTGAATTACTACGTATGGCATCGCCTTAAGCTAAAAACTTGGAATTTGGAAAATAGTTATTCACCTTTTTGACTTCTACTATCACGTAGAATCACCCCCCGAAGTTAGCGCACTTTACTCCTGGACTCCCTGTATAACCATAGAAAAGTTATACTCCTAAAACATATAATATTTGGCTAATTTTTATAGCGCCGTTTTCGTGAAAAATCACCTCAAGGGCGCTGAATATGACTAATAAGTACATCAATAAGGGTTTTACAAAAACACACTTTTTCTAATTCTATGAATCAAAGGCACTATAATGTACCTGAACCTTCTCCGCAATCCTTTCTCCCGCATTCTCCCACGCGATAGAGCGAGGCAGACACGATTCCATACATCTCTCCCTATCTGCCATTCAGTTATCCATCTTTATAAGGCTATCCCTTTCCGACACATGGAAATCCGTATTTGATCTACCACCTCGCACCACCTGAGATAGCATCGCGTCCGAACGAGTAGATTTCTATCAGCGGGCGGCCATTATACCTGGACTTAACAAATTCCTACACTGGTAAATTGGAAAACATTTGTAAAAATGTTTCAATCTTTTGTAAAGAACACAAAATGTGTTCTAAACAATGATTTATTCTTTGTATTTTGACCACACGTTAGTTTTAATACAAAAAATACACTGTGAATTTTAGGAACATTTATTAAGAAAGCTTAATCAGTTGTTAGGAAAGAATATTGGATTTGATAGTTTCGATTGACCTTTTTGCTGAGGTGGTTCAAAAAGTTTGAACTAATAGGGATAAAGTCGGTATCCTTTGTTGTGAAATCGAGTTGATGGTGGTTTACATCTGACGTTTATATCTAGTGAGTAATGTATAGAATTTAAATATTAGCGCTATTAGGATTTCGAGAAACAACACTATAATTTAGCAGATAAATGATTTACTAGATTGGTCATAAAATAACCAAAAATGACCGCATTTGGTATGGTAAGTTGAAAGATAAAATACGTCATTTTTTTCATTCCGAATCCATATGAAATGACGACCCATCATCCTGGAATAAAAAAATATTATTATTATGGAAGCATCGTGTAAAACACCTATAAACGGTCTACGTATAAAAGATCTGGGGTGTTCCCGTACGTTCCAGACTATTCATTAATTTAAACTATTTAGAGAAGAGAAAATTAAAAACTTTTTGGACGCAAGGTCCACTGTGCGCAGAACTATTAGTAGTTTCACAAAAAATGTGTCCAAAATAAATATATTCTACAAAATGAAAACAAACACTTAGTTTTAAACCACTTTATTTTGAGGTATATTCGTCGACCGGTTTCGATTGGACTCTCTTCGATCTTCTTCAGGACAATAAAATATAATACTAATATATATAATACTAATACAATAAAATATAAATAATAAGGTATTATATTTTATTGTCCTGAAGAAGATTGAGTCCAATCGAAACCGGTCGACGAATATACCTCAAAATAAAGTGGTTTAAAACTAAGTGTTTGTTTTCATTTTGTATAATGTCAAGCCACAAAGTGTTTGCTTTCTTCGATAATTAAATATATTATTTTCATTGAAGGCTCCATCTAGTTAATCTTTAATCAATGCCATCATTAATATATAAACCGTTTAGAATCAATTAAGCATTTAGGCAGAGCTTTGTATTTTAATCCAACAGAGGAATTTAAGGGTCATAAAGTAGTCCCTAATAAACCCAAAAGGAACGCTGGACCGGCTGGAATCCATTCGGAAGGTAATGGCGTCATATAATACGCTATGGAAATTAACATACCACTTTTGGGATATTAAATATTGTGTGTAATTGATATATTTAATGTTTTGTGGAAGTACTTTCTGTACCTTAGAGGTGATCGTGTGGAAGTCATATTTTTACAAAATTGAATTGACCCCCAAGGATAATTTGTTCGCTTTTGGGAACAACTCATATGGTCTCACAGAAATTGTTTTTTCTCCCTTACTGTTATGGTGAAAAACATGATCTGAACCAGAGGTTCCCAAAGTGGTCTATATGTACCCCTAGGGGTCGATATCGGCTTACTTGGGGGGTCCATGACAGCGAGAAAAAAATCCATGAGATTCAAATGGGGGTACATAAGAGCGGACCCCAATTTACAGTCATCAATATTCATGATAACTTGATGTAAATGATTCCGTAAATGACAAAATACACCTAACACAGTTTACGTAATACTAAAAACTGACTGAGAAATTACTTATTTGATATTTGTAATTTTATATTTTGTAAAATTGTTTATTGAGGTATATAAAAGAGTTTACGTTCCTTTTCTTGTCAGAATTAATATATTGAAGCAAAACATTGGACATTGGAAGGCGCGAATTTTCCTAGTTCCACAACTTGTTTTTGAAAAAACGTTCAGGGTAATGACGTTTTGGTTTGCGCAACATTTAAATGTAGGTCACACAGACTTCAAAACTAAGTTTGAGGACATTTTGACTATGGGAATGGAACGTTGAAGAATCGGATATCATATGACAAGAAGAACTGATCGGAATAAGAACTAGAAAAGAACTTATAGGGCAGTTCTACAGAAAGAAATTCCCGTTGCTTATCCTGCTTCATTTGGTGTAATACCTCGCAAGGGCGCCCTGTCTACACAGTGTAACGACAGAGGAACTATACCGCCACCCAGTTGTTTGGCAAGCAAGGGAGAGAAATCTTCTTACGAAAAAATAAATGATTATCACATGGAACGTTAATAGGTTTAGAAAAATTCAATATTCGGCAGGCAGGGGGTGTACAGAAAAAATATATATTTGGCAAGTGGTTTACGGGGCAAAAAGTTTGGGAACCTCTGATCTAAACGGTGTTAGAAAGAGAAAGCTCCAAGCTTTATATTAAAATCTATAAGTTAACCACAGAATAATTAAAATGTGCACCTTTGTGAAACCAATGGATACGATCGAATTTGAAAAAAAATTAAACTTTAAAACGACAAAAATTGAGGTGACAATAACGTTTGTAGTAAAACTTTAATATTTTTTTATCGTTCATTAATATAAGTTACAAAAAACGTAAAATGAGCCATTTTATATTTTTTAATGGGTTTTATTATTCACAATGTACATTTGTTACTTATAAATTTTATTAATTAGCGACCGGTTTCGACACGTTCGTGTCATTAACTAGCTATTTTAAAACTAAATTTTTAAGTGCAGAAATATGGGGTTTTATTTAGTTTGATTCTTTGGTGGGAGGGGATTTGAGGGAGGGGGAGGGGGTTGAGAAGGAAACGGAGTTGAGAAGGAAACCCCATATTTCTGCACTTAAAAATTTAGTTTTAAAATAGTTAGTTAATGACACTAACGTGTCGAAACCGGTCGCTAATTAATAAAATTTATAAGTAACAAATGTACATTGTGAATAATAAAACTCATTAAAAAAACAAAAAATGTCTAGAAATTGTTACATAGTGAATGCCAAAGAAATACAAAAAAAAATTGAGCCATTTTAATTTATTTTTATGTTTTCATTGAAAAATATTTTAATTTCGCAAATCATGTATTATTTAATTGTAAAAAATGTATTTTTGAAAGTTAATAAATGATAAAAATGTGTTTATTTCTAATAATAACAAGCGCATTTCATCACCTTACAAAAACAGTTTTTAGTTTTCGGATACGTTCAGAAATATTTTTTTTTTTTTTTTTTTTTTTTTTTTTAATTGAAATTTTTTTTGATACATATATATACAGGTACATACATAATAACAAAAAATAAAAGAGAGTAACAAAAAAATCCCACAAAGGCGAGGCCTGTGCGTGGGCATTATTATTTGTATGTGGATATTTAAAACAGTGGTTTAAATAAAAATAAAATATTGTACATGGTGATTGATTTTACCGTAATTTCAGTTACTTTTTACTAAAATTCCAAAAATATTTAAGTGCTCAATGAATATTAATTGGTACAACAAGTATTAATTGATACAACAAACACATAGCAGACTTTATTATATATCTACTCTTAAAGCTAATTAATTGTAAGTATAATTAATGGCTTTGTTAATAACTTATAAGAAAAAAATATCTATTTTGGCTGTTTTGAGCCAAGTTTTGATATATTTTTTATATGAATGAAGATTTTGACGAGTGGTCTCTTTAAGGGTTGAACATACTGAATTATAGATTTTTGGAGCAATAAAACTAATGTGTCTCTGGGCCTGTCTAGTTTTACAGTGGGGTACAACATACTCACAGGCGCCACATCTTCGACTGGAACGATTAGAGTTTTTAATAAAATTGTTTGGGTGCTTGTAGATAAATTTAAGACATTGAAAACTATAGGTTTGTCTAAGGTCCAAAATATCGGTTTCCCTAAACAATTGTTTGGAGGGATAAGATTTACTTTTCTGGTACATAATCTTAATTATTGATTTTTGGGCAATTTCTAATGGTTTGAGATGATTATTGTAACTTCCTCCCCAACCAATTATTCCATAGGAAATAGATGAATGAACTAGTGCATCATAAACTAATTTTATGGTTTTTATATTAACTATATTACACATTCTTTTAAAAATATAATTTAAATATCTCAGTTTGTTAACAGTTTTTTCTATATGGCTGGTCCATTTTAGTTGAGAATCTATGGTTACACCTAAGTACTTAATATTTTTTCCTGATTTCATCTCTTTACAGTTTGAGCATGCGGTAGGGTTACAATTTACATTATGAAATCTTAAATTAAGATTAGTTTTGGGAGCTGACTTCAGTGTGTTTGTAACGAGTTGAAACTACTCGCCCCGTTGTCAAGCGCTTGGAAGAACTAATTAACACAAGAAGCGTGCATTTGTGAACACAGCGACGGCCGGGTACATATTCATAGACCTCAGAGATTGCAAGCCAGTTCTAGGGGAATCGGACAACAGTCAGGAGGTGCGTCACGGAACGGATTCCAGAGAGATTTGCGTCATTAAAAACGTGAGCGATTGTCATCATGCTAATTAGATTTTACAAAATGGTTTACTTTAAATAATATAAATTTGTTCTTCACAAGATATTTGGGAAGAGCTGGCGCCCTATATAATCAAGCAGGATTAATATTTGAGATGTGAAACTTATCCTTTTAATTTTTACTACCCGCAGATTAACATTTTAGTATTGTATCTTCGCATCACTAGTCAGATTTTGTTTAACGATCTGAACATGCCCTGATCTTAATAATGAACGTAGAGTCTCTTGCTATTTAACTTGATATTAATGTAATTTAATAGATGAGTATTTTGATAATTAAACTCAATAAATTTTGTTCTCAGCATTCACGCAATTCTTTGATTTCTGATTCCCTTATTTAATATTGTGCAACACATGAGTTTTATGTTTACACACTTTTCAGAAATTACACACCAATAAATCTCGGTACATGTTATAGAAAGGAATACAGAGAGTTTTTTCATAATTTAAAATAAGAAGGTTTCTATCTAGCCACTCTTTGACAATAGCAATACATTTGTTAGCCTTATTAGTTGTGTCTTCCCATGTATTTCCTTGGACTGTTATTGCAGTATCGTCAGCAAATGAGAAAATATTACCAGGTATAACAATGTTACATAAATCATTTATATAGATTAAAAAGAGTAGCGGCCCTAATACAGTCCCTTGTGGAACACCGTGTTTTACTGTATCAAAATTGCTCAAACACATTCCAATTTTTGTATATTGTTGTCGATTCGAAATGTAATTTTGTAAAAGCATGAGACATTTATTTTTAATTCCAATGTTGGATATTTTATTTAAGAGAGTACTATGGTTGACTGTGTCAAAGGCTTTCTTTAAATCTAAAAAAATTGTTAGGGTTTTAATATTTGAGTCTAGGTTAGAATAAATTCTATTGGTTAAATTAAATATAGCATCGTCAGTGCCGAGTTTGGTTCTAAAGCCATATTGGTTAGCTGATAGGAGTGCATGAGATTCCAGAAAATCGATGATTCGTTTTTTTATACATTTTTCTAATATCTTGGATAGTTGAGAAGTTAAGGTAATTGGTCTGTAGTTGTCTGTTTTACATCGAGGTCCTGATTTGTGTATTGGAATGATATTCGCAAGTTTAAATAAATCCGGGAAAATACTCTTACTGATACATGCGTTAAATATATGATGTAGTGGTTTGATTATATGTTGTTTTATGGATTTAATTGTAGCATTACTTAAGTTATCAGGACCATTTGCAGACCTAACGCTTATGTTATCAATATGGTTTGAGATTTCAACTTCTGTAATTTCCATGAATTCAGATAGTTCAGAGGTAGAATTTTTAGTCTCTAAATAGTCTGAGAATACATTCTGAGAGTATAAGCTAAGAGAAGGGTTATTGTCTATTAGGGTAGATGCAATGTTTGTGAAAAAGTGATTGAAATTGTTTGCAATATCTTCAGCATTCTCTAAGATTATATTATGTTCGGTTACAATTTTTTGGGGAATTTTGTGATCCTTTTGTTTCCTGTTTGAGATCTCATTTATGATGTTCCATGTTTTTCGTGAGTCGTTTTGTGCTTTTTGGAGTTGTTCAGAATAGTACTGTTGTTTGCATTTTTTTATAAGAGTATTAAGGTAATTTCTATATATAATATAATGGTTCCTTTTGCTGTAATTTTGTGTTTCATTGTTGGTTATGCAATGGTTTTCGTAAGTTTTGTAAGATTTGAACAGTTTATTTCTATGATGTATTGATATTATTAGACCACGTGTGATCCATGGTTTTATGTGTCTATGTTTACTTTTAGGTGGTTTTCTTTGTTCATAACATTTTTCAATGTGGTTTTGAATAACTTCATAAAAGTTATTTAGAGACATATTAGGGTCGTTATTAGAAAGCACCGAATCCCATGTTTCGGTTGTTAGTGATATGTCTAGTGATAGGTAATTAATTTTTGTTTTTTATTTCCTGCTGGTTATTGGGATCGATGTTTCTGGGAGAATTTATAACGCAATGACCGTAGAAGGTGGGATAGTGGTCTGTAATGTCAATTTTAAAGGTAGCAGATCTATTTGGGTATTTTTTTTTTGCTTTCAGAAATATGTGATCAAGACATGAATCATTAGGATGATTGGGCCTAGTAGTACTGTTCAGGTAAGATAGGTAACCTTTGGTGTACAGTAAGTTTAAGTATTCGTTTGCAGATGGATTTAGTATTGCGTTTTGTATATTTATATTAATGTCTCCCATTAAAAATGAAAAATCAAATTGATTTGAGCTATGTTCGTCAATAAAAGTTTTAATTTCGTGTATGAACAAATTTGTGGATAATGAGGGAGAGCGGTATGCTGACAAAACAGAATACTTTTTTCCTTGAGAGGTAAAGGTTGCATGGACAGCATTTGAATATTTGAAATTTGGGCTGACAATGTTAATATTAGATATAGAGTGTACATTATAAAATATGGTAATGCCATCATGAGAGGTGTGTCTAGCTGGAATTGAAAAAGAAATATAGTTTGGTAGGCTGAAAGGGATACATTCGCGCATTTATTTATTTTATTTATATATATAATTTGTACATTTATTTATAACAATTACAGGTAATAAAGCCTAAGACGTTATAATTGTACCATTTATGCAGTGTATATGCAATGCCAAAAATCTCGTAAATGCGCTATAGGACACAAAAAATAAATCTAATTTCTTATCTACCGCATTCAAAAAGCACGTAGCTCTCCCCACAGGTGAGTTCATTAATAAATTAGTGCGGCTTGCTCTACTATATAGAAGATTGTGATGACGTCCTCGAGAGTGAGACTCTGGTACAAAAAAATTTAATTGGGCCAGTATCTCATTATTAGATAAGTGACCGTTTATTAGTTGGAAAAAATATTTAAGCAAAGCAATACCTCTACGTGTCTCTAGGGAGTGGTAATTGGTCATGCCTAATATATAAATCGATGGGTAAAGCCAAGGGTAACGTCCATAGAGCCGCGAGAATAAAAACCTTAAAAAATTTTTATGGACTCTTTCAATGCGTAAAGTGTATGTTAATTCATGTGGAGCCCAGATGATCGAGTTTGATTCAAGTACACTTAGGACTAGTGTGTTATATAATAACGTCAGTGTTTTTGTGTTACGAAACGGATATGAGTTTCTAATTACGAAGCCGAGAAGCCTGTATCCTCTGCTTATTAAATCATCGATGTGTTGGTGAAAGGTTAGTTTGCTGTCGTAAATAACTCCTAGATCTTTGATTTGATTTAGGTGTTGGAGAATAATTTCATTGATTGTATATTCAAATACATGCGGTTTCTTTGATCTTGTATACGAGACGATATTGCACTTGGGTGTACTGAAGTTCAAGCCATTTATTTTGGCCCAGTTTGAGACGCAGTCAATGTCACGTTGAAGGAGAATACAGTCAAGATGGTTTTTTATTGAACGATATAGTTTCAAGTCATCTGCAAATAGTAAATACAGCGAATGTGTGATGACTGAACCAATATCGTTGATAAAAATCAGAAACAGAAGTGGTCCAAGGATAGACCCCTGAGGAACTCCAGAAAAAACTGTGAATTCCAAAGAACTGGAACCCTTATAATAAACAAACTGTCTACGATTTCGAAAATATGAAGCAAAAAAACAGAGTAGTCTTTTGGAAAAACCAAATGAAGCTAGCTTGTTTAGAAGAATGTCGATGTCAACCTTGTCGAATGCTTTTTCCAGGTCGAAATAAGCAACATCCACCTGTCCCCGATTGTCGAGAGTTTGTGATAAGAAATCTGAGATGCATAAGAGGTTTGATGTTACTGACATCTGGGGTCTAAAACCATATTGACGGTCATCAAGAATTGGATTAACGTGATTAAGTATATATTTATGTAGAATTTTCTCGAATATTTTCATGATGGAACATAGAACGGCAACTGGTCGATAATTCCGGATATCGCGTTTATCTCCCTTCTTGTAGATAGGGGTTATTTTAGTTAATCTCCAGATGTCTGGGAGAATCCCGTTTTTTAGGCAAACATTGAAGAGATGACATAATGGTGGTATTAAAAGGTCGGAACAACCCTTTAGTATAAATGTTGGAATATTGTCAGGACCGATGGAGTGAGGTTTCTTTAAATTTGAGAGTGCCTCCTTAACATCTTTTTCTGAAATACTGACCAGGTCGAATGAGGGCCCAATCTGTACAGTGTGAAGGGTAGAGTCAATATTGAGAGTTGGTTGGACATTTTTGTAAACATATGAAAAAAAGGTCGCAAAACTATTTGCGATTTTATCATCAGTAGTCAATTCCTCTCCGTCAAGAATCATAGACTTAAATGAGTTGTTGGATTTTTTTAGATCCTTAATGTACTTCCAAAACTGTTTGGGATCGATAGATAATTTTTCTTCCATTGAAGTTAAATGATTTTTAAAAGCTTCACTGATTTCATGTTTTACGATGGAGCGATAGGCTGAAAAACTAGCATAGTCCAAGTTGTGACGTGTTTTTTTCCATCGCTTATGAAAAATATGTTTAATTTTAATATTTGAAATAATACTATTGGTGTACCACTTAGGATATACTCTGTGTGCCGTAGTGCGAGGTGTGGAAATGGGTATACACTTGTCGAATATATTGTAAATTGAATTGTAAAAATTTGTACATAATGCATTTATATCTGTTGAACTTTGGCAGACCGGTTGCCATGAGCATTCAGAAAGCAATTCATATAATAAGTGGAAATTTCCTTTGTTGAATCTCCATGCGTTTATGGTTCTAGCTCCATGATAGGAGGGAACTTCTATTGGACTTGGGTTTAGACATGAATTTGCAACACCTGAGTGAGTTTCACTAATACTTATAGACAAAGCAGGGTGGTGCTTGTCCTCGTTTGTAATAGGGTCATGACATTTCTCAACACACTTTATAAGATCCTTGGCATTACATAAAACTATGTCCAGAGTGTTATTATAATCATTACATATCAAGTTATATTCTTGCAAACCGTAGAAACATTTAAAATAGTTAAACATGTTCACAATATTGGAGTTACAGGAAGGGAGGTTCAAATCACCTAATATTAAGATATTTTTGTCACTGAGAAGATTATAATTACTTTCTATTTTTTCGAACATGTTGTAGTATAACGAAGTTGAAGAACGAGGTGGTACATATATCACACATACGAAAACAGTTGAAGATTTCAAGGATAGCTTCACCCACAGGGATTCAGTGTCGGGGAGGTCCATTGAAGAAATCCTCTCAGCATGGGTTACAGAATCAGCACGAACAGCCAGGACGACACCCCCCGCTCGTGTGAGGCGGTCACGACGAAAGACAACATAATTTTCTGGAAATAGCTCTGAATTATGCACACTTGGTTTCAGCCACGATTCAGTGATTGCTATTAAATCTAAGCTATCTCGAGCAAATAGGTTGTTTTTAAATACTGCCAATTTCGTATTTAGCCCTCGAACGTTTTGGTAATAGATAGAGAGGTTAGAATTACTTCTCACTCTTAGAGTGTTTCGTTTTATCATTGGTTGCAACGTTTCTCCGAAAAAACCACTCATTGAATGCAACATGATTTGGCCATATGTTCGGGTCCATAAAAAATGAAAGCTTCGATTCCGGGACTCCAATCCGGAAAGAGGCGTAGTCAGCTTTGGCTGTCAATTTGACAACATCGTAAACAATTTCTTTGTTTATATTGAGAAGGAAATTTACAATATCCTCGACCGTAGTGTTGACATCGAATTGCCAGGCATGAATATACTTGCGCCTTTCAACGGCTATGAGGCCTTTATGCTCAGTCGCGGTACCATGAAGTACTGGTCGTCTTTTTTTCCTATGCGTGACTCGGCGCCAATTGGGGTTAGCCGAAGTGGAGGTATAGGCTTCTGTTTCCGATTTGGATTCTGCGATTTGGATTTGCGTTTCGGTAAGAGATATAAAATCAATTTGGAAAGATAACGAGTTTAAAAGGATACAGAACTCATCAAAATGTTTCCTAATACTTCTGATGTTCATATTTAGTACATTGAAAGATGTGTCTTCGAAGATTGAGTTTAGGTCTTGATAATTTTCGCATTCATGGTTTTCCGGGATGTTATATACTTCTAAGGAGGCCATTTTTATTGAGTCCGGGAGGTATCCAAAGAAGTTGTAGAAGTGAGGCACGGTTACTGGAGTGGAATGTCGCTCGCATCTTTGACATATATTATTGGTGAATCCTTATTTTTACGGAGAAGGACGTTCCCGTTTTTCGTCCACGCATATTGGTATGCCATTGATTTTGTTGCTCTCGCTAGCCAGAGTAATTGCTTGTTTTGTGGCGTCAGCTTTTCATTTATGTAGATAGGGTTTATCGAGGTGGAGTGATTTATATCTTTGGCGGAGAAATATCCCGCTTTCTTTTTTTGGGAAAGGATCCTGTCTTTCAATTCTTTTGTAGCCATCTTTATTGTTATACATTTCTTTAGTGAGTTGGTGTAAATGTTTATTATGGAATTATTATTTAGTAAATCTTCACACCCTATTTTTTTAAAGATGCATTCTATAGGTGTTTTAGGATTTTCTTCTTTTTTAGTTTCGATTCCGTTGATTTCGAGCGATGTTTCAAGGCAATTTTGTAGAGATTGATTTACAACAGATTTTAAATTTTTGTTTTCTTTTTCCACTTCCTTAATTTTTTTGTGGAGTTTATTTCTCTCTACTTCATAGTCATCGATTTTTAGTGAAAGAAAGTCAATGGTCTTGGTGAGTTCGCACAGCTGGTTCTTGAGGTTTTTTACATCTTTTAATTCAGCAGAGAATTTTTTTTCTATAATTTCCGACATATCTTTTTTTAAGCTATCGATGTTTTTCTGGTTTTCAATGTTTTGATATGCTATTTGAGACATTATGTCTTTTTTCATTACGTCCATTTTTTTTCTAGGAACTGTATAATTTTATCTTCGCTATCCAGAATGGTTGTCTTGCCTCTGGTGCTGCTCATTGTGGATTTTTAAAAATAAGTTTATTGTTTAATTAGATGCTCTATTTTTTTTTTAATAGGGTTTCAAAAATATCACACGTTACAATGCAGATTAAAATAAAATTTAAAAGAACAAAAAAAAAATGTGGTTGAAAAAAAAGCAGCAAAGTTTTTTTTTTTTTGGAAACTGTGGGGTTTGAACTGACTTCCCGTATTCCACGGAGAGTATTGGCGAAACGTTTATACCACCAGGCTACTGACCGCCTGTGACGTATCGATAAATAATTATAATATTAATTGTGAGGGCACAGGTCCGTTTGTGTTTGTTGTAATAAAAGGTTTTGATTGAGTTTGCAAGCCGGTCACTGTCACTTCAAATTGTCACTTTAATCACTTAAAATTGTAATGACTAGGCCGTTTAGACTAAACTAAATTGGATGAATCACTTCACTGGTTTTACAGGTAAACACCAACCGTCGGTTGTTTGATTTTGGTGAGATTTTAACTATGAATTTGAGCGATTTTTGTGGAGCGATTATTTGACGTGCGCACTGTTTTAAATGTTGTAAAGTATCTGTATTTATATTATATATCTTTCATTTATTTAGATTTTATTGCAAAGCGGAAATACTCGATATACATTCTCACAGAATAAACAAGAGGCCTGAAGGGTTAATAATTTCAATGTATTCATATGCACATCCAAATATATCTATGAAATACACACACACATATATATATGTGTACGCCAAACGTCAAAAGTCATTCCACTCGCTGTTCGAGTGGAATGACTTCGTTGAAAATCGAGGCCCAGTAATACCGCTGAATATCTGGATATCCATTTTACATTTATTGTTAAAGAAAATAACATGGAAAATAGGTATTAGAATTAAATCACAAACCAGTCTATACAAACCTAGCGTAGCCCACATACTATTTGAAAAGTGGGATGTAACTCTCGTAACTGGAACAAGATTTGAAAATATAAAAGTTTGGAAGTTCGTAAGAAATATTTGTAGAGTGAGTTTATCGTCTGTAAATGCATGAATAATTTGTTTGTTTTGGAGCAAGCCAGAGCTGATGCACGGAGAAAAATGAGTAAGGCATTTTATCAAGATACTGTTAACAATGTGACTGCATGACCATTTCCTGATGAAACATTGGTCATTAAAAATATATCTGAACGCGTGTTCACGTGGTCCGAATAAATAAAATGGACGAGATGTGATAATATTATTATTTTTAAGAACACGTGTTCCGACATCCTCATAACATATTCGTGCTTTACTGATAATTTATTATGAAATTTGTCAAATCATTTGTTATTGGCCTCCAGTCCCGTTTTAAACAGGAAAACGAATAATTTGAACAGATCAGTAAGATTCCTCGGTGTACTGATGTAGCCAAAACAATGGTTCTAAAATATTATAAAATAACTTAGTTTGAATACGAGTGAGTAATGAATGGTACGAATGCAGTTCAAAACGGTATTTTTTTTCAGGAGGAGGTGAAAAACAATTTCCCCCAAGACCTGTCATCTTTTTGGTTTCATCATATCCTTTCTCTGCCAGTCCCATGCCTCACTACCATACATCAAAGTTCATTCTAATGGCGAATCATATATTTTTTATCTAAGTGGTCAGCCGGTCAGTGGCTGAGTTGGCATTGCGTTTGGTTCAAGTTTTAGGCGTGTTGAGTTCAATTCCTCGGCTGGTTAAGTCCTCCATCACGACACAAGCAACATTTCCCGCTTACTGTGATGGTGCAAGGGGATTTTTGACTGAGCGTAGTATTGTTTTTTCTCGAGCATTCTGCATTGATATTATTTTTGAAAGTAAACTAACTTTTGCTCCCTATATAAATAAAATAACAAACAAGGTCATGAGATGTTTGGGGTTTATTTTCAGGACGGTAAAAGATTTTAAATAAATTAATTTATTTAAATTACTACTTACTGGGTTGGTGAGAAGGGATCTAAAGTATAATTCGACAATATGGGCTCCATTGTAAGACTCGCAACTAAAAATCGATGGAGCATAAATTTCTGAGATTTATTTACTATAAATTAGGAATTCCAGTCGAAGACCTTAATTGCACTTAAACTTGACTGACTTATCATGAAGGCGCACAATGATTGATTTATTTGTCTTTATAAAATAGCGAATTTCAGATTACACCCACGCGTAAGACAAGACAGACTGCTCTCTACAATGTTGTAAAGTCTGCTAATGATTATTTCGAAAATTCGCCAATTCAGAGACTACAAACACTAGGTAATAATAATAGTTCAATCGATGTTTATCGCCACCACTAAGTGACCAAACTAAACATCAATATATGTATCAGGGTTCCATGATAACTTCTCAAAATGACAACTTAACACACCTTTCAAAGGTTATATAAAGTCATTAAAAGTGATGAAACAAAAACTAGGTAAAATACAGGGTTTTCCAATAAGAGGTGTTATTTTGAATAGCCCGCTATTTCGGTAGATGTTACTTTGGAAGCTGTCATTTTTTGACATTTGACAAGTAAAAACTACGCCATTAATAAAAATGGAACGATACACGCTTCAACAACGCATTGAAATTATTCAAATTCACTTGAGTGAATCAAATGTAAATCATCTTGAGTGATGAGGCCCATTTCCACCTCGGTGGCTTCGTCAACAAGCAAAATTGTCGCATCTGGGGCTCGGAAAACCTAAAAGTTATTGTTGAAAAGCCTCTCTATCCTCAACGTGTGACTGTTTCGTGCGGTTTATTTATGCGGTCCGGCGGAGTCATTGGACCTTACTTTTTCGAAAATGAGGCTGGAGCAACAGTTACGGTGAATGAATTGCGCTATCGAGAGATGATTAATGATTTTTTATGGCCGGAATTGGATGGTATTGATCTGGACAACGTTTTCTTTCAACAAGACGGCGCAACGTGCCACACATGCAACGAAACCATTGATCTTTTACGATTGAATATCAAAATAACACCTCTTAAACCATGTAGTATGTATGTAACATATGAAAAGTGATGAAACAAAAACTAGGTTAAATAGGTTACATATGTACTATAATACTTCAACTCAACACACCTATAAAAAGTTTTGTAAAGTTATGAAAAGTAATGAAACAAAAACAAGGTTAAATAAGTTACATATCTACTATATATTACATACATACTTTATAACATTTTTATAGGTGTGTTGAATTGTCATATTGATGAGTTGTATTAGAATACTTGTAACTAATCTAAATTTTATTTTTATACATTTTTTTATGTCCCTAAAACACCCAATCGGGCGTAATAAATGTTTGTTGATTAGAACTTTACAACAAACCGGTCTTGTTTATTCTTATACTAACGTTAAGCTATGTTCTGTATAATACCCAATATGGCATTATAACGATTTGCTAAATACTAATATGCTTAACAATAAACATTTCATATTCATTTTACTAACATCAACAATGTTACTAAATATTGTTTCGCTACTACTTTCATAGCACCCTTTAGTTCCTATAACAACTATTACTTGAATGTACAACTCTCAACGATAACTAGTATTGTACCTGCTTATATTGTCCGTACTCGGCCTATTATACTATATAAAATACATTCATTATTGTACTCCCAATCAGCTTACCTTAATAGGAAGCTACAAGCCAAAAATGTATATATTCTTGGTATACCTTATATTGTAGGTTATAGGCATTAAAATCACTTGACAAACGGAGTCTAGAAACGTTCGAATCAATCACAAAACTGGTTTTTATTTATTTTGTAAATAATTTTATAAGAAAGCAAAAAAGTTAATCAAGTGAAACTGTCACAGATAGTCTTAGCAGTAATGCTGTATTTTTTAAAAGTTGTTTCCTTTACGCGTTCATACATTTCTATTGAAAAAAAAAAATTTTTAGTAGTTTACATTTATATTTTTTATTGAGTAGTTTATTTTTTTATTTGTATTCTACTCAAGCGAAACGATAGGAAAACCTTCAATTTATCTGAAGCATATTTTTTGGGATTCATAATGTACACCAATTCCTTTTAAAGATTAATCAAAATAGTGATTTAGCATTAAGCTTCGCCTTAAACATTGTATAAATGCAAAAGCCTTCATGGCGTGAATAAATAAAATAAATTAAAAAATATCCGTAAATTTGTTTGCACGTTTCTATTTCATTTTCGAAAATCTGCTGCAAAATCTTATTTGAAAATAGAATTCGATTATAATCCATAGGTAAGTATTTATTAAATAAGATAAAATTAGAAACATAGAGACTACTAGTTTAGTATCGCCAGGTTATTGTCATAGAAAAAAAAGATATATCAGAAAGTAGAAAGGAAAATATAAATACATTGGCGGTTACAGAGGTAAGAACCTAATACATAATACTTTCCTGTGCGGATATAATAAATGCAAATTTATATGGCCTAGAATCTCGACTCGTAGAATCAATAAGTGATATTTCTCGGTTCTTTTCAGCATTATTCGACCCACATTCATAATAACATAATATGATATAAAAAGGAAGGTAAACCTGTCTATCCCGACCCAGCCCGAGTCCAAAGTTGGTTAGAACTTTGGCCAACATTTCGCAACTCTCCGAACGAGCAGGAAACTCTTACATTTCCCGGGAGGGAAGCGGCTCTGATATATGGAAATGCTATCAGATGGAGATGGCAAAGGGGAAGGGGAGAAGAGAGAGTAGTAGAAGCACGATTTGACAGTTGGGTAATAAATCAAATTGTTGTTGTTGGCTGCCAATATCAAATATTCGTGGCTGAATATGGCCGGAGTACTGCCATTCGATAAACAATGAATGGATGTTTTCTGTGTTTATATTGTGTTGTTGTTGGAAAACCAAATTCCCAGAAAACTAATCTATACCAAATCAATTCCTCAAGCAAGTTCGGTTTTGGAAACAAACAGCTATTGACCGTAGAGTCTATTTGTTCGCTTTTAGGAACAACTCTTATGGTATCATAGAAATCGTCTTATCTTTCTTACTGTCGTGGTGAGAAATATGATCTGAACAGTTTTAGAAAGAGAAAACACCACGCTTTATATTATATATAAAACGATAAAAAAGAGGTGATAATATTTTTTATAATACATCTGTCTAATGAAATCAGTATTACTTTGGTCGTTATCAGTAATTATAATATTGATGTTTAGTATTTTTATCATCAAGCATACCAATTTTGTATGTCTGGACTCAAATTTAATAATTTAAGTATAATTTTAAAATTAAAATTACTTGTGTGAATAATAATGCAAACAAGCGATACCTAGGTGCCCACCTATTATAAAACATTTTAAAAATAAAAAATAAATAAATAATGTTTTTAAAATTCGAATAATAATGACTGGTTGTGTTGACATAACGTTCCTCGGCTGGCTAAGTCCTCCATCACAACACAATCAACATTTTCCGCTTACTGTGGTGGTAGTAGGAGAAGTCCAAAGAAGCGAAGCTAGCAGTCCACAATGGAGTGCTGGTACCTACCCTGATGTACGGAACAAGGCATGGAACTGGCAGAGAAAGGATGAGATATGTGTGGTAAAACCATGTATAATCGTGTGAGAAATGTGGAGATCCGCAAAGAGTGCAAGGCTGATGTGAGCGTAATGAGTAAGATCAAGAAAGGGACGCTTAGATGGTTTGAGTATGTAGAGCGAATGAGCGAAGAAAGGAGTGTAAGGTGAATGTACGATGCAAATGTGAATGGTAGCAGAAGCCGGGGACGACCGAGGAAGACATGGCACGACCAAGTGAATCAGATACTTGAGTCGGTCCATGTCAAGAGTTAGAATAATAGAAGAGTATATATGAGACGGTGTAAGACCGAGTTGTTTGGCGGTCCGTCATCCCTATCTACCCCTGCGGAGAAACGGCGTGATGGTTAATTAGTTAGTTAGTGGGAGATTTTCTAATATTGTCAAGTTATTCGTAACCCGTGAATGTTTGTCTTATACTAACACCACTGGAGCGAGTGGGGAGTTGGAAATGAAGGAAGAGAAAGGAGATCTTAATGAATGTTATCTGAACTCCGCAGCATGAGAGTAAATTCCGTAACTGTTAATTCGACAGCTGCGTGTCGAGCAGTAGTTAAGTTTGGTGTGCCAATGTGAATGAATGGCCCCCGGTTCGATACTCGGCTGTCAAATCCCATTCAGAACACGCGTAACCATTCAATTAATATCCTACCGCTTTTGAATTTGCCAGCAAAAAAACATCCGCCAGTGCCACGGAGCCGATCGATATACATGAACTTCGAAACCAATATTCATTGAACCAAATTGATTCGACTATTGTCAGCAGAGTTCTGTTCCGATACATTTCATCTATATAGTCCCTTTGTCCCAGGAACGACATTAACCCACTGACTCCCACCCCTGTTGGGAATAGGGGTGGGAAACCATCGATATATTAGGCCGGCTCCACCAAAACCAGACTTCGTAAATGTTTAGAAGCTGACAGCGCCCCTGGCGGTACTTTGTTAGAATTCAAACATTATGGGTTCGTTTCGATTGTGGCAATAGCAGGAATGTAACAAGACATTGTCAAAACTTGTATGAAAAACACAATTTTCCCTGAATTTTACTGTAGTGTTATTCGAGAAACAGTTTTAATTTTTTTTTATAAATAAGTACATTCTACATGTTGCAATAACCAGTTAAGTTTGAGCATAAAATTCATGTTACATACAGAAAAAAAACATAAATTAATAGAAAAACGTAAAAAACACTTTAATGAAAACACTTAAAACACTTTGGTACCTGTGATCTTCAACAAACTAAATAAAAACTTAGAAATTGTGAATAATGAGAGACCCTGCCCTAAAATCATAAAGCTGTGGTTAATAAATGATCAATCCATGTATGTACCTTTGAACACCTTAATGTAAATTCCCAAACTCTTTGTTTTTAGTGAGGTGCATTAGATATATTATGTATTTATAATTACTCGTTAGAAATATATTTTGCGAATGTCTACAATAAAATAAAATCTGTGAAATGTACCTACTTAGAAATAAGACTTACTCATGTACACATAATCATACAATGTTATAGACATAGACTTAAGATATTTTGATTCGGTGGATCCTGCAGACAAGCTGGCATGTGACAGCTTTGTTGGTCTACCTATTTTGTTGAATTAAAAAAAATAATAATAAATAATAAAAAAAATAAAAAAATAATAAAAAATAACCGAGATATATTACACACCTTGATTGATGGGAAGAAGCAACAAGTCATATTTAAAAGCGTAGCCAACGACAGATGACCTATGGGGATGCTGTTTAGAGGGTTTTTTTGAGGGGAGGAAGGTTCACTCCTTCCACAGGTCTTGAAGGAACCATGTTTTAGGAGGGAGGAAACACAAAGGCCGGCAAATCGTTGCACAGCCGAGCTGTTCAACTCAAGAATCGTTGAAGCGACCCGTTATCATGTGATAAATGTCAACAGTGTATATATCTTGGGCGCGCGTTTGGCGTGTTTCCCGATTATGCACCGGTGCCTTAATAATGCTAAATTTGCTAAGGCTGATGTAAGCGTACTGAGTAAGATTAAGAAAGGGACGCTTAGATGGTTTCAGCGTGTGGATCAAATGAGCGAAGAAAGGAATGTGAAATAGTAGAAGAAGTCGGGAACTCCCGAGGAAGAGATGGCACGATCAAGTGAATCAGACACTTGAGTAGGGCCATGGCAAGAGTATGATTGGCATGTTGTATGAATGTGAATTAGGCAAGGAGTGTGTGCCAAGACCGAGTTCTTTGGCGGCGAAACGACGTGATGGTTAGTTTAGTTAGTTATTCTCCCGGCTGCGCAATATCGGAACACTTTGCGGAATAACTCTGCAATAATCATGGTTTCCTGTGCAATCAAACTGTGGAAATGTATAAATGGTAAATACCTTATATAGCATCTACAAAAAAACGTTGTTTCTGAATTTGAAGATTGTTCAGTTTAAAATTGACAGTTTTTAAGAGGTTAGTGAGTAAGCTCTTACAAAATATTCGGTTCTTATTAATAAGTAAAACCTTTTTAAAATCTTTGATTTTTAGTTACGCCCAGGGACGGCGAGGAATTCGCGACCATTGTAAAACAGAAAACTGTCGGATACATTAATTCGCAAATCACTGAAAGGTAAACAAACACCCACGCTCAACCTACCCATGTAAGTTTCTACCACACCTCTTTTTTGGCTTGAAAAGTAAGATAAACGCATTTGTCAAAATGTCCATGCCTAGACACTGACAAAAACAACGTCCCTAGCTGTAGATACTGCAGGATCTAGTTCAAACTTACACGAAATTTGGATTTCATTTCGACTGAGAAGAAAATAGAACTATAGGATGGCTTTGAAGTAGAACGCGCTATCCTAGAAATAGAAGCAAAATTTAACAAAATATCCTTCGCCTTTTATGTATTCCTAGAACGTTCCTCCTTGATTCAGTATGCACAGCGATCCATAAGTCAACATTGTTCATGTTAGCTCAATTACAGCCAATATTTGATCTAAGATTGAGCCAAATTCCGTCCAGCGTTGGCCCATATACTGTGAAGCGGGCCACATCTATGAATTTTATACCCAACTATTCTCTGATCTTAATAATTTCCAACCTTCGTCTATCGTGTATCAAGAAACCCTGAAACGTTGGTATTCCTCTCCAAAAAACCAAAACAACCTTCTCCAAATTGTGCGAATGTGTCGACTATATAACATCCGCTGTGTTTGCGAGATTCCGGACATATTTAGCGATAGCCCTAAGGACTTTACTAAGGATGGGTTGTTTTGGTGAATTTGAACAATTCTTCAAATTTCAAAGTTAATTTTCAAGTTCTGTGAAAGATTTTTTCAAGTTCTGTTAATATTTCAGTTCTCTCATGGAACTAGCCTATACTTATATAATAACAGAACTTGAATAGGACTTTTACAGAACCCGGAAATGAACGTTGAAATTTGATAAATTGTTCAAATTCTCCGAAACAGCCCATCCATAGTTTAACAACCTTTAAATTATTATTTTTTTTTTTTGTATTTTACTCAAGCAAACGATAGGAAAACCTTCCTAAAACATATTTTTTGGTATTCATAATGCACGCCAATTCGTTATACACATTAATCAAAATAGTGATTTAGCACTAAGCTTCGCCTTAATTTGTCGAATCTCTTGTTTTTATTTGACTTCACTACACCCAAAATTTATTTTCGCTTGTTTTTGTTATTGCTGTTCTTCAAACGGTTCCATGTTAACTCAACGCGTAACCTATTTAAGGCGATGCACTACGTCGTGTGATATTTTGAATCGAGCCGCCATCAATAACACTCCTTACGTAGATGGCGATAAGGCTTAAATTCCCGCTTAGCACCATCCAGCTGTTTTGATTTAGGCAAGAAAAAAACATTGCCAAAAAGTGCCTTTTATTTTATTTTGTGGATGTTCAGGCATAAATATTTAAATGTTTTCAGATCATTTTATAAATAACTTAATTTTTCACATTATACAATAAAACAATAACCGAAAATGGGTTCGTAAGTAGGAAATTATGACCTTTAAAGCAGTTTTCATAGGCCTTACAAATTTTTTTTTTCTAGGCTTATAAAAAGACTTATGTAAAAAATACTCGATTATTTTGGAGGCCAAGATGTATTTTACTCGTGGTATTTATTTAAAGCATCTGAAACATTTCTAGGCGACCAAATTTTCAAACCAAAAACACATGATTTTGCATTACCACGTAGTGCATCGCCTTAATTTAGTTTTTTTTCATGACTTTTTAAAAGTGTTTTGATTTGAAATTATTATTTTAAGTAAAGTTTAGTGATGTAAATGTCTGTCAGTCTCTTCTGTCTTCCCATATTCGATATATCGATAGTTCTTTTACATCCCTGATGCCATCCCTACTCGAAACTACCATTTTCGCTTCCGGTGATCGCAATCTAGTTTATTACCTCCGTTCCGTTCCGTTCCTCTCTACCGTCGGTAATTCCGCAGCTATATCTGTATCTGCCATGGTCTCCTCTCTACGTCTGTGCTCCGGTGACAGGTGTGTCCCGTTACGCCTTCCCCAGTACTTCAGCTATTCCGCTTGCTTCCGCCCGTTTCCGTCCCGATCGCCGGAAGGAAGGAAGGAGTCCCTTCATTGTTCCGCAGCGATCGCTTTACAAATTGATTTCAAATTATTACTACTATGTAACTACTACTTAGAACTCCTTTGCAACTTTTCCTTTCGTCACATAGTTTTTTAGACAACAAATTCACTTAACGCCTCAGGTCTCAGGTAGAGTGGAAGATACTCTCAGTATCGCCCTTGCGTAAGACAACAATTCCGAATTGTGACGTTGCTTGAAATGGCTTCAGCTGTGTTTGGTGACCACATCTGAAAATCCAGGTATTCCCCCCATATTCCTATTCCTCATATCTGTTTTTAAATTTTGAATTAGCCCTTTCGAAGACATCTACACAGATAATAACAGAACAAAACCATTTTGAAGATAGCAACATAGAAAATAACAGTAAAAAACCATTTCAAAGACACCTGCACAGATAATAACAGTAAAAAAACCATTTGAAGACACCAACACAGAGAGTACAGAGAATAACAGTAAAAAAACATTTCGAAGACACCTACACAGAGAATAACAGTAAAAAACCATTTGAAGACACCAACACAGAGAGTACAGAGAATAACAGTAAAAAAAATATTTCGAAGACACCTACACAGAGAATAACAGTAAAAAACCATTTCGAAGAACCACAGAGAGAATAACACTAAAAAAACCATTTCGAAGACACCTACACAGAGAATAACAGTAAAAAACCACTTGGTAGACACCGACACAGAGAATAACATTAAAAAACTATTTGAAAAACACCTACACAGAAAATAACAGTAAAAAAACCGTTTGCGGTAAAAATTGGTGAAAATGCGAGTGTTCTAAGTCTCGAAATAAGCTAGAGATGTATCCACTTTACCCACTCTGTTAGGACACGACAAAATTATGAATTGCGACCCACTTTACCAGAATGCCTGAAACCAATTCTTCATAACAAGTTAATTCACGTTAGTGCTGGGCGTTTCAAAACGCGATTATCAGTGAAAGCAATCAGACGTCATAAATTATTTTATTAAATCCACACTTGCCGAATGGCGATAGGATCGACATTTCGAATTATTTCGCAAAAGGTATCCGTATCCATATCGGTCATGTGTCACTCACATCACTATTAGTTTTTTTCAACCAGTACCAGTATGCATTAATAATAACACGTCGATTGGAGATTAGACAACTCTAGTTGAAAGATTATAGATTACGCGGTTTACGAAAAAGAAAACCAATAAAATTAGATACCTACTAATCGATAAATTAAATTTTATTAAATTATTATTGAAAGTAGGCAGCTTTCTTGACTTCGGGCTTATTCGGTAGGTTTACTTTCAAATCTATCTGTTATCTGATTTAAGAATAATTGTTTTATGATTTCGAATTTTTTAATTTGTAAAAAGTAAGAGAAAGAAAATATTCAATTTATAATCATTGAAGACAATATTAGCGATTTCCAAACGAAATTTTAAAACAGAAAATTCATAAAAAGATACGGTCCAATCTAAGAATCGAACCCTAAACCTTAGCCTTGCCGGGACGCTACTCTGGCACCGAGCTATGAGAATCGCTAATGTTTTAGATTTTACTCATTAAGTTACTATAAAAATAAAATAAAATATTTAATTATTGAAGACAATATGAAAATATATACAGACGAAAAATGTCCAAACAGTAAAGAAAAGAAATTCAGCCGCATCTGAAAATTGAACACTGGACCTCTTCCTGGAAAGTGACCACTGAGCTAATGCGACCATATCAGCTTACATCATTTTAACTGTAACATAATGTAATATGCAAGATTTTACCCGAATTGCAATCTAGATAGTGTTTTCGTTAAATAAATACCCTTTTAACCATTTTGAAAGAATATTTATATGTGTGATGAAATGGTTGTTGAACGCAACACTTAAGGAAAAACCATTTTATATTACATACACAGTAACTCTTAACCTTGACAGCTTTATTTGTTACCTACTAAAAGAAGAGTTTCTATGTCTTTTGTAAATCTTGCTAACTATTTAAATTGTATTTTTTTTAAGTTCATACCGACCCGAGTGGGATTGACCTTGTCTTTAAATGACAAAACCGAAGTACGTATGACGTCATACGTACCCTGTCAGATTTCAATCGTTTTGGCGTGCTTTGAAAATTATTTTAACTATGAAATCAGCTATTTAAGTTAGAAGGTTAACATTCATAACAAAAAATAATAAAAAAATATTGGCTTACTTATTTATTAACGCCCTTTTTCGGGGCTTTTACATAAAAATATTAAGAAATATACATTATTTATTGTACATAACTGAATTGCTTCATTAAACACATTTTATATTTGTTCAAAGATAAATTGAAGATGTCCACTGACTTGGTACAATCGTTTCCCTCCATTAGTATTCTGGGCAAAGAGGAATACAAATGGTAGTTAGTCCCAGAATTTCTGCACTGAAATAAATCCTGACTTCTAGTTTTACGTTGTGGAATCCGAAAGCTTATCAATTCTAGCAATACCGGACTATCAACTAAATCATTTAGAATTTTATATAGAAATACCAAGTCAGTGAAAATTCTTCTGTCTGACAATTTGAGCATATTCATATAATTTAACAGAGTGTTGTAGTTCAACATAATTGCTGGAATACGCATTTATTGTAAACCATGTGCAACCATTGTTTTTTTTTTTTTTTTTTTTTCTTAACAAAATTTTTGATACATATACAATTCAGGTACATACATAGTAATATAGAATGAAAGAGTAACAAAAAAATCCCACAAAGGCGAAGCCTGAGCGTGGGTATTATAGTGTAAGGATAAAACAGTGGTGTTTAAAATATATATTTTTTTAAACTTGTTAAATGTATCTATAGAGATCAATGTGATTGGTTTTTTTTTTAGAGAAGTTTTTATTTTTTCTTCTTTTTTTTTAAATTTACAAACATATACACACACACACACACACACACACACACACACACACACACACACACACAGACACACAGACACACGCACACACAGACACACGCACACACACTCACGCACACACACACACACACACACACACACACACACACACACACACACACACACACACACACCCACACACACACATAAGACATAGATGCATATTACTAAACATCGTGTAAAAAAGGTAATATTTCATATGGGTACTCAATGTTAAAGCCCCATGTGCGTATAAAAGAGAAAATAAGAAAAAAAAAAAAAAATTAAAAATGTTTTGTTTCTGATGTAGTTTCCCAGTTTGTTCCATTAGTTTCCGGACATCGTGTATATTTTATTTCATAAAAGGTTCGAACGCCAAAATATGAATTCAGAATGGTTAAAACACCCTAGGAAATAAATAAAAACACAAAATTTAAAAAATAAACAAAATAAAGAAAAAAATTATGAGAAAAAACACAGCGCTTAAATCTCCTGTAAAACAAAAAGCTTTGTCTGTACGTAGAGATGTATAACATAATTATTTGTATCCTAGTCGAATAATACCGAGCACTTGTGTATAAGCACTAGTATCCAGTGACGTATCACCCTTTGAGCCACCTTCGCCCATTGTGCTTCGCGATTTGAGCGAGCCACTGGTCTGAGAGTGTACATGGAATGAGAGCAGGGGCGGCGGGTGGTTTAGTAACTGAAATAATTACTATAAATAATAATAATAATATTTGGCTAATTTATGTAGCGCCGTTTTCGTGAGAAATCACCTCAAGGGCGCTGTACAAATATATTTCTTAAATAGTTAATACTAGAACTACTGACTTATCTCTAAGACTTATATCTAGCGACTTACGACTAAGGCCTATAACAACTATCTTAACGACATATATACGAGTATTTACATATTAGCAACTTACAACTAAAATTAATATTAACAATCTAATCTTACTAACGCCAGAAGAAGAAGGAAGTTCTATTATATTAGGGTGTTTTTATTGTTAGTTGGATATATATGTTAAATGAATGAAATTAATGAATAAAATCAATCGTTAATCTGAAACGCATCTAGATGATTCATATGCTAACAATTAAACCGATTGACGTGTTTTGTTCCCGCTGATATTGTCCATTGCCCATTGGTAGGCAAGTCAAATAGCAAAAATTGAATGAACGGAATCGCTAGATAATGTAACAATTACGGTATGAAAAAAATGTTAAAAAAATAAATATTTGGATAGAATGACGGATTTATGGAAAAGTATATCATTGAAGAAGAAGATAATACTAATAATTCTAAACGAAAAATAAAAAAAATAACGGTCACAACTAGAAATCGAACCTAGAATCTTTTGTCTTTCCGGGATAGGCGTCTTAAACCACTCTTTAAGTTCTTTCTTCCATTTTTTGTGTCTTGTTCTGTTTCATGTTTCATTTAGATTTATAAGTATTATCCTCTTATTCGATGGTATATTACATTGATGTGTACAACCTTCGAAATAAGTTAAAAAGAAAAAGTTGTTCCTGAAATTATTAGTTATCTAACACTATAATGCATCATAACCAACACCTCTGCCATATGTCAGCCCAAGTGGTTCGCTACGTTTGGTAACTAAGCAGGGGTGCCCCGGTTCATTGGGTGAGGTGTATTCAGGATGCACCTGCCCACCTTCCCAGAACTTCCTCTCCTTCCGTTCCTTAATAAAGACCCTCCACACAGCAACCCAAAAGATGTCACAGGCCCTGAGGGGAATTATTTATCTCAGGGCCTCGTGTGGGGTTAATTTACATACAAAAATATATGTTTATTTCCATTTTGAAAGCGTATTTCATCACCTCTCACAAACAGTTTTTAGTTTTCGGATACGTTCATAAATATTCCACTTATTTTGATTTTATTGCAAAGCGGAAACCATCCAACCTTCTGACCATGCCAGAGACATAACGAGACGAAACTAATTTTCTTCTTGAAAGATATACGCAACATTGTTAATAAGAAAACCATTAAAATTGTGTACTATGCTTTGTGCCATTCAATTATCAGGTATTTTTTTTATTTTTATTTTATTTATTATTTATTAACGCCCTATTGGGCTTTTACATAATAAGTTGACAGTATATGTATATAAGTGTAACATGTACATGGATAAAATAGCTAAATATAATTTATTCATAAGGTAATTAGAAAATAATATGGTAAAGTAAATGTATGAAGGTATAAAAAAGTATGAAGGCTAGACCTTTTTTTTTAAAGCTAATAAATACTAGAAGTTAATACTTAGCAAAAAGGTCTAAAATTAGTTGCCTTTTGAAACTCTCAAAGTTATTAACACCAAATATGTCGATAAGTTTACAATATTTGTTTGCAAGGTGATAAATTCTTGGAATTGGTGAGTACAAAGAGTAGTTAGTATTGAGGTTATTGTTACATTTAAAAGTGTCTATGCTTCGAGTTTGTCTGGCAGGTACATTCATATAAATTAATTCCAATAATTCAGGGCTGTCAATGAGAGATTTGATAATTTTGAATAAAAATAATATATCAGTTAGAACTCTTCTATCCGATAGTTTGAGAAGTCTGGTTTCGGTACGTAAGTTATTATAATTTATAAATTCGATGGGAATATTCATTTTAAAATTGATGTACCGAAGAAATTTATTTTGTACCTTTTCTAAGGCTTGAGAATGGACTTTGTAGAACGGTGACCATACTGTTGAATTATATTCTATTTTACTTCGTACTAATGAGCAATATAAATGTTTTAAAGTTAACACATTTTTAAACTTTGCCCCCATTCTCAAAATAAAACCGAGCATTCTCATTGCATCGCTAGTAGTTTCATCGATGTGTAAGTTAAACTGTAGACTTTCGTGGAATAAGATACCGAGATCTAGAATCTGTGAAACTCGAAGAAGATTAGCGCCATTAATGAAATAAGAAAAATGAAGAGGATTTTTACCTTTGTAAAAACTAATAATCTGGCATTTACTAATATTTAGTTGCAAATCATTTTCTGAACACCAAGCAAATAGTTTATTCAGATTCGACTGCAAAATAGCGCGATCATTATCATCTTTAATTATTCTGTAGATCTTCAAATCATCAGCAAATAACAGAACTTTGACTTTGCTAAAAATATTTACTATGTCATTGATGAACAAACAAAATAATATTGGGCCCAGATGAGATCCCTGCGGTACTCCACTTGATGCCGCAAATTTGTAAGAAGTGAATGAATCAACCTTTACCGCTAAGTACCTTCCCAACAGATAACTCTTAAACCATTCAAACATGCTCCCTCTCACTCCCAACAATTTTAATTTACGTATTAAGATTCTGTTGTTTACTTTATCAAATGCTTTACTGAAGTCAGTATATATGGAGTCAGTTTGATATGATGTGATAAAGCCATTAACGATATCATTAGTGTATAATATTAAATTGGAAAGCGTTGATCTTCCTTTAATAAATCCATGTTGAATTGGTGAGATTACTCGTTTAAATTGAGATATCAACTTGTCTAGTACTAGGCTTTCGAAAAGTTTGGGTAAAGTAGACATTATGCATATTGGCCTATAATTTGTTACTTCGCTCTTATTTCCTTTTTTGAAAATAGGCGTCAAATGACTAAACTTCCAAAGGTCAGGAAACACACCTGATGAGAGTGACTTCATAAATAACTTATGTATGGGATGTGACAATGAATGCATACAATTAACTAGGAATCTAGGTGGAACTTTATCGGGTCCTGAGGATTTGCGGGAATCGAGACTCTTCAGCTTAGACATAACGTCCTCTATAGTTACTGTACAGTCAGATATATCAAGGTTTTCAACCAAATTAGAACAAGAGTACTTACTGTCTACACTATTACTAACATATACACCACCAATTGCATACTAAGCTGGGGCGGTGCAGCCAAGACCATACTAGATCCGTTAGCCAAGGCACAAAAAGCTGTAATAAGAGTGATGGATAAAAAACCTTATATGTATCCATCGACACCCTTATTTAAGGAAACAAAATTATTAGACGTAAGACAGATTTATATACATGCACTCATAATGTACTATACGAACAATCCCAAGCTTCATAGTCTTGTTGATCACAGTTAAACAACAAGACTAAGATCAGAACAAAAGATGATAGTACCAAAAATGAACACATCGTTTGGACAACGTTTCCATGTATCCTAAGGTGTATAATGGGTTCAAGCAGCAATGCAGTAAGATTAAAACAGGTCCTCTTCAAAAGCAAATTACCGTATGGCTCATAGAATGTGGCAGAATGAAATCGGAAAGCTTTCTGAATGAAATTATTGTCTGACTGAAGAAAGACCATTAAGTAAATTCATTCCTACTTTATCCATATTATACAATTTGTACAACACTGTATAATTGTATTTATTTTATATTTTCTTATAATTTATTTTTATATTTTCTTATTTATTACCACCATAATACGGGCATTTGCCTAGTTTGGGGTATTAATAAAAAATAAAAATAAATAAATAATAAAATCAGCAGTCCAAGCAAAATAACCAAAAGTTTTCTGAATTTTTTGAATTTTCAGGCATCAAAATATGTAGTGCATAATGCAAATAATAGTATAATTTTAATATTTAACTGCAATTTAAATTACGTATTAATTTGTCACGCACGAGGCGCTCGGCGCGGTTCACTGCATTACCCACGGTTCAGAGATAATCTGCGGATTGGGGTTGTTTAATGGTTATTCAACCTCCCCTGCCACCCCCTACAGCCTCTGGACCTCCTCCATCACCCCTCGACCCCACCGAGTGACTAAAGGGAGAATCGCAACATATTATGAGTAGGCACTTATAAATATTCCCCGGAATATTATTCACAAGAAGGTAGAACATCGTTTAAGACGAAACAATACCCTAAAATAAAGTCGGACTCTTAGGCCCCGTAGTAAGCGTTAAAAGATGGTTTGAAAGGGAGATATGTAAATACGAATGTTAGAGGGAGAAAGAAATGATAATAATTTAGCGAAAACACCACTCGCTTGAAATAGAGCAAAAATCTCTCGACAAATGCCTTAGTTGCATTTAAAGATACACTGTGAATTTTTTCATGGCTTTAAAATATTTAATAACAGAAGAAAGCGTGTTTTTAATAAATTTGGGAGCTTTTTCTATCGAGGGAATTTCAGAAACGTTTCGGCATAACAAAGGTATGGATATTACTTCAAAAATAACGTTTGTTTTTTGAGACTTAAAAATTTAAAGAGTTAACGAGAAACTTTTTACAAATCGGTAGAAATTGGATATGCGGAATCGTAACGACGTAAGTAAAGAAACCATGTACAAAAATATGCGTCGCGCGGCCCTGGTGTGTTGGACAGACCTACGGTTGAATTTGCTCTAAAATTAAGTGTCGAATCTTAACGACTTAGGTAAAAAGTCGTGTAAAAACAATATTCGGCGGGCGACTTGGCGTAATGGACCGACCCACGGTCGAATTTGCTCTGGCAGGCCTAGAAAATTGATCTTTCCGTGGGGTTTATTTTAATTCTTTCTGATGAACGTATTAATAAAATCTCAGATGTTTCTAGAGGAATCCCTTGGCAAATTACTAATTCATCGTCTAGAAAAATAAAATCTGGTGCGTACCGCTAATTTTATAGTAGAAAAAAATTTCAAACCGGTTTACATAAAATATTTAATGGTGAGGTGGGTACTGTTTTAATTAATCTCTAAAGAGTATAAAATAAAGTACCTATCCAGGTCTGTCTGTTTGTGCGCTTATTTCTTCTGAACTAAGCAACGGATTTTGATAAGGTTTTCACTATCATTTAGAGAATTTTATCTGGAAGGTTTTTATATATATGCAAAATAAATGCATATTATGTTTAAAGAAAGTAGAGAAAAGTCGACATTTTGTAATCAAGTCGTAAAAAAAATATTTTCGGACGCTTACACTGGTAACGATAGCTAAACCTTATGAGATACCTCAAATAATGTGCTACGGAATTGTACATCTAAAGAAAAAAGTCTCCTAAGGATAACCTCCTGCAATGCCGGGTTTGTTCTAAAAAATACATATACAGGGTGTATCGGCACGTACCCGACAAACTTTAACCAGCTATTCCTTAGCATATTTGTAGTAAAAAATCTTATGTGCACTTTGCTGTCCGGTAACGTTTTTTTTTAATAAAAAATTTACTATTCATATTTTCACCACATGTCACCACTGTTTTATCCTTTGTCAAAGTTTGAAAACCCATCTGGCAATATTTTATTCGAATTCCGTTGAATAATGCACGTGTGTACCTATATTGGCGCACTTTTACAATCACAACAAAATGGCACGGCACCATTCGTCTCATTTTTAACTATTATTATTTAGTATGTGCGAAAGAGCGAAGACGCTTTTCGACATACTTGCTTATAACAGCTGTTGAACACGAAAAGCAATGCCAATGACAGTGATGTAGTGTGGACATTTTTAATTTTTTTGTTTTTAATTGAAAAAAAAATGCTACCGGACAGCAAAGTGCCCATAACATTTTTTACTCCAAATGTGCTAAGGAATAGCTGGTTAAAGTTTGTCGGGTTCGTGCCGATACACCCTGTATATTACGAATTCGTCGGAATTAATAAAAATGTGAGCCTCGAGCAAGCCCTCGTTGTTAGAGCATTGTGTCGCCTTAAGCAAAGCCGAAACAATACAAAGATAAATTAATATGAATTATAACATGTTATTTCGAATATGAGTAAGCAATGTAGGTAATCCCTTGAAGGATTTTATTTTAATTTAACGCTACAGTAGCGAGCATAGAAATGTGCTCAGCCTTAAAATGTCCGTTTATTTGTAATATAATGAGATTTATTGAAACCTTTAAACTTCATAATATAATAAAGTTACATCCGATCCATGACAAATATTTCATTGGTTAATATTCATTTTTCCTGTAATTTTTTTTTTAAAAGATGGGTTACTAATTTGATGTTTCACAAAAAACTGATATTTTAACCCATTGGGCTAATTTGTTTGGTTTTGCGAACAAACTACTATTACCCGTAGAGTCAATATGTTCGCTTCTTGGAACAGATCTTAATGGACTCATTGAAATTGTTGTATTTCTCCCACTGTCATGGTGAGATATATGAACTAAACTGCTTAAGAAGGAAAAAAACACCATGCTTATTATTCAAATCCAGAAGAAAAAATATATACCTCTATGTTCCGACCAAAATTTGAAAAAAAAAGATATTTTTAGCAATTATTTTCATATGAAACGATTAAAATTGAGGTGGCAATAATGTTTGTACATAATTTGTCCAGCAAAATATGTGTTTTTTCGTTAAATAATAATAATACTTGGATGACTTGTATAGAGCCGTTTTTGTGCAAAAACACCTCAAGGGCGCTATCAGTAATTTTAGTTCAGTGTTGTTCAAAAACTTAAGGTGGAACACACAAAACGGATTTTTCATTTGGACAATTGAATGCATTTTAAAACGCATTATGGAAATCATCGTATAAGCTAACATAATAGATCTGGCATAGGAATTTCAGACAGCTGTTCAAATTTCATGGTGTAAAAGTTTATTGTACGAGAGATTTTGCTGTTTCATAAAAACAAATTTATATATGTATATATAGATACAAATTCATGTTGACTTTTGCAATTTGTAGATCTGATGTTTGAACCTCAAGAACTGTGGAACTAGAGACAAGGATTTTAACAGCTTTTTCGGAGGGGTCTACAAAAACTCATAACATTTTGCCAACCAATGTAATGTAACTATTCGTAAAGCTATCGCTTATCTCAATAAAATCTTTTTAGATATTGACTTTTATAGTTAAAATGGACGTGGCCCTGCATTGAGGCCCTGAGGGACACCTCGGGGACTTCTTGGCTTCGTCCTACGCACTGCGAGGAATTTTAGAGACACCCGGGTTCTCCAAGTGCTATACATTGCGTTGGTTAGGAGTAGGCTTGAGAGTGGGTCGGTAGTTTGGAGCCCACATCAGGTGAAGTATTCCCTCATGTTGGAGAGAGTGCAGAAGAAATTTCTGAGATTCCTCTACCTGAGGGAGTATGGCTACTACCCGTGGCTCTATCCTACTGACTTTCTCTTGGGCATGCTCGGTATGAACCATCTACGGGTCAGAAGAGATGTGCATATTGTATCACACTTCTTCAAACTGATTCGTGGATGGTTTGAAAATCCGACTATCACGGAGATTATTAGTCTCTATGTTCCTGATGGTTATCTCCGTCACCGACAGCATAGACTGTTATATCTCCCGGCCTGCAGGACTAACTTGCCAATGGTCATGCCTGTGGGGAGAGCAGTCTTGCTGTTGAACAGAATCAATTCGGATATCGACATTTTTAGCATAAGTGAAGCTGCCTTAAAAAGCAAGCTCTATTGATGCTGGTGTAGTTGATACACCGCTTACTTATTATGTAATACCATTTTACAAATGTACTTAAAAACGAAATAAAATGTAATTTTGTAATGTTTTTAAAGGAATAAACTAATTGAATTGAAAAAGATAATAATATTTATAAACGAATTAATGTGTTATTTTGGGGTGGCTACGGGTAGGGCAGACTAGACAAAAGGTGATTCCCAGTTCCTACCCAGGCATCGCAGGATCAATTAATTATCTGCTAGTTAAGTCCTCCACCATTGCACAATCAACATTTTTCCACCATCATGATAGTACCAGAAGGTTTTATAAAGTATATATTCGTGTCAATTTTTTCATCACGAACGTTTTACTAAGTAACCATCACGCCGTTTCCCAACAGGGGTAGGCAAAGAGGACGGACCGCCAAACAACTCGGTCTTGACACACACTCCTTGCCTCATACATACTCTTCTATTATTCTGACTCTCAACATGGCCAGACTCAAGTATCTGATTCACTTGATCGTGCCATGTCTTCCTCGGGCGTTCCCGACTTCTGCTACCATTCACATTGGCGTCATATATTCTCCTTACACTCTTTTCTTCGCTCATTCGCTCTAATAAAGAAATTATCTTTTTGTGAATACTGCACCTACTAATCAGAGGCAGTGGGACTATGGCATCCACACTTGGAATATGAAGTGAGGCTGAAGGAAGTGAGGAGGAGAATAGGAAGGCGGGAAAATGCCTGGCTATTAAGATGTGGTCACCAAACACGGCTAAAGCCACTTCAAGCAAAGTTTCAATTCTGAATGGTGATTTTACATTAGGACGATACTGACAGTATCTACCACTCTTGAACGTGGATTTAATTTAAAATATATTTAATAAAATTATATTGCGATAGCTTTAAAACTAGAATGCCAGATATTATGAATTCTGAAGCACACATATTTTACACACTGCTTGTTAATATTTCAAACAAAATGTTGTAATGAGACAGCAAAAAATAGTTACTAATTTACATGCAATAAAATTGAGCGCCAGACGATTCCACTAATGACCGGCCCCTATACTATAGTCCTTACCGCCTAGAGCTCCTTTATGACCTCTCCCTCTTTCCAATAAACCATGCATGTAACAAGAAAGAGACTTACAAGAGATTTCTCAGCGACAGGTCACATAGGGTCCATTAGGGTGGGGCAATTTTATTTAATTTATTTAATATCAATGTTATAAATACAAGCATAGGAAAACACTAAAAACGATTACATCGTACAGTGACATCAGAAAGTAAAAAAAATTAATATAAGCTCTTGAAGGATATAAAGATAAGAGATACCAGTATCCTTCCAATCACAGCCCTTCCTAAACATGAAATCAAGACCACCATCCTATAAATTACCCAACAATGAACCAACACTAACATCAAGCTATTTTACAATCAAGACATCCACAGCCATAGTACTCGTAAAAACACACTACGAAATATGGAATAAAATCTCTTAATTTTATTGCCTACACATTCTATAACTCTCTTCCAGATATGTATAAAAACCGCCAGCATAATTCAAAAATTCAAAGTAAGGATTTAAAAGAATATATTTTAAGAACATATAAAAACGAAAATACGTAATTCTTGTCCTATTGTGTTTTGTTTTGATTCTTTCTCTCTCCTTTTCTTTCCCCTGTAATTGTAATCGAGCAAAATCTATTTTTACCAATGTATTAGTGGGTGAGTACCTTCTTCTAAATTCCTACCTTGGCTCTGTGCTTATGTGTATATCCCTGTCTGTTTCCTTTGTTATTTTTTCTTGTTTGTTCCACTTAACCTACCTTTTTCTATTTGTGTACTGTTTTCTATGTGAAACTTATAATTATGATATTTTTCTATTTTTGTACTGTTTCGTATATGAAACTTACAATTTTGATATCAAAATACCAATTTAAAATTGTACCTATATATTAACTCCCACCTATGTATTGTAAGTTCCTCTCGTCCTACAATGAGTTTTGTAACTCATGGGGATTGCTCTAGCAAGAAATAAAAATAATATTTTTTTTATTGAAATAAAGTAGATACAAAACAATGATTTTTTGTCGTATGCATTAATTCACTGTTACGCGAAAGATAGAACAGTCCATGAAAGCTTTTTGCTAGACAAGCCCCCAAAGGATACACAAACTCCAACAGCTCGGAGGACTTTGAAGCAGATAATGGACGGTTACCTCGAGAGGGTTTCCTCTTGGGGTAAGAACAACCTAGTCGAATTTAATGTTTCAAATACCCAATCATGTCTGTTTACGTCTAAAAGGGATCGAATTAACAATCTAGTCTCCTTCAAGGGAAGCAATCTTCCCAACATGCCTTCTATTGATAGGCTTGGGATAACTCTAAGTTTCCAGCTCAGGCACATAGGGTCCATCGAAGCCAGAGTCAAGTTAGCCTCACAGAAGCTGGGTGTACTGTACCGGGCCCGAAGATACTTTAATAGTACACAACTGCTGAACCTGTAAAAATCGCAAGTAGTTTTAATGTTATATATTACTAGCTGACGTGTACCCGGCGTTGTTCAATTTTTATCTACTTTCAATATTTCGAAATGAAATTGGAAATGTGTTTCTAACAATAACAAGTTGTTCTTCTGTATTTCTGACTCATTTTTAATAACCTTAATAACAGCAGATGACATGTGTCAACAGTTGTCAACTTAATTTTTTTTTTAAAGGAGGGAAATTTAAATCCAGCGTACCCGATGGAGCACCCTTTACGATGTCTGTAACTTAGGTTAGTTTATAATAATACTGTCCTAAAAAAGGTTAGGATATAACCGAAAATATTTGACGTAAACAATCTTAAAAAAGCGGTTAAAAACAAAATAATTTTTTTATTGAAACCGTTTTCTGTGTATTCTCTTCATAATATAATTGAACACGCATTTGTTCTTGAGAGAATACCCAGACTGGGCAATGAACTAATAAATGTCGCTGATATTTTCGATTTGAATTTTGACAGCATAATGGGAGCCACAAAGTGATGCATTATTCGAAAAAAAAAATTTTTTTTTGAAGGCCCACCCTACTGCCCAAATGCCCGCACCTCGTATTTGTGGGACACAATGCCTTGAGTTTCGTGCCCTCCGAATGTTATTGCTTAATACGCGGGCTTTATTATGCATTATTATTTATTGGTTCCATAAAATCTAAAAAAAATACGAGAAGTATTGCGGCGCAAGCGGTGTGGAGGATGCAGCATAAAGAAAAAAAGTGGGTGTGTCAAGCCTACGCAAGACAGAAGTGAAACTTCTTTTGTTAAACCGTATGAACCACAATCAATTACGTATTTCACTCGTATTACACTCACGACGCAGTATACTAACCAAGCAGCTGATGCTTGGCGTGGCGCAGTTCGCTGGTGTCTGAGAGAGAGGAAAGAAGAGAAGAGAGAGAACGTTCGTGAGCGGCTCCCCCACCTCAACAAGCGCATATGGTGAGAGAGGGACAGTGAACGGTGAGCGGTGGTGGGGGTACCCGCATTTTCGTGTCGATCCTGACTCGGTTTTACTCCGTCCCCGAATTACGCGCCTAAAGAAGTTTCACTTCAATATAATATATTTTTAAAAATAATGTACAATGTACAGAAATAGAATCCCACACAAGATCGCGTAGTGCGCTCTAGCGAACGGATATTTTATCAGAGGGAGATAGTTTTAATTTTTTTTTCTGTAAATTATTACATATTATCAAAATAAATAAATTAATTAAATAAATGTAATAAAATTATCATAATATACGGATTAGATAATAATTTTAATCCAACACAATAACGCAAAGCGCGCTCTAGCGGAGTAATGTTTTATCACAGTGAGATAAGTGTTTTTATTATTTTGCAATATTATTTTCTTTTAAAAAATGTTCTGACCTACTAAAAAATAAGATATTGAATGAAAAAGGCGTTAAAAACAAAAAAATAATGTGCGATGGCCGAGAATCGAACTCGGATCAACTGCTTGGAAGGCAACTATGCTGACCATTACACCACCAACGCCAGTTGTCGGGATGAGCTAAGAAGCATTTATATGTTACTTCAAAACTTTGAAAATTATTACATATTATCAAAATAAATAAATTAATTAAATAAATGTAATACAATTATCATAATATACGGATTAGATAATAATTTTAATCCAACACAATAACGCAAAGCGCGCTCTAGCGGAGTAATGTTTTATCACAGTGAGATAAGTGTTTTTATTATTTTGCAATATTATTTTCTTTTAAAAAATGTTCTGACCTACTAAAAAATAAGATATTGAATGAAAAAGGCGTTAAAAACAAAAAAATAATGTGCGATGGCCGAGAATCGAACTCGGATCAACTGCTTGGAAGGCAACTATGCTGACCATTACACCACCAACGCCAGTTGTCGGGATGAGCTAAGAAGCATTTATATGTTACTTCAAAACTTTGACTAGATCAAATGAACTTTAATCGGTGGTGGGGGTACCCGCATTTTCGTTTCGATCGTGACTCGGTTTTACTCCGTCCCCGAAAATTCATTACGCGCCTAAAGAAGTTTCACTTCAAAAATTCCCTGTTTACAAACTAAATTGATATAGATTCAAGAGTTAAGATTCTCAGAGCCAATAGTGATTACCTACATATATTTTTGTGGTATCAAATCTTAAAAATGAGGAAAAAGCGTAAGAGGTATCCTAAAAAACAAATTTACCGATATAAGCTATTTGTGAGAAATATATACTTGTGGAGATTCGCAAAAAATGCAAGGCTGATTCAAGCGAAATGAGAAAGATTAAGAAAGAAAGGCTTAGATGGTTTGAGTTTCATAGAACACCACCGTAATGTATCTTGAACAAGTCGTAGCAATGACTACTACTGAAGTTTTCGCCCACGCATAATCCACAGCGTTCCCAAATGTATGGGATATCAATAGAGTTATGAATTATAAATTAAAACTAAGTATTGTACGATTTGCACAACGTCTCGTTTCGAGGCTAAATCTATTTGTTGCCTCAAGTAAGTCTATTTTTTTTTTAATTTTTATTCCAGATCTCGGGGAGGGTGGTGCAATCCCACGAGCTCCATATTATACATAGAATATAGAAGTAAATATAAAAAATATTGTAAGATAATACATATACAATAAACGAACACAAAATATAATAATAATAATAATACAAAAATAATGAGATTAAAGTTTTTTAAAAAGAAAAATATTCAAAAAAATATATATATGAATAAGTATATATATATATTTTTATCTATGACATCCGGATTTGGCTCCATCGCTTGTAAACAGGTCCCTGCCAGAAGTGCAGTGCTGCCATCACAAGACCGTTTTCGCTCGTGGCTAGTCGTGTTCGAAAGCTGGTGATCCGTTTTTTCATTAGTGCTCGGAATCCGGGAGCAAGCCTTTCTACAAACATCTCAGTGGCACTGCAGTACCAGGACAGCCCAAAAAGCATTCGGTAGGAATTGTTGTACTGTACTTCCATTCTTTTTAGAGATTCTTTGTTGAAGTTGGTCCACATCTCCGAGGTATATAGGCTCGTGCAGTATGTGTTAAAAAGTTGCCTTTTTGCTTTTGGGCCACACTTGTTAAATCGTCGAGAAATCATATTTGCTCTGATGCACAGTGATCTTCTCTGTCGCTCAGTATCCATATCATCATGAACCTCGGATAAGTTCCATGAGGAATTTTTTACTGGATTTGGTGCAGCATATTTATATATTCAGTTTGGTGCGGAGTCCACACACCACTATCATATTCCAGCTTACTTCTTACAACGCCATCGAACATTGCTAACTATTTACATGTTCTGATGATAAATACCAGGAGTTTGTAGCATACTGGCAGTGAACCGTGATATGTTCTCTAACGTTAGTTAGGGAACAAGGACGATACCTTGGAGACATAATAAATAATATAATGTCTTCAATATTAAGATCTCTGCTACATACACGTTCTCTTTAAATCTTCCATCACCCGCTTTGCCCGAAAATGAGCGATGCATAATAAAACAATTTTATTGTTGTAACCGGACGGGCAATTTTATGATTTAACAATTTTATTTTCGTGTGAGGACTGCGAGGTGTCTGAGAATGGGTGGCGCTGCCGACCCGTTCTGTTCCAGTTGTCTGCTCCGCGTTCAGGTTACATCATCACCTGGAGGACTGACACGGGCTGATAAGGATATTACCTAAAGTGTAACTAAAAAAAAAGTGTTCTAAAGTGTGACTAACTGAAACTAACTAACAAACCATCACGCCGTTTTCCGCAGGGGTAGGCAAAGAGGATGGACCGCCAAACAACTCTGTCTTAGCACACACTCCTTGCCTCATTTACATTAATCCATCGTCTCATACATACTCTTCTATTATTCTGACTCTTGACATGGCCCGACTCGAGTATCTGATTCACTTGGTCGTGCCATGTCTTCCTCGGGCGTCCTCGACTTCTGCTACCATTCACACTTTCATCACATATTTTCCTTACACTCCTTTATTCGCTCATTCGCTCTACATGCCATAACCATCTAAGCGTCCCTTACTTGATCTTACTCATTATGCTTACAGAAGCCTTGTACTCTTTGCGGATCTCCATATTTCTCACACGATCATACATAGTTTTACCACACAAACGCCTCAGGGATCTCATTTCTACAGCATTCAGTCTACTTTCATCCTTCTTCTGCCAGTTCCATGCCTCACTTCCATACATCGGGGTAGGTACCAGCACTCCATTGTGGACTGCTATCTTCGCTTCTTTGGACATTTTTTTGCTAGCGCAAACTGCGTTCCGCCCTCATTAATGGAGTTACCTTCATTTACCCGTCTTTCAATATCTCTGTCAGCCTTCCCATCTCTCTACAATATACTTCCTAAATACACAAACTCATCCACCTGCTCCAAGTATTCTTCGTTCACTAATATATTGCACACTGTTTTCGTACTCTATATATTAAACACCATGACTTTAGACTTACTTACATTCCTCATTAACTCATACATCATACATACATAGTTCATCCTAGACACAAGAGACTGTAGATCTTCCATTCTGTTCGCAATCAGCACCGCATCATCAGCATACAACCAGAGATGTGTTTTATTTCAAATAAATCCATTTCAAATGGAAATGCAAAATGCAAAATGGGTATTTTCCATTTTGCATTTTAAATGCTTTTCTAAAAACCATTTTGCATTTTAAATGTTTTTTTTCAGTGCATTTTCCATTTTAAATGCTTTTTTGCAACATTCTTCCTACTATCTCCACTCATCTTTTTTTCATAAGCCCCAAATATCAGTCGGTCCTCAACCTCGCTATGAGAGATAATTTACATTTGTCCAGTTGCTCCCTGGTAGGAGCCTTGGCAATTGAGTGATACCATTACAAAAACTACTGATTCAAATAGGTACTGAACATTGGGCCATGACGCTGTAATATTAAATGTTAGATAGCAGTTTCTATGTTTTTACGTTGGAAACATTGGTCCCGCGCAATTTTTTTGTGTTTTCATAATCTGTAGTCGTGGTGTTTTTGGATTTACCATCAAGTAATATGTTTGTTCTACATTGATTTCCATTATTAAATGACAAAATTGTTTAAAAATTCTATAATAATTTTAATTGTTTGACCTGAGAAACCATTTTGCATTTTCAATGCATTTTGAAAATAGGTATTTTGCATTTTGCATTTAAAATGCTTTTCAAAAACCCATTTTGCATTTTGCATTTTCAAATGGAAAAGTTTTGACCCATTTCCATTTTGCATTTCAAATGGTTTTGGGTACCCATTTTGCACATCTCTGCATACAACAGGCAACATACTTTGAGATTACTCAAATCCGCGCCCAATCCCACCTCTTTCAATTCTTGCATACAATTATCCATGTATAGATTGAATAACCATGGTGACATTACGCAGCCTTGTTTGACACCTTTTGTGATATCAAACCAACCTGTAAAACCACCGTTCACCCTAATGCATCACTTCCCTCATATCCTAGATAAGAGAGACTGTAGATCTTACATAAATAAAGTGTAACAATATTCAATTTTATGGAATAGTTGCTGATGTGTACCCGGCGCGGCGTTTCTCGGGGCTTTGAATGGTTTGTAGTAAAGTTTTGAAATTTTAGTGTACCTGTAATCCAGGTCTATTTTCAAGGTGGAAATAAATAGTATTTCTATATAAAATACTAAATGATACATTTAATAGTCCAACATTCATGTATTGATAAGCTTTCGGATTCCACTACGTAATACTTCTAGAAGTCGGGATTTATTTGAGCGCAGAAATTCTGGTACTAACTACCATATGTATTCCTCATTGCCCAGAATACTTATGAAGGGAAATAATTATACAGAAATAGTTGACACCTTCAAATTATCACTTAACAAATACAAAATATTGTTACTGAAGCTGTTAAATTATGAATAATTGATATGTACTTTATAATTTTTACTATTAATTTGTAAAAGCCCTCAAATTAATGAATAAATAATTCAAATCTCTTCTTACCAACTTCAAAAATATTGATTTGTATGCTTTTCCGTACACGAACTTCTTGAGTGTTAAGAATGAAAAAAGGTCCTTGCTTACCTGTAACAAATAAAAAACATCATTAGTTAACTACTAAAAAATATGTACGATACACAAAATTTAAAAAGAATGTTATTTTTTGATGGGGTTTTAAAAAACAAACAAAAATATTGTGAATTCCACATATGAGTCTTAACTTCTCCCTACTGTCCGGAGCTGAGGAGTGGGAAGGGCAAGGATATGGGGAAGAGGAAGGTTGGAAAGTACCTGGCTACTGAACTGGTCACCAAACACTGTTAAAGTCATTCCAAGCAACGCAACGCAATATACGTAAAACTCTGCAGCAGTTTGTTTTGATTTTTATATATTTTTTTATGATAAACTAATATTTATAAGACAAGATTTTATTTTGACATAATAAATATAAAAAAAATATTTCACCAACAAATATAATATGTCTCGACGCCATCTAGTGAGAAATTTAGCACTAACAAAGCCTTTCCTACAAAAATAAAGTTGGTTGTTTACAGGTGAAAAAATATAATAAGCGGTAATTGTTGATTGAAGTACTAGTACAAATAGAATTATTTAGCGTGTTGGAAATAAGCCGACGTAGCTCAGTGGTCTAGAGCACCTGACCCAACATCAGAAGGTGCGGGTTCAATTCCCGTCGACGGCATTTATTTTAACTCGAGAGATATTTTCAATTTGTATTGATATTTCAAGAGACTAATTATTGCTTATAATAATTTGTTTTGTTACTTTTGAGTTGTTTTAAATAAGTTAATCCTTTCTTCTCTCCAAACGAGCTATATATTCAGAATCGATGACATGTTGTAGAAGTTTGTTCTATGCATCCACTACTCTATTTGCAAGGAAGTATTTTTATTTTTTTAGAGTTCGTGGAGACTTATATTTTTGTGGTGGTGATTCTTGGATGCCAGGGCATCTGTAATGTTCAAATAAAGTCTCAATCAAGTCGCCACATCTTTCTTTTTAATGCTGGTAATCTTAGTTCCACGAGTCTATCGTCATATTCCCGGCCTTTCAAAGCTCTAGATATTTTTGTAAAACGTCTCTGAACTCTCTCTTTTAGATCTATGTCTATGGCAAAATCTTTAAATAGTAGAGGAAAGGAAGCGTATTTGGAATACTGTTGGTAATTCGGAATACCGTCTTATCTTCGGTTCGGGTGGCGGAATCTATCGGTAATAATTATAACTATTGAAAGTCGAAGCTGTGAGCCTTGATTTTGGCTGGTATAATAGTTCTCCTGTGTCTGCGGATGAATGCTGACGTGTTTTGTGAAGTTGCTCCTATCAAAACTTTTTCGGTGAGTTTTTAATCCAATATAATCACCCCATATTCCAAACTATTTTATAACATTACAAATGAAATCACTTCAGAAAGAGTTATATTTTTATAGTATGGCTTTCGTTTTTGCATTTTTTAATACGTTGACATGTGATATAAGAAAGATCTTTTAGGTTATATGTTGCTAATGCGGAATACGGAATGTGATGCAAAATCGGAATAGTATTCCAAATTATATTCATTTTTTTAAAGTACTTTTATTTAATTTTACAGAGATGTCGTCACCAAATTTGTACCAGAAAAGGAAGAAGTGGGATTCGAATGATATGTGTGAAGCCATTAGTGCTGTTCGCAATAAAAAATGGGATATTTGATGGCAGCTAAACACTTTAAAGTCCCACGTACTACTTTGTTTCGACTCGTATCTGAAAAAGATGCGGACCCTTTGACTTTAACCTCAAAGAAAATTGGCCGAAAACCAGTTTTTAGTGCAGAGTTCGAAAAACAATTGGTAGACTACGCCCTTGTAATGGAAAAAAAAAATTCTATGGTCTAACACAAATGGATATCCGACGATTGTCTTATCAAGTGGCTGTTAAAAATAATCACCCAACTCCTTTTAAATCGGGAATTGCTGGCAGATACTGGTTGAAAGGCTTCCTAAATAGACACAAAAATGTGTTATCTATGAGAAAACCTACAGGAACCTCGTTTGCAAGAGCCATCGGTTTTACCAAAGAAAAATTGGACACATTTTACGACATACTAGAAAATGTGTATTCAGAAAAAAACTACCCCGCCGACCGTATATTCAACGTAGATGAATCAGGACTATCTATCGTTCAAAGTAAAATCCCGAAAATCATTGGACGCCGTGGTAAAAAACAAATCGGTGCACTAACTTCGGCTGAACGAGGGTCTCTTATAACTATTGTGGTTTGTATGAGCGCATCAGGCATATATGTGCCTCCAATGATAATTTTCCCCCGCAAAAATATGAATCTACAGCTCATGAAAGGAGCCCCGGCTGGATCTGTTGGAGTATGTCATCCATCTGGGTGGATACAAACTCACCTATTTACCCAATGGTTTTTACATTTCATGGAGAAAACTAAACCAAGCGAGAGCTCTCCGGTTTTGTTAATCTTGGATGGTCATTATAGCCATACAAAAAACTTGGAGATTGTAGATTTGGCTAGAGCGAATCACGTCTCCATAATATCACTCCCTCCTCACTGCACACACAAAATTCAGCCCCTCGACAGGTCATTCATGAGTCCTCTGAAGGCCTATTATAGCGAAGAAATTCGTATGTGGCTACGTAATAACGCACGAGCTTTGTCAGTATATGACATAACGGAGTTATTTGGAAATGCTTATCGCAAATGCCAAACCGGAGAGATTGCAGCAAATGGATTCAAAGTTAGTGGAATCTATCCCTTCAACCGGCATATTTTTAGCGATGCTGACTTTCTTGCTGCAGAAATTGAAGTTTGAAGTGAATTGAGTCCAGCATTGTGCAGAAGCGTCAACAACACCCATGATGGAAGTTGAAGCACGTCCATTAGCTTTAATGGAAAGTCCACCCGAAGAACAAAGTCCTTCCTTGGTCGCGATTGAACCCCAGCCGTCGGCTTCGCGTGGAAGACCCAATCGCACTATCATTACCCCATTTGATGTTTCCCCGATTCCGCAAACTAGGAAAAAAACATCCAATAGAGGGCGTAAATCAGCGGTTTCAACCGTTATATCAAGTTCTCCATACAAGAAGCAACTAATAGATGAACAGGAAAAGAGGACTGCTAAGAACAAGCCCAAGGGTACAAAAAATTCCAAAAAGAAAAAAACGACAGATATTGCTACTGACTCGAATTCTTCTGCATCGGAAGTAATTGATGACAGTTCCTCTTCTGATATAGTCATCCCTCCTGGAACTAATAAACCAAACGATGAAGACGCAGTGTGCTTTTTCTGCAATGGTCCTTTCAGTCAGGATGTAAGGGGAGAACTTTGGGTCAAGTGCCTAATGTGCAACCTCTGGGTACACAATGAATGTGCCGGATGCGAAACAGAAGAGTATGTATGTGATTATTGCAAATAATTAACAAGACACTATTATATTCTGAAATATTAAAAGTGAATATAATTTGGAATATACTATTCCGAATTACATGCACTTTTAAAAAAACGCATTTTTTCTCATTCTTTATTTTTTAATTTTTTAAAAGCACTGTAATATTTTTTTTAAATTTCTGTTCTCGTTTCCTAATAAACTATTAGTTTCTTAACATTTAAATCGACTTTTATTCGTAAAAACATTTTTATCTTATTTTCTGCACCATAAAATGTAAATGGTATTCCGAATATGCTTCCTTTCCTCTATAAAATAAAGTCGCTATCCGTGTCTGTCTGTTTGTGCGCTTAGTTCTTCTGAACTATGCAACGGATTTTGATAGGGTTTTCAATATCATTTAGAAAATTTCTTCTTGAAGGTTATATATATAATAAATGCATATCATATTTATAGAAAGTAGAGAAAAGTCGATGCTATGTAATCGAGTCGTAAAAAACGCTTACTTTGCTAACGCTGACTAAACCTTAAAAGATACATAAACATGATGTATCACGGAATTGTATATCTTAAAAAGGTCTCCAGAAAAGTCTACGGTGGAATATGTCTATCTCCTAAGCATAAACCCCACCAACGCCAGGTACAGGTCAGCTAGTGTTATTTTTTTTGTGTATTACAGACTGTGTGTCCATTTACAATACACATGTAACATTAACTACATATAGATAATACGAAACAATGAAAGAAAAAAGAATAGAAATAACAAGTTATAAATAGTGGTTTTTGGCATTGACATGCCTCTTGAATTCTTCAAGGATACTATTAAAAATATCTATAGTCTTGGAATCGTTGTTTAACAGCGCCATACCTCGTGTCATGCTATGCCGAGCCAGTACGTCCGTTCTGCCACGTGGGATACATAGCAGATCATGGTGCCGTCCCTGGCTGTAGTTGTTCGGTACGAACAACTTATAGCATTCCAGAAGGTATGAGCCATCTATTAAATTATTAAGAATTTTGTACGCCGTTACTGCACCACTCCTCGAGTGGAGACTTTGGTAGCGCGTTTCGGCAAGCAAATCTTCGTGATGCATGAATCGCGGGTACTTTCCGTGCATTCTCAAATACATGTATCTCAAAAACTTTTTTTGAATATGTTCTAATTTTTCAATGTATTTTTGTTGGTATGGGGCCCATACAGCAGAAGCGTATTCAATTTTAGACCTTATAATGCAGTTGTACAAAGTCGTCATTGCCTCGGGATTGGAAAATTGTTTGCAGAGTCTTATGACAAATCCGAGAAGCTTGTAGTTATATCCGTTGTTATAATAAAATTGTATGAACGACAACGATATTTCACAATTTATTCATTTAAAAATAATATATAGTATATTTGCGGCACGTTCCAGAGTGGAAGATACTCTCAGTATGGCTCAGGTGTAAGACCAACATTCAGAATTGAAACGTCGCTTGAAATTGCTTTAGTCGTGTTCGGTGACCAGATTTGTATAGCCAGGTACTCCTCCCCCTCCCGAAGGTAGTGACCTTCAGTCTCACAAACAGACGGTTGGGGAGAGTTGGGACTGTTGTGCGATATTTACATTAAAAAATACATTTAAACTACCAAGAACATACTCTTATCAAGTGCGTAAAAAGTCTCTCATCAAAACTTGTCAAATAAATAAACTCACATCAAACCAACGAGGCGCATTACTTTAAAAAAGGAACATAAAAAGAAACGGTTAAATTCAACGTATCCTAATAAAAAAAACTCACGTAGTTTGGACAAATTTCCGTTTGTTTAATGGCGGACATAAACATAAGAAACAAATTATGAATAAATGTATGACGTGTGTAACATTCCTCTTTACAGCTCAATTAAATAGTTTACAGGTAAAACAAATTCAAGTGAGCGTTTCACAATGGCAATGATTATAATATTACAGAGACGTGAAAGTTAAATGCCATAAAACATTATCTTAGTAGCATCTTGGTTTTACAGTGGTATCACTGTTAATCGAGACGGATTAATGGAAGACGGATGTCCAAGTGTAGCACAGACATATGAATATATAGACTAGAAATTAAGGGTGAGGGGTAAAATCAACTGTTGAAGAACGAAAGGGGTAAAGCTGACTGTGATTCGTCAATAAATCAATCTGACAGTATATAGGCATCTCGCATTATAATATCACCATTTAGTTCTTAAAAGTGTTCATCATTTACTTCACAGTAACAACGATGCGCACACTTAGGAATCGCTACATTCGACCAATGTTGGAGGGTTGTCACAACCGCTTTGTTCGTATTAATAATAAAATATTGAAATCTTTAAGAAATAAAAGTAAAACAACTAAAAAAACAAATGAAATTATATACACACAGTTTTTACCAGCGATTCCTAGGAGTATTTGGAGTAAAAATTTGGACATCATTTTGCCTTCCGATGACACTTTTTCAATTAAAAACAAAAAACATGATTTTCTATCACACATCGCCACTCGGTATAACCTAGCGCATTACGTGATATGCACTCCTTCTCGTTCCAGCAGTACCGTACATACGAAACAAGCGCGTACCTAACACGTGGTACCTAAAGCGCAAAAGGCGAAGGCACATCCCTGATTCTTATGCACACGGCTTTGTATTTTACGTCCAGATGTATCTCGATGTGATAGTATATGTTTCTACAACTGATCCATATTATACGATGTGAATAAGCTTAAAATAATGCTTACATATGGAATGTAATACGACAATTGGGTTTATTCTCTTTTTCACATCTATTTTTACAAGTTTTCATAGCGTAAGCCAACATTTTGCCGTGTTATTTCGTAAAATGCCTTGACCATAGCTCGACGCTAGTTCGAACAAGAATGATGACGTCACATTCTCAAGATTCACGGGAAGCCATACGCGAGCCCAGCCGGCTCCAATGGAACCGGTATGGGGAGTGGGGAATAATACACTTTGAATCACTTAGGGAAGGTCTACTAATATTCATATGTCTATGAAGTGTAGCTAAATCGATAACAGATTTAGGCAGGATAGATTCTAAAAATAAATTTTTTTTAAAGTCTGATAAATCTGACTGCTCCTCTGAAGGCTGAATGTAGCGGAGAAGAGAGGGGGAAAGTGGTAATGTATCTGGCTATTCAGATCTGATCACCAAACACGGCCAAAGCCATTTCAAGCAAAGTTTCGTTTCTGAATGGTGGAGTTACACCAGGGCGATACTGAGAGTATCTTCCACATTGGAACGTGCCGTAAATATACTATATATTATTTTAAATGAGTAATTTGTGAAATAACACAAATTAATCGAATAAACGCGACCATAGGCTTACTAGTCGAAAGTATGAACTATATAAGCAGGTACAATACAAGTTATCATAGAGAGTTCTGTTGCACAGAGGAGTAAATAATTATATGTAATAAATTGTTTATAAAAGAGTATAAATTAAGGTAATGAATCTATGTAGTTACAAAGAAATGTGTAGCAACATTGTTGATATTTATAAAAAATAAACAAGAAGTTTAAAGTTTGTTGTAATACTTGTTTGTATTTAGCAAACCTTTATTAAGCCAGATTGGGTGTTTGCAGAACAAAAAATGCTAAATGAATGCAGCGATAAAAGATGAACACGAAAAAGCATGAAAGATAATATATATCGAAAGTTGAACAAATGAGTTTGATGTATATTCTTTAATTAAATAGTATAAAACAAAGCCGCTATCCGCGTCTGTCTGTTTGTAAGTTCTTCTAAACTACAAAACAGATTTTGCTAAAGTTTTCACTATCGTTTAGAGAATTTCTTCCGAAAGGTTTGTATATACAGGGTTTTCCAATAAGAGGTGTTATTTTGAATAGCCCGCTATTTCGGTAGATGTTACTTTTGAAGCTGTCATTTTTTGAAATTTGACATTTAGAAACTACGCCATTAATAAAAATGGAACGATACACGCTTCAACAACGCATTGAAATTATTAAAATTCACTTGAGTGAATCAAATGCAAATCATCTTGAGTGATGAGGCCCATTTCCACCTCGGTGGCTTCGTCAACAAGCAAAATTGTCGTATCTGAGGCTCGGAAAACCCAAGAGTTATTCTTGAAAAGCCTCTCTATCCTCAACGTGTGACTGTTTGGTGCGGTTTATGGTCCGGCGGAGTCATTGGACCTTACTTTTTCGAAAATGAGGCTGGAGCAACAGTTACGGTGAATGGATTGCGCTATCGAGAGATGATTAATGATTTTTCATGGCCGGAATTGGATGGTATTGATCTGGACAACGTTTAATTTCAACAAGACGGCGCTACGTGCCACACAAGCAACGAAACCATTGATCTTTTACGATTGAATATCAAAATAACACCTCTTATTGGAAAACCCCGTATAATACATATTTATATAAAGTAGAGAAAACTCGATGTTTTGTAACCAAGACGTAAATTAAACATTTTCGTGCGCTTACATTACTAACGCTGCCTAAACCTTGGGAGATATATCATAATAATCTACTACAGAATTGTATATCTTAAAGAGACTTGTAACCAGCAAGGCTGAGTACGCGTCAGCTGGTATAGTAATACATATAATAACGTGGGTAAAGTAAGTTTGTTATCACAAATATAAAAATAAACATGTACCTTCGTAATTAATAAAACTTTATTACGCCCGATTTATAATAATATACAGTTATATTTGCTCCTTTACTTTAGCGTAAATATATTAAACAAAAAAAAATGATTACGGTTAATAAATTCAACGCCATTTCACAGGGATATACCTGTACCATCTGCACACTAAAACCATATACATGTAATGCTTCATACAATCTCAACACACAAAAATGTCGTTCTTACATTCTTCAAAATTAAAAAAAAATACAACAAAAACCCAAGTACACAATAAATAATATCTAATAACTTTAAATTGCTTGTCCACTAATTTGAGATGCTGAAGGGTCCACAGGAACATTCATTTGAATTGCATTTTTGATGTTCCCTAATAGTATTTGATGTTTTCATGATTTTAATGGTTTCTCGTAATGTTAATGGAGATTTACGCCCGGTTAATACATTAATTAAGAAGAAGTGACGATACGTTTGAAGGAGGCCGACAGCCATATTAAAATTTACGTTTTAATTGACAATCAAAATACTTCAGATACCTACTTAATTGGTAATTAGAAAATTATCAATGTTTATGTAAATGACGTTTAGAGAGTGGTAGATACTTTTAGTTTCGCCCTCCATTCAGAATCGAAATTAGCTTGAAAGCTGTTTATCCGGGTTTGGTGATCGGATCTGGATAGCCTGGTTTTCTCAGCCTTATTTTCATTAACTCCTTCCCCTACCAAATTCAGTTTGCAGTTTCAGTGCCGATTTATTAAAATATTGTTAACAGTGTCTGGGTCCCGTACTGGGTCAGAAAAAAGGAGTTCAATCCTCTCTCTGCCTAAGGATACTTGTAATTCCAGTAGGATCACGATGCCCAGGCATATTTACAGCGGTATGTATCTCCTCACGTGTTGAAAAGACAGAATTTGATCGATGACTTAGCGGCGTGCTGTAAAAATCAAGCGCGGATTCAATTACAATTAAATTAAAATTAATAAATTTACAATTTCGTAAACTTGTAACCTGTTTGTGCTATATTGTGGCTTAAAATTGCGAGTCAGCATACATCTCAATCTGAACATAGTAAAATAGTGACATATGTTCATAATACAAGACTATTGCAAACGATGGACTTTGTGAACTCTAGAATACCTCGTTCCAATAATTAACAACATGTTACCCAACTCAATAAAAAGCTGTGAATTGACTTTCAGAAGGAAATGTATTTTAAAAAATATGGTTTAGTGAAAGAATTTTTTTGTACTAATGTAATTATGTGTTTTTATGCACTTGTTAAAATTGACTATGTATTTAAAAAAAAAAGTAATTGTCAAAAGAACCCGTTGACAAACTGAAGTCAGTCAGTTTAACGGGACTTAGTAATAATAACTGTGTTTTTGAATGTGAATAAAAAAATTTAAAAAAAGGTACAGTTGGAACCCTGCTCTGCGGTTGGCGGAAGCCGAACGAAGCTACTAGTACAATGTAACATAAATAATTCGCTACATATTTAAATTGTCCTTACTGTTTTACCTGTTTTGAGGTATGTACATTTATGTTTAATTAAATTTTTGTTTTAAGGCGATGCACTACGTCCATGTACCGCTATCAATAACAACCCTTACGTAGATGGCGATAAGGTTTAAATTCCCGCTTAACACCATCCGCCTGTTTTGATTTATGCAAGAAAAAAACATGGCCAAAAAGAGCCTTTTATTTTATTTTGTGGATGTTCAGGCATAATTTTTTTTCGATCATTTTAAAAATAACTTAATTTGCCACATTATACAAAAAAAAACATAACCGAAAATGGGTTCAAGTAAGTATGTAAGTAGGAGATTTTGAACTTTAAAGCAGTTTTCATAGGCCTTATACATTATTTTTTTCTGGGCTTATAAAAAGACATATCTAAAAAATACTCGATTATTTCAAAGGCCAAGTTGTATTCTACTCGCAGTATTCAATTAAAGCATCTGAAACATTTCTAGGCGACAAAATTTTCAAACCAAAAACACATGATTTTGCATTACTACGTATGACATCGCCTTAACATTTTATTATATTTCCCTACTTGCTACGGAAGCTTGCGCCGTGTTGTAGCAAGTAGTCTACGACTTTATTTTGAGTATGATGAAAATGAAAAAAATAATAAAATTAAGCATGCATATTACTATAATAATAAAAAAAACAGAAATAATGTTGAATAAATCATAAAAATAAAGCCAGGTAAAAATTTAATTTACGCGTTATGTTAAATCTAGTGATTTTAAATATGTAATTAATTGAATTTTCTAACTATAAAATACTACCTTAAGCCTCACAACGTACCCCAATTGAGGATGCCATAACCTAACTGACTCCCAACGGTTGGGGACAGTTGGGACTCCAACTTTGTTTAAAAGTTTCAAGTTTTTTCAATATATATATATATATAATTTCACTGTCAGTATAAAAAATGGAAATACAATAATCTTGTTTATTTATGGTGAAGAACAGATATATGTTTACTTCACATTTGATTGATCTGTAAAATGAAATACATATTATATTAATATATTAAAATAGGTACCCTTAGAAGCCGGGTAATATTTTGTAAATATCTAAAAGTTAAATTTAATACTGAAAATTATACATGAAATAATTGACAGACATCTACAATATCAACGTTTTACTTAGGAATTTTCATGGACAGTATTGAAATGCGTTAAAAACTTCTAAAACCTAGTTCTACACACTGCACATTGCAGTACACCTGAAGGAAGTCATGATTTCATTGAACTGCTATTGTAGTTGGTCGGATCCTAAAGGACTTATACGTGCCTTACAAGTATACTCGTGGGAGATCCTGTGCACTTTTTTATACAGCGAAAGCGAGGACTTCTGGCTATCAGAACGCGTCAGTCAACAGGCTTTCTGCATTGACCATCGACATTTTCAATGTCACTTACAGACAGTTCAGCAACTATTTTTTGACATAAGTCACAAAATAGTAAACTGCTCCCATGACCCTTTACATTAACATTTATCTCATTTTTTTTTTTTTTTTTTTTAATTTACGGACAATGTGTCCATTAAAACCATAATATTGACACGAATAACAAAACATAGATGACAGTGAATGGAGAGTACATGTATGTGAAGGGCAAAGACAATGTAAAATAGAAAAAGTTCATATAGAAAATAACTACAAGTCAGAGCATCAATAACGATTAAATTGTGAAAAATTACACATTACGTATCGCTTTTTGAAAGTCATTTAGAGATTAATATTATTATAAATTTAAAGATTAAAGTTATAGCTCATAAATTATTTTATGAGCTATAACTAAATTTAAAGATTAATATTATAGCTCATCATCAGGATCTCTTCAAAACACAGGTTCACTGCTTCCTTACCTTAAAAAAAACCTACCACACAGCATCCCCAAGGATGACACAGGCCCCGTGGCCTCTTGTGTGGAGTTGACATATCTAAAATAAATGCTCTCGTCTGAGGCGTAGGACTTCTTGTTCATTGCACTGTTTCACCTAACCTCAAAAAAAAAACAAAGACACACGATACACATGTGTAAATTTTAGTTTTGCTTCACCACCACGAATAAACTGAATCGACTACTATTTTCACAGAATAAAAATTCGTCACCGTTTTAATTTCATCATAATTATTATTCATTGTAATTTTTTATCACCATTTTACAACGGCCACCCTTTGAATTAATTAAAACGCTTTAAATATCCCCATTTTACGCAAGACTAATTGGTTTTAAAACAACAACGTGAGCAATTATTGTTTTTATATTCCAATTTAACAACGCCAAAGGGGGTGAAAGACTTTGACCAAAATTGAAAAAAAAAACGAAAACATTGTGTGAAGCCGCGCAACGCTGTCGACTTTTTAATTTATATTTGATGAATAAATAATTGAAATTATAATGTGAATTATTAAAGGCCGACAGACACGTAATCTGACGTATTCACCCTCATTGGGCAAAGGTAATAAACTGTAGAATTATGTTCTGTTGAATATCTAATGATAATCTACTCGATTAAATTCAAAAAAATATTTTTTACAACTGGAGGTGTGCCTCGAATCCTTAGGGTATTTTAAATTATATGATGTAAAATTTAACACATTTTACAAAAAATATTTTACTATAACCAATTTTTAAGGGGGTGTTGGCGCAACTATGTGCATCTCCCTTTAACACAGGTTCCTGTATTCCTCTTACCAACTACCTGTCCCTGTCTGACAGTGTGGAGTATGTACATTCAGTGACATTGCAACAATTTAACAGTCTTTTAAGAAAGCCGGCGCAGTGAACATGTTCCTTCAGTGGGTTTAATTCGAGTCAATTACGGAAGCTTGATGACCAAGTCCCTCAAGTCCATAATATCGATCGAAAATACCAATTGTAAGTCATAATCTTATTCCAATACTAACTGTTAACCACAGCTACCAAAAGGTTTATTAGTCCGCAATAAAACCACAAACTGATTCACATACAATTTCGCGACTCCACAGGGTCTATTATAAAATTATCGATTGTATAAAATTTACAATTTTTTATTTTATTTGGTACAATATTTTTTACATTTCAAAGTTTTCCAGTAATGTTGGCCTCACTGGGTGGCTTGCCCGAGCTGAGGCCTTCATTTTATAATACAAAAATATAATCTACACAATACATTTAAAGAGAAAATAATACATTTAAAATATAATCTTATGTGTTTGTGAGTGATGTGTGTTTATATTGGTTTTGTGTGTTACGTGTAGGTTTTATTCTTATTTTATGCTTTGACATTTTGGTAATATTGTTTTTTTTTTGTTCTTTAATCCATTTTGTGATTTTGTGTGTGAATTTATTTTTATTTTCCTCAATTTTAATTTCAAGTTTTACACTGTTGAAAGCTTTTATAGCATGGTATTTTTTAATTTTTTTAATTTTTTTTTATTCTAGATAAAAGAAAATTACATTTTCACTTATTTAACTAGAAATAACATATATATTACACATAAATATATTACACACTGATATTATTCACTTTCATTGTTTTGTCTTTGTTAGTGTAGTGTAGTTTGGTAGTGTCTTTGTCCAAAGCTTGAATTTACTGTCGGAGTTTTTATGTTTTCTTTGTACGCTTGTCTAACTGGTCTGTTAGTGTTATTTTTTGTATGTTGAAATTTATTTTTTTTGTCAAAAATGTAGTTTAGTAGTGTTTTAACGTATAATTGGCGTATATCTAGTACGTCACAGCTGTTGAATATTTGGTCTGTATCAGTCAGTCTATGTTTAGTATTACCTTTAAGATCGTTTTCTGTGATATATTTAATTGGTAGGTACATGGCTACTTTTTTGTGAAAGGTTATCTCAAGAGAGCAGTCGCTTACCCCAATTTGCCGTAGTCCCACTAGGTCTAGTTAGTTGGGACTCTTGTGCGGTATTTACATAAAAAGGAAATAATCCGCGGAAATAATACTCCGCCTCAGAACAGAAATCTTCTAGTGAGGCGAGTTACTTTCATGTTTGTAATATTGATCATGTTATTACAATAAACGCCTGGGTTGCCGGTAATTAAAAAAAAAAAAAAAATCATCAACAATAATTCTACAAAAAATAGAACCATCCACAAAATCAAGAAACCTAAATAATGTGTACATTAAAAAAACTCGAGTGTTTAAAAGTTGGATTAATCTGAATATTAATACCGTGTAACGACGGGTGTTACCCATAACTGGCAATGTAATATTTATCCTAAACAAGAAGTTGCCGTAAGTAGTGCGCAGTAGATGTTATCAAAGTTTTTATTAAGTGAAATGGGCGGTTGGGAAGTGGTTAAATAAAGCTATTTGGAATAAAAAAACAACCAATTTATAGTAAAAACTTTCAAAAGCTGGCACGTTTTTCTATTACGGAAATGATTACCAGAGTTGATTTAGGGTTGCAAGATCGGTGGGAAAGGTTGATATAAAATTGTTTTCGTAAAATAATCCTCAGGTTTGATCACCAAACGCGAAACAAAAATAATTATCAGAACTCGATTAGCGATTATTTATTAATTAATTCATTTAAGGGGTCGACATGACAATCTGGTCTCCTTCGATGGAAGCAATCTTCCCAATATGCCTTCCATTGATATGCTTGGTGTAACTCTAAGTGACCAGCTCAGGCACGGGGGATCCGTCGAAGACAGAGTTAAGTTAGCTTCACAGAAGCTGTGTGTACTGTACAGGTTTTCATAAAATAATCCTCAGTTTTGGTCACCAAACGCGAAACAAAAATAATTATCAGAACTCGATTAGCGATTATTTATTAATTAATTCATTTAAGGGGTCGAAATGACAATCTGGTCTCCTTGGATGGAACCAATCTTCCCAATATGCCTTCCATTCATATGCTCGGTGTAACTCTAAGTGACCAGCTCAGGCAAGGGGGATCCGTCGAAAACAGAGTCAAGTTAGCCTCACAGAAGGTGTGTGTACTGTTCAGAGCCTGCAGATAATTTAATAGTACACAACTGCTGACCCTGCACAAATCGCAAGTGCCCCCCACTGTTGAATTTCTGAAAAAAAACCCTTGACTCTGTGCAGAAATGGGCGGTCCGTTTGATAGATTCACCTAACTATTATTAACGGCGGATTAAAATCTTTAGAGCGTCAGGTAGGTATGTCCTTGTTCTACAGATATTACAATGGAATATGCTCCGAGGAACTAGCGTCATTGATCCCTTCGGCACCGGTGCGTAATCGGGTAAACATTTGTACACGGTTGACATTTGTCACATGAGAACAGGTCGCTTCTACGACTCGTTCTTAAATTCAAGAGCTCGGCTGTGGAACGATTTGCCGGCCTATGTGTTTCCTCGCTCCTACAGGATGGGTTTCTTCAAGACCCATATTAATTTTTAAAAAGAAACCCCCGGCAGCATCCCCTCAGCTTGCACTACTGGATATTTTGTCCACAGTTGAGATGTGTATGAGGCAATAACAACTCTGGTGGACTCTATCAAAGGGATCGAGTTACTGTTAAAAGGATGAGGTGAAATTAGAGATAGCACAATGGGCCGATGACCTGAGTGCTATTTTCAGTTCGTAACGTGATTTGAATAACGAAAACTAGACCTTTACAAGATCCAATTTGGCTGTAAAAAATATGACAAGAAGACATCAAAATAAAGGCACTCGTGATCTAGGTGTAAAGCCCTCGACTACGAATCCGACTACGGTAGAGGGTTCGAATCCCGGCGTATGTAAGAAATTTTTATTTAATTAAATTCTGTTAAATCATTTAAAATAATCAAAAGTATAACTTCACGTTCCATAGTGGTAAAAACTTTCAGTATCCCACAAGTGAAAGACCACCATCCAAAATTGCAACGATGCTTGAAATGGTATTAGCCGTTAGGGGACTAGATCTGAATAGCCAGGTACTTCCCCACCTTCCTCTGCCTAATTTTTTCCCATACCCTTCAGTCTCATACTATAACCAATTGGGGTTACTCAAAGATATTAGAAGAACGAGATGTGCTATGCGCAGTTCGTACTAAGTGGAATTGTTTTGCCGAGTGTCGCCGGTTTTGTTCACCAATACTACTGCACACCTTCGCTTGCGCTAAGGTATCCGCACTAATACATAGAACAGATTTCTGTGCGTACACGTCCCGATACCGTTCAAAGTACCCTAATTAGGTAGTACTCCGGCTACGGTCCGGCGGCCAACATAGCATATCTCGTTCTTCTAATATCTTTGGGGTTACTATAGTCTCACTGGCTCCGGCTACCAACATTGCAACGATGCTTGAAATGGTATTACCCGTTTTGGGACTAGATCCGAATAGCCAGGTACTTTCCCACCTTCCTCTGCCTCATCTTTCTCCCATCCTCATACCCTTCAGCCTCATAACATACCCCAATCGGGGATTTTTTTTTCTTCTTTTTATTTAGGAAGCAAACAGTCGTACAGTAAAAAATTATAACAATAAACATTCATATGTTCTAGAGTCTACACCAATTAAGTTCCATTGAGTTAAATGTTGATTTAGTATTTTTTACCTACACAACATATTAAATGGCAAAAAATAAACATAAAATTAAAAACAAATAGAAAAAATACAACTTTTCGCATAGCTATACTATTCACTACGGGTACTAATCGAATAAAATAAAAGTATTTTAATTTATTAATTTATTAAGCTGAATTTTATATGATATCAAGTTATGGTTGAAAATGTCTTCATCTCTAGAGGCATTGTGAGTTTCACAGATACGTACTATTACAGAGTTTTGCGCTATTTGGATTTAAAATGTGGTATTCTAAATAAATCGTTCGATCTGGTGTTTTGCTTGGGGCAACGAAATACAATCCTTTCTAACATATGGGGATGCTATAGTCTCACTGGCTCCGGCTACCAGGGAGCAGTCTGGACTCCTGTGCGGTATTCAAAGGTAAATCTTTCAATAACTCTGTTAAATAAGACTCGAATACTAAATTTTTCACATGAAGAAAGACGGATTTATGTGTTCATTCATAGAAAAACGAGTTTATAAACTAAGCCCTCAATAAAAAAAGGTTTGAATTACTACTTACTAGTGGGGAAAACTCGAAATTTGTTGTTTATTTATTTTGGAAAGTTTTCCGAGCAAAGTGTAGTTATTTAACACACTTACCGACAAGATAAATAGAAAATAATATATTGATACGGTACGTGATAATATATTTCATAAAATAGGCTGATATACCAAGCAGAGGGGAGTCTGAATTACTCTTCAATAACGTCACCTAAAACTATACATATTTGACTATTAATGACGCACTTAGTAGATAGTTTTAATAAGAACTTTTATTTTTATAGCATAGTTCATTAGTATTTTTTCAGTGCATTAGTATTTGGTTCCTTATAACAATTGGAAAAAATGAATTAAAATAAAATAAAACGCATTGTGAAGGATACTGAAAAATTATTACCATAGATTGAAAAAAATAGAAAGATTAATGTATAACTAAAAAAAATGGTTAATGAATGAACATTTTCTATAGCAAATATTATTATAACATAAAACTTATGAAAGAATCGTGGCTCCCTTATCAGGCAAGAACTCCTCCTTTCTGATAAGGTAAAGATAACCAATGATGATCTAAAATGTAATATTCTTAAATATTTATGTATCTATATTCCTTATATTACAATTAAAAATGTATATACAGGGTTTTCCAAAAAGAGGTGTTATTTTGATATTCAATCGTAAAAGATCAATGGTTTCGTGGCTTGTGTGGCACGTAGCGCCGTCTTGTTGAAAGTAAACGTTGTCCAGATCAATACCATCCAATTCGGGCCATAAAAAATCATTAATCATCTCTCGATAGCGCACTCCATTCACCGTAACTGTTGCTCCAGCCTCATTTTCGAAAAAGTAAGGTCCAATGACTCCGCCGGACCATAAACCGCACCAAACAGTCACACGTTGAGGATAGAAAGACTTTTAAACAATAACTCTTGGGTTTTCCGAGCCACAGGTGCGACAATTTTGCTTGTTGACGAAGCCACCTAGGTGGAAATGGGCCTCATCACTCAAGATGATTTGCATTTGATTCACTCAAGTGAATTTTGTTGAAGCGTGTATCGTTCCATTTTTATTAATGGCGTAGTTTCTACTTGTCAAATGTTAAAAAATGACAGCTTCAAAAGTAACATCTACCGAAATAGCGGGCTATTCAAAATAACACCTCTTATTGGAAAAATCCTGTATATAGTTTTTATTAATTTTTTATTTTATTTTTTATTTTAATATAGATCATATGGGTTACATTAATACATACATATTTTGCAAAATATAATATTAAGGTTCATAATTGGTCATGTATACCTTATCAGAAAAGAGGAGCTCTTGTGCCTGATAAGGGAGCCACGATTCTTACTTAGATTCAATGTTATAATATTATGTTATGTGTAAAATATATATTAATATATAATATATAATATTTTATAGTATTATTTTTTTTTTATTGTTGTTGATACATTTTTTTTACAATATTTCATATTTCAATTTAGTAATGTTGGCCTCACTGGGTTGTTTACCCGTGCTGAGGCCCCCATTTTATAATTTAAGAATTTATACAATTAAAAGAAAATAAAAGAAAAACAACATTAAAATAAAGATAAATTTAAAATAAAAAATAAAGATTAAAAATTAAAATATAATTATAATACTAAAAGAAAAATATCAAAAGAGAATGTAAATCGGCATTTATAATGATATATGTGTTTGTGCGTGTTGCGTGTTTTATATATTTTTTTGTGTTGCGTGTATATGTTTTATTCTTTTATGTTATAGTATTTTGGTAATATTGTCTTTTTGTTCTTTAATCCATTTTTTTATTTTGTGTTTGAATTTATTTTTATTTTCCTCAATTTTTGTTTCAAGTGGAAGACTGTTGAATGCTTTAATAGCGTGGTATTTATGGTGTCTTTGTCCAAAGGTAGTGTTTACCGTCGGAGTTTTTATGTTTTCTTTGTACGCTTGTCTGACCGGTCTATTAGTGATATTTTGTGTTTGTTGGAGTTTGTTTTTTTGGTCGAAAATGTAGTTTAGTAGTGTTTTAACATATAATTGGCGTATATCAAGTACGTCACAGCTTTTAAATATTTGGTCTGTGTCGGTTAGTTTATGTTTTTTGAGTATTACCTTTAATATCGTTATCTGTGCGATTTCTATTTGAGCGATAGCTGCGTTTGTTGCTCCTCCCCAAGCAATTACTCCATATTCTATTATTGATTTGCATAGTGCATAATATATTGTTTTCAATTGTTTTATTTTATATATGTTTCTTATGTTTAGGAAAATGTGTATTGTTCTGAGGAGTCTATTTGTGATTTGTTTGATGTGATGTGTCCATCTAAGATTATGGTCAATTAGGATTCCTAGATACTTTATTTGTTCTGTTTTTTCTAGAGGGGGGCAATCGCACATGTTGGTGTTTATGCATTCGTGTATTTTTATGGTGTTTGTATTGTTTTTTGGCTGTCCTGTGTTAGTTATGCTGTACGTTGTGAATTTTGTTTTCGATATGTTTAGTGTGAGTGTATTTGAGTCCAACCATTTTTTCACTTGCGTGATTCCTAGATTCGCATTGTTATAAACCTTATTCCAATCCTTAGATTTAAATAATAAAACTGTGTCGTCTGCGTAACTAATTATTTCTCCATCTATTTCCATGCTGCAAAGTTCATTTATGTAAATTATGAAAAGAACGGGCCCTAGTATGCTTCCTTGTGGAACTCCGTGTGTAATCGGCAGTGGTTTGCTAGTATAGTTATTAATTTTGACTTGTTGTGTTCTGTCGCTCATGTAGCTTATTAATAGTTGTAGTTCTTTGTCTTTGATACCCATATTTTCTAATTTTTTAAAAAGTGTTTTGTGGCATATTGAATCAAAGGCTTTAGCCAAATCTAAATATATCGCTATGCATTTAAACCCTTGATCTAAGTTGCTATGTATATAATCTATTGTACTTGCTAAAGCTTCTTTTGTGCTTCTTTTTTCTCTAAATCCATATTGTTTGTCCGAGATTAATTTGTTTTCTTCCAGGTATTTTATTATTTGGTTTTTTAATAGTCTTTCGAAAATCTTTGATAGAGAGTTTAACAAAGTAATTGGTCTATAGTTAGTTATTTCCATTTTATCTCCGGATTTATACATAGGGATTACCAGTCCTTTTTTAAGAGTGTTAGGAAAGCAGGCATGTGTTATGCTAAGGTTGATTAGGTGTGTTATAGGTTTTAATATTTCATTTTTTATTATTTTAATGCAATTCGTTGTTATCTCATCTAATCCAGGAGCAATCTGGTTTTTTAATGTATTTATTATTTTGTTAATTTCCAATTCCGAACTTGTTTTTAATATAAATCTGTGTTGTGTTGGTTGGGTATCGATGTTTGATATGTTTGTTTGTGTTAGTGTGTTTGTGCTGTGTTTTTTACGATTCGCTAAAACTTTCCCTATAGTTGCAAAAAAGTTATTTGCGTGGTTTGCCATCATTTCTATATTTGTTTTGGCATCTATTTTTTTCGAGTTAATATTTAGATGTTCGATAGTATTTTTTTGTTTGTATTTTTGTGTGTATGTAACTTCCTTTAATATTTTCCATATTTCCTTTGGGTAATTGTTTGCTTTTTAAAGTTTTTCTTTGTAGTACATCTCCTTAGCTACTCTAATAATTTTCGTGCATATGTTTCTATATCTTTTATAGTAATTAAGTTGTTCCATGTCATACGGTGTTTGTTTAATTTGTTTGTGAATTTTGTCTCGTTTACGAATACAGTTTAATATTCCTTGTGTTATCCATAGTTTAATTTTTTTTTGCTTTGTGTGTAAGTTTTATATGTTTTATTGTAGTGTAATTATTTATTTCTTGCGTTAGCGTATTTGTAAATGTATTCCAGGCTTCCTCGACATTATCTATTTGGTATAATGTATTCCAGTTTATTTTTTGGAGTTTTTCTTTTAAGTTTGAGTAGTCAATTATTTTTTTTGTAAATATTTTATGTTGTTTCGAAGTAGTGTTTTCGGTGTCTATTGCTATCATATTCATGTAGTGATCAGAGATTGTGCTTTCAAGTACTACTGTTTTGGTTTTTAGTTTTGTCTTGATCATTATATGGTCTATGCAGCTTTTAGTGTTTTGTGTGACCCGTGTTGGGACCTTTATTATTGGCTCCAGTCCGTGTTGTGCTAGTATTGCTAGGTATTCTATGTTTTGTGGGTGTCCGTTTTGTAGAATGTTTATATTAAGATCTCCTATGATGATGATATTTTTGTATTTGTTGAGATCATTTAATGTATTGTTAAGATCAGTTAAGAAATTTGTGATGTTGTTTTTGGATGGAGATCTGTACATAGCTAGGATACATGTTTCTTTTCTATATGTAATTTGTATGCAGTTGGAGTCGATTATGTTTATTTCTTGAATGGTTGTGTTATTTTTATCACTGACGTATATAACTATACCATCATTTTGGTTTTTGTGTATTTTTGTATGGTGTGTATTATAGTTTTTTTATTGTTTTTGGTATGTAGTTGTCATTCAACCAGCATTCTGTCAGTACAATGACATCAAAATTATTTTCAAGCTGTTGGAGGTATATAAAAAATTCATCAAAATTTTTATTGATCGATCTAATGTTTTGGTGTAATATATTATAAAATAAAGTCGTTATTTGTGTCTGTCTATTTGTACGCTTAGTTTTTCTAAAATACGCAACGGATTTTGATAGGGTTTTCACTATCATTTAGAGAATTTCTTCCATAAGGTTTATGTATAGAAAACATGGATATTAAATTTATAGAAAGTAAAGGAAAGTCTGGCGACGCCGGGTACACGTCAGCTAGTATTCAAGGATTTTATGCATGTAATTGTGTAAATATGCCTATGTGTATACGTATATTGTGTGCCTTTGAGTGTGTGTATGCCTCGTGTGTTGATTGTTATATCTATCAGTTATATGCAGTCACTTGAAATGTTATTAATCAGTATCTATTTTCTGTATTGTGGCTTCTCGTCATGTGCGTGCTTTAGCGTTATAATTAATATTGTGAAATTGACCTGCTGTTTAGCGGGTGCTTATAATAAGGAATATATATTTTTTAAAACTACTTCTGTACATAGGTTCACACTCATTGGGGCTGAAACTACAAAAACTTATGATGTTGCATGAATTATGAATTTCATCAAAACAATGTTCTGAAATATTACTGATGTAAGTTTTAGAGTAATTTGTCGTTACTCATTACTTTATTCAGATGTAGCTAATTTGTTGCTGGGCCCATACCAATTTCTTCATTCATTTCTACTGTTTTTCAGTTCGTATTGTAGGCTTTTTATTGATTATAAACAAAAATAAAATAAAATAAAAAGCTCTTTTAGCTGACGCGCGGCCATGTGCAAACATGTTGAAATTGTATTTCACTGCATGTTAAGATTTGTTTGGGCTTGATGAAGTCTTCAATAACAGACGCATGGTTTTTTGTTTTTACTGCACAAAACTGCATTTCACTTTATTTAATGTTACAAGGAGTTAAATTATTCCCGACCCGGACAAAACACTTTTACTAATGGTCTGTCGACCATAATGACTGCTTGTTACTATTTTATAGGAGAGAAGAAGTGAAAAATCCAGTCGGCGAGGCTTTTTATAATCTAACCAAGTAACACACATTGACAAGCTAATTGTAAACAATTGATAAAGCAAAACATCTGTTTTATCTGTTAGCCCTAGTTTTACCTCTGACCGCTAGGTGCTAGGCAGGAGCCAGTAAAGTAACTGGTGGTGAACTTTGCTAATGGTTCGTACATTGTTAACACTGCACTTGCCCCGATTTTATGACATTTTGAACTAAGAAATGCTCCTAGCACGCTAAAGTATATTATATTCGATGGCAAGGAAATAATCCATCTTAAAATTATTCTAGCTTGTCGTTTTATCACTTGCAAATGTGTTTATTATCTGTGAAAATGCTCATCGCAAAATAGAGCTAGGACAATTACACTGAAAAAATTGATACAACGAAAATTAAGGAAATATTGAAAGAGTATTCACAGTATTTTTTTAAATAAAAATTCACCAATTTACAACAGAACTTAAAGTTGACATTTAATTTTACCCTCTCTAATATCATTAAAAACATCCGCCCACATACTTTGTGAGAAGAATTCAGAAAACATATTGGTAAAACCAAACTTCTGCTGCGGGCGGTCAGGGTTTTTTTAATGCACACATGAAAATACGGGACAGAAACGGGATAAAATAAACACAGTGTCAGTTCCGTGAGGACGGGGCATAAGGCAACTTAACCCCGTGCTACGGAGAAAACTTCCCGATAAAAAATACAGCTAATTTATTAAGAATCTCTTGAAAATATTCGTATTCCTGTTAAAAAGGGTATTGTAGGCCATTAATTATTGAATAAATTGATGGGTATCGAGATAAACTTTTAGTAAAATACCAATGTTTCGATATCATTACAAATTTATTAACAATTTATCAGTAAGCGGTTTGCAGTCCCGTTTTTAACAAATTATTGAAGAGATTTTAAATATATATTTTTTTTTTCAAGCAATAATTATTAGCTTGAAACACTTTCCGACAAAAAATTACAACTCGAATAAGCAACAATTGTTGAATACATAATACCAGTACACATGGAATAATTTGATGGATTTTGAATAAGCCGACGTAGCGCAATTGGTAGAGCACCTGACCGTCAATCAGACGGCTGCGGGTTCAATTCCCGTCAGCGGCAAGTATTTTTTTCTCGGATGATTTTTTTCAATTTATGTATTTTTAATTTAGGTATTTTAGGCGAATAATTATAAATAATAAAACCTCGTCTCGCTAACATTAGTTTATCATTAAAAAAATAGATTTTTAATAAAACAGCATTACTCGTTTTTCTCTGTGCACAAGAATATGACGACATTTGTATTGTATCTTATTTTTTATATGAACACCGCACAGTCATGAACTGCCTGGAAACAGTGGGACTATGACATCTCCTATAAATATCTATTTAGTTTTATTGTTTATTCCAGATTTCGGGGAGGGTGGTGCAATCCCACGAGCTCCATATTATACATATAATATATAAAGTGTTCCGTCACGCCGATCTGCTTTTGACAGGCCGTGTGCTGACCAATAGTACGGTCAGATTTTGAACTGTACGGTTTGGAATCACACACGTCAGCTATAATCACGGAGTGCCGTGAGCGGTACTATCGAATTGAAACGTTCGTCTTGTAAAACCAATGTGTGTACTATCGCCGGTTATTTATCGGAATATTCCCTTAAACGTATTTTATCACAATACAATTCTACATAACGAGTGCTACCGTACAACGATCACCGTTCCAGTGCTGACAGATGAGTCTCGAGATGCAGATTTCGTGCGCCACCCGGTAAGCTGACTGTGAATTAACCTTACAAATTGTGCTATCGCATTCGCCTGTCATAATCCATAGGCTTTATCCATGCTTTATCTGTGTGGAATAGCCCTTTAAAATACGGCTATCCCAACCCTTGTTCGTTCCTCGAATATAAAGTAAATACAAAAAATATTGTAAGATAATACAAACACAGTAAAGAAACAAAAAAGACAATAATAATAATAATAGTACAAAAAACATAATGAGACTAAAGTTTTTTAAAAAGGAAAAATATTAAAAAAAAATTATATGAATATATAATTTTTAATCTATGACATCAGGATTTGGCTCCATCGCTTGTAAATAGGTCCCTGCCAGAAGTGCAGTTCTGCCACCACAAGACCGTTTTCGCTCGTGGCTAGTCGCGTTCTATGAATTGAATCTATGAATTGGGGTACCTTGTGAGGTTGAATGAGTGAGTAGCTTAAGGCGATGCCATACGTAGTAATGCAAAATCGTGTGTTTTTGGTTTGAAAATTTGGTCTCCTAGAAATTTTTCAGATGCTTTAATTAAATACTGCGAGTAGAATACATCTTGGCCTTTGAAATAATCGAGTATTTTTTAGATAAGTCTTTTTAAAAGCCCATAAAAAAAATAATGTAAAGGCCTATGAAAATTGCTTTAAAGTTCAAAATCTCCTACTTACGAACCCATTTTCGATTATGATTTTATTGTATAATGTGTCAAATTAAGTTATTTATAAAATGATCGAAAAAAAGTTAAATATTTATGCCTGAAAATCCACAAAATAAAATAAAAGGCACTTTTTGGCCATGTTTTTTTCTTGCATAAATCAAAACAGGCGGATGGTGTTAAGCGGGAATTTAAACTTTATCGCCATCTACGTAAGGGTTGTTATTGATAGCGGGTCAATTTAAAATATTACACGACGTAATGTATGGCCTTAAGGAGATGGAGAAGAAAAAGAAAAACAGCTTGGAGTGTTTCTGTTATTTGTAATTATTACATCCGTAAACTGCACATACAGAACTTACTTTGTGGGACATTATAAATGTGGGACACGATAAATCGATATTGATCAAAATATTAATTAGAAAGCCATTGAAATGAGTGTCAACGTCAATATGCTACACTAGCGCCCATGGCGGACAGCGTTGTTGATAATGCCAATATTTTACTGAAGTTCGGACGTTTTATTTTGCTTATATTTGCCCAAAGTGAGATAAAATTGAGCTTATTTCTGGCATCGCTCAGTGCGCTTGGATAATTGGACAATTCAATCAGTGTCTATCACCTCAGGCAATTTTTTCTGCATTCAATACTAATAACAGATACATTTTTTTATGAATTGGCAAAATATGGCAGCAAATTACTATTATTGTAAAACTACAAGTGTATAATCAATATATCACGTTTTTTCTACAAGTCACTTGTAACAGTACAAGGCAAGAATGAAAGGTTGATACGTTCATAATTCATTGGTATTTTTGGTAACACAAGGACATGTACCAGAATCGTTTCATTTCTATTGCCTACAATGAAAATAACTCATTGACAATCAAGATAAATCAGAATAGTACACTTTTCTAGGTTGTATTTAGTTCGAGTAGTGCTCTAAGTCACGATATGCATATAAATTATAATCTTTTATTAAATATTAGCGCGCTCCCTCTATCATTCTTATTTACATATCTACCTTTAAAACCATTTTCAGTAAACTTTATTTATTTATTAATTACCGCCCTTTTTCGGGACTTTTACATATGAATATTAAGAAATATACATTATTTACTGCACATAAATGAATTGCTTCATTAACAACATTTTATATTTGCTAAAAGATAAATTGAAGATGTCCACTGACTTGGTATAATTGTTTCCCTCCATTATTATTCTGGGCAAAGAGGAATACATATGGTAGTTAGTCCCAGAATTTCTGCACTGAAATAAATCCCGACTTCTAGAAGTATTACGTAGTGGAATCCGAAAGCTTATCACTACAAGCAATTCTTGACTAATAGATGTATCATTTATAATTTAATATAGAAATACCATAAATTAACAGGTTATCCGGAAGCTTATCAATTCTAGTAATACCGGACTATCAACTAAATCATTTAGAAGTGTATATAGAAATACCAAGTCAGTGACAATTTGAGCATATTCATATAATCAATGTGAGTGTTGTAGTTCAACACAATTGCTGGAATACCCATTTTAAAATTTATAAAACGTAAGAATTTGTTTTGTATTCTTTCAACAGCTTGTACATGTATATTATAATGTGGGTTCCAGACATGAGAATTGTACACAAGTTGACTTTTTGCATAGGCAAAATATAACAATTTAATATACTTTATATTTAATTATTGAAGACAATATTAGCGATTTCTAAACGAAAATCTGAAACAGAAAAATCAGAAAAGGATACGGTCACATCCAGGACTCGAACCCAGGACAGACAAGGTGTCCCGGAAAGACAAGGGTCCTGGGTTTGAGTCCTAGATGTGACCGTATCCTTTTCTGATTTTTCTGTTTCAGATTTTCGTTTAGAATTCGCTAATATTGTCTTCAATAATTAAATATTACAATTTGAGGTTTTACTCAATAAGTTATTCCGAAAAATAAACACTTTATATTGTTAAAATTTCTGGTTAAAATGTAGTTTAGTTGTGTTTTTATGTATAATTGGCGTATATGTAGTATATCAAAAAATTCAGTTGAATATTTGGTCGTTTTCAGTCATTCTATTTTTTTGAAGTGATACCTTTAGTACTATTATTATCCTGTTTATTCTTGTTTTTTCTTGTTTTTTTCTACTTAACATCCCTTTTTCTATTTTTTACTGTGTTATCTGTGAAACTTTGATATGTATTGTACACCTATGTATTGTAAGTTCCTCCCGTCCTAAAATAAGTTTTTTAACTCATCGGGAATGCTCTAGCAAGAAATGAAAAATTAATGATGTTTTTCTGTGCTTTTTCCATAACATATGACCTATAGCCGAGTTGTCGGTCCTCCTCAAACAATGATACCATTTTCTATAATGGATTGAAAAAGTGAAAAATATATTGTTTTAATTTGTTTCATATATATTTATATATGTTTGGGAATATTTGTATTGTTATGAGAAGTTTATTTGAAATGTGTGATATGATGACATGGGTGTATTTACATATTAAAAAATATTAGATAGTTCCTCCTACAGTTGACTTTAAATTTAACTGTGTCAAACTGTACACTTGACTTGTTTGCGCTTAAAAAATAACTTAATTACTTGTAATTCCTTTAAAAATATTTAATTATTTAAACACCTTTAGAGATAATGCAATACACGACCTCGTGTTATTATGTACATTAAGTGTTTAAACTAATAACCAGTAATGAAGGCTATTAGCGCCATTACCGCCGCAGCGGCAGGAACTTGAACTACACGGAGATCCAGCCCCGGGCCTTTCATGTACCGAGCAGCTTTGCACGCACCGAATCAAAAATCCCTAGAACGCGAAAGAAAACTGATGTCGTCAATTATATCTTAAGATATTTCAACTCCTGGTCGGAGACAGGCTAGCGAAAATCCCTAGAACGCGAAAGAAAACTGATGTTGTCAATTATATCTTAAGACATTTCGACTCCTGGTCGGAGAAAGGCGAGCAAAATTATATGTGCAAGAACGAATTTCCGCAGAAGTAAGATAAAATTGGGCTTAATTGCGACACACAGACAGCCAACGATCGTTTTTAGATTAAAATGTCTGCTCCGGGCGTCCCCGACTTCGTCCATTACTCGCTTTTGCGAAACTAAGAAGTTATAAGACGCCATATTTTTTTTATAGTACTTAACGCATGGACCTAAAAAGCCATGGACAGACGGCCTCTGTGATCGAGGGGTAAGGCTCTCGACTAGCAGGCCGAAGGTCGCGTGTTCAAATCCCGGTGTGCGCAAGTAAATTGTTATTAATTTGTGTTATTCCACAATTTATGAATTAAAAATTATATATGGTATATTTGCGGCATGTCCTACTGTGGAAGATACTCTCAGTATCGCCGTGATGTAAGACCACCATTCAGACTTGAAAAGTTGCTTGAAATGGCTTCAGCTGAGTTTGGTAACCAGATCTGAATTGCCAGGTACTCCCCCACCTTCCGCTTCCCTATATTTTCCCCCTTCCCACTGCCCTTCAGTCTCACAACATATCCCAGTTGGGGATGCCATAGTCTCACTGGCTCCAGACGGTTGGGAGCAGTTTGGACTCTTGTGCGGTATTCACATTAAAAAATAAATAAAAAAGGTCCTTTTTAATAATTCGTAAAAGCGTTTCGGTTTACAGTTAAAAAATATCCTTTGTCCTTTAGGTTTTTTATAAATCGAATATTATGTTTCGGGGACATTTTTAAAATTATTAATATCGCATAAATTAGTCGAGAAGCCGGAAAAAATGCTAATTTAATACAATAAACTTTTAGAAATAATGTTTTTCCAGTTTTGTGTAACTTTACCTCAATAGCGCGACCCACGCAAAAAAAACGTACCTAACTAAAAGAAAAGCATATCCTAAATTGAATTCTAAGTAAGCTTGCCTAAGGCACACAATTGAACAAACTGAATAAATGATGTTTTAGATTGAAACCAAACAATTTTATTGAAGAATTATTGTCCAAAATTATAGGTACTCATTGACAATTCTTTTGACATAATATAACTAGTAGTTCTGTCAACAGTGGATCTGGCGTCCAAAAATGTTTGTTTATAATTTAAAAAAATCAAAACCAAAATTTCCTCTGAAATCATAAGATTTATAAGTAAGTAATTAAATACCTGCTTATTTAATAAACGCGACCATTTCACATACAAAATCTTCGTAACGGCGCACAGTGGGCTGAAAATCGCCTTTCATAGACATAGAGACTTGAATTTTCAAGGGTATTTTTTTGGCTAGAAATGGATTCTGCTGATCATTACTATGCTATAAAATTTCGTATGAAGCAATTGCGTGTACAACAGGGGAGAAAAATTAAAAAATTAAATCCCGAGTACATACTTACATACTGTACATATTGAAATATTTGGCGGGTTGGCTAGCGACGTAGCTTAATGGCTCAGAGCAACTGACCGGCAACCAGAAGGTGCGGGTTCAATTCCCGTCGGCGGCATTTATTTTCAATTTTATGGATTATTCAGGCGAGTAATTATTGCTTATAATAATTTGTTACATTAATTATATATTAGCTACTGCATATATAGCAGGGACTTTGACATCTCCCTGGTCAATCAGGAATTCTGATTTAGTCATTTCGTCATTTCTGACTTCAATTTCCCTCGTGCACAAATCTCATTCACTCCTCGGGGTCCTGTGCCGCATGGAAATCCAAGGACACGTTCCAGACGACTGTGATATTTTATCACTACAACCCATCGGCAATCTTCCCCTGCTTCTAATGCCAAACACTTTGCCAGTTACCTATCATATAATCTGTAGCCATTATTTCGTTTACGTAAAGCACATACATGTACAGGGTTTTCCAATAAGAGGTGTTAATTTGAATAGCCCGCTATTTCGGTAGATGTTCTTTTTTCTTTGACAAGTAGAAACTACGCCATTAATAAAAATGGAACGATACACGCTTCAACAATGCATTGAAATTATTAAAATTCACTTGATTAAATCAAATGCAAATCATCTTGAGGGCCTCATGGCCCATTTCCACCTCTGTGGCTTCGTCAACAAAATTGTCGCATCTGGGGCTCGGAAAACTCAAGAGTTATTGTTGAAAAGCCTCTCGATCCTCTCTAATGAGGCTGGAGCTACAGTTACGGTGAATGGATTGCGCTATCGAGAGATGATTAATGAGTTTTTATGGCCGGAATTGGATGTTATTGATCTGGACAACGTTTACTTTCAACAAAACGGCGCTACGTACCACACAAGCAACGAAACCATTGATCTTTTACGATTGAATATCAAAATAACACCTCTCATTGGAAAAACCCTGTACATTTGTACATAGCATATAAGTAGACAGGAGTTAGTATTACAGCACACAGCACGCTAGCATGGCCAAATTAAAAGCCGATAAGTCTGACAACGAATTTCTAAGCATCCTCGATGTTGTCGTAAATATGAATATTAACTATTAACGCTAGCTATCAAGCTAAGAGCGTAAGCTGACTTGCCGTGAATTATTCCTTAAGTGTTGCCTTTATTATACCCGTACGTTACGTCGCTTTATAACGTTGGAATATTGTACGTGAATTACACAGGGTGGCCATACGAAACAACACAAAATCATTTCACTGATGCTTCGAGGTTGAAAGCATATTTGCTTATTATTTTTAAGCAATAATTATTAGCCTGAAACACGTATATAAATTTGGGGATCTGGTTAGAGGCACAAAATTTATTGATGAGTCAGGTAACCGTGATGAGAGTTGACGTAGGACTGATGTTGAATTCTCCGGATGCAGGCAGTGATGTGCTGGTCAAGCGCGGGTCAGTGAGTCGACGCCGGACGCTGGTGATTAGACTCGATGACGGTCAGGCACTGGCGAAGAACGTGGGTCTTCAGGTACTCCAGTGCTGACGGGAAGGCCGAAGGTACGGTGGACCTTGTAGGCGGTTGAGCGGGAGGTGCGTAGACCAGGGAGGATGCTGCGTGTCCTCGTGGTGGTCATGGTGCATGATGAAGCGCTGGTCAGATGCGCTGGAACCAGGGCGCTATGATCCGTTGTAGCGCTGGCCAGGGACGGCGACCGGGGCCAAGGCGCTCTGATATGCTATGATATGAAAAATCTTACGAGACAAATACAAGCCGCTGACGGGAATTGAACCCGCAGCCTTCTGACCTATATTTAAAAAATTAAATAGGATACGATAGTTTGGCTTTGAATCAAAATGAAACCGCAGAGGGATCATAATATGAATGAAAATTAGTTAATCTCACCAAATACCCCATAATATTAATAATACCTCCAACTTCTGACGCTTCCTACACATTCTGATGGCAACATCCTACACTAGCGTCTCCTAGCGACATGAGTTGTCCGCATTGGTTTACTCTTATACATTTTAATTTAATTTTTTTCACAGTCCCTGAGGAAAATAATTTCCTATTGTTTGTTCGAAAAATGAACCACGCAAACAAATTTATAATTTTTTTTTCAATATTGATTAAAATAAAATTTAGAAAGCGTAAAAAACCGTAACCAAGTACTAAATAAATTCAATTTGCCGCCATCGAAAAGAATGTCTAAGTCGATATGGTACACGAGCCTCTAGCGGCTAGAGTTGTTGATATTGCCACGATTTCAATTATTGATATACGTATTATTAACATTATAGGGTATTTGGTCTCACCTACCCGGAAAAGTTGAAACTAATAACGTCTTGTGACATTTAGTGGTAGAGTGCTAAAATTGTAAAATACCATTTTTTCTATAGTATATATTTTATCTACAGAAAAGGGTTATTATAATAATTATATAAATATAAATTTTAAATCGAAATTTAAATTTAAGGCGATGCCATACGTAGTAATTCAAAATCATGTGTTTTTGGTTTGAAAATTTGGTCGCCTAAAAATGTTTCAGATGCTTTAATTAAATTCTGCGAGTAGAATACATCTTGGCCTTTTTATAAACCCAGAAAAAAAATATGTGAAGGCCTATAAAAACTACTTTAAAGTTCAAAATCCCCTACTTACGAACCCATTTTCGGTTATGATTTTATTGTATAATGTGGCAAATGATCGAAAAAAACCTAATATTTATGCCTGAACATCCACAAAATAAAATAAAAGGCACTTTTTGGCCATGTTTTTTTCTTGCATAAATCAAAACAGGCGGATGGTGTTAAGCGGGAATTTATACCTTATCGCCATCTACGTAAGGGTTGTTATTGATAGCGGCTCAATTTAAAATATTACACGACGTAGTGCATCGCCTTAAAATAAAACATTAAAATGAAATGACATTACCGACCAGAAACACAATTCAAAATGCTACCCTTTTCTGCGACAATTTAAAAAAATTAAAGAATAATTTTGTCATTTTTAATTAGAATAAAATACTTTAAAATATCGAAAACCTTTTGGTAGTCTATATAGCAAGTATGTAAATTAGGCTTTCGAGTTTAAATCTGTTTTAGAATTACAGAATCAATAACTAATTCTTCTTTACATCCCATAATATGTTTTCTGCGGCAACCTTTTTAATGTTGTAAAATATTTTTTCATCTAAATGAGTATATATTAACTTTGTCAAGAAGAGGTTAAAATTTTGTATATTGTCGGTAAACGTGTAATGGGTCTATACTGAGAGGGATTATTAATATTTTCGCATTTAGGCAACATATAAGTAATGCCCTTAGTTGGAAAATTGGAAAATTTTAAGGTTGTCTGACAAATTTTGAAAGATTTTTTGCTAAAGGAGGATGTAAAGTAGTCAGACGTTTGTACTAAAAATTATGTATCCAATCCCAACCCGTGGCTTTCTAATTATGAGTATTTTTAATAATTTTGGCTAACAATTCAACCGATATATTAGAAAAATTCACTTGTTCAATGTCTGAACAATTGAGTTCTTCATTTTCTATAGAAATGTTATTTCAATTAAGGGGCTTTTATTATTAACAACTAGCTGACATGTAGCCAGCTTTGCTCAACTTTTTCTATTTTGAATAAATATAATATCCATGTATTATATATATAAACCTTCCGGAAGAAATTCTCTAAATGATAGTTAAAACCCACAGACATAGGAATTAATAGACGAGAAGATAATGGCGAGGGGTAAAATCAACTGTTGAAGAACGAAGGGAGTAAGGCTGACTGTGATTCGTCAATAAATCAATCTGACAGTAAATAGGCATCTCGCATTATAATATCACCATTTACTTCTTAAAAGTAAAATCTGCTTTTGAATGAATAGACATTTTTACATGGGAGCGCAAATTACTCGCCACGTTATGAACAAATTTGCGAAGTCCAAATTCGGCAAAAAAATTCGGTTCTATTTTCAGAGTCGAATATTTCGTTTAAGTATTTAGTTAAGACACTTTTATAAATGTTCATAATTTACTTCCCAGCAACCAACCAGCTTTGTGTTTCGCGTCCAGACGTTTCTCGATGTGATAGTATATGTTTCTAAAACTGATCTATATTATACGATGTGAATATGCTTAAAATAAAGTAAAATAATGCTTATATATGGAATGTAATACGACAATTGGGTTTATTCTCTTTTTCAAATCTATTTTTACAAGTTTTCATAGTACAAGTCAACATTTTGCCGTGTTATTTCGTAAAATGAACCGATGATGCCTAGACCATAGTTCGCACAAGAATGATGACGTCACGTTTTCAAATTTCACTTGAGGCCATACGCGAGCACAGCCGGCTCCAATGGAACCGGTATGGGGAGTGGGGATAATACGCTTTTAATCACTTAGGGCAGGTCTACTAATATTCATATATATTTTTTTTTTTATAGTGAATACCTCACAAGAGTCTCAACTGCTCCCGTCTGGAGCCAGTGAGACTATGGCATCCCCAATTGGGGGATGTTGTGAGGCTGAAGGTAAGTGGGGAAGGGAAAGAGGAAGGTGGGGAAGTCCTGGCTATTCAGATTTAGTCACTAAACACGGCTAAAGCCATTTGGAGCAACGTTTCAATTCTGAATGGTGGTCTTACACCAGGGCGATACTGGTAGTATCTTCCACTCTGGAACGTGCCGCAAATATACTTTATATTATTTTAATTAATTAACTGTGAAATAACACAAATTAATCAAATAAAATTTATTTGCGCCCGCCGGGTTTGAACCCGCGACCTTCGGAATGGCAGTCCAATGCGTTACCACTGGACTATGCCGGCCGTCATGTCTATGTCTATGTTAAAACCCAATCAAACTCCGTTTCATAGTTTAGACAAACAATGCGCACAAACATACAGACGCGGATAGTGACTTTGTATTATACTCATACTATTTAGAAATACCAATGTTTGTCACGATTACGAATTTACTATAAGTTTATCAGGAAACGGCCTGTACTGCCGTTTTTAGTTCATTATGATCTGGGATGTTTTGGGATGTTCCCGAACGTTGCTGACTACTCCCAAACATTCCAGAATGTTCCGGGATGTTCTGGAATGTTGTGGAATGCTCTCGAATACTCTCGTATATTCTGGACTGTTCTAGAAATTTCTAGAGGGCGAAACTTCCAGCCCTTGTATCTTCAAAACCACGACCTTCAGGTAAAAACGGGAACCTTCTTCATGGATGGGGGATAGATGGCTACCACACCATATAACTCCCTTGGTCGTACCGGGACTATTTTCTGAGTTTTAGCTGCACACACATTGTACACTTACTTTTATAATATAAATTGATTGAATAGGTACTCTGAGACCTGAGATATCCTAAAAATTTTCAACTGGTCCAATCGATTTTTTAGTTTTCTCAGTTTCTAACCACCCTGTTAAAGGTTAATCAATGTTGTAATACAAATTACCTTGCTAAAAGGCTGAATAAGGGAGGAGTTTTAAACCTATCGTATTTAGATTGAACCAAAAAATTCACCTGCAAAGTTGCTCGTACTTAGTACCAATACTATTTTACCTTTCATTAAGTTTATTAAATTCACAATTAAACCTCTGCGACACAACGGTAAGACTCTCGTTGGCCGAGGAATATACAACCCCTCTTCTTAATGTGCTTTATTTCATCACAAATCTAGGTATAAGGCATAAAAATCGCTTGGTCAACGGAGACATTAAATGTTTTAATTTATTTTATGAATAATTTAAGAAGAAAGAAATAAAATTATTTAAAGGGAAAATATCACAAATAATCTTAGCCACAAAACGGTATTCAAAAAAGTGGTATCTTATTTAATAAAAAAATACATTATTTAGTACTAAATTACTCTTATATTTTTTAATCAAGTTATTAACAATTTTATTTTTATTCTATTTAAGCGAAACGATAGGAAAAGCTTTAATTTATCCAAAGTATATATTTTAATATTCATAATGTAAACCGTTCTGTCGTAAAGATTAATCAAAAATAGTGATTACAACGATATATGTCATTACGTCAGTAATTATAGGCCTTAGTCGTAAGTCACTAGATATAAGTCTTAGGTGAAAGTCACTAGTTTTAAGTCAGTAGTTACATGACGTAGTCGTAAGTTACTAGATATAAGTCTTTGATGTAAATCACTAGTTTTAAGCCAGTAGTTACATGCCTAAGTCGTGAGTCATTAGATATAAATCTTAGATGTAAATCACTAGTTTTTAAGTCAGTAGTTATATGCCTTAGTCGTAAGTTACTAGATGTAAGTCACTAATTATTATGCCTAGTCGTAAGCCAGCTGTATTTATTATTTGTACATTCGCCCGAACGAAAACGGCGCAATATAAATCAGCCAAATTTATCATTAATTCAGGTGCAATAGATGCAACGCTATAGAGGCTGCCTTTAGTAACTAGGTCTGGATAGTCAAGAGGATGCCAACCTTTATCTTTTCTTCTCCGACCGCTTCACCATTTTCACCCGCCTCGCAGCATCCATAGTAACGTAGTTAGACTGACTCCAGACACAGAATCACACGAAAAGTAAAAATTAGCCTAAAAGTTAACTCTTCTGTCAGGAAATTTGCACATATTTTTCTGTATGGGATTTCTAGGTAAACTGAAGACATTTTTAACCCGCAAAATTATAGTTATCAATCGGGAGCTTTTGATCTTTGAATAATTCGCTAAGCTGTCACAATATAACACAAGATGTTTCACTTAATCCACACTTTTCTAATGTTGACAGTTCTGAAAAAGATTGTTGTAATCTCGGGCGAAGCCGGATAGTAGGTATACCTAGCCAGTTCATTATTAAATAATTCGTAAAAATTACTGTCATGTAAAGCGAATGAACGAAGAAAGGAGGGTAAGGAGAATATATGACAAAAATGCGAATGCGAACACAATTTTGTGGTCGTAGCGCAAAATAACGAAATTCGAGTAAAAATATATTTTATCTCAATCGAGAAAATTTTAGGGGAATTTTTTTTCGAATGTATATTTTTTTTATTTAGACATAAACAGTACACTATGTTAAAAGTGATAAGGTAAATTATATTTGAAGCTCAAGCCAATCGAAACTGGTTGATAATTTTAAAAAAATCTGCGGTTTAAAACATAGTATTTCATTTAATAATTATGTCAAAATGAAAACAAGAAATAATAAAGGTTATTTATTCATAAATTCATATAAAAATAGAAATCACACCATAGTATCTATACACTTTACAGTCAGCGTACACGGGGTGTTGATTGTATACAATGTTAAACTCTTTGTGTAAATAATAACTTTCCATCAAATTACACCGACACAAATGCGGCGAGTTCTAAACAAGAAGCACGGTATGGGTACGACAACAACACGGTGTTTTCACAATTTTTCCAGTATTTCCTATTTTCTGCGGTACGTTTACTATTTTGTTAGGCGTGCGAGCGGATTCATAACGTTAAATCCTCGCATTAGGGATGGTCAACTAAGGGTGACAAATATATACATATTTGTAGGTATATTAAAACTCTTTGACAAATTTTCGACACTGTGTCACACAGAGTAAAGAATTTTAGCAAATGAGCAAACACGTGTAAATTAGGGTGAGGTGAATACGAAAGCACATGACAGGAATGACGTACATACGTAATACCGTCCAAAAGTTCAACAGAAAAAAAATAATATAATTTTGTGGGAGTCATTGTGGGAATATTTTGCAATGTTTTGTTCTGAACTGTTAGAATGCTGATCGCGCGGAAAATATGTTCGCATTACATTCGATTCTAGATAAATATATGTTCACATTACATTCGATTCCAGATAAATATGTTCGCATTACATTCGATACCAGATAAATACGTTCGCATTTCATTCGATTCCAGATAAATATGTTCGCATTACATTCGATTCCAGATAAATATGTTAGCATTGTATTCAATTCCAGATAAATATGTTCGCTCTACATTCGATTCCAGATAAATTTGCAGTTTTTTAACGCATTTCAAAATAAAATACTGTTTTTGAAAGCAGATGATATACTCTCAGATCACAGAATTATAGATCAAAATAGGAAATTTAAAAAAAAATTAAAGCAAACGTAGTTAAAGTTAAGTAAAGTGATTTACCGATGGTTTTTATTGTGTAAACTGTAATTACCACTTTATAAACGAAACTAAAAAATAAAGTCAAAAATATTATTAATATTACTGTCACTTCAGTTTTTTCGTTTCATGCAAAAACCAAATATTTAAAAATTTGCAAACTTGACAAATATTTATCAAATGCCAAATATTTTTTAATAGAACTATTTCAAAATTTTAAAGAGGGTCTATGGTAAACTTTTGTACACAATCTGATAAAGCGGTATTCTCTCTTTCTTACACAGTTTGAATCGGACATCTCACCATAATACAAAATAAGATAGCATGATTTTTATGAGACCGTGTCAGGCTGGGAGATATATATCCCAAAAAGACTAAGGATGTTTGTTGTATGTGAAGAATATCTCCCAAAGTTGTCCACGGGGTTAACAAATTTCGACTGGCCATAATTGCCACTTAGGAATTTGATTAAACAACCGGTTTGATTCCCTTTTTCTTGAATTCGCTTTAGTTCAATCAAATAAATTCTTTACCCTATTAAATCAACAAAAAATCAATATAATATACGCATACATTTTAATATTTATTGGGCTTAATATAACGATTGTAAATTAAAATGAAAACAACAGTATAACATAAATAAATAAAAAAGATTAAAAAAATAAAACATAAAATACAATTTTAAGTTATTATCACACTAACTTTAAAGAACCCTCTAAATTTATATGCGAGTTTTTTATAGCGTCAGGGCAGTCAAATCTTGAATTAATTCTAATTATTATGAACAGATTGGTCACTCCTGCTAGAAGACAATGCGGTAAGGTCGGCAGGCGAGCGCACGCTAATGCACCGCGAAAATAAGAACGCAGTAGCTATTAACACCGGCTCACACACTAACACACACCCTTTACTTTACGATACAAACAGGGTGTTACACGGAAAAAAACGAGTATTGCAAATTTATTAAGAATCATTTAAAAACGGGATTGCAGGCCCTTAACGAATGAATTGACACGTTTCCCGTTAAAATTTTAGCAAAAGAGATCACGATGTCGGAACACGTGTTCATAAAAAATCATAATATTTTCGGATTTCGTCACATGATATTTCAAGGCAAATGCAGGTGCATGAACACGTGTTCCGAAATATGAGCAATTTACTATAAGTTGTCAGAAAACTGCACGCAATCCGGTTTTCAACCGGATTACGAATAAATTCAATAAATAAAGAATAACATTGGAAATGCCTTCCATACAAATTAGAATGAAAACAAATTTTCCATTTGGCCCAATAGCCCAGCACTCCACCCCACTTACACTCGCCTGGCATCTTGGATCTCCATCCCATTTGAATTTCGTAAACACAGTTTTTGTATTGAAAATTAAAGCCTAGATTAGGCAAATATTTGGATCATATGATATGAATATTATTAACTCATTAACAATCTGGTCAAATAATTCATCTGCCTGTTAAAAACGGGACTACAGGCCTATAACGAATGATTTGACAAATTTCATAATAAAGAATCAGTAAAACGAGAATATGTTATGGGGAAGTCGGAACACGTTTTCTTCAAAATAAGAATAGTTTCGCATCTCGTCCATTACATTTATTCGGCCAACGGCACCAGCGTGAACACGTGTTCAGTTGTATTCTGAATGACTAATATTGTATTAGGAAATTGGCATGCAGTCACACTTTTACAGTATTTTGATAAAAAAAAGCGGTACTCATTTTTCTCCATGTTTAAATGGCGTAAGTAAATACCTATATCTAGCAAAAGAACTCTCAAACTTGTCTCTCAGATCATGAATCTGATTGTTTAGTGAGTGTGTCTGATAGTTGTTTGTGTATGTATTGCAGAATAATATTACATCAACATTAAGAAATGGCATTATTATGAACGCATTTTTCAGAGTAGAAGATAATATTCAGTAATGCCATGGCAGGAGACCTATGAAACCATTTATTGGATAACCAACACCTCTGCCATATGTCTTCACTACGTTTGGTGACTTATCAGGAGTGCCCAGGTTCATGGGGTCAGGTTGTCACCAACTGCGTGGCGGACCGGATTGAGAGAGACTGGTTGAGAAAGACATTTTGACCTCTCCAGCAGAACTATCTCAGGACATCGCCTTGCGCCGCAGTGGTAGGGATGGTTTCATATCTCAATGTCAATCCTGCACACACTGACCCTCAAATTCATATCCACCACTCATACCTTTTATCTTCCCAAAACTTCTTCCACTTCCTTTCCTAAAAAGACCCTTCACACAGCATCCTCAAAGATGATATAGGCCCAGAGGGGAATTATTTTCCTCAAGGCCTCTTGTTAACTGTTAAGAACTAATGTAAAAATAATAAAAAATCACCTAAACTATTTAACTACCCTTAAAACAAATATCTAAAAATTCATCACCCTGTTTATGGCAGGTAGCGGATAGTATTATTATTGGCACAGCTGCACTCGTGCTGTCATGTATAAAACATTTAATAACCTCCCTGTAGTTACAGGGCGGTTTAGATAGGTGGGGTAAAGTGGCGACAAGCGGCGATTTGCAGGGTGGTCGGAAAACACAAATCGTGTGTCGATACTAATTATTATTGCTTGTAAACCTGTCTGTGTTCGTTAATGAATATGTAAAAGTTTATACGTGATAAATATGCACCGTGCTCCACGCTCATACCGCGAAACTTTGGGGTTGTTATTTATGAAAATCTAAAAAAAATTCCATACAAAGTTTTTTAAGAAAAAAAAATCCGATTACCTAAAAAATCGTAAAAAAATGTTCATTTTACTTTTGCATGTTTTCAGATAGCAAAATGGCCACCCTCACGTTTCAAATCTTAAATAAAACAGGTGACCGAGCGAAGAAATAATAATTATAAAGGTTTATGAGAATGCTTTGTAATGAACACGAAGATAAGAAAGTTATCATAACTTTTTGTTTTGATTTTTACATCAATAAAATCACCGAGCAAAATTTCGCGGTATGAGCGTGGAACATAGTGTACATGAGAATAAAAAATAGTTATACCTCGTTTAGTTTGAAAATATTATTTATTTTGTCTCATTATATTCATGAATCAATGATGAATTAATTGGTCAAATGGTTAAATCAAGCTCGCAAATCCGTCAAATGAATCCATCAAATTTGAATCAATCATATTTATGAATAAATCAATCAAATAGATGAAGCAGGTGATGAAGATAAAGCGATGATGATAGATAGATGAAGCGTAGTGTGTTCAATTCCTCGGCTGGCTAAGTCCTTCACCACAACACGAGAAACATTTTCAGCTTACTGTGGTGGTAGTAGGAGATTTTCACATATTGTCAGGTTATTCGTAACCCGGGAATGTTTGTCTTTCTTTTTAAAAAAAAAAATAAAAAATAAAATTAACGAATTTACCAAATGCATATGCAATCAATTGAATTGGTGAATCACTCAAATGAATTCATTGAATAAATGAAAGGCGCAAATGAATCACTCAAATGAATTTTTATAATAGGCGAGTGATTCAAATGAATCACTCAAGTGAGTTAACAAAATAGATTAATGAATCAAATGAATTCATAAAATAGATGAATGACTCAAATGAATTAATATTTTTTTATAAGTTTCAACGGCAAAGTTTGTAAATGAAATAAGTATAAAGCATAGTATAAGAACAAATTCAAAGTTTTCACAATCCTCTTCACTAGGGAGAACTGTTTTGAGGCGTCAATTTTTTTTTTTAAATTTAGTGTTTGTACATCGAAGACGTGAAAGTTTTAAAATATTTATTCTGTCGGAATATGAACATAACTCAAATGAATCAATCACAAGAATAAATCAAAATAATTCATTGACCTCGCATGGTGAATCTCAAGACTGAGTTGTCTAAAGTATTCAAAGGTCTTCTAATTAACATAAAATATTTTTTTAAATACTTACACTAGTTTGTTAACCAGATAAGAAAAGTAAAAAAATTAAAACCTAATAATTTAACACAAAAAAAAATTACCGAATTAAATGACCATGGTATAAACGCGCAACTTTAAAATTTATCAGTAGTTTTATTCCATTAAAAGGGTAATTTTTATGATTGAGTTATTTTAAACTTGCATGTTACATTCCACGGACGTAATTTATTCAGGTTTAGTTTTTTTTTTAAATTTAATGTAAGGCGGGCCATTACATTGTGGGTTATATTCAAATTTCATAGCAATGGCGTTTAAGCGGCACCTTCGGTGGTACACAGAAGTGTCCTATGACATGCAGGGCGGTTGGCCACCCTACGTTATAACAAAACTACAAATTTTATGTTATTTTTAATAACCGTTGATAAAGAATATATAAGGTAGAATGATGTGTCATAAAATTTGACTCAATATCAACAGAGATTGAATGATATATTTACGATGATGACGGTTAGGTTAAACCAAAAATGTTGGTCTCTTTTAAACTTCTCTGCCATATTTTGACAGAAGATCGGCCTACTTCTGCTTTGCAATAAAATCCAAATAAATGGAATATTTATGAACGTATCCAAAAACTAAAAACTGCTTTTGAAATGTGATGAAATACGCTTTCAAATTCTATTTACATAAATAAAAATATAATTTTTGATATATCTATCAATTTTGAATGAGAACATAAAACTAAAATGGCTCACCTTACATTTTGTGTAACTAAAATTAATGATAACGTAAATATAACGCATTTTATTAGACACATGTATAACACACGTTATTGAAACCTCACTTTTTTGTCGTTTCATATAAAATTCACTAAGTTTAATTTTTTTCAAATTACGTTCGGAACCTTTGAGTTCATAAAGGATGACATTTTAATTATTTTGTGGTTAACTTCTAGATTTGAATATAAAGCGTGGTGTTTTCTCTTTCGAACGCAGTTTAGATCATATTTCTCACAACGACATTAAAGGAGATACAAACATTTATATGAGACCATAACAATTGTTACCAGAAGCGAACAAATTTTCCTGCAGGGTTAATTTTTTTTTTTAATTTTGTTCACGACCCACATATTATCGATCCCTGCACTATGGAATAGGAGACATTTGTTATAATGGTGCATGATAATACTATTGATAGTGCATTGTTATTTGCCGGAGCTCAACAACGCTGCGTCGATGTCAATTACCTCTAATTACAGGCGACTGCAAAGTGCTCTTTCACATGCATACCGAAATTACAGACCGGCTGTTGTTCACAACAGTACGAGTGTCTAAAGTACATAGAATTCGATACTTGTATCCGCATACACCGAGAGTTGAGGTAGTGACAAACCAAGCTATATTTATTTATTTATTGCATCTCACTATGCATAAATCACGTTTTTTCTCATAAAAATCAACCTCACTAGGACTAAGCTTGTATCGAGGTTAACAATTTACATTTGAGTGAAGCAAACAAAATCATTCAACACACAGACACAAAATATTTCAAAAAGAAAGAAAAAATATATGTTTTTGACGAGTTAGCAGATGGGTAATATGACAGTAAATTGTAGCAATATTTGAACTATAACTTCCCAAGAAGAAACACGTAGATAATAAAGACAGCTAGGTTTGCTTTGACATTTAGTTTTCAGCAACTATGGATTATGTACATCAAAGCGTTTTTGGGCGTGGCTTAAACAGATTAAATGTTGAGGTGTCGCACTACGCTATAATCTTCCTCAGGAGAGGGGGTCAGATCAATTGGAGAACATTTCTTTGTATGTGATCTGTCACCTAGGCAGATAACAACCGCGTGATCACGGCGCTCCGTAAATTGATCTGACGGAGAGGGGATCGCATAATTTTCAAATATAGCCGGGATAAATATATTACGGCGCATCATCGTCGCCACGCCCACACTTATAACACATATGTCTGGTATGACAGGTCTGTATGGGATTGTATGATGACCGATATGGAGTTATATATTACGCTTTGATGCGCATAGCGTAATGTGTCGCCCCCTTTACATAATGAAAAATTATACAAATTTATAATATTTTACAATATTCACACGACACGTAAATGCAGCAGATTTCGAATCAAGGCCGACTAGAAAAAAGGCCTGGGCGCGCGACCGCCAAATTACCAAATCAGTGCAGTCGCTAAGTAAACTTCACTGTTTTAAATAGTCTAAACACTGTTTATTAAATATGCTTGCGGTAAAAAAAATCAGCAGTAACAACGAGTATCAACAACAATCGTCGCCATTTGTAAACTGTCTTTGCTCGATGGCACTGACTTGATCACGCAACACTTAAAAAATCGTTGCGCGCCAAGGCATGTACTTTAGTCGCCCTAGGGACGGTTATCTATGAAGTCAGAGCCCCGCCGCACAGTGGGCTGAAAATCGCCTTTCGTAGACATAGAGACTTGAATTTTCAAGGGTTTTTTTTCGCTAGAAATGGATTCTGCCGATCATTAATATGCTATAAAATTTCGTATGAAGCAATTGCGTGTACAAATGAAGGAGTTATCATTTTTTAAGAAAATTTTGTATGGCACTGACATTAAAAATGAGGCTATCTCTGGAATCATAAGGTTTACCATTATATCCTAACACACCTTAGCCAAGAAAAGACCCATGAAAATTCAAGTCTCTATGTCTATGAAAGGCGTTTTTCAGCCCACTGTGCGCCGGGCGCTTGGAACTTACTTTTATGAACATCTCTCTTGCACCTAGCCTAATTACGTCTTTATGATATATTAAAGTATAAACGTGTACGATCACTGTACAACATGTTGTTTGTTTTTGCTTCTTCTTAATTTATTTCATCAACTTTGTACTAATGTATTTTCTTTTATCTCTTATATAATCTTCTATTTTTTTCTTTTCTTTCTTTTTTCTAAATTATACTATGACTGTTAAAATCTGTCATATATGTAAATGGCACTTGTACCTTTGATTCTAAATAAATATTATCACAGTGTAACTTTTGTGAAACCAACATAAGGGCGCTCAACAGGGCTATAAAATAACAATAACTAAAATTACCGTAACACACATCAAAACTGTATTTAGATAAATACGAAGTAATCAATAATTATTAGCATGTATTTAGGTTCACATTTCATACTTGAAAATTGAACTGGAAACATTTTCGGACGGGTTTATTTTAATCAGTTTACATCGCCTCGATGAAGTGACAGTGACGTTCGAAACTATTTGGAATACACAGGCCAAAATGAAGTCTATTCTTAATGGGTCTTACGTCAATACGAATATAGGCAATGGGTATTCAAATCACTTGGCAAACGGAGTCTAGAAACGGTTGATTTAAGGGCGACATAAGACTCTTACAACGGGGGTTTTCTCGACGCTCGCATTTTAATTGTTTCTGATGAACCTATTAATAAAATCTTAAATGTTCCTAAAGGGAACCCTACCAATGTAAGTTATTTATATTTATGATTAGTAAAAACAGGACCTTACCATTAAAATATTTTTTGTAAAACGGTTTGAACGGTAAGCACTAGATTTTATTTTTTTAGGTGATGAATTAGTAACTTACCGAAGGATCCCTCTAGATACATTTGAGATTTGAGTAATACGTTCATCAGAAATAATAAAAATAAACCCCACGGAAAGATCGATTTTCTAGACCTACTAGGGCAAACTCGACCGTAGGTCCGTCCATTTTGCCGGCCCGCGCGCCGAATATTGATTTTACACGACTTCATCACTTGTGTCGTTATGCTTCCCACTAGAGATTTGATATGGCAAATTCAACCGTAGGTCTATCCAATACACCAGGGCCGCGCGTCGCATATTCTTGTGCACGACTGCTTCACTTACGACGTTAAGATTCTGGCTTTATTTTAGTTTATTGTTTCGTCTTTTGCGCAAAAGCGGTATTTACTAATTTTGTGAATAATAGAGGGAAATAACTGTCATTTATTTATTTATACTGGGTTTTTACAGATGATCACACTTACGTGAGAACAATCCACTTATAAAAACTCAGTTATTGTACAATTACAAAAATCTACAATTAAATAAAGATACAATAAATTTAATACAGATACATACAATTAAATACAGATACATGCAATTAGAAAACAAAAACATCAAAAAATAAAAATAAAATATACAATCATATACAAGCTCGCTCAAGTAACACATTACATTATACATTATTACAAGTGGTAAGAGGCATAAGAAATACGAGAGGTATGCATAGAGAGAAAATTGACACAATGAATTAGCTAATATTTTTTAATAGCGCCAGAACTTTTTTTCTGAATCCGTACAAATTATCGACGAAAATATCTATTTCAGCACACTCTATCTTGTTATATAGTCGACACATCTGGGTCAGAGGGCTAAAGTAGGCGATATTATTTATAAATGTATTCAGGTGAAAAATAATATGGCGCCTTAAACAATGCGAATTGGGGTCATTTATTTTAATATTGCTAAGACATAATGTAGTATCAAGTTGACCGTGAATAATTTTATGTAAACATATGAGATCAGTCAATTGCCTTCTAGTTTTAAGTGTATCAATCTTGAAGTAATCACGACGTACGTCATATGATCTTAGATGGTCATGTAATCCACATTTGAAGGATAACATTCTTAGCATTTTTTTTTAATGGATTCTACAATATTTTCATATTTGCAGTAATGTGGATTCCAAATAGAGCTTCCATATTCAAGTTTACTTCTAATTAAGGCATTGTAAAGAGTTAGAATTGATTGAGGATCTTGGAAAGGTTTACATATTCTATGAATAAATCCCATCATTTTTAATGATTTGCACTTAATGTCGTTAATGTGTACATCAAATATGAATTTAGAATCAAGAGTGATTCCTAGATCTCTTATTGAAGATACTTTTTTGAGAATAATATTATTAATAACATAGGAAAAATCCTTTATAATTCTATTTCTAGTGAAGTTTAAAATGTAACATTTTTCAACATTTAAGTGCATATCATTGACAGTACACCAGTTATTAAGTGTGTGGAGGTCGTTTTGAAGCAGTTGATGATCGGAAACAGACTTGATTTTACGAAAAATTTTAAGATCATCGGCGAAAAAAGCATAATCACAATTTAATTTCGAGCCAAGGTCATTTATGAATATAAGAAAAAGCAGGGGGCCAAGATTTGAACCCTGTGGTACACCGGAAGTTACAATTATAGGGGATGATTTGTATCCATTAATATGAACTAATTGAGTTCTGTTATACAAATATGATTTCACCCAGCGAAGTAGATCTCCATGTATTCCTATTTGTTCAAGTTTTTTTAATAAGATGGAGTGATCAACTTTATCAAAAGCTTTTTGGAAATCAGTATAAATTGCATCTACTTGTAATCTTTCATTAAAAGAATTACATACATAATTACAAAATTCCAAAAGATTTGAGTTAATAGATCTTTGAGGAACAAACCCATGTTGCCTAGTGCAGAGAAGGGGCTTAAAATGCGAAAAAATATTTTTATATATCAAAGATTCAAAAACCTTAGCAAAACAGGATAATATACTGATTGGTCTATAATTTTTTACTAAAGATTGGTCTCCCGATTTTAATACTGGTACCACATGTGCTTTTTTCCACAGATCAGGAAAAGTTCCCGTGGTTAGGGATGTATTAAAAATTATAAAAAGCGGTAAACATAAAGAGTCTGCAAAGCAACTGACAAAGAAAGGAGGAATATTATCTGGGCCTGGACCCTTGTTGGAATCTATTTTACTCAAAAAACATTTTATTTCATCTGCTCCAATATGTATTTTACCCAAATTGCTTTGATTGTGTTCAGTTATGTTTGGCATTGAACCATTAGTGGATGATTCCGAATTGGTATAAACAGATGAAAAATATTTAGAAAATATGTTTGCTATGTGTTCACCGTCATTTGCGGAAATATCGTCAAGATGCATTACTTTAGGAATACAATTGGTTTTTCGTAATGATTTTGAGTATGACCAGAACACCTTTATGTTACCTTGCAGACCACTTTCGACAGAGTTGATGTATGATTATATCACACATCAACTCATAAAAAGTCATAGTCATAAAATCCTATTTTTCTCCTTTCCTAAGTTGTTTTTTATAGGCGTTCATAATTTTCTACTTAAAAAATGCATATTTTAGTAGCTTACGCTCATATTCTACTCGAGCGAAACAATAGGAAAAAATTCAATTTGTCCAAAGCAGGTATTCAATTTTTACATTAGTAAACCGATTCCGTTCCGATGTTGGAATTAGGGTTTTCAATCCCGCAATCCCGCGGGATTGAAAAAAAATTACATTTGACAATGAAACTGGAATTGAACTTGATGTTAAGAAGAGAGGACAGAGCCGCATCTTCAGCTCGGAAACTTCAAGACCTAGAATTGATTTATAAGAAAGTTAGTTTTGATTGATCTAGTATTTGTACTTACACAACATATTACAAGTGAAAAAAAAACATTATAAATAATATTATAAACAAGTAAAGAAATACAGTTCATGATTGGTAAAAAAACAATAAAATAAACTACCAATAATTATTTATTTATTTATCTAGAATTTACGACACAAGTGCCATTTACATACAAAGTTTTTATTTTACTTTTTTACATATACATAGTACAGTATTAAATTTTGATGAGAAAAATTAAAGAATTAAATTAAATTAAAACATAACAAATAAAATAGCAGTAAAGAAAGAAGCAATGACAATAGTCTGTTATGTAGTGACCTCATTAAAATAAATGGCGTTAAAATGTGTTATTAGTGCAGCTTTATACATTACAAGGGGAATATTAAAAGTATCTGCGATTTTAGCATAAAAGTTCCCAAGTATGTGCAAGCTATTTATAACTGAGTTATATCCTGAGATTGTGGTATGATTGTGGTATAATTGTCACCATAATACATACTAGAGGACCTTGATCTAATAGTAGGTACATGAAATTGAATCAACATTAATATGTAAGGGCTATCCAACTGATAATTTATAATTTTGTATAAAAATATAAGATCAATTTTTTTTCTTCTATCACTTAACTTAAGCAATTTCAATGAATGTAATAAGAAATCATAATCTATTGTTTCTAAAGGAATTCCAAGCCTAAAATTAATACACCTCAAAAATTTGAGGTGTATTAATTTTATTAAAAAGACAGGCGACCAAATTGTAGAGTTGTATTCTAGAATACTTCTAACGAGAGATGTGAACAGAATTTTTAATGTGTTGATATTTTTAAAATCCTTGGAAATTCTTACTATAAAACCTAACATTTTCATAGCCCTGTTAGAGATGGAAGTTATGTGAGATACAAAGCAGAGTTTCTGATCAAACATTATGCCTAGGTCAAGTATTTCAAGTACAATAATGACTATATGTATGATTTTATTTTTATAGCATTTTGATGTATAGTATGATTTTCACAAAATATATATATTTTTTTTAATTATTGACACACCTAATGAAATAAATGCTAACATTATTGTAATATATTTCCATGTTATTGAATAAAAATTACAGTTCGACAACATAATCGCCTAGTATAAAGTATCTCTATTTAGAAGACATGTTTTCAGCATAACATATCTGAATCTAGTTGGCAATTATTCCTAAACGTGAAAAAATGTTTCCACGTGCGTTTTTCCACGTCACGGAATCGAATATCTACGTCGTGTTCAATTAATAATAACGAAATTGTATTAGTATCATTTATCAAAGACCTTAGAGTTTTTCCAATGGGCTATGCAAATTTTAGGTTTCTTAATACGTAATACTAGGAATTTTCATAAAGTTGAGCCTGTCTTCCAATGTGTGTATTTTTAGAGTATTTAATAAGAAAAGATATTGCAAGTCTTCAAGTGGGATATTTAATTTAAAATTTATAAAACATACAATTTTTTTTTGTATTCGCTCCATGTTATTAATATAAATTTTGTAAGAGGGAGACCAAACTACCGAGTAGTATTCAATTATGCTTCTAACGAGAGATATGTATAACAGTTTAATGGCTTGTACGGAGATAAAGTTTTTAATTGTTCTAATACGAAGCCTAGGGTTTTCATGTCTTTGTTTACAATTTGGTGGATATGATTGGCAAAACTTAGTTTTTCATCCAAAATAATTCAGAGATCTCTCATTTCCGCGACTCTTTCTAGCTGTATTGTTAATGGAATATTCAAATAAAACAGGATTTTTATTTCTGCAGAAAGTCAAGGTTATGCATTATTTTGTTTGCAACAATCTTTAAACTGACTGTAGTATTTTGCAATGATTTACATCAGTTATTTTTTTTAATAGCTTGATGTCATCAGCAAAGAGACATCGTCTAAGCAATTTGTTATATCGTTAATGAAAGTTAGAAACAAAACCGGACCAATGTGACTACCTTGCGGTAGGCCACTGGTCGCACAGAAAGCTTTCGATTGCAAAGATTTTATTTTAACAAACAGTTTACGATTTGATAAATAGCTAGTAAACCATTTTAGCATGTTTTCTCTTATTCCTAGGGCAAATAGTTTTCGGATTAGTAGTTTATGGGATACTTTTTTCGAATGCCTTCGAAAAGTCTGTATATATGTAGTCAACTAGTTTAATTTTTGCAAAAGATTCTAATATAAAGTTTTGAAATATTGTTAAGTTAGTTGCGGTTGATCTAGACTGTCCTCAAATTTGAAATGTTATTAACATTCGTGTCCCTGTTAAATCACCACCACTTCACCATCTTTTCCACTGTGATAACCATAGCACCAACTATTCATATCTCTCCCCACTAGCGCGATTTCAGCGAACTGCCAATACACATACAGACTTTTTCGATATATTTAAAACCTCTCCATCCTACATCAAAGCAAAAATAATGAGCCGTTTAAGTAACTGATATGTTTCTATATTATGTTTGCAAAATATCAATATTTATTAAACTGATATGATATATCTGTATTATGTTTTGTAAATTTTCGACATGTATTATGTTTGTAAAAGCCTTATGGGTGTTAAATAAATAATTTCACAATATATATTTTTTTATATTACTTGGTAACACGTTGAATCAGTACGTTATACGTCAGAGTTCTGTATCTGTATTTATTGTTATATTTTGGTACAATGCCTTCTTTTTTTGAGAAACCAGTATTGTGTTCGATACACTTTCCTCGAATTTATTTATTTAACGCCAATAAGGCTTTTACAGTTCAATGATAACTCCTCAAAATTACAATTCAACACACCTTTAAAAGTGATGAAACAAAAACTAGGTTAAACAGTTACATATATGTAACCTACTTAACCTAGTTTTTGTTTCAACACTTTTTATAGGTATGTTAAATTTTCCACCACCACTTTCCTCTTATACGCAGAGTCAGATATATTCTGAATCAATATTCTGTTGTATGTTGAATCCTTCAGCGATTCAAGGAATTCACCATAACGAAAATTACCTAGCCATGCGACAGAACGCCAATCACAACTGGAAATAATCATATAATACTCTCAATAATTTGCATTGTATGCGCTTTTGCATACAAAATGCAGGGGGACATTTACAATGATAATACCCTTGTCAGCCGGGAGATGAAGGACCGTATTGCGCGATGCACCAAAGGGAATATAGCAATGAACCTTCGTTGCAATGATACGTTGCAATTTCAGCATGGTACGTGATGGGAATGTTCGAAAATGCAATGTGATATTCTTTTGATGTGTGGTCGGTTTATGCAAATGCATTTTGGGGGTGTTTTACCAAGAATTTTAAGAAAATTGTTCGATTATAGATTATTTTAACAGGGTGGCCACAAAAAACGGATTTCAAAATTCCCTGATAATTCCAGGTTTTCCAGGGCAGTTTCTATATTTTTCCCTGATATGTTTTATTTGGTATAAAGGACATATCGTTCAAAATTTTATTTTTGAAACACGATTTTCATCTACGCCAGAAAATTAGAACAGATACATAAATAAAAGGAATTCCGTCATCTAAAGCATTTATTATTTCTTTGCACCACAATGATCTATTCAAAACAAAATACACTTATTACAAATTTATGATATTTCGCCTGAAGACAATTTGTGTACAAATGAAAAGACCAGACAAAAATAGACAAATAAACAAAAGTAAGTACAGTAGAACCCCGATAATTCGAAAAAACGCGTAATTCGAATTTTTCGCCAAAAAAATTACCGCAGAAAAAATTTTTCATACAAAAATTTTTTTAATTCGAAATTCTTTAATTCGTAATTCGAAATTTATTTTTCTCCGCGCACGAAAATTTGTTCGTGAAATTCAAAAAAAATTGATTTTTGCGAAAATAAATCATAATATTTCGTAAATCTGAATCTAAAAGTCAAGGTAAAACGCCGAAAAATGTATTTTTACGTGGTTATACATCATCCTAATTAGTATTATTATTGTGTAAATCTGAATCGATTTACACTGGAATGTTGTATTTTTTCAAATTTATTTCGAATATCCGAGTTTGAAGGGCGGAGAAAATACGTTTTACGCGGATATATGTCGTAGTTTTACGAGTTTACACCAAATATAGTATTTAAAGGGTCGGCCGCGACGAAACTCGGCCGCGAAATTTCGATTTACGCGTAAATGTATCGTATATTTACGAATTTATTTCGAATATTTGAATTTAAATGGCCCGCTGCGATGGAATCGGCCGCGAAATCTCGATTTACGCGTAAATATATCGTATTTTTACGAATTTATTTCGAATATCTTAAATTTTAAGGGCCCGCCGCGACGGAAATCGGACGCGAAATTTCAATTTACGCGGAAATATATCGTATTTTTACTAACTTTACTTCGAATATCCGAGTTAAAAAATACGGCGTGACGGAAATCGGCCGAAAAATTTCGATTCACGCCGAAATATGACATATTTTTACGAATTTACTTCAAATATCTGAACTTAAAAGGCCGGCCGCGACGAAAAACTGCCGATAAAATTCGATTTACGCGGAAATATTTAATATTTTTACGAATTTACATGAAATATCTTAATTTAAAGGGTCGGCCGCGACGGAAATCGGCCGCGCATTCTCGATTTACACGGAAATATATCGTATTTTTGCGAATTTTTTTCGAATCTGAATTTTAAGAGCTGGCCGCGACGGAATACGGCCGCGAATTCTCATTTAACGCGGAAATATATCGTATTTTTACGAATTTAAATTCAGATATTTGAAATAATGTGCCGGCTGCGACGGAAAATTACCGCGAAATCTCGATTTACGCGGAAATATATCGTATTTTTACGAATATCTCAATTTAAAGGGTAGGCCGCGACCGAAATCGGCAGCGAAATCTCGATTTACGCGTAAATAGATAGCATTTTTACGAATTTATTGCGAATATCTGAATTTAAAGGGCCCGCCGCTACGGTAATCGGCCGCGAAAATAAAGAAATAATTGGTATTAATACGAATTTACAACTAAAATACCACCCGGATTTGAAGAGGCGGCCGAGAAAATCGATTTTCGGCGTATTTTTTTTTTTCATAAAAATTCGAATTACGTGGGAATTCCTTAATTCGAAATTTGATTTTTGATGTCCCGTGGATTTCGAATTAACAAGGTTCTACTGTATTGATACTTTGTAAAATTGTTGATAATGATGATCTTTAAATTTTATTACGACCGTACTGGGTGTCCGACCCTTTTGACACTTTGTTGTAACTTTGCTAGCTTTTTCTTTACAGATTTCGCACCTACATAGTATAGGGTAAAAATCAAGGCGGGTGGTTTACGACATGATTGTGTTGCAAGGGCTATTTACGAAAATAATAATAAAAAAATACCTACTTATTTAGTTTGTCTTTGTAGGCATATCTTTTGTTACACAGGCCGCAAGTAAAAGTAATGAAACACAACTTTGGGACTTCACAAATCGTAAATAACGAATTTCGTTTTATTGTTGGAATTCCCTGATATTTTAAGAATATTTTAAAATTCCCTGACATTTCCCTGATAATTCCCGGTTCGGTAAAATTCCCTGATAATTCCCGGTTTTCCCGGTTTTCCAGGTCTGTGGCCACCCTGTTTAAATTTATATCCTGTTACATATCTTTATATTTTATTTTAGTGTATTCATGTAGGTACACAACATTTAGGAGTTAATAAAAAAATATATAAATATGTAAATAATAAATAATAAAAACCAACCATCCAAAAATGGTGTGCAACAATATGTAAACAAAAAAACAATCATAATTAAATGAGATAAAAAGAATTTGGCATTCTCAGACTATAAAAAAATGAGATAAAAAGAATTTGGCATTCTCAGACTATAAAAATATTACCATTCGTTATTTCGGCTACTGGCATTATACCTAGCAATCTCATTGTATCAGACGTAATGTGTGACACACAAGACTGTAAACAGGGCGGTGATCCCAATCCGTGGAGGCGTGAGATGTCTTCCTTCAGTGGCGTGGAGGGGTAGAACGGGGCCGTCTCTGAAGCCGTTGTAGCTGGTCCGATGCTGATTCTGGTCCTTGTCGTAGAGTCCGGGTCTTGTTGTAGAGGCAGAGAGGTCCGGGGTGAGGCGAGGGTCAGAGTGAAAGAAGGCGAGCAGAGGCAGAAGTCGGAGCGAGGTAGAGGGCAGAGCAGAGAGAGAGGTGTAGAGCTGGTAGTGGTTGCTGGATATCTGCGGTTTTGAGGGCCTGTTGCCCGTTATATAGCCGCCAGCGGGCGCGCGACGCGCACACGGGCCCACTTTCTCTTTGATTCCTGGAATCCGTGAGCCGTATTTGCGACGCTATCGCGGCGCCCCGCCGGGACTTCGGCCGGTAGTTTTGCACGATCCTCAGAACCGTGCCCGTGGGACGTAATGACGGCGTACCACCGGTCATTTGTGACGCTATGACGGCGCATGGCGCATGGCGCACGGCACGGCTTCCCACTACGTTTTGGCACGGTTCTAACAATCGTGCCCGAATTAAAATATGAATATGATTTTACCAGCTCTCACAATACTTCTCTGCCCGTATACCTCTAGCCAAGCTCCGACGTTTCATTTATTGTAACAATTTTACATTTTACATAACAATTTTACATAGCAATTTTACAAATTTCTACATTTTACATTTTTTGGCAGTATATTTTACTTTAATAACAGGGCAAATAGCAAATTAATAATATGGGGCGACGTCGGCTGATATTGGAGCAGTACGTCCGTTACACTCCCCCCGTGGAGCTCGGCTACACTCTTTGCCAGCGGCGTGCTGCGACATGGTCCCCGGCGGCAATGTTGCCGGTGGCATTGTTGCCGGTGGCATGGTCCCCGGTGGAATGATCCCCGGCGGTATGGTCCCCGGCGGTATGGTCCCCGGCGGCATGGTCCAGGGCGTCGGCAGCGAGGACGGGGCGGCGTCCGGACAAGCCATCCTCAGTGTTGTCCCGGCGTCGGCGTCGTGCCGGGTGGTGCCCCCATGCGTGATCCAGCCGAGGGCTGTGGGAGGCTGGCGGGAGGCCCGCTGATGTTCGACCGAGCTTTTCGGCCGCGCTGCTCGGCTATTGTCGGTGAGGCCCGACCGCGGCACCGCGTTGGTCAGCCGCTTCAGGAACGCGGCAGGGTGCACCACGGTGGCCGCGTGCGTCTGGTCGGCTACCTTACCCAACCACAAGAGGCGTAGGGCTAACGGCATCTTCGAGGCGATCTCGCTGAGGAGGGCTGGGTTGGAGATGCAATCACCCCGCAGGTTCCCCAGCGAAGCCACGATGTTCTGCACCGTGACCGAGAACTCCACCAGAACCTCGGTCGATGCGTCCTCTTGTAGTCGGGTTAGCCGCTTTATCCGGTCGAACATGACCGCCGCGACCGAGTGCGCGCCCCCAAAGCGATGCTCCAGTACGTCCATGATTTCCGGCACCTGCGCCGGGTCCAGGAGGAGAGGGCTGACGGCTTCTCGTGCCTTTCGACTTTCGACTTTCGACTGGAGGAATTGCGCCTTCCAGGCTTGCCACTCTATTGCGTCACCAGCGTAGGGCGGCAAGTCCTTTGCGCTGGACTGCCGGGCGATGAGGGATGCCATCCGCTCATCTTCGGGATGGTAGCGAGGTGTGCCACCGGCCTGGGACTGCCGGAGGGCGTCGGCGAACATGGTCGTCACCTGGACGAGAGGGACACTCCCTTGATGCACCCAGTCTCGTGTCTGCCTCGCTGCCTCATCCGTTCGGTTGTAGGCCCCGTATCCGTCAGCGGGGGGCTGCGAGTTTCCGCTCGGGGCAAATGCTGGAAACTGTGTAGTGGCTTGCGGAACAGTGGGCTCTCCCCCCACTGTGTAGGCAAGGCTGTGACTGGGGCCGCTAGAGGGCGCCGCAGTCTGTGGCAGGCCAGTGGTTTGCGCCTCCGCTGCGTAGCTCTGAGTAGGTACGCCCGGGGGCACCGGCGTCGGTCTGTAATCCAGCCGCGGCGCAGTGGTTCGCGCCTCCGCTGCATACCCGAAGCCGTGGGTGAAGCCGCTAGATGGCGCCGCCGTCAGTTGGTAGTCCGCTCGTGGTTCTGTAGCTTGCGGAACAGTGGGCTCTCCCCCCACTGTGTAGGCAAGGCTGTGACTGGGGCCGCTAGAGGGCGCTGCAGTCTGTAGCAGGCCCACCCGTGGGCCAGTGGTTTGCGCCTCCGCTGCGTACCCCTGACTAGGTACGCCCGGGGGCGCCGGCTTCGGCTGGTATTCCACCCGTGGAGCTGTAGCTTGCGGAACAGTGGGCTCTCCCCCCACTGTGTAGGCAAGGCTGTGACTAGGGCCGCAAGGGGGCGCCGCAGTCTGCGGAAGGCCAGTGGTTTGCGCCTCCGCTGCGTAGCTCTGAGTAGGTACGCCCAGGGGCGCCGGCCTTGTCGTCGGTAGGTATTCCACCCGTGGTTCTGTAGCTTGCCAAACAGTGGGCTCTCCCCCCACTGTGTAGGCAAGGCTGTAACTGGGGCCGCTCGGGGGCGCCGCAGTCTGTGGAAGAACCACCCGTGGTGTTGTAGCTTGCGGAACAGTGGGCTCTCCCCCCACTGTGTAGGCAAGGCTGTGACTGGGGCCGCTAGAGGGGGCCGCAGTCTGTGGCAGGCCCACCCGTGGGCCAGTGGTGTGCGCCTCGGGTGCGTAGCTCTGAGCTTGCCCGGGGCCGCTAGATGGCTGGCTTCCGGGATAGGCTCCGTCGGGTTGCCAGGCTGCAGGTGAAGCGGTCCGCGTGAGGCCCTTCAGCATGGCGACAAGTTCTGCCATCTGTCGGGCGTGGTCGTCCTGCAGCTTCTGGGTGCGCCGCCTCTCAGCTCTTAGCTCGAGCTGCGCCTGCCGGAGCGTGTCCTCGCTGGAAGCCTCGCTTCTTGACGAGACGTCGGCCGCGGCAGGGGGCGTCTGTGGTGGTGATGCGCCGGAGGGACCAGGCAGTGGGTCCGCTCGGGGATCAGAGGGGGCCAGGGGGGCGGTTGGCCGAAGTCCGGGGGGCGCGGCTGTGGCCGCCCGGGTCGGTGTGGGATCATCGCTTCCCTGCGATGAATCCCCGTCAGCGCTGTTCTTTCCAGAGCGCAGTGAAGGTGACATCTTATCCACAGAAAGATCCGGCGTCGAAGGACCACTTATGTATCAGACGTAATCGTGACACACAAGACTGTAGATAGGGCCGGTGATCCCAATCCGTGGAGGCGGAAGATGTCGTCCTTCAGTGGCGTGTAGGGGTAGAACGGGGCCGTCTCTGAAGCCGCTGTAGAGCTGGTCCGTTCGCTTGTCGCTTGTTCTTGAGCTGATTCCGAGTCTGGTCCGAAGGGGTAGGCAGTCCGTGGTCCAGGGTGAGGCGGGGGTCAGAGTGAAAGAAGGCGAGCAGAGTCAGAAGTCGGAGCGAGGTAGAGGGCAGAGCAGAGAGAGAGGTGTAGAGCTGGTGGTGGTTTCTGGAGATCTCACGTTTTGAGGGCCTGTTGCCCGTTTTATAGCCGCCAGCTGGCGCACGACGCGCACACGGGCTCACTTTCTCTTTGATTCCTGGAATCCGTGAGCCGTGTTTGCGACGCTATCGCGGCGCCCCGCCGCTCAGCCGGTAGTTTCGGGCCGTGGCCGAACGTGACCACGGCCTTCGTTTGTTTGGGCACGATCCTCAGAACCGTGCCCGTGGGACGTAATGACGGCGTACCACCGGTCATTTGTGACGCTATGACGGCGCATGGCGCATGGCGCACGGCACGGCTTCCCACTACGTTTTGGCACGGTTCTAACAATCGTGCCCGAATTAAAATATGAATATGATTTTACCAGCTCTCACAATACTTCTCTGCCCGTATACCTCTAGCCAAGCTCCGACGTTTCATTTATTGTAACAATTTTACATTTTACATAACAATTTTACATAGCAATTTTACAAATTTCTACATTTTACATTTTTTGGCAGTATATTTTACTTTAATAACAGGGCAAATAGCAAATTAATAATATGGGGCGACGTCGGCTGATATTGGAGCAGTACGTCCGTTACACTCATTAAAAATTTAGGCGTATTAGATCTAACAAAAAATTTATATATTAAGATACAAAGTCGGTCGTTTTGAATACATGTAGGATAACGAGAGATTTTTAAAATATTTATGTTGAGGGATCAGTAGGATTTATAGGCCCTGTTAGAAGTTCTACCGAGCCGAACCCTCTGATATGAAAATATCTGGAGTCGGTGAATTATTTTCCCATTTGGTCTCTGGCGAGTTGACGTGTTGTTCTTGTATTGTTTTGTATTTATTTTGTTTATATAATACACTTGCATAATGTTGATTGACTAGATTATCATTTGTGGAAAAGTGTGTGTAAGGGTTTAGTTTTTCCTATGGGGAAGATTTAACCCGGACATAAAATCTGAAAAGTTAAAAAAAAGATTGTTTGTATAGCGCCGTTTTCGTGAGAAAATCAACTCAAGCGAGGACAATAAGAAAGTATGTAAAAATAACAAAAAAACTAGATACAATAAAGTTTGAATATAGCACGCCGCCCAACGGGTCGGCAAACAATCGACAATCCATGTGGCAGAAACTTAAGTTTGTTATAGTAAGATCTGCAGCGCAGTTCAGTGTGGAAAATTTCTGCGCAGAATCTTACTTACGGCATTTCGTTTATGTCGATTGCTTACCGACCCGTGGGACTACGGGCTAAGTGAAATCGAGTACTGGAATCTATATGAGAGTTTTTTTTTTATAATATTGTTACACTAATACATAATAAATACATTTTAAAAATCAGTATTTCTACGCCAATGAAGAGAACTAGCTATGATAGTACAGGATTTTGTAATAAAATATACGTTACGAAATGACGTTACAGTGTTTTGTTAATGATGTTACGGGTGTTTTTTAATAATTTAATTTTTTTTTTAATAATTCCAATTCTGTTATTTTTTTACTTCTTCGCGAAGTCTACGAAAATATTTTATCCCTTTGTAAACATAATAAATATGCATTTGTTGAGTAGAAAGCTGAAGAATTTGAATGTTATGTTTACGTTTTTTATAACTTATTAGTCATTTGCACATTCAAGTTTACAAATGTCTAATTTACTATCAATTACATATATTCATTATTACATTTTTATTATTGATTGCATTTTTTGTTATTAATTTGGCTCCTTCAATTCAGCCTGAAAATATGAATTGGGGCAGACCTTATGGTTTCCGGCAACGCATTATAATATTGTATTCCTTTGTATAGTAAAATATTTGCGTATAGGCTTCGTCGTTTTTTGATAGCCTAATGTAATTGCACATGCTTGTGAATGTCCTTGTTATATATATTTTTCTTTGAGAAATATTTTCGTAATAGGTTTTTTATTATTTTATGTATAAATATCATCGCTACGGTAATAGGCATGAAAAACGCTTGGCGAATGGAGTCCAGAGAAATAATGTTATAAGAAACAAAAAAAAGTTAATCAAGATTACTAAATTTAGACATCTTTCATGATTCCTTTCTAACATACAAAACTAACTTATTAAATTTTTTAACAAGACATATTTCAAAAAATTTTTACATCATTTTTCAAAACTTCCATGTATTAACAGTCAATTAAAATTCGTGAGCGTATTATAATTCTTGTTTTCAATTCATTTATTATTATCTATCCACACACTTCCTTCCTTTTATAACAATCTCAGGCGAAATTTCGTAATGATATTTTATGGACATACGTAATAGGTACTATAACTATGTAATAACGAAAATATCTAACTGTATCTTAGTGTACTGTGTATGTCTTAACAAATAAATAAAATAAAAAGAGAAACTGTCGCAAATACTCTTAGCCATAAAACTGTATACTTGAAAAGTTGTTTACTATAAAGATTAACCTTATGAAAAAAAATATTTTTACTACTCTACGCTTATATTGTTTTCAAAGATAAGTAATTACAACTTTATTTTAATTCTGCTCAAGCGAAACGATAGGAAAAGCTTCAATTTATTTAAAGCATGTTTTTGGTATTCATAATGCAACGTTTCGTAGTAAATAGTAAAGATTAGTCGAAAACGAAAAAAGTGATTGCACATTATTCGCCGAAATTAGTATGTTTGATTTTCAACAACAAAAAAATTACAAGTAGTAAATTAAATCTAAGACAGAGATAGCTAGTGACTTAAAACCAATGACATAAATATTATTTATTTATGACACTTTAATTTTCCTCATTTATCAATGATTGCATTACAGTAAAGAGTCCTCATTCTGAATAAGCTATGTTTATTGGAAAACGTCTTAGGCCCACTGGTTAATATTAACAGCACCGTTGGCTACACTCGTGCGGCTTACCAATTCATTAATAATTATTTATCTCGATGGGTTTATGCTAATCGGGATTTGAGAATAACCCCCGCCCCCGCAGAGAATTAACTGAAATGCACACAACAGTCATAAATACATACATTTTACGTAATTCAATTGATTAAATAACTGGAAGGTATACAGAGTTAGTTATAGATCTAAGAATTTTAACGATTTATAATTTGTAACTAGCAAAACGTATCAATAATCGTCCAGGCTAGCTGCTGGCTTTTAACAAAACTTCTTCTATTTTTTTCATTCAGTACCTGATGATAGTTAAGACGTCTGATTTTTTTAATCATTTTCGATGAAAATAAATACCGTTTTAGAAACTGGATAAAATTATCTTTTCGCAATATGTATTTAATAAAAACATTACTAATTCTAAGGACGGGTTGTTTCGGAAAATTTGAACAATTCATCAAATTTCAACGTTCATTGACGGGTTCTGTGAATGTCCTATACAAGTTCTGTTATTATACAGGGTGTATCGGCACTAACCCGACAAGCTTTAACCAGCTATTCCTTAGCACATTTGGAGTAAAAAATGTTATGGGCACTTTGCTGTCCGGTAGCATTTTTTTTTTCAATTAAAAACAACAAAAAAATAAAATTTCCACACTACATCACTGTCATTGGCATTGCGTTTCGTGTTCCAACAGCTGTTATAAGCAAGCATGTCAAAAAGCGTCTTCGCTCTTTCGCACACACTAAATAATAATAGTTAAAAATGAGACGAATGGTGCCGTGCCATTTCGTTGTGATTGTAAAAGTGCGCCAATATAGGTACACACGTGCATTATTCAACGGAATTCGAATAAAATATTTCCCAGATGGGTTTTCAAACTTTGACAAAGGATAAAACAGTGGTGACATGTGGTGAAAATATGAATAGTAAATTTTTCATTAAAAAAAACGTTACCGGACAGCAAAGTGCAGATAAGATTTTTTACTCCAAATATGCTAAGGAATAGCTGGTTAAAGTTTGTCGGGTACGTGCCGATACACCCTGTATAATTATAGGCTAGTTGCTTGACAAAACTGAAATAAAAACAGAACTTAAAAAAATCTTTCACAGAACTTGAAAATTAACTTTGAAATTTGAAGAATTGTTCAAATTCTCCGAAACAACCCGTACTTAATTTTTTTTTAAATATATCATAAAACTTAAAAAATTTTGTCAAAAAAGCTAACCACATTTAACTTAATTTTTTATTCCAAACTTGAAATATTGTGAACTCAATATTTAGAAAACACAGTCAGTTTTGATTAGAGAATTTGTAAGAAAATTGTAACTTCACTTTTTATCTCGTTCATATAATAAAAAATAAGAATTTTTTTAAGTTAAGCCGAATGTTACGTTAGGCGCGAAGTATGAATTATTCACTTTGGCTATTTTTATAGAAGAGTAGTAAGTATGAGTCGATGTATGAATTTGAATGAGGCAAAAATTGTGATAAAAAAGTATCAAAAAAAATCGTGACAATACATTGGTATCTTTTCTTAATCGTTTAAAACAAAGTAACTATCCGGGTCTGTCTATTTGTGCGCTAAATTCTTCTAATAGTTCTTCCGGTGTTGCTACAATTGATAAGCTTCCGGATTCCACAACTTAATACTAAAAGTCAGGATTTATTTCAGTGAAGAAATTCTGGGACTAACTGCCACATGTATTCCACTTTGCCCAGAATACTAATGGAGGAAAACAATTACACCAAGTAAGTGGACATCTTCAATTAATCTTTAAACAAATACAAAATGTTGTTTATTTTAATTTTATTTGAGACACAGACAGGACATTTAAAGTGCATTCTTAAATTATTCTTAAATTAAAATTAGTATAAAATAAATGTATATATAAATGTCCCTAGACTAATGTGTCTGCAGCAATCACATTTGCACATTCACTATCAAAACAATATTTAATTGAGGAAAATAAAAATAAATTCAAACTCAAAATAAAAAAATGGATTAAAGAACAAAAAGACAATATTACCAAAATACTATAACATAAAAGAATAAAACATATACACGCAACACAAAAAAAATATATAAAACACGCAACACGCACAAACACATATATCATTATAAATGCCGATTTACATTCTCTTTTGATATTTTTCTTTTAGTGTTATAATTATATTTTAATTTTTAATCTTTATTTTTTATTTTAAATTTATCTTTATTTTAATGTTGTTTTTCTTTTATTTTTTTTAAATGTATAAATTCTTAAATTATAAAATGGGGGCCTCAGCACGGGTAAACAACCCAGTGAGGCCAACATTACTAAATTGAAATATGAAATATTGTAAAAAAAATGTATCAGCAATAAAAAAAATAAAAAAAAATATCATTCTTTTTTTATACAAAGCTTAAAAATTACAAGACGTAATAATTTTGAAAATATTTTTAAATTAGGTATATAATAGAAAATTTCAAACCATCAAAAATCAACAAACAATATGTGTTTTTTATTTTTTTTTTAGGTACAGAAATCGTGGAGATATTTCATGAAACAAGTTATATTATTTACGAAAATATCTATGCAAGCATGTGTTTTAGCAATATCGTTGTATGATCGAGACATTCTAGACAAAGGATTAAAATAACCAGTGTTTGTGGTAAAAATTTCGGTCCAAAATATGTTAAGGTTTCTAGTGAATTTGGGCCTGGCGTTTAACTTGATTAGATGGACTATGTTAAAATGAAGCAATTCAGTTATGTACAATAAATAATGTATTTTTCTTAATATTCATATTATGTAAAAGCCTCGAAAAAGGGTGTTAATTAATTAATAAATAAACTACGCAACGCAGTTTGATAGGGTTTTCACTATCATTCAGAGAATTTCTTCCGGGAGGTTTATATATATACATAATACATGGATATAATATTTATTGAAAGTAGAGAAAAGTTGAGCCACGTCGCGTACACGTCAGCCAGTATAATATAAATTTAGTAGTGGACAATGATAATTGCTAAGCGAAATTCTGATGAAAATCAGTGAAATAGCCTCGAAGTAGGTTAACATAAAATAATATCAAGTTATTTTCATGTTGCATGTTAGTTACGCCGCCTACTGAATGGATGCCGTCGTCATTAATTCGATGCAACGCAATTCACCGTTTCATGTAAAGGAAACATAATAATAATTGTCGCGATTATCTCATCATACTTACTAAAAATACAGCAAAAGCACGCATCTTCTTGAAGCTCGAATGCTTGTGTGTTTGCCATAGATTATTAATATAGGAAATTGGTGAATTCAGTATAATGAGTATCATACTATCCACTTTCCGGCCTATTTCAAATCAGTCGGAGATGGTACCATTATCTCTGATGATTCATACCTATTTCTAACAGTTGTTACATAAAGGATTTGTAACAAAGATGTGTGGATTCTTCTACTTAATTTATATATGGTTTCAGTGTGTGACATCTCCAGTATTTAGGCAATAACCTTTGTGCATTGATTAGATTGCCATGGAATTTTTTGGGACACATCGGTTGCCACACCTGAGGAGTTCAAATCGAAGAAGCATCGATTCCTTGTTCAATAGCCCAGAGCAGTGGGCATCCTTTAGTCAGGTGACCGATGAACCCACTCGATTGCGTCATCAATAATTTAAAACTGGAGTCTTCATCCTTGGACGAGGAGGAATTGAAAAGCATCTTCCGATCTTGCACTATCGCGGTTTTTTGTCTTGGACAACATTGACAACGTGATTTTAGAACTGTCAATTTGCTGCATTTCAACCACCCTGCAATCGGAATCATATTCCACACTGCAAGCTCCATTTTGCCAGACAGTTTAATTAAGCATGCAATTATTGTTGAATATAATACTTAAATGCACAACTCTTTCTTTCTGTTATATAAAATAAAAACCATATTTTGCAGAGTATTAGGTTGTATTTTTTCAATTCAATTTTATTAATTGTTGCCACCTAATTCCGCGATAACACATTGGAGTAATTTATATTTTAAAAATATATCATTTTTAACTTAAAGCTCCGTAGTAAGCGTTCAAAGAAAATATGAAGAACTAACTAAATAACCACCACGCCGTTTCCCTGCAGGGGAAGGCAGAGAGGACGGACCACCTAACAACTCGGTCCTTACATACACTTCTTGCCTCATTCACATTCATACATTGTCTCGTACATACTCTTCTATTATTCTGACTCTTGACATGGCCCGACTCGAGTATCTGATTCACTTGGTCGTGCCATGTCTTCCTCGGGCGTCCCCGACTTCTGCTACCATTTGCATCATATATCCTCCTTACACTCCTATCTTAGCTCTACATGCCCAAACCATCTAAGCGTCCTTTTCTTGATCTTACTCACTACGCTTACATCAGCCTTGCACTCTTTGCGGATCTCCACATTCCTCACACGATCAAACATGGTTTTACCACACATACGCCTCAGGGATCTCATTTCAACATTCAATCTACTTTCATCCTTTTTTTGCCAGTTCCATGCCTCACTGCGTTCAGTCCTCCATAAGATATATTTGTAAATACGAATATTAGAAGCAGCGCACCATTATTATTAAAAAACGATTACAATTAATAGGCATAAGCGAAAATATTTAATATAGCATGGCCTATTTAGAGTAAAGCCAATATCTCTCGACAAAACTGTGAATTTGTTCATACCTATAACACGTTAAATGACAGAAGAAAATGTGTTTTTTTAAATAATTTTCGGAGCATACTTTGAGATTGTTTCTATCGTGGGAATTTCATATAATTACTGTTTCGACTCGGCAAATGTATAGAGATTATCTTCTAAAATCTATCTACATAAAAAAATGTAAATGTTCGATTGTTCAAAATCTTAATTCTTCGAAAATTGTTCACCGATTGTTTTGAAATTTTTACACAACGTTGAATTCGAATACGCGTGTGTTTTTATATACTTATATTGCATAAATTTTACCTGTGACAGGTAAAAAAATACTTAAATAAAACCGCGCCTTCTGTTGGACATAAAAGCAAAACGGTTCTCTATCTGCACAGACAGACTGAGCCACGGCAATGTGTGGCGGGGTACAGATAGTAATATATATATTTTTAAGAGCTGATAACTTAAAATGCTGAAGGGAAGTATGTTATAAATCGGTGGTAATCCGTATTGGGGCTCTTAATAAAGATATCGACATGTATTCGAGGAACGAACAAGGGTTGGGATAGCCGTATTTTAAAGGGCTATTCTACACAGATAAAGCATGGATAAAGCCTATGGCTTATGACAGGCGAATGCGATAACACAATTTGTAAGGTTAATTCACAGTCAGCTTACCGGGTGGCGAACGGAATCTGCATCTCGGGAATCATCTGTCAGCACTGGAACGGTGATCGTTGCACGGTAGCACTCTTTATGTTGAATTGGATTGCGATAGTTGCGATAAAATACGTTTAAGGGATTATTCCGATAAATAACCGGCGATAGTACACACATTGGTTTTGACAAGACGAACGTTTCGATGCGATTGTACGGCTCACGGCACTCCGTGATTATAGTTGACGTTTGTGAATTCAAACTGTACAGTTCAAAATCTGACCATACTATTGGTCAGCACACGGCCTGTCAAAAGTAAATCGGCGTGACGGAACAACATGTAATCGACAAAAATCAAATGCTGTAAGACTCCGTGCAGAAAAGTTCCACACTGAACTGTGCAGACCGTTACCTTACTACACCGAACTTAATTTTCTGCGCAGGGTCTTGCAGCACTCTGTGAATGTCGATTGCTTACCGACCCGTGGACCAACAAGCTTACACGTGTTATACACGACGGTCGACCACCTTCGTAGGTACAAAATATTATGAAAAAAAAATGAGGGTACTTCGGACCGGATAATCGAGAGAAATTGAATTAATGTTAATTTATCGCGATTCGTCACGACAGCGGCAGACGCAACAGCTGTCGTTCTAGCATTAATCAAATAATTAATAATACCCGCCGCCCAGAATCAATAATAACACTATATCCGAAAGATATTCGAAGATACGCGTACAAGAGATATAATATATATAACGACATAATAACATTAAGAGTACAATTCAACATACGAAAACTGGTATCTGCTGGCCAATCTCTTAATGTTGACCTCTGGGCCCGGGCCGTGCAAATCGTATGGAATATACGTTATACCAAGGATGGGGGAGAATAACGATGAAGTCCCATTTGATATTTAAACAAGAAAAACCATCAAAAGCGCAATTAAATTTGCAATAAATTTGTTGTTTTGAATTTCTAGATCAACGCAACTATTTTCAGCTTCGTATCTCATCTTCTCTATGAGCTATTAATAACGAATACAAGTAGCATTATTGCTTGTTCTATATTATACAAAACGAAACCGGTTAGCAAAGCTAGTATAAGATTAAAATAAAATAAAAAGTCGAAATCACTGTCTTCGATTAATCTTTACTAAGAATCGGCTTACATTACTAATATAAAAAATATACTTATAAATTGAAGCCCTTCCTATCGTTTCGCTCGACTATCGCGGCTTTGGAAAGATGGGTCGCGAGTTCACAACCCGGTGCGTTAAATCATGGTCGTTGCTTACCTGTAACAAAGAGAAAACACAATATATTAGAAAAATATTACATTTAAACAACGTAAATAAGAAACATTAAACCATTTAAACAACATGAAGAAGAAGTCGGGGACGCCCCAGGATGCCATGACACCATAAAGTGAATCGAATATTATCCCATATGCTCTGCTTTTCCATCCACAGCAGTCCAGAGTGATAGATACTTTCAGTACTTCCCTAGTGAAATGGTGCTCGAAATGGCTTTAGCCGTGAGTGGTTACCAGATCTGAAGGTCCAAGTGCTTCCGCACATTCCTCTTTTTAAATTGTTTCCCATCCCACTCACAACGCACCCGATTGGTCCAACCGGATTTCAAAAAATGAACTGATTTGATTTCCTAAATTGAAATCAAATGACATTTATATATCATGGTCACTGTTTCCACCAGCCCAATAACAAGTACACCAGATGTAAAAAATACGTACTCGAGATGATATACTGCGGGGAGCACTTTTTTAATCTAAAGTTTTTTTTTTTATATACCGCACAACAGTCCCTGCTCCCAACCGTCTGGAGTCAGCGAGACTATGGAATCCCCAATCGGGGTATGTTGTGAGGCTGAAGGTTGTGGGAAGAGAAAGGAGATGGAGAAAAAGAAGGTGGGGGAGTACCTGGCTGTTCAGATCTGATCACAATTTCAATTCTGAATGGTGATCTTACACCAGGGCGATACTGAGAGTGTCTTCCACTCTGAAACGTGCCGCAAGTACACTATATATTATTTTTAATGAATATAATTGTGAAATAACACAAATTCATCAAGTTTTAAATTTACTTGCGCACGCCGGGATTTGAACCCGCGACTTTCGAATTGCTAGTCGAGAGCCGTACCCCTCGACTACAGAGACCAGCGATCCAATGGCGAATTGCTTTTCATCGTGGATTTTTTTTTGTTTTTTTTGCACCATGATCGCTATTCCCTCTAGCCCTAGCCCATTAACAAGTGTGTCAGATGTAAGTATAAAACGAACTGGATACTGGAGGTGATATCACACCGCGGGGGAGCATGGATGCGATGGCGCAATACTAATCTGCTGTGACATTGAAATCCTAAACCGTCCTTTACACAAGAATTAATAACACACAACACGTCACGAGACATTATTATGAACATAATACATTGTTATTTGGCAGTTTCTTATAAGTTATTTCTATAAATATATGTATATTTTTTATTATTTCTTGCAAGAGCAATTCCGATGAGTTACAAAACTCATTGTAGGACGAGAAGAACTTGCAATACATAGGTGGGAGTTAATAGGTACAATTTTACATTGATATTTTGATATCAAAATTATATGTTTCACAAAGAAAAAACTGGTGTAAAAAGTTAAAACGAGACGTTAAGTAGAACAAACGAGAAGAAATAGTGAAAAAAAATGCTCGATTACAAACACAGGGGATAGAAAATGAGAGAGAAAGAAACAAAACAAAGTACAACACGAAAAGAATTACGTATTTTTGCTTTTAAATGTTTTAAAAAAATATTCTTTTAAAGCCTTACTTTGATTTTTTTGATTATGATGGCTGTTTTTGTACGATATGTGGTCTTATTGAATAATATGGAAAATTTAGTTTTTTTTTTTATTTTGGTACAATATTTTTTACATTTCAAAATTTTCCAGTAATGTTGGCCTCACTGGGAGGCTTGCCCGTGCCGAGGCCTTCATTTTATAATACTTTTAACATATAATCTACATAATACATTTAAAGAGAAAATAATACATTTAAAATATAATCTTGTGTGTTTGTGAGTGATGTGTTTATATTGGTTCTGTGTGTTACGTGTAGGTTTTTTTTATTTATTTTATGCTATGAAATTTTAGTAAAATTGTCTTTTTTGTTCTTTAATCCATTTTGTTATTTTGTGTGTGAATTTATTTTTGTTTTCCAAAATTTTAATTTAAAGTTTTACACTGTTGAATGCTTTTATAGCATGGTATTGGTAGTGTCTTTAGAAAATGAACGTAAAACATTAAAATGTTTGTACCTGAACTTCGTCAAATAAAATAATATACTTTTCGGTGATGTGTTTTTCTTGCATAATTCAAAACAGGCGGCTGGTATTAGGCGGGAATTTAAACCTTAGCGCCATTTACTTAAGGAGTGTTATTGTTAGCGGCCCGATTCCAAATGTTACACGACGTGGTGCATCGTCTTAAGCCCCTCATACCCAATTTCTATCGATTTATAACAAGTAGTTCGTTAACTCTAAAAGTTATTTTTGAAGATAATATCTATACATTTGTTATGGCGAAACGTTAATTATATGAAATTCCCTCGATATAAAAAAATCGCAAACTAAGCTCCGAAAATTATTAAAAACACGTTTTTTCTGTTATTTTATATGTTATAGGCATGAAAAATATGGCAATGTATCTTTAAATGCAAGGAAAGCGTTTGTCGAGAGTTTTTTGGTCTATTTCAAAGGAATCGTGTTTTATTAAATATTTTCACCATTTTGGCTTCATTATTATAGTTTTTTAATATTAACGCGCTCCCTCTAATATTCGTATTTACCATAGACATATGAATATTAGTAGACCTGCCCTAAGTGATTAAAAGCGTATTATCCCCACCCCCCATACCGGTTCCATTGGAGCCGGCTGTGCTCGCGTATGGCCTCAAGTGAAATTTGAAAACGTGACGTCATCATTCTTGTGCGAACTATGGTCGAGGCATCATCGGTTCATTTTACGAAATAACACGGCAAAATGTTGACTTGTACTATGAAAACTTGTAAAAATAGATGTGAAAAAGGGAATAAACCCAATTGTCGTATTACATTCCATATATAAGCATTATTTTACTTTATTTTAAGCATATTCACATCGTATAATATAGATCAGTTTTAGAAACATATTATACTATCACATCGAGAAACGTCTGGACGCGAAACACAAAGCTGGTTGGTTGCTGGGAAGTAAATTATGAACATTTATAAAAGTGTCTTAACTAAATACTTAAACGAAATATTCGACTCTGAAAATAGAACCGAATTTTTTTGCCGAATTTGGACTTCGCAAATTTGTTCATAACGTGGCGAGTAATTTGCGCTCCCATGTAAAAATGTCTATTCATTCAAAAGCAGATTTTACTTTTAAGAAGTAAATGGTGATATTATAATGCGAGATGCCTATTTACTGTCAGATTGATTTATTGACGAATCACAGTCAGCCTTACGCCCTTCGTTCTTCAACAGTTGATTTTACCCCTCGCCATTATCTTCTCGTCTATTAATTCCTATGTCTGTGGTATTTACATATCTCCCTTTCAAACCATCTTTGAACGCTTACTACGGGGCCTTAAGCGCAACTGTTATCAGATCACTGTCTCATTTGCTCCAAGATCTTATGAATCTTTTAATAACTAAACTGTCAAAAAAATAAGTCAGAAAGTACTTATAGAGAGAGATAGTTGTTTGGTCCACGTTAAATTAATTTACAGTTAGCGTGAAACCGGGTGGTAAGTAAAAATTATAATATAAGAGAGAGAAAAAAATAGCAAAAAAGCGCATACTGTCAAAACAATCCCACGAAATGCGTCAACTTTCATCAACGTGCACTTTAGATGAGATGACGTGTCCTAGTCTCGTGTTACATAGTCGAGTCAACCAAGTTCATCCATGGATGAATTTAAATAAAATGGCTGAAAAAATTTGCAAAAAATTTTTGGATAAAAAGTTACATTTTGAAAATTCAATTAGCCTCGACAGCCGCCACTCTTGGTAGACGTTACCCGCGGGGATAGTCGAGTCATCACGTCATTCACACGTTAAGGCTGGCCATCGCCATTGTTCGTAGAGACAGCAAAAAAAAATGTTAAAAAAAACTGTAAAAAGGATGAAAGAACTACGTTTGGAAGTATGTGAAAAAAGAAAATCAATTAGCGTCAATTATTTTTTTTGTTATCACCAAAAATAATATTTGTGTCGTAAATTGAAGGACATGTTATCGATTTATCATTGTATAGATTTTTAGGTAATTGTTTTCAAGCTCCATAAATTCCGATGAAAATGACAATGCGATGTGAAAATAGTTGCTTTTAGCTAGAAATTCGAGAGGAAAATCTGTGCAAATTTCATGACGCCAGAGAATTTCAGACCGCGCATCGGTTTGCTGCTTGAGAAAATATTAAAGACTGAGCATCGCTAGTCTTGTTTTAACTTAAGGCATTTCATCGGTCTGTAAATTTGTTTGTTTCGGTTCCGGTTCAAGATGGCGGCCGTTTTAACCTATCTATAAAGATTTAGTCGGAATCGACGTTTAGTGAAGAAATCATGCGCAAAAATATGCGACGCGCGGCCCTGGTGTATTGGACACACCTACAGTTGAATTTGCCCTAGCAAATCTCTAAAATAGAGTGGTAATCTAAACGACTAAGTGATAAGTCGTGTAAAAACAATATACGGCGCGGCCCGGCGAAATGGACGGAACTACGGTCAAATTCGCCCTAGCAGGCCTAAAAATTTGATCTTTCCGTGGAATTTATTTTAATTATTTCTGAATAACATATATTACTAAAATCTCAAACGTTTCTAGAGAAAGCCCTCGGGAAATTACTAATTCATCGCCCAGAAAAATAAAATATGGTGCTTACCGCTAATAAATTTTATATTTAAAAATGTTTTTATAAAATTTTCGAACCGTTTTATATAAGATATTTAATAGTAAGGTACTTTTTTATCAATCTTAAATACAGGGTTTTTCAATAAGAGGTGTTATTTTGAAGCCCGCTATTTCGGTAGATGTTACTTTTGAAGCTGTCATTTTTTGACATTTGACAAGTAGAAACTACGCCATTAATAAAAATGGAACTATACACGCTTTAACAAAGCATTGAAATTATTAAAATTCACTCGAGTGAATCAAATGCAAATCATCTTGAGTGATGAGGCCCATTTCCACCTCGGTAGCTTCGTCAACAAGCAAAATTGTCACATCTTGGGCTCGGAAAACCCGAGAGTTATTGTTGAAAAGCCTCTCTATCCTCAACGTGTGACTGTTTGGTGCGGCTTATGGTCCGGCGGAGTCATTGGACCTTACTTTTTCGAAAATGAGACTAGATCAACAGTTACGGTGAATGGATCGCTATCGAGAGATGATTAATGATTTTTTTATGGCCGGAATAGGATGGTATTGATCTGGACAACGTTTACTTTCAACAAGACGGCGCGGGCGCTACGTGCCACACAAGCAAGAAACCATTGATCTTTTACGATTGAATATCAAAATAACACCTCTTATTGGAAAACCCTGCATAAATAACTTACAATTCGTAGGGATCGCTCTAAAAAATATATAGATGATCGTCACGAGTTCACCGGAATTAATTAAAATGTGATCCTCGAACAACCCCAAGTTGAGTCTTACGTTGTCTTAATGGTTCAATAAAGATTATTTTTTAAATGTGAAAACCTCGTGCTAATTGGTTAAAGGTAAACGTAACGTACTTTATAATCTACGCCTTCATATGATGGCGTTAATTAAATTATTTCATTATAATACACTTTTTGCAAGTTTTGCTTTAAAATATTAGGATGAATTATTTATTTGCGCCCGTAAATACATGATATGAAAAGGAATAAATAGTTTTTTCAGTATAAAAACTGAACTCTTTCAAGAAAGGCACACAAATACAATGTTATACTGGTGATTCAATCCAATATTGTATTTGTATGCCTTTCTTGAGAGAATCGAGCATTTATACGGACAAAACTATTTATTCATATTGCGTATGTACGGGCGCAATATCTAATCTAATATCTAATATCGTATCTTAATATTGTAAACCGTAACCTGCAAAACGTGTATTTTAATAAAATAATTAAACGACCTCTATGAACGCTTAAATTATAACGTACGTTACGTTTAAACCAATTACCCATGTAGATCGGTACCTTTACTAAGGATGTGTTTTATCGGAGAATTTGGACAATTCTTCAAATTTCAAAGTTAATTTTCAAGTTCTGTGAATGATTTTTAAAGTTCTGAGAAAGTTTTTTTTAACTTCTGTTTTTATTGTAGTTCGGTCAAGCAAAGTTGAAATTTGATGAATTGTTCAAATTTTCCAAAAAATTTTCCGTCCTAACAGATTTTCATAATGGCTGATGAATTTTATGATTTTCGGGTTTAAAATAAAATCACGGCAAGCTGCAAAAATGTGTGAACGTTGACAAGGGTACATTTGTGATAATAATACTATGAGCGGCATTCTTCATCACAGTTATGCAGTCTTTGAGAACCACGGCGAAATGGAAGCAGGAGTCGCCTTAATAACCGCGCTTACGCCTGTAACCCGATCGCCACCCAAACAAACTAGGCTTCTCCAACTGTTTCACATGTAGAATTACATAATGTGTGAAAAAATAAATATTATGTAAAAAACAACCTTCAGAAAAATGGCATAATAGTTTGGAGTTTGATTCCATAAAAACGTAACGTGAACATAAAAATTACAAAAAAATGGTTAAAGAAACTTTTTTCGATTAAAATTTTTTTTTTTGTATAACATATCTAATACACATATATAATCTGTACAGTATACGTGATATATTCTCAAAATCTTAAGGAAAAATACTTTGTAATACTTATTTATTCATTAGAATGTTATTGTTGCCAACTTTAAACGTACTGACCAGCTGTAATTGTAGTGTTTTTGGTAATAAGTTTGTAAGTGTATAATTTGTTACTATAATAGTTTTTTTTATTATTTACAATCATTGTAAAGCTGTACATCTCGACGCAGGAATTCCCTAACGGCTTATGATTTTATTGTATGACTGATGTTTAAACAAAATAATTCACGGCCATTACGTCTTAGCAATATTGAAATAAATGTTCCAATTCCATTGTTTAAGGCGCCAAAGCATGTTTCACCTGAATATATTTAAAAATAATATTGCCTATTTTAGCCCTTTGAACCAAATGTGTCGATTATATAATAAGATAGAGTGGGCTGAAGTAGACGTTTTCGTCGATAATTTATACGGATTCAAAAAAATGTTCTGCGATTGCTAAAAAATATGTTGCCCTGATTATATTATATATTTTACTCGCGTTTCTATTTGTGTCTCTTACTTTTTTGGGCTCGCTGAACAGATTTTTGTAATTGTTGTACCTATTTCTGTATTAACTGAGTTTTTATAACTGGATTGGTCTCACGTAAGTGTGATCGTCTGTAAAAACACAGTATAAAAAATAATGTTTTTTGTAAAAATAAATAAATAATTCTTAGAAAATTTATAATTTTTATATTTCTAGATATTTTGGAAATATGAGATACCTACTGAAAATTCTATAATTTCATTGTTACCTCTACCTTAAGAATTGAAAAAATAGAGGTTACTGGACCATTCGTAGTATGCACATTTAATTTACTATTTTTCAAATGCTAATATTACTTAAATTCTGCGCTTTAAAAAAATTATATGTTATACTGAACGGAAGAAAAACACAGCGGTGTATACAAAGACACAAAAATATGTAGGTAAAAAATAGAAAGACAAAAAGATAGGTTTACGTATGAACAATCAAGAAGCTCTGGAAATAAAAAATCCCGAAAAATAAATAAAACCTATTTACTTAATAAATAATTAGATTTGTCAAATAGCCGCATTTTAAACATATTTCCCTCCCCTACCTCCCCCTCGCACCCCTAACAAAGTTGAATTTCTCTCTCCCTCTTCTATTTTCATATAAATACACTGTAACTCTGTTATTGATTTGATGTTTTTATATAACCCTGATGAAAGTTCAAGGTGAACCGAAATCGGTTGGTTTCATATATTGAAAATACATACAATAAAGTGGGGTTAAAAACAAAAAAAAAATATTCTAATTATACAAAAATATAAAATAAAAAGGGATTTTTTTTAATTTCAATAATTGTCCACAGTTTGAGATTCGTCTCGGTGCGGTCCATCAGATAGCCGCGGTTACAGCGGTTGCCGCCTCGCTGACACGGCAAACAGGTTATATTATTAAAAGGCAGATATTCAGGCAGAAACAGCGTTATACGCGGGGGGATATAGCCGTAATCATATCTTGCCACCAATACGTGAGAAAAGGAGGAGTCCAACAAACCAACCAGGCAGCAAGAAGAAAAAGATATGCGACTGTCTAACTGGACGGACGCAGCAAAAGCATATGAAAATTGTCAAACCAAGCGAAAGAAAGAGAAAGAAGAAATGCCACGCTTTGTATTTGCATTTAAAAGTTAATAAAAATGAAATAATTCTAAGAAAAAACATTTATCATTTGAAAAATATTTGTCAACTTTGAATTTTTTATTAATAACATTTTAAAGTGATGTCACATAAATATTTGTGACAAGAGAAGTTCTTGCCTAATTGGGTTTATTTTGTCTATGGGTATTTTTTTCGAACTTTGGCAATATTTTGAAGGAAGGAAGTAGAGTTTTGTTTATGGTCACTTCCTCCCCGGTCAGCTGGGCTGCTGACCGGTGGATCCAGTCACTCTCCTTTAAAGGGGCTTGAATCTGAGTTAATCATGTGAATAGGAGTTATTATTTCTTTTAAAAAAGGCGCGGGGTGTTTATCCTTTCACGAATAGTTCGTGTTGATTATTATTTCTAGTGGGGATTATGGAATCCCGCTTTTCATCCAGTGTTGGCCGTTGGTCATATTTGTATACTCGTGTTTCGGAACTGAAACCGTAAATGGATCGGTCCTAGCTATGGCTAGTAGTTGATGGCTGAGTTTTCCCGCGTCGCGAAGGAACGGATTGCTGTTCCCGAAGTCTGTAAGACAAGCCTGGTCGGCTACCACGTGCTGCAGGCCTGATGCCCCTGCAGGCGTCCATTGAGGGAGTTGCTGTCCTCCCGCTGCCACTAAGAAAACGGATTGCTGTCTTGGCTCCGTTGAAGAGTCTGGTCGACTACCACGTGCTGCAGGCCTGATGCCCCTGCAGGCGTCCATTGAAGGAGATGCGTCCTCCTGCTTCCACTAAGAGAAGGATGTCCTGGCCTCCGTCCCGGGTCCGTTCCCCGCTGCCGAGAGCAAGTTTTCGTTCGCCATTCGTCGTCGTTCTTTCGTTTCACGTTAAGTTAGTTTAGTTTAATTCAAGAGTCCATCGGGTATGTGCCTATATTTATTTCTATGATTACATGTTTATCATCTGTACTCCTTTGTAGTTGCTTTGATGTTTCAACATATTTTCCATTAAGAACTCACTCTTTTATTTATGATCACTTAACTTACTTGACAGGAAATTATTCCCACAATCTTGAGATGAGATCTCAGCTCTACCGTTTCCTTTTAAACATTGGAATGTACCTACCTAAAATTGCATACGTTACATTTGGCGCTCAACGTTTAAAATATTTCGTTTTCGGTGCAGTATCCTTTTTTCTGTCATGTCAAGTTGGGTTTTCATTAATACTAGTTGATAATATTAGAGTTGAATCAATGTGTGTGCACTTAGCATTTCCATACTTACATTCACATCATAATGTCTACTATTGACCTTTAATATTAATGTTATGTTCATGTATCCTCATACATAACCTATAATAATTATGTTGTTTGCATTTTGAAATGTCATTGTATTGCAAAGAACTTTTCATTGTTTGATCATAGACAACTTATTACTGATGAAGTTAGAAGTTTTCGAGTGTTTGAGTAAATTAATTATTATTTTGTCTTAAAATATAATATCGATTGTCTATGATTCTCTTGTTGATCTATGAACAAGATTAGTTGTCAAAATTTTGAAGGTTAAAACTTGTTTCGTACCTGTCATACTGATTAGTAATAACTTGATTAAACATCTTTGTTTATACGCAATACGAATTGAATAATGATTAGTAAAACCTTTCATTATTATTTGCTACAAAATATAGTTCGGTATATTCTGTGTTATCATAATATGTGGTTTTGTTTACGTTCCTGGGTAAATACAAATTCCAACGTAAACACAATTTAAATATCCTTTTGATACTTTCGAAATACTTTGTTACAAGTTATTCGTAAGTAAATCATAATTATTGATAGTAATATCAATGTAGTGTCAAACATAATACTATGTACTACGTACAATACTTACTTTTTAAATATATTTGCACAGTAATATTCAAGTTTTTATGAATCCAGTACACATTTAAATTACGACTTTGTCAAAAATAAATTACCTACCTTATTACTATCACAATTAATATCAAAACAAATAACTTGTTTACATTCTAAAAATACCATCTGTCAAAATGTGTACATTGACATTTGTCATCTATCATGATGAAACATAAACATGCAAATAATGTTCAATATTGTTATTTTATAATGAAATACCTTTTTCAAAGAATCTTTTATATGATATTACCATTTCATATACAAAAATGGTAACGAGACTTTTCATGGTTATTTTTCAATGACAGCGCACTTCTGTCATTATTGATTATGTTGTTGTTGTGGTTTCATCTGACATTAGGTACTAGTAATTACTTCATTGTTTACAAACATTGACAACTGTTTTGCAGGTTATTTAATCGAAAATAACGACGTGTAATTTTTTAATAAAGAGCATCATCATCATCTACATCAATTATCATAACAATTTGGTTAATTGTTTTCTTTATCAATTATTATAACAATTTGGATAATTGTTTTTTTTTATTAAATTACAATAAAGTAGTTGTCCTTGATTCTTAATTGTACTTGGAGTACTCGTATATCGTCGCTTGGCGGCACTGATTTATTTGGAGAATACGTTGGCGGCACTGTTTTGACGCGTATTAGTGTAAACAATTTCTACTTGTCGAGTTGACTTGTACAGGGGGTTTGGTAATTGATGTGTTTTAAATAAATTATTATTTATATCTCATTATTACATTTAAGTTATTATTCTTATTGAAGAATAATTATTGAATTTCTAATTATCATTTTCCCCAGTTAAATTAAGTTATTGTTAAGTATAATTCAAAAACTAGCCAACGATCTTTTGCGTTCTGTGCACAAGGATGACAAGAGCTCGTCAGCGGTTACTAGCATTAAATATAAGTTTACAACAAACAACATGGACGCATGTGTGTCGCTATCTCATTGTGGACAAGATGTTAGACCACTTGTTAATATTAAAATTAAGAATTTGTTTTTTTTTTCTGGTAGATTAGTTTTGTTTTTTAAGGAGGCTAATGTTTTAGTGTGTAGGCCTACCAAAGCCTTCACATTATTGCAATATATATTATAATTCTTTTGTGACTGTTCTGTTCTCATGATTTGGAGTTTGGTACCTCCATTTCTTGTGCTCAGTACGGACACTAAAATCTAGTTTATCGACGATAAACCGTTTATTTACCCTCGGTAAACTGGAACGTGATCCTTGTGGTCACTGGCGCCCAAATTTTGTTAGATAAGTCTTTCTTTCTTCGTTACTATGTTTTTCTTGTTATTAATAACATACACTAGATTCGGGATTTTGGTTTTGGGATTTTAGTCTCAAATATTTGATTATATTGGTTATGATACACTTAGTTACTTACATGCACACACATTGATTTATTTCTTGGTTCCGTCTGTATAACGGATTATGTTGTAATGTTTTTATTTTTAAGTTTAAGCCCTTCTTTCTTTAGTCCACTGGAGGCCCTTTTATCGGCCCATTGAACCTCCAGGGAACTTCAGAATGTATATCTTGGAATTTTGTGTTTCAGAGACTTGAGCTACTTTCTGATGCACAAAAGTTCTGTTAGTTCTTTTATTGTTAGTTTGTATTTCATAAACTTTAAGTATGGTATTGCTTTCCTAAAAGTTCTTTAAATAAGTCTTAGTTCATAAGAAAGTTGTTTTGTCTCTAACAAAGTTAGTACTGCTTTGGCGTGCTTAACTAGTAATTAATTCCTTTGGAATTATCACTTTGCCTCTAATACAGGAAAATGTGTTTCTGTTTAGTTTTTAAGTCTAAATGTGATAAACATTAGAGTCTTACTGTTAATACCAGTATTAGACTATAAATTAAGTATCTCTAGTGTCATTCATTAAATTTTGGATTGATCACCCCTCGAATAGTGTCAACTCACTGAAAGCCATAGTTGATCACACAATTTTGTTTTGTTTGTACAAGAAATGCTGACGTTTTGTCTACACTTGGAGTGTTTTTTTTAAGGAATGCCAGCTTGGGTATTGCCTTGGTCTCATTTTTTTTACAAACAATGTCACTCTGTTGAGTGTTTGCTGCAGGTTGTTATATGGATTTTTGTATATCCTAAGGTATGAGCTTAACTTACTAGTTTCTGTTTTGCTTTTTAGTACCATTTGACTTTGGTCATGAACTGATTGATAAATAGATAGGTATTGTGTTATGTAAATCCTATTCTGTCCACCTTGATTGGCAGGTATTTATAGTTTTATAAACCTGACCTGATTTGACTTTCGCAAAAAGAATAATTTGAATATTATTCTTGTTTGACGACTCTGTTACTTATTGGTATTTCTTCGGAATTGTAAATCCTGGTTCAATAACGAACGATAAGAAAAAATGATGGATAAATAATCCAATACAAACCCCTACTCTGGTCACGTCTAATAGACAGTTTGTAAACTGATTCTATACTACTAATAACACAGAACAGTATTTTCTTGTGTACTAATTTTGCCTACTTTGAACTCCATTGTTCTGAATTGTAAAAAAAAAAAAAAATGTATATCTATAAAGATATTTTCATTATCTATGATTGTTTAATTTTAAGTATTGTTTAATTTTAAGTTTTGTCATAAGACTGTTAAACCGGATGGACTTAGTTAGATAGGTTTCTCATTTTGCTATTTAATTATAGCGTAAATTCAGTGTAAGTGAGGGCTGTTTAACCACCCTAAAGTGAAGCCAAATTGGCCTTGATTTCCTGTGCAAGGAAAAGTGATCTTGTTTTTTTTCTTTATTATTAAGAAATTTATTTTTAAGAAATTTAGTTTTTAAGAAACTTAATTCTAAGTTGCTATTATAACTACTAATTATTGTTTATGTTTTCATTTTTCTAGACACCTGTTGGACTCATAGTTTAGTTTATTAGTGGTCTTAGTTGTTCATGTTTGAGGGCAAACATTTTGTGGGAAGGGGGGAATTGTCACATAAATATTTGTGACAAGAGAAGTTCTTGCCTAATTGGGTTTATTTTGTCTATGGGTATTTTTTTCGAACTTTGGCAATATTTTGAAGGAAGGAAGTAGAGTTTTGTTTATGGTCACTTCCTCCCCGGTCAGCTGGGCTGCTGACCGGTGGATCCAGTCACTCTCCTTTAAAGGGGCTTGAATCTGAGTTAATCATGTGAATAGGAGTTATTATTTCTTTTAAAAAAGGCGCGGGGTGTTTATCCTTTCACGAATAGTTCGTGTTGATTATTATTTCTAGTGGGGATTATGGAATCCCGCTTTTCATCCAGTGTTGGCCGTTGGTCATATTTGTATACTCGTGTTTCGGAACTGAAACCGTAAATGGATCGGTCCTAGCTATGGCTAGTAGTTGATGGCTGAGTTTTCCCGCGTCGCGAAGGAACGGATTGCTGTTCCCGAAGTCTGTAAGACAAGCCTGGTCGGCTACCACGTGCTGCAGGCCTGATGCCCCTGCAGGCGTCCATTGAGGGAGTTGCTGTCCTCCCGCTGCCACTAAGAAAACGGATTGCTGTCTTGGCTCCGTTGAAGAGTCTGGTCGACTACCACGTGCTGCAGGCCTGATGCCCCTGCAGGCGTCCATTGAAGGAGATGCGTCCTCCTGCTTCCACTAAGAGAAGGATGTCCTGGCCTCCGTCCCGGGTCCGTTCCCCGCTGCCGAGAGCAAGTTTTCGTTCGCCATTCGTCGTCGTTCTTTCGTTTCACGTTAAGTTAGTTTAGTTTAATTCAAGAGTCCATCGGGTATGTGCCTATATTTATTTCTATGATTACATGTTTATCATCTGTACTCCTTTGTAGTTGCTTTGATGTTTCAATATATTTTCCATTAAGAACTCACTCTTTTATTTATGATCACTTAACTTACTTGACAGGAAATTATTCCCACAATCTTGAGATGAGATCTCAGCTCTACCGTTTCCTTTTAAACATTGGAATGTACCTACCTAAAATTGCATACGTTACAGTGAAAACAACTTTTATAATACCTTTGACAAATTAAGTATGTTTTTTTTTTGTTTCGTGTAAAGTGGTTATTTCAGTTCACACGGTAAATACCATCGGTTAACGATTTTAAATCTTTATCTAAGTTTGCGTTGAAAATTTTATTATTTTTAATTGTAATGTCGAGTTCTATAGTAAAATCTGAAAAGGTCTCACCGGCTTTCAAAAATAGTATATTATTTTGAAATACGTCCATAAACAGCGAATCTATTAGAAATTGAACTTGAAGCCGGAATTTTTGATGACATGATTTTATTTTATTTGAGGGGTAAGGATTTCGACTAGCAACACGAAGGTCGCGGGTTTAAATCCGGCGTGCGCAAGTACAATTTATTTGATTAATTTTATAATTTAATCAATTAAAATAATTCACAGTATACTTGCGGCACGTTCCAGAGTTAAAGATACTCTCAGTATCGCACTGGTATACGACCACGATTGAGTATTGAAAAGTTGCTTTGAAAATGGTTTTGGCCGTGTTTGGTGACCAGATCTGAATAGCCAGGTACTTTCCTACCTTTCTCTTCTAATCTCCATCCCCTCCCCACACTACGTTCAACCTCAAAACACATTGGGAGTGCCATAGTCTCACTGGCTCCAGACGCTTGGAAGGAGTTGGTTACCCTTGTTAATTTTGGGACCCTATTGGGACATTAAAAAAAGGGTGAACTGATTTCCCATCATATAGAAATGGCGCCCAACGTGGTGCCTTCCACTTTACACGACATATCCTCGCACTAGTCAATCGCTGACTAAAAGACATAGTTAAGTTAAGGCGATGCCATACGTAGTAATGCAAAATCATGTGTTTTTGGTTTGAAAATTTGGTCGCCTAGAAATGTTTCAGATGCTTAAATAAATACTGCGAGTAGAATACATCTTGGCCTTTGAAACAATCGAGTATTTTTTAGATAACTCTGTTTATAAGCCCAGAAAAAAAATAATGTTTAAGGCCTATGAAAACTGCTTTAAAGTTCAAAATCTCCTACTTACGAACCCATTTTCGGTTATGATTTTATTGTATAATGAGACAAATTAAGTTATTTATAAAATGATCTAAAAAAAATAAAATATTTATGCCTGAACATCCACAAAATAAAATAAAAGGCACTTTTTGGCCATGTTTTTTTCTTGCATAAATCAAAACAGGCGGATGGTGTTAAGCGGCAATTTAAACATTATCGCCATCTACGTAAGGTGTGTTATTGATAGCGGCTCAATTTAAAATATTACACGACGTAGTGCATCGCCTTAAGAACGAAGAAGATAGAAGTCTTGTATCATTTAAAGCACGTCATCCTAGGTGGCTAGACAAGCATAAGAGGCCGGACCAGCCGCCGCGCAGCACCTATACGTGTGATTACATTATATCGAGCTGCTCAATTAATTATTATTAAAGACGAACCGGCTAATTGGCGTTTGGTAATTGCGCCCATTATACTTCTTCCCCACGGCGTGACTTTACACGGGAAGACAAGCATTTGCCGGTGGTTAACATCAAACCGTCAAACGATGCAGTTTTTTTTTTAAATTATGTCTGACATGGTTCATCTCGGCGCTACAACCCGTGGTAGGGTTTAAACACTTACAAAAGCTCTCATCGATCATTTTTCCCCAAACTTTCAAGGATTTCGACAAAAGTAACAAGACGTTGTTCTTTTGTATGGCGACTCATTTTTAATAACCTCAATAACAGCAGAAGACAACTGTCAAACATTAGAGTTGCCAAATTAAATACAAAAATTGGAGAGAAATTTCAATCCAGCGTAACCGATGGACAAACTTTTCAGTAACTTTTAAGTAGTTCTGTAACAGTAGATCTCACGACCAAAAAATATGTTTCTAATTTTCTGCTATTTAAAAAATCAAAACCAAAATATACTCAAGTACTTAAATACCTACCAACTTAATTATAAAGCATATAATATTTAGGGTCACACTTTTAAAAAATTACAAATAAGTAATTACACGGTATCGAGTCTACAAATGAAGGTATATTATCTTCAATAATAACTTTTTTCAATTTGGGAGACGCGTTTGGGTACCACTGCTCCGGGAACCATTTATTGGATAACCAACACCTTTTCCATAGGCCACCGCAAGTGGATCGCTACGTTTGGTGACTAAGCAGGGGTGCCCCGGTGAGAGAATGCGTCTGCCCAGCTGCGTGGCGTGCCAGATCGGGAAAGGCTAGTTTATGGAGACCCTTTGACCTCTCCAACTGGTCTCTCGACCCATCGCTTTTGGCCGCAGTGGGAGGGATGTATTCATACGTCCGTCACTCCAGGACACATTGATCCCTAGATTCTAACTCTCCTTCCTTTCCTTAAAAAAGACCCACCACACAGCATCCCCAAAGATGACATATGCCCTGAAGGAAATTATTTTCGTCAGAGTAAATATATTCTAACGGTCTTCCTAAAAAAGTGATGAAAATTTCATACAACGTCATGGAACATTTCCAAAGAATTTTAAATGTGATTTTTGAAGATGTCGTTAAAACAAATACCATTTTAAGAAACTAGATAAAATTACACTTTAGATTTTGTAGTTGAATTAGACTTTAAAATTTATAAATTAGAATATTTTAATTTCCAACATGGAAAAAAATTGTAAAAGAAAAAAAAAACCCACACAAATATTTTTACTGCAAACGTCGGAAACTTGTGAAAAATTCGAAATTTAGGGAATCTGCAAGAAAACCCTCACCTCACATTTAATCTCATTTATACAACAAAAACAATATTATAATAATTCCCAGAGAATAGCAACAACAAAAAACTTTTTTTTTTAATTGTTAGCAAATTCATTGTTAGCAAAATATGAACGTTGGTTTCTGTTACTAAACTTATATTATTTACCTACGCATACATAAAAAATTAACGTTGTTAAAAAATATCGCTTTCATAGAATTCTTATTAAATTTAGGCGGTAACAGTCCAAAACTTTTGTATATTTGCATTCCATTGCATTGATAATTTTTAAAAGCGTAATTAATCATCTTTCTAAAATAGTTTTTACTTTTTCAGATACGTCCGGAAATATTACATAGATATGGATTTTATTGCAAAGCGAAAGTACCCCAACCGTCTGACAGAATATTCCGGAGCCTGAGGAGTTTAATAGATTTTCTGCCTTATAGTTAAGCCTCCGCATACTTAATTTCTACCGATTTATAACAAGTTTCTCTTTAATTCTTTTAATTCTTAAGTTATAAAAAAAAGTTATTTTTGAAGATAATATCTATATATTTGTTATGCCGAAACGTTAATTATGTAAAAATCCCTCGATAGAAAAAAATCTCAAAGTAATCTCCGAAAATTATTTAAAACATGTTTTGTTCTGTTATATAATATGCTATAGGCATGCAATTAACAGTGTATCTTTAAATGGTATAATATTATCAATGCCAAGTTGCGATGCCTACTCAGCTATTCAAAGTAAAATTAATTTTGTGGTTAACAATAAACTCACTACTGACTATTATCATAGACACCTCATTATCATGGACTTATGACAGGTCTTATACAAGTCTAGTATTAGTTCAAATATTGTTACACTTGTATATATTTCTTTTGAATTATGAATTGTCTTACTGTACTTATAATAACCATAAAATTCCATTCCACTCAATTCCATAATAAATCGCCTACATGTACTTGGTAATAAATATGTTTTGGATGAATCTATAAACATTACTAGCTTAACCTCATACAAACACTATTTAATTAAAACTGTATGTCAGCGCTTCTCAGATTGATTATAATCAAATATAGTTTTAAAGTATTAATTTATCCGTGATTTATTGTATATGAATTGTTTATATATTTATTTATATATATGTTATGGTTAAGGTTTTCACGGGTGTAAGATGTAGAATAATGTTCTCGGTTTACCCGCGTAAAGTAGTCCTTAAAAGGACTTTTTAATTTCTGACGTTTCGGACAGATCGCACTGTCCATCTTCAGAGGCCTTATGTCCTGAATTTCGTCTCAAACTGAACGCTTTCGCGTGTCTATTCGGTCCGGAAGTCAAGATACAAGTGGGTGCTTATCAATTCTTATGTCTAGGACGAAGTATGCGTGTTGATAGTGATTTGACGGTAGAGGGGGTGGGGGTGGGGTTGGCAATATCAAGCAGTATGTGTGTAGCGACCTGATTGGGTTGCTTTGAACTTGTTGGAAGTGTTTCTGAGAATTTTGGAAATGTCGGTTTTGGGTTATTTTGGTCAATTATAACTTTCCAGGTGTTGGGAATTCTAATTGAGTCATTTCTGGTATTCATATTATTTTTATGTTTATGAATTTCAATTGCTTCGCGGTAAATTCTTTTTGGCTCATTGTATATGCTAGCTATTGTTGTGGTATTATTAAAGTCCATTTTATGACCTTCATTAAGGACATGTTGTACTATGGATGAAGTTAAGCGTTTATTAGTGACATCTACCTTGTGTTCTGCAATTCTACATGATATTTTTCTGTTACACCGTCCAATATACACCTTTTCACATGCCCCACAAGGTATTTTATAAATACCATGAGACTCAAGTGCAGGAACCTCAGGCCTATTGTTAGCTCGTGTGGTTCACCCACCCAGAAATTAGCAAAATTTCTAGCCCAACGCTTTCAGCCTTTTGTTGAAAAAGCTGATTCTTACGTGCGTAATGCTGAGCACTTTACTTCAATAATTTCTAATATAACTCTAAAAAAAGGGGACATTTTAGTTAGCTTCGATGTAGTCTCTTTGTTTACAAAAATACCAATCATTGAAGCATTAGAGTTAATTAAAACAAAACTAGACGTTCCTGCTGATTTTATCACTTTGACGGAACATTGCCTTAAAAATACCTACTTTCAGTTTGAGGGACAAATACATAAACAAATCCTTGGGGCTCCCATGGGTTCCCCCCTTAGCCCAGTAATCGCTAATATTTATATGATGTACTTTGAAGTAAAGGCACTAGAGAGCGCTCCTCTGAAACCTTCACTATGGCGTCGGTACGTAGATGATACCTTCATTATTTGGCAACACGGAATTAAAGAATTAAATAACTTTCTTATTCATTTGAACAGTATCCACGAAGATATTAAATTTACCATGGAAATCGAAGAAAACGGTTGTCTCCCATTTCTCGATATTTTAGTTAAAAAGAAAAATAACGGCAGCCTTGGCCATACCGTATATCGTAAACCGACACATACAAATAGATACTTAAACGCTTACTCAAATCACAATCCATCTCAATTATCATCAGTTATAAATACCTTAGTTACCCGATCACAACGACTAGCGGACAAAGATCATATTCACGAAGAACTAGATCTTCTTAGCAGCGCTCTTCAAGCAAATGGCTTCTCCAAATATTTAATAGACAAATCCATAAATAGACGCAAAAAAACTGATCCTGAAACGGAAGAAGAACCCCCCCTTTCTATAGCGATTCTCCCATACATCAAAGGCTCAACAGATAAAATTAGTCGTATCCTCAAAAGCAATAAAATCAAAACAATTTATAAATCGGAAAATAAAATCTCATCTCTATTAAGAAGTCCGAAAGACCACATTCCACTTGAGTCTCATGGTATTTATAAAATACCTTGTGGGGCATGTGAAAAGGTGTATATTGGACGGTGTAACAGAAAAAAAATATCATGTAGAATTGCAGAACACAAGGTAGATGTCACTAATAAACGCTTAACTTCATCCATAGTACAACATGTCCTTAATGAAGGTCATAAAATGGACTTTAATAATACCACAACAATAGCTAGCATATACAATGAGCCAAAAAGAATTTACCGCGAAGCAATTGAAATTCATAAACATAAAAATAATATGAATACCAGAAATGACTCAATTAGAATTCCCAACACCTGGAAAGTTATAATTGACCAAAATAACCCAAAACCGACATTTCCAAAATTCTCAGAAACACTTCCAACAAGTTCAAAGCAACCCAATCAGGTCGCTACACACATACTGCTTGATATTGCCAACCCCACCCCCACCCCCTCTACCGTCAAATCACTATCAACACGCATACTTCGTCCTAGACATAAGAATTGATAAGCACCCACTTGTATCTTGACTTCCGGACCGAACAGACACGCGAAAGCGTTCAGTTTGAGACGAAATTCAGGACATAAGGCCTCTGAAGATGGACAGTGCGATCTGTCCGAAACGTCAGAAATTAAAAAGTCCTTTTAAGGACTACTTTACGCGGGTAAACCGAGAACATTATTCTACATTTATATATATATATATATATATATAAATTGTTGTATTGTATTTATAATAACTATTTCTATTGTTCTCTTTTATGTATTTTATATTTATATTTTTTTTATCTATGTATATTCTGTATTAATATGTAAAACAAATGTTATTTTTTTGTAAAAGCCGCTATAATCGGCGTTAATAAATAAATAATAAATAAAAAATAAATATTTACAATCAAAAATGGCTTTTACAATATAACTATTGTAAAAGCCATTTTATGGCGTTTGCGTAAATAAATAAATGCAACTAAAGCGTTTTTCGACAGATTTTTGCTCTATTTCAAAGTAGTCGGGTTTTATTAAATATTTTCACCATTATTGCTTAATTATTATCGTTTTTTTTTAATATTAGCGCGCTCCCTCTAATATTCGTTTTACATATCTCCCTTTAATTAAGCGTTCAAACCATCTTTGAACGCTTACTACGGGGCCTTAAGATATACAATGTAAACTTGGGTACAGATGTTGCTGAGATTCATTTTCTCAATAAGACAGTACTTGACTATTTGAGGTTTTACTGCTTTCACTAATAACCATTTCCTCCGCTATTGAGATGCTGTGTCGCAATTAGGACCTTCGATTGTCTAGACGCACTTTCCAACACGTTCTATCCATTGAGCCATCGATACAGCCTTTATTTTTACCGCTTTAATATAGCAACACAGTTATATGGCCCATTAAATTGTTATTTCTCCCCAAGCCAGGCTTAACCTCTGAATTCGCTACGTGTATTTACTTACATTGTCTTTGCAGGGCTCTTTTTGCTTACAGCCTTACTAAAGAAAAACCACTTCACATACACATTTTGTTACATATTGTATAATCACTGTGAAAGTTTAGATGCATATTGGTACTAATAAAAAATATCTTTAACTGGGCTCCAAAAGACCTGATAACGTTAGATTTTTCTCAGATTGACAAGAAATTCCACCTTTAAATGGCCACCTTTGTCTTTGTAAATGAAATTACTGATGGGGAAAAAAAGGGAAAAAAGTTATTACATACGTTATTGTCACCATACTTTTTGGTCTTTCATCACATAAAAATAATTTGTAAAAAAATCACAAATTGCGGTCGGAACCTTTGTTTTCATAGAAGTTTACATTTAAATTCTTATGTGGTTAATTTCTAGATTTGAATATAAAGCTTTTTTCTTTCTAAAACCGTTTAGATCATATTTCTCACCATGACAGTAAGGGAGACAACGATTTGAGACTATATGAACTGTTCACAAAAGCGAATAAATTACCCTGAGGGTTTTAAATAATATAAAATAACTAAATTTTGTTGTTTTATTTTGTTTTGTATTTGATAAAAAATATCAACATGTTTCAATTAATTCTCGGGTTATGAATAACCCGACAATATTTGAAAATTTCCTACTACCATCACGGTAAGTGGAAAATGTGTATTGTGATGGAGGCCGGCCGGCCGAATAAATTAACTCACGACGCCTGGGTTGGGACCCAAACGCGCTCTCAACTCAGTCACTGACCGGTCATTTCTATCCAATGGTTTCTTCATCAGTACTATAAAATAATACATATTATAAAAATAGACTAATAAATACCAATATAGGTAACACAACTTAGAAACAAAGCATTTGACATAAGTAGAGGGTTGAAATTATAATATACAAATAAATGGGATTTCAATAAGTCAACTTTAAAATTTTATAAATTTGAAAAAGTGTATTGATAACTGAATATTCTTTTAAATAGCCATCTATTCAATTTATTTTCACATCAATAACTTTTAAAAAGTTGTACTTTTTTTTATTAGCGACCATGTAGTTAAACATGTGAATATACAAAATGTAAAGGTGTTTATAGGAATATTGAAATGTTTTTCTTTTCTGTTTTAATTTTTTATTTAGATTTCTTGGTTGATCCTTAAATCTTATCAATAATCTTTTAATTTATACCCGTCACATTTTTAATAGAATAATAATTATTGTTTATAATTTTATATTTTTTCATATTAATAACTAATTGATCACCGCTGATTGTAATATTTGTTGTCTATAGGTACATAATTATTTGTGTATTCTTGTTTGTCTATTCTTATACTACGTAAACGGCGCGAAAAGCAGCTTGCGGTTGCTTTGTTCCTTTCCCATAATTCTCGTACTTATATTTAGATTTTTTTTAATATACTTAGGAAACCATTGGTTTTGAAAGATGTTGATAGTTTTTATTAAATAGTGGTGTAGAACGTTATTTTATTTCATTAAAATGACGCCAAACAGTGATTATGCTGTTATTGAAGAAGTGAAACTCTATTTTTTGTCTGACTCATTTTGTCTATCATGAATTAGTTAGGCTCGGCGTCCACTGTACCGCGCCAACGTATCCGTCACCACTGGTTGGCGGCCAGTGTGCGCCCGGCGGGTGGTCGAATGAACCCTTGAGAATATTTTAGCCATTCCAAACTTGTATGTAAGAGTGGTAATAGAGCTGTGAAGTGGTGCTACACCTTTGGTGTGGGAACTGATTGAATAAACTATGTATTCTTGTTTTAAACCGAAGTGATAGCCAACAGTTCTAATTCTTGAAAATGATATGAGGTTGTCTCCTATTATGAAATTTCATGTTATTTACACATTTATGTTATTAATTGGAGCATGTTGAGAACAGAATTTTTCTGCACTTTATCGCACTGCCATTCGAATTATGAATTATCGTACTGCGTGTGACCACCGGACACTTGCATATATTTTACGAATGTTCACTTTAAAACCAAATAAATTCATCATAACGTTATAAACTCTTTAAATATAATACATTTTCGTAACGACAAAACAAATTGGAATACAACCTCAATATTCATTGACTGCTTTTTTTTAAACTAAAAATTCAGGTATAGAAAAGAAAAATAACTATAGATTCGGAATGATCGGGAAGAAGAAAAAATATGAAAAAATTTCAAATGATAAATAAAATTGCACTTAATAAAATGATAATTATAAAAATTGAAACCGCAAACCTAAGGCCCGAAACCAAAGCAAAAAACAAACAAAAAAATGTATATTTTAAAAAGCTATATTTTTTGCATTTTGTATGTAGTGAGTATCTATTCTAAAAAAATATTCCATTACATACGTACTAATAATATTTGGACTTCACAACATTGAGGCCTAGCCCACGAAAATCTTTAATTAACTTCCTTAACATTTAAAGGGAGTCATTTAGTTTGACCAAACTACATGTTCTTAAAAATCTCGTACAGTGAGTTCTGAAGTCAAGAATTTTTCACAACTTTATTTTGTGCGAAAATTCTAGGTCAAACAACTATTATCAGTCCTTCGCGAGCTCTGGAATTTTGTAGTAACCATAATTTTGCAATAACCATAATTTTGTAGTAACCATAATTTTGTAATAACCATAATTTTGTCAAAAAAATACAATACGACGTTTTCATGCTCAATTGTTAGCTATAAGGAAAAGCAATGGTGCATTAAAGCTGGTTTCTTAAGAACTATACTATCTAGATATAAACACATCCTAATCGTTTAGTAGCTTCGTAGACCTACGCGTCGGGTTCCCACTCGCGTCGTGGGTTAAATTCATCTACTCCCTCACCATTGCCTAAGTATCATGGTCATTTTCCGTTTAAAATGACGGCAGTACGAGGTTTTAAATATTTTCAAGAAATAAGTAATCAAATTCAGAAAAGTGATTATAGATTTTCACGTACTATGTAGACCTATAGCACTACCTCCTTCATTAGCCAACGTTTCGGACAGCATAACAGTGTCCATCGTTAGGACAGGATGGGATGTGTCACATATGCCGAATGGTTGGCTAAAGAAGGAGGTAGCGCACGTAAATAATATACTATGAACCTTAGAAATGTTTGCCTTTCTTAAAAAAAATACTTAAACAAATATTAATCATTGAAGAAGAAAATAATACTAATAAATCTAAACGAAACAGGAAACAGAACAAGACACAGAAAAATAAAAAGATAACGGTCACAACTATAAAATATCTAAAGCTCAAAAACTTATAATAAAGATTATCCTCAAACTACCAATCACAAGCAGTTCGGATGAAATCTTTAGGAAAATCTGTGTTATGGACATAAGGCAACTTTATGCCAAAAACATACTAACATACCTCTTCAAACACAAAACTACTTTTGACAATATCCAAACTGCTCGTGATACTAGAACCAAAGGACATAATTTCTTACAAATCCCTTTCGCTAAAACAACTTTTGGCCAGAGAAATTTTAGATATTTTGCAACAAGGCTATATAATGCTCTCCCACTAGCCATTAGACTGAACGATTTTTTTTTGAAATATAAAACAGACATCAAGTCTTGGATCATCAGCCAAGACAGATCCAAGATCAAAAATTTTATAAAAATCCCTTCATAAGTATGTACTCCAACTAGATGCTGATTAACAAATTTATCATTTATTATTATTATTTATTATTTTTTATCTTTTTCACAATGTCATTTAATGTAATGAAATATTTTATGTATCAAAAAATATGTAAACATTAATTTATGTATCAAATACGTCTGTCTCGACACAGGTTTATCCTAGTGAGACAGACATCGAAAAAAAACCTGTAAAAAACTTTATATTGATAATAAAAAATAAAATAAAATCTTGGGACATATTTATAAATAGGTCCCAATGGTCAAGTTGGTTAAGACGCCTGACCCGGTAAGACAAGAGATCCTGGGTTAGATTCCTTTAGATGTATTAGTATTATCTTCATCTATTGTTCATCTATTGATTAAAAGTTGTTCCCAAATATTGATCTCATTACATTTTAGACTAAAAAGGTTGTCAACCCCACAAAAATAATTTCCCAAAATAAATGGACCCATTAAAAAGTGTATATTATGATTGACGTAAAATTTCACACGCCCGTATCATGATTATTTCTACATATTTTTACTATTACTTCAAAGAATGTTACCGCTATCTTTCTCAAAATTACTTACAGGCGACATTATTGTTCAAGTTCCCACCGGATTCAAAATACCTTCTGTTTGTCTAAGTTCAATTACTAGACTTGTATAGACAAGTTTAAACAATAAGCTGACCAATTAATCGACCATGACAATATTATTCAACAGGGGTAGGCAGAAGGTGAAATGGAAGAAACCACAAGAATGCAAAGAATCCATCAGAATCCAAACGTTGGTTACTTGACTTGGTGATCAGATTTGAGTAGCCAGTTACTTCTTAGCCCTTTTCTTCGCATTTCTTCACAGGATTATTTATTGACCCGATTCTAAAAATTTAATTTTAAACTAATTTACAGTACTTAATAGGGTTAAGGTGAAACTTAATGCCAAAACACTATTTTGATGAATATTTATAACGAATTGGTGTACATTATGAATACCAAAAAATATGCTTTAGATAAATTGAAGGTTTTCCTATCGTTTCGCTCGAGTAGAATACAAATAAAAAAATAAATATAAATGTAAACTACTAAATTTTTTTTAATAGAAATGTTTGAACGCGTAAAGGAAACAACTTTTAAAAAATACAGTATTATAGCTAAGATTTTCTGTGACAGTTTCATTTGATTACCTTTTTGCTTTCTTATAAAGTTATTTACAAAATAAATAAAAACCAGTTTGTGCTTGAAATCGAACGTTTCTAGACTCCGTTTGTCAAGCGATTTTAATGCCTATTACATACAATATAAGGTATAACAAGAATATACACATTTTTGGCTTGTAGCTTCCTCTTAAGTTAATAGTGCCCTCTCGAGAACGAGATTTATAGGTCCCAAAATACTTAACGACCAACAACGTAGAATAACCAAAACCGGCTACTTGATTGAATACAATCCGTAAAATACTACAGGAGTTGACTAAGCTAAAGACATTAAAGGCTATTGTAAACTATCCAGAGATGCTTTGGGGACCTACCCAATAAATAGGAGCAGTGGGGGTTCGTGGCCTTACATACAATTGGAGATTAAAAAAAGACAAAAAATTCCCTCGTCTATAAATCCTGTGTTAAATTTTTTCACAATTATATATTTTTTAATTTTTTTTTTATTTGTATATGTAAAGTAAACACACGATTATACATATATTATACACGATATTCATTGAACATTTTAATTACCCAGTTAGTAGAGAAATCTCGGGTCTAACTGGGGAGCTAGTCTATTTACTAATTAAATACATAATATTTATAAATAATTAAGGTGGTCATAAATAGTAGGCATCGTTATTACAACAAAAATACAGTATCTTAGTATTAAAAAGACAAAAGTAAAAAAAAAACATAACAGTACATAAATAAATTGCAACAATGTATGTACATGTATATGTATCTGAAAATCATCGATCATTGTTTAGGTTTTCTGCAAAAAAAGTAATGTTAGTTGTTTTTTAAATTTTGATTATTAAAACATGTATAAGAGAACTAGAAACAAGAAACAATTTGGCCAATCATCAAAACATGTGTGGCTAATGAATATAATGTCGTAAGTGTAAAAAACATGTTTATAACACGAAAAAAAATTTACGCAAGAAAAAGTTCGTTTCCACTTAGCAATTTGTCAAATTAACGCAAGATAAAATTTGTTTCCCCTCAACAATTTGTTCGCTTTTGGAAAAAGCTCATTTGGTCTCATAGAAATCGTTGTATCTCCCTCTGTCATGGTCAGGAATGTGATATAAACGATGTTAGAGAGAGAAAACAATTTTTTTATATTATTAATGGATAGTATTTTAGATTTAAGCTGCTGCCACACGCAAAGCTCACATCAAAAGTTAATGTACAGCGCATCATCTTTTCTACCGACACACGACGCTAATATTTCTTCCTATGGTAGGAGAGGGGGTCAGTTGAATTCGGGAGCGGCCGAGGAACATAATTTCATCTGTCAAAGTGACAACTTTACTTACTGACAGCTTGAGCACGTTTTCGAAATGGATGATACTTGTCGCCTATTGCTAGATCTGTTGGACAGCTCATCCTCAGATGATGATGCCGCCAACTATATAATTATAAATGCTATTTGTAAACTTTTTAGATTTTAAACAATCTGCGCGTAAATAGCGCATTTTCACATAACCTGACATAACCTCTCCGTCGAATCAGGAAATTCGCAGTTCGCACGCCGATCGACGAAAGCGACATATAATAAATTATTGTAAAATAAGCTGAAGTCGATTTCCAAAAATGTCGAAGGCAAAGGCGGCAAGGACCAACACCAGGGCAGGGAACGAGAAGAGAGCACGAGAGCTGACGAGAGCAAACCAGATTACCCAGGAAAACAATTGAAAACAATCAACAAACGAACAAACTAGAAGCTTCTCTATGTAGGTATCAGGCCGTCCAACTTTATCAAAAAACCGAATGATATTACCATATAAACATACTGAGTTAAAAATATGATTAATTTTGAAAGGGCGAAAATTTGTTTACTTCAAATTCAAATATTGATTATATTTATATTTTAAATATATGTTAAGTATGTTTGCCAAATAAAGTTTTTTTTATGTTTCTAAATTTACTGGCACACATGACGATATGAGCTAACATAATAAATAAGAAATGCATTATTAGGCTGCTTATGTCATGGCTGTCAAAGGGAACACGGAACTTAGTCGGTAGCTCCGTAATTAAAATGACCCCCTCTCCTTTTTACGGCGGAGAGGGGGACGCATAACTTTTCAAATATCGCGTCGGGAGCGGTTACGTAAAATAAATTCGGTTAGCGAAGTTCAGAACCACACTTATAGCGCGTTATCTTTTTACGTGTGTCGGGTCTGTATGGGATTGTATGGCGAGCGCTATTGTGCTTTATATTATCTGTTGATGTGAGCTTTGCGTGTGGCAGCAGCTTTAGTCTTTCACCTGCTTTCAAATTTGGAAACTATTTAAATAAAATAGTGTCAACCGGGATTATTTCTAAATAAATTATGGACCTGACAGACATTTTAAAGTAACTCGACGACAAACCTCAAAACTCCATGGTTAAAAAATGAAATGGTATACAGAGAGGATAGAAAACCACACATCATCACTTCATCCTGTTAAAATAATAACTTCATGAAAACAAGAACGAAAAACAATTATCTAGAATCTAGATCTCATTAAATCATCGCTTGACATCCAAAGCGCTGCAAGTCAAAAATTACGAAATTAGCAATTTAGAATTCTTGACGAATTTAGACACGGACGATAATCGCGCTTCGGGATCTCGAGCGCAGTAATAATGGGACTCTTGCACAGCCATACATCATGGACTTATCTCCGTGGCCAATCAGCCGTCAGACTGACTGTCCAATGTCTGCACCGCGCTAATTTCTGGATACTGCAATAATAATAATTAATTATTGTCATTCTCGTTCAGCTGCCGGTTTTAATAATCAAATGTGATGGAGAAAAGGAGCCTAAGTCTGAAAAGCGACAATTTTGTGATATTATGATGTTTCTAGCGCAGACCAGTGAAAAATCACGGGATATTATGAATTTTTAATTCGTGACAAATCAGTTCTGTAGGCTGGTACTTTATTGCTTCCAATTATAAAAATGGTATCAAATTTCACGCCGGACTACCGACTGACGCACAGACAACTAAAATAAGTATTTTTGACTAGCACTGACCCGTGAGAAATCACGGGATATTATAATTACGAATTTGAATAAGACAATTAACATAATTTTTTGTATAAGAATTAAATTTTTTTTTTTTTTTTATTTATTACATTTATTATATAAGTACATTTTTGTTTGTTTGTTACAATATAAGATAAAATATTTCAGGACCCCTCTTCCATAGAAGCATTAGCTTGTGGCTGGAAGAGGAGTGTACATTGTTTTATTGCAATAAGTAAGTAATTAAAAATTAAATGATTTTAAACTTATTTAAATGAAGTGAGTTATTTTTCATGAAGTGAGTTATTCTAAAGATTAATATTATTATTATATAATTATATAATATTATAAATTTTAGGTAGATATCTACTTTGTCGCGTGTCTAAATCATTCCCACAATCAGTTCCAATTTTTAAAACGACACTTATAATTTCATAGCAAATTTGAGTTCATTGAACCTGATTTCACTGGGGCAAGATACCACGGACAACCAAAAGGTGTTTTATATGGACTATAGTCGTTAGGTACTCTATTATTTGTCTTTTCTTACATTTGACAGTTAATAATAAACGTAACGTACATTATAATCTACTATCAAGCGTTCATAGACGGCGTTAAATTAATTATTTTCTGAAAATACACTTTTGTAAGTTATGCTTCAAAATATTAAGATGAATTATTTGTTTTCGCCCGTATATACGCAATATAAATATGAATAAATAGCTTTGTATAAAAACTCAATTTTTTCAAGAAATGCATTCAAATGCAATATTGTATCGGTGATTCAATTTAAAAGAACTGAGTTTTATACGGACAAAACTATTTATTCATATTCATGTTACGTGTTACAGGCGCAACAAAAAAAAATATTATTTTTAAGCGTAACTTTCAAAAAGTGAATTTTCATATTATAATTAATTTAATGCCATCTATGAACGCGTAGATTATAACGCACGCCACGTTAACCCTTAAATGGATTATATGAATCACCAGTTATTTCCTGAGAATTTAGTTAGACCCTTTGTCAAACAAGATAACATATCTAATACTATCTTTACAAAAGCCATATAGCTATTTGGATTACAAGCATAATATATGTTGTGTTCCCACAAACAGTTCTCCAAATCGTCGTGGAAGGAGATTTTAAAGAATAAGTTAATTATATTAAATCAGGGATTTATTCAATACTTCGCGTATTACAAAGGTGACTTCGATGGTCGATCTAACTAGGAGATGGCTAAATGAGATCTGCAAACACCATGTTTGTCTGGAAGCAGCCTAACTGGTCCTGGCGACTACTGACTACTAGCTGCCATCTTGCGGACTTCCAAGCAAGCTCTTTGCACTGCCCTCTATGAGTGGATCTGTGAAGCTCTAAGCTAACTCACTTCCCAACAAAAATGTAGATACAAACAAAATAGTCATGCTTTGTGTTTCAAAGTTAAAATTAAAAGCGAAGTTGTGAACAGAAAATGTTTTCGTTGACTTACAAGCCAGACAGAAAAGCTTTGAAAATTTCATGACATAATACCAGGCTGTTAGAGAATTTAGCTGCTTCAGCACATTATAACTGTTAACACATTATTTACTTTATAGTTAAGATTATCCAAAATGAAAAAGTTTTGTATAATGTCAAGCAACAAAGTGTGTGCTTTCTTCGTTAAGATTATCTTCTATCTGTGGATTTCATTTGTATACGATTCTACAGTTTTATTCCGAGATTGATGAAATCTTGTACACTTGACCTTCAAAACAGGAGAAAGGTCACTAAATTTCGAAAAATTCTGCGTGAAGCCCGGGCAACACCCGAAAACTCAGCTAGGTTCGTATATATACGAGACAACTGGCCACGATATGTTCAACGCGTGATTTTTCAAATGTAAAAGTAAGTTTTCGGCTGCAATAAAACGACATAATTTTCAACACGTATTTTTTGGACTTGCGTCGCTCTTTTCTTCATTCCGGACAATTATAATAATTACGTCCACTAAACTAAAGCAACCAAATCAATTAGGAGCTGCGGACCGCGCGTCGCAGGCGGACCCGACATTCTCAGATCGGAGATAAGACGGAAACTCCGGAGACATTGCTGGTAAACCTAGCAAACAGAACCCACTCTTCAATGCCGCAGGAAAAACTACTGCTGTTTGATCATGAATTACTACGGATATGATTCGTGATTTTTCCGGCCAAAAGGATTATAGTGATCAATTTTTGGGTTATTGTTATTATTTTTTTTAATGTTCCTCTTCTATAGAAGCTGGTGCTTGTATCTGGAAAAGTGGTGAGCATCAAAGAATATTCAGTGTTTGTAATAATGAATATTATAATTTATAATTAATTAAAAAGATAGTTTCATCATTTAGGTATTTTTAAATTGAACTTCTCTTTAATTGCTTTTAGTAGGTGTTTATCGTTTTCTATTGTTCTGATATTTTCGGGTAGACTGTTGAAGTATTTTTTCCCTAGATATATGTAATGATGTTGAGAAAAAATTGGCGTTTCATTTTTGTGTTGGAAATATATGTTTTTGACGAGTACGACTTTCAGTTAAAAAGCTGTGATTGTGTTTTTATTTTATTATTTGAGTTATTATATTTTTTTGGACAAGATATTTGGGTTACACACATAATGAAAGACAATGTAACCGTCCGAAAAATCGACTAAAGGAGGAAGCGCAAAAATAAATCACGATTATAATTTTGGCCGTGCAAATCTCAAATCATTTAGAATAATAATGATAACTCTCATATTCAAATGTGGTTATAACGGTTTTAAGTGTTTTATGGTATTTTTTAATTTCATTTATACTATACGTTTATTCTGACGAGGAAGACGTTGGTTTTGAAACATGTCCGATCCTTTTTGATTAAATAGTGTATACAAAGTAATTTAAATCAAAATGCCGCTACAAAGAGAATATTTAATTATTGAAGAAGAAATTTTTATAGTGATTTGAGCAAAAGTTTATTTTTTCTAGTCGTGTTTAGCTCCACACAGGAGGCCCTGAAGAAAATAATTTTGGGATGCTGTGTTGAGGGTCTTTTTAGGGAATGAAATAAGGAAGTTCTGGAAAGGAAAAAGGCGTGAGGTGTGGGTAGGAATCTGGCAGTCAGTGTGTCCAGGAGTGACGGACGTATGAATCAATCCCTCCCACTGCAGTGCAAGGCGTGTTCCGAGTGATGCTGGAGATATCAAAAGGTCAACCGGTCTCTCGCGATCTGGCCTGCCACGCAGTTGCTGGGCTGGCACACCCGCCATCAAGACCACCCGGACAAACCTCACCACACGAACCCGGGCACGCCCGCAAGTTCACAAAACGTAGCGAACCACTTGGAGTGACCTATGGGCCCTATGGCAGAGTATCTAATAAATTGTTCCTGGGGTGGCGTTATCCATAGCCACAAAAATGGAGTTATGTGAGCTATAATATGTTAGGAAATTACTTTTTAAGACATACTGCACAGGCATATACCGTGTACCCCTGAGCTGTAGACATTATACCCAGCGGCGCATTGGGACAAGCTGAGGGTGTGCAAGAACAATGCACAAACTCAACATATATATATATATTATTTTTATAAGCAATAATTGTTCGCCTGAAACACTCATCCACATTGAAAAAATCTCCTGATAAAAAATACATGACGCCAACGGGACATGTATTAAATACATATTAAATACATGTCCCGTTGGCGTCGTGTATTTTTTATCAGGAGATTTTTTCAATGTGGATGAGTGTTTCAGGCGAACAATTATTGCTTATAAAAATAATTGTTATCCTTTGTGCTATGCATAAATAAAATCTTGTCTTAAAAACATTAATTTATCAAAAAAAAAAAAAAAAAAAAAAAATATATATATATATATATATATATATATATATATATATATACATATATATATATATATATATATATGTATATATATGTTACTTCCAAGGTTCTGCAGTGAGTCCAGGATGTTCACTGGAGGGAGGGTGCACTCATTCCCCGCTTTACTTCGCCACCGACTTCTGGGACAGGACACGGAACTCAACCAACGTCATTGTCGTGGCTGCATCCGAGGACGATAATTTAAGGCGATGCACTACGTCGTGAAATATTTTAAATTGAGTCGCTATCAATAACAACCCTTACGTAGATGGCGATAAGGTTTAAATTCCCGCTTAACACCATCCGCCTGTTTTGATTTATGCAAGAAAAAAACATGGCCAAAAAGTGCATTTTTTTTATTTTGTGGATGTTCAGGCATAAATATTTAATTTTTTTTCGATCATTTTATAAATAACTTAATTTTCCACACTATACAATAAAATCATAACCGAAAATGGGTTCGTAAGTAGGAGATTTTGAACTTTACAGCAGTTTTCATAGGCCTTTATACTATTTTTTTCTGGGCTTATAAAAAGACTTATCTAAAAAATACTCAATTATTTCAAAGGCCAAGATGTATTCTACTCCAGTATTTAATTAAAGCATCTGAAACATTTCTAGGCGACCAAATTTTCAAACCAAAAACACATGATTTTGCATTACTACGTATGGCATCGCCTTAAGTAAATCTATTTATAATACATTGGCATATACATTAAAAAATAACGAACTAAATGACACATCCCCCATATATACACGCCTAGCTATATTATGATGGTACATGTAATGTATAAAATAAGGTGAATTAATTACTATATCTCCTGTAATTTATATAACAATATTTTTTTGAAAAAATATTTAAAAAACATTTATATGTTATGGTTAAGGTTTTCACGGGTGTAAGATATAGAATAATTTTTAATTGAAATTGGGGTTTGGTTTTTTGGGTTTCATTTTGGTTTTGATTTTTGTATCGAACAGACACACGAAAGCAATCAGTTTGATAGAAAACTCAAAACATAAGGCCTCTCCTATTTTACGTAACGTAGTCCTTTTTAGGACTACGTTACGCGGGTAAACCGAGAAAATTATTCTACTTATACCTATGTATTTATGGTCTGGTTCCAGCTTAAAATATAGAATAGTTTTGGACCCGATACGTTGCCTGTTGTCGAGATCTAAATAATAAAACAAATTTCAACCACTAGATTTTTTTTTCAGTTTTCTCATCCGAAAATACACACAACCACAAGTTTTAATTAGCCTACATAGAAGGCGGTCTGTGGTAGGACAATGTCTTATATTATAAAATGCTTTCCAAACGGTTTGGTATAATAGGTGGAAATAGGTGGTATGCGATAAAAACTTTGATAAAATAAACGCGTAGATCCAAAGGTTCATTTACTTGATTGGTGAACGCCTGTATGAAAAGATCTTCCTCTCCAAAAAGAGCAAAGAACTTCTTATCTGAGGACGCGTTATGCATCTTTTCTACCCATCCTTCACAGGTGTATAATCCAATGTAATCCACTATCTGACTATCTGGTACAGTGTATCTGTAAATTGTACACGGTCGGGATAAAATTGGGTTATTCATCATGGGTGCATTCCTTCGGGCGACACTTTTATGTCTACCGTTTGATAGTCTACTAGGTGTTTCAAAAATAATATTAAATTCTTTTAAGCAAGGTAAAATTTTAAATATCAACGTTTGGAGATACCCAGTGCCAGTAGTCACCAAATCAAAATATTAAGAAATTAAAAAAAAACAATAACAACATATTATACAATTACTTTTGGTGAATTGCCAATATTTACGAACGTAACAATCCTGAATTACTTTGCACCATAGACATATGAATATTAGTAGACCTGCCCTAAGTGATTAAAAGCGTATTATCCCCACTCCCCATACCGGTTCCATTGGAGCCGGCTGTGCTCGCGTATGGCCTCAAGTGAAATTTGAAAACGTGACGTCATCATTCTTGTGCGAACTATGGTCGAGGCATCATCGGTTCATTTTACGAAATAACACGGCAAAATGTTGACTTGTACTATGAAAACTTGTAAAAATAGATGTGAAAAAGAGAATAAACCCAATTGTCGTATTACATTCCATATATAAGCATTATTTTACTTTATTTTAAGCATATTCACATCGTATAATATAGATCAGTTTTAGAAACATATACTATCACATCGAGAAACGTCTGGACGCGAAACACAAAGCTGGTTGGTTGCTGGGAAGTAAATTATGAACATTTATAAAAGTGTCTTAACTAAATACTTAAACGAAATATTCGACTCTGAAAATAGAACCGAATTTTTTTGCCGAATTTGGATTTCGCAAATTTGTTCATAACGTGGCGAGTAATTTGCGCTCCCATGTAAAAATGTCTATTCATTCAAAAGCAGATTTTACTTTTAAGAAGTAAATGATGATATTATAATGCGAGATGCCTATTTACTGTCAGATTGATTTATTGACGAATCACAGTCAGCCTTACGCCCTTCGTTCTTCAACAGTTGATTTTACCCCTCGCCATTATCTTCTCGTCTATTAATTCCTATGTCTGTGCTTTGCACACTCTTCTGTAACTTGATTTATTTTCTTAATAACTATTTGCAGTTCCCGGCGTTGACAGGAACTTTCTCTTGTTTTTAAGTTCAAGTGTGCAAAATTTCATCAATCTCGGTGTTGACGCAACTATTAATCTTCCTTTAACATTGTCCTTGCATTTTCACATCCTATTTACATACAAGTACCTATCATTATCTGACTTTACCTACGTGTTTGTGTGACATTTTACAACAATAAAAGTGATTATCAAAGCAGTTTATTGATATAGCCTGTTTGATGAACATTTATTTGTGATCAGTGCTGTTATTAATATCAACTCAGGATAGAAGGCCTGTGCAGTGAACATATTCCCTCAGTGTGTTTCGTATCCAACCTGGATGTTATGGAAGCTTGTGCGTGAAATAAATCACATCTCCTGTGAGTGAAACCAACCATCATCATCTCTGAAGAACATCAAAAGGGTAAGTCGGATTCCTTCCTTACTCCATGTTCACCATCTTCAACCATAGTTGTGTCAACTTCCAAGTTCACAATTAATATTTTACAGGGCACTCTTGATTCGCCTATTGCGATCAGACTCGGAATAAATCTGTAGATTTGTATACAAATCAGATCCACGCCGACACCATACGGAGTTTAATTGAAGTCGATGTAATTTTGTATTATATATTTTTTTAACAGTAACATTTTGGGACAGTAGTGAATGGTAGAAGAAATCAGAGACGCCCGAGAAAGACATTAGGAATAGCGAAGCATTATGGGGTCCAGTTTATCAAAACGTATTATAAGTGCATTTTGTTGAAAATCTGTATTGTAACATTGGGAATTCACACGGAGAAAACTTACTGATATGAAATATTGCTAATGTATTAAAACTATTTCGGCTAAAAACGGGACTGCATGACCTTAAGAAATTAATCGACAGGTTTCCTATTAAATTTTTAGTAAAATACCATCGTATTATGACGATGTCGGAACACGTGTTAATCAAATCTTAATATTTTTAACAAAAAATAAATAAAAAATCCACACTCCGTCACTGTCATTTGCATTGTTTCTCGTGTTCAACAGCTGTTATTGGCAAGTGTTTCAAAAAGTGTCCCCGCTCTTTCGTACACACTAAATAATAATAGTTAAAAATGAGACGAATGGTGCCGTGCCATTTCGTTGTGATTGTAAAAGCGCGCCAACGTAGGTACGTACGTACATTATTCAACGAAACTCGAACAAAATATTGCCAGATGGGTTTTCAAACTTTGAAAAAGGATAAAACATTGGTGACATGTGGTGAAAATATGAAAAGTAAATTTTTTATTAAAAAAAAAATGTTGCCGGACAGCAAAGTGCCCATAACATTTTTTTCTCAAAATGTGCTAAGGAATAGCTGGTTAAAGTTTGTCGGGTACGTGCCGATACATCCTGTATATTATCACGCATGATCACGTGTTCCGATATATTAGGAATGTACTAAAAGTTTAATAGGAAAAGGCCTGCAATCCCGTTTTTAACCGGATTTTAATAAATCAGCAATACTCATTTTTCTCCGTGTATGAAGGGCAAAACAAAGTGGTTCGTATATTCACCGACAAGTTTATAAATCCTAACATGTCTGTACATCTTGTAAGGTTGTGCATCTAAATGAATTATAATTATAACTCCATCAGTGGTGGCTTGTACTCCCAAAAATGGGTGGTGGGCCAAAAATATTGCCAGTCTATCCCTACTTCAGGTCAGGTAAACTTTCAGCGATGAAGGGCACTAGCAAATAGCAATTTTGAAGCTTATACCGCTGGAGTGATCAATATGCGAGCTGGAAACTAAAGCTGCGCTATCTCGCCGTAGAGATTAAGAGGCATCGGCGAGCGCCGTTCAAGTTTCGGAGAAATTCAATACTATGGTCAGCATCCACGCTCTACGCATATAGATAAATTGGTGATCCCGGGTGACGTTTCTCGATGAGCGATATGGAATTCGCTCGCACCACATGACTTACGACACGTGATACAAAAAACTAAAATTCTAGCCGGTTGAATTTAACTTCATTTTAATAGAATTCTTAGAGAAAAAATAAAGCATTACTCTTATTACTGTTCTTTGCTTTGATTTTTATCAGTTAGTTTGGTTATTTGCGGTGATACATTTATATATGACGGTTGATAATTATTAATTTAGATTGACCGAAATTTTGGAAGTGCTTTGCTCCAACAAGTGTTATAATTGTCAAACTATTTATTATTTTAATTTAAATACAATTTTTTTTCTATTTTAAGTTACTAAAATATTGCCGTTTTCCGAAAACTTCATTTTGAAAGGCGTATGTAATACACGAATATATATTTTTTTAAATACAGAATTATGAAAAAGCTCTATGAAAAGTATATGCTAATTCTTTTCCAGACTGCAGAATATAACGTTTGCCACCGACTTTTCTATGCCATACGAATTAAAAGAGACAGAATTCTAAATCTAGGAATTGACTTAAAATATTAAATATAATACTAAATGTTTCCAAGTAAATACATACCGAATGCACTCCGTCCGTCATCAAATATGCAAATCTCCTTCAAACTACTCGGGCAAACACTGGCTGCGTTTGGCTAAGCATTTGTGTTCGTGAAACTGGAAATTAATTCCCAAGGCTTAGCGTCCATAGTTACAAGTTTACTATGGCAAAGCCAGGAACTGTTGTGTAGGATCTAGAGGTCAAAATCAAAATCTAAGACCAGACTTAGTTATTTGTTGCAAGACAGGGGAGTAAGCTGCTTATCAAACTAAGTATTGAATACTGAAGACAACGGAGGATAAAACGCGCTCAAAGTAATGTGATGTGAATATATGAGAGAATCCTCGCTTCTGTAACCACGACGTAAGACTAAGTTTGAGAATCATAAAGGTTCGTTGGTGTGTTTGCTCTATTATGATACATTCAAACAATCCAAAACTCTATGACTAAGCTTTAGGTAAGCAATATCGTAGAGTCATTTCCGATTTAACCTGTTTGTCTAAAATCATGAATTCAACGTTTGATACCCCTGATTTATTATACGTAATCTCTTTTCATACTCCAAGCAGGTCAGTCACAAGACAGTACTTACCATATTATTGTAGCAATTCTATATCAACGTCCCAATATTACACTCCTATGCGACGGAATCAACAGCTAGGAAACAAATACTTCGATGTTGTTGATGTATTTAGTACATCAATTTGAATATATAAGCATACCTTATTGAAGTTTTTTTCATCGAGTAGGGGAACATTTTGATAAAGCTATTTAAATTGACTGTATTAAAGTATTTTGTCGGCTGAAAGAATACAATTATTTTGGAATTTTTATTTTTATATTTTGTACCTACATACTGTGTGGATAAAATTCAACAATATTTTTATTTATATATGTGTTTTAAACAGTCATTTCTTGCACTATTTATGAGTATAATTTCGTAAATATTGTTATATATGTATGTAAAAGCCTTCGAGGGCTATAATCCCATATTTGATTTGGTGGACATTATGTTATTATAACCTAAAAAATAAACGCCAAATCAATTGACGTGCGTTCGCGCCGCGTACTTAAGAAATAGGGGCTTGTCACGTGGTCACACACGTTGCTTGCGTAAGACCAGTGTGCACGTTGACCTGGGAACGACCCAGTATGTCTTTACCTTTAGAAATACACTTGTCACACGCAATGCAATTCTGCATCATGCAATGCCGGCGTGAGAGGAAAGATTGTGAAAGAAAGATGGCGGTGGTGAAAGGCCTTTCAAAGAGCTAATTAGACGCTTAAGTTTATATTTGTTTTAACGTTTGACGATGATTGACATTTATTGCTCGCTTTGTTGTTAAAAGAGAGATGAACAACTAGTGAATGTTACGAAGTGTTATAACGTGAAATCCATTGAATATCGCTATACTACGATTCAAATTTGCATTGAGTACGAAGAACAAGCGTGCACGTCGGCCAGGGAATTTAGTATTGCGTACGTTGCGAACGTGAGCCTAGTGTGTCCCGTCCTTAAATATGAGGGTAGTAGAGGCCACGAGAAGAACATTACGGTATTATAGCATACGAATGTAAGAAAACTGAAGAAGTCTAGCAAGCAACGTCATTTTCATCATGAACTATGGAACTTTGAACAAACCTCTTAAATGTTAAAAAATACGACATTTTTCAATGGTTCAAAAAAAATAAATTCGAAAAACTATTGACAAAATTCGGGCAAAGCCGTGTAGGAACGTTTTATTGATTAATACATTTTAAATATGTTTTGAAACACATTTAAAATGTATTATTTAAAGTAACATAGAAAAAAAACTAATTTAAAAGATTTTGTTACATTATGAACACCGTGTATTTTCATATATGGAGTGACATAAAAACATATAGGTGGGTACTCTGGCCATTAAAATGAATTCCGCTTGTAAATTGAATAACAGGTCATTAATTACCAAGATTGGGCACGGTAAACTTTTATGTCGGACATTATTATTTGGTGTCCGGTCTTTGAAACAGAAACGTTTAGAATAGTATAAAAAATTACATCATTATAATAAGGTGTAACTTATGTACGTAATTAAATGTCAGGGGTAACTAATTAATTATTTATTCGTTTCTCTTAGGACAGCCGAGAAAGGATTTTTATTTTTAGCCACTGAGGAGATAAAGCGATTTAAGTGTGTCTTGGTCTATCTGCGCAGGAAGTAAGCTCAATTTTTCCTTACTTCTGGAGAAATTGATAAAACATTTTCGAATATTGAAAGTCTAGTTACAGAGCGGTAGTATCTACTCTCAGTATCCACCATTTACATAAGAAACACTGATTATAATAATAAGAGTTATATTAAATTACTTTTATACTCACTGGGATCTCTTGTGCTGAGGATTTCATCAACATATTATAAAACAATTATTAGTATGGAATATGAAGTAATTATAAAAAGTGGTGGTTTTAATGCAGTTGATTGGTTTCGTTTTCAGTTTGTATTTGTTTCGTATGCAGCTTTTTATATGAAATTTAAATGTAGTAATATGGTTGTGAGTTTTGAATGAGAGTGGGATTATGTTGTAGAGTTTAGCACCGTAGTGCAGGAAGCTTTTTTTACCCAAATATTGTATTTGTAGATGCTTTCTGGATATGTTTTGACCTTTTTATATTGGACGCTATTGCACATTTGCCCTGAAGATGGACACTGTAACGCTGTCCCAAACGTTGGCTATAGGATGAGGTAGCGGAATACGGCATAATATTCCAAAAATAATTCACGATAATACTTATGACGTGTTTTGCCCAACCTTCTTTAACCTGAAAAGGTCAATAAACGAATATCGATGCACACGCACTATTGCTACACTTTATGAGGAGCTGTACCGATTTATCGAACTCAAGAAGCCAGTGTCAACCGATACGCTGATTTAATGAATGCACTGAGTCACGACCGGGTGGCGCACAGTGGGCTGAAAATCGCCTTTCATAGACATAGAGACTTGAATTTTCTACTATTTTACTACTATTTTACTACTATACTATTTTTTTTGGCTAGAAATGGATTCTGCTGATGCTGCTATGCTATAAAATTTCGTACGAAGCAATTGCGTGTACAAATGAAGGAGTTATCATTTTTTTAAGAAAAAATTGTATGGCACTGACATTAAAAATGAGGCTATCTCTGGTATCATGAAGTTGGCCATTCTATCCTTACACACAGATATACTACTATTTATATGTATTTTTTGACATACTTCGTATTGTGGCGCAACTTACGATTTTTTTTTTTAAATCCTCAAAGTTGAAAAAAAAACTTTTTTATGTTGATTTTTTTTTTTTTTTTTTTTTCATAGTGAATACCTCACAAGAGTCCCAACTGCTCCCGTCTGGAGCCAGTGAGACTATGGCATCCATAATTGGGGGATGTTGTGAGGCTGAAGGTAAGTGGGGAAGGGAAAGAGGAAGGTGGGGAAGTACCTGGCTATTATCTAGTCACTAAACACGGCTAAAGCCATTTGGAGCAACGTTTCAATTCTGAATGGTGGTCTTACACCAGGGCGATACTGGTAGTATCTTCCACTCTGGAACGTGCCGCAAATATACTATATATTATTTTAATTAATTAATTGTGAAATAACACAAATCAATCAAATAAAATTTATTTGATTGGTAATTATTATTTGTGTGTAAGGATAAAATGGCCAACCTTATGATTCCAGAGATAACCTCATTTTCAATGTCAGTGCCATACAAATTTTTCTTAAAAAAATAATAACTCCTTCATTTGTACATGCAATTGCTTCGTACGAAATTTTATAGCATAGTGATGATCAGCAGAATCAATTTCTAGCCAAAAAAAAATACCCTTGAAAATTCAAGTCTCTATGTCTATGAAAGGCGATTTTCAGCCCACTGTGTGGCGGTCCGGAATTTTGTAAGATCGCTGACGAAGCGATCGAGTTTAACAGAGGGCGATGGATTTTAAACTAAATTCAATAACATAATACCCATTGGAGTTCAACTGAGAGCAAAACCCGTCATCGGTAGAAGTGACACGGGGGATTTAATTTTTTAATTTAAAGGCGTAATTTTAGCTTATGTAATTCAGTAAATGAACAGTTGTTTTTATTCCATCAATAAAAACATGTTATCTGATATGTTGTCTCTCTTCAAATTATTCACAACCCTGTTAAAAAACACAACCCGGTTACAGGTAACACAAAACAAAGTAATCAAAAATCTATTTCATTTCAAAGCTAGAACATCAACAAAAAAATTATACATGGAAAAAACTATTAAAATTAAGAAAATTATATGAATATAATACATGTCTCCTTATTTACAAAATAAATAATAAACTCATACATACAAATACAGAACTCATTAAAACGTACACACACACTTTACACGGCAACACGATAAAATACATTTAAACACCATACATACTCATTATGGCAAGCAATCCATTGGTTACGAGGAGAGCAACATATATAATTGCCTGTGTAGGTAAAATGTAGGTACATTTAAAAAAAAATTGTTCAGTTTTATGCTCAGTAAAGAAAACAATGAAAGTGAATAATATCGTTGTGTAATATATTTATGTGTAATGTATTTGTTATTTCTAGTTAAATAAGTGAAAAATGTAATTTTCTTTTATCTAGTATAAAAAAAAACGAGATTGCAGTATCTTAACGAATGAATTGATAGGTTTCCTAATAATCCTTTAGTAAAATACTAATGAGTTGTCACGATATCGTAACACGTATTCATAAAAATCGAAAAATTTTCGCATTACGTCATTATTTATTATTAAGACAAACGTAGGTGTATGAACACGTGTTCCGAAGTTATTACGATTTAATTAAAGGTTTATCAGGAGCGGCCTGCAGTTACTATTGACGTCAGCATAACTCTTCAGTGCGGAACCGCGACCATAGTCTGACTAGTACAGTATAATAACTTAATTTCTTAATTTTTCTCACTACGTTCTTTCTTCAGTCTCACAGCACACATAACATTGGGAATTCCATATACCCAGTGGCTTCGGGCAGTCCAGAATCTTATGCGGTAATCACATATTTTTTTTTTTTTGTGAAAATTGTTTAATGGTAGCTGGGCCAAAAGATACAATCGGTCAACATTGTGAATTTGTCAAACAGCAATAAAAAACTACTTTAAATGAATTCGATTTAAAATGTAACGTTTGTTGTTGTTGTGATTGTAATCTTATCCGTAACAGATGGGAGTGAAGATAAAAGATGCTGTGGATCTGAACCCAGCAGGAAAAATAATATTATAATTAATTACAGACAAGTGGAATAAATTTAAAATAACTGAAAGGACTAGGAATTTCTTAGAAGCGACTGAGTTCAAGGAAAGTGTATTTAATGAAGAAATTATAAAATAACTACCCGATGGTGCTGGACATTTCTCTACTTTCAATTAATATAATATCCATGTATTAACATATAAACCTTCTGGAAGAAATTCTCTAAATGATATTTAAAACCCTATCAAATTTCGTTTCGTAGTTTAGAAGAACTAAGCGTACAAACAGACAGAAGCGGATAGTGACTATGATTTATACTATTTAGAGATAAGTATTGTCACGATTACGAATTTACTAAAAGTTTATCAGAAAATGGCCGGTAATCCCGTTTTTAGTTCATTCTGGTATGTTCCGGGATGTTCCCGAACATTCCAGAATGTTCCGGGATTTTCTGGAATGCTCTCGAATACTTTGGAATGTTCTGGGCTGTTGTAGAAATTTCTATAGGGCGAAAATTCCAGCCCTTATATCCTCAAAAGCACGCCCTTCGGGTAAAATCGGGAACCTCCTTCATGGATGGGGGATAGAGGGCTACCACACCATATAGTACCATATATACTAGTCCCGATACACCACTGATCGTATCGGGACTAGTTTCTGAGTTTTAGCGGCAATCACATTGTACACTTACTTTTATAATATATATTATATTGATTATTTTATATGTGAATACCGCACACAAGTCTCGACTGCTCCCAACCGCCTGGAGCGAGTAAGACTATTGCCCCCCAATGGGGGTATGATGTGAAACTGAAAGTATAGTGGAGGGTAAGGAGATGGGGAAGAGAAAATATCTAAATATTCAGATTTGGTCACCAAACACGGCTAAAGCCACGTTTCAATTCAAACTAGGGCTATTCTGAATTAGGGAGGTATTACCAACTCTATTTTCTGAAAAGAAATTTTAATCAATTGAAAAATATGGAACAAATTAAATCATAGGTATAAAACAAACAGCCAGAACTCTTCATTAGAGTTTTTTCCACAAAAAACCAACAAAATAAGAAAATTTCCCAAAAGGTTGTGCTCTTCTGAAATTACATCGGTAGGTATGAATTAATTGAGATGATAAATGTGGAAATAAAGGTTATTACCAGTCGTGTCAACAGCAGAATTTCCGGAAAAATATTTCACCAAAAAATGAAGATATAATATGGCTCGACCATAGACTAAATTACATCAATGGTCTCGACGCCATCTAGTGAGAAATTTAGCACTTACAAAATACCTTTCCTACAAAAATAAAGTTGGTTGTTTACAGGTGGAAAAAATAAAATAAGCAGTAATTGTTGATTGAGGTACTAGTACAGATTGAATTATTTGGCGGGTTGGAAATAAGCCGATATAGCTCAGTGGTTTCAGAGCACCTGACCGGACATCAGAAGGTACGGGTTCAATTCCCGTTGGCGGCATTTATTTCTACTCGGGAGATATTTTCAATTTGTATTGATATTTTAGGCGATTAATTATTTGTTATCCTTTATGCTATGCATAAAACTTTGTCTTATAAACTTAAGTTATCGTTAAAAATAAAAAAAAACATATTTACATATTTATTCTTTGAATCTCAATTTCATTCGTGCAAATTAAGCATAGACATATGAATATTAGTAGACCTGCCCTAAGTGATTAAAAGCGTATTATTCCCCACTCCCCATACCGGTTCCATTGGAGCCGGCTGTGCTCGCGTATGGCCTCAAGTGAATTTAGAAAACGTGACGTCATCATTCTTGTGCAAACTATGGTCGAGGCATCATCGGTTCATTTTACGAAATAACACGGCAAAATGGTGACTTATACTATGAAAACTTGTAAAAATAGATGTGAAAAAGAGAATAAACCCAATTGTCGTATTACATTCCATATATAAGCATTATTTTACTTTATTTTAAGCATATTCACATCGTATAATATGGATCAGTTGTAGAAACATAATTATACTATCACATCGAGACACGTCTGGACGTGAAACACAAAGCTGGTTGGTTGCTGGGAAGTAAATTATGAACATTTATAAAAGTGTCTTAACTAAATACATAAACGAAATATTCGACTCTGAAAATAGAAGAAATTTATTTTGCCGAATTTGGACTTCGCAAATTTGTTCATAACGTGGCGAGTAATTTGCGCTCCCATGTAAAAATGTCTATTCATTCAAAAGCAGATTTTACTTTTAAGAACTAAATGGTGATATTATAAGGCGAGATGCCTATATACTATTAGATTGATTTATTGACGAATCGCAGTCAGCTTTACCCTCTTCGTTCTTCGACAGTTGATTTTACCCCTCATCCTTAATTTCTAGTCTATTAATATTCATATGTCTGTGAAATTAAGAATTCTTTTTTTGACAGATTATCTTTTTCACAGCTCATGCCAACTGTAAATACCAACTATCTTATTTATTTTAAAACGCCTTGTAAATCTACTGGAAAAAACTATAATTTATTTAAGGTTTTTTTCTAGCTTAAGGTCGACCTAGGCCTTGAACCCAAGACCTTCGTCATGCCAGTGCGCTACTCCGGAGAGCTAATTTTTCTGTTTAAAATTTTCGTCCGCGAATCGTTAATATTATCTTCAATAATTACATATTACAACTTTCTCTTTCTGATTAAGTTATTTATTTTAAAAAAATCGTTAAATTTTATAATTTGCGCATTACATAGTAATACAATTTCAAATCACGCACCCATGCACTAACATACGAAATTGATAAGTTTAATAAAGTTTTTATGTACAGTTTACTTTATGCTTTTACTCCAATGATGCCTGAAAACGGAGAATCGAATAAACGAATTAAAAAAATTTAAACAAAATTAAATAAAAAAAGTAAACAAAATTCTAATGTACTGTAATGTGGAATATTTTAAAGATTTTATAATATAATATAAGCTAGAAGATGAGATAAGAATAATATTATACGTTGAATTATGTGGTTAGAAAGCGAAATACGAATATTTCTTTAACTATAATAAATAAATAAAATGTTATTTTATTCAATGATTAATAGTGTAATATCTTTCCATTTGTATGATGGTCGTATGCATTTAAGATTTGAATGTAATATTGGAATGGCAGAATAAACGCCAATGGACTCGCAATGTATTATCCTGGGTGACGGGTGATGACGAAGGGACCTTGGACAACCTTGCTTTATGCTGTCAATTACCTAAAAAATTCACACATAAAAGTTCCTGTAAAGTGGCAATACATAACAGTATTGCCAACTCAATTTTGAAAATCAAGCCAGACGTCATACAGTGGGCTGAAAATCGCCTTTCATAGACATAGAGACTTGAATTTTCAAGGGTATTTTTTTGGCTAGAAATGGATTCTGCTGATCATTACTATGCTATAAAATTTCGTACGAAGCAATTGCGTGTACAAATGAAGGAGTTATAATTTTTTTACCTATGAGGCAGGTACCACCAATAAATCGCATCATACGAAATATACTGTAATATCGGAAAAAAAAAGTCGACCTACTTATTGAAATCACTGATTGGAATGAAATACTAAACATAACGGAACCTTACTTAATTTATGAAGAAATTAAATCGAAATTCAAATATATTTACGAAAAAAGTACTGAAACAAAATCAAATACAAATAAACAGCGTAATAACCTAAAGGGCTGGATAAATTATAATCTCATTGAAAATATACAACTACGTGACACATTATGGAGGAAATGGAAAAACACGCCTAATAATAAAATATATGAAATCGAATTCAAGAAATACAGAAATAAACTAAATAAAAAAATATTAAACACAAAAAAAAATATACTATAATAACAAATTTAAACATTGTTTCAAGGACATTAAAAAAACATGGAATGAAGTAAATCAAGTATTGGGTAGGAAAAATAAATCCGATTGTGATGAAGTAATATCTAAATATTTCTTAAATTCCCAAACTGCGGATGTGGTGGCAGAAAACTTTGCGAAATTCTTTGACGACGGTGTAAATCAGTTATTGCACGAATGCAATGTTCGAGCGTCTGAGTTGAAGCAAGAACATTTGCAACATTCAATGTACCTACCAAGAGCTAATGCAGAACAAACTGAATGCATTATCGGAAGAATGAAAAATTCAAAGACACCGGGCGTGGATCTAATTCGCATGTATGATCTAAAAAAACATGTTAAATTATTTAGTCCTATAATTACTCACCTAATTAACAGAATTATTGACACAAGTCACATTCCAGCTGAACTAAAATGCAGCATCATAAGGCCCATTTTTAAAAATGGAGATCACACCGTAATAAATAATTATAGGCCTATTTCCTTATTACCCGCATTAGAAAAAATATTAGAAAAATATATATCTATAAATTTGGATAAATATTTAAATAATTTGGGCATTATTGATGAATGTCAGTATGGCTTCCAAAAACAAAAAAGCTGTGATAAACTGCTCGAAAAATTTTCCAATTATATAAATTCAGAGCTTAACTCAAAAAAACATGTACTAGTATTATTTATTGATTTCTCAAAAGCTTTCGATACACTCAGCCATACACAATTAATCAAGGTACTCGAAATCATAGGAATCCGTGGTAAACTCCTATCATTTTTCAAAAACTATTTAACAAATAGAAAAATGTATGTAAAGATTTTGAATGTAATGAGTAATTTTAGATTTATTAAATCAGGGGTGCCACAAGGATCAATTTTAGGACCAAAATTATACGTTATATATGTAATTGCCATGTCTAAACTTTTTAAAATAGCCCGTAGATTTATTTTTGCTGATGATACTGCACTAGTTGTCTCTAATGAAAACCCTGAAATAGCTATTCAAGAATTACAAATTGACTTTAACGAGCTACTTAAATGGTCTCATGACGTAGGATTAATTATTAATGTCAAAAAAACTAAATGCATGTATATAAGATCACGGAGCTTGAAAATGTGGAACTTACCTAAAATAACTGCACATAATTTTGATTGTATACATAAAAAATGGATAATATTTGCTGCTGTGAAAAAATTGATTTTGCAAACGAATATACTCTTACCTTGGCATAATCGAAGACAATAACTTTAAATGGGACAAAAGTGTGATCAAAATTTGTAACCAGTTCCGATGTTTGGCGAGTAATTTTTATAAATTAATATTTGTATTGCCTCGATGTACTCTCAAACATATATATCATTCTATGGTCGAATCAATACTTAGATATGGAATTCGAACTTGGGGACACTCGAGTAATATTAATATTAAACACATTCAAAATCTACAAACTGCTATGATTAAAAAAATTGTTAAACCTAGCATTGACAAACAAAGAAACAACTTAAAATTACTGTATGGCTCTGAGGGCCTATAGTCACAAAACAAGATTTACTGAAAAAAAAGGCCTAAAAATTCCACTAATATCAAATAAGTATGGTAGCAGAACACTTGACTATTTGATACCTGTGATTTATAACAAATTTAACGAAAACTTTAACTTGAAAAATAATGAGGAACCTTGCCCTAAACTGACAAAAAAGTGGTTAATAAATGAACAAAACGTTTATCTATCCTAAACATTATATTTGGTATTAATATTTAAACTTAAGCTAATGTGTATTATGTTATAACATTAAATGGTAGAACCTACAGACAAGCTGATTGTCACAGCTTTGTGGGACTACCCATATCTTATATTGTATTAAATGTAATTATATTAAATTTAATACAAAAAATAAAAATAAAATAAATAAATTAAATGTTCTGACTTTAAATTCTTTGAAAATGAGTTCAGATAAACATAAAAATAATTTCTTTAATATTATTTCAATTATTAGTTTTTGCGGAATGTAAAGAGGTTGTGTGTGGATATATAATAATTGGATAACTTGTATAGCGCCGTTTTTGTGAAATATCACATCAAGGGCGCTGTACGATTTAGAACTAAATCTGGCTCTAAAGGAGCTGAGTTGGCAACACTGCCTTCAAGGCTAGAAAAAAACTTATTTAAAATGAATTATCTCTAAAAGTTATTCCGGTAGATTTACAAGGCGTTTTAAAAATAATCATTACTTAAAATTATTTATTAATCACTTAAATAATTTTGTTGTTTATTTAACTTTTTGACAGATATTTTATAATGTCATTAGATAATGGCATTACAAGATCGTAACACGAGGCTTCCTGGGTTGTTCTTTGTCCATTCATCTAAAACCAACTGTTTCATTAATTCCACAGTTTAAAGGCTACATAGGCTTGGAAATGAATTCAGATCAGTTGATATTTTCATTTATTCCACATTAAAATTTACATCAGAGTAATTTTTTTATATTTCGTTTATTTTACATAATCTATACCTTACTAGGCAGGTATTAATTAATACATTTTTCTCTAACCTCACTTTTTTTGTATTTGTTGTATTGGTGTGTATTATATTTATTCAAATCTATTTTTTATATTCATTTATGGCTATAAATACAACCCGAATGGATAAATTGAATTGTAAATTCCATTCATGCAGCTGGAAGCAAAAATAATATTGATTAAATTATTATTTTTATCTTAATTTGAGTTCACTGTCTAATGTAATTAATTTACCCATGTTTTATGCAAAACACCGACGGGCGTTAATGAATAAATAAATAGATATTCTAATTTTTCAAGTTTACTAGCATCAGAAACGTAAATTTATTTCTTTGAAAGGCTTCACAAATCTTACAATTATTACAATATGACGTGATTTTTCACTGGTTACTAAATAATATTGTATTATAACGGCGAGTTGTATAATACAATATTACGTAACTGGACCATCACGGATGCCACAACAGATCTGACGATCTAATCAGCCTCCGAATCTGTTGCCCATTTATCATCCGACTTAATCTCAAAACAAATGACCGACCCCCCTCCCCCTCCTTCACCGGACCAACCCGCCTCGTTCTGGACACGCCACTAGTTTAGAAATGTCAAACAGAATGAAAAAAACAATGACGATGACCTTCGTGGAGCGGTTTTTAGAGTGGATGAGATAAATTCAGAAGCGTTTCGATGAAATATCATAATATATTGTTTAAGAATTGAAATTAATTTAACGGCCCTCCATACCAGCGACTTCAAAAGAAAATTCGTCGCTCGTTTGCTGTAATAATAACACAATTCAAAAATACCATTTTTCACAGAACGAGTTTGAACATTTTTAATTACTCCAATTATATCGTGAAACAGCATTGTCACTTAATGCTGTCCCGCGGCAACATTTGGCAGTTCAGGTATGTTGTTTGATAAAAAGGACAAATCGAAACGGTTAGTTTCACCAAATTTTTAGCTTCACACAGGTGGCCCTGAGGAAAAAACTTCCTCGGGGCCTATGTCATCTTTGGTTATGTTGTGAGAAAGGAAGGAGACAAAGTTCTGGGAAGGAAAAAAGGTATGAGGGGTGGGTAAGAATCTGTGGGTCAATGTGTCCCTCTCACTGCGGTACAAGGTGATGGAGAGGTGCAAAGATCTCGCTCAACCAGTCTCTTCAGATCCGACCCTACCCTGCTAAGTCAACAAATGTAGCGAACCACTTGGAGTTAACTATGGCAGGGGTGTTGGTTATTCAACAAATGGTTCACGGGGCGGCGGTACCTACACCCGCCTCCAAAATTGAAACATAAAAATAAGTCAGTTGTGGATATTTTTATGTTTGATTTATGTCGTTATCGCAACAAAGAAGCGATGTCATAAATTGCAATATTTAATGTCAACTTTAAATGTTGCTTTAAAATAGTAGGTAGGTAATATATTCCTGTTCTTTTTTATAATAAACAAATAACATAACCATTCCAGAAGAAGTAAATAACATAAACATAAACAAATAACATAACATAAGTAAATAACATAAACAAATAACATAACCATACCAGAAGTATTACAACAAAGTCAATGACAGACGTCAAGTATAATTTTGCTCCGTATAAAATAGTGGAATAAAACGCAAAAAGTTTATTTTAAACTTTCTATAACTTGTGTATCTGTGCATCATAGTGCGGCGGAAATTCTGGAACTAATTTTATGTATGTACTGAACTGCATTCTTAAGAGAAACTCACTTAAAAAATTTAAAAAACTGAGATTTCAACAAATTATTTGGATACACTACCTACATATGGCACATTTATTCTACTAGTCAATAGATGTCAGTAAATACCTACATGCATTAAAATTATAAAATAAACTGAGTTACGCCTACGAATCAATAGATGGCAATGTTTGCACACTTGTGAAGGAAAATATTTTTAATTCAACTATTGCCCGATAGATGGTGATAGTGTTTATAAACATCAAAATAAAATTTTATTTTATTTTATTTTTATAAAAAATAGAAATCAAAGTTTTTATTGCACATTGGATCATTTACTAACCTTATGTCCAAACCAACTAAAAACATGGAAACAAGGTCTAACAAAAATACCAAAGATGACCCAATATTCGAATTCATCAACTCAAAATTCGAAGAAATGAAAACAATTATGTTTAAAAAAATAGAAACTGAGCTTCAAGAAATAAAAACGTTTAACAACTTTATTAACGATAAATATGATGACATCATTCTCAAACTGTCACAAATCATGGATTCACCAAAACAAATAAACAAACTTAAGGAAGAAATGGCAGAAAAGGAGAAAAGATTGGCTGCGATGGAGATTCACCTGGCAGATATTGAACAATCAGGCCTATTAAACAGTATCGAAATAAGCGGCCTTAAATTACAAGAAAACATACCCCCAGCCCATACTGTAACCCAGATTGCTGAGCTCGCAGGAGTCACCATATCACCTGAGGACTCATTTAAAATTACAACTACCAAACCAAATAACCAAAAAAAAATTACAATTAATTTTGCAGACAGCAAAAAAGTTCACATCATGTTAGCAGCGAAACATACTGACCCGATAAAAAAATTCAACGGGAAAGAAGACCAATACGTCTATCTAAATCCGGCATTAACCCAGTATTACAAAAATTTACTTTGGAACACCAAACAAAGAGCCCTAATAAAAGAATATAAATATGTTTGGGTGAAATCGGGAAAAATACTTATAAGAAAAACTAAAGATTCAAAGGTTGTCGAAATAAAACATCTTAACGATATACCTACTAAGATGATTTAAACAAATCAAAAAAAAAAACCTTTAGATACTTCATCTACTCTATATCTTTATAATGGCCTCTTTCACAACGGAAACACTTGAAAAACTGATACCTAACCCAATAATCACCACAAATACCTGCATGTTAAACCGTATAATCCAGGACGAGTTACCGATCCTGAACATAATTCATCAAAACATTCGAAGTATTAACAAAAACTTCGAAGATTTCACTGTGCTGATAAATGAATTATATTTAGAACCTGACTTATTAATCCTTACAGAATGTTGGATAAATTCCTCAACATATGTGCATAAAAACATCAACAACTACAAAGTCTTCAATACTAAACTTCACAAACATCAAAACGATGGAGTAATTGTATATTGTAAAAATAAGATGGAATGCAAAATAGAAGAAATCGAACTACAAGACGCAAACTGTTTGAAAGTAAAACTTGATCAAGATACATGCATCTTCGCTATCTACAGATCCCCTTCATCTACAAATTTGTCACCATTTCTTGAATCACTAGACTCCATTCTACTTCAAGAACGAAACATCAGGAACTTGTTCATCATAGGGGACATCAACATTAACATATTGGATACCGGAAGGCAACATCCACAAACACAGGAATACCAATTACTACTCCTCTCCCACGGGATGACTGCCGCTGTAAGGGAACCAACAAGAGTGGATCACAAAATTAATAAATCAATCCCCTCACAAACCTGCATTGACCACATAATGACAAAAACAAATAAAAAATACTCCACAATCATTCATCAATCCACTATCACTGATCACTACACTTTAATTTTTAACATCCATGCAAAGGAAAATCGACCATCGACTCAAAATTTAACGGGGAATAGACATGTTATAGACTACAACGAACTAAAAAATTCACTAAAAACTGAAACCTGGGAATTAATATATAAAGCTGAAGACCTTGAAGATGCTTGGAAATTATTTATTAAACTATTGCAATTAAAAATACATAATCACACCTCAATAAAAACTTACACATATTCACACAATAAAATTATCAAAAAAGCATGGATCACACCTGGCCTACTAAAATGTATAAGAAAAAGAGACAAGATCCATCAGCAAGTAAAAAACTATCCATACGACCTTTCCTTAAAACTATTTTACAAAAATTATAGAAACATCTGCTCCAATCTTACTAAATCGGCCAAACAAAATTACTACAGATCTAAAATTCATCAATCCAATAATAATCCAAAACTTCTCTGGCAAATAATTAAAGAAATCACCTACACAAATCAAAACAAAGCAAACCCATTGGAAGAAATCAACACAGAGAACGGCACACTCTCGCTCAACAAAAACGTACATCAACTAATTAACTACACAAACAACTTTTTTGCAAACATAGGCTCGAACTTAGCGAATAAAATAACCAAACCCCAACACTATAACCCAAAAATAAACAAACACCCAAATCCACAAAGGTTTAAATTTGCTCTAAAACAAATCACTAAACAAGAACTAATACTAATATTTTCTAAATTCAAACCAACATCTTCATCTGGTAGTGATGAAATCACAATGAAAACATTAAAATTTATACAAGATGAAATTACCGAACCGATACTCTTTCTAATAAACAAATCTATTACGGAAAGCAGATTTCCATCACAACTCAAAATAGGGACTATTACACCAATCTTTAAATCAGGAAATCTTACAGATATCAATAACTACAGACCAATCACAATTCTGAACACATTATCTAAAATCTTAGAAATAACAGTTAAAACTCAACTCATCGATTACCTAGAATCAAATAAACTATTATCACCAAAACAATTTGGTTTCAGAAAAAATCTAGGTACATCCAACGCCATAGCTTTAGTAATTGAATATATTAAAAATTCTCTAGATTCACATAAAAAATGCATTGGAGTATTTCTCGACCTTTCTAAAGCCTTCGACACAATAAATCACCAACATCTTTTTGAAAAACTAGTTAACATAGGGATCACTGATAATGAACTGATATTCTTTAAAAGCTACATGGGAAATAGAAAGCAAACTGTGAAACTTAACAACATAACCAGTGAGTGTATTGATGTCAAATGCGGGGTGCCTCAAGGAAGTATTCTGGGTCCGATTCTGTTCCTAATTTACATTAATGATCTATGCCACATAGAATGTGACGGAGAAATCATAAGTTTTGCGGATGATACTGTTCTCCTTATAAATGGGAATAATTGGACAGAAACATTTAAGAAAGCAGAAGACACACTAAACAGGATTAAAAAATGGCTAGACTACTATTCACTTACACTAAATGCTAATAAAACCAAATTCATCACTTTCAAAATAAAAAATACAAAAAACACTGAAGAAAACCATAACTTGAAAATTCATAGCCCGCATCACTTAAATGAGCATTGTAATTGTCCCTCATTAGAAAATGTTGACCATATAACGTATCTAGGTCTAAAAATAGATGGAAATTTAAAATGGACCAATCACATTAGCTATTTAGATAATAAAATTAAAAAACTAAGTTATTTTTTCAAAACTATCAGGAATGTGCTCATTAAAAAAGACTTAATCAAAATCTACATGGCTCTCTGCCAATCACTGTTAGAATACGGTATTATCGGATGGGGCAGTGCAAATAAAAACATACTAAATCCACTTATTAAATCTCAAAAAGCCATAATGAAAATTATACTGAAAGTTCCTGTAAGAACTAGCACTAACGAAATCTTCACCAATCTTAACATCATGTCTATTAAACAACTTTATTCTAAAACTATACTCATTTACATTCATAAACACAAAACACAAGAAATAACAACAAACACGTACAATAGAAACACTAGATCTCATGATCAAAAACTTATCCAACAAATAATTACTAATACAACTTTTGGGCAAAAAAGCTTCTTATATCACAGTATTAAACTCTACAACAAAATACCACTCACACTCAAAAACCTCAACACTTTAACATTTAAATCTGAAATAAAAAGCTGGATACTTAACATAGGAAGATCTGAAATAGAAAATTTACTGAAATCAAACACAGACTAAAACAGAATCAACTGAACTATACCAAAAAACAGTACCTTACTTATTTTAAAATTACTTAAAAAATATATATATACTACATTATACTTTGTTGTAATATTAATTTCTTATAATTAAATTATAATATGTAAATGACATCCTCAGCACGGGAGATCCCAGTGAGGATATCATTATATCTATGTGTTAATAAGAAAAGAAGACAATAAATCATATTATTATTATTATTATTATTATTATTCGATGAATAACCTATTTACATTAGTCACATAATGTTTCAATACTTCGTCTTCAACAAATTAAAACCTAATCATATTTCCATAGTGTAATAACAGCCTAAGTGCGTAGTTAGGTACATATTGCATTAATCCCCATAAAAAGAACTGTAAGAACTAAGTTCCACGACCTTTCAGCCCGATCAACTCAGCTAACAATAGTTGAAATGCCGCTTGTACCTACGTGTTGCTGACTACTGTTAGTTGTAGTGTTCGTTGAAATTGTATGCCATGTTGTTGTGCTGCGATTGACGTCCGCAGCGGCGCTGGTGTCGCCTTATTGTGACAGCGAGTTGACCAATGGGAAGAGAGACATCTGTATAGATGTGTGCGCGTTAATCCGCGACTACAGGGTGATATTAGTTAAACTTACTAAACACATTAAAATATAGTTTTTATGAGAATGGCTAAATAATGTTCACAAAACATGAAAAAACAGGGTGGATCGTGATTTTGATGTATGGACTTGAATATGTCGATTGTTTCAACTAAATTACTATGATTTCAAAAATATTGTCCGGAATAATCGAGTGTGAACCGAAAGGTAAAAAATATCGAATGAAATTATATATAGTCCAAATGTTTCGGAATATTTTGGAAGACTTTTATTTCCGGGGTTATCTTCCCAATCTACATTGAGTTAGAGCTGATGTGAGTTCACTCAAACAGAGATACGACGTACAACTATAAAAACGGATCGTTAAATTTATCCATTATTAACAACAGTCTTCACCAGGGGTGTCAACTATTTTTTACAAAAAAAAATATAATAATAAAAACAATATGTTAAAAAAAAAAACCTTATGCAGATATATAAAATTCATCAGTAACTAATACTGAGGTCCACAGAGCGATACCTGAGGCAATGGTCTGAAAGAAGAACAGTAATCATTTATGACGTTATGTTCGAGATTTGACATTAATAGCCACCTCTGGTTCAGAGCCAAAAACAATTTACAAACCTGCTAGACTCTGTGAAAATGAGGACATTTTTATATAATTAAAAATAGTATTTTTATTAAAAAAAAAAGGTTTTATTTTATTTTTAACTGTTACCGGTTTCTGCCTATCAAGAAAAAATTTCCTTTAAGAAATCAATGTCATAATTCAGTCACATAATGTAACAATACTTATTCTGTTATACAGGTATTTTAAAAGAGTCTGGTCTCAGAAACTGGCAGAAATCCACATGCATTTTGCAGTCGGTGAGCTATAATATTACGATACTAAATTATATATTTTATAATATGTGAAATTAGTACTATCTTCCCCAAAACTCACGCATGATCTCATTGTTTGCTTTGTTATTTACACATGTTCTTAACGTCAATGTTATAATTAGTTACTGCTACCCTTTGTAGGTGTAAATCTTAAGCTTTTGAACTTGACTACATCAAGTAATTTTTCGGTTGATGATAAGGTAGAGGAACTTGAAAAATATCATGTGATTTTTTTTAAATAAAACAGATACGTTTGTTGGTATTTTCCATAGACATATGAATATTAGTAGACCTGCCCTAAGTGATTAAAAGCGTATTATCTCCACTCCCCATACCGGTTCCATTGGAGCCGGCTGGGCTCGCGTATGGCCTCAAGTGAAATTTGAAAACGTGACGTCATCATTCTTGTGCGAACTATGGTCGAGGCATCATCGGTTCATTTTACGAAATAACACGGCAAAATGTTGACTTGTACTATGAAAAATTGTAAAAATAGATGTGAAAAAGAGAATAAACTCAACTGTCGTATTACATTCCATATATAAGCATTATTTTCCTTTATTTTAAGCATATTCACATCGTATAATATAGATCAGTTTTAGAAACATATACTATCACATCGAGAAACGTCTGGACGCGAAACACAAAGCTGGTTGGTTGCTGGGAAGTAAATTATGAACATTTATAAAAGTGTCTTAACTAAATACTTAAACGAAATATTCGACTCTGAAAATAGAACCGAATTTTTTTGCCGAATTTGGACTTCGCAAATTTGTTCATAACGTGGCGAGTAATTTGCGCTCCCATGTAAAAATGTCTATTCATTCAAAAGCAGATTTTACTTTTAAGAACTAAATGGTGATATTATAATGCGAGATGCCTATTTACTGTCAGATTGATTTATTGACGAATCACAGTCAGCCTTACGCCCTTCGTTCTTCAACTGTTGATTTTACCCCTCGCCATTATCTTCTCGTCTATTAATTCCTATGTCTGTGGTATTTTCCTTGTTCCATTACCTACCGCCGAGCAGGCAGGGTCCTTCCGACTACTTAAGAGGCACCGGGTCATTTTTTTAGTGTAGATATTTGAAATCATCATATGATTGTTCCAATGTAAAATAAAACTATATAATTCATCAATTTCAATACAGTGTTTTTATGGAAAAGATCTGAAAACTTAATATTCTATTTTCTATCCCTTGTTGAGTAACGCGCTCATAAGGGGTCTTTCGTACGTATGCATTTCTCACATTATAATTATACAAAAATAACTTTATTAGTTTTCGTTATTCAGTGCGAAGGTTTCAGCTTTAAATTTTTATACTAACCCTTCACAGGAAAATAATTTCTTTCAGGGCCTTTGTCATTTTTTGGGATGCTGTTTGGAGAGTCTTTTTTAAAGAAAAGAAGAAGAGGAATTTCCGGGAAGGTAAAAGGTATGAGGGTTTGGTAGGAATCTAGGGATCAGTGTGTCCAGGAGACATGAACATATCCCTCCCATTGCGGCGCAAGACAAAGCATAAAATCGCAAGGCAATCGGCATTTTCGACACCCCTGCTCCGCCTACCTACAAACACATTATCGCCACTTTGTTCATTTTTAAATTATTCACCTATTGTAAAAGGCGGTAAGCCATTTAGATCAAGATTACTCCGCTAATAATAATATTAACTTGAGAACTAAATCATAAAAATATGCAAATTAATCAATTATCGTATTTTTGATTCGAGAAGGCGAACCGATAATGGCTCCAACCCATTGTTCGGAAATTTCACGGCGTGATCGCAATAATTGCATATCGTAATAATGGGGAAGTTTATTACGATTTTGTGTTGTAATTAAAGTTAAAATTAACGAAGAAATATATGTAAGAGGATAATGTAAACGTTAATTAACTACATAATATGAACTAGTACGAAGATTTTTATGAGTCATAACTTGTCAAAGATCATGGCTCATAATATCAACAGAATGTTATTGGTTATAATTCATAATACTTTGCATTTTTTAAAGCGCAATTGTAAAGCCAGAAAAAAAACTCAAATTAAAACAAAACTTAACTTCCCAGCTTAAATTGACCTAAACGTTCAAGGCAGAACAGGGTGAGTAAATTTCATGACACCCGAGCACACAGTTAAAGAGTTCCGGCAAAAACTGGCGGATCCAACGGTACCATGTAATCCACAATTACGGCAATAATGGTGAGGGTGCGTTTTTTAACTGATTTTTTCGACGCTATTTTCAAACGAAATTGATCCTTAGGTTCGACACGAATCGAGGGGCGGTGCGGTTGTCTTTAGCCTGAATAGGGTGTTTCTTAAAACAAAGGCGAGCGGATGCGCGCGGCGTACGCGAAAATGAACCTCGAGTCGATATAAATTAAGGGGAAGAGTGGTCGTTTTTCGCCTACACCCCCCCCCACCCAAAAAAAAACAAATGCCAATAGGATATTAATATATAGTACTAGCTTTGCCCGTTGCAGGCAACTAATAGGTAAAAATTACTTAATTTAACTAGTAATTAAAGTGTAAAAATATATTAAAATACGTATGTTTGCATGTGGATGAAACAAAGAGTGTGTATCAACACTTCGCTTTTGCCCGAAACTAATGGGTAAAAATGTGGTGTGTGATGAAATGTTTGAATGTGGATGAAGCAAAAGGTGTGTGCCTACTTTCATATTTATGATGTGATGTTTGAATATGGATGAAGCAATGAATGTGTACCCACAAATGTATTAAAATATATGTATGTGCCTAAAATCAGCTTTTAGGGTGGTGAGAGAAAAGAGATTAGAAGAGAGAAAAATAAGTTATACCCCTTATTAATTAACCGTTTTAAATTTTACACAACTGATAAACAAACATTTACCATACATCAGTGGTTGTTTATTAGTGAAGTCCTACGTATTCAGATCTAGTTACTTCACACAGACAAGCCGTGGTCCTTCACCAAGACGATATTGAGGGAATATTTAACCCTGAAGCACGATGCAAATCTGCCGAATAAAAGATAATAAAATACATGTATATATAATTTTTATTGTTTTAAATTATGTGTATTTTATCCAATTACATTTTGTGAGTGTTTTACCAAGTATTTTGAGAAAAATGTTATATTTTACATTTAGTCCTTGATACATATTATTATTATCTACACAATTTTGGATAAGCGAAAATGTATTATTTTTTTATGTGAGTCCTACCTGCTCCAAACATTCTGAAGCCAGTGAGACTAAGGCATCCCCAATTGGGGTATCTTGTGTGGCTGAAGTTAGTAAGAAGGGGAATGATAGGGAAGAGGAAGATGGAGAAGTACCTAGTTTTTCAGATCTTGTCACCAAACATGGCAAAAGCCATTTCAAGCAACGCTTTGATTTTGAATGGTTTTCTTTCAACAGAGCGATATTAAGTTTCGCCACATACCACTCTGGAACGTGCCGCAAATATAATATGTATTATTTTTGTTAACGTCAGGGTTTTGAACCCGCGACCTCCGGATAGATGGAAACGATTAGGTAGCCAAAATTCTACACAGGTATATCTGTAAAACAATAAATGTTACATTATTTAACGAAAATGGGAATTAAACGCGCGACTTCCGAGATCATAGCCAAAGAGTTTACCGCCCTGTCACGAAATGTCGTGACAGACTGACGGCCTCCGTGGTCGAGGGGTAAGGCTTTCGACTAGCAATCCGAAGGTCGCTGGTTCAAAGCTCGGCGTGCGCAAGTAAATTTTATTTGGTTAGTATTATTTCACAATTCATTAATTAAAAATAATATAATATATACAGAGTGAAAGATACTTTCAGTTTCGCCAGAATTTAGAAGTTTAGTCAGAATTGAAACTTTACTTGAAATGGCTTTAGCAGTGTTTTGTGACCAGATCTGAATAGCCAGGTACTCCCTCACCTTCCTCTTCCTCATCTCCTTCCCCTTCCCACTATCTGCAGCGTTACAACATAGCCCAATTGGGGATGGCATAGTATCACTGGGTCCGGATGCTTAGGATCAGTTGGGACTTCTGTGCGGTAATCACGAAAAAAAAACTTAATTTAATAAATCAATTAATTAAGAAACGTCACATTGTGACCACCCTGTGACAGTTATGAGACATCATTTCAAGACGGGTTTAAATCTCCTTACAGCGGTACCTAATGCACGCCGCTGTATTTAATTTATTTTAATCCGCTTAATGTCACATTCCCCGAAGATTCAACTCCCATCGCGGTAATATAATTATTAATAGACCGCATTAGTGGCGAGACACGATCTGTACGGAATGATGTATGTACACGGTGACGGGTATTCGATGCTAACATAGACATATGAATATTAGTAGACCTGCCCTAAGTGATTAAAAGCGTATTATCCCCACTCCCCATACCGGTTCCATTGAGCCGGCTGGGCTCGCATATGGCCTCAAGTGAAATTTGAAAACGTGACGTCATCATTCTTGTGCGAACTATGGTCGAGGCATCATCGGTTCATTTTACGAAATAACACGGCAAAATGTTGACTTGTACTATGAAAACTTGTAAAAATAGATGTGAAAAAGAGAATAAACCCAATTGTCGTATTACATTCCATAAGTAAGCATTATTTTACTTTATTTTAAGCTTATTCACACCGTATTATATGGATCAGTTTTAGAAACATATACTATCACATCACAATGTAGCGATTCTCAAGTGTGCTCATCGTTGTTTACTGGGGTAAGTAAATTATGAGACATTTGTAAAAGTGTCTTAACTAAATACTCTGAAACTAACTACGACTCTGAAAATAGAAGCTGCCTTACTTTGCCGAATTTGGACTTCGCAAATTAGTTCATAACGTGGCGAGTAATTTGCGCTCCCATGTAGAAATGTCTATTCATTCAAAAGCAGATTTTACTTTTAAGAACTAAATGGTGATATTATAATGCGAGATGCCTATTTACTGTCAGATTGATTTATTGACGAATCACAGTCAGCCTTACTCCCTTCGTTCTTCAACAGTTGATTTTACCCCTCGCCATTATCTTCTCGTCTATTAATTCCTATGTCTGTGGATGCTAAATATTTCCGGAGACACGTACACAGAAAAAAATTACTAATATTAAATATTTATTTATTTCACGCCTATTAAGGCTTTTACATACATATATATATAAAAAATATTTACGAAATTATACACGAAAATAGTGCAGGAAACGACTATTTAAAACAATTGCAGAAAAATAAATATAAAGTCAAAATATCACTCAACTTGATCTACACAGCATGCAGGCACAAAACATAAAAAATCCAAAATATTTTTTTCTGTTTCAGTTGAAAAATTATTATGTGTTAATCAAATTAAATACCTTTATTAAAATATTCCACTACTTGATGAAAAAAACTTCACTAGGGTATGCTTATATATTGAAATTGATGTACTAAATATATCAACAACATCGTAGTACATGTTTCCTAGCTGTTGAATCCGTCGCATAGGAGTGTGATATTGGGACGTTGATATAGAATGGCTACAATAATATGGTAATTAATAATATTGCTAATTAACTGAGAATTTCTTGAAATTATTCATAATTCAGATAGGATTGAAGACCCTTAACGAATAAATGGATACATTTTTTAATAAAGTTTTAATATAATACGAATGTATTATCACGATGTTTCTAATATTTTTGCATTTCGTCATTTCGGCAGATGCACTAATACGTGTTCCGATATATTAGGAATTTACTAAAAAAATATCAGTAAACGGCCTGCAATCCTGTTTTCAACCGGATTAGGTACCAATAATCATTTTTCATCGCGTACAAGCGAAGAATTCACCACGCCTATTACAAGCATTTTTTTATGTAACTTTTTTTTTAAATCTCTAATGAGGAATTATTCTTCTTCTTCTTCAATGGCGCTACAGCCCATTTCGAGCCTTGGCCTCCTTTAACGAGCCTCCTTTATGAGCCTCCACCGCCCTCTGTCCTCGGCCGTCGTCTTCAAATCTGCAACATGGAGTAGTCCTCTGGCATCTTTCCTGACATCGTCCTCCCATCTCAGCCTAGGTCTGCCCGCCTTTCGTTTGCCTCCCGGGTGTCCTGTTAGAACCTTCTTTGGTACACGTGTGCTTGGCATTCGGTGCATATGTCTGGCCCATCTTAGTCTTTGGAACCGTAAATGAGTAGAGAGTCTGGGAGCTTGGTAGATGTCATAACGAGGAATTATAGTATACACAATTTGCCCAAAGAAACGTAAATTTCTCGCTGACAATTCTTTTTTCAATTTTTCTTCGGGTATGTGAATTGGTCCAAATAAAAACGACGATATAAAATTAAATTTTTTTTTTTACTAAACCATTATTTTAACGGCAACCACCTTGAAACTGAACGTACAAACAAATTTACAGATAGACAAAATCTCACTGTCATATTTACATAACAGATAAGACAATTTATTTCTTTTAAATCAGTTTCTTTTACGGCCTATATTCTGTAATTTAAAACAAAATTAAATTAAATACTTCTAATCGCAATTTATTTAAAATATTTCGCAGCACCTTCCGGTCACTCAGTAAATATCGACTGGATGTTGCTGCGATAAATGGTGAAGGCCACTTAGGCATACTCGTGGACTTAACTCTCATTAGCCGTGCACTGTCTCTCAGGCTCCTGCCAAATTGATTGAGCGACTGGTCTAAGAGACCACGAATTTGATTTTGTGCCGGACGGGAGCGGATTCGATTGTCGCCGCAGAGCAAAATACTAAAGTAAAATACAAAATACAATCAGAAGCGGGGGAGGGAAGGATAAGATGAAGGGGAAGGTTGGAAAGTACATGGCTATGCAGATTTCGTTCCTAAACAAAGTTAAAGTCATTTTAAGTACCATTCTCTCATCGGGGCGATATGAAGAGAATCTACCGTCCATACTGATCGGTGTCTGTTAGACTATAACTTACTATACTAGAAGCTGGGAATTTAACGCGCGCCTTCCGGGATCAGAGCCAGAGAGTTGTACTCCCCCACCTTTCTACCCCATCTCCTTCCCCTCCCCCTACCTAAAGCATCACAACATACCCCAATTGAGGATACCTTAGTCTCACTGACTCCAGACGTTTGGGAGAACTTGAGACTCTCTCTCTCTCTACGGTTTCACATTAAAAAGATAAAATTTCACGGTAATTACAAAGCATCATTTTAATTAGAGCATGCTGAGGACTGAACTTTTAGGGCCAGTTGTTTGACAGAATTTGAACAATTCATCAAATCTCAAGTTAATTTGCAAGTTGTGTGAAAGTTTTATTCAAGTTCTGTTATTATATCCGTTATGTGAAACAACTAGCTAAGAGTAATACAATAAAATAATTTGAATAGAACATTAAGACCTTGAAAATGAACGTTTAAATTTGATGAATTGTTCAAATTCTGTGAAACAATTGGCCCTTGGAATTTTTGAAAATATCGAATAGTATAAGCCGTCGATAAGCGTGTGATATCAAGGTACATAATACAACAGAGTACGTGACAGAGATAGCAGTATTGCAGCACTGCCGTTCGAATTATGAATTGTACCTAGTGTGACGTCACGAGACACGATTGTACGTTTCACCCAAGCTCACTCTTAAAGCTCGACGAACTAATTTTAAAGTCGCTAAACATAATACATGTTGATCAATATATATTATTAAAGTAAGTGTGCAATGTGCGTGCCGATAAAACTCAGAAACGAGTCCCGGTACTATCAAGGGGATCTGCGAGTTGTGAGGCTGAAGGTAGTGGGGGGGGGAATAAGATGGGAAAGAGGAAGGATAAGAAGTACCTGGTCATTCAGATCTGGTCACCAAACACGGCCAAAGCCATTTCAAGCAACGTTTCAATTCTGAATGGTGGTCTTATACCAGGGCGATACTGAGAGTATTTTCCAATCTTTAATCAATATCTATTATAAAAGTAAGTGCTCAATGTTCGCGCTGCTAAAACTCAGAAACGAGTCCCGGTACGATCAAGGCAGTTATATGGTGTGGTAGCCCTCTATCCCCCATCCATTTTTACCTGAAGGGCGTGCTTTTGAAGGCTGGAAGTTTGGCCCTTTAGAAATTTCTAGAACAGTCCAGAACATTCGAGAGTTTTCGAGAGCATTCCACAACATTCCAGGACGTCCCGGAACATTCTGGAATGTTGATGAAAGTCACTATCCACGTCTGTCTGTTTGTGCGCTCAGTTCTTCTAAACTATGCAATGTAGTTTGATTGAGTTTTCACTATCATTAAGAAAATTTCTTCCGGAAGGTTTATATATATATATATATATAATAAATGGATATTATATTTATTGAAATTTAGAAAAGTCAAGTGAAGCCGGCTACACGTCAACTAGTTTAAAATAAAACAATAACGTAGTAAACAACACTTAGGGTTTCGCTTCAACTGTAGCTTCTTCAGAGCAGTGTAATACTCTACTAAAATCTAAAATCTACAACTAGCATGGGTTATTAAGCTTTCAAATAGGGTTGCAAAAATGGAGCTCCAGTGTAGGTATTAGAAGTTGGTAGAAGATTGGCAAGAGAGTGCTCTTTGTCAATAGGGAACAACCATAGTATCGGACTTTTATTTAGGTTGATTTGGTTGTTGATGACATTTCTATAAATGTTTTTAGCTTTCCGTAACTCTAACACCTCCAAGTTATCCTGTCTCATCCCTATTCCGTTTATACGTAGTATTTTTACTAAAAGTGTGGTCTGTTTCAATGAAATGGTTGGTAAATTCGGAGAAGGCATTATTATTATGTGCTATTTGACACGGATATTAATATTACAGGACTTATTCTAAAAAAAATTCCCCACTTTGGGGAAATTATATTGGTTGGGTCGGGAAATACTCCCGGGTGCACATCACTATCCTAAGGTAGGTTTAACAAAACGCCTGAGTCTGCTAGATTAGGGGTTACGTTCATTGAATTCGAATATGGAGGTCTGGAACACGCTTGGAAATAAAAACTTCAAAAGTAAAACGAAAGTTTAAAAGAATAAAAAGTTTCCCTTAACAAAACTTTGCTTTGACAAATAAATTTTTTAATATTATAATTTTGTAGAAGAGTGATATTAAGTTTTTACAGAGACATAAAGAGGGGGAGGGAAGGGTGGGGGATGTGGTCCATTGAAACAGAATAAAAGGATATTAGCCATACTAAAACGTTTGGAAATTTTATTTGTCTGAAGCAGCAAAATTACCTTTAAGTTTTTGGTACACTTTAATACACTCGAATTTTCCGTACTGTTATGAATACTATACGAATCATAAAATTTGCATGGCCTTATTGGAAATTGTGACGTAGTGACGATCGAAGGTTAAGTCTTTTGTCGAAAATAATTTCAAGGTATTTGATTAATGAGGGTAATAATATTTGTTTATTTTAATTAACTACGCTATAGATATAGAAATTCGTTAACAGCGAAAACACACGTGAAAACATTTTTTTACGTTTGTGAATTATTTATTTATTTCTTCACATCAGTTAGCAAGTCTATCTACATTTTTCTGAAGGAAAAGTGCATTATGTAAACATTTTATAATCTTGAAAAGCTTTAGGTCATCTACAAACAGAATAGATTTGACATTATCGAAACACAAATACAGATAATTTATAAATAAAATGAAGAGAAGTGGACCCAAATGAGAGCCTTGAGGCACTCCCGGTGATACTTTAAATGTATACGAAACTGTATTATTCAATTTTACCACGAGTTCACGGTTATTCGGCAATATAAGAATGATCCATGTATTCCAGGGGATTTTAGTTTCGTGAGAAGGATATAAATATTTACTTTGTCAAAGGAAGATGTAAAATACATGTCTACTATGTCGAGTGAGGTATCGTTTACAATGTGTTCATTATTTCTGTCTTATCTCACCAAATATTATATACAGCGGTATCATTCGATTCATCAACAATGAAAACATGGTAAGTGATTCCACAATCGACCTAGTTTGATCCACCACCTTTTTTTGCCGGACTCGGCAGATCTCCATTTATACTGCCAATGCATATCCATGAAACTTTTATCATAACCAAAGTTTCATGAATGCACGAATGTTGAAATTAATTTGTGCATTTTGGAACTATTTTACCTGTTCTTTAATGAATGTTGTTGAAATTGCAACATACTAAAAGGATCCACTTGTAAATATAACACAAGGTTTTTAGATCACAACGCTTTAGGGTTAAATAATTTATATCACCCAAAACCAAAAGGTTTAACCTTGTCGATCCAAACCCGCTGGCTCGTTTCTATTCGACCGGTAAAAACCCCGAAAAAACTTCTTATTCAATTCGCGCTTGACTTCTGGCAACTGTGATACGGCAATTAGGCGCGTCGAGCGGGGAGCCGCGAGCGGCGGTAGGGCTAAGGGATGACGAGGGAGAGGGAAGGGGCTGGGATCTGCGCCACAATAACGGAGGACGAAAAAAATACCCACAGAGAAAGAAAGTTTCTTTCTGTAAGGAAAGTTTTGGCGACAGGGGACCGCGTGGAGCCGTGTCTTTGTCAGAAGAAGAGGGTGGAACATGTCGCGGTCGACCAGCCAATAAGGGTTGGAAAGTAAGGCTGTTGGAAAAACCACGTGGCAAAGCGGTAAGAGGTAATTATTTTACAGTGCTAGACTTAAGCCGTATTGATAATGAAAATGATGAAGGTTAATAATTAATCTGACATCTCCAGCATGGCGGACATAAGGAAGGAGTGAACATGGATCTTGAAGGGAACCATGTTGCAGGAGGGAGGAAACACAGGGGCCGGCAATTTATTACACAGCCAAGCTGTTGAACATAAGAACAAGTTGTAGGAGCGACTCTTTCTCATGTGACAAATCAATGTCAACCGTGTACAATTGTTGGGCGCGCATTTAGCATGTTTCCCGACTGTGCATCGCAATCGGCCGATGACGAGTCATTTCTTTCTTGCAAACTGTTAAAATTTATCGTAAATATGTTAATTAACATATTGCAGGTACGTCAATTCATCATGATATAATGAAAATTATTCATCATAAATGATTCAAATTGTACAAAACATTTCAATTTATCATAAGTAAATTTATCCATAGTATAAAATACCTACATGGTTTCCAGAAACTAGTGGTACAAACGGGAAACTGTTGAATCTACATCACGCGTGGAGTTGATTTTGTAGTACTCGTACCTTCGACTTTTTTTTGATTTGAGATTTCGTTTTCAAGTAAATGGAGTTCAAAGTTCATAAATTTGGAATACAATCGGTAACTATGGGGTTACTATCAGCTGTTTACTTTCTTTTAAAATGCGTCTAAAAGTAGATTCGGGTGTAATACATTTTTAAAACTTTAAATGCCGGAAATAAAAAAATATATATGTAAGTTTTTCGCTTGCACCACTAGCTTCCCGACATCAATTATATCAATTAATACAAAATATATCAATGAATAAATTTCTTCTAAGCTCAAAAAAATCCATAACCGGTGACACCGCCTTATCCTGTTTATACAAACTCATTCTACGCCACATAACGGGGCGCGTCCTACCCGACCCGTCCCATGAGACGAGAGACTACGCTGCGACTGTTTGGAGACTAAGAGTGACGAGGAACGGACTCGGTAACATGTCACACGCCATTCTTAATTAATATGAATAAATAAACACGTTTCTTTGCGAATTTGTAGCGACAAATCGAAAGAAATACGTATGTAGCTCGGTGAAATGTCCATTTTCATATTGAACGAATCGAAGGGAACCTTTTTTTAACTTATACTGAGGATGGGTTGTTTCACGGAAATTGAACAATTCATCAAATTTTAACGTTCATTTTCGGGTTCTGTGAAAGTTCTGTTATTATATCATTACAGGCTAGTTGATTGACAGAACTGAAATAATAACATAACTTAAATTTTAAATTTGAAGAATTGTTCAAATTCTCTGAAACAACCCGTCCTAAGCGTATTTTTTATTTATTTTTTTAGTTTATTAAAGAAAAAAAAATTATAAAAATAATTACATTTTACACGTTTGCATTAACTGGTAAAATTTCCACATAAAATTCATGTTAAGTACATGCAGAAAAAAACCTTAAATAAACAGAAAAAAAAAAACACCTTAATGAATATAAATATTAAGTGTATTTAAACTATTATATTTTGCCTTTTTAAGAAGTCAACTTGACTACCATACTCCCGTCTGGAACCCACATTACAATATTCATGTACAAGCTATTGAAAGTTTAGTAAATAAATCTTTACCTTTAAGTTTTTTTATTTAATGTAGATAGATATAAGTGTAAATAAATTAAATATTGGTACAAAATATATTTATAATCGCAATCTTACCAAAGAAGAAACTGGTTCTTGTGCTTGGTGAGCGAGTTACACTAATTATAAGGAAAATAGAATAACACTATGCAATAGGTATATATAATAGGATCAATTGAACTTCTGGATCGTCTAGGTATATGTGTAGGATTCTGTTACATACTAAATATTGAGAAATTAAGAGAGTAATTAGAAACATCTAAATAAAGTAGAGATGAATATATAGACTGATAATAACTATAAAGAAAGGAAAAAACAGACAATTATTTAGTTAATTATTCCTGACAAGTATAACTTCTGTTTGAGTTTCAGTTTGTTGATATCTTTTAATTTCTTTATTTCAATCGGAAGGTTGTTGAAATAATTTATTCGTAAATAGATATAATTGTTTTAAAGTGGGTACTCCAGAAATTTTGTTGACTCACTAGAACATTCTTATAAATTAAATAAATATATTCAATGCAAAAAAAATTCACTTTGTTAAACACCACTTTTATTATGAATTAATATTAACAGCCAACCAGGTTTCGCTTAGCTCAAGCTTCGTCATTTTTCATTTAATATATAATGTCACATCACAAAGTGTTTGCTTCCTTCGATAAATTAAATAAATATGTTTAAATTGTCGGACAAAAGGATTTTCACTGACTTAGTATTTCTATATAATATTATAAATGATGCATTTGATAATCCAGATTTGCTTGCATTGATAAGATATCGGATTACACAACGTAATAACACAAGTAAGTCGGGATTTATTTCAGTGCAGATATTCTGATACTAACTACCATATGTATTCCTCATTGCCCAGAATACTCAAGAAAGGAAATAATTATACCGAGCAGTGGACATCTTTAATTTATCACTTAACAAATACAAAAGAAATGTTACCGAGTCAGTTTAGTTATGTATAATTAATATGTACCTCTAAACAGGGCTTTAATGGCGTAATAAATAAGTGATGCAGACTTATAAAAATAAAATAGGCCTATAAAATCGATATTTTCGTGGGGTTTATTTTATTTACTTCTAATGAACGTATTACTAAAATCTCAAATGTTTATACAGGAATCCTCGAGAATTCATCGTTTAGAAAAATAAAACCTGGTGCGTAATTCTTGACAGGCCAAGATGCCAAACAAAACTTCTGTGACCAATTGGGTATTCTGACGATCCCATGCATTTTTTTGGCTTTTAAAATATAGAAATCCCAAGTATTCAGTCATTTGTTAATGGTTACTTATGTATTTGCGCAGAAATACGTAAAATACTAAAATGATATATCAAGTATTTAAACTAATATAAGGAGGATAGTAATTTTGGATACTACCTACTCCCCCACTTGGTTGCGGGATAATTTTATTTTTATTTTTTGGCTAATTTTAAAGTTGAAAAACGTTTTATAAAATTTTCAAACCGTTTTACATAAAATTCTTTAATGGTAAGGTCCTGTTTTTATTAATTTTAAATATAAATAACTTACATCCGTAGAGATCCCTCTAGAAACATTTGAGATTTTAGTAATACGTTCATCAGAAATAATTAACAAAATACAGATGAGACATTCCTATCTCCGATTTTCTACTCTAAAAAAAAAACCACCTACGCGACTGATTTCAATTTGAAAAAAATTAGTTCAATTACTGCGATATTATGACTTGGCACAAGTAATTTAATTGTGATATTATTTTTTGTAAGTAGAATAATTGAACTTCCGAACAATCAAGAAAGTGCCACAAACAGATATTAGCGTTGTGTTAGATTTCTGCAAGGCATTTCAACTTCAATTAGATTTCTGTCCATTTATAAACGAATAATGTTCGGGTATTGTTTGGTTTCCTTTGTAATATCGCAATACAGACAATATAAAATAATGCAATTTAAAGAAAACTCAATTAAAACCCTTTCATTTCGAAATACGACAGTAAACAGTATCGCAATGTAAAGCACCCGATACGATTGTACCAACCCAGCCAGGAGTACTCCTGTCCCGGTGATACCGGTACACCAGAGGGTACTGTTTTGTTAGGACTTAAAACACGTACTTTGAGGATAGGAAGAAGGTTTTTTTTTTTGGTTCAATATTTTTTACATTACAAAGTTTTCCAGTAATGTTGGCCTCACTGGATGGCTTACCCGTCCTGAGGCCTTCATTTTATAATATAAAAATATAATCTACATAATACATTTAAAGAAAAAATAATACTATTATTTTTAATGATAAACTAATGTTTATAAGACAAGGTTTTTTATGCATAGCATAAAGGATAACAAATAATTATTGTTTATAATTATTTAGAAAATAATACATTTAAAATATAATCTTGTGTGTTTGTGAGCGATGTGTGTTTTATATTGGTTTTGTGTGTTACGTGTAGGTTTTTATTATTTTATGCTATGAAATTTTGTTAATATTGTCTTTTTGTTCTTTAATCCATTTTGTAATTTTGTGTGTGAATTTATTTTTGTTTTCCTCAATTGTAATTTCGAGACTGTTGAATGCTTTTATAGCATGATATTGGTAGTGTCTTTGTCCAAAGCTTGGATTTACTGTCGGAGTTTTTATGTTTTCTTTGTACGCTTGTCTAACTTGTCTGTTAGTGATATTTTGTGTATGTTGAAATTCGTTTTTTTTTTTTCAATTATAGTTTAGTAATGTTTTAACGTATAATTGGCGTATATCTAGTACGTCACAGCTGTTGAATATTTGGTCTGTATCAGTCAGTCTATGTTTATTTAGTATTACCTTAAAGATCGTTTTCTGTGCGATTTCTATGTAATTGATAGCCGAATTTGTTGCTTCTCCCCAAGCAATAATTCCATATTCTATTATTGATTAGCAAAGTGCAAAATATATTGTTTTCAAATATTTTATTTTATATTTGTTTCTTATGTTAAGGAAATTGTGTATTGTTTTGAGGAGTTTATTTGTGATTTGTTTAATGTGAGGTATCCATCTATGTTGTGAATTTTGTTTTAGATATGTTTAGTGTAAGTATGTTTGAGTCTAGCCATGTTTTCAATTGGTTGGAGTTTAATCGACCGGCATAAATGGCAATCCAATGATATTGGTATTTAGGATGGATAGGAATAAAGTAATTGATTGAGCGTTCGTTTTTGTTTATTGCTTCCAGCTTCTTCTTGCTTAGAGTTTCTGAAATTTTCTTGCCTTATCTGGTCTCTTCTTGAATATTTCATCTGGAAGAATTTTTTTCAATCGATTACCGGAAGAAAATAGAAGCATTCATGACAAAATTCAAACTTTAAGGCGAAGCTTAATGCTAAATCACTATTTTCGATTGATCTTTATAACGAATTTGTTTTCATTATGAATACCAAAAAATATGATTTTGATAAATTGAAGCTTTTCTATCGTTTCCCTTGAATTGAATTCAAATTAAAAATTGAATTACTCAATATAAAAAAATTATAAGATTATCTGTGACAGTTTCCCTTAATTAAATTTTTTGCTTTCTTATAAAATTGTTCACAAAATAAATAAAAACCACTTTTGCACTTCAAATTGAGCGTTTCTAGACTCCGTTTGCCAATCGATATTAGTGACTTTTACCTTTATTCGTGACGATATATGCATTATGCACACCAAGAATATATGCATTTTGGCTTGTAGCTTCCTCTTAAACCGAAGTGAAAAAATATTTTAAAGACAAACTTATCAAAAATAATGTTTCCACATGAATTGATCTTGAAAATAACCAAAATCTCATTTGTGTTCCGATATTAATAACGCATTTACTAACACTTTATCAGGTATCGGCTTGCAGTCCCGTTTTTTCATAGGATTACCAATAATTTGAAGAGATTTTCGATAAATCAGCACTACCAATTTTTCTCCGTGAAATAACTAACCATCACGCTGTTTCCTCACAGGGATAGGCAGAGATAAAGGACCGCCTAACAATTCGGTCTTGGCACACACTCCTTGATTCATTCACATGCATACATCGTCTCATACTTTTCAGTTACTATAACTCTTGACATGACCCGACCCAATTATCCGATTCACTTAATCATGGCACGTGTTCTTCGGGCAATACAAATAACAAGAATGATTCCAAAGAAATGTTATACAAAGATAAATAAGCAAAAAAACGTATATACAGGTTATATGACATATGCGTATATATTAAGCACATAATTACACACAGACTGAATTAAACATGGACGAAATTATACATGGAGAGAATTATATAATATATAATACATGTCAAAAAAACCCAACCTAACACAAGTAAAGTGAAATATAAGAATTCTCTCCGTGTGTAATTTCAATCATGAGTAATTCTGGCTAAATGTAATATTGGTATGTGAAATTCAAGCCTGTTGAATTTTTTGTTTGTTTGTTTTTGTTTTTGAATCTTTATTTAGATGTACGCAAATTTTTTCATACATCTAGTAGGAAAATATAAAAAATAAAATAAAAATAACAATTACATAAATAAAAATATAAAATTAAATAAAGATAGTTCCCAATAAAAATGTGCGGTGAAAAAATGAAGACAATGTTGGTAGTTCTTATTTGAAGTATGATACAGTTAAAAGTGACCGAGGGGAGATAGGGTTCCATTAGCTCAGTTGGTAGAGCGGTGTCCCGGAAAGACAAGGGTCCTGGGTTCGAGTCCTAGATGTAACCGTATCCTTTTCTGATTTTTCTGTTTCAGATTTTCGTTTAGAAATCGCTAATATTGTCTTCAATAAATAATTCAATAAAAATTACATTTTAAGAGAAAAAAGATAAATACACAAAATTATATTATATAAGATATCTAGGTAACTAAAATAATATTGGTGAGTATGTTCCAACAATCAAAAAATATTTTTTACATATAAAGCACATGTCCTAAGAAAAGTGCTAAGGCTTGTGGCTTCCTTTATGACATTTGGTAGGTTGTTATAAAGTTTTTGCCCTTTTTAAAACGCGCTGTTTTGTCTGCATGAAAGTTTAGTTTTGGGAAGCCTAAAATCTCTGCGTCTTCTCGTAGGATAATTGTGAACATTTTCATGGTACATAACATTTCTTTGCAGATAATTTGGGAGAGTTTAATTAATATTATTATTTATTTAATTTTAAATTTTTATTATGTTGAATTGTGATTTTTACAATTTTACTGTAACCTAAAATATCTCGTATTTATAAGTATAATGTATACATTTTGTATCTGAGGAAAATAATAATTTATTCCAACTTCTGGTTATATTCTCGACAGGTCGGTATGATTTACCAGTGGCTAAACTTAAGGCATTTTTAGAGGCGAGGCGAGCTTTCTTTGCTATTTCTCAGCTAAAGTTCTTCTTCCCGGCTTCCTCTCAGGTAGATTTATTACAGGTGGTATAAGAGATCATAAAAAGCAGTAAAGAAGCTCATATTTTCAGTATAAAAGCTTTAGTTAACATTTGAAAAATGAAAGCAGAATCTTACTTCTTATTATATAAGTCCGTACTCACACTGTAAAATCACACGAAACCTTTGATCAATAAAATGTATGAATTCGAAAATAATATGCAAACATAGCGCTATATAATTAGAGGAGCTATTACGTAATAATAACACATCGAAATTATATGCAACCATAGAGCTATATAATTAGAGGAGCTATTACTTAATAATAACTCAACGAAATAATATGCAACCATAGAGCTACATAATTAGAGGAGCTATTACGTAATAATAACTCATCGAATTAATATGCAACCATAGAGCTTTATAATTAGAGGAGCTATTACGTAATAATAACTCATCGAAATAATATGCGACCATAGAGCTATATAATTAGATGAGCTATTACTAAATAGATATTACACATTATTTTTAAATAATTGCTTGTTTTCCCTTTATTTATATTTATTATCAGTCTATATTCATCTCCACTGTATTTAGATGTTCCTAATTACTGTCTTAATTGCTCAGTAATGAGTACGTAACAGAATCTTATATATGTGCAACTACACATATAGATAATCCAGAAGTTTCAATTGTTCCTATTATATATATACTTACCTATTGCATAATGTTATTCTATTTTCCTAATAATTAGTGTAACTCTCTCAACAAGCACAAGAACCAGTTTCTTATTTGGTGAGATTGCGATTATGAATATATGTTGTAACCATGTGTAATTTATATAACATCACTGTACTCACTTATATATATTAAATATATAAATAATAAAAAAATTACGTAATAATATGCAACCATAGAGCTATATAATTAGAGGAGCTATTACGTAATAATAACTCATCGAAACTTGTTCCACTATTAGACCGCAATAAGCGGTGCGCGTAGATCCGATTCGGTAGTTTTAGCTATAGCTTTGGGAGCGTTGGAGGTAAAAAAGTAGAACGTATTTTTTTCGCTGCATGTCGCATCTATATATAATATTGCCTTAATTTTTAAACTTTGGTACAAAAACGGTTAATTCGTTTGATAGATAAGACAATTTTTAAAAAAATTATTTCCATAAAGGAGGCCAAGAGGAAAATAATTTTCCTCAGGGCCTATGTCATCTTTGGGGATAGGTACTCTGTGAAAGATATTTTTATGAAAAGGAAGTAGAGGAAGATCTGGGAAGGAAAAAGGTTTGAGGGGTGGGTAGGATTCTAGAGGTCAGTGTGTCCAGGAGTGACTGACGTTTGAATCCATCCCTCCCAATGCGATTCAAGGCGATGGGTCGAGAAAGTCCGACTGGAGAGATCAAAGGTCTCTCACAACAGACCTCTCCCGATCCGGTCCGCTACTAAACACGTGATCCGATATATTATGAAAGTAGAAATAGTTTATTAGGAAATGACCTGCTATATCTTTTCAACAGGATTTTAATAAATCAGCAATACTCATTTTTCTCCGTTTACCAGTACAACAGACGGCATTCCTTCCCGACGCCTAGGTCTATGTATTTTGGCAGAAAGGGTATGGGTATCATCACATCATCACCATCACATCTGCCATAGGTCACCCCAAGTGGTTCGCTACGTTTGATGACTTAGCAGGGGTGCCCGGTTCAGCGTCTGCCTACCTGCTGCGTGGCGGGCCGGATCGAAAGAGACTGTATGAGGGAGGCCTTTTGGCCTCCCCGGCAGGACTCTCTCAACCCATTGCCTTGCACCGCAGTTGAAGGGACGGATTCTTATGTACGTCACCCTTGGAGACACTGACCCCTAGATTCTTACCCACCCGTTATATATTTTTCCTTTCCAGAACTTCCTCTACTTCCTTTCTTTAAAAAGCCCCTCACACAGCATCCTTTAAGATGATATAGGACACGAGGGAAATTATTTTCCTTAGGGCCTCCTGTGTGGAACTAATGTTAAAAAAAGTAATAAACATAAATCATGTAATGTAAAACCCAATACACACCGTCCAAGTGTAAAACTGTAAACGTCCACAACGAGGGGTGTAGTTGACATTTGGACGGAATGAATAAATTACTTATGAGGAACCACACACTTCATTTTAATGTCCACCGTCAAAGTAACCCCCCAGGGCCAGACGAGACATCCATTATGTTAAATGTATGATAATAAAACATAATATAAAACGTGGCGAGAACAATCAAATGGTGAAATACTCAACGTTTTGTAACGAATTTATAACATTGGAATGAAAATCTTTAAGGCGATGCCATACGTAGTAATGCAAAATCATGTGTTTTTGGTTTGAAAATTTGGTCGCCTAGAAATGTTTCGGTTGCTTTAATTAAATACTGCGAGTAGAATACATCTTGGCCTTTCAAATAATCGAGTATTTTTTAGATAAGTTTTTTTATAAGAACAGAAAAAAATAATGTATAAGGCCTATGAAAACTGCTTTAAAGATCAAAATCTCCTACTTACGAACCCATTTTCGGTTATGGTTTTATTGTATAATGTGGCAAATTAAGTTATTTATAAAATGATCGAATTTTTTTTAATATTTATGTCTGAAAATCCACAAAATAAAATAAAAGGCACTTTTTGGCCATGTTTTTTTCTTGCATAAATCAAAACAGGCGGATGGTGTTAAGCGGGAATTTTAACCTTATCGCCATTTACGTAAGGGTTGTTATTGATAGCGGCTCAATTTAAAATATTACACGACGTAGTGCATCGCCTTAAGTAAGTACATTTATTTTTTAGTGAAGGGGTGGGGCATAAACCTAAGCAGATACATACCTCTTATTTGGAAGTGAAAGTTGATGTGTTTTACAATAGCTCCACACAGGAGGACGCATGTGTTCAAATTAAACCCTCAAGCCTTGGAAGGAAATTACTAGCCACAAACATCATTTTCCATAGAGCCTTTGAAAGACTGATTTGACCGAGACATCCGAACATTATAAAATTTTTATTTTTTATAATGCGAAGAATGTGATTTGTTGAAATAATTATTCTTCTCAGTGTGTATCAAATATTTATTTATTTAAAAATAAATGTCAAAGTGTGTGATCACAAATTGGAGCGATTTTTTCATCGATAGTTGAAAGTTAAATTACTTATACAAAAGATATGTGTTTTCTGAATACCGAATTTCGAGTGAAAGTGAATATTTGACCTTGAATTTTTTGGTTTAAGCCTAAATGAATTTTGTCAGTCATTACGAAAGTAATATTTTGTATTGATATGGCTGAAGTCGTGAACTCCATCAAAATCTTGTTCCTGTCTTGACTTGACATTATCTCTATTGTTTTTGTGTCCTATTTTTGGCATTGCATCTTTTATTGTAACATTTCTCCCTGTATTAACTTCGTGTAATATGTAATGTGTTAATTGGACTTTAATAAATAAATAATGTTGGTAGATCTTATTCGAAGAATACGGTTAAATATGACTGAAGGAAATAGGATCCCATTAGCTCAATTGGTAGAGAAGCGCCTCTACAAGGCGAAGGTTCTGAGCGGTATTGGAGAAGCAGTAAACTAAAACTTAGTTAACTTAAAATTTTAAACTTAAAATTAAAAATAATGATATTATAGACCTCTCTGGGAATTCTCGCATAGATTTAGCTCTTCAGGGGGTGACAATGAAATGCAGTCACCTATGCGTGAAGCAGCTGGACTCATCCGAATTATATTGTTTGACAAGAGAGGGCACCACTAGTCCTGATTGTCATCTTCTGATTTTAAATATTTTGTCACAAGTAATTGACAGTACTTTTTGAATTAAAATGTGTTCCTGCAGAGTGAATTTTGTAATCAACCCATTTTTTCATAGGGAATTAATTATTCCCTGATGGTCTGTGTGGCTTACAAGCCAGATCATGACCAGGTATACTGTATAATAGAACTACTACTGTGGGGTAACAGGAGACTACAGGCGGGTGATCCTAGTTCTAACCAGTTTGAACCACCATCGGTCTGCAGAAATGCATTAAAAAGCGTACTCTTTAAAATATTTTTCCTTAAGACGAGACAATATTATTTATTCCGCGTTCTAACAATAATATGACTAAGCAACAAACAAAGCCTTCAACACGGCGCAAAAAGCTCAAAAAAAAACTTTCATAAAATGGCTAACTTTTTTGATTAAACGTCACCGTGCCGCATTAGTTGTGACGCATGTCGCATGATTTTTTAAATGAAATAATTCCCATTCACATCCTCGCGTTCATTTATCTTCATTAACGGACCCGGGGGGCTTTAATGCCCCGAATGGGCCCCGTCCAATCTGCCCCCGTCCGTTGTTGCCCCGCTGCCGAAAGTGCCCCTCCACCTCTTAACTGCGAAATTTCCCGTCAGGGACAGTGAACGCAAACCGTTACTCAATCATTTTTCAGGCAATTAAAAAATATATGACACTGACATTACAATACAACAAACACTCTTATGTCTCCAGTAAATTCTTAATTCAAACGTTGTTCATGTATTTTCTTCTTTTTTTACATAACTCCACTAAGTAGGCCCTGAGGAAAATGATTTCCCTTAGGGCCTAGGTCATCTCTGTGGATGCTGTGTGTAGGAACTTTTTGAGGAGAGAAAGAAGTGAACATGGGTCTTGAAGAGACCCATGTTGTAGGAGGGAGGAAACACAGAGGCCGGAAAATCGTTCCACAGCCGAGCTGTTGAACTCAAGAACGAATCGTAGAAGCGACCCCTTATCATGTGATATATGTCAACCGTGTACAAAATTTGGCGTGTTTCCTGATTATGCACTGGTGCCTAATGGATCAATGACGCTAGTACCTCGGAGCATCTTCCATTGAAATACCGGTAGAACAAGGACAGCTTACCTATTGACGTCTGTGCTATAAAGATTGCAATCCGCCTGTTAAAATAGGAGAATCTATCAAACGAACCGCCCTTTTCTGCAGAGTCTAGAGTTTTTTTCAGGTATTTTGGGGCTCCAGACCAGAGGTGGCTGCCAAATTCAACAGTTGGGCGCACTTGAGATTTGTAAAGGGTCAGCAGTTGTGTACTATTACAGAATCTGTGAGCCCTGTTATAGTACACGCAGCTTCTGTGAGGCTAACTTGACAATGCCTTCGATGAAGCCTCCGCTGGTTACACTTGGAGGTATGACAAAGATAAACATTATTAATTTATTTTTTTATTCATGTTCTCAATAAAACGGTTATGCACCAATATATTACGGAGAAGATCAAAATGACATACGTCAATAGATAGTTGCTGAACTGTCTGTAAGTGAGGTAAATGTAAGTATAAAAGGTCATCGGGGCAGTTTTACTATTTTGTGACATCCGTCAATAGATAGTTGCTGAACTGTCTGTAAGTGAGGTGATACATGTGAGTATAAAAGGTCATCGGGGTAGTTTTAGTATTTTGTGACATATATCAATAGATAGTTGCTGAACTGTCTGTAAGTGAGGTAAATGTAAGTATAAAATGTCATCGGGGCAGTTTTACTATTTTGTGACATACGTCAATAGATAGTTGCTGAACTGTCTGTAAGTGAGGTGATACATGTGAGTATAAAAGGTCATCGGGGTAGTTTTACTATTTTGTGACATATATCAATAGATAGTTGCTGAACTGTCTGTAAGTGAGGTGATACATGTGAGTATAAAAGGTCATCGGGGTAGTTTTACTATTTTGTGACATATATCAATAGATAGTTGCTGAACTGTCTGTAAGTGAGGTAAATGTAAGTATAAAATGTCATCGGGGCAGTTTTAATATTTTGTGACATACGTCAATAGATAGTTGCTGAACTGTCTGTAAGTGAGGTAAATGTAAGTATAAAAGGTCGTCGGGGCAGTTTTACTATTTTGTGACATACGTCAATAGATAGTTGCTGAACTGTCTGTAAGTGAGGTAAATGTAAGTATAAAAGGTCATCGGGGCAGTTTTACTATTTTGTGACATACGTCAATAGATAGTTGCTGAACTATCTGTAAGTGAGGTGATACATGTGAGTATAAAAGGTCATCGGGGTAGTTTTACTATTTTGTGACATATATCAATAGATAGTTGCTGAACTGTCTGTAAGTGAGGTAAATGTAAGTATAAAAGGTCATCGGGGCAGTTTTACTATTTTGTGACATACGTCAATAGATAGTTACTGAACTGTCTGTAAGTGAGGTGATACATGTGAGTATAAAAGGTCATCGGGGTAGTTTTACTATTTTGTGACATATATCAATAGATAGTTGCTGAACTGTCTGTAAGTGAGGTAAATGTAAGTATAAAAGGTCATCGGGGCAGTTTTACTATTTTGTGACATACGTCAATAGATAGTTGCTGAACTGTCTGTAAGTGAGGTGGTACATGTGAGTATACAACAATAACATTCAATGACAGCTGTCGTGTTTTTATTTCACTCTTGAAATATCTCAAAACAAAATAAAAAATTCTAGCTAAAATCTAAATATCTATATTTTAATAGCTTTAATAGTGAAGTGAAGTTATACTAATTAATATTTCGTGCCAAAATGACTACACGAGCAACTGCAAAAACACTAAATACTACGGACACCCAACTCCTCCAACTTCTTGACAAAAAGTTTGAAGAATTTAAGGTACAATTTCTGGAAATCATCAGAAACGAGTATAAAGAAGAAATCGAGGAATTAAAAAATAAAATATTAACTCTAGAAAAAAAAATTGATACGCAAAAAAAACAACAACCTTGAAAAAACTCTGGAACAAAACGCCGTAATACAAAGTGAATTTAAAGAATTACAAAAACAATTGGATGCTAACGAACAACACGCACGCATTAATAACATAGAGATCATTGGGATACCAGAAAAAAAAACAAGAGAACCTGACGGAAATTATCAAAAGGATCTATTCAGAATTAAATATAGTAAGCGACGACATTGAATACGCCACCCGAGTCACCCCCAAGGAGAAGATTGAAGGAAGACCGCGGAATATTATAGTAAAACTAAAGGGCAGGAATCAGAAAGACGAAATCATAGCAGCAATCCGGACAAGAAGGGGCCTAACAGCAGAGGATATTAACTTTAATGGAAAACAACGGATCTATATAAATGAACATTTAACTCATAAAAACAAAGTACTCTACAAAAAGGTCAGAGAGTTTACCAAAATTAATAAATTCAAATTCTGTTGGATCAAAAATTGTAAAATTTATGTAAGACTTAATGAAAACACAAATCACCATTGCATAAATAATTATAATGATCTAGAAAAACTAAAAACATACAATATTTCCATCAACTAACTTTCAATATCGACATCTTCAATTGCGAATTTACTAAATATAAAATGACCTTAAAAGAGTATTTCACTGATGTTTCTTGAATTGATGTTTCTGATGTTTATGTTTCTAGTATTTATATATTTATAATCCTGTTATGGTATGATTTATATGCACAACATTGTCTTCTTATGGTTATGGTTATGATATGATTTATATGCACAATATTGTTTGTATTCTTATGGTTATCAATGTATCGATAATCCTTTATTTTATATAAATTTTAGTTTTTTTTTTTTCCCCTTTATTTTTGTTGTATTATTTTGTTCTATTATTTTATACAATTCTTTTATTTTATATAATTATAACTTCACATTTCTCATAAATTTAATTATTTCTTCTAATGCTGTCTTACGTAAAGTCACAAGGAGGAAATCCGTAATTGGTTTTATTTTGGCTATTTCACTTATGTACAATCTGTAAAAATATAAACTGTTGATTTCCCAAAAAATGAATAAATAAATAAATAAATAAATAAAAGGTCATCGGGGTAGTTTTACTATTTTGTGACATATATCAATAGATAGTTGCTGAACTTTCTGTAAGTGAGGTAAATGTAAGTATAAAAGGTCATCGGGGCAGTTTTACTATTTTGTGACATACGTCAATAGATAGTTGCTGAACTGTCTGTAAGTGAGGTGGTACATGTGAGTATAAAAGGTCATCGGGGTAGTTTTACTATTTTGTGACATATATCAATAGATAGTTGCTGAACTTTCTGTAAGTGAGGTAAATGTAAGTATAAAAGGTCATCGGGGCAGTTTTACTATTTTGTGACATACGTCAATAGATAGTTGCTGAACTGTCTGTAAGTGAGGTGGTACATGTGAGTATAAAAGGTCATCGGGGTAATTTTACTATTTTGTGACATATATCAATAGATAGTTGCTGAACTTTCTGTAAGTGAGGTAAATTTAAGTATAAAAGGTCATCGGGGCAGTTTTACTATTTTGTGACATACGTCAATAGATAGTTGCTGAACTGTCTGTAAGTGAGGTGATACATGTGAGTATAAAAGGTCATCGGGGTAGTTTTACTATTTTGTGACATATATCAATAGATAGTTGCTGAACTGTCTGTAAGTGAGGTAAATGTAAGTATAAAAGGTCATCGGGGCAGTTTTACTATTTTGTGACATACGTCAATAGATAGTTGCTGAACGATCTGTAAGTGAGGTGATACATGTGAGTATAAAAGGTCATCGGGGTAGTTTTACTATTTTGTGACATATATCAATAGATAGTTGCTGAACTGTCTGTAAGTGAGGTGGTACATGTGAGTATAAAAGGTCATCGGGGCAGTTTTACTATTTTGTGACATATATCAATAGATAATTGCTGAACTGTCTGTAAGTGAGGTACATGCAAGTATAAAAGGTAATCGGGGCAATTTAACTATTTTGTGACATACGTCAAAGCTTAACTGTCTGAAAGTGACGTTAAAAATTTCCATGATCAATATAGAATCGCTAAGCAGTTGAGTCGCTCTGTTGACTGACGCTGATAGGCAGAAGTCCTCGCTTTCGCAGTATAAAAAAAGTGAATGGGTTCTCCCTTGAGTGTACTTGTTAAGCACATATAAGATAACCTCTTTTAATATAAATGGATAAAGTATATTTCCAGAGATTAGTATAAAAAATGTGTACCTAATAATATTTTCGGCGTGTTTCCGAGGTGTTGAAATCGAGCAATCCTGTTAAGTACAAGGATGGATACAGGAATACATAGTACGTATATTCTCTCATATATAGGTCACGCGTTAACCTCTTTTGTTCTTTTTCTATTTCTAGGATATGGTTTTGTGCAGAAGGGGCCCAAATAATGGAGCTATATTCCAGGATACTACAAATGTTTGTATGAAAGAAATACGTGTAAGACTAAGACTGATTTGTGCACCTCTCAAAAGCACAGGAAGGCATTTTTAACAAAAATGTGCTTAGAGAGACGTGTTTGTGGCAGCTTGTCTGAATAACGAACTTACGTGCGATACTAAACGCAGTAAATCTCAAGTATGTCCAGTGGACCTAGTTCAGTGTAACCGCGTTGTTTAAGTAACCTATATTTAAGATGAATAAAAGTACCTTACCATTACAATATTTTTATTTATAAATATACTAGCTGACGTGTACCCGGGGTTGTTCGACTTTTCTCTACTTTCAATAAATACAATATCCATGAACAGGGTTTACCAATAAGAGGTGTTATTTTGATATTCAATCGTAAAAGATCAATGGTTTCGTTGCTTGTGTGGCACGTAGCACCGTCTTGCTGAAAGTAAACGTTGTCCAGATCAATACCATCCAATTCCGGCCACAAAAAAATCATTAATTATCTCTCGATAGCGCAATCCATTCACGGTAACTGTTGCTCCAGCCTCATTTTCGACAAAGTAAGGTCCAATGACTCCGCCGGACCATAAACCGCACCAAACAGTCACACGTTGAGGATAGAGAGGCTTTTCAACAATAACTCTTGGGTTTTCCGAGCCCCAGATGCGACAATTTTGCTTGTTGACGAAGCCACCGAGGTGGAAATGGGCCACATCACTCAAGATGATTTGCATTTGATTCACTCAAGTGAATTTTAATAATTTCAATGCGTTGTTGAAGCGTGTATCGTATTACACATATAAACCTTCCAGAAGAAATTCTTTGAATGTGAAAAACCTATCAAACTCCGTTGCGTACTTTAGAAGAACTAACCACACGAACAAACAGACGCAGATTGTGACTTTGTTTCATACTACATATTTAGAAATTAAAGATATATTATTAAAACGTTTTTCTAAAAAACTATAAAGCTTAGCTTATCATTATTAAGTGTATATATGAGTTAAGGTGATTTCGTCAATCTTCTCAGGAAAAGCTCTCACTCAGTTTTAGCAATAAAAATTAAAGAATTTACAGAAATCTGATGATTTATTAAAAACTGTTGTCAACCTCTGTCCCTAGAGAAAAAAATTCTAGGCACGTCCCGGGGGTAAGCGTTACGCGCGTTGAATGTAACTGATTTAAATTAAATTATTACAACTCGAGTGGCTTATTCATTTTTGTAATTATTTTACGTTATATGAAAGTGGCAATACTTTAGAACGGGGCAGGGTGAGTATAGAATTCGTGGGCGGCCATTTCTTAGAGATTTTTCAAAAAAGCCTAAAGAAATTGTTGGAAACAATCAAATACAAAAAACTTGAGTTGAGTTGAAGTTAAAACAGAAAAAGGAAGTTGGCGGTTCAACCTCTCTGCATACTCCGGGAGAAAAAATTGCAAGATAGTAAGTAACACGTATAAATATCAGGATTAAAGAACAGCATCTCCCAGAACGTGCGTTCCCAAATTTGTCCTCTGCGTGCGAACTGTATCCAAATTACTCTAGTAAACAATAAACAGTGTTTCTCAAGTAACCTCCCAGTTAAGTATTATCTGACTGTACAGAATATAAATAAATAATAATATTAACATTTTAAGGCAGCATCACGTTGAGTGGTCAAATGCATTGTACACATAGTTTTGTATTAGACGAAATAGTTATGCAACCTGTTAGCCATTAGACGGCCGGCATAGTCCAGTGGTAACGCATTGGACTGCCATTCCGAAGGTCGCGGGTTCGAACCCGGCGTGCGCAAATAAATTTTATTTGATTAATTTGTGTTATTTCACAATTAATTAATTAAAATAATATATAGTATATTTGCGGCACGTTCCAGAGTGGAAGATACTACCAGTATCGCCCTGGTGTAAGACCACCATTCAGAATTGAAACGTTGCTCCAAATGGCTTTAGCCGTGTTTAGTGACTAGATCTGAATAGCCAGGTACTTCCCCACCTTCCTCTTTCCCTTCCCCACTTACCTTCAGCCTCACAACATCCCCCAATTGGGGATGCCATAGTCTCACTGGCTCCAGACGGGAGCAGTTGGGACTCTTGTGAGGTATTCACTATAAAAAAATAAATAAAAAAAATAAAGTTATATAATAGTTTGTCTAGTCTATACTTAGTAATAGGATATAGGATAGAGGATTAAAGTTTTGTATTGGACGAAACAATGGATGCAATCTGATAGCCTTAAGTTGTTATAATAGTTTGTCTATATACTTAGTAATAGGATAGAGCATTAAACAAATATATATGTACAGCGCCCTTTAGGTGATTTTGGTGAAGACCACCATTTAATATTCTAAACATTGTCACGTCTGATGAGCATGGACCCTTGTCAATCACCAGGGCTATGATGGGGCTAAGGCAAGGAGGCAGAATGTGTAAAAGCATTGAAGAACCATGTTGTCATGTCTGAGGATGTTTGGAGAGTCCGCCAGCGATGAGCAGGACGACAGATCCCCGCGAAATCCGTATGAGTTAGCTCCGGGTAGAGATTCGTGGGAAGGAGTGCGCGAGGCCATTTTCAACTAACCAGCATCCATTGAACGTTTGGCAGGCTACGCGGGGACAATAATGACTCATCTCTGTGTCACCACGACAGCATGCTGGGCAATCCAGTGCAGTCTCCAAGGAATTACACTTCAAAAACACTCACAAATAAAACCATTTGTTAATCCAAATAACTGATTGTATATTTTAATCTCACCAAACAACAACACTCGAACAAAGAACAGGCCGATCTCTCGCAGGAGTCAAAACGTTTGTTTTATGTTTGGTTAGTCTACACGGAAAGTCTGTATCCTTCAACATTTCAATCTCACCGAACAACAACACTCGAACAAAGAACCGGCTGATCTCGCGCAGGAGTCAAAACGATTGTTTTATGTTTGGTTAGTTTAGATGGAAGGATCGGTTCATGGTATCCGCGTGCTCTTTTTCATTTTTTTCAATACCAATTTGTCTGGCAAAACGCAACGCACACCGCGGACTCGTCCTCTCCCGTATTGTCACCCCGATCTTTCTACCCGCGTTATTTAGCCCGCTCGTCCAACCTATCGCAGGGCAGCCACCCGAAAAACTCTCAACAAAATAATAATCGGGCACTACCCTGGCAATCCAAACTTGCACAATTCTTTAACGTTACAACATTTCATGAAAAACTTTAGCCATGTTTGGTATCCAGATCTGAAAGACAAGTACTTCCCCACCTTCCTATCCCAATCTCCTTCCCCTTCCTCCTCATTCCTTTCAGCTTCACAACATATCCTGGAGATGCTATAATCCTACTGAATTTTAACTTGATAAAAAATGTTCGACCTTTCTTGTGTGAATACCGCAGTAAGACTTCCAACTGCTTTCAACCGTCTGAAGCCAGTGATACTAGGGCATCATCAATTGGAGAATCTTTTGAGACGGAAAGTATTGGTGACGGAAGGAGTTGGGGAGAGGAAGGTGGGAAAGTATCTGGCTGTTCAGATATGGTCACAAAACGCGACTAATTTGAAGCAAAGTTTCAACTCTGAATGGAGGTCTTACACAAGCGCGATACTGGGAAATCCACTATGGAAATATAATATTATACAGGGTGTCCGGGGGTTAAGTGCGCTAACTTTGGGGGGTGATTCTGCATAATAGTACAAGTAAAAAAAAAACTTTTTTCTAAATTCCAACGTTTTAAGGTAAATTTTAAGGCGAACGTCGGGATTTGAAACCGTGACCTCCAGATTCATAGCCGAGGATCGTAACAACTCAAACACGGAGGCCGTGGATGCACCAATTTAATAAATATATATCCACTTTGTCACCATAAACCATTAAAATTAAAACGTCTTCCCATATGAATAATCAACATCAAATCACTACATTTCCCATGAAAATCGTCCCTCCTCAGCGGGCGTCCAACTGTTAACTTCTATTATTACTGTTCCCTACGATATTATTACTACTTCCTCCGCCGATCAACAGTTCTAGGGGATGATTATTAACTGTCCACTCTGCTCCTTCCCACCCCTCTGCCAACCCCCATAACCGCTTGCCACAACTGATGCACGGCCGACCCGGCGAAGGGTTGCTAAGACAAGGGATGTTAATAAATAATATGCGTGGGAGCACTAACCTTTTCATGTAGAATGAATAGAGATTGCAATACATAATCGATTTAAAAATAATACTGTTTCAATTTTCATACAGGTACCAGCTTTTGATCGAGAAGACCAAAAAAATTAAGTGTCAAAAAAAATTTTAACAATGTTTTCGAGTTAACCGATTTTATTTTTTTTATTTTGTACGCGATCTTTTAAAATAACGCCATATAAATTATTCTAAAAATCGGAAACTTAATAATTTATCTTCTGAATGATATTTTTAAAGGTTCGATTATTATTTAACTCAAAGGAATTTAATTCAGTTGATTTAAAAATCGAAATACTTGATTTATAAAACACTCGATAACTTTGGAACAAATAATTCTTATAATATTGTACTACACTCTATAACAAAATCCCTCTCTCATTAAAAAATCACAATAACTAGGAGAGATCATTGTAGAAATTTATTATATATCTGTACAGCGCCCTTGATGTGATTTTTTACAAAAACTGCGCCATACAAATCATCAAAATATTATTATTATTTTATAATTTAAATCTTAAATAATTCGCTGGATACAAAATATAAGGAGAACAGAAATTAGCAAATATACTGACACCGATTTGGAACAGATATCTCGTTTATGCCCATTCTTTTGATTTTGAAAAAAAAAACGGTTTATTTTTATTTACCTATTAGGATTTAAAAGTGGTTTGAGCTTCGAAGTGAAGACTCGACATTCTCAATCTAAACCCGCAATTTTAGCACGCAGTATTGCAATCCCTATTCAAAACCACCCCTTCTAAGTAAAGTAAATCTAGTGCCCATTTCGCGCTAAACTAAAATGGCTCCCTGAAAATAGGGTAGCTGCGGGGGGAAGCGTTTAGCGCTCGGTCCCCCTTACCCCATCCCTGATAGTTTTTTGAAGCAATTAAGTAGCTTAGAAGTAATACCAGTTGGACACAGGAGTATAGTATTATAGAAAGCTATTTATGTGTAAAGATTAGTATTGGGGAACTGGTTCGATATTCAGATGATTTCATTTCCATATTAATTTTTTTGAATATTATTACTAAGTTACCGGAAGAATTATAAACATATACAGGATTTTCAATAAGAGGTATTATTTTGACATTCAATCGTAAAAGATCAATGGTTTCGTTACTTGTGTGGCACGTAGCGCCGTCTTGTTGAAAGTAAACGTTGTCCAGATCAATACCATCCAATTCCGGCCGATAAAAAATCATTAATCATCTCTCGTTAGCGCATCCATTCACCGTAACTTTTGCTCCAGCCTCATTTTCGAAAAAGTAAGGTCCAATGACTCCGCCGGACCATAAACCGTACCAAACAGTCACACGTTGAGGATAGAGAGGCTTTTCAACAATAACTCTTGGGTTTTCCGAGCCCCAGATCCGACAATTTTGCTTGTTGACGAAGCTGCCGAGGTGGAAATGAGCCTCATCACTCAAGATGATTTGTATTTGATTCACTCAAGTGAATTTTAATAATTTCAATGCGTTGTTGAAGCTTGTATCGTTCCATTTTTATCAATGGCGTAGTTTCTACTTGTCAAATATCAAAAAATGACAGCTTCAAAAGTAACATCTTCCGAAATAGCGGGCTATTCAAAAATAACACCTCTTATTGGAAAACCCTGTATTATGTAACATTTTCATGCAAGTTTTGTGGTGTCTGTTTCAGTCTGATCTGGTGTCAGTATATTTGCTAATTTCTGTTCTCCTTATACTTGGTATCCAGCGATTTGTTTAAGATTTAAATTATTAATTACGCATATTAATGACTATCCATGTACGGTCATACTTGATATGTATATTATACTTTGATTTACTTTACAGCATTTCAAGTACTATTATTTGAATTCGATATTAATTACGGCGTTGGTATATTGCCATTACTAATTAGTTTTTTTCTCTATAGATACAACAGACATTATTTTTCTTCTTTTTTTAAACATTTGTTTTATAATACATATCAGTATATTATATGTATTTATTTTCAATTTACCTGACGAGTAAATTATTTCACTGTTTTCAGTCTTACAACAAACATAAATAATTAAATGCATATATGAATGTACAATGTACATACTTAGGTACTTTATACTTGTAATTTTTCTTTATTTACAATATTATTTTATTTGGATTTTATGTTAATCTTAGTATAAGCATATGATTTTTATCTGTTTTGTATTTAGTTATGCTATTATCCATGTATTATGTTACACTTACATACATTAACTGTCAATTTACTCTGTAAAAGCCCGATAGAGCGTTAATGTATAATAAATAAAATAAAAAATATATTATAATAATATTATTTGAGCAGTTTTTGTCCAAAATCAAATCAAGGGAGCTGTATAAATATATAATACATTTTTACAATGATCTATTGTAGTTATTGTGATTTTTGAATGAGAGGGGGATTTTGTTATAGAGTTTAGTACCATATTAAAAGAAGCTTTTTGTTCAAATGTTACATTCGTAGTTGCTTAATAGATATTTTTTGACCCTGAGATCTGGTTTTTCTAAAATATGCGTCTTTGTTGCTATATCTTGTGTTTTGTATTTAAGAATATAAAGGAATATAGTTTTAAAATAAAGTTGTATAATTGACATGATGTTGAAAATTTTGCGAGTGCTAGTTTTTACAAGGATTTTTAGTATAATTGCCATCACGGCTTTTTGGGTTTTAACGATTGAATTATGAATATAATCATTTGAACTGCAATTTGTATTCTAACAGCGATAGTCTGAGAGTCATATATAAATTGATCAGTATATTTTACATGGGTAGGCAGAAAGGAGAAGGGAAACGATTTTGTTGAGTAAAATCGAAATAAGATTCTAATCTAAGTTAAAACTCTAAGCAGAATTCTTGCCTGAACAGACTATGCAACAAATTACAATAGCGTATTATCCAAGGTGGATATTTTCAGTTGCAAACTTACCAAATATACAAGAGGTCCATAAAATGATATTTCTCTGATGGTTTGCGAATAATGTTATTTCTCTATTGTTTATATTTCTATTATGATTTGATTTACATCTACAACCTCTCTCCATGGCTATAAATGTACTGATAAATGTTTTGTTTCCTAAATTTTTCGTTTTATATAATCTTTTGTTTTGTGTAAATTTTTGAATTCATTTTCCTTTTTTACAAATTTAATTTACTTATTCCTTATTATGCTGTCTCAGTAGAGGTAAAGTCACAAGGAGGAAATCCATAATTGGTTATATTTTGGCTTTATAATATTTATGTACAAACTGAAATAAATGTAATCTGTCGATTTCCCGAAAATTAATAAATTTAAGTAGTTTCGCATACTGTTTATTGACTGTCTAACGGTATTTTATTGAGAGAAGAATAACCATAAATAATTTTATGTGAATCGAAACTGATTTTATTATTAAGTTATTACCCACCTGCGTCTCCAAGAAGCAGATATCTCACCATATACGAAAGTAATAAGAAGTAAGTAGCTCACCTGAAACAAAAAAAACATACGATTATTAGCAAACAAAATGATTACATTATGCGAAAATAAAATAATTAATTTACAATCTGTTGTGTTCCCACAAACAGTACTCCAACTCGTCGTGGAAGGAGATTTTGAAGAATAAGTTATTTATGTTAAATCAGGGATTTATTCAATACTTCGCGTATTACAATAGTGACTCAATAGTCGACCTAACTAGGAGCTGTCTAAATGAGATCTGCAAACACTAAGTTTGTCTGGAAGCAGCCTAACTGGCCCTAGCGACTACTGACTACTAGCTGCCATCTTGCGGACTTCCAAGCAAGCTCTTTGCACTGCCCTCTATGAGTGCATCTGTGAAGCTCTTAGCTACCTCACTTCACAACAACTTTTCTATATTAATACCCAGGAATGTTCAAATGTTCAACCCTCAGTCTGCCAGGGTAAAATGACGTGAGCGCGCAGTCGCGGGTGTTTATCTCTAAATAGTATAAAACAAAGTTGCTATTCGCGTCTGTCTGTTTGTGCGCTTAGTTCTTCTAAACTACGCAACGGATTTTGATAGGGTTTTCACTAACATTTAGAGAATTTCTTACGGAAAGTTTATATATAATACAAGAATATTAACATAGTTAAGAGGTTTAATAGTTCTACCGGTTATGAAGCAACAAAATTAAGAGGTTTAATAGTTCTGCGTGTGATGAAGCAACAAAATTAATATTCAAGATACCCTTTTCTCTAGGCAGGGTTGTAAACGTAAACACAGCACGATAGTGATATATTATAACAGTCTTCTTTATCGACCGGTCGCAGGTGCTACCAAGACTTGGTGAGACCAAGTGGACAATAACCTCCCCCTGGAATAACTTTAGGACAAACAAGCGGATAATTTCACGAAAACTAGAGGTGAATACTAACTAATAGCTAGTTAGGGAAAGTAAACAGTGATGCACGGAGAAAAATGAGTATTGCTAATTTATTAAAAATTTCTTCAAATTATCGGTAATCCGATTAAAAACGGGTTTGCAGGCTGTTTCTTGATAGACTTTTAGTAAATTCCTAATATATCGGAACATGTGTTCATGCAGCCGCATTTGCCTTGATTATATACAGGGTGTATCGGCACTAACCCGACAAACTTTAACCAGCTATTCCTTAGCACATTTGGAGTAAAAAATGTTATGGGCACTTTGCTGTCCGGTAGCACTTTTTTTTCAATTAAAAACAAAAAAAATAAAAATTTCCACACTACATCACTGTCATTGGCATTGCTTTTCGTGTTCAACAGCTGTTATAAACAAGTATGTCGAAAAGCGTCTTCGCTCTTTCGCACACACTAAATAATAATAGTTAAAAATGAGACGAATGGTGCCGTGCCATTTCGTTGTGATTGTAAAAGTGCGCCAATATAAGTACACACGTGCATTATTCAACGGAATTCGAATAAAATATTGCCAGATGGGTTTTCAAACTTTGACAAAGGATAAAACAGTGGTGACATGTGGTGAAAATATGAATAATAAATTTTTTATTAAAAAAAAACGTTACCCGACAGCAAAGTGCACATAAGATTTTTTACTCCAAATATGCTAAGGAATAGCTGGTTAAAGTTTGTCGGGTACGTGCCGATACACCCTGTACATATAATGAAGAAATTCGAAAACATCAGGATTTTTATGAATACTATAAGTTTATCAGGAAACCTATCAATTCATTCGTTAAGTTAATCAAATCGTTTTTAGCCGAATTACGAAATTTTTAAGAGGTTTTTAATAAATTAGCAATACTCTCCATGGTGCGCAGCAACTATCAGATTTGTTTACAACAAATTTGCATACAATTTTTTTTTTTTTTTCAAAAATCAATTACTTGCTTTATGTGTAAGATTATAAATTTTAAGCGTAATATCTAACCTAAATCTATATAAAAGCGAAATAATTAGGTAGGTAAGCGAAATATCTAACCTAAATTTATATAAAAGTGAAATAATTAGGTAGTTAAGCGAAATATCTAACCTAAATCTGTATAAAAGTGAATTAACTAGGTAGGTATGTAATTTATTTATTTATACACGCCTTTAAGGCTTTTACATGTATACATTGTTATAGGTAAGTTGTTCAGGAGTACAATAAAACATAATGTAATAAGCTGAGTATGAACGATATAAGCAGGTACAATACAAGTTGTCATAGAGAGTTCTGTTGTACAAAAGAGTTCAATAATTGTATACAGGGTGTTCTTCGTGCATACTTCGGGAGGTGATTCTACATGATGGTAGAAATAATAAAAAATAATTTTTCGAAATTCCAATGAATATTTTTCCATAAAAGAATATTTATTTTCCTAAACAAATAATTCTTTTTTTTTTTACTTAAAACCTACCATAAAACATTGTAAAAACAAGAGTACAAAATAAGTCAAATATACTATAATACATCAAACTAAAATTAAGTTATTTGGCTGAAGACTAAGCCTTTCTTTTCAGGCCAGGAGTCAACCGCAATAACGATGTTGCCAGATGCCGATCGTGTAGGACTGACATTTATTTCGTAAATTTACTGCTGTAATTTCGTCCGTTTCAGAAAAATGCGTACCGCGTGCATATACGTGATTGACACCAAAAGTTAATAGATTGCATTCGACAACGAGTCTGTTTGCAGAGTTTCAGCTCGATCGGGTGTCGGGTGATGTCTGCAAGTTTGTTTGTTGCGTTCCGATTCCGGTTCAAGATGGTGGGATTGTTGTACGCGTGTTCGCGGTTCCTACGAGTGTTCAAACCGGAATAATCAATATTATGGTATCTACCGGCCAAGAAAGTTTGAAAAAAGAATTGTCAATGAGATGGCGATGAGAATGAAATTTAAAAAAAATGTTACGTAAAATGTTTGTGGTTTAAATTAAATAGGTAAATATTATACCTAAGCAGAAATCTAAAGAGAAAACTAGACATATACTCGTACCTTATTGGACGCGAGGTCCACTAGTGTTCACAGAACTACTAGTTAAAATCGGTGTGGTAATAATTGCATCGCGCTATAAGTCTCCTTATCTGAATAAAGCTTACTTTATAACCGGACTAAGAAAGGCGCGAGACCAAACACCCATAAGGAGTATTTTTTCTCCCACCTTTAAGGTGAAAACATCAGAAATGCATTAATACTTCAGGATTTAACACTGGCCGTAATAGCTGTAATAATGTAATAATGGCGTAATATGTCTTATAGAAAAAGTAATTAATATTAGTAACAGAAAATCCATTTAAACACACAGCCTTACTAATAAAAATCACTTTACAACTGTTAATTATCGTTTTTTTTCACATTGTACAAAGACCGTACAAATTATTTTTCGTATTATTACCAATAAAAAATATCTCTAACTGCACTGCGAGGAACTTGCAACGTTGCATTTCGGCAGACTTCACGCATGCGCCGTGCAAGTCAGTTTCCCGGCGAATGAATTATGATTTGACATTTGTGATTAAACATGTTTTTCGTAATAATTTCTATTCTAATGATCGATTCACTATTATATTAGTATAATTGAATATATTTACTATTATTTGTATTATTTTTTATCAGTTTTGATCTATTAATAAAGTCATATTGTGAATATAGTTTTATGTCATCGGAAAAGCGAAATCATTTCGGACTAATTAACTTTAACCGCGTGAATTTAATAAAACTTCCATGAAAGCGATGTTGTCATAAATGCCTTATGCATGTATAGGTAAATACGATTTACTTTATATATCAGCGTTTATATTGTGATAGAATGAATCCAAAATGTCTGATTTTTTTGTTGTTTTTATTCTCTGGGCATTATTATAATAACTTTTAATTGTAAGAACGAGATAAAAAGTGAAGTGATTTTTGTTTCTTTTATTTCTCTGGAATTTTTCGACGTTTTGATTCAAAATGTTTGAGTTAAGCTTTTTTAATTCAACTTTTTTCATGTTTAAAATTAAAATATTGCAATTTGTAAACATCTCTAAATAGTATAAAATAAAGTCGCTATCAGCGACTTTTTGTTTGTTTTTGAATCTTTATTTAGATGAACGCAAATTTTTTCATACATCTGGTAGGAAAATATAATAAATACAAAAAATACAATGTATAAAAAATAACATTTACAATTACATTTTAAGAGAAAAAGATAAATACACAAAATTACATTATATAAGATATCTTGGTGACTAAAATAATATTGGTGAGTATGTTCAACAATCAAAAATTATTTTTTACATATAAAGCACATGTCCTACGAAAAGTGCTAAGGCTTGGGGCTTCCTTTATGACATTTGGTAGGTTATTATAAAGTTTTTGCCCTTTATAAAACGCGCTGTTTTGTGTGCATGAAACTTTAGTTTTGGGAAGCCTAAAATCTCTGCGTCTTCTCGTAGGATAATTGTGAACATTTTCATGGTACATAATATTTCTGTCTAATAATATACACGGAGCATATTATTTTGAAGCTTATACATCATTGTTAACGTATTTATTATATGTTGTTTGGTTGTCATCATATTTAAATTTTGAAACATTATTTTAACTCTAGTAAAAATTTTGCATTTTAAAATCATTCTCATCCCCCTATTTTGTATAACCTGTAGTTTATTATTTTGGGCTTCGTTACATAAGAATAAAACACTAGAACAATAATTTAAATGCGGAGTTACAATAGAATTGTTAACAATACGCGTTGTCTTAAGATTCAAGTTATTTCTGATCCTGTTTAGGAATCCAACTTTTTTAGCAATTTTCTTTGTTATGTATTCTAAGTGAACATCGAATTTTAATTTTTCATCTACTATTACACCCAGATATTTAATACTACTCACCCTTTCTATGTTTACGTTATCAATTTTTAGTATTGCCTGCTCGTTTCCCTCTACACTATCCACAATTAAAAACTTTGTTTTCATAACATTAAATTTTAGTTTGTTTTGATTTAACCAAAGTGTTACATAATTTAGGTCAATTTGTATTTTTTCAATGGCGTCCTGGAAATTTTTACTGGCTATGTATAACAATGTATCATCAGTAAAGAGTTTGTTTGTTTGTGCGTTTAGTTCTACTAAACTACGCAACAGGTTTTGATGGGATTTTCACTATCATTTAGAGAATTTTTTCCGGAAGGTTTATGAATAATACATGCATATTATATTTAAGAAAGTAGAGAAAAGACGATGTTTTATAATCAAGTCGTAAAAATAATTTTTCGGGCACTACATTGTTAACGCTGGCTAAACATTATGAGATACATCAAAATAACGGAATAACGGTGTTACCACAGACATAGGAATCAAAAGACGAGAAGATAATGGCGAGGGGTAAAATCAACTGTTGAAGAACGAAGGGGGTAAGGCTGACTGTGATTCGTCAATAAATCAATCTGACAGTAAATAGGCATCTCGCATTATAATATCACCATTTACTTCTTAAAAGTAAAATCTGCTTTTGAATGAATAGACATTTTTACATGGGAGCGCAAATTACTCGCCACGTTATGAACTAAATTTGCGAAGTCAAAATTTGGCAAAGTAAGGCAGCTTCTAATTTCAGAGTCGTAGTTAGTTTCAGAGTATTTAGTTAAGACACTTTTACAAATGTTTCATAATTTACTTACCCCAGTAAACAACGATGAGCACACTTGAGAATCGCTACATTGTGATGTGATAGTATATGTTTATAAACTGATCCATATAATACGGTGTGAATAAGCTTAAAATAAAGTAAAATAATGCTTACTTATGGAATGTAATACGACAATTGGGTTTATTCTCTTTTTCACATCTATTTTTACAAGTTTTCATACCACAAGCCACCATTTTGCCGTGTTATTTCGTAAAATGAACCGATGATGCCTCGACCATAGTTCGCACAAGAATGATGACGTCACGTTTTCAAATTTCACTTGAGGCCATACGCGAGCACAGCCGGCTCCAATGGAACCGGTATGGGGAGTGGGGATAATACGCTTTTAATCACTTAGGGCAGGTCTACTAATATTCATATGTCTATGGGTGTTACGGAATTGTATATCTTAAACATATAATAGAAGCACATTATATTTATAGAAAATAGAGAAAAGTCAAGCAACGCCGGGTACACGTCTGCTGTTTTTAAATAGTTTGTCGATTTATTCAGAAGCAAAACATAATAAATCATTAAATCACCATTGTAGAAGACATTCATGTTATTACTGAGTGATGTATGCAGCCTCGTATCTGTAGGGCTATCTCGGATCGAAACCTATGACCCGACTATATTAGAACGCCTTACTTGTAGGGCGTTCACACGTCTATACAAAGTGCTGAAGTAATAATGCATTCATCAACTGATTTTAAATTATACGGCGCGAACTTGAGGTGGAAACAACGTTGTCAGTCATATTTATTGTATGGATGCCACTTTGACTTCAGTTGCTATCGAGGCGCATTGCGCATGCGTCGATAGTGCACGAGATGAGTTATATGTATGCACTGCTCCAACACATGATTTGCCGCTAGTAGCGTAATCTGTCTCGCTCGTGTCACCCTATTCAGCCGAGCTGTCTCGATATCGCCCGATGCTGTCTCCGTAAAACAAAGTTTTGTGCACATCGGAATACGTACGAATCGTTTGCGCTAGCTCAAATGGCGGGAATTATGCTGGCGCGTACACGGAGAACACTAACTGATACGAAAGATGGTTAATTTATTAAAAATCTGGTGAAATTATTTGTTTTCCTGGTAAAAATGGGACTGGAGGCCTACATTTCATCCATTGAGGGAATTTAATATAATTTACGTTTCGGCATAACTTGTTATAAATCAGTAAAAAATGGGTATGCGGGGGCTCAAAACGTACGAAAGAAAACTCATGCCGCTAAGGAAGGCGCACAACTCATGCCGCTAGGAGGCGCAAGTGTAGCATGTTAGCATCAGAATATATGGGAAATTTTGGAAAATGTTGGGGGTATTATTAATATTATAGGGTATTTGGTGCACAAAGGAACGTACCTAGGAACCTCTTCTGATAGTAGGTAGGATAGAGCCACGGGTAGTAGCCATACTCCCTCAGGTAAATAACATTCCTCAATGTCATTTCTGGGTATGCTGTGTGGAGAGTCTTTTTTAAGGAAAGGAAAGAGGGGAAGTTCTGGGAAGGTAAAAGGTATGAGGGGTGGGTAGGAAATCTAGGGATCAATGTATCCAGGAGCAGAGATGTGCAAAATGGGTACCCAAAACCATTTGAAATGCAAAATGGAAATGGGTCAAAACTTTTCCATTTGAAAATGCAAAATGCAAAATGGTTTTTAGAAAAGCATTTCAAATGCAAAATGCAAAATACCTATTTTCAAAATGCATTGAAAATGCAAAATGGTTTATCAGGTTAAACAGTCAAAATAATTATAGATTTTTTAAACAATTTTGTCATTTAATAATGGACATCAATGTAGAACAAACATATTACATGATGGTAAATCCAAAAACACCACGACTACAGATTATGAAACCACAATAAATTTGCGCGGGACTAATGTTGCCAACGTAAAAACATAGAAACTGCTATCTAACATTTAATATTACAGTGTCATGGCCCCATGTTCAGTATTTGAATCAGTATTGTTTGTAATGGTATCACTCAATTGCCAGGGCTCCTACCAGGGAGCAACTTGACAAATGTAAATTATCTCTCATAGCGAGGTTGAGGACCGACTGATATTTGGGGCTTATGAAAAAAAATGAGTGGAGATAGTAGGAAGAATGTTGCAAAAAAGCATTTAAAATGGAAAATGCATTGAGAAAAGCATTTAAAATGCAAAATGGAAAATACCCATTTTGCATTTTGCATTTCCATTTGAAATGGATTTATTTGAAATAAAGCACATCTCTGTTCAGGAGTGACTGGTCTATCCCTCCCGCTGTGGCGCAAGACGATGGGTCAAGACAGACCAGTTGGAGAGGAGGATCTGGCACGCCACGCAGCTGGTGGGCAGGCGCATCCAAAACTATGAACCCGGGCACCCCTACTAAATCACCAAACGTAGCGAACCACGAGGTGGCGATACCCAAACCCGCCTCCCAAATTGAGTGATGTATTATCGAACACAAGGACCAATCCCAACTACCCGAAGCTAGTGGGTCTATGGCATCTTCATTTAGGGAATGTAGTATGACTGAAAGATGTGGAAAAGTAAGGCGATGGGCAAGAGTAAGGTTGGGAAATACTCGGGTATCCATACCTAGTAAGTAAACATAAAAAACCTATTACCGTGATTTATTTTTGGGGTATTAAAGCACTCTGCATAACATGTAGGTATGTATTTAGGCACAATTTAGCCGTGAAAATTGCATATCATATTTTTATATTTTTTTTAACAGTACGGAGCCAGTGAAACTATGGCATCCCCAATCGGCGTATGTTGTGAGGCTCAATGTAGCGGGGACGGGAAGGAGATGGGGAAGAACCTGGCTATTCAGATCTAGTCCCCAAACACGGCTAAAGCCATTTTAAGCAACATTTCCATTTTGAATGGTGGTCTTACAACAGAGTATCTTCCACTCGTATGATGATGATTTATTTATTTTGTAAGAAACAAACAGCTTTTATATAATATACAGTGATAGATATAAATATACAAGTTAACTGAAGTCAAGCCACAGAAGTTTCTTATGTTAAAGTGCATTAGAAATGAAGTTTTAGTATCTTAAAATTAATTTGGTGTTAAAAGAAGGGGAGAGAAAGAGGAAAATAGGAAGAGGATAGGAGAAGCTCCCGATACATTCCATACTCTCATATTAATAATCGATTGTACGCAGTACTTCATATCGATATTTCTTTAGGTTATTACCAAAAATGTCAATGCTGTAAAATTTTGTATTATATTGTGCACATATACGAGGAATTGGGGAATTTTTTCGAATGTTTGTTCTACACAAGGGTAGATAAAATAAATCAGATTGTCGGGTTGATCTAGAATCTAGACGGAATATGAAGATTTATTAAATTGGTAAGTTTTATTCTACTATTATTCAAAAATGATGATAATGACATCCACTCCCCACACCTAAAGGCGCTAGAATTTCAAACACATATTTAGCGTCACGATTGCCGACAGAAATTACAATAATATTATGCAAAAACAATTTCACCTTCGAAGAAAATACACTATTATTTTTTTACAAGTTATTATTTTCCGGTGAAAAATTACGAATGTATCAAAATTTGTGATTACATCCGTTACGGGTAATGCGATTCATGCTGTTATTTCCAAACGAAATTATTCCGAGTTGAAATTACTTCGGGCATTGTAATAGACAAGGAACGAAGAAATACACATGGAAGACTAGTTTTACTACCCGGTTTCGTACGTGACTTCTCACACTTAAATTTATATGAGTTATTTCAAGAAAAAAAAAGCTGATTGATATACTATATATATTCTAACTACACGATAGAAAATTATTTCAATTGCAACAACAATATCAGGGCATTTAGATACTCGCTTGTACCTAGATTGCATGCTGTTGGCGATACTTAATAGTAGATGTGTTCAATTGCACGGAATATATATTTTTAAATTTATTATTTAATAAATGTTTACAGGTTACATTTTTGGACATTTTTTTAACTACCATACTAAGCCCGTGTTGTGGTAGTTATACATGAAATAATAATAAAAATAACATAAGAGAACTAAAAAATACTATTTTATAGAAACATAAGTATGCAAGTATGAATCATAGATGAAATAGTAAAAAAATAACATAAAAGAACTAAAAAATACTATTTTATAGAAAAATAAGTATGCAAGTATGAATCATACTTGAAATAATAATAAAAATAACTTAACTTAAAAGAACTAAAAAATACTATTTTATAGAAACATAAGTATGCAAGTATGAATCACACATGAAATAATAGTAAAAATAACTTAAAAGAACTAAAAAATACTATATTATAGAAACATAAGTATGCAAGTATGAATCATACATGAAATAATAATAAAAATAACTTAAAAGAACTAAAAAATACTATTTTATAGAAACATAAGTATGCAAGTATGAATCATACATGAAATAAAACTAAAAAAAAAATATATTAAAATTAATAGTAAACTGAAAAATAAATAAAAAGTATGATATGTATATTTAAAAAGGTACAAATAAAAATTAAAAATTAAGATTAAAATATAAACATAATTAATACAGATTGTTTAATGCATAGAATTGTCTGTGTCCATGTTTATTTATCGTAGGTATTATCTATAGACAACATGTTTATGTTCAACACTTAATTTTAATTTTCGTGATATGAGACAAGTTGGATAGAAGTTTTTATAATTTTTTTTTTGTGTTATATAGTAACAAGAAGGCTATAATAACACACCTCAATAATATAAATAACTAAACTAAGCTTAATACTATTCTTCTGCATTAAATTTGTATAACTAATAGCAAACTTTTATTTCTTGATTACTGTTGCACCAAATTATTATGTTTGTAAAAGTCCATATACAGTCCGTATAACGTAAATAAATAACTTTTTTTTTCGTATGTAGAATTGCTTTAAATGATTTAGGCTTTAGCCCTAATTGGTGACCAGATCTGAGTAGCATGTTACTTCTCAACCTTCCTCCTTCAAATTATTCAAATAAAATTTATTAGAACCCGCGACCTCCAGCTTGCTAGTCGAGAGCTTTGCCCTTCGATCACTGTCTTTACACTGAACAGAAAAGGGCACTATTGCGAGGTTACATAAAAATATTTGTTATTTTTTAATTTCATAATAACGCTGCATCTATCAATCCACATTTAAACACTCCCAGCGATGTGTTGTAAACAATGCGGTTTTATATTTATTATGCATACATCCACTAGGTGTTTGTTGTACGACATTACCCGGCCATTCAGAGCTAGTCCTAATCACACGGCGAGGATAATACGCCGCCCCGTGTGCGCGGTACATTAGGCCCGCAGTCGGTAACGACTGCCTCAGGAAATTACGGGTACCTACAGTTGATACATATGACTCGCTGATTACAGGCGAGTCGCTGTTATGTGGATAACAAATAACAAAACAATACGAAATAAATTAATTATATCATAGTGACGTATTAATAATTAACGAACAAATTTTAAGAGGGGCTTTATTTAATTACTGATGACATCGCGTTTTTTTAGTTAGTTATCATTAAAATTAGATTAAAAATACCAATATATTTAAGGTCGGCAATATGAAGATAGACTCAAAGAACTAAGATTACCAACGTTAAAATAAAGAAGAGAAGGGGTAACATGATTGAGACTTACAAAATTTTATCTGATAATTATAGTTGCCCTGGCATCCATGAAATCTTTCCATGGATGCCAGGGCATCATCCACCAACAGAAATATAGAGAGAGTCAAGAATACGTAAGAACGTCGACCAATCTATGTACAGGGTTTTCCAATAAGAGGTGTTATTTTGAATAGCCCGCTATTTCGGTAGATGTTACTTCTGAAGCTGTCATTTTTTTGACATTTGACAAGTAGAAACTACGCCATTAATAAAAATGGAACGATGCACGCTTCAACAACGCATTGAAATTATTAAATTTCACTTGAGTGAATCAAATGCAAATCATCTTGAGTGATGAGGCCCATTTCCACCTCGGTGGCTTCGTCAACAAGTAAAAATTGTCGTATCTGGGGCTCGGAAAACCCAAGAGTTATTGTTGAAAAGCCTCTCTATTCTCAACGTGTGACTGTTTGGTGCGGTTTAGGGTCCGGCGGAGTCATTGGACCTTACTTTTTTCGAAAATGAGGCTGGAGCAACAGTTACGATGAATGGATTGCGCTATCGAGAGATGATTAATGATTTTTTATGGCCGGAATTGGATGGTATTGATCTGGACAACGTTTACTTTCAACAAGACGACGCTACGTGCCACACAAGCAACGAAACCATTGATCTTTTACGATTGAATATCAAAATAATACCTCTTATTGGAAAACCCCGTACTTTCGACGGCGATTGCGAGCGGCCTGAATTAGAGAATCGATACCCTGATCTGAATAGTTAAGTACTTCCCCACATTCCTCTTTATATTCTCATTCCCATTCCCACTACCTTCAGCCTCACAACATACCCCAATTGGGGATACCACTGTCTCACTGGCTCGGTTGGGAGCAGTTGGGACTCTTATTCGGTATTCACATAATGATTAGGAACAGCGTGGGAATAATTTCATGACCGCATGACCCCAGAATAGGGTTAAAATCATAATAATTGTAAAATTTATTATACACTTGTAATGAAAAATCACCAAACTGCGATATATAATCCGGGCCTATTCAAGACCCACATTAATATATTTCTTCATACAGCCCCTTCATTAACCCACCTCATAACGCTGCTCAACCGGGTGGCAATATAGTTCCCCTGCCACACTGTACAGACAATGGCGCTCTTGCAAGATGTAACATAAAAAAGAATATTATATTATTATCCGCGAAATTTTTCTTACACCCAATCCACAGTGTTTTATCTGTACTTGTTCAAAAATACGAGTGTTTACAACGTTTGGCATGCGTGTTCTAGCGCAATAACGGCGGGTTATTTCAAAAATGGCTAATGCTCTGTAGGAAATCACACAATTTGAAAATTCCGCATAATGATGGCACTGCCTACCCCTGCAGGGCCACTGTCGCTCGGTGGGTCGCGGGGGGTTCCACCCCCTGGGCAATAATAACCTTACCCCTTACCACCCCTGTGTCGAGTCTAGTCCGACATTATACGACGCCATTTCTAAAATCGTACTGTGCATACTTTTGTAATCAAAATATTAGAATAAATTAATCATATTAGCTCCAGGACCGATCCCCTTTCTAAGGCGGTAGCTCGAGAGAGACCGGCTGGAGAGGTCACAGGGTCTCTTGACTTTACTGATCCGGCCCGCCACCTGGACAAGACCTGGACAAACCTCACCCCATGAACCTGGGCACCCCTCCTTAGTCACGAAACGTACCTTGCCAGTTGGGGTGACCTATGCGAGATGTGAAGGTATTATATTATTTTAAGAGAGATTATTCAGCTGTACAAAATTCTCATTCTGACACTCTTTAACACCTTGCAAGATAATTATACAAAAAAATCTTAACGCCATTTAAAGAGGAAATAAAAACACCCACTGATGATGATGAAGAAAATGGTTCTCGGGGCGGCGGTAACCATACTCGCCTCCCAAAATGATCACTCAAACCCTCAGGACTCTGGCACTGAGACCGTTACATTTCTTAAAGATGCTGTCAGTAATTCGGAGAATTTATGTGTATTTCCGCTTCTCAATAAAGTCGGAGAATTTGTGTGTATTTCCACTTCTCAATAAAGTCGGAGAATTTGTGTATACTTCCACTTCTCAATAAAATCGGAGAATTTGTGTGTATTTCCGCTTCTCAGAAAGTCGGAGAATTTGTGTGTATTTCCGCGAATCGGTAAAATCCAAATAAATGTAATATTTCTCAACAAATCCGAAAATTAAAAAAAAATTTGAAAAGTGATTTGAATATGTTTTCAATTTTTTGTTTTTAAAAATAAAAATATATATTTTTTAAATATAAAAACATTAAAGAGTTGAAAATATGTCTCACCTTACGTTTTTCGTCTAAGCACTGCATTAAAATTACTGATAACAAAACAATATATTTTATTAGACAAATGTATTGTAAACATTACTGTCACCTCATCTTTTGTCGTTTCATATAAAAATAATTTTAAAAAATTCATAAATTTTTCTTTAATTTAGGTCGAAATCTTTGGTTTCATAGAGGTGTATATTTTAATTATTCTGTGGTTATCTTCTATATTTTGATATAAAGCTTAATGTTTTGTCGTTCTAACACGGTTTAGTTCATAAATCATATAAGTTCGCTTTGATACATTTTATGACTTCAAAAAGAACTGTTTCATTTGGTGAAATGTAAACCATTATAGACCAAGCATAGTCAAGACTATTGATGTGCAAAATGTAGTTGATCGATTTATTGTATTTAATGATCAAATGATATTTATTTTCAAAAGATACTCTCTAAATCGCCCTGGTGTAAGACCACCATCCAGAATTGAAGCGTTGCTTCAAATGGCTTTGGCCGTGTTTGGAGACCAGACCAACACTTCCCCGTTTCCTTCCCCTCCCCACTAACTTCAGCCTCACAACATACCCTAATTTGGAGATGCCATCGTCTCACTGGCTCTCGGGCACTCTTGTGCAGTTTCACAAAAAAATAGAAAAAAACGTCTAAAAATCGGACAGTTCGAAAGGGTTAGTACCAGATGGAACGCTAATGAAAAGTCACATTTCTGTCTTATGTAATGCATGGGAAATTGTTTGTGAATTTTAAACTCAATCTTTAGCATTACGTACAATAGTTTCAGACGGTAAACATGACTTTTAAAACCTTCAAATAACCTTAGAATAATCTTTTCAAAACAGTATTTTATCTTAATAACGTAATATTTTTATTATACTAAGGATTGTATAAATGTATAATGTATAAAGAAGGTCTTGAAAAGAAAAGTAAACATGGAGCCATCGCACGATTCTGTAAGTCACAAAAACTGTAATGTGTTGGTCATGTGGAAAGAATGCCAACCTAGATATTTTTATTTTGATTTTAAAAAGAATTAATTACTTTGGTTGGGTATTTTGGCCTCAAATCAAAATTTAAGTTTTTTTTAAAGGGCCGCGCAGCCGTTCCTCTTAACCCTTCAAGCCTAGGAAGGACATTACTAGCCACAAACATCATATTCCATTAGAGGCTCTGAAGGACAGATCTGACCGGGGCGTCCATACATTACTAGACACAAACATCATATTCCATTAGAGGCTCTGAAGGACAGATCTGACCGGGGCGTCCATACATTACTAGACACAAACATCATATTCCATTAGAGGCTCTGAAGGACAGATCTGACCGAGGCGTCCATACATTACTAGTCACAAACATCATATTCCATTAGAGGCTCTGAAGGACAGATCTGACCGGGGCGTCCATACATTACTAGCCACAAACATCATATTCCATTAGAGGCTCTGAAGGACAGATCTGACCGGGGCGTCCATACATTACTAGTCACAAACATCATATTCCATTAGAGGCTTTGAAGGTCAGATCCGACCGAGGCGTCCATACATTACTAGACACAAACATCATATTCCATTAGAGGCTCTGAAGGACAGATCTGACCGGGGCGTCCATACATTACTAGACACAAACATCATATTCCATTAGAGGCTCTGAAGGACAGATCTGACCGGGGCGTCCATACATTACTAGTCACAAACATCATATTCCATTAGAGACTCTGAAGGACAGATCTGACCGGGGCGTCAATACATTACTAGTCACAAACATCATATTCCATTAGAGGCTCTGAAGGACAGATCTGACCGAGGCGTCCATACATTACTAGTCACAAACATCATACTCCATTAGAGGCTTTGAAGGTCAGATCCGACCGAGGCGTCCATACATTACTAGTCACAAACATCATATTCCATTAGAGGCTTTGAAGGTCATATCTGACCGGGGCGTACATTGCATAAACGGCATAAGAAGTGAAGCTAAAGTTTACTTACTAATTATCTACACAAAATGAACGTGTTTTCTTAATAACGAATTATTTCAAAATTATGGAAGTGTCTAGTCAAAATTGATTTGTTAACCTTTTCATGTTTGAAATTATTTTTTTTTTGTTAAATAACTTTTATTTCAAATACAAATATAATTTTCTCTAGTTTCTAAAATGATATCTATTTATTTCACATATACGGCACAACATGTGCCATTCACATACTAATTTACAGAGAATAGTACAGCAACATAAGGAATGCAACAATATAAATGTAAGTATAATGGTATAATCAGTAAATAGTAAGTAAGGTTAAATGTATGAAAAAAAGGGATATAAATATAATATAAGTAGTAATCTGTAGTATAGTAATAAGTCAAAGTAAGAAATTATATGTAATAATATACAAAAAGTAGTATACGGAAGAATGAAAATATTAAAAGAATGAATATTGTAAAAATACACGACGATCAATGCGGCTTTGTATCGGGGAAATCAACAATAGATGCTATTCAAACAGTCAGAATCATAGTTGAAAAATATCGAGATGCAAAAAAAGATTTACACATGGTATTTATAGACTTGGAAAAAGCATTTGACAGGGTACCCCGAAGCCTGATATGGGCGGCATTGAGATCTCATAACGTACCAGAAGGATATGTGCTCTCCATACAAGATATGTATACAGACGTAGAAACACAAGTAAGATGCACATCAGGGATGTCACCAACATTTCCAATTAAAGTGGGGGTACACCAAGGATCTGTCCTCAGCCCATTGCTATTCATAATGGTCATGAATTACCTAACGAGTCAAGAAATGAACAGTATTCTCAAGACTATGCTTTTTGCAGATGATGTAGTACTGATAGAAGAAAATCATTGTGATCTACAAAATAGCCTGGAAAGGTGGAGAAAGATCCTGGAGGAAAATGGACTAAAAATTAGCAGGAAAAAGACGGAATATTTGTATTTACCATTTGAAGACCCAAATGCTGTAACTCCTTCGATGCAATTGGATGGAGTAACATTAGCCAACTGTGACTCATTTAAGTATCTGGGCTCACTCATCCACAGAGACGGAGGATGTGCAGCGGATGTCAACCATAGGATAGGAGTGGGATGGATGAAATTTAGATCCGTAACAGGAATTTTGTGCGACACGAAAATGCCAATAAAACTTAAAGGAAAGACATACCAGACTATTGTTAGACCCGCGATAATGTATGGCTCCGAATGCTGGACTATGTACAACTCCTACTCTAGGCAACTCGAATCAGCAGAAATGCGAATGCTTAGATGGACGGCAGGAGTATCATTAAAAGATAAAATTAAAAGCTCACGCATTCGTGGTAGCCTGGGTGTCACTGACATAAACAGTAAGCTAGAGGAACGACAGTTAAGATGGTATGGGCACATAAGACGGCGACCACCAGACCACACAGTGAAGCAGGCAATGTCTATAGAGCTTCAAAGACAATCATCCAGAGGTAGACCAAAGAACTCCTGGATGACCCAATGCTCCAAAATCCTACAAAGAAACGGCCTAGATGAAAGCGACACTCAGAACCGAAGAAGCTATAACCTGAGAACGAGAAGAGCCGACCCCAACAGCCTACCTAGGCAATGAGTTGGGATAGTGCTAGGAAGAAGAAGTATACGGAAGAATGAAGTGCTTATAAAATGTCTAAAAGGCATTAAGAGTTTGTAAAAAATAAAATAAAAGATATTAGATAGGTATATACTATTAGAAAATGAAAGGAATAAAATATATACTATTATAATATGAAAAGGAAACAAAAGTAATAAATGAGAGAATCGCGTGTATAATAATAATGTGCGACACTGCTTGACAGTTCGATAAAGTTTTACATAGTACCTATGATGACTATGATAATATATTATAATGCACTGATATCAGCTTCTACCTATCGAGTACTAGTAGTTTTTAATCTGAAGTACATAATCATTATGATGGTATGGTATTACTTATATTATATTATATTATATTATATTATATTATATTATATTATATTATATTATATTATATTATATTATATTATATTATATTATATTATATTATATTACATTACATTACATTACATTACATTACATTATATTATATTATATTATATTATATTATATTATATTATATTATATTATATTATATTATATTATATTATATTATATTATATTATATTATATTATATTATATTATATTATATTATATTATATTATATTATATTATATTATATTATATTATATTATATTATATTATATTATATTATATTAAATTATATTATATTATATTATATTATATTATATTATATTATATTATATTATATTATATTATATTATATTATATTATATTATATTAAATTATATTATATTATATTATATTATATTATATTATATTATATTATATTATATTATATTATATTATATTATATTATATTATATTATATTATATTATATTATATTATATTATACGACAACTTCAAAAATAAGAAATATGTAGCACATTTTAGAAACCTTAGGAGCACTTCAAAATTCCCTTGAAATTTCACCGTGTCATTGTGAAATTTCAGGGAATTTTCACCATGTCATTGTGGGTGGGTTAAGACAGAAGACAGAGGTAGGTATTCCACAAAATTTAATAAAGATATTCCACTAAATACTTCTTTCCGCTTTTCAATAAAACAATAAATGCAGCCATTATTTTATAAACCAATAAAAAAAACATCGCACTGAAAGATGAGATGTAAACATCACTAAACAGTTGATAGAAAACCGGAGCAAAACACGCAGTTTATAAAAACAAGTATTTACTCCCGTCGGCCGTAAATATCCGGACTGTTTGTTTACCTCGAGCGTTGCATCTGTTCGGATGTGATGAGATGAGATCAGATGGGATGAGAGTTCGATCATTTGGTCGGTGAAAAGACGCAGCTATTTTGGTGTTTGCTATTATCACCGATGTAATAAACGCGAGCCCGGCCAATTGTGACCCAATTATATATTCGGACTTCTGAGAAGTATAATTTTACTGTTGTGATTACGATCGTTAACCCTTCCGCACCGGAGGGGGTAAAACACTTCCCCCAATAAACGTGATCCCGGCCAATTGTGACCCAATTATATATTCGGACTTCTGAGAAGTATAATTTTACTGTTGTTATTACGATCGTTAACCTTTCCACACCGGAGGGGGTAATACACTTCCCCCAAACAAGAGTTTTGTACGATATGTAAGTTATTGTTTACATTACATACTCTCTAATTTAAGTAATCATAAAAAAAACTTTTCGGAAATCATATACCATAAATTTATATCATAAATTTCAAAGTAACTTTTATTTTATGCTATATTTAAAAAAAAATTTCATGTAGTATTGTAATCAATTTAATTAATAATCGTTATGTAAAAACCCAATGGGGCGTAAATAAAAAAAAAGAAAAAAAGAATTGGATTTGAGGCTTAATACCAAAAAAAACAGATTTAAAAAAAATTAAAATGTTAGCAAATATCTAGCACTGCTCCGAAGTATTTGATTTTTTTTAGTCTGTCTGTGCAGATAGATAGACAATAGCGCGTGTTGCTTTACGTCCAACAGATGGCGCTGTTTTTAAAAAAAAAAACATTTTTTTCCCTGTCATCTATATTACATAGGTATATAAAACACACGCATATTCGAATGTAATGCTGTGTCAAAATTTCAAAGCAATCAGTGAAGAAATTTGGGAGATTTAAGATTTTGAACAAACCAATATTAACATTTTTATTTATTTAGATTTTTGTTTTACAATATGCAATAAAGGCCTTTTCTGGCGAGCAATTTGCTTATATAGGACAAACTATATTGTGAGATTTATTTATTGCATCTCAATAAATATAAATCACGTTTTTTTTATAAAAATCAACCTCACTAGGACTAAGCCTGTAGGTTAACAATTTACATTTGAATGAAGCAAACATAAGAGTAATCACAAACATAAAGTAAGTAATTAGATAAGTTACCAGATATTGTAACAATATTTGAATCATAACTAATGATTAGTCATTATTCCCGAGAAGAAGCAAAGTAGATAATTAAGACAGATAGGGTGACATTCAGTTTTTAGCAAATGGGACTAAAATTTTATTATTAAAGAAAGGACAAGGGTGAAAAAATATTAAGACAATCGTCTGTCAATACAAACGTCTTAACTAACTTTTTAAATTTAACTGAGGAATTGGTAGACTCAATAAGTTTTGGAAGAATATTTAAACATAAGTGGTGCCTGATATAAATAGTTTCTTTGACTAAAAGAAGTTTTAGTATGTACCGCCACAATGTGGTTGCACGGGTTTGTTGTATCTCTCGTGTGCGACTAGCTTAATTCTGTATTAAAAACTAGTATTAAATAATAATCAACACTTCTGTACTCAAACGTAGCGCGGCGCATATCAGCGACAAAATAAATATTAGCGTGATGACTTATTTTCGGACATTAACACATCGGTACATCTCGCACCGGCACATTAATACACTGAACACAAAATCTCTAGAAATGTAATCTATACGGATTTAGAAGAAAATTGGTGTGGACAATAAACGCATACCTGTCAACACAAATACAGATAGACCAATGAAATTATTGATGATATCTGTTCAAGAAAGAATTTCGATATTTGATAATTTTTACCCGAAGTAAGATAAAATTTACCTTAAAATAGGCGACACATTATGCTATGAGCACCATGGCTTGGCCTATTTCAGCATATCGCTCGTCACACACTACAAATTGGAATGTATGGCGAGCGTTATGCGGAAATAGGCCAAGCCAAGAGAATATAGCTCGCTTATAGCGTGGTCTATCACAGGCATAATTCTGGTACGCTGACGCACTGACAACGAAGTTGGGTGGTTTACACGATGTTTTTTTTCATCCTGTTTCCATACGGGTCGTCTTTACATATTATTAATTCGGAATAAAAAAAACCTTTTTTCTGTTTGTGCACCGATGTTCGTACAGTTTAAGATGGCGGACATCATTATTTGACATCTTTAGCCTAGAATTGTTTTAGGTAACTAAACTACGTGCAAATGTTAGATTTTAATTTAGTTTTATATTTAAAATTATACTATTATAATATGTGTTCATTACACACATTCAATGAAGTAAAATATATCAGGGACCTTGGGGTAACACTGGATGTTAAATTAAACTTTATCCAACACACTGATGACATCATTACGAAGCCAATAAAATGCAGGGATTTACAATTCGCATAGCAAAACCCTTCCACAACATAAACACTCCATATTCCCTTTACACCTCATATATTCGCCCGCAATTGGAACACTGTACACCGATCTGGACTCCTTTATACCAAGCCCATATTGAAAGAATAGAAAGAATTTAAAAATAATGTTACGCATAAATTATAAAATAAACTTACACTTCTCATTAAATTTCATAATTTTAACTCCCTCCAAACACGACGTCTAATTTTTGATAAAATCTTATTGTTTAAAATCCTAAAGAATGGTCTGGACTCACCAGAACTTACCAATTTAATAAGTCTTCATATTCCGTCTAGATCAACCCGACAATCTGAATATTCGAAAAAATTCCCCAATTCCTCGTATATGTGCACAATATAATACAAAATTTTACAGCATTGACATTTTTGGTAATAACCTAAAGAAATATCGATATGAAGTAATGCGTACGATCGATTATTAATATGAGAGTATGGAATGTATCGGGAGCATCTCCTATCCTCTTCCTCTCCCCTTTCTTTAACACCAAATTAATTTTAAGATATTAAAACTTCATTTCCAAAGAAATTTAGCATAAGAAACTTCTGTGGCTTGACTTCAGTTAACTTGTATATTTATATGTTTCATTGTATATTATGTAAAAGCTGTTTGTTTCTTACAAAAAAAAAAATAAATTACTGATTGTGAACGCGCATTTTAGATGATTTGTTGACGACAGCGGCAAAAGCAAATGACAGATAAGATTTCATGAAATGTGATCAACCAATTAAGATGTTTTTAACGATTTATTCAAAAAAATATCCTTTCTTCTCTAATGGCAACTAACTATATGAAATGGTTTTTTTCACAAACTATGAACTTCGTTAAAAATGCGTGTAAGATTTAAGGTGGTTTATTTTTCTGATTCTGATCATCATTGTACGAAAAATTTATATTTTCTTTAATAATAATTGATTTTTACAAACGGTCTAAAACCGCACATTCCGAAACGGTTCCAACTGACTACAATGTCATTATGACATAGAAAACGCCAATGTCTGGTAAGACGGCTGTCACCAATGAATTCACGAATAAAAACGAACGTGTTGTTTTGTTCGCAAATCGATAATGGCATATTTTAAATCGTTACAAATAATTTAATATTATTTATTCGTCAACATTAAAATACCTGTTGAAATAACGGTTCCATGATAACTCAATACAGTGACAATTAAACACACTTTTAAAAAGTGATATAAAGTCATTAGGAACGATGAAAATTTTTTTTAACCTAACCTACTTAACCCAGTTAATAAAGTTTTTGTTTCATCACTTTCCATGACTTTATATAACTCTTTAAAAATGTGATGAATTATCATTGTGATGATTTATCCGGTCACCGAAATACCCTATCGTAAGTATGAATGAAATAATGATATTAATGATCGTGTACAGTAAAGATTTTTCATGCGGGTTCCGATATAGTTTCCATGTGGGAATCGTTATGAAAACAAAACATCGTGTAAAACGCCCATAAGCATATAGATACGCATCAATGCCGATAAGTGATTTTTTCTTACTTATGCGAATACCGTATAGTGCAGGGGAGGCCAAACTTTTGACCTGTTCGGTCTACTTGCGTTAAAAATTATTCCTTGCGGTCGAATACAAGGTAGAGTTTAAAAGTGACAAAATAAAACTATTTTGTGATAAATATGTAAGAATTTATTAGTGCAATGTAACATATAAAAAAAATTCATTCAGCTTTACGTTTTAGGGTGGATGTTTATTTATTTTTTTTAACTTTAAAGCAGTTTTCATAGGTCTTTACATAATTTTTCTGGGCTTATAAAAAGACTTAGAGACTAAGATATTTTTTTTATTTTTTTATTTATTTAAGGAGAAAACACAGATACAGACAGTTATTAAAAGATAATTTTTTAAAACAATAACTTGAGAATTCGCCTGCATCCTAACTATTTCTCACTGATTGACTGGTAGATAACAATTTTAAATATTTTTTACATGTAAATAAGGTAAAATTATTTTGTATATAGATAAATTTTGTATTAGTAGTAAAAAAAAGATACACGAATTAATTACACAATATTGAATATAGTACAGTTATTAATTACATAATATAAGTATTTGATGTACCCCCATAAATAAGCAGGGCTTGTATGTATGGGGGTGTTGTTATATTGGTTTATATTTGATATGATTCAGTTCAACTGTTCGGAATACTTTTTAAGGTGGCTTTTGAATTCGTTTATATTTGCATTCATGTTTCTAATTTTTTCTGGTAATGGGTTAAAAAATTTAACTCCGAGATATTCATGGTTGAACTGTCCTATTGTTTTTTTTTACATTTAGGAGTAGGAAGTATGGACGTTTGTCTAAGATTTCTGTTATTTTAAAGGGTGCAATTTTATTTTGAATATTGTTTTTATAAATTTGTAATGTTGCATGGTAGAAGTATAATGTATATATTTATTTATTAATTTTTAAAAAACATGACATATTACATATTACAGTGATCTTTGGCTGTCCAACTAAGAGATTAACCTGTTTTAGGACAGTCAGACAGTTTGACACTGCATATTCTCTACAAGCTTATCATATTGGGGAGTGTACGAAGTAACTGCGATTCGCAAACACGAAGTTAAGTGGGCATCTGTTATGCGGGAACGATGTTTGGTCTGTATTGCATTCATCGTTGAAAGTGTTGATTCGCAAAGATAGGTAGAACCGAAAACGACGTCAAATATAAAGCTACCTTTCTTAGGCATGGAATCTTCTCATGGAAACGCGCGTAGCGAGGCGAGCCTCATTTAGTTGCCTGACTCACGCAAATGCATGCAACGATACTGTTGTTGCGATGCGACCGAAGCGTGTGAGTAGGTACCTCATTCAGTCCTTCGCGCGAATACATATCAAAATAATGTCGTTTTGTCATATTTTCCTATTCACTTGATTTTACTCTCGTGGGCTACCTAAATCAGCTTCGCGGTCGACCGCGGTCGTCCTGTTGGCCATCCCTGGTATAGTGGGACTGTGGCAGTCCTCGTCATCCTCGATAGGATATTTTTTGAGGTTAAAGGGAGTAGGGAGAGGAACGTGATGGGGAAAAGGAAGATAAAGGTACCTGGCTATTGAATTCGGGATAATTTTTCACGCGAGGCCCCCAACACATCCTGATTCTTCCCAGGTGCGGAACTAATTTACCATTGGTGATGCCCTTGGGTAGACTGACCAGGTGAATTAATTAAGTTGATGTGAATGTTTCCCACATGTCCTACAACGCATTTAAGGTTGACTTATTATTTAAGCATTAACTGTGTGTACACATGTGCCAACTATTTTGTGCCACATGTAATCTTAAATGTTTATTACGTCAAATATGTTTTTCGTATTTTTTATCTCTTTTACAATGTTTTCGTTTGTTTACTGTTTTAGCAAAATAAATAAAACAAAATATTAAAAATATTAGTCCTATAAATTGACGATATCAGTTACACTTCTATGGAATATCTGTTCAGTGCTGGTACCGAATTTACCGTATGACGAAACCCGCCAACGAAAAGGAAAACGTAGTATGTTACAGCAGCATGTAAATTAATCTAGTCTGTATCGCTGTAGTTAATGTGGGAGTTGTAATGTTTCTCGGAAGCACTAAACGAGTTTAGAGATGACGAGACTTAAGGCGATGCACTACATCGTGTTATATTTTGAATTGAGCCGCTATCAATAACAACCCTTACGTAGATGACGATAAGGTTTAAATTCCCGCTTAACACCATCCGCCTGTTTTGATTTATGCAAGAAAAAACATGGCCGAAAAGTGCCTTTTATTTTATTTTGTGGATGTTCAGGCATAAATATTAAAAAAAAATTCGATCATTTAATAAATAACTCAATTTGCCACATTATACAATAAAATCATAACCGAAAATGGGTTCGTAAGTAGAAGATTTTGAACTTTACAACAGTTTTGATAGGCCTTACACATTATTTTTTTCTGGGCTTATAAAAAGACTTATCTAAAAAATTCTCGATTATTTCAAAGGCCAAGATGTATTCTACTCGCAGTATTTAATTAAAGCATCTGAAACATTTCTAGGCGACCAAATTTTCAAACCAAAAACACATGATTTTGCATTACTACGTATGACATCGCCTTAAACAAAAAAATACTATTTATTGTTTATTGTTTATTGTTTATTGTTGTTGTTATACGCCCATAGGGGCTTTTACATAGATTATAAATAAGTTTTACATAAGTTATCGAGTTAGAATTTATACTAAGAGTTATAAAAGTGAAGAATTTTAAAAAAATATACAAGTAGTTTTTGAAGAATATGGCGTAAAGAAACATTTTAAACAACATAATATTTAACAATAACAAAGAACAAAATATAATATAAAACATTACAATAACATATCTAATCGTTAAATCTATTACAATAATTTGTATGATTCCACAAAGTGTTGGTTTAATTTGAATTTAAGATTATAAAGGGAATCATGGAATATATCTATAATACCACCAAACTTGTTGCCCAAATCATGCATCCTATTGGTAAGTGAGTTTGACTGATAGTTGGTTTTATATGTGTCGCAAAAGAATGTTGTATTTTGTCTAGTATTTCTTGTCGGTACATAGAGTTTAATAGCAGCAACGATGGCAGGGCTGTCAATAAGGTTGTTCATGACTCTGTATAATAAAATTAGGTCTGAAATGGTTCTTCTGTCAGACAGCGTAATTAAATTAAGTCCATTCATCAAATTTACATAATTAATGTTTTCTATTGGAATTTTAAGCTTGAAATTTAAGTACCTAAGAAATTTGTGTTGAACCCGTTCTAATTTGTTAGAGTGTACTTTATAGAAAGGAGACCAAATAGGTGAATTATATTCCACTTGGCTTCTAACTAGTGAAATGTAGAGTGTTTTCATGCAATCCAATGACTTAAAATCAGTTAGGGTTCTACAAAGGAAGCCAAGAATCTTTAAAGCCTTATTAGTTATATCATCTATATGCGCTGTGAATGTTAAGTTTGATTCGAATATAACTCCCAAGTCACGAATTTGTGATACTGGTGTTAATTTAACATTATTTAAATTATATTCATGTAAGATATGAGAATGAGTTCTGGAAAATCGTATTACTTGACATTTCTCAATGTTCAAAAATAACATATTTTGTTCGCACCATTTAAAAAATTTATCTAAATTAGCTTGTAAAATTAGGCAATCATATATATTTCGTATTCTTTTAAACAATTTTAGATCATCTGCAAAAAGTAGGACTTGTACATCTTTAAATATGTTTACAATGTCATTAATGAATATTAAGAATAATATTGGGCCAAGGTGGGACCCTTGCGGGACACCACTTGTGGCCTCGAATACATAGGATTCTATAAAATTAATCCTGACACAAAGAACTCTATTACTGAGGTAACTAATAATCCATGTCAATAAACTACCTTTGATGCCTAACAGTCGGAGTTTGGATATAAGAATATGATGTCGAACCTTATCAAATGCTTTACTGAAATCGGTGTATATAGAATCCACTTGTTGTTTCAGACTGAGCGATTCAGATATGTAATTATTGTAGATAGTTAAATTACTTAAGGTAGATCGACCTCTGATAAAGCCATGTTGGTTAGGAACAATAATATTGTTGATAGGTTTTACAATGGTATCTAATACTAATGACTCGAAAAGTTTGGGTAAAGCAGACATAATACAAATAGGTCTGTAGTTAGATATATCGCTTTTGTCGCCTTTTTTATGAATGGGCGTTAAATAACTCTTTTTCCACAGAGCCGGAAAACAGCCAGACGCTAAGGATTTGTTAAAAAGTTTATGTAAGGGATATATCAAACTATCAATGCAAGTTATTAAAAATATGGGAGGAATACCATCCGGTCCAGCAGATTTATTACTATCTAGTGCTTTTATGCTTCTTTCTATGGAATCTAATTTTATGAAACATTGACTTAGGTTTAATGACTCTTCCACTGACGTACTGGAGACTGCTTTGATGGGAATATCTTTGTCGTAGACACTTTTAAATGAGTCAGCAAAAAGATTAACTATACCCTCAATACTGTCGGCACATTTTTCTTTAAAGAACATGCTATTAGGATATCCACAGTTGTCTTTTCGTTGAGATTTAGTAAAATTCCAGAATTTTTTCACATTGTGATGATGTACCTCATTTTCAATTACGTTAACATAGTCACTATAGCACTTTATTGATAATTCTTTACATTGTTTTCGTAGTTTAGTAAATGCTATATAATCGTTAGAATTTCTGGTATGTTTATATTTTCTGTGGATACATTTTTTTTTATTAATTAAATTAGTTAGTTCCCTTGTAAACCATTTCGGATAATTAGATGATGTAAAGCTAACCTTGGGAACAAATTGTTCTATAGAGGTATTTAAAATCGAGTAAAAGTATTCTAATTGATCATTTATATTATTTTCCTCATCTAAAAAGGACCAATCTGTTTGGGCAAGGTACTCCGTAATATGATGGTATTCAGCTTTGGAAAAGTTATACGATGGGACACTTGTTTTTTTTGAAGATGTTAAAGGCCTATTTGTTATGATAATGTCCAACGGTGGGTGGTGTTGATCTAATGGTAATAATAATTCGTCGGATAGCTCAACCACTATTTTCGAATCACTTGAAAACACTAAATCCAACATTCGATTGTTAAAGTTGAAAATCTTGTTTGATTGAGTTAGTCCCAAAAATAAAGACATATCACGAATTTCACTACATTTAGCACACTGTAAATCGGCTTGGTTTGTAGCAGGTCCGTTGTCATCTTGGCTGGTCCAGTTAGGAAGGTTATAATCACCAGCAATAATGAATTTTGCTTTAGGATATTTGAATTTGAGTACTTCTATGTCCTCATTGTGATTTTTATACGTTTGCAAATCCGATGCAGGTGGGATATAGACACAGCCAATAATAATTTTTCCATTAGGTATATTGAGCAATACAAAAATTTGTTCAACACTTTTGTGTTTTACCGGTAATTTAGTAGATGATATATTCTTGGATACGCACAGCATCACACCTCCTCCGTTAGACTTTTTGCTCGTAATAGAATTTCGATCAGAACGATATGTGGTATATTGATGTAGGCCTAATTCTGACGAGCTGATATCAGCATTTAACCATGTATTGTTCGAAGAAATTAATATTCGTAATAAATGTACTTAGATATCCTCTAAGCTACGAGCTCCTGGAGCTCAACTTATGGAGAAATAGAATAATAATGAACAAATTATTTATAAGTCTGCATATTGTTATCATTTATAATGTTAAATAATAAAAAATAAAAAAAAATAAAAAAAAAAATATATACTCTGTCCACGATAAGAACGACCTGTTGGAGTACCAAATTAGGTTCGTTCTGCGCATACCACCCCCCCGCTCCTTTCCTTCGCCATCGCTCGGCTATCTCCGGCAATCTTCGCTGACAATTCGTTAGTCGTTAATGTCCGCGCTTAGAGAAATTAACCCATTCAGACCCTGCTATAAAATGGATGTTCAGCCGATATGTCCGAATTCATTATCACCAATTACGAAAAACAAAAAAGGACAGGTAAACATTATTTATGTGTTATTTGTATGACTATTCGATTTACAACAATGCATTTTTATAATTCAAGGATATAGATAGGTAATATATGTATAAAATTTGTGAATGTTGGTGTTGATCTGTTTTTTTTATGTTTATAGGTGGTGCACAAACCTCAACGGACAATGATAATAAATATGTATCGAAAAAAAAATTCGGAATATCGATCACATTTTTGATGAACTAGAGGACAATAATGATAATTCGTTAGCTTTTGAAATTTCAAATGAATCATCTGAGGAAAATTATTTTTTTTTTTTAATGGCATTGATGATATTTTCAACTTTGGATTGATTTCTTAGCCGATTTGATAAATCTGATGCCTAATAAAGTAAAATATGTATTGTAATACTATCATCATCATTATTTGAATGTATTAAAATGTTTTAATTTTTAATTTTATTTATCGGTAGGAAAATAAATTAAATAATTAATTTATTAAAATAGTGGGTCTGAATGTGTTAACGCTCGTCCTTTTAGGAGTGGGGTGAAGGGGCGGAGACATGCGCGTCCACGGGTTGTTCTAATCTTGGACCGAGAATAGATACAGTGATATGTAATGTCGCCTGTGATAAATTATTAATTATTTTTTATTATTTACTTTTTTATACCGCACAAGAGCCCCAAATGGTCCTAACCGTTTGGAGCAAGTGGGACTATGGCATCCCCAATTGGGGTATGTTGTGAGGATGAAGGTCGTGGGGACAGGAAGGAGATGGGGAAGAAGAAGGTGTGGGAGGGCTATTCATATCTGGTCACCAAACACGAAGCAACGTTTCAAATCAGAATGGTGGTCTTACACCAGGGCAATATTGAGAGCATCTTCCACTCTGGAACGTGGCGCTATATACATAGGTACTGTATATATGATTATATGCCAAAATTAACGGTAAAATATAGGTAAATTCATTGACTATATAGCACTAAAATCAATTTATATGCGAATGCGAATGATAGCAGAAGTCGGGGACGCCGAGGAATACATGGCACGATCAAGTGAATCAGATACTCGAGTCGGGTCATGTAAAGAGTCAGAATAATAGAAGAGTTTTTTTTTACATTAACTCCACACAGGAGGCCCTGAAGAAAATAATTTCCCTCAGGGCCTATGTCATCTTTGGGGATGCTGTGTGGAGGGTCTTTTTGTGGAGAGGAAGGAGTGAACACGGGTCTTGAAGAGTCCCATGTTGTAGGAGGGAGGAAACACAGAGGCCGGCAGCTTGTTCCACGGCCGAGCTGTTGAACTTAAGAACGAATCGTAGAAGCGACCCGTTCTCATGTGACAAATGTCAACCTTGTACAAATGTTGGGCGCGCGTTTGGCGTGTATCCCGACTACGCACCGGTGCCGAAGGGATCAATGACGCTAGTTCCTCAGAGCATCTTCCATTGTAATACCGATAGAACAAGGACAGCATACCTACCTGACGCCTGTGCTCTAAAGATTGCAGTCCGTTTGTTAATATTGGGGAATCTATCAAACAGACCGCCCGTTTTTGCACAGAGTCGAGGGTTTTTTTCAGGTATTTAGGGGCTCCGGACCAGAGATGGCTGCCAAATTCGACAGTAGGGCGCACTTGCGATTTGTACAGGGTCAGCAGTTGTGTACTATTAAAGTATCTGCGGGCCCTGTACAGTACGCCCAGCTTCTGAGAGGCCAACTTTACTCTGGCTTCGATGGAGCCCCCATACCTGAGCTGGTCACTTATAGTTACACCAAGCATATCAATGGAAGGCCTGTTCGGAAGATTGCTTCCGTTGAAGGAGACTATTTATGAGACGATATATGAATGTAAATGAAGCAAGATGTGTGTGCCAAGACCGAGTTGTTTGGCGGTCTGTCCTCTCTACCTACCCCTGCGGGAAACGGCTTGATGGTTAGTTAGTTAGTTAACAATCTTTTTTTTAAATGAGGGCGAGATATTTCATACTCATATTCCTGTTATAGAAGAGATTTATGTCTTAAAATTTTAGCAGTATTTTTCAAATAGAATCTGAGTGAATAGTGTTGACATCCCTTGCGAAACCAGGTTGCAAAACATGCTATCTATGTATTAGGATCCAAATAGCGGCAATTTGTCCCAGTTTATAGTGAATAGGATATAAACAATGCAACTATAAAAACGAGTTAACGATCTGTTATATTTACGTTAGTTTTAAACTTTCAGCTTTAATTTGAAATTCAAGAAAAACTATAAAACATTCATTGGTAAAATCCTTTTGAATCTTTTTACAAAACGATAAGATATTCACGAATAGCTATAAAACGAACCATACGTTTTACGATTTAATATTTTAGCTTTAAAAGAGATAATAAAATCAAAAAACAAAACTTTAATTAGTAGAAGATACTTTCAGTAACGCCACGGTGAAAGACTAGATATAAATCAGATATGATTTAAGATTTTCACGCTCAAAAGTATTATAGTGATTTAGTTTTGGGATATTATGCCATGTTACGCTACCTCCTTTTTTAGCCAGCCTTTCGGACATCATTACAGTGTCCATCATCAGGGCAGATTTGTAAACGACGATTGTGGTGAATACATAAGCACACAATTCACCAGAATCTTCGTTTACACATCTGCCTTCAAGATGGACATCGTAATACTGTCCGCAACATTGGTTAAAGAAGGAGATAGCATAGCAGGAGGCATGATACCAAAAATAAATCACTTTAATACTTTTGACCGTGAAAATCTTAACTGCGTGGAGGGTCGGATCTGGAGAGGGTGGTTGAGGTATATACCTTTTGACCTCTCCAGCCGGACTCTCTCTCGACCCATATGGTATGGATTAATACGTCCGTCACTCTTGGACATGTAGACCCTAGATTCGTAACCACCCCTCATACATTTTTCCTTCCCAGAACTTCATCTAATCCCTTTCTCTAAAAAAGACCCTCCACACAGCATCCCCACACGGAAAAAACTTGATACAAAATATTGAAAATTTATTAAGAATATCTTAAAATTATTCGTAATCCGGTTAACAACGGGTCTGGAGGCCCTTAACGAATAAATTGATAGGTTTCCTGTTAAACTTTTAGTAAAAAAGGAATGTATTATCGCGATGTCGGGACACGTATTCATAAAAATCATTATATTTTAGCATTTAGTCATTATATCAGGGAAAATTCAGGTGCATGAACACGTGTTCCGATATATCAGGAATGTATTAAAAGTTTAACAGGAAAACGGCCTGCAATCCCGTTTTTAACGGTAGATTTAAAATAAATAAGCACCACCGTAATATTCATTTTTCTCCGAGTAGCAATATTTTACACTTATTTTTATAAGCAATAATTATTAGCCTGAAACACTCATCCACATTGAAAAATCTCCTGATAAAAGATACATGACGCCAACGGGACTTGAACCCGTGTCGTTTCGATTTCCGGTCGACAGCTCTGACCACTGAGCTATGGCGGCTTATCTCTTATCCGCGAAATAATTCAATATATACTACTGTTTCATTCAACAATTACTGCTTGTTACATTTTTTTCACCTGAAACAACCAACTTTATTTTATACGAGAAAGGCATTGTAAGTGCTAACTCTCTCACTAGATGGCGTCGAGACAAATTGTCTACATTTTTTTGGTGAAAATACTAGAACTTGTCAAATATTAATTATTATTTTTTTGGTAAACTAATGTTCAAGACAAGATTTTTTTAAGCATAGCACAAAGGGTAACAATTATTTTTATAAGCAATAATTATTAGCCTGAAACACTCATCCACATTGAATTTAAATCTCCTGAAAAAATTATTGCTTATAAAAATAATTGTTACCCTTTGTGCTATGCATACAAAAATCTTGTCTTAAACATTAGTTTACCAATAAAATAATCATATTTTACACCATTTCTTATAAAGTCAGTATCGAAATGTTGCTTTAAATGGCTTTAGTCGTTGCTTTAAAAATTCTCACCCAGTTGAGGATGTCATAGTCCCACTTGCTTCGGACAGTTGCTGACAGCAATTGGGACTCTTTCGGTATTCACATTTAAAAAAACATGTTAAACTAATCGACATTTATTTTTCAGACCGTGCTGTATTTCGGTACATAAAATCATCGATTTATCGGTAAAAAAATAAAATGAAAACAAAAAAAAACAAACAAAGATTGTCCATGTTTCGCTATAACCCCTGCTCGTAAATATATTACGAACTTGTTTATTAAGTTATCAAAAACACATAAAATCATGTTTCAAGTTGAAAGCGAGCCCGATTATAATAAAAACAGAATTCAAATACAAACAAACCAGTTCGCAGACAAGAAACAAACATCTCAATTGCAAAATATCAACCATTTTTTTTATCTACATCCGTCGCGTGTTATTTGTTGTCCTTTGAATTTGAGATAGATCTTTTGAAGAACAACAATATTCTAAAAGACATAATAGGATTTTTTTAAATTGTGTAAGGTGAGTTGAAGAGGCAGGATAATACGAGTAGAAGAGAATAGGTTTAGAATAATGATGTAATAACTTTAGGGAGGTTGTTTGTACGTCCGTAAAAAGCCTTCACCTATAGTCAGGAGGTTTGGAGCCCAAGCTGTGTAGTGTGTATGCTTAGTTTAAGGGACTCGTTTGACGAATTGATTTGACATTATTTATTTATTTATAAAATAACATCTTTAGGCTTTTACATATGATACTTATCAATGATCCTTTAATTATTGAAGACAATATTAGGACTAGATGGACTAGAGGTCCTAAATGTGACCTTATCTTTTTCAGATTTTTCTGTTTCAGATTTTCGTTTAGGAGTCGCTAATATTGTCTTCAATAATTAAATATTACAATTTGAGGTTTTATTCGCTAAGTTATTCCAAAAAATAAACAACGATCCTGTTTAATTAATTAAATATTGGAAAGAAAAAATATGTCTAAACTTATGAATAAAAAAATATGTATTACCTCATCTATTCTAAGGCCCCGTAGTAAGCGTTCAAGATGGTTTGAAGGGGAGATATGTAAATACGAATGATAAACGATAATAATTAGGCGAAAATGGTGAAAATATTTAATAAAACACGATTTTTATTTTATTTTTATTTATTTATTACACGCCCAAGTGGGCATTTCTTTAAAAAAAAATACAAGCATTTTGTATCAGAGTAAACATTTAAAAATTAATACAATAAAGAAGATTGTAAACATAATGGCAAAAATAAATCCTCACGCATATAATTGAATTTAAAAGATTCAACAAAACAAAATAGTAGAAGCGGAGAAGTTATATGGGTACATAGGTCTATTTGTGTCTAGAAGAATAAAAGTGATGATAGAATATACAACATTTATACTGATTAGTTTTCAAATGAAATATATCACCCAGATCAGAATATTTGTTTCCGAGATTGTGAAGTCTCGGAATCGGAGAATTTTGGTAAGCTAGTGTCCTGGTGTTATTGAAGTAAAAAGTTAAGAAACGTCGGCATGATTTTTTGGGAACATGGATATTGATACATTGAAGTAATTCGGGACAGTCAATTTTAAAATGTAGTATTCTTTGTAACAGTATTAAATCTGTGCTTATTCTTCTTTCTGAAAGTTTCAATAGAGACATTTTATCCAAGAGGTAATTGTAATTTATGTTTTGTATAGGAATATGCAATTTATAATTTATAAACCTTAGAAACTTCCGTTGAATCTTTTCAATGTTATCTGAATGAATATTGAAAAATGGAGACCATAACGTAGAGTTATACTCAAGTTGGCATCTGACAAGAGTTTTATATAACATATTAAATGTTCTTAAATTATTGAACTCTTTTGCAGCTCTCAAAACAAAGCCAAGAGTCTTTAGGGCCTTGTTGATAATATTATTAATATGACATACAAAGGTGAGTTTACTGTCGAACATAATGCCTAGATCAATAATTTTACTAACACAAATTAAATTTTCATCATTTAATGAATATTGAAAAAAAAATAGGATTCCTTATTTTGTTTTTATTACTTATTTACTTGTTTGAAATAGAGCAAAAATCTGTTGACAAATGCTTTAGTTGCATTTAAAGACATACTGTGATTTTTTTTATTACTTATTTACTTGTTTGAAATAGAGCAAAAATCTGTTGACAAATGCTTTAGTTGCATTTAAAGATATACTGTGATTTTTTCATGCCTATAACATATTCAATAACAGAATAAAACGTGTTTTAAATAATTTTCGGAGCTTACTTTGCGATTTGTTTCCATCGAGGGAATTTCATATGATTAAAGTTTCGACATGACAAATGTATAGATATTATCTTCAAAAATAACATGTATATTTTTTGGAACTTAAAAACTTAAAGACGTAACGAGAAACTTGTTATAAATCGGTAAAAATTGGGTATGTGGGGGCTTAAGTAACTGACTTAAGGCGATGCCATACGTAGTAGGTAATGCAAAATCATGTGTTTTTGGTTTGAAAATTTGGTCGCCTAGAAATTTTTCAGATGCTTTAATTAAATACTGCGACTAGAATACATCTTGACCTTTGAAATATTTGTATAGATAAGTTAAACAAGGTTAAATCATTTCATGATATTTTAACGCGGACAGTTTATCAATTTGTTCGAGATATTTTGAATACATTTAACCAATATATATTATAAAAGTAAGTGTACAATGTGCGTGCCGGTAAAACTCGGAATCGAGTCTCGGTACGATCAAGGGAGTTATATGGTGTGGTAGCCCTCTATCCCCCATCCATGAAGAAGGTGCCCATTTTCACCCGAAGGGCATGCTTTTTGAAGATATAAGGGATGGAAGTTCGCCCTCTAGAAATTTCTACAACAGTCACATTTCTAGGTAACTTCCCGAGGTATTCGTTTGTGAAGCATCGGAGTTTTTAGTAAGACGTTATTAGAATTAATTCAATGTTGCGTGAAGGGCAAATTCGACTGTAGGTCCGTCCAATAGGCCGGGCTACGCACCGAATATTTTTTTACACGATTTCTTCACTTACGTCGTTAATTCGGCAAATTCGACCGTAGGGCTCTCCAAAACATCAGGGTCGCGCGTCGAATATTTTTGTATACCGCTCCTTCACTTACGTCGTTAAGATTCTGACTCTATTTTAGGGTGTTTATCGCCTTAATGGAAAAAAATTGGCCTAAATAACTTATTGGTAATAATACCAAATAAAATAATGAACTTTTTGCTAACACTGATTTAATACACATACAACGCTAAAAATAGAATTCAAAATAATTGTGTACAGTAAAATGAGGTTGGTAGCGGGAACTGATGATAAAATCGATCAAAATCGTTTAATAGTAACCTTCTAGATTAAATTGTTTGTTACAATAATTCTTATCTCTGCATATATCGGTGAATCGTGATAGGAAATGTTCAGTAATGTAATTTCACTGATTAATTTAATAACGTGATTAAATAATTAATAATGCCCATTATAGTACTATGTCGTGTCGCACTTAATAATAATACTGGGATGATTTGTATCTACAGTTTTGGTGAAAAATCACCTAAAGGGCGCTGTACAAATATATTTAATAATATACATTTCAATAATGATCTATCTTATTACTACCTATAGACTAGTCAAACTATTATCAATTTACAGCTTGCATCCACCGGTTCGTCGATCACCAATATAAATCTGTATGAAAGCATTTGACAAATGAAGGTGATGCTGCGTTAGAATGTACATTATATATATATATATAATATTTTATTTTTATTTATTTATTTATATATTGTACAAGCGATTTTATTTATTTATTTATTTATTTATTTATTGTTTGTTTGTAAATATTACATAATACAATTAATGAACTTAAAATGTCCAACTAGGCGATTGCCCGTTTTAGGACATTCCAGTATGATAAAGTTTTTACATGTAATATATGGTACATTATAGTGTTGACTATTCTGTTGTTAAAAAAAAAAAAATACATATGTATATTCATACTCTAGAATACTTCCAGTTATATCACGACATATTTTACTATTATTTAGCTGACATAATAACTGAATTAACATAACATAAGCTGAATTAATAGATAAAAACAAGAAAATGAAACTGAATTGAAGAAATTCTGTTGGTAAGGTAATACAAATGTATATTCATTTTTTTTTTTTTTACTATTGTTTAGCTGATATATTAAACTAAAGAAATATTAATATATAAAACAAGGAAATGAAAAATAACAAAAAATTAAAAATGAAAGTAAAGAAGGAACTTTTCCTTTAAGGAAAAATATCACGAAGAATTGAACAATTTTCGAACTTTCTTTATGTAAAAATACAGTTCCTGTAATGCTAATATAATACCAATATAAGTTAAAATGTAAAGAAGAATGTAAAGAAAAACAAAATTTACAATTTAATTACTGTTTTTTAGCATATTCTCGCATTCAACTCTCCCCAAGACCAGAAGCCAATTGTTTACCTGCATACGCAGAATATTAGTACTCTTTGCCTTCCATGCATCAGGTATGAGATTGAGCAGTTTAGGGCCTAAGTATGAGAATTGTCTCTGTGCTAAAGATGAGGAAGTGGTGGGCGGAACTGTTGGGTTTTTTTTTGCATGTCTTGTATTATGACAGTGGTTTACGGAAGCTAAGTAGTGCCTCTGTTTTTGAGTATGTAAAATGATTTTCCTCATGTATAATTGTCTTACATCAAGAACACGAAACTCTGCGAACAATGAATCGCTGGGGTACCTGAAAGGTTTTTTCAGTATGACTCTTATAAGCGATTTCTGGGATTTAGCTAAGGGATCGAGTATGGTTTTGGCACAACCTCCCCAACCTAAGGAAGCATAGTTTAGTATGGAATTGCACATTGCAAAGTAAATTCGTTTCAAATCATTTAGACATAGAATATTTCTTATTGCTATAAACAGATGTGTAAGTTTCCTGACCTTTGTGGAAGTAAAGGCTATGTGTTTGTCCCATCTCAGAAATTTATCAATGATAATTCCTAGGTATCTTATATTGTCCACACATTCTAAGGTATTGCATTTACATGTAATAGTGTCGTAACAATGGTGTATTCTAATGTTAATAATTTCTTGTGGTTGACCCGCTTGAGTTGAACTGAAGCAGATGAATTTCGTTTTATCCGAGTTTAGAGTGAGGAGATTACTATCTAGCCACTGTTTAACTTTGTTTATGCCAAATTCAGCTTTAATGCAAGACTCATTCCAGGTTTTGCCTTCGAATAAAAGTACTGTATCGTCAGCAAATGTAATAATGTGGTCTGCAAATGAAGTATTACATAAGTCATTTATATAAACATTAAACAATATGGGACCTAGTGTACTTCCTTGCGGTACGCCATATTTAATATTGGCTGGATCACTTAGAGTACCGTTAATATCCACTCTTTGGCTCCTGTTTTCTAGGTAACTAACAAACCACTTGAAAATTTGACCCTGTATCCCAATTCGCTGTAGTTTATTCAGCAGAATTTTGTGCGAGATAGTGTCGAACGCTTTAGCTAGATCTAAAAAAAGTGCAATGCATTTACTACCTTTATCTAGATTGTTAGAGATGATTTTTGTCAAATTAGCGATGGCGTTTTCAGTGCTTAAACCTTTGCGAAAGCCGAATTGTCTACTAGAAAGGATGTTGTTATTTTCGAGATAAAGGATGAGACGGTTCTTTACAATTTTCTCCATAATTTTAGAGACAGAGTTGAGCAAGGAAACAGGCCGGTAATTATGTATCAGTGATTTGTCCCCACTTTTATGTAGTAAAATGACGATTGACTGTTTTAAATGGTTAGGGAATTTCCCTGAATTAAAGCTTAGATTCGCAATGAACGCAATCGGTATGGCTATGTATACTTTAATGATTTTTAGAAGATTTGATGAAATCTTATCGGGACCACATGCTTTTGATGATTTAAGGTCGTCAATTATCTTTATGACTTCGTAAGTTGAAGTTGTGATTGAGTCTATTTTGTGACCGATCCTAGGGATAGTTAAATTGGCGAGAGCGGTTTCTGATTTCTTACACTTATCGAGAATTTTTTTCGCAAGTGTGTCACCCACAGATGAAAAGTAACTATTTGCAAAGTTTGCCATATCTTTGGGGACTTCAGAGTTTGATGTGTTAATGTATAGCGATTTTATTTCAGAAGATTTATTGATTTTGGATTTGGTTATGTTGCGAAAGGTATCCCAAAAACGTTTTGGATTGCAGTTGTTTTCGTAAATGAGTTTTTTATAATAATTTTCTTTCGCCGATGTAATTAATTTCTTACACAAATTCCTATATTTTTTATAATAACATTGTAATACCAAATTCTCAGGATATATTTTTGCCTTTTCATGAAGATGATTTCTTCTGTGAATCGATTTAACTAGCCCCAGGGTGATCCATGGTGTGAATTTAATTTGTTTATTAGATACGGTTATATTACTTGTGTGTTTTGATATATACTCGTGTAGTTTGATAATAAATTCTTTCATTGCTAAGTCAGTATCTGATTTATCTAGAACATTTAGCCAGTTTTCTGCGCTCAAGTCCTCAATTAACTTGTTGAAATTAGTTTTAGCAACGTATTTAATTTTCGAAGAAGTGGGAGGCTTGTTTTTAAGACAAAGAGATGTTGTATAGTGGTCTGAAATAGTTGAGTGTATAACAAAAGTGTCAATAAAGTTAATATTTTTTACATTGATGTGATCAAGACAGGATTTACTCGAGCCCTGTTCACGAGTAAAGCTGTTAATAGTCTGTGTGAAACCATTTTCCGCGAGTAGACATAGATAATCGATTGATTGACGGTGGTAGTCAGGGATAGTGTTAATGTTTAAATCTCCCATTATAATTTGCTGTTCAAATTTTTTCGCATTGTTTAAAATTTCTTGCAATGAAGAAAGGAAGGGGTCAATATTGATAAAGGAAGGAGATCTGTAAATGGCAAATATGCATATGTTATTATTCAATACTATTTTCATACAGTTTGATTGTGCTAAAGTAATTTCCTCTACATGAGCTTTAATTCCGTCCTTGATGTAGATAACAATTCCACTGGATTTATTGAGGTTGGTTGTGGTGTGATATTCAGAGTAATTGTGGATTGATTTTACGGTGTAGTATTTATTTAACCAGCATTCGGTTAATATTATAACATCGAAAGATGAATTAAATTGATCAAGAAAAATTGTAAAGTCATCTAGATTTGAAATGCTTCTAATATTCTGGTGTATGATTTTTAGACTATATGAGTCCCAGTTATAGTTGTTTAAATTCTCCAGATCTCGAATTATATTCATATTAATGCTAATTACAGAATCATTGTAATTATCCGAAGGTAACTGAAACATAATTATGATTAAATTTACTATGATGTGTGGTGGTGAACCCGTAGTTCTTTTGCGAAAAGTCTGCAAACAAAAAGTTAAAAACGAAAGTGTAAATTACTGTGTTGTTAATCGGTGTTTTATTAATATATTGTATAGTAGAATGTGAGTTCTGATTATTCGAGTATGATGCGTATTTTACTTCGAGATGAAAGTTGAATCCACTAATTATATTAGATGTAAAAGATGTTATAAAAGATGATGGTGTTGGTATGTTTCGTATAGAGCAATCTAAGCAGTTGATGATTATGTAGATATCTGTCATGAAGGCTGCAAATACAAAAAATATGAAAACAATAAAATCAATAAAATGGCCAAATGCAAAGTATGTGCTGATTCTGTAGAGGAGTTGATGCGAAAAAAAATGCCAAAAAACAATAATTAAATACCATAACATGCGAAAAATGCAAAGAAGAACCAATACTAGGACATATTTATGTAAATTAAGATTTTTTCCAGATTTACATAGATTTGTTGGGAACATAATCTTACAAAGACTCTCGCTGCTTGTGATACGTACATATGAGTTTGATTGAAGCACAGAGAGAGGAAATAGAGAGAGTGCATTATTATGAGATAATGAGAGAACATTATATAACATGAATGATAATGTTGATACATAGTATTCCCACTTAAAATATATTTTAACTGTAAAGTGCATACTATAGTGTATAATGCTTCTGATTATAATTGTTAGGTGTGATAAAGGACAATAATTAAATTTAGTAACATGTGAAAAATGCAAAAGTATGATTAAAAATGTGCGAATAAAATATGTAAATAAAACAGTAGTAAAGGTTTTTGAGAAATACAAAAACATTATTTTGTCAGAGCTCGAGCATTTGTAGTTAATGTAAATTCTGTAAATACAAGTGAATATAATAAAAGTTAGCCAAAATAAAAAGATTATTGAAGAAAATAAGAGCATCATATAGTGAGTAAATAAGATATTACTACTCTGATTCCTACGAGAACATGAAGGAAGAATAATATTTACCCAGTAAACAGATATTTTAAAGAATACTAAAACAGCGTGGTTTTTGTTGCTTAGAGGAAGAGTATGGTTAGAATTTTTAATTGTAAGATTCGCAATTTTTATAATAATTTTGATGTTACTAGGGAAAGCTACTAATGAAAGTAAGAAAGAATTATTTTGATAAAAATTAGGTATTATGCTTAGGGTGTGTGAACAGTATATAGCGGTAATATTCAAATAAAAACTTGTAGTGAAAGTATTATTTATGGAGATATATAATTTTTTTTTAGAGAGAGCTAACGAAACGTGAGATACAGTCAAAGGAGGTAAAGTATAATAAAAATAGTGATTGCTGATATAAACAATTTTCACACTGATAATGTTGCTACATGAAAGAACTCCTAAAAAGAGTAGGAATGCATTATTTTCAATTAAAACATTATTATTTATAAAGACAAAGAAATAACTCATGAGAAAACTTGCGATGAATATGATATTATCCGGATTATTTTTGTTTAGCAGTGCAGTAAATGTTGAGGTACTTTTTATCATCTGTCATAGTTGTTGGCGTTTTTCTCGATCAAGATCAGTGATGTTTTTAATCGTAATAATTTTGGATGTATCCGTATGTCTTAGTAGAATGCGCCCCAAAGATGACCAAGAGTATTTATAGTTATTTTCTCTGGCGAATTTTTTAGTTTGGGAGAGTAAGAATTTTCCTTTTTGAGTTAGATGATCTGACACGTAAATCCGTTTTGCTTCTTGAGATAGCCCTAGATCTGCTGTATTGAGTTTGCTTGAACTGGAGGTAGAGGATTTTTTATAGTCTTTGATTTTGAGTAGGAAGTCATCTCGAGATTTAATACTATTGAACGACACTATTACAGACCTGGGATTTTTTTCGGACAGTTTTGGTCCTAGTCTGTACATTTTATTGATTTCAGATTGTAAAGGTATCGAGGTATCTCCGTAATTTATGATTTTTGATATCTTTTTAAGAGTTTAGTAATCAAAAAGTTTCAACATGTTTCAAACCCAATGATAATTTTCATCATATGTTTATCCTGAAGAAGAAACCATTGGTTTCGAAACCCGTCGATCCATTTTGATGAAAAAGACGAGTGTACAAAATTGATAATAATAACATTTGGATGATTTTTATAGCGCCGTTTTTGTGCAAAATCACCTCAAGGGCACTGTACAAGTATATAATACATTTCTACTATGTTATTACTAACTTTATATGGAGATAATATACATTACAATACTTACCTGGTAGGTCACTTGAGATTAACACTTAATTAACATAACTAATTGTTTATTAGCGAAATTTAGATACAGGATTTAGGACATAATTGGATATAACTGGACTTTCTCTCAGGAATGGTATATTTAATTTAAGAGTATGACAGCTTAAAAAGGTAAGTGTAGTAAGTAAGTATTTTATTTCAATTAAAATGACGCCACAAAGTGATTTTGCAAATATTGAAGAAATAAAATTTTTGTTTGCCTAAGAAAAACAAACCGTTGAACTTTCACAGCAATTTCTGCCTGGAATTTAAATATTTAGTCAAATATTTCCAGCTGGCTATGTTATTCCCATCACGAACTATGGCGATTCAAACAAATGACAACACAATGTTTTTAATAAAATAATTGTCAGACAAGAAAAAGTTACATAAACATAATACGGGCGAAACCTGACAAAATTATATTATCAGTCAAAACAACAGTAAGATTATATTTCTTTCATTCCATTATCCAATAAGATTCACCTTTGATCTAAATAATAATAAAAATTCTAAACACCCTACAGTACAAACAACACTTCAACAATATTGAAAAAAATTTTATGACGAAAAAACTTTGAAGCATAGGAAATTCGATACATCCCGTTTGTGACGGCTATGAATGTCAAAAGTCAATGTGACATTTGACGTTGAAATAATAACACTGACAGACGTCAAATCTAACACATCGCTCGAAATTGCATTTGAAGTTTTATCTATGGATTAGAGTATTTTTTAAATCTGACGAATTATCGAAGTGTTTGTAAAACTTTTTAGTTATACATTGAATGATGAACTATTTGAATATAATACATGTCTCCTTATATACAAAATAAATAATAAACTCATACATACCCCTTAAGTACAAACACTTTACACGGCACCACGATAACATACATTTGAACACCATAAATACTCACTAAGGCAAGCAATCCATTGGTTACGAGGGGGGCAACATATATGTATATTTGCCATCCAGACAACATTCAAAATGAATAAAGTGTAGGGGTACATTTAAAAAAAAAATAATTATGCTCAATCATAAAAACACTGAAATGTGTTATGTAATTAAAAAATGTATTTATTTTAGTTATTTCTAGTTATAAGTGAAAATGTAATTTTCTTTTATCTAGAATAAAAACGTTAAAAAAACCCTGGTTTTATTTATTAGTACTATATTTTTCTTCAATATGGTTATGGGTATTATAACCTATAAATAAAAATAAAAAGTTGTTCCTGATAAAGATTTCAATTATAGTAATTTATTTTTGGTGTATTATGCCGTCTTGCGTTAACTCCTTTAGGCAACGTTTCGCACAAACAATCATCAGGGCAGATGTGTAATCGAAGATTGTGGTGAAGTGTGCGCTAACGCGTGTAAATGTGATCCAATGTTGCCAGCTCCAATCATTTAAGAGCAGTATAATTACATAATAATGGCATAATACCCCAAAAATAAATCATCATAATAATTTTGGCCGTGAAAATCTCTAATCATACCAAGATCTTAATTGCTCTGAAAATAACATCAATTCATAATAGCATAAATACTGGTTATTTTATACTTCAATACGTTATTTACTCCATTCTGTACAAAATTCTGTTCGTCGGAGTTTGCCATCTTTGTCTGTTCTACGTGTATTTCAGTGGAGCCTGCTCGAAGGAGTTAGCAGCATTGATCCCCGGGTGCACGGTGCACGTAGGTGAAACTCAACGTTATTGATGTTGGCTTCATGAGAACGGGTCGTTTCTTCGACTCGTTTATGTGTAAGTCGGAACGAACTACAGGCATCTGTTTTTCCCCGTTCATATAATTCGGAAATCTTCAAGATCCGCATGAATAAATCCCTTCCTACAGCCCCTACCTTAACCGGCCTCACGACGCTGCCCAGCCGGGTTGAGATGCAGTTCCCTGTCTTTTCATTGTTCATACAGGGGTGCTCTTGCGAAGTGTAACATAAAAAAATTAAATTATAGTAAATAAAAAAAAATGATTAGTTGGGTATGTTGTTAGAATTAATGAAGCGGGGAAGGGAAGGAGATGATGTCGAGGAAGGTTGGAAAGTACCTTGCTATTCAGATCTAGTCGCCAAAACACGGCTAAAGCCATCTCTAGCAACATTGATTGATTCGTTATTGTAGCGTTACACTAGAGGGACGCTTCGAATATTTATATTTTAACTTGTTTGAAGAATATTCTATTTGCTAAAAAGGGATGTGTCGTGCAGCTGAAGGTGGTGGGAAAGGAAATGAGATGTGATAGAGGAATGTTAGGTAGTACCTGGCTAATCAGATCCGGTCACCAAGCACAGCTAAAGCCACTTCAAGCAACATTTCGATTCAGAATTCACCTGCGCGACACTTTACATAATAATATAATATATTATATATATATATACTTACATATAATTTGTGTTATTTCACAAATTACTCATTTAAAGTAATATACAGTGTATTTGTGGCACGTTCCAGAGTGGAAGATACTCTCAGTATCGCCCTGGTGTAAGACCACCATTCAGAATTGAAACTTTGCTTGAAATGGCTTTGTCCGTGTTTGGTGAGCAGTTCTGAATATCCAGATACTGCCCCACCTTCAGCCTCACAACAAACCCCAATTGGGGATGACATAGTCACACTGGCTCCAGACGGTTGGGACTCTTGTGCAGTTTCACATAAAAAAAAAAGAATCAATGTATTATCGTTGTATTCATGCAGCATTCTTGAACATAATACACGATCAAACATAAACTAACAGACAACTATTTATATAGCGTTTATAGTAAACACTAGCTGACGTGCACCCGGCATTGGTCGACTTTTCTCTACTTTCTATAAATATAATATGCATTTACAGGGTTTTCCAATAAGAGGTGTTATTTTGAATAGCCCGCTATTTCGGTAGATGTCACTTTTGAAGCTGTCATTTTTTAACATTTGACAAGTAGAAACTACGCCATTAATAAAAATGAAACGATACACGCTTCAACAACGCACTGAAATTATCAAAATTCACTTGAGTGAATCAAATGCAAATCATCTTGAGTGATGAGGCCCATTTCCACCTCGGCAGCTTCGTCAACAAGCAAAATTGTCGCATCTGGGGCTCGGAAAACCCAAGAGTTATTGTTGAAAAGCCTCTCCATCCTCAACGTGTGACTGTTTGGTGCGGTTTATGGTCCGGCGGAAACATTGGACCTTACTTTTTCGAAAATGAGGCTGGAGCAACAGTTACGGTGAATGGATTGCGCTATCGAGAGATGATTAATGATTTTTTATGGCCGGAATTGGATGGTATTGATCTGGACAACGTTTACTTTCAACAAGACGGCGCTACGTGCCACACAAGCAACGAAACCATTGATTTTTTACGATTGAATATCAAAATAACACCTCTTATTGGAAAACCCTGTACTTATTATTTTTTTTTTCACTATCATTTATATAGTATATATATAAATGATAGTGAAAATCCTATCCTATAGATATAACTATTCATTGCATTCCCCGACACGAGCGGTCACTTCAGAGGTTATTAACATCAATTACGCTAATTCAATTACAGATTATATGATGCATGAGCACTTGCATAATCTGCCAATGAATTTACATGACGTTTTGGCGCTGTAGAAATGAGCTCCCTGAGGCGTGTGTGTGGTAAACAAACCATGTAGGTATGTACCATTTACATGATCAGCTAAAAACTAATTAACACACAGTCTAACATTATAGAAATGAGATCACTGGGACGTATGTGTTGTAAATTCTGAAAAATTACAAAATCGAATAGTCGCTTGAAATTGCTTGTCGTGTTTGGAGATCAGATCTGAGTAGTCCCGGTACTTCCCAACCTTCATCTTTACCATCTCCTTCTCTTTCTCCACTTCGTTCAGTCTCACAACATACCCAAATATTAAAGATGCCTTAGTCCCACTGGCTATGGGGAGTTGAGAGAAAATTGACCCTTACTTCGGGCAAACCAAACACTTTTGTTTTATCTCATCCCCAGAGTGGCTGAGATTACCTGCGTTATTATGTCAACATAAATCCTCAAACGAATTTGGATGACATTTGACGCGCTCTAAAATCTAATACGGCACATTAAAATGTCAAAATAAAAACTAAATGTAATGATTTGTGCAAATGTCTATGTGTTGAAGAGTAGCTTAGAGTGTTGGGAATGTGTTTAAATGTATTTCAGGTGAGATGACCTGAGTTATATGTCAAAAGAAGCAAAGATCAAAATCGCTTGACGGCAAAAACGAAACGTCAAACGTAACAAAGGCGGTCTGTCAACTCTGAAAACAGCGATTTTATGAATCAAACATTGTCGGTGCGCATGTTTTATAGATAGTTTAATACATTGGGTAGTGTTTTTACGTGTTTAATATACTGATATAGTACAAACCATGTTATCCTACGACGAGACAAATCTCCGAGAACATCGCCATCTTGTTTACACACAATATCAAAGGTAGTACACTATCCATTCAGTTAGCGGCTTTTCTATTGATCACCTCACTAAAATAATAATAATTTCACCACATAAACACGAACAGAATCTCCAATCAACAACACGCCAACAACCGGCAGTCACAGACTACGATAACTCCGCGTTTATCACTAAAAAAACAACAAATGATAATAATGTGTACTTCAAAAAATAACAGCATCTACTACCCTTGCCGACTTCACAGGGGAATGTAACATGATAATTTATCGATTTGCGCGCACTGCCGGGCTTACAACTGCTGTTATTATTATTGTTGATAGTTTAAATAACAAGTATCGGGTGTGGGTATGGTTCCACCATTTATTGGCGACGGGAAAAAGGCATAGGTGCTAAAGGTGAGCAGGTATATTCTTATTGACCTTCCACTTTGCGCTAGGTGGTTGCTCCCTGAGACAAGAGCGGATTGCAGACTGGAGTGTCAGAATCTGACAGCGTTGCCAGTACTAAACGAACGAAACTCCCCAGTATACAAAATCCCTAGAAATTCCCATATTTCCCCGGATTTTTGGCAGCGCTATATAAAATTTTCGATAATTTTTTTTATATTACGTAGTATTTTTACTTTGATTTATATTTTTGTTGTTTGTTTTTGGGGTGTTATGCCGTGTTGCGTTAGCGCAACACGGCATAACACCCCAAAAACAAACAACAAAAATGCTTTTGGCCGTGAGAATCTAAAAACTTACTTGATTTATATTATTTGATTATGATACTTTTCCCCTGTTTAGATCATATCTAATAATAATAACTGTATAAGAAAATTATTAAAATAAGTAATAAAGTTAAAAAAAATCATTAATTTTTTTTTTCTATTATTTAAAAATCGCGATGAATTATAAAAAAAAATAATGTTTTGTATTTTCGTTTCGGTAGTTTTTCACACATATGGATAATATCGAAATAAGACGATGTTATAAAAATGGCCAGCGATACCGAAATATTCCTAGATCTATTTTTTTTTCAACCCTTTCTCCCTAGATATGGGGAATTCTCCCTAGACGCGGCAACGCTTGTCAGAGACTGAGGCCGGATTCCATGTTGGATATTTTTAAAATGGCGCTAGGCGATCAGTGAGACTGTGCGCGCACGCGTACTAACTGAGATGGCGCCTCGGTAAGAACTCTCTTTTCGTTTGATGTTTTTTCAGTAGAGTTTCGTGTGGTAATATATATTTTTGATAATATTATTGAAAAACATAAAATTATTTAAACCATAGACATATGAATATTAGTAGACCTGCCCTAAGTGATTAAAAGCGTATTATCCCCACTCCCCATACCGGTTCCATTGAGCCGGCTGGGCTCGCGTACGGCCTCAAGTGATATTTGAAAACGTGACGTCATCATTCTTGTGCGAACTATGGTCGAGGCATCATCGGTTCATTTTACGAAATAACACGGCAAAATGTTTACTTGTACTATGAAAACTGGTAAAAATAGATGCGAAAAAAGAGAATAAACCCAATTGTCGTATTACATTCCATATATAAGCATTATTTTATTTTATTTTAAGCATATTCACATCGTATAATATGAATCAGTTGTTACTATCACATCGAGAAACGTCTGGACGCGAAACACAAAGCTGGTTGGTTGCTGGGAAGTAAATTATGAACATTTATAAAAGTGTCTTAACTAAATACTCTGAAACTAACTACGACTCTGAATATATAAGCTGCCTTACTTTGCCGAATTTGGACTTCGCAAATTTGTTCATAACGTGGCGAGTAATTTGCGCTCCCATGTAAAAATGTCTATTCATTCAAAGCAGATTTTACTTTTAAGAAGTAAATGGTGATATTATAATGCGAGATGCCTATTTACTGTCAGATTGATTTATTGACGAATCACAGTCATCTTCACTCCCTTCGTTCTTCAACAGTTGATTTTACCCCTCGCCTTTATCTTCTCGTCTATTAATTCCTATGTCTGTGATTTAAACATTGAAAACAAAATAAGCGATTCTCAAAATAAAATTTCAAACTGAAATATTTTTTTTTCTGAGTGGGGGGGAGACATTTTTTATAAAGAGAATTTTAAAAAATTGATGGCATAACATCATATAAATTCATGCCTACGAGTAGCGTTTCGTAAGGGTCACATTTAGGACCGACCATCATGACCTAAAGTTTGATGATGTAAAATTATTCAAGACAATAAGACATGTTAATGATTGCCATATATTGTCAAATAACTTAAAAGAAAATAATTTGCAACTCACCCTAAACAAATGTCAAATCATTAGGTTTTATCGAATAAGGAATCCTATAATTTTTGATTATTCTATTAGTGTATTGTTAGTTTCTGTCTGGGAAATCAATGATTTTGATATATGGTGTGATATGAAACATAATTTTATAATGCATATAGAATTCATCCAACAAAGCATTCAAAATGTTGGGCTTTATTTTAAGATCTATCTGCACATTGTATATATGTCACTAGTAAGGAGTCATATATCGAGTACAATTCCACAGTTTGGTCTCCAAATTATGAAGTTCATTCGCACGCCATTGAAAGAATCCGAAATAAATTATTAACCGAAGTAATTACCTACTCTAGTACTTTACTCCACTTCTCTAGGAATACCTATTCCTCGAGAATGTCTAGATTTTGGCTCCCTTCTTTATTCATTAAATTTATTATAATTATCGTAACGAAGAATTATTTACGATTATGTTGTTGTTTAAAATTATTAATTCGTTATGGAATACTCCTGAGAAGCTACATTTTGATTTCATTCCATGTTCCTGTACAGACAGTTACACGACAGTACCTACCATACCATTGTAGTAATTCTTCTAGAACATAAACTCCGATGTTGTACATATATTTAACTCAACGATTTTCCATTTTATGACTTCAAATAGAACTGATTCCTTTGGTGAAATGTAAACCATAGAATCCAAAGAGAGTGAAGACTCTGGTTGTGCAAAATGTAGTTGGTCGATTTATTGTAGGGTGATATTTATTTTATGTAATAAGGTATTAAATTTATGCGTTATTTTACTTGTATTATGTGTCTGTGAAAGCCCTATGGGCGTTCAATAAATAAATAAATAAGTTCAAAATAATATTCTTGTATCTTCCAGGAATGTTATCTTTGAGTGGGTAGGGAGGTTCAAACCCCTAACCCCCCACCCTTTATAAACGCCCCTGCTTAGGTAAACTAAATATTATTTGTTGACATCATCAAACATATTATTTAAAAAGAAAAAATAAAGGGAACATGCTGATTAAAAAAAAGTCCGTTACTGCCCGTCGTTATGTGATAGTTAACGAAAATTAGTCCGTTTCTATCCGTCGTTATCCGAGAGGAAACGAAAATTAGTCCGTTACTACCCATCGTTATCCGATATTAAACGAAAATTAGTCCGTTATTACCCGTCGTTATCCGATATTAAACGAAAATTAATCCATTATATACTACCCGTCGTTGACCGATACTAAACGAAAATTAGTCTGTTACTATAGGTCGCTATTCGATAGAAAAAAAACTTATTCCGTTACTACCCGTCGTAATCCGATAGTAAACGAAAATTAGTTCGTTACTGCCCGTCGCTTTCCGATAGAAAACAGTATCTGTATCATTTTTAAATGCTTTTTTTTTGGGAAACTGCGACCTGTGGAGTCTGGCAACTGGCGACATCAGTTTTCATTCAGAACGGCGCAGCACGCTTCTCAATGACCCGCACCTAACATCAGTGGCGGCCAGCTAATATGTGCTCCCGAGCGCCGAACAACCAATAAGATTTCCGACATGACTAATCACAATACGAAACTCGGTTCGCTTATAATATCTCATTCAAAAGGTACCTACTTATTAAGCGCGCTTAACTTGCAGACCGACTTTGACTTGTGCCTATGTTCGTAGCAGTTCGTTTTCGATTGCGATCCAAAATTTAACTGCTTTGTCGCATATTCTGTGGAACAGTCGAAAGCGTGGGTCCATACCATTACATACTATTCTTTGCAAATAATACCATATCAAGAACGGCGTTCGGAGTTTTACCACCACATCAGAAGGAACGGTTTATTCAGTAGCAAGTTAAACTAAAACGCGTATGTTTGATGTTATTGTCGATATCGTGGTTTCAATTTACCATCTGCTATTTTCAGCGAATGTTTCGCTTCTTCGATACAAGCATTTAAGATAAAATTTGTCATTAAGAGATGAGTGATGGTCAGATTACTTATTATCAGTTTAGTCAGTAGGTACTCGCCGTTGCCGGGCACGGTCTGTTGAATTAAAAAATGTTCTTACTCTGCGAAAGTTTTTAAGTTTAATTGCAGGTTATATCGATCTTGTATATCAATTATTAATAAGGATTATCAATTGCAGGTTATACTCATTTATGATTACTTTTGTGTTTGTTCAAAGTATAAATTAAGAATGAGTTTGAATGTGGAATACATTAAGAACAATAGGTCGAGTTTTGAAAACAAAGTGATAATAAAAAATGCCGGTCCACCTAAAATCTGAACTGATAATAAAACAAGAGTGAAAATCTGGATCGAAGAAGTTTACTCGATCATTTAACAAAACAATGTATAACAAAGCTTCGTAGCTCTGTGCATGTGATCAATTGAATAGTTTATTTTGTTTTACGTGTTTAATTTACGATGTTGATTCAGTTTGGACGATCAGCGGTGTTACTGATGTAACTCACCTTTCTTAAAAAATCAAAAAACAATTCTTGTCATTTACATTTCCAAAAAGTTTTGAGCTTACAGGTTTTAGGAAAAGTTGACACCAGAATGCAATTGGATTCAGGCTACCGTGCCTAAGTTAAACACCATAATGAGCTATTTAATAAAAATTGATACAGGTCAAATTTCCCAGAACATGATTTCAATGTGACGTTTAAAACGTATGACTTCCTAAATAAAGTTCAGTAAAAGTGAAAGATTTTTCAAAAGCTAACGGCGCTTTATCAATTTTACAAATTTTTTATAGTACTTGTTTATTAGAAGACTTTCCCGAGACTGTGAAATTACTAAAACTTTTGTGCACCATTCATGACTTTGGAATGACCTCAGTTGAAAGCTAAAGATGTTTCTCGACGTTAAAAATAATAAATCTTTTTTAAACACTTTGAGCCAGGACAGACTGAACGCATTATCAGTGTTAAGCATTGATAGAGGTCTTCGCTAAACAAAAGGAGCAGAGAATAGAACTTCTTTGTAAATAGGTGCGTACCTTGATTTAATTTATTTTATGACTTAATGTTGTAATCCGGTGAACCCCCATATATTTTGACCACCGGCCGCCACTGCCTAACATACATATTTACTAAATGATGACGGCCTCTTTGGATTTAAAACAATAAATAGAATTTTATATTCCGGATCGTCGAGCACCTAATGATGCTTTCAACAAACTGGAAACATTGCTTTAAAGTTATCAAGGTTGGTATTTGCAATACTGGTGATTTGACTTCACTCTGAAAGTCCACGTTTTCACGAAGGAAATATTTAGCCAAAAATACAGCTTATAGTTCTATGAACAGGAGTCTAAAAACGAATTTTTCTAATATTCCAAAATTTTCTCTAAAATCATACGATTTGTAAGTAGGTACTACTCGAGTACCTACTTGCAATATATTTTATGTAACGTTTTTTAAAATTTCAAATAAGGAATTATACAATTTGTCCAAAGAAACGTGGCAAAGAAACGTGACAAATCTGATTTCAAACTTTCTTCAGACAGGTAGGTACCATAATATTGAAAAGCTCAGTCAAAGTTAGAACTTAGTCAAAGTTAGCCATCTGGTCAAAGTACCTACCTACGGCTTGTTTTATGTGAATTTCGCACAAAAGTCTGGAGCCAGAATGACTATGGCATCTCCAAATGGGGTATGTTGTAAGGCTGAAGGTAGTGGGGAAGGGAAGGAGTTGAGGCAGAGGGGGTAGTACCTGGCTATTCAGATCTGGTCACCAAACACGGCTAAAGCCATTTCAAGCAACGTTTCAATTCTGAATTGTTGTATTACACCAGGGCGATACTGAGAGTATCGTTAATAATAGCGCCCACCGGGATTCGAACCCGCGACCTCCAGCTTGCTAGTAGAGAGCCTTACCCCTTGACCACGGAGTCTGTCTAAAGAAAGCGGTTATTTGTGTTTTTTTATAATTTGCATCCCATCCTATAACGTTTTAAGGCGATGCCATTCGTAGTAATTCAAAATCATGTGTTTTTGGTTTGAAAATTTGGTCGTCTAAAAATGTTTCAGATGCTTTAATTAAATACTGCGAGTAGAATACATCTTGGCCATTGAAATAATCGAGTATTTTTTAGATAAGTCTTTATAAGCCCCGAAAAAAATAATGTAAAGGCCTTTTAAAACTGCTTTAATGTCCAAAATCTCCTACTTACGAACCCATTTTTGGTTATGATTTTATTGTATAATGTGGAAAATTATGTTATTTATAAAATGATCGAAAAAAAATTAAATATTTATGCCTGAACATCCACAAAATAAAATAAAAGGCACTTTTTGGCCATGTTTATTTCTTGCATAAATCAAAATAGGTGGATGGTGTTAAGCGGTAATTTTAACCTTATCGCCATCTACGTAAGGGTAGTTATTGATAGCGGCTCAATTTAAAATATTACACGACGTAGTGCATCGCCTTAATGATTTGCAGAAGGCAAAGTATGATTTTATTTTATTTATAACCTGTACCCTCCCACACTTTGCTGTGGCTCAGTCTGTCTATGCAGATAGAGAAACAATAGCTCGTGTTTCTTTTACGTCCGACAGATGGTGCAGCTTAAAAAAAACATGTTTTTTATCTGTCACAGATATATAAAAACGCGCACGTATTCGAAAAGTACCTACGTTGTGTCAAAGATTTTGACACAACGTACTAGTAAAGACTCAAGTCAGTCTGCTTGTTGATTTTACGTCCAGATGGTGCAGTTTTTCAAAAATACACGTTTTTACATATCACACGTGACATATATAGGTAGGTATAATATAAAAACACACGCATATTCGAATGCAAAGTTGTTTCAAAATTTCAAAGCAATCGGTAAAGAACTTTAGGACATTTATCATTTTGAACAAACGAACATTTCTAAATATTGAAGACAATATTAGTGATTTCTAAACTAAAATCTGAAACAGAAAAATCAGAAAAGGATACGGTCACATCTAGGACTCGAACCCAGGACCCTTGTCTTTCCGGAACACCGCTCTACCAACTGAGCTAATGGGACCCTATCCCCCTCGGTCACTTTTAATTGTATCATACTTCGAATAAGAACTACCAACATTGTCTTCATTTTTTCACCGCACATTTTTTACTGGCAACTATCTTTATGTATGATCGCAAGACAGTGTCCCGGAAAGACAAGGGTCCTGGGTTCGAGTCCTAGATGTGACCGTATCCTTTTCTGATTTTTCTGTTTCAGATTTTCGTTTAGAAATCACTAATATTGTCTTCAATATTTAAATATTACAATTTGAGGTTTTACTCAATAAAGTTATTCCGAAAAATAAAAAAAAGTTACATTTCTATTTATATAGATGGATAGATAAATAGATTCTATTCTATTATACGTGGTATTTTTTTATCTAATTTAATAATAAAACTGTATTACTGAAAAATTAAAATAAATAATTAGGTACTAATAACATTAAGGGTACCTACATACTTAATGATGACAACAACAACATAATGATGTGTATTCTAATCCAATACGTTTTCAAAAGGCTTAAGAACTTAATTTATTAATTTTCTATTCAATCCATCTCCATTCTGTACTCATGAATTTCAGTTATGAGGATTATAAATTGATTTTCGCCAACATAAATATACAATATCATGGTATTAATCACTCGAAATGTTTATAATGAGACGTATCGGAAAAGAATGAAACAATAAGGTGTGGCTAGGAATAATAGGACAGACTAAAATGTGAGATGCGAAAAATACCGTAAACGCCTCTGGTTAAAATATTAGAATATCTTGGCTGATCATTGATCAATTACCTAGCTGATTAGATGTTTTTGTATTGATGTTTTTTAGGACCGCTGTTCAGCCATTTTTGTGATGTCAAAACGAACTCAGTAAATATTATAACAACATATCCACACGGAAAAAACTTACTGATATAAAATAATTCGTATTCCTATTAAAAACGGGACTGCAGGCCTTTAACGAACGAATTCGGACGGCTTCCGTGGTCGAGGGGTATTTATTTATTTATTAATTAACGCCCTTTTCGGGGCTTTTGCATTAAAATATTAAGAAATATACATTATTTATTGTACATAACTGAATTGCTTCATTTTATATTTGTTTAAAGATAAATTGAAGATGTCCACTGACTTGGTATAATTGTTTCCCTCCATTAATGAGAGTATGGAATGTATCGGCAGCATCTCCTATCCTCTTCCTATTTTCCTCTTCCTCTCCCCTTCCTTTAACACCAAATTAATTTTAAGATACTAAAACTTCATTTCTAATGCACTTTAACATAAGAAACTTAGTTAACTTGTATATTTATATCTATCATTATATATTATATAAAAGCTGTTTGTTTCTTACAAAATAAATAAATAAATTAGTATTCTGGGCAAAGAGCAATTCATATGGTAGTTAGTCCCAGAATTTCTGCACTGAAATAAATCCTGACTTCTAGTATTATGTTGTGGAATCCGGGAGCTTATCAATTCTTGCAACACCGGACTATCAACTAAATCATATAGAATTACATATTTATGTGATTTTGCACAAAAACGGCGCTATACAAATCATCTAAATATTATAATTATTAAGGCTTTCGACTAGTATGCTGGAGGTCGCGGGTTCAAATTCTGGCGTGCGCAAGTAAATTTTATTTGATTAATTTGTGATATTTCACAATTTACTTATTTAAACTAATATATTACGAATATTTACGACACGTTGCAAAGTGGAAGATACTCTCAGTATCGCACTGGTGTAAGACCACCATCCAGAATTGAAACTTAGGCCTTGTTTCGTGTCCAGCAATTGAGACTCCTGTGCGGTATCATATTAAATTGACAGATTTCCTAATAAACTTTAAAAATTTAATATTTTCGCATTTCGTCATTATATAATAGCAGGATAAACGCAGCTGCATGAACACGTGTTCCGATATATTATGAAATACAATATATATAATCATTTGGGGCTCAAGTGTCAACTGTTGTCAAGTATCAACTGTTCGGGAAATCGATTAACCGAGGGATGGACTGTCCGAGGGAACAACTGGCAGAGGATCAACTGTCGGGGGATCAACTGTCCGAGGGAGCAAATATTAGGGGATCAACAGTAGGGGTTCAACTTTTTGGGGTTCAAATATCGAGGGATCAATTGTTGGGAGAAAAACTATCGGGGATCAAGCTAAATGGAATCGTAAATCTGTACAACACAATGCCTACACAATGAAGGGCCGACGATCGATAGGACTCCCGGCAGCAGAGCTGCTTTATCTTTATGATATGCAGCTTTGAACTGCAATTCCTACAAATTCGTTATTTCAACCACAAGAGAAAAGATTAAAATTTATTTTCATGAATTTGAAATATATTTATTATTGTACTGGGTCGTAACGTTTATGACTGATTTCGTATATTCCGTGTTATTAGTTTTATGTTATTCGATTCCCAATATGTATTGTTTGTTTTATAGCGTACTATTTTATTCGCTTATTTCACTATTTGTTTATGCGTTTGAAATGGAAAATAAGCGATAAATTTGTGCTTGAACTTGTCACCAGGGCGGGAATTCAAAAAGGGTGCTAGGAATGTATTTTTTTCTAATAACAGCGGAAGTTATACAGAATATTTTTACTGTAGCTCTCTGTCAACTCTTCTGTAACTGCAAACTAAAATAAAATAATATTTCTATGAAAATAAATTGCAAGACGCGGCTTCGAAAAGAATTTTTTTCAACTAACTAACTAACCATCATGCCGTTTCCCCGCAGGGGTAGGCAGAGAGGACGGACCGCCAAACAACTCGGTTTCATACATACTCTTCTATTATTCTGACTCTTGACATGGCCCGACTCAAGTATCTGATTCACTTGGTCGTGCCATGTCTTCCTCGGGCGTCCCCGACTTCTGATACTATTCACATTTGGATCATATATTCTCCGTATACTCCTTTCTTCGCTCATTCGCTCTACATGCCCAAACCATCTAAGCGTCCCTTTCTTGATCTTACTCATTACGCTTACATCAGCCTTACACTCTTTGCGGATTTCCACATTTCTCACACGATCATACATGGTTTTACCACACATATGTCTCAGGGATCTCATTTCTACAGCATTCATTCTACTTTCATCCTGAGAATTGAGATCTCTGAGGCGTATGTGTGGTAAAACCATGTATGATCGTGTAAGAAATGTGGAGATCCGCAAAGAGTACAAGGTTGATGTAATCGTAATGAGTAAGATTAAGAAAGAGACGTTCAGATGGTTTGGGCATGTAGAGCGAATGAGCGAAGAAAGGAGTGTACGGAGAATATATGACGCAAATGTGCAAAAACACGATCAAGTGAATCAGATACTTGAGTCGGGCCATGTCAAGCATCAGAATAATAGAAGAGTATGTATGAGACAATATATGAATGTGAATAAGGCAAGGATTGTGTGTGTCAATACTGAGTTGTTTGGCGGTCTATTCCCTCTGCCTACCCCTTGGGGGGAAACGGCGTGATGGTTAGTTAGAGTTTGGTGTAGGAGTAAAAAGTAATATCAGTAAGATTGTATAATAATAGACGATTTAGTAACTTTTGTTTTAATTTAATTAAAATCAAATTTAATAATATAATTATTAAGTTCTGCAAGTATTTTTTGGTTTTTGTTATTGTTACAGCTGTTTCGGCTTTCAAGGCCATTTTCAAACTGTCTGAAAATGGCCTTGAAAGCCGAAACAGCTGTAACAATAACAAAAACCAAAAAATACTTGCAGAACTTAATAATTATATTATTAAATTTGATTTTAATTAATTTAAAAAAAAAATAAATGCAGTTCTACGAATTAAACACAAAAATAATAAATAAATTTAAAAAATATAATGGTTCGAAATGAAGTCAAATAACCAGTGTTCAGTGTTTTAAAAATAATTACACTTTTTTGTTGAATAATACCAATTCTGCTATTTTTTAAGTTCTTCAAGAAGAATATTAAAATATTTTATCCCTTTGTAAATATAATTAGTATGCATTTGTTGTGTAGAAAATAGAGCAATTTGGATGTTGTAGAATTAAGTTCTAACTGTTTCAGTATATTACCTTCGAACACTTATAATATTGAGTCTTTTTATAGATGTCTTCAATTTGTGGAACTTGGAAAATTTTTTTAAAGGGTATGTAGGTTGTTTTATCAAAACAACTTTAATAATACCACTTTTACAGAGTTTACATTTTTTTCATTTGCACCTCCCCATTCAATAATTCCATACTGCATTAATGACTGGACTAGCGCCTAATATATATTTGTTTTATCTATCTAACTTAAGAATATAATATTTATCAAATCTGATGATAAATTTATAAAGTAAAATATCGTTTTTTGGGTTATTTTATTTAAGTACATAAAACAAGCATGAATCCTAAAAATTTACGTACATGGATGTTTTAATACGTAGTTTATTCCTTCCGTGCAAATCAACAACGTCTCAAGGGTTAAATGCATACAATCAATGGACACTAATGAATTTATAAATAATATCAATATAAAAAGGCACACAACACACTTAAACCCACACATTTATACAATTATATGCATGCATACAATCAATGGATACTAATGAATTTATAAATAATATCAACATGAAAAATCTTGATCTATTTTTTAGCTTTTTTAGTTCAGTGTTACAGGTTGATTCGCTTTTTACATCCATTGGTATTTTGTTTAATATATAAGGTACAAGATAAGCGAATTTTCGTTCTCGTATTTGTTGGTATATTTTTGAATGGACGTATTTTCTTTTTGTTGTGTGTGTGTTAATTTTTTCCCTTATATTATTTCCTCTAACAGGTAATATATTAGTAATAACAAAAATGATGATGATAACAAAAATAGTAACTAAAATAATTTGCTAAATATGATGTAAATGACAAACAAGAATGTGTAAAAAGTATAATACGAAAATGTCCATAAACAATGTATTATTGTCACCTGTACTGACACTGATTTGGTGAGTATAATTTTGATTTAAACGTGCAATATCCTTTTAAAAAAGTGCAATTTAAAAATGTTCTAGATTCGGCCCTGTTTCTGAGAAACGATAAAAACAATATTATACAAGGTATGGTGGATTGGTTGGAAAGATTTATTTCTGCATCGCAGGGGTACGGAGAGCAAATGCAAGGTGCATTGTGTATTGTGGAAGGTACCATACAAAAGGACTTAAAGGTCTATTCAAAGAATAGAGTCTATTAAAAGTTTATTGCAGATTTACGCACAGTCAGAAATGTGGAAAAAAATGTGGGTGAATCGTTTAAATTGCTTTAAATGTCAACATATGGTTCAAGGGGAAAAGCATGTTAAATAATATATACACTATACTCCACTAAATTAAATTCAGTTCTCATAAGCAAACTTGAATGCATCTTAAGTGAACAACATTGATTTTAATTTGGTTTCCAGGAAAAACAGACGTTTTAGAGTATGTAGTACATATTTATTTAGCTATAACATTATTCACATCTTTGAAGTTTTATAGGTATATTAAATCATAAAGTAACGTCTTCCCGTATTAACACATTGAACACTGCATGTTTACGATCAAGAAAGGGACGCTTACGAGAACAGATCGTAAATATTCCATTGGAATGAATGCCAAATGACAGGACACTAAATCATGACGGTGGGGATGCCCTAGGCCTAGGTCCCCAGAGAGATCGAGCAAGAGGAGGACTGACTGCGTGGAAGAAGATTGGAGCAGGACTGGCTGTTCTGTCTTGGAAACAACTATGAAATCCTTCTCTCATTATTGAAGTGAAACTTCTTTACGCGCGTTATGCAATTTCGAGGACCGGAGTAAAACCAACTCATGACCGTCATCAAAAACCGTGATCATTTCGCCTATATATAACCGTGATCAGGAGCCTAGCCAATATTATATACCTACTTTCGGTCGCTCTCCAAACTCAGCTTCGCGGTCTAGAGGCAAAGCGCCCGATTGTCGTCGTGAAGAACCGAGGTTCGATCCCCGCTTTAACTATTTTTTTTTTCTTTTTGTGATTTTTTTAATAATAATTTTTTTTAAAGTGATAAAATGCTCTCGAGCTGCGACTTTTAGATATTTTGACTATATGATATTTTGGTCGAATACGTAATAACCGCGGTCTAGAGGCAGAGCGTTCGACACTCGTTATGCAGGACCCGGGTTCGAATCCCATAATTTTATAACTTTTTTTTTTTTTTTATCACACGCTACTTATAAATATGTCAATAGACTGAAAAAAAGAGAGAATGAAATGAAAAAAGAGAGAGAAGAATACTAAAAGTTTCACTTCCGTCGTGCGTAGGCTTGCCACACACTGTATTTTTTTATTCTCAGAATCTGGGCATTCTCATAGAGTTATATAAATACAGTCAACATTCCTTGCAAAATCAGTGGAAAATATATTGTTTCCGTGCGGGAAGTAGGAAGAGGTGTGTGGCGGCTATCGATGTCGCCCGAATCCTTCGACCGCGAACGAACTCAACGAACGGAGTTGCCGGTGACCATCCGCCGCGCCACGGCTCGGAATACTCAGGTTACCGGCGCGCCAACTTCAAGTTCCCCTTGAGTTAAAAAAAAAAAAAATAGCCAGTTTACCCGACTACTGATTATGGTTAAACCCTATTTACCGGTGAAAGGTTATACCATCGCTTTTTCTACATTTTCCAGAACAATTAGTGCTGTTTCTTAACGTAAATAAATGTAGACACTATGAAGTGATCGTTGGAGTGCTATCTCTACGATGCCAATTGGCTCAACGTTGTTGCCAATATTTCGAACGCTGATGTTTACTCCATAATATAATACCTCAAAGGACGAACTGTACATTATACATACATAGCTCGCAGATACTTTAATAGTGTAAAACTACTAACCCTGTAATAATCGCAAGTACGCATCACGGTTGAATTCAGTAGCCATCTCTGCTCTGGATCCCCAAAATACCTAAAAATCCTCGATTCCATCTTATCAAACGGATTGCAATCTTTAGAGCACAGGCGCCGGGTGGGAATGCTTCCCTTTTTCTACCAGGATTTCAATGTAAGATGCTCCGAGGAACTAGCGTCTTTCGGCAAAAGTGCACAGTCGGGAAACACGCTAAACACGCGCCCAACACCTGTACACAGTTGACATTTGTCACAACTGTTCAACTGCCTTGGTTGTGAAAAGATTTGACGACTGTTTTTGTGTTTCCTTCCTCCTAAAAGACCCAGGTCCAATCCTTCATTTCCTTAAAAAGACCCTCCACACAACATTCTCAAAGATGACGTAGGCCTTGAGAGAAAAGAAAAAAGTTCTATTTTTAACGCCTCACAACATTTGGCCAAGTGGCTCCTGGCAATTTGAAATCGATATAGCCAAGAAAAAACTGTTTTCAGACTCAAGAAGAGAAGCCTTGTATGATTATATACAGGGTGCGCCAGAGAAACTTACTTATTTGAAAAAATTCCCGACCGTTGAGTTGGGCAAGTAGAGGAGCGGGAGGGGGCGCATCTGGAGGAGGACGTCCCCAAGTTTGTTTCCCATTTTCGTCAGTTGCCATTATGCTGTGGTCTAGAGAGCAGCGGGCATGAATTTGCTGCAACAACATTTCCCCAACCGCCTCATCTCTCTCCGAGACGATCTCCCATGGCCGGCGCGCTCTCCGGATTTGACTCCATGTGATTTTTTTATGGGGTTATTTGAAATCCCTTGTTTATGTCGATCGACCACGGACCATAGATCACCTGAAGAACAACATTCCTGATGCTATTGTTTATTGTTTATTGTTTATTGTTGTTGTTATACGCCCATAGGGGCTTTTACATAGATTATAAATAAGTTTTACATAAGTTATCGAGTTAGAATTTATACTAAGAGTTATAAAAGTGAAGAATTTTAAAAAAATATACAAGTAGTTTTTGAAGAATATGGCGTAAAGAAACATTTTAAACAACATAATATTTAACAATAACAAAGAACAAAATATAATATAAAACATTACAATAACATATCTAATCGTTAAATCTATTACAATAATTTGTATGATTCCACAAAGTGTTGGTTTAATTTGAATTTAAGATTATAAAGGGAATCATGGAATATATCTATAATACCACCAAACTTGTTGCCCAAATCATGCATCCTATTGGTAAGTGAGTTTGACTGATAGTTGGTTTTATATGTGTCGCAAAAGAATGTTGTATTTTGTCTAGTATTTCTATTGCCAATATTCCGATTGATATGCTGAGAAGAGTGGACGAAAACTTCAAAAAACGACTTAACCAGTGTATGCGCGATGAGGGTCGCCATTTAAAAGATGTAATTTTTAAAACGGAGAAAGGAGGAATTTCTTGCACTATCTAAGAAGGCCAGGAAGATCACCAGTACCGACCTGAAATATTCCGGACCAGAAGCAATAATTTATGTTAACAACCACTTAACAATCAACAATAAGATTCTGCTCTCCAAAGTTAAAAGCAAGGCACGGGAAGCAGGCTACAGATTTGTATGGGTAAAGGACTGTAAGATCTTAGTGAGAAAAAACGATAATTCACCAGCTTTTTTAGTCAGGAGGGAAGACGACCTCCAGAAAATTTCATAAGAAAATACTGCTCATTCTATTACTATTGTTTACTCTTCCCTCTCCCTCTCCCTCCACACGCCCGCTATCCTCCCTCCCCCTCCACACGCCCGCTACCCTCCCTCTCCCTCCACACACCCGCTATCCTCCCTCCCCCTCCACACGCCCGCTACCCTTCCTCTCCCTCCACACGCCCGCTACCCTCCCTCTCATGTTGCAACTGCATTACTATTATATTTATTATACTCTCACAACATTACCTTATTATATCATCATGTTCACAACTCCTGTCAACTGCAAGATGTTCTCACTTTCTGTACACATCATATTATTATGTACTTCATATTTCAAATGTCACTCGATAATTTAACTCGGAATTCTGTAATACTGATGTGCGAATGGCTCATTAAGCGTTCATTTCCAAGTGCACATGTTACTCACAATGTATTATGCTTCTATAGGATCCACTCCTTTTCGTAACGAACAATTACTTAGAGATATTACTATTATTTTATTTTCTGCAGATAATACTATATTGTACCTCACATTCTATTCACGCATTCTCTGTTATTGACACTCAACTGAAAAAGAGTCACTGCCTTTAAGTATTTTTCATCAGAACGTACGCGGTCTGAGGACTAAAACTGACACATTTCTTCGTAGTGTTACGAGCGGTGATTATGACGTTATCGGCATAACAGAGACTTGGCTTACAGATACTATTTCAGATGGTGAGCTTTTTGACTCAAGATACAACGTATTCCGACGCGACAGAAGTATCGAAGGTGTAACCATGGGTGGTGGTGTGCTCCTGGCTGTCAAAAAGGAACTCAATGCAATTTGTAATTACTCATGGTGTTCTACGGATGAGGACATATGGGTTACTCTTCGCATCCCACGTGCAACTGGATTCACTAACGTTCATCTCTGTTGTACATACCTGTCAAAAAGTTTCAACTTCAATGCTCGAATCACCGCCTTCTCGAATGATCTAGGTATTAAGCTTTTGAATCAACCAGACGGCAAGTTTCTTATCATGGGAGACTTTAACCTACCCGATATTACCTGGACTCTTCCTGTGGGTGAGGTTAACCTGATTCCTAGCAACTACACTTCTACAATAAGCTCAACATTTATCGACAATATTAATTACTGTAACCTCCACCAATATAATGGTATTCAAAATACATTAGGAAGAATTCTTGATCTCGTTCTCTGTAATTTTTTGGTACGCGTAGCTCCCGCGAACGATCCGTTGGTTCCTGAGGATGCTCATCATAAATCCATCATTATCACTGCTGAGTTCGTTGAACCCCCGGTCATAAAGGAAAACTCAATTAAACGGCCCTCATTCCACAAGGCTAATTATGATGACATAAGAGATAGCCTGGCACAAGAAGATTGGAACGCACTTAACCTTACCGATTCCGTCAATCCTGCAGTATCGCATTTTTACAATAGTATTAATAATTTGATCGCTGATAAGGTTCCATTGAGGCGTACTGGTAAATATTCCTACCCCCCGTGGTATAGCTCATCATTAATAAAACTTATTCGTGAAAAGCAGAAATTTCACAGACTATATACAACCTACAAGAACCCTTCCGATTACATTACTTTTTCAAGGCTACGCACCAGACAGAAAAAATGGCAAAAAAGTGTCACGAAGACTTTATTAATAATGCTGAAGAGAATATCGCCAAAGATCCCAAGGCATTCTGGTCATATGTTAAATCAAAAAAACTATCAGCATCTATTCCTAGCGTATTAAATCTTAAGGATGTAACAGCCGAGGGTGGACAGGCAGTCTGTGATTTATTTGCTGATTACTTTCATTCTGTCTACGAACCGGCTGACCCTCTGGGGATTTCCTGCGATGACTCTGTAGTTAAGCAGGTTTGTGCGATGGGATCAGTTTTTATCGATGCTGACCTCGTGTCCAAATATTTAAAACGGCTCGATTCTAGCAAGGGAGCTGGGCCGGATGGTATCCCACCACTGTTCATTACCGAGTGCGCAAATCATTTGTCACTCCCGCTATCAATACTGTTTAATATATCGATCAAGACTGGTACATTTCCAGATATATGGAAAAGAGCCTACATCACACCAATTCATAAATCGGGAACTAAGTGTGAAGCAGATAATTATAGACCCATTTCCAAGCTTTGCATTTTTTCAAAGGTGTTCGAAAACATAGTCTATGACCAGTTATTCCCTGTGGTAAAGAATTCGATCAACGAATTTCAGCATGGATTCTTTGCAGGTCGCTCTGTTGCTACTAATCTTATAACTTTTACAAACTTCTTGTCTGCCTCCATGGATAAACGTGTGCAAGTTGATACAATCTATACCGACTATAGCAAGGCTTTTGACAAGATCAACCACAACATTCTGCTTAGAAAACTTGCTAATCATGGTATTCATGGAGATCTCCTTCGTTGGTTATCCTCATACGTAACAAACAGATCCCAGGCTGTGACAGTGGGTGGATTTTCCTCGGTCTGGAAAATCATTACTTCCGGTGTGCCTCAGGGGTCCATTTTGGGTCCTTTGCTTTTCTCTATCTATATTAATGATATTACGACATGTTTTCACAACGCTCAAATTTTACTATTTGCTGACGATATGAAGATATACCTTCCTATAAGCTCCCCGGACTGTTCTGCGCGTTTACAAGCAGATCTTGATCGACTGACGGATTACTGTCTCAGAAATAAGCTTTTTATCAATATTTCTAAATGTTGCAAAGTCACATTCACACGTAACCGTGTGAAAATACTGCATGATTACACCATTTCTGGATCGATTTTAACAAATAAAGACTATGTGCGTGATCTCGGGGTTTTCTTGGACTCTAAACTTACCTTTGATAAACACGTTGATAACATTGTCACCAAAGCATCAAAAAGTCTAGGTTTTGTACTGAGAACATGCAAATTTTTCAAAAATACTAAGACATATCTGACTCTCTACAATTCACATGTTCGTCCTCACCTGGAGTACTGTTCACCGGTTTGGAACCCGCGCTATATTGTTTATGTTAACAGGTTAGAAAGAGTTCAGGAACGATTTCTCAAATTCCTCAATTTTAAATCATTTAACATATACAACTCTTACGACGAAATCGAGAAACATTTTCGAATCACGAAACTACTCAACAGGAGGATTGTCGCTGATCAGATGCTCTTGTATAAAATTATTAACTCTAAAGTTGACTGCCCGGAGTTGCTGAACAAAATAAATTTCCATGCGCCAATTCGATACAGCAGACAAAATACCCTTTTCTACATTGATAGATGCAATACCAATTCCAACCAAAATGAATTTATGCAAAGGACATGTAACTACTATAATAATAAATTTGCAAATATAGACACTCGTGCTGACATATTCACTGCTAGTTACTATCACTACAGAATTTCATTGTATCACATTCTAACTCATATTAACCACTGTTAAAATGATTGTACCTAATATTTTAATATTACCTGCGTGGCAACTTTTCCTCATCCCTCTCCTCCCCTTTCCCGTTCCAACCCAAGTCTATTTAAGTATAGTTAAAATCACTTTTATTTATTGCTGTTTATGGTAGGCATATTATAGGTTTATCGTTTGCAGGTTAGTTTTATGTTTCTATATATATCTGTGAACATTAATAATTGGTCTGTTTTTTGTTATTCTCTTATGTATATTATATTACTAAGACTGTTAATGTTCCTAAAATAAATAAATAAATAAAATAAATAAAACAGTATGAAAAAAAACTTGGTACATTGCATTTTCAAATAAAAAAAGAATTACAACAATAACTACAGTGCTTTTGTTTTTATTGAACTTTCAAATAAGTAAGTTTCTCTGGCGCACCCTGTATCTGGTAGTTTTACTCATCTCCAAAAGGTTAATTTTATTTTTCTCCACCTCCCCCCCAAAAATCTCCATATGTAATCTAAAGTACACCCAACCCCTCCATCAACTCCTATCCGATCAACTTCTAACCCCCTATTATTATTTATACGGCCTCTCAAATCGTGGGGTAGTACCAGAGGTGTGAGAACCCCACATCCCTGATGACGATTCAATAAATAAGTACTGCTCGTTGTAACAACCTTCAATAAAGAATCTATTATCACACTCAAGAAGCCGTAATAATATATTAATATTATCTCTTCGTGATTTCACTCCATTCCCAAAAGATTAATCAACTCTCCGATCTATAATATATATATTTGTATATATCATGTTCTATGGTTTACTCCCCCCCTGAGCAACTTCTAACCCCGTATTGTTATTTTATATGGCCTCTCGAATCGCGGGATAGGTACCTACTTAAGAAGCGCAGAGGTGTCGATCGCACACTACTCATGACAATTCAATAAATAAGTAGGTACTGCCTTACTAGTGATGTGATTATACTGGTTATATAAGATAGAGCTAAAAATCAATCAAACCCCCCCTCAACAACCATTGGACCGATGTTTTAGTGATACGCCGATTGTCAAACTGTAATGTCCGTGATTATTAGTGAGTGTATTACTTGGTATAAAATATATTCGAGTACGGGAGTTTTCAATAATGTTTGATTCGTTTAAGATTACAAGAATTTCACTATAGTAAAAATTACAATAAAAGTCTTACTGGACTCCGAGCCAAAAAATACAAATGAGCTCCCAGCCTATCAATCGGCTACCCTTCGGGTACAGTCGGAACCATTCGGGACCCGACAGTGCAAGCACTGCCATCTATGACTAACTCTCAAAACAATCTTAACTAGATCAAATAACAACACTACACAAACACTATTTTGTAAACTGCACAGAATAAATTTATTTATTTATTCACACCTTGAAGGCTTTTACACGTATGCATTGTTATAGGTAAGTTATTCGGAAGTACAATAATACATAATATAATAAGCTGAGTATGAACGATATAAGCAGGTACAATACAAGTTATCATAGAGAGTTTTGTTTTTTTTTGTTTTGTTTATATATAATAAGAGTACAAAATAAGTAATTAAGGTACCATTAAAATACCATTATTATAATATATATAAAGGGTCATTATTATCGTAAAAAGAAGGAAGTAGACAAAACCACACACTTACGCCAGTGATATTCAATTGTTATTGTAATCCACATGTCATATGGTCATTTCGTAATATTTTCATCGTTGGTGTATCTTATCTTGCTCTTGGGTCATTATTATCGTAAAAAGGCCACTAAATTTTGCAAATTGCATCCTCAAATTCAATGACGTCGTGTGAAGGAAGTATAACATTAACTCGGATTATACAGGGTTTTCCAATAAGAGGTGTTATTATGATATTCAATCGTAAAAGATCAATGGTTTCGTTGCTTGTGTGGCACGTAGCGCCGTCTTATTGAAAGTAAACGTTTTCCACATCAATACCATCCAATTTCGGGCACAAAAATCATTACTCATCTGTCGATAGCGATCCATTCACCGCAACTGTTGCTACGGGATCATTTTCGAAAAAGTAAGGTCCAATGTCTCCACCGGACCATAAACTGCACCAAACAGTCACACGTTGAGGATAGAGAGGTTTTTCAACAGTAACTCTTGGGTTTTCCGAGCCCCAGATGCGAAAATTTTGCTTGTCGACGAAGCCACCGAGGTGGAAATGGGCCTCATAACTCAAGATGATTTGCATTTGATTCACTCAAGTGAATTTTAATAATTTCAATGTGTTGTTGAAGCGTGTATCGTTCCATTTTTATTAATGGTATAGTTTCTACTTGTCAAATGTCAAAAAATGACAGCTTCAAAAGTAACATCAACCGAAATAGCGGGCTATTCAAAATAATACCTCTTATTGGAAAACCCTGTATGAGGTGTACATCTATAAATTGGTTGAAACATGCGATGGGATTTTTCAAGAAACCAAGAGCAAAATCAAAAGGTAAAGTTTTCTCCTGTTCTCTTCGTTTCCCAGTGATTTTAACTTATATTTTTATTGGCAGTGCATTAAACCGTCATTCGGGCACTAAACAACAAATAATTTGGGAGGCGGGTATGGGTACCGCCGCACAGTGAGCTGAAAATCGCCTTTCATAGACATAGAGACTTGAATTTTCAAGTGTATTTTTTTGGCTAGAAATGGATTCTGCTGATCATTACTATGCTATAAAATTTCATACGAAGCAATTGCGTGTACAAATAAAGGAGTTATCATTTTTTAAAGAAAAAATTGTATGGCACTGACATTAAAAATGAGGCTATCTCTGGTATCATAAGGTTGGCCGTTCTATCCTTACACACAGATATACCTACTACTATTTATTTGTTTTTTTTTTCATACTTCGTATTGTGGCGCAACTTGCGATTTTTTTTTAAATCCTCAAAGATGAAAAAAACACTATTTAATGTTGATGATTCATTAATGCAATAGACATGCTTAAAGATTCCGTATTAGTTATAAAACGAAATCTTTTTAATCATTTTACTGAGATGTATGAATTCACAACTCCGTTGTGAATACACTTTTATTTTTATATTTATATGTTCATTAATACATATTTAGCTTTCCGTAATCCACACTATTAATTTCAATTTACCTTCATTTAATCAAAAATCATAATTTATTGTAAACTATGTAACACAACTGTATTACTTGTTAACTACTTTTGTAAAAGCCCATTAGGGCGTAAATAAATAAATAAATATGTTAATGCAGAAACACTGATAATTGTGAATTAATTTTATTATTTATGGTAATATTTTGTTTCGCTGTATTTTTTAAATTCACGATAAACCTCTTTTTAGTGGTTTGGTCACAACGTTTTAGCTTTTCGTAGCTGAATGAACTTTCTCCTCGCGAGTGTTTCTGTTTGTAAACATTTTGATAAAACAAAACATTTCTTGCGCAGAATTCTTTCAAAATTATATAAATGTTTTCACAGGATTTTCGACTACAGACTAGACACATCCCGTATTGTGGCAATCAAAATTATCAGTTAAGGCACTTTCCAAATGAGACCGCAAAGTTCGCTTTAATTTCACATACGAAACTCTATAATTGTCAATAAAAAATCCCAACTCATATAAATTTGGAGTTTGAAAACTGTAGGTCGTATTTCTCTATCGAGTGTATATAGCGAAGCCATAGCCGTTAATCAAATTAGTGATTCCAATGACATGACATTATTCTCGCGCGTCCGACATAGGTAGAATCGTTGTCGAATAAAAACTATAAACTGTAACTCAACAACTCAAAACGACAAGCATAAATTTTACCCGATCATTGACTTAAATAGCGATTAAAAAAGTTGATTTACCGCCATCTAACGCCGCGTTTAAAATTCAAATTATTCCAATTATTTTAAACGGTTCTTTTATTTTGGAATTTCGATTTTCAAATGTGGAAGAGTTTACATCAAATGTGCAAATGTTAATAATAGGGATGTGATTTGTGCGTTTTGTAACAATGAGTTTTTAAAAGTAATAGTTCCTTCCTAGTCTGTGTTTTTTTATCGCGCGAGGTATCTTTTAATTATTTTATATCGTTCGTTTTATTACTTCGAACTAATGCGAAACGAAGCGTATTATAATTAAAAGTGGAAAATAGATTTACACGGCATAATAATATGGTGCTGTGGTTTTATAATTATATTTGAATAATGTGTTTCAGTTCAAGTCGAATGTTACGATTTTCTTGATTGTGTTCGCTTACACAATGGTGAAATCTTTATAAAAACAATTTTATTACTTTATAATGATCTTTCGCACATATTTTTCAACGATATTATACAACAATTGTTCAATATTTTACATATTGGTACCATATATCAGTGTTAAAAATATTGGTAACCTAATCTTGGTACCTTACACGGCATAATATGAATTACAAATGAAAGTGAATAAAAATAGCATGTAACAAATCATGCGACCGATTTTGATACCGACCTAATACAATACTGTGAAAGATAACGTTCATTTTACCATGCTTCTGAGATTGTTCGTTTTTCAAATGATGTTCACAATCGATATGGTTATGTCAGAAGAAAAGTTGTCATTTCTGTAAGTTTTATCATACATTTTTTTTAAATATTAATAAAAAAAACTATAAATTGGGGAGATTTATATTTTTTATATTAACCTTATAGAATACTGTGAAAGATAACGTTAATTTTATCATACTTCTGAGACTGCTCGTTCGTCAAATGATATTCACAATCGCCATGGTAATAATGTCTGAAGAAAAGATTGTAATTTTTGTGAGTTTTCGTTCAATTTAATATTAATCGATTAATTGATTTGCCGTTGAGGTGATTTTGCACAAAAACGGCGCTGTACAAATCATCTAAATATTATTATTATTTATTATTGTTAATTTACAATTTTTAAATTAGAGCCATTTAAAGATTTTCCGTTTTTTAATTATTGCTTTGAAATAATGAAAATAATATTACATGTATGTTACAAAAAACTCTTTCTCAGTCTGCCTTTAGTTTCCACTAGGGAACCCACTTGGTCATGAGTTTTTGGTTGTCACCTGGCATTCGTTTTTAACAAGCTTATTGATAACAGCAAAATAATTCCACCTTATCATTTTGAATAAATGAATTGCCAGTGTGTTATATTACCGCCAAAAGGCCTGGCTATGTTGGCTCTCAGCAATCGGCATAGCATAAATAATTACTTCTGCGGGAGCCCTAAAATAACTTCTTTATTCTATGGCTCCCGGTTTTCTTTTCGCCGGAACGGTTCCTGAACCGGTGAAGCGTAGATCGAAGAAAACCGGCCGGTATCGGGCTGCAGCAGTCTGCCAGCGGGTTTAACTAGATTTTACTAACATTGCAACCGTTCTCAGTACCCAGTGGTATATAATTTATTGATCACGTGTTTATCTGCATTTAGATGTTATGCACATTTCCATAACAGAGAAATCGAAAGTTGTTCCAGTCGTAGCAAATTCAAAATAATCGCTACCTATGATATTATTTAACGCCATAATGTAATGACTAACGATAAATGAGCACCGAGCAAGTTAATGCACAATGGAAGATTGAATTTGGCGCCATTCGACTATTTTGACGTTTGGTTAAAGTATTGAAAAGATAAAACAGGAATTGGTGGGTAGGTAGGTACCTACCCAAGTATCGAGATTTTAATGTAAACAATTGAAATAAAATGTTGAAAATACTAATTTCTGTTGTGCGTCTATAATGTCAATTCAATGAATTCTATAACTCGGATTTGATCTGAATTTAAGTGATAAAGTACCTCCTATCATATACATATAATGTACTGTAAAATTTTAACAGAAAATTATATTATTTGTTTTTTTCAAAATTGGGATTGTAATATCCCGTGATTTTTCACAGGTCTGCACTAGAATATTAATAATTTTTTAAGTTTTTATAATGTTGCCGTTCTTTGTTTATTGAACTTCTCAAGCTTTGGTGATAGAATTATATAGTGGTTACTCTAGCAGTCTTTCCTGGACAGCTTAGCTATAGATACAGCCTTCAACAAACATCGTCGACGCGCTGCAATAGCACGGGAGCCCAAATATAAACACACTGCTGATAGAACTATGGTAACTTCTGCCTCTTTCTCATGAAACGAAGCGTGCAACAACGAAGTGGTTACAACGGAGCTCTCGGTCATGGACCTAATAAGCCCTGGACGGAACTATTCGAGAAAAAGGGGAAGATATATGAAAAATGCCAAAATCTACTCATCTAATTTTTTAATTACATCCCATACCCTGTCTCATCAAATACCCTAAAAAATGATAAGCCGTTATAAATGCATTAACAAAACAAAAATAAAATTGTTCATTTTATACCACTTTGCATACAAACCATATCAAAAGTTTGTCATACAACATGGCTGCCAGGAAATTTCCCCCACCATAGATTTGCCTTCAATGCCGTTCACACAAATCGCACTCATGATCATGCTCTCACTGGCAAGACCTCAGAATTCTAAATTACATGTATTTATTTGTTATATTTCAGAGCTAACTCATCTTACCAAGAGGTGGAACTGAAGAATTTGGAGAGCAGTCTCTCTCTGAGGGATATTTTGCCAATCAAGACCAAATACTATGACAAGAACAGAGCCCCCAAACTACTGGGACAACCAACAGTTGTGTACTTTCATGTCACCGTTTTGTCTTTGGACTCCATCAACGAAGAGTCTATGGTTGGTAGAAATTAGTAGGTCTATGAAACTATAGAACAAACTTTATTTTTAAATCTGTAGATTTTTTTTGGCCTGTTTTTTCAATATTTATTTTATGTACTGCTTCTTGTTCTAACAATATTTCAATGGGAGATACTCCGAGAAACTGGTGTCATTTATCCCTTCGGTACCGGTGCATAGTCGGAGACACGAGATAAATAATTCTTCAGTTCAATAGTCGGCTATGGAAAGATATTCGTGTTTCCTCCCACTCACATGGGTTTCTTCAAAACCCATGTTCACAATCTCATCTTCTCAAAAAGACACTCCACCTAGCATCCCCAAAGATGACATAGGTCATAAGGGAAATTATTTTCCTCGGGGTCTTTTGTATGGAATTAATGTTAAAACTCGGATCTTTATCCATGTTAAAATTTTCTTATTTCGGTAATGTTGAACGTTATGTTCATATAGCTGGTCACTAAATACAGCTAAAGCCATTTCACGAAATGGTTCGATTCCGAATTGTGGTCTTTCACTTAATTCTCAACGTTACATATGTACTGACCTATATCAAATAATAACAACGATAAAATAGGTAACTATTAGCTATTTTACTATCCTCTTGATAGATGAATATTTTTAATTTATTTATTTATAAAGTCTGATTTTACTATTCGGTACTCGAACCTATGAATAGTGGCTATAATTTATAAAATAAGTTAGCCAAGTTTTCTATTTACTGGTTGTATGTATTTGTTTATTTATTAACCTTCCAGCGGGCGCGCTGTCGTAAAATTTACGACAAACGCGCCTTATCGCTTCCCCCACTCTTGCGACTTAGTTGTAAGCATCGAGCTTCGAGCTATGCTAGAGTCAAATCAAATGTCAAACATTTACCGCAAGATATAAATGCTTTTCTCAAAGTGAATTACGGTAGGGCAGTTGAACCGATAACAGAAGAAGAAAACAGAAGTTTTCCAAAATGCGGTGTTTGTCGGTTATGTGCACTGGATAAGAAAAGATCCTCAGCATCAATGAAGTGTTGCCGTTACCAGTCCTTTACATGCAAGAACCATTCTTCAGTTGAGGTGGTTTGTAACAATTTTAGGGATGAGAATATTGATTCTCATTAAATAGGTATAAAATATTTTGTTTTGAAATATTAACATGTTTAGAGTGTTGCTTCGTTTTTTTTAAGAAAGTCAAATATATTTTTTTAAGTACTGCCTATTATGATTTTTCATATCCTTAAAGAAATTCCCTAACGTTTGTATAAAGAAAACACCACTTACATGGAGAAAACTTGATGACGTAAAATTTACGACAAGCGCCCGCTCAAGGGAAATTTCTCAACGCGCCCGCTGGAAGGTTAATAGTTATATTACGGATAAGCTATCAAGAAGATAGTGAAATACCCCCTTAATCAAAAACTAGTATCAAAACTGTGAAACAAACACGTAATAAAACGTGAGACAAACACATAATATAAAATTAACAAACACATAATATAAAATTAACAAACACATAATATAAAATTAACAAACACATAATATAAAATTAACAAACACATAAATTTATGAATAAGTACATAAAATGAGAACTAAAGAATAAATAACTATTTATGTGAACATTTCTCTTATGTATCAAACAATTTATTGAAGTGAATCTTATTCGTACATTTTATTATTTATCAGACATACGTAGCGGACATATTCCTAGCTCAATCATGGCGAGATCCTCGCCTGCGACTACCAGAGAATATGAACGAGGAGTACCGGATTCTGGATGTGGAGTGGCTGAACAGCATCTGGAGACCAGACTGCTTCTTCAAGAACGCCAAGAAAGTTACGTTCCACGAGATGAGCATACCCAACCACTACCTGTGGCTCTATCATGATAAGACGTTGCTTTATATGTCCAAGTAAGCTTTATGGGATTCTGATATTTGGAGGTTAGAAACCATCTGTGTTCCACTCCATTATATGAGTTTGACCTGGATTATTTTAAGTAGTTTTAAGGTTATGGGTCATTCCGCCGTTTCGTTCAAATTTGCCTGTTTCCGCGGATTTTTTTTTTTTTTTGCCTTTTTACTATATATTTTTATAGAAATGGGTTCCCGTACCTATCAGATGTATAAAAGTGAAAAGGGCACCTTTGTGCGACACTTGGATTCGAAGAAAATTGATGGAAGGTAATGAAGGTGTGGATGGTAATGAAAAACTGTTGGATGGTAATTTAAAAATTTGGATGGTAATGAAGTTTGGTAATGAAATATTAATAGATGGTAGTGAACATGTTTAAGGTTCTTAAAATGTCTGTGAATAATGAAATTTGAATAGAAATTGAATAATAAAATAGATTTCAAATCATGCTAAGTATCATTTGACGTGGTGAGCGGATTAGGAAAAAGAAGAAAAACCTATTATAGTGAAAAACTAAATGCTTTATTCAGACTTTTGAACATTGGAGACAAGAAATACATTTTTTCATACGTAATCAGTTCTGCTTACTTATGCTTTTGCAATATCTGTATGAATTGTTAAAAAATAATGGAAAAAAATATCAAAATACAAATTAAGAAAAGGCAGCTGGAACATCAAACCCAACACAACTAAAATTTTCCTATTATACTACTTACCCAGAAATTATAAGGAATAGTCAAATTCTTTATAATTACGTTTTATAAGTAGGTTTGTACACAAGAAATACAAAATTTTCACATTCCTAAGCAAACATTGTAATATTTGAAAAATAGAAATAATAAAAATAATAATTAAAAATAAGAAAAAATCAGAAGTCAATTGAAATGCAGTTTAAAATAAAATCAGAGATACTTAAAACAAACATAACATATGTAACTAATAAGTACAAGATAAAGGTCTTACATCTAAATAGGAACATAATATTTAAGGAACTTGAGATCATTCTTGTGAAAGTTTTTGCTGGAAAACTATTTCAAATCAAAGTTCGGCAAATTTTTGAAAGTGAATTGTCCTCTTTCATTCTCATCTGGATCTTGCAAGCGCTGAAGAATTTGTGATTCCAAAATGAAATCGTCGTCACTAATTGTTGACCAGACAAATTTTTTGGAATTCCCTTGAGCTTTTTTCAAAAAAATTACTTTGTACTCTAGTGTGTACTCATGTTTTCCAATAATTTTCCCAATGAAATGATGTGTCGTGTTAGTTATTTTATATTGAACCATTATCCAGTCATCTAAGTAGTATTTGAATGGCGCCTCCTTATCCTCTTTGTTGGTTTCCTCGTCAATGTCCATGTGTGGGAGTTCCACAGTTTTGGGGGACTGCTGTTTTGATTCATCGAAATCAGGATATTCTACTCTTAGGGATCGGATGAACTTCTCGAACTCACATTGATCGAAAGGATTGAATTCTTGCGTACTATTACTTACTTTTTTCTCTACTGTATCTTCGATTGGTCTATTTACGTTTTGTAGCTGCAACGCCTTCAATTTCTTTTGTTCGTTTCTTTTCTCGTTCCTGAGTTTGCTTATCTGGTCCTGTAACGTCTTAATGATTTTCAATGATCTATACCTCAATTTTCTAACATTCGTTAGACCACGCACATTTTTTTTAATGATTTGTTGTTCATTCTCGACTACGAGAGGGTCAGGATCTAGAGTATTTTGCACATTATTGGGTACTTCCTTGACATTTTCATGAATTAGAGGCATATTTTCTACTGTAATCGTTTCTATTTTACGCTGCTCCTCTTTTTTCTTCCAATAATTTACAGAGTTCTTTCGCCATCTTCGCCTTTGCTCTCTCTGGGCTCTTTCACTCATATCTTCAATGCTGCAAATCTTTTTTTGCGCTTTTCGCATTAAGTATCTTTTTTTTTCTTTCGCTTTCTGAAGACTGTACAGTTCCGGATCGTTTTTAATCTCAGCATATTTTTGTTGCTTACGCAGCCTGTCCTTGGATTACTTTTCTTCTTTTTTCAGTTTTTTATTTAACTTTGCCACTGTGGATTATGGTGTTTAGCCTGTAACAAATAATAAAGAAAAATTATCATAAGTATCGGATCAAGTGAGAAGTTGAATAACAAATATGGATAATTTCAATTTCGTTACTTTTACAGGAGAGCCCAAAAATTGTTACACTACTTTTATATCTTTGTTTAATATTTTTTTCCCTAAATGATTTAAAATCTAACAGTAATGATATGGTTTTTTAATCAAGAAATTTGCGTTGGACTCTTAATAATGCCCTTTATATAGATTTTTGTTCAAATCTGGATTTGTTTAGAAACTTGAAATTTTGTAAAAATTCATCTGTTTTAATAGACAACTGAAGTAATGAAGATAAGTAATGAAAATAATTGTGACTGTAGGGGAATAGTTAAACCATTTGTTTAATATATTATTCGTTTACATTTGAATAATTATAATTATATCATTGAATAAAAAAATCGATTTTCAAATAAAAATTCGCAGGGTAAATTTTAACAGATTGTTTTTCTATATCAGTAAATAGATAAAACGAAAATATGTATTTCACCAAAACTGAAATTGTCCGACGCTAGAACGCAAGAAACTGCTTTTATTGATAATATTAACTTTTATGAACCCCCAAACATGGTCCCAGATGCACGTAAAAATAACCCTTACAAATTTATCATTACCCTCCACACCTCTAAATTACCATCCGGCAAAAAATTTTACGATACGGAAGGTAATGAGACGGAGGGTAATGAGGTTTTGACAATCTTTCCTTAATAACTCGCTTAATAATGACATTAAAAATCTTTATGTTTCAATAAAAAATAGTCCGACTAATTATAGTTTATAGGTTCATGGTTCGAATTTTTAAAACATGTACTTACTTTAAAAAATGCTGGAAGGTAATGATGCCTGGTCGGTGACAAAGTCGTTTTCGAGCACAAAGATCGCAGATATTTCTTTATTCAGCGACGCACGTCCTCCCCCATCCAGATATAGCGGTACACTGATTAGTAACGGAGACGCGGGGTGGGGTACAGCTGACGAACAGTGACAAACACGGTCACAATTTTAATTACCGCTTTGGCGGAAGACGACAGCGATTTTTTCTGGACAAAAACAAAATCTCAATTCTTTCTATGATACAGTAACTTTAAAAATAAATTAAACACCAATAAATATGCAAAATTAGTTGTACATTCAGGTCGATTAATGAATGTAGTGATTTTACTAGTGTAAAATGTTTTTATTTATTGATCAATTTACCGGTCCCTCATTTACACGGGGAAGGTAATGAGATTTTAGCATGTTTTTTGTATACCATAAAGTTATTAAGTAACAAATGCCTAATCCGGTAAATACTACTTTTTCCTTTTTTAAATAACTACATTTTCCAATAAAACTTTCTTGAAAAACATTATTTTTCATATGACTTTTTTGCAAGAACATGCGATTTGAACGAAACGGCGGAATGACCCTTATGTAACAATGTAAAAGTTGAAAGAATTGGATCAATGATTGGATAAAAATAATAGAGAAATGTGGGGTTTTTAATCAACTTCTAATAAAATTGAACTGAGAAGACGATTGGCAAAAAAATATTAATTTTAGTTCATTAGGTAGTTTTTGTAAAACACAGATGATTATAATATAATATGTATAAAATAAAATAAAAAACAAGCTCCCCACAGTTGCATAATAGGTACCATAAATTTGGGGGCTCAGGATCACAGGGGCCTATCTACAAAAACTACAACTAATCTACAAGATGAGAAACTCGACAGACCCTTTTTTCACAGTTGATGTCAGCTTCATAGGAATGGGTCGTTTCTTCAACTCATTTTTGTGTAAGTTGGCTCATGTTTTTTTCTTTCATATAATCCGGGTCTCTTCGAGACCCGCCTCACAACACTGTCCAACTGGGTGGAAAAATTACTAGTTACCATGTCTTTTCCTTCTGTTCTCTATTATGATTGTCCAATTTGTTCATGATCACAACTTATTTTCTACCTTTGTTATTTGCCTTTTTACTATAAACACCTCGGCTTATGATTAGGTTACCGTACTGAGCTCCATTGTACTATATTGCTTATTTCCCCATCATGGGGGAGGATAGACCCTGTTCCTGCATCCAGTCAGGTGACAGTAACCCGGTGCGACCATCCCACGAACCATGAGTGCCTCCCCCGGCTTCATGAGCGGGCCTGGTGAATTTTTGAGCGAGCCTGGTCCCCTTCCGTCCTTCCTCCGTTGACCTGAGGCTCACTTCATTCCCTAAGGTCTTTGGGAGTATCTCCCGACCCATTAAAATTTTCTTCGAGGGTACTCTCGGAAAACCGGCTAAATGATGCGGGGATATATTCTTTTTTCAATCATACACATACCTGTAAATATTATTTTCTTTCTTCATTATTTCATTTTAGATGCTAAACCATCAGGCGAACACATCTTTGATGTGTCCTTATTTTGAGTTACTATGAATGTAAGTATCCATGCATTATTACGTAGTAACAATCATGCATGCAGGGTCATTGGAGGGTCTAGAATCGTTTTAAAAATAAATGTAGCTCCTTGGTACAAAAAAATTAGAGTCCTGCCGTGTGCGGCTAAGGAGATCAAACAACCAGTTTCCTTACACAGCTGTTGAGAAAGGGTGGTTCCCCTCCAATACCCTGTCTTTACACTGTTCAGACTAGCGATGAGTCGTTCATGAGGGAGCCGAACAATTGGAGCCGATTTCGTACGACTCTCGCTAAACCGTACCTTGGCTCAATTGAGCGGTTAATCTTTTTAATCAGGAGAAGTTTTAGAAAAATAGCACAGTTAAAAATATCCAAGTATTAATTGTTATTACATACTCAGAGACTTGAACGGCATCTGACAGTTCGACTTCTGGACCTATACATATGTACCTACACCTACTAACCACCCAGCATCTTATTTTTCACATTTCTCAGTACGAGGCGGAATACCGGTATCAAGAGTTGTATGATTATTGATACCCTGGGAGCTATATGGGCGAGTTGTATCTCATTACTAATCCTCTCTGAGCTCACGGGTCTCGTTCAATTGAGTCGACTCTTTGTGCCATACAAAAATATTGAGCTGGCACCGTGGCTCCCGCTCTTAATAAAATGAGTCAAGACCCATCGCTAGTTCAGACAGGGGTGCTCTTGGGAATTGGAACATAAAAAAAATTTAAATGTGTTTTGTTGTAATTAATAATTATTTTATTTATTTATTATTTGTTACAGACTCACTTTAGTTCTTTCATGTGCAATGAAGTTTGAATCTTATCCACACGACACTCAGATCTGCTCTATGATGATTGAAAGCTGTAAGTAATGCATTTTCTCGTAAATCTGAATATCAAAAATAACTTGATCTTTTGGTTAGTTAAATCTTTTACTAGCCAAGTCCTCCATTATTACACAAGCAATGTTTTCCTATTAACATGATGGTAGTAGAGGGGAGTTCAAACATTGGCATACCTGTTATTCTAAACCTGGGATAGTTTAACAATCTTTAAAAATATAATCATCATTCATAGATGGCATTTATTGAAAGAAGCGAATCACTATCTTCAGCCTCACAGCATACCCAAATTGAGGATGCCATAGTCTCACTGGCTCCAGACGGTTGGCTCACTCTTGTGCAGTGCTCACATAAAAAAAATAAGAAGGCATGTTTGGTGACCAGATATGAAAAGTCAGGCTCTTTCCCAATCTTCCTTTACGCCATCTCCTTCCCATTCCACTTCCTCCAGCCTCACAAAATACTGAAATTAACGATGACATATTCCCACTGGCTTTGGGCTACTCTGACTCATGTACCATATTCACATAAAAAATCTATGCATTTGTTAAATTAGTACTTAACACATTGTAGTCGGGAGCTTCAAGCAATAGACTCTAGCCTATAGCGGGTGTTTTTCGCGATTAGCGCAAAAATATATCCTCATCCCTTTCGTTAGTATCTGAAGACATTTTTGAAGGGTAAAAGAAAATATCAATTAAATAAATTCCACTAAAAAACACGTCTGTTTTGTAACTCTGTACATATATCATAACTAAAGCACGTGTATATTAGCGCCACTCTATCTTCACAAATAATCGGGAATACATCCAATTGCTAAACAATTTTTGTGTTATCTCTCATTCAGGAAATGATTATTGTAATAACATCCTCGGGATTATCTCATAAAAGTAAAGGTCCAATGAATTTATAACACGTCATATAATATAATAATAGGTACTCATATTCCCAGTACAACTAACAAACAATCTTTGAAATTTAACAAGATAAAATTGCCTTATTATTGCAAGAGTATGTGTGTACATAAAAGAAACAACGGCTTATCTTTTTTTGTTATATGTGTGTGTAGTTTGTAATGTCTTCAAGCGTTTAGATTAAATAGTCACGGGAAACAATAATAATAATTTTCCTTCCTCGCCTTTGAAGTGGAGCCGGCGTAAAGGGTATTTTTACCTGTCCCGCCGATAAGCACCAGTCGGCCGCGCGGGTAAAAATACCATTCCCGCTCATAGTGTGTTAAGTAGTTTGTATATAATGATGTTTAGAATCTTAAGTACTTATTAAGTATTTGCACATACAAAACAAGTATTCATTTCTCAAATAAGATTACACTTGTCAATATTTGTATCTCTGAACATCTAACAATGTGTGATAATATAGTATGTTAAATATTTGTATCTCAAATAAGTTTAAATGTCAATATTGGTTCGACTCAAGTGTAACTTAATGTTTTCTCAACAAAAAAAACCAGAAAAAACTTACTCACCTAACGCTGTCTGTAAATTCAATTGGAAGTCAATGCCATCTTGCAACGTCATTTCCACCATGAGCTACGGAGCTTGGAAATATTCACATGAATTTTGAAAAATAATACAAGATGCCATAATATTGTCTGTTATATATTTTTGAATTGTTGGCAAAGCGCAATAGTAAAGATCACTCAAAGAGAGTTGAGGTGACCAACACATACTTGGTATTGTGTGTATTGGTGCACCCTTTTTTTCTGCATATTATTTTCTTTTCTGATGTTGAATAACAAATTTGAAATGTGCTTTATGCAAAAAATGCATCTGTGTGAGTGGGTACTATGGTTGACTCAACTCTAGTTATGATTCCTAAAACTATTAGTTCCAATATAAAATGTCAATACATATTTATATGTCTCTAAACCCTGCAAGAAATTTATGAAACAATGATTAACTGAGCGTACCATCGTTTAACTCAACAGTTTGGTATTTCATGTGTCTGTAAATTTCTTTGTACGTTCCGTTTCCAGTTTCGAAAATCTACTGTATCCAATTTATTATCAAGCAAGTCTTAATTTTACTAGATGACTAACTTTGACTAGATAGTTGACTGATTTTCATTTTCTTTAAATCTGCTGCATCCGCTTTACTAATCAAACAAGCCTTACTTTGACTAGGTGGCTAACTTTGACTGAGTTTTTCAATACTACGGTACCTACCTGCCTGACGAAAGTTTAAAAAAGGATTTTTCATTGAGATAGTGCATGACATTTCTATGGACAAATTGTATAATTCCATATTTAAAAAAAAAAGTTACATAAAATGTAAATGATTTGTAATTAAGTTGGTAGGTACATATTTAAGTATTAAAAAACTTATGATTTTAGAGGAAAATTGGGTTTTGATTTATTAAATAAGATAAAATTAGAAATATACATACTTTTTTGGATGCAAAGAATTACTAGTTATGAATTTACATACATATTTGTATTCCAGTGTCACATACGGTTCACGATCTGAGGTTCATCTGGAATATGACGGATCCCCTTGTTGTGAATCCAGAGATTGAACTTCCACAACTGGACATATCCAACAACTACACAACTGACTGCACCATTGAGTATTCAACGGGTAAATAGTACAACTTTTAAATACTCATGATCCAAAAAGGCCCGGACAAGCCGCACGGCATGTCAAAAAATATCGTAAGCATGCATTAACAATATTTAAAAAAAAATGGTTCATTTTATACCATTTTGCAGACAAATCGTTTCAAAGTTTGTTATATAAGATGGCTGCTAGGTAATTTCCACTCATTCTAGATTTGGCTTCAATGTCATTCATACAAAATCGCACTACTGCTCTGTCCAGGGCCAATTTGAGGGTTGGATTTGGCCTCTTCCACAAATGCTCTCTTCTGGCTAAGTCCATGTCAATTCCTCAATAAGGATCAATGATGTTACAATACATCTAGATTTGTTATAGTCTCACAATATTAAGGAAAAATGTGGCAAGTAATAATAATAATAAATTCTTTATTCCAGGATGTGGGGAGGTTAGTGCAATCCCATACATCCCATAGAGGATATAAGTACAGATAGCATTTACATATAGTAAAATAAATAAAAAGAAATTTAAAATTAAATTGAAAATGAAATTAAATTAAAGCAGAGAAGCACGGGAATCCATCGGATCTAAGATTGTGGGAGCAAGTATCTTTCTCCAATGGTCTTCAATGCTCGATTCTGAAGTCAGACGGGATTCAATGATAAGAATGTTTCTGGAATGGTTTATCCTTTCCCTCAGTCCTGCAATCCTGGTTCTTAACAGAGCTGTAAATCCTGGAACTCGCCCTTCTGTAAACATTGAGGAGGCACTGCAGTAAGAAACACTCTTATGATACTAGTAAATTCTTAATTCAAACGTTGTTCATATATGACAAAGATAAGCTGTGTACCCACGCTCGTTCATGCTCGATGGTTTTACGCTCTTTCGAACATGTCTCAACGTATGTACCTTCTCGCTCATTGCTTTTTTGATCAATATTTCAAGTTTCAAGGCCCGTAATCGATATTCGATAGAAATTTACGATTTGACTGATTTGTCTTGGTAACATATCAATTGTGTCGCGCTATACAAATCATCCAAATATTATTATTGTCTTATGTCAAGTATAAATGCAACGAAGAGCATGGTTCCAAGTCAACATATTCGATTGTCATGAATATAATATATCTTAAGACATTCAAAGAATATGTGTGTATACACGAAATGAACTGTAGTACAGGGCAGAGTTTTCGTATTTTAAAGTTGCATGGAAAACTACATTCTGCATCATGGGTGTGACTGAGATAGCAAAATTCTTTTACTCGTTTACACTAATATGAATACAGAATACTGTATGAGACGACCTACCGCTAGTAGATAGCTTTTATTACTTATGTAATGTCACGTTCGCTGTCTGAATTTCTGAAGGCTGACTAGAGTACAAGCCTCGACGCTTGAAAGACTTTGAAGTGTCATGTGGTCAAGTCAGTGCCATGGGTCCGTTCAAGTATTACGTAAGCAGATTTATTACAATTATTTACCCCCTCTCCCCCCTTGTCACCAAAAGTAAGCAAAGCTCTTACCCCCCCCCCCCCCCTCCCATGCTTACGTAAAAATTGGAACCTATATGCATTTTTCTGTTAATGTATTCTGTTTTATAAACAATTCAACTTTGGCGAAAGAGGATCAACGGTAACACAAATATTAACTTGCTTTGATTTGCTTACAACACGTCAAATCGTCAATCGTACTGAAACGAAACAATAGATTGATGGAAGAAATTTTAACAAGTGAGTAGCGCTCGGTAAATCCCCCATTCTCTTCTAAGCGAGTACCTAAACGTATTGATTATTTGTGGGCATCCCCGAATATGTATTCGGTTTTCAAACATAGACAATGTGTAAAAAAAAAATAACTACTGCTGAGCAGTGCTGACGTATCACTATCTCGACCCCCCCACCCCCCCATGTCATCAAAAATAAGCAAAGCAAAGACCCCCCTGCCCCCCTATAGTGCTTACATAATACTTGAACGGCCCCCATGCCATAATAGAAAAACGACAGTTTACAAATGGCAGCAATCGTTTTTGTTACTGCTGATTTGTACATTGTTTTACCGCAAGCATGTAAATAAAGTGTGGTAAGACTGTTTTAAAGCAGCAATGAGATTGTAATTTGGCAGGCCTGGTACTCTAGTTCGCCTTGCATTTTCTCTGATGACGCATAAAATCTAAAACAATCAAAATAATTGTATTAATCATAATTATCAATAAGTAATTTGCGTGTAATAATGCAAACACTTTATCTTCACATACAAGGGTAATTAAATATAACCTTTTCAAAGCAATTTACGTAGAGGTAGCACACCACCATACATGACGCATAACAGTTTAGTAAAAAACTACGAAATCGATAGCACGACAATTGACGTTTCTTTTGCTTGCCACTTTGAGACTACAACGCGTCTACATCTATAACAAAACCTATTCATCTATAGTGCTGATGTCCCGCATTGATGGGAAGAAGGCTCAGAAACCTGAGAAGTTGAATACCATCTCGTGGAACCAGGAGACATGGTCAAACACCCAATAACAATTCTGGTGAATTTTATTAAAGGTACTGGACTGCGGGTACTGCCAAGGAATAAGGTGGTACATGGGAGATAGCATAATGGGTTATTGGCTTGAGTGCTTATGGGAACTATGCAGACCGTCTCCGCATCATAACTAAGTAATAACTAAGGAGTAACCCACGAGAGTTACTCGTTCTAAAATTCTGTTTAAATGCAACAATATCAGGACTGAGTATTCCAAACACTCGCTTGTACCTAGGTTGCATGAAGTTAGTAATAGATACGCAGATGTGGCAGATCTATTTAACTGCACGCAAGGTAGGTACAAGAGGGCTATGCTATCAAATCTTTTCAATCAATATTAATTTAATCTAATTCTACCTTATTTGCACTATAGAAACTTATGTACTTGTATCTCTTGTTTACTTACTTACTTACTCTCTAATGTCATTTCACAATCAAATGCCACATATATTTGTAATTCTTTTTTTAAAATATTTCTAAGATTTTAACTGTGACATGTTATCATTGTTTATGGTATATTTATACCGTTGATATTAAATAAATATCGCGGTTATAACTAGCGCAGATTTAAAAAAATCGAGAGATAGTCTTAATTCTTGAAATAAAAATGACAATTTGTTAAAATATTGTAGGTATCTTCATCGCTTGTCTGAATATTTCAAAAAATCAGTTCCCACATTCTCAATTTTTAAAATGACACTTATATTCAAAACTAATTTGAGTTCATTGAACCAGATTTCACGCAGCACTAATTAGTCCAGTCAGTGGGGGATAAAAAAGGGCTCCACCTTGCAAAAGGTTAGGTAGTAGCGATTTTCACATATGTTGTTAAGATTGGGACTCTAAAGAAAAAAAAAAGTTTTCGACCTTGGGGGGGTCGAGCTCGACCCGCCATCTTGGATTGAAGGTGCCAAAATTTGGTTTTTTCAAAATAATTATGAATTGGTTGATTTTACAACCAAATTTTGGAAGGCAAACTTAAAGACAACTAAATTACCTACATTTTTTTTAGAAAGTTTTTTTTTTGTAAGTCTAATAGGTAACGAGTTACAGCGGTTGAAAGAAGAAAATTTTGACAAAAAATTGTAAAACTCCAGTTTTCTTGATAAATTTTGTTGATAAAAAGTTGTTGGATTAGGTTTCTCAGCATTGTCCTTTCCCCGAAATCAATTCACTTCTTTCTATCAGTACTGAAATTGTCGGGGATTAAAAGATTAATTGTCATTTATCCAGAGAAATAGGTACGGCGAGGATGTCGAACATGGTTACCACGTCTGAAAATTTTGAATCTATAAAATTTAAACGTAAGGACAAAGATATTCCATTAGTAGCAGTCAACAGCAGCAAAGGTCAGCGAAACAACTATTTCCATCAACCCGCTAATGTTGTTCCAGAGAATGTGTATTGTGAAGAAATCCGACGAAGAATTGAAGGATTTCCTTAAATTCGAACTCGCCCCATTTCCTTTGTCGCTTTTCACTGAAGAAGGAATGCGCAAAGGTACTAAATCATCATTTTATGGTGTTTTCGAACAACTTCCAGAAATTAATGTTGTGGATGGAGGATATCTTTTACATAAAGTTGTATGGAATCGGAATGATTATTTTGGGTCAATTTGCGACAAGTACGTTCACTATGTAAGAAATCACTATGGATCACATGCAGTCATTGTTTTCGATAGATATCCGCTTGATGATGGTGAAAAAATACGAAAACCGCAGAAAGACTTCGCCGATCGAAATAGCACATGTCTGCAGATGTTCTTTTCGATGAAACAATGCCATTTCATGTTTCACAAGAACGATTTTTAGCCAATGAAAATAACAAAGTCCGTCTGATTTCGATGCTTACAAAGCAATTTATACAGAATGATTTTACAGTTAAGCAGGCTGAAGAAGATGCTGATGAGTTGATTGTCAATACTGCGATTTCCTTGTGTTCATCATATGACGCTGTTTTCATTATTGGCAAAGACGTTGATCTCCTAGTTCTGCTGACAGCATTAGCACCACCCAAAAGTAGTATATATCTTCGCAAACCCAGGAGAGGCAAAACTTTTGAAAGACTGTATTCCGCGAATAGTGTGAAATACAAAGAGGCGGCTGAGAATATTCTGTTTCTTCATGCCTTTAGCAGCTGCGATACAACATCGTCCTTCTTCAACCAAGGAAAAACAAAATTTTGTTCGCTTGTGCAAAACGACACAAGACTCAATGCCATGATAGGAATCTTCAAACAACATGATGCAACACCAGAAGACATAGCAGTTGCAGAAACACGCTTTCTTGTTGCTTTGTACGGGGTGACATGGATAAGGAAACCTTGGAAGAAGTCCACTACAAACGTTTCGCAAAGTCGACAACAAAAAGCAAATTCAATCTTGCCTCTTTGCCACCAACGAACGACGCTGCATGATACCATGCATTTAGAACGTACCATCAAGTCCAAAAATGGTATGGAATCCAAAAAAATCCAGAAAACTGGGGCTGGAAACGTGACACCAACGGGCTTGTTCCAGTAAGAATGAAAAAGAAACCAGCACCCGAGACTTATTTATTTCATGCAATTGTAAAAAAGGATGCGGCGTTGCATGTAGCTGCAGGAAAGCTGGATTGAAGTGTTCTATTGTATGTGGGTGCTGTAATGGTCAAACATGCCGAAATTCGCCAGAGGTTCACATCGATGTCGAGGACAAAGAAGAAGAGATTTTGTCAATGGAAGGCCAGAATCTCAGTATCACAGGCAATGAGTTAGATGATGACATTGATGACGAAGACTGTTATTAAGTAACATAATTTATAGTAACATAATTCATAGTAATGTAACATAATTTCGAAATCTACCATCGCTGGTATATCTGTGGAGTAGACCTACTGGGGATACCACAATAAAACAATGCGCCATGTTCTCTACATCATGGTGGTGTGGAAATGAGTTACCAAAATTATTATAATTACATAATAAATAACCCGAAAAAATTACAAAGTTGGGAATTTCATCATTTTTTAGAAAAATATTCACATTTCCGCCACTGTCACTCGTTACCTATTAGACTTACAAAAAAAAAATTTCTACAAAAAATGTAGGTAATTTAGTTGTCTTTAAGTTTGCCTCCAACAATTTGGTTGTAAAAACGACCACTTCACAATTATTTTGAAAAAAACTAATTTTGGCACCTTCAATCCAAGATGGCGGGTCGAGCTCGACCCTCCCAAGGTCGAAAACTTTTTTTTTTCCTTAGAGTCCCAATCTTAACAACATATATCAAAATCGCTACTACCTAACCTTTTGCAAGGTAAAACTCCCCACTGACTGGACTAGCACATGCAACCGAAATTAGCATTTTTGAATAGGTACCTAGGTACATTATCGCTTGTCTGAATTCTTCCCCCAATCACGGCGTCCCTTGAAGGCCTCCGCGGTCGAGGGGTAAGGCTCTCGACTAGCAAGCCAAAGGTCGCAAATTCAAATCCCGGTGTGTGCAATTAATTTTACTTAATTAATTTGTGTTATATCACAATTTATTCATTTAAAATAATATATGGTATACTTGCGGCACGTTCCAGAGTGGAAGATACTTTTAGAATTGAAACGTTGCGTTGGTGACTAGATCTGAATAGCCAGGTACTATGGTACCACCTTTCTCTTCCCCATCTCTTTCCCCTCTCCACTACGTCAGCCCCAATTGGGGATGGCATAGTCCCACTGGCTTCAGACGGTTGGGAGCAGTTGGGACTCTTGCGCAGTATACACATAAAAAAAAAAAAATCATTTCCAATTTTGAAAATGACACTTAAATTCAAGCAAATTTGAGTTCATTGAACCAGAGTTACGCAGGATGCACGGACAGCTAAAGTTAGTATTTTTGATAGTTATCTTCTGACAACAAATCCACAGCCATAATTCAATAAAATTGGAATAGTTCATTCGCTTTCAAACAAAAACTGACGGTTTTATACATATAGCACATTCACAGATAACAAAAAAAGATGGAAGGCCATGAATGATTATTACTAAGAAATAGCGTGCCTATCAACATGTTGGCGACACGTCCAACATCTTTAGGTGCCCCGCCTTTGTTTCTATCTTCACAACAAACTTATCATTTTCACTGCAGTTCGGTCGTAGATTGCTTTCATGCCATATCTCCCTCTGTTTCTATTACTGTTCATCATCTTCTATGCCTGATTAAATTCCAATGTAATTCCCTTGTTCAGTCAACGGAGTTATAAATAGAAATTGTTACTTTGAATATATTCCAACCTTTGACTTATGAAGGTCTTATGCAACAAATCGAATCACGTTTCCACGTATTTATAAAACGATTGATATACAAACTTACATAACATATTAAAAGAAGCCATAGTTCAGTAATGCGATACTAAAGTAATACAATACAATCGCCTTTATGGTAAGGCTCTTGACTACGAATTCAAACGTTGCGGGTTCAAATTCCAGCGTGCGCAAATAATGTTTATTAAAATAAAATAACTTTGTATTAAATACCCAAACATTTTTGATGGTGATATTAACCAGAGGCGGCTCTAGGGATTCAGGCATGGTAGGTCATTTGAAAAAAATGTGCGACTAATCTTTATTTGATATTTTGAAAAATGCCCATACATTATTATCTATATCAATTTGTAAGTCTGTGAGTCTAATTACATATTATGTTAATATAGTAAATTGGAAATTACTACACAATCCATGTACTTACGTCAAATTATTTTAAAGAGATTACGTTTTAATGTAGTTGTGCACAAAAATAAAGGAAATAAAATAAGAGTTTGAAACGCCCGTCCGCAGTATCTAACGATACTGGGTGCGAAGCAATTGAAAAACGACCAATGTTCCACATACGACAAGCGTGTAAAATGAAAAACCGACATATGTTTATGTCACCATCTCTTTAAAACAAATAATATTCATCGTGCTGTCTCCCTCACGGCCATAACCTAAGCTTTCTTCGGTACCTAATATTTACTTCGACGAAAGACATAGTGCCATCTCGTTTATTCTATGGCGCGCATAGGGACAGAAGATGCCATATTGGGGATATTCTTTAAATTGACCCAGCGAATCGTGTGAACTTATAAATGAAAGCTTCTATTAGAGACATCAGACAACGGGTGTCACTGCTGGTCACTCGCCGCCGCCGCTTGCAGCCCTGCTATTTCGCGGTACATTTCAAATAAATTAAGAATAAGACCAGTTGTTTTGATGCACACAATTTATTATTATTGTTGTCTTATGATTCTGGAGGGTCAAACACCAATTGGCCTAAGGGAAGAACCGCCACTGATAACAACACTTAATTCTGTTTTTACATTGGCGGTACATTTCACAGAATAAATAGCTTGTAAAAAATATCAGCACCCCATTGAAGAAGTGCTCGAACCACCACTGGACATTACCATTGGGCTTTGTTATTTTAAAAAACTGTAAAAAGAGAATTGACTGTATTTATTACCATTTCTAGGAAACTTCACATGCCTTGCCGTTGTATTCAACCTGCGCAGAAGGTTGGGCTATCACCTGTTCCACACCTACATACCCTCGGCTCTCATCGTGGTCATGTCCTGGATCTCTTTCTGGATCAAACCTGAAGCCATCCCGGCCAGGGTCACCTTGGGAGTCACTTCGCTGCTCACTCTTGGTGAGGATTTTTACTGTAGATCTCTGTGATGTTAAATAGATTCAAAACTTAACTACATAGTGGCATGTCAATATGAAATAAAAATACAATGAAAACTTTAAATAGGCACAACGGCACAAGTGAATATTTTTCACATCAATATGAAATTAATAACGGTGTTCAAGTATTAGTGGTAGTAAGGTAGGAAAGGAGTCGATTCTACGTGATATCAGCAGAAAATTTATGATTCAAAATTTCTCTTATTTTTTAACACTTACCGGATAATTGTAAGGAAAAAATATGTGGAAGAAGCTCACTCCATTAGTTTTAAAAAAAATTGAGTTAGGTATGTAATTTTTTCTGTCCATTCAAATTGAAGAATTATATCTGACTTAATATTTATGTTCAAAATTGTAAATGGTAGTATAGACAGTCCTGATTTAATTAACCTCATTGAATTTCATATACCCACGAGAGCTACTCGTTCTAAAATTTTGTTTAAATGCAACAATATCAGGACTGAGTATTCCAAACACTCGCTTGTACCTAGGTTGCATAAAGTTAGTAATAGATACGCAGATGTGGCAGATCTATTTAACTGCACGCAAGGTAGGTACAAGAGGGCTATGCTATCAAATCTTTTCAATCAATATTAATTTAATCTAATTCTACCTTATTTGCACTATACAAACTTATGTACTTGTATCTCTTGTTTACTTACTTACTTACTCCCTAATGTCATTTCACAATCAAATGCCACATATATTTGTAATTCTTTTTTTAAAATATTTCTACGATTTTAACTGTGACATGTTATCATTGTTTATGGTATATTTATACCGTTGATATTAAATAAATAAATAAATGTCGGATGATTCTAAATTAAAAATCAGCTTCCCTACCTTTATTTGTTCACCTCCATCCCCTCCCCAATCTCTTCAATCTCACAACGTACTCTTAAATCGGTGATGCCACAGTGCAATTGGCTCCGGCAGGACTATTGTGCGGTCAGGGTCGAATTTAGGCGATCTATAAGGCCGAGTCTGAATTTATGGTACTTGCCCCGTTGGGTGATCTGCTGGGGGGTAACCCTTAAACCCTAGTAAAACTGGGTGTCCACCCTCGGAATTAAAAAAAATTAATCTACTAAAATTGCATTTCATTGTTTTTTTTCTAACTAAAATCCTTTTATTTTATTTTAAGTTTATTATTAAATGGTAGAAACTGAAAACTGTTTTTGAAAGGCGATGATACTGCTTTCAAATTTTATTATTAAAAATAATCATGTAATTTTTTAAATATTAAAATTTTGTGATGAAAAAGATTTTAAAAATAGCTCACCTTACGTTTTTTCTAACTAAAATTACTGATTACGCAAAACGCACACATTTTATTAGACAAATATATTATAAATATTATTGAAACCTCACTTTTTTATGTCGTTTCATATAAAAATAGTGAATAAAAAATTCAAGAAGTTTCATAAATTTTTCTCAATTTTCTGTCAGAATCTTTGGTTTAATAAAAGTTCACATTTTAATTCTTCTGTGGTTAACTTCTAGATTTGAATATAAAGCGGAGTGTTTTATTTTTCTAACACCGTTTATATCATATTTCTCACCTGAAAGTAAGGGAGACGCAACCAGATATAAGCTGTTGTTGTATTAGCTGAGGGATTAAAATTAATAAAGAAAACTGAACAAAGTCTTTTGACAAGTCTTTCGTTATCTAGCTATTGAAATCATATTATGATCAAAGTCAATTTCAATTGACCACTTTTTAGCCAAACTGAATCGCTTGAGAATTGCTTCAGGAATTGAAATTGAAGAGTCTTTATTCTATGGTAAATGTTAACTTATCACAAATACAATAAAATCATGTTTACTTGAGGTAACTACTAATTGCATAATTTTACCATTCCAGCAACACAGAACACCCAATCACAGCAATCATTACCACCCGTCTCGTACGTAAAAGCCATTGATATCTGGATGTCGTCATGTTCGGTGTTCGTATTCCTGTCGCTGTTTGAGTTCGCCGTCGTCAACAATTACATGGGACCCGTCGCCACCAAGGTGATGAAGGGATATTCGGATGAAGACATACGATCAGATCTTGACGGTTTCAAAGTAAGAGACATTGTTTATATTGGATATGATTTGAAAATTTAAAGACCAAAAGTATTATAGTGACTTATTTTTGGGGTATTATGCCGCGTTGCGCTAGTCCTTCTTTAGCCAACGTTTCAGACACAATTATAGCGTCCATCATCACATTACCTGATTAAATATTTAATTATTATTATTTTTTAAATTGCTTAATTTTTTTTCACATTTAACACGTTCACGGGCAGTGAGTCACCCTACTTTGGCACTATTTTTTTGTATTAGATTTTTGCGATTGCTCTAGCATTTCTGTCATGATACGTACCAACCAACACCATCAAGTGCGACGCGAATGCTCTAGCAGACGTATCTCAATACATTTGACGCATGCTATAGCATACGCCACCACGCGGGGTACGCCGGGCGAGCTGTAGGGGAAGGGGTAAACACTGTTTTATCTTTGTGTGCAGAAAAGGTCTCATGTGACAGTAAGCGATCTGTGGTTGTGTCAGCAGTGACAGTAAGAAATAGACTACCTATATTTTATAAGGATAAAGCAACTGCTCAAGCATATCTGACAAAAAAACTCAATAAACTTCGAATGCTATAGCATCCGCGACATAATTAAACTATCCAATGCGAATGCTATAGCATGCTCGTCCGGTAACGTGTTAAGATAGTCCGAAATGATTTAATATTTTCAGAGACCAATTGCTTACACTGGATAGAAAATACACACTAGCATTGCCTTCCATGTAGATTTGAGTGTAAACCAATGTTGCCACTGACTTAATACCTTTGGTTCTACCCCATTTAGCATACGCTCTGTCTCTCTTACACTTTCCTGACATTGTATATCACCATCCCATTTGGATTTCATAATAATGACGAAACACATTTCTGTATTTGCAATTTAAGGCATGATTGCTTAGACTTTTGGATAATGAAACATGCTTACATCGAATTTCTTGTGTTCTTCATTATTCTATGGAGGTAGGTACTTTAGAAATATCCTCTTCCCCTTCTCCTTTCCCTAACCACTTACATCAGCCCAACTAAATTCTCCAAATCGGGGATGCCGCAGTTCTGTTGTCACCGGGCACTCTAGTGCAGTTTTCACAACATTTAACCCCTAAAGCCTCTGACATTTTGCAATGTAGGCTTCTGGGAGAACTGCCACATTACTTTTGATTCCAGACAAATTTGCTGTTTTTTAATGTATTTCAACATAAAATACTTTTCAGGAAAGCAGATAAAAGACTTTTCAGATTTTAGTATTACAAATCGACATATATGTATATAATTAAAATAATTAATTTTTTTAACACAAACAATGATAAAGTTTTTAAAGTCGTTTATCGACGTTTCTTAACATGTAAACTATAATTACTACTTTACACAAAACTAACATATTTAATTAGACAAAGGTATTATGAAAGTTAATGTCACTTCACTTATTTTCATTTCATATGAAATATTGTTTACAAATTTGCACACCTTGACAAATATTTTTCAAATGCTAAATTTTGTTTCATAGAATTATTTCTAAATTTTATGGAGTGTTTACGGTTAATTTATGAAAGCACGGTATTCTCTCTTTCTAACAAAACCATATTTCTCACCATAATACAAGATGACTCAGTATCACTGTGTCAGGCTAGGAGATATATCTCCCAAAAAGACTCTACGGTTGTTTCTTTTCTGTAAAGAATATCTCCTGAAATTGCCCAAGGGGATAAAAATCAAATTATTTCATAATAAATTTTTTTAAATTTTTCTAGGGTGTTTTCCCTGATGAAGAAGTGCGAGCCAGCATAAGCGTTCCGCAGTACGACACTTTCTGCAACGGTCGAGAGACTGCACTCTTCATCGACCGATTCTCTCGCTTCTTCTTCCCTTTTTCTTTCTTCATACTCAACATCGTCTACTGGTCGACATTCTTATAAACATGCATTTATTTACCTGTTACATATACTAATACATAATGTTACAAAAAGATTCCCGAGATACTACGGGGTTGTTGGGAGTATATTGCCGTGGCTTAAAACCTTAATTTTGTATCTCGGCAAACTATTATTATGAAATAAACAAAGTTATTTTTACGTATTGAAATATCTTTGGAATGTGAGTAAGGTACCGTTGTTTCGCAGAAATTCACGTGTGACAATGTCATCAAATGGTCAATCATCTCTATCTTGTTTATTTGACATTTGAAAGGTCCCCATTAAACGCCGATTCTAGGTGCGTTTCAGCTTTCCATCAAATTGTAATAAGCTGACGCTTAACAAAATGATGGTAGTCCTCCTCTACTGATCACAATTTTTTCAAAAGCTGAATTTTAACAATTCATCAAATTTAATTTTCAAGTTCTGTTATTATTTCGGTTTTGTGAAACAACTGGCCAATAATGATATAATAACATAACTTGAAAATAACTTTCACAGAATGTTAAACTACTATTTTATGAAGACAATATCAGCAATTCTCAAAAGAAAATTTGAAACAAAAAAATCTGAAAAAAACACGGGTGCATCTGCGACTTATGACGTTCAGTTCGTTGGCCCAGGACGCTGCTCTAATGTGTCCCTATTTCCTTCCGTCATATTTAGCTGTATCATACTTCGAATAAGAACTAACGACATTTTCTTAATGCATATTTTTAATGGCTGCTTTGATCGCAAGATTTAACTTGAACTAAATGCAATCTAGACAATTTTTTGAACTAATATATGTATACCTAAGAATGAAAATTTGAATTGATTTTTTCTGATTGAAATTTTCATTTGATAATCGCTAATATAGACTTCAACAAATAAAATGTTATTCCAACAGTAAAAAACATACTATCTTATGGATATTTATATGTTGTATGGTGAAACTTAGTTATAAACCAAAAGTAATTAAGTCTAAGTGATCAATGCATAAATTAAGTTGTTAAGCGCCCTTGAGGTGATTTTCTCACGAAAACGGCGCTATATAAATTTTTTTTTAAACTTCCGATTTAGTTGTCCGGGTTAAATCTTCCCCAAAGGAAAAACTTAACCCTTCCACTCACTTTTCCACAAATGATCATCTAGTCAATCAACATTATGTAAGTGCATTATATAAGCAAAATAAATACAAAACAATACAAGAACAACAACACGTCAACTCATCAGAGATCAAATGGGAAAAAAATCATTATTATTATTATTATTATTTAATCCAATCATTTTTTTTTTTATTTTTAAACTTTTTTTTTTATTTTTAAACTAATTATTATTATTACTAATTATTATTATTATGATCATAGTAGTCAATTATTTATTTTTTATAATGTGTATTACAGATGTATATAATCCTATTACAATACACATGACATCATTTACATAACTTTAAATATCTGTAAATAGTATAAAACAAAGACACTATACGCATCTGTGTATTTGTGCGCTTAGTTCTTTTAAACTACACGATGGAATTTGAATTTATTTCGGAAGGTTTATATCTATAATACATGCGGTTACATGATAACTCCTCAAAATGACAATTTAAAACACCTTTAAAAGATGATATAGTCATTAAAAGTGATGAAACAAAAACTTGTTTCATGACTTTTCATAACTTTATTACACTTTTTATAGGTGTGTTGAATTGTTATTTTGATGAGTTATCCGGTCACCAATACATGCATATTATATTTATAAAAAGTAGCAAAAAGTCGGTGTTTTGTAATCAAGTCGTAAAACAAAATGTTTTCGGGCACTTACATTGCTAACTCTGGCTAAACTACAGGGTTTTCCAATAAGAGGTGTTATTTTGAATAGCTCGCTATTTCGGTAGATGTTACTTTTGACATTTGACAAGTAGAAACTACGCCATTAATAAAAATGGAACGATACACGCTTCAACAACGCATTGAAATTATTAAAATTCACTTGAGTGAATCAAATGTAAATCATCTTGAGTGATGAGGCCCATTTCCACCTCGGTGGCTTTGTCAACAAGCAAAATTGTCGCATCTGGGGCTCGGAAAACCCAAGATTTATTGTTAAAAAGCCTCTCTATCCTCAACGTGTGACTGTTTGGAGCGGTTTATGGTCCGGCGGAGTAATTGGACCTTACATTTTTCGAAAATGAGGCTGGAGCAACAGTTACGGTGAATGGATTGCGCTATCGAGAGATGATTAATGATTTTTTATGGCCGGAATTGGATGGTTTTGATCTGGACAACGTTTACTTTCAACAAGACGGCGCTACGTGCCACACAAGCAACGAAACCATTGATCTTTTACGATTGAATATCAAAATAACACCTCTTATTGGAAAACCTGTATTATGAGATGTATCAAAATAATGTACTATGGAATTATATATCTTAAAAATACCTCATAACCTCAAAGCTTTATTCCAAACCATTTATAAGTCCCCGAGCAACATCGGGTACACGTCAGCTAGTTTAACAATAATATATGTCCTTGCCTGAAATGATTCTTGAAACCTTCGAGGCCAATGCTGAAAATGTCAAGAGACCTAGAGATTTCATTTAGAAGCACCGTACCTCTTCTCATGCTATATGTTGAGCCAAAATTTCCCTTCTGCCTTATGGAATATAGAGCAAGTTCTGATAGTTGTTCGTTACGAACAATTTATAGCATTTCAAGAGGTATGTGCTGTCAATTCTTTTAAACCCTGTTACTGTAAAGGCCCCATTCCTCCTAGATTGGAGACTTTTGTAGCGCGTTTCAAGCAAATTCATGTGAAGCATGAATCAAGGGTACTCACCATGTATTCTCATATAAAGATACCCTAGGTGTTTCAGAGAATTTGAACAATTCATCAAATTTTAAAGTTAATTTCCAAGTTCTGTGAAAGACCTATTGAAGTATATCTCTTTTTAGGACAAATTTATTGAACTCTACCGCAGTGTACTTTTTTGGGTTATTTGGACACGGGTATACAAAATTAATTTATAGATACTTTTATAGACCAACAAACTAGTTTGGTTATTGAATACACACTTCTCACCAAATAACTGGGAATATCTTCATTACATCATGTTATAAATAGCATAATAAATCATGGTTTTTAGGTTATGAAAATATTTTTTGTGTTTTAGTTTTGTTTCTGAATTTTTGCTTGTAGATTTCCTTGTTCAAATAAAAAAATCTAATATTGATGATTGCTTCACAAAAGCAGTCAAATATTGCAGTAATACATATGTAATTTTGATTTTCACATTTATTTCACCTGACTCGTTTCAAAGTTAATTTCCAATTTCTGTGAAAGTCCTATTGAGGTTCTGTTATTATATCAACATGGGCCAGTTGCTTCACAGAACGGAAATAATAATAGAACTTTCACAGTCCTTGATAATTAACCGTGAAATTTGATGAATTGTTCAAATTCTCTGAAGCAACCTGTCCTTAGAAACTTTTTTTGAATTCGTTCTAGTAATTCTACATATTTTTGCTGGTATGGGTCCCACACATGAAAAGCGCATTCTAGTTTTGATTGTGTAATGCAGTTGATCGTATAATACTTCGAGATAGATTATTGCGTTTATTAAACCGAGTACAAGTTTACGGATCCATCTTAACTAGCTAGCAGCTGGTATGTGAGAGAGATCTACCTACTACATTCGTATTTATAACTCTGTCTCGCTCTGTAATAACAGAGTCAACCACACTGCTTATTTATCCCATACATAACTTGAAAATTTACTTTGAAATATGATGAAATGTTCAAGTTTTGTGAAACAACCCGTCCTTAGAATCGGCATTTACCGGGAACCTTTCAACTGTCAAAAAAACAAAATGGAGCTGAATGTGCATTTGATGACAATGTTACATTAGAATTTCTGTTAAACAACCCGTCCTTAGAGATGCCATATTTCTACACATATACCAATTTGAATTCTTCTTAGTAGAGTCTAGTTCATTACTCATTTTGCCAAAGAGTGGAGATACAATGTCTTGGCTTTAAGCTATCGATTTGATTTATTATCGTTAGAGTCTTGGGTAAATATTCAAAATCACTGGACTTCGTTAAAAAACATTGTTAAAATGCACAAATTATATTAAAAAAGCTTTGTTTGTGCTGTATCAGTTCAACTACAATAAGGAGCATCTATTTCAGTCACCGGAGATGTAAAATAATGCATTTTAATAGCTTTTCGTTAAAATGAAAATTGACAAATATGAAGCATTCACTTGGCGGCCATCTTTTGTTCATTACTATTGATGTGACATATAATATGAAAATTGGTTTTTAGGTTTATCCCAAACTAAGAAGCTAAAATTGCTTAAAAATAATATTAGCCTTAAAAACTTATCTTCATATGTCAAAACATGGCATATACAAAAGATGTTAAATTATCTGTTTATTAATTTGAATGAAATAGCTAAGGACTACCGCAAACGAGAGACTTTAGTTGCGGTAACTATTTTGTCGCACTCGCCGTCTTCAAATTGAGTGCGCACACGAGAGACTTTCGTTGCGGTAACTGTTTTGTAATATAAATACAAAAAAACGGTAGTGTAAAATTTGAATTCAGAACAGTCTCCGAAGACTTTAGATATAATCATTCAGCCGCGGAGAACGTTGTGGTTGCCGGCAGCCGCAACTAAAAAGTCTTCCAACTAAAAAGTCTCTCGTGTGCACACCTCCATGGGAACTCCATATCTTACGGTTAATGCCTGCAACTTTTGCAATGCAATTGTCTCCGTAACTAAAGTGTCTCGTCTACGGAGGCTCTAAAAAGACTGAAATAGTTGTTCCTTTTTATAACTAATGTTTTTAATGCACAAAATGTTTTTTAAATAATTTGTGCGTATTAACGAAGTCCACCGATTCTGGAAACCCAGTGTTTAAATCCTGAAAAATTACGGAGAAATTAGCTTGAAACCGTAATGCTAGGATTCCAAGTCGAGAGTTAAGAAAGGATACCGTACAAGTGTACACCTGCCTACGTCCAGAGTGGTAGATACCCTCGATGTAGAAGAATATCTGTCTGTCGAGATACGCTCGACAGAAGTAACGCCTTGGTGAAAGACTTCTATTGAAAATCAAAAGGTTGCTTGAAATGGCGTAGTAAGGAATTCGAGTAATTAAAAAAAAAAAATTATTACGAATGTTCACCTTCTAATGTATTGTAATTTTTTTTTTACAAATGTCGATTTCATAGTTAAAATAATTTTCAAAGTTTGCATTTTTCAAAGCCTTCCAAAACTAACTCACGAGGTATGTGTGACATCATACATACTTCGGTTTTTGTCGGAAAACAGTACGGTCAGTCCAACTCCGGTCTGTATGAAAACAAAAAAAATCCAATTTAAATATTTATGAAGATTTCCAAAAAACATTATTTCTTTTGAAATAATTCGTTGACCACAGTAGTTACCCGTGTGCGAGTATACGCAGTGCAACTTGGCACAAAATTATCCGCAGCTGGCCAACCCGTGAGGAAGCAGTTTAAGCGCTGTCAAAACCCGCCCACCAATCACAGGGCGTTTGAGTGTCTCACGATTTTAATAGTTTTTTTAAAAATCACGATTTATTAATTTTAAGTATAATTATACATAGTGCCCGGGGGTAAAGTGCGATAATTTGGGAAGGTGATTCTACATGGTGGTAAAAGTAAAAAGGTGAATATAATTTTTTACGAAATTCCAATGTTCATTTTCCCATTTTCTGTAGAATAATATTTATACAAACATACAATTCATTTCTTTTACATGAAAATGTTAGAATTTCGAAAAAAGTTATTTATCTTTTTTACTTGTATTATCATGTATAGTCACCCCCTGAAGTTAGCGCACTTTACCCCTGGACACCGTGTATATAATAAAACTTGTGTATTCAGAATCAGCGTTTATTGATCTTTAAGGATATAACTGGTTCATTTTATATTCAACATATTATTAAATGTTAAAATTAAAGCCTGCGACAGACCACGCTATAAGCGCGCTATATTTTCGTGACTTGGCCTATTTCAATATATCGCTCACCATACATTCCCAGTGTATGGCGAGCGATATGCTGAAATAGACCAAGCTATGATGCATATAGCGTAATGTGTCGCCTACCACATGTATAACTGTATGTTGCCTAAATAAACTCAAATAAATAAAAAACATTAAGCCGTAATATTTTTCACTCAAGTCCCTTATTGTGCCCAGATCTGAATAGCTGGACACTTCCCAACTTCTTCTTCCGCATTTAATTCTTCCTCGCAAAATTTGCTCAAATTGGGGATTCTATAGTCCCACTAGATATAGGCAGTTGGAACTCTTGTGCGGGTAATATTTGTATACACCTGTCCCATTTCTTAAGCCTCGACATGTAATTCAAGTTTCGCAAAAATACACACTGCTCAATATTTTGCATTTTGAGTTGATTTGATGTTGTTTTTGCATCCTCAAGAGGACATATTACTTTTTAATAAAGAATATAGAGATACATTTAATTAGTTCCTAAGGTTGGGTTGTATTATTTGTGGTTTAGCTTAGTCTGTTGTTCAAATTTCTGATAAGTTAGCTAAAACTTCATTTTAATCATGACATTTTAATCTAGATGGTCGAGCAGATAAGATCTTCGACTATGAAACCAGAGATCGGAAGTTTGAGGCCCGGCACGTGCGGTCTCACCCTGGTGAAAGACCGCCATTCAGAATTGAAACGTTGCCTTAAATGGCTTTAGCCGTATTTGGTGACACAAAATATTTTTGTACAACTTGTCGAATTTTGCTGCATGCAAAGCTCTTTAAAAAAACGATACTTGATTTTAATTTAAATATCTAATGGAGACAACTATTTAAGTCGGGGGTTTAAAGTAAACATGCACAAAATAGGTTTTTAGGGTGTTAGTTTGGGTATTTTTAATGATTTATGATATTTCATAACCTTCAAACTTAACTCTGAGAAATAATAGAACTTTAAATGCATCTTTTACCATCTCCCCGCCATAAATAGTTATTTCTTGTAGTAATTAATTTGAAACCAAGTGCTGTTTATATTTTCTTTGCGTAGTAAGCGTGTCGCGGAATTCGACAAGTTTATCATTTATATTTTTATGTACTACTTTCATGCAATTTTTTGCCCGATTGTAGAATTTTGTTCTCCTTTAGGAATAATTCAATTTTCCATGGCCATAAATTGTTGAAACGTTTTGAATGCCTATTTACACCTATAACACATGCTGGAAACAAATATATTATCTTTAAAAACTGTTCAATATGTTTTATTTGTAAAAATTATATAGTTTGCTACGAAACCGTGAAGCGTCTATATTATAAATAAAACTGGATTATTTTAGCACGGGAAAATAACCCCATTGAAGAATAAATAGTCTCTGAAATTGTGAAATCATCGAATGAATGATAAATAATAAAATTAAATTATGGATAATTATAACCACCCGCTAAATTTAAACAAAAACAAACTGTCAACAATGACCATAAACAATTGTTGAAGTTGAAAGTTTCTGTGTTTGATGCTAAATCTAATACTATGGATAAATTAACCCAAGCGCAAAAGATGCTTGAAAACCTGTTTTGAGGAGGAGTGGGGCAATAATCCACGAAAATAAAACTTGCTTCTTTATTTCCATTTTTTAAAGTTGTGCAGAACGCACATAATTCAGAGTAAGGTAAAAGTAGATTTATACAAATTTATCAGTTCAAACGAAGATCTAATAAAATATGAATAAAACAATGGATTTTTCAAACCTCCAACCATTTTTCAACTTAAACTTCGATGATAAAACATGTTATCAGGATGTAAGTATATAAATATTGTGCAAAAAATGTAATATATCGTAGGTGAATATTTTGTAAATTATGGCGCAGAAAAAATATTTAAAAATTGAAATCACTTTCTATTGTGCTCTTAAGCATTGCCAAGAAAATTCTCATATGCCCGGTACATCAATTTTTTTTAGTAACGGTATCACGATACTAAAAAACACATACTGCTTATCTTGTCAGGGTTTCTAGCATAGACTAACTTAACGGATTATTGTAATTAATTAACGGCTGTAAAAATCTCTACACGCGAACATAAACAGCAACTGATTGAAGGCCGGTATGGGCCGGTATTTTATGCTCGGCTTGAGAAATATTTACGTTCATCAAGATGCTCTCTGGTAAGAGCCGCGATAAAAACAAGGGGACCGATACCATTACTAAAATTACTGATATATTGGGCCATAATGGTCCACAAAAGTAAAGTATAACAATAATATTCTAAAATTTCTTTTACGCGTTTCTACTTTAGCAACCGTGAAAAGAGTAAGATAAAACTTTTTATACTTTGAAATGCATTTATTCATAAATGAACTCGTAGTACATTTAATATGGTATTGAGACTTTTAAGAACGGTCATAGCTGTAATAATTTATTTATAATTACATAATAGAAAATATAAGTTTTTAATTCACCAAATAAATGATTGATTTTACATTTAAATCTTAGTTCGTTGAAAAACAAAACAGTTTAGTTTTTATATTCTACAATAGCTTAATTTAAATAAAAATAAAAAAAACTTTTAGAACACGAACAATCCAAAGAGTGGAATTGAAAAAGATCAGTTTTCAAAATAATTATGTGGCTCTTACATGATCAACAATTTAATTAATAAGATTTTTTATGAATCTATTATGGTAAAAAAACATATTTTTGATTAATGTGGATAATATTTGTATGCAAGTACCTAAATTTTAAATAGGAAAATAGGTAAGATTAAAAAAAACTCTCCTAGTCGAATGCAGCATCTATTGTAGCCTATCATCTATGGAGTTGCCCAGATATTCAAGAATTTAGGAGTGTGTCCGCGGTTGTGCCGATTTTTTTACGTGTTAATCGATCACGGCGGCAGGTTTTTTGTCCATTTATGCCTGCAGACAGGACATTAACAGTTTGCATCGAGTTCTGTGTTGACGAAAGTGCAGTTTGTCGTCGGCGAGATCGTCTGGCCGCTCCCACGGGCCGTAATACGTCAAGCGCGTATTTTTTACATGGGACGGGTACCTCCGTAGTAGTACTACGAGACGGAGCGGTTGTTGGTGCGGGCGAAATGCATCGCAGACGCGTCAGATTTGCCCCGCGACCTATTTTGACATGATTGACAGAAGTGGCGACGTTTCGAGCTGTCACACCGACCGTTATTTGCGAAAAACGGTTTGTATTTGATGTTTTGTGTACCTCGAACGTTTGCACGGCGCCGAGCATGTTACAAGGGCGTATTTTCCTGCTCGTAACGCCGACCTACAATTCATTCGTTATCTGTTTACTGTGATAAGTCTGATTGTTGCGAGATTCGCTAATCGCCTAGGTGTGTTCAGAGCCATTGTGAGACCGCCTATCTGGTATAATATTGTCGCGAGTGTCATTGCTGGGACGGGTCGCTCCGCTGATTGCCAGTAGACTTGTATGGCCGAGCTGTGTGCGTGTATCCCAGCTAGTGTGTATTATGAGTTATTCGCTATTGTTCGCGTGTTTTGTGTGTAAATAAACAATGAATGTATGTGAATTTAGAATTGGGCTCCATTTCCCACAGTTTTCAGTCTGTTTGTGTGTCATTAGCCCATGCCCCGCGTTCACACCACTTTCTGACAGTTGCACAAATACTAGTGAAACGTTACATTCTATTTAGTCAGTCTTGTTAATTAACTTACTAACTAGCTACAAGCTCTATACAGAAATACGATGATGTATCATCAGGTTGAAAATTAGTGAAACTATTATTTAACCATTTAGATTTGAATGATAAATAAATGATCATAGATTGACTTCAAAGTGTTAACATTTCCAAATTGATATATTATTAACCAGTACCTAATTTAAATTTGATAAATTCTGATACTGTTTCCACTGACACGGTTTCCGCCTAATTGCATCTTATTTCACGATTAATATCGCTTATCGAACATTGCATATAATTCTTATCAAAATGTAAATATACATAAATGAATGTATCCCTCTGTTATCTAAGTCATATTTGTTCAAGGTTCTCATCGGAAATGTTTTTTTAACAAAAGTTCCCATTTTTTATCTATCTGGAAAAAGTTTGGTAAACTTTTTTCAATGCTCAAAGCTTTTTTGTCTAGCTTCTAGAAATACACAAAAAATTCATTGCAACGTTTCCCTAACCGTAATTTTTGACACTGGCAAGATCTTGTTTGTCGCCACACTGGGACACATTTGCGTTCCGATGATTCAGTGGTGCATTTTAAAATCCCTTGGCATTACATTACTCTGTCTCGAGCGACTTGAAGTGCAACACAATTCGTACATAACAATTGCTCACATTTTCTGAAACCTTTTGATAAATTGGTTTTGTATATTTTATGTGTTGAATAAAGTTAATCTTTAGAAAAATACAATCGCTTCATTTAAAACGCGTCCTTAGCAGTAAGTATTATTCGCCTAAGCACGTCCACGATAGTATTGACACTTGTGAAAGTTTCATTTCAATCTAAATACGTATAAATTACTCAACTAACCCAAACTAAGAACCTAATAACCTATTTTGTGCATGTAAATAGTTGTTTCTTGTAGTAGTAATTTATGAAACAAGTGTAATTTCCGTAATCTGCGCCTAAAAGTGAGGCGGTTAGGTAAATGATTACCAAAGTCAATACTAATAATTACTTTGGTAATCATTTAGGCGCAGATTACGGAATGATTACCAAAGTAATTAAAGTAAAAAAACAACAGTAAAAAGTGAGGCGGTTAGGTAAATGATTACCAAAGTCAATACTAATAATTACTTTGGTAATCATTTAGGCGCAGATTACGGAATGATTACCAAAGTAATTAAAGTAAAAAAACAACAGTAAAAAGTGAGGCGGTTAGGTAAATGATTACCAAAGTCAATACTAATAATTACTTTGGTAATCATTTAGGCGCAGATTACGGAATGATTACCAAAGTAATTAAAGTAAAAAAACAACAGTAAAAAGTGAGGCGGTTAGGTAAATGATTACCAAAGTCAATACTAATAATTACTTTGGTAATCATTTAGGCGCAGATTACGGAATGATTACCAAAGTAATTAAAGTAAAAAAACAACAGTAAAAAGTGAGGCGGTTAGGTAAATGATTACCAAAGTCAATACTAATAATTACTTTGGTAATCATTTAGGCGCAGATTACGGAATGATTACCAAAGTAATTAAAGTAAAAAAACAACAGTAAAAAGTGAGGCGGTTAGGTAAATGATTACCAAAGTCAATACTAATAATTACACAAGTTGAATTTAAAAATAGCAAATATCTAATTGGTTATTTATGATTTTGGCAAAGGCCGGTAAATTTCACCAGTGCAAGAAATAAATTTGTCACTTTCTGAAATCCATCCAGTAAAAGCTTACCTCTCAGAAAAAGACTTTTATTTACTTTGTGTTCCTTTGCGAACTGTCAAAACGTGAAAATTTTTGTGTTATTCACGAGTTTTGTTAAAAGCTTCATAACTCACGTTTTGGGAAACGTAGCCTCATTCTAAAAAATGTTTTGGAAAGATTATGAAATTCGCTATCGTATTGTTTTGTTATACGTAAATATTTGCGTTTCTAAATATACATTTTCTGAAAACGTCAAAAAATATGTAAAAATCGCTGACCATTATTTCAAAGCTGTGAAAAATGTACTTTTTTCTGAGTATCATAAAGAAATAACACTTTATATATTGATGAAATATAATTAAAAACTATTAGTCACCTCAAAATATTAACCGTCCAAACTAAAATATTTTTAATAAATTATTTAGAAACGCAATAAATTATGAACGAACAAGATGACAGATCCAATCGACTTAGATAATGCACCTCTACATTCCATAGATATTCTTGAATACAGACGTGTAGCGTTATTCATTATCGATACTCTGTTTTTTAAATCATGGCAATCCGTATACTAGTGATGGAAATAAATCGATTTTTGTAAAATCTCGCGCATTTACGTGAAAAGACGTTCTAATGTCTTGACCGCTATTATCATATTTATGTCTTTTGACGTTCTAATGTTCTGAGTGGTTAAGAGTAAACCTAAATAATGAATAACTAATAATTCTTTGCTTCTGTCTACAGACTCATGTAAAAAGTTAGTTTGTTTTATGATCAGCATTTGAAAATAGCAGAAATATTCCTAATTGATGATAGTAATTATAATTAGCACAAACCCGAAAAGCTGCCTGCAAGGCCCAGTACAAATAACAGCATTTGACCTTTTCCCCACTTGTTTTTGTTTAGTGTCTGACAATTAGAAACTGGGAAATTTAAACTGGTACAATGTTATGAGTGCTGTGAAAAAATTTAATTGGTATTTGAGCTAATTGATATAGCGAAGCCATATGACCGTGAATACCGCACAAGAGTCCCAAATGCTCCCAGGCTAGTGAGACTATGGCATCACCAATTAGGGTATGTTGTGAAGCTTATTACATATGGGTAGAGATGGCAAAATTTAGCATTAATTTTCAGATTTTTTAGCATTAAAAATTGGAAATTTAGTATTTTATAGCATTTTGAGGCATAATTTAGCGTTTTGTAGCAAAATAGATAAAAATCTATTTCCTGAATGTTTTTAGCGCATATTTTAAGTATTTTTGGTAAAATATATGTTTACCTTCATTTGCAAGTATTTCCATGTGAAAGATTATAAATAATTAATTTTAATATTAAATTAATAAGGAAGGAAACTCTAAGTACGGGTCGAACAAAAACACAACAAATGCAGATTGCGATTAACATCAATAGGCGTAATTTATTTAGCACAATTTGTGAAACATCAAAAAGCAATTTTAGCCTACAGTACAAAAATATATATTTACACATAAAATATTAACAAAATTATAAAAAATCGTAATGTAAATATCGATTTTATGAAATTCTCACATATCATTTTAATACCCGGTATTTTCGGGAAATTCGCGCCTATTTCGCTAAATAGAATAATTTAGCTGAAATACGGCCAAAATCACGTTTTTCGCGTTAATTCGCGAAATAGAAATCACTGGAAACACTTTCAAATGCCTTGAAACGCAAAGAAAACTTATAAATGCCCTATTTTCGAAACATAAATATTTTTTCGCGTTTTTAGTTAAAACGAAATTTTGCCATCTCTACATATGGGGTATGTTATTTTGAACCAATACTAAACGGTAAATTTTTGTACTTTAGTATTAATTCATTATTTTTGCACCTCTTTCCAGAACGAAAGATCCTACATTCAGAATTGAAACATTGCTTGAAATGACTTTGGCAATGTTTAGTGAACGTAACTATCTTAATCGCTGGGTTCTTCCGAACCTTTCGCTCTATTTCTCATGACTATGTCTGGGTCGTTCATGAACGAGCTGCACAATTAAGCCTGCTCTTTTTGAAGAGCCGTATTTGTATGACTCTCGATACACCGTACCGTGGCTCAATTGAACGTTTAAGCTTTTTTATTAGAAGATATTTTTAAAAAATAGGGCCATTGTAATTATCCAAGTATAAATGGTTATTACATACTCAGAGATGTGAACGACGTCTGACAGTCAGACGTCTGTACGTGCGATCATTCATACACTTACGCTGGTAGCTGTATCGGGCGAACACCGTATTCTTATTGCTCATTCGCTCTGAACTCACAGCTCTCGTTCATTGAGCCATTGTTGAATTGAGTCTACTCTTTAAGCCGTATAAAATTATTGAGTTGGTACCATTGCTCCCACTCTTAATAAAATGAGCTATAACCCATCACTATATGTCTAATGTACTGTTAATATTTGTATAATATTCAATTAGCTAAATCTTTTTTATAAACATTCTGGTGTCCATCTGTTAGCCCATATCATCTTGGCTTCACCCTCTTGAAACGGGCAGTCTGTTTGATCTAGTCTAGTCTTCCCCTATCCAAACAGATTGCAAATTTTAGAGGACAGGCGTCAGGTGGAATGCTGGCCGTGTTCTAACGGTGTTTCAATAGAAGATGCTCCGAAGACACCAGTGCATAGTCAACATATGTACATGGTTGACATTTGTCACATGAGAATGGGTCGCTTCTACGACTCGTTCTTGGGTTCAACAGCTCGGCTGTGGAACGATTTACGACACAGGTCACTTCAAGACCCATGTGCACTCCTTCCTCACCTCGAAAAGATCCTCCACACAGCATGGCCCGGAGGGAAATTATTTTCCTCAGGGCCTCCCGTGTTCAGTTAATGTTAAAAAAAATAATTATTGGTAACCTCTATTTCCTAACCCAGTACATCACCCGTTTAGTGATGGGTAAATTCCCGGGAATTTGTTTTTGGGGAATATTTCCTAAATGGGGAAAATGGCTGGAATTTTCATCTAAATGGTAAAATCCCCGTGAGATCTTCTCCAATCTACAATATACACATAGACATATGAATATTAGTAGACCTGCCCTAAGTGATTAAAAGCGTATTATCCCCACTCCCCATACCGGTTCCATTGGAGCCGGCTGTGCTCGCGTATGGCCTCAAGTGAAATTTGAAAACGTGACGTCATCATTCTTGTGCGAACTATGGTCGAGGCATCATCGGTTCATTTTACGAAATAACACGGCAAAATGTTGACTTGTACTATGAAAACTTGTAAAAATAGATGTGAAAAAGAGAATAAACCCAATTGTCGTATTACATTCCATATACACGGTGTCCGGAAACTCGTAGTACAAGCGGGAAACTGGAGAATCTACACCACATGGGGAACCCAAAAAAACATAAAGTTTTTTGATTTGAGCATTTTCAAAAAAAAAAACCAAAAAAAAATATTTTTCGGCTATTTTAGGGTTAAAGTTTTTTCTGGTGTTTAGGGTTGAATAACAGATGTTTTAACCCCGCAGAGCAGAAATATTTTATGATTACACCGGGTTAAATGAAGGGTGATTTCAAAATAATGCTTCAAATCCGAGTTTCTTTATTTGTTTTACTTTCAAATAGTTTTAATTAGTTGGGTACTTTGATCTTCAGTAATAATTTATAAGAATTTGATTAAAAAAAAAAAAAAAATCAACTTCAAACTCGATTTACTCGATAACGAAGGCTCAAATAAAAAAAAAAAATACTACAAAATCGACTCCAAATGTGATGTAGATTCACCAGTTTCCCGCTTGTACTACGAGTTTCCGGACACCCTGTATAAGCATTATTTTACTTTATTTTAAGCATATTCACATCGTATAATATGAATCAGTTGTTACTATCACATCGAGAAACGTCTGGACGCGAAACACAAAGCTGGTTGGTTGCTGGGAAGTAAATTATGAACATTTATGAAAGTGTCTTATCTAAATACTTAAACGAAATATTCGACTCTGAAAATATCACCGAATTTTTTTGCCGAATTTGGACTTCGCAAATTTGTTCATAACGTGGCGAGTAATTTGCGCTTCCATGTAAAAATGTCTATTCATTCAAAAGCAGATTTTACTTTTAAGAAGTAAATGGTGATATTATAATGCGAGATGCCTATTTACTGTCAGATTGATTTATTGACGAATCACAGTCAGCTTCACTCCCTTCGTTCTTCAACAGTTGATTTTACCCCTCGCCATTATCTTCTCGTCTATTAATTCCTATGTCTGTGAATATACATTAAATGATAAAAACTTTTGTGTATCATATTAATAACATTATCAATAAGGCTCTTAAGACTCTTGGATTTGTTCTGAGAGTTTCAAAAGACTTCAATAATTTAGGCACATTTATCATGTTGTACAAAACCCTTGTTAGATGCCAACTAGAGTATAACTCTACGTTATGGTCTCCCTTTTACAATATTCATTCCGATAACATTGAAAAGATTCAACATAAGTTCCTGAAGTATATAAACTATAAATTGCATATTCCTGTAGAAAACATTGATTATAACTACTTACTAGATAAATTGTCCCCATTAAAACTTTCTGAAAGAAGAATAAACACAGATTTAATAGTATTACATAAAATACTTAATTACAAAATTGACTGTCCTGAGTTACTCCAATTAATCAGCATCCACATACCCAAAAATCTTGCCGAAATTTACTACCCTTTTATTTTTACAACACCAGGACACTGTCTTATCAAAATTCCCCGATTCCAAGACTTCACAGTCTCGGAAATAAATATTCTGATCTGGGAGGTATATTTCATCTTAAAAATAATCAATATAAATATTGTTTATTTCAATTCTTTTACATATCGAGACACAAATAGACATCTATAATTTCCGCAATATATATATTTTAATTTTTTATTTTGAATATCTATTTATGTGAGACTTCTTATCATTTTTACTAATGTATCTTATTTTATTATATGCTTTTGTTGTTGTTGTAACATTTAATATTTTTTCGTTGTATTATGTTTCCTTTATTGTTTTAATTTTGTAGAATTTATTACTATTACTATTTACTATTTATTACTATTAAACTTTGTAGTGTGTAAAAGCCCATTAGGGCGTGTAATAAATAAATAAATAAATAATGTATCGTGTTAATTACAGCATCTTGAACACAGAATTTTTAGAATTTTAAATAAATACCGAAGATTTAAGCTGTCAAAATGTTGATATTTGCGGCCGGCCGATAAGCGTGTGATGTCAAGGTACATACAATGACTGGCTCGGCGGTACAGCCATTCAAATTAGGAATTGAACTGAATTGTGATTTTTTTAATTTTTTGGGATATCGAAAACTTATATTACTGTCATTATTAACTCTTTAAATATGAATTTTAGATCAAAATAAAATTAAAAAAGGAGAGAACCTCGTTTAGAATAACTCAATAATTTTTTTTCGATTTTGGCGAATTTATATTAGGTCAGGCAATATCTAATCGAAATAACTGGCTATATGGCCTAACAAGTCCCACTTAGAATGGAGATTGTGACAGTTAAGTCATCTGTCTATCTCGCTGCCAATCCACTCATTAGTCCTTCTATCTTGTGAGGGCATATCTTCTAGCACGTTAAATAGACAGCCATATTTGTCACATGGTTCTTGGTGATAGTCCATGTTTGCTTTCCAAAAGTGATAACGGGTTATGTTACCTTTGTCTTTCTATCTCGCTAGGAGATACCTAGCATGACTCTTTGAATGATAGCTATATTTGTCACAAAGTTCTTGGAGAGAATCATTAATGCTTGCTTTTTGAACTCCATGACTCCATGTTAGGAATTGATAGCCAGTTACTTTTTTTTACATAAGCTCCACGCAGGAGGCCCCGAGGAAAATAATTTCCTTCAGGCCTGTGTCATCTTTGGGGATGCTGTGTGGGGTTTTTTTTAAGGAAAGGAAGGAGAGGAAGATCTTGGAAAGAAAAAGGTATATGAGAGGTAGGTAGGAATCGGTGACCGGATAAATCATCACATCTTTAAAAAGTTATATAAAGTCATGGAAAGTGATGAAACAAAAACTTATTAACTGGGTTAAGTAGATTAGGTTAGGTTAAATTTTTTTATTTTTTTTTATCGTTTCTAATGACTTTATATCACTTTGTAAAAGTGTGTTGAATTGTCACTGTGTTGAGTAATCATGGAACTGTAGGAATCAGTAGGAAAGGTGTGACAGACACAGTGGTGCAAGGCAGTGGGTCGAAAGGGTTCTGCTGGAGAGGTAAAAAAGATCTCCCGTCAAGCAGTAGGCACCAAGATCTAGACAATCCTCACCCCAATGAACCTGGGTACCCCTGCTAAGTCACCAAACGTAGCGTAACTACTTGTAGTGACCTATGGGAGAGGTGTTGGTTATCCAATGGTTCCCGTGGCTGCGTAGCCATACCTGCCTCCCAAATTAAAGGATCCCAAATGGGGATGCCATAGTCCCACTAGCTCCGGAATTTTTTTAATTTTTTAATTTTAATTTTTTTTTTTTAAATTTTTTTTTGTACTTTTTATCTTTTGTAATTTGATTTTTATTGTTTATTATTATTATTTTTTATTTGGTACAATATTTTTTTACATTTTAAGTTTTCCAGTAATGTAGGCCTCACTGGGTTGCTTGCCCGTGCTGAGGCCTTCATTTTATAATATGAAAATATAATATTATTAATTATTTAATATGCGGTATTCACATCAAAAAACATAAATAGACTCAATTGTTAAAAATGTCATCTAAGAACACCTCCGTGTTATCAACAACATTAGAGTACTCTAAAATAATGGATCCACTCCGCAAATAGGTGATGGCGTATTATTATCTACCTGTTAAATAAAGTGCAAGCCAGTGGGGTAGGTAGCAGTCGCCTGTCCCACCGGGCAGCTGCCTGAGTATGCCCCGGGGCAAGTTATTTTATTAAAGATTTTTTTATCCGACTGCAGTGTTGTTAATTCTGTTTATTTATCTCGAATTGGGTGCATGCTGATCAAATTACTTCATTTCTTGTCTGCCGTCTAAGGGCCTCACTAATAAATGTGTTTTAAATTTTACACCACTGATCAGCAACCATTTACCATACATAAATGGTTTTTATCAGTTGTGTAAAATTTAAAAACCTTTATTAGCAAGTCTTTGAATCTCTATCTTTACATACACATTCTACACTTATTACTGTAGAGAGGTAATGGATGGCCCGCTCGGCTAGTAATCGGACGGATCGAGTTCAATTCTTACAGCGGGTACTGACTTACTTCCTTTTCAATGCGAGTTATGATCAGTAAACAATTATTATTGCGTCCATGCACACCAGTGGTAGATACTCTCAGTATCGCCCAATCATAGCTTTAGATGACGTTAGTCGTATTAGGCGACCAGATCGGAATAGCCAGGTACTTCCTTCCTTCTCCACCATCAACCTCACCAGATACCCCAATCGGGGATGTCATAGATCCACCGGCTTCGGATTCATTATTAAGGATGCCTTAGTCCCACAGGCTCTAGACGGTGTAGATTCTTATGTGCTCACACTTAAAAATAAAAACAACATTGTCAACATAATTCATCATAGCCAATAATATATGACTTATTAAGTAGTTGACATTGATTTGGTCGCGTAATGGATTAAATAATGACAATGGTTTGCAATTTCCTGATAAATACTTAATTGGTTGTAATTGGCATACTTGATTTGCCATTTTCCCTGCTGTAGACATTTTATTTTTAGATATGAAGCTCATTATTCTCTGTGATTTTAAATTGGGGTAGGTATCTATTTAAATTTATTTATTTTTAGTGTGTTCCATTTTTGAAACGTAATAACCAAAGAAAAATAGCAAATTTGATAGACATTAGTAATTATTGGAGGGAAAACAGAGTTTGGATTATTGTTTATATTTTGTTAAAAAAAGAGATGGATATTTTATATTTGTCAATATTCATACCTCCATAGTATCGCCGCTTTGATAGTCCTTGCAGTTCTTGCATAGCTTGTACGCTTCCATGCTAATATCTGTGGCTTGAAATTGTTTCATCCATGCTTAACCACTCAGAACATTAGAACGTCAAAAGACGTAAATATGATAATAGCGGTCAAGACATTAGAACGTCTTTTCACGTAAACGCGCGATATTTTACAAAAATTGATTTATTTCCATCACTAGTATACGGATTCCCATGATTTAAAAAACAGAGTATCGATAATGAATAACGCTACGCGTCTGTATTCAAGAATATCTATGTGACGTAGAGGTGCATTATCTAAGCCGATTGAAACTGTCAAGATGTTCGTTAATAATTTATTGCGTTTCTAAATAATTTATTAAAAATATTTTAGTTTGGACGGTTAATATTTTGAGGTGACTAATAGTTTTTAAATATATTACTTCAATTTTTTTATTGTTATTAAGTTTAATTTGTAGAACTCCATTTTATTTTTTTATTTTTTATATATACAATAATATTATTATTGGGTTTATAAAAACAGTTTATTTTTAAACAAGTTCTGCTGTGTAATTATTATTACGCGTGACAGCTGTTTCGCCCTCTGAAGGCATTATCAAACTGTGGGTAGCCCACTTACAGACGATAAATTTATATTATTTCTAGGTAGGTATTTTAATTTCATTTACTGATTTCTTAATTGATTTCTAAGTAAAATATCAAAAATAATTAATGGTTATTACCCCAGCAAAGTTTCCCCAATTAGTGTAATGTTTAAATTTGACTGAATGTCTTTATGTTAGTTATTCCCAAACGATGACTCATAGGGTTATTTTAATAGCATAATTAAGTACTTCATAGTGCACTCATATTTGCATTAGGTTTGAAGATATCTAGTAGGGGTGAACGAATTATATTTGTTTGTTCATTAATTAGAATAGCTTTTGGATTATTAGAGTTTTTGTTAATTTCTAACTGCTCTAAAAGATTCAGTTTACGGCCTTTATTTTGTATGTGTAACGGAGTTGGTTTATTATTATCATTAAGTGAGTGATTTTCATCTAGGAGATGTTTGGCAAATTGAGATTGTATTTTATTATTATTTTTAAAAGATCTTATATGTTCTTTAAACCTAGTGTTAAAGGACCGGCCCGTTTGTCCAACATAAACAGCGTTGCATTCGTCACACTGGAGTTTATAAATGCCACTATTTCGTAATTTGAGTACCTTACTTTTTGAGTTTTTAAGAGATGATCCTAAGTTGTTATTTGTGCGGAAGGCAATATCTAAACCACACTTTTTGAGGACTTTGGCAATTTTATTAGATGTCTGTCCGATGAATTCTAAGCACCCGAATTTATTATTCGTCTTATTATTAGTCGTTGGGTAAATTAATTTAAGGTTATTTTTGTGTTTGTTATTATTAATTATTTTTTCAATGTCTCTACCCTTGAAGCCATTATTTTTAGCAATAGTTAGGATTGTATTTTTTTCCTTCTCGTATGCTTTCTTGTCAAGTGGGATATTAGTAAGCCTATGTACCATTGAGTGGTAGGCAGATAATTTATGTGACCATGGGTGTAAAGATTTATAATTAATGGTCGTATCTGTAAACGTAGGCTTACGGAAAATTTCAAACGTATGTTTATTATTTTCTCTACCGATAGTTAGGTCTAAAAAATTAATTTTATTATTACACTCTCTTTCAACCGTAAAGCAGATTTTACGGTTGATGGAGTTAGCAAATGTGACAAAAAGATCTAATTGTCTGTTGGTACCTTTCCAACAGACCAAAATGTCGTCAACATAACGAACATAGTATATTATGTGTTTGCTAAAGATTGAATTTAAAATTTGTTTACATTGAAAAACAAATTTTAAATTCAATCTTTAGCAAACACATAATATACTATGTTCGTTATGTTGACGACATTTTGGTCTGTTGGAAAGGTACCAACAGACAATTAGATCTTTTTGTCACATTTGCTAACTCCATCAACCGTAAAATCTGCTTTACGGTTGAAAGAGAGTGTAATAATAAAATTAATTTTTTAGACCTAACTATCGGTAGAGAAAATAATAAACATACGTTTGAAATTTTCCGTAAGCCTACGTTTACAGATACGACCATTAATTATAAATCTTTACACCCATGGTCACATAAATTATCTGCCTACCACTCAATGGTACATAGGCTTACTAATATCCCACTTGACAAGAAAGCATACGAGAAGGAAAAAAATACAATCCTAACTATTGCTAAAAATAATGGCTTCAAGGGTAGAGACATTGAAAAAATAATTAATAATAACAAACACAAAAATAACCTTAAATTAATTTACCCAACGACTAATAATAAGACGAATAATAAATTCGGGTGCTTAGAATTCATCGGACAGACATCTAATAAAATTGCCAAAGTCCTCAAAAAGTGTGGTTTAGATATTGCCTTCCGCACAAATAACAACTTAGGATCATCTCTTAAAAACTCAAAAAGTAAGGTACTCAAATTACGAAATAGTGGCATTTATAAACTCCAGTGTGACGAATGCAACGCTGTTTATGTTGGACAAACGGGCCGGTCCTTTAACACTAGGTTTAAAGAACATATAAGATCTTTTAAAAATAATAATAAAATACAATCTCAATTTGCCAAACATCTCCTAGATGAAAATCACTCACTTAATGATAATAATAAACCAACTCCGTTACACATACAAAATAAAGGCCGTAAACTGAATCTTTTAGAGCAGTTAGAAATTAACAAAAACTCTAATAATCCAAAAGCTATTCTAATTAATGAACAAACAAATATAATTCGTTCACCCCTACTAGATATCTTCAAACCTAATGCAAATATGAGTGCACTATGAAGTACTTAATTATGCTATTAAAATAACCCTATGAGTCATCGTTTGGGAATAACTAACATAAAGACATTCAGTCAAATTTAAACATTACACTAATTGGGGAAACTTTGCTGGGGTAATAACCATTAATTATTTTTGATATTTTACTTAGAAATCAATTAAGAAATCAGTAAATGAAATTAAAATACCTACCTAGAAATAATATAAATTTATCGTCTGTAAGTGGGCTACCCACAGTTTGATAATGCCTTCAGAGGGCGAAACAGCTGTCACGCGTAATAATAATTACACAGCAGAACTTGTTTAAAAATAAACTGTTTTTATAAACCCAATAATAATATTATTGTATATATAAAAAAAAAAAAAAAAAAAAAAAAAAAAAAAAAAAAAAAAAAAAAAAAAAAAAAAAAAAAAAAAAAAAATATATTACTTCAATATATAGGGTGTTATTTCTTTATGCTACTCAGAAAAAAGTACATTTTTCAAGGCTTTGAAATAATGGTAAGCGATTTTTTACATATTTTTGACATTTTCATAAAATGTATATTTAGAAACGCAAATATTTACGTATAACAACACAATGCGATAGTGGATTTCATAATCTTTCCAAAACATTTTTTAGAATGAGGCTACGTTTCCCAAAACGTGAGTTATGAAGCTTTTAGTAAAACTCGTAAATAACACAAAAATTATCACGTTCTGACAGTTCTCAAAGGGACACATAATAAATAAAATTCTATGTCTGAGAGGTTAATGACCAAATCTGTCACTAAAACACATAATAATGTCAACTTACGCATTACATTAAGTAAAGTAACTGAGGTTTTATACCATTTTGATGCATCTAATCAGAATTCCTGTCACAGTTTCGGGGTCATGTAATAAAATTCTCCACATAAAATATGTGCATAGCCTTGAACACTAGCGCCAGCTGCATCTTTAGTGGTGATACTTCGAACTAAGTCTTGAACACTAGCGCCAGCTGCATCTTTAGTGGTGATACTTCGAACTAAGTCTTGAACACTAGCGCCAGCTGCATCTTTAGTGGTGATACTTCGAACTAAGTCTTGAACACTAGCGCCAGCTGCATCTTTAGTAGTGATACTTCGAACTAAGTCTTGAACACTAGCGCCAGCTGCATCTTTAGTGGTGATACTTCGAACTAAGTCTTGAACACTAGCGCCAGCTGCATCTTTAGTGGTGATACTTCGAACTAAGTCTTGAACACTAGCGCCAGCTACATCTTTAGTGGTGATACTTCGAACTAAGTCTTGAACACTAGCGCCAGCTGCATCTTTAGTGGTGATACTTCGAACTAAGTCTTGAACACTAGCGCCAGCTGCATCTTTAGTGGTGATACTTCGAACTAAGTCTTGAACACTAGCGCCAGCTGCATCTTTAGTGGTGATACTTCGAACTAAGTCTTGAACACTAGCGCCAGCTACATCTTTAGTGGTGATACTTCGAACTAAGTCTTGAACACTAGCGCCAGCTGCATCTTTAGTGGTGATACTTCGAACTAAGTCTTGAACACTAGCGCCTTTTCCACCTTTATTGACGATACTTCGAACTATTACAGTTAAGGCGCGATTATTACTATTAATTCATATCCTATCTACATCTGAATACCTCATGTTAATCCTCTTATAGTCAGAATAAATAATTAGTGAAATTAATGTGGTTTTCGGTGTTTATTGTTTGGGTAACGTCATGTACCGGATGTGATGATTTTTAATTTTTATGTGACACTTCACAAGAGCGCCCCCGTTTGTACAGTATTATTATTACAATAACTGTTTAGCTCTTCTCCGCTGTTCCTATTGATATTAATGGGTGTTTTTTTGTAGATTTCAATTGGCCGTGAAAATCTCAAATCATATCTATCCTTGTTTGAGTGTATGGCAGTCCTGCTGCAGACTCACAGCTATGCGACAACCCTGCAGACTCACAACTGCGTCGTAGCTCGTCGACCAATCACTGGAGGCAACGCTATCAGCAAACTATGCAGACTAGAATCTTCGAGACATGCGGTGAAAACTTGCCACCTTTCGAGTGCTTCCAGAAACGTCGGGATCATTTTCCAAGATACTGCACCACGGGAGTGTTTATATTAACACCACGTCTGCCATCTGCCAACCAGTACTAGTACTCACATACTTCACTGGCGACACTTTCGTAGCCGCGCCGGCCGTAAGAGACTGTGACTTCGAGTATGATTCAATTACTTACGAACTCTCAGTCAATTCATACTTGTAACGCTGGTATTGATCAATAGTATGTATATACTTCGATCAACGCGATCTGTCACATTTCATTCTCTCAACTTTGTACCTCGGTGAATATCTCTGTACCACCTACAAATACCCGCAGTTATAATGTTGTGTTTATTTGGTTGCAGGCTTACTACTGCTTGACTGGAAGGCAGTAGGTTCCTTGGCTGAGTGAGACGTGCGATGCGGCCCTGCTAACCGAGCAGCGGAACAGTTCCAGTAGCGCGATGGACGGCCCTAAGAAGCTGCACCCCAACTCTCTCTATGGGTAAGAATCTGTATAGTTATATTTCTTTCTGATTTTTCCAGGGTTCGAAAATATCACGATATGTTTAAAAAAATCCAATATACATCGTGTTCAAAGCATACCGCGAGACTTTGGGGGTGTTTATTCAGGCTAATTTGTTCGCTTTTGGGAACAACGTATATGGTTTCATAGGAATCGTTGTGTCTCCTTTACTGTCATATATATGATCTAAACGGCGTTAGAAAGAGAAAACACCATGCTTTATATTCAAATCTAGAAGATAACCACAGAAGAATTAAAATGTGCACCTTTATGAAACCAAAGTTTCCGACTGCAATTTGTAAAAAAATTATAAAATTTTGTGAAATTTTTTATTGCTTTTTTAATTTGTCCAATAAAATGCGTATGTGTTTATATATATTTCATTATCAGTAATTTTAGTTACAACAAAAAGTAAGGTGAGTCATTTGTAATTTTTTTTATGTTTGCATTAAAAAATTTAATTTATCACTAATTTTGGGTTTATTTCGAATAATTAAATTTGACAGCTTATTTCATCCCCTTTCAAAAAAAGTTTTTAGTTTTTGGAAAGTTTGTGAAATATTCCATTTATTTGGATTTTATTGCAAAGCGGAAATACTCTGACCTTTTGACAGAATATTCCAGAGGCCCGAGGGGTTGAATAAAACAATTTTAATTACAAGAATATTAAATTGTCGAGGACAATCATCGTAGCTTTACTTTTGCGAGTAAAGCACATGTTTGGATAGCAAAATGGCCACACTCATATTTCAAATCTTAAATATAACCCCTGACCAAGTGGGAAGAAATTATAATTACAAGTGTTTACAACGCTTTGTAAATCGCACAAAAATAAGAAATTTATCGGGCAATAACTTTTTATTTTATTTTATATTATAGAAACAAACAGTACATGATTTATAGAGATGAAACAATATACAGGAATAAGATACTTCATGTGGGGTACCTATGATATGTTTCCTTGTAATGTATGCTGTAAAGTGGTATGTTTATTCCTTAATTACCAGGTGACGTGTGTAGTATACATATAGGTGTGTGTGGGACGTGTGTAATGTATGTGTAAGTGTTTGTGTGCGTGTCTGTATGTATGCGCATTGAACAGTTTAAATTATTGACATGATGCCACGTTTGAATTTGGGCAGTGAATCCGAAAAAATATCAATGTTAGAGTTAAGACAAATATTATTTAGAGTATGAAGAGCTCGGTTAATTGGCGAATTAGATGCTGCATTTGTTTTGTAAATAAGCGTGTGGAATAGCACTGTATGTCGTGTACGTCTCAAAGGTATGTTAAAGTTAATAAGGGACAGAAGTTCGGTAGTCAATTTAATTTTAAGTTTTTTCTCGAATAATCACCCCCAAAGTTTTTGAACACTTTTTGGCATATTTGGAGTTAAAAATATGGATTTCATTTTGCTGTCTGATGATGACATTTTTTTAAAATTAATAAAATATATGTATTTTTCTGTCACTCCTTGAGTGCACTTTACGCTAAAAAACCTCACCTAATATTAATTTCCTTCAAAATTCCCTCTACACAGCATCCTCAAAGATGACGGTTCCATGATAACTCAACACAATTACAATTCAGCACACCTTTTAAAAGTGATAAAAAAACTAAACCATAAACCGTACCTACGTAATCAAGTTTTTGTTTCATCACTTTTGTTTCATGACTTTATATCACTTTTAAAGGTGTGTTGAACTGTCATTATGATGAGTTATCCGGTCACCAAGGATAACATAGGCTCTAAAGGTAACCTCTGGTCCATGTGGGAAATTATTTTCCTATTATAATCAAAGTCTTGTTTGCTGTAGTTTTTCTATGGAATTGTTCACTGCACAACTGTTAATTACAGAAAACCGCCACTGGATGTTATACAAAGAAGAAGACTATCATTTAGAGAATTTCTTCCGGAAGGTTTATAAATATAATACACGCGTATTATATTTATAGAAAGTAGAGAAAAGTCGAGCAACGCGTATAAACGCATCGAGAATAATGTATAAAAAAACTAACTAACTAATCATCAAGCCGTTTTCTCACAGGGGTAGGCAGAGAGGATGGACCGCCAAACAACTCTAAAAGAAATGTATGTTACTAACTAGATAAAGAATCGCTGCAAATTCAAAACGTAAAACACATGCTCCGTCACATTGGATCATATACAAATGTATACAATCCGAGATAAAAAATAATTTTTTAATCATTAAAGCCATCATAATATCAACATATCTGTATAACATTACTATGATACTGTAATATTCAGAATAATTAATATGTCTACAATAATAATTCCACTAAAGAATTTTCCACTTACCGATGTTAACCTCGTTTAAGTGTAGCTTATTTAATATTATCGTGTATGTATTACTAAAAATGAATCCTTCATTACTTTTTTAGTGGCTTTTATAAATAAATCGTCTTATGTAATAATGCTGTGTACTGAAACGTTATACGTTGGCACGACAAACTTGCACCCCAATTTGATTCGGATCGCTTGTATGGCTTCGGGCAATAGGTAAATGACAGCGGATAATGAATCGACTTAGGCACAAATTAACTATTTTTAAATACATTTATCGAGGGTATTCGTTAAGCAGGTTAAATCTGCTAAAATTTTTAATTAAACTCAGATTTTTCGTCGTTCGTTGAAAAATAATAGTAATAATTTTTATTCCAGGATTTGGGGATTTTGGGTGCAATCCCACACTTCCCATATTGATGTACCCATTGATTGTATAATAGAAAAGTCTGAAAATTCGCAAATTATGTGAATTAAATTAACTTTACGAGATGCAAGAAAATCCAAAAAGTAGATTAAAAAAAAATAAAAAATTAATTATTTTAATTAATTTAAACTAGTGTTGCTTCTTCTTAGATTTTTAAATTATTTTTTTCATAACCAGTCGAACGATGGCTACCCATATTTAGGTCTCATCGCTCTAGACCTTGAGCAAAGTCTGCATAAATTTATGTAGACGATTTTTTTAAAATGTATTTTGAAATTCCCGCAAACAGCTCAATTATAAAACCTACAAATATGGGATAAACGTTAAAATATAGTTTATATGTTTCCTTATTAATATTCGGAGATGTAATTTTTTGAACAAGCGCGGATAAATCCAAAACCGATTTCCTGGAAATCTCCATATTTTGTGAATTGCTCGAGTTATTGAACAGTTATAAATAAATGTGACAAAAATATGACGTCTTGTTTTCTGAAATTTAAATGTATGTTTCAAGCTCACTATGGAAATAATGTGTGTTAAAAATGGTTTCTTTCCATAGGTCATGAATTTCTGATACTACAACCAAAACCGTTTTTTTTTTTGCTTTATAGCTAACAAATTAGCAATGGGTTATAACTCGTTTTATTAAGAGCGGGAGCCACGGTACCAGCTCAATATTTTTGTATGGCACAAAGAAAACTTCTTATTATTATCTACTTATTAATATCTTATCTACTTCATTCTCGTATTATTATTTTCTTTAATTATTATCTACCTAATTTATTTACCTATTTTTATTTAGTTATTTTATTTTTTTCTTATAATTTATTATTCATACTATCCATCTTGTAATTGTTAGTATGGTTACCCTATGCTTGTGTCTGATAAGCCAGCACAGGTACCTTGTACTTTGGTTTACAGAAAAATATTATTGTTGCCAACGTACTATAAACGTACTGCCCAATTTATTTATTTATTTATTTATTTATTAACGGACATCGTCCAAATTACAAAATAATAACACAAATAAAGTAAAATGAAAAATACAGGAGTAGACAAAGGTACATGAAAGCAAAGACATATGGTAGCTATATAATATAAGACAATAAAGTGACAAGTCGAATCAAGTCAAGAATACGCCGTGGGTCAGGACCACGGGACACTTATAATATTCCGTCACTTGTTTAGCGACTGGCAAAAATCATTCAGACTTATCCCAAAAAAGTTAAGGTTTTGACTTGAGTTGACCAGTCTACACATTCTGGACAATGGTGAATAATATCCATAATTTGTCGAATGATGGTTGAGGAATAGCAGTTCATTATTTCTGAGTCTGTGCGAGGGGATATTGAAGGGAATGAGTTGCAGTAGAGTAGGTGAATCAATAATACCATTTATAATTTTGTAAGAAGAAAATGAGGTCATTTCTTTCCCGACGGACTTCCAAAGGAGAGAGGTTTAGAGTTAGTTCAATTTCATCACATGAGTATTTGCCTTTTTCTAAACCTAGCCTCCTAGCAATCCCTCGAACCAATGTTGAACAGATTCAATGCGTCGAATGTGAACAGCATAAAAAGGAGACCAAATAACACAAGCATATTCAAGATGGGGGCGAACCAAGGAGCAGTAAAGAGTTCTAAGGGTATTTACGTTTTTGAAGTCCAAAGTGATTCTAGTGATGAAACCAAGTAGTTTGAGGGATTTATTAACGATTGCAGTTCTGTGATCCCGAAAAGAAAGTTTTGTTTTTTTTTGAAACAATGTTTCTTTTGTAAACATTTTTGTTTTATTTTTCGTACATTTGTTACTAAAATGTTGTTTATTTTTGCTACCGGTCTCGACACAACCGTGTCATTAACTTTTCTTTTGTGGTTTTAAATTTAATTTAATTATTATATTAACTTTACTTCTATGTATTTTTTAAAATGATTAATTATAAAGCTGCTCATCTTGACATAGGAATGCCCTAGTGAGATGTGCAGATTATGTTAAAAACTATTTTTTGAATAAATAAATAAAGAGCAGATTCAAATGTAGGGAAGCGATGAGCTCCGAGCGTATGAACTATGAAAATACTGTGCTCGAACGATACAACTTGCCCGATACGGCTCCCCCGGTATGGCTCGCACTATACGATTTGTCCGATACGGCTCCCCCGGTATAACTCGCACGATACGTCTTGCCCGATACGGCTCCCCCGGTATGGCTCGCACTATAGGACTTGCCCGATACGGCTCCCCCGGTATAACTAGCACGATACGTCTTGCCCGATACGGCTCCCCCGGTATGGCTCACATGATACGACTTGCCCGATACGGCTCCCCCGGTATGGCTCACATGATACGACTTGCCCGATACGGCTCCCCCGGTATGGCTCACATGATACGACTTGCCCGATACGGCTCCCCCGATATGGCTCACATGATACGACTTGCCCGATACGGCTCCCCCGGTATGGCTCACATGATACGACTTGCCCGATACGGCTCCCCCGGTATGGCTCACATGATACGACTTGCCCGATACGGCTCCCCCGGTATGGCTCACATGATACGACTTGCCCAATACGGCTCCCCCGGTATGGCTCACACGATACGACTTGCCCGATACGGCTCCCCCGGTATGGATCCCCGCTACGACTTTTTATCGATAATTTATGACAAAATTTACTGTATTTCCATAGACTATACATTTTTTTTTGTTAAAGGTTAAACTTTGTAATATGCATCATTTTGATGGGATTTTTCACATATACAATTTATTCTTATTTAAATTGGTATAGCATACCTCATTCCATAGTAGAAGACTCAGTACCACCCTGGTAACAGACCACAATTAAGAATTGAAAAGTTGCTTCATGTTTACCGACTAAATCTGAATAGTCGGGCATTTCATTAGGCTCTTGAGCAATGTAACACGAAGATTCTCATTTTATTGCCCTGGTGAGAGACAAACCTTTCTGAATGGAATCGTTGCTTGAAATAACTTAAGCTATGTTTCGTGACTACTTACCAACCTTCCTCTGTCACATCTCCTTCCCCAAAGTTATAAAATTCCACACAGGAAGCCCTTAGGAAAATATTTTCTTACCACTTAAGACCTGGACGAACCTCACCCCATGGAGCCGGGCACGCCTGATAAGTCACCAAATGTAGCGAACCACTCGGGGTGACCTATGGCAGAGGTATTGGTTATCCAATTAAGGGTTCCCGGGCTGGCGGTACTAATACTCGCCTCCCAAATTGAATTGATAGTTTTACCAGCTCTGGTCTCTTCAAGACCTAGGTTAACTCCTTAACACACACGACACCCAAAGATGACATATACCTGGGCCTCCTGTTTTGAGTTAATGTAAAAAAGAGCAATTGGGACTTGTGGTTATAACATACAAAAAAATTATTGATAAATTCCCCAAATTATTCAGTCCTTCATGACGTTTCAAGAATGCTTCCTCTTACGCATTTGAAAATATGTGTGGCGACTGCATAAGAGATAACGATACCCACCGTCGTCAGAAGTTGCCGAATCAATGAATAGGTTGTACAGTCACGACCACAAAAATCTACCAACTGACACAGGCATAACATTATTAATAATGCTAATGAATAGTCACCGGTCTTTTCCCCATTCTTGTTTGAGACTTGCAGTGATGCAGATGGTTTAGTTTGTCTATCTGCGCACGCATAATAGTGATTCTTTGTGAGGTATCTATGTCAGCTTTTGTTTGGCGTGTCAATTAGTTTGGACAGCTGATATTTAAGATGTTTGTGGTAAACTTCAAATCGTAAGTGTTTCTTATTGTTAAAATACAATGTGTGTTTGTTTGTGAGCTTTAGTGTTTGTTAAAGTAGTTTATGAATCCCAAATATCAGTGTGTATTGCCCCAATGATAGAGGAGAGGTCACAAGCAAAATATAATAATATGTAGATTTGTTTGCCCTTCATCAAAAACTCTTGGTCGGCGAGCTCTGGCATTATGAAATTAGCAAATATTTTTCCAATTTCTACCTAAACACAACTATTTTTAGCGTGCAATGTCGTTTTATTTGTGAGCTATGGAGCTTTGAAATTATTTATAAAAATATCACAGAGTAAAGTAATTTTTTTGCTTTAACTTTACAAGGGAGACATTTAGAAATAATTTTTTATTTTAATCTCTGGGGATGCTGTGTGGAGGGTCTTTTTGAGGAACGGGAGGAGTAAACATTGTTGTAGGAGGGAGGAAACACTCGTTGCACAGCCGAATTGTTGAACTCAAGAAGGAGTCATAGATATGATCCATTCTTATGCGACAATTGTCAACCTTGAACAAACATTCGGCGTGCGTTTGTCGTGTTTCCCGACTATGCACCGGTGTCGAAGGGATCAACGACGCTAGTTCCTCAGAGCATCTTCCATTGAAATACCAGTTGAACATATTGTTTTGTTCTGGTGTCATGAAATTCGAACAGATTTTTCTTCTGTCTCGAATTTCTAGATCAACACAAATATTTTTGGCTATAAACAGCACTTCTGTCATGAGCTTCAGATTAACTAACTAACCATCACGCCGTTTCCCCGAAGGGTTATGCAGAGAGGACGGACCGCTAAACAACTCGGTCTTGGCACACACTTCTTGCCTCATTCACATTCATACATCGTCTCATACATACTCTTCTTTTATTCTGACTCTTGACATGGCCCGACTCGAGTATCTGATTCACTTGATCGTGCCATGTCTTCCTCAGGCGTCCCTGACTTCTGCTACCATTCGCATTTGCATCATATATTCTCCTTACACTCCTTTTTATAGTGCTTTGAAATATCCTTTCAAATGTCGAAAGCTAAGAAAAGATGCCATATATATTTTTAGAATTAGAAAATAAGAGTTTTTAAATTAAGTTCAATTATTGAATTAGTAAATAAGGACGGGTTGTTTCGGAGAATTTGAACAATTCTTCAAATTTCAAAGTTGATTTCCAAGTTCTGTGAAAGATTTTTTCAAGTTCTGTTATTATTTCAGTTTTGTCAAGCAACTAGCCTATAATGATATAATAACAGAACTTGAATAGGACTTTCAGAGAACCCGTAAATGAACATTGAAATTTGATGAATTGTTCATATTCTCCGAAACAACCCGTCCTAAGAGTTTTGAAATGAAGTTCAATTATTGATTTAGAAAATAAGAGTTTTGAAATTAAATTGAATTATTGAATTAGAAAATAAGAGTTTTGAAATTAAGTTAAATTATTGAATTAGAAAATAAGAGTTTTGAAAATAAGTTTAACTTTTTAACCTAGATTAATTTACCCGTTATCTTTTTAGGTTGTCTGTTATTCATTAGTGAAAATGATACGTATATTATATTGAATAGAAGATAAGCAAAGAGTGCATGCACATTTATAAATATAATTTATCTGAATCCGTTTAGTATGTCCTATTATCTTTTTTAAGATTGGAAGAGATTGCACACATATTTTTAATTGATTTTTATAGCTCTATGTAAGGCGGTGAAGCATGGAACTGGCAGAGGAAGGATGAAAGAAAGTAGACTGGATGACTAAGAAATTATATCCGTGGGATAGAAGAGATAGAAGAAATCGGTGACATCCTAAGAAGATGTAAAGTGAACCAAATACTTGAGTGTCGGGCCATGTCAAGAGTTAGAATAACGGAAGAGTATGTTCGGGATGATTTATCAATGTGAATGAAGTCGATAAGAAGCGTGTGCTAAGGCAGAGTTTTGTGGCGGTATATCCTCTCTGCATACTCCTGCGGAGAAATGGCGTTGGTGATAATCTGGCGTGTAAATAGCACAGACCATCAGGGAATATTTTGAATCCCTGTGAAAAAAAGGATTGATCAATGAATTCACTCTGCAGGAGAACACAACTTATAACCCAGCCACCAAAATACATATGAACAGAAAGACTCACCAGAAAATAGCACTTGCAATTGAGTTTTGCTCCTTGATCTTCAATCAGCACAAAATATATTTGAGTTCGCACTAGGAGATTAAAATGTGTCACCAGCTCTCAAGAGAGTAGAATTATTAATGATGAATCAGCACATTGTAATAATACTTACTGCCGTGATTTGTGACATTTATTGTCAAAAAATATTTCAAACATTTTAGTCTTCAATAGACCTCTTTTGACAAATGATACAAACTGGATGAATCCATCTGATCAATGCAAAAGGTGTCGGTAATCTGTTACCATTCACCTGCAGAGCAAAATCCATCCAAAAATGACCAGAGATGTCTCTTTTGTCCATTATATATATTAAAAATTAATTAATTCATTTATGTATTTTAAAAATTAATTCACACTAATTTTAAATTAAATTTTAAATTTTAAATCGACTGCTTCTCCAGGCGTTGTGGTAGTTAGTTAGATAGCTTATCATGAATCTACAGTCAGTATAACCACTTTGGGCGGCCATCATCTTATTAAAGAATTGATGAATCAAATTAAAGAATTGAATTACCTAGGACAATCGGACTGAATTGATTCACTACCAAGAAAGAATCTGTTATTGTCCTAATTGTCATCTAACTGTCTGAAATTTAATTCTAAAGGCTTATAGCATAGAATAATAAAAGAACACAAGAAATGCGATGTGTATGTTTCGTCATCCAAAAGTCCGACCGATCGGAAGTAAATTTCATATACAGAACTGTATTTTATCATCATTATCAAATTTTCATTGTAGGCAAGTGCAAGAGAGATAGAGCGTGTGCTAATGCCCACACACATTGCCAATGTTTTGTAAACTCATTTGTACGAGGTTGTTCCCACTCACGTCGTCAAGACTGTAAACATGGCGTCACTTGTGGCAGTCATTTTGTAACAATGCGTTTGTGCTTTAGATCAATGCTATGAAGAAAGCAGTCAACAAAGAATGAAAGGATATAAAAATGACGATTCGAGTATAATGATTGATTGGTGGCAACGCGAGTCGTGTGATTTCAGTAGCGATGTGTACACGTCGAAACGCAAAAGGTATAAACTGCGCGACAAGTTGTTTGAGAGTATTGTGTTTTGCGTATCCTTGAGAAAAAAGGGCTTAAATGGGCTAGAACCAAAAGTCAGTGGCGACTACAGTTTCCATTCAAATCTAGATGGAAAGCATTTCTGGTGTGAACTTATGGCTTAGAGCTATATTTTGAAGAAGTAATGTATTGTTTGCAGGGGGAGGGCGGAGATTCAACAGCAGCAAGTGTACGAGAGAAGCAATGGACACGCCGGACCAGACGGGAGCGTCGGCCAACAGCAGCTGCCACCGCACATGATGCAGGTAACATAACCTCACAATCTAACCTTCTAATATACTGCCAACGTAAGCAAAAAGGCAGCTAGAAATTTGCAAAAGTTACGTTCTAATGTACGAGACTGGTGACTTGCAAATATAAAGCTATAGCTAACTTTTTGATTATGACGGCAATAAAGTACTCTCTCTGTGACAAATACCATAATCCATAATTATTTTTAATAGTTGAAAGCAAAAAATCAGGCCTGAACACAAAAACATTACGCCTTAACTTTAAACTAAAAACTTCTACAACATGTCATCGATGCTACTAACGCAAACCAATTTAAAGCTCCATTGGATTCTTATTTGGAGAGAAGAAAGGATTAACTTATTTTAATTTAAAACAACTCAATTACTGTTAAACTTATTGTGAAATCAGATATGAGCGCATCAGCAGAATGCTATCTGCTCATTAAACAATAATAATAAAAAATGGATTGATAGCTGTGTTTGTTTTTTACGATATACTTCATTTTAATTTTTAGCGTATTTTGTATGTCTGCACTATAATCCGCCACTTTCACCTATTGATACTGTTAAATAATTAATACTAGAACTACTGACTTACAATGTACTACATAATTGTATATCTTAAAAAGCCCTCAGAACTTCGAAACTTAAATTACGACAAACCATGTATAAGTCCCCGAGCAACGTTGGGTACACATCAACTAGTGGAAAATAAAAGGAAAACTAGTGTCAACATCTGATATGTATAAAGCTAGGGATTTCAGATACTATTACTATAAATGTCGAACAAGAGTGGACCCAAGTGGGATCCTTGTGGAATATTGAACTATTATACTCAGAACTAACTTTTTTACATCTATAAATAATAAATAATACAAATAAAATTTAATGACAGATAAATCTTCACATAAACATCAAATTATAACTAGAAATTAAGGGTCCATTACCAGTGGGCTAAAATATTAACATATATTAAAAATTGTAAATATTAGAAAAATAGTAAAATAAGATATACTATCTGATGTGTACCCGTTGCTGGGGTTATCCTTAGGAGATAGACATATACCATTGTGGTTCTGTAGGCCTTTTTAAGATATGCAATTCCACATTACATTAGTCTCATAAGGTTTAACCAGCGTTAGCAATGTAAATGCTTGAAAAAATATCTTTTTACGACTTCAATATTTTTCTCTACTTTCTATAAATATAATATGCTTGTATTATATTTCCTTCGGAAATACTCTAAATGATAATGAAAACCCTATCAAAATCCGATGAGTAGTTAAGAAGAACTAAAGGCACAAACAGACAGACGCGGATAGCGACTTTATTTTATACTATTTAGAGAAGAACACATATAAATGAAAATATATAAAAAACAAATTATCCTCCCTACACTAACAACATCAATAATGACTAATACACACCTAAAACCAAACTGAATAAATGTTTATAAAATGAATGGTATGCAACTGAACAGGATTCATAGCAACAATATGATAACTTGCTTATTCAATGTTAGCTAGTATATAGTTTTTAAATGTTCTTGAATTACACGAAAATATGTCAATATCATTAAAATTCTTATTAAATAAGTTCCATGCCCTGATTATGAAAGCGTTTTGTCTGTTGTAAATAGAGCATTCATAAATATGAAAAATTGATTTATCTGTAGTTCTCGAACTTGGGACTTTAAAATTAATCTCAGATAAAAGGGGCAATTGAATAATCAATAAAACCATTGATAATTTTATGGAGATATATATTATATCTCTTCCAGTTTTTAATGGGTTTAGTCCATAGAGCTGTTTATGTCATCATTACCAATATTTATCTGAAAATGATGAACAAATTTTCTTTGGATGGCTTCAATGCGCTTTATGTAAGTATTATATTGAGGATAACAACACCATTGAATGTATATTATTATACATACCACCAGTCACATTCAAGTAAGAACACATCATCTTTGAAATGATCATCAATATGTGTTGTGGCAATGGAAGAAGTAATTAGTACTGATTGATTCAGAGATGGTCTGCTCAGCTCATGTAAGCACTCAAGCTGTAAGCTCATTGAAGTTCTCCACGATTGTATTTGGCGATCTCCTGGTTCCACAATACGGTTTGACAGAAAACTAAACCTTCTTCCCATCAAATCGAGACATTGACACTGTAGGTAGGTAGCTACCTGTTATAAATATAGCCTGCTAACTACCCATTGCCCCGACTGCTTAACAAGAAATTCAAATTTTGTTATATCGACAAGCAATAGCTTCATTTCTTCTGTCCTGCTTGTCGCATTGACATCATTTAATTTGATTCTCTTCATTATCATATTTTCATCGATTCAATGAATAATATCATATTTATTAACATTGTGATTGTGCATACCATAATAATATACACATCTTTTATCTTAATAATTGAGGTGGCAGTATCCTGCTAACAGTCCTACTAGCTCCATCAGTGAGTCTCCATCGTTCGTCTGACTTGTTTGGGGTTTGGAAAAAGTTTCAAAAGACTTCTAGTCACCTATAAAAATTAATAACCACTCTAACTAGAAGTCGTCTCATAATGACCATTGATTGACTTTATTCCAGGGTGGCGACTACCAGGTGTCGGGGATCCCCGAACCGGAGTACGGAGGCATGTTTATGCCGCCCTCCACCCAGTACAACCACATGGGGCACATGGCGGTGGCCAACACGCATAAATACCCACACGTAAGTTGCAATAGCATTGATAATTATCGTATTAATTGTAATACCGTTGCATGGTGATGTCGTATGTCAGAAAACTCTTCTGGATGGAAGGACAGAGGCTTCCCTGTTTAGATGTCATTCCAGAAGATAGGTGGAAACTTAAGTGGCAATCAGCTGACGTGAGAAATCCCCTTCTCATGCATGATCCCACTGAGAGACAGCATTGTAAACTTTGCTCCTTCCAATATCAATGGGATAAAGTGCATCCACAGCCTCTGTGTGCATGATGCGTAAGTAGGACCTTAATTTGTGAATGCGGTGCTAACCACCGAACATGTGGTCAATGAATGCTCCGTCCATTGATTCCTCACAGGGATTGATGAAGTCCACAGGGCGACGCAAGACTGGCTCACAGACCCAGATGTTTCCCTCTGACCCCCCCCACCATGCGAATGAAGAAAAATTTGTGGGTGATCAATCTATTTGTGTATTGTGGAGAACCTTTAAATACAGATAAAACTTGCTTTTAATGTTCACAGCATTACAAAATCCCTCAAATACAGATACAAATAATTCAATCAAACTATAGGCTCCTTGACTCTGGGCACCTGATTGGGAGAGGCAAATACAAATTTGTATGGGTTAATAAAATAAATTAAAATATAGTGAAACTAGTTATAAGATCATTAACACTTCTGACATGTTTGTGTTTGTAGATGATGGGTGATGCTGGAGGGTACCAACCCCACTACCAGACCTATTCACACTACGGCACCAACCCTTATGGGGCTGCACCCCAATACCTCTCCGAGGCTTCCCCACAGATGGCCCAGTATATGGGACAGGTATGTTATTGACGCCATGCGCATATTATTGAATTTGACAGCTACCTCTGGCTTGGAACCTAAAAAACAACCATTTCAATGGAAGATGCTCTGAGGAACTAGTTTCGTTGATCCCTTCAGCCTCGGTGCAGTCAGGAACCACCAACATTTGTCACATGAGAACGGATCGATTTTACAACTCGTTCTCGAGTTCAACAGCTCGGCTGTGGACTGATTTGCCGATCTTTACCAGTCTCTTCAAGACCCACGTTCACAGCTTCTTGAATATACAGCAACCATTTGACGTAAACAATAATTGCAATTAATAATTAAATAAACTCTTATTATGTCTTGATTTCCAGATACTTTCAGTATTGTGTGAGTTAAAGACCTCCATTCAGAATTGAAGCGTTGCTTGTATTGATTTGAATTTCCAGGTTCTTTGACATAAACCAGTCATAGCTAAAATGGATTCAAATAATGTACGCATTTCAGGAATACGTGGACCGTGCACGATCTCCGAGCGACCGCAGTGCCTCCCCCCCTCCGGGCCTGATGGGAGGACCTCGACTTCTTCCACCCTCCCCCAACCCACATCACCAGATGCACCCCACCAGGTAAACTCGACAACCCAGCATCTTCTAAATGTTATATAAAACAGTAGAGATGTCTTATGTGTAATTTGAGTTTACGTGCAGACATAACAAAAAGTTGTTTTATGAAGGTTTTAAAAATTACAAAATAATCTGTTATCTCTACTTGTTTTCACAACCCTCAAACCAGGGTTGGCCTTATTTTTCCAAAAATCCACTTGGTTAAGGGTAAACGAGATGTACATTATAATCTACGATTTATTTATTTATTTGTTCCAACAAGCAACAGAGCGGCTTATCAAAAAATATTCTTATATCTCGGTCCTAAAATATATAATAAAATCCCCTCTCAGCTGAAACTGTGTGAATTGTCATCCTTCGGTCCAAGAGTGACAAGATGGTTGTTGGATCTAGGCAGGACTGATTCCGAAATGATACTAAAAAATGTAATTTGAAATCACGAACGCCTCTATGTATCTTTATGTATCTTTTTTATGTATCTTCGTTTTAACATACTTATTTTAGCTAGTCTTAAATCCTGTATTCGTCTAGGATAACTTGAAACCTGTAAATTTGACTGTCCTGAAACGGGAATCCTTCCTAGTTGGACAGTCAAAATCATAAAATGTAATCAATATTATATTATAAAAAAATAAATAAATAAATTTAAACTTGAAGTGAAATGACACTAAACTGCTCTATATAAATGTCATGTTATTATTATTATTACTTGTTTGCGCCCGTAGATATATAATATGAATAAATAGTTTAATATTAATCCGTATAAAATCTCAATTCTTTCAAGGGAGGCATACAAATACAATATTAAATAAATAATAATGATTTATTTATTGCATCTCACTATGCATAAATAGTGTTTTTTCTCATCAAAATCAACCTCACTAGGTCTAAGCCTGTATCGAGATTAACAATTTACATTTGAGTGAAACAAAACATATAGTGATCACAAACATAAAGTAATACTACATACTACTGCTAGTACATCGACATTACATCGAGAAAACAGATTATTCTTAAATACTTTCATTTTCGAGTTCAACCCCCTCACGTTCTGATAGTAAACGGATAGAGTAGATGTTACTTTCCGTTCCTTGTGCGTGAAGGGCTATGGTTTGTTGGTATGATCTGCGAAAAAACCACTCGTTGAACGAAATATAGTTTGGCCATAAGTTTGGATCCATAAATGTGGCGAATTTTGATTCCGGGATCCCGATACGGAACGAAGCGTACTCAGACCGAGACGGTAGTCTGGTAACGTCACACTTTAAAGTGTTGTCAGTATTACGCAGGAATTTTTCAATGTCATCGGTTGAGGTGCTGGCGTCGAATTGCCAAGCATGAATGTACTTCAGTCTTTCGACGGCAACCAGACCGGTAGGTTCTTGAGCGTCAATTTCTTCCAATCGCTGGAATTGTTGACTGGCGGCTCGGAGGTGGAGGAGGTATGCCCGGTGGTGGAGCGGTTAACATAGGAGGAAGAGGTCGAGGCCATTTCGGTAGTTTGAGTCCCTACCGATGGATCTGGAACAGAGGATGCCGTTGAAGCAGATGTTATAGTAGGTTGAGGGTCTACTTCCGATTTGCCCTTTTTTGTAGCAGATCTCGTGGTAATCTTACGAGCGTTGGGGCGGCCGACTAAGGCAACTTGGGTGATGGCAGGCGGTGGGCTAGCCGCTCTGTTTGGCTGTACGTCGCTGGGCCCTGTTGAGAGCTGAGGGGCGGAGGGGGACGAGCGTAGTAAAGTTGTGGCCGCTTGTGCGGCGGCTGCAGGCGCGGCGGGCAAGACGCGCGGGTCGGGGGGCACCGGACCTGCGGCATTCGACGAAGAGACACTGCATGTGCATGTACACATTTTAACACTACCGATATACGTTGTCAGTAAATTTTTAAGGGAATTCTGTTCCCTTTCAAAAAACAACATTTTGTCACTCAAACTTTCAATCGTTTTCGTTAGTAGGTGAAGCCCAATCAAAATTTCATTACTGTCACCCATTTCGGTTATTATCAAGCGCTGATAATAGGAAACAGAAACAAAATTGTAGCGCGACAAAAAAGACGTGCGTTCCGGGCGATATAATATAACTCAACGATATAATATAATTAGATTCCTTATAAAATAGGTTGGATGGATAACAGATTTTTTTTTGTTCATAACTTTAAGGATCAATTTTTGAGTAATATTTGGTGGTTTTACTTTGGACTTTAGACATGATCCCCAGTATATGTTATAAGAAAATCGAGATTGGACTAAGGCAAAATAGACAGTTTTTAATTTATTGTCCAATTTGTGTCTAAGTTCTTTAAAAATAAGTGTACGTCTCCATTTTAAAAAATCACCAATATACTTGATACAGTCTACACTTTCCAAGGGTTGGCAATTACAATTCTGCAGACAATTATTTACAATTGGATTATGAGTGCCATAAGGCTGACTTTTTGATGATATACTAAATGTCACATACATATTTAGTTTTTATTGTATTCAAAGATAAGATGTTTTTATTCAGCCAACTCTTTACTGCTCTTAATCCTAAGTCACATTTGTTAAAAGCATCTCTCCAGGTTTTACCCTCAAATATTAAAGCAGTATCGTCTGCGAAACTAACAATGTTACCTGGAATCATTATTTGCAGTAATTAGGAACCGCCACACTGTTACAGAAAGTGTACATTGATTTAATGATTTAGAGGTTACATATAACTTAGTGATATGTATTTGAGTACTACTTATTTCCATTATAAGAAAAAAATCTCAATTTGTTGCTCTTGCAATGAATGTAGGTCTTATTTTGCTGAACCCACGACACATGTACAAACTCGTCTACAAACCTTACGAAGATTGACTGCTAAGAATGATAAATTTTCCAGATACGAGGATGTGGAGAGCGTCAGCCGCCTCGCCCTGCCCCCGGAGCATTACTGCGGAGCCCCCTCCCCGCGGCCTTCCCTGGCTGACCAGTACGGGGGCACCGTGACGGGGGGCAGCCAGGGGGGCGGAGCGCCCGGCCCTGACCCCGCCATGTACCCCTATCAGCCCTACCAGATGATGCCCATAGGATTCAAGGTACGACCACTACAGATAGCACAGTGAATCAGCATTAATGCAACTCTGTCACACTGTCTTCTCCGTATGGTGAAGGAGAATTGGTGGAGGTCTTAGTTTAGAAGTTGAGGTTATTGAGTCAGTCAAAGGCCTCCTGGAAAAGGTGACATTCTTCTATGATGCGTTCCGTTGTTGGAATATGTCCACATTCACAGAGTGATTCAAGTCAGAATTATTTATTTGTGCTTCATATATGCATAGCGACTGTGACTGCACCGGGTGTGGTTTAGTGAGGACCAGGGAGTGGAAACATGACATGCAATAGCCATCCCAAGCCAAGACATAAGCTACAACACTCAGGCCGAATGACCCTGGGGAACGGTGCTTCTGAGATACGAGTATTTGTTCCTTATTCGGGACCTTCTATTTACCTAGATACTCGTTGGACCATAAATGGATGTAAACTAGGGGCCTTTGGGGAACCTAGGGGTAGTGGAGAGGAGAGCTGAGGCCACCTCGATGGACTCTGCACTCTTGGGCCCTTCGGGGAATCGGAAGAAGGGGGAGTGGAGAGGAGAGCTGAGACCACCTAAGGGAATTCTTCCCTCGTGATAAAGAGGGACTTCCGATGGGAAAACCCTTTCTGCTATAGGATACTCCTAGGGGATTCTTAGCAGCAAAACCGGGAACCTCACGGAACCTTGAAATAAAATCAAAGAAATGAGGTGAAATGGGAGAAAGCCCAATGGGCCCATTGCCTAAGTGTTCACGGGAACTATCCATATATTGAGAGAACCCTATCCTCTTCATGTCCGAGGTCTACCACTAGGTTTGCCAAGAAGATGACATTTACTAATGCTCATTCTATCAGTCACTGGATAAATTTGACCATAATTGTAAGATATTATTTAATTGTATAATATTATTTAATTGTATAATATTATTTTGTAATTGCAGGATTCCCAAAATGGCCTCAGTGCGATGGGGAGTGCGGGCGGTCAGTCAATGTACGGGGATGAGGAAGAACTGCAGAAGCAAATGGCCGGCATGACTATGGGTAGGTTTATATACTTTATTTTATCCAATCAATTTGGGAGGTGGGGTTGGGTACCGCCATAGGTCACCCCAAGTGGTTCGCTACGTTTGGTGAATTAGCGGCGCCTGCCCACTAGCTGCCTGGCGTGCCAGATCGGGAGAGGCTGGTTTGGGGAGACCCTTTGACCTCTCCAACTGGTCTCTCGACCTATCGCCTTGCGCCGCAGTGAGAGGGATGTATTCATATGTCCGTCATTCCTGGACATACTGATTCCTAGAACCTAAACTAACCCAACCCTTATACCTTTTACCTTCCCACAACATCCCAAAAGATGAAATAGGCCCTGAGGGAAATTATTTCCTCAATACAGCCTACCAGCAACAAATGCCACTCCTGAGTGAGCGCTGGGCCCAAGCTCACTCAAGACCACGCCTTGCATAGTTGTTAATTACTTTGTTATTAATTTATTCTTCTTCATATATTTTTTCATTTTTCACATACCTATTGTACAAAAAATATGTATATATATATGGGATGTGTGGGATCGCACTAACCTCCCCACATCCTGGAATAAAAATTATTATGATTATTATTATTATTAATAATAAAAAAAAATATTGATCTGTTTCCACTCAAGGGCGCTTCGTTAGATTACATTCCGTTGTTAACATTGCCATCTCTAATGCCTAGTTTACACGAGCTAAGTACTTGTCACTCGCAAATATCATTCGCACTTGTAACCCACGTGTAAACAAGCATTATAGTGCATATGACAAGTTACAAGTGCAAGTGAATAATGAAGCCAACTTATTTACTAAATGACAAGTTACCCGCACCGTAATTCTCCTAAGGCTGATTTTAGTGTCACGCTCACCGTCAGCGCTCATAGATCAGCGCGTAGTTGGTCAGCGCTGAGGTTCAGCGTGGCTCGTTTCAGTATCGTACCGACCACCAAACTGTACAGTCGAAGACCAAAATACGGAGTGTATTAGTTATTACTGCTTTGTACTACCTATCCCAAAAAAATAAAAACCGGCGACGACGAAGACTCCATGTTCATCCATTGATTGAGCAGAGAGCCGTTGCTGGAGACTTTGTCTTGTTATATGGCGAACCTCATCGATAACTCGACCTGTATCCACTTCGCGATTCGCCATGACTGTACACGCGATGACGTCTGCTCCGCTCGACACTAGAACGCTCACTGAAAGCAGAGGCGCTCGTGCGATCGTCAGCGCCGACAGCTACGCGGCGCCGACGCGCGACGCGTACGGCCGCGTACCCATCAGCGCTGACCACCTTGCGCGCTGATAGCTACGCGTCATTCAAAAACGCTTCCTAGAAGTTCATATATCTCGACCATCAGCGCCGACGGTGCGCGTGCGGTCGGCGTGACACTAAAATCAGCCTTAGCACTTATCACTTACCACAGCTAGTGTTAAGCAAGCATACATGTTCTTTATTTATATTATCTTTGTTTGTTTTTTGATTATGGCGATGGAATGCCGGAACAACTATCAAATTCATCCAGGAATTTAAATTCTATGAATGTCTATGGAACCAAACATTTTTTTTTTAGTTCTTCTATTATCGATTATAAAATAATGCTTGAAGCTTAGTTTTACTAAGCCACTTAGTACAAATGATAAGTACTAATAACAAGTATTAAGCTGGTGTAAAGTAGGTGTAATGGGGCCTGCTCAGAAGAGCTTGCGGGATTGATCCCCTGTGCACCGGTGTACGTGCACGAAACTCTACCGACTAGCTGAACACCCGTTCACAGCAGTTGAAGTCTGCTTCATGAGATTGAGTTGTATGTGAGCCCGTACATAGAATCTGCTAATTAAAATTTAATTAACTTGCAATATTTATATGTATGCAGTAAATTGTAATTCCTTCAGATAACGCAAACAAACATTGTATTTCTATTATCTCTCTGCTATTTATTTTATATGCATTCTCAATCAAAACAGTGAACAGGTGTCATTTTGATTATACACACAAATCATGTGACGTGTTGATATTTCATTATTTCCTTGTTAATTATACAAATGTATGAATAATTAATTAAATGTGCTTATTTTGCTAAATACTTGTGCAAATATTTTTTTGTTGAATTTGTTGATCTATAATTTTTTACAATGTACTGATTTAGTTTTTTTATTTTTCAGTTTTAATTTGCTTGTGTTAGTGACAGTTCTGTTTCGGACATTAAAAAACTACACATTTATACAGTAATTTGCGGCTCAAATATGCTTTACATTATTTTAAATGAGTGATTTGTGAAATAACACAAATAAAATTTAAATGCTCACAACGGGATTTGATCCCACGATTTCCGGCTTACGATACAGTATATATGTGGCACGTTCCAATTGTCATGTTTTTTTGTTTGAATAAGTTTATAAAATAGAGTCTTCTCGCAAGTGTAAACGTGACGCCTCACTTTAAACAAAAAAATGTTTTGTACGTACGCACTATAATCTTCCGCTTTCATGAATATTGGACACTTGCGGTTTTTGAGGTGGTGGTTTACTGAGAGAGCGCTGTACCTATATTCTTGACTGATTGTATTATGACTTGTTTTAGGGATGCTGAGTGGAGGTGGCGACGCCCCCCGGCTGCAGTGGAGGGACCCCAACCTGCCCGAGGTAATTGGCTTCCTGGACAGCCCCAGCCCCGTGGTAAAGGCCAACGCGGCTGCCTACCTGCAGCACCTGTGCTACATGGACGACCCCAACAAGCAGAAGACCAGAAACCTGGGTGAGTGTCGTCATTAACACATTGTCCTTACAAAGGTAGGACCAGTTAATAGCCAAGTGGACAAATGCATCGGGTTCCCACCCGTGTGGTGGCGTCAATCCTCTGCTAGCTGAGTCTTCCATCATTTATTTTTTTTTTTTTTTTTTTATAATATAATATTGATTACATTTTATGATTTCGACTGTCCAACTAGGAAGGATTCCCGTTTCAGGACAGTCAAATTTACAGGTTTCAAGTTATCCTAGACGAATACAAGATTTAAGACTAGCTAAAATAAGTATGTTAAAACGAAGATACATAAAAAGATACATAATAAAGATACATAAAGATACATGGAGGCGTTCGTGATTTCAAATTACATTTTTTAGTATCATTTCGGAATCAGTCCTGCCTAGATCCAACAACCATTTTGTCACTCTTGGACCGAAGGATGACAATTCACAGTTACAGCTGAGAGGGGATTTTACTATATATTTTAGGACCGAGATATGAGAATATTTTTTGATCATTGCATCAGGATATATGCCAGGAGGTATTAATACAACGTTTACCAGCTGCCTGCAAATTTTTTTTAACAAAAGAACAAATTTCATTAACCTGTTGAATGCCCGGAAATTCCAAGCTTTTTTGAAAAAAACCGCGCGCAAATTACTCTCCTGCCTTTTGGTCAAACATCCGTTTAAAAACAAAGAAATTGTTTATTTTGCGATTGTTTTCTGTTTATCAGATAATGTATCTTATTATTCATATATATTACATGATAATATTGTTACAAGTTTTCCCAGAATAGCTAACTTTAACAAAAAAAAGTGTAAAAATTTTCCCATTCGGCAAACAAATGTAAAAAAAATATATTCATAAGAAAATTAACTGATTTTTTTATTTCTACACAAACCTGAATAGACACCCCTCGTGAAAAAAAATAATCCAAAGGTTTTTTCGAAGAAGTAATGCCATTGACACTTCTTTGAAAATGTAAAATATTTTCATTTATTCAAAAAAAAAATCAAACGTCAAGTGTCCACTTAAAAAATTTTTGTGTCGTATTTTATAAGTATATGATAACAATTCTTCCAGATTTCGGTAGTTTATACAACTGTTGTTACTAATAATATTATTTTGTACAAGAAACCTGTAAATAAATAATGCTAATAATAAAATTATTCATTAGGACGTAAAAATTTTGACATTTCTTACGAAGTAAATTTTCATCACTTTTCTTGGGTGAAATATTATAAAAATTACATCAAAATAATGTAGATAAAACTATCTTTCTGATGATACCTCAAATCTATTATTTCCACAATCAATTTATATCAAAAATAATGAAAGAAGTAAGAGGTTACCTTATAAAAATTCGCGACGTTTCTGCATTGTTGTCAATTCGCCCGCTATAAATGGCCGCCGGCATCCGTGTACAGATGTGTTCGAAAGAACAGGGTGACAAAAAAATCATGACTCGAGGAATAAAAATAAAATTTGCTAATATTTTTTTATTAATATTTATTTATTTATTTAAATACGTTTTTTTTAAATTCAGATACTGTGTGGTTCAAAATAAATAAGAAAAAAAAATCATCATATTTATTTCAGTTTTAGAACAGGTACATGAAACACGTTTTTTTAATCTTTGGTCGAGAGACTGCGAAAAAAATCATTTTTCACATACATAAATTTATTATTATAATATTCAAATTTTTAGACACTGTTTCTGTCCTCCTCAAAAGTGGAAGATACAATGAATGGAAACGAAAATTCAAACAATTCAAAGATGCACAATGCACTTGTTTCAGTAAACATTTTTATTCAAATAATGCACAAATACACCCATTCAATAAATAATTAAAACCATAAATAACAACAACCAGTACCAAATTACAATCACAGATAACAAAATCCAAGTAACAAATGATAACACACATTCAACAAATAACCAAAACCATAAACAACAACACATAAGAAGACGTCATATGGAGATGTAGCGACTGTCGGAGGGAACACGTCGGGTGATGGGCCAGGTTGAAGGACGGCAAAATGCTCACGCTGACCCGTGAAGGTGGAGAAATCCTCGGACCAGGTGAAGGTCTGCTCCTCTGGATTCTCCTCCTCCCCCTCCTCCAAAGGCTCCAACTCATCCTCAGGAACATCCATTTCCACCATTGACGGAAGTTCTACATCACTGGCGAGGGATTCATCCTCGCTATCAGTGAATCCGTAGAACTCCGCAACGACGTGGTCGGTTTCCTATAGACAGAAAGAAAAGAAAAAAAATATATATACAGCTATGTAAAGCGTCCTTGAGGTAATACAAGACAAAAATGGCGCTGTAAAAGTTAGCCAAGTGTTATTATAATTACCTGAGTATTTGGAGCCCGATGCGTAGAGGAGGTTGATGGTCTCGGGTCAGCCTGCCATCCCGGAATCTGAAACTGTAAACATTAATTGTTACACGAATGTCTTTCAATTTTGGAAAGGATGAAGCGTACAACCACTATAGAACTACTACTAATACACAACATACCGTCGCAATTACTGAAAATCTTTCTTCTGTTGTCTGTTCCTCCGTCGACGGTCTTGGAATCTCCATTCTATAACAATAGAAACAATCATGTATTTCATTATATAATATAATCATCAATACGCGTATAAATATTTTATACCTAAACAAAAAAAAAGTTTGTTAGTACTTTTTTGCACACCCTATATAACTGATCTAATTTTGTGATATTTATTACCATTTTTATAAATAAAAAATAATATTTCTAATAAATATTATTAGAAATAAATATTTCTAATAAATAATGTATTTTGTAAGAACCCAGTACCGCCCATACAAAATTTGAATTTGTAAAAAACGTTGATATCTGCTCGCGCAGGCGCAAATGTCATTTCAAGATGGCCTCTCACACATACATATAAACAGTACACATATATTTGTGCAGGTTTCCGATGTTTGGAATTTATTTAATTAAAAAATATTAACTAAATATTGACGAAACTAGGGCTTTTATACACAATCTCAATAGTTTTCTTTACATAATAATGTACAATTCTTATTAGATTAGTCAATATTTACGTAAATATCGATAGAGAAATGTAAAAATATTTCTTGGCAGATTTTTAGCGGTCGGAGACATCGGAATATCATTTTTAGTAAAATATTAACTAAATATGGACAAATCGAAAGCTGTGGTATATGTTCTCAATTGATTTATCTGCAAAATGAGATACGAAACAAAGCAAATCACACAATATATGATTCAACATAGCTAGAAATAAAACGAAAATTTTTATCACGAAAACATGGCGTATACTTTGAGGTAATATTTTTTCGGTTATTTTGAGTTTTCGTATTTTAAATTTACCGAAACACATGCCGTGAACAATAAACTATGTATAAAAAAAACATTACTTACGTTTTATTGATCAATTACTTCGTTTTGGCACTTTAAAATAGAACCGCGATGTTTCACTTTGACAGTTATTTATGTTGTGTTGGGATCCCAGAGAAAAATTAATATTAAGATGTGGAAGAAGCTACAAGTCTTTCTGAAATATGATGCGTAAAGAACGAGAATAGCTCAAGCGATTGAGACCTTGTTCTCCATACAAATTCTTTGTACATAAGGGTTAAAATCGCATATAATTTTTTTTTTTTTTTTTTTTTAAAGTAGTATGGGCCGCGCATATGCGGTCCCGGCATACGAGGTGTTAAACCACATTCCCCTATCTGACATTTTTTCCATCATCAAAGATAGATCCCGCAAGGTTTGGGCAGAGTATTGGCACATTGATAGTCAATCCATGGGAGGGAGCCTGCTATGCCTCAATACAAAGGACTATCCCATCAAAACCGAGGTTTCAACAACTCCCCCATTTTTCCAAAAGATAAATTTCTTCACTTATTCGAATGAGGATCGGACATTGTTCCGTTCCTTCCCACCTTTTTAAAATTAACGTGCTTGACTCCCCAGATTGTACATTCTGTGGTCTAAAAGTGGGAACTTTAAATCATAAAGTTTTTGGTTGTCCCTCTCTAAACAAATATCCTCTCTTCTATCAAGCCTTATCTAAAATTGCCTCCCCTCAATTGAACACGTCATCTCTACTACGTTTGAACTCAACTACAATTTTCATTATAATTTTGAAATTTGCCTATTTAAATAAAATTAATATTTAAATTCACCTTTCATTTCTCCATAATTTTAAATGATGGCCAAGAACACCCTTGAAGGGTGAAAGCCAGAAATAATGGAAAAAAAAAAACAAATTTCATATTTGGGGTTATATATTTTTTTTTTTTTTTTTTTATTTTTTTTTTTATTTAGTTACTATATTACATTTTTTTAAACATTTTTATAAGAATTATATATATTTATATGATTAATTGATATAGATTTTTATAGTCCTCCTCACTAGGAGATCCTGTGCTGAGGGGGACTAGGTTTTGAATAATTTTTCAGCGACTTCTATGGTTCGACTTCATGTTTTGGGTAAGGGTTTCCAGAAACTTCTACGACGATATATTTATATATAGCCAACGTTTTGGACAGCGTTACAGTGTCCATCATCAGGGCAGATGTGTGAATGTGGTAAAGTGTGTATGTATTTAGATGCAATAACTGTTTCGCGCTCCAATCCATAAAATCCACTAAAACCACGTTAATATTAATAGAGTTGATGGGGCAAGCTTTATACGTTTTGCTATCCGTTACTCGATGTCTACACCAAAACTAAATGCCGACAACCATTTAAATGAACTGCTAACACTGAAATTCCAGCTTTAACAGGATTCAAACATCAACAACTTCAACCATAATGCTTTTACCACTTTTACAAAACTTTTATAATTGATTTATTTAATTTCTCAGGTGGAATCCCGCCTCTGGTGCGCCTGCTATCGCACGAAGACCCCATGGTGTGCCGCAACGCCTGCGGTGCGCTTCGCAACCTGTCCTATGGTCGCCAGAACGATGAGAACAAGCGTGCCATCCGCCAGGCCAGCGGAATTCCCGCGCTCACAGCGTTGCTGTGCAGGACGCACGATATGGAGGTACGAATAACTACTTTAAATATGTTATTTTTGTCTCAATTCATCAGCGTCATTTTCAATATTTCACATTTAAACAGTCCCAGGTGACAATGTCAAATGTGAAGAAAGTTTGAAACAACCTGAATGAAGTTAACACTGTGTGCGAAATAATTGATAAAATCGTGAGAGAATATGTCACGCCTCGAGAAGACATGGCAAGATCAAGTGAATCAGTTACTTGAGTGGTACTTTTCAGATATTGAATCAGATACAGAAGAATATTATATATACAGAGTTGTGAAGAAATGGCATGATGTAATTTTGCACGCATGTGAATGTGGAAGCTCCCATAATGTCCGAACCGCCCCTAGTCCGGACAGACGGGTGGAAATGTCTTCCTATATTAAAAGGAGATCTCTGTGTGCTGCCCATCAAGTAAAGGGTGGTACTTCGTTCTCCTCCGAACAATACCTCAATTCATCCACTTTTCTTTTCTTCTCCTTTCTATAATTTATTTCTTTCCCCGCGTAATGTCACTCCAGTGGGATTTATAGTGAAGAGATTAATAATATTATGGCATCTGAGAAATGTATACAGGGTGTATCAGCACGTACCCGGCAGACTTTAACCAACGATTCCTGAGCTTATTTGGAGTAAAAAATGTGTACGTCACTACTGAATAGAACCTAGCGCATCATGTAATACCTACTCTGTCTCGTTCCAGCAGCACCGTTCAGATGAGACAGAGGGCGTATTACGTGATTCACTGCGACGTGTGACATTGTGATTGGTGGGGTTTTGTGATAGAAAAATAAATTTTTTGTTTTTAATTGAATAAAAATGTCATCAGACAAAATGACATTTTCATTTTGACTCCAAATATGCTCAAGAATCGCTGCTTAAAATCCTTTAGGTGCGTGCTGATACACCGTTCAGATGAGACAGAGGGCGTATTACGTGATTCACTGCGACGTGTGACATTGTGATTGGTGGGGTTTTGTGATAGAAAAATAAATTTTTTGTTTTTAATTGAATAAAAATGTCATCAGACAAAATGACATTTTCATTTTGACTCCAAATATGCTCAAGAATCGCTGCTTAAAATCCTTTAGGTGCGTGCTGATACACCTTGTATGTCACATAAGTATAAGCAAGTAAGGTGAAGAGACGTGACCCACCAGTCGAGAGTTACGAATACCATTGATTTTGATAGACACGTCTGGGACTGTTTTCCGCTAGTGGCGATAGTGTATTGTAAGTAGTTTTTAGGTGTTTTTGTCTGTGGCCAACAGTGTCTACATAACGAAACAATCTTATGTGAAATATTTTGTGTCCAGGTGAAAGAGCTGGTGACGGGAGTGGTGTGGAACATGTCCTCATGTGAAGACCTCAAGCAGCACATCATCGAGGAGGGTGCACATGTCATAGTCTCGCAGGTCATCATCCCGCACTCCGGCTGGCACGCTACCAGCCCCGGAGAGACTTACTGGTCCACAGGTATATTCCAGCATTACAATCAATATTTTCCCTTTCGGATGGGAAAATCCAAAAAACGTCTAGTAGGAGTTGCATAACCAAAAGATCATATCAAATTAGGCATAAATATCGTTCACGAAGTGTAATCTCTTAATCCTTTTTATATATCGGGTGTCATTCGCTAATACTGTTGAACTATTAAGTACATTAAAACACAAATAATAACCAATTTTTTTTGTTTTGAGAAGTTTTCAGAAAAAAAAAATTGTTCTTGTCTTGAGAAATTTGCTTGTTGGCGCTAGTTATCAGCTGTTTCGGATGGGAAAATCCAAAAAAACGTTGCATAACCAAAAGACCATTTAAAATTTTGCATAATGTCGCTTATGAAGTGTAAACACTTCACCCTTTTTATTTATTAGGCCTCAATAATATTTGTATTTTGGTAGTATATTTCAACGCTATTGATGTAAATTTTGTCAATAGCGTTGGTCGTTGAATGAATATAACCATTAATTCCAACGGATAGTTATATTTTGATACAGTACTAGTCCTCAGCATGCTCTAATTAATATGATACATTTGTAAATTACATGAAATTTCATTGTACGAGAAAACCTCTTGAATATTTCACCATTTAGATGAAAATTTCTGCAATATTCCCTGTTTCGGGAATATGCATCACTAATCCCAAGGTCCCCTAGTGTTCTACAATGCTTCACAGCATAATTTTCCCTGGAGTTCTGCAGTTTTCTAAAATAGCATTCAATTGTCATATTACAATGTTCTCTTTGAAACAATTTGGAATCTTCTATTCCAGTGTTCCGCAACGCTTCTGGAGTTCTCCGCAACGTCAGCTCCGCCGGCGCGGCAGCTCGCGTGCGCCTGCGCTCGCTGCCCGGCCTCGCCGAGGCGCTCTTGCACGGGGTGCGGGCCGCCCTGGCGCAAGCCTCCATCGGCAGCAAGATCGTGGAGAACTGCGTCTGCACGCTGCGCAACCTGTCCTACCGCTGCCAGGAGGTGGAAGATCCGCAGTACGATAGGCGGCCGGAGCCGGGGCAGGCCAGGGCCACGGCTAATAGTTCCAAGGGTGAGTTACAATTATTTACCTGGCCGGCCGCATAAGGAGTTGTATGATGCGAGGAGAAACGATGGGTTCAGTTTGGTTCATGACGCCGCGAGTATGCAGCCCTGCTGTGGTGGTAACATTTCCTGTGTTGTTCGTGCAATATCGTACACAAGATGTCATTTTATTTTGTTTCTTGCTCGGCATTTGTGTATATGATGAACCAACAACAGTCAGGTGTCGTAGTCAGCAATAAAGTAGTGATTCTTGCTGTGAGTTCTGATCATATATATTATTGGTAGCAGTGGCAGACCGTGACTTTTCAGTGAGCTAGAGTGGAAAATTAGATGTGTAAAATTGAAAAAAATTACATTATTGATATCGTTGTGATGAATTATTTTTTCTATAAAGATTTTCAGTTTGGGGATGCTGCTCTTCCCCCATAGACATGAGAAACCATTTTTTTTTTTTTTTTAGTTTTAAAGCGGAGACGGTTCGGAGACGGACGGTAGTTCCCGTGAGCACTTAGGCCATAGGCCCATTGTGCTATCTCCCATTTTACTTCAATCCTTTAACTACAACCCAGTCCCTTCAATAAAGTTCACCAGGGTTGACATTGGATATGTGGCTATGTCTTCTGGTTCTACTGTATGTGTCCCCAGCTATCTGCGCCTAGTTCCCACCAGGGCAGGACATTGGCACCACAGGTGAATTGGAGTCTCTTCATCCTCTTCGCATTTCCTGCATCTATTGGTGTTTTCCACTCCCAATATCTGCGTGTGTCTCCTGAGATGGCAGTGTCCCGTTAGTAGTCCTACCAGTTCCCCCAGCGAGTTTCTGTCCATATCGAGTAGTTTCTTGGTTCGTCTAGGGTCTGGTCCTTTTATGAGTACCACCATTCCAGGTGCCGCCTCCCTTTCTTTGCGGTGCTGGGATGTAACCCACCTATCAATATGTAATTTAGTGTGGCAAGCTGCTACTCCTACAAGCGGCTCGGATCCTACAAGGCTTTCGCCCCTTTCCTTGCTAGTTCGTCAGCCCGCTCGTTACCCTCAATACCAGAAACCATAGATATGCAGAAGCAGGTGAGGGGAACAAATCATGATTCGAGGAGCGGGGATGTTAGGAAAAGGGGTAGGAAAAATATAGAATAAGAATGTATTTTAACATTTTGCTTTTTTGACCGTGTTAAATCAAAGTGTACGTAAAAAGACCGTGTAAAAACAGAGTATCGCAATTTTGATTCTTCATTTTCTAATAAAACTTATTCATTCCAGGAGACAATTTGGGCTGTTTTGGCGGAAGCAAGAAAAAGAAGGAGGGCCAGTCGGGGGCGTCTTCAGCCTCCACATCCCCGCACGGTCGGGGCTCTGCTGATACGGTGGAACCCCCCGGAGAGGAGCCCCCAGTGCCCCAGCAGATCCCCAAGGGGACTGAGGTGCTCTGGAGCCCTGAGGTAAGTTTTAATATCAATGTATTTGTTGTAAGGGTCATCAGTGGACTTCCTACTCAGTAGAGGTCAGTAAATAATGTGAAACTATTTTCAGGCAATTTTTAAATTCAGAATGCTATGAAAATAGTGACGGAATTGTTTAAATTCAAATGCTATGAAAACAGTGACGCAATTGTTTACATTTAGAATGCTATGAAAATAGTGACGGAATTGTTTAAATTCAAATGCTATGAAAACAGTGACGCAATTGTTTACATTTAGAATGCTATGAAAATAGTGACGGAATTGTTTAAATTCAGAATGCTATGAAAACAGTGACGGACTTGTTTAAATTCAGAATGCTATGAAAACAGTGACAACAATCTACAATAATCTACAGTATTAATAGTTTCCGCTAATAACACTGTAGATTCTGCTTTTTTATTTTGCGAGTGTAGCTTCTTTGACTTTTACATCTTTCCATGTCGAAAATTCATTTTCGTTCAACGGCGTTCCAAATGTCACTATTTCTTTGGAAACATTTTTTTTTTTCGTGCATGGTATGTATTCAGGTTTTTGTAGAAATAATAAAACCAGTTTTACAGGAGGGTACTAAGGGACATACTTGACTTACTAACCAGTGATTCCTGACATTTTTTTTGAGTTAAAAAAATAAACAAAATTTTGGTATTCGGTGACTTTTTTTAATGTTGTTTTTTTCCTTCAAAACCAAACAAAATTAATTTTTTTCCATATGCCATCACTGGTCACTCGGTCCAATGACCGCCCAACCCCTCACCCCGTCTCTAAATGTCCAATGCCTACTGACTTTTATGTTTTAACCCTTGGGACCTTCTAAGACCCAAACAGTCCCAAATGCCGTGCGCGCATTATACTCTCCTAAGACCATATTTGTCCCAGAACGACCGCACATTATTAAAATGCATCTATCTCTCTTCCTCTCATCTAAAAATTAATTATTTCTTTTATGTTAGAAAGAGAACGAAATAGTGCTTGTTATTGTCTTTGAAAAAAAGGAAGCTTGTAGAAGGTTCGATCCGTGCAAATCAACAACGTCTCAAGGGTTAAGTTAAAAAAATAAATAACTGTTACCAGAGACTAAAATTTTTCATATTTTTTATTCCAATTAATCACTGGTTAAAGTAAGTCAAGTACATCCCTTAACACCCTGTATATTTGTATAAATACTTTTCTTTTGATAGTATTCTCATTTTTTTTTTTTTGCAAAGTTTAGCTTTTCTGGGGAAATATATTACATGGAAAACGGAAAATGGAAAACAATCGCAAAATATCAAAGTTTTAAAAACTCACCAGGGTAATTTTCTGTTCTGACGTTCTGGAGGTTAATGTCTATTCATTGTCCTAACTAGCTCCACTACTCTTCTCTACTCATGTTCATGAACTGATGTTGTATACTTGTCCTGTTTAGGTGGTTCCCCTGTACATGGCCCTGCTGCAGAGCTGCTCCAACCCAGAGACGCTGGAGGCGGCAGCGGGAGCCCTGCAGAATCTGGCCGCTTGCTACTGGCAGCCGAGTATCGACATCCGCGCCGCCGTCAGGAAGGAGAAGGGTTAGGACTTATTTAGGCCACAGGCCCATTGTGCTATCTCCCATTTTACTTCATTCCTTTAACAGTAACCCGGTCAGTTTGATAAAGTTCACCAATGTTGTCATTGGACATGTGGCTATGTCTTCTGGTCCTACAGTGTGTCTTCCCAGACATCTGAGCCTTGCTCCCATCAGGGCGGGACATTGGCACGTAAGGTGAATTGAAGTCTCTTTATCCTCTTCACATTTCTTGCATTGATTGGTGTTTTCCACTCCCAACAACTGCATGTGCCTCCTGAGAAGTAATTCCAGTTCCCTCGGTGAGTTTCTGTTCATATTGAGTAGTCTGGTCCGTACTGAGTACTTATAATTGTCTCTCTCCCATTCCTTCCAGTGCTGGGATTTAACCCACCTTTCATTATGTAGTTTGGTGATGTAAGCTGCTACTCCTACAGCCTCTCGGATCCTGCAAGCGGTGCTTTCGCCCCTTTCCTTGCTAGTCCGTCGGCCCGCTCCTTGCCGTCTGTTGATGGTATTCAAACATCCCAATGCATGGGTGATCTGCATCAGCTTTTCATGCCTTCTACTTTGTTAGTTACCAAGTCTATTTAATATGTTTCGTGTATCAATAATAATTAACTTAATTATTTTTGTTGCTCCAGGTCTCCCGATTCTGGTGGAGCTGCTGCGTATGGAGGTGGATCGCGTGGTATGCGCCGTGGCTACCGCGCTCAGGAACCTGGCCATCGATCAGCGCAACAAGGAGCTGATTGGGAAGTACGCCATGAGGGATCTCGTGCAGAAGCTGCCGGGAGGGAACCCCCAGCAGGACCAGGTAAAGGTCCACATATTGCACATATTCTTTTATACTAACTATGACTAACCGATACTTGATATTCATGAAGTTAGATCCCTGCCGAAGCCTAATCTAACTAACTAACCTTACCTCACCTCACCTAATCTAAACTCATCTAACCTAACATAAACTCACCTAACCTCACCTCACCTCGTGACCAAAGACGCTATGGGCAAAATTGAAGCTGTGTTTATTAACTAGAATATTGAATAGATAGGCACTTTCCAAATCGTCTTCTGCATATGAATATGAAATAATGCATTACCAAAAGTTTTCTCTACTGATTTGTAGATGTCACACAAAAAGTAATTGTATAATATGAATTACACACAGGCGTGGGAGTGGCTCGAACCGCCAGCGTTTGGCGGCCGGTATGCGAGCGTAAAATATTATAAACCGCCATATCTTGGCGGCAAATATGACAATGGGTTAAAAAAAAAAAAAAAATATATATTATTTTTTCCACTTTTGAGAATTGAACCTAAGATTACGAACTTAGAGTAAAATTTACCACCTGCGGTACAACTTATATTGTGCCGAATCTAGAAAAAACATTTACCTTAATATGTTTCGAATTTTGCCTTTTTAAAACTTCGTTTAGACATTTTTTTTGTGATGTATTTCCAGGGTACATCAGATGACACAATCGCGGCTGTCTTAGCTACGCTGAACGAGGTCATCAAGAGAAACGCCGAGTTCTCCAGAGCGCTACTGGAAGCTGGCGGAGTGGACAGACTGGTTGCCATCACACATCAACGCACCAAGTATACGCCCAGAGTGCTAAAGTTCGCAGGTGAGGATTTGTGACATTAGAAATAATATATTTTACAACAAAAATGGCATCAAATTTCTTTTAAAATTATAAATAAATAACGTCCCTCTCGACCACAATCAAAATCAATATCAATATCAATACCAAATTAATAAATTAATATACAAGTCTCTGAATATTTTACCTGTCAGAGGATTATTGTTTTATAATATTGTAAGTCAACATGTTATATTGTCTGATTCATTGTATAGGGAAAGAGTTTGCCATAAACATAACACAAGATTCACTCAAAATGAAGGACTGGTAGTTCCGAAATGTACTAATAAATATGATGAAAGAACTTTAAACTATATAGTACCAAAATTTTTTAACCTATTACCAATGACAATTAAAAATAATAACATGTATACTGCTAATGTTAAATATAATCTAAGGAAATGGTTATTGGATAATAATGATCTATACTGATGCCCCTGAAATGGAATTCATATTCTTAGAAAATGGAAAAACAATTATTTTGTAATACCTGACTACCTACCTCTATTTATGAAACTATTGATGTACTTGTTGATAATACTAATTTGTTCATACATTTATTTTTACTTGCTTATTATATAAGGCTTTTATGCTGCTATTTAAACTTTTCTGCAATGTAACCAATTTATGTAATTATGTACCGTTCAAATTGTATCTTATGAGTGTATAAATGTTGTCTCTATGTCCCTGCTGACAAACTACATAAGTAGTTTAGCGGGTTTAAATGTGAATAAATAAAAATAAAAAAACCATCGTCTACTAACCGCTTCTGTGCCAAGAGCGAGTTAACTCGCATTCTTGGCCTGCTGTGCACAGCTACACTTCTACCTACTGGCATTTAAAAGGCTAAGAAACTCTGAAACATTCCATATTCCTTTCCAAAGAACCAACTTAACCTTCTCTCAACCTCTTGTACGAATATGTCGACTTTATAACGAATACTATATTCAAAGTAAAATCGTATTGATGCAACTTACTTCCACGTAAATAGAATTTTCGCTTACTATCTCAGCTGTCCCTTCAAATTCAGATATTCAAAGTAAATTTGTAAAAATATGACATTTCCGTGTAAATGAAGTTTTGCAGCCAATTACTGTCGTGGGCAGCCTATCAGATTAAGATTTATGAAATAATAATACGAATTAGCATGATTCAATTTATCCGCCCCAATGATTGACACGCTGTCTGAAACATTGACTAAATAAGAAGGAAGCGCAATATGGCATACTACCCCAAAAATATATCACTACATATCCTTAATTCATCAACCAATCTCTATTTGTGAGCGACCTCTGTTTCCCTTTATGATTGTATAATATATGTCTTTATCTCCTGTAGGTCAAGTCCTCTTCACAATGTGGCAGCACCAAGAATTACGCGACGTGTACCGCAAGCACGGCTGGAAGGAGGCGGACTTTGTGTCCCGCGGCGTGGGGGCTGCGGGGGGAGCGGGGGGCACAGCAGGAGGGGCGGGGGGAGCGGGGGCCGGCAGCCGGGGAGGCTCCCCGGGTGGCTCTGGGGGCGCGGGGGCCAACAGCACGCTGAGCCGGCCCATGGCCTCGCAGGGGGGCACCAGGTACGAGGACAGGACCATCAAGAGGCAGGCTAATCATCATGGACACCATGTGAGTATTTATTTATTGTTTCTTCCCATTTAAATGTATTTTTTTACAATCCTATTATTAACCTCACTAGGAATAAACCTGTATGGAAATTAACAATTTTACAAGTGGATAAAAATAACACAAAAATAAACTGTGATTATCTTCATGAATATCCATAAAGTTTTTATTTACCGACTGGCGGTATATTTAGCCCATCATTTACTCACGATACTTGTGAGTACCGCTACATTTAACCCTTCATTTACTCACAATACTTGTGAGTCACACTACATTTAACCCTTCATTTACTCACGATACTTGTGCATCCCGCTACATTTAACCCTTAATTTACTCATGGCATCTCTCAGTCCCACTACATTTGAGGAGTTGGAAGTAATAACAAGTTAAACATGCACAAGCAGCTTTGCTCCCATCGTCTGTTTGGTAATTTCAATCCCTTCTTTATCTGCTGGGGAAATATTACTGGTGGAGCTACCACGCAAAAGTTTGCATTTAAAAAAAATTTGAACGTGTTTTACTCAAAACTACAATTTCCATCATTAGTTATTTATTTACTCACAGTACTTGTGAGTCTTGCTTTATTTAACCATTTATTTACTCACAGTACTTGTGAGTCTTGCTTTATTTAACCATTTATTTACTCACAGTACTTGTGAGTCTTGCTTTATTTAACCATTTATTTACTCACAGTACTTGTGAGTCTTGCTTTATTTAACCATTTATTTACTCATGGTACTTGTGAGTCTTGCTATATTTAACCGTTTATTTACTGGCCGTGTTTGTGGGTGCCGTTTGCAGTTGCAAGTTCCGCTACATTTAACCATTTATTTACTGACGGGTCTTGTGAGTACCGCTTCATTTTAATCTGTGTAAAAAAATTTGTGATGTTATGTTGAATGAAAAAAATGTAGGTATTTGTACACTTTTGGTTTGGTTGGATAGGGTTATAACTTCACCTTACTATATTCTGAGGGGTCAAAGTTTGCACAGACGAATTCTCACAATTTATGATTTTGAAGTTTAATCTTGTGTAAAGTGTTTTAGTTTATCATATCCCTGGGATCGTATCCAGGTGGTTGTAGACTCAATTTCTCTGCTTTCTAAGCCCGCCACCACTGCAAAAGCAACATCTTTACTATAATTATGGTAGTAGGAGTTTTTCAAATGTTGTCAGGTTATTCGTAACCCTCGTTCGTTTCTTTTAAAAAAAAAAAAAAGTAATCAAATTGAATACAATTTCTTTCAGGCTGACGAGATTCCGATGGGCGACATGAACTACGCAGAGAACGCGGGGAATGCAAACGGCCGCGCCATGCCGCCACAACTACCACCGCAGCCAGGGCGTTAGTGAGCGTTCCGCAGTTACAATTACGCGCTAAAGTGTTTTTACGCCATCATTCCAGTTATAATGCATGCCGCCACGTCTAATAGACACGACGTGGCCGAAAGTGAAAAGACACAATCAGAGGTTAAATAGAAGCTGTTAACGGTGAAAATAAAATGAAAGTGTAAAGAAAAGCTCGAAGAAGAAAACAAGACGATTAACAATTTTGTGAAGGTTTTTAAATAGAATTTATTTTATCAACAATAATTATTATTGTAGGCTTTTTTAATTGCAGCTTTTTGATTGTGATTTTTGTTTAGTATCCTTTTTTAAAACAACAAGATTTTACATGTCTAACCATATACAATATTATATTTCCTCGTTTGAATTTTTTTTTATTTTCAACGTGACCGAGGAAATTAGATTTTTATGTTTTACTTTGTCCAGACATGCTATATTTTTTAACCTTTATACATGTATATCGTAGTTATTGTATTTATAGTTTTTTTTTTATAAAGTCATTAAATTTATTAATTAATTGACTTGATTGTCAAAATATTTAAAAAAGGTTTTAAAATGAAGCGCCGTATCTGACAAAAAAAAATTGACAAATTATTTTTTATGAATTTGTGTTTTTTTTCTTTTTTCAAACTGGTCACAACTTGAATTAAATGTAATGTAAACAGGCAACTCCAAATTCATTAATTTATAAATACAAAACAATTTGTTATTACTTTAAAACGGTTAGAGGTTTTTGAAAATACTTTATTGTGTTTACCATTTTTGCCATATTTTGTAAAATGTTAAAAAAAATCTGGACAAATTGGTGATGTGAATATTGTGGATAATAGAAGGAGAAATATACTATACGAAGTTTGGCTTGGGAACGCTGGGAAGTTTTGTCAATTTGAAAAACATTTCATTTCAATGTTTTTAGAAATAATCATATTGGATAGTTTGAAAAAATTTACACATCACGTCATTACATAATATATTTGTAAAAAAGTTTTTAGGGACTTTCTTATTAGATATTTCTGGTGGGCGTGTTGGCAAATGTTTATATATATATTATAATCAATCGTTTGTCTAATTGATTTCATATACACTCGTACCTTGCTACACGTCTGAGATTTGACGCATACAATTGTTACAAAGGCGGTAAATATAAATTCTCTCAATACAAATCTAAATTCTTTGATGGAAAGGGTTGAATATCATATTGTGGTGACAGGAGACGTGGCCAAACACCCAAAAATAACCCTTTGTGAATATTTTATTTATAACCCTTCCGGCGTTCCGCTTTGGACATAGTCCTCTCGCAAACGTCTCCATCTCATCTGTGAACGCCCTCTGCTTCCCTTTCCCAACCAAGGATGCCGTTTGATGATATTGTAATTCCAACAGTCCTCTCGTTAATGGTACCATGTGTCCCCAGCATAACTCTAATTGAGGTTGGAGATTGTGACAAAATGTCAAACCACATTTGACTTGTTTCTAATCCTCTCATTTTTCCATGGCGTGAGTTAAGGAGCTTATCGCTCTGTCATATAATCCTTGTTTGAAAGACCATCATTCTGAACAGGAACGTTGGTTTTAGCCATCCTTAGTGACCAGAACTGAATAGCTAGGTACTTCCTAACTATCCTCTTACCAATCTATGCTGGTCATAAAAGGGACGGATCGTTATATCAAAAAGTTAAGACGTAGCAAGATACAAGTGTAATTGAAAATTTAATTTGTACGATTGATTTATAAAATCCACTTGTGTAATTAATTGATATAATTACCTGTATAAAAGTATTTCATAGTCGCCGGCACATCTTAACAGTTCTATCTAAACTAGAAAATAATCAGTTAATTTATTAAAAAATAGCAGTTCATTGTGATTTGAAATTTCTCCACGTGTTATTTTTATTTTTTGCCATGGAAATTTTTTTCCATGATAATTAGAAATATAAACATTATTGAAGGCAGTTTTTCAATTTGGTCAGATTAATATATATTACTTCATAGCATTTTATAAACTTAATTAAAAAGATTTATTGAACACAAAAAAAATATTTAAAAAACCGTGATAGATCTCGCATACTTATTTTGCCCAAATTATACAACAATTTAAATTTTTTTTTGTACTTATGTGATTTGCATTTTGACCCTTATTTGATAAATAAATAAGGTACTCCGGAAAATATGCTAAATCGCAATTTTTTTTTTGTTTAAGTATTTTAGTTTTCTGAAATCAAATTGCAAGCATAAAAAAATACATTGAGAATTGATTTTAACTTCAAACAAACAATAGCTAAATCATTGTAATATACTTCAGTGGAGTAGCGATTGCTCGGGCAAATTGGGCAGGCGTCCGGGGGCGCGGAACATTACATTTTAATGTACAAAAATTTGAATTTTTTTTTATTTTTGATCTATTATTTATGTTAACACACATTGGCGTGTGCCAGAGCTGTCGTTACACCACTGACATTATTATTGATATTATATATTGATAGACTACGAAAAAAGTTTGCTTAAAATATATTTATAACTTAACATTAGGAAACAAAAGTCTGAACGTAAACTTTTTTTACAATTCATCGTTATATCGCAATTTAAAACTTTTTTTTTTGCCACACTGCATTTTTAAAAACTAACAAAGTGGTTTCTTCTCGGTGATGAATTTAATTGATAGCAATTTATCAATCCACTACAGTTCGTTCTGCCTTTCTGAAGATACATACGGTGATTAGAATAATTTTTCCACCATGAATGATACATTTAGTCAGTTTGTTTTTATTTTTTTCATTTCAATGCATGTTTATTTTTTTTTTCAAACTAACTTGAGTTACTCTGTTACACGCCTAAAATAATATTTAAAAACAAAAAATTGACGCAATAATTTTTTTTTTGTTAAAATAATTTTAAAAGAAAAATCTTATTTCTTGCTTTCTTTGCATTTACAAAACCATCGTAATTTTTGACGTATTCGAAAACTAATACGTTAAAAAATGCATTTGATTCAATGACTTTTTAATACGCATGTTTTGTGTAATTTTTAATATGGCCATAATTTAAAATACCTCAAAAATTCAGCGATATATTTCTGTCAATTTTTTTGGCCGATATCAAAAGCAACTAAATTATACGTTATATCATAGTGTAGTGCTAAGGTCATATAATTTATTTGTGTAATATTATATTTATAATGTTTATTATAATATATATATGTATAGATTATTTAGCGTAATAGATAAATCCACGTCCGCCAGGCCTAAAGATTGAGAATCATTGTAAAATCAGAGTTTCCCAAATTAATTGCAATGTAATCTACGTATATTCCATTTGAACCCGTGAGATAATATTATAAGTTAGGTTTTTTTACACACTATTATCGGTCATTGTTCGTTGTTTCCAACCTTTTTCTAGCGGCCCACTAAGTTAAATGAAAATTGACAACTAACTTGAAGAATCATATACATTTGGCATCTAACGTTGTTTTCGCCACTGATAAACTTAACGTTGACAACAAAATGGCGTCAAAAAACTTAAATGTTTAATTAACATTGGCTAAATACTGTTTCATTTATTACTGGAAAACATTCTCAGGTTACGAATAGCCTGACGATATTTGAAAATTAACCACTACCATCATTGTAAGCCGAAAATGTTGCTTGTGCAATGATAGAGGATTTAGCTAGCATATGAATTGAAATCACGACGCTTGGGCAGGAACCCGATGCATTTGTCCAATTATACTGTGTGACAGGTTTTTTAAATAATTTATTTTTATTTTATGCGAACATAAAATGCACTGCTGGCTCCAGACAGTTGTGGTATGTCGTGAGGCTGAAGGTATTGGGGAGGGAAAGAAGATGGCAAAGAGGAAGGTGGGGAAATCACCTAGCTATTCAGATCTGGTCACCAAACACAGCTAAAGCCATTTTAAGCAACTTTGTATTCAATTTCACTTGGTCAAATTTCTTAATTTAATCTTGTCAAGTGGTGACCTAACTTGGGTAAACCGATTAGAAAAAGTGAGGTTTAAGCCAAATTTCAGCTAAGTTAGATTGGAAACAGCCGCCGTAAGAAACTTTCAACAGGCCCCTGTTAACCGGGGTGCGTAGATTCTTTTCTACACCACTGAGTTTTACACATAAAGCAGCTATACAAAAAATTATTTTGTACAAAAATTAATTATTTTTTCTTTGCATCTATTACTATTTTTTTTATTTATTGAATGTTATTATAAATTTTTTACTTAATCTTACAGCCATGAAAATTTAATAAGCGTAACAAATTAAAAAATTTCACGTTGTATCAAACATTTTTACATCAGTATTTTGAATTTCAGCTTCCCTCCAAAGGGTAATTTTTTATTTTATTTTTTTCATGAAGTAACGATTGAACGTAGTTATGCAGAAAGCAGCACAAAAAGCTCAAACAGTTATAAAAGCACTTATGTGTAAAGATTGAATAATCAAACCTGCACAACACCTGGAGTGTTTAACTTAAAAAATATATAAATTATATATTTCTTAAGTGATTTAAATGAAGATTTTTTAGAGATATTGGCGTTTTCTGTAGAATACATCATAGCGAATGTAAGCTCCGCTATCAACTGTTTTTCAGCTTTCTGCACCTCACTATGTGAAATATGCATTCTGTAGAAAATAGCCAGACGGACTGAAAACACGAAATATGTGGAATTATAAGCGCCGTGAATCAGCGATTATATATTTTTTTATTTTTATATTTACTCCACACAGGAGGCCCTGAAGAAAATAATTTCCCTCAGGGCCTATGTCATCTTTGGGGATGCTGTGTGGATTAGTCGTTCATGAAAGAGCCGCGTGATTGAGCTAGCTATTTTTGATTGGCTGTATTCGTACGACTCCCGGTAAACCGTGCCACGGATCAATTAAATGCTTATCAGGAGATATTTTATAAAAATAGCGCCATTAAAATTATCTGTTAATTGTTATTGCATACTTGGAGACATGAACGGCGTCCGACTGTCCGATATCTGGACTTGAACGTATATACCTACACCTATTACCTTTTTTTGTGGTACGAGGCGGCATATCGCTAACAAGAGTCGTACAATCATTTATTCGCTTACGCTGGGAGCTGGGAACCGTATCGGGCGAGCGCAGTATTGTCTTCGCTCATACGCTTTGATCTTACGGCTCCCGAGTTGGTACCGTGGCTGCTGCTCTAAATAAAATGAGTCATGGTAATTCATTCATTAGGTAAATGTCATTGTTCGATTGTTAGGTATATTGTTTACTGAAATCGACCAGTTGACTCTGGCTGTTTGCTGTTAAATATGTTTTAAGAAATAGCCAAGTTAAAAGTATTTTGAGCGCTGTGGCCGCTTTCTGCACATTTTTAAATAGTTTTTTTGCGATCAACAAATATTTCGGAACATAGAATTGAACTTACTCCATCGAATGACAACAATATCTTATTTTTACCAAACTGCTTTGCATAACTAAGTTCAATCAAAACATTTGTTCTGCTCTGAACTGAAATATATGTTAATTTTCTTGCTATAAATTGTTAATTTATTTTTATCAATCCATGAGAAAACTTCTAGTATTATTATCAAGTATAATTTGGTCAGCTTTATACTAATTCATTAGTTTAGAAACTGTATAAAACTAATCGAATTCACTGAGACTTGCCTTTTTTTTAACAGTGTTCATGCGCTAACATTTAATCATTTTATTGGTTGTGTAAAATATCTTTCTACATACACTTAGAAATACACATATTGAAGTATCGATTGTAAATTCTTGCCGCACTATATTAAATCTCCAAATTGCTTGCAATATTAAATCATTTTAATTAAGGGCACCTTTTTTGGAACTTTTGGGATTTTAAACAGTATTTTTCCTGTTTATTTTTAAATACACAAAAATACATTGTACAATGCAAATTTTTTTGCGTATAAATTTGTGAAATTTTGAGGTTACTTTTACGTCAGATTTTTTACTTAATCGACTTAAACCACCGAACTTGCCAGCTGTTATCGTACCTGCAATGGTATAAAGTATAAATAGAGGATAGAGTGGCACCTATTATATTATTTCGCTTAGCTCGTCACGATTTAATAAAATTCCAATTAAAGAATTTTATTTCTCGTAGGAATGAATTAATATTTTTACTTATTCGCCATTAAAATTCGGATTTAAGACTTAACAACAATGCCAGGGACTTTGGAGACTCGTATAAGAGATCTAAACGGATCGCTGGAGACTCATATATGAGTTCTTCTGTAATCGCCACCAACTGTAATTATTATGACTCATATTTGCATTCTTCTATTAACGCCCTCAGCTACAATTAGGACTCATGAGAGTCATCATTAGAATGCTGGAGACTCGTTTATGAGTCCTAACTTGAAAGCCTAAGACTCACATATGAGTTCTAACTAGATTTCTAGACTCAAATGTGAGTCTTCTCTAACTGCATGCAGCTCTGATCGTAATCAGAATGGGGGAGATAAGTACACTTGTTCTGTAACTGCCCTTCGTATTTATGTGTTCTAACTAAAATTCCAGACTTATATTATGTGAGTCATTTTGTAACAGCTGTGTTGGCCCAGAGCCAAACGGCGCCTGGCGCTAGTAAAAACCTCAAAGGCGCCATGTTAAGTATTATCAGCGCCTTGACTCCTTGGCAAGTCGGCACCCGGATCTAACTGCTGCAATTACGCCTGAACGGGGCCGTCCCTGTATAACAGTCCTAGCCGCTTTTGACTCTTTTACGAACCAGAATAAAAGCAATTATATTTGGGTTAATGAAGAAGCCGTTACTAGGATAAATTATATTTAATTTAATGCATAATAGTAGAGAATTGTGATGAGAATGTTGCTAATGAATATTTTTGTAAAATACTTAAGTTTAATGCAGCTAGCCATAGTATATATTTGGTTTATAAATAATAGTTAAATTGGAAACTTATATTATTATTGTAATTATTTTTTTATATGAAGTGATGAATATGATTTTCGAAGAGTTGGTTTAGTAGAGATGTTTTTTTTTTTGATTTTTATTGAGATACTTTATGCCGTAATCAGAATATTTAAGAGATTGTAATATTTTATATTATTTCTTATTATTTGATACAAATTATAAATGATTTTTTATTTGATTTATTTTGTTTTATTTTTATTTATTTTCCTTGGTTGTGTTTGAATATGAATAGGATTTACATACATACTTACTAGACGGTTCCATGCTAACTCAACACGGTGACTATTCAACACACTTTTGAAAAGTGATAAAAAGTCATTAAAAATTATGAAAGAAAAAAAAATAAACCTAACCTAACCTACTTAACCCAGTAAATAAAGTTTTTGTTTCATCACTTTCCATGACTTTACATAACTTTTTAAATATGTGATGAATTATCATTTTGATGATTTATCCGGTCACCTTACTAGACAGACCTACATTTAATCAAAATCATTTCTAAAAACATGAACAAAGTGGAAAATATTATATTTATATAATACGCAGTTCATATATCCATTTTTATCCCTGTTCTTTGCTTATCTGCTGTGCACGTCTAAACCATAAAAATAACCATTTCTTAATTTTAGAAATATAATACTTAGGCTGGGTTGTTTCAATCGTCGTCATCTTGTTATATTATGTCAGCTGGTAACAATTTGATCAAAAGCTGTAAAGGACAGAGAAGCGCCATTTAACGGGAACCGTTCAAATGTCAAAATTATAATGTGGCACTAATCATTGATTTGATGGTTGTCAAATGTGACCAGAGTTGATATAACCCAACCTAAGCTTGCAAAAAAAAAGTTGGAATAGCTATTAGTAATTCATCACTTTGATAAGTATTAAAAGAATTCTTTGTGAATTCGGTACCTACTTTGAAAGAATTTATTAAAAAAAAAACAACATATAGCTTTTATCTACATAAAATAACTATAATGCAACGGTTTCACATACAAATATCACACACATGCAATGTTTACATAAATTGTAAGTGAGTAGGTACCTATTAATATATCGATAGATCAGTATGAGTCGAGTTGCAGAACCTTCTCTGGAAATTTATGCAGTTTTTCATATTATTATTAGGTATGTAAATATATCTACAGTATCTTAACGAAGTTCTGTTTTAACTCGACCGTTTTACATTTCATCTGTGCGTAAATTTGTTTGAACATTCCGTTTCCGATTCAAGATGGTGACTGTTTTAAAAGTTCAGTAAAGTTTATTTTTTTCAAATGCGAAATCATTGTGTTTACATATTTGCAGTTTTTAAATATTTTACCTACCTACATGAAGAAAGTTTGAAAAAATAATTGTCATTGAGATAGTGACGTTTCTTTGGACAAATTGAAATTTTAAAACTTCATATTGAAGACAATATTAGCGATTTTCAAATGAAAATTTAAAACAGAAAAATCGGAAAAAGAATTGAACTCAGGAATTCAGCCTTACGAAGTATGATGCAGTTAAATATGACCGAAGGGGATAAGGTCGAATTAGCTCAGTTGTAGAGCAAAGCCCCGGCAAGGCTAAGGTCCTGGGTTCAATTCCCAGATACGACCGAATCTTATTCTGTTTCAAATTTTCGTTTGAGAATCGCTAATATTATGTTCAATAATTAAGTAGGTAGGTATTTAAATACTGACTTCTAATCTTGTAATTTCAGAGGAAATTTTGGATTTGATTTATGGGAGCGAATTAGAAACATGGTTTTTTTATCGCAAGGACATTGTCACATAACTAATTGTTTACATAACTACTATAGTTTGTTTATATGAAAAGAATCATTGTAATTCTTTTTATTCAAGATGAACCAATCAGTTTTTATGACCATTTACAAAAAATTTCTTAGTGGGTTTTGCAACTACACGCTTCATAAATAGGGCAAATTATTTTTTTTAGATTACACAATTCACAATGTAATTAATTATTGGATGCTGCCATAGGTTAGGTTATTTTTGGTTACAATTTCATCATAATTTTGATAATTAAGATGACAATTAACATTCTTTAAAACGGGTTTGTATGACATTTCTATTGTATGAAATAGCAAAAACTTTCGAATAGTGATCTCTGGAGTCATGAAATTTACAAAGCTTTTTCTATATGAAATTTCTTGATCAACGGAACTATTTTCAACATTCATTTTCAATTGTATTGATTTTTTTTTTTCCAAAAATTATGTTTTTCAGTGAAATAAATAGGGTTTATAAAATGAATACATACAAGAATTCAAATGATGGGCGAAACCGGGTAGCACAATTAGTATTTCAGAATACTGTTTCATTAGGAGAAGTGGAAAGAATGCCACAGAACATCTCAGTCCATATAAATTTAGCTTATTCCAATTTAACCTAAAAATATGATTTCTTCCAGTAGGCAATGTTCCCTTTTATTAGGTTGTAAAATTATATGCAATCACGTCGAAATTCCTTTTTTTATACAGTATTTAAAATATGATGTAATTAACTCCAGTATTCCTATAAGAATTTGTAAAACAATCTTTTGATAATCGGTTTTTGCAACTATGGACCAATTTTCTGTATTTTTTTAAACAATTTTTAATTCAAGGATTTGATTGCGGAATTATTTTGACAGACTCAAAAAACCATATTAATTTTTTAAATATCAATAATTATATTAAAATTACAAGCTACAATTAAATAATATCCTTTAGGTTCATTAATTAAGATTTATACATGATTAATGTAACAGTTAAAATAACAATGAATATTTATTATTCCCTCTGATCTACTTACATAATTCTTTTGTAATTAAAAAGAAAGAATAATAAAATATTTTAATTTTGTGATATTTGATAATTATTACCAGCTGTATGAAGATTTCCAAAGTTGTCTTCTCTGATATTTAAACATGTGTAGTAAAAAATAAAATTATAAGTTATTAATTTTTGTTTATGGTAATAACAATTTTTAATTGTCTGTGGTTTATGGATGGGGTGTTTAAAACTCCGTAACCTTTGATTATAATCAGTGCCATTTTGAATTTTAAACGCCGATTCTCAGCCTGTTTCAGCGTTCGATCAAATTGTACAAGCATAACGGTTATGTTATTATGCTTATCAGCTGATCACGATTTGATGAAAAGATAAAATAAGCTGCTAATTCTCGTTTGACGGGAACTGTTTAAATTTTAACTTTTCAAAATGGCGCTGATTGTCATCAATTGTGATCTAAGCAAATCTAAAAATCAGGAGATGTTTGTCCAAATAATATTCCTTAAATTAAATCGGCAATACAATATTTAAAAGTTTTTTATATTATTTGGCATTTTTATATCAATAATACGGATAGCATTTGTATAAATCACGATTTTCTAAATAGAAATTGATTCCATAATGCACTTAAAAATAATATCAACTGATAGTAGTCACCACTATTTAAATCCAAGCAACATAGGGTTTCTAGTTTAGCCGAAATAACTTGACATTGCATAGAGCAATATGGCCATTTTGACCAATCAAGTTATGTTGTATGAAAATTGTAAATAAATTACCCTTTTGGCTAAGTGTATGAAGTAAGAGATGTGTAAGTTTCGTTGTTATGTATTTAACTGCAATTAATGACAATTAGGTTGAGATTGATTTATTTGTGGTACAGATAAAACTATGGTTAAAATCTATGATAAGTATTTACTTTAATAAAGTTGCCAAAAGTTCACCTTTTGACCTAGGTACCTACCTACATTGTAACATTTAAACACCTACCTAAATTGTAACATTTAAACACCTACCTACATTATAACATTTATTCTAGCTAACTCTAACTCCTTGTTCTAGCTTCTAACATCGAGCTACAATTAGAGGCTCAACTGCGTTTAAACTCTCGTCTAAAATAGTTCAAAATTGTTGGGAGAATTGGAGGTCAGTTGGAGGTAAAATTGGAGGCTATTTTTTCCTTCATCTTAATATAATATATCACTGACTTCTAAGATGTCAACTCCTGTCATATTTTGAGTTTTTGACATTTGAAAGGTCTACATTAAAGACCGATCTCTGCCTGTTTCGGCTTCTGATCAAATTGCCATTAGTCGTCAAGCATAACGGCGTGACCATTCACAATTTGATGAAAAGCTAAAACAGGTCAGAAATGTCCGAATTCCACAAAATTCGAAATGGCGCTAATTGCCGATTTGTGACAAATTAACCCAAACCTAAGTTACAGATGTTTATAACTCCCGATAAATATTTTTCATAGATTTTAACCTTCGGTAAAGCTATACCATAATTGAAACAACTTTGCCCGCTGTTAACTGTACGACAATGAGATTTACATGTGTACAAAACCGGTATGTAAAGTTAACTATTCACCGGTAGGCAAGAGTCTAGACATCATTTAATTATAAGTATAAGTTATTAATATAGTGGGTAAATTATACTAATTATTATGATTCAAATTCTAAGGCAGTTAATACATTTTGCACATATTATTTTTTACTGTATATGTTTTAGAAGTTTATCTGTGTAGTTGTTCATTTGAAAGTATATATATAAACGAGTGACATAGAATATTTAGGCCCCGATTTCTGATGAACACTTGCGATGCGGAGGGCCTACAGAATTAGTGATAAAATAAAATAGAAAATATCTTTAAAGCCTTAAAATAAATTTAAAATATTCACTCACTTAAAAAAAGTTTTCGTAGATTTTTTGATAAAAACCTATTTGTAAAAGAATACCTATCTTTTTGAGTACTTAACCTCACAATTTGAAATGTAAAACGTTTGGTCCGTCAACTTTATTGCTTTGATTAATTACAACTTAAGGCAGCATGTTAAAAGAAACGATAAATAAAATGTACATATTTTAAAAATCTTAAAAGTCAATATTTTTGTCATATTAATAATATCTTCTAGTCAAGAACTAAATAAAGCTGCTTTTTTGATTTAAATAAATTATTTTAAACAGTTTAAAACACTTATCCCCCTTACTAATAAAGTATTTCAAATCTTACACAACTGACAAACAACCATTTATGTATTGTAAGCGGTTGTTTATCAGTTGTGTAAAACTTAAAAAGTGTAAAACACTTTATTAGTAAGCCTGTAAGTTTATAGAATCAAATATTGAATTTTGTGGCTTTATTCTAAAAACTTATTGTTAAACGCAAGGTACATTACGCATTTTAGATGGCGTTTATTTAGTTATTTTAATAAAATACAGTTTTTGCAAGTTATGCTTTACAATATTAGGACGAATTATTTGTTTGCGCTCGTACATACACAGTATGAATAAATAGTTTTGTCCGTATAAAAACTCAATTCTTTCAAGAAAGGCATACAAATACGATATTGCATCGATGATTCAATCCAATACTGTATTTGTATGCCTTTCTTGAAAGAATTGAGTTTTTATTCTGACAAAACTATTATTCATAGTAGGGGCAAAACAAATAATTAGTGTTAATATTTTAAAAAATAACTTGCAAAAAAAAATATTTTCACAAAATAATTAAATTAACGACATCTATGAACGCCTATATTATGACATCGATTATGTTTACCTTAACATTAAACATGACTTGGGCGAAAAGCAAACTAACAAAATTTTGTATTTCGGTGATTTGATTCTATAAACTTCACTTTTAAATAAAAAGGTTGCGTCTAATAATTTTCAATCAAATATTGGCTTGTATTAGTACAAAGCAAGTGCCTGAAAAACCACTAACATACTCTCGATGTAAGTTTTTACTACAGAAGTAACACCAATGAGTCAACATTTGATTGATAATACCTCTTTAGTCCTGTGTCTTGTAAAAAAATACTTATTACTATGAGTTATTGATTTATGGGTTCCATGATAACTCAACACAATAATAATTCAATACACCTTTTAAAAGTGATACAAAGTCATTAAAAGCGATGAAAAAACTAACCTATAAACGTAACATATTTAACATGGTATTTGTTTCATCACTTTTCATCATTTTTTAAAGGTGTGTTGAGTTGTCCGATTATCAGATTTATGTTAAGTATTCATTACAAATCGTCTGTCAGTCTGTCCAAAGTTAAAACACTGAATATAACATTTTTGTGTAAGTCGTTTTATTATATTTTTGCATACTTTATACTGATAATTGATAGCTGTTAAATTAAGAAACTATACATTAGATATTGTTATTATTCACGGAGACGGTTTGCATAGCCATTGGCCCAATGTGCTCTCCCATGTAATCCAGTCCCTTCAATGAAGTTCACCAGGGTTGTCATATGTTTAGCCATATTTCGTGGTTCTTCTGCATGGTATTTAGTTCCTCAGGTATCATTCTTCCCATCAAGGCGGAACACTGGGGTGTCATTCAACTTACTTTACAAACTCGAGTCCGATTTCAGCCAAATGGACTAGATTCCTCAGACTCGTTCATTTCGTTCCGCTGGACTCCCTGATTCCGGTGGAACGAAACTCATTGCGTGCGTTTTGCCAGACTCGTCAAATCTGCTGGAACGAAACTAGTTGTGTGTGTTCCGTTAGACTTATCGAACCCGGTGAAATTGTCATAGAGTTTGAGAACAGTCATAGGAGGTACAAGAGTTAACCACTCAGAACATTAGAACGTCAAAAGACGTAAATATGATAATAGCGGTCAAGACATTAGAACGTCTTTTCACGTAAACGCGCGAGATTTTACAAAAATCGATTTATTTCCATCACTAGTATACGGATTGCCATGATTTAAGAAACAGAGTGTCGATAATGAATAACGCTACGCGTCTGTATTCAACAATATCTATGGAACGTAGAACTGCATTATCTAAGCCGATTGAATCTGTCATCTTGTTCGTTCATAATTTATTGCGTTTCTAAATAATTTATTAAAAATATTTTAGTTTGGACGGTTATTTTGAGGTGACTAATAGTTTTTAATTATATTTCTTCAATATATAAAGTGTTATTTCTTTATGATACTCAGAAAAAAGTACATTTTTCACGGCTTTGAAATAATGGTTATCGATTCTTACATATTTTTGACGTTTTCAAAAAATATATATTTAGAAACGCAAATATTTACTTATAACAACACAATGCGATAGTGAATTTCATAATCTTTCCAAAACATTTTTTAGAATGAAGCTACGTTTCCCAAGACGTGAGTTATGATGCTTTTAGCAAAACTCGTAAATAACACAAAAATTATCACGTTTTGACAGTTCTCAAAGGAACACATAGTATATAAATGTCTTTGTCTGAGAGGTTAACAAACTTATCCAATCGGGCGATGGGGTATTTACAAAATAAATGCCTTGAGCGATGGAGATTTCTGTTTATTCAGTTTTGGATTCAGCAGCGCTCATAAAAAATCATATCTCCGAATATTAATATGGAAGTATATAAACTGCTTACTATTGTTAAAAGTCAATGAATCCACCTGCATGTCATTGTTTATCCTATATTTTTAGGTTTTATAATTGATTGAGCTGTTTGCGGAAATTAAAAAATAAATTCGTCTACCTATATTTAGGCAGCCGTCCCTCAAAGCCCAGAGCGATGAGACCCAACCCTAACGAGACTAAATGAGACCTAACCCGGGCAGCCATCGTTCGACTGGTTATCAGATATGACACGAAATACGAATCAATTCATCGATCGGTGCCGTATCTTGTAATGTTTGTAAGTCATCGAACACTCAAACAGTGGTTTATTCTTGTCGAAAGAAGAAATGCCGTCGATTCATAGTTAAAAATAATTATAAAACAATATGTTTGGTTCTGGTATCAAATCTAAGATTTACTCCACATGCTCAGAACCAGTAAGAGTGAATCCTGAATCGTTCCATTATATTTTGTGAACTCGGAGTGAGTCAACAATCCTACTAGCGTTACTATTTCTATCCATATTGCTTATTGATAATATGTTCAATGTTTTAATTTTGGACGAACAAATTGAACAATGAAAAATGATTAACGGCAAGTATACAAACTTATGAGCTACAAAAGGTTAAAAATATTATTGCTTGATTTTTTGTTTGTAGATTTGTCACTTCAAGTAGGATCTTTAAATGTTGAACATTTTGACATGGATCAATGAAATTCGTCACTATGATATTTTATCACTAATTTGAGTTGTATTTAAGACTTATGTGTTTAATGTCCAGATATTGAAGTATTTACTTGGCCTACACACCTAGGGTAAGAAATTGTACTTATGATAAATTTCCTGAAATTTTAACATTGATTATAGATTAGCTCAGTTTGGTAGGACATTTAATATTTTTCTGTTTCATTTTGAGTTTTAAAATGCAATATTTTGTTTAAATTAAAGTAAACCAACATTTGCTCAACATGAATTGAGGTATACAAACTTATAAGTAATATTATTTAGTTTAAAAAATACTTGATTCACTAAATTTATTCGATTTTGATATAACTGGTTTTGAAAGAAACTTTTGTGTCAGTTCAGAAGTTAAATAATTAGTTGAATTTACTGGGGACTTTTAAAAGAAGTAAAGAGTAGAGAAAAAACTGAAATAAAACATAATATTGTAAATCATTAACTTACTTACAGTATTAAAAAAATAAAATCCAAAGTAATGGTTTCAACATAAACTTTTTTATTTCCAAACCCCTTGACGATTAAAATTTGTATTGATTAAAGGTATTTGTTTTTTTTAAATCTAATTACTTCAAACTACAATATCACTGCTTTTTATGAACACGTATTGTTATATTTATTATTATGGTCTAATATTGCAGACCGTTGACTTATTTATCCTATAGTTCAATGGTTTATGCAGTGGCCTATATATATATATTTTATATTATATACCGTGAAATATTAAATGTTCTATCCAAAGTCACATTTTTACTGCTGTTGATAATGCTATTATAAATATTTGTGACAGCGGCAAAAAAACAACTAGTATTTAAAAAACCTTATTATCCTAACTTTAATCGTAAGTAGGGACTTATAAAATTTTTTACCATCTTATTCATCCGTTTAGCTGTGTTTTTATATAACGAACATAATAAAATAAACAATTTAAATAAGTACCATAGACTAAAAACGATTTAACATCTAAAACAAATATCATCTATGGAATCGCAAATTCAAAATAATTGATTCCGGAAACTTCTATATTTTAACCCTTTATCATTTGGAAAGTATGTTTACCATTTTTGTAAGTAGTAATGAAAAGGAGTTTTTTGTTTTGTTTATTTACTAATATAAATAATGGTAAGTATACTTTTTAATGTCGCCAGATGGGTTTGTTCAACATCTGTACCATTAGGTAGGTACTATCAAATATTTTACTGTCCTTTTATTGATTTTAATGAAAATACCAATTGAAAAGTATTTTATTATTAATATTTAATGTAATTATGGAAGGTACATTTAAAGTAATCGCTCAAACATGTGTGCACTGTTTTAGTTATAGTTAGTATGTTTTGTATCACCTATTTGGTAAAATATAATATGTATTATATATATTACTGAACATAACATTATGTACCAATGTTATTATTATTATTATATTAATGACATAAAATATTAAAATGGTGTTTTATTTGCATCTGTTGGTCTTATTAGTTGGAGTATCATTCTAGTGGGCCTAATGCTAGAAAAGTGCCCATGTCAAATTTGTAAATTTATCCTGGATGAAGATTGCTTGTTTATTTCTTAGCATAAAAAAAACGGTTAAACAATATTTTGACTTCTGCATCAGATAAGCCACAATTTCATCAACCTAGAACACCTGACATAGGTATTCATAGCATTCAAATAAGGGATGTTTTAGAGTAATTTCTGGTACCTACATAAATCCAATTACCAAAAACTGACACAGGCACTAAACTTCTATCATTCCAGCATTAAATATTTCTGTCAGTTCCAACATAAAAAGTTTGAAGTATTTTTCACCATCATCTATTAATTTTTTAGTTATTACCACACACATCTCAACTAGACAGTCTAGACCAGAGGTTCCCAAAGTGGTCTATATGGACCCCCAGGGGCCGATATCGGCATGCTGGGGGTCCATGTCAGCGAGGAAAAAATTTGGGGGTCCACGAGATTCAAATGGGGGTGCATACGAGCGGAACCCCATTTACCTCAAGTCAACTTTTAGGAGTTCCGTAAATGACACAATAGACCTAACACAAATATAATAGACTGAGAAAGTACTTATTTGATGTTTGTATTTTTATATTTCGTAAAGTTGTTAATTGAGGTATATAAATAGAGTCTACGTTCCTTTTCTCGTCAGAATTAATATATTCAATCAAAACATTGCACATTGGAAGCCGCGAATTTTCCCAGTACCCCAACTTGTTTTTGAAAAACGTCCAGGGTAATAATGACGTTCAACATTTAAATGCACTTCACACAGACTTCAAAACTAAGTTTGAGGACATTTTGACAGTGGAAATGCAACGTTGAAGAATCGGATATCATGTGACAAGAAGAACTGACCGGAATAAGCACTGACAAAGAACTTAAGGGGCAGTTCTGTAGGGCTAGCTACAGAAAGAAATTCCAGTTGCTTATCTTGCTTCATTTTCATTTGGTGTAATACCCCACAAGGGCGCCAAGACAGAGCAACTATACCGCCACCCGATTGTGGGCAGGCAAGGGAATGGAATATTTTTAATAAAAAAATTAATGATTGTCACATGGGACGTTAATAGTTTTAGGAAAATTCAATATTCGGCAGGCAGGGGGTCTACGGAAAAAAAAATACTTGGCAAGTGGTCTACGGGGCAAAAAAGTTTGGGAACCTCTGGTCTAGACAGACTCTAGACTCTAGAGCCAGCGGGACTATAGCATGGCCAATTTTAAGAATGTTGAGAGGCTGAAGGAATGGGGAGAGGAAAGAGACGGGAAAGAGCAAAGTTGGTAAGTTCCTGACTACAGATTTAGTCACTAAATACTGTTTTTCAAGCAACGTTTAAATCGTGAGAGAAGGTATTTATCACTCTGGATAAAAACAAAGTTTGGCGTTTCCTCTTTCTGAAACATAAAAAAAGATAGATTCGAATTCTCCTAACAACAAAATATATATAAATAGCACTTGGTTTCAACTTGATTACCACAATAAATAACTATTTATGTTGGGGGAGATTGTAAACGATTCATTAAAGTTCCATTTTTTCTCAATAAAATTAATTTCTCACGTTAGGAAATATACATAAATTATTGAAATAACCCAAACTAAACCCTAAAATAAAGCCAGAATCTTAACGACGCGAGTGAAGCAGCCGTGCGCCCCTGGTTTATTGGACAGACCTGCGGTTGAATTTGCCCTATCGAATCTCTTACATAAAGTGGTAATCTAAACGACATAAGTGATGAAGTCGTGTAAAAACAATATTCGGCGCACGGCCCGGCGCAATGGACGGACCCAGGGTTGACTTTGCTCTAGCAGACTTAGAAAATCGATCTTTCCGTGAGGTTTATTTTAATTATTTCTGATGAAGTATTACTAAAATTTCAAATGTTTCTAGAGGGATCCCTCGGAAAGTTACTATTTCATAATTTAAGAAAATAAAATCCTGTGCTTACAGTTAATTTTATAGTTGAAAAACGTTTTATAAAAATTTCAAACTGTTTTGAGTAAAATATTTTAATGATAAGGTCCTGTTTTTATTAATCTTAAATATAAATAACTTACACCCGTAGGGATCTCTCTAGAAATATTTGAGATTTTAGTAATACGTTCATCAGAAATAATTAAAATGTGAGCGTCGTGCGAAACCCCATTATAAGCCTTAAAAGACAAAACGCCACTGCTAAGCATGCCTAAAGTCGTTTCAAGCAAAGTTTCGATTCTATATTTATAAGGTTCTCGACTTGCAAGCCAAAGGTCGCGGGTTCAAATCCCGATGCGAGCAATCAACTATATTTGATTCATTTGTGTTATTTCACAGTTTTCTCATTAAAAATAATATATAGTATATTTGCGGCACGTTCCAGAATGGAAGATACTTTCAGTATCGCCCTGGTGTAAGACTACCATTCAGAGTTGAAACGTTGCTTGAAATGTCTTTGGCCGTGTATAGTCAGGGCTGGCCCTATGCGGGCGCAACTGGAGCAGTCCGCTCCGGGCGACGAATTGTCTAGCCAAGACCTTGATAATAACCTAACACATTGCACTTGAGACTATTTTTCACAAATCGTCCGCAAAAAATACCAATACCTAATCCGAATATTATTGATTAGAGTGATCACCTACCTAGCTACCTAGGCGTCTATTGGTTATGACAACTGGCATCAAAGTTTTACTTGCGCCAGGCGCCGTGTGGCTCAGGGCCGGCCCTGTGTTTAGTGACCAGATCTGAGTAGCCAGATACTTCCCCACCAACCTCCTCTTCATCTCCTTCTCACCACTACCTTCATCCTCACAACATAATTGGTTTTATTTTGGCTATATAATAGGTACTTATGTACAAACTGAAATAAATGTAAACTGTCGATTTCCCGAAAATTAACATACCCCAATTGGGGACGACGCACGGTGGGCTGAAAATCGCCTTTCATAGACATAGAGACTTGAATTTTCAAGGGTATTTTTTTTTGCTAGAAATGGATTCTGCTGATTATTACTATGCTATAAAATGTCGTACGAAGAAATTGCGTGTACAAATGAAGGAGTTATAATTTTTTTAAGAAAAATTTGTATGGCGCTGACATTAAAAATGAGGCTATCTCTGGAATCATAAGGTTGGCCGTTCTATCTTTACACACAGATAATACTACTATTTATTTGTATTTTTTTGACATACTTCATATTGTGGCGCAAGGTGCGATTATATTTTTAAAAATCCTCAAAGTTGAACAAAACCCTTTTTAATGTTGATGATTCATTTTAATGCTTAAATGCTTTTAGGCTTGCAGTGTAAATAAAATATTGTAAACTAGACAAAGCATACTCATATGTAAAGCATTTAAGCATTAAAATGAATCTTCAACATAAAAAAGTTTTTTTTTCAACTTTGAGGATTTAAAAAAAAAAAATCACAAGTTTCGCCACAGTACAAAGTATGTCAAAAAAATACAAATAAATAGTAGTATATTTGTATGTAAGGATATAATGGTCAACCTTATGATTCCAGAGATAGCCTCATTTTTAATGTTAGCTCCATACAAATTTTTCTTAAAAAAATGATGACTCCTTCATTTGTACACGCAATTCCTTCATACAAAATTTTATAGCATATTAATGATCAGCAGAATCCATTGCTAGCCAAAAAAAATACCCTTGAAAATTCAAGTCTCTATGTCTATGAAAGGCGATTTTCAGCCCACTGTGCACAGTGTTTTGGCTTGCAGTGTAAATAAAATATTGTAAACTAGACAAAGCATACTCATATGTAAAGCATTTAAGCATTAAAATGATTCATCAACAAAAAAAAGATTTTTTTTCAACTTTAGGATTTAAAAAAAAAAATCGCACCTTGCGCCACAATATGAAGTATGTCAAAAAAATACAAATAAATAGTAGTATTATCTGTGTGTAAAGATAGAACGGCCAACCTTATGATTCCAGAGATAGCCTCATTTTTAATGTCAGCGCCATACAAATTTTTCTTAAAAAAATTATAACTCCTTCATTTGTACACGCAATTGCTTCGTACGACATTTTATAGCATAGTAATGATCAGCAGAATCCATTTCTAGCAAAAAAAAATACCCTTGAAAATTCAAGTCTCTATGTCTATGAAAGGCGATTTTCAGCCCACTGTGCGACGTAGTCTCACTGGCTTCAGATAGTTGGGACTCTTGTGCGGTTTCATATGAAAAAAATGGGTGACGGACACTGCACAGCAGTCTGTAACTTTGGCTAAAAGAGGAGGAAGCGAATGAGGAAGAAGTGCTAATCTCATTAATATCTCGAAAGTACACTTTTTCACAAACATGACATTTATTCATCATTTACATTAGTGAAACAAGATTTATCTGTGGAAATGTTCAGGAAGTTCCTACTTCCTTTTTTTGAGCCGACATTCTGTGGAAAAAAATCATTATGGGCTGCACCCATTGACTAAGAATAATACAAGTTTTTAGAGTGATAGCTCAGAACTTTAAGATTTGAAACTTATTTGTTTGAGTTGAAGATTAGTTTTATCTATTTAAAAATACGTAGGTATTAATTTCCTCTGGTAGAAATATTTTAGTATAGAATATACCAGGAGCACATAATAACTGAAGTGGTAAACGAATTATCAAGTATTATAAAAAAATTCTAGCAATTTTTTATATAATAGTCAAACTAACTCAATACTACATGCAAAATTATGGAAAATCTTCCAAGCACTACATGAAGATTGAAGATGTAACACTTTTTTATATACGCCCAAAAAACCACTTCATGCAATCCTCATAACTCTGGAACCATGCAGAATCATATCAATCAGGAATCGAAAATCGCTTAAAAAATTATATTTTATATTTCGTTCACCTCTTCAGTTTTTATGTAACCCTGGTATTTCTGGAACTAAATAATAATAATTTACCAAATGAAAGGTTTCGATATACGTCTGGTGTATGAAGCGAATTTTATTTATTTATTATTAATTAGATCTCTCCAGTTATTATGCAGCCCGGGTGTGTAGGTACTATTTAATATGAGTGTGTATTATTTATTAATTTATTTTAGCCATTTTGTACATCGAAGTTTACAAAAATATCTAATTTATTATTAATTAAAGATACACATTTTTAAATATATATTAAGAAAACAATTTTAAACTTTTTCCACTTGTTTTTATTTGACCGTGACCGGTTTCAGCCTGTTAGGGGCATTTTCAGACTGGTAGATCATCACCAGGCTGAAGATGGCCCTAACAGGCTAAAACCGGTCACGGTCAAATAAAAACAAGTGGAAAAAGTTTAAAATTGTTTTCTTTATATATATTTATAATGGAATTCCACCACGAAATAACAGTTTCAAATATTAAAATATTATACATTTTTGTTATTTATTGAATTTTTCCTTTTTATTAATATGGAAGAAAAACTGAAAATAACCGATTTTAATTTATTTCAAACTACACATAAACGTGTTTGAGGAAAAATAAGTACAAATTTATTTATAATTATAGTGAAGACAATTAAATTAAAAAAAAATCTTAAACAATTTGTTAACTGCAATATACGGAAGGTTTCCTAATATAAATGCTTTATTTGGACTTCAGGGAGATAAATAACGTTAATATTTCACTAAAACTTGAACATATCCATTGGAAAATGCTACAAAATGGTTTAATTTATCATGTCACGTGGTAAATGAAAGGAGATTCATCCCACGCCTTTGGTATCCACAATCATCTGTCAATATGGAGTGTCTGGAGTTTGAAGTCTAAAGTCTATACACTTAATCAGCATCCTAAAACAAGTGTCTGGATATAAAACTGGACTGACCATAGCTACATTAATTGAAGTGACATGACAGGGCGAATGAACAGTTCGATTATCTATATTTAAGTAAAAGCCGGTGGCAGTGGTCAGTTTTGAAACAGTAATGAAACTGTGATTATCAGTGATGAAACATGCGATGAAATCTCTGAAGAAACCTGTCATGAAACCTGTGATGAAACATGCAATGAATTCATAGATGAAACAGTGGTGAAACAAGCGATGAATTCAACGATGAAACCTGTGATTAAACATGCAATTAATTCACTGACGAAACCTGTGAAAAACACGCGATGAATTCACAGATGAAACATGCGATGAATTCACTGATGAAACCTGTGATGAAAACAAGGTATGAATTCAATAAATAAAGCAGTGATGAAACACGCCATGAAATCACTGAAGAAATCAGCAATGACACCAGTGATGAAACATGAGATGAATTCACTGATGAAACCTGTGATGAAAACAAGGTATGAATTCAATAAATAAAGCAGTGATGAAACACGCCATGAAATCACTGAAGAAATCAGCAATGACACAAGTGATGAAACATGAGATGAATTCACTGATGAAACCTGTGATGAAAACAAGGTATGAATTCAATAAATAAAGCAGTGATGAAACACGCCATGAAATCACTGAAGAAATCAGCAATGACACCAGTGATGAAACATGAGATGAATTCACTGATGAAACCTGTGATGAAAACAAGGTATGAATTCAATAAATAAAGCAGTGATGAAACACGCCATGAAATCACTGAAGAAATCAGCAATGACACCAGTGATGAAACATGAGATGAATTCACTGACGAAACCTGTGAAAAACGCGCAAATTCATAGATGAAACAGTAATTAAACATACGATGAATTCACTTATGAAACGTGTGATGAAAACAAGGTATGAATTCAATGAATAACATGAAACCAGCGATGAAATCGGTGATGAAACCAGTGATGAAACATACGATGAAGTCCCCACTCAAGTCGAATTTCGAATTTCGTATAAAATTATTGTACGTAGGACCATGAGTAAGGAGTAATGTTGTAGGTACCCACTGGTAAATAAATGGGTTTATAGGAACTCATTTGTTATATGTATTGGTAAATCATAGACGGTGTACGAATTAATTTTGCTCAAAATTGTTGTCAATTCACTCAAGTGCTGGTGCTGGTGAGTGGTGAGGCAGATTATTACCAACTTAAATATCCCTAATATAATTGTCTCTTTATCTCTGTTCTAATATATCTTCTGTTACCTTGAATTATAATAATCTTGTTATATTTTTGAAGATAAATAAATAAATAAGTAAAGCTCCAAGCTTAAAGCATTACGCTTAGAGATCCAAGCTTAAAGATTCAAGATTCTAAAGCACCAATTTTAAATTTTAAATCTCGAAGCCTAAAGCACCAATTTTAAATTTTAAATCTCCAAGCCTAAAGCACCAATTTTAAATTTCCAAGCCTAACTAAAGCACCAATTTTAAATCTCCAAGCCTAAAGCACCAATTTTAAATTTCCAAGCCTAAAGCACCAATTTTAAATTTTAAATCTCCAAGCCTAAAGCACCAATTTTAAATTTTAAATCTCCAAGCCTAAAGCACCAATTTTAAATTTTAAATCTCCAAGCCTAAAGCACCAATTTTAAATTTTAAATCTCCAAGCCTAAAGCACCAATTTTAAATCTCCAAGCATAAAGCTCCAAACTTGAAGATCCGCCTCCGAAGGAATTTTTGGGAAGTTTTTGGAATCGAACCGAATGACACGACCAAGTGAATCAGATACTTGAGTCGGGCCATGTCAAGAGTCAGAATAATAGAACAGTGTGTATGAGACGATGTATGAATGTGAATGAGGCAAGTGGTGTGACCGAGTTGTTTGGCGGTCCGTCTTCTCTGCCTACCCCTGTGGTGAAACGGCGTGATGGTTAGTTAGTTAGTTTGTGTGTTTGGGTTTGGCCTTTATATAATAAATTCCCCGGCTTTATATTGTCCGGATTGATAGAAAAAAGGTTTTCCTCAAAATTTATATCAGAAATCCGGAAAACCATCTTTAACACTCTCCATATTGTACCACACATAAATTACTGTAGCAGCATTCTATTCTTATCCAACGACGGTTTAATGAAACAAATGACAATTCTACAAAATAGAGCAATGAGAACGATATTGAAGAAAAATAGATACACAAAAATTAAGAACATGTTGAAGGAGTTAAATATCTTGTCATTTAAACAATTTTTTTTTTTTTTTTTTTTTTTTTTTTTAATTATTTTTTATTTTTAATAATAAGTTTACATGGTATATAATTCATTTTACATCTTGTATTATTTTACTACTCTTCCATTGAAAGCATTTGCTTGTGTATGGAAGGGGAGTGTACATAAATGTTGTTGTTAGTTAGTACTTAATATAATTCTTTTTACATAAATGTATGTTTGCTGTAGTATTTTTGTTGATAGTAGTGATGGATAATATATTAATTTATTAAATTTAAAAAAGAAAGGAAGTTATGGAAAACTAAGGATATTTGTGAGATTAATTAAATGACAGTAGTTTTTTTTTCAGAATATTTTTAAAGTGTCTTTTGACAGAGAGCAGTATTCGGGTTTTATCATTAATGCTTCTGATTTCTTCTGGTAGACGATTGAAAAAAGTTAAAAATTAGAAAATTAATATATATATTTTTAAGAATTAGAAACTTTCTGTCGATAAAAAATCTATATTTAATTTACTATGCCTTAGTTCAATCCACTTTACAATACGCTATTATTAGTTGGGGATCCGCGTATAAATGTAACCTTCTTCCAATTGAAATTATACAAAGAACAATTATTAAAATTATATTAAAAAAATCCTTTGACTACCCAACAGAACGCCTGTTTGAAGAATTTCAAGTACCTACATTTAAAGACCTATATATCAAAAACTCATTAATCCAAATTATAAAAGAAAAAGATAAATATCAATTTTTAAATGAAAGCAGAAATTTTAAATTATTTACTTTAATACCATATTTTTAATCTACAAGATAATCAATGGCCATACGTCTAGTGAATTCCTAAGAAAAATTGATAAACTACAGAACAAACACACACATGAGACGAGGAAAATAAATTAATTGAGACTCCCCTTCAGGAAAAAAACACAGAGTCAAAAGTCATTGATGTACGGAGCGTTGAAGATATTTGGAGAGCTACCAGAAGAAATAAAATCAGAAGAAAACATGAAAACATTTAAAATTAAATTACGAAAATATGTGATTGATTCATTTTAAATGTGTTACTATAATTATATGTATATGTATATAATGATTGTATTAGGACATAGATAACTATGTACCTACTTAAAATACCGCAATAAATAAATAAACAATAAATTCATAATGTCACATTTTTGTGTTCTGTGAATATTTTTTCTTCCTTAAAAACATTTAAAAATGGGTTCCATACATTAATGTGTTGTAATTAGTCAATGGTTCCACAGAATTAAATAAATAACATCACGAATTCGAAGGTCATTGACCCCTAGTCATGAAAAAATATTAGTATAGTATTTATTTTTAGACCACGATAGGACAATATCGTTATGTATAAGTAATCAAATGTAAATATTGTTTTGTATATAAATAAGCACTCCTTAGACTTCTTCTCTACTAGACTGGCCCTTCCAACATTAGAAATTGATTTTGATTGAACCCATTATCGTATATATCGTCAATTCGAAAGACAACCATTCATATTTTTTTCTTCTTTGTTAGGTAGTATTTCTTAAAATAATTTTATCTCGAATAAAAACTAAAATATGTCGTTTTGGTTGTAAATTTTAAATCGTCATAGAAAATTTATTCAACACAAAAATGAAATCAAAATTTACATTCTTTACCGTAATTTTATTCTAGATTATTTTCGAGAATAAAACAAAAACTGAAAATACTCTACTGTTCCAGAACATGTGATTTATAACCCTCTTGTTTCTATAGATGGCCCCTGTGGTCGAGGTGTATTCGAAGGTCGCGGCTTCAAATCCCGGCGTGCGCAAGTAAATTTCATTTGATGGATTTTGTGTTATTTTCAGAGATGTGCAAAATGGGTACCCAAAACCATTTGAAATGCAAAATGGAAATGGGTCAAAACTTTTCCATTTGAAAATGCAAAATGCAAAATGGTTTTTAGAAAAGCATTTCAAATGCAAAATGCAAAATACCTATTTTCAAAATGCATTGAAAATGCAAAATGGTTTCTCAGGTCAAACAATCAAAATAATTGTAGAATTTTTAAACAATTTTGTCATTTAATAATGGACATCAATGTAGAACAAACATATTACATGATGGTAAATCCAAAAACACCACGACTACGGATTATGAAACCACAAAAAATTTGCGCGGGACTAATGTTGTCAACGTAAAAACATAGAAACTGCTATCTCACATTTAATATTACAGCGTCATGGCCCCATGTTCAGTATTTTTTGTAATGGTATCACTCAATTGCCAGGTCTCCTACCAGGGAGCAACTTGACAAATTTAAATTATCTCTCATAGCGAGGTTGAGGACCGACTGATATTTGGGCTTATGATAAAAAGATGAGTGGAGATAGTAGAAATGTTGCAAAAAAGCATTTAAAATGGAAAATGCATTGAGAAAAGCATGTAAAATGCAAAATGCATAATGGTTTTTAGAAAAGCATTTAAAATGCAAAATGGAAAATACCCATTTTGCGTTTTGCATTTCCATTTGAAATGGATTTATTTGAAATAAAGCACATCTCTGGTTATTTCACAATTTATTCATTTAAAATAATATATGTGGAAGATACTCTCAGTATCGCCTTGATGTAAGACCACTATTTAGAATTGAAACGTTGCTTTAAATGGCTTTAGTCATGTTTGGTGACCAGGGCTGACTAGCTAGGTACTACCATACCTTAATCTTCCGTATCTCCTACTCCTACCAACTACCTTTAGCCTCACAACATACCCCAATTGGGGATGACATAATCTCACTGGCTTCAGGCAGTTGGAACTCTTGTGCAGTATTATAAAAAAAACAAATTTCTCAAATTCGTTTTTTTTGTAAGAAGATTTTCAGCAAATCCGTGCGGCTCACGGCCAAACTGAAATTTCCTGAAAAATTCATACAAAAAATTGAATTATCTAAAATAAAATTGTTTTAGACTGTCGAATTTTTCAAACTTACCACTCTATCACATTCAAAGTCACGAGTCGCCACTGTTCCCAACCTTATCTTTCCCTTCTCTTTCCATTTTCGTTTCCTTCAGCCTGACTACTAACCCCAATTGGAGTTGCAAAAGTCTCACTGGCTCTGGATATTTCGGAGCATTTGGGACTCTTGTGGAATTTGACTTTAAATTTGAATTTGCATTTGACTCTTGAATCAAGTGGCTCCAGATACCACCGACTGATCTCCACCATTTTTCCTCCACAGTACACAAAGAAGAAGAAATTGAATCAGACCCAAATCTAAACAGAAATCGTCTTTTTTTTCACAATTGAACTTTGTGGAATATTTTACGGAACACGTGTTCATGCAGCTGCGCTTCTCCTGATAAATACAGGGTTTTCCAATAAGAAGTGTTATTTTGATATTCAAAAACAAATGCCATTTTTTAATATAAATGATCGAATGTTTATTTCATTATAAAGAGGAAGGTATGCCGTTAATAGTGACAAATAACATCAATCAAATGACCACCACGACCACGCCTACAGGACCATATCCTTTTCATGAAATTTTCCATAACCAAATCGCAAAGTGGCTGCCTTATGTCCTCGATAGCCTCACGAATTCCATCTTTGAGGTCTTGAATCGAATTGGGCTGTTGGCGTAGACCTTCTCTTTCACGTGGCCCCAAAGGAAGAAGTCGCAAGGTGTTAAATCACAAGATCTCGGTGGCCAATTTTATTGTGATCACCTCTTCGAGAGATAACACGGTCCGGAAACTTTTCCCGTAAAAGATCAATGGTTACGTTGCTTATGTGGCACGTAGCGCCGTCTTGTTGAAAGTAAACGTTGTCCAGATCAATACCATCCAATTCCGGCCATAAAAAAATCATTTTATGGCCGGAATTAAATACACATAACATCTCTTATTGGAAAACCCTATATAATGATGAAATTCGAAAATATTAGAACACGTTTTCCGACATCCTCATAACGCTTTCATTCGTGTTATACTGGTAGTTAGGAAATCGGAAATAGGATTTTTAATAAATTAGTAATATTTTATATCAGTAAGTTTTATACGTGTAAGAGGAACGTTGTTTTTATATCTTCAGGTAATGCGTTAAGCATTTCGATGTGATGTGATTCCCGGCTTAAGGGGGGGCTAGGGTTAATTCGTACGAAAAAAGGCATTTTTTTGTGAATTTTTTGTGACAACACAGTTAAAATTTCTTAATTAAATCTAATAGGACAGTAAAGTATGACATTTTAAGAATGTTGTATAAAATTTTTACGGAGAAATATTAAAAAACACGGCAATTGCAGCAATTATTCGGACTTGTCTCAAAAAAAAAGTAGAATGGCGGTGCCCCTCATAACTCGGTGCTGGGTCATCTGAAATCAAAAAATCAAAGTTCATTCGTTAGATAATAGTTTTTTTCAGGTAACCATGGGAGGGTTTTTCGAAATTTTAAAGAAATAAAATTTTAGGGAAAAACGCTATTTTTAGTGAAAAAAATCGGCTAATTTGTTATTGTAAAATAATAATTATTAACAAATTTGAAAAAACTCTCCAGCGTTACCTCGTAAATTATGTACAGAAATAGTTTTCAAAATTTAAAAAGGATCGGTGCAGTAGTTTTGAAGTTATGACGGTCACGGACTTTGAAAACGTGAGTTGTGGGAAAAACGCTATAAAGTTTTGAACACTAAAAAATCTGGTATTAAAAGTTTATAAGCAAATTTTATCGGCTTACCTCACACTGAATCATCAATGCCAGGTCCATAAAGGATGTTGCTATCATCCATGATGTCTAAAGCACCTTTTTGCTCCTGTCTACGACGAATCCTGCCTTCTTTAGTTTGTTTCTCAGCTTCCTGCTCTGCTCGGCTTATACGTATGGTCGGGTAGGGATTAAAATCCGACAGGTATAAAAATACTCGCAACTTCGTCAATTTTGCTCCAATCAACTTGAAATTTGAACACAATATTCTTAACATATTAAGAATTTATTTAATTTTTTTTTTTTTAAATGCAAAAATAATAAATTTAAAACCCTAGCCCCCCCTTAATCGACCCTCATGTGTCATTCTATTTCTGTGCATTTAAATAGTTATCGATCTGTTGTTAAAATCTTCTGTTTTCCAAGTCGTGACTGCTGACCTACCATAGTTCCATGCTGCTGACTAGTTAGCCAGATTTTCCAGATTAATTATTTGAACGCAATCATTAGATCGTTTCGCATGCGTGTAAATTAAAACCTACCGTTGTTGACTTACGCTGAAGTAGCCACAAATCTCCCACCACTAAATTAGTGAACGAATTAATGGTATCTCGTCTCAAATGTCAGTTTTCAGTTTAGATTGTGCTACAGCGGAGTGAGACCGCATTGTGCGGCACGCAAATATAAGACAAGCCTCAAAATGTGCTTCAAAATGTTCTTTAAATTGTGCTTCAAAATTCTGTAGTCAAACACGAAACATTCAAAGCCAGCTAAATTAGAATAGTTGAATACTTAAAAACGGAGTTCGCCCATTTTCGAACTGAAGTTTTTACTTCAGGTAATTATAATGTGCTTCGATTCACTGTAATCAGAAATACAACATTAAAAAGCGGCCAAAATCGAACATTTGACTATTTATAAAAGTAATTGCCTGCTTTTCATAAATTTAAAACGCCCCTTCTAAGGCAAAAATGTGCTTCGAGCTACTGTTTTAAAACAGCTAATATCGAACTGTTTTTTAAAAATTTAACTCACTCGCAGCTAAAATATGTGCTTCAAATGACTGTACCCAATAAAAGGAATTCAACTATTTTATAACACATACAAAATAACACGTTTTCAAGAATGTGATTCTACAAAGTAATTCACTTTTTAAACTTTAAAAAAGAATTCACATATTTTATAAAAAAAACACAAAAATAACACCTTTTCTAGAATGTAATTCCTTTTTTAAACTTTAAATAAGAATTCACTTATGTTATAAAAAAACTACAAACAAAATAACACCTTTTCTAAAAAGTAATTCGTTTTTTAAACTTTAAAAAAGAATTCACCTTATTTTATAACAACATAAATAAAAAAACCACCTCTACTAAAATGTGATTCTAATTACTATTATAAGACAACACGAATCATTGAAAAAATGAATTTAATAACAGTTTAAAAACAAACCTTTATTAAAAACGCAATTTCTAGAAGATATTTTACATTTAAGCAGCAAATGTTTTTATTTAATCACTGAGACGTTCGTTTTATGTTTCTTTTATCTTTCTTTGCATTTGCGAATATTGACGACTCGAGATATAATTTATGACAATAATCATTTATTCATACGGCGCTCGAAATGACGGAATAAATCATTATTTGATACGTGCTTCTGTGACGAGATGATTCTGCTTAGCAACTGGACAACTAGAAACTTAAAAAGGCTTAAGGTTAAACACGATGCTCTTTATATTCTACGTGTTCATAGATGGCGTTAATTAATTTATTTTATTAAAATAAGCTTTTTGCTAGGTATTGCTTTACAAAATTAAGACCAATTATTTGTTTGCGCCGTACATGTGCAATATGAATATGAATAAATAGTTTTGTCTGTAAAAAACTCAATTCTTTCAAGAAAGGCATACAAAAACAATATTGGATTAAATTGTCTACACAATATTGTATTTGTACGCCTTTTTCAAAAGCATTGAGTTTTTAAACGACCAAAAGTATTTATTCATATTAATATTATGAATATACGAGCGAAAACAAATAATTTATCTTAATATTGTAAAGCAATACCTTACAAAAAGCGTATTTTAATAAAATAAATTAATTACCGCCATCTATGAACACGTAGAATATAACGAGAGTCGCGTTTAACCTTAAGGGTAAACATAAAATAATACATTATCAGCTCTTTCATAGACGGTGCTAATTATTTATAATTTTTTGCAAGGTATTGCTTTCCAATATTAAGACATTTTACGCTATAAAATTTTAACACGAATTATTTGTTTCCGCCCGTACTAATTAAAAATGTAAATAAATTGTTTAGTCCGTATAAAAACCCAATTCTTTCAAGAAAGGCATACAAATACAGTATTGGATTGAATCATCTAGGCCAGAGTTACTCAAACTTATTGCTCCACGAACCCTTGTTTAAGTTTTCAGACGATCGCGAACCCCTAGGCCCAAATTAAAAGAAAATCTACCTGTAGAAGAAAATATGGTTTTTCATTTCAATATTTTTATTAGTTATTACACATAGGTTAGTTTACTGCTAAAATATAATCTTACATACAGATAAGTTCCGTAGTACATGCATAGTTACACTCTGAACACGAAAAAGGTTTTTCTCCACTGTGAATCGTGCTGTGGATTTTTAAATATTCCTTTCGAGAAAAAAAAAACAATTCTTTAGCAATATTGTATGACTTTCCAGTCTTTGCGATTTTATATGCTACAAGGAAGGACGCACGTAAATATTCAGAGTTAGTAGCCAAGTGTAAGGTTTTTTCATAGTCTTTTTTGATGAATCCCACTCTTTCTTTCTAAAGGTTTGTCTACGTACTTTGGATGTTTTGTCTCCAAATATCTTCGTAGAAATGATGGTTTCATCGAGCTATTTGCAAGAACTTCTGAACATAAAACACACTGTGGCTCTGGGTATTGAGATTCTTCTTTGCACGTAAATCCTATTTTCAGATACTTTTTTTATATTACTTCTTTATGTTATTTTTTTATGTAGATATCCCACTGTATAGCACTCAGTTCTCAACAGTTTTTTCTATGGAATTTGAAGGATTTCTATTAGTAGTCATTACACTGACGTCACAAACCATTAATATTAGGAATGTCACAAAATAGGGTCGGAGATATGCCCCCTGCGAGCGCGCTTGCCAGCCAACCAGCCGCCATTGCGTAAATCTTTCCGCGAACCCTCTGCCGTCTAAAGGCGAACCCCTAAGGGTTCCCACATTGAGAACCCCTGATCTACGCAATATCGTATTTGTATGCCTTTCTTGAAAGAATTGAGTTTTTATACGGACAAAACTATTTATTAATACTCACAATAAGCATGTACTGGCGCACATAAAAGCCATGTTTTTTATTTTATTTATTTAATTTATCATGTATTTTTCGTGTTTTATTTTTATTTTACAAAAAAAGTGTCTAATTTCCTCTACGCTAGGAGTTCACCCGTGTTGTGGAAAACATTTTACAAGGGTAACAATTCTAAATCAAAAAAAATTACAGCAATGCAAGTTCCAATAATAAAAAAAAAATGTAAGAAAATCATATATGGAATTTAAAAAAAGTACTTGTGTGGGCTTAATATACATATTTGAAAGATTGCAACCAGTTCCGTACAAGTATTTAATATTAATTTATTAAGAACTTAAGGGTACGTTATAATCTAAGCGGCATTACTTTTTTTAATGGAAATAAAATTTTGTAAATTATGCTTTAAAATATTAAAAGTACTTATTTTTTTGAATAAAAACTCAGTTCTGTCAAGAAAGGTATTCAGATACAATATTGTATCGGTGATTCAATCCAATATTGTATTTGTATGCCTTTCTTGAAATAATTAAGTTTGTGTACGGACAAAAGTAGTTATTCATAATAATTCATATTCATAGCGTCCTTGTGGTGATTTTGGACAAAAACGCCGCTGTAAATATCATATTATTATATTGCGTAAGTACTATAATTATACAGGGTGTCCGGAAACTCGTAGTACAAGCGGGAAACTGGTGAATCTACATCACATTTGGAGTCGATTTTGTAGTATATTTTTTTTTTATTTGAGCTTTCGTTATCGAGTAAATCGAGTTTGAAGTTGATTTTTTTTTTTTTTTTTAATCAAATTCTTATAAATTATTACTGAAGATCAAAGTACCCAACTAATTAAAACTATTTGAAAGTAAAACAAATGAAGAAACTCGGATTTGAAGCATTATTTTGAAATCACCCTTCATTTAACCCGGTGTAATCATAAAATATTTCTGCTCTGCAGGGTTAAAACATCTGTTATTCAACCCTAAACACCAGAAAAAACTTTAACTCTAAAATAGCCGAAAAATATTTTTTTTTGGTTTTTTTTTTTTTTTTGAAAATGCTCAAATCAAAAAACTTTATGTTTTTTTTGGGTTCCCCATGTGGTGTAGATTCTCCAGTTTCCCGCTTGTACTACGAGTTTCCGGACACCGTGTATAATTCGTCTTAAGGCGAAGCTTAATGCTAAATCACTGTTTTTCTTCTTAATCTTTAAAACGAATTGGTGTACATTAAGAATACCAAAAAATACGCTTTAGATAAATTGAAGGTTTTACTATCGTTTCGCTTGAAGAGTACAAATAAAAATTAAATTACTCAATAAAAAATATAAATGTAAACTACAATTTTTTTTCAATAGAAATGTATGAACGCATAAAGGAAACAATTTTTAAAAGATACATTATTATGGCTTATCTGTGACAGTTTCACTTATTTAAATTTTTTGCTTTCTTATAAAATTATTTACAAAATAAATAAAAACCAGTTTTGTGCTTGAAATCGAACGGTTCTAGACCCCGTTTGTCAAGCGATGTTAATACCTATTACCTACAATATAAGGTATACCAAGAATATACACATTTTTGGCTTGTAGCTTCCTCTTAATATTTTAAAGCATATCTTGAAAAAAAATCATAAAATAATTCCTCTAGAAATCTTTTGAATAATGTAAATATATATGTATAAATTCTGTCTGCATTTACAATTTTTTCGATTTATAGTGTTAGATCTTCGATTTATAGTGTTAGATCTTCGATTTATAGTGTCAGATCTTCGGTCGGATATAAGATTTTGTAATGCCTTTAATTGGCCGTTAGAAGGAGACAATGAAATAAATTGGTAAGATTTTAAAATTAGAACATAAATAAATTTTAAAAGTTTGCGTTTTTAGTAGACTATGTTATTGAGAAAACAAGGGAAATTAACACAAAATACACAGTTCAAAACATTTAATAATATTGACAGTAAATACATAAATTTCCACGTGTTAATTCGGCGTAATATTCTTGATAAACTTGTTGATTAAAATGTTTGAGTTTTGGGGAAATAATCCATTTAACGTTTTACTCCTTTTTAAGCGAACGTTCCGGACTCTATCCAGTTTTGCAAATAACTGAAGAAACAACGTTAATTCAAAGTTATTGTTAAATTAATAAAGTTATAAGTTATGACATTAACATTAGCTAAGACAATCTTAAATCATTTCCAAAACAACACAAAAACATATTTTAAAAAAGTGTGTGAAAGAACTTTAATACACGTATGTGAAAAATTTGCGGCGTTTTTTCTGGACGAAAATTATCATCTTTTGAGCGAAGAACGATGGGTAAGTGAAAAGGGATATATATTTAATTTTTATTTTCAAACTGTTAATGATATCTGTGATGGTGGTCATTTGTAAAATTGTTTTTTAAACTCTCAAGAATCTGGCATATTGTACGTAATATTTCTTGAAGACGCTGTCAGAAAGTTTCGACTGAGAAGACGCTGCCAGAGAATTTGTGTGAAATCCAAATAAATGGAATATTTCTGAACGTATCAGAAAAAAACTGTTTTTAAAAGTTGTTGAAATACGCTTTATAATGTTATTATTAGTATCAAACGTATAATATTTGAAAAACATATTTTTTTTTTAAATGGCTCACCTTACGTTTTTACGTCTAAACACTTTCGTCTTAAATAGTATAAAATACAGTCGCTATCCGTGTCTGTCTGTTTATGCGCTTAGTTCTTCTAAATTAAGCAACGGACTTTGAAAGGGTTTTCACTATCATTTAGAAAATTTCTTCTGGAAGGTGTGGAGTCAAGAACTGTCAGCCAGCCTTAAATAATATTTTAATACGGAAACACTGTTTCACGGATGGCAACCCGTAAACACAGCTCGCTAGTAGTTCCGTACCGACCAACATTCCTGTTTCTCCGGTCTACCTTGGCAGTCGACATTTCTTGATTCCTACTAAATCCTTCTGATATTAACTTCGTGTTATAGTGTAACGTGTTTTCATCAAACTTAAATTATCAACTACATCTTTTTACTTTATCACAACCTACACTATACACATTAATTGGCCGCTATAAAGGTAAGTATAATAGAGCCAAAAAGGTTTATATATAGGATATCTACATGCATATTATATTTATAGAATGTAGAGAAAAATCGATGTCTATCCTAGAATTCACAACCTCAAAACTTTACTCCAAACGATTCACAACATAAGATGTAAGACGATGGTACATCGTTGTCTCCCTGATCCAGTCTCAACGGCTTCAGTTTAGTTGCTGAGCAATACGAAAATCTGTAGCATCTCTGATAGCAGTAGTGCCACCACTTGAGCGGCTACGTCAGCAGTGGCGTCCATTTTAAGGGAGTTAATTTTCTAGTACTAATTATTCACGTGTATCCTCTTCAACGTTCGGATAGCGAATGACCTACATTTGACTTAAACTGCTCCGTTTATAGCCCAGGAAGATGACACAAGTTGTGGCGCCTCTAAAGAGTAGGTATATACGCAACATTTTTTTAACGTCCCGTACTCGGAAAATTTGTATCGTTTATGAAATGAAACTATTGTCTGATAAGAGGTTGTTAAATGTACTTTTAACTGATATCAATATTGTTTGTGTTATGTTTGGCTCGGGGAAATTTACGCTTGAAACTTATTTTCGAAGATGCACAATTTTTGTGACGCCGAGTGTGGTTTATTCGATGATTCTCTCAAGTTTCACGGTTTGAGTGTAAAACACGGTAATTATAATTAAAAATATTTAATTCAGTTGTGTGTCTGTAACTCAAATTCAATGAACTCTAGAAATTAACTTCGCTTTGATTATCAAAATAGGAACTGACTGTGGGAACAATTCAATGAAAATGTCTATTTTTTAAATATGTTTTTCTTGGGATATGGATTTTCGATTTTCACGGCCAAAAGTATTATAGTGATTTATTGTTGAGGCATTGTGCCTTGGTGAGCTACCTCCTTCTTTAGCCAACGTTTCGGAGAGCATTACAGCGTCCATCATCATGGCAGATGTGTAATTAAAGATTGTTGTGAAGTGTGTGCTTACTAAACTCAGCCATACTGACAAATCGGCATTTGCCGAGCTTTAATGCTGCCCGTAGTAAGCGTTCAAAGATGGTTTGAAAGGGAGATATGTAAATATGAATGTTAGAGGGAGCGAGCTAATATCGCAAAAATCTCTCGTCAAATGCATAAGCTGCATTTAACGATACACTGTGATTTTTTTCATGCCTATAACATATTAAATAACAGAACAAAACGTGTCTTAAATAATTTTCGGAGCTTATTTCCGATTTTTTTATATCGAGGGAATTTCATATAATTAACGTTTCGGCATAACCAATCTTCAAAAATAACCTTTTTTGGAACTTAAAAACTTTAAGAGTTAACGAGAAACTTGTTATAAATCGGTAGAAATTGGGTATGCAGGGGATTAATTAAAACCAGCCATTGGATTTATTCTCGAAGTCCCGAGAAGACCCAACACGCAGAAATCACTCCAGATGTTGTAATTTTTAATTTTTCGTAATTTTAAGTCACGAAAAGAATAAATGTTGTAGCGCTATCATTTTTTTTTATTAGGTACAATATTTTTTACAATTCAAGTTTTCCAGTAATGTAGGCCTCACTGGGTGGCTTGCCCGTGCTGAGGCCTTCATTTTATAATATGAAAATATAAACTACATAATACATTCAATGAGAAAAATTATACATTTAAAATTAAAAATACATAGTAATATATTTAAAATTAAAAAAATAGTACATTGAAAAAAATCTTGTGTGTTTGTGAGTGATGTGTGTTTATATTGGTTTTGTGTGTTACGTGTAGGTTTTATTTTTATTTTATGCTATGAAATTTTGGTAATATTGTCTTTTTTGTTATTTTATCCATTTTGTAATTTTGTGTGTGAATTTATTTTTATTTTCCTCAATTTTAATTTCAAGTTTTACACTGTTGAAAGCTTTTATTGCATGGTATTGGTAGTGTCTTTGTCCAAAGCTTGAATTTACTGTAGGAGTTTTTATGTTTTCTTTGTACGCTTGTCTAACTGGTCTGTTAGTGTTATTTTGTGTATTGGTGTTTAAACATTCGTGTATTTTTATGGTGTTTGTGTTGTTTTTAGGCTGTCCCGTGCTATTTATACTGTATGTTGTGAATTTTGTCTTTGATATGTTAAGTGTAAGTATGTTTGAGTCTAGCCATGTTTTCACTTGCGAGATTCCCAAATTCGCTATGTTATATACATTATTCCAATCCTTAGATTTGAAGAGTAAAATTGTTAAAATTGTCAAATTAAAATTATTGTTATCAAATTAAAATTGTCAAATCAAGTGACAATATTAATTTTTTTGTTATGTGTTCAACATATCTGCCCTGATGATGGACACTGCAATGCTGTCCGAAACGTTGGCTAAAGAAGGAGTTAGCGCAACACGGCATAACACCCCAAAAACGAATAACAAAAATACTTTTGGCCGTGAAAATCTTAAATCATATTTGACAATATTAAATTATAAATTTAAATTTAAATTATAAATTTAATATTGTCACTTGATTTGACATTTTCGATAAGTGTCTACTTTTATCCCACTAACATTTAATCTGTTTTGCGTCATTTGGATTAATGATACCGATGTGCAAAAAATTACAAATAAAACTAAACACGCAACCGAATTCATGCAGCCTGACGAAGGGGTCACCTGGTATCGCCGGGTTAGGCAGATAAAATTTATAATCGCAACCGGAATTCAAAATTGTAACCAGTAAAAAAAAGTAACTGACGGTCCTTGCAAATATAGGATAAGACGGATAATCGCCGAGTTTTTGTACACTTTATTCATATACAGGGTGTTAAGGGAAGCAATTGACTTACTTTAACCAATTTTTCATGACATTATTTAGAGTAAAAAATATTTTGGTCTCCGGTGACTTTATTTGTTAAAAAATTTTTCTTCAAAACCAAAAAAAATATTTCACATGCAATCGCTGGTCATGCAGCCAGGTAACCGATCAAACCAACACCCGTTCCCTAACTGTCCAATACCTATTGTATTTTTTAAAATGTTTTTTTTCGAAGAACAAACAAAAGTAGGCGAATCAAGAGTTGATTGTAAAATATTAATTTTGAACTTTGAAGTTGTCACAACCATGGTTGGAGATGGTGAACATGGAGTAAGGAAGGAATCCGACTTACCCCTTTGATGTTCTTCAAAGATGATGATGGTATGATTTAACTGACAGGAGATGATTTCACGCACAAGCTTCCATAACATCCAGGCTGGATACGAAACACACTGAACCGAATATGCTCACTGCACAGGCCTTCTACCCTGAGTCGATATAAATAACAGCACTGATCACAAATAGATATTCATCAAACAGGCTCCATCAATAAATTGGTTTGACAGTCGCTTTTACTGTTGTAAAATGTCAAACACACACGTGGGTATAGTCAGATAATGTCAATGCAAGGACAATGTTAAAGGAAGATTAATAGTTGCGTCAGCAAAAAGAGTCACAGGAGACGAATATTTTATTGGAGTTTTTACTCTAAATAATGTCAGGAATCACTGGTTAAAGTAAGTCAATTACGTCCCTTAACACCCTGTATATTTTTATCTTTTTGTGGCACTTTTAATTTAACCCCTAGAGCCCAGACAAAAGATAATCAAGGTATCAACATATTACAGCTCGACATTCAACACAACTTTAAAAAGTGATAAAGTCACTAAAAGCGATGAAAAAAAACTAAAGTATGAACCTTACCCAAGTAACCTATTTAACCTTCTAAAAAAAATATAATACAGGCATATTATACTCATAGAAAGTAGAGAAAAGTCGAGTAATGCTAGTTTATAATAACACAATGTGAAAGCTTATTTTATCACTTTTCGGAAGCAGTTTTTAGTTTTTGGATACGTTTAGAAATATACCATTTATTTGGATTTTCTTGAGAAGCGGAAATACACACACATTCTCCGACTCTTTGACAACAACTTAACGTAACGGTCAATTTGCCAGAGGCCTGAAGGATTATATTCTATGAAGTAGGTATATGCCAAAATGTCTGAAAATAGGTGCAGTTTGAAAACAGTGAAGTCTTCATGTGCATATTGTATCACACTTCTTCAAACTGATTCGTGGACGGTTTGAAAATCCGACTATCATGGAGAGTATTAGTCTCTATGTTCCTGATACTTATCTCCATCACCGACAGCATAGACTGTTTTATCTCCCGGCCTGCAGGACTAACTTGCCTGCAGGTCATGCCGGTGGGGAGAGCAATCTTGCTGTTGAACAGAATTAATTCGGATATCGACATATTTAGCTGAAGGTGAAGCTGCCTTTAAAAGGCAAGCTCTATTGATGCTGGTATAGTTGATACACCGCTTATTTATTATGTAAAACCATTTTAAAAATGTACTTAAAAACGAAATAAAATGTAATTTTGTAATGTTTTTAAAGGAATAAATTAATTGAATTGAATTGAATTGAAAAATCATCATAAAAAATACTAATTTCGTTTGTCCATGCGTCCTGTGTTACACTGGTTCAATGAACTCAAGTTTCCTATGAATACGTGTCATTTTCACAATTGAAACTAATGCAAAAATAATAAATTATGTGATTGCCATAGAGAGATATTCCAAATAGAATACAATAAATTTATCAATAGGAAAAAATATTAGAACGTAATATTGCAAAGCCACGTCAATTATCTTCTAGTCAAAATGAAATAAATATTAATTACTAAGCTAAATGAATTATAAAATAATGAAAGTGCTGTAAACGGAACGTGGGGGTTCCTCACCATGCGGGTAGGCAGATGAAAGGACTTCCCCTTGCGGTGTGGGCTCCGCTAGTGTGGGAATTAAACCCTCATGCGGGTACACTGTAGTCAGTTAGCGTAACAGTAACCCACAGGATATGCATGCCAAAATAATTAGCATGGGGCTACTGACATTATAATGGGAGATAATTTAAGCAGGGTGAGTAGCGTCCAAAGTTAGCGAATAGACTAGTAGCTCGGTGAACAGTAGACCACGCTTATTAAAATAGAAATCAAATTCAACGTTTCCTTCTGAAATCACAAGATTTTTAACTATCCTGCAGCCAAGTGGGGGAGTAGGTAGCACTCAAAATTACTATCCTCCTTATATTAGCTTAAATACTTGACATATCATTTTAGTATTTTACGTGTTCCTGCGCAAATACATAAGTTACCATTAATATAATTGACTGAATAATTGGGATTTCTAATTTCTATATTTTAAAAGCCCAAAAGACAGAAAATGCATGGGGTCGTCGACCGGCGGCTCGTGACTTTTGGGTGTACTAGAGTGCTAATATTTAAAAAAATAGCATTTCTGATGTTGTTATAGATGAAAACGATTTTTAATTTTTTTTCGAAAATCGATTTTTTGTATGAAGATTTTCAGGAAATTTCAGTATAGCCGTGCGCCGCACGGAATTCCTGAAAATCTTCATACAAAAAATCAATTTTTCGAAAAAAAATAAAAAATAGTTTTCAGCTACAACAACATCCATAATGCCATTTTTTGTAATATTAGCACTTTAGTAACACAAAAGTCACGAGCCGCCACTCCGACGACTCGTCGGAAGACCCACTTGGTTACAGACATTTTGTTTGGCATCTTGGCCTGTCAAGCTATCGGAAAAAAAAATTACTTTTCTATGTATGAAAAATTGTTTGAAAAAATTGTTGATTCTGTAGATATAAGATGTAAATTATAACTTATAAAAATGTATATGTAACTAAACTTTAAGCACCTGTTGACAAGCCAATTCAATTGGCTTAGCAGGACTTGTTTGTTGATATGTATTAACCATTTATTCAATAAAAAATAAAAAGAGTTATGTAGGTAAAATCATGTGTTTTTGCTTTGAAGTTTTGATAGCTTAGAAATATTTTTAATGCTTTAATTAAATACTGCGAGTGGAACGCATGTAATAATAGAGCAATAGAGCGGAAAAGAAGTATCAGGCTTATACAAAACTCAAAACTGCTTTAAAGCTCAAAATCTCCTACTTACGAACTCATTTTTGGTAATGGTTTTATTGCATAATGTGGAAAATTAAGTTTTTTAGAAAATTATAGTAAAACATTTAAATATTTATGCCTGAAGTTATAAATATAAAATAAAACACACTTTTTGGCGAAGTTTTTTTCTTGCATAAATCAAAACATGAAGCTAGCTTTAAGCCCCCGCATACCTAATTTCTAACGATTTATAACAAGATTCTCTTTTAAGATCCAAAAAAATCATCCCGGAATATCCCAGATCACAATGAACTAAAAACGGGATTACAGACCGTTTCTTGATAAACTTTTGGTAAATTCATAATCGTGACAATACAATTGGTATGTATAAATCTAAATAGTATAAAACAAAGTTACTGTCTGTTTGTGCGCTTCATAAAGTGTGCAACGGAGTTCGGTAGGGTTTTTACTATCATCTAGAGCAGTGGTTCTTAACCTTTTTGGCTGGCGACCCAAGGTACGAATATATTTGAAGTACGCGACCCTAATCTAATTTTTTATTTTTTTTCCATTGACAGGTTATGTAATTTTATACTATAAAATTTATACGATGTATTGGTAAAATTAGAAATAAACAAATTTATTTAAATGTTCTGTATTAAAATCAGACCAGCATTAAAACAGTTAAAAAATTTACAGCAAAATAATCAGTGACTACCCTGGTGTTGTATTTTTGAACAAAGATCATGTATACGTGGAGTTATGTTTATAGAAAGTGCACACCGCATGTCATGCTGAGGATCCAACCTATTCCTGTACTTATTCTTCATAACAGCAAGGCATGAAAATCCTGCTTCACATAAATAAGTAGTTGGGAAAGGTAGCAGGGCTTTTTCAGCTTCATTGCTCAGAACAGGCTTCCCAGATAATTGTGCCCAAAATTTTGTGAGACTCGTTCTGGCAAATCTCTCTTTTAAAAGTGCATCACCTTGCATTTCGAGCAATTCTTCTTGTAATCCAGCTGAATCGTTTTCAACGCCCATTACATCTACTTCAAATGGATTTCTTACCCAACTGTATTTCACGATATGGACATTTTGTGGAATATATCTTTCCATTTCATTTTCAAGTCTTCTCAAATGTTCTAAAAAAATAGGCATGGTCTCCACGAAAATACGGTTGCCATTAAGATTAAGATCTTCCAAAAACAAGTTTAATGTTGGAAACGCTGCCAATTGACATTGAGCAATTTTATTTTGCCAAAGTTTTGTTTTGTTTTTAAAAACAGTAATTTTTTCATAAATGTCTACTACAGTGCGATTTTGACCTTGCATTTCTGTGTTCAACTGATTCAAGTGGTGGAAAATATCACCCAAATATGCCAATTTAGCCATCCATTTGTTGTCACTGAAGCGATCAGCACATTCGTGTCTTTTATCTGTCAAAAATATTTCTATTTCTGTTTTAAGAGAAAGAACTCTAGCTAGAATCTTTCCGCGGGATAGCCAGCGAATATCCGAATGGTATAATAAATTCTGGTGTTCTGAACCCATTTCTTCGCACATCAGTCGAAATATCCGAGAGTTCATAGCGCGTGCCTTTATGAAATTTATAATTTGTATTACGTCCTGTAACACCTGATGTAGATCTGGCTGCATATCACGTGTAGCCAAGTTTTCTCGATGTAAAAAGCAGTGTATTAAAACAACCTCTGGATTTCGTTCCTTGACTTTGGCACAAAACCCGATGCGACTCCCTATCATTGCCGGTGCTCCATCTGTACAGACTGCGAGACAATTGTCCCACAGTAATTGGTGTTCCACAAAGAACTTGTCTATTAAAAGAAATATATCAGCCCCAGTTGTAGTTTCAGAGAGCTTTTCACAAAGCAGGAACTCTTCATTGAAATTTTGTGGAGTTCTGTATCTTACGTACACCAACAGCTGTGGGAAATCTTCAATATCAACTGATTCGTCGATTTGAATTGAAAATTTGATGGCTTTTTTGAGATCCGTTATTAATTGTTCTAAAATATCTGATGACATTAAATCTATTCTCTTTTTCACAGTATCGTTTGAAATTGGCACCATTTCCAGCTTCTTCGCAATTTCATCTCCACAGACAGTTCTTGCCATGGCTATTGCAGCTGGTTTAATCAACTGCTCAGCAATACTATGGGGTTTTTTACATTGAGCTACTTTTAAAGCTACTTCGAAAGAAGCGTAGGTAGTTTTTTCTAACGAAACTGTTGCTGAACTTGATGGTGCATCAAGTCTCATGCGCTTTGTTTGTGTTTCTTTTTCTTTCCAAAAAGCAAGCGGTTTATTTGCGTACGTTGGATGGACTTTTTCGAGATGTCTCTTCAATTTGTTTATTTTTAGCGATTCATTTGAAAGAAGTTGCGTACAAACCACGCATTGTGGACGTGGCACACCAGAGCGATCTTTTATTTCAATAAATCCTAAGGCTAAAAATTCTTGCTTGTATGTTAACATCCGTTTCGCCATGACTGTCCACAATTCGAAAGACTTACTGAAACAAAACGACAAATTATAGAAATATACTATTCTATTCGTTCATCGGCGAATTGTAGGCTAACAATGTCATTTATTGGAAAAAAATATTTTACCTTCTTTCGATAACAGCAATCGCGAGTTGCACTTTTAATCTTCCACAATTGATTATCACAATTTTGTAGCACTTTGTAGTTGTCAACAAAGAGTGTATTGTAGTCAAGTATAAACGTTATTCACGTAAAACAGTATGAGAACGAGCGTGCAATCGTAAACAAACTCGCTAGCAAACTGACCGAGATGAGACGAGACCGACCGACCAGCGCGGTGCGGCGGGCGGCGCGGGTGGTGACCGAGCCGAACCGAGCGATGCCGACTGCGTGAGCCGAGCGGTGGCGATGGCGCGCACTCCTCGCTTTGCGCCCCGCGCCCTTCCGCCCATTAAAACAGAACTAACATGTCGCGATTGTGAACAATAGATGTCCTTGTTCTGAGAGTAGTAATAATTGTGACTATACTAGTTTAGTGACATCGATCGGGATATCAATACGCGATTTCCGCGACCCAACCCAAAACCTCTCGCGACCCAAATTTGGGTCGCGACCCGAGGTTAAGAATCGCTGATCTAGAGCAAGGCTGCCCAACCTTTTTAACAGTTGGGCGAAATTGACGATTTTGAATCACTGGCGGGCCACTGTATACCTGACGGTTCCTATTTCCATGGGGGGGGGGGGGGGGGGTTGTTACGGAACTTCGCTGAGAAAAAATTCCGCGCACCCAAATATGTGATTCCCCACAGCAATTTTTCGAATTCCATGGGGGGGGGGGTGGCTACAAGATTCAATTTCGGACGCGAAAAATATTATATCAAAAACCGGTGTATTTTTGTTTAAAAAGTAAGTTCAACAGGTTAGATTTTTTCGTCGCTGATTCTCGTTCTGAGTAGCCTATCGCCTAAATCGCCTTCGTTGGCAACACTGGTGACCGCGTGCAAGCTGCATTGTTTGTTTTACCGCGGGCCCGCGACACTTTTTCAAATTGGCGGATTGGCGGGTTTTTTGAAAATGGTTCACGCGGGCCACTTATAATTCGTTCGCGGGCCACATTGTGGCCCGCGGGCCTGGGGTTGGGCAGCCTTGATCTAGAGAATTTCTTCCAGCAGTTTTATATATATGATACATGGATATAATATATTCAAAGTAGAGGAAAGTCGAGCAACGCCGAAAACGCAAGAGAATATATGGAGCCCAGTAATTAAATCATTATCCTTGCTAATAATAATGTTTGCGGCAAATTTTGTAACTAATTTATCTAAAAATTAGGATGTAATATTGAACTGAGCAAATGTACCGCGGTATGAAGTTTTGGAATTGGCTCCAGGAGGCAAATCAAAGACGTAATGAGGTTCAATTTGTACCAAATTTAGGAACCAGTACAAAAGTGGCTTAAGTCAAGTTTTTTTAACGATTGTGTGGTCTTCACTTTGCATGCTGCAACCGGAACAAATCTCAAACAGAACTGCACCAGTACCAGTAAATTCAGTAATGTAGATTTCGAAACAATGAGGTTATCCTATACTCCGCCATCAATCAACCGACGGAATATAAGAATTTTACATCCATAACTTTCGACTTAGATGTTCTAGCATAGCATAGCATGACAAGAGGATTGGTACTATTGAAGAACCTTTCTAAAACAGTGGACATTAATTTTAATTACCCTTTATAACCTTACAACTTTTTTGTACACCTATCTTTCTAAATATTAAGAACTAGCTCACGTGTACCCGGCGTTGCTGTGGGTTATCTTTACCGGCTGCGCCAGTTGTTGTGTTCCAACAAACAGGACTCCAACTCGTCTTGGAAGGAGTTTAATAATTAAATGGTTCTTTATATTAATCAGGGATTTATTAATACTCCACGTATTATAATGGTGACTCGATAGTCGACCTAACTAGAAGCTTGCTATTTGGAATCTGGGCCAGTGAGATTCTCTGAGAGCCTTCGCACCGTCCATGGCGACAACAGTCCCCGCAAGCTCTATGCACTGCCATCTGTGCGTGCATCTACAAAGCTTCCTAACATAGACATATACCCATTTGCACTTTTCTATAGGCCTTTTTAAAATATACAATTCCGTAGTACATTATTTTGATGTATCTCATAAGGTTTTAGCCAGCGTTAACCATGTAGTGCCCGAAAATATATTTTTAGGACTTGATTATAAAACATTGACTTTTCTCTATGTTCTATAAATAACATATGCATGTATTATATATGTAAACCTTCCGGAAGAAGTTTTCTAAATGATAGAGAAAACCCTATCAAAATCTGTTGCGTAGTTTAGAAGAACTGAGTGCACAAACAGACAGACGCTTATTTAATACTATTGAGATTTAAAAAAATATATCTTGTACTGTAACTGGATAAATAATCTGTTATATAATTTTAAAAAAATCAACTTAGGTAGACTTGCACCCCTATGTCCGTGTATTAATAATGGCGTTTCGCCCAACAAAGCGTCCCCGAATCTTCTGACCTTAATTCGCCGCCGACCAAGCCAACACACTACTCCAACACACACACCATTCAATACACACAACACACAGAATACACACAACACACACAATACACAGAAAACACACGACACACAGAATACACACACCCCCCAACAACACTCGACATCACCAAACCGAGGGATCATTGACCGATTGCCACTCGTTCAAGCAGTCCAAATGCCATGGAAATTTTGTACAAGTGTACTCCAGTAGGGAACAAGTGATATTAACAGAGAAAGAGGAGATTTGCGATGTCTTCCAATTTCGATAACCCATTTAATAAAACAACAAACGTCCAATTGGGACGTCACGGAAATTACATATTGCAAGAGTATAATTCAATTTACCAGTATAGAATTAGTTATAATCAGAGATGTGCAAAATGGGTACCCAAAACCATTTGAAATGCAAAATGGAAATGGGTCAAAACTTTTCCATTTGAAAATGCAAAATGCAAAATGGTTTTTAAAAAGCATTTCAAATGCAAAATACCTATTTTCAAAATGCATTGAAAATGCAAAATGGTTTCTCAGGTCAAACAATTAAAATAATTATAGAATTTTTAAACAATTTTGTCATTTAATAATGGACATCAATTTAGAACAAACATACCATATGATGGTAAATCCAAAAACACCACGACTACAGATTATGAAACCACAAAAAATTTGCGCGGGACTAATGTTGCCAACGTAAACACTACTATCTAACATTTAATATTACAGCGTCATGGCCCCATGTTCAGTATTTTTTGTAATGGTATCACTCAATTGTCAGGGCTCCTACCAGGGAGCAACTTGACAAATGTAAATTATCTCTCATAGCGAGGTTGAGGACCGACTGATATTTGGGGCTTATGAAAAAAAGATAAGTTGAGATAGTAGGAAGAATGTTGCAAAAAAGCATTTAAAATGGAAAATGCATTGAGAAAAGCATTTAAAATGCAAAATGCAAAATGGTTTTTAGAAAAGCATTTAAAATGCAAAATGGAAAATACCCATTTTGCATTTTGCATTTCCATTTGAAAAGGATTTATTTGAAATAAAGCACATCTCTGGTTATAATGGTTTAGAATCCGTCTTCTACGTGCCAGCAGATTCTTCAATACTGACCAGCATTATGTTAAATACTACATAAATCTGAATTACGTCCAACAATTGAATTTGAGAGCCACTCTGGGCTGGAACCCCAAAATATCTAAAAAACCTGCTTGATTCTGCCACCTCTAATGCAAATGTAATGCAAGTTCCCGTTCACAGATGTTGTCGGCATCATGAGAACGGATCTTTTTTTCGACTAGTATCCAATTTGATCGACGTGCAAATTATATTTTGCACGGGTACGGAGTTACACTAGGAGAGAAGAGGTCACATTGCATTGTTTATTCATGGTCCTATTAATATCATGTTTGATCTTGGCTCACAAAGGTGCCACAATAGTATATCTATATATATAGTTTAGCACCCAGTCATGTAACAACACGTAACCCAGAAAGTTAGAATCGAAACAATGTATCTAGGTCATTATTTGATCCTGGCTGACCCCTTCGAGATGAATCTTCGAATCTTGACATTCACAACGTTAACACAATTACGCCTACAAAGGGCATTGACTAATAACACGTTACACGTGTAAGTTTAAATACTTTACACGTGTTAGGTGAATAATGTTATGGAACAACAAACCATCCTTTGCAATGTTTGTGCAATATTCATTCATTTTTAGATCAGTATTGTTTTTATTTGATCTCTTATTATTTTTCTCATATTCGTTTTAATTTATCTTTAATATTGTCGGTTGATAGAGTTGATAGTGGCTGTTACAACGTAGGAATGCTGATTTTATATCCATTTAATTTCGTCCATTTTGCTTAGCAAATATAAAGTCCTTCTTTTGCGAAAGATATCAAGCTTTGAAAGACTGGCAATATGAAGATTGTCTCAAGTAACCAAGTTTACCAACGTTAAAAGAAAACAATAGAAAGGGTTGTCTTGATTGAGAAAATTTTATCTGTACATTATATTTGCTCCGGCATCAAAGAAATCTTCACCACCAACAAAACACCCTTAGAATCCAATCCTAGGAAACACTTTATTGCAAACAGAGTTGTGGATGCATGGTACAAACTTCCACAACATGACATCAATGCTACTAATATAAACCAATTTCAAGCTCGATTGGATTATTATTTGGAGAGAAGAAAGGATTAATTTATTTTAAATTTAAAACAACTCAATTACTGATAAAATTATAGTGAAATCAGATATGAGCGCATCAGCAGAATGCTACCTGCCCATTACGAAAAAAAATTTGGCTTGTAATTTTTACTATAAATTTGTAATCTCCCCTTTTCGTCTTTGTTGTCATTATCTATTCCATCTATCCTACCAATCTAATTAATTCACCTATTGTGGTTATTCACTCGCCATTTTAATTAATTCACTGTCTGTCTTCTTCTCATGGTTAATGAGTTGATAGCAATTCGCAACTTCGCTGCCGTAAGTCTAAATATTTAAAGTAGCAAACTATTTTAATAACAAATAATAAAAAAAAAATATTTGAAATCTGCTAAATTCTCTGGTGCTCATTTATTTAGAGCTCTAGATAAAATTACTGTTTATACTTTCAAAACGGAATGCATTTTCAAAATTACGTTTTTGTTTATACCTGTAAGGACAAAACCTTTAAGTCCATTATCTCAGTTTGACATATTTTGACTTGCCAGTCTAGTTGTGGGATGGTTTCGGGTGTAATACATCAATGGGTGTGCGGCATAGTTTTATCTCTAAATAGTATAAAATAAAGTCGCTATCCGCGTCTCTCTGTTTGTGCGCTTAGTTCTTCTAAACTACTCAACAAATATTGATAGGGTTCTCACCATAATTTAGAGAATTTCTTCTGGAAGGTTTACATATATAATACACGCATATTGTATTTATATAAAGTAGAGAAAAGTCGATATTTTATAATCAAGTCATAAAAAAAATATATTTCGAGCACTATATTGCTAACGCTGGCTAAACCTATACATCATACCGATACATCAAAATAATGTACTACGGAATTGTACATCTTAAAAATTTCCACAGAAAAGTTCTTTTTGATGTATGTCTATATCCTAAGGATAACCCAAGCAGCGCCGGTTGCACGTCAGCTAATGATGCTATATAATTCAAAGTTAACGGAATCTGTTGGATTCGTTATAAATATTGTTTTGCTGAGTGTTTACAATTTTTTGCAACTGGACGAATTTAAAGGTATTTGCTACGTTATCTAAAAATGGTGTTTAAACATTTTTTGCTGCATCAGATAAGCTGATTTTTACTATCGCCACATTTAGGTTTATAACACACATGTCAAACTTGTTTCACTTTTCTGACTTTATGTTCCGTTGGCAATTTATTCAGAATGCAGTTCCATCAATAGCCAAAAAGTCAATCTTGTGTCGACCTCAATTCAACAATTAGACATCCGCCATAAAATTGGACGACGCGTAATTATTTGCGGTCACGAGTGAGACCGCCTTCAATTTTTCTAAACTGAAAATCCAATTGTGAGACAATACCTAATTGACAACCGTCAGCATTTCTAAGAAATATTAGTTCGAGACTATTTTTTAGACAACGTCTGGTGCTTGTATAATTGATTAATCGTTCTTAGTTGTTATTACTTATTAATTAGCTTAATTCTTTTTCTTCGTGTGGTGGAGGAAACTTGGTGGAGATTAAAGTGGGATGCTGAGTTTATTCAGCAATTCAACGACATCGGCAGTCATAAAAACCTCCTAGCAAGTCGACGGCATCGGGAGTCACAAAAACCTCCTAGCAAGTCGACGGCATCGGGAGTCACCAAAACCTCCTAGCAAGTCGACTGCATCGGGAGTCACCAAAACCTCGTAGCAAGTCGACTGCATCGGGAGTCACCAAAACCTCCTAGCAAGTCGACTGCATCGGGAGTCACCAAAACCTCCTAGCAAGTCGACTGCATCGGGAGTCACCAAAACCTCCTAGCAAGTCGACTGCATCGGGAGTCACCAAAACCTCCTAGCAAGTCGACTGCATCGGGAGTCACCAAAACCTCCTAGCAAGTCGACTGCATCGGGAGTCACCAAAACCTCCTAGCAAGTCGACGGCATCGGGAGTCACCAAAACCTCCTAGCAAGTCGACGGCATCGGGAGTCACCAAAACCTTCTAGCAGTCGACGACATCGGGAGTCACCATAGTTAGCACATGGTGTGTTAGCCCTCTATCCCCCATCCTGAAGAAGGTTCCCGTTTTACCTGAACAGTCCAGAACATTCGAAAGTATTCGAGGGCATTCCACAATATTCCAGAATATCCCGGAAAATTGTGGAATTTTCAAAAATAGTCTGGAACGTTCGGAAAAATCATATTTATTGAAAGTAGAGAAAAGTAGAGTAACGCCGCGCACTCGTCAGCTACTAGAAACTATAAATTACAACCACTCGATGAAACAATTAAAATTATTAAAACTCTCAGATAGAATAAGTACTTGTTTCCGACTTGAATTTGATTATTAAAATTAATAATGAAACTATAGACAGCCCTGATTTAACGAGTCTAATCACCTTCAACATACCAACTAGAATAACTCGATCGAAAATTATTTTTAATTGCAATAACAATACTGAGTAATTTAGGTAATTGCTAGTACCTAGATTAATACTTACCTATTCAATACTTTTGCAGAAATTGTAGATGTATTCAACTGCACGAAATATAGTTACAAGAAGGCTGTAATAACATTCCTCAGCAATAACAACAATTAAGGTTAGCATAATACTATTACTCTTCATGGGTTCGATATAATTTTAAATGTCCTTTTGATGGCCTCAGTGATTGAGGGGTAAGGCTCTCGACTAGCAATCCGAAAGTCGCGGGATCATATTCCAGCGTGCGCAAGTAAATTTTATTTGATTGATATGTGTTATTTCTGATTTATTTACTTAAAATAATATACAGTATACTTGCGGCACGTTTCAGAGTGGAAGATTCACTCAGTATCGGCCTAGTGTAAGCCCGCCATTCAGAATTGAAACGTTGCTTGAAATGGCTTTAGCCATGTTTGGTGACCAGATCTGAATAGCCAGGTACTTCCCGACCATCTTCTACCCCTCCCCACTAGCTTCAGCCTCACAACATACCCCAATTGGGGATGCCATAGTCTCACTGGCTCCAGATGGTTGGGCGGTATTCACATTAAAAAAATATTAATTTTACTTTTGTGTCCACAGAATTATTGGGTACATATTATCACATGTTTGTAAAATCCTTTGGTGACATAAGAGACATAAGGCGACGTACCGCGGGTTTGTTCGACGCTCACGTTTTAATTTTTTATGTTGAACGTATTACTAAAATCTCAAATGTTTCTAGACGGATCCCTACGGATGTAAGTTATTTATATTTAAGATTAATAAAAACAGGACCTTCCTATTAAAATATTTTATGTAAAATGGTTTTAAAATTTTATAAAACGTTTTGCAACTATAAAATTAGCGGCAAGCACCAGATTTAATTTTTAGACGATGAATTAGTAACATCCCGAGGTATCCCTCTAGAAACATTTGAAATTTTAGTAATACGTTCATCAGAAATAATTTAAATAAACCCCACGTAAATATCGATATTCTAGGCCTGCTAGGGCAAAGTCGACCGTAGGTTCGTCCAATACGGCAGCCACGCGCCGAATATTGTTTTTTGAGCTACTGTTTTTACATCACTTATGTCGTTAAGATTTCCACTTTATTTTAGAGAATTGATAGGGCAAATTCAACCGCATGTCTGTCCAATACACCAGGGCCGCGCTTAGCATGTTTCTATGCACGGCTGATTCACTTACGTCGTTAAGATTCTGGCTATATTTTAGGGTAATGTCTCGTCTTAAGGGGGTATACTATATAAAGAAATAAATAAGTCAACATTTACCTAATTCTGAATTCTTTAGGTCCCATTTAATGCATCATTTACATACTTTTGCAACTGTCACTACATCGGAGGTGGTTTGAGTGAGGTGAGAGAGAACTCTGGCAGTTTAGTCCTGAACAAAGTGTTTGGTTTTCACTCTATCGTGACTGAAACAGACTATCGCCTTCAGTCCAAATGGGTTTCCTGGATTTGGAAGTGGAATATTGCTAATCACGGGCTTTTCGTTAGATTCATTTTGAATGAGCATAGCGAAGTCTTGTTTTAACTCGACCGTTTGTAATTTCATCTTTTTGAACGTTACGTTTTCTGTTTCGAAAATCTGCAGCATCAAATTTATTATTAAAGAAAGCCTTACTTTGTCTAGATGGCTAACTTTGACTAGATGTTGACTGATTTGTGTTTTCGAAAATCTGCTGCATCCACCAAATTTTTCAAGGAAGCGTAATTTTGACTAAGTGGATAACTTTGATTGAGCTTTTCAAAATGATAGTACCTACCTACCTCAAGAAAGTTAAAAAAATGCCATTGAGATAGTGACGTTTCTTTGGACAAATTGTATAGTTGGTAAGTACTTAAGTTCCTACATAAAAATCTTAAGAGGAGATTTTGTTATTGATTTGTTGAGTAAGAGACAGTTAAGAACGTACTTTTTTGGACGCGAGGTCTACTGGTCACCGAATTACTAGTTAGTTTATTATGCACGACAAACAATGATTTAATGTGTACAATTAAATTTATTTGAATTATTACTTAACAAAAAATGCAGGTAGTGATGAATATCAATTCAATGAGGACAGAGTCTTCAAGAATCAATTGGTTTTTCATTTTGAATCTCTCATAACTAACGTAAAATATGTCAAAATCAGGAGCAATTCTGTTCAGTTGTTCAGCAACAGTATATCCCTCCCCACTGGCAAAACCGTTGGCTAGTTGTTGCTTTTGTGCAGTGAACCAACAAAAGATGAGTTTATGCGATACTTGCATTATAATAATATTATAAATAGCGTGCTATTTATAGAAAAATACGGTCAAAGAGCAACCCGATATTTCCATGCATGTTATAGAATCAGCACAAAATACTTCGTCCGAAAAAAACAAAACAACACAATCCCGCTGACAGTGAAATCTTTTATACTACGCCAAATCAAGACGATCTTTCTGCGCCGCGATAGACAGTGTTTGATGCCACTCGCCGGCGGCTGAACTTTGCACTACATAGATGCAAGTTAAATGTTATTTTTCTTTAGTAGTTTGTTGTACATTTTTATTTTCTTGTTCCTACTTTTCTTCAACCATTTGCTTTTAATGGAATATATAAATATACAAGTTAAACAGGTTTTGTCTCAATTGTCTTCAGTCGGTTTCGGCTTTCGACAATAAAGTACTTGCATTTAATGTTTTTGATGCACTTATTCTTGTTAATTATGCCTTATTTTGTAAAATGGCGAAATTTAGTATTGTTTAGATAAATCATAATGCCAGATAGTGTAAACAAGGGTTTGAAATTAAAAATTATTGAGATCCATAAAAATTTGACCCCCTGTGAAAAAGACCACGAGCCGCCACTGCTGTGAAGTAAGATTGTATCAGTGAAAATCCCACGCGTTAGTATAATATAATAGTGACCATACCACAATAGTAAGCCAGGTCTTTGACTCTGCAAAATTCTGACATTGCCAAAATACGTCTGCGGTGACCCTCATTATCTAGTTGGGGATAGTCACAGTACATATTCACATTGATACGAACCACCAGGGCCGCATCTTCGTGTGCAATGAGCGTGCGGCGAACTCGGGCGGCCGTGCCTCAGGGCGGCGTTTGCTGCTGGCCGGCCTTTGCAATCGGTGATTAATTCATTTCTTATAATTAAATTTAAAAAATTCAAAAAAGTAAGCTAATATCAATATCTGGCCTCCACCGGAAATAATATGAGATTTTCAATAAACAAAAACACCCAAACCTTTTTAATACACAAAGGTTTTCTCGGAAAGCAACATTGTGCATGCATACACACATGTGTATGGCACGACCTAATGTTTCGAATTTTAGCAAACATTTTATTCAATGTTTGTGCAAACAATGTCGTAGGAGACCGGTTTTAGTAAAATATTCTCAGTTTGTACAAGAGGTGACTTGTGAGGTGTTGTGATGATCTGTTATCACAAGTTAGTTTATAATAATAATTTTTACAATAATTTCGTCGCAAGGACAACGTCCTCATAAACAATCCATTCACTGTCCTGTACTCTAGGGTCTAGAAGTGATACTGGTCCATAAATAAACTACTGACTGCTGGTCGATTCTGATTGTAAATAAACCACTCACTAGATTGATATCTTCGGGTTTTTTGCATGAAACAAATTGGTCCTAAAAAACCATAGATTTATGCCAATATATTGACAGTAAAATTCTCATCCGGAACCTACTTATTATATTCACCAATGAAAACTTCTGAAGTTTATTCCATAGACGTTCAGGTTTTTCATTGGTGGATATAGTTAGACAATCATATGACGTCACAATATTTCGGTTCCAATTTTCGATCGGAATTATACCCCACGACTCCGACCGTTGTTCAACGCGTTCAACGCCTTGTGTGGCCGGTGATCGCCGTCGGTTCCGTCCGGAAAGGTTCGGGAACTATCGAACTATAAACTAGTTGCGAGTTACTAGTCGGCAAATAATACATAAGGCCAGTACCTACTTGGAAAGGCACTACTCTTTTAAAAATCTATTTCGCCAAGTATTATTCTCATTGCAATTATTATTTATATTGGAGAATTTGCAATGTATTTTTTTCTCTATCATTACAAACGAAACAAATTCTTACTTCGGGCCGATTTCTTTTTATTTTCAGGCGGCCCTGTGTACAATCGTACCTACTTAATGTTATCTGTATCATATACTAAATGATAATAGGTATATTATATTATTATCAGAGCGTATGTGAGAGTGATAGTTACATTATGGTGTTGTTTCGTTAAATTACAATGAAAAGTCACTGTTGTATAAAATGACAGATCCACGCGTTCTTGTTTATAGAGTAGCGAAGTCCTGTTTTCACCAGACCATTTGGAATCTGCCTGTAAATTTGTTTGTTACGTTGCGGTTCCGGGTCAATATGGTGCCGTGTTGGATACTAAATTTTTATCCCGTCACTCATAATCGTGGCTACGGAGCAGTCAAATCGGAATAATCAATATAGTTGTTACCTATTGATCTGAAGAAAGTTTGAAAATAGAATGTTGTCATTTAGAAAAAACAATGTTGTCATTTAGTAAGCAAAAATCAAATAAAAAAATTAAGCAATCTGGCCTCTACCGGAAATAATGAGATTTTCAAAAACCAAAATTTTCAAAAACACGTACACATTTTACGTATGCATCCACAAAGGTTTTCTCGGAAAGCAACATTGTGCATTAACACATGTGTATGGCACGACCCAATATTTCAAATTTCATCAAACATTTTGTTCAATGTTTGTGCAAACGATGTCGCAAGAGACCGGTTTTAGCGAAATATTCTCAGTGTGTACAAGAGGTGACATGTGAGGTATTGTGATGATCTATTATCATAAGTTAGAAAATTACAATAATGTTTGCAATAAATTCGTCGCAAGGACAACGTCCTCATAAATAAATCATTCACAGTCCTGTACTCTATGGCAGTGTTCCGCAAAGCGTGTGCCGCGGCACACTGGTGTACCGTGGTGATCAGTTGGTGTGCCGCGGAAAAATTCAAGGTATTGTGAAGATAATAAGAAAGCAAATGGGAGCAGATCATCAGTCACTTCTGTTTCTGTTGATGGCTTTCTCGCGGAAAAGTGCTATTTCGGATTTACGAGCTAAAAAATGAGTCCCAGACGTTTTTAGAGGCCCAGGGTTCAGATTTTGCTTCTGTGTTTAAAAAAAAAGAATGGGTATTAAAACTTACATATCTGGCGGACATATTCGCTCATTTAAATGAGCTCAACAGAAAAATGCTCGGCAGGAATTCTTAAATTTTAACATCTTCGGACAAAATTGAAAGCTTTCGCGCTAAGTTATGGATCAGCCACACTGTCAATGGTAGTAATGAATTGTTTCCAAATGTCATGGGTGCCGATTCAGAAAAAAGTGCAGGGTTTCATAGTGAAACACTTGGAGCTATTAGCAGAAAAATGAACTGTTATTTTCCTAAGTGTGACCTACAACCTATGGACTTGGTACGAAATCCACTCTCGGATAACATTTCCCTTGGACACTTACCGATAAACGAGCAGGAAGAATTCATGGAGTTAAAAACTGATCGGACATTAAAACTAAAATTTTCCAAAGTAGAGCTAGCACATTTTTGGCTGCATATAAAAAAATGAGTATCCACTGCTTTCAAATCATGCTGTTGAAAATATATATTACCATTTGCCAAAACCTACTCATGCGAATTGGGATTTTCATCTCTCACTACTGTTAAATCGAAAAAAAGAGAACGCCTAAGGACGATCAATGAACAGATGAGAGCATAATTATTAACGATTGCTCCAAATTTTGGTCGTGTGATCAGTTAAACAGGCTCACATTTCTTACTAAACATCTTTTCATAATAGGTATATTGATTTTAGTAATAAATAAATGTTGCTTTTTTCTTTGGTGTACCTCTAAAATTTCTTGATTCGATAGGTGTACCTTGAACATAAAAAGTTTGCGGAACACTGCTCTATGGTCTAGGAGTGATCCTGGTCGAGTTTGATCATAAATAAACCACCCTCTAGATTGATAACTCCGTTCTTTTTGTTTCCAGCAAGTTGGTCCACTTTTTAATATTTAGCCAACATTTTTTCGTGTGACTTGTCAACGTCACACACACCATCGACGAGGATAGAGGAAACTTAAAAAAAAATACGCGACCATAGACAATATCATTTTCATTCGGTGCCTGTCCCATTCATTAGCCTAAAATATTTTTAAAATAAAAAGACAAATGTTTTGACCTTTCTATCTATAGTGTGAATTATTCAGAATGTCTTTTTGACAAATTAAGGAATCTAGCCTAACCCAGCGAATTTAAGAGTCGGTCAAATTGCGAAATGAAGAAATAATGAAAAATCATGGGCATTTCATTAATTCTTCCATTCACTTCCAAGTCATACAATATCCTTCCACGTTTTCCTCGTTCATCATAAACGCCACATTTAAGCATCCATAATTATTTGATTCATTTGATAATGTCATATCTTACTAGGGAGTCCCTGGTTTCATCAATCATTCGCTTCCACGTCGTACATTCTCCTTACGAAATAACTAGCCTAACCTGACCCAACCCACCTTACTAATTTTATTATTATTATTATTATTATTACACACCCTAATGGGCTTTTACACACTACAAAGTTTAATAGTAGAGTATCACAGTTATTATTAATTCTACAAAATTAAAACAATAAAGGAAACATAATACAACGAAAAAAGAAAAAATATTAAATGTTACAACAAAAGCATGTAATAAAATAAGATACATTAGTAAAAATGATAAGAAGTCTCACATAAATAGATATTCAAAATAAAAATAAAAATATATGTATTGCGGAAATTATAGATGTCCATTTGTGTCTCGATCTATAAAAGAATTGAAAAACAGTATTTATATTGATTATTTTTAAGATGAAATATATCTCCCAGATCAGAGTATTTATTTCCGAGACTGTGAAGTCTCGGAAATAAATAATTAATAATTACCTTTAGAAACGTATATGACTAAGGACGGGTTGTTTCGGAGAATTTGAACAATTGTTCAGATTTCAAAGTTAATTTCCGAGTTCTGTGAAAGACTTTTTCAAGTTCTGTAATTATTTCAGTTCTGTCAAGCAACTAGCCTATAATGATATAATAACAGAACTTAAATAGGACTCTCACAGAACCCGAAAATGAACGTTGAAATTTGATGAATTGTTCAAATTCTCTGAAACAACCCGTCCTAAGTACTGTTCTAAATGTTCTGTAGACAAATTGTGTCTACGATCGCTTAATATATTTTTGTAAGCGGAAAAGGAACGTTCTACGTCTACTGATGTGGCTGGACAGAATTTAAATTTGGGTGCGATTTTTGAACTTATTGTTCCGGGCAAAATTTCACCTGCCCCGTTGATGAAGTTATCAATTTGGCACAAAGGTTCAAACCCTGGGTTATTATTCAGTATGTTTTCAAATTTTTATTTGAGTTTACTCGGGAATAGCTTTGGAAACGAGGAATTCATAAGGTGAATTTCCTTCATAACCTGAATAGATGCATTCAACGCCAATCCATGAGTTTCAAGCGTTTTTATACTTGCGGGTATGTAGGCGAAATGAGTGGTAATCATAGCTAGGTTTTTTTTTAATACTGGCGTCGTCAAACGATTCTTTGCACTGGAAAACTGCCAAAGCCTCTGCACTATCGAAGTCATTGATAACACCCTTGATAGCTTCAAAATTTTCATGGTAAAACATCGCAGCTTCGATCTTTGGCAGTTTTTTTTTTGTAGGCCTTTATACGAGCAGGCGCCTTAAGAAACACTTTCTTTGCTAATGAAATCAGGTTATTTACATTCGCAAACGTGGATCTCACTTCTTCGGCGAGTCTGTGAATTCCGTGAGCAAAACACGTCACATGAATCAAATTGGGATAAAATACTTGGAGGGCTTTGCCTGCTTTGATCATATAGGGGGCAGCATCTGAGAGCAACACATACACATTTTCATCCGCAGAAGATTCAGGAAATATTTTTTTTATACCCTCATTCACAAATCTGGCGGTCAAATTTGCCTTTTCAAGTTCTCTGCAGGCCACCAAATAGGAAGGTGAAGGTTCAAGTTTTAATGCACCAACAATCAAATTTGCAATGTAACGGCCGCAAGTGTCGGTGGTTTCGTCAGCTGAAATCCATATGATGTTATCCTTGAGTTCATTGCGTATTTCTTTCAGCACATATAGATAAATTGATGGTATGTAATTTTTACGTAAAGTAGATTCATCCGGTATATTTTGATTTATGCAATATTTTCTGAGAAAATCCTTCAAGGCAGGATTTGTCAGTTTGTATAGAGGGATATTGCTTGCAAGAAATGCTTCACATAGGTCCATACTAAAGTGATTTTTTTGTTTACCTTTGGAGGTTACTTCACTGTTACTGCTACTTGCCACTGTAAAAACTTGTTGTCGTGGGCCCTTCTTCTGCACTCCTGCGATATGAACACTGGTTTTGACATGCTGGTCTATTTGGAACTTTTTTGTGCTAGAAATGTTTTTCTCGCAAACTCGGCAATATAAAACTTTTCCGTCGTATGTAAATATTCCAGGATATTCAGCTATCCACGTATGGGCACTTTTTTATCAGGGGGCGTGGTTCACTTTCACAATGTACAACTTCGTGAAAAAAAATACTAGACGAAACTCTAAAGAACAGCGCGTGCGACCAGTCAAAACCAAAATTCGCAATTCACTGAATTACCATAAAAATATACCAAATCACCCCTCATACGAATGAATGAATTGTTTTCGGCAATTAGCCGAATTAAGCCGAGTAGGCGCGAGCGCAGGCGAAGATGAGAGAGGTTCCCCCCCCCCCCCCTCCGGCCGCCGGCCGTAGCGATCAGTAAGATCAGTTATCAGTTCTTCGCTGGCCGCGCGCCTTGCTATCTGACGTCTACAATGTCGCTATGTGAGGCATCTGAACGATATCAATATGCAAGATCTCAAATTATTTGCTAAAATATGCAACTACCGCTGAAAAGTGTCTAAATATGCATTTGCATATGCAAATATGCAAATGCATATAATCCGGTCTCTAGTAATAAGAGATATCCTTTATAGATATTATAAATAAATTGACAATATCGCATTCGTCTTCGGCCCCGTTTTGCGCCGTTTGCAGTCGCTTCGTTCCTTTTCCATAATTCGTTGCTCGGCTCGTGATTTCTTTCTCATGTGTATACGCATCATAAATCATCATGGCTTGGCCTATTTCAGCGTATCGGTAGCGATATGGCGATATGGCGAGCGATATGCTGAAATAGGCCACGCCGCGCAAGTATAGCGCGCTTATAGCGTGGTCTGTAAAAAGGCTTAAAAATCTTACTAACCTCCGGTTTTACCTTACAGCTGACGCCAACGTTCCAAAGATTGCAATCCGTCCTGTACATCCGGGACTTATGAAACTTATTATAAATTATTGCAGGCGCATGACCTTACGTTTATTGATCACGTAGAGCAACCTTCGATCGTTCAAGGATGTCGTTTCAATCGAGATTATGGTGTCCATGCTTTATTTAACTCATATTCTATGGACAATCTATTAATATTATTGTCTGAGTCCTGTTTTAACCACACCGTTTTGCATTTCTGCAAATTTGTTTGTATGTTCTGTTTCTGGTTCAAGATAGTGGCTGTTCCAACGGTCCAGTAAAAATAATTTTTATCATCATTTTTTTTTGGATTTTCCAAAAAGCATTTTTTCCTTAGTCAATGTACCTGCGCGTTCAACACGCTCGTCTTTCCTGTTCAGGGTGGATCAGTGCAAAAAGAACTCTAATTTTCTACTTAGAATTCATTCTTGCCTGAGCAGACTATGCAATAATTACAATAGCGTATTATCGAAGGTGGATATTTTCAGTTGCGAACTTATCAAATAATAGGTCCATAAAATAATATTTCTCTGTTGGTTTGTGAATAATGTTATGTCTATATTTCTATTGTATAGTTTATATTTCTATTATGATTTGATTTATATCTACAACCTCTCTCGATGGCTATAAATGTATTGATAAATGTTTTGTTTTCTAATTTTTTCGTTTTATATAATCTTTGTTTTGTATAAATTTTGATTTCATATTCCTTTATTAGAAATTTAAATGACTTATTCCTTATTATGCTGTCTCAGTAGAGGTAAAGTCACAAGGAGGAAATCTATAATTTATTTTATTTTGGCTAAATAATACTTATGTACAAACTGAAATAAATGTAAACTGTCGATTTCTCGAAAATTAATAAATAAATATTATATTCCGATGTCGAAATACGTTCATTTGGATTGTATATCATGACGAATTAAAAAAATATTCGCATTTTTATGAACACGTGTTTCGACTTCTTGATAATATATTCGTCATTTACTAAAAGTTTGCAAAAACCGATTTTTTAAATTTAAATACTGCACAAGAGTCCCAACTGCTTTCAACCGTCTGGAGCCAGTGAGACTATGGCATCAATTTTTTTTTTCTAGCCTGAAAGTAGTAGGGAGAGGAAGGAGATGGGGAAGACGAAAGTGGGGGAGTTCCTGGCTATTCAGATCTGGTCACCAAACAAGGCCAAAACCGTTTCAAGCAACATTTATATTCAAAACCTGCTAATTAATTCATAAGGCCTACAATCCCGTTTTTAACTGAACAACCCTTAATTTGAAGAGATTATTAATAAATTAGCAATATTCATTTCATAAGAAGCATTTATTGGATAGCCAACACCTCTGCCAAAGGTCGCCAAAAGTGGCTCGCTACGTTTGGTGACTTAGCAGGGGTGCCCGGGTTCATCTGAGCGGTGTCTTCCGGATTCGCCTGCCCACCAGTTGCGTGGCGTGCCAGATCGGGAGAGGTCCAACTGGTCTCTCTTGACCCATCGCCTTGCACAGCAACGCGTGGGATAGACATACTGGACATACTGATACCTAGATTCCTACCCATCCCTCATACCTTTTCCTTCTCAGAACTTCCTCCCCTTCCTTTTCTTAATAATAAGTGTTTATTCCGGTTTGTGGGGGGGTTAGTGCAGTCTCACACATTCCATATAGAGATACATACATGATAATAATATGATCAAAAACAAAACAAAAAATAGATGAATTGTACATAAAACAGAATAGAATGATAATAATAATAGTTGAATAGTTGTAATAGTTGAAGCCTTTAGGGAGCCGTGACTATATTGGAGCTAGTATTTTTCTCCAGTGTGCGTCAATGCTGGAGGATGGAGTGAGGCGGGCTTCCATAGTGAGGATATTTCCAGAGCTTCTTATCCTTTCCCTCATTCCTGCCACCCTGGATCTAATAAGGGCTGCATATCCGGGAACTCGCCCCTCCGTGAACATACGGGAAGCGCTGCAGTATCTGGGGAGACAAAACATTGTGCGGAAGGCGTTATTGCATTTTTTTTTTTATTTTTATTGTTGATACATTATTTTACAATATATCATATTCTAATTCAGTAATGTTGGCCTCACTGGGTTGTTTACCCGTGCTGAGGCCCCCATTTTATAATATAAGAATTTATACATTTAAAAATAAAACAACATTAAAATAAAGATAAATTTAAACTAAAAATAAAGATTAAAAATTAAAATATAATTATCACACTAAAAGAAAAATATTAAAAGAGAATGTAAATCGGCATTTATAATGATTTATGTGTTTGTGCGTGTTGCGTGTTTTATATATTTTTTTGTGTTGCGTGTATATATTTTATTCTTTTATGTTATAGAATTTTGGTAATATTGTCTTTTTGTTCTTTAATCCATTTTTTTATTTTGTGTTTGAATTTATTTTTACTTTCCTTAATTTTTGTTTCAAGTGGAAGACTGTTGAATGCTTTAATAGCGTGGTATTTATGGTGTCTTTGTCCAAAGGTAGTGTTTACCTTCGGAGTTTTTATGTTTTCTTTGTACGCTTGTCTGACCGGTCTATTAGTGATATTTTGTGTTTGTTGGGGTTTGGTTTTTTGGTCGAAAATGTAGTTTAGTAGTGTTTTAACATATAATTGGCGTATATCAAGTACGTCACAGCTTTTAAATATTTGGTCTGTGTCGGTTAGTTTATGTTTTTTGAGTATTACCTTTAATATCGTTTTCTGTGCGATTTCTATTTGAGTGATAGCTGCGTTTGTTGCTCCTCCCCAAGCAATTATTCCATATTCTATTATTGATTGGCATAGTGCAAAATATATTGTTTTCAATTGTTTTATTTTATATATGTTTATTATATTTAGGAAAATGTGTATTGTTCTGAGGAGCCTATTTGTGATTTGTTTGATGTGATGTGTCCATCAAAGATTATGGTCAATTACGATTCCTAGATACTTTATTTGTTCTGTTTTTTCTAGAGGGGGGCAATCGCAGATGTTGGTGTTTATGCATTCGTGTATTTTTATGGTGTTTGTATTGTTTTTTGGCTGTCCTGTGTTAGTTATGCTGTACGTTGTGAATTTTGTTTTAGATATGTTTAGTGTAAGTGTATTTGAGTCCAACCATTTTTTCACTTGCGTGATTCCTAGATTTGCTATGTTATATACCTTATTCCAATCCTTGGATTTAAATAGTAAAACTGTGTCGTCTGCGTAACTAATTATTTCTCCATCTATTTCCATGTTGCAAAGTTCATTTATGTAAATTGTGAAAAGAACGGGCCCTAGTATGCTTCCTTGTGGAACTCCGTTTGTAATCGGCAGTGGTTTGCTAGTATAGTTATTAATTTTGACTTGCTGTGTTCTGTCGCTCATGTAACTTTTCAATAGTTGGAGTTCTTTGTCTGTGATACCCATATTTTCTATTTTTTTTAAAAGTGTTTTGTGGAGGATTGAATCAAAGGCTTTAGCCAAATCTAGATATATCGCTATGCATTTAAACCCTTGATCTAAGTTGCTATGTATATAATCTATTGTACTTGCCAAAGCTTCTTTTGTGCTTCTTTTTTCTCTAAATCCATATTGTTTGTCCGAGATTAATTTGTTTTCTTCCAGGTATTTTATTATTTGGTTTTTTAATAGTCTTTCGAAAATCTTTGATAGTGAGTTTAACAAAGAGATTGGTCTATAGTTAGTTATTTCCATTTTATCTCCGGATTTGTAAATAGGGATTACCAGTCCTTTTTTAAGAGTATTAGGAAAGCAGGCATGTGTTATGCTAAGGTTGATTAGGTGTGTTATAGGTTTTAATATTTCATTTTTTATTATTTTAATGCAATCCGTTGTTATCTCATCTAATCCAGGAGCAATCCGGTTTTTTAATGTATTTATTATTTTGTTAATTTCCATTTCCGAAGTTGTTTTTAATATAAATCTGTGTTGTGTTGGTTGAGTATCGATGTTTGATCTGTTTGTTTGTGTTAGTGTGTTTGTGCTGTGTTTTTTACGATTCGCTAAAACTTTCCCTATAGTTGCAAAAAAGTTATTGACGTGGTTTGCCATAATTTCTAGATTTGTTTTGGCATCTATTTTTTTCGAGTTAATATTTAGATGTTCTATAGTATTTTTTTGTTTGTATTTTTGTGTGTATGTAACTTCCTTTAATATTCTCCATATTTCCTTTGGGTAGTTGGGTTTCCTTAGCTACTCTAATAATTTTCGTGCATATGTTTCCATATCTTTTATAGTAATTAAGTTGTTCCATGTCATACGGTGTTTTTTTAATTTGTTTGTGAATTTTGTCTCGTTTACGAATACAGTTTAATATTCCTTGTGTTATCCATAGTTTATTTTTTTTTGCTTTATGTGTAAGTTTTACATGTTTTATCGTCGTGTAATTATTTATTTCTTGCGTTAACGTATTTGTAAATGTATTCCAGGCTTCCTCGACATTATCTATTTGGTATATTGTATTCCAGTCTATTTTTTGGAGTTTTTCTTTTAAGTTTGAGTAGTCAATTATTTTTTTTGTAAATATTTTATGTTGGTTCGAAATAGTGTTTTCGGTGTCTATTGCTATCATATTCATGTAGTGATCAGTGATTGTGCTTTCAAGTACTACTGTTTTTGTTTTTAGTTTTGTCTTGATCATTATATGATCTATACAGCTTTTAGTGTTTTGTGTGACTCGTGTTGGGACATTTATTATTGGCTCCAGTCCATGCTGTGCTAGTATTGCTAGGTATTCTATGTTTTGTGGGTGTCCGTTTTGTACAGTGTTTATATTAAGGTCTCCTATGATGATGATATTTTTTTATTTGTTGAGATCATTTAATGTATTGTTAAGTTCAGTTAAGAAATTTGTGATGTTGTTTTTGGATGGAGATCTGTACATAGCTAGGATACATGTTTCTTTTTCATATGTAATTTGTATGCAGTTGGAGTCTATGATGTTTATTTCTTGAATGGTTGTGTTATTTTTATCACTGATGTATATAACTATACCATCATTTTGGTTTTTGTGTATTCTTGTATGGTGTGTATTATAGTTTATGATTGTTTTTGGTATATAGTTGTCATTCAACCAGCATTCTGTCAGCACAATGACATCAAAATTATTATCTAGCTGTTGGAGGTATATAAAAAATTCATCAAAATTTTTATTGATCGATCTAATGTTTTGGTGTAATATTTTGATTCTATGTTTTTCTTTTGTGAAGTTGGTCCAGAGGTTAATATCATTTGTACTTTCACAGTAGTGTTGATTGTTCGAGTCTATATATTCCATGTAATCTGCCATGTTGGTGTGTATTTGTGTAAGTATATGATGTGAGGTTGTGTTAGATGTATTATATGTATTAGACCCGTAGTCTTTCTATACTACTCTTTTTTTAATTTGCCCATAGTTCGCACGTGTACAACGTTGCGCAGAAGTAAAGGAAGAGCGTCCTTTTTACTGCAGTACTGCAAAGGCGAAATCTTCTACTGAGCATGTTGCTTTAACGCTGAGAGCTCGTCTTTGTCTATCGATATCATCATCGTCCATCAGATTTAGACAGAGGAATATTTTTCGGGCCTTGCCATGTCTTATGACCAATAGAGCCGTTTTAGTGGGGTTATACAACATATTTGATTCTTCAGCATACTCTTCACAGATTTTCATAAGAATGCGCAGTCCCCTTATAGATGGTGCCATCAGGACCATGTCGTCCGCATAACTGACGTTATTCAGACACTGTCCTTCGATGTGGAAGCCTACTCCTGCATTGTTTAGCCTTTCGGTGAGTTCGTCCATGTACAGATTGAACAGTATCGGTGACATGCATCCTCCCTGTCTGACGCCACTCTTTAGGAGGAAAGGTTCGGAAAAACCTTCCTTCCATCTTACTAGGTTTTCCTGCTGTCTGTGCCACGAGTCGAGGATATGTATGACCTCCGATGATATGCCTCTTTCTCTGAGTTTAGCCCATAGCATAGGGTGATAAACCCTGTTGAAGGCCTTGCTCAGGTCTAAAAAACATGCATATGAGGTGTCTTTTTATTCTTGTAGTATTCCAGGGTTCTTTTTGCAGTAAATATAGCAGTATCGGTAGCAGTTTGCTTTTTGAATCCCATTTGATTGTCTGAGCTGGGTCCGATCCTGTTTAGTAATAGACGTTCGAATAATCGTGCGATGGTGGTGGCAATTGAGATCGGTCTATAGCTGTCCTGGGAGGTAGAGTCCAACGATTTAGATTTGAGAATAGATGTTATTATGGTTTTTGTCTTGTCTTGATTTTTTAAAAATAAAAAACCTCCACACAATATACCTATAAGGATGACATAGGCCCCGATAGAAATTAGTTATTGTAAAAAAATAAATAAGGTGATGCACTACGTCGTGTAATATTTTGAATCGAGCCGTCGTCAATAACACTCTTTATGTAGATGGCGATAAGGCTTTAATTTCCGCTTAACACCATCCAGCTGTTTTGATTTAGACAAGAAAAAAACATGGCCAAAAAGTGCCTTTTATTTTATTTTGTGAATGTTCAGGCATAAATATTTAAATGTTTTCAGATCATTTTATAAATAACTTAATTTGCCACATTATACAATAAAACCATAACCGAAAATGGGTTCGTAAGTGGGAAATTTTAAACTTTAAAGCAGTTTTTATAGGCCTTATAAATATTTTTTTCTGGGCTTATAAAAATGTAAAAAATACTCGATTATTTCAAAGGCCAAGATGTATTCTACTCGCGGTATTTATTTAAAGCATCTGAAACATTTCTAGGCGACCAAATGTTCAAACCAAAAACACACGATTTTGCATTACTACGAAGTGCATCGCCTTAAGTATGTTCGACCGGTCGGTGGCTGAGTTGATATCGCGTTTGGGTCCCACCCAGGCGTAGTGTGTTCAATTCCTCGGCTGGCTAAGTCTTCCATCACAACACAAGCAACATTTTAGCTTACTGTGGTGGTAGTTGGAGATTTTCAAATATTGTCAGGTTATTCGTAACCCAGGAATGTTTGTCTTTCTTTAAAAAAAATAAAAAATGTCATAGGAAATTTTGGTTTGATTTATTAAGGACGGTTTGTTTCGGAGTATTTGAACAATTCATCAAATTTCAACGTTCATTTTCAAGTTCTGTGAAAGATTTTTTAAGTTCTGTTTTTATTTCAGTTTTGTCAAGCAACTAGCCTATAATGATATAATAACAGAACCTGAATAGGACTTTCACAGAACCCGAAAATGAACGTTGAAATTTGATGAATTGTTCAAATACTCCGAAACAACCCGCCCTAAGTATTATTAATTAGAAACATACTTTTTTTTAGACGCGAGGACTTCAGTTATGTTTGGACCTAAGCGACATCTTTCATTTTTTGAATCATTTTCACTTTTTAAATATCGGCAACGTCACAAATCCTTTGTCTGCAGTTTCAAAACGCACGCACTAATCAATCCAAATGTATCACTAAGTAGTATAAAATAAAGTCGCTATCCGCGTCTGTCTGTTTGTGCGCTTAGTTCTTCTAAACTATGCAACTGATTTTAACAAGGCAAATTCATAATTTTGCCAATTATTTTTCACTATCATTTAAAGAAGTTTTTTCTGAAGGTTTATATATAAAATAAATGCATATTATATTTATAGAAAGTAGAGAAAATTCGATGTTTTCTAATTAAGTTGTAAAAATAGTTAGGTTAGTTAGAATTGGTCAAACAAACATAAATTCGGATTATTGCTCCTATAATAGGAAGAAAAACGTAAAAAATATCGGTTAATTTCTTTAACATTTTTCGTGATTTTTTTTCAATTTTCATTTCTACGATCGACACTCTGTAATCGTTGATAATGCTTATTTTAAGGCGATGCACTACGTCGTGTAATATTTTAAATTGAGGCGCTATCAATAACAACCCTTACGTAGATGGCGATAAGGTTTAAATTCCCGCTTAACACCATCCGCCTGTTTTGATATATGCAAGAAAAAAACATGGCCAAAAAGTGCCTTTTATTTTATTTTGTGAATGTTCAGGCATAAATATTTAAATGTTTTCAGATCATTTTATAAATAACTTAATTTTCCACATTATACAATAAAATTATAACAGAAAATGGGTACGTAAGTAGGAGATTTTGAACATTAAACCAGTTTTCATAGGCCTTTACAATATTTTTATCTGGGCTTATAAAAAGACTTATCTAAAAAATACTCGACTATTTCAAAGGCCAAGATGTATTCTACTCGCAGTATTTAATTAAAGCATCTGAAACATTTCTAGGCGACCAAATTTTCAAACCAAAAACACATGATTTTGCATTACGTATGGCATCGCCTTAAGGTTCAATAAGGTTAACCCTCGGGACCTAAACAAAATGTATCATGTCGTCAAAACATTGTCGCTTTCATTCAATTTTAAATAAATTTTCTGTTGTTGAACGTATAATAATATGAAATGCAGTTTTTGAAAGCAGATGAATGACTCGTTCAGATTATGATTTTGCAAATGGACAATATCACATTTTAAATCATTATATAAAATTGCTATAAATTAATTAATTTTTTTCGAGGATAAAAAAAAACAACGAAAATATCCTATTGTTCTTCCCCTTTTGTCAAAACAAAACGACAATAAAAACTCACCACCGCAGAAGGTGTCCGCACGATGCACTTCGACTTCCACCCACACTCCATCGAGTGATTTAGTATTATTCATATGGTGGAGGGTCAGAGTGCGAACATCTAGGTCAGTGAGCCAGTCTAGGGTCTTAGGCGTCGCCATGTAGACCTCATAGATCCCGCCGGGTAATGAATACAGCGGGCATTCTTTTATAACGTATTCTGCACCGTATCGCATTTACACATCGCTGACTCTTTAAGCGCATCATGTGGGAACAGCGGATGTGGGAGCACCTGATATTATTAAGCTGTCTCTCAGTGGGGTCGTTTAATAAGAAATCCAATTTTGAGCGAGATGTTCCCTTAATATTCAGGGAAAAATTGTTTTTTTTTTTATTGTTGATACATTATTTTACAATTTTTATATTTTAATTCAGTAATGTTGGCCTCACTGGGTTGTTTACCCGTGCTGAGGCCCCCATTTTATAATATAAGAAATTATACATTGAAAAAAAAAAGAAAAACAACATTAAAATAAAGATAAATTTAAACTAAAAATAAAGATTAAAAATTAAAATATAATTATCACACTAAAATAAAAATATTAAAAGAGAATGTAAATCGGCATTTATAATGATTTATGTGTTTGTGCGTGTTGCGTGTTTTATATATTTTTTTTTGTGTTGCGTGTATATGTTTTATTATTTTATGTCATAGAATTTTGGTAATATTGTCTTTTTGTTCTTTAATCCATTTTTTTTATTTTGTGTTTGAATTTATTTTTATTTTCCTCAATTTTTGTTTCAAGTGGAAGACTGTTGAATGCTTTAATGGCGTGGTATTTATGGTGTCTTTGTCCAAAGGTAGTGTTTACCGTCGGAGTTTTTATGTTTTCTTTGTACGCTTGTCTGACCGGTCTATTAGTGATATTTTGTGTTTGTTGGGGTTTGTTTTTTTGGTCGAAAATGTAGTTTAGTAGTGCTTTAACATATAATTGGCGTATATCAAGTACGTCACAGCTTTTAAATATTTGGTCTGTGTCGGTTAGTTTATGTTTTTTGAGTATTACCTTTAATATCGTTTTCTGTGCGATTTCTATTTGAGTGATAGTTATTTATATTTTAGTTACTTCGCCCCAATACAAATATGTTTTCCTTGATTACCTTTTGTACACGGGTTCGAGTATTTTAGGTGGTGTCCTTGTTGAGTGGTCACCTCTGTCACGATTCTGCATTGAGTATTCCGCTCAGGTCCTGTGTCGGATATCGCACAGCCCATTAGTATCCTTGGCGCCTGAGAGTGACACTAATATTAATATAAATACCAGGAGTGTGCCACAATTGGTACGCGTCACGCTGAAGCCACCAAAGGAGTAGATACATATAATAGAAAGGTACCTGGTACAGGCCAAAGCATCGATGTATAAAAATAAACATACTTGGAAGATGTAACGGAGCGATTCGTCTAATAATTTAATGGGACTGGTTCGGTCATCTCCATCTTAGGTATAAGTAATAATAATAATAATAAATTCTTTATTCCAGGATGTGGGGAGGTTAGTGCAATCCCACACATTCCATAGAGGATATAAGTACAGATAGTATTTACTAATAATAAAATAAATAAAAAGAGAAAAAAAAATTAAAAATTAAATTGAAAATGAAATTAAATTAAAGCAGAGAAGCACGGGAATCCATCGGATCATTGTGGGAGCAAGTATCTTTCTCCAATGGTCTTCAATGCTCGATACTGAAGTCAGACGGGATTCTATGATAAGAATGTTTCTGGAATGGTTTATCCTTTCCCTCAGTCCTGCAATCCTGGTTCTTAACAGAGCTGTAAATCCTGGAACTCACCCTTCTGTAAACATCGAGGAGGCACTGCAGTGCCTGGGGAGTCCGAACATCAATCGGTAAGCGTTGTTATATTGCACCCGAAGCCTTTCCATTGTTCTTTTCTTGAAATTAGCCCAGAGCTCGCATGTGTACAGGGTGGTGCAAAAGGCTAAGAAGAGCGTCCTTTTCACTCGTGGACTACAGAGCCGAAATCTTCTACTGAGCATGTTACATTTTATACTCAGTACACGCCTCTGCCTGTCAATATCTTCATCATCCGTTAACTTGTTGTTGATGACATGTCCTAGATATTTTGTGGTTTCTACTGTTTTCAGAATCTCACCATTCAAAAAGACTGGGTTATATGATATAAAAGTATATGTACATAAAGAAGAGTGTTCCGTTGTGAGTTTGTTTTTTTAAAACATCTATATGTAATCATCATCTGTATTTGAATATCGAGTTTGTTTTCGGGATTGAATTTCGGAAATGAAAATTAACCCACTTACTGTCATTTTACCGAGCTGAAACGTGCCAGATGGACTCGTTATCAATGACGATGCATTCTATCAACTTTTGGTTGGACTCTCGCATACACACGCGCGCACACTCATTTTCTTAAATTGGAGGACATTATAAAAGTTTGCAGCAAATATGATTTAAGATTTTCACGGCCAAAAGTATTTTTGTTATTTGTTTTTGGGGTGTTATGCCGTGTTGCGCTAACTCCTTCTTTAGCCAACGTTTCGGACAGCATTGCAGTGTCCATCATCAGGGCAGATGTGTTATAAATGTGTTATAACAATAACACATCTGCCCTGATGATGGACACTGCAATGTTGTCCGAAACGTTGGCTAAAGAAGGAGTTAGCGCAACACGGCATAACACCCCAAAAACAAATAACAAAAAAAGTTTGCAGCAGTTAATATACAATTAGTTTTAAAATATATTTTTAAAGTTCACAGTACGAAAGAGCCTCTCCCTTAGGGGGAAGGTTCAATCCATACATAAATCTATTATTAAAAATTTATGTATTGTATTAAAAAAAACGTGTAGATTTTTAAAATTTAAATCTATAGTTTTATTCCGAGATTGATTACACTTGACCTTCAACATAGGAGGAAGGTCACTATCTACATGAGATTTCGATAAATCCACCCTATCCCTTTTCCCACTCTTTGACAGTTCTTGATGAAATTTTACAGATTGTCAAAATTACTGTCTATATATCTGATTTAAACGTATCAGTATTACGGTATAAACTTGAAACATTGAAATATCATACATAAATACATTTATGTGTATCTAAATTTGTCAGAACATACCTACTTTTGTGCCTGGCGTTCCGCAGAAAACCTGAACTGTCCCACTTCCGCAGAAAGCCTGAACTATCCCACTAAAATTGCTTCGAATGCTGGGCGCGATAATTAAAAAAATGAAAAATACGATTATTCTTACAGGTGTTAACAACTCCGTGTGTATTTCCGCTTCGTAAATAAAATCTAAATAAATGGAATATTTATGAACGTATCCGAAAAAAAACAGGTTTTGAAAGATCATTTTTTATCCTCGCTTTTATTTCGTTTCATATAAAAATAATTAATAAAAAATTCACATAGTTTGGAACCTTTGATTTCATAGAGGTGTACATTTTAATTGTTGTGGCTAATTTTTAGATTTGAATATAAAGCATGATATTTTCTCCATATAACACCGTTTAATATATTATATTTCTAACCATTACATTACATTTCAATGATATCAAATTATGAACTGTTGACTGTTCGTAGTAGCTGTTTGTTCGCAAAACCGAACAAATTAGCCTGAGGGGTTAATCTCGGGTAAACCATAGAAAGTTTTTTGAAATTATAAAAAAATGTTCCGGGATGGTCCAGAACGATTTTTAGTTGTACGTTTGAGTAGGTAAGTGATAATTAATAAATATACAAGTTTGTGGACCCCTGAAAAATACGATTTCTGCCCATTCAATTATTCTGCAATTATTATTATTGGTCGAAACTGTTTGCCGCGTGGTCGGCCCTTCGTTAGTATTGGGGTGAGCACACCGCGAGATAGCTAACGTAAAGTGGGGTGAAATGTGCCACTTTCAAGTGTTTTTTTGTTCACATCCGAATATACCGGAAAAACGTTTTTATTATTTATTTATTATAAATTAGCTGAAACATAGGTAACCGGCGTTGCCGGGAACTTATAAATGGTGGTGATGATCTGGCTGGTAATAACACAGACCATCAGGGAATATTTTAATTCCCTATGAAAAAAATGGATTGATTATTGAATTCACTCTGCAGGAGAAGCAACAACTTATAAACCAGCCACCAAAATACATATAAACAGAAAGACTCACCAGAGAATACCACTCGCAATTGAGATTCGGCAGCAGACGACAAATCAGCACAATAATATATTTGCATTCGCACTATGAGATTATAATATGTCAACCGGCTCTCAAGAGAGTAGAATTTTTAATAATGAAGATGAATTAGCACATTGTATTTTTGTTATTTGTTTTTGGGGTGTTATGCCGTGTTGCGCTAACTCCTTCTTTAGCCAACGTTTCGGACAGCATTGCAGTGTCCATCATCAGGGCAGATGTGTTATTTGAGGTTGTGTTAAAATGTGAGCTTAAGTATGAGGTTGTGATACCGTGTTGCCAGCTCCAACCCTCTGAGCTAACATTAACGTATCATTTTTATTTTTTTATTTATATTTATAACACATCTGCCCTGATGATGGACACTGCAATGCTGTCCGAAACGTTGGCTAAAGAAGGAGTTAGCGCAACACGGCATAACACCCCAAAAACAAATAACAAAAATACTTTTGGCCGTGAAAAAAAATCTTAAATCATATTTAGCACATTGTAATTCCGAACGTACTCCACATTATTGTGACAAAATTTTTTTTTTTTAATCATTTTAGTCTTAAATAGACCTCTTTTGACAAACGATACAATCCGGATGAATCCATCTGTTCAATGCAAAGGTGATTGTAATTCGCTATCACTCACCTGCAGAGCAAAATCTATCCAAAACTGACCAGAGATGTCTCTTTCGTCCATTATTTTTAATTTATATTTTAAAAATTAATTCACACTAATTTTAAATCGACTGCTTCTCCAAATGGTGTGGGGGAAAGTTTTGAGGTTATGAATTATAGGGTGACTGACAACTAAGTGCATTTTGATAAAAATAATGTTATTGTCTTCAACGGGCGTCCTTGACCTCTTCAACCATTCAATTTCAAGTCATACATTTTCCCATTTTTTAAATTTATTTATTTCATCAAAAAATTACAGAATATATAATATATCATTGGTAAGTATAATACCTATATGTAAGTTAGTATAAATGACATTGTTGAAAAACTAATGTTAAAATAATAGAACAGTTTTTAATAGAAGAAAACGTAAATATGTATGAGTGTTATAAAGATATGGCATAAAATATTATATTTTCAGTTGTGCATAAAGAAATTTCTAAGGTTTATAAATTATAAATTGCATATTCCTATACGAAAAATAAATTACAATTACCCCTTGGATAAAATGTCTCTATGGAAACTTTCAGAAAGAAGAATAAGCACAGATTTAACACTGTTACAAAGAATACTAAATTTTAAAATTGATTGTCCCGAATTACTTCAATTTATCAATATCCATGTTCCCAAAAAATCATGATGACATTTCTTACCTTTTTACTTCAATAACACCAGGACACTAGCTTACAAACTAACTTACTTAAATTCTCCGATTCCGAGACTTCGCAATCTCGGAAACAAATATTCTGATCTGGGTGATATATTTCATTTGAAAACTAATCAGTATAAATATTGTATATTTATCACTTTTATTCTTCTAGACACAAATAGACCTATGTACCCATATAACTTCTCCGCTTCTACTATTTTTTTTTCTTGAATCTTTTAAATTCAATTATATGCGTGAGGATTCATTTTTGCCATTATGTTTACATTCTGTGTTTACTTTGATATAAAATGCTTGTATTTTTTTTAAAGAAAAGCCGACTAGGGCGTGTAATAAATAAATAAATAAATAACCTGCCTCGCTAGGCGAACCTGTGTTGAGGCAGATTTTTTAGTCAATTATTTCTCGCATTTTGTCTATGGTTTACTTACAAATGTTGAATATAGGTTCCTATACAGCAATACATTATTTTAGGTTACATTTTTATTAGCATATTACACAATACAAATACAGCAAATTTTATCACAATACATACTACAATAACTGTCAGTGACAAGGCGTTTGAGTGAGGGCACCAGTATATGCTCGATCATTTGAATAAATCCACATTTTAATATTTTTTTAAAACTTTTTCCTTACACCTCTTTCTTCCTTCATCACTTACATCTCATTTTATCACAAATAATTTGTTATCCTTTGTGCTATGCATAAAAAACTTTGTCTTATAAAGTCAGTGTCCTTGTCTGGGTTGATGTGGTTTTGCTTCACTCCACCCTCTTCAATTCACCCCAGCTTACAGTACTACCTGGCCTGTAGCGACGTGGTTGAACATTTCGTTGGAATTATTTCGACCGTATTATGTCATCTTCGCGGTTACATTTGAATAATTATGACATCATGTTTAAAGTACAAGAAAGAAAGGTATCTTACATTGTAGTGCACCAATATCCAAATTAATCTAAAAATAACCAATGTCAAAAATTAACCAATTTCCAAATTAATTTAAAAAGTCTTCAATTAAAAAAAAAACTCTTCACCTAACGTGATGTAATTTTAACTCCTTAAACCTTAAGCATATTCTGTCAAAAGTAAAATCAAAAAATAAAATCCAAATTAATTGGATATTTCTGAACGCATCCGAAAACTAAAATATTAAATTTTTAACTGCAAACATTAAAAAATATTTAAATGGCCCACTTTACGTTTTTTGTAAATAAAACTACTGATAATGAAAAATGTATTAAAAAACAATTGTTTTATTGGACAAATGTTTACAAACGTTACTGTCACCTCACTATTGTGTCGTTTCATTTAAAAATAATTGATACAAAAGTCTCATACGTTTTTTTTAAATTACCCTCAAAACCTTCTGTGTTAACTTCTAGATTTGAATATATAAGTAGCAAAGTGTTTTAGTTTTCTAACACCGATTATATCGTATTTCTCATCACAATAGTAAGGGAGATAATGATTTATGTAAGACCACACGAGTTGTTTCCACAAGCGAACAAATTACCCTAATGTTTTAAAATTAAGGCACAGATATATAAATATTTCTAAAATTAAAGGTTTCATTTCATTGTGAAAAATGAAAAAACTCAGTTACATTTTTAGTTCAGCAAGAATATAAATTATAGATACAGGTTAAATCATTAAAGAATAATGTAGAACGATGGAATTCTACCTTGCATGATATAATAACGATCCAGTACGGATTCACAGTGCCCACATTCCGGGCAGGAACTCGAATACCGTCTGAAAAAGAAAATTGATTCATTTCTGCGGTGAAGTCAAATTAAGGCTATTACAAATTGAGAACAAAACAATGTCGTACCTGTTTACAAACACGTGTTCTATTTTGTGTTCGAGATGTCAAGATGAAGCGTTGGCAACGTGAAATTTCATAACGAATCACTCGGCCTTTTGCTTTCGATTGAGAAATGAGAGTCACAAACTGACGGAAATCTCGTTAATATTGGATAAACAATATATTCTAATCCGTCAAAACTGCAAGAGAACCGTGTAGTTCGAGATCAAAATATCAAACAACTTTAAATGTTCCACTCAGCCAGCACTCACCTTTCAAAAGTTTATTCCATAGACTTTCAGAGTTTTTCATTGGTGGATTTAATTAGGCAACCACATGACGTCACAATATTCACGGTTCCAATTTTGATCGGAGTTATACCCCGTGCAATGCTGCAATGAACTCGGATTTGTTTAGAATTTAAGTGTCATTTTTAAAATTGGAACAGATTGTGGGAACAATTTAGACAAGCGATAAAGTGGGTACCTAACTATTATTAATACAATATCTTAAACAGAACATTACTTTAATTGAGCCTTTCAAAATTGGTATTTCAAAAATTCAGACAATAAGTTTTTTTGAGATGTACGCGGAAGATGTAAACAAGTGTGCGGACAATTTTGGGAAAAGGAGATATATATGATTTAGAACATGATTTGTTTTTCTGTATATGTTATTTTGGTAAATTTTAAAAAAAGTTAATATATTTCAAAACATAACAAATGTATATATATATAGTAGTGTTTTATTTATCAACAATCATATTACTATTACGTATATTAAAATCTAGTGACCTTATGAAATTATGTTATAACATCTATATAATTCAAAATTCTTTACCGATTGCTTTGAAATTTTGACACAACTTTGCATTTGAATACGCGCTTGTTTTTATTTAGATGTCACCTGTGACAGTTAAAAACTTTTTGTTTTTGTTTTGTTCATCTGTTGGATGTAAAAGCAACTCGCGCTATTGTTTCTCTATCTACAGAGACAGACTAAGCCACAGCAATGCCTGGCGTGGTACAGCTAGTTATATATAAGTTACATAATATTAATGGGTGACCAAGTGAGCAGCATCCCTAACACGTCACGTAGAGATAAACCATCTCAATATATTAATTATTTTAAAAAAATCTGGTTGTAAAAGGTATTGAGATATTGTTAAATTAGATGTCAAATAAAAGCAATTTATGAATATATTAATTGCGGTGATAACTCGAGTAAGTTGATAAGGAAGAATTATTACAAGAGATAACGCAATTTCTTCGATTTTAAAATTTATTTTATTTGACTCTCTTAGTGCATGTCCTTGTCGTTGCGTAAGTTTTTGATTATCTTCGTTTACTTTGTTAGCAAAATTAATAATTAGGGAAATTAACTACGTATTAATTATTCAAAGTTTGTAGTTTTTCCAAAATAATACCAAAAGGAAAACTATAAACAATTTTTTATTATTTTCCAACTTTATTTTATTTTTATTTTTTATTTTATTTATTTATTTAATTCAAAAAACAGTTTTTACATAAAAAGCATACTCTGCACATCTCACTAGGGCATTCCTGTATCAAGATGTGCAGCTTTACAATAATATCATTTAAAAAATACATATATGTAAATTTAAAATAATAACAACATTAAATTAAATTTAAACAAAAAAAGAAAAGTTTATGACACGGACGTTTCGAGACCGGTAGACAAAAATAAACAAAATTTTAGTAAGAAATGTATGAAAAAAATAAAAACAAAAAACAAAAAAGTCAACAAAAGAAAAGAAAAGAAAAGAAGCATTATTAAGTAAGTTGGCAACAATAATATTCTTCTGTTAACTAAAGTACAAGGGACCTGTGCTGGCTTATCAGACACAGGCATAGGAAACCATACTGATAAGATAAAGAAATAAGAAAAAATAAAAAATAACTAGATAAAAAAAGGTAAATAATAACCGATAGGTAAGTAGATAATATTATAATAAAAAGTAAGTAAGTAAATATTTTATTTTAGCTAGACAATAATTAAAGTAAATATTAATACGATAATTAAGTAGATAATAATAATAATAAGTAACATAATAATAAATAACCAAAAGTTATTTTAGAAGTAAATAAGTGCATGCGCAGTAAGTAAATAAGGATTGTATCGAAACAGAGCTTCCACAAGGAATTATGATATAAGCGACAACATGGGTGATCCAAAATCATCATTCTCAGCTAGTACGGAGATTTTGACCATTTTCTTGAATGAATTTAACGTACCTATAGTTTTTATATTTTCTCCAAGCATATTATATAGCAACGGAGCTTTATATGAAAACACGTTTATGTCCGGGTTAAATCTCCCCCACAGGAAAAACTAAACCCTTCCACACACTTTTCCATAAATTATCATCTAGTCAATCCACATTATGCAAGTGCATCATAAAAGCATAATAAATACAAAATAATACTAGAACAACACGTCAAATCACCAGAGATCAAATCGGAAAATAATTCACCGACTCCAGATATTTTCATATCAGAGGGTTCGGCTCGGTAGAACTTCTAATTGGACCTATAAATCCTACTGATCCCTCAATATAAATATTTAAAAAATCTTTCGTAATCCTACATGTATTTAAAATGACTGATTTTTGCATGTTTATATATAAATTCTTTGACAGATAATAAAATAATACGCCTAAATTTTGAATGAGAGAGCTAGGTATAATGTCAGTAGCCGAAATAACAAATGGTAATATTTTTATAGTCTGAGAATGCCAAATTCTTTTAATCTCATTCCCTAAATGTGTGTATTTTCTTATTTATTTTCATTGATACATTAGTATTTTTATAAAATATGATTTGGTAATGTGAGCCTAGCTTTACCCGTTCTGAGGCCCCCCACTTTAAAAGTTTGTGTGACTAATTATATATGTAAATAAAATGTTCTGTAATGAAATTATATTAATAAAAAAATATAAATTAATTATTAAGAAATAAAATAAAGTAATAAAAATAAAATAAATTAAGGCATTTATGAAAACTAAGCAATATGTGTACAATCAAACATTGCATACATGTTAATTAAGCTATGGAAGGTGTTGTCCAAGTATGGAGTGAATACAAATCTGACTCAGGCAATTGCGTCTCTGTATGAGGGAAGCGTTGCATGTGTTAGGGTGAACGGTTGTTTGATATCACAAAAGGTGTTAAACAAGGCTGCGTAATGTCACCGTGGTTATTCAATCTATACATGGATAATTGTATGCAAGAATTGAGGTGGGATTGGGCGCGAATTTGAGTAATCTGAAAGTATGTTGCCAGTTGTATGCTGATGATGCGGTGCTGATTGCTAATAGTATGGATGATCTACAGTCTCTCGTGTCTAGGATGAACGAAGTATGCATGAAGAATGAGTTAATGATGAATGTAAGTAAGTCTAAAGTAATGGTGTTTAAAAGAGACAGTACGAAAACAGTGTGCAATATAGTTGTGAATGGGGAATACTTGGAGCAGGTGGATGAGTTTGTGTATTTAGGAAGTATGTTTACGAGAGATAAGAAGGTTGACAGAGGTATTGAAAGAAGGGTAAATGCAGGTAATTCCAATGGAAGACTGAACGCAGTTACGCTCTAAGAAAAAAATGTCCAAAGAAGCGAAGTTAGCAGTCCACGATGGAGTGCTGGTACATACTCTGATGTATGTAAATGAGGCATGGAACTGGCAGAGAAAGGATGAACGTAGACTGAATGCTGTGGAAATGAGATCCCTGCGGAGTATATGTGGTAAAACCATGTATGATCGTGTGAGAAATGTGGAGATCCGCAAAGAATGAAAGGCTGATGTAAGCGTAATGAGTAAGATTAAGAAAGGGACGCTTAGATGGTTTGAGCATGTAGAGCAAATGAGCGAAGAAAGGAGTGTAAGGAGGATATACGATGCAAATGTGAATGGTAATAGTAGTCGGTAAATCAGATACTTGAGTCGGGCCATGTCAAGAATCAGAATAATAAAAGAGTATGTATGAATGTGAATGAGGCAAGGATTGTGTGCCAAGACCGAGTTGTTTGGCGGTCTGTCCTCTCAGCCTACCCCTGCGAGGAAACGGCGGGATAGTTAGTTAGTTAACATTAGATTTTTTTAATGTCCCTAGTTCAAGTTTTTTTGCTTGCTTTTCCAATCGTGCATTTAATCTCTTTGTGTTGTGTTTAGCGTGAATTTTTCCATTTTGAATCCATTTTGCATTATCAAGTCAGTGTCCATATATCGCATCTAATAATAAACGCTTGGCTTGCCAGCAATTAAACTTATCGCATTTCCTAGAAAACTATCTGGTTTGAAGCCAATTAATTGGGCTATCCCAACTTAAATTTAGTACAAATTTTCACGCCTCACAACACTTGCAAATATTGGTGCTGCCAGTACCGCTGGTAGTCGAAATTTCTGTCTAGTAGGCACGTGGAAACATATACCCAACTACCAATTAATTTATGGCATATCTGTAATTTCTTGATGGAAGGAGCGATTTTCAAAAGTCCAAAGTCTGCTTGCTTGTACTGTACTCAGGGTCAGGGCTGGAGAAAGATTTTAATAGTAGGGCCGCAGAAATTTTGCTTATCTTGCAAATTATTTGCTGAAGCATCAAAAACTCTCAAACGCTAATCCCCTACCAATTTTTACCAATTTCTAGAGATTGATAAGTTTCTCGTTAACTCTTGTGTTAAAAAAACATTGGTTATGCAAAATCATAATTCAGTATATATTTACCCCGCAGCATAAAGAAAAATTAGAACATAAATACAGTACTAGATTCACGAGCAATGACGGGTTAATAGTTCCGAAATTTAATAATAAATACGGACAGAGGACGTTTGAATACAACATACCGAAGATATTTAATTTATTACCTGACACTATAAAGCAATGTAAGTCTATGGATAAGGTTAAATATATGGTAAAAAATTGGCTACCGGAAAAAAAATATTTACTTTAATATGTATGAAAAAATTGTTGATTTTGAAGATCATCATCATCATCACTTTTGGCTCTACAACCCCTGGTGGGTCTTGGCCTCCTCAAGAGTCTTCCTCCACTCATCTCGGTCCCGCGCCAGCTCTCTCCAGTTTCGAAGCTCCAAGGCAGACAAATCTTTGAGGACGTTGTCCCTCCATCTTAACCTTGGCCTTCCCAGGCTCCTTCTCCCTATCGGTCTTGAGCTCAGCAGGGACTTTGGTTCTTGATGCTCGGTCATTCTCTCCACATGACCTAGCCACCGAAGTCTTTCCAGTTTTATGAACTTTGTGACGTTTAGCTCCTTAAACAGGGTATAGAGCTCATTGTTATAACGTCTGCGCCAAAATCCATTTTCTAGAACTGGTCCGAAGATGCGCCTCAAAATTTTCCTTTCAAAAACGTCCAGTGCTCGCTCATTCTTCTTAGTTAGAACCCACGTCTCGGCTGCGTACGTAAGCACTGGTCTAATTAGTGTTTTGTACACTAATACCTTGGTGGTTCTGGAAAGCAATCTGGATTTTATTTGTTTTTGTAGGCGGAAATAGCAGCGGTTTGCATTCACGATGCGCTTCTGGATCTCCTCTGTAGTGTTGTTATTGTTTGTTATCAGGGGGCCCAGGTATGTGAATCTTGGTATCGTTTCAAAATTTTGGCTTGCACATACGAGAGATGGGGTTTGTATGTGGCCATGTATTTGGTCTTCTGCTGGTTTACTACAAGACCCATATTTTTGGCAGAACTTTCAAGATTTATGAAGGCGTCTTGTAAATCATCGGGATTTTTCGCAATTATGTCGATATCATCAGCGTAAGCCAATAGTTGCACAGAGTTGTCAAATATCGTTCCTCTTTTCTCAATGCCTGAGTCACGAATAACTTTTTCTAAGGCTATGTTAAATAAGAGGCAGGCCAATCCATCTCCTTGTCTCACCCCGTAGAGCGCTTCAAATGGTTCGGACAGATCACTGCCAACCCTGACTCTACACGTTACTGGAGACATTGTCAGTTTCACCAGATTGATCAGCTTACGCGGTATTCCAAACTCACTCATTGCATTATACAATGCGTTCCTATTAATACTGTCATACGCGGCCTTGAAGTCTACAAATAGGTGATGAGTCTCGACATTGTATTCTAACGTTTTTTCTAAGATCTGTCTCAAGGAGAAAATTTGATCAATGCATGATTTGCCTGGCCTGAAGCCACATTGGTAGTTGCCAATAATTTCCTCGGACATAGGGAGCAATCTTTTGTACAAGATGTTGGACATAATTTTATAGCCGGTATTTAACAACGTTATTCCCCTATAATTACAGCACTCGAGTTGGTCGCCCTTCTTGTGTAGTGGACAAACAATTCCTAGTCTCCACTCTTCGGGCATCTCTTCTTCTGTCCATACTTTTTGAATTAGGTTATGCAGGTATTGAGTAAGCTCTCCACCTGCTGCTTTAAATAATTCAGCCACCAGCTCATCTGACCCGGGGGATTTGTTGTTTTTCAGCTGTGTTATTACCTGCTCCACTTCCTCCAGCGAAGGGGGTTCAGTATTGTCATTGTACGAGTCATCTCTCATGTTCTCCACCGTGTTGTGATCCACCTCTGCCGAGTTGTTATTGAGAGATTGATTTTGTAGATATAAGATGAAAATTATAACTTATAAAAATGTATATGTAACTAAACTTTAAGCACCTGTTGTTGACAAGCCAATTCAATTGGCTTAGCAGGACTTGTTTGTTGATATGTATTAACTATTTATTCAATAAAAAAATAAAAATAAAATAAAAAATATTAAATTCCCTCGATAGAAAAAAAAATTGTAAAGCGAGCTCTGAAAATTATTTTAAATACGTTTTGTTCTGTAATTTAATATGTTATAGGCATGAAAAAATTCACAGTGTATCTTTAAATGCCCCTAAAACATTTGTCGAAAGATTTTTGCTCTATTTCAAACGAGTCGTGTTTTATTAAATATTTTCACCATTTTCGCTTGATTATTATCGTTTTTTAATATTAGCGCGCTCCCTCTAACATTTGTATTTACATATCTCCCTTTCATACTATCTTTGAACGCTTACTAAAATAGTGACAATATCAACAACGGAGGCGCTAGTGTAGCATATTTTACGTTCCTTTCAATGGCGGCAAATTGAAATTATTCAGTTTTTGTTGGCGGTGTTTTGCGCTTTCAAATTGGTATTTTGATCAATATTGATAAAAAAATATATAAAAATATTCTTAAAAGTAGGTTTCATGTGTGCAGTTTACGGATGTAATAATTACAAAAACAATCAATGTCATTTTCAGGATGCCAATGATTGCAGCAATGTTGATGTATAATCATTCAACATATTATACAACTCTTACGACGAAATCGAGAAACATTTTCGAATCACGAAACTACTCAACAGGAGGATTGTCGCTAATCAGATGCTCTTGTATAAAATTATTAACTCCAAAGTTGACTGCCCGGAGTTGCTGAACAAAATAAATTTCCATGCGCCAATTCGATATAGCAGACAAAATACCCTTTTCTACATTGATAGATGCAATACCAATTCCAATCAAAATGAATTTATGCAAAGGACATGTAACTACTATAATAATAAATTTGCAAATATAGTCACTCGTGCTGACATATTCACTGCTAGTTACTATCACTACAGAATTTCATTGTATCACATTCTAACTCATATTCACGACTGTTAAATTGATTGTACCTAATATTTAAATATTACTTGCGTGGCAACTTTTCCTTATCCCTCTCCTCCCCTTTCCCGTTCCAACCCAAGTCTATTTAAGTATAGTTATAATCACATTTATTTTATTGCTGTTTATTGTATGCATATTATAGGTTTATCTTTTGTTGAATTTACATTCGTATTATTATTTTTCTTATTTGATGCTTTATTCTGTTTTTTTTTCTATTTTTATTAAATATTCTAGTATACAGGTTAGTTTTATGTTTCTGAATATCTATCTGTGAACATTAATAATTGGTCTGTTTTTTTGTTATCCTCTTATGCATATTTTATTACTAAGACTGTTTATGTTCCTCAAATAAATAAATAAATACTGTAATGCGATAATTATTGAGATTATGTTCGGCTGGCCGCGGGCCTTGGTTTCCCAACCCTGCTCCAGTAACTATTCAGCTGTTAGATTGCGTCATATTTCCAACTAGCCGCCCACGTGACACGTACAGTCGGCAGACCTGCAAAACTTAAATCAGAGGAATCTCTTTTTAATTAACGACTGTTAGACCATGTAATACGGGCCTATCGTGTGTGTGCTGCGTCATCGTGTCATGTGGATACTATGTATACGTTGTCACACGCACGCGCACAATTCATTCATGTAATCAGTGCTCGTGAAGTTCTTCGCAAAAGCGCTTGCGCAGACTTTTATAGTATGTAATAAGTAATAACATTAACATAAAACAATTTATCTATGTAATATTAAAACATTGGCTTCAAACCTGGCACTAATAACAACAAACTTTGAAATTTTCAGTGATATCGGTCGACTACTTTTAGAGTTTTGCGAGCACAAACATATGCTGGTTGATTTTTTATTATGATTAGATAAACCAGTTAGAATTTAACTCAACCATTTGGAATGCATTTTATAATATAAGACATTGTCCTGCCACAAACCGGCTTCTATTTTTTTTTCTTTTAGATCTTAATAACAGCGCCACCTATCGCATCTAAAACTATCCTATATTTCAAGCTGGAACCAAACATACACATTCACAAAATTTTATTGAAATCAGTTGTGCGGTTTCGTAGTGACACGTGATTTTTATATACCAAGATTACAAATTACAACATCGGCCCTCTAACCCGTTAAGAGTCCAACATGAAAGTAGACTGATAATAATTCAAACTTCACAATAGACGAAATGCAACAGTGTTAGATGGAATTGGGTGATGTGTAGGAATAAACAAGGTATGGAAGAAAGAAAAACAAGAATTCCAATCACTTAATACTGTATCTCTGCAAAGGAGCGCATAACACAATCACTATAATATAGTGAGATCCACCGTGATACCTCGAGGTAATTATCGCCACCACGAATGAATGCTTAAACGATATTATGCACTTGCAAGATAGTCACTTTCCTTATTTTTTTTTACTTTTTAACGAGATTATTTACACGAAAATCACCAACAGCTTGCTTCCAAGGGAGTCACAATCCTTCTATTTTCTAAACAAGTGCACTCGAATTTGCACTATGTTCTCGCCATTGTTCCAAATTTCAAATACTTTTCCATGAGGTAATGGTTAGGGAGAGGTAGGAACTGAATAAATGACATCCCGATAAGAACTAAGCTTATTCGAATTTCAAAGCCAAATAGTAATTTCGATCGAGCCATTTGAACTCGTGTATTGCTAATCAATATAACCATATTATTATGCATACATCTCCGGGGGCGTACTATATGATTGTGATAAACTTATCAATGTTTTGATTCCGTCTGTCTACAACTATTACTTGTCTTATTGACATATGACTATTTTAAGAACTAATGATAATCAGTTTTTATATTTAAGTTCTATTCGAATATTATTTTTTTATGTCAATGTTAGATGTACCTTCATCAAAAACGTCGTCAGCTATCGGAAGGTTGAAGGATCGAAAACGTAATACAAAAACTAATTTCGAAGATCGCGCTTTCGGAGTAATGGCGACCTCCTTGGGCTGTCTATTTGCTGCACTTTCCAGAGTGGAAGATATCACAATAGACCACATATTCAATTTGAGGGGCGAGTATACGAACCATTCATTGGATAACCAACACCTCTGCCATAGGTCACCCCAAGTTTTTCGCTACGTTTAGTTACTTAGCAGGGGTGTCCGGGTTCATAGGATTGTCTAGGTCTTGTCGGCGGATGCGTCTGCCCACCTACTGTGAGGAGGGCCAGATTTGGAGAGACCGGTCAAGGGTCTACACCCATCGCCTTACATCGTAGTGGGAGGGATGAATTGAATCATCCATCACTTCTGGACACACTGACCCCCAGATTCCTTCCCATATCTTCCTCTCCTTCCTTTCCTTAAAAAAAGCCCTCTCCACGTTCCCAAAGATGATATAGGCCTTGAGGAAAATCATTTTCCTCAGGGTCTCCTGTGTGGGGCTAGTGTAAAAAAAAACCTAAAAATTTGAAATCTCTGGTTCAAAATACACCGCACAATGTGGATTTTTAGGTGTGTTTTAAAGATCTAAGGATTGTTCTTTGTGTATATAATTGTTATGTCAGTCTCGCCAGAAGCCTTCCTTTTTTCTTGTTCAGTTTTGAGGTAGTTTTTTTTGTCTGTTGCGGAACCTTCCGTGCCTTTTAAATATTTTCATTTTAGACAAGTTATCCCAAAAATCTGTATGAACTCAGTTCTTGACGAAATATTCGCCATAGAGATACCATCGCCTACTAAGCTCTGAATATACTATTATTTTCGTGTCAGCCCTTTTAAATTTCTTTCATTTATTTACTACAGCGGAAACGGGATACGGGCTGCCATTTCACCTCATCGGTTTGAGTTTGTTTGTCCCTGTTTTTGAACGAACGGATCCCCTGCAGGATTTTGTGGTAGTAAGAGTTTTCGCATCGGAAGTTCAGTTTTGTTAGGGTTACTTGAAAGCCCCACGAGTTCACCGAAGTGGTCTTGGCTCTCCTCTCCATTCCACCTACGCAGAAAAAAAAGTGAGAATTGCTAATTTATTAAGGATCTCTTCAAAGTATTGGAAATCCGAATAAAAATAGAATTACAGGCCGTTTCCTGATAAACTTTTAGTAAATTCGTAATTGTGATGTATGGTAATAAGTTGGGTATTCAAGCGATAGATGGCATTAGTCAGAAAGCTTACTCCAGAGACCGACAGATGTCGCTAGAGTGTAGCAATTGCCTGTGGGGTATCCTTGTCAGACTTCAAGCTTCTAGAAACAGAGAATTACCAACCCTCGGGTAATGAACAGTGTAGTCCAGACTTAATTTATTGTAACGTAAATAAACGTAATTATTGTAAAGAACCTTTTACTTTATCAAGAGTTCCCAACACACAGAAATCTGCCAGTAAGCAGAGATATAACAATTGGCGCAGCCTTCTTTTTACTTTAATTCGTGTGAAAGGAAAGTTTACGTGTGTCTGCAGTAATTTGTGCTGGACACGGAAATCGAAAGTCACTGGAGTAACTTGCAGTTTTGGCAAATTTAAACGCTCAGGATTAAGGAGAACGTGTAACAATATCGGAAGACGTGTTCGTGCACCTGCGTTTGTTTTGATAATATACAATGAGAAATGTGAAAATATTGAAATTTTTATGAACATGTGATTCGACATCGTGGCAATACATTTGTATCTTAATTAAAGTTTATCAGGATACCTATCCCCTCCACCTGTGCATCATGGGGGCACAGCGGCTGTGGGAGGATCTTATCCTATTGATAGCGGACCAGAGTTTAGGAGGCAGTGAAAATCCAGGGGGATCTCTCAATGGGGTCGTGGATGAGATGGGCATTTTTCACATTGCCCGATTGCCACCGATAATCCTATCTCCTTCCATCCAGAAGGGTTTTCGTGACAAGCGTCGTGCAAGGTGGGAGATGACATCAGTGTAAGGGAATATATTTCATTACCAAGCTAGTTATTTTTTGCTGCACTGAAAGATCGACGGTTTTTGATCATCAATATCAAACATTTTAAACAACATCCTGTATAATTTTCTTCAGTACATTTTCACTGCCATGCATTTTTTTATGATTCAATTGGCTGCCGCTGCACACAAATCTAATAACATTATTTCTCCGAGAAGTCGCCTGATTGGTGACAGTCTCACTCCCAGATCTGTCTATATACCTATATATCTGTCTAATACCCCTCCACTACAAATTAAGCTGTCTCGTTCTCGTCCCGATAATAGTATCGGCGGCCTATCTGCAATGCGTGATAACCTCCGACCTCCGAGCGGTGACGTATCGTGCCCGCGTTGATTGATTTGCAAGCTTTATTATAAATGTCTTATTTGGAGTGTGAGAAGTAATTAAATATTCTATGGCCTCGTCTTGTATTAAATTAAGTTATTTTGGTCTTGTATTGTATTAAGTCATTTTTTTAATTTTAATTTTTTTATTTTTTATTATCAAAATTTTTGATACATATACAATTCAGGTACATACATAGTAATATAGAATGAAAGAGTAACAAAAAAATCCCACAAAGGCGAAGCCTGAGCGTGGGTATTATAGTGTAAGGATAAAACAGTGGTGTTTAAAATATTTTTTTTTTTAAACTTGTTAAATGTATCTATAGAGATCAATGTGATTGGTTTTTTTAGAGAAGTTTTTATTTTATCTTCTTTTTTTTTTAAATTTACAAACATATACACACACACACACACACAGACACACAGACACACGCACACACAGACACACGCACACACACTCACGCACACACACACACACACACACACAACATTACGGTCCAACATTGTATTAAGTCATTATGGTTTTATATTATATTAAGCTATTATAGTCGGGTATTGTATTAAGTCATTATGGTTTTATATTGTATTAATTTATTATGATCTTGTTCTGTATTAAGTTATTTTGGTCTTGTCTTAACTATCTAGTGGTTGTGAGAAGAGAGGAGAGTTTACACCAAGGTAATTTACTAATTTTTATAACGCTATTTGTGTGTTACATATTTCCTCAAGTGCGGATTATAAATCTCTTAAGTTAGTAAAAGGAACTTATAATATATTGACTCTTAAATGCATAATTCTGTGGTTTGTTTCTAAAAGAACCAATGTCAGTTCTTAAAATTTCTCGATACTCAGTGTGTAGAATTTGCTTCTTTTAGCAATTTTTAATTTAAAAGACGCGACTGTCTAGTGTAGAATTGGTCCCCGAAAATCTGAAAATTCTTTCTCAAAGTCGTAAGGTCATTTTAGAATTCGAAAGAGTGGTTGGAATTTTAGTTGTCCCTCTCTAAACCAGAACACACTTAGAGTTTCCAAATTATGGAGTCCATATTTTGCCGATAGAGAGCAAGTACAGAGGCATGTTACAAAGATACCAAAAGCTTTGAAAGACCGGATAAATGAAGATAGACTCGTGAAACTAAGGACGGGTTTGTTTAACAGAATTTGAACAATTCATCAAATTTAAAACTTGATTTTAAAGTTCTGTAAAGGTTCTATTCAAGTTTTTTCATATTTTCAGTTTTGTGAAGCAACTGTTCAATAATGATACAATAACAGAACTTGAATAGGACCTTCACAGAACTTGAAAATCAACTTTGACATTTCATGAATTGTTCAACAGTCAGTAAGTTTACAAAAGTTAAAATAATGAAGAGAAAGGAGTGACACGATTGAGACATTCAAAATTTTATCTGGACATTATATTTTTTCTGGCATACAAGAAATATTCACCACCAACAAAACACCTTTAGAAGCCAATCCTAGGAAATACTTCCTTGAAAATAGAGTAGTGGATGCATGGAACAAACTTCCACAACATCTCGTCGATTCTACTAATATAAACCTATTTGAAGCTCAATTGGATTCTTATTTGGATTGAAGAAACGATTAACTAATTTTAAATTTAAAATAACAAATTTATTTAAAAAAAAATTTATTGGCAAATTTTTTGACACATACAGGTACATTTATAATTATACAAAACATAAGACAGTAACAAAAAATCCCACAAAGGCGAAGCCTGTGCGTGAGCATTATAAGTTATGTATTCAAAACAGTGGTAGTTAAATAAAGAAAAAAAAATATTTTTTTTTATTATTTAACTTATAACATTGTTACATTGTACATAAAATTAGGTAATAATAGGTAATAGTGAAAAACATATGTTATTGAATTTCAACTCCAATGAAGAGTGCTAGCCTTGAGCTTGGCGTAGGAGTTATTTGACAATTATTTCATGTTTATATCAGTAATTAACATAAATACAGTACGATAAATATAAACTTAAAAGAGGATTGTGATATGGTTCCTATAGTTAGATTAATATGATTTTACTGGAGTTTTTGCGTCTTTAATATTAAAAAAAAAACAGTTAAAGTTTTTTTTTTTTTTTTTTTTTTTTTTCTTATTATTTCTGGCTTTCACCCTTCAAGGGTGTTCTTGGCCATCACTTAAAATTATTGAGAAATGAAAGGTGAATTTAAATATTAATTTTATTTAAATGGGCAAATTTCAAAATTATAATGAAAATTGGAGTCGAGTTCAGACTTAGAAGAGATGAGATGTTGAATGGAGGGGAGGCAATTTTAGATAAGGCTTGATAGAAGAGAGGATATTTGTTTAGAGAGGGACAACCAAAAAATATGTGATCTAAAGTTCCCACTTCTAGACCACAGAATGTACAATCTGGAGAGTCAACGACGTGAATTTTAAAAAGATGGGAAGGAACGGAACAATGTCCGATTCTCATTCGAATGAGTGAAGAAATTTCTTTTTTGGAAAAATGAGGGAATTGCTGAAACCACGGTTTTGATGGAATAGTCCTTTGTATTGAGGCATAGAAGGCTCCCTTGGATTGACTAGCAATGTGCCAATACTCCGACCAAACATTGCGGGATCTATCTTTGATGATGGAAAAAATGTCAGATAGGGGAATGTGGTTTACGAGGGTAACAACAGGGTTGGACGCTCCTTGTTTTGCCAAGGCATCCGCAATATCATTACCCATGATACCAACATGTCCAGGAATCCAAATCAGAGTTACAGTTTTACCAGAGCTTTGAATGGAGGCTATCATCTCTCGAATAAGGCATACAAAGTGATCATCAGGATGAAGAAGAGGACTGGATTTAAGTTTTTGGAGGGAACTGAGGGAGTCAGAGAGAACGAGGGAATGTTCAAAATTATTTTTTATTATATATTTGAGAGATTCTATTATTGCAATACACTCGGCTGAAAATATTGAAAATTGATTTGAAATTGAATGAAATATTCTGTCATTAGAATTATTGTGGTAAACGTTAATACCTATACCACAGTTAGGAGAATCGGGAGATTTGGATCCATCAGTAAATAGAAGAGAAAAGTTGGGCCATTTAGATGAAATAATGTCATTGAACATATTATTGACAGTTCGGGCCGGGAGATTGGAATGACTTTTAAAGATTCCGATCCCTTCTAATATTGTTGGGGATAGGGTGACGTGACTATATTTTAATTTGTATAAGGGAAGTAGATCATTTTGGATGATGTGAAGCTCTGAGAGAGACTTAAAATTTTTACAGATGTCAGGAAGAGGTTTAGTTGAAGCTCTGATTGTAGATGAATGGGTTGAGTCAATGAACAACGAGATGCTGGGGATAACCTGATGACATTTAGAATTTAAACATTTCAGAACAAATTTGTCAGCAAATAGTTGACGCCTTAAATAAAGAGGAGGATCAGAACATTCTACCTGAAGGGAATTGATGGGTGACGATTGCATCGCTCCAGTTATAATTCGCAAAGATTTAGATTGAATTTTGTCTAATTTATCAAGTACATTTTTTGAGGCAGTACTAAAAAGTGGGCAGGCATAGTCAAGATGGCTTCGAATAAGTGCGTTGTAAAGCAACTTAATGCAAGTAGGGTGAGCACCCCACCAAACGCCAGATAATGATCTGATGATATTTAAATTTTTTTCGCATTTAGTAACTAAATTATTAATATGGGACGACCAACAGTTAAAGTTGAAGTTAATTTTTTTTTAATGTAGATGGTAGTGTCATATTTTAGGTATCATATTCGTAGTACAAATTATAGAAAAAATTCTCTCACTTTCAAATTTTTTCTTACCCAGCTTTTAACATTTATTTTATACGAGATTAGGTTTTGTCACATCGTAATGAAACTCGGCAATGAATTAAACAATTTTGGGCCAATATAGTTAATGTGTCTTTGAGCTAGCCTAGTTTTGCAGTGAGGCACTGTGTAAACGCATATGTTGTGTCTCTGGCTAGAACGATTTGGATTTTTACAGAAATTATAAGGACATAGTAGATCCGCCTTAGTTCCATAATGTCAGTTTCCTGAAACAATTGATCAATTGCTGTTAAACTTATTGTAAACTTAGGTATTGATCAACAATTGATTGAACAATTGATCAATTGCTGTTAAACTTATTGTAAACTTAGGTATGATTGCACCAGCAGAATGCTGCCTGCATATTAAATAATATTGTTTATTGTTTATTGTGGTATTTTAAGTAGGTACATTGTTATCTATGTCCTAATATAATCCTTATATACATATACATATAATTATTTATTTTTTTTGTATTAGGCAATTCACCCTAAAGAGAGTGCTATGTAATTATAGTAACACATTTAAAATTAATCAATCACATATTTTCGTAATTTAATTTTAAATGTTTTTATGTTTTCTTCTGATTTTATTTCTTCTGGTAGCTCTCCAAATATCTTCAACGCTCCGTACATCAATGACTTTTGACTCTGTGTTTTATATATTAAATAATAATAATTAAAAAATAACCATCGCTGATAAAGTAAGATTTTCACGTGAACAAAAACTTTAGAAAAATGTAAAAATATTTATTTTACCTTTTTAATTACGTTAGAATTTCATGCAGAATTGACTGTTACAAAAATGTTAATATTTAAATAATTCAATAGGTTTTAGTATTATTTAATCATTGAAGACAATATTAGCAAATCTCAAACGAATATTTGAAACAGTAAAATTATTCGGTCGCATCTACAAATTTTAATTCTACCACTGAGGTAATCCGACCCTATCCCCTTCGGTCATATTTAATTGTATCATACCTCAACTAATAACTAACAATATCATCTTCATTATCTTAACGCACATTTTTACTGGCTGCTATCTTTATGTATGATTGCAAGATTCTTCCCGAGCTAAATGCAATTTATATAGTGTTTCGGATAAATATCCATTTTTATTTCAATGTGCGACATCTATTGACTTTCAACAAGTCTAGGATAAATATATATTTTGTTTAATAACTTAATTAGTAAAACCTCAAACAGTAATATAACAATACTTAGTTAAAAGCTCAGAATCAGAATCAATAGAAAAAACCTCGGTGTTCCGCAAGGGTCGGTATTAGGTCCAATTCTATTCATTATTTACATAAATGGTATAATTAAAACCATAAAACATTGCAAAATTAGATTATTTGCAGACGATACATTAATCTATATATCATGTGAATAGTACATAGATGCAATCAACAAATTAAATGAAGAACTACAAAATATAGCGAAATGGCTGAAATTAAACAAATTAAAAATAAATGTAAACAAAACAAAATATATGGAAATAGGCAAGGTTAAAATTGGCAATTAATAATGAAAAAGTTGAAAAAGTAAATGAAATTAAGTACCTGGGTGTAATACTCGATTCAAAACTCACTTTCACAGCAAATTTTGAATATGTGCTAATGAAGGTATCAAAAAAAGTCAATTTTCTTAGAAGATTAAGAAATAAACTAAATGGAAACACTACAGAGCTCATTTATAAAACTATAGTTGCTCTACATTTAGATTATTGCTCTACTATGTTATATTTGGCCAATGAAGGAAATTTAGACAAACTAGATGCTATACATAATAGTGCTATAAGATGAGATGTAAAAGGCAAATACGCAAGCATTAATCAAATGAGAGAGCATCTTAATTGGATTCCAATGAAAAAGAGACTGTTATTTAATGTATTAATTTTTTGCATAAAGTCACGAACAACCAAATGCCAAAATATTTTAAGGGTGAATTTGGTTTTAGTGTTCATAAATACGAAACCAGAAATGTAAATAGAATTAGATTGCCACATATGAAAAAAAGTAAATCACAGAACTGCCTAATGTACAAAGGACTAAAGATGTATGATGAAATGCCTGAAAGTCTTAAGAATGAATGTATTTAAAAAGAAATGTTATGTTTATTGTAAAAATATTTAATGTTACAAAATGAAATATTATCTTGCTCATATTTAAATGTTGTATAAACTAACTATAATAATAATAAAAATCATTGAAGCAATGATTGGTGACTCTCAAACGAAATTTTAAAACAGAAAATTCAAAAACAGATTCGTTCCCAGGTACGAATTGAACACAGGACCTCAGACTTGCCGGAGCTTTTCTTAGTTTTTTTTCATAAATAAGTACTACTATGAGGTAACAGAGTAGATGTATCATATGTTTTGTTTATACAATTCCATTAGAAAGCAGTGCACCAGACGACAGTAAAATAATTCACATTTCAACCATAAATTATTGGCAATTAAACACAATATACACTCTAATCATTTATTTAAAGTAAGACAATACGTAAATAGAATAATCACGTTTAATATTAGAACTGCGACAGCCAATCATCATTATTAATGATTGTGGGAATATTCAAACAATCTCCGTAATGAAAAGAGAAATTTATATTTTTTATGTTACACTATGCTATGAAACCAATGGATATATTTATTTATTCACGCTATGAAGGCTTTAACATGTGTACAATGTTAACCCCTCCGGCGTTTCAGGGTGAATTATAAAAGATTTTTAATCCTTTTTTCTATCTGGCGGAAATACGTAATTCTTTTGACGTTAGCAAGAGAAATGATAATTCTTTCCAGTTTAAACTCTAACCGAATAAAACTATGATTTTTGTTTGACCCTTTGGTACATTCAGTTTGCAATGATTTCTGTGTATTTCAAATGAGCTACTGTTTTAGGAACTAGATAAAATTATCTATCCGGTGTATGCATTTAAAGGAAACATTACTATTTCTAAATAATAAAATTTTAATATCAAACTTAAAAAAAGTGTTGTCAAAAAGGCTAACCATTTTTTTACTTATTAAATCGAGATATCTAAAAGTTAAACCAATTGTTACGATAGCGACCAGAAATATGAATTATTCATTTTGGCTATTTTAGTTGAGGCAAACTGGTATTTCCGCATAATAGAAATACTTTATCATACATATATGACCCTAAAAAGCAGAAGGGGTTAAATTGGCTCGTTGCCTGCAGTTCAGAAAAAAACTTTACAAATAACTACCTACTTTAATCATAATTATTAATCATTTAACTAGCCGCGGTTTTTGGAGATACGTTTTGGCCCCATCAATAAATAAGGTTAAGAACTTGCACTAGATTGAAGTTATAAGCGTTCAAAATGAAGAAGAAGATTACTGAAGATGGATTTAAAGGCAGATAGGTAAATACGAATGATAGGGAGTGAGTCAATATTTAACCCCTCTGAAAACGGTCATGCGCCATTTTGACCGCTACGTCACAAGTGCTACGTCACACCTTTGCCGCTGCCGCCGCCATCGGTTTGCAGGATCTACTCGGGCCGGTCAACAGTGACGTCATCGTTCGCCCTTGAACGCTTGATCAATCACCGGGCGTTCTTAGCTGCATTGAAATATTTCGTTCGCGCCTGTTTTTAAAGTCATTATAACTTTAATAAATGATTTTTGAAAATTATAAAAACTATGTATTCTTGTGTCTGAAGTGTTTCTACATATGAATAATTAATAATAAGTGATTTTTTGGTGTGAAGAGAATTCCCTATTTGTTCGGTTTAGCGAACCAACAGCTAGTACCCGTAGAGTCCATTTGTTCGATAATTTGAACAGCTCGAATGGTCTCATGGAAATTAGTGAAAAAATATAATCCAAACGATTTTAGAAAGAAAAAACATGACGCTACATAGGTATGTAAATATAGAATTATTATAATGCACACTTATATGAACCAAAGGCTCCGACCGCAATTTGAGATAAATTTATGAAACTTTGTTTTTTTTTTATAAATTATTTTTGTATAAAACGACAATAAAATAAGGTGACAATGTTTATAATACATTCTACTATTAAAGTATGTTTTTTTTTCGTTTTAAGTTATTTTAATTAATTTGTTTTAGGAAAAAACTTAGATGATTCATTTTTAAAACTTTTTTTATGGTGTCATTTGTAAATTTTAATATTTAACCTTTCAAAAACAGTTCCCTGTTTTTGGATTTTATTGCAACGCGGAAATACTCACAAATTTCCCACCATTTGACAGCGTCGCGACGCGTTTCTAAACGACGCGTCGTTTAGAAACATAACAGACAGTATGGCAGAGGCCTGAAGGGTCAAAACAAACAAAAAAAAATTGCGAAAACATTAAATAAAACAATACTTTTTAAAAATCATTAAAAAAACACTGTGAAATTTCTGCCCTATAGAATGTTAAATAACAGAAAAAAAAAATTATTTTAATTTTTGGAGCACACTTTGCCTTTTTTTCTATATCGAGAAAATTTCATATAATTCAACTCGGCATCGGAATAGAAATTATCGTAAAAAATAACAGATATTTTTGAACAGCTTAAAACTTAAACAGTGTTACTCAGTCTCGATAATACGGGGTGGGGGATAGCAACGGGTTAGTAGAAAACGATACTCATAATCAGGCATATGCGTTTTACGTATGACGGCCGTAACACGACAGTACTAGTAGCAGATTTTTCCTCGGAAACAAACCGGGTCAGTGACATTACAAATGTCACCTTAAGACACGTAAAGTTGGCAACCAAACGCGAAATGAGAAAATGGCCGGGTTTTTGAGATTTGGAACAATTGGTGCCAGTCTAAAAAAATCTTCCATAAATATTTTGATGAGTATAGATTTTAATACGAGCAGTATACGGCCCTCTTCCTCGTAGGTATAGCCATACCAACGCTGCAACGGGAATCTTTATAAGTGAGACTGAAAGTGTACAATGAAATTCGGAATCGCGCTACGTTCATCTGTTGAGTTTATTGCTTCGTATCCTTGCAAAGCACTACCGAGGACTCGGCTCATTGCGAAGCTCGTAGCTTGTCCGTTCATCGAACTCTGGCTCAGTGCAGTCTTCCTCTATTGCTATAATGGCCCCTCCTAGTAGCCGCTAAGTGCTCCTTCCTGCCGAATCGACGTCAAGACGCTCCTGGCCCGGTTTATTATAATATCAAACTTCTTATATATTTATTTAATTCAATTTGTACAACCGGTCACAGTCGTTTATTAAAATGCCGTCATCTTTCGTCCGAATGGGTGAATGGGTGCGACGAGGAGTAGGGGGCATTCAATATTGTCAGTTTGTTCGTACCCAGTCGTTTTGTTAAAAATAAACAAAATTATCTTTTTATTATTGAAGAAGATGATATTAATAAATCTAAATGAAACAAGAAACAGAGCAAGACAAGAAAGTAGGAATCGAACTCAGGATCTCTGCACGCAGAAAACTTCTTGATAAAAAAGATAACGGTCTCAACTAGGAATCGAACTCAGGATCTCTGCACGGAGAAAACTTCTTGATAAAAAAGATAACGGTCTCAACTAGGAATCGAACTCAGGATCTCTGCACGCAGAAAACTTCTTGATAAAAAAGATAACGGTCTCAACTAGAAATCAAACTCAGGATCTCTGCATGGAGAAAAGTTCCTGATAAATTGAAAACGGTCTCAACTAGCAATCGAATCCAGGATCTATGCATGGAGAAAACTTCCTGATAAAAAAGGTATCTAATTTATAAAAAATCTCTTTAAAATAACGAATAAATTGATAGGAATCCTGATAAACTTCAATTAAAATTCTATTGTTGTGTCACCTTGTCCGAACTCGTGATCATAAAAGTCAAATTTTTGCCTTGCTTCATGATATGTTATTAAGACCAACGCAGGTGGATAAACACGTGTTCCGATATTATTACAAATTGCAGTCCCGTTTTTAACAGGATGACTAGTAATTTAAAGAGATTTTCAATAAATCAGCACTACTCATTTTTCTCCCTACTTCTTACAGGGACAACGTCTTTAATAACTCGACCATTGGGACCTAATTATTTCATCGCACATTTCAAATTCAGAATTAACAATATCATTTTCAACTAATTTTTCCAAAAGTTTTGGCAGCTATCCTTTTGAATGGTTACAAAGTTCTAAAGAATTGGTTTATAACCTAAATAGTGTCTCGGATAAATATTTCCTTAAAACAAAAACTGTGTCTTGTTCTGTTTCATTTTTCGTTTAGATTTATTAATATTATCTTTTTCTTCAATTATATATTGCATTGATGAGTATAACCTTGAAAAATATTAAAGAAAAGTTGTTCAAATAATTTTTGTTTTTTTTAATATTAAAAATACTATAATCGTTCAAGTGAAGATTAATACACTTAATATTAAAATGCAATTGGTTGATCAAATATGTCCACATTCAATAATTCACGGTCTGAATAAATCTTTCAAATTCCTATTATTTAAGACGCCATATTAGTTTCACCCGAATACATTTAAAAATAATATCGCCACAGACATATGAATATTAATAGACGAGAAGTTAAGGACGAGGGGTTAAAACAAGAGTTGCGGGACGCCGAGAGGAAAGCTGACTGTGATTCGTCAATAAATCAATCTGACAGTAAATAGGCATCTCGCATTATAATATCACCATTTAGTTCTTAAAAGTAAAATCTGCTTTTGAATGAATAGACATTTTTACATGGGAGCGCAAATTACTCGCCACGTTATGAACAAATTTGCGAAGTCCAAATTCGGCAAAATAAATTTCTTCTATTTTCAGAGTCGAATATTTCGTTTATGTATTTAGTTTATAATTTATTATTCGCGCTCCCTCTAACATTCCTATTTAAATATCTCCCTTTAAAGCCATCTTCGAATGCTTATCACGGAGCTTTAAAAATTAAGCCTACTTCCACCCCCCTTGAGATGATTTTTCACGAAAACGGCGCTATATAAATTAGCCAAATATTATTATTATTAGTATGAATAAATACAATCGTAGTGTGGGTAACAATTTAAAAAAAAATTATATTTTTAACATATATGTACAATGTACATAGGTGGTAATCAAACAGATTTGAAAAACTGGTTTAACTTTATTATTGCAGAAACTTATATAATGTTTTCATATTTATTTTTTTTTATTTATTTTTTATTATATAAGTACATTTTTGTTATTTTGTTACAATATATGATCAAATATTTCAAGACCCCTCTTCCATAGAAGCATTAGCTTGTGGCTTGAAATGGAGTGTACATTGTTTTATTACAGTATGTAGGTAATTAAAAATAAAATGATTTTAAACTTATTTGAAGAATGGAATGTTACTTAAGGAAACTAATTGAGATGAGTTATTCTTAAGATTAATTCAATTGGAAACATTTTTATTTTTTGTATGTTTGTCTTTAAAATATTTTTTCACAGTGTTTATTATTTGGATGTTATCATTAATGTTTCTAATTTCTTCAGGTAGTCGATTGAAAAAAATTCTTGCCCGGTAAGTGTAATAATTTTGTGCAAAGGAAGCTTTAATTTTGGGCATGGAAAAATATATTTAAGTCGAGTACGGTTTTCAGTTATAATTTTTTTTATTTTTTTTTTTTTATTTTTTATTTAAAGAAAGCAAGACAAAAAATACATATTACAGTAAATAATAAAAATAAAAATACAGAAAAAAATAGAAAAGTTCCAATAAACTACTTTTCAGTAGTTTGTCGATGGCAACTTTTCACATAAAAAATATTTAAAAAAGATAAAAACTTATTTTACTTAATGACAACAGTGATAACAATAAAAATAACAATTTGTTTTAAAAATATAAAAACATATACACAACAGTGATAGTATCTACCTATAGTTTGTATTAGACTCTAATACAAACTATTTCTTTCAGCGAGCCAATTTTTCAACATAATATTTGTTTTTACATTTGTACATTTTTTTATTTCAGCAGGTAACATATTTAAGCAACTAGGTATCATGTAGTCCAGTGTTCTTTGTCCATATTTGTTTAAATGCTTAGGTACAATTAGTCCTTCATTTAACGTAAAACGAGTATTGTAAGTGTGGTCCAGTCTATTTATGTATATAGGGCTATTCATATGCTGAAATATAATTTTATACCACAGAATTGATCTTACTGAGAAAATTTTAAGATTCTGATAAAGGTATGGAACATTATGCCTTTGTTCGTATAAACTTTTATGAGCTAATAATTTAACTAGTGAATTTTGAACTGATTGAACATGGTTTATATTTGTTTTACATGAAAGCCCCCAAGCTGTGATTCCATACCTTATAATAGATTCAGCTAGTGATAAATAAATTATTCTAAGTGTACGTATTGGAACATAGAATTTTAATTTATATAATCTATTAACAATAGATCTCAGACGTTCACATACTTTATTTATTTGTAAGTCCCATTTGAAAAAACAATCAATAATAATACCTAAATATACATACTCTGTGACCAGCTCAATATTTTCACATGTACATATTGCAGGAATACCAACATGTAAGCAATTTGAAGTGTTGTCTTTTTCTTTTATGATTTGAATTAATGCATTTTTAGTATAAAGATCTTTAAATGAAGGCACTTGAAATTCTTCGAATAATCGATCCGTTAGGTGATCGGAAGGTTTTCAATATTATTTTAATTATTAACCTTTGTACCACTTCTATTGGAGTAAGGTTAGTTTTGTATGTGGATCCCCAACTAATGATACCATATATATTGTAGAGTTGATTGGACTAAGGCATAATATATTAAATATAGGTTTTTTAAAGACAAAAAATTTCTGATTCTTAAAAATACATATATCAGTCTTCTGATTTTTTTTACAATTTGACATATTTGTTCCTTCCAATTCAAATTTTTATCGATAATTACTCCTAGATATTTTATTGTGTTTGTGTTTTTTAGTATTGTGCAGTTTTGAAGACAGTAATTTTTATTATGTATTTTGGAATTGTCATGAATGATAATGTCAAAATTTTTAGGGATGTCTTTTGTGTGTATTGCAAATGGAATTACATATGTTTTATCGCTATTTAGTGATAGTAAATTAATTTATTTATTAATTATATTAGCAAAATTTACTGTTATCCACTACAATTAAACACGAATTGTGTTAAAACGAATCAAAATGTTATCGAACTTCATTTATCCGACGCACAGTCACGAAACAAAGTCGAATTACGCAACTCTAGCCTCGTATCAGTACAGAGCTAGTGTGAGTGATTGAGCGAGTGTGCGTCACTCACACTTACTCATACTCACTTACACTTACTCACACTCACTCGTACTCACTCGTACTCACTCGTACTCACTCATACTCACCCTCACTCACTCACACTCACTCACACTCACTCACACTCACTCACACTCACTCACACTCACTCACACTCACTACGCTGCATACTTTTCACCACCTATAGAATATGTAGTTGATGAATTTATTTAAAATTGATTAAATTTTAAATAAATAGGAATTATTTAAAATAAACAGTTTTAAGGCTTGTTCCTTCTTGTCACTTCTTAGGACGCACTAGTCTGCCGCGGCACACAGTTTGACCTACACTGCCTTAACGTTACGTTCCTCAACGTTTCAAAGCGTCGCGGCGTCGCGTCGTGCGTCGGTCGCTTCGCCTTTGATCTCATTAGTTGATCCCTTAGAGAGTTATGATTAAAACCAACTAATTTTCTAATTAAGATGATTTATATGTCCCTAATTTGAGTGACACAGTGCTTTGCAATTAATATCTTTGTCTAGACTTGTAATTAATAAAGGTCACTGAATCTTAAGTTGATATTGGTATTTTTATTTTCTGAGATTTCTTATTAATTTTGCGATCGCCTTGTTTGTGAACCATAATTATTACAATTATTCGTGCTTCTTTAAAGAAAAATTATTATATTTTGTTTAAAAAATACGTATCAACCCTTTTTACCATAATACAAACCATTTTATGTTTTGTATAAGCCAATCTTTTAATCTTATTTTTTTTAATGTAAAAATGAAAGTAATTTACTTATTTATAATTTCACGCCCGGCTGGGCTTTTACATGTTATTTTTGATTTATTACAAAGAACATCTAAATAAGTACAACAAAAACAAAGCAAGATAAAAAAAATCAATATAAATAAAAAAAACAACCTCAAAAATAGCACGGCAAATAGTGAGGCCAACATTACTGGAAAACTTTGAAATGTAAAAAATATTGTACCAATTAAAAAAAATAAAAATAAAAAAACAATGTCGAAAACGAAATAAAATCGAAACTAGATATTCCACCATGCAATATAGAAAAATATAACACTTGGAAAATTACAATACGTAAGTTACAAAAATTACAGTACGTAATTACAATATGTAAGATAAGTTGGTAAGATAAACAGAGCTATGTAGTTTGTATAGTTAAATTATACTAAATTTGATGTTCTTCTTTCTGAAATAAATTGGGTAGTGACTATATTTGGTAATCATAATATTAAGGAAAAAAACGAAAGAGAGAGAAGGAAAAGCATAAAACTAAGATATCATGGGAGATGCTTTTGATGCTTCACAATTATTAGTTTATTAGTAATTAGTATACACATCGCTATAATGCACTCACTTGATTCAACTGCATTTATGGGTTCTATTGATATTCATCAAAATGGTCATTTTGTATCCATCTCACTGTGAACAAAATTGGGAGGCGGATATGGGAACCATTTCTTGGATAACCAACACATCTGCCATAGGTCACCCCAAGTGGTTCGCTACGTTTGGGGACTTAGCAGGGGCGCCCGGGTTCATGGGGTGAGGTTTGTCCGGATTGTGGCGGCGGATACGTCGGTCCACCAACTGCGTGGCTGGCCGGATCGGCAGAGATTGGTTGAGAGAGTCACCAAACACGGCCAGAGCCAACTTCAACTCACAGTGGTGGTTTTTCCCCATGGGGATACTGAGAATATCTCCCTCTCAGGAACTTGCCGCAAACATGCTATTTTACATATTATTTATTATTAACACAAATTAATCAAATAAAATTTACTACAAAGATTTTAACCCGCTACCCCCAGCTTGCTAATCAACAGCCTCACCCCTCAACCACGAATGCTGTAATTTTTCTGTGTTTTTGTGACAGTAATAACAAATTTTTCACTCCCTTCGCTCTCTTCTCTTACCTACTGCAGTTGGGGATGTCATAGTTCCACAGGCCTCGTGATTATTGAGGAATTGGGACAGCCTTTCGTATCATCAATCTATCCCCCGAAAAGCCACCCCATCCTTCCCGAATCAGTGAGTATTGATGGAACCCCGCTCCCGGAGATATCACTGTACGTTCTTACCTATAGGTTTGTATTGGTGAATTAAGCGACCAAGTGGACCGCTTATCCAATATGTAATTATCCAATTTGAGTTCGGGTCCACAACACGCTCGCCCTTGTTGAGCTGACCCGGCGAGTGCAAGGACCCTGGGAGTTGGCCATCGGTCACTGTCATACTTGAATGTGGATAGGATATACACTCATTGTTGTGTTTTCTCTCCGTGGACACTATTTGAGCACCGGATCTACCGTAGGTGCGGAGCGTGTAGTAAGCTCGAATACTTATTAAATAACCGTGCTTATTATTGCCAACTTCCAATATTAAGCGACACAACATCGATACAACATACAACACAGAGATAAACAATGCCAGGTTATCTGAAATCATTCATGTATTATATTTAGATGCGACATGCCGCTTTTTTACCTTCAACTGAACTCCAACTGACCTCCAACTCTCCCAACGCTCCAACTAAAACTAACAAATTCGGTCTTAATATTTATATTTAAGCTCACAAATAGATATTTAAGAATGAAAAATTTAATTTCGAAGTTCATGCGTTGGGTACAATGAGAAACTGTGGAGATTTTAGACCTCCGAAAACAAATTTGTCGGGAAATCAAAATAATCTCTATTTTAAAGGATTAAAGATTTTCAATGAACTACTGTCAGATGTTGTAGAAGCTAAATGCGATAAAGAATATGTTTTAGGTGCAATGTAAAGTGTGTCTAAATGTTATAGAAATAAGTTGTAAGTAAAGGTTTAGGCTGGCCGCATACATACGTTTTTCGTATTCGATTTCCGAATTCGTTTTCCGTATTCGGACATCCGAATGCACGGAATCAGTAGAAAATACATTAACTGCCGCACACGTTCGTTTTAGTTCCGAACGGAACAAATTCCTTACGCACGTTCCGAATGCCAGCCGGCGCGTTCGGAGAAAACGAATGGAAAAAACCTAATGACGTCATGTGGAACGCAGCTATTGCATACAGTTTGTTTGTGCCGACGCAAACGTACGGAAATTTCCATTCGTAATTCAGTGTTGCCAACGGATCTTGACCTAATATCGCCGTTTCTCATACATAAGGTAGCGTAAAGTAGCCGAATTTGCTGTTAGGTGGGACATGTTTAAAATTGATGTTTTTACGTGAAAATAAAAAAAAAATCGTGGGGGGGGGGTGGCTAGAGAATTTCAAAAAAATAAAATTTGTCCCCAGAAAATAAAAAAAATTCATGGGGAGGGTGGCTAGAGAATTTCAAGAAAATATAAAATTTGTCCCCAGAAAAATAAATTTCATGAGGGGGGGGGGGGGGGGGGGTGGCTAGAGAATTTCGGGACATGTTTAAAGTTTTTGAAGTAGCTTAATTGGCGACCAGTCGCCTTTTGGATTTTTTCGGCACCGATTCTCGCTCTGAGTAGCCTATATGGCGACATATCGCCCTTGTTGGCAACACTGGTTCTGACGTTTATACATTCCGAATGAAGAAAAACGAACGTTTGCGCTAGTCTCACGGAATTCCGAATACGGAAAACGAATTCGTAAATCGAATACGGAAAACGTATGTATGCGGCCAGCCTTATACTAAAATATTTAAAAGTGAGGTTAACTCAAGTTTTAAAAGTGCTTATTTATTGCTATTAAAATACCGTTTTGTTCAAATTCAACTTTACTCATGATTATGACAGATTCTAGAGACATCGTATAATCTGACAGAACAAAAGTTTTTTCGAAAATACGAGAATTTTTTATCGGTTCATATTTATGCATTTTTGAGGCACAATCCATTTTTTTAATCCATTCAGTACTTTCATCACTTTTTCAGTTTGTAATGTATTCTTTGTATTTCAAATGCGCTATTTACATCTTATTTTTTAATTTTCCGTAAAAAAAACTACTGTTTTAGAAACTAGATAAAATTATCTTTCCGATGTATTTAAAATAAACATTACTATTATTAAAAGATTAAATTTTACCACTAAACGTGAAAAATGTATAGTATAGGCATTAGGTTAGACAATTTAGAATCATTAGAAATCAGGAAATCTATAAACAGTAACTTATCAGACCATTTATTAAATACACAAGTTAATTTATCTAATCAAAAAAACACATTCTATAGTCCTATATTTAACTTGTTTCCCAGAATCCTTTCCACTCTTAAATAATAAGTTTATGCTTTTTCTTATGTCTTTAAAATGTATTATTATATGTATAATTCATGTAAAAATGTTAATTGTTATTATATATCTTCAATTCACTATGCCTATGTAATATTTGACTCCTCCCACTTTTTATAATGTATTATATTCTGTCTCCCTCTGTTTTCCTATAAATATGCATCACCTCTGTCTTAGTTTTTAGTTATATTTCACATCCTGATGAAGCTCGACCGTAGCGAAACCGGTAGATGTAATAATAATAAAGTCGTGGTTAATAAACAAAGTGTTTTATTTGATTTAATACATTTTTATTTAATTTTTTACTCCAATCGTAAAAAAATGAGAGAACTCGATACTTCGAAAACACATTCATTTTTTGGGGAATTTGTAATAAAACTGTACCTTCACTTTTATCTCATTCAAATTATAAAAAAATAATTTGGAACAAACAAATTGTATGACCGGCGCGAAATATGAATTATTCATTTTGGCTATTTTTAGGATTTTATTAATGGATTCATTTGAGGCAAACTGGAAAGAATTATTATTTCTCTTTATAGATAGAAAAAAAGATAAAAATACTTTTATAAAATATGGACGCTTAATACTTTTATAAAAATCCTAAGATTTTAACGACATCGTGATAATATATTCGTAATTTACTAAAAGTTTATCATGAAACCTGTTAATTCATTCTTTTAAAGCCTGCAATCCCGCTTTTAAGCGAATTACAAATAATTTGAAGAGATTCTAAATTAATTAGCAATAATCATTTTTCTCCGTCTAGCATGAAAAATCACGGGATAGTCCTTGATGATCGACACTGCAATGCTGTACGAAACGTTGGCTAAAAGAAGTAGGAAGCACAACCTACGCAACACTGCATAATAAACCAAAAATAAATCACGACAACTTAATAATTTGCAAAGTAAAAAGGCTGTGATTTGCCACTATCATCTTTACTAACATTTTCGACAAATTATCATCTTTTTATTTATTTATTAATTTTATTTTGGTAATTTGTACATTTAAGTTTACAAATTACTAATTAATTTGCTACATACTATATGCTATGCTACATGCCATACTATATTTTTTTCTTGCTTAATGTGGCTCCTACACAACATCTTGAACTTTCCAATCGGGGCAGACTAGGTTTTCCGGGAGCGCATTTTAGTATTTCATCCCTTTATTTAGAATACTATTCTGAGTATTTGCCTTGTTCTTTTTTGGTAGCCAGATTTCATTGCAAGTCCTTGTTTTATGTTTGTGTATGTCCTTGTTGTATACAATTTTATTTGAAAAATATTTGGGTAACAGGTTGTTTACTATTTTGTGTACAAATATCATTGTGTTCAAGGTCAACATCTGTTTCGCCGTTAGCCAATTAAGTTCCTTTAACATTTTATTTACTTTTGAATATGTATTTCGTCTTGAATAGTATTGTTCTCATTGCCCTATTTTGTAGAATTTGAAATTTATTTTGTTCTCGGTCGTTACACAGGAAAAGGATAGTTTATTGTTTATTGTTTATTGTTGTTGTTATACGCCCATAGGGGCTTTTACATAGATTATAAATAAGTTTTACATAAGTTATCGAGTTAGAATTTATACTAAGAGTTATAAAAGTGAAGAATTTTAAAAAAATATACAAGTAGTTTTTGAAGAATATGGCGTAAAGAAACATTTTAAACAACATAATATTTAACAATAACAAAGAACAAAATATAATATAAAACATTACAATAACATATCTAATCGTTAAATCTATTACAATAATTTGTATGATTCCACAAAGTGTTGGTTTAATTTGAATTTAAGATTATAAAGGGAATCATGGAATATATCTATAATACCACCAAACTTGTTGCCCAAATCATGCATCCTATTGGTAAGTGAGTTTGACTGATAGTTGGTTTTATATGTGTCGCAAAAGAATGTTGTATTTTGTCTAGTATTTCTTGTCGGTACATAGAGTTTAATAGCAGCAACGATGGCAGGGCTGTCAATAAGGTTGTTCATGACTCTGTATAATAAAATTAGGAGTTGTTTAGTTGAGCAGTAATTAAAATGTGGAGCAATAATGGAGTTATAAATGGTGATTGCAGTTTTTTCGGACAGTTTTTGGCGAATTCTTCTCAAAAAAGATATATTTTTTCCAATTTTTTATTTTTTTATATTCAGCATGTTTGTTAAAGTTGAGTCTGGAATCTATTATAACTCCTAAGTATTTTATAACGGTAACATTTTCAATAATTTCACCATCAATTTTGATTTTGCTTTCACTGGATGTCTTCTTATAACCAATTACCATAGATTTTATTTATATTTTGTATTTAATTTAAGCTTATTTATTTTTAGCCATCTTAATACATTATCTAGTTCATTATTTAAAAAATGTATTAGTTAATTAAATATGTATTATCAAACATACTGATTTCGGTTGGCTGCACGTGAAATATCTATCTTGTGTGAAATCTGATTCTCTTGACAATTCTCGACATAACAGTTCCAATTCTGAAAACGGCGATTAAAATAATTTTCTGTTAAAACTATTATATAGGGTTTTCCAATAAGAGGTGTTATTTTGAATAGCCCGCTATTTCGGTAGACGTTTTTTTGAAGCTGTCATTTTTTGACATTTGACAAGTAGAAACTACGCCATTAATAAAAAATGGAACGATACACGCTTCAACAACGCATTGAAGTTATTAAAATTCACTTAATCAAATGCAAATCATCTTGAGTGTTGAGCCCCATTTCCACCTCGGTGGCTTCGTCAACAAGCAAAATGGTCGCATCTAGAGCTTGGAAAACCCAAAAGTTATTGTTGAAGAGCCTTTCTATCCTCAACGTGTGACTGTTTGGTGCGGTTTATGGTCCGGCGGAGTCATTGGACCTTACTTTTTCGAAAATGAGGCTGGAGCAACAGTTACGGTGAATGGATTGCGCTATCGAGAGTTGATTAATGATTTTTATGTCCGGAATCGGATAGTATTGATCTGAACAACGTTCACTTTCAACAAGACGGCGCTACGTGCCACACAAGCAACGAAACCATTGATCTTTTTCTATTGAATTTCAAAATAACACCTCTTATTGGAAAACCCTGTATGTACTTTTGACAGTGATTGCTAGTGGCTTGGATTAGAGAATCGATACCCTGATCTCTGAGGTCCTTGATCACCTGTATTCCTACGTTTCACAACCTTAACAAGTTCATTTGTAGCAGCCCTGTGAGGACGTTGTCCTTCCCAGCCTTAAAATGTCAGGAGGACCTTCCTACTCCCACGGCCCTCGACATCTTGTGACAATGCCCTCCAATCACTACCATTAGCCCATTCATTACACACACAAACGCCATACGGTTGAATTGCTCCTACTAACTCCTTTGTATGCGCAATATGCAGCAGTTAATGGCGACCCAGATATAAGGAGAATAAACGCTCTCTCTTATCGTGATTAATTTTTGGAGTATTATGCCGTGTTGTGCTTCTTCCTTCTTTACAGTGTTAATCATCATGGAAGATTTGTAGATTGTGGTGAAATGCGTACAAGTATGTAGAAGCTATGCCTGGTTGCGCGACCCTCTTAGGGGCTTTCAGTATAATATTGTTGTATTCCCACGAATAGTTCTCCAACTCGTCGTGGAAGGAGATTATAAATAAATGGTTCTTTGTGATAAATCAGGGATTTATTAATACTTCGCGTATTACAATGGTGACTCGATAGTCGATCTAACTAGAAGCTGACTAATTGAGATCTTAGAACAGTAAGTTTGTCTGGGAGCATTCTCACTGGCCCTGGCGACTACTAGCCACTAGCTGCCATCTTACGGACTTCCACGAAAGCTCTATGCACTGCCCTCTATGGGTGCATCTGAGAAGCTCTTACTTCCCAACAAATATATAATAGATTTAAAACTCGTTAACACCTTAACACACTCTCTCCTGGTGAAGGGTTCGTGAAACACCATAAAAGTATTAATTTACACATCATTAAATTTATTTAATTTTAGATTGTGGGAAGGTTAGTGTAATCCCACGTGTCTCAAAAAGTTAATTTGCGATCACCCGCTTTTTAACCGGCCCAATTGCTCCCAATCGAACGGAGCCAGTAAGATTATACGGCATGCCCGAATGGGGAAGTACCTTGCCACGAAACACGGGGATGATTGAAACGTTGTAATCGTCCCCACAAAAGATGTTTCAATGTCAAAAAAATGTGTTCAATAATGTCTTCTGTGCCTGAACGCTATGTACTGACGCCACGAGGACAGGTCCCAAACTGTATGACAGAGAGATGTGTGTTGTATGTTGCGTCACAATTGTAGGTATCATAGTTTTCGAAAAAATTGAGACGGATCAATCACGACGCCTTTCAACTGTCCCCATACTACCCTATACATACAAATGTTTTTTTTTCGTAAGTATACATCAACCCAAACGTATTTCTATATTACAGTAGTGACATGGAGCTATGATTAAAGGTGCTACTATGGGTGCTACTGCGTACCTTGTCGAAACTTGTTCCGCTATTAGAATGCGATAGGCGGTGCGCCGGAATCGGTAGTTTTAGTTAGGGCGTTGGGAGAGTTGGAGGTCAGTTGTAGTTAAAAAATCGGTACCTATTTTTTCGCTTCATGTCTCATCTAAATATAATACATCAATGGGTTTTGCACGTAAAATACACTAATTACGTCAGAAAAATCGCGACCTATAAAGACAGACAATAATTTTATTTCATAAACGATACAAATTTTCCGAGTACGAGACGTTAAAAAAATGTTGCATATATACCTACTTTTTAGAGGCGCCACAACTTGTGTCATCTTCCTGGGCTATAAAAGGAGCATCTTAAGTCAAATGTAGGTCATTCACGTTCCGAACGTTGAATAGAACAAACCTGAATAATTAGCTCTAGAAAATAATCCCTTAAAATGGACACCACTGCTGACAAAGCTTTTAAGTGGTGGCACTACTGCAATCAGGTATGTCACAGTGTTGATCGGCAACAAAACTTAAGCCGTGTTTTCCAACTGTTTCAAGAGACTGTTGGCTTTTGTGCGACTTTTGTGGCGACGAACGATACAATTAATTACTTTATGCATAAATAGGAGTCTTTTTTAATTGATTTAATGACGTTCTTAAATGATCAGTCTCCGATATATAAACTGAATCAATTCCTGTAAAATTGCTGTCCTGCAGTCGGCAGCGCAAAGAATTGAATCGTCCTTGTCATTGAATTTTTTCAATAAAAATTATTATGTTTGAGGTCAACAGTCAAAAATTTTAAGTAATGTTAATTTGGCGTGCATTGGGAAGCCGTAAGGTCAGTTGACTACGAACAACACGATTAAAAACACACATCGGTGCACTTATTGTTTCCAAGTAGCTGGAACACTGAAGGAAAAATGCAATAGAAGCGTAGTTTGGGCATGTCTAGTACAGACAATACGACATCTAAGCAGAATAGATTTGATTAAGCAAGCTATCGACTTGAGTTTATCTGTTTTCTCTAGCACGCTTGTGGTTTATATAAAATATCGATGATTTTATCAATTTCGGGATAAAATTGGCCTACAGGCAGCACCGATACATTTTATCTGTTACTTGGATAGCTGTTGTTTTTTTGCTTGGATAGTTTTGCTTACTAATTTAATTAATTTATGCATTTGGTTATTGTTTTTTTACCAATAATCGTTGGTCGTTAGTTATTCCCGTGATATTCAGACTAAATTTCGATAATCCGTTTCTCCAAGAACATATCTATCTCATTTATCGCACAAGAGTCCCAACTGCTGCCAACCGTTTCGAGCCAGTGAGACTATTTCATCACTAATTGTCGTATGTTGTGAGGCTGAAGTTAGTGGGGAGGGGAAGGAGATGGGGAAGAGGAAGGGGAGTATCCGAGTCTTCAGACCTGGTCACCAAATACGGCTAAAGCCGTTTCAAGCAACGTTTCAATCCTAGGCGATACTGAGACTATATTCAACTCTGAAATTTGCAAGTGAACTAAATATTATTTAAAATCAATTAATTGTAAGATAAAACAAATTCTTCAAATAGAATTTACTTGCGTACGCCGGGATTTGAACCCGCGACATTCGGATTGCTAGTCGAGAGCCTTATCCCTCGACCACGGAAGCCGTCAGAATAAATTAAAAATACTTTAAATTTAAAAAAAACGTGAGACCCGAAGGAATTCATTCATATCCTTAATTCGGATAAAATTGAACATACATTTCTAATTCTCGTCTGTCTCGACACAAGTTTATCCTAGTGAGACAGACATAGAAAAAAACCTGCAAAAAAACATTAAATTGTTAATAAAAAATTTAAATAATAAAAATAAAAATAAATATATATTTTTTTAAATTACAATAGCATCAATTTGATTGGCTTACCTGGGGCGTAGGAGTCAACAAGTCTAGTAAAAACAAGTATAGAATACATTTACTAAATATAATACCCATTTCACTCTTATCTAATATATCGAAAATTTTTGAAAAAATTGCTAAAAAAAGACTAACTGCATTCTTAAAAAAAAACTTGATTATAAATGAAAATTAATTCGGTTTCACAGAGGGAAAAAGTACCCAAGATGCCATTGCAAAAATTTCATCTAGTATTCAGAGTACCATGGACAAATCAAATAAATGCATAGGAATTTTTATTGACTTAAAGAAAGCATTTGACAGCATTTCCCATGAAAGACTTATATTAAAATTAAAAGAAAATGGCATTGACCACTTAGCCCTTAAATGGATAGAAAGCTACTTAACAGAGATACCTCAAATTGTAAAATCAAACCAAACTTTTAGTACACCACTAACAAGTACATTTGGCATTCCTCAAGGCACGGTCCTCGGACCATTACTATTTCTAATGTATGTAAATGACATTTTCCAACAGAAAATCAAAGGTGAATTAATCTCTTATGCTGATGATACTGTTTTATTAATAAAAGGTCAAACATGGGAACTAGTTAACAAACTTGCAAATGAATGTATTAATATCTTAAAATCATGGTTTGATAATAACCTACTCACACGTAATGCCGAAAAAACAACATATGTATTATTTTCACTACAAAAAATAAATAAACACAAAGTAAATAATAAATAATCCATGATGAAAACTGTGACAATGTCAACTGTAAACTACTTAATCCTATTTGTACTGTAATCAACTCTTCTTCTGAAATTAAATATCTTGGTGTGATCATCGATGAAAATCTGAAATGGAAAAGCCATATTACGGAGTTAGTAAAGAGAATAAGGAAATGTATATATATATTTGTTAGGTTAAGAAATATTTTAAATGTGAAAATACAAAAAAATGTATATTACGCTCTTGTCCACTCCCTGCTTATTTACGAAATCATAGGTTGGGGAGGATCTTATAAAAACAACCTAAACTCGGTAAAAGTCTCGCAAAAATTATTATAAAGGTAATACTTAAAAAAACTCTACTTTCCCAACAAAATTGCTTTTTAAATTGTTTCCAGTACCAAATATTGATGATATATTTAAGCAAACTTCCATTATAAAAATGTGTGAAGAAAAAAATAACACAGAATATCAAGAATTTTACAAACTGATGAGAAATGGAAATCAATTTATTACGCCAATCTTTAAAACAACTCAAATGCAAAACCATTATATTTACCAAGCCATAAAAAACTACAATAATCTCCCTTGCGCTGTATTACGAACCAACAAGAACAATTAAATAAAATGAAACTTTTTTTCCAAAAAAACTTTTATTAAAAAAAAATATATATATACAGGGTGTCCGGAAACTCGTAGTACAAGCGGGAAACTGGTGAATCTACATCACATTTGGAGTCGATTTTGTAGTATATATTTTTTTTATTTGAGCTTTCGTTATCGAGTAAATCGAGTTTGAAGTTGATTTTTTTTTTTTTTTTTTTAATCAAATTCTTATAAATTATTACTGAAGATCAAAGTACTCAACTAATTAAAACTATTTGAAAGTAAAACAAATGAAGAAACTCGGATTTGAAGCATTATTTTGAAATCACCCTTCATTTAACCCGGTGTAATCATAAAATATTTCTGCTCTGCAGGGTTAAAACATCTGTTATTCAACCCTAAACACCAGAAAAAATTTTAACCCTAAAATAGCCGAAAAATATTTTTTTTTGGTTTTTTTTTTTTTTTTTTGAAAATGCTCAAATCAAAAAACTTTACGTTTTTTGGGGTTCCCCATGTGGTGTAGATTCTCCAGTTTCCCGCTTGTACTACGAGTTTCCGGACATAACATAACATTATAACATTGAATCGTGGCTCCCTTATCCGGCACAAGAGTTTTCTTTTCTGATAAGGTATACATGACCAATTATGAACCTAAATATTATATTTTACAAAATATGTATGTATTAATGTAACCCATATGATCTATATTAAAATAATAATAAAAAATAAAAAATTTACCTCCTAGGTCATTTGTGTTCAGTGAACAAGAACAATATTTGGAACGCAATAACAAATAATACATTTATCTGTTTGTGAGTTTTTGATTCCAGTTTAGTTCAGAAATGTTTGAAATGCAGCATAAAATGAGATAATTTGTAATCATGCACATAAAAAATGTATTTGTCATTTTTTAAATATTTCTATTTAAAAATGATACTAAAGTTGAAGGAACGGGGCAACACTAGGTGGCGTTGGTGATATCTCTCCAAGTTTCAATATTGTTTTTGAAATCGGCATTTTTTAATCTGAACGATAAATTAGCTATTGCGATGACAACCGTCCTACTAAATAGATTCTTACACGCCTGTTCAACGTTGGTGTAGTAAAGCCGGCCTTGGGCCTCGTTAAGGAGACTTAACTCTTATAACGGGATTTGCTCGACGCTCACATTTTAATTATTTCTGATGAAAGTATTATTAAAATCTCAAATATTCCTAGAGGGATTCCTACGGATGTAAGTTATTTATATTTAAGGTGTGTAAGATATCTAAGATATGTCAGTTATTTTCAGTAAGGTGTTTTCATTAAGGTGTGTAAGATATCTAAGATATCTCAGTTATTTTCAGTAAGGTGTTTCATTAAGGTGTGTAAGATATCTAAGATATCTCAGTTATTTTCAGTAAGGTGTTTTCATTACGGTGTGTAAGATATCTAAGATTTCTCAGTTATTTTCAGTAAGGTGTTTTCATTACGGTGTGTAAGATATCTAAGATATCCTCAGTTATTTTCAGTAAGGTGTTTTCATTAAGATGTGTAAGATATCTAAGATATCTCAGTAATTTTCAGTAAGGTGTTTTCATTAAGGTGTGTAAGATATCTAAGATATCTTAGTTATTTTCGATATGGTGTTGTTTTCTGTTTATTTATGTTTTTTATGTGGAAACTTCACTGGAAACAAATAAACATGCAAACATGTAAAATTTAGTTATTTAAATAAAATTGTAAAACTGTTTGTTTTCCTAATAAACTAACATAAAATAAAAAAAAATAAAAACTGTTTTTGAAATGTGATAAAATATTACTATTAAAAATAAACATATCATTTTTGAAGTATTGAAATTTTGAATTTAAACATAAAAAGTTTTAAAAATGGCTCACCTTACGTTTTTACGTCGAAACACTGAACTGAAATTACTGATACAATAAAAAACACATGTTTTAATAAAAAAAATACTCACCCCACTCTCTTATCGTATCGTACAAAAAAATATTCACAAAGATTCATAAATTTTTCTCAAATTGCGGTTGGAACTTTTGTTTCATAGAGGTGTATATTTTAATTATTCTGTGGTTAACTTCAGTATTTAAATATAAAGCTTGGTGTTTTCTCTTTCTAACATAGTTTAGTTCATATTTCTAACTATGACGGTAAGGGAGATACAAAGATTTCTATGAGCTGATAATTGCTGTTTGTTTTAAAAACCGAACAAATTAGCCCGGGGAGTTAACGGAAAGTTTATTTTATAAATGAGCAGCAACACGATCCAAATAAAACGCCATAAAATGCACATAAAATAAAGATAATTAAAATTACTCGGTACATAATGAAGAGATTGGAGCCCAGGTCATTCAATAACCTTTTTACTCCCGGCAAATGCAATATTAATGATTAATATTTAATTATCTAAAAAGCTAGCGACATTATTATTGAGGTAACAATATTCATATATTTGCAATCTCTATGAACCTTTATAAAAAAACATAAAAAACGCGCTTGACAATTTATAAATTTCCTTACTTACGAACTGAAACATACTAAATTGTTATAATAATAATAACATGGCATTTATATAGCGCAGTTTAGTGTCATTTCACTTCAAGTGCGCTTAACTTTTATTGTTTATTAATGACATAGGGATGTTTATAAGATTTGTAAAATTTTTATTATTTGCGGATGACATTAAACTATACACCTGTATAACGACAAATGAAGACTCCATTCGTCTACAAATCGATATCGACGGTATAGTAGAGTGGAGTCATCAAAATAAACTTCATTTTAACAGTAGTAAGTGTACAATTATGTGCATTACAAGGGCAAAGCGTACTTTATATTTTAACTATAAAATGTCTGGTACCTCTCTAAAACATATTTCGATAACGAAGGATTTAGGAATCACTTTTGACACGCGTCTGACTTTTCGAACTCATATCGATTCGGTGTGCAACTCTGCAATGCGAATGCTGGGTTTTGTTATATGTAATTCGAAATCTTTTACGAATACGACAGTCATAAAAATGCTTTATTTTACTATGGTTCGCAGCATTCTTGAGAGTGGATCGATAATATGGGGACCCGAAGATGCCCTTTACTCAAATGATGTAGAAAAGGTGCAAAAAAAGTTTATGCGATTCCTCTACATGCGAGAGTTCGGATATTACCCTTTATTGAATCCCTCTGATTTTCTTGCCGGAATGCTGGGGATAGAACGTCTAGACGTTAGGAGAAATATTGCAATGGTGTTAGTGGCGCACAAGCTGCTAAATGGGCACATTTGCAATCCAGATATTCTGGAACGAATTTATTTTTATGTCCCTGATAATTTCATCAGAGCTAGACAGCACAGATTATTTATTTTTCCAAGGGGCAGGACCAACCTACCAATGATCATGCCTTTGGGGAGAATAACTACTTTGTTAAATCACATTTCTTCTGTGATTGAAATTTTCAATTTGAACCAAAGAGAATTTAAGACGGCAATAAGCATACTATTTAACAAATCTGGTTAATCAGATAGTATTGATGTATTTACCCATGCAAATAAATGTATAGGGGTGTATATATACTATATATACTTCTTATAAACTGTAATTTATAAACTGTTATTTGTGAAATGTAAATGGAATATACTGTTTTTCACAATAAATCAAAAAAAAAAAAACTATAACAAACTTAAAAACGGTAATTTAGTATTAATGGTCATGTTCTTAAAATTATTCAATCCTACAGTGTGCCTTACCCAATACAGATTTAATATTATAACACATATACTGTTTGTAAAAAGTGATAACAAAACTTAGAATAATAATAACAGCAGGACAGGACAAAACAAGAATATTAAAACTAAAATCCTTAGGTTGGGGTGGGTGTGCAAAAACTGTTTTGGACAAAATTAGCAAAAGCTCAAAAATCACTACTAAGAGTAATCCTCAAAAAAACATTTAGATATCATAGCGATGCACTATTTGAAGAGTTCCGAGTTCTGGATGTTAGACAACTATACATGAGAAAATTAATTTAAAACACCCATCAACAACGCCACCTCTACCCCACGACACCCGCCACTCACGGAGAAATCCAATTGTACCACTCACAACTAAAACATCTCTCGCTCAAAGACAGTTCTCACTTCTCACAGGTCCAAAACTATACAACTTCATGCCTGATGCTTGGAAAAAGGAAAACACAGATATTCTTCATAAATTGACCACTAATTGGTTTCATCAATTAGGTAGAAAGGAGTGAACTAAACAAAAAATGAAATCAAACATAAACCAAAAACAAACAACAAAAACTCCAACAAAAAATAAACCATGTAAAAGATACCTTTATGTTCTAATCTTTATCATTATGTGTATATATATGTACCTACCTAGTACTTTTAAATTAGAATGCTACCTAAGCAGCAGTTAATCTTCTGTTTAATTGGATATTTTATTTTATTCTATTTCTTCTCTTTGTTATTCATATTTATACAAAATATGTTAGTAGTCTAAGGCACCAGTTAAAAGTATTATTTCATTATTATTTTAATACTATACTTATCAAACAACTTATCAAAATGTTAATACTCATCCTAATTTGACTGTCCTAAAACGGGAATCCTCCTAGTTGGGCAGTCAAAACATTTCTTAAATAATGTATATAAATGAATAATCTTTTACTAAATAAATTTAATAAAAAAAAGCATAATATAAAACAGGAGGTTTGTGCAGACATTTTAAAAGGTATAATAAGGAGGCAACCGAAACCAAACAATTACCGAAAGTTTTAGAATATGGCTTATTATAAAAGTTAAGATAATTCTTTTGAACCTTATATCTTTTTGAAGAAAAAGATAATACTAACGGTCTCAACTGGGAATCGAACTTAAGATCTCTGTCCTACCGGAACAACGCCTTTAACCACTCCGCCATTGCGACCTTATTATTATACTTTTTGTGGATCTTATCATTTTTGAAGATCTCGTATTTAAAATTCAGAAAAAACTATATTATCTTGTAAAAAATTTTTCGCATATTTTTGGCAGTTTTTTAAATGATGACAAAATTTTAACGAATTGGTTTGTAGCTTAGATAGTGTCTCAGACAAACATATCCGATTTTCAAATTTATATTTCACACCTATTGATATACAGGGTTTTCCAATAAGAGGTGTTATTTTGATATTCAATCGTAAAATCTTGTTGAAAGTTAGCGTTGTCCAGATCAATACCATCCAATTCCGGCCATAAAAAATCATTAATCATCTCTCGATAGCGCAATCCATTCACCGTAACTGTTGCTCCAGCCTCATTTTCAAAAAAGTAAGGTCCAATGATTCCGCCGGACCATAAACCGCACCAAACAGTCACACGTTGAGGATCGAGAGGCTTTTCAACAATAACTTTTGGGTTTTCCGAGCCCCAGATGCTACAATTTTGCTTGTTGACGAAGCCACTGAGGTGGAAATGGGCCTCATCACTCAAGATGATTTTTCGATGGAATTCCGGATCATTTTCACGCATTTCAAGGACCCGTTGTTGAAGCGTGTATCGTTCCATTTTTATTAATGGCGTAGTTTCTACTTGTCAAATGTCAAAAAATGACAGCTGCAAAATTATCATATACTGAAATAGCGGGCTATTCAAAATAACACCTCTTATTGGAAAACCCTTTATATTTATATATTTTTCAAGTACGTATGATACACGTCAAAATGAAAGCATCCAAAATTTGAAACAATTTTAATACCTAATTTTAACTTTGTTATACATAATGATCCTTATATATATGCGAGCTGAACCTCAACTTGTGGGAATGGAACGAAACAGTCGCAAATGGCGCGATACGCCGCTTGCAGTTGCTTCGTTCGTAATTCGTGGCTCGGCTCGCGTTTCGGTTCGTAAACGTATCCATACATTTACAGGAGAAGATTGTGAACTCATAAAGAATCAGGTATGATTTGAGATTTTCACGGCCAAAAGTATTATAGTGATTTATTTTTGGGGTATTATACCGTGTTACCAAACCCGCGAGACTAACTCACCGAACCCCCTGGGGTTGGATGGAACCCAGGTTAAGAACCACTGCCCTATATGCTTGTAGCATGATGATGTCAACTGCATCATATAGTCTGAAAAGATTAGTTTGGGATCAAAGACTACTCCTAGGTCCTAGATGAATTTTATATGTGACAATGTTAATAACTGTAGCAGCATTCTATTCTTAGTCACGGATTTTAATGAAGTAAAATGGATATACGAAAATCAATGAGATATTGAAGGAGTTAAATATCTTATTATTATTTACTTAAATACTATATTTTAATGTACAAAAAATAATGGCAATCATTTGAATTTCTAAGAAAAGGTGAAAACCTGCAGCACAAACATGAGACGAGGAAATGAAATAAGACTTCCCTTCAGAAAAAAAAACCAAGAGTCAATAGTCCTAAATGTACGGAGCAATTAAGATATTTGGTGAATTACCAAACGAAATAAAATTAGAAGAAAATTTAAGCAAATTGATTTCCGATAATTATTTGTAAAAAAAAAACGAATAATTTTTATTTTTTTAACACGACCGTTTATTATTTCACCTGCAAATTTGTTTGTACGTTCCGTTTCGGCTTCCGAAAATCTGCTGCATCTACTTTATTATTCAAGCAGGTCTTACAATGACTAGACGACTAACTAACTTTACTGAGTTTTTCAATATAAATGCGTGAATATATGATAGTGACGTTTCTTTAGACTACTTTTGACTAGTTGTATATTTCCCTATAAATTAAGAAAGGAATACAAATACAACATTGTATCAGTGATTCAATTCAATATATTATCAGTATGCCTTTCTTGAAAGAATTGAGTTTTTATACGGACAAATGGACATAGAAATCTATGTTAATTTTCATATACGGGCGCAAACAAACAATTCGTCTTATTTTTTTAAAGCATAACTTTCAAAAGCTGTTTTTTCCTAAAATAATTGAATTATCTTCATCCATGAACGAGCAGATTATGAATTATTTTAAGGAAGATTTAGCGGTGTTAGTACCTAAAATATCAATCACGTATGTATGATCAAGAGCGCATTACAAATGAAAATTACTAATATCAAAAAAAAATATTTTACATCGTTTATCACACGTGTAATAAAATACTTTTTATAAATCGTGAAATTTTGCTGGAAACTGGAGAAGATTTAAAAAAAAATGGGAAAAGTAATAAAACAACAGAACTCAGTTTGTTTTCACTTTCAGCAAATTGATTCAACGCACTGAATCCGACATACTGAAGCGAAACAGAAAGAGCTTTCTGAAAATTCCGCAGGGCGCTTTACCCGGGGCACTCTAGAAGCAATTATGGCGGGGTCCCCCCACTACAATTCACTGAACTGAGCTCAGTTGACGCCGGGACGTCGAAGTGAAAGGATGTCTTCATTAAGTACGGATAAATCGAACGCTTTTCACTTTACGAGTTGCTGAATTAGTTTCAATAAAAGTGATGTTTTTATTATGCAGTAAAAATTATATTATTTTTCACACGTTATAATTTATTAGTGATTGAATTTAGTGCTGTAAAAGTTGTTTTCCTGATAAAAAGCGAAGTATGTATTATATTTTTATTATAAGACAGGTTTGTGGCCAAAGTGTCAAGTTCGCTCCAAATCCCCTCGAACTAAGACATCCATAATTGTGCAAGCAACAATATTAGTTTTGTGTTATGATTATTTTTTATGTGTTTATTGCATAGTAGTCACAAATATTGCTAAGTACCTACCAGGCTATTCAGATTCAGTCACTAAATACGGCTAATACCATTTTCAGTAACGGCGGTCATTCTCCTGGGTACTTTGAGAATCAGACACTCCGTATTAGAAAGTATTAAAATATTTTTAACTAGACCGTTTAGTTTTCATTTGTCTGCAAATTTGTTTGTAAGTTCCGTTTCCGGTTCCTAAAATCTACTGCAACCACTTTATTATACAAACAAGCAACTTTGACTAGATGGCTAGGTTTGACTAAGCTTTTCAATATTATGGTACCTACCGGCATGGAGAAAGAATTTTACCTTAAATTGTGCCTTAATTGTGCCTTAAATTACCTTATTACAAATTTAAAAAAAAAAACAGTAAGTAGGTATTTATATTTTGTTTCACTTGATCGTGCCATGTCCTCGGGCGCCCTCGACTTCTGTAACCATTCCCTTCCAAGCTATAAATTGTCATCATACCTCTTTGTGTTAGGACAATGTGTGGCTCAGTCTATATGTGCAGATAGAGAAACAATTGCTTTTACGTCTAATAGATGGTGCTGTTCGTACTGTTATAAAAAAATATGTCTTTACCTGTCACAGGTGACATCTATATAATTTATGTTAACAAATTATTACAAGCAATAATTATTCGCCTGAAATACCCACACAAATTAAAAATATCTAAAGACTAAAAATAATTTTCAATTTGTATGGAAATTTCAGACGATTGCTTATAATAATGTGTTCCTTTGTGCTAGTCATAAAAATCCTTGTCTTATAAACAATGGATTATTATTTAAAAGTAGCTGTACCCCGCTTCGCGTTGCTGGCGCTCAGTATGTCTGTGCAGATGGAGAAACAATAGCTCGTGTTGCTTTTACATCTAACAGATTGCGCTGTTTTTTTTTTTTTTTTTTAACATGTTTTACCTGCCATAATATAGGTATATAAAAACACACGTGTTTTCGAATGCAACGCTGTGTCAAAATTTCAAAGCAATCGATGAAGAACTTCGGGAGATTTAAGATTTTGAACAAACGAAAAATCTATTTTTATTTATTTATTTGTATATACGAGATAAATATACAAGTTAACTGAAGTCAAGCAACAGAAGTTTCTTATGTTAAAGTGCATTAGAAATGAAGTTTTAGTATCTTAAAATTAATTTGGTGTTAAAGGAAGGGGAGAGGAAGAAGAAAATAGGAAGAGGATATGAAGAGGATAGGAGATGCTACCGATACATTCCATACTCTCATATTAATAATCGATCGTACGTATTACTTCATATCGATATTTCTTTAGGTTATTACCAAAAATGTCAATGCTGTAAAATATTGTGCACATATACGAGGAATTGGGGATTTTTTTCGAATCTTTGTTCTACACGAGGGTAGATAAAATAAATCAGATTGTCGGGTTGATCTAGACGGAATATGAAGATTTATTGGAAGACGGAATAGAAGATTGTTCTAGTTTCTATATTATTTAATGTTACTGTTTTATGTTTTACTAATATTGTTTAATTTTAAGTTTATCAGTTTACTGTTATTTCATGCTTTAATATTTTTATGTATGATTTTCGATATATTCTAATTTGTTCTTTAAACCAAATAAAATAAAATTATATTGACTTCCGTGCTTATTCCCTTTCAGAAATAATGCGTCAAGTCTTCCTCACCCGTCCCCGACTTCTGCTTCGATTCAAAATACAACATAAACAAACTTAAAAATTTTAATTATTGAAGACAATATTAGCGATTTCTAAACGAAAATCTGAAACAGAAAAATCAGAAAAGGATACGGTCACATCTAGGACTCGAACTCAGGACCCTTGTCTTTCCGGGACACCGCTCTACCAACTGAGCTAATGGGACCCTATCCCCCTCGGTCACTTTTAACTGTATCATACTTCGAATAAGAACTACCAACATCGTCTTCATTTTTAACCAAACATTTTTATTGGCAACTATCTTTATGAATGATCGCAAGATTCAACCCGAACTAAATGCAATCTAGACAGCGTCTTTTTAGATAAACCTATCTTATTTTTTTTTATTTTTAATGTGCGACATCTATTCACTTTTCTGCAAGTCTAGAATGAATATTTATTTTTCGGAATAACTTTATTGAGTAAAACCTCAAATTGTAATATTTAATTATTGAAGACAATATTAGCGATTTCTAAACGAAAATTAAAAATTTTAAGTTAAATCAAGCTAAATCGGTCCGGTAGTTTTTTGGCACAAACAAAAAAACATTCAATGTTTTGTATATGATTCAAACATATTGAAAATTATGTTTCAATTCACTTAAAAACCCGCTAAAAAATATTTAGTTATAAATTGCACCGTAATCTTAAAGTTAGAAAAAAATGTCGTAAATTTATTTGTCGTAACCTAAATAATGTGCGTCTAATCATTATTTCAAGGACGTATTTATTTCTTATCGTATCCCCAAGGATACTATAAATAAAATGTAATATCATAATATAGACATTAATTGTCGATAGGCTCGACTCGATGCTAAACTTTGACATTTATAAAGGCAATTAATCGTCAAAGTACATTATTAATATTCACTTATCTATTAATTAAATGCAGTTTAAAGCTGTCGTTCGGCGATATCATCCTAATATCAAATAGATAATGATTAATGTTCAAATTTAGTGATACAATATACTTACGATGATTATTGGTGACTTTCATAATATTTTGTTGCAATTTTCGCACGCACTGGAAAAATACCAGAAAATAATTAATAATATTTTTTTATTTAGTTGTGGTTACTTTATAATATATTTATTTATTAATGGCCTGTATTTTGGGGACTTACTAATAAACGCGTTTAAAATTTTACACAACGATAAACAAAAACTAATTATTTTTTACATTAGCTCCACACAGGAAGCCCCGAGGAAAAATAAATAGTCTCAGGGCCTATGTAATCTTTTTTAGGGATGCTGTGTAGTGGATAAGAAGAAAATAAAGTTCTGGAAAGGAAAAAGGTATTTTTTTATATTAACTCCACACAGGAGGCCCTGAAGAAAATAATTTCCCTCAGGGCCTTTGTCATCTTTGGGGATGCTGTGTGGAGGGTTTTTTGTGGAGAGGAAGGAGTGAACATGGGTCTTGAAGAGTCCCATGTTGTAGGAGGGAGGAAACACAGAGCCCGGCAGTTCGTTCCACAGCCGAGCTGTTGAACTTAAGAACGAATCGTAGAAGCGACCCGTTCTCATGTGACAAATGTCAACCGTGTACAAATGTTGGGCGCGCGTTTGGCGTGTATCCCGACTACGCACCGGTGCCGAAGGGATCAATGACGCTAGTTCCTCAGAGCATCTTCCATTGTAATACCGATAGAACAAGGACAGCATACCTACCTGACGCCTGTGCTCTAAAGATTGCAGTCCGTTTGTTAAGATTGGGGAATCTATCAAACGGACCGCCCGTTTTTGCACAGAGTCAAGGGTTTTTTTCAGGTATTTAGGGGCTCCGGACCAGAGATGGCTGCCAAATTCGACAGTAGGGCGCACTTGCGATTTGTACAGGGTCAGCAGTTGTCTACTATTAAAGTATCTGCGGGCCCTGTACAGTACGCCCAGCTTCTGAGAGGCCAACTTTACTCTGGCTTCGATGGAGCCCCCGTACCTGAGCTGGTCACTTATAGTTACACCAAGCATATCAATGGCAGGCCTGTTCGGAAGATTGCTTCCGTTGAAGGAGACTAGATTATCATTTGGATCCCTTTTAGACGTAATCAGACAGGATTGGGTCTTTGAAACATTAAATTCGACGAGATTATTTTTACCCCTTTTTGTATGAAGGGTGGGTAGTTATTTCGGGGGTCAGTGTGTCCAGGAGTGACGTATGAATCCATCCCGTCCACTGATGGGTCGAGAGAGTACTGCTGGAGAGGTCAAATGGTCTCCCTTAACCAGTCATTAATGTAGGGTAAATGGTTGTTAATCAGTTTTGTAAAATTTAAAACACGTATATTAGGTAAGGACGTACCTAACTCCATATAATTTATGTTAACAAATTATTATAAGCAATAGTTATTTGCCTGAAATACCCATTTAAATTGAAAATATCTCCCGAGTAAAAATAATTTTCAATTAGGGATAATTATTGCTTATAATAATGTATTAAAAACTAACTGTACCCCGCCAATTGTTGCTATGTCGCAGTCTGTCTGTCTTTTTATTTATTAATTTTATTTTAGTAATGTGTACATTTAAGTTTACAAATTACTAATTAATTTATTACATATAAATAAAGTATATTTTTTCTTGCTTGATGTGGCTCCTACACAACATCTTGAACTTTCCAATTGGGGCAGACTTAAGGTTTTCCGGCAGCGCGTTATAGTATATATACGTCCAATAGATGGCCTTGTTTTTCAAAAAAGCATGTTTTAGCTGTCACAATATTAGTATACAAAAACGCACGCGTATTCGAATGCAACATTGTGTCAAAGTGAAGAACATTCGGAGATTTAAGATTTTGAACAAACGAACTTGTATTTTTATAGATAGATAAATAGTAATTTATGTTTGTTAAATTTGCGTTAAATTTGTTGGTTGAATTTTCTCAAAGGGGCTTACCAAGGATATATATTTTTTTAATTACTAGGTATATACGTTTGAAATTTAAAAAAAACACGTAAAATTTAAATAATATATTTTACTAGAATATCCTGTGTTGAGCCGAACTACGTTTTTAGTGACTTATTTAGTCAACTTCAAGGTTTGAGAAGAATATTTTCAGTTATTTCTATGGCGTGTTTTTTTTAAGTACTTGTCAATTCTTTTTCTGATAATTCCTCAACCCTTCAAGTTTTAAAATATTTTTATGAATAAGTCCCAACGACATGGGAAATTTCATGGATTTCTAAATGCTTCTGAGGTATCTAAAATGTGCTACAAATGGCTTATTTTTGAAGTCGTCGTAAAAAATAAATACCATTTTAGACAATAGATAAAATTATCTTTGAAATGTTTGTATTTGAAATAAACATTGCCATTTATAAAATAAAATGGTTAATATCAAACATCCATAATTTTGAAAGAATCCGATATTTATACACACATTAACACATTCCTTTTGTGTGGGCAATTAGTATGTCATCGCACTTTTTATGCAGTTTATACAACAACAAAAATATAGATATTTTTTTAACTTTCAACTGTCAATAAAACAATACCCTCAATTCGTAATCATACACTGACAATTTTTTATTAAGTGAAAGTGAAAATCCCATCAAAATCCGTTGCGTAGTTTAAAAGAACTAAGTGCACAAACAGACAGACGCGGATAGCGATATTATTTTTCTACTACATATTTAGAGATTAATTATATAAATAAATTTTATGGAATGAAAACAATAGCTAAGAATGCAAGAAAATTTATCGCCAATGAAAAATATGTATTTTTATTTTAATATATTTTCTAATTACGCTTTGTTTCTTTCATTTCAGAAAGGACACTCAAACACAACTCATGAAGGGTCATCATAACCAAAGAAGAAAAAAATATCCTTTTTATATTTTATCATCTCATAATATCATGAAAGAATGCAAAGATATTTAACCATAATTTTTAACAAGTCTTCTTTTTTCAAATCTGATTTTAAAACGAAAACAAGAACGGTAAATTTTCTAAAATTGGTGAATATGTTGTTTCAAAATATGCACATTGTTTCTATTCGTGAAAAATTTACTGTTTTAACATTTTTTATTTTGTAAAAAGGGGACATATTACCTTCACTAATTTTGGTTTTAGGAATGAAAGATAATGCATCAAACAATTTGTTTGTGGAAGTTCTAAGTTGTTAATTTGTTTTTAAAGTGGCGGCTTTATTTGCTAATTAAGTGACGAGGAACTAGTGCAAATCTGTGATGTCTGAAAACACTTTGCATGAAGAGGAACAAGAGGTCACGAAAGCATCATCAACCATTCTATTAATAATATAATTTTTTTATTTTACAGTTTAACGTGTAATTTATTAAACGGATTATATGATTCAGAGAAATCTTATTTGTTAAACATTTATTATATATGCTCGAAAACAACAATTTGAATGATAAATACTGCATGTTAAAATGCATACAATAAAGTCATGCAGTCAATAGGCTGTAAAATATTGCAAAGTTATATAATTTGGCTTGTGATACTATGATATGTATAGTATTTTCGCAGAATAGCGTGTTAGTGAGTCCTCCATCTTTGAAGTTGAGTTTAAGTGATTCACAGCCAAAGGGCTGTACGATATTACAAGGGTGTCTAATTCTATGTTATCTATGGTTTATGTCGTTCATTTTTTCATAAAATTTATGTATTTGTGCATAATTGATTTTGAATTATAGTTGGATATCACTTCGGCGTGGTTGTGGTCATAAAATGATGATGAAATGTTATTTATTTTAAGTATTTCCGCAGAACAGCGAGTCCGCCATCTTTGGAAGAGTCACCGGGTGCTGTATTACCGCTTCGCCGACAAGGTGATGCAGAACCAAGTGTCGGAGGCCATCCTCCACATATACGTCCACGACACTGGATCTCACCAGGAGGTGGAAGAGGAAATCCCAACACCAGACGCGGAGGGGAATCAAGAAGATGAACTTACCCTGAACATTCAGATCAGCAGGGTTACCAAAGTAAACGATGTGTTCTCCAGTAGCATCGTGGCCAGTGCCGGGGTGGCTGTGACTAGGAGTGAGGAGAAGAAGGGGAAGTGGGTAAAGGTGAATGTGACCAAGGTGTTAGCGGATTGGTTCGCGATGCCCAGGAGTGTGCTGGGTTTAGTGGTCAAAACACAGGACTCAGAGAGGCGGAGAATACCGGTGCCAGAGGCAAAGGGAGAAAAACTTGATACTGTAAGATATTTTTCAAAGTTTGCTTGTCTTTTTGTGAGTCTATCCCATTTCATTCTTATGGTGTTTTCCAGTAGCTCCAATTTCTCTCTTCCACACAATCGGTCCATGTTTTGCCTTGCTGTCTTTTGGGACTGGCAGAATCTCAAAATGATTTAATGTCCAATTAGGTTCTTGATTCATGGTTCATGTACCTATTATCCATTTTCTATTCAAGTATTAAAGTACACGGAGAAAACTTCCTGATTAAAAAATATTGCTAATTTATTAAAAATTGTTTATATTCTTGTATAAAACGGGATTGTATGCCATTAATGAATGAATTGGTAGGTATCCTAACAAACTTAAATATAATACCAATGTTTTTTCACAATGTCCGAATACGTGTTCCTAAACTTTTAATTTCGTCCTGATATATTATTAAGACCAACGCAGGAGAATGAACACGTTTTCAGATATTATTACGAATTTACCAACAATTTATCAGGAAGCGACCTGCAGTCCAGTTTTTAACAGGATGACTAATAATTTGAAGATATTTTCAATAAATCAGCATTACTCATTTTTCTTCGTGTAAGACACACTGGGTCCGCGTACGCATTTATATAATTTATCTCTTTTCCACCAGTGAAACCGCTGGGCAACCACTTTACTATTTTTCGGTGTCATCTTGCACTGTTACCACGTGGCAAAGTATCAGTCTTTATGATATGAAAAATTTACAGAATCTTGCAACAGTCTAATGCAGTCATTCCCATAGTGATCTACATCGACTCCCAGGGGTCGATTTCGACCTTCAGGGGTTCCAAGTCAATAAACAAAAAATTGCAGTCCAAGAGAGTGAATCCCATTTAGGCCAATGTTAGGCCACCTTTTTGGGAATATCACTATTTTTTGTTTTTATATGGAGTAGTTTTCAAAGTATGTACAACAGTGGTGAAGATGTCTACGGAAATTCTGAAATATTCGATGAGGTCTAATTCTGGGGAAATCTCAAATATTTAAATTTTCTCACGAAAATATGGTGGGGAATTAATTATTTCGAAATTCCCTACTCCACCATTGATTTAAAATATTGTGTGGAGAATTAGTGGAATCGAAAATATTGTGGGGAATCCAGTACTGGGCAATCGAGAATACCTTATACATACAAACTCATAGTAAAATCTCGGTCTGATAAATTAATTCTAGAAAGCAAGGAGTCTACCCAAAACAGACAATGAGACAAAAAAGTTTGGGGACAGCTGGTCTAATGATTCCTAGTAAAATGTTAGTACTTTTCAAATATATCGGAATACATATAACGAAACAACGAACAATATATAACGACGAAATGCGAAAATATAATGATTTTGTTAGGATTTCGTTCGTTTGTTAGTACGTTATTTTACTAAATGTTTAGTGAAACCTATCAATTCATTCGTCAGGGGCCTGCAGTCCCGTTTTTAAAAAGATTACGAATAATTTAAAAAGATTGATTTTTAAATATATAACAATAACAATAATATAACAATATTTTATGTGAGTAAGTTTTCTCCGTGTGATATTGATAAAAAAATGGCAACTTCTTTCTTATCGGCTGCTGTGAAGATTGTCCCAAGCTCACCAACTTAATTTGAGGATCTTCGTCTAAACACTAGAACAATCTGTGCAGAGGTGTTAAAAAATCATCTCTAGGTTATCTAGCGGAGTCTATTGATAAAGGATTTATCGATAATGTCGCTTGTCATCATTCCCGAGATCGTCTGCAGATCGCCAACGTACAAACTACAGTCCACGTCGAATAAATCAAGAACATTTAGACGTTGTGAACCATTGTTTGTTCGTTGACGATCTGCAATCATGCCAGGGAATGATGACAAGTTACCTATATTGTCGATAAATCTTTCACAATCGACAGTGTTAGAGATCATCAACTTTTTAATTTCTTATCTTAGCATGTGGATGCTGTGCCATTGTCTTAAATTGACGTCTTTTCCAGATGCCCTACTTGGAGGTGTTCCTCGAGGACACGTCCAGACGGCGCACCAAGCGCACGGTGGGCCTCAACTGCCACGAAGACAGTCAGGAGATCCGCTGTTGCCGCTACCCTCTCACAGTGGACTTTGAGGAATTCGGTTGGGACTGGATCATCGCTCCGAAGACCTACGAGGCCAACTTCTGCATGGGGGACTGTCCCTACGCATTCCTGCAGAAGTACCTCAACACCCATGTGGTCCATTTGGCTGCACCACCTGGCTACGGGGGCCCGTGCTGCACACCTCGTAAGATGAGCGCCATCTCCTTGCTGCACTTCACTCACGAATTCAACATCGCTTTGAACTCATTACCAGCGATGGTCGTCGAAAAGTGCGGGTGTACTTGAGGCAGAATTATTTATTTGTGTGATTTTGTTTTCCTCCAAGTGGAGACTCGTGGATTATGTTGATAAGCGTTGGCCTTTTCTAGTTTTGTCGAGAAGTCAGTTGTTGTCGCAGACAAAATACAAATAAGCAATTATTAGTTGTGATAGACGTTTTGTAATGAATTTATATTTGCATCTAATCGTTAAGAATGTTCTGGAATTTTAGATTGAAACAAAACAGAAAAATTATGTGATTTTATTTTTATGTGGTGTCAACTTGGTTTTTTTGACATGGACTAAAATAAGGATGGCAAAACTATGTATACAAGTGTGTCAAAAAATTTGCAAAAATATATTTTTTTATTTTCAATACCTATTGCAATTTCCGCATCGTCACGTTTAGCGAAAATTTTATGCGTTACGCATATATTTACGTAATTTTATTCAAGCTGTGAATAAATGTTTGCTCTTGCATCCTGTTTCAACTTGTGTATGAAAGAATGTGCAATGAGATGGGAATAGAGATAACTCCACCACTTGCAGTAACAGTTTAATATAGGACTGTGAGATTCGGCCTATGGGCAGAAACACGAAAAATACGTGTCATAGATTCGCCATCCCCGGACTATATACAAATATACAATGGATTATTTAAGAATTGTATGTAATGTCTTAAATGATAAAAGGTTAAACTGACAATATGTTTCTGTAAAATTGAGTGAAAAAAAGAAGTGACTAGATTGCGTACAGTGAACTTAACAAAAAAAACTTTGTGGACTCATGTGACACTTAAAAGCATTGCGTCTACTATAAAAAATAAGTGAGGCGAAGACAAACCTTTTTTGTGTTTTCTAATGACAATAAAAATATAGTACAGTTTAGGTATATGTATTTAAATAACAAATTATAGTTCTTATTTTTATTTTATACAAAATAGAATTAACTTAGATTTATACTTCATATCACACAATGTAAATACAGTGATGAAAATCATCTATAAAATATTGACAAAATTAGAAAAAAAATATATTTACAGCCTTACCAATAAATGTGGTTTAAATTTTGCACAATTGATGAACAAACGTGTATCTGAAAACCTTACAAAAAAACTAAAATTCTCTAAACTGATATTTAACAGTTATAAAATCTATACACATTGTTTATACAGTGGAAGAGGGAAGTTTATTCGTTGTATATCTCCAAGGTATATTAAACTTCCTTTGTATTCATTGTTTGCGCAATATAAACTACGTAAAATTTTACATAAATAATATGTCAGAAATAACCTAACTTTTCCAAGACGGAAATCTCATGTACCAGTCTGTCGAAATGCGACGTTGCCAGATCTTTCGCAGCCTAGTTCAAAACATGTTTTAATAGTACGAATTCAAATCAGAGCTAGTACAGTATTTAATCAATGTGCAACTAAAACACCGTTTAACGCTTGAGAATTGATTTCTTATTAGTAAGGCTGTATGTGTTTAATTAGCAAAAAAAATTTGACGAATGTTGAATATATTGGGAATAATCTCTCGTTCATTGAATATACAACGAACCGTTTTACGATAGATAAATCATTTTTTGACATAAATTACGCAAAAACCATTTAGATAGAATTAATAACTTTGGTGACAGGCGATGTCAGTAATAATGTTATTTCAAATATGTAAATTGATTCAACTTTTATTTTTTTAAATTACATTAAAATGTATTTAAAAAATGGAGTTCAACAAATACTAAAGCAGCGAAATTATCCATAACGCATTTTAAAAGATAGTAAACAGATTATAGCGACCCATTTTATTTTAAATTTGACCTAAAGACTTCAGACTCGATTTACTCGAAAACGAAAACTCAAATCATAAAAAGTTATACTTAAAAATCGACTCTAAATGTGACATGGATTTACTAGTTTCTCACTTGTAATATTAACATGGTTTCCAGACACCATTTAAAGTCAAAATTGTATTTAAATTAAGGGTAGGTACATGACATATGCTAAATACATAAAATGGAAAATAAAACTGTAAGTTTTGCGAGGATTTGATCCCAATATAAGTTCTATCTGTTGGATTAGGTTAGGTTAGGTTAGGTTAGGTTAGGTTGGAGGCATGCACAGTGGGATCATTGGTATGTGATATAATTTTGATCATATTGAGCATTCCCCTCTCAACCTAATCTAACCTAAAAGCGTTCCTCTTCTTTTGTATTGCCCCAATTCGGCTGATCCCTACATGCTATCTCTGTCTGTCGTGTAAGGTTAGCGATCATGAACATGTCGGTTCCATGATAACTCGACACAGTGATAATTCAACACATAACCTAATTATTAAACCTAGTTTTTGTTTCATCACTTTTTATGACTATTACCACTCGAGCGATTTTCGGCATATTAAGTTTTGAGCTTACCAAAATGTGCAAAATTTATAGAACCTAAAAATATGGGACAGATTTAGGTGAATTTAAATTTTATTTTGGCTCTAAACCGCAGTAAACAGTTTCATGTTTCCATATTAATAGGTAGGTGAGGAATGGTATTAATTAAATATTATGGTAAATGTATATTTAGAGTGGGTTTTAAATTGTTATTTTAATGAGTTATCCGGGCACTGAACATGTCGATATTCTCATATTTTTTATTCTTTTTAAAATGGGCATTTTTTACGATTGTGTTCGTTCGTAAAACAGTCAAGTGCCAATTTAAGATTGTACACTACCTAGTAAAATTGATTTTTTTAAATACTATTGTAAATATTTATTGATTTCGATTTCGTCTGACTGTGTCATACAAATGGGATATTATTATTAACATACGGAGACGTGTCTCCAATCTGGAGACTCTACTTAAAATATGGTAATAAATATGTCAATTGTAACAATTGATTTTTAATACAGCCGCCATTATCATTGTAAGGCGAGGTTCATTCACGAAATTGACGATCACCAATTATTATTATTTTTTTATTGATGAGTGCCATTATTTCAGGATGGTACTGCGAAAATTTAGATGAATTTTAGAAGAAAAAATTCTTTCAAAGAAAAAAGTTCAATAAAATTTCCAAAATTTTTGTAGCTTATTTGCGTAATTTGTTTGAATAACGCTTAGTTTCAACCTAATTACTACAAGAAACAACTATTTACGTCTTGGCCGGCACAAGACTAATAACGGGGGCTTGCTCGAAGATCACATTTTAATTAATATCGACGAAATCCTAAGGATTTGAGTTATTTTTACTGATTAATAAAAATAGTACCTTACAATTAAAATATTTTATGTAAAACGGTTTGAAAATTTTATAAAACTACTAATTTTATAAAACTACTAATTTTATAAAACTACTAATTTTATAAAACTACTAATTTTATAAAACTACTAATTTTATAAAACTACGAGTAAGCACGAGTTTTTATTTTTCTATACTATGAATTAGCAACATCCCCGGGGGACTCCTCTACAAAAATCTAAGATTTTAGTAATACGTTCATCAGAAATAATTCATTAATTAATATATATATTTTTTAAAACGACTTACTTTCCTCACTTATTCATGATTCTTACTTGTTTCTCCATCTCTCCCGACTTAAATAGTTGTTTATTGTACTAAACAATTTGGACGAATTTAGAATTATGTGGAAATTTTACCAAAATCTTTTTAAACAGAGCAATTCTACTTTCCGCAAAAGGTAAAATAAATGTATTACAGATGTAATACCGACAGAAAAAAACGTACGCAATTTTTAAATGTGACCACGGCATAAATTTATAGCTACATAATTAAATAATATAATATTTTAAACCAATAAGAACGATTGTGCAATGTTTACATCCGATTGCAATTTGTACATCTAACGTGGATTCACGTTTTTCTCCAAAGCCACATCATTAAATTATAACATTAATTTCCAGTAATAGCCGGTATTGTCCAAATAAATATTATCCACTTAAGTGAAATTACTTCGTTATTATTACGTTTTAAAGTAGTTTGTTTTGAAAACTTTACTCATATCGATGATCGATTTAAGAAATGTAACAACTCAATTATTCTTTACTATCTGTATCCCGCTACGTGTTGCTGTGGCACAGTCTGTCTGTGCAGACAGAGAAACATTAGCACATGTTGCTTTTTCATCCAACAGATAACGCTGTTTTAAAAAAACATATTTTTACCTTTCATATGTGACATATATAGGCATATAAAACACACGCGTATTCGAATGCAACATTGCGACAAAATTTCAAAGCAATTGATGAAGAACTTTCGGAGATTTAAGATTTTGAACAAACGAACAATTATGTTTTTATTTATATAGATTCGTGAAATTCAACATACTTTCTGTTTCTTTCTCGCACTGAATTAATCTACTTCAATTATGCAACAACACACACAATTAAATGGAAATTATCATAACAAAGAAATAACGGTCATTGATAAATACTAATGATCAAAATGATAATCTTATTTGAACAGTAAAACCGGCTATAACTTGCCATAACTTGATTTGGCCATAATTTCACAAAACTTACACATTACACTTACACTTACAAATAATGCAGACAGTGTGTATGTTAACATAATAACGTTCTCATCTTTAGAATCGTAATCTTATTCTGTATAATTTGTTAACGTTTTTACGATCTTAAATTGTATCTGAACTAACAAAAAACAATTTGTTTTTGCTATCATGTTTAACACTTTTAAATAAATGCGAGATAACACCACATTACAAAATTTGAAAAAAATAAACAGTTTTCGAATATTCTGATTTGTTACAGTTTTGAAATCAGTCATCGATATGCTTGTACATCCTTTCCGAGAAATATTGGAAAATGGCGTTTATCTTAAATTATGTTTTAACTTATTTGACCCATAACAAAAATATGTATTTATGTTATTTGGGCTGTGACATATTGTTTTGCTATCCAACAATTACTCAACTATTACTATATATATAGTTTAAGCAACTACATATTGATGTATTTCACTCGTGTAACTTGTGCAGTTTTTTTCCTAGAGAGCGAATTGAGAAAATATTTGTATTATTCCAAGAACTAAACAAGTTTATAGAATTTTTTGTATTTCTTAGCATTCACTATCTAACAATTTCTAGACATTTTTTGTTTTTTAATGAGTTTTACTATTCACAATGTACATTTGTTACTTATAAATTTTATTAATTAGCGACCGGTTTCGACACGTTCGCGTCATTAACTAACTATTTTAAAACTAGCTAGTTAACTAACTAACTAGCTAACTTTAGCTAACTAACTAACTAGCTAGCTTTTTAACTAACTAACTAGCTAGTTTTAAAATAGCTAGTTAATGACACGAACGTGTCGAAACCGGTCGCTAATTAATAAAATTTATAAGTAACAAATGTACATTGTGAATAATAAAACTCATTAAAAAACAAAAAAAGTTTATAGAAGTTTGACTGCAGACGGATTGCAATCTTTAGATCACCCACATACAGTATGTTTGTTCGGCAGGTATTTCAATTGAGGATGCTCTAAATAACTGTCATTATTGAGCCCTTCTGCGTCACAGTGACTGGTGACAGTTTTTGCAACATGAAAACAGATCAATTTGACTTTTTTGAATGATTTATCTCCTAAAATATTGCTTCCCAGATGGCCTGGGAAAAAGCAAAAAAACAATTTTTAATCGACAAATAAAACTGGTAGCTTAACTGAGATGATTATAAATATTAAATTTCACATCCGCACATAGATTTAATTTTGAAACTATTAAACGACAGGTATGATTTGATCATTTCTATAGTGATTTATTTTTGGGGTATTATGCCGTGTTGCGCTACCTCATTCTTTAGCCAACGTTTCGGACAGCATTACAGTGACCAACATCAGGGCAGATGTGTAATCTAAGATTGTGGTGAATTGTGTGCTTATGGATGTAAATGCGATATCGTGTTTCCGGCTCTAATCTTCTAAAAGCTGGTATTACAGTATCATTTAAAAAAGGATTTCTGTGTTTAGTTTTGGTGTAGCCGCCAATTATTGGATACCAGATTAGGCGTGCTCTATAAGTTTTGGGTCTTCCCATGACTTCAGGGACTAATTCGAAATAATGACCGGTTTCCATTAAATGCTCGGCAGTTGCCGATTTCTCAGGATGGCCGAGTTTACATACTTGAACACAACACAGCGTAATATCCCAAAAAGAAATCACTATTTATCAACAATTAATTACAGAATTATAATATTTTCAATTTTCATTTGTACATTTTATCACGCATTTAATTTAATTGTTTTGCTTGATAGTGTGCATGTTTTGTATTATATAAATGTTTGATACCTTTTTTTAAGTTTAGAAAAAATATTGTTATTGAACGTTATACGTAAAACACAATATTTTAAATTAAAATACATTCGCCAATCTCACATTAGAGGCGATCAGCGTAGAAGTGGCGTAACTCTTAAAAAATCCTAAATTAATTTAATGATATAAGATGTATCAAAACGTATTAAAAAAACAAACAATTGGGCCTGAATCACGAGTATTTTTCAACTCTCAATTGAACCAACTCAACATTATTTTGTACACTTTTATCTTAGCTTTACGTCATTTTTGGACTTACACCACTTTTGCCTTTTTTATGATTAATCATTAAATATACTTAATTAAGTATATTGTTGCTTTCTTTGATCATCTCGATTTTAATAAGACAATCATTTTTGTTAAAAGATGTTATCTTAAACAATTTTATTTATATGAATAGAAAAACACTGTCCCAGTAACAACATTATTCAATTTAATTCCAAGTAATGTTCAGAGCAGTGAAAACGATACCCGATCGTATGTTTGTCCCCTCAGGCCTCTGGCATATTAAGGACGCTGTCGGAGCAGATGGTCGGAGAATTTGTTTGTATTTCTGCCTTGCAATTAAATCTAAATATTTCTAAACCTATCCAAAATATAAAAACTGTTTTCCAACGGTGATAATATATGCTTTCAAATTTTAAGAAAAGAAAACCCAGAAACCGAATAAATTAGCTTGATGGTTAAGCTAGCTTTGTTCAAAGTAATGATTGCTGCCTGATGATAAAATCTTTTTATATTCATACAATATTTTACCCCTTTATAACAGATCCACCATTTTAAACTGTAATAATATAAGAATAATGATATTTGTAATAATATTAGATTAAGTATAAATAATTGAAGAAAATGCTTTAGTTCTAAGATAGTGTCAGTTGAGTTTTTATACCAGTGATATTCTAATAGTAGGTATGCAAACAAGATCTCAATAAAATTTCATAAAAAAAATGCTATTGGATATTTGATTTTTAAACTACATATTTTACCCGTGTGATTTTAAAAAATACAATATTTTGGTTTTGAAATAATAATAATAAGGTGTTTATTCCGGTATGTGGGGAGGTTAGTGCAGTCCCACACATTCCATATAGAGATACAATAAAATATATAATCAAAAACAAAAAGATAGAACAGAAAGACAACGAAAAGAAAACAGAATAAATTGAAAATAAAATAGAATAAAATGATAAAATAATAGAAAGTTGAAGCCTTTAGGGAGCCGTGACTATGTTAGGCGCTAGTATTTTTCTCCAGTGTGCCAATATGCATAGTTCTTACAGGAATGCCATTTTTCCAGTTCCCACCTATCTCCAACCATCACCTTGCTGGAAAAGTATTTGAAATTTAGAACTATGACTAGAACAATTTTCAAATTTCGAGTTCATTTGTTTGAAAAAAAAACAGAAGCAGAATTGAAGTACTCGAAGGAAGTTGTTTGTGGTTATCGTGTACTTAATCTTTGGAATGAATTAAGTAATATACTTTATGAATTCATTCGTTGTGTTGTGGCGACATTATCTCGAGGTATCGCGGTGGAACTCTTATAAATTATATTGTGTTGTGTGCTGCTTCATGGTAAGTGATTGGTTTCCCCGTTTTCTTTCTTTCCATACCTTTTCATTCCCTACACGTATGATCACCCAATTCCAACAAACATTAATTTCGTTTCGTTTTAAATTCTTTTACGGTCCACATAATTCATGTCCATCTAATATAATAACGTTCAGCCAGACTTTTCTAATAATTGAATGAAGTAAGTACCTACCAGTATTGATTTAAAAGCTAACAATCAGCTGTTTCTATCGATGGGAAAAGAGAAAAATGGTAAATGTTGGATAGGGCCTGACACGCTTATTACGAATATTTTTTAGAAAAAAACTTTATATTCGCCTTAATTACTATAAAAGAAAACTTTTTGCATTTCGGGCGGCGGAAAATTATGCATTTTGATTTTCAATTGCGTAAAACCAAAATTCACTTCGCGAATCGATGTGGCGACAATGCGCCGCCATTAGGAACGCACTGTTATGTTGGTATCACTGATGCATTAACAAGAGCTAAATACGACCGTTGCTATCTTCGTGCGATACACATGAAAGACGCTTAATTTTATACCGCCTGCTCGCGTCAAGGCAAGAAAAACATCCCAGTTTTCAAGTAGTTTAACGGCTACGCTAGGTTTGTGTAACATGGTTTGTGATACAAAAGAAGGTGCCCGTTTATAACGCCTGCTCGCGTCAAGGCAAGAAAAACATCCCAGTTTTCAAGTAGTTTAACGGCTACGCTAGGTTTGTGTAACATGGTTTGTGATACAAAAGAAAGTGCCCGTTTATAACGCCTGCTCGCGTCAAGGCAAGAAAAACATCCCAGTTTTCAAGTAGTTTACCGGCTACGCTAGGTTTGTGTAACATGGTTTGTGAAACAAAAGAAAGGGCTGTATCTCCCTCAATTTTAGAAAAATTAAAGTTTGTTAATTCTGTTGTGTTTTCATAAATTCGCGCCAATCCATTTGTATTCCACGAAGTTAGCCATAGTCGTATCTACGCAATGTATCAGGGATACCAACATAACAGTGACGTACCTAATGGCAGCTGATTGCCGCCGCATCGATTCGCGAAGTGAATTTTGGTTAACGCAATTGAAAATTTAAATTCATAATTTTCCGCCGCCCGAAATGCAAAAAGTTTTCTTTTATAGTAATTAAGGCGAATATAAAGTTTTTTTCTAAAAAATATTCGTAATAAGCGTGTCAGGCCCTATCCAAAAATTACCAGAAAAATTTAATAACGTTTTTTTTTTTATTTTACCACCATTACCTAAGTATAAGACGAATGTTGCTTCCGAAACTGCTGACGATTTACAGCTTTAGATGAACATGAAAAGTGGACTGTAAATTATTTTAAATACAAACGAAATGAATGGTGTTTATTGGAATTGAAATGTATAGGAATGAAGAAGGTATGGAAGGAGGGAAAAAAAAGAAGTCCAATCACTTATCATTGTTTCTCTAACTAACTAACTAACCATCACGCCGTTTCCCCGCAGGGGTAGGCAGAGGTAGGACCGCCAAACAACTCGGTCTTGGCACACACTCCTTGCCTCATTTACATTCATACATCGTCTCATACATACTCTTCTATTATTCTCAGTCTTGACATGGCCCGACTCAAGTATCTGATTCACTTAATCGTGCCACGTCTTCCTCGGGCGTCCCCGACTTCTGCTACTATTTACATTTGCATCGTATATTCTACTTACACTCCTTTCTGCGCTCATTTGCTCTGCATGCCTAAACCATCTAAGCGTCCCTTTCTTGATCTTACTCATTACGCTTATATCAGCCTTGCACTCGTTGCGGATCTCCACATTTCACACACGATCATACATGGTTTTACCACACATACGCCTCAGGGATCTCATTTCTACAGCATTCAGTCTACTCTCATCCTTTCTCTGCCAGTTCCACGCCTCACTTCCGTAGATCACGGTAGGTACCAGCATTCCATTGTGGACTGCTGGATTCGCTTCTTTGGACAATTTTTTGTTAGCGCCAACTGCGTTCAGTCCTCCATTAATGGAGTTATCTGCATTTACCCTTCTTTCAATATCTCTGTCAGCCTTCCCATCTCTCGTAAACATACTCCCTAAATACACAAACTCAACCACCTGCTCCAAGTATTCCTCATTCACAACTATATTTCACACTGTTTTCGTACCCTGTCTTTCAAACAGCATGACTTTAGACTTACTTACATTCATCATTAACTCATTCTTCATACATACTTCGTTCATCCTAAACACGAAAGACTGTAGATCAAGGCTGCCCAACCTTTTTAACAGTTGGGCAAAATTGACGATTTAAAAGTCACTGGCGGGCCACTGACTACTGACGGTTCCTATGTTTATTACCTAAGCTTTTTAATGTCTTGTTTTATGCAACAAACAAATACAAATATTGAAATTTTATTGTCGTTTATTGAAATAATAAAATAAATAGCTATATCTACTGCAAAATAACGAAACAATATTTTATGCAACAAAAATCTAAATCCAAGTAATTGGTACAATCATTTCTATGTGATTTCTGACATTGTTTTTGTTTTAATAATTCTCCTATGTTAGGAGTCAGTTCAGATGTTGACAGTAGCAACAAATCAGACATTTGTTGCTCAGTTAGAGATGTGCGGTATTTATTTTTTACAAAATTAAGATTAGAAAAAAACTTTTCACAAACATACGTTGATCCAAAACTACTTACTACTAACGCCAGTTTTCCTTTGGCACCAATTTCCAGAAATCTCCAAATTCTCTGTAGAAGTGACTTTGAAATTATTTTTTCTGCAAAAAGGTTTTTCAGTGCAGAATGATTTTGCAGTTCAGTGAGTTCCAACTGGAAATTGGCAGTTGTACAGTTTATTGTGGCAATATTGAGTATGGGAAAAAGGTCAATATTTTCGATAGTCGGAAGTGAACAATCTTTGTCTTGTAATTTGAGATTTAAAATATTGAGATAATTGGTGATGTCAACAAGAAATTCAAGATCACTCAACCATTACTTTTTTTTTTTTTTTTTTTTTTTTTCCGGAATAAACTTTATTTTATTTTTTCTTGAGTAAATCGCTTTCCAAAGGTAACGCCCCTTTTTCTACTAAAAATTCCAACACCGCTCTCTCAACTTGAAATGTTTTAACATGTTGCCCCTTGAAAGCCATCGCACAGCGCAATACAGTTGTAACTCTCCAAATTCGCTGATTTCTTCTTCAAATAAAACTCTGAATCGACGTCTGTGAAGAGCTTTTGGATGTATGTAATTTATGCAGCGTACTACCGGCTCCATTATATCATTCAACTTTATGTCCTTTGCACACAACGCCTCCTGGTGGATGATGAAATGATACGAACATATTTTTCGATTCAAGTAATTTTCAAATTGGCGGGTATTTTGAAAATGATTCACGCGGGCCGCTTATAATTCGTTCACGGGCTACAATGTGGCCCGCGGGCCTGGGGTTGGGCAGCCTTGCTTTAGATCAAGGCTGCCCAACCTTTTTAACAGTTGAGCGAAATTGACGATTTTGAATCACTGGCGGGCCACTGAATACCTGACAGTTCCTATTTCCATGGGGGGGGGGGGTTGTTAGAGAATTTCTATAAAACATAATTCTCCACAGAAAAAATGAGTGCTCAAAAAATTCAAAATGGTGCTCCCCACAAAATATTTGAAATCCATGGGGGGGGGGTTGTTACGGAACTTCGCTGAGAAAAAATTCCGCGCACCCAAAAACATGTGATTCCCCACAACAATTTTTCGAATTCCACGGGGGGGGGGGTGGCTACAAGATTCCATTTCGGACGCAAAAAATATTATATCAAAAACCGGTGTATTTTTGTTCAAAAAGTAAGTTCAACAGGTTAGATTTTTTCGTCGCTGATCCTCGTTCTGAGTAGCCTAAATAGTGATAAATCGCCTTCGTTGGAAACACTGGTGACCGCGCGCAAGCTGCATTGTTTGTTTTACCGCGGGCCCGCGACACTTTTTCAAATTGGCGGGTTTTTTGAAAATGGTTCACGCGGGCCACTTATAATTCGTTCGCGGGCCACAATGTGGCCCGCGGGCCTGGGGTTGGGCAGCCTTGCTTTAGATCTTCCATTCTGTTAGCAGTCAGCACCGCATCATCAGCATACAACTGGCAACATACTTTCAGATTACTCAAATTCGCGCCCAATCCCACCTCTCTTTCAATTCCTGCATACAATTATCCATGTATAGATTGAATCTACGTATCTCTGTGAACACAATCACAATCTAATGAGTTCAAGCACAACACAATCACAATATATCACGGTATTTGATTTTTGGATGGATTCATACGAAAATATCCCTCACTTGCGCTTTGTAAAAGAGAAATAAGCATATTTTAGCTTTTTTTATTTCTCAAAAAGACTCTTCACAGAGCATCCCCAAAGATGTCATATACCCTGAGGGAAATTATTAGTAAAAAACACTACGAAATCCCAAAATATTTTTTAAGGAATCGAAATCGACTGCATGTGCTTTTGAGAAGCAATATACATGTGTCTGGGTATAAAGTGCATAAACTTCGGGAAATAAAAAAATACATTCTTATACGGAAAACAAAAATTGTATGGGAAAAACCAACGGGATTTCGAAAAAAGTTATGTTTCTTTTTTACTTCTATCATTCATGTAGGATCACCCCCTGAAGTTGGAGCACTTTACCCCCGAACACCCTGTAAATATATACAATTTTTTTTTTTTTTAAGATTTTTAAATCAAATAATATGGCAAATATTTAGTAATCTTTACAGTTTTTTTTAATATAAATGATAGGCTAGGAAACTTCTCATTTTTTATGATATTATAAACAAAATTGGCAATATAAATGGAAATTGTAACAAAAAATCTTGTTTTTTCCATTGTTCTATTTTTCAGTTCACAAACCATCTGGATCAAGATTTTGTATTTTGTAAAATCCATTTAGTAACAACCGTTTTCCAAAATTAAGATCGTTCCAAAAACTTATCATCCTTATACAATATTGTATAAAGATATATTGTAAATAAAAGAAACCGTGTGTTTATTTTACTTTGTTCAGAATCTAAAATATAAAACTTTGTGTTTATAAAAATACAATTTGAGATTATTAACTGATAATAAATACCTACTAATTGTCTTATATTCAAAAGCCTATCTGGCGTCCCAGGAAACCTGCGGAATGTTTGTCGATTATATCCGTTTCTACAACTTGTTAGTTGGTGTTGGGTTCCCTAGAATAACAACACCAATAAATTATAGCTACTGCTCACAAATTTAATTTTGTTACATAAAGTTTCATTGTTCTTTACAAACATTGCCGTCTTTGGATATATTTAAAATATATTAAAATAATATCCAGCATGGCGTGGTTTTAGTACTTACTTTAAACTTGATTTAAGATTTTCACGGCCAAAAGTATTTTTGTTATTTGTTTTTGGGGTATTATGCCGTGTTGCGCTAACTCCTTCTTTAGCCAACGTTTCGGACAGCATTGCAGTGTCCATCATTACTTTAAACTTATTTAGTACTTAATACATATTGTATACCCATACATTACGTTTGCATCAAATCGCTGGCTGATGGCTGGTAAGTTGTGAATTCTACAGCCGTATATTCTTTCGTTTCTCTATGCTTTTTCTGTCAAGTTGTTTTTCTGTGGTCGTGTTCAGCGCCGAGATAAATATAAAGTCATCGTGCGTGTTTGCACATTTTGTTGATATTCAAAACAATAAAAATGACTGAAAGTGCCGGAAATTGGAGCTTAATCGAAAGCGACCCGGGAGTATTTACCGAACTGATTCGTCAGTTTGGCGTCAAGGGCATCGAGGTGGAAGAAATATGGTGTCTCGACAAGGAGGACTTCGAGCAATTGCAGCCGATTCACGGGCTAATATTTCTGTTTAAATGGGTGCCAGACAACGAACCTCTAGGCTCAGTAGTTCAGGACAACAGACTGGATAAGATTTACTTCGCCAAACAAGTCACAAACAATGCTTGTGCCACTCAAGCTGTTATTAACCTATTGATGAACTGTAAACACCCCGACTTAGTCCTAGGGCAGACGTTGTCGGCTTTACGAGAATTCAGTCTGTCTTTCGATCCGCAGATGAAAGGCTTAACTTTGAGCAACTCAGAATTGATCCGAACTGTCCACAATTCGTTCGCAAGGCAGACATTATTCGAGTACGACTCAAAAGCAGCTAGTAAAGATGACGATGTCTTCCATTTTGTAGGTTTCATTCCAATTGACGGTAGGCTTTACGAGCTGGATGGCCTCAAAGGCGGTCCCATCGACCACGGAGCAATTCCGGCAGACAAGAACTGGACCGATCTCTTTAGGGATGTCATCAAAAGCAGAATAGAAAAATACAACGAAGGAGAAATACACTTCAGTCTCATGGCTTTAGTTACAGACCGTAAAATGATGTTTGAAAAGCAGATTGCTGACATTTCCAAAGAAGCAGAAGAGAGCGGCATGGAAACTGATGCCCAGAAGAACGAGATAGCCCGTCTGCAAATACTTATCGAATCAGAGATCAACAAAAACAAGATGTATCAAGCAGAAATAGCAAGGCGGAAACACAACTATATGGCTTTCATCGTAGAACTGTTGAAGATCCTCGCCAAGGAAGGAAAACTGATGCCCCTGTATGAAAAGGCGAAAGAAAAGGCCAAACCTAAAGTTGTCAAGAAAATTGAACTGTAATAAAAAATAATAATACAACATAATCTCAAAATAATATTTTTTTGTCCTCCATTTTGAATGTTGCCAGGAGTCTTTAATATTGTCAGACCACAATAGGCAATCGATAATACATCATAAGTAATTAATATTTGGTACCTGTACAATTTATTATAATAATTAATGCTTTTTCATTTGTTCTATCCAAGATGATAATTTTGTAAACCTTTTTTGTAAAAAAATGTCTTATTCTGTATTTAAAGGTACTGGTACCGTAAATAAATAAATACTGAACTTTATTTTCGAAATTAAAATACGTGTAAGTTTACGTTTAACATTTTTTTTCACGAATTCTGAATGGTGTTCTTACACCAGGGCGATACTGAGAGTATCTTCTATTCTGGAATGTGTCGCAAATATACTGTATATTATTTTATATGAGTAAATTGTGAAATAACAAAAATTAATTAAATAAAATTGACTTACCCATGCTGGGATTTGAACCCGCGTCCTGCGGCTTACGAGTTGAGAGCCTTACCCCTCAACCACGGGAGGCTGTCAATCAATATGAGTCTGTTATACAAATATTTCAACAGACCCCCCTCGGAGGGGCTGGCAGCGTTGATTCACGTCATGCTGCTCCATGTGCGTGAACTCAAGAGATGCGAGCGGAACATCCATTTGCAGCTGAAGTCAACTTCATGAGAATGGATCGTTTCTCCGACTCATTTTCGTGCAAGTCGGCTCGTATGTGGAAAGAGTTACCGGCATCTGTCTTTCCTCCTTTATATACACATCTGCGTTAACATATTCCTTCTTGGCCTGCTTCACCAAGTTGCCCGGCTGGGGCTACGTTGTGCTCTTGTGATTTGTCACATTGATGTACTTGCAATTTAAAACAAGAAAACTTACCTACATGTTGGAAAAACTAACTCTAAGCTTGCATACAAACTTAATGGAACACCTCTAAAAGCAGTGATGTTACAACAATACCTAGGAGTTATAAAAGAGCAAATTCAATAACATATTTAGTCTTACGAAAGCCATCCTTAAACCCTTTTTTGAATATTTTAAACCCTTTACCGGTTAAAAATATTCAAAACATAGTGCGACCTCTCATGGAATATTCTTTCTAAATATGGAGTCCATACTTTGTGAAAGACATTGATCTAATAGTGGGAGTACAGAGATGTTTTACAATAATACCAAAAGCTTTGAAAGACCGGCAATACGAAGATAGACTCAAGGAACTAAGATTACCAACGTTAAAAGAAATAAGAGAAAGGGGTGACTTCATTGAGACTTTCAAAATGCTGGTTTCCAAGAAATCTTCACCACCAACAAAAATATAAAACACCTCTTGCATCCACTCCTAGGAAACATTTCTGGCAAATTAAGTAGCATGGGACAAACTTCCACAACATGTCATCCATTGTACTAATATAAACCAATTTAAAGCTCAATTAGATTATTATTTGGAGAGAAGAAAAGATTAACTTATTTTAAAATTAAAACAACTCAATTACTATTTTTTGATGATAAACTAATGTTTTTATGCATAGCACAAAGGATAACGAATTATTATAAGCAATAATAGTCGCTTGAAATATCCATACAATTTGAAAATATCTCCAGAGTAAAAATAAATGCCACCGATGGGAATTAAGCCCGCGCCTTCTGATGTCCGGACAGGTGCTCTGAGATCACTGAGCTACGTCGGCTTATTTCCAATACGCCAAATAATTCAATATGTACTAGTACTAAAATCAACAATTAGACGTAGCTCAGTGGTCTAAGAGCACCTGACCGGACATCAGAAGGCGCGGGTTCGATTCCCGTCGGCGGCATTTATTTTTACTTGGGAGATATTTTCAATTTGTATGGATATTTCAAGAGACTAATTATTGCTTATAACAATTTCTTAACTCAATTACTGTTAAACTTATTGTGAAATCAGATATGAGCGCATCTGCTCATTAAATAATATTAATAAAAGGTATGTCTCTCATTATAAGTACTTAGGAACTTGGGTTAGTGACACACGATGGAATCCATCACCTCTTGAGGTGTCTAGAAGAGTAATCAATTAAAAAGAACATCTTGAATCCTTGATCTAAGACCAAATTTAAGAATAGGAATGGTTGTTTGTTATACTTTTTCTATTCTTCTATACGTCATGGAAACCTCGACCTGGACATTAAACCAAGCGTTGACACGGGGAAGATAGTAGCTTTTGAAATGTAGAAATATAGGTGCAATCTAAAAATGCTTAGTACAGGTAGTTAACCAATTTGGAATTTCTTCAACAAAATTGTGAAAATTCACCAAAAATTAAAACAAGAACACCTCAATATTTAGGTCACATCATGAGGAGCGGCTAACCCAACTGATAATCCAAGGGAAGATTGATGAAAAATGTAATAGAGGATGATAATGCCAATGGCCGCACATCTTGGCTTTTTGCAATAATCCCTTAGGAAAATAATGTCCCTCGGGGCCTATATCATCTATGGAGACACAGTGTGGAAGGAATTTTTGAGGAAAGGAAGTCTTGAAGAGACCCGTTTTGTAGGAGGGAGGAAACACAGAGGCTGGCAAATTGTACTACAGCCTAGCTGTTGAATTCAAGAATGAGTCGTGGAAACGACCCATTCTCATGTGACAAATGTTAACCGTGTAAGTACAAATGCTGGGCGAGCATTTGGTGTGTTTCCCGATTATGCACTGGGTGCTGAAGGAATCAAAAACGCTAGTGAAGTATCGGTAGAACAAGGACAGCATTCCCACCATACCTGACACCTGAAAGATATGTTTGTTAAGATAGAGGAATCTATCAAATGGACCACCCAGAGTCGTATCATGGTCGTATCCATGTCGTATCTGCCCAGAGTCGAGGGTTTTTTGGACTACAAAATGTGATTGTCAAAGCTACCAAGCAGTCCCTGCCATAGTCATGCCGAGTTGTTTGTGCACATTTCACATTGGATGCATTGTGTAGGGTAAAGGATACAAAAACACCTCTTGCGGTTGCTTTGCCCCCTTCCCATAATTTGTGGTTCAGCTCGCGCTTCTGTTCGTACGTTTGTACGCAGAAAACATTTTACGAAAAAATATTATTTCTGAGTAGAAACTCGGCATATTTTTTCATCGCCTCAATATTTTTTTCTTACTGGCAACACCTCTTGTCGCAGCAATTTGACAACTGTCAATTTGTGTACATGGCAGTTTTGTGCCGCATATAATGTTCTCGCGGTGTTCTGACATGTTATAAACAAGATATGGCTTTCGTCGCACCGGTCACTGGTGACGATTCCACCAAGAAGTTCCTGGAGGTCCTACAAAATGATTTCAAGAACCTCAGCTTGGAGACCAAGAAGAAATATCCGCAAATAAGAGAGGTATTGTTATTTCTCCGACGCGAGATTTGCACAAGTAATTATTACTCGATTGCGTGTTGAAGGCCTCCTTTATTATGGAATAAGGTGTAACCTTAGTTATTTAATAACCTTTTAATCAAACCGCACGTTATTATCTTGACAACGATTGAAACTACGTTTTTACAGAAATTTTGACAATGTTTTTGTTTGATGATTTCATAACAATAAATCGATAATTTTTGCTATTTAAAAATAATGTTTATTTCAACTATTTAATTTTACAGCGGTTTAAATGAATCCGTTCTAAACTTTTCTTTCATTAAATGATGATAATTATTGTAACCATTTTCAATAAATTATTATTATTTGTTGTGCAATTAAATTAATTTTATTTTGTAAATTTAAAAAAATTACAATTTTGGTGATTTTCTCAACCACCGTACTAGGCTCATGCCCGTAGTCGTACATGATTTATGTAATATAAACAAAAGAATATTTTGCAAAACAAATAATAAAACATAGTGGGAAAGGGACATGTCATGGTTAAAAAAAATTTAAAAAAAAAAAACATAGTATGGAAACCATATAAAAAATAAATTTCTGAGATGTTTAAGTGTATTTATTATTGCTACCATAATAACACAAATTTTTTTTGTAAACAAAAATGACAGATTCGCTGTAAAAGCCCCATGGGAGTAATATGAACTGAAAATATGATCAGTTAAAGCAATTTAATTAGAACATAAAGGTAAATCAGTTAAAGCAATTCAAGAAGGCCTCAGCACGGGCAAGCCTGGGTGAGGCCTACATTACTGGAAAACATAAATTGTAACAAAATAATGTACCAAATAAAAAAAATTAGAATATAAAAGTAAATCAGTTAAAGCAATTTAATTAGAATATTAAAGTAAATCAGTTAAAGCAATTTAATTATAATATTAAAGTAAATCAGTTAAAGCAATTTAATTAGAATATTAAAGTATACAGTTAAAGCAATTTCATTAGAATACTTAATAGGTGATGAAATACTTCAATAGGTGATGAAATTCTCTTTCAAATTTAATTACTAAAAATAAACATATAATTTACGAAATACTAAAATTTTTAAATCAATCATAAAAAAAGTTTCAACAATGGCTCACCTTACGTTTTTTCATCTAAACATTGAACATTATTTTTCTCTTATTCCGCTTCACTCTTAATACGCAATATTTCACTTTCAAATAAATGTCGGGGGAGACGAAAAAATACGCTCTTTTAATTTTAATTTCATTTATTAAGTCACTTACGCGATATGTCAATTAGTATGCGGCGCCGTTATAGTCACAGTCGACGGCGACTATGTTCATATCAAGAGTTGGATTATATTCATAATATCGTATTAGAATTAAATCACAAACCAGTCTATACAAACCTAGCGTAGCCCACAAACTACTTGAAAACTGGGATATAACTCTAAAGGGTACGCGAGCAGGCGATATTAAAGATTCCCCAACATTTATAGTAACTTTTAGTAATAATATAACTAAATTCAAGTATTAATTCAAAGTAAACATTCCATATTTACCGTGAAGCGGAATTCGTAACCTTTACCCATTGAACTAGAATTAATGATAACGAAAAAGAAAAACTATTTTATCAGACAAATTTATTATAAACATAACTGCCACCTCACCTTTTTGTTGTTTCATATAATAATAATTAATAAAAAAATTCATTAAAAAAATCAATAAAAGTTTCATAAATTTTTCTCAAATTGCAGTCGGAAATTTAAGTTCTGTGTTTAATTTTAGACTTTGTTTATACTATATTTGAATATAAAGCTTGATTTTTTCTATTTCTAATTATGACAGTAAGGGAGATTTCTACGAGTAGTTTAGAAGCACTAAGCGCACAAACAGACAGACGCAGATAGCAACTTTTTTTATATTTATGTTAAAGTTGTGTGTTTGATTGCAGTCTTGCGATGAAGCGATTGAGAAGTTATCCCTGGCGGCCAACAATCCCCAGGCGTCCCTGTACGGGGTGGTGAACCAAATCCTCTATCCACTGGTGCAAGGATGCGAGTCCAAGGACCTGAAGATTATCAAGGTTTGTTAATCATTATTCTTATTCTCTTAGACCAGCTGCCAGTCCAATTATAAATAATGAATGAGGGTAGTCGCTGACCCTGTACAAATCGCAAGTGCGCCCTACTAACTGTCGAATTTGGCAGCCATCTCTGGTCCGGAGCCCCTAAATACCTGAAAAAAACCCTTGACTCTGTGCAAAAACGGGCGGTCCGTTTGATAGATTCCCCAGTCTTAACAAACGGACTGCAATCTTTAGAGCACAGGCGTCAGGTAGGTATGCTGTCCTTGTTCTATCGGTATTACAATGGAAGATGCTCTGAGGAACTAGCGTCATTGATCCCTTCGGCACCGGTGCGTAGTCGGGATACACGCCAAACGCGCGCCCAACATTTGTACACAGTTGACACTTGTCACATGAGAACGGGTCGCTTCTACGATTCGTTCTTAAGTTCAACAGCTCGGCTGTGGAACGAACTGCCGGCCTCTGTGTTTCCTCCCTCCTACAACATGGGACTCTTCAAGACCCATGTTCACTCCTTCCTCTCCACAAAAAGACCCTCCACACAGCATCCCCAAAGATGACATAGGCCCTGAGGGAAATTATTTTCTTCAGGGCCTCCTGTGTGGAGTTAATATAAAAAAAAGTCGAAAAGGGTAGGAGATGGGGGAGAGGAAGGTTGGGTTAGTACCTGGCTCAGTCATACTCAACCTGCGGCCCGCGGGCCGCAAGCGGCCCGCCAAGCTATTTTGTGCGGCCCTCAATACATTTAATATCAGGAACTTGATTTATAAAATCTGGCATTCTATATGGCTAGCTTTAGACTTGTAAGTTTTTTCGTAAATTTACGACTTCTAGCCAATGGGCATATTGCATTTTGAAAATCCAAAATAAATTTTGACGTACAGACATTGAAACCGAAGAAGATAGCCGTTGTCGTGTCAACATCAGATCTGGTATAAGAGTGTTGCTACTGCACACGCTAGATCTATCTCCAAAAAACAAAGATTTGACAGACAAATATGCGCGCAAATAATTTTGCTCGTGGCAACACATAGATTTTTTACAGCTCCAAAGTTAAATGGTTACCAGTGCTGCTAACCGAAGGCGATTTATCGCGATTTAGGCTACTCAGAACGAGAATCGGCGACGAAAAAATCGAAAGGGCGATATAATATTTTTTGCGACCGGAAAAATGTGAGGAATTTTTCGAAATGGAATTCCGTAGGTACCCCCCCCATGGGTTTCGAAAAATTGTTGTGGGGAATTACATATGATGTTTTTGGCTGTGCGGAATTTTTTTTTCAGCGAAGTTCTGTAACAACCACCCCCCCATGGATTTCAAATATTTTGTGGGGAGCACTCATTTTGAATTTTTATAACGGGGGTGGTGGGTTTCATGATATATTTTGTCATAGCAGTATAGTGTTGCGGCCCGCGTAGCTTTACAAATATATAAATATGGCCCGCAGAAGAAAAAGGTTGAGTATCATTGACCTGGCTAGTTAAATCTGGTCAGCAAACGCAGCTAAAGCTATTTCAAGCAACGTTTCAATTATGAAAGACTGTTTAAAAATCCTGACAGTTTCCATACTGTACTGAGTTTAAATTCTGTCATTGCTAAAACCGCTTTAGTGTAAATGTCCTTCTCAATGAAATGTTTAGTCGTTTTCAAAACATGTTTTTTTTATGTGAAACCTCACAAGAATCCCAGCCACTCCTAACTGTCTGAAGTCAGTGAGACTATTCCATCACCAATTGGGGTATTTTGTGAGGCTGAAGGTAGTTGTTAGGGGAAGAGAAAGGTGGGGAAGTACCTGACTAGTCAGATCTGTTCACCAAACACGGCCAAAACCATTTCAAGCAACGTTTCTATTCTGAATGGCGGTCTTACACCAGGGCGATCCTGAGAGTTCCGCAAATAATTTATATATTATTTTTAATGAGTTAATTATGAAATAAGACAAATTTATCAAATAAAATTATAATAATTTGAATGATAAGAATTAGAATTTTCTTTTTTGTGAGAAGGACAAACATTCTCAGGTTATGAATAACCTGACAGTGTTTGAATTCCTCCAACTTCGGTTGTTATATGTGGGAAATGGTGCTTGTTCGATAACGGTAGACTTGGATGTGAGAGGATTGAACCTTTCGACTCCTGGGCTGGAACCTGACACTTTGGACCACTCGGCAAATTTTTTTATTTTTTTTATTTATTAACATTCAAACCTGCTAAACTACTTATGTAGTTTGCCAGCAGGTACATAATGATAACATTTTTGCAATAACATGGTACAATGGTAAACAGTATGTAGGTATGTATAATGTTGATGATAAATTAACAATAAATGGATAAGTTGGTTAAATTACAGAATTTTTTTTATTTTTATGTGACACCTCACAAGAGTGTCCCTGCCTGCGCAGTGTACAGACAGGGGAACTATGTCACCACCCGGTTGGGCGGCGTTGTGAGGCGGAATAAGGTAGGGGCTGTAGGAAGGGATTTGTTAATGCGGGCCTTGAAGAGGCTTGGATTATAGGAGGGAGGAAAAACAAATGTCGTTCCACATACGAGCCGACTTACACAAAAACGAGTCGTAAAAACAGCCCGTTCTCATGAAGCCAACGTCAACCGTGAACGGGTGTTCAGTTCGTGTCCGTCGAGTTTCGCGCACGTGCACCGGTGCATCAGGAATCAATGCTGCTAGCTCCTTGGAGCAGGCTCCATTGAAATACCTGTAGAACAGACACAGCATGCCTACATTGCGTCTATGCATTAGAGAAGGCAATTGGTCTGTTAACAACGGATTGTCAATCAGACGGATCGCTCTCCTTTGCACAGATTCAAGCAGGCTTATCAAGTATTTTGGGGCACCAGCCCAAAGGTGGCTCCCAAATTCAATAGTTGGGCGGACTTGAGACTTGTACAGGGTCAGCAGCTGGTCACTGTTGAAGAATCTCCTAGCCCTGTACAAGACGCCCAACTTTTTGGAGGCCTGATTTACTCGGGCTTCTATGGATCCCCGAGAATTGTATAAATATAAATATGTAAGAAGCAGTATAAGCCTCATATAACAACACAAGCACAAATGAATTTAATATGAACAAATGAATATAATCAACAAGTACTTCTATGGTTTTAATATACATAAGGTAATACAAATTTATAACGATTTTCCATTTCCCTAGGATGTGAATTCCAATTAGGAAAACAAGGTCTTCAGTAGTGCATCAATATAAATCCTCAGTATCTAATAGCCATTTCCTTAGATTATATTTGACTTTGGCTGTAAAAACGTTTATATTTTTAATTGTCATTGGTAGTTTATTAAATATTCTGGGTACAATAAAGTTTAGGGTTCTTTCACCGTATTTATTGGTACATTTCGGGACCACCAATCCTTCATTTTGGGTGAATCTTGTATTATGTTTATGGAAAACTCTTTCCCTATACAAGGAATCAGATAATATAAGATGTTGACTTACAATATTATAAAACAATAATCCTCTGACAGGTAAAAAATTCAGAGACTTGTATATTAATTTAGTGTCGCTTCTGTGTGCATTGGTATATTTATAGATTAACAATTTTGTAAGGGAGTTTTGTACTGTTTGGATATAACTTATATTAGTTTTACACGAATGTCCCCAAGAAGTGATTCCATAAATAATCTACAATTATTATTCTTCGTCTTCTTGTCACGCCCTCTCCTAATTTCACAAAAGTTTCAAAGACATTATTTCGAAGCCATTCGGGATTATCGACAATATTGGATAATCTTATATTATTATTTACAGGTTTGCCAATGCTTATGTCCTAAAATATCCACAATAGATGTTCCAATTCCCCACAAAATCTCCAGAAGTTCCTTTATCCCCAAAATGAAACAAACTCTATCGAAATTAGCATTTATTTTTTATTATCAAGTAATTATCGGATTTTCTCTTTCGTTCAGGCTTTAAAAGTAGAAATTTGTTTCGAAATTTGCAGAAATTGTAGTACATTCTCACAGTTATTGTTAATATTATTTTCAATATGGTTATATAATCGAAATGACCAAAATCCCCGCATTTTCCACACACAAAGGTTCTCCCCTCAAAATACCCAATTCTCCAAAAATCTATGCAATTTGGGGAATTCCCCACGAATTGACGGTGGCCGGGTTTCTTATCAAAATGACAGTTCGCCACACCTATGAAAAGTGATGAAACAAAAACTTGGTTACATAGGTAACTATTTAACCTAGTTTTTGTTTCATCACTTTTCATGACTCTATATCACTTTTTAAAGGTATGTTTAACTGTGATTTTGATGAAATATCATGGAACCGAACTAGTAGAAACGACAAGAAGTTCTCAGTTTGGCTAGCAACGTGTCCAAAATATCTTTGGATACACTAATGAAATACAATACAATAGGCAGAGAGTTGGTAGCTTATTGTGGATGACTAACTCTTCTAGCATGGAGAGGTCCTAAGAGGAACCTAACCTAATTCTTCTAGAATGGAGAGGTCATCCAGTAAAACAGCATAAAAGTAATTATTTTGTCATCTGATCTATTTGTTGCAGTTCTGCCTGGGTACTATGCAGCGCCTGATAGCCGGGCGTGGAGTGGACGCCAGGGGTGCCCGCCACATTGTGGACTGCCTGGCAGCGCTGGGGGCTGTGGGGGGTTTGGAGCCCCGCCTGCTGCAGACCGCAGCCCTGCTGTTGACCACCTCTGACCTGGTTAGGGGGGATACGCTGGCTAGGGTAAGTTAAAGAATTAAGAATTACTTTATTCGGGTCATTTTCGGAGCCTATTAGATAAGTATATATTAAAGTCAAGTAGAAGTACATATTAAAAATGTTTGGATTTGAATGTAGGAAAAAGTTTAAGCCACGACACTGGTACGTGGTGTTCTATCCTGTAAGACGTTTAAGTACTTTCAAAATGACCACTTGACAGTCGCGTTTCTAAAATATAACTTCACAATAAAGTTGTAGCGATGCTACTACAATATTCGGGGACGTTCGCCAATGCAAAACGCATCGTAGCTAGAACTCTCTAGATACGATTTATTTTTAATTTTTTTTTTTATATTAACTCCACACAGGAGGCCCTGAAGAAAATAATTTCCCTCAGGGCCTATGTCATCTTTGGGGATGCTGTGTGGAGGGTCTTTTTGTGGAGAGGAAGGAGTGAACATGGGTCTTGAAGAGTCCCATGTTGTAGGAGGGAGGAAACACAGAGGCCGGCAGTTCGTTCCACAGCCGAGCTGTTGAACTTAAGAACGAATCGTAGAAGCGACCCGTTCTCATGTGACAAGTGTCAACTGTGTACAAATGTTGGGCGCGCGTTTGGCGTGTATCCCGACTACGCACCGGTGCCGAAGGGATCAATGACGCTAGTTCCTCAGAGCATCTTCCATTCTTCCACGATGCTAGCATTCAGCGCACCTACCTACAAGTCTGAATATTATCGATCCACCAGCCGCTATAAAACGGGGCGCATCACGATGTACTCAGTCAGTCATCAATTAGCAGTTACAACAGTACCAACCTGCGAGCCCTGCGACTGCTCGCTGCCTACTGAGCGCCCCGCGTCGCGCCAAGCCGTTACCTCGCCGCTACAGGCTACGGGCCTACTTACCACGCCCGGCTTTACACGGACATTATAGAAGAGGCTACGGAATATCATGGACTCCTCGGGATTACATCAGCGCCCTGGCCCCGGATATCATCCCTGGCCTGCGCTCCTCACTCGCCTAGACCTTGCGACACCTTACACCTGGTATCAACATCATCGGTCCGGAGTCATCTTAAAACTGCGCTCCTGACTCACTCAAATAAACACTGTTACACAACAACCACCACATCTTTCATTGTCACCTTACCAAATCCCCAAAAAATAAAACAAAATCACCTCATTCTGCTAGTGCTACCGCTTAAAGCCAGGAAACTGTATCGCCACTAGATTAGCTTACATCTGCACATACATTACTGCATGCAGAACTTGGAGAGGGCCAGATTGAATGAAGCAGTTCACATGTGTGCCTTCTTACAAAAAACATCAACTGTGAATGGGTGTTTCTGCCATCGTAGGCTGATTTTCTAGTAAGGGATAAATGCTGCAAGTTCCTGCGAATGCCTGTAAAACAGAATGAGTTAATTATGTACCTATGCTGCATCAGATAGCAATCGACCTGTTAACAATGAATTTTAAACCAGAAAACAATTCATTCCTTCACACTTGCATATAACATACATAGAACTTTAAACAATAACATCGACTGTACCGAACTTCTGTCCTTAATTAATTTTAACATGTCTTTGAGACATACTCGACATACAGCACTATTCCACACGCTTAATTACAAAATAAATGCAATGTCTAATATTCGTCAATTAACCGTGTTCTTTGAGCATTCAATAATATCTGTCTAAACTCTAACATCGACTTGTTTAACTGCACATATTTAAAAGGAGCATCGTTGTCAATAATATAAACTGTTCAATGCGCATACATATGCACACACTGACACACACACACTACACACTTCACCCGGTTAGTACTAAATATGCAAATCACATATAAGACATTACAAGGAAACACTGTAACCAATGTACTGTTTGTTTCTACAATATAAAATAAATAATATTTTTATTCTTCGTTCACAGACCCTGGTGGTATGTCTCCGCCTTCAGGAAGCCCCCGGGGGCGCCCAACACGCAGCGGGGGCCACCGTGAGACAGCTGGTGTCCCTGGTATTTGAGAGAGCTGCCAACGATTGCAAAGGTAACACAGTCACTGAACACAGGTAAAGTCATTGAAAGCAACTTTTCACACAGACCAATATATATATATATATGACCGGTTAGTGGCCGAGTGGATAAAAGCGTCTGGTTCCCACCCAGACGTAGTAAAAAAAAAACATGTTTTTACCTGTCACAGGAGACATCTATATAATGTAGGTCGCGTAATTGAATGTAAATAAATTGAGTGTAATTGAAGTCGCTTACTGATGCTTTCTATCGTGTAAACTGTAATTACCACTTTACACGAAACTAAAAACATTTTCAATTATACAAAGGTATTATAAAAGTTAATGTCCCTTCATTTTTTTTTTAACTTTATACAAAAATATTTATTATAAAATTTGAAAATCTTAACAATTCAAATGCTCAATGTTGTTTCATAGAATTACTTCAAATTCTTTAGAGTAAATTTTTGTTTGCAAACTGGAAGCGTGGTGTTCTCTTTCTTACACTGTTTAAATCGTATATCTCACCGTAATACAAAAATAAGTTAGCTTGACTTTTATAAGTCCTTGTCAGGTTGGGAGAAATATCTCTCAAAAAGGCTAGGGGTTAAAATTAAAGTATCTTCCACTCTGACTTTCAATTATCAATTTCAACTGTCAGTCTATGTTATTCTTACTTGGTGTATTCATTGCATTGTATTGTTTCTAGGAGACAACTACCGCGATTTGAACCCTAGCGACATAAAACCAGCACAGAACAGCAAGGTTCCCAAAGAGCTTCGACCCTGTGCTGCAGATGCATATCTTATGTTCCAGGTAAAATAACATTCATCAACCAGTGGACTGTTTTTAGAGCACATGCCAATTTTTACGACCGCGCTTGGCATTGCACACATTCGTGAGCTGTAAGCAACTGCAAGCGAAATTTCGCGCCATTGGCTATCGTTCCGTTCCTTTCCCATAAGTTGAGGTTCAACTGTGTATTTTTGCTTGCGTATATATACGTAGCATAATATCATCAATGCTGCATTTTTCAGATGCGATTTTAATCTTTATGGAGAATGAAATCAGAATCGCTTGCGCTTTACCACTGAAGATTCTGAAAAAAACAGTTTAAAAAAAACATAAATCATAGTTTTTTGTTGCGATATTTGATCAATGCAAATTCTCGTCCGACAGTTTCATAATAATATTAATCGGAAGTCTTTAAGTACATGACATTCTGATGCTACGTGGCCCTTTTTCATTTATACCTGTTTGCAAGACAACTGTTGTGGCGACCATGCACAACAAGTTAATAATCATTTGTTCACAATTGATATGGTTAGGTTAGGTTAATTAAAATGTGAACCTTATACCATGCTATTGATTTATGTTGTTTAAAATTTTTATTATTTTAAAAATATAAATATGTGCATTCAATTAATCAATGCGCCTATTTTTTTTTTTTTTTTTTTTTTTAATATAGGAGACGGTTAACGTAAGGTTCCCATGAGCACTTAGGACATAGGCCCATTGTGCTATCCCCCGTTTTACCTCATTTCTTTACCAGCAATCCGGTCCCTGTAATAAAATTCACCAGGGTTGTCATTGGATATGTGGCTATGTCTTCTGGTTCTACAGTGTGTCTTCCCAGGTATCTGAGTCTTGTTCCGAACAGAGCGGGACATTGGCACCAAAGGTGAATTGGAGTCTCTTCATCCTCTTCACATTTCCTGCATCTGTTGGTGTTTGTGCTCCCATGTGCCTCCTGAGATGGCAGTGTCCCGTTAGTAGTCCTACCAGTTCCCTCAGTGAGTTTCTGTCCATATTGAGTAGTTGTATGTTCGCCTTGTGTCTGGTCCGTTTATGAGTACTTTGGATTGCCTCATTCCGGGTGCCCTTTCCCATTCCTCCCAGTGCCGTGATTTGACCCACCTTTCAATATGTATTTTAGTGTGGCAAGCTTCTACTCCTACGGCCGGCTTGGATCCCGCAAGTGGTGCTTTCGCCCCTTTCTTTGCTAGTCGATTAGCCCGCACATTGTCCTCAATTCCTTTCTGCCCTGGTACCCAGATCAGGGTTATGCACCTATAGTATGCATTTACTCTAAAATATCACTTGTTTGTGTCGTTGTACGTTGTGTACGTCATGTTGCATCTCCAAAACGACGTCAATAGACATTGTGTCATATCACATCTCCTCTAAAACAACGCCAATCGTCATTGTGTCATATCACATCTCTTCTAAAACAAAGTCAATAAATGTTGTGTCCATGAATATGTTAATGGTAGTATGTAATCCCATTTCTCCATCCAATTGAATCGATCCACGCTTGCCATAACTGTTCACATTAAACTAAATACATATTTATTTGTCTGTTTCCAGGATATAGTACAGCTTGTGAATGGTGACCAGCCTCACTGGTTGGTTGGTATCACAGAAATATCCAAGACCTTTGGCCTGGAGCTCTTGGAAACCATACTGACGGACTTCTCGCAAATATTCTTCAAGGTTTGTATTTGTTGTAAAATTACACGGGCTTGAATTTCACGCAGCAATACATATTATACTGCCAGAATTACACACTAATGGAATTATGCATCGAGAGAATTACACCTACTTAAATTACACCTACTTAAATTACACCTGCTTAAATTACACATACTAAAATTACACCTACTTAAATTAAACCTACGTAATTACACATGGAGAGAATTACACCAACTTAAATTACACGTACTGGAATTACACATGTAAAAAAATTGTGCTAAATAAATTTCATATTGAAAAAAAAAAAAAAGGGTTATGTTCGGTTTTTAATTTTGTTTCTTGAAATTCCCACCTGCGTAAATTTTTCATTTAACCTTTTGCCTTGTATTATTATGATGTAGACTCGCCTTATGAAAAATGTGAGCCTTATCAGTTCATATCTAATGCAATGAAACAGTCAATGGATACTAACATATTATATGGTTGCTTTATGACTGATAATTGTGTATGCTTTGAATAGCAATTTTAAAGTTATGACGTTGTACTATTTTTTTATTATAATTTAATGAGCAGGCAGCATTCTGCAGATGTGCTCATATCTGATTTCACAATAAGTGTAACAGTAATTGAGTTGTTTTAAATTTAAAATAAGTTAATGCTTTCTTCTCTCCAGTAAGAATCTAATCGAGCTTTAAAAAGGTTTAAATTAGTAGAATCGAAGACATATTGTGGAAGTTTGTTCCATCCATCCTGTAATCTATGTATTTTGTTGTTGGTATTTTCGATTTGTGGATTTATTGAATCTTTGCAGCGCCCGTTGTCTTGAAATGTGATTTTGTCTATATTGTATGGTTTATTTAACATGTGAATTAATAAAAATAATAAGTACATAGTATATTAGCAGCACGTTCCAAAATAGTAGATACTTTCAATATCGCCCTGCTGAAAGCCCACATTCAAAAGGAAATGTTTCTTGAAATCGTTGTGAAAAATAATAATTAGTTACATTTACCACCAAAAACACCTAAATTTTTTAGAATGCAAACTTTGTTTCGTCAGATGTTTTGGAAGAAAAGAGAACAAAAAATGTGTATTATGTACTTCTTCTTCTTTCTTATGGCGGGGGGGGTCAGAGGGGTACATCTAGGTCTGCGAGCCAGTCTGGGGCCTCAGGCGTCGCCATGTGAACCTCATCAATCCCGCCGGGGAATGAATGGAGCGGGCATTCATTGACCACATGTTCGGTGGTCAGCACCGCACCACATTCACACATCGCCGACTCTTTAAGGCCCCATCTGTGCATCAATGGTGGACCAGGTTTTGCGAGGCAATGCGAACCCATGTACTATAACCACTGGATGGCTTTTGGTAATATAAATGCGCCAATTTAAATGCCTCCGATTGCTTTATTGAAAAAAATTGCAAATTATCTCGTGATCTCAAAGCCTACAAAAATGAAACAAACGGTAAAATACAGGTTAACTCATTGGCTATATAGCATCATAACAAGTTTGTATGACTTCATGTAAAAATTCTATATTATGTTTTTTTTTAATGTTGGCGGAGAATTAAAAAAATGATCGTCTGGATATCTCGAGCAATCGAGGCAAAATTATTTATTTCGCGTTGTCGCTCCAGTGGATAACATTGTTATCATATTAATTTCTATTTTTCTTTCCAGATAACCGAGTTCCGTTTCCTCCTGAAGGAGCATGTCTGCCCACTCATCATTAGGTTGTTCTCCCCCAACGTAAAGTACCGCATGGGGGGCTCGGGGGGCGGCGGGGCCCTGGTGAGCGCCGGCGCGGGCGGGGGCCAGACCAGCGGGAGCCATCCCCACCACCAGCTGCGGCCCCACTTCCCGCTGACTTGCAGACTGCTGAGGATGCTGTCCAGCATCTTGCATCATTATCATTCTATACTGGTATGCTTTGGATTGCTGACAAACTAAAGCCCGCTTGTTTCAGCATTTACATATCGGTGCATGTAGGTTTTCGCCAACTATACATATTTTTAGGGTTAGGTAAATTAAATTGTTATCTTAATTATCCTACTTTCTTAACCCTCCCATACTGGAGGGGGGTAATACACATCCCCGAAACGAGAGTTTTGTGCGATATCTAAGCTGTTTTTTTATATATATCACACTATATTTAGGTAATTCTAGAATAACAGTTCAATAATCGCGTTTATTTTTTTATATTTTATTGCATTTATATAAAAAATTATATCTTTACTATTTTTAAGACCAACATCAAGCCGCGAGTGTGGTTAAATGTGATACAATAATAAAATGTATTTCAGTAAAGCTCGATTTTGTACCATCTCTTTTACCATTTTGCATTACTTAATGGTTGAGTGCTGGACGAAGATAGATGATGGTCCGGTTAAAACGGTAGGTAGAAAAAAGCTTTCAAAACTTACTGGAAAGGGCAAAAGGAATATGAAGAGAAACGATCGCTCAGCGATATATGGGGGACCCTAGTGACCCCTTTCGGGTGTTACGTGATTTTTACCTTCAGGTCCGTTAAAGGTTAATTAAGCCACTTTTGTAGAATCGGCTCTCTGACTGTTGTAGGTACTGAATATGTTTAATTCCATGTATATTAAGGATTGCTCGCTGACTTTTCCCTATGTTAATTGTTTAGGTGACAGAATGCGAGATATTCCTCTCTCTCACCATCAAGTTCCTAGACCCTGACAAGCCTCTCTGGCAAAGAGCCCTGGCTTTAGAAGTTCTTCACAAAATCGCCATCAGACCAGGTCAGACCATACACATTACCTACATAATTGGCCTATTACTAGCGCAGACCCGTGAAAAATCACCGGATATTATAATTTTAGGATTTGTGAAGCTGAAAGTGTTAAAAAATAAAAAAATATTTGTCTCAGGATCGTTGCCTTTCAAAGGAAGAAATTTATCTACCAAATATTAGTAAACTTGCGACATCTATCCCAATTACATAATAAAAATACAATATAAATTATATACATACTAATCGAACATAAAATGTAAGGTGTGAAAAGGGTAGCCATTGTAGCAGTAGCTACTAGAAGATTCTAAGTTGATACATGCAACCCGCTTCGCATTACAACCTACTGGTAAGACTGGTAAGGCGAATGTACGCTGCTAGAATAATAGCGAAGCTGCCGACCTATCTACTCGCAATCGCCAGATTATTCTTGAATGCATTTGCTCTATATAAAGCCGCGCCGTCGAGGTACCTAGGTCAGTCAGTCTTGTAAGTCGGTAGCATACAACTGAGACAGGCGGTTGCCCGTCCCGCGCTCCGGTCCCCCGCGCCGCGTCTCGCTCTTACCTCACCGCGCCGCTATGGGCCTAGGACCTACTGTGCCCGGCATTGCACAACCCTAAAGGAGTGGCTACGAATAATCATTGACTCCGGAAATTACAACAGCGCCTTGGCCTTGTGATATCTTCGCTGGTCTGCACCTTGGCCCTGCGACATCTCCACCAGCCTCCATCTCCCACGCAGTGAGCTCCTCTGCCGACCAGGTCAATCACACCATCGACTCTTTTACTTCGCACTGGAGTACCAGGAAGAATCAACGTCTTCACCGACTTCATCGCCTCGAACACTACACCACAGTTCATCTCCGCGTACATCTGGTGTCGATCTTCAACTCGGGAATTCGCCGCTGACTACATCCACCAACGCTGTGTCAATCTTCAGAATTCACCGTCGACTACTGCGTTGACTACCGACCAACTGCGTGAGCATCGGTCCGGAGTCATCTCACTACTACTGTCTCAATAAACGCTGCGACCTCACAATGCGGTACAATTCAACACACCTTTAAAAAGTGATATAAAGTCATGAAAAGTGATGAAACAAAAACTAGGTTTATAAGTTAGTTGTTTTTCATTGCTTTTAATGACTTTATATCACTTTTTAAGGTGTGTTGAATTGTCATTGTGTTGAGTTTTCACGAAACCGCTATAAACATCTCCAAAAGCAGAGCTGATATGGAAAATCTTTTACAAAACACTATGCTGTAAATAAAGTCTTTTCAAAAATAATTATGTACCTAATTAAACACTTTTGTTGTTTTGTTTAGAATTGCTGACATCTTTCTGCGAATGCTATGACCTTCGCCCGCACGCCACCAATATCTTTCAAGACATTGTCAACGCCATCGGAGCCTACCTACAGAGCCTGTTTGTGGCTTCACAGGTCAACACTCCCGTTGGTAAGCATTCAAATAACTAAAATAATGTTTATATAGCCCTGAGGAATAAACGATCATTGGCAATAAAAATATATCCAGTCAACTAAACCGTATGATGGCTGGCTTGTAACATTTCTTGCCAATTGATGGGTGATGAAAAGATTATTATAAATAATTAATGATGGATCCTAAGATTGTGACATTAATTTGATGATTCCATTACAATAATCAAGACATCTCAACCACGCGCACTGACAATAAATGTATGTGGGTAGCAAATGTAATCTGTGAAGGAAGTTCTAAATAAAAGAAGGTTTTAATTATTACAAGAAGCTAATTTATTGAAATAACAATTGTTAAATATTTGAACAATAAAACTAACATGAGACTCTAATAGATTTTATCTCCGGGCGTGTCAAGAATGCACGTACAATAAACGCCATCTTGATAAAATATGACTAATGAGCCGATAACATGATTATTTAAAAACTCTAAGTATCTTGTAAAGAAATGTCTGAGTGGGCGCCAGCATAGTATTTAATAACTATGCACGAAGTTAAAACAGTAATCCTTATCGGAATGTTGAATTAAATATTATAAAATAAAAGTTAAAAGAAAAAGACCTTTCGTGAATTGCAATATAGACCCTCATGTTCAGCGTCGCACGAAACACACCGCAATCTCCCGAGTCCAGCCACCAACTAAACCAGTCGAAGTACGCTCTGCACCGTGATCTCGAAAACAGGAGCGCCAACAGGAGAAAATTAACCAACTGATTATTTCCAATCGGGTAGGAACTCGCCGCCCAGGAGTAAGAACTGCTACAGGCTGATATTATTAGAGCTCTGATGCAATATCTTCAGATTTCTTGATGAGTTAGAAGACACGACCTCACAGCAATGTCTCTGAATTTTAAAAAAGATTTCTAGCAGATGTCGGCGGAGAATTGGCGAGTTTGCTTCATAATTTGTTTGTGAACGGTGACATCGAAATAGGTCCTTACGCTAGTGTGTCAAGTTGGTACTCTTATGTTGACTAGACTCCGGAGTTCGCAACAGTCGAGCTCCGAATTTACAATTTTAATAGAGAAGCATATCCTTCTTGCATAAAGTATATAAACTTCTTGTATAGATATAACTTAATTGAATTTTAACATTTTTAGGAATGACAGGAGTACCTCAGCAAGCTGGATTTTTCTGGAAAGGCGTTTGGCTTCCCATGTGTGTCACATTCCCGCCTGGAACAGCCAAATGGACATAGTAAGTACTTACATAGCCCACGATAAGTGCTTATTAACGGTCCAAACCATATAAACCATATTTGTAAAATTGCAAATTTTTTTGTTCTAAGTTAAGGTATCATGTTTACGTTTACGAGAAGACTCCATTTTGTAAACTTATTCAAACAAAAAACAAACAGAAACAAATGTGACAGTGAAAAGAGACATTTATTTCTAGACATCGTCCGGTCAGTGAGTTGGTATCGCGTTTGGGTCCCACCCAGGCGTAGTGTATTCAATTCCTCGACTGGTTAAGTCCTCCATCATAACACAAGCAACATTTTCCGCTTACTGTGGTGGTAGTAGGAGATTTTAAAATATTGTCAGGTTATTCGTAACATGGGAATCTGTATCTCAATTAAAATATACACGGTGTCCGGAAACTCGTAGTACAAGCGGGAAACTGGAGAATCTACACCACATGGGGAACCCAAATAAACATAAAGTTTTTTGATTTGAGCATATTCATCAAAAAAAAAAAAAACCAAAAAAAAATATTTTATGGCTATTTCAGGGTTAAAATTTTTTCGTCATTCGATCTGAGACGCCGACGCAACGGATAGGAATTATTATTAGCATAGGTAGGTACTCAAAATATGTAGCGATGTTCCGATCTCCAATTCAAACACACAAACACGTCACATAAATTATTTTAAATGTTCATCATTAACTTCCAAGCACAGTTGGGTCCGTCTGATGATTGATTATCGCACTATTTGAATCATGTCGGAGTTAATTTTTACCTCGTCGAAGGCATTGATGATAAGTCTCAAAATCAAAACATTAAAAACGTACAACTGTTTTCAAACACGTCGAATGCATCGATAATAAATCTTAAAGTATCACTATCAAAACAATAATAACGCGTATTAAAACAGAAAAAATTTCGACCACAATTCGCTTTTATGTTTACATTAACGAGAAAACTTCTTAAAGCAAAATGCAATGTAAACAATCACATGAATACGGCCACGTGCGGCGACCCATAAACCAAAACCGACCTACCTACTTACGATTTAACAGAAATGTGACATCTGCTTATCGTGCGTCTCTTTCCTTCATATGTTAGTTGAACCCAGAATACTAGAGAAAGCTATATTTTGCTAATATGTCAGAGATAGGTATGAATTTTAGAACAACAGATGTTTTAACCCTGCAGAGCAGAAATATTTTATGATTACACCGGATTAAATGAAGGGTGATTTCAAAATAATGCTTTAAATCCGGGTCTCTTTATTTCTTTTACTTTTAAATAGTTTTAATTAGTTGGGTACTTTGATCTTCAGTAATAATTTATAAGAATTTGATCAAAAAAAAAATCAACTTCTGACTCGATTTACTCGAAAATGAAAGCTCAAATCAAAAAAAATTATACTACAAAATCGACTCCAAATGTGATGTAGATTCACCAGTTTCCCGCTTGTACTACGAGTTTTCGGACACCAATCTTTTGAAAATAAAAAGTCAGGTCTTCCTACCACCGTAGAATGTGAAAACAAATAACTATGTAACTATGAATCTATAATATTTTGAAATATGCATAACTACATGCCGTAGAAATACCTATGTAACTATGATATATAATTGTGAAATATGCGTAACTAGATACTGTGGAAATAAAACCTAATTTTATTATCATACCGCAATACATACAAGTAAAATTTTAAAGTTAACCCTTGAGACGTTGTTGATTTGCACAGATCGAACCTTCTACAAGCTTCCATTTTTTCAAAGACAATAACAAGCACTATTTCGTTCTCTTTCTGACATAAAAGAAATAATTAATTTTTAGATGAGAGGAAGAGAGATATATGCATTTTAATAATGTGCGGTCGTTCTGGGACAAATATGGTCTTAGGAGAGTATAATGCGCGCACGGCATTTGGGACTGTTTGGGTCTTAGAAGGTCCCAAGGGTTAAGTATTAGTATTAGTACTGATAAATACCTATTGCATAAACAAATAAATAATAAGTAAAAATGAGAGATTTCTATCAATCAAACTGAATACTACTCAGTTTTGTAAGACTTATGCAAAAAAATTACAACAGAATAAAAAAATATGTATATTTTTAATTTGCTTCGTAACAAAATGTCCTAAAACATCAATAATAAACCCTGGTAATGTACCAAGCTTGGCGCTCGAGCCTAGGCATGCGGCGGACTACTGAATGTCACCCAAATACCGGCAAATTACAGAGGTTAATTTTGTGCTTTCAACTATTGAAAATAACGGCCGATTACGGTGGTTGTCAAATAATCGAGCGATGGATTATTGAGAGATTTCTCCATGTATAAAATTTATCAATTTGTATTTTCAGTCTTGAAATGCTGGACAGAACGGAAGCTCCACAGGTTCAAGATGGCTATGGGATATCAGTGGCTTATGCTTGCATCATAGAAATTGTTCGCTCTATTGCATTAATCGTTGGTGGTACGGAATACCTCAGGGATCAGGACTATGAACCTCCAGGTTAGAGCAAAAATCATTTCATACTTATTTAACGTATTTAAATAATTTTTAAAAATCGCCTTTGTTTGTTGTTGTTGCTATAACCCCTCCCAACGGCTCCCTCTCTGCTCTGTTTACAACCAGGGAAATACATCATCACCTGATTAGCGACGTCCTGACCTGAGTTAAGGAAAGAATGTTAGAATTGAGTAGCGTCCTCGATTGTGACTTCCAGAAGCCTGCAGTCAGGTTGTAAGGCTGATCGGCTTGTTGGCTTCCTTCGTTTTCACGCCAAGGATTGGCTTGCCGTTTTGAGAGAGATTGAGGTGTTAAGAAGTTCTCTTTCTAAGTAAAACACTTGTGTTTTGGCTTGATATGGTTGCTACTTAGTTTATTCAAGGAATAATTCACAAACAAGAGGGTAGACTTAAAACTCAGAAAGAGAAGCGAGAGTTGATTGATAATGAATGTAGACTGAATGATAATGTAGAATTGAATTCTAATTTGGAATCACCACGCTATTTATAAACAAAACAATATTTGACGTGACCACAGACACAAGATATTATAGACGCGAAATTCATGACAATATTACACTATGACGTGCCATAGACAAAAATATTTAATATAAAAGGTGGCTTAGACAGAAAAAGATAATGTAAAAGGCTCTACACATCGAGATTATAACATGAGAAAGTGAAAGAGTCTAGGCTTGACTGAATTTAAATATAAAACAGGACAATCACAAGATACGACACGCAACAAGAATGGGATTTGACTACTGTCCCATTAACTGGAGTCATTTCTCTACCAGTTAGATAGATTATTGAGAAAATTTTTTAGTTGAACGTATTATTATATCACAATAATTTTATGATGCGTGACATAGGTAACATAGCAGCTATATAAAATAATCATAGCTTGTTATTAAAAACATTTTCGTTGAGACAGTTTATTTTTTCTGCTAACACATTTTTCCCTCCAATTTAAGTCGTACGTATGGAAAACTTATTTTGCTGTACCTGCACCCCGTATCTATCTATCTATCTATGTGTACCCCGCCACGCATTGCTGTGCAGATAGAACAACAATAGCGAATGTTGCTTTTAGGTCCAACAAATGGCGTTGTTTTTTTTTAAACATGTTTTTACCTGTCACAGGTGACATCTATATAATATATAAAAACATATGCATATTCTAATGCAACATTATGTCAAAATTTCAAAGCAATTGTTGAATAACCTTTGGAGATGTAAGATTTTGAACAAACAAACATTTACATTTTTATTTATATAGAAGATAGATTAGGAAAAGGATACCTTATTACATATTTTGTAATTTTTTTTTTACCTGAGCACATTTAGGAAAAATACATGTGAATTAATTTTGCATTTAAGATGTTGAGTATAAAATAAACCAGTCATGTTCCATTTACAATTTTTTTTATGGTTACAGGTTAGGAAGAAAGTAGATATTTATATAAGTTATAAGTGAAAGAAAAAAATTATGAAAAGGGTAGACGAACAATAAAAAAGAATTGTTTTGGTTTAAGTTCATTGTAAGGTTAATTTTATTTAAAAAAATTTAAGGATACAGTGGAAAATAACAATATCTCTTAGGTAATTGTAAGTTTTGCAGATACGTCTGAGTAAAGAGTTTTGATATAAAATAAAATAAGGTATCATGTTTTCTTTGTTTGTAAAGAGCGATAGGGTTACATTGATGATTTTCAAAGCGATACAGCATGTGTTTAAAAAATTTTTTTTTTATATTTTCAATTAGGTCAATATAAGTTTGGTATTGAGGATTCCTAATGACAGATGCGAATTCGAGATGTGATCTTATGTATGCCATATATATTTTGTAAAAGGTTTATTGAATGGTTTTGTGATGCGTAGAATGAACCCCGTTTGTTTGTAGGTTTTTTCTAATATGTGTTCAACATAATCTTTAAATAACTATTTACCTACTATAATAATTATTGAAAATGAATTTTAAAATCTACCTGGATTTGTTTTTTTTTAAACTTTTGTGATATAATTATTTTTTATTTGCTTTTACAGACTTAGAAATAAGAAACAACGAGAGAAACACGGAACTGGACATTAAGAAGGAGGATACGCAGGTGAATGTGGTGAACACAACACAGATAGAAATCAAAGATGGGGTACATGAAAACGAAAAGACTGATATTGACGAGAAAGAGCAAAAATTACATTTGCAGGTTTGCCATTTTCAAATCTTAACAATAATAGAAAACTATACCAAACTAATATTATAAACGACAATTGGAGTGAAGTACACGTAATAGACTACTCATACAAAAAATTAATTTGAAGTTATATGTTTGCAATTTTCATATGGTTTTTCGCAGTGATTCTAGTTTTTGCCTAAAGGATTGCTAATGATTTTTTAATAAAATTATAATAAAATCGATAGTGTTGCAAGTAAAAAAAAAAAATATTGCTAGAAATTTAAATGTTTCCCTACTTAAATATTTTAAAATAATAAAACATAGGCATTATATTTTTGTTTGTTTTTTTTTTTCAAATAAGGCTATGTGAGAATTTATGTAATATTATTTTGCTATGCAGTTGGTGCAATCTAGTTGGTGTGGCCTAGTTTGGGGACTGTCTGTGCTGGCTGAAGCCAGTATAGGAGAGCTGGAGCTTGTTTTGAGGACAATACACACGCTAGCAAGGGTTAGCGCAAAGGTACAGTAAACAATTATAACAGTTATGTATAACCAGAAAAGTTACTATTCTAGCTTCTCGTAATGAAAAAAAAGAACATTTCGTACAAAAATTGAAAAACCAAACTGATGATCTAAACACCTTTTATTAATTATATTTTAGGTTAGTCATACAATCCTAATACTGACCATTTTGTGCAGGTCGGCCACACGGGTGCCCGCGACGCCTGTGCGGGGGCTCTCTGCCGCGCCGCCCTGCCGGCGCACTACCCCCTGGCAGCCCTGGGGGCCCTGCCCGGGCCCCGCGCACCCTCCGCTCCCTCGGCGCATCCCAACGCCTCGCCACCCGCGCAGCAGGAGCCCCACCAGGTGCTGTGTGTGGGGACACCGCCCCCCAGTAATACGCCTCCACCGGGTAATTATCACAACTATGTAATTTTAAAGATTTGTAGAGATGGTTTGAAACTATGATCCCAAGATTTGCTCATCAATAATGCAACTAATTGTCAATAGATGTCTCTGTTGTCACCTTGACTTATCAATAGAGTATTGAGCATTTGAAACCCTCTTTCTGTTTTTGATGAAGAATTGAATTTTCGCTCTTCTATTTGCAACAGCTTGATTGGAATAATAAAAATGATTAACCTGTTACATATAAAATGCTATATGCTTATATGCTCTTAAGACTCTTGGATTTGTTTTGAGAGTTTCAAAAGACTTCAATAATTTAGGCACATTTATCATGTTGTACAAAACCCTTGTTAGATGCCAACTAGAGTATAACTCTACGTTATGGTCTCCCTTTTACAATATTCATTCCGATAACATTGAAAAGATTCAACATAAGTTCCTGAAGTATATAAACTATAAATTGCATATTCCTGTAGAAAACATTGATTATAACTTCTTACTAGATAAATTGTCCCTATTAAAACTTTCAGAAAGAAGAATAAACACAGATTTAATAGTACTACATAAAATACTTCATTACAAAATTGACTGTCCTGAGTTACTCCAATTAATCAGCATCCACATACCCAAAAGATCTTGCCGAAATTTACTACCCTTTTATTTTTACAACACCAGGACACTGTCTTATCAAAATTCCCCGATTCCAAGACTTCACAGTCTCGGAAATAAATACTCTGATCTGGGAGATATATTTCATCTTAAAAATAATCAATATAAATATTATTATTTTTCGGAATAACTTATTGAGTAAAACCTCAAATTATAATATTTTTAAATATTGAAGACAATATTAGTGATTTTTAAACGCAAATCTTTCCGGGACAATGCTCTTGAGAGCATTGTCCCGGAAAGACAAGGGTCCTGGGTTCGAGTCCCAGATGTGACCGTTTCCTTTTCTGATTTTTCTGTTTCAGATTTGCGTTTAAAAATCACTATTATTGTCTTCAATATTTAAAAATATAAATATTGTTTATTTCAATTCTTTTATATATCGAGACATAAATAGACATCTATAATTTCCGCAATATATATATTTTTATTTTGAATATCTATTTATCTGAGACTTATCATTTTTACTAATGTATCTTATTTTATTAAATGCTTTTGTTGTAACATTTAATATTTTTTTCTTTTTTCGTTGTATTATGTTTCCTTTATTGTTTTAATTTTGTAGAATTTATAATAACTGTGATACTCTACTATTAAACTTTGTAGTGTGTAAAAGCCCATTAGGGCGTGTAATAATAAATAAATAAATAAACAACAGCCTAACGTCACTTTAGAGAGGATGAACGGACAAAGGACTGCTAGGATAATATATGAATGGAATAGAAAGGTGGGAGAAGTCGGCGATACTCGAAGAAGAAATGGCACGACCGAGTGCAGCTCCAGATTCGAATATATTGTTTATCAAGTGGCATGTTTCGCTCACCTTAAAATACATTCTCTCCTAGAATACAATAATACATTAGCAGACCAGCACAACAATAATGAACAGTGGCAGTTCGTGGCCCACCGCATTGGGAGTTCAATCGGCCGAGAACCGAAAGTTTACGTTCCGTTACAATATTTCATGTGACACAAGGATTCAAACCCATGGACTCGAATTTGGAATGTACAGTTTTTTTAATTTTATTTAGTCTGTTATCCTGTTCCTCTCTTGTTCCGCAGGCCAGCCAGGGTGGGTGGTGGTGACGGGGCGACAGGTGGCCGGGCTGCGTGCTCTACTACGACTGGCGGCAAGACACGGCTCCGCCCTGCAGGAGGCCTGGCTGCCTGTCTTGACCACAATTCAGCACCTGGTGAGTATCTGCCATAATATTTTGCTAGTGTTCATACATGACGCTATGCCTCGACTACGGTTTTGATGTCAGTTTCACGCTACTGAAAATCTAGCGTGCTACTCGAGTTACATTCGCATCTACTACTCGTTTGACAGAAATGACGTCCTAACATGATTTGAATGTTAAATTTGTTCTGGAAGTTGGAAGATATCCATGTTTATATAACTATAATTTACCGGATTATATTAGAAAGGATTTAGTGGAGAAAGCGTGGATTGAGGTTGAAAAGAAAAGTCCATTTGACATCATTCTCATGTAATTCGTTGGCGGCGACGAATGCCCTACAATCAACATTTATTTCGCTGGATGGGTAAACCCAAAATTTATTTTTCGATCGTATTCGTGCTTGTAAATATAAAGAAAAACAATATTACTGCCTTCGTCGCTAAAGTCATTAACATTGTATTAATTCCACGGCTGCACTTGAAAAAATTATCAAATTCAGTATAATTCGGGTAGCGCCGTGTACGGAAACCAGCCATAAAGAGTAGCATACCGGTAGGCTACTTGTAGTTGCGTCACAGTCACGTAGCTTGTAATTATCTTTCTGTTAATAAGTGTGTTGAAGGCTCATTAGCTCGTACTGTTTGAAGAGCCGTATATAATTGAATGGGCCCCCCAAATAACATTTTAACCATCAAAAGTATATGTTTTGAAAAACAACAAAAATGTAGTAAGTTTAAACATTTATTTGAAAACTGATATTTTAAGGCGATGCCATACGTAGTAATGCAAAATCATGTGTTTTTGTTTTGAAAATTTGGTCGCCTAGAAATGTTTCAGATGCTTTAAATATTTTTTATATAAGTCTTTTTATAAGCCCAGAAAAAAAGTAATGTATAGGCCTGTTAAAAATGCTTGAAAGTTCAAAATCTCCTACTTACGAACCCATTTTCGGTTATGATTTTATTGTATAATGTCGCAAATTAAGTTATTTATAAAATGATCGGAAAAAAATTAAATATTTATGCCTGAACATCCACAAAATAAAATAAAAGGCACTTTTTGGCCATGTTTTTTTCTTGCATAAATCAAATCAGGCGGATGGTGTTAAGCGGGAATTTAAACCTTATCGCCATCTACGTAAGGGTTGTTATTGATAGCGGCTCAATTTAAAATATTACACGACGTAGTGCATCGCCTTAAAAATTATCTAATATTTCTGATGGTAATTTGTGTAAAACCCATTTTAAAGAAAATAGTACATTGATAAGGTATATTAATTTGACATAGACAGAACAAATAATATAATAAATCACAGAAGCTATTTAACTGAGACTGTATGGGCTCAATGAAAATTAGAAGGACTTGAGAATAAAGTTGCAAACGGTTCAAAGGCGTTTTGAAGATGAAATGGTGTGGCAGAATGAAGCGGCATGCTGCGGTCCATGCACTCTCTCCATAAATGAGCTATGCTGCTGACGGGAAACACCCTCTGGAACAATCACAGCTCCAGTCCAGCGGTTCCTAGTGTCATCCATCGAAATACCGGCTAAACGAAATGACAAATTCTCCTTAGGTAAAAGACCCAGCACAGATAGTCATTAATTAATAGAACCCTTTAGTAAAAGGGTGCACATACACATGTTACATTCTGTATGTAACAGAGTGATTTGTAATTTATCATTTGATTTGTTTCAGGTTTGGATTCTGGGACTGAAGCCTTCCACTGGAGGGAGCTTGAAGGCAGGGAGGGCCCACACGGATTCCCACGCCCTCATGAGCACTGCAGCTGTCATGGCCGATCTACCCAGTAAGTGTTTTTAAGGTTATGTTCCTCTATCTTCCCCACATTTCCTACAGTTATTAGTACTTTCGACTCCCAACAGCTGCGTGCGTTTCCTGATGTAACAGAGTCTTATTTCTCCCGTCATATTTTCCTTGTTCCCTGAGGTTTGGTTTACAAAATGATTTGATATTTGCAGTGCTGTCAGGCCTGGTGAGCAAGGTGTTTGAGTCTTCAGCCCAGCTGGATCCTGAAGCCCTGCATTATCTCCTGGATGCCCTTCGTAAACTCTCCAACGAGGCCATGGAACTGGCCTACTCCAATAGGGTGAGTCCTTTGACAAATTATGATTATTTTTGATTCAGAGAAGGTCTGCGTATATTGTAGCTACTGTGAGCACTCAGACCGTTGGTCTATCATACTGTGTACATTGTCATTGAAGTACTACTTAAATATTTTAAATTCTTGTGCAGCAAATCTTTTTAGTTGTACACCGAAAAAAATGATGCTGCCAATGACGGAATGCAACTATCAGTATAGTATGAACACGTGTTCCGCCGTCCTCATAAAACATTAGTTTTTAACTGATACTTTGTGAGGAACTCCGTCAATTCATTCGTTGCAGTCCCGTTTTTAACGGGAAAACTAATAATTTTACCAGATTTTAAGTAATTTTTCTCCCTGTAGTTGCCCGTCATTGTTTATGTTTGTGACGAAGGCTTATTGTTTACAGGAACCGTCGCTGTTTGCGGTAGCCAAGCTGCTAGAGACGGGGCTGGCTAACCTTCACAGGGTGGAGGTTATGTGGAGGCCACTCACTAACCACCTGCTTGCCGTAAGTTTTGCATCTATGCATTGAAGCCATCAGGGTATATAGCACGGTCGATCGATAAAACCCTATATTAATACGATAGTGACTAAATCTGCCATCTACTGTTATTAGGGGGTAGGTGCGATCAGTCAGTAATTAATATAAAATGTTCTGACGAGGCCTCTTGAGTATCATGTACGCTTCCGTTAACTGTCAATGTACTGTAATAATGTTGTTCGTTATGTAAAATCACCGGCTCATTGATGAACGAAGGCAAACTAACGAAGCTCTTAGAATTGAAATAGTCGTATGCGCGATCAATTGGATCCGTTCGAGCTTGGAGAAATGAAATTCAGAAAGTTGTTCAAATATAACAAGTTGTGGCTAAAGTTCTCATCAAACAATTAACTCCCCTTTGGTGCCAAAAAGTACATGCAGGCACATTAAAGTAATTTTTTTTTTTTTATATTAACTCCACACAGGATGCCCTGAAGAAAATAATTTCCCTCAGGGCCTATGTCATCTTTGTGGATGCTGTGTGGAGGCTCTTTTTGTGGAGAGGAAGGAGTGAACATAGGTCTTGAAGAGTCCCATGTTGTAGGAGGGAGGAAACACAGAGGCCGGCAGTTCGTTCCACAGCCGAGCTGTTGAACTTAAGAACGAATCGTAGAAGCGACCCGTTCTCATGTGACAAATGTCAACCGTGTACAAATGTTGGGCGCGCGTTTGGCGTGTATCCCGACTACGCACCGGTGCCGAAGGGATCAATGACGCTAGTTCCTCAGAGCATCTTCTATTGTAATACCGATAGAACAAGGACAGCATACCTACCTGACGCCTGTGCTCTAAAGATTGCAGTCCGTTTGTTAAGATTGGGGAATCTATCAAACGAACCGCCCGTTTTCAGTCAAGGGTTTTTTTCGGGTATTTAGGGGCTCCGGACCAGAGATGGCTGCCAAATTCGACAGTAGGGCGCACTTGCAATTTGTACAGGGTCAGCAGTTGTGTACTATTAAAGTGTCTGCGGGCCCTGTACAGTACGCCCAGCTTCTGAGAGGCCAACTTTACTCTGGCTTCGATGGAGCCCCCGTACCTGAGCTGGTCACTTATAGTTATACCAAGCATATCAATGGAAGGCCTGTTCGGAAGATTGCTTCCATTGAAGGAGACTAGATTATCATTTGGATCCCTTTTAGTTGTAATCAGACAGGATTGGGTCTTTGAAACATTAAATTCGACGAAATTATTTTTACCCCAGGAGGAAATACTCTCGAGATAACAGTCCATTCTCTGCTTCAAAGCCCTCCGAGCCGTTGGAGTTTGTGTGCCCTTTGGGGGCTTGTCAAACAAAAAGCTATCATGAACTGTACTGTCATCCGCGTAACAATGAATCGGTGCACATGTCAAAAGGTCATTGATGTGCAACAAAAACAAAGTCGGAGACAGAACCGATCCCTGTGGGACGCCAGCATTTATGGAGTATAAGTATTAAGTATTTAGTAAGTATTTCAATTCAAGATTTTCATTTCGACATGGCCATTTGATGTTTAGGAATGTCGATCCATAGACAAGACCCGCCAGTATTGCCATCATAAAATGATTTATTTATTACATTGTCAATTTCGGCTTGTCTATCGACACGACTAACAAGAACAACCATGCTCGGGAAATGGATGTAAAATCGTCGTCAGTTAAGCCTAGCAATCTGATATTGTTATTTATTTATTTATTTATTTAACGCCCAGAGGGCTTTTACATGTGGGTGGTACAAATTTAATGACAGTTTTGAAACATAAGAAAGAAAAGAAAGAAATAATAAAAATAAAATTACATAAGTATATGCGAGAAACAAAATTAAAAATATCAAGAACATAAATTAAAAAATACAGCGATTTGACTGGTTTACAAAAATATAACTTCCATTTAGGAATAGTATTGAAATAGGTCTTTTACATAATCCACAAAATTCGCAAAGTTAATGTTAAATATATCGACATCACCTAAGTATTGGTTTCCCATAGTGTGAAACCGTTGTATTGGGGAGTTCGCAATGTAATTTCGCTTATGTGTGTTGCAGTGGAATAGTGTATTTTGTCGTGTTGTTATTGTAGGTATTCGTAAGTTTATGAGTTGCAGAAGTTCGCAACAGTCGAATTTAGAGTTTAGAATCTTGAATAAAAAAGTTAAATAATAGTTATGTTACCGATTTGACCGTGCTAGACTCTCAGGACACTTATTGTAATTATGAATACGTGGATTTATAATTGGGTTATTTTCTTCTACAAAATGTTTGTATCTTTGGTTTCCAGGTGTGCCAACATCCGCATATAAGGATGAGGGAGTGGGGGGTAGAGGCCATCACCTACTTGGTCAAGTCTGCATTGCATTATAAGTTCAAACACCCGGACCAGGGCTCCGAGGTTAGTTGCATATAATCTGCATACACTGCAAAGAATAAATGGTAAAAACCACTTAAAATAAAGTTATGATTATCGGGTCTTTCATAATTTTAAGGTTAAGAAATTTTAATTTGATTTTACAATTTTTTTTTTGTCACAGTTAAAAAATCACAATCTTTTCTGACTGAATTGAGGAAAGAATGAATTCTCAGCTTCCAACTGATGGCTTCTCTGGACACCCGCTTTTAATAGCAATTATACCCGACTAATTTATAATTCCTATAGTTTTATTTTTATTTTTTATGTTACATCTCATACAACCACCCCTGTCTGTACAGTGTAAAGACGGGGAACTATATCGCCACCCGGTTGGGCAGTGTTGTGAGGTGGATTAAGGTAGGGGCTGTAGGAAGGGATTTATTAATGCGGGTCTTAAAAAGGCGCGGATTATATGAAGGATGATAAACAGATGCCGGTAGCTCAAAAATGAGTCGAAGTAACGACCTATTCTCCCCACCTGTGAATGGGTGTCCGTCGATTTTCGCATATTTTCACCTGTGCACAGGGGATCAATGCTGCTAGCTCCTTAGAGCAGGCTCCATTGAAATACCTGTAGAATAGACTCAGCATGCCTACATTGTGCCTGTGCATTAGAGATGGCAATCGGCCTGTTCTTTCCACAGATTAGTGCAATTTTTGTAAAATATCACCTTAATGCCTGAATTACACCTGCCGTTGTGATGGAGGACTTAGCCAGCGTAGGAATTGAACACACCACGCCTGGGTGGAACCCAAACGCGATGTGAAGTCAATCACCGACCGGTCGAATTCAATTCGGTGCTTCACTCGTTCTCCTCTCGATCAGCCGAGTCTGTCAGTGAGAGAATTTATTTTTATTTTTTAGGTGTGTGTTATGTTTAAAACTCTCTTAATTTTTCTATTTTTCCTTCATCGCGACTCGCCCACTGTCTCATCTACATGTGATCACCTCCAATCTCCAATAAGTTGCTCCGCCGAGTAATAAAGCTAGTGACTCGGCCGAGCACTCGGCAGGTGTAATTCAGCCTCACGGGCTTACAAAGCTAGAAAATAATCACAAAAATGCGAATAATTTAACCACTAGAAGCTGGAGTCGCTGCTGGTGGAACCCCTGGGCTCTCTCAGCTCCATTCAGCACGCTGACGTGAGACAGAGGCAGCTAGAGTGTGTCTCGCAACTGCTTCACTCGCACGGGCAGGCTTTGGCAGCTGCCTATCCTCAACTCCTACATATAGTGGCGGCCATTGCAGAACATCACAGGTACCTAATACATGCATTTATTTAAAGATTGGTGTAATTTTTTTTTTTTTTTTAATGTATATTTTATTTAGTTATAAGAGTTTTAAATGATATATCTACTGTCTTTATTAAATAGAACCGTCCCTCTTGTCATGCTATGCTGTGTTAGAACATCTGTTCTTCCATGTGGTATCTTGTAGAAGTTGTGGCGACGACTACAGCACCATATATGGTGCATGAACCTTGGATAAATTCCATGCGCATATAGATATATCGGTTCCAAGATAACCCAATTCAATGACAATTCAACACACCTTTGATGAAAAGTGATATAAAGTAATTAACATCGATGTAAAAAAACTAACCTGTAAACGTAAGGGGCCGTTCAAGTATTACGTAAGCAGATTTATTACAATTATTTACCCCCTCTTCCCCCTTGTCACCAAAAGTAAGCAAAGCTCTTACCCCCCCCCCCCCCCCTCCCATGCTTACGTAAAAATTGGTACCTATATGCATTTTTCTGTTAATGTATTCTGTTTTATAAACAATTCAACTTTGGCGAAAGAGGATCAACGGTAACACAAATATTAACTTGCTTTGATTTGCTTACAACACGTCAAATCATCAATCGTACCTAAACGAAACAATAGATTGATGGAAGAAATTTTGACAAGTGAGTAGCGCGCGGTAATTCACCCATTCGCTTCTAAGCGAGTACCTAAACGTATTAATTATTTGTGGGAATCCCCGAAAATGTATTCGGTTTTCAAATAGACAATGTGTGGGTTGCCAATGTGTAAAAAAAAAAATAACTACTGCTGAGCAGTGCTGACGTAATCACTATCTCGACCCCCCCACCCCCCCATGTCATCAAAAATAAGCAAAGCAAAGACCCCCCTGCCCCCCTATAGTGCTTACATAATACTTTAACGGCCCCTAACCTATTTAACCTATATTTTGTTTCATCACTTTATATGACTTTTTAAAGTCATATAAAGTGTTGAATTGTCATTTTGTTGAGTTATCCGGTCACAATTTTTTTTTTATTTAATATATTTTCTCATTTACATATTACGATTTATTTCAGTTCCTCTCAGCTACCATTCTAGGGTCATGCACGTATCATTGTAGGCGTATATCGATTAGTATATTTACCTATTTAGTTTGGTGCGGAGTCCACACTCCACTATCATGCTTCTTATATATATATGACTTACTAAATAACATTTTCCAGTCCCGTGCTGGTGAGGTCCGCCTTCCAGTGCTTGCAGGTGGTGTGCGCAGAGCTGGTGGGTGGTGGAGGGGGCGGGGGCTGCGGTGCGGGGGGTGCGCAAAGCCTGCGCAGGGCGGCCGCCGCAGCCGCCAGATTCGCGCGGCAGTCGCAGGACCTGAATGTCAGTCTTACGGCCGTCGGGCTTATGGTGGGTACTTGCACATGCTATATAATTTAAGTGACTTACTGAATTGATCTGAACTGCTGTTTGCATGGATGATCATTAATATCAAATAAGAAAAAAAAAAACAAATACAGTAGAACCCCGTTAATTCGAACCCCGATAATTCGAAAAAACGCGTAATTCGAAATTTACGCCAAAAAAATTTCCGCAGAAAAATTTTTTCATACAAAAATTTTTTTAATTCGAAATTCGTTAATTCGAAATTTATTTTTGTCCGCAGCACGAAAATTTGTTCGTGTAATTCGAAAAAATTTGATTTTTGCGAAAATAAATCATAATATTTCGTAAATCTGAATCTAAAAGAATAGGGCAATGAGAACAATACTCAGACGAAATAGGTATTCAAAAGTAAATAAAATGTTAAACGAACTAAATTGGCTAACGGTGAAACAGATGTTGACCTTGAACACGATGATATTTTTACACAAAATTGTAAACAACCTGCTACCCAAATATTTTTCGAATAAAATTGTATACAACAAGGACATACACAAACATAAAACTAGGACGTACAATCAAATTAGGCTACCAAAGAAGGACAAAGCGAATACCCAGAATACTATATTATATAAAGGGATGAAATACTATAACGCGCTGCCGGAAAACCTTAAGTCTGCCCCAATTGAAAAGTTCAAGATGTTGTGTAGGAGCCACATCAAGCAAGAAAAAAAAACATAGTATATTTGTATGTAATAATTAATTAGTCATTTGTAAACTTAAATGTACAAATTACTAAAATAAAAACAATAAATAACTAAAAAAAAAAAAGTCAGCCGTGGCGGTAAAACGCCGAAAAATGTATTTTTACGTGGTTATACATCGTCCTAATTAGTATTATTATTTTGTAAATCTGAATCGATTTACACTGGAATGTCGTACTTTTTCAAATTGATTTCGAATATCCGAGTTTGAAGGGCCGAGAAAATACGTTTTACACGGATATATGTCGTAGTTTTACGAGTTTACACCAAGTATCTGAATTTAAAGGGTCAGCCGCGACGAAACTCGGCCGCGAAATTTTGATTTACGAGTAATTGTATCGTATATTTACGAATTTATTTCGAATATTTGAATTTAAATGGCCCGCTGCGACGGAAATCGGCCGCGAAATCTCTATTTACGCGTAAATATAAAGTATTTTTACGAATTTATTTCGAATATCTGAATTTTAAAGGACCCGCCGCGACTGAAATCGAACGCGAAATTTAAATATACCGTATTTTTAATAACTTTACTTCGAATATCCGAGTTAAAAAATACGGCGCGACGAAAATCGGCCGAAAAATTTCGATTCACGCTGAAATATGACATATTTTTACGAATTTACTTCAAATGTCTGAACTTAAAAGGCCGGCCGCGACGAAAAACTGCCGATAAAATTAGATTTACACGGAAATATTTCATATTTTTACGAATTTACATCAAATATCTGAATCTAAAGGGTCAGCCGCGACGGAAATCGGCCGCGCATTCTCGATTTACACGGAATATATCGTATTTTTGCGAATTTATTTCGAATATCTGAATTTAAAGAGCCGGCCGCGACGGAATACGGCTGCGAATTCTCGTTTTACGCGGATATATATCGTATTTTTACGAATTTAAATTCAGATATTTGAAATAAAGGGCCGGCCGCTACGGAAAATTACCGCGAAATCTCGATTTACGCGGAAATATATCGTATTTTTACGAATATCTCAATTTAAAGGGTAGGCCGCGACCGAAATCGGCAGCGAAATCTCGATTTACCCGTAAATATATAGCATTTTTACGAATTTATTGCGAATATCTGAATTTAAAGGGCCTGCCGCTACGGTAATCGGCCGCGAAAATAATTGGTATTAATACGAATTTACAACTAAAATACCACCCGGATTTGAAGAGGCGGCCGAGAAAATCGATTTTCGGCGTTTTTTTTTTCATGAAATTTCGAATTACGTGGGAATTCGTTAATTCGAAATTTGATTTTTGATGTCCCGTGGATTTCGAATTAACGAGGTTCTACTGTATAGTGTGTCTATGTATTTTTTACTGGCATAGCCCCAGGCAATAATGCCGTATTCCATTATAGATTGTGCTATTGCGAGGTATATATTCTTAATATCAAATATGTTTAGTATATTTCTCACGTTTTTGAAAAAGTAAATCAACTTGTTTATCTTTCCTTGTTTATCTTTCCTTTAACTGATATTTTTTCACATCTAATCCTAGGTCGTAGATATCTCTATCTCACCACGATCATTTCTGAAAACCCCATAAAAATAAATTTTGTATGATACTTAGCATACGTCATACATGATAGTGTTTACCTCCTTGGTCTGTATAGCAAAAGAAAGAAAGGAGTTTTTTATGGGTACATACAATAGCTTCTCATTTGGGCGCTAGATGGCATTGGAACGAATCTGCATGGATATTAAAACTAAATTAATAATCGGGTAGTTTGTTAAATCCTGTTTTTTACTATTGCAGCAAATTTTTAGGAGATCATTGACCAAATGACCTAAGAAGAGCCACCACTGGCGCTAAGAGTATTAACGTGCGCAACCCGGTATTACTTCTACATACATAAGCACACATTTCACCATAATATACATATGCCCCGATGAAATTAAGGGTAAACTTAAAAGAATTCGTAATCTGCTCTTTCCTAGATGGCGCTATTTTAGTTTATTTATTTAAATACACTTTTTGCAATTTATGCTTTAAAATTTTAATGCAAATTATTTATTTGCGCCCGTCTATATGTATTATGAATATGAATAAATAGTATAGTCCATATAAAAACTCAATTCTTTCAAGAAAGGCTTACAAATACAGTATTGGATTGAATCATCGTTACAATATTGTATTCGTACGCTTTTCTTGAAAGAATTGAGTTTTTATACGGACAAAACAATTTATTCATATTCATAATACGTATGTACGGGAGCAAACTAATAATTCGTCTCAATATTTTAAAGCATAACTTGCAAAAAGTGTATTTTAATAAAATAATTCAATTAATGCCATCTGCAATCGCGTAGATTATAACGGACCTTGCGTTTAACCTTAATCATGTTAATCATCATGATGAACAATGTTTTGTTGTAGAAAATAACCAGAGTGCACAGACATAGGAATTAATAGACGAGAAGATAATGGCGAGGGGTAAAATCAACTGTTGAAGAACGAAGGGAGTGAAGCTGACTGTGATTCGTCAATAAATCAATCTGACAGTAAATAGGCATCTCGCATTTTAATATCACCATTTGCTTCTTAAAAGTAAAATCTGCTTTTGAATGAATAGACATTTTTACATGGGAGCGCAAATTACTCGCCACGTTATGAACAAATTTGCGAAGTCCAAATTCGGCAAAAAAATTCGGTTATATTTTCAGAGTCGAATATTTCGTTTAAGTATTTAGTTAAGACACTTTTATAAATGTTCATAATTTACTTCCCAGCAACCAACCAGCTTTGTGTTTCGCGTCCAGACGTTTCTCGATGTGATAGTATATGTTTCTAAAACTGATCTATATTATACGATGTGAATATGCTCAAAATAAAGTAAAATAATGCTTATATATGGAATGTAATACGACAATTGGGTTTATTCTCTTTTTCACATCTATTTTTACAAGTTTTCATAGTACAAGTCAACATTTTGCCGTGTTATTTCGTAAAATGAACCGATGATGCCTCGACCATAGTTCGAACAAGAATGATGACGTCACGTTTTCAAATTTCACTTGAGGCCATACGCGAGCACAGCCGGCTCCAATGGAACCGGTATGGGGAGTGGGGATAATACGCTTTTAATCACTTAGGGCAGGTCTACTAATATTCATATGTCTATGCCAGAGTGTCTATCGTTAAACATGGTTTGTATGTTCCAGTGGAACATATCAGATTATCTGTACCACAACCAGGAGAGGCTGGCGGCCATACTGAGTGAAGACACCAGCGTGTATCCAGAATTCCCCGGCACCGTGGACCTGCCTCAGTTTGAGAAGCTTTGGATGTGCCTCTACATCAGATTGGGTAGGTTCTCAAACAAACATTACTATGTACTTGTATGAATCATGCTGCAACACTCCCTTACCAATCTGCTATCCCAAAAACTAGACAAGTGTCCGATTAGTGAATGCGGCGGATCATAGTGCATACATACAAAATGTGCTAAAAATTAAAACAGTTATTGTGTAAAAACAAAACAAACCAACATCAATCTTTCGTAAAATTTCCACCTTTTGGTTTAAAGTTAAGTTGACATATTTACGCTTGTGACACTTGACGAAAGAATTGAAACTCTGATAGAAGCCTCGTTTCCGACTAGACTTTTATTTTTAAAATTGTTAATGGAATTATAGTCAGCCCTGATTTATTGAGCCTAATCACCTTAATCATACCAACTATAACTGCCCAATCGAAAATTCTTTGTAATTGCAACAATAATATCAGGACTGAGTCATTTAGATACTCACTTGTACCTAGATTACATGCAGTCAGTGGGGTAATTCCGATCGAAAATTGGAACCGAAATATTGTGACTTCATATGATTGGCTGGCTATATCCACCAATGAAAAACTCTGAAAGTCTATGGAATAAACTTTCAGAGTTTTTCATTGGTGTATAGTATAATAAGTAGGCTCCGAATGAGAATTTTACCGTCTATATATTGGCATATGGTTTTTTAGGACCAATTTGTTTCATACAGAAAGCCCGAAGATAACGATCTAGTGAGTGGTTTATTTATGCATGCAGTTGGCAATACTTTCGCAGAAATTGTAAATATGTTCAACTGCATGGAATATAGTTACAAGAAGGCTATAGTAACCCTCAATAATATCAATAACTAAGCTAAGCATAATAATATTATTCTGCATTGAATTTCTATATAACTAATAACAAACTTTTATTTCTTGACTAGCTGTACCCCGCCACGCTTGCTGCGGCTCAGTCTATCTGTGCAGATAGGGAAACAATACGCGTGTACTTTTAAGGCGCTGTTTAAAAAAAACGTGTTTTTACCTGCAACAGGTAGCATCTATATAATATAAGTATATAAAAACATGCGCGTATTCGAATGCTAAGTTGAAGAACTTTCGGAGATTTAAGATTTTGAACAAACCATCATTTAGGACGGGTTGTTTCGAAGAATTTGAACAATTCTTCAAATTTCAAAGTTAATTTTCAAGTTCTGTGAAAGATATTTTCAAGTTCTATTATTATTTCAGTTCTGTCAAGCAACTAGCCTATAATGATATAATAACAGAACTTGAATAGGACTTTCACAGAACCCGGAAATCAACGTTGAAAATTGTTCAAATTCTCCGAAACAACCCGTCATTACAGTTTTATTTATATAGATTACTGTTGCACGAATCTATTAAGTTTATCAAATGTTTGGAAAAGCCCGTATGGGAATAGAATATATATCTAAATAGTATAAAATAAAGTCGCTATCCGTGTCTGTCTGTTTGTGCGCTTAGTTCTTATAAACTACGCAACGAATTTTGATAGGGTTTTTTTTACTATCATTTAGAGAATTTCTTCCGGACAGTTTATTTATAGAAAGTAGAGAAAAGTCGTGCAGTGTCGGATACACGTCAGCTATTAAATAAATAAAAACATGGTTTAAACAACAACAACAATTTAAATAAATTATTATTGAAATACCAAGCTAATGAATTAAGTGTTATCAAATTTAAAGAGCCATGAGTATTTGAATGCATCTGTAAAAGGATTGGGTTTTTATCAATCTGAATAAAAGAAGTGTTACAAATTCAACACTCATATTTTTTTTATTTATTGATGCCCTATTGGGCTTTTAAGTACATAACAATTACAAATTTCATTTTTAACAACAGTATAAAACAAACAATAGAAAATCGAAATAAAATATAATGATTTCTCATACATTATTTACATTTAAAAAATGGTGGACTAATTTGGTGTAGGCAGTCTCTACGCGCGCATTTAGTAGCCATAATATTATTTTTCCTTATGGTATCCCCAGAGTGCTACTTACCTGCTGAGCGGAGCAATCGCCATCTTCATTCGCTGTTGGGGACTGGTTCGGTGTAGCGGCTCGCGTACGTGGCTCGCCTACATTCCTTCTGATGTTAATGTCGTGTTTGTAATATAGCAAATAAGTGTAATAAACGATAGATTCTGTGAAATATAATATTCTTTATTTTAATCAACACGACACCCCTATAGCATGCGAAACGACGAGGTAAGCGTCGGCCTTCGCAACCTATAAATGTATTGAAGTTTAAATTAAATATGTCAGCGACATCACTTAGTTCATTGCCCAATCTATGTATTCTTTCTAACACAGAATTCGTAGCGAAGTTATTGTTGTAGAATAAAATATTCCGTCTATAGTATATTTTGGAGGTATATGTAAAGATAGCAAATTTATAGTGTCAGGGCAGTCCAACCTTGAATTAACAATTTTATATAATAAAAGGAGATCAAATATTTTTCGCCTTTCAGATAATTTCGATAAGTTAAGTTTACTGCGTAAATTGACATAATTGATTTCAATAATGGGAATACCAATTTTGAAAAATAAAACGTAAAAATTTATTTTGAATTTTTTCAATTTGTAAACAATGAGAGTTGAAATGAGGACACCAAATGGTTGAATTGTATTCAACCTGACTTCTAACCAGAGACGTGTATAGTAATTTTATAGTTTTTATGTTATTAAAGTCTTAAGCGATTCTGAGAATAAATCCAAGCATTGAAAATAAAAACTGTCTGGCAAAAACTTCATATAGGCCAGTCAATAAAGGTTCAAAATGAGGCTAACCCAAGCATTAATTCCCCCGTCGATGAAATTTTTGCAGTCACGTGGAGTATCATTTAGGGATGACGAATGACAAGAGATCCAACAAAATATTTAACGGGAAGTTAGTTATTTTTAGCAAAAACTGAAAAAAAATTATAACTCTCGCTGGAAAAGTATTTCTTTCGAGAACTCTTCACATATTGTTAGTATTAATTAATATCCACCTGATTAAATAGAAATCCAACAATATTTTTGTAGGGTAAGTGTTTTTTTTAAAAGAGATTTGTTTTTTAATTCTATTGTTACCGGGAAAATTATTCCCTCCAATTTTTGATCACGGAGTGTCTTTTTATTGGTGTTTGCTTTATTTAATCAAGAGATCCAACATTTTTTTCTTTTGGAACATGCTTTTTTGATATCAGTCAAAAATATCGCTCCGGAAAAATCACCCGTCCAATTTTTTTACGCCAAGTTGATGGGATAGCTATGTAAAAACGATTTCTGCAAAGATCCAACAAAATTTTGAACGGCAACCTATTTTTTTAAATTAATTTCGAACGCACGCTCATTTCGCGTGATTTTTTGATGAACGGGAGCCCGCGGGGTAAGGGGAGGGGTGGGGCTAGTCGCACGGGGGGATAGCGAGCCGTTCGGCGCGGGATATAGCTGACCGCTGCCCGCGGGGTAAGGGGAGGGGTAGGGCTAGTTCCATTCGGGACTACGCTACGCGTTTGACGGCCGCTTCTAGAGTCTGTGTAAAATTAACAAAGGGCAAATTGCATGGTTTATTGACAACGCTTCGTATATCTGCTTTCGATTCGAGCTTTTAAAACCACAATTCCTTATGGATTAATAAATCCAATATGGACTTTTTGTAAATTCCATTTTTATTAGAAAAAGAATCTGAACTCATCAATTTTATCAATAAATTGATTACACTTTTCAAAAAACTTTTTTTACATAGTTACATTGAAAAGAAAAAAAACATGACAATACTTCTATTAAAATCGAAAATAAAGTTGGCAGTTAATAAGTTAATAATTAATAACACAATTCTGAAACGAATTGATATTTGCCCTGAAACCGGGTAAAAACCATAAAAAAATGTTGCTTTATGATAAGGGTTAGCACATTCAACGATAATTAAAATACATTTTTATTAATAATTTAATTCATAACAAAACATAACACACTTTGGTAAATTTGATTTGATTTGGTAAAATTTGGTAAATTTGGAATTCCGCTTCACGGTAAATATGGAATGTTTATTTGAATTGATACTTGAATTTAGTTATATTATTACTAAAAGTGACTCTTAATGTTAAGGAAAACCTAAAAAAATATACACTTCAAATTTTTATTTCGTTTTAATTATTTCACATATACGATAATACACCGGTCGTCAACCAAAATCATAACGCCATATTACATTTGTTCGCGAGATTTCAAAGCAACTACAAAGTAATATGTCATTTGCTGGAAATACCAACCAAACAAAATAAATCTGAATCCTAGTAAAAAAGCGAAAGTATCTCCTATATTCTTCTCCCTTCCAATTATTGCAATACGCCTAGAAACAAAACGATGTTTACGTTATTGTTCCTATAAGTATGTTTTTTATGTACCTGCCTACTTGTAGACGTAAAACGAGATCAGTTGACTGTCGAATTGTGTGTGATGATAACAAGTAATATGTTTTGATTTCTGTATTTTTGTACTGAATTGTATGCCACTCAATTTCAGACTTTCAATCAGTTTTTATTTGGCGCATGGATTTAAAATTACCATTGAGGCAAGTACCTGCAAACATTAAAATAAATAAATATAATATATATTTATTTCAAGCTTATTCCAGGTGAACGGGTCGGATATACAAAAGTGGGATAATAATAATGTAGTTCTTATAATTTCTTTAAGAACGTATCTCATTGCCCCTAAAATAATATATTTTACCTAATTTTGGAGTAAATATGTAGATAGTTTTACGAAGAAAGATAATAATAATTTTTATTCTGGGATTCAGTTTGCCAGCAAAAAATTTCTATGCAAAAAAAAGAAAAATCGAGTGGGACTTTTTATTTTTGGTATTGTTTAATGATGTTTGTCGTTTTTTATAGGAAAAAGCAACATATTGAATAGCCAAGATGTCTTCCAGAAAAAGGACCGAACTTTGGTGTTACTTTTCTGAAGTAGATGGAGGGATGCATTGCTCCACAATTTAGAAATGGGAGTTAAAAAATAAACATCCGACTATTCCTCTCCAGGTCCAGCGCCCTGCGCCTTCCGTGTCCTTTGCGGCACCCATCTCAACGATTTTATTAGTGACTTGTAAAATTACTTTTTATTTTTGTTCGTAAGATAACATATTTATTATAAAGTTTGTAATATGTTTATTTTGTGTAACGACATATTGTTTTTTACTAAAGTTACTCCAAAGCTCTCCTCGCTTTAAGAACTCTGTGCTATAAAGTGTAAAGCTTACAAATACAGGTTTTCTAAGTAAAGTTATAAATGTACTTCTGCAATGTACAAAATAAATCCCTATATTTGATATTTTTTGTGTGTTTATTTAAAATGTTTTTTTCAAAACGAACACATTTATGTGAATGCGAAAAAATGGTTCATTATTGCTTTCTTTAAGTTTCCTAAATGTGAGCAATCTAGGTACAAAACCAAAATGAAGTGTCGAATCAAGGAATTAAATGAATACATTCGATGAGTTAGTTCACTTGACCAGGTGAATAAGAATGAATTGATTCATTATTGTGAATGAATCTGCCCATGTCTAGTACTAACCGAAGCCACCGCGTGGAAAGGCTCGGTCATTAGTCCGCCGTTTCCCATAGTCAAGCCTATTATTCGATCCCCTCCCATATGTTTTCTTAAATACATTGGCATCAATATTTTAAATTATGACAATAGTAGTGAAAATGATTTGCAAAGTGAACAACCATCTTCTTCAAAAAAATCCAAGTTTGCAGCGTAATTATTTCATCCGAATTAATTCAACAAACCTTTTTTGAAACACAGATTTTTTTTAATATTAACAGCTAATTTAATTTTTTTCCTCGCAATTAACACATTATGTGGGACATGTTATTTGTTTTATCTAGATTCTAGATAGTATGAAAATATTTCTTATGATCTTATTGTGAAAAAAATGTGTATTTTAAAATGTAGTTCTATTTCTATATTTTTTCTATCTTCTGTTTCTATAATAACAAAAATAATATCAACCTTTGTACCTTATTTTATTGTATTTTTGTTTTATTTTTTGGTCAGTTAGTAAATGATCTCTAATTTTAGTTTCGCAGAGTAATGTTTTTAAGGTGTAAAACTTTTTTTCATATTATAATAGATTTTGATTCAACAATAAAACGTTAAAAATAAGAACTGATCCCAATTGTTGTCATTGTATTGTAGTTACCTATAATGTCTTATAATTAATATTATTATTCCACACTAACTACACCCATTTAATTTTCTGTCACATAAATAGGCAGTTGTCAAAATAATGAATTGGTTAAAATAACATTATATTATGCAAGTATTTTAAAATTAAAATTGATATTATAGAAGCTTTACGTCTCTTTCATTGGTTTTAACAACGCTTTCGGAAATGCCTGTTTGTGTTGCTTTTTATTGAGAATTTGAGAATTATGAAACAACCTCATTTACAATGCCACAATAATTTAAAAATATATATTGAGTTTGTTTATATTGCACTTCGCATATAAACCACTAGTAAAATTTAATTTAATTCTATGGTTACTATAAAACACCTTTACAGTAATAGAAACAGATTTTGTTTAAAACATTCATTCTTCCATTGAGGTATAATATTCAATGCATTTTTCACATTTTCGGACAACCAAACACAAAAAACATCAAGTCGGCTTCCCACCCCTCCCCAAGTCCCCACCGCGGCTTACCCGGCGGGCAGCGGTCAGCTATATCTCGCGCCGAACGGCTCGCTTGCCCCCCGTGCGACTAGTCCCACCCCTCCCCTTACCCCGCGGGCTCCCGTTTATCAAAAAATCACGCGAAATGAGCGTGCGTTCGAAATTAATTTTAAAAAATAGGTTGCCGTTCAAAATTTTGTTGGATCTTTGCAGAAATCGTTTTTACATAGCTATCCCATCAACTTGGCGTAAAAAAATTGGACGGGTGATTTTTCCGGAGCGATATTTTTGACTGATATCAAAAAAGCATGTTCCAAAAGAAAAAAATGTTGGATCTCTTGATTAAATAAAGCAAACACCAATATAAAGACACTCCGTGATCAAAAATTGGAGGGAATAATTTTCCCGGTAACAATAGAATTAAAAAACAAATCTCTTTTAAAAAAAACACTTTCCCTACAAAAATATTGTTGGATTTCTATTTAATCAGGTGGATATTAATTAATACTAACAATATGTGAAGAGTTCTCGAAAGAAATACTTTTCCAGCGAGAGTTATAATTTTTTTTCAGTTTTTGCTAAAAATAACTAACTTCCCGTTAAATATTTTGTTGGATCTCTTGTCATTTGTCATCCCTAAATGATACTCCACGTGACTGCAAAAATTTCATCGACGGGGGAATTTTTGCATACCTCAAACTCTTTATTGATTGGCCTAATAGTAGTAATTATAGTTCCATACCGTGTAATTTCGTGTCGATGTTGAAATCGAACTCCGTGGTGTACAGGATTCGGCAGTGGAAGCCAGGGAGTCCCAAAAATAATCCTTCTTGTCTTGTCTTGAGCCTTGTCGCGTCAGCTCAGATTGAAAATAGATGCATGGAAGCAAAAAAAACTTTGTTCTTTACGGGTTGATTTTTCATTATATTCTTAACATTCCCCATGTTTCTAGGTGAGCTATGCACGGAGGGGCGCCCATCGGTGCGAAGGGCCGCCTGCCAGACCCTGTTCAGCTGCGTGGGGGCCCACGGGGGCTCCTTGCAGCCCGCAGCCTGGCGCCCCCTGCTGTGGGCGGTACTGTTCCCCATGCTGCACAAGGTAACTTCCATGGGGATTCTTTATAGATTAAAACACTGACTGAAATTAATAATGGACGTTGTTAGTGGTTCAAAGATTAATAAGGCCTCTGTAGTTGAGGGGTATGGATTGACTACGAATCCAAAGGTCCAAATCAAACAATAATTAAAAAAATGTATGGGATGCTGTCATTTTGCTCCGAAACCTTTGCAGCTGTCAATGGTACTTTTGATTCTCCATCCAACGCCATATCTAACTCATTTTAGACCAATGGGGGAGATTGCTGTCATTTAATTCATAGATTAGAGAGATACATATATATAGAAAATTACCAAATATGACTTCATGGAGTCTCTTCTAAAATTTAATACAAGATGGATTCGACAAAGTGTAAGCATTTAAATTAATTAAAATGTGTTTTTGTGTTTATTCAGGTCCAAAACCAGGCTAATATGGCAAGTTCCGAGAAGGTGGATACCGGGGAACACATCCTCATCCATCACTCCAGGAACACGGCTCAGAAGCAGTGGGCAGAAACACAGGTTCATAACCAACCATGTTCATATCAAACATATTAATTTCGGTTGTCTGTGATGTGCGTTATTCACGTTCAATGAACTCAAATTTGATCTGTTATCGTAAGAATGCTGAACTCTTGTTATTCGCAATCATAAGTTTTGTGTTCTGCAGCAAACCATCCATGGTCCAGTTGTAGAATGAGAATATTCTTGCAAATTTAGCATGTCAGACATTTTCCAATATGAATTATTAATAATGTCTGATTGATTGTAGGTGTTAACACTATCGGGAGTGGCACGGGTGTTCCATACCAAGCACCAGGTGCTGCAGGGTCTAGGAGACTTTGCCCGCGCTTGGGCTGTCCTGCTTGACTTCATACAGAACTTCGCTCTTTGCCAAAACCACGAAGTGAGTAAAACAGTTACATTACGCTCTTATAATTGAAATAATTATTCTCTTTGTGTTCTGTTTATTATCCTCAAATTATTCTTATAACATCAAATACACAACTCTAAAAGAGTTTTATAACTCGTTGGGATCTTTATGTAACAAGATATAAATTAATAATACATATTATGCAAACCTTCAACCAAAATCAAAAAATTTTCTAACCCCCTTTTTCCTAATCCTTTTCCCTTATAAACTACTTTATTTTTTGCCAACGCCCTTCTGAGGGGCTTTTGCATATGAATGGTACAAATTATACAGTATTTATTATACTTAACTGAACTGCCTCAGTAACAATCTTTTGTGTTTGTTTAGTGATAAATTTACTGCCTCGGTATAATTATTTCCCTCTCTTAGTATTCTGGGCAAGGAGGAGTACACATGGTAGGTTAGTCCCAGAATTTCTGTACTGAATTAAACCCCGACTTCTAGGATTACATAGTGAAATCTGAAAACTTATTATCAATGCAATGGTTGCAATGTTGATATGGCTTTTGGGTCCCACCCAGGTGTCGTGTGTTCAATTCCTCGGCTGGCTAATTCCTCTATCTCTATCACAACACAAGCAACATTTTCCGCCTACTGGGGTGGTAGCAGGAGATTTTCAAATATTGTCAGGCTATTCGTAACTCGAGAATGTTTGTCTTTCTTTAAAAATAAAAAAAAATGCAAGCAATTCTGTACTATCAAATGCATCATTTAGAATTTTGTATAGAAATACCATGTCTGTGAAAATCCTTCTGTCCACCAATTTAAGCATATTCATATCTTTACTATTATAAATTTTCACTAGTCTGATTTCCCTCCATTAATAATCCATCTGTCATAATATTTGCTTTGATTTAATATGTTTTAAAAATGGAACACATTCAAACAAAGTAAAATCTAACTTGAAAGTACCTACCCCAATTTCAGTGTACATAGACAATAATAATAACACAATCGGCAGGTACCTTTTTTTAATTTTATTGAACCCTTTGTAATTTATTTGCAGGTAGCGGTAGGAGCTCTGAAGTCCTTCCAAGAAGTATTGCTGATGAAGAGGTGCCCCGATGCTACCCTGGAGCGGGAGGTCTGCTCACTGTCCTGGCAGGTCTGGGTGCATATTGCCCGTGAGGCTTCTAGTGGTAAGAAGGGACTGCCATTTATATTTCCATAAGTCATATCTGCAAAACATTACTCTATTGTCTCCCTCCAACAATATAAACTGATTCACACTGTTTTATAATCATTGACAAAGTATACACTGTAGATTATTAATTCAAACAATATTTCAATGGGGTGTTCTGAAAAAATAGCATCTTTGATCCTTTTAGCACAGGTGCACGGTTAACATTTTCCACATCATTACAGTCACTTTTACGTACTCGAGTTTTATTATGCCTTAAAACTATAAGTATATAAAGGGGAGAGGAAGAGGAATATAGAATAAAGATAGGAGATGCTTCCAATACAGTATATACTGATGCATTAATTTATGATTGTACAGTGTACACGTTACTTTGAATCGATATTTCTGAAGGTTATTGTTTAAAATGTCTACATTATGAACTTTTATGTTACACTGCGCACATATACGGTCTTGGTCTCTTTTTTTTTTAATTAGAACTGTTTTGTTTAAAATACATTATTTGGATTTTTGCTTAGATTATCATGAAGATACCATAAATATACTTCTTCAATTCTATTTCTAACATTGGTTGCAATATAGTTTACTAGGTTAGGTTGTATATTTTGACATTTTCTTGTTTGTTCAGCCACCAACCAGCGCCTGGAGCAGGCGGACCCCCCTACCTCGGGGGTAGTCACCTGCGTGGGCGGGGCCCAGCCCCCCAGTGGGGAGTACGTGCCCTCGCAGGCCTTCCTCACCGCCCTCGTGCAGATCTTCCCCACCATCTTCCAGAACATCAAGTCCACGTGAGTTCAACCATTCAATCTATACTTTACACCCTATAATATAAGTCTATATTTCCTAAAGATTTAATATCTTCAAAAATAGTGTAAACGGGATATTTTTTTTCAAATTTTTTGTTATTATTATTAATAGAGACTAGATATGATGGACTCGCCAAACGTCACAGCGGTGCTGCCAAGGTCTGTTATATATGTGAGGATATGGTGTCAGCGCTTTATTAGCAGCAGACACATCTGGACGGATGACGAACCTCGTGTTGGTACTGTTGGTGTACGCGGTAGACTCTGCTGCAGAGTTTCCATCTTCTATCTTTGTTGAACGTCACAGCAGTGCTGCCAAGGTCTGGTATCTATGTGAGGATATGGTGTCAGCGCTTTATTAGCAGCAGACACATCTGGATGGATGACGAACCTCGTGTTGGTACTGTTGGTGGACGCGGTAGACTCTGCTGCAGAGTTTCCATCTTCTATCTTTGTTGAACGTCACAGCAGTGCTGCCAAGGTCTGGTATCTATGTGAGGATATGGTGTCAGCGCTTTATTAGCAGCAGACACATCTGGACGGATGACGAACCTCGTGTTGGTACTGTTGGTGGACGCGGTAGACTCTGCTGCAGAGTTTCCATCTTCTATCTTTGTTGAACGTCACAGCAGTGCTGCCAAGGTCTGGTATCTATGTGAGGATATGGTGTCAGCGCTTTATTAGCAGCAGACACATACCTGGATGGATGACGAACCTCGTGTTGGCACTGTTGGTGGACTCTCCCGCTGTAGCAGCTTGTTCAGTTTCTTCACCACCTAGGATTCTTGCTGCAGAGTCTCCATCTTCTACCTTTATGTTACCTGTTCCTGTTCTTCATTTTACTTAACTTTATTTTTGTAATATTTATATTTTTTGTAATACCTGCATCAACTGTAAAGCGCCCCTGAGGTGATCTCGCAAAAGCGGCGCTATACAAATTGTCCAATATTATTATTATAACATAGATATTGCATGAAACCCGATAAGATGTGTTTTGCCCTCCTCCGGTGTGGGGGGGTTACCGGTGAACATGACTCCCACTGCAATTGTCCTAATGAACAAGACCCTACACTCTATGGAGAGCTGTGGATACTGATGTTTCGAACTCCTGTGATTCTTGATCCGTTTGGATGCGGGCTGTCAAACGTCTACAACATATCCTAAGATAAATGAGAACTCGAAACTGGAAAAGCTCACTGGTCACTGGCAAGGTGGAAAGCAGAAGAAGTCACCGATGCGTTAAACCACCGCCATCTTTATTAATACAGGCCGTGCTGTAGAAAATGAACTGACAGTTAAAGAGACCTGGATATGACCTGAAGGATATGTTGTAGACGTTTGACAGCCTGTTTTGGATGCCTAGTTCTTCCAGAATGGGTAGATTGGTGTGTCTGGCTATCCATGGTATGCTGAGCATTCTTCTTTAGCATTTGTCTGTTTCCTTTTATTGCCTCTTAACCTCTCAGACAAAGACTTTTATTTACTGTGTGTTCCTTTGAGAACTGTCAAAACGTGAAAAATTTTGTGTTATTTACGAGTTTTGCTAAAAGCTTCATAACTCACATTTTAAGAAACGTAGCCTCATTCTAAAAAATGTTTTGGAAAGATTATGCAATTCACTATCGTATTGTGTTGTTATACGTAAATATTTGCGTTTCTAAATATACATTTTATGAAAACGTCAAAAATATGTAAGAATCGCTTACCATTATTTCAAAGCCGTGAAAAATGTACTTTTTTCTGAGTATCATAAAGAAATAACACTTTATATATTGAAGAAATATAATTATAAACTATTAGTCACCTCAAAATATTAACCGTCCAAACTAAAATATTTTTATAAATTATTTAGAAACGCAATAAATTATGAACGAACAAGATGACAGATCCAATCGGCTTAGATAATGCACCTCTACGTTCCATAGATATTCTTGAATACAGACGCGTAGCGTTATTCATTATCGATACTCTGTTTTTTAAATCATGGCAATCCGTATACTAGTGATGGAAATAAATCGATTTTTGTAAAATCTCGCGCGTTTACGTGAAAAGACGTTCTAATGTCTTGACCGCTATTATCATATTTACGTCTTTTGACGTTCTAATGTTCTGAGTGTTTAACTTTGTTTATTATACCATTTTGTTGGTTGTTACAGTTTCACAGCTGAAGACCTTTCGACCCTGGGAAATCTCCTAGAAAACATCATAGTGGTTTCGGCTCACTCTCCACAGACCATTGTGGATACAGGATCTGTGTCACTGCTGCACTCAGCAGTTCTGCACTGTCTGGAGTTGTTGCAACAGGTACGGATTATCATTGTTTCATAATTAATGAATTTAAGATTTGCAGGTGTTCAATTACCCGAAGCCAGCAGCACTCTGGCATACCTATTTGGAGAATGTTGTGAGGCTAAAAGAAGTGTGAAAGGGGAACTGAGAAGTACCTGGCTATTCAGTTTGGTGACAAAATAATATCAGGAGAATATATGACGCGGAAACGACCTGACATTATTAACACCTCTCAACAAATCAGCCATCCACCGTGCATTTTTACACTTTTTATTTATCATTTAAAACACTTATGTTGTTCTGAAATTTTGTATCTTTTATTATGTAAGCTACAAACCCATCCCGTGCTAAAATAGAGTCATAATTTATGACACAAATAAAATTAAGTAAACAAAGCCAGAGAGATATAGGTATGTACTTATCCAGTTAATGGCGGAAGATAAATGTGAAATAACACAAATTCATCAAATAAAATTTACTTGCACACGCAGGGATTTAAACCTGCGACCTTCTTAGAGAGCCTTACCCTTCGACCTTCTTAGAGAGCCTTACCCTTCGACCAAGGAGTCCATCAAAAATATATTGAAATCTTATCGAAATGGCTTTACCAGTATTTTTTAACAGAGTTTTTAAAATTCCTCTTCCATCAGTCTTACAACATTCCCCCAAATTTGGGGATGTCATACATACTATCCCACTGGCTCCCAGGACTCAAAATGCCAAGAGTCGGAATAACTGAATAGTATTTTTGATTGTGGATGAAGAAAAGTGTGTATCAGTGTCTATTAACTGTTAACACGCTTGTTTAAATTATTTCCAGGAAGCCCTACTGCGTACGGAGCTCCTGCCTGCCTTATTTGGGGCCCTGCTGGGTCTATCCCGCATTGGCTCCTCCCCATGCGGAGGCAGAGCCCTGACCCAAGCAGTGAGGCTCTACCAGGCCTGCGCCCCCCAGAGGAACCTACCCAATACGCTGCTGCTTCATATTGTAGAGGTATTTCATCCATTCTTCTTCTTGAATTGTTGCCTCATTGCTGTGACTCACAATTGTGATCCCCTCCACTTCGGTAGTCCTAAAGAACCGGGTTCTACCACTCCCCACGGTTCTGCGCCGCACGGAAAGCTACGGTCTCCGACTTTCCAGATCTCATTGGTCTTTCTCTGCTTCTCCTGTCTTCCGCTTTATCGGTAGTGACCATGGAGAGCCATTGTGTGCAAAGAATCTTGGCACACTTCACGCCGGCAAAACAAGAATCCGTTTGAGAATAATACATATATTTCATTGATTCATCATATATATATATATATATCATTCGTTAATCCGCTCTACATGTCCAAACCATCTAAGCATCACTTTCTTAATCTGATTATACTCACATTCATGTTTTTAACCCTTTACAACCTTTCATACGAGCATGGTCCATTACAATATGGAATTTTTTTGGCCAGTCGCATATCAACTTTTAAGGTTTTTTAACAAGGTCACTTTCATCCTTCCTCTGCCAGTTCCATGCCTCATTTACATCTGTATTTTGTTATCTTTATTTGTCAGGTGCTGCGGGAGTGTGGTTTAGAAGGGATGGGTGAAGGGGGTGCTCCCCTGCCAGCCCTGCTGCAGGCCTTGGAAGCGGGGCTGCCCCTAGCGCGGGAGGACCCCAAGCAGTACGCCCGATTCTGGGGGACTCTGCCCTCCGTGTTGGACGGCGCTCTCTTCCAGGCCAGGTAAACAAAATTATCATAAAATTTTAAATAAATCCAATTTAATAATGTTATCGCTGTATATGTACGAATATTAAGCGATCTCCTGGAGTATTCTTTGTAGCACCTATTATTGAAATACCGGACGGAAGAAATAACCTACGTGGGTCCATTCTATATTATGAAAAACCAAGTAAGACTCGTAAAAAGACACAAAGTACAAATCTTGAGGTTTTATTTTTCAGAGCTGAAGACGAGCGGCTGTGTTGTGAACTGGTAGGAGTAATCCGGGTAGAGATATTGCCGTACGCCTCCAAGATCCCCCCGCCCTTCCTGTCTGAGGTGGTGGGACTTCTGAACAAGGGCTCCATACATACCGCATTCTCCGCTGATGCAGGTAACAATTTTTTTTTTTTCACACATGCCTCATTAATTCAAAATTCAAGCTTCATCATAAACTAAATTTGGAACCAACGTATTCTCGACTTTTGTAGTTGCTTACTGGCATGGTCGACTTATCAGTTCAGATCATAGATAATAAAAACAAGGGGAGGTATGGCGTGGAAGTGTGCCAACTGTCACCGAGCTACGGTTAAACTGCAGACACTTCCAAAGCGGTGGAACCATTGACGTATTATACTTAGGACTAGGAGACTAATTAACTCTACTCTAGTCCAACAAAAGAAAAAACGCAATGGACAGTGCCCTCTTCGCATTGCCACACAATGCGCGCGCTTTTTCACAAATGTGCACGTGAACCAAATCAAAATTGGGTTGGGGTTATTTCTTTGGTAATAGGGCGAGTCTAGTTGTATTTAGACAATGGGTGGAACCAATGAAAGTTGTGCGTTGTTTTGCGTCACCCAACACGTCGAAGCAAAGGATTTTGTTTTCCTCTCTGCCTTAAAATCTTATGATCCCGATGCAAGTTTGCATGCCACGCACCAAAGCGAGTATTACATAAGGAAGCGTACTTACTGCAGAAAATCTATAATGCACTTTAGCGGTGCCCCATAATCGTTGGTTGACTTGCCCAAGAAAAACTGTTGGTATAATATCACACGCAAAGCATAACAATGATTATCTCCCAGCAAATGTCACTTGAGATAAACAGGGCTCAATGGCGATTTTGTCGAACTGAACAACCAAGCAAGTTCGTTACGGAGCAAAATGTATTTTACAACTGACTACGGTGGTGACAACACTCCAAATGTGGATTTGAACATGTGTCAAATCCTAGCTCTGTCATTGGTGCATCAGCCATCACGAAACGGGTGTGTAGGTAGAAACAAAGTGTGTTCACCTTGTATTCATATCTTTTCTTTGTTTTTTCTACAGAAGGTGAACCAGAGGTTACGTTAAGAGAAGAATTTGCCCGAACCTGCTTTGAAACCCTGCTTCAGTTCTCCCTCTTGGAAAATGTCGATAACTTAACAGCTGAAAATGGTAAGCATATGAATTTTCATATTTTGAAAAAGTAAAACTTAAACATTGTTTAGTTTAGTGAACATATCTGAATACCCAGGTATTCAGATATGAATTATATCCTTCTCGATAGCCTGAAAACGGAGTCTCGAATAAACAAATTCAAAACAAAATAGTTCAATCTTAAGATAAGTGAACAAAATTATAATGTACTCTAATGCAGAATAATTTTAAAGATTTGTTTGTGAGTTTTTTTAAGTAGTTAATCTTTACCTAAGTAGTAATACAATCCTTCTGCATATCGTCGCTTATCTTACCGCATATCTCAAAAACTATTAAATTACCCTTTTCAACATTACGTCTTAATTTTTAATTCTGTGATATGCGTTGCTGCCAAACTTTGTACAAAAGCAGCGGTGATTGGTCAAAACATTTGTTTGTCGATTCAAACCATGGCGCATGCGTAGTTTTAAAAGAAAGTTAAATTAATTTCGTATTTTTTGTGATAAGTGGTTTTATAATATAAGTGACGATACATTATTTAAAAAAAAAGCTAATGTGAATCAATTGCATATTTTTAGTAATTTGAGTTTAAATTTGTTTATATTTTTTTCTAATTTTATTACCTTCATAAGGGAAGTTTTAGTTCATTTATTTTCCTCGTCTCATGTGTTTGTTTGTGCTGTAGGTTTTCAGTTTTTCTTAGGAAAGCAATTGATGTATGGCCATTAATTATTTTGTAGATTAAAAGTAAATAATATGTTATTTTTTTATAATGATAAACTAATGTTTATAAGACAAGGTTCTTTTATGCATAGCACAAAGGATAATAAATTATTATAAGCAATAATTAGTCTCCTGAAATATCCATACAAATTGAAAATATCTCCCGAGTAAAAATAAATGCCGCCGACGGGAATTGAACCCGCATCTTCCGATGTCCGGTCAGTTGCTCTGTACCACTGAGCTACGTCGGCTTATTTCCAACACGCCAAATAATTCAATATGTACTAAGTACTTCAATCAACAATTACTGCTTATTATGTTTTTTCACCTGTAAACAACCAACTTTATTTTTGTAGGAAAGGCTTTATTAGTGCTAAATTTCACACTAGATGGCGTCGAGACATATTATATCTTATAATAAATTGTTTTAAATAACATATGTTTATATTATATTAGAAAATATGTATATTATATTTATGATAAAAGCATTGAATTATGTAGTTAGAAATCGAAATAATACATATTTCTTTAACTGTAATTAATAAATACCCCAAAAGTAAATCCTGATAATACTTTTGGCAGTGAAAATTTCAAATCATATCAGACTAACACGCGTTTTGTGTTCTAGGTGAGTTTGCAGTGACATCACTACTGGAGCGTTTCGGTGATGCGATAAGAGGTTACTATCAGCAAGCCGGAGCGCTGGGCGCGGGGGAGGTGCCCCGGGCCAAGCTGTCGGAGGTATCCTTCGTGCTGAAGGCCATAGCCACCCTGGTGGACTCCATGAAGAAGGCACCCAAGGGAAAGGTGGATCGGAAGGCGTGGGAAAAACTTATCGGTAAGAATTCATAGCCTAATCATTTGTCTTATTAACCTCTCAAATGTGTTTGCGTCTCCGGGGACCATTCTACTAAAATCATGCTTTTTTGTTTTTTTTTTTTATGCGATTTTAACCTTTATTTATAAAGAAACTGTATGAAGGACAAGGTCAGAATCGCTTGCACTAATAATAGTTTAGAAACAACTTATTATTTGATTGATGTAGCTTCTCTGACGGCTTTGAAATAAATTATCTATGAGATTCTAAGAAAAAAAGTTGTACAAAGAAACCCAAATAAACAACAGCTAATTTGTTTGTTTTTCGGAACAGCTCATATGAAATAAATCGTTGTCTCCTTTACCGTCATAGTTAGAAATATTAACTAAACGGCGTTAGAAAGAAAAAATACCAAGTTTTATATTCAAATATATACAACAGAATAATTTAAATTGCAATGTGAGAAAAATTTATGAAACTTTGTGAAAGTTTTTTGTACATAACAATAAGAAAGTGAGGTGATAGTAATATTTTTAATACATTTTTTTAATAAAACATTTTTATTAAATAATTAACAATTTTTTAGTAAATATTTTTATATGAAACGGCATAAAGTGAGGTGGCCATAATGTTTATAATACATCTGTCTAGTAAATTTTTGTTTTTCATTATTGGTATTTTTAGTTCAGTGTTTAGATGAGAAAACGTAAGATAAGCCATTTTTAAAACTTTTTTATGTTCATTCAATTTTAATACGTGAAAAATTATATGTTTATTTCTAATAATAAATTTGAAAGCATATTTCATCACCTTTAATTGACAGTTTTTAGTTTTGGGATACATTCAGAAATATCCTAATAATTTGAATTTTATGGATTAGCAGAAATCCACACAAATTCTCCGACTTTCTGACAGCGTCTTTAATATGCCAGAGGCCTGAAGGGTTAATGCTTGTCTCATAGTAAAAGCAAATACTTTAGGATATTTATAATGCCTCCTACTCAGCTGGGCATAACTTCAGCATGTCAAGTGATGCAGCACCATACAGACGAGACAGATCATTGGACAACAATTTTTACTCTAAATATGCTCAGGAATCACAGGTTATATTCGTTGGGGTACATTCTGATACACCCTGTATATTTACTATCTCTTCAGGACATAATACATGTATTATATTTTCTTGCTGATATGAAATATTGGGCAGAACTCTAGCGGCTAAATTTTTCAGAACATTATAACATCGACCATATTAAAAATAATATTATTTCAAATTGTCATTTTTATTTAAGGATTATATCCAGAACTGGTAGAGTGTGCTGCCGTCAGTGGCGGATCCCAAGTGGCTACGCCCCTAAAGGAGGCCCTCTTACTCTACGCAGATCTTCTGACTCCACCCCTGTGATCGCCAAAATCAAAAAGCGTGAGGACAAAAAAACCAAACGTGAAAAAAATCTAAAATATTATGTCTGGCATCGAAAATGGCAAACAATACAATAATATTCAGAGTTAGTTTTTTTTGGAAAAAACATGGATAATTCTATAGTTAATATAATATTTGTTATTAATGTACTTTTGAGTAGGTATAGGATATTTTAATTTTATTACTAGTTGTGTATTGCTTATTAGAGATTATACTTAAAAGTATTTGATTGGATTAATGACACATTGCTGGTTTTCTCACTGTATTGTAAAATAACTTTTCCCAAGCTCGTATTGTCGCGAATTGCCATACACATCGCAGATGAAAAATTTTCACTTGCTCATTTTATAAGCTGCCATTCAGGATCGAAACATTGCTTTAAATGCTTTCAATTCTGACTAGCCATATTTTCCCAACCTTTGCGTTAACCTAAAAATTACAGACAGAATAACTGCACAAATTGCATGATGCCAGAGTTTGCGAATTTGTACTGGGGCGTACAAACAGATTTACTGCTTTATAGTTAAGAACTTATGAGCTTGTAATGTACGGTCGACCAAAGGAATGTATTAGCTATTACGATTACGGCTACCCAGATTACAAATGAATAAATAATGTGTAACAGTTACAATGTAATGCTGATTGCATAGTCATTACGAAGGACAAGTTATTATGTAACAATAATAATCAAATGAAGAAAGTACAGCTTGACACACTTAAATTTGCAGTTGATGGCGTTGCTAGTGTAGATTTTATGGATTGCAAAAATCAATAGATTTAAAATAAAATAAAAGGCACTTTTTGGTCATTTTTTTTTCTTGCATAAATCAAAACAGGCGGATGGTGTTAAGCGGGAATTTAAACCTTATCCCATCTACGTAAGGATTGTTATTGATAGCGTCTCAATTTAAAATATTACACGACGTAGTGCATCGCCTTAACTAAATATTTTTAAGCAAACATTTTTTTTAAACTAATCACTGGAACTATCCACTTACATTAAAAGAGGTTAACTTGTGCCTAACAAGAATACTCGTAGGAGATCCCATGCACTTTTTATACTTCGAAAGCGAGAACTTCTGCCTATCAGAAGTAGCCAATCAACAGAGCGACTTTTAAATACAAAAATGCCGCCCAGTCCTATATCTATTTCGTTATACACATACATTATTTGAATGTCTATCTTTATCATACTGCACGAACAACGTTTGAATTAAGAATTTACTAGAAACGTAAGTCTGTTTGTTACTTGCCACATTTTGTGTTAATTTTTGAGACAATAACGTGTCTAGATGTTTTGTAAGGTCTTTGCCTTTTCTTTTGGTCACATGCAAAGATAAGCATGTCAAGCTGTACTAATTTGTTTTAGCCTTAGATAGAAATAACATTGTCACAATACAATTAATACATAGATAGCGACGTACTGCATAGATTCAGGTACAGTAGAACCCCGTTAATTCGAACCCCGATAATTCGAAAAAACGCGTAATTCGAAATTTTCGTCAAATAAATTTCCACTGAAAAATTTTTTCATACAAAATTTTTTTTAATTCGAAATTTGTTAATTCGTAATTCGAAATTTATTTTTGTCCGCGCACGAAAATTTGTTCGCTTAAATTTAAATTTAATTTGAACAGTAGACATCGTGTCCAAAAAAGTATGTTTTTAATTTTCTCTAATTTAATAAATCAATACCAAAATTTCATCTGAAATCATAAGTTTTGCAAGTAGGTACTTAAATACCTACCTACTTAATTATAAACGATATATTATTTGGCGTAACATTTTTTTATTATGTCAACTAAATGACAATTCTTTGTTTTTTTTTTAAATTTATTCAGTCACATAGGTACCATAATATTGAAAAAAATGCAAATAAACTTGACGATTTTACATTTGAAAAAAGAATCTTGACTGAACCATTAAAACGGAAACGGAACTTACAAACAAATTTACAGACTGAAGAAATGCAAAATGTTTGAGTTAAAACAGACGGATAATTGATCTAGTAGCACTTATTATAATCGTCTAATACTTCAGTATACACGTTTAAGGCGATGCACAACGTCGTGTAACATTTGAAACCGGGCCACTAACAATAACACCCCTTATGTAGATGCCGATAAAATTTAAATTATATTAATATTTAAATGTTTTACAATCATTTTCTAAAGAACTTAATTTGCCACATTATACAATAAAATCGTAACCAGGGGTTCGTAAGTAGGAAATTTTAAACTTTCAAGCAGTTTTTATAGGCCTGCAATATTATTTTTCTGGTCTTATAAAAAATAATTGTCAAACAAAATGCTCGATTATTCCAAAGGCCAAGATGTGTTCTAATCGCAGCATTTAATTAAAAGCATTTAAAATATTTCTACACGAACAAATTTTCAAATCATAAACACTTGATTTTGCAATACTTCATAGTTTTTAGCCACAGTTGTTTGTGCAATTCTTTAATTAATAAACCAATCGGATCCTAATAAATTTGTTAAATAGAAATGACAGAGTCATTGAATAGCTGTTTCTGAATACATAAAAATATGCAGTATACATTATGTATGTATGTCAAATATACAAATACATGTATTTACTGAGTTTTAATTTTAAAGTTCTGCTTAAAACAATTACAAGAACTACTAACTTAATAATAATACATACAAGTTAGTCATAAATGTTATTGAGCCCCCTTACAAATAAACGTGTTTTAACAACCATTTATCATTCGTTAATGGTTGTTTTTCAGTTGTGTACATTTTAAAACATTGTTATTGGTAAGGTTCTAAGTGGTTAAAGGTTTTGCCTACAATCTAGTTGGAAATAAACCTTTGTTAAATTAATAGAGGGTTGACAAAATTTGAGCTCGGTTTTAACCCACATTGCAAATTTGTGTGGTAGAATGGTGTTGTTTGACAACCAAATGTTTTTGTAATATACCTAACTAGATAGTGTGGGTATACACGTATTATAGTAGCGACACCTTCCTGTATAAATGCATAAACAAAACAAGATGGCTGCTGATATTTTTCAAACATGATTATTTTTTCTTACATGATCAATCTTTAAAAAATCAACACTTGAATACATGTATTAATTAAAGCGCTAAGTGCCAAAAACTAGAACTGCTTGCTGTAACAAAATACTGATTTGTCTAATAAAATTATATGTGGCCTACCCTTTGTAAAAACGTTACTTAGTAGTATAGAACAATCTCGACGGCTTCCATAATTTAAAAGCATAAATTAATTTTGCATTTCTACAAAATAAAATTTTAAAACGGACAACGACGGTTACGGTGAAGCTCCACAATAAGAATTTTATTTAATGCTCTAAGTGTCAACTCAGGGGCTCTGGCAGATCTAAGTGCACAACCTTCACATGGGGAATAGGGATGTGCATATAAATAAAACAAATCACTTATTTGTTTAATTAAATAAGTAAAAATTCTGATGTACAAGTACATATTTATTTAAATGATTAAAACATAATAAAAAGTGTCGGTGTGTGAAAATTAAACATAGGAATATAACTTTTCATAAAACCTATAAACATATTTTAAAAGGAGTACAGTGTTTCAAAAGTAGGTACCGCTCTACCAAACAAAATGCAAATTATAATAAACAGTTTAAGAAAATAATACAATACATACCTACCAAAATGTATGGAAAAAGCATAGATAATTTTGTATTTGACATTTGGTTGACACTCTTCACCGATGGCGACATCTACAATAAGCTTTGCCTGGCCAACCCCATTATGTATTGTGAAAGCATACATTTTGATTAATAAAAGTTCGGAGGTCATATCAATGTTTTTATTAATATTATTGTTATCAACATCACGAAAGACCAATATATCATTGGAAACGGCTTTATGAAACATAACGACACTAAAAAACTTAATTTTTATTTTCCATGAAATAAGTAGGTATAATAAATTAAAAGTTACGAATACATAAGAAAAACAGTGGAATTAAAAGAATTATCTGTTTACAAAATGATTGGATTCGAAATTAATATGTACAATATGAATGTATAATATTATTACGACAGGCATGCACATCACTAGCGCGTCAGTACCAAAACTAACAAAATGTACAGAAAAATAATATTATACACATACCTCAGAATTTGGTGGTTTTTTGGCAGGAATGACTTTATTATTTAGTGTGGAATACTCTTGGCCACTGGTTTTTAGTTTTTTTTTCGCATTTTGCACACTTCCTTTACCTTTTTGATGGCGTTTTACAAGCAAGCTCGCGACTGTCAACACACCATCGCCGGCTATTTTATATGGAATGTCAATGAACACTGTTGTGGCACTTAGACCATTTTAAAAGATAACATACCAATGGAGTTACAGCGATGCCAGACTTCATCAATTTATAGTATTTTTTTGAACTGCCTGAGGCACTTGGATCCTATTTAGGGTTATTGGCATCGGTACATAGAATACATTTCTGTAAAAACATCGTTTTCGATTTTTTGGGCACTTAGCGCCTTAATTAATACACGTATTCACTTGATTTCAACTTAAATATCTATTGGAGACAACTATTTAATAAAACTTGCACAAAATAGATTTTTAGGTTGTTAGGTTATTTTAATAATTTATGTTTATTTCCTAACTTTCAAACTTAACTTTGATGGAAATTAAAAAATGGAACTTTTGCATCTTTTTCCATCTCCCCTGGCATAAATAGTTGAAACAAAGTGCTGTTTATAATTTTTTTGCATATTAAGCGTGAAGCAGAATAAGTATATGTAAAAAATTTAAGGCAGCACTAAATTCAATCAAATGGATTTAAACCTAATTTCTATGAATTTTTCGCTAGAGGCATATTGCCTATGCATTTATATGGGACGGTTTTGATGTTTTCTGTTGTATCTTTAATATTATGTATCAGAGCATTTTCATCAAAGTTTGTACATGTTTTTCATTATGTTACTTTACGCTTTATTTTTATGTTTCCACCAATACTAGATTACTAGAAGTCGGGGATTTTTTTCAGTGCGGAAATTCTGGGACTAACTACCGTAATATATACTTCTCATTGCCCTGAATAATAATGTAGATTCATCAGTGAACATTTTCAATGCATCACTCGATAAATACAAAAGATTTTTGCTGGAGCATTTCATTTATGCACAAAAAAAAAGAATAACCAAAACTGTAAAACAGTTATATAATTGTTTATAATTTTATAAACTATTTCTGCATAAAAGCGCCTAAAAATATTGTTAAAAATAAATAAATCTGGTCGCGGAATCGAACTAACGGATACCACAAATGTTAAATGTGATTTTTTTCAATGTTGGTTGAAATTTACGTCAAAATTGTATATTTTCTAAAAAATTATATTATGTAAGCTTTTTGCGAAACCACCAAATTAATCTTATACGCCTAAAATTAATTACAAAATAAAATTTTGTTTCAAGAAATGTAGAAATGAGAAATGGTAAAAACACACTATCTTTGGATCTAAATAATTAATTAAAAATATATACAGATTCGACAGTTGTATTTAAGTGACTAAATAAAATAAATTGATAAATTTTCATGTTAAAAATATATAATTATCCAATATTCCATAATACTTAACCACTCAGAACATTAGAACGTCAAAAGACGTAAATATGATAATAGCTGTCAAGACATTAGAACGTCTTTTCACGTAAACGCGCGAGATTTTACAAAAATCGATTTATTTCCATCACTAGTATACGGATTGCCATGATTTAAAAAACAGAGTATCGATAATGAATAACGCTACGCGTCTGTATTCAACAATATCTATGGAATGTAGTGGTGCATTATAAGTCGATTGAATCTGTCATCTTGTTCGTTCATAATTTATTGCGTTTCTAAATAATTTATTAAAAATATTTTAGTTTGGACGGTTAATATTTTGAGGTGACTAATAGTTTTTAATTATATTTCTTCAATATATAAAGTGTTATTTCTTTATGATACTCAGAAAAAAGTACATTTTTCACAGCTTTGAAATAATGGTCAGCGATTTTTACATATTTTGACGTTTTCAGAAAATGTATATTTAGAAACGCAAATATTTACGTATAACAATATAATACGATAGTGAATTTCATAATCTTTCCAAAACATCTTTTAGAATGAGGCTACGTTTCCCAAAACGTGAGTTATGAAGCTTTTAACAAAACTCATAAATATCACAAATATTTTCACGTTTTGACAGATCGCAAAGGAACACAAAGTAAATAATAGTCTTTGTCCGAGAGGTTAACTTGAAAAAGCTAATCAAAATCGTGGGACATGACATAAATTCAATGTACAAACTTTGGCGAAAATATCCATTAGCGTTTTATAGGCTAAGAATTTCAACCTTTTGTTTAAAAAATTGTTTGAAGGATATCAGTTATATCACGTTTGGTAATGTTGTGCATAGGGTCTGTTTAAGGAGAGAATTGAATGAACTTGGACCTTTGAGAGACCAGTGTTGTAGGAGGAAGGAAACGCAAAAGCTAGCAGGTTGTGTCACAGCCGAGAATGAGTAAACAAAAAAACTTATTCTATATCTTATTCTTGTATGAATGTTAAGCACATATTGAAATACCGGCAAAACAAACACAGCATTCCCACTTGTCTTGAGTTCCACTGACTAGAATCTGTGGGGAGACGGATTTCTCGAGTTTGCACGGACTTGAGGGTTCTCAGGTATCTATGGGCTCCAGACCAGAGATGGCTACCAGGTCACAGTTGTGTACTATTGTAGTATCTGCAGGCTCCGTACAGAACTCCCGACTTCTGAGAAAAAACTAAATAATGCAGGCAAACATAGTGTTATCAAAAAAAAATTACAAAATATTTATTATTTGCCACATGTGACCACCTAATCGACAACTGAATGAATAAATAGACTGTTCTTACTGTAAATTTGTCAAAACATTTTTTATTTCTTTCTGAAATATATTAGTATTTAGAAGGGCAAACCTTATAAAATAGGCCATAGTTGATTGCGCCATACTAATTATTTAACCGTACAATAAAAAGTGACTGCAGTTTTTTAATTAATGAAAACACAATAAGCTTAGAGACAATTTTTTATGATCCAGATAGCTGTTAATAGCTGCCTTATTAAGTGAGTACCAAATCAAACTATGGTCCTGCCGCTAATAACTCTATTGTAACCTTTCTTTGATTTATGACCTCTCCTTCTGTTGCAAGGCTCTTTTAAGAGAAAGAGTGAGAGGTTATCATAAAGCTATCAGCGGTGAGCCTATATACTGATTTGAACTCAATATTTTTAATATTAAATTGGTAATTTTTAGATTAAATTAACGCAAAGTACAAAAGCGAGTAATAAACATTCCCAAATTAGATGCAATTAATTCATTCTTGTAATAATGCACTATATACAGGCCGATATTTTAATGTTCAGATAATAAACAGTTGATGGAAAAATACCAAAATAATGCAGTCTGAAGTATATATTGTAATAATATTACGTCTGTCGTTATCTGCCTGGTATAATGCTTATCTGGAAATATAAGTATCAGTCAAAAGTAGTGCTATCGTGCACAATACCATGGGACTATCAGAAAGATTTTTTGTCTGAAAGTTTAACTAGTGAATAGGCCAGAGTGATTTTTTTTGTTTTTAGAATTTCATAATTCCCGTATATTTAATCATTGACCCTGTTGGGTTTACGACAGGAATATAAGAATTTTACCACACTTTTTCTATATATTTTGCTAATATTTCACATACTTCTCTTATACACTTTTTCCATTATTCAAGAATAATAAATAGTTTTTCATGTACAAATGGTACTTTATAACATCACAATTAGTCGGTAACATATTGTATTTCAACTGTTTTGGTTCATCATATAAAATTCAGAACAAATCTTTTCTTGCGTTGGGTATTTTTAGGTAAATAAGTGTGGCATCAAAAAAATCGATGCATGGGAATGATTTTGAGTTTCACGCGCTTCGCGTCTCAGACAATTTGAGTTTCAAAATATTCTCCTGACGAAGGAAGGGATCTTCCGAAACCGGTAGAGTGAAAATAAAACTATCGTGGTCAAAAACAAATTTATGTGTTTTTATTATAAATTTGAGTTTGTTTTAACGGAAATCACTAGAAAGTGTTGCAAGAGCGAGAATCAATAGTAGAACACTAGCAATAAAAGTTACTTAAATTGCGCTTTGTGACGAGCCCTAGTAACATTGAAAAAAATAGTTTTTTGTAAATTTAGGGTTAACCGCGTCACCTGAAGATATCATCGCAGGTCAATAAAATTTTGGGTTTTTTCTCATGTAGTTTAGGGTCAATGATTGAACATATAGGGATTTTAAAAAATTCACTCCGGCCTATTGAGTAGCATTGTCAACCGCAAAGTCCGATAGCATGACAATTTTTAAAATCTGAATACAATAATGTTCGCACACTGCAGCATTAGTACTATGTAGTAGTCTTCTAAACTAAAATAAATCATATTTTTCACGTTAGATAGTATATCTAGCTGTCTCTAACTTCATAATGTTAAAGTGCAGCTATTAGCTTATCTTACAAGTTACTATCGGACAGACATCCATCGCCAACATTTATCTGCACATTATAATACTGAGTCTTACATTCTCAAAGCTAAAAACAATGTTTTAGCACCTAATTACACTCAGGGTCACAAAAATCGCACCTGTTGCAAAATCTTATGAGACAATGATTGTCTCTTTCGGGTGTGCAGCGTTCGTCGCCCTGATCCATGCCTCGGGATAAAACCACCAGTCTCTTGAAACCATTGGAAAATACGTCGAACGGAAAAATGGCTTAATTTTAGTTGCCGAGCGACATCACACTGTCGCATCCCTGATTGCAGTAGTGCCACCACTTTAGAGGGTTCGTAGGCAGTGGTGTCCATTTCAAGGGGTTATTTTCTAGCGCTAATTATTTATGTGCGTCTTCTTCAATGTTCGGATAGTGAATGACCTACATTTCACTTAAACTGCTCCTTTTATATCCCACGAAGATGACGCAAGTTGTCGCACCTGTAAAGAGTATATGCGCAGCATTTTTTTAACTCGGAAAATTTGTTTCATTTGCGAAATGAAACTATTATCTGATAAGAGGTCGTTAAATGTACTTTCAATTGATATCAGTATTGTTTGGGTTAGAAGATATGCGATTTTTGTGATGCCTAATGTAGTTTTACTGTCTATAAAAGAATTTCTAAAATAAAGTGAACTAGCCACCGTTTTAAATAAGACTTCATTATATCACATTATAAATTTATTAGTTGTCAATGATTTTTAAATAAAACCAACTGAAAATACAAACATTGAACACTTTAAACTTATTTTACTCACATAATATTATGTAAGTAAAGAAATATTATGTTTTAAACTATTTGTTCACTATATATATACATAAGATGAAAGCATTTTTAAGGCAAAATTATGTAACACAATAATTATAGAATAATGTAAAAATAAGGGTTTGTTATTGTTGTACGGACGCAAAATACAATTGAAAATAAAACTGCTGGTTTTTGCGTGGCTATATCCTAATAACCTAACCTAACCAAATAGAGCTTATGTCCAATATTCGCTAATTCAGTATCGCTCTGGTGAATGATCACCGTTCAGAATCGTAAAATTGCTTGAAATGGCATCAGCCCATAGACATATGAATATTAGTAGACCTGCCCTAAGTGATTAAAAGCGTATTATTCCCCACTCCCCATACCGGTTCCATTGGAGCCGGCTGGGCTCGCGTATGGCTTCCCGTGAATCTTGAGAATGTGACGTCATCATTCTTGTTCGAACTAGCATCGAGGCATCATCGGTTCATTTTACGAAATAACACAGCAAAATAGTGACTTGTACTATGAAAACTTGTAAAAATAGATGTGAAAAAGAGAATAAACCCAATTGTCGTATTACATTCCATATACAGTGGTGCCTCACACAACGAACTTAATTCGTTCCAGGAGCAAGTTCGTTATGCGAAAAGTTCGTTATGTGAAACGCGTTTTCCCATAACAATACATGTTAAAAAAAATAATTCGTTCTGTAGCATAAAATATGGTAAGATGACATAAAAAAAAGATAAATTTTTTGTTATTATTTTTATTTAGATACATCTAAAAACATAATGAAAAAAACACACATTTTTTAATTTTGAGAAATAATCGAATCTTGCACATCTTCATCCATTTTCCGCCGATGGTGCAGTGAAAAACCTGTCCAAAGTCGTTTGTTTCTCTCTTTTCTTCAACATCTGCCGGAAATAACGGACAAGAGTATCGGAGTACAGGTCGTTGATCCTGTTTGCTTCAGCGGAATCCGGATAGTGGGCATTGGTAAACTCCTGAACTGCTTTTCATTTGACCAGGATGTTCTTGATGTCAGCAGTTGGAATTGGTTGATTGTTTGATTGTTGCTCATATCATATATCATATAAAAAAAATGTTGAGTTTATCTTAAAAGGACGACTGCCGTGATACGTGTGCGATTTAATTCGTAATGAAGAACGATTGCTGCAATACGTGCGTAAGTTAAGCGTACTACGCAGTGACTAACGAGTCTAACGACTGCCTGCGCGGGAGGATGCAATTAATCGGCAGTGATCGTAGAAGATCGGGCGACTTCGTTGTGTGAAGCGAAGTTCGTTGTGTGAAGCGAAGTTCGTTGTATGAATCGTGAAATGAACGAAAAGGAAGTTCGTTGTGTGCAGCATTCGCTGTGCGAGGCGTTCGTTGTGTGAGGCACCACTGTATAAGCATTATTTTACTTTATTTTAAGCATATTCAACATCGTATAATATGGATCAGTTGTAGAAACATATTATACTATCACATCGAGACACGTCTGGACGTGAAACACAAAGCTGGTTGGTTGCTGGGATGTAAATTATGAACATTTATAAAAGTGTCTTAACTAAATACATAAACGAAATATTCGACTCTGAAAATATAAGAAATTTATTTTGCCGAATTTGGACTTTGCGAATTTGTTCATAACGTGGCGAGTAATTTGCGCTCCCATGTAAAAATGTCTATTCATTCAAAAGCAGATTTTACTTTTAAGAGTTTATAGTGATTTGTTTTTGGGGTGTTATGCCGTGTTTCGCTACCTCCTTCTTTAGCCAACGTTTCGGACAGCATTGCAGTATTCATCATCAGGGCAGATGTGTAATCTGGTTACATCTGATTAGATCTGCCCTGATGATGGACACTGCATAATACCCCAAAAACAAATCACTATAGGGTACTCCCCTACCTTCTCTTCTCCATCTGCTTCCATTTCTCACTCACTTCAGCCTCACAACATACCCCAAATGGGGATGAATAGTCCCACTGGTTCCGGCAGTTGGGACCCTTGTGCAATATATGTATATATATATATGTGAAGAAGAATATAATGAAGAGGAGCGCAGTTGGGTTAGGTTAGGTTGAGAGGCGATTGTGGTCATGTTAACATGGCCACGCAATAAACTTTTAACAGTTTTATTTTGTATTTGTATACACAACAGTCATATACTGAAATAAGTAATAACATAAATAGAACAAGGCCGGCCCTATGCGGGCGCAATTGACGCCAAATTGCCAAGGCGCTGATAATACCTAACACCTAACGGTCCTTAAACATGGCCCTTGATATTATTTTTCATAAAAACGGCGCTACACAAAAACACCTTGGCGTCTACTGTTTTTGACAAGGGGCATCAAAATTTTACTGGCGCCAAGCGCCGTTTAGCTCAGGGCCGGCCATGATATAGTGAAGGTTTTGAAATGTTAGCAAGAGTTTTAGAAATATGTATTACATTCCGTGTGTTGTGTTTTTCAATCATTTTTACGATTGAACAATTTAAAAATGTGTGCTTTATAATTTGTTAAATATGTAAACAAGATTTTTATCTTAGATCATATCATATTTTGGTTTGTGTTGAAGATTTTGATTGAATTCAGTATTGATTTTTGTTATATAAAATATGTTAATAATTTTTGAAGATTTCCACAATTATAGTATTTAAATTATGTGTATATTTTGTGTACCTGTATGTAAGTTCTTTGGCTAAAGTGAAAAAAATTTATTTTCCCTAATTATACTGTCTTTTGTATGTTTAACTGAAATTATTTTACAAGACACAAATTTATAATTAGTGGGAGTTACGCTTCCAAAGTTCTATACAATTAATTATTTGTAATTTTTCCTTATGTTTCTGTATATAATATATTATTATGAATTAAAATGTTTTACCATTTACAAAGCTTTTTTTTATAAAATTGATTCCCCACCATCGACCAAGTATTATTATAGGGCGTTTGAACCTTAATATTAACACCAAACCAAAAATATTGGTTCTAGAAAATATTTATCAAAACGAAAGTGCATTATCTCGCAGTGGAAATATTGGAAGAACAAATTATAAATATTGCCGTTAAATAAAAAAAAAAAGAATTGCTTTTTACACTATGATACCGACTGGTCTGATCACCGGCCGAAATCTTGCGTAGTCGCTGCTGAAAATCTACCTGCAACTATTTTTAATGCTCCGCAACAGCCTAATAACATAATATGGAGAAGGAATAACAACAAGAAAATCAATTAATATACATCTGTGGACAGAGGCGGATTTGCCCTTAGGCCTATGTAGGCCCGGGCCTAGGGCGGCCAGATATTAGGGGCGGCCAATCGTGACAAAAAAGTCACAGATGATAACAAGAAATTACTAACTAAGAAAGTACCTACCGCCCGCCAAGACCTGGACAAATCTCACCCCATGAACCATGAATGATAATGGCAGGAAAATTAAAACGGTTTTGACCCTAGGAACTTACTGAAAAGTTTGGATACTCCTGGTCAATATGATGGGTACTGAGAAAGGGGCGGCTACATGGTCTGGGGCCTAGGGCGGCCAAGACTGCAAATCCGCCTCTGTCTGTGGAAGAAGCACTACTTGGTGTAATCAATCAAAGACACTCCGAATCTATTTGTGATTCAGATTCTATATGTAACAAATGCGACCATATACAAAACATGGACAATATATACACAGACATCGTGGAAGCCATAAGCTGCCAATATTGTAATTTATCAGAAGAACGATCAAAGCAAACCAAAAACACATTGTCACATTGTCGGGTGGAATCAACAAGTTAAGGAACACTACGAAAATTCCAGATCGGCGTTGATGGAGTGGATTAAAAATGGGAGACCATTACATGATCCCATTGGGGTGCAAGAAAACGGAAAAGGAAGGAGTTCAAAATAGCCCTTAAACACTTCCAAAGCTCTTCCGAACAAGGAAAGATGGATGATATCGTAAAATCACTTGAGACAAAGCAGTTTGCCCAATTCTGGAAGAAAAGCAATAACCTGATCAAACCAAAAACTCAAATCACCAGCCAAATTGTTAAGTCCGCAAACATGTAGAAAATCGCCAAGGCCTTTAGAAGAACCTTTGCTGATATTTCCGGAAATGAAGTACCAATTGTCCCTGATATTATGGAATATGATGGACAAAACGTTTACCTCTCTGAAAGTAAAATATTGAAGGCCATCACAAGCACTAAGGCCGGTAAACCTTCGGGACATGATAGTCTAAGTATGGAAAACATAAGGTATGGAGGTAGATACATACCTAAACTACTAAATATACTGTTCAACGCAATCCTTAAACTTAACTACATATCTTCCGGGTGCAATGCCAAAAAAAATTATAACTCTAATCCTGAAATCTGGAGAGCCTGACAACTCCACCAATTACCAGCCAATATCCTTAGCAACCATAAACTTCAAGATTATTTGAAAAGGGTAATTCTAAATTAAATATACGATAAATTTAATCTCTAAAGATAACCAGATGGGCTTTAAATGTAGATTATCCACTAATATGGCAATATACACTGCAAAGCAAATAACAGCGCTTCCTAGATGTAAGTAAAGCCTTCGACAGGGTCTGTCATATGGGAGAAATTGAAAGCTAGGAATATACCTACCATATGTATAAACACACTATCCCGATGGCACTCCCAGCAGTCAAATGTTGTACGGTGGGCAAGTACATACTCCCAGCTGATATACTTGCGGTCAGGAGTAAGGCAAGGAGGGTGTATGTCCCTCATATTTGATGTATAAATGGACAAGTTGTCAAGTCACCTGGACATCAGAGCGGGCTGTCGTATTAACAATGTATGCATAAACATGATCCTCCTAGCCCCGTCGATCTAGGGATTGAGATTACTGCTCAATATTTGTGAAGAATATGGAAAACAGCACAATATGATGTACAACCCGAAGAAGACGGAATTGATTGCGTTCCACCACGGAAAAATCCAGATACAAGTAAGATGCTCCCTGTACACCTTAACGAGGCAAGAATAAATACATGTACGAACGTAAAATACTTGGGGCACATTATTAATCAAGACCTATAGTACGATGGCGATATCGAACGAAAAAGGAGAGGCCTAAGCACAGTGTCTAATATGATTGCCCGCAGATTTTGCAAATTCCTGTATGCTTGTGAGACATGGTGTCACTACCGAACATTTTCGATGTAATGACTCCGAATCCAATATAATGACACCAGTAGAATCATATTTGGATATAGAAGATACCGCAGCGCATCGATAATGCTCACGGAATTAGGACTAAATGGATTTGTCGGCCTGATGAGACACCGGGTCACTGGAACCAGGATGCGGCTAATGGCCTCTGCCAACATGGTGGTGGCCGCAGCCTACCAGCACCAAATGCCACTCCTGAGTGAGCGCTGGGCCCAAGCTCACTCAAGACCACGCCATGCATACTTGTCCTTGATTGATAATTTATTTTTCTTCATCTATTTTTGCATTTTCACATTTTCATATCTTGTAGCAATTCAATGTTGCCCTGCTACGATTTCATAATTATTATGTGACGTATGCACACTAGGCCTTCTAGAAGGGAGCTCGAGACGGACGACACGACCGGGCAAATTCAGTACCAAACGAGCAGCCGGCTGGCGACGACGCGATTCAGGACTGACACGAGCGAGCGCTCCGAACGACATTCTACCGGGCAAGGCAATGACGCAGCAGCTTGTTTAACGTTTTTCTCTGGTCATCGTTTTGCTCCAAATCTAAATTTAACAACGCGTGATGTGTTGTTTGGCGCCCTCCTCTTATTAAAACAGGTCAGAATATTATGTTTTCACACAATGTCACACCAATTCATTTGCTGCCAATTTTAAATAATGTCAGTGCGCCCAGTACTTAGTACTGACGCTCACCCCTGGGATGTAAAATTTTATTTTGTTAATTAGATCTCTTGCTCTTGCTCTTTACGTTGTGTAATAAATGCAATGTTGAAATTCTTAATTCTTTTATTATTGCAATCGTAACAACCCGATGTTGGTTCCCTTTCAGATTATCACAATGACGCAATGTGGTTATAATATTTAACAATAGTTAATTTTTATCTGCCACAATGGCGACCCAGCGTGGTTTCTAGTCGTTACAATCTATTGTAAAATAAATGTGTATATTATGGGACTTGTGGAATTGCATCCTGGAATAAAAATTATTATTATTATTTACCTTTTGTTGATCTGAACGGAATAAATTCATCACAGCATGAATATCTATGGGGTATGAATATTTTAAAAATATACATACCCCATAGATTGCTTCGAGGCAGCGTATTAATTAAAATAACAATTGATAAAAATCTTTCATTTCTTTCTAGCAAAACTACATAACGCAACAAGTTACGACAATACTTTTGCTATAAAATTAACGATCTTCGCTGGTTTTGCGTATGTTTTGGTTGGCTCCAGATGATTGGGTTATTCTATTGTTATTATATATCGTTGGTTTACACAACTCTGTGAAAAAGAGGTTTCTCTTATTATGGGGAGAAATTCTGGGTCTTGAAGAGGTCCATGTTATGAAAAGGCGGAAACAAACGCCAGCAAGTCATGCAGCAAATTGTACCACAGCAAACTTGTACAAATTAATGTTGGGCAAGCTTTTGATGCATTTACCGCCTGTATTCTGTTGCCGAAGGGATCAAAAATGCTAGTTCTTCAAAGCAACAACATTTAAATACCAGTAGAACAAACACAGCTTTCACACCTCATCTAAAGCAGTGAATGAAGAATAGAGATCTACCACCTCACTGTCATGGTAGGTATGGACATATAGGGTTATTATTGTAGAATGGTAAGAAACATGAGAAAGGAAGATCGAGAGGATTATCTGGGAGTTCAGATTTTGCCATAATTGATATCATTGCGAAGAAAGTAGATGTTTAGAACACAGTATCCTTTTCTGCCCTGATTTCTTTTACTAGTCTTCACCTCAAACACAAAAAGAAATTTTTAAAGTACCTCCCCCAATTAGGTTACTGTTTATTTTTTTGTAGGTTAGTATTTTACTATGTAGTAAAATAACCTGTTTGAAAAAGCAGTTGTTCTTATCACGACTTCTAACCACACATGCAAGTTGTAAACATTTTTAATAAAAGTGTATTTATCTGAAGTGACCTGCCAGGTAAGTATGTTTTCTGTATGTTTGCAAGTAATAAAATTAGATAGAGCCCAGGAACTCATTAACAAATTGTGCAGTACCCTTTAGGTGATTTTTCACAAAAACGGCGCTATAAAATTATCCATTTTTTATCATTATGCTTTAATGCTGTGGGGCCCCAAGGTATTTGTTGTTTTCTTCTTTTTGAATGTTCACAGTGCAATATCTCAATGGTTATGGTTTTTGTAATAAAAAAAAAATCTTGAAGGGAGATAAAAAATATTACAAGTAGGTACCTACCCAAATTTCTTACTTATATTGAAAAAAACAAAATACTGTTTTCAACCTACCACAGCCACGATTTGTACATTTTTTTCATATATATATAACATTTGGGGAGGGGGATATCAGGGGTGATGAACAATTATTTATAGTAAAATTATTGATTTTATTAAAATTAAATTAAAAAGATTAAGTTTGTTTTCATATAATGGTTTCCACCACAAATTGTCAGTATCAAAAATAAAAATATTTCTTACACGTCCATCTTAACGGATAAATGGAAAAAATAAATAATATTAACACCAAAGTATTTTTTGAATTCTTTATTTTCATTTTTAAATGTTATAGCACTTTATAAAATAACGTTTACAGTTAAGATGTCACGACCAACACAAATGATGGGGTAAACTATAAAACCGAACAACTTTTTAACACTAAACCCTAACTATTATGTTCATATAGACCTAGGAAAGTACAATCCACTCCAAATCGTCCCTTATTGCAACATCCGCACCACATTCAAAAACCAAAATTATACGATTTCACTAATCAACCATTAAACAACAGTGTTGCCCACAGCAAAAGTCGCCTGTCAGTGTTGCCGACGTGAATAAATCCTGTTTTATAAAAATGGCAACTCACCGATAACTTTTAGTTTTATACAACCTACAAAACACTACCAATTCTAATCATAACCATACTCCATTCGAGTCAAACTTTTATCAATAATTTATTGAAATCGTCTTAAACACTACGCCAACAGATTATTCTTTATTTTAATAAGACTTTTGAAGTCACCGAACAAACTATTTTTAATCTTTTTTCTAAACATAATTTCAATTATTTCCTAAACCTTAAAAAAACCTTCACTGCGGCAACACTGATACGAGACAAAAATAAAAGCATAATCATAGCAACATTAATTCTTTTAAAAGCGGTTCTCAAAGGGAACGAGTCATGCAAAAAGAATCTTAAGCACTGGAAATTGATAATAATCATAAAACATAATTTCAGGAGATGTTAAATTGTGATTTTTGTACTTTTTTTTGTTATTTTGTGTACAGTTATAACTAATGTAGCAAAATGTTGAAAAGTAACAATCTTCTTTGGCATTTTACCTGCATTGAGATACTAAAATAAGAAAGCAGTTGTTTTAAAAAAGAGCATAAATTCAAATGAAAATTATGATTAATTTGAAAACACGACCCGTTTGACGAAAACGCAATACCCATAAAACAGAAAAGAACATCCAATATTTACTATGTACCTATTATTCAATCGGCTATTTTAATGAAATTACTACATACTCAAGGGTCAAAAACGGCTTGTAGAAAAACGTTTTGTAAGGAAATATTACGACGGTCCCGAAGAACAATGTCGGTTGTGCAAATCGGTAATTTTCCAGTAGAGCTGTTTGAAGTTTCATTTCTGCATTTTTACTGTTTCTGATAATATATTTTTTTTAATTAAATAAATAAGGGTTAATGAAAAATGTCAAACAACACTATATTTTTTTGATCTCAAAAACAGTAAAAATGCAGAAACCAAACTTCAAAAGATCTACTGCAAAACTACAAGTTTGCACATCCGACATTGTTCTTCGGGACCGTCGATTTCAAGCAACAGATTGATTGAATTCTAGAACAATACTGCCATGGTAAATAAAAACACAGTGTCTTCTTTCAGAGTCTCAAGGAATACGCTGTGGTTTTAGTTACCGCGGCAGAATATTAACCCTTCCTTGGCGGTGCTGTGTATATTGATTTGACATGTCTATAATTATTTCACATGTCTCTGTAAATGTACTAAAAACAGAGTTCATATTTTAGATGTTTCTCAGCAATACATTTATCATGTTGAATAAAAAGTATTTATCGAACGCAACAGAAAATAATTGAGAAAAAATTCGTTAATATGTAGAAGTATGTCGGCGTGAGTTGATAATTTGCCGAGCGTGTGGGTTTTCGTTCACCGTGCCACAATGTGCATTTGTCAATAGTAGCCGGTAGCCTACCGGTAATGAATGTATCATGCGTTTTATTTGTGGCTGATTTTTTTTTCCTCATTTTCAGCACTGATACAATATTTGACATAATTTTCACATAAAATGATTTACGTAAGTAATAAATGTAAACTATTAATTTTTATCCAACTTAGAAATGACAAAATTCTAAATGTGTACCGGAATACACAGCACCGGAGTTCGAGGGATTTCCTAGCATCGTAAGGTAAGGGTTAAAGACGTTGCACAAACATTGAAGAATGACACATTTCAGATTTCGGGATTAAATATTGGTTTATGTTCATAAATAAAACAGTTCAAATAAGCACCACCAGATGGCGGATACGTGTGGTAGAAAACTGTTTTACCGTTGAACAATGGTGAGATAGTAGAACTATTAACAGGACACTGTCACCTCACGCACACTGGACACGTGCAGCTGTTGGGGGTGGAAGCACAGATGGGAAGGTTCAGATACCTGAGGAGTTGAATATTATATTGATGGGAACCAAGAGACAACCCAACACACGATGACAACAATGGTGAACTTTATTAACCTGGGAATGCCAAACTAAATGGGAGCTACGCAGTCTGCCTCCTTATCAGAAATAATATCCCAGAGTAATTACTACAGTTAGGTAGCTCCGAAATCAACTTCTTCGAATTACCCACATAGACATGCCCTAACGTAAAATCTAGATATCATTTCGATTAGCTGGAGGCTAACACGACACCCCACGATATATTTTTGAATATATGCCATTCAACAGTAATTGCACAACAGCTTAAATAATTTTTATTGAAATTGTATGGAAGATTTTATTTATTATATAGTTAGTTCTTTCTGAATGATTTAAAACTATTATTGTAAATCTTACAAATCTGTCAATATAAATCTGTCATTATGTGCCATACACAAATTAATATCTGCAAATGTGTAACTTTTTATGTGACCGCCAAAAGAGTTCTGTAACGTGTAATAAAACCGGGGGAACAATATCGCCACCTGATTGGGCGAAGTTTTGAGGAGGGTTAAGTAAGGGGCTGTAGGAAGTGATTTGCTAATAAGCCTCTTGAAGAGGCCTGGATTGGATGAGGAATGAAAGACTTCTAGAGAGAATCATTCAGAAATTAAACTGTAATGACTTTAGCTGTGTTTAATCACCAGATACTTTCCAACCTTCCTCTCCATTATCTCCTTCCCATCATAATAATTAGCGAATGCCAAAGTCCCACTGGCTACGTGCAGTTGGGACTCTTGTGCAATATTCACATAAATCCTGATCCTGATTATTTATAATAATATGTTTGCAATAAACATTGCAAATTTAATGTTTTGTCTTGTAAAGTAACAAATTTGCAATTAGTATTTTACATATGGCATGCTGAATTAGGGCTATTATGTATTACTATATGCAAATGTTTTAATACATATTGAGATACAATGAGAATTATCTATGCGTATAGATAATTCTCATTGTGATTCAAATTCACCTTCGAATTTAGTACAGTAACTTTAAGAAATATGGCAGACGATAAAGATATTGATAAAAATACGACAACGGAAAGAATATTATAATAAATATGTGATATTAAATCATTACATTTGATAATCGGACTTTTTCACCAATAGAGCAATCCCAGTTCTCTGCCGAATGCCCAATTTGCCTTTCAAACAACTCGACTACCAGAACTTCTTGACTAAAGAATCACTCAACTGCCAAACCACTCGACTGCCAAATCACTCGACTGCCAAATCACTCAATTGCGAATTACACAATTATAGAAATACTCATCTGCCAAATCACTCGACTGCTGAATCACTCGACTGCTGAATCACTCGACTGCTGAATCACTCGACTGCTGAATCACTCGACTGTTGAATCACTAGACTGCCAAATCACTCGACTGCTGAATCACTCGACTGCTGAATCACTCGACTGCTGAATCACTCGACTGCCAAATCACTCAATTGCGAATTACTCAATTATCGAAATACTCGTATGCTAAATCACTCGCATGCTGAATCATTAGATTGCCAAATCACTTGACTACTTAATTACTCAATTATCGAATTGCTCGTCAGCCAAATTGCTCAACTGTGAATTACTCGATTACCGAATTGCTCGATTTGTCTGCCAAATTGATTAACTTATTACTGAATTGTTAAGACTTTAATTAACTCGAATGCAAAATTATTGTGGCAACTGACTTTGTCTAAATTAATCATCTTCTTTTGTCCATTCCCGAGATACGGAAGGCGGTAAAATAAATAATTAAATTAAAGCAGTTTCGAAAATAAGTAGTTATTTTCCGAACAGACTGGAATTTAAAAAAAAAACTTTACGACGCATTTCCAATGTACAATTATTATCCTTACCATGCGGTACCATACCAAAAACATCTTAAAAATATCAACAAATGTGCGTTAATTATTTTGTCATTCTAACAAACCGGCTGCCTCTTCGAACTCCAACAATTTACACAAGCATTCAGAATGGGGCGAGAAAAAAAATTGTGTAATTAAAAACAAAACTAGTTTTATAATACAACTTTAGGCCAATAATGATACAAGTGCCTTGAGATCGGCACGCGAAAATGCACTTTTACTGGTAAATAAAGAACATTTTTGTGTTGTACTAATTTTATATACCCCAATCTTTAAATAAACTCAACGAATATAATTATTTTTAATTGATTTATCCTAAACACAAAGCAAATTACAAATAGCATTCCGTCAATACTAAATTTCAGTCTGAAACTATTATCTCCGTTTCGGGTATGTCTTTTGCAAATCAAATAGATTTTTTTTTTAAATAAAAAAATGTTAACATAATTTTTTTTATTCAATTATGTATTAAAAATAATGGCAAGTTATGGCTGCAGAATGAGAAATATTCACAAATAAATGGGAGAACAGAAAGAGATAGAAAGAGACTGTGTTATTTTATTAACAGCAAAAAAATATGTAAATTAAAATGGACGCTACTGGATTTAAATTAATTGTTCGTAATTCTCCACAGCTACTAAAAATAATTTTATTTTGAATCAACAGATGGAAAAACTTATCTATGCAGTTGCGAGTGTTGATTATCTAGATACAAAATATCATTAGATGTCAGAAATTGTTTGTTTGTTGTTCCTCTTTTTGCCTTTTCCTCGTTGACATGTTAGCGAGTAGCAGAAGGAGTTAAGTATGTATTCTTTATTTGATTTGCACAGAACGCTACCACAGATAACAATTCTAAAAACAAATACTTGGGAAGATTAACACGTTGAGTACCTACCTGTCATTAATCAAAAAATAACACATCAATAATTAAAATTTAAAAAAAAAAACTTCTATTTTACATAACTAATATTTTACAACAATAATCATCACTATTATTTATAATATGATGGCGAGACCTATAATAATATGTTCAATAATTAAATATTATTACTACGTAAGTTTGCCTTCAGTTACATTACATTATATATGTATATATATACAATTATTACATTTTGAACAATTAAATGTTCCTGAAGCTATGACAATAATAATAATAATATTTACATAGAAATATTTTGTCTATGGAGAATATTTTGTTACATTACAACTACATATTACTTTATACTTCCATAGCCAAGATTTTTTTAATCTTACAATTATACGGTTTACATTATTTATTTATTCTTTACAAAACTTTTGACTAGAACTGAAGATTCACATAAAGTAGAAATTCACAACATTCCAATTTCAAACTGCCACAGAAAAGAACTAATCAATTTCTACAAATTAAGAAAGGTCACAAAGCGGAACATTTTTTGAAAAGTCACAAATAGAACATTTTTTAAAAAATGGTCATATATTCAATTTTTTTTTTTCAAAATGTGACCATAGAACATTTTTTTAAATAATGGCAAAAAACAGAACAATTTCAAGCAAATGTATGGGGAACATTTAAAAATAGATGTTTTAATTTAATATGAATCAATACAAGAGTTTCACAAGCGAACCCATCGCTTTCAGGAAACGCACTTATACTCATAAAACATAACATTATTTAATTTCTTTTGTAACTAGATACAAAGTTAATACACAAACCCATTGTTAATACGCTTATAAAAAAAAAAATTTTCCTTCAACAATGTAATCGTCGCGTAGGTAATTAATTACTTTTAGTACTTACAACAAGACCTCGAATCCTCTAAATATATTATTAATCGGTCAAATTTATTTTTTATTTAAACTCGTCAAAATGTTATTTGTCCGATTACGACAATAATATTTTGTCACAATTTAACATTTAAGAGAAAATATATTATTAAGTTGCATTTATCACGAATCAAAAATAGACGGTAAAATCTTTTCAAGTTTAGTAATTTTTCGAGTTTTTTTCCAAAAATGCCGAGTGATTGTAACGATTTTCATACGAAAATTATATAGTTGTTTAACCTTTTCAATACTGGCCTTTTATTTATCCCGACGCGCAACACGTTTTGACGCAAAGTATGCGATTTAGTCAAACTTTACGGATCATAAAACATCCGTTGCCTACGGGAATAGCCGACGATGTGTGACATCCGCACAGATCAGGTTAAATTATCGACACAATATTTATTTATGATCTGGTCTTTTTAGGCCACGTGCACACGATAATATTGTCAATATTTTTAATATTGACAGTAATTACAAGCTATAATACATTCGTGACGGAAATATGTGTAGGTGAATTTCTGCACATTTTCAAATCTGTCGATAATATCGCACTGACAAATATTGTATGCAGGTGAACATAACATCACAAAGAACTAGATTTGACATAGCTAGAAAGATGTGCACTGTTAAGATCTCATTAACAGCGGCCATCTTCAGACAACTTCATAAAGACACAGCATTGACATGACAATTTCAAAACATAGTACGTTTTCAGCAGTGATAAAGTCATGACTTCAATTCAGTGGAATTCTTGTGATAATAATAATTATCTTGTCATAAAGACATAGTGTTGACATGATAATTCCACGAGCACACATAATAATGACATGGCTTTATCATAGCGACGAAATCAGAGCTAATAAAGAAAAAAACTTTCGTTAACAATATAGTTTCAACTCGGCGCACACTAAACCTTGTGTGATAAGAACAAGGGTATCATGGAGCACCTTAGTCATAAAGACATAGTATGGACAGTAATTGTGATAAAAACATAGTTTCTACGATATCAGCATAGTTTCAATTCGGTTCACTTGGTGTGATAATAACAAGATTATCATGAAGCATGGTGTGATAGTCATAATAAAGATCGGCTTCCACGATACCGGAGTATCTTCAATTCAGTGAGCAGTGGGCGGGGGTTTCCTCCGATTGCGCCCCTTGCCGGGTGGGGCCGCGTGGGGCTGCGGGGAAGGGGGTGGGCAGCAGTGACAGGAGCGACGGGCCTGCCCCGAACCCCGCAGCGAGGCCCGGCGACCCAGAGGGGCCTCTTCAGGAGTGGAGCTGCCAGTCGGGGAGTGGAGGATGGAGCCACCTGATGGAAATTAAAAATTATTACTGATTTTGTATAGTTTTATTATTTATATTAAGTTAATTTAAGAAATGTCTGTGTCTGCTCATAAATGTGGCCGGCTTCGTTACTATTGTTAAAACAGACCAGAATTGAGAAGAAATGTCAATGCTCGAATGGAACATGTTCATTCTCAAAGATGAGAAGAAATAGAAAGATTAATTTTCCCTAAATAATTTAAATACAGTATTCTCTCACTAATCCGCCAACAAAAAACTGTGCAAGTGTCAATTAGTGAAAGCAGCGGATTACAGTGCATACATAATAAATACGCTAAAATAACAACAGGTATACACAACTATATGCTTCTCCCTTTAACACATGTTCTTGCATTCCTCCACCCAATTACTTTTATTTCCTGTCCCTGTCTGAGTACCTACATTCAGTGACATTGCAACAATTTATTTAAACATGATCGTTCTGTTAAGAAAACCTGTGCAGTGTACACGTTAAGTGTTCCCTCAGTGCATTTTAATTAAGTCCATTACGGAGCTTGTGTAGTGATGAGCAAGAAGTGACCCTCAAATCCATAATATCAATCGAAAATACCATGGGTAACTCAGAATCCTTTCCAATTCTAACTGTTAACCACAGCTAACCCAATAGTTGTGTCAAATATTGATTACAGTCCACAATAAGATCACAAACTGATTCGCATACAAAACTGCGACTACAACAGGTATTTGGTGAAAATAAACACCACTATCAAATGTACAATTTTTGATTTAAAGTTAAGGTGTCATGTTTATTCTTGTGAGAAGATATGGCAGAACGAAACAAAGAGGAACACATGCGAGAGTCGCTAGAATTGCCGACGACTAACCGAAAATTGTTAAAATGAAAATAATTATCCTCGGTGACGGTAAAATAATCAGCAGAAGCAAGCTAGACGGCGGTATAGTAACTGAGAGTGTAAGAGTATCATAACCCAACCTGCCGGTGTACAAAGCTTGTCGCTCAAGTCTAGGCACACAGCAGACTACTGAATTTAACGTGCGAATACCGGCAAATCATAGAGCTTGATTTTGTGCTGTCAATTAGTCTAAATTATACAGATTATAGTAGTTGTCAGGTAAAACAGTGGCGGATTACTGAGAGGAGAGAACCGTATACAGACAATTTAGCATTGTAAAGAGACCCAGTTGTATCGAGGGATGAAATGTAATATCAGTGTTAAGCACATGCACATGTCTTTTGGAAATGCACCTCATTAAGAGTAACCTCCATTGAATTACAGGTAGAACAAACACAGTATTCCCAACTGATATCTATATTCCAGAGATTAAGATATTGGAGTTTATTACCCGGTGTTAGGCGCTATAGTCTGAATTATAATAAGACCTCATTCAAAATAAACAAAAATGACTCACTATTCTGTTTGGTCAAGATGTTCACGCCATCAGAGCTGCTCGTCTCAATTTCGGCTCCCATGTTAATCTCGGCACTCAGCGATCTCGGACTCAGAACCCTTCTCATCCCAGAACTCTTGAGGCTCCGTCCCCACGTCCTCCTCGAATTCGGATCCTCCCCGTCCGGACTCGTCGAACTATTGGAATCATTATGTTGCGGAGAGTTGTTCAATTCCGTCTTCCTGTTTGTGACCTCTTGTCCACTGACATTTGGCAGATTGCCCGTCAGTGCGCTGTGCAAAATCGGGCCGTCCGCTGCGCTTGAATTATTTCCAGACGTTTTGATTACGCTGCTCAATCGCAATGGCTTGTGCGTCTCTGTGTTGAGTCCGCCGATACTGCTGCTGTCTGTTGAGTTTGTTTCTTCGCAGCTAGCGGGACTTTTACAACACTTGTTGCTGTCTTCTGATGAGAAATCTAACAAGTTAGTCGGGCCGTGATGCGGTAGCGGTTCTTCCGATTGGTTAGAATTTGAATTGGACTCCCAAAACAATTCGCTGTGTTGTTCTGGTGAGGAGCAAGTTAAAGCGTCGCGTCCGTCTCGTTCCATCATTAGTGATTTGAGGATCATAGCATCGCCAGGTCGCGTATTATCATTACTACTATCCATTAGAAAAGAGCGCCCGTTTTGTGCAATGCTCGGGGAATTCTGATCTTTGCCGATTTCCTTGTTGTTCAGATCGCAATTCAGCATTTGTTCTTCGTTAGCATGGCGGATAACTTGCGCGACGTTTCGCTGTATGATATTAGAGGCGATGCAACCGGGGGACTGTGCTAGGCTCACATCTCTTGCGATAGTAGAGTTTAGCATTCCGTCCAGGCGTTTGTTGTTGATGAGGCCATCCTTGCCTTCCATCGAGTCGGCGCCTTCTGAGTTTTCATCGGAACTCTGTAGCGATGACATGATGTTGAGGGCCCGTCTCGGCAGACCTACCATGGAGAAGTGTGCAGTCATCTTGGTGGGCTGGTAGGGCATGCCGCTGCTTCCGACGCCCTCGATGACGCTGCGGACGACCTCGTTCTTTCTCGTCAGAGTCGTCCTAACACCGGACCTTTTGGCGGCCAGCCCTCGAAAGGTTATCTGCCGAGAGCAAGTTTCTATTTACAAATTACCCAACAGTTAATGAAAAGTATAAAACATTGTAAATTATACAAATGGTGTGAACAAACTATCTGTGATAATATAATTACAAGGCACCAAAGCAAAGCATAAAGGTGGTATTGCCAGGTGACAGCATCTTCCAACCAACCAACAAACATTTCAAGTGAGAATTCAAATTGTGAGTTATTTAATTTAAATGAATGTAAAACAATAATAATAAATAGTTATTAATATCAAAATAGGGGAGAGGAGAGAAAGAAAATAAATAAATCCCAATATTTGGCATAAATACTACTACTAGATTTTTGGAAATCTTTTAGGAGCCAAAAAACTGTTTTTTTTTGCCCCATTAATGAAACATTTAATAAAATGTATCAGCTTCCGGCAAAAATTCCAAATATGAGATATGCCTGTTTTGGCGTAAATACTACTACTAGATTTTTGGAAATCTTTTAGGAGCCAAAAAACTGTTTTTTTTTGCCCCATTAATGAAACATTTAATAAAATGTATCAGCTTCCGGCAAAAAATTCCAAATATGAGATATGCCTGTTTGTTTTGTGGGCGACAAAGTGTCTGAAGGATCAACTGTCTGGGGGATGAGGCATCATGGAATAATATTAAAGCGTGGGATCGGATTTGAGTGAAGACATACACAAGCAAATATAAATAAAATCATAAATACTTACATCCTCTGCGTCGTCCCCTCCGATCTCAATCTCCCCGCTGTGAAAGGTTGTGTTTGGGTGCATCCTGGCAAACTCCTCCTCCTGAATGGCGGGGTGTTCCTCTCTCAGAAGTGGCGGTGCAACTGTCTGACTTGCCGCCACCGAAGAGGTGAGCAGGAGTTGCTGTTGTTGTTGCTGTTGCTGCTGTTGTTGTTGCTGTTGTTGTTGGAGTTGTTGTTGCGTGTTGCCGTCTTGCGATTGGTCAAATTGCGAGGACGGAGAGGCGGCAAACAAGAGTTCGGCCTCCGGGAAGAGGTCCGATGCGGAAGGGGAGTCGACACCAAGATCTTCACACTCTTCGGATAGTGATTTCTGAAATGAAACAAGGTTTGCATCTTTTAGAAAAACTATTAAACGCTAGCCTTTTCAACACAATCTATCTTTGTCACTTGTCACTGTGTTTATTGAGTCAGTTTGAGCCGTGATGAGGAGATGACGTTGGACAAATGTTGAATACTCCGGTTGCTGCGGTGATGTGGTATAGGCGGTAGTTGGCGACGGCGCGTTGAGACCGAACTCGATGACTGTCAGGCACTGGCGATCTGGGGAATCAATACTCCAGTGTTGGCGGGAAGGCCGAAGGTGCGGCGGACCTTGTAGGCAGTGGAGCGGGAGCGGCGTAGACCAGTGAGGATGCTGCGTGTCCTCGTGGTGGTCATGGTGGCGTGGATGAAGCGCTGGTCAGAGACGCTGGAACCAGGGCGCTTGTAATCCGTGTAGCGCTGGCCAGGGACGGCGATCTGGGGCAAGGCGCTAAGATGATGTCCCGATAGAGTCCATGATTGTACGGGCGAAGCCGGGTAAATTGTCCTTCGCACAAGGGTGCGCGAATTATCACTCGTGAAGATTTATCCACAGACGACAGATTGATGACTGACTTGCGATAGTATTGTCGCCGATAGACAAGTAGGTGCTTGTAGCAAGTAGGTTGCTTTGTTTTGATTTCGGCTGCAAGTACGTACCTAAGTAGCGTCGAGCTTTCTATTATTAATGAGATATTCTGGATGTTCTCTTGACGCTACATATCCCCACTACGAGACACAATGACATGATATTTTTTTTACAATCAGTGTTGGTTTTCAGAAGTCCAGTGAACCCCCAAATAATAACTACGCCAAACAAGACTAACTTTGATGATACTATTACTACAGTTTAAACAGCGCGCCACTACTCCATAGATACAAAAATCAGTCCGTACGAATGAACATCCCGTTACAACTCCGTAGAAATAAATCCAACAATAAGAATACGACCCAGCGTGGATTTCAGAACGCACAAGGAAGCTAAAAAACCAGTGGCATTTTTCATACAACGGTGCTCGTAAGTATCTAAGGGCTAAAATTTGTTATTCGTGTGCTGCGTTCAATTTGTTGGACAGGGAACATTACCAAACGCATTTGGGTGACATATCAGCTCTGCATCTGTGGGTTTCGAACATAGGCACTTACGCAGATATAATAATATTATGCGCGTCTCAATATTCGCTTTATCTTCATCAAGTAATGATATGTTTTATTTACTTGAAGTACTTTACAGTTGTATTTTAACAATATTATTTGGTGATTTTAAGTGCATAGGTAATAACTTTATTCAATGCCACTTATTATACGTATTCCCAAGCCACTAATTTATTACCAATGGACGTATTATTTCAAGTCGCTGGTGTAGTATTGACATTAATTTTAAACTCCACAAACAAATATGTAATTGTGTTAATTCTTTTCGAAACGGTCTTCGATATCTGCAGTCTATTAAAATGACCTGACACCATATATTCAATGAAGAAGGAAAGCTGATTTTTATGTTCCTTTTTTAAATCGCTTTAACCCCTTCAGTAATCATTTAAAAATTAAAAATGGAAAAAAAAACACCTTTTTTTTATCAATGAATTTTATTTACTCAAAATATATATCCTCATATAAAAGCCATTTCGGGCCCAAAATGGGACTGAATATTGATGTTGTGGTGCATAGTGTGAAAAAATAATTAACAATTTTCTTTAGTATGAATTCCGAATTCTGGCTCATAATAGCCGCCCGAGTATACTCGGGCGTGGTCCTTAAGAGGTTAATGTTGAACGACCAATCACTCCCAAAGTGGTCTATATAATATCTACCCCCAAAGGGTTAGCTTTGACCTGCAAAGGGTCCACGTCAATGAAAAAAAAAAATTGGCGGTGCATGAGATGTAAAAGGGGTCCACGAGAGTGTTTGTTTAATTTTCAGAGTAATTATGTACCACTAGTGACACCTATGAAGGTTAGATTATATTGTTTATGAAAGGTTCTCGCCTCTGCTATTTGTTTGTAATTAAGTCGCGTCGGCAAGGCCAATTCCTGTTTTGCGGCCTTTCGAATTTGAAGTTTGTCAACTGTCTTTTCATATAAAAGGTTGGGTTTCCTTAAAAACTCTCTCATGCTCAAAAACAACCAGAGGTTTCAGCTTTCCTAAAGAACCACAGGAACTAGCCTGTATCTAGAGTATTTACTGTAAAAAGTGCCTAGTCATATCATGTGAAAGTGTATATTCATTGTTAAATAAAGTGATTCAATTTGCTCTCAATAACGGAGTTAAATTAAAAGGACCCTAATTTATAACAGTGTTTGATACCAGTTAGTAGAAACTATTGTGGGGAATTATTCCTCTCCTAATTCTCTAGCAACCCTTTCTCTCATGGATTCGAAAAAATATTGTGAAGAATTCAGTACTGAGCAATCGAGAATACCTCATACAAAACTCATTCATTTAAATCTGGGGAAATATTTTTAAAAATTTCCATTATGTATAAACTAAACCATATCTATGTGTCAGTTTCGAAAACACATTGAAGTTAATGAATTTGTAAAAAAAATCAATACTAGGAAAGCATGGAGTTTTCCCAAAACAAAATAAAATCGGTACGTGGTTCTACGGGACAAAAAAGTTTGGAACCTATTATTTAGACCATAAACCGCCACTGGATACAATGTGTGTGTTTTGGTGAAACTTTGAGATCCTGTATCAATACATAGAGGCCGACATTACCAAATAATGCTTTTAAAATGCTGCTAATATATAAATAAATAAACAAATTAAAAAGGTTAAGAGATTACTGAATCAAATTAAGAAATTTACTTATTGAATAGTTCACTTATCGGAATCAAATCAGAATTTATTCACCTGCAGTCACAGCTGCCAATTAAATTAATTAAATTCATTTGAATCAGACTAAATTTATTCATTTGTATCAGACTGAATCAATGCACTTGAATGTGATTTATTTTTGGGGTATTACGCCGTGTTACACTTCCTCCATCTTTAGCCAAAGTTTCAGACAGCGTTACAGTGTCCATCTTTAGGGTAAATGATGACCTGATGATCGATACTGTGACGCTGTTCGAAGCCAAAGAAGAAGAAAGCGTAACACAACGTAATACCCCAAAAATAAATCATAATAATACTTTTGGCTGTGAAAATCTCAAATCATATCCTGAATCAATTCACTTGAATCATAATGCTGAATGGATTAATTAATCAAATACACACCTGCAGCCTCAGCTCGTGCTCCATCAACGCGTATTTGTGGCGGAGCACATGGGCGGGGGTGGTGTGGCGCTCTCCTTGCCCCTGCCTGCCCCCGCCCGGCCCGACCCTGTGTTGCTGCAGACCCTGATGCTGGTGCGCCTGCTGGTGCTGGTGGTGGATAGTGAAGGAGGGAGAGTTGGCCGTGTGAAGGGTGATGGTCGAGGATTGGTGCTCATCTTTCTTCAGGTGGTGGTCCTAGGAACACCAACAATGCTGTTTAAATTTCTAAACAGTACAATTATGTAATTATACAATGTGTCCGGAAACTCGTAGTACAAACAGGATCATAAATGTAAGGTGATGCAATTTGTTGCGTCAACTCATGGGTCAGAGGAAAGGAAATTGATGCTACTCTCTGCCGAATAAAGACCGGTGATCCCCAATACAGAATTGAAATGCCCCACACCAGACAGAGTATTACACAATACAGCGTACTCACCAGCACCTTTGGTTCTCTTGATTGGATGATTTAAGTCCGGCGCATTTGAAGAGAGATTTGAAATCACAAGGCAAGTTAAAACACTCTTGGCGATCGACACTTGACATGATTATGTTTTTACGTCAAACAATATCGACAGTTACCGATACAGGGCAATCAATGATTAAATTGAACTAAACATGCGTTACACAGCGATCACGACGTGTTAGATCAAGGAGTACATACTGGTGAACTACATTTGGGGTCTGGAGTTTGTGGAATAACCTTTTTGTTTTGAGCGTTTTGGACAAAACCAATGATTTGCTCAAAAACGAAAGTTCAAATTTTTTGTTTAAATATGAAAAAAAAAAATGTCGCTAGGGTGTTAAAATAAGCTATATAAGCTGTTTAATGACTAAACATAAAATAATAATGAAAATAACCACAATATATTCAAAATGGCCATTGCTTGCTTTTCATTTTTTTTTTATATGAAACGAAAATGTGCAAATAACCTTTATAGAAAGTTTGTGTAATTAAATATTATTTTCGTCCAAAGTGGTATTTTTACAGTTTATATGAAAAACAAACAGAAACTGACGAAAGAATCATAAAAAAAATTCTTCTATTTATAATTTTTTTATATTTGTAATCGCTTATATCTGGTTGTAATATTAAAATATGAAGAAATCTGCTCTCAAAAACAGTATTTCATTTTGGCATATGTTCAAAAACAGCGAATCTATTTGGAAATTAATGTCGACCGGTATATGTTCAAATAAATCATGAATCTGACAGGTCCACTTAGAGTTACTCTCGCAGGAGGAACTTGTACCAGAAAGGGAAACACAGTTTTTTTCCGGATCCCCCTCGTATACAGGGCATAACGGCATGATCACACTGCTACACGTCGCAAAGGGTTTAGTGATACGCGGTCTGTCTCGTCTGTTACCGTGGAATTGGAATGTTTCAAAGTGCATATCACATGATCCGCTAGGCTGTACCCAACTACTCAGTTGCGGCATGTGATGTAATTTTTTTAAAATTAAATAAAAACATCAAAGGACAGCAAAATGGCATTTATATTTTTCCTCAAAATATGCTCAGGAATCGTTGGTTAAAATCCCTCAGATACATGCTGTTACACCCTATATAAAGTACATATTAATAAATAGGGACCTGAAAATTTCGCATTATTTTTGGATAAATTTATGTTATTTTTTGTAAACAGGGATGTTATTATTCAGCAAAAGTGGTGACATTTTGCAACAAAGGTGTTTTTGATTCGTTGATTGTTCGTTTGTTTTTAAAATTAAAGTAAGTACTCAGCGTTTTCAACATTCAGTTGGCTGAATTCAGGATTGTCAAAACCATGGACAAAAAAATATTTAGAATGTATAATGGATATCACTTTCTTATTTTAAAATCAAATATTTCATCTATACAAAAAAAAAATTCATAGTTTTGCATAAAAATTAACGATTTTTTCAGGTCTCTATTAAAAAATAATAAAAATAAACAAAAATAAAATACTACTGCATGATTACGGTGAAGAATGGTTGAAGTGGGTGTTTGCGGCTGGATTCACCGTACCTGGTGATGGTCGTCGTCATGGCCCAGGGTGGTGTGGTCGCGGTGCTTGTCGGGCGACGATATGAACATCTTGTGGTAGAGGTGGCGCGGGGCCCCGGGCGGGGGCGACCCAGCCTCGGGGCTGTACGGGTGGCGGAGCACCCTACCCTCCTCCGTGTGCTGAGGGAATAAAAATATGTTTTAAAATAAAATAATAACTTAGTAAACACCACTTCTATTTTAATACTTAATGGCGACCAAGTTTCGTTACAACCGTAGCTTCGTCAGGGCTGTATAATACCGTATTAAACATTAAAATTAATATATTAAGCTTATTTTAAATTATAATGTCACATCACAAAGTATCTGCTTCATATTTTACTCACTACATACTGGGGTCATACTCGTGCTGAGATTTCACTCTTCGTCCAGATTGCACGAATGAGCGAGACAAATCCAAGCAAGTATCAAGCAACAGCCATACTCTTTGTACTTTATGGTTATTTTATGCAATAAAGGTTTTTTTATTGATTTTGAACAGTTCATTTGACCTTATGACTGAAATTTTTTTTTTATCGGTTGGGCACTGCCTCGAACGCCAGTAGCGCAAAAACTTAAATATCAATATTGTATACTCTTTATTCAGTGTATAATAAAGATTGTAAGTGACGCTTATTATCCATGTTTTGCAAGAAGACTTTTTGCTGTTTCAAAATTAACAAAAAATCATTTTTCATCTTGATGCCAACAGCACGAGAACGACTAGTTCTTATGTTTAACGGTACTCATGTGGATCGAGCAAGCTGCTGGAGTTCGTTTTTCTCCCTCAATTTTTCAGGCTTCCCAAGTCAAATTAACAAATTGCTTTCTACATCACCTTTCTTAATACGCGTCACAACATCGCGCCTTACCAGGCATCAATCAATATATTATGTTTTATTTTTGGAATAACCTTATGAGTAAAATCTCAAATTGTAATATTTAATTATTGAAGACAATATTAGCAATTCCTAAACGAAAATTTGAAACAGACTAATCAAAAAGATACGGTCACATCTAGGATTCGAACCCAGGATCCAGTTAAAGTATGATACAGTTAAATATGACCGAAGGAGATAGGGTCCGATTAGCTCAGTTGGTAGAGCGGCGCTCTGGCAAGGCGAGGGTCCTGGGTTCGAGTCCTAGATGCGACCGTATCTTTTACTGTTTCAAATTTCCTTTGAAGAATCGCTAATATTGTCTTCAATAATTAAATATATTATGTCATTCTCCTGGTTGTATTCCTCGAAAATAGTCATCTTCGTTGTCTTTATTTCTTCCAGTCCCAAATTAATTTCATGCAAAACTTGATACAAAAATCGATTGTTCCTCTATGCGTCGTTTTGGAGCGTTTCAACCATAAGAATGAACCCTCCAGTGAAAGCGTGCTCTTCAACAAAAATTGAAAAGTGGAAAGAAATCCAAGCGTTTAACATATTAATTTATATGTCTTTTTTAAATATTAAACATTTAAGTATGAATGTAGCTTTTTTCTTTAATCGAACATACTAAGTATTTTTTCAGTAACTTTCACAACGGTAGATATAGGTTTCACTGTATATGTATGATAGGCCAAAGACCTCTTGTAGAGAATAGAAAAATGAAACGGGAACAGTGATGAGTCGAAGAGAGTCGTGTGGCAGGACGGGAGATTAAAGATAGCGGGTACTAACCTCTCTGCCATTGTCTTGGTGGTGCGTAAGGCTCGGGGGGGAGTCCCCATAACCAACGTAGGCCGGGGAACCCCCGTCGCCCCCGTGGCTCACTGTGCTGCCCCCGTTTGAAGCCAGACTAGAAGAGAAACAGAACATTAGACATTAGAGACTTCTGCGCCACTCTAATACACTGGTATTTTGAGTAAAGATTCTTTCAGGGGATTGACTAGTAATTAAGTCACCAAACTTTTGCGCTGATTCAAGTTTCCTCAATCAAAAGATCCCTAACCTCACAATTCTCCATATAGAACCAATGTCTAAAAGGGGTGAATAGATTTAACGCATAGAATAAAGCAGAACACAAGAAATGCAATATAGACGCATTACATGATCCAAATATTTGGTCAACTAAGGACGGGTTGTTTCGGAGAATTTGAACAATTCATCAAATTTCAACGTTCATTTTCCAGTTCTGTGAAAGATTTTTTTAAGTTCTGTTTTAATTTCAGTTTTGTCAAGCAACTAGCCTATAATGATATAATAACAGAACTTGAATAGGACTTTCACAGAACCCGAAAATGAACGTTGAAATTTGATGAATTGTTCAAATTCTCCGAAACAACCCGTCCTAAGCCTTACATTTTCAATACAAAACTGTGTTACACCATGATTACGAAATTCAAATTCAAATGGGATGGAGATCTACGATGTCAGGCGAATGTAAGTCAAACAGAGCGCATGCTATAAGGGCTAGAACCAAAAGGTACTACGAAGTCAGCGGCGACATATTTCCATTCAAATTAGCAAGGAAGGCACTACTATTTTTCTTCTTTATTCTATGGTTTAAAAAACTGAAACTCACCTCCAGGGCACATTGGCATCACTGTTCACCTTCAAGCCGTGAGTATCTTCCAAATGCTCCGAGTGACTCATCCCGTAGTTCTGCTGCGAATTCGGAGACGGACTGGCGTCCACCGTCTGCAAGGTGTCATGCTGCAATCCTACTCTGGGCGAGGACTTTATATCATCGTGCACATTCCCATCATTAAGCGTGGCAAACTGCCCATCAAACTGCTTCCTGACGAGCAGCAGATTTTGTGCACCCTCCTGAACGTCTGAAGATATCTTGTCTGGTAGGTTCATGCCAGACATGTTGATAGTCTGGAATGCCTGTCCTAGAGATGTCTTTCCAGCTAGCTGTATCAAAGATCCGAGGCTCGCTGGGTTTTGTACGGAAAATATCTTTCCAGGTTCATTCGGAATTAAGGAATGAACTTGAATCAAGTTGACAGTATGATTCGTTGTGTTTTTGGAGACTTGGATATGTTGTAGTATCTGTTCGGCCCTGTTCTGTATGGCGCTCTGGACAGAATCATCCGTAGTACTGTCAGTTTGTCCGGAGAATATTCCTTCGTCTCCCGAACGGTTTTTCATGTTCAGATCGTCGCTTAGCGCTTCTCTCGAATCGCTGTGTCTCGGTGTGGCTAGACCGTCACTGCCTACTGACATGTTTTCTTCTTTGATTGATTGGACATCCGATGGCTCGGATTTGACCGAGTCTGGGTTAATGAGATCTTGGCCGACCGTAATGTTGGGGCTGTACTCAACGAGTAACTTGGGCTGTTGTATGTTCAGTGCGTTTCCGAGCCAGCTAGTACCATCTTGGTTGTTGGAATTCAAATTGAAGGCTTGAAGATTTTGGACAGTGTTTGCTGGTAGTCTCACTTGTCGCACTTGGCCTGGACGTGTCAGCATAGGTTTGAGACCGGCAGGACTGATGAGACGTTGGAGGAAGAGGGTGTTGGTTGTTCCTCCTTCGCTGTGTGGAACGTTCAGAATTTTTGGGCCTTGGTTGGTTACGATGGTGATTTGTTGGCCTCCCTTCATCATTGACATGGGCAGTAGATAGTTTGCTGGCATCAGGACAGCGGTGGCTTTTCCGCCAGGGCCTGGTCTGGTCATAGCAATGGTTTGTCCGTCGGCAATGATTACGTTTCTCTGCTGTGGCTGTGTTACCACAGGTGGAGGGTTTGATTCCTGTTCTTGTGGGAATACCAGTTTTCTAGCAGCCTTTTGGGGACTGCCTTGAGGCGACTGACTCTCTGGCCCTTGGATGCTGTTTTCGCCGCAATCACCCTGAGACATACCGCAGGAACTGTCTTCCGAGCCCATGGTGTGCCCGGTATCATCGCCCGAAGGACTCATCTCTTGGGAACTTTGTCCTTTCTTTCCTCCGCCTGAACCCTTCTTCCTCTTACCTGAAGTGGATGGATTGGTAGGTGGATTGGATCGCCTTCGCGGTGCCGGCTTATCTTTATCGGGAGAGTTCTCAACTTGCTCTTTATATTCTGCCAGTATATACAGAATCCTTTGGGTGGTTTGTTCGTCTTCCAAAGGTTTCAGAAGATTATTTTGCTTAGGAGCAACAGGGCTGGCTTTGGAGCTGCTAGGAGTCACACTTGAAGGTTTACTAGACTTCGGCTTCATGGATTTAGTACTGGCTTTAGTAGGGGTGCTGGGCTTTGGATGATTTAAAGAGTTAGATAATCCATGAGCTATCTGCAGAGAAGGTGAGTTCTGCTGTCCCATATTCAGAATTGTGGGAGAATCAGAATTAGTATACTGAGAAGCTAGTTTATTAACATAGGTAACATTAACAGTTTGGTTGGGTCCTATTGAATATAAGACTTCTCGTTGGGTGCTCGTCTGTCCAGCCTGTGCGGGTTGTGGAGAAATAACATCGGAATTGTCTACGTTTTGCCTTTGTGGAGATGACTCGGAAAAAGCAGAATTGCTATTGCTTCCCGGTTGAACAGTGCTCCGTTCTTTCACTTGCTCTAGGACCATATCAAATTCTCTCAGTTGTTCAAGAGTGGAAGAGCTTAAATTGGATTCCTGCTGTGGAGGGGCTGTGGGAGGTCTTGGTGGTCTCACAGGAGGTTGGGGGGCCGGAGTAGGTGGCCTTAAAGCTGGAGCAGTCGTCAAAACTAGTTGTTGGTAGACAGCCGGATTGGTTCCCGGAATAACATTTCTCTGGATCTGAAGAACTGGTCTCACCACCCGTGTTCCTGCAACCATTCCAGTTCCCCCTTTACTCAGCATCGGCACCTTGATTCTCATCTGCGTGAGCAACGGATGAGTGCTGACTGTGTTTTGAGGTTGTTCTGCAAACCCCTGGTTGGCATCATCCGATGCAGAGTCAATGTGGCAACTAGAAGAATTAGATTGTACTTGTTCTTGTTGCACCAGCTTGATGACCTGCTGCTGTTCACTCTGCTGCTCTCCTAGACTGCTCTTTTCTTGTGCTTGCTTTTGTATAGCCTGAAGATGGGCTTCGTCCATAATCTCGTTACTGGGAACAGTGATAAGGTTGATAGTCTGGCCTCCTCCGATATTAACAGGGATCTGCCTAGTGTATATAACTCCTCCGTGCATGGTTTGTATATTCATTGGAGTCTTCACTTGTCCCACAATATTTTGAGTTGTTCCAGATTGAGTTTTCCTTATCAAAAGTGGCGGATTACTGAGCTGTCCCATTTGCCCTAAATGTATTGCTGTGGTTAGATCTTGAGCTTGTTGATCATTGGAAGCGGTGCTCACTTGAATTTGGTTGCATTCGGAATCTTTTGGAATGCCGTTATTGTCTTGGAATACAGACTTTCCAAAAGCTTGGTTGAATTTAGGAAGAATGGTGGATCGTTCAGGACTGATAGGGGAGAGTTTAGTGGAAGAATTCTGGATGAATTTGGCATAGTTTTCTTCATATATTGACCTAGACTTGATCTCTTGGGACTGGTCATTCTGCGGAGATTTCTTGACACCAGATTGCATGGGAGATGTGGTGGTCAGGGTGAGGACTCCGGGACTTTCTGTGGTCTTCTGTGCCACAGTGGCAGCAGGTGCTTCAGACTGTATCGGCTGCAATCTCAACACCATCCCTCTATTGTTATGGGTGTTCAATTGGATGGATTTGCCATCGGCAGACTTGCAAAGAAATTGTAGCATCTTTTGGTCACTTCCTTGACTTGTCAGACTGGTGAGGAGGTTAACCCTCTTGAGGAGTTGAGCTGCAGCAGCATTGTTCTTGGCTTGCGATCCCGCATTTAGGATATGTAGTACTTGGTTTCCTCCTTGCTGAGATCCATCCATTAAAGAGAGTCCACCAAACGTACAGGCAGGAGCTTGTCCGGTGAGCACTGTGGAGTTTCCAGCTGTCGTGTTCTTCCCCTGGACAATGTGCAGAAGTTGAGATGCTCCAGAGGTGTTGATCACTGACTGTTGCGAGTTATCCATCAGCAGTCCACTGAAGGAGTTGCCAGGCTGACCAGCTGTCTTCCCTTGAACGATGTGAACGATTTGAGGTCCAGATGAATGCACTATGGAAGAAGTCCCATCTGCCGAAGCTTGGCTTAGAGGAGGTGGTAAAATCTGCGCCAGAGCTTGCTGAAGTGATAGTGCATTGATGGGTGTTCCTTTAGGAAAAGTTGCCATCTGAACTTGTTGGGTTCCCATTCCTCCCATCGGTGGTGGTCTCAATATCTTCTGGGACAGAATATTCACAAGCGTTTGGGCCCTGCTCACTGGTATGTAGTTGGTATTTGTGGTATGAGTTGAATTCATGGATGTTTCTATGGCGTTGGCCAAGTCTTTATGCTCACTCTGCACATCTGATGTTACGTAAGTATGCTGAGTTAGAGGATGAGATGTGAATATCAGTTGCACATTCCCGTCCATTATTTGCCCAGTGCTTGTGGTGGTCAGATTCATTGTGTCCTGAATCGATGCGGTACTTGGGACTACAGAATTTTGCAGAACACTGAAGTTTTTCTCTTCTTCTTTGATTAATGGCGCTTCAATGACTGTATTATTTGCTCCAGCTGTCGGGTTGTTGATTAGGTTGTGATTAGTGAGAGATTCTTCAACGCTAGTATTTTGATTATCTATTTCATTTCGCCCACTGTCAATAGGCTCAATTTGATTGGAGCTGCGTTCTGCAGCATCACTTTGTTGGTTTCCTAATTGTTGCGACTCATCATGTGGCGGGCTCCTGTAATCCGTTGAGTTAATGGCAGCAACATCCAAATTATTTGTTACAGCGTCTAAGTTGTTAGTTGCACCGTCTAGATGGAATTCAGATGCAGTGTTTGACCTGGTGGGAGTGCCAGGCAAGGGACTTCGTTGAGAAGAACTAACTACAGGCAATTGCCCCAACTGGACAACGTTCACCATTGTCACCATAACCTGTGGCCTAATGAAATCGAGGTCTCTCATACCAGGGACTCTAGCAAATATATCATCATCGGGTTTTTTTAGTTTTTGTATTATTTCTGTGAAGTTTGCGTTTTTAGATGCTTTCTTCAATTTGTTATGATTGCCGAGTGGCGACACACCCTTAGCAGCATTCTTAGAGTGTTTCCTGCGTCTCTTGGTGAGCGGTTCTGTTGAAGTAATTCTGTTGAGGTGGTTCTCTAAGTCGGCTTGCATCAGTTGATTGTTCAGCTTCTGGGTCGCTGCAGAGGATTGTTGGTGTTGGTGTTTGGGCAGCCATGAGGGTGGCGAGTCCGACAGCGCTGCCCCGTGGAGCAAGTCACCGGTGTATTCTCTGCCGGACCTAAAGCCAAAACCCTCGTGAAATCCAGAACCCTTCTTCCTCTCCTCCCCGTTCCCATTCAAGTCTCCAAAGTCCACGTTGTTGGAGATGAATTCATCACTTCGAGCCCCCGTATAGTCTCCTTCTGCAAATATTGGGGAGTAAAGCGACTGTCTCGGGTTTTCCTCACCGATATCATATAAAAAATCATTCATATCAAATTCCATATTTTGATTGTCCACGGATACCACATCAAAATCTTCCACAAATGATTTAGGTAGATTGTCTGAGCAGTTCTCCATCATGAGAACTTCTTTCACACTGAGGTTATCATAAATTGGTTTATCAACACATGTAATGTTTTGATCCTGAGATATGGGCAGATTTATGCAAGGTAGCTTACGAGTTGTACCCATAGGGAAACTGAGTTTTCTCTTTCTGACTGTGGTACTAGTTTTTTGGTAGGTTTTAGTTGGATTTATTAATTTTGGACTTTCTTCCTTTTCTTCTTCGAACATTGCTGCTGATGGGTCGGAGTTATCAGAAACAAGTTTCAGGTCTGAATTATCTTCAAATGTTGATTTTCTCTTAGCACAAATATTTCCAAAGGAGCATTCTGTACCACTAAATGATGCTTCTTCTTCTTGTGAAGTTGTCCCAATGTCTCCAACGGAGTCTTTGTTTCTATTTTCATCATCAATATCTGATTCTTCATCACGATCATCAATAAATTCTGCTTTAATCGTAAGTACGGTTACAGCTGATTTAGCCATTTCACTTTTGGGAGTGACCTTAAATGGCAAAGCATTATCTCGTAGATGTTCTATTTCACCAACACTTTTATCTTCTTCTTTATCTAATGTGTGTCCATTTGCTATTGGAATCTCTTCTTTCAGGGACAAAATTGTCTTTTTTCGTTGAATGCTATGATTATTTTCTAGAGAAGTGTCAGCGGTATAAATTTCCTCATCACCGATGGATGATTTTCTCTTAGTGCATATATTTCGAAGTGAGCATTCCACACCACTAAATGATGCTTCTTCTTCTTGTGAAGTTGTCCCAATGTCTCCAACGGAGTCTTTGTTTCTATTTTCATCATCAATATCTGATTCTTCATCACGATCTTCAATAAATTCTGCTTTAATCGTAAGTACGGTTACAGCTGATTTAGCCATTTCACTTTTGGGAGTGACCTTAATTGGCAAAGGATTATCTCGTAGATGTTCTATTTCACCAACACTTTTATATTCTTCTTTATCTAATGTGTGTCCATCAGGTATTTGAATCTCTTCTTTCAGCGATAAAATTGTCTTTTTTCCATGAGTACCATGATTATTTTCTGAGGAAGTGTCAGTGGTACAGATTTCCGCAGCACTGACTCTCCCTTGATCCAAAAAATCATTTGCTTCAGATGATAAAAAATCAACTGTATTCACTTCATCAGAAATTTGGAGTTCTTGACTTGTATCAAATGGTGTTGAAGTTTCCAATAAATCGTGTTTAACAATGGGAACTTCAAAACTGAGTACATCACTGAGATTAGGAACACTTGGTGGTCTAGACAGTATGCTCTTGTCTTCAGCTTTATTGATTGAATCAGAACTTGTATCTTTGTCTGGAGACCTCTCTCTTTCTGAGGAAGTGTCATTGGTATTTTGGTTTTTATAAAAATATTTTTGGCCTGGCATCAAGTCAATTTCCATTTCAAAGTCCATTCGTTCAATGGAATCCGAATCGTCATCATCAGCATTGAATTCAGTGTCTGTAGCAGGTGGGTGATCGCTAACAAACGCTTCAAAAGCAGTAAGAAATGTTGTTTTAGATTTTATAAGCCAGCTTGTATCGGAAGAATCTTGTGGACATCCGTTCTTATCATCATCCGTGTCTGTGCTTGTTTCATTGGAATGGTGAGAGTCACTTGATTCTTGAGAGGTGTTGACTTTATCATTTTCAATATCATCTTTGTTATTATCTATATTCTCCTTGCCATCATCCACATCATCATCATTGTCAGTCTCATTTTTAATGTCCATCTTCCAATCTCTGTCACCTACATCCAAAACTTCCTTATCGATGTAAAGATCTTCTCCATCAAGAGCTTCCATCTTAATTGAATCAACAACTACACTACTTTCTGCATTATTCGTATTCGGCTCTTCTGTATTGATAGAAGAATCCATTGGGTCAATAATTTCAGATTTTATTGTGTCAATAGCCATTTGGCAATCGTCACTTTTAGGAATTGCTTTCATTAAATTGCTTTCATCTGTAGTCTCTGTGTAGTGTAGTTTCTGTGTCATATTTTCATTTTCACTAGGAGAACCTGTGTTCAAATTATTTGAAGGAATAATCATTGCGTTGATATCAGCATCAGTAATGGCTGCTTCAATTTTACTGGATGCATCTAAATTTGGGCTAGTGATGGTTGAATCTACCTCATCATTTATTTTTAATTCAACTGGTTCAGTAATCTCGTTAACGTCAATGTTTGGTTCAGTATTCATCACACAACCATCAGAATCGGCATTTACTTTTTTATCATCGTCAGTAACGGATTCCATATCTAAATTAACATCATCTGTCTCAACTTGAATTTCACCTTCAATTTTCACAATGCTCACAGATGATTTGACCATTTTCCAATTCATTCTCATTTCAACTACGGATATATTCTTCACGATATTGGTAGAGGGTTCAGGCTCCATCTGTGGTTCGGCTTCAGCAACATCAGGGGACAAAGGGTAATCAACCAAACTTCGATATTTGGCAACCACAATATCTTCTTCAACTTTACTATTAGGTTGTCCAACAACCGGGGAGGATTCTTCATCAACGATTTTTACTTTTTCTGGTAGTGGTGAAATGCCAACGATTTCTTTTACTGGTATATCTGAATCTGACGTATCAGTCAATATCTTGTCATGTTCTATGTCTATTATTGTTGGTTCACTACCATTATTACACAATGCCTCGTCTAAATTATCACTATTGGCTTGAGAAACTGTTTTAATAATTGTATCAGATTCAGTAGGATCAAGAGCCAGCTGTTCATCATCAGAATCACTAATGACTATTAAGCCATCCACACTCCGCCTCAACGTCACTTCTTTAGATATGTGACCATTCTCGCAAATGGCAACTTTCTCTTCAGGTATAGAATTCTTAACATTTCCAGTCTTTGTGTATGAATTTACATCCAGATTTTCTTCAGTCTTTTTCATTTCAGTTGTTTTAAGTTCATCAATTAGATCATTTTTTATCTTCTTATTTGGTAGGGATTCGTCTGTGTTGATGTTTAAATTATCTTCAAATTCAACTGGTAAGTCTCTCTTCATGTTGGATTGTTTTCTTTTAGATGTGTTGGCAACCTCTTCCCTCTTCCCTTGGAGACTATTGGAGGTATGACTTTTGTTAATCTGCTGGCCTACTTTTGACTCTTGGATCTGTAATGTTGGCAAATCTTGCCTAACAATTTGGACACAACATATCATTTTGAGTTTAGTTTGGTCGTCGAGTGGAACATCATCCACTCGGATCAAATTATGGTTCTCTGATACAACTAAAAACGGAGGAAGTGCATCACTGGTCAACTTTCTTCGCAGTCTATAGTCGTGGAGAGGTATTGATGAATTTTTTTTTGTGTCTTTTACAACAGTTATATAGGACAGTCCGCTAATGGGAATGATTTCAGGAATATCTTCATAATTGTTGTCTAACCCTAGTGGGTCATTGGGTTTGAAAAGCTCAATTTCGTCATCGGACACTAAATCAATGATTTCATCAACATCTGGTTTCTTTTCCAAATCTACCAAATCCTTGTTAAATTTGATCTCTGATTTGTCAATATCATCTGCATTAAATTTGACAACATTGTTGAACAGAGATTTAAGGTTTTCATCTTGCATATTGTAACTCGATGTAATTAATGGTTTCTGATTACATTTCACCGGTTCCAAGACTTTTGATGCTAATATAAGTCTTGAAGTACTCGGTACAGGTTGTGATGGTTTGACAACATTCAATACATTCAGTGGAATGGATTTTGACAATGGACCTGGTTTAAAATTTGATTTCAAAGTTTTTGGTGATAAAGAATTTGCTGTTGACACCGATTCTGTTGCTTTTAGTGGTAAAGATTTTGCCGTTGTGACCGATTCTGTTGCTTTTAGTGGTAAAGATTTTGCTGTTGTGACCGATTTTGTTGCTTTTAGTGGTAAAGATTTTGCTGTGGTGACTGATTCTGTTGCTTTTAGTGGTATGGATTTTGCTGTTTTGACTGATTCTGTTGCTTTTGGTGGTAAAGATTTTGCTGTTGTGACCAGTTCTGTTGTTTTGGGTGGTAAAGATTTTGCTGTTGTGACCAGTTCTGTTGTTTTGGGTGGTAAAGATTTTGCAGTTGGGACCGATTCTGTTGCTTTTGGTGGTAAAGATTTGGCTGTTTTGACCAGTTCTGTTGTTTTGGGTGGTAAAGATTTTGCAGTTGGGACCGATTCTGTTGCTTTTGGTGGTAAAGATTTGGCTGTTTTGACCAGTTCTGTTGCTTTTGGTGGTAAAGATTTGACTGTTTTGACCAGTTCTGTTGCTTTTGGTGGTAAAAATTTTGCTGTTGTGACCGATTCTGTTTCTTTTGATGGTAAAGATTTTGCTGTCGTGACCGGTACCAACTTTTTCTTAGGAAAACATTTTGACAACCGCTCCGGTTTAGAAGTTAGTAATGGTTTTGAAGTGACTGCATGCACGGTGTCTGATAAAGGTCCAGATATCAAAGCGTTCACAGATGTTTCATTGCCATCATTCATAAATATGTTATCTGAATCATCATTCAATTCCATTTCATCAACCGAAAATTGACTTAGTTCAATGTTGATTTCTTGAACAGCCTTTGAATTGATTGAAGAACTCTCTTGGGATTTCACCTCGCTTTCATTTTCCTTGTGAGCATCTGTTGAATTTAATTTATTTGCATTCCATCTTGTAAGTGAAACTCTTGCAACCATATTAAGTTTAGTATCAGGAATTTCAGAGTTTGGATTAATAGTATCTTTCACAGTCTCTGCCTCTATTGTTACAGCCTCTTCAACAGAATTATATGAATCACTGTCTTCCAGGAGTATTATTTTAGAGTAATTCAGAGATTTTTGACCATTCAAAACATTATCATCGACACCATCTTTAGATGAACTAGTTGAATCTTTTATGGCAGAATTAGACAACTTCAATTCTTCGCTTGGTATCTCCACTTTAATAACAGTTTTTTCCATCAAATCTGTATTTTCAGCCACGTTTTCTTTAGAAGTGTGATCTGATTTGTCAGCTACTGTCTTTGGTTTTATTTCTAAAATAGAAACATATTTCGGTACTTGTTCCGAAATCTTACTTGAATTTGTCAGAACACCAACTGAGGATGAATTTGGGTTTGGTGAATGAATGCACATTTCTCTCTCATCTATTACATTATCCAGATCTTTTACAGTTGCATCAGATGCATTTGAAAGATCGGAGGGGACTGGGTCTTGGGTCGTCGTTAATCTAGAACCGTCCATATGAATTAAAGTTTCAGGAACTCTTAGTTCCTCTGGTGGCGTTGGTGCAATTCTCGCCAGTTTTAACTGATCTGATTCATTCTGTGCTCCTGATTCAGTTGAAATGAATGTTAAAGTCATTTCAGGTGTTGGTAGTTCAGGAATATGATTCAAATCTTTGGAATTAATTACAGAATCTATTCCAGTGTTCATTTTTGACTCGCCATTGTATATACCAGCAACGGCGATATTTTTTGGATCTGCCACAGATAGTGAATTACTATTAAGCAGAGAAATATCATTGACATTGGCAAAATCGCAATCTTTCGGTTTTGAAATGGTTTTGGGAGGAATATCAAGCAGAGGTATTTCATTAACGATTTTTAAGTCTTCAATTGCTTCTTCACTTATTTGCATTTCTAGAGGTGGAATTTCTATCGTAACAGCCTTGTCATCTTCAATTGGGATATCGGGAGGTGAAGTGCAATCAGAAACAAGTGCTGGTTTTTGATTGACATCCGGCACATCCGTATCGGTGAGTACTTCATCGGTTTCATCAGAATCCAATTGAGAAAGATTTTCCATCATGTCGTCCGGCCAGTTTTGGACTTCTGTATTTACTGGAATTTCTTGGGACTTATGTAGACCATCCAGCAGAATGTCAGCTCTTTCACTACCGGTTATTTGAACAGGAATAGGTTTGTTTGTGACGGAACAGAGATCACCTTCGATAATTTCCATCAGGTCGGAAATGTCTATGTTTTGTTCTACGGGCACGGCCGAACAATGTTCCACCGTCTTTTGATCGTTTTTAAGACTACTCCGTTCTGTTTGGATTTGTTCATTATTATCGACACTAGAGGGATCATTGAGGCATGGATTTGGTTCAACAAATTGACTATTATTAATACTGATGTGGCCACTGAGGAGTACATTGAGGAGTGCGTTCTTCGCCACAACTTCGGTGTTAGTTGATATCTTCTTCGGTGAAGAATCAACAGAGGCGGTGGGGACTTTGAAAATTGTACTAAAGCATTCCGAGGGAGCTTTTTCCAGAATATTAAAATCAAAAGCTGGGATTGCAGATTTTGTGTCAGTGCCACTAACTTCTTCCGATTTCTTGGAGAAGGTACTAAAGCTGGGCAGCGGTTGATGGGTGATATTGACATCTGACAAGTTTTTAACGTGTCTCAGCCCCCATTGAAGAGGTGTCCATGGTTCTTTAGGCGCTTCCACAGGTTTTTCCGGCCAAGAGCTAGCACCTCCAAATGATCTAGATAATGGTTTGAGACTCATCTGAGGGCTGTATTGAATCTTGGTTGGTAATGATTTGTTGGAATCGCAAGACTTATTTCCCACGTGTGGAAAAGATTTAGCATTCTTCTTGGGACTGATTCTTTTCCGCTGTGGTTTGATAGCTGTTTCGGTGGTGGTTTTATCAGTGCTTTTCGTGGGGTGCTTTATAATGAGGTTATTATTTCCAGATATCCTGGAGATGGCCACCTGCAAATTGTTATTGTCTTTCAGTGTCGTTTCGCTTGCACACTTCTTCACAATCTCCGCAAACTTATCTATCATATTGTTTGTGCTGCTTGGGTCAAAACCTCTATTAATAGGAATCGGGGTCATGGTTTTAGTTGGTGGTACCTTTCCTTGTGGTTTTTGTGGCGCCATTCTGAGAGCAATGGAATTATCGTCGCTTGAAACTTGATTTTGCATTAATGAAATATCCAAAGCCTTCAACGCCTGTTGCTTCTTCATGATGGTGCAATGGTTTTTTCTTGCATAAGTCTGGAGTACTGAGGAATCCATCTTTTTGGCTTCCCTTTTGATGGGAGTACTACTTGACATCTGACTGTTACAAAAACTTGCATCCAGCATATTGAGACTCTCCTGGATAGGAATATTAAGCACTTTGATTTGGTTTGGTTCCACTTTCACCACAGGATTTTGAATTTCTTTACTCACTGGTGGTTTTACTTGAATGCTTAGGAAAACTTCTTTGACTATGGTTGAATCGAGAGTGCTGCTCTTTTGGATGGCCTGTTGCAGTATTGCCGCATTTCCAATTTTGATGGGAGAGAATTTGACAGGTTCTGGAACTTTGTCTACTTGATCAACAGATGGTTGTGAAGCATCTTTAACTGATGGAGTTGGTTTTCCCTTGACGCTGTTTTCGCCAGAGCCGGCATTGACCATAGCCTGCATTTCTGACAGAAATGTCGTATACGGTGAAGTTTTCACTTTTTGCTCCAAACTTGAAGACTGAACTTGATTCTTTTGCGCTTCCTTCAAGACGTTCATAGCTCTCTCAACATTGATTTTGGTTTGTTGCAATTCTTTATTTAGCTCTGGTATAGAAAGTTGAGATAATTGAGTGCCACCCTTGATGACTGTCTTCTGATCAATGTTGGGTTCCGCAGATACTTTGACGCTGTTGTCCACTTTGGATTGAAGTGACGGGGTGGGTTTGGGTAATGGTTGCGTTTGGCATTTTTGAATTTGCATATCTGAAATCCTGTTCAGTTTTTGCAACAGAGCATTGGTCGCAGCTGGATCTATGGAAGCAACCTCCGACTGACCGGGTGTTTTCACCAATTTCTTTATTACTTGCTTTTTTATAATTGAATCTTTCAAATCCTTTCCAGTTTCAATTTTAATGGGCAGCATCGGAAAGGTTTCGTGCGTTTGCGCCTTCAATACGGGTGCTTTCTGCATTTGTGGTGCTCGCTTACAGGCTGGTGTCGCTTTGTTTTCAGTCTTTACTTGGACGGGGAAGTGTTCTACGGATTCTAGATAAGCATTTCTGAGATTGTTGTTTAGGTTAGTTCTAGGCGACGGTGGTAGCGGTGGGCCGGCTTTCTTCTCCACACTTCTCTTGGTTGTTGGTTGATTTGCATCAAGAGGTGGAACTTCCACATAGATGAACTTATTCAGAGTGGGCATTGGGACTTGCGTAGGAGTTGGGGCCTTGGAGGTAGTCTTCTCGTACAAAATGCTCTCAGGTAATTTTTCAACATACTTGAGGAAGTCAGCAACATTGACCGGTTCCTTTTTATTGTCAAATTGTGCCGGTATATTGTACTGATCCAAAGCTAAGTTAGTATTTTTAATTACTCCTATTGCCTTAGCTCTACTCTTCGGTGGGCGTTTCTTATCTTTGACCTTTTGCAGCTGTTGGATAGACTGCTGTACCGACTTGTTAATTGAGCTGATGACACTCATACCCCTGCTGATCTGGGCGGACTGTTTGGAAACCAGGTCCAGGTCGGAATGGTATCTGTCTGTGACAGGGAAACCAATCACGTTAGTAGCATGTTTGGGTTTGTAGACTTTGATCTCAGTCTGAGGTAGCATTTGGCGGATCTCTCCCATTCTGTCTTCAGAAGGTTTTAAGGATACTTTTTGGCTTGGGGGAGTGATCAAAGAAGTGCTTAGAGGGGTTATAATAATTTGACTTGTTTTCTGTACCAAATTAGGAGATAAGGTATATGAATTTGTTTGCTGTCCAACACGATTGACAGTTAAATCTTTAATAACAAGTGCTGGTTTTTGTTTCAAAAGTCGACTTAATTGAGTCGTTAACGGAGGAGTATTTGAAATCTGTCCTGTTGCATTGGTTTTTGACAAATTTTTAAATGTGCTCGGTGAAGCCGTACTTGGTAAAGCCGTGTTTGGTGAAGCTGTTCTTGGTGAAGCTGTTCTTGGTGAAGCGGTGCTTTGTGATGTCAAGCTTGGAGAAACCATGCTAGGTGTAGCCTTACTAGGCACAGCCGCGTTTGGCAGAGCCGAGCTTAGAGAAGCCACGCTTGACAGAGCCGAATTTGGATTGTGTTTTCTGAAGGCGAGCAGACTGGACATGGCCGCAGGTTTTTCTTTGTTCTGCGGCAGTACCGCTTCACTTTTAACAGTTTTATTTTCCAACAACTCGGCAATGACGTTATTTCTGATTATCTCCTCTTCGCCATCAGCCAAATCGTATCTCCTATAAGTGTTATCCTGCAAGAGTAGATTCCTATCGTCTCTTTGTGTCTTGGGTGCAGTCCTAGCAAAAGTCTTAGGTTGCGGTGGTGCTGTTTTGCTGGGAGCAATTACGATGGGAGGATTAATAGTTGTGGGTCGTTTGATGCAAGATTTTGGATTCTCGGCAGGTTTAATGCCTAGCTCCAGTTCAAACTTTTGATTTCTCCAAGCTTCAAACTTCTCCATTTGCTGTCGATAGAGTGACAAGTGGCTGCCTGCCGGTTTGGCTCTAGCTGGAGGGTTTGAAGGTCCAGGGGCGGGTGACGGGGTGTTCAAGTGAGGTCTGACAACATTCACAGGAGAAGCAGGCACTACACATTGTTTCAAAGTCTTAGGCATCAACCGACTGTTGTAGAAGGTAGACAAGTAGGTGTTCCTGGGAATGTTTAGCTGCTGGACAACATTGACAGGCTTAAAAGGAGCGCTCGTTGTTTGCGTTTGACTGCATGAAGGCCTTGTGACGTTAGTTGGTAAATCAGTCTCTGAGGCCATGACGTGAAAGTCATCTTGGACAATTTCGCATTCTATTAATTCCGCCTTTATTACCTTTTTATGTTTTCCTTTGCCTTTGCTGCATGTCTTAAGTTCTTTAGGGACCTTTGGTTTTTTTGGGATCTTGTCTTCTTTTGGTTTCTTTTCTTTTTTGGGCTGTTTGACCTTGGGTGTTATTTTTACTGTCTCTGTTCCTGTCTCGTTCTCAGAGCCCGAAGGAGTCTGCTTCTTGGTAGGCTTTTTCTTGACCTTTTTGGTTTCCTTTTTGGATTCTTCCTCAGGCTTCTCTCCCTCGGCCTTCTCCGCTAGACTTGCCCTCACAGCTTTCTGAATTACTTCTTCTTCCTCATCTTCCCAGTAATCTTCATCTTCCTCCATCTCCTCCTCCTCTAGCTCCAGATGGTGCTCATATCCTGGGGAGAAAAGGATAAGAATTCAATACAAGAAGAGCAAGGGTGAGATAATCTTTACCAAGTAAGTAGGTAATTCTTACCCTTCTCGATACCGTGGTAGATGTCTTGAACTTGCGGATCCTGGTGCTCATACTGGCTGTAGTCCAGGCGGACAAACTTCAGCTCCCGGGTCACCTTCTTGGTGCCGTCCTTCATGTAGGACAGGCAGTGGCGAGACAGGTCCTTCCTGCAAACACACAAAGAAGATGAGGATGGAGGATTCATACACAACATGGGTATTAATTCACTAATGTGTGTCGTACACACTCGCACCACGTGCTAGTTGCAAACCAAAGTGCTGCCATCTATAATTTTTACTGTTTTACATCTATTATTAGGACTGTTGAAGTTTTCATAAAATATTATATTAGGTGAAATTCTGTGTTGGTATGGTGTTCCTCTTTGATAATATCATTGGATATGGAGAATTCGTCTTCGGGTCTCAGTTATTTCTCAGTTTAAATGCATTTCTTTGGATGACAAAAGATTCCTCCAATGGATTTCCCTGTTTCAAGTTTTTTTAAGTATGTACAATATAACCTTGTTAATAAATAAACAAATTCCCATGTAATTCGAAATTTTAAGAAAAAACACAAAAAATCTAGTTCTTTGGCTGCCCCTTCGAATTCGGGTAGTATCTTTGGAGTAAATTCGTAACAATACGAATTATTCCCTTGTAAATCGAATTTTCGCAGCCAATTACCGCCAGTCGGCCCTTCAAATTCAGTTTTTCAAAGTAAATTCGTAAAAATACCATAAATTTCCGTGTAAATCAAATTTTCGCTGCCAATTACTGTCGCGGCCGGCCCTTTAAATTTGGATATTTGACAGAAATTCGTAAAATATATTTCCGCGTAATTTCGGACCGATTTCCATCGCAGCCGGCCTTTTAAACTCATATATTCTAATTAAATTCGTAAAAATACGATGTATTTCCGCGTAAATTGAAATTTCGAGGTTTCGAGGTATCGAGGTCGCGGCCGACCCTTTGAATTCAGATATTTGGTATAAATTCGTAAAACTACGACATATTTCGAAATGAATTTTCTCGACCCTTCAAACTTGGATATTCGAAATAAATGACATTAAAAACGACAGTAAATCGATTCAGATTTACAAAATACTAATAATACTAATTGGGACGATGTATAACCACGTAAAAATATTTTTTTCGGCGTTTTACCATCACGGCTGTCTTTAAAAATTCAGATTTACGAAATTTTATAATTCGAATTACACAAACATAATTTTGTGTGCGGACAAAAATAAAATTCGTATTACGAAATAACAAATTTCCAATTAAAAAACTGTTTAGTATGAATAAAAATCCATGGGGATATATTTTTGGCAAAAATTTGGAATTAACGGGGTTCTACTGTACACCGCAAAAGAGTCCAAACCGATCCAGTGTGACTATGGCATCCCAATCAAGGTAGAATGTTGTTAGGCTGAAGGTAGAGGGGAAGAGGAAGGTAGGGAAGAAAATAGCTAATTCGATCTGATCACAAAAACACGGCTTAAACCATTTCAAGCAATGTTTCTATTATAAATGTGGTCATTCACCAGGGCGATACTGAGAATATCTACCTCTCTGTATCATGCTGCAAATAGACTATATTAATGAAATGTGAAATAACACATATTAATGTACAGAAAAAGCAATCAAAGCAAAGTTAGGCAACCACATTCAATAGGTAGCCACGATTTCCTACACGTTATTCGTAGTTGCTCACAACATAAGGAAATAATAGCCACTTAAAATTTCAGCACTATAAAAAGACTCACCAGCTGAGTTCCCAAGTCAACATCTTCAATCGGGGTCCACTAAGCAGCACCGCCAAATCTCTGCACACGTCCGAAGACAGCCCCAAGCCCTCCCCATCGAGCACGGCTCCCGACACCAGTCTCTGAGCGAGACCATACCCATCACAAACACCCTCGTCCGAGGAACCAATATCACTATTGTCTTTCTTCAAACTACCGGGAGAATTTGTAACACCATCGAGCCTATTACTATTTAAACGCTCTTGATTATTTGTATTCTCGCTCTTTTTCTCGAGCCTTTTATTAGCGTTATTATCGCTTTCACTGCCTCTATCTTCCGGTTCTTGGAATTTGATGGTCTTGCTCATGAGGTGAGAGCATTCCTCGACGCGTTGGTAGCATTGCTGGGACGGGTTGAGCGAGAAGGCGGTGAGGACGCACTCTGAGCTGACGCTGCAGTTGCTGGCGAGGAAGTCGGCCAGGTTGAGAAACCAGCCGGCGAGGAGGTGAGTGGTGGCCGTGGCAGCAGCACTTTCTTCGCCACTGAGTTTCTGGCGCTCCAGTTCATTCATGCCGGTGGTGAGGGCGCGGATGTAGAGCTCGCAGACGAAGGCACGCTGAGTTTCGCCAAACTGAAAACAAACCAAAGATGTTACAATAATTGAAACAACCAACAAACCATTGGGACTGCAAACTGTTGAAATGCACAACAATTTTTTTATTATTTTACAAGCAATAATTATTCGCCTGAAACACTCATCCACATTGAAAAATCTCCTGATAAAAGATACATGACGCCAACGGGACTCGAACCCGTGTCCCTTCGATTTCCGGTCGACAGCTCTGACCACTGAGCTATGGCGGCTTATTTCCTACCCGCGAAATTATTCAATATATACTAGTGTTTCATTCAACAATTACTGCTTGTTACATTTTTCACCTGAAAACAACCAACTTTATTTTATATGAGAAAGGCATTGTAAGTCTACATTTTTAGGTGAAATACTTGAACTTGTCAAATATTAATTATTATTTTTTTTAAACTAATGATTTTAAGACAAGATTTTTTTTTATGCATAGCACAAAGGGTAACAATTATTTTACAAGCAATAATTATTCGCCTGAAACACTCAACACGCGAATAATTATTGCTTGTAAAATAATTGTTACCCTTTGTGCTATGCATAAAAAAAATTGTCTTAAAAACATTAGTTTACCAAAAAAATAATAAACAATTTTTTTTTTTTATGCAACTGTATATGCATGATTGAAGCTTAGGTAGTAATGTTCTGTGCACAACTCACTGTGAGAACCTGTGCGGAGGAGGTCGCATGGGTGTTATTCTGCCGTCATAGGTGGAAACACAATATCCTCCTTGGGAGTCTCCACTGTAGTTCCACCCATGGTGGCAGTATTTTTCCTTTATTTAAGTTAGAAGTTAGAAGCTGTGTTGACAATCCAAGGTTCTTTTTCTTCGTATGGCGGAGAAAGTTGGTGGAGGTTAAAGTGAAATACTGAGATTATTCAGCCAGCCGCCGGCTAAGGAAGGCACTCGATTCAGCACTGATATGCCCTAGGAAAACTGGTGAAGGGAACATTCTTCTACGTTATGTTGGTATTCGTCCCCATTTACACAATTCAAGTCCTTTAGACTTCATTTGTGCATCACAGAGCTACTGTGATTGCGCCGGATATGGTTTGGCGAGGGCGAGAATCCCAACAGTTTAATAATTGGATCCACAACAAGGTGGAGCCTGAGTCAGGTAGTAGGATAATAAACAAAAGCATGTGTCAGAGCATGAGTCACCCAATGACAACCCCAATGAGATAGCGCGATAGCTGAGTCTGTTTGACTGTTACCTGGTGCTGGACCGCCCGGCAGACCGTGTATATGTGCATGGCCGTCTCGGCCGGCTGCAGCAGCTTCCTGAGCATGGCCGGCAGTCTGTCAGGCCGCGAGGAGTACAGGGAGGTCAGCTGGGAGGCCAGCGCCGTCAGCTGGTTTCCTTGGATCGGCCGCACTAGACAAGCGGCGACCATGACCTTAAAAGACAAAATAATTTTATTAAAATATCTCATTACTGCACTGAACAGAACCCCTGTAAAGTGATCAAATGTAGCATGGGAGTGACCCAGGGCAAAGGTGTTGGTTACCCAATAAATGGTTTCAGGGATGGCAGTACCCATACAAAAAATTTGGGATTCTTTGAGTACTGAACAAAGTTGATCTCATTTGTTCCTTCAAAATTATTAATGCTTGATTCACCTACTTTACTACAACTCATCCCTGTCAATATTCTAATTCGATAACATATTTAATCAGGAAAGCCTTCCTTTAACTAACACTGGACCGGATGTTAAAAATATAAAAAACATAAGTGCTAATAGAATGTTTTTCAAAAATGGAGTACATTTGTCGCAAAAGATATGGATCTAACAGAGTACAGAGACGATTTTCCAAATATTCCACAAGAGTTTTTAAAGACCAGCAATATGAAGTTAGTCTCAAGGAACTAAGATTACCAAAGTTAAAAGAAATGGGTTTCAATATTTTATCTGGACATTAAATATTAATAACAAAACACCTTTTGCATCCAATCCTAGGAAATACATTCTTGCAAATAGAGTAGTGGATGACGGAACAAACTTCCACAACATGTCATCCAATCTACTAATATGAACCAATTTAAAGCTCGAAAAACCATGTATGATCGTGTGAGAAATGTGGAGATGCGCAAAGAGTGCCAGGCTAATATAAGCGTAATGAGTAAGATTACGAAAGGACGCTTAGATGGTTTGGGCATGTAGAGCGAATGAGCAAAGAAAGGAGTGTTAGGAGAATATATGATGCGAATGGTAGCAGAAGTCGAGGACGTCCAACATGGCACGATGACAAGTGAATCAAATACTCGAGTCCGGCCATGTCAAGAGTCAGAATAATAGAAAAGTATGTATGAGACGATATATGAATGTGAATGAGGCAAGAAGTGTGTGCCAAGACCTAGTTGTTTGGCGGTCCATCCTCTCTGCCTACCCCTGCGGTAAACGGCATGATTAAAGCATTACTGTTACTCATTGTGAAATCAAATATGAGCGCATCAGCAGGATGATGCCTGCTCCTTAAATAATAATATTCCCTGACCTGCTTTTCCTCAACCAACTATGGTTGAGCTATTTCAACTAATAGGGAATTCTCGTGCATTTTGTAAATAATTTATTTCAATAAAGATAATTATTTTATTATGTGCCTCTTTTTTTTCTTTTTTTTTAAATGCATTTTCAATTTTTTGTAGTTGTTTTAAAAATTGCGTGCTATTTCGGCTCTGAAAACGATCATGCGCCATTTTGACCGCTACGTCACACCTTTGCCGCTGCCGCCGCCATCGGTTTGCAGGATCTACTCGGGCCGGTCAACAGTGACGTCATCGTTCGCCCTTGAACGCTTGATCAATCACCGGGCGTTTTTAGCTGCATTGAAATATTTCGTTCGCGCCTGTTTTTAAAGTCATTATAACTTTAATAAATGATTTTTGAAAATTATAAAAACTATTTATTCTTGTGTCTGAAGTGTTTCTACATGTGAATAATTAATAATAAGTGATTTTTTGGTGTGAAGAGAATTCCCTATTATGGATACTATTCACCATTGTCCAGAATGTCCAGACCTTAATTTTTTTGTCTGTCACTAAGCAAGTGATGAAATATTATAATTATTATAACTTTTAGTGAGGTCTTGTCTTGAAACTTGAATCTTCTTATGATTATCTCTGTGTTTTGTCTTTGCTTTCATATACCATACTTTCTTTCAAGGGGCTTTGCTTTCACATCACATCTCAATCATGTATAAAGATGCATTAAGGGGATGACAGATTACACTATAAGTTCAAAGCTTTTTATATAACTCCATACAATCCCATACAGACCCGTCACACCTAAAATGATGATGTGTTAAGTGGGAGCGTGGCGACGATATGCGCCGTGATCTGCTAGCCAGGCTATATTTGAAAATTATACAACGCCGTAATTACACGGCTGTCATCTGTCAATGTGACAGATCCCATACAAAGAAATGATATTCCGCGGCAGTCCACCAATTGATCTTACCCCCTCTCCTAAGGAAGAATGTAGCGCAGTGTGTCAGCCCAACAAATAATAGGTACATGACACGCCAAATTTATGCACGCATAATATAGCGTAATGTGTCTAAGGCCTTAAGAAAATTAAGATAATGTTGGTAGTCAATGTATGATACATTTAAATGCAACCGAAGGGGATAGGGTCGGATTAGCTCGGTGATACAGCAATGCCTCGGTAAGGCTGAGGTCCTGGGCTCAATCCTTAAATGCGACCGAATTTCACATTTTTCATTTGAGAGTTGATAATATCATCTTCAATGATTTGTAAATTGCACGTAAGTCCTTTAATAAATAAATAATGTCATCTACGGTATCAACCTCTGGTTTAGTGTCACAGAGTCTTGTTTGGGGAATATGAATATTGTAAACAAGTACCTGCGAGCAGAGAAGGGCCGTGTCGTGTGCGTACTTCCACAGGCGCCCGCTGCTCTTGTCCTTAGTGGAGAGGCGAGCAATGACGCTGACCGCTTCCCGCGCCTCCAGTGCTTTGATCTGCAACAAAGTAATTGGAATAAAGTTTGTAGGATCGTATTGTAAAATACCTGGAACATGTCACCGACAACCTGAACGCCACTGAGGATATGAAAAAACAAAGAAGAGCGATTGACAGCATACGAGCGATAGGACGTATGCTGTCAAGGCGTTCTTACTTTTGCAGCACAGTAGACAAATAAATACAGTTCAACGCATTCTGCACATTTCTGTATAGGCACATACTTCATTCATTCTAGAATTGAGGGACTGTAGATTATAGCGATGAGTCATTCATAAGCGAGTCACACAACTGAGCTAGCTCTTTTTGATGAGCCATTAACCGTACTACAGCTCAATTGAAATTGAACAATTGAAATTTTTCCGAAATATCAGGAGATATTTTAGAAAAATAATGCCACTAAAATTATCCAAATATCAATTGTTATTACATACTAAGAGACGTGATTGGCATCTGACAGTCCATTTTAATGGCACTATACAGACATCAAATGAAAGTAAGCAATCAAATATCGGGTAACAGGTTCCCGGATCTCGGGTACTTTAGACTAACGGCGGCCAGTGGCAGGCGGCGCATGTATCATCTCTCTTCTCTACTCTATTTAATTTTTACCATGTGTAAAAGTGTTCAATCAAAGTACGTTACTCTTGACCAGATCACTTTGCCGGTGGATTGTGTAAAATGATCGATTGACCCAGTTCTGGTACAGAGACGCGATTACCTGTATATGATTCATATTTGGACAAACATTGCCGGAATGTCTCCAACGTTATAAAATGAAGTAATTTAACTGATTACCTCTGCAATACAGTCCCGCGTTTTTTCCCCACGCACCAGCAGCACCAGCAGGGCGTCGAGTGCGGCGCGTCTGGCTCCCGCCGCTACAGGCAACAGCAGCAACGCGCGCGCCAGGCGCAGGCCGGCCGCCGAACACGAGGAGCCGCCCGCCGCGCACAGCTGACGCAAACGCTCCAGGGCCCCCGCGCAACACTCCTCTCGGAACCAGTTGAACACTGAAAGTGGAAAGATAGATATTAGCGGATGTGGTGGAAGGATGAAGAGATAATACATATATTTCAGATTGTCAGAATTTTAATCATTTGACCAACTAATTAACCATCACCGTTTTCTTTCTTCATTCACATACTTTTCTCTCAATCTGGCCATTGACATGACCAGACACAAGTATTTGATTCATTTGACTGTGCCAGGTCTACCTCTCTTGCTCCCCGTCCATCTATTCTTTGTGTCATCCCTTTCTCAATCTTCTTCATTACAATTCATCAGTCTTGCATTCTTCCCGGATTTCCACATTTGTAACAGTTCTGCATTTATAGTTTTACCATACACACGCCGCAGGGATCTCAATTCTAGAGCAATCAGTCTACTTTAAACCTTTCTCTGCCTACATCTGGTTTGGTATATGGTCACGCTCATATTAAGATGACTTGCAGCACTTCATTAGCACAGAATGCTGGGCATTGATCTGCGCACTGCAAGGAATTAAGAGATACCTTGGTTCTCATCATTTTATTCCACTGTTTAGTAAGGAGTACACTTGAAAGTGTGTAGGTAATTAGGAGATAAAGTATTCCATCATGATGGAAAGAAATTTCTAAGATTTCTCTACATGAGTGAGTATGGCTACTTCTCGTGGCTCTATCCTACCGACTTTTTGTTGGGCATGCTCGGAATGAACCATCAACAAGTCAGAAGGGATGTACACATTGCTACACATTTATTCAGATTGGTTCGTGGATGGTTTGAAAACTAGTCTATAACGGGAGCATTAATTTCTATGTTTCCGATGGTTATCTCCGTCACCATAAGCACAGACTGTTTTATCTCCCAGCCTGCAGGACTAAATTGCCAATGGTCATGCCAGAGGGGAGAGCAATCTTGCTGTTGAACAGAATCAATTCTGATACCGACATATTTGAGCATCAATGAAGCTGCATTATTTAAAAACGGATCAAAATGAACAACTTTGTAATGTTTTTAAATAAAAAAATATATATTGAATTGTGTAAGCACTCCGTTATGGACTACTAACCTCACTTCTTCAGACCACTTTTTCATTATATCACCTAACATAAACTAAAAAAAAATAGGACTGTGTACCTTGCTCTTTCTGCGGCTGAGGCTCCCCCCCTTCCATGATGAGACGCAGCGTAGGGTGGTGCCAGGGGTGGTCGGCTGTGCGCAGCAGGTAGTGCAGTCTCCGCGCCGCCCCTGGCCCCCCGGCCTTCTCCAGGGCCCCCGCGCAACTTTCCACGCTGGTGCACAGGTCCGTTTGGAGTGATTTCTCCAGTTTGGGCCATTCCTCCTGTAAAGTATAATTCGCATTGAAAAATATGATTTGGAAGAAGATAACAACTGCAACAGCACGGAAGGCATCAGCAGAGGCTGTGCGAGGAGATATTTATAGAACAATGTCAACAATGTACAACCATAGACGATAGAATGCCATAATCAAATTCAAAGAACATTAACCCCACACAGGAGGCCTCCAGGTAAATACTGTGCGGGGGTCTTTTTTAGGGAACGGAAGGGAAGAAGGAAATTAAAAATACCACGGAGATAAAGAAGTTTAAAAACAATATCAAAATATGGCTAAGTAAAGATGAGGAAATCAACAAATATGAAAATGAGGTCCGCAAACATGAAGATGAGGTCGACAAACATTAAGCTGAGGAAATCATGATGAAACAACACCACAACAACCTACAGTCCTCAGAACAAGAATCCCTAGTGAGGAGGACTGTGAATGTGCTACTGAACTATGTATTTCAATAGTCATTAATCTATATATGTAAATAAAAATGTTGGACAAAAATGGTTTTTTTTAAAGCAGCGCCATCTGATGGTCGTAAAAGCAACATGCGCCATTGTTTCTCTTTCAGCACGGACAGACTAAGCCAAACCAACGCGTGGCATGGTTATAGCTAGTAAATAATAAAAAAATGAAAGGAAGCATGGAAAAGTACTAATTATCACCATTCTACGTCCAAACTGTAAGGACTATAAAAGCAGCTATGCAATGAAAGTTCTGCATTTGGTGTGCAGATAGAAATGAGGCTCCGCTGTGCGTATATGCGATTTGCAGTAGTATGGGTGAATGATGTTGACCACACACGTAGCGCGTGCGGTTTCATACTAACAACGGGTTCATGGCGCATCTCCCTTGCTTTTTACTATCTACGGATTGGGCAGTTTATGGAAACATGTCGAATGAGATTAGTCGACGTTAAATGACGTTTCTAGTAATGTAGAATGATGACAAAATGGTAACAGTAATGAAAAAGTTTTCCCTTAGAATATTGTTTGTTATCGCCTGGTGACATGATGCTAATGTGAACCAAATATAATATTTATATGTTAGAAATAGGAACAAGATTTCCAGAAATCAGTTAACCACAGAGGTCAAAACAGGTCAGCAAGAGTCAGGGTCAGTGTTGTTTCGGCCAGCCCAATTCTGCAGGTTCTCTTCTATAAAACCTGGCAAAGGTATTAGGACTTCTCCAGTTGCCAAGCGACAGTTTATAATTCTACAACCAGTTCAAGTATGCCACTGTTGAACGGATGCTGTCAGGTGGATCTTCTACGCCGGTATCCCCGAGGACTGTCCTAATCCAACCTACAATTACAGCCCTGGAGGCCGCCTTCACCATTTACAAGTTGTATTCTATAAATAGACTAGGCAGTATTTCCTGCGCTCTCCGTTCCATTGACAGTTCTATGACCTTCTCCATCCAATTGACAGAGTCTATTTTTCTAACCTCGGCTCTCCGGCTGCTCTCTTCTCGCGTTAGTCCTCCCCTGCTGAAATCTGGGACGAAAGGGCTGCGAGTTCTGCACTGCAACAGGTTTAACGGGAGGGACTGGTCGCGATGTGCTCGGCTGAGGAACGAGGCATTTCTTCACTCCCCCCAACTTGTCCAGCTGCACCGATAGGATTTTCGGATCAAAGAGATATTCCGATGTGGGCGGAATCTTTGGCAAGGCATCTCAAACGTATCTCTCGTTGATGCCTCGCAATGCGCCTCTTGGGTACTCAATGCGGCTTGCCCGTTTGCCGCAAACCATCTGCATTATGTCTCTGGAGACCCTCTGGGACACAGCTCCGTGCCCGGTTCTGCGCTCTAGTTGACCAATTCATTGACGTACTAGCCGATTCCTCCTGAGGTAGGCGCTTCAACTCCGAGTTCAATGCCAACATTGAGAAGAGTTGGGTTGGGGCATATGACTTCTGGATCTCGAGGTAGCAGACATTGTTCAAATTAGCCGTCCCTAGATGCTGCAGGAGCTCCACTTTATTCACCCTTCCTGGGTCGACCTACGGTATCTTGGGCTGTTTTAGGTCGGTGGTCCACTCCCCAAGATCCAAGTCACGAGACGGCTTGATAGGACAGGTGAGTCCCATCCCTAAATCTTCCCTTGCCAATTCCTCCCAGAGCGACGCAGGGGTGTCCAGGGAGATGCTGGAGAGCATCCGAACCCAACAGCAGATGCAACATTTCCTGCACATGAGACATTTGTTGCGTGAGAACTCCGATTTGAGGGCCGGAGAGTGTCGGTTCGCGATCCTTCTGCCTTTTGGCTTTATCGTCGCCGCTGCCCCTCAAACGTTTTCCACGCGTGTCCGTGGGAATCATCATTTCATCACTTCCTCCATCGAAATCTGAACGACCGGAATCCGACATCATTGAACAAAACAACAAACACAAAACAAAATAACACAAAAGAAAACACACGAAACTCAAATTAATTCGTATTTTCAGGGTTCGAACCACTGTTAACCTTCCAGCGGGCGCGTTGAGAAATTTCCCTTGAGCGGGCGCTTGTCGTAAATTTTACGTCATCGAGTTTTCTTCATGTAAGTGGTGTTTTCTTTATACAAATGTTAGGGAATTTCTTTAAGGTTATGAAAAATGATAATAGTCAGCACTTAAAAAAATAAATTATTTGACTTTCTCAAAAAAAAAACGAAGCAACACTCTAAAGATGTTAATATTTCAAAACAAATATTTTATCGACTTATTTAGTCAGAATCAAAATTCTCATCCTAACAATTGTTACAAACCACCTCAACTGAAGAATGGTTCTTGCATGTAAAGGACTGGCAACGGCAACACTTCATTGATGCTGAGAATCTTTTCTTATCTAGTGCACATAACCGACAAACACCGCGTTTTGGAAAGCTTCTGTTTTCTTCTTCTGTTATCGGTTCAACTGCCCGACCGTAATTCACTTTGATCCCGTAATTCAGCACTTATATATTGCGGTAAATGATTGACATTTAATTTGACTCTAGCATATCTCGAAGCTCGATGCTTACGACTAAGTGGTAAGAGTGGGGGAAGCGATAAGGCGCTTCTGTAGTAAATTTTACGACAGCGCGCCCGCTGGAAGGTTAAATATTTTTAAAAGTTGCGCAATTCTGTTTGGAATCTTTCAAAATAAAGACAAAAGTGTTTGACCTTCGCAAAAATAAATGCAAATGAAGCAGAATATAGCGTCTCTAGTGGAGTCCCTACTAGTAGCGCCGCCGGACAGATGCATTTGGGACTGCCAGGTGACATTGGCAGGAGATTTAAACCGAGAATTACACACGAAAATTGGTAAGAAACATCATTTTTACTGCAAAACGGTAATGTTTATCTCACTTTATAGGTTTTAAATAAAGCCAAGGAGAGATGAGGCCCTCTTCCCTCGTGGGTCCCTCAGGGTACCAAGGGGGAGCGGACTCTTCCCACATGGGGCCTTCGGGGAACCAAGAAGGAGTGGAGAGGAGAGATGAGGCCACCTGCGTGAACTCCCTTGTGGAGCCTTCCCGGAACCAAAGGAAAATGGAGAGGAGAGATGAGGCTCTCTTCCCTTACGGGGCCTTCAGGGAACCAAAGGGGATTGGAGAGGAGAGATAAGACCTGGGAAGACACATTGTGGAAACAGAAGATAATCCAATGACAACCTTGGTGAACTTTATAAAAGGGACAGGGTGACTGTTAAAAGAATGAGTTAGGGATTGTTAGTGTTTATCACTTGGGGTTTATTTTGGGTAAGTTGGAAACTAGGTTTCAGAGCTTTAACCACTCGATCGTTGGCAGATTGAAAAAAAAAATGCGTTAGAGATGTTGAGTTGGAAAAAAGAACGATGGAGGTTTCTGGGCGTTCTGTTTAAGATTCGTCCGCCCTTATTCAAAAAATCATAACTCCGACTATTAATATGGAAACATATAAACTGCTTACTGTGGTTTCATATCAAAGAATCCACCTATACTCTATCGTTTATCCCAAAACCCATGGTCGAGGGGTAAAGCTCTCGACCAACAATTCGGAGGTCGCAGGTTCAAATCCCTGCATGTGCAAGAAAATTTTATCTGGTTCATTTTCAAAATTTATTAATTTAAAATAATATATAGTATATTTGAAGCTGAGTGGAAAATATTCTCAGTATCGCCCTGGTGTAAAACCACCATTCAGAATTGAAACATTGCTTGAAATGGCTTTTAGCCATGTTTGGTGACCAGAACTGAATAACCAGGTACTTCCCCACCTTCCTCTTCCCATTTTCTTTCCCTCCCCTCTACCTTCAGCCTCACAACGTACCCCAATTGGGGATGCCAAGGTCTCACTAGCTCCAGATGGGAGCAGTTGGGACTCTTGTGTGGTATTCACATAAAATGAAAATGAAAAAACAAAAAAATATACATATATTTTTATAAAAAAAATTCATAAAAAATAAATTGAAATAAATAAGGAACTTGAGTGAATAATCTATAATTATATGTAGAATTTAAAAACGATGAAAGAGATATAAATGTCCAGTGATTGTTTGGCAGGTTCTGACAGATCTTACACTGCTACCTCACGGATCGGTCGGCCACGTGCATTAGAATGCAGACAATTCCGGGCAAAGTTGCGCTAGCACACGGGTTACCTAGAGTCATGTATACAAATTATGTTAAATATTTAAATTGAGATTTGTTGATTTCATACCGAAAAGAGTGGGTTTGACCTTACCGTTAACCGACAAAACCGAAGTACGTATGACGTCACGCGTACCCCGTCAGATTTCGATAAATTATTTTAACTAAAAAACCAACATTTTTTGTAAAATATAACAACCTTACAAGAAAGAAGAGAAAGGGGTGACTTGATCGAGAATTTCAAAATTTTATCTGGACATTACAGTTGCCCTAGCATCCAAGAAATCTTCACTACTAATAAAAATATAAATCTCCGTGGACACTCAAAAGAAATTACCAAAACGCCTTTTGCATCTAATCCTAGAAAACACTTCCTTGCAAATAGAGTAGTGGATGCTTGGAACAAACTCCCACAACATGTCATCGATGCAACAAATATAAATCAATTCAAAGCTCTATTGGATTCACATTTGGAGAGAAGAAAGGACTTAGTTCAAACTTAAAACAACTCAATTACTGTCAAACTTGTTGTGAAATCAGATATGAGCGCATCAGCAGAATGCTGCCTGCTCATTACATAATAATAATAATAATACTGCTATTTAAGATAAAAAGTGAACTATCATTAAAAAATATATATACTTGACTGGAATTCCTTATTGGCAAAAACCGTCTACCTAAACTTAGGCAACCATGGCTAAAAGGCCTAGAACGGTGAGACCTAAATATAAATGGCCATTGTTCGACTGGTTAACTATCTGGCTACTGCACTAGCGTACTTTGCTTTTTGAAGAGCCGTATTCTTATGACTCACGGTAAACTGTACCACGGCTTAATTAAACGGTTACCTCCTTTTATCAGAGATATTTTAGAAAAATTGTTAATACATACTCAGAGACATCATCGGCATCTGACAGTCCGACATCTTATCCGAATTACAGTCTACTGAGATCTGGACTTGGACGTAAGTGTCTACACCTACTAACTACCTAATATCTTATTTATCTCGTGTTGGGCGGCTTACCGGTAACAAGTCTTATGATTATTCATACGCTGGGAGCCGTACCAGGGGAGTTTATCGGGCGAGTCTTATCGTGCAAGCACAGTATTCTCATTGCTCATACGTTATTGAGCTGGTACCGTGGCTCTCGCTCTTAATAAGATGAGACATGACCCATCGTTATACTGCACGTTACCTGTAAGACGTAGAGCAGTGTGAGGCGATGCAGGTTGCGGAGGAGAGTGGGCGGTGCGGGGGGCGCGGTTGCAGCACGCCACGAGGCCGCGAGGATGTGCGCGCGCTGCACGTAGCCCACATCCTGTTGGGAGGCGCTTTCCACCCACTGGAAAAAGACATAAAACAAGACTTATTAAAGCGAAGACTCTTTGGTGGTCAACTATCTTCCATCCTCGCTACATCACCTGCCCAGAGAAGCTCTAGAAGTTTTACAAATCTGATTATATACGCTTCTTCAAATTATCAGAAAAGCTGTTGGTTTTATTTTTGGGGTATTACGCCGTGTTGATTCCTCCTTCTTTAGCCAACGTTTCGGACAGCGTTACAGCATCCATCATCCCGGCAGATGTGTAGACTGTGGTGAAGAGTTTCTGTGTGTGTAGAAGCGATACCGTGTTGCATGCATCAATCCTTTTAGGTTCGGTATTTCAGTAAAATTAGTTGAATTTATATATTTTCAGCGTTTAGTTTTGGTGTAACCATCAAGTACTGGATTTTTTTTATTTTTTTATTAACTCCACACAGAAGGCCCTGAAGAAAATAATTTCCCTCAGGGCCTATGTCATCTTTGGGGATGCTGTGTGGAGGGTCTTTTTGTGGAGAGGAAGGAGTGAACATGGGTCTTGAAGAGTCCCATGTTGTAGGAGGGAGGAAACACAGAGGCCGGCAGTTCGTTCCACAGCCGAGCTGTTGAACTTAAGAATGAATGGTAGAAGCGACCCGTTCTCATGTGACAAATGTCAACCGTGTACAAACGTTGGGCGTGTATCCCGACTACGCACCGGTGCCGAAGGGATCAATGACGCTAGTTCCTCAGAGCATCTTCCATTGGATACCAAGAACTATAAGTTTACCCCTCTCATCTCTATTAATTTTAACTTGTCTTATTAATTTTAAATTTTGTATCCGTTGAGTGCTGTTCCAAAGGTTAATGGGGTTTGTGTGGATTTCAAATTCCTCAGCAATTGGGCGTGCTCAATGCGTTTTGGGTTTTCACAGAACTTCAGGAACAAATCCTAATGGGTCGACCATTTTCTTATATTATGTTTTCAAAGATTATTCTTCGGACCATTCTCTCAATGCTTCTTGTATGAAAGAGACGGCACGAAACCGTAGACGTAGAAAATTTCCTGTGTTTTGTGCCGTATTTGATCTTAGTTAGAATGATGCGATCATCTACAGACAAGTTCCCACTAAAAAACTCAACACATAAATACGCTACAAGGCTCACAGAAAACTTACTAATACCAAAAGCAAACAAAACAATATTCCAAAAAGGACCATACTACATGGCCATTAAAGTATATAACAACCTTCCACATAACATTAAACAAATACAAGATACACACAAATTCAAATCGTTACTAAACACTTTCCTTGTTAATAAATGTCACTACACGTTGAATGAATACCTCACGTAAATGAAACGCCTATTTTTATTGGTATATATATTTGTATTTTTTTTTTTTTTCATTGGTATATTGTTATTTTATCTGTATAAACATTGTAATTATTATAATAAAACAAATAGTATTATATAAACATTGTAATTAAATAAATGTGGTTAGCTGGAAGAAATGGGGTCTACCCATAAGCTATACCTTTTGTAATTTTTATTTTACAATAAATAATTTTTTATTTGATTTGATTTGATTTGATGTGATATTTGCCGAAAGGTTCCGCTTAAAATCGAAAGAAGCACAAATCATTTAAATAACCCAAACTGAGAACCTAATAACCTATTGTGTGCATGTTTTTCAATGTCGTACTAATTAAGTTGAAAGGAAATGTTAATTCAATAATTTGGGTGTATTTACGGTAGGGCCGAGGACAGCGACAGTAGCATCTCAGTGAAGCTGTGTCAGTGTCGCCGCGACAGATCGACAGCGTTGTGCAATATACAATTGTACAGGAGCATTTTCGAACACAGCAATACTGACGCAGCGTCACTGACAAATAGCGTTAGCAGGTGATTTATAGGTTTTACTTGAAATTATTTTTTTTAAATGGAGTGTTTTGAAGGAAGATGATGAGTTACTTAGAACATTGGTGATACAACATCCATTATTGTTCGATTTAAGTGCAAAATAATACAAAATCTCAAAATAAAAACAAAAAGTTTTCAGTGAAATTGTAAATCTTTCACAGAAGATTGATTCGTAGTATTATATTATTTAATTAGATAAAATTATAGCAGCAAGGCAAGAGAACTAGGTCGGCAATGAACTGGAGTCCACCGGCGATAGTGTTGCGACCCTCGGAAGTGACTAGCGCTTCAAGTGACTCGGCGACACTGATTTACTGATGCTATGCTCGGAATTCTATCTATAGCAGAGTACGGAATTTTTGCCTATTTTAACAATATTTATCTCAAAATAATATCTACAAGTTACCTATACAATATTACGAAACAGAAAAAACCTCACCATCTTCAAATCAGCATCATTACTTCACATTTTCACTGTTAAAAACTGATAAAATATTACACAATAGCAATTTAAAGGCAAAAAATGTGCAACTTCTCAAATAACAACAAGCTATCAAATATGTACACACGTAAATAACAAAATGAATGGCAGTTATGCAGAACTAATTGTAGCGTTTTAATACGAAACGTTAACTTTTATGTCTTTGTAATAGATAAACAATTGAAAGTCTAGACTTTTATCAATTTTGTCGAGATTTTTTTATAACAAAATGATTACTGAAGTAATATGTGATACGTGCAACAGAAATGTCACCAGAACAAACTCATTTAACCGACAACACTAGGAGATATGCAATAAAATTGTTTTAAAAGCGATATTTCTTTAAAAAATCAAATTAATTGCGCAATTAGTCGAATGTTTCACTGTTTTTAACACCATATCGCCAGTTTCTGTCATTATACATACAAGAACGACAGTCACAAACTTCCGTTAAAAAAACAAGCCCTCGGACACATTTCAATCACACGGTGCTATTTTAAAACATCAATCTGTCGACTTGAAGCGTCGCTTATCAAATAATATAATTGAAGCGAAACTATCTGGATTTTGATACGAATTCAAAAAACAACACCCTGCAAGAGAGCAAAACATGGCGGACATACGACAAACTTAAGTCAGTGCGCGGCGTCGCATAATAAACATTAAAAATGGGGAAATCTCTTGTTTAAATAAGACTCACCTTATTAATTTCTACAATTTGAGATTTGCCTTTCGTGGCGTTATCATCCGTTGTATTTTTTACATCTTTATCATCATTTTTGGAAGTCATTTCTAAAGAAGAGACATTTATGATGCCTGTTGTGTTTTCTTGTTTCTGTCAAACGCAGGCATACCAAGTTTTGGGCCCAAATTCTCACGTACACCAACAGACTTTCCTTCATTATTTTTTTAGTGTTGCCACTAAATAAGCAATAGCGTCATCGCAATAACCGGTAAGGACCATTTTAGAATAATAATTAAATAATCCGATAAAAAAATATTTTATTAACCATAAAAAAGTGTTTAAGCATCGTTATAAAAATATCAATAATGAATAATCCCATTAAAAAACTATTATCATGAGAGTGATTTTCAATAACTGGGGTAAGGTTACCTTCATGTTTTTACTTTTTTGCAAAACCCAACCAAGATTTATTTATCAAATTTAATTGGTTACGTTTGTATTACTTAAATTAAATAAGAACTATTATTCAAAACCATTACGTTTGAACGTATTTTTTTCAATACTTAATGTATTTCATGCAATATTTTGAGCTGAGCTCATTCTGATAAACAAACATTCATTTCGTTTAAAAAAAACAGCTTATATTGGGGAATTTTTCATTTGAATAACATAACGTAGCACAATATTTCTTGAACATTCAAATAATTCGCCTCAGCTCTGTTTCACGTAACATCAATTTGGAATTGCCAAATAATATCGTTAAAAAATATTTCCATCACTTAAACCAAATAGCCGCGTCTCCAGCGATCGTTTCCTCAACATTACTTTAAACATTACGACGAACATAACCTTAAAAATTTGAAAAGGGGGAGTTTCCATCCACATGTTTGTTTTCCGTGGCCGATAGAAAACATTCTCCCCGATTCAAAATGGGAAGGCAGTGGAGGGGATTATTTTATCTTTCTTTCAGCCACCGCGCGATGCGGTCTAACATGGATCATAAATCGTACAGAGTTTTTGAGGTTATGTGCACTGAGCGAGCATAATAATTGTGATTTTAATAAATTGTAAATAAATAATGTCGTAATGGATGATTGTTTCTCATGAACTCACTTTTAAATAAAGTGTTTTAAATCTATTATAGAGAGCCCAACAAACCTCCGGAACAATTTTTGGCAGCTGTTGTATCGAGATTCTCAAGTGATACATCAGGCTTATATATATGTATATGAATCCACAGTTACAAGAAATCTTAATGTGACACCATGGCCTCCGTGGTCTAGGGGTAAGACTCTTGACTAGCAAGCCGGAGGTCGCGAGTTTAAATCCCGGCCTGCGCAAGAAAATTTTATTTGATTAATTTGTGTTTTTTCACAATTTATTAATTAAAAATAATATGTTGTTTATTTGCTGCACATTCCAGAATAGAAGATACTCTCGGTAATGCCCTGGTGTAAGACTATCATTCAGAATTGAAACGTTTGCTTTAAACGGCTTTAGCCATGTTTGGTGACCAGAACTGAATAACCAGGTACTTCCCCATCTCCTTCCCCATCCCACTACCGTCAGCCTTACAATTTTACTGTGGTAAAGGGGGCTATTCCTCCAATACGGTTAAGAAACACTGCCTTAAAATATTCATACGAATTATTTTTTTGGGCCGAATATTTGAAAGCATAAGTTTTGGGCCCAAATTCTCACATACCTACACCAACGTTACCAACATATTTTCCTCTATTATGATTTTTTTGTGTTGCCGCTAAACAAGCAATAGCGTCGTCGCAATAAGCAGTGAGGACCCATTTTCGAATAATAATTACATATTCCAATAAAAAATATTTTATTGACCATAAAAAAGAGTCTATGCATGTATAATAATAATAATAATAACAGTAACGGTTAATCCCGTTAAGACGAGAGTACCTGTTATTGATAAAAAAAAGCTTTTTAAATATAAATCAGGGCTGTCAGAATCAAGGCTCACTTTGTAAAAACAGCTTAGACGGCGTAATTTTTTATTTTTATTGATATAATGTAGAGCAATATTTCTTGAACATTCAAATAATCCGCCTCAACTCTGTTTCACGAAACATCGATTTGTGACGTCGAAATAATATCGATAAAAAATATTTCCATCACTTATATACTTATCAACATCACGGAATATTAGACACCACCCGACTTTTGGCGAACAATAGCAAATTTTAAATACGAATGTGAATAAAGTGTCTGACCAAAACTGCTGACAAATTTATTTTAAACCTATATAACTAAATTAATAAACAAAACCCCAATTTGTTTACTAGATTCGCTCTCAGCGGCAGGTGAGTTGAAAACGCATCGTAAATAGGGATGGTGGGTAGCTCTAATCGATATAATATATTAAGTCGATCTATCCAATTATTAGTGAATTTACAATATTTTTGTAATATTATGTAAGCAATATTGAGAAAAAATGGTCGGTTTCCTCATTGGTTAGGACCATTGATGTAAGTCGTAATTAGTCAATGGTTAAAACCATCTGCATGTGATGAAGTAAAAGTTTTTAAGTTTAAGTGAATTATTTTGCTAACCAATAATGTAATCATGATTTATAATAGCTGTGGTGAGGTAACCTTCAAGTTTTTTTCTGTTTTGCAAAAACCACAAAGTTTTACTAATTTAACTTGGTTGTTTATATTTGTATAATTTAAATTAAATTGGAACTTTTTTTCAAAACCGATACGTTTGAACGTCATCTTTTTTAATATCGATTTCGATTTATTTATTTTAGGCAAAAGATGATAATTGTTAGTTAATTCATTCTGTTAAACAAACATACATTACGTTTAAAAAAACAGCTTAGACAGCGCAATTTTTCAATCGATGTTTCACGAAACATCGATTTGTGACGTCCAAATAATATCGATAAAAAATATTTCCATCACTTAAACATCATGGAATATTAGACACCACCCGACTTTTGGCGAACAATAGCAAATTTTAAATACGAATGTGAATAAAGTGTCTGACCAAAACTGCTGACAAATTTATTTTAAACCTATATAACTAAATTAATAAACAAAACCCCAATTTGTTTACAAGATCCGCTGTCAGTCATCTCTCAGCGGCAGGTGAGACGAAAACGCATCGTAAATAGGGATGGTGGGTAGCTCTAATCGATATAATATATTATGTCGATCTATCCATTGTTAGTGAATTTATATATATTTTTTTAATATTATGTATGCATATTATTTCCCATGACAGCTTAAAACCGATAGCTGAATTTTTTAAAGTTTTTTTCAACTTATTGTTTCTTTTCGTTTAAACAATCCGAAACTTTTAAAAATATGTAAATGAATTTAATTTTAACAACTGACGAGCACTAAGATCATTGGTTACAAATCCAGAAGTCGCGGGTTCTATTCCCGGTGTGCTTTAATAAATTTATTTCATTAACTTTATCTACTTCACATTTTATTTATATAAAAATAAATAGGTACTTACAGTATATTTGCGGCACGCTTCAAAGTGATTTACACTCTCAGTATCACCCTGGTGAAAGTCAACCAATCAGCATCAAAACTTTGGATAAAATGGCTTTAGCTATATTCATCCCATTGTTAGGAGTTGTTTTGATAGGGATAACTTTTATGCAGTCACAATGACTGAAGACATCAACAATTTCCGTAACTTTACGCAATATTTTCTGTGGCCGGAAAGGGGTACACTTTGGATGATTTGAATAATCATTCCAAAAATTGGCCTTTAAGGATCTCGATTTTCGACTGTGGGACTTGTAAGTCTTATTGACATGGTGAATATTTGAGGATTCAATGAGGATGGGGGTAATGGTCACTCCCGTGAGAGTATTCCAACACCTTCCAGAACCAGGATGCTGCCATGTTGGTCTTGAAAATAGCAGATCAACTGCACAACTGTAACCATCATTGATGGCCTATAGCTTGAGTTATTCGAGGAGATCAACAACGTCTCTGCCTATTCTGTCGCAATGCAGAGCTCCCCATAATCCGTGGGGGGCATTAAAATCTCCGAGAAAAGGGAATGAGGACCTTGGAGAACATTAATCGAGGAGTGATTTTAAATGTTTATTAGAAAGGATACCCAATTAATGGATTGTACTGCAAAAAACCTTTGTGGCCGTCACTTGAAAAGAACAACCTGCTGGTTTCACATCTACTGGGGAGAAGAGAGAGGATTTTTTAGTGAAAAAATCAGAGCCGCCCTTCCCATCTTAACAGTCGTCTCGAAGACAGTGGTATCCCCTGACTCTTAAATTCGAACCCGGTTCTAGACAGGTACCCGAGACATCAGACACTGCAATTGAGTATGAGTTTAGTATGTGTAAAAAATCTTATGTTTTGTTTCAAATAATATGTCAATTTCACAGAAGAATCCTCATCAGAGACTTCGTGGGTAGATAGGTTTGACTGATCTCTTCAACATTAAAATTTTTGGAAGCAATTTCTGATTAAGAGGTTACGGCTTAGTTCAACATTCTTGGTGCTTCCGCGTAAGAAATCTCGACCTAAGCTGGGCGTACTGTACAGGGTCCGCAGATACTCCAATACAACCACTGCTGACCCTGTAAAAATCGCAAGTGTACCTCATTGGTGAATTTAGGAGTCACCTCTGGTCTGGAGCCTCAACTTGAAAAAAAATCATTGAAATTACAGAAACGAATGTCCGTTTCTAAATCGAAAATGTCGAATCTTTAGAGCACAGTCGTCAGATGGGGATGCTGTCCTTGTTCTACTGGCACTTCAATGGATGATGCTCCGAAAAACTATCGTCAGTGATCCCTTCGGTTGTCACATAGAACGGGTCGTTTCTAGAACTCGTTATTGAGTTCAACAGCTCGGCTGTGGAACGGTTTGTCGGCTTCTGTTTTTTTCTCTTCTACGACATATGAAAACCACGTTGAAGGAGGGTATGTAGGAGGGTCTTTAACCTTTCCTTACCTGTGGTGTGTATTTACTACACATTGCTTCTAATAACTTTAATAACTCTACAAATGTAATAAATTCTGGGTTCAGATTTTAGGTATTCCTCTGTTATACATTTATGCACTGAATTAAAAAATATATATTTTATATAGTTTTCAAATTCAATTAAAAATCAGAGTTCTTTCTTAAAAATCGGGAAAAAATACAAAAAATACAATCAACCGTGTGACGCTGCTACGCGAAGAGTGTGCGAGGAAATGACAGGCTATTAATGTCCCGCTTTAGTTTGCTATACGGGAACATGAGAAATCCACACGTCCACAGTTGTATTTAGACCATCGATACATACGACCTACACCTGCGGCCAGTCGGTCGCGGACTGTCGTTAGATAAGGACTCCTCGCACGTTTGTTTAGCATCTGCCGATGGTTTTTTCATGTTTTTTTTTTTCATACTTTTAACCTTACTACTATTTACTGATTATACCATTATACTTACATTTATATTGTTGTATTCCTTATGTTGCTGTACTATTTTCTGTAATTTATTATGTGAATGGCACATGTTGTGCCGTATATGTGAAAATAAATAAATAAATGATTTCAGCAATTAAATTACAATTATTATCTCTTTTGATACAAAATATAATAAACGTAAGCGATTAACTATGAATATTCATATTTTTCCGATATTAAATCGCTTATTTTGAGATGTGTATTGACTACATAGCACCGGAACGTTTGGATTTTTTTATCACAGTAAGGGAAAGGTTAAGGCCCATGTTCACTCCTTCCTTTTCTTAAAAGACACTCCACACAGCATCCCCAAAGATGTCATAGGCCCTGAATATTTTGGCAATATCAGAATAGGATACATGTAGTGCGTGCAATATGGTTTTTTCAATGCATTTAATATATGTAAAGAATTTAAGTAAACGCAAATATCGTACTTAAAACCCCAATTTTTTTATTATTAATTCATTCGCTTGTGAACTTGTATGAAAATTCAAATATTTATAAACGAGACACGATTGTCTGGCGAAATCGTGACGTCACAACGTTCTCACGTCAAGGTGCTTCTAGATGTTTTTGTACCGGTTGATGGTTTGATTGGTATAAACGCTTAGTAACGCTTTCTAAACCAATTTGTTTTTATAAAAAATATATCTAAATACCTACCATCATGACAGATTTTTCTACAAGAATTTTCCAAAGATCATTATTCTCACAAATTGATTTATTGGTAAACTTTTAACTAGAACTTCCGTTTTTAATATGATTTTTTTAAACAAACTTTTTATTCAACTGTGACAATAATCATGAAAAATAATGCTATTTAAAGTATTATTTTCGTAAATGTTAGCTGAAGTGTGTACCCGGCATTGCTTGACTTTTCTCTACTTTCTATGAATATAATATTAACTATTATAATATTGACTGTCCTAAAACGGGAATTCCTCCTAGTTGGGCAGTCAAAGTATTTTTTATCTACATGTGTCATTGTATCATCACCTGTACTAAATAAAAAAATTAAAAAAATAAATAAAAAATATGCATGTGCTATGTACAAACCTTCTTAATGATAGTGAAAACCCGTTGCGTAGTTTAGAAGAACCAAGCGCATAAACAAACAGACGCAAATAGCGACTTTATTTTAATATAATACGGATATATATTTTATTTTGAAAAAGGCGATTCATTCTAAAAAGAGTGCCTTGTGTTATATCATCAGGTTAATTTATTTACATAATTTGAGAGTGAATCTGATTAGAGGTTTGTTTGCTATTTTTACAATCCGTTATTATTCATTATTTTTTAAATTTTCGTAGCAGAGTTAAAAAAAAATTGTTTGTATATTCCAGTTTGTTATTTTTTTTAATTTTTGGTAAAGAAATGTGATTGTACCCTATTAAACCTTTCGTACCGCGTTATTGTTTTTACACATAAAATATGTAATGCTTGATTTAAATAAAATATGTAATGCTTGACTGTAGAAAATTATTTAAAAATTTTTGGTATTTTTAATATATTTTTTTAATTATTCTGCGTTAATTTGTCAAATTTTTTAACATTGGACGTCAGAGGGTATTTTTATAATTAATACAAATATCTGTATAATGTTAATAAATCACATTTACGATGTAGTGATAATCTCTGAGATTTGAAACAAATAACATTTTAAATAAAATTCATTCAGAAATAAAGAAATAATCTAGGATAATAATGTTTAAAAATTCGCCATACTAGTCGAAAACCATCACTACCAGTGTTAATTTGAATGAACATTGAAATTGATTTACGATATTCTGAAAAATGACTGTGAACAGTGAATTGAACTGATGTTATTATTATAGAACGCATCTTTATGCGTTAAAATATTGATATCTCACCTTAAATGAAGTAGTCAATGACGGCAGAAATTCGATGAAACTCACAATTAGCAGATGTCAAAATATTTATCGTTGTTGTGGTGCGAATAAGGATTTCAACAGAGCGGAAAAATAGACGCCACAGAAAAGATTACAAGCTATAATAAAACAAAAATATCGCCGTTCTAAATCGCTGTAGTTACAGAAAAAAACACAAAATTCGTGTTAATTTGAATCAACACTGGGGCTTAAGGGGTTAACAAAGCTATTGGCTTCAGCCACTGTCCTGAATTCGAAATACGGCTGCGGTCAACTGACTTTTTTCTGTTGTTTTCCATAATTGGACATTGTACTAACATGTGTGATGCATGATAGCGATCTGTCGAATTTATTGTATAATCGAGCAGTTTTCTGTGGGGTGAGGTGATAGGAGTTGGTATAGGAATGGAGTAAGGACTGACCGGAACGACTGGATGAGTTGACATCGAAGAGGCAGTGGATGGACGAGTAGTTGAGACCTACTATTCCGGTAAAGGGGAGGTATTGGTTTCATGTGAGTTGTTTTTTTTTAATTGTAGACATTTTTAAAGGCATCTGAGTCAAAGTTTGTTATGGAGTTACGTGTTGGATTGGTATTTCTCTTTTCTTGAATGTAACCATAAAAAACCACTTACTGGATGTAACTGAAGTCAGAAACGTCCGGAAAATCAGATGCAAAATGTTTCCATAGTACCTGCCGAGAAATCAAATACCGAATCATCGTCGGAGGATCGGGAAGTTTTGCACGGCTTATTTCTAAACAATATGCGTACCAATACAACCTTAAAACTCCTTACCTTAAATTCATCAAAGAACTACAGGGACAATACGAATAAGTATAGTCGAACACAACAATACAAATTTAAACCATATTCCACTAAAGTTATAATACTAATTTAATGTAAATATCTATTTAATGTTAAATTTTAATAAAAGTCGTGAAATGACACTAGCTTCTCAAATATAAATCATTAACTTTAAAACAAATATTATGACATTCAATTTTGCCTGAGTTTAGCAACTCTGTAAAACATATCGATTTTGCAATTTATCGCTATTTTATGGGCGCCCATCCCTAGCGGAGCAGCAACATTTGTGAGCAAAGAAAAGTATGGTGAATTTATCCATGTGTGTGCGTATGTCTTGCTTAGTGATTTGTATTTGATGCTGACAGAAACAAAATAAATCAGGTAATGTGGCGTCACTGTGACCGAGGGAGAGTGCTTTTAATCCACATAAACAGTGCGTGTCGCTATTAATTACTTTACTTCAGGGAGCCGTGGGTTTTATTGAGAAAATCACGGATTCTGTATGTCAATGTACCATAAACAAAAATGTCAGCGATCCCGATTTTTTTTGTTTTCGTCGCATAACTCTGTAATTCCTCTCAAAATACGCTCATCTATCCTCGAAACTGTGAATCTCCGTGTGTATTCAATGAATAATTAGTGATTTCGGTTTAAATATCTCGTGTTTTGGTCCTGGTGTGTTGTGTGATTTCAACAGAAATAAGGTTGCTTTAGACACCTCATTGTTTATGCAGTTATTTAAGCCTGATTTAGTACCGAAACCGCGCCAGGTGAGTTAAAATAATAACCGTATCACTAAAAATAACACATTTCATCACGCTGTGAGAACTATCCAAATAAATTATAAAAATTATATTGTTTTTTGGCAATGGCCCAATATCATGCTCACATTCAATCCATTTGGCTGCTGCACAATCATTTAGTTGAAAATTTTCTGTGTACCAGCTGGATTTAATCCCTAAAAAGCAGAACAACCAATTATTCTATTTTTATTTTGTTTATGTTCTATGTTGAAGCAAAAAAACATTTTACAAAAAAATACACTAAAAAAACAAAATGTCAATTGACTTTCCTGTATTGCTGGTTATGTTGTTGAAAACATTTGTATTCCCAAATCATCTGTCGTTAAATTTATATTACCGTCATATTCAGTGTTTTTTGAGATGAAACGGGCCTATTACACATTTTCGAAAACTCTTTTAATGTTTTTACCAAAATATTATCATTTTTACAATAATTTTCGATGCGATTTTGACTTTTATGCTTCGGAAAATTCATGAGAAAAAAATCACCATCGTTTGGGCTAATAAAACTTTAGGTTCCACTAATATTTTTCTGTTTTATGCTGCAGCCTTCAACAGGTTAAAAATTATTTTTTTAAAAGATTCTTTTGAGAGTAATGGTCTATGTATGTTAAATACGCGCTGTGAAGACAAAATCTGTCATATCCATGTACACCTAATGTCCTAAAACTAAGTCCATACGCTGTCCTAAAACAGTTTCTGCACCTTTTTTTACAAACTTGTCGAACCGACCCGAAAGCTTTTAGATTTTTCATAGTACTTTGACATGTAATTACTCCGAGAAAGACATTTGACCACAGATACTTGGTTGTGGTATTTTTAACTTTGTCACATTTGATTGACAAGCAAATCGACGATCAGCACCAATATTAATTTTTTACATTTTAATGGTACATGTAAATCGCCGATTTCAGCTTTTGATCAAATTGTGAATTTTAAATGTGACTATAAAAACAATCAAAAGTGTGTTTTGAAGTGGGTGAATAAGGACATTGACAGATTGCTGATCGTACATGATGGCTGTAAAGGCATAGCTGTCCCGTTTCCCGTTTTCTTATCTTGTCTCTTGTCTGGAAGAATATTTAATCAAAGGAAACTATACTAAACCTTAACCGGTAGAATGGGTAATAAATCCTTGTACTTAAAACACGACTGGGAAATCGTTCTTTTTTTGTAATGATTTGTGCAAAAGTGAAAACATAATGTAATAAAATATGTACATTTTTTACACATCACTAAATGGACCAAACTTATATTAACTTCGGTTTAAGAATTTATATTACAAAGTAGGCTTTAATTTCAGACAGTACTTTTACAGTTGGATGCAATGACTATTATGTAAAAATAATTAATTCAAATATATGTATTATTTTCAAAGATTTAGCGGTTAGTTTAACCGGTAGGAGCCGCTAAGAATATTGAATAAATAAAAATACTTTTTGTTCAGGCCAACATGAAGACAATATCATACTTGATAAAGCGACATTTTGATTTTTGTGCAAAGGCAAAATGAATGTATAAGGACGACACTGCAATTACAGTACTTTGTGACGTGCGTGAGCACAACTCTTCAACACTGCAATTGCAAGGGTCCAGCTCTTAAGGGTTAAAGCAAAATCCATTTTCTCAAACGGGACCCTATTTTCTCCCTCTTGAAGTGTGTTAAGCGGGATTTTCAACCTTATCGTCATTTATATAAGGAGTTTTATTGTTATTGGCCCGATTCCTGATACCGTTATATTATTTAAAGAAGAAAACTGGACGGAAACATTTTATATGGCTGAACAAGGGCTTAGTACACTTCAAAATTGGCTGAAAATGAACTCACTCACCCTTAATATAAGCAAAATTAAATATATAAAATTTTCAATGAAATCAAGGGGCCAGCTAGTAAAATGCCTTGAACTAAAATTAGACGAATGCCATAGAAATAATGTTCAATGTCAATGTCCATTTATATAGAAAAATCACAAAGCATAAAATAACACGGGGTAATAATTGAAAGGTATCACGGATAAGCTAGACTTATATATTTCTTAAAAAAATCTAAGAAATGTGGTAAATAAAAAAGACATGAAAAAAATCTATTACACTTTATGTCATTGAATATGGAATTATAGGATGGGGATCTGCTGTATCTAAGTAAATACATAACCTGAACACAATTCAAAAACGAATCATAAAGACCATATTAAAATTACCCATAAGAACGCCTTCGATTGAAATTTTCAATAGTTGTTGATGCACCAAATGTACAACAAATATATGCTAAAAATATACTATTGAAACTATTCAAAAATACTGAATCCTCTGCAATACTGAGTATTCATCACACTAGGCTAAATCACAATGATATAAAAAATATTTCAGGTTATAAACATATTCGGACAAAAAAATTACATTTATTTTGCGATAAAACTCCACAACATTCTTCCCCCAGATATAAAGCGAATAGAAAATTTGAATGATTACAAATCAAGACTAAAAATCAGATTAATGAAAAAACATTAAAAATGACATAGAAAACTAATATAAAAGAAATGAATAACTTTAGTTTGTCTCAGCACAGGTCACCCTAGTGAGGAGGACTGACAAATAAAATTTACCAAACATATATTCATATTTTGTATGCAAAGATGTGCAAAATGGGTACCCAAAACCATTTGAAATGCAAAATGGAAATGGGTCAAAACTTTTCCATTTGAAAATGCAAAATGCAAAATGGTTTTTAGAAAAGCATTTCAAATGCAAAATACCTATTTTCAAAATGCATTGAAAATGCCAAATGGTTTCTCAGGTCAAACAGTTAAAATAATTAGAGAATTTTTAAACAATTTTGTCATTTAATATTGGACATCAATCTAGAACAAACATATTACATGATGGTAAATCCAAAAATACCATGACTACAGATTATGAAACCACAAAAAAATTGCGCGGGACTAATGTTGCCAACGTAAAAACATAGAAACTGCCGTCTAACATTTAATATTACAGCGTCGGCCATGTTCAGTATTTGAATCAGTATTTTTTGTAATGGTATCACTCAATTGCCAGGGCTCCTACCAGGGAACAACTTGACAAATGTAAATTATCTCTCATAGCGAGGTTGAGGACTGACTGATATTTGGAGCTTATGAAAAAAAGATGAGTGGAGAAAGTAGGAAGAATGTTGCAAAAAAGCATTTAAAATGGAAAATGCATTGAGAAAAACATTTAAAATGCAAAATGGTTTTTAGAAAAGCATTTAAAATGCAAAATGGAAAATACCCATTTGCATTTTACATTTCCATTTGAAATGGATTTATTTGAAATAAAGCACATCTCTGTTTGTATGTCCAATGTTTGAATGAATAAGTCTAATATGATTGTTATTTCAATAATTTGTGGGTATTGAGATTAGAGGGGGGTACTAGGATTTTACCAAAATGAGGTGTGTGAGGAAATTCTAGGCCGATATTGGCATAACGGAAAAGGGACTTTTAAATTGTGTCGATATGGCAGGTGGAGAAAAGTGTTATATATCTGCGGATAAGAGATAAGCCGCCATAGCTCAGTGGTCAGAGCTGTCGACCGGAAATCGAAGGGACACGGGTTCGAGTCCCGTTGGCGTCATGTATCTTTTATCAGGAGATTTTTCAATGTGGATGAGTGTTTCAGGCGAATAATTATTGCTTGTAAAAATAATTGTTACCCTTTGTGCTATGCATAAAAAATCTTGTCAAACATTAGTTTACCAAAAAAATAATAATTAATATTTGACAAGTTCTAGTATTTCACCTAAAAATGTAGACAATTTGTCTCGACGCCATCTAGTGAGAGAGTTAGCACTTACAATGCCTTTCTCATATAAAATAAAGTTGGTTGTTTTCAGTTGAAAAAATGTAACAAGCAGTAATTGTTGAATGAAACACTAGTATATATTGAATTATTTCGCGGATAAGAGATAAGCCGCCATAGCTTAGTGGTCAGAGCTGTCGACCGGAAATCGAAGGGACACGGGTTCGAGTCCCGTTGGCGTCATGTATCTTTTATCAGGAGATTTTTCAATGTGGATGAGTGTTTCAGGCGAATAATTATTGCTTGTAAAAATAATTGTTACCCTTTGTGCTATGCATAAAAAATCTTGTCTTAAACATAAGTTTACCAAAAAAATAATAATTAAATTTTGTATTGATATTGATTAGTAAAAAACACTATCTATCGTCTTTGAAGGGCCCTGTTGAAAAATACGATGAATGCGGGAAATGAAAAAAAAAAACACTACATACATGCTTAATGCCCGTGACAGACTATGCTTAACCCTTCATAGCTCAGTGGTTCAGAGCACCTGACCGGACATCAAAGGGTGCGGGTTCAATTGCCGTTAGCGGCATTTATTTTTTCTCGGTAGATATTTTCAATTTGTATTGATATTTCAGGCGACCAATTATTGATTATAATTATTTGTTCGGTTTACTGTATATTTCAAATGTGCTGTATAATCTTATTTCTTAATTTTTCACAAAAACAAATACTGTTTTAGAAAGTTGATAAAATTATCTTTCAGTGTAAGCATTTACTATTTTTAAATAATAAAATTTTAATATCAAATGTGAAAAATGTTGTCAAAAACGCTAACTGCATCTTTTCTTAATATTTTACTCCAATCGTAAAAAAATTGAGAGAACTGGATATTTCGAAAACACATTCATTTTGTTTGGGAAATTTGTAAGAAAACAGTAACTTCACTTTTATCTCGTTTATATAATAAAAAATCATTTTTAAAGTTAAACCGATAGAATTAAATTAAATTAAATTTTTTTGCGATAGCAACTCGAAATATGAATTATTCAGTTTGGCTATTTTAAGGATCCTATAAATGGCATCCAGTATAAATATTTGAGGTAAACTGTAAAGAATTATTATTTATCTTTCTAAGATCAAAAAAATTTCGTATTTCTGCATGATAAAAAAAAGATAAAAATACTTTTATAATATACCCGGTCATATATGACCCTAAAACGATGGAGAGGTTAAGTGCGCTATATTTTCGTAGCTTGTCCTATTTCATCATATCGCTCGCCATACATTCCGGTTGGCGAGTGATATGCTGAAATGATGAGTATAGCGTAATGTGTCGCCTACGTTAATGTTCAATATTATAAAAAACAATACTAATTTCACGGCTAACTGAATGTGTTTATTAAAAAAATATTTTATGTTCGAAATATGTGAAGCATAATTTTTAATTTTCGTGATTTTTATATGAAATTAAAAATACATACTATATTTAGTTTGTAACTTTATTGCTGTACATATATTTTAGATAATGTATTGAGGAGTGCTTTTCTTACCGGACGGTTCATTTTAAAACTATCGTAACCTAGATAAGTAAAAATATTGCACGCGCGCAACTATCGCTGTGTTCGGATGTTTGACTAGACTAATGCCAGGAGGGGCAGCGCCGCCCGCAGAAACTGCATGATTTAAACGACGCATAGAGTAACGAACGACGCAATCTATTTTTGTAAATTTGGGACAGGAAGAAATAAAAGATAAATGTGGGAAAGTTCCCGAATCGAGTTGGATCGAGATTTCACTGTATCGTCATAGAAAAATAGTGTTAGAAGTTAGGTCTGTACCTAATTCTCCCATTTCTCCAAAAAAGTAATTTCCTCACTTAATAGAATGAGGATTGGACATTGTTACGTTCCTTCTCACCTTTTTAAAATTCCCATGCTTGACTCCTCCTCAGATTGTACATTCTGTGGTCTAGAAGTGGGAACTTTAGATCACATATTTTTTGGTTTTCCCTCTCTAAACAAATATCCTTTCTTCTATCATCTAAAATTGCCTCCCTTCTATTCAACATCTTATCTTTTCTAAGTCAATATTCGGTATAATATGATATATTTTCCAATTTAAACAAAATTAATATATACATTCATCTTCCCTCTCTCCATACTTTGAAATAATGGCCTAGTTGTGTTCCGCAAACTTTTTGTGTAAGGTACACCTACCGAATCAAGAAATTTTATAGGTACACCAAAGAAAAAAATTAATGTTTATTTAATATTTATTAATTGAAATTAATAAAATACTTCGTTTTTACCACTTTTATTGTTTATTACCAACATGTTTCATGAGCAACGCTCACTTCTTCAGGGTTTTTAATTATTTTTTTAAATTTTTTTTTAATAATTTTTTTTTGTTTTTAAAAACCCTGAAGAAGTGAGCGTTGCTCATGAAACATGTTGGTAATAAACAATAAAAGTGGTAAAAACGAAGTATTTTATTAATTTTAATTAAAATGGTGCCACAAAATAAGTTTGCTGTGTTAGAAGAAGTAATATTTATTATAAAAGCCGAACTCATGAGAGTTATCTGTTTCTTAGACTGGTCTTTCATACGTTGCAAAAAAGCTTTGTCTTTTTGAGCCACCGATTGGTGTTTGTAGTTAAATGTCGTAAAAGTTTTCTGGGCACCATCGAATCATTATTACCCTAAGTTTCTCCACGAACAAGAAATTTTGGGATTGGGCATGATTTGTCTCCGCAATATATAAAGCCATAACTTACATAGCTCTTATCATATTTTCGATTAACAAGCTCAGGTTTTTTTCTTCGTTGACTCTGCTTCTTCTTGGGAATCATTAGTTTTACTAAACAAATTTGTGGTACGTTTAATGAATTTATCCATTATATTCATATATTATGGGCTAATTATTTGTAATTAAAAAAGTCAATTATGTTTGCGACGATACAAACTAGCGCTAACGAATGACGACTGAGCGGGTGCAGCGTCGCAATGTTACAGTGTCTTGCGCGCACTGTGCTCCTTTCGCAACGAAGCGCCTCGTTCGTTCGCATAACACTTCGCTCACATTCCACGACCACGGTACACCAACTAATGACCAAGGTACACCACTGTGCCGCGGCACACACTTTGCGGAACACTGCCCTAGAACACCCTTGAAGGGTGAAAGCCATAAAAATTTGAAAAAAAAAATAAATCTCACATACAGAATTTGAACAATTCATCAAATTTCAAAGTTAATTTTCAAGTTCTATTCAACTTCTGGTCTTATTTCTGTTCTGTGAAACAACTGGCCTTTAAAGATGTAATAAAAGAACTTGAACAGGACTTTCACAGTACATGATATTTAATGAGTTGTTCAAATTCTGTGAAACAACGGGCCCTTAATTAAAAGAGTACAATTCAAAAACAATGTACTATCTTCAATGCCTTGTTTCACACATCCTGGACAAAGCTGCCCAGCACTGGGTAGCCGGTAAAAACAAACATTTTACACGGTACCCCCTTTGCAAGGGCCGGCCCTGAACCAAATTACGTCTAGCTCTTGTAAAAACCTCAAGGGCACTGTGTTATTTGTTCGCTATTATCAGCGTCTTGGCTCCTTGGCGCCTTGGCAAGTCGGCACCTGGAGTGGACTGTTCGAATTGTGTCTGTACAGTGCCGGCCCTGCCGGAAAAGTTGCATTCCAATGATGGTATGCATAGGGAAATTTCTCTAGATCTAGGGGAGAAAAAACTTTTAAAAAACAAAAATCTTGATAAATTTTTAAATGTTGACTACAGGAGGCCGAAATTCTCTAGTCACTCTCCTATTGAATATTGTGGGGAAATTTAGTAGAGTACCTCATTTGTGTGAGTTTGTACTCATTCTGAAATGTAGGAAAATTTTGATCTGAAATCTAAATCGCTAGCTACTGGACTTCTGCGTGCTTCTGTTCCTTGAACGAAAAATGCCGGCTATCAGGCACCCGGCAGCCGGGTGCGCAGTGAGCGTGTCCGGAATTGACCCGGCCAGGACGGTACTGGCCGTGCATGTGTGAAAAGACACACACTAGCTCATACTACTCAGGGCGGTATCTGATTGGAAGCATTCGGCATTCTGGTGAGATGTGAGAGAAGGGAGATAATGAATGGAACCCTCTGCTGGGTATAGTCTGTCCCATACTGATGTGTATACTATAGGATCAGTCCTATAAGATGTTTTTAGCTCACTGTCTTTTTGTCTATAATGCAATGTGTTTGTTTGTTTGTTGCAGTCAAATTGGCGAAGGCACGCAGAGGTATGATAAAGGATAAGGGGGACAAAGTCGGTGGTAATAGAAACAATATTAAGGAAGAAATTCCCGAAAATGATGCCAGTAAGTACTATTATTCAATACCAAAAAACCATCAGTTAAAGCTATTAGATTTCAACAATTGTGATCAATGTTATCATGTTATATGTTAATCAATGACTTGTACCCAGCGTTGCTGGGGGTTAACCTTAGGAGATAGACATATACCATCGTAGACTTTTCTGTAGACCTTTTTAAGATATACAATTCCGTAGTACGTTATTTTGATGTATCTTACAAGGTTTAGCCAGCATTAGCAATGTAAACGCCCGAAAATATTTTTTTTACAACTTGATTACAAAACCATTGATCCAAATAAGTATCTATACAAGCTTTAAATTGGTTTATACTAGTAGCATCGATGACATGCTGTGGAAGTTTGTTCTATGCTATTATCACTAGTCACCTCTTTTTCTTATTTCTTTTAACGTTGGTAATCTTTTAAATTGAAAATTTTGATAGCGCGAAGTGTGTTGAATTGACTATATGTGGTTTAATCGCAGATTCCTCACGAGTATCCGGTGGCGCTAATAAGGAGACGGAAGAGACGCCCCGGGTAAAGATGGAGAGAGGAGAGGAAGGCGCTGAGATGGGCGGTGCTGACATTAAGACGGAAATAGACAACCTTATGGACAATGAAGGTACCCTACACAGTCTACTTTCATGAGATCATAAAAATTCTGTTTAGATCCTTTATAAAAATTATCGGCGTCCATATTTTATAAAAGTATTTTTATCTTTTTTTCTATCATTACGAAATACTTTAGATTAATTTTTAGAAAGAGCAATAATAATTCATTCCAGTTTACCTCAAATATTTATATACATCCATTAATAAAATCCTAAAAACAGAATAGTTCACATGGTTTAACATTAAAAATTATTTTTTTATTTTTATATGAATGAGATAAAAGTAAAGGTACAGTTTTATTACAAATTCACAAAACAAAATGAATGTGTTTTCGAAATATCGTGTTCTCTCAATTTTTTTCTACGATTGGAGTAAAATATTAAGAAAAAGTTTGATATTAAAATTTTATTATTTAGAAATACATAGTAATGTTTATTTTAAATGCATACACCGGAAAAATAATTTTATATATTTTCTAAAACAGCAATTGGTTTTAAGGAAAATTAAAAAATAATATGTATATTGCGCATTTGATATTCACAGAAATCATTGCAAACCGAACAAAAGTGTTGAAATCAATGAAGGGTTAATTTATTTAATTAGGGCCATTTTGAAACATTATTTTGAATTTTTTTTTATTGATAGTTAAACTTATTTGCTTCCGTCAGTGTCTTTGAAATAAGTTTGTTACTAACATCTATTTCCGTTCCTAGGAGACCCCACAAAATCTCCGTCATGTGATATGGTGGGCCCCGGTTCTCTCAAGTCGGAGCGACTGTCTTCAGACTCCAACGATATCCTGGACCCCCAGACTGGACTACGCGGGACCCAGATGCCTATGCAGGTAATTACCACCTTTGTAACGTATGAGGCTCGGGGTATCAAATCTTAAGTAAAAAAAACTATTGCCGGGGCATATGAGATCTTCCCAGGTTATAGTGGGTTAAGGCTGGCACCGTCATTTTACAAAAGAAAGGTTCCATTTATTGTTATGGAATGAAAAATCGGCCAAGAGCAATCATACAATGTATTTAATCAAAAACAAACCATGACTTAGCAGGTAACAATTGCAAGACAAAAATTAAACAAACAACATACCTGTGGACCTGTGAAATTTGAGCTAAACTAACAACCTGCTTTTCTTCGTTCTTTGTACTTCCTTTCTACAATGATCCAATCCCCAGATGTCTTGAAGGTGACCTCGTGAGGGGCGAGGTGATGGATGTCCATTGAAATTGGGTATTTATCCTTGTCAGCGGTCACGTTTGTCAGGATGTTGTGGTGCGGAGAAGCGGACATCGCTCGGAATTGCGTGTAGCAATCCCTCGGCGGCAGTAATGAAGCCATGGGCCAGTTCATAATGGAGTAGGGATTGTAAGATTGATCCGACATGATTACAACATTACTTGCTTCTTGTAGTGTTCACATAAACCATTGTGGAAACGCACTCCGTACTTACAGCGATACGGAATAATGATAAACAACAAGCCGAACCGCAGTCAACAGCGAATCAAAGACCAATCCCTTTGATTATCAGACAATCGAATCTACGTCGTTTCTTTCTCCGGCGTCCATTCAAGAAGTGCCGTTTCCTAGCCGGAAATAATCCAACAATATTTGAAAAACTCCTACTTCCATGATGGAGGATGAGGACGAGGACCCATAATGTCGGGGTGGTAATCCGACGCATTTGTCAACTATCAATTTGTCAATTACATGAGGGAGTGTGGCTACTACCCGTAGCTCTATCCCACCGACTTCCTTTTGGGTATACTTGTAATCAACCATCTACGGGTCAGAAGGGATGTAGGTACACATTGCTGCACATTTCTTCAGACTGATTCGAGGTTGGTTTGAAAACTCTGCTATCATGGAGAGCATTCATTTCTATGTTCCCGATGGTAATCTCCGTCACCGACAGCATAGACTGTTCTATCTCCCGGTCTGTAGGACTAACTTGCCAATCGTCATGCTGGTGCGGAGAGCAATCTTGCTTTTGAACAGAATCGATATGGATATTGACATAAGCTGCCTTTAAAAGCTCTTTTACTCCTAGTATAGTTGATGCCCACTGTTTATATATAGATAATTACAAATGCATTTAAGTAATGTTTTTAAAATAATAAACTGAATTGAATTGAACTCAGCCACTAACTCTTAGTCAAAATTTGACGACTTTTCTTACTATTTCGTTTGTTGGGACAGTCTCTCGTATCTAGGATGAACGGAGTATGTATGAACAATGAGTTAATGATGAATGAATGTAAGTAAGTCTAAAGTCATGGTGTTTGAAAGAGAGAGTACGAAAACAGTGTGCAATATAGTTGTGAATGAGGAATACTTGGAGCAGGTGGATGAGTTTGTGTATTTAGGAAGTATGTTTATGAGGGATAGGAAGGCTGACAGAGATATTGAAAGAAGGTTAAATGCAGGTAACTCCATTAATCGAGGACTGAAGGCAGTTGGCGCTAGCAAAAAATTGTAAAATGAAGCTAAGCTAGCAGTCCACAATGGAGTGCTGGTACCTACTCTGATGTTTGGCATTTAGGCATGGAACTAGCCGAAGAAGGATGTAAGCCTAATGAGTAACATTAAGAAAGGGACGCTTAAATGGTTTGGGCATGTAGAGCGATGAAGCGAAGAAAGGATGTAAGGAAAATATATGACGCACATGTGAATGGTAGCAGAAGTCGTGGACGCCCGAGGAAGACATTGCACGATCAAGTGAATCAGGGAATAATAATTAATAAGACCAGTTCTGATTTATAATATATACACGGTGTCCGGGGGTAAAGTGCACTAACTTAGGGAGGTGATTCTATGTGATGAAAACATAAATGACTTTGAAATTCCAACTTTTAGGGGTAAAGACGTAAAATTGGTCCGCCGTGTGGGTCTGGCATTATTACCGCGCTGTTACTAAATCTACCGTCCCGCGCCCAAGCGCTGTCATTCCATCAGTCTTTTATTTTATTCTCAAAGGGTCTCATAATTTAATGTATCTAGCAGTGTTTAACTTTAAAAACTTGATTGTTTTAATCAAAACTAGTTAATGCTTTGTGTCTTTATCGTAGTGTGCATTTATTAATACTTATCTACTTGAAAGAACATCTTTATTCAGTGCGTGTTTTCTCCAAAGACTTATCTTTGACGGTGTGTTTATTTGTGAGTAATTTTAATTTCTGTGACAATGTCTGGCTTCACCCTCGAAGAATGGGCAGACATTCATTAGATTTACGGGCTACATGGAAAGATGGACATTTTGAATAATCATTGAATTTTTTCAAAAGCAGTGGCATTAACTTATTAATAGTTAAATACTTTTATCGTTCAAAGTGTTACTACATTTTGTTAATTTTAGTACAGTTCTCTTATGAATTTTGTTTGAAACATACAAATTGTAGCATAATTGTAAACTTCACTCGACCTAATGTTATTGTTTACTTGCGATTTCTATGGATACGGGCTGATCACAACGTTGCCACCTCATTCTCGGCAAGCTCACAGCGAATTAATCGGGTAAGTTTGTCCTCACACTAAGGATTTTTAGTATGTTTGTCTTTTTGTATGGGAAAAAAAGTTGGAATTTCGGAAAGAGTTATCTATCTTTTTTGCTCCTACCGTCCTGTAGAATCACCTCCCGAAGTTAGTACACTTTACCCGGACTAACTGTAATATATATTTATATAATGTATTAACTTAATGGACGATAGACACCCGACCTGTCACTCGTAATCCCAGAATAGCAATGGCCGTTTATTAAAACTGGTGCACACACATTCATTCTCATTCTTGCATCCCTATCTCACTCTACATAACTCGCACATACTAGGCTACATGTAGATTTTTCTACTGCCCCATTATTCCATCACTTTCTGTTTCTGCAGGGTTCACTAGTAGACCCTGAATCTTTTCACGTTAATCCATTATCACAATCAACACCTATGTCCCGTGCAGTGGCGGCTTGTACTCACAAAAATGGATAGTGCGCTAAAAATATTGCCAATCTATCCCTACCTACTGGAATGATCGGTATGCGAACTGTAAACTAAAGTGGCGCCATCTCAACGGAGAGTTTAAGAGTTCTATCTCCCATATATTACCATATTCCGTTGAGGTTATCTCAGTCACTTCGATTGATTTAACCAAGGTTGTTATTGGATATTTGATCATGTGGCTATCAGAGTATTCTTCCCATCATAAACTATTAAATATTATCTTTCCACTGTGCGATTTTTCTATTGTGCCATTATTGACTTATTTCAGATATTCCACAGGGTTCACTAGTAGACCCTGTATTGTTCCACATTAAATCAAATCACAATTCATATGTCTTGATCATAACAAACCAACGTCTGTCTTCCATCTAGGAAGGGTGCCAGCGCGGCGGAGAAGGAGGGGGCCCCCCGTGCCGGGGCCCGGAGGGGGCGCAGCCCCTGCCCTCCAACGTGGTGGGGAAGCAACCCAGCAACATGGAGGTCTGTAGAACTTTTAACACGCTATTCTTTCCGTAGTTAAAAATGCGTAGTTCTTTGCCGTTCATTATTATTGTTAGTTTCTCAGGTTTACTAAGAAACTGCAGAAATTTAAAATAATATAATGTTTGCGGTTGAAGCTATCACCTAAAAATGTGAGAGGTCACTAATTCATCCATTTTCTTGTATGTATCTATTTATGAGATTGTAGAAGACTCCAATAGACAGTGTCATTTTGTTGAAAACATTATGCTAACTTACTTTAGCTTTATAATTTTTTTTTTCAAAGATTAATTTCTGGTTCAATGGACAGTATAATATATCCATATATACTGTTATTATATGGTTTTTTACTGTACCACTATTAGTAGAAGGTTCTGGAAGAAATTCATATAATGATACTCTGAGATTGATTACTTTGTTAATTGATAACCGAGTACAAAGATTAAGGATACTTGTTTACCAGTTGTGAGAGAGAGATCAAACTAAAACATGGGCTTTTATACATCTTTAATCTATCTGTCTCGCTCTAAACTGACCAGGGTCAAGCACCTGACTTTATTGTCCCACAATTACTTTTGTACTGCCTTACAAAAAGTTAGTTATATTATTATTTTATTAGATGTGTAATACAGAAAATGAATAAGTGTGTAACAATTGTGATCACCCACTAATGTATTTGCGTACTGGTGTTACGCAGTATTCCCAACAGCAGTCGCAGATTTTCGTATTCAGTACACAACTGGCCAACAAGGGAGCCGAAGCCGTTCTGCAGGGGCACTACCAGTCCATAATCGCATACCACTGCGCGCAGCCCGGGACCAAGAAGTATCTGGAGGTAGGAATAACTGATTTGCCATTTTAGTCCTTAGGGTCAAATTAAATTATAGCCCGTAAAGCTTTTTAATACTTTATGTGTTCAGTAGTTTCTTATACGCATAGATTATTTATTTATTTATTTACTCTTTTATACGCCCAACGGGCTTTTACATTGGTTACATATATTTGTTTGCTGAACTATGTAGGCGAGTTTGCTTCATAATTATTTGTTTGTAAACGGTGACATTGAATAGGTCCTTGTGCCTAGTGTGTCGAGTAGGTACTCTTATATTGACTAAACTAGATTATTGAAATAAAACTTTGTTTCAACTTAATTACTATAAGAAACAACTATTTATGTCGTGGGTTGTCAGTTGAAAGTTGTCCTAATACGTCGATGGTATTAAATTTTTTCATTGTCTTCTAGAAACATCCTTTGAAAATGGGCCAATTCAACAAGCAAAACCCCGCCCAGTGGCTCAACAACTTGGCCATGGTAAAAAACCGCGGAGCCATCCGGGGCTCGGGGGGCCCCGGCGGTCCTCCGGGCATGATGGGCCCCGGCCCCAACCATCCCGGTCAGATGATGGGCCAGATGGGCCCCAACATGGGTCAGATGGGCCCCAACATGGGCCAGATGGGCCCCAACATGGGGCAGATGGGCCCCAATATGGGCCAGATGGGACCAAACATGGGCCAGATGGGACCCAATATGGGGCAGATGGGGCCCGGCGGGCCGATGCGGGGGGGTCCCCACCCAGGCGGACAGATGATGATGATGAAGGGGGGCGGGGGCCAGATGGGACAGATGGGGCAGATGGGGCCCATGGACGGGTATCCCGGAAACAACGGCCCGTGCGGAGGGATGGACGGAATGGGCAACGATGGAGACATGCCGTGGGATAACGTAAGTTTTATTTTTTAAATTAGCACTTTAATTTTTACTTTAGCTCCACACAGGAGGTCCTGAAGAAAATTATTTTCATCAGGGCCTGTCTCATCTTTGGGGATGCTGTGTGGAGGCTCTTTTTAAGTAAAGGAAGGAGAGGAAGTTTTGGCAAGAAAAAAGAAAAGGTGGGTAGGAATCTGAGGGTCAGTGTGTCCAGGAGTGACACATGAATCCATCCCTCTTATTGCGGTATAAGGCGATGGGTGGAGAGAGTCGGGCTGGAGATGTAAAAGGTCATCACCAACCAACCTCTCTTATAATATCTCTTAATACACCGCATGAACTTGGGCAACCCTGCTAAGTCACCGGCAGTGACTTGCCACTTGGGGCAGAAGAGTTGATTATGTAATAAATTACTATATATAATATAGTAGTTTATTACATATTCTGATGACCCCTGTTATTTATTATAAGGTAGTAATTTATTACATATTCTGATGACCCTGTTTTTCCCACTGCCAGAATTCCATGCACCCAAACGGGCCCAACAGCGGTCCCTCGGGCCCGGGCGGGCCGCAGGATGGTCCCGGGCCTGGCCAGGGTGGCCCGCAGGATCCTAGAGGAGGAGGCAGCCCGCAGGACCTCCTAAAACTGCCCAATCTGCAGGGTATGTTGTTATTCTATTCACCCATTGTTTATTTACTAATACATATTATTTATACTTATTGTTCTGATTACAATTTCTCCAAATTGAAATATGCTAACTCAAATCATCTGGAGACAGATAACCTTTGAGGATAAGGATGACTATCGGTATCGGTATCTATCGGTAGACTATCTCCATCCGGTAAGTTTGGTTCTGTTCTGTTGTCAGAGCCACCGTTACGGAGATATTTGTAATACTTTTTATAGGGTCATTTCAGCAGATTGTTTAAAACCCATTGATTTGTGTTGTGCTTAGTTCAATTTGGAATAGCCAATTCAGTTGATGGATGAAATAATTACTTGGTAAGAATCTGAAAGGATGAAACAGAATAGTCAATTACTAGTTAGTATTAACAGATGTTGAAAAGATGCTAAATGAATCATTATAACCGAGTGATAGCTACCCAAATTTGGGTAGCACCGCTGATGCCCTTGAGCGATAGCTACCCAAATTTGGGTAGCACCGCTAATGCCCTTGAGCGATAGCTACCCAAAATTAGGTAGCTGTAGGCAGGATTTATATGAATTTATTTTGAGTTAATTTGTTAATTTATTTATTAAGTTTCGATCGAATACACTGATGTCGCTAGTTTTCGTCTTGTTGAATATTCTAGATAGTTATATATAGATGTTTTGTATAGTGAAGTGTGTATGTACAGGGTTTTCCAATAAGAGGTGTTATTTTGAATAGCCCGCTATTTCGGTAGATGTTACTTTTGAAGCTGTAATTTTTTGACATTTGACAAGTAGAAACTACGCCATTAATAAAAATGGAACGATACACGTTTCAACAACGCATTGAAAATATTAAAATTCACTTGAGTTAATCAAATGCAAAATCATCTTGAGTGATGAGGCCCATTTCCACCTCGGTGGCTTCGTCAACAAGCAAAATTGTCGCATCTGGGGCTCGGAGAACCCAAGAGTTATTGTCGAAAAGCCTCTCTATCCTCAACGTGCGACTGTTTGGTGGGGTTTATGGTCCGGCGGAGTCATTGGACCTTACTTTTTCGAAAATGAGGCTTGAGCAACAGTTACGACGGTGAATGGATTGCGCTATCGGGAGATGATTAATGATTTTTTATGGCCGGAATTGGATGGTATTGATCTGGACAACGTTTACTTTCAACAAGACTGCGCGAAAAGGCATTGCTGTCTGATATTTTTATATAAATATTTTATACCGATTTCTTTGTAAGGGTCCCAACTATATGTATATGTATTTAAAATTGTAAACTTCCCCATCTAAAAATTCTTGCCTACTGTGTGCAAGAATATTTAATGAAAAGGAAACTAGATTTAAATCCGTAGAACGGGAAATACATCTTTACACTTACCTCACCAGAAATGCAAAAGTTTTTTTTATGATTTGTACGAAAACGAAAAAAAAAGTAATGTAAAATAAAACCAAAATTTTTTACAAATAAAAATGGCCCTACACTGACTTTAACTTCAGTTTATGGAGTCATATTACAAAAGTAGGCTTTAATTTCAGACAAAATTTTTATAGTTGGCTGTGAGTACTATGTAAAAAGTCATTCAAATCAAGTATTATTTTCAAAGACATCTATTAAAAACAAAATCTATTTTCTCGAATGGGACCCTTGTTTTCGCCCGTGCGAAGTGCGTTAATCAAACAAGCGACTAAACATATTCCACCTTACTAATAAGTGTTTTAAATTTTACACAACTGATTAACAAGTATATTTCATATAAATCACCTACCCAAATTTAGGTAGCTATCGCTTAAGTAAGAAATAAGGAAGTTAACAATATTATGTATGAGAATTGAATGAAAATTATAGAGAATATGATATGAAAATGGATTGATGGCTTATAATTAAGAATATTTTTTTTCTGAAAATGGATGATTTATAAAAAAAGAAATTAACCCCTCAAGCTAATATGTTCGCTTTACCTCTTATAGGTCTCATAGAAATTGCTGTGTCTGTCTTACTGGCATGGTGAAAAATATGATCTAAACGGTATTAGAATGAGAAAACACCAAGCTTTATATTCAAATCTAGAAGTTAACCACAGAAAAATTTAAATGTGCTCCTTTATGAAACAAAGTTTCCGACCGCAATTTTAGAAAAATTTATGAAACTTTGTTAATTTTTTACCAATTATTTTTATATGAAATGACAAAAAAGATAGGTGACAATAACGTTTATAGTACATTTGTCTAATAAATTGCGTGTGTTTTTCTTTTTTTTCATTATCAGTAATTTTAGTTACAAAAAGTGTAAGGTAAGTCATTTTTTAAACTTTTTTATGTTTGCATTTAAAACTTATATGTTTTTTTCTAATAGTAAATTTTAAAAGTGTATTTCATCAATTTTCAAATATAGTTTGTGGTTATCGGATACGTTTCCAAATTTTCTATTTATTTGCATTTTATCGCAAAGCGGAAATACTCTGACCTTCTGACAGAATATGCCAGAGGCCTGAGGGGTTAAGAATACTATGGAAATGTCACCTAAAAATGGATTATAAACTAAACCAGGAATATTATATTAAATGGATTATGAATAAGGAAATTTAAATGATTACAAAGGATGTTTGTGGAAAATGAATTGTATGGAAATTAAATATTAATTTTCACATTCAATTCAAAGTGTAGATCTGAAAATAGTAAATTAAGAATATGTACATATTATTATAAAATTATTTTTAATACTTTGAAAAAATGGTAGGTTATTAGTAGTTGAGCGGAGAAAGTATGTGCGCAACTGTCTAACATGTGTGTGTATTCTTTTATCGCTGCCATATCGCAGGAGCCTACCACGGCACGCCTCTGATTCGCTTTCTGACCCACCCCAGTCTTCTGAACGCGCACCACTCGTCCGACTCACGTTTGTTACTTCTTCTCATTTGATACTAGCTACACACCACACTACCCTCGGCACTGGCACCAAATCAATCCCTGGCTGATCAATAGTTTGCATAATACTTCATGTTATTTCTGATCCATCCCAGCCTTATGAACGCGCGCACCACTCGTCCGACTCATGTTTGTTACTTCTTATCATTCGATACTAGCTACACACGACACTGGCACCAAATGAATACCTCGCCAATCAGTAGTTTGCATAATACGTCATGTTATTTCTGACCCATCCCAGCCTTATGAACGCGCACCACTCGTCTGACTCACGTTTGTTACTTCTTCTCATTCGATACCAGCTACACTCGACACTGTCACCCATTCAATCATTGGCCAATCAATAGTTTGCATATATCATATTACGGTGTAACCCACTTAGGGGGTATTTTACTATGTCGGGCTAAATATCTGAATAGCTAGCCGTTGGCTGGCTTTAAAGATCAGAATAACTTCGTTATTCAACGGCGACCGTTTCACCATTGTTGCCGAGCTTCCGGATAGATAACACTCGAAATAGTCTGGCAACATCGCAAAATGTTTGCAGTTACCCAATCTACTACAACGGCTGTCATGTTTTGCCGCAATGTCTATGGAATGCTAACGTCAACGCCAATTGACAAGTTTCCCGCTACACCGCAAAGTGTGCATTTTTTTGGTTATGTTATGTTGATTATCAGGTCATTTTAGATAGATTCGTGTCGAATTAATACATAGTTTCTTATTTTGAACACAATCAAATAATTCAGGATGGATCATACAAGCATTCAAATTCATTCGAGCTCTTAAAACTCGCGGCCTTCGCATCGCTGCCCTTTCACCTGCTTCTGTAAATCAAAAACCTCGGTATCCATAATAATTCGCAACAAAATTCGACTCACTTCTCCGCTGTCAAACTCGGAATGTTTTGACGCCATCTTTGATTCGAGGAATAGCGCCTAACGTGAGGTTCGAGCACTGATTAGTTAAATCAAACTTTAACCCGAGCGTTAGCGTTATTCAAATATAGTGAAAACGAAAAAATGACTAATCCGCGGATTAGTGCTTAGTCAGAACATAATCAGAGATAGTGAAATACCCCCTTAATAGGTTCACAGCCAACTCCGCCATTTGGCAGAGTTAAAATGTTTTGTGAAATTACGCACCCGTTAATTGATTAGGTTAGGTTAATTTATATTATAGTTATTACTTTCAAAGCTCCCTGAAATTCCAGCAACTGTAGCGACGTTTTGTTTTTGTGCTAGCCCTGTGCTTGAATGAATCAAAAATTCTTGTAGGAGAGCGGTTTTTTGACTACCTGCTCTAGGTTTAAAGTTATAGCGTATTGAATATGGGTGACAGAGCTTTCCAAGTTTACATGGCTAAGTTTTCCAAGTCTTCATTGTCCAAGGCTGGCAGTGAACCTTTTAAGAAATTGCCACTCAATAAATTGTATGCTTTATCTTTTCACTGCAGATCGGTATTATGATGTCCGTGCGGAATAGATTATTCAAGATGAACTTTCCATAAAAACCTTTTTTTTTTACTTACCATTTGAAATTTCATAATGTCAGATAATAGGTAGTTATCACATTCATCTATTTAAATATCAACATTATCATATTCGACCACACGCATTGAATGCACGTACATACTATTTCCACATGTGCAGCAATATTTTCACGCGCGCTTGCGCATGGAAGACGATTATCAGCCTAACCTGACCTAACCCTAAAAACGTTGAATTATCAATATCGACATTAATAGATTTCTACAGAAGAATGTTATACCTACAAAACGAAGAAAAAATCGCTTGGGTATCTCTCACAGTGCTATAAAAATTGACAATGACTATTTTCGAGAACTTCATTGATTGCAAAGATACATAACCTCACTATTATCGGGATTTGCATTGAATCGGTTTAAAAGTTTAGATTTTTCCTGTCCCTTATCCTGTGGAACACCAGACCCTTTTTGAGTGAAATCATAAATGGAAACCAAAATTGAACTTTAAGTGTTTCAAGTGCAAATGTTTATGCACTTTCTCATGGCGTACAGGTTTAAACCGCATATTGAAAAATTCCAGCTAGGGCGAAATTTGGTTTGACGGCGGGAAAAAATTCTTGTCACTGGTGCACGAACAGTTTTCCAGAGTTTAAAGTCTGATTTTAAAAAACTCCCCCACATTTTATGTTCATTGGAGAACCTTCTAATAGTGTTTCACTGTATTTTACTAGATTCAAATTTAGCAAAAACTGCTACAGTCATACCATGTTAATTGATGTATCAATGAGGTTGTCTCCTACAGCGAAATTTCATGTTTTTATAAATGTATCATATTAATTAGAGCATGCCGAGGAGAGAACTTTTAGAATTTTTGGAAAATACCGAATAGTAATGAAGATTACTTACGGCCAAGATACTTGCGGCCAGTCGATAAACTTGTGAGATACACGCAATGACTGGCGCTGCCGTTGGAATTATGAATTGTACTGAATCGAGTCTAGTGTGATATCACTAGACACGCCTTACATGAGATTACACGCGTGTCATGAGACATGTTTTACCCAAGATCACCTCGAAAGCTCGTAACTTCATTTTTGGGGATATCGAAAAACTGATTTTTACTGTCGTCATTAATGAACTCTTTAAATATATTACATTTTTATAAAAATAGGAGACAACCTCCTTGATTTATCTCGTAAATTTTTACCAAATTCTCCGCCAGTAAATTTTTTTCTTAATTCCTAAGATACACTCGAGACTCTCATGTTTGACTGTAGCTCGGCTTTAAAAAATACAAAATTTCATTAAAATTCAATCCTTTAGAGTAGGGGTCGGTTATCCAATAAATGGTTCCCGCCCCCCCAAATTAAAAATATAACTGCAAACATAACTTTGATAATAATTAACCTAACTTATAAAATAATATTTATTTAGGTACCTGCACATTTTGTTTACTGAGCTGTACCGCCGATATTTTCATTTTTACCCAATTTGGGGTAATTTGTCCTGATTAGCAGACCCCTGCTGTAGAGCTTTTATTTTGTGACTTAAATTTCGTAGTGTTACCATTCATTTTTTTTAGCTTGTAATCATCTTCTTCAATCATAGATACGATCATGCACTGTGAATTGTCACCCTTTTATTTTGTTTTACTTCATTTAGTTGTATTGGTGACATTACAATACATTATCAGTCATTCTTTTCACAATCATAAAAAGGTCTGATGTTGTTACTGATTCATTATTTTAGGCACTTTTATTAATTTTGATCAACATTTTAGTTAATTCAAGTTTTAGTGTGCTGTAGAAGGTATATTGGATGTAGAACTGTTTATATTCCTTTACATTAATAATTGTTTATATTGTGTGTGAAATTTTAAAATTTGTTATGTTCATATATTCTCTTTTCTTTCATGTCTTCTAAATATGGTATAAAAAAATGGTAAATTTGTTTAACTAAACAATAATAATATTAATAATTTAATAATTCAAGTTTTTTATTTGTAGCTATTTTTGCTAATGATTCTGTTTAATGTTTGCAGGTGTAAAAATACCAGATGAGAACTTAACGCCACAGCAAAGAGCCCATAGAGAAGAACAACTTGCGACAATAAGAAAAATGCAACAGATGTTGTTCCCAGAGTCCGGAATGGGTCCAGGAGGGCCCCAAGGACCCAATCAGGGACAAATGATGGACCCATCACAAAATCCTAATGAACAGAATCAAATGGGTCAAAACCCAAACATGCCGCCTAATTCTAATTCGGGGCCCAATATGGGTTTCAATCCTAATCAAATGGGCGGGCCGATGGGACAAAATTGCCCCGGAAACATGGGACCAATGGGTCCGATGGGACCCAACGGGCCGAGTTGTCAAATGGGGCCAAACGGCCCAATGGGGCATAACGGTCCTATGGGCCCGAACATGGGGCAGAACGGCCCCATGGGCGGGAACGGCCCGATGTCCGGGATGGGTCCCAACGGTCCAATGGGTCCAAACGGGCCGATGTCAGGCATGATGGGGCCGAACGGGCCCATGGGTCAGGGGATGGGGCCCATGGGGCCGATGGGCCCGTGTATGAAGGGCGGGATGAGAGGGCAGCAGTGCGGCGGACCAGATATGAAACCTCAAATGTGTCAGGATATGCACATGAACAGACCTTGCTCGGGACCTATGGGGGTAACTTAATACAAATATTTATCTGGAAATAATCATTTTTATAACTACCCTTTTGTTCATTTTAATAACTTTTGTACGTATTCTAGCGCATGGGTAATCCGATGGGAGGGATGAAGCCTTGTATGATGGGTGGACCCAGAATGATGCCAGGGGCCAATATCAACGCTATGAATGGTAACAATTCTTTATTATATTAAATTTATATTATCTGTACTTTCATAATAGGTGTTAATTCTCTATAAACAATAATTATTCAATTCAATTTATTATTTTAAAAACATTACTACAAAATTGTTCATTTTGAAATAAATTTCTAAAGAAGAATTATTAAATTAACCAGCAGGTAAAAACCCTTAGTTGCATCTGCATGGAAATGTTCAACATTTCTCTTTGAATATTGAGATGAATTGAATTGAATCTTAGAGTATTAACCACTCAGAACATTAGAACGTCAAAAGACGTAAATATGATAATAGCGGTCAAGACATTAGAAAGTATTTTCACGTAGATGCGCGAGATTTTACAAAAATTGATTTATTTCCATCACTAGTATACAGATTGCCATGATTTAAAAAAACAGTATCGATAATGAATAACGCTACGCGTCTGTATTCAAGAATATCTATGGAACGTAGAGGTGCATTATCTAAGCCGATTGGATCTGTCATCTTGTTCGTTCATAATTTATTGCGTTTCTAAATAATTTATTATAAATATTTTAGTTTGGACGGTTAATATTTTGAGGTGACTAATAGTTTTTAATTATATTTCTTCAATATATAAAGTGTTATTTCTTTATGATACTCAGAAAAAAGTACATTTTTCACAGCTTTGAAATAATGGTCAGCGATTTTTACATATTTTTGACGTTTTCATAAAATGTATATTTAGAAAGGCAAATATTTACGTATAACAACACAATGCGATAGTGGATTTCATAATCTTTCCAAAACATTTTTTAGAATGAGGCTACGTTTCCCAAAACATGAGTTATGAAGCTTTTAGCAAAACTCGTAAATAACACAAAAATTATCACGTTTTGACAGTTCTCAAAGGAACACACAGTAAATAAAAGTCTTTGTCTGAGAGGTTAATATATCAGATATAGACATTGGATATATCAACTATACTAGTAGTAACAGAGCTTGAATTTTAATGACAGCTTCATTGATGCTAAATGTGTCCATATCCGAATTGATATTGTTCAACAGCAAGATTTATTCTCCCCACCGACATGACCATTGGAAAGTTAGTCCTGCAGGCCAGGAGATAGAATAGTCTATATTGTCGGTGACGGAGATAACCATCGCGAACATAGAAATGAATGTTCTCCATGATAGAAGAGTTTTCAAACCATCCACGAATCAGTCTAAAGAAATGTTTGTACATCCCTTCTGACACGTAAATGGTTCATTCCGAGCATACCCAAAAGAAAGTCGGTAGAGCCACGGGCAGTAGCCATACTCCCTCATGTAGAGAAATCTCAGAAATTAATAATCACCCACCCACACAGACATAGGAATTAATAGACGAGAAGATAATGGCGAGGGGTAAAATCAACTGTTGAAGAACGAAGGGAGTGAAGCTGACTGTGATTCGTCAATAAATCAATCTGACAGTAAATAGGCATCTCGCATTATAATATCACCATTTACTTCTTAAAAGTAAAATCTGCTTTTGAATGAATAGACATTTTTACATGGGAGCGCAAATTACTCGCCACGTTATGAACAAATTTGCGAAGTCCAAATTCGGCAAAATAAATTTCTTCTATTTTCAGAGTCGAATATTTCGTTTATGTATTTAGTTAAGACACTTTTATAAATGTTCATAATTTACTTCCCAGCAACCAACCAGCTTTGTGTTTCACGTCCAGACGTGTCTCGATGTGATAGTATATGTTTCTAAAACTGATCTATATTATACGATGTGAATATGCTTAAAATAAAGTAAAATAATGCTTATATATGGAATGTAATACGACAATTGGGTTTATTCTCTTTTTCACATCTATTTTTACAAGTTTTCATAGTAAAAGTCAACATTTTGCCGTGTTATTTCGCAAAATGAACCGATGATGCCTCGACCATAGTTCGCACAAGAATGATGACGTCACGTTTTCAAATTTCACTTGAGGCCATACGCGAGCCCAGCCGGCTCCAATGGAACCGGTATGGGGAGTGGGGATAATACGCTTTTAATCACTTAGGGCAGGTCTACTAATATTCATATGTCTATGCTCACCCACCATATTTAAAAGGATTATGTATGTTAATATTAGAGATTTTATTAATTGATTTTTATAAAACTCAGGTGGCATCATGATGGACGGCGGCTCAATGGGAGACTGCGGGGGTCCTGGGGGCCCTCAGGAACACCACATGAGCATGGGGGGCCCCATGTGCGATGACTTCCCTCGGGGTAGAAACGTAAGCAATATTCTTATAATCCCTTTAGTATTTTTTAAATAAGTGTACGTGTTTTTCTTTAAACTAAAGAACCATGCTGAAGCCTCATCCGTTTGCTTGCACGGTTCGTATGTCCCCTGTGTTTGTGTTTTATATTACAATTTTTATTTCTGTTTGTGAATCAATCCACTGATGAAGGGGTAAGGCTCTCGACTAGCAAGCTTGTGGTCGCGGGTTCAAATCCCTGCGTGTCCAAGTAAATTTTTATTTAATTAATTTCTGTTGTTTCACAATTTTGGTTTTGATTTGTTAAATAAGATATAATTAGAGACATAATTGGACGCGAGGTCTACTGTCATAAACTGGTTTGTTATAAACTGATCTGTTATTTATATATTTATTTTCACATATACGGCACAACATGTGCCATTCACATACTAAATTACAGAGAATAGTACAGCAACATAAGGAATGCAACAATATAAATGTAAGTATAACGGTATAATCAGTAAATAGTAGTAAGGTTAAAAGTATGAAAAAAAGAGATATAAATAAAATATAAGTAGCAATCTGTAGTATAGTATTAAGTCAAAGTAAGAAATTATATGTAATAATATACAATAAAGTAGTGTAAGCAAGAATTAAGTGCTTATAAAATGTCTGAAAGGCAATAAGAGTTTGTAAAAAATAAAATAAAAAATTTTAGAAAGGTATATACTATTAGAAAATGAAAAGAATAAAATATATACTATTATAATATGAAAAGGAAACAAAAGTAATAAATGGGAGAATCGCGTGTATAATAATAATGTGCGACACTGCTTGACAGTCCGATAAAGTTTTACATAGTACCTATGAAGACTATGATATATAATGCACTGATATCAGCTTCTACCTATCGAGTACTAGTAGTTTTTAATGTGGTTTTACAGTGGTCTGTTATAAACTGATCTGTTATAAAGTGGTCTGTTATTAACTGGTCTGTTATTAACTGGTATGTTATTAACTGGTCTGTTATCAACTGCTCTGTTATTAACTGGTCCATTATTAACTGGTCTGTTATCAACTGCTCTGTTATTAACTGCTCTGTTATTAACTGGTCCGTTATTAAGGACGGGTTGTTTCGGAGAATTTGAACAATTCATCAAATTTCAACGTTCATTTTCCAGTTCTGTGAAAGATTTTTTCAAGTTCTGTTTTAATTTCAGTTTTGTCAAGCAACTAGCCTATAATGATATAATAACAGAACTTGAATAGGACTGTCACAGAACCCGGAAATGAACGTTGAAATTTGATGAATTGTTCAAATTCTCCGAAACAACCCGTCCTTACTGTTCTATTATTTGACGGCCGGCATAGTCCAGTGGTAACGCATTGGACTGCCATTCCGAAGGTCGCGGGTTCGAACCCGGCGTGCGCAAATAAATATTATTTGATTAATTGGTGTTATTTCACAATTAATTAATTAAAATAATATATAGTATATTTGCGGCACGTTCCAGAGTGGAAGATACTACCAGTATCGCCCTGGTGTAAGACCACCATTCAGAATTGAAACGTTGCTCCAAATGGCTTTAGCCGTGTTTAGTGACTAGATCTGAATAGCCAGGTACTTCCCCACCTTCCTCTTTCCCTTCCCCACTTACCTTCAGCCTCACAACATCCCCCAATTGGGGATGCCATAGTCTCACTGGCTCCAGACGGGAGCAGTTGGGACTCTTGTGAGGTATTCACTATAAAATAAAAAAAAAGGTCTGTTATTACATGGTCTGTTAGCAGCTGGTCTGTTGTTAACAATATAAGTTATCAATATAATAACTCATTTGGAACTTTTATAAAACTTTTACTTGATATTCAGTGTTTTATGTTATCACAGAAAGTGAAATGTTGATGTTGCAATGTTTTGTAAATTTTCCAGATGTCTGGAGGTCCCGACGGCCCACACAAGCTGGGCATGAGGAGTCCGGGTTCCGCCGGCCCTGACCTGGATTGGCAGAAGCTCCACCACCAGTTTTTCGAGCAGGAACACAACAAAAACAACATGGACCCCGACCACATGGGTACGCACACAGAAACTCAAACTATAACATTTAATAAAATTTAAAATACAGTCTGTAATTCCTAGAACTTTTGTTTTGAATTTAGTCGTCATCATTTTCAAAATTGGAAGTGTTTGTTTGGAGAATTCAGACAAGCTATAAAGTACCTACCTGTAATATTTTAACCCTACAGGCTAATTTGTTAGCTTTTGGGAACAACTCGTATGATATAACAGAAATTGTTGCATCTCCCTTCCTATTGTGATAAGAAATATGATCTAAACGGTGTAAGAAAGAAAAAACACCACGCTTTATATTCAAATCTGGAAGTTGACCGAAGTAGAATTAAAATTTGCACCTTTATGAAACCAAAGATCGGGATCAGAAAAAAAACAACTTATATGACTTTGTGAATTTTTAATTTATTATTTTTATATGAAATGATAAAAAAAGAGTTGAGAAAAAAGAGTTTATAACACAATTTGTCTAATAAAATAAGTGTTTTTTTTTTTTAAATATGTTTTTTCAGTAATTTTCGTTAGTGAACAATTTAAATATTTTTTTTTTTATGTTTGCTTTAAAAATTTAAACATTTAAAAAAAACATATATTTATCTGTAATAATAAATTTTGAAAGCTTATATAATCACCTTTCAGAATAGTTTTCAGTTTTCGTTTACGTTCAGAAATATTCAATTTATTTGGATTTCGACTCCGACCTTCTGACAGAATATGCCTGAGGAGTTAATTGAAACTTATTTTTCGAGAATTCCGACCGTCTCCATTGATATAATATATTTAGATTAGATTGGTTCCTGTTTTTTTACGTCCATTGTGACCTGCGATGCCGAACTACCGAATTCTATCCCCGCGCACTGCTACTCGCGTGATAATACTGGAACACGTTTTGACGTGTTATTGATATACTATAGCGCCTCTATACCTTGTGCTACTCAGTAATATTGAAAGGAAGCTGATTTTAACATTTTTGTTATGTTTTTAGGTGGGCAAGTCAAGTCCCCTTGCAGTGAACGAGGGGGGCCATCCTCAGGGGGCTGCCTCCCCCCTCCCCCCTACGGCGCCTCCCCCCTCCACAGATCTGCCAGCGTACCTATAGGTATGTTTCATCCACATTTAGACATACTTCCATCTCATGACCATAACCTCCCAGAAATTATGTGTTCAATCCGGCATGATAAAGTTTTGTGGTTTATATTGGTAGTAATACACATACTAGGCATAAGGACCTATTTCAAATGAATATACCAATGATATCGACATTTTTAAAGTATTAATTTTCTCCTCTAAACAGTTTTCAAAGCATAAACGTTAAAAGTGAGTATTAGAGCGCATAATTTTAAAAAATGTCGCTTACTAGCGAAAAACATTTGAGTGGTTAATCATGATAATTATTGTTGTCATCTTTATAAATAAATTTCCAATTGCAGCCACCCAATCCCCCAGCCAATGTTCCAACATCCAGATGCCCATGTCGGCGGAGGCTTCCCGAGCCGGCTCGGCGCTCAGCAGCCCGGCCGAGTGCCCCCGCCCCGCGCCCCCCAACCCACACGCCAACAAGGGCCTGCCCAAGAACCCACTGGAAGGGGGACCCGGTAAGTCCTAACTTATATATATATTTTGATGTTGGATTAATATGGTACAACTTGGTTATAGTGACATCATTTGATATATCATTCAAATGTTCAAGGCTCTGTTCTTTAAATATAAGTGACGGTGGAATATTTCATGGAATTTCGAACTTCTTCCGAGGTATTTTAAATGTCCTCCATATTTCTTATTTTTGAAGTTGTCGTAAAAACTAATTTCATTTTTGAAACTAGATAAAATCATCTTTCATATGTTTGTATTTGAAATAAATATTGATATTTCGTCGGTTTACTGTCAGGAGGTCTAGCACGTCTAGGACGGATAAAGTCCTCTATCAATACGATATTGGCGAAATCCTTCATCTATGGTCATTTAGCGATATTTGCGAGCCCGGTCAGAATATGATTCCGACAGTTGATTGTCAAATTCCTTGACTTTTAGCGCGGCCTCCAAGGTATGGGATAAGCTGGCAATAAGTACAACTCAACGGATCATGTCGTATGTTATGCAAAATAGTAATATCAAACATGAAAATGTTGACAAAAAAAACTTACCGAGACAAAAAACTTACCGAGACATGTTTACTCGAAATATCCATAATTTTGAGAGAATTCAATATATAGAAACTAAATTCCCTTTCTTTTAGGGAATAATTAAGAAAACTGTCACTTCATTTTTTATGCTGTTTATACAATAAATAATTTTAAAACTTTAAAGTTGAAAAATCTCTTCAATTTGTATACATATTTTCATCCACTTTGACAATTGTTAGAATTTTATCAACGGAATAAAGTATAAATATTTGAAACAAACTGTACTGGAGAACAAATCACATATTTCCACATTATAGAAAAAGCATAGAAATACTTTTAGAATGTACAGACACCCTGGGCCAGATCTAAGCGGGTCCTAAGCGGCCTTAATGGAATATGTTTGTGGCTAGTAATGTCCTTCTAAGGCTTAAAGGGTTAAATGGTCTAATTGTCTGTTAATAAAAAAGGATATATGAAATTTTAATTTTGTATAAGAGGAGTGAAAGGAGAATATTATTCAGGAGAGATCATTCAGTATAAATAGGGTGTCTGGGGTAAAGCGCACTAACTTTGGGAGGTGATTCTACATAATAGTACAAGTAAAAAAGTTCAATAATTTTTTTTCTTAATTCCAACTTTTAGTGGTACTTTTCAGGTAAAAAGGTAAAAATCGCCGTGTGCAGCAGGCCTTATTATTTTGCTCTGTTGCCAAATCTACCGTCCCGCGTCGGTCTGTATTGAATTTGAATGCAATGTCACTTGCCGTGCGTCAATAACTTTTATTTTATTCGCAAAGTATGATCTGATAATTTCACGTGCTTCATTTAAGCAGTGTTTTATTTTAAACTTGGACCTCAAACAACCTGTATACAGTTAGAAGTGAAATGTACAGAAAATTGTTGATTGCTTGGAGTCCTTTCAAGAACATTGAAAGTGGTATTGTTAGCAGAACAATACTATTGTGCTTTATAACACGGTCCAATATTGAATTAACCTTTAACTTTGTTTACGACTCATCGAGTCTCTTCAATGTGACGATAACCCAGTTGTACTGTATTATAAATTTAATGTTTTTGTTTAGGCTTACAATAAATTTTGTTGTTATTTTTTTTTAAGCTCAATTTATTTTCCCTTACCCTGATAAAATTTAAAATTTTTAGTGATGTTTAATTTTTCTATTGAGACTTTGATTGGAAGAACGAATTACTGTTCATTTTAAACTAATGTGATTCAATTTAATTGCTGTAATAATATGCTCAAATACATTTCCTTTTTGATGTAATGCAAAGATAGGGTAAACGTAACACACATTATAATCTACGCGTTCGTAGATGGCTTAAATTTAATTATTTTAATAAAATACACTTTTTGCAATTTATGTGTTATAATTTTAAGCCAAATTATTTGTTTGAACCTGCCCATACATATTATGAACATGAATAAATTGTTTTGTCCATATAAAAGGCATAGAATTACTGTATTGGATTGAATCATCGATACAATATAGTATTTGTATGCTTTCCTTGATATAATTGAGTTTTTATACTAACAAAACTATTTATTTGTATTGTAAATAGTTTTCTCCCGGCACAAACAAATAATTTTTTTAAATATTTTAAAGCATGACTTGCAAAAAGTGTATTTTAATAAAATAATTAATTTAACGCCATTTATGAACATGTATATTATAACATACGTTAATATAATGTGAAAAATGAATATAATGATTCGGAACTTAGGCATTCAAATATCATATCGAAATCGTGTTATTTGTTATATTTTACAAAAACAGTTAAATCACTCCATTCTAAATAAAGTCATTGTCATATATTTGCTTAACTTTGGACACTAGCGCCTGGGTGGCGATACTTAGAACTTTTCATATGTAGCAAGTTAGCTTGATAACAAATTATTATAAGCAATAATTAGTAGCCTGAATTATTCATACAAATTGAAAATATATCTCGAGTAAAAATAAATTCCGCCGACGGGAATTGAACCCTCACCTTCTGATATCCGGTCAGGTGCTCTGGACCACTGAGCTACGTCGGCGGCATTTATTTTTACTCGGGAGATATTTTCAATTTGTATGAATATTTCAGGCGACTAATTATTGCTTATAATAATTTGTTATCCTTTGTGCTATGGTTAAAAAACCTTGTCTTATAAAAATTAGTTTATCATGAAAAAATAAAAATAAGCTTGATGTTTATTCTTAGGATTTCAGTCAATTGGTTCCTCCAATCGTACCCTCAATTTGAGTTTTTTATTTGTCTTTTTAAAACATAATTCTGTTATAAAAATTTACTAAAATCGTTGTTGTGTTTGTAATGCTCTTAACACATTAAGGTATCTGAGCGCCAATTTATATAATTTAATCTATGATTTTTATTATTTCGTAATTTTGATTTTGTTTTTTTGTTTTCCTTTTTTTTCTGTGTGTATTGCCCCTACCCCAATCTATCGCATGTGCCGGCCACAAAACTACTACTTTATTGTATCGCCAAAACAAAATGACGTCCAAATCTAACACAAAATGGTTGCTGCGCACCCCAATCAAAACACAATCTCATGTAAATCTGCAACCTGGCAATGATTGGATCGGTTGACGGACCTGTATAATATTGTCAAAATATTGACATAAAACATTGACAAACTGTCATGTAATGCTGATTTATCGAAATCTCACATAAAATGTGTCAAATGATGACAATTTCACATAAAATGCTGACAATATTGCATAAAATGCGTCAAAATGATGCCGAATTCACATAAATGCTGACAATATCACATAAAATATGTCAAAATAATGACAATTCCACATAAACTGCTGAAAATATTGCATAAACCATGTCAAAATAATGACAATTTCACATAAAATATGTCAAAATAATGACAATTTCACATAAACTGCTGAAAATATTCCATAAACTATGTCAAAATAATAACAATTTCACATAAAATGCTGACAATATTGCATAAAATATGTCGAAATGATGACAATTTCACATAAAATGCTGACAATATTGCATAAATGTGTACAAATGATGACAATTTCGCATAAATTGATTGGATCAATCAGAAGAGGGCATGTTTGTCCGCACGCTCCAATGCCTGGCGGCACAGCAGCAAAAGAACCAAGCCCAACAGAACCAGCTGCAGGGAGGGGGCGGCGGGGGACCCAAGGAAGCCAACCTCATGCCCGTGCCTTCACCACAGAAGATTCAGTATCTGAATACGTTTGAAGGTAATTTCACCGCAACGGTGAACGGATGAGACATGACATTTTTTTTCATTGATTCAAATTATTATCGTTGTTTTTTTCATCGATATAAATAATTACCACTCTTTTTTTCATCGGTACAAATAATTTCTGCCCTCTTTTTTCGTCGGTAAAAATAATTACCGCTCTTGTTTTCATCGGTACAAATAATTTCCTCTCTTTTTTTGTCCCTCCATTCATATATTACCACTGTACTTCGATGCCTTTTTGTTAGACTGTCGCTTCATTTCTCGGTTCTCAATTTTATTTATACACATCTAATTTTTATTGATATGAAGACAGTTTGTTTAGCTCCGGTGAGCCCTCTGCCTCAGGGACATTATCTCCCATATTTCGCCTTGTTCTTTTGACAGTAGCCCAGAATTTCAACCATTGGGGTGTACACTATACAGCCACATCACCTGCTTTCTTAACTTTGCTCGTCAGGCATCTGAATAAATGGATGATTGATTAACACACTTGTCACATTTCTTACAGCTGTTAATGCTTTGCACTACATCAACTTGTATGATTTACAACTGTCCTAAAACGCCATTGTCCATGTCATAGACATATGAATATTAGTAGACCTACCCTAAGTGATTAAAAGCGTATTATTCCCCACTCCCCATACCGGTTCCATTGGAGCCGGCTGTGCTCGCGTATGGCCTCAAGTGACTTTAGAAAACATGACGTCATCATTCTTGTGCGAACTATGGTCGAGGCACCATCGGTTCATTTTACGAAATAACACGGCAAAATGGTGACTTGTGCTATGAAAACTTGTAAAAATAGATGTGAAAAAGAGAATAAACCCAATTGTCGTATTACATTCCATATATAAGCATTATTTTACTTTATTTTAAGCATATTCACATCGTATAATATGGATCAGTTGTAGAAACATATACTATCACATCGAGACACGTCTGGACGTGAAACACAAAGCTGGTTGGTTGCTGGGAAGTAAATTATGAACATTTATAAAAGTGTCTTAACTAAATACATAAATGAAATATTCGACTCTGAAAATAGAAGAAATTTATTTTGCCGAATTTGGACTTCGCAAATTTGTTCATAACGTGGCGAGTAATTTGCGCTCCCATGTAAAAATGTCTATTCATTCAAAAGCAGATTTTACTTTTAAGAACTAAATGGTGATATTATAATGCGAGATGCCTATTTACTGTCAGATTGATTTATTGACGAATCACAGTCAGCTTTCCTCTCTGCGTCCCGCAACTCTTGTTTTAACCCCTCGTCCTTAACTTCTCGTCTATTAATATTCATATGCCTGTGGTCCATGTCCATATTGATCGTATCCGGGGCGCTTAAGAAATGTCGTTAAACAAATAATTTAAAATGTCTTGTAATGTAATTCCACTTAAAAAGAACAAGAAATGTCATGTCTTAAGCCACCCACCAAACACAAGGATGAATCAATGAAACGGAATTCCACGAGACGACTCAAATATATGTTTTGAATGTATTACATTCGGCTGTCTACAATCAGAAATAAATAATCGACAATAAATGACACCATGATTTAACCCTTTGGACTCGTTAATCGACTAATCGACCTGTAGAAACATTACCGTTGAATGCATGAATGCTATTGGCGTCGCAAAAGAGACGGACGGAACATTTTTTTTAAATTTTACGCGTTCAAAGGGTTAAATAAATGGGCGTAAACAATTTGAATTATATTATATATATATATTTATAAATTATAACATCTATATGACAGTCGTCCCGTAGGGTATCGGTGGCCGGCACATACATTTATTTATAATTTAAGTACCAACTTTATGATAATATTTTTTTCTAATGATTTTAATTTTAGACACACATTTGCATGGTTTGTTTATTTTTTTTTATTTTCTGTGTGTGTTGCAAATAAATGCATGTGCCCATATTGTTGTTTTTAGGTTAATGTTTCGCCGGCCCAAAAGCAAAAGTGCACTTGTAAATTGGTCGAATTTGGCGACGAATTCGATGTGGTGTTTTTTAAAAATAAAAATTAATTTAATTTTCAAGACAAATATTACAATAAAATTGTATTCATCAACTTCAAATTGAAAAAAACTCACAACTTGCACGTCCGTTTTCTTTGGGGCGGTCCATTATTTTCGCTATAAGATGTTGCCAAAACCGATTGATTTCAAATAAATTTTATTTGATGTTTTACCCCAATGTTATAAATATACATATAAAGCGCTCAGCGCAAAAGTGGCCCAACCAAAAAACATTTTAATCAGCGCAAACATCAGATTTTTGTCATATCTATGAAACCATAGTGGTACAACTTTAGTTTTCACTGATTTCAAAGGACGGCGCTATATAATATCGTTCTTCAATTACTAAAGTAGTTATAAGTCTAACAATGTGATGTTTTCGCTGATTATGAATTTTTGTTGGTTGCTCACTTTTCCGTTGAGTGCCCCATATATCGGTTTAATTTTTCAAAGTTGCCTACAATGTATAGCAGGCCTTTTTTTGTATTGTATTTACTCACTAATTCGGCACCATAAAAACCTGGCACTTGTCCGATTAGCGAAAGCGGCGGATTACAGTGAAACGTACAAAATATTCTAAAATTTAAGCAACCGCCATCGATCTTTCTTAAAATTTGCATTTTTTGGTTTAACGTTAAGGTGTCACGTTTCGCTTGCGAGAAGACTCGTAAAACGACTTGTAAACTTATTCAAACAAAAACGTGGCAAAACGAAACAAACAGAAACACATGCGACAGTTGCCAAAATACACAATAGAAATGTACTACAATACCAATGGTCGTTGTCGCAAGCGAATGAGCTCGAAGTATCATGCAAATGGAACTGTGTCGCTCTAAAAATATTTTATCTGCGGCAGATAGAACTAAGTTGCACATAAAATTTGCAAATGGAACCTTGTTATTCTAAAAATATATATTAAGTTTTTTTTATATAAAACTTTGTTGCATAATTATCTGCGACCTTGCACGGAAGTTGGAAACATTTTAGATAGGGTTTTAACCCCTGAGGCCTCTGGCATATTCTGTCAGATGTTTGGAGTATTTCCGCTTTGCAATAAATTAAACATTTCTGAATTTATCTGAATACTAAAAACTATTTTTGAAAGATGATGAAATATGCTTTCAAATTTTATTATTAGAAATAAACTTTTTTTTTTTTAAATACTAAAATTTTAAATGCAAACGCTGCTTTTGAATGCAAAAAAAGCTCACCTTTAATTTTTTCACCTTAATAATGAAAAAACACACAATTTATTAGTATTATAACCATTATTGTTCCCTCACTTTTTTGTCGCCTTATATAAAAATAATTGTAAATAATTTTTAGATTGTGGTGTTTTCTCTTTCTAACTCCGTTTAAATCATATTTGTCAATACGACAGTAAGGGACGCAAAACTTACCTTGTTGAACCGAGGATAAAATTTGTAAATCTGTGTAAAAACATATGTATATTGACAACTTATTATTCCCAATCAGAAAAGTTCGCAGTTAAAATTGAAAGATAATGAATTTGTTGGTTGTGTGTTGTCAGGTCAAGAACTCACAATCCAGAAACAACCCAATACCTCACTCAAAGATGGGCCACCTTCAAATCAAAAGAGTCCAGGGTAAGTACCTTCGTTAGTGAAAAACCGCGGTTAATCGCGACGTTCATTATATTCTTTATTCTACATGAAACATTCTTTCGAGAAAGGCGTACAAGAACAATATTGTATTTGTATGCCTTTCTTGAAAGAATTGTGTTTTTTTACAGACAAAACTTTTTATTCATAGTATATTATAATAAAACAAATATTAAACTTTTTTCACTTTAATTTTATTGACCGTAATCGGTTTCAGCTCGTTAAAGCCATCTTCAGACTGGTACTAATTATTCTTAGTCTACGGTTTATATACAAAACATATGGGGGAGGGGTCCACCCCTCTGGTGGTCTACAAGGGTTATTAATCAATTATATTAATTACATTTGTTACCAAGTCGTTTTAGACTGTCGAATTTCTAATTATTTTGGTAATTCCAATAGACCTTGGGTTTGTTGCTCACTTCAATATTGTTCAGGGAAAAACCTTACAAGTAATATGAATTAATGACTATTATTAATTTTATTGTCAAAATCGTTATTATATTTATGATGTATGGGATTTTTGTTTTTGTTTTTTATTTATTTATTTATTTATTAACACCGATTATAGCGGCTTTTACAAAAGAATAACAATTGTTTTACATATGAATACAGAATATACATAGATAAAAAAATATATAAATATAAATTACATAAAAGAGAACAATAGAAATAGTAGTATCAACATAAAAAAGTAGTGTGCCAACTACCGCACGCAACGGTTGTGTCCGCCGCGATGTTCGCGATGCCACCGGCACGTTATTGTTACCGCGCGTGCAGGTAGTGCAGTGAGTGAAGCGGATACCAAATTAAGTGGGCCTCCAACTACAAACTATGCCGTTATTTAAGGGGCCGAAGACCGATAGGTCTACCGGCCAAGGGGAGTCAAAAAATATCGGGGAACAATTAAAAATATTGTCCCTGAATATTGAGGGAACCTCTCGATCAAAGGTGGATTTCTTATTAAAAATACTCACTGACAGAAATATCGATATTTTGCTACTCCAGGAAACTCATATCGTAGAAACCGACTCACCACGCTTGGATATTCCCGGCTACCTTCTAGCGGCAGTGCGGGAACACCCAAAACATGGGCTTGCAACCTACATCAAGCCGGAGTTGCAGAATATCACCCGAAAAATCACTGATGGATATCACGCGATCGGAATTCAAGTTGGAAAAATCGCTGTATTTAATATCTACAAACCTCCCAATGAACTATGGCAGTCACCAGCTCTTCCTGCATACAATCACCCGGCGGTGTATGTGGGAGATTTCAACAGCCACCATTTCCTATGGGGCTACTCGACGACCGATAAAGCTGGAGAGCAGATCACGGATTGGGCGTCAGCACAGGATTGCCAACTTATTTACGATGCTAAGCAAAAGGGAACATTTTTCTCTGCGCGATGGCGACGTGAATATACGCCAGACTTGTGTTTTGTCTCTACGGCGCCGGACGGAAAACCTATGAGGGCTTCGAGAACTATATTGAACAGTTTCCCACATAGCCAACACAGGCCAGTCATGCTAAGCATAGGCATACAGATTCCGTGTATTTCCAGCAATCCGTTGCCGCGATGGAATCTAAGAAAGGCAGAATGGCGAGACTTCTCGGAATATGTTGACAGGGTTGTGGATAACATACCACCAAAGCCGAATTCCTACGACCGTTTTTCAAACCTTTTATTTATAGCCGCAAAGAAATTTATACCTAGAGGCTACAGAAAAGTGTATATTCCAACATGGAGCTCAGAAAGTGAACAGCTTCTAGCCGAATTCGAGAGGACGAATGACCCAGACACTGCCTCTGACCTTCTCCAGTCTCTGGACGACGGGCGTATGAAACGGTGGAATGAATTAATGGAGGAAATGAATTTCGAGCACTCGAGCAGAAAAGCATGGCAAACACTAAGGCGACTTGGAGCTGCAGATCAGCCAACTAAAACAATGCCCAAAGTGTCACCAAATGCTGTTGCTCGGCAACTACTCCGTAGTTCAAAAACGACAACAAGGTCTAACATAAATCACCAGGTCCAAAAATCTCTGAAGGCGGCGCAGCTAAAATGGCCGGTGAACCCCAACACTGTGGTCGCCGTTACAGCTGACGATATAGATATCGCCCTCACTTCAACAAAAGCTGGGAAAGCAGCTGGGTGTGATGGAGTTCTCCCAGACTTTCTGAAACATGCTGGACCACGGACAAAAATATGGATCGCAAAACTATTTACTGAAATTTTCAAAACTGGAGAAATACCAAATACCTGGAGAAAGTCTAAAGTTATTGCGATCCTCAAACCCAACAAGCCAGCAGAGGATCCGAACAGCTACCGGCCAATCTCACTTTTAAGTACCATGTACAAACTTCTAGAGCGAGTTGTGCTCCGCAGACTTACTCCAATTTTGGAGAAAGTGGTCCCACAAGAGCAAGCTGGCTTCAGACCAGGCCGTAACTGCTGCGATCAGGTGTTAGCACTGACAACACACATTGAATCTGGTTTCCAGAAACGGCTGAAGACTGTGGCAGCGTTCATTGATCTCTCTGCGGCCTACGACACGGTCTCCTTGTTAAACTGTACGACACCATAGAGGATGGCAACACAGTACGACTCATTGAGCAACTGCTAACTGGCCGTACCTTCAGGGTTTTTCTAGGAGGGTGAAAAAGCAAAAAAATACCCCTCAATAATGGCCTTGCCCAGGGCTCAGTGCTGGCCCCATCGCTATTTAACATCTACACTCGAGACCTCCCTCACACTGAAGGCAGAAAATTTGCTTACGCAGATGACATCGCCGTCACAGCTCAAGCCAAAACCCTTAAAGCAGCAGAAGATATCCTCAATTCTGACCTAAAGGCTTTGGAAGAATATTTCCTCAATTGGCGACTAAAGCCAAATGGGTCGAAAACAGTTGCGACAGCTTTTCATCTTAGCAATTCACAAGCGGATGCCAAACTCTGTGTTCAGTTTGATGGAAAAAATATTTACCATGACCCCCACTCCCGCTATCTCGGAGTTACTTTGGACAGCAGCTTGAACTACCGGCAACACATGGAAACAGTGGGTAAAAAAACCAGGACAAGGCTTAACTTAGTTAATAAGCTAGCCGGAACTAGCTGGGGATGCGACGCCAACACGCTCAGAACAGCATCCATTGCCCTGGTTTTCTCAACGGCTGAATACTGTGCTCCAGTATGGGCTAGAAGCGCCCACACTTCCATGGTAGACGTTCAGCTTAATGCCACAATGCGAACCATCAGCGGGACTTTAAAATCTATTCCTCTCCCTTGGCTCCTCGTACTTGCAAACATAACCCCGCCAAACATCAGGCGAGAAATTGCAACACTGAGGGAATACAAGAAGGCGCTGCAAAAAAGCGCAATACCTCTACACGAAGATGTCGTCTCTCACCCGGCATGCCGCTTGAAGTCCCGAAAGCCCTTCTGGGCGGAAGGAGAGAGGCTCCTCCGACTCCCTCTCACCCCAGAAGATAGGTGGAAACTTGAGTGGCAAACGGCCAACGTGGGAAATGCCCATCTCATACAGGACCCCACCGAGAGATAGCCTGGGTTCTCACTGCCTCGCAAAACCTGGTCCGCCATCAATAGGTTAAGGTGCTCCCATAGCCGCTGTGCCCACATGATGCACAGATGGGGCCTTAAAGAGTCGGCGATGTGTGAATGTGGTGCGGTGCAGACTACCGAACATGTGGTCAACGAATGCCCGCTCCATTCATTCCCCGGTGGGATTGATGAGGTTCACATGGCGACGCCTGAGGCCCTAAAATGGCTCGCAGATCTAGATGTCCCCCTCTGACCCCCCACCATACGAAAGAAGAAGAAGAACATAAAAAAGTACAATGAGTAGGTTATTATAATTATAAATCCCGGATATTATGTAATGAGTGTTAAGAAATTAATACTTTAAAACTGTATTTGATTAAAGTCAATCTGAGAAGCGCTGACAGACAGTTTTAATTAAGTAGTGTTTGTATGAGGTTAAACTAGCAATGTTTATAGGTTCATCCAAAACATATTTATTGCCAAGTACATGCAGGCGATTCATTATGGAATTGAGTTCAGCGTTAGATCCTGTATTGTTGCAATGATAGGGTAATTTGAAACGAACTGATCGACTAGGTACATGGAAACATATTAACGAAAGAAGTTCAGGGGAGTTCAACAGGTTGGTAACGATTTTAAATAAATAAAATAGGTCTGAACAAATTCTTCTTTCTTTTAATGTATCGAGTCCCAATAATTGTAACAGAGAGGGGTAATTAATGTTTTCGATGAATATTCCCAATTTAAAATTAATATAACATGTCACCAAAGTTCGATATCACCAAAGTTTTTTCTCATACACGCTTCTGGCTTTTTGCGGATGATAATAAGATTCTTCAGATAATTAAATCCTACCTTGACTGCTTACATTTTCAACGTGATATTGACTCGTTTAATAATTGGTGCAAAATAAACTGCATGGAACTTAATGTTGATAAATGTAAAATTTTGTCCTTTTATAGAACCAAAAAACCTATTCAGTTTGATTATAAATTAAACAATGTTTGTTTATCTACTGTAACATCTATCAAGGATCTTGGGGTCACTCTAGACTGCAAACTTTCTTTCCGTGAGCACATTAACAACATTGTTAACAAATCACTTAAACTACTCGGCTTCGTTCATAGAATAACCTCTGACTTTAAACATATAAGTACCCTTAAAACTCTTTACTGCTCGTTAGTTCGCCCTCACCTTGAATACGCTAGTGTTATTTGGTCTCCTTTCTATGCTGTCCACATCTGTCACATAGAATCCGTACAACATCGCTTCCTACGAGGAATCGCTTGGAGGTTGGGTCTTGAAAGAGGAGAGTACTCATATGATGAAGTTGAACAAACTTTAAACATTTCTTCTTTGGAGAAACGTAGAAGGGACACTGATCTGATTTGCATATTCAAGATTATCAATGGTATTACAGACTCACCTGCTTTGTTGCAACTTATCCAATTCAACATCCCTTCCCGTAGACTCCGAAATAATGAATTGCTGTTCGTCAATCAACATTCTACCAATTATGGATACCATTCTCCTTTGTCCAGAATGTCGAGACTTGTCAACTCACTGTCAAGTCAAAGCATTGAATTTTGTGGTATATGCCTAAATGACTTTCGACAGTCAATACGCAATGTCTAATTTCTAATGCCCTTTGAACCATCTTCATGCTTTGACTTATTATTATCTCCCATTCTTACTTTTATATTATTATTGTCATTGTTATTGTCTTCGCTCCTCATTTATATATGCTCTCCTTTCACTGTCATCTCTGTTTATAAAACTTATTCGTGTAATTAATATGTTGTTAATGGACTATTTGTCCGTAAATAAATAAATAAATAAATAACGTAAAAATTTATGTTGGAATCGCTCAAGGGAATTCTCATGTACACTGTAGTAAGGACTCCAAATGGTGGTGTTTTGAAGGGATACATGTTTACATTGGAGTAGGAATGGTCATTATATAAACTAAATACATACTTTAATTTCGAAATTATTATGAAAATTACAATGGATACAAAAGCAGAGACATAGGAATTGATTGTAATTGATTATTTTCATATTCATATTGCATATGTACAGGCGCAAACAAATAATTCGTCCTAATATTGCAAAGTAATACCTAGCGAAAAGCATATTTGAAGAAAATAAATTAATTAACGCCATCTATGAACACGTAGAATATAACGAGCGTCGCGTTTAACCTTAAAAGTTTTGCAGGACAACTTTTGTTACGTCCACTTATGGGGCACGGCTGCTCGCAACACAACTGCTGCGATATCTGTGACCAACGGGTTAACGCGCTTCCCCAAATATTGGATCATTTCTATAATGCTGTTTTTGAAAGAAAATCATCTTCAGGGCGCTTAACAGCTTAATTTATAAATTTAACCTATTCCTCATCACTTCCACTTACTTCCATTTATTACTAGTGACTTATAACTAAGATCAATAGCTAGCGACTTACAATTAGTAACTTAAAACTATACATATTTTATTTTACTCCTGTATGATAAGATTTCCCACATTTCACATATTAATGATTGGGCACATTTTACAACATGAAATCGAACAAATAATCAGCGTTCCCCAACAATTTGCATATTTGACGGTCACGTTAATTGGTGTTATTTCACAATTAATTAATTAATTAAAATAATATATGTTTAGAGTACACTTCCCCATCTTTCTCTTCCCAATCTCCTTCCCGTCCCCACTACCTTCAGCCTTAACAACATACCCCAATTGGTGATAGTTTCACTGGCTCCAGACTGTTGTGAGCAGTTGGGACTCTTGTGCAGTTTCACATCAAAAAAATACTTGCGCCACATTTCAATGGAAGATAGATACTTTCAGTATCGTCCCAACGTTGCTTGAAATGGTTTTAGCCATGTTTGGTGACCACATCTGAATAGCTCATAAAATTTCCCCACCTTCCTCTTCCCTATCTCCTTCCCCTCCCCAATACTTTCAACCTTACAGCATACATCAATTCATAGTCCCACGCCACTGGCTCCAGACGGTTGGGAGCAATCGGGACTCTTGGTTGGTTCATATTCACATAAAAAAGAAGAAAGAAAAGAAAAGGTTGAAACCTTCTGTGGTTATCGTGGTGTATAAATGAAAGATCTCTCCAACTCAGGTATAGCGTTTATTGATAAGTTGAAAGCTGGTTTACAATCGCAATATTTCACGTTTATTTACGCACAAATACTATGGAATGTTCGCGAAACTAGGTCGTAGTACTCGTAGGTAGCAGCTGTTGACGATAGTAAACACTGAATACTAATAATATGCTCGCTGCGTCGGGCTTGTTTATATTGTTCGGCTGGTGGCAGCAGTAGGTAGATAAATGGCAACTAAATCGAGGCCACTCGCTCGGTCTGGACCTTTCGCGAACTTTCGGCGGCGCGGCAATTATGCCTAGGCGGTAGACTCGAACCTTCTGGCGAGTTCTCGTAATGTGAAAGACGGCCTGTGACGTATTGTCGCCGGTAGACAAGTAGGTGCTTGTTTTGTTTACGATTCCGGCTGAGTAGCTCAGGAGTAGGTACTAAGTAGGTCGAGCGGTTTATTATTAATTATTCAATGGATTCTTTTCGACGCTACACTTCTATTTTTTTTTTTTTTTTATAAAGCTAATGAATAATAATCTTTTTTCAATCCAGTATGATGCCAGGCACCCCGGAGGGCCACAACTCGAGTGGGGGGCCCCACATGGACCGAGCGGGGCGATACTCGCTGGACCACAGTCCCGGTTTCCCGGGATCAAATAACCCGCAGACTCCCAACTCCAATATACCTGGTGAGTACACTTTTATTTACAAGACTGCTTTGTGTTTAACATTTTCAATTTCACCAAACAGAGGGTCAAAGATTGGTCTTCCGGCTAAATTCTTATAGTTTTGCTAGTTAGACTGTGAGAAATAGTCAGGATGCAGACGAATTATCCAATTAATGTGTTTTTTTTTATATATTTTTTTATTTTTTATAATATATAATATATAATATATAATATTAGTGGTAACAATACCTCCCTAATTGAGAAATTCTCGTGTTTAGGGAGGGAAAATTCATACATACTCTTCTATTATTCTGACTCTTGACATGGCCCGACTCAAGTCTCTGATTCACTTGATCGTGCCATGTCTTCTCCTCGGGCATCCTCGACTTCTGTTATCATTGGCATTTGTGGCATATATTCTCCTTACACTCCTTTGTTCGCTCATTCACTCTACATGCCCAAACCATCTAAGCGTCCCTTTCTTAATCTTACTATATATTTGTAATGAAATTTCTTGTATTCTCAATAAAATAAAATAATTCAGTCAGTCAGTGGACATCTTCAAATTATCACTGCATAAATCCAAAAGATTGATGCCGGGGCAGTTCAGTTATGTATAAAAAGAAAAAATGCATATTTTTACTATTCCTATGGAAAAGTCCCTAAAGAGGACGTTAATAATAAAATAAATAATTAATAACATCTCCCGACTTTATTTTTATAGGTGAAAAACAAAGACCGAGCCCCTCCTCAAACCGATCGCAAGAAAATATGCAAAAAACGCCCAACCGAGACCACATGCAAGGCCCGTCCCCCCCACAGAGCAGCCTCAACCAGGGACCCTACGCCCCCAACCAGCCCCAACAGCAAAATCAACAACAGGGCCAGCAACAACAGCAACAGGGCCAGCAACAACAGCAAGGACAGCAACCCCCGGCGTCCACGGCAGCTCCCTCGGGGGCCACCGCCTCCCAGTCCATGTCGTCTTCGTCGCCTGGACACCATTCCATGCAGCAGCAGAACATGGGGAAGGGAATGGCGTGCGGAAACCTGGGGAATATGGGGCCCAAAGGGAATATGGATGACAGTCCCACCGGAATGCAGGGCAATCCGGGTGGACCCGAGGTATGTGATTGCTATGTATCTAAGTGTTCTGTTTTATTATTCCTGATAATTTTTGACAGTTAATAATAATAATAATGTTTATTTCAGCTGGACAGAGCGGTGTGTGCAATGCTCTGCCTGCCATAAAAATTTACATTTAAGTTAATACATAAAAAGAAAATGAATAAAGAAATAAATAAAAATAAAAAATGAATACATTGATGAGCACATTAGGACTTTATGGTGGCTTGAGTGAAATTCTCCATCTCTGGTGTAGAGGCGCTCCCTGCCACTGGGCAACGGCCTGGACAAGAGTGTTGTCCGATCTCTGGTAGCGCTGACTCGTCCCGGCTATTCTGTGGCGTATCAAAGCAGCGAACCCATGCACCCTTCCTTCGGTGAACATCTGTGAGGCGCTGCATCGCCAGGGGAGGCCAAATAGGGCTCTGTATGCGTGGTTGTACTGTACTCGGAGTGTGTTTATGATGCCTTGTGTGTATGTCGTCCATAGCTCGCTAGTGTAGAAGCTCATACAATATGCTTGGAAAAGTTGCTTCTTCACCGGAGGACTGCATTTGTTGAATCTTCTGGCAAGCATGTTAGCTCGCACACTCAGTACTCTTCTTTGACGTTCTATGTCTTTTTTATCATTTAGGTCATCGGTGATGACATGCCCCAAATATTTGATTTCGCTGCAAATTTTCAGGTTGGCCCCGCCGAGACCTATGGGTGGAATGACAGTGAAAAAGGAAAAAGGTATGACGAGTGGGAAGGAGGAATCTGGCGGTGTGTGTGCAGGTCCTTGTGAATCCCTCCCTCTCACCGCGGTGCAAGGCGGAGAGAGTCCGGTTGGAGTGGTGAAATTGACATTTTGCAAACTAGGTTACAACCTTCTTAGGTCCCGTGACTCTCTTATTGACTTAATGTCCCTGATTGCTTAGGTTACTATTAGGTTAGTTCGAGCCTATAGTATCTACCTACATGAATTATTTTTCTTCAACTAACCTAACAAATTGTATTTTATCCCAGGGCGGTGGGATGGTGCGAGGTGAGCACGCGCCACTGGCACCCAGCGGGGCGGGCGGGGGCTTCGACCCCATTTCATCACTGGCGCAGATGTCTCAGCAGCTGACAGGGGGGCCCCCGCATCCCCATCCGCACCACCACGCTGCGCTGCTCATGCAGGATATGGGTGAGTACCTAACCTGATGGATACATCGTATATTCTCTCGTATATAAGGGGCCCAAATAATGGAGTTCTATTCGAGAATACTGCAAACAAGGGCTTCATATGTTCTTTATATTACAAATATGACTATTCAGACTGCTACTAATTATTCTTAGACTACGGTTTATATACATAACATATGGGGGAGGGAGAGGGGTCCACCCCTCTGGTGGTCTACAAGGGTTTTTAATCAATTACTCAATTATATTTATAAATTTTAAATTAAATATCCCACTAGAAGACTTACAATATCATTTTTTATTAAATACTTTAAAAATACACACATTGGAAGACAGGCGTAAAATAAACGACTTAACTTTTTTATTCAAGATTCTAAACTCTAAATTCGACTGTTGCGAACTTCTGCAACTCATAAACTTACGAAAACCCACAGTAACAACACGACAAAATACAATATTCTACAGCAGCACACATAAGCGTAACTACATTGCCCACTCTCCGATACAACGACTTCACACCATGGGAAATCATTACTTGGGTGATATTGACATATTCAATACCAACTTGGCAAGTTTTGTGGATCTATTAAAACATTTATTTCAATAATACTCCTAAACACATCATGTAAACCTACAAATAGCTGTAATTTTCTGTTTTTGTTTCTTGTGTTTGTATGACTTGTTGCATAGCTTTTATCAAATGTAATTTTATTCTTATTTTTTATGTTTCAAAGTATCTGTCAAATTATACTACCAACCATGTAAAAGCCCTCTGGGCGTTAAATAAATAAATAAAAATAAGTAATAAAATAAAATAAAAATCCTTTAATAAAGGATCTCATATTACGATTATTAGATATGTGGGATTTGAAACAGATTCGCTTGGAAACTGACAATGTTTTGTCTTTCCGCAGGTTGTCACATGGGCGGCATGGGCGCGGTGGGCCCAATGGACGGCATGATGGGCCCTGGAGACTTCCCCCCCGACATGAATATGAGCCCCAAGATGGGCGACGCCTCTATGGGCCCCATGGGCCTCGGGCCTCCGGACCCCTCCATGATGGGCGGACCGCGCATGCCCCCCGGCAAAATGGCCGCCTTCAACGGGGCCAACGTGCAAGTCAAAGCCAGCGCCCCAAACACCATTCAATACCTCCCAACGCGGCCGCAACTCCCTTGCTCCGCAGGCCCAAGAGGCCCGCCTAGTTTGGACTTCTTACAAAGGGTCGCAAACCCAATGCACATGGAACAAAAAAATAACATGAATATGCAATATTTTTCTGGTGGACCGTGTGGCGGGCCTATGGGACAACATCAGCAGCCGGGAATGGGCCCACGCATGGATATGTCCGATCAAATGATGGGGCCCATGCGGCCGCAGGGCCCGATGATGGGTCCGATGCGCGGCGGCCCCGGAATGATTCGCATGCCGCACTACCCCGGCGGCTTCAACTCCCCGCCGAAGATGGCGGACCCCTTCCAAGGCGGAATGCCTCCGGGTGGTGGGATGATGTGCAATCCCAACTTCCGGCCCAACATGATGAAGGGCGGGCCCATGCGCATGGGGGCGCCGCACAGTTCGCAGCCACTGCCGGCGTCCATGGGCGGGCCCGGGGCCGGCTTCAAGTCCTCACAGGGCTTTGTGATGCCGAGCACGGCAGATCCCAACTATGCGCAACAGTTCCACAACTTCCAGCAGCAGCTGTACGCGACGGGGACCAGGTCGCAGGCGCAGCCCGGCCCGCATTATCCCGGGTAAGCCAGAATTGATACTAGTGTTTTTCTTTCACTGTACATTGCTTACTTGTACTTACAGTTTCAATCAATTAAGCCTTTTTCCTCCCCCAGGATCATCTGAATTGAGTACACATTTCAACTGTATATACATGGTTTTCCAATAAGAGGTGTTATTTTGAATAGCCCGCTATTTCGGTAGATGTTACTTTTGAAGCTGTCATTTTTTGACATTTGACAAGTAGAAACTACGCCATTAATAAAAATGGAACGATACACGCTTCTACAACGCATTGAAATTATTAAAATTCACTTGAGTGAATCAAATGCAAATCATCTTGAGTAATGAGGCCCATTTCAACCTCGGTGGCTTCGTCAACAAGCAAAATTGTCTCATTTGGGGCTCGGAAAACCCAAGAGTTATTGTTGAAAAGCCTCTTTATCCTCAACGTGTGACTGTTTGGTGCGGTTTTTGGTCCGGCGGAGTCATTGGACCTTAATTTTTCGAAAATGAGGCTGGAGCAACAGTTACGGTGAATGGATTGCGCTATCGAGAGATGATCAATGATTTTTTATGGCCGGAATTGGATGGTATTGATCTGGACAACGTTTACTTTCAACAAGACGGCGCTACGTGTCACACAAGCAACGAAACCATTGATCTTTTACGATTGAATATCAAAATAACACCTCTTATTGGAAAACCCTATATTTATAATAAGAGTGCATTATAGTGATTTATTTTTGGAGTATTATGATTTAATAAGTCAAATCATAATTTGCCAGTGTTTGTTTGTCAAATTCAGTAGACTGCCGCGTGCCTAGATTCCAGCACCAAGCTTGGTTCACTGTTATCTCACTCTTACACACTCAAAGTTACCAAACCGTCGTCTAGCTTGTTTGAGCTAACCATTTTACCACCAGGGTACATTATTGTTATTTTATGACATTTCGGTTAGTCAGTTCGGTGTATTCTAGCAATTGTCGCATTTGTTTCTGTTCTTTTCGTTCTGCCCCGGTTTTTGTTTGAATAAGCTTACAAAGTGGAGTCTTCTAGCAAACGTAAAAACATGACTCTTTTGTACGGTCCCTTGCTGGTTTCTGGAAGTCAGAGGAGTCGGGCGTAAATTAAACTCCTTTGGCAACTTCTTTCGTCTTCCAAGCAAGGGGTTTTTCACGCAGCAGTTTGTAGATTAATCGTACAATAAACACTTGTGTTATATTACATGTATATTGAGAACTTTAAAAATTTAAAAGAGCGTATAAATAGTTCAGATGAACTTGCAATAAAGGTGAGATAATGTTAGATGCTGGCTGTATGGGCCTTTAGAAGAAGAATGCAAGAAATTTGGCAAGGAATTGATAACAATCTTGTTCAATGATTTGACCATGATTTGACCGTGATTTTGATTTGTAAAAGCATAATTAATGTGTATTTGTTGGGTTAGCTGGAAGAAATAGGATGTATCCTATAAGCTATACCCTTTTTACTCTGTATTTTAGTGCAATAAATATTTTTTTCAATTTTGAATTTGAATTTAAACCAAAGGATACAAAGGTAATTGATCTATGTATTAAACTGAAGATAAAATTTGACACAGACGTGAAATTTAAAGTAAAAGAGTCCATAGATGGAAATGAAGCTAAATTAATTTAAGTATGAAGTTAAGTTAATTTTTTTTATTTTATTTATTTATTCAAACGTCATATAATGGCTTTTACAATACAGTGGTAGTCGAATTACAAGCGTACAGTGATAAACAGGATAATAATAGCAATAAATTAAAGAACAATTAATGTGTAAACTAAAACACTATTTCAAGTGATGCAGTTATAAGTATAATATAAGTGCTGTAAAACAATGCATAATTCAAAAGAAATATATACCAGTGTTAACAATAGTTGAACTACTTTATACTAGGTTTGTATAAGACCTGTCATAAGTATTGCAAATACTGCAACACTCAACCACCTTAACTTTAAACAGAGAAATGGAAATTTTACAATAGATCGATAGCGGTGGTTGTTGTTACGAAATACCTTTTTTAATTTTGAGCATTTTTTATATGTGTGAAGTATCATCTGCCGCTTCCCCTAATTGGACCCTTGCCCTGTTTTTGGGGTGGTGGGTTAGTGAATTAAATAGAAATTTACTGGAGGGCTGTTCGCTAGGATGTGTCCTGTTTAAATTCTGTGTAGTCACACTTATTGACTTTGAGTGGTAGTTTTCAACAAAAAAAATTATCCTAGCAGACAAAAATAGAAAAATAATTTTATTAGAAAACATTGAAAAGCAGATGGTTGTTTGCTGTGGATTTTCTGTTTTGACAATTTCGGTAAAGAAAATTAGAACTAAAAACTAAAATTACTGTGCACATTTCCCCATACATCTTTCCACCTATTCAGAGAATATTTGAAGGTTTTATTTAAATCAACACTTGTTTAAATAATATAAATGTGCTTACATTGTGGGACAGACATTACTTTGGTATTTCTGTATAAAATTTGTAAATTATGCATTTGATGGTCCAGAAACGCTTGCATTGATAAGATTTCAGATTTCACTATGTAATACTAGAATTCTGAATTTATTTCAATGCAGAAATTCTTGGACTAACTACCATGTGTACTCCTCACTGCCCAAAATACTAATGGAGGGAAATAATTATCGGGATGTCAGTGGACATCTTCAATTTTATCAGTAAATAAATACAAAAGATAAAGTATGATACTGTATTATTTTTACAATGTATACCTATTAAAAGCCCCTAAAAAGGGTGTTAGTAATAATTAAATAAATAAATCCGTTCCCTGGCCATGGCACTTATTTCATTTTTTTATTTAAATTAAAAAAGTTATTTGAATAATGAATATTATGTTTTATTTCCCAGATCTCAAATGCAGAGGATGCAGTAATCGACCAGCACATAGTTCGACACATCACCAATCAATATATTATACAACAAGTAGTGACTTAATCAATCAATTCACTGCAAACTGGTTTATATCCCGGCACACAATATCGAACAATCATTTTATCAAACGCATTGTATTCACCTTACGAAAATAGGAACAAGTCAAACGAGTCTCATCTTTCTGGACCTTATGGTATCCTATTGTCTTTAATCTTTCATATGTGTTTTCGTGAATCTTCATGGATCACATACGTGTACGAGGATAGCCGCTGATGGATCACGTATGTGACAGCCGCATAAATCAGGTTAAACTTGTCAGATGTTATACCTCCTTCCCGTCCTCGGAGCATGTGTTTCCAAGTCTCTACAAATCAGTGCCCCGTGGTGTATCGGTCGCATCGGGGCTGGGGTGGTACATTTGTATTCGTACGCTACAAGTATTACACAAAACTTATTAAAGTAAAATGACCATTTATGCACAAGTCATACATATTATATGGTCCTACAACCACAGAGTTATTTGAAATTAACTTAAATTTGGCAACGATGATGCCATTGGGTCCTTTTTCATTTGCCGCTTTAACCCTCATAATGAATTCTGAAATTTGATCCAAAACTTTGACATCTCAGCACCGAATATCTCATCTTATAACTCAAGAAAATTATATAAATCATTGACGTGAAGTAACTCAAAAATGTTACAAACTGATATCTTTTTGATATGAAGTCATTTTGTATATATGATATTTTATGATTATGTTCCTGCTACTAAGAGTTCCATTGTAACATCTCTTTCTGTTACATGCCTCGTTTACGAGAAGAAGGGAGAGGTTACAACGGAGCTCTCAGCAGTATCGATGATTAAAACCGAAAAGTATGAAACTCGTGATTCTGTGACTTGTTGCCGAAATTTTGTATTGTGTCGTCGAAACAATGATGTTGACGAAAATAAAATTTTGTTTGCCCACGATAAACTCTAAACTAAACTTAAAAATGAGACTCGAAACTGGGAACGAAAGTGTCTATCTTTTAATGCACATTAACGTGACAATTTCACACATTATTTTTCTTATTTGTGAGAGTTGTACAAATATGATTCGGTTAAGGGCATATTTAAAAAAAATCATAATCTGCTCTTTCATAGACGACGCTAATTTAATTATTTTAGTTTTTGCAAGTTATGCTTTAAATATTGAGATGAATTATTTGTTTGTGTACGTACGCAATATGAATATAAATAAATAGTTTTATTTATATTCGTATTATTTAGCAAAAAAATAATTCATCTTAACACACTTCCTATGGGAAGACTACCTTTTCCACAGGCCCTACTTGAATGGCTGCAAAGGCATTGCTGTCTGATAATTCTACATGAATATTGTACACCAATCTTTTTATGCAGGTCCCAACTTTAAATATGTATATGCACAAACAATGTGATACAAGTCTCCTGTTTTGTTATCTTCTTGTCTGTTGTGTGGAAGAATATTACATCAAAAGGAAACTACTAAACCCACACCTGTAGAATGGGTAATAACATCCATAAACTTATGCTCCTGGAGCTGGAGATGCGGAAATCCTTGTAATAATTTGTGACAAAGTGAAAACCAAATTTTTTGCAATGTAATAATATACGTACAATTTTTACACATAAAACATCACTAAATGGCCCAAAACTGACTTTAACTTCAGTTTATGGAGTTGTATTACTTAGTAGGCTTTATTTTCAGTTTACGGAGTTGTATTACAAAGTAGGCTTTAATTTCAGTTTACGGAGTTGTATTACAAAGTAGGCTTTAATTTCAGTTTACGGAGTTGTATTACAAAGTAGGCTTTAATTTCAGTTTACGGAGTTGTATTACTTAGTAGGCTTTAATTTCAGTTTATGTAGTTGTATTACTTGGTAGGCTTTAATTTCAGTTTATGGAGTTGTATTACTTAGTAGGCTTTAATTTCAGTTTATGAAGTTGTATTACAAAGTAGGCTTTAATTTCAGTTTATGAAGTTGTATTACAAAGTAGGCTTAATTTCAGTTTATGGAGTTGTATTACAAAGTAGGCTTTAATTTCAGTTAATGGAGTTGTATTACAAAGTAGGCTTTAATTTCAGTTTATGGAGTTGTATTACAAAGTAGCCTTTAATTTCAGTTAATGAAGTTGTATTACAAAGTAGGCTTTAATTTCAATTTATGGAGTTGTATTACAAAGTAGGCTTTAATTTCAGTTTACGGAGTTGTATTACAAAGTAGGCTTTAATTTCAGTTTACGGAGTTGTATTACAAAGTAGGCTTTAATTTCAGTTTACGGAGTTGTATTACAAAGTAGCCTTTAATTTCAGATTGTTCAGGATCATTCAGGTTGATCAGGAGTGCGGTGACTACTATATAAAAAAGAGAATCATTCTAATATGTGTTCTTTTCAACGAAATAGCGGTTTAAAGAAAAATCCATTTTCTCGAACGGGACCCTATTTTCGCCCCTTAAAGTGTGTTAATATTTTAAAGAAATAACTTGAAAAAAGTGTTTTACCCAAAATAATTAAATTAGCGCCATCTATGAAAGAGCAGATTATGAATTCTTTTAAGTATACCCTTGACTTCGTAATGTATTTTAAATGATAGATATTTAGAACCAGCGTCTGTAAAATTATAAGGAAAACTTTTAATTTTTTTTTTTTTGTTAAGTTTTTATTTTCTTGCCATGTGTTTCTCCCGATATGTTTATTATCTTCCCTCCAAATTTCTCTTCCTAGTATTATTTTTATTTTAGTTTAAATAAAAACGCAAAATTGAAGGCATTTTTTTACTAAACCCCTTGTGTTCAAGGACATATTGTTTTTATTATTTATTAATTGGTATAAAAAATTCGAATTTTTTCTTAATGAACGCGACGTGTAATCATTAAGTGGCATTATAGCGAATAAGAAATGATTTGTTTTAATTATAAAACAGTTTGATTTTATTTAAATTGAACACTTAGTTAATTCAAATTTTATTTCATTTAAATTTCAAGAAATAAAACTACACTTAAATTAACGCAGGTTAAGGTAACTACTTATTATTTTAATTACAATATAGTTAAACTGGTTGAGTATGATCAATTATATAAATTTTCTGTTTAACTATTTTAATATAACGTTTCGTTTATGGCATAATGATTAATTTACATTTTATACTCATTGAAATTTATGTGTTTTTTTAAATATCTGTTTAATAATTTTATGTAGACTTTTATGGCTAAATACGCTAAAATAATTTATCTACAGTAATCTCTTATGATCTGCGATTTTTCATGCATATGTAGCAGGGGCATGAAGTCCACAGGGGCTGTGAATCTCTGTATGCAATAGAACATTGGGATGCATTGAAGAGAAAAAAGTGTTTTCAAATATGGAAAATGAAAACAATTTTTAAAATTTTTAATTTATCTTTTTTTGTCTCTTTTTGGGGCAATTACAGCTTTCACAGCCTCTATTAACTGAATGCCTTTGATTTACATTGTTTTCTAATATTTAAAACAGGAAATCATCAATTTCTCTGTGAATAGTTCATATTGCTTCAAGTATGCTATTTGCTGTTTGTCTATTGCAGGAACCTAACCTGTCAGTGGTCAAGTTTCAATACATTATCTGCTGTTTGTCTATTGCAGGAAACTAACCGGTTAGTGGTCAAGTTTCAATACATTATCTGCTGTTTGTCTATTGCAGGAACCTAACCGGTTTGTGGTCAAGTTTCAATACATTATCTGCTGTTTGTCTATTGCAGGAACCTAACCGGTTAGTGGTCAAGTTTCAATACATTATCTGCTGTTTGTCTATTGCCGGTACCTAACCTGTTAGTGGTCAAGTTTCAATACATTATCTGCTGTTTGTCTATTGCAGGAACCTAACCGGTTTGTGGTCAAGTTTCAATACATTATCTGCTGTTTGTCTATTGCAGGAACCTAACCGGTTAGTGGTCAAGTTTCAATACATTATCTGCTGTTTGTCTATTGCAGGAAACTAACCGGTCGGTGGTCAAGTGGTCCAAAGCAATGGGTTCCCACCCTGGCATCGCGGGTTCAGTCCTCTACTAGCTAAGTCCTCGGTAATTGCACAAACAACACTTTCTGCTTATAATGGTGGGAGAATTACAAACCTGCAGACAATGAGAGATTACTGTGTTATATTTTAAATCTTTACATTATGCCGATCGTCAATATTTAATTGCACATTAATTCTATATAACAACTTCATTTTATTATTTTACACAATATATTTTGTTCCAGTGATATTTTATCGATCATTTTCAATATATTTTATAATTATGTATGTAATGATTTAAATCAATTTTAAACTAATTCCGTGTCCCCATCAATGACAGACTTTATATTTTTAACTTTAAAATAGAAATTGTTAAATCTTTGCTATTATTGCTTCAACTATTAATTTCTCGCACAAAATTCTAACAAAATATTCAATGAATTTTTTATCTTAAAAAAAAATGCGAAAACTGTCTGGTCCATAAAAAATATGGAGCCGTATTCAGATAAAGGTTTTTTTTAACACTCTTGATTTTGTATGAAATCTGACTAGTTTTCACGGCTGCATTTTTGCGGAGCGGTTTTTGAATAGTTGGCTACAGAAGGCTGAATTTGTAACTAGCTTCAGTTTATATGACTGTCATTATTTAATTTTCACCTTTTCTCAACGGTGGATATTTAAAAATGGTTGAAAGAAAAGAACTACTAAAGCTGGAAGAACTAATGCTAGAGATCTAAAATTGAAAAATAAATATAGTATTGATGCAGAGATGTTCTGCACTCAGACCATAGGCTCGTTGTGTTATCTCCCATGCGCAACCTTATGCCTTCGACAGTAACCCAAACCCTTTAATAAAGTTCTTAGGATTGTCAACATAGTATTTAACTCTTCAGCTATCAAGCCTTCTCCCATCGAGGCGGGAGATTGGCACCATAGATAAATGGGTCTACCTTCATCATCTTCACACTACCTTTGTTTTCCACTCCTGGCACAGCTGCGTCTGTCAATATGTGAGGTGACAGTGTCCTGTTAATAGTCCGACTGACGCCTTCAATTAATTTCTTTTGAATAGTTGCCCGACACGTTTGGGTTTCGGACCATCTATGAACACTACAATTTGGCATCGAATATTATCATCATCGTGTGAATGAGGTTTTATCATTGAATTTTTTTTTTGAGAACATTACAGAATTGAGTATTAACAAGTAAAGAATTCATAGTTTTTATTAATTTCATAATATCAGTTCCTGACCCCATTTAATTTATTCTCATTTAATCCCTCCTCTTTTTGTATGAACATTTTATAACCTGGTGACCCTTTAAAAATTTTAATTTAATATTTTCCAAGTCAATATTTTGTAGGTATTATTAATTAATGAATCAATGCAATAATAATAATAATAATATTTCAAATTGCATTAAACCTATGTTCCATTTGTGTATTCCTAAACATTTTTTTTTACTATTTCAGTCATTTTTACTGCCATATAGTTAAAAAAAAAAAGAAAAAAATATAAACAAGAAATAGATTAATGCGCTGCGGTGCGTTGGAATGTTCTAGAATATGTTTGTTTATTTACTGGATGTAAATTTGTATCAAAACAGTATGGATAAATGTATAATATGACATATTAAAAAGTATATTATAATATGTATTGACATTTCTTTCCTATTCACAAGGCAATATTGAAGATAAATAAGGTTAAACTTTTATAAATGGTTGTTTTTTCTTCATATAAATCCTCCCTTTAGGGTAAATAATAAGATATATCTTTATCTTAGAGGCATAGGGCATCTTGTCTATTTAGATAAATTTACAGAATAACAGAATTTACAGAAAAATTATTTGAAAAAATTGACTTTTATTATATTAAGGCCTGGGTATGTTAACCCCTGTCACAAATTGACTAGTAGCACCATTTTGAATTTCGACTTTTAAGCGGTCTCGGTTAACGTCGAATGTAACCTGCGTTATAATGTATGCGTTCATAGATGGCGTAAATTTAATTATTTTATGAAAATACACTTTGTTTTTTCAAGTTATGCCTTTAAATATTAAGACGAATTATTTGTTTACGTCCGTCAGCTTTTGGTTTAATGTAGATGACCGTTACTCTTGAACGCTTAGTCGACTGATTAAAAATTGATCAAAGACTGACAGGGTTAGAATCGTCAGTTAAAGGAGACAGTTCGAATGTTAAAATATTCAAAATGGCCCTGAATGACGATTTGTGACGAAGTCAAATGCAACCTGAAACTCGAGTTCAAACTCAATGTAATTTTTTTGTAAAAATTGACATGTTGCCTTGTACCTCTGAGGTACAGATATAAAAATGTAGTGTATTTTTTATCATTTTGCATTTAAATGAATCTTGTAGTTTTATTTTACGTTGATAAGTTTTATAACCTATCGAATTTTATGTTGTCATCGGTAAATTTGGACTTGATGCTTTTTTTGACAAGGAATTGTACCATTAAATTTGTAAAATAAATCATTTTATTTTTTCAGATATGTAAAGCAATATTGCTTGACATTGTCAATTGGACGGAGTAACTCTCCAACAATAACTGTTACTATATCTATAATTAATTGAATAAATTCTTTGTTTGAAACCGGTTAGTAATTTAACGTAAGTATAAAAATTTCAAAACAACGAATTTAAAATTATTCTGAGAAAATAAATGTATCGGGTTGTGACGGTCCCCAACTTCCTCGTTGTTAACTTTTTGAGATTTTTTTTTATCTGTAGAATGACTAATTACTTCACACAAAGAATAAAAATCGTTTGGGTTATAATGGAAGATTGCTGAATTTTCAAAATCTTAGTCTAATAAACATACTGTACTAGCAGGTAATAACCTACCGCAGTCAATCATACTTCACAGAATGTGCATCTAATATGAAATTTTATGGAAACTTTGAGAGTTTTCTTTGAAAATTATAGATGGCAGCACTTTTGTTTGTAGCTAGCATGTGGGGGCGAATGTACGACAAAAATTAGTGTATTTACTACTATATATACGTCTGTTACATCTCCCATAAACATTAATTTATCATATAACATTAAAACAAACAGGCTTTCTATCTAAGGGTAATTTCACTCTATTTCTTTATTTCAATTTTTTATCATCTAACTTAGATGTATTTAAAAATTTTCTCTTTTTTAAAATTGCCTAATTTGAAGCTGTAAATGGCAGAATGGAGTTTAACGTCACATCATCCAAATAAGTTGTCATTCCTGAGATATAGCCCGGTTAGTAGCCAAATTGTCTATATGTAGAAGGCGAGTTCTTGGGTTCCCACCCGGACATTGCAGATTCAATCTTTTGCTAGCCAAGACCTCTGTCATAGGATTGACCAGCATTTTTAACAATTTTTTGATTCAAATAGGACAAAAATTCAGCTCTTTCCAATTTCCCTACGATCTTACTATTTTCTACCTCCCCAATTGTCAAAGACTTCATAGTAGGAAAACTCTTGTTGTCTTAAATAAGAAAAAAATGATTAATTCCATTTGAATTGTCTTTGTAAAACTATTCGCAGAAAAAAAATCTCTAAAAATGGTGCAACTGAAAATGCAATTCTTTGGTCATAATAATAAATGAATGGATTCATAAAAATTAGTTAGTGTAAATAATTATGTAGACTATTTTTATATTCAGTAATACTTAATATTTAATCCTAAATTTAGGCAATTGAATATAAATCGTTAGGCGAATGCTTAATAATTAAGTTTAAGAGACACACCTAGCTTTATTTCTTAGGATAAGTGTATAAAATAATATTAACTTTAAAGTGACGACCTTTTTGCAACAAGAGAATGAACAATAATTATTAAAAATATATAATTGATGAATTCAACAAATTGTATGTATGAGAAAAAAAAAGGTTATTGGCGAATGCTTTAACCACTGAGCTATATCATTTCAACCTTCATATAGCTGCCGTGTTTCTCTAATATGTATCGCCGCTTACTTGAAAAACATTTGAAGTTCCATTATAGTAGAGTTATTCCCAATTTTCTCATTTATTGGATAATCAACACCTTTGCCATAGGTCACCCCCGTACGTTTGGTAACTTAGCAAGGGTGCCCGGGTTCGTGGCGTGAGGTTTTTCTAGGTCTTGGCGACAGATGCGTCTGCCACTTATTGCGTGGCGGGCTGGATCGGGAGATACTGGTTGAGGGAGACCATTTGACCTCTCCAGCAAGACGCTCTCGACGCATCGCCTTGCACCGCAGTGGGAGGGATGGATTTATACATCCGTCACTCCTGGAGACACTGACCCTCAGATTCCTACCAACTTTTTCCTTCCTCCTTCCCAAAGATGTGGGAGCACAGCATCCCTGTGTGGGAGCTAGTGTCAAAAAAATTGCCTCTTGAAAAGTTTTGTAATCTGAATTGGAAAATTTTTACAAGTAAGCCGATGATATCTAATGAAGAAATTCTTCAGATCTGAAGGTTAAAGAGATAGCTCAGTGGATAGATCGGACGCCCAGTAAAGAGAAGGTCCCATGTTCAAATCCTGGCCGCTTCAATATAGTTTTTTTCTTGCATGCTTTTCGGATATGTAAGATTTATGTTTAACTAATATTTTTTCAATATTTAGAATCGTGGATGTTTTTACATCCTAAAATGATAATAATTAGCGGCGCTTCCTCTTGTTGCAAAAGGCCGCCACTGTAGTTGAGATCATTTCGGAGAATAATGTCTCGAATCACAAAATGACTTGGGGTTGTGAATGTTCGTTGTAAAGATTTCTAGTTGCAACATTAGGAGACACGATTTTTGGAAATTTATTTAATAAAATACTCAGTTATAGTCCTATGTTTGTTTTTTTTTTATTGTATTGCATTGCATCCCCTCTCTTTATTTTTAAATATCGTCGACTGTAATCCATCTTTGTGTAAATTACATTTGGCCACTTTTCGGGAGAGACAAAAAACTGGCGATTGAAGGTTGACTTACGCTGTGATGGATTGCCGTCGACAATATGTAGATTTAAGGGGTGTTTCTCCAGCTCTGAGTAATTTGTCGATTATATAATCTGTTTCACCAACACTGGGTAACGCTACCTATTAAGTAAAGTTAGTCTGTTTTTTCCACCTTGTTAATCCTGTGATTAAAGTCACTCGACGAGTAGTTATTCAACAGTTTACTCAGAGGTGATGAAATACCCCCTTATTATATCACTAGTTATTTAGGCCTCTCTTACTAGTTTATCGCGTAGTCCACTAGCAAAGTTAGGGCTGGTATTATAATGGCTAGATAAGGGGGCCAATAACAACTTAATGTAAGCTGGAATATTTTAATTTACCTATATAGAACTTTTGGAGAGCAGGTTGCTATTGTGTAATAATTCATATTGTCAATCATATCATGTCGTCTTTATCTCGTTGCTAATTATAATATCGAGATTAAGGTCCTTTAGTTAGGGGGTATTTCACTATCTCTGATTATGTTCTGACTAAGCACTAATCCGCGGATAAGTCATTTTTTCGTTTTCACTATATCTGAATAACGCTAACGCTCGGGTTAAAGTTCGATTTGACTAATCAGTGCTCGAACTTCACGTTAGGCGCTATTCCTCGAATCAAATATGGCGTCAAAACATTCCGAGTTTGACAGCTGAGAAGTGAGTCGAATTTTGTTGAATGAATTTGAATGCTTGTATGATCCATCCTGAATTATTTGATTGTGTTCAAAATAAGAAACAATGTATTAATTCGACACGAATCTATCTAAAATGACCTGATAATCAACATAACATAACCAAAAAAATGCACACTTCGCGGTGTGCGGACTGTGACGCATGACAGCCGTGGGAGTAGATGGAGAAACTGCAAACATTTTGCGATGTTGCCAGACTATTTCGAGTGTTATCTATCCGGAAGCTCGAAACAATGGTGAAACGGTCGCCGTTGAATAACGAAGTTATTCTGAACTTTAAAGCCAGCCAACGGATAGCTATTCAGATATTTAGCCCGACATAGTGAAATACCCCCTTAATATTGTTTAATTTTTCCAGCTACCTCTGATCTGGAGCTCCAAAATACTAGAACAAAAATCCTTAACTATGCAGAAATGGGCAGTCAGTTAACAGATTCTCCTCTCTTAACAAACAGATTTTATATTTACTTTAATACCATATTTTTAATCTACAAGATAATCAATGGCCATATGTCTAGTGAATTCCTAAGAAAAATTGATAAACTACAGAACAAACACACACATGAGACGAGGAAAAGAAATTAATTGAGACTCCCCTTCGGGAAAAAAACAGTCAAAAATCATTGATGTACGGAGCGTTGAAGATATTTGGAGAGCTACCAGAAGAAATAAAATCAGAAGAAAACACAAAAACATTTAAAATTAAATTACAAAAATATGTGATTGATTCATTTTAAATGTAAATATTGAAGACAATATTAGTGATTCTTAAACGAAAATCTGAAACAGAAAAATCAGAAAAGGAAACGGTCACATCTGGGACTCGAAAGTTGGTAGAGCATTGTCCCGGAAAGACAAGGGTCCTGGGTTCGAGTCCCAGATGTGACCGTTTCCTTTTCTGATTTTTCTGTTTCAGATTTTCGTTTAAGAATCACTAATATTGTCTTCAATATTTAAATATTACAATTTGAGGTTTTACTCAATAAAGTTATTCTGAAAAAACTTAACATTTTAAATGTGTTACTATAATTATATGTATATAAGGATTGTATTAGGACATAGATAACTATGTACCTACTTAAAATACCGCAATAAACAATAAACAGATTGCAATCTTTAGAGCACAGAAATGTTGTGAGAATGCTGTGCTTGTTCTACCGGTATTTTGAAAGGAAGATGCTCCGAGGAACTAGCGTCATTGATCCCTTTGGCACCGGTGTATAGTCGGGATATAGTGTATAGCCCAACATTTGTACACTGTTGACATGAGAATGGGTAGTTTCTACGACTCGTTCTTGAATTCAACTGTTCGGCTGTCTAACGATTTGCCGTTTGTGAATGGGTCTCTTCAAAACCCGTGTTCCTCTCAAAACAGTATCCCCAAAAATTACACAGGCCCTGAGGGAAATTATTTTTATCACCAACACCTCTGCCATAGGTCACCCAAGTGGTTCGCTACGTTTGGTGACTTAGCAGGGGTGTCCGGGTTCAACGGGTGAGGTGTATTAAGGATGCACCTACCCACCAGCTGCATGGTCATAAATGAACCACTCACTAGATCAATATCTTCGGGTTTTTAGTACTGAGCCCATGGGTCCTAATGTTTGCCATAGATAAAAGTCAGTAACTGAAAAATATACGTCACTACTACACATACTCACCATCGACTAGGATAGAAACTATAAAAAAGGCGTAACCATAGACAATATAATTCTCATTCGGAGCCAACCCATTGGCTAGCCTAAAATCGGCCAATGACAGCGGCCTATAAACATGCATGAAGTTCGTATTGGTTTGTGGAAAATATACGTCACAAGTCACCCATAGAGATTACCGTGTCTTTTTTTTCTGACCCACTTTTTTCTCGGAGTTATACCCCCGCGTGCATGGTGTACCAGATTGGGAGAGGCTGGTCTGGGGAGACCCTTTGTCCTCTCCAACTGGTCATTCGTACCTCAAGCTGATCCCTAGATTCCTACCCACCCTTTTTCCTTTCCGGAACCTCCTCTCCTTCCTCTCGTTAAAAAGACCCTCCACACAGCATCTCCAAAGATGTCATAGGTCCTGAGGGAAATTATTGTGGTGTTAACGTAATTATCCTACTGTGTGGTGTTAAGGCGATGCCATACGTAGTAATGCATAATCATGTGTTTTTGATTTGAAAATTTGGTCGCCTAGAAATGTTTCAGATGCTTTAATTAAATACTGCGAGTAGAATACATCTTGGCCTTTGAAATAATCGAGTATTTTTTAGATAAGTCTTTTTATAAGCCCAGAAAAAAATAATGTAAAGGCCTTTGAAAACTGCTTTAAAGTTCAAAATTTCCTACTTACGAACCCATTTTCGTTTATGATTTTATTGTATAATGTGGCAAATTAAGTTATTTATAAAATGATCGAAAAAAATTAAATATTTATGCCTGAACATCCACAAAATAAAATAAAAGGCACTTTTTGGCCATGTTTTTTTCTTGCATAAATCAAAACAGGCGGATGATGTTAAACGGGAATTTAAACCTTATCGCCATCTACGTAAGGGTTGTTATTGATAGCGGCTCAATTTAAAATATTACACGACATAGTGCATCGCCTTGGTAAAAAAATCTACCACAGTACTATGTTATTTATTGGCATGCTTTAATACTTTCATAGATTGGGTTATCCCATAGACATCCAAATATAATAATAATATTAATTGCCCAAACATGAAACCTGGTATCATTTCGAAGAGCTGAAGACAAATCATATGTTTTACATCAGTAAGGTTAGAGAATGCTTTAAATAAACTATGACTTCGGTCATACATTGACCGCCGAAGAGCGCACATCGAAATAACCGGATCATGTGCAGAAAAGTAAAGTTCGTATACGTAAGGCAAAGGTTTTTTTTTACAGTACATTGCGGGACTTTTCTAGGCAGGTTCTGAATGTTCGTTTATGAACCGCCTGGCATAGCGATGCTAAAAATGAGTGAGGCAGGTAAATTATAACACATTTATAAATGTGTCTAATCAAATGGTGTAACAAAATATTCAGTTTTGTATACAAACCCGATCTTTTTAGCAGATTTTATTTTCAAGGACTGAATAGTGATAATACAATGCAAGTTGCCTGTATATTGTCGGATTCATTTATTGACAATCACAGAAAGCCTCCCCGCTCCGCGCACTTTGTTTGTTCCTCTTTTACTGACTGACTTTAAATTTCTATTGGTTATATTGGGATGTATTGTAATGTCTCGTAACCCAGACTGGTATTATAATATTCTCATAAGGTATTTAGTGAGAGAATTATGGAGTATTAATAAAAATATTATTTCGGATGTTGTGTACGCAATATTCTAAAATTGGAAAATTAGTAATTCTTAGTATCTTCAGTACATAGGGTGTCCGCGGGTAAAATGCACTAACTTGGAGGTGATTTTATATTCTACTGGATGGTAGAAGTTAAAAAGATAATAACTATATCTTGGTAGAAAGCAGTCACTTTGTGGTTTGAGACATTAATGAAAATAAAACAATTAATTTGTTTTGTGATAAGCGAAACCGGTCGGTCATGGCAAATGAAATAATTATTCGTGGTTATAAATGAAGTAATTTTTTTTATTTTCATTAAGATAAACAATTTTTTTCTAAATCCAATTGTTTTTTCCCATAAAAAAATATTATTCCACAGAAGAATATTCTTTTCCATACAAACAGTGTATAGTTGAAATCCAAGCAGTAGCAATTTTTTTATTTTTTATTTAACACATTTATTTTCCCGTGATTTTTCACAGGTCTGCAGTAGTTATATTATAACTTGCTAATTTTTTTAAATTAAATTATCTATGGGCATTCTATCCTGTATAGTGTAGGCTGATAGAAGTTTTAAAAATAGGTTTTGATGTTGACAGACAAGATGGCCACCGTGTTATCAAAACAATGTCTTCTTTATATGTATTTAATCACAGAGCAGCTAAACATGGAAAATCCGCTTAAAACTAAACAAGAAAAAACGATTAAGTTTTTTATTTTTCTTTCCTTATTTTGATAATTTTTACGTTACATAACATCACATTATTATAAAGTTCTTAAAAACAACTACTTTGGTGTGTGTGAAATTGTATTTTGGAAAGTAAACGTATTTTTCAGTCTTCCGAAGGTAAGTGTCCAGACGACAACGTACTCTTAAACACTTATTACAAAAATTGTATCAATCCGTTTTTTATAATAGATCCGTAGTATAACAATGTGTGTGCGTACCAATAACATTTTTTTAAATAAATATTTTATTGTGACGATTTCTATTCACCATCTCTAACTAATTAAAAAAAAGGTACCGCTCATAAAAAAAGATCATAGTGGACACGCGACCAACGACAGAGGCCCCGTGACATAACCCCGTGAGTGGTTTATTTATGCCCCGCGGTGTGCCAAAATAACCATGTCGATACTCGATCTTAAATATTTCGAAATGTATTAGGGACATGAAAACATTGTGGGGAAATATTTCTCTCCAAATTCACTAGCCACGCCCCCCAAGGATTTTAAAATTTTGTGCGGAATTATTCCTCTCTGAAATTCTCTAGCAACCCCCCTCCTGGATTCGAAAAAATATTGTGTAGAATCCACCCATCCAATTTTGAGCACATGGTGATTATCCCATACAAATCACCTATATTTAAAAATAAAAATATTTACCAAAATTATTACATATAATATTTAATATTTGGCTAATTTATATAGCGCCGTTTTCGTGAGAAATCACCTCAAGGGCGCTGGAAAGTCCACAAAAAAAAAATATGGGAATAAACAAAACTAAATATGAAGAAATTCACAATTATTCTGTTAATAATTCCCAACCGTCAGGAACCAGTGAGACTATGTCATCCACAATGAGGTATTTTCACAAACTAAGAATAATGTTAATAATGTTAAATATCTTTGGTAAATAAACTTGTATAGAATATTTGTAAAAAAAAAACCCAAAATTATATTGTGAATACCTACTTAATTTTAAAAAGTTTCACTTCAATAATACCTTGGTGAAAATTTAGTGAATAAAATAACCAATTTTATTTACTCATACATGTACGATTTCAGCTCACAAGTTGTTCAAATGGCGCTCGTCGTGAGTCGGCGTGGCTCGGCCCGGTCGTGTGTCATAATTTTGGGTCGTTTTGAAATGGACGCCGTGTGCGCCCTGCTTTAGAAAGTCAAATTTATTTTTACAGTTGGTTGCGATGAAAATCTAATCTTGGCAATAATTATTTTTCTATGCATTGTCAGCCATTTTGTTGATTTCCCTGTCAGATTTTGTGCGACGTGCGACACAATTCGCCGTTAGCACGTATTATCGAATTTACATTCTGCAGTTTTTTTTGTTACAAATACACTGTAAAAAAATGGAAATCAACCTTTTATTGAGTGAAGCTGTTCATATGATATGACGTCCTTGATGATCTCACGTAAAAACCAAGGTAAGTCTATTATTATAAGATTCAACAGGTTGTTTACTAGTGTGTATCTGTAGAATATGTCTATGTTATGTTGGGAATAAATAAGTTTTAGATTTGAGCAGGTGATATAATAAATAGTTTAATAAAACCTTTGAGTTGGATATGTTGTTGTGAATTTAATGGTTTTGGTTCGGTTAACACTCGCGTAACGTTTTGGGGTTAAATACCTTTGACATGAGGTCGGTGTCCTTTTGACCCGTTATTTCTGAAGTTTCAATGAAAGTTAGTTTCAGCAAAATATTCGTTACTATTATTTTATTATATATCCTTGGTATTTTGATAATGTGTTGAATGATATACAAGTTTTAAGGGCTTTTTAATGATTACATTGCAAATACTGCAAAATAAAGGGCTGCGAATAGTAATCAAGCGCAATATATACTCATGGATTAGAGTCAGGTTAGGCCGCCTAGGAATGTAGCTAACCTCTCAAGCATTTTGAAGATCTTCATCGTCATCGATGTGCTGGGCTCTAAGCATGTGGAAATCATCCACCATCCCTCGTACGGAACGGACTTGGCTCCATCTGTTCATCCACACTAAGAAGTGGCTTGGGGCCCAGCATTTCTATGACAAAGTGAATTTAAATTGTGACTTTGTTGAAAAAATAGTGGTAAGCTGTAGTTTTAAGAGGCGCGTGATAAAATATTTGAACTTCAGCTGTGCAGCTATGCTGGTTTTTAAGTTGGAGTCAAACGGTGGTTATTTTCCGAACCGCCCTCGTATATATTTTCATACATACAATTAACATAGGGATGATGTCTAAGGAACTCAAAACAAAAATAAACATAGTATTCTGCTATTTACTCTTGACGTGGCCTTTCTGAGGTATTTAATTCCCTTGATCGTGCCATGTCTTCCTTGAATAACCCATACTTAGTCTACCAATTAATTTCGTACTTGGGTAACCACTCGAGCGATAGGGATTTCCCGGGCGTTCGACTTTGTATTTGGCCGCGTTCATTCCAAAAATCATATATCCAAATATTAATATGGAACATATATGTAATAAATAACTTTTCAAGCACAACACGCAAATAACTTTTCAACACACATTACGAAGGTATCGTACAATAACAGATATTTTGTATGAAATTTTTAAAATGGAATGTAGGCAGAAATATAAAGATTAAAAAAACGAAATGTTTATCTTACAGCTATTGTATATCAAGTGCATGTTTATGACCACAGTCGGCCACCTGACCCTAATTCGACGAATTGCCGGCTACCTAGTTCAAAATAAATACCCAAATTTGGGTAGTTATCGCTTGAGTGGTTAATATACAATGTTTAATGTTTTTAGAATCCCATGAAAGCGCATGCATGGGCCATCCCCAGTGACTCTGCACCCATCCACTTATCCATGGACATGCACCTGGAGAGTCCCGCCGTAAAGCTGGAAGGATCCGGGGCTCCGCGGGGCGGCGAGGCCCTGCCCCCCGGCGGTGGGGAGATGGAGCTCTGTGTGGTGTGCGGGGACCGGGCATCGGGGAGGCATTATGGGGCCATTAGCTGTGAAGGTGAGCCTTTTTATATTTAACCAGTCAAACGTTTTTTGCTCACAAGTGAGCATTATTTTTTATGACTATTCACATGTGAACGCTCTAATATCATTCACATATTTTTTCCATGAATAAATCCATGTCATCACTGGTCACTCAGCCGAGCAGCCGCTCAATCCCCACCACCCACTCTAACTGTTCAATACCTTCTGATTTTTTAATGCTTTTAGTTGAAAAATAAAATCAGAACATCAAAAACGTCCCCAGAGGGACAAAATTTCACAAGAAAATTTTCCTTCAATCACTGGTTAAAATAAGTCTAGTATGTATGTTTCTTACAAATAATAAATTTTGTATGCCATGTGACAGGTTGCAAGGGCTTCTTCAAGCGCTCCATCCGCAAGAAGCTGGGTTATCAGTGTCGCGGCGCCATGAGCTGCGAGGTCACCAAGCACCACCGCAACCGTTGTCAGTACTGCCGCCTGCAGAAGTGCCTCAACTCCGGCATGCGATCTGACTGTGAGCATAATATCCTTGTCCCATAATATACTTAATTAGCATAGATAACAGAAGTGTCTCAACTCCGGCATGCGATCTGACTGTGAGCATAACATCCTTGTCCCATAATATACTTAGTTAGCATAGGTAAACCTAAGTGCCTTAACTCCGGCATGCGATCTGACTGTGAGCATAACATCCTTGTCCCATAATATACTTAATTAGCGTAGATAACAGAAACAAGGAAGATACACATTGATTTGTATGAAACCCGTTCACAATGCATGTTGCCAACATCTTTCACCCATACCACAGGTTCTCAAACTTATTTCGACCACCGCCCACTTTGAGATTAAATAAAAAATCTAGTGCCCCCCATATTTTTTAACTTAACTTTTTACATTACTTTCTGTTGCGTATCTTAAAAACAGTTATTGCAAATTAAAAATTTCAAACTTGCATTATTATATGAATAGGATAAATAGGGTGTGACCCGTATCCTATTTCTGAGATCAAAGAATATTTCAATGAAATGAAATAAAACTCATACATAATGTAAAAATTACTGTACTAAAAATTTACATGAATAATTCAGAGCTCGACTGTTGCGAACTTCCGAGTCTGGTCAATTTAAGATTACCTACTTGACACTAGACATAAAGACCTATTTTAATGTCACCATTCACAAAAAAATTATGTAGCAAACTCGCCAATTCCTCGCCTAATACTTAAGCAAATGAATATGTCAATGATATGTCAATTGTGCTGGATGGTGTTTAAATCCATCAATGAAATGGCCCCACCCTACATCTCTGAACTATGCGTCCCGGAAATACTGGTCTGAGGCAGTCAACTCTTAGATCAGCTACATCAGCAGCTGTAGGCAGACTGATGGAACCTAAGCGCAACTCAAATACTAAGTTTAGTGATCGCACTTTCGGAGTATCTGGGCCGAAGGCTTGAAATAAACTCCCTTCGGAACTAAGATCCATAATAAGTCCAACAGAATTCAGGTCTAAACTAAAAACTTACCTTTTCAAACTGTCATACCCGTAAATTAAATATACTAGGTATTCCTTAGAGAAAGTCCAGTTATATCCAATTTTCCAATTACGCCCTAAATCCTGTATCTAAATTTTGCTAATAAACAATTAGTCAATGTTAATTAAGTGTTAATCTCAAGTGACCCACCAGGTAAGTATTGTACTGTATATTATCTCCATATATAGTTAGTAATAACATAGATCATTGTAGAAATGTATTATATATTTGTACAGAGCTCTTGAGGTGATTTTGCACAAAATCGGCACTATACAAACTTCCGATTTTATGTCCGGGTTAAATCTTATAGGAAAAACTAAACCCTTCCACACACTTTTCCACAAATGATCATCCAGTCAATCAAAATTATGCAAGTGCATTATATAAGCAAAATAAATACAAAACAATACAAGAACAACACGTCAACTCACCAGAGAACAAATGGGAAAATAATTCACCGACTCCAGATATTTTCATATCAGAGGGTTCGGCTCGGTAGAACTCCTAACAGGGCCTATAAATCCTACTGATCCCTCAACATAAATATTTAAAAAATCTTTCATTATCCTACATGTATTCAAAATGACCGACTTTTGCATCTTTATATATAAATTTTTTGATAGATCTAATACGCCTAAATTTTGAATGAGAGAGCTAGGTATAATGCCAGTAGCCGAAATAACAAATGGTAATATTTTTATAAAGTATATTTATTATTATTATTAATGATATCGACATTTTTAAAGTAACAAATTCGATGTTTAAAACATACTTCAACATTTTTTGTCGAGATATTATTTTTGATAATTTCAGTTTGTGTGTTTTTTATATTATTTTATCCAATTGTAAACATTTCAATGTACCCAATTCAAAAGACCCATGTGCGTATTAAAAGAGTTAAATTGTGGTCCCTGGTGAATGGCGTTACTGCTCTGCGAGTTTTTACCATTATGGATTGATTTCCTTGAAATTCTGCGATATCTAGTATCTAAGCAAATCCAATCTAAGTAGTCCAATGTCTATGTCCATGTGTGGCGTGTGTAACGTACTAGTGGGTATGCGTGTTGCAGCCGTGCAGCACGAGCGCAAGCCCGCAGTGGCGGACCGGGGCGGCGGCACGGGGCCCGGGAGCGGCGGCGGCGGCAACACCAACAGGGGTGAAACCGAGCAGCAGGACCACAAGATGTTCATGGGGCACGCTAGAGATGTAAGTATAAACTTTGATTATTATTCTTAAAAAAAGCGCATCTTTAAAAAAATTATATTTTTATGTGAATACCGCGTAAGAGTGCCAACTGCTTCCAATCGTCTGGAACCAGTGAGACTACGGTATCCACAATTGGGATATGTTGTGAGGCTGAATATAGTGGGAGGGGAAGTACCAGGATATTCAGATCTAGTCAACAAACGCGGCTAAAGTAATTTCAAGCAATGTTTCAATTCTGAATGGTGATCTTACATCAGGGCGATACTGAGAGTATTTTCCTCTCTGTATACATTATTTAAAATTAATAAACTGAAATAACACAAATTCATCAAATAAGTTTACATGAGGTCTTGGGACAGGTTGTTTCGGAGAATTTGAATAATTCATCAAATTTCTAAGTTAAATTTCTAGTTCTATTAAAGTTCTGTGAAGCAACTGGCCCATAATAATAATAATAATAATATTTGGCTAATTTATATAGCGCCGTTTTCGTGAGAAATCACCTCATGGGCGCTGTACAAATATATTTCTAGTTAATACTAGAACTACTGACTTATCTCTAAGACTTATATCTAGTGACTTACGACTAAGGCCTATAACTACTATCTTAACGACATATATAAACGAGTATTTACATATTTGGCAACTTACAACTAAAATTAATATTAACAATCTAATCTTACTAACGCCAGAAGAAGAAGGAAGTTCTATTATATTAGGGTGATTTTATTGTTAGCTGGATATATATGTTAAATGAATGATATTAATGAATAAAATCAATCGTCAATCTTAAACGCATTTAGATGATTCATCTGCCAACAATTAAACCGATTGACTTGTTATGTTCCCGCTGATATTGTCCATAATGATAGAATAACAGAACATGAATAGAACTTTCGCAGACAACCCCTCTTTAATTAATTAATTTATTATTCTTAAATCTGTATCAGTAAACCTCCATGCTGAAACAAAAAAAGAACAATTTGTTCTGGTTTCATGAAATTTGCACAGATTTTCTGTCTGTAATTTCTAGGTCAATGCACCTGTCTTCAGCTTGCGACTTTGATTCCATGATGAGCTATAAATTATTTTTCTTTTTGATGAAAAGTTGAATTTTTAAATATTTTGTTGTTTATGAAATGTTGATGTTTGTGAACTACTTTCTTACATTTTTATATTATTATTATTTAAGCCCTATTATTTTGTCTTAGAATCTGTGGCAGCTTTTGCCTTTTTCAAAAGCAACTTTCACTTTACTGTAATGTAGCTGAAAATTAGGTTAATGTCACGAGTCATTTTTGAAATGAGCTCATTTCTCGTGACAACATTTGAACTCGAAATTTTAGAAAGTAAAACTATAGAAAGCGATGTTGTCTGTAAATTAAAAAAAAATAATATTATTAACCCTTTCAATACCAGAGTTCTTCCTCAGGAACCCGAAGAAAACAGTTAATATTTTTTCTGCTAGGTTGCAATCCTTATTACCGACAAATACTGTAAATATAATGACGGATCTCATATTGGCTGTTTTGCTTGGACTGGGATCCATTATTACCCTTTATATATATTCATGTTAATTTAATATTAAAAAAAAAAAACAATTGTGTTAGGTTTTCCTTGCTAATAAAAAAATAACCCTTTGAGGCTTAAAAATAAATAAAAATCCAAATTACTTTAATTTTATTTAAGGGGTTGTCAAGCATAAAATATGGTATATATATATATATATATATATATATATATATATATAACCTGACCCCCATAGAAATGGTTCAAAAAGTCATAATACTAAAAAATCCTCCAGACTTCCCCACTGAACGCGTATTCGAAGAATTCAAAGTTCCCACATTTAAACACTTATTTATGAAAAATTCAATTATTCAAATTATAAAAGAAAAAGATAAATACTCATTCATAGCTGAAAATCAAACCAGACTTAAATATATATTTGAATGCCCTAAACTACATACTTCTTTTGCCCAGCACTATTATACCTACCAAGGAAAACATTTATTTAATACATTACCGGAAGAAATTAGAAGCATTAATGATAAAAAACAAATTTTGAACTGTATAAAAAAATCTGTTAACAAAAAAACTGATTCCCCTAGTTTCACTTGAAAATCTCACAAATTATCCTACTATACTCTATCTATCCTCCATAATATATATTTTTTCTTCCTTCCAAATACAATAATTTGTATGGATTTTAATTTTGTAATTTTTCTAACTTTATAACCTAGTTGTATTATTTTTTCGCAAATGTACACTCCTCTTCCACCCACAAGCAAATGCTTTTAATGGAAGTGCAGTATAAATTAAAACAGTATGACTTGTAAACATTGTATATTTATTGTAAAAAACACAAATAATAAACAAATATATGTGGAAACAAAAGTGCGGTACTGAAAGGGTTAATATGGTAGTAGCTCACCGCGCTTGCCCCGATTTTATGCTATTTTGAACCTTAAAACATGCTCCTAGCATGCGAAAATATATTTTGTTTGCTTGAAAAAGAAATAATTTATCTTAATATTATTCTATCTTGTCGTTTTGTCACCTGCAAACATTGATTTTTTATCTGTGAAAAAGCGCATGGCAATTTTCATGTCAAATGTCACAGTAATAATAATAGTAATAATATAATATCTTTATTGTGACAAATTTTCAAACTATAACTATAGAAATACATGAGACTGTTTTGTGTACATTGGTTTATAAATTAGATGAGTATATAATTTTATCAACGGAAAGGAATATATAAACAGTAGGTAAAATAAATGTAAATAATAGAAATGTTAATGTAGTTATGTGTTAAGGTTTATCATAGCCCGCCTCACTAGGCTTAGCCTGTGTTGAGGCAGCTATCTACCAAGTTTATTTATAGTACTATAATGTACCTACAATTATATAAAAATACGAACACTCAATAGTTAGGTTGCTTCAATATCAATACATCATTTACCAAGTTCGTTTATAGTCCTTATAATATACCTACAATTATATGAAAATACATACAATAATTAGGTTGCATCAATAACTGCGAATTTGGATGAGTGCACCGGTAAAGGTAGTGTAATTTATTTAACCTTCCAGCGGGCGCGTTGAGAAATTTCCCTTGAGCGGGCGCTTGTCGTAAATTTTACGTCATCAAGTTTTCTCCATGTAGGTGGTGTTTTCTTTATACAAACGTTGGGGAATTTCTTTAAGGATATGAAAAATCATAATAGGCAGTACTTAAAAAAAATATATTTGACTTTCTTAAAAAAAACGAAGCAACACTCAAAACATGTTAATATTTCAAAATAAAATATTTTATCGACCTATTTAGTCAGAATCAATATTCTCATCCTTACAATTGTTACAAACCACCTCAACTGAAGAATGGTTCTTGCATGTAAAGGACTGGCAACGGCAACACTTCATTGATGCGGAGGATCTTTTCTTATCCAGTGCATATAACCGACAAACACCGCATTTTGGAAAGCTTCTGTTTTCTTCTTCTGTTATCGGTTCAACTGCCCTACCGTAATTCACTTTGAGAAAAGCATTTATATCTTGTGGTAAATGTTTGACATTTGATTTGACTCTAGCATAGCTCGAAGCTCGATGCTTACAACTAAGTCGCAAGAGTGGGGGAAGCGATAAGGCGCGTTTGTCGTAAATTTTACGACAGCGCGCCCGCTGGAAGGTTAAAGGAAAGACTTAGTTTTATTGTGACGAACCCTTATTTAGCTGAAAACATATTATCTTGTAAGACGGTACAATTTACTAAAAACATAATTTAGCAAAAAAACAAATTATTAGGAAAATACTGTCAGCCAGGTCCTGTGTCCTCGATGTGTATCATTTTGACACCCTCCAACGTCGGGGCCCTATAGAAAATTTGTAATATAATTATCTTTAATGTGTACCATTTTCACAGAATCCTCAAAGATGAGATGTTATGCTTTAACAGGTTCGCTGCCGCCTATGCACAATATAACTGATCCTAGGTGCCAAGCGGCACCACGGTTGAAAATCACTTAGCAGGTGCCGGCGGTTTCGTCCGTTTAGTCGCACTCTTTTTACTCTCTTCTTATTATTTTGATAAAACAAAAATAGACAATTTTTTTTTGTCTTTTATTCAAATAATAACTAAAATACAAGTAGCAAATCAAATAAGATAACGAAAGTAATACACATCTCATGAAGAAAAAATATTTATAAAATTTGGTGGTACTCATTGACGCACTCAAGTTCATTTTCTAACTCCATCTCAATGTCTTCAAGTTGCAGAGATTTACGTAAGGGACGAGACTTTTTAGGACGAGATGGTCCAGCATCATCACTCATTATGACAATAAGAAGATTTTTACACAAAAAAATTAAAAAACACAAACTTATCGTTTACTTTTTTAACCGGTCAGCAACGTAAGCAGATATACACGATAAAATAACGATAGCAGTCAAGTACAATAAGCGTGTTTACACGTCAACGCGTGTGTTTCCACAAAAATCGTCATAACTCCGTTATTCTTCTAGTGACATCCCTAAAACAAAAAGTAGAATATTCGTATTGAATGAAGCTTCACATCTCTATTCAAAGTTATCCATAGAAACCCGTAAAAAGACCTACTCAGTGGAAGCAAATTTTACCCGCCAAATCGTAAAACGACGCCAAGAAAGCCGTTTGACGTGCCGACCCGCCTCGCAAGTTTAATTATTTTTTTAAAAATATATTTTGTATGAAATGGTCAAAAAGTGAAGTGACAGAATTGTTTATTGTACATTTGTACGATGAAATAAGTGTTTTTTTTTTTTACATTATCCGTGATTTTAGTATCGTTTTTACATAAAACATTACAGGTGAGTCATTTTTACAATTTTTTCATGTTTCCATTCTAAATTTAAATATTTACAAATGTTAATATTTATTTATGATACAACAATTTGAAAGCCTATTTTGTAACCTTTCTAAAACAGTTTTTACTATTCGGCTCCGTTCAGTAATGTTTCATTTATAGAGCTTTGATTGTGAGGCGGTAATAACACAACGTTTTCGTGAAATTGACATTTCGGTAAAGACATCTTAGCTTCAAGTTCGCGAAAAGTCGGAGGGGTTAAATGGCCCTTTACAACAATAACCTAATTTTTTCTTGAAAACCAATTGCTATAAAATGTTGGTACAATTGTCAACAACAACGCCAGCTACAGAAACAACCATTCGCCGCGAGTGCCGGCAGGAAAATGATGTTTGTGCAAGACATACTACTCATGGCTCCGGCCGGAGCCGCCGGCACCCAGTGCCAGACGCCGAATGGCTCCGACCGGAGTCGCCGGCAGCGAACCTGTTAAGAAACTTATTTCTTATCGAGGCCTACTATGTGAGTTAATGTTAAAAAAAAATATTAAAATCAGTCACTGGCTGGGGCCCCCAATCCTGAGGTTGGGGACCAAAGCCAGGGCTTCTCAGGCCTAGGCGGAAGTCCGGCCCTGACTGAGACGACACGTTGCGTCTTGTCACTAAACTTGTTACATCTCTAAATAGTATAAAATAAAATCGAGTTCCGAGTCTGTCTGTTAGTGCGCTTAGTTCTTCTAAACTATGCAACGGATTTTGATATGGTTTTCACTATTATATAGAGAATTTCTTCCGGTAGGTTTATATTTATAATACACGCATATTACATTTATAGAAAGTAGAGAAAAGTCAATGTTTCAAAGTCGTAAAAAAAATTTTTCAGGCGTTTACATTGCCAACGCTGCCTAAACCTTATGAGATGCATCAAAATAATGTACTACCGAATTGTATATCTTAAAAAGGCCTACAGAAAAGTCCACGATGGTATACGTATATCTTCTAAGGATAATTCACAGCAACGTCGGGTATACATCTTCTGGTTTATTATAAAAAAATAACAGATTTGTTGTTTTGACGCCAGTTGTAAATGTCTTTTTTCCTTTAATTTTTTTTTCTCCCTCCTTTAGCAAACGTTTCGTACAGCTTTACAGTGTACATCATCAGGGCAGATGTGCAGATTGTGGGTTTTTGTATGTAGAAGCGATGCCATGCAATTATATTAGTGCGCCAATATGTAATTATGTAACTTGTAACAGATGGTGAATGCCAAAGATGAACCAATGGACTATGGCCGCAGTTCTTCACCTACACCTGTGTTTCATCTTGCCCATCTCGCTGCGGCTTTCAAAGGATCTTCAGGTAATATTAATTTATATCATAGACATACTAATTAATGGACCGACCCATGAGAGAAAGAACAAACCAAGTGCGTGGAGCCGGGAGGTGGCGTGGAACGGATACGCGGCCCTTTTCATATAAAACTTATGCCTCTAAAATCATGAAAAATTGATTCTCTAATGGCCATATTTTAAAAATACAAATAAATAAAAGTAGCACGTATCCAATATTTTTACTAGATGGGGAAGAGGAAGGTGGGGAAGTACCAGGCTATTCAAATCTGGTCACCAGACACGGCTGAATCCACTTCAAGCAACATTTCAATTCTGAATGCTGATCTAACACCGGGGCGATACTGAGAGTTTACCAAATTCTTCCACTCTGGAATGTGTTGCAAGTATATTATTTTAAATGAATAAGTTGTGAATAAATCAAATTATTCAATGAAATTTACTTGAGATTTTGATTATTTAATTAATTAATTTATTAATTTATTATTCTTATATCTGTATTAGAAACACGAATTTACGCTGAACAATGTGTTCTGGTTTCATTGTGGTTGCCAACCTTGAGGTTCCCCCTTATTTACACTCCCCTTGGTCTCTACAATACTCGATCGCTAACGCCATTTATGGGTCGTCTAATAGACTACTACGAGTGCCATCCGTGGATGAACTCTTGCATTAATATCAAGGATATCACAAAATTTATGCGGTAAAACAATGGTTGGATATTTTGACCTCAAATCGAAATTTAAGTTTTGCATGAAAATGGTTGCAGTCATTCCTCCTAAAAGTTATTCTCAGAACAGATATGCTTTTCCATATTCCAAAAATACATCTAAACGTCTTGTTACATCAATGCATTTTTCATTGGGATTTTTTCCATTTCAACAATTTTTGATCTTTCGAATACATTCTTTTAACACCGGACGGTTCATTTTTAAAGTGGAAACGCTCAAAAACTAGAAAGTAAACAGATAAGCGCACATACTCACTGCTGTGCTTTAATGTCTGACGACAACTAATGTCAGAAGCGGCCGCTGGCAGTGATTGATCGAGTAAAATACTACAAAAAATGGGTGCTTAGTTAACGATTTGTTTTATCTCCGGGGTTTCTCACAAACTTTCATTAATTAAATAAAACTTCAACAAATCACTTGGACTTTTAACTCTTTGCACCCGGCCGTATCAACTGTTGTTACGGCAAAAAGTCTATACTCACATGCGGCTGTATCAACAGTTGATACGGAAACTTTGACGGCCGATATTCCAGCGCTCCTACGTCATAAATGTATTTCTTGCTCACTTGGACATTCGTAGAACTATCACAATGCTGACATCTACAAGAATTTCTCAAAAATAAAATTGTATTTCATAAAAAAAGATCGATAATCAAGTGCGCCTCTTCGCGCCTTTTAGTCCTTTAGTTTACATTTTTGTCAACGGATGGCGTTAGTACTAGTATGTCATTCAGAACTTTTCATAACTAAAAATGATAAGTGATCATGGTGACCCACTTGTGTCTATCACCTAAGTACACACACGCCGAGTGAATGGCGGGACCACATTCAAAAGATACGGTACGTCTTTGTATGAAATTTTATGTTTTTGTTTTTATAAACATCTAAGAGTGTTGACACACGAGGATTTGTTTTCATACTGTGGAGAATAATCTGTTCTGTCTATATAGTCCAATAAATCATGCCAGAATGCTATAATTTGAAATTTAATTGCGTGCATAGGTATTTGAAAATATGTACCGCGCACGGGTATAGATAAAACGGAGCGAATTAACGCGTTCAAAAGGTTAATGAGATAGATTTACAATGGGCCCTGATGTCTTAACTAGCAGGCTGTTGGAATTATATGGACCCCAAACTTGAGGTTACCCCTTATTTACTATCCCCTTGGTCTCTACAATACTCGACCACTAATGCCATTTATGGGTAGTCTAATAGACTACTACGAGTACCATCAGTGGATATAAACTCTTACATTAATATCAAGGATATCACATGATTGATGCTATATAACAATGCATAGAGGAACGATTGGCGCAATTTATTTTTTCCCGTTTTGTATGAAATTAATTTTGAACTGAAAGAAATAAATAGTCAGATGGGCAAAAAATGATTCTAGGAACGATCGGTCGAGATTGGATTATTTTTAAAAGTTCTGTATAATGTATTGTTTATTAATTCTTACCAGGTTTCCCCTATGGATCCACCGCCCCCTCCTCCCAAGACGGTCCGGGAACTTCCCCAGAAGACTCCAGACTACTTTTGCACTCGCATCTCCTGGCCAACAATATCTTGCAGATGCAACAAGTTAATGCTCTTAACCCACTAGGTAATATCTTACCTATTAATTGTTCATATATCTTTCTGTCTTTTATCTCCCAATTCATAATCTCTGACACTTCTTTGTTTTATGTCAACATTTAACAAAATATGACTTGGTGTCCAGGGTGTTTGTAAGAAAATAGTCTTTCAGCTTCAGTTTATTTCATACAGGGTTCACAGCTTATAGTAAAAAACAGAGTACAGGAAAGTTTGTAACGACTAGAACCGCGTTGGGCCGCCATTGTAACAGTTAAAAATTATTAGTTAAGCCACGTTTGCGCCATTGTAACAGGTATGGAAAAACCAACATCGGGATTGCTATGATTATGAAATAAAACAGAAAAGAATTTCAATATTACATTTATTTCAATATCGCATAGAGCTAGAGATCTCTCTTACAACAAAATTAGATTAAACTCAGGGGTGAGCATCAATACGAAGTATTTGAACGCACGGATGGAATTTATATTGGTAGCAAAAGTTTGAGTGTGACATTGTGTAAAGACATTAAATATCTAACCTGTTAATCGTGAGTAGGGCGCCAAACAACACTTAGGAAAGCGTTGTTAAATTTTTGAATCGGTACAAACCGATGACCAGCGAATTAATTTTATCTAGCTGATTGCGTCATTGCGTCACCCGGAAGTCTGTCGACTGGAGTGCTCGCTCGTATCTTCTCTGAAGTCGCGTCAACCCCTGCTGGCTGCCCGATTGGTACTCACGGTCAACGCTTCTCGAAATTATGTCCCGAGCTCCCTTCTAGAACGGCCCATAGAGCACACGTCACATAGATAACTCAGAGGTCTTGTCAGATGTTTGATAATTAGTGGCAGGGCAAAATTGAACTCATCAACTCAAAGTCATTTAGAGTTAAAACAATGATCAGTAACATTCTCACTAAACACTTAGCATAATAACCTCAACACAGGACCCGTGGTCTCTTAGTTGGGTTGAGGTTTTAATGTCCCCGAGGGAGCTGTTACTTGAATTCTCAAGGAGGACCCGGGGGGTTCTCTTAACTTGGTACTGGGGAGGGTTTAACTGGGCAATGACCACAAGAATTCTGTTGCTTATTTTAACCAGGAGACTGGATACTCTGACTCCATATAGGCCTGGGTGGGGGTAGCTCGGCCAATGGGGTGTCTTCCTGTACGGGTGGTGAGCTGAAAGTTGCCGAGCGAAACGGCGCTATGCGTGTGAGGGAGAAAGTATTCGGATCCGTGCATCGGACCAAATACCGCCCGCTACAACTTTAGTAATATTTAGAGTAATCCCAAAGACTCTCAAGTAATAATGAACAACGAGCTATACGAATTGATTGAAGTTGTCAAGAAGTCGTAAAACTGGGAGGGCTCTGCTGAACAGGATATGTAGCAAGCATGGAAGATATTTGACAGTCTACAGGATAAAGGAATGTTGGGAGGTCTAAGTTAAAGTGGTTGGATGGTGTGGAGGTATATACTGCATCCTGCAGAACTGGTGGGAGGGAACAGGAGACTGGCAGAAGTGGAGGCGTTTACTAAAGGCGGCCAGGACTCTCCAAAGCTTGCAACACTCTAAGCACACGTCAATCCACCTCACCAGGATTTAGATTGACTGTTGCATTTAAGGGTATTCTCAAAATATATTCAGAAACTTCACACCAATAGATTTTCAATATTGTCGAATAAAAACCTTTTGAATATTGAGATGAATTATTGGTTTGTACACGAGATATATACACCTGTACATAAGATATATTAATCTGAATAAATGGTTTTTTCTGCCTATAAAGCTCAAGTTTTAGAGAATGGCATAAGCCAAAAAATAATGCCAAAACTCACGCTTATGTTTGTATGCAAAAATATATTACCCAACCAAAAGATATTTGCGAAAAAGAGTGCATCTCAAAGTTCTGACGGCATAACTCATAAGTTGAAGTGAGACAGACATGGGGAGGATTGTTGAACTCAGTAATCATAATAAATCAACGCCCGGGGAGATTGAATGATTAATAAAAAGGGCCGCCGGATAACAGGCCTATGGTATCCTTACGATTGCATGACTTACAATGCTATATTAAGATCGTAAATAAGAGATACGAATTCTGTATTACATGGTTCCCCGATAAATTATATATTTTTTACAAGTGATTTGTATTTTTTTTATGAAGAGTTTCAAGTTTTATGAGAGGTTTCCATAAATATTCTCTGCCACTATCTATTTCGGAATCCTTCTACGCCCCCAACAACGCCAGGTACACGTCAGCTAGGACGTAATAAATAATAATGAATTTGTTAATAAGTAACAATAATATTATTATGAAACGATGTCTACGACACAAAGTGAAGGGTAGAAGAAGTAGGCGATGCCCAAAGAAGACATGGCTCGATCGAGTGAACCAGATATTTGAGTCGGGTTATGTCAGGAGTCAGACGTATGAGATGATGACGCGTATGTGAATATGAATAAAGCAAGATGTAGGTGCCGCAACAGAGTTGAGTGGTAATCTGTCCTCTCTGCCTGCCCCTGCGCAAAAACTGCGTGACGGTTAGTTGGTTACTAATGAATACCACACAAGACCACAAGACTTCCCAACTACTCCCAAACGTCTGGAGTCAGTAACATCCTCAATTGGGGTGTGGTGTTTTGGGTACCACTGCCCCAGGAATCATTTAATGGATATCCAACAACTCTGCCAATTATAAGTCATTGTTTTAGAATAACACGAAACCGTGTTGTGCAAAATTATTATTATTATTGATTTCTTGTAATCGCTTTGAGATCGAACGCTGACTGCACATGCAAGGTGGCAGACAGAAATCTGAGTAGGTTCCTAGCTCGTATTATGCATTTTATTCATAATAGCCTTGCAACATGAAACTACAAATTTATAAAATAGCAAAAAATAATATTTTACCAGAATTACAATTCATTTCATGCAATCTTTTGACCCTTTTACTAAAAACATATTTAACTTTTTTTTAAATTTATTTTGCGGAATAACTTTATTGAGTTATTATTTTATTTTATTTTATTAATATCAATAGCAAAATTTGTACATTATGTAGGTTTAAAGTATAATACAGTAGAACCCCGTTAATTCGAACCCCGATAATTCGAAAAAACGCGTAATTCAAAATTTTCGCAAAAAAAATTTCCGCTGAAAAATTTTTTCATACAAAATTTTTTTTAATTCGAAATTCGTTAATTCGTAATTCGAAATTTATTTTTGTCCGCGCACGAAAATTTGTTCGTGTAATTCGAAAAAATTTGATTTTTGCGAAAATAAATCATAATATTTCGTAAATCTGAATCTAAAAGTCAGCCGTGGCGGTAAAACGCCGAAAAATGTATTTTTACGTGGTTATACATCGTCCTTATTAGTATTCGTATTTTGTAAATCTGAATCGATTTACACTGGAATGTCATACTTTTTCAAATTTATTTCGAATATCTGAGTTTGAAGGGCCGATAAAATACGTTTTACGCGGATATATGTCGTAGTTTTACGAGTTTACACCAAGTATCTGAATTTAAAGGGTCGGCCGCGACGAAACTCGGCCGCGAAATTTCGATTTACGCGTAAATGTATCGTATATTTACGAATTTATTTCGAATATTTGAATTTAAATGGCCCGCTGCGACGGAAATCGGCCGCGAAATCTCGATTTACGCATAGATATATCGTATTTTTACGAATTTATTTCGAATATCTGAATTTTAAAGGGCCCGCTGCGACGGAAATCGGACGCGAAATTTCAATTTACGCGGAAATATATCGTATTTTTACTAACTTTACTTCGAATATCCGAGTTAAAAAATACGGCGCGACAGAAATCGGCCGAAAAATTTCGATTCACGCCGAAATATGAGATATTTTTCGTATTTACTTCAAATGTCTGAACTTAAAAGGCCGGCCGCGACGAAAAACTGCCGATAAAATTCGATTTACGCGGAAATATATCATATTTTTACGAATTTACATCAAATATCAGAATTTAAAGGGTCGGCCGCGACGGAAATCGGCCGCGCATTCTCGATTTACACGGAAATATATCGTATTTTTGCGAATTAATTTCGAATATCTGAATTTAAAGAGCCGGCCGCGACGGAATACGGCCGCGAATTCTCGTTTTACGCGGAAATATATCGTATTTTTACGAATTTAAATTCAGATATTTGAAATAAAGGGCCGGCCGCGACGGAAAATTACCGCGAAATCTCGATTTACGCGGAAATATATCGTATTTTTACGAATATCTCAATTTAAAGGGTAGGCTGCGACCGAAATCGGCAGCGAAATCTCGATTTACGCGTAAATATATAGCATTTTTACGAATTTATTGCGAATATCTGAATTTAAAGGGCCTGCCGCCACGGTAATAGGCCGCGAAAATAAAGAAATAATTGGTATTAATACGAATTTACAACTAAAATACCACCCGGATTTGAAGAGGCGGCCGATAAAATCGATTTTCGGCTTTTTTTTTTTTCATAAAATTTCGAATTACGTGGGAATTCGTTAATTCGAAATTTGATTTTTGATGTCCCGTGGATTTCGAATTAACGAGGTTCTACTGTATAAGTATATTTTTTGTATTTTTTTCACAGTCCTCCTCACTAGGGTTTCCTGTTCTGAGGCGGCCTGTAGTTTTTCTTAAATTTTTGTATTTAGTTTTGAATTGTCTTTACATTGTCTTCATAATGTTTGTAAGTTGATTATTACTTTGATCTCTAAGCCATGTTTTGACTTTTGTTTTAAATATACTCATTTCGTTTATTTTTTTGGTTTCATTTGGTAGAGCATTGAACAATTTTATAGCATGGAAATGAGTAAAACCTATAATTGTAATATTTAAATATTGAAGACAATATTAGCGATTTCTAAACGAAAATCTGAAACAGAAAAATCAGAAAAGGATACGGCCTGGGTTCGAGTCCTAGATGTGACTGTATCCTTTTCTGATTTTTCTGTTTCAGATTTTCGTTTAGAAATTGCTAATATTGTCTTCAATATTTAAATATTACAATTTGAGGTTTTACTCAATAAAGTTATTCCAAAAATAAATATTCATTCTAGACTTGCAGAAAAGTCAATAGATGTCGCACAATAAAAAAAATAAATAAGATAGGTTTATATAAAAAAAAAAAAAAAGATGCTCTCTATATTGCATTTAGTTCGGGTTGAATCTTGCGATCATACATAAAGATAGTGGCCAATAAAAAAGTGCGGTGAAAAAATGAAGACAATGTTGGTAGTTCTTATTCGAAGTATGATACAGTTAAAAGTAACCGAGGGGGATAGGGTCCCATTAGCTCAGTTGGTAGAGCGGTGTCCCGGAAAGACAAGGGTCCTGGGTTCGAGTCCTAGATGTGACCGTATCGTTTTCTGATTTTTCTGTTTCAGATTTTCGTTTAGAAATCACTAATATTGTCTTCAATATTTAAATTTACATATTTAACTACTTTAACATACTTTACGAATGTGCTGAAAGCGTGCTCGACGAAAGAATATCAGGACCGCTCACACATGAGTGTGTCTCATTCTAATCTACCAATAAGCCGGGAATACCTACCTATATTGCAGGATGCGTGTTTTAGCTAGCAGTTGCACTAACACCTATATAAATGGAATGAAAAATAAATACATTTGCTAATGTAATTACTTGATTATTATAAGTGATATAACAATGAATTGATGAATGCGCTAATCTCATTTTTAGTATTATTTTTCATTACTAAAATCGGTTGTTTTTTATATATTTAGAATGTAAACAAATCGTATGAGAATTGTCGCTTCCGCTTCACCTTAATTTATTTATTTCCGTGTGTTTTGCAGGTGCCTTAAATATAAACGAGTACCTCCAATCTGCATATGGCCCAGCAGCGGACATAGCCATGTCCTTGTCACAGAGGCCACAATCTCCAGCTGCAGAGGAGCCTCACCACTCAGGTAAAAATACCTCCACTTAGGTAAAATTACCCCCACTCAGATAAAAATTCTTCCACTTAGGTAAAATTACCTCCACTCAGTTAAAAATACCTCCACTTAGGTAAAATTACCTCCACTCAGGTAAAAATACTTCCATTCAAGTAAAAATACGTTTTTTTTTTGTACTGAGATGGTATACAGAACCATTTTTTACCGTTTTTACAATGTATTTATTTTGACTTAAAATTATACAGGATTTTCCAATAAGAGGTGTTATTTTGATATTCAATCGTAAAAGATCAATGGTTTCGTTGCTTGTGAAGCACGTAGCGCCGTCTTGTTGAAAGTAAACGTTGTCCAGATCAATACTATCCAATTCCGGCCATAAAAAATCATTAATCATCTCTCAATAGCGCAATCCATTCACCGTAACTGTTGCTCCAGCCTCATTTTCGAAAAAGTAAGGTCCAATGACTCCGCCGGACCGTAAACCGCAGCAAACAGTCACACGTTGAGGATCGAGAGGCTTTTCAACAATAACTCTTGGGTTTTCTGATCCCTAGATGCGACAATTTTGCTTGTTGACGAAGCCACCGAGGTGGAAATGGGCCTCATCACTCAAGATGATTTGCATTTGATTCACTCAAGTGAATTTTAATATTTTCAGTGCGTTGTTGAAGCGTGTATTGTTCCATTTTTATTAATGGCGTAGTTTCTACTTGTCAAATGTCAAAAAATGACAACTTCAAAAGTAACATCTACTGAAATAGCGGACTATTCAAAATAACACCTCTTATTGGAAAACCCTGTATTAGGTATCGGGGACTATGTGATACACCCCACAGCCCCCTTCATACTGGACGAGGCTAGGGAATGGTTTTTGTTTGTGGTCAAACTGTCAGTGGGTTTCTATTCATATTGAATTAATATTTGTAATCTCCTTCCCTCCCCCAGAATCTGAAGAGCGCTGGGCCGCGGCAGCACAGGCGCCAGCCTCCAACCCCCCTCGCCACCTGCACGCACATGCCCTGTGTGAGGCGGGCTCGCGCCTTCTCATGCTCTGCTGCCGGTGGCTGCCCACCAATGAGATGGACCTGAGGTATATCTGCAACCTTACAATTCAAAACATACAGGAATACTTAAAAAAAAAATTAAAACTCGCTCTACTCTAAATAATATAGATTTACTTCAAATTTCTGTAACTCATACTACTTTTGGTCAGTGTTTCGACGACCTCCGTGTTCGAGGGGTAAGGCTCTCGACCAGCAAGCCGAGGGTCGCAGATTCAAACCCCAGTGTGCGCAATTTATTTGTGAGATTTCACAATTTACTCATTTAAAATAATATATTTAATTAAAAAAGAATATTTGAGGCACGTTCCAGAGTGTAAGATACTCTCAGTATCACCCTGGTGTAAGACCACCACTCAGAATTGAAATGGATTTGGCTGTGTTTGGTGACCAGATCTGAGTAGCCGGGTACTTCCCCACTTCCTCTTCTCCATCTATTCCCCTCCCCAGCCTCACAAAATACCACAACTGGTGATGCCATAGTCTCACTGGCTTGAAGCTGACAGCTTGAGCAGATGGGACTCTTGTGCGGTTTCGCATTAAAAAAATGAAACTTTAGGTCCCTTACAACTAGAATTTTTGAGGTTCATCTTATAAGTCAAGTTCATTTTTCACCAAGTTCATTTTTTACTACATTTCATTTCGTACTCGGTTCATTTTGCACTAATTTACTTTTGTACTAGGTTCATTTTGCACTGATTTACTTTTGCACTAGGTTCATTTCGTACTAGGTTCATTTTGCACTGATTTACTTTTGCACTAGGTTCGTTTTGTACTAGGTTCATTTTGTAATTGAGTTCGTTCGTTTGTTCGTTTGGAATTGAGTTCATTTTGCATTAAGTTCTTTTTGCGCAAAATGATCTACGCAGATCTGATTCTGATTCGATGACTGGTCGGTGTTGGTAACCCATTGTTTTGAACTGCTGAACCAAGTGATGATGATTTATTTATGAAGTGTTTGTATCTTGTTGCAGTTCAGAAATGCAGCTTTCGCTGGTAAAGCGTTGCTGGCCGGAACTATTCGTCCTGGGTTTAGCGCAATGCGCTCAAGTAAGTTCTAGTTCACGCTTTATTTATTAAGATACATTACATTATATGGAAGGAAACTTTTGACTGTCCAACTAGGAAGGTTTCCCATTTTAGGACAGTCAAATTAACAGGTTTCGCTTACTTATTTATGTTTCTTTTATAATTTATTTATGGGATTACCGCTGCCGTACGCTGACAGACGGACAGATTGCAATTAGGTTGCAGTTGATTAAAAATGTATGAGTCAGAAGCACAGTAACGGAACAAAAGCAATCCTAAAATATGCCCTATTAATAAATACACACCATCAATGCCAAAATATGCCCTATTAATCAATATGCACTATGAATGTGAAAATATGCACTATCATTCCAGAAATATGCCCTATTAATAAATATGCACTATCAATCCAGAAATATGCCCAAAATATGTACTATTAATGCCAAAATATGCACTGTCAATCTAAAAACAGACACTATGAATCCAGAAATATGCCCTGTTAATAAATGTACACTATGAATTCCAAAATGTGCACTATAAATCCAGAAATATGCACTATTAATGCCAAAATATGCACTATCAATCTAAAAATATGCCCTATTAATGCCAAAATATACACTATCAATCTAAAAATGTGCACTATCAATCCAGAAATATGCACTAAACGCAGCAGTAATGCCAACATATGTGCCTAAAGTATATGATAAAGTGGAACTTTTTAGAATTCATGAGGGGTGTGAATATGCAAAACTGTATATTTATAATCAAATGAGTAATAATAACTGTAGTATTTGCCGGTTTATTTTTCATAAATATAATCTTTGTTTATGTCCGTTGTCAGATTCAAGTGCTGTTCATAATGTAGGCGATATATTTCCTTCCAGACCCTTTCTCTATCTACAATCCTGCCCTCCTTGATCTCACATCTCCGTGGACCGCAGGCTCAGACTGACGAAGATAACATCAACGACGAAGGTATTTCTCCATTTACATTAAATAACATATATAATAAACCATATTTCTGTCTCCTATCCGTATCCGTGAGGTATGTTGTGAAGCTTTGAAAGGTTGGGAAGTGCCTAGGAAGTAACATATTCTGTATATTGAAGGTTTAAATACCTACTAAAGAACAATATCAAATGAACATGCAAGAGGTGACATTATATTCTGTTGGTACAATTAGAAAAGGTTGATAGGAAATCTAGCAAAGTACAAGTATAAAATGGACATGCATGTCAAAAGATAGTTGATAAACTGTCCGTAAGTAATGTTGAAAATGTCAACGGTAGCATCGTTATGAAGTTGAGTCGCTCTGTTGATTATTGTCACGGAAATTATTCCTACTGCGAAAAATAATTATTTTCCTGACTTCGACTGGCAACATTTGGTGAATTTGGATTGGCACCGTTTCCGGTAAGAAACGGCACTTCTTGAATGGACGCCGGAGAAAGAAACGACGTAGATTCGATTATGTCTGATAATCAAAGGGATTGGTCTTTGATACGCTGTTGACTGCGGTTCGGCTTGTTTATCATTATTCCGTATCCCTGTAAGTACGGAGTGCGTTTTCCACAATGGTTTATGTGAACACTTCAAGAAGGAAGTAATGTTGTAATCATGTCGGATCAATCTTACAATCCTCACACGCTGAGGGATTGCTACACGCCATTCCGAGCGATGTCCGCTTCTCCGCACCACAACATCCTGACGAATGTGACCGCTGACAAGGATAAATATCAAAATTCAATGGACATCCATCACCTCGCCCCTCACGAGGTCACCTTCAAGACATCTGGGGATTGGATCATTGTTGAAAGGAAGTACAAAGAACGAAGAAAAGCAGGTTGTTAGTTTGGCTCAAATTTCACGGGTCCACAGTTATGTTGTTTGTTTAATTTTTGTCTTGCAATTGTTACCTACTAAGTCATGCTTTGTTTTTGGTTAAATACATTGTATGATTGCTCTTGGCCGATTTTTCATTTCATAACAAAAATGGAACCTTTCTTTTGTACAATGACGGCGCCAGCCTTGACCCACTATAACCTGGGAAGATCTCATATGCCCCGGCAATAGTTTTTTTTTTTTTTTTTTTTTTTTTTTTTTTTTTTTTTTTTTTTTTTTTTTTTTTTTTTACTTAAGATTTGATACCCCGTTCCTCATATATTACATTATCCTGTTCTGATAGGCAGAAGTCTTCGCTTTCAGAGCATAAAAAGATCTCCCGTGTGTATACTTGTTAGGCACGAAAAACTTAAGCTCTTTCAACATTGTCGAGTATCGGATTATCCAGTATTGAATCGTCAAATGTCGAATCATCGAGTATTGAATTGCCGAGTATTGAGTATTGAATCGTCCAGTGTACAATCGTCAAGTATCGAATCATCGAGTATAAAATCGTCGAGTATCGAATCATCCAGTGATAAATAAAAAAGGTTTCGGGCGAAATGCGAGAGGTTGTAATGCAGGAATTACATATGGAACACCCAGGAGCTCGAGACATAATAATTATCCTACGGAACTTGCTAAATACACTGGCTGGTTCGCTAGTACACGCATGCGTCCCGGTGTTGCAATCCTAGAAATTGGCTGTGTTGAAAATTAACATTTCCTATAAAAAATTTAACAGCCAATATCTCAAAACTTTCTTTTTCACATAACGCTCTCCGCATAAGCGCAATTCTCTTTGCCTATTTTTGTACCTTTTAATTCAATCTGTTTGAATTTTGTTGATTGATTAACATCAAACATTATGTTATTTGTAGGCTGCCAAGACCCAGAGAAGTTGCTGATGGCAGCCGAGCAGTTGGAGTGTCTCCAGAACTACGTGGACACCATGACGCAGCTGCAGGTGGACAATCACGAGTACGCCTGTCTTCGAGCACTCACCTTCTTCTCTGCAGGTATTCATCTTTGTACGTTATACCGCACAGTAGTCCCAACCGTAAGAAGCCAGTGAGACTATTGCATCCCCAATTGAGGTATGTCGTGAAGCTAAAGGTAGTGGGGAAGGGAAGGCGATAGAGAAGAGGAAGGTCGGGAATATCTGACCATTCAGATCTGATCACCAAACAGTCATTTCAAGCTACATTCCGATACTGAATGGTGGTCTTTCACCGGGGCAATCTACTCTGGACGTACCCAACTTACTTTAAGGCGATGCACTACGTCGTGTAATATTTTAAATTGAGCTGCTATCAAAAACAACCCTTACATAGATGGCGATAAGGTTTAAATTCCCGCTTAACACCATCCGCCTATTTTGATTTATGCAAGAAAAAAACATGGCCAAAAAGTGCCTTTTATTTTATTATGTGGATGTTCAGGCATAATTATTTAATTTTTTTTTTCGATCATTTTATAAATAACTTAATTTTCCACACTATACAATAAAACTATAACTGAAAATGGGTTCGTAAGTAGGAGATTTTGAACTTTAAAGCAGTTTTCATAGGTCTTATACATTATTTTTTTCTGGGCTTATAAAAAGACTTATCTAAAAAATACTCGATTATTTCAAAGGCCAAGATGTATTCTACTCGCAGTATTTAATTAAAGCTTCTGAAACATTTCTAGGTGACCAAATTTTCAAACCAAAAACGCATGATTTTTCATTACTACGTATGGCATCGCCTTAACCAGTGATTCCCAACATTATTTGTAGTAAAAAAAATGTTAAATAAATTTTGGTCTCCGAAGACATTTTTGGTTGTTTTTATCTCTCTACAGTTTGCCAAAATATGCACTTTTATACATACATACTTTGAGCACAGGGCTGGCCCTGTGAGTCAAACGGCATCTGGCGTGAGTAAAATTTTGGCGGCCCTTGTCAAAATTGGTAAATGCCTAGGTAGATCATCATTGTAATAAATAATATTCTAATCATTTGTATTTTTGTGTAGCGCCTTTTTTACGAAAAATAATAAAATGGGCGATGTGTTAGGTATTATCGGCACCTTGGCTATTCGGCGCCTATAAAAAATTCGAAATTAAATAATTTGAATGCGTTTGGATTTTTATGCATTATTGTTATTTAGTAAATAAAATATTGTATAAATTAAGTATTTCTCTCTAAATTTTGATAGAACCATCATTGAGAATGACCACAAACTGTTTGTGATATAGTTTACATATTCCCAGTTTCTAAATGTGTAGCTCAGAATTACAATTGATCACATAAATTATGTAATTTTAATGAATCAACTTGCATCTAATTATAATGACTGACAGGAGAATTATTTCAGACCTGCTTGTAGCATAGTCACTAACAACTTAATTGACAGCCCTGCCATCGTCGCCACTATTAAATTCCACATACTGAACAGGAACACAGGCCAAAGTATATCATTTATTGCAATACGTACACAACCAACTATCAGACATCAGACAGACTCACTAACCAATTCATGATCTGGGCAACAAGTTTGTGAGTACTAATGATATTTACTGACCCCAATTATAGAATTAAGCGTAATCTATAATCACTTTGTTGAATTCTATAAAATACAGTAGCTTAGGTAATGTAGTGTTATTGATTTGACCTTAGTTTCTATTTTATGTTACTGTTACATATTTTACTAATATTGTTTTATATTTAGTTTTACATTACTTTGCGCTTTAAAATCTTTTTGTATAATTTTTGATTGCTCATTAAATCTGTTCTGTTCTTATAATTTACAATCTATACAACTGGGCATAAAACCAAATGAAATATGGAGATCAGTATGAAAAAAAGCATCGTGTAAAAGTCTATTAGGTGATGTGAAAGCAAACACCGCTTAGGCATGAGAAACTGTAGGGAAACAACAGCAGCAGACCAGACCAGAAGGATTGTATCATTGCTGATGTTTTTAATTCCAGACATCTACCCCGTCCAGTGGCGCAAGAAGCTCCTCCACCACAAGCAGAAGTGCGCCCAGTCCCTGCGCAACTACGTCCAGCAGCACTCCTCGGCAGAGGAGGAGGATCGGTATGCCGGCCTGCTGCTGCAGCTGCTGCCCCTCCGCTCCTTCTCCGGAGATGCCCTCGAGGAAGTGTTCTTTGGCAGCTTCATGCCGGAGCTGAGGGTTCAGGATCTCATACCCTTCTTGTTCAAAACTTCTGGTAAACTTTCATTCATTCCTACGATTAGCTCTCACCCAAGAAGACAGGTTTTTTTTTTAAATATATTTTTTTATTCACTCCAAACAAGATAATTCACATCAAATGGTATATCAGAATACATAATGGGGTTGCCAAAAATATCAACAAGATTTTATGCTAAATGAATTTTATTAAATTTATTTTCACTGACACGTAACTACAAGATGAATCTTGGTAAGTGACGAGGTGATCGATGATGACAAACGTGTTTTCGGTTAATAATTATCAATTAAACCTACTTGATTCTGTGCAAAGGAGGGAAGTCTATCTGATTTACAATCGATTGTTAACAGACCGATTGCCATCTCTAATACACAGACGCAATGTGGGCTTGCTGGGTCTGTTCTAGAGATATTTTAATGGGGCCTGCTCTACGGAGCTAGCAGCATTGAAGCACGTGCGCGGAAATCGACGTATACGAGCGGAACACCCTTTCACAGTTTATGTTAGTTTCAACGGTCCGTTTCTTCGACTCGTTTAATTAATATTTTTCTAATGCTTTAAATTTACACATGATGCGTGCCAGTGAAGAGTATCCTGACTCATCCGTTTATTCCCCACTTTCTCTCTCACTAGCTGACTGACTTTTGTTTCATTCTTTCTTTGTTCAGTCTATAGTCAATTGCATATAGTCGGTTGCATTATTTCATTAGTGTAGTTGTACATATTAATTAATAAATGTACCAACAGATGGCACTGATTGCTATATTTGCTGAAATTGTCGAAAGGTCTAAAGTCCAATGTTGAACCACTAAATATTACTCAAATATTGATCCTTAAAGTAATGTGCAAAAAAAAAATTCTGTTATCTATCCAACCTACTTTATAAGGAATGTAATGTTATGTGTCTAAAACAGCTATATATCACTCAAATACTTTGTCGATTTTTTATCAATATTAAATTTGCTGAAAGAACACAACAAATGCGGACAACTAGAATTAGCTCTACATTGAACTTTGTGGCTGTACATACTAAAACTTCTTTTGGTCAAAGAAATTATTTATATCAGGCACCACTTATGTTTAATATTCTTCCAAATCATATTAAGTCTACCAATTCCTTAGTTAAATTCAAATATTTAATTAAGATTTTTGTATTGACAGGCAATTGTCTTAATATTTTTTCATCCTTGTCCTTTCTTAAATAATAAGATTTTATATAAGTCCCATTTACTAAAAACTGTCTTTATTATCTACTTTGCTTCGTCTTTTGAATAATGATTAATGATTAGTTATGGTTCAAATATTGTTACAATATACTGTCAAATTACCCATCTGGTAACACATCTAATACTTATTTTTTTCTTTAATTTTGAAATATTTTGTGTTTGTATGTAGAATTAATTTATGTTTGTGATCACTCTATGTTTGCTTCACTATAATGTAATTTTTTAACCTCGATACAGGCTTAGTCCTAGTGAGGTTAATTTTTATGAGAAAAAAAAAGTGTTTTATGTATAGTGAGATGCAATAAATAAATAAACGTTTGCGTCATTTTGCATACAAAGTTTCTCCCGAGATATTTCTGGGGATATGTATTTTTGAACTGGATATGTGAGGTTATACTTATGTAGTTTATTGGCGTGTGATTAGAGAGTTTTTTTATTGTTGTTTTTCAGACTTTGCCTAGATGGACGGATATCTCCCTTTATCCAGAGACTGCTACGGTGCTTGTGTTGGTTGGTTGCAAACTGCCTTGGAACAATAGTATTACATAAATATAAGATATAATGCAATAAAACCACTCCTGCCTTTCTTAATATGACATATTTTATAATACTTTATTTATTAAATTATAATAAATATCTTATTTTGTAAGTTTATTGAAATAAATATTATACTATTTCTAATTTTTGTGATTTGTTTTGATTTATTTATTGTAGAACTCGCCGTAGCTCGGATCTTGGAGCAAATTATTTGGAAGGAGAGAGGATTAATAGAAGCTGAAGTAATTCAAGGAATATTATAAATTACCCAATCTAAGTAGTCCCAGAGAGAGGACGTACATACGTAATCGATGATAGTCCTCTTCCTTCTACAAGTCTTGTATGAAAACGAAAAAGACAAAATAGTAGAACGATGACGTCACCTACGACCTCTCTAACACTCTTTAAGGACTGCTATAGTAGAGGTGTTATTTTGAATAGCCCGCTATTTCGGTAGATGTTACTTTTGAAGCTGTCATTTTTTGACATTTGACAAGTAGAAACTACGCCATTAATAAAAATGGAACGATACACGCTTCAACAACGCATTGAAATTATTAAAATTCACTTGAGTGAATCAAATGCAAATCATCTTGAGTGATGAGGCCCATTTCCATCTCGGTGGCCTCGTCAACAAGCAAAATTGTCGCATCTGGGGCTCGGAAAACCCAAGAGTTATTGTTGAAAAGCCTCTTTATCCTCAACGTGTGACTGTTTGGTGCGGTTTATGGTCCGGCGGAGTCATTGGACCTTACTTTTTCGAAAATGAGGCTGGAGCAACAGTTACGGTGAATGGATTGCGCTGTCGAGAGATGATTATTGATTTTTTATGGCTGGAATTGGATGATATTGATCTGGACAACGTTTACTTTCAACAAGACGGCGCTACGTGCCACACAAGCAACGAAACCATTGATCTTTTATGTTGAATATCAAAATAACACCTCTTATTGGAAAACCCTGTACTAATGTATAAGTGGTGAAGGGATCAATGGCACTGTTTATTTGAAGCATCTTCCATTGAAATACCGGTAGAACAGCATTCCCTCCTGTGTCTCAAAGATGGATAATTTTTAACATTTTTTACTGTGTGGAGGGTATTTTGAGTAAAGGAAGAGAGAACTGGATCTTGTGTGCCACTGCAAATTTTCGCCTTGCACCATCAAATAAAAATGTAAATTTTCCTTTATCAAATTCTTATCTCTAAAAGTTCTTCACCGATTGGTTTGAAATTTTGGCACAACGTTGCACTCAAATATGTGTGTGTTTTTATATACCTATATTATATAGATGTCACCTGTGACAGGTAAAAACATGCTTTTTTTGAAAAACAGTGCCATCTGTTGGACAAACGTGCTTTTTTTTAAAAATAGTGCCATCTGTTGGACAAACGTGCTTTTTTTAAAAAACAGTGCCATCTGTTGGACGAACATGCTTTTTTTTTTAAATAGTGCCATCTGTTGGACAAACATGCTTTTTTTTAAATAGTGCCATCTGTTGGACAAACATGCTTTTTTTTTGAAATAGTGCCATCTGTTGGACAAACATGCTTTTTTTTTAAATAGTGCCATCTGTTGGACAAACATGCTTTTTTTTAAAATAGTGCCATCTGTTGGACAAACATGCTTTTTTTTTAAATAGTGCCATCTGTTGGACAAACATGCTTTTTTTTTAAATAGTGCCATCTGTTGGACAAACATGCTTTTTTTTAAATAGTGCCATCTGTTGGACAAACATGCTTTTTTTTTAAATAGTGCCATCTGTTGGACAAACATGCTTTTTTTTTTTAAATAGTGCCATCTGTTGGACAAACATGCTTTTTTTAAAAATAGTGCCATCTGTTGGACAAACATGCTTTTTTTTTAAATAGTGCCATCTGTTGGACAAACATGCTTTTTTTTAAATAGTGCCATCTGTTGGACAAACATGCTTTTTTTTAAAATAGTGCCATCTGTTGGACAAACATGCTTTTTTTTTTAAACAGTGCCATCTGTTGGACGTAAAAGCAACATGCGTTATTGTTTCTCTATCTGCACAGGCAGACTGAGCCACAGAAAAATGTGTCGGGGTACAGCTAGTATATTTATAAAAATAGTATATAATCTACCATAAATGTAGTTTTCCCAGAATCCTTAAGGATACGCTGGCGTTTAAGAGGTTAAGAGTTGTAGGAGGGAGGAAACACAGAGGTCAGTAAATCATTCTACAGCCGAGTTGTTCAATACAAGAAGCGCATCATAGAAGCGACACATTCTCATGTGGCAAATGTAAACCGTTAACAAAGCTTAGGCATGCGGTTGGCGTGTTTCCCAACTGCACCGGAAGCGATCAATGATGCTAATTTCTCTGAGCATTTTCAATTGAAATACCGGTAGAACAAGGAGAACATTCCGCCTGTTACTGTAGAAGAATTTATCAGACAAACTACATAATATCTTCAAGTAACGATAGTTAAATACATATAGTCTAGTATAAATACAAAGTTTTGAACATTTTCTTAATTTTTTATGTGACACCATTTAGGTAGCGCGTAAATAAAATATATATACATATTCGGTCATGAGTCCTGTCTTTCACGTACACAGCACAGACATAAATGGTGTTATATAAAAAATTAAAGAAAAAATTTTCCAAAAATTTTCTGAAAGACAAGACTCATGACCGAATATGGGTCACATAAAAAATATACAGGGTTTTCCAATAAGAAGTGTTATTTTGATATTCAATTGTTTAAGATCAATGGTTTCGTTGCTTGTGTGGCACGTAGCGCCGTCTTGTTGAAAGTAAACGTTGTCCAGATCAATACCATCCAATTCCGGCCATAAAAAATCATTAATCATCTCTCGATAGCGAGATGTCACACAGTCACACTTTGAGGATAAAGAGGCTTTTCAACAATAACTGTTGGGTTTTCCGAGCCCCAGATGCGGAAATTTTGCTTGTTGACGAGGCCACCGAGATGGAAATGGGCCTCATCACTCAAGATGATTTGCATTTGATTCACTCAAGTGAATTTTAATAATTTCAATACGTTGTTGAAGCGTGTATCGTTCCATTTTTATTAATGGCGTAGTTTCTACTTGTCAAATGTCAAAAAATGACAGCTTCAAAAGTAACATCTACCGAAATAGCGGGCTATTCAAAATAACTCCTCTTATTGGTAAACCCTGTACATAATATACCACCATCCACTTGGTCAACATTGTGAAGCAGGAAGTATTTTTTGTTACTGCAAATCTTAGAATTATTCAGATTAAATGAGGTAGACGGATTCCGGTAGCATATCCCATATGCCTGCCATTTTGCAGAAGAATGAGTCGAAGAATTGACACATTCTCATGTAGCCGACATCAACCGTTCAGCTGAGTTTCTTGCAGGTGCGTATATAATTTTTATTTATTTTTGTTTAACCCTTCAAGCGTTTGAGGGTCATATACGACCGGGTGTCCATATTTTATAAAAGTATTTTTATCTTTTTTTCTATCTTGCGAAAATACATATTTTTTTGACATTAAAAAGAGAAATAATCATTTTTATCCAATCCATTAATAAAATCCAAAAAAATGGCCAAAATTAATAATTCATTTTTATTTCTTATTATTTTTTTTTGGTAAACTAATGTTTACGATAAGATTTTTTATGCATAGCACAAAGACCCATCTCCATTCTCTGTTCATTTGCTAAAATTTTCGAAAAAATAATTTGTCCAAGTCTGAATTATCATCCCAAAAATCTTATTACTCCAAAACAGCATGGATTTCTCTCCCAGAAATCAACATCCTCCAATTTACTTTGCTATGTCACTACCTTAACCGAAGCTGTCGATAAAGGTCAACAGATAGACAGCATCTACACTGACTTTAGCAAGGCCTTTGATAAGGTAAATCACAGATTATTAATACATAAACTAAAACGCATGGGTGTTCATGGTACCTTGCTAAACTGGTTTCACTCCTATCTAACTGACCGTGAACAAAGAGTAGTATTTGATGGTTATGAGTCAAGAGGATTAGATGTGCCGTCTGGAGTACCTCAAGGGTCCCATTTGGGCCCGATTTTGTTCCTTGTTTTTATAAATGACTTGTGCGATGTTATTTTGGATTCTAAAATTTTATTGTTCGCAGATGATTGTAAGATTTTTAAAATTATCCACACATTACTTGATTCAATACTCCTTCAAAATGATATTAACAGAGTTTCTAAGTGGTGCACTGACAATAGAATGTTTCTGAATTCTTTAAAATGTGTCCACATAACTTTTACACGTAAACGCAACTCAATCTCAACTCAATATTTTATCGACGGTACTAAACTCCAGGAAGTCACAACCATTCGGGACCTAGGCGTAATATTTGATAAAAAACTAACTTTCACACCTCATATTGACAGCATTATTTCTAGATCCCTAAAAATGCTAGGATTTATCAAACGAAATAGTAAAAATTTTCAGAATCCCAAATCAAAAATAACGCTATACAATTCCTTCACCCGCAACGTGTTGGAGTACGCAAGTTCTATATGGAGTCCAACCTACAAAGTTCATATTCAGCGAATAGAGCGGGTTCAAAAACATTTTATGTACCACCTAGCGCAAGGCTGCCCAACCTTTTTAGCAGTTGGGCAAAATTGACGATTTTGAATCACTGGCGGGCCACTGAATACCTCACGGTTCCTATTTCCATGGGGGGGGGGGGGTTGTTAGAGAATTTCTATGAAAGATAATTCCCCACAAAGAAAAAATCTAAATGAGTGCTCCCCCACAAAATATTTGAAATCCATGGGGGGGGGGGGGTTAGAGAATTTCTATAAAACATAATTCCCCACAAAAAAAAATATAAATAATATTTGAAATCCATGGGGGGGGGTTGTTACGGAACTTCACTGAGAAAAATTTCCGCACACCCGAACATCATATGTGATCATTTTTCGAATTCCATGGGGGGGGGGGAGAGGGGTGATTCCATTTCGACGGAAAAAGTATTATGTCGAAAACCGGTGTATTTTTGTTTCAAAAGTAAGTTCAACAGGTTAGATTTTTTTCGTCGCTGATTCTCGTCCTGAGTAGCCTAAATAGCGATAAATCGCCGTCGTTGCCAACACTGGTGACCGCGCGCAAGGTGCATTGTTTGTTTTACCGTAGGCCCGCGACACTTTTTCAAATTGGCGGATTGGCGGGTTTTTTGAAAATGTTTCACGCGGGCCACTTATAATTCGTTCGCGGGCCTGGGGTTGGGCAGCCTTGACCTAGCGTATTGTGATAAGCGAGCTCGATCACTTCCTCATTACACCGATAGACTAAATTTCTACAATGTACGCACCCTTGAACAGAGAAGACTAAATATTGATTTAAATTTTCTTTTCAAAATTGTTAATGCTCTAATAAACTGCCCTTTTTTACTCTATCAAATTATGTTCAACGTTCCTAGAATTGGTTCCCGACTCATACATTATATTCCGTTACATATTAAAAAATATAAAACTAAGCTGGGGTATGACTCACCTTTACCAAGAATGTGCCGTTATTTTAACGAGACATATAAAAGTCATCCCATTGATTTGTCAATGTCATCACTGGCCACCTTCAAATCAAACGTAAACAAGACTTAAAGCTACCTATCGTGTTGATCTATAAAATAATTACTGTTGCTGTAATGAAATGTATATGTAAGTGTATGTATTTGTGTATACATGTATGCATGTAGGTGCATACATGTACATTATTCTTTACTTATAGTTTTGTGTTCATCAATGTTGTGTTTGTCTGTAATTAGTGATAGTATCAACCAAGTTTAATTAGTGTAATCGAATTTCGAGAGCTTTGATATGAATCACTGTTGACAAACCTAAGAAAAAAAAAAAAAAAAAAAGGGTAACAATTATTTTACAAGCAATAATTATTCGCCTGAAACACTCATCCACATTGAAAAATCTCCTGATAAAAGATACATGACGCCAACGGGACTCGAACCCGTGTCCCTTCGATTTCCGGTCGACAGCCCTAGTCATGTATCTTTTATCAGGAGATTTTTCAATGTGGATGAGTGTTTCAGGCGAATAATTATTGCTTGTAAAATAATTGTTAACATTTTTCTTTCCGCTATCGTAACAATCGGTTTAATTTTAAAAATTATTTGTATTATTTGTTATATGAACGAAATGAAAGTGAAGTTTCAGTATTCTTACAAATTCCCCAAACAAAACTAATGTGTTTTTTTTCGAAATATCGTGTTCTCTCATTTTTTCTATGATTGGAGTAAAAAATTAAGTAAAAATGTAGTTGGCTTTTTTGACAACATTTTTCATGTTTTTTATTAAAATTTTATTATTTGGAATAAGTAATGTTCATTTTAAATGCACACTTCGGTAAGATAATTTTATCTAGTTTCTAAAACAGTATTTCTTTTTTACGGAAAATAAAAAAATAAGATATATATAGCGCATTTTAAAAACACAGAAAACATTGCAAACTGAACAAATGGGATGAATGTACTGAAGGGTTAACCTGTTGAAGGTCAGAGCACAATAAAAATCAATAATTTATGCCTTCCGAGAGGAATTCATTCATGAAATCAAAAGTTGAATCTAAAGTTAGTACTAAATAGGCATTAAAATCGCTTGACAAACGGAGTCTAGAAACGTTCGATTTCAAGCACAAAACTGGTTTTTATTTATTTTGTAAATAATTTTATAAGAAAGCAAAAAAGTTATTCAAGTGAAACTGTCACAGATAATCTTAGCTATAATACTGTATTTTTAAAAAGTTGTTTCCTTTATGCGTTCATACATTTCTATTGAAATTTTTTTTTTTTTTAGTAATAATAATAATAATTGGATGACTTGTATAGCGCCGTTTTTGTGCAAAATCACCTCTAGGGCGCTGTACAAACTTATAATACATCTTTACAGTGATCTATGTTATTACTTAACTATTTATGGAGATAATATACAGTACAATACTTACCTGGTAGGTCACTTGAGATTAACACTTAATTAACATTGACTAATTGTTTATTGGCGAAATTTGATTAACACTTAATTAACATTGACTAATTGTTTATTGGCGAAATTTAGATACAGGATTTAGGACATAATTGGAAAATTGTTTGCATTTATATTTTTATTCAGTAATTTATATATTTATTTGTATTCTAATCAAGCAAAGCGATAGGAAAACCTTCAATTTATCTAAAGCATATTTTTTTGTATTCAAATGTACACCAATTCGTTATAAAGATTAATCAAAATAGTGATTTGGCATTAAGCTTCACCTTAATTCTGTTTTTCATACATTTTTCTCGAAGCAAAAGTCAAAAAGTTAGTCAAAATCGCATCGAAAATAATTCTAATAAGGATAATATTAGAACAATGCCTGCATGTTCTCCGTAGACCCATTGTCAGTCCGCAAGCTCATGTGATCAGAGCTCCAGACAGTAAGTAAATGTTTCCAACTCAAGTCCTAGTAGAAACTTACAAGAAAAATTAAAGGGTAAAATCTAAAATTTCACTTATCACTTACCTACACTTAATATAGGTACATATTTTTTTAAATAACACTTCGATTCAACTTAATCACTATAAGAAACAACTCTTTCAGTTAACCAAGATGGAAAATAGTGCAATTTAAATAGCTATTTCATTCAAACCAAATTGAATATTTTACATCTTTAGTTTGGCAGCCATCTTGAATGTTGATAGAACTATAATCTTCTTCTATATAAATATTTATTTATTATTTTTATTATAAAAAAAAAATATTACAAGAATTTTTAAAATAAACAAAGTAGTACGCTGTGCTGCCACAAGGCAGATTGTCTGCAGGTTCTACCATTTTTCTTTAATTTAATAAACATAATACAATATAATCATTTTGTTGGTAAATTTATATAAAAGTGTTACCCGGTCCCTTTTATAAAGTTCACCAAGGTTGTCATTGGATATGTGACTATGTCTTCTGGTTCCACAATGTGTCTTCCCAGATCTCATCTCTCCTCCAATCCCCCTTGGTTCCCTGAAGGCCCCACAGGGGAAGAAAGCTTCATCTCTCCTCTACTTTCCCCCTTGGTTCCGTGAAGGTCCCCACAAGGGAAGAGTTCATAAGTAAAAATTAATGATTTTTATTTGTATTATTTTCATTGAAATAATTGCTAAAATAATGATTATTAATGCACATCATTAATCTCCTCTATTTTTTACAATTTATCTCTAAGTTACAATATTATTATTTATTGCTTTCTCAACACATTAATTTGTTCTCTTATGCCCCAGACCAAATAATAGCAAAATGAATGCAAACAAATTTATCTCATTTAAATAAATAATTTCGTTTGTTTTGGCATATTATCAATGATTAGATAACCAAAACTCATCAAAGAGATAACAAATAATAAATTTGATATTTTTATTACACATGCAAATGGATGGTTTCCCACCCGTACAACAATAATAACTTAATAATAGCATGAACAATGTCGATGTAAATTTGTCGAGTTGATTTGTAAATTTTCGAATGTATTTATTTTTATCTTTCATGTTCCTAGTTCCTACTTTACAACTTCAGAGTGTTCAGGTCCAAAGGGCACCAACTAAACGTTTAACTATTTCGTTGAAGCCCAACTTATATGAACCAAAATATATATTTAAAAAAAAAAACATTATTTAAATCCCAAAACACTATTTCAGTAGCTTGCATTGTATGTATATATTGTTCAGAATCTTGAGTAATTTGTCTGAATAACCAATCGTTCCCCCGTTCAGAGGAATGGAGGAACTATCGCTTGGAGCATACTCCTTGCTTTACAAACGGTAAACTCTCGGTACTATTTGATTCGTTGATAATTTTACTGACTTTAATAGGCCAATTAGGCTCGGCCCTGCTTTTTCTATTATATTGCACTATTTGGGAAAACAATCAGTTCTATTAATATATTTTGCATATTACATGTTTACCAGTGAAGTTCCCGCATAAAATAAATTTTTACAACAGCAAAAATATAAAAGAAATGCCTTCCATTTATATTTGATTGGAAAGCGACATCGCAACTGACTTAGTACATTTTGGTTGTAGCCCATTTAGCACGCCCTCTATCTATCTTACTCTGCCAGACATTGTATATCGCCACCACATTTGTGCGAAATTAATACAGTGATGATGAAAAGAATTTCTGTTTTTGAAATTTAGGCCCCGATCGGATAAACTTAAAATTACGAAAAAACGTTTTTAACGAAATAGGCAATTTTGTTTGGCAAACTGTCTGTGTCGAAATTACACTAGAACTAGCTCATGTAATCTGGACTTTAATTGTAACTACATTCACCATGATAGTAAATTGAACAAAGATAGCGCTATACTCGCAATATTGGGGAGACAGAGAAAAAGAAACAAGAATGTCAAGTTCAAAAATGTTCTGCTGTCGATTGTGAAATTGGGTCATTTATCGCGTTTTCGAACATTCGAACAGAGTAGTTGTGTCGAAAAAAATCCCAGAAGTAGGGAGAAAATAGTATTTTATGGGAATAACGGTTTTGAATTTAATTTATAATAACTGTGATACTCAACTATTAAACTTTGTAGTGTGTAAAAGCCCATTAGGGCGTGTAATAATAAATAAATAAATTTGGAAGAGATTAAAAAAATAGATAGGAACGTATGAATGTGAACGAAGCAAGTGTGTGCCTTGGCAAAGTTGTGTGGCGGTTCATCCTTTCTGACTACCCCCATGCATACGGCCTGATCGTTAATTACAACGATCACTAAGTTGAAATGTTTGTTTTTCAGCCATGGCTTACGGCAACCAATCCAGACGAATCAAATGCATCGCAAATTCTTCGTACGGACAACGCTGCGGAAACTACTTGTACCTAATGCCAAGTTCAATCGAGGACAATAACAGAAGCTAATACAATATTGTCCTGTCCCAGCTCCATGAATAGCCTCGACCGCACAGGACATCACAATGGGACAATCCAACATTCGACCGTAGTTAAAACGCGAAACGCTGTGAAAATGGATACACCATGACCAATATTAGATCTTTTATACTGAGATGTATTGAATTGTTTCATTTACGCCACATTTTTATGTCGAAATACGAGATCCGAGCGCCGAGAGAGCCTGAATCCGATATGTGTACGCGTGGAGCGGTGGAGTGATTGGTTGTCCTGTGTTGTTGTCATTGTCCTGTCTTGTCCAAGCGCGTTTACACTGGACCAGCGGATATAGCCTGCCCGTCTGTCTCTATTGCCCTGTCCTCCCAACTTCTGTTTGCACCTCGACAATGGATCCGGAGCTGGGGGACAGTCCTGTCCTTGTTTGAACTAAGCATAATGCCCGTGGCGACAATCGCGCTGATAGCACCTACGCTGTAATGACGAGTCCAGCGGACGCGCGTAATGTATAATATAATTGTCGTTTCGACGGCGCTACGATCCATATGTAAAGTTAGGTACACAGGACGAGTAATTAAATATAATATGATACCTGTAGGTGTGGCCAAGACTATATTCGTTGATCTGCTAGCCGGACGATGTTTGAAATTTATCTGACTCGTCTGCTGTAGTGGTACCCAACCTTTGTATGGCCGCGGACCGGTCAACGTTTGATAATTTTAGCGTGGTCCGCTGAGATGGTTTTGATTTAATAATTTTAATTCAATTGTTTTTAAACATACCTTCAAAATAAAATACAGTTACAAAATATGTAAATATATTAAATACTGAATTTAGATTTTGGATAATCCCTCATCGTACATTTAAGAATTTACTAAAATAATAATAAGCTCTCGTTTGTCGCAATACAAGTATTTTGTTGAAAAACGATAATGAATTCACCAATACAATCAAACGTGTATTAGTATGTCACGTATTCTCAATAAAACGATTCCACCTGCATTTGGACAAGCATTATATAAGAGCGCTGACTAATGTCGTTGCGTCTCACTCGAGCCCTTTACATCGTATTTGCGAGTGCGCAAGATGGAAGCCCAGTCGTATTTTTTTACTTCGAAGGTATTGTGTCGGCGGAAACTCAAGGGGTTCTCAACAGAATAATTATTTTTTTGTAGATAATTTAATTTTTTATTGAGTATGTCCGATTTTTTACGTAATTTTGATTATTAAGCAGGGCCTTGGGTGGCCTGTTACCATTTGATCCACGGACCGGTACCGGTCCGCGGCCCGGGGGTTGGGGTCCACAGGTCTATTGTATACGCCCACATATATTTTGATATAATATTCGTCGTGTCTACCTAACCTAATGCTCTTGGCGATGATCCCGTAGATCCATCTCCTATCAGTTTTTAACACAAACACGAAAGTGTTTGCCGTGCTTGTTTGGACGGCAAAAAGTAACGAGCGTTTTAGTTGTGTAAAAAAAGTTTTTGTTGCATATATCACCTTGAATGACAACACAATTCGCGTCCATACAGTGTGCCTTACCATACCATTTGAGTTACATTAAATTACACATTAGGCCTTAGACACATTATGCTATATTATGCGCGTAAAATTTGAGCTCGACGTATACGTGTTATATGTTGGAATGACACACAACGCTTTAAACTTCCTCGGGAGAGGGGGTCAGATCGATTGGGGGACTGCCGCGGAATAAAATTTCTTTGTATGGGATCTGTCACTTTGACAGATGACAGTTGCATGATTACGGCGCTCCGTAAATTTTTCTGACCCCTGAGAGGTGGTCGCATAATTTTAAAATATGGCCTGGCTATATTCAGATCACAGCGCATATTGTCGCCACGCCTACACTTATTACACATCATATTTTTAGGTGTGACAAGTCTGTATGGGATAGTATAGCGAGCAATGTGGAGTTATATAAAACGCTTGGAACTTATAGCGTAATCCGTCACTCCCTTCACACTCTGCGTGCGTCTGAACTCTGGACCCGCCATGGCAGCCGTATTGGCTACAAAAGTGCAAAATTATCCGTCAATCTGAACAAAGTATTTTTTTAAGGAAAGATAAACATTCCCGGGTTACAAATACTCTGACAATATTTGAAAATCTTCAACTACCACCACAGTAAGCGGAAAATGTTGCTTGTGTTGTGACGGAGGACTTAGCCAGCCGAGGAATTGAACACACTACGCCTGGGCGGGACCCAAGCGCGATGTGATGTCAACTCAGCCACCGACAGATCAATTGGGGTATTAGTTTTTCTGCCACGGCACATGGCAACCTTGTGGATGGATTCAAACGCTAACAAGGAACAATCTCACGGAGCAAGCTGGCCAACAGAACAAAGAAAATCGAGACAAGAGTAATAAAGTAAAGAGCAATTCGGTTTGTCTATGGAATTACACGATCCGAAATCTTGTACAGACTAGGCCATCGCTACATGAAACAAATGTATAGTATCTCGCAGAAAATTACCTGGGAGCCGTCGTAATTATTAAGTTTTGCGAAATAAACTGCATTTAACAGTGCGCTTGTGTCGTACACCCCTTTTAAAGGACTTATCGCGGCCATCTCTCCGGATTCGAGAGCAGTCTTCGATTCCGCAACAGGAAAGACTATTGCTCTTGTCGAAGACGTAAGGTAAACATCGATTTCAATATTTCGCCGTAAAAATAGGTGGGCCACCCATCTAGGGCTGCGCCCGTTGAAAACGACTTATGGGGCGCGCATTTCGCCCGATAATGTATTTTTAGATCGACCAGATTTCGCTGCCGAGCCGCGACATTTCTGCCACATATCCTTCAGATGCTAATGGCTCCGTAACGAATATAATGACAAATATGGTGTTATCGCTGTGAATCTGACAGCCCCGATGCTTCAACTCACGTTTATTCCGCTTATTCACCCCGTTCCTGCCTAATCCGATCTCTTACAAGGCGTTCGAATCGACGTTTTTTGTTATAACATTATGTACTGTTAAAATGTCAAATATTACACTTGTCAAAAGTTGAGTCATTGCTTTTTATCCGTTACGAAAAATACCCATTGACACATACGTTAGAATTATTTCCACGCGAGAAACACAATAACAATCGTTTTAATCATCAAAAACATTTAAAATACTAGAAATGTATCTCTTTAATTGTGTGGGATGTCATATTATCATCTTGTTACCGTTTATATTTTCCACTTGCACCAATCTTTGTTTCTTACAGCAATAAACAATCCGTTATCTGTACATATTGTTAATGCAAAGCAACTAAACATTTCACCAATTCTCCAACATATTGTGAAAAGTGGGACATTTGTTAAAAAAAATTGCACAATTTCACAGCATCTTTGACTTCTCGATTTGTGCAAATTTCCATACTATCAAAGTGAATGTAATGCAATCTTATTAGTATTCTATCATTGTTTACGTTCTCCATGTTGAATAATTCTATTATTAGTCATAAGTAACAATTATTTATATCAATATTCCTGATACCTTTACAATCTTTTAATACTATTCATTTGTTGATAGTGCATTTTGGTATGTAGGTACATTTATTTTTAAGTATTCCATTGTTTCAATGATAACAATATAATGCTTATTAATTTGACAGTTGTGAAATAATCACAAAAGGAAGACCATCTGTTACATTGAAGAAAATAATAGTTTAGTGTTATTTTAGTGTTAATAATAATAGTGTTGTTTGGTAAGATTGACATACGTTTGAAATAGCTTTCACCAATCAGACCGAGTGACTGCTAAGCTAAAATTCGCTTAATCTCAGTGTCACCAGCACATTAAAATCAGCTAAGTGTTGAACTGCCTAAGTGACATCTGCATAGCGCTTTCAGTAGTCATAAATTTGTTTACAACTGTGCAATAAATAAAACAATTAATATTTTATGCATTTCAGAATGCAAATTAAAACTTGTGTTCTCAAAAATTTCAATGGCAGTATCCTATTAATTTCGGTTGATTAAATATTTAAAAGTTTCGTTTTTTTAAATTTAAAAAAAAATTTGTTTTGTTTAAAATTGATGGAATGGAGTTTTCTTTTCTTTTCCCTCAAGCACCCTCTTAGGAAGAAATCGGGAGGGGACTTTTTGATATTATTCGGTTAGCCACATAATTTTCTCCGCGTTCACATTTGAACAATTATTTCAATAAAATGTTTTAATAATATCAATACACTGTTGCGTTTGATGCTATATGAAAAATTGTTATCGACCACTCTCTACGACTGTCAAATGCCAACTGACAAATGTCATTCAAATCAAAATGGCGGCAAAACAAAATCGACCTGGAACATAAAACGCACCCTGCACAATAAATTGTGTTATTAACTCTTTTAATTGCAATAAGGTGTATTATCTTAAAAAAGACCCGTGATTAAGGCGATGCACTACGTCGTGTAATATTTTAAATTGAGCCGCTATCAATAACAACCCTTACGTAGATGGCGATAAGGTTTCAATTCCCGCTTAACACCATCCGCCTGTTTTGATTTATGCAAGAAAAAAACATGGCCAAAAAGTGCCTTTTATTTTATTTTGTGGATGTTCAGGCATAAATATTTAATTTTTTTTCGATCATTTTATAAATAACTTAATTTGCCACATTATACAATAAAATCATTACCGAAAATGGGTTCGTAAGGAGGAGATTTTGAACTTTAAAGCAGTTTTCATAGGCCTTATACATTATTTTTTTCTGGGCTTATAAAAAGACTTGTCTAAAAAATACTCGATTATTTCAAAGGCCCAGATGTATTCTACTCGCAGTATTTAATTAAAGCATCTGAAACATTTCTAGGCGACCAAATTTTCAAACCAAAAACACATGATTTTGCATTACGTATGGCATCGCCTTATAACATAATTTTTTTTTACATTTTTACAGCTGTGAAAGTTTTATCAAACTCAACAATCACAACATCCGGTCATTTTTACAGCAATCTAATTTCCAACCTTCTTTTCCCTTCTCTTCGATTCCGTCTCGCTTCTTCTTTTTCTGGTACCATCTCCTATTGGAGATTGGCTATCTTCGGGAAAATCTTCATCATACAACTATCACCCTTTAAACAGTGGTGCCATATTTCTGCCATAGGTAAAAGCGCAGTTTTTAGAGCAGTTAGAAATTAACAAAAACTCTAATAATCCGAAAGCTATTCTAATTAATGAACAAACAAATATAATTCGTTCACCCCTACTAGATATCTTCAAACCTAGTGCAAATATGAGTGCACTATCAAGTACTTAATTATGCTATTAAAATAACCCTATGAGTCATCGTTTGGGAATAACTAACATAAAGACATTCAGACAAATTTAAACATTACAGTAATTGGGAAAACTTTACTGGGGTAATAACCATTAATAATTTCTAACATTTTACTCGGAAATCAATTAAGAAATCAGTAATTGAAATTAAAATACCTATCTACAAATAATATAAATGTATCGTCTGTAAGTGGGCTATCCACAGTTTGATAATGCCTTCAGAGGGCGAAACAGCTGTCACGCGTAATAATAATTACACAGCAGAACTTGTTTAAAAATAAACTGTTTTTATAAACCCAATAACAGTATTATTGCATATATAAAAAAATAAAAATAAAAATGGAGTTCTACAAATTAAACTTAACAACAATAAATACACCTGACGTATCGCTTTAAAAATCATCCATGTAACCCTATCGCTCTTTACAAGAACGCGAAGAAAAATTTTTGATGTACTGTTTCTACATAAGATCGTGAAATGTCTTATTGACTCGCCAGCTCTATTAGAAGAAATTGCATTTCGTTGCCCTGAACGCAATACCGGATCGAATACCTTATTTTACATACAACAATTCAAATCAAAATACGCCCAAAACTTTTTATCGGACGAATCTGCAAAACTGGATATATTGACATTTTCCACTGTACTCTTAAAATGTTTACAATGTACTGAAACCAAATCAATTATTTTTTATTGTTCGTCTATTGTTTTCATATATATGTACATGTATTTTTTTTTTTCACTTGTAAATTAAAATATCTACTTTCTTCCTAACCTGTAACCATAAAAAAGATTTTAAATGGAACTAAACTGGTTTATTTTATACTCGACATCTTAATTGTAAAATTAATTCACGTGTGTAACTAAGGACGGGTTGTTTCGGAGAATTTGAACAATTCATCAAATTTCAACATTCTTTTCCGGTCTCTGCGAAAGTCCTATTCAAGTTCTGTTATTATATCATTATAGGCCAGTTGCTTGACAAAACTGAAATAAAAACAGAACTTGAAAAAATATTTCACAGAACTTGAAAATGAACTTGGAAATTTTATGAATTGTTCAAATTCTCCGAAACAACCCGTCTTAACTGTATGTTTCCTAAATATACTCAGATTAAAAAAAATAAATTTGATGGTAGTAGGAGTTTTCATGATAAGATGCGAACCTAACGCATTAGTTCCCTCAGCCACTAATCGGTCATTTATCATAACCACGACAAGAAATTATCCTTTCTCTTTCTCTTTCCCAACATATTTATACCACTTAACCCTTGAGACGTTGTTGATTTGCACGGATCGAACCTTCTACAAGCTTCCATTTTTTCAAAGACAATAACATGCACTATTTCGTTCTTTTTCTGACATAAAAGAAATAATTAATTTTTAGATGAGAGGAAGAGAGATATATGCATTTTAATAATGTGCGGTCGTTCTGGGACAAATATGGTCTTAGGAGAGTATAATGCTCGCACGGCATTTGGGACTGTTTGGGTCTTCGAAGGTCCCAAGGGTTAAGGCTAATTTGTTCGCTTTTAACAACTCATATGGTCTCGCAAAAATCGTTGTCTCCCTTAGAAATGAAAGCATTACGCTTTGTATTCAAATCTAGAACAATTAAAATATGCACCTTTATGAAACAAAAGGTACCGAAACGTCAAAAAAGTCAGGTGACAATAACTTTTGTAATACATTTGTCTAATAAAATAAGTGTGTTTTTATATATTTTTTCCTTATCAGTAATTTTAGTTACATAAAACGTAAAGTGAGCCATTTAAATTTCTTTTTATGTTTGCATTCAAAATTTTAATTTTTCAAAAAATATATGTTTATTTCTAATAAAAAAATATGAGAGCGTATTTTATCACCTTTCGAAAACAGTTTTTAGTTTTCGGATATGTTCAGACTTCAGACGGAATATGGCTGAGGTCTGAGATATAATTTTACAAAAAAAAAAATCTAAATTAACACCTAATCAAATTTTTTAATTTCTTTGTTGACATTTGGTAGTTGAATCCAACCGATATATGATATTTTTTTATCACAGCTCTGCGTGTATTAGTATGTCCCCCCTCCGTGTGAATTTCTCCATTCTTATCTCTGCATTTTGACGCAGACGTCTGAACAACAAACATTGTGCAATCACTATTTTTTTTAAATATGCTAATCTGATAAAATATAGAATTGTGACAAAACTTTTAATTCATGGTTTCAATTACTCGGAAATAGTGGATTCATTCATAGTACGGCCCTTTTATAGATCTTTGACTATACTAAGTGGTTGCTACATTTGGCGACTTGGCAGGGGTGCTTGGTTTATGGGGGTGGGGTTTATCCAATTGTTGGCGGTGTATGCATCTGTCTACCAGCATGTTTCCGAGCATATTCACTTGCTCCATCTTCAGAGCAAACGTAGAGGTCTTACCCGAAACCTTTTATAATACTACTCACCGATATCACAGAAAAACAAAATTTAAAATATTCATGTCAGTGCCAGATTGAATTTGACCCATGAAAATATTGATCTATGACTTAGTTTATGGGTCATTCATTTTCTGACATTCTCTTTTGACTGACTAAAGACGGGTTGTTTCGGAAAATTTGAACAATTCATCAAATTTAAACATTAATTTTTGGGTTCTGTTAAAGTCCTATTCCAGTTCTGTTATTATATCATTTTAAGCTAATTGCTTGACAGAACTGAAATAATAACAACACTTGAATTTTTTTTCACAGAACTTAAAAATTAACTTAACTTAAATTTGAAGAATTGTTCAAATTCTCTGAAACAATCCGTCATAAGTCATGATTTTTTATTTTGTACCGTTTCGTAAATCTATTTGCTAGTTAACTTATCTTACGAGACTAGATTTGAAAAGCCGGCTTATTCTGAATTTTGCCATTCTCTTTCTCACTGCACTGTTTTGAATGTTTGCCCGATATTGCTCCCTCGGTACGGCTGTAGGTACATATGTCCAAGTCACGATGTCAGACTATCAAGACGCCGTTTGCGTCTCTGAGTATGTAATGACAATTAATACTTGGATAATTTATCTGTTCTATTTTTCTAAAATATCTACTGATAAAAAGGAGTAAACCGTTCAACCGTGGTACAGTTTACCGGGAGTCTTGTGAATACGGCTCATCAAAAAGAGATTCCTCAATTGTACGGCTCGTTCATGATCGACTCACAGCTAATCTACATTAACGATACTTATTTTGTGATTCATTTTACCTTATTTTTTGGTCGTTTCATAGTCAATAATCATAATCTCTAATCTAAGGACAATGTTGTTAATACACTAAATTACATCATACAATTTCTCCACAAGGGTAGGCAGACCGGATGGAACCTCACACAACTCTTGTCTTTACACGCATTCTTTGCTTTATCCATATTATTCTATCATTCTGACTCTTGACATGATTATACTCAAATATTTGATTCACTTGATCGCGCCATGCTTTCGTCAGGTGTCTCTGACTTCTTTTCGATTCACTTGTACATCATATACTCTTCTTACAGTCCTTCTTCACCCATCTGCTCTGCATGTTCAAACCTTTTGAGAGTTCCTTTCTTGATATTATTAGCAGTCCTTACTTCAGCCTTTCATTATTTTCAGTTGTGCAAGGTTTTGCCACACATTCGCCTTCCGCATCTCAATTCTACTGTATTCAGTATTTTTTCCTTTCTCTGCTAGTTGCATGCCTCGCTATAGAGGTGAGTTTTTCTGATTATTTTTTCTAAATAACTGAAGCTGTTCTGTTTTTTCAAAATAAACAATTACATTTAATATACGCATTTTGTAGCAATGACCAGCGATGGAGTCTCGGGAGAAAGAGTTTTGTAATACCTGACAGCGATGGAGTTTCGCGAGAAAGTATTTTGCGCGAAAGCATTTTTTAGCAACAGTTTACGACGGGTGTAGCAGTTTAGTAAAGTGTTATGGGTGCTGTTTTAAACGTTTCGCCCCGAATTCTCAAATGAATTGTGCTCTAGTCTAATCATTTCTCATGGGTTTATTCCTGGCGAAGTTACACATTCTTTTTTAAATGGTTATTACGAAATCTACCCAACTGTTACAATCGTTTCAGAACTTAAAGGTTATGAAAAAACGGTTTCACATAATTTTACTAATTTCTACTGCACTGCCATATTTCAGAGTTGCAATCAAAACTACATTGTGGACTGCTACCTCCAACAAGTTTTTGTTAACGACTACTGCATTCAGTTCTCCATTAATAGAGTTCCATTTCTTTAAACTTCTTTCAATGTCCTTATCAGTCATCCCGTCTCTTGTATGTATACTTAAACTTACCAAATCCTCATCTCACCCACTTGCTACAAGGTTGATTGTTTCACATGGTCTAATAATAATGTTTTTATGTGTGTTTTCCAGGTGTCTTGTGTGTTCACACTTCCCCTGCCTCCTCAGGGGTGCTCGTAGTCTTCCGTCGGAGTGCGGATCGGGAGTGTCGGAGTTACCTGACTTCCGCTGCAGAGGGAGCTGGTTATGTCAGTGATGAATCAGAGCGGAGATGAAGCGGTATGAAAACACTTCAACTAAATAATAGAACACATTAACCCTCAGGTTAATTTGTTCGCTTTTAGGAATAGCTTATATCGTCGCTGTAGCGCAGTAAGTCATTAAGTAACACAATGATTTCCATTTTAATAAAATAATTTTTTACAATTAATGACTTCTTCTGTCAAAGCAACTGTTCTTATGCCAAAAGCGTATGGATTAGTTTTCATTAAAAAATAACCCATAATGTTTTCGATTTTACCAAAAATGTCACTTAATGACTTCTTGCGCTACGCTGATGATATGGTCCCTTAGAAAGCGTTGTATCTCCCATACTGTCATGATGAGAAATATGATTTAAATGGTGTTAGCAAGAGAAAACACTTTACATTCAAATCTTGAAGTTAACCACAGAAGAATTAAAATGTATACCTCTTTGAAACCAAAGGTTTTGACTGCAATTTGCGAAAAATTTATGAAACTTTGTGAATTTTTTTATTGATTATTTTTGTATGAAACCACAAAAAAGTGAGGTGACGGTGATGTTTATAAAAAAATTGTCTTGCGTTTGTTTTTATTTTCATTATCGGTAATTTTAGTAGTGTTTAGATGAAAAAACGCAGCGTGAGCAATTTTTAAAACTTTTTAATTTTTGCATTTAAAATTACTAAAAAAAGTTAAAATTTGAAATCATATTTCATCTATCCCTAAGTCAGGTCAGGTAAACCTTCAGCGGTGAAGGGCACTAGCAAATAGCTTGAAGCTTATACCGACCTGCTGGAGTGAACGGTATGCGAGCTGGAAACTAAAGTGGCGCCATCTCGCTGTAGAGTTTAAGAGGCATCGGCGAGCGCCGTTCACGTTTCGGAGAAATTTCAATACTATGGTCAGCATCCATGCTCTGCGCGTATAGATAATTGGTGTTCCCGGATGATATTTCTCGATGAGTGAAATGGAATTCTCTCGCACCACGTGAATATGACACGTGATGCAAGGAACGAAAATTCGAGCCGGTTTAATTTAACTTAATTCTAATATTATTCTTACAGTAACATAATAGTATTACTCTTGTTACTGTTATTTGCTTTGATTTTTATCAGTTAGTTTAGTTATTTGCGGTGATACATTTATATATGACGGTTGATAATTATTACTTTTAGATTGACCAAAATGTTGGGAGTGCATTGCTCCAACGCTCCTTAGAGCTAGCCGCCACTGCTCTTGAGGTTATTATTTTTACAAAAAGGTGCTATATAAAATATTTCTTTATTATCCCTTCAGAATTTTTTAGCTTTTGGGAACAACTCATATGGTCTCGTAGAAATCGTTGTATCTCCCTTACTCTCATAGTGGGAAATACAATCTAAACGGTGTTAGAAAGAGAAAACACCACGCTTTATATTAAAATATAGAAGTTAACCATAGAAGAATTGAAATGTGTTCCTTTATGAAACCGAAAGTTCCGAAACCAATTTGAAAAAAAAAAAAATCTTTTTTTTTATGTTTGCATTCATAATTTAAATATATGAAAAATTATATTTTTAACTAACTCTACCCCGCGTTACTGTGTCATTAGTCTGCCTGTGCAATAGTGAAATAGCAGCGCGTGTTGCTTTTATGTCAAACAGATGGCGCTGTTTTAAAAAAAGCTTGTTTTTACCTGTCACAGGTGACATCTATATAAATATATATCCATATCTAGGTATATAAAAAGACACGCATATTTAAATGCAAAGTTGTGTCAAAATTTCAATGCAATCGGCGAAGAACTTTCGGAGATTAAAGATTTTGAACAAACAAACATTTTTATTTAAATAGATAGATAAAACTTGAAAGCATATTTTAACACAGTGTTTAGTTTTCGGATACATTCGGAAAGATTCCATTTAAATTACATTCAGAAATATTCCATTCAAATTACATTCAGAAATATTCCATTCAAATTACATTCAGAAATATTCCATTCAAATTACATTCAGAAATATTCCATTTAAATTACATTCAGAAATATTCCATTTAAATTACATTCAGAAATATTCCATTTAAATTACATTCATAAATATTCCATTTAAATTACATTCAGAAATATTCCATTCAAATTACATTCAGAAATATTCCATTTAAATTACATTCAGAAATATTCCATTTAAATTACATTCAGAAATATTCCATTTAAATTACATTCAGAAATATTCCATTTAAATTACATTCAGAAATATTCCATTTATTGCAAAGCGGAAACACTCCGATATTCTGTCAAAATAGGCCCTGAAGAGATATTATTAGTGATATAACTTAAATAAATTTCTGTTTTCAAAAGAAAATACTTCACCTAGATGACATAGGCCTTGAAGTTTTTTCTGAGCCTTAGAGTTATTTAAAAAAAAATATTTATGAAATACACGGTATTTAATTGACATTTAAAAGACATTGATTCCTTGGATTACCTTACTAGGCAACTACCTGTTTCATGGTGACTAATACACTATAGTTATTTCTAATAAATAGTATAAAATAAATTCGCTATCCTTTTCTGTCTGTTTGTGCGCTTAATTCTTCTAAACTACGCAACGAATTTTAATAGGGTTTTCACTATCATTTAGAAAATTTCTTCCGGAAGGTTTATATGTATAATACATGCATATTATATTTATAGAAAGTACAGAAATGTTTATCATAGAATTCAAAATCATTCACAACCCCAAGCAACGCCCGGTACACATCAGCTAGTCAAGTATAAAGTGTATAATGTAAGATTTTAATGGAAAAACAACCACAGATTACTACTAGATACTTAATTATATTTGTAGATATTCATTAACCTCTCGGACAAAGACTATTATTTACTTTGTGTTCCTTTGCGAACTGTCAAAACGTGAAAAATTTTGTGATATTTACGAGTTTTGTTAAAAGCTTCATAACTCACGTTTTGGGAAACGTAGCCTCATTCTAAAAAATGTTTTGGAAAGATTATGAAATTCACTATCGTATTGTATTGTTATACGTAAATATTTGCTTTTCTAAATATACATTTTCTGAAAACGTCAAAAATATGTAAAAATCGCTGACCATTATTTCAAAGCTGAGAAAAATGTACTTTTTTCTGAGTATCATAAAGAAATAACACTTTATATATTGAAGAAATATAATTAAAAACTATTAGTCACCTCAAAATATTAACCGTCCAAACTAAAATATTTTTAATAAATTATTTAGAAACGCAATAAATTATGAACGAACAAGATGACAGATCCAATCGACTTAGATAATGCACCTCTACATTCCATAGATATTCTTGAATACAGACGAGTAGCGTTATTCATTATCGATACTCTGTTTTTTAAATCATGGCAATCCGTATACTAGTGATGGAAATAAATCGATTTTTGTAAAATCTCGCGCGTTTACGTGAAAAGACGTTCTAATGTCTTGACCGCTATTATCATATTTACGTCTTTTGACGTTCTAATGTTCTGAGTGGTTAATTGTTAGACAAGCCAATCAAGGAACGGGGAACAAACCAAGTTGTACAGAGCGAGGAGGCGACGTGACCCTTTCCTCGAAAATAAAATCTGCTTAGGAATTACTAGTCCTTTTTACAATGTTGTAATGTAATGTTTTGTAATTTAATGTTCCAGGCGGAGTGTCCCCTGTGTATGGAGCCGTTGGAAGTGGACGACCTGCACTTCTACCCTTGCACCTGTGGTTACCAGGTGAGTTATTGTCACACTTTCCTTTAACCTTTTGAATGCGTTAATTTGCTCCGTTTTATCTATACCCATACGTGGTACATATTTTCAAATACCTATGCACGCAATTAAATGTCAAATTATAGTATTCTGGCATGGTTTATTGGACTATATAGACAGAACAGATTATTCTCCACAGTATGAAAACAAATCCTCATGTGTCAACACTCTTAGATGTTTATAATAATAATAATAATAATAATAATATTTTATTCCAGGATGTGGGGAGGTTAGTGCAATCCCACACGTCCCATATAGATATACATTTTTTTTTTGTACAGTAGATATAATAAATTATCAAATAAGGAAAACTATGCAGGGTGTGGTCTTGAGTGCGCTTGGGTCCAGCGCTCACTCAGGAGTGGTGCTTGGTGCTGGTAGGCTGCGGTCACCAACGTGTTGGCGGAGGCCATTAGCCGCATCCTGGCTCCAGTGACCCGGTGTCTCATCATACCGGCAAATCCATTCAGTCCTAGTTCCGTGAACATTGTCGATGCGCTGCTGTATCTTCGGTATCCAAATATGATTCTACAGGCGTCATTATATTGAATATAAAAACAAAAACATCAAATTTCATACAAAGACGTACCGTATCTTTTGAATGTGGTCCCGCCATTCACTCGGCGTGTGTGTACTTAGGTGATAGACACAAGTGGGACACCATGATCACTTATCATTTTTAGTTATGAAAAGTTGTGAATGACATACTAGTACTAACGCCATCCGTTGACAAAAATGTAAACTAAAGGACTAAAAGGCGCGAAGAGGCGCACTTGATTATCGATCTTTTTTTATGAAATACAATTTTATTTTTGAGAAATTCTTGTAGATGTCAGCATCGTGATAGTTCTACGAATGTCCAAGTGAGCAAGAAATACATTTATGACGAAAGAGCGCTGGAATATCGGCCGTCAAAGTTTCCGTATCAACTGTTGATACAGCCGCGTGTGAGTATAGACTTTTTGCCGTAACAACAGTTGATACGGCCGCGTGCAAAGAGTTAAAATACTAGTTTTCGATACTCTCAAAAGACCACCATTAAGAATTGAAACTTTGCTTGAAATGTTTGCTGATCTGAGTAGTTAGGTTCTTCTCAACCTTCGTCTCCCCCATCTCCTTCCCTTACTCCCTTCAGCTTCACAATATTCCACAAATCGAAGATACCAGAGTTCCACTGATTCCAGACAGTAGGGAATGTTGTGCGATATTCACTAATCATATATATTTTTGAGACTTTCAAATTTCTACATAGTCCATGCAATGATAAAATTTAATATTTTATGATTAAAAAAAAACAATTTCAAAACAATACTAAAAATTACAAGGTTACGCACATTCAAAATTATCCAATAAAAGTCCAAAGAAAATACAGTTCCTCCATAGACATATGAATATTAATAGACGAGAACTTAAAGGTGAGGGGTGAAACCAACAGTTGGGGGACGCAGAGGGGAAAGCTGACTGTGATTCGTCAATAAATCAATCTGACAGTATATAGGCATCTCGCATTATAATATCACCATTTAGTTCTTAAAAGTAAAATCTGCTTTGGAATGAATACACATTTTTACATGGGTGCGAAATTACTCGCCACGTTATGAACAAATTTGCGAAGTCCAAATTCGGCAAAGTAAATTTATTTAGTTAAGACACTTTTACAAATGTTTCATAATTTACTTCCCAGTAAACAACGATGAGCACACTTGAGAATCGCTACATTCGAGCAATGTTGGAGGGTTGTCACAACCGCTCTGTTCCTATTAATAATAAAATAGTGAAATCTTTAAGAAAATATATAACATTTCACTTTTAAGAAGATAATAGAAAAGGAAAACAACTAACAAAACAAATGAAATTATATACACACAGCTTTTACCAGCGATTCCTAAGAGTATTTGGAGTAAATATTTGGACATCATTTTGCCGTCCGATGACACTTTTTCAATTAAAACAAAAAACATGTTTTTCTATCACACATCGCCACTCGGTATAACCAAGCGCATTACGTGATATGCACTCCTTCTCGTTCCAGCAGTACCGTACATACGAAACAACGCGCGTACCTAACACATGGTCCGTTGCGACGTGTGATAGTATGATCCAAAGATAATATATGATCGGTGGCGACGTGCGATAGAAAAATATAATATTTTTAATTTTAATAGATAAAAAATATCATCGACAGCAAAATGACACATACATTTTTCATTCCAAACATTTTCAACAAATAGACGGCCGGCGTGGTCTAGTGGTATACGCTTTTGACTACAGATCCGAAGGTCGCGGGTTCGAACCCGGCGTGCGCAAATAAATTTTATTTGATTAATTTGTGTTATTTCACAATTAATTAATTAAAATAATATATAGTATATTTGCGGCACGTTCCAGAGTGGAAGATACTCTCAGTATCGCCCTGGTGTAAGACCACCATTCAGAATTGAAACGTTGCTTGAAATGGCTTTAGCCGTGTTTGGTGACCAGATCTGAATAGCCAGGTACTTCCCCACCTTCCTCTTTCCCATCTCCCTCCCCTCCCCAATACCCTCAGCCTCACAACATACCCCAATTGGGGATGCCATAGTCTCACTGGCTCCAGACGGGAGCAGTTGGGACTCTTGTGCGGTAATACTGTAAAAAAAAAAAAAAAATGCTCACTGTATCTACATTTTACTTTCAAACATACTAATTTTTCACAATTGATAACCAACCATTTATCCTATATTAAGTGTTGTTTATGAGTTGTTTAAAATTCAAAACTCGTTTAGTAATAACGCCATTAAAGTGGAATAAATTTAAAAATGATTGGTTTATCATCCTTTATTAATACGACGGAGTTCCAGCAAGATATAACAGATGAAAAAATTGACGTTCCAAATGATACGATTATGTATTTTATCAAAGCGCAAAAGGCGAAGGCACATCCCTGATTCTTATGCAAACGGCTTTGTGTTTTGCGTCCAGATGTATCTCGATGTGATAGTATATGTTTCTACAACTGATCCATATTATACGATGTGAATAAGCTTAAAATAATGCTTACATATGGAACGTAATACGACAATTGGGTTTATTCTCTTTTTCACATCTATTTTTACAAGTTTTCATAGCACAAGCCACCATTTTGCCGTGTTATTTCGTAAAATGAACCGATGAAGCTCGCACGCTAGTTCGCACAAGAATGATGACGTCACATTTTCTAGATTCACTGGAGGCCATACGCGAGCCCAGCCGGCTCCAATGGAACCGGTATGGGGAGTGGGGAATAATACGCTTTTATCACTTAGGGCAGGTCTACTAATATTCATATGTCTATGAGTTCCTCGATCTCTCTTCCTACCCCTTGGGAGAAATGGTGTGATATTTTTAGTCTATTGACTAGCCATTCCAATATCACGATAAAAACCTTAATATACACAGCCATTATATCAAAGGAGTTACATACGAGTTCGTTAAATAATATGGAGCGTAAAACATAATACGGTTTTCACGCAGTACATGTCTTACACGGTCAAAATAAAATGTATTATCGTGATTGATTTTTGGGTTACTGTGCTGTGTTAGGACATTCGTACACGGAGATGCTTACAAGTGACTGGAGTTTTGTGCGTGTAGCAAACTGTTTTAAATTAATATAAAAATAAATTTTGTTTGAGTATTTAACTTATGAGTATCCGCTATACTATTTTGCTAGTGTTCGTACATTATGCATGGTCTATGGGTTTGACGTCAGTCGCACGCTACTGACAGTGCTGGTAGCACGCTACCCGAGTTGCATTCGCATCAGCTACTCGTTAATAACTTAAATAAATGATTTGAATGTTAAATTTGTTTTGGAGGTGGGAAAATATCCATGTTTGTAAAACTATAGGGTGCGGCAGAGAGGACGGACGTTTTTGAAATGGGTAGTACTCTCCCCCTCCGTCTACGAGAGAGGTGGCGGGGGTGCCGCTTGACTCGTTAGTTCCTAGCATTGTTTTACCAGTTGTCGTCATGGAGCCGTGGACGGTGGAGCACCGCGTTTTCGCCTATGATTGTTTCGTCCGAAATAATAAGTGAGTCACCGTCGTACAGCGTGAGTTTCGTCGCCACTTCAACATTCATCGGAATAGAGCTGTTCCCTCTCGAAACACCATCCTTCGTTGGGTTGATACACTTCGAAGGCGTGGTGAACTGATCAACAGAAGACCAAGAGGAGCTCCGCGAACAGTTCGAACTCCTGAAAATGGGGACATGGGGACACCTCAAGGCTAGAGTATACGAGAACAAGCCCCGAACTCTGGACGAATTGAAGGACGCAATTCGCGTGGAAGTCGCCCAAGTTGAGAGAGCGATATTGGAGAGAGTCTACGCGAACTTCCAAGAATGCCTCCAGCACTGCATCAACGATTTCGGCCACCACATGCCTGATGTGATTTTCCACACTTGACTGTCTCAAATGCTATTTCCTCGCGAACCTGATTCCATCAATAAATTTGTTTTTGAGTAAAAACTATTTTATCATTTTTTTAAAACCGTCCGTCCTCTCTGCCGCACCCTGTATAATTTACCGGAAACGTTAGAAAGGATTTAGCAGAGAAGGCGTGGATTGAGATTGGAAAGAAAAGTCAATTTGACATCATTCTCATGCAGTTACTCAGCGGTGATGGTTTTTATGCTTATTTATGTAAAGAAGAACAATATTACTGTCTTCGTTGCTAGAGCCACTTGACATCGTATTAATTCCACGGCTGCTCTTGAAGAAATGATCAAGTTTAGTGTAATTCGGGTAGTGCCGTATATGGAAGCCAGATTTGAAGAGTAGCATATCGGTAGGCTACTTGTGGTTGCTTTACAGTCACGTAGCTTGTAAGTATCTTTGTGTACGAACGGCCTTATTTTGTCGAACAGCGTCCATCACATCTGTCCTAATGATGGACAATGTAAAGCTGTCCGAAATGATGACTAAAGAAGAAGAAAGCGCAACACGATATAATAACCCAAAAATTAATTGTGATAATACTTTTGGCCGTGAAAATCTCATGTCGTAACCAAAAAAAAAATATTTGAAAAAATTGTAAACAATGTTGACAAAATGTTATGTATGTCATAAGGAAAATAAGTTGCAATCGTGTATTTTGAAAGCGGGTCGCCTAATTAGTCGTTATCAGTTATGCAATGTCACGAACATCAATCTATGTATTGTGTTAATTAAATACATATATGTTCTCATGACCATAGAAGAAGTATAAACTACAGTAAATCTATCACATTTATTGTAAATATTATTGATTTTATTCAGAATAGTTTTTACAATTTTAAAAATATTTTTAATGGTGCAAATATATGAGTTCAGGATTACCTCAAATCGTTGCCGTGTACTGACTAACTGACAACTTGACAGTTTTGAGATGATGGGCTTTTTGTGGTGGTTAAGGAGTACCTGACTACTAACCCCTCAGGTTAATTTGTTTGGTTTTGGAAACAAGCAGTTATTACCCGTAGAGTCAATTTGTTTGCTCTTGCGAACAGCTCATACGGTCTCATGGAAATCGTTGTATCTCCCTTAACGTCATGGTGAAAAATATGATCTAAACGGTATTAGAAAGAGAAAACACCACGCTTTATATTTAAATCTAGAGGTTAGACAGAAGCATTAAAATGTACACCTCTAACATATATTTCTTTTGGAACTTAAAACTTAAAGAGTTAACGAGAAACTGGTTATAAATCGGTAGAAATTGGGTATGCGGGGGATTAAGAAGTTTGGTTTTTTCGGTTCCTTGAAGACTGAATTTTAAAAATGGGCGCAGTTTATCCCACATATAAGGTTTTCCTGCTTTTCCCGGTCACTTTATTCATTGTGTAACTTATTCTGAAGTATTTTGGTGCGGATGGTTTAAGTATATGTGTATTAATATCTTGTGTGATGTTTTTTTTAGATATGCCGTTTCTGTTGGAATCGCATCCGGGAAGGGGAGAGCGGGCTGTGCCCCGCGTGCCGGAAGGCCTACCCCGAGAACCCGGCCGACTTCACGCCGCTGTCGCAGGAGCAGGTGGCGGCGCTGAAGACGGAGAAGCGCGCGCGCGAGCAGCAGCGCCGTAACAAGAGCCAGGAGAGCAGGCGGCAGCTTAGCAGCGTGCGCGTCGTGCAGAAGAACCTGGTCTTCGTGGTGGGGCTGCCCGTGCGTCTGGCTGATCCCGAGGTAACTACCACCAAACAAACCCTAATACATATCGACTGTGGTAAAACCCATCAAACCACATTTCAGTGGTTTCATGTAAAATAGTCTACAAAGTACAACATGGTAAAGTCATTTTTGCCCATAAAGATATTTTTAATATTAAAAATTATATATATCTTAAATTTTTTTTTTTGGCTAAACCATAGTTCTCACAATCCTCAAATATTTCATATTTATAAATGAAGTTGCAATATTTTATATAAAATTTTGAAAAAAAAGTAACCACTTTTGTATAAACTCAAAGATTTTTTTTAGTTAGTTTTCTAGTCTAGTCTGCTGTAAAGTTTTAATTTTGTGGCTTGAAGGGTTTTACCAATCCACATATGTTGGATGACTTATATAGCACCGTTTTTAACCTAACCTAACCAAGAAAAAAACATAAAACCAATCTGGAGATTAGTTCGGCATTCTCAGTAATCCACCACTCGATTTTCTGACAGCTACATAATATGCCGTTATTTTTACTAGTTGGAAACACAAAATCAAAATCTATAATTTACACGTATTCGTACGTCAAATTCAACAGTCCGCCGCATGCATTTTTAGTTTGAATCAGTTAACAAAATGGAGTCTCCTCGCAAGTGTAAACATGACATCTCTACTTTAAACCAAAAGATGGAAATTTTACAAGAAGATAGCAGTGTATGTTTGTTTTTATATATGCACTGTAATTTGCCCCTTTCACTAATTGGACAATTTTTTGGTTTTTGGGGTGACGGCTTATTGAGTATTGTACAAGCAAGTCAGTCAGGCTTCATATAAGACTGCAGAAACGGGCGGTCCATTTCCATATCTTAACAAATGGATTGCAATGTTTAGGGCACAGGTGTCAGGTAGGAATGCTATCCTTGTTCTACCGGTATTGCATTGGAAGATGCTCCGAGGAACTAGCGCCATTCATCCCTTCGGCACTGGTGCATAGTCTAGAAACACACCAAACACGTGTCCATGTTGACATTGGTCACACGAGAACTTGACGTTTTTACAACTTGTTCTTGGGTTTGACAGCTCGGTTGTGGAACGATTTGCCGGCCTCTGAGTTTCAACCCTCCTACAACATGTTCACTTCTACTTTTCCTCAAAAAGACCCTCCACACTGCATCCCCAAAGTTGACACAGTCCCTGAGGGAAATTATTTTCCTCAGAGCTCAATGTAAAAAAAAAATGAAATGATTATCAACAGCAAACCCTCTTGATAGATCTAACACAACCTAACCTAAACTTATAGATAATGGAAACGAAGAGAGATGGGCCGTGAACCATTATTAGTATGAAACCGCGCCCATTGCAAGTGTCTACAACAACGTCCACCCATATTACTGCGAATCGTATCTACGCATTGCTTATTTATTTCTACCTACTTCGGACCAAATGCGTGACTTTCATTGCATAGCCGCTTTGAGAGTCCGTGTAGTTTTGTCGTGGCTCGGCAACATTCGGCACACTTCCATGCCACATCTCCTATTGTTTCTATTATCTGTAATGGAGTTAATATAGCCACGACTTTGTCCAAACCCCAGCAGGAAAGACACTGTAGAAATAATCTGGAATGTCATTACAGGAGACTAGTTACTTAAAATTTATTTTTGAAAGTATATTTTATTTAGCCATAAAATTTTACATTTTATATCTAGTGTACATCTATTCTAATATTCTATTACCTATGTACTAAAATATGGACTTCAAAACATTGAGACATAACCCAAAAAAGCTGCAAAATTTTTAGCTTCCTTAACATTTAAAGGGAGTTAATTGAACATTTTAAAACCTTTATTAAATACTAGCTGTACCCCGCTACGCGTTGCTGTGGCTCAGTTTGCCTGTGCAGATAGAGAAACAGTAGCGCATTTTGCTTTTACTTTGAACAGATTTTTCGCTGTTTTTTTTTTTTAAATGTTTTTACCTGTCAAAGGTGACATCTATACACGGTGTCCGGAAACTCGTAGTACAAGCGGGAAACTGGAGAATCTACACCACATGGGGAACCCAAAAAAACATAAAGTTTTTTGATTTGAGCATTTTCAAAAAAAAAAAAAAAAAACCAAAAAAAAATATTTTTCGGCTATTTTAGGGTTAAAGTTTTTTCTGGTGTTTAGGGTTGAATAACAGATGTTTTAACCCTGCAGAGCAGAAATATTTCATGATTACACCGGGTTAAATGAAGGGCGATTTCAAAATAATGCTTCAAATCCGAGTTTCTTCATTTGTTTTACTTTCAAATAGTTTTAATTAGTTGGGTACTTTGATCTTCAGTAATAATTTATAAGAATTTGATTAAAAAAAAAAAAAAAAAATCTACTTCAAACTCGATTTACTCGATAACGAAAGCTCAAATAAAAAAAAAATATACTACAAAATCGACTCCAAATGTGATGTAGATTCACCAGTTTCCCGCTTGTACTACGAGTTTCCGGACACCCTGTATAATGTAGGTATATAAAAAACACATACATATTCGAATGCAACGTTGTCAAAATTTCAAAACAATCTGTGAAGAACTTTCTGAGATTTAATATTTTGAACAAACGAACATTTACATTTTTATTTATATAGATAGATTGTTTTGTGTTGCTGATAAATTTGTCTTATGAAGCCTAAAATCGTTGCAGCTTCTCTTAGTATACTATTAGCCACTTTTAACATATAATCTGGTAATATATTATTTTTTTAAGTTGCATATAAATATTAAACTTTGCAACACACTTGGAAGGTTGCGTTGGTGTTGCATTGTTTTTATCCTAGTATATCCGCTACAGCACAATACAGGGTGTATCGGCACGTACCCGACAAACTTTAACCAGCTATTCCTTAGCACATTTGGAGTAAAAAATGTTATGGGCACTTTGCTGTCCGGTAACATTTTTTTTCCATTAAAAACAAAAAATAAATAAAAAAATCCACACTCCGTCACTGTCATTTGCCTTGTTTCTGTGTGACTGTTTGGTGCGGTTTATGGTCCGGCGGAGTCATTGGGCCTTACTTTTTCGAAAGTGAGGCTGGAGCAACAGTTACGGTGAATGGATTGCGCTATCGAGAGATGATTAATGATTTTTTATGGCTGGAATTGGATGGTATTGATCTGGACAATGTTTACTTTCAACAAGACGGCGCTACGTGCCACACAAGCAACGAAACCATTGATCTTTTACGATTGAATATCAAAATAACACCTCTTATTGGAAAACCCTGTAGTATTTTATTGGTCAGAGAAATTACTCTTGTTCAGCAAATCAGGTGGGATGCTACGGTGGTGTTGTAGACCAATTTCGTATTTTTTTTAAATATTACTCATTCGACTGCGGGCTCATTTTGAGTGCAGCCAAAAAAGCGTTTGGTGGAATTCAGTGGTCGCTATACGCTATATGTGTGTGTGTATGTTGTACATAAAATACGTTACAGGTGTCTGGCAGATTACCAAAAATACAAATCAAAATAAATAATTGTATGTATATCAGAAAATCAGATGTTTTGAGCACCTGTGCCAAAGGATTGCACATTTTTATGTGTGACTAGTGTACCCTGCAATGCTTCAATATTGCTAATATCTTTCTCGGGCGTCTCCGACTTTTTCCACCATTCACTACTACATTCAATGTTACTGTTAAAAAACTACATTACATATTATTATTATTATGTAATGAGCAGATAGCATTCTGCTGATGCGCTCATATCTGATTTCACAACAAGTTTGACAGTAATTGAGTTGTTTTAAGTTTGAACTAAGTCCTTTCTTCTCTCCAAATGTGAATCCAATAGAGCTTTGAATTGATTTATATTTGTTGCATCGATGACATGTTGTGGGAGTTTGTTCCAAGCATCCACTACTCTATTTGCAAGGAAGTGTTTTCTAGGATTAGATGCAAAAGGCGTTTTGGTAATTTTTTTTGAGTGTCCACGGAGATTTATATTTTTATTAGTAGTGAAGATTTCTTGGATGCTAGGGCAACTGTAATGTCCAGATAAAATTTTGAAAGTCTCGATCAAGTCACCCCTTTCTCTTCTTTCTTGTAAGGTTGGTAATCTTAGTTCCTTGAGTCTATCTTCGTATCGTAGATCTTTCAGAGCTCTTGGTATTTTAGTGAAACGTCTCTGTACTCTCTTTAACAGATTTATATCCTTTGCGAAGTAAGGACTCCATATTTGGAAAGCAAGGAGGATTACATATAATTGAAAAATTAGAACAGATTCAAAAAAAGTTTTTGAGAATGCACGGAAAGTACCCGCGATTCATGCACCACGAAGATTTGCTTGCCGAAACGCGCTACCAAAGTCTCCACTCGAGGAGGAGTGGGGCCCTTGCAGTAACGGCGTACAAAATTCTTAATAATTTAATAGATAGCCCATACCTTCTGGAATGCTATAAGTTGTTCGTACCGAACAACTACAGCCAGGGACGGCACCGTGATCTGCTATGTATCCCACGTGGCAGAACGGACGTACTGGCTCGGCATAGCATGACACGAGGTATGGCGCTGTTAAACAACGCCTCCAAGACTATAGATATTTTTAATAGTAGCCTTGAAGAATTTAACCCCTCCGACTTTTCGCGAACTTGAAGCTAAGATGTCTTTACCGAAATGTCAATTTCACGAAAACGTTGTGTTATTACCGCCTCACAATCAAAGCTCTATAAATGAAACATTACTGAACGGAGCCGAATAGTAAAAACTGTTTTAGAAAGGTTACAAAATAGGCTTTCAAATTGTTGTATCATAAATAAATATTAACATTTGTAAATATTTAAATTTAGAATGGAAACATGAAAAAATTGTAAAAATGACTCACCTGTAATGTTTTATGTAAAAACGATACTAAAATCACGGATAATGTAAAAAAAAAAACACTTATTTCATCGTACAAATGTACAATAAACAATTCTGTCACTTCACTTTTTGACCATTTCATACAAAATATATTTTTAAAAAAATAATTAAACTTGCTAAAATCTTGGCGCATTTCAAGCGCGAATTCGGTGGACATGACTCGCAATATAAATGCATCTAATTATACAAGAAAAAACACTTCAAACAAAGAAACAATATCACAAAAGCATAGCAAATATATATTACTATAATAAACAAATACTTACCGGGCCATTTTCGATAAAATTTCACGTTAAAACTGGGATATGTGGGAGGCGGGTCGGCACGTCAAACGGCTTTCTTGGCGTCGTTTTACGATTTGGCGGGTAAAATTTGCTTCCACTGAGTAGGTCTTTTTACGGGTTTCTATGGATAACTTTGAATAGAGATGTGAAGCTTCATTCAATACGAATATTCTACTTTTTGTTTTAGGGATGTCACTAGAAGAATAACGGAGTTATGACGATTTTTGTGGAAACACACGCGTTGACGTGTAAACACGCTTATTGTACTTGACTGCTATCGTTATTTTATCGTGTATATCTGCTTACGTTGCTGACCGGTTAAGAGGCAGGTCAATGCCAAAAATCAGTATTTATAACTTTTTATTTCTATTCTTTTTTCTTTCATTGTTTCGTATTATCTATATGTAGTTAATGTTACATGTGTATTGTAAATGGACACACAGTCTGTAATACACAAAAAAAAAAAAAATTACATTGACTTTAATTCGACTCTGTATCTCATTCCGGTGTAGAGATATTGCGTCGAGTATTCCCCGGGCGTCCCCGACTTCTTCTACCGTTCAAACTGCTCTCTAAACACTCCTAGCACTGATAAGAACAAACCTTGAAATTTTCATCGATATCGGTTGACTGCTTTTGGAGTTTTGCAAGTGCAAACATGCGCAGGCTGAATTTTAAACATTAAGATTGCCCAATTGAAATGTATATAAACAATCAGTTGAGTTGGAAATTAACTTGTTTATACAGGGTTTGAGAGGTACCCGACTTACTTTAACCAGTGATTCCTGACATAATAATGTAGCGAGAGATTAATCTAGATTGTCTCGCTGAAAAGTAAACAACGGCCTGACGCAGCGAGCAGTCAGTCAGTCATCAGTCAGCCGTCAATTAACAAGGCTCAACGAGTGATAACCCGGGAAGGACAATATTCCCGGCTCTGCACGGATTCAACCATCGACTCCATCCGGATATCATCATAGTGCCTTGGCCCCGGCCATCGTCCCTGGGCAGGATCACAGCACCCTGGTTCCAGCGCATCTGACCAGTGCTACTTCCGCGCAGCTAGACCACACAGCATCCTCCCTGGTCTACGCACCTCCCGTACAACCGCCTACAAGGTCCACCGCACCTTCGGCTTTCCTGTCAGCACTGGAGTACCTGAAGACCCACATTCTTCGCCAGTTCCTGACCGCCAACGAGTCCGGTCACCAGCAGCGGCGTCGACTCACTGACCCGCGCTTGACCAGCACATCACCGCCTGCATCCGGAGTATTCAACATCGGTCCCAAGTCATCTCTCATCACGGTTACCTGACTCAATAAAACCCTGTGACCTTCACGACCTCTTTCATTCCGTGCCTCCTAACCGGATCCCCAAAATAATATTAGGAGTTAAGAACCTTTGCCATCATCATCAGTGATAGGAACATTATAGTGTCATTAATCGTTTTGGCTCGGCACTGGTTGACATTTGTCGCAAGAGATTGGGTGATTTTTACGACTCGTTCTTGCGCTGTTTTTGTGTTTCCTCCCACACACAGATCTTTTTAAAACCCAGTTTCACTCCCTCCTTTCTTGAAAAAGACCCTCCACACGGCTCCAAAGATGACACTCGTATGAAAGAATGTCTGTAGCATAAAAAACACCTCTAAAACCTCTTGTGATACAAATCCTTTTTGTACAATCGCTAATTAAATTAGTGTTAATCATGTTTGTTTTTTGTGTTGTCACCAGGTGTTGAAGAGACAGGAGTACTTTGGCAAGTACGGAAAGATCCACAAGGTGGTGATCAACCACAGCACGGCGTACGCGGGCACGCAGGTAAACAAAGTACTCTATCCTCTTTACTTACTATTGCTGTTGTCTTCTAGCACGCTTGCATGTCTCTAGTATTTGTACCATCCGCCCAGAATACACTGGGTGGGCCTTTTTCTATTTTAGTCAATTAACCAATCTTATTTAATCAATCAATCTTCTTCTTTAGTCAACCAATCTTCTTTTTTAGTCAATCAACCAATATTCTTCTTAACCCTTTCACACCCGCATTATTGTTTCCACACATATAAAATATGTAATGCTTGATAATACCTCAGAAAATTTTTGGCATTTCATTTTTTTAGAAATTTTTCTATGTTAATTTGGATTAACATTGGGCATCAGAGGGTATTTTTTTAAATAGTAACGTAAAATAAACATAACACAAAAGTAATACAAATAACTGTTTCATGTCAAAAATGCACATTGACAATGTAGTGATAATCTCTTAGGTACAAACAAATAAAATTTTAATTAAAATTCATTCATAAATAAAGAAATAATCTAGGATAATAAATCTTTAAAAATTCGCCATACTAGTCGAAAACATGTCCGTCACTACCAGTGTTAATTTGAATGAACATTGAAATTCATTTACAATATTCTGGGAAATGACTGTGATCAGTGAATTGAACTGATGTTATTATTATAGAACACATCTTAATGCGTTAAAGTATTTGTAATTTGAGTATAAAATATTGATATCTCACCTTAAATTAAGTAATCAATGACGGCAAAAATTCGATGAAACTCACAATCAGCAGATGTCAAAATATTTATCGTTGTTGTGGCGGGAATAAGGAATTCAACCGAGCGGAAAAAATAGACGCCACAGAAAAGACTACCAACTATAAGAAAACGAAAACATGGCTTTTCTAAATCGCTACAGTTACGGTAAAAAAATTCACAAAGTTCATGTTAATTTGAATTAACACTGGGGATGAAAGGGTTAAGTCAATCAACCAATCTTCTTCTTTAGTTAATCAACCAATCTTCTTTTTTAGTAAATCATCCAAACTTCTTATTTAGTCCAATGAGGAACTGCTTCTTTAGTCAATCAACCAATTTTCTTCATTAGTCAACCAATCTTCTGTAGTCAATTAACCGTCCCTTTTCTTTAGTTTGTTCCATCTCCTTTTTTAGTCAATCAACCAACTTTCTTCTTAGTTAGTCAATCTTCTTGTATTGTGTAAAATATGAATCTCAGTAACACAAAACAAAGAAATTCCTCGAGAGTTACCCTTTGTTATTTGATTAAATTGATAAACTATAAACAAAACTATACATTTTTAGGTGAAAGACTAAAAGAGTTAATTTAAACAAGCCCAAACCATAAAATTCTGTTACACATTTTGTTCATATACAAAATTCCCTTTGAAATATTGATTTAAAATTTTTAAATAATTAATCATTTTCCAAAGTTATTCAATCGCCATATTTTTCTCTTTCCAAATTTGTGGGTCTATATATTATTTTACATAGAATAAAAAAATAACACAAGAAACGCCTTGTGGGCGGGTTTCATTATCCAAATATTTGCCTAATTGACGCTTGAATTTCCAATACAAAACTGTGTTTACGAAATTCATTTGGGATGGAGCTCTTCGATGTCAGGCGAGTGTAAGTGAGACAGAACGCTGGGCTATTGGGTAAAATGGATCTTTAGTTTCTATAAAATTTACTATTGAAGGCATTTCTGGTTTTCTAGAGTGCTAAGTTTGAAAAATTCAACATTATTGATGGTTTACAGTAGAACCCCGTTAATTCGAATTACTAGGGACATCAAAAATTGAGTTAATCGGCCGCCCCTTCAAATTCGGGTAGTATCTTCAGAGTAAATTCGTAATAATACAACTTATTCCCGTGTAAATCAAATTTTTTATTAATACCTCCGTAGTAATTCAGTATTCAAAGTAAATACATACAAATACCACACGTGTAAATTAAAATTTTATGGCCGATTACCGTCGCGGCCGGCCCTTTAACTTAGATATTAAAAAAAAATATTACGAATTCACGAATTTCGAATTAATCTGTTGAAGGCCGGAGCATAATACAAAAATATTAGTGGAACCTAAAGTTTAATTATCCCAAACGATGCTGATTTTGTTTTTCATACTTTTTTCAAAGCATTAAGGTCAAAATCGCATCGCAAATTATTCTAAATATACATAAATATACATAAATATACATAAATTATTTAAATAAATAAATAAATATTAGAATGATCGCATGTTCTCCAGAGACCCATTCCACTGTTAAAAAACCAGTTTGTATGAAAAAATTTTTAGGGCATCTTTTTTTTGGCGAAAATTTAGAATTACGAGTTTTTTCAAATTATCGGAGCTCGAATTAACGGGATTCTACTGTAGGTGGAAATTTATTTTTTATTCTAATATATTTATGAAGACAGCCACTATCCTACATTTCTGAAAATTCTTCATACAAATAATGAATTTTTGGTTATTAGTAATGTTGTTTTGACGAGCCATTAGTGCTTGTATTTATGTATAATTAATTCCATCTATACTAACACATATCTAAACTAAATAACAGTCCAATTGGCAGGGTCCTTCCGCATCGGCGTACGTCACGTACGTCAGCCACGCCGACGCCCTGCGCGCCATTCAGAATGTCAACAACGTCACCATTGACGGGCGCGTGCTCAAGGGCAGCCTCGGCACCACGAAGTACTGCGCCAACTTCATGCGCAACCAGCCGTGCCCCAAGCCGGACTGCATGTACCTGCACGAACTAGGTGAGCAACCTCTAACTAAAAACTTTATTTACCCAAATGCCTATTTTATCACCTTTCAAAAGCAGTTTTTATTTTTTGGAAACATTCAGAAATATACAAGTGAAAATACTCCGACCTTCTGTCAGAGGCCCATCTTCCCAGATGTTAACACACTTCGGCCGGGAAAGGTAGGTCTACCCCACAGACATATGAATATATAGACTAGAAATTAAAGATGAGGGGTAAAATCAACTGTTGAAGAACGAAGGGGGTAAAGCTGACTGTGATTCGTCAATAAATCAATCTGACAGTACATAGGCATCTCGCATTATAATATCACCATTTAGTTCTTAAAAGTAAAATCTGCTTTTGAATGAATAGACATTTTTACATGGGAGCGCAAATTACTCGCCACGTTATGAACAAATTTGCGAAGTCCAAATTCGGCAAAATAAATTTCTTCTATTTTCAGAGTCGAATATTTCGTTTACGTATTTAGTTAAGACACTTTTATAAATGTTCATAATTTACTTCCCAGCAACCAACCAGCTTTGTGTTTCGCGTCCAGACGTATCTCAATGTGATAGTATATGTTTCTACAACTGATCCATATTATACGATGTGAATATGCTTAAAATAAAGTAAAATAATGCTTATATATGGAATGTAATACGACAATTGGGTTTATTCTCTTTTTCACATCTATTTTTACAAGTTTTCATACCACAAGCCACCATTTTGCCGTGTTATTTCGTAAAATGAACCGATGATGCCTCGACCATAGTTCGCACAAGAATGATGACGTCACGTCTTCTAAATTCACTTGAGGCCATACGCGAGCCCAGCCGGCTCCAATGGAACCGGTATGGGGAGTGGGGAATAATACGCTTTTAATCACTTAGGGCAGGTCTACTAATATTCTTATGTCTATGGTCTACCCGTTCGGTCGATTGATGCTTAACGTCGGGAAGGGTATTTCTACCTTTTGCGCCGGCCTCATTTCAATGGCAGAAAAGACGGAATTATTCAATGTTTTTCATGAATATTATATACCAATCTCTTTGTAAAGGTCCCAATTATATGTACATAATTATCGAATCGTAGTGCAAGTCCTTTTTAAATTTTATTTTCGTGCATTTCGTTTACATCGGTATTTAAGAAAAAGGATAGTATATTATTTGTTAGTGAAATAATTCAATTCCTGGAATGAGGGTTTTTATAACCGTGAAACCCGATTCGAATCTCTTTCTCCGTTCCGCACCCACTCAACTCCTATGTGCAAGCGATCAAGAGTTGTCGGGCGTATTTAAAGAAAGCTGGTACGAGCAAATACCGATAGGTGGACCGTAATGAACATATTACAAGGTTAATTGAGTTGCATATCAAATAATATTAGATTTTTGTTTAGTACTTTTATAGCTTGGGTATGCTGAGTTACTATGTAGAAATTTTTATCAATTTTTTTAAATTATTTTCAAAGATAAAGCGATTTAAAAAAATTAAAGAAATTAGCACGTTACCTTTATTTTCGCCCGGACTCAGCATAGCGCCAGCGCACAAAATACTTGGCCAGAATGAGAAGTCTTGTACGATAATTCAATTATATGTTTTGATATTTGCAGGGGACTCGAAAGCCTCCTTTACGAAGGAGGAGATGCATCAGGGCATGCATCAAGTGTACGAAAGGAAGCTGCACAATCAGTTACTGGCTGCAACCAACAGCAGTGAGTACCAAACAACTAAAAACTTAACTCTAATCTCCCTAGAATAATTCCCCTCTCCGATGAAACTCTTTTCTTCCTTTACATTAGCTCCACAAAGGAGACCCCAATTTTTGGGATGTGTGGAGGGTCTCTTTAGGGAAAGGGAGGAAAGAAAGTTCTGGGAAGGAAAAGGAAACTGGGGGTCAATGTGTCCAGGAGTGATGGATGTATGAATGCGGTGCAAGGCGATGAATCAAGAGATTCCGGCTGGTAAGGTCCAAAGGCCTCCCTTAACCAGTCTCTCCCGATCCCACCTGCCACGCAGTAGGTGCCAAGACCTAGACAAACCTTACCCCATAAACCCTTGGCCAATATTATATTCGATATTCCAGTTCAATCTCTTATATTTTGTAAAACAGGCTTCTTTCTTCCTCTAACCTCTTCTCTTCAGTTAAGTTCTTTTTCGTAAGCCTTCTGGTGTCCAGGTTTGAACATAAGTCTCCCTCAATGTATCTAGTTTTGGACAGGCCTCATGAATGTGACCAGGTTTGGACATAAGTCTCCCTCAATGTATCTAGTTTTGGACAGGCTTCATGAATGTGACCAGGTTTGGACATAAGTCTCCCTCAATGTATCTAGTTTTGGACAGGCCTCATGAATGTGACCAGGTTTGGACATAAGTCTCCCTCAATGATCTAGTTTTGGACAGGCCTCATGAATGTGACCAGGTTTGAACATAAGTCTCCCTCAATGTATCTAGTTTTGGACAGGCCTCATGAATGTGACCAGGTTTGGACATAAGTCTCCCTCAATGATCTAGTTTTGGACAGGCCTCATGAATGTGACCAGGTTTGGACATAAGTCTCCCTCAATGTATCTAGTTTTGGACAGGCCTCATGAATGTGACCAGGTTTGGACATAAGTCTCCCTCAATGTATCTAGTTTTGGACAGGCCTCATGAATGTGACCAGGTTTGGACATAAGTCTCCCTCAATGTATCTAGTTTTGGACAGGCCTCATGAATGTGACCAGGTTTGGACATAAGTCTCCCTCAATGTATCTAGTTTTGGACAGGCCTCATGAATGTGACCAGGTTTGGACATAAGTCTCCCTCAATGTATCTAGTTTTGGACAGGCCTCATGAATGTGACCAGGTTTGGACATAAGTCTCCCTCAATGTATCTAGTTTTGGACAGGCCTCACGAATGTGACCAGGTTTGGACATAAGTCTCCCTCAATGTATCTAGTTTTGGACAGGCCTCACGAATGTGACCAGGTTTGGACATAAGTCTCCCTCAATGTATCTACTTTTGGACAGGCCTCATGAATGTGACCAGGTTTGGACATAAGTCTCCCTCAATGTATCTAGTTTTGGACAGGCCTCATGAATGTGACCAGGTTTGGACATAAGTCTCCCTCAATGTATCTAGTTTTGGACAGGCCTCATGAATGTGACCAGGTTTGGACATAAGTCTCCCTCAATGTATCTAGTTTTGGACAGGCCTCACGAATGTGACCAGGTTTGGACATAAGTCTCCCTCAATGTATCTAGTTTTGGACAGGCCTCACGAATGTGACCAGGTTTGGACATAAGTCTCCCTCAATGTATCTACTTTTGGACAGGCCTCATGAATGTGACCAGGTTTGGACATATGTCTCCCTCAATGTATCTAATTTTGGACAGGCCTCATGAAAGTGTCCAGTTTTGGAGATAGGTCTGTCCCCCTGAAATGTGTCCAGTTTTGGACACATTTTGCCGGCAGTTCAGAATTTGAACGCTGATGAAATAGTGTTACAATATTAATATGGATTTATTTGTGTTCCAGGTGCGCCAGGCGGAGGAGGTACATTTATACCGACTACTGTCGTCACATCTTCTAGTATCAATATATCTAATTCTAGGTGAGTTAACCTGTTGTTATTTTCTCTGCGTATTGTCTACACTACTATAGAATAGATGATAACTTATTCATTTTTAATCATTGAAGACAATGTTAACGACTAAATCCAAAATGTGAAACAGAAAAGATGGAAATAGATTCAGTCTCATCTAGTAATTGAACCCAGGCCATAGAGCTAATTCGACCGTATCAAATAACATCATTTTTAACTATCATGCTTCGACTGAGAGCTACCCACTTTATCTTCATTTGCTTAACCCATATTTGTCTGATTCCAGTAATGGCAATGGGAACAGTGCAGGCGGAGGCGGGCTGATGCTCAGTTCCTCGTCTTCCTCGACGAGCAGCAATAGTAGCAATGGCAGTAGTTCTAGCTCCACCAGCTCCCATGCCGGCAGTCAGGGCAAGGAGGCCTGGCCCAGTCTGTCCCCGCCCCCGCCCTCCTCGGAGCTGCCCTCACTTCCGGACCTGCCCGACCTGCCCGCGGCCCCTGTTGTCCAGCCCACGCCCCTTCCAGCCCAGACAGCCCCCAGCAAGAAACAGAACAACAACAGCAACTCCAACAGCAACTCCAACAGCAACTCCAACAGCAACTCCAACAAGAACTCCAACAAAGCCAACAACAAGGAAAGCAAAAAGAATGCCAACAGTAAAAACAAAGACAAAAGTCAACAGAACCAAGCCATCTCTTCAAATAGTCACCATACTTCTAATAATAGCGGTGAGAGCGTAAGTAATAACAACACTGTCACCAAAAGTCCACAGAAAAAGCAACAACAGCAAACACAGCAGATAGTTAACAATATTGTAAATTTGGCGACAGAAAGCTTAGAAAAGAAACCGATCGTCGAAGAAAATAATGTTGAAATCAACAACGAAAAGGTGTTTAGCAATTTGGCAGTTAAAAACGAAGACGTTTTAGAATTGGACGCAGACGAAAGACATAGCCTACTCGATAGTCACGACCTGTTATTAGATAACAGCGATCATAGCCTGCTTGAAGATAACGATAATCACGATTTACTCACAGATGTACCGTCTGATCAGCAGCACATGTTGTTCAACAGGCACAGAGAGATGATGTCCAATATATCCAACAATCACAACTTGCTACAGCATAGCTTACCAATGAAGAATAGTTTAGTTTCAGAATTCGGCGCCTTAGAAAATAGGGAACAAATGTTTGGACTGAACGACCACCCGATGGTATGTCTCGACGCTAAAGAAATATTAATGCTACGAGAAAGACACCAAGCAACGCAACAAGAAATGCAACTAAGACGAAACGAGTTAATGGCCAGACAGAACCACTCGATGATGGAACAACACAAGCCTTATCTTAATAACGTCGGATTAGACACTTCACAAGACTCTGTATTAAATTTCAATCAGATTCAAAACACAAATATTCTACCGCCGTTCGGCATGAGAATGGACGGGACTGTTCCACAAAACTTCGGAATGCTGCAACAGAATAGCCGGAGCAACGGGGTGTTGGAGTCTAATCACTTATTGAACGGTTACGGGAGTGACGTTAGTCATCTGGTGCCCGAAGGGAGATACGTGGGTGAGAATAGCATGGATAGATTCTTCCTAGACTTTCATAGAAACCAGCAGATGAAGGGCAGCGGTAGGACCGGTCCGCTTCTGCCACCGGAAGCACCTTCGCTAGCGTACATTGAGGGACAGCACAGACAGGCGCTGCAGAGAAAATATGGAATGATGCAGAATGGACTGCAAGACGGAATGGGTAAGTTCTGCTCTTTGATCCGTCTGCTTGTGGTGAAACTGTGGACTTGTGTGTTGGACCTATTTCACCTTCTGGCAATGGGCCGTTAATTGAATTGTCAGTTATGTTGTGGGGTAGTGAATATACTGAAATTAATTATTGTCTATGCATTGAATAGACTGTAAAGTGAATTGTCTGTCAAATGTTAACTGATTCACTGCCGCCAGTACCGATCGGGAGCATTTGAGTTTAGTTTGTACTGAACTGAATTATGGTGACTGATTTGAATTGATACCTAATAATTGTGAATTGATTTTGTTGTAAGTCGATTTGGCAGTGAATTGATTTGATTGTGAATTATTGAGCTGATTAAATGAATGTGAATTACAAAATTGAAATGAGTTTTTATTATATTGACTGCAACTGCTGTATGATTCAACTGAAATTAAGCGATTGAATTGGTTTGCTTGTGAATTGAAGAGTCTGAACTGGGTAGACTGATGTCAATATGAATAGATTGGACTGTGACAGAGGACATTTTTCCTATCTCACACCTTCTCTGTCTCAGGTCTCCAACAACAACAGCAACAACAACTACAGCAGCAACAACAACAGCAACAACAATTACAACAGCAACAACAACAGCAGCAGCAGCAACAAAACCAACAACAACAGCATCAACAACAACAGCAGCAGCAGCAGCAGCAACTACAGCAACAACAGCAACAACAGATATCCAACTTGTTTGCGTCGCGTTCCTCGGTGGGCAGCGGAGACGATGGAGCCACCAAATCTGCGCGCGAGGATGACCTTGACTTTGAATGGCTGAAGGAACGCCAGAAGCTGTTTGCGGAGCTCATCGAGAATGATATGATGCAGCAAAAGAACGGCGGAACTTACAGGTGGGTCTCTTCTTTTATATAAATGCATAAAGTAGTCTGGAGTCAGTGGTAACATCAGAACTAACTTGCCAGTGGTCATGGAGATGAGGAGAGCAATATTGCTACTGAACAGAATCAATTCAGATATGGATATATTTGTTGCTACTAGTTTACTGCTGTCATAAGCAAAAAGGCAGCTGAAAATTTTCAATGGTCACATTCTGATATATCGACCTTTCACGTTTATCATCTTGTTATAATAAACAGTGGGTACATCAGAATGTGACCATTGAAGATTTTCAGCTGCCTTTTTGCATGTGACGGTAGTGTAGTTGATACCTGCTTTCTTATACAGGGTGTACGGGGGTAAAGTGCACAAACTTCGGGAGGTGATTCTGCTTTTTTCGAAATTTCAACATTTGAAGGTAGAAGGTTTCAGGTACAAAAGTTTTATTTTTTGAGTAATATTTTTGTATGGGAAAAAAAACAGCAGAATTTTGAAAAAAGTTATTTGTCTTTTTTACTTCTACCATCATGTAGAATCACCTTCGAAGTTTGTACACCTAACCCTTAGAGCGGGAGCACACAGAGAGCGGTCAGAGTTCTGCGTTCTAGTGACCGTTGACCGCTCAAGAGTTCCAAAGCACACAAGCGGCGTTCAAATTCTCGCGTTCTAGTTTCGTTTGGGTCTTTGCATATGCAACATGTCACTAGAAAGTTCATCATCCGATGAAGAATTATTGCTCTTGTGGAGCTTAGCAGCTTCTAAAAAGAAAAGGAAGTATTGGAACAAGGCAAATTTACTAATAATAAAATTTACTTAAAATTTAAATTTACTAGTAGTAATTTCAAACCAAGCTTCGGCTTTTTTGCCGCGGTTTTTATAATTTACATCACTTAAATCGTATAATAAACTCTTTTCCCTAACCAATTCAATCAACTTTTCCGTGTTTGTAACCTCGGACATCGCGGCGTTCTGGCGTTCTCTGCCTCGGCGTGAAAAGAACTCTTAGAACGCGAAGTTTCGTTTTGACCGCCGCGGTTTGACTGCCCGCTGTGTGCGTTGTTGTTACAGTATCAGTACATTCTAATGAACGCCGAACGCGGAACTCGGAACTCCTGACCGCTCTCTGTGTGCTCCCGCTCTAAGTTTAGACACTCTGTATTTATATAATCTTGCTTAATATATATATTTTTTAAAACGCTTTAAAATTAATAATTGTGAAATGTTTTTGAAATAATAAATTGAATTGAAAAGCACCCTCAATCGGGGTATGTTGCAATCATTATTGATCAGTTGTTTCATATAACTTAAATAATAACATAACTTGAATAGAACTTTTGCAGGACTTGAAAATAAACTTTGAAATTTGATGAATTGTTTAAATTCTGTGAAAAAATCCATCCTAAAGCCATTTCAAGCAATGTTTCTTTAACCATGTTAAGTGACCAAATACTTTTTAATCTTCGTGTTCTTCCAACTTTCTTCAGCTTTTCAACATTTTCCAAATTGAGAATGCTATAGTTCCACTGGTTCTGGCAGTTAACCCTTAAATGCATACTGTTGCAAAACTGCAACATACCGTTCAAACCACCTTTAACTCTTTGGTGTATACTTAATGCATGCCGTTTTAGAATTATCAAGTTCACGGTAATATATTTTATCGAGTGGCATCACCTTTTTTTCTTTCGCGAATGTCAAATGTCACTTTTTCTTTAACAAAGTGAAGATTCTCGAAAATTGGTTGGAGGTTAGAATTACAGTTTGGTTTTGCTGTTATTATTTTGATTTTCTTAGGTAAGTAGATACAATAATACAATACTTATATGTAATAACTCGTATTTTTCCGGTACACTTATTATTTTTGAGAAATTTTTTTAGGTTTTTTATTTTTTTTTCATACGTAAATTGTTCATATTAATTTTTATTAAATACATGGTGTTGTAAACCTGCAACAATTTTTTTTTAATCAAATATCATTAAAAAATTACAAAAAAATAAAATTCTTTATATTTCCTTGCATGTGCATGTAAATATCTACAAAATATATTTTTTTCCAGAAAAATTAATAAATCATGCATTTAAGGGTTAAAACACTTTTACACTATTCCCATACTTTTCAGGAAGATGTGAACAAAATTGTTAAAAGGATTGAACTGTGGATTAAAATTGTAATGCCACAACATAATATAACCTAAAGGTAGATAGATACACACATATATTCATGCTCGATCGAACATGTTCACTTCGAAGCGTGCTCGTCATAGCGTCCACACGCTCGTGGATATGGATATACCACTCATGTTGTAAATTTCTGTTGAATATTGAGCAAGAATTATGGCCCTTAAATCTTTTTCACATCGAGCTGTTGCCTCGATATCGAAAAAAAAAGCATAGAGGAAGGAAGATGGAACACGCGTTGAGACATGTTCAAATGAGCATTGAACCATTGAGCATGAACGAGCATGGGTACGTGGTTTTACCCGAGATGTTCACCGTTTGTTATATTTATTGTGTGTTTTTTTTTTAACTATCCTGCAGCCAAGTGGGGGAGTAGGTTGTACCCAAAATTACTATCCTCCTTATAATAGCTTAAATACTTGACATATCATTTTAGTATTTTACGTATTCCTGCGCAAATACATAAGTTACCATTAATAATTGTCTGAATAATTGGGATTTCTATAGTTTAAAAGCCCATAAAACAGAAAAATCATGGGGTCTTCGAAGACCCACTTGGTTACAGACGTTTTGTTTGGCATCTTGGCCTGTCAAGAGTTAAGCACTATCTGTGTTGTGACAGCTTGTTGATCTATTGAACACCTGGTTTAACAAACCCAGGCAATATTGTTTTTCTTTTGTTGTGGTAATAAATAATTAGTCTTTATGTTTTCAAAGTAATTTTCTAATGTCCAATGAATTAATACATGTTCTGCATAGTGATAGTATGGCCATCTGGATTAATTGTAGGCTTGTACCACCGCTCTGGGATCCATTTGCGTATCCTTGGTTGTTATCGTAATTGATTGTCTACTAAAGTGTTGTTATTGTTTCAGCGGTGAGAGTGGTGAGTGCGTATCGCGTCGTAGTCGCCACCCGCCCCCGGGCTTCACGCACATGAACTCCTTCGGCATCGGACTGCCCCGACCACAGCCGGCTACAGGTACCTACCCTCTTTTATTTATTTATTTATTAAACGCCATAAAAGGCTTTTACAGTAATGTGAAACATGGGATTATAAGTACACAGTTCAGGGCTGTAAGAGACTTGACAATTAGAAATAGCATTTTTCATTAAAATAATACATCCACAAGCAGTTTTTATTGATGCTATACATATACATTTCACATATATGTATATATGTGGAATGTATATGTATAGAACACCATATATATGTTACACATAAAGAAGAACACAACAGTCAGTATGATGCAGTACAAACAGACATTTAACATTTCACAAACATATCAATTACATTCATAACCAAGTATTTTTGCCTTGATGCAAGACGGTGAGGTTTTGAAAATATCAAAAAGGTCTGTATACGTGTTGGCAGTGCGGTGAAAACGCGCCAACGGTGAATGATACAAATAGTTAGTGCTATGAAAAATGCTATGCTTAGTTTAAACTAACTCTTGCCACTTGCCATCCTATCGTCTCCACTTACCCTGCGTCTGCCTGAATCAGGGTAAGGTAAGTTTGAGGATAATTAAAATTAACAGCGCACTTGAGAATTATTATTATTTAACCTTGACAAGCCGTCTCCTCTGCAATTGCAGTGTTGAAGAATCAGGCCCGTGTTACAATGACCTGCAATTGCAGGGATGACTGTTACGTTCTTGTACTCTTTATGTTTAGCATGATAGATTTTTTTTTTTTTTTTTTTTTTTCATGTTCTCCATGAAACGGTTATACACCAATATATCATGGAGAAGATTACAAATTAAAAAGTTTACACAGGCAGTTTTACTATTTTGTCACATGCGTTATAAGATAGTTACTGAATTGTCTGTAGGTGACATTGAAAATGTCGATGGCTAATGCAGAATCGTTAAGCAGTTGAGTCGCTCTGTGTATTGGCGCGTTCTGATAGGCAGAAGTCCTCGCTTTCGGAGCATATAAGAGTGCATGGGATCTCCCTCGAGTATAATTGTTAGGGACATAAAAGTTAACCTCTTTCAACATAGGCGGATTATGTATTGTACCAGAGATTAACTTAAAAAAGTGTTTGCCTAAAAATATTTTTCTGCGGGCTTCTAATGTATTGAAATCGAGCATTCCTGTTAAGAACAAGGATGGATACAGGAATGGATAGTATGTATATTCCCTCATATACAGGTAACGCATAAACCTTTTTTGTACTTTTTCTATTTCTAAGATATGGATTTGTTCAGAAGGGGCCCAAATAATGGAGCTGTATTCCAGGATACTGCGGACAAGTGCTTCATATGTTCTTCATACATTCTGTAACTTTTTAAAATTAAGCAGTGTTGTTTTTATACCGGGATCGGTATGAAAAAAGCATTGTAAAATGCCCATAAGATTCTGTTGATCCTTTGATTCTTTTTTCGGTCCGACACTATATTATAAGTAGGTAAAATACATTATGTTTTTGGTGGTTCCATTACTTAACGCGACGACAATTCAAGACACGTTTTAAAAAGCGATGAAAATAACCAACATGTAAACCCTACCTACGTAACCTATTTAAGGTTAAATGCAAAGTTTGTAAAAATGCGCTCATAGATGGCGTTAATTAAACTATTTTTATTAAAATACTCTTTTTTTGCAAAACTATTTATTTATATTGCGTATGCACGGGAACAAACAAATAATTCGTCTTAATATTGTAAAGCATCACTTGCAAAAAGCGCATTTTAGTAAAATAATTAAATTTATGCCATCTATGAACACGTAGATTATAACGAATATAATAGTTTTATATAATAGAATAAAATATTTTTTGTTTCATCACTTTTCATGATTTTATATCTACTTTTTAAAGGTGTGTTGAATTGTTATTTTGATGAGTGACCCGGTCACCGTTTTTGGTTTATGTTATATTTCTGTATTGTATCTACATAATACGATTTGTATTAATTCCAGGGTTGACCCAAGCTCCCCCCGGAATGGTATCAGACTGGACACAGCTGGACCCGGCCATCGTATCAGGGATGTGCAGCAACCCTGTTCTGGCCAGGTTCAGGGCGCTGTCCTTGCAGCACCAGGTAACCCACCATCCCGAGCACTTACCATAAAATGTCGCATACTTTAGTTTGCGCAAACAAGAGTCCATTGTTTTCTTGGTATATTATATTTAGACTTTAATTTGAGGGGCGGCTATGAGTACGCATGTATTGGATAACCAACACCTCTGCCATAGGTCACCCCAAGTGGTTCGTTACGTTTGGTGACTTAGCAGGGGTGCCCGGGTTCACCAACTGATTGAGGGAGACCTTTCGACCTGTCCAAAACAGGACTCTCGGAACATTGCCTTGCATCGCAGTGGGAGGGAAAGATTGTTACATCTGTTACTCCTGAACTCCCCACAGATTTCTACCGTTTATACTTTTTTCCTCCCCATCCTTCCTTTCCCTAAAAGACCCTCCACACAGCATCCCCAAAGATGACGCAGGCCCTGAGGGGAATTATTTTCTTCAGGGCCTCCTGTGTTGGAGCTAATGTAAAAAAAAGGTCTTGAATAATATTGACATTTCAGCTGTTGCAAGGAACTTTGGTAAATATATTATGTATCGGATAAATAATAATGATTGGATTATTTGTATAGCGCCATTTTCGTGAGAAAATCACCTCAAGGGCGCTCAAAGGGACTAGATATAGATTATCTTCCCTCAGATGTACTTAATTTTATTTTAATCCTGATAAATTTTCTCAAAAAACAAGACAAGTTTGAAATTATCTCTTTTGATGCCTGGAAAACATTATTAGAGAATTTAACGCATATATATTTTGCTCATGTTTGTTTTCTATTCAGTAGGACCCCCATTAATTTAAACCCCGATAATTTGAAAATACGCTTAATAGAAATTTTTTTCTGAAAAAAAGTTTTTTCCATTTTAAATTTTTTTTTTTTAATTTTAAATTTATTTGGGTGTGTGTATGAATTTTTTTTCTGTATACAGTGAAACTAGCTCAAGAGGTTTGATTTTTTTTTCATTTTAAAATTTAGAATTTGAAAAATGGGCTGAAGGATTTTCCCACATGAGAAGTTATTTTTTTATCAATCTTATGGGAAATCTTATAATTTCCTTCATCTGTATCTGACAAATAGGCCGTGGAGATAGAAAAGGTTCCACTTTTGCTACACTTTTTCCCATATGGCCAACACGCATGAATATCGACGCCTTAGCCGTTTATCCTTTACAGTGTCGTGTTTGTTTTTTTTTTAATGTGAATAGAGTACATAAGAGTCCCAGCTGCTCTCGATCGTCTGGAACCAATGAGGATATGGCACCCCCGATTGGGGTATGTTGTGAGGTTGAAGGTAGCGGGGAGGGGAAGGAGATGGGGAAGTACCTGGCTGTTCAGATCTGGTCACCAAACTGGACTAAAGCCATTTCAAGCAACATTTCAATTCTAAATGGTGGTCTTACACCAGGAAGAAACTTAGAGTATCTTTCAATCTTGAACGTGACTTAAATGAATAAATTGTGAAATAACACAAATTAATCAAATCAAATTTAGTTGCGAATGCCGGGATTTGAACCTGCAACTGTTTATCTACCTTTTCGTAAAAAAAAATTATTGTACAACACAGACATTTATATCAGTTTTACATCCTAATATAAGTTTATAATTATTTTGTTTTAGGCAACACAGGGTCACCAGAACGGCTTAGCAATTCCACCACAACATATGCTCACTCCACAACAGCAGCAGCAATATCAACAGCAAAGAAAGATGATGGCAGCTGCCCAGCCACAACAACAACAGCAAAATCAGCAACAGAACCCACAACAGAGCCAGCAAAACTCACAACAAAATCAGCAAAACCCACAACAGAATCAGCAGCAAAATTTCTGGATTCTACCCGGAGACAATAACGGTGTCAATCACATTGCCAATTACCAGAATAGAAACGGATTTTATACGTCCGCTAATCAAATGCAAAATGCCGAAATGATGCAAAATAAATATGCTAATATTCCACTGCCCCCGGGCTTCTCGTCCGTACAGCAAGTTGCAAACAACAGTGCTCCGGTCAGCACAGAATGCATTGAATCTAAATAAACCAATAAATACACTAAAACGCATTGACCTAGAGTACATGGGGCGTGCCGCACGCTAAGAGGAGGCATTACTATGAAGATTGTGGTCACACATATAATTTTTTATCGTTTGCAAACGAATGTTTGCAACTTGTTGACATTATAATAACGTGTCAGGAGTATTCGTTAGATGCAAGCGAATGATTTAGCACATCTTTAAGTCTGATTGATTTGAGATTTTCACGCCTAATAATATCACATTTTTTTAAATTTTGTGGTGTTTAAGCAATTAGGGTGTTATTTTACTTCCCGAGTCAATGTTTTGGACAGCGTTTCAGTATTATATATGTAAACACCATCAGGAAAAATTTTGAGTATACAAATTTGTTTGTTTGCGTGCGTAGCAGCTCAAAATCGGGGTTATAGCAACTTTTTTTTGATTTACCCTACAAAGATGCCAAGAGTTGTTGAGATTTAATCAGTAATCCATATTAATGTTGATTGGGTGCTTGCAAATTTCAATCGCCTCTCTAATTAGGCGAATTCGATGTTTCAAGTATTAAGACTCAAATCTGAAGAAATAGCCAGATGGTTTTAGCAAATTTAATCGCAGGTTTATCCCGATACATTTTCAGAGACACTTTTTGTTATTATGCTTTCTGTTTAGCACACCTTTAGCATCTGCCCTGATGATGAGAAACTGCAAAGCTGTCTGAAACTTTAACTCAAGAAGGTGGACGAAGTGCAAATGCACGCCAATACCACAAAAATCAAACAGTGTCATTTTAAAATGATATATTAAAACTTTTATCCATTTATTTTTTATTTTCGACCGTTTTTTTGACCGGCTTCTGCCTATCACAGCCATCTTGAGACCGGTACAATCTGGTACAAGACTAGTACAGTCTGAAATTGCCATGATAGGCCGAAACCGGTAACGGTCTAAAGTAACTAGTACAGTCTGAAGATTGCCATGATAGGCCGAAACCGGTAACGGTCCAAAGTAACTAGTACAGTCTGAAGATTGCCATGATAGGCTGAAACCGGTAACGGTCCAAAGTAACTAGTACAGTCTGAAGATTGCCATGATAGGCCGAAACCGGTAACGGTCCAAAGTAACTAGTACAGTCTGAAGATTGCCATGATAGGCCGAAACCGGTAACGGTCCAAAGTAACTAGTACAGTCTGAAGATTGCCATGATAGGCCGAAACCGGTAACGGTCCAAAGTAACTAGTACAGTCTGAAGATTGCCATGATAGGCCGAAACCGGTAACGGTCCAAAGTAAAAAAAAAGTGGATTAATGTTTAAAATTGTTTCAATAATAAGTCAATATAGTGGAATTTGACCACGTATTGTCAGTATCAAAAATAGAAAAGTCTCGTTTTCATAATTAGCAGGCTTATGGATGTCAGACGATCGTGTTTAGAGGTGGCCCTTGTGTATTCTATCATGTCAATGGTAATTAATTTTGAATTAATACACAAATTAAAGAAAATTCTTTACTGTGAATTTTTTTTTTAAGGAGCATAAAGTTTATAAAGTTATATTAATGGGCTGTAACGTATATAAAGTGAGAGTTACGAGAAATCAGAGTTGTTCGGCCGCGGAACTATTGTTAGCAATGGCCGAGGAAATAAAATTGTGAAATAAAAATTGAATTTAATTGTCTATAAGACGTCGCATATGTCGATAAATGTATGTGGGATGAGTTTGGCTTCAAAATAATACAGACATATTTACAATGCTCGTGTTTTTATTGATTTTTCATATTATTTGTGTTTTATTTATAAAATATCTAACGAACAGTAAATATGAATACAATGAAATTAACTCAAGAAGTTCCCACTTTAGAAGTTTTCCCACTTGAGAAGTTTTCACGCTTAAGAAGTTTTCGCACTTTAGAAGTTTTTACGCAAATTTTCCCACTTTAGAAGTTTTCAAGCTTAACCACTCAGAACATTAGAATGTCAAAAGACGTAAATATGATAATAGCGGTCAAGACATTAGAACGTCTTTTCACGTAAACGCGCGAGATTTTACAAAAAATCGATTTATCTCCATCACTAGTATACGGATTGCCATGATTTAAAAAATAGAGTATCGATAATGAATAACGCTACGCGTCTGTATTCAAGAATATCTATGGAACTTAGAGGTGCATTATCTAAGCCGATTGGATCTGTCATCTTGTTCGTTCATAATTTATTGCGTTTCTAAATAATTTTTTAAAAATATTTTAGTTTGGACGGTTAATATTTTGAGGTGACTAATAGTTTTTAATTATATTTCTTCAATATATAAAGTGTTATTTCTTTATGATACTCAGAAAAAAGTACATTTTTCACGGCTTTGAAATAATGGTCAAGGGTTTTTACATATTTTTGACGTTTTCATAAAAAGTATATTTAGAAACGCAAATATTTACGTATAACAAAACAATACTATAGTGGATTTCATAATCTTTCCAAAACATTTTTTAGAATGAGGCTACGTTTCCCAAAACGTGAGTTATTAATTAAGCTTTTAGCGAAACTCGTAAATAACACAAAAATTTTCACGTTTTGACAGTTCTCAAAGGAACACACAGTAAATAAAAGTCTTTGTCTGAGAGGTTAAGAAGTTTTCCCAGTTTAAAAGTTTTCAGCTTTAATAGCTTTCCCACTTTAGAAGTTTTCACGCTTAAGAAGTTTTCCCACTTTAGAAGTTTTCACATTTAAGAAGTATTCCCACTTTAGAAGTGTTCCCACTTAAGAAGTTTTCACGTTTAAGAAGTTTTCCTGTGATCCTTCACGAACAAAAAACTAGTGGTGAAATATACCTGAAAAATGTCCCTTTTCTCTGAAAGTCATAAGATTTATCACTTTGTTATTATTGTCTAGACTGAATGCTGTAGAAATGAGATCCCTGAGGACTATGTGTGGTAAAACCATGTATGATCGTGTGAGAAATGTGGAGTTCGCACAGAGTGCAAGGCTGATGTAAGGTAATAAGTAAGATTAAGAAAGGGAAGCTTAGATGGTTTGGGCATGTAGAGTGAATGAACAAAGATCAGAGTAAGGAGAATATATGACGCAACGAAGATATGGCCCAATCAAGTGGATCAGACACTTGAGTAGGGCCATGTCAAGAGTCAGAATAATAGAAGAGTATGTATGAGACGATGCATGAATGTGAATGAGGCAAAGAGTGTGTGCCAAGACCTAATTGTTTGGCAGTCCGTCCTCTCTGTCTATCCCTGCAGCAGAGAAATGGCGTGATGGTTAGTTAATAATGTTAGGGCAAGTCTGTTAAATTGGTTGTCTATTATATTTTGTCAAAATTCTGCATTCAGAGTGTCTCTAAACTATAATGGCATAAAATCTGTTTGTGTCCCTCTCGATAAACTCTCAAGTGGTGAGTGCAGGCATTGTGAAATTTGCACAGTTTTCCTCTTGTCATTTTATAGGTCAACAGAACAATTTTTGTTTAGAAATGTAATCTACATCGTGAGCTATGGAGATTTGAAATATCAATTACATACAATTGAAAAACAAGAGGACTATATTGTGAGTTCCATACAGTAATTTATTTTTGATATTTTACAATGCAATTCACCACAAAGCAGTCGCTTAACATTGCACTGCTTTACATGGGTAAGTAAGTCTTCGGAAAGTATGTATTTAACCTCTCTGGCCTCTGGCATATTCTATCAGAATGTAGGAGTATTTCCACTTTCCAGTAAAATCCAAATTAAAGGATTTTTTCTGAATGTATCTGAAAACTAACAACTGTTTTTGAAAGGTGATAAAATACACTTTCAAATTGTATTATTACGAATAAATATAAAATTTTAAATACAAACATTAAAAAGTTTTAAAATTGGCCGTTTTTTTCTAAATAAAGTTAATGATTATGAAAAGAAATAAATTATTGGACCAATCTATTCAGCATTATATTACAAAATTAAAAATTAATAGAATATTATTAGTTTCATAAATTTTTCTCAAATTGCAGTCGGAACCTTGGGTTTCATAAAAGTCTACATTTTTAATTCTTCCGTGGTTAACTTCTAGATTTGAATATAAAGCGTGGTGCTTTCTCTTACTAACTGATCATATTTCTCACCATGAGTGAGGGATACAACGATTTATTTGATACCATATGAGCTGTTCCTAAAAACGAACAAATTAGAATAAGTTCCAAAATAAAATATGAACCTGGTCAACAAAACACAAATATTGATAATAATATTGTATTCTAGGAATACTTATTAATAATTCTGGTTTTTCCATATTAATTGTCTTGACCAAATATAGAAAGTTGTTTTATGAATTCTACGAAAAACAATGACATAATAACTGCATTCTGAGATCATGATTTTACTTTGTCAGGTTGGTACTGGTTCTATTATTGACACGCCTTAATACTAGGGAGGATTTCTATTCATAGATGTCACTGCTTGATAATTTAGTTTCATAATCTGCACACAGATGTCACTAATAAAATTTAAAGTTTGATTTTAAGCCTGTAAATTAATAGGATGGAATTTCGAAAAGATTACTTATTTTAATAATTTGTTTCTACAAATAATTTTAAGATTAAATATCAAAATAAAGTAAAATAAAATATTAAGATCAAAATAATCGGCCTGTATAAGATTCTTCAAGATGTTTTAATAATCAGATTTTTTTTTGTTCTGTATTCTACCAGAGCTTAATGGTAGATTTTTTATTCTTTATTGTGACAATAGTGATTCTAATAAAATTCACAATATTTAGGATTAATAACATTCACTGTACGAGTGCATTAATCAATTAAGCTGCTGCCAGACGCAAAGCTCACATCAAAAGTTAATGTACAGCGCATCATCTTTTCTACCGACACACGACGCTGTCAAATATTTCTTCCTATGGTAGGAGAGGGGGTCAGTTGAATTCGAGAGCGGCCGAGGAACATAATTTCATCTGTCAAAGTGACAACTTTACTTACTGACAGCTTGAGCGCGTTTTCGAAATGGATGATACTTGTCGCCTATTGCTGGATCTGTTGGACAGCTCATCCTCAGATGATGATGCCGCCAACTATATAATTATAAATGCTATTTATAAACTTTTTAGATTTTAAACAATCTGCGCGTAAATAGCGCATTTTCACATAACCTGACATAACCTCTCAGTCGAATCAGGAAATTCGCAGTTCGCACGCCGATCGACGAAAGCGACATATAATAAATTATTGTAAAATAAGCTCAACTTTCGTCCAAGCCGTCCAACTTTTATCAAAAAACCGAATGATATTACCATATAAACATACTGAGATTAAAAATATGATTAATTTTGAAAGGGCGAAAATTTGTTTACTTCAAATTCAAATGTTGATTATATTTATATTTTAAATATATGTTAAGTATGTTTGCCAAATAAAGTTTTTTTTTTATGTTTCTAAATTTACTAGCACACATGACGATATGAGCTAACATAATAAATAAGAAATGCATTATTAGGCTGCTTATGTCATGGCTGTCAAAGGGGACACGGAACTTAGTTGGTAGCTCCGTAATTAAAATGACCCCCTCTCCTTTTTACGGCGGAGAGGGGGACGCATAACTTTTCAAATATCGCGTCGGGAGCGGTTACGTAAAATAAATTCGGTTAGCGAAGTTCAGAACCACACTTATAGCGCGTTATCTTTTTACGTGTGTCGGGTCTGTATGGGATTGTATGGCGAGCGCTATTGTGCTTTATATTATCTGTTGATGTGAGCTTTGCGTGTGGCAGCACCATTACACACATTAATTATATCAGTTGCCATGGATGCAGTCTCGTGTTAAAAAAGATACTTATTCTAATATTGAATTCACTGAGGTGTGATTGAAAAATGTTTATCTCAGAAGAAAAGTAGTTTAAAAGCGTAGTCATTCCCCCAGAGGCACGATCATTGGTAGGTTGGTCCTGCGTCTTGGAAAAATACAAAGCCTCTGTTGCCTAGCTCTGGTGAAGTTATCGGGGACATGAAACATAATATGTTCGAGAACATCAGGATTGCTAATATGCCATGGAGCAACTTATGTGATACTAACACCATTGCAATTTTTCTTCTAACGTCTAGACCAGTGGTTCTTAACCTTGTTGGAGGTACTGACCCCCACCAGTTTCATATACGCATTCAGCGAACCCTTTTAACTGTAAAAAAATAATATACATAGGTATCAAATTCAATACATAGGTATATATTTATACATAGGTGCACAAAATTAACAAAACCATTAACCTCTCAAACAAAGACTTTTATTTACTTTGTATTCCTTTGCGAACTGTCAAAACGTGAAAATTTTTGTGTTATTCACGAGTTTTGTTAAAAGCTTCATAACTCACGTTTTGGGAAACGTAGCCTCATTCTAAAAAATGTTTTGGAAAGATTATGAAATTCACTATCGTATTGTTTTGTTATACGTAAATATTTGCGTTTCTAAATATACATTTTCTGAAAACGTCAAAAATATGTAAAAATCGCTGACCATTATTTCAAAGCTGTGAAAAATGTACTTTTTTCTGAGTATCATAAAGAAATAACACTTTATATATTGAAGAAATATAATTAAAAACTATTAGTCACCTCAAAATATTAACCGTCCAAACTAAAATATTTTTAATAAATTATTTAGAAACGCAATAAATTATGAACGAACAAGATGACAGATCCAATCGACTTAGATAATGCACCTCTACATTCCATAGATAATCTTGAATACAGACGCGTAGCGTTATTCATTATCGATACTATGTTTTTTAAATCATGGCAATCCGTATACTAGTGATGGAAATAAATCGATTTTTGTAAAATCTCGCGCGTTTACGTGAAAAGACGTTCTAATGTCTTGACCGCTATTATCATATTTACGTCTTTTGACGTTCTAATGTTCTGAGTGGTTAAAGAACAAAAACGTTAAGAACAAAGAACAAAACAATTAAAACATGATTTTCACACAAAAATAAAATAATGAATATTTACTGCAAATCAGTGTGACTCCTGCTGTTGCCTTTCAGAGACCAGTTAGGAAATGCGCGGCTTTACCTTGGCAAGTGTCACTCTCATGTCATTTCGCAACAAAATCTGTTCCTTTTCCTTGTTTTTATGTCCAGCATCCTCGAAAAGGATTGCTCGCAAAGATATGTTGTAACTAACGTATGAAAATCTACAGAGCTTTCTTAGTAATAACTAGGTACGTTACCATTTGTTGACACCAAAACGTTGTTGTTCTGAAGAGTTGCTGTTGAACTTGGCTCCGCTAAATTTCAATGATTTCATCGAGGTATTTATCATTGACATATGTTGTTTCAAAACTAAACGTAAACGGCTGTCTCACCCATGCTGGTTGTGACTCTTGTAGTGAAGTATCCGTCGAGAGTCTTTGAAAGCTCATCTAAGTGTGTGAAAATTGCTTGCTTCAGTAACGCAGGTACCGAAATGTCTCCGATTCCAGATACATCTTCGATCTTACATATACAGTCGTCTAGCAGGGGAAAGTTTGCGAAGTTATCGTTCTCTGTTCGTCGTTTCCATAACGGTAGCTTTTTGAAAAGCCTTCGGGTATTCTTCAGCTTCGATGATGTTGACTTCACCGCCCTGCATCTATTTATTCAGATGATTGAGACCTGCGAATATATCATATGAGTCAGGTGTGTGTCTTGACTTCCGCCGAACCCACGAAACTGACTCACCGAACCCCTGGGGTTCAATCGAATCCAGGTTAAGAACCACTGGTCTAGACGATCTAGTCCTAGCATTACAGCGAGAAAAACAGATGGATACAACAGAGGGTAGTACCCAAACTCTCTCATGTAAAGGTATCCTATAAACTTTTTTCACCCCTTTTCAATATCATTTAAGTGTATGGCATCTTCGGGTCCCCAAATTACCGTGCCACTCTCGAGAATGCTGAGAGCCAGAGTTAAAGTAAAGCATTTTTATGACTGCCGAATTAGTAAAAGATTTTGCGGTGCAGATTTACAAAACCTAGCATTCGGATGGCAGTGTTGCACACCGAATCGACATGAAATCAAAAAGTGATTCATAAATCCTTCATTAAAGTAGAGTGTATGCTTTGCCATTGTAAAGCACATAATTGTACACTTTCCGTAATCAAAATAAAGTTTATTTCGATTTATACCGATTTGTAAATGAATGTGAATAAGCAGGCGAATACCAGAACATCCTTTGGACAAAGGAGTTTTTCTTATAAAGCTACGTTTCTTTATAATATGCTCAATGAAAATATAAAAACTATAGGTTCGTTGAATCTATTCAAGAAAATGGTCCAAAATTCCATACTGGCTGAGAGTGGTGATGTTTATTGGATTGCCCATGTCGTGGCTTCTGTCGTGAATCACCTTAGGAGCCCCATATTCGATGTGATCCATGTGTGTATGTATTATGTACTTTACTTATTTGATTAAATATAATTGTAAAGCTGCTCATCTTGACACAGGAATTCCCTAGTGAGATGAGCAGCCGAGGAAAAAAAAAATTAATAAATAAATAAATGTAGTCCTCTTTCTTCGTTATTAAAGCAGATCTTGAAGAGGCTCAGATTATACAAAGGAGAAAATACAGACTACTATCTCTAGAAATTTTTTGATAGCTTTTCCAACTACATACCTCGTGAAAAGGGGGTTAAAGTTTTTAGGGATAGCCAATCTTCTCGTCGAAAGGGCATTGCCTCGACACGGCAACGGTGCATCAATCAAAGATAAGGTACTTTACAACCGATCAGTTCGCCAGCGGGTCGGGTTTGACCCTGGTTTTGTAAAATGATTGATTGAACCAAAGATATTAGAAGAACGAGATGTGCTATGAGCAGTTCATACTGTATGGAATTGTTTTGCCCAGTGTCGCCGGTTTTGTTCACCAATACTACTGCACACCTTCGCTTACGCTAAGGACGTATCGTTTCAGTTGGCACTAATACATAGAACAGATTTCTGTGCGTACACGTCCCGATAGTATTCAAAGTACCCTAATTAGGTAGTACTCCGCCTACGGTCCGGCGGCCAACATAGCATAGCTCGTTCTTCTAATATCTTTGGATTGAACCAAGACCATTTCCAACCCCTGTGAAAGCAAATTAAATTAAATCTGTATGAACTCTTAATATACAGGTGTATCGGCAAGTACCCGACAAATTTTAACCAGCGATTCCTGAGCATATATGGAGTAAAAAATGTTACAGCCACTTTGATGTTCGGTAACTTTTTTTTTAATAAAATTATTCATATTTTCACCACATGTCACCACTGTTTTATCCTTTGTCAGAGTTTGAAAACCCATCTGGCAATATTTTATTCGAGTTTCGTTGAATAATGTACATATGTACCTACATTGGCGCGCTTTTACAATCACAACGAAATGGCACGGCACCATTCGTCTCATTTTCAACTATCTAGTGTGTACGAAAGAGCGAAGACGCTTTTTGAGATACTTGCTAATAATAGCTGTTGAACACGAGAAGCAATGCCAATGACAGTGACAGCAAAGTGCCCATAACATTTTTTACTCCAAATGTGCTAAGCTGGTTAAAGTTTGTCAGCTACGTGCCGATACACCCTGTATATATACCTACCATCTTACTAATTAGATAATTACATAAATGCCATGTTAATAAGTCAAGTTTTTTACTGTTCTGACTTACCTTACACAATATTAAGTGCCGCATATTAGTTACACCTCGTTTACAGGTAAGGGGACTAGTATTAAAAAATATATATTATATTTGTACCTACCTACTTTCTTTCAGATTGGAAGATTCTTTTCATTTTACCCTGATGAAAAACCGTAATTCAGAATTGAAATGCTGATTAAAATGGCTGTTGTTATTTTCAGCGACAAGATCTGAATAGTCTGGTACTTACCAACCTTCCTCTTCCCAAACTCCTTCCTGCTTCTTTCAATCTTGCAACATTCCTCAAATTGTGCTTGCCATAGCCCCCATTTCTCCTGGCTGTTTGGACTCTTGCGCAGTATAATATAAAATAGGGTATTTCAATTGAAAATCCAATAATAATGATAAAAAATTTATTTCTTTTAAAAAACTTTTTGATCTAAATAATACTTTTAATAAATTATTTTATTTAAATAAATAAATAATAATTCTATATTCAATACAGTAGTATGGCAATTCAATATATTTTTTAAATAAATAAATAATGAACTATGAAAATAAATACTTAAAACTATTAAATAAATGCATTTTAAAAGCTAAATTATTCTATAATACACTGGATATATTAAAATATTGTGACACTTTTTTACTATTTGTTAATTTGTGTACTTTTTTTAAATTCACAACATGTACACAGTTTTAAATTTGAATCCAATTCGATAACCAATCAATCAACAAAATCAATCAATCAAATTCAAAGAGTTTACCAATCAATGAACGAGTCAATCAATCATTCAATCAACAATTCAATCAATCAATCAACGATTCGTTCAATCTACGAATCAATCAATCAATGATTCGTTCAATCTACGAATCAATCAATCAACGATTCGATCAATCAATCAATGTTTATTCAATCTTAGAATCAAACAATCAGTGATTCATTCAATCTAAGAATCAATCATTCAATCAAGGAGTCGAATTTGCAATTCTTAGATAAAATTCATACTAGAATTTCAACTAGAAAAATTATACATAATTAATTACATTAATCATACCTAATTGAGGCAGTCAGCGCAGAAGTGGCGTATCCCACAAAAAATAATTTTTAAACAAAGTTAACAATAAATTGGAAGGGTCTTTAATTGATATGTTTTATGAAATAGAAATGGATAGAACCAAAAAAAAAAAAATTAAACCTGAATTCACGTTTCTTGTTGCGACTTTCACTTGAACCACCCACAGATTTTAAAACTTATGCAATTATATGCCTCTTTTGCGTTGACAAATTATTGTCAAACTATTGAAAATTGTTAATTCTTAAAAATAAATAAATATTATTTAAATTGTATTAACTAGTTACAACTCCATAATAACCGCTAAAACATATATCTACTGAAACTTAAATTCAAATAGAGTGTAATGTAAAATTGTCTTCTCTCTAAAAGAGAAAACATTTTACCAACAATTTAATATTTTGCATACCTAATATGATTTTATCTAATGATGGAATTAATCTCAAATACTACAAAGCATCAGATATTTTCAAGAATAAAATAAATCGATATATTATGTTACTTTTCAAGACAGAATCTCGTCAATCGGTAAAACCCTGTATTAATATTATATTGACTAAATCCGTCATCTCAGTTAGCGATACTTGTGAGCACGGTTAACAATTGATAAGAAATATTCCACGTAGATTTGTTTACACAAAGTTCCCGTGAGCACTTAGGCCATAGGTCCATTGTGTAATCTCTCATTTTACCTTAATCCTTTAACAACAACCCAGTCCATTTAATAAAGTTCACCAGGGTTGTCATTGGGTATGTGGCTATGTCTTCTGGTTCTACTGTATGTCTCCCCAGGTATCTAAGCCTAGTTCCCACCAGGGCAGGACATTGGCACCATAGGTGAATTGGAGTCTCTTCATCCTCTTCACATTTCCTTGCATCTGTTGGTGTTTTCCACTCCCAATATCTGCATGTGTCTCCTGAGATGACAGTGTCACGATAGTAGTCCTACCAGTTCCCTCATCTAGTAAAGACGTCATTAACTAATTAACACAATTTTTAGTATCAACAAGTTAGTATATACGAACTGCTAAAGCATATTAATGTTAGTATTACAATTCGAAATATTCGTAGCTGTTTGATTTTCAATGTCAAATCTGTCAATCTATAGCGAGATCCACCAGTGTTGCCGTCGTAAAATGGTTTCTTATTTATTTTATGTCAATATCGGCTTGGATCTGGACAGCGGAAACATGCTCAGAATATCAATATAAAATATGGACGAAGGTATGTTCTGAATTTTACCACATTGTACAAATTTGGTACTAATTAATCTCTGAAAATCATTTAAAAAAAACCTTTTTTCATCATCATTTTGTCAGCTCCTTCTTCAAACTTATCTTTTATACCACTATTCGCCTTCATTCATTATTGTTCTTACCTCTGTTTATTCACAATCATTCATCATTCATCCGTTCCTATCCTCACTGGCTCACATGTCTGTGATCTAAATAATTTTATTACCTTCAAAATCTTTTCCTTCAAACCTTTCTCAATCTATCCAATACGATTTTCTCTTTCGAATTCTAAGTTTCAGTATTTCGTAAATAAATAAATAAATAATCTAACATCAACTAAACATAAATACTATAACAATATTTTATTTGGGTTTCATTTGTTTATCCCGAAATTCGTGTGACTAGGATAAATCTAATTGATTTGTGACAATAATTAAAATAAATAATTATTCTTAAATACGAAATAAATAAAAGCGTCACGGTAATTAAATGACATCTGTTGACCTTTTGGGAAAGTGTTGAACAATTATTTAAACTTAATAATGTCTTTTTTCTTCTTCGTCTTCTGGGAAATCTGGTATGGAAGATCTCTTTGATTAAAGTGAGTCAAATTCAGACACGTCACTTCCCTGTAAAGAGATAATAGTTAGAAAATGATTGACTCGATGTATTATATTAATCAGGCAAATTAATTAATCGAACCAATCAATCAATCCACTCTATCCAATCAATCATTTGAATTAATTATTTTTCTATCATTAGAATCAATTGTTTGAATCAATCAATCTTAACTATTATTTGAATTAATCATTTTCATCCATCATTAGAATCAATTATTGAAATCAATCCCAACAATCATTTGAATCAATCAATTGAATCAATGATTTGAAAAATTATTTGAAAGGATAATTTGAATTAATCATTTGAGTGGAACATTTAAAAAAAATATTGGGTGAATCATTTGAATCATTCATTTTTATCGAAAATTTTGAGTGAATCATTGGAGTAAATCATTAGAGTTAATAATTTGAGTGATTAATTTGAATGATTCACTTGCATGAATCATGTGAATGAATCATTTAAATGATCATTAGAATGAATCATTTAAATGATCATTAGAATGTATCATTTGAATGAATCATTTAAATGATCATTAGAATGTATCGTTTGAATGAATCATTTCAATGAATCATTTGAATGAATTATTTGAGTGAACCATTTGAATGAATCATTTGAATGAATCATTTGAATAAATCGTTTGAATGAATCATTTGAATAAATCATTTGAATGAATCATTCGAATGAATGTATTGAATGGATTAATTGAATAAGAAACATAGATCAACCAATCAATCACTCAAATCATTCAATCAATTGTTACAGTCAATCAAATCAATCAATCTAATTTAAAGAAGCAGTTAAATCAATAAACCGAATCATTCAAATCAAATTTACCATATCAGGTTTGTAGAGATGAACGTGTGGCAGAAGGAAAGTTGAGCCCAGATCTCTTTCAGCCATCGTGTTGGCTTCCTGGAAATAAATTAAAGTAAATTTTTTTACTGAACAATAAAAATGAATTTTTTTACAGATAAGCCTATATTTTAAGGCTCCAAAACTCATGATTGCAATGATATTATGAGCTGAAAATAAGAGTTGCTTGTTTTAGAAATTCCACACAGAAAAAACTGTGTAAATTTCATGATGCCAGATCTCATTATTCAAGTGATTTTAAGAGGGGTTCTCAAACAGATACTTCCGCATACATGTAGTATAATTTTTTTTTAATCGTGGAATTAATCTTAAATACTACAAAATATCAGATACATATCTCCTTCATGAATGGAATAAATCGAAACACTATGTTACAAGACAGAATCATGTTGTATTGAAGATTGTACAATACAGTATTGTTTCACGAGGTCTAGCAAGTATGATCAATACTAAATTGACTAAATCTGTCGTCTATGGTCAGTTAGCCATATTTGCGAGAAGGCTCAACAATTGATAAGAAATATTTCGACGGTGAATAGACAAATTTTATTGCAGCCTCCAAAGCGTCCGATGCTGACTTATTAATGAACGGAATTGAACTAACGAAGCTCTTAGAATTGAAATAATTCGTTAACGTGGTAATTTGAATCCGTTTGGGTCAATGATGCAACATTTGCTCACTTAATAAGTTGTGAATTAACTCCCTTTTTAGTTTCAAAAAGTAAATGCGGACTGCCAATACCTATTTAGGTAAGTATTTTAATTGAACATTGCCAATTTGTTAATATTTTTACGTAACTTTATGACGTTTGATGTTTCAGAATGTCAATTCATAAATAATACCTCCAGTGTTGTCAGCTTATAAAGAGATATGTCGACTTCTTAATTATGGCGTTACCAATATCGGTTTGCCTGTCAACAGCACGACCGTGCTTGGCAAATCAGTATAAAATCATTGGTAGTTACGCCTTTCGATCCAATATTGTAAAGTTATCAATTTCACTGTGCTAGACCCATAACTAGATATTTTCTGAATTAACTGAATTTTACCATGTTCAAATGCCTTGTATAATTTTTAATCTCTGAAAATCATTTGAAAAATCTGATTTTTATCATCAATTTCACCAGTTCCTTCTGACTCATCTTTTTATTAAGCTTTTTTGTAAAGATATTGTAACCATTTATAGATTATGGTTGAACTTACATGCTGAGTGTAGTGCGCTGAAGACTTGTTGGATCCTGTGGTACTTCTCATCATCTTGGTGACCGGTTTCACCATGGTACCATCGAAGGATCTAGCCTCCGACATGGTCCTGAAATGGAAAAAATTTAGGTTTAATTTCATTTAGTTACAACAACGATTTGGGCTGACAGAATTCATTTCATTGATACGTTTCCGCATGACAACTGTTGTGAAGTCTGCATACAACGAGTTAATAAGTATTACTGCAAAGATGCGTAACTTTGCATCATTTAGAAAAAGTTTTATTGTTTTTGAACATCTTAAAGTGATTACCGCAATACAAAATTTAAAAAAATCACATTTTATAACAGGGTTTTATTTTGATATGTTTTGTCAGTTTTGGTGGAATTTGTCTGGCAAAATATATGATGTTTTCTCTGGAAACACAAACTACTATACGAAACGGCTTTTGATATTAGCTCAAATGAGGCTATGATTAAAATATTCTGCAATTCATTCCGCTGACCAAGTAAGTTACTACAAGTACTAAGGTATGAAATGTGAAAATTACAATATTTTTTGAGATACATGAGTCGTCGAATTGCAAAACCCGTTCTGGAATTTTTCGGAAATCTATATTAGAAACCACAAAAAAATATTTGGAAAACTTTGTGTATAAAAAGAATATACCTTTTTATTATCAACATATTATTTTTTCAATATTTTGCGAAAAATATTAATAATTTATTTAATTACTAGCTGTTCCTCACCACGCATTGCTGTGGCTCAGTCTATCTGTGCAGATAGAGAAACATTAGTGCGTTTTGCTTTTACATCCAACAGATGGTGCTCTTTTTCAAAAAAAGAATGCTTTTACCTGTCACAGGTGACATCTATATAATATGGGTATATAAAAGCACACCTATATTCAAATGCAAAGTTGTGTCAAAATTTCAAAGCAATCGGTGAATATCTTTCTGAGATTTAAGATTTTGAACAAACGAATATTTACATTTTTATTTATATGGATTGATTGAAGACAATATAAGCTATTCTTAAACGAAAATTTGAAACAGAAAAAGATACGGTCACATCTAGGTTCATGTCCTAGACCAGAGGTTCCCAAACTTTTTTGCCCCGTAGACTACTTGCCAAAAATTTTTTTTTCCGTAGACCCCCTGCCTGCTGAATATTGAATTTTCCTAAAACTATTAACGTCCCCTGTGATAATCATTTATTTTTATCGTAAAAAGATTCCCTTCCCTTGCCTGTCCAACAACCGGGTGGCGGTATAGTTCCTCTGTCTTTGCATTGTGCAGACAGGGGCGCCCTTGTGAGGTATTACACCAAATGAAAATGAACCAGAATAAGCAACGGAAATTTCTTTCTGTAGCTGGCCCTACAGAACTGCCCCTTAAGTTCTTTGTCAGTGCTTATTCCGGTCAGTTCTTCTTGTCACAAGATATCAAATTCTTCAACGTTCCATTTCCATAGTCAAAATGTCCTCAAACTTAGTTTTGAAGTCTGTGTGAAGTGCATTTAATGTTGAACGTCATTATTACCTTGGACGTTTTTCAAAAACAAGTTGGAGAATTAGGAAAATTCGCGGCTTCCATTGTGCAATGTTTTGCTTGAATATATTAATTCTGACGAGAAAAGGAACGTAGACTCTATTTATATACTTCAATTAACAACTTTACGAAATATAAAAATACAAATATCAAATAAGTAATTTCTCAGTCTATTTGTGTTAGGTCTATTGTGTCATTTACGGAACTCTAAATGTTGACTTGAGTTAAATGGGGGTCCGCTCATATGTACCCCCATTTGAATCTCGTGGACCCCCAAATTTTTTTCTCGCTGACATAGACCCCCCAGCAATCCGATATCGACCCCTGGGGGTCGATATAGACCACTTTGGGAATCTCTGTCCTAGACCAATGATAATAGACCAATCTTTTTCTTCTGCGGGCCACATTCATATGTTTGTAAAGCTACGCGGGCCGCAACACTATACTGGTATGACAAAAAATATCATGAAACCCACCACCCCCTGTTTTTTTGGCAACACTGTGACTGTGACGCATTTAACTTTGGAGCTGTCAAAAATTTATGTGTTGCCACAAGCATAATTATTTGCGCGCATATTTGTCTGTCAAATCTTTGTTTTTTGGAGATAGATCTAGCGTGTGCAGTAGCAACACTCTTATACCAGATCTGATGTTGACAAGACAACGACTATCCTCTTCAGGTTTCAATGTCTGTACGTCAAAGTCGCAACTAATCTCAAATTAACGTGATATAGAATGCCAGATTTTGTAAACCATGTTCCTGATATTAAATGTATTGAGGGCCGCACAAAATAGTTTGGCGGGCCGCAGGTTGAGTATGACTGTCCTAGACCGTATCTTTTTCTGATTTTTCTGTTTCAAATTTTCGTTTAAGAATCGCTTATATTGTCATCAATAATTATATATTACAATTTGAGATTTTACTCATTAAGATATTCTAAAAATGAAATAATAATTTATATCTTTTCATTTTAATTCAAGCATTTTTTGTGAATGTATCTGAACCAGCAGAAATTTTGTAGGTTTTGCAAGTCGACGACTCAAATATTTTCATAGGCTATACAATTTTTTTTTTTTGATTAGTATGATTATAACGTGCTTTGTATTTTTATAAATGACATTGCCTGCAACAGCTAAATTGTCATCCAAAGCTAAAGTGTGAGCTATTAAATCAATAATAAATTTTGGAAATAAAGAGAAACTAGTCTTACAGTTCGCCGATTCTTCTTTCTGCATCAGTCCAATCATTGAGGTCCTCTTGACTGAAATTAAATGAAACAGCATCAGTTTATTGATAAATTATTCTGAAATGTCACAAATGTGCGGTACATGACCAGAGATATGCAAAATGGGTACACAAAACCATTTGAAATGAAAAATGGAAATGGGTCAAAACTTTTCCATTTGAAAATGCAAAATGCAAAATGGTTTTTAGAAAAGCATTTCAAATGCAAAATGCAAAATACTTTATTTTCAAAATGCATTGAAAATGCAAAATGGTTTCTCAGGTCAAACAATTAAAATAATTATAGAATTTTTAAACAATTTTGACATTTAATAATGGACATCAATGTAGAACAAACATATTACATGATGGCAAATCCAAAAACACCACGACTACAGATTATGAATCCACAAAAAATTTGCACGGAACTAATGATGCCAATGGAAAAACATAGAAACTGCTATCAAACATTTAATATTACAGCGTCATGGCCCCATGTTCAGTATTTGAATCAGTATTTTTTTAATGATATCACTCAATTGCCAGGGCTCCTACCAGGGAGCAACTTGACAAATGTAAATTATCTCTCATAGCGAGGTTGAGGACCGACTGATATTTGGGGCTTATGAAAAAAAGATGAGTGGAGATAGTAGGAAGAATGTTGCAAAAATGCATTTAAAATGGAAAATGCATTGAGAAAAGCATTTAAAATGCAAAATGGTTTTTAGAAAAGCATTTAAAATGCAAAATGGAAAATACCCATTTTGCATTTTGCATTTCCATTTGAAATGGATTTATTTGAAATAAAGCACATCTCTGTACATCACACACATGCACAGATGATCTATAATATTGACAGAACTGTGACAAATGATGCATTTTATTTAACCTGTAAATTATTAGGAAACCGAATTTGGTCTCAAACATCATATTATGACGTTATGAATGCAGGTAGCCAATAGTGTACCAGAGCTACCATACATTATTAAAAGTTAGATATATCTCATCCTCTCATGCGAACATTTGTGATTTTTTTATGTCAGAAAGAGAACGAAATGATGTTCCTTATTGCATTTGGAATATTTATAATCGATTCAAAGGAAAAAATCCTAAAAAATTACAAAGTGCATGATTACAAATTGGCGGAATTATTCCGCTGACCGTTAATGAATGAATTGGTTTTGTTGGGACAGAGAGTTCGATAAAGGTAACAACAGATGGCAGCACTACCAATAATGCATTTTATTGAATGACCTGATACAAAACATACATTACATTTACTGAAGTGTCACAAAAAATTATGCATTACATTGAATGTACAGTCACAAATGATGCATTATATTGAATGAACTGTAAAAATTTTTCATGCATTACTTTATTTATTATGTTGAATGAACTGTCATTAATAATTCAATGAATTGTCACAAAAAGTGATGCATTATATTGTCTGAACAGTCACACATAAGGAAGTATGTATAATATTGACTGAACCTATAAGCCTTCCTAAGGGAGTTGAACTGAGACTGCATGTCTAGTGTTCCCAAGGTATGGGACTTTGTGATCGAGGAGTTGTCATCTGGGATCTCCTGCATTTCCTGTCTCTCTTGTCTCTCGTGTCTCTCTTGTCTCTCTTGTCTCTCTTGTCTCTCTTGTCTCTCTTGTCGCTCCTGTCTTTCTTCCGTTACTGTTGTGGAAACCTTGAAACCGGCAGACACTAGCGCTCCTGAAATTTAAAAAAAATAATTGTTATTCTTTTTTGACATGAATTCTTCTTCTCTGACCAATGAAGATAGTTGTCAAAAGGAAATATCAGAGGAAATTCAATAAGAAGAAAATATAATCAAATTTAAATTAAAGATTTTATGAAAATATGTGATTAATTTATACAAAAAAACAAGTTTTTTTAAATGTATGAGGATTGTATTAGGACTTAGGTAAAAACCATAAATACATAAATCTCTAATGCACAGTGTAGGCATGCTGAGTCTGTTATACAGGTATTTCAATGGAGCCTGCTCTAAGGAGCTAGCAAAGTTGATCTCCTGTATACAAGAGCACGTAAGCGAAACTCGACAGACACAAGTGGAACACCTGTTCACTGTAATCGACGTCGGCTTCATGAGAATGGGTCATATTTTTATGTTAGTCAGCTTGCTTGTTTTTCCTTCTTCATATTTAAGTCTCTTCAAGACTCGCATCTCATTCATACCTCTCAAGGATGCCCAATCGGGCGTTGATATAGTTCCCTTGTCTTTACACCGTGCAGACAGGGTATTGAGGTAACAAAAAAAAGTATAATAGTAAATGAATAAAACAAATAAATAATTAGATTTAAATTATTACCAGTTGAATACTTTGGCATCGTTTTGCTCATACTGTAGGAAGATTCGTTACTCTGTTTCCTTCTGGCAATCTGAAATGAGTAGTAAATATCAGAATAAATTCATTAAAACTAACACAGAGAGGCCATTGTAAAGTATGAAAATAATAATTCAAGGTGGTTAAGAGCCTGGTTAGTGTCATGTCTGGCTTGCAGTCAGACGGATTGAGTTTGCTCCTCACAGCGGGTAACTGATTTCTCCCTTTTCAACATAAGAAGTGCTCGGTGAAAACGTCTACTTAACTATAAATCTGAGGGTTTATATGACACATAAAACTAGTTCTATCTCCTTTCCTATTACAGTCAGACATATAATAAAAACAGATTTAGAAAGAGAGAACAATAAGATTTCCTTTTGCATTTAAAAGTTTACCCTGGACTCTTCCATATAATTAAAAATAATTGTATTAAACATAAAACCGCCGAACAGTTCACCCGGTCAAGATTTAGCAATTTTTATATGAAATTGAAAAAGTGAAGAGACACATAAAACTAGTTCTATCTCCTTTTCTATTATAGTCAGACGTATAATAAAAACAGATTTAGAAAGAGAGAACAATAAGATTTCCTTTTGCATTTAAAAGTTTACCCTGGACACTCCCATATAATTAAAAATAATTGTATAAAACAGAAAACCGCCGAACAGTTCACCCGGTCAAGATTTAGCAATTTTTATATGAAATTAAAAAAGTGAAGAGACACATAAAACTAGTTCTATCTCCTTTTCTATTATAGTCAGACGTATAGTGAAAACAGATTTAGAAAGAGAGAACACTAAGCTTTCCTTTTGCATTTAAAATTTTACCCTGGGTACTCCCATATAATTAAAAATAATTGTATAAAAGAGAAAAACGCCGAACAGTTCACCCGGTCAAGATTTAGTAATTTTTATATGAAATTAAAACAAACATCCAAGTTTTTAGTTTCGTTTATACGAAATAAATAACGTGGTTAGTAAAGTTTATTAGAAAAAAACCATTAGTAAGCGAATTTAATAACTTTAGATGTTAGAAAAGAAATTCAATGAAAATTAAATAGATTTTCCTACGTGATCATTGCTTCCCATTCCTGCGTCCAGATAGTTGATCAGTTTTGATTCGTTGCTCATCTCATTTGATGTTTTGCGTTTTCCCCCGCTGCTACTGTCCCTGAAAAGATAAATCATAATCATTGTTATTTATTTTTAATGATAAATTTTAAGACATCAGTTATAACGCTCATCAAAAATACAAAAAAAAGCTAGTCAATTTACAAAAAGTCGAAGGCTCAAGATTTAGCCACAATATTTGAAGTAACAAATGTTAAAAAAAAATGACGCCATCGGCCAATTACCAACGTTAAGGCGATGCCATACGTAGTAATGAAAAATCATGTGTTTTTGGTTTGAAAATTTAGTCGCCTAGAAATGTTTCAGATGCTTTAATTAAATACTGCGAGTAGAATACATCTTGGCCTTTGAAATAATCGAGTATTTTTTAGATAAGTCTTTTTATAAGCCCAGAAAAATATAACGTAAAGGCCCATGAAAACTGCTTTAAAGTTCAAAATCTCCTAATTACGAACCCATTTTCGGTTATGATTTTATTGTATAATGTGGCAAATTAAGTTATTTATAAAATGATCAGAAAAATATTAAATATTTATGCCTGAACATCCCACAAAATAAAATAAAAGGCACTTTTTGGCCATGTTTATTTCTTGCATAAATCAAAACAGGCGGATGGTGTTAAGCGGGAATTTAAACCTTATCGCCATCTACGTAAGGGTTGTTATTGATAGCGGCTCAATTTAAATTATTACACGACGTAGTGCATCGCCTTAAGAAAAATTGAGTTTTTCATTTTATTATTATTTTTTTTAACATTAAGTTCACACAGGATGCAGTGTAGAATCGTCGCCCTAGTGATTAATTGTCCAAATTACCAATAACTAGCAAATTGTTCAAACTCCATTTTAAAACTATAAATAAAGTATCAAAAACCATAATTGGTCACTTTACTAAGGACGGGTTGTTTCGGAGAATTTGAACAATTCTTCAAATTTCAAAGTTAATTTTCAAGTTCTGTGAAAGATTTTTTCAAGTTCTGTTATTATTTCAGTCCTGTCACGTAACTAGCCTATAATGATATAATAACAGAACTTGAAAAAGACTTTCACAGAAATGAACGTTGAAATTTGATGAATTGTTCAAATTCAGTGAAAACAAAATTACTTAAGCTAATGTAACCTGTATATTTATATAAATAGCTTCATCTTACACGCCTATTGTAATGTTTCATTGAAATATAGTAAAGTATTAACAGGATTTTTATGAATTTCAATTGCATCCGTAATTAGGCATGCTCTATGTGTTTTGGGTCTTCTTCTTGGACTAAGCTCAATTGTTCTTAGTATCCGATAATTGACGGCTACACCAAACCTAAACGCAAAAAACATCTTAAATTATAATGTATTACAAGCTCTTAGAGGATTGGAGTTGACGATACGGTGTAATATCTACATAGATAAGCATAAACTTCACTACAATCTTTAGACGTCTGCCCTGATGATGTACACTGTAATGCTGTCCGAAACGTTGGCTAAAGAAGGAGGTAGTAGTAGCTGCAGAGTAGGCACTAACCTGGTGTCCATTGTAAGGGGTGCAGCAGTGGGCGCGGGGCAGTACTTGGCGCGGGGGATCATCAGTGTGAAAGGTTTTCCCTTCTCTGGGGTCTCCTGCAAGGACAGCCGCTTCGAAGACTTCTGGCTCACCTGGGATATCTTCTGCAAAGTTAATTATTATTTAAATGAGTAGGATTTTTCTAATGTTGTCCCTCGCAGGAGCGCTCCTGTCTGTAGGGGCTGTAAGAAGGGTTTTATTAAGAGGTTCAGGTTATGTGAAGGAGGAAAAACAGATGCCAGTAGCTTGTTCCACGTGCAAACCGTCTTACACAAAAACGAAAGGAAGAATCAACACATTCTCATGAAGACAACATCAACTGTTCAGCTCATGTTTGTCGAGTTTCGCATATGCGCGCTAGTGCCCAGGAGATCAATGCTGCTAATACCTGTAGAATAGACTCAGAATGTCTCCATCGTCAATCAGACAAATCATCCTCCTTTGCACAGAATCAAGTATATAATAACGTATAATCGATGTTTGTAATCAAAAAAAGATTTTGGAAATTTTTTACTTCCAACGAACACAGCAATAGTTTACCTTGGCAGGAATATAAGGCAGGGACGCGTTGTGAATGCTACTCCCCTCTCCACCGGAATCATTACCTCTCTCTTGGATGAGAGCTCTTTTGTCTAATGTCGGGTGATGTTTAGAAGACTGGACGCTTCCCTGAAAAGGCATAAATAAAACAAAATGGTTATAATTCATTGTTTACCAGTTATTTGGCGTTTGATGGAATCACCGTAATAAGAACCTGGACATTAAACCAAGCATTGATATGAAAGATAGAATGTGAATATAGTATTAGTGTAACCTCAAAAAACACTGGACAGAGAGGGAAACTAATTAAGATTTGGATCCCTTTTAGACGTAATCAGACAGGATTGGGTCTTTGAAACATTAGATTCGATGAGATTATTTTTACCCCAGGAGGAAATACTCTCGAGATAACCGTCCATTCTCTGCTTCAAAGCCCTCCGAGCCGTTGGAGTTTGTGTGCCCTTTGGGGGCTTGTCAAACAAAAAGCTATCATGAACTGTACTGTCATCCGCGTAACAATGAATCGGTGCACATGTCAAAAGGTCATTGATGTGCAACAAAAACAATGTCGGAGACAGAACCGCATTATAGAGTGCGAGGAAGAGGTGAAACCGTCAACAATGATAAGCGATAAATGCAAGATAACCGAGGCCCGCCCTGAGCCAAACGGTGCCTTGCACTAGTAAAAAGCTCAAGGGCACTGTGTTAGGTGTTAGGCGTTATCTGCATCTTAGATCCTTGGCACCTTGGTAAGTCGGCGCCTGGAGTGGACTGCTCCAATTGTACCTGCGTAGGGCCGGCCCTGAAGATAACCTAACTCATAACTAAGAGAAAACTGATTAATGAAGTCCGTCATGCGAATGCTGTATTCCAGAGTGCTGGGTGATAAATATCAAATTGAAGCGTACGCCACAAGAAGAATAAAAATAATCGCTTGCTAAATAAAGATCACAGAAGCTGATGAAGGTTAATAAATAGAAGTATGTTTTGTTACCTGGTGAGGAGCCATGCAAGTGTTCATGATTGGGTTGGGGCGAGTGCGTCTTCTCCTGGCGCAGCCCATCACCAGGCAAAGCATCAGCACCAACAGCAGCAGGGCTCCGAGAGTAGATAGAGAAATCAGAATCACTAGAAACATACATTAAATCATTATTATTAAAAATGAAATTTTGCAGCACCCCTTAACATAACGAACGGATTCCAATATTTGAAACGGAGAAATTAGAAACACGTCAAACGCATGCCAAATACTCCTCTTAGCACTTATACTTACTCTTAGCACTTACACTTAGCCAAGTCCTCCATGTTTTAAGGAAGGAGGATTTTAAATAATATTGTCACATTATTCTTAGTTAGTCTTTCTCAAATTTTTTTTTCCTCTGTTGCCAAAACAGCAGTCTAGTCAAGGGAGTGCGATTTCTAAATGGATGACATCAAATATCCTAGAATATTAATTATACGCCCAATCCCAGTAAAATATTAACAATATTTACTTGTATTGTCTGGCAATTTTGGCTAGTGTAGCACGCTGCCATCAGAAGAATGTATGAGAAATATCAAAAGTTGGAGATATTTATAATCATTCTACAGTATTTATTGACAATTACCATATTATTAAAACAGGTTTTCTTTATGTATATTTGACTCACCCTTGAGGTTAACCTGACAGGTGTCTCCGGCATACCATTGGAAGCACTCGCAAAGCGTGGAGTCATCTCTGTTGTAGCAAGTGCCGTGGTAGTGGCACTTCTCGCAGCCCACTGCTTCAGCTGGAATTATAAAAGAAAACAACAGTGAACCAATAAGCTAAAGCACAGTTCTTTAGTCAATTTCAGGAGGAAGACATCATTGCAGAGGCTGCGCGAAGAGAAACTTGGTGTGCAATCGACCAAAGTTACGCAAAAAAACCTTGGAAACATCTAATCCAAGTAATGAGATTAAAATCAGTTTAACCTTTTCTATGTGGCTGTCGCATATATGCTATTCATCAGCGACTATTCGCATTTGTTATCCATGAAGTCGAAATGTGCCGTGCGATAAATCGCATTGAACTAGAGGAGCTTACGTTGATTTTTGCGAAGTTTTCCGTATTTCCATGCATGAAAATCAGCAACAATACACGAAAACATGTGATTTTGACCCACAATTCCAAAGGCTCTTAATTTCTGGTGAGGTTAAAGTGGATTTGTGGTGAGGTTGAGTTGAAGTTCGTGGGTTACCTGAGCACATCCTTCCCGGGTAGAGCGGGTTGGGGCTGAGGTCAGCATAACCCTCTCTGCAGCTGCAGGTATAGGAGGCGCGCAGGTTAAAGCACTCCGCATGCTCCGAGCAGTCGTGGAACTGAACGCTGGCGCACTCGTTGAAATCTGCAAATAAAGATTTTATTCATTTGATGGATGTGTTAAGTTGTATGAGGATGTCTAATAATATCTCAAGTTATCTCATTATGTCTTAAGTAATCTTAGGATGAGCAGCGCACGTCCACCAGCAGGTCCTCCAGGTACTCTCGGCGTGGGCGTCCCCTAGAGTTGGTCCCCTCGGTCATACCCTCCATTATGACATGCAAGAGGCCTTCTTGTCGTATAACATGGCCGATCCATCTTGCACGCCTTTCGGACAAGGTCCTCTATATTCTCATCATATGCAGAAGTCAAAAGAGCCGCACAAGACAGGGAAGAATGGAAGAGGAGATTAGATGAAATTGCTGCAAACCGATCCCAGGATTGAAACCAGAGAGAGAGAGAGAATCTTAGGATGTCTCAGAATGATACAGGTGTTTAATAATATTGCAAATTGTCTTTTGTTGTTTCAGGCAGGGATGGTCGTTAGCCAAATGGTGCCTAGCGCCGGTAAAAACCTTGAGGAGGCTGTGTCAGTTGCTAGGTATTATCAGCGTCTTGGCTCCTTGAGTATTTTGCGCCTTGGTAAGTCGGTGCCCAAAGCGGACTGCTCCAATTGCGCCAGAACAGGGCCGTTCCCGGTTTCAAGATATCCCAGAATGTTTAATAATGTCTCAGGGCATCTCCGGGTGATGCACAATATCTAATAATATCTTCTCAAGATCTTAGTAATAAGTACACTGTCTCGAGTGACTCAGGAAGTCTAATAATGTATAATAACCAGGGCCCTTGGTGACATTCCTAACACAACAAGGTCTGAACAAGCAACAACGCAGTGCAGGTAAGTTCAAAATTTTTATGATGTCCCAAGATGTCTAATAATATCTCATGTTATCTCTTGATGTCTTAGGAGGATTCAGAATGTCTCAAAATGTTTCAGAATATCTCAGAAGGACGTAGTATGTCTAAAAGTGTATCAATATGTTTTGGTATGTTTCAGAATGACACAGGATGTCTAATGATGTTTCAACTTGTCACAGAATGTCCCAGGATGTCTCAAGTTACCCAATAACGTCTCTAGTTGAATCGGTACATTTAAGGGTATCAGAATGACATAGGATGTCAAGAGGTCTCAAAACATCTCAGAATATAACAGACTATAATAAGACGACTCAAGATATCACCAGGTCCCCACTTTCCCAGTCGACTAAGGTAAGAACGCATCGCAGATACGGAATTCTTATACCGGACATTTTTGAATTGTTTTAAATACCTCCGACTTCCAGTTTATCGACCAATTCTCCAGCTGCATACACCTCTGTTCCTCCCAGACTGTAGTTATTGGTCCTAAGATACTTCTCCATCACTTCCTTTAGTCTTGTCTCGTGAGCATTGTCAGATAACTGAAAATAAAACAAAATAATATATTAATTCATTATATTATGACTCGAACGTTGCCAGTTCAGTAAAAAAGGTAGCGCTCGTTACAATTCTTAAAATAAACTGAAAGTTTTTTTATATAAAAATAAAATAATTAAATAAAACAAAGCAGTTGTGCTGATGAATGATGGCAAAAATGCAATGCAATTAATTTTATCAGAGACCTTTTGCAAGTCGTCATTTTTACACAAGTTTTCGAGAAATTTGTCGACACTTCTTTATTGATTTATTGAAGTTATTAACAGAAAATAAAAACAATATATCTTCATAAAGAAGATTGTATGTAGCGGGCGGTTTGGCCCACCTATGTTATTTATGGAAAATCTACAATTTTATTCCGTGATTGATGAAATTTTGCCAACATTCAAAATAAGAGGAAAATTAATGTCTTCATCGGATTGGAAAAAGCTATGCAAAACGACGTCAACTAATATGCTCAAGATACGCTGGTTAAAATCCTTCGTCAACGTGTTGAAACACCGTGTGTTGATAGGATGGAACACATTATAATGCTTATCTCTTCAGTGTATAAGTATAAAACAAAATATCAACCAACCTGAACATAGAAGTCATTAACCACTCCAGTATAAGTTCCTTCCTTAGACGGTATCTTGACAGGGTGGAACCCGTTAACGTGCACCCCATGGTATACGTCCCGAAGGTCGGACTGCATGACCATGCGGTTAATGCCCTCGTGAGCTGCCTGCGCTAGACTCTGGAAGGCGGTGCTGGTCTGGTCTGACAGGGCATCCTGGTAGAGCAGGCGATCGCGGCCGTATCGGGACAGGGCTAGCTTCATCGAGTAGGTGTAGGTCGCTGGAAATTATAATTAAACGTGTATGTTTCAATTATAATTATTATTTAATGAGCAGGCAGCATTCTGCTGATGCTATCATATCTTATTTCACAATAAGTCTGACAGTACGTAATTGAGTTGATTTAAATTTAAAAAATAAGTCAATCCTTTCTTTTCTCTCCAAATAAGACTACAATTGAGCTTTAACCTTTTGAACGCGTTAATTTGCTCCGTTTTATCTATACCCGTACGCGGTACATATTTTCAAATACCTATGCATGCAATTAAATGTCAAATTATAGCATTCTGGCATGATTTATTGGACTATATAGACAGAACAGATTATTCTCCACAGTATGAAAACAAATCCTCGTGTGTCAACACTCTTAGATGTTTATAAAAACAAAAACATAAAATTTCATACAAAGACGTACCGTATCTTTTGAATGTGGTCCCTCCATTCACTCGGCGTCATAAATAAACCACTCTCGGTGTGTGTGTACTTAGCCCACTGTGTTTATAGACACAAAAGGGACACCATGATCACTTATCATTCTTAGTTATGAAAAGTTGTGAATGACAAACTAGTACTAACGCCATCCGTTGACAAAAATGTAAACTAAAGGACTAAAAGGCGCGAAGAGGCACACTTGGTTATCGATTTTTTTTTATGAAATACAATTTTATTTTTGAGAAATTCCTTTAGATGTCAGCATCGTGATAGTTCTACAAATGTCCAAGTGAGCAAGAAATACATTTATGACGAAAGAGAGCGGGAATATCGGCCGTCAAAGTTTCCGTATCAACTGTTGATACAGCCGCGTGTGAGTATAGACTTTTTGCCGTAACAACAGTTGATACGGCCGCGTGCAAAGAGTTAAATTGGTTTGTATTAGTAGAATGGATGACATGTTGTGGAAGTTTGTTCCATGCATCCACTACTCTATTTGCAAGGAAGTGTTTTACTTTACACAAAATCTCATTTGTACAGCATTCAGATTACTTTTGTCCTTCCTCTACCAGTTCCATGTCTTACTGCCATAAAGAAATCCATATACAATGCCGATAGAATAACGATTTAATTTACAATCTTTATAATATTACAGTAGTAGTTCTGTGAACAGTAGAACTGGCGTCCAAAAAAATATGTTTCTATTTTTCTCTTATTTAATTAATCAAAACCAAAATTACCTCTCAAATCATAAATTTTTTAAGTAGGTACTGAAAAAACTACCTAGTTAAATTATAAACATATATTTTATAAAACATTTTTTTAATTTTAAATGGGAAATTAGACGATTTGTCCCATCTATCTCAATGACAATTCCTTTTTTCAACATTATTTAAATTTGAAAAAAGAATCTTTACTGAATCAATAAAACGGTCAGTATCTTAAACCGGAAACGGAATGAACAAAAAAATTTACAGAAATGTAAAAACATTGAGTTAAAACAAGACTTCGCTACGCTCAGACAATTATTGAATAAAATATTGAACTTACGTTTGCATGGCCTGTCAGGGAACATCCTGGCGAAGCCCGGTCTGCAGACGCATCTCATGAGTCCCTGGGTTCTCTGGCACCTCTCGTTCCTGGAGGCCTGGCACTCTGGCTGACATTCCTTACCGTAACCAGTTCCTGGGGACACGGGATTACAATTATTAAACACACTTCAAGCATTCATTGCCAGTTCCGCAAGTGTAAGGATTTATTACCAAGTTCAAGGGTTCAATAATAAAGTCCCTTTGATTAAATATTCTTCCACACAAGAAGATAATAAGATGTGATAGCCTTAAATATTTTACCTTTCGAAAGAGATTGGTATACAATAGGAGCAGCGTAAAAAGTAGAACAACCCTTCCACGTTAAAGCCCGGTTGTTTCACATAAATTCACTTGTTGATTCAGTCATCAAATGGCCAGTTTCATCATTTTGTGCCATTTTTATTTGACAACCATTTCAGATTTTTAACAAGACAACAACTATCATGTCGACTTATTACAATTTGACAGAAAGCTGAAAGGCACCTAGAAGCGAAACAACTGGGCCTTAGTGTGCTAATATTAAAAATATGAAAAATCTGTATTTTTAATTTACTTTTGAAATAATATCTTACCTGCAGGTTTGGCAGGATGGCTGGTCTCCAAGTATGGTGTTCCAGCCAGCAGAATTTCTCCCAACAGCACGTGAGACACTCCATCAGTGCCAACTTCCTCAATCCTCGTGACTCCATTATCTATAAAGTCTCCGTTGTCCACTGGAGGAGCAATGCTGGGACCCTTTCCTCCACCCTGAGACTTGTTCATCACAACAAAGAATGTATTTCCATCTTCTTGTGATGAAGTGTCATTGTTATTCATTGCAATATCATTGTAACTGTTTTCATCGGGTGTAATAATCAGATCTTCTTCATCAGACGATAATGATACATTGTCAAGATTGATGTCCTTTGTTTTCATCGGCATTTCTTGCGCTTGTGTCGGTTCGATTGGCACTTTAGGATATTTAGTTTCCCAGTCTGGTAGGGTTGTTATTGGTATGTGTTTTGTGATTGTCGATACAATTGTAGTTGGTTGAACTAACGTATGAATTTCTGTCACAACGTCTACGACTGTCGAAGTTTGTGTGTTTGTCAAAACAACAGTCTGTGTTGTTGAGCCGACTGCAGGAGTCAAAACGCTTGTTTTTGTTTGTGTCACAGTCAAAGTGTGAGTTAATGTAACGAATCTTGTTGTCATGATTGTCGAAGCAGGTTCGGCTAATGTCGTAGTGTACGTAATAGCTGTCACTTGTTCTGGTCGTTTATCTAAGTAATCGTCTGATTGTTGGATTTCATTGCCAGCGTGATGCACGGGTTTGATGGTATGTTCGTTGATGATATGTTCATTGATTGTTTGTTCATTGATGGTATGTTCATTGATGACTGTATTCTTTTGTGTTGGTACTAGTGGGACTGTGAATTTATGTATCAAAGTCTTGATTGGTTTTCTTGAACCTTCGTCCAAGCTTATCGTGGATGCTGTTTTTATGACTTCTGTTGCTTTCACGGCATTTTCATTGAAGAAGTTTTCTGAAGTTTGAATGACAGAAGGTCGGTAGACAACTGACGGGGCACTTATGATGGTGGGTGCAAGCATGGATTGACTTGGTTGTATAACCATCGTCGGATAAATGGCCGGTTGCACTCTTTCTGGAAGAATTGCACTTGATTGGATCACAGAGGGTACTACGATTCCCACTGCTTCTTCAGGATACATTTCTGGATTCATTATGATTGAATCGACCGTTGTAGGTGCTGTTTTGATAACTGAAGCTGTTTCAACAGAAGAAGGATTGATCATTATCTGTACTGAAGGTTTAGAAGCACTTGCCTTGGTTTCTATTCTTGTAGGATTATTCCAACCAACTGGAGTGGAGCGCGATGGGAAGGCTATCCTCGTTCCAGATGTTGGCTTAGTCCTTATAATAGCAGCAGTTGTGTATCTCGTGTAGGGTCTTGAAGTTATTCTGTAGAAGTCAGTTGGTCTTCTATGCTGGTTCTTTTGCACATTGTAAGAAGGTCTGTAGGTGGACACTTCACTGTATTTATTGTGTTCCTTGTTTGGTTTCGGAGTTGGTGTCTTAGGCGGTGGACCCATACCTTCGATTGTCTCTTCATTGTTTGTCGGTTTGAAACTGTAGTCCATTGTTGGTGGTGGAGGAGAAAGATTAGAAATAACCATGGTGTTGTTTTCTTGCTTGGTTGTCAATTCTATATCCTTTACAGCGAGAGTTGAGGGTGTTCTGTCCGTGGTGATGTTTATAATTCTCAAGGGCCTATTGGCAGAAGCATTGACTGTTGATGTAATGATTTTATTTGATTCCTTGTTGTAAGTTGTGTTATTTTTGCTGAATGCTTGTGGTAGTCTTGATGATACAGCATTATTTGCTGGTTTAGCTGGAACCTCTCCGATATTCAGAGTCATGCTGTCTCCAGTCTCTTTTTGTGGTTGTTTCTGGAAAGGCCTCGGTTTTTCTGGTTTATTGAATGCAGCATTGTTAGCGTTACCCTTGTTCACTTCATTAACAGAGAATGGTCTGGGAGGCTGTAAGTTATACTGTCCCTGGTACATTGGTGGATTTGTTGGTTTAATCGCTGGGAGAGTAACAACGGATACTTCATGATACTTTTGATTATCAAACGGTTGCTCTGTCTGCGATCCAATGTTGTCGTCAGCATTGAATCCAGGATTTTTCTTGTCGAGGCCGTAATAGTTGTTTCCAGAACTCAAAAGAAGTTCATCTTGAGAGTAGGAGTTGTTCGGGAACGGTTTGTTGTACTTCACGGTGACTTCATTTGACAAAATGTTTGGTGTGGAACTAACAACAGGAACCTTCATGGATCCTTGAGAATACTCTCCAGTATTCAGATTAAGGCTTTCTTTAGGATATTGGCTCTTAGGAGAATAGTTCTTTGTTGTTTGTTTAGGTGGCTCTGTAGGACGTGTTGTTGTTTTTCCAGGATTGTACACTGGTTCCTCCCTTATTGGAATATCATAAACTGGTTGCCGGTTGCTGTTGTAATTGGCTAAGATATAGGCTGGGTTATGTCCTTGAGTTGTCAGACTAGCCTGGTTTCTATAGTCGTTCACTCTCTTGTTATCAAATTCATTGTTTGGCCTCTGTTGTGGGATGTTCTGATTTTCTATTGGTTTAGGCCTAGGAGAGAGCTGCCAGTTGGGATTAATAACAGGCAAAGATTGCTGTACCTTATTACCATTTCCATCATTTTGTGCATTAGATTCGTAATCGAATCTAATCGGAATCACTTTACGAGTTGTTGTTTCTGATTTCATATTGTTTGCTGGATATGCTCCAAATTGATTTTGTGAAGTATTTAATCCTGTATTTTGCGGTGGTACTCTTGGTCTGCTGAGAACAACAGGTTCTTGGTCTTTCTTATTCTGATTGGAGAAGCCTGACATAAATGATGAATCAGGAATATTGTTACTTACGATAACGGGTCGCTGGTTAAATGTTGTATTACGATTATTATTGTGACCATTCAATATTGGCTTTTGCAAATTTTGCTGGTTTTTATTTTGATATTCATTGCTACCCTGGAAGTGAGATTGGCCGCCAATAACAGATCCGAATCCTTGGCTTTGTCCATGCTTTTGAGTGTTATTATATCCACTATTACCGCTGGCATGGACGACGTGTACTTTTTCATTTCCGTTTTGCACACTATCAGCAATCTTTCCAAAGCCGGAACTGGTTTCTTCGTAAGAAATGATTTCGTCTTCGCTGGAGCCTGCTTTCCAACTATTACCTCCAACAATGATCTCTGGACCCTTTTCTTTATTTCCAAAATCTGCGGTGGATAATCCAGGAACTCCGATCTGAATATTAGGTTCGTAGCTGTGAACACCATGTTGTGGTTCCACCTTGATAGCAAAGTTGGTTCCGATGGGAATACCAGTAGATTCGCCTTCATGAGCACTGAACTCTTTGACGTTTTGGTAGTTGTAGTTTTGTCCATTTCCTTGGTGTGGTCCAGGTACATTGAGGCTTGTTCCAGAGATGGACTGTTCTGGGAAACTGGTTCCATGGACACTTGCTCCAGCATTCAGAGTTATAAGTCCTCCTGCTTGAGGAATAGTGTAATGACCTCCAACACCTCCAATGCTTCCAATGCCTCCTTGGTTTTGTGGCCTAAGATTGACATTATTTGTGGGAATGTTTGGAATGTTCACTTTAGTTCCTGCATTTAATGTGACCAAGCCTCCATCAAATGTGTTGATGAACTTAGTGGAATCTGTGGGGAAATGAACACTCTCTTGTGGAGATCCATCGTAGTGTTGATTAACCTGTGGTCTGTAGTTGAAATTGTTATTTGAAGATGGCGGGATATTGAAGTTGAATGTATTCAGTTTCTGGTTATCTTCACTTTGAGAGGCCGTTGCTGCAAAGTACACCTCAGATGTTATTCTTGGAGGATTGCTATCACTGCTTTGAGTTGGGTTTGGTGGCCTGATAGGGAAGCCTTGTCCATTTCCGTTGTGACTTTCTTTGTGTCCTCCAAAGTTTTGGCCAGGTCCATTCTTGAATCTTTCATAATCTGAATTGAGTACTCCTACATTTGATTCGTATTTAACTTGAACAGTTGGTGGTGGAGGTGGTGGTACTGCAAGTTCTCCTTCATAACCAGCTGTGGTAGTTTTGATTTGATTATTTTGTGGTCCATTGCCGCCATTATTGAAATACTGATTCCTGACTGGAGGTGGAACATTCACATCAGGACCAAAATTCATGTTAACGTTGTGTTGCTCTGGTTTCCTCTGGTGAGGTCCGAAATGCGAATGAGGTTCTTGCTTATTTCCTACTGGACTATTACCATGTGCAATTGAATCGCGGAAGTTCTTTGGAGGTTGGTTTCCATGTGCTCCATCTTCGTACTTCCACCTATGACCTGGAGGTGGCTTTACGTCTTGGTTAAGTCCAGACACTCCATGATTAACAATTTGTGGGTCTGGGTTATTTCTCATTGGAACCTGATTGAAGTTGATATTAGCATTCTTTTGCGGCAATCTCTGCTCGGTGTGTTGAGAAATGTGCTGCTGTTGATGGAAGACGTTTGTTTGACCATTTTGTTGTATGGGTACAGTGCCTCCTACATGGACAGCTGTTAAATGTGGGGCATCGATGCTGAAGCTTCCGAAATAACCTGGTTCTGGGTAAGGCAATGGATCATCGATATATTCTCCATTCTTATGAGGTTCAGATGACCCTGAAAAGATGAGAGCAGTTGTGCTCCCATGAGGAATCAATACATTAGCTACTCGAGATGGTTGGATATCTACCAGTAATGGTTTTGGTGCTGTTTTTACTTCTACATCCGTCAGTAAAATAGGTTCAGGGGCGATTGGCCTGTACTGATTTTCTCTATTCACAGGAATGGCTTCTGATTTCCATACTTTGGAAGATGTTGGCCTTGAGTCATCGACATTATTGCTTTGTGTAACATCATCGTGATTCTTGCGAGTGATCAAATTATTTCTTATGAATGTTTGATAGCTTGTTGGGCTACCAAGAGCTGGGATATAGTCTAAGAAAGTTGGCTTTGAGTGACTTTCTGCCTGGAGTGGTGGATGGATGGAACCACCAATGTGATCAATATAAGTGTTGTGAGGTGTATTGTCTTCTACTGTTGGTTTTGTTGGATTCTGTCCAGTGTATGGAACATTCTCTGATTTAACCACTTCAATTTGAAAATGTGGCGGGTTTAGATTTGGCCTATTTTGACCAATTTGGAAGTTAACATTTTGATTATGGCCAATCTGAATATTCATGTTCTGGTTATTCGTGTTTTGATTATTAAAGTTTTGATTGTTGTTGTTATTTTGAGCATTCATATTTTGGCTCATTTGCTTGAATGGCGGAGGAATATTCGGTTGATGTTGCTTCATGGTATTTGATGGTGGGAAGTTAGGTCTCTGCTGAGGCATTCCCGGTGGTCTTAGGTCATAGGTCTCATCCCTGATGAAGGGAATATGCTTCAATCCTTGACCCCTTTGAGGAGGATTAGTTCTAACATCCTGGAAGTTTGAAGATTGCGAATGACTATCGTGGTAATGTTGGGGTGGTGGCCCATTGTGATTGTTGTTATTATTGTTATTATTCTGTCCCATTTGTCCAATATTTGGCCCTCCAACTGCTGGTTTCCCTACAATGACATCAGAATTGGCTGTTATAATTTCACCTGGACTGATTGGGATACCTCCATTCAACAATGGACTCTCATGTACTGGCTTTCCAAATCCGATATTATTTCGTGAATTTTTAAGATTCTGAGATGCCCAAACCATATTCTGGTGGTGGGTGGAATTAACGTAGCTATTTTGAGATTCAGCCGTATCCAATTCATCAACAGGGATGTAAATAGGGAACTTGCTGTTCGCTTTATGATCGGTAGGTTCTGTTTCGATGCTGTCAATCCTCTTGTTGACAATGTAAGGTGTAAAAACTGTAGCAGGCTTAACAGTAGCTGATTGCTTATTCATCTCTTGCCTTCTTTTAAGGTTTCCTGTCATTTGTTCAATCATTGGCGCAAGTTTCTTGATGCCAAGAGTTCCCAACTTCAATAAGTCTGCAACTTGGAATTTGGTCTTTGGAGGGGTTTTAGGCTCCTTGTCTTGAACAGGCGGTTTTCTTTTATCATCATGAGTTTTGGTGGAATTTGAATTGCTGTTCAACTTGTCATTTTCTTTTGTGTTCGAGTTTTTAATTCCTGCTTTGTTCTTGTCTGTCTTTTTATCGTCATTGGAACCATCATTCATAACTTCTGTGTATTTTTGTACAACTGTATCGGAAGGAGGTGCTCCATTTTTGTTGGCTACTTTTGTGTTTTTGTCATTTTTGAAATCGCTCGTCTTTGTTGGAGCTATGTCGATGATAGTAGCTCCATATTTAGTTGATTTCATCGGAGATCTTTTTAGCTGAAGCGGCGCATCTTCAATATCTGATGCTCCATCCATAATCTTTGTATTCTGATTTTTTAAAGATTCTGTAAGAGTCACAGTGCACGGGCAAGAAGACATGGAACAACTGTTTGAGTTTGGAGTCACTTCTGATGGTTGGATGATGCCATAATTATCAGAGAGACTCTGCAATTCGTCGTTTCTCTTTTCTGGCTTCTCTAAAGGAGCAGTTTTCTGAACGGCCTTTGTTGCTTGGAACATGTCGATTTGTGGCCTGTCGGTCTGAAAACAATTAAAAAATGATGCAACAAACAATAACAAACTCTTTCTTTCAGCACATTCAAATGGTTAGATGAACAATTGTTTGAATAATGAACGGTTAAAGAAGGTTTGAAACACAATGAGGTATATAGTACAATGAACTAGAAGCAAGCAGACGTTCTCTCCACCATGTTAATATACAATAGCAGTTTTCATACAAAGATAATGAATATATTAATGGGATGTTACGCGTTTTTCTCGTTAATATATGGGAAAAAGTCCCCGGACTTAGACTAGCGAAAAGATGCGCATTCGTTGAATCATTTTTTTTATATATCTGCAGTCAATTGTCGAGGAAAATGATTTCAAATATTATGCAACACGGAGATAAGACAAAACATACAAGTATTGTTAGAAGAATCTGAAGAAACGGGCTAAAAACAATTTTTACAATTTTTTGTTTTAACACTTTTAATGTGAAAATAACTAAAGTCATGTCAATACAAGTGTTCTGCGCCTAATCATTTTCATTTACCAGCACCAATAGCTGATCTGTAATTGCTTGTTGATTGACTTTCATGTACAAAGTAGAAAGGTTTGTTAGAAGATACTTCACTATTGTAATAATATAGGGACCAACGCAATCATATTGCATAATTTAGGAAATAAGTTCTATATTTACAACAGAGGTATTGAAAGTCTTATCAAATAAAGAAATAATTTTAAATCATAGAAGACAATATTACTCAAACGAAAATTTGAATTACAGAAATCAGAAAAAGATTCGATTGCTTCTAGGAATTGAACCGACGACCTCATCCTTGCTGGGGCTTTGCTCTACCACTGAGCTAATCCGACCCTATCCCTTTCGGTTATATTTAACTGTATCATACTTCGACTAAGAAATAATTAAGGTACTATTGGTAGTTAAGTATTATAATTTGAGGTTTTACTTATTAAGTTATATAAAAAAAAAATGTTATTAAGGGCCCGTACTAAGTGTTCAAATTTGATTTGAAAGGGAGATATGTAAATACGAATATTAGAGGGAGCGTGCTAATATTAAAAAAAACGATACTAACTAAGCGAATTGTGAAAATATTTAATAAAACAGGACTCGTTTGATATTGAAAAAAATCACTGTGAATTTCATGCCTATAACATATCAAATAACAGGAAAAAACGTGTTTTTAATAATTTTCGGAGCTTACTTTGTGATTTTTTCTATCGAGGGAATTTTATATAATTAACGTTTCAGCATAACAAATGTACGGATATTATCTTAAAAAATAACATAAATTTTTTTTTAGCGCTTAAAACTTAAAGAATTAAAGAGAAACTTGTTATAAATCGGTAAAAATTGTGGATGCGGGGGCTTAAAATAATTGACAGTTCTTGATATTCCGTACTGGTTTCTGAATAATTTATATTGTATCTCATGACTGTATGTGCATTCTATATTTTATATAACGTAATAATTTATTAATGTAATATAAAAGCCAACATGGGGTGTGAATAAACAAATCCCTACCACGTTACTTGACTTGCGACTTGATCGATTGACCGAAGATATTATTAAGTTTTATATCAAGTTAAATATTTATAAGTACGTAGGAACCGCTAAATCGTAAAGAGAAAAGAAAACGACATTGTGACCAAAACATAATTACGTTAATCTAGGAAACCGGGTTTCTGAGTTTTTAGTGGGATTGGCAAAATACTTTTTAGAATTTTTAAGGTAGACATTAAACCTAATGGATTTTGTAGGGGTTCGTAAATAAGTCAAACTCTCTAAAAAAGATTCGAAGGGTCTAAAAAATTACAAAAATTATCAATGGGGGTTATATAATCATCAAATGATCTTTGCCTTAGTCGCCCTGTCAAACATCCATGGTCGACGTGTAAGATTCTGTTGGTTCCATGATAATTCAACATAATGATGACTATTCAAAACACATTTAAAAAGTGACATAAAGTTATTAAACTATAAACCTATTCAACCAAGTTTTTATTTAATAACTGTTCATTTAAAGGTGTGTTGAATTATCATTGAGTTGAGTTGTACGTTTACCGGTTCTTTAAGGGTACGTAATTTTCTAAAGAGGTTGTAACAAAGGGTCTACAAAACTACAAAACTACAAAAGTGGGGAGTGGGGTGGTTCTTAATAATCATCAAATGACGTTTACTGTGATGGTCTTGTTAAACACAGTCATGATCGACGTATTTTAGGGTACGTAATTTTGTAAAGAGGTTGAACCAAAGGGTCTACAAAACTAGAAAAACTACAAAAGTGGGTAGTGGGTCGGTTTATAATAATCATCAAATGACTTTTAATGTAGTGGTATTGTCAAACACAGTCATGATTGACGTGTTTTAGGGTACGTAATTTTCTAAAGAGGTTGAACCAAAGGGTCTACAAAACTACAAAAGTGGGTGGTGGGGTGGTTCTTAATAATCATCAAATGACGTTTACTTTGGGGGTCTTGTCAAACACAGTCATGGTTGGCGTGTAAGGTTCTGTGGTCACCGTTGAAACAACTGTCTCATAAGTGGATACAATTGTCCTGGCATTGGCTAAGGTGGTGAGGTAGCCATAGGTAAAGGTCGTATAGCATGTCTTGATGATGAAGTTGTGCTTGATTTGGATGACGGGGTGCCTTTGGGTGTGATGATCTAGTGCCGTGGAGGTTGACGAAGACAGCAAGAGCGGCGGTTGCGGTTGCATTTGCGGGAGCGGTTGCTGCTTGCGCGTGTTATTGCGTGCCTGGTGAAGCGATGAAATAATGATGTGCGGATTAGTGATGTGATGAAGCCTTGCTTAAATGTTATTTTAGTAAAATGTGCATGTAAAGGCATACAGCCAATAAATAAGTCACAACCGTTCTCATATATACACTTCTGTTATTCCGCTCTTGACATGGTCCGACTTGAGTATTTAGTTCACTTGATCGTGCCATGTCTTGAGTTCTCGAATTCTTCTACCATTAATCGTATATTCTCCGTACACTCTTTTCTTCGTTCATTCGTTATACATGTTGAAACCATCTACGCGTCCCTTTCTTAATCTGTTACGTTACGTATTGTTACGGTTAATCAGCAATTTACACATATACGCATCAGGGATCTCATTTCTACAGCATTCAGTCATGAAAATGAACTATACACGATAACGTGGTACATGATTACAATGGGTTGATTTTATTTATTTATTTGTGCTAGCTTACTACAGATGATTGTACACTTGTGTGAAAACAATCCACTTATAAAAACTAAGTTAATTTACAAATAGGTACATAAAATTACAAAATTATATAAAAACTCATTCAAATGACAAATAGAAACAAGAGATACAAAGACAAATACAAGAGATAAATAATGTAATTAGCTCAACAATAAGGAACTCCAGTGAAACATATTATGAACTAAAAAAATATATTCACACAGATCAGTAAACTATTTTTTGGAAAACCAAAACTCCTGCCGTCGGTCAACCAAGTAGTTTGCCACGTTTGGTGACTTATCAGGGGCGCCCGGGTTCATGGGTTGAGTTTTGTCAGACGATTCACCTATTTGTATTTCCGGCAACGATATCATCCCAAAAACAACAGTCAAACTTCTCGGTGTCAATTTAGATTCAGACTTTTCGTTTAAAAGTCAAATAAATAGGACTGTAAGCACCGATTTTTTTCACCTAAGACAACTCAAGTCTGTCCGAAGAAACCTTCCTTCAGAAGCAATAAAACTACTTATCAACTCTTACGTAGTCTCACGTCTCGATTACTGCAACGGCATTTATGCCAGCCTTCCAAAATATCAAATTGACAAACTTCAATCTGTGTTTAATGCAGCAGCACGGCTCATAACCGGGGTTTCAAAATATTCGCACATTTCAGAACACCTTCGTAACCTTCACTGGCTCAAGTGCCCTGAAAGAATCCAGTACAAACTGTGCTGGATGGTGTTTAAATCCATCAATGAAATGGCCCCACCCTACATCTCTGAACTATGCTTCCCGGAAAACACTGGTCTGAGGCAGTCAACTCTTTCACACGTCCTTCACTCCTGGTCACATTGACCCCCAGATTCCTGCCCACCCTTTCCATTGTTGTTCCCAGAACTGCCTCTACTTCCTTTCCATAAAAAGACCCTCCACACAGGATCCCCAAAGATGACATAGACCCTGAGTTTTTTTCTCAGGGTCTCCTGTGTAGCCAATTTAAAAAAACGCTGATGCTGAATATATAAATTTTATTTTATATTATTATACGTAAAATTTATAAATTATTGTCATTAAAAAACGAATAAAGCAACATCTCTTTAAAATACACCGTTAGGTTGGTACGACTGAATCTGCTGATTCTGACACGGTTCTGACATCATGACCAGTCTACGTGAGTAATATATCTATGGTCTACATTGTATTTTTATTTCGTAGTAATGCAGGTTTTTAAACACCGGTAAATTGTTTATCAGGTGTGCTCATGGATGTATTTTTGCACTTTGGTTCAATACAATAACATTATTGACGAGATGCTATTATAGATACCTAGTGTTCTTCAATGTCAAAAGCGGGTAGTCTTAATAATAAAAAACGTCTCGACTCCCGTACAAAATACAGCGCCGAAAAAACCGTAGGCTTTTTGAGACTGGTGACTAGTGACGTCACCCGTCGCGTTCATAGATTTGGTGCGATTTTGGGAGACCCGAAAAATTAACACTTTGAACTATAACAATAAAAAAATCTTTACTGGTATTTAATAACTTAAAGAAGGTCATTATTATTAATAAAAAAAATGGACTGGAGTTCCTTATTGTTACATTTTTTGAGAATGATCACTCAATGATAAAAAAGCCAAGTGAATTTTTGATACCGAACATTCCAAATTATCCCTCAACAAATTTGTTATTATTCGACAAATTCCATACCCGATTCTCTGGAGTTTTGACGGTCATCCTAACATTGTCATCCAGGGGGGTGGCTGGGAGGGATATTGGTCGCGATGGCAACCCTCTCAGAAGCTTTGATCTGCTGGACACATCTTCTGGCATCTTGCTTCCATCGGCCACGATTACCTAATAAAAGAATTTATAGATTTATAATATTAAAATTAAGTAGTTAAGTATTCCTCATTTCTACCTATTTATAACAATTTATATATACATTCGTTATGCCGAAACGTAAATTATATAAAATTCCCTCGATAAAAAAAAATCGCAAAGTAAGCTCAGAAAATTATTAAAAACACGTTTCGTTCTGTTATTTCATATGTCATAGGCATGAAAAAATTCACAGTGTATCTTTAAATAAACCTAAAGCATTTGTCCAGAGATTTTTGCTCTATTTCAAACGAGTCGTATTTTATTTAATATTTTCACCATTTTCGCTTAATTATGATCGTTTTTTTTAATATTAGCGCGCGTCTAATATTCGTATTTACATATTTCCCTTAAAAATCGTCTTTGAACGCTAACAAAGGGATCTTAAAAGGAACTCAAAGTTCATCACAACGTTTGTCAGTTTCTCTGTGGGATGTTGATTGATTGATCTATGTATATGTTTATTCATGTTCTTCATAAAACGGTTATGCACCTACTCGTATATATTACGGAGAACATCACCAATTTGAGGTACATATAAGTATAAAATGTCATGTGGGGCAGTTTTACTATTTTGTGACATACGTCAATAAATTGTTTAAAACTAAATGTCGATAAATGCAAAATTATGTCCTTCTATATATCAAAAAAAAACGATTGTTTTCGAATACAAACTTAATAATATTTGCTTAACAACTGTTACATCTACTATTGGTGTCTCTCTTGATAGCAAGCTTTCTTTTCAGGATCACATAACTGCAATCGTTAATAAATGCCTCAAACTACTTGGTTTCATCACTAGAATCACTTCGGACTTCAAAAACGTAAATACCCTTAGAACTCTTTACTGCTCCTTGGTTGACCCCCATCTTGAATATGCTTGTGTTATTTGGTCTCCTTTTTATGCTGTCCACATTCGACGCATTGAATCTGTCCAACATCGGTTCTTAAGAGGGATTGCTAGGAGGCTAGGTTTAGAAAAAGGCAAATACTCATATGATGAAATTGAACTAACTCTAAACCTCTCTCCTTTGGAAGTCCGCCGGGAAAGAAATGACCTCATTTGCTTCTTCAAAATTATAAATGGTATTATTGATTCACCTACTCTACTGCAACTCATTCCCTTCAATACCCCCTCGCACAGACTCAGAAATAATGAACTGCTCTTCCTCAACCATCATTCGACAAATTATGGATATTATTCACCATTGTCCAGAATGTGTAGACTGGTCAACTCAAGTCAAAACCTTAACTTTTTTGGAATAAGTCTGAATGATTTTTGGCGGTCGCTAAACAAGTGATGGAATATTATAAGTGTCCCGTGGTCCTGACCCTTTATTTTCTTATATTATATCTGCCATATGTCTTTGCTTTCATGTACCTTTGTCTACTCCTGTATTTTTCATTTTACCGTATTCGTGTTATTATTTTGTAATTTGGACGATGTCCGTTAATAAATAAATAGATAGTTGCTCAACTCTCTGTAAGTGACGTTGAAAATGTCGTTGGTCAATGAAGAATCGTTAAGCAGTTGAGTGATTGGTGCGTTCCCTCTCGGAGCATAAAAGTACTTGGGATCTCCCATGAGTATTCTTGTTAGGCTCATATAAGTTAACCTCTTTCAATATAAGTCGGTGGCTGAGTTAACATCGCGTTTGGGTCCCACCCAGGCGTAGTGTGTTCAATTCCTCGGCTGGCTAAGTCCTTCATCACGACACAAGCAATCATTTTCTGCTTACTGTGGTGGTGGTAGGAGATTTTCAAATATTGTAAGGTTATTCGTAACCTGGGAATGTTTGTCTTTCTTTCACATTTCATTTAATTTAATAGGTGGATAGTTCTAATTATAGTTCCAGAGATTAGTTACTTGTAATCTAAGGGCTGGAATTTCAGTTCATTTGGTTAAATGAACTGAAATTCCTGGGGCCTGGACCCCTGCATTTACAGTGTACCCTACGAAACACTGCAAATTCAGTGTCGATATTGTGCGTTCATTTTGCTTTGTATTTTATCTCTAATGGTTAGTTAAAAGTGAAAATATAACAAAAAATGTCACTAAATTGAGCATCATCGTCTACATGTTGGATTTAAAATAAATTGTTTCTACGAGTTGCTTTACTTGAGATATATTTACTTTCGTCAAAAAGCGATCGGGGAGGAATCCTAACAAACCAACTCGACGGGGTGACTTTTGAATAGGGGGGAGATTTTGATAATTGATAAAATTTGATAAACGTGGATACAAAAACGGTTCGAAAATTAAACGTCCAAACTCGTGTCGAATTAGTTGGTTTCTAGCTATATTCAAACGTGTTAATTGGTTGAATTGTGAAGCTGTTATTTTTAGATATTTTCAGCCAGAGATATAAATTCCTCCAAGATTATTATAGTTTCATCTCGTTTATATTGTAAAATGCATCAGTGTTTATCAATATTTTTTTATATAAATACTTGAATATTCGAACTCGCACTTTTTGGCATTGGCGTATCATTATGATTTATGAAACATGGAATATCAATGTCACCCAACGTGCGGTGACTTTAGTCACCATGTTTTTTTAAATATTTTGTTTCCTCAAAAACTTACACATTTTCCCATAAATTTCGATGATAAATGAAAAAATTTTCCGTCACAAATTATTTATAAAAATATATATTTAATTTCCAAGTTGAAAATTGATCAAAGTCACCCCATTTTATGGTAACATTATGTTTTGTCATATAATATTTTTTTGGTACGTACCTCAACTCCGTTCGACATAACTCTCGTAGCCAGGGGATGTCTAGCATTCTGCTTGGGGGGCTCAGCTCTGTCATGGGGGAACTCGATCCCATCTTCCAGAACCCTGGCGCGCAGGGGTCGCCACGGGTCGAACCTCCTCGTGATCGGAATGAACCCTGATGCAGATATTTTAGGTTAGGTCACATGGTAATTGCAGGAGGGGAGGATGTGGGATTAAATAAAGTTATTTGATGTGATGGAGTGTTATGGTTTGATTGGTGTTTGACGTCAATAATGGAGAAAGTTGCCTCAAGCAAAATTGAAACCATGTTAAGAGGATAGGCGACTTGAGGCCTAAATACCCAGCCAAACTACATAATTATAGATTTTTAAAAATAAAATATGTGCTGCTTTGGTTTTAAATTATAAAATACAGGCCATTAAAGAAATCAAATTAAAATATAGGCCATTAAAGAAATCAAATTAAAATATAGGCCATTAAAGAAATCAAATAAAAATATAGGCCATTAAAGAAATCAAATTAAAATAAAGGCCATTAAAGAAGCAACTTAGACAATATTTTGTGAGTTGTATGTAATTATGAAATAAAAAAATCTTGCACAACCTACTGTTAATATAATGAAAAATATAAAATATTTAAAAAAAAACAACCAAAAAAAATGTGTTTTTTTTTGGGTCGAAAGCTTAAACTAATGTACGACAAATTAAATTTAAGCTCACCAAAATGCTTTTTTAATTATTTATTTTTATTTTATACTAGCTGTACCCCACCACGCTTTGATGTGGATCAGTCTGTCTGTGCAGATAGATAATCAACAGCGCGTTTTGCTTTTATGTCAAACAGATGGCGCTGTTTTTCAAAAAAGCATGTTTTTACCTGTAACAGGTGATATCTATATAATATAGGTATATAAAAACACACACGTATTAGAATGGACCGTTCTGTAAAAATTTCAAAGCAATCGGTGAAGACATTTCGGAGATTTAAGATATTGAACAAACGAAAATAACATTTTTATTTATATGTAAAGATTTAATTACATTTACATAGAATCTAAGAATTAAAAAATAAATAAATAATTGCCAAAGTCGAGACTAAAATCGTGCAAAATCCAGTTCTTTAATGGTCTTTAAACAAAGAAAAATAAATGAAGTAGCACGTACCCATATTTGATATTAACTACGCTTTTTGATTAAAAAATAATAATTCAATTATTATTTTTTTGGTAAACTAATGTTTAAGACAAGATATTTTTATGCAATTTCGCGGATAAGAGATAAGCCGCCATAGCTCAGTGGTCAGAGCTGTCGACCGGAAATCGAAAGGACACGGGTTCAAATCCCGTTGGCGATCTTTTATCAGGAGATTTTTCAATGTGGATGAGTGTTTCAGGCTAATAATTATTGCTTATAAAATAAATAATAATTCAGTTTTGTCAAGTTTTTTGACCTCAAATACAAATTTAAGTTTTGTATGAAAATTCCGCACAACCGTTCCCCTGATGATTTTAAAAAACATTACTATTTGAGAAAAGCAGCGGGTTTTAGGAAATTTTGATTAATATTTAATGATAAATAAAACTGCTGATGAAGTCGAATCCTAAATTCCAGTATCAATTTAAATATTGTGATAGATTCTTATTGTGAAAGAATTGCTTGGTTTTCAATATTGTTATTTTTTACCATTTGAAAACCGCTTTTCTGTTATGAGTGTAATCATTATTTTTAAACCACTTTTAATAATGTTTAGATAATATACACGGTGTCCAAACACTGGTACTACAAACGGAAAAATGTTGAATCTAGGTACATCGTAATATATTATGCAGACGAATTTGATTTTAGCTTAGGTTTTTAGAAGTGTCCAAAATTGTAATTTTTAATGTCTTTTAAAACATGCCGAAGTTTCATTTTAAGTTTTTTTTTAATAATGCATCCGAAAAAATTGAAAAGTATATAAAACACATACGTATCAAAATGCTCAGATTAAAAAAATAAAATTTTGGGTTTTCCATGTGATATAGATTCACTAGTTTTCCGCTTGCCCCATGGGTTTCTGAACACCGTGTATAAATATTTTTTGATTTTTTGAAATCAATGAATTATGTATGTTTTTGATTGAAAATGATTGCTATGAAAATTTTGTGCACAGTTTTATCTCTGTTTTAGATAGAGGTTTCAACCGGCATGCATTTAACAAATGAAACCTCTCACTTCTTACCTTGCAAATTGTAAAATCCTTACTCAATCCTTACTGTAACTCAAAAATCATACTTGCAAAAAATGAATACGCTAATGTTCAATTGGATATGTTTTGATTTACTTGAAATATTCCAAAGGTTTTTACTGTAATTAAATCCTTCTCATAAATATGACTAAGGTCCTGAGAGAACACTTAAGGCAATCTCAAGGAAACCCAAGAAAACCTTTGACTAACATTAGGTTAATTTAGGGTAACCTTAGTGTAACTTTAGGGTAACATTAAAATAACCTGAGTGTTACGTTAGGGTAAAATTAGGGTAACCTTAGGGAGAACATTGGTTAATCTCATAGCAGCCTTAGAGTAACCTCAGGAAAACTTGAGAGTAGTCTTAGGTTAACAATTTGTTTAAAGTAACTTGTATACCTAAGAGTAACCTCAGGGTAGCTTTAGGGTAATCTTAGGTTAACCACGGGGTAACTAGTATACTTTAGAGTATCTTAGGGTTATCGTGGGGTAATTAATATAAAAGCTGTAATAGTATTTGTTGTAAGTATGATTTTTGAGTTCAGGTCGAGAAGATCTGGTGGCTGTTAAAGGAAGAAAAATCTGGAAAATCTACAAAAGGGTTTTACTCTACAATATATTGTTATAAAAGGGCATATTTATAAATAAATAATTATAATATGTCGGATTGCTGTCAACATACTGAGGTTTCATTTCTTACTCCATCGTTAATCAACGTAGACAAAATATATTAAGCTAGTTAACTAGCAGATAAAAATCTGCTTCCACGGTATGAAAACTTTAACGGTTCTTTTTGAAAATAACAGATGGCGCCACTTCCGTTTACAATAATGCTAAACCGTACAGTCATCAAGATAATAATACTATCAGATGATTTCGCATTACTTAACGCTTAACTTTTGCTAACCAATAAGTAAAATAATAATATAAGTAATATTTGTTTATTATCCAGAGTGGAAGTATCATCACCAATTAGAAATGAAACACGTTTTGAGATTAATTTTGTAAAATAAATTGACTACAGAAATTAAGAAATTATCGCAGGAATGGCTTTTGTTTGTAAGCTAGGTTTAATAAAACATCGCTTTTCAAAACTGATCCCAAAATTGGGAGCAACCATTGGTTCCTGGAAGTTGGAACTCCTGTTTAGTTACTAACACAGTTTTTAGTTAACTTTTTACTTGCAAGAGTTTTTTTTTTTAAATTAACGATATTGACAATATCCGATACGAGAATAGTTACGGAATATAAAATTTATCAACCTTATCCAATGTTAGATGCATTGAGTTGCTGTTAGAAATAGATGATGGTTCTGATATCTTCAAATCTTCTTTTAATTACTTTTATATCCTTTATAGCCGATGCATATTTCTGCTTAATTCCTATTACTTTTACGAATTGAGAATTTGCAAATCATTGGTATATGGAAAATATTACCAGCCAATCAGCAACGGGATGTTGACAAATACATTGGCGCAGCCGGTAAGAAAAATGCCCGTCATTTAGTTCAGTACATAACCTCTATCTTCCGCTAGCAACTCAATTCAAGAAAATAGTGCAACTCACCTCAAACATTGGGATTTACCATTGGTAGGGGGGATGTGATGGGAAGACACTCTTGCTGGCTTTTGGGCTTGCTCTGTCTGTCAGTTTACAGTCAATAGTCTGTCCATAATCAGTCCATCAATCAATTGTCAATCATGTCAATCCAAGTTTCGTCCAAAGTTGTCCAGTTTCAAATCATTTCTGATTGTTATAAGTTGTTCAGAAGTCAGTTTTTACTTTTATAAAACCTATTGTGTAACGTGTTCTATTTTTATTGGTAAAGGGTATTATGGTCTTTGTGTTTTATCAGTACCTTATATGAATATATTCATTTTGGTGTTAATTACAAAATAATGTTAGTGACAGTGTTATTTTGTAAGTAATTTAAGGGTACACTTAAGAGAATTCATAATCTCCTCTTTCAAAGATGGCTCAAAACGCATTATTTACATTCTTTCAAGAAAGGCATACAAATAGAATATTGTGTCGGTGATTGAATGCAGTATCGTATTTGTATGTTTTTCTTGAAAAAACAATAGTTTGTAATCGAACAAAACTATTTAATCATATTCATATTGCGTATGTACGGGCGCAAACAAATAATTCATAAAGTCTTTTTCCAAAATAATTAAATTATCGCCATCTATGAGCGTAGATTAAAACTCTTTTTTTTTGTATCTGAGACATATTATTTGAGAAAATTCTCGTTTTTTTCTTAATTCAAACACTATCTGTGTGTGTTTTTTAATAATATTTCTGTACCATATAATTAAATTGCACTACATTAAACGAAAAAACAAAATGGGGTAATCATTTTAAACTTACGTGATTTATAATATTTCATGTTTAATAATTATTTAATATTTTTAATTAATTAGACGTAGTGTAGATATGATTTAAGATTTTCACGACCAAAAGTATTATAGTGATTTATTTTTGGGGTATTATGCCGTGTTGCGCTACCTCCTTCTTTAGCCAACGTTTTGGACAGCATTACAGTGTCCATCATAAGGGTAAGTGTGTGCCTTTGAATGTATTGCCAGCTCCAATCCTCTAAGAGCTGGTATTCAGTATAACTTAATACGGTTTTCTGCGTTTAGTTTTGGTGTAGCCGTCAATTACCGGATTTCCCAGAACTATTGAGCTCAGTCCCGTCGTCTTTATTAATATTAAGAAAATTTTTATGAATTTCAATTGCCGCCGTACTTAAGTGTGCTTTATGTGTTTTGGGCATCGATGTATTATACTAGATTAGCCCAGTCTAGTTAAATTCATTTTAAAATAACGCCACGTAGCGTACGTCACAAATATAGAGATGAACTTAACAACCCAACTCTGTTTAAACTCCTTGTAAAAGCGTTCAAACTCGTAAGCGAAACCACGGAGAATTTGTTGTCAGAGGTGTTGTAATATGGACATAATTCAAATTTAAATATTTGGAACTGGGTTATTTTTGTGATTGAAAAAATGAACTTGCCCAGCATAGCTGAGAAGCAAAATAGCTTACTCTAGATCTAGACCAACAAAAGGTAAAACGCAATGCACAGTGACCATTTCGCATTGCGACACAATGCGTGGGCCTTTTCATAAATGTGCACGTGAACCAAACCAAAATTGTGTTGGGGTTATTTTTAAATGAATATGCCGTGTCTAGTCTAATTTAGTCTATGGTTTTGGGTATTCCTAGGACTTCAGGAACAAATTTAATTATTCACAATCGTCGATTATACATCTTCCCTAATGATAGACACCGTAATCTATCCGAAACATTGGCTAAAGAAGGAAGTAGAGAAATACGGCATAGTACCCAAAAAATAAATCACTATTAAGATGTAGTGTAGTATGATTTTAGGGTACAGAGTTACCATAAAATTTTTTTACAAGATTTTAAGAATCTTTCAAAATTTTCAAATTTATTTTGTGTTTATTTGTATTGTAGTTGATTTATTTCAGATTTTTTCTACGTCTACGGGATGGGAAATACCAGAAAGAAGGGCAATAATCTATTTTTTATTATTTATGGTTTTATTATTGCGAAACAAGATATTTTTACAATCATAAAAGTAATTATTTCATAGTATGGTACAATTTCATTAAATGTAAGGTTTAATAATATTACTTACTTAAAAAATTAACATGTTTTTTAAACATTTTGTAAAATTACCTACATTTAATTTAGAGTGCATGTAGGTCAATTAAAATTTCTGTTATTAAATAACCATAAAACAGAATGTTTTTATATTTATTAATTTTCTATGTAAATGTATATTTTTTCTTCAGTTTTCATTTTTTTCTCTTTCAGACTATTTCAAATCAGATTTCATTAAATAAATCTTAGAAATATAATCTTGATCTCACTTCTATTATAAGTACTAAAAATAAGATTGGCATTTTTCTTAAATACTAATCGTAATATGACGTTTTGAATACAATTAGTAACTAAAATAAACTTAAGATACAAACTGAAATAAAGTCGTACCGCTGATTCGTTATAACATCTCCCTCTATCTTATAATCAACGCATGTAACAGAAAGAGAGGTCACAACTCTTATCGGCAGAACCATAAATACCTATTGCCATGTTCTAGTTAAAGAGCAAATTATTTAGCAAAACATTTAAGGCCATTACAACACTCATCTACATAAATATATAAATTATGTGTATTACTGCCATCTATTGACATGACATGAACTTCAGACGATCATCAATGCCATCTAACGATCGATGGTCAAATTAAAACACCGACATGTATCATAACATGTAATTTGACCCTTATTACAAATGTCCATAAAGACTATATTCGCAAATCACGGTGTGAAATAGCGTCCTTTTTTAAAATATACTTAGGTATTGTCTGACGAGGATAGCTTACTAATACAAAGCAAAATATATTATTATAATATACCCTCCTTTAACCGTTGTTCAAATTATGTAAACGATAAATTTACAGTATTCGCATTTTTGCTCTTATGATTGTTGATATACTTTAACGCAGCCGAATAAATACCCATTTTTTAATAAACATTATTTAATCTAAGCATTAAAATAAATAAGTGTTAGAAATTTTCAATAATTTACACTTAATTAATTACGTTTAATTTTAATGTATATTTTATAAAAAATATCGGTAACATACAAAAGGTACGTTTTTAAATTGTTCCAAACTAAAATGTTTTAAACAAATTTGACTTATAAGTTATGAGTATAAAAATTATGCACACTTCTACAAAAATATTTTGTTATCAACATTCAACTATTTATTTTCTAAGTCATTTTGTTTTGTTGTAAGTCTATCATCTTATCTTCCCGATTCTATTTCGCTTCCTTTGATCACGTATGTTACCGTTGCGTCTGAATTGGCTGTTTCAAGGATTGAGCTTGGGTTGTTATTTCTGATGTATTTACTGACTTCTCCGATAATACTTTCCAAGCTCTGAGTTTCGTATTGAGTGGTTGTGTCTTGAATTATGGTATTATCCATAGCTGGCATTACATATGTATCCAACATCATGTCTGATTGAGATCCAAGAATCATTCGACTCAGATACGGTAAATCTGAAGAGTTCAAATCATACTCTTCGTAATAAACAGCTTCTCTCTTTTGTATTCCGGGGTTTTCGTCTAAGTAACTTGTTGAAAGAACTGTGCTAAATTCTCCAGGATGTCTTCCTGATACATACAATGTAATAACACTTGATTCCCTTGGTGGTATTGGCTTGTTCACTACTGGTTTGCGTCTTGCTATCTTTCTTGGAGAAGGAGTTGAAACAACTTCTATATCTTCTTCACTGATGTCTGCCAAATTATCCTCAGGGTCGCTAATGTCTAAAACTTCAGGTTTTGGGCTTAAAATATTGTTGTTCAAGAGTTGTTGTTGGTTTTGGAATAGATTCAGATCGTTCTGGAAACCAAGCAGAGGATTTGCTGTTTGTTGCTGTTGCTGTACTTGCTGTTGTTGAACTTGCTGTTGTTGTAAAAGCAAAAGAATAGAATTCAATTGGTTGGGGTTTTGGTTTGGAGCATTCAATGTAGGGGTCACCACAATTGTTTCTGTTATGAATTCTGTTGCTGTGATGACGTCTACTTTAGAATCGATGATGGTTGTAAAGATTTCTTTTCCTCGGAATGTGAGTGGAATGACCGTTGATTTGGCATCAGTCACCGTTGTGACGTAGGTAGTTGATCTGGTTTTATATTCCGTAGTTGGAGTGCCTTGGACGAGCTGCTGTTGTTGACCTCCTTGGAGTGCTAAAAACGGATTTAATTGAGGTTGAGGCATGCCTATGTTGCCCAAAAGCAGTTGGGAAAGCAAAATGTTAGCCAGAGGCACGTTAGCATTGATTTGTGGCTGAATTGTCGAAGTTACTCTTTCCACGTCATATACGGTGCTTGGTATAACGTGAGAGAAAGAAGTCTTACGTCCTCTAATTGTGGTTGGGGTAAAGATCACACTAGTTGTTGGTGTCTCGTGAAGAATAAATTGGACTACTCTAGTAGCTCCGTTATCTCCAGGCTCGGATAACTCTGAGACAAGAGCAATATATTGGCTCCCAAAAGCATTTTGAGTTGTACTGTACTGGTTTGGTAGGAGAACTTCAATGCTTGGTTTTGCGGTGATTACATTCTTATACTCTGTTAATTTTCCGTTCACTACAGGAATGGTAACTTCAATTGGAATTTTATGAGTTACAGTAAGTTTCCCGTCATTCTTTATTTGGTAATTGACGTAGTTGTTGTCAGCGATATCATTTGATGTTGTTCTTTGCCTGGTAGTACTTCCTCTTCTGGAGGTGGCTGCTCGGGACCTTGAGCTTGGTCTACTAGTTCTAGTTGGTTCAGTCTGAGAGCTTGTATATGTTTTAAGTCTTGGAGCTTTCGGTCTCAGATTAGCTGTGGGAGAAGTTGACCTTCCAGATGTTCTTGAAGCTCTTGCCCGGAATCCTGGTCTTGTTGTTGGTTGATGGGTTTTGCTTTCTCCCCTAAGAATGAAGGGCTGTCTACCACTAGCAGGGGCTGAGGTGGTTCTTAATGGCTTAGGGGTACTCTTAGCTTGTTGTTTTGCGGGTGTTTGTTTGCTTGCGGCGGCTTGTTTGTTACCCGCGCTTCTTGCATTACTGTAACGACTAGCCGGCCTCACTCGTGACGCTGTTGTAACTTCAACAACTTCGACGTCTATTTTAGGTTCTGCTTTTGCTGGTTTAGTTGTTGGCCGTCGAAAATTAGAAAAGTTTCTTCTTGCCCCATAGTCAGTGGCTTGCCTCCTCACTCTTCTGCGGAAGCCAAATGGCTTGATAACAGGATTATTAATTATTTTTCTCGCTGCTGGAGATAATGTGGTTGTAGTTACTTGCGATTCCTGCCTGTTGGAGGAGTCATAATCGGTGTCGTCTTCTAATTCCTCACCTTCGAGATCATCTTGATTTTCTTCATCATTTTGATTGATGACTTCTTCTTCTGGTTGTGATTCCGGTTGTTTATTGATCAAGCCTCTCGGCGGGAAGATCGAATTGTTTGGCCTTTGTCTATTTCTTAAAGCAAATAGTGGGTTCTGAGTTGTTCTTGTTGGAGGCTTTGGAGTTGTTGTGGTTCCGGCTCTTCTATTATTTACTGCTCCTCTTCTGGTTGTTCCCTGAGAAGCTGACCTAGGAGTGGTAACCGAAGGAGCCCTTGTGAAGGGAGGGCGTCTAAAACGAAGTAGAGAATTAGTTGTTCTTCTGAAGCCTAGATCAACAGGTCCATCGGACTGAGTTACGGTTTCGGCGTAGTTGGTTAATCCTGTTGGGTCTTCTGTTACAAACGTTGACAGATCATCATTGTTATTAGGTGTGGTCGTTTGCTTATTTCCACGATACCTTGATGAGAGTGTTGGCCTAATCCTAGATCCACCTCGACTGGATGACAATTCGGAAGCGCCAGCTCGGGCCGAACTTGTTCTAAATCCGCCTCTTCTTGCATTGGTTGGTTGAATTTCTGCAGACGATCGGCCGCGGAAGCCTGTTGATCTCTGGCTTGGCGCATTTGCTGTTGCTGAGCTACTTATTCTTGAAAATCGTCTACCACCGCTCGTTGAGCTTCCAGGGTAAGCAGATGAGGGAGCTTTTCTATTACCGAAACCGGTTGATTTGGCAGATTTCAGAGCAGGAGTGGCAGTCACAGTGGGAGTGAAGTCAGACCTCGTGACTGTCGTTGCGCTAGTGAGTGACGCTCGTTTGGGATTGAATGTTGGTCTGTTGCGAGAAACGAAGGGCCTAATCACCGGGGTAAAGGTGCGTTTCCTAGTTTGGAATGTTAAACGAGATTTCTTTCTGGTGATGTTACCATCTTCATCTTCTGTTTCTTCTTCGTCATCTTCATCATCTCCACCTTCTCCTTCTTCACTTTGAAGTGTGGTAGGATCTGTGACAGAACCCTCAATGATAGTCACTCCAGGGTTAGTTATTGTGGATTCTCCTCCTATGTCATTGACCAGTTTGGTCGTCTGGATTAAGTCTACCTTATTTGCACCTTCCGCGGGTTTTTCTACGTTCGTTATAATGGTTGAATCTCCACTGATAACAGCCACTTGAGAAGATATTATTCTCTTATCGTTGTCTCCTCCAGGAATAAAATTATCTGAGTATGTGCCAACTAACTGCGTTGGTATGATGGCATTGTCTCCCAAAACTTTAGTTGGAACGATGATGATGTCAGGCATTTTGGTGTTCTTGATGACGGGTTTTTCACCATTTTCAACAAGGTTACCAGCAGGTGCTTGATTACCAACAGCTCTTGCCAATTGGTTTTCGTTGACTAAATCTTTAGTGTTGTCTACAATGTTTGTGACGGTTTCCAGACTACTTCTTAATTCAGAAGAATTGCCTACGTAATAAGTGGTGAAATATGTATAAGTTGTGAAGAAAGTTGCCTTACCATCGTCTTCCGCAGCCTCTTCAAGACCAATAGTGCTAGACGGTTTAATATTGTCCACTACTTCAGCTTTGCTAATATCCAGTTTGATAACAGAAACATCAATGGGATTTGTTGCGATTGGGTTTGGAGTAGCGACAGGCTCTGGAAGTGCGCTTGGAGCAACCACGTTAGAAATAATATCTTCCCTGCTTGTGATTGTCGTGGTCTTGTCCTTATATAGTGTTGTCCAATAAGTGAACGTTGTATAATATGTGATTGGGAGATTTGATGCTTCCACTTCTGTTTGCTTGGGATCAAGAGTTTCTGTAACGACATTTGTGACAGTTTCAAGACGGCTTTTTATTTTACTAGAATCTTTACCAAGATACATTGTAGTGAAATATGTAAAAGTGGTGTAGCTAGTTTGGAGCAAAAGTGTTGCTGATGGAATGATCTCATCGATGTTACTTTCGGAACTAATTTGATCATCTAGTATGGCATTATCAATAATTTGTCTTTCTCCTTTGGACGAGCTGCTCTTTACATCTGTAACAAACATACTTTCGCCTTGTTGCAGAACAATTTCGTTTTCAAGATGTCTAGATTCTTCTCTTGTTAAACTATTGTCATCCGTAGCTGGTTTCTTATTGGTCCTATCAATTGAAGAATAAAGTGGTTTTTTAGATTTGCTGGAAACTGATTCAACCTTTTCAACAATAAATTCTTTCTCTTCATCAAGTTGTTTGACTGGTATTTTATCTGCAGGAACTTTTTTACAATTGTTAAAGTCTATTTGATTTGTGTCTGTTTTCAAAATGATGGCAGAACTAGTCTTTGTTGGAATAAGCGATGCTGGTCCTACGTAATTTGTGTAAACTTCTGAGCGACTGCAAATATTCATATCTTCTTCTACGTACAGTGTTGTAAAGAATGTGTAAGTTGTATAGAAAGTTTTGACAATGTCAGCGTTAATATTTTCAAGTAACTTTTCATCGTTTAACTCTGGAGTTTGAATTTTTGAGCTTAGAATGGCGTCGTTTTCAGCGGAATCTATAACTTGTTTGTGTTGAACTAAATCTAAAATACTATTGATGGCATATGTTTGTGTTGGACGACCGGCTCCAACGCTTGTTGGGGCAATTTCACCTAACTGTTCCCTTGCCGTTGCTTTGAAAAGATAATCGCTAGATTCTATGGCATTGAAGATAGATGGATCGATTTCAGACAAATCTAAGGTTGATGTTATGACATTAGTTACAACGGATTTCTTGCTAGCTACAGTAGAAGTTGAACCTTGGAAATAAGTTGTGAAATATGTATAAGTTGTATATAATGTTTTATAAATCAAATCGATTTCGTTTTCGTTCGATTCAGTGACGTTCTCGACAATTTCTTTAGGCTGTGTTGTGGTTTCGATGTCACTTGAATCCGTGGTTATTGATGCTTCAGTGTGGCTTTCGCTTGTAGTTATGTGCTCTGTGGCGGGAATATCAACCGTTGTTATTCTGTTTTCAGTGGTTTCGGGAGTGCTTGGGGTATTTGCTTTTTCTGGTGTGGTTTCTTCCACTGTTTCAGTTACAGATCTCTCAGTTGTTGCTAGAACTTCATCCTCAACTTCGGGAATATTCTCAGTTGTTGTGAGAACGGGTAAATTTGCTTCAGTGACAACTTCTTGTCTGTGCATCTCGACATGTTTCTCAGTACTCGTCTCAAACCTAACAGAGATTGTTGGATCTATTTTCACGTTCAAGGCTGTAGTAGGCATGATGTCGATTACTGCAGCTGTTTTACATTGCAAGTTGGTTAAGAATCCTGTTTCGGTAGATACCACTTCGTGAGATTTTAAAGAAGTCGTGGTCACTGTTCCTTCAAGAGGGATGTAGTACGTGGTCAGATATGTGAATGTCTTATAGGCAGTAGTCATTGTTGAAACAGGGATGATTCCATCAGTGCAAGTGGCATCCATAGAAACTTCCTCTTCTTTTTCTTCTTCTTCGGTTTCAGCTTCTGGTTCATTGTCATCACTAGTCTCTTCTATTTGAGGAGTTGACAGGGTTTCCTCAGTATTTGCCATGGTTTCACTAAAACTTTCTGTTGTCGAAGGAATGTCGTCTTCTTCTGTAACCTCGTCTTCATACGTACTGAATGTTTCCTCTGTAAACGCTGAGTTTTCTTCAGCATCTGTGGTTTCAATGACAGTTGTTGGTCTGAAAAACTTAAGAGGTTCTGTTGCTTGAATTTCTGGAATATTTTCTTCTCTAGTCGTTTCATCTCGTGTATTCATTTGATCAGTAGCATGGTTCCTAATAATGGTACTGTATGAAGTTTCAGAAGGTTGAATGACATCTTTATGGAGACCAAACTGTGTTGCAGGTCTGATGAAGAGACCGTTCTTCAAGCTAGCAATAACTCTATTAAACTTTTCTCTATCGTCAATTAATGCTTGCTCCTCATCTGCCTTTGGTTTTTCGAACAAAGCGTTTTTTAAGTTGGCGATCTGATTCGAAAGAGCTTTGTTAGAACGAATTGTATCTAAAGGCTGGGTTGCTTCTGGGCGAGCGGTTTGCAATGGATGCCCAAAGGTTTTAGTGATCATCAAATCAGAAGAAAGGAAGGTCTTCAACCTGGATGCAATATTAGGGAGTACAGGTTTAATAGATTTACTGATTTCTTGTTCATTCTCCTTAATAAACGCACTAGCTGTGCTTGGAGAAAATACGATAACCGTCTCTCCAACAGTTGTCGTAAAGTTAGCGAATCCATAGTAAGTGAAAGTCTTCAATGGTTTGAAATCTTCTTTAAATCCAAAAAGCTTCTTAGCACTCTTCAGATAACTTGGAACGGCGTTGGATTTTTCGGTTTTAGCCTCAACATTATCGATGTAATAAAATATTGGAGAGAATTCATTCTTGACAGTAAAAGTAGGCAATTTAATATTAGGATTAATCTTGGCTGGTTCGATGACCTTGACTTGAGATTCGTTAACATTATTCGTAATAGTTTCTTTCAAATTTTCTTTGACTTGAATAGCTTTGTCTATTTTTTCATCTCTGTTAACGATTTCAGCGTTGATGTTATTGTATGCAGAAATCTTCCTTTCCCTCGCTGTCGGCAGAGGATCGAGGAAATTAAAAGCCTCAAACTCTGAATATCTTGGAATTTCCTTTAGTCCTTGAACCCTCAGATCATCAGGGATATCTTGTCCTTGTCCTGTAGGCGCTGCAAATTCTTCTCCAAATCTTCCTTCGATAACAGGGGCTGGGTTCCAAGCGGTAGCATATTCTTGCGTAGGCTTGCTAGCAAATACAGTAAAGAGATCACCACCTTCTTTAGGGGTGATATAGTCAGTGTTTTTGATGATGTACGAGTACTGATCTTTAACTTTGTCTCCAAGATTGGCTTCAACGTTCCACTTTTTCGCATCAGCTTCGTAAGGAAGCCTCGTTCTTTTGCTTAACTCTTGCACTCCATCTAATGGTCTATCGTAAAGAACAAGCGAAGACTTAGTTAACAACTGAGCGTACACTCTTCCATTGTCCAAAGTTGTGCCAACAACTTCAGTAGCGTATTCCGTAGTGACTCCATCCTGGATAAAAGTCCTTGCCGTAGAAGTAAGAAGCCCAATTACTGGCTTCACGTTAAGATATCTACCATTTCGAGAATTGATGTCTCTATTAAGTTTTTGATTGTCGACTAAAAGAACAGTTGTCACATCTGATGACCAAAAAAGATTTCAAATACACAATATTCAACATTTAAAATACAGTTTTGTTAACACATACATAAAAATTTACACATAAATCACATTTTGTTAGATTTTTTAAAGTTCATAGTCACAGTCCATTTTTGGTCAATTTTTTGGTCGGTCGTCATATTGTTGGTATTTTCGTCAAATTTTTGGTATTTTCGTCATTAGTTTTGTCCATTGGGGAAGATCGGGTTCCATTTGGGGTTTTTGGTTTTGGTTTTTGGTATTTGTACATCAATGATACAGGTATATTTGCGGCATTTGGTGGTAAAGTAGGTAGTCGTTTTGTACAATTATTGTTTTTGAGGTTGTAAATAGGTATTTTTTGTAGCACGCCCACCGTAGAAGGAGGTTATAGTTGAGATTGGAAAAAAACAGAAACAAATCGGTATAATAACAATATAAACAATATATTATATAAATTTTCAGTAATAATTTATAGTAATTATTTTTAGTTAAATACATTAAATAATTTTATTTGTAACCAATCGCACAGTATTCGTACTATTTATTTAAAATTGTAGTTTTAAAATGTTGTCACTTAATTTTTAAAATTTACAAACTTTACCATAGATGAAATTAAAAAAAGTTTTTTTACTGCGTCATAGATTACAAGTATGCAGTTCTATAGTTCATTTTATCATCAGTTTTAATTACCGTTCGAATACTTTGCAATTAGTCTGATTATATTTTATTTAAATAATATACTAAATAATTATAATTTAATATTATGTCATATTTCGGTAAACCTTTGAGTGCGTAGAAAATGTGAGAAGTAAATAATATATTAAAAATAATAACGAGATGGTACGATTATTTGTATCCTCGTGATTGTGTGATTTCGCTGATGCTAGCAAAACTTTGATAGAAGAGGGCACAAGAAGAACGAACACAAAGTAAACGAACATCGTCTGTATGTCTTAGTGTATAGTTCACTAAGGAAGAAGAAAAAATTAAATATTTTAGAATTTGAAAAATTCATTTGACAAGTTATTATATTGTTATTGTATTTTGTTTTCGAGTAGGTTCTGCGTATGTGTTGCTTAAATTGAATAAAATATGTAGTCACCCTGATACAGATTGACAAATATATCTGTGCAGGTAGCTAAAACAAGAACTAAAAAAAGGACAAACTATTTTTTAAACAGATAACCATTAAATCCATTGTAGCGACTGGCATCGCTCTCGAGTGCAAAATATAAAATAATTTAATAATTAAGACGATATTAACGTCTCTCAAACGAAAAATGTGAAAGAAAAGAAAGAAAAAATGCATTCGCATCTGGAAATCGAACGTAGATCCTCTTCCTGAAGTAATTCCACAATAAAAATATTGAATACTCATCCTAGGCTTGTAAAAAATCAATAGATGCGCACATTAAAATAAAAAAAAGATATATATTTATCGAAGGCACTATCTAGATTTCAATTTAATACTGGTAGAATCTCGCAATCATACATATGATAGCAACCAAGAACAATGCGTTAAGAAAATGTTGATAGCTCTTAATCAATGTATGATACAGTTAAAACTGAACAAACTTGATATGGTTGAATTAGCTTAGAGTCAGAGCACTTCTCCGGCAAGGAAGACGACCTTGGTTCAGTTTCTAGAATTCCTGAATCTTTTGCTATCTTTTCTGTTTTACATTTTTCGTTTGATAGTAATTAATATTGTCTTCAAAAATTAAATATTAAAATTTGAGGAGTAACTCATTTAGTTATTCAACTATACAAATATTTTGTAAGTTTGCACATCAGATCTGTTGAAATTTAATGTTTTTTACTCTAGTAAGTCCAAGTTATGAATTTAGCAATATATTCAAGATACCTCAGTGTATTTTCCTTCACTCAAAAAGCCAACGATTTTGATATAAGTAATTTAAAATATCTTAATATATATTTGAAATAAATTAAGTATTATATTTAAGAGAAGCACTTATGCCAAATGAACAAAGGAAAGACATTAAAGAAGAAAAAACATAAAGAAATGTTGCCACATAAAAAAAATAAATAAAATGTACAAGAAATCAAAAACACAGTGCCAAAAAAAACCAAGAAAAAATCCAAACTTCGTGCATTTTTTTTAAATAGCTACAGAATAAATTAAATTGTTTTTTTCCGAAATGATTTTAAGCGATTATTTAAGAATTTGAAATATGTTTTTGGTCAATGTAAAAATTACAAAATATAGATTGAAATAAAATCAATTATTATTTTTTGGTAAACTAATGTTTTAAGACAAGGTTTTTTATGCATAGCACAAAGGGTAACAATTATTTACAAGCAATAATTATTCGCCTGAAACACTCAAAAAAAAATGTAACAAGCAGTAATTGTTGAATGAAACACTAGTATATATTGAATCATTTCGCGGGTAAGAGATAAGCCGCCATAGCTCAGTGGTCAGAGCTGTCGACCGGAAATCGAAGGAACACGGGTTCGAGTCCCGTTGGCGTCATGTATCTTTTATCAGGAGATTTTTCAATGTGGATGAGTGTTTCAGGCGAATAATTATTGCTTGTAAATAATTGAAATAAAATCGATTATTTTTAGTAACGAAATGAAATAATCGAAGTTTTCGAAAATTATATCTCGATGATTCAATAATTTTCAAAAAGAAGATATTTTTTTAATGTTTTTTATTTATGCCAAAAATGGTTGAATAGAATATTATTTAGAGTTGCAAGAAATAAGTATTCAGAAAGTATTTTTTTGCGAAGAAAAGGCTTTGTACAAAAGCGACAATGCAATCAATACCAAGGAAAAATGTTTAATTTTTATAAAGATAACTTACCGCCATCATTTGCAACGTCCCTTTTTACTCGTTCAGCCGCAATTGTCCCATCGATTTGATATCCTGAAAAAAAGCGAAAAATGAATGTTATATACAGAGAATACACAAACACATATAATCAATCATAACGTTTCGGGCTGGATCATAACAAAGGGTACACACATTGGTGTCGCGAAGCTGCGACTCCACTGTATTTTAAAGGTGGTGCAGAGCAAAGCCACACGCTCAAAGGACCAGTCCCAAACTACACCGAATGCTAGGTTATGGGACGATTTATGCATCCGACAAACCCGATGGACAGTGCAATAGTCAAAAAGGTATAAATCTGGGCTTCTGGAGCACAAGATAAGCCCAGATTGGAATGCAGGAAAGATGGACTCACCCGTTGATGATTACCACACGTCTCCAGGAGTTTTGGATGATTTCAGTTCACAAATATATAATCGCCCTGTCTGATATTAGTTATCACTACGACAGAATTCAGGTCTAAACTAAAAACTTACCTTTTTAAGTTGTCGTACCCTTAAATTAAATATACCAATCCTAAGAGAAAGTCCAGTTATATTCAATTTTTCAATTAAGTCCTAAACCCTGTATCTAAATTTCGCCAATAAACAATTAGATAATTTTAATTAAGTGTTAATCTCAAGTGACCTACCAGGTAAGTATTGTACTGTATATTTTCTCCATAAATAGTTAAGTAATAACATAGATCACTGTAGAGATGTATTATAAGTTTGTACAGCGCCCTTGAGGTGTTTTTGCACAAAAACGGCGCTATAAAAGTCATCCAGGTATTATTATTATTATTATTACGAACTCTGATGAGCAACTGACACCACTTGTCCGATTTTACGTGTCGCGACAATCATTTTATTATGGTGACATTTTGGGATGGGTAAAAGGGTAGGTAGGACATTTGCAGGATTTTATATTGACATTACAATTGTCCATTAAGCCTGTGGATGCATACCTAACAATCCCCTATATATTGCGCGAACACACATTTTCAAAAATGTAATAACAAATCAAACATAACAACACAAGAGTCCCAATTGCTCTAATCCGAGCCAGTGAGACTGTGGCATCCTTAATTGGGGTATGTTATTAGGCTGAAGATTATGGAGATGGGAAAAAGATGAGAAAGAGGAAGGAGAAAGTAGCAGGTTATTCAGATCTGGTCACCGAACACGGCTAAAGCCATTTCACCAGGGTGATACTTCACTCTGGAACGTTCCGAAAATATACGATATATCGTTTTTAAAGAATTAATTGTAAAACAACACAAATTAATTAAACAAAATCACGGGATATTTAATTGTAGGTTGTAGGATTTGTGAAGCTGAAAATATTCATAAAAAATACCAGAAATTTACCTCTCGAATGAACACCGTTAATAAACTCGAAACATTACGACATCTGTTAAAAATTTAAACTAAAGAAATGCACATTTCAAATATGAATATTGAATACTTTTGGTATCTACTAATCAGTTCCAATTTTGTAAATCAAAGCAAATCCTAGTTGCAAAGGTGATTGAACCGGAGTTGTAATCAAAACCAAAATTTTATTTTTATGATTTTTTTATACTTAAACATAATGAATGTTTACATACTTTTAAAACATATCTTCGCCTGCACGGTGTAATAATTTTATCCATATATTATATTTAATACGCATTACAAACGTACCTATATTTAAATATGTTTGAACTTTTGACCCTAGTTAATAAGTAGTTATTAAACATGCAATATACGCTCGTGAAATGTTATGTGCAGGTGAAAAATATCGCAGAATGTGAAAGTGGTTTCTTGTGACAGGTGATTTTAAAATAAGCGGTTGCTAATTGGTTGAAGTTTTCATTGGTTGATGAGTACGCAGAAGAGAAATGTTAAAAAAGCAATTAAATATAAATGTGACTACTATTGCCCTCTATGTTGTAAATCTTAAGATATTAGGTTTGGAACTTGACTAAACCCTGCCGTTGTAAATATTTTTTACTGGTTATATGATAAAGCAGTTTTTCAATTGTTTACGACACTAGCTAATCTGTACCCGTCGTTGCTAGGGTTATCCTTAGGAGTTGGACATACAATTGTTAATATTTACAATTCCGTATTTATTTATTGGATAATTTGTACAGCGCCGCTTTTGTGAAATATCACCTCAGGGGCGCGTTACAGGTGATGCAGGTATTACAAAAATAAAGTGAAATTATTAGTAAAATGTACAGGAACAGGTGACACGAAAATAGAAGATGGAGACTCTGCAGCAAGAATCCTAGGTGATGAAGAAACTGGACCAGCTGCTGCAGCGAGATAGTCCACCTCATCCACCAACAGTGCCAGCACGAGGTTCGTCATCCGTCCACGTATGTGTCTGCTGCTAATAAAGCGCTGACACCTCACATAGACCCTTGCAGCACTGCTGTGGCCTTCGGCGAGTCCATCATTCATCTCCACGAAATCATGTTCCTGGTGATTGTTGAAGTGGTGTATTCTGCCTGCAATAAAAAGCGACGGTCGGGATAATCAATTACCCTGGGCTTAGCAAAACACTTGCCAGGGAAGTTTCCGAGAATTCCGTTGAAAACATCTGGGGTGCATTTACCGATCGACGTTCGTTTCGAATATAGAATATTTTTGACCAAAATTTCCGAATATTTACTTTTAAAACACTGCACTCAAATCACATATAATAAAGTTCTTATAACTGGTTGTTAATTTTATTCTTATTGAAGTTAAAATGTTGATTGATTGATTTTAAAAATAATTTTAAAAGGATGTTGCCTCATTTCCCTTGAAAATATTAAAAAAAACACAAATCGGTTCGAGGACGCGTTAGGACGCGTCCGGCTGCCACGAAGGGCGCTATACGTAGTACATTATTTTGATGTATCTCGTAAGGCTTAGTCAGGGTTAGGTTACTACAAAACTTCGACTTTTCTCTACTTTTTATAAATATAAGTCAAATAATAAAAAATATCTCCCGATTAAAAATAAATGCCGCCGACGGGAATTGAACCAGCAACTTCTGATGTCCGGTCAGGTGCTTCTGACCACTGAGCTACATCGGCTTATTTTCAACACGCCAAATAATTCAATATGTACTAGTACTTCAATCAACAATTACTGCTTATTATATTTTCACTCGGGAGATATTTTCAATTTGTATGTATATTTCAGGTGACTAATTTATTGCTTATAATAATTTACATAGACTTGGATGGACAACGGTTCATAAGACATCCAACATTCGCAAAAGTGGCAAGTATCTACCTAGAATTACCGAGACTGCAGACGTAAGTATGTCACACTCATCTCGAGAAAGTGACCAATAATATACCTGTTATAAACAAGGTGTGAAGACGAACGCTGAATAGAGGAAACGATGAATTTTTTAAAATCATTTCACAATAGTTACTCTACCAGGTATGTATGGTACTGTATATTATATCCATATATAGTTAGTAGATCATTATAGAATGTATTATATATTTGTACAGCGCCCTTGAGGTGATTTTTCACAAAAACGACGCTATATAAATCATCCAAATATTATTATTATTATCATTATTATGAACCAAAGAAAATTAGTCACAGAAAAGTACTCGGAGAAAACAGACTGATATAAAATATTGCTAATTTATTAAAAATCTCTTCAAATTATGAATGCTCCTGTTAAAAACGGGACTGCAGGCCCTTAGCGAATGAATAGATATGTTTTATGTGAAGCATTTAGTAAAAAAAATGTATTAATGAGACGTCGGAACACGTGTTCATAAAAATCATTATATTTTCATATTTCGTCAATATATATATTAACAGGGCAAACGCAGGTGCGTGAATAGATGTTCCGATGTATTTGTAAAGTAACATTTTATCAGGAAGCGGCCTGCTGTCTCGTTTTTAACAGGATTTTAATAAATTTGCATTTTTCTCTTTGTATTTAATCTCTTATCTACTTGCTACAATTTTTATGATTGAATTTTTACTATTATCTTTACGATTTAAACAACAAAATCTGTTGAACGGTGAGCTCTAGCGTCATGTAATTTTCAAAAAATTTTCAAAATCAAATTTTGAGTTCGACTCTCAAAGTTTCAGTTCGCAACGATACCTCGATCAGGAGCTATGGAGCTTTGAATACCTTATTTTGAAAACTAGTTGACGTAAATAAATATACTTATTTCGCTTGTCTGTGCGTACTCGTGAAATTTATTTGAATGAAATCAAATTTTTCTTTGAATTTAAGTGTCATATTCAAAATTGGAACTGATTGCTTGACAAATCAGACAAACGATAAATTAACTACCTATAATATAATATTTTTTAACATAAAATAATTTTTGTTTCTTTTTTAAAAATTGGAACTGATTTGTTGAGAATTCAGATGATATAAAGTTTAAATATTTTAACATTTATATTCATTTCTACTAAATCCTGTCATTATTGTTTTTTATCTTCGTTTAAAAAAACAGATTCTATGATGATATCTAGAAAAATAAGTTCACCTTCCAATATATTCAAAAAAATTATATATTTATATTTCAGAATTAATATTTTGTATACGCTTTATGTAGGTACCATTTCCAGTAGTTGCATTATTTTATCTTTTATTTGAAGTTGAATTTAAAACTGGTATTACCAAGTCAAAACAAAGAGACTAAGACTTCAAAGTGGGAGGATTTGAGTGAAAAATAGGAGATGGTGTCAGGACAACTGCCCACGGTTTTAGGGACAGGTATTTGAGGTATTATTTACAGGTTATGTAAATTATTAGGGTTTGATGGGTAGTTCTTTGAGTTAAGGCCAGCAATATAATAGTATATTCTAGTTAGTAATGGAAAATGTCTCGGACTGTGATCGTTTCAAGTTAATTCCTAGAGCCTAGAGACAACTCATGAAAAATAATATATAGTATATTTGTATCTCTTAGTATCTTAGTATATTCCCTGGTATAAGACCACCATTCAGAATTGAACCGTTGATTGAAATAGCTTTGGCCGTGTTCGGTGACCAGATCTGAATAGCCAGGTACTCTCCCACCTTCCTCCTCCCCATCTCCTTCCCTCACCACTACTTTCAGCCTCACAAAATACCCCAATTGACGATGTCACAGTCTCACTGTACACAGACAGTTGGGAGCTGTTGGGACCCTTGTGTGACATAAAAAAATGTAAACTATAATTATCGCTTTACGCAAAAAACACATTTATTTTTTTATCGTTTTACACTGTTTTTTTCTATTTTTTTAAAAAATTAAATGGGAGCGTCTATTGTAAACTTTTAAATGCAAAGATAAATCTTGATGTTCTATCTCTTTCTAAATCTGTTCATATTATATATCTGACCATATTAACAAAGTGATTTTGTGAGGACATCATGTGAGGATCATTTGGTGACAGATAGAGAGAGAACTACTACCCTCAAATTTATTTCGAAAGAAATTTATCAACTTTGAATGTACTTCAATCTTTGCAGTAAAGACGAGTACTAGCTGAATTAACATTAACTAACTAACTAACCATCACGCCATTCTCCGAAGGGGTAGGCAGAGAGGATGGACCGTCAAGCAACTCGGTCTTGGGACACACTTCTTGCCTCATTCACATTCATACATCGTCTCATACACACTTTTCTATTATTCTGACTCTTGACATGGCCCGACTCGAGTATCTGATTCACTTGATCGTGCCATGTCTTCCTCGGGCGTCCCCGACTTCTGCTACCATTCGCATTCGCATCATATATTATCCTTACACTCCTTTCTTTGCTCATTCAACCATCTAAGCCTCCCTTTCTTAATCTTACTCATTACGCTTACATCAGCCTTGCACTCTTTGCAGATTTCCAAATTTCTCACACGATCATACATGGTTTTACCACACATACCCCTCAGGGATTTCATTTCAACAGCATTCAGTCTACATTCGTCATTTCTCTGCCAGTTCCATGCCTTTACTTCCAAACATCAGGGTAGGTACCAGCACTCCATTGTGGACTATTATCTTCGCTTCTTTGGCCATTTTTTTGCTAGCGCTAACTGCGTTCAGTCCTCCATTAATAGAGTTACCTGCATTTACCCTTCTTTCAATATCTCTGTTGTATCCTTGTATCCTTCCTATCTATCTAGAACATACTTCCTAAATACACAAACTCATCAACCTGCTCCAAGTATTCCTCATTCACAACTATATTGCACACTGTTTTCGTAATCTCTCTTTCAAACACCATGACTTTAGACTTACTTACATTCATCATTAACTCAGATTTCAACATTTATACATGGAATAAAAACAATAACATCGACTGTAACAATAACATATCTTTCAAAAGTACACGACATTAATTACAAAAGAAAAGCAGCATTTAATTCCACAAATTAACCGAGTTCTTTGCACATATTTAAAAGGAGAATGATGTTAATAAAATAATCTGTTCAACGCGCATACATATACACACACAGCATCACATACACACACACCTATACACTACACACTCAATGATTACTAAATGTACAAAGCACATATATAAGACATTACAAGAAAACATATCGTAGGTACCCACTGTGAAATATTTAATATATGTTAATTGTTTCATCACTGTAACCAAAGTGATGTTTGTTTCTATACTATGAAATAAGTAATCATTATTGGATGAGTCACACCCTGTTCTCGGAGTCAAACACGCGTGAAATAAGTTCAGCACTTTTTGCCACTCTGTAGCTAAAACGAGAAAATCAATATTCTGGTGTAAGACAGATACGAGTATAGTGCAGCAGAAATTAATACCGGTAACCTACAGAAACCAACCTACAACCCACCGTGATAAAATGTGCAAGATTGGTCCTGTTATCTCCCAAAAATGATCACAAATCGGTCATCCATCATAAAATAAAGATTTTACATCGCAGGGTAGAATAATTGAACCTAGTTATTCGTTTTCAGTCTACAGGCCTCCTTGTCCTTTTTTACATTCACTCCACATAGGATGTCTATGTCATCTTTGGGGATGTTGCGTGGAGGGTCTTTTAATGTGAATAATGGAGTGTCCAGGAGTGAAGTATGAATCAATCCTTCCACTGTGGTGCAACGCTGAGAGAGTCCTGCTGTAGAGAACAAATGGTCTCAACTGGCCTCTACCGATCCGGCCCGCCACACAGTTAATGAGCAGACGCATCCGTCACAAAGGCCTGGACAAAACTCACCCCATGAACCCGGGCACCCCTCTTAAGTCACCAAACGTATCGAACCACTTGGGGTGACCTATGACAGAGGTGTTGGTATCCATTAAATGATTCCTGGGGCGACAATACCAATAACTAACCATAACTTTATAACTATCGAAGATTTTATGCCGATTTACCGCGCACGGTCGCGCTGTTGATAGCCAGATCGACGTTGATAACCCAATAAACCAGGCGCATCTCTCTATGAATTGTTATTCCTCAACGTAGACGGCTATGTAAAAGTTAAAAATACTAATAAATTGGCAACGTCGAATTGAAATATTTAATACATAAATCTTTAATATATATTGAAAGTCCGTTAGTTAGTTCATTGTTTCTCGAGGCTGGAACGGAATCAATTGAAAGCATCTTAGATGAATTTATTATGTCTATGGATCTTGCTTACGATTTATTTCAGTTCTAAGAGCTTAGTTAATTCACCCCCATTCATTAATAAGCCAGTTATTTTGCATAGTGAGCGACATTATCCAAAAAGTTATTGACAGCTTATCTGACATCTTGGAGGCCGCGCTAAAAGTAGCATGTTTTGTGTGCCGCGAGTCGGAATCATATATATATATATATATATATATATATATGTCCGATATATGATATATATATATATATCATATATCGGACCGTGCTTGCAAATATCGCTTCCTGATCTCGTCAGAATCGTGCTGACATAGGTCTCTATTGATAGTCCATGCTAGACCTCCTGGAGTCAGAAGCCTTAAAAATACAGTGTGTGGCAAGCCTACGCACGACGGAAGTGAAACTTTTAGTATTCTTCTCTCTCTCTTTTCATTTCATTCTCTCTTTTTTTTCTGTCTATTGACATATTTATAAGTAAAAAAACAAATTGTTGATAAAAAATTAAAAGTTATAAAAATATGGGATTCGAACCCGGGTCCTGCATAACGAGTGTCGAACGCTCTGCCTCTAGACCGCGAGGAGAGATATTTCGCGCGACGCGGCGTTATTGGCCTTCATTAGTAATTTTAATGATTCAAAATAAAAATATTTAATCAAAATACCGAGCGACTCTACCGGCACGATTTGTAAGCTATATTTCGACCAAAATAACATATAGGTACCGTAAAGTAAATTAAATTTAAATGAACAAATTTATCTTTTTTTTACTACATTATTACAAATCGTTGATAAAAAAAATTAAAAGTTATAAAAATATGGGATTCGAACCCGGGTCCTGCATAACGAGTGTCGAACGCTCTGCCTCTAGACCGCGGTTATTACGTATTTGACCAAAATATCATACAGTCAAAATATCTAAAAGTCGCAGCACGAGAGCATTTTATCACTTTAAAAAAAATTATTATTAAAAAAATGACAAAAAGATAAAAAAAATTAGTTAAAGCGGGGATCAAACCTCGGTTCTTCACGACGACAATCGGGAGCTTTGCCTCTAGACCGCGAAGCTGAGTTTGGAGAGCGACCGAAAGTAGGTATATAATATTGGCTAGGCTCCTATAGCGAAATTATCACGGTTTTTGATGACGGTCATGAGTTGGTTTTACTCCGGTCCTCGAAATTGCATAACGCGCGTAAAGAAGTTTCACTTCAAAAATGTGTTACTTTTTGTGTCACTTTCTTAGCCATGAGCTGTTCCAGCCCAATATAATGGTTTAAGGGTCTATCCTGTAATTAACATATCATTGGTTATAATGTATTGTATGTCTTAGGTTCATAACAATGAGAAGGGTTCTACTTATCCAAGCGTTAAGACAATGTGCTATAGCTGACACAACAAACCATACATCTGCCATGGTCAAGACATCATTAGAAGGTTTCAGCTTCCGTTTGAAGACGGTATATGGTATTATATTGTCAGAAATTAACATGGAAATTTTGATATAATTACAAAAAGACATAATGTATTGGACAGTGAAACTTAGTGGTAAGGGTATCAAGGAGAACTATTATTTATTTTTATTGCAACGAATTTTCTTTTATAACTTCAATGTAATACATCATTGAAGATGAAGATAATACTAAAGATTTTAAACGAAACATGAAATAGAACAAGACAAACATCTTCTTATTCGATATCAGTAAAATTGGCACCATATTGTTCGTTACTCAATTTTAAAATGTTTATGTGTTATTTAAGCCCCCGCATACCGAATTTTTACCGATTTATAACAAGTTTGTAGTTAACCCTTTAAGTTTTCAAGTCACACAAAAATGTATTTACAGTTGAAAATAATATATATACATTTTTTATGCCGAAACTTTGAATGATGATTAAGAAAAGGACGCTTAGATTGTTTTGGCCTGTAGAGCGAATGAGCGAAGAAAGGAGTGTAAGGAGGATATATGATGCAAATGCGAATGATAGCAGAAGTCGGGGACGTCCGAAAAAGACATGGCACGATCAAGTGAATCAGATACTCGAGTCAGGCCATGACAAGAGTCAGAATAATAGAAGAATATGTATGAGATGATGTATGAATGTGAATAAGGCAAGAAGTGTGTGCTGACCGATTTGTTTGGCGGTCCGTCCTCTCTGCCTACCCCTGCGGGGAAACGGCGTGATGGTCGAAATGAAAATTTCGTAGTGATGTTGAAACAGAGTTCTATATTTGAAATTTAAGCTAAGAATGCTTCGAATTTTGAATCACGAAATACGCCCACATCGCATTTCTCATGTTCCTAAGTTTCAGGCACTCCTTGGACCATTTAAAAATGTTTATAACAAAAGGTTAACCTCAAAAGCCTGAGATGACGAGATCTAAGTATCATTTCTGGGACATGACATGATACCTGAAGGTATTTTATGTGACTCAAACACGAAAAAATGCTGGTGGCTATTTTCTATAAATAAACGACTTATACATTTTGTTCTTGATAGAGAAATGTAAAGTTTTACCCTGTGTGCGAGTAGGTATGTGTATTTGTACAAGGTTATACTCGGACGTTAGCTGAGCTGAAATTGGAAGCTCACAAAATTATTACCAAAAATACAATGGAGATAAAGAATTTAAAACAATATCAAAATAAAGCTAAGTAAATATAAAAATTATGATGTCAGGATAAAAATATTACACCAACACAATAATCTACAGTGTGAATCCCCAGTGAGAAGGACTGTGTATATGAATAACTTATATTATATTATCGGATTATTCCACACAATTTCAATAATTCTTCAAATTCCAAGTTAAAACTCAATAGTTCATCAAATTCCAAGTAAAAATTCAATAATTCATCGAATTCCAAGTAAAAATTCAAACAGTGAAAGTTCTATTCACGTTCTGTTATTATTTTATCATGGATTGGTAAAAAAAAGTGAAAAGCGGTTCAAAAGTCAGCCAAGTACTGCGATATACGACCTGTATACGCAGTTCGCATGCGCGTGATTATGTATAACGTTTTTAACCTTTTTATCCCTCCGTATTATCTATTATGAGTAAAACGTTGTGTATTTTAAGACCCACCCCAGCATAAATCTCGTTCAACCATGTTAATAATGATATAAAGAATATTGCATTCTGACAGTTCACACATTATTAAAAGTACTCGTACATTTCAATTTATAATAATTTACGACAGTAGTTCTATGGAAACGATTAACGGTTCTTTTTGAAAATTACAGAGGGCGCCACTTTCGTTCACAACTATCCTAAACTGGACAGTGACAAAGATGATAATAAAGATGATAGGTAGAAACTGGATAAAGGCAATTTAGGCAAGTTTCAAAGTAAAAGAAACTAATAACTTTACTTATATTTAATATACCCATCATGATGCCGATAAGCTTCTTAAACGGAACGAAAATGTGAAGAAACCAATCTTGTTTGAATACAACTCAATTCCATTTTCTGGATTTGAGCCAACGACCTCTTAGCCCGGAGCCAAAGGTCTTTGTTACAAATGCATCTTAGTAATGAGATGATTTAATATAATTTGGGTTATGTCTTAAGCTAATACGCATTAAATTAATATCATTAACTCCCGGTAACTTGTAGAAAATTATGCATTTATTGATGTAAAATGATCATCATCTTCTCTGTGAGAGAGATCTGAAGAGGAAAGTTCAAGGCAACAACAGGTAACAGATACTCGAGTGTAGAGGTCCGGTTCACGCTAGAATAGAGTGGAGAATTCAATGACTCAGAACTTGAAGCAGGAACTTATAATAAACTATGCAAACTTGGTGTGTCAAAAATGCATTGGTTACTACACAAATATTTGTTTTATGAGCGTATTTGTTTTTACTTTTGGGGTCAAAGATTGAGATCTACCCACCAAAAAAAGGTCTTCCTTTAAACTGGATGAGGATCTGCCTCAAACACCCACGTGAAGCAGCACGTTAAGGCGAAGCTTAATGCCAAATCACTATTTTGATTAATCTTTATAATTGGTGTACATTATGAATACAAAAAAATATGCTTTAGATAAATTGAAGGTTTTCCTATCGCTTCGCTTAAGTAGAATACAAATAAATATATAAATGACTCAATAAAAAATATAAATGTAAACTACAATTTTTTTTTCAATAGAAATATATGAACGCATAAAGGAAACAACTTTTAACACATAAAGTATTATAGCTAAGATTATCTGTGACAGTTTCACTTGATTAACTGTATTGCTTTCTTATAAAATTATTTACAAAATAAATAAAAACCAGTTTGTTTGCTTAAAATCGAACGTTTCTAGACTCCGTTTGTTAAGCAATTTTAATGCCTATTACCTACGATATAAGGTAAACCAAGAATATACACATTTTTGGCTTGTAGCTTCTTCTTAAAACACAAAAAGTAATAATACAAATTATCATGAAAGTACCCATAATAACTCCATCAAAATACATTTTTTAAAACTTTAATGTTTTCAGTATTATAAAACTCTACACAAAAAATGCTCTACTCAAATTTAAAGGATAAAATGAGTACCCTATTGACCAACACACCCACACTACAAGAACGAAAACCTCAAATTTACTGAACATCTTAAAATTAAATACATCTTTTGGGTAGAAAAACCACAACTTCCATGCTACAAAACTATACAATGTTCTTCCAAATTAAATTAAATACACCTTGGAGATAAAAGAGAATGAAAATGACGTCAAAATATGGCTAAATAAACATAAAGATGAATAAATCATTCAAGTTATGAAGCACAACTCACAGTCAACCGTGAGGATTTTTAATTTAATTTAATTTTGTTATTTTGTGGAAATCAACATATATGAAGATGAGGCAAACGTGTAACGATCAAACAACAAACTACAGTCCGCCTCGGAACAGGAATACCTAGTGAGGAGGACTTTCACAGAATTGGTTACTTCGCAGAATTTAAACAATTCATCAAATTTCAAGGTTGAAATTCAAGTTCTGTGAAGGTCCAAATCAGGTTCTGTTATTATCTAATTAATGTTTAGCAATTGGTCCATGATAAAATATTAACAGAACTTCAACAGAACTTTCACAAAATTCAAAATTTGTTATTTTATTCGTGATTCAAACTTTGAACCTCAATTTCTCAGTTTGATACGAATGGCAGCTTGTTGTTCCAATGGAACTATATTCTTTTGTACAAATTTGACCAATTGCCTTTTAAGAGGAAGCTACAAGCCAGGTCAGTTAAGATTCGAAGAACTCTAGCGATTAATCGCGATAGTCAAATTAAATTTAGTTGTACACGTCAACCCGCGTGGTCATTGGTCATGTATCGTAACTTTTCGACTAAGGAGGCCGTCGTGTATTTTCAAAACTATTTGTAAATCTTGAACTTGTCAATAGAGTCATTTCCTATTCGGAAACATGATTTAATGTGAAGACACCTTGTCAAATTCACTGTCAACTTCAATCAATTATTTCGTTCATTGTTCTCCTCTCAATGGCACCCATTCAATGCCAAGGTGGAATGATTTCAATTGTTCAACTTAAGGCGAAGCTTAATTCTAAATCACTATTTTGATTAATCTTTTTAACGAATTAGTGTACATTATGAAAACCAAAAAATATGCTTTAATTAAATTGAAGGTATTCCTATCGCTTTGCTTGAGTAGAATACAAATAAATAAATAAATTACTCAATAAAAAATATAAATGCAAACTTCTACAAAAAATAATTTTTCAATAGAAATGTATGAACGCATATAGGAAACAACTTAAAAAAATACAGTGTTGTAGCTAAAATAATCTGTGACAATTTCACTTGATTAACTTTTTTGCTTTCTTATAAAATTATTTACAAAATAAATAAAAAAACTAGTTTTGTCCTTGAAATCAAACGTTTCTAGACTCCGTTTGTCAAGCGATTTTAATGCCTATTACCCACATTCGTGACAATATAAGGCATATCAAGAATATACACATTTTTGACTTGTAGCTTCTTGTCTTGTTAAGGATGAATGTATCATGCATTATTACGACTTAAGCCAAATGGATTTTGTCCATCGTTTCATTACTAAATAACACTTAACAATTCGAGTTAGAGTTTACAGTTGCATACTTTAAGAACAGTTAGAGATTCTTTAGTTGGTTCTGTGCCACTTTATAATTAGCCAACTGTTTATGTTTATGTATTCAAGCGAATTGGGAACAGTTTTGTCACACGTTTGTCGTGACTGAACACACGTTGTAATGCTAAATATCATATTATAATGTAATAATGTTTTTTGTGTTTAGTAGATATGAATTATTAAACTCCATTATTTTGTAACTTTTAAGCAGGGATATTAAATACTTCAATTTTATTTTTATTTTTATGTGAATACCGCGTAAGAGAAAACCAAACGAACCAAGCCCAGGACACTGCATTAAGATTTTCCTGCTATTTATCTTAGATTCTCCTGTATATTGTTATAAGCCATTCTACCTTAACCGTTTGGGTATTTTTGTGTTTTTTAGTATACTGTGCATCGATAACAAAAGAGTATCTTTTGCCCTTTACGGCACAATTGGAAACGGACTATATACTCGTATTAACGTTTTAAGCAGTGTTAGAAAGAAACAACACCACGCTTTGTATTTGAAGTAAAAAAATTGTCACGGATAATTGTAATAATGGTAATTTTTGGCTAATTTATATAGCGCCGTTTTCGTGAAAAATCACCTCAAAGGCGCTGTACAAATATATTAATAAATTCTGTAACTACTGACTTAAAACTAGTTACTTACATCTAAGACTTATATCTGGTGACTTGTGACTAAGGTCTATAACTGCTGTCTAATGACGTATATAGAAACTTACAACTAACATACTTACATTTAAAAATACATCGATAAAAATATTTTCCAAAAACTCATCGGCTTGTGTAGATTGCGTGTTAGCGACAGATTTGTCAAAGTTTGAACAATTTAAAAAAAAAATCAAACTAAAAAAAATTATGTGACGATAACCTTTATATTATGTTTGTGTAATTAAAAATGTTTTTTTCAATTATGTATAAAGTGGTATTTTTACAATTTTACAAGAAAAAAGCAATCCGTAAGCGATTAATCAAAAATCAGTTTTTTTTTTTTAAATTTTGGATACGTTCAAAAACAGCGAATGTATGTGAAATTGAATGTCAACCGGGAATATTTCAAAATAAATCATGAATCCGACAGGTGATCTAACTTGAGAATATTTGAAAATCTCCTGCTACTAGCATTTTAAGCGGAAAATGTTGCTTGTGTTGTGATAGAGGACTTAGCCAGCCGAGGAATTGAACAGACTACGCCTGGGTGGGACCCAAATGCGATGTCAACTCAGCCACTGACCATCTTATATCAATATTTAGAATGCTAGCTTATTTATGTATCCTGGCCTGGTTTGAGGTATTGTCTATAATAGTCCCAATTGCCCAAAGCCAGTGGGAAGATTTTACTTCAACCTTAGTGTAGTGTTTTTGTTGTTTACTACACTTTTCTGTAGCTCAAGGCTCGTTGGATGATTGAAACTCTGATGGTTCGTTTACAGATTTATTACGATAAATACAATTACAACCGAGCGGTACAATATTAGTTGGTAACGTGTGCTCGCTAGTGGGGTGGTTTTCCGTCTGGCGAGCGCCGCGCATCGCTCGCCCGTTTACGCGACCGGTTCGGAAGTGCTCGGCCTTCCCGAGCAGTTCCGAACCGCTTGTTCAGTGTTGCAAGACACTGTACTTAGGTATGTTGAGAGGCTGAAGGGAGTGAGGAGGGGAGTGAGATGGGAAGGGAGAGGTCGGGAAGTACCTGAATCTTCAGACCTGGTCACCAAACACGGCTAAAGTTATTTCAAGCATCTTTCAACTCTCTGGGAATTGCCGATAGAAATTTATTGAACCACTTGGATAAAAAATTATTACAGGGTTAATGATTCATTGCGTTCAGCCACTTATGAACCCGAATGTCCTCTATGCATTCCTAAGCCGAGAATGCGGCCAGATTTAAAACAATTAATCCTACTTTTGATAGAAGTTAAGTTTATGTAAATTGTTTGTCAGAAATTGAATAAGAGATTTATATGGGCCATTAATTATAGGCTACGAGTCTCATGAAGTTGATTGCACTTCGGAGAATTAAAATTGTATGCGTGACTCAGTAACAGTGACGTACCAACAAAATCACCAGTGACACCTCGTGGTCTTCAATTTTATCATTGAAGACAAATTAGCTACTCTCAAACGAAATTTTGAAATAAAAATATCAGAAAAGGGCTCAGTCGCATCTACGAATTGAACCCAGCATTTCCGTGGCTTTACTTTACCACTGATCTAATTCGACCTTATCCCCTTCTGTAATATTTTAACTATATCATACTTCAACTAAGAACTATCAATATCATCTTCATTTTCTTAACGCATTTTTGTATTGGCTGCTATCTGTATGTATGATTGCAAAATTCTTCCCGAACTAAATGTGTTGTGTTCGCACAAACAGGACTCCAACTCGTCTTGGAAGGAGTTTAATAATAAAATGGTTCTTTATATTAATCAGGGATTTATTAATACTCCACGTATTATAATGGTGACTCGATTGTCGACCTAACTAGAAGCTTGCTAATTGGAATCTGGGCCATTGAGATTCTCTGAGAACCTTAGCACTGGCCCTGGCGACTACTGGCCACTGGCTCCATCTTGCGGACTTTCCCGCAAGCTCTATGCACTGCCATCTGTGCGTGCATCTACAAAGCTTCCTTACAAAATGGAATCTAGATAGTGTCTTGGAATATAAATCAATTTTTATTTTGATGTGCGACATCTATTGAATTTTCTACAAGTCTAGATTGAATATTATTTTTAGAATAACGTAATAGGGAATTCTCGTGCATTTTGTAAATAATTTATTTCAATAAAGATAATTATTTTATTATGTGCCTCTTTTTTTTCTTTTTTTTAAATGCATTTTCAATTTTTTGTAGTTGTTTTAAAAATTGCGTGCTATTTCGGCTCTGAAAACGGTCATGCGCCATTTTGACCGCTACGTCACAAGTGCTACGTCACACCTTTGCCGCTGCCGCCGCCATCGGTTTGCAGGATCTACTCGGGCCGGTCAACAGTGACGTCATCGTTCGCCCTTGAACGCTTGATCAATCACCGGGCGTTTTTAGCTGCATTGAAATATTTTGTTCGCGCCTGTTTTTAAAGTCATTATAACTTTAATAAATGATTTTTGAAAATTATAAAAACTATTTATTCTTGTGTCTGAAGTGTTTCTATATGTGAATAATTAATAATAAGTGATTTTTTGGTGTGAAGAGAATTCCCTATTGTAATATTTTATCATTGAAAACAATATAAGCGACCTAGAAAAGAAAATTCGAAAAATAAAAATCACAAAAAGATTCGGCCTTTGTATTTAACGGTATCTGGATTGCATTTAGTTCGGGAATAATCTTGGTTCGAGCGTAAAAATCAAATTCCTCTTAATTTGCGCATCGCAATGCTTTGAAACAGTGACTTCTGAACGAGATCTAATATCCATATATATATATTTAATATAGTTGCGGCACGTTTCAGAGTGAAAGATACTCTTAGTATCACCCTGGTGAAATACCAACATTCCGTTTTGAAAAGTTGCTTGAAATGGATTTGGCCGTGTTTGGTGACCTGATTTGAATAACCAGGTACTTTCCAGCCTTCCTTTCCCATCTCCTCCCCCTTCAAACTACCTTCAGCCTCATAATATACCCCAATTGGGGATGCCATAATCTCACTGGCTCCAGACGGTTGGGAGTAGTTGGGACTCTTGTACTGTGTTCACATTAAAAAGGACTAAATAGCCAGGTTTTGCTTCTCTCTATTCTCCTTCCCGTCTCGTTTCATTCTACCTCAAAGCATTCCCCAATTAGATGTTTTAAAGTCCCTCTGGTTCCAAACAGCTAGATTCGTATGTAGTTTTATCAAATACGTCTAAATATGGATATACGGATCTTGAAAACCACAATATAAATTGAACAATAACAAATTCTCAATAAAGAAAACAATAGATAATTCACTCCGTAGATAAATAATGGACTTAGAAAGTTCAAAAAAAGAACTGTCACCAGTAATGGTCCAAGCTGTTACTTTCATCTATGGAGTTGGCCACACGTTTTTAAAGTTACAGAGGATGTGTTGCTTTGCTCATTATGGCGGCACCACGTTGGGCGCCAGTGTTAAAAATGAAAAAAAAACGAGAAAACTCAAAGTAAACCCAAAAGAAATGGTAAAGATGTATTACTAATACATACAGAAACAAAGGCTTTGGTGTCAGGGACGTGTTGGACAACAACGAAATTCGTTATTGCAAAGTAATAACCATAACTAACGCAATATTTTTTAATTTTAAAACTCCAGTAATAACATTTTGTGTTAATTATATCACTTTGATGATTTATTTTTTAAGATATATCCTTTTTAATAAATGATACTTCCGTTTTTGTTACAAACTTTGTGATATCACTAGTTTTTTGTTTTTCTTTTAGCGTTATTACCAATATTAAACTCGTAGTTATGTAAATAGTATATCTCGCGTCAAAATATTTCCTATTTAATAAATCAAAACCAAAATTTTATCTGAAATCAAAGAATTTGTTGGTAGGTACTTAAATACCTACCTACTTAATTATAAGCCATATAATATTCTATGTGTGCTTCGAAAATTTAAATTTGTATAAAGAAAAGTCACTATCTAAATGAAAATTGATTATTTTAAACTCCGGCAGGTAAACAGGTGCGAATGAAAAATTCCAAATAAATATGATGATTTCACATTTAAAAAAAAAGAATCTTTGCTGAGTCAGTAAAACGGACACCATCTTTAAACGGAAACGGTACGTACAAACACATTTTAAGACACATAAATAAATCGTTGTTTCGTTCTGATTGGGTTTGATTACTTAAGACTTCATTAAATAAATAAATAAATTGTTCCCAGATATTTTTTAATACAAAAGCTCGTTTTCATCAACAATCTAACTTTCACATTCATCAAAAATAGTCCAATAAAAATTATTTTGATCGTGGTGCTGCATCCACAGCCATGTGGTACTTGCAGTATCCTGGTCAGTTGGCCGAGAAAGCAATGGTACCCATATCGGATTTGCGGAACGCGGACGTGAGAACTGGCGACCTTATACAAACCCAGCTTGATGGTTTGTGGGCTTCTGACCCGGTCAAACCTAAATGGCGAATTGATTAACTATTTGATGTTGGTAGCTATCAAATGATGATCTAGAAGTAATTTTTATGATATTTAAAAATTGTGTTGCCATCTTTGATTACTTTTTATTAACTTTTAATCTAAGTGATCTATCTTAATCAACCTTTCTATTTCCATGGTTTGTCTAAATTGCTTTGTTCGAACTTTTATGGCAAAATGATGAACAATTTGATATTGGTAGCTAACAAATTTTTTTATGATATTTCAAAAATATGTTGCCATCTTCGATAACTTTTTATTAACTTTGATTTCAAGTGTTCTATTTATTGGTTGTCTAAATTATTTTAGTGGAACTTAATTGGCTAAATGATTAAGTATTTGATATTGTTTGCTTTCAAAAGATTATCTAGAAGTAATTTTTATAATTTTTCAAAAACATGTTGCCATCTTTGATTTACTTTTTATACATTTTCAATCCAAGAGTTCTATCTCCATCAATATTTCCATTTCATTAGCTTGTCTAACTTTTTTGGTCAAACTTGGATGGCTAAATTCTGTACTATTTTGTATTATTATAAAAGACGATCTAGATGTAATTTTTATGGTATTTAAAAACATGTTACCATCTTCGATGACTTTTTATTAACTCGTTCTTTTTATTTATATTCACAGCATTTTAAAAACGCTGCACTCTTTTTAAATACATCCATTTGAATTTCACCTTTGATTTAGGTAATGAATTAATGCAAATCTTAGAAGCGGAAATTAACCCATTTCCCGACATCCGATTGAGCTGAAAATCAGCAGATATACTCGTTGTCAATGACAATAAATTCTATCAATTTTTAGTGGCAATCACATTAACACACGTGGAGATATACGCATTTCTCTGAAATCTGATGACATTACAACTGTTAAAATAAGAAATAAAGTTTGGTCCTACGCGATCGACATTTGGCGAGGTTGGTAAAGTTGTCCAGTTACTCTAATTCTTGGGTAGGACCGTTCAATTCTCAGTAAAACCATTTTTTGAAAACATTTTCAACTAGATTTACTGTAGTAACAAAATATTGTTTAAAGGTTGATTTTTTTCAGACACAAATGGGTTCGTTGTACGAAATTACCACCTGGCTATACGCCGTTATTTTTATAAAATAAAATGCATACAGAGAGATAATAAATAAAATAAACAAGATTTTTTAACTGTAATAAAACGTTTCGCCTTTACTGACCTTTATATTTTTTGTGTATTTTCTGTTGTTATGTCATTAACTGTCTTTTATTTGAACTCACATATCTACAAACTTATCAAAACAGTTAGGGGAGTTGTTACTGTAGAAATTGCGGAGATAAATAAAGATATTGATAAAAAGTAGTTTGTTTATTCGTAAGTTCCTCTTGTCAACAACACAAGCATATATCAAGTGACGCATAGGATTTTTTTTCACTACCAACTTCCTTATGAATACTTAGTTATTGCAGGATACAATTGTTGGACTGGCTAGCTTTATACGGCGCTAATAAACATAAAAGAAATCACTCTACACTGAGTTTATCGACTCTACAAAACCGTGTAGGGTTTGTTGTAATAAATAAGCAAAAGACAAGATGATAACATTTTCTTGTTTAACCCCTCTAGCGTCTTAGGGTCATATATGACCGGGCGTCCATATTTTATAAAAGTATTTTTATCTTTTTTTCTATCTTGACGAAATACAAATTTTTCATAAAATTAGAAATAAAAATAATAATTCTTTCCAGTTTGCCTCAAATATTTTTACTGTATTCCAATAATAAAATTGTAAAATTAGCCAAAATTAATAATTCATATTTCGCGACGCAATCGTAACAATCGGTTTATCTTTGAAAATTATTTTTTATTATATGAACGAGATAAAAGCGAAGATACAATTTATTTACAAATTCCCCAAACACAACGAATATGTTTTTTGAAAACATCGAATTCTCTCAATTTTTCTATGATTTGAGTGAAAAAATTATGTAAAAATGTGATTAGCGTTTTTGACGACATTTTTCACGTTTGATCTTAAAATTTTATTATTTAGCAATAGTAATGTTTATTTTTAATGCATACACCGGAAAGATAATTATATTTAGTTTCTAATTTTCTAATACTTAAAAACTGTAATTTAGTATTAGTGGTCATGTTCTTAAAATTATTCCTACAGTGCGCCCTACCCAATACAGATTTAATATTATAACACTGTTTATACAATATTTATGTAAATTGATTACAAAACTTAGAATAACAATAACATCAGGACAGGACAAAACAAGAATATTAAAACTAAAAACATAATATAAAACAGGAGGCAGTTTGTGCTCAGAAATGAGAATCTTCTGAGGAGACATTTTAACAGGTACAAAAGGAGACAACCGAAACCAAACAATTACCGGAAGCTTTAGAATATGACTTTTTATAAAATATCGAAAAAAAGTTAAGATTTTTTAAATAATTTAGTTTTTAAAGCCCGTTTAAATTCAGCAAAATTCTGAGCTGAGGGAGTCTTTTCCAGATGGAAATTTAAAAAAAAAGTGCTCAAGTTGTTTTATAACGTTTGTGAGTGTCATAGTTAGTACTTACTAGTTACTTGTTAGTTGTTGCCACTTGCTCGTTTCTACTTGGCGACGTGATAGGTATAAGTGTCTGTGATCTGGAAAATATCTGGAACTAGAGCGACGGAAAAGATTCGTTCCAGTTACATCATAATGAGCAATATAACCTACGCACTGTGCTACTTCTTTGGGTTATGTTTTATTATAAATGAATCTAAATCGATTTTAAGTATTGCGATGTGTTTGTTACGCCGCAATAACAAAGGATTAAAAAAATAAGATTAATAATTTTGTAACAAATGTCTCTATTGGTTATTACTGTTTGTCAATTATCTTAATGCGACTTTTGTAGGTTCAAACATTATCTCTCTTACAATTAAAGATGCAATCTTTCGACCACTATTCGGCTTATTCGGTTATTTTTGTAATATTCGGTAATTGATCGAATACTGTTTACTATTCGGCTGAATACCGAATATCTAATAATTAAAATAAAAATGTGTCCATTTAATAAGAGAACATTATTAAATATTTAAAATCAATCAGTTGGAAATTGTAGTGAATAAAAACCAGTTTTCTTGCGTTTGCTGGTAGCAGACGATAGTGTTTTTCTTTGTAGACTACACAGACATAGGAATTAATAGACGAGAAGATAATGGCGAGGGGTAAAATCAACTGTTGAAGAACGAAGGGCGTAAGGCTGACTGTGATTCGTCAATAAATCAATCTGACAGTAAATAGGCATCTCGCATTATAAAATCACCATTTACTTCTCAAAAGTAAAATCTGCTTTGGAATGAATAGACATTTTTACATGGGAGCGCAAATTACTCGCCACGTTATGAACAAATTTGCGAAGTCCAAATTCGGCAAAAAATTCGGTTGTATTTTCAGAGTCGAATATTTCGTTTATGTATTTAGTTAAGACACTTTTATAAATGTTCATAATTTACTTCCCAGCAACCAACCAGCTTTGTGTTTCGCGTCCAGACGTTTCTCGATATGATAGTATAATATGTTTCTAAAACTGATCTACATTATGCGATGTGAATATGCTTAAAATAAAGTAAAATAATGCTTATATATGGAATGTAATACGACAATTGGGTTTATTCTCTTTTTCACATCTATTTTTACAAGTTTTCATAGTACAAGTCAACATTTTGCCGTGTTATTTCGTAAAATGAACCGATGATGCCTCGACCATAGTTCGCACAAGAATGATGACGTCACGTTTTCAAATTTCACTTGAGGCCATACGCCAGCCCAGCCGGTTCCAATGGAACCGGTATGGGGAGTGGGGATAATACGCTTTTAATCACTTAGGGCAGGTCTACTAATATTCATATGTCTATGGTAGACTATAATACCAGCTTCCGAAAATAGTCTCTCACTATAGATAGACACTACTGCAAGGTGACGAAAGATACATTTTAACAAACTTCGTGAGGTTTCGATAATATTTTGTAATTGCAGACCACCAGTTATCAGGGATTGCCTTATGATCGCGATGAGTACTTCTTTAAATAGTATAAAACAAAGTCGCTACCCGCGTCTGTCTGTTTGTGCGCTTAGTTCTTCTAAACCACTCAACAGATTTTGATAAAATTTTCACTATAATTTAAAAAATTTCTTAAGAAAGGTTTAAACATACAAAACACGCATATCGTATTTACAGAAAGTATTGAACAGTCAAGCAACGCCGGGTAAATGTGAAATAGTACTTTTCTCCATTACAATATTTTTAGTGATTTTTTTTAAAAGTAGTTCTCAAACCTTTTCCTCTTTTATCTTTGTCCACTGTAGCAACCGTCAGCTTACCTGAAAAGAAAGAAAAATCATTTTTAATATTTGAATTCATATCAAACATTTATAATTATAAGGGAACAACAAAATATATCGACAGTTTTCAAAAGTTTTTTTTTTTTTTTTTTTTTCTAGTGAATACCTCACAAGAGTTCCAACTGCTCCCGTCTGGAGCCAGTGAGACTATTGCATCCCCAATTGGGGGATGTTGTGAGGCTGAAGGTAAGTGGGGAAGGGAAAGATGAAGGTGGGGAAGTACCTGGCTATTCAGATCTAGTCACTAAACACGGCTAAAGCCATTTGGAGCAACGTTTCAATTCTGAATGGTGGTCTTACACCAGGGCGATACTGGTAGTATCTTCCACTCTGGAACGTGCCGCAAATATACTATATATTATTTTAATTAATTAATTGTGAAATAACACAAATTAATCAAATAAAATTTATTTGCGCACGCAGGGTTCGAACCCGCGACCTTTGGAATGGCAGTCCAATGCGTTACCACTGGACTATGCCGGCCGTACGAATGAATAATTTTAAGAATGTACTAGTGGAAGAAGAACATGGTACTAATAAATCTAAACAAAATAAAATAAATAAATAAAAGCAGAAATTTTGGGACTAACTACCATATGTATTCCTCTTTGCCCAGAATACTAATGGAGGGAAACAATTATACCAAGTCAGTAGACATCTTCAATTTATGTTTAAACAAATATAAAATGTTGTTAATGAAGCAATTCAGTTATGTTCAATAAATAATGTATATTTTTTATATTCTTATGTAAAAGCCCCGAAAAAGGACATTAATAAATAATTAAATAAAACATGAATCAAAACGATGAACTATCGAAATCGAACCCAGTTGAGACCGTTACCTTTTTATTTTTCTGTGTCTTGTTCTATTTCATATTTCGTTTAAATTTATTAGTATTATCTTCTTCTTCAATGATATACCTATAACATTGATGGGTTTACTTCAAAAGTTAAAAGAAAAGTTATTCGAATAAAAAATAAATATTCGCTTAGACTTTGAGAAAAAGTCAATAGGTGTCCCATATAAATAAAAATTGGATATGTTTATCTGAGACACTGTCTAGAATAAAAACAAATTATTTAGAACTTTGTAATCATTCTGAATTTTAAATATGAGATCTACAAAAATGACGTAAAATAATTAGGTTGCAATGGCCAAGTGGTTAAAGACGTTGTCCAAGGAAGACGGAGATCCTGGGTTGGATTCCCAGTTGATACCGTTACCTTTTTTTATTTTTCTTGTTCTGTTTCATGTTTCGTTAAGATAGCATTATCTTCTTTTTCAATGATATATATATACTTACACAAAAAATTAAGAACATGTTGAAGGAGTTAAATATCTTGTCATTTAAACAAATTATTTACTTTAATACCATATTTTTAGTCTACAAGATAATCAATAACCATACGTCTAGTGAATTCCTAAGAAAAATTGATAAACTACAGAACAAACACACACATGAGACAAGGAAAAGAAATGAATTGAGACTTCCCTTCAGGAAAAAAACACAGAGTCAAAAGTCATTGATGTACGGAGCGTTGAAGATATTTGGAGAGCTACCAGAAGAAATAAAATCAGAAGAAAACATAAAAACATTTAAAATTAAATTAAGAAAATATGTGATTGATTCATTTTAAATGTGTTACCATAATTATATGTATATGTATATAAGGATTGTATTAGGACATAGATAACTATGTACCTACTTAAAATACCACAATAAACAATATACTACATTAGTGGGTTTAACCTTAAAAAGTAAAAAGAAAAAAATTGTACTGATTGTCTAAAAACATCGAATGTTAACAGTTCACATCAAGTTGAAACTTCTTGAACTTGTAAAACCATTATGACTAGGTTGTGTTTGTTTTTCAAGCCACTCGTTGAAGTCATTATAATAATCTTCGAAACGGCTAACGGTAGGCCATATTTAGCTGCTTAAACGGCACCTGCCTCAGTTGGGTTAATGCGGCCACCGTTTTACGTTTTACGACTGCTTTGAGGTCACTCAATCAACTACAAACTAAATTGAAACGTTATTAAAATGACGTCATTCCACTGCTGGCGTGTCAGTGCTTAAATTCCTTAGACTTTGTCTTGGAAATTTTTTGTATTTGGTGTACCTAGTGTAGTGCAGACCTGACTGTAATATATAAAACTGGCCGTTCCGAGCTTCATGTTGCTGAGACACTATTTTTTTCAAGCTGTTTAACTTCCAAAGCTGTTATGAAGCAGTTTTAATAATAAATATAAATATAATAATAATAATAAAATAAGAAAAAAAAATAAGAAACTACACAGATCTAGGAAATGAGATAAAAAGAATTTGGCATTCTCAAATTATAAAAATATTACCATTTGTAATTTCTGCTACTGGCATTATACCTAGCTCTCTCATAAAAAATTTAGGCGTATTAGATCTATCAAAAAGTTTATATATAAAGATGCGAAAGTCGGTCATTTTGAATACATGTAGGATAACGAAAGATTTTTTAAATATTCATGTTGAGGGATCAGCAGGATTTATAGGCCCTGTTAGAAGTTCTACCGAGCCGAACCCTCTGATATGAAAATATATGGAGTCGGTGAATTATTTTCCCATTTGATCTCTGGTGAGTTGACGTGTTGTTCTTGTATTGTTTTGTATTTATTTTGCTTATATAATGCACTTGCATAATGTTGATTGACTAGATGATCATTTGTGGAAAAGTGTGTGGAAGGTTTTAGTTTTTCCTATGGGGAAGATTTAACCCTGACGTAAAATCGGAAGTTAAAATAAAAAATGACTTGTATAGCGCCGTTTTTGTGTAAAATCACCTCAAGGGCGCTGTACAAATTTATAATACATTTCTACAGTGATCTTTGTTATTACTAACCATTTATGGAGATAATATACAGTAGAATACTTATCTGGTAGGTCACTTGAGATTAAAACTTAATTAACATTACCTAATTGTTTATTAGCGAAATTTAGATACAGGATTTAGGACATAATTGGAAAATTGAATATAACTTGACTTTCTCTCAGGAATGGTTTATTTAATTTTAGGGTATGACAGCTTAAAAAGGTAAGTTTTTAGTTTAGACCTGAATTCTGTTGGATTTTTTATGGATCTTAGTTCCGGAGGGAGTTTATTCCAAGCCTTCGGCCCAGATACTCCGAAAGCGCGATCACCAAACTTAGTATTTGGCTTGCGCTTAGGCTCTATCAGTCTGCCTACAGCTGATGATGTTGCCGATCTAAGAGTTTACTGCCTCAGACCAGTGTTTTCCGGGACGCATGGTTCAGAGATGTAGGGTGGGGCCATTTCATTGATGGATTTAAACACCATCCAGCACAGTTTGTACTGGATTCTTTCAGGGCACTTGAGCCAGTGAAGGTTACGAAGGTGTTCTAAAATGTGTGAATATTTTGAAACCCCGGTTATGAATCGCACTGCTGCGTTAAACACTGATTGAAGTTTGTCAATTTGATAGGAAGGCTGGCATAAATGCCGTTGCAGTAATCGCACAGTATAAACGCTGCTCTATAACATGATCCGCCGAATATTAATTGATTAATTAGTGGATGAGTAGGGCAACACTGCAGGAACGAACCAAACGGGCGGGTCATAGGCAAGGCAACGGATTTAGCACTGTCAACTAGATTCAGAATTAATTAGACGAGTGTCTTAATACAGGCGGGATCACGGTATTAAAGTTCTCTTATATAGGGTTTTCCAATAAGAGGTGTTATTTTGATATTAAAAAAATGCCATTTTTTAATATAAATGATCAAATGTTTATTTCATTATAAAGAAGAAGGTATGCCCGTTAATAGTGAAAAATAACATCAGTCAAATGACCACCACGACCACGCCTACAGGACCATATCCTTTTCATGATATTTTCCATAAACAAATTGCAAAGTGGCTGCCTTATGTCCTCGATAGCCTCACGAATTCAATCTTTGAGGTCTTGAATCGACGCTGAGCTGTTGGCGTAGATTTTCTCTTTCACGTGGCCCCAAAGGAAGAAGTCGCAAAGTGTTAAATCGCAAGATCTCGGTGGCCAATTGTGATCACCTCTTCGAGAGATTACACGGTCCGGAAACTTTTCCCGTAAAAGATCAATGGTTGCTTGTGTAGCACGTAGCGTCGTCTTGTTGAAAGTAAACGTTGTCCAAATCAATACTATACAATTCCGGCCATAAAAAATCATTTTATGGTCGGAATTAAATACACATAACACCTCTTATTGGAAAACCCTATATGAAATGTGGTGGTGGTACCTTATCAAAGCATTTAACCGATGGTAGAAATACAATAACCAACTGATCATTCTATCTAGCACTTCATCACCAGTTTTCGCAGTGAGGTGTTATTATATACAGTCGAAATTGGTTATAACGATCACGACTACAATGAACAATTGCAAAAGGATATTTTAGTTCAGCCTTATCTTCATATGATTGTTGACTGTTATAACGAGGTCCATTCACTGATATACCAAAAAATAATTATGTCAACACAATTTCAAATTATCAATTATTCAAGAATTTATTATCCTGTTTGGGACGGATACATATTTTTATGGAAATACCTGTGTAAGATTTTCGGCTATGTCAACCATTGCTATAAAAAATTGAATCCATACAAGATGCCCTCAGGATAATAATTAGTTCTATTGGTGGAGGGTCTTTTTGGGGAGAGGAAGGAACGGAGATAGGTGTTGAAAAGACCTGAGGCCTTAGGAAAACGGAAGTAAATACAGATGCCGTCAAATTGTTACACAGCCGAGATGTTCAACTCAAGAACGAGTCGTAGAAGCGACCCGTTCTCATGTGATGATATCAATTATGTACAAATGTTGGAAACGTTGGCGTGTTTCCCAACTACGCGCTAGTTCTTCGGAGCATCTTCCATTAAAATACCTATAAAACAAGGACATTATTCCCACCCTCGAAAGATGCTTTTTTTAGTTTGGATAATCTATCAGACGATAGTGGCGAAATTGGTATATTCATATACATTAAGTGACTTACATAAAGTTATAGCATGTCGGAATACGACCATTGAAATAATTTTACAGATTTGCTCTAATTAGAACTAGAACAAACAGAACTCAGAATCAATTTCATATTATGAAGTTAACCAATACCATTGATATTTAATATCTGCGTGAATAATATATTGAAAAATTTATTGACGCTGTTTGCCTCTCTGAAAATCATCTCTATAAAATTTAAATGTCAAAAATACACTTTCATTTCCTGGTAGGAATCAATACCAGATCATTAATATTTTATATCCTTGTTAAAGTGCCTATAATCTGTGGAAGTCATTGAGCTGTACAATTAGAGACTCTACTGCGTACTAATACCGGTATCGCGTCGAAACTTGTTCTCCACTATTAGAACGCGAAAAACGGTGCGCGTAGATTATTGGATTCGGTAGTTTCCGGTGGTTTCGCGTTAGAACGTTGGAGGTCAATTGGAGGTATAAAAATGTAACTTTTTTTTTGCATCATGTCTCATCTAAATTTGGCGGTCATTGATTAGGTGTTTTATTCACTGTTAATTAAATGAATATTTATAAAATTTTTGCTTTTAAAATATTCACCAAAATGGCCCTATTAAATTTTACATTATACAGGGTGTATCGGCACATACCCGACAAACTTTAACCAGCTATTCCTTAGCATATTTGGATTAAAAAATCTTATGTGCACTTTGCTGTCCGGTAAAGTTTTTTTTTAATAAAAAGATTACTATTCATATTTTCACCACATGTCACCACTGTTTTATCCTTTGTCAAAGTTTGAAAACCCACCTGGAAATATTTCATTCGAATTCCATTGAATAATGTACGTGTGTACCTATATTGGCGCGCTTTTACAATCACAACGAAATGGCACGGCACCATTCGTCTCATTTTTAACTATTATTATTTAGTGTGTGCGAAAGAGCGAAGACGCTTTTCGACATACTTGCTTATAACAGCTGTTGCACACGAAAAGCCATGCCAATGACAGTGATGGAGTGTGGAAATTTTTAATTTTTTTGTTTTTAATTTTTAAAAAAATGCTACCGGACAGCAAAGTGCCCATAACATTTTTTACTCCAAATGTGCTTAGGAATAGTTGGTTAAAGTTTGTCGGGTTAGTGCCGATACACCCTGTATAAAATAATATAGAAAAGTCAACAACAAGTTGATACGTACCAAATTCATAATTATATAATGGCATTATTTTAATTTTTTGTTTGAACACAAGAGTCCCAACAACACGAAGTAAACTAGGATATGGAATTCTCAATTGTGGCATGAGGGAAAAGATGAAACCTGCCCAATGCCATTTTAAGCAACGCAACGCTTCGATTCTCATTGGTTACCTTTCTCCAGAGCGATCTTAAGATTGTTTAGAGATGTCAAGCATAACAGTCATGTTGTCATACTTATCAGCTGAATACATCTGATCATTTGCTGAAACGAACCGAGTTGCGATAAAGACAACGGGGTTCAAATGTCGAAAAATTAATATAGCGCTGATAAAAAACTCAACTAATGATCCAGGTATAATGATAACCAAGTTAAATGACATTATTTACTTAATTATTAACGCTTTTTTCAGTAAATTTTACATAGGAATAGTAAATATCGTACAGCATTATACATAACTGTATTGACTCAACAAGTTGTGTATTTGTTTAGTGATAAATTGAAGATGTCCACTTATTTGTCCATATGAAATATAGCATTCTGGGCAACGAGGAATACACGCCCTTCCGCCATTGATGTGATTTTGCACTAAAACGGCGCTATACAAATCATCCAAATATTATTATTAAATGGAAGTTAATTCCAGAATTTTTGTGATGAAATAAATCTCTTTTTTTTTTTTGTGATTTGTTTTTGGGGTGTTATGCCGTGTTGCGCTAACTCCTTCTTTAGCCAACGTTTCGGACAGCATTGCAGTGTCCATCATCAGGGCAGATGTGTTATTTTAACTAACACATCTGCCCTGATGATGGACACTGCAATGCTGTCCGAAACGTTGGCTAAAGAAGGAGTTAGCGCAACACGGCATAACACCCCAAAAACAAATCACAAAAATACTTTTGGCCGTGAGAATCTTAAATCATAAATAAATCTCTATTTATCCTGAAATCTGAAAGCTTATTAATGCAAGCAATTCTGCACTATCAGTTGCATCATTTAGAATTTTATATAGAATATCAAATCAGTGAAAATCCTTCTGTCCGATAATTTAAGCATATTCATATAATTTAAAAGAGTTTTTTTATACAAATGTTTCTGACTTTCATCCATCGATGGTGTTTTAGGCCATCATTTCAAATTATGGAGAGAAGGAAGGTGAATTTATATATTGACCATCTGGCGTGTTACCTGGCATCGCTCGTGGACTTGTTTGACGTAAACTTTTGAGATTGTGAGCTCTTTTTAAGATATAAAATTCCGTAGTACTTCATTTTGATGTATCTAAAAAGGTTTAGCCAGCGTTAGCAATGTGCTCGAAAATATTTTATTCGACTTGATTACAAAACATCGAATTTTCTCTACACATATAAAGTCTGCATGTTTTATATATTTAAACCTTTCGGGAGAAATTGTCTGAATTATAGTGAAAACCCTATCAAAATTGTATGAGAACCCTCTATACTTCATTAGTCAGAAGTCAATTGGAGTATAATTCACCTATTTGGTCCCCTTTATATAAAGTTCACTCCAATAATATAGAAAGAGTTCAGCACAAATTTCTTAAGTACGTAAATTTTAAGCTCGGAATTCCTATTGATTACATTAATTATGTCAGTTTGATGAATCAATTGCATCTAATAACACTGTCTGACAGGAGAATTATTTCAGACCTGGTTGTGTTACACAGAGTCATTAACAACTTAATTGATAGTCCTGCCATCCTTGCCACTATTAAACTACATGTGCCGACTAGGAATACAAGGCAAAATATAACATTCTTCTGTAATACATACTCGACCAACTATCAGACACACTCACTGACTAATAGGATGCATGATCTGGGCAACAAGTATGGGGGTGTTATTGATTTATTTATTGACTCCATATATAGAATTAAGCATAATCTACATCAACACTTTGTTGAATCCTACAAATTAGAGTAGCTTTGGTAAATTAGTTTTAATGATTTGTTTTATATGTAATGTTGTTGTAATTTCTTTTTTACTTTATGTTATTTTTTTTCCTTCTTTAAAATGGATTACATCTATTTACTGTCAATATCTCCTGTATAATACATATTCTTATTATTGTACTGCATCATGTATCACTTCTATGTAAAAGCCGAGCCTAAGCGGATAGCGACTTTATTTTATACTATTTAGAGATTTGTTCAAATGTACGAATTTCAAAATAATATGGAAGTTTGGAATCGAATTCAGACTTAGAAGAGATGAGATGTTGAGGAAAAGCAATTTTAGATAAGGCTTGGTAGAAGAGAGGATATTTAAAAAAATTGCTGGAAAAATTGATCAGAATAATTTTCTTCAATTAATTTAAAAATGTACTAATTGAAATCAAAAATAACTTACACTAAATTAGTGCCACGAGTTGCACAGATAAGCAAAGTGTACCAAAACACAGTTATTCCCCTACAATGCTAAATTCTAATTACCAAAATAATTCTTCTAGAGCTAGCACACATTTCGTTGTGATCATTTGACTTCAGAGTCATTTATTGTTGTTATTCACTTTTATGTAACAGTTCACACGGGTTCGTGTGAAGCGATGCAACAAACCCGCGGTGAGGGCGGGGGGTCTAAATTACCCAATGTGAATTGAAGTATTCTCATGTGCGTACGTAATGCATTGGATGATATGCATCTTGGTGATATTGCGAGTTTAAGAAGAAAATTCATCAACATTTAAATAATTTGGTGACAACAATTAGAAAAATTTTGCTCAACTGTAAAGTTTGTGAGCCACCTCTGAGAAAAACCTCTGACTCTAAATGATTTCCATTAAAAAAAAAATTCCAAAAGATTACGATCTTTAAAACATAGACATCATGTAAAAAAACTGTGTTTGTTCTATTAGAATTTCAAAACAAGGTGCTCAACGTACAGCTATGTTATGCTACATATATATACGCGAGCCAAACTGCCGAACTGAACCTCAACTTATGGGAAAGGAACACGCCGAAAACGAAGGAAAACGCCGCATGCAGTTGCTTCGTTCCTTTCCCGTAATTCGTGGCTCAGTTCGCATTAAGTTCGAAAATGTATACGTACCATTATGTATAATCCTCACAGGACTACGGCATCCCAATTAGGTGATGTTTTGAGGCTGGAAGGAGTAGGGAGGGGGAATAAGAGAAAGGTTGGAAGTACCTGCTTGTTCGGATCTGGTCACCAAACACGAATAAATGCATTTCAAGCCAAGTTTCGATTCTAAATTGTGGTCTTTCACCCGAGCTATACATGTGTACAGACAGGTTAAGAAATATTTTAAATGTGAAAATACTAAAAAATGTATATTATGCTCTTGTCCACTCCCTGCTTATTTACGGAATCATAGGTTGGGGAGGATCCTATAAAAACAACCTAAACTCAGTTGTACCGGACAGCAGATGGATATACCGAAATAATTATTAAATAATCAAGAAAATAAATATTTGTCTCATGTCACACACTTTGAGGCTTGTCTCGCACGATGAATCATCTTGCTAAGAATTTAAAGCACCGTACACGTGTCATATCGCCAGTTCAAGGGTGAATTAGACAAACCGTGCATATGTTAAGATTTAAGAAGAATTGCTCCACATTTACACGTGTAGAAATTATTGTATTCGAACCACGTGTCATATCGCCAGTTCAAGGGTGAATTAGTCGCACGACAAACCGTGGGACCTTAGCATATGTTTAGATTAAGGAATATTTGTCCACATTGACACGTGTAGAAATTATTCAATTTGAACCCAATAAATACGCCAACAACTGGCTCAACCAGTCAGTTGTCTGACGACTTTCGCAAGTTGTGTTTCTTTTCAAATCCTTACCCAAGGTACCCACAGAGGAAACCGGCATTTACAGTCAATGTCACTGGCGTAGGTGTCCAGTACATTTATGGTCCTTCGAGCCGTATCTTCCTCAGAAATCAAGAAACATGGCACCGTCACTACGCTCCGGGAAAGGCGCTGAAGCACCTGCTTCCAGGAGAGGATCAGTGACGTCTTCAGAAAGCGACAACTCGCCCTCTCTCGAAGAAACTATTCGAGTACTCCGTGAGGAGAATCTGCGCTTACAGAAGGGACAGAAGGAGTCTGAACGGAAAATGAACGCACTGATTGCAGCTAACCAAGGTGGATCAAGGCCCACCCACATAACACTGTCTGAGGAACAACCGCAAACAGCGTACTCGCCTCAGCAGATTAGGCCAGAGGAAACCATAGCTGTTAAGGAGAATCCACAGATACAGTCAACCTCTGCGCAATTTTTTCAAGAAAATGAAGAATTTTGTCAACATACATTGCCACCAAACACGGCAAAGGAGAAGAAACGACACACACAAGAGTGGGTCAACAATCAGCCAGATCTGCCGGATACCATGGCACTGATGACAGCCGCAATAACGGATGCCATTAGATCAACTAGGGGAGAAAGCAGCCCCAGATATACTACTAACGAAGAAGATTCAAGAATGACGGCACTCATAGCACGGCAATCTAGTGCCAAAGATCTCCCTATGTTCTATGGTGATCCACTAGACTGGCCGACATTTAAATCCCAATTTGATCAATCCACTGAGACTTGCGGATTGACGCTTGCAGAAAATCTGCTACGTTTGCAGCGGGCCTTACGTGGAAGGGCCAAAGAAGCTGTATACTGTCTCCTCGTAGAACCGAGAAACGTGCCTGAAATACTACAAACATTGGAGTTACGATTCGGACATCCAGAAGCAATCGTCGCTACGATGCTTGACCGTGTGAGGCGACTTCCTAAACTTCAAGAGAACGCCGCCACAGAAGAAATTGTAGAATACTCGGTCACCATACGAAACGTGGTGGCTACAGTAGAAGGTATGCAGGAAAAATACTTGGCATCACCCCAGTTACTTAACGAAATGGTAGCAAAATTGCCCCTTTCCGCACGACTCATGTGGTTTGGATCAAGAATTGGAGGGCCAAGGAATGCGACTATAAGCGATTTGTCTCAGTGGCTAATGGGAATTAGCAATGTGACACCGTATGCAGGAGGTCTCGATCCTCAGATATACGGCAGAATTCAAAAAACTCGCCGTGAAAATACAGTATTCACCCATCAATCCACCGCTAACAATGAAAAAAGGGAGCAATGTCTTCTTTGTAAACAAACGCATCGACTATTTGTGTGTCCCGATTATCTCAAGAAAAATATTAGTGAGCGGTGGGAATTTATCAAAGAAAGGAAAATATGCCATCTGTGCCTGAATGGCACTCACAGATCACCCACGTGCCACAATCAAAGAAAATGTGGTGTTGATAAATGTCAGATGTTACATCATAAAACGTTACATAATGCACCACGAAAAAGATATGTTGCCGGTAATAATGATTCAAGTAACGCCGCAGCTGTAACTCAAGCATCCGACACTGTTATGAATACGTACAGTAATGGACACCCAGTGCTGTTAAAAATTGTCCCTGTAACAATTAGTGGCCCTCGTGATAAGATTGAAACATACGCACTTCTCGACGAAGGATCTACAATTTCACTAATTGATGCTGGTATTGCAAACGCTCTTGGGGCCCGCGGACCTAGACAGGGAATACAAATTCATGGAGCTAGTGGAATGTGCTCAACAGATGACGAATCGAGATCCGTAAAAATTAAAGTACAAGCTTCGCCCACAAGTAACGAATACTCAATCCGAGTAAATACGATGAACAATCTTGACCTGCCCATTCAACCCTTTCTACAAAACAATAGAGATACAGGAAAAGCAACCGCGGAACAAGTCAAGGTCTATCCACGCATATTAATAGGGCAAGATAATGCCCATCTTATTGTGACACGAGAATTACGTGAGTGTAATGGTTATATTACATCACTAACAGCGCTCGGATGGACGACCCATGGAAAAATAAACAATAACAATGAAAGAGAGCATACGGCTTCAGTTATGAATACGATGATTAAGAAAGAAACTATCCAAGATAAACAAATGGATGATTTAATACGTCAACACTTCGCGATAGATTCACTCGGGGTGACGTCCAAGCCAAGAGAAAACGCTGATGATGTTCGAGTAAAAAGAATAATGAAAGAATCAACACGACTCTTAGATACGGGACATTGGGAGACAGGTCTCCTGTGGAAAAAGGAGAATACCTGGCTACCCGAAAATAAAAAATGCGCTTTAAACCGTCTATTGGCTAATGAGCGAAAAATGAGAAAAGACGCAAACTTTGAACAAGCTTATAAGGCAAAGATGAAAGAATATATCGAGAAAGGGTACGCACGAAAAATCACTACCAAAGAAGCTACAGTCCCGGGAAAAAGTTGGTACTTACCGCACTTTGCAGTGCTGAACCCGAATAAACCGGGTAAAATAAGAATCGTCTTCGATGCGGCCAGCCAATGCAAGGGAATTTCTCTCAACAATCTACTTCACACCGGTCCCGCACTTTTATCATCGCTGCTTGGAAATATATTCCGTTTCCGCGAAGGCAAAATCGCCCTAGCTGCAGATATAAAGGAAATGTTTCTTCAGGTGAAAATAAAAACTGAAGACCAGAAAGTACAATTATTTCTGTGGAGGGAGAATCACCTAGAAGAACCACAAACTTACGCGATGACTTCAATGATTTTTGGCGCCACTTGCTCGCCCAGTAGCGCCCAATACGTGAGAAATAAAATCGCCGAATCACAAGAAAAATATTTTCCCGCAGCCGCTGAAGCCATTAAAAAGAAATTTTATATGGATGATTACTTAGACTCTATGAATTCAGAAAAAGAAGCTATAGTGATGGCACGAGAAGTGGGCCAAGTTCTCCTTAAAGGAGGATTCGAATTAACTAACTGGGCATCTAATAGCCCACTTGTGATGAAAACAATCCCGACTGAAAGACGGGCTACCTCTACAATTGAGATCTTTGGACATTTGACAACAGAAAGAGTACTGGGAATAAGATGGAACCCAGCTTCAGATGAATTTATATTCAAGTTTCTTAACAATATAGAAGCTAAAGAATGGCCAACTAAACGAGAAATGTTGAGTGCCGTAATGCAAACATTCGACCCGGTGGGATTTCTATCATGTCTTCTAATAAGATCAAAAATACTCCTACAAGAAGTCTGGCGCTCTAACATCGGGTGGGACGACAAAGTACACCTAGAACACCAAGAAAAGTGGAAAATTTGGATAAAACTCATGAAAAGATGCGAAATAAACATACCGAGATGCTGTGTAATAAATAAACAGAACAACATAACATTACATGTGTTTTGTGATGCGTCGGAGTTGGCTTGCTGTGCAGTGGCGTACTTCGTGGAGCAACATGAAAATGGAGAATTAAAATCTTCATTTATTAGCAGTAAATGCAAAGTAAGCCCGTTAAGGGCGCTGTCAATTCCACGTCTCGAACTTCAGGCTGCATTAATGGCGGCGAGATTAGCGGCCACAATCCGAGCAGAATCAAACTGCACAATTCAACGAACCATATATTGGACAGATTCGTCCACTGTATTGTGTTGGCTGAGAAATGACCCAAGAACATATTCGGTGTTTGTCGCCCATAGGCTGGGAGAAATAGACGAACTAACGGAAATCGCAGCATGGAAATGGGTACCGACTAAAGAAAACCCCGCTGATGCTGGGACCAGAGATGGCGAGCCACCGGAACTCTCACCGGAAGGAGCCTGGTTCAAAGGGCCTAAATTTATCACACAGCAGGAAAATCACTGGCCAAAGGAAAAACAAATAAAACCAGATGAAGCACTGTTGGAAGTAAAATCTAAATTTGTAGCAGCTTCAACAAACAGCAGTATAAATGCGTTGCCCGATATACAACGATTTTCATCGTGGACGCGATTAATACGAGCCACAGGATGGATGTTAAGGTTTATTAAGAGATGCCGTAATATAACTGACAAATTACCAAACGAACTATCGACAGAAGAACTCAACAAGGCCGAAGAAATGTGGGTAAAAGCTTCCCAGGCAGAATCATTCGGTGAGGATGTCGAGACTTTGAGACGGGGGGAGAAACCCGCTACAAGCAGTAGGCTTCACCCCTTGACACCAATGCTAGACACGGAAGGAATTGTTAGAATGAACACGCGCTTGCAAAGATCAACTAGCCAAGCCATTACACCAAGTATGAAAGCTCCCATTATACTAGATGGTGCCCAACCATATACAAAACTGTTGATAAAATATTATCACGTAAAGGGGCACCACTGTAGTTCAGAAAGAACATTGAACGACTTACGAAGCAGTTTGTTTATATTAAGAGTACGCACGAACACCAGAAATATTATAAACAAATGCCAGACCTGTAAACACTTGAAATGTAGGTCACAAACTCCGTTAATGGGTCAGCTGCCCGAAGGGCGTCTGTCACATAACAATCGACCATTCACTCATTGTGGTATTGATTATTTTGGGCCCTTGCAAATAACGATTGGTCGACGCCGAGAAAAACGTTATGGTGTATTATTTACATGTATGACCACTAGAGCAGTACATCTTGAACTGGCAGGATCTCTCAGTGGTGATTCTGCGATTTTGGCTATCAGACGTATGTCTGCACGTCGAGGACACCCTACTGCATTTTACTCAGATAATGCAACCAATTTCCATGGTGCAGATAAAGAGATGCGAGAAGCAATAAAACATTTGGCGAAAAATTCGAAATTACATGACGAATTAACAAAGAACAGAATTGAATGGAACTTCATTCCTCCAGCGTCACCACATATGGGCGGAGCATGGGAACGCCTAGTACGCTCTGTTAAAAAGGCGCTAAACGCGGTTCTGAGGGAGCAATCGCCGCGGGAGGAAACTCTCATCACCGCGCTAGCGGAAGCAGAATTCTCAGTAAATAGCAGGCCACTTACGCACGTATCGGTGGATCCACGAGATGAAGAGGCACTAACGCCGAACCACTTCCTCATTGGTTCTGCCGGAACAAGGCCTCATCTTGCCTTCTATAAAAAAGAAGATGATGAAATATGCTTGCGTAAACAATGGCGCGTAGCTCAAAAACTAGCAGACATGTTCTGGAGGCGGTGGCTTAAAGAATATCTACCAACTTTAGCCCAGAGACCCAAGTGGCAGACGCCAGCGAACCCCATTAAAGAAGGAGACTTGGTATTAATAATGGATCCAACTACACCAAGGAATACCTGGCCAAAGGGAATCGTCACCGAGGCCAAGCCCGCAGCAGATGGACAGGTGCGAAGCGTTCGTGTCAAAACAGCTACCGGAGAGTACATTAGGCCTGCTGTGAAAACCATAGTTCTTCACGCCTGAAGAAGATACCTTCCTGTCCGAGGAGAACATTTGGTGAAAAATACTTTTTCACGTTGGGGGTGTACCGGACAGCAGATGGATATACCGAAATAATTATTAAATAATCAAGAAAATAAATATTTGTCTCATGTCACACACTTTGAGGCTTGTCTCGCACGATGAATCATCTTGCTAAGAATTTAAAGCACCGTACACGTGTCATATCGCCAGTTCAAGGGTGAATTAGACAAACCGTGCATATGTTAAGATTTAAGAAGAATTGCTCCACATTTACACGTGTAGAAATTATTGTATTCGAACCACGTGTCATATCGCCAGTTCAAGGGTGAATTAGTCGCACGACAAACCGTGGGACCTTAGCATATGTTTAGATTAAGGAATATTTGTCCACATTGACACGTGTAGAAATTATTCAATTTGAACCCAATAAATACGCCAACAACTGGCTCAACCAGTCAGTTGTCTGACGACTTTCGCAAGTTGTGTTTCTTTTCAAATCCTTACCCAAGGTACCCACAGAGGAAACCGGCATTTACAGTCAATGTCACTGGCGTAGGTGTCCAGTACATCAGTAAAAGTCTCGCAAAAAATTATTATAAAAGTAATACTTAAAAAAAACTCTACTTTCCCAACAAAATTGCTTTTTAAATTGTTTCCAGTACCAAATATTGATGATATATTTAAGCAAACTTCCATTATAAAAATGTGTAAAGAAAAAAATAACACAGAATATCAAGAATTTTATAAACTCATGAGAAATGGAAATCAATTTATTACGCCAATCTTTAAAACAACTCAAATGCAAAACCATTATATTTACCAAGCCATAAAAAACTACAATAATCTCCCTTCCGAATTGCGCTGTATTACGAACCAACAAGAACAAATAAATAAAATCAAACTTTTTTTCCAAAAAAACTTATATTAAACAAAAATAAAAATATATATATATATATTATTATTATAATATATATTATTATATTATTATTATTATATCTCATTATGAATTATGAATCTAAGTAAGAATCGTGGCTCCCTTGTCAGGCACAAGAGCTCCTCTTTTCTGATAAGGTATACATGACCATATATGAACCTTAATATTATATTTTGCAAAATATGTATGTATTAATGTAACCCATATGATGTATATTAAATTATTAAAAAAAAAATATATATATATATAACATATATGTATTTTTAATTTTGTATAATAAGTCAAGTATAATTTTATACCTGACTTACTTTAGCAAGTGTTTTCCGAAGTTATGAGTAAAGAATTAAGATGACATTTTGTTCTTTTTCTTGACTGGTAACTTTGTTTTAAAACAAACAAAAAAACAGTAGGTGTAGGACTGTTAGGGTCAGGGCCCTTGGGGTTTGGGCGGTTACTCAACAACGACATATGAAAGAAATTTAGTTTGTTTTTGAAAAATGAGTATGAGTATAATCAGATTTATTAAAAATCTCTTAAAATTAATTTGGTGTTAAAGGAAGGGGAGAGGAAGAGGAAAATAGGAAGAGAATAGGAGATGCTCCCGATACATTCCATACTCTCATATTAATAATCGATCGTACGCATTACTTCATATCGATATTTCTTTAGGTTATTACCAAAAATGTCAATGCTGTAAAATTTTGTATTATATTGTGCACATATACGAGGAATTGGGTAATTTTTTCGAATGTTTGTTCTACACGAGGGTAGATAAAATAAATCAGATTGTCGGGTTGATATAGACGGAATATGAAGATTTATTAAATTGGTAAGTTCTGGTGAGTCCAGACCAAGGCTGCCCAACCTTTTTAACAGTTGGGCCAAATTGACGATTTTGAATCACTGGCGGGCCACTGAATACCTGACGGTTCCTATTTCCATGGGGGGGGGTGTTGTTAGAAAATTTCTATAAAACATAATTCCTCACAAAAAAAATTCAAAATGAGTGCTCCCCACCAAATATTTGAAATCCATGGGGGGGGGGGGGGGTTGTTACGAAAATTCGCTGAGAAAAAATTCCGCGCACCCAAAAACATCATATATGATTCCCCACAACAATTTTTCGAATTCCATGGGGGGGGGGGGGGGTGGCTACAAGATTCCATTTCGGACGCAAAAAATACTATATCAAAACCGGTGTATTTTTGTTTAAAAAGTAAGTTAACAGGTTAGATTTTTTCTTCGCTGATTCTCGTTCTGAGTAGCCCAAATAGCGATAAATCGCCTTCGTTGGCAACACTGGTGACCGCGCGCAAGCGGCATTGTTTGTTTTACCGCAGGCCCGCGACACTTTTTCAAATTGGCGGATTGGCGGGTTTTTTGAAAATGGTTCACGCGGGCCACTTATAATTCGTTCGCGGGCCACATTATGGCCCGCGGGCCTGGGGTTGGGCAGCCTTGGTCCAGACCATTATTTAGGATTTTAAACAATAAGATTTGATCAAAAATTAGACGTCGTGTTTGGAGGGAGTTAAAATTATGAAATTTAATGATCAGTTAAAAACGCGACTGCAGGCCGCTTCCTGATAAACTTTTAGTAAATTTTTAAATAATATCAAAAAACGTGTTCATGCTCTGGCGTTTGGCTTAGTAATATATTTAAAGACGAAATGCGAAAAATTTTATAAACACGTGTTCCAACATCGTGATAATACATTGGTATTTTACTAAAAGTTTATCAGGAAACTATCGATTCCGTTTTTAACTGGATTACGAAAATTTGAAGAAATTCTTAAGAGGAAGCCATAAGCCACAAATGTGTATATTATTGGTATACCTTATATCGTAGGTAATAGGCATTAAAATCGCTTGACAAACGGAGTCTAGAAACGTTCGATTTCAAGCAAAAAACTGGTTATTTATTTTGTAACTAATTTTATAAGAAAGCAAAAAAATTAATCAATTGAAACTGTCACAGATAATCTTGGCTGTAATACTATATTTTTTTAAAGTTGTTTCCTTTACGCGTTCATACATTTCAATTAAAAAAAATCTTTTAGTACTTTGCATTTATATTTTTTATTGAGTAATTTATTTTTTTTATTTGTATTATAATCAAGTGAAACGATAGAAAAACCTTCAATTTATCTAAAGCATATTTTTTGGTATTCATAATGTACACCAATTCATTATAAAGATCAAAATAGTGATTTGGCATTAAGCTTCACCTTAATTGAATTTGCAATACATTTTTTTTTTAATTTTCTCCGTCGGAGACCTAAATTTCATTGACATGTTTTACTTCAAATAATCTCACGAATTACCGAATGTCTGTCTCCGTCTTCACCTATAAGAATAAAACGAAAATCTAAAATAATAAACTACAAAATTATACAAGTCTTTTGCCGGTTAATATTCTTACCAAAGATAAAATCTGTTAGTTTTTCTTTTTCAATAAGCAAACCACACGAATCTTCACATATATTCTGACTTCCGACAACTCTATGCATTGTCTTGGCCTATCATTTCTACCCATTGTTTCGGCGACAGGAGACTGAGGTGATAATATTATAATCGCATAATGGTAAGAATTATTATTTTTGTTTTATTAAAATACGTACGTAATATTAAAGGAGGTTTTAATTATGTGGAGAGCTCACGTCAAACAGAAAAAAGGTGTGATTGGATAGCAAGATTTTATCTGAGGAGAAATCTGTGAGAATTATTGTAGGTGTAAGTTATATCTCGTATATATATATGATAAACTTATATAGCTATGAGAGAAGGGTATTTTTAAGGGTGGTTTTAACAAAATGGAGCAAAAAAAAGATTTTACGTGGCCCAAAGTATGCGTTACACACATATATATTTTTATAGCGTGGCCCAAAGAATGCGTTACACACATATATATATATATATTTATAACGTGGCCCATAGTATGCGTTACATGAATATATATGTATCAAATAAAATAAAAAATGATATAAATTATCATCTACCAAGAAACCCCGAAACTTTTCACATCACATTCCTATTTTTAAGGGTGGTTTTAACAAAATGGAGCAAAAAAAAGATTTAACGTGGCCCAAAGTATGCGTTACACACATATATATTTTTATAGCGTGGCCCAAAGAATGCGTTACACACATATATATATATTTATAACGTGGCCCATAGTATGCGTTACATGAATATATATGTATCAAATAAAATAAAAAATGATATAAATTATCATCTACCAAGAAACCCCGAAACTTTTCACATTCCTTTACAAAGAACCAACATCACTTTCTCCCAACCTTTTGTGCAAAATTGTAAAAGATTTTAAAAACATATATTTATGAAGTTCACGATATACAGGGTATTCCAATAAGAGGTGTTATTTTGATATTCAATCGTAAAAGATCAATGGTTTCGTTTCTTGTGTAGCACGTAGCGCCGTTTTGTTGAAAGTAAACGTTGTCTAAATCAATATCATCCAATTTCGGCCATAAAAAATCATTAATCATTTCTCGATAACGCAATACATTCACCGTAACTGTTACTCCAGCCTCATTTTCGAAAAAGTTAGGTCCGATGACTCTGCCGGACCATACACCGCACCAAACAGTCACACGTTGAAGATAGAGAGGCTTTTCAACAATAACTCTTGGGTTTTCCGAGCCCCAGATGCGACAATTTTGCTTGTTGACGAAGCCACCGAGGTGGAAATGGGCCTCATCACTCAAGATGATTTGCATTTGATTCACTCAAGTGAATTTTAATAATTTCAATGCGTTGTTGAAGTGTGTATCGTTCCATTTTTATTAGTAGCGTAGTTTTTACTTGTCAAATGTCAAAAAATGACAGCTTCAAAAGTGACATCTACCTAAATAGCGGGCTATTTAAAATAACACCTCTTATTGGAAAACCCTGTATCATTACAAGACATCTACAAAGGAATTCTATATTAAATTACCATATTAGGCAATTAAAGTATAAATATGTAGATTAAAGTAAATTTATATAAAAAAACATAAAAAACGAGGAAATTAGAATATAATATAAAAGGACAAGCACAAGCATAATAATGTATAACATAAATGCATAATGACTAAAAAAATTATTAAGTGGTTAAAACTAAGTATTGATAATTTTTAAATAAATCGATTTAAATTTCACTATAAATAAATGCAAAATCTTGGAAGTAGAAATTAACCCACTTCTCGACATCAGGTCAAGCTGAAACTCGGCAGATAGGCTCATTGTTAATAACAATGCATACTATCAACTTTTAATCGCAATCATGTATACACACGCGGACATATACGCATTTTTCTGAAAATGGATGACATGGCAGTAGTTTATATATTCTCCTTATTTTTTTTCTATATTAGAAAGATAAAAAACGAAATTATTAATATGTTAATCAATAGATCTGGTTTAGAATGCTGAACGCGTGGTTAGGCGCGAAACTGTGCCATGAATTTATGAAATTGAATAAATCAATAAATGACAATAGCAATTATAAACTAATTTGATATATGCGGATATTAATTTGATTTTAGATACGTGATATTCATATAAACAATTAAATTGCGTTTTCTCTTGTTTTCTATTGGCGTAACAGAATTTCTGGTTAATCAAAATTATGTGAGAGATTTTGATGCAGATTTTCTCACAAGGTGTTTTTCGCAGAATTCAAAGTCATTTATCCGAGAATTTGATATACACAAAGATGTAAATAAATCAGTCAATTATTTATTATAAATTATTTCAAATGATACTGATTAGAATATTAACGATTCTCAAACGAAAAATATGAAAGATTTTTTCATCTTCAATAACATCAATAATGCCATTTTTTGTAAAATTAGTGCCATTTGCTAAAAACTGAATGTCAATCTGTTTTTATTATCTACTTTGCTTTTTCTTTTGAATAATGAATAGTTATGGTTCAAATATTGTTACAATATACTGTCAAATTACCCATCTGGTAAAATATTTTGTGTTTGTGTGTAGAATTACTTTATGTTTGTGATTAATCTTATGTTTGCTTCACTCAAATGTAAATTGTTAACATCGATACAGGCTTAGTCCTAGTGAGGTTGATTTTTACGTTAAAAAAACCGTGTTTTATGTATAGTGAGATGTAATAAATAAATAAATAGTTTACCCAAGTCACTAGCCGCCACCACTGAGCTAATTAGACCATATTCACTTTTAACTCGACCATTATTTTTAACTGCATCATACATCGAAAGAGCTATCAACGTCATCTTCAGTTTTTTAGCTGATTGTAAGTAATTATCCCTAAATAGCATAAAGTAAACTCGCCATCCGTGTCTGTCTGTTTGTGCGCTTAGTTCTTCTTAACTACGCAATGGACTGTGATAGGGTTTTCACTTTCATTCAGAGATTTTTTTCCGGAAAGTTTATGTTATAATACAAACATATTATATTTATAGAAAGTTGAAAAAACTCGATGTTTTGTAGTAATCAAGTCGTAAAAATATATTTTCGGGCGCTTACAATGTTAACGCCGGCTAAACCTTATGAGATACATCAAAATAATGTATTATGGAATTGTATATCTTAAACAGGCCTACAGAAAAGTTAATCATGTTATATGTCTATTTCCTAAGGATAACTCCCAGTAACGCCGGGTACACGTACCTAGTATTTCTAACTTATTAATATTTTACGTTTGAAAGTGGTTAAAAATGCTATACTATCATCCATAAAAATGACAGCATAGGCTGTAATGGTATATATACTCTAAGTATTTGCTTCCTTCGTAAAAAAACAAATAATTTCAGGTTGTATTTGAACTAGTTCAACAAATATCTTTCATAGTAAAATCATCATGCAAAACCCTCCCAACCGTTAACGCGTTGCGACTAACAAACCGCGTCCAATTTTAGAGCCAATGAGCATGAAAATGATCATCTTGTAATTACCTTCTTCAAACATCATGAAGCAACAGATTTACATCTCTTTTAATTATGAGATGTTGGCTGATTGCTAAAACAGCTACCTGTCTATGCTGAGCAGGTGAGCGATTATTTAAAAAAATGTGTGTTTCAGGGTAAGTTGTTAAATAAGTTTAATAATATCTTTTAATTTTTTTGGAATAACCTAATGAGTAAAACCTCAAATTGTTATATTAAATTATTGAAGACAATATTATATATTTTTAAATTTTATTATTGAAGACAATATAAGCGATTTTGAAACAGAAAAATCAATCAATGCCGGTGCCCCGGCAAGGCAAAGCGCCTGGGTTCGAGTCCTAGATGTGACCTATCTTTTTTGTTTCAAATATTCGTTTAGAATTGTTTAGATTGTTTTGTATTTAATATACTTATATAATGCACTTGCATAATGTGGATTGACTAGATGATCATTTGTGGAAAAGTGTGTGGAAGGGTTTGGTTTTTCCTGTGGGGAAGATTTAGGCTGGCCGCATACATACGTTTTCCGTATTCGATTTCCGAATTCGTTTTCCGTATTCGGAATTCCGTGAGACTAGCGCAAACGTTCGTTTTTCTTCATTCGGAATGTATAAACTTAGCCTAAAGGGCGATATATCGCCATTTAGGCTACTCAGAGCGAGAATCGGCGCCGAAAAAATCTAAAAGGCGACTGGTCGCCAATTAAGCTACTTCAATAACATCAATTTTAAACATGTCCCGAAATTCTCTAGCCACTCCCCCCCCCCCCCAATTTATTGTTCTGGGGACAAATTTTATATTTTCTTGAAATTCTCTAGCCACCCTCCCCATGATTTTTTTTTTATTTTCTGGGGACAAATTTTATTTTTTTGAAATTCTCTAGCCACCCCCCCCACGAAATTTTTATTTTCACGTAAAAACATCAATTTTAAACATGTCCCACCTAACAGAAAATTCGGCTACTTTACGCTACCTTATGTATGAGAAACGGCGATATTAGGTCAAGATCCGTTGGCAACACTGAATTACGAACGAAAATTTCCGTACGTTTGCGTCGGTTTTCCATTCGGTTTCTCCGAACGCGCCGGCTCGCATTCGGAACGTGCGTAAGGAATTTGTTCCGTTCGGAACTAAAACGAACGTGTGCGGCAGTTAATGTATTTTCTACTGATTCCTTGCATTCGGATGTCCGAATACGGAAAACGAATTCGGAAATCGAATACGGAAAACGTATGTATGCGGCCAGCCTTAATCCGGACATAAAGTCGGAAAACAAAAATAATTACTAAAAAATTACATAATTTTTTTTAGGAACTTAAAAACTTAAAGATACCTAGCGAAATATGTTATAAATCAGTAGAAATTCGGAATTCAGAGAACTTAACCTTTAGCTTATCCTTCTCAACTTCCTGCAGGATCCGATAAATGTTTTACTGTCGATAGACTCTTGTACTGTCACACAAACACAATGACAATTAAGGCGATGCCATACGTATGTAATGCAAAATCAAGTGTTTTTGGTTTGAAAATTTGGTCGCCTAGAAATGTTTCAGATGCTTTAATTAAATACTGCGAGTAGAATACATCTTGGCCTTTGAAATAATCGAGTTTTTTTAGATAAGTCTTTTTATAAGCCCTGAATAAAATAACGCATAAGGCCTATTAAAACTGCTTTATAGTTCAATATCTCATACTTACTGACCCATTTTCTGTTATGCTTTTATTGTATAGTGTGGAAAATTATGTTATTTATAAAATGATCGAAAAAAAATTTAATATTTATGCCTGAACATCCACAAAATAAAATAAAAGGCACTTTTTGGCCATGTTGGCAAAACAGGCGGATGGTGTTAAGCGGGAATTTAAACCTTATCGCCATCTACCTAAGGGTTGTTATTGATAACGGCTCAATTTAAAATATTACACGACGTAGTGCATCGCCTTAAGACCTTTCTTCGTTTAAATGCATTATCACATGTGAAATATTTAAATATTTGAATTCGTAACTGACTTTGACAATGGAACGAAAAAAATTCCCGCCCTTTCTCCAGCATCCAAGATGGCGGCCGCTGAAAGTTTTGTTTCTTGCGACACAACTTAAAAACTTACCATGTTTACGTTTGGATAATAAAATTTTCCCAACAGCGAGAAAGTGCAGAACGTAATGTAATAAATGGATTATTGTGACATAATCACCCGGAGTGAATGCACTGCAAACTGACAAAACTCTGTCATGTATTTATAAGTGATTACATTTTCAATAAGGTAGGTAATCGTGTAGCCGTGTCAAGTCCTCTAATTAGTATTTGATTGGTTGTCAACGTATTATATATGGCCATTTAAGTCAAATAATTTAAACTCGTTAAATCGAATCAGTGGATGGGCTGTTTCACAAAATTTGAACAATTCATCAAATTTCGTTGAGTTTCAAGTTCTGCCAGTGTTCTTTTCAAGTGCTGTTACTATATCAGTATTGGCTGGTTGTTTAAAAAAAACTTAAATAATTAAAAAACCTGAGTAGAATCTTGAACAGAATTTGAAAATCAACCTTTAAATTTGATGTATTGTTCAAATTCTGTTAATGAAGTTGCTCAAAGTTACTGAAGTCTCATGCTGAATTCATAGGAAATAATTTTCCACATGGCGTGGGGATGCTGTGTAGAGGGTTTTTTTGAGGAAAGAAAGCAATGAAACCGAAAGACATCTTGAAGATACCCATGCTGTAGGAGGAATGAAATACAGAGGCCGGTAAATCGTTCTACAGCCGAACTGTTGAACTCAAGACGAACGTAAAAACGACCCGTTATCACGAGACAATTGTCAATGAGCGCAAAAGTGTTTCCCAGTTGCGCACAGGTGCCGAAGGGATCACTGACGCTATTTCCTTGGAGCATCTTCTATTAAAATACTAGTAAAAAAATAAGTAATATGATAGACGTAGTTCAACAGAAGTAGGTAATAAAATATTTAGCTTATTATGAGCGTACGGACGTGCCCACAACATCATTTATTAAATTATGATCAGTTGGGCAAGTTGAGCACCTTTCATCGAAATACCAGTAAAACGAACACAGAATAAGATTACACCACCAACAAGCAGTCTATTCAGCAAGGTGTTTGTAGACGGATTGAACCTTTGCATCTTCTCACGATCTTTATTGTGTGCAAATGAAAGAAGTTTTCAGTTGTTAGTGGAGCAAAAACCAGCAGACAATTTTATTTTACTGTTGAAGAGAATATATCCACTGCCTGCAGATTTGCTGAATAAAGAGTTGATGCTTGCGTTATTTCCGAGATCGTGGGAAATGATGCTAATCACGTGATAGGCCCTTCTTTAACGAGCGAGTTATTTAATAGATTGCAATTAGTGCATATGCAATGGGCTGATGCATAGATAATAGAAAGGACGTACATGGATGAACTATCATTGGTATGAAACCGTAAGTATCGGCTTTATAAAAACAGTTTATTTTTAAACAAGTTCTGCTGTGTAATTATTATTACGCGTGACAGCTGTTTCGCCCTCTGAAGGCATTATCAAACTGTATGACAGTTTGATAATGCCTTCAGAGGGCGAAACAGCTGTCACGCGTAATAATAATTACACAGCAGAACTTGTTTAAAAATAAACTGTTTTTATAAACCCAATAATAATATTATTGTATATATAAAAAATAAAAAAATAAAATGGAGTTCTACAAATTAAACTTAATAACAATAAATAAGTAAGTATCGGCAAATTTAGTACCCATATTGATGGTTCCAGCAGATACGTGCTTAAGAGGAAGCTACAAGCCAAAAATGTGTATATTCTTGGTATACCTTATATCGTAGGTAATAGGCATTAAAATCGCTTGACAAACGGAGTCTAGAAACGTTCGATTTCAAGCAAAAACCGGTTTTTATTTATTTTGTAAATAATTTTATAAGAAAGAAAAAAGTTAATCAAGTGAAACTGTCACAGATAATCTTAGCTATAATACTTTATTTTTTAAAGTTGTTTCCTTTCATATTGAAAAAATATTTTTTTAGTAGTTTGCATTTATATATTTATTTGTATTCTGCTTAAGCGAAGCGATAGAAAAAACCTTCAATATATCTAAAATATTATATTTTGCTATTCATAATGTACACCAATTCGTTGTAAAGATTAATCAAAATAGTGATTTGGCAGCTTCGCCGTAAGGCGATGCCATACGTAATAATGCAAAATCATGTGTTTTTGGTTTGAAAATTTGGTCGCCTGAAAATGTTTCAGATGCTTCCATCTTGACCTTTGAAATAATCGAGTATTTTTTATATAAGTCTTTTTATAAGCCCAGAAAAAAATAATATGTAGGCCTATGAAAACTGCTTTAAAGTTCAAAATTTCCTACTTACGAACCCATTTTCTGTTATGATTTTATTGTATAATGTGGCGAATTAAGTTATTTATAAAATGATCGAAAAAAAAATAAATATTTATGCCTGAACATCCACAAAATAAAATAAAAGGCACTTTTTGGGCATGTTTTTTTCTTGCATAAATCAAAACAGGCGGATGGTGTTAAGCGGGAATTTAAACCTTATCGCCATCTACGTAAGGGTTGTTATTGATAGCGACTCAATTTAAAATATTACACGACGTAGTGCATCGCCTTAAAGGTGACATAAGAATCTAATGACGAGGGTTAGCTCGAGGTTCATTAATCCCAACGAATTCGTAACAATAATATATATTTTTAAGACCGATACCAACGGATGTAAGTTATTTATATTTAAGATTAATAAAAACAGTTCCTTACCATTAAATATTTTACTTGCAACGGTTTGTAAATTTTATAAAACGCTTTTCAACTATAAAATTAGCGGCATGCAACATATTTTATTTTTTTAGACTATGAATTAGTAACTTCTCGAAAGATCCCTCTAGAAACATTTGAGATTTTAGTTAGGCTCATCAGAAATAATTAAAATTAAACCCACGGAAATATCGATTTTATAGGCCTGCTAGGGCAAAGTCGACCGTAAGTCCATCCGTTTTGCGGGCGCGCGCCGAATATTTGTTTTACACAACTTCTTCACTTATGTCGTTAAGATTACCTCTTTATTTTAGAGATTTGCTAGGGCAAATTCAAGTCTAGGTCTGTCCAACACACAAAGGCCGCACGTTGTTCCATGACTTCTTTACTTAGGTCTAGACTTTATTTTAGGGTATTGTCCCGTCCTAACCAGTTCATATTTTGCTTAAACTCTCCTATAATCATAGACAATGGAAACAAAGGAGTTAGGTTAGGTTAGGTTAAGTGTCGCCAACATCGATCACATGTAGGCCCAGCGGTGCCTTTTTTTTGTTACTAAACACCAAACGTATAACTTTCATTTTGATAATCGCGTGCAGTTTGGTCATAACTCGGTGACATTCGGCATGTTTACATGTCATATCTCTCTCGGTTTCTATTATCTATAGATGTGAACATTTTGCGAAATGCGTAATTTGTACGCCAAAAAACGCGATTTTTTAATGGGAATGACGCACAATTCTCGGGCAAATAACGCAAATTTTTGTGTCTTTCTTCTGGTTTTTATTTATTTAATTTAAATTGTAATTTTAATCTATATCTAAGGTTAGTCTATCTGTATCTAATAAGTAGGTATCGAATAACAATATGTACCTTGGGGCCTTAGGATCACAGGGGCCTATCAACTACAAAAACTTGTGTTTTGAGTTGTTTTGAGTTACGCTAATCATATTTATTAGTGACAAGAAGTATCTCGTACATACAGACGTTTAAGAGATACAATTTGGCATATCATTTGAGCATATAAGCATTCCAATCTTTATTTACGTTTATCTCAAAACTGTGTTTTTGTAGATATGTCTCTGTGATCTTAAACCCCCGACTTATAGGTAACAATAGGCACGACAAATACAAAAAAAAAAAAAAACATCTTCTCACGATAAACGTAACAGTAATTATTAATCGATTGGTCCAAATCGGCTGTCAATTCGTTATGAGTTCTTCGTGATCTCAAAATCATGAGAAATAAATATAATCAAATTAATGATTAAATGTAATATAAAATTGCTCTAATAAGGAAGATATTCAAGAAGAAAACATATTTTTTACTGTGAGAAGAAAACTGATAAAAGTTTTTATTTTATCTTGGTTTTTAATATTATAAGATATGACTCTTATGAGAATTTTTGAGATTACTTAAACTGAATAGTTTCATAAGATAATAATAACCTATTACTAAGGGACACATGATAGAATTTATAATGCAGTACGTAATTTGTTTTGTCAATTAATGACTGTTTGAAAAATGTTTCACTTTGTGTGTCTTCATCCAAATATATATATTTATTGTCCAATTATCAAAGTAAATTAAGTAATGAAACATTGGAATTTTCATTCCAGATTGGAAGACCAACATACAGATTTGAAACGTTGCTTGAAATGGCTTTAGCTGTGTTTATTGATCAAATCTCAGTAGTTAGATTCTTCCCGACCTTTCTCCACCCTTTTTGTAATAAAATTATATTTTGAGCATGGTTTTAATGATTAACGTTTTTTGTATTAAGCATTCACTTACAGTGTTTTAGAGAAAGCAGCATAACTCTTAAACGATGAGTTCTGGCGTTATGAAATTTGCACAAAATTTTATGTCTAAAATTGCTACATCAACGCATCAATTTTCCAATCCCAACATCAATGCCATCACGAACTTTGAAGCTTTGATATATTTATTAAACTATTACAAAAAAATAAACGAGTCTCAAAAATGATTTTGTCTCATATTTTTCATTTGTTCAAAGAGAAGACTGATTATTGAATCTAGGGCGAAACCAGGTAGTAATTACTACTGTTATTCACTCAGTGTCAACGGTGACCGGATAAATCATCAAAATGATAATTCATCACATCTTTAAAAAAGCGGAAGCGTCAAAAACATATCCAACAAGCAACAACAATACCACATTTGGGCAAAAAACCTTCCGATACTTTGGTACTAAACTCCACGACAAAATCCGACCCTCATTCAAAAATCACAACAATATTATAACATTTAAATCAATATAAATAAAAAAGGTTAATGTTCATTTGTTCAAAATCTTAAATGAATCTGTGAAGAACTGAAAGTTCTTCACAGATTGCTTTGAAATTTTGACACAACTTTACATTCAAATACGCGTGTGTTTGTATATACCTATATTATGTAGATGTTTCGTGCGACAGATAAAAACGTTAAAAAAACTTGGCTATCTGTTGGGTGTAAGTGCAACACTCGCTATTGTTTCCCTGTCTGGACAGACATACTGAGAAACAGCAACGCGTGGCGGGGTACAGTTAGTGTGAAATAGAAAGCTGAATACATAACATAGGGATATCAAAAATTAAAAATACCAAAATACAGACTGAAACCGAAACCATTGAACTGTAATAAAAACACCAAGTAATATTTTTATAATTATTTAAAAAAAAAACACAACATAATACATTTATAATTACTTTAAAGTTAAAATGCGTGAATAACATTTTAATAATATTTTAAGAATTTAACAAGATTAATGAGAAAAACAAGCAAAGTTGATAGCAAGCGATTCAATTAACAGTAATGTTGTTGTTTGGATTTTTATAGCAGTACACGGTGTTCTTCAAGTAAATAATAATCAATGAAATTACACTACATCTAGACCCGTCACGATCTCACACAATTAAAATAAAATGTGACAAACTAAAAGTAACAAACTCTTATGTTTCCAGCAAATTCTTAATTTAAACTGTGTTTATATACGAAAAAGACGGAAATTTAAAGAATATGTATGTATAAACGAAATATATATACAAAGGATCGGGCGGCGATTTAGTATTTAAAAGTTGCGGCGAATACTACATTCTAAATCATGGGTGAGATTGAGATGACAAGATACGCTTGCTCGCTTACACTAAGACGAAAACGGAACGCTGTATTAGCAAGTTGTCCTTGTTATATTTATATGTTGCGACGTTCGCTGTCTTGCTTTCTCCGATGGTGCTTAATCTTCGGGAAACAATCAAAATTTAGCGTTTACTAGTGTTTACCGTGTAATGGAACACTTTGTCATCACACATGGGGGCCTTTTGACACTTATTTACCCAATTAGATACAGCACACGACCTCATGAGACGCGACGCGTGACAGTTTAGTACTAAAATCACTAAATTGAAAGTACGTCAATTACCGTGTTTTTCGCTTGCGCTTTTGAGATCTCTACATGTCTATAGTTTGTAATTTAATTGCTAATAATGAGATTTTTTTCTATACCATAACCACTCGATACGTGAATTTTTAGAATCGTATTTAAAAACTAATGTGTCTATTTTTAGATGGTGACGTAATTTCCATCATGAGTTATAAAGCTTTGGATAATAGTTCAACTCCTAGAAATACGAGTAATATAAGACACCGACATTATTACAGAGCGTATCTAACTGTTTTAAATAAACGGTTTTGTATTTTGTCTGTCTGTACATTTCTTTGTATCTTCTTTCCGTTCCGTTTCAAGATGGTGGCCGTTTTAATAATTTAGTAAACATTCTATTTTTAAATGTGAAATCGTCGTGTTTATTTGAAAATTGTTATTAGTATTTTTTCAATATTTTAGTACCTACTTACCCGAAAATAATTATCACTGAGATGGTGACGTTTCTTTGTAAAATTTCTTATTTTACATAAAATATATCGTTTAGAATTAAGTCGGTAAGTATTTATGTACCTACTTATACATTTTATGATTTTACGTGAAATTTTGGTATTGATTTATTGAATAAGAGAAAAATAAAAACGTTCGCAGAACTACTAGTTGATTATATTGATATTTTGAAACTCCCTAGTTCATGATTGAATTTATATATTGTGGTTAAAACTTACACTTGTATAAATTTCTACTTGATTTACCTACAACGAAAGCGATATTCTATAATAATGTCAGAACACTGTAAAATGCATTTTTATATAACCTACTATTTTTTTTATGTAAGCTACTAATTTTTTATGTAAGCTTCTAATATTTTTTTTTATATAAAATACAATTTTTTTTCTACAAGCTACTTTATTTTTTATATAAGCCACTAACTTTTTTATATAATATTTCCAAAGAATCAGAAATATTCCAACCTTCCGATAGCTATACGCCAACTAGTGGTTAGTCCAGTTTTTTCTAAATCACGGATAACTGTTCGCAAAGAATAAACTCACCTACATTGCCATAGACAACCCGACGCAGACCATAGACAGCTGGTATAGATGCATAACCATAGACACTGACGACCGATAAGATGTGTGATTATTTACAGTTGTTTTATAGCAGAATACAACCGTATTTAAGTATTTGCTCGCGGGCAAAATCAATTAAATTTATACGGAGCTTAATGAAGGGACGAAGATAAAGAGAGAGTATGTTTGCTAAATAAGGATAGAACTGCGTCTTAATTTGTCCGAAAGGGGAACATTGCTCCATTTAAGAAATATAGTTTGAAATAAGTGTTACATATTTAAAATAAAGTAAAGATAAGTACAAAAGCAATTCCTGTCAATTTTTTCACTATCTCCTTCCTTCAACATCTTCAATGTTCACCTTGTAACTTAAATCAAATCTCCCCAAAACGATCGAAACTTGACAGGATACGCGTGACGTCATACGTACCTCGATGTTGCCGGTTAACAGTAAGGTCAATCCCACTCGGATCGGTATGAAAATAACTCTATTTAAATATTTTACAAGATTAAAAAAAGTCCATGAATTATTTTGAAATAATTTGTAAACTGCAGTAGTGTCAGTACGCAGCGCAATTTGGCACAAAATTTTTATGCGTTTTTAATGCACGCGGCCGGCTAAAATGTGAGGTAGCGGTTTAAGTGCTATCTATACTAATCGGCGTTTGTTGATCTATATGAATTTATGTTTTTTAAATTCATAATATTTTTCACTGTTCCTTATAATTGTAATGAAATGTTACTATGGTATATCATACCCATATAGTAAATAGCAGTATTTTTTAATTTTTTTTATTCATTTGTACATTAGTCTAGATTGTTATAATTGTACCATTTATAAAATGAATTTGCAGTGACAAAAACCGTGTAAGAGCGTTGTAGGAAATGAAAAACAAATCGATATTTTGATCCATTTAGTAAATACGTGGCTCTCCCCACGGGTGAGTTCACAAAAAATGGTGCGGCTCGCTCTATAATGAAGGAGGTTATGGCTCTACGTCTTCGAGAATAGACTGTGTTACAAAGAAATTTATTTGAGCCAGAATCTCATTGTTACATTTGTAACCGTTTATTAAGAAAAAATATTTGATCAGGGCAATACCTCTATGTGTCTCTAAGGAGTGGTAATTGGTCATGTCCAGGATACAAGTAGATGGGTATAGCCAGGTAAAATATCCGTAGAGACGCAAAAATGAAAATCCCATAAATTTCTTATGAACTCTTTCAAAGCACAAAATGTACGTGAAGCCTAAATGATTGAATTTAACTCCCATATACTCAACACTAGTGTGTTAATGACATAGGGGCAGTTACGTAGGAATATGTTTATTATTATTTTTTTATTTTTTTTATTGAATAAATAGTTAATAAATATCAACAAACAAGTCCTGCTAAGCCAATTGAATTGGCTTGTCAACAGGTGCTTAAAGTTTAGTTACATATACATTTTTATAAGTTATAATTTGAATCTTATATCTACAGAATCAACAATTTTTTCATACAATTTTTCATACAAATTAAAGTAAATATTTTTTATCCGATAGCCAATTTTTCACCATATATTTAACCTTATTCATAGACTTACATTGCTTTAAGTGTCAGGTAATAAATTAAATATCTCCGGTATGATGTATTCAAACGTTCCCTGTCCGTATTTATTATTAAATTTCGGAACTATTAACCCGTCATTGCGCGTGAATCTAGTACTGTATTTATGTTCTAATTTTTCTTTATGCTGCGGGGTAAATATATACTGAATTATGATTTTTTGAAATAGAATAGCCTTAAAAGGTAAAACTTTGGCACTCTGAAACAGCAACGGTGTATTATGTCTCTGTTTAAAAATATTAGGTACGACTAGTAATTTTACAATTGCGTTTTGTACAACTTGGACTTGTTTCAGATTGTATATTGTATCTTGTAAAAGTAGTATTTCCCCGTATGGTTAATCCATATCTTATAATAGATTCTGCCATTGACATATAAATTATTTTAAGTGTTTCAATTGATAGGAAAAAATTTTATGTGTACATTCTGCCAGCAATTGATCTGAGTCTTTTACAGGTTTTTTTAAATATGTTTATCCCATTTGAAAAAGCAATCTACTGTTACACCAAGATAGACATATTCCGTAACTAATTCTAAGCTTTCACATTTACAATTAGTAGGGATATTTTTATGGATGCAATTAAAATTATGAGAAATAATATTAGAATTAAATTGAAATCTGGCATTAGGTGACCTTATATGCATAACTTTGGTTTTTTTAGCATTTATTAATATTCTAATATAGAAAGATAGATTAAAGACATTCATACTTTTGCTTACGCTCCACAGATAAGTAATCTCAGAATCTTTGTACAATGTGTTAGTTAGTTTTAGTTTTGCGCAGTATAAATATAATCTTTTTAGTTTTCCCATTCAATAATAATTATTCTGCAGAAGTTAACGGTGTTCATTGTATGGTTTTATTTGTAATCTTATTACGGAAGATGGTTGCGATAACGTCTTCGTAATATGCATCATGCATGTTGTTATTATATTTAGTCACGCTACACATCGAAGTGAGAATTAATTCAGTAATAACAATAGTTGATTGACAAACAGTTACATAAGTAAGTTAATTTTTAACTCCTCAGATATCTAACATATTGACCGATTGATATTTCTTAAGGCCCAGTAGTAAGCGTTTAAAGAAGATTCGAAAGGGAGATATATAAATGCGAATGTTAGAGGCACGATTATATTAAAAAATGATATTATTTAAGCGAATTGATATTTCTTTGATTGATTGATATTTCTTAAGGCCCAGTAGTAAGCATTTAAAGAAGATTCGAAAGGGAGATATATAAATGCGAATGTTAGAGGGAGCACGATTATATTAAAAAATGATATTATTTAAGCGAAAATATTTAATAAAACACGACTCGTTTGAAATAGAGAAAAAAATCTCACGCCAAATGTTTAAATTGCATTTAAAGATACACTGTGATTTTTTTCATAAATATAATATATTAAATAACAGAACAAAACGTGTTTTTAATCATTTTTGGAGATTATTTTGCGTTTTTTTTCTGTCGAGGGAGAATTTCATATAATTACCGTTTCGGCATAAAAAATGTATGAACATTAATTAACTGACGAAAATGACGTAAATTTTTTAGTAACTTAAAAAGTTCAAGTTTTAACGAGAAACATATTGTAAATCGGTAGAAATTCGGAATGTGGGGGCTTAAAGATGCTCTCAGAAAAACGAAGAATTTATGTGTACTTCGTAATGGAATATTTATGAACGTATCCGAAAACTAAAAATTAGTGGTGATTAAATATGCTTTTAAATTGTATTATTAAAAATAAAAAAAATATTTTTTAAATAATATAGTTTGGAAATCAAACATAAAAAAGTTTTAAGAATGGCTCTCCCTACGTTTGAACTAAAAATACTGATGATAAAAGAAAATACATATTTTATTGTATGAATGTTTTATAAACGTTAATGCGACCTCACTTTTTGTCGTTTCATATGAAAACAAATAATAAAAAAATTACAAAATTTCATACATTTTTCACAATTGCGGTCGAAACCTTTGGTTTCATTGACGTCTATATTATAATTTTTCTGTGGTTAAATTCTATATTTTATTTTAAAGCGTGGTATTTTCTATATAATACAGTTGTATGTATGATTTGAGATTTTAACAGTTTTATAGTGATTTGTTTTTGGGGTATTATGCCGTGTTTCGCTACATCCTTCTTTAGCCAACGTTTCGGACAGCATTTACAAATCCATCATCAGGGCAGATGTGTAGTCTAAGGTTGTGGTGAAATGTGTGCTTATCTATGAGGATGCAATACCGTGTTGCCAGCTCCAACCCTCTAAGAGCTGAGTTTCAACAAACAAATGATAGTAACGGAGACACAACTGTTTCCATGAGATCATGTGAGCTGTTCAAAAAAGAGAACAAATTGACTCTAATGGTAATTGTTCGCGAAATGGCGATAACAAATTAGCCTGAGGAGTTGAGAAGGAAAACGCGAAATAAAATAACCTCCTTCTTTAGTCAGCGATAAAGTGTCGAAAATTATCAGGGCAGATGTTTTGTTGATTGATTATTATGATTTATTTACTGTTTCGATAGCTTTTGGAATATTTCCGGCCGCGTCTTAAGTTTTTAATATAAAGGGTAACGGAATGGAACTCTGAGAGGATGCCGCCAGAATATTGAAGCCCTGCCTTGTATTTGGTGTCCTCAGCATTCCCTTTTTCTTCCAGTTAAAAAACTCTACGGCGAATTGAACATAATTCAGAATTGTACTTCAACTTGTGGTCGGTGGCGCGGTAGAAAAGGTACCGTTTTGGTATTTCCCGTCTCCTGGTAACAAAGATAATAGGAAGGGTATCGGGGATAAGTATTGAGTAAACCATTATAGATAAAAATTACAATAAATTAAGAATCTCCTTAAAATGAATCTCTTGTACTTGGTTGCCAGATGCATCACACTCTGATTTCCATCAAATTGTACTACAGATGGTACTTTTAAGTTGGATCATCAAATCAACATTTTACGAACTGCACTGCACTCTCGTAGGAAACCAGCGTACCTACCAACTTTACCACTTTACCGCTTTACCTACTTATCCGCAATAATGTATTAAGCATTTAACGCGGAAACTTTCTCCGTCAGTTCTCCTACAGACCTCATGGTTATATCGCGACAAGCGTCGACCAACTAAGTCAAATACTAAAGGAGTTGTAGTATGAAATTGTTCATAGGTGGGCCGATTTAGTCTTTAAAACTTGTATGATACGACATCTCTAATAAAGGGTTTTCCAATAAGAAATGTTATTTTGAATAGCCCGCTATTTCGGTAGATGTTACTTTTAAAGCTGTCATTTTTTGACATTTGACAAGAAGAAACTACGCCATTGATAAAAATGGAACTATACACGCTTCAACAACGCATTGAAATTATAAAAATTCACATGAGTGAATCAAATGCAAATCATCTTGAGTGATTAGGCCCATTTCCACCTCGGTGGCTTCGTCAACAAGCAAAATTGTCGCATCTGGGGCTCGGAAAACGCAAGCGTTATTGTTGAAAAACTTCTCTATCCTCAACGTGTGATTTTTTTGTGCGGTTTATGGTTCGGCGGAGTTATTGGACCTTACTTTTTCGAAAATGAGGCTGGAGCAACAGTTACGGTGAATGGATTGCGCTATCGAGAGATGATTAATGATTTTTTTATGGCCGGAATTAGATGGTATTGATATAGACAACGTTTACTTTCAACAAAACGGCGCTACGTGCCACACAAGCAACGAAACCATTGATCTTTTACGGTTGAATATCAAAATAACACCTCTTATTGGAAAACCCTGTAGTATACAATGAAATTTATAAAAACCTTTCTGGATTGATGTGATCTTCATGGGTGTAAATAATGACTTACCTGTAAAAAAGAAAAATTGAATTGTTAGTAAAATTGAAGTATTCCAATAACCTGACAATATTTTAAAATCTCTTACTACCACCACAGTAAGCGGGAAATGTTGCTGGGGTTGTGATGGAGGACTTAACCGCCCAAGGAATTGAACCTAACCTAACCTAAGCTAACCTAACCCAAACGCGATGTCAACTCAGCCACCGACCGGTCAAATATATTATCTCTATACATTTGCCTAGTTGAGAATTTTTTGCCCTACTTTTCATTTTTTTTATTTTTTATGTGAAACCAATTGCTCCCAACCGTCTGGAAACAATGAGACAATGACATCACCAATTGGGATAAGTTGTGAGGATGAAGGTTGTATGTAGTGGAAAGGAGATGGGGAAGAGGAAGGATGGGAAGTACCTGGCAATTCAGATCTGGTCACCAAAGCCATTTCAAGCAAATTAGCAATTCTGAACGGTGGTCTCGCACCAGGGCAATACTGAGAGCATATTCTACTCTGGAACGTGGCGCAAATATATTATATAGTATTTTAAATGATTAATCTGTGAAATATCACAAATCAACCAAATAAAATTTACTTGCGCACGCTGGCATTTGAACCCGCGACATCCAGCTTACTAGTCGATAGTCCTAACCTTCGACCACGGAGGCAGTCATATTTGAAATAAGTCAGGCTTTATGAACTATTTTTGCTTACGCCTATCAATTATAATCGTTTTTTTTAAATATCGCGCTTCCTCTCCCTTTCAAACTTCTTCTTCTTTTTGAACTCTTACTATGAAGCCTTAAGTGAATTCCTACTATTTGACTTTGTCCCCTATAATCCTCAGCCTAGCATTTTCTTGTGTTTTCTCAGTTCCCGACTACTTATCCAGATAAACCGCATTTCTTATTCCAACATAACTGTAATAATTGCAAGTAGGAACTTAACTTGTCCGCCACAAGTTGAGCCAATTTGAGTTGTATCCATGTCTACATATCACAGGGTGTTTATAAAGTGGAAATACAATGAAATACTAATCAGTGGATGAATTATAGCACTTGTTGATAAAAGATAAATATTTTAAAAAATATATTTGTTTCCGAAATAACCTACTATCGTTAGGTAAACATGAAGTCCTCGGGCTGATTTGGCTTTTCATGAACAAACCTATTTAATTATATCCATATTGCGTATGTACGGGCGCAAACAAATAAGGTGTCTTAATATTGTAATGCAATACTTTGCAAAAAGCGTATTTTAATAAAATAAATTATTTAACGCCATCTACATCACAAACGTCGCGTTTAACCAATGTGCGAGTACATCTCTCTAACAGGCCAATTGTCACCATACAGATTACATACAAATCGAATTACTACTACCATAAAATATCACTTTGTTAAAACCCTGTAAATTATGAATGCGACAGGTTGGCAATAAATGTTTTTTTTGTCTCTGTTATGAGTTATTAAAAAAAAATCGCAATTAAAACGACTTCGAACGTAATAAGAAAGCAATTAAATTTAACTATCAAATCATTACTCTAATGTTTTTTTCAAATAGTTTTATGGTTATTTTGTGGGTGGTTGCTGTCGACTGATTTGTAACATTACCGATTATATTATTTAAAATAATACACTCTAATAAATGTTTAATTAAATATTTGTCCTTCTGTTGGTTAATTTCTATTCCTCTAGTAACTGGCAAAAAATATTTCAGTGACATAAAATTTTTCAGTAAATCTGAAATTTTCATAATTGATTCTGTCCGAAATTTTAGAACAATTTTATATTAGACAAGTAGTGTATTCAGAATGAAATGTTGCTTGAAACTGCTTTAACTTTGTTTGATTACTAGATTTGAATATATAGGTACTACCCACCTACCCCTTTGCCATCTCCTTTCTTTCCCCTATCATTTTAGCTTAATAACATCCCAATTGGGAATGCCATATTCTCACAGTTGGAATTCTTGTTGCGATGACGCCATATTGAATTTTTCGTATATTTTTAATCTTCAATAAGAAAATAGGGTTGAAACACGGGTAGGTACTTAATAACTATGCTATGGGCGCTTTACACAATGCTTTTTTCGTACCGTTTTCATATGGGTCGTCTTTATTGCGTGAATTCGGAATTAAACAGGGCATGTTCTATTTTGGTTCAATTTTTCGTTCAGTTTAAGATGGCGGACATTTTTGACATCTTCTGTCGTCTGTTTTTATGTTAATGTTGCATGTATATTTAGTTTTATATTTAAAATATTAATAAAAAGACCATGTAATAAAAAAAATTAAAACTAGTGTGTTTCTTAACAATGAGAACAAGAATATTTATTGTTATTGGTATGATTTGTTGACGAGACTAAAGGCAAAAAATGATTTATGGTTATGTTCAAGTGTAATAAATGACAATTTAGTAGCTACCGTCCAAGAATATTATTAATTTTCTAATGAAAACTGTCTTTAAGAAATCTTGAGTATGAAAACAATGATCGTAGAAAGCAAAAAAAATTCAGATGGGTCCCAATATAGTTTCCATATGAGAGTCGGTTTGCAAAAAAACATAGTGTAAAATGTCCACCAGGCAGGGCAGATTATAATAATGAATTCCAGTAATTTTTTTTTAACCATTAAATTTCAAAATTTTTTACTAATACCGATTTCATACTTAAACCAATTAAATTGCATTTTTTAAAGCTCGCTAAAACGATCGACATATGACGAAGTACGAGTGACGTCATACGTACCTTGGTTTACCAGTAAGGTCAATCCCAATCCAACTCAATTTAATTATTTACCAAGATCTTTAAAATACATGAATTCTTTTGAAATATTTAGTACACAGTATTCGAGTACACGCTGCTCAACTTGACACACAATTGTCCGAATTCGTAAAGCACGCGGCCGGCTAAGCTATGAAGTAGCCGTTTAAGTTATGTTAGAACCAACCGACCAATCACAGGGCGTTTGAGTATCGCACGATTTTAATCGATTTAAATGACGATTTATTAATGCTAGGTGTAATTTTATATAATAAAACTTATATATTCAGAATCAGAGTTTGTCGATCTGTATGATTATGTGTTTTTAAAGCCATAATATTATTTTTCACTCAAATTCCTTATTGTGACATTTTTTCTCTCAGCTTTTCTCCAAAGAGACGAGAAGCTATATTTATAGGTACCAAAACAATACATGCATGTAACGTATCGCACGTTGTTTAAATTAAACCCGCCTAATTTGAATATGCAAATTTTAAAAAATGCGTGGGAAAACAATACAATTCATAATTAAAATATTCATTGCATAGATAAAAACTTTCTACCAATTCAACCGGATTACAGGTAGCAGTAATAATATTCAATTACTGCTACCTCTACCTACTTTAATACATAATTCATACGGACCCCTACTGTGTCTTGTTAAACATGTTAATTATGTTGTTAATTAGTTTTAAAATTAGCCACAATATAGGATCAATAAATGTCACGTAAATCTTAAAAAATTACAATAATTTTCTTCTTTCGTGATATATCTTTTATAGGATCATAATGAGTGTTTTACGTGTTGCTTTTTTTCATACAGATCCCCACGCGGAAACCATATCGGAGCCCATATGAAAAATGTTTGCTTTACGCGACTGTTCTGAAATCCTGCATCTCATCGAATTTAAAGTACCTAATCGAGCAATCAAGCAAAATATGTTTTTTTAAAACAAAAACTCCAGGTCTAACTATCATACATGCATCTATTTCTCGGCTTCATACACCTGGAAATAAATTCACCTCAAACATCGACAAATTTAATATAAGTGTAGGTACCATTATTTAATACCTCAATGATGCTTTCATTTTGCGTGGAAGTGATTTAAAAAATATTCTTCTTATTATAAATTACTTGTATTAAGTTTTAAATTATACATTTTGAACCTGTTATAATATATTATTTTGTTTGTTATCTAAACGTAAAAAAAGGGTTGTCACTGTATTATGCAATAAATCTTGTAAAATATATATCATGTAAAAAGTTTACAGTTTATGTAAGGCAAATATGGAATACACATATTTATGAAGTTAGTTAAGTTCAATCAAAAACGTTCCTCATGCTAAGGATGCTAAAGAAGATAAAGAAGGAATATAGGATTAGGATAGGAGATGTTTCTGATATATTTCATACTCACGTATTCATTTATGATCGTAAGGGTTACTTCCGTTCGATTGTTCTGAAGGTTATTTCTAAGAATGTCTATATTGTGAAAATTGCTAAAGAAGTTAAAGAAGGAATATAGGATTAGGATAGGAGATGTTCCTGATATATTCTATACTCACGTATTGATTTATGATCGTATGTATTACTTCCGTTAGATATTTCTGAAGGTTATTTCTAAGAATGTCTACATTGTGAAAATTGCAAAAGAAGGAATATAGGATTAAGATAGGAGATGTTCCCGACATATTCCATGCTCACGAATTGATTTATGATCGTATGGGTTACTTAAGAATGTCCACATATACGGGCAATTGCGGATTATTTTCTAATGTTTGTTTAAATGAAAGAAATTGGTTTGTCTTGACGGTATATGAATTTTTACCAAATTGGTAAACTCTATATTATTATTTTCGTAGTTACGATTTCAAATATTGAAAACTTTGCAATTTTCATGACGCCAAAGCTCAGTTTTTGGGTGTTTTTTCAAATTCAAACCTTACTGTGTTTTTAGATAATTATATGTGTCAAAAAATGATTTATTTTTCTTCGTTTAGGTACATAAGAGATTGAAAAAACTAAATCACTAAGAAATTAGGTAAATAGAATAAATAAAAGCGAAAATATATTTTTCATTAGTAATGTATTATTAGGAGTTAAATTTAAATGTGATTATTAACTCTAATCAACATTTCAATGTTGGGACAAGTCAACACTCAAGGCCGAGCAGTGGTGGTCAAACAACCCTCTCTCTTTTCAAGTGATTTCACTACCTGTCCAGCCACTACCCACCAGTTACTGTGTAAAAACGGAACCGTGACTAAATAGAGTAGTGAAAAAACAGAATAGTATTGAAAAGAAACGAATACATCATGGACGCTCTGATTAAATAAGATTCCAACTTTAACAAACACTTGAATATTTAATGTGATAGATTGACAATGGGATCTGATATCTTTATTAGGTTCGGGGTCAAAAATACTAGACAGCTAACGCCATCTATGGGTGGCCTAATAGACTAATCTATTGCCATTTATGGGTGAGCTCATACACTAATATCAAGGATATTACACTAACCTAGCCTAAACTGACATAAACTTATATGAACCATTATTTTTTTTAAATGAAAAACTAACGTTTATAAGAAAAGATTTTTATGCATAGCAAAAAGGATAACAAATTATTCTAAGCCGACGTAGCTCAGTGGTCAGGGCACCTGACTGGACATCAGAAGATGCGGGTTCAATTTCCATCGGCGGCATTTATTTTTACTCGGAAGATATTTTTAATTTAAATGGTTATTTCAGGCGATTAATTAATGCTTATAATAATTCGTTATCTAAACCAATTTTAATGTGAATATTACACAAGAGTCCCAACTGCTCCCAACTATCTGAAACCAGTGAGACTATGGCATTCTCAATCGGGGTATTTTGTGAGGCTGAAAGTAGTGGAGATAGGAAGGAGATGAGGAAGAAGATGGTGGGGAAGTATCTGGCTATTCAGATTTGGTCACCAAACACGACTAAAGCCATTTCAAGCCACGATTCAATTCCGAATAGTGGTCTTACACCAGGGCTATACTGAGAGTATCTTCCAGTCTAACTTAACTTAACCTAACCTATTGAACATTTTATTATGTTCTGTTTTGTCCGGTTACCGAAAAAACATACGTAGAACGTGTCACCTATTTAAAAAAAAATGGGATACTATAATTTTAATATTTTGTCGATATTTTTTGTCTGTCCCACCATTAAAATCACTCTGTAATTCATCTTCTTAATAGATCCAAGTCGTATTAAATTGAAATATTTAAATAATTTTCCATCATACATACGAGTATACCAAATACCCACATCTCAATAATTTAATAATATATTCGTATTACTAGGTCATTCCCATAGGTCAATACCGAGGTCATTATTATTTTAAATAATTGAAAAATATTTTAACATCGTGCCAATAAATTAACACAGCAATCAAAGTGTGTAGTTAATGACAACTTTATTCTAATTCTAATTCTAAAGGTTGGTGTAATCAGTGACATTATTTGACGCTGACACTTCGGAATTTAATGTCGCTTTCGACCTAGGGCGTTGTCACTGATTAAGGTCATTTTGTCAGTGTCATAGGTAGACGGGAAGTAGTTATTTACTTGGAAGAAAGACGATTATATATTCTAGCACTTGTCACTTTCTTTAATTTGGTACTGAAATCAGGTTTTAAAAAATAGGTTGACCTCGTGGAACCGTAAATGACCCTAGGTCTAAACAGGTCTGGTAAGTTTTTTTTGTTCATTAAAATTTTAGAACTAACTAACTAACTAACAATCACGCCGTTTCTCTAAAAGGGGCAGGCAGAGAGAACGGACTGACAAACAACTCGGTCTTCGCACACACTCCTTACCTCATTCACTATTATTTTGACTCCTGGTATCTGATTCACTTGATCGTACCACTCACATTCGCGTTATATATTCTCGTTATACTCCTTTCTTCGTTTATTCGCTCTACATTCCCAAACCATCTAAGGATCCTTTTCTTTATTATTTATTTCCGGGTTATTTGTAACCGGTAAACCGGTCATAAACCGTCTAAACTTTTTATTGAATAATTTATAAAACATGTTGCAACAAACAACGTTGCTTAATTGCTAAATCCATACCGACTTACTAATTTGATTCTTACACGCCCGTTCGACGTTGGTTTCGTAAATAATTCCTTGAGCTTGGTTTAAGACCGTTTTAACCAAACAAATGCCATGGTAATAAGTCAAGTTTTTCACTGTTCTGACCTTACGCGCCGCGTAATATTTACACCACGTTTTTTAGTAAGGCTGATATAGTTACATAAGGCAGTAGTCCATATTCCTGTATAAACAAGCGGATTATCACCTTAGTAAGCAACATAAGTCATACTAGTGTCACAGATAACAAGTGATAAACCACAGGCGGAACTTACAGATAACAATCTGCCAGTTACTTCAAGCCAAACTGGTAGCTAGTGACAAGGCCGTTTGTTAATACACCTTTAATAGGGATGGGCATAGTGGACATATTTCGTAATGATCGATTATTTAAGAATCGAATCATCAAAAAAGAAAATCAGTCAAGGATACTGATTTCCGTTGTCTGTGTGTCTGTGGTTCAATGAAATCAAGTTTTATAATGATTTATTTTTGGGGTTTTATGCCGTGTTTATCCAACGTTGACCGGAACGTTAAAGAAGGTTCTGGAAAGAAGTAGCGCAATACCATTGATGTATTATACTAGATTTACCCTGTCTAGTTAAATTCATTTTAAAAATAACGCCACGTAGCGTACGTCACAAATATGGAGATGAACTTAACAACCTAACTCTATTTAAACTCCTTGTACAAGCGTTCAAACTCGTAAGCAAAACCACGGAGAATTTTTTGTAAGAGGTGTTGTAATATGGACATAATTCAAGTTTAAATATTTGGAACTGGGTTATTTTTGTGATTGAAAAAATGAACTTGCCCAGCATAGCTGAGAAGCAAAATAGGAGTAGTTTACTCTTGACCAACAAAAGGTAAAACGCAATGCACAGTGCCCATTTCGCATTGCGACACAATGCGTGGGCTTTTTCATAAATGTTCACGTGAACCAAACCAAAATTGTGTTGGGGTTATTTTTAAATGAATATGCCGTGTCTAGTCTAATTTAGTCTATGCGCAATACGGATTACGCAATATCCTAAAAATAAATCACTATACGAATTCAAATTTGTTTTATATTTAACCTTTCAGTACTTAAAACACTTTTGTTCAGTCTGCATTGTTTTCTGTGGATTTAAAATGCGCTATTTATCTTATTTTTTGATTATACGTAAATAAATACTGTTTTAGAAACTAGATAAAATTATTTTTTCGATGTATGGTGATAATACGGCGTTTTAAAATAAACATTACTATTTCTAAATAATACAATTTTAATATCAAACGTTAAAAATGTTGTCAACGTTAGCAAAATTTTAACTTAATTTCTTTCTAACTTCGAAAAAATTACGTTATTCCGCAATTATTTTATAAATTATGGACGCCCGGTCTTATATGACCCTAAAATGCTTGAGGGTTTAAGTGTCATTTTCAAAATTAGATCCGATTGTTTTGATTGATTTGAAGAATTCAAACAAACAATAGGTACCTACCCAAAGTATAATATTTAACAGAAACTTATTTTAATAATTGTGTTTTTCAAAATTGTAATTATAATATCTCTTGATTTTTTACATTTCTGCACTTAATATATTATTTCTCTGAAATTAATATATGTACGGCTGATTTTACGTATAAAAGTATAGCTAACGCTACGTTAAAATTATGACACTACTTTAACCCGAAGTTTTGAAGTTCATGAAGGATTCATCAAATTTCAAAGTTGAAATTCAAGTTGTGTGAAGATTCTATTCAAGTTCCGTTATCAATCAGTATTGGCCAGTTGTTACACATAACTGAAATGATAACAGAACTTGAGTAAAACCTTTACACAACTTGAAATTTAACTTTTTGAATTGTTCAAATTCTTTGAAACAAGCCATCCTCAGAGTCTCTTCTATGAGTATGGGGCGTCAAAGAAATACTTTGAAATTAACATAAAGTTTTATTTATTTATTATGGATATGTTACATATAGCAGCTAAGTAACTCTTTCGTTTGGCATATAAACGAACGTTTGGCTACAAAAGAAATAAGTTCAGATTTGGATTTCGATAATATTTTATACTTTCCCCCGACGAAAACAATTTCAATTGGGTGTAAAACACATTTTGTCGAAACGATTTTTTTTTGCTTTTAGATTGATATTCCTGCTAGTAAATGCGAAGAAAAGATGGTTGAGAACAAAACTTGCCGACAAATTCGATTATCGAGATGTTTCGAATATCAAAATGCTTCGATTATAGGTACTGCACATCACTAATAGTATAATATAACAATATTGTTTAAGTAGCAATAACCTTTCTACTCACTGTCGTTACGTTGCAAAATCAACATTAAGGTAAATAGGCAACGTTAGCTGGGTATCTACCAGCTTTTTGTTTAACACTGCGCTCGTGATGAAGATTAGACTTAATATCGATATTATTATATTTGAATTAAAATATTATGTCAAGCTTTATTTGTCAGTCACAAGTGATTATAAGATTTGATCTGATTACTAATCTATTTAAATGGAATCAAGGTTTATTAACAGCTGCCAATGGAAAGTATGGCACTCTACCATTTGAAAATGTTGTGAGATGGAACGAAAAAGGTTCCACACGTAAATCATATGACTCTAACTGACTAACAATCACGTCGTTTCCCCGCATGGGTAGACAAAGAGTACTGCCATACAACTCGGTCTTGGCACACACTCCTTGCCTCATTTACATTCTTACATTATTTGGAACCACCACCACACAATAGTCCTAACTGCTCCCAACCGTCTGGAGCCAGTGAGACTATGGCATCAACAAATAAAGGTATTTTGTGAGGCTGTAGGTAGTGGGGATGTAACTAACTAACCATCACGCCGTTTCCCCGCAGGGGTAGACGGACAGGACCGACCGCCAAACAACTCGGTCTTGGCACACACTTCTTGCCTCATTCACAGTCATACATCGTTTCATACAAACTCTTCTATTATTCTGACTCTTGACATGGCCCGACTCAAGTATCTGATTGTTCCTCGGGCGTCCCCGACTTCTGCTACAATTCGCATTCGCATCATATATCCTCCTTACACTCCTTTCTTCGCTCATTCGCTCATTCTACATGCCCAAACCATCTAAGCGTCCCTTTCTTAATCTTACTCATTATTTTTTATATATATATATATTTTTTTTATATATTAACTCCACACAGGAGGCCCTTAAGAAAATAATTTCCCTCAGGGCCTATGTTATCTTTGGGGATGCTGTGTGGAGGGTCTTTTTGTGGAGAGGAAGGAGTGAAAATGGGTCTTGAAGAGTCCCATGTTGTAGGAGGGAGGAAACACAGAGGCCGGCAGTTCGTTCCACAGCCGAGCTGTTGAACTTAAGAACAAATCGTAGAAGCAACCCGTTCTCATGTGACAAATGTCAACCGTGTACAAATGTTGGGCGCGCGTTTGGCGTGTATCCCGACTACGAACCGGTGCCGAAGGGATCAATGACGCTAGTTCCTCAGAGCATCTTCCATTGTAATACCGATAGAACAAGGACAGCATACCTACCTGACGCCTGTGCTCTAAAGATTGCAGTCCGTCTGTTAAGATTGGGGAATCGATCAAACGGACCGCCCGTTTTTGCACAGAGTCAAGGGTTTTTTTCAGGTATTTAGGGGCTCCGGACCCGAGATGGCTGCCAAATTCGACAGTAGGGCGCACTTACACCAGCCTTGCACTCTTTGCGGATCTCCACATTCCTCACACGATCACACTTAGTTTTAACACACATACGCCTCAGGGATCTCATTTCAAAAGCATTCAATCTACTTTAATCCTTTTTTTGCCAGTTCCATGCCTCACTTCCATACATCAGGGTAGTGGTAGTGGGAAGGTATGTTTATTATAAAATAAATAAACACACTTGCAAGTGACAAAACGAAAAACTTAATTAGTAAATTAATTAATTATGCAATTAAAACACTTTAAAAATAAATCTCTTTAAATTTAGTTTTGGATGCATTTCTTTGAAGCGGATATTAACCCTCTTTCCGAAATCCAATCAAGCTGAAACTTGAAAGACAGACTCGTTGTCGATGACAATGCTATCTATCAACTTTTGGTAGCAATCGCGTTCACACGCGGACTTATATGCATTCTTTTGAAATAGAATGAAATTTTATCAGTTAATATACGAAATAGAGTTTGGCAGAGTTAGCTCCTGGATAGTAAGGTTCGATCTTCAGACAAAGCATTTGTTTTTATGGTTAAAAATACCATAAAATCAAGGAAGAACAGCTAGCGACTAGGAAATCCACGTTGAACGTAACGATGCAACATAGAAGCAGAATTTTCATTGATACTTCTAGATTAAGTTTTGCACATAAACTTGACGTTAAAAATAAGAAAAAAATAGCTGTTTCCTTGTGATTTCAAAAAAACTTTGTTTTTTTGTAGCCCAGGTAACGCCGGGTTGTTTTATGTAATTCAAATCATATCAATGCAACAAGCCGACCAACTAAATGTAGAAACCAAATTAACTGGCTACCTTCACTATATAACTAAGGTCCTCTGGTTTGGTAACAGGTTTTCGAAAAGTATCAACTTGACAATAATGATACGAAAAGTCGTAAAGTGACCACAAGGTCATACAATGTGCAATTACTTGTTCGGGATCAATGTGAACAAGTACTCGTTCATACAAATTTAAAATCTATATACCTATAACTCTTATATTAATATTATTCGTAGAACAGAATGGAGCATAAAGGAAGGTATGCAACCTTGGGTCTTTGGTCTCCTGACAAAGTATGTAAATAGCTGTTAATTTATTATCAGTAACTGGGTGGGATAAATGTTACGTGGTTCATTCAACTCAATTAAAATCCGTTTAAATTAGCGAATTTTTGAAATTTTTAGAAGTACGATGGATACATTTTTAACTAGATGCATACTTCCTTTGTATTAAATAAATTATATATCTCTGCCACTATTATCTTAAAAAGTCAAATACGTAATTGTTTCAAGCTTGCTCTTCACTAAGAAGAAAAAGCACAAAAATCATCCGTTTCCACTCTATTGAATTCCTATCCCACAAATTTTCCTCCAACCAAATGAAAATAAAATACACCGGAATCCCATTTCTGAGATGGTGGAAGGGTTCCAGAGCACCGAGAGAAGAAGTTGAAACACCAATTATTGAGATAGTGTGTTAGGGTTAATCAGTGAATAAAGTTTAGTGTAAAGATTCTGAACAAGATTCTATAAAAACAATATGTATAACATAACAAAAAACATGGTTAAAGAATATTTTTGGTAATAATACATCGAATAAATTACTCATATTTTTAAAGAAGCGCTCTGATTGGTCGTTTGATAAGTGACCTTCCCATTGGCCACGCTAGATCAAGGAGTTCCTTACGTATTATTTCCAGAATGACGCAAATCAACATAGAAAAAGCGTTTAAAATAGAATTAATGCGTTTATTCTTGTGCGAATTTTTTGTCCTTGGATACCAAATTGAGGTAAATAACCTTTGTAGTTACGATGTGTCTTATATTCCGAGTATTATTTTGAATTACTCACCTAGTTTTTTTGTTTTATAGTTATTACCCGGCTTCGCCAGAGTTTAAACGCACATTTTTCAAATTCAACCATACAACCAAACATGTTTATTGGATGTTTCGAAACATCTTTTTTTGTACGAAAAACTTATAGCTTTATAATATTTTCCAAAGACTTGCTATTTCAATCTGAAATCTCAATATGCCATCTCAACACAGGCGTTTCACATCTAGTGAGATGGGCAGTACGTCATTACTGTAATTAAATGTAAAATTAAAATAAGGAAATAAATAAACTAAAATAATAAAACAATTATTCCACAGTCAAGCTGTTGAGTACAGGAACGAGTAGTAAAAACTACTCGTTCCCATGCTAAAAATATCAACCTTACTTATAAAGAATCCCTAATAGCGCTGGTATAGCTATACGGTGTGGAGGGCCGTATACTGCTCATATTAAAATATTTACTCGTAATAATATTCATGCAACATTTTTTAGACTGGCACCACTTTGTTTCAATACTCAAAAATACGGTCAATTTTTCATTTCGCGTTTAGTTGCTTCGAAATTTGGCCAGTTTGATTATGCGTTCCGTATTCGCTTTTGTAAATCGATATTTCGATTAAAAATATTTCTCTGATAGTGCTGCCAATGGGTATTACTGCTTTTTACGTTGTCATTGCGCGACAGATCGATATTTGTTAAATCAAACAGATCTATAAGTCTTAGTACCATGGTAATACGTCCCTAATCCTGGGGGTCGAGCGGTGTAAACATCTGTCAGTCACTGATACTGTACGCATGCACGTGATAATGTGTAACGTTTTCTACTAACCTGTTCTTATCCCTCCGTGTTATCTATTATGAGTAAGAGAGTTTAATGAATAGTTAAAGCGAAGCTATCAGTGAAATCACTATTTTCGATTAATCTTTTCTACGAATCGGCTTACATTACGAATACTTGAAGCTTTTCCAATCGTTTCGCTTCACTAGAATCAAAATACAATTTTTAATTACGTTATTCAAAATATAAGCATCAACTGCTGAATAATGCATTTTAAATTAGAAAATTATGAACGAACTTTTAAAAAGTTCTATTTTAGGGTTAATATTAATTGTGAAAGTTTTCCTGTTTTATTTTCAAAATAAATAAATATAACTTTCTCCGTTCGCGAAGCGCTTTTTATGCCTATTACCTATATTCGTGGTGATATAAAACATACAGATCTTAAATGATCCCTAGCTCATGATGGAAGAAATTTTTCGAACTGGAAGTACTTGCATTGAGATATAAATTCTTTTAAAAAAAAATCTGTGTAATTTTGTGACAGACTTCTATCGAGATGTGGACTATTGTTAGCAATACGCACTAATGCGAAAAATGAAAGTTTTCTTTACTGGCTGTGATGGATGTAGTAGGTACTTAATATTTTACATAGGTTCATTTGTGATTATTCAATTTGCACATAACAATGACGGTGGACCAATGAGCTATGGATCCATGGAGAATGTTTATTTTGAAAACTTTTTTATAATATAAAAAAAAAACCATCTGAAGTGTACGCGGGGTTGATGGACTTTTCTCTACTTTCAAAAAATATAATATCCGTATATCATATATAAATATGCTCTAGAAATGCTCTAGAATACTCTCGAATGTTCTGGGCGGTTTTAGAAATTTCTAGAGGGCGAAACTTCCAGCCCTTATATATTCAAAAGCACGCCCTTCAGGTAAAAACGGAAACCTTCTTAATGGATGGAGGATACAGGTATACCACACCATATAACTCCCATGATCGTACCAGGACTCATTTCTGAGTTTTAGCAGTACGCATACTGTACACTTACTTTTATAAAATATATTGATTTTTTTGTTTTCGTCACTTTGGTTGAACAGGGTTCTAATTTCACTTGTTCTGAGAAATGAGGTGTCAAAGTTTTCAAAAACAATTTCTCATAATCTATTTGTGATTTTCAGTTTGAATCTTGAGTTTTGAAAATATGTAAATAGGACTCATACTTACCATTTCAGAACATTCATAAACATGCAGATAGAACCACATGCGACTAGCTAGGTTATAATAATTCATTGGATAAGGTCCTCACTACATTTCCCTAATGAAATTTCAATGATTGATTGAACCTCAAAATCAGAAAATCTTAAATAGATTATGGTAAGGCGATGTTAGAACCGTATTCAAAGTGAAAATTTCATAACGCCAAAGCTAACCCATCGAAAATTTTTGCTGGATCAAATAAATATTTTTATTTGTTTTTTCCACTTACAAAAAATAGTTAATAAATATAATAGTGTTAAATGATTCAAATAAAAATAAGCACACAACATTTTATAAAACACTTGTCCTGAAGAAGTCACAGTTGTGTACGAAACTCTACGTTGGATATATCCATTCTACTGCATATATTCGTACAATTGGTAAACGTTCAAAATAAATACCCAAAGCATGTTTTAAAAATGAGATACTTTCGGCCGGTTACAAGAAAAAACGATTTTAGAATACAAATTCATTCTAGTATTACGTTTATGTAAGAAGCTAAAAAGATTTTGCTGATTGTTGTATGATTTCTATTTTTTAATGTGAAAATGTACAAAATTTGGTTGAAATAGTCGGGGACAATATTATATTAACAAATCTCTAACGAAAAATGTGAAACGGAAAAAGATTCAGTCGCATCTGGGAATTGAACCGAAGACCTCTTCCTTGTCGGGAAGTGCTCTGACCACTGAGCTAATTCAATCATATTAATATTTGGAATGGGGCCGCTAACAATAACAATATTTAGATGGCGATATGATTAAAATTCCCTCTTAATTAGCATTGTTAATTAATTATTTTATTTTTTTATTCATTTATTTAACGCCCAGAAGGCTTTTACATGTAGGTGGTACAATTTTAATGACAGACGGTTTTGAAACATGAGAAAGAAATAATAAAAATAAAATTACATTAAAAAATAATATATGCAAGAAACAAAATTAAAAATAACAAGAACATAAATTAAAAAATACAGCGATTTGACTGGTTTACAAAAATATAACCTCCATTTAGGAATTGTGTTGAAATAAGTCTTTTACGTAATCCACAAAATTCGCAAAGTTAATATTAAATATATCGACATCACCTAAGTATTGGTTTCCCATAGTGTGAAACGGTTTTATTGGCGAGTTCGCAATGTAATTGCGTTAATGTGTGTTGCAGTGGCATAGTGTATTTTGTCTTGTTGTTATTGTAGGTATTCGTAAGTTTATGAGTTGCAGAAGTTCGAAACAGTCGAATTTAGAGTTTAGAATTTTGAATAAAAAAGGTAAGTCGTTTATTTTACGCCTGTTTTCCAATGTGTATATTTTTAGAGTATTTAATAAGAAATGATATTGTAAGTCTTCTAGTGGGATATTTATTTAAAAATTATATTTATTAAATTAGCCGCAGTTATGATTTCTACAAGAAAAAAAACATCGACCAAAAGCGTGTTTTATTTTATTTTGGGAAGTTCAGCCTCAAATAATTAAATTTTTAACGATAATTTTCTAAAAAACTTAATTTGTCGTGTTATACAATAAAACCCTAACCGTAAATGGATTCGTAAGTAGAAGATTTTGACATTTAAGGCGATGCACTACGTAGTAATACAAAATCATGTGTTTTTGGTTAGAAAATTTGGTCACCTAGAAATATTTCAGATGGTTCAATTAAATACTGCGAGTAGAATACATCTTGGTCTTTGAAATAATCGAGTAATTTTTAGATAAGTCTTTTTATAAGCCCAGAAAAAATAATGTATAAGGCCTATTAAAACTGCTTTAAAGTTCAAAATTTCCTACTTGCGAACCCATTTTCGGTTATGATTTTATTGTATAATGTGGCAAATTAAGTTATTTATAAAATGATTGGAAAAAAATTAAATATTTATCCCTGAACATCCACAAAATAAAATAAAAGGCACTTTTTTGCCATGTTTATTTCATGCATAAATCAAAACAGGCGGATGGTGTTAAGCGGGAATTTAAACCTTATCGCCATCTACGTTAGGGTTATTATTGATAGCGGCTCGATTTAAAATATTACACGACGTATGGCATCGCCTTAAAGCAGTCTTTTTTTTTCTGGAAAAAAAATGTTCAATCATTTCATAGCCAAGATGTATTTTGCTCACAGTATTTAATTAAAGCGTCTAAAATATTTTAAAGCCATCTGATTTTCAAACCAAAAACACATGATTTTGCATTACTACATAGTAATTCACATTAACGTTATTTTCAAGAGAGAATTTTCGACTGATAGCTACGAAAATTATCTTCTTTTTTCTTAAGACGAGACAATACCCTAAAATAAAGCCAGAATCTTAACGACGTGTGAAGCAGCCGTGCACAGCAATATGCGACGCGCGGCCTGGTGTATTGCACAGACCTGCAGTTGAATTTGCCCTATCAAATATCTAAAATAAAATGGGAATCTTAACGAAATAAGAGATGAAGTCGTGTAAAAACAATATTCGACGTGCGGCCCGGCGTAATGTATGAACCTACGGTCGACTTTGCCCTGGCAGGCCGAGAAAATCGATATTACTGCTGGGGATTATTTTAATTATTTCTGATGAACGTATTACTAAAATCACAAATTATTCTTTAGTTGAAAAATTTCAAACCGTAAATATAATATATTAAAATATTTAATGGTAAGATCCTAGTTTTATTAATCTTAAATACAAATAAATTACAACCATAGGGATCCCTCTAGAAACATTTGAGATTTTACTAAAAGCCTTAAAATTGAAATATGTAAGAGGTAGGTACTTAATAGTAATAAAATAAATAATTTTTTTCTTCATTGAGGCATGGAACTGGCAAAGAAAGGATGAAAGTAGATTAAATGCTGTTGAAATGAGATCCCTGAGGCGTATGTGTGGTAAAACCATGTTTGATCGTGTGAGGAATGTGGAGATCCGCAAAGAGTGCAAAGCTGATGTAAGCGTAATGAGTAAGATTAAGAAAGGGACGCTTAGATGGTTTGGGCATGTAGAGCGAATGAGCGAAGATATGAGTGTAAGGAGGATATATGATGCAAATGTGAATGGTAGCAGAAGTCGGGGACGCCCGAGGAAGACATGGCACGATCAAGTGAATCAGATACTCGAGTCGGGCCATGTCAAGAGTCAGAATAATAGAAGAGTATGTATGAGACGATGTATGAATGTGAATGAGGCAAGGAGTGTGTGCCAAGACCGAGTTGTTTGGCGGTCCGTCCTCTCTGCCTACCCCTGCGGGGAAACGGCGTGATGGTTAGTTAGTTAGTTAGTTATTTTTTTCTTCCGTTTAAATATTTGTAAAGTTCTGTTTACATGATCTTATTACCGCTGACGAGATTACAAATAATGGCATGTCGTACTTATAAATTATAATCAGTTAGTTACTATTTCCACTTTCTCCGAACGACAAAATAACTATAAGATTGCGTATTACACAAATCTGGTTATCAGAAATGCGCCTATTTTACATGAACATGCCTTTATACTCGAGTCACGCTGACCGCAACGAGCCAGAATTATATGCTACCTACGTAACTGTAAGATTAAAACTAATCTCATAACAAAGCCATATACATTCTGTAGGTTTAACTCGCTTAGCAATGAAATGTAATCTCTACAAATATGACCTGTAAAAATAAAGGATTCGACTCCTAAGCCCCGTGCAGACTAACAGGATTGATAAACCCTTCAATAGGTCTCGTATAGGGCTAGCAGTTTCTTCAATATTTTATTTATTTATTTATTTATTTATCGTTTCTTTACATTTTATAATTTTTTTAGGTTAAAATTTTTAACCTCACTAGGACAAGCCTGTGTTGAGGTTTGTAATTTAAAAAAAATATATGACAAAGATTATATATTAAGATAACAATGTTGTTACATTGACGTTTCTACGAAATGAATATTAACGAATAATTACGAGAAAAGTACAAGAGAGTCCTGCTGGACAGGTCAAAGGGTCTCCTTTAGCCAGTCTCTCCCGATCCAAAAGATGAACAAATCTCAGCCCATAACCATGGTGTAAGGCGAAGCTTAATGCCAAATCACTATTTTGATTAATCTTTATAACGAATTGGTGTACATTATAAGTACCAAAAAATATGCTTTAGATAAATTGAAGGTTTTCCTATTGTTTCCCTTGAGTAGAATACAAATAAAAAAAAATTACCCAATAAAAAATATAAATGTAAGCTATTAAAAAAAATATTTTTCAATAGAAATGTAAGAACGCATAAAGGAAACAACTTAGTACAGTATTATAGCTAAGATTATCTGTGACAGTTTCACTTGATTAACTTTTTTGCTTTCTTATAAAATTATTTACAAAATAAACAAAAACCAGTTTTGTGCTTGAAATCGAACGTTTCTAGACTCCGTTTGTCAAGTGATTTTAATGCCTATTACCTACAATATAAGGTATACCAAGAATATACACATTTTTGGCTTGTAGCTTCCTCTTAAACGTATGGTTGAAACGTTATGTTAAACTACCTTAAATCGGATTAAGGACGGGCTTAACTTATACCAACGCTGAACTGGCGCTTAAGAATATAATAAGTACGACTACTTACGTATAAATAAGACGAATATTGAGACAGGAATTAAAATCTACCTACCAGCGTTTACTGAAATTATTATTGATCAATAATATTTATTATTAGAAATTCTGTGGTCAGGAGATGGTACATACAGAAAGGGCAGTTGATATAAAATTAAAATGATTTATTAATCATCTTATATAAAGCCAATTTCTTAGGTCTTGAAGTACTTACGCGTTTTCTTGAAATTAGAAACTGTACGACTCATGTTTGATTTTAGACGCAACAATCGTTAATATATCGTTCTCATCATGCACGGAGAAAAATGAGTATGGCTGACTTATTGAAATCCTGTTAAAAACGTGATGGCAATCCATTTCCTGATAAAATATTAGTACATTCAAAATATATCTTTAACACGTTTTCATGCAGGTGCGCTTTTCCTGATAAATGTAACGACGAAATGGGACAAAATATTTTTTTTATGAACACGTATTCCGCTGTCTTTATAACGCATTTGCTTTTTACTGGTACTTTGTTTGGAAATCTGTCAATTCATTTGTTAAAGGCCCGCAGTCCCGTTTTTAATCTGGTAATTTGACCAGATTTTTAATGATTTTGCAATATTTTACATCAGTAAATTTTCTCCGAGTAAAAGTATTACATATTATGTCTTTTTTTACCCGTTCAAACCTTAGTCAATTTATTATTTAACAAGTTTACATAAAAAAATTCCCGTATGGGTATATTTTATAATAATTTAGAGGAATAATAATCATGCAGTAAAATTATACAAGGTTTTCCAATAAGAGGTGTTATTTTAAATAGCCCCCTATTTCAGTAGATGTTACTTTTGAAGCTGTCATTTTTTGACATTTGACAAGTAAAAACTACGCCATTAATAAAAAACGATACACGCTTCAACAACGCATTGAAATTATTAAAATTCACTTGAGTGAATCAAATGCAAATCATCTTGAGTGATGAGGCCCATTTTCACCTCGGTGGCATCGTCAACAAGCAAAATTGTCGCATCTGGGGCTCGGAAAACCCAAGAGTCATTGTTGAAAAGCCTTTTTATCCTCAACGTGTGACTGTTTGGCGCGGTTTATGGTCCGGCAGAGTCATTGGACCTTACTTTTTTGAAAATGAGGCTGGAGCAACAGTTACGGTGAATGGATTGCGCTATTGAGAGATGATTAATGATTTTTTATGGCCGGAATTAGATGGTGTTGATCTGGACACTGTTTACTTTCAACAAGATGGCACTACGTACCGCACAAGCAACGAAACCATTGATCTTTTACGATTGAATATCAAAATAACACCTCTTATTGGAAAACCTGTAAAAAACACATTCACAGGATCGAGTTAAAACATGACTTTTTCAATAAAAGAGAACTTCAAAAACAATTAACATACCTTTAACTGTCAGATTGACGTTTTGGTTTAAACTGACACTTCCGCAGGTATACTTAATTCAAAACGATTAAACCATGTAAAACAAAAATTAAATTTTTAAACGTAAAATCCGAGGGCTTTAAAACGTTCTTGAAGGAACCTTAAAATACTTTCAAAGTGAACAAGTTTTTTTTAATCACACACTCGTAGAAGCAATTAAATTTGATTTCTTTAAAGGAAATACGTGTCCAACCTTCTGTTACTTCCTGATCATACTGTACTGTTATGTCTTAAGGTTGCTAAAGTAGAATGTGTCACAGTTTTTATGTACGGTTATGCAAATAATTTTGTCTAGCTTGAAAACCTGTTGTCCATTTGTCCAAAACCTGATTTTAATGATATCCCACTTACCAGGCATATCGTTTTAATAATTATTTAACTGTAGAGGCCGAATATCTAACTATTGGTCTAACCTTTATGCCTACCCTTGTGGAAAACGGCATGTCAGTTTTAGAGGGTGTAAATTATTTAACTATTTGCTGTCTTTTTACTGAGTGCTGTGTACATGAGATTCCTGAGCGTTTGTCTCGTAAAACCCTCATGCATGGTCGTGTGAAAAGTGTGGAGATTCGCAAAGAATGCAATCGTAACGAGTAAGATTAATAAAGGTACTCTTAGATGCTTTGGGCAGGTAGAGCGAAGAACGAACAACGAAGAAAGGATTGTTAGGAGAATGAAAAAAGCACAAACTCTATGGAATTTAAAATAAATTGGTTTAGTAGTAAAAATTTTCGGAAAATTTTGAAATGTTCTTGCCATTTTGGAATCTTTGAAATACACCTTCAAAAATTCGGAAATGTAGGAAAATTTATTGAAAAAAATATTTTGGGCTCAACATCATTGAATAGCTTCATGCTCTTAGTGTAGGTGCTTGGCGACGTGATCCGTTGCGTACATTTACAATATTCACACGCGGTTCGCCTCTTGAAGGACAGATCCACAGCGGACCGATAGTCGGAACCGATCTGTCCGTCGTAGGAATACACGAGCAGATCCGTGTGTGAATTCAGAGCATTATATTCATACAAAAACTCAAACCTAAGCTTTTATAAAAATTTCCTTCCTAAACTAAGTAACACATCCTTCCACATAATTCTTTCGTCTTTCTGACACCATTGCAATTAGATATATTCAAATTTGTTCGCTGACCTTTTGGCTTAGAAAAAATATATTTAATTATTACTTAAAAGATATCTTGCTTTGACGAATATTCGCGACGCCTTCATTTTTAAATAATTTTGTTTGACATGATCCTTTTAATATTATTAGCGAGAGAAGGAAAACCATTGACAATTGAGTGGGCGATACATTAATCTTTATATCTGGTGGCGAAAATAGACTAGCCCAGTTTAATTGAATTTCATTGCAAATTTTCAGTTTTTTTATAAATCTTCCAAACGGAAGAAAAAATAAACTTTTAGAGGTGTAAGGCTCTTGAAAAGCAAGCAGAAGGTCACGGGTTCAAATCCCAGCGTGCGCAAGTATTTTTTTCCTATTGTATTTATTGCTAGAGCAATTCCGATGAGTTATAAAACTGATTGTAGGACGAGAGGTACTTACAATACATAGGTGGGAGTTAATAGGTACAATTTTGTCAGAATTACAAGTTTCACGTGCAAAAATATAAAAATAATATTTTTAAGTTTCTCATATAAAAATAGAAAAAGGGAGGTTAGGTAAAACAAACGAGAAGAGACAAAAAAGAAACAGAAAGGGATATACACATAAGAACAAAGACAGGGTAGAAACTAATATAAATATAATATGGATGTATTATATATATATATGAACCTTCCGGAAGAAATTCTTTAAATGATAGTGAAAACCCTATCAAAATCCGTTGCGTGGTTTAGAAGAACTAAGCGCACAAACAGACAGACGAGGATAGCGACTTTATTTTTTACTATTTAGAGATTATTTAAAAAGTACCGGCGATGACCTGATCACTCTAGTGTGATCCGGTACTGACCGTTCCATCTAAATATGTGATTAATACTTAAATTTAGATAATTTAAATTGTATAAGTGTATTCCTATGACGAATTGCCTCTGCTGTAACAGTAAAAGCAATGATTTTGGTTTCGTAATGTTACCATAGTCACACGAGCTGTGAAACTAAACGATGAATAATAAATTGTCGATTTATATCTATGCCGACCTCTTCGATACATTGCGTGAAAGTGAAAAATAATGTTTATTTTCTACCTTTTTTACTGGATTTAGATTTGTAATCTCTGGTTAAATACTTTGATGGCTTACCTGAAAAGAGAGAAAAAATAATTATTAATCAACAAAGCTTTTTTCAAATTATTTTAAATATAAAAAAAAACACAAAAGTTTCATCGAACATACTTCGGACGGGTTGGTTCGGATAATTTGAAGAATTCATCAAATATCAACGTTCATTTTCAAGTTCTGTGAATGATTTTTTCAAGTTTGTTTTTATTTCAGTTTTTTCAAGCAACTAGCCTACAATGATATAATAACAGAACTTGAATAGGACTTTCACAGAATCCGAAAATGAACTTAGAAATTTGATGAATTGATTTTTCAAGTTATGTCAAAAAAACCTCCGCTATTCCGATTATTCCGCTTAGTTTTTCGATATCGGCTACCAGGAGCATATGAATGTGTAACGGTGTCAAATTACATTTAAATCATTTCGAATACGTTATTTCAGTTACTTTGTAAGAAGTAATGACTAATTTTGTATGCTGGGAACATATTATCACGATGATAGCAAACCTACGATATGATAGGCAAAAAAAGAAGAAGAAGAAGTGAATGCAAGTGAAATATTTGAATGATTTTTCAAGTTATGTCATAAAACCTCCGCTATTCTGATTATTCCGCTTAGTTTTTCGATATCGGCTACCAGGAGCACATAAAAGAGTAACGGTGTTAAATTACAATTAAATCATTTCGAATGTGCACGTCATTTCAGTTACTTTGTAAGAAGTAATGACTAATTTTGTATGCTGGGAACATAGCAAATCTCCGATGTGATAGGGCATCAAAATAAAAAGAAGAAGAAGTGAATGCAAAACAAGAATGATGTTAAAAGTCATTGAGAGCCTTTATTACGAATTGTTTTTTGTATCGGCTACCAGGAGCATATGAAAGAGTAACGGTGTCAAATTACAAAATTCATTACGAATACGTTATTTGAGTTACTTCGCAGGGAATGCGGACAGTATTGTATAATGTCAGGCTATTGGGCTTTGCAAATATGTCAGTAGTTATCAGGCACAGAGAAGAGACGAATATCAATTAGGTTTATAATAAACTAGGTGAAATAATAAACTAGGTGATGTGTACCCGGTGTTGCTCGGAATTATGAATGTTTCGTAGTAAAGTTTTAAGGATGTAAATTTTAGTGTAGGTACCTGCAAACTGGAAGCATTTCTAAGGTGACAATAATTTTATGGCAACAATTGAAAAAAAAGTATTTAAGCATTAAAATGAATCATCAACATTAAAAAGTGTTTTTTTAAACTTTGAGGATTTAAAAAAAAATCGCAAGTTGCGCCACAATACGAAGTATGTCAAAAAATTACAAATAAATAATAGTATATCTGTGTGTAAGAATAGAATGGCCAATCTTATGATTCCAGAGATAGCCTCATTTTTAATGTCAGTGCCATACAAATTTTTCTTAAAAAAATGATAACTCCTTCATTTGTACACGCAATTGCTTCGTACGAAATTTTATAGCATAGTAATGATCAGCAGAATCTATTTCTATCCAAAAAAATACCCTTGAAAATTCAAGTCTATGTCTATGAAAGGCGATTTCCATCCCACTGTGCGTCCCCGACTTCTTATACCATTCTAACAACTCTCTATATACTCTTTGAACTGATAAAAATAAACTTTGAAAATTTCATTGAAATCGGTCTAGTAGTTTTGGAGTCTATAGGGTACAAAAAAATATTCATTTTAGACATTAGCCCATTTCATATACAGACCAGTTCATATTTGACAAATACTGGAATACTTGTAATCCAGTTAATCATGTTATTTTGATGGTCATTATGGCAACATCGTAAAAGCATTAGCTCGCAAAGCGATTGAAAATATTAAGTAACATAATTAGAAGTCAGATCTTGGAGAGATGACTGTTGAAATGATTATTTATGATCAAGACACGCTTGACTTAATTATGACGTGACTATTTCCACTGAACAGGGAATTTGTAGAAGTGTGATCTATACTAATTTGAAAGCAAACAGTTTTCGCAATAGACATCCAAGTTGATTGATTGACTTGCCCTGGCATGAAATTTGGGTGATATTTTTTAGTACGAGGGTTCGAGAATGATTTGATTAACCTATGACATTAATCGTACATTTGCCAACAAAGAGCGCACATTTATATAGCCAGACCATGCGCAGAAAAGTAAAGTTCGCAAAAGTAAGGCAAAGGTTTGCTGCGCTGTCCATTGTGGGACTGTTAGATCTGAATGTTCGTTCTTAAACGAATCGACTGGCGTAGCGATGCTAAAATTGAGTGAGATGTGTAAATTATAAAACATTTGTAAAAGTGTCTAACTAAGTAGTGTAACAAAATATAAAATTTTGAAAACAAGGCCTAACTTTTGACTACCCGAATTGGGATAAATTACAATTGCAATTTGCCAGCAATTTGTTTGTAAAAAAGCCTACGATTATCAACGTATGCTTCGCATATAGCCAGAAATTGTCATAAACAAACTTTCGTTACTGCATAGGATTTTTTTTAAATGTGAATATTGCACAAGAGTCCCAACTGCTTCCAACCGTCCAGAGTAAGTGAGACTATGGAAAGAAATCTATTTAAAAATTCATTAAAATGAACAATTTTGCATATGTTTTTAAAATTAATAAATAAATTAAATCCCCAATTGGGGCATATTTATTTATTTAAAGCCCAGAGGCTTTTACATGTAGGTGGTACAATTTTAATGACAGTTTTGAAACATAAGAAAGAAATAATGAAAATAAAATTACATTAAAAAATAATATACGCAAGAAACAAAATTAAAAATAACAAGAACATAAATTAAAAAATATAGCGATTTGACTGGTTTACAAAAATATAACTTCCATTTAAGAATAGTGTTGAAATAAGTCTTTTACGTAGTCCACAAAATTCGCAAAGTTAATATTAAATATATCGACATCACTTAAGTATTGGTTTCACTAACATTTTAACACTTTCATATCCTAACATTTTGTGAGGTAGTGGAGTGGGGAAGGAGATGGGGAAGAGGAAGGTGGAGTACCTGACTATTCAGATCTAGTCACTAAACAAGGCTAAAGCCATTTCAAGCAACGTTTCAATTCTTAACGGTGGTTTTATACCAGGGTGATACTGAGAGTATCTTCCACTCTGGAAAGTGCCACAAGTATAATAAATATATATTTAAATTAAATTAATATATTATCAAATAAACAAAGTATTCTGAATTACCCTCTATTAATAAATTTTAGATATAAAATACTGTTAATTTAATAAAAATCTGGTGACATTTTCATTCGTTTTCCTGTTAAAAATGGGACTGCAGGCCTTTAACGAACGAATTGACAAAGTTCCTAAAGTATCAGCGAAGGTTTTATGAGGACCGCGGAACACGTGTTTCTACTAAAACTGATATTGAAATTAACATACTGATATTGTCGTATTCCGTCGTGATATTTACTAGGAAAATAACACGTGTACTCAATATGTTTTGAATGAATAATATTTTATCAGGAGATTGGCATGCTATCACTTTTGTAACAGGATCATTTTTCTCAGAGTATCACAAGGTTAGTTACCTCTTTACAGTGGTGACTTTTGTGTGATATGGAGTGAAGTTTATTTGAGTAGTTTTACATTCTTTCAAACAATTGCACAAATGATCATGTCAGAAGCGGGGAACGCTTAAATATCTAAATTTCACATGACGCTGAGTGAACAGAGTTTGAAACAACCGAACCTAAATCTTATATCGCATCATAACATAAATACAAGTATTTTTGTTGTATTTTCCACGAATCATCAATTACGTTGATCACGTTTATAAATAATTATGAAATTTTTAACTTCTTGCACACCCATCCACCTACAAACACACTTAAAAACAGCAAACCAGACGGCTTTCGCTTCCAAATTCTTCAAACTTCATGATTTTGGTAACGAGCGTACTAGAATTCCCCGCAATCATAAACATAACGACTTCAAATCAGCTGTTTTTGTAAACCTCTAAACGAACTCAATACCCAAGAAGTCAGCAGGTACTCATTATTTCTACTTACCTACTAAATACGCGACAGGTACATTGGATACGCTATGCACTACTTCTTTTGACATTATTGAAATACTATACCCACTGAGTAAGTCTACTAAGGTAGAAGTATATTTTTTTATGTGAACAAGAGTCTCAATTGCTTCCATCTGTCTGTAGCCAGTGGGACTATGGTAGAAGTATTTGAAATGAAATATTTGTGGGTAATAATTGACTCCAAATTAACTTTTGCTCAAAATACAAAACAAATTATTAAAAAGATTGCCAAAAAAATCTCACTGTTGGGAAGAATAAGAAGATTCCTTAACACAGTTTCCAGTAAAAATGTGTACAACGCAATTATTGTACCACACATAAATTACTGTAGCAGCGTTCTATTCTTATCCAACGACAGTTTAATGAAACAAATGACAATTCTACAAAATAGAGCAATGAGAACCATATTGAAGAAAAAAAATACACAAAAATTAAGAACATGTTGAAGGAGTTAAATATCTTGTCATTTAAACAAATTATTTACTTTAATACCATATTTTTAATCTACAAGATAATCAATGATAAGAAAAATTGATAAACTACAGAACAAACACACACATGAGACGAGGAAAAGAAATGAATTGAGACTCCCCTTCAGGAAAAAAACACAGAGTCAAAAGTCATTGATGTACGGAGCGTTGAAGATATTTGGAGAGCTACCAGAAGAAATAAAATCAAAAGAAAACATTTAAAATTAAACTACGAAAATATGTGATTGATTCATTTTAAATGTGTTACAATAATTATATGTATATGTATATGTATATGTATATGTATATAAGGATTGTATTAGGACATAGATAACTATGTACCTACTTAAACTACCGCAATAAACAATAAAAAATCTGTAGTATTACTTACACAGCAGATAAACAGGGGATTGTAGATACCAAAAAGGTGATAGGAACACAAACAGCTTGTGCGTGTTAAAGTTGTTTTGCAACCAGCTTCTCAATTGATGTATGTTGTGAGACTGAAGATGGTTAAGAAATGAGATAGATAGGTCATCAAACACATTACTAACAGTCACTAACATCATTTCGAGGAACGTTTTGATTCAAAATGGTGTCATCTTCATCAAGTTCTGGGATGGAAAACGGTATGAGGGGTGAGTAAGAATCTGACTATCAGTGTGTCCAGGAGTGACAGAGTAAGAGACCAGTTGGAGAGGTCAAAGGCTCTAGCACATCCTGAACACACATCACCCGATGAACCCCATTTCTCAAAATATTAACATGGAAACTATAAATAACTGCTTACTGCGGTTTGCAGCCAATGAACCACCTAGATTTCACCGTTTATCCTATATTTTTATTTTCGGTAAATTTGGCACATTATTGCAAGCCATCGTTAATCTATTATCTATAACTAGGCTAACCAGAAATTTTTACAATACAAAGTGTATTAAATTGTTATATTTTGCCTATTTAAGAAGTCAAATTGAGTACAATTCTCCTGTCTGGAACCCACATTATAATATATATATATATATATAAACAAATTATATATATATTATAATATATATATATATATATATATATATATATATATATTTATACCCTCTCGTACTATGTTGATCTCGCGCGACGGTACGCCAGGTATTTGTTGATCCGTTTGCATTTGTTGATCCACCCCGGATATGTTGATCCATTACCCAAGCTGGCATACATATGTAAATCCCTACAGATCAACTTGTGTCATCGAGATTTAGCTGTAAGCCACGCCCATTTTTCGGTCGCATATACATTTTACACGATTTATTTTGTTGATCTATATATTTCTGACAAACTTGACGGCTTGCATGCGTTGTAACTTAACCGCCAATTTCGCGCGCGTTGTCGTACTTTTTAGATCCTGTTAGTACATCCATATTCTATGAAAATGACTTTATACTTACAGAGGATAGACTGCCTCACGAGTATTTATATTGAAATGGAACTTTCGCAAACGTCAAATCCATGCTAAAAAAATCTTTTGAACTTGATTAAACAAAAATTGTAAATTTAATACATCATTTACTACGTTTCGTGACTTAGCAGGGGTGCTCGGGTTCATAGGGTGAGGTTTGTCTGGGTCATTTTAAAAGAGAAATTTTGAACTTTGATTGAATAAAATTTTATTTTAATGTATCTTTTACCATCTCTCCCGACGTAAGTTTCTTGTAATGATTAAGTTGAAACAAAGCGTAATATCCATAATATGTGCCTATTAAAATTGCGGCGATTAGATTGGTGAGAATTAAATTTTACAAATTTTAAATTATGATTGCTAAAAAATCTATTCTAATTTGTTTATTACTAAACATGGCTAAAGTCATTTCAAGCTACGATTCCAACCAACGATTTTTTAGTATATGTTCGTCAATCAACAAGAGCCATAATGTCTGTACATCAGAGCCCTCGAGAACTATTACAATTATGTGTACCGCCGCCCCGGGAACCATTTATTAGATAACCAACACCCCTACCATAGGTCACCGTCAACGTTTAGCGAGATTGTTGTTTATTTCTTATATTTTTTACAACATATCCACTCAGGAGGCCCTGAGGAAAATCGTAACCCTCAGGGCCTATGTCATCTTTGTGAATGCTGTGTTGGGGGAATTTTGAAGGAAAGGAAGGAGAGTGGGTTCTGGGAAGTAAATAGGTATGATGGGTGGGTAGTAATCTGGGGTTCAGTGTGATTGAGTGATATACATAAGAATCCAACTCTCCTACTGCGTTGCAAGGCGATGCGTTGAAAGAGGACTAATCGATCCGGCCCACCACGCAGTTATTAGGCAGGCGCATCCGCCGCCAAGCCCCTCACATACCTCACCCCATAAACTCGGGCACACCTGATAAGTCACCAAACATATCCAACAACTTGGGGAGACCTATGGCAGAAGTGTAGGTTATCCAATAAATGGTTCCCGGGGCGGCGGTGCACATACCCTCCTCCCAAATTGTAATAAACGTCTACTTTCAAATGTAAAACATAATTTAAAACGTTCCTAAATGACGGCCTCCGTTATCGAGGGGTAAGGCTATCGACTAGCAATCCGAAGGTCGCGGGCTCAAATAAATTTTACTAAAATTAATTTGTACTATTTTACAATTAGTGTTTGGCAACCAGATCTGAAGAGCCAAGTACTCTCCCAACTTCCTCATCTCCTTCGAGGTTCACAATATCTTCAGTCTCACAACAACCCCAATTGAGGATGCCATAGTCTCACTGGCTCCAGACGGGAGCAGTTAGGACTCTGGTGTGGTATTCAAAACTAAAAATCTACAGCTAATTTCGAGAAGTTGAATAAAGTGTTTTTAGCACGGCAAAATGGCAAAATTTCAATATTATTGTAACAATAGCAGACTAACATGTGACATTAATACATCAATGAATAACACTCATTTTACATGACCACCCAATGAGAAGCTGATTTTTTTCACAGTTTGTCTAGAACCGAACACCTGCATGTTATACTAATACCAGCTAGAGGAGAGCGTAAAACACTTCAATATTTTTTTATTTAAATATTGATAATTCTTCGATGCTTCATAATAATGTTTCATAAAAAAATACAAATCAAATCACACCACATCCAGACAAAGAAGCCGATATGTTTTTATACACAAAAAAGGTTTATTTGGATATTCTCTGTATTAAAACTAATTTCGTTAAAAAATAATACTTTATTGTGAATTTGATCAGACCTAAACTTCGTTGTTAAGATAATGCAGCTGCGTGGCCGCCCGCGCCGCGATATATCCATGTCGGCGTTTTTTTGTTATAACGACACCCTGATTAGAATACATTTAATTGTTTTGTCTTTGATTTTATAAATATTTTTAATAAATTAAAAACGGCTATGGAATTCCACGTTTTGCCACCGCGTTTCCGGATACTATTGATTACTTAACACGGCTAAATATTTCAAAACGACTTATTAACGATTCCAGAATGTACTTTATTTATTACTGTTTTAAAAATGTATCTGTTTCTTTAGACAATTTTTTTTTTATAAACTGCCTATAAACTACGTTTTATTACTTATCCACTGGAGCGATCTCTGTCATATTTTAGACCGGTCGGTGGCCGAGTTGACATCGCGTTTGGGTCCCACCCAGGCGCGGCGTAGTGTGTTCAATTCCTGGGCTGGCTAAGTCCTCCATCACAACACAAGCAACATTTTCAGCTGACTGTGGTGGTAGTAGGAGATTTTCAAATATTGCCAGGTTATTCGAAACCCGGGAATGTATGTCTTTCTTTTAAAAAAGTAGTTTATATTGTTTCCGTTTTAATGTTTTCGGGGGATAATTATACCAGTACAACTCAATTACTGTCAAACTTGTTGTAAAATCAGATATGAGCGCATCAGCAGAATGCTGCCTGCTCATTACATAATAATAATAATAATAATTGACCCCGTACTACAAATAAACCCAAGTTTTTTTAAAGTTTCTGTGAGTACAGCTCCCAAGTCTTGCTCAAGTGCATGTCCGTCCGTAACACTTAGTCAATGTAATTATTTGTTCGTTGTCCTCTTTCCTAATGTGAAGTTTATATTTTGATTTTAATTAATATATTTACACGTTGTTTGGGGTAAAGTTTTATCTCATTCATAAAAAAAACTTTTTCTTCTTCTGTTTTTATCGAGATTAAAGCAAACTATGATATTAACATATATTTGTTTTTCTTTTTTTATTACATCAAGTAGTTACGGTTCGTGATTAAACAGATTTTCTTGAGGATATATAGTGTATTACGTTAAAAAAAAATGAAATTTTGAAGAGTAAGTTTAAACTAATCCTAACTAAATTAAACTAATACTAACCCCGGGGTCGGGGTCATTGCAGCATTTCACTCAATTGGTTTATGAGAATATAGCTTAATTTATATGAGATTGAAAAAAGATCATATACGAATTTGGTGGGCAGTTAAATTGTCTGACGTTGATTATAAGTATTTTTTTCGTAAACTTTATATGCAAGACGTAGAAAATGTTAAAGTCAAATTGGTTCAATTGGCTTTGGTCTCCTCTACCGATGAAGCAAGTGATTTCATTGTATTTCATTAATATTCATTGGGCCTCTGTGAAAAATTCTTCACATAAAATATAATCGAAAAAATTGATTAAATATAATTGCATTTGTAACCACCTTGTGGTGTTTTTTTAGTATATTCCACTGAAAGATGCCGACTTCCGGTCATATTGTTTAAATAATATTAAATGTGAGATAATTCTTTTAAATAAGAAGATTTAATTTTATTTAGAGAACTTTAAAATATAACGATTTCCGGTAAGATGTGACAATAATTTAAACAGAATATTAATATTTAAAAAATAATGTTTATTCGATTTGAATGATTTATGCCAATCATTGGGACTTTCTTTTCAAGAGTTATGTGATTATAAAGTTTACGATTTTTTTTAAATCCTAATAAAAAGTGATAATCGATAAAAATTGTGTGAATTCATTGGTTATAACTTATAATATAGATCATTTTGTATGTCTCCATATTCAAATTCGGAGGTATGACTTTTTTATGTGACACATCTCACTAGAGCGCCCCTGTCTTTACACGTTAAATACAGAGAAACTATGTCGCCACCTAGTTGGGCAGCGTTATGGGGCGGGTTAAGGTAGGGTCTGTAGGAATGAATTTATTAATGCGGGTCTTAAAGAGGCCCGGATTATATGGAGGAGGAAAAACAGATGCCGATAGCTCGTTCCACATGCGAGCCGACTTACGATAAAACGAGTTGGAGAAACGACCCGTTCATATATAAACAGGCTCTAATAAAATACCCCTAGAATAGACACAGCATACGCACATTTCGTCATACATGATTTTACCGCACATATGCCTCAGGGATCTCATTTCTACAGTATTCAGTCTACTTTCAGCCTTCTTCTGCCAGTTTCATGCTCACTTCCACATATTAGGGTAGGTACCAGCACTCCATTGTGGACTTGCCGGATCGAAAGAGACTGGTTGAGGGATACCTTTTGGCCATAAAAATCTAAAATGGCGGCAAAAGGAATAATGTTATATGGTATATTTTGAACTTCTTACCACCTCTCCTGATTACGCTTCGTGACTTAGTAGGGGTGGCCGGGTTCTTGATTATAATGGGTAATTATTTAAAATGGGTAATCAATGGATGATTGAACGCGGTTGGAGATAGCAAAAAACTGTCCAAAGAAGCTAGCAGTCCACAATGGAGTGCTGGTACCTACCCTAATATATGGAAGTGAGGCATGGCATCATATTCTGTCTACTTTCAGCCTTCTTCTGCCAATTCCATGCCTCATTTCCATATATTAGGGTAGGTACCAGCACTCCATTGTGGACTGCTAGCTTCGCTTCTTTGGACAGTTTTTAGTTAGCTCCAACCGCGTCCAACCATCCATTAATTACCCATTATAACCAAGAACCCGGCCTCCCCTACTAAGTCACGAAGCGTAATCAGGAGAGATGGTAAAAGATACAGGTTCAAAATTTCCTACATAACATTATTCCTTTTGCCGCCATTTTGGATTTTTGTGGTCGAAAGCTATCCCTCAACCAGTTTATTTCGATCCGGCCCGCCACGCAGTAGATGGGAAAACGCATCCGCCGCCAGGACCTAGACAAACCTCACCCTATGAACCCGTGTACCCCTGCTAAGTTATGATTTTTTTATGGATTTGTTTTTGCGAAATTTTCGTTTCGATCTAAATACGCATACATTTCTTATAAACAATTCAAGCAACACACGTCATTTTGATTTGAAACGGTACCATTTCACAGTCATTTCATGCGATATTCGACTCTAGAGACTAATACTTTGAGTTCAATATCACAAAAGATTACGGAACCACATAAAACCTTGTGATGAACAGTCCACCGATTGCCCCTTGATTGGTTCATTTAGTAAAACCATATATAGGGACACAGATCAACTTTGTCTAATAACTTCTTACCTGGATCAACATACTACGGGAATAGATCAATATATATGAGATCAACATAAGTATGCCAATTTGGGTAGATCAACATAAATTATGCATCCGATTTCCATACAAATTTTGAAAATTTTATTAACAGTATATCAAATGGTTTTTCTGGCAAACTGGCAACATTGATAATTATTGTACCACTGTTGTCAATTCATTCAGATGTATTCCATAATAGCCAAGTTATATGGTGTTAAAGGTGGATCAACTTAGTCTAACAACTTCTTACTGGATCAACATAATACGGGAAGAGGACTATATATATATATATATATATATATATATATATATATATATATAGGTTTATGATACGGCACTTTGTACATCTTAGCGTCTGCAAATAACCGGAACTATTGGATCATTTCGACTTACTTGATCATTGAGCACTTACTTGATCATCGACAAATTGAGATTTAAATGCCATTTTAATCGTCTCGGCGAGACGAGATCAGTGGCATTTTCAACTCAATTTGATGTGACAAGTGCGATTTTCGTGAGCATTAGATATGCTCCTATATGCGATTTTATCTCAGATATTCAACCTGACTTTGTTAATTATTTCTATCGTATGTTAAACTAACTTCATTGATCTCAAAAAGCGACGTTGCCATCGTTATTTGTGTCAAACGCAGGTGTACAAATAATTTTCTAAAGTAATTAAATGTTTTAACAATTGTATGCAAAAATAGCCTCTAAAGTAATATTATTTAGAGCTTATTATCGTACGACATTGCGTATTGGTCTAAACAATATTCGAAAGGAACTATAAGGCTCAAGAATTGTATGCAAAATTAACCTCTAAAGTTATATTATTTAGAGCCCATTATCGAATGATGTTGTTTGCTAGCACAAGGCTGGTTTGTTTGTATTGGTCCATTTGAAGCTAGCTTCAGGTTAGTTTTCTGAAACACTTAATGACTTGTAACTGGCTAACAGATAATATTAAATATTACCGTTATTCAATGTTCGTATATCACGAATCAGTTGACAGGTTGATTTGTTTTTGCGTTTTATTAGCTTTATTACGAAGGAGATTTAATAAAATCTTTCAGCTTTGCGAAATGGATTTTAAATACGGTAAGCTATTACATATTTCTAAATGGGTAATAACCTAAATTGTAAAATATAGAATTAATATAATAAATATAATATTAACAATTTTAATCTATGCTTATCAAATGAGTACAGAATAATTACCGTATTTTATTATATAGGTCATGATTTTTTCTTTCTTTTTTGAGAACCCAAGCAGTAAAATTATTTTGAATAATAGATATATATTATGTATTAACAAAATTCAAAAAAGCTAACCTAACAACTTGTGGTAAAAATGTCAAATCAAACTAAAGCCATATTCCTATACTAAAATATGCATTTAAAAGCATGTTTTGTTTTCAAACAGTTGTTTCTTAAAATAATTAAGTTAAAACGAAGTTTTACACGTCGGATAATCACCCATTAATTTGTTCATATTCAAATTAAACAAATTCCTTTGTGGGAATAAAATTTGCAAAAACAGAAAACTGCAGGTACATATATGTATGTTTCAATGTGTTTGTTCTTGATATTTTATAGATGTTCCAAGAACCAGTGATTTACGTACATCAATAAACAGTACTGACGACATGATCTCGTCTTCACCCTTTTCGCTAATTTCCAAAGGACAAAGTTTAATCATCAGCAATATGCAGAGCATACTGGGCGAAGAAATTAACCATGAAACTTCCTCAGATTCAGGTAATATTCACTGATAATAATCTGAAATATTACAGAGCTACCTTAGCTTATAGTAAATTGTTATAGGTAATATCAGAAATGCTGCTAATTAAATATTCCGTTGCAAATGCTTAATTAGTCTGTTGTTTTGTCATTATATTAGGTTAGGTTTCATATTTGTGCACATGACTTACTTACTACATTGAGATATTATTATTGGATAAATATATAATATATTATGCTTTATTTTAGAAACCAAAACTGAAGTAATGTTAGAAAGGAGTCCGCCGACGTCCGAAGATGATGATTCACTATACAAACCGAACAACGTTACTTCTTCGATAGAATCAGGTATCTACAGAAAACATGTTTAATACTCTTGAAACAATCAATACGTAACATATAATTTGATTATTATATGGTCAGAGGTGCGGCCCAGAAAGCCGAAGGTCCGGTGCGAGTCCCAGATGTGACCGTATCTTTTCTGTTTCAGATTTTAGATTGAGTGATGCTAATATTGTCTTCATTTAATTAAATAATTTAATTTAATTATAATTATTTTAAAAGCAATAATTATTCGCCTGAAACACTCATCCACATTGAAAAATCTCCTGATAAAAGATACTTTATTTATTTATTTATTTATTTATTTAAACGCCCATAGGGCTTTTACAGATAATAATGTACATCTTTATTTATTTATATATTTTTTTAATTATACAGATCTTATATCTTATATGATAAATATATGTTATACAAAATAATATAAGAAAATATCCGAGTTAACAAAATATAGGTACAAATAATTGAGATTTACATAACGCCAACGGGACTCGAACCCGTGTCCCCTCGATTTCCGGTCGACAGCTCTGACCACTGAGCTATGGCGGCTTATCGCTTATCCGCGAAATAATTCAATATATACTAGTGTTTCATTCAACAATGACTGCTTTCTTATAATTTGAGGTTTTACTAATTAAGTTTAAAGAAAGCTAAATAATGTATTGTTACTTTTTAGATATGAAAATTTCCAACGCCGATGATGAGCAACATCATTTAGAGAAGCAGGAGGCAATCGAAGTGTCATCGACTACAACTCGAAGCACTATTTCTACTAGTAAATGAGCACGAGTGCATGACCGTAAAAACTCATGTCCATATTGTACTAAACTGGTAACGAACATACCTTCAATTTCAACCTTTGATTTAGCGTTTGACCCTGTGCATTTTGATGTTTTTATTAAAGCCGTACAAATAAATAGTGGTTACGATGAAATTACAGGTTCTGTAAAAAATCCTAGCATGTCTCAACGACTTTGTACAATCTTTTATAGCCGTACAAAGTCGTTGAGACATGCTAGGAATTTTTACAGAACCTGTAATTTCATCGTAACCACTATTTATTTGTACGGCTTTAATAAAAACATCAAAATGCACAGGGTCAAACGCTAAATCAAAGGTTGAAATTGAAGGTTTCTGTTCTTTAATAACTATATACACCTTGGCTAAATCCCTCATCTTCGATGTTATATGTGTATTCAAATGGTGTTCCGTGTGATTACTTAATAATAAAGACCCATATGAACATATTAATGGGTCAGACATTGCTATTTTTGCAATATTTTCATTTTTAAATACATGAAATATTTGAGTTTCTTAGAGATTCTGAAATTTCAGAATTGTCTGGGCATAATAATATAGAAGATGATTTTAGTACTCTAACACGATCATGTGGATTTTTCTCAGGTAACGTACTTTTTGTACATTTTAAAGATAATTACCTCTGTTTCTAAAGGATGAGTTGAATTTGCATTTTCTGGCTGTTCTGAAGGATGAGTTGAATTTGCATTTATTGTAGTGTCTGTAAAAGTTGGTTTTCTAAATATTTCAAAAGTATGTTTATTATTATTCTTTCCAATTGTTAGATCTAAAAAAAATATTTTACCTTTGATCTCATGTTCGACTGTGAAGCAGATTTTATTATTAACAGTGTTGGCCCAATTAATAAAGATATCTAATTGACGGTTGGTGCCTTTCCAACATATTAAGATATCGTCTACATATCTGACATAGTATATTATATATTTAGCTAAGGGAGACTTTAGAATAATATTTTCAATATGATCCATAAATATCTCCGCTAGAAGTGGGCTTAAAGGGGATCCCATGGGAAGTCCGTCCAATTGCTCAAAATATGTATCATTAAAAAGAAAATAATTTGTTTGTATGCAAATTTTATGAGCTGGAATAACTCTTTTCTTATTATTGGGTTGACATTAGATTGTTCTAGGATATTTTCAATTATTTTAAGGCATTCTTTAATGGGGATGTTGTTAAATAAGGATTTTACTAAATAAGGAAAATTAATTAGTTGAAAATGAATGCAATTTTTTTTTTAAGTGTGATTTATTTCTCTATTTTGTTAAACTCTGATAATGTCAGTTTGGTATGACGTTTTCCATATTATTTTAAACTGAAATTATGTAAAAATCATTAATTAATTATTTTTTAAGTATGTTTTATTTCAATCGATTTTGCTATTATATATTTTGTTAATATCTGATAATGTCAGTTTGGTATGACGTTTTCCATATTATTTTAAACTGAAATTATGTAAAAATCATTACTTCATTATTTTTTAAGTATGTTTTGTTTCTCTCGATTTTGCTATTATATATTTTGTTAAACTCTGATAATGGCAGTTTTGTATAACGTATTTTATATTTTTTAAACTGCAATTATGTAAAAATCATTACTTAATTAGTTTTAAAGTTTGTTTTAGTTCTGTTGAATTTCCTAATGAAAGTTTTTAAAAATGTCTGAAAATAAATAAATTAAAATGTGAATTTTTTCAAATTTGTTTTTATTTTACCAAACAATGAATTTGTGCAAAATTTTATTAAAACACAAGACTTGTGCAATATGTGGCTATGGTAGATTATACTACAGCTACTGCCGGGTACATTCCAGAGTGGAAGACGTGACTGGTAACCCCATGGGGAATGGCGACCATTCAGGAAAGTATCTTCTAATCTATTTACAATTTGGTACTGCCACCCCGGGAACCATTTATTGGATAACTACACCTCTGCCATAGGTCACCCCAAGTGGTTTGGTGACTGTGCCCGGGTTCATGGGGTGAGGTTTGCTCGGGTCTTGGCGGTGGATGTGTCCTCCAGCTACGTGGAAGGCCGGAGAGACAGGTTGAGGGAAACCTTTCAGGCAGAACTCTTTGGGAACATCGTCTTGCACCGCAGTGGGAGGGATGGATTCATACGTCCGTCACTCCTGGACCCACAGACCCCACCCACCCACCCCTTATCCTTCCTCTCCTTCCCTTCCTTTAAAATATCCTCCACACAGCATCTTCAAAGATGACATAGGCCTGAGGGAAAATATTTTCCTCAGGGCTTCCTGTGTGGAGCTATTGTTAAACAAACAAAAAAATGGCTCAGTAACATAACTAGTTCGAAGGTCGCGGGTTCGAACCCGGCGTGCGCAAATAAATTTTATTTGATTAATTTGTGTTATTTCACAATTAATTAATTAAAATAATATATAGTATATTTGCGGCACGTTCCAGAGTGGAAGATACTACCAGTATCGCCCTGGTGTAAGACCACCATTCAGAATTGAAACGTTGCTCCAAATGGGTTTAGCCGTGTTTAGTGACTAGATCTGAATAGCCAGGTACTTCCCCACCTTCCTCTTTCCCTTCCCCACTTACCCTCAGCCACACAACATCCCCCAATTGGGGATGCCATATTCTCACTGGCTCTAGACGGGAGCAGTTGGGACTCTTGTGAGGTATTCACTATAAAACAATTCACTATAAAACAGTTCTGAATATTTCAATTGATTGAGGTTAATGAGGGCGTACTGTACAGGGCCCGCAAATACTTGAATAGTACACAACTGCTAACCCTGTACAAATCACAAGGGCGCCCCACGGTTGGATTTGGCAGCCACCTCTGGTGTGAAGCCCGAAAATACCTGAAAAAACCCTCGACTCTGTGCAGAAACGGGCGGTCTGTTTGATAGATTCTCCCATCTTAACAAACGGATTGCAATTTTTAGAGCATATGCTTGTTCTACCGGTATTTCTATGGAAGATGCTCCGAGGAACTAGCATCATTAATCCCTTCAGCACCGGAGCATAGTCGGGAAACACGCCAAATGCATGCCCAACATATGTACACGGTTAACATTAGTCGCATGAGAACGGGTCGTTTCTACGACTCGTTTCGGTGTTCAACGGCTCGGCTCTGGATCAAATTTCCGGCCTCTGTGTTTCCTCCCTCATATGACATGGGTCTCTTCAAGACACATGTTCACTCCTTCCTCTCCTCAAAAAGACCCTCCACACAGCATCTTCAAAGATGACATAGGCCCTGAGGGAAATTATTATCCTCAGGGCCTCTTGTGTGGAGTAAATGTAAAAAAAAATCAAAGATTTATTCCACTAAAAAATAATAATAATATCTTTATTTAGGAAAGTTTACACATTACAACTATACATACATATTATGGTGTACATTGATTTGTAACTTTTATATTTAAGGTTATAAAATTAACAAAAATGAAGAACTATTAATACAAAATATGTATTAATAGTTATTATTATACACCAGCACAAATATTGTGTACAAAAATCGTTTTCTGAAAATCATATAATAGGTATTTTATAATAAAAGGAAAGAAAACAACTCAAATAAATCAGATTTTATAAAATATACTTCCAATAATACTGTAAACACAATACTAATATTATTGAACTTTGGTATTTTAATTGTAAATCAATCTACATTTTCAAATAATAAATTAATGCTATTAAAAAGATAGAATATCTTATAAAAGCCTGTTCTACAAAACTAATTTTAAAATAATTAATTCAACTGTAAACGTAATATAAATAAGTTTTGATTGTATAACTTTACTTTTAAATAAACCCGCAATTTTAAATATTCGCGCCAAACGTTCCAATGCATTACGTATTTTCGAATATTCAACCAACAAATAAATCTGTTCAAGTCCGTCCAAACAGAAGCTCGACAGAAGGACAAAAGATTTGGCAACATTGCATATCAAGTAAGTGCTTTCATAAAAAAGATCAACATGCGTTCATGATTTAATGATGAAAATTTTGTGAGCATATGCATAAAATAGCTGTATATATAATAGCTGACCACATTTTAAATTTATTTCACAAAAAAACATGTTGCCACGTAATTTATAGCGTTATATATCACATGTGAAAGGATGATCAAGAAAGGTGGTTTACTCAAAGATGTTCCAATAAGTGTTGTCCGATATAAATATATATTCCTCATAGTAAAATACCAATGCTTTGTCACGATGCCGGACTTGACAATTCTTCTGTTTGACAATTTGAGCATATTCATATAATTTAACAGAGTGTTGTAGTTCAACATAATTGCTGGAATACCCACTTTGAAACTTATAAAACGTAAGAATTTGTTTTGTATTCTTTCAACAGCTTGTATATTATATATATATATATATATATATATATATATATATATATATATATATATATATATATATATATATATATATATATATATATATATATAATATACAAGCTGTTGAAAGAATACAAAACAAATTCTTACGTTTTATAAGTTTCAAAGTGGGTATTCCAGCAATTATGTTGAACTACAACACTCTGTTAAATTATATGAATATGCTCAAATTGTCAAACAGAAGAATTGTCAAGTCCGGCATCGTGACAAAGCATTGGTATTTTACTATGAGGAAACCTATCAATTCATTTGTTAAGTGCTTGCAATTAACCGGATTATAACAAATTTCAAGAGATTCTTTATAAATTAGCACTATTTTTTATCATTGATTTTTCTCCGTGTATTTACGCACTTGTTACAGTCTCACGACATACTGACTTGGATCACTTCATGTCATTTGTATAAATAATTATACAGTATTTTTATTCGGTGGATTGCTTCTTTTTCAACATTTCAACGTACAGCGTAGAAAGTTTTTTCAATCAAAGAATGTACCAAATATCTATACTATAATTCATCTTAAAAACAACACGCAAAACACATTCCATTCTTTTTACACGTATAAAACCCACTTCTACAATTAAAAACGAATCTTTCATATAGCAAAACCCAAATAAACGATAAAATCCCCTCTCAAACGTGACGGTTAAATTTTACAGACCTAGTCAAGTACCTATCTCTTTGAAACAGTTAATGACTGCTTCATCCGAAACAGAAGAAAAAAATACGAAAACAACTTTAGCATTACACTTGGCCCCAATTTTGTTTCTTCGTTTAAGAGATGCGACTTTTCATGGTACAAAAGCCATGTCAATTATTGCGAAGATTTCAATAGCCTATATTCTTGGCTCAATGTTTTGGAAATGTTCAAATGGCTTAAAATATTCGTTTTAACTGCATTTATAAATTAAATGTGTAATGATTTTATTTTAGATCAAAATAATCCTAAGACAGTTTTTCCTCCGATAGTTGATTCCCCGAACACACAAATCAGCAGTACCAAAAACAATCGCCGCCATGTAAAAACTGTCATTGCTCGATGGCACTGACTCGATCACGTGAGACTTAAAAATCCGTCGTGCGCTAAGACCTGTAGGTACTGTTTTAGGCGTTAAACTGAATAGTATCAATGTAAAAGAAGATGTTTCGATACGAATAAGTCAGTACCAAACTAGAAATATATGGTGTTCTATCATCTCTGCCTATTCTTGCAGAGGAATGACTAGTTAGTGAGCACATCATGTTCATCATTTCTTATCTCTTGTGGCCTTTTTTCTTCTGATCTTCAGTTTAGCAAGACTCAACAACACAATATTATTTTTCTAACAACTTGGCCTGTCCATTACCATTTAAGTCTTTCCCTTCTTTTAGCAATGTCCATGACGCGAGAATGGTCTTAAGTCATTTATTTGTTTTATGGTTCACTAGCCACATTCAATGCAAACGAGTATATATTTCAAATAGAATGTTTACGAGATTTCTGACGCCTTAAGTTAAAAAAAAACTGGAGTCCGTCGTATTATAAATATACTATCTAAATTATTCATTCTATTCTTCGGACGATCTAAAACCAAAGCATGTACCTACTCAATTTGGACAGAAACTCACGGAAGGAGCAAGCAGGATGACAACAGGAGACACCACTACTGAGTGTCTAAACAAAATTTTATTCAATTGGAATATTTGATCTATAACATTTTTTCATGTGCTCATTTCATATTTATATTAAATAGCAGTTAAAAATCCGCTCCGCGGGTATTTTCTGATAGGCCCTGCGGGCGGCAGTTAGTTGCGCTTTGCCCAGTTGATGATACTAACAACAGTTACATTTAATAGGTAGATATTAGGTCATTCACAGAGAGATTGTAAGTAAATAATGTTAAAAAACGAAACAGGAAGGAGAAAATGAATAATAACATGTTCGATTTAGGCATAATATGAATGACAGTTGTTTGAATAAATGAAATTATGAGTTATGAATTCTTTCAAATGAAACACTATTATTCACTACATGTATAAAACTGATATTAACTGTTACTGTATCTGATTGAATCTGCTCTCATAGGAGACTCGCAGTGCTTAAATATGTGTTACAACAGTTAAATGTCTATAAGTTAAATCAATATCGTATAGTTTGTCACAACAATTAAAGATAGTTCAAAGTTGACTGAAATAATAGATTATTACATATTGATTAATTGTACCCGTGTTTATTAATAAAAGGAGCATAATTATGCGATGCGATCAGCAGTCGGTTAAATTAAAAGGTATTAATTTTACTCCAACTGATATCAACTGTCACTCTATCTAATAAAGTTAAAAGTTCCAACAAAGTAGACTGAAATAATAGATTATTACAATATAATGTTGAAATTTTATTGCATACAAATGCATTTATATACAACGTAAATAGATAAAATAATTTAATCTTATTAAAAGCTTGTTAATGGTCAAGTAATTTTGAATAACGACCAATATTATTTCGAAAATTGAGTATATTGACAGATAACTGACATCGTGGAGCATTGCAGCCTCGGTACCTATCACGATTTGCTTCTAACTGGCTAGGTATATTTTTTTAATTTTCAAGGAACCTCACAACGCGTGATTCTTTACAAACGTCAAATATTTAACACGTAATTGTGAATAATTTTTATTGTAATGAAATATCCAATGGAGTATAACTTCCTAAAATATATTTTATTCGATATTATCCAAAAATTTGTGATGTTTTTAAAGAAATTTCGTATTACATGAGGCGATCCAAAAATACTACAATTTCTAACGGCACAACGGCAAAAAAAAGATTAAATATGTTTTTTCCTTCTCGAAACTAACTTTTTTTACTGGCGAACCTGCCGCTTGGAAATATAACTACGGCGAATTTCTTGGGTGAGTAATGAGAGGTTAAAGTTTGGTCCCGTGGAGTCGCAGGTAAATTTTGTAACGGTATTTCAGTAAGTAATCGGGTCTTAATTTTCAAGTCCCCCATTTATATTTTTGCGCGAAGGCTATGCGAAATTTACCCAAAACATACGATTTGAATTCGACCAATCAGACGGCCGAAACCGTCCATACGATAGCGTAATATTACTATCAGAATTATCCTATGTTCTGTAAAATTATTAATTACAAACTTGTTTTATAACAAACTGATCGTGTTTATTTTATATAATAATGATAACAAACTTACTTTAACTTCATTATGAAATTACTAAAATACACTTATTAAACTTTTTTCTACAACTTATATATCTTTCAAATTTGTCATGTGCACCGTTTATCGCTGTATTAATTTAGCAATGTTCTGTAAAACACCCAATCCAATTATTATATACAATTTTTTTTTAAATATTTTAGAAACACACAGTATATACTAATTATAATAAGTGGTGTACAGTTTATAAGATTTAAGAAATCATTTTAGAATTTAGGGATCGGTACAAATCACATGTCGTGTCAAGTGAGTGATTAAATACATTTTACCGGACTCACAGAGATGATTTGTGGTAAAGATTAAAGATAAACGATATATTGACTGTCTCCGTGGTCGAGGGGTAAGGCTCTCGACTAGCAAGCCGGAGGTCGCGGGTCAAACCCGTGCGTGCGCAAGCAATATTATTTGGCTGTATTTGGTGACCAGATTTCAACAGCCAGGTATTTCCCCTATTCCTCATCTCCTTCCTCTCACCACCTCCTTCAGCCTCATAGCCCAATTCATGTCAGTCTCACGGGTTCCAGACAATATACATATTTTATAAAAAATGTATGCGTTTTCGTGTATGAGAGTGTGTGTCTATCCGTAATATGTTTTTGATTTGTGTTATGTAATTAGAGTTGTGAGTGCGCATTAAGGCGATGCCATACGTAGTAATGCAAAATCATGTGTTTTTGGTTTGAAAATTTGGTCACCTAGAAATATTTCAAATGCTTTAATTAAATAATGCGAGTAGAATACATCTTGGCCTTTAAAATGATCGAGTATTTTTTAGATAAGTCTTTTTATAAGCCCAGAAAAAAATTATATAAAGGACTATGAAAACTCCTTTAAAGTTCAAAATCTCCTACTTACGAACCCATTTTCGGTTATGATTTTATTGTATAATGTGGCAAATTAAGTTATTTATAAAATAATCGAAAAAAAATTAATGATTTATGCCTGAACATCCACAAAATAAAATAAAAGGCACTTTTTGGCCATGTATTTTTCTTGCATAAATCAAAACAGGCGGATGGTGTTAGCGGAAATTTAAACCTTATCGCCATCTACGTAAGGGTTGTTATTGATAGCGGCTCAATTTAAAATATTACACGACGTAGTGCATCGCCTAACGTTTTCTTAAATGACGGTAGGGAGTCGAAATAATACAATGTTTGCAGGAGTTTCTCAGACAGTGATCCATAATTTGATATCTGTTTCACTGCTTTCTCTGATTTTGAATATTGAATATTAAAATTACACTGCTCCACTTTGGGCAATACCATTGCAAAATTGGCTGTGACGCAAGCTAGAGTCATTGTTCGTTCGTGAATTTATTATTTAATAGCTCGGTGGACTGTCGGGTGATATTTATCCTCACGAATCTGGGTTCGAAACCGGTCCCGGCACTTTCGGAGGGTTTTGAAACGCTACCAGTTCTCGTTCTGCATAGAATTCTCATTATTTCATTTGTAACCCAATCGAGCACTTAAACAAATGTTTTAATAATTATCTTGGGTTTGTTGCTAAAAGGGGAAAGGATGTCCTTCGCGGCAGAGCGGCAAGCTCCTTATGACGGTTTTTTCTCGTATATAATTCCGGTAAGTACAATGACATATTATATTACAGAAATGTAGATTCCATATCGTACACAGTTCCACAGTGGTAGGTAATCTCTGCGTATCCCCCTGGAGACCATACTTCAGAAATACAAAGGCTGCTTCAAATGTGTATACTGACTAGATCTGAATATCCAGATAGTTTCCAACCCTCCCCTTGCCCTTCTCTACCTCTCGCCCACTACCTCACAATATTTCCTAAATAGGGATGCCATAGTTATACTGTTTTTGACTGGAAATAAAAAAAAGTTAGAGAGGGGAAAGGGAAGTGATAGAGGATGGTTGGGAGGTACCAAGCTATTCGGATCTAGTCACTAAGCAACGTTAAAGCTTCACTAAACAACAATTTGAGTCTGTGATGTATAATTATCCTAGATATTAGTTTAAGAGATTACTCATAGATGGCAATGAAGCGGAAGATAAAAGTTTAAGAGGTGACCCATAGATGGCACATAACTGTCGGTAATTCAGGGATTGACTATAATAAACACCATAATTACACTACCTCAAGGTCGAGGCCCAGAAAAATTCCTACCGCCTGCTAAAGAAGTCATTAGAAATTGTATTGTATCTATCAGTGTTCTGTTGACCCAGAGTTTTATTTAAAGAATTGTGAGTAAAACCCAGTATTACAACAGAATTGAAAATACGCATATTCTCTACTTTTGATAATAACTCCCATAAAAATTAAATCACAAATGTATTGTCATAATAAAAACGTCATTCTTATTTGACAGCTGTTTGACAGACGTCTGTTAAATTTTGACATAAATGACTTCTCAGCGTGCCCAAAAGCGTTTATATTTCGTTACGACCCAGTTGAGGCGTTGAAAATGATAAAAAAATGAATTTATTGTTCAATATCAAGTCAATACCTTTCTCCGTAGTACCTACCATTTATATCAATCAATATTCACTTTCACAAAATATCGTGCCGGTAAATTTGAGGTCAGCATTAAATAATAAAATTAAAAAGTTTACAGTACCTACCAACGGAAAATATTTTCGTGGAGCTGATAGTTGCAAGTCTACGTAGATTCTTTATCTGTGGTTAAATCGATCAGTCAACTAGTTATTCGCGCGCTGAAGAATACGCGCACATTTTTTTCTATATTCGAATATGTTAAGTAGCGCGGAAGCTAGGTACCTATGCATTTGAAAATAGAACGCTTTGAAGTTAGCGACAAAACATCATAGTTTTGATGAACAAATAAATATTGAATAAATTATTATTCTTCTTGTGTCATTGGTTGGATGGACATGATTTGTTTTTAATTACAAATCAGTTATTTATTAAAATCGATTGGATTTTCGACACGGAGTGATCGTCATAATCATCCTACATGCATGCTTAAATAACCGGATTTCAAATTCCATTGTATTGTTTGTTTGTTTATGCGTCTAAAAAACTTTAGAGCGGCACATACTCTCAGCATCGCCCTGGTGATTGACCACCGTTTAGAATCGATACGTTGTTGCTTGAAATAGCTTCAGCCTAGTTTGAAGAACAGCTCTGAATAGCCAGGTAATAATAATAATAATAATTGGATAATTTGTAGAGCGCCGTTGCTGTGAAAAATCACCTCAAGGGGGCTGTACAATTTATTTCCTAGGATCTACATTTCTTATTTAGACCAACTGTGCCAACACGAGGTTCGTCATCCGTTCAGGTATGTGTCTGCCGCTAATATAGCGCTGACATGTGTCTGCTGCCAATAAAGAGCGCTGACACAACATCCTCACATAGATAACAAACCTTACTTCCCAAACTTCCTCTACCCATTTATTTCTCCTCTCTACTACCCCCAGTTTAACACAATACCCCAATTGGGTATGCCATAGTCTCGTTCGCTCCAGACGATACTTTCAGTTTGATATAAATCTTTAATTATTGAAGACAATTAGCGATTCCTTAACCAAAATTTGCAACAGAAAAATCAGAAAAAGATACTGTCACATCTAGGACTTGAACCCAGGACTACGCTCTACCAACTGAGCTAATGGGACCCTATTTCCTTCGGGCGTATATGACTGTATCATACTTCGAATAAGAACTACTAACGTTGTCTTCATTTTCTCACCGTACATTTTTATGTATAATCGCAAGATTCAACCAGAAGTAAATGCAATCTAGAAACTGTCTTTAGATAAATATATCATATTTTTATTTGAATGTGTGACATCTATAGACTTTTCCTGTAAGTTTAGGATGAATATTTTATTTTTGGAATAACTTAATAAGTAAATCCTTAAATTGTAATATTTAATTATTGAAGACAATATTAGCGAGTCCTAAATAAAAACTTGAAACAGAAAAATCAGAAAATGTGATTTTCCACAAGCTTACTATTAAAAAACTAAATTACATCCACTTTAATTCTATTGCGTTAAGTATTTCCAGGCGTCCCTGACATTTTCTACCATTCAAACCTCTCTCTAAACACTCCTGGCACTAATAAGAACAATCTTTGAAATTTTTATCGAAATCGGTTGACTACTTTTAATAATATGAATTTATTATATATATTTAACAACAATCGCTGTGTACAATAGTTTTTTTTTTGAATTAGCGCGATCCCTCTATCATTTGTTTTAACATATCTCTCTTTCGAACCATTTTCTTCTTCTTTTTGAACGCCTGTAATGGAGGCTTTATATCTCGCTAAAGCGCGATGGTCAATAAGTCATACGGATAACAAAACTAGTATCATTCAACGTAGATTCCATATCGTTCCTTCACGCTTGAAATACCTGCAAAAAAGCTATAATTAACACATTTGATTGTTAATAAAGGTGTAACAATTAACAGAGATGTGTTTGATTGCAGCTGAGTTGGCGGAACAGAATGCTACCTGAGTTTTCTCCTCTCAGATGTGAAATAAATGCAGAATTATTCGTGAGATTTACAACTTAAAGATTGTGTTAAGATGTCTGTTTTTTAAAACACTTAAGTTTAAGTTTACTAGTTGCTAAATTTTCAAATATATTTATACATAGATAACATACTTCAATTTAACTTAAGTTTACTTAAATGAACCTTAAAACATAGCACAAAAAGACGTAGACGTAAGTTCCGATTAGAACTCCGACAGACGGATTATTTAAAAAAACTTCAAAATATGTTTTATTTAAACCTTAAAAAATAATTTAATACTCTACTGTAAAACATAAATACTTAACCAGGCCACTAAACCAAAATATATAAGTTGTTCCCAATTTGTATATATACATATTTTAGAGAGAGAAATATGAAATGATGCCATGCCAAATCAAACAAAAAAAATTTGTAGCAACTGTTTTATTTAATACTAAAGTAAAACATTGTTGAGAGAACTGAATGTTAATTAACATGCAAAGTTAAAAAGACAACTAAAGACATGTATTTCATCATTAACAAATTTTGCGTATAAACTAATAAAAATACATACATTATAAGCAATAATTAGTAACGTAATTGTAAAAAGCATTCACTTTGTGGCTCATCATAATTTATAATAAAAAAAAATAAATAAATAAAAAAAACACATAAATTTGTTTTTGACCACGATAGTTTTATTTTCACTCTACCGGTTTCAAACTAAACTACGTCAAACGTGTTATGTATGGTTGTATCCGTGAATTAGATCAGTTTTAAATATTCTCCTGACGAAGGAAGGGATCTTCCGAAACCGGTAGAGTGAAAATAAAACTATCGTGGTCAAAAAAAAATTTATGTGTTTTTATTATAAAATAATTAGTAAATTGAAAATGTCTCCCGAGTAAAAATAAATGCCGCCGACGGGAATTGAATTGAACCCGCACCTTCAGATGTCCGGTCAGGTGCTCTAAACCACTGAGCTACGTCGGCTTATTCCCAACCCGCCAAATAATTCAACTCGTACTAGTAGGTACTTCAATCAACAATTACTGCTTATTATATTTTTTTCACCTGTAAACAACCAACTTTATTTTTGTAGGAAAGGCTTTGTTAGTGCTAAATTTCCCACTAGATGGCGTCGAGACATATTATATCTACATTTGTTGGTGAAATATTTGGACTTGTCAAAAATTATTATTTTTTAATGACAAACTAATGTTTAAAGACAAGGTTTTTTATGCATAGCACGAAGAATAACAAATTATTATAAGCAATAATTAGTCGCCTGAAATATTCCCATCGGCGGCATTTATTTTTACTCTGGAGATATTTTCAATTTGTATGGATATTGTAGATACTTCAAGTATCACCCTGGTGAAAGACCATCGTTCAGAATAGAAACGTTACTAACAATATCTTTGACAAAATTTAGTGATCAGATTTGAAAAGCCTGATACTTCCTTACTTCCTATTTTTCATTTCTTTCTTCTCCGACTCCTTTCAGCTTAACAACATGCTCCAATTGCGTCTGCCTTAGTCCCACTAGCTTAGGATAATGCGTAACAGTTGGAACCGTGCGATATTCACATAAAAAGTCACATGAACATAAACTAGAAATATATGGGCAGATTAAAAAAGCTATCTTCCAGACACACTCCCATACTTTGCCATTCCCGCCGGCCATAGTGGCCAAGTGGAGATAAATTTGATTGTAACAATAAACTCACTACTATTTGCGCTATTATAATATTTTGCTAGATTATATCTGTTGGCAAGTCACCTTTTCTGTATATTTTATCCTGTTTAAATGAAGTGCTTTCTATTATTGTAGCATTCTATGCCTTAAGAAAATTTCAGCTGTATCACATTCAATGTCGTTTTGTATACATATTGTGGTGTTCTTAAATGTAATACTAATATTCGCCTATGTACCACTGTCTACTTATAATCTCATGTATCACATTATTGTAAAAGCCTTTTATGGCGTTTAACAAATAAATAAATAAATATATCTTTAAACAGTATAAAACAAAGTTACCATCCACGTCTATCTGTTTGTGCGATTAGTTCTTCTAAACTATGCAACGGAATTGATAGGGTTTTCACTATCATTTAGAGAATTTATTCCGGAAGGTTTATATATATATAATGTAGTGATTGCTTACTCTAAGTCAGCAGATCTAAATGTTAGTAATCGAACTTTCTAGGTCAAATCGAGCCGTTTACTATGATCGTTCTTTTAGTGTAACAGGCCCGCTCATCTCGAATAGACTTCCCTCAGCTCTTACTAATCTTCATAATTTGGCTGAATTTAAACGGGCTTTAAAAACAAAATTATTTAAAAAATCTTACCATTCAAAAATCTTTACTTCTTTTCGATATTTTATAATAAGCCATATTCTAAAACTTGTAATTGTTTGGTTTCGCTTGCCTCTCTGTACCTTTTGCACAAACTGCCTTCTGTTTTATGCTATGTTTTAGTTTTAATATTCTTGTTTCGTTCTGTCCTGCTGTTATTGTTATTCAAAGATTTGTCATCACTTTGTTTAAACAGTATATTTAGTGTTATTATATTAGATCTGTATTGGGTAAGTTACACTGTAGGAATAATTTTAAGAACATGACCACTAATACTAAATTACCGTTTTTAAGTTTGTTAAAGAAAAACGCACTTGAAGTGAAATGACCTTAAACTGTGCTATATAAATGCCATGTTATTATTATGGATATTATATTTATTGAAAGTAGAGAAATGTCTAGTACATGTCAGCTAGTTTTTCTAATATTGGTATTTCCCTGTATGTTTAATTTAATTCATTGGTCAAACAGTTGTTAGTCATAGGCTCATTGAAATTCCGCTAAAATGTCAAGGATATAGCTCCATCTCTGGATGTTGCGAAACAACACAATCTTACATAAAGCTAAGACACGACAAAGTGATTTAATGACGTTATTATTTCTAACATTGCTGTGCACTGGCTGTAGTGTTTTTTGTTTTTGTTTTTAGAATTTCAAAATCCACATATGTTTAACTAATGACCTTATACTATATGAGAAAATCCTCGTGTGTCCCTAACTTTTTCTACCATGCGCAAGAGTCCCAACTGCTCCCGATCGTCTGGAGCCAGTGAATCTATGGCATTCATAATTGGGGTATTTTTTGAGGCTGAAGGTAGTCGGGAGGGGACGAAGATGGGGATGACTAAGGTGGGGAAGTACCTGGGTATTCAGATCTGATCAACAAACACGACTAAAACAATTTCAAACAACGTTTCACGTTTGAATGGTGGTCTTACACCAGGGTGATACTGAGAGTTTCTCCAACCGAATAAAAGCTAATAAATGTTATTCAAGTTAAATTTATTATTGTTTACAATTAATGGCTGTTTTGCCTACCAAAATCATCTCCAAGCCAGTAAAGGTTGCCGTTATTATATTGCATATAATTAAAAAAAATGAGGCTATCTTCTCTCGTGGGACCTTTAGGGAACCAAGGAGGAGTAGAGAAGAGATATAAGGCCACCTTCTTGAACTCTTCCCTTGGGATTTCAGGGAACCAAAGGGGAGTGGAGAGGAGAGATGAGGCTCTCTTCCCTTGTGGGGCCTTCGGTGAACCAAAGGGGAGCGGAGAGGAGAGATGAAGCTCTCTTCCCTTGTGGGGCTTTTAAGGAACCAAGGGGGATTGGAGAAGAGAGATGAGACCTGGGAAGACACATTGTGGAACTAGAAAACATAGCCACATATACAATGACAACCATGGTGAACTTTAAAAAATAAACATATTTTACATTTGTACTATGGTGGCTTGAGAAAGATTCTCCATCTATGGTGTAGGGCAGCGTCCCGTTACTGGGCGAAGGCCTGGACAAGAGTGTTTCATAATGAATGGATAATTATTCAAATAACCTTTATTTTAGTATCCTAACAACATTCTAAAACTGCTTACTCAACTACCATCACAGTAATTGGGTTTTATTCATACGTTAAAATATTATATTATAGTTAAGTGCCTACTTTATCGTTTGTATAAATTCTTTGCACAATCAGTTCCAATTTTCTAAATAACACTTACAGTAAATTGAGTTTACTGGAAACGAAAAAAATCGCGCATAATTAACGCGCATCGCAGACAATCGAAATGTATGTTTGATTAATTATCTATAAAATATATTCGTAAGTATTTGCATTTTTTCTCCATGTACATAGTAAAACCACAAATTTTAATACATAGGTATGACCTTTCTAGGCTCCTAATAGGATATGTTATTTATTGTGCCTTATAAAAACCACAATCTTCCAAGAATCTAAGTACAATTTTAAACGGAGCCAGCTCTTCTATCTTCTTTGAATCGCACTGATATAGATATAAAAATTCCTGCAAGATGTCCATACATACGTATTACACACAACTAGGCGACTAACTGCTTGTTTCTTACTGTGTTTATCATTTTAACCGTTGGATAGGCTGTGAGTTACTGCGCTTCTAACTGGCTTACCGGGATGTGCGGTTCAGTTAAATTACCACCTGTTGTAATTGTAAAGTTAAGGTATTACAATAAGCTATGTTATACAGGTTGGAGTTAGTTATTCGATGATACACTGTTTTGATGTGCGGTTGTAGATATTAGACAGTTATTTTGTGGTACAAATCATTGAGGAAGCTAGTAGGATTGTTAATAAGAGTTTGCAGCCCTAACAGAAGAGATGAAGCAATTGTTGTGGGAAATGGAAAAAAAAGTTGACGAAACAGACTATGAAATTATAGTGAAACGTTGTGGAAACAGGAGACATCGTTAAACTTCTGATGATAATCCTTTGTGAATTCTATTGAAGAGACTGGATACTGTTAAGGAATAATGTGATCGTTGTACGCGTAGCATGCGTTGAGAAAAATGAGTATTGCTTAGTTATTAACATCTCTTCAAATTAGTGTTAATCTGGTTAAAAAATGGATTTCAGGCAGTTTCCTGAAAAACTTTTAGTTAATTCATAAAATATCGGAACACGTCTATGCACCTGCATTTGTTTTGGTAGTATACAATGACGAAATGAGGAAATACTACGATTTTTATGAACACATGTTTCGATATCATTCGAATTTTACTAAATGTTTACTATGAAATCTATCAATTCATTCGTTAAGGACTTGCAATCCGGTTTTTGTAGATTCTTAATAAATTGGCAATGTTTTAGTTAGTTTTTTAGTAAGCTTTTTCCGTGTGCTGTGTATAGCACAATGAGGATATGGTCAATATAAATATGAAATAAAATCTGTTGCTTACCGCTAATTTTATAGATGAAAAAAGTTTTGTAAAATTTAAAATATTTTAATTTTAAGGTCCTGTTTTTATCAATCTTAAATAAAAATAACTTACATCCGTAGGGATCTCTCTAGAAACATTTGAGGTTTTAGTATTACTTTCATCATAAATAATTAAAATGTGAGCGTGGAGCAAACCCCCGTTATTAGAATTTTATGTCTAAAAGTTGACTACCGGTTCAGATTGCAAATAAGCAACTCTATACACAATTCTAACAAGAACACCACTTAATTTAATACTTGGTTATTACTTGAGTTAGGCTTTAAAATGTATAGTGTGAAACTGTCGTAAGCCATTTGCATTTACCCAACTAGATTTACACAATACTTTAAACAACCTAGGAAATGTTGAAATATTTTGTCTGATTATAAGAATTATATAAATGGTTTAACATTAAATCAATAATTACCAAGAATTAACCAGTCATAAGGTGTTATTAGGGCAATTTTAGTAAGATAATTTCAATAAGAACAAAATCATTATGTAAAATGACAAACTTTGTTCATACTAATATTCAGTAGTTTTGTCACAAACTTCACGCTCCATAATACGGCATAGCGTCAGAGATGTAGGTACATGAAGTTGGATTCTTAACGTTTAACTTAACGAAAACTTGGACGGTTCTTTTTGTAAATAACAGAGTGCGCCACTTCCGTTTACAACAATCCAAAATGTACAGTCATTTAGATAATAAAACAGAATTATCAATATGTTCGAAAACCAATGGTTTATTTTGAACAATTAACTTGTAATACAAACATCATAAAAATATTCGGTCGTATCTAAGAATTGAACCCAGGACTTGCCTTGCCGGGACTTTACTTTACCACTGAGCTTATTCGACCATATCCCCTTCTGTCATGAACTGTATCATACTTCGAGTAAGAATTAGAGGTGGGTCCTATGAGTACGGGTACAGAAAAATACCGGTGACAAAATACTCAAAAGTATTTAATACCGACCTGAGGATTGATTCAGAATAAGTAATTCTAATGAACTCGCATAAATTTTGCCCACATATTCCCCACAAATATTCTACGTGAGCTTGGTCGGAGCCTGGAGCTTATTATTCGGGGGGGGGGGGGTTGTTAGAGAATTTCTGTAAAACATAATTCCCCACAAAAAATGAGTGCTTCCCACAAAATATTTGAAATCCAAAAACATCATATGTGGTAGCTACGGAATTCCGTTTCGAAAAATTCCATGCCTACTAAAAATACCTATTCAAAATACTTGTCAAAAATACCTGGTAAAAGTACCCATGAGTATTTTGGAACCAGGTATTTTAGAGATCTGTCACAAGTACAAAGTATCGCATGGAAATACCCGGTACTTTTACTGGGTACGATAAATACGCCTCACCTCTAGTACGAATTCTTGCAATCGTACATAAAGATAGCCGCCAGTAAAAATATGCGGAAAACGAAGATAATGGCTGAGGTCCTGGGATCAATTGTCTTCAATGATTAATTATCAAAATTTGAGGTTTTACTCAATAATACATTAAAAAAACAATCAATCGTCGTATATATTGTAACATTTAACCAAATTGTGCGATTCTTTGCAAAAAAGTGTACCACAGTAACGGTTAACACGTTTGCACAAGTTACTCTTAACCGCGTTACAGACAAGTGCAGAATATTATCTCTTCTGTATTTTCTGGTCATCTTTTCTCGATGCCAGTGGCGGCACTAAATTCATTTTGCCTTTTTATTTATTTTATTTGATTACGAAAACAAAGAGTGAATTAGTTACTAGAGTGAAAGATTCACAGATATTAAATACTAGCACAGACGCTTGAAAAATCACGGGATATTATGATTTTGACGGCTTCCGTGGTCGAAGGGTTAGGCTCTCGACTAGCAAGCTGAAAGTCGCGGGTTCGAATCCCGGCGTGCGCAAGTAAATTTTATTTGATTAATTTGTGTTATTTAGCAATTAACTCATTTTTAAATAATATGTAGTATATTTGTGGCACGTTCCAGAGTGGAAGATACTCTCAGTATCGTCCTGGTGTAATACCACCATTCAGAATTGAAATTCTGCTTGAAATATTTTTGGCCGTGTTTTATGACCATATCTGAATAGCCAGGTACTCCCCAGCCTTCCTTCTCCCAACCTCTTTTCCTTCTCTGGGAATGCAATCTAGTTAGTTAGTAAATATCGCTTCCTTAACAATATAAAAAGGGCAGAACCTTAGACTAGATAAGCAGTTCGTAGAAGGGAATGGCCGACACAGGTGTCGATGAGGCTCGCTATCCATCACATCGCCAACCCTTCGGTGGCGCAAAGAGGAGGAAGGAACTCGAACAATGTCGAATTGGTACGTGGAATATTAGAGGAGGTATGGAAAGAAAGATGAATGAATTGTGTGACACGATGGTTAGCAAATATTTGGACATACTTTGTGTAACAGAGAGTATGAAAAAAGGGAGCGGTACAATGCAGCATAATGATAGGCTCGTCATTTGGTCTGGGAGACCAGATACAGAGAGGGCTTGTCAAGGTGTTGCAGCGCTACTGTCTCCCAGAATGGTTGAATGTATGTTGCAGTATGAATGTGTAAGTCCGAGAATAATGTGGATTAGGTTCAAAATCGGTTTGACAAGGGTGTTTCTTGTTGTTTGTTATGCCCCTGTCAATTCTGAGAGTGACGAAGAGAAAGATGATTTTTGGACTGGTGTGAATGATGTGATGAGACTGAAAAATATTAATGAAAGGATTATAATGGCAGGCGATTTGAATGGGTGGGTAGGAATTAGACGTGACGGATTTGAATCGGCCTTAGGTATGTTTGGGGATAAAAGAACGAATGACAACGGGAACAGAATACTTGAAGTATGTTTAGAGTGGAACCTGTTTGTGTCCAATACTTTTTTCAATCATAAAGGTATCCACCAATATACGTGGGAAAGAGGAAATGAGAGGTCAATTATCGATTTTGTAGTAATTGACTCTAGGTTGAGAGCCGTTACCGAGGACACGAGAGTTTTCAGAGGGGCAGAGGTTGAAACTGACCACTTTCTGGTGGTGTCGAGAGTAAACCTCTTTCGCGGTTGGCGCTCTAAAGTGAAAACGGTACTAACTCCAACAAGAATCAAAATAGAAAAACTACAAAACGATAATGAGAGAAGTAAGTATGTGAATTGTGCAGAGATGAGATTGAATGAGAAAAAAATGGATGGTCTAAGCATAGACGAAACATGGAACCACATAAAAGTGAGTCTTTGTGAATCTGCTAGAGAGGTGTGTGGAATAAGTACGCAAGGCAGAAAGAAAGGTGATGCATGGTGGGATGATGATATTAAAGCACTGGTCTCAGAGAAGAAGAAAGCATGGTTATGTCTGATTGCAGCTGGCAGTGCTTCCAGCGAAGAGAAGGATCGAGCGAAAGAAGTATATAAGGAATGTAAGAAAAAAGTAAGAGTTGGAGTGAAAGAACGAAAGAAACGCCTGGAAGAGGAAGAAGGAATGAAAATGACAAACCATTTCCAAGAAAACATTAAGTTGTTTTGGAAGGAAGTCAAAAGGTCCCGGTGTGGCCCTGAAACCGGAAGCATGAAAGTAATAAAATCGAAAGATGGAAAAATGTTGACGAATGAGGAAAAAATAAAAGAGAGATGGATGAAGTATTTCGAGGAAGTCTTTGAAAGCGAAGTGAGTGACAGTGATTCTAGCGGCGAATCAGATATGAACGATGATGGACTGAATGTTACCGAAATTAGCATGGATGAGATAGAAAGATCAATTAAGTGTATGAAGAATGGTAAGGCTGTCGGTTTCGACAATATTGCTGCTGAATATTTTAAAGGAGGTAGCCGTATAATTCTCACATGGTTGTGCAATCTTTTTAACCAATGTTTAAAGGAAGGTTACACGCCTTTAGATTGGAGAAGGGCAGTGATCATGCCATTATACAAAGGTAAAGGGTCACGTATGGAATGTGGGAATCATAGGACTATTAGCCTGCTAAGTTCAGTTGGCAAGCTGTATGGTAGAATTTTGATTGAAAGGGTAAGAAAGGAAACAAAGGATAAAATATGGGATGTGCAAGGTGCTTTTATGAGTGGAAGGGGGTGCATGGACCAGATCTTCTCATTGCGTATGCTCACCGAGAAGTTTCTGGCAAAAAACCAGAAACTTTTCTGTGCCTTTGTAGATCTACAAAAAGCATACGACCGAGTCGACAGGAAAAAGCTATGGAAGGTGTTGTCCAAGTATGGAGTGAATGCGAATCTGACTCAGGCAATTGCGTCTCTATATGAGGGAAGCGTTGCATGTGTTAGGGTGAACGGTGGTTTTACGGGGTGGTTTGATATCACAAAAGGTGTTAAACAAGGCTGCGTAATGTCACCGTGGTTATTCAATCTATACATGGATAATTGTATGCAAGAATTGAAAGATGTGGGATTGGGCGCGAATTTGAGTAATCTAAAAGTATGTTGCCTGTTGTATGCTGATGATGCGGTGCTGATTGCTAATAGTATGGATGATCTGCAGTCTCTCGTGTCTAGGATGAACGAAGTATGCGTGAAGAATGAGTTAATGATGAATGTAAGTAAGTCTAAAGTAATGGTGTTTGAAAGAGAAAGTACGAAAACAGTGTGCAATATAGTTGTGAATGAGGAATACTTGGAGCAGGTGGATGAATTTGTGTATTTAGGAAGCATGTTTACGAGAGATGGGAAGGCTGACAGAGATATTGAAAGAAGAGTAAATGCAGGTAACTCCATTAATGGAGGACTGAACGCAGTTGGCGCTAACAAAAAATTGTCCAAAGAAGCGAAGTTAGCAGTCCACAATGGAGTGCTGGTACCTACCCTGATGTATGGAAGTGAGGCATGGAACTGGCAAAGAAAGGATGAAAGTAGATTGAATGCTGTTGAAATGAGATCCCTGAGGCGTATGTGTGGTAAAACCATGTATGATCGTGTGAGGAATGTGGATATCCGCAAAGAGAGCAAGGCTGATGTAAGCGTAATGAGTAAGATCAAGAAAGGGACGCTTAGATGGTTTGGGCATGTAGAGCGAATGAGCGAAGAAAGGAGTGTAAGGAGAATATACGATGCAAATGTGAATGGTAGCAGAAGTCGGGGACGCCCGAGGAAGACATGGCACGACCAAGTGAATCAGATACTTGAGTCGGGCCATGTCAAGAGTCAGAACAATAGAAGAGTATGTATGAGACGATGTATGAATGTGAATGAGGCAAGGAGTGTGTGCCAAGACCGAGTTGTTTGGCGGTCCGTCCTCTCTGCCTACCCCTGCGGGGAAACGGCGTGATGGTTAGTTAGTTAGTTAGTTCAGAACCTTGAAAAATCAAGAAACCTGACTGATTAACAATAGGAAATTTAAGCAACAGAAATGTACAATTCAAAAACAGAATAAAAATACTTTTTTGGTTAATAAAATGAAATTATAGGTAGGAAATGATTTGTACTGAAAATGGTATAAAATAACTATTTAATTTGTACAGTGTACAGTTTAGGGTTGTTCTAAACGGAAGTGGCGCCATCTGTTATTTTCAAAAATAACTGTTGAAGTTTGCAGCGGGTTTTTATCTGCTAGTTCTTAATAAATGCCTCAAAATAATCAAATTTTGAAAAACTTGTATAGAACGTTATTGACTGCACGCTACTGACAGAACGTATAAATATTACGTGTACAGGATATATGTATATCTCAGACTTGAGATGAGCATTTCCAACGGGAACTTGGACCACCTTCTTTGCAATATGAGCCCCGGGTAACGCGAAAGGTAATCTTTTACAAACCGGTGTGGAAAAATGTGTTTCATTGAAGAAACGACATTGTTGACAGCAAATAATTATTGTAGTTTGCTCAAATATTGATGCTATAATTATAGAGATCGTGGAAATATTTATTGTGAAACATATAAGAGATAATAAGAGATATTCAGATTGAGTAGAGCACGAGATCTATTGCAACCCAAATTTAAGGATTTTAATAGGAAATTCGATAACATTTAATCATTAAACCTACCTTGACCTAACACCGGACTCATGAACATGTCGTCCAATCCTAGGAAAAACTTCTTTGCAAATAGAGTAGTGGATGCTTGGAACAAACTTCCGCAACATCTCATCCAATCCTAGGAAACACTTCCTTGCAAATGGAGTAGTGGATGCATGGAACAAACTTCCACAACATGTCATCCAATCCTAGGAAACACTTCCTTGCAAATAGAGTAGTGGATGCATGGAATAAACTTCCACAACATGTCATCCAATCCTAGGGAACACTTCCTTGCAAATAGAGTAGTGGATGCATGGAATAAACTTCCACAACATGTCATCCAATCCTAGGGAACACTTCCTTGCAAATAGAGTAGTGGATGCATGGAATAAACTTCCACAACATGTCATCCAATCCTAGGGAACACTTCCTTGCAAATAGAGTAGTGGATGCATGGAACAAACTTCCACAACATGTCATCCAATCCTAGGGAACACTTCCTTGCAAATAGAGTAGTGGATGCATGGAACAAACTTCCACAACATGTCATCCAATCCTAGGGAACACTTCCTTGCAAATAGATTAGTGGATGCATGGAATAAACTTCCACAACATGTCATCCAATCCTAGGAAACACTTCCTTGCAAATAGAGTAGTGGATGCATGGAATAAACTTCCACAACATGTCATCCAATCCTAGGGAACACTTCCTTGCAAATAGAGTAGTGGATGCATGGAACAAACTTCCACAACATGTCATCCAATCCTAGGAAACACTTCCTTGCAAATAGAGTAGTGGATGCATGGAATAAACTTCCACAACATGTCATCCAATCCTAGGGAACACTTCCTTGCAAATAGAGTAGTGGATGCATGGAACAAACTTCCACAACATGTCATCCAATCCTAGGGAACACTTCCTTGCAAATAGAGTAGTGGATGCATGGAATAAACTTCCACAACATGTCATCCAATCCTAGGAAACACTTCCTTGCAAATAGAGTAGTGGATGCATGGAATAAACTTCCACAACATGTCATCCAATCCTAGGAAACACCTTGAAAATGCTTGCGATAAGCGAAGCCGGTCGGTCATGGCAAATTAAATAAATAAATTTTCGTTGTTATAAACCAATTACCTGTTTTATTTTTGCTAAGAATCTCTTTGCACGTGTAGTACACCTAAGCACGTGTCGGAAATGCACGTGTTCCAATATTGTAAAGTTATCGATTTATCTGTGCTAAATAGACCTCTTGGGCGTTTTAGGTTCATGGAATAGGTAGGTGCCTAATATACAGATACAAATTTCTTTAATCTGTGGTAGGTACTTATAACAACGCGTTAAACTACTCTTTATGTGAATGAAGCTTTGAGTTCATAATTCATCTGCATCAATGTTGGTACAGTTGTTTTGTGGTATTATGGAGATAAACGGTTAAAATAGTGGTAGTAAAGCGTTCACTTCCCGATGTGGAGATTGCAGTTCGATTCATGTCGGAAGAAAAGATAAACATTATTTAATAAGTCGGCATTTCCTGCCTGAAGTGATGAGAAAGTGGATAATGTCAAGTTGTTTTCTTTATAACGTCGATAATATTATTATATTCTTAAGAAAAATTGTTTAAGGCGATCAACCTCAGCGTATAGTATTCAGAATCGGGCAAAATCATACATTATTGCCTTACCAGAATATCTCATTGGGAGTTCAATCGAAAGATAAAAAATAGAGGAAAAAAATCCTGAATACATGAAAAATTACCGTGTTTGTCTTTTACATATTACATTATATTAATAATAATTTAATAATTCTAATTTTTAAATATTCATTCAGATAACATTGAAAAGATTCAACGGAAGTTTCTAAGGTTTATAAATTATAAATTGCATATTCCTATACAAAACATAAATTACAATTACCTCTTGGATAAAATGTCTCTATTGAAACTTTCAGAAAGAAGAATAAGCACAGATTTAATACTGTTACAAAGAATACTACATTTTAAAATTGACTGTCCCGAATTACTTCAATGTATCAATATCCATGTTCCCAAAAAATCATGCCGACATTTCTTACCTTTTTACTTCAATAACACCAGGAAACTAGCTTACCAAAATTCTCCGATTCCGAGACTTCACAATCTCGGAAACAAATATTCTAATCTGGGTGATATATTTCATTTGAAAACTAATCAGTATAAATGTTGTATATTCTATCACTTTTATTCTTCTAGACACAAATAGACCTATGTACCCATATAACTTCTCCGCTTCTACTATTTTGTTTTGTTGAATCTTTTAAATTCAATTATATGCGTGAGGATTCATTTTTGCCATTATGTTTACATTCTTCTTCATTGTATTAATTTTTAAGTGTTTACTCTGATACAAAATGTTTATATTTTTTAAAGAAAAGCTCACTAGGGCGTGTAATAAATAAATAAATAAATATTTTCCCATATATCCGTTGTCGTACGAGTCGGTAAGCGATCGAGATAAACCGAGTGCTGTAAGACCGTGCACAGAAAATTAAGTTCACTATAGTAAGTTAACGATCTGCAGCTCATTTCATAGTGAAACTCTTCTGCGCAGGGTAGTATTTGATTTATGTCGTTTGCTTACCGTCCCGGAAGGATTTGAGAATGTATGGGCAAGCAGTAGAAGCTTTGGGGTGGAGAATCTTAAGAAGTTTCTGACTGTGGATATATCCTATAAAAGATTCATCTCTTACGGTGACGAACTGACGCCGATTGGATCAGGAAATAACTCGATGAAGATCAAATCTAACCAACTTCGTGATTTGAAAGTTAATTGATAAGTCGCACAACTGGTAAATGAGTATTTGCTGAATTGAGAAGAATAACAGCAGGTGCCTAAGAAAAGGTAACCATCATAACTTTAGGAGGAAATAGACGTCAAAGAGCATTTAGGGCAAGTTAGGAAATACCGTGAAATAGGGTAACTTCGATCAATTTGAAACTAAATAACTTTTAAATTGTCAAAGAAAACAACACTTTGTGGCTTGACACTAAAACTTGGGTATAAACTTGAGTTTATATTCCGATTGTCCTGAAGAAGGTTTAGTGCAACCGAAAGCGGTGGACCTATATAAGTCAATAAATTGGTTCAAAACCAAGTTTAAAAAAGTAATTTAAATAAATTTTATTTGTATGTTATATTTGTGTCGAAAATTTATAAAAACAAATAAAAATCCCACCACACGTCGCCACCAATCACTCTGCCACACGTCGGATCGGAACACATGATTCGCACTCTGTTTCGTCTGTACCACGTTGCTGGAACGAGACGGAGTGCGATCACGTGATGCGCTAGGTTGAACCCAGTGGCGACGTGTGATGATTATTTTTATTGTTTTTAATAAAAAACTCATCGAACAACAAAATGACATCTATATTTTTAACTACAAATATACTCAGGAATCGCTGATAAAAGCTTTTCGGGGACATGCTGATACACCATAGGTATATATTAATTTACAAGAATTTTCTAATTTTTCATTATTTAGCTAAAAGCCGTGTTTCTAATGTTTTATCCATAAAATACAGAAGAAAAAGTGTTATCCATTTAAATAGAAGTTGATACTAGTACTTGTTTCGATTCCGATGCAAATACTTTTTCCATTAACAATTTCCAACTAACTTGACATTGTAGACAGAATTTAAAAAAATATTTTTTCCTGATTATCCTGATTATTAATGGTTAACTATGCAGATTAAAAAAGTGCAAGTAAACATGTTTTAAATAAAAATAGTTATTAGAAAAGAAAAAAAAACTTAAATTGTTTACCAGTTTCCAATGCAGAGGAATGTTGTTATAATGATCGGTTCTTACCTGTAACAAAAAAAATACGTTAGCAAAAACATAAGTCATAAAAACCCGTATGCACATAACATGTGACTTTTAAGATTTAATGCTATACGTACATACCATGTTTTGTCAATAATTCCTTCTTTGCAATTATAAGCCATTTTGTAAAACGCAACAATATTTTTTTATTATTATAAACGATAAAATTGAACGATTTTTTTTTTATAAATAAACGCGTTTTGAGTAATTAATCGAAATTGTTCAAGCCGATTGACATGTTTTTTTCCCAAAAAAATGAAAAAAAATATAAAAAAAGTCTTCTAAATCCTACACTAAATCAGTTTTTTCTTCTTAATTTGCCTCTAAGCTTTGTTCTCAAAATATTCTCTAAATGGTAGTATAAAAAAAAGTCGCAATCCGCATCTGTCTGTTTGTGCGCTTAGTTCTTCTTAACTACCCAATGGGTTTTGATAGAGTTTTCACTATCATTTAGAGATTTTTTTCCGAAAGGTTTATATGTATTATATATGTATATTGTATCAATAGAAAGAGGAGAAAAGTCGATGTTTTGTAATCAAGTCGTAAAATATAAAATTTCTTGCTGACGTGTTGCTGGGGGTTATCCTTAGAAGATAGACAAATTCCATTACTGACATTCTGTAGGCTTTTATAAGATATACAATTCCGTAGTAGATTTTTTAATGTATTTCTTAAGGTTTAGCCAGCGTTAGCAATGTAAGCGACCTAAATTTATTTTTTTGCTTGATTTCAAAACGTCGAGTTTTCTCTACTTTCTTTAAAAATAATATGCATATATTATATATTTAAATCTTTCGGAAGAAATTATCTAAATTATTGTGAAAACCCTATCAAAATCCGTTGGGTAGTTTAGAAGAACTAAGCGCACAAACAGACAGACGCGGATAGCGACCTTGTTATATAGGTACTATTTAGAAATTTTCGGGCGCTTAAATTGCCAACTCTGGCTAAACCTTAGGAGAAACATCAAAATAACGTACCAAGGAATTGTATATTGTAAAAAAACCTAGGGAAAACTGCAGAATATTATATGTATATATTTATATCTCATAAGAATAACCGTAACCCGAATACACGTAAGCTAGTTAATAAAAATAACGAAACAATTATGAAAAAATATATTTATGTCTGACTTAAGACCGGTAAAACTGGCCAAGAAATATTATTTAAAATGTAGATGTTAGTTACTTGAGTATATTTTTTCAGTGACATAAAAACATTATAAGTATTACTTTTTTATTCGTTTCCTATCTTAAATATAATATTTGGACCCGTACATATCATGTTGACTGATCTGAATTGAATTACAAATTACAAAAAATATATATTTTGAAGGACCGAAGGTCAAGGAACACCTCCATTACAGTCATTCATGTAGATTTGAATTGAAACCAATGTCGCTACACTCGCTAATAACTTAATGCACATTTTAATGGAAACGAATGTGCCACTGATTTAGTACCTTTGGTTCTAGACCATTTAGCACGCGGTCTGTCTCTTTTACAATTTAGAATTTCTGTGTTTCACTATTTGAATTTCATAATTACAGTGATTATATGGAATATAAGATCAAATTTAACTTCTATTTGAATCACGAAGCACGTCCAAAAAGCATTTCTTGTGTTATTCTTTATCATATGCTTAAAACCCTTTGGTTTTAGCCCATTTATCACACGCTATGTCTTTCTCATACATACCTGATATTGTATATCATCATCCCATTTGAATTACATAATGATGTGTTGTAATATTTAAGGACAATTGGCCATACTTTAAGGATCTTGAATCACGCCCGCTTGGTATGCTTTGTGTTCTTCATTATTCTATGTAGCTACTTACCTATTGGCTACTAGGTCATCTAAGTACAATTTACATTTTTTGTGTATCTTTTTTACAAGTTCATCTGTGTTGATGCTTCTATAGAGCAATCATTTCTGAACTGTTATTGATAGCCATGGCCTGGAGCTAATAACCGATATTATTTACACGTAAGTGTGTAGTGTGTAATGTGTATAGTGTCTATTATACGTATTATAATATGTATATTTTCAGATGTATATACAGGGTTTTCCAATAATAGGTGTTATTTTGAATAGCCCGCTATTTCGGTAGATATTACTTTTGAAGCAGTCATTTTTTGACATTTGACAAGTAGAAACTACGCCATTCATAAAAATGGAACGATACACGCTTCAACAACGCATTGAAATTATTAAAATTCACTTGAGTGAATCAAATGCAAATAATTTTGAATGATGAGGCCCATTTCCACCTCGGTGGCTTCGTCAACAAGCAAAATTTTCGCATCGGGGGTCGGAAAACCCAAGAGTTATTGTTGCAAAGCCTCTCTATCCTTAACGTGTGACTGTTTGGTGCGGTTTATGGTCCGGCGGAGTCATTGGACCTTACTTGAAAATGGGGCTGGAGCAACAGTTACGGTGAATGGATTGCGCTATCGAGAGATGATTAATGATTTTTTATGGCCGGAATTGGATGGTATTGATTTGGACAACGTTTATTTTCAATAAAACGGCGCTACGTGCCACACAAGCAACGAAACCATTGATCTTTTACGATTGAATATCAAAATAATACCTCTTATTGGAAAACCCTGTATATATAATTATACATCGCTCAGTAGAAAGTTAGATATCTATCTATATAAATAAAATTGTAAGTGTTCGTTTCTTCAAAATTTTATATCTCCAAAACTTCGTTACAGATTGCTTTGAAATTTTGATATAACTTTGCATTCGAATACGCGTGTGTTTTTATATACATATATATTATAGATATTTGTCACCTGTGGTAGGCGAAAACAGGCTTTATTTGAAAAACAGCGCCATCTGTTGGACAGACATGCTTTATTATTTTAAAACAGCGCCATTCGTTAGATGTAAAAGCAAAAAGCGCCATTGTTTCTCTATATATAAATTCAGCCTACGTACGATTGTGCTTGCAAAACTCAAAAAGCAGTGTACCAATTTCGATGAAAATTTTAAAGTGTGTTTTTATTAGTGCAATATTTTTATAGAGTGGCTTGCCCGTGCTGAGGCCTTCATTTTATAATATTAAAATATAATCTACATAATACAGACAAGAGAAAATAATACATTTAAAGAGAAAATAATACATTTAAAATATGATCTTGTGTGTTTGTGAGTGATGTGTGTTTATATTGGTTTTGTGTGTTACGTGTAGGTTTTATTTTTATTTTATGCTATGACATTTTGGTAATATTGTCTTTTTTGTTCTTTAATCCATTTTGTAATTTTGTTTGTGAATTTATTTTTACTTTCCTCAATTTTAATTTCAAGTTTTACACTGTTGAAAGCTTTAATAGCATGGTATTGGTAGTGTCTTTGTCCAAAGCTTGAATTTAGTTTTTATGTTTTCTTTGTACGCTTGTCTAACTGGTCTGTTAGTGTTATTTTGTGTATGTTGAAGTATATTTTTTTATAAAAAATGTAGTTAGTTAGTTAGTGTTTTAACGTATAATTGGCGTATATCTAGTACGTCACAGCTGTTGAATATTTGGTCTGTATCAGTCAGTCTATGTTTTTTAGTATTACCTTTAAGATCGTTCTCTGTGCGGTTTCTATGTAATTGATAGCCGAGTTTGTTGCTCCTCCCCAAGCAATAATTTCATATTCTATTATTGATTGGAAAAGTGCAAAATATATTGTTTTCAATTGTTTTAGTTTATATATGTTTATTATGTTTAGGAAAATGTGTATTGTTTTGAGAAGTTTATTTGTGAGTTGTTTGATGTGAGGTATCCATCTAAGGTTATGGTCAATTACGATTCCTAGATACTTTATTTGTTCTGTTTTTTCTAAAGGAGGGCAATCGCAGATGTTGGTGTTTAAACATTCGTGTATTTTTATGGTGTTTGTGTTGTTTTTTGGCTGTCCCGTGCTATTTATACTGTATGTTGTGAATTTTGTCTTTGATATGTTAAGTGTAAGTATGTTTGAGTCTAATGTCGGTCTAATGTAGTTTTTTCAACAGTAACATTGTGATATACAGTAGTAAATGGTGGAAAAAGTCAGAGACGCCCGAGAATGACATTACCAATAGCGGAGCATTGCGGGATCCAATAGTATCTAATGATAACTGAAAATGAAAATATCGAATTAAATAAAAACATATAAAATCGCATGCTTTGTGATACTGGAATGTTGATAAGAATGTAAAAAAATGGTGAATGCAAGAAATTGAAATAATGGGAGAATAAACAAATTATTTTATGCAATAATTAGTCGCCTGAAATATCCATACAAATTGAAAATATCTCCCCAGTGAAAATAAATGCCGCTGACGGGAATTGAACCCGCACCTTCTGATGTCCGGTCAGATGCTCTGGACCACTGAGCTACTGAGCTAAGCCGACGTAGAGATACGTAAGATATTTTCAATTTGTATGGATATTTCAGGCGACTAATTATTGCTTATAATAATTTGTTATCCTTTAAAAAATATTTTATTATTACAAAATAGGAAGAATAAACAGTTGTCGTAAATAGAATTTTGTTAAAGGAAGCAAGGTTAGCAGTCCACAGAGGAGCTTTAAAGCAAGAGGCTATGAAGCATGGAACTGATGTCGATTTATTTATTGGTGTACAGGAAAACAAAGATAGCAGCCACAAATACGGGAATAAACTTACTAATTTTGTTAATTCTTAAATTGTGATATGAGATTGACCAAAAATAATCAATTATCAAAAGCTTAATGATTAAGGCGATGCCATACGTAGTAATGCAAAATCATGTGTTTTTGGTTTACAATTTGGTCGCCTAGAAATGATTCAGATGCTTTAATTAAATGCTGCGAGTAGAATACATCTTGACCTTTGAAATAATCAAGTATTTTTTATATAAGTCTTTTTATAAGCCCAGAAAAAAATAATGTATAGGAATATGAAAACTGCTTTAAAGTTCAAAATCTCCTACTTACAAACCCATTTTCGGTTATGATTTTATTGTATAATGTAGCAAATTAAGTTATTTATAAAATTATCGGAAAAAAATTTAATATTTATGCCTGAACATCCACAAAATAAAATAAAAGGCACTTTTTTTGCCATGTTTTTTTCTTGCATAAATCAAAACAGGCGGATGGTGTTAAGCGGGAATTTAAACCTTATCGCCATCTACGTAAGGTTGTTATTGATAGCGGCTCAATTTAAAATATTACACAACGTAGTGCATCGCCTTAAAATCGTTGTCCCAGTAAGACAGGGACCTGGGTTCGGTCCATTTAGAGTTATTAGTATTATCTTCTTCTTCAATGATGAAATATAAAAGTTAAATTCACATTTATAATGTTAGGCGGAAGATCAATCCTTCATCAAATGCTTCAAAAGATTCGACAAAAAATCATTCGATTGTTTCGGCACGGTTTCATGATTTGACCTCCGAACCTAGAAAACCCATCAACCACAACGCCATTTACGACTTGATGAATCGTTGATATCGAACCTATGACCTCCACATCTTGAAGAAAGAATATCAGAAGACAGGACGCCGAAAATGATGAGTGTTTGGGTATCTTAGTGGAAGTGACCAAGGGGCAAACCAAGGAAGAGATGGATGGATCAGGGTTTGAGCAGGACGGAAGAACTGAGAACTGAAGCTGAATTGTGAGGAGCCGCAGCCAGTAGAGACCATTTTTAGAGAAAACCAAATCCCAACCTGGGAGATAATGCCATGCTGATAATGATGAATTGACAAAATTTCACATCGTATTTTATTTATTTATGAATAATATTTGTTTACAGAGTAAATTACTCACAGCACAGCATATAACACGAACTGAGAAACAAGTGAAATTAACCTTTCCCTTACTGTGCTAAAAAAATCCACACGTTCCGGTGCTGTCTAGTCAATACACATCTCAAAATAAGCGATTTAATATCGGAAAAATATAAATATTCATAGCTAATCGCTTATGTTTATTATATTTATATCAAAAGTGAAAATAATTGTAATTTAATTTTGCTGAAAACATGAAAAAACCATCGGCAGATGCTAAAAAAACGTGTGAGGGGTCCACATCTAACGACGGTCCGCGACCGACTGGCTGGAGTGGCTGGCGGCTGGCACACACACAGCTATGCGGTCGTAGGTGTTGATGGTCCAAATCAAAATACAACTGCGGACGTGTGGATTTCTCATGTTCCCGCATAGCGAACTAAAGCGGGACATCAATAGCGTGTCATTTCCTTGCACACTCTTCGCGTAACAGTGACACACGGTATTGGTGTATTTGTTCCCGATTTTTAACAAAAATCTCTGATTTTTAATTGAATTTGAAAACTATGTCCGGTCGGTGGCTGAGTTGACATCGCTTTTGGATCCCACCCGGGAGTAGTGTGTTCAATTCCTCGGCTGGCTAAGTCCTCCATCACAACACAAGCAACATGTTCCGCTTACTGTGGTGGTAGTAGGAAATTTTCAAATATTGTCAGGTTATTCGTAGCCCGGGAATGTTTTTCTTTCTTTTTTAAAATAAAAAAAAATTTAAAAAATGTAAAATACTATTTTTTTAATTCAGTAAATAAATGTAATAAATGTTTAACGGGGGAGTACTTAAAATCTGAACCAAGAAATTATTAGGTATATTTATAGAGTTATTAATGTTATTAGAAGCAATGTGTAGAAAATACACACCACAGATAAGGGAAGGTTAACGAAGAGAATGGTAGGTACCCATAAACTAACTTCACTTGAATATAGCAATGACAAATTGCACTATGTTTTTGTGCAAGGAAGATATTTTTTACCAAGATTTTGATGAAATCATTGAGGTATACAGATAGAGTCAGCTTTGGTGGTCAAAGTATGTGCCATGCACATCGGATCATTGTCCGATGTGAGATATCAAGGGGATCGATCGGTTACAAGCGATCGCCTGGCACAGGTCAAAATGCCGAAAAGTACGCTGAAATATTGTACAAGTCGTACTTTAAAATATAGTGAAAACAATAATATAACCTTTCATCCGTATTTAGGGTTTTACCATAGTCAGTGGTAGTTTAAATTGACTTATTAATGTTAAAAATTCGTGCCGCCAGTCACCTTCGACTCGTTCGTTGAGTTCGTTGGCGTTCAGAAGGATTCGGGCGACATCGACAGCCGCCACACACCTCCTCCTACATCCCGGGAACAATATTTCATACTAATATTGCAAGGAATATAGGATCTATTTATATGTAACTCAATTGATGGAATACATGATTTAATCAATATCATAAGTATTTCTAGTTATATATACATAAGTGCTATTATATCTTGTTAGGTCGATAATATTAGTTCCAAGCTAAGCAGATTACCTGTACTAAGAAACCGATCTCTATAAACTATTCTGTTATTACCGCTTTTCTTCAAACTATCTACATGTATTGTGTTGCATAGACATGCTGTTTCTTATGTCTAAGCCGTGTAATTAATATGTATGTACAGTTGTTTGAAAGTGTAAGGTGCCCAGATCCATCTTACCATTTTTATTTTATTAATTTATTAACGCTTTTACATATGAATAGTAAAAATTATGAACTAATACAGTACATCTTTACTATACATAACTGTCTCAGTAACAATCTTTCGTATAGGTTAAGTGATAAATTAAAGATGTCCTCGGTATAGTTATTTCCTTCCATAAGTATTCTAGGCAACGAGGACTACATATGGTAGTTATTACCAAATTACGAATTACGTAGCAAGCAATTCTGGACTATCAAATGCTTCATTCAGAATTTAAAATAGGAATACTTAGGACGGGTTGTTTCGGAGAATTTGAACAATTCATCAAATTTCAAAGTTGATTTTCATGTTCTGTGAAAGATTTTTTTAGGTTCTGTTATTATTTCAGTTCTGTCAACAAACAACCCGTCCTAAGACAGTGAAAATCCTTCTGTCAGACAATTTAACCATATTCATTTAATTTAAAAGAGTATTGTAGTTCAACAAAATTGCTGCAATCCCCATTTCCAATAGCTTATACATGCATTTTGTAATGTGGGTTCCAGACGGGAGAATTGTACTCAAGTATATTTCTAACAAAGGCAAAATATAGCAGTTTAATATTGTTGAAATATCTTTCTAGCTAACGTAGTTATAAATACCAACATTTGTAAGTCCTTGTTAGAGATTGCGGTTAATAAAAGAAAGATTTGACTGAAGAGTGATGCCTAAGTCTTTAATTTGTGCTAATGACTAAAGAGCATAGACTAAATACACATCAATGCTAAAGAGTCATTCAGTTATCATTGGACACAATCAGGAAATTTAGAATTTAAATTTGAATTGTCAACATTTGACATTGTTTTAATGTTTATTTCTGGGGGGATATTATTATTTTTATGATTCTGCTCTCAGATATGGAAAGATATGGCTGGATAATATACATAGATAATGGAAAAAGGGAGATGTGTCATAAACCGTAGTATGAAACCGCACGCACCGCAAGTTTAGCCAACATCACACGAACACCTGTTGTTTTACAAACACCAAAGGCATAACTTTCATTGTCCTAACCACTGATCATAGCTCGGTGACAGTCAGCAAGCACCCAATTTTTCTCTTTGTTTCTATTATCTATGCTTGCACCTCACCGCTCTACCACCCGCCCACGGCAATATAAAATTAGCATTCAGAAGTAACGTTATGTTTTTCGCCATTTTATCTGTCTGCCCATTATTGATAATTTAGATTCCGTTGTCCTCCCACGCTAAAGAACGAAATGCCGTTAAATTTGTGATATTTGGCCTGAACGAATCCAAGATAATGAAACTGTTACAGTAGATTTGGATGATGCTGTATGGTGATTAATGACACAAGTCTAGATGATGGGTATGGTGAAATTGCAAAAAAACTTGTCAACATAACGCGAAGGTTAAGTAACATTCGCAGATTTCGTTGTTGATTTATTTATAGAGCAGAGACGGTTTACACGTAGTTCCCGTGAGCACTTAGGCCATAGGCCCATTGTGCTATCTCAAATTTTACCTCTTTCCTTTAACAGTCACCCGGTCCCCTTTGTAAAGTTCACCAGGGTTTTCATTGGATATGTGGCTATGTCTTCTGTTTCCACAATGTGTCTTCCCAGGTCTCATCTCTCCAATCCCCTTTGGTTCCCTTAAGGCCCTACAAGGGAAGAGAGCTTCTTCTCTTCTCCCCATTGCCCTTTGGTTCCGTGGTTGGTGTTGATTAATACTGTATTAATGTTAAAAAATATCTAGATGTTTGTAGTTACTAGTGATGCCACCCGGTTTCAGCACAGTTCAAGCATAACATTTAATGTTTTCCGATTGAAGTTTAGAAGTTTTTCCTATAATAAATTATAACTTTTATGATGACAGAGCAAAATTTTAAAGTTCTTTTTTTTTCACTCCAGTAACCTTTCTCTAATATTGTTGCTGTCATAGATCCACCGTCTCCAAGCAGGTGTGATTCTTATGATGTTAAAAAGTAAAAAAAATAATATTTGTATTTTTGCGATGATATTTATACATGAAATAATAAATAACCTATTACCAAAAAACTTTTTATACAACAAGCACAATACAAAGCCAATACACAAATTAGTTTAGTACACAAAAGAATGCAATATAATAATGCATTGCCAAAAACCATAAAGTCTGCACCAATTGATAAATGAAAGCTGGATTGTTGGAGCCATATGTAACAAATAATAAAAATGTAAAAAATAATAAAATGGACATTTGTAAACTTGAATGTTCAAATAGCCAAAATAAATATATAAATGAGTTCTGAACCCCTTAAATTTTTGGAAACGAGTCAATTGCTTGTTCTATAACACCATCGAAGCAATTATTTATATTTATTTAATCAATGAATCAAAATAAAGACAATAACATGTAGAAGTAAAAATTATTTCCCGTTATAATAACGGTAATACGTTGGTAATGATTCGTTCTATTGATTTTCAATTACATACCTAAAAATGAATACGTATTATTGCAAACAGTTTATGATATGAATAATAAATAATAATGTATCTTTATCAACTTACTATTATTATATTACACTACAATTTAATACAATTCGCATAAACACGTACCTACGTTCAAAAAAGAGGCCTGTTATAAAATTCCGTTAAATAAAAAAAAAATGAAATAAAAACAAGAACTTGAGTAAAACAGATTATGGGTTAAATAATTTATATTCGTGTAGATCATCAAATGCTGATTCTGAATTATATAAGTTTTAATATAAATAATTGCATGTAGGATTATTAAATCGTCATTTAAAAACGATTAAAACCTAGAGATACCCAAACGCCCTGTGATTGGTCGGCGGGTTCTGACATTAAGGGCCAATAGTAAGCTTTCAAAGATTGTTTGAAACGGAGATGTAAATACAAATGTTAGAGCGAGCGCGCTTATATTAAAAAAAACGAGAATGATTAACCGAAAATGGTAAAAATATTTAATAAAACACGGCTCGTTTGAAATAGAGCAAAAATCTCTCGAAAAATGCTTAATTTAGATTTAAAGATACATTGTGATTTTTTTTCATGCCTTTACCATATTAAATAACAGAAAAAAATGTGTTTTTACTAATTTTCGGAGCTTACTTGGTTTACCTTAATTTTTTTTGTAAATATTCTTAAACATTTAAAAAAAAAAATTCTTTTGGTTTTCATACCCACCCGAGTGGGAGTGACCTTACTGTAGACCGACACAACCGAGATACGTATTACGTCACGCGTACCCCGACAGATTTCAATTGTTTTGTTGAGCTTTGAAAATTATTTCAACTATGAAATCGATACTCGTAAAAAATATGTTTAAGTTAGAAAGTATTCATAATAAAAAATAATGAAAAATTGACTGTAATTTTTTATTCAGAGAGAAATTATTGTAGTACTCATATTTTCTAAGAAATTGTAATTAACCATAACAGAGTTTTCATGCAGTTTAAAACCTGATTATCAGTACTGAAAGAACCTTCAGAACCATAGTCAAGTACAAGTTTTTTGCATAAAAACTTACAGTTAACTCGTATCATAATATGAATATATTCAAACACAATTACTAACTATCAGATTTACCTCAGTGAAACTTTCGGTCACTTTTACAAATTAGCACGAGTTATCTAGCTGCGAATTGAACCAACTATGAGAAAAGTGAAATTTGAAGTCGCCAGAACAAACAAATATATTACATGGACAGAGTTTCTCAAATGTATTCTTCTCAAAGATACTTTGCGATTTACTTATAATAAACCTTACGGGGTTGCAAAACACATTCAGCTGTACTAAAAAACCTGCTGTAAATATTAGGCGGCGCTTACAAACATTGAAACGCTTGACCTATTACCATGGCGTTTGTTTGGTTAAAACAGTCTTAAACCAGGCTCGAGGCCGGCTTTGCCACAATAATCGTTGAACGGACGTGTAAGAATCTAATTAGTTTAGTATTTAAACTCGATGACAGTGCACCCTCTCAACTTTTGGTAATGTACACACAAGCGCACATAAACGCATTTTTTTCATTTCTCTCGATGTTATTACAGCAGTAAATATACGCAATAAATGTCGGTCTTATCTATTTAAGGTTCGGATCCGTTAGGAGAGTTGTCGACTCCAGTTCCAGGGTAGGAAGGTTCTTGATATATTTTGACACGCTTACAAAAACTCAACATACTAAAAAAACCAAATTGGTAATTCACACAAATGACCATGTACAATGTTAATGGTTATAAAACAATTAAATAAATACTTAAAGAACTTCAATTCTCAGCCAAATAAAAAAAATATAAATAATAAAACAAAAATATACAATGCCCTCTTGTAACTTTTAATGTTAATATTGCCCATATTGGTAATCACTGTGATAGGTTCATGTTTATATACATTACAAATCAGAAGTTTTCGTTGAGAATGAAAACTGAAAGAATGACATACTGATAATTATGGCCAATTTACGACTTGTGGTCTTCGTGATTTTGCAATTGCTGATTCTACCACGTTTTCGAGATACCTACGAACCAAACATGTCTTAAATGATGTCACAGACAAATAATTATTTTTAGACACGACACGTACATTGTACAATGTACATAATAATATTTTTTCAAGTATGATGCCTAACTTTATTTGCACTATAACCTTTCAAGAGATAATTAGAAGACAGAATGATTGGCTAAACATAATAATGATACGTTAGGTATATTGTGTCTGTGGTTTTCAACACTATATTTTTTGTAAAGGTTTTTTTTGTTGAATAGAAGATTAACAAATAATAACGTCAAATTTAATAATGAGATAACATTAATTCATTTGAACTTTTAGTCGAGTTGAGCTATGTTCCGTTTCCAACGTGTCAGATAACTTTGCAGTTTGCATCATCAAAGCAGATGTTGGCAACAACAATCTAACTTTCTCAGAATGGTAGTTTCGTTCCAGGGCGCCAACGAGAGTATTTTTAAATACATTTATTTTAATTTCACTTTAGTTTTCAGTAATGAATGAATTAATGCTATTCTTGGAAGTGGAATTTTACCCACTTCCTGACATCCGATTTGGCAGATAGACTCTTTGTCCTATCCTATCCTATCCTATCCGATCGGGATTTGGCTACGTTGATAGAGTTGTCGACTACAGTTCCTGGGTAGGAAAATTCAACGACCAGTCAAAATTTCTTTTTTAAAGTCTTAAAATACATTTAAAAATGGGTGTATCAAGGTAAAAAAAAATCATTTTTACGATTTGATTTTTTATATATACTAATCTTTAGTGAAGTGCAAGATACACCATATTAAGGCGATGCACTACGTCGTGTAATATTTCAAATTGAACCGCTATCAATAACAACCCTTACATAGATGGCGATAAAGTTCAAATTCCCGCTTAACACCATCCGCCTGTTTTGATTTATGCAAGAAAAAAACATGGCCAAAAAGTGCCATTTATTTTATTTTTTAGGCATAAATATTTAAAATTTTTTCGATCATTCTATAAATAACTTAATTTTCCACATTATAAAATAAAATCATAACCGAAAATGGGTTCGTAAGTAGGAGATTTTTAAATTTAAAGCAGTTTTCATAGGCCTTTACATTATTTTTTTCTGGGCTTATAAAAAGACTTATCTAAAAAGTACTCGATCATTTCAAAGGCCAAGATGTATTCTACTCGCAGTATTTAATTAAAGTATCTGAAACATTTCTAGGCGACCAAATTTTTAAACCAAAAACATATGATTTTGCATTACTACGTAGTGCATCGCCTTAAATGCAAATGCATATTCTGTTCAAATAATAAAAATAACGTATTTTATTGTCGTTTTTCCTAACGTGAATTGTCTTGTTTATTAATTACTAGCTAAAAGTCTCCTGTGTTGTCCGGGTTTTGGGCAAAGTTTTAATTACTAGCTAAAAGTCTCCTGTGTTGTCCGGGTTTTGGGCAAAGTTTTAATTACTAGCTAAAAGTCTCCTGTGTTGTCCGGGTTTTGGGCAAAGTTATTTTGAAATCAGATATAGACAGCAACTTTCCTTTATTTTGAAGGTCAAGTATACAAAACTTCATTAAAAATTATCAAAATTCTACATTAAGGTGCAGGAAAGAGGTATGTGGGTTTCTCTTATTTTGAAGATCAAGTTTGCAAACTTTTATCAATCTAAAAATATAACTGTAAATTTGTACAATAAAAGCAAAGACGTTATCTCTTATTTTAGTATATGCTTATCTACTTTAAAGTATAAACTATTCTTTATCTAGATAAAGTCAGGGAATTTATTAATGAGGTATATTGCCGAATATTGTCTAATTATTATCTAATTGAGATCTTTTGCGAAGTTAAATGTCAATATTTTTTATGTGAAAACCGCTTAAGAGTTCCAACTGCTCCCAACCGTCAGGAGAGTATGACAAACCCAATTGTGGTATGTTGTAAGCTTAAGTATTTGGGGAGGGAAGGAGATGGTGTAGAGGATGGTTAAACACTTTCTTAGTGATTAGAGTCTTTCAACAGGTCGATACTGACAGTATCTACTACTCAGATCTATCTAGTGTCTCTTCATGAACCAAGTTTACTTAACCCTTTCATCCCCAGTGTTAATTCAAATTAACATGAACTTTGTGAATTTTTTTACAATAACTGTAGCGATTTAGAAAATTTTTTGTTTTCTTATAGTTTGTAGTCTTTTCTGTGGCGTCTATTTTTTCCGCTCGGTTGAAATCCTTATTCCCGCCACAACAACGATAAATATTTTGTCATCTGCTGATTGTGACTTTCATCGAATTGCTGCCGTCATTGATTACATAATTTAAGGTGAGATATCAATATTTTCTACTCGAATTACAAATATTTTAACGCATTAAGATGTGTTCTATTATAATAATATCAGTTCAATTCACTGTTCACAGTCATTTGCCAGAATATTGTAAATTAATTTCAATGTTCATTCAAATTAACACTGGTAGTGACGGACATGTTTTCGATGAAAGATTTATTATTCTAGATTATTTATTTATTTCTGAATGAATTTTAGTTAAAATGTTATTTGTTTGTACCTAAGAGATTATCACTACATTGTAAATGTGCTTTTTTGACATGAAACAGTTATTTGTATTACTTTTGTGTTGTGTTTATTTTACCCTATTATTTAAAAAGTACCCTCTGACATCCAATGTTAATCCAAATTAACTTAGAATAATATCAAAAAAAAAAAATTAAATACCAAAAATTTTCAAATAATTTTCTAATGTATTATCAAGCATTACATATTTTATATATGTGGAAACAATAATGCGGGTGTGAAAGGGTTAATATATTACTTAACTTTCCTTCCACAAAACATCTCCAAAGATAACATCCGACGTGGAGTTAATACCTATTCCTACACAAAACAACTATTTCTGATACTGTTTCTCCATACAAAAAATATATATTGATAAAGACTTACAAAAATACAAAAATATTTCACGTAAGTACACTAATAAAAAAAACTAGTGTATAATATATTCAGCGTGAGAAATTGACACGCTCAGCCGAGCAGACAATCGGCTGCCACCATCTGGATTACCTCTCTGTGATATATTACTATTTATATATTATGCGTGCTCGAATAATCGCTAGAATTGCGCATATGCTCATGTCATGCAGGTGTTGTGAATCTCATGCCAGCGTGACTTGCACGAGCAACATCTATTGCAGTGTTTCTCAAACTTTTTGGCTGATCGCCCCCCTTAAAAAAATGGTATAGTTAAATTACAGTTAAAATCAATTTTAGACCAATTAAATATTTGTGAGGTTTGTTCAGACTTTCCGACTTGAAAGTAGATTATTTGTTAAAAATATAATACTAGCGTATGCGTTCATAAAATCACGGGATATTACAATAATTGTGGGATTGATAATTGATTGATAAAAATTGTCCAAAGAAGCGAAGTTAGCAGTCCACAATGGAGTGCTGGTACCTACCCTGATGTATGGAAGTGAGGCATGGAACTGGCAAAGAAAGGATGAAAGTAGATTGAATGCTGTTGAAATGAGATCCCTGAGGCGTATGTGTGGTAAAACCATGTATGATCGTGTGAGGAATGTGGATATCCGCAAAGAGTGCAAGGCTGATGTAAGCGTAGTGAGTAAGATCAAGAAAGGGACGCTTAGATGGTTTGGGCATGTAGAGCGAATGAGCGAAGAAAGGAGTGTAAGGAGAATATACGATGCAAATGTGAATGGTAGCAGAAGTCAGGGACGCCCGAGGAAGACATGGCACGACCAAGTGAATCAGATACTTGAGTCAGGCCATGTCAAGAGTCAGAACAATAGAAGAGTATGTATGAGACGATGTATGAATGTGAATGAGGCAAGGAGTGTGTGCCAAGACCGAGTTGTTTGGCGGTCCGTACTCTCTGCCTACTCCTGCGGGGAAACGGCGTGATGGTTAGTTAGTTAGTTAGTTAGATAATAATTGCATGCCGGCTAAAAAGCGCACATCACGAAAAATCACAGAATCTTACTTTTCGCCATTTCGTTTTTTTAAAACAAATCTACAGTTTTATTCCAATGTTGATGAAATTTTGCACACTTACCATCAAAACAAAAGGAAGGTGATTGCTCACAAGAGATTTTTAAAAATAACCCCACCCCATTTTTCTACCCCTTAAAGCAAACTTTAATAATTCTTGATGAATTTTTGCGTACTTATTCCAAATAGGAGGAAAATCACGGTATACATCTGATTTCGACAAACTCTATGTAAAAGTAGGACAACTCCGGGGACGTCAGCTATTACTTTAGTTTATTCATTAAGGATAAACGTAATGTACGCTCCTCTCCCTTGCCTCCCCGTACTTGCAAACATAAGTTAAGGCGATGCACTACGTCGTGCAATATTTTAAATTGAGCTGCTATCAATAACAACCCTTACGTCGATGGCGATAAGGTTTAAATTCCCGCTTAACACCATCCGCCTGTTTTGATTTATGCAAGAAAAAAACATGGCCAAAAAGTGCCTTTTATTTTATTTTGTGGATGTTCAGGCACAAATATTTAAACGTTTTCCGATCATTTTATAAATAACTTAATTTACCACATTATACAATAAAACCATAACCGAAAATGGGTTCGTAAGTAGGAGATTTTGAACTTTAAAGCAGTTTTCATACATTATTTTTTTCTGGGTTTATATAAAGACTTATCTAAAAATACTCGATTATTTCAATAAAGCCAGGATGTATTCTACTCGCAGTATTTAATTAAAGCATCTGAAACATTTCTAGGCGACCAAATTTTCAAACCAAAAACACATGATTTTAAATTACTACGAAGTGCATCGCCTTAATTAAGTTTATTCAGCGATATTTCTAACGCCTCCCTGGGGTCGATATGGTTCACTTTGAGAATAACTGATCTAAGTGTGATATTTGTATGAGATGTTTGCATAAGTGAGATGAAATCATCGGACCGTTAAGGTAGTGAGTGTTTTTTTATAACCGTACGTAATTATTATGTCTGTGATTTTTAACATCAAACTATATAATTGGAATTATTATCTATTTGTAGCGTGCATCTTTTCAAAAACCAATTTGTGAATTAGATTCACGTTTCAACTGTTATTCCTTTGTGAGGTGTAAAAATTTTCAACAAGAAGAGACTGGTCCAGTTACATAAATAAATATATCAATTGACCAATGAATTTAGTAATTTACACGGTGTCCGGCATCTTGTAGTATAAACTGACAAATGATGAATCTATATCACACAGAGAACCCAAAGTTTTTTTGAATAATTTTGTTTTTTCTCTCTTGTTTCAGGGTTTTGTCGGGTCCACGCTATGCATATTAAGGCGATTCACTATGTCGTTTAATATTTTAAATTAAACCGCTATCAATGACAACCCTTACGTAGATGGCGATAAGGTTTAAATTCCCGCTTAACACCATCCGCCTGTTTTGACTTATGCAAGAACAAAAACATGGCCAAAAAGTGCTTTTTATTTTATTTTGTGGATTTTCAGGCATAAATTTATATATTTTTTAATCATTTTATAAATAATTTAATTTGCCACATTATACAATAAAATCATAACCGAAAATGAGTTCGTATGTAGGAGATTTTGAACTTTAAAGCAGTTTACATAGGCCTTATACATTATTTTTTTCTGGGCTTATAAAAAGACTTATCTAAAAAATACTCGATTATTTCAAAGGCCAAGATGTATTCTACTCGCAGTATTTAACTAAAGCATCTGAAACAATTCAAGGCGACCAAATTGTAAACCAAAAACACATGATTTTGCATTACTACGTACGGCATCGCCTTAAGAGGAATGTACAAGACAAAAAAGCATTTATTCTTAGTGTGCTTTACGTCACCACGGAAATAGGTAATAAGCATAAAAATTGATAAGCAAACGGACTTTAAAAACGGTCAATTTTAGCGCGAAAGTGGTTTTTATTTATTTTGGTAATAATTAAAAAAAAAAAGAAAAAAAGTTAATCAATGGGAACTATCACAGTTTATATTAGCCATAAAATTGAATTAAAAAAGTAATTTTTCACATGCATTTATATTTTTTTAGTGAAAAAATACGTTTTTTTGTGTTTTCGTTTATATTTGTTGTAATGTAATCAACGATTTTATTTTAATTTCTGCTAAAACGAAACTGTAGGAATAGTTTTAATTTATCTAAATCATATTTTTGGTATTCATAATATAAACAGATTCGTTGGAAAGATTAATCGAAAATAGTGAAATTACAAGAAACTTCGCCTAAGCAGCTGACAGTCCCCTTAGAGAACGATTTTTTTCAAATTTTTTACTTACTAAAAACTAAAGCTAAAAAAAAGTTATACTACACAATTGACTCTAAATTTGATGCAGATTTACCAGTTTTCCATAAGTTTTACTACAAGTTTCCGGACACTGTGTTTTATATATAAATATTCGGATCATAATAATTTAGGGTTTACATCTTGTCCGAGCATTGATGTTTTAAGAGCTCATTTTCGATCGTACCGGGACTTGTTCCTGAGTTTCAGCAGCACGCACATTGCACACGTATATTTATAATTATATTGTTCAAAGAACCTACCTAGCTTTCAACCATCAAATTGCGCCGGTTGATTATAGTTTCAGTAAACTATTTCAAAACCGCAACGCCATTCCTGTTGCCAGCTACATATATTTATTGTACTGTTTAAGTATAATTTTTTAAATATAATGCCAAAATGTTTGTTTCTGTAAGAAAAATAGAGACTGAAATTTCGGGCGATGCCGGGTAGTAACTCCAAATAAAAATAAATCATTTACCTGTTCCACTGCAAAGGAATGTTGTTTTAATGATCTGTTTCTTACCTGTAACAAAAATGAATACGTTAGCAAAAACTAGTCAAGACACATGCAAACAAAATATTAAAGAAAACAATTAATTAATTTGTTTACAGTATGTACGAGGTGTACGGTATAAAACCTTTTTCATAAAACAGTAACACAGTGTAAACATACTAATACGATTCAAATTAATTAAAATTTTCAAGTGGGCTTTCAGAAACTAATTGTAAACTAAAATTTAACTATTTTCAAAATTATATATAACCCCTAATTTATAATAAAAAGTCTATTTTACGGGTAAAAATACCACGAGTAAAGAAAATATGAGGAGGTATTTCATGCATCGAAAAGCAGTGAGTTTTATGTAATTAGTACCAGCCTTCCTATACCCACGAGTCAAACCTTGGCTGGTGTCAGCTCATTACAAATGTTATTGCAGGGTTTTATTGGTAAACTTCCGAACCGGTTTCGTTTTGAAACCGTTGTTTGCATATCAGCATGGCAATAACGATAGCAATCATTGCAGGACGAAATTTGTGTCTGATATTAGAATATTAAATATCATTTATTAGTTGTTGTCATTGTAGATATAATTTCTTCTGGTTTGTTATTTGTGACAGATGAGAATGATTATCGTTGTGAAAGCGACAATTGTGCCGAAACCAGCTAGTATGATGGCTTGCACTGCTAACTCTCTGTATTTGTCTTTCATCCTTCATTATTTTGATTTAAAATACATTCCAAACAGCATACCCGAAGATGACATAAGCCCTGATATTACAGGGGGTTGGGGATTTATGAAACTAAAGTAATTCTTTGATGGTTGAAGTGTAAGCTCTTAATTTACATGTTTTTTGCATGCAGAATCGAATAAAACTAAAAATCAAGCAATGAAATCAACCGCTGAAGATAAAAACTTGTTATAATCTTGAAAATATAAGAAGAATGTAGAGTAGCACCTATATGATACAAAGTTATTGGAGAAGGAATTCAAAGGAATTCGGAAGGACGGCCTTGAGGTGTAAGGCTTTCAACTAGCAATTCAGAGGTCACGGGTTCAAATCCCGGCGTGAGCAAGTAAATATTATTTCTGTTATTTCATTACTTGTTCATGTAACATAATAAATAGTATATTTGGGGCACGTTTCAGAGTGGCAATACCCTCAGTATCGCCCTGGTGTAAGACCACCAATCATAATTGAAAAGTTGCTTGAAATGATTTTAACCGTGTTTAATGACCAGATTTGAATCCCTAACTTCCTCTTCCCATCTTTTCCCCCTCGCCACTACCTTCAGCCTCACAACATACCACAATTGTGGGATGCAATTGTTTCACTGATTCCAGGCGGTTGGTAGCAGTTGGGATTCTAGTGTGGTATTCAAATAAAAAAGGCAATGGTTTTCGTAAAAAGCAAAAGCTGACTAAATACAATTCGTTAAATATGAACACGTAGGTTTTTCTATCTTACATTTTTATAGTCCATACATATTCGTAACTTTCCTTTGCATATCTTTCTATTCTTTGATTTAGCACCTTGTGTTCCAAATACCATCTTCCGCATTTCATATCTTTTGTCCACGCCTTTTTTTGTCTCTCCGCCTCTCAAGATTTATTAATAAATAATAACACTAGATGCCTTCTTGAATTGCGTGTTCCTGCATACCTATTCGAAGTAAATGTGACTCGGCTATCGAATTATCGCCAGACTTTCCAATCCATTGAAGTTTTGTAGGTCACAGAACAAACACACACAACCTAAGCACAAAACTACCACAAGCACAAGCTTAAACATACTATTAAACACGACACCACCACAGACACAAAGTGTACACATATTATTAAGCACACTATCATCACAAACACTTACACAAGTCTGAAGTATGAACACCTGATTTGAGATGTAAATCAAGTACTTAGCTGCGAATCTAGAGGTGAAATCTGCAGATCACTTTGCGAGAACGGTTTATTATAGTAGTAATGAACAATTTGGTCCTTCGAGCCGGATACGAAAATGGCGCTCGATAATTTAGCTCTATTTTGTCCGTTAAACAACAAAATTACTTCAATTAACATGCTACGTTTGAAGTGATTGATAGTCTGTTGGGTGGGATGTTTGAATAGCAATTGTACGGGCCAAGGTCGAGGATAATTAACAGTACGGCAGAACTTAGGTTCTTTTTTAATCACTATAAAAAGTGAATTTTTAATATGGATGTAAAAAAAAAGTTGAGTAGAGAAATCATAAAACCAATAAATTATATTATCATATTAACGACTCGCTTTAAGTCTCAAATCGGACAAACATTATATCCTACAAGATCCTAACACAAGATTATATCCTAAAATCGTCAATTTATTTGGTTTTACGTTTGACTGAGCCAAACGAAGGCGACCTTAAAAATGAGTATTATATAAATAAATGTTGGCTAATCTTTTGCCTGATCAAATAATTATGTAAGATTTGAGACAATTAACGAAGTCTTAGGTCTCGATTACTGCAACGGCATATATGTCAGCCTTCCAAAATATCAAATTGACAAACTTCAATCGGCGTTTAATGCAGCAGCACGGCTCATAACCGGGGTTTCTAAATATTCGCACATTTCAGAACACCTTCGTAACATTTACTGGCTCAAGTGCCTTGAAAGAATGCAGTAAAAATTGTGCTGGATGGTGTTTAAATCATCAATGAAATGGCCCCACCCTACATCTCTGAACTATGCGTCCCGGAAAACACTGGTCTGAGGCAGTCAATTCTTAGATCAGCAACATCATTAGCTGTAGGCAGACTGATAGAACCTAACCGCAAACCAAATACTTAGTTTTTTGATCGCGCTTTCGGAGCATCTGGGCCGAAGGCTAGGAACAAACTCCCTCCGGAACTAAGATCCATAACAAGTCCAACAGAATTCAGGTCTAAACTAAAAACTTACCTTTTTAAGCTGTCATACCCTTAAATTAAATATACCATTCCTGAGAAAAAGTATCTAAATTTCGCTAATAAACAATTAGTCAATGTTAATTAAGTGACCTACCAGGTAAGTATTTTACTGTATATTATCTCTCTATATATAGATCACTGTAGAAAACGTATTATATATTTGTACAGCGACCTTGAGGTGATTTTGCACAAAAACGGCGACATAAAAATCATCCAAATTAATATTACCATTATTATATTATTGCACGATACGCGATATCAAAGAGTATCCATAGATCCATTGCAATCTTTCCCTCTTTCTCATAAACGAGGCATGCAACAGAAAGATGGGTTGATATGAAATATCACAGAATAGAAAATCCCTAGAAATGTGATATTGGTATGAAAAGAAGCGAACGAATCCGATTAAAGTAAGATCTTTCAACGTTAACGAAAATGATGATCTATTCAAAAATGTATTCTGGTACATGTATCATTTTCATCAGAAGTAAGCAACATTTGATCTTATTTCAGACGCATGGCATTCTTTAATCGGATAGTTAATTCAGTGTATCACTGATAGCTTCATTTCGACCTCTAACCCTTTGTCAAAAAGCACAAAAAAATAATGATTACAACGGAGTTCCTGAGCAGCGTCAGGAACATAACTGTTTTTTTCACCTGCAAGTTTCTCAATTGACAACATTTTTGAGGCGGATATTCAAATAAACCTCTCCAATATAGCACAACGTCCTCTCTTATGCTAATTTCATCTCAAGTGTTAGTATTGATCGTAAAAAATATTTTATAAATGCTCAACTTGATCTGCAGACTCTCTGGTTGACTACAATAATGGCGTGTTGTCGGTTTAAGGAGAATTTATGGACTTATGAATATATTACGCCGTTTAATGGAATCGATTGTGATACTTTTGGGAACTGGTCTGACGAGTTTACTGAGAAAAGTAATTCAAAGAAAATAATGAACAAATTATAATTAATTCGCTGAATAGAACCAGCGGCGTTTAGTAAAATCTTATTTGAAGAAAGAGATAATTTTGACAAGTAAATATAATGAATGTGAACTTTGTGAAGCCAAATTATTTATGAATATGATCTTTTTGACAAGCATCGCAATTGCTTTCTATAAAATGTAATATTTTGTAGCAGGAACTAATAAAACTTACGGTTAAGTCGGATACTTTCGCTTGCACGTCTCGGGTTTAGATTGTTCCTCTTAGTCACTTATACACGGACTATATGACAAGATTTACCTTCTTAGAAACTATTTTAGAACTCGACAGGGAGAGTTTGTGCTTAGTAATCAAATCTCATAGCATCTCGATTAGAAATACAAGTGGAAGAATCACATAACTCTAGTGTTTTTTAGACACCTAAGATCTATAATCAGGCGTTCCACAAGGATCCCATTTAGATCCACAAGTATTTAAAAAAGTTATTATTCTAATGGTGACAGAATATGTTTTTACATATGCTAGGAATGAGCTACCTGTTTGTTCTTTTTCATGTTCAAAAACTAAAAAAAAGGTGAAATAATTGTAATAGTAGACAAAGGTAAAATGAATTAATCAATTAGTAATGCGACACCAATGTTAAATCCCAAGGGAAGGAGATGAGGAAGAGCAAGGTAGGGCAGTACCTAACGATTCAGAGCTGTTTTTCAAACACACTTAAAACAATTTAAAGCAACATTTCGATTCTGAATGGTTGTCTTTCACCAGGACCATACAAAGAGTACCTTTCACCCTAGCAGAACTTTGTGGAAGTGTTGATTGAAATGGGGACTACTGCTTAACATTGTTTAAATGATACAGTTATTTGAGGAAACCGAACTTATTCATCAGCTTATATAATGATAAGTTACGGATAATTGCCCCGCGGGCGAGTGGTAGAGCTGCTAAGCCTGAATCAGAATCAACGAGTTTAGGTCCGATAAAAAACCACGCAAGTAGGTGGTACCCAACGCATGCGGAATCGACCAGGCAACCTAGTTAAAGCTAGTCCATTTAAGATAAGAGGTATAACCAATTAACTAGAAACTTTCAAACATGTGCTGTTGGAATGTTGAAACAATGCGAGTCAAAAGGGCGTAACCAATTTGCATGATTGTTATATATGTTTCACAGTGAATTTCATACTTAAAGGAGAAAAATTCATTGTCAAAAATATCTAACAATCATGCAAATACCCCGCATGAGTAGGCAGGTAGGATTAAATGGGAAACAAATTCTTTATTTAGATTTATAATTTTTTTAATATTTTTTCTCTCTCATGTTTCCGTGAGGTGTCGTTTACTTTTTCTTCCGTTTGACCTTGGTTCATTCTTTCGATATGTTTGTATTATCCTTTCTCGTTCCATTGACTCCTCTCATCTAAACTGTCTTACCGTACCTTTCTTAATCTTGTTCATAACTAACTTGCCATCTTTTTAAATGACGCTTGTAAACTTACTTTTTTAGAATACCTGTATACTGAGAAAAAATACTAATATTGAACATTGTTAATTTATTAAGAATCTATCCAAATTATTCATAATCCGGTTAAAAACAGGATTCTAGGCCCTTATCGAATGAATTGAAAGGTTCTGTAATAATTTTTTAGTAAAATACGAACGTATTATCAAGATGTCGGAATTCATAATAATTCTAATATTTTCAAATTTTGTCATTGTATATTTCAAGGTAAATGCAGGGGCATGAACACGTGTTCCGATATATTACGAATTTATTCAAAGTCTATTATTTTAAACGGATTACCAATAATTTGCAGAGATTTTTAATAAATTGGCAATAACACAATTTCGTAACATCTTCAGAAATATCGAACCTAAATAATGCTTAAAACCATACATTAATGCAACAATACAGAATGTATCGCGATAACCTCCTATCCTTATCCTACATTCCTCTTCCTCTCCCATTTACCACTTATTATAGGCATAATAAAATTCACATATCTAACCAACTTTAGAATGAAAACATTTTTTAACTTTTACTGCGTATGTATTTATAAATATCTTTACATTAAACGCTGTTTGTTTCTTAAAAATAAATAAATCATATTTGTATTTATAAGCTTTAAACCTGATGATTTAGATTAAGCTGACAAGCTTAAAACAGTTGATGCAATGACTTAAAAATTGACCCACTAGAGCTCACTTTTCGAGGGCATTGCTACTGAACTACACAAAAATATCCATTTTTTTCTCTTACTTCCCCGTGTAAGAAAGATTTAGTGAGTCTGAAAAAGGCCAAAGCACATATTCTAACACTGGAATGCTCTCCGAAACGTTGGCTAAGGAAGGTAGAAGCACAGCACGGCATAATAATCCCACAAATAATTGTTTGTTTGATTCATTAGTATCAAAAACCCACATAAACAATATTAAGCCTGAAAATTTTAAATACCTGTTTTTTTCAATTTATTTTTACAGTCAATAATTACCATCTTATCAAAGACCATCATAATCTCTAATCACCGGTTAATTCAGCTATAGTCTCTTTATAAATCGCTCTTCTACGATGTATTGCTCTGCAATGGCACATCAGAGTTATAGAAGTGACTTAGTGGGTAGGTTCCGTTATATTCTTCTTATGCCGTTAGTACAGCCATAACGTAAAGCTTGCTTCCACAACTACTAGCGTCCAGCATACATCCACACAATAACCTACCGACTAACTACGATGTTTAATATACAGGTACTGTATTCGTGTGTGTTGCGCATGCGCACCTGTATAAGGAATATCTATAACTGGTAAAGAAGAGATGGAAAACCAATTTTTTCGTGTCATTGTGACTTTAATGTAAGCGACATTATAACAAGCTGTTTTTTATGTTTTTACATTATTTATGCAACAAGTTAGTTCTAATTTGATGTAAAAATGTCGACTTTATGACAACATTTTTCACGTTGTATCGAAATTATGACAAGCAATTTTTATGTCAAGGTTTAATTTATGTTAACTTTATGACAAGCTATTTTATTATTGTAGGGTAAATTATAGGGAGTTTACATCTCCCGAAAATAATGACAACGTTAATTTTACTCAGATTCTTGTGGTGCTGGTATCACTGTAAACCTGCGCGCAATACCTCGCGCGGCAAATAATTCATTCTGTCTCCAGTGGTCTAGCCGACGGTTTAGCCCTAAAATCTCCTCTAGCGTACGCGATCTGTTTTTGTTCATAAAATTATTGTAACGTGAGTTTTGTTAAAATAAAAACTAAATTGGAAATATCCGAATTCTCATTATTGCACAACGAGAGTAATCACGCAACCTTGGATTCTACAGATTGGAGAATGACAGAATCATTTAGCCAACAACCCATTTAAATTGATGAGGATTGAACCATCCTCCCCAGGGACCGGCTATTAACTGCTGTGAACTTTTAAAATGATTAAAAAAAAATATATATATATATATATTTACTGAGGATTGAACCTTCTCCCCCAGGGACTGACTAAAATAAGTTTTTTTAGTATTATTTCACTAGAGATGAATTTATTATCATATTAACTATCTTATTTCAGAGAAATGCGCATTTTCGTGAGTGTGAGCGTGAGTGCCACCAAAATTTGATAGAGTGCATTGTCATCGACAACGAGGTAGTGGGTTAATTTACACATTTATTAATTAATTAATTTATTATATATATTTAACAATACAAATTTATTCATTAATTCAAGAAAAACAATCAAAATTAAAATAGGTGTATTAAAAGAAACCATTTAAAGATTGTTTCTCCCGGCTTCTCAGTAATAAATCCTCATTTGTCTCTGTCTAGTATAGTTTTTTGTAAATCGCTGTTTACTAAGCCTTAAAAGGTTTCGACTTCCTGAATGTGTACAGTATGTAGTGTAGCGCGGGGTGACCTTACGATAGTATAATTTCCGCTGCAAGAACTACAGCGGTCAGAAGGTTCCCGCTTTCACTTGTTTACCGTTTTTTCTGCAAACTTATTTGCTTACTTTTATGTGGTGAACCTTGCATTCGATTATGGGCCGGTATATCAGTTGCTATGTATGCTCGCTAACTACGCGAATCCTTCCTTAAACGTAAGCGTGCTATTTAATTAGTCAATAATTAGCCGCATTTGATTAGATCCAGTGACACACCTGTCAAATTTGACATTTACTTAAATAATAGATATACGATTAGGAGGGCCGTATACTGCTCGGGTTAAAATATTTACTCATGATAATATTCATGCAAGATTTTTTTAGACTGACACCACTTTGTTCCAATCCTCAAAAACATGGTCATTTTTGCATTTCGCGTTTAGTTGCTAACATCACGTTTCTTCAAATGGCATTTGCGTTATCATAGACCCGATCTGCTTTGAATTTTGAATTTGATTATGCGATCCGTATTTGTTTTGGCAAATCGATATTTCGTTATAAAATATTCCTCTGATAGTGCTGCCAATGGGTATTACTGTTTTTTTTATATTTTCATTGCACGACCAATCGATATTTGTCAAATCAACAAGATTTTTCACAATTCCGCGATCTCCGTCTTAATAGCGAGGGTTGTGTTAGGTTAGGTTTTAAAAATCCGTCAGCCACTAACACTGCGGTATTACGGCCGCTAAACGCAGTACGATTATGTGTAACGTTTTCTACTAATGTATTACGAGTAAGACGGAAAATCCTTAGAATATAAAATTTCTTTGGTCGTAAAGTACAAATGGATGCTACAAATTGTTCTAGTGGCGGAGTAGGTCAACCCAAAACATCTTCAAGATGTCAAATTTTACAAAATGTTTGATCCATGCGAAAAATCCCTAATGAGAATGTAATCACTTGATTACAAGGTGTTGTGTAATGATATATTTACTTGCTTGTAAGTTAGGTTAGGTTGTATTCTTATAGTTAATATCTTTAAAATATCTTCAAGTATATCAACTACGCTGGCAATTGGAAATAACAGAGGTTGCCTTTTAAAGGCTGCTTCATTGATGCCAAAATTGTTGACATCCGAATTGATTCTGTTCAACAGCAACAGTGCTTTTCGCACCGGCATGACCAAGACAAGTTAGTCCTGCAGGCAGGGAGATAAAAAGTTTATACCGTGACCGAGATAACCATCGGGAATATAAAATGAGCGCTCTCCATAATGACCGAGTGTTCAAATCATCAACGAATCAGTCTCAAGAAATGTGTAGCAATGTGTACATCTCTTCTGACCCGTAGATGGTTCATTCCGAGCATAATTAAAATAAGGTCGGTAGGACAGAACCGCGGGTTGTAGCCATACTCCATAAGGACAACCTTTTGTTCTAAGTTGTCGTATTGACATGCAGGTCTACCCAAAACATCTTCAATATGTCAACTTTAACCAAGGCCGCCCGGGCAAATAAAATGCTAATGAGGAAGCAATGGAATGCTGCTCCCCGTGTTTGCCTATAGAAATTTCCATCTGCCGTTTAGTTGATGCGACCAACAACTACTGCTTATTTACCGTTATAAGTGATTTATAAAAATAACAAATTTTACAATAAAATTAAATTATATTTTTTTTTTTTAAATTACAGTAATCGGCGCTATAGAATGTAGACCATTTTAATATTATTACACGTCCAAACCATCTAAACATCTCTTTCTTAGTATTTTCATTGCGTTAATTCGTTCTTCTTAGACGTTTATAATGTCAGCGGATGAAATAAAGATTTAATTTCTACACACTTTCGGCACTTTACTACTATAACGCAGAAATCTTTTGGTTGGTAAAATATGAGAAATAATTAATTGATTGGTCATTTAAACATTAGGTTAGTAAGTAAAAACTTCGACTAAACGATTTGAACTATTTAATATTTCTATTTTTGAGACCGATAATTCGTGGTGGAATTCCATTATAATATATTATAATAAAACAAATAAAAAACTTTATTCCACTTAATTTTATTTTGACCGTAACCGGTTTCAGCTCGTCAAAGCCATCTTCATACTGGTACACAAAATTCTTAGTCTACGGTTTATATATATATATTTTTTTTTTATAGTGAATACCTCACAAGAGTCCCAACTGCTCCCGTCTGGAGCCAGTGAGACTATGGCATCCCCAATTGGGGGATGTTGTGAGGCTGAAGGTAAGTGGTGAAAGGAAAGAGGAAGGTGGAGAAGTACCTGGCTATTCAGATCTAGTCACTAAACACGGCTAAAGCCATTTGGAGCAACGTTTCAATTCTGAATGGTGGTCTTACACCAGGGCGATACTGGTAGTATCTTCCACTCTGGAACGTGCCGCAAATATACTATATATTATTTTAATTAATTAATTGTGAAATAACACAAATTAATCAAATAAAATTTATTTGCGCACGCCGGGTTCGAACCCGCGACCTTCGGAATGGCAGTCCAATGCGTTACCACTGGACTATGCCGGCCGTCATATACACAACATATGGGGGAGAGGGGAGAGGGGTAGTTTATAGGGTTTTAAAACCCTCTCCCCTCTCCCCCATATGTTGTGTATATAAACCGTAGACTAAGAATTTTGTGTACCAGTCTGAAGATGGCTTTGACGAGCTGAAACCGGTTACGGTCAAAATAAAATTAAGTGGAATAAAGTTTTTTATTTGTTTTATTATAATATAGATTTGAACTATGTTTTTATTGAATGTGAAAAAATATCAGGTTCAATACGTGGTTAGGTTAGGTTGTGTTAGATTAGTTAGCTTAGGTTGGATTAGGTTGCGGGTTGACAATATTTGACGATCAACTTGTTTTACTTGTGCTAACCACAAGTGGCTGCTAAACTGACTATTTTTGCCAGGAGAAAACATTTTATAGCCTGACCAAAACCTCAATATTATGGATAACAAATTATTATAAGCAATAATTAGTCGCCTGAAATATCCATACAAATTGAAAATATCTCACGCGTAAGAATAAATGCCGCTGACGGGAATTGAACCAGTATCTTCGGATGTCCGGTCGGGTGCTCTGGACCACTGAGCCACGTCGTCTTATTCCCAACACGCCACATATTTCAATATGTACTAGTACTTAAATCAACCATTACTGCTTATTATATTTTTTCTCCTGTTAACAACCAACTTTATTTTATAGGAAGGGCTTTGTTAATGCTAAATTTCCCACTAGATGGTGTCGAGACATATTATATCTACATTTGTTGATGAAACATTTCGACTTGTCAAATATTATTTTTTTTAATGAAAAACTAATGTTTAGAAGACAAGGTTTTTAAGGCATATCACAAAAGGAATCAGCACAAAAATGTCTTATAAACTCAATATTATGCAAAAAATTTAATGATATCCGTAAAATATAGGTAAATCAGTGAAAATTTTATTTATTTTATGTTATGTTGAGCAGGATAATCAGGTTTATTCGTGGCTATCTAGAGGCCTCAATGTGGGTGCTCAAACACTAAACAATCTGTTGACCACACCTCAAAAGCATCAGAGAAGAAATTTCACTGGCACACTAACGGGGGTCTTTGAGAGACCCGCACAAATGCTGCGAGTGGACATACATGAATGTTCAATAGATAAATGCTGTAAATATATCTATGCATGAGTTTTGTTTTAACTTCTTAGACCTCTGGCATATTGACCGTTATATTTCCTAAAGATGCTGTCAGAAAGTCTTTGAAAGAGTGTTTATTTCCGCTTCTCAATAAAATCCAAATAAATGGGATATTTCTAAAAATTGTTTTAAAAAGGTGATGGGTGATTGATGTGGGATAGAACTGAAAATTGTTTTAAAAAGGTGATGGGTGATTAATATGGGATAAAAGTGAAAATTGTTTTAAAAAGGTGATGGGTGATTAATATGGGATAAAACTGAAATTTTTTTTAAAAAGGTGATGGGTGATTAATATGGGATAAAACTGAAAATTGTTCTAAAAAGGTGATGAAAGAATACGTTTTCAAAATTAGTTATTAGAAATTAACGTGAAATTTTTAAAATTATAAAATTTTGAAATCACTTACACTTATTTAATATTAAATTTCTAATAAAAATACATATGTTATCTGGCGAATGTATTATGAACATTACTGCTACATCATTTTTTGTCGATTTATATAAAAATAATTACTAATAATTTAATAAACTTTTCTTAAATTGTGCCGAAACGTTTGGTTTCACAGAGGTGTACATTTTAATTATACTAAATTTGAATATAAAGCTTGGTGTTTTTTTCTTTCTAACACCGTTTAGTTCATATTTCTAACTATGACGGCAAGGCAGATACAACAATTTCTATGAGAACATAGAAATCGTTAGATCAATCGGATTTTCGGAACTTTTTTCCCATTGAAAATCTGTTAATGGGAAAGATGGCCACAATTTGATTTATGAGGGTTATGACAGGATTGGACGCTCCTTGTTTTGCTAAGAAATTCGCATTATCGTTTCCTAGAACCCGAACGTTGTATCTTTTGCAACCAATATAAATATTTTATTTATTTATGTATCCTTCACCGAATTTTGAGCACGCGACCTCCATATTCAAAGTCAAGGAATTTCTCACTGCACCACGAAGATCACCAATGAAACGTTATCGGTATAATTTATTGTTTACGCAAAGCGGTACAACTTACGACAAACGGTGTAATTTTACCGTTTTTGACACAAAATACGAAAATCACGTAAAACCAACCAAAGGTTGAACTGTCCGAGTTCAAACAAGTTAAACAATCAATATTTAATATTTGTTCAAAGATCGTTGTGAAAAATCACAAAATTGTAATGCTTTTGAAATGCATGGATAATAATTGTGTTTGCTGCAACTTTTAGAAAAATAATCAGTCAATATTTGACTTACAAAATGTTTCTTTATCGCACTGTTACTAAATAACGTTGAACCGTGTCGGTTAGAATATAACAATAACTTAATGTAAAGATATTGTATTTCAACGAACCATTATTTTGAGATACATGAATTTAAACTAGTATTTCTATGAACAGTTGGTTAATCTCGCGTCCAAGCAAATATGTTTCTAATTTTCGTTATTTGAAAAATTTATTAAATCAAAATTTACTCTGACATCATTAGATTTGTAAGTAGGTACTTAAATACCTACCTATTTAATTAAAACTCATGTTATATTTTACGTAGGTACTAATTTTACATCACATCTCAATGACAATTCTTTTTTCAAACTTTTTTCAAACAGACAGTTGTAGGTAGTAGAATTGTAGTAGAAGATCATGCGAACTCTGGCGGTATAACAATGTAGTATCCAACACGGCCACCATCTTAAACCGGAACACATATTTTTAGAAATTACCTGCCAAACTGCAAACACAGATAACTTTATCAAGCTATACGACAAATTAAATTAACATAAGGAGTATTTTGTTAAAAATCTTTCAACTGATTTTTGGCACGCTTTGATGTGTTACTATAAGAACTAATCTGGGTATTAAAAAATAATCGGATTATTTTTAAAACCTCAAATGACTCTTACGAAAATAATGTGTTATCTCTGAATATACACTAAAAGACGTATAGTGTGGGCGCATCCGTTTGCCCCAAGTGAGGTCAAATTTTCCTTACTTCACGTGAAATAAACAAAATAATTCCAAACATTAAAAACTTAATAGGAAGCTGCAAGCCAAAAATGTGCGTATTCTTGGTATGCCTTATATCGTCAGGAATATAGTTAATAGGCATTAAAATCGCTTGACAAACGGAGTCTAGAAACGCTCGATTTCAAGCAAAAAATTATTTATTTATTTTGTAAACAATTTTATAAGAAAGCAAAAAAGTTAGTCAAAGGAAACTGTTGCAAATAATCTTAGCTATTATATTTTATTTTTTGAAAATTGTTTCCTTTTAGCGTTCATACAGTTTTATTGAAAAAATATTTTAGCAGTTTACATTTATATTTTTTATTGAGTAATTTATTTTTTTATTTGTATTCTACTCAAGCGAAACGATAGGAACACCTACAATTTATCTAAAGCATATTTTTTGGTATTCATAATGTAGACCAATTAGTTATAAAGATGAATAAAAATAGTGATTTAGCATTAAGCTTCGCCTTAAAGAACGGTAGGGAGTCGAAATAATACAATATTTGCAAATTTTTTTTTTTTAGTACTTTACATTTATATTTTTTATTGAGTAGTATTTTTATTTTATTTGTATTCTACTTAAAGGAAACGATATGAAAACCTTCAATTAATCTTAAGTATATTTTTAGGAGTTAAAGTTTTTTTCTCTTAAATAGTTTTAATTCACACTTCTAGTATTTTTTTTTTTTTTTTTTTTTTTTTTTAGTGTTTTAAAAGCATCAAACGCTTCTAATACAAATGTTTTCGTTACATAATAAGATATAATCAAATAGTTTTCTAGTCTGTTAGCAAAACTACTTTAGATGTTCAGGTGATATAATTTGATTGCAAGTGGGAATTATGTAACAAACTGTGGTGACAGATTATCAGCTTATAAATATACACGATTATTTTGCAATAAAAAATGCGAAATGTTTTTTTTTTTTTTTAAATTTGTGATTTGGTAGAAATCGATTGAGTATTGACCATAGACATATGAATATTAGTAGACCTGCCCTAAGTGATTAAAAGCGTATTATTCCCCACTCCCCATACCGGTTCCATTGGAGCCGGCTGTGCTCGCGTTTGGCCTCAAGTGAAATTTGAAAACGTGACGTCATCATTCTTGTGCGAACTATGGTCGAGGCATCATCGGCTCATTTTACGAAATAACACGGCAAAATGTTGACTTGTGCTATGAAAACTTGTAAAAATAGATGTGAAAAAGAGAATAAACCCAATTGTCGTATTACATTCCATAAGTAAGCATTATTTTACTTTATTTTAAGCTTATTCACACCGTATTATATGGATCAGTTTTAGAAACATATACTATCACATCACAATGTAGCGATTCTCAAGTGTGCTCATCGTTGTTTACTGGGGTAAGTAAATTATGAAACATTTGTAAAAGTGTCTTAACTAAATACTCTGAAACTAACTACGACTCTGAAAATAGAAGCTGCCTTACTTTGCCGAATTTGGACTTCGCAAATTAGTTCATAACGTGGCGAGTAATTTGCGCTCCCATGTAGAAATGTCTATTCATTCAAAAGCAGATTTTACTTTTAAGAACTAAATGGTGATATTATAATGCGAGATGCCTATTTACTGTCAGATTGATTTATTGACGAATCACAGTCAGCTTAACCCCCTTCGTTCTTCAACAGTTGATTTTACCCCTCGCCATTATCTTCTCGTCTATTAATTCCTATGTCTATAGTATTTACTTAATTTTTATTTGTTTAGTTTTAGGGATGGTATAATTCTATTCGATATTTATGATGACGATTACAACTACGATTAGGATTATTAATCTCATAATCATTAAGACATTATAAAGTTTATAATTTGATAAAGTTTTTTTTAATTTACAACTAGCTAACGTGTACCCGGTTGCTAGTAGTTGCTCGTTGTTATGAATGTTTTGGAGTAAAGTTTTGAAGTTGTGAAACCAGGGCGATACTGAGAGTACCTTCGACTCTGAAAGGCGCCGTTTAAGTAATTTGTGAAAAAACACAATTTAATTTCATGTATAACTACCACAACACGGGTATTAGCCTAGTATGGTAGTTTAAAAAATGTAACATAAACATTTATTAAATAATAATAATAAAAAAAAATAATAAAAAAAATTATTTGCGCGCGCCGGGATTTGAACCAGCGACTTCCTGCTTGCTAGTTGAGAGCCTTACCCCTCGACCATGGAGGCCGTCTAAAATCTGTACAGATTTATTCATAAAACCAATAAATATTCAATTCAGAGACGTTAGTGTATTTTTAATCCTACAGATAATTATAAATTTAATAAGATTAAGATTAATTGTAATACTAATCGTTGCAACAAAACTTAAAATTGATAATTTAAAAACAAAATATTTCTCATTCAGAGAAATTGACATACATTTATATGTGTTCGTGCATTCCTATCAGAGATGTGCTTTATTTCAAATAAATCCATTTCAAATGGAAATGCAAAATGGGTATTTTCCATTTTGCATTTTAAATGCTTTTCTAAAAACCATTTTGCATTTTGCATTTTAAATGCTTTTCTCAATGCATTTTCCATTTTAAATACTTTTTTGCAACATTCTTCCTACTATCTCCACTTATCTTTTTTTCATAAGCCCCAAATATCAGTCGGTCCTCAACCTCGCTATGAGAGATAATTTACATTTGTCAAGTTGCTCCCTGGTAGGAGCCCTGGCAATTGAGTGATACCATTACAAAAAATACTGATTCAAATACTGAACATGGGGCCATGACGCTGTAATATTAAATGTTAGATAGCAGTTTCTATGTTTTTACTTTGATAACATTAGTCCCGCGCAAATTTTTTGTGGTTTCATAATCTGTAGTCGTGGTGTTTTTGGATTTACCATCATGTAATATGTTTGTTCTACATTGATGTCCATTATTAAATGACAAAGTTGTTTTTACACAATACATATCAGTATGTATGATTTGTTATTCCACAAGTTGCTTGTTCTACATTGATGTCCATTATTAAAGGACAAAGTTGTTTTTACACACTACATATCAGTATGTATGATTTGTTATTCCACAAGTCGCTTGTTCTACATTGATGTCCATTATTAAATGACAAAATTGTTTAAAAATTCTATAATTATTTTAATTGTTTGACCTGAGAAACCATTTTGCATTTTCAATGCATTTTGAAAATAGGTATTTTGCATTTTGCATTTGAAATGATTTTCTAAAAACCATTTTGCATTTTGCATTTTCAAATGGAAAAGTTTTGACCCATTTCCATTTTGCATTTCAAATGGTTTTGGGTACCCATTTTGCACATCTCTGATTCCTATACAACTAATGTATCAAATTACACTAAACCTCCATACAAAACGTATAAACGAAAGAAAGCTAACGAAATATAACAGCAATCATTTTACGTTTCCTATAATAAAATACATCGAAAGTGCCGTAAAAAAGTTTACCTAAAACCAAAACAGATTTAGAGAAAAGGTCACTTTTACCTGATTAAGAAGAGTCTCCAACAATGACCGAACTTTGCCCCTTTTTATTCTTGTTTCAAATTTAACTTTTACTTCGTCACGCTTCCGGATTCGTTTACGTTCTTTGGGTCAAAAATCTGTCTGGAAATCATCTAAGGATTCATTCATTTCAAAGAAAACTACAAAAAGGTGACATCATTAGCATGAAGAAGACGTCGTCTTTAGTGGTTTTAATTGAACATTTATATGCGTGAGCGTATTTTACTTGTTTAAAATGTTGTTTTACTTGTTTTCAGGATCGTATGTATGAGGAATGCTGTCACGGAATTGTTGGAGACGATGTGGGTCAATGGTGCTTCGGGGCAAATCCGAATGCGTACGAAGATAGCCGATGTTTGCCGAACGGACTTGACCGAATTAAGCTCGGACGGAAATGTCCGGGCCGCCCTACAAACCAGAGGTAAAAAAACTCTCCGCTGAAGAATTGTACAAATTAAAAACGGGTTTCTGTGTAGTCGTCTTAGATAGCAATTATTTGAATATTTACGATGCTCGTTCCCATGAAGATGTGAAGTGTATGTAGGTTTATCTATTACTATAGAAATAGGTGTAATTAACTGTACTGATTGGGAGAGCAAGCAGAGAAGCCTTTAAAATGTGGATATCCATAGCGCGTTCTCTAAATACCCCAGACAGGTTGAATAATCTAGAAGTTCTTAAGTGCCAGAGATAATTGAGAATACTTTATTATTATCTTGGTCACAACATGTGCAGCCATAAATATAAGATTACCAAATCAAATTCAATTTGTTATTTTCAAAAGATTACAAAATCGTCTATTTTATATATAAGTATAAACAGTGGGTATTCATTGATGCTAAATATCTCGATATCCGAATTGATTCTTTTGAATAGCAAGATTGATCTCCCCACTGTCATGACTATTGGCAAGTCTGCAGGCTGGGAGATAAGAATAGTTGCTGTTGATGACGGAGATAACCATCAGGAACGTGAAATGTATGCCGAAGATAGCCGAGTTTTCAAAGCAATCACGAATATCTTCTGATGGTTCATTTCGAGCATACCCAAAAGAAAGTCAGTAGGATAGAGCAACGGGTAGTAGTCACACTCTCCCATGTAGAAAATTCTTCTAAACTCTCTTCAATACGAGGGAATACTTTACCTGGTGTGTACTTCAAATTACCGACCTACTCAAGTCTACTCCTTACAAAGAATTGAGTAAACGTAATTTCCAGGGCGAGACAGATGGAAGACGTGTTAGATAAGATACCGCATAAGTACAATTTGGCTGATCTTTTGCGTTTGCTTCCTCTTACAACTTACAACATGGATATTTTCAACAGTTCAGCATTCAGTTTCATCCCTATACCTTCTTTAAACGAACCTCCGCACAGCATTCCTAAATATATCACACACCAAGAGAAAAATCTCAGGAGTTCCTTTATGCAGTTACATTAAAACATCATCTTGCAAGCACATTTACGGAAAGTTTTAAAAGTTGTAATAGAAACATGCTTTAGTATGAACGCGGATATATCCGTAATAAGGCCTGTATCACTTCAGGAACTCTCCAAGTTTGTAAATATTTAAGTTGAGTTCATTAAATGCTAGCTAATTGATTAGATTGACCTTCATCAGTTAAATCTATCAAGAGAAACTGTCATTTGGTTTACATCTTTGAAACCTAGTCTAGACAACAAGGCCTCATTTACACAAACATTTTGATGACTAAATAAAATTTTATTGGTCTTATTTGTTGAAAAGAGACGCACGTCATGTTAGTGCTACGCACCTGACGCAGATCCGGCATCGCCCCACCTTACCCCACCCCACTTAACCGCACCTTATCCGACATACCTCACCTCGCCTTACCTCAATTCACTGTCTCTTGTCCAAACATACTTTGACTGGTTTTTAAGTGGTGAAAGAGGCTGCGAAATAGGTGAAAAGAAAAAAAATGCCATCTACTGTCTAAATAAGATGACATTTATTATTATTACTTTATTAATGTCCTTTTTATAGGGTTTTACATATGAATAGTAAAAATTTTGTACTAATACGGTACATATTTATTAAACTGTGGATCAGTCTGTCTGTACAGATAGATAAAAAAATAGCGCATGTTGCTTTTATGTCCAACAGATGTCACTGTTTTAACAAAGCCTCTTTTTACCTGTCACAGGTGATATCTATATAATATAGGTATATAAAAAACACACGTATTCGAATGTAACGTTGGGACAAAATTTCAAAGCAATCAGTGAAGAATTTTCGGAGGTTTAAGATTTTTAATGAAAAAATATTATATTTTTATTTATATAGATAACTAAACTGCATTATTAACAATTTTTTGTATTTGTTAAAGTGATAAGATGTCCACTGACTTGGTATAATTATTTCCATTAGTAAATGTTCTGCGCAATGAGGAATACATATGGTAGTTAGTCCCACCATTTCTGAACTGAAATAAATTATGACTTCTATTATTACACAGTGGAATCCTGCTTAAAAGTTTATGAAAGCATTTGAAAGCTTTGGAAAGTTTATCAGTGCAGACAATTCTAAAACAAGGATATTGGTCTACAATACCACTGTAGCATCCCATCTAAATTATTGTACAAGTGTAATATTTCTAAGTAACAAAACCCAAATTAAGAGAATGGAAGTAATCCAGAACAGAAGCATGAGGTCAATACTGTGTTGTAGCAGGTACACCAGAATAAAAACCATGCAACGTCAACTCAATATTTTAAGTGTGTGGCAACGATTAGTTTATAATACCTTAGTGTTTATTTATAAGCTAAAAAATAAAATGTTACCTGACTATATGTCAAAGAATGTTAGAATTAATAGTGCAGTTAATTTATATCCTACGAGAAACTGCAACGATTTTAGGCTTCCTAAAACACACTTATCAGAAACACAAAACAATATTTATTATAAAGGTTTTAAAATGTTCAATGAACTCCCGGTAATTGTTAAGGAAGCTAAAAGTCTTGCAGTTTTTCGTGGATTATGTCTCAATGTTGTGAAATCTAAATTTTAGTATGTAAGAAGTAAATAATATTGTAGTAGTCATAGAAAATAATATATTAGGTATAAGATGTAAACTCTTATAACTAAATAAAATATACATTAAAAAAAAAAAAATTCTAGAGTATCAAATGCATCATTTAGAATTTTATATAGAAATACTAAGACAGTTGATAGAATGTCCATTTTTACGTAGAAAACGTAAGAATGTATTTAGTATTCTTTCAATAGCTTGTACATGCATATTGCAATGTGGGTTCCAGACGAGAGAATTGTACTCAAGTTGACAAAGGTAAAATATAACATAAAAACCACCTTTAAAACATGCAATATCAAATAATCTTTTATTCATGTACGGAAAATTTGTATTCCAACGTAAATTACTCGGATATGATTTGAGATTTTCACGGCCAAAAATATAATAGTGATTTATTTTTGCATCATTATTATTATTTAAGAAAAATATTCCCGGGTTAACAATAACATGACAATATTTGAAAATCTCCACCAGTACCACCAGAGTAAGCGGAAAATGTTGCTTGTGTTGTGATTGAGGACTTAGCCAGCCGAGGAATTTAACGTACGACGCCTGGCCAATGCTGTCCGAAACGTTAAAGAAAGAGGTAGCGCAACACGGCATAATACCCCCAAAATAAATCACAATGAGTAAATAAACGCTTTTTTAACATGTTTTAAATTAATATTTACATTGAGAACGGAGAAAATAATATTTTACAAAAATACTAATAACTCGCAAATAATTGCCAAAGATGTCTCCAAAATCATGAAAAAATAGATTCATTTTACAGCTTATATTTTATAACTCAAAACAAAAATAAATTATGTACTTTTGAGGAGTATTATATATTTGATTCGTTAAAAAAAATTGGTTGAATATTGTAGCCTCGTATTAAACTGAACTGAACTGAACCTTGTCTGAATTAAACTTACCCCACCCTACGTTGCTTTCGATCTTAATTTACCTTGTTCAACTTCACCCCGCTTCCCCCTTCTTCCTACCACAGATACACTTTACAATTATCATCATTCTCTTCTTCTATTTCCTCCACGTTCCTCCTCTTCTGTGTACGTTCCTCCACTACTCAACACTACCTTCTCGCAGCCAGTTAAATGATCGTACTTCCGTAAGCGACACGATGACCTCGATTCCACGGAATCTTTATACTTTGCAGTCGGTGGTTACATAGCAGTGATGGCAAACCCGTGACACGCGCATAAATGCAATTAAATTTTGTATGGTACGAACGTTGTCCATGAATTTAAGACCATTATTTTTTCAAAAAAAAAAATGTAATTAAATTTTAAGTTTTGATTCCACTGTCGTTTCATTCAAGTCCTCATCGGAATCCAAGCGTTTTCCCAGTGATTTCCATGTTTTCTTAAGGCGATGCACTACGTTGTGTAATATTTTAAATTGAACCGCTATCAATAACAACCCTTACGTAGATGGCGATAAGGTTTTAATTCCCGCTTAACACCATCCGCTTGTTTTGATTTATGCAAGAAACAAAAAGTGCCTTTTATTTTATTTTATCCATGTACAGGCATAAATATTAAATTTTTTTCCGATTTTTTTATAAATTACTTAATTTGCCACATTATACAATAAAATCATAACCGAAAATGGGTTCGTAAGTAGGAGATTTTGAACTTTAAAGCAGTTTTCATAGGTCTTATACATTATTTTTTTCTGTACTTATAAAAAGACTTATCTGAAAAATACTCGATTATTTTAAAGGCCAAGATGTATTCTACTCGCAGTATTTAATTAAAGCATCTGAAACATTTCTAGACCACCAAATTTTCAAACCAAAAACACATGATTTTGCATTACTACGTATGGCATCGTCTTAATCACTAGGAATCAACATCTACTAAGAATGTATCTAAATTTTCACATGTTTTTTGTTGTTGTCTTTAATATTTCTTGGATAACCCAAGTAATTTGATTTTTTTTTATCCAATTTGTCTTTTTGCCTTTTATAACAATGGTTTTAGATTTGCCTATGTCACTGTTAGGTGGTATTCTGCTCAATGGTCGAACATAAACAGAATTGACAAAATTAAGTGATTGATAACCGGATCTTAGATAATTTGGACGTAGAGCGGATGAACAAAAAAGGAGTGTCAGAAGAAAATATTTCGAGCAAGAGAATGTGAACAAAAAAATTGGAAACAGATTTATTAAAAATCTCTTGAAATTATTCGTAATTCGGTTAAAAATGGGATTGCAGGCCGTTTCCTGATAAACTTTTAGCACATTCCTGATATATCGGAACACGTGTACACATGCACCTGCACCATGCCTTGATTATATATAATGATGAAATGTGAAAATATTATAATTTTTATTAATACGTGTTCCGACATTGAATTCCTCTTTTACTAAAAGTTTAACTGAAAAGTTCTATCTGCCAATGCTTTAGTTGCATTAAAAGATATACTGAGAATTTTTTCATGCCTATAACATATTAAATAGCAGAACAAAACGTGTTTTTAATTATTTTCGGAGCTTACTTTGCGATTTTTTTTTCTATCTAAGGAAATTTCATATAATTAACGTTTCGGCATAATGAATTTATAGATATTGTCTTCAATAATAACATATATTATTTTGGAACTAAAAAACGAGAGTTAACGAGAAACTTGTTATAAATCGGTAGAAAATGTGTATGCGGGGGTTAATGAAATTAGCAATATGTTTTATCCGTGTACAAACAGAGGGTGAAATTCAACACACCTATAAAAAGTAATATAAATTCATAAAAAGTGATGAAACAAAATCCAGATAAAATAAGTTATGAAAGCTATCGGTTAGGTTTATAGGTTAGTTTTTTCCTCGCTTTTAATTACTATATCACTTTTTAAAGATGTGTTGAAATTTCTTTGTCTTGAGTTATCGTGATATAATTTTATTTATTTGTTATTTGTCGTGTTATTCTTTGACACACTTCAAAATAATGGTTTGCGATCTCTGATATACAGGCACTAGGGTATCTGCGGTCGCTTTGGAGGCAAGCAAGAAATAATGAATAAATGCAGGAATACGTAATTAATTTATTTAAAAAAAAACTATTGTCAAGCGCCTCACTTCTAACATGTATTCTTGTAGTGCCCTTCGCGTGCTTAGGATATTTCGAAATCATAATTGGAACATGAATTCAGATTAAAAAAATAATTGTAAAAATAACGAGTGACTCAAAACAATGAGATATCTCGATTGTTTGAAGAGCCAATATGAATTAGATTTATAAAACTGGGTAGAAGATAGCAAATCACTCAAAAGGCTTATGTGTAATAATCCTGCAGGATATAGGAGTTTTCGAAGACCTAAACTTAGGTAGCTGAAAGACAACAATGTATCCTTTGGCATAATTAGATAATTGTTTATAATTAATCAGAAAGACCCAAAGAACTAAAATTAAAGACATTAAAAAGAGGAAGAGAAAAAGGTGACTTGATTTAAACTTTCAAAATTTAATCTGAACATTGTAGTTACCCTGGTATTGAAGAAATCTTCAAAACCAACACAAATACCGAGTTAACAAAACTGTATTACTTATATTTATGTCATGTAAAAGCCATATTATAAATAAATAAATGTAAATCTTCGTTGTTACTAAAAAAAAGTACACACCTTTTGCATTCAATCCTAGGAAACATTTACTTTCAAATAGGGTATTGGAAGCATTGAACAAACTTCTACAATAATAATATTCATCGATTTAGGCTCGTTTAAAATCAATTTACACCTCCATTTGGAGAGAATGAAGAGCTGTGATTGTGTAATCATATACAGCCCATCAGTAGAATGCTGCCTGCTTATTGATTAATAATAATAATTAATTGAAGGGAGTGACAAGAGACCGTTGAGAGTCGAGACGTTTCCAAGAGACTATAGCATCAATAAAGACGAATGTGACACAAATTAGAGAAGTGTAAATACTATAGAAGTATTAAAAATAGTTGGTCCCATATTCTAGTTGGACAAGTCTGGCTATATACTCGTAAGTATATATTAACAAGGTACGGTATTATATATTACGTCATTGGTTGTAAAAGAAAAGCAAATGTTGTAGTAAAATAGGGGACATTTTAGGAAGCTCTACGTCCAAAACTGGAAGCAAGATGGCTTATGGAGAAGATTGAATAGAGTAATTATTTGAATCCATTCTTACGGTGTTGTTAATTCAATGCACGACTTAAGTTTTCAAGATGACTTGAGATTGATGGCTGGCAGTCTGGAAGCATTCAAAGTCTGCATAGAATATTCAAGAATTTTAAGCTTTAAGCCACTGTATTTTAACGCAGGTGGTTATAATAGTACTTTGAAGTATTTTGTGGTTGGAAGAGTCAGGTGGAACGGTTTCACTGGTGCATTCTTTGCACGCATGGGTGCACAAGACAAAAGGGACACAGGGAATTAAATAAAACACACGGAAAAGTAACCATTGTTGTTTTTGTTATTGTTAGTTTAATTCTGGAGTGACCACTAACGAAATGCATAAAGATGGACTCAGATTTAACAATTTTACAACCCGAAACTTTTGGTTCTTAGTTCTGTGAAATATTTGAGGGACTTGATGATTTAATCATTTGGGACACTGACTCTATAACAGAAACAACGTCGATTGTTTTGTATACTACACTTTTTCTACTATTCATTTCATGTAGCATCATAAAATCCACATCGTCACTATTAAAAAAATACATTATGTCGACATTAACTCAACTCTGTATCCTATTTCAGTGCAAAGATAATGCTTTGAGTCTCATCGGGCATCCCCGACTTCTTCTACTATTCAAACCGATCTCTAAATACTCCTTACACTAATAAGAACAAATTTTGAGATTTTCTACGAAATCGGTGCAGTAGTTTTTGAGTCTGTACGGGACAAACAAACCAAAAAATATATAATTTTTATATACAGGGTTTTCCAATAAGAGGTGTTATTTTGAATAGCCCGCTATTTCAGTAGATGTTACTTTTGAAGCTGTCATTTTTTGACATTTGACAAGTAGAAACTACGTCATTTTTTATTTATTTTTTTATTGTTGCTACATTATTTTACAATATTTATATTCTAATTCAGTAATGTTGGCCTCACTGGGTTGTTTACCCGTGCTGAGGCCCCCATTTTATAATGTAAGAATTTATACATTTAAAAATAAAACAACATTAAAATAAAGATAAATTTAAACTAAAAATAAAGCTTAAAAATTAAAATATAATTATCACACTAAAAGAAAAATATTAAAAGAGAATGGAAATCGGCATTTATAATGATTTATGTGTTTGTGCGTGTTGCGTGTTTTATATATTTTTTGTGTTGTGTGTATATGTTTTATTCTTTTATGTCATGGAATTTTGGTAATATTGTCTTTTTTGTTCTTTAATCCATTTTTTTATTTTGTGTTTGAATTTATTTTTATTTTCCTCAATTTTTGTTTCAAGTGGAACACTGTTGAATGCTTTAATAGCGTAGTATTTATGGTGTCTTTGTCCAAAGGTAGTGTTTACCGTCGGAGTTTTTATGTTTTCTTTGTACGCTTATCTGACCGGTCTATTAGTGATATTTTGTGTTTGTTGGGGTTTGTTTTTTTGGTCGAAAATGTAGTTTAGTAGTGTTTTAACATATAATTGGCGTATATCAAGTACGTCACAGCTTTTAAATATTAAAAAATTAATAAAAATGGAACAATAAATGCTTCAACAACGCATTTAAATTATTAAAATTCACTTGAGTGAATCAAATGCAAATAATCTTGAGTGATGAGGCCCATTTCCACCTCGGTTGCTTCGTCAATAAGCAAAATTTTCATATCTGGAGCTCGGAAAACCCAAGAGTTATTGTTGAAAAGCCTCTTTATCATCAACGTGTGACTGTTTGGTTCAGTTTATGGTCCGGCGGAGTCATTGGACCTTACTTTTTTGAAAATGAGGCTCGAGCAATAGTTACGGTGAATGGATTGCGCTATCGAGAGATGATTAATGATTTTTTATGGCCGTAATTAGATTGTATTAATCTGGACTACGTTTACTTTCAACAAGACGGTGCTACGTGCCACACAAGCAACGAAACCATTGATCTTTTACGATTGAATATCAAAATAACACCTCTTATTGTAAAATCCTTTACATACATATATAAAAAAATTATAATGAAATAACAGGATACGTCGATATGACCGACTGCCTTAAAAATATATATAACAATGACAAGAAATGTGAATTTCAAAGATACGAAACTTCAAAAGGTTTTAAATCATTTTCTTTGTCTTCATCATTATCTTATACCAAAATTGTTTTGCAATGTTTTGTAACATTCTTTTAACGGATTATACGTTTCCTTTTTCTAAAAGTTCAAGCAGATTTATTGAACTTAGTGATATCATGTTTAGATTCAAAGTTCATGTTGAAATGTTAAACGCTGTAACATTTTGATTTGGTATAATCTGTATCATGATTTAATGACAAAACAACTTTATGATGGCGAGAAAATATGTATTTTGATTTGGTGATGCAATAAAAAAAATCTAAGGTAATTTTTTTTACTAAAGCGTATTAATATCAGGTTATCTGGAAAACTCGATTCAGATAGCGCTATGTCGTTGGATATCATTTGTATGATATGACAGATGGCGCTATGTCGTTGGATATCATTTGTATGATATGACAGATGGCGCCATGTCGTTGGATATCATTTGTATGATATGACAGATGGCGCTATGTCGTTGGATATCATTTGTATGATATTACAGATGGCGCTATGTCGTTGGATATCATTTGTATGATATGACAGATGGCGCCATGTCGTTGGATATCATTTGTATGATATGACAGATGGCGCCATGTCGTTGGATATCATTTGTATGATATGACAGATGGCGCTATGTCGTTGGATATCATTTGTATGATATGACAGATGGCGCTATGTCGTTGGATATCATGTGTATGATATGACAGCTATGTGATAATATTTATAAAGGAAGACTTAATTTGTTTATAACCACAATCTATTTCGATTTTCAATTTTTAATTTAGAATTAACAGCACAAGTCACATTTCCATAAATTATATATTATTGACAGTCGTAGCACAATATATGTAGAAAGAAGAAAGAAAAGAAAAATTATATAAGTAAACGAGACAAAATAAATAAAAATATACACTAGAACAAAGTTAACAAACTAAATGAAGAAACATAAATCCTATTATGCAGCGATCTCGGTAAAATATGCACTGATAAAATGTTTAATTAATACTGCATTATACTTAAATACAGACATATTAAAAACATCAGCTAACATAGCATTAGCGTTGCCAATGATGTGTAATATATTTATAATAGAACTGTAGCCTGAAATCGTAGTATACTTGTCTCTATAGGGATAGATAATTAATAGGGAACTGAACTCGTTTTGAAATAGTGCTTATTTATATTTATATCGCTGTTGAAATATCTTTCTATAAAATTATAACAGATTCCAAAGACATCACCGAGTTTTCTCAAATGTGTATTGCAAAAACGAGATTTTTATATTGTTTTTTTTTTTATATTTGCATTTTCAACATTTTTCTTAACTGTTCAGCACTACGGATGGGATGTTTCAAAGAATTTGAACAATTCTTCAAATTACAAAGTTAATTTTTAATTACTGTGAAAGATTTTTAAAGTTATATTATTATTTCGGTTCTATCTAGCCTACAATGATATAATGAGAATTTGAATAGGATTTTCACAGAACCCGAAAATGAGCGTTTAAATTTGATTAATTTTTTAAATTCTATGAAACAACCAATCTTAAGTGTTGAACGGTTAAAAAAATGATGAAAATGCAAATATAAAAAAACACCAGTATAAAATTATGCCATGCCCTATGGGGATAAATGGACAATACAACATTTAGATATTTGTGTTAAGCTTCTAGATTTGAATATAAAGCGTGGTGTTTTCCCTTTCCAACACTGTTTAGATCATATTTCTCACCATAACTGTGAGAGGGATAGAACGATTTCAATGAGATCATATAACTGTTTTCAAAAGCGAACTAATTAGCCAGAGGGGTTTTAAGTACCCACTTACAAAACTTGTGATTGCAGTGGCAACATTGGTTTGGATTTATTAATTACTAATTGACGTGTCCCGGCGTTGATCGGGGACTTATGAATGGTATTCTCGTTAAACCTCTTTCTTCGTGCATCAAGCCTCATTTTACTACACATACTTATTTGATTCGTATCTTCCTCAGGAGTCCCCGAATTTTTCTACCATTTACTTCATATAGTACTGTAGTTATGTTCGGTATTCTTTTTATTAATAAATAACTACGAAATTTGGTTGAAGCGGTTTTTAATAATACATGCGAAAACAATAATTAAACATAGAAAATACAACAAAATGATTTACGAAAGGAAGGTTCGAGAATGTTCCAAAGCGCGTCACGTAGGCAAAATAATTCGATCTCGATTTCGCGGTTGCTGGTACTGTACTGAACATTTCTTTCACATTGTCGCTTACCTAGGTGGAAAATTAAACATTTTTACCAAATCTACATTGTTACCAGTAAAAAAAACTACATTATTTCCACTTTAATTCGACTACATATCTGACTCAGTTAAGATATTATTAGTCTTCCACGGGCGTCACAGGCTTTTTTTTACATCCAAATCACTTTCTAAACACTCCTGGCACTAATAAGAACCAATTTTGAAATTTTCATCACATTCGGATGAATTGCATAGAAACGCGTATGGTACAGACAAAGGAAGATAATTTTTAATATATTTAATAGGAGAGAAAATTAGAAACGTACTTTTTTGGACAAGAGGTCTACTATTCACCGAATTACTAGATAATAAAATAGGTTATACATTGATTGACAAGTAGTAGTTAGGTAATAATTGCAAATTGTTGTAATTAATAGTTTGAATTTGTAAGTAATATTGATAGCTATAGGCAATTAGTTTACTCTGGTCAATTAGTTGCATATTTTAACAAGGCCGATCGCTCATTATTATATAACCAATCATTACTGTGTAATATTAACTAAACTGATTGATTTTTTAAATGTAATGATCGATGACCATTCATGTTTCATCATCGTTGCTTATCTTTTTAGACTAGTAATTTAATATAACGCAATTTTTCCGTGATAAAATCCGTATTCCCTGTTCAAGGTTGATTAAAGCAGCATGAGAACGAATCGTTTCTCGGACTAACTCATATGTATAACTCAACTGGTTAACTAACTCGTTTTTTCATCTTCAAGACCGGCATTTATACCTTATCCAGCCTTACAACGCTGCCTAACCAGATGGTGACATAGTTCCCTCGTCTTTACACCGTATTAACTTGTAAAGAGACCCATAAAAAAATATTACAAAAAATAATGAACACGAATTGTAAAACGAACTGTCTGCATCGGTTTTTCCTCCCGCCTTTAACCCCCAACAGCCCTTTACTTTACCCGCTTCAGAACGTCACCCAACTGGGTGGTGATATGTATCCCCGATTGTTATGTCTGGGCGAGTGTGGATGAGTGCAAGCGAGATCGAATGCTTGCAAGTTTTTATAAAAGGCGATGCACGTTAGTTGTGCGCCCTCTTTTGTTACAAGCAGCTCCCCAATAAATATCAGTACATGATCAAGTATCATTATTGTGTACCACCTTCACCCGCTACAATAATACTCAGCCTTTACACCACATTGGCACGAGCTACATATGGCATACATTACACCGATATAGTTGTAGTTTACAGTTGAGTTCTAGCATGATTTTCTGCTCTTTCTAATATTCTTTTGTATATATGTATACAGGGTGTATCTACACGTACCCGACGAACTTTAACCAGCTTTTCCTTAGCACATTTGGAGTAAAAAATGTTATGGGCACTTTGCTGTCCGGTAACATTTTTTTTCAATTAAAAACAAAAAATGATAAAAAAATCCACACTCCGTCACTGTCATTGGCATTGTTTCTCGTGTTCAACAGCTGTTATTAGCAAGTGTGTCAAAAAGCGTGTTCGGTCTTTCATACACACTAAATGATAATAGCTAAAAATGAGACGAATGGTGCCATGCCATTTCGTTGTGATCGTAAAAGCGCGCTAATGTAGGTACGTACGTATATTATTCAACGAAAATCGAATAAAATATTGCCAGGTGGGTTTTCAAACTTTGACAAAGGATAAAAAATACAAAAGGTGGTGACATGTGGTGAAAATATGAATTTTTTTTTATTAAAAAAAATGTTACAGGACAGCAAAGTGCCCATAAAATTTTTTACTCCAAATGTGCTAAGGAATAGCTGGTTAAAGTTTGTCGGGTACGTGCCGATACACCCTGTATAATATGTGTAACGCTTACTTTGAGTCACATTATATACACTTGTTTTACCTCCCTTTCTTAATTTGTAATTCGGTCATAGGTGGTACCACCTATTTCAACCAACGCATAGCACTTCTTACAACTAGGAAGTAATAGAACGCCAAGCTCCAACTGATGCAACATAGATAGATACATCTTCTATAATTTAGGAGTTACGACCATGAACCAAGAAGGTCTAAAATTTACAATTTAGATTATAAACAAATCGTATTTATCAACCTTGATTCTTTATAGGTAGATGGTCAGTTGGTACATTTAATAAACGTGGGAATTGAGGAACAGAGTTCTACATCTCATCTCTAAATAATATAAAATAAAGTCGCTATCAGCGTCTGTCTGTTTGTGTGCTTAGTTCTTCTAAACTACGCAACGGATTTCTATAGGGTTTTCGTTATATTTTAGAAAATTTCTTCCGAAAGGTTTACATATATGATACGTGCAAATTATATTTATAGAAAGTAGAAAAAAGTCGATGTTTTATGTGCATAATCAAATATATATTTTCGTGCACTACATTGCTAACGTAGGCTAAACCTTATGAGATACGTGAAAATAATGTACTACGGAGTTGTATATCTTAAAAAGGCCTACAAAAAAGTGAGCCGTGGAATATGTCTATATCTTTAGGATAACCCCTAGCAACGCCGGACATGTCAGCTAGTATATATATATATAAATGAATGTTTCTTTGTTTGTGCACTATATACTCCAAAACTATTGGTCCTATTTCGCTGAAAATTTCAAGGTTTGTTCTTATAGGTGCCTAGAGTGTTTAGAGAGTAGTTTGAATTGTAGGAGAAGTCGGAGACGACCGTGGAAGACTTTACACACTGTCGCAGCACTCGATTAAGTTACGGAGTTGAATCACCTTTCCGACAAAACATAATAAATCCTTGTTCTCTAACTTAGCGGTATAGTATTTTTTTTTTATAGTTAATACCTCACAAGAGTCCCAACTGCTCCCGTCTGGAGCCAGTGAGACTATGGCATCCCCAATTGGGGGATGTTGTGAGGCTGAAGGTAAGTAGGGAAGGGAAAGAGGAAGATGGGGAAGTACCTGGCTATTCAGATCTAGTCACTAAACACGGCTAAAGCCATTTGGAGCAACGTTTCAATTCTGAATGGTGGTCTTACACCAGGGCGATACTGGTAGTATCTTTCACTCTGGAACGTGCCGCAAATATAGGTACTATATATTATTTTAATTAATTAATTGTGAAATAACACAAATCAATCAAATAAAATTTATTTGCGCACGCCGGGTTCGAACCCGCGACCTTCGGAATGGCAGTCCAATGCGTTACCACTGGACTATGCCGGCCGTCATATGTAAATAGTATGTAAATAATTAATTAGTGTAATCTATTTACTAGTAATTTCTCAAAATTTTCAACTGCTTATAATTCTCTAACTTCTCCATCCTCTTCTTGCAACCCAAAATAGCCATACATCATTTTTCTTTTTTATATTATAGTATAGATTATAGATTATGTATAGATTCTATGTCCGCAAACTGTAAAATTCACCCGCCATAACACAGGGTCATCCCTAGCATGGAGGGTGAAAAATCACAAAAAACCACATGTACTCTCTTAATCATGTATCAATAAAATAAATAAATAAATAAATAAATAAAATAAATTAGAAACGATATAATAGAGTTTTTTAAGTAACAAATTGGTATACTGTTATGAATGGTATAAATAGTCAGGAACCTCCGAAGAAGACTTAACGCATTATCGCTGAACTGAATTGAGATTCGGAGTTGAATTACAGTCGATATAATTTAGTGTTTTAACAGCAACAATGTGAATTTAATGATACTACAAGAAGTGAATGGTATCGAATGTCTGGGACGGCCGAAGAATCATATTATTAATGAGGCGTACGCAATGAACGAAGGGGCGTACAGAGAATATATGACCTGGAAGTGAATGGATGAAGAATTCGAGGACGCCTTAAAAAGATAAAACTTTTTTTTTTAAATTATAAATATTTTAGTCATTTGTACATCGAAGTTTACAAATGTCTATTTTGTTATTAATTACATACATACATTAAAAAAACGCATGTTCTTTAAATTAATATAGCTCCAATAATCTAGGTTAAATCTATCAACTTTTGCAGACTTTGTGATTTGCAAATAGAAAATAATTTTGACTATGAAAATTACAGGTATTGAACAGTTAAATAGCTGAAATTATATATTTTTTAAATCATTTTTTAATCTAACTTATAATATTTAATTGCATCTGCGTAATATATATAATTAAATATTACTTATGCGAATTACGTAGGGGTACGAAGTCGTAAGAGACAATATAATATAATAACAACCTGTGTTCAAGACCTTGAATATATAATCAATTCGTTTTGACTTCCGTGAAATTTTCGCTTCGCTCAAGTAAATGCTAAGAAATAACGTTTTCAAGGTTAGATGGGTGATATTTAAAAAGTAATAAATGTCCATCTTGAGTTAATTATTGGTCATTTTTGTTGTATATTTAAATAAAGGAAATGTACTAGTTTTACTAATCGTTTCGTTTACTTGTTTAATTGTATTAAATTTAGTTTTACATGACGTTTGGTAACTTGTGGAAACATTTGTGGAGGTACTAATAATTTTTTTTTTTAAAGTTTGATTTTTATTTTTATGTTACACGGCACAAGTCCCAACTGCCCGGAGTAAGTGTAACTATGCGATCCCCACTTGGGAACAGTAGTGATTGGAATTATCTGTCTTTCAGTGACCGGATAAATCATCAAAATGATAATTCATCACATCTTTAAAAAGTTATATAAAGTCATGGATAGTGATGAAACAAAAAATGTATTACCTGGGTTATGTAGGTTAGGTTAGGCTAGGTTTAATTTTTTTTTTGTTCATCGTTTCTAATGATTTTATATCACTGTGTTGAATTATCATGGAACCCTGTCTTTCAGATCTTGTTATACGAAAAAAAATAAGAATTGCTAATTTATTAAGAATCTCTTCAAGTCATTGGTACTTTGGTTAAAAGCGGGATTGCAGGCCTTAAAGAATGAATAAACAGGTTTCCTGATAAACTTTTAGTAAAATACAAATACGTTATCTCAATGTCGGAGCACGTGTTACTGAAAATCCTAAATTTACACATTTCTAAAAGTAATCAGGAAAAGACCTGCAATCCGGTTTCAGATCCAATCCGTAATCAGATTACCAACAATTTGAAAAGATTTTTAACAAATTCAAAACTCCTTGTAAATAAATTTACATGAAATCTTTATTTTAGATAATTAAATTTAGGTTACTTCACAAGAGAGATACTGAGAGTATCTTCCATCCATGTATCCTACATTACGCCTACAGCACAAAAATATACATTTTACACATTTTTTTGCCTGGTATGTTACTTCATAATTAAATGAAAGCAAGAAACGTAAGAATACAAAAAAAAACACTTTAATCAACGAACCCGCTTACAGTGTACCTACGACGAAAAAAAGTACAAATCTATTTTAAATATAATAAAACTTATAAACGTATAACTTACCTTGGCATAAAATAACTCCCGCCAGAAGAAAAACCACCAAAATCGCCATGTTTCCCTGGAAAAATTTCCTCCTTTCTGTGGACGCCATATTTGTTTTTATAAATCCTATTCAACTGTCTAAAAAATCACTTTTCACTACCAGTTTCAATAAAAGTCACAATCAATTATTATTATTAACTGTTTCACCGCCCTACGAGCACGAAACATCTTTCGTAACAAATAAAAGTCAACATTTCACTAAATTACCAAAAAAAACACTGAAAAAAATCGAATTTATTCGTTTTCCGCGCACTTTTGACAGCTGGCTCCGATTCAGTGTTGCTATTGCGCAGAAAACCTTTTCCTTAAGGAATTTTCGTCACTTTTTTCACTTGGTAACACTTGTTTGGTCCTCGTTGCGTCTTCTTTGAGTAGGAACCTGCGAATGAGAAGAAATACGTTATTTTCGATTATCAGGTTTTGTAAATGTAGGTGGATATACTTGAAGTTCGTGCGGCCAGCGAATTGAGTGAAAGTTGGCCTGGGGACAAATAAATAACACGTATTCATGTGTGGATATGTGTAAAGGTTATAAGTTATAAGCTGTTATACCCAAGCATTGACAGAACATGTGCCGGATTGGCTTTATCACCACAAAAAATGACCTTTTTAAAGTTAGTAGGTTTGTTTATTATTATGTATAGGAGAAGGGGAAGAAAATGGTTGGTCTAAGTCAAAGTAACCAATCGTTCTTCTTCTTGGGCAAACCCAAATCAGCAGAAGAAGAGGAAGCAGGGGTAGGCATAGAGTACGGACCGCAAATCATCTCGGTCTTAGCACACACTCCTTGCCTCATTCACATTCATACTCGTCACATACAAACTCTTCTATTATTCTGACTCTTGACATGGCCCGACTCAAGTATCTGATTCACTTGATGGTATCATGTCTTCCTCGGATGTCCCCGAATTCTCCGACCATTCACATTTGCGTCATATATTCTCCTCACAATCCTTTCTTTGTTCATTTGCTCTACGTGCCGCAACCATCTGAGCGTTCCTTTCTTAATCTTACTCATTACGTTCACTTCAGTCTTGCATTCTTTGCATTTCTCCACATTTCTCACACGATAAATGCGAAACCTTATAACCTGTATGTAATATTCAATGTTATAGTCAAATTCTAATAAAAATCAGTTATTATTGCTGTTTAGAGCTTTGAGATATACTTCAATCCATAATTCGAAGTTTTAAGTAGTAATATTAAAACGGGATTGCAGGCCGTTTCCTCAAGATCTTTTAGTAAATTATTAACATATCAGAACACGAGCTGATGCAACTGCGTTTGTCTTGATAATACATAATGACGAAATGCGAAAATATTAGAATTTTCATGTAACACGTGTTCCGATTTCGTGATTATACGTCCGTATCTTACCAAAAGTTTGTCAGGAAACCTGTCAATTCACTCGTGAAGGGCCTGCGACCTCGTTTTAACTGAATTTATTCTAATTTGAAGATATTCTTAATAAATTAGCAAAACTCATTTTTCTCCGTTTATAAAATCTAAAATCTAAATATATAAAGAATCAGCCAGCGTATGTTTGTGCTCGCAAAACAAATTTGATCAAAGTTTGTTTTTATTAGTTACATGAGTGATTAGATAGTGGTTTTTATGGTAAAGGGTTTTATAATAAGAGGTGTTATTTTGGATAGCCCGCTATTTCGGTAGATGTTACTTTTGAAGCTGTCATTTTTTGACATTTGACAAGTAAAAACTACGCTTTTAATAAAAATGGAACGATACACGCTTCAACAAGCATTGAAATTATTAAAATTCACTTTAGTGAATCAAATGCAAATCATCTTGATTGATGAGGCCCATTTCCACCTCGGTGGCTTCGTCAAAAAGCAAAATCGTCGCATCTGGTGCTCGGAAAACCCAAAAATTATTGTTGAAAAGCCTCTTTATCCTCAAAAGATGACTGTTTCGTGCGATTTATGGTCCGGCGGAGTCATTGGACCTTACTTTTTTGAAAATGAGGCTGGCGAAACAGTTACCGTGAATGGATTGCGCTATCGAGAGATGATTAATGATTTTTTAATGGCTGGAATTGGATGGTATTGATCTGAACAACGTTTACTTTCAACGAGACGGCGTTACGTGCCACACAAGCAACAAAACCATTGATCTTTTACAATTGAATATAAAATTAACACCTCTTATTGGAAAACCCTGTAGAATAGGTCTGGGATGCCATATCGCAATATCTTTGCACCGGAATGTGTCGAGTTAAAGTCGAAAGTCGAGTGTAATGTAATTTTTTAACAGTAACGTTGTGGTATACAGTATTGAATGGTGGAAGAAGTTGGAGACGCCAGAGAAAGACATAAGCAATAGCGAAGCATTTCGGGGTTCACTTTATAGATTATTTTATCAATATCGATTCCTTGCAACAAGAGCAAATAGTGTTGTCTCAATCTAAAATACTTTCATTTGCGATATATTGCCACTCGTAAGTTTCACTGACATACATAAAGCATCACGGATCTCACATTAAAGCAAACGAGTCACTTCAAACATCGAAAATATCTTTAACAAATTATGATGACTTCAGCATCATCAAACATCATCCTAAAAAGTAGAAATCTGTTTTTTAATGTAGCGAAAAAGACTCGAAATGTGAGTTATACTGTTGTGAAAACTGTATTGATTTTTTTGGTTAGAATTTTCGGCAAAACATTTCAGCTCGAAACCTTATTTCAATCACGAACAGAGGCAGAGATTTAGAAAAGAACAAGAAATTTTGCATTTTTTCTTATTTTTGATTATTAACAATAATCCTCAAAGCTTTTTAGGTCGTGGTGGAAATGATACCTGAAAATAGTTGCGTTGGTCTAAAAAATACCAGCCAGAAAAGTGTTTTCACTGCTATACAAACGAATTTTCTGCTTGAAGTAAGATAGTTTGAAAATCATGAAAATGCCTGGTTTTTTAATGGAAGAGAAAAAAAGCTAGTGAGGTTCATATACATTTAAAAAAAACACCGATTCGTATATCGGTTTATCGACATAATTATACGTAAAAACTATTTAAAGCAGACTTAAATGCCCTGTGATTGGTCGGCGAATTTTGACAGAACTTAGAACGCTCTCTTACGGGTCTGCCGGTCGGCAGACTATTTCTCGCGATGTTGTGATGCGTGCCCTCGCACACGAATCACCATACATAACATTATTTCAAAAGTGTTCCATGTTTTTCTGAATTCTTGTTAATTATTATTTAATGAAATAAATTAAAACACTTTGTTTTTATCACGATAATCTTCATGGAAATATGTTTAAGATAGTGTTATTCACAAAATTAATTTGATTATTAATAATATTTAAATTTCTATCGACATTTTTCGTAATTTCTAATATTTCTAAAAAATTTACATCTTTATCTTTATCTAGATCTTTTCTTAGATCTCAGAACATATTTCCATTTTAATTTTTTGTCTTTGATCTTCTAAGCTCCTCCATTTTCCACCTCTTTCCCTCCTTTACTTTCATTACTACCCACGCCTTTTTCTATCCTTGATAATTAGTTTTAGTACAATTTATGTCCTGATGAAGAGAACATCGTTCTCGAAACATGTCGATTTAAAAAAAATAAAGATTATCGTGGTAAAAACAAAGTGTTTTAATTTATTTCATTAATAAAATGGTGCCACAAAGTGAATTTGTAAAATTTGACGAAACGATTATTTATTTTTGAATTTGTTGATTTTGTAACGACCAGTGCGAGAATGGCCTTACGCTTGTGACGTCAATCGTACCCCACCAGATCAATATAAAAAAAAAGATATTTAAGTTAAAATTGGAATTCCTTATTAAATATTTTTTCCCTTCTAATATAAACAGATGATCTATTATGCAAGTGTATTACTTATAACTACTTTATTGCAAATAGAATATGTGTCACTAGTTATATAACTCCCTGCTGATCCGGGGAATCAACAGATATTATGCACTGAACTAGTTGTTTACTGCACGCAAAAGGTTAACCACCTACAAAATTACCTGATTATTCTCTCCGGGAGATGATGCATTTAGTTTAAAGTTCATTTAAGCAAGAACAACAAAATACGACAGGTTTCATTTTTCCCATACATGTTTTAGCTTAAGTATTGCTGAAGTATTTTAACCTCCACAACAATTATCCTGATATCTCACTCAAATAAACAAATTTCTCCATGCTCTCTATGATTAAAAAAAAATTGCAAATTTATTAAGAATCTCTTAGATTCATTCGTAATCCCGTTAAAAAGAAGATTGCAGGCCATTGACGAATGAATTGATATGTATCCTGATAAACTTTTAGTAAAATGCCAATGTTTTGTCACGATGTGAGAACACGAGTCCACAAAAATACTAACATTTTCGCATTTTGTAAATTCACGAGTTAAAATATTTTTACGAATTTACTAAAATTTTATAAGTGAATGGCTTGCATTCCTGTTTTTAACCGGATTACCAATAATATGAAGAGTCAATGAGACTATGCCAACCTCGATTCGGTATTTTGCGAGACAAAAGGTAAAGGAAATGAGATGGGGATTAGACAACTATTCCAAATCTAGTCACCAAACACAGCTAAAGCAATTTCAAGCAACGTGAATGGTGGTCTTTCATCATGGCGATACTGAAAGAATTCAGCACACTTGAACGTGCCGCAAATATATCACGTATTTTTTTTAATGAATACAATTTGAAATAACCGAAGTTTACAGAGTAAAATTTACTTCCTCACGCCGGGATTTGAAGCCTCGACTACTGAATTTGAGGTCAATTCATAACCATTCAACCAGAGAGTCCATATAAACAAGATCATGACATTCCAATATTTCAATCAATCGGGAGTATCAAAAAGCGTAGTTTAATTTTTTAGATCCTTATTATTTATGTTTTCTTTTAAAGAAATACACGAGTTTTGTAAGCTTTTTAAAGTCCATGTTTGACCCTTCATATAATATGAATATACAATTATTTTTTAATGATAAACTTATGTTTATAAGACAAGGTTTTTTAAGCGTAGCACAAAAGGATAACAAATTATTATAAGTAATAATTAGTTGCCTGAAATATCAATACAAACTGAATCATTAGAGGCATTATTTTCACTCAGGAGATATTTTTAATTTGTATGGATAATTCAGGAGACTAATTATTGATTATGATAATTTATAAATATATCGTTTATTTCTCCACTGGAACACGTGGATGAGCCCAATAAAGAATAATATGGAACACTCCCAATTTGCCATAATTACTTTGTCATCGATTTTTCCAAATCCGGAGCAGATTATGACGTATCAAAAATAATGTGATAATTATTTACGAGCCTCAGTAACAATAATGCAAATGGAAGTAAGCAATAATTAACTCCTTACCAAGGTCCTCCTTGCAAAAATTACATTACCTTCTCAGTAAAGAAAACGACTTTTTGTGTTTCTACGAAGTACCATTGGGTTTTTAAAGTGACTCAAAAAGTGGTTATTCTCCGATTATATATGATAACTCCAAGAGTTAAGGATGCTAAAAGGCATTACGAAATTACAAGATTATTTGTTGGTCACTACCGTGTACTCGTATTCGTGGTCATTTGCAAATTAATTCACTCTGGGTTATTTTGCGCAGAGTTATCAACATTTAAATAGTGAAAAGTAAATTTTTTAGAATATATATTTTTAAATTATGATAAGTTCATGTTATGAATATTTTCAGGATTTCCAACTTTTTAACTAGGACGGCTTGTTTCACAGAATTTGAACAATTCATCAAATTTAAAAGTTGATTTGCAAATTCTGTGAAGCTTCTATTCAAGTTCTATAATTATATTATTATTGGCCAGTTGCTTCGCAAAACTGAAATCACAACAGAAATTGAATTTAAACTTCACAGAACTTGAAAATCAAATTTGAAATTTGACAAATTGTTCAAATTCTAGAACCCCGCAACGTATATTAATATGGTTTTCTTTATAATTTAGAAAATTTCTTCCAAAAGGTTAACATATATAATACATGTATATTATATTTATATAAAGTAGAGAAAAATATATTTTGAGCACTACATTACTAACGCTGGCTAAACATTATGAGATACATCAATATAATCTACTATGGAATTGTATATCTTAAAAAGGCCGACAGAAAAATCTGTTATTTATTTATTTTGTAAAAAACAAACAGCTTTTACATAATTTACAATGATAGATATAAATATACAAGTTAACTGAAGTCAAGCCACAGAAGTTTCTTATGCTAAAGTTCATTGGAAATGAAGTTTTAATATCTTAAATTAATTTGGTGTTAAAAGGGAGTAGAGGAAGAGGAAAATAGGAAGAGGATAGGAGATGCTCCCGATACATTCCATACTCTCATATTAATAATCGATTAGCATTACTTCATATCGATATTTCTTTAGGTTATTACCAAAAATGTCAATGCTGTAAAATTTTGTATTATATTGTGCACATATACGAGGAATTGGGGAATTTTTTCGAATATTTGTTCTAAACGAGGGTAGATAAAATAAATCAGATTTTCGGGTTGATGTAGACGGAATATGAAGATTTATTAAATTGGTAAGTTTTGGTGAGTCCAGACCATTATTTAGGATTTTAAACAATAAGATTTGATCAAAAATTAGACGTCGTGTTTGGAGGGAGTTAAAATTATGAAATTTAATGGATTTGGTATAATTTGAGAAGTGTAAGTTTAGTTTATAATGTATGTGTTTATCTATCTTTGTATGTATGTCTATCTCCTAAGGATAACCCCTAGTAACGCCGGGTATACGTCAGCTATTATTATACTAAAATAAAGTCGCGATCAGCTTCTTTAAGTTTGTGCGCTAACGGCCGTTCTTCCCAATCCTACTGATCAACTACTGAGCCGAAATTTTGGCTCAACACTGCTCAATCGCACAACTATGCTCTTTCCAACGGAAAAGTGACAACTGAGTGATCAACCAATTTAAGAAAGCCAAACTACTGGATTAAGCTTGCCTCAGTAAATGACTATTTATAAAAAGTGTCAACAGAGTGAAACATATTTGCGAGGCCAAGGCACGGTGGCATTAAAGTCAAGCTAATACTTTATTTTTAACATATTTCATACGCTTAAATATTAAATATCGGTTTAAGTATTAAAGTACTTAAAAAAATATATGCATTAATAATAAATACAATAATTAATTCGTCAATGTTAATTTAGCATTGAAAGTTTTAACTTTGATGTCATTTTATTGTCTATGAAAGTGGGCATGGCCACTTAAGATAATCAATAGTAAAGATGTTTGGAAACAGGCGAATCGAACGTTACTGAATAAATCACTTGGCTGATCGGACCCTGAGATGATCGTTCGAAATGTTGGAAACAATGGCCGTTAGTTCTTCTAAAATATCCAATGAATTTTGATAAGATTTTCACTATCATTTAGAAATTTTCATCCCAAAGGTTTATGTATATAATACATGCATAATTTATTTATATAATGTAGAGAAAAGTCGAGTAACACCGCGTACACATCAGCTAGTTTTCAACTAAATCTATGTTTGGTCGACTGATTCTGACTGAACTTAATTTCGTACAAAAACCACTTTACATAACGTCATATTGACATAACCATTTATTATACAACTTCAATACCTGTAGTATATCTGAAATGTAAATCTGCAATACCGACATTATATAAATAACAGCACAGTCGGTAAAAACGGTGCGGAGTTATCAACCACAGTCGATATCTTGCGACATTTCTTTGCAATAATTTAACAAGAATTCAATGAAGTGGGTTTAACTGGTTCAAAGAACGATTGATTTAATTAATTAGTTACATTTAATGGTAATGATCCATTAATTAATAATAATTTAATGTTTTTTTAAATAAAGCTCTTAGATTAATTACGATTTACGTCAAATAAAGGAACGTAAAAAATATTAGAATTTTAAACTAGAAGCTTCGCATACTAATAGCTCATCGAAACGTTTTACACTATTATTACGCGAGTAGCAGTGCGCGGGGACCGGATTCGGTAGTTTCTGTTAGTTCGGCGTTAGAGCGTTTTTTATTTTTTTTTTATTTTATTTTTATTATTTAATAAATGTTTACAAGTTACATGTTTAGACATTTTTTTTTAACTACCATACTAGGCTAATGCCCGTGTTGTGGTAGTTATACATGAAATAATAATAACAATGACATAAAAGAACTAAAAAATACTTATAGTAACATAAGTATGTAAGTATAAATCATAATGAAGTAATAATAATAAAAATAACTTAGAAGAACTAAAAAATACTATTTTATAGAAACATAAGAAAGAATTAGAGAAGAAAAAAAAGAAAAACAAATTTGATGATAAATAAAACTAAAAACAAGTATATTAAAATTAATAGTAAACTGAAAAATAAAGAAAAAGTATATGTAGGTATATTAAAAAGATACAAATAAAAATTAAAAATATCAAACATTAAGATTAAAATTTAAACATAATTAATGTAGATTGTTTAATGCATATAATTGTTTGTGTGCAAGTTTATATAACTTAGGTATTATCTATAAGACAACATGTTTATGTTCAACACTTAATTTTAATTTTCGTGATATGAGACAAGTTGGAAAAGAAGTTTTTAATTTTTTTTTTTGTGTTAGGAACTCATATAATCTTTGAAGAAAGGTCGTCCCCTTTCAAATATCCATTGATGTACACGAGCAGTAAATATGGATATAGAATTACTTGACTTTAAGTCGGTACTCAATGCATTGTATATTTTAGGCGCGATGAACCAGAATTGCCGTTGAGCGAAAGAGGTTTTAGTTTGAGGAACCACGCAACCCAGGTTTGATGAAAAGCGGGTGTGAGCTTGGTGTTGTGGAGCCAACAGTAGGTTATTTTTTCGTATGTAACAAATGCTTACCTTAGTAAATAACTGTCGTATATCTAAGACCCTGATTTTAGCAAAGAGTTCATTAGAGGGATGGGTAGGTTGGCATTTAAATATAATTCTCAAAATTAGTTTTTGAACTGTAATAATAGGATTAATAATGGATTCAGCACAACCACCCCATCCCACTATACCATACGTTGCTATAGATTGGAAAAGGGCAAAGTATACGCTTCTTAAAGTCTGTAAATCAAGGATGGACCTAAGGGAGCAGAATACATGGCAGAGTTTACGAAGTTTGTTTACTGTGTCACTGATATGGGCTTCCCACCGTAGTTGGTTGTCTATGATTATTCCCAAATATTTAACTGCATTTGATGATTTAAGGGTAGAACACGTGCAATTTATATTAGGTGTGATTTCGTGAGTGTGTAAATTGAATGAACACGAGTGAATAATAGGTTTAGGGCAGTTGTTGGGTACATTATGTTTGCGGATGGAAAATGTCATATATTGGGTTTTGTCGATGTTAAGTGTGAGGAGGTTTGTGTCCAGCCAATGTTTTACTTTTAATAGACCATTATTAGCTTTGTTAGTGACTGATTCCCATGTTACATCTTCAAATATTAGAACAGTGTCATCGGCAAATGATAATATTTTACCTCCAATATTCATGGCACAAAGTGAGTTTATGTATACAAGAAATAAAATTGGTCCTAGTATACTGCCTTGAGGTACACCAAAGGACATAGGTAATTTTTCGCTTATATGTGTTTTGTCAGAGTGGATGAGAGTTTGTTGTGTTCGGTTCATTAGATAGTTTTCAAACCATGTGTAGGCTACTCCTGTTATTCCAACCCGATGTAGTTTTTTTAGCAGTAAGGAATGAGAGACCGTATCAAATGCTTTCGCAAGATCGAGAAAGACAGCCAGTGGTTTGCGACCAATGTCAAGATTATAGGAAACGATTTTCGTGAGGGCAGCTATTGCATCAGATGTACTTCTACCTTTGCGAAAGCCATATTGGTTGTCTGATAATATGTTGTTATCTTCGAGGAACTTACACAGTCTATGTTTTACAGCTTTTTCTACAATTTTAGATATTGTGCTTAGTAAGGATATCGGTCGGTAGTTATTTACAGATAATTTGTCACCTGCTTTGAAGATTGGGATTATTGTAGCCTGTTTTAAGGAGTTAGGAAAAGTACCAGTTTTGAAGCTTGAGTTGATTATGTGTTTAAGAGGGGGGGCGATAAATTTTTGGAGGTGTTTAATAATTTTTGCCGAGATGTGATCTATTCCGGTGGAGTTACTGTTTTTGAGAGATGCTATTATTTCCATAATTTCTGATTCAGTAGTGGGAGTGAAGTGAAACGGGTTGTAGGTCAGAGTACTGATAGGTATACCATTTGCAAGATCTTTCTCTGAGACGTTTTTTCTGGCTAAAATTTTTTTTGCTAAGTTGGGACCGATATTGCAAAAAAATTGATTGAAATGGTCGGATATTTTTTCAGGTTCAGAATTTACATGTATTGTTTTGTCTTCGATATTAATTTTAACAATAGGTGTGTCGGTTTTATTAATGTTGGCTATATCTTTTATGATATTCCAAATTTTTTTTTATCATCGGTAGCTTCACTGATTTTTTTTTTGTAATAATCCCTTTTAACAGTGTCAATTATTTTTTTGCAGTTATTTCTATAACGTTTGTAGAATATGAGAGATGCATAGTCGCTAGGGTTTTTCCTACAGAAGTGATGGATCTTATCACGCTTTCTGATACAGTGGAGAATACCAGCAGTGATCCATGGTTTAATTTTTGTTTGCGATCGGTTTGTTTTAGTTTTTGAATATGATGTTGCTTTGGCCAAGTGGTTATGTAAAGTATTTATAAATAAATCGCATGCAGAGTTGGCATCAGTACAAGAATAGATGAGTTCCCAATTTTCTTTCGAGACATGATCTAAGAGAATTTCATAAGAAATCATTACTTGGGGTGGAGCATTTTGAGTTGGTTTGTGAATTTTTTTGGTGATGGAAGTAATGATTGCATAGTGGTCTGTTATAGTTGATTGATATACAATGGATTTGTTGTCTAGTTTACTCTTAACGAACACATGATCTATACAACTACTATTGTTTATGTCTGATTCTCTTGTTGGAGAGGTGACAGCTGGCAAATATCCTAATAAAGTTAGTGCATTTAGGTATTCGTTGGCTTGAGGATGCGTTTTGTTGATTATATTTATGTTAAGGTCACCAATTATGTAAGTGTTTTGGCAGTGTTTTATGTTTGTTAATATTTCTTGTAGTGAGTATAAGAATGGGGTTATATTATGTGTATTCGGAGATCTGTATATAGTAAGGATTGTTATGAGGTTATCAAGTTGTATTTGAAGGCAGTTGGCGTTTTTAATTCTGATCTCTTTGACTGAGTGTGGGATGTGATTTTTGATGTATACAATAACGCCATCGTTTTGAGTTTGGTTACGTTGGAAACGTTGTAGGTCAAATTGACTAATTCCATCTAAAAATGTGGAATCATTTTTTATTTTCGAATGGCAGCTTAAATAATTTTTTGTTTAAAATAATACACTGTCCAAAAAAACACTTAAAATTTTGAAAATGAAACATAATCACAGCAAATGTTCTAGAGTTCATTGAACAGGAGTTACAGAGAGAGACATAACTTAAGTTGGTTTTTTTAATAGTTCCGTATGGCGTTTGACAATAAACTAAGGATTAAAACGCAAAATAAAAATTGTCCTAATGATAGTTAAAATTTTTGAAATTATGTAACCAATAATAAATACCTTTATATTTTTAACTATATATGGAGTTTTTTATTTTTGAAATAACTTAATGAGGAAAACCGCAAATCGTAATATTTAATTATTGAAGACATATTACAATTTTTATTAGTTATTCCAAAAATAAAATATTACTTGCAGAAAAAGTCAATAGATGTCGCACATAAAAAATAAAATATATTTATCTAAGACACTGTCCAGATTGCATTTAGTTTGAGTTTAATCTTGCGATCATAGGTACATAAAGATAGCAGCCAATAAAAATTTGCGGTGGGAAAACGAAGACAATGTTGGTAGTTTGTATTCGAAGTATGATAAAGTTAAATATGACCGAAGCATTAGCTCAGTTGGAAGAGCGGTGTCCCGGCAAGGCAAGGGTCCTTTGTTCAAGTCCTAGACGAGACCGTATCTTTTTCTGAATGTTCTCTTTCAAATTTTCGTATGGGAATCGCTAATATTGTCTTCAATAGTTAAATTATATATGGACTGTTTGAACATTGGATTTAATAATTATTAAATTGATTTAATAATTTACTTGATATACGCCAATTATATGTTAAAACACTACTAAACTACATTTTCGACCAAAAAAACAAACCCCAACAAACACAAAATATCACTAATAGACCGGTCAGACAAGCGTACAAAGAAAACATAAAAACTCCTACGGTAAACACTACCTTTGGACAAAGACACCATACCACGCTATTAAAGCATTCAACAGTCTTCCACTTGAAACAAAAATTGAGGAAAATAAAAATAAATTCAAACACAAAACAAAAAAAATGGATTAAAAAACAAAAAGACAATATTACCAAAATTCTATAACATAAAAGAATAAAACATATATACGCAACACGAAAAAATATATAAAACACGCAACACGCACAAACACATAAATCATTATAAATGCCGATTTACATTCTCTTTTCATATTTTTCTTTTAGTGTGATAATTATATTTTAATTTTTAATCTTTATTTTTAGTTTAAATTTATCTTTATTTTAATGTTGTTTTTCTTTTTTTAAATGTATAAATTCTTATACTATAAAATGGGGGCCTCAGCACGGGTAAACAACCCAGTGAGGCCAACATTACTGAATTAGAATATGAAATATTGTAAAATAATGTATCAACAATAAAATATATATATATATATATATATATATATATATATATATATATATATATATATATATATATATATATATATATATATATATATATAAAAAGCAACAAAATGAATCTAAAATAGTTAAGAGTTGTTTTAAAAAAAGTATATGTTGATCTTTGAAATTGTGGAAGTTTTTTTGAGCTATGACAAGCTCTGATAAACGCTTAACAATCACCGATGGTTATATTGAAGGAAAGTAAGGTTGCGATAGATGGTGAATGATCTGCCTGATGTACCCTAGAGAGCAATAATAGCAATCATTGTCTGTCGTATTGTATATAAATAAAAATGTAATTATACAACGTTGCATTCAAATATGCCTGTGTTTTATATACCTAAATGATATAGATGTCACCGTCTATGATGTAAATGTTGACGTAAAAGCAACACGTATTATTTGTTTTCTATCTGCACAGACAGACTGAGCAACAGCACAGCCAGTTTCGAATAAAATCAAGATTTATGAAAGACCTTCTCAAACTATTTATTAACTACTTCCGATTTTTTGTCCGGGTTAAATTTTCCCCATAGGAAAAACAAAACCCTTCCACTTACTTTTCCACAAATGATCATCTAGTCAATCAACACTATGCAAGTGCATTATATAAGCAAAATAAATACAAAACAAGAACAACACGTCAACTCACCAGAGATCAAATGGGAAAATAATTCACCGACTCGACCGATATTTTCATATCAGAGTGTTCGGCTCGGTAGAACTCCTAACAGGGCCTATAAATCCTACTGATCCCTCAAAACAAATATTTAAAAATCTTTCGTTATCCTACATGTATTCAAAATGACCGACTTTTGCATCTTTATATATAAATTTTTTGATAGATATAATACGCCTAAATTTTGAATGAGAGAGCTAGGTATAATGCCAGTAGCCGAAATAACGAATGGTAATATTTTTATAGTCTGAGAATGCCAAATTCTTTTTATTTCATTTCCTAAATCTGTGTATTTTCTTATTTTTTCATTAACAGATTTTTGAGTATTACATATTATTAAAACTGTTGTTATTTACATTATTAAAATTTGAACACAAAAAAAAGATTACTTTAAAACTAAAAACAAAAAAAATCAATCTGTTTATATCTTTGATGTTGAGTTTATAGTGCATAAATACTTACTAAAGACACTAAAGACTTAAGAAAATTATAAAAATACATAACAAAAAATAAAATTAAACACATTTTTAAAGTGTCAACAGCGATTAAGAAATAATATATATGATGGATATAAAACCCATGGTGATATTAGGAATTCAAATATTGATAACACATTGCCGGGTAGCCTTAAAACGTAATTCTGTATTGCAAATGCCATGTTACGTTGTGTTCATTTTATATTAAGAACCCGTAGAGTTAAGAGATTTTAATTGGGCTTGCCAATTTAGGAGAGGTTCAATGACTTAGTGAAAAAAGGTATTTTGAAATTTACAACGAGGAAGTCATGCAATCTTCAAATCAAGCTGAAATGTCACGCAAATATTGGCAAATCCATTTTTTTAATCTTTTTATCTTGTTCTGGACTAGAATTTTACACGAATAATATCATTAAAATAACGGTCAAACGTAAAAATAATTTTAAACAAAAGAAAATGTGGTTTTTTGTAAGCAACGAAAATATATTTTTGTATTCACAATATTATGTGTTTAGGTTGATTCAATAACTATTAATCCCGTCACATTTGATCCCCAGGATACTTGTTCCTCTGGAAAGTTGATCTCCTAGACAGTTGATCCCCTAGGCAGTTGATCCCCCGGATTATATTGACTTTAATCCTATCTCATGATTCCAGTGCAGATATAATGCGTTAAGTCTCAATCGTCCTCGACTTCTTCTGTCAATCAAACAACTCTCTAATCACTCCTGATGTACTTAAATAGATTGAAGCTTCATTTTATTTTTAATTTCATTACCCAGATAAGAGTACCAACTTTCCAGAGAGAGTGGGACTAAGACATTTCTAATTTGGATATTTACCTGGGCCATTCCTTGAGCCTGAATTGGGAAATTGATATTAAATTTATTTGAAATAAATTAGAAATATACATGAAATAGATTTAATAGAGATATAAAATAGAATTTTTAAATCAGCAGAATCATGGTTTTTTGATTCCGCGGAGAGTTGATCCCCAAGCCAGTTGATCCCTCAGATATTTGATCCCACAAAGTATTAAGTGGATCTGTTATACTTTCTTCTGTAAGTCATCTTTTGTTATTCCTCGATACATCCTCTATGAAAACTCGGTTCTCATATTATTGGCAAATTAGTACATCAGATTTGAAATTAAGACATTTGTAGATATGATAAGTATACCGTCTTTAATTTCAAGACCGCATTCGAGAAGTGTTCGAGGGATCAAGTGTCCCAGGGATTAACAGTCCGGGGGATGAACTATCCAGGGAATCGCTAATACTTATTCAGATGAACCGATAACCCGTGGTGATTGCTTAATGTTTTTTTTAATGTGTGAGTCCAGAACTAGTGGGACTAAGGCATACTCATTTGGTGTCTTTCACCAAGGCGATAAGAGTATCTCTCACTTTGGAAATAGTTTAAACAATCCCCTTTACTGCTACATACCTAACCCAATCTAACCTAACCATCAGAAAAATACAATATTACCAATTACAAGTAAAAAAAAAAGATGCAAATACGCTTTCTAATTTGTTAGATTGTCTAAAACTTTAATTTTGAACTTTAAATTGGGTACAAGTCATTTTTTTATAGAAAGACGACAGAAAAACTATCTATCATCATCAGATACAACATCCGTCATCTCACTATTAAATCACCATTAATAAAAGATCATCGGTATAAATATGCTAAAGGTTATCCAAGCAAATAGAAGTAGGTAATAATCTATCAGCTTTCAAAGAAGGCAAGATGTGCGCAGATGAGAAAACAGATGATACGGAATGCAGAGAGAATAGATATTTTATTTTATTAGGTTTTTACGCCCAGCCAGGCTTTTACAAGAAAAATTAAAGCTAATGAATATAAAGTAATATTGGTAAAACATGTAACAGTAACATAAAATGTTAAAGAAACTAGAACAATACTACATATAAGACTAATCACTAAAATTACATTACCAGCGCTACTCTAATTTGTAGGATTAAACAAAGTGCTGGTATAGATTATGCTTAATTTTATAAATGAAGTCAATAAATATATCAAAAGTATCCCCATACTTGTTGCCCAGATCATGCATCTGTTTATTAATGAGTGTGTCTGATAGTTGGTTGTATATGTATGTTAAATTTTGTCTTGTATTCCCAGTTGGCACATGGCATTTTTGATAGTGGTAACGATGGCAGGACTGTCAATTAAGTTGTTAATGACTAATTTTTCGAAGAAAATTTCTTCTGAAAGCTCATCATCTCTTTGTGATGTCATTATTTATAATATACTTGCTCCTGATGAGTACAAGTACTATGCTCCCATTAAAAGTATATACTTGGTCCTGATGAGGTGAACTTTGTTTATGAAACATGTAGAGGTTATATATATATTAAAGTGATGTAAACAAAATTATTTGTGTTTTATTATAATGTTAATGACTCTATGTAACACAACCAGGTCTGACATTATTATCTTCTCAGACAGTGTTATTAGATAAAATTGATTCATCAAACTGACAAAATTAATGTAATCAATTGGAATTCTGAGCATAATTTATATACGTACCTAAGAAATTTGTGCTGAACTCTTTCTATATTGTTAGAGAACTTTTTATAAAGGAGACCAAATAGGCGAATTACATTCCTTTTGCCTTCTGACTAATGAAATATATAGGGTTCTCATACAATCTCAATCTCAATGGCACATTGTATTGTATAACCTATTATAGGCAATCCAGAGTAATCGATACAAATACGATTCAGAATCAAAAGATTGTTGAAATGGTTTAAATGTATTTTGCGACCAGATTTGATGAGCCAATCCTCTACCTCACTCTTTTAAGCCTGATAACATACTCAAATTGGGGATACCATAGTCCCACTGGTTCCCGGCAGTTGGAATATTATGCGGTTTTCACACACACATATATTTTTTTATTATAATTTAAACTACAGGATTATTGAGAGGACGCACACTGTTTTGTTTCATTAAGAGGAAGCTACAAGCCAAACATGTGTATATTCTTGGTATTCCTTATATCGTAGGTAATAGGCATTAAAATCGCTTGACAAACGGAGTCTAGAAACTTTCGATTTCAAGCACAAAAATGATTTTTATTTATTTTGTAAATAATTTTATAAGAAAGCAAAAAAAGTTAATCAAGTGAAACTGTCAATGATAATCTTATTATCAATATAATCTTTCTAATTGTATATTTTAAAGTTGTTTCCTTTATGAGTTCATACATGTCTATTGAAAAAATATTTTTTTTAGTAGCTTGCATTTATATTTTTTATTGAGTAACTTATTTTTTATTTGTATTCTACACAAACGAAAAGATAGGAAAACCTTCAATTTATCTAAAGCATATTTTTTGGTATTCATAATGTACACCAACTCGTTGTAAAGATTAATCAAAATAGTGATTTAGCATTAAGTTTCGCCTTAAGTTAAAAATGCACTTTTGAATTCTTGAACGCTGACAACATGCGATGTTTTAAGATATACATCATGACGAATTCATGCTTAATTGGAGTGATGCAACCGTTGACGAATGCTGGAGTCCTAATGCATAAATATTTATTTATTGAAAGCTCGTTTTCGTTTATCTCGGCTTGAGTAAATACCATTTTCCATGATTAAATAATCCAATTTGAGGTTTTATTCAATAAGTGATTTTACCTTAAAAATATATAACATTGTTACTATTTAAAAAAATGTGGATACACCTTTTTTTATGCTATGGCAAGTTTACCGGCGGAAGAGAGGTAAAATGGTGATGGACATGGTTTAGGGTTTTTGCGGGCTGGCGGAGTTTTTTTTTTGGCGAGATTGAAGCATTTTTAAAATTTTTATTTCTACCATGAGACGGTATTTAAAGGGTTTTTCCAATGAATTCTTCGTTTCTCGTACTGACGGCTCTCCTACGCTCATTGTCTACTGAAATTAGTAAAATGGCTGCCATGGTTTGTGCTAGCGTTTCTTTTGTTGGGTGCGCGATCGGTGTTGAAAACAAGCCCTGAAAATTGTGCCAAAAGCCACGCTGTCATCGTCCCGCTCATATGTACGCAGTTGGCTGAGAGAGGATCGGAGACGGTTTGCCGATTGATTCCCGGACATGAAGGTTGGACCTCATTGCCATCATTCCAGAAGAGATCCTGTAAAAGGATGCCTAGAAGAGAGTGCTACCTGCAATCCAGAAGAATTTGCGTTTATAAAATTCCTCTCTTTTTCTCTCTCCCCGATTTATATGCCAAATGTCTTGTTCCACGAATCCAGAGTTTAATTATCTTATTACTCTCGTCAGATTTATCACATGGGAAAAGGTTAGAGATATTATTATACGCCATAATAAATATGCGTGGCAAAGATTGAGATGTAATTTATATTTATTACAAAACAAAACTTGCTGTTATAATATGTCAAATGGATATGGTTATACGTATTTTTACTATTACTTTTGTGAACTTACAATCATCAGAATATTATCTTTTTTTTATGAACTAGTGTGTAAAAGCCCAATGGGCGTATAAATAAATAATAAAATAAATAATTAAATATTATTGCGTTTTATTGTCATCATACTATTAAGGTTAAACATACCCCACATTACAGTTACAAGTATCTGAGTTGAGTGTTATAGTTTTGAACCGAACACTGTGTTGGCGTCAGGCGATTGCAAATTGTACTGAATTTTGCTTTTAAAACTAATTATGATTGCTGTGGACAATTTATCGGAACATTTTATCATCATTTATGAATTTTATTATTGATTTTTTGATTTATTGTGAAAAACAGTATGTTCCATTTACATTTCACAAATAACAGTTTATAAAAAGTCAGTACATACATTTATTTGCATGGGTAAATACATCAATACTATCTGATTAACCAGATTTGTTAAATAGTATGCTTATTGCCGTCTTAAATTCTCTTTGGTTCAAATTGAAAATGTCAATCACAGAAGAAATGTGATTTAACAAAGTAGTTATTCTCCCAAAGGCATGATCATTGGTAGGTTGGTCCTGCCCCTTGGAAAAATAAATAATCTGTGCTGTCTAGCTCTGATGAAATTATCAGGGACATAAAAAGAAATTCGTTCCAGAATATCTGGATTGCAAATGTGCCCATTTAGCAGCTTGTGCGCCACTAACACCATTGCAATATTTCTCCTAACGTCTAGACGTTCTATCCCTTATATATATATATATATATATTATGTTTTCCTTTAGAAGGACACTATAATAGTTAGCTGGTCATGATACTTTACATACTCAGGAAGTATTAGAACTTTAATATAGCTTAATAGTGATACAACAACGTGTTTTATTTATAAGTACAATTCATTATTCAAATCACATATTATAAGGTGTTCATTAGTCCAATTATTGATTAAACTAGCTGAGGTGTACCCGGTGTTGCTGGGGGTTATCCTTAGGAGATAGACAATTAAGATAGACTTTTTAAGATATACAATTCCGTTATACATTATTTTGATGAAGGTATCTCATAAGATTTAGCCAGCGTTGGCAATGTAAGCGCCCGAAAATATTATTTTCTCCCATCACAAAACATCGACTTTTATCTACTTTCTATATATTTAATATGTATTTTTTATTTACATAAATCTTTCGGAAGAAATTATCAAAATTATATTGAAAATTCTATCTTAATCTGTTGCCTAGTTTAAAAGAACTAAGTGCATAAACAGACAGACGCGAATAGCCACTTTATTTTATACTATTTAGAGATTAGAATCGATGGAAAACTATTGTTGTTAGAACGGAAATTTCTTTTCATCTACTGTACATTTAATTTTATTATGCGGATTAAAAAAAAACATGCTATATGTTTGGATGTTGGATGTTTGGTAATGTGTCCTCTTTGCGTAATTTTATAAGCATATTAAGAAAACTTCAGGATCATCCTGTTTAGAGTGTTGAGAGACTACTATTCTATATTAAAACGCCACAATATCTTTAACTGTGTTTGATGATCAAATCTGAATAGTACAGATTAAAACCTAATCCATTAATTATCCCGTTATCTTCAGCAATGGTTGATAATTTGGAAAAATTTTATCGATAGCCCATTCCTCTTGGGATGCTATGATTTATATGTACCAGACCAATACAGCCAAAGTCGATACCACGACTTATTCAGAGTACCAAAAGGCAAAACCGACGTCCTGGCAAAGCATAGCATGACGAAGGGATTGGTGCTGTTGAACGAACTAGCAAAGAATTTGGATGTAAGTAACTGTTCTCTAAGTGACCTAAAACAATTATTGAAGAGTCACTTACCTAAATGCTGATATTATGTAAAATTGTACTGTAACTGGAATAAATGTTCTCTTGTACAATAAAAAAATAAAATATCAATAATTAATGATTGCTGAAGATAACGGCATAATTAATAGACATGTCGGCATCGTGAGTAAGGATGTTGCGGATTCCTTGGCAAAACAAGGATCATCGAACCATATTGTTTCTATTATAAACCATATTTCCCAGATCTGACATTATTTCCATCCTCAAAGATAGATCCTGCAATATTTAGTCAGAGTGTTGGTATATTGCTAGTCAATCCAAGGGAGCCTGCTATGCTTCAATACAAAGGAATATGACTCAGACACGATGTTATCCGTTTTAATTTTTTTAATTAAGCACTTGTGCCATTTTTTTAATGATGGCCGATCATGCAAACTGCCTGCTTGTGCTGAAATGCTAATAAATAATAACATAACAGATTTAAAATGGAAATTCTTTAATAAAAATCTTTGGTTAATAGCTGAATTATCAATTCATGTCCCGAATACCTAAATACCCGGAATGTTTCAGTCAAAGATCGTGACACTAAAAGCAGTTGACAAATTAACATGGAGAACGTTTTATAAAGTCTTTTTATAATTAGATTTAGACAGGTTATATATTAATCAAAATTTGAATGCCCGAAAACAACAACTCACTAAAATCTACTTTTAGATTTCGAATTTGTAAGATTCTGAAGCAATTATTACTCTTTGAAGAAATGTCATTTCCTCAAGTTGACTTAAGCTTTATTTTTTTAATTCATTTATTCTTATTTATCTATATTATATAATATATTATTATCTATTTATACGAAAGAGGAAGTGATTTAAGACCTGGCTATTCACATATATTGTCATTAAATGGCCTACGTGGTTGAGGGGTATGGCTCTCGACTAGCGATCTGGAGATTGCGGGTTCAAATCCCTGCATCCTTGAAAATACTTTCAGTATTACCCTGGTATAAGACCACTATTTAGAATTGAAACGTTGCTTGAAATGGCTTAAGCCACCATTTTGTTGACCAGATCTGAATACCCGGGTACTTTCCTACCTTCCAATTCCCTATCTCCTTTTCCCTTCCCACTACCTTCAGCCTCACAACATACCCCAATTGGGGATGCCATAGTCTCACTGGCTCCAGACAGTTGAGAGCGATTGGGATTCTTGTGCAATTTTACATTGAAAATGGGTAGATTTCTGTTCTATCACTTACTAACTCTTCGACTGCGGAATTAATTTGAATTTGCAGTAGAAATCACTCAAAATAAAACAAATTCTACGACTTCTTGTTGGTTTAATTATAAACTTAAGAATTTCTCCAAGAATCTTTTATTAACCACTTATCGATTAATTCAGGCAACAACGCTTTCCCTATTTACCACAGTCACTGACTTGTGTATGTGACACAGTAGCATCTCGTATCTAGTCTCACCTTCTGCTTGTATGCAGAAATCCGATGAATACAACGCGGGTTGCGACTTACGCGTGCGTTGATGTCTTTAGTATGAAGACCCATTCTCCCTACGGAAAACCGGTTTTTTTCGAAAGCAAGGTAATAAACTTATTAGACATAATTGCAGTTGCAAATACATGCACTTTAGAGATGGTACATATAATGCAACGTTAATTCCACACTTAAACAGTGTTAAAACAAACGCAAAGTTTGGAATTTTATAAATACGATGCCCCAGAAAACGTGAAGATTGATTTTTAGATTTAAGTCACGGAGAGTGAGTTATTTGTACACAGATTTGTTAGGCATGAGAAATGACAGTGACAAAATTATCCATTTTTATGGACAGTTGAAAGGCAGATGAATAAACTACATTTTAGCATTTACTGATAATGTCAAATCTCTGTCCACAGAAGCTGTTTCCAACTCAGTAAAATCATTGTCTAACTGAAGAAAGACACACTTTAAAGAATTACATTAGAAATTGAGTAAAAGATAAAGACTCTTCATTCCGTCTTAATCACTAAAACGGTTAACTCTAACATTGAAAAATAAAGGACATAAGTATACTAAGAGGACTGAACTTGAGAACTAGACTGGACAGGACAAACCTGAGGACTGAAGAAACAGATAACTTACAGTTTGCTGTTATCCAACATGACGTTTGCCTACCAATACTGACACACCCAAATCCTTCAGCAACCAATTCATGGACAGCAAATAATGGAACGAAGATGTAAGATAATAAGTATTTTTGTTTCATATTTTTATTAGTTTTACTATGTTACGACCATAATTCGGGAACTTGCCTATTTTGGAGTATCTTATGAAATAAATGTACAATGATTTATTATTTTATTCAGTAAAAATTTGAGGTATTCTCGTAAATTCAACAAAACGATGTATGTGCGTATATTATTGCCCCATCGTTTTTGTCAACATTTTGAAGTCGGGTGGATTGATGTTTGCAAAAAAAATACGTGCTGAACTATGTTATATTAAACTTAACTATGAAAGGGCAGATTTAAAAAGAATGCAAAGCTGATGAAAGTAAACGAGATTAAGAAAAGGACGCTTGTATGGCATGCAGATCGGATGGACAGAGAAAAGAGTTTCAAGAGAATATTTTACATGTAAGAGAATGAAAAAAAAGTAAAGAACGTTCCCGAAAGACGATCTAGTAAATCATATAGTTACTTATTTTTTTAATTTTCAATTAAATTCGGAGTAACAAAATAGTAAATGGTAATCATTGAATGCGTTATGGGTAAGTATACAATATTAATAATAGTTATTTCATCTTTCATAAATCTAAAAGGTAAAACGTGATTGAATTTTTCTTACAGTTGTACAAACAGCACACATAATCGATATTATTCATCAGTGGATCACTGACATAGATTTATGTGTTAGAGTTGCAGTATTGCCTAGTATTGCCTAGTCACTGTCCATTTGTAACAGATTGCAATCGTGTGCAATATCGGGCCTGTTCCCATCGCTTTGATAATACGTACATAAAGTATTGAGAGGTTGAGAAGTAATTATTAAAAGTTTTGATTTAATTAAATAAAATGTAATATCTTGCGATTCAATATAACTTTGATTTGGTTATGATTTAAAAATGCACACAATTGACTTTTATCGGAAATAAACAGCCCTAAAATTAACATTAAAACAATTTATCTTACTCTAGTGCTTCAAATTTTTTTAAAATATATTTTATATATTTAATAAATATATAAAATATATTTTATATTTTGTGTGTTTGTGAGTGATGTGTGTTTATATTGGTTTTGTGTGTTACGCGTAGGTTTTATTTTTATTTTATGCATTTATTATTTTTATTTTATTACATTTTGGTAATATTGTCTTTTTTTGTTCTTCATTGTAATATTATTGTCCTATTTTATATGCTTTATTGTATATTATTGTAATATTATTTTACTATTATTGTAAATGCTTTATGGGATGTTTATTGTAATATCACTGTACCACTTTTGTATACGCTTTATGTGATACTATTATTGTATATGCTTTATGGGTTTTTTTTGTATATTATTGTAATATTATTGTACTGTTATTGTATATGCTTTATGGGATATTATTATTGTGTATGCTTTATGAGATTTTATCGCTGTATATTATTGTAATATTATTTTATATACTTTACGGGATATTATCATTGTATATCATTGTAATATTATTGTATATACTTTATGGGATGTTAGTATTGTATATTATTGTAATATTATTCTACTCTTATTGTGTATGCTTTATAGGATGTTATTATTGTATATATTTTATTTTTTTTTAACTTCCGATTTAGTTGTCCGGGTTAAATCTTCCCCAAAGGAAAAACTTAACCCTTCCACTCACTTTTCCACAAATGATCATCTAGTCAATCAACATTATGTAAGTGCATTATATAAGCAAAATAAATACAAAACAATACAAGAACAACACGTCAACTCATCAGAGATCAAATGGGAAAATAATTCACCGACTCCAGATATTTTCATATCAGAGGGTTCGGCTCGGTAGAACTTCTAACAGGGCCTATAAATCCTACTGATCCCTCAACATAAATATTTAAAAAATCTTTTGTTATCCTAGATGTATTCAAAATGACCGACTTTTGCATCTTTATATATAATTTTTTTGATAGATCTAATACGCCTAAATTTTTAATTAGAGAGCTAGGTATAATGCCAGTAGCCGAAATAACGAATGGTAATATTTTTAGTCTGAGAATGCCAAATTCTTTTTATTTCATTTTCTAAATCTGTGTATTTTCTTATTTTTTCACTAACAGATTTTTGAATATTACAGGAATTTGGAATAGCGACATCAATGATATAAGTTATTTTTTTTAATTTTGTCATGTAAAACTATATCGGGTCTATTATGACTAATCGCTCGGTCTGTTAGTATAGTTATTATTATTATTATTATTGTACTATTATTGTATATGATTTACTGGATGTTATTATTGTATTATTATTGGGTATGCTTTATGGGATGTTATTATTATGTATTATTGCAATACTATTGAAAATAATTTTTGGAATATTATTATTGTGTATTATTGCAATATTATTGTAAACAATTTATGGGATGTTATTATTGTATATACTGTGTGGGATTGCACAGACCTCCTCACATTCCAGAATAAACTCATTATTATTATTTAACTAACTAAATAAGCAACCATTTCACATAGGTGGGTTGATTGGGTTTATTGACATTCATGCATTGTCCAAAATCCACTTATCTGTTATACTCACCCTTAAGATGACCCTACTTAAGATTTTTAAAATTAATTAGTTTTATGTGAATACCATATAAGAGTTCCAACTATTTGCTGTTAGTGAGATTGTGTCATTCCTACTTTGGGATATGTTGTGAGGCTGAAGTGGGCTGTTCTGGGAAAGAGAAAGGTGAGTTCAGAGCCTCCAGTGTGGAACTATAGTGTTTGTTATTTGGTTAAGTTATTATTATATAGAGTTTTTCATAAATGGCGGTAATTGCACCATCTGACAGAGATAGCATGTCGGTTGTACCCGAATGGTTCCAAGTACAGCCAAGGCTAACATTGAGTTACATTCCCAGTAAGAATAACTAATCGCCTCTGAACGGATGAATGTCCTTTTAGAGATTTATTGTGTTTATCTACGTTAGTAAAGCACTCGTAATCTTTGACAAACCAAAGCGCTTATTGAATATTCCCAATCACATGTGTATTTTATACCAAGACAATACTTATACAGTAAATTACTAAGGTGAACGAAATTCTTGAAATTTTGGGTTGTATCTTCTACATTTAAAATATCTCGGAATGTATTTGATAAATGATGCTTTCAACACAATCAGTACTGCAATTAAAATCTACAGTAATAATTATGCAAGGCATATATGTTTAAATAAAGTGGTTTTATTTGCAAAATATTGCAAAATAGATATTTAAGATTCAAGGCTTACCCTACAAACTTCACCTAATGCAATCCGTGTATATAAATTTTAAAAAAATTACAATTTTAGTTGTAGTATTTGCATCGTTTTCTTATGGCATATGATGTGCTGTTTTTTTAAATTTGAAGGTTGTTGAATTAATTATTCTTCGATGAGGAGTATTTATACCATTTACGTAATGAGATGTATCGCCTTAAGCATATACATCTGTGATATGTATAGGCTTCCAATTTATCGAACCACGTTTGGACTTGTTGAGGTTGTATGAAAGAAAATAAGAACGTGAAGATAACGATAACAACATAAGGAATTATTCCAAACGTTTCCCGAACTGTCCAATTGAAAAACAACCAATGTTCCACATACGACAAGCATGTAAAATGAAAAACCGACATATGTTTATGTCACTATCTCTTTAAAACATATAATATTCATCGTGCTGTTTCCCCACGGCCATGAACTAAGCGTCAAAAGTCCAAAGCTTTCTTCGATATCTAATTTTTACTTGGACGAAAGACATAGTGCCATCTCGTTTATTCTATGGCACGCATAGGGACGGAAGATGCCAAAGCCAGAGAAATTCTTTAAATTGACCCAGCGAATCTTGTGGACTTGTGAATGGAAGCTTCTATTAGAGACAATAGATGTCACTGCTGTCGCTCGCCGCCGCCGCTCGCAGCCCGGCTATTTCGCGGTACATTTAAAATAAATTTAGAATAAGAGCAGTTGTTTTGATGTACATAATTTATTATTATTAATGTCTTATAATTTTGATGGGGTCAAACACCAATTGACCTAAGGGAAGAACCGCCCCTGTGTACCATCATAATAAAGTTAGGCTTTGTCATTTTGTTCGTTATTTTTTTATGTAATATGCCAAAGTATTCAGTTTATATTATCAGTGTGTTTTTTAAACTTGAGGTTTAAAACCTTTGTTTTTATTTATATTCCGAATATTTCTAGAAATGAATTGAAAAACATTACTCCACGATATTTGTAATTGAATTGAAAAAATGTTTTTTTACATTTCAGAGTTGTTTCTATCGTTTAAATGTGCATTTTCGTTAAGAATATTTTCTTTGTAAATGTGTAATTTTGCGTGATAGAAGTATAACGTATTTAAACAGAAGTTCTGATGTTTAAATATAATTTCTTTTAACATTAATTTTTGTGCTGTTTAAAGCTGTTGTGTGTTTTTTCAGTTCAAGTTCAAGTAAATCAGTTTTTTACTGAAAATATTGTTTTTTCAACCATAGAAATACTGCAGAAGGTAAATACAATTATATCTGTAAGTAATTTTAAAGTGGTATAACCCCTGTTTGATAATGGCCTAGAAATCTGAAACAACTGTAACAATTATAAAAAAAAATAAAAAAATACTTACAGAATATTTAACAATTACATTATTAAATTTAATTTACTTTAAAATTTAAAAAGTAAATTTAAAGAGTTCTGTGAACTAAGTGCAGTATTTTTTTTTAATTTACAATTAATTTTTACGATTTAAAAAGCCAAGAAAATAAGAAGGTCACATTTTGATGTATATTATGTAAAATTGAGCTACTAACTTAAGGAAAATTATTTTTATTTATTTATTTTCTTACTGCAATCCACATTTAGAATCTCTGACTTCACCTTTTATAAATGATATTAATCGTGAGGCAAGTACCTTTCTTTATCCGTGCAGCTTTTGGCAGAATTCGTGGCTAATGAATTGATAATGTGCTTCTAAAGTTGCGCATTGCCCTCATTTTGAGATTTTTACAAAGCAACTAAATAGCTTACGAGATGTATTTCAAAATGTATAATGTATGGTAAACCATTTAACATGGATACAAACGTTTATAAGCCATTATCATTCAATAATCATCGTTATATTACTTAAATATGCATGCAAAACATATATTAAAAAGTAAATAAAATATAAATATATCACAAATTTTTTTTTTTTTACATAATATAACAATTACATAATATAATTACACAATATAGTACAGTTATTAATTACATAATATTAGTATTTGATGTATCCCCATAAATAAGCAGGGCTTGTGTTAATGGGGTTGTGTATTACATGATATATAAACAAGAGATAAATAAGAATAATGCAAAATAAAAATAAGATGAAAAAAAAAACATAATTGTCTAACCTAACCTAACGATAAGATTAACAAAAGCAATAAATGAATTAGATAAATTGAATGAAATAAACTAATCGTCTATCAGAGAGGTCACCGCATCGTCTGCATCTATTGCTCATTAAGTGGAGAGCTGAGCCACTCGGAGAAACCATGACGATGACGTTAGAGATCAGATCTGAGTAATTAGCCGCTTCCCAATCTTCTTCTTCCCTTCTCATTCCTCTCAGCCTCTCAACGTACGCCAATTGTGGATGTCATAGTCCCACTGGCACCGAATAGCTGGGACTCCGAAGAGTTGTGATTTTATATAATAAAAGTGTTCCCTACACAGGAAGCCTCTGTCATATTTGGAGATGCTATGTGAGGTTGTTTTAAAGAGAGGAAGGAGTGAACTTCCTTCATAATACACAGTAGAAACCTATGATTAAAGAGTGAGAAAATACAGAAACTAATCGGAAAACGAACCCGTTTTTCAGCGACACGTCTAAGTGTAAAATTCAAGCAAAAAAAAGATTGCAAGGAGAATATACAACGTCAATGATAGAAGAAGTCGTGGACGCTCGAGGAAGACATAGCACGATCATGTGAATCAAATATTTGAGTCAGGCGAGGCGAGGCGAGGTCAAGAGTCAAATAATGGAAGAATAAGTATGGAACGATGTGTTTTATTTCACCTACCCGCAATTTTCTACATACGGGATAGTGTAGTGGTTTTTTTTGCTTACCTCTGAGAAGAAACGGCGAGTTTCTTACTTATTAACGCTTAGAATTATATTTGAAATAATTGACAGGCAATTAATTCAAATTGAAATAGGAATTTAAAAAAAAAGAATTTTCATGGACAATATGAAATGCGTTCAAAACTTCTAAAACCTAGCTTTATATACTGCACATTACAGTGCATCTGAAGGTATTCATGATTTCACTGAACTGCTATTGTAGTTGGTCGTATCACAAGGGTTAATTATTAGATGACGAGTACCCGGCGTTCCTTGACTTTTCTCTACTTTATATCCATGTATTATATATATGTATATATAAACCTTCCGGAAGAAATTTTATAAATGACAGTGAAAACCCTATCAAACTCCGTTGCATAGTTTAAAAGAATTATGCGCACAAACATACATATGCCGATAATTATTTTGTTTTATACTATTTGGAAATTTAAAATAATCACATAACAAATGTACAGTATAAACATAATATTATGATTTATCTAAGCTGTGAATTCGTGATATAAGGGATCTTATAAAATAATATAATTATTGTTTACATTATTGTTGCAATGAAAGATATTTTCAGTTCGTGTGACTCTATTAGAAACATGGAATGAAATCAATTGCAAATAATTCAGGGCTGTCAACGAGGACATTAACGAGCTACCAGCGTGTGCAGATTGGAGAGTTCTTCATCTAGCAATAGAAAGACAGTTGATGATAGTAATTTTGATGATGGATTCCTCATAATTATGAATAAGTGGTCACGATTTCATAAAATAACGTTTAAATTTGTAAAATAGTTGTTAAAACATGTTGCAAAAACTCTCCATAGGTACTTCACGTTTAAACGTTAATTAGCGATATTAACAAAGATGAGTCCATTTTGCAACTAAACAAGTTCTCAAAAGTGTGCAATTATATCATCATCAAGCATTGATATATAACAAACTAGGTATTCTTGGACAAAAATGTAAGCAAAATTTGACTTCTTTCATAAGAAAATGGAAAAACTGTGTGTCAAATATATGCTTTTAAAAAGGATTATTCTGACAACACGAAAAAACTGTTTTTTTGTTGTATATAACTAGTAAATTAACAATTCAAGGGAACTTGGAAATGGAAATTAACCCATTTCCCGACATCAGATCGAGCTGAAACTCAGTAGATGGACTCGTTATCGATGACAATGCATTCTATCAATTTTTGACTGCACTCACGCATATACACGAATTAATCTTAAAATGGATGACATTATAAAAATTAACAGCAGTCAAAATACGATATAAATTTCTAGATTTATATCGCAGATACCATCTAATTAAGATTTGGCTTAAGCGTTAGCGGATGACTCATTTTAATCAGAATATGGGGAGGAGGGTTCAATCCCCATTCATACATATTTATTTTAAATACATCTATATATTATAGTAACAAAACTTTGCTTTTTACGTGTTGATTTTTTTTTTAAAACGAATTGAAATATTTTGAAAAAAAATTATACTCTTAATGATAATGTTTTTTATGTATAAATATAGCACAAAGGATAACAAATTATTATGAAAAAACTTATTTTGATTGAAGTTTCATGTTTTCTGATGATAAATCAGTTGGTTTCATTTTTGCTAAGGTTGTTAGTTAATCTCAAAGTTCATCAATTGATCTTTTTGATGTTTGTACATACTTAGTTTTACATATATTATTATAAGTTACCAATATAAACCATCCCAGCGTCCTTTTCTTAATTTTGCTAATAACGATAAATATGTTTCATTAATAATAGTTGGCTCTACAAGTCTACAGCTTTCAATGAAAATGAATGTAAAAAAATTGATGAATCGCGTATTTAATTTAATATTATGTAAATCACTTTGAATAAGTGAGTATTTAAGAATAAGTTAGTAAATCACTTTGAATAAGTAAGTATTTCAGAATAAGTTAGTAAATCACTTTGAATAAGTAAGTATATCACTTTGAATAAGTAAGTATTTCAGATGAATCCCAATGTTGAAGCCAAAGAGAGAAAGGCAGTTTGAAGCATGTATTAAAAAAAAACGAATCGGTGTTCTTGTCGGCCAGTCACAAAAGGAAACAGTCAACTATGTTTGTATGTAGGTCAACTTAAATGTTCAATGAAGATGGATTCACTGAGTAGGTACTCATTTTGAGGCAATTTATTATCGCTTATGATGTTGTAAAGGTTTATGACTTGTATGTATAAGATGTGATAGTCAGAGATGGAAGGATCGAACGTATTGCTGTCCTAAATATTCAATACAAACATACAAAATTGTAATATACGTAAAAAGATATATATATATATATATGTATACATATGTATACATATATATCTTGTATACATATATATTTTTTTCAGCGAATATTGATTTATTTTATAATGCTTTATTGTTATGTCTGCCTTTATTTAAGCAGACTTCAAGTGTTGGACACTCTTATAATCAGTAAAATCACTTGGAACACTGTACACCGATCTAGACTCCTTTATACCAAGCTCATATTGAAAGAATAGAAAGAATTAAAAAAAAAATTAAGCACATAAATTATAAAATAAACTCACACTACCGAATTATACCATTAAATTTCATAATTTTAACTCCCTCCAAACACGACGTCTAATTTTTGATCAAATCTTATTGTATAAAATCCTAAATAATGGTCTGGACTCACCAAAACTTACCAATTTAATAAATCTTCACATTCCGTCTAGATCAACCCGACAATCTGATTTATTTTATTTACTCGTGTAGAACAAATATTCGAAAAAATTTCCCCAATTTCTCGTATATGTGCACAATATAATAGAAAATTTTACAGCACTGACATTTTTTGTAATAACCTAAAGAAATATCGATATGAAGTAATGCGCACGATCGATTATTAATATGAGAGTATGGAATGTATCGGGAGCATCTCCTATCCTCTTCCTATTTTCCTCTTCCTCTCCCCTTCCTTTAACACAAAATTAATTTTAAGTTATTAAAACTTCATTTCCAATGAACTTTAGCACAATAAACTTCTGTGGCTTAACTTTAGTCAACTTGTATATTTATATTTATCATTGTATATTATGTAAAAGCTGTTTGTTTCTTACAAATAAATAAATAAATAAAAAGGTTCATATAATACTGTTTATTTTACGTTACAATAACCTGTCTGCCTAGCTACAATTGTTCATTACCCGAGGGTAGGTAAATCTCTGGGCGCGCAAATGCTTGCCTTGCGGATAATATCTATCGCTAGTACATGCTATACACTAGTGTCATCTGGCGGGCCCTGGAGTAAGCTTTATGTCTACCGCCATCTACCGATTAACTACTCAACCTAATTACCATACATCACATTTATCAATGTCGGTCTGGATATCTACAGCGCGACCGTGCTCTGAAAATTGGTATAAACTCATCGACAGTTATGTCGATATTGTAAAGTTATCGATTTCACTGTGCTGAACCCCCTGGGATCTCAATTTATACATAATTATGTTTATTATTCATTGTGTTAATATTATAAACATTACATTAACTCTGTCTGGTTTTTATATAACTATACTGACCAAAAAGTGATTCAGTTTTTATAAATATCACAAAGTGATTGCTTATAATAAAAATAAAGATTTGTTTTGTACCAATCAATAATTAAGGTTTCTTTGCTTTTTGGAAGCATTTGCCAACATCATTGCGGTGAGTGGGATTTAGTATTGACCGAATAATGACATTTAAAAAAACCCATCTTCCAACTTCTAAATATAATCTCAAGGTTGAAGATGATTCTATAATAATCGGCCAGCACTACAGCGAATAGAAATCAGAAGTTAAATGTCAAATTGTTGCTGGTCAGTACCAACCCAGGAAAGAAGTCGTTATGGGTTATTGGAAAAGTTATTTTAAAATGTTAGTAGATTTTGATTTTACCTACCATGAAGGCGTATCGCTGAAAAGGTCACAGGCGTGCGTTTATCAAATTTATACGCACAACAAATATCTTTATACACGCTGGAAACTGTTTTAATTTGTCTTTCTATTTCATTAAAAGTGGATTCATGGACTGAATAATTTACAGGTAAATTTTTAATGAACTGACTGTTGTCATAAAGCTGGAAGTGGACTGAATAAAGTTGACTGTTTAGGCCGCTCAGGTAAATATTCACCTTGTCCTGTGTTTTATATAGGCAAAACGTCCCGTAATATTAATATCCGTGTCAAACAGCACCTAAGATGTCTAAATAGGCTTTTTCGGATTTGCCAACCATCTAATTGAAACTGAAACGTTTTATGAAAATACCTGGGTCAGTTTACTACCTAAAAACAGAAAAGGGATCAGATTGGATAACTTGAAGACACCAGAGTTACGAAAAGTCAAAAACATTAATGGAAAAGTCATCAACAACCAAATCAACCTAAATAATAGTCCGATACTTAGGTTGTTCCATATTAATAAAGAGCACTCTCTTTCCAATCCTCTACCTACTCCAACTATTTCCTTCATTGGGACTCAGTCCATTTTTTTGCAACCCTATATGAAAGCTAAATATAGTGATAACACATGTTACTTGTATATTTTAGTAGTGTTATACTGCCTTGAAGAAGCTACGGTTGTACCAAAACCCAAGTACAAATATAAAAAAAATACATATGTTACACCTCGCAAGAGCGCCCCTGTCTTTACAGTATAAAGACATGGAGGGGAGCTATATTGCTACTCGGTTGAGCATTGTTGTGAATTGGGTTAAGGTAGGGGCTGTAGGAAGGGATTTATAAAGGCAGGTCTTGTTAAGGCCCAGATTATATGAAGGAGGAAAAAGAGAGGCTTGTATGATCTAGATTTTCACGACCAAAAGTATTATAGTGATTTGTTTTTCAGGTATTTTGCCGTGTTTTGCCACCTCCTTCTTTAGCCAACGTTTTGGACAGCATTGCAGTGTATATCATCAGGGCAAATATGTAATCTAAGGTTGTGGTGAAGTCTGTGTTTATGTATGAAGATGCGATACCGTGTTGCCATCTCCAACCCTCTAAGAGCTGACATTATCATTCAGATTACACATCTGCCCTGATGATGAACACTGAAATGCTGCCCGAAACGTTGGCTAAAGAAGGAGGTGGCGAAACACGGCATAATACCCCAAAAACAAATCACTATAGATGCCGGTAATTCGTTCCACGTTCTCATGAAGGCAAACTCAACTGTGAACAGATGTTCCGCTCGTGTACGTCGAGTTTCACGCAAGTGCACCGGTGCACCGGGAATCAATGCTGCTAGCCCCTCAGAGCAGACTCCAATAAAATACCGGTAGAAGACAATCAGCATGCTCACAGTGCATCTGTGCATTAAAGATAGCAATTGGCTTGCTAACAATGAATTGACAATCAGATAGACTGCCCTCCTTTGCTCAGAATCAAGTAGGTTTATTTACTATTGTGGGGCTCCCAAATTCAATTACGGGTGAACTTGAGATTTGTATAGGAGCCACTAGTGACTATTGAAGAATCCGCTAGGCCTATTCAAGTCAGTTGTTGCTTTATTTTAAATACAGGGTTTTCCAATAAGAGGTGTTATTTTGAATAGCCCGTTATTTCGGTAGATGTTACTTTTGAAGCTGTCATTTTTTAACATTTGACAAGTAGAAACTACGCCATTAATAAAAATGGAAGAATACATGCTTCAACAACGCATTGAAATTATTAAAATTCACTTGAATGAATCAAATGCAAATCATCTTGAGTGATGAGGCCCATTTCCACCTCGGTGGCTTCGTCAACAAGCAAAATTGTCGCATCTTAGGCTCGAAAAATCCAAGAGTTATTGTTGAAAAGCCTCTTTATCTTCAACGTGTCACTGTTTGGTGCGGTTTATGGTCCGGCGGAGTCATTGGACCTTACTTTTTCGAAAATGAGGCTGAAGCAACAGTTACGGTGAATGGATGATTAATGATTTTTTATGACCGGAATTGGATGGTATTGATCTGGACAACGTTTACTTTCAACAAGACGGCGCTACATGCCACACAAGCAACGAAACCATTGATCTTTTACGATTGAATATCAAAATAACACCTCTTATTGGAAAACCCTGTATTTCTTCATCGTGTTTATAATATTAATAACGATCTTTTTGGATTATCCATTTCAAATATATGAATTATCTATGCTTAATTCATTAATCACAATAATCTCAGCAAATCTATATTTGCAATACCCGTCATTGTTCAAATGTATTGAACTAAAAATAAATCAGAAACACATCTTTAAGCAAACAATAAACGTCTATTGTAAATTCTCGTTTCCTGGTCACGTTTTGGCTTATATAAACTATTGTGCGAATCGAAATCCAAACTTATCAATTGTTCATTTATTGGAAACCTATCCAAGTACCTACTTACGTAAAAATTTGTCTAAAGATGTAATTTGTTATGGTTTTTTTATGCACCCGAAATGAAAAAAACAATCTTTTGAATATCGTGATAACTGCCATACCGTTTAATATTCAAATTAGGATTCAGCTTAGTGATTTTCTTTAGTTTCATTGTTTCACCAATAAATTGTTAGGTAATCGATATTTTATCCAAATCCACGTTCATTCAAATCGTGCATTCTGTTTGTTTCAAATAAGTCATCAACAACCAAACGAACCTAAATGAAAGTCCGATACTTCTCAATCCTCTACCTACTCCAACTATCTCCTTTACTGAGATACAAGATGTGTCTCAGTATGTGTAACATGTGGTCAACGAATGCCCGCTCCATTCATTCCCCGGCGGGATTGTTGAGGTTACTGGCAGACTGGCTCGCAGACCTAGATGTCCCCCTCTGACCCATCCACCATACGAAAGAAGATGAAGACTGAGAATCAGACCATTTTTTTGCAACCCTATTTGAAAGCTAAATATGTAGGTATATTTTAGTACAGTGTTTTACTGCCTTGAAGAAGTGTTGTGAAGTAAGAGCTTCACAGATGCACTCATAGAGGGCAGTGCATAGAGCTTGCGTGGAATTCCGCAAGATGGCAACTAGTGGCCAGTAGTTGCCAGGGCCAGTGAGAATGCTCCCAGGCAAACTTACTGTTTCAGATCTCATTTAGCCAGCTTCTAGTTAGGTCGACTATCGAGTCACCATTGTAATACGCGAAGTATTAATAAATCCCTGATTTACACAAAGAAACATTTATTTACAATCTCCTTCCACGACGAGTTGGAGAACTGTTTATGGGAACACAACAAGAAGCAAACGGTTGTAGCAAAACCCGGTCGGCATTAAGTATAAAAATCACCAATAAATTATTAGACAATTCACTTCTTATCCAAATCCACGAAAAACAAACATAAATTCAAATCGTGTGTTCAGTTTATGTTAAAAATAAACATTTTTCCATATTTGACTTCGCTTTGAATTTTTGCGAATTTCACGTATCGTATATACTTTTTTTAATGATGCTATCATGAAAAAACCGAAACAAATTGAGTCACCATGAAGATATATTTGAACACTTTTTTTGAGAATATTCTTTTACCATAGCATAATTCATCCGGGGGTGAGGTTTTTTAAAAATTATTTTAACGTGCATAGCAAAAACTGTAAAAAATGTATGGTTTATGGTAACGCGCGTTAAAAGACATACACAGTAAATATCATTTATAGAAACATGTATTAGTCAATACAGCTCTGATGAAGTTCGAATTGAAGTCAAATCAGTCTGATTTGCTTGAATATGTTGAAGAATGGTATAATTGTTGTATCCGTTCTCAATACAAAAAGCTAGTTACTCGCATTAAATAACAGTCATATGCAAATATTGCAAATATTAATTTATATGCAAGTATTTTAATGCAACTACAGCATTATACTAGCAAGTACATTTTAACCAGTCATTTTATTATGGTTATCCTACTATCAAAGTTTGCCAACTGCTGCCAATATTCTGGATCCAGTGAGACTATGTGAAATAAAACAAATTAATTAAATAAAATTTGCTTGCGCATGAAACAACCCTTGCCCTAAAATTTTACAATCGAGAGCTTTAACTATCGAACACGGAGGTAGTCATTTCAAGCAAAGTTTCAATTATTAATGGTGGTCTTACACCAGGGCGATACTGAGAGTGTCTTCAACTCTGAAAAAAATTCTGATTTTACAAGATTCATTTTAAGCCCGCGACCGCTTGCTAGTCGAGAGCCGTAATCCGACCACCGAGGCCGTCCTACAAATATCGCCTCCGGAGTACTACAGTATAGTCAGTATTATTTAATTATAACTACTTTTATTTATTGATTAAAAAATTAAACGGTTAGATTTGAAGCTATTTAAAATGGGCTTTTAGAGACCATGGCCACAGAACGGTCAAAACTGCAATCATACCAGAACCTTCAATGAAACAGGTTTTGAACGACTAAACACGCTTGAAAATGAAGTGTGCACTTAGTGCAATTAGAATTTATTAATTTTCGACATGTCATATTCAATGGGTTTTTTTTTTTAAATTTATTTAAACGGTTAGTTAAGCCTTTTTAAATATACAGGTGACTGTGAGACTGATGAAATATTCGAGATAATGCTAACCCCTTGTTTTTTTTAAATTATATAATCACAACACGTGAATTTCTTAAGCATATAATATCCAGTGTTCGTTTTCAAGGTTTTAATCATTATCTCTTTTCTAAATAGTATAAAATAAAGTGGCTATCCGCGTCTGTCTGTTTGCGCTTAGTTCTTCTAAACTACGCAACGAATTTTGGTGTAGTTTTTATAATCATTTTATTATTTTTATTATTTTTTTATAATTCTGGTTCATCGCGCCTAATATATACAATGCATTGAGTACCGACTTAAAGTCAAGTAATTCTATATCCATATTTACTGCTCGTGTACATCAATGGATATTTGAAAGGGGACGACCTTTCTTTAAAGATTATATGAGTTCCTAACACAAAAAAAAAAAAAATTATTAAAAACTTCTTTTCCAACTTGTCTCATATCACGAAAATTAAAATTAAGTGTTGAACATAAACATGTTGTCTTATAGATAATACCTAAGATAAATAAACTTGCACACAAACAATTATATGCATTAAACAATCTATATTAATTATGTTTATATTTTAATCTTAATGTTTAATATTTTAAATTTTTATTTGTATCTTTTTAAATATACATATACTTTTTCTTTATGTTTCAGTTTACTATTAATTTTAATATATTTGTTTTTAGTTTTATTTATCATTAAATTTGTTTTTTTTTCTTTTTTTCTCTAATTCTTTCTTATGTTTCTATAAAATAGTATTTTTTAGTTCTTCTAAGTTATTTTTATTATTACTTCATCATGATTTATACTTACATACTTATGTTACTATAAGTATTTTTTAGTTCTTTTATGTCATTGTTATTATTATTTCATGTATAACTACCACAACACGGGCATTAGCATAGTATGGTAGTTAAAAAAATGTCTAAAAATGTAACTTGTAAACATGTGTTAAATAATAAAAAAATAAAAAAAATAAAAAAAAATTTGGAAAATTTCTTCCGAAAAATTTACATATATAGTGCATGCATATTATATTTATAGAAAGTAGAGAAAAGTTTATGTTTTTTAATCAAGTCGTGAAAATATTTTCGGGCCCTTTCATTGCCAACGCTGACTTAACCTTTTGAGAAACATCAAAATAATGTTCTACTGAAATGTATATCTTGAAAAGGTCTACAGAAGTGGACAATCGCATATGTCTATATCCTAAGGATAAAACCGCAGCAACGCCGAATACACGTTAGCTGGTTTTGTTTATGCTATTGTTACTCTGGCTCAGCGATATTGCACAGTGAAATCGATAACCATATCGCATCAATAGGCGTAACTACTGACGATTTTATACCGATTTCCGGAGCACGGTCATGCTGTTGATATCCAGACCGATATTGATAATTCAAATCAAAGATATTAGAAGAACGAGATATGCCATGTTGGCCGCCGGACCGTAGCCGGAGTACTACCTAATTAGGGTACTTTGAACGGTATCGGGACGTGTACGCACAGAAATCTGTTCTATGTATTAGTGCGGATACCTTAGCGTAAGCGAAGGTGTGCAGTAGTATTGGTGAACAAAACCGGCGACACTGGGCAAAACAATTCCACACAGTATGAACTGCTCATAGCACATCTCGTTCTTCTAATATCTTTGATTCAAATTGACTTACGCTGGTAACACTGGCGTATCTGTCTACGAATTGACATCACTAAACATCGATGACTACGTAAAAAATACTTATAAATTTACAATGTCGAATTGAAATAATAACTTTAATATAGGAACATTGGCAGTCCGCATGTACTTTTCGACACTAAAAAATCAGATAATTTAGTTATGACTAACAATTTTTGTTTCTCCCATTTGGAACGGAATCAATTGATGTCATGTTAGATGAACTAATTAAGTCTATGGATCGTGTGCACGATTTCTTTCAATTCTAAGAGCTTAGTTACTTCACTTCTACTAAGCGAGTTATTTTGCATAACGAACGACATCCAAAAAGTTTCGCATGTTGACAGCTTAACCGACAGCTTGGAGGCCTCGCTAAAAGTATCGGCTCTACCAACTGTCGTAATCATATTCTGACCGTGATCGCAAATATCGTTAACTGACCATAGATGACGGATTTTGTCAATATTGTATTAACATACGACTTTATCGATCAATATTACTGGACAATCACATGAAAAAAGAAAAAAAACAGTCTTCCTCAAATACGAGAGACAGTATAATATTCAATTTAAAATCCAACGAAAAATGTTTTTGAAGACGTGAATCGTTTGAAATATGCAGTTATTCGATATTTTGAATACTGAACTGCAGAATAAATTGTAAATGTGGGTGTTTAAAGCAGTCGGGGGCGTTCCAAGTGCTCTAAGTAGCTACTTAAAGGGAAAACGGACATTAAATAATGCATTTAAAGCTTTATGCAAGTTGCACTAATGCAGTGTCAGAACGCAAATATGAAATGGAACAATCTAAAATTTTTGCAAATCATTGCTAATTTTGAGAAAAACTTTATAGTTATTATCTTTTAGGTATCCTTAGCTATTAAGTATTTATTATATAGCATTATTAAATACCTTTTAATATCGAGGATAATATTGCATATATTATGAAGTAATCACTGTGTATTTAATTTTATTATTTTTTTGAAATGATAAACTAATGTTTACAAGACAAGGTTTTTGTATGCATAGCACAAAGGATAGCAAATTATTATAAGCAATAATTTGATATTAAGTAGTTTCGAAAAAAAACTTCTTCAGGGGTGTAATTTGCAAAAATCGTTGCGTCGATCAATAATTTCCATAAAAAATTGAAAAAAATCTCTTTGAATTCTTAGAGAGAATAAACATTTATATTTTTTAATGAGAAGAATTGAAATTACTGAAATTAAAATAAAAGAAAGTCTTTAGTTTTCGTATACGTTCAGAAATACTCCATTTATTTGAATTTTTAAAAACTTTACATTTTTACAGAATATACCAGAGGACTTATTGGTTTATTTTTATTTAAATGGGTAAATTTCATTAAATTATATTTGAAGATATAAGAAGTTGAACGGAAGAGAGGCTGTTTTAGATAAGGTTTGTAAGAAGAGGTATTATTTGTTAAAAATATGTGATCTAGAATTCCCATTTTAGACCTCAGATAGGACAATCTGGGGAGCCAAGCACGTACATTTTAAAAAGGCGAGAGGAAATAGAGCAATATTCGAAAAGTTCTCATTCAAAAAGTGATTTTTTTTTGGAAAAATGTGTGATTTTATTGGCGGTAGTTATTTACACAAACTAATTTTATTGCCACTAAAATTAACCAAATCTTAAAAAATCGCTTTTGATCTTATCGATAATTATGTACAAAACTTTACCGATAGATTTATCATTGTCCAGTTAGTATTACTGAGAACGTGGCTCGCTCCTCTAAGAGTACCGTAATAAAAAAACATTAAAACTTGTTTCATTTGAGTCTAGCCATAATGTAATTCGATTAGAACGCGCTATTTCATCAATAATAACGGTTTTATTTGTACGTTACTTACAAATTAACTAACCACTTCACTGTAGAGGTAGGCAGAGAGGTTAGAATGACAAACAGCTCGATATTCAATACTAAAGAGATTTCCTGTTTAAGAAATCAACGAATCTACAGCTCGGAAGTAGTGGGACTAAGATATCCACAATAATTGATGTATGTTGTAAAGCTGAAGTGAAGAAAATGTAGAAAAGGAAGTTAAGGAAGTACATGGCTATTCAGATGGGTCAGTAAGCCCAGCAAAAGACATTTAGAGCAACGTATCGATTGTTTTTTTTTGTATTAGGCAATTCACCCTAAAAAGAGTGCTATGTGATAATTGTTAAACGTGGCCTTTCATCATACAATAATTAAACCCGTGTCCGAATCGAGGAATTTTTAAATTCATATATTTCTAACTAACTATCACGATAACACCCTCAGAGGGGTAGGGATACAACACGTTCATCCACATTCATTACCCTTATGTTATTTCAACTCGTGAAATGATGGCGTGATTCAAATACTTGATTCGCCTAAAACGCATTGCGACTCCTATTATCTACCTACATGTCATATATATTCTACTAAACCTCCTTTCTCCGTATGTTACTGAGTGACACACTGTGACATCGTTGCAGTTCTGATTATTTTTATAAATGTTTTACATTCTCCATTTACGAATATATTCTAAACATTATCCACCTATACAAACTACTTATTGAAGATATCATGACGTCTTTAAATAATAATATTCTGTGACAGCTGTTTCGTCAGATCTGAGAAGTCATCAAATCACCAAATCACGCCCAATATGATGCCAATGTGCCGCCTTGATGGGAAAAAAGCTTAGATACCTGGAGAGTTGAAAACCGTGTTGTGGAACTAGGCAATATGATCATGTACCCAATGGTAACCATGGTGAGTTTTATTTAATGAACAGGACTACTGTCAAGGATAAGGAGGTACTTGGGAGACGGACCAATAACCCCATGGCCTAATTGCTTACAGAAGCTACGCAGACGGTCTTCATAGCAATAATAATAATAAGAATAATCAGTGATGGTGTTTACGCCTGTTGAGCACATAATAAATAAGATAAATGAGAGCTTAACGCAATATGTCTTATGTTTTTACACATTAATTTATAGTTATTAATTCAAGGACGGATTATATAATACCATTTAGTTACGCGCAACGATTTTGCTAAACATTCATATAATTCACACGAAATTTACAATTTTCTTCAATAAATTGCTTGAATCCTCGTTAAAACCGCATTAAATTTGTTACGCACTAAAATATCTAACGTTTTCACATACGAAAACTGAAGAATTATCCTCCATAAGTTGATGAAAAACAACTTTAATAATTTCGCCAATTTATGATCAGAATCGTTGCATAATTAAAAAATAAAGTGATTTTTTTACATACCAGATCCAATGAGTTATCAACAATTATAAAATCACTTATAATTGTGTAGTAAAAATTTAATTAGAAAACTTGTGTTAGTAATAATAATATGATTTGTTAATTAATAATAAGAATTTAATATGTTTTATTAGGAATCCAAAAATGGGGTCAATTGAAAAAAATGGGACACATGACGTATTGTAAAAATAAACCACACTTATAATGATATAAAAACACTGTTGAAAATATCGTTTAAAAATAAATTAACTGACGTTTTTAAAAATCGGCGGGAGCTCAGATCGGAAGTCCGATCGTTCCAGGTTAGATTGATTTCCGGGAATCAAGATGGCGACCGGAAGTGGTGGTAGTTGACGGAGGTGTTCGCGGTATGAGCGTGCGCAGGCGCCCTTTCGACCTGACTGTCTGACGGCAACTGGCGTTGGACTGGTCTGAGTGAGTACCGCTGTGTGGTCGTCTTTCTCTTTGAGACTTGTTTTTGTCGGGCCACTGGTTGTCAAACTTTTTAATAGAATCTAGCTTGCGGTAAAGTTTGAAAAAGTTTTATATGTTCATACTAACGTATTTTAAATGCTTTTAATGTAACTTTATATTGTTTTTGCTTTCCAAAACACTGTTGCCATTGAAAGCTCTTTCTATTATGCAGCGTAGAGTTTAAAATACACCCTGGTGTAATAATAATATTTGACTAATTTATATAGCGTCATTTTCGTGAGAAATCACCTCAAGGACGCTGTACAAATATATTTCTTAAATAGTTAATACTAGAACTACTGACTTAAAACTAGTGAGTTACATCTAAGACTTGTATCTAGTGACTTACGACTAAGGCCTATAAGTGCTATCTTAATGACATATATATTTACATATGTAGAAACTTACAACTAAAATTAACATTAACAATCTAATTTTACTAGCGCCAGAAGAAGAAGGAAGTTCTATAATATTAGAATGTTTTTATAATTAGTTTTTAGGTGGATATATATACAGGGTGTCCGGAAACTCGTAGTACAAGCGGGAAACTGGTGAATCTACATCACATTTGGAGTCGATTTTGTAGTATATTTTTTTTTATTTGAGCTTTCGTTATCGAGTAAATCGAGTTTGAAGTTGATTTTTTTTTTTTTTTTTTAAACAAATTCTTATAAATTATTACTGAAGATCAAAGTACCCAACTAATTAAAACTATTTGAAAGTAAAACAAATGAAGAAACTCGGATTTGAAGCATTATTTTGAAATCACCCTTCATTTAACCCGGTGTAATCATAAAATATTTCTGCTCTGCAGGGTTAAAACATCTGTTATTCAACCCTAAACACCAGAAAAAACTTTAACCCTAAAATAGCCGAAAAATATTTTTTTTTGGTTTTTTTTTTTTTTTGAAAATGCTCAAATCAAAAAACTTTATGTTTTTTTGGGTTCCCCATGTGGTGTAGATTCTCTAGTTTCCCGCTTGTACTACGAGTTTCCGGACACCGTGTATATATTAAATTAATGAAGTGAATTAATAATAAATTTATTTTTCGGAATAACTTTATTGAGTAAAACCTCAAATTGTAATATTTAATTATTGAAGACAATATTAGCGATTTCTAAACGAAAATCTGAAACAGAAAAATCAGAAAAGGATACGGTCACATCTAGGACACGAACCCAGGACCCTTATCTTTCCGGGACACCGCTCTATGCATTTAGTTCGGGTTGAATCTTGCGATCATACATAAAAATAAGTGCCAGTAAAAATGTGCGGTGAAAAAATGAAGACAATGTTGGTAGTTCTTATTCGAAGTATGATACAGTTAAAAGTGACCGAGGGGGATAGGGTCCCATTAGCTCAGTTGGTAGAGCGGTGTCCCGGAAAGACAAGGGTCCTGGGTTTGAGTCCTAGATGTGACCGTATCCTTCTGATTTTTCTGTTTCAGATTTTCGTTTAGAAATCGCTAATATTGTCTTCAATAATTGAATTAATACAATTAATCGTCGCTTTTTAACGCATTTGAAGATTCATCTGCCAACAATTAAACCCATTGACATCACCATTAAGAATTTAAATTGTTTTGATGTGGCTTTAGCCTTGTTTGTTGTCCAGGTCAAAATAGCAAGGTACTTCCCCATCTTTTTCCTATCCCCGTTACCTTAAGCCTCTCAACATACCTCGTTTGGGAATGCCATAGTCTAACTGGCTCCAAACGGTTGGGACACTTATGCGGTATCCACACAAAAAAATTTATCATAACTAAAAAGAAAAAAATTCTGATTTTGAATTTGAATTTTGATTCTGAAAATTTTCTTAATATGTCATGTAAAAGTGTTGTTGGCTGATTGCAATCCTAGCGAAATGAGTTTTAACTCGACCGTTAGGCATTATTTCATGTTCTGTTTTCGAAACTTCTGCTTCTACTTTATTATTCAAGCAAGCTTTACCTTGATCAGATTGCTGACTTTTAAAATGGGTTGCTTCGAAGAATTTGAACAATTCATCAAATTTCGAAGTAGATTTTCAAGTTCTGTGATGGTTATATTCAAGATCTATTACTATTTAATTATTAGCCAGTTGTTTTACAAAACTGAAATAATAACGGAACTTGAATAGAACCTTCACAAAACATGAAAATCATCTTTGAAATTTGAACAATTCATCAAATTTCGAAATTGATTTTCAAGTTCTGTGAAGGTTATATTCAAGTTCTATTATTATTTAATTATTGGCCAGTTGTTTCACAAAACTGAAATAATAACAAAACTTGAATAGAACCTTCACAGAACAAAAAATTGACCTTGAATTTTTATTACTATGGTTCTGTGAAGATTATTTTTTAAAATGCGAAATCGTCGAGTTAATTAGGAATTTTTTATTAGCGTTTTATCAACGTTAAGGTACCTATCTACTTAAAGAAAGTTTAAAAAAAATAATTGTTATTGAGATAGTGACGTTTCTTTAAACAAGCTGTATAATTTTTTTATATAAACGTTAAAGCTTTAAAATTAAGCAGATAGGTATTTAAGTACCTACTAATTTGCAAATCTTATGATTTCATATGATATTTTGGTGTTATTTATTAAATAGAATAAAAAATAGCAAAAAATAAAAGTTTAACTGTAAAACTTAAAAGAAACATGATTAATATTTGTAATAGCTTGCGAAGACTCTAAGAATTACACATTAATTAATAAAAATAAATAAATTATAACAAAATGAATTAAAAAATAAAATAATATTATTTTAAGACTCAAGTTTTATTATTGCTGAAAACAAAAACTTTATGTATCTTTTTAATAATTTTTTTTTTTAATTCGAGATGGTAAATATTACTGTTTAATTAAAAGTTTGAGAACCACTATAACGTTAACACCAATTTCATTCTCTTTTTAATCATTCCGTCCCTGTCCTTCTGTTCACGACACTATCAACTCTTTAAAACAACTCAACTTTTCAAAACCAAACTGCCTCACACCCCTCACAAAAAGGTCTAAATCATTTCCCATACAAGACACCTCCACAAACCAAACAACTCCACCCTTCTCGTTGAGATCCATAAAATAGCTGCAAAAATTAATTAAACTCGATTACAGAAGTTAATCGAATAATTTAATTGACACGCTGCAAAAAAGTGCAAGGTTTTTTTTCAGCAAATTCACAACCGTTCTGTTACTGGTTTTAAGTATGTAATTATCGCATTTTGTGTAACCCTGCTTTGTATTTAATGCTTTCTTTCATTCATTTGAATAGGTATTGACACATTTTATCAGAAATAACATCTCATCGACCATACCGAATTACCAAATCGAGCAACCATGCTTCTACAATTTGTCTAAAATTATTCACTCCGAACTTGACTATTGTGAACTCCTGCATCAAAATCAAGCAACCAGGCAGATACAAATTTTGGAAGATTTATATATTACTCTGCAACAATAATTCCGGGACCAACTACCATACACGCACATCTTTCTCGCCTTCATACACGTGAAACAAATTCACCTCAAATATCGAGATATTAATCATAATTTGTATTTAAGATAGTGATATTTTTGTATCGCATAATATAACAATTTAGGAGTTGTTTATATTTAAACATTCTTCTGTACACTTGTAAATTATGTATTATGAACCTCTGTTTTAACCCTTCAGTACTTTCATCACATTTGTTCAGTTTGCAATGTTATTTTTTAATTTTTTGTAAAAACAAATACTCTTTTAGAAACAAGATAAAATTATCTTTAGGTTATATGCATATAAAATAACCATTAATATTTCTAAATAAGTTTAATATCAAACGAGAAAAATATTGTCAAAAACGATAACTACATTTTAATTTAATGTTTTACACCAATCATAGACAAATTGAGAGAACTCGATATTTTGAAAACACGTTCGTTTTTTTTGGGGAATTTGTAAAAAAACAGTACCTTCACTTTTATCTCAATCATATGATAAAAAATAAGAAATAATTTTTAAAGTTTAACCGATTGTTACGATAGCGGCGCGAAATATGAATTACTCATGTTGGCTATTGTTAGGATTTTATTAATGGCATCCAGTATAAATATTTAATGCAAACTAGAAAAATATTATTAATTATATGAGTTATTGCCGCATTTAAAAAAAAAGATGAAAAAAACTTTTATAAAATATGGACCCCCGATTTTACAGGGTTTTCCAATAAGAGGTGTTATTTTGATATTCAATCGTAAAAGATCAATAGTTTCGTTGCTTGTGTGGCACGTAGCGCGCTTTTGTTGAAAGTTAATGTTGTCCAGATCAATATCATTCAATTTCGGCCAGGAAAAATCATTAATCATCTCTCGATAGCGCAATCCATTTACCGTAACTGTTGCTCCAGACTCATTTTAGAAAAGTAAGGTCCTAAACTCCGCCGGACCACAAATCGCACCAAACAGTAACACGTTGAAAATAAAGAGGCTTTTCAACAATAATTCTTGAGTTTTCCGAGCCCCAGATGCTACGATTTTGCTCGTTGACGAAGCCACCGAGGTGGAAATGGGACTCATCACTCAAGATGATTTGCATTTGATTCACTCAAGTGAATTTTAATAATTTCAATGCGTCGTTGAAGCGTGTATCGTTCCATTTTTATAAATGGCGTAGTTTCTACTTGTCAAATGTCAAAAACTGACAGCTTCAAAAGTAACATCTACCGAAATAGCGGGCTGTTCAAAATAACACCTCTTATTGGGAAACTCTGTATAAGACCCTTAAGGGCTGGAAGGGTTAAATAGAATACATTTTCATCAAAATACAAAACGATGAGACAACTTCACTGGAGGTTGTAAATGGACGCCTGGTCATATATGACCCTCAAACGCTGGAGGGGTTAAGCCATCTGAAATTGTTTAATAAAAACCACTAAAAAAATAACCGACTTCAAAACGAAGTATTAAGATATGAATTATGGACACGGAAATGAATAATATTGAAACAATGTTGCAACCTAATAAAGATTAACGTTATGTTATGTTTTCTTTTGGATACTGATTTATACTTTTCCTCTTGTAATAATCTTGTTTAACACACCTACAAAAACATACTTTAAAAAAATGAACATACTTACAAAAAAAACTTGACCTAATTTATAATTCATACACAAAACCATGTACAATGTGACCTTAGAACGGGATACCCAGTAAGGTCACATTCTTTTCCACATTTGTAAAAAAAAATTAAACGCAACTCTGAATCTATCATGTACTATGATAATTTTTTTTAAATATTTTATGATAACTAAACATCAAAAAATACTTGTTGCCAGATATGATGTAAAATATAAAACCATACATGGCCCTCAGAGTCAGAATAAAAGAAGCGCATGTTTGAGACGGTGTATGAATGTGAATAAGGCAAGTTGTGTGTGCCAAGACCGAGTTGTTTGGCGTTCCTTTCTCTTTGCCTACCCCTGCGAGGAAACAGCGTGATGGTTAGTTAGTTAGAAAACCATGTAAAAGCCCGTCAGGGCGTTTATAATTCATAAAAATAAAAATTGATAGTCCGTAACTTTAAGATTGAAATCTTATCATATGTATTGGACAAATCATATTTTTTTTTAGTTAGGTCTGTTTTGAGTGCAACGCTTTTGGTGCTGTGCAGATTTGGCAAGGAAACTATTTCGTTGCATTGCCTTTAGTATTGAAATACGGATCAAAATATTGAAATCATTAAACCCTTTGATTCTGGTAACTATTTTGGAAACTCGCACAATAGGGAATTCTCGTGCATTTTGTAAATAATTTATTTCAATTAAGATAATTATTTTATTCTGTGCCTCTTTTTTTTCTTTTTTTTTAAATGCATTTTCAATTTTTTGTAGTTGCTTTAAAAATTGCGTGCTATTTCGGCTCTGAAAACGGTCATGCGCCATTTTGACCGCTACGTCACAAGTGCTACGTCACACCTTTGCCGCTGCTGCCGCCATCGATTTGCAGGATCTACTCGGGCCGGTCAACAGTGACGTCATCGTTCGCCCTTGAACGCTTGATCAATCACCGGGCGTTTTTAGCTGCATTGAAATATTTCGTTCGCGCCTGTTTTTAAAGTCATTATAACTTTAATAAATGATTTTTGAAAATTATAAAAACTATGTATTCTTGTGTCTGAAGTGTTTCTACATGTGAATAATTAATAATAAGTGATTTTTTGGTGTGAAGAGAATTACTTTATTATTTTTTTTAAGTTATACAACTTAAAAAAAATAATAAAGTAATTGATAAATGATATTTTTTTAATCAGAGAAAGTCCTCTGGCCATGTCTACGAAATATTTCAATTTCTGTCAGTTTTAATTTTCTTAGTTCAGAGATGCTAACCATCCAACTCCAACCACCTAAATTTCGACCTTTATTATGTGAATGCCGCATAAGACTTCTGCCGTAGATCACCTCAAGTGGTTCGCTACGTTTGGTGACTTTGCAGGAGTGCCCGGGTTCATGGGTTGAAGATTGTCTAGGTCTTGACGGCGGATGCATGCGGGCTGGATTTGGAGAGACTGGTTGAGGGAGACCTTTTAACCACTCCCTCAGGACTCTCCCCACCCATCATCTTGCACTGCAGCAGGAGGGAATAATGCCTGGACACACTGACAACCAGATTCCTACCCACCCCTTAAACATTTTTCATCTTCCTCTCCTAAAAAACCCTCCACTCGGCATCCCAAAAGATCACATAGGCCCTCAGGAAAACTATTTTCCTCAGGAGCCAGTGAGACTATGGCATCACCAATCCGTTTGAAAAATATTAAAAACACATTTCGTTCTGTTATTTAATATGTTAAATGCATGAATTTCAGTGTCAGTGTATCTTAAAATGGAACTAACGCATTTGTAGAGATATTTTTGCTCCATTTTCATTTTTTAAAATTAAATATGTTTACGATCTCGCCTAATTATCCTATATATTTTTTTAATATAAGGGCACTTCCTATAACAACCGCATTTACATAATCTCCCTTTCAAACCATCTTCTACATATTTTTGAACGCTTACTACGAAGCCCCAATGATTATTTGTACCATGTAATGAATGATATGTACCTTTTTACGAATTTCCAGAAGTAACCGACATTGAATAACTTTCACAAAAGGGGCAAGTGAAAAGTAATTGTTCAATCAAAATGATTCGTTACGCGTTTGCTCTTTTGAATAGAATGCAGAAATGTGTACATAATAATTGCTCATTAAAAACATTATTAACTTATGATTATGTTGATAATAATGATTATGTAAACGAGAAAATACATGAGTCACTTGTGTATGTATTACCAATGGTAATAAAATGAATACTTTCTGTCAATATTCGAATTCTCACGAGTGGCAATTGCACCTACTTTGAAAGTGTAATTTTAGATTATACCAGATTGATTTTAATCGTAATTCCCCAGGGTAATTTTTTCACTTTTTTGAACAAATAATACGTAGAATACGTACACGAATACGTAGACTTAATTTGGTCGCTTTTTGAACAGCTCATATGATCTCAAAGACATCTCCCTTACCGTCTTAGTTAGAAATACGAAGTAAACGGTGGTAGAAAGAAAAACATTAACCATTATATTCAAATATAAAAATTGACCATAGAATAATTAAAATGAACACCTCAATGAAAGCAAAGTTTTCGCCCACAATGTGAGAAAAAATTTATGAAACTCTCTGAAATTTTGAGTAATTATTTTTATGTAAAACAACGAAAAAGTGATGTGTCAGTAATTTTTAAAGTACATTTGTCTAAAAAAATGAAGTGGCAGTAATGTTTTAAGTACATTTGTCTAAAAAAGTGAGGTGGCAGTAATGTTTAAAGTACATTTGCCCAAAAAAAATTTATTTATTTTCATCATTAGTCATTTTAATTCAGTGTTTAGATGAAAAGCAGTAATGTGAGCCATTTTTAAACCTTGTTTATGTTTGATATCAAAATTTTAATATTTATAAAATGATATGTTTATTTCTAATGATACAATTTGAAAGCTTAATTTATCTCCTTTCAAAAACAGTTTTTATCTTTCGGATACGTTCGTTTATTTGGCTTTAATTAAGAGCAGAAGTACAAACACATTCTCTGACTTTCTGAGAGCATCTTCAAGAAACGTAACGGTCAATATCGCAGGGGCCTAAAAAGATTTTTTTTTGTGATATATTATAACAAAGGGCAACGTTCATAAGGGAGGTTAATAGTTCTAATTCTATATTAACCAGTCTGATGACTGTGAAATAATTACTAAACGGAGAAAAATTATCCTGTTAAAAAAATGACAGCATGCCGAACATCCTGATAAAAGATTAGTCATTCAGAATATATAAAGAAGACGTGTTCTTTTCCTGATAAATATCATGATGGAATGCGACAATATCACTATGTCAATATCAGTATTTGTATAAACACGTCGCCGTCCTCATAAAATATTCTCTTTTGACTGATATTTTGTTAGGAATTCTTTCAATTCATTCGTTGTAGGCATGCAGTCTCAATTTTTAACAGAAAAACAAATAATTTGACTAGATTTTTGAATAAATTAACAGTAATTCATATCAGTAACTTTTCTCCGCCTAGGTTACTTCGAGTAGGACTTCGGGTGTTAAATTAAGGCAGCAAAATAATTATTTGGGTCAGAACCGCTGTAAAGACCTGGGACTTCAATTAAATTTTAATATTAGGTACTAAATAGTAATAAGTATTAATTTACGATAAAATGAATGAAAATCTATGTCCGATTTCGTACAAAAAATGCTGTTATGCAAATGTCCTCAGGTCAGGAAGTTAAAAAAACAATTGACCTACCTTCAACTTTCATAGAACGATCCAACATACTAAAGGTTGCTGCACGGAGCACTGATTATCATGGAGGAAGCTGGTTCTAGTTCATTGAAATACCAAAAAGTGGATTTACATAACAAACGAAATTAGGTTCTCACTCAGATTTGAAAATATCGTATTTTATTTTAATTTCTTTATTTATTGAACAACCGCGGGGCTTTTACAAACGCAATACAAATTGTATTTATTTATTCATATCTTGAAGGCTTTTACATGTATACATTGTTATAGGTAAGTTGTTCAGGAGTATAATAATACATAATATAATAAGCTGAGTATAAACTATACAAGCAGATACAATACAAGTTGTCATAGAGAGTTCTGTTGTACAAAGGATTTCAATAATTTTATTCATAACAAGAGTACAAAATAAGTACTTAAGGTACTACGAAGGTAGTTGCAGAGCAATGGGTGGTAACTTTGTTGATATTTACAAAAATAAAGATGAGCATTATTCTGTAAAACATTTTTGTATTTAGAAAACCATTATTACACCAGATTGAGTGTTTTACAGAACATAGCTAAAATAATACACATTAAATAGAATGAAAGATATATCGAAAGTTGTACAAGGGAGTAATAAGTGTTTTATAGTAATATGCGAGTTTGATAAGTGTTTTATAAGAATATGTAAGTTTAATAAGTATTGTATAGTTAAATGCATGTTTGATAAGTGTTTTAGAGTGACACTTTAGTTAAGTGTCTTACAGTAATATGCAAGTTTGATAAGTGTTTTATAATAATATGCAAGTTTGGTAAGTGTTTTATAAGAATATGTAAGTTCAATAAGTGTTGTATAGTTAAATGCATGTTTGATAAGTGTTTTAGCGTGACACTTTAGTTAGGTGTCTTACAGTAATATGTAAGTTTGATAAGTGTTTTAGAGTAATATGCAAGTTGTATAATTGTTTGATAGTAATATGTAAGTTTGATAAGTGTTTAGAGTAATATGCAAGTTTTATAATTGTCTTATAGTAATATTTAAGTTTGATAAGTGTTTTATAGTATATGCAAGTTCGATAATTGTTTTAAAGAAATATTTAAGTTTGTCATATTAGAACAATAAATACATATAACTTTTATTCAAACAATTTAAGGTCATAAAATTAAGTGCATTATACTTCTACCATGCAACATTACAAATTTATAAAAACTATATTCAAAATATATATATAAAATTGCACCCTTTAAAAATAACAGAAATCTTAGACAAACGTCCATACTTCCTACTCCTAAATGTAAAAAAACAATAGGACAGTTCAACCATGAATATCTCGGAGTTAAATTTTTTTAACTCATTACCAGAAAAAATTAGAAACATGAATGCAAATATAAACAAATTCAAAAGCCACCTTAAAAAGTATTCCGAACAGTTGAACTGAATCATATCAAATATAAACCAATATAACAACACCCCCATACACACAAGCCCTGCTTATTTATGGGGGTACATCAAATACTAATATTATGTAATTAATGACTGTACTATATTGTGTAATTATATTATGTAATTGTTATATTATGTAATTCGTGTATCTTTTTTTAATAAAAAAATAAAAAATATATCCCTTTCCGAACAAAATACTGAAAACACACCAGTTGTATTCTCAACTCATTATTTTTGCTTTGATACGGGGCGTTCAATAAGTATAATATCATTAATGAAGCCTCATTACAGCCTCCGTGGTCTAGAGGTAGGGCTCTCGACTAGCAAGCTGGCGGTCGCCGTTTTAAATTCCGGCATACGCAAGTAAATTCTGTTTGGTTAATTGGTGTTATTTCACAATCTACTCACTTAAAATAATACATGGTATATTTGCAACACGTTTCAGAGTGGAAGATACTCTCAGTATCGCCCTGGTGCTAAGACATCAATTCAGAATATAAATTTTACTTGAAATGGCTTTGGCCGTGTTTGATCTGAAGATCTAAACAGCCAGGTACTTCTCCACCTTCCTCGTTCCTATCTCCTTTCCATCGTCACCACCTTAAGCCTTATAACATACCCCGATCAGGATGCCATAGTCTCACTGGCTGCAGACGTTTGGGAGCAGTTGGGACTTTTTTGCGGTTAGATAATATTTTGTGGAATATTTGACGCAAATGTGAATGGTAGAATATGTCGGGGACGCCAGTGAATCAGATACTTGAGTCGTGCCATGTCAAAAGTCAGAATAATATAGGGTTTTCCAAAGGGAGGTGTTATTTTGATATTCAATCGTAAAAGATTAATGGTTTCCTGGCTTGTGTGGCTCGTAGCGCCGTCTTGTTGAAAGTAAACGCTGTCCAGATCAATATCATCCAATTTCGGCCATAAAAAACCATTAATCATCTCTCGATAGCGTAATCCATTCACCGTAACTGTTGCTCCAGCCTCATTTTCGAAAAAGTTAGGTCCAATGACTCCGCCGGGCAAACAGTCACACGTCGAGGATAGAGAGGCTTTTCAACAATAACTCTTGGGTTTTCCGAGCCCCAGATGCGACAATTTTGCTTGTTGACGAAGCCATCGAGGTGGAAATGGGCATCATCACTCAAGATGATTTGCATTTGATTCACTCAAGTGAATTTTAATAATTTGTAACAATTGAAGCGTGTATCGTTCCATTTTTATTAATGGCGTAGTTTCTACTTGTCAAATGTCAAAAAATGACAGCTTCAAAAGTAACATATACCGAAATAACGGGCTATTCAAAATAACACCTCTTATTGGAAAACCGTGTAGAAGAGTATGAAAGTGAATAAGGCAAGGAGTGTGTTTCATGTGTTTGGCGTTCCGTCTTCTCTCTGCCTACGTGGATCGTTGGTTATTTAATTAGCAAATTATTTTAAGAAAAACATTTATTTTGTTTTCTGTTTGACCTATTTTTTTCCCATATAGAAGACATCTTTAGGGGCAACACGAGTCCGGGATGAAACTGAACATCAATGTTCTGTCAATGTCCATTTTCCCCACAAGGGGGTGGATAAACCTCGTCCCCTCATACGGCCAACGGACAGACCCCGGAAACAGGATATCCACAAACCTACCGCGCCTCCCCCGAGGACAGTAGCAGGTTTGAGGGATGGTCGGTCGACCTTGGGGGATCTTCCTCCCCGCCTCCGACGACTCGACGCATCTCTCCCTAGGGTCTTCGGGTATCCACTCCCCCAGCTCCCAGTTACACTTTCTTCAGGGCACCACCGAGAAATCGGCTAAGGGGAGCGGTCCCCTGACTTCGTAACCGATCAACCCAATCACCAACTGACTCGCTTCGGGACCGCCGAGAAGAATGTGGTTAATTCCTCTCCGGACCAGCACCAGATGTTTTTCGTTTATACTTTTGTTTTCTCTAAATTACTATGCACATACTGTGTAGACAAACAGTCTACACCAGTTGTTTTTATTTTTGTATTTATTTTTTTTCCCTTCTACTAACATAGAAACAAAGGCAAGTACTCTATTAACAAACTAACATTGTACACAGTAAGCACTCGCAGACTGCTTCCCTAAAAACGTATGCGTGGACATTCGAGGTTTAGCTTCGTTCTTATTAAATGTAGAGTCGTTCTTAACAAAAAAATTAGCGTCCTTGCAAGAGCCCTGAAGGGGTAACCATAAGTTACCTATACCGGGGCGGGTAAGTGGTGGGATCCTCGAATGACCTATTTTTTTTTCTTTCTATATATACATTATACAATTGTGGTATAATAGGTTAATTTTATCCGTGTTTTCCTAGGTCCTCGACTTGAGAGTTCTATCAATTATTGTTTTTGAAGAGTGAGACCGAGAAGACTTTCTAAATAAACAAAAAAAAACACTCATCATATATTTTTTTCTCATAACAATGCAAATTTTCAAATACATTACAATAAATTACCATTCGCACGCATTACTAATACAATTAACGTATAAAATGTTGATTAGAATACAATTTGCACAGTTTTAGGTCATGATCACTTTCATTCACTGTAATGTTAGTCTGTCTGTGAGTGATTGTAACTCTGGTTCAATGAGCTCGTATTTATTTTCAAAAAGGGAACTGATTTTGTCGAGAATTCCGATAAGCGATGAAATACTTACCTATAATATTATATAACTAACAGAACATTAATTGACGATCGATAAAGCGTCAAGTCAATAAGATATTGATGAAATCCGTCATCTATTGTGATATTTGCGATCACGGCCAGGATATGATTCCAACAGTTGGCAGACATTAGGCAGTATTTCTACAATCTCAGGTGTTTCTAGAGGAATCCTTCAGGAAGCTACTAATTCAATGTCTAGAATAATAAAATCTGTTGCTTACCACTAATTTTACTGTAGAAAAATATATATATATTTTTTATTTATTTTCGAACCGTTTTACATAAAATAATTAATTGGTAAGGTACTGCTTTTATAAATCTCAAATATAAATAACTTACATACGTAGGAATCTAAGTATATAATATAATATCGTTATATATATATATAATTATGAAGAATAATTTTCTCGGTTTACCCGCGTAACGTATTCCTTCAAAGAATTTTTTAACTCCTGAAGTTTCCGACAGATCTCAATGTCCATCTTCAGAGGCATTATGTCTTGAGTTTCAAACTGATCGCTTTTGCGTATCTGTTCGATCCAGAAATCAAAACCTAAGTTTTACAAAACGTCAGAAGTTCACGCAGTAAAACTGATAAAATTATTCTACATTTTACACCGTGAAAATCTTAACCATGTAATGATCTGCCCTTTCTACTTCAAACTTCTCCTTCTTCTCTTCTTTCTACGATAAATTTTCCTTTAAGTCCCATAGGTAACTTTTCCATAAGGCTTTGGTTATGTATATATCCGGGGTAGGAAGGTCCTCCCTGCCGTCTTTCAATCCCTTGCCTCTCTCTTTATTACACACCCCTTCAAGTGTGTACATCCTAGTTTGTCCACGTGACGTACGACCTTGAACGTACTCATTTCACGTGACGGTTCAGTATAAAAAGGCTTCACCGAACGTTGTGTTGGGTTTTTGTTTCTCGGTTTAGAAACCTAGTTATCTATATATGTGTGGTATCCCTTGGTTCTTTTGAGATAGAGTGAGTTGAATTCATTACCGCTGTGTTTTAAAACCATTTTATAAACCTTATCTTCTAAGTCGCCTGCTCCCCCCCCACTAGCTACTCGATTCTACCTATCGTAGGGTAATGTGAATATAATAAAGTGTTAGATTTTATATATGTGATATACATACGATAAGTTTATGGTGTTAGTTGTCGGCGCCATCCATGTATATATTTTGGGAGGGGAAGGAGAGGAAAGGAAATGAATTTTTTTCAAGCTAAGATTGACTCCTCCTCTTACCAAACAAAACTGATGGATGATAATTTGAGCAAGGCGATCGATATCTGCGTGTCTGGATATCACAACCGGCCGGGTCTCCCCTTGTTCCAAATCGGCAACCTTCACGCCAGAATAAAGAAAACCAGGTCTCATCACCAATTTCAGAATTGCCCCAATCTCAAACACCTCCAGGAAAATCTACTTTACTGAGTGTAGAAGGGGAAAACCATGACATCCCTTGTCACGAATCTAGTCGCGAAAATGTGACACGCAAGGTCCTAAGTTACGTGCCACCTCCAGAAAACGTTGTAACTCCCACGCCGTCGGGGATTTACATCCCTTTCTAGGTCAATACATAGATAACACACGACGATCTTGTCGACATTTAGCCCGCTTTTTAACGATAGGTTGTGTGCCTACCCATTCAGCCAATTATCATGTGAGATATATGTAAGGTCTACTCGAAATGCCAAATTTAGGATGAGGACTGTCTGTATTTTAATATTCGGTTCTAGTAATTATTTTATGAGGTTACTAGCATCCTCGTGTATTAGGTATGGGTAACTCCTACTGAATACCTATCTTCTCAGGTAGGTATAAACGGATAATTGGTTTGATTTTTGCATTTAATTTAAAGAGGCTGCCTACCTCTCGAAAGGTACCTGTTGAGAAAAGTTGTTCGGTTGGTAGTTTTATTTCGGAGATTACCATCTCCCTCTTTTGACTTTAGATTTGTTTTTGTGCATCCCAATTCGTAACTTAGAAAGTCAAACAATAGATGAAAAGTATTAAATTAGAAAGTCAAATAACAGAAGAAAAGTTTTCATTTTGTTCCGTCTGGTTGCATCCGATCGCTTTCAATTTGGGACGGCATACGCTAGCAAAACTTCCCCTTTGACTGACTGTACACCGCGTCTTGTCCTATATATGAAAAGGTCGTTGACTCGTCTCTCGCTCACAGCTGATTGACGGTTCGCCTAGCACATCCCTGTTAATGATAACATTATTTGGGCGGCAGGTGTCGTAAACTTAGTTCCTGTACCTCGGTTGTATCCGTCTTTTAAAAAGGTCCTCTGAAATTTAATAAATAATATAAAAAACTCACCCAGTTAGGCACCTCTCATTCTCAGCGTGAAGCTTACCTGGTTACACTATATAGCTAAATCACTTTAATTTTCGACCTCCTCCCTACGCATATAAAAGGGTAATTAAATATTCCTGTAAATAAAATTGTACCTCCCTAATCTGTTAGGATTCGAACCCACAGTTAATAATCTATTTGATTCTCTGGTTTTCGGTCTCCGTGGATAGAATGCCATCTCGCCAAATCAATAACTTAGCCCGATTAAACACTTCCTGCCTTTAAGTACATTCACTCTGTTTTAAAAACGCAATCATTATTTTATTATTTTCATGTTTTTAAGACAAGCAATCTAGTTCGAACTGTATACGAAATCACGTTTAAATCAACACAACTTTATAACACAATCGCGATTGCACAACACCTGGCGCCCCTGAGGTGGGTTTTTACAAAACGGCGCTCTACAAATTATCCAATTATTATTATTGTCATTATTATTAATTGTTTTCCCACTGAGTCGAACCACTTTCACTTCACACAAACACCGGATCAATAATCTTTCACTTTAATTCAATATTCCGCAATATTCTCTAATACCATTTGAATTCAATAATTAACTGTAATTTCAAACAACACTTCTGATTTGTATCCATTTCTCGGGGCTGTCAATGCACCCAAGTTCAAAACTCGACTGACCCTCCGGTCTCTCCTTTCCCGTGGGAATCTGTTTACTCCAGGCCTGTCTGTCAATAAATCTTCCGTCGTTGTCTAAACAAAAAAATTTTTTGAGCACGTTCGTTTATTATTTATCGTTTATTTTTGTGGATATTCAAAACATCACAACCATAACATTATTGTCGTTACAAATTCGTCGGTATTAATTAAACTGTGAGCCTCAATCGAATCCCATTATTAGAGTCCTATACCGTCTTAATAATTAATGGGGGTGAACTAACTAAGCTCTTAGAACTGATAGAAATCGTATACACGATCAATAGATTTAATAAATTCAGCTAAGAAGCGATCAATTGCTTTCGTTCCAGCATCGACAAACAAAAGTTGTTAGTTATGACTAATGATCTGGTAAACCAATTAAGTCTCTTTTTTAGTGTCAAAAGTGCATGTGAACTGCCAATATGTATTACAATTAATATTTCAATTCGAAATGTCATTTTTTTTAATTTTAAACTTTTAATTGGTCTGACGCTAAGGAATGTCAATTCATAGTGATAATTGCCAGTGTTGCCAGAGTTTTTCGAATTCTGATTTATTGTAATTTAAAAAAATTTAAAAACAATGTAAAAACTTGGATCAAAAATAACAATAGGGCCTTTACCGGTGCATTCGCCCAAATTCGCAGTTAATGAAATAACCACATTATTGAGCGAATACATCTTAATACAAGTATAGGTATGGTAAGTTTTTAGATTCTCACGGCCAAAAGCATTTTTATTGTTTGTTTTTGGGGTGTTATGCCGTGTTGCGCTAACTCCTTCTTTAGCCGACGTTTTGGACAGCGTTGCAGCGTCCATCATCAGGGCAGATCCGGTAGATCCGAAGATGGATCATAGGTAGATCATCTTCGGATCTACCGGATCTGCCCTGATGATGGACACTGCAACGCTGTCCGAAACGTCGGCTAAAGAAGGAGTTAGCGCAACACGGCATAACACCCCAAAAACAAACAATAAAAAAAGTATAGGTATGTTCATATTAGGAAGTAACTTGAAAAATTCTGCCTCAACACAGGCTAGCCTAGTGAGGCGGTATTTGAGAAATCTCAACTAACTGTACTTTTATTTTCTTTTTTACCTTTATCATATTATTCTTGTATTTTTGTGTTAATTTTATAATCTTAAAAAAAAGTTATAAATCAGTGTACAATATACATCATAATATGCATTTTTAGTAGTAATGTGCAACTTTTCTTAAATAAATGTAGACATTATTATTATTGCGTTATCAACGTCGGTGTGGATATTAATAATGCAACTGTTCTCGGGATATTGGTATAAAATCGTCAGAAGTTGCGCCTATCGACCTGATATTCTAAAGTTATAAATTTTACTGTGCTAGATGTGTCAAGAATTCCGACACAGGTAATGATATAATTTGCATAATTTAATCAAGAAATAATCTTTTTTATAAAAGATTAACTTCCTTAAATCCTTTTTTTAATAGGTTGTAAAAGGGCGCAATTTCCCTGTGAGAGGTCCATTGCAAAAAGGGTGCCTTAGTACATATCGGCGTTAGCTCAGGTGGTAGAAGGTGAGGTCATGATCATCAGGGGTCAGGTCAGCTTCTGCTTTTACACGGGGAACTGATTAACAAACAAACCACTTCGAATTCGTCAAAGGAAACGCATTAATGGGGTATGATGGTATATTCACAAAGCACAATTACAAACAGGTACACAAATGAGATGGGTCATTTACATCCTAAATATCCCTAGCGTTTCGTTAGGAACAATCTCTCTTGATAATTTAGGTTCTGGCTGGCAAGCGTGGGTGTAGGCATAGATCAAGTCACAAAAGGCACATAAAAGGTAAAGATAGTTAGTCCGCTTACATGAATCTGTAGTAGGTTTCGCGTACATGATGAACCACAAAAGGAGGGTTATCTTCCGTACTGTACGCGCTATTACGCGTACATTTCTCCATGGTGAGTAGGCACAGCGATTAGGTACAGGCTTTGAAAATACTTGTACAATGCGGCCGTTAATTTAGGCGCGCAAACACGGCGTCCTCGTTGATAGCGGAACGGACATGTAGGCAGGGCCAAAGCTAGATTGTGAGTGAGGCCGTTGGTGGTTTGAATGCCGGCGAGTGTGGCGTGGAGCAGTTTTACCAACTTGGCCGTGCGCGAGGCAGGTGCGCGCGCACAGTGACAATGGTAACAACTCACCGCTTACTAATTTGAATTCACGGGAGTTTTGAACGTGTCCGATTCGTTACGTGACAAGGTATACAGGTTTCCTTGTTCTGATGCTTTCTTTATATAAACTTTCAGCTAAAATTATTATGTACTGTGATTTTTTCCGGTCTGATGAGGTGAAGTCTTGTCATTTCACAATTCGAGGCGTATCCAGAAAGTAAGTGTACTGAATTTTTGTAGGTTACAAATCTTTTTATTGAAACAAAAAAATTACATGGTTACCGTGTAGCAGTGCTTATTCTGGGCGGCGTAGTTCCTACCCGATTAGAATAATCATTGGTTAATTTTCTCCGGTTGGCACTACTGGTTCGAGCTCACGGTGCGGAGCGTACTTCGTCGGAGGAGTTGCTGGCTGGACTCGGGAGACTGTGGTGTGTTTCGTGCGACACTGGAACATGGGGGACTATATTGAAAGTCACGAAAGGTCTTTTTCTATTTTAAATATGTAACTTTACATTCAAATATGGTTTACTGATTTAACTTCTGATTTATCTTCATAAAGTTACATATTTAAAATAAAAGTTAAAATAGAAAAAGACCTTTCGTGACTTGCAATATAGTCCCCCATGTTCCAGTGTCGCACGAAACACACCACAGTCTCCCGAGTCCAGCCATCAACTCCTCCGACGAAGTACGCTCCGCACCGTGAGCTCGAACCAGTAGTGCCAACCGGAGAAAATTAACCTATGATTATTCTAATCGGGTAGGAACTACGCCGCCCAGAATAAGCACTGCTACAACCGTAGTACATATGTAAGCTATTTTTCGACATAGTCGCCATTCCTCTCAATGCAGGTGGTTAAGCGGGGGATCAACTTTTTGATGCCTTCCTCGAAGTAGTTTCCCGCCAACACCTTCGTCCACTTTTCCACCTCCTCCTTTACCTCCTCGTCGGTTAAAAACCTTTTTCCACCCATGTACAGCTTCAGGGAGGTAAAGAGATAATAATCTGAAGGTGCTAGGTTAAGGGAATGCGCGGGGTGGTTCAGGATATCCCATTTAAACGAAACAAGCAGTTCCTTCGTGGCGTTGGCCGTGTGTGGTCTGGCATTGTCGTGCAGCAGGCTGACTCCCTTTGTCAGCATGCCTCTCCTCTTGTTATGAATCTCCTTCCGCAATTTTTTTAGGGTCTCACAGTATCTTGCAGAGTTGATGGTCTCCACTTGAGGCAGATATTCAATCAAAATTATGCCTTGACAGTCCCAAAACACGGATGCCACGATTTTCTTGGCTGAAATTGTGGTCTTGAACTTTTTGGTGGAGGGTGAAGAGGTGAGAACCGTTTTTAAACTCGCGATACCACTTGTACACACTCGTACAATTCATAGCTTTATCACCATATGCAGTTTTAACCTCATTATAAACCTCAAACGGAGGTTTTTCCTTCCAAACGAGATAACGGATGACGCCGTGTATTTCGCATTTGGCAGGAGATTGGATTGACATTTTTCACGAAACGTGTTGTCGCGTTGACACTTCTCAACGTACTGACCTTGAACAGGTCTCGTTGCGGAGGGGAAGAGTCAAGCTACAAGTAAGTGTAGCCAACATATCGAAAATATAATTCATTCGGTCGTGAGAGCCTCAGTACACTTACTTTCTGGATATGCCTCGTATTTAAAACAACATTAAGTATACTTACAGCACGTTCCATAGTGGAAGATACTTTCAGTATCTTCCTGCTGTAAGACCATCATTCAGAATTGAAACGTTGCTTGAAATGGATTTAGTCGTGTTTGGGAACCATATCTGAATAGGTCGGTACTGCTTAACCTTCCTCTTTAACATCTCCTTCCCCTCTCTACTACCTTCAGCCTCACAGTGTACCCCAATTGGGGATGCCATTGTCTCACTTGCTCCAGATGGTTGGAAGCATTTGAAACTCTTGGGCGGCGTTCACATAAAAAAAAACGCAAGAAGTGACATTATTGTGTTATGTTACTTTGGTACAACTAGATAAAGTTGATTTAGCAAATAGAGCAAAGTAAACTAAGTAAAAATGCCATGAATTAGTTTAAGTATTCTGTGACATACGTCAAATAATCGTAGCTAAACAAACTGTCTGTAAGTAGTGACATTGAAAGTGTCAATGATTAATTTTTCGAAGAAAATTTCTTCTGAAGGTTAATCACTTTGTGATGTCATGATTTATTATATTAAAACACAAATAACTTTGTTTACATCACTTTAATATAATATTACAAGGTTTTTCAGTAAGAGGTGTTATTTTAATATTCAAAGAAAAATGCCATTTTTTAATATAAATTTTTAAATAAAGGGGAAGGTATGCCGTTAATAGTGAAAAATAACATCAGTCAAATGACCACCACGACCACGCCTACAGGACTATATCCTTTTCATAAAATTTTCCATAACCAAATCGCAAAGTGGCTGCCTTATGTCCTCGATAGCCTCACGAATTCCATCTTTCAGGTCTTGAATCGACGCTGGGCTGTTGACGTAGACCTTTTCTTTCACGTGGTTTTAAAGGAAGAAGTCGCAAGGTGTTAAATCACAAGATCTCGGTGGCCAATTGTGATCACCTCTTCGAGAGATAACACGGTCCGGAAACTTTTCCCGTAAAAGATCAATGATTTCGTTGCTTGTGTGGCACGTAGTGCCGTCTTGTTGAAAGTAAACGCTATCTAGATCAATACTATCCAATCCCGGCCATAAAAAATCATTAATCATCACTCGATAGCTCTTTGAATATCAAAAAAAACACCTCTTATTGGAAAACCCTGTATAAAATGGTGTAAACAAAGTTATTTGTGTTTTAATATAATGTCAATGATTATTGCAGCATCATAAATGCAATACTCATAAGCACCAATACACTTTATCCAAAGAACGTGTTGGTCACCTCAACTATCGTTGAGCGACCTGTACCAATTATATTTTTCCATTAAATGCCTTCAGGTTTCGTGTCTGCTCGTGCGTGTCAGTTTTTCGTATGGAAGAATAGAATTTGTATGAAAATTCCACATAATGTTAGGTTACCTTCCGTTTGTCCTTGACTGCATTAGAGTTCTTTGAAACAATTTAGAAGTGTCGATACTTTACGGACACGGAATATCTTTAGCCAATATTTTACATAAGTACTAAGGAAAATGGGTAAATGATTGTTTGTCAGTTGTATAAAATATTACGACAAGTTTTAGTAGGGGGATAAGTGTTTTGTGGAACGTTTAATCAAAACAATCTTCAGTGAATAAACTATAATATTGTTACATATAAGATTTGTAACAAGGTGTGTACATCACTTTACTTACAGCGCCCTTGAGGTGATTTTTAACAAAAACGGCGCTATACAAATCATCCAAATATTATTATTGTCGCATCTATGGTCTTGGTGTGTGGGACCTTTAAGTACCTACACATTGTCATTTTGCTATTGGTCAAATTGACATCCCTGGAATTTTGACTTGGAGAGTTGTCAAACCTGCTGGAGGTAGAATCGGTGATTTGCATTGGAAGCAGTGGCCATTCTTTGATCACCAGCCCAGAGCAGCGAGCATTCCTCTTGGCTGAGTTTCGACGAACACATTCACCAATTTTGTGAGCATCGGCTTTTGCATATGGTGCATTGACCATTGAATTGATACAATCGGATGACATTTGCCAATCCTGAGTCGTTAAGAGGGACCTTTTTGGAAACCAGCAGCGCGAGGCTATTTTGCTATGGACTACGGCATTATTTTGTGGATAAAATATAAACTTGGACCGGAATTATAAGAACCGGAATCTATTACTTCGCATCAAGAACGAACTGGTATCACACCTTCATTTTACCTATGCAAGCCCTTTGCCAGACAGATTTAATAGTAGGATGCTAATTAATTTGTTTTTTTATTATTTATGTCTTTTGTTGTAATACATTTTAGTATTCTTAATTAACCCATCCTTACATTCATTTGTTAGCATTTAATCCCACAGTAACAATTTTTTTTTTAAATTTTTTTTTTTATTAATATCAATAGCAAAATTTGTACATTATGTAGGTTTAAAGTATAATATAAGTATATTTTTTGTATTTTTTTCACAGTCCTCCTCACTAGGGTTTCCTGTTCTGAGGCGGCCTGTAGTTTTTCTTAAATTTTTGTATTTAGTTTTGAATTGTCTTTACATTGTCTTCATAATGTTTGTAAGTTGATTATTACTTTGATCTCTAAGCCATGTTTTGACTTTTGTTTTAAATATACTCATTTCGTTTATTTTTTTGGTTTCATTTGGTAGAGCATTGAACAATTTTATAGCATGGAATTTATTATTTCTCTGAAAAAACTTCTACTGTTCAGTAATAAACACAATTGTTCCAGATCCCATACTCAAAACAAACCACACACTACGAGTACATTCATTTTTAAGAAGAACTTGCACAATGCTTTTTAATTTGATGTAAATATGTGTATATCGATGGACAGTTTGATTATTTATTTATTAAATTTAATTCAATTTGTACAATTCTATTTTATAATATTACAGATTTAGTTATAATTGTACCGTTTATACAATGTATTTCCAGTGACAAAAACATTGTAAGTGCGTTGTAGGAAATCAAAAACATATCAATCTTTTGATCCATTTATTAAGTAAGTGGCTCTCTCCACCGGTGAGTTCATGAACAAATTGGTACGGCTTGCTCTACGGTAAAGGAGGTTATGGCGACATCCTCGAGAGTAATGGAAGTTTGTGTACGAATTATGGATGCTTGTGTACCAATTATGGAAATTTGTGTACGAATTATGAAAGTTTGTGTACGAATTATGGAAGTTTGTGTACGAATTATGGAGGTTTGTGTACGAATTATGGAAGTTTATGTACGAATTATGGAAGTTTGTGTACGAATAAAACACTGCATCAAGGAGAAAATATGTTGCGAAGGAAAGTGGAAGGAACTCAACGAGTATTTTTTCTACTCGGTACTGGTTGGTTTTCACAGGCTTTATATAATTCCATCTACAAGGTAGTTTTTAGGTTGAAAAGTTGAACTGTTTGTATGTGAAAATAAATATTCTTTTATGGAAACATATTTTAGTATGGGAAAAAAATTGGAATTTCGAAAAAAGTTATTTATATATCTAACTTCTACCATCATGTAGAAGAATCACCTCCCAAAGTTAGTGCACTTTACCCCCGGACGTGCTGTCTAAATATATGTATTTCACGGGCAAATATGCATCTAAAGTGGCGACCACCGACATTTGCCGACCGATATACGGTTGCCACTTTATTACCTTAAAATTTTTACACATATAATAAATACGTATACATATACTGAAACAAAAACACTGAAAACGACATAGAACACAAATAAAATAGAATTATATAACTTAAGTGCGTCTTATCTAGGAGGACTAAGAAATACCACTACAATACGTAAATTCACCATAATATTGTGTTATTTTTTAACGATAAACTAATGTTTATAAGACAAGGCTTTATGAATAGCATAAAGAATAATAAATAATTATAAGCAATAATAATTAACATAACAATTATTGCTTATAATTATTTGTTATCCTCTATGCTATGCGTAAAACCTTGTCTTATAAACATAAGTTTATCATTAAAAAAATAATAAAATTTGCCATTCAAAAATATTTCACCAATAAACGTAGATATAATATGTCTCGACGCCATCTAGTGAGAAATTTAGCACTAACAAAGCCTTTCCTACAAAAATAAAGTTTGTTGTTTACGGGTGGAAAAAATATAATAAGCAGTAATTGTTGATTGAGGTACTAGTACATTTTTATTTTTTTAATATTTTTGTATGTTTTTTTACAATAAATATACAATTTATACATATTATACAGTGTTATAAAGGTAAATAATAATAGCTTTTCCTCACCATAAAGAGACGAGGCTCTTGAGTTTGGTGAGTGAATCCTAGCTCAATTATATGGAATCATGTAAGTAAGTAAATAATATATTTGCAAAACCAAAGGGATAAGTAAGAAATAGGTAAGATTTATCAATAATACAGTTTCAAAATTTGAAGGAAATAATAATAAGAGTAAGATATGGACTTTTATAGTAGTTTTAGGTAATTTGTTAATTTTATTTTAAATTCCTGAATATTTTTTAGATATAATGGAAGGATGTTAAAATATGTTATACCTAGATAGAGATAGGTATTTTGTGTGTGCTTTGTATTAAGTTTTGGGATTTTGATAGTTTTTTGATATCTTGCTGATGAATTGAATTGTAAGTTATTTAACTGTATTTCTTTATAAATTTGTAGAATTGAATATTTTTTTATATATATTGTCTATTGTGGGTACATTGAATATTGAAAAGAGAATCTCAGTAGAAAATTTGGATGGTTTAATTATCAATCTTTGAACTATTTTAAGTGGATTTAATATATTGTTATAAGTTCCTCCCCAGCCAATAATATCATATTGTAATATAGATTGTACAATTGCATACTACACTCTTTTTAGGTTTTCTAATCTAAGAATATTTCTAAGTCTTATAAATATATAAATACATTTTACATATTGAATCATTTGGCGGGTTGGAAATAAGCCGACATAGCTGAGTGATTTCAGAGTACCTGACCGGACATCAAAAGGCACGAGTTCAATTCCCGTTGGCGGCATTTATTTTTACTCGGGAGATATTTTCAATTTGTATTGATATTTCAGGCGACTAACTATTGTATATAATTATTTATAATATTGTGTATTTAAAATGTTTAAATAATTGCTAAAATAAATAAAAAAAATTGATTGTGATCATATTATTTTGTCTTGTGATCCACTTTTGGTTCGTCTGGCCCTAATAACACATTTGAAAGCGTGGTAGGGGGCTCCAATGAGGTCTAATTAACGGACACTACTCGAATAATGCATTGTCGTGTTCATGTGGGAATGTTAAGTCTGTTCTGTACAAGGGTTTGTAAGTTAGGGCTATCAAATGAATCGTGGCTTGAAACAGTTATAAAAAGACTGACTGACCTTAAAACATTCCGCTGAAAAAAAAATTTACTTAAAAAAAAAAAATATTTTTTATTTTTTTTTTATTTTTTATTTATTAGTGTCTATTTAATAAGGTGTGATGAGATTTACATTATATAAAAATCTATAATATTTCATTCATATAGTTTCTTCTTAGTCCTCCTCACTAGGTAGTCCTGTGCTGAGGCGGACTGGATTTATTTATTATAAAAAAATAATTTATTTATTTATTTAAAATGACGCCAACGGGACGTCTCGTCGGCGTCATGTATCTTTTATCAGGAGGTTTTTCAATGTGGATGAGTGTTTCAGGCTAATAATTATTGCTTATAAAAATAATTGTTACCCTCTGTGCTATGCATAAAAAATCTTGTCAAAAAAAATAATAAAAAATTTTAACTTTACTATGATCAACTTTAACCGTTCATAATTATTTTGAACTTAGTAATTTGTGATGGTTTTCTTTAACTTATTTGAGATTATCAACCCCTCTGGCCTCTGGCATATTGACCATTATCTTTCTTAAAAACGCAGTTAGAAGGTCTGAAAATTCGAGTGTAATAAAATCAAAATAAATTAAATGTTTCTTTACCTATCGGAAAACTAAAAACGGATTTTGATAAGATGATAAGATTGTCCAAAGAAGCGAAGTTAGCAGTCCACAATGGAGTGCTGGTACCTACCTTGATGTATGGAAGTGAGGCATGGGACTGGCAAAGAAAGGATGAAAGTAGATTGAATGCTGTTGAAATATCCCTGAGGCGTGTGTGTGGTAAAACCATGTTTGATCGTGTGAGGAATGTGGAGATCCACAAAGAGTGCAAGGCTGATGTAAGCGTAATGAGTAAGATTAAGAAACAGACGCTTAGATGGTTTGGGCATGTAGAGCAAATGAGCGAAGAAAGGAGTGTAAGCAGGATATTTGATTCAAATGCGAATGGTAGTAGAAGTTGCGGACGTCCGAGGAAAACATGGCACGATCAACTTAATCAAATACTCGAGTCGGGCCATGTCAAGAGTCAAAATAATAGAAGAGTATGTATGAATGTGAATGAGGCAAGAAGTGTGTGGTGTGACCGAGTTGTTTGGCGGTCCGTCCTCTCTATCTACCCTTGCGGGGAAACGGCGTGATGGTTAGTTAGATAGTTTTATAAGATAAACTTGCAAATTTTGATGTCAAAAATAAACATATCACGTTTGAAATATTCAAATTTTGAATGAAAACATAAAAAAACTTTAAAGAATGGCTCTAAAATTACAAAATAAAGATACAAATATTATTAAATAAATATATTACAAAAATTTCCATTACCTCTGTTTTGTTTCATATAAATATAATTTATTTAAAAATTACAAGGTTTCATAAACAAATACCTGACTTATGTTTTGTTTCAAATAAATTATAAAATTTCTCAAATTCCGGTCGGAACCTTTGGTTTCACAGATGTGAACATTTTAAACAATGGCTTGAAATATCTTGATAACTTTGTTATAAATCCCATGTGTATGACATATTACTGTGTAATGAATCGTCTGTTCTTCTTTCGTATGGTGGGGGGGTCAGAGGGGGACATCTAAGTCTGAGAGCCTTTCTAGGGCCTCAGGCGTCGAAATGTGGACCTCATCAATCCCGCCGGGGAATTAATAAAGCGGGCATTCGTTGACCACATGTTCGGTGGTCTGCACCGCACCACATTCACACATCTCCGACTCTTTAAGACCCCATCTGTGCATCATGTGGACACAGCGGCTATGGGAGCACCTTAACCTATTGATGGCGGATCAGGTTTTGCGAGACAATAAGAACCCAGGCTGTCTCTCGGTTGTGTCCTGTATTAGATGGGCATTTCCCACGTTGGCCGTTTGCCACTCAAGTTTCCACCTATCTTCTGGAGTGAGAGGTAATCGGAGGAGCCTCTTTCCTTCCGCCCAGAAGCGCTTTCGGGACTTCAAGCGGCATCTCGGGTGGGAGACGACATCTTCCTGCAAAGGTATTGCGCTTTTTTGCAGCACCATCTTGTATTCCCTCAGTGTTGCCATAGTTTGGCGGGGTTGTGTTTGCAAGTATGGGGAGCCAAGAGAGAGGAGTAGATTTTACGCATTGTGGCATTAAGCTGAACGTCTACCATGGAAGTGTGGGCGCTTCTAACCCATACTGGAGCACAGTAGTCAGCCGTTGAGAACACCAGGGCGATGGATGCTGTTCTGAGCGTGTTGGCTTCGCATCCCCAGCTAGTTCCAGCTAGCTTGAGGCGTCTGTAAGTAGAAACTACTTAAATTTATTTTAATAATGGTGGGTATATAGAATAAAGACAAAAATGTAATTTCTTGTTTTTATTATAATTTTTAATATTTTATCCAACAGGGAGATAATTTTTTGTTTGTTTTTAAAACCTTAAAAACCTCAACTATATATTTTTATCGCAGTTTGTTGCAACCCTGAGTAAATGACCTACCTAGCAGTTTTTAGTACGATGAACTTGATTATTAAATTTGTTGTAAATATGCACCCTTTTATAATGTTTCATTTTCCTTTTGAGACATGCATGAGTGCATCAAAAATAGTGAACTTGGTAACAAAGGAATATATAATTATACCAAAATATCTGCATATCAATCAAATATTACGAGCGTATAGACAAAACGGACATGTAAAGAACGGTCAGACCGCTTTCATTATCAAAAGGTGTGTTCTGTCATTTTCGTCAAAGTAGTCTATCGAGACCTATCGAGAGACCTATACCCTCCAAGAAATTTCTCCACGATCTCATGCGGTCTCCTGCAGTCTCCTGCGGTCTCATGCGGTCTCCTACGGTCTCCTGCGATCTCCTGCAGTCTCCTGCGGTCTTCTGCAGTCTTCTGCTATCTACTTAGATCTCCTATAGCCTCCTTTGGTCTCCTTATGTTTTCATCCAGTTAATTTTGTCTAAAAATTAACTTTCGGCCTTCTAAATTATACTTAAACCTAAGTATAGATCTCTTAACACTTCTAATCCTGCAGACTTACAAAATGATTCACCTTTGGCAGTCAACTTTAATAATAAGCTTCCTTCATATTCGTGTTCATCAATATTATTTTTGAATATTACTCTTCAAAAAATATTTTCAGCTCGTTAATTATTTGAATTGCGTAAAATGGCGTAAGCACATTATCTAGAGTGTTTTTGGATAAAGAGCATCTTCAAATCCCTTCGATAAAAACATATACTATCTGTTTTTTTTTTAAATTATATTAAACCATCTTATTATCAGTATTATAGGTACTTACCAACTCGAGCGATGGGCGTTCAGTTTTCGATTTGACCAGTCGATTTAATCGAAAACCCGTTTAACCCAAATTTTAAGGATCTGTGAATTTGGCACATTATGGCAAGCAATCGTTCAAGACGTTTTGCAAACTTGTCATAATATGCCAAACTTGTCATAATATGCCAAACTTGTCATAAAATGCCAAACTTGTCATAATATGCCAAACTTGTCTTAATATGCCAAACTTGTCATAATATGTCAAACTTGTCATAATATGCCAAACTTGTCATAATATGCCAAATTTGTTGAAATATGCCAAACTTGTCATGATATGCCAAACTTGTCATAATATGCCAAACTTGTCATAATATGCCAAACTTGTCATAGTATGCCAAACTTGTCATAATATGCCAAATTTGTTGAAATATGCCAAACTTGTCATGAAATGCTAAACTTGTCATAATATGCCAAACTTGTCATAATATGCCAAACTTGTCATAGTATGCCAAACTTGTCATAATATGCCAAATTTGTTGAAATATGCCAAACTTGTCATAGTATGCCAAACTTGTCATAGTGTGCCAAACTTGTCATAGTATGCCAAACTTGTCATAATGTGCCAAAAATCGTTCGAGTGAATTATATTAAGTACTACATTATAAAGATTATTTCTAACTATCAATTTGTCGTGCAGTTTTGTTATTCTTACAAAAAAAATTCAAAATTTAGATTGAATGACAAATATGTGAAATCGAAGAGCAGAATTTACTATATAATTATATAATTTTTTTTTAAATACCGTAACAGACGATTATTAACGTAACAGACGAGGTCACATAATACTCGTATATTGTTTATGTTATCGTAAGACATCATTAATTGCATTTAAAACAATCTTAAGTATAAAACTAATGTACGCTTTCTGAACCAGCAAAAAACATTCAAATGGTAAACTCTGTTATTATGAAAGTTTGCACAGCTTTATTTGCCAAGAGTTTTTATGTAAATATAAGTATTTTAAGCTCGTAGGGTAGTATAAATCATATGGTATATAAATTGAAAACATTATTTTTCAAAAACTTTTGATTTTTTTCTACTGACGGATACATTCAAAAATAATATTATAGATTTACAATGTTCATCAGTAGGACAGATGTGAACACGAGAATACTTTTGGTCCTGGAAATCTCAATTCGTATCTGATTATTTCGATGTTTGGTTAGTTACATTATAGATAGTTTCTTTTACAATTCAGATTCAATACTCATAAAACACTGCTAAAATACATAAGTATTTCCTTAAAAAATCATATAGTCATATTATACCTTACAATACGTGTGTTTAGTGAAAATTAAAAATTATTAATTTAAAAGTATACTAGTGACATCTATTAAATTACAAGAAAGTATAAATTACTAAAAGAGTTCAGAAGCAGATAAGAAGTAAGCAAAGCCTTCACGTGGTTTGAATCATAGATAGATGAGCTTATTGAATTATACATTGAAATTTCACCGATAGATGGTGCTAATTAATTTAAATTCTTAGAAGTTTTAATCCTAAGCCATAATAATCTTCATTACCGGTTCGATATACAAACAGCAGACGTATTATATATATTTAAATAGCCATTTCTATGATAGATCGTCCAGAATTACTTCAAATAATCCAATTAAGAGATCATCAGACAAATCACACGGAGAAAAATGAGTATGGCAGATTTATTAAAATCCTGTTAGAAACATGATTGCAATAATTTTTTTATGATGAAATATAGGTCAATTCAAAATATATCGGAACACGTATTCATGTAGCTGCGCTTTTTCTGATATATTTTACGAAATGTAACAATACTAGAATTTTTATGAATTCGTGTTCCAATTTCCTAAAAACATATTCACGTTTTAACGACAGTTTGTTAGGAAACTTGTCAATTCATTTATTAAAGTCTTGCAGACCTATTTTTAAGGGAAATACGAATAATTTGACTAGATTTTAGATAATTTAGCTATATTTAATGTCAGTCAGTTTTCTACATGCATACAAAACCATACATTAAACGTCAGTGCAACACTAATTCAAGACAAAACACATTCATTAACCTTGCTTCCTACAGTGAATTCGACTTATTTAATACAGCACCCCACTTTTTCAAACCCAAAATCGATTAATAACAAACACACAATAAATATTAATCAACACAAACTAGATCCATCCGAATCCTCCCTCCGATCATCTCAATCCCTTGGGTTAGTACTAGTAAATGTTGGTTTTGTAAGTAAAATAAGATAATATATAAATATAAATCTATTTCACCCGAAGTAAGCGACACATGAGCTTACTTCGGGACGCAGACAGCCCAATAACACTATTTTACCGTCGTATCTTAGTGGAATGCGATAAGCTACTATCGAATCGATAAACATCTTGACATAATAGAGAATAAATCACAAATGACTTGCTTCATATGTTAAATGTTCCATAAAATACAAAACCACCTGGATCAAATATCTATGTGGTTAAAGATAAACAAATTAAAAATAAATGTTACAAAAAGTAAATTCATGGTACAAGGTAAAAAATTCAACGGACTGAATAAAATTCTCATAGACAACGAAGAAATATAGGAAGTAGAGGAAATCAAATACTTGGGCACTATAATAGACAATCGACTCAAATTTAACTATAACGTTGAATTATTAGCTGAGAAAATGGCAAAAAAGGTAAATTTTTTAATAGAAATAAAGAATAAATAAGATGTAAATACAACTAAATTAGTTTATAATAGTATATTAGCATCTCATTTAAATGACTGCTCTAGTGTCATTTTTTGTGCAATCAAACATTAATAAAGAAATTGCAATCAATTCAAAATAGAGACATGCGAGCAGTATTGAATTGAAGTAGTTTATTATTATTATTATGCAGAAAAAAATAGGCATGTTAAGTGTGAGACAGCGAATAATTTACAATACCCTAGTATTTATATTTAAGCTAAAATGTAAATTTTAATTTCGCAATTCATGGCTACGAGAAGGTGTGGAGATTTTGGACTTCCAAAATTTGTCGGGAACCCAAAATAATCTCTATCTCCTATTTGGGCTTTTAACACGGGCATTAGGGTGGAACACTTTTATATGAAAAAATTTTTTTTTTCGAAATTCGAATTGGAATACCAGGTAAAAGTTGCTTTGTGTAATTCTAAATAACACTTCTCAATTTGGAACTTCTAACTCGACTTCTTGAGGTCCCGCCATAGACTTGAAATTTTATTTTTTAAGGTTTTATAGACGTTTTGTATTAAACACCCTATAAACAAAATAATTAGTAAATATAATATGTTATGCATGAAATGATAAAATAAAAGTAGATTTTAATTAATAAAAACATTTTTTTCAAAATTAAACACAGATTAAGAAAGTTATGTTGGTATGAATAAAATCATTTTTATAGCAAAAAACCATTTTTAGGTTCAAACTTTGGCATGAGTTTTCGAGATGCTAATTTAGATTTTATGAATCCCTCTCGTCTTGCCTTGTCGAATGCACTTAGAACTGCTTCTGTCACAACTTTTACAAATCTTTCCACAGCCTGGGTGTGGCAAGTCAGTCTCATAAACTTCAACACTGTATCTTCTTCATTTTCAATAAGATCTTGTAACTGATCATCGGAAATATTCATCAGTATTGAGGGTTCGTATATATTTTGTTGCCAGTCAATCATGCCTATGTAAGAACATGCATCTAAGTTCACTTTTGGCACCTCAAAAATGCGCGAAATTGATTTTTTATTAACTTGACGAGCCTTTAAAATGCGTCTTGCAGCGAGTTCTATTCTTCACAGAATGTGCTTACGTGAATCTGTTATCATACTCAACAACATTTTTTCTGGATGAGCGAAGTAACTGTTTCAAATTATAACAGGGTCCACTATCGCTAACAACTCGTTGGACAAATATCTAGTTCTGTTAATGAGCTTCCATAAATGATTTGAACCATCTTTGCAGGATGAATGTGTTTTGATAGTAAACCAGACAGGAGCGTATGATTATACGACAAACGTTGCTAAAGTCACAAGATTTTGTTGTGGATTTTCTGTAGAAATATACAAATGCAGTATGCGATTAGCTCTTGTAAACCAGCGGGCATGGGGTAGTTTACCTGGGCTTCTCTTTATTAAATCCAGGAGACCAGGATCCATTTATGACAGCAGTAGTAATTTCTTGTAAATATTTCTGGTCTGTACTGAGATCTGTGGATATTTGTGGAGGTAGTTCACCTTCTATCTTCTCAAAGTTAGCCAACGGAAGCGTCTTGGATATCTCTAATGCTTTACCAATTTGACCTGCAAATGATTTAGGTCCTGCAGTAGGGCCATCCAAATAGGTAAACAAATGCCTCAATGGTAACTCATTGGAGTGTAAGAGACAAATTATCCATTGCAATGGTCGAGATAGTCTGTTTTCCCTGTATTTGTGTTTTTTCCATCACAGCCAACAGCCACTAAACCATCTAGTGATATCTTTTCAGTCGTTAAAAATCTGTGGATAGCTCTTTCAATATTTCTTGCACTGCCCGAGGTTGGAACCCCATAAACAGTACCTGGTTCTTTTAAAATCGAAATATGTTCCTCTTGTACCATCACTCTAAGCTTCTTCGATCTTTTTAAAACAGTTTTAGCCGTCTTGTCTTTCCTTCCATCGAAATATAATGAAGGAATTTCTGTTACTCTTTCTTCGGTTAAAATTTGCTCGCGTCTCATTCTGTCTTATTGTTCTTAGTTTCATCCTATCTCTTATGCCTCATTTCTTGTTTGAGAGTACGTAATCTTCTATTCAGAATTTTTTTATTATGGATAAGATCAGTTCTTCCTAAAGCCATTAATCAGTTAGTGCGTTGGTCTTCTAAAAACATTTGTTCCTCTTTTGGAACTTTTTTTTCTCTCAAACAAGTACAGCTTACAAATTCTTGACATTTACTTGCAGCTACGTCAAAAATCTTTCTACTCTGTACTCTGAACTCTTCTAACTTTTCTTCCTTAAGTTTTTTCAAAGACTTTTTCAAATTATAACACTTCGAGTGAGAACTTTTTAGTAACTGTAAGATTATTTTGTGTGTGACAATTGGAATAGAAGATTTTATCCACAATTCTTCAATTTTCGGTCAAACTACTACGGCAATTTCCAAATACGTAGGTTCTTTTGTTGTGTTATTCCTTACTTTTAAGTCTTGTCTAACCCATTCGTAGAATTTCATTACATTTTCATACGTAGGTAGGATATTCTCTTTCAACTCTGCACTTACACCAAATATCGGACATTTTAAATTTTGTCTTCTAGAAATCAGTTTAATTCACTTAAAAAACGTTTATCAATAAGTACTCGTGAATATAATTGACGCGCGACCTTTCACCTGAGACAATTATCGACAGTAGTTTAAACAAAACACTGCATTTCGTAGATTGTCAGGTGCCGCCCCCCGCTTCGTCCCGCACTTTGCACCTCTGTTACAGCGCCAAAGTATATTAAAATAAATAAATATTTGATTGCAATAGCTATTTAACTATATTTGAATATGTTTTTAAATAAAATAAACCTATTTTAATAAATTCTGTACTATTTTCTAGGCCGCGCAAATATCCCCTAAACTGTCGTTTTTGTAAATGTTCGATGTCTTGGCGGGGGCTCTTACCGTTTTCTGATATTATTTATATTTTTAATTGAGGTAATTGATGGCAATTGGCAACTTAATACAACTATTCCAAATCAAAATTAGAAAGAAAAAAATTTCGTTCCGCCCTAACGGGCATGTGCAAGACGGGTCACTCTAATGCTCACAGAAGACCACAAACGCACTTCAGCTTGTATGAGCTACCGACAGATTTAAAGAAGCTAAAAGCCTTGCTGCTTTCGTGGGTTATGCCTAAATATTATAAAAATAAGTTTAAGATGTATTGTTAAGTGTCCTTGATGTCATAGAAATAAGTTGTCAAATGGTTTATACTTGATATAATAATAATAACAAACTGTTTATTCCGGTATGTGGGGAGGTTAGTGCAGTCCCACACATTCCATATAGAGATACAACAAAATATATGATCAAAAACAAAAAGATAGAACAGAAAAAAAACAACAGAATAAATTGAAAATAAAATAGAATAAAATGATAAAACTAATAGAATAATCGAAAGTTGAAGCCTTTAGGGAGCCGTGACTATATTAGGCGCTAGTATTTTTCTCCAGTGTGCGTCAATGCTGGAGGATGGAGTGAGGCGGGCTTCCATAGTGAGGATATTTCCAGAGCTTCTTATCCTTTCCCTCATTCCTGCCACCCTGGATCTAATAAGGGCTGCATATCCGGGAACTCGCCCCTCCGTGAACATACGGGAAGCGCTGCAGTATCTGGGGAGACAAAACATTGTGCGGAAGGCGTTGTTGTATTGGACCCGTAGTCTTTCTATACTACTCTTTTTGTTGTTTGCCCATAGTTCGCACGTGTACAACGTGTAAAAATTTTTATAACTAAATAAAAACACGCAAAAAATGTCCTCTGGCAAAACGTTATTCTAGATGTTTGAGAAATACAAAATTATATACTACAGGCACATATTTGGCGCCTGTCAAAGATAGATTCCGAAATCAACACAGCTTCAAAGTTACTCTGATTGCATTACTTACGTTGGTAAGAAACATATTAGGCGCCTCATAAATAAGATTCAGCAATACGCATAGATACAAAGTTGTGAAGATTGCACGAGTAAGGCACACTAGGCGTATATTTACAACAACTTTGTATCTTATCATGCGTTTAGCTGGTAGATTTTCCATATATATATATATATATATATATATATATTCATTCATGGAGTGTTAGATTGGCACTGGATTTAAATAAATATTTAGATCTGCTTGCCTCTTTTGCTTCATGTGCTCCTGATAGATATTCCATTCATACTCCATTTTTTTATTTTTTTTTTATTTGGTACATTATGGCTTGCCCGTGCTGAGGCCTTCATTTTATAATATGAAAATATAATCTACATATTATTTAAAGAGAAAATAATACATTTAAAAAGAAAATAATACATTTGAAAAGAAAATAATACATTTAAAATTAAAAAATAATACAATGAAAATAATTTTGTGTGTTTGTGAGTGATGTGTGTTTATATTGGTTTTGTGTGTTACGTGTAGGTTTTATTTTTATTTTATGCTATGACATTTTGGTAATATTGTCTATTTTGTTCTTTAATCCATTTTGTAATTTTGTGTGAGAATTTATTTTTATTTTCCTCAATTTTAATTTCAAGTGTTAGACTGTTGAATGCTTTTATAGAATGGTATTGATATTGTCTTTGTCCAAAGCTTGTATTTACTGTCGGAGTTTTTATGTTTTCTAACTGGTCTGTTAGTGTTATTTTGTGTATGTTGAAATTTATTTATTTTTGTCAAAAATGTAGTTTAGTAGTGTTTTAACGTATAATTGGCGTATATCTAGTATTTATTTCCATCACATTTCTGATTTCTCTTATCCTGCTTTATCCTTCCAGATTTTTTGTAGTAATTTACATAATTTTAAAATGAAAAACTACTGTTTATAAGACAAGGTTTTTTATGCATAACACAAAGGATAATAAATTATTATAATGCTATGCATAAAAAACCTTGTCTTATATCGTCAGTTTATCATTAAAAAAATAATAATATTTGACAAGTCAAAATATTTCACCAAAAAATGTAGATATAATATGTCTCGACGCCATCTAGTGGGAAATTTAGCACTAACAAAGCCTTTCCTACAAAAATAAAGTTGGTTGTTTACAGGTAGAAAAATATAATAAGCGGTTATTGTTGATTGAAGTACTAGTGCATATTGAATTATTTGGTGCATTTATTTTTACTCGGGAAATATTTTCAATTTGTATTGATATTACAAGCGACTAATTATTGCTTATAATATAATATGATAAAATTATTCAAAACGCGTTTTGTTCGGTTATTTAATAGGTCATAGAAATTAAAAAAAAATCACAGTGTATCTTTATATGCAACTAAAACATTTGTCGAGAAATTTTTGCTTTAAACAAATCGTGTTTTATTAAATATTTTCACCATTTTCACTTAATTATATATCATTTTTTTAAATTAACGCGCTTCCTCTAATATTCGTATTTATATATCTCCCTTTCAATTCATCTTTGAACTACGGGGCCTTAACATTAAAGTTTAAAAAAACACCTTTGAAGTTGGTCAAATAATTCACTCAAAAAATTCGACAGTTGCAAACGACCAAAAGTGAGAAATATTACAAAATATCGCATGTAACTGAATAATTATTATTTGCTAATTAAAGTTCAACAGTTTTACCGCATTAATTAAGTTTAAACCTGTTGTTGGGAGTTAATTATCAATGGGGAGTTGTTAGCAGGTACCTACTCGCTTGGAGCGTGCTTAGAAGCGTTGTGATGACCGGAAGCCGCCATTTTGTGAAGTCAAATGTCAGATCATTCACCTTTTGGATCCAGCATTCATTACATTTCAATGTTCCTGTCTTCTCATTAGCGAATAATGATGAATTATTTATGTAACTGTGAAAAAAATCAAAAAATCTGAGTTTTGGAAAGAATCAAAAGATTATTAGAAATTAAATTGACTGAACACTGAACACTACCAACCGGTATCGATTTTTTTATCTTAATTTTAGTAGCCTCTTCTGGTCTGAAGCCTTAAAATACTTGAAAAAAGGTGACCAGATAAATGATAACTAAAAACACCTTTAAAAAGTGATATAAAGTAATGAAAAGTGATATAAAGTCATGAAAAGTGATATAAAGTAATAAAAATTTTAAAAGTGACGTAAAGTCATGAAAAGTCATATAAAGTCATAAAAAGTAATAAAAAGTTATATAAAGTCACGAAAAGTGATATAAAGTCATGAAAAGTGATGAAAAAAAAAACTAGGTCAAATAGGTTACTTTGGTTCATATAGTACTTTTTTATCGCTTTTTATGACTTTACGAGTATATCACTTTTTAAAGGTGAGTTGAATTATCATTGTGTTGAGTTATAATGGAAAGATTAAAAACACGGAAATGTTCGGTTCGTTTGATAGATTCCTTTCTTTTACATTAAATCTACACAGGAAAAATTATTTCCCTCAGGATATAGTCATATTTAGGTATGCTGTGTGGAGGGTTATTTGGAGGTCACGAAGGAGTGAACCCGGGTCTAAAAGACCCGTGTTGTAGGATGGTGGAAACACAGAAAGCGGGAAATTATTCCACGGTCGAGCTGTTGAAAAAAGACCCTTCACACAGCATCCCGGATGATGATAAACTTTTTTTATAAATAGCTCCTATTTGAAGTTGATTTTTTAACGTAAAGCAAACTTTTAAATCATTGAAGCTAAACGAAACATGAAATGGAAAAAAAAAAAATAATAACGATCACAACTGGGAATCGAACCCAGGATCTCTGTCTTACCAGGAAAACGTCTTTAACCACTCAACCATTGGGACCAAATAATTATTAGAATGTTAGTAAAAAAAAATTCAATAATTATTTTTCACAATTTTTTATTTTTTTATTTTGGTACAATATTTTTTTTACAATTCATAGTTATACAGTAATGTTGGCCTCACTGGGTGGCTTACCTGTGCTGAGGCATTCATTTTATAATATAAAAAAATAATAATTTATATAATACATTTAAATAGAAATATTTATATAATCTTCTGTGATGAAATTTTGGTAATATTGTCTTTTTTGTTCCTTAATCCATTTTGTAATTTTGTGTGTGAATTTATTTTTCTTTTCCTCAATTTTATTTTCAAGTGTTAGACTCTTGAATGCTTTTATAGAATGGTATTGATATAGTCTTTGTCCAAAGCTTGTATTTACTGTCGAAGTTTTTATGTTTTCTAACTGGTATGTTAGTGATATTTTGTGTAGGTTGAAATCAACCACGTGTAGTTAACTGATAAGTAAAATTACCTTTTTTAATCTTTAAATTAAGGCCCCAAATCACACTTACATTCGCTTGATTTCATCAGTGATCTCAGAAAATAGCATGATGTTTGATTTTTGAAGAAAATAAATTAAATGCCTGCATATTATATCTGGTTGTTTAGATAAACATGGTTTCACGAAGAAGTGATTGTTGTAGAACAAATGAGAACATCATTTTATAATGTGCTTTTTCGCTTTATGTAGGTATTTCCAAGAAATAGTTTTACTGTAAGTTACCACATAAAAAATCTCCCCAGCACACTTCTAAATAACCTCTCCGTAACATACCGGTTTTCGAAACTCATTGTTATAAGGGAACAAGTATTTTTTTTATATATATATATATATATATACATACTACTGGATCCCCTCCTATTCGAGGAACGAACAAGGGTGGGATAGCCGTATTTTGAAGGGCTATTCCACACAGATAAAGCATGAATAAAGCCTATGGCTTATGACAGGCGAATGCGATAACACAATTTGTAAGGTTAATTCACAGTCAGCTTACCGGGTGGCGAACGAAATCTGCATCTCGAGAATCATCTGTTAGCACTGGAGCGGTGATCATTGTACGGTAGCACTCGTTATGTTGAATTGGATTGCGATAGTTGCGATAAAATATGTTTAAGAGATTATTCCGATAAATAACCGGCGAGAGTACACACATTGGTTTTGACAAGACGAACGTTTCGATGCGATTGTACGGCTCACGGCACTCCGTGATTATATTTGACGTGTGTGAATTCAAACTGTACAGTTCAAATTCTGACCATACTATTCTTTAGCGCACGGCCTGTCAAAAGCAAATCGGAGTGACGGAACACCCGCAATGCTTCGTTATTGCGAAGTTTTATTTCTCGGGCGCCTCCAACTTTTTACACCGTTCATTACTGTATACCACAATGTTACTGTTAAAAAATTACATTACATCGACTTCAATTCGACTTCGTATCTCATTGCAGCGGTATTGCGATAAGTATTCTTTGGGCGTCCCCGATTTCTTCAATCATCAATACTCTGCTTCTAAAAACTTTTGGCACTAATAAAAACAAACTGTGAAATTTTTCAGCGATATCGGTAGACTACTTTTTGAGTTATGCTGGCACAAACACACGCAGGTTAAATTTTTATATATTAAGATTAGAAAACAGTTAGAATTTAACTCAAACATTTGGCATGCATTTCATAATATAAGACGTTGTCCTGCCACAGACCGCCTTCTATGTAGGAAAGTAAAAAAATGTGGTTGTATGTATTTTTGGATGAGAAATCTAAAAAAAAGATTCGTTTACATATTTTTTAAGATCTCGACAATAGCGCCACCTATTTGTCTAAAACTATCCTCTATTTCATGTTGGAACTAACCATACGGTGACCGGATAAATCATCGCAATGATAATTCATCACATCTTTGTAAGTTATATAAAGTCATGGAAAGTGATGAAACAAAACTTTATTAACTGGGTTAAGTAGGTTAGGTCAGGTTAGGTTTAAAAAAATTTTATCGTTTCTAATGACTTTTTATTACTTTTTAAAAGTGTGTTGAATTGTCACTGTGTTGAGTTATCATGGAACCAACCATACACATTCACAAAATTTCATTGAAATCGGTTCGGCGGCTTCGGAGATTAGCGTGTACGATCACAGTGACACGTGGTTTTTATATATTAAGATAAAATATATTTTGCCATGTAGCGTTTATTAACAGTGTTAACCCTAAAACATTGATGTCATGTGGTTGACGAGTGGATGGAGTTTCTAAAAATATTTCAAAATGGGTGATAAATACTAAAATGTAGCTAAAAGTAAACATGAAGTTGAGGAAATTATATAAATAAAGAAGACAACATATCAAAACAACAACCTGAAGTTCGCATCGGAACAGGAATCCGTAATGAGAAGGACTACGTACAAATAACAAAACCATACTATTAATTTAACACATGATAAATATAATATAATACACACTGTGGCTAATAACTTTTATTTTTCTTTCTTCAAATTATTATTTTTTGTTAAATCAGTAGGCTGGATAATTAGGGTCGGGGTGATGGGTTTCTCGGTTATGAAATATAAAAAAAACATGTTAATAATGTTAACGAAGTTAATAACATTTAATTTTTTTACTCCAAATAACGTCAGAAATTTTACCAGTTAAATTAAGTCAGGTACGTCTCTTTACACCATTTACATATATATTTTTTAAATCTTTGTTCAATCTTACGATTGTATAAGATTTTTAACGATTTGACGATTGCGATTACGATTTTTTAAGGGTACGATTATACAACAATTTTTATAAGTTACAATTATTCAACGATTTTTAAAGGCTTTGATTGTACAGCGCTTTTTAAAGTTTTTTTTTTGTTTTTATAGTGAATACCTCACAAGAGTCCCAACTGCTCCCGTCTGGAGCCAGTGAGACTATGGCATCCCCAATTGGGGGATGTTGTGAGGCTGAAGGTAAGTGGAGAAGGGAAAGAGGAAGGTGGGGAAGTACCTGGCTATTCAGATCTAGTCACTAAACACGGCTAAAGCCATTTGGAGCAACGTTTCAATTCTGAATGGTGGTCTTACACCAGGGCGATACTGGTAGTATCTTCCACTCTGGAACGTGCCGCAAATATACTATATATTATTTTAATTAATTAATTGTGAAATAACACAAATTAATCAAATAAAATTTATTTGCGCACGCCGGGTTCGAACCCGCGACTTTCGGAATGGCAGTCCAATGCGTTACCACTGGACTATGCCGGCCGTCGATTACGATTCGTCGTTACGATTGAACAACGATTTTTAAAAGTTACAATTATACAACGATGTTTTTATTTTTTTTTTTTTATTTATTTAATATCAACGGTATAAATATACCATAAACAATGATAAAATGTAACAGTTAAAATATTTTTAAAAAAGAATTACAAATATATGTGGCATTTGATTGTGAAATGACATTAGAGAGTAAGTAGGTAAGTAAGTAAACAAGAGATACAAGTACATAAGTTTGTATAGTGCAAATAAGGCAGAATTAGATTAAATTAATATTGATTGAAAAGATTTGATAGCATAGCCCTCTTGTACCTACCTTGCGTGCAGTTAAATAGATCTGCCACATCTGCGTATCTATTACTAACTTCATGCAACCTAGGTACAAGCGAGTGTTTGGAATACTCAGTCCTGATATTGTTGCATTTAAACAAAATTTTAGAACGAGTAGCTCTCGTGGGTATATGAAATTCAATGAGGTTAATTAAATCAGGACTGTCTATACTACCATTTACAATTTTGAACATAAATATTAAGTCGGATATAATTCTTCGATCTGAGAGTTTTAATAAATTTAGATTTTTCATCAAGTAATTATAATTTATATTTTCAATGGGAATACCGAGTTTAAAATTAATGTGTCTTAGGAATTTATGTTGAATTTTTTCGATTGAATCTGAATGTAATTTGTAGTGGGGGGACCAGATCGAGGAGTTATATTCGACTTGACTACGAACCAGGGATGTATACAAAATTTTTAATGTTGAAATATTCTTGAAACCTCTGGAATTTCGAAGAATGAAGCCTAGCATTTTCATTCCTTTATTATTAATATTATTTATATGCGATATGAAGTTTAATTTAGAGTCGAAAGTTATCCCCAGGTCATTAATTTCTTCGACAGAGGTAAGGATTGAGTTATTGAGTTTATATGAATGAATAATTGGTTGATTTATTCTGTAAAATTTAATTGAATAACACTTATTTATGTTCAGATGAAGTTTGTTAAGAGAACACCAATTAATTAACCTGTTCAAATTATTTTGTAGACAGATACAATCTTCAGCACTTTTGATTATTTTAAATATTTTTAAATCATCTGCGAAAAGTAATGTATTAATATCTTCATCAAATATATTTACAATATCATTTATGAACAGTAAAAATAATATTGGGCCTAAATGAGACCCCTGTGGTACACCACTGGTAGCTATAAATTGATTGGAAATGAACAAATTGATTTTTACAAGTAAAACTCTATTAGTTAGATAGCTAGCAAACCATTCTAAAAGTTTTCTGCCAATACCGAGCTTACGTAGTTTGATCAGGAGAATTTTATGGCATACTTTGTCAAAGGCCTTGATAAAGTCCGTATATATGGAATCGACTTGAGTTCTGTTAGCTAATGCGTTTGATATATAGTTTTCATATAACGAGAGATTTGTCAGAGTTGATCTACCTGACAAAAATCCGTGTTGATTCGGAACAATGAGATGGTTAATACATGGTGAAATTTTATCAAGTAATAGTTTTTCAAAAAGTTTAGGAATTACAGATAGCTTACATATTGGTCTATAGTTAGTAACATCACTTTTATTACCCTTTTTAAATATAGGAGTTAGATAACAACGTTTCCAAATATCAGGGAAGCACCCTGTGTCAAGGGATTGATTAAACAATAGAAAAATCGGCTCAGCCAGTGAAGTAATGCAATTTATCAGGATATTGGGATGTACATTATCAGGTCCAGCCTTTTTGTTTTTGTCTAAGGATTTGATTTTACTTATAACATCGTTTATGTTGATGTGTATGGCAGGGATATGTATGCTCTCGTTAAGCGACGAAGGTGGTGTATAATTGTCTGGGATATCTTCGTCATAGACGCTTTTAAAATAATCAGCAAAATAGTTAACTTTTACATTCATGTCAGTACTACTCTTTTCTTTGAAGTGCATTGAAAGGGGTAAACCTTGTTTGTTTTTTCTAAGAGAGTTAACGTGAGTGAAAAAGTTTTGTATATTAGAAGGTATAGAGTTTTCGATTCCATTTATATAATTGAAATATGAAGTTCTTGATAGTTTTTTACATTGAGTTCTATAGTTGTGAAATATCTTATAGTCGATAAGAGAGTTCGATTCTTTAAAGTTTTTGTGTGCAATTTTTTTAAAGATAACTAGGTTTATTAGCTCGCCACCGAACCATTTTGGGAACTTCGCTTCCTTGAAGTGTGAAAGTGGTACAAAGCTTTCAATGGCCTTATTAATAATTTTGTAAAATAATTCAAGATTATAGTTAATAGTATTATTATGGTGAAGAAATGACCAGTCTTCATTTGCAAGATATTGATTCATGTTAGAATAGTCAGCTTTGGAGAAATTATAAGTTAGGTTAGGAAGAACAGTTGTGTCATCTGGTGAGTTATTAGTAGTGATGGTTATGCTTAGGGCGGGGTGGTGGCAGTCTAGGGGGAGAAGCTCGTCAACTGATTTAGCAATATGGACTGAGGTATCACTGCAGAATACTAAATCCAGCAGTCGATTATTGGTATTGTAGACTTGATTGACTTGATGTAGAGAGAGTAAGTTCGTCATATCTATTATTTCGCGGGCATTTTCTGGTAGGCTTAAGTTGTGATAAGAGTCCTTATTCATCCAATCAATGCAAGGGGTATTATAGTCACCAAATAAAATTGTTCTGGCATCAGGGTATTTATTTTTAAAGGTTTTGAGGTCATCTATGTGGTTTCTGTAGACTGTGATATTGGATCCAGGAGGAATGTAGACACATCCCAGTAGAATTTTGCCTGATTTAGTTTTTAGTAAAACGAATACCTGTTCCACGTCCAGATGTTTACAAATTAATCGAGTGGATGGCAGTAATTTTGTAACGGATATAAGAACTCCTCCTCCTCTGGTTTTAGTACTAGTGGCTGGATTTCTGTCAAGGCGGTAGGTGTTGTAAGATGAAAATCCAAGTTCCTCGGTGTGAATATCAGGATCAAGCCAAGTTTCGGTAAGAAGAAAAACTTCAATGTGTTGGAGTAGTGGAAGAGTAGTTTGTAGCTCTATGAGTTTGGTACGGCAGATGTTTTAAGGTTACGATTTTAAAACGATTTTTATATATTTTTATTTGATTATTATTATAGTATATAGTTGTACAATCGTAACCTTTAAAAATTGCTGTATAATCGTAAACTTTAAAAATTGTCGTACAATCGTAACTTTTAAAAATGGTTTTACAATCTTAGGCTAGCATTACACTTGTAAGTTTTTTCGTAAATTTACGACTTCTAGCCAATGGGCATCTTGCATTTTGAAAATCCAATGCGCCCATTGGCTAGAAGTCGTAAATTTACGAAAAAACTTACAAGTGTAATGCTAGCCAAACTCTTACAAAATCGTAATCGCAATCGTCAAAGTAGAGATATCGTTGCATCATATATTTAAAAAAAGAATTTATACTTGCACCTTTATAATGCTTCACTCGTCATAATAATATGCACCTATACTAGGTTAAAAAAATCGCACACATGCACATGATATTATATATGTACATATGAAGCATTTTTATTGTTTTTCTGTGTATTAAATCATTAGCGTCTTTCGTATACAGGCATATGAATAAATTACAGTCGGGCAACAGTCACTTGGCAGAAGAATTTTTTTCTTCAATAATTATTTTAAATTCACTTTATGGCATCATGTTAACTATATGAAATTGATTACTTTGTTTAAACCATCATTATAATAAATATTATGTATATGTTTCAGAACCAAATTCCTCAATTCAACTTTATCAGGATTCAGGATACAGAGTATGTATGTGTACACAAATGTACAAAAATTTATGTAAACAATAACATTTATAAATTTAAACAGAATAAGGTATGCGACACATCACGCTATACGTATCGTGGCTTGAATGGGAATGTATGGCAAGCGATATGCTGTAATAGGCCAAGCCACGAAAATATAGCGCTCTTATAGCGTGATCTGTCACAAGCTTTAATAGGCAACCGATATGGCTACACGGAGAAAAATGAAAATAGCTGATTTATTGAAATCTTGATAAAAAAGTGATTGTAATCCATTTCCTGATAAAGTATTAGTCTATTCAGAATATATAGGACGTGTTCATGCATGAGTCCTTTTCCTGATAAATAAAATGAAGAAATATTACAATATTAGAATTTATATGAACACGTGCTCCGACATTCTAATAACATATTAGTGTTTTACCGACAGTTTGTTAGGAAACCTGTCATTCATTATTTGAATGCCTGCAGTCCCGTTTTTAAAAGAAATACGAATAATTTGGCAAGATTCTTAATAAATTAGCTATAGTTAATATCATTCATTTTTCTCCGTGTAACAACAAAATTATAAATATTTATATTCATGTTGGAATAAATTAAGGATATTAAAAATATTTATTTAAAAAAACACTTTTAACAAATTTTCAAATTTTATTATTTTTTTAAAAAGAAAGGAACATTCCCGGGTTAAGAATAACCCGACAACATTTAAAAATCTCCTACTACCACCACAGTAAGCGGAAAATATTGAGTATGTTGTGATTGAGGACTTAGCCAGCCGAGGAATTGAACACACTACGCCTGATTGAAATATATCGAATTACATTGTATTTGTATGTAAAAAAATAACTATTTATTTCCGTTTGTTTAATTTTTCTTTTTGTTTGTCATTGAAATTGAGTGAAGTGGAACTATTTTTTTTCTTTATTATGGCAGAATTGAGCATCCCCTAATTTGGAACAAATTATAGATATTTAGTATTGTAAACCCGATATACCATCAATGGTTCCATGATAACTCAACACAGTGACAATACAATAAACTTTTAAAAAGTGATATAAAGTCATTGGAAGCGATGAAAAATTTTTTTTTAACCTAACCTAACCTACTTAACCCAGTAAATAAAGTTTTTATTTCATCACTTTCCATGACTTTATATAACTTTTTAAAGATGTGATGAATTATCATTGTGATGATTTATCCGGTCACCACCGTCGGTTCCATGATAACTAAACACAGTGACAATTCAACACACTTTTAAAAAGTGATATAAAGTCATTAGAAACGATGAATTTTTTTTTAACCTCACCTAACCTACATAACCCAGTTAATAAAGTTTTTTTTCATCACTTTCCATAACTTTATATAACTTTTTAAAGATTTGATGATTCATCCGGTTACCGATGAACAGGTGGGGTCTTAAAGAGTCGCCTATTTGTGAATGTGGTATGGTGCAGACCACCGAACACGTGGTCTAAGAATGACCGCTGCAATCATTCCCCAGCGAGATTTTTAAAGATGTGATGAATTATCATTGTGATGATTTATCCGGTCACCACCGTCAATAGATGTTGTTTACTTGTTTTTTTGGAACATTTGGAATATTTTGGAACATTTTCAAACATTTAGCTGTAGCATAGTTAGGCTGCAGTAGAAGTTAAAATCTGCCAGCACACAATTAACATACTCCACTCCACTTTAAACCACAGTAATTACACCTAGAACTCATCGTGCCGGGCGTGTAGATTGGAGCTACCAAGTAATCCGGGCAGGTACCCACCACCGTTGTGTAGATAGATACCTGTAAAGACTCCGGTGCCGATATTGCGCGGCACGAGCTAATATTACCTACCGGCCAGCTTGTTTCTGTGCAGGCACAGGTGTTGGTTTGTTGATGAAAATGCATGAATACCATAGAAGTAATACTATGGTAATTTAGCTCCATCTCCTAAGCACGATTGGTAATTAGAAGCGATGAGACATAACTGTGTTTTATTTATAGGAAATTTTATAATTTTCAAAACAGTATTGTGAATATACAGGGTTTTCCAATAAGAGGTGTTATTTTGATATTCAATCGTAAAAGATCAATGGTTTCGTTGCTTGTGTGGCACGTAGCGGCGTCTTGGTAAAATTAAACGTTGTCCAGATCAATGCCATCCAATTTCGGCTATAAAAAATCATTAATTATCTCTCGATAGCGCAATCCATTCACCGTAACTGTTGCTCCAGCCTCGTTTTCGAAAAAGTAAGGTCCAATGACTCCGCCGGACCATAAACCGCACCAAACAGTCAGACGTGGGGGATAAAAAGGCTTTTCAACAATAACTCTTGGGTTTTCCGAGCAACAGATGCGACAATTTTGCTTGTTGACGAAGCCACCGAGGTGGAAATGGGCCTCATCACTCAAGATGATTTGCATTTGATTCACTCAAGTGAATTTTAATAATTTAAATGCGTTGTTGAAGCGTGTATCGTTCCATTTTTATTAATGGCGTAGTTTTTACTTGTCAACTGTCAAAATTAACAGCTGCAAAAGTAACATCTACTGAAATAGCGGGCTATTCAAAGTAACACCTCTTATTGGAAAACCCTGTACTACTGGAAAACATGCAGTCATTATTCTGGATACGACAAGTTAAAAAAGTGAGTCTTTAGTTTTGCTCTGAATTCAGATGAGCTGTCGATCTTTCGCAAATATAAAGGGAGTTTGTTCCAAGATGTTGGACCTGCTACTGCAAAAACCCGCTCTTACTGAGAGTCTACATATGACTGTTGAAATGCTGATCGAAGTCTGTCATTGTATATTTTAGAGAGACTTATTTTCGGTGATTTATTTATTTATTAACGCCTTGAAAGTTTGTACATGTAAACATAGTTATAGATAAGTTGTTCAGAAGTACAATAATAAGTGTATAGTACATAAGATAATAAACTGAGTACGAACGATATAAGCAAGTACAGTACAAGTTATCAAAGGAAATTTTATTGTACAAATAAGTTTAAAGAGAGCTACAAAATAAGTACTGAAGGTACTATGAAAGTAGTTACAGAGCAATGTGTAGTTACTTTGATGATATTTATAAAAATATAATATTTATTTATTTGTAATTTATGGTACAAGTACCATTTACGTACATTATAATTATTGACAGTCATAGTACAATATAGAAAGAAGAAATAAGAGAAAAATAATATTCATTATTACAAAGGTTATGTAAATAAGGAAGAAGAAACAATAACCGAAAAAGCTGTTATGCTGTAATGCACTGCTAAAATATTTAATTAGTACAGCTGTATAATAGAGGCATATTAAAAACACCAGTTAACAAGGCATAAGAGTTACCAATAGTGAGAAATCTATTATTTATAACAGAATTGTAGACTGAAACTGTAGTACAATTGTTACTATGATATACGCTAGGGAATCTAATGGTACGAACTTGAAAGTGGAATCAACATTAATGTATTAGGGCTATTCAACTGATAATTTACAATTATAATTGTATAAATTTGAAATGTATCACCAAAATATTAATTACATGTCAATGTAATATAAAATAATATCTTAATTGACAGTCCTGCCATCGTTACCACTATTAAATTCCATGTGCCGACTTGTAACACAAGACATAATGTTACATTCTTCTGCAATACATACACAACCGACTATCAGACACACTCACTATCCAACAGGAAGCATGATTTAGGTAACAAGTTTTTACAGAATTAAGCGTAATCTATACCAGCACTGGTTAAATCCTACAAATTATAGTAGTGTTGGTAACGTACTTTTAGTGACTTGTCTTATATGTAGTATTGTTCTTGTTATTATTTTATGTTACTGTTACATGTTTTACTAACATTTTTTCATGTTCAGTTTGTCAGTTTTCTGTTATATCATGCTTTAATATTTTATTGTATAATTTTCGATAGCTCACTAGGTATATTTTTTAGCTTGAGTGAGAATAATAATAATAAGTGAGAATCGCATAAAAATGTGCCTTTCTTAACAATAATTTTATTAAAAAAAAAAAACTAAAAAAAAAAAAACTAAAAAAAAAAAACTAAAAAAAAAAAACTAAAAAAAAAATTACTGACCCTTAATTTTAACGATACTGATCATTCCATTAACATTTTAACATTGACCAAAATGTGATAATGGAAATACATCAAATAATTTAAAATTTTCAATGTTTAATAATCATTTTCTTGGGTTTGGATGTATCCCGAGCGTTGGTGTTTTTTTTAAATTTTAGTTCAATTATTTGTACATCTTATTTTATGCAATATTATTGGTATTAGTGTATGAGCTTCCTCATAGATGATACTCGATTAGAAAATTAGGTTAGTAATATATGGCGTTAGCTGTCGAGAATAATAAATATCACATAAAAGTCCAGTTGTTTTTATAATTTATAATTATTTTTTATTTTATTTATTTATTTAAAACGCCCATTGGGCTTTTACATACATAGTTCATAAAAAAGTAATATTCTGAAGATTGCAAGTTCACAAAAATAATAGAAAAAATACATATAACCATATCCATATAATAACAGCAAGTAAAAAGTACAAAAATAAGAATATTCCTACTCCTATGTTATACAGACTTAAATTAGTTAATAAATAATGTAAATGCTAGGTAGTGGCAGCTGTAACATGATACAATACGACACATAGTTTATGAGGCCTTTGAGTTAGAAAGCTAACGAAATAATTATTGGTAGTATTGTTAACAGATATACCTACTGCATTTGACTGGTTGTAGTGGCCTGCTAAATCGAGGGCGATCGGTCAGCCATTTTACATAGTTTATATAAAAAAAATATTGTGAAGATTCTAAATAAAGAATAGTAAAGCAATAATATAACATTAACCTTTAGACATGTAAAACCAAGCAAAAAGCAAATCTAAACATGAAAGTTTGTAGGTATAAGCCTGTTTTGTCAATCTTGAAGAAATAATTCAATAAGAAGTGCAATAGCTAGATGTTTATTGTTTTAATTTAAAAGTTCTAATATTTTGGTTTTAAATTTGGAAACCGAATGGAAATGATAGACATCGATTGAACTATATTTGTTTCCAAGTGTATGAAGCCTTTGAATTGGAGAGTTTACAAAATAATTATTGGCAGATTTGGTAACAAAATATAGAGCATTTAAACGAGTATCACGGGTAGGTATACGCAAATTAATTAAGCTCGTTAAATCGAGGGCGTCCAGGTTGCCATTTGATATATTGAAAAGACAAACTAAGTCACTCACTGTGACTTAGTTTGTTTTATTGAAGCCGACGTTTTATAGATTAAGACAATTTATAAAAGCTTATACAGTTTACAATTTCTTATAACTTACATAGTATTACACATTCTCTTGCATATTGTGTCTTTTACAATCCATCTTGAATCTACCAACGATTGATGCAGACTTTATTTTCCGGCAGTGCGTTGTAATATTGCATCTCTTTATTTAAATTATAATCTTCATATTGAACAGATTAAGGGCTAGATTCCTTGTGATAAACATTATCCTTCTTACTCATAATAGATAATACGGAGGGATACGAACAGGTTAGTAGAAAACGTTACACATAATCACGCGCATGCGTAATACCGCAATATTAATGGCTGACAGATTTGTAACCGCCCGACCCCCAGGATTAGGGACGTATTATTATGGTATTGAGACGAACTTTATGATTTGACAAATATCGATCATTCGCGCAATGAAAATGGAAAAAAAGCAGTAATACCCATTGGCAGCACCATCAGAGGAATTTTTTACAACGAAATATCGATTTACCAAAGCAAATAAGGAACGCATAATCAAATTGGCCGAATTTCTAAGCAATTTAAAAAAGACCATGTCAATGACATCGCAAATGTCATCTGAAGAAATGTGAAGTTAGCAACTAAACACAAAATGCTAAAATGACCGTGTTTTTGAGGATTGGAACAAAGTGGGGCCAGTATAAAAAAATCTTAAGCATCTGATAGTATTATTGTCCTAGCGTCTGGACGATGTAGGCCCTCTGATTGGTCAAATTAAAATTGTCTGTTTCGGGTAAATTCAGCTAACTTGAAAATTAAGACACGATTTCATACTAAAATAGGATCGCCTCATAATAATACGAGATTTCTTCAAAAGCATCCTTTCTGCTCATATAATTTTTGGATAATATCGAAGAAAATATGTTTTAGAAAGTTCATAATCCATTGGATTAATTACATTACAATGAAAATTATCCACAGTTACGTGATTATGTTTGACGTTTATAAAAAAATCACGCGTTCCTTCAATGGCCTATACGCACGGCTATAGATGGCCGACAGAGCGCACCTCTGGCGGTATAAAAAGGAACCAAATGAATGGCGCGAATATTTAAATATGCAGCTCACAATATTTGACTACTTACGATTAACAAGCGTTTAATAAGAAAATTTCTTCTGGAAGCTTATCACTTTGTAATGGCATTTTTCATTATTATTTATATTTTTTGTTGTTTATTTATTATATCTGATTTTATATCGACATGTTTTCTAATTTCTAAAATTTCAAAATTATTTATTTGCGATGCTTTATATCCTGAGTGAAGTATTTTTAGACCTGATTTTTTTTATCGAAAGTGTGATCATTATTCAAAAGATGATTTGCAAACTCAGATTCACTATTTCCATTTAGAGCCCTGCGATATTCTTTAGTTCTGACTTCAAAGTTTCTATTGGTTCTACCTTTGTAAAATAAATTACAATCATCCCAATTGAGTTTTTAAACTCCTGATTTTTTTGTTTGAATTTTGCTATCTTTATTATTAAGAATATATTTCTTCATTGTTATTAGTGTAAAACGCCAGTTGAATAGTACCAGGATTGTTTTTTTATATAATTTTAGAAGTATCGTTATCCACAAACAGAATTCTACGCCATTGTTTATTTCTATCTTTAGAAAGACCGTTTGAAGAGAATATGTTTAATTTTTTTATTTAGTATTTCAACTATCAATTTATTAGAATAACCGTTATTAAATGCTATTTGTCTTATGAATATATTGTTTTATGGTTATATGCTATTTGTTTTTTTCAGGTCTTTACTTAGGTCGGTATTTTAATACTTCACCATAAATAATTTTGAAATTTTAGAAATGAGGAAACATGTTGATATAAAAGCAGATATAATTAACAAGAATTTTTTTATAAACTCTCTTTTAATTATTTTCCCACTCAACTGGTCTTTCCCGTCTAACGATATTGTAATTCCTAATTATTATAAACCCAGCCTACTCTTATCCCTCCCCCCTCCTTCCACTTCTTCTTTCCCAATTGCAATCTATATTTAATTTTTGACTTCGGTGTATACACAATAAAATGTAATCATTATATTTATTCATTTATTGGACAATTTGCATAGCGCCGCTTTTGTGAGATATCACCTCAGGGGCGTTATATTGTAATAATCTACCTTTATATATAGATTTTTACTCTCCTGATGATGTTGTATATATAATCTAACTTTAAACTTTATTAGATACAGTAACAGTTGTAGGTAAAGAATTACCACCAGTTGGAGTAAAATTAACACCTTTTAATTAAACCGACTGCTAATCTCATCGCACAATTTAATTACCCTCCTTTTATTCATAAATACGGGTACAATTAATCAATATGTAATAATCTATTATTTAAGTCAACTTTGTTATAACTATCTTTAATTGTGACAAACTAAACGATATTGATTCAACTTATAGACATTGACGGTTGTAACACATATTTAAGCACTGCAAGTCTCCTATGAGCTAATTATATTAGGTACCTAAGATAACAGTTAATATCAGTTGTAGACATGTAGTCAATAATAGTGTTTCATTTGAAATAATCCATCACAAATACGTAAAATTTCATTTATTCAAACAACTGTCATTCTTATTATGCGTAAATTTAGCATGTTATTATTAATTAACTCCTTCCTGTTCCGTGTTTTAAGAATATATACTCACCCTCTCTCTGTGAATGTCCTAATATCTATCTATTAAATGTAACTGTTGTTAATATCACTTAAAATGGGCGAAGCCCAAATAAGAGCGGCCCGCAGGGCCTAGCAGAAAAAAGCCGCGGAGCGGGTTTTTAACTGCTAGTAAATATTATTATGAGCAAATATTTTAACCTGAGCAGTATACGGCCCTCCTTACCGTATAGCTATACCAGCGCTGCAGCAGCGTATTAGGGAATCTTTATAAGTAATGTAGTACTGTATGTGAATAGTAAAAATTATGCATTACATATTTATTATTCGTAAATAAACTGCCAGTAATAATCTTTTGAATTTATTAGGTGATAAATGTTAGATGTCAACTGATCGGTATTATTATTTATCTTCATAAATATTCTGCGCAAAGAGGAAGTAGTTAGTCCCTGCTTGAAACAAATCTTGACTTTTAGTATTACGTAGTGGAATGCAAGCAATTCTGTACTATCAATTGCATTTCCCTTTCACACCCATATTATTGTTTCCACATATATAAAATATTTAATGCTTGATACCTCAGAAAATTATTTGAAAATTTTTGTTATTTAAATTTTTTTTTTTTTAGAAATTATTCTATGTTAATTTGGATTAACACTGGTCGTCAGAGGGTATTTTTTAAATAGTAAGGTAAAATAAACATAACACAAAAGTAATACAAAAAACTGTTTCATGTCAAAATGCACATTTACAATGTAGTGATAATCTCTAAGGTACAAACAAATAACATTTTAACTAAAATTCATTCAGAAATAAAGATATAATCTAGGATAATAAATCTTTAAAAATTCGCCATACTAGTCGAAAACATGTCCGTCACTACCAGTGTTCATTTGAATGAACATTGAAATTCATTTACAATATTCTGGCAAATGACTGTGAACAGTGAATTAAACTGATGTTATTATTATAGAACACATCTTAATGCGTTAAAATATTTGTAATTCGAGTAGAAAATATTGATATCTCACCTCAAATTAAGTAATCAATGACGGCAGAAATTCGATAAAACTCACAATCAGCAAATTTCAAAATATTAATCGTTGTTGTGGCGGAAATATGGATTTCAACTGAGCGGAAAAAATAGACACCACAGAAAAGATTATAAGCTATAAGACAACAAAAACATGGCTTTTCCATTTTTTTACCGTTACGGTAAAAAAATCACAAAGTGCATGTTAATTTGAATTAACACTGGGGCTGAAAGGGATATATAGAAATACCAAATCAAATTCTTCTTTCTGACAATTTAAGAATATTCATTTCATTTTAATGTAGTTCAATAAAATTGCAGGAATTTCCATTTTAAAACTTACAAAACGTAAGAATTTATTTTGTATTCTTTCAATATATTGTAAATGTATATTTGACTTTGAACATTTGACTTTCAAAACAAGAGGAAGGTCACTTTTTACATCTCATTTCGAAAAATTCTGCTTAAAGCCAGGGTAACGCCGGGGACTTCAGGCTAGTAAGATATAAATAAAGATTTCAATCGCCAATCAAAGAAAATGGGGTTAGGACGGAAAACTGATAAAAAATGGTGGCTCAACTGATTTTATCTCTAAACATAGCTAGAGCCATTTAAAACGGTTTTTCTTTTAAGAAAGGTGTGGTCTCTCTTTAGGGTATAATGAGAGTCTTATTTTCTATCAGGAAGAGTTGTAAGAAAATTGTTTGAACCATAGTGCCGGACAGAAGAAGAAGTCTTGGCAGGGGTATGCAGTGAGGGGATTGCGGGGCAGTCTACTGCCAGTCACGGTACGATACATGTGGCTGACAGAGCGAGACGGGTTCAGATCTGGCAAGAGGATCTGCAGAGAGAGATGGAGGATGGAGCGATAAATAAGTTGGGAGACTGATTTTGATACATAAAAATACAGTATAAAAGAAAATTTGTGCTTTTTAACAATACAATCAATGAAAAACACTTTACTACGGTCTTGTGAATGAAAGCTTCTAATAGAGATAAAATATGTCACTGTTCTTCATTCGCTGCCGCCGCCGCTCTTACCCTGCTATTTCGCGGTACATTTCAAATAAATTAAGAATAAGATCAATTGTTTTGATGAAAATAATTTATTCTTATTGTTGTATTATAATTTTGGGGGTCAAACGCCAATTGACCTAAGGAAAGAACCGCCCCTGACTGTTACATCAATTTGGGTTGGATTCCCAAAATACTTGACAAACCTTCTTTATTCTTTCTGATTAAAAATCCATTGTTAATAGACTGATTGCCATCTCTTATGCATGTGGAACTTGCTACCGGCATCTGTTTTTCTTCCTTCACATAATCAGGACCTCTTCAAGACCCGCATTAATAAATCTTTTCCTACACAGAGAAAACTCTTAAAATTATTCGTAATCTGGGTAAAAACGAGATCAGCCTTTAACGAATGAATTGATAGGATTCCTAATAAACTTATTTTAAAATTCTAATATTTTTGGACCTCGTCATCGTATATTATCAAGACAAACACATGAACACGTGTTCCGATATATTTGGAATGTACTAAAACTTGAATAGGTAACGGCCTGCAATCCCGTTTCTAACCGGATTTTAATAAATCAGCAATACTAATTTTCAGCGTATATCCCCTTCTTTAAACGCCTCACAACTCTGCCCAACCTGGTGGCAATATGGATTTCCTGTCTTTTTTTTGCAGCATATTTTAAGATGCTTTAAGAAGAATCATAAATCACACATTTTTAACATCACATTTTTAAATTTAAAATATTTAGATACAGACTTAAAATACCGTTTTTTTTAAATTTATTTAATATTATTTTCTTCTCCTTGTTCTAGTCGAGTCGGGAATCTATCGCTTCGATATGGCGCCTGGAAGCTTCCCTGTTCTGCGCTTCTTGCGGCCTCCAGCCTATCCTACACCAGCCTCTCTAAACCGGTTTTGGAAGTAATTTTCCATCAGCAGAACTTATTGTGTAATGTCTCCGTGGTCGAGGGGTAAGACTTTCGACTAGCAAGCTGGTTCAAATCCCGGGGTTCGCAATTAAATTTCATTTGATGAATTTGTGTTATTTCACAAATTACTCACTTATATAGTATACTTGCGGCATGTTCCATAGTAATACTGTTAGTATCGCCTTGGTAAAAGGACACCATTCAGAATTGAAACTTTGCTTGGAATGGCTTTGGCCGAGTTCAGTGTCCAGATCTGAAAAGTCAGGTAATTCCCTACCTACCAATTCCCCGTCTCCTTTCCTTCCCTACTATCTACAGCCTCACAACATACCCAATTTGGTGAAGTAGTCTCACTGGCTCCAGATGGTTGGGACTCTTGCGTGGTTTAAAATAAAAATAAAAAATGATATTTTTGTTCAATTTTATGTAATTACTAGCGCAGACCCGTGGAAAATCACGGGATATTATAAATTGTATATTTTTTTTATTTATAAAAATGTATTTGCTAGACGATATTTACAAAAGAAGTAATTTATCTTTCGAATTGACATTGTAATAAAATTTAATTTTTTACTATACTTTCCTGTAATCTTCTTCAGAATAAATAACGCCTAATAAGATAGGTAATATTGTAACGTAGCTTGTCACCATGTATTAATAAAACTTACCGTATACCGGTTATATGTTCCACCATAGCTTGCAGCAATAAGGGGAATGAAATGATGACACAGCAATATCAATTGTGATAAAACAACATGAAGTATATTTGAGTTAAACTTGATTACAAGAGCAATACTTAAACTTAGAAAATCAGGGGTGGTTGGCTATTTGATAGCACAACGTAATTTGAATTCGGCCACGACATTAACTTTTATGATTATATTAACTATAAAGCTAAAAAATAAGACATCACCACTGAGCGCCAGTCTAGAAAACTCTTCTAAACGAATTTATAATCATGGTGATATCTAAGAGATTATGTGTCTAATTCATGTGGATTAATAAAATTGTCTCACGTGCGCGTATTAAATCTCCGACATTCAAACAGCCCGTCCTGCGATGTGACTCCCTCCTGTCTCGAAAACCAAATGCCGGCTTCTCTGGAATTCAACGCTCAGCTTCTTTGAATTCAACGAGTGGCGGCTGAAATTTGATGCCAACGCGTGTCTAGAAGTCTTGTTATGTGAGCGGACAGTTCCTACCGCTACAATATAAACTATACAATTATTATTGTGTAGAAAATCAATTATGGTACCTAATAATAATGCTTTTAACTGTAAAAAATATATCTCAATAAACGCCAATTTATCGGCACTGAACTAAACTGAAGCGGAATTTTAGTAAACTTGAAAAATTACGACATCTGTCAAACATGTAAACAAAAGAAATACTCATTTAATACAAGGAATTATTAATTTATTAATTATTTTTTGTAAGATTATCTAATAATAGTTCACAGAAATTGAATGATTTAACGCATCACGTACGCACCCATGCACCGACAACCGAAATTGGTATATTTAACAGCAAGCAAGAAGATACTATTATATATATTTTTACACCCACTTAACAACTTATTTCACGTTTTTCATTGACATTGACATAAATATTACAATGAAATTTTTAATTTTAATTTAAAAAAATCTGAAATGTAATAAATAACATGTCTAGTTATTTTGTAGCCGCACCACAGTGAACAATATATCACGGACGCACATACGTTTCAATATGTGTGTTGTTTAACAAACCCATACCTATACACACAACGTATGTACACAGGTAACCGTGTATACAGGTAACACAACGTACATATATTATATTGAGAGTGTGTTCGTGACTAGAATGTTCATAAGCCACCACTGATACATACAAACAGATTATTTTTATATATATGTAACGTAAGCATTAGAAAATTTTAAATTGTTGTAATTGTTCTATGGTTGCTAGGTAAGAAATATTGTATTGCTTGTAGATTATGTGTTTGCGAGTATTTTTAATTTTGAAGTAATATTTTTTTCTGTTTATTAATTTAATTAGGAAAGTATTCATTTGTTTAATTATTAACGTCCTTTTTAGGGGCTTTTACATGCAAATATTAATTAAACGTTATACATAGTTTAGGCCCCGTAGTAAGTGTTCAAAGATGGTTTGAATTGGAGGTAGGTAAATACGAATGTTGGAGGGAGCGTAAATTGTGAAAATATTTAATAAAATACTTCTCGTTTGAAATAGAGTAAAAATACTTTAACAAATGATTTTGTTGTATTTAAGGCGATGCCATACGTAGTAATCCAAAATCATGTGTTTTTGGTTTGAAAATTTGATGCCTAGAAATGTTTCAGATGCTTTAATTAAATACTGCGAGTAGAATAAATCTTGGCCTTTAAAATAATCGAGTATTTTTTAGATAAGTCTTTTTATAAGCCCAGAAAAAAATAATGTATAAGGCCTATGAAAACTGCCTGGTGAGTTGACGTGTTGTTCTTGTATTGTTTTGTATTTATTATGCTTATATAATGCACTTGAATAATGTGGATTGACTTGATGATAATTTGTGGAAAAGTGTGTGGAAGGGTTTAGTTTTTCCTGTGGGGAAGATTTAACCCAGACATAAAGTCGGAAAATATTTTAAAAAAATATTACTTTTGTAATGTCCCGTGATTTTTCTGCTGTCTGCATAAGTGTACAATATTTCTACCGGTTTATTTTATTGGTGTGGGTGATCAATTATATACAGATGTTTGTACATGAATATCTTTGTAGTGGTGATAAAATGACGTGTACTTATTTCCTGGTAAAGAAAATTTAATTTTCCATACAATCTAAGAAAGAAACATATGCTTACGTTTCCTTTTTAAATAGAACAATATTTCTTGTTGATTGTCTGTAAAAGATTTGTATCATTTTAATGCGTAATACAAAGAGTAGTGCTTTTCATATTATGCACATAATTATTTTAAGTTACGTAACTATATTGAACAACAACTAGACTTGTAAAGAAAAATATAAAAATCATCAAACACACAAACATCGGTTGTGCTTCTGTCTGTGAGTGATTGTAACTCTGATTCAATGAACTCGGATTTTTTATGAATGTTAGTGTCATTTTCAAAATTGAAACTGATAAAATTGAAAGCGATAAAGTACCTTTTTTGTTGTTTGTTTTTGGGGTGTTATGCCATGTTGCGCTAACTCCTTCTTTAGCCGACGTTTCGGAGAGCGTTGCAGTGTCCATCATCAGAGCAGATCCGGTAGATCCGAAGATGTGGATCTACCGGATCTGCCCTGATGATGGACACTGCAACGCTGTCCGAAACGTCGGCTAAAGAAGGAGTTAACGCAACACGGCATAACACCCCAAAAACAAACAACAAAAATGCTTTTGACCGTGAGAATCTAAAAACTTAACCGATAAAGTACCTGCTTATAATATAACATTTTAACAGAAAATTATTTTAATTGTCTTTTTTAAAATTGGAGCTGATGTGTCATGGATTGAGGCAAGTGGTAAATTACCTACCCATGTACCTAGTTTTTATACAACATTTTAACAGAAAATGATTTTAATTGTCATTTTTTAAATTGGAGCTGATGTGTCACGGATTGAGGCAAGTGTTAAAGTACCTGCTACCTACTTATAATATAACATTTTAACAGAAAATTATTTTAATTGTCATTTTCAAAATTGGAGCTGATGTGTCAAGGATTGGGGCAAGTGATAAAGGACCTCCTAACTGCTTATAATATAACATTCTTACAGAAAATTATTTTAATTGTCATTTTTAAAATTGGAGCTGATGTGTCATTGATTGAGGCAAGTGATAAATAACCTACCTACCTAGTTTTAATACAACATTTTAACAGAAAATCATTTTAATTGTCATTTTTAAAATTGGAGCTGATTTGTCAAGCATTCGGGCAAGTGATAAAGTACCTCCTACATGATTATAATATAACATTTTTACAGAAAATTATTTTCATTGTAATTTTTAAAATTGGAGCTGATGTGTCAAGGATTGAGGCAAGTGGTAAAATACCTACCTACCTGCTTTTAATAAAATATTTTAACAGAAAATTATTCAAATTGTCATTTTTAAAATTGGAGCTGATGTGTTAAGGACTCAGGCAAGTGATAAAGTACCTATTTATAAATAAGTACTTTTTCGGAAAAATAATAACTCGAACTTGGAGAAATTAATCGCTATTAGAAAAGTAAGCAGGAAAAGAAGACAAATATGTTGGAGTGACTAAGTATCACAGTCGTCTGGAACGACGATAACCTTGGCTTTCGATTCAGTGAAGGACCTTAAGATTGTGGATGCCTTGCTTACCAGAGAATTTGGATTTTCGTGAGGGTTACAACCACCTTAAATGATACAACGCTAAAGAAACATTACACAATATATTGAAGAGAGGAAAAAATCAAAAATATGTACGCATTTAAATACACCAAAACGGTTTAGAAAAAGACAAAAAAATGCAAGAGCTTAGAAAAAAGAGAAAGAAAATGCAAGAAATATGTTTCATTCGCAAAAATCATTTGTAATTTTTAGGGTTTTTGGTTTTGGTAACACGAATTATTGTGTTATGAAAATCTTAGTTAGTCTTATGAAAGTTTTGGCATGGGTAATTTCAATGAAGGAAATGTTAATTGTATTTTTAAAAGGTAGTTTATTGAAATAAAAAAAGCCAACAGAACAGTAAAAAACAATATTAAAACTTTGAATTTAAATTACTGTTTATTATTTGTGAAGTATTTTTAAAAGATTTCCAGGAAAAAATAACAGTTTTGTCAGTAAACATATGCTTGAAAATCAAAAAACTTCAGATCAACAATTACAGTTTTATTTTATAGTTTTTATTGTTGGCATAAAATAATACCTCTTTTAACAAACGGATTGCAATCCTCAGAGAACAGGCGTCAGGTAGGTGTGCTGTCCTTGCTCTTCCAGTATTACAATGGAAGATGCTCAGAGGAACTTGCGTCATTGATCCCTTGAATAGTCCTGAAATACGCCAAACGCTGGTCCTACATATATACACGGTTGAATTTTGTTTCAAGTGAGAACAGGTCGTATCTACGACTCATTCTTGAGTTCAACAGCTTGGTTGTGGAACGATTTGCCGGCCAATATGTTTCCTCTCTCCTACAACATGGGTTTCTTAGAGACTCCTTCCTCTCCTCAAAAAGACCTTCTCCACATAGCATCCCCAAAGAGACATGGGCCCTAACTGGGAAATAACTTTAATCAGGGCCTCCTTTGTGGAGCTTTGTGGAGATGTAAAAAAAACATATGCGTCAAGCTATTTGCTCCAAAAAGTTATGCAGGTAACTGAGGAGATAGAAATTTGTCCTTTTTTAATTAAATCATTTAATTAGGTCATCTGCCTTGGGACACTGCCGCGTTTTAGTAGAAAAGAGCAAAAGTTCCACTAATCATGCATTTTGTACGAAAAATGTTGAAAAAGTGCAAAAAAATTACCAGTGATTAGTCTAACTTAGATCACGGGCTCCATCTCACCCTCGTGTATTGCATCACATCACACAAAAATTACCAGGAGACCAGCTCGCAGCAGGAGGTGAACTCAACAAGTATCCACTAGCAACAAGTAACAAACCATCTATCCCCTTTAGGCTGTATAATTTCAAGTCCCATTTCCTGCCTTTCCCCTTCGTACCTATCCGGTTTATGTTTGTCCGCCTGTGACGAATATACATCGTAATTCTGTTATTTCCCCTTATAAAGGTGAATATCGTTTTATTACCAGACTATCCTTATTTATGGGCATTCCTACGTTCCTATACATTTTTAATCATAAAATGAGTGTTAAATCAACTTTTTTTAATTGCGTAATATACAAGATACGAAATGGTATCAAATAAAAAGCTAGACAATCCGAAATGTGCTAAGCATGGAATCCTTCGCCCGTCTTATGGCAATATGATGTATCTCCGAAAAGCCAAATTTTAGGATACTTGCTTAAAAAATGTGGTGTAAATATTACGCAACACGTAAGGTCTGAACGGTGAAAAATTTGACTAATTACCATGGCGTTTGTTTGGTAAAAAACGGTCTTAAACTAGGCTCAAGGCCGGCTCTACCAACATTGAAAGGGCGAGTAAGAAATTAATTTGAAACCTTTCACCGAATATAAAATTATTACTACTGTTGGTTTCCAAAGAAAATAACAAAATGCCTAAAAAATATTTAAGTAATTTATTTCAAAACTAGCTTTGTGGAAATACAGCATTTTGACACATCACGTGACGCGTACGTGGCATGAATATGAGGCCAATACGCTGTAACTCACAAATTCCCTCCCACACGTTCAAATTTTTTTGGCTTTCTCCCTTCGAGGATATTCTTGGCCATCATTTCAAATTATGGAGAGAGGGAAGGTGAATTTATACATTAATTTTGTTTAAATGGGCAAATTTCAAAATTATATGGAAGATTAGTGTCGAGTTCAGACTTAGAATGGATGATATGTTAAACGGAGGGAAGGCAATTTTAGATAATTCTTGAGAGAAGAGAGGATATTTGTTTAGAGAGGAACAACCAAAAAATATGTGATCTAAAGTTCCCATTTCTAGACCACAGAATGTACAATCTGAGGAGTCAAGCAGGTGAATATAAAAAAAGGTGAGAAGGAACTGAACGATCTCCAATCCTCATTCGAATAAGTGAGTAATGGCGGAGTTGTTGAAACCACTGATTTGATGGGATCGTCCTTTGTATTGAGGCATAGAGGGCTCCATTGGACTGAAAATGACTAGCAATTTGCCAATACTTGCGGGATATATCTTTGAGGATGGAAAAAATGTCAGAGAAGGGAATGTTATTTAGGAGGGTAATAATAGATTTAGATGCTCCATGTTTTGCCAAGGAATTCGCAATATCATTACCCATGATGCCAACATGTCCAGGAATTCAAATTAGAGTAACAGTTTTCCAGAGCTTTATATGGAGACTATCAACACTTGAAAAAGGCATACGAAGTTATCATCAGGATAAAGTTTTGGAGGGAACTGAAATATACATAAATTGTTTTTTATTTACCTACAGACATGGTAGATGGGTTTTGCATATTCGGTGAGGCTGTTGACTGGTTATTTCTGATGCATGCAACATTGTTGCATCTTATTAAACGTTCATAATAGGTAGGATAGGAACATGGATATTGTAGCGAATTTATGGCAACTATGGGTGTTATTATGGTTAACTCTTCGAAGCTTGTACTAATGTTAGAATCACCCATACATTGTATTGTTTTGCGCAGTGTTTGTAGTGTGTTACTGCCTAATCAATTATAATTGATGCATTTCGAATGAATAATTAGTATTAGAATTATTCAGTTCAACAAGTAATTATTGTTTATTTTTTGCTTCAAAACTGCAGGTATTTTAAAATATCGGGGAGAAAATTCATTTCATTTATGGCAATATCAGACGACGCTATACGCATCAAGCGTTTTTTTCGTCTGACATTGCCAGAAATTCATTTCATGTACGGCAATATCAGCCGACGCTATACGCACCAAGCGTTTTTGTCGTCTGACATTGCCAGAAATTCATTTCATGTACAGCAATATCAGCCGACGCTATACGCACCAAGCGTTTTTGTCGTCTGACATTGCCAGAAATTCATTTCATGTATGGCAATGTCAGACGACGCTATACGCATCAAGCGTTTTTGTCGTCTGACATTGCCAGAAATTCATTTCATGTATGGCAATGTCAGACAACGCTATACCCATCAAGCGTTTTTTGATATTGCCAGAAATTCATTTCATGTATGGCAATGTCAGATGACGCTATATGCATCAAGCTTTTTTTGGAGGGGGGACCTATGCAGATTGTGCAGTCACACAATCCTATAATCTTCCTCCCCTCCCCTCTAAATTCATTTAATTTTAAATACATCTAGAGTTACATTTCTTTTTATTTATTTATTTACATTACATTAGATACATGTATAGGTATAGTAAAAATGACAAGATAATACATAATATTACAATAACTGTATAAGTATATTAAAAACAAGTACAAGTGTTATTATGAATTGTATTCCGATATTAGTTCCTAGCTAGGCAGATTGGCCGTTCTAAGGAACCAAATACTGTTAAAATTGCTAAAAAATTATTCTGTATAATTAAAGCGTGGTTGTTATTGTTTTTTTTATCCATATTGAATATTTATTAAGTTTTTACTAAATTTAAAGTAAAATTTTAAGTGACATTATTTAATAGTTTTTCGGACTCCACACTCCCCAAGCCAAAGATATTAGAAGAACGAGATATGCTATGTTGGCCGCCGGACCGTAGGCGGAGTACTACCTAATTAGGGTACTTTGAACGGTATCGGGACGTGTACGCACAGACATCTGTTCTATGTATTAGTGCGGATACCTTAGCGCAAGCGAAGGTGTGCAGTAGTATTGGTGAAGAAAACCGGCGACACTCGGCAAAACAATTCCACTCAGTACGAACTGCGCATAGCACATCTCGTACTTCTAATATCTTTGCCCCAAGCCAATCAACCATTTAGTTATTTTTGAACCGATTAAGGATATTTTGCATGTTGTAATATTTAATTCTTGAAAGATTTTTTTATATAATTTCTTTTCAACTTTGTTTTCATGATTTGTTTTATGTAAATATCGCACAAGAGTCCCAAATTCTCATGACCGTCTGGAGCCAATGAGACACTGAGGAGTTAGGACTCACATAAAAAATAATGAAAATTTAAAAAATCTCTTACAATTACTCTTAAAAATTTAAAAATTTTCAACAGCTGTTTTGTCGAATTTAAATCATTTTGCAAATCGTTTCCCCCACAAAAATTAAATCTATCCATTCGTAGCATATTCTATCCGCAACGTTGCTCATGAAATAATTATTTTTCTTTAACTGTAAACTGTTTACCCTTTCGGAGAACATAGCGGGACAGTATATAAAAACAAATATAATTATTAAACCTTATCTCTCGAATCTGTGTATCTCAGAACTTATGTAGAAAAATCGGTCACGCGCTTTTGCCTGATCGTTATAATTGTATAATTCCTATTTTTATTCGATTTGTATAAAACGTTTGAACATAACAGTATTTTTTTGTGGTGTTTCTTTATTCATAAAAATTTTATAGATTACAGTTTTTTTAATATTTCGAAGAAAAATTCTTCTAAAAGCTTATCACTTTGTGACGTCATTATTTATTTTTTTAAAACACAAATAACGTTGTTTACATCAATTTAATATATATAACCTCTACATGTTTCATTAATAATGTTAACCTCATCAGGAGCAAGTATATACTAAAGTCAAAAATTAAATATAGATTACAATTGAACAGTGGAAGAAGTGGGGAGGGGTAAAAGTGGGCGGAGTTTTCCAGAATTGGGAATTACAATATCTTTAGACGGGAAAGACCAGTTTAGTGGGAAAATATTTAAAAATGGGTTGATAATTTTTTTTTGCTTTTTCTAAAAAATTGTGACAAGAGGTGCCGGGTTCGATTCCTAGTTGTGACTTGTAAATTACTCGAAATTAATCTTAGTTATAAGCCACGAAATTATGTGAAAGTCTCTTGCTATGAAACTTAGTAATAAGCCACTAGTTGATGTGTAAGTCTCTTGCTATGAAACTTAGTTATGAGCAACTAGTTTATGTGTAAGTCTCTTGCTATTAGTTATAAGCCACTAGTTTATGTGTAAGTCAGTTGCTATGAAACTTAATTATAAGCCACTAGTTTATGTGTAAGTCTCTTGCTATGAAACCTAGTTATAAGCCACTAGTTTATGTGTAAGTCTATTGCTATGAAACTTAGTAATAAGCCACTAGTTTATGTGTAAGTCTCTTGCTATGAAACTTAGTTATAAGCCACTAGTTTAAGTGTAAGTCTCTTGCTATGAAACTTAGTTATAAGCCACTAGTTTATGTGTAAGTCAGTTGCTATGAAACTTAGTTATAAGCCACTAGTTTATGTGTAAGTCTCTTGCTATGAAATTTAGTTATAAGCCACTAGTTTATGTGTAAGTCTCTTGCTATGAATCTTAATTATAAGCCACTAGTTTCTGTGTAAGTCTCTTGCTATGAATCTTAGTTATGAGCAACTAGTTCATGTGTAAGTCTCTTGCTATGAAACCTAGTTATGAGACACTAGTTTATGTGTAAGTCTCTTGCTTTGAAACCTAGTTATAAGCCACTAGTTTATGTGTAAGTCTCTTGCTATGAAACTTAGTTATAAGCCACTAGTTTATGTGTAAGTCTCTTGCTATGAAACTTAGTTATAAGCCACTAGTTTATGTGTAAGTCTCTTGCTATGAAATTTAGTTATAAGCCACTAGTTTAAGTGTAAGTCTCTTGCTATGAAACTTAGTTATAAGCCACTAGTTTATGTGTAAGTCAGTTGCTATGAAACTTAGTTATAAGCCACTAGTTTATGTGTAAGTCAGTTGCTATGAAACCTAGTTATAAGCCACTAGTTTATGTGTAAGTCTCTTGCTATCAAACTTAGTTATAAGCCACTAGTTTATGTGTAAGTCAGTTGCTATGAAACTTAGTTATAAGCCAAAAGTAATAAGTTTTAAGTCTAAGTAATAGGAATGAATTAAATGAATAAATTAAGTTATTAAGCTCTCTTCAGGTGAATTTCTCACGAAAACGGCGCTATACAAATAATCCAATCATTAAGAGTATTATTATTATGAATTATTATCTTTTTGTCTGTGTTTTTTTCTGTTTCATTTGTTAGTATTATATTCTTCTTCAATGGTATATATATTTTTATATTAACTCAATACAGGAGGCCCTGTGGAAAATAATCTCCCTTTCGGCAAATAATCTTCATATGTGATCTTTTGGGATGCTGCGTGGAGGTTCTTTTTGATGAGAGGAAGGAGTGAACATGGGTTTTGAATAGACTCAAGTTAATAGAGAAAGGTTATGCGGAGTCCAGCAAATCGTCAAATAGTCGAGCAGTTGAACTCTAGCGTCGTAGAAACGATTTGTTATTGATTTGTTATGTGACAAATGCCAACGGTGTACAAATGTTGGGCGCGTGTTTGGCGTGTTTCCTGATTATGAACCACTGCTGATAATCAATGACGCTAATTCCTCATAACATTTTTCGTTGAAACAGCGTTAGACAAGAAGAATAGAAGAAGAAACTTAAAGATTGAGATCCGTCTGATAAATCTTTCAAACGCACAGCCCGTTTCTGCAGAGAGTCGAGGGTTTTTTCGTGTATTTTGGGGCTCCTGACTAGAAATGGCTGCCAAAATCAACAGTGGGGCGTACTTGAAATTTGTGTAGATTCAACAGTTTGGTAAAGCATTAACCTTGTATATTACCTTATTCACTAAAAAACATTATCTATTATGGCACCATAGATTCTTCTGATCTCGTACATATTTTTGTAGATTTTTCTCACTCTTAACGTGACTTCGTCTCATAAAAATAGCAGTCTAAACTTCAAATACCTACTTGAAATCTAAATAAAAATCGCATTACTTCTTCAAAGAAGAAAGCCCTGTTGCCCAAGAGAACAGAATTCGAAATGCTTTTCTTACATTTCAAAGTTCATCGTCTCTGTTATATAAAAGCCAGCACGTTATAATACCTTCCTACCACTTCCACTGCCAACCACCAACACCATCAACTAACAACTACCATCATGTACCATATAATATATATACCATGTGTAGGTATGCGGGGATATATGGTAGATAGATGCCTTCATCAAATTAATTCAAACTCGAAAAAATCTTGTGCTCTATGTGCTTCAGGGACGGGTTTATCAAACAACATTAATAAATAATTAAGGCGAAGCAATGCCAAATCACTATTTTGATTAATCTTTATAATGAATTGATGTACATTATGAAAATAAAAAATATATGTTTTAGTTAAATTGAAGGTTTTCCTATCGCTTCGCTTGAGTAGAATACAAATAAAAAAATAAATTACTCAATAAAAAATATAAATGCAAACTGCTACAAAAAATATTTTTTCAATAGAAATGTATGAAAGCATAAAGGAAACAACTTTAAAAAAAAGTTATATAGCTAAAATTATCTGTGACAGTTTCACTTGATTAACTTTTTTGCTTTCTTATAAAATTATGTAAAAAACAGTTTTTTGCTTGAAATCGAACGTTTCTAGACTCCGTTTGTCAAGCGATTTTAATGCCTATTACCTACAATATAAGGTATACCAAGAATATACACATTTTTGGCTTGTAGCTTCTTCCTAATGGTTACTCTGTCTCACTCATAATTGCGGTGTAAATATTAGATGGGCGTATAGTGTCGGGTGGACTATGTGAACCAAATTCAAAGCTAAAAAATGGAAACTATCAATTAATAATCGACAGTTTTAAGTGAAATGTTGACTTTTAAAATAAGTCTCGATTTCAGAAGAAACTAGAATAGAAATTCGGTTTCGGCCAAAAATAAAGTTGTTATTTGCCATATTCAAATGTATCTTTATAAAAAGGTATTTAAAAACATTAAACTATATATTTTGCACTCTGTCGTACAGAAAAAAATATATATTACTGGATATCAGGCCTTTAACGAATCAAATTTATAGGTTCCCTAATAAAATTTTAGTAAAACACTACTGTATTACCTCGATTTCGGAACACTTGTACATAAAAATCCTAAAATTTTCGCATTTTCTCATTATGTATTATGAAGGAAAATGCAGGTACATGAACACGTATTAGGAATTTAGTAAAAGTTAATCACGAAACGGTCTGCAATCTCGATTTTAACCGGATTAACAATAATTTTGATGATTAATAAATAATCGAGATACTTAGTAAATTAGCAAAAAGTACTAATTTTTCTCTTAAATGAAATTTTCAAAATAATTTAAAAAGAAATCTTCACTTTATTTATTTATCGTTTCTTTACATTGTATCTTTTTTTAGGTTAGAATTTTTAACCTCACTAGGACAAGTCTGTGTTGAGGTTAATAATTTTACAAAATAATAAAAAAATAGCACAAAGATTATATATTAAGATAACAATATTGTTACATTATTATTGGTACCTATCAGCCTATTAATTACAGTATCATGTTGTAAACATGTAGGGTGACCATGATATACTTTGCAACGAAGATTCAAATCATATAATATCTGTTAAAGAATGAAACATTTTCTTGATTTAAATAACCAAAAACTAGCAATTTTATGTAATAAAACTCCACAATACAAACCATCCACCGTATATTATTAAATCACAACTGGTTCCATGTATAAGTGCCCCTCTTAGTATGCGTGTTGGATGGTTAGATGATGATAACACACACAACCGCAGATATAATATTATATATACACAACCGGCAGACAGTACAGAACTCGGACATTCGCAACAGGGGCGAACTGGTCCTACTGGACTAACAAGTTTTCTTAACTAACCATCAAGCCGTTTATGTTTCCGTTGTAGGCAGAGAGTATGGACTGCCAATCATCTCTGTCTTGGCACAAACTCCTTGCTTCATTCACATACATACTCTTCTATTAATCTGACTTTTGACATGGCCCGACACCAGTATATGATTCATTTGTTCATGCCATGTCTTTTTTGAACGTCCCTAACATCTTCTATCATTCACAATTGCGTCATGTATTTTCCTAACACTTCTTTCTTCGTTCGTTTGCTCTATATGCCAAAACTATCTGAGAATTACATTCTTTGCGGATTCCCACATTTATCACACGATAATACATGGTTTTACCACATTTACGCCTCAGGGATCACATTTCTACAGCATTCAGTCTGCTTCCTATGCCAGTTCCATACCTCACTGCCATAAAACATGGTAGGTATCAACACTCCAATATGGACTGCTAGCTTCGCTTCTTTAGGCAGTTTTTTTTCTATTATAGAAAACATATTAGAAACAGAAAATAAAAATTAAACTTATTGACAAAAATATATTTCAAGAAAATAAAAATAAAAATAAAATATTTAAAAATACACGGAAAACTTTCACCAAGTATTTTTTTTCTTTAACACAGATTAATTGCGGTACGTACTTATATAGAAATGTACCTATTTACGGTCACATTGTCACATTTGAATTTAACGATATAACAAAAAAATATAGAGTAGGTTATTTTACAAGTGTCAAACAAGTGTGTTGAAGTGTTTCTTGAAATTCGTTTCGACAGTAAATACCCACCGTGTTTACATTATTTAAGAAAAAAACCATTATTTTATGGAAAGCAAGGAGTGGAGAGGGAAGGAAAAGGTATGATAGGTGATTTAGATCCGTCAAACATTTACACAAAATAAATAAACATTTCACAATTGATAAAATAATTTTGGTACCTTCGTTATCGCTTGTTTGGTGTGATTTATACTTAACTTATCCAATGTTGATAATTAAAATTGCATTGAACTTGAATCATTTTACGCACTACGCAGCATCACGCACATCAAATCAATCACGCACGCACCCACCAACCGACGCTAAAATTAGTATGATTAATTAAAGAGATTTGAAAACTCTAGACGTCATGTCAATAAGACAACTTTACGACAAAACTTCTCTCCTACATCTCATCCATAATAATCTTCATATTACAAATCAACCAAAAGCCATAATAAAAATCAGGTCATCAACAAATAAAACACTGAACATTCCGATAACACACACCACACACGGACAAAGACACTTTCAATACTACGCAACCAAATTTTTTAACAGTATGCCCATTACTTTGAAACAACTAATGACTACAAATACATCTACAAACTTTCTCAAAAATACATATCGTAGCCTGGATAAAAAATCAAGATATTCACTTTATTCAAAAGCTTATAATTCCAAACCAAACATAACCAAAATATGATAAGTAAAATTAAATATTATACACGTTCTTCAAGAATTATCCAAAAATACATACACGCACATATAAATGTGTGTTTTCATGTTTCAATATATGTCCGTGAAAAAAATAACTTTCATAACTTTTAATAACTTTCTACTACAACAAATACCTGTCACACTTAATCACAAACACGTAAACACCTCAGCACAGGTTCTCCTAGTGAGGTGTTCACGTAACATACAATATCACCCACACACAGTTTTACATATGTCAACCTATGTTCTTTATACCTTTTTCTGTACTTTTTCTCTGTACTACAATATAAACCACTGTAATCATTTGTAAAATGTGTATTTAAGAATAGACATAAAATAAATAAATAAACTTTATTTTATTTATTCTTCATTATAAGTACCCGCTAAACTGCCAAAGCTGTTTGTCAGCAGGTCAATATCACAATATTAATTATAACACTAAAACACACGTATAACAAGAAGCCACAATATATAAAATAGAAACAGAAGAATAACATTTCAAGTGACTACAATACAAAGGCATAAAATAGATAAACAATTAATTATAACATTTCAAGTGACTAAAATACAAAGGCATAAAATAGATAAACAAATAAATATAACATTTCAAGTGACTACAATACAAACGTTTAAAATAGATATAACATTTCAAGTGATACACAATTCAAAGACATAAAATAGATCAACAGATAGATGTAACGCAGTCAACATACTCATAGGCTTACAAATAATAGAACAGATTACTTTATTAAATAATATAGCCTCTTATTGTAAGTCCATCCCTGTCCCACAGCATTAACAGCAAGTCCATCACACACACGGCAACGTAAGGCGGTGTATTAATGATGGAAGAACCTCTGCATGTGTGGGTCGGCTGACTGGTATACAGCAGGGAACAGTACAAGAAGACAACAGCATAATGAAGCACGCCACCGATGTGTATATGGTTCTTGGCACGAGCCGGGTCACTTCCCTGTTGCAGAGATCTTCAAGCTGCTCGTGGTATATTATAAATACATCAAATAATATAAAATTTGAGATCCATTTCAAAAACAGTTTGGACCTATTTTGCTCAGGAAACTGATAAATATTGTCAATAAAGGCAGAAAGTTGAAGAAATTAGGTTTGTTGTTGAGTCAAAAAATGTATTGAAAGTAATTTACTTAATTACAATATTTGCAAAGTTAGCCATGCGTGGAGTTCCCAAGGGACCATATTTGGGACCTTTGCAATTGAGAGACGTGTCAGAATAAAAGACTTTTATAAAATACGCGACAAGTAAATATGGCTACTTCAATGGATGGATTGGAGCTTTCTTATCTAAAAATTTGGGACCATTATAGATTCAGTAATATTTTAATGTAGGTAGTATTTTTGGCGACTATAGATAAAATGTCAAGATTTTAAAATAGTGCTAGGCCGATCTAAATGCAACAAATAAGATCAGAAAATGGACGTTTAGATGGTTGAACACGTAGAGTGAATGAATCGAGAAAGAAGCATCAAAATGAATATAATTTCACACGGAAGAAGATTACATGGAAGAATAAGTTGAGGTTGTCAAGAGATGTTGTATTACTGTTTTCAAGAGACAGTGGATGATTGTGGGTGAAGTGTTTTAGTCTAAAATCATACACTATACATTTGAGATGTTTGTACAAGAGACCATCTTTTTTAGTAAAATCTTTTAGATGACATAGAAAAATAACATAAAAAACAATGGCCACAATCCAAGGTTTAACTCCCATCCTCCAAAGAAATGATTGCCGAAGAGGTGTAACGGCGGGTAAGAAATGGGGCGGGGGGTACCAGTGGCGTTACTCCTATAGCGGGGGTAATGACGGCCTAACGACCAACAACTAACGAGTAACGAACCTCCAGCCGGTTCTGCTGAAAAAAAAAACACCGCAAAATAACTGAGTATTATACTTGAATGAGCTATGCATGGAGAATGGAGACAAAACTTTTTAGGTTACAAATGATTAGTATTATTACCAAACATTAACAGTTCTTGAAGTATTAATCTACATTTTCAATATTTCTACGTTTGCTGGAGGTCCAGAAGTTGGTCATAGCCTCTGTCGTTTCTTTCAGAGATGCTGTATGAAAGTTATTTTTGGAGAAGAAAGTAGAGTAATCCTTGATCTCAAATAGAACCATATCGTAGAAGGAATGAAACAAACCTGTTGTATTATCTGAGTTACTGACATAAACCTTATAGTGATAGATAAAAATGTCATCCTATTGAAGGACCACTATTCAGAATCTAAACGTTGATTAATTGTATTTATTCATGGTAGGGTTAGTACCTAGATCTAAAAAGCCAGATACACTTCTCAATCTTCTTCTTCTGCGTTTCTCTCTCCTCGACCTAGGCCTTAGACCTTCAGCCTCGCAACAGGAGCCTGAATATTCGTGAATAACCTCACAAATTATTTTATAACTAGTTCTAGTGAAAATTCTTAAGATATATAATTTCAATGTTTATACAACGGTATAAATATACCATAAACAATAAATCAAATACAATGACATCAGAAAGTATAAAATGATCAGAAACTCTATAATGATATTCAAGTAAGAGATGCAGGTACACGCAAAATTTCTAAGTAGACTTTCTAGATTTAGCTAATATTTATTGAAAATATATGATATTATAGCCTTCTTGCAGTTAAATAGATCCGCCACATCTGCTTATCTATTACTAACTTCATGTAATTTAGGTATAAGTGAGTATTTTCAATACTCAACCCTGGTATTGATACATTTAAACATTATTTTGGAACGAGTAGCTCGCACAAGTACATGAAATTCATTGAGGTTAAGTAAATTAGGGCTGCCTATCCTACCAATTACGATTTTGAACATAAATATTAAGTCGGAGAATTTTAATTATTTTAATTCTTTCATTAAATATTAAATATTTATTCACGTCTTGAAGGCTTTTACATGCAAACATTATTGTAGGTAAGTTGTTCAGGAGTACGATAATGTAGGTACATTAAATTTATATTAGGTCAATGGTACAAAGGTCAAAAATCCTGACGACTAAGCGACCTACATTATGTCGTTGACTGATAAAAAAATTGATTAATAATTGGTTTCGAACCAGCTACCTCTAGGGCCAGAGCCTAGGATTATGCCACTCAACCACAGATATAGTAAAATAGTGATTTTTTAATGTTTTTCTGCGAATTTCTCTTTTTTTTTTTTTTTTATAGTGAATACCTCACAAGAGTCCCAACTGCTCCCGTCTGGAGCCAGTGAGACTATGGAATCCCCAATTGGGGGATGTTGTGAGGCTGAAGGTAAGTGGGGAAGGGAAAGAGGAAGGTGGGGAAGTACCTGGCTATTCAGATCTAGTCACTAAACACGGCTAAAGCCATTTGGAGCAACGTTTCAATTCTGAATGGTGGTCTTACACCAGGGCGATACTGGTAGTATCTTCCACTCTGGAACGTGCCGCAAATATACTATATATTATTTTAATTAATTAATTGTGAAATAACACAAATTAATCAAATAAAATTTATTTGCGCACGCCGGGTTCGAACCCGCGACCTTCGGAATGGCAGTCCAATGCGTTACCACTGGACTATGCCGGCCGTCAAATCTCTAAAACAATTATACATCAATGTTGAAAAATACAAGTAAAATAATTTTCTGTCAATATATTATGTTACAGATAACATGCTTTATCGCGTAACATTGAATCAGAGTTACATATACACAAGAACACACAGGGCTACCGCCACCCCGAGAACCATACTTTAAGTTACCAATACCTTTACCACAGGTTAGTTGAAGTGATTCGCTACGTTTTGAAAAGCAGGGTTGCCTGGGCTCATGGGAGGTGGTGTATCTTGTTCACACTGATGAATTGGTCAGCGTACTTACTGCGGTGCGTTTAGTAATCATAAAAATAATCGTTTATTTGAATATTTTTTCATAATTCTAGCATTGACTCAATTTCACTTGTGAAGTGTCAATGCTTTAAATTCACCTGATAACCGCCGCTCTGAAGAAGAGAGCGGGACGCTTGACCGAACCGTTACGGTTGAGGTACCTCCGGGTACCTCGGACTTCCGGTCTGCCACCATTATGGCCACTTCCCCTCCAGATAGACCCCTAAGGTTGTGTTTTTACTGCAACACGGGGGTACGTTTGGCGCCAAAACTTGAAGAAGTTACATGCTTGGTGAGAATGTTTTTGGAAGACGTGAAGAAACCTATTGTACACGGAGAAAAATTATTTTTTCTTTATTCATAAAGAATCTCTTCAAATTTTTGGTAATCCGGTTAAAAACGAAATTGCAGGCTTTAATAAAGAAATAACAGGTTTCCTGATAAACTTTTAGTAAATTACGAACACGTGTTTATGAAAATTCTAATATTTAAGCAATTCGTCATTATATAGTATCAAGGCTAATGCAGATGCAAAAACACGAGTTCCGATATATTACAAATTTACTAGAAGTTTATCAGGAAGCGGCCTGCAATCCCGGTTTTAAGGCGACATAACACTCTAATAACTGAGGTTTGCTTGACGCTCGCATTTTAATTATTTCTGATGAACGTATTACTAAAATCTCAAATGTTTCTTGAAGGAACCCTACAGATAAAATATATTTATATTTAAGATTTTTTAAACAGAATCTTCATAATAGCAGAATCGTTTATCTACTATTAAATTAGCGGTTGGCACAAAACTTTAATTTTCTAGAATATGAATTAGTAAATTCCCGAGGGATCCATACAATACACATTTCGAATATACAATTATTAATTACTAATTTAAAATAAAATAATTTTGGTAACCATCTTCTTCATCGCTTATCTGAATTTAATCAACAATCAGTTCCAATTTCAGAAAAAAAGCAGAAATTAGATCCCTGAGGCGTATGTGTGGTAAAACCAAGTATGATCGTGTAAGAAATGTGGAGATTCACAAATCCAAGGCTGGTGAGTAATATTAAGAAAGGGACGCTTAGATGGTTTGGTCATGTAGAGCGAATGAACGAAGAAATGGGTGAAAGGAGAATATATGACATGAATTTAATTGGTAAAAAAGTCGGGACGCTCGAGGAATCCAGTTATTAAAAAGTAAAATTACAGCCGGGTAGTAAATTTGCAACAATAACATTCTACTGACTAAATTCATCATTGAGAAATATTTAGATGCAGACGTATTCTCCAATTAAGGTTTTTTTACTGGCATGTATTATTACTGTCTGTATCTGTGTTTTCTCCAATTTAAAAAAAAGTATTACAAAGTAACAGTGTTGGCTTATCAACCACATATGTTTATAATTTTGTAATTATGGCAAAATACAAATTTAATATTTTTTTCGAGTTCGGTATGTTATTCATTCGTCAATTCTTCTTTTGGATGCATACTGTCTGTATCTATGTATTTTCTCAAATTTAAAAAAAGCATTACAAAGTAATAGTGTTGACTTATCAGCCACATATGTTTATAATATTGTAATTACGACAAAACACAAAATTAAATATTCTTTTCGAATTCGGTATGTTATTCATTCGTCAATTCTTCTTTTGGATGTATACTGTCTGTATCTGTGTTTTCTAAATTATAAAAGTACTATAAAGTAACAGTGATGGCCTATCAGCCACATATGTTTATAATATTGTAATAACGACAAAACACAACATTAAATATTCTTTTCGAATTAGGTATGTTATTCATTCGTCAATTCTTATTTTGGATGCATACTGTCTGTACCTATGTGTTTTCTCCAATTTAAAAAAGCATTACAAAGTAATAGTGTTGAATTATCAGCCACATATGTTTATAATATTGTAATTATGACAAAACACAAAATTAAATATTCTTTTCGAATTCGGTATGTTATTCATTCGTCAATTCTTCCTTTGGATGCATACTGTCTGTATCTGTGTTGACTAAATTAAAAAAAAAAGTACTACAAAGTAACAGTGATGGCTCATCAGCCACATATGTTTATAATGTTGTAATTATGGCAAAACACAAACTTAAATATTCTTTTCGAATTCGGTGTGTTATTCATTCGTCAATTCTTCTTTCGGACGCATTTTCAGATGGCTTTATTAAACTGTGCCTACGTCTTTCATAATTTGTACCCCCACTTATATCATGTCCGGAGACACAGCTTAACTGTCAGTTTACTTTTAACTTATATCCTGCTTCTACCGGATGGAGTCCCTCCCTATTCCTAGCCGTAACTAGTATTGAAATTGGGGTCTCATTGTGTTGTTAAAAGTTAACTATTTTTTAGTTTATTTTTACGTCAGGTAAATTGATGTACCTAATAATTGTTGTTATTAATTAGGAAAATGGGGACCTACACAATAACGAAGTTAATACAAATATAAGTACGAAATAAATAAATTAATCATTGAAGAAGAAAGTAATAAATAAAACAGAACAACACACGGAAAATAAACAAAATTACGATGTCAAATGGGAATCGAATTCAGCATCTCTATCTTACTGGAAAAATGTCTTTATCTTGTCGACCATTTGGGACATAATAATTCATCGTCATATTTATTGATCTAACCTACCTATTCGTAATTTTTAATTAATCACTGGGTATTTGATTTTTCTTTTTAAGAAGAAACGTAAAATTAATTACAGAAATATTTATTTCGGTTGTATTTGTAAATCTGGTTCATTGAACTCTTGAACTCGTATTTGCTTTGAATTTAATGTGTCATTTTCAAAATTTCTACTGCTCGCTTAAACTTATTCTGACAAGCGATAAAGTATATAATAATATATTGGGTTTGTTTTTAAAGTAAATCTTCAGTTTTTTTCCGAGATTAATAATTTTTTACATTTGACCTTCAAAGCAATAAAACGGTTATTGTTGATATGAAATTTAAAAAACGTACCCCTTTTCCCTTGTCTTCCTTACTGTCATAGTTCGAAATATTATCCAAACGGTGTGAGAAAGAAAAATAAAGCTTTATATTTAAATCATTAAATCCCGATCGCAGTTTTTAACTAATGTTTTTAATATGAAACGAAAAAAAATAGGTTACGAAAATTTTTATAATACATTTCTTTAATAAAAAGTGTTTTTTTTTGTTTATTTCAATGTTTAGACAAAAACACGTAATGTGAGTCATTTTTTTTTTAATGTTTGTATTAAAAAATTTAAATACATTCTTATTTTTAATAATACAATCACCATCCAAAAACAGCTTTTCAGAATTATTCTATTCTTTTGGGTGTTATTGCAAAACGGAAATACTCCGAACTTCTGACAGAATATGTCTGAAGTGTTAACGCATAATAAATCTCAGGCGACGCTGAGTTTTTCAGCTAATAATACATATTAAAGACTGGTTGTTCCACAGAATTTGAACAATTCATCAAATTTCAAAGTCGATTTTCAAGTCCTGTGAAAATTCTATTCAAGTTCTGTTATTATTTCAGTATTGTTGTGTCACTGGTCGGTAATAATATTATAATAGACTAGGTAATAATATTATAATAATATAATAATTGACGGCCGGCATAGTCCAGTGGTAACGCATTGGACTGCCATTCCGAAGGTCGCGGGTTCGAACCCGGCGTGCGCAAATAAATTTTATTTGATTAATTTGTGTTATTTCACAATTAATTAATTAAAATAATATATAGTATATTTGCGACACGTTCCAGAGTGGAAGATACTACCAGTATCGCCCTGGTGTAAGACCACCATTCAGAATTGAAACGTTGCTCCAAATGGCTTTAGCCGTGTTTAGTGACTAGATCTGAATAGCCAGGTACTTCCCCACCTTCCTCTTTCTCTTCCCCACTTACCTTCAGCCTCACAACATGCCCCAATTGGGGATGCCATAGTCTCACTGGCTCCAGACGGGAGCAGTTGGGACTCTTGTGAGGTATTCACTATAAAAAAAATGAATTAAACTTCCACAGAACTTGTAAATCAACTTTGAAATTCGATGAATTGTGAACAACCCGTCCTAAATATGTCTTATATAATTCTTAAAACGATAAAAAAAATTCTAAAGCAGGAAAAAAAGTGATTGAATGCGAAACTTTAAAAGTCTCCCAAACAGAAATAATACACAATATACACGAGTTATCGATCTATAACATCCGTCAGTTTTGCATTTCTTACCAAAGTCAAGTGATGAAACTAAGATGCTTTACGTAGTGACCCAGAAGAGAAATGGTCCGAGTTGCTCTTACTGGGAACTGGAGAAAAGATGCTGTTACTTCTAAAATGGGAAAGTGTAACATTTAACACTAAACAATCAAAAACACAATTATTTTTATTTACAATTTTTACGCTTTTTAAATAAATAGATTAACATGAATTTGGCAAGTGATAATTTTTATATTATTCCATTGTGTTTTATGAAATTTGCAATTTTTTTCGTATTGTACGATAGATCATTAATCCATTTACAGTACAATCTTCTCATTCTGACACCCTTAACATTTGGTAAGATAAGTCTAACAAAAATTCTTAAGGCTATTTAAGGAGGAATTAAATACATCCACTGTTTATTTGTGCTAGCACATCTGTTCTGCCACGTGGTATCTTGAATAAGTCATGGTAACAATTACGGTTGAAGTTTTCGGGCACGATTAAGTCACAGCATTCTTAAAGGTATGAGCTATTAATAGATTTATGAATTATATTAGAACTAAGTAATGCAAGATTTAAATAACTTCTAAATAGATTGGGTACAAAATGCTAGTAATTATTTACAATAAAGATGAAAATGAGAAATGCTTAAGTTTCATGTGAAGAACTGTGTTTCACCATCATTATGAAAAAACATCAGGCAAGTACAAGAGAGAAGGTATAAACTCAGTGGTGACGTTGGTTTCCATTCAAATCTATAGCCCTTCTGGGCGGCAGGAGAGAGGCTCCTCCGATTACCTCTCACCCCAGAAGATAGGTGGAAACTTGAGTGGCAAACGGACAACGTGGGAAATGCCCATCTCATACAGGACCCCACCGAGAGACAGCCTGGGTTCTCATTGCCTCGCAAAACCTAATCCGCCATCAATAGGTTAAGGTGCTCCCATAGCCGCTGTGCCCACATGATGCACAGATGGGACCTTAAAGAGTCGGCGATGTGTGAATGTGGTGCGGTGCAGACCACCGAATGCCCGCTCCATTCATTCCCCGGCGGGATTGATGAGGTTCACATAGCGACGCCTGAGGCCCTAGACTGGCTCGCAGACCTAGATGTCCCCCTCTGACTCCCCCACCATACGAAAGAAGAAGAATTCAAATCTATATTATGGAGAGCATTTCTTCATCGAGTTCATCTTTATTCTATGCCTCCATACGACACACAAGATAAAGCGATGCTTGGTTAAGCGCGAAACCTGACCAAGGGATTTAATATAAGGGTGGAAAAACTACACAAAAATTGGCCAAATTAAATACGAATTGCAAGAAACATTCCCAGTAAAGTTGGCGTTACGTAGCCTTTGAAATAAGTTAAAAACTGTTACTTTTTTGAATAAACAATATTTGTAAAAGACTGAATGTGATTGTGGGTAGATTATTTATTTATTCATTTTTTGGAAATCGACAGTTTACATTTAATCAGTTTGTACATAAGTATTATATAGTAAAATAAAACTAATTGGATTTCCTCTTTGTGACTTTAACTGAGATAATATGGAATAAGTTTGTAAGATTTAATAATTATACAGAGGCAGCTTCATACTTTAAAATTGATTCACTGAGTGTACGGAGGCATCATAAGGATGCGCTATTCTTGTGTAAAGTAGTTAACAATAATATTCAATGCAAAGAGTTGCAAAATAAGATTCCGTTCAATGTACTTGCGCGTTCAACACGCTCTTGTGTCCTGTTCAGGGTTGATCAAAGCAAAACGAACTATAAGAAGAATTCTTGCCTGAACACACTATGCGATAATTACAATAGCGTATTATCTAAGGTTGATATTTTCAGTTGCGGAGTTACCAAATACAAGAGGTCCATAAAAGAATATTTCTCTGATGGTTTGTGAATAATCTTTATGTCTTTATTGTTTATATCTCTATAATGATTTGATTTATATCTACAACCTCTCTCCATGGCTATTAATATATTGTTTTGTAAATTTTACGTTTTATATAATCTTTTGTTTTGTGTAAATTTTTTCATTCATATTCCTTTCTCACAAATTTAAATAACTTATTCCAGATTCCATATAAGCATAATAAATACAAAACAATACAAGAACAACACGTCAACTCACCAAAGATCAAATGGGAAAATAATTCACCGACTCCAGATATTTTCATATCAGAGGGTTCGGATCGGTAGAACTCCTAACTGGACCTATAAATCCTACTGATCCCTCAATATAAATATATAAAAAAATCTTTCGTAATCTTACATGTATTTAAAATGACTAACGCCTGCGCCTAAATTTTGAATGAGAGAGCTAGGTATAATGCCAGTAGCCAAAATTAACAAATGGTAATATTTTTACAGTCTGAGAATGCCAAATACTTTTAATCTCATTTCCTGAAATTTGTGTATTTTCTTATTTTTTCATAAACAGATGTTTGAATATTACAGGAATTTTCGAATAGCGACATCAATGATATAAGGTTTTTTTTATATAATTAGTAATAATATTATGTATACATATTTACATTGTAATTTAATTTGTACATCCTGTTGACAATCTGTTAACTTGTAGTTTAACAAAAGTATTTCAAATGTTCTACAAATATCAGAATTTTTTATTTTCAAAAATACGGTTTTAGAAATTAGTTTTAATCGTCATTCTGTTGTATGTATTTAAAATAAAAATCATATTATAGGTAAGTACTTTCTAGCTTGTACGAATTCGTCACACAATCGGTTTCAATTTTGAACTTTCTATTTAAATTCAAAACAAAATTCGAGTTCATTGAACCAGTATTACAATGACTTACAGATATACCCACAGTCAACATCAGCAATTTTGATAATGACGAGTAAAATTTTTAAAAATAGTAAAATGAAATAATGGCAAAATTAAATTAAAAAAATATTTTTTGGCTTCAAAAGCATCAAATAAGCACTTTGAAGTAAATTTTGTAAATCACTCAGCTTTATAGGTAAGTATGGTACTGCATATTATCTCCATATATAGTTAGTAGATCATTGTAGAAGTGTATTATATAATTGCACAGCACCCTTGAGGTGATTTTGCACAAAACCGGTGCTATATAAATCATTCAAATATTATTATTAATATTATATATTCAGTCCGCGTGTGTTTGTACTCCAAAACTCGAAAAATACTCGACAGATTTTGATGACAATTTCAAAGTTTGTTCTTATTAGTGGCAGGAGTGTTTGGAGAGTGAATTCGATGGCAGAAAAAGTCGGGGGCGCCTGAGGAATACTTAACGCGAACTTACGAAAAGAGATACAGCGTTAAATTAAAGTCGATGTAATGTAGTTTTTTAGCAGTAAAATTGTCGTATAGAAAGAAAGCGCCTGAAAAAGACATTAGCAATATTGAAGCATTCGGGGTTCACTAGTATGATATATTGTGGAAAAGGACATTTAAAGTGCGAGATATAAAATAAAACATTAAAAGAACAAAAATGGTGATATACAAAAACAACCCTACCTTTTTGTCATTATTGGAGCAGTGTTAAGACGGATATATACGGTTCATCATTTGAATCAATAAATATTTTTTCCATAAAAAGTTTTTTGCTTCGTTTTGATTTATTGCTATATCCATGAAAACTCATGGAATATTGATTCTTTATTTGACTTCCTATTTTGAAAATGACATAAAAATTCAAAGTAAATTTGAGTTCATTGAACCAGAGTTTATGCTAGACTAAAGCACAAAAAAAATATTATAAATTAGTATGTTTTATGATTATTTTATTTGTAATACTATAAAAGCAGTGTTTTAAAAAAATTTGCTTGACTATTAAACTAACTTAACTTAACGTAATCCGCTTTTTATTTTGATTTTTACGATCCATTATTTTTTTTTTTTGATTTTTGCTATTTATTATAGATATCTATTTATTTTTTATTGGTTGGAATTTGTAACACTTTGGTTCAAAAGGAATGCAGGAACAAATCCCCTCAAATTTTGTGTATCATATTGTTTGCTATATGTAATGCCAATATGGATAACATTGCATTGCACATACTTTGCAATGTAGCTGGAAATAAAACTAATAATATTATTTATAATATATGAAAATGTTATTACACTAATGTAATTGTTTTATGTAAAATCCTAAAGAGCTTAAAATTTTATGTTATAAAATAAATCTTCTTAGGGATCAAGTTATCTAAAGTAACTTATTGTTAAGTCAGTCATTATATCGTTTTAAGCAATTTATTAAATTACCTATTCTTGTCCACTAGCCCAAATTATTCTGGTTAAATTACTGCCGCACTACAACGATATGGACTCTTGTGTTAACCTATGTTATAAAATAAATCTTCTTAGTGATCAAAATATCTAAAGTAACTTATTGTTAAGTCAGTCATTATATCGTTTTAAGAAATTTGTTAAATTACCTATTCTTGTCCACTAGCCCAAATTATTCTGGTTAAATTACTGCCGCACTACAACGATATGGACTCTTATGTTAACCTATGTTATGAAATAAATCTTCTTAGAGATCAAATTATCTAAAGTAACTTATTTTTAAGTCAGTCATTATATCGTTTTAAGCAATTTATTAAATTACCTATTCTTGTCCACTAGCCCAAATTATTCTGGTTAAATTACTGCCGCACTACAACGATATGGACTCTTATGTTAACCTATGTTATGAAATAAATCTTCTTAGAGATCAAAATATCTAAAGTAACTTATTGTTAAGTCAGTCATTATATCGTTTTAAGAAATTTGTTAAATTACCTTTCTTGTCCACTAGCCCAAATTATTCTGGTTAAATTACTGCCGCACTACAACGATATGGACTCTTATGTTAACCTATGTTATAAAATAAATCTTCTTAGAGATCAAAATATCTAAAGTAACTTATTGTTAAGTCAGTCATTATATCGTTTTAAGAAATTTGTTAAATTACCTTTCTTGTCCACTAGCCCAAATTATTCTGGTTAAATTACTGCCGCACTACAACGATATGGACTCTTATGTTAACCTATGTTATGAAATAAATCTTCTTAGAGATCAAATTATCTAAAGTAACTTATTTTTAAGTCAGTCATTATATCGTTTTAAGCAATTTATTAAATTACCTATTCTTGTCCACTAGCCCAAATTATTCTGGTTAAATTACTGCCGCACTACAACGATATGGACTCTTATGTTAACCTATGTTATGAAATAAATCTTCTTAGAGATCAAAATATCTAAAGTAACTTATTGTTAAGTCAGTCATTATATCGTTTTAAGAAATTTGTTAAATTACCTTTCTTGTCCACTAGCCCAAATTATTCTGGTTAAATTACTGCCGCACTACAACGATATGGACTCTTATGTTAACCTATGTTATAAAATAAATCTTCTTAGAGATCAAAATATCTAAAGTAACTTATTGTTAAGTCAGTCATTATATCGTTTTAAGAAATTTGTTAAATTACCTTTCTTGTCCACTAGCCCAAATTATTCTGGTTAAATTACTGCCGCACTACAACGATATGGACTCTTATGTTAACCTATGTTATGAAATAAATCTTCTTAGAGATCAAATTATCTAAAGTAACTTATTTTTAAGTCAGTCATTATATCGTTTTAAGCAATTTATTAAATTACCTATTCTTGTCCACTAGCCCAAATTATTCTGGTTAAATTACTGCCGCACTACAACGATATGGACTCTTATGTTAACCTATGTTATGAAATAAATCTTCTTAGAGATCAAAATATCTAAAGTAACTTATTGTTAAGTCAGTCATTATATCGTTTTAAGAAATTTGTTAAATTACCTTTCTTGTCCACTAGCCCAAATTATTCTGGTTAAATTACTGCCGCACTACAACGATATGGACTCTTATGTTAACCTATGTTATGAAATAAATCTTCTTAGAGATCAAATTATCTAAAGTAACTTATTTTTAAGTCAGTCATTATATCGTTTTAAGCAATTTATTAAATTACCTATTCTTGTCCACTAGCCCAAATTATTCTGGTTAAATTACTGCCGCACTACAACGATATGGACTCTTATGTTAACCTATGTTATGAAATAAATCTTCTTAGAGATCAAAATATCTAAAGTAACTTATTGTTAAGTCAGTCATTATATCGTTTTAAGAAATTTGTTAAATTACCTTTCTTGTCCACTAGCCCAAATTATTCTGGTTAAATTACTGCCGCACTACAACGATATGGACTCTTATGTTAACCTATGTTATGAAATAAATCTTCTTAGAGATCAAATTATCTAAAGTAACTTATTTTTAAGTCAGTCATTATATCGTTTTAAGCAATTTATTAAATTACCTATTCTTGTCCACTAGCCCAAATTATTCTGGTTAAATTACTGCCGCACTACAACGATATGGACTCTTATGTTAACCTATGTTATGAAATAAATCTTCTTAGAGATCAAAATATCTAAAGTAACTTATTGTTAAGTCAGTCATTATATCGTTTTAAGAAATTTGTTAAATTACCTATTCTTGTTCACTAGCCCAAATTATTCTGGTTAAATTACTGCCGCACTACAACGATTTGAACTATTTCAACGTGCAAACTTTAACACAAGCCAGACATCATTTTCAAATTTCCTTTTAAACCGAGGGCTAGGTACAAATTGAAAATGACACGTAAATTCCAATTCCAATTTTGAAAATGCCACTTAAACTCGAAGCATATTCGTGTTGCAAAGTTAATTGAATCAAAGTTACGTATAACAGACACACAAACGAAATCAGTTTTTTTTTAATTTAAAACTAAAATTAACTTAGAATACGTCTTGTTACCTGTAATACAGGCTTTATTATAAATTTCATTCAGTAGTGCGACGAACGTATAAAAAGAGGTCGGTAACAACAAAACCAATGCCTACCTCTGTCGCACCTGTCGTACTTAGTATAGCCGTGTCTCTCTCCAACGGAAGTCAATTTAACCACAATAGATACCTACTTTACCCGGAGTTAATGATATAAATTTAAATATGGAAGGTTTTGAGGTAATTATTACAATTTGTCATAATTTTAGCGATTGATTTAATGACAGCTGTAGATATATTTGTCTGTGTGTAGCAAAGTCTTGTTTTAACTCGAAGGTTTTGCATTTCGTCTGTAAATTTGGTGACCGGATAAATCGTCAAAATGATAATTCATCACATCTTTAAAAAGTTATATAAAGACATCTAAAGTGATGAAACAAAAACTTTATTAACTGGGTTAAGTAGTTTAGGTAAGGTTAGGTTAGGTTAGATTTAAAAAAAAAAAACATTTTTAATGACTTTATATCACTTTTTAAAAATGTGTTGAATAGTATATACTTTCCGATTTAGGTTCAAGATGCTGTTAGTTTTAATGGTTCAGTTAAGATTATTTTTTCAAATTTGAAATCGTCGTGCTTATATCATTGACTAATTAATGCTAATAATTTGTTACACATTTTATCTACTATAATTGGTCCCGATATCTTATTCCGGTACAAGGATAAGAGGTTTAGCCTTTATCTACTATTCAGTACTCTATACCAAATTGTCTACATTATATCGATATTAATTAGACTTCGTATCTCATTACCTTGCAGAGATAATGCGTAGTCTTTCTAGGGCGTCCCCGACTTTTTATACCATTCAAACCACTCTCCTGACATCCGATAGTTTTTTAAGGCAAAGAGGAACAAACAAAGAAATATTCAGTTTTATATATATATATATATATACTAGTAGGTCCTCCCGCAATGCTTCGCTGTTGCTTATGTTTTTCTTGGGCACCACCGACTTCTTTCAGCATTCACTACTGTATACCATAATGTTACTATTAAAAAAACTACATTACATCTACTTAATTTCGACTCCATATCTCATTACGATACAAAAATATTGTGATAGGTATCCCTCGAGCGTCCTCGACTTTTACAACCATTTAAACATTTTTAAACACTCCTGGTACTTATAACAACAATTTTTGAAATTTTCAGCGATATCGGTTGTCTACTTTTCGAGTTTTGATAGCACAAACATACGCAGGCTGATTATTTTTATAAGACTTTGTCCTGCCACAGACCTCCTTCTATGTAGGGAAGTTAAATTTTGTGATTGTATGTATTTTTAGATGAGAAATCAGAAAAAAAAATTGACAACAGCGCCACCAATCCAATAACCATACACTTTCACAAAATTTCATTGAAATCAGTGACACGTGATTTTTATATATTTATATAGATTTTCGCTTCAACTTGTATTGAACCCAAGCTAAATACAAATAAAGTTCTAACCGCTCTGCCATATACCCCGTCAAATTATCATTATTTCCTAGAATTATATAAAGTTACATTCTAATAATGATTGAAGAACCGATAAAAGATGATTTATGAATACGGTATTACTTCACCATAAAATTAAAAAGAAATACTTCATAATTATACCAATCAATAACCATTTCCTTATAAATTCAAATGTAGACTCTGATTCAACTCACGCCATAAGAAATTTATTATTAACGGTGAAAAGAAAAGCTACGAAATCATAAATTCTGAAATAATAATGGCGTTTCCCTGTTTTGGTGTATGGCCGCCAGAGGCGTCTTGGTCGCCTCGAAGAGATCGTTCGTTCCACCTTACCGCATTGGTGCGCGGCGAGCTGACGCGCAAGCACGGGTAGCCGGTAGATACCTGTCGATCTACACCCCCGATCTAACTAAAAATACACCAAATCAACAAGTAAACCTTTACCTATCTATGCGTATAAATAAAATTGATCAACAATCTGTTTAACGTTAGTAAAACTCGTTTTAATTGCGACGCGTCGGAAAAATTTTAGTGAAAATCTACGTTTTCACGCGTTTTTTTAACGTTTTTAAAATAATCTCTACGTGAATTCGACACAATTTCTGTGGTTATTCCATAGAAGAAGTGAATATTGTCTATTCAGTTTTCAATAATGATACCATCATTCAACAATCGCTGAGGCATCGAAGCGCAAAAAGTGAAAATGTAATTTTTATTCTAAAAACAGTAAAATTTGTGTGTTTTTTAAGTTTATTTTTATGCTTTTGTCCGTTGTGTTTTTAAGTGTACATTTTCTTGGACTGTGAGTGTTTTTTACCTGTGAGTTTTGTAATATTTCGCTGGCGATTGGGTATAAGAAAGGTTGAGCAATTTGAAGCAAATAAAGCACTGAAAATACTACGGAATAATTTAATATTCAAATTTAGCTTCATTTTTGCGGCGATAATTGAGTTTTTTCTGCGCAATTGTGAAATGGAAATGCGATTGATAAATTCGAACATTTGTGGTGATTTTATGATTTTTAACGAATCGTTGTGAAATATTTTACTTATATTTTTCTAAACATTTTGAAAAATTTTGGTACTTTACACTGGTTCGGGTTAATAATTTATTAAATTATTCATGTTAAATAGTATCATTGTTTAATTAAAATTTACTTGAGGTATTCATAATAAACATAGGCCATTTAACCTAACATACACTTTTGATATTTGTTCGGGTTATTATAACTTTTACATCTATTTAAACACTTGTTTAACTTATTTATTGTTATCAATTTGCAGAATTCCAATTTAATTTTTAGTTTTTTCTTTTATTATATTCAGTAATATTTTTATTCAGTTAAAAAAAGTTTATTTATAAACAAATTCTTCTGTGCAATCAATATAACAATGCCTTCAGAAAGCGAAACAGCTGTCACGTGTCATAATAATAATAATATTTATAAAGCAGACAAGTTTCTATATAAACTGTTTTTTGGTTATAAATTGTATTATAATGTTTTTTTAATATATAAAATAAAAATTTTAAAAAGCCAAGATAACTAAACAAAATGAATTAAGAAATCTTCAATACCTAAAAATTTACAGTAATTTGAATATACATCATTATTTTTTTAAAGCTTCCTTGAGGGGTTGAAAATTTTATATTTATTTAACGCCCAGAGGGCTTTTACATGCAGGTGGTAAAATTTTAATGGCCGACAGTTTTGAAACACGAGAAAGAAATAATAAAAATAAAATTACATTAAAAAATAATACATGCAAAAAACAAATTAAAAATAACAAGAACATAAATTTAAAAAATACAGCGATTTGACTATTTTACAAAAATATAACTTTCATTTAGGAATAGTGTTGAAATAAGCCTTTTATATGTAAAGCATGCGATCTGTTTGGTCGTGTTAAGTAGAAAACCCTCTCGAAAAGTGAGCTAGCGTCATGAAATTTGTACAAATTATTCTGTCTGATATTTCTAGATCAATTCAGCAATTTTTAGTTCATTTAGTAATTTCCATCATGTGCTACATAGCTTTGAAATATTATAAACGGAACTGACGAGTAACTAACTAACAATATTGTAGAGTGACTTTTTTTACCCTGAATATTGTTTATTTTAATTAGATAGTTAGTCATTCATTTTATTAACCTTAGAGATAATACCAAAGTCAGCTTAGTTCCGCTTATATTTACGAATCAAGCCTCTACAGCGCTTGACTTTGAAGGTCTTGTATACATAATTATTCGTACGTTTTATCTTTCATGGTTTTCTTTCAACGATTGTTTCATTAATCACAAATGCTTAAATTTAACATAAAATATCCCACCATGTTTTGAATTATTTTTAAAAACTGAATACTCTATATTTTGAGTGATAGATATTACTCTCAGTATCGCCGCATCATGAATCGAAACGTTACTTTTATAGTACTTTAAAATAGCTCTAGCCGTGTGTTTTGACCAGATCTCATATTTTCAAAAAAACATGTCATTCTATTTCCATTTCCACGGAGAAAAATGACTATTGCCAATTTATTAAGAATCTTTTCAAATTTTTGGTAATTCCGGTTAAAATGGGATTGCAGGCCTTACGAATGAATTAACAGGTTTTCTGATAAACTTAATATATTATCATGATTTTGAAACACGTGTTCATGATAATTCGAATATTTTTTCATAACAACGAAAATACTTTGTATCTTCATGACATATTATTAAGAAAAATCAAGAAAACATTCTTAAGTTGATTTCATTCCATGAAGCTTCGTATTTCTAGAATTGGGGAAACCATAGTCTCATTGAATACTTTTTTGCGTATCATATTGAAAGTTTAATAAAATCAATTTAATAAATTTCAATATATTTCAAAAGCTTATTAGAATATTTATTTTTTAAACAATATGCCAGGTGTTTTTGGTACTGTAGCATTCCCTACTTTTGGGTATATCGTGATACTGAATTCAGTAGGGAGTGAAATAAAATAAGAAAAAGAATGATTAAAAGGTTCATTCGATCTAGTTTACAAACATGGCTAAAACCATGTAAAGCAACAACACTTCAATTGTGAACGGTTCTAAATTAATTCACTAAGGCTTTACTGAGAGTATAACTACAAAACATATCTCACCACGTTTCGAATCATTTACAACTGCGCAAATGACTGAACAATTAAATACACAAGAATTGCCGAGGATAATAATAATAATCAACGTTACATCTATTTCATAAGTGATCTTTATCAATCATTAAGCAATTATAATGAATTAAATTCGTTTTTAATATTCCAACTCAACATAAAGTGAAGAAAGTACTTTGCGTTTTATTTACCTGGATGATTGTGAACAATGGATACACCCTTAGGAAACGGAGCATTTTCAAAAAATCTGTAAGTACCAAATTTTTTTTCGTTGTATATTTTCTATCTACCACCTTTGCTACAAGTTAATAAAATGCACTAATAATATAATTTTAGTACAATACTTTGTGTAACACTTGGAATTGGGCCGCCGATAGTATCACTCTTTATGTAGATAGCGATAAGGTTTAAATTCCCGCATAAAACCACTTGATTGTTCTGATTGTGTTTTTTATTTTATTTTGTAAGATTCAGGCACAAATGTGAAACAAATATACACAATCAAACCATAACCGAAAAGGGGTACTATGTAGAAGATTTTGTCATTTAATACAATTTTTATAGGTCTGACACTATATTTCTAAGCGATCAATTTTTCAAACATAAAACACATAAGAAAATAACCATATTTTCAAACGGTTTCGGAAGTTAATTATAATGATTGTATTATTTCTGTAGCGTCGTTTTCATGAGAAACTCACCACAAGGGTACTTTACAATTTAATTTATTTAAAATATAATAACTAAGACTTACGATTAACTTTCAGTTAATATTTATTACTAGTGACTTACAACAAAGAATTACAGTTAGCAACTAACTATTGAGATTGTGATATCTTTCTTATACTCATTATGTTTATGTTTTATGCTTGCATATTCCTTAATATACTTACGTAACGTTTACGTAACGTATTGTATATATCAGGGTCTCAACCTTGCATTTCGGATTTCTATCGAATTATAACATATTTCTATTGAACTGTTTTTAAGCTCTTAAAAAAATATACAATACGTTAAAATTTTTAAGATAATCTGTATACACTTGCCGGGTCAAAAAAGTTATTGCATGAAATTTTCTCAATAGAAAAAAATCGCATAGCATGTCCCGAAAATTACGTAAAACATATTTTGTTCTGTTATTTAACATGTTATACTTATGAAAAAATTCATAGTGTTTCTTTAAATGCTACTTTAGACTAGTTTTCTCTATTTTAAATAGACCATGATTCAACGGTTTCATGATAACTCAACACAGCGACAATTAAACACAATTTTAAAAAGTGATTTAAAGTCATTAGAAACGATGAAATTTTTTTTTAACCTAACCTACTTAATCCAGTTAATAATGTTTTTGTTTCATCACTTTCCATGACTTTATATAACTTTTTAAAGATGTGATGAATTATCATTGTGATGATTTATGCGGTCACCGATTTAACAGAGCGATTCTGCGTTGACAATCGACATTGTCAATGTCACTTACAGACAGTTCAGTAGCTATCTTTTGACATACATCACAGATCAGTAAAACAGTCCCCATGACCTTTTATACTTAGATGTACCTCAATTGTGATATTCTCCGTAATATATTGGTATACAACCGTTTTATGAAGAACTTGATAAAAACAAATAAATATTCATGTAAATTTTAATTTATAAAAATTTAGCTTGTGTTCGTTTGCTCTAGCAAATCTCGAAAATTAATTAACCAATATTGCTGAAAGTTTCAAAAATTGTTTTTTTTAGTGCCAGGAGTGTTCGGAGAAAAGTATAAGAAGTCGAGACGCCGAGGAATGAAATACGCAGCGATGTAATGTAGTTTTTTAGTACAGGGTTTTCCAATAAGAGGTGTTATTTTGAATAGCCCGCTATTTCGGTAGATATTACTTTTAAAGCTGTCGTTTTTTGACATTATACAAGTAAAAACTACGCCATTAATACAAATGGAACGATACACGCTTCAACAACGCATAAAAATCATTAAAATTCACTTGAGTGAATCAAATGCAAATCATCTTGAGTGATGAGGCCCATTTCCACCTCGGTGGCTTCATCAAGAAGCAAAATTGTCGCATCTGGGGCTCAGAAAAAACAAGAGTTATTGTTTAAAAGCCTCTTTATCTTCAACGTGTGACTGTTTTGTGCGGTTTATGGTCCGACGGATTCATTGGACCTTACTTTTTTGAAAATGAGGCTGGAGCAACAGTTACCGTGAATGGTTTGCGCTATCGAGAGATGATTAATGATTTTTTATGGCCGAAATTAGATGGTATTGATTTGGACAACGTTTAATTTCAACAAAGCGGCGCTACGTGTCACACAAGCAACGAAACCATTGATCTTTTACGATCGAATATCAAAATAACACCTCTTATTGGAAAACCCCGTAGTATCATTGTGGTATATAGAAGTGAATGGTGGAAGAAGTTAGAGACTCTCGAAAAAGTTATTAGTCAAAAGCGAAGCATTGTGGGGTCCACTAGTAATAAAATATAAATTTGGAGATCCTACAAGATGCAGTAAACATTCAGCATTAGGTACATGCAGTTATTTGGTTTCTACAGTTACTGGACTAATAATTTTGTTGTTAAAATTATCAAAGTGCATGTCGTATTTTGAAGCGAAATTGATGTTTAAATTTGCGGAAACCGTTAATATTTTATGACATTTCCTCTTTGGCTCAACTAAATCTATTGGCAAGTTGTTGAGATATTTTACGATAATTGTAAATAATTACAACTACATATTAATAACAAATAAAGAGATAACAGATATCTACACTTTAATTGAGAAAATATGTTTGTATGCGTCATTAAAAATTGGCAGACGGTAATCTCTCCCATTTGTACAACTTTTATCTGTCTGTCATTTCAATATTGACAATTTTGTATTTTTTATATTTAATGTAGAAATGTGTGCTGATCTATTGACATGTAAATATTTTATTAATATAATTATAAAATCCTTTTGAAAATTTCATTTGATGTTCAAAAACTAACAACAACTTTAAAATTTTACTGTGATTTATTTTTGGGGTATAATGCCGTCTTTAGCCAACGCTTTGGACGGCATTACAGTGTCCAAAATGTTGGCTAAAGAAGAAGATAAGGCAACACGGCATAGTATCCCAAAAATTAATCACATTAATACTTTTGCCGAGAAAATCTCAAATAATTCTACCAAACTCCGAAATTGTTTGATTTATACGTATAAAAAATAAAATAAAAATTCTCGAATTGTCAGTTTTACTGTCATGAAATTTGCGCAACCCTTTTGTGGATACCATTTTATGCTCGCATCGTCATTTCAGTAATGAGCTTTATAGTTCTGAACTATTGGTATTTGTTTTAACTTAATTAATCAAAAATATTTGCTAACTGGTTTCGCTCGTGTTTCATACAATAAGCCTGATTTGTCTCGTGACGCACAGTGACTTTTTTATATTTTTAAATAAGTATCAGGGTAACATGAGTTTGTTGAGCGCAAACCGTTATTTGGTTCGATTGCCGTCGCGAGATGTTCTGAAGCCAATTCCTTCAGCGGTTAGTTAATAATAAGTAGGTGAACTTCTGAACGTTTACTTCAAAACTAGCTCAAATAAAAGAAACAATTGAATTATACAGATTAAAAAAACCAATTTCTTAATTATGGAAAAAATCACGGGATATAATTTTTTTATATCAACAAATGTAGATATTTAAAAAAATAAAATTAACAATTATTTCTGTAATCAGTAGATTTCGCGTCCAAAAAAGTATGTTTCTCATTTTCTCTTATCTAGTAGTAGTATATAATATAATAGTATGAAATAATGTCGCTATCCGCGTCTGTCTGTTTGTGCGCTTAGTTCTTCTAAACTAAGCAAAGGATTTTAATAGGACTTTCACTATTATTTCGAAAATTTATTCCGTAAGGTTTATCTATATTATACATGCATATTATGTTTATAGAAAGTAGTGAAAAAATGATGTTTTGTAATCAAGTCGTAAATAACGTATTTTTGGATGCTTCATTGCTAACGCTGGCTAAACCTTATGAGATACATCAAAATAATGTACTACGGAATTGTATATCTTAAAAAGGCCTACAGAAAATTCTGCAGCGGTATATGTCTATCTCTTAAGAATAAACCCCAGTAACGCCGGTAACACGTCAATTATTATTTAATAAATCAAACAAAAATTTGCCCTAAAATCAATATGCTTATAAATAGGTACTTAAATACCATAGATGACATAGGTCCTGAAAGATTTTTTTTCCTCAGGGCCTTCTGTTAATGTTTAAAAAAAGTTCCAAAAAGGCTAACCAAATAGATTATCTGAAAAATAATTGTATAAAGTTTTATTAATAAATATTATATTATTTTTTTACTGGATGGTTGGTAAATATTTGAACTTGAATTTGAACAATTCATCAAATTTCAAAGTTGATTTTCAAGTTTTGTGAAGGTTTTATTCAAGTTCTTTCATCATTTATGTTTTGTGAAATAACTGGTTAATAATTATAAAATAACAGAACTTGAATAGAACCTTCATGGGACTTGAAAATCAACTTTGAAATTTGATGAATTGTTCAAATTCTGCGAATCAACCCGTCCTTAGTCATCCTGATTATTTTGTAGTCCTTTGAACTTTTTGCCTTTTTAACTTCTTTTAAGCAAACTTGCGTGGTTTTTTCGACCTAGACAGCGTTTAATCTCACATAACCAACAAATAGTGAATCCGCCTATGATATAACAGCTAGTAATGTAGTAACACGGCGGCACATTGTGCGGCTGACATAGAAACCTGGCGTTTTCCCACAGCCGTGGGCAACTCGCATTTTCGTTGGGTCCGTGGGAAGATACTGGCCACAAGAGCCACTGTGGCATTGAATTCAACAATGATAATCAACGTTATTTAACGTTCACAGTATATAGTTGGTTGTGTGCATCGTTCTCGATAAAAAACAACACTGCAGCGCTGAGTTTACAACTTAAAATCAACTGAATAATATAAACACTACTTTTCTATCAATTTTTACAGTTTAATACCACAGATATACCGATAGGGTAGAAATACCACGGAACAGTCATGTATGTACATCATTTTCAGTCCCAAACAAATGGCGCAATACTGTGTTTATAATGTTCTCAGTGACAGATGACGGTGCAAAGCTGTGTTTACAACTTCAAATCAATTGAATAATATAAACACTAGTTTTCTATCAATCTAGAAAGCTTAATACCACGTCATCTTTTCAAAGTGGTATACAGGTAGGGTAGAAATACCAGAGAACAGTCATGGATCTACATCATTATCAGTGACAGACAATGGTGCAACGCTGTGTTTACAACTTTAAATCAATTGAATTATATAAAAAACTAGTTTTCTATCAATCTAGATAGTTTAATACCACGCCATCTCTTCAAAGTGGTATACTGATAGGGTAGAACTACCAGAGAACAGTCATGTATGTATATCATTCTCAATGACAAACAAATGGTGCAACGCTGTGCTTACAATGTTCTCAGTGACAAATAACGGTGCAATGCTGTGTTTACAATGTTCTCAGTGACAAACAACGGTGCAACGCTGTGTTTACAATGTTCTCAGTGACAAATAACGGTGCAATGCTGTGTTTACAATGTTCTCAGTGACAAACCACTGTGCAACGCTGTGTTTACAACTTTAAATCAATTGAATAATATACATATATACTAATTTTCTATCAACCTAGACAGCTTAATACCATCTTAAGATCATCTCTTCACAGTGGTAGGCAGATATGGTAGAAATACCAGGGAACAGTCATGTATGTACATCATTCTCAGTGACAAACTACGGTGCAACGCTGTGTTTACAACTTTAAATCAATTGAATAAAATACACACTAATTTTCTATCCACCTAGACAGCTTAATACCATCTTAATATCATCTCTTCACAGTTGTAGGCAGATATGGTAGAAATACCAGGGAACAGTCATGTATGTACATCATTCTCAGTGACAAACTACGGTGCAACGCTGTGTTTACAACTTTAAATCAATTGAACAATATAAATACCAGAGAAGTAGTCATGTATGTACATAGATCATTGTCGTTGAAAAGAAATTGATGTAGTGTTTACGAGTTAAATCAGTTCGTTGTACTGTTTTTTTAAAACACTTGTATTTCATCAATCTGTACAAACGACTAGACAATTTTATATTTATTTTTGCGACTATACAAAACATTGTACACCCAAAATATTATGGTTAATTTAATTACAGTGATGGTTTTTATGAGTCCACCTCACTAGGGTGCCCTGTGCTGGGGCGAACTATAGTTATTTAATTCTATTTAATTTGTTTTCTATGTCGTTTTTAATGTTTGTTAGAGTTTTTTCATTGACCTCCTTAAGCCAGATTTTTATTCTTTATTTGTACCCATTAAACTATTCTATTCTTTTTATGTCTGGGAGAAGGATGTTGTTGAGTTTTGTTGCAAAATAAATGTAGTTTCTTTGTCCGAATGTTGTTTCATAACTAGGAATGTTTTTATATCATTTATGATTGATCTAGTGTGAATGCGTTATCTAATAGAGGATTTCGTATTTTTGAATAGTTTCAATAGTATTTTTGCCATATGTTTGTTATACATTTGGTACATCAAAACAAATACGTTCTTGTGGTTACTTTCAGTATAGTTTTTATGATTCATTTTTGAAGTATCACGCTATTTCTCCACTCATACAAATAACTAAGCATTCCTATGTTTGACTTCAGGAGTAGGTAGAAATGATAGAACGCCACAAAACCCACTATTAACGCACACTACTTATTATGTGTAACAATATTGCTGAAAAGCAATTCTGTAGTGGTGTATTAACAACTTACCTTAAAATCACATCATTTAAAAAGGTTGATTTTTTTAGGTTACGCTGTGAAAAACGATCCTGCTAAAAAAGTGACAGCATATATATATATCGAGAACGCGTGCTCTTTTTCTAATAAATATCCTAACGGAATGTGACAAAATCAGTATGTCAATATCAATATCAGTATTTGTACGTATACGTGTTCCGCTGTCCTCATAAAACATTCACTTTTGACTGACACATTTGTTACGAATTATTTCAATTCATTCGTTAAAGGCCTGTAGTCCCATTTTTAACAGGAAAACGAATAATTTGAACAGATTTCAAATCAGAAAATTATCCCCTTGTACACTATCTATCAATTTATTTTACTAAATGACTATCATGCTATTTCCTCCAATAAGTAGACATAAAGAAAGGAACACCGCACTTTTCTGTTAACAGAAACTCATTGCTGCAAACTTATTGATGTAACAATATTAATCCCTATTATATTTAATTACAACTTTCTTAGTCTACTCAATAAATTGGTTCAACCGGCCGGGTCTCATATTCTTGAGACTTCCTCAACATCAACGTTCATGCACTTGTCAGTTATTCCTCGATATTCCACTATCCATCTATCCACTACGTCTGCATATACAAACGATTTAAGCATTTCTTTCTTAATCAATCAAAAACCACGCGCTTCTTGAAAAAAGTTAAAAAGATCTTGAAATAACAACATTTTATTGGGTTTCGTGTCTTAACTTCGTGCGTTGATGTTTCCTAGCACAAAAATTCTTATACGCGACTTCAACGCATTGCACTGCATTACCTACGTACTCCGTACCCCTTTTTAATATTCACCCTCATACGAGTAATAATTCTCATACCGATTGTATCTGGCCTCGTTTATAAGGTAAATAGCCCCACTTGTTACAACATGGCATGGTAAAAACCTTCGTGAGTCAGGTTATGATAAAAGCATAACTTATTGCAATGAGAAAAAACTTTAAGGGATTTAAAATACTCATATAATTTTAAAATGGTAAGATGTTCTTCAAATTATATTCAGTGAAGTCCGAGAAACGGCATGACCAATTATATCAAACACTTGTCTCAGAATAACAAAAAAGTATGTATCAGACAATGTATGAATGTGAATGAAGCAAGGGGTATTGGCAAGAATGAGTTGTGTGTTGCTGCCTTCTTTTACTGGCAAATTTCACGATAGTTAGTTAAGAAACATTGTTATCTCTACCAATGAAAAGCATTATCATTGCGCTAAATTTCCACTGTAGTTGCAAAACATAAAAAAAATACCTGTTGCACCATACAACCTGTTGACAATTGTCAGTTGGCATTTTTTTCACCCCTCAGGAAGCGTGTTCACGTCCCGTAAAATGAATTCCTCATCACAAGTGTAATGTTAGCGAGGGTGTAGTTGTCAATAGTATTAGGGGTGCATAAGTTGGAAGGTATAAAGCAATACAACAGGTAGAACTATGTTCATCGCAGAGCTAATGTAAGGGGTGGTTTTTAAGTGGAAACGTTTATGTAAAAGTTCACAGGAAAGAAAACCGTTGAGTCGTTACAATTTTTGTTAATTTTAAGATAGGGTTGATTTAACATTACAATTTTTGGTGGGAATCTTTGTTTATCTTTGTTTATAATAAATTAAATTGTGAAATGGCTTTATACAAACATATTAATTATAATTCACAAGGAGTCCAGGAGGTTCAAAAAGTGATTCTACGTGATTGCAGAAGTTTAATTCACCAAACTACATTGTTTTTTCCCATACACAATACAACGTATTTTACATCGCCCTAGTCAAACACCACCATTCATAATTGAAAAGTGGCTTGAAATAGTGCAGCTATGTCAAGTAACTTGATTGAAATATCTTTTATTTTTAATTCTTTACTTCAATAAACTAAAATTTGTTGAAAAATATTAAATAAAAATTATTATTTTATTCCCCGTATATCGTGTAAATAAATGTATACAAGTCAATAAGTTGAGTATTAGAAAGTTTGAAAACCATACGTAATAATACTCGTAATTACATTTAATTATTTATTTATTCGTATTTAATTTATCTGATTCAACTATGAACATGACTTCTTTTTTAAAGTGAGATTTTTTTGATGCAAAGAAGAACTACCAAAACCGATCGAAAGCTTAAATATGTATATTTTTTAAGTGGCTAAAAAAATGGCTACAAAAAACATTGTTTGAATTAATCCAGTGGATTTTAAAGAATTATTTGTCTATCCACTAACTTGCAAATGTTTTTTTCTAAATAATATATATCCAATTTCATGCGTTTCGTTTCTAGAAAAATCGATTTAGCAACGAAAACCTTCGTTTCTCGTTAAAATTTGACCCAAAAAGTTGTTAATTTGAATATTTTCAAATCATGGAACAAGTGGCCCGCCACGGTTCAATCTTTTTTCAAATTTCGAAACGTCATTGTTTTTTAATTGGATTCCAAATTTGAATGATTGAAAATATAACCACGAGATCGAGTCAAAGGTCTCCAAAAGACAGCTGGATTCTTTTATTGGCGGAAAATCACATTATAATCGGCGTGAAATTATATAAAAAATTGCTTTGAATAATTTTAAAACTAATTTAACTACCCACTGATTAATTAATTTTACTAACTAGGTGGAAGCTAATTAATTCATTGTTATTTAAATACCTACTTACACGTATTTCTATTTATTTGCAAGTATTTACTAATCAATTGAAATTAAGTGTTATTATGTATTTAGTTTGGACTTATTAGTGCCAGGGTATTAAGAGAGCGGTAAAAGAACTCGGAGACACCCGTAGAGGACTTAATGCATTATATCTGCATTGGAATGAGATACAGTGTCAAATTCGATATTATTTTACAAGCAATAATTATTCGCCTGAAACACTCATCCACATTGAAAAATCTCCTGATAAAAGATACATGACGCCAACGGGACTCGAACCCATGTCCCTTCGATTTCCGGTCGACAGCTTTGACCACTGAGCTATGGAGGCTTATCTCTTATCCGCGAAATAATTCAATATATACTAGTGTTTCATTCAACAATTACTGCTTGTTACATTTTGTTCACCTGAAAACAACCAACTTTATTTTATATGAGAAAGGCATTGTAAGTGCTAACTCTCCCACTAGATGGCGTCGAGACAAATTGTCTACATTTTTAGGTGAAATATTGTAGTTTTTAACAGTAACAATGTGTATTTGCAATGAGAATGCTAGATAAAGTCACGGCAGCCGGAGCAGGATATAAAATGATCAAATGAATCAAATACTTATGTATGGTAAAAATAGGCGCATTTAATGATGGATAAAAAGAATGTAACGAGAAAGTATGATTTGGAAGTGAATTGTAGATGAAATCGGTGACACCCGACGGGGTACAAACTTATGTACGGTAAAATTAAACGTATCTGATGAAGGAAGATAGGGATGTAAGTTGTACGTATGATGCGGAAGTGGATTAAGTCGGGGATGCTGGAGGAAGTCATGGCACGACCAAGGGAAACAAGTACTTAAAAAAGTAAAAAATTTCAATTATTTAGAATTATATTATTTCCACCTTAAAAATATACCCAAATTTCAGACACGCTAGAATTTACAACTTCAAAACTTTACTTCAAAACATTCATAACATTCATGAATTAAATGGAAATTACTTACTTTATTTACACAACTATATAAGAAATAAAATCTACATGTTTTGAGAACAACGTTCTCTTCGTCAGGATGAGTCGTATACTAAAGTTATATTTAGATCAATATTTTGAGAGGAGTCCGAGGGCTGGGGAAGGGAATCAGCAGAAGAATAATCGATAAAGAAGTGGAATCGTAAGTATGAAAATTAGTTAGTTAATTGTAAGAGGTTTGGGCAACAATATTATTTTTGTAAGAAATTAATTAATATAATCAATTATTAATAATTCAAAACACAAAATAAATAAAATTGCTCAATAACATAGTAGATATTTGCTATAACTTCTGATTTGAAAAAAAATAACACCGTATTTTGGTCTCAAATCAAAAATTAAGTTTTGTATGAAATTGTTTTTTTTTTAACGAAAATAGCTATATTCTTCTTATATTAGCTCCACGCAGTAGGCCATAAGGAAAAAAAATCCCCTAGTCATTCCCTCGGAGTTGAACTGGAGAGGTCTGAAGGTCTCTCTCGATTCGACCTACCACGCAGTGGTTGAGCAAACGCATCCCCAGCCAAAACTATACAAACCTCACCCCATGAACCGGGCAACCCGGCTAAGTCACTTAACGTAACTAACCGCTTGGGGTGACCCATGGCAGTGATTATATTGTTTGTTTAGCCCATTAACACTATACATGCCAAACATGATAAATTGGACACTTTTTTAAAGGCTGCAATAAACACAATAAAAATAAAAAAAAATCTCCCTCCCTATAGCCTCAAACATTTTCAAAATATCAAAGCCGAGTCACATTCATCTGACAACCAAATCTGACCAAAACAATATTGGTAATTGTTTCATTTAGTCTAAATAATTGTTTAAAATCATCAAACACCTGAATCCAACCAATTGTGCATGTATTGAATGTTTGGTATCCCAAGCAAACCTCACCTTGGCAGCCTGTCCGGCCACTGCAAGTTTGTTGAATCACGTGGTTTGGTTTGGTTTGGATGAGAAAGAATTGTTTTGTGTCAAAACCAGCGAGCGACGGAGCCAACACAATACATCTAAAGTAGGGAAAATATAATTCCGATCGGCTACCGAATTCGTCAAGCAGGTGTGCGATACCGTTGAGGTGCGAAACCATTTGTTTCTTTAGTAAGCATATTTTTTACAATCAACTTCACAATACACAATTGGTTTGTAGTAATAAAGGTTTGTTAATTTACAAACGTGCCTTACAGCAAACTGTTCGTGTTTATTTTTATAATATTGATGTCAAACTTATTTTACCTTTTTTTTCGTTTATTTATTTTAACCACTGACGGCTCGTGGTTTTTGGGTGTTATAAAGTGGTAATATTATAAAAAATTTCATTATTTATGTTGTTGTAGCTGACAACGGTTTTTTTTTTTGAAAATTGGATTTTTTCTATGAAGATTTTCATGAAATTTCAGTTTGGCCGTGCGCCGCACGGATTTCCTGAAAATATTCATACAAATAATCGAATTTCCGAAAAAAAAAACATTTTCCGCTACAACAACATCAATAATGCCATTTCTCTAATATAAAAAAATAATATTACACACCCAAAAGTCATGAACCGCCTAATTTTAACTTCTTTGAAGTTATTACATTAGATACTATAAAACACTTCAAACTCTGTTTTACAACTTTAGATATATATCTATTCCAAATGGATAGGGGTGGGAGAGATGAAAGATGGGAGAGAGTAAAGTAACTAAACACGGCTAAAGTCATTTCAAGTAACGTTTCAATTCTGAATGGTGAAGGGCGCTACTGCGAGTATCATTTTTGCTTCAAATTCCCAAAAGAACGTATAAACTACGCTACTTTATACAATAAACTGTCTAAGATGGTAATTTATCAAAAACTTGACAGTTATTACAGTTCCAGAAAAAATAAACAATTGGTTTGGCACAAAAAAAAATAAAGACACTACCAATACTATGCTATAAAAGCTTTCAACAGCGTAAAACTTGAAATTAAAATTGAGGAAAGTAAAAATAAATTCACACACAAAATTACAAAATGGATTAGAGAACAAAAAAGACAATATTACCAAAATTTCATAGCATAAAATAAAAATAAAACCTACACGTAACACACAAAACCAATATAAACACACATCACTCACAAACACACAAGATTATATATTAAATGTATTATTTTATCTAATATTGTAGATTGTATTTAGATTATATTTTCATATTATAAAATGAAGGCCTCAGCACGGGCAAGCCACCCAGTGAGGCCAACATTACTGGAAAACTTTGAAATCGAAAAAAATATTGTACCAAATAAAAAAAATAAAAACATGCAAGTTTTCGCATGCGCCGCTTATTTCTTACACGCCCCATTTTAAACTGAAAGAATAATATACATTATTGTACCTATCCTTGTTAACCCCTTCTGAGAATTTCGTATTTAAAACAGTACAGCGCTCAATTGAGTACTATAAATAAATTACGAAATTTTCTTAAACCAAAGATAGTGTACCCCTGACCACGTGACGAATAGGTCTTGGATAGCTACTCCTGACCGACATAACTTGTACAGACTCCACCTAAAAAAGATAACAATAAAACGTTATAAAAATCTAAATAAATTGTTACTAAATAATATTATTTTTCGGCTTCTACCGGGCCCAACACACGAAGACACAGGTTTTGTCACAATAAGTTATTATTGCAAACTAATGCAAAAATTTCGATTACTTACTGAGTTTCATAGAAAAACTAACTGTTTATATCGGATCATCCGATGCATTTTTGCGCATTACCATGAGCACACTTTGATTTCTGATTAAATGCATAGATGGTATTTAGAGGGGCGATTAAGTTTATACTTAAGGAAAAGGAATTATTGTCCTCAACCTTCAAATTAACGACTTTTTCATTAACTTTGATCACTGCACTCTCGCAAAAGATTTTTTAATGATATCTAAATGCGCAGCTCTAACATATTTACAACCAGTTTAATTAGCAAAAAATGGTAAAGGAAATAGTTCTTGGTATCCGGTACTTAACGGTTACACCAAAACTAAACACATGAAACTACATTAATTTAACTAACAACAGGTTTACTTAGAAAAAAAAAATATTAAGAAAATGGTTTTATTATTTTTTTATTTTTCATATTATTTTATATTATAAAAACAAACAGTACATGATTTACAGAGTTAAAACAATATACAGGAATAAGATACTTCATGTTTGGTACCTATGATATTTTTCCTTGAAATGTGACGTGTGTAATGTATGTGTGAGTGTTTGTTTATGTGTGTGTCTGTATGTATGTGCATTGAATAGTTTAAATTATTGACATGATGCCACGTTTGAATTTGGGCAGTGAATCCGAAAACATGTCAATGCTAGAGTTAAGGCAAATATTATTTAGAGTATGATGGTATGATGGTACTAGACGGCTACACCAAAACTAAACGCTGAAAACCACATTAATTTAAGTAACAACTTGTCTACTTAGCAAAAAAAAATAAGGAAATATAATTATTGGTATCCGGTATTTGACTTCTACACCGAAATTAAACAATTTGTATGCGGTGTTACCTCTGTGTTTCCTCACTCTTGAAAACCACATTCATTACTAAGTAACTTCCAGTTTTTACTGTTACAGCGCAAAAAAGATTAAGAAAATTGTTCTTGGTATTTGGTACTCGAATGCTACACCAAATCTAAACGCCTAAAACCAGATTAATTTAACTAACTACTAATTTATTTAGAAAAGTAAACTAAAATTTATTCTAAAAACTATTCTAAAATTTATTTAGAAAAGTAACTAACTACTAATTAATTTATTTATTTACAAACACATAAAGGAAAATTTTTAAAATGTTGGAACTTGATCAATCCTTTTTGGCACCTACTTTTCGTATGAAATCTCAGCCCAGAAAATACAACTATTTCTGAGGGACCCAAATTCTGGATATTTTTCCGTTTTATAAAGCTGCGTTCTTTCTTCAACTGTTTTCTGTCGACATCCGTTGTTTTATTTTATTTTTAGCCAGTCACAACTTTCTAAACGGTGCCCTATTGGTGAACAGGACCGTTTATAATTTATTTATCAAACCTGAGGCAGTGACGTGCATGATTTTTTTTAAACTTAAAAAAATTATCTAACATTAGTGAAGAAGTTTTGCTTTAACCACCGGCAATTTGCCTGCCGTGAAATCTAGTAGATACAAGTTAATTAATAATTATTATAATTTGATCATTTGTATAGCGTCATTTTTTGTGATAAATATCCCCAACAGCGCTGTAAAATTTATTAAGAGTCTCAAGGCTCTATCTAATGTAATTATTTTACAAACAGACATAGGAAAACATACTTACCTGGCAGGACACTTCAGATAAACACACTTTTATTAAGTTAAGGCGATGCCATACGTAATAATGCAAAATCATGTGTTTTTGGATTTAAAATTTGGTCGCCATGAAATCTTTCAGATGCTTTAATTAAATATTGCGAGTAGAATACATCTTGGCCTTTGAAATAATCTAGTATTTTTTAAAAAAGTCTTTTTATAAGCCCAGAAAAAAATAATGTATAAGGCCTATGAAAACTGCTTTAAAGCTCAAAATCTCCTACCTACTAACCCATTTTCGGTTATGATTTTATTGTGTAATGTGGCAAATTAAGTTATTTATAAAATGATTGAAAAAAAAAAAATTTCCTGAACATCCATAAAATAAAATAAAAGGCACTTTTTGGCCATGTTTTTTTCTTGCATAAATCAAAACATGCAGATGGTGTTAAGCGGGAATTTAAACCTTCTCGCCGTATACGTAAGGGTTGTTATTGATAGCGGCTCAATTAAAAATATTACACGACGTAGTGCATCGCCTTAACGTCTTTTCACGCAGAGAACACTCTATTTAAAACACTGGACGTTGGTTTTACTTTTGCTATTTTATGCTCCACTAATATTGATTTAACATTGGTGAGAAAATTGACTTGAAAATTTCACACTATTTAGGAATCGAATTTTTTTAATAGTATAGTTTGTATCCTGACAATAGAATCTTTGTTTCTGAAACATGTAGATATATATATATATATATATATATATATATTTTAAAGCGGTTTAAACAAAGATATTTTTTATCAGAAACTATGTGGCAGTACCAGTAGTTTCAAGTTCTAAACCTTAGATGAAATGAGAAAAAACTTCGTTTATCAACAGTATTCATTTAGAATGTAAATATGTTTACATAATATTATTACATAATATTATTACTAATTATAGATTATTGTTATTGGTACACACAGTTTAAAATAACAGTAAATCTACGTGCTAATAAATAACAACTATTAATTGATAGTGATGAATAGTATAAAGTATTTCTACTCATTAGCCATGTTTTCAGTATATATCTGAATCTATTTGGGAATTTACAAATTTTAATTTTACTTTGCAACATATTGGGCACGTTATATTCTAGGGTTCCCTGTCCGTATTTATCCATATATTTTGGAAAAACCAACCTTCATTTTTTTGTGATCCTAGTGTTGTGTTCATGTTCCAATTTATTTTTATATTCAGTGTCAGATATATGATGAATCAATATTTTGTCTCATAGTAAGGTCTGCAGAGGCAAAATATTTAAGTTTTGATACAGCAATGAAATGTTACGTCTCTGTGAAAAAATGTTTTTTGATACTAGTAATTTAACTACAGAATTTTGTACTGACATCAAATAATTCACAATTTTTCCCATGAAAAACACGACCGCACGCCCATGAAATTACAAGTAGGCAGTATTTTTCTTGAATGGGTGACCCAAAATGTTCGTTGGAGACATTTTTTAGTCTAGTATTTCGGAAGTAAGGTTTTAGTGATTGATTTGACTTGTTTTTGGTTTTATTTATAGGGCTTTCATTGTCATTGAGTCATTGTATTGTGAAACTTGTTCACTTGAGTCAATTGGATAGAAAAAAATGGTTCTGAAAGAATTTAAAAATGCAATTGAATTGGGTTGGTAACTGAATAAGTTTTCGTTAAACTTTATTTTTATGAATAGTATTTGATTAATTAGATAAATGGATTAAACCGACAACATTCGAAGCTATCATGGAAGATTATTGATCTTTGATTATGGTTGGATCCGCGCAAGGATTTTTCAAATCCTGGAATATGAAATATTTTCCATTTGAAAACAGTTTTTGTTTGAAAAGTTTCAAAGGCGCATCCTTAATACACCTCGCCCGATTAGCCCGGGCACCCCTGCTAAACCACCAAACGTAAACCAACAATTCGGACTTCTGACACATAAAGCATAATATTATTTATTTTGTAATAAAACGCAACAAATATCGCGAATCCCACATATACAACGAATCTTGTAGTAATACGTGCTGGATTGCAATACCTAAACACAACGAGTATACGGCCTGAATACTTTCGAAAGCTATGCAGACCGTCTGCGTATCAATAACAGTAATAGCAATTTTAATCCATCCACAATTTTTTTATTATTATTGATATCTAAATGACGAAGTTTCTATAAATATTATAACTAAACATGCGTGCAGATATTAGCAAATCATTCCAATTTTTTTTAGAAAATATCTGCAATAAATCCACTGTACAAAATAATTCCACGATCAGTTCAATCTAACAATACGTACCTGCAGTAAAGTCATTATTCTATTCAATTTCAACTACGAATCTTTTATTTTTCTTGTCTGCAGCATTTCATATTTCAATATATTCAACCAAAGCCAACATCTCTTCAATATTCCGTACATTTTGGCGTTTAAAAAAATACAAGATGCTGTTTTTTTCACCTTCATTCAATCAATTACCTAACTCAATGTAACATCAACATTTCCTTACATTGATTTGAGACGAATCCATCCGAATTTATCTGTAAAGTCGTTATTTATTTATAGTATGCATATAAAACGGTTGTCAAATGTAAAAGATCTAAAAAAATACTTTTAAATTGCCACTAAAATACGAAATGTGTGTTGTTTTTACAGCGTGTATTTCTCTCAATAAAAGCTTTCTCATTTTCATTTAAATTGCAATAAATTGTGTCGATTAGAAATGGTCTCTTGTAATGAAAATGATAAGTATTTATTTAAAGTACACATTGGTTATAAAGTGGTCAAATGCGTCGGGTTTTTATCGAGATTGATTTATACAAAACTCAACGTATTATTATTTTTATTTCTTGGTAGAGCAATCCCGATGAATTACAAAACTAATTGTTGGACGAGATTAACTTACGATAGATAGATGAGAGTTAATAAGTACAATTTTACATTGGTATTTTCATACATAACAGTACAAAAATAGAAAAAATATCATAATTATAAGTTTCACATACAAAACAGTAGGTACACAAATAGAAAAAGGGTGGTTAAGTATAACAAACAGGAAGAAACAAAAAAGGAAATAGACAGGGATATCCACATAAGCACGGAGCCAAGGTAGGAATTTAGAAGAAGTAACTTACCCACAAATACATTGGTAAAAATAGAGTATACTCGATTACAAATACAGGGGATAGAATTACGTATTTTCGTTTATATGTGTTTGAAAAAAATATTCTTTTAAAGCCTTACTTTAATTTTTTTTATTAAGATGGCTGTTTTTATACAAATCTGGAAGAGCGTTATAGAGTGTGTAGGCAATATAGTTAGAGATTTTATTACTTATTTTGTAGTGTGTGTTAGAGGAATGCGGATTTTATTGTTATTCCGTACATCACACTATTTCCCGTAGAGGAACGCCACGCAACTCTGTTTTGTCACACAATACTTCTTTCATTAATATTAAACCATCATCTCATACATATAACATATGTTTCTAACAACATGAGCACTTTTTTATACTCCAAAAGCGTGGACTTCTGCCTATCAGAATGTGCCAATCAACAGAGCGAGTCAATTGCTTAACGATTCTGCATTGACCATCGACATTTTCAACAGTTCAGCAATTATCTTTTGACGTATGTCACAAAACAGTAAAACTGCCCCCCATGACTTTTATACTTACATTTACCTCCATTTTATGATATTCTCCGTAATATATTGGTAATCTGGTTATATACATGTGTACTGTGCTGGTATTATGATTTTTATTGATGTTGTACAAGGGAGACAACTAAAGTTAACTAATCGTATCAAATGCAAGGAATACAAAAAGAGTATGCAATATGTTTACGAGAGATGAAAAGGCTGACAGAGATATTGAAATAAGGTATTAAAATAAATAAGATATTAAAAAAAATAATATTTAAATAATAATAAATAAAAATAAATATAATATTAAACATATATAAAATAAAACAATTGAAAACAATATATTTTGCACTTTGCCAATCAATAATAGAATATGGAATTATTGCTTGGGGAGGAGCAACAAACTCGGCTATCAATTACATAGAAACTGCACAGAAAACGATCTTAAAGGTAATACTAAAAAAACATAGACTGACTGATACAGACCAAATGTTCAACAGCTGTGACGTACTAGATATACGCCAATTATACGTTAAAACACTACTAAACTACATTTTTGACAAAAAAAAAAAAATTTCAACATACACAAAATAGCACTAACAGACCAGTTAGACAAGCGTACAAAGAAAACATAAAAACTCCGACAGTAAATTCAAGCTTTGGACAAAGACACTACCAATACCATGCTATAAAAGCTTTCAACAGTTTAAAACTTGAAATTAAAATTGAGGAAAATAAAAATAAATTCACACACAAAATTACAAAATGGATTAAAGAACAAAAAAGACAATATTGCCAAAATGTCATAGCATAAAATAAAAATAAAACCTACACGTAACACACAAAACCAACATAAACACACATCACTCACAAACACACAAAATTATTTTCGTTGTATTATTTTTTAATTTTAAATGTATTATTATGTATTTCGTATTTTTAATTTTAAATTTATTATTTTCTGTTCAAATTTATTATCTTCTCTTTAAATGTAATATGTAGATTAGATTTTCATATTATAAAATGAAGGCCTCAGCACGGGCAAGCCACCCAGTGAGGCCTACATTACTGGAAAACATAAATTGTAACAAAATAATGTACCAAATAAAAAAAGGGTAAATGCAGGTGACTCCATTAATCGAGGATTGGACGTGGTTGGCGCTAACAAAAAATTGACAAAAAAACGAAACTATCAATGATGAAGTGCTGGTACTTACCCTGATGTATTTCAGAGAAGTTTTGATTTGGTAGAAGAAGGATAAAAGTAGATTGACTGATGTAGAAGAGAGATCAGCGAGACGTTTGTGTGGCAAAACGATGTGTCATGTGAGAAATGTGGGAAATCACAAATAATGCGGCTTAAATAATGGTTGATCAAAAATGAACCAAATACTTGGGATATTTGACAAATGAAAACAGCTCGGTTGTGGTATGATTTACAGGTCATTATGTTTCTCCACCAAAACAAGGATCTCTTCAAAACCAATGTTCACTCCTTAATTTCCTAATAAAGACCTCCACAGAGCATCCTCTAAGATGACATAGGCCCTTAAATGTATTATTTTTCTCAGGGCATCCTGCGTGGAGTTAATGTATAAAAAAAGTGGGTGTGTCAAGCCTACGCAAGACAGAAGTGAAACTTCTAGTATTCCTCTCTCTCTATTTTCATTTCATCATCTCTATTTTCTCTCTTAGGTTAGTTTGAAAATTAGAGGTTAAATAATTCAACGACGAAGCATGGATTTGCTTTTTCTAATATTTTCTTATAGATGAATGACGTTCGATTAATGTATAGTTCCAAAAATTTTCAATTTATTCACAAGTATACAATATTACATAAATAACAATATTACAATTAAAAATTACAAAGAAATTACAATGACAATTTACCAATCATGTGCCATTTTCATTGTCAATTTCATGAATATCATTTCCTAATGTCGTGATAATTGGGTTATGGTAACTAAAGTGCGAGATATATACATGAGCACTTAAATCCTTAATGAATCGTGCAAAAACTGCATCGATTGTTGTCCCGTGTCGGGAGAGAACGTTCGTGAGCGGCTCCCCCACCTCAACAAGCGCATATGGTGAGAGAGGGACAGTGAACGGTGAGCGGTGGTGGGGGTACCCGCATTTTCGTGTCGATCCTGACTCGGTTTTACTCCGTCCCCGAATTACGCGCCTAAAGAAGTTTCACTTCAATAAAAAAATAATATGAATGCTGACCATCTCCATATCAATAAAAATGATGTTAGTATCAACTTCTATTGGTATTCACATTGGTCATGTCATAATAAACAAAATTAAATTCGAGTATAAATTCGCTGTAACAAGTCATCAAGTGTCCATTTTGCTACCGGTCCAGCGGTAGTATCTTATACTAATCCATTTTGCCGCGCATTCGTCCACATCCGGTCCCGGGCGGTGATTGCGCGCGCACCGGAAGTGACGCCATCTTGCGCAGCCGCCATCTTGTTCGTCTGGCAATGACGTCACTGGGTGCGCTGCGCTATAATTATCATTGTTATTGTGATTTATGTTTGATTGCGGCCATTTTGGATTGCGAATTGTATTAAGTTTAATATTTTTATTTCTATTCTCGTAGTACGGTTGGGAAATTAATTTGTTTCATTCAGAAATTAACCGTTGATATATTAAATATTTATACGTGTGTTCATTGTTATTACTGTTTACTCTTTAAGAAACGTAACACTATGTGGTCAAAATGTGACTAAATACCAAAATGATTTTTCTTGGAACTTATTGAACCTTCTAATATCTCACTAAATTCCTGATCGTTGAATGCGTTTATCAACAAAGGCAAATCGTAGCTGATTTAACGTTTATATTGTCCCGAATTAATTTTAACATATCTTTACATGACATACAGAACTTTCACACGTTTAATTGCAAAATAAATTTAGCATCTAATCTGAGAAGTAACCTTGCTCTTCATCTGTTCAAAAATATTATTCTAAACTCTAAGATCGACATTTTGTCGGATTCACTGCACAAATTTATAAGGAGCATCATGACAATGAAATAAACTGTTCAATGTTCATATATAGACACACACACTCATGCATACACATAAACCTATATACTCAACGCAAATATTCGGTAATTACTAATTATATATACCTATATAAGACAGTACAAGGAAACATCTCGTAGGTACCCACCTTGAAATATTTAATATCTGTAAATTGAACCATCACTGTAACCAATGTTCTATGATATAGAATAAATAATAAGAAAGAAATAACATACCTATAAAGTTAGATCGAATAAAAGAAGGTAAAAACTTTATGAAATAATAAGCTTTTAATAAAATATCAATGTGTACATAGAATTATCGAATGGCATTCAATTTGATTCTTCTATAGATTGGAGATTTTGTTTTGACTTAATCAAATTTTCGAATCAAACGTACCTACTCATATAATGCTACTATCAAATAGAAAAAAATGATTTGAGTCGCTCGATTACCAATAAGATACCTGCAAATTTCGCCTTTACGATGACGCGAGATTCGTCATTTTTAACGAAATATCGGAAAGGGTTATATAAAGTCAAGGAAAGTGATGAAACAAAAACTTTTTTAATTGGGTTAAGTAGGTTAGGTTAGGTTAGGTTAGGTTAAAAAAAAATTCATCGTTTCTAATGACTTTATATCACTTTTTAAAAGTGTGTTGAATTGTCATTGTGTTGAGTTATCATGGAACTATCGCAAAGATCACTATTTTTCGCGCAATTTTCTGGTATTTTAAGTAAGAGTGTAAGTTTAAATTAAAAATTTATCTAAGGTGACAAACTTGAATAGCCATTAATTGGAACGCGACTAACTTCACATAGGCGTAAAACGTCTATCAATTTCACATTAAAATAAATTTGAAAATTTAAAAAAATGATAAATGGTGCACTGCCTTTTATGCTGCAAAATACTACAACTTAGCATAATTCCGCTTTTATTGCAAAATACAATACCTTTTGCTGAAAAATAATTCCTCACTTCCCAAACATTCCAAATAAAATAACGCGAAATGCTCAGGTCTTCTATAATTCCTCATTTTTTTACATTATTTGATATCGTGGGCCTCACTGGGTGATTGAGTTATAAAACAGTTTTCCTTTATTCAGTTCATATAATTCTTTTTGAAAATTACGTGGTTAAAATATGAACAGTGCCAAATTCATACAAGTATTTGATCAAAATATGACAAAATACTCAACATTCTTGTTAGTGATGAACCGACCACAAACAACAGTGAGAAACACTTCGTAGTGACTAATAATATCATACAAACAGTCAGTAAGTCAACCTCAACCCTACCTTCCTCTCCCCCATCTTCTTATCCTCCACACAAAATACCCAATATATGGTGATGCCACAATTCAACTGGTTCCGGACAGTTAAGACTTGTGCGGTGGTAACATACAAATAAAATAACGCCCTCATTCTCAATGCAGAACTGACCACAACGACAGTGAGAGACACACTCCGTGACGACTATGACGTCAGTTACACCACTCTCTACCCAGTCAGTCAGTTTGTATTTTACATGGTCGACGGCCCTCACCAGAGCATCACACACAGACTGACTTTAGACCAACCATACTGAATATACTGAATGTCAAGGCCTTTGCCTGTGAACCACGACCACCATTCAACAAACAACCAGCAACAGTTCAGCGATTTGCACATGGTCGTGTTTCCACACGGGCGGGTTACCACACGGGCGGCTGACCAGGCCTGAACTGTTTGGCGCTTGCTGATGGTTGATGTGTGTTCGACGCAGCGAGTTGGGTGCAGCTTGCTCGCATGGGTTACCATGGGCAACGTGACGTAACATATCACAAGATTTTATTTTATTTTATCTCTTAGCATTATTAACAGTTTTTATACGGTTAATATCAACACAAATATAAATATTTATTTTTATTTTTCGACTTTTATCGGCTTAAGTTTTTACTCACGGCCATCTTCAGACTGGGTCCCAGTGGAGTAAAGAGTAATTATTTTCCTCTCATTTTGAACTTCAAGTGTGCAAAATTTCATCAAAATGTATCAAAATTCTTTTTCGCGGAGTGGTTAATGGGATGGTTTTTTGAAATATTGTGTTAACAGTGACCTTTTCTCTGTTTTAAAGAACAAGTGTGCCAAATTTCAATCAATCTCGGAATAAAGCTGTAGATTTGTATAAAAACATTAGTTTCCTGGCTGGAGAGGTTAAAGCGCCGTAGGGGCAGATGCATCCGATGTCAACCTGGTACCATGAACCCAGGCACTATTTAACCAAACGTAGCGTTGACCAATGAAAAATTTGTTGGTTATACAATAAATATTTCCCGGGGTGGTAGTACGTTTACCCGCTTCCCAAGTTAAATATTGATATAAGATATTGTAGAATACAACAGCGTAGTTATCTGTAAACCGAAACCTCAGTTAACTCGACGTATACAAATAGGTACACTTTATAATCCACTGAAAAATCGATTTTTTTTTCACAAATGACTAATGATTAATGACGTATCATCGCCATTCTCTGGTGCGTCAATATCAACATGAAACAGACTACATAACTCGCAGCATCCGAACGCATCAGACCATCAAGATGAATCTCACCTCGCCATTATTTTAATGCTCAATTTCCCCGCGGATACAGTGACCATTCAGAGCGCAATTGTTGACTTTATGGCTCTTTCATAGATAGTTGATTTCGAATTATTCAAACAGAATTAAAACGTCATAATGAATGCAATGCAAAGAGCTACTTTTATTGTTTTTTTTTCATGAAAATAATTAATTAATGCTGTTTTTTTTAATAAAATTTTTATAATATTGTATTTCCGTTACATGAGTTATTCGTACGTCGTCGTGTAGATCTTGAGGTGCTCTAAAAATTTAACTAAGCAGAAAAACGTAAAGTATGCCCAGTAACCATTTAGAGTAAAAGAATCTTATTTAAACAATCTTAACATTTCGGGAGATTGGTAAACAAAATGGTTTAGGGTTATTTAAAGAGTTGTTGAATAAACCTACTGCATTATATATTTCAAACTACAGCATCACCAATTAACTTGTCTTGCTATGTTTTGCTGGAACATCTGTTCTGCCGTGTGGTATCTTGCCAAATTATTTTATTATACTTATTAAGATATTTTTTATAAACACGTTTTCCCATTGAAATATTAAATGTTTTCGGTTTTGTTTTGGTAAATATTGTATGAATTAAAACGAAATACCTAACACATGGATAGTTAATGTATTTTCTATAGTAAAATGATGTAGTATTGTTGTTTAAATAAAACAATTCAAAATGTCCGCCCTTCCTTTCCCGCGTTCGGTGTCCATGACGAATCGCTTCCAAATTCAAATCTCAGACCGCTTCCGTTCTTTTGTTTCTCCGCGTTGTTCTTTTTTTGAATTTGTTATAAAGCTACTAAAGTTGTGTGCGATGCAGTGGACTGCATTAAAAAAATGATGGAGAGATTTTCATTTCTATCTACGTAATTTTTTAAAAATACGTCAACATTTATCTATGGTTTTGCTCGGAGTCAAGGTTTTTGTCATCCATCTCGCATTGGAGTTCCAGACCAGAGGTGGCTTCTAAATTAAACAGTCCAACGAATTTGTGAATTGTAAATCAGGTTATTTTTCAGTGTTTCATATATTTAGAATAGTTTTCAAAGCACAACTTGATAACGTATTTTTCCTTATAAAGGCAATTTTTGGGAATATTTTTTTTAAGTTATTTCGAAAAAACCGTACTTCAATACTCAAATTTCTCATAATTATAAATAGAATTGCAATATTTAACATGAACACATTTAAAAGAAATATAAACTCTCATACAAACATCTAGATTTTTAACTCCTCCAGCTAATTTGTTCGGATTTGGGAATAAACAGCTATTACCCGTGGAGTCAATTTGTTCGTTTTTCGGAACAACTCAAATGGTCTCGTGGAAATCGATGTGCCTCCCTTCTGTCATAGTTAGTACTAGTGGGTATTTTAAAAACGGACGAAACGGTGTTAAAAAGAAAAAACATCAAGCTTTATATTCAAATCTAAAAGTTGACCACAGAATAATTGAAATGTATATCTCTATGAAACCAAAGGTTCCGACCGCAATTTGAGAAATTTTATAATTTTAATATATATATTTATTTGAAACTAAAAATAATATTTATAAAACATTTGTCTAATTAAACATGTGTGTTTTTGTTGTTATCAGTAATTTAAGGTCAATGTTTAGGCTTAAAAATGTGAGATTAGCCATTTTAAAAATATTTTTATGTTCGAATTCAAATTTTTTTTTAATAATTGTTAGGTTATGTCAAATAAAAATTTGAAAGCGTATTTTACCACTATTTAAAAACAGTTTTTAGTTATTTGATACGTTTATAAATATCCCATTTATTTGAATTTTACTGAGACGTGAGACTTAAAAATGTGAGATTAGCCATTTTAAAAATATGTTTATGTTTGATTTCAAAATTTTCTAGAATAATTGTTAGGTTATGTCAAATAAAAATTTGAAAGCGTATTTTACCACCATTTAAAAACAGTTTTTAATTATCGGATACGTTCATTTTGCTTTGAAGCGAAAAACACACAAATTCTCCGATTTTCTGACGGCATCTTTAATGAGTATAACGGTCAATATGCCCGAAAGGTTAATTCTTTTAACGAATTTGCTTTTGTCGTCTCTTTTTAAGTCATCATTTAGTGTCTTGAGGGGTTTAACCAAACCTTATTTTTTAGAAGACTAGAAAGTAGTTTAACGTTAAACTTGTGCAGAATAAATATTTTAGTTAAATTTCGTAAAATTAAAATAGTCTGCGTCATATTGGTTTATAAATCTCGTGCAGAGTCAATACATACAGACGTAACAAATTGAAAATGTAGGTAACGTTTTTTGCCGTTTTTTTTCGTGTGGCTACGGTTCATAATGTTGGCAGGCTGATACAGGGTGATTAAAAGTAAATCACACTTTTATAAAAATAGCTTAACAAATGACACGCCGTTAGGGACATTGAAAACTAAATAATTACTTAGAATAATTTTGAGAACCTAATAAAATAACAGGACTAGTTTGTATTAGATTAGATCCACACAGGAAAATAATTTGCCTCAGGGCCTATGTTATATTTGGGGATGCTGTGTGGAGGTTCTTTTTTAAGGAAAAGAAGGAGAGGAAGTTCTGGGAAGAAAAAAGGTATGTGAGGTGGAAAGGAGTCTAGGGATCAGTGTGTCCAGGAGTAACGGACGTATTAACATATACCTCAAGATGATAGGTCGAGAAACCAGTTGGAGAGGTCAAATTATCTCCTCAAACCAGCCTCTTCCAATCCTTAAGCACATTCTGAACACATCTCACCTGACGATCCTGTGCACCCCTGCTAAATCACCAAACATAGCAATCCACTTGGTGTGACCTATGGCAGAGATGTTGGTTATCCAATAAACAGTTCCCAGGGCGGCGGTACGCAAACCCGCCTCCCAAGTCGTAATATATCACATACTTATATCTACTAAAATGTATGAAAGAAATCAAGGCGCACAACTCACGCCACTAGGAGGCGCTAGTGTAGAACGTTTCCATCAAAGTGTGTTGGAGGTCTCACAAAGTGTTGTGTTCGTACAAACAGGTCTCCAACTCGTCTTGGAAGTAGTTTACAATTAAATGGTTCTTTTAGATTAATCAGGGATTTATTAATACTCCGCGTATTATAATGGTGACTCGATAGTCGACCTAACTAGAAGCTGGCTAATTTGAATCTGAAACAGTAAGCTTCTCTGAGAGCCTTACCACTGGCCCTGGCGACTACTGGCCACTGGCTCCATCTTGCGGACTTCCACGCAAGCTCTATGCACTGCCATGTGTGCGTGCATCTATGAAGCTCTAACTTTCCTACAGAAAGTATTATTAATATTGTAGAGTATTGAATTTGAGATTCAACAAGCAGGCAAATACTTGCTGACCAGTGTGTAGTTACCTACCTCTTCAACAGACCTAGACATTTGCAGTATTATTTCATTCAACAGATCTGCAGGAGAATATCACGTAGATACTCCGCCATTATCATCAGTTTTTTAACCACCTTTATGACTCTGTCAATAGTTATTTTACAGGGCATTACAGAAACAGTTGCCTTCTCAAACATTCATAAATATACTAGTAAGGCATTCAATTTTGTATGCAGAAATGCTTCCAAGATTATCTATCTCGAAATAAGAAGCTATGTTGATCTTATGGTATTTGATTTTTCGTCTTAAACCATGAAGCCAACACGGCATATTACCTCGAAAATGAATTACAAAAATCAATACAGTATCAGTAAACATCAAAAATATTAATTTCGGTTGTGTTTCGGTATCTGTAACTTGGATTTGATTTGAATGTAAGAGTGGCTTTAAGTGTTGGAATTACTAGACAAGAGATAAAGTACATACTTACCTATAATAAATAATTTCATTGTATTTTTGAAAATTTGAATTATAAAAACCACTGATTTTTCACGGGTCAGAGTAATAATCTTTCACGTTCCAAGTCGATTTGTATTTTCAATATTTGTCTGGGTATCAACAGCGCGACCGTACTCAGAAAATCGGTATAAAATCGTCGATAGTAACGCCTATTGATCCAATACTGCACAGTTATCGATTTTACTGTGCTACCTTGAGCAATATAATAAAAGAGCGTTGTTTAGTCACTTCGTATTCTCTCATGCAAAATGGATCTGCCTAATATATATATTTTTAAATATTTGTTTTAATTAATGTATGTAACTGGTTGTCCATCTCTAAACAAATCTCCTTGCTTCTATCAAGCTGTATCTAAAATTGCTTCCCTTCCATTCAACATCACATCTCTTCTAAGTCTGAACTCGACTCCAACCTTCATATAATTTTAAAATTTGTCAATTTTAACAAAATTAATACATAAATTCACATTCCCTCTCTCTAAAAGATTTCAATAATTTAGGAACCTTTATTATGTTATATAAAACCCTTGTCAGATGCCAACTTGAGTATAACTTTACGTTATGATCTCCATTTTTCAATATTCATTCAGATAACATTGAAAAGATTCAACGGAAGTTTCTAAAGTTTATAAATTATAAGTTGCATATTCTTATACAAAACATAAATGACAATTACCTCTTGGATAAAATGTCTCTATTGAAACTTTCAGAAAGAAGAATAAGCACAGATTTAATACTGTTACAAACAATACTACATTTTAAAATTGACTGTCCCGAATTACTTCAATGTATCAATATCCATATTCCCAAAAAATCATGCCGACATTTCTTACCTTTTTACTTCAATAACACCAGGACACTAGCTTACCAAAATTCTCCGATTCCGAGACTTCACAATCTCGGAAACAAATATTGTGATCTGTTAAAAAAATGATAGCATGCCAATTTTCAGATAAAATATAAGTCATTTAGAATATATGGAAAACACGTGTTCTTTTCTTAATACAAATCGGTATTTGTATGAACACGTGTTTCGCCGTACTCATAAAACATTCTCTTTTGTCTGATAATTCGCTTGTCGTAAATTTTACGTCATCAAGTTTTCTCCATGTAAGTGGTGTTTTCTTTATACAAACGTTAGGGAATTTCTTTAAGGATATGAAAAATCATAATAGGCAGTACTTTAAAAAAATATATTTGACTTTCTTAAAAAAAACGAAGCAACACTCTAAACATGTTAATATTTCAAAACAAAATATTTTATCGACCTATTTAGTCAGAATCAATATTCTCATCCTTACAATTGTTAAAAACCACCTCAACTGAAGAATGGTTCTTGCATGTAAAGGACTGGCAACGGCAACACTTCATTGATGCGGAGGATCTTTTCTTATCCAGTGCACATAACCGACAAACACCGCATTTTGGAAAGCTTCTGTTTTATTCTTCTGTTATCGGTTCTGCCCTACCGTAATTCACTTTGAGAAAAGCATTTATATCTTGCGGTAAATGTTTGACATTTGATTTGACTCTAGCATAGCTCGAAGCTCGATGCTTACAACTAAGTCGCAAGAGTGGGGGAAGCGATAAGGCGCGTTTGTCGTAAATTTTACGACAGCGCGCCCGCTGGAAGGTTAAGGGGAATTGCTTGGAGGTTAGGTCTAGAAAAGGAGGATTACTCATACGATGTACTTGAAGTAAAATTAAATATATTTTCTTTAGAAAAACGTAGGAAGAACTTTGATCTCCTGCATGAATTTTAAAAATTATTAACAGTATGATTGAATCACCTACTTTGTTGTAACTCATCCCTTTTAATATCCCTTCTCATAGACTCATATAATAATCGAAGATAGTATGTATGAATGTGTGTCAAGACCGAGTTGTTTGGTGGTCCGTCCTCTCTGCCTACCCCTTCGGAGAAACGGCGTGATAGTTAGTTAGTTAATTACTTACATGAAGAAAATATATACCTATTTATACCAAGTTAACTACTTTCAAGTTTTTCGAGCCAAACATACGCAGAATTTTTTTTTAAATGTACCTATATATTAATAATTCTAATACCTTACAATAATAATTACGCAGTGTTTTATAACTTTAATAGGTGTAATTTTGTAATCAGATATAAATGTATTATTTATGGATATTGATTGATTAACGATAATATAAGACTAAGCTTGGACTGGTGTATTTCTGATCGGAATATTACGTCGATATAACCTTGATATTTTTTGTTCAACAAATCCTTGATAAGTGGATACTTGTAAGTTATTGCAAAAACGCGTTGTATAAAAATACCGTAAAAAGATTTTTAACACTCAATTTATAGATGTCAAGATGATAATAATAATTGAAAATTTTTATTGGAATAATAACTCAATTTATGCTTTATTTATCACACATTTAGCACAGTTTAATAAAATAAGGTTATTTTGAAAACATGATGTGAACGCGTGCAACAGATCAATTTATTCCGACTGATGTCGTATGTGGACATTTATTTATTTATTACACTTAGGGCGATGCACTACGTCGTGTAATATTTTAAATAGAGCCGTTATCAATAACAACCCTTACGTAAATGGCGATAAGGTTTAAATTCCCGCTTAACACCATCCGCCTGTTTTAATTTATGCAAGAAAAAAACATGGCCAAAAAGTGCCTTTTATTTTATTTTGTGGATGTTCAGACATAAATATTAAATTTATTTTCGATCATTTTATAAATAACTTAATTTGCCACATTATACAATAAAATCATAACCGAAAATTGGTTCGTAAATAGGAAATTTTGAACTTTAAAGCAGTTCTCATAGGCCTTTACATTATTTTTTTCTGGGCTTATAAAAAGACTTGTCAAAAAAATACTCGATTATTTCAAAGGCCAAGATGTATTCTACTCGCAGTATTTAATTAAAGCATCTGAAACATTTCTAGGCGACCAAATATTCAAACCAAAAACACATGATTTTGCATTACTACGTATGGCATCGCCTTAAGCATTTTCACCATCGGTGAGAGGAAGAAAATATCAAAGAGGAAAATTTGGAAGAATCTCTGTAATCAAACCTGGTCACCAAACGACTGTCTTTCATCAGGCCTATTACTATTTACTATTATTTTTTTCCCTCTTGTTAGGTTAGGTTAATTAGTTTGACCTCCGTGGTTGAGTGGTTATGATCCTTGGCTACGAATCCGGATATCACGGCTTCAAATCTCAAGTCTCTGTGCAAGTAAATTTTGTTTAATTAATTTGTATTATTTCATTGTGGCACGTTTCATTTCGGTAGTGAAACGTTGCTTGAAATGGCTTCAGCCGTGTTTGGTAAACAGATCTGAATAGGCAAGTACTTTCTCGCCTTCCTCTTTCCCATCTTCTTATCCTTTCCACTATCTTCAGCAACAAAACATAGTCTTATTGGGGATGCCATAGTCTCACTGGTTTCAGACGCTTGAAAGCATTTTGTACTCTTGAGCGGGAGGTACTCACAATTAATGTCCTTTTAAGGTATGCGGTTGCACATCTATTAAGACTTGTCCGCCTACATGTTTACATCTACTACAAAACATCTAGAAGAATCTTCAATACGAAGAAACATTCGTATTTTAAAAAACATAATTTATCATTTTGTGGTATATTAACTTAATTACTATCCTCTTTCTTTATTTCATATCTTGCACAGATAATGAAAAAAAATAGAAGGAACGTTGCTCAAAATATATATTTTAGTATCTATTTAATGTAGTTGACTTTTATGACTTTTTCATTTTACAACAATCCACAATTAATCAATGATGGTCTTCCGTTAAACCGTTAATTATAGACATCTTGCTCGTTTGACGATTCCGTTAAATACCGTTAAGACGAGAGATCCTTAAATAGACATAAGTGGTAAAGTCGTGTAAAAACAATATGCGGTACGCGACCCGGTTTAATGAATGAACCGACGGTCGAATTTGCTCCGGCAGGACTAGAAAAGTGATCCATCCGTGGGGTTTATTTGAATTAATCCTGATGAACTTATGAATAAAATCTGGAATGTTTCTAGAGGGATCTCTTGGGAAGTTAATAATTCATCGACTAAACAAATAAAAGATGGCGCTTACAGCTAATTTTACGGTTGAAAATGGTTTTAGGAAAATTTTGAACCGTTTTACATAATCGTAAGGTACTGTTTTTATTAATCTTAAATATAAATAACTTACATCCTTGGGGATTCCTCTTAAAACATTTATAATCTCTAACATAACAGAAATCTCTAATAAGGGCTTAAAAATGATATGATGTATAACTAGGCTAAAGTGTATTAAATTGTTATATTTTGCCTATGTAAGAAGTCAAGTTGAGTACAATTCTCCTGTCTCGAACACACATTATAATATACAAGTACAAGCTGTTGAAAGAATACAAAACAAATTCTAACGTGTTATAAATTTTAAAATAGGTATTCCAGCAATTATGTTGAACTACAACACTCAAAATTAAATTATATGAATATGCTCAAATTGTCAGACAGAAGAATTATCACTGACTTGGTATTTCTATATAAAAATTCTAAATGGTTTAGTTGATAGTCCGGTATTGCTAGAATTGATAAGCTTAAGGATTCCACAACGTAATACTAGACGTCAGGATTTATTTCAATGCAGAAATTCTGGTACTAATCGATGGAAACAATTATACCAAGTCAGTGGACATCTTCAATTTATCTTTAAACAAATGTTGTTAATGAAGCAATTCAGTTATGTACAATAAATAATGTATATTTCTTAATATTCATATTTAAAGCCTCGAAAAAGGGCGTTAATTAACCAATAAATAAATAAACATTCTAAAAAAATATATTATTGTTGTACGAATGTGATTCCCAAGCCAACCCTCGTTATTAGAGTATTGCGTTGTCTTAAATTCCGTTAATATCCGTTTAGATCGATGCTTTCAACTTCCACGGATTCAATTAGTCTTCTTCTTCTCTGAAATAATAATTTGCGGGTGGCACAGTGGTAAAGGGTTCGCCACCAAACCATAGGATGTGGGTTCGATCCCGGGCAGTAGCATAGCGCAATTAGAGCTGGAACTAAACCGCACCACTGCCTGTAAATATTTTGTAAGAGGATTGCGGTGATGTTAAGATTGGATAGCTTACAGTAGCAGGTTTATAACTTCAGCTGCTTCTGTCGATTATTGGGTATTTATTCCAAGTTATATGGTAAGCTGAGTTGATCTAGACAGACAGGCTTCTTTTTCCCTTCCCAAAATAGTGGTTGATACTGTCAAAATCGCCACAACAAAACCGTTTTTGTTTAAATCAAAAGGTGTAGCAAATATCTAGTACGGATGTTAGTTATTTTATTTAATTGTGTTTTAGAATTCGTGTTTTCTTTTCTTTAGAGGCAACTTTAGCAATTATTTGTGAGTTAATGATAATTAATGTATTAATAATATTGCTGTACCTACTATACAGGTGTCCGGGGTAATATGATATAATAATTTTGGGAGGTGATTCTACATGATGGTAGAAGTAACAAAGATACATAACTTTTTTCGAAATTCCAAGGTTTATTTTCCCATTCAAACAATTCCATTTTTCTACCCGAAAACTGCGATAAGACGTTGGAATTTCAAAAAAGTATTTTTTCTTTTTTACTTGCACTATCCTGCAGGATCGCTACTAGGCCATCCAGTATAAATGTGATGAAATATTAAACATGTTATATTAATAATTTGTATGGTTCCGCGATATCTTAACCAAAATGACAATTCAACACACATAAAAAGTGCTATGAAGTTATGAAAACTGATGAAACAAAAACCAGGTTAAATAGTTACATATATAACCTAGTTTTTGTTTCATAACTTTTCATAACTTTATAGCTCTATTTATAGGTATGTTGAATTGTCATTTTGATGAGTTTTCCTGTCACCAATTTGTATTTATTTATTATTTATTATCATGGTTATATATAATAAAAAGAGGACATTTTCGACTGATCAATTGTACAAGGAATCTCAACTATTCAATCTCCGTAAACTATTTTTACTTCAAAGCCTGAAATATGTCATGAAAAACCAAAACAAATTTCAAAAATATGAACCCAAAATCAACTTTAGAAGAAATCATGTATTTTATACCCCACAAACCAATACCAAACTAATGCAAACTCACAGTAGCTTTATTAGACCTCGCACTTTTAATCTATTACCAAAAAAAAAACTCAAGTAACAACTAAACTAGCGCAATACCAAAAAGAATTAAAGTTGTGGCTGTACAATGCAAATGTTGAAGCATTATTCATTTAATTTTTATTTTTTTCTATTTGTTTCTGTATATTTATTATTATTTTATTTTGTGTTCTTTTACTTCATATATATTATCTTACAATCTTTATTTTTACTTTGATTTATTTTTAATATGCACCTCTTGCACAATCTTTTAGACTAACTTTAATTATAATCCTACCGTTTTTCTTTATATGCTTACTGTTATTTTTAGGTACAAATATATAATGTATACACTTATATTACCCACGCACAGGCTGCGCCTTAGTGGGTCCCCTTTCTTATTATTATAAAACTGTAATGTCAAATGTATAAATTGGGAAAAAATAAAGGAAATAAAAAAAAAATTACTAGCGCAGACCCGTGAAAAATCACGGCATTGTCTAAATTCTTGATAAATAAGTTCAATTTTTAAATTTCTCATGTCACCTCGTTTTTTTTTAAATTTTGTATTCTCTAAAATCTTCCGACAAATATTTTTGTAAACTTTTTTTTTCAAATTTTTTCGTGTTTGAAATTATACAATTTTTAAATATTAAAGTATATTCCAAATACAAAAATCTAAAAGGTAATTTTATCTTGTTTCTAAAGTGGTATTTTTTTACGACATATTCAAAATGAAGAAATGTTTAGAACATTTAAAATGCATTAGAAAAATTCTGTAATTTAATTAGAATTATTTATTGTTTATACAACAGATTAACAACCCTCTTTGGCTGGCAATGTACATTAAATTTTCACCATGTTTTTTAGTAAGGCTGCTAAACATATAATTTAAACATAAGTATAAGAAAATATATAATGAATTCGACAGGGTTTTTAAAAACTAATTGCTTTACGCTTAATAATTTGATAAATCTCTTCCATCATTCAAAAATCTTCGTCACTCACAATCTCCGGCTTGAATGAAGTCGTTCATAGTTTTTTTAGTGGTGTCTGAATGATTGCGTGGTGACTGGTATCTGTTGACTAGTACCTGGTAGTCGGGTCCCCCGGGCGCGGTTGGTTTATTCTTGTTATAATTTACTTATTATCTATTCTTGCTACCAGTATTTTTATTGTTGGGACAACGCTTTCTCATGATATCGATTGGGGTGACCACGACTGGAAATTATTTTAATTTATTAACTATGCAATATTTATTAATATATATATATATATATATTTTTTTTTTAATTGTCTTTATTTCTTGCTAGAGCAATCCTGATGAGTTACAGAACTCATTTTAGGACAATAGGAACTTACAATTCAAATGTAGGAGGTAGTAGGTACAATTTTACAACGGTATTTTGATATCAAATATAAGTTTCACATTCAATACAGCATAAAAATTAAAATAATGACACGTTAAGTAGAACAAACAACAATAGAAAACAAGTACAAAAAGAAGAAAAAAGAAAAAAAAACATGGACAAGATACAACAAGAAATGACAACACAGTTACATAATATTTTCATTTTTAAATGTAGTTAAAAAATATTCTTTTAAAGCATTGCTTTGCAATTTTTTACTATGGTGGATGTGTTTGTACATATCTGGAAGCGAATTATATAGTGCATAGGCAATATAGTTCAGTGATTTTAACTCATATTTTGTAGTGTTTGTTTGAGGAATGCGGATTTTTTGTTATTTCGAGTATTGTGGTTGTGGATGTCTTGATTGTAAAGTGGCTTGATGTTGGTGTGAGTTGATTTTTGGGTAATTTGTAGGATGGTGCTTGTGATTTCATATTTAGGAAGGATTGTAATTGGAAGGATACCAGAAACTGAATAGATGTCCCTAACATGAGTGTCCCATGGAAGTACAAACACATTTCTGAGAGCTCGGTTTTGAACCACCTGCAGGTCAGCTATCAATTTGTTTGAGGCAAAACCCCAGATACAGCAGAGATAGGAAAGGTGTGAATATATATAATAATATACACCAAGCATCTTAGAAAAAGTTGTTTAATAGAATTTGAACAATTCATCAATTCTGTGAAAGTCCAATTCAAGATCTGTTATTTTCAAATTATTGTAAATTGTTTTTTTTTAAATTTTATTTCATTTAGGTATGATTTGAGATTTTCACGACCAAAACTATTATAGTGATTTGTTTTTGGGGTTTTATGCCTTGTTGCGCTACCTCTTTCTTTAGCCAACGTTTCGGTAATGTAAATATACTATTTCTTTTAACTTAATGTGAATGGTAGCAGAAGTCGGGGACGCCCGAGGAAGAAATGGCATGACCAAGTGAATCAGATACTTGAGTCGGGCCATGTGAAGAGCCAGAACAATAGAAGAGTATGTATGAGACGATGTATGAATGTGAATGAGGCAAGGAGTGTGTGTCAAGACCGAATTTTTCGGAGGTCCGTCCTCTCTGCCTACCCCTGTGGCGAAACGGCGTGATTAATAGTTAGTTAGTAAGTTAGTTATATATTCCTTATTTTAAGGATTGAAAATAAAATTTTGGTCACACTAATCGCGCACACACACACTCGCACCGTCCAGACCGCAATGACAGATCGTTTAGTGTGGTCTGCATCTAATGTCGTTTAATCTCTACACTCCGGCTGTACAACAGTAGAACTATGTAAAACTAAGAGCTGTACAGTAGTAAAACTGTACAGAATTGCATAATATATAATGGCAAGGTTAAGCTTTGTCTGGTGTCAGGTAGGACACTATTAGAATGAGTTTATGCGAGGTACTCAAATACTGAAATGAAGTGCTTACGCACAAATAAGGTATTTTTAATTTTTTATTAAGGCGATGCCATACGTAGTAATGCAAAATCATGTGTTTTTGGTTTGAAAATTTGGTCGCCTAGAAATATTTCAGATGTTTTAAAAAAATACCGCGAGTATAATATATCTTGGCCTTTGAAATAATCGAGTATTTTTTAGATAAGTCTTTTTATAAGCCCAGAAAAAAATAATTTATAAGGCCTATGATAACTGCTTTAAAGTTCATAATTTCCTATTTACGAACATATTTTCGGTTATGGTTTTATTGTATAATGTGGCAAATTAAGTTATTTATAAAATGATCGGAAAATATTTAAATATTTATGCCTGAACATCCACAAAATAAAATAAAAGGCACTTTTTGGCCATGTTTTTTTCTTGCCTAAATCAAAACAGCTGGATGGTGTTAAGCGGGAATTTAAGCCTTATCGCCATCTACGAAAGGAGTGTTATTGATGGCGGCTCGATTCAAAATATTACACGACGTATGGCATCGCCTTAAGGAAGGGGTGGAAGTTCTGGGAAGGAAAAAGGTATGAGGGTTGGGTGGGAATCTAGGGATGAGTGTATCCATGAGTGGCGGATGTATGAATATATCACTCTCACTGATGTGTGAAGTGATGTTCTGAGACTCCTGCTGGAAAGGTCATAAGGTCTCCCTCAACCATTTTCTCCCGATCCGGCCTGCCACTCAGTGGGCAGACGCATTTGTCGCCAATCTCTCGGAAAAAAACCTCACCCCATGATCCCGGGCACTCCTGCCAAGTCATCAAACTAGCGAACCACTTGATGTGACCTACGGCATATGGGTTGGTTATTCCGGGGCAGAAACAAATTTTTCATAAACGAAATGTATCACCAATGTACAAACACCTCACCCTCTCTCAACTCACTACCTCAAAAATAGTTCTGAAATTCAACCTTCATCCCTCTCATCTCCTTCCCCTCCTCACTACCTTCAGCCCATTAGATTTTTAAATAAATAATTTATTTCACGTAAATAATTTTTTTGATTTAAAAAATTAGGAATTAAACAATGAAAAAAAAGTCATTACTTAAGGCGATGCACTACGTCGTGTGATATTTTAAATTGAGCCGCTATCAATAATAACCCTTACGTAGATGGCGATAAGGTTTAAATTCCCGCTTAACACCATCCGCCTGTTTTGATTTATGCCAAAAAAACATGGCCAAAAAGTGCCTTTTATTTTATTTTGAGGATGTTCAGGCATAAATATTTAAATGTTTTCCGATCATTTTATAATAACTTAATTTTCTACATTATACAATAAAATCAAAACAGAAAACGGGTTCGTAAGTAGGAGATTTTGAACTTTAAAGCAGTTTTCATAGACCTTATACATTATTTTTTTCTGGTCTTATAAAAAGACTTATCTAAAAAATACTCGATTATTTCAAATGCCAAGATGTATTCTACTCGCAGTATTTAATAAAAACATCTGAAACATTTCTAGGCGACCAAATTTTCAAACCAAAAACACATGATTTTGCATTACTACGTATGGCATCGCCTTAATGACAATCATTCATTTTTCAAAGTTTCTTCCGACATGTAGATCCAATAATATTTTTTGTGCCAATAAGGAAGTCCAAAACACGACAATTTCAAATTTGAAAAAATAATCTGAACCGTTAAAACCGCTACTATCTTGAGTTGGCAACGGAACGTACAAACAAATTTATTCAATTCGAAACAAGGTTTGCTACGTTTGCTCAGTCAATAATTTTATTAATATATAAAAAATTAAGCAGGCTTATGTTTGTGCTCGCAAAACTCGAAGAGTAGTCTACCGATATCGCTGAAAAATTTATAGTTTGTTCTTATTGGTGCCAGGAGTGTTTAGAAAGTTGTTTGAATTGAATTAAAAGTCGGGTACTCCCAAGGAATACTTAACGCAATATCTTTGCACCTGTTTGAGATACGGAGTCGAAATAAAGTAGGTATAAAGTAGTTTTTTTTAATTGTAAGTTTTTGGTAAACGTAACTTATTTATTTGTAAGAAACTTCATATCGATATTTCTTTAGGTTATTACCAAAAATGTCAATGCTTTAAAATTTTGTATTATATTGTGCACATATACGAGGAATTGGGGAATTTTTTCGATTGTTTGTTCTCCACGAGGGTAAATAAAATAAATCAGATTGTCGGGTTGATCTAGACGGAATATGAAGATAAATGTGTAATAAGCAGTAGATGGTGACATTTCAGAGACGCCCGATAAAGACAAAAACAATAGTTAATCATTGCGCTGTTCGCTAGTTTACTGTAACTTGACAAAAATTATTAATTGTTAAAATAAATATTTAAAAAAATAATTTTTAAAATAATTATTACAAAAATAATTAATTGTTAAAATAATTAATTTTTAAAATAATTATTATAAAAATAATTAATGGTTAAAATAATAATAATAAAAATAATTAATTGTTTAAATAATTATTATAAAATAATTCATTGTTAAAATAATTATTATAAAATAATTCATTGTTAAAATAATTATTATAAAATAATTAATTGTTTAAACAATTAATGGTCAAAAAAATTAGTATAACAATAATTAATTTTAAAAATAATTAATTGTTTAAATAATAATTATAAAAATATATATTGTATAAATATATAATTATTATAAAAATAATGAATTTTTAAAATTATTATTATTATAAACATAATTAATTGTTTAAATAATTATTTGTTAAAATAATTATTATAAAAATAATTGATAGTTTAAATAATAATTGTAAAAATATGTATTGTTAAAATAATTATTATAAAAATAATTAATTGTTATAATTATTATTATTTTACCAAATAATCTCAATATGTAATTGCAATAGGTAATTATCTAAATTCGAGCTCTTCGATCAATTTCCCGTCTTCTGAACGTAGTGCTGATACGGGAGCCAGTGTCGTAGTTTTTTCCGATAAAAAAGCCGAAAAAACGAACACAAGCAAAGTACGACAGGCGCAACTTTTACTTGTACTTTTGGCTCATGTCAAGAAAACCACGATTCTGAGGGGAAAAAACTGGACTAGGTGGATTTCTAATACAAGTGGCTAACGATAAAAGTGTATTAAGTTCATTAATACAAATAGAATATTTATATTTATTCGGTTCTTTATTTATGAAGTACTGTGCTCAGACATCAAGATAATATATTCGTAAGTTAATAAAAGTCTATTAGGAAATCTGGTAATTAATTCGTTAAGGCCTGCAATCCCCTTTTTAACTGGATTACCAATAATTTGATGAGATTCTTAATAAATTACAAATATTTCTTTGTGCAATATAAAATGTATTTTAAGTTAAGTACGCCAGTAGCCATTGGAACTAGGAGCTAATTGGCATGGAAGGAGAAGAGAAGAGGGTGGTTGGGTAAGTACCTGGTTATTCAGATCTGGTCACTAAACGCGGCTAAATACAATTGCACCAAGGTCATACTATAACATACAAGGAGTATAAACCAATCTGTTACTACAGGGTTTTCAAATAAGAGGTCTTATTTTGATATTCAATCGTAAAAGATCAATGGTTTTTTTGCTTGTGTGGCACATAGCGCCGTCTTGTTGAAAGTAAACGTTGTCCAGATCAACACAATCCAATTCCGGCCATAAAAAGTCATTAATCATCTCTCGATAGCGCAATCCATTCACCGTAACTGTTGCTCCAGCCTCATTTTCGAAAAGGTAAGGTCCAACGACTCCGCCGGACCATAAACCGCATCAAATAGTCACTCGTTGAGGATAAAGAGGCTTTTTGATAATAACTCTTGGGTTTTCAGAGCCTCAGACGCGACAATTTTGCTGGTGGAAATGGGCCTCATCACTCAAGATGTTTTGCATTTGATTCAATCAAGTGAATTTTAATAATTTTAATGCGTTTTCGAAGCGTATATCGTTCCATTTTTATTAATTACGTAGTTTTTACTTGTCAAATGTTAAAAAATGACAGCTTCAAAAGTAATATCTACTGAAATAGCGGGCTATTCAAAATAACACCTCTTATTGGAAAACTGTGTACATTGTAAATACAAGATAAGCCAAGCGTCTCCTTTGTAAAAGAAAGATGTATTCTTATATGGGTTCAAAGTCTAGAGTTTTTTTTCTGTTGACATTGGAAAATTTCTTCAGAGCAAATATGTATATGGATTTTTTTCCTCAAAATATGTGGGAGTATTTTCTTTCCTACAACTTCTAAAGTCAATGAATATATTCTATACTTAAAATGTGACAAATTGCAAGCATTTCTCTATATTAGAATAAAAAATACTAATTTCATTTGTTCCGGTTCTATAAACTATAGAAGTTAGATTTGCTGTGATTTTAAAAATAAAAAATAATCCAGACAAGCGATAAAGAAGGTACTAATAATGTCTTGTTTAATTAATTAATTATTTGTTTATTTATTTTATATTATAGAAACAAACAGTTCTTGAGTTAGAGTGATGAAACAATATACAAGAATTAGATATTTCATGTTGGGTAACTATGATATCTTTCCTTGTAATGTCTGCTAAGTGGTATGTTTATTCGTTAATTAACAGGTAACGTGTGTAGTATATAGGTGTGTGTATATATGAATGCGCATTGAACAGTTTATACTATTGACATGATGCCACGTTTGAATTTGGGCAGTGAATCCGAAAAAATTTGAATGTTTGAGTTTAGACAAATTTTATGTTGAGTATGAAGAGCACGGTTTATGTAATTGAAATGTGCATTTATTTTGTTTAAATTTTTGAGAGATGTCGTTAAGTTTACTATCTGCTATTTTTTATGTTTTTCTTTGATGTATTTTATAATATTATTAATATTCAATTTCCCAAAAAAAAAACAGTTTGTCAGCTGTAACGCATTCTGGATCTGCGCTAGTACATTCCTAACTTTTAATTAAAAAAATAGTAATATGTTTTAATAGCTTAATATTTTTTTAGTTATTTGAAGATATCGTAATTTTCCAGTCAACCTGTGCAATCGACAAATACATAAAAATAGTGTAAAAAGACTTGAAATTCCTAAACGAAATATTGCATCATGTCCCATTCGCATCGCTCGCCCGGTACCATCGCGAACAAAGCGTGCGCTTGGAATGTGACAACTTTTCAAAAGCGCAAATAAAAATTCACATTCTTATCGCAAGCTGAATGGAAATACACTTGGTGAATGTGCTCAGAATGTTCTTAATTGAATTGACATAAGAAAATAATGAATATAATTTAAGATTCGTAGCTGTCATTGAAAAAACAAAACGTCATTATTCCTTGCAGAAAAGTACGACAGACAATAATTACCGTTATTGCTTCATTCATATTCATACATTTTCTGATAACCTTTTGAAAATCTGTTTGTTTTTATCTTTCCAACTTTTATTCCAACGTTTTTCTGTTTTATTTTCCCGATGCAAGCGTCCCTTTCATGTTCCTATTCAATATTTCTACATGCCGTTAAGACTGAAGAAGAGAAAAAATTCGGGGACTTCATAAGACATGGCACGATAAAGAGAATCAATTTTATTTATATGTGAAACCTGTCTGTACAGTGTAAAGGGAACTATCTCGCCACCAGGTTGGGCAGCCTTGTGAGGCGGGTTAGGGTAGGGGCTGTCAGAAGGTGTTTATTAATGCTGGTATTGAAGAGGCCCAGATTAAATGAAGGAGGAAAAACAGACGCCGGAAGCTCGTTCCACTACAAGCCGACTTACACAAAAGCTAGTCGAAAAAACGACCCGTTCTCATGAAGCAAACATCAACTGTGAACAAGTGTTCCGATTGTATGCGTCGAGTTTCACGCACGTGCACCGGTGCACCGGGGATCAATACTGCTAGCTCATTAGAGCAGGCTCCATTAAAATACCTGTAGAACAGACTCAGCCTGCCCACATCGTGTCCACGCGTTACAGATGACAATCGGTCTGTTAACAGTGGATTGTCAATCAGACGGGATGCTTTCGTTTGCACAGAATCAATAAGGTTTATCAATTACGAGTATTTTAGGGCTCCAGCCCAGAGGTGGCTCATAAATAATTAACAGCCCATGGAACTTAAGTATTCCCGTTTGTAGTATTTTGTGAGGCGGAAGAAAAGGAAACGCAAAAGAGAATTCAGATTGATTCAGATTTGGTCGCCAAATACGGCTAAAGCCATATCAGACAATATTTAGTTTCTCAAATTATGGTTTTTCACCAGGGCGATACTGAGAGTATTTACAAAACCGTCAACGGTTTGTCGGTTTATATGTCGAAAATACTATAAATCGCTGACACACCCTTCAACAATTTTTTTTTATCATTTTTAATTCAAATTAAGGTTCCTCATTTTTTCGGTCCATTTTTAAAACCTGTCGGTAAGTAGGGAACTTCCTGTAGGGATAATGTCCTTAATAAATGGGAATATAAACAAATTATTGAATAGATTGTGTTAATATCTTTTTTATGCAGAAGGGAATTAAAAAAAATGATAATACGTACAATGTTTTTTACACCTGTCGAAAAATGATTAAATTAGAAGGGTGTCGAAACGCTTATAAATTTTGTAATTTAAGTAGGTACTGTACCATCCGGTTTCGCACCAGTCATAGAATAATTGTTCTTTTTAATCAATTTTAAAATACTAAACAATTCATTTTGATGCTCCATAGTTCATGATGTAAATTAAGTTGCGAGGTGAAAATAGCTGTGATGAATTATAAATTTTATACATAAAAGCTGTGCAAATTTCATAAAGCCAGAGCTCACCATTCTAGAGTTTTTTCGATGCTTCTGAAAACAGATTACAGTTTTATTACAAATACAATATTAAAAAAATTCAAAACATTTTTTGTTTGATGTAGAATTATATTTCATTGTATTTTATTAAAATTTACCTGATCATTTGCCAATAATTGTAAAAAAATCAATTGAAAAATAATAATGTATTGGATTGTTTTCGTTTAACGGTTTTTATTTAAATTTTAAATTTCGAACAGAACATCGTTGAATCGTTCCGAATTCAAAACGGCACACCGGCCAATCACTGGTCTCATTCATAAATCGATTTGTTGCCATATCTTCCGTTACGGCGAATGTCTTGAAAAAAACAAAAAGGAAAGTATATTTATGAAACTTAGCAAAAAAAGGAAAACATGTCGGCAGGTAGGTACATCAAATATCACAAAATAACTTATTCTTTTTATAAATATTTTTCATTAGAATAAATAAAAAAAGTCAACTAATAAATAACTGTTCCAAATTACCTGAAATCATTGTGACTATGCATTCTCAATGGGGTATTTACACAAACTATAAATACACTTAAAAATTTATGAAAGTTTTGTTATAAAAAACGACCTAAAACTGCTGGTTCCAACTGGCCACAACGTCATTATTACTTAGAAAACGCCCATGTCTGAGAATACGGCTGTCACCAACGCCATCGAAGTGACGAATAAAAACGAACAAGTCGTTTTTTCGGCAAATCGAAAATGACACATTTTAAATTTGTTATTGACAATTTATTTGTAACGTAAAAATAAAATTAAAAAAAAACTACGCTACGTATTTTTTTCGAAAATTAAAAAAAAAACATTAAAAATGTCAGGTTGAATTGGGGTATGTTGTGAGGTTGAATGGATTGCGGGAGAGAATAAGATAGGGTAGAGGAAGGTGGGGATACACACATATATTCAAATCTAGTCACAAAATACATATAAATCATATTAATTTTTATCATTTGTAAAACTCCATTCAATTATTTTTTTTTAATTTTTCTTTTATGTTTTCATTAATATTACAGGCTGAAGAAAGCGAAATTGCTGTCACGCTTTTCTAAATCCACAGCAAAACTTGTTTAAAAATAAGCTATCAACAAAAAGTCAAAAGTCACTTTGAGCAACGTATAGATTCTGAACAGTGGTCTAACACTGGTCTGAGGCAGTCAACTCTTAGATCAGCAATATCATCAGTTGTAGGCAGACTGATAGAACCTATGCGCAAGCCAAATACTAAGTTTGGTGATCGCGCTTTCGGAGTATCTGGGCCAAAGGCTTGGAATAAACTCCCTCCGGAACTAAGATCCATAACAAGTCCAACAGAATTAACAAAACTCTCACATACCATATTAGAGTCCTTGAATTATACAAAATTCTCTTAAACATGCAGTAGGGTGGGTCATTGATATAATTTCGTTTAGTCATTAGTTTATAAAACGCGTGTTTCCTAACCGCCAAACTTCCGTTCCTTTCCTTCTCGTTGCTTCTTATGTTGTATTTCTTACTCTTGTCGCATCAAACAGACAACGGCCTTTGAAGTCAGGTGACTGGAGAGTTAACATCTGGACAGGTGGGTTTGTTGAACTTTAGGGTGGAAACGAGGAAGAAGAGTCGGTCATTGTATCCGGCAACTGACAATAATATGAACTATTAGGCGGGAAATCCGAATGAATGATACTCGAAGCAGTTAAAAAGAAAAGTGAGCTCTGGTGTCATGAAATTTGTAGGGCAGTTTTTTTTAATACAACCTACCTATTTCATTACACTGTTCATTTATGTTTCGACGCTTTTTATCGTAGAGGTTTTTCAATCATGTGTTTTGATATATCAAATTAGCTGTAAGAAAATATATGATGAAACGCAAGTTTGTATGTTTCATATTTTCAACTGTTTTGTAGTTTTGGATTTCAAACGAAACCGGTTTGTAATTGGAAGCATAAGTTTTATAATAATTATTTTATTATAATTATCTATTGCCTCAAGTTAGAACTTTAGATGTTACGTAAATAGTGTATGAGGGTTGATATAAAATAAGAAGGGGAAGTGAAGGGCAAGGTCGTATGCAACCTGTCGAAAGTCGCAACAGCTGTTTGTAACGTATGTAATAACCTGAATTCACACTCGTACACGAGTCCGACGTGTGTATACGGATGATAATGTTTTGTATGCCGGTGTTTGTGACACCAGTTTTTACGCGCGTTTTGTCAGCTGTTTGGCTGTGTCACTTCATAACAGGTATAATTGTTCGTACCTGGATAATTTAAGAACATTCAAATAATTGAACATATTTTTCAACATTATGTAAGCCTACCTTAATAAAATTTATTTTTAAATTATAGCACAATATTTATCTGATATTCAAAAAAACTACAAATAATATGTTAACTTTACAAAAAAGACGCACATTGTCAGACCTGTTGTTTCTACATACTCTGCTAAATAATAAAATAGATGGTCCCGAATTGCTATCCGTCATTGGTTTAAATGTTCCAACGAGGCGTACCAGGCACACTACTCTTTTTCATATTGAAGTCAACAATACCAATGCAGCAAACAACTCAGTAATTACTCGCGCAATCACAACATACACCCATTACGAAAAATTACTACATTTAGACATCTTTCATGATTCCTTTCTAACATACAAAACTAACTTATTAAATTTCTTAGCATGACATATATCAAAAATATTTTCACATCATTTTTACTTCTATGTATTAACAGTCAATTACAATTCGTGAGCTTATTATAATTCTTGTTTTAAATTCATTTATTATTATCTATCCACACACTTCCTTCCTTTTATAACAATCTCAGGCGAAATTACGTAATGATATTTTATGGACATACGTAATAGGTACTAAAACTATGTAATAACTAAAAACATCTAACTGTATCTTATTGTACTGTGTATGTCTAAACAAATAAATAAATAAATACATATGTTTTTTAATATATTTTATAACTAAATAGTTTAAAACCAAGTCACAATCCGCGTCTGTCTGTCTGTGCGCTTAGTTCTTCTAAACTAAGCAAATGATTTTCATAGCGCCTATGATTTAGAGATTTTTTTCCGGAAGGTTTACATAAACAATACATGCATGTTAAATTTATAGCAAGCAGAGAAAAGCCGAGGTTTTATAATCAAGTCGTAAAAAAATATTTTCGGGCGCTTACATTGCTTACGCTGGCTAAACTTTATGAGATACATCAAAATTATGTACTACGGAATTGTATATCTTTAACAGGCCTATATAAAAGTTTGAATATTAATTTATTTTGTTTTATTTTTATACATATATATATTTAAATTAAAAACAACAAAAAATAATTATAACAGTGATTACCTACCTACGCGTCTACTGTACATGAAAACTAGTAATAGGTAATCACCGGAATCAATAACATGCTGATGATTATTATTTATATTAATATAAATATTACCTGATACGCCGCTGCAGCGTTGGTATAGCTATACGATAAAGAGGGCAGTATACTGCTCGGGTTAAAATATTTAGTCATTTTTTTAGACTGGCACCACTTTGTTCTAATCCTCAAAAACACGGTAATTTTCGCATTTCGCGTTTAGTTTCTAACTTCACTTTTCTTCAGATGACATTTACGATGTCATTGGCCAGGTCTTTTTTGAATTGGCCAATTCAATTATGCGTTCCGTATTTGCTTTTGAAAATCGATATTTAGATTTAAAATGTTTCTCTGATAGTGCTGCTAGTGGGTATTACTGCTTTTTTACATTTTTCAAATACCGATTGTTAATAAATGCGCCTTAATACGATAGTAAAAGGTAATACGTAATACGATTTTATACCTGAGGATCGGGCGGTTTAAAAATCTGTCAACTTATAATACTGTCATATTACGCTCGGTATACGCACCGTTTTTATGAAAAATAATCTTAAGGCGATGCAATAAGTAGTAATGCAAAATCATGTGTTTTTGGTTTGAAAATTTTGTTTCAGATGCTTTAATTCAATACTGCGAGTAGAATACATTCTGGCCTTTGAAATAATCGAGTATTTTTAAGACAAGTCTTTTTATAAGCCCAGAAAAAAATAATGTATAAGGCCCATGAAAACTGCTTTAAAGCTTAAAATCTCCTACTTAAGAACCCATTTTCGGTTATGGTTTTATTGTATAATGTGGCGAATTAAGGTATTTATAAAATGATCGTAAAAAATTTAAATATTTGTGCCTGATCATCCACAAAATAAAATAAAAGGCACTTTTGGCCATGTTTTTTCTTGCATAAATCAAATTAGACGAATGGTGTTAAGCGGGAATTTAAGCCTTATTCGTCATGTACGTAAGGTGTGTTATTGATAGCGGCTGGATTCAAAACATTGCACGACGTAGTGCATCGCTTTAACATGTTCATATTCAGATACTGGGTATAAAAGCTACCATTAACAGGTGCAGGAGCAAAAGCGTGCCTGGGAAGATGTAACAGGTGTCTTACCTTCACCGGCAGGTAAAAGACTGATTACTGTGTGAAACCGTTGGTAGAAGGTATTTCATAAAAGGGAAGTAAATCGTGGTGGGATTAATTCGGATAAATTTATTTTTATAAATTTCCGTTGTAAGATATGTGTAGTGTAAGTCTCATCTCAAAATAGTATAAAATGTTTGTGAGCTTACTTCTTCTATGCTGAACAACGGATTTTGATAGGATTTCCACTATTATTTAGAAAAATTCTTCCGGAAGATTTTTGTAGATATATAATTCATGCAGTTGCAATTCAGTATTTGTAAAAAGTAGAGAAACGTCGAGTAACACAGGGTACACGTCAGCTATTACTAAAATAAAGTCGCTATCGGCGTCTGTCAGTTTGTTCGCTTAGTTCTTCTAAACAAAGTAACGGATTTCGATAAGATTTTCATTATCATTTAGAGATTTTCTTTCGAAAGGTTTAAATATATATAAAACATGCATATTATATTTATTGAAAGTAGAGATAAATCGCGTAATGCCGGGTACACATCAGATAGTTCTATAATAAAATAATCTTATGCTCAATTGTTTCGCAGAAATCTGCGTTGGACAAAGATATCGAATGGATATTCAGGGCCATTTTTTTTCACAGTTAAAATGTTTACACAGAGACACACCACTAGAATTTTTTTTTAGGTGAAATTATGTAGAGTAAAATCAACTGTCCCTTTCTTAGCCTCGTTCTTAATGCGTGCATCAGTTTGCATCGCAATGCAATCTGCGAAATTGCTGGTAGCGATGTGGTGGTTTGAATATGCTACGTGTTGTCCGATGAGATCTGCTTTTGTGAGGTGACCATGTTTTAGTTCAGAGTTCAGGGAAAAAAATTGTTTTGGTCACAATTGTTGATAAATACATATTGGAAGTGGAAATTAACCCACATCTCGTCATCCGATCGCGCTAAAACTCAGCAGATAGACTTTTTATCGATGACAATGCATTCTGTCAAATATGTGGCAATCGCACACGCGGACACGCACGCATTTTTCTGAAATTGGATGACATTTATGTTATTATTTTAATGAAAAATTTTATTTTTAATTGTCAAGTCTCTGACAGCCCTGAATTTTTGAAGCTACTTTGCCATACCCGCCGGCCATAGTGGCCAAGTGGAGATAAATTTGATTGTAACAATAAACTCACTACTATTTGCGCTATTATAATACATATTTCACTAGATTATATCTGTTGGCAAGTCACCTTTTCTGTATATTTTATCCTGTTTAAATGAAGTGTTTTCTATTATTGTAGCATTCTATGCCTTAAGAAAATTTCAGCTGTACCTATCACATTTAATGTCGTTTTGTATACATATTGTTGTGTTCTTAAATGTAATACTAATATTCGCCTATATGTACCACTGTGTACAATCTCATGTATCACATTTTATATTTAATAAATAAATAAATAAATTATCGCAGTTAATATACAAAATAAATGCTAGTCCTACCCAATCGGGATTCGGCTCAGATATTAGTGCGGTTGACTCCAGTCCCTGGGGAGGTAGGCTTAATCCTCACACAAACCAAATATTATGTGTTTTTAAATAAATGTAGTAATAAAAATATATGCATATCAATTATTGTAAAAAAAAGTTACGGGTTGATGTAAAAAAAATATTTTCAAATATCAAAAATAAATACACAATTAATGTTAATTATTTAAAGCAGTGTAGTACAGAGTTGTAATAGTATTGAAAATTATTAAAAACACGTTTTGTTCTGTTATTTACCATGTTATAGTTATGAAAAATTCAACGTGTATCTTTAAATGCAACGTAAGCATTTTTCGAAAGATTTTTGCTCAATTTCAAACGAGTCGTATTTTATTTAATTATAATATTCGTATTTACATAATATCTCCCTTTCAAATCATCCCTTTGGAGGATATTCCAGTTTAATACCAGTCGAACAGGCACGCAATATTCACTTTTCGTTTGTATTGTCAATGTGCAAATGTCCAACTAGGTCCATCAAAATGTATTATATTATAAATTTATGTGTGCAGTCGCGAATATTTAGTTTTCATTGAAAAATCATTTGTATTTATATTCCACCATGATAAATAAATAAAATACATAAGTTTTACCAAGAAACACTCGGAAAAAATGAGTAATGCTGATTTATTGAAAATTATTAGTCATCCTGTTAAAAACGGGACTGTAAGCCGCTTCCTGATAAAGTGTCGATAAATTCGTAATAATATCGGAACACGTGTTCATCCACCTGGGTTGGTCTTTATAATATAACAGGACGAAATACAAACGTGTGACGACGTTTTTTAACACGTGTTCGGACTTAAAATTACTTAATTTCTTATAAGGTAGTTTTCTTCGTGCATGGTCACCTTCTTTGGATGGCCGCAAAAGTCTGTCTCATGGAAAGTTATATTTCGATTAACGACCACACTTAGCTATAGACCCTATTTCCAATACTTGTGGATTACTGGAAAAAGTGTTAAGCGGGAACCTACATACAACGTCAGTAGGAGAGTTGACCAACTTATCATATCAGTCATTTTTATTTACAACATGTATATTCTTACTTATAAATATTCCCTAATACGCCGCTGCTGCGTTGGTATAGCTATACGAGAAAGAGGGCGGTATACTGCTCGTGTTAAAATCTTTACTCACAATAATAAGAGCTGCAAAAGATTTCAATAATTTAGGAACATTTATTATGCTATATAAAACCCTTGTCAGATGCCAACTTGAGTATAACTCTACGTCTCCATTTTTCAATATTCATTCAGATAACATTGAAAAGATTCAACGGAAGTTTCTAAGGTTTGTAAATTATAAATTGCATATTCCTATACAAAACATAAATTACAATTACCTCTTGGATAAAATGTCTCTATTGAAACTTTCAGAAAGAACAAGCACAGATTTAATACTGTTACAAAGAATACTACATTTTAAAATTGACTGTCCCGAATTACTTCAATGTATCAATTTCCATTTTCCCAAAAAATCATGCCGACATTTCTTACCTTTTTACTTCAATAACACCAGAACACTAGCTTACCAAAATTCACCGATTCGGAGACTTCCCAATCTCGGAAACAAATATTCTGATCTGGGTGATATATTTCATTTGAAAACTAATCAGTATAAATGTTGTATATTCTATCACTTGTATTCTTCTAGACACAAATAGACCTATGTACCCATATAACTTCTCCGCTTCTACTATTTTGTTTTGTTGAATCTTTTAAATTCAATTATATGCGTGAAGATTCATTTTTGCCATTATGTTTACATTCTTCTTTATTGTATTAATTTTTAAGTGTTTACTCTGATACAAAATGATTGTATTTTTTTTAAGAAAAGCCCACTAGGGCGTGAAATAAATAAATAATAAATAAATATTCGTGCGAGATTTTTTTTAGACTGGCTTGTTCCAATCCTCAAAAACACGGTCATTTTCACATTTCGAGTTTAGTTGCTAACTTCACGTTTCTTCACGCCACTGACCCGGTCCGTTTTGAATTGCATCGAAATCTGGGCAATTCAATTATGTGTTCCGTATTTGCTTTTGAAAATCGATATTTCGATTTAAAATATTCCTCTAATAATGCTGCCAATGGGTATTACTGCTTTTTTTACATTTTCATTGCGCGACCGAGGATCGGGTGGTTTAAAAATATGTCAACTTGTAATACTATCGTATTACGCTCGGTATACGCGGCGCGTGATTATGAGTAACGTTTTCTAATAAACCATTCTTATTCCCCCGTATTATCTATTATGAATGAGACGATTAATGTGTGTTTATCTTTTATACCATTTTAAAACATAACGTAAGGTATCCGGATAAATTATAAATTTATTTTTAGCAACGGATTTTGAAAAATAAGTGAAAACCTAATAAGAAACTATATACTATGCTAAGTAGGTATTTGCATTGATCTAAACTTTCGCGATCCACAAAATTTTGTAAATCTCTCGACCACAAATCCGGAGGTCACGGTTTTGAATCCCGGCATGCGCAAGTAAATTTTATTTAACCATATTATGTTGTTATTTCACATTTAATTCATATAAATTAATATGTATTGTACGAACCTACTTGCAGAGTTGTAGGTACTTTCAGTATCGCCCTGTTGAAATAACATCATTCAGAATTGAAAAGTTGCTTGAAATGGCTTTAGCAGAGTTTGGTGACCGGATCTTAATAGTCAGGTACTTCCCCACCTTCTTATAACCATTCTCCTTCCACTCCCCACTTTCTTTTGCCTTACAACATATGCCGATTCCGGATGCCATAGTCTCACTGGCTCCGGATGGTAAGGAGCAGTTTGGCAATATGAACACAAAAATCATCGGACAAAGGTACCTATATTACTTTAAAATTATTACCTATTCATATTTTTAACTACACGATTTTCAATACGTTTCCTAAATTTGCGTAAAAACGTCTTTCATTTGCCACTTGGTATAATACATGTGCTTTTGCTTAGGTTTCTTTTTAGAGCACCCCAAGATCTACACGACGACGCACGAGTAACTCATGTAACCCTTTCCGTTGCGGATTAGTAACTGATTCTTTGATCTCGCTGAGTAAATTTCGAGGAATCTGACCCCCTTACTCGCGCGATTACGTAAGCGCACTAACAAGCGACAGACGATGGTCTATTTTTAGAATAAACACGCCATTTGGCGCCACAACCCTTGGGCCACGAGATATATGTATTTTAATATTTGGCGAAAACAAAAGCGTTTCATCGCTAACTCTATGGGAAACTTATAAAGTCATAACGGTGCATGCACTTGAACCTATAAGCATTATTCTTCCGAAGCAACTAGGCACTCTACACGAGATTTGTATAGTGTTCCTAGCTAGTTCCGTGTACCTTTGATACTTACTTGGGATGCTGAGTATAGTCATTTGTTGAGATCTGGATGATCTCCTTAGAGATAAGCAAAATTTACATCTCGGCATGTCTCACGACAACTATCAGGACGATTTTGCTAGTTCAGCTTTATTTTATTAATATTTTTAAACATATTTATTATTTCATCGAAGGAAGCAAATACTTTAAGGCGATGCCATACGTGGTAATGCAAAATCAAGTGTTTTTGGTTTGAAAATTTGGTCGCTTAGAAATGTTTCAGATGCTTTAATTAAATACTGCGAGTAGAATACATCTTGGCCTTTGAAATAATCGAGTATTTTTTAGATAAGTCTTTTTATAAGCCCAGAAAAAATAATGTAAAGGCATATGAAAACTGCTTTAAACTTCAAAATCTCCTACTTACGAACCCATTTTCGGTTATGATTTTATTGTATAGTGTGGCAAATTAAGATATTTATAAAATGATCGAAAAAAAATTAAATATTTATGCCTGAACATCCACAAAATAAGGCACTTTTTGGCCATGTTTTTTTCTGGCATAAATCAAAACAGGCGGTACCTATGTGTTAAGCGGGAATTTAAACCTTATCGCCATCTACGTAAGGGTTGTTATTAAAAGCGGCTCAATTTAAAATACGATACTACACGACGTAGTGCATCGCCTTAAATGAAGAACACGCTTTTTAATTTGTAGTACACCACATTTAATGAATCAATACATGACAGCCAACCAGGTTTCGGTTATCTGAAGTCTAAAGCATTAGGGTGATGCATTCTTACATAAATCAAAAGTGTAAAGCGGGAATATCAACCTTATCACCGTCTAATAAAAAAATCGAGACCCTGTATGAGGGTCTCCGTCAAAGATATAATATCTTTGGTCTCCATAGTCGACGGGTAAGGCTTTCTACTAGCAAACCGAAGATCGCGGCTTCAAATCCCAGCGTGCGCAACTAAATTTTATTTGATTACTTTGAGTTATCTCACAATTTATTAATTTAAAAAATATACAGAATACTTGCAGTACGTTCCAGAGTGGAAGATATTTTCAGTATCGTCTTGTTGTAAGACCACCATTCAGAATTGAAACACCAGATCTACATAGACTGGTACCCCCCCACCTTTATCTTTCCCATCTCCTTCCCCTCGTCACAACCGTATAGGTTTAGTCTCACTGGCTCCAAACGGTTGGGATCAGATGAGACTCTTGAGTAAGAAAACATTTCAAGATGCCAGCTCACCGTCGAACACCTTTTTTTCTCAGCACAAACATTTTATGTTTTAAAGTTGAAAATTTTATTTAAAAGTCGACATCACAAAATATTGAGATCAACAGTGTTAATTTAATCTTTAACCCATCGAGTAGTTAGTAAAGTATTCTCTGTAGATAAATCTTTATATTTTGTGTTATTTATTCAAGTACAGCGCTGCCTGGGGGATGGATTACCTCTGAAGTACAATAGCGATGCTTGGGCCATACAATTTAATAGAGTAACGTCAGTAGAAAGGGCTCCGCTGAAATATTATAGAAACTTTGGATACTTTGTTATATTTCAAATTATAACACCAATGAAGATAAACACTTGCATTGTTTGTGGTGACCGGAGAAATCATCAAAATGATAATTCATCATATCTTTAAAAAGTTATATAAAATCATGGAAAATGATGAAACAAAAACTGGGTTAAGTAGTTTGGTTAGGTTAGGTTTAAATTTCATCGTTTCTAATGACTTTATATTACTTTTTAAAGGTGTGTTGAATTGTCACTGTGTTGAGTTATCATGGAACCTGAATAAACTATTACATCATTCGTACATTGACCGCTAATTAGCAGACATTGAAATAACCAAACTCTGCACAGAATAGCAAAGTTCGCTCAAGTAAGATAAAGGTTTGCAACTATGTATATCGTGGGACTTTTCACGCAGGATCTGAATGTTCATGCGATGCAAAAATGAGTGAGACGGGTAAATTATAACACATTTGTAAAAGAGTTTAACTATACAGTGTAACATTTTTATAAACAAGCTTGAACTTTTTATCTACGCGATTTTTGATTTGCAGTTAAGTTTCAACACAGCCAGCAATTTGCGCGCTATTTTAAAAAGGACAAGTAATTAGTAAGCAGATTTTATTATCAAGAACGGAATAGTGATATTACAGTGAAAGTTTGTCGGTTTATTATCAGATTCATTTTTTGACAAATCACAGAAAGGTAGACGGTCACGCCGCCTCCCGCGCTCTGCAAACTTGGTTTGTTCTTGAAATTTTAATGACCGTCGGTTAAGGGTTTTCTGTGGGGCTCACAAACAGATCTTCAATTTTACGATTTAGTTTGCCATGAGTCTAAAAGGCCTTACACACCTGCAATCGGAGACAATATCGGAGCAGTGGTGAGGAGCACCTTAGATCGCTGCTTTGATCACCGCGCAAATCTTCGAAATCGGGACCGATATCAGGTCGGTTAGCATTTAGACGCCCATTTTTCCCCCACCACCACTCTTCCTAAATCGCCTCTGATTGAAGGGAGGTATGTAAGGCCTTTAATTATAAACAAGGCATGCAATTACTTAAATAAAATCAGTTATAATAATGTCCACGAAAAACAAATAATAACGTGACCTTTTCTGCATGTCACCAATGAATTAGTTTGTCAAGACCATCGTATTTACGCCTATCATCAGTTAGCTAATTATTATAATAGTGTGGCGATAGGTCACGGAACGGCGGGTAGGGGCACTGAGAGGAACGTGTGTACTGTAGCACAGCTGTTAGAGTGTTTCCTGATATGCATGGAGAGGCGCGGTGGAACAAGTGTTTTGGGTTTTATTCACAATGATAATTCGTTTGGTTCACACAATACTGCATTTTGTGTGCATCTAATACGAAGAGCTGTATTCGTGTTCAAATTAACAACACATTTCATAACCTTACTACTATGCCACGAACGATATCATTCCCATTTCTAATAGTTTTGTTACCAGTAAATACGTGACGTTCTATCCTGTCAGCTTAAACCGTAGAAAAATGGCATAATAGTTAGTTAGATTCTATAAAAAGATGTTGATTTTTCATTCAACACTTTCCCAAAATAACAATAAGTGTTCAGATCAGAGTTCCACACGAGAAGTCATCTGTTAGACTATGGTTCATGGCTCATGGCTCCAAGGTGCTATGGTTCCTTGGTTTTGGCTTTAGTACCGTTGCCGAGGAACCCGCACACTGTGACGGAACATGCGGCCTTCACGGGGTTAAAACATGTTCCTTTGAATGCACAGGGTTTGTTTGCACCAGTGGGCAAAGTCAACTAATGAGTAATCTTTATTTTCTCGTATACGGAATCTCTAGGATTCTGTATACAAGAAAATAAAGACAGTATTCGTGTCTGTCTGTATGTGTGCTTAGTTCTTCTAAACTACGCAACGGATTTTAATAAAATTTTCGCTATCATTTAGACAATTTATTCCGGAATTTTTATGTATTTATAATTCATGTAAATTTTATTTATAGAGAGTAAAAAGAATTTTTTTTAATTAAGACGAAAAATTTTTTTTGGGGTCTTACATTGCTAAAGCTGGCTATACCTTATGAGATACATCAAAATGTACTGTGGAATTGTATATCTTGAACAGGCCTACAGAAAAGTACAATTTAGTATTTGTCTATCTCCTAAGAATAATCCCCAGCAAACGCCGGGGACACGTCAGCTAGTAACCTAGTAAATGGCCGAATGATTAGAGTAATAAAATAATTAGGCCTCATTGTCCGAGTAGTTAGAGCCGTTGTCCCAGTAAGACAGAGATCATGGATTCGGATCCCAGTTGATACCGTTACATTTTTTTCTGTGTCTTGTTCTGTTTCATTTTTCATTTAGATTTATAAGCACTATCTTCTTCTTCAATAATAAACTTTGTTTAGACAACTATTAAATAAAAATTACATGTTCCAAACCCATTGGATGGCCATTTTTCACAAAAACGGCGCTATAAAAATCATGCGAACATAATTATTATTATTAATATATTCACGGAGAAAACATACCGATTTGAATTTAAAATCTTTTTTCTGTTAAAAACGGGACCAGAGGGTTTTAATAAAATTAATTATATAACTAATTTCAAAGAAATAATGGTACACCACGAATATGTTATGAGGAAGTCGGAACACGTGTTCTTCAAAACAATAATAATTTTGCATCTCGTCGATTACATTTATTCGGACAAGCCTGTCTGCGTTGAACACGTGTTCAGATATATTCTGAATGATTCGTATTTTATTTTTAACTGTATTTTGATTTTTAAAAAAGCGGTACTAATTTTTCTCCACGTAGTATACCTACATATATAGTTGTCTTACAAACAAAACACAACAATCATGTCTAATTATTCAATTATAACTACGGAACTGACCCAAGAAAACGAAAGTTACTCACTTCAAGAAGAGGTTTCCTGGCTTCGTAGTCCAATGGTTAACGTGTGAACCTGCCATGCCATGGTTCGAATCCCGTCATGGTTGTTAGTCACATACAGCCTGCACAACATCCAACTATACTCAGGTCACTAGAGCACCTTTGTTAATGTTAACATTAACATTTGCAACAATAACAATAGTTAAAAATGCAAAAATAAAATAAATCAATTTAGTACAACTTATCTTATTGGATATGGCATTTTTTAACTCTGGTTCAATGAACTCGGATTTGATTTAAATTTGAGTGTCATTTTTAAAATTAGAACTGATTTATTTTAATTTAATTTTAATTAAAAAAGAAAGTCAAACATTCGCAGGTTACGAATAACCTGACAATATTTGAAAATCTCCTACTACCACCACAGTAAGCTGAAAATGTTGGTTGTGTTGTGATGGAGGACTTAGCCAGCCGAGGAATTGAACACACTACGCCTGGGTGGGACCCAAACGCAATGTCCACTCGGCCATCGATAGGATTAAGAATTCAGACTATCCCATGATTTTTCACGAGTCTGCGCTAGTAAATCAATAAAATTATAGAATTTAATGTTTAAAACGGGGAATGGGAGATGAAACAAAACAACATGATAAAATAATATGTTAGGTTATGTTACGTTAGATTAGGTCAGGTTATTTCCTTCACTGTTCTGTTTTGTCTTGGAAACGTTCTAGACCTGTTGTCGCGTGCTGTCACGATTTGGCTCGATCTTTTAAACATACGACCTCCATGGATGTTTCGAAACCAATGATAGAAATGACGCTGCTAACTGAAAATAGATTTAAAAACTGCGGAGAGAAAGAACTTATTTTTATACGTTTACGTCCATTAAACAAACAGTTGTCGTAAACTGTCAGAATTTTTTCAGTGTAACAAAATAACTATGCAAATATTATGACATACAAGGAAATTATCATAAAAGGACAACATTTTTGGGTTCGTTAAATTGGTATTTACATGAACACTATGCACATGCCTTTTTAAATACCTAGGAACTAACTTATTTCTCCGTGAATACTGTAGGTACATGATATGTCATGTTCGTAATAAACATTTGACAGCTGCTGTCATTACAGTGTCAAAATTTTGGCGCGAAAACGCGAGGACATATCTGCCACCAAATATCTTTTTTAACGATTCCTTGTCGTTAAACAGGTTAAGTTAGGTTAGGTTAACGATAAACGTTCAACAGCTGTTTTTAAAGGTTCCACGATAATTCAACACACCTTAAAGTAATATAAAGTCATTAGCGACAAAAAAATTAACTTATAGACCTAACCTACACGGAGAAAAATAAGTACGGCTGATTTATTGAAATCCCTTTAAAAACGTGATTGCTCTCCATTTCCTGATAAAATATTAGTCCATTCAGAATATATGGGTACATGTGTTCATGAAGAAGTCCTTCCCTGATAAATATAATATCGAAATATTACAATATAAAAAAATTATGAACACTTGTTCCGACATTCTAATAACATATTCGTGTTTTACCGACAGTTTGTTAGAAAACCTGTCAATTGAATCATTTAAGGCCTGCAATCCCGTTTATAACAGGAATACGAATAATTTAACCAGAATTTTAATAAATTAGTAATATTTTATATATCAGTAATATCACTAACTCCGTTTCCGTAACCTATTTATCCTAGTTTTTTTATCACTTTATATAACTTTTTAAAGGTGTGTTGAATTTTCATTTTGATGAGTTATCCGGTAACCATTTTTAAAGTTGATTACCTAGTTAAAATTTGGCGCGAAGATCTGTACAAAAAAGCGGAAACATTAAAGTTAGGGTCACAATCGTAATTTAAAATTATCGTTCTTTTTAAAGTAATAATTATATAAAGAAGGAATAAAATTAAAAGTAAATAATAACATGTATTATGATTGTTCGATTTGAAAGTAAAATTTTCAAAAAGATGGTCGGCCTAACGGCCGTTAGCGTTCGCGGGTTAATTTGAAAATTCGTTATTATTCTCGTACTTAAAATGCCGATTCCGTTTGATAAGGAAATGTAACGAAACACTTGTTGGGGGGAAGTAAATTCTCTCAAAAGTGTTTCTCAAAATGTTGGCATTCAGATACCAAAGATTATCTAAATAAATAATCATTAATGCAAGAAGAAAAATGAGTACTGTTCATTTAATACAATCCTGCTTATAGCGGAATTGTAGGCTGTTTCCTAATAAATTTTTCACACAAATATAATATATCGGAACACGTGTTAATGCATCTTGCTCGTCGTGTTAATATACAATGACGAAATGAGAAAAAATTAGAATTTTTACGAACACGTGTTCTGACGTCGCGATAACACATTCGTGTTTTACTGAAAGTTTATTAGGAAAACTATGAATTCATTCCTTAAGGGCCTGCAATCCTAATTCTTAATAAATTGGCAATATTGTATATCAGTAAGTTTTCAGCATATTAATAATTTATTTATGTATAAATTCACGCCCAGCTGGACTTTTACATGTTATTTTCTTATTTTTTTACAAAGAACACAACAAAATCAAACAGAAAACAAAATCAAAGTAAAATCAAAAAGAAAATAGAAGACATAATAAAACTCAACCTCTTAAACAAAAACAATGTCAAAACGAAATAAAGTGGAAACTAGACACTCCACTATGCAAGATGGAAAAATATAATGGAAAATTACAAAACTTTGGTACGTTAAACAAAACTACTTAATTACTACAGTTAAATTATAATATGTGATATATTCTTCTTTCTGAAATAAATTGGGTAATGATTTGTTTATATTCGGTGAATGATGTGTTGAATATATCAACAACATCTTTATAATCATATATAATAATAATATTTGGATGATTTGTACAAATATATAATACGTTTCTGCAATCATCTATGTAATTACTATAGACTAGTCAAACTATTACCAATTTATGTCTAACAGATTGCATTCGATTCGTCGATCACTACTACAAAGATATAAGTTCAATGCATTTGATTGATGAACGTGCTAAAATTTTCATACGTTAATATTCTTACTTATCTATATTTTGTACAGGCCGATAATATACACTACAATACTGACCTGTTAGGTCACTTCAGATTAACACTGTATATTGTTAATTAGAGAAATTTAGATACGGTTCGCACGAACAGGATATAATTGGACTTTCCAGGACAGTGACAGCATATTAATATTCTGTTCAAATAAAATATTCTCTGTTATTATAACATTCTAGGCTTTGATAGAATTTACTTTATATTAATTACCATTCATTATCATAAACACCTCATACCTCCATTTATGTCAGGTTTTATACAAACCTAGTATTCATTCAACTACTTCTACACTAGTTGATATTTCTTTTAATTATGTATTGTTTAACTGCACTTCTATTAACAACTGTATCACTTGCAAGAATATTTTTGTGTACACATTACTTGTTCTGTAATCACTCTATTGTAAAAGCCATTTTATGGCGTTTAAATAAATAAATAAATAAAAGCAAGCCTAAAAAAACAGCGCTCTGTTGGACGTATAAGCAAAACGCGCTTTTGTTTCTCTATCTGCACAGGCAGACTGAGCTACAGCAACGCGTGGCGGGATACAGTCAGACTAATAATAAATAATTTTAAAAAATATATATTTTAAGAAAATGATATTCCCACAGTTTAAAAACCTTCGTCTTCAAGGGTTGAGTAGGAAGTAGGAACTAAGAATTAACGGAAGAAATAATCCGTTGGAAGTAGAAGACGGTAGAACCTAACAGGTGGTTAGTTCGGTAACCTCTCTGCCTAACCCGGCGAGTACCTGTCCCGCGGTGGTGGTGGCACACTTCTCAGGAAGGGTCGATTTTTTGTGACGTTAGTGTAATGATGTTTATCAAACAATCTTCTTAGAGTCATTGGAACTTAAGACAGGGTGGTCGAAAAGAATTTATTTTTTTTTACTCCTAAAAAGTAATTAAGAATCTAATGTTAGGGCAAGGATGTGAATTCTAGAGTACATTACAATTGGGTACATATATATTTTTTTGAAATAATATTAATTTATTCTAATAAATTCTCGTTTCACTTGATCGTGCCTGTCATCCTCGGTCGTCCTCGATGTCTTCAACCAGTCATACATTCTACTCCACATCTTTCTTCTTTCATTACTTACATTTCATTTTACCACAAATAATGATTTGATTTGTTTCTTTCTAGAGCATCATTATGTTGACTTTCATTCGACTTCGTATCTAATTACATTAATCAATAAATTTTGATTAATCTTTATAACGAATCGGTGTACATTATGAATACCAAAAAATATTCTTTAGATAAATTGTAGGTTTTCCGATCGTTTCGTTTGAGTAGAATAAAAATAAAAAATAAATTACTCATAAAATATAAATGAAAATTACTAAAAAAAATTTTTTTTCAACAGAAATGTATGAACGCGTAAAGGAAACAACTTACAAAAAATACAATATTATAGCTAAGATTAAAACCGTTTAAAAGAAAACCAGTTTTGTGCTTGAAATCGAACGTTTCTAGAGTCCGTTTGTCAAGCGATTTTAATGCCTATTACCTACAATATAAGGTATACTAAGAATATACATATTTTTGGCTTGTAGCTTCCTTTTAAGTCTTTCTCGAGAGTCTTCCACTATTCAAATCACTACTCTATAAGACACTAATAAGAACAATGTTTAAAATTTTCAGCAAAATTAGATTAATGGTATAGGAACGCATACGAGACATATAGATTACAATACTTAAATATCCCACTAGAAGACTTACAATATCATTTTTTATTAAATACTTTAAAAATGCACACATTGGAAAACAGGCGTAAAATAAACGACTTAACTTTTTTATTCTAAATTCTAAACTCTAAATTCGACTGTTGCGAACTTCTGCAACTCATAAACTTACGAATACCTACAATAACAACACGACAAAATACACTATTCCAATGCAACACACATAAGCGCAATTACATTGCGAACTTCCCAATACAACGGTTTCACACTATGGGAAACCAACACTTAGGTGATGTCGATATATTTTATATTAACTTTGCGAATTTTGTGGATTACGTAAAAGACTTATTTAAACACTATTCCTAAATGGAGTTATATTTTTGTAAGCCATTCAAATCGCTGTATTTTTTAATTTATGTTCTTTTATTTTTAATTGTAAATTGTACCTACATGTAAAAGCCTTCTGGGCGTTAAATAAATGAATAAAATAAATAAATACTTGACGATATACACAATTTTTTTTTTTAATGTAACACCTAACAAAATTAAAAATTATTTTGAGTCATCCAGTAAGCTACCTGTTTGACGTATTAATGCATAAATAAACCCCCTCGGAGAATTGCACCGCCTGCCCTCGCAGAGCGTTTATAAAGGGTGCAACGCACCGGCAGCAAAGGCATCACGGCGACAGGGCAATACTGACAGCAGGTGGATAGGCAGGTGTCGGGTTACAATGCTATTCGTTTAATGGAAGGTTAATGCATCTTCTAGTTCATGACCTGCAAAAACTATTGTGTTGCAGCAATTAATAAATTTCAAAAATAATGATGAGAAAAATACTATTAATTTCAACCAGTCAAGATAAACTAACCTAACCATCACGCTGTTTCTCGGCAGAGGTAGGCAGGGAGGATGGACAACTTGCGCCAAAAAATATGAGTAATTATTGAAAAGAATATTAGCCATTTTTAACGAAAATTTGAAACAGAAATATCAAAAAAAGATTTTCTAATTTTTCAGCTCCGAATTATCTTTAATAATTAAAAAATGAGGTTTTACCCATTAAGTTTTTCCAAAAATAAAAAAATAAAATAAGTGATTCGATTGTAATCGATGATGTATGCATTTTCTCTTCGGGATATCAAAGATGATACGCAAAATTTCCAATTATAGCTCTGTATTTAGTGTGAAAAGGAGAAATTAATCTAAAATAACCTAACCTAACCTAACCCAACCCGTAAATAAGATAATACTAAGATACATCTATTTTTTATATGTTTTTTATAACATGAAATAAAAATAATGATTTTACTGATGATTGAACCAAAACCTCCTAGATCACAAGGCCGAGACACTGAAACAAATTAGCCTCTTAACTTGTATGAGAATATTATTAAATTAACTAAAACATTTTAAGATATTTTAATAAACATACTAACTTGTATGAGTTATTTTATTAAATTAACTAAAAAATTTAAAGATGTTTTAATAAATAAGAATAAATTTAAAATAAAACTTAAAATTAATATTTTTTGTAAAATGTTATACAAATCTGTACTTTATTTATCAATGTTATCGATTATTTTCTAATCATCCAACTATATTATAAACTTATAAACTACCCTTCCCATTTTTTCTACCTTACAACTCATGTGGTGATCTGTCTTTTTATTACTACTATCTGGCTGTTATTTACTTTACCGGTTTTGTTTTATATTAAGTGCTTATATGAACTAAATTTGTCAATTTGACTGGCCTAAAACAGGATCCATTCCTAGTTGGCTAGTCAAAGTTTCCGAATGTTTTATTGTATGATTTTTATGTGAAATAAATTTATTATTATTATTGTTATTATAGATAGAAGGCTGCTTTGAAAGAGTTTCCCGGCCTTGTGTTCTAGGAGGTTTTGATTGAACCCCCACTATTGACTAATACATAAATGTTACCCCCACCCATGAACTGGAGTCGATAACTCCGATTTCAAAGAAATACGTATATGTCCTCGTGGGGTGTATCTGATTGGCACCAAAAATTAATACAATGCATTGTCACAGACAACGAGTGTATCCGCCGAGTTTCAGCTCTATCAGATGTCGCAAAGTGGGTTAATTTCCCCTTCCAAGATTTGCATTCATTCATTAGGTACCGAAAACAAAAGTTAAATTTAAAAAGATGTTTTCAAAAAGTAGTGACATTCTAGATACTATTTTTTTTTATTTAATATTTAAAACTTGAATAAATATACGTTGTTTATTAAATTACAATCTCATTCTATATTTCACTGCATAATTTTTTTTTTTTAAATCGGTCTTCAAAAAATGTTAGTCAAATAGTCGAATGGTTAGCTTATCGGGGTACAATTACAAAGTTAGAGATCTAAGGTTAAATAAAGCAAACGTCCTACTCATAATCGCGGTATAAATATTATACCGGCACATAATATCGGGATAGTGGAAAACATTACTCATAATCGCTAGTAGCCGTATTAGTAGCTGTCAGCTTTTTATCGGCTAGCCCCTTAGTGTGGCGTCAGGAAAGCAAAGTTTTTTGGCAAATATCGATCTGTCGCTTAGTGAAAATATTTAAAAAAAACAGTAATACCTATTTGCAGCACTATTAGAGTGATATTTTAAAACACAATATCGATTTACCAAATTAAATACGGAACGAATAATCGAATTGGCCGGATTTGGAACCGAATGTCATCTGAAGAAACGTAAAGTTAGCAATAAAACGCGAAATGCAAAGACCTTGTTTTTGAGGTTTGGAACAAATTCGAAAAATATATGGAATGAATATTATTAAAATTAACGATTTTAACTTGAGCATTATACGCCCTCTTCATCGTATATAAAGGGTATTCCAATAAGAGGTGTTATGTGTATTTAATTCCGGCCATAAAATGATTTTTTATGGCCGGAATTGGATGGTATTGATCTGGACAACGTTTACTTTCAACAAGACGGCGCTACGTGCCACACAAGCAACGAAACAATTGATCTTTTACGGGAAAAGTTTCCGGACCGTGTTATCTCTCGAAGAGGTGATCACAATTGGCCACGGAGATCTTGTGATTTAACACCTTGCGACTTCTTCCTTTGGGGCCACGTGAAAGAGAAGGTCTACGCTAACAGCCCAGCGTCGATTTAAAACCTCAAAGATGGAATTCGTGAGGCTATCAAGGACATAAGGCAGCCACTTTGCGATTTGGCTATGGAAAATTTCATGAAAAGGATATGGTCCTGTAGGCGTGGTCGTGGTTGTCATTTGACTGATGTTATTTTTCACTATTAACGGCATACCTTCCTCTTTATAATGAAATAAACATTCGATCATTTATATTAAAAAATAGCATTTTTCTTTGAATATTAAAATAACACCTCTTATTGATAGCTATACTAACGCTGCAGCGGCGTATTAGAGAATCTTTGTAAAACGGTATGTGTTTTTCGCAATAATTAATATTCTTTACTACATTATTGACTTATTCCATAATATAATGTAGGCATTATTTAAGCGGAATGCACATTACATAAATTTTATGTGTGGGTATTATATCAATGGCACTTCTTTATATACTAGACCAGCTACGCCAATGACCACAAAATTAAACTAATTTCACATTATGTGGTCACTTGCAAGACCTTGAGAAGTTGATATCTTGTTTGGTGGGAAAGCGCTTCGGCTTCCGTGCTGCATTCATCCTCGGAACCTACACACATATCACGTATTTAATTCAAGACACGCGTGATGTCTAGTGTTTTTGCGCATATTTTTTTGTCGATGTCTGGGTATTTAGAATCGGAAGATCGATAAAACTTAATAACAATGCGAAATTGACGAAATTCGTCATCTGTGGTCATTCCACTTCCAAAATACGTATTCATTCATTACCGAAAACAAAAAGTACAGGAAAAAATAACCGTAAAAAATAAGTTACAAATTATTATAATATTTACGAAATTATTAGGAAATCATGAAAATTTCAACAGAACTGATTTTATTTCCAAACACATGAAACCTTTGGACTGGGTAAATAAAAAAAAATAAACAAAGAACAACTATGGAAATCTCATGTTACAACTTTATACTCGGAATGTATAGTTAAGAAATATAGATTTTTAAATTTATTTCAAGATATTTTGTATGTTATAGAATAAGCATAATATTTATATAAATGCACTACCTATTTGTAAGTTATATAGTGACAATCTACCTGGCATTGTCTTCCCTTCTGAACAAACAACTAAGATCATGTTTAGTACGATCATTTCAAAAATTGAATGATCATTTCGTTGAGGCATAGGCCGTCAGTTAGCGATATTTGCGAGCACTGTCAGAGTATGATTTCGACGGTCATTAGGCAAAAGCCGCCGCTTTCAGCACAGCCACCAAGGTGTCAGATAAGCTGTCAATATTTGGGATAGTTAAAATAACTGTCTTATTAATTAATGCAGGTGAAATAACTAAGCTTTTAGAAACGAAAGAAATCATTTACACGTTCCATACATTTAATTAATTCATATAAGACGGGATCAATTGATTCCGTTCCAGCTTGGAAAAATTGTAGGTTATGTATAAGTAAAGACCTCCTATTAACTCCATTTTTAGTTTCAAAACGTACATGCGGACTGCCAATATATATTAAATTTAATAAATCAATTCAACATTTTAACTCTTACGTAGCTGTACGTGATGTTTAGGAATGTCAATTCGTAAACAGATTTTTTTTAAATATGAAACCTCATAAGAGTCCCTACTGCTCCCAACCTCTGGGGCCAGTGAGATTATGGCATGTTGTGAGGCTGAAGATAGAGGAGAAGGGAAGGATGTGGGGAAGAGGAAGATAGGAAAGTACCTAGCTGTTCAGATCTGGTCACCAAACACGGCCAAAGCCTTTTCAAAGCAACGTTTCAATTCTGAATAGTGGTCTTACACCAGGGCGATACTGAGAGTTCTTCCACTCTGAAACGTGTCGCAAATATACTATTTATTATTTTTAATGAGTAATTTTTGAAATAACACAAATTGATCAAATAAAATTACAGGTAAAAATAGGCGACCGCCAAAAATTGAAGACCTCTATAAAAAAGATGCAATATTACAAATATATAAAGAAACTGTAGTAAAAAAACTTAAATTTAACTCATCCTTAAGGCATAATTTTAACATCCAAATTCCTCTATTTTCAACACAACAAATGCACAATAACTACATTTACAAAGGCATAAGATATTTTAATAGTCTTCCCGAAGAAGTGAAAAAAATACCAGATTTTATTTTATTCAAAAAGAAGGTCAAATTTATCTTTAAAAAAAATTAATATCACCTATCAAATGTTATAACTTCAATTCATGTTACAACCAAAATTAACGTCACAATCCTCTTTTAAGTTTATATTTATTGTACTGTAATAATGTTAATTACTGATATAAACATGAAATAATTGTCAAATAACTCCTACGCCAAGCTCAAGAGCTAGCACTCTCATTGGAGTAGAATTTCAACAACATATGTTTTACACTATTACTTATTATTACCTTATTTTATGTACAATGTAACAATGTTATAAGTTAAACAATAAAAAAATAAAAAATAAATAAAAAAAATATTTTTCGTCCATCCTTTTTTGGACCCGAAGTCTGCTGTTTACTGAACTACTAGTAGTGAATATTAACCATCTTCACACTGGCTTTGATTACCTAGACCACAAACTGGACAACGCCATCGGGAGTAACTAGAAACACAACCTAAATTCGGCTGACGTTCCGAAGGCTCCGTCTTCCACTCCTTGGGTGTCGGGTTCGAGCCTGGGACAGGAAACGGACACGGTCCGGCGCCCGAGACGCGTGGGAAGCCTTGCCCCCCCTCACGCCCGCCGCCCCACCCAACTCCCACATCCGCCCAGTGACGTCATCCCGCAACACCAACGATGGACAATCGGACCAGTTTGAACAAGTGTAGAGACAATGGAAAACTATACCCGGTTTTGTTTGAACTTGTGCAAAGGAGGAGTGATTGTTGGTACAGTGACTAGCGTCTGACGTAGATTCTTAGGTCTACGTTAAGACCCGGATCAACGATGTTTTGAGACATTTAACCCCATCAGGCCTCTGATATATTCTATCACATTGTCAGATTATTTCCGTTTTGAAATGGAATAGTCCTGAACGTATCTGAAAACAAAAAACTATTTTTAAAATGTGATAAAATACGTTCACAAAGTTAATTATTACACGTAATAAAATATGTGTAATAATAATTTTTTATATACAAACAAAAAATAAGTTTTAATAATGTCTCACTTTACGTTTTTTTTTACTAAAATTACTGATATTGAAAAGTTTCATTAAAAAAACACATTACAAACATTTTTGCAATCTTGATTTTTTTCTTCGTTTAATGTAAAAATAATTAAGAAAAAAATCACAAAGTTTCATAATTTTTTTTTTCAAATTGTGGTCGGTAACTTTAATTTCACAGAGGTGTACATTAATCTTTTTCTATGGTTAACTTTTAGATTGGAAAATAAAGCGTGGTGTTTTCTCTTTCTAAAACCGTTATGATCATATTATTCACTATGACAGTAAAGAAGGCATTTTTAGGAGACGAAATTTTTCTTTGTGAGTTGTTCCCAAGAGCGGAAAAATTTAGGGTTATATAGATACCCACCCTTATAAGCTACTAGCTAGTTCTCTTAACATCCTAGCGTTTCAGCTAATCCACAGTGGATTATCTAGTAGTTACAAAAGCTCCTAGCGTGCTAAAATATTTTTTTTTTATTGGTGCCCTTTTTTACTCATTTAAAGTACGCTCTAGCGTGTTTAAATCCCACTTTATGGAACGCGCGTTTTTTAAAGTTACCATGGCAACATCAACAAATCAACAAAATGTGAAGTCAATGTCAAATTTTAACTATAAATCTGACAGGAATATTTTAAACGTCAAATAATATGTTTTTCATTTCCATGACAACAAGATATTGTGATGTCACATCACGAATTCATTAATAGTTCTTATTTCCAAATTTTTAATAATAATATCAATATTTATGTTTTCAAAGTGTACCAATAAAAAAAATAGCGTAAAGTATTCGTGGATAACTGGTCTTTAAAACACTTGCTTTATTTCGAGCACTCGGCTACGCCGTCGTGCTCGAAAAATCGCGCGTGTTTTAAAGACCTGTGTATCCACTTATACTTTAATATACTATTATTCGCTTGGCAACAAAATAATGTATCTTAATATTATTCTAGCTTTTCGTTTCGTCATTTGAAATCATATTTATTTTATCTTTGAAAAAGTGTGTCGCAAATTTTGTATCTAAATGTAATAATTTAGAAGTATTTATGTATAGAAAAGCCTAATATAACTTTTTTTTATTGGGAAAATATAATAAAACTCAAGAATATTTTCGTAGATTTTTCAATTATTTTTTATAACTTTAGAGAGAAAAAATCAATTTATCTGAATAACTACTTGGGATTGATACGTGAAAAATATTTAAATGTATGAACACCTTATCTGATAAGACGGTACATTTTACTAAAACATAATTTTGCAAAAGTTATTATTAAAATAGTGTCATCCAGCGCACGGGCGTAAGGGTTCAGTTAAGGACAAAGAAAACTGAAATGTTCTCTGAAGAAAGGAACTTGTTTTTCAAAAGTCTGTTCATAACTCCTTGCAAGTGATTAATCACTAAAACGGCGCTATACAAATTATTCAATCATTTTATTACTGCTTTCAACTTCTTACGTCTCTCTGTTTGTTGTTTGTGTGATAGGTATCCCATGAGATCTGGTATCATTAAAATTGTTCTTGTTGAACTACTTCTTATTAAACAATTCAAATTTTAGACCAATAAAAGACCTATAAAAGAAAGATTTTTAGTATATTACAAACTCGACAACTCCACGAACCTTGCCAAATGCTGATTGGGAAGGAAATTATATTATCTGCTGTAAAAAATTTATCTGATTTCAGATAAATGTGAATATGTCTGCTTGTGAGTACGTGATTACCACCAAAAGCTGATATAATGCATTGTCATTGATAACGAGTCTACCTGCCGAGAACGATCAAATGTTTTCGTTTACAAGATTCGTATGCATTCATTAACGAAAACAAAAGAAAAAATTAAGTATTGTATTAAAAAATTAGCATTAAAGGAAAAAGTACAGGTAACAATAGGCGTAAAAAGTAAGATTATTATAATATTAACGAAATTATTAGGAATCAATGAAAATTTCAACAGAGCTGAATTTATTTTCAAGCACATAAAACCTTTGAACTGGGTATATAAAAAAAAACAAAGAACAACTACGGAAATCTCATGCTACGATTTTGTACTCTGAACGTTTTAAGCTTTGTTAAGTCAGGTGCCTTTGATATATTTATACAAACGTATGGTCAAGATATTATTTTTTTTTATTTATTTTAGTGTATTTTGAATGTTATAGAATAAGCATAATATGAATATGGATACACTTAGGTAGGTACCTATGAAAGTTATGTAGTCACTATCTCCCTGGCGTTGCCTGCCCTTCCGAACAAACAACTAAGATGATGTTTAGTATGATCATTTAAAGAATTGAATGATCATTTCGGTCCGTTAATGAATTAAAAGCAATGACAACTGAAATATGCTCCAGCCACGATTGTGATAAGCATTGATGATTCGATTGAGATAACGTATTGATGATTTTGTCTGTATATTGAACTCAAATAACCTAAAGGTATTTAGTTGACCTTACAAACAGCTTGTAGGCTACATTTTTATCTTGATTAATATTTTAATTTATTTCTTAACGTCTTAAGGACCACGCCCGAGTATACTCGGGCGGCCAGAATTCGGAATTCATACTAAAGAAAAATTTTATTATTTTTTCACACTATGCACCACAACATCAATATTCAGTCCCATTTTGGGCCCGAAATGGCGTTTATATGAGGATATATATTTTGAGTAAATAAAATTCATTGATTAAAAAAAACTATAAAAAAGGTGTTTTTTTTTAATTTTTAATTTTTAAATGATTACTGAAGGGGTTAATATCAACGGTATAAATATACCATACGCAATAATTACATGTCACGGAATACAAGTATAATCAAACACTAATAATAATTTAAACAAAAGTAACAATTATATGTGGCATTTGATCATAAAATGACGACAGAAAGTATAAAATTAATAAAAAATCTAGAAGGAGATACAAGCACGATTAGACGTAGGTTTAATTAATAATGATTTATTGTATATGATCGTATAGCCTTCTTGTACCTAGCTTCTGTGCAGTTAAACAGATCCGCCACATTAATGTGTTTATTTTATGTGAAGATACTCTCAGTACCGCCCTGGTGTAAGACCACCATTAAGAATTGAAACGTTCTCACCTTCCTCCACCTTATCACCTTTCCCACCCCCCTACCTTCAGCCTCATAACAAACCCCGATAGGGAAATATAGTCTAACTGGATCGAGATGATTGGGAGCAATTTTTATCTATCCGCATCTTTTATTTATTTATTATTATTATTACACGCCCTAATGGGCTTTTACACACTACAAAGTTTAATAGTAGAGTATCACAGTTATTATAAATTCTACAAAATTAAAACAATAAAGGAAACATAATACAACGAAAAAAGAAAAAATATTAAATGTTACAACAAAAGCATAAAATCAAATAAGATACATTAGTAAAAATGATAAGAAGTCTTACATAAATAGATATTTAAAATAAAAATAAAAATATATATATTGCGGAAATTTTAGATGTCTATTTGTGTCTCGATATATAAAAGTATTGAAATAAACAATATTTATATTGATTATTTTAAAGATGAAATATATCTCCCAGATCAGAGTATTTATTTCCGAGACTGTGAAGTCTTGGAATCGGGGAATTTTGATAAGACAGTGTCCTGGTGTTGTAAAAATAAAAGGGTAGTAAATTTCGGCAAGATCTTTTGGGTATGTGGATGCTGATTAATTGGAGTAACTCAGGACAGTCAATTTTGTAATGAAGTATTTTATGTAGTACTATTAAATCTGGCGGTGGATGCTGATATCTTGAGTCTGGTTGAGGGAGACCTTTTGACCTCTCCAACAGGACTCTCTCGGAACATCGCCTTGCACTGCAGTGGAAGGATAGACTCATACGTCCGTCACTCCTGGACACACTAACCCAGATTCCAACTCACCCCTTGTACCTTTTTCCTTCCCAGAACTCCCATCCTTTATTTTTATAAAATACCCTCCACACAGCATCCCCAAAGATGCCACATTCCTTGAGGGGAATTATTGGAACTTGCCGTCTAGCAGCGCCCTCACTGTTTTTGCGCTAAAATTGTCAAATTAAGCCAAATCTCGACGGTATGAGAAGTAATTATGAACTTACCTTGGGGCAAACGTATTATGCTTCATTTTAGTTGAAATAATAAAGGAAAAACATGGAAAAAACAGAAAATAGCTTGAGATAGACATTAATTAACAAATTATAAGCGGCCATGTTGATTTCAAATGATGTAATTATTTTTACAAGTTTACTATACTACCTAACCTAACCTAACCTAACCTAACCTAACCTAACCTAACCTAACCTAACCAGTGGGATATTTTGATAAACATGTCATATTTGTTCTAAGTGAAAGCTTTGCACCTGAGAACAATACCACGGGCACAGTTTGAGATCATCAGGAATTAGTAATTATGTCGGGAAAGTGTTAAATTTTATTGGGCACTCGTAGTCAGCTTATACCGAATTATTTTCCTCAGGGCCTCCTGTGTGGAGCTAATGTAAAAAAAAAAAACAAAAAATTGGGACACTTATAAAAATATGTACCTACCTACCTACAAAGTTTTGTTTTTTAAAAATTGAAAATATAATATCCCGTGATTTTTCACCGGTCTGCCCTAGTTTCGTACTAAAAACAAACATTTTAAATATAAATAATTATATTTTTAACCTAGTAAATTTATCTTCACTTTTTAAGGCATCACTATTACGTGCACTGACCTAGACATTGTCTAGAATAGTTCCGTCTATGAATTATTTATACATAATTCAGTCTGCTATCCGTAATAAACAAGGTAACATGTAATATATATCGCGTGGGAAAATGGGACGATTTATCTGGCTCAGTGATGAGACCTACCCGCAGCTACCCGCTCAATTAGTATGAGAAAAATAAAAATAAAAGTGCATTGTTTCGCGGCCAGTGTGGGAATTGAGGAAAGAGGGGAGAGACGAATCCGAGAAATGGGGTTAATTGTTTTACTTATAATATTTTGTATCTTATGAGCGAGTAATTATACAGGTAAAGTGGAAGTTCTTATTTATTATTAATACACTGGTTTCAAGAGAATCCATAATATATTAATATTTACTTCATATTATTAATACTGCTAAATTTTAATAATTTGCAAATGAAATCTTCAGCACGAGAGCATGTATTATTATTATATTATTTCTCTATATTATTGTAAGTGTTATGTATGGTAATAAGGTTGAGTATTTAAGCGATAGATGGCGCTAGTCATAAAGCTTACTCCAGAGTCCGTCAGATGTCGCTAGAGTGTAAAAAGTACTTGTGAGATGATATTGACAGGGAACAAGCTTCTCGAACCAGAGAATTACCAACCCTCTGGTATTTAACAGTGTAGCTAAATCCATTCCTATTAATTGTAACGTAAATAAACACAATTATAATAAAGAACCTTTTACTTTTTACAAAGAGTTCCCAACACCAAAATTTGCATAGTACTGCAGATATAACAGTAAGAATATTTGAAGTCCCCGAAGTTGCAGGGGCTTTAAAATCAGGTATAAACAGTGGCCTTCAACTAGTTTTGAAGTTCTAACTAAATTTCTTCCATCTCGGAATAAAACGGTAGATTAGTATTTTTTTATAAGCAATAATTTGTAGCCTAAAACACAGATATAAATTGTTTAAGGCTAATAATTTTTGCTTATAATAATTTTTTTTTCCTTTGTGCTTTGCCTAAAACCTTGTCTTGGAAACATATGTTTACCTTAAAGGCGATGCCATACGTAGTAATGCAAAATCATGTGTTTTTGGTTTGAAAATTTTGTCGCCTAGAAATGTTTCAGATGCTTTAATTAAATACTGCGAGTAGAATACATCTTGACCTTTGAAATAATCGAGTATTTTTTAGATCTTTTTATAGAAGTCTTTTTATAAGCCCAGAAAAAAATTATGTAAAGGTCTATGAAAACTGCTTTAAAGTTCAAAATCTCCTACTTACGAAGTCATTTTCGGTTCATGATTTTATTGTATAATGTGGCAAATTAAGTTATTTATAAAATGATCGGAAAAAAATTAAATATTTATGTCTGAACATCCACAAAATTAAATAAAAAGCACTTTGTGGCAATGTTTTTTTCTTGCATAAATCAAAACAGGCGGATGGTGTTAAGCGGGAATTTAAACCTTATCGCCATCTACGTAAGGGTTGTTATCGATAGCGGCTCAATTCAAAATATTACATGACGTATTGCATCGCCTTAATTAATAATAGTATTTTTTTGTGTTATTTTAAAAATGAGCATGATTATGTGATATTTATTTTATTATTTTAATAATACATTTAATTACAATAATGTCGTATTGACCGTCTCACTAGGTGTGAAATGTCTAGGTGTTGAGATGGCAATTTACAAAGTGATTGTTAACTAGGTTTTTCTTACAAAATGACAGATAAAATAAAATCAGTATTTTTTTTTATTAAGACGAAGCGAGAATAATTTTAAGTAATTATATTTCAGTTTAAAAAAAAAACAGTGATAAATGATGAAAAAAAGCAGAGAGAACTTTAGTCAAATGTACATACATGTAGTACATAGTATATATATGTTAATTCGTCAAATTCCCTCATTGCTCCGTACATCAACAACTTCATATATGTATATAAATACGTATAAAACCAAGCTTGGCTGGTCGCCCGCCACAGACACTCTTCTTTATTTGAATTGGATTTTTATGAACATGAAAAAACTATAATTTGGTGTTTTTTCTATCTTTGGACGGTTATACTTATAATTGAAAGCTTCATAGCTCATGAGGGAAAATGCGTTGCGAGGTAAAAATAATTGATTTTGTCCTGGAAATTCAAGTTAGAACAATCTTTTCTAATTTATGACGCCAGAGTTCAATTGATTAGATTTATATTAAACATGTAAATGAACATAAAATGCAATAAACAATAAAAATGTAATAATTCATATATATACGTAATTAATTATAAATCAGATATGATCTACAAATGGCCCAAATAAAATTAATAAATAAAATTTCCCTTGATTTTTCTTTCTATAGTTTTTTTGAGTTTAATTGTGTCATTTTTCCTACTAAAAGAACTGTTCAAACCTATCACATTGTATATTTGCTTATTTTTAAAAAAGTATACGTTTTACCCCAGACATAAACATACCCCAACTGTCCCAGTTTACTCTTCAGTAGTCCGAGAGTGAAAAAGGATACAATAAATGAAACGAAACGCGTTTACTAATGGTGGGAAAACATGTAAATCACTACAAACAAAGGTCATCATATAAACACCCATTCCCACCGCACTTTATACGTAATCTCCCCTAAGCTACCTGTTAGGAATGGGAAAATTTATTAAAAATAATACACAATATGTAATTTAACTACCATTCCAAATGCATTTCATTCACACACTCCCCTACATTAGTCGTTAGGAATGGGACTTTTTTTTTAAGTTGTTAAAATAATTTTACTTAACACTAACAGAACACATCAGCTTTGTACCATTCCGAAGGTATTTTGTGCGTAGCTTCTCTTGCATTGCGTGTTTGGACTGTGTTGACAATTTTATTTTTAATATTGTTGAGGTCATCATCTTCGGACGACCATTCCAAATGTACTTTTCAGGTAAAATACCGTACCTTGCGTGTTTAGAATGGGACATGTTCATATTAGATCATCATTGTCCGGTATTATAATTAATTTATACCGCTGTTTGGGAATAACACCTTTTCTGAGTATAATACCCATACATTATTCGATGGGAAAAAATGGAAGGATATTAAAGATTTTTCCTTATATTATTGTAAGTAGGTACTTTCTCGGAAAATATTTTTAATTGTAGTTAATGGCCCTCCGCACTAGCGACTGAAATCTCATATTTATGGTGATCCGACAGTTAATCTCTCGACAGTTGTTCCCTCGAACAGTTGATTCCTCAGACAGTTTATCCCCGGACAGTTGATCCGTCTGCCAGTTGATCTCTCGGATAGTTGATCCCTCTGAAAGTTGATCCCTCAGACAGTTGATCCCTTAAAGGATAATTTCTTCCGTACGTCCAAATCGGTTAAGTAAGTTTGCAGAAAGAATATACGGCCGTACGACAAAAGTCAAATATACTTACTTCTTTATCTCTTGTATCAAATATGCTGCCGATTAACAAAATACAACATGCTTAAATATGCAGTCTGTTGAGGGAAATATTTTTTGAACAAATGAGTTGAAACTGGGAATAAACTGGGTACTAACAAATATCATTTTATTAATCTGATGGGTTGTTTTAAAAGAATTGTGTTTAAAATTTGAATTTAAACAAAAAGAACACGCGTTCTATAGGGAAGGACATCAAGATATCGAACATATCCTTCCAAACAGCCAAGGTCGAATGCCGAATTAAAAACACTGAATCAACTGCCGAAATGTAGATAGGCTAATTGTATTATGCCGAAAACAATGATGATCGAATTACTAGACATCTCTTTGCCTTAAATCGATGTACATGATGATTTTTTTATTTTTTTTGAAAATTTCTCCTACTACCGTTATTATACCGGGAAAATGTTGCTTCTGCAAATTAGGGAGGAGCAGTTGAGGAGATGGAGGTTTAGGTATGTCAATTCATAAACAGATGCGCCAGTGTCGCAAGTGTATATCAATTTGCATTATCCATATCGGTCTGTGGTATCAACAGCGCAACCGTGCTCGGGAAATTGGTATAAAATCATCGGTATTACGCCTATCGATCTTCAACATAAACCTTGAAGACACAGACAGAATAATGTCATACTTTTTACGTAATTGCAAGAACCTGTCGCTTATATAGGCACCTTTTTATGTTGAAATAACGTATCTATCGTTGTATTTTTTCATTGTTCATGATGTAAAAATAAATTTAAAAAACTATGTATAAGAGTTTCCCAGTGTAGCTATTTATATATGTATTCGTTTTTTTTATTAAAATCTACAGTTTTAATCCAAGATTGAAAAAATTTTCACACTTGACTTTTAGGAGTAAAGTCACTTTCTACGTGTCTTAAGGCGATGCACTACGTCGTGTAATATTTTAAATTGAGCCGCTATCAATAACAACCCTTACGTAGATGGCGATAAGGTTTAAATTCCCGCTTAACACCATCTGCCTGTTTTAATTTATGCAAGAAAAAAACATGGCCAAAAAGTGCCTTTTGTTTTATTTTGTGGATGTTCAGACATAAATATTTAATTTTATTTTCGATCATTTTATAAATAACTTAATTTGCCACATTATACAATAAAATCATAACCGAAAATGGGTTCGTAAGTAGGAAATTTTGAACTTTAAAGCAGTTTTCATAGGCCTTTACATTATTTTTTTCTGAGCTTATAAAAAGAGTTATCAAAAAAATACTCGATTATTTCAAAGGCCAAGATGTATTCTACTCGCAGTATTTAATTAAAGCATCTGAAACATTTCTAGGTGACCAAATTTTCAAACCAAAAACACATGATTTTGCATTACTACGTATGGCATCGCCTTAATGCTATTTCAACGAACCATCCCCACCCCCTTTTCCCGTTCCTGAAAGCAGAATTTCGACACTGGATTTTTTTAATGTAAATACCGCACAAAAGTTCCAACTGCTCCTAACCGTTTGAAGGCAGTGAGACTATGGTATACTCAATTGATTTATGTTGTGAAGGTATTGGGGAGGGGGAGGAGATGCGGAAGAGGAAGATGGGGAGTACGAGGCCATTCAGATCTGGTCACCAAACACGGCCAAAGCCAATTTAAGCAATGTTTCAATTAACTCAACATTAATTCAACAGGGCGATACTGATAGTATCTTCCACTCTGGAACGTACCGCAAGCATACTAAATATAAGTTGTGAAATAACACAAATTAATCAAATAAAATTGACTTGATTTGAACTCGCGATATATGTAATATGCAATAATTGTTAAATTTATTATTAAAGAATTCAAATACTCTAAAGTTATTCGTAATATGGGAATATTTATACTTCGAAACAAGTTAATACTATCTTAACTTTACTTGATCGTACGTTCTTTAATGTACGATGGTTTTTTAATTGTTTTTTTTTTTTCGGAGATATCCGTTCATTTGTATGTACACTAAACAGAGTTGCGAGTCATAATGTTTGCCTGAATAATTTATCTTCATATGTAGATAATATATTATATTGCTTTATTCAAATACTTGTGGACCCGGCTATGCGAGTGTATCGTGATTCTGATTTTTAATTTATTGATTTGTTTGGCTGTGGTCTGCGGGGTGTGGTTTACACTGTTGATAACCAAAATCTGATAGGAAATGGCATCTGAAAAACAAAATTAATAATACATACACAAAACATGTTAGAACAAATACAGAAAAAATCCTATATGCGGATGAATAAAACCATTATTCGCGTTCAGGCGATAAAGCAAGATGATACTTTATATCAGTTAAGGCGATGCCATACGTAGTAATGCAAAATCATGTGTTTTTGGTTTGAAAATTTGGTCACCTAGAAATTTTTCAGATGCTTTTATTAAATACTGCGAGTAGAATACATCTTGACCTTTGAAATAAACCAGTATTTTTTAGATAATTTTTTTTATAAGCCTAGAAAAAAATAATGTATAAGGCCTATGAAAACTGCTTTAAAGTTCAAAATCTCCTACTTAAGAACCCATTTTCAGTTATTATTTTATCGTAAAATGTGGCAAATTGATGGTAATGATCTGGTTTGTAAACCACACAGACCATCAGGGAATAAATAATACCCTATAAAAAAAATGATGATTACAAAATTCACTCTGCAGGACGCGTAACAAATTATCATCCAGCCACCAAATACATAAAACAGTGAACTCACCAAATATATCACTCGCATTGAGATTGGCAGCAATTCCTTAATCTCCAAATTCGGCAGCGGACGTCAATCAGCACAATAAAACTCCCATTCGCACCATGAAATAATGATCTGTCACGACAAGCTCTCAAGAGAGTAGAATTTTGAATAAAATTGAATTAACACATTGTAATTCAAAAAGTACTGTCCTTTACTTGTGACAAAAATATTTGACAATCAGGACTAGTGGTGCCCTCTCTTGTCAAACAATATAATTCGGATGAATCCAGCTGCTTAATGCATAGATGACTGAATTTCATTGTCACCCACCTGCAGAGCAAAATTTATACAATAACTGACCAGAGATGTTTATCCTGTCCACTATTTTTAATTTTAATTTTTAAATTTTAAGTTAACTAATTTTAAGTCTACTACTTCTCCAATACCCGAACTGAAATTGACACTAAATGTAATAGGAAATCGTTTTACGATGGCAATATTTACATAAGGTAAATTTAATTAGAGACCTTGGAGTTCTGTTAGACAGAAAACATATTTTTCAATCTCACGTCGAAGGCTTTGAAAATGCTAAGATTTATATTTCAGAAGTCTCTTAGAGTACGCATAAACAGTGTAGAACCCTCACTGTTCTACATATAAATCAAACATATAAAGATTTAAGAAAACGTTTTAGAAATATGTTTCTTATCGCATGCGAAATGATGAAAGTTAAGTATCCATGAACCTTAAAACTTTTTATTTTCCTAAGATCAATACTAATAACCTGCATCCTATGATTTACGCCCTATTATATGAACTTATTTGAGACATGTTGGTTAGATTTAACCTAGAAACCTGACATTCTGCAAATCTTTAATCTCTAATTCAATCCTTCATTATTCTATTGCTAGCTCATTCCTCTTGGAATGATATCGCCCGAAAACTTCAGCTGTAGTCTCCAAGACTTGTCGAAGAAAAAATCATCAAAAGGATTATATTAAGTTTCATGCAGTCCCATCTAAATTATCTAATAGAAAAATGTAAAAACAAGCACATCAAAATGATCTACAAATAAAACAGAATAGAGTTATTAAAAAAACTTTTTAATTATAACCCAGATGCCCCCCCAACCCCCACTAAAAAAGGCATTAAAACTTACTGATTTAAAATATTGCTAATATATTAAGAATCTCTTCAAATTATTAGTAATTGCGGTTAAAAAGGGATTGCAGACCCTTAACGAATTAATTGATAGGTCAACTAATAAACATTTAATAAAATACTAAAGTATTATAACCTTTCGTCGTTGCATATAATTAAGGCTAGTGCAGATGCATGAACACTTTAATTGTATATCAGGAAACGGCAATCCCTTTTTTAACCGGCTTACCAATAATTTTATGAGTTTTTTAATAAATTAGCAATACTCATTTTTGTCCGTGTGTGCGTATTAATCGACAAAAGCCAACTTACACACAAGAATACACCATTTATTTTAAAAAATGTCACAAATACACGAACACTACACACCACAATAAATTACACAAAAGTTCAGTTAAGACTAAAACTAATAAAAAAAAAAAAATAGGCCATGTACAATCTCCTTTCCGATGTCCTGAAAACAAAAAAAAAAGCATAAACATATTTAAGAAAAAACTGTTTAATCGGGCATAATATTTCTTACAAATTTTTTGATACATAACAATCCACACTTTTATTTAATTATTCTAAGAATAACAAATTTGACATTCTTAAAAAGTACATAATCGTTAAATTTTGAAAGAAAAGAGCAAAAAAAAAACAGGTAGAAATAAAGGTATTTTAATATGCCATCCAACTATCAACAGGAAATACAAAGGTCTTAATCCCATCAAAGTCGCAGATAAATAAATCAATCCTTTGTTGATGTTTTCATTTTAAAAACGTTTTTGTGTTTTAGACTTAAATTAATCCTTCCTATTATGATTGTCTAATGTTTTGTTTCTTTTGTTTCAGATGCTCTTGGGTCCTGATTTTGGAAAAGGTCGTGTTCCACGTATTTGTTCCAACAAAACACATAATCTCAAACCTCTATCATTCAAAGGTTGCAACTGAACCACATAAATAATTCTTATACTTATATTTATATAAAAACAATATTCGCAGTTGAAAACTGGTGACCTTGTATAAATCTCTAATGAATCTGGCAGCCACCTCTGATCTGGAGCCCCCAAATACTCTGGCGGTTCGTTTGTCAAGAGACGGATTGCAATATTTAAAGCACAGTCGTAACATTGGTATGTTGTCCCTGATCAACTAGCTTCATCCATTTGACACTGATGCATAGTCAGGAAACACGCAAAACGCACGCCCAACATTTGAGCACAGTTGATATTATAACTCCTACAACGTGGGTCGAATACAGATTTCGAATATAGAACTAAAATAATTTTCTGTTCAAAAAGTATTATATTATAGGCAGGTAATTGATTCTTTACATTAACATTTTGAAAAAACTTAATAAAATATTTTTAAGTTAATATATTATATACGGGTAGGTACTTTATTGCTTGTCTGAATTCTTGACACAGTCGGAAACAATTTTGAAAAAAAAAAGTTTTTCAAAATATGTTATATTTTCTTGTAATATCATTTATGTGAAATTCCCACGAGAGATTTTCTGTGCCAATATATTTTATACTTTCTGTATGTGTAATAATCGGGCACGACAGTTAAAAAAATAAATTATAATCATCTCCTTGTATTTTTGTACCACGCATCATAAAATTTGACGTTCCTCTTCTAAACAGGCTCATTAAGGCGATGCCATACGTGGTAATGCAAAATCATGTGTTTTTGGTTTGAAAATTTGGTGGCCTAGAAATGTTTCAGATGCTTTAATTAAATACTGCGAGTAGAATACATCTTGGCCTTTGAAATAATCGAGTATTTTTTAGATAAACTTTTTTACAAGCCCAGAAAAAAATAATGTATAAGGCCTATGAAAACTGCTTTAAAGTTCAAAATCTCCTACTTACGAACCCATTTTCTTTTATGATTTTATTGTATAATGTGGCAAATTAAGTTATTTATAAAATGATCGAAAAAAAATCAGTATATTTATGCCTGAACATCCACAAAATAAAATAAAAGGCACTTTTTGGCCATGTTTTTTTCTTGTATAAATCAAAACAGGCTAATGGTGTTAAGCGGGAATTTAAACCTTATTGCCATCTACGTAAGGGTTGTTATTGATAGCGGCTCAATTTAAAATATTACACGACGTAGTGCATCGCCTTAAAGAACGTTACTGTGCATTGTTAAAATAAATACCATAATTAATAATGATATTTCCAATTACATGTGTTCCTTACTGTGTTCTCTGTAAGCGAACTGTATCTAAATTTATCTCATAAACAATAAGCAGTGTTAATCTCAAGTAACCTCCCAGGTAAGTATTCTCCTGTATACCTGCCTGTAGAGAACATAAATTGATAATAATATATGTACCTACAATATAAGCATCACGTTCATTGGTCAAACGCATTGTACATATAGTTATGTATGAGTGATCGACGAACCGGTGTATGCAATCTGTTAGTCATAAGTTGATAATAGTTTGTCTAGTCTATAGCTAGTAATAAGATAAATCATTGTAGAAATATATTACAGGGTTTTCCAATAAGAGGTGTTATTTTGATATTCAATCGTAAAAGATCAATGGTTTCGTTGCTTGTGTGGCACGTAGCGCCGTCTTGTTGAAAGTAAACGTTGTCCAGATCAATACCATCCAATTCCGGCCATGAAAAATCATTAATCATCTCTCGATAGCGCAATCCATTCACCGTAACTGTTGCTCCAGCCTCATTTTCGAAAAAATAAGGTCCAATGACTCCGCTGGACCATAAACCGCACCAAACAGTCACCCGTTGAGGATAGAGAGGCTTTTCAACAATGACTTTTGGGTTTTCGAGCCCCAGATGCGACAATTTTGCTTGTTGACGAAGCCACCGAGGTAGAAATGGGACTCATCACTCAAGATGATTTGCATTTGATTCACTCACATGAATTTTAATAATTTTAATACGTTGTTGAAGCGTGTATCGTTCCATTTTTATTAATGGCGTGGTTTCTACTTGTCAAATGTCAAAAAATCACAGCTTGAAAAGTAATCTACCGAAATAGTGGGCTATTCAAAATAATACCTCTTATTGGAAAACCCTGTATATGTTGTGTTGAGCCCTTAAAGTGATTTTTCACAAAAACAGTGCCATAAAAATCATACAAATATTTTTATTTTTTACGAGCATTGAGAAAAATTGTTTCGGCATTAACGTAATTAATATATATTTTAAAAGTAAGTGTACAATCTGCGTGTAGCTAAAACTCGGAAACAAGTCCCGGTACGATCAAGGGAGTTGTATGGTGTGTTAGCTCTCAATCCCCCATCCACGAAGAAGGTTCCCATTTTTATCTGAAGGGCTTGCTTTTGAAGATATAAGAAGATAATGATAATGAAGATATTTTATTTTTTTTTTTTGTTGATACATTTTTTTTACAATATTTCATATTTCAATTTAGTAATGTTGGCCTCACTGGGTTGTTTACCCGTGCTGAGGCCCCTTATATTTATTATTATTTACTATTTATTATTTATTACCCCATTATTCTCGAACATTCAAGAATATTCAGGAATGTTGTGGAATGCTCTCCAATAGTCTGATACGTTCGGGAACAACCTAGATGATAATGAATTAAAACTTAAAAGTTTATCAGTAAACGGCCTGTAATCCCGTTTACTAAAGTAAATTCGTAATCGTGACAATACTTTGGTGTCTCTAAATAGTATAAAACAAAGTCACTTTCCTCGTCTGGCTGTTTGTGCGCTTAGTTCTTCTAAACTGTACAACGGAGTTTGATAGGGTTTTTACTATCATTTAGAGAATTTCTTCCGGAAGGTTTATATATATTACATTGATATTGTATTTATAGAGAGTAGAGAAAAGTCAAACAACGCCGGGTACTCGTCAGCTAGTGATTCATGTATAGATTAGTCCAATATTTTGATACAAATTACATAATAAAAGGAACCCAATGGTTGTTTTTCAGCCAAATATCACATTTCTTCACGCCAATTACAGTTTCCCGATTGTATTTTCCTACGTAGGTACATTTCGTGAAATCGGTCATAATGCCGGGTTTCGAAACTGTTTTTTTCACTTTTCAAGGTGTGTTTTGTGAAATTTTAACATTGCATATCACACCACTCCGTGACTAATGGGCTTGTATCGAAGTTTCCAATATTTTAAAGACATTTCCAACTTATTATTTGAATAATTTCACAATATTCAAATACGGCATTGATTTCACAATAAGATTTAAGATAATCCAATATTGGATATTTTGCAAAATAAAATTAAATCGCTTTACTTGGACTTTCTTTTTTTGCACAAGCTAAAATTATCAGGTGAATCAATAACAATCAGTGAAAAAATCAATTGACCAGTCGGTGGCTGAGTTAACATCGCGTTTGGGTCCCACCCAGGCGTAGTGTATTCAATTCCTCGGCTGGCTAAGTCCTCCATCACAACACAATCAACATTTTCCACTTACTTTGGCGGTAGTAGGAGATTTTCAAATATTGTCAGGTTATTCGTAACCCGGGAATGTTTGTTTTTCTTTTAAAGACACATGAGTTACCATATCAAAAGACTTGAAATGGGAACCGCATATTTCTGGGTTCCAAATTAGGAGTCCATATTTCGAGAAAAATATAGATCTAATATAGAGAGTACAGAGACAATTTGAAAAAATACCAACAGTTTTGAAAGACCAGAAATATGAAGACAGATTCAAGGAACTCAGATTACAAATGTTACAAAAGAAAGAAGAGAAAGGAGTGACTTGATTGAGACTTTCTATTTTTTATCTGGACATTGTAGTTGCCCTGGCATCCAAGAAATCTTCACCATCAACCAAAATATAAATCTCCGTAAGCTAGAGTAGGGATGCATGGAACAAACTTCCACAACATGTCATCCAATCCCAGGAAACACTTCCTTGCAAATAGAGTAGTGGATGCATGGAACAAACTTCCACAACATGTCATCCAATCCTAGCAAACACTTCTTTGCAAATAGAGTAGTGGATGCATGGAACAAACTTCCACAACATGTCATCCAATCCTGCAAAATACTTCCTTGCAAATAGAGTAGTGGATTCATGGAACAAACTTCCACAACATGTCATCCAATTCTAGGAAACACTTCCTTGCAAATAGAGTAGTGAATGCATGGAACAAACTTCCACAACATGTCATCCAATCCTAGGAAACACTTCTTTGCAAATAGAGTAGTGGATGCATGGAACAAACTTCCACAACATGTCATCCAATCCTAGGAAACACTTCCTTGCAAATAGAGTAGTGAATGCATGGAATTAACTTATACAACATGTCATCTAATCCTAGGAAACACTTATTTGCAAATAGAGTAGTGGATGCATGGAACAAACTTCCACAACATGTCATCCAATCCTAGGAAACACTTCCTTGCAAATAGAGTAGTGGATGCATGGAACAAACTTCCACAACATGTCATCCAATCCTGCAAAATACTTCCTTGCAAATAGAGTAGTGGATTCATGGAACAAACTTCCACAACATGTCGTTCATTCTTCTAATATAAACCAATTTAAAACTCAATTCGATTCTTATTTGGAGAGAAGAAAGGTTTACCTTATTTTAAATTTAAAACAACTCAATTATATTCTGTTAAAATTATTGTGAAATGAGATATGAGCTCGTCAGCAGAATTCTGCCTGATCATTGAATAATAATAATCTTTTTTCCTCGGAACCTTGATCTTATAAGGAAATGAATGAGAGGTATTTCTGAGAAGGAAAGGGTATGATGGATGGGTAGGGATCTGGGGGTGAGTGGGGGTGGATTGTTCTGGAGTTACAGACGTATGAAATCCATCCCACTATTATGAATCAAGAGAGTACGGTTGGAGAGGTCAAAGGGTCTCTTTCAACCGGCCTCTCCTGATCCGGTCCGCCATGCAACAGGTGGGCAGACGCATCTACCGGCAAGACCTGAACAAGCCTCACCCCACAAACTAACTGCCTGACTGCCCAACATGAAGTAACCTATGGCAAAGGTTTTGGTTATACAATGAATGGTTCCCGGGGCGGCGGTGCCCAAATGAATCTATGATTATTATTATTAAAGTTTAATACGCAACATTTATTAAAAATGTTAAAGCTATTTGCAATCATGATTACTTCTTCTCATAAATTACTGACACTAATTTCATAACACTACAAATGATTAATGATTTTTTTAATAAATTTTTAATTATTTGTTCAACGCGTTTCATTCTACTAAGTTTCTCATATTGGATGAAATAAATTTATTTTTGTTGCCAATTGCCAACTCTTTATCCGATGCTGGTAATAAATATTAGTCAGCCCAAACCTGTGTTCATATCATTAATAATCTAATACTATTCTTCTTTTTTGTTTTAGGCATTTTAATTAAAATAATAATCAAAATGATATGTCGATGTGACTAGTTACTCATCAAACTGTAATAAAACCATAATAAACATAACCAGCACCCATCAAAGCTCGGTAAAACCCCACCGAAGTGATTTAAAACCTCTTCAAGTGTAAGAAAACATCATTTAACTGATGTATCATATCATCAAAGTGAATAAACGCCCCAAAATAGTGAAACAAAACTCAACAGAGTGATTCGAAAAACCATTATTAACCGTAACCCCTTCAAAATGAAATGAAACCTTATTTGATTAATAAAAATATATCACCAAAATGAAACAAATCCCAATCAGATTGATATAAAAACCCTTTAAACTGAAACACCACCCATCAAAGTGAAACGTTATCCTATTAGTGTGAAAGAAATCCAATCAAAGTGAAGCTAAAACCCATTGAATTCATATAAATCACATCAAAGTTAAACAAAAACCCATTGGATTGATATAAAACCTCACCAAACTGCAACAAAACCCCCAATACATTGATATAAAACCTGAAAAGTGAAACTAAACCCTATTAAATTGGTAATAATCCACATAAGAGTAAAACAAAACCCCATTAGATTTATATAAAACCACATCAAAGTAAAACAAAACAGCATTAGATTGATGTAAAACCTCATCAAAGTGAAGCACACCCCATCAAACTGGCTCCCCAACCTCAATGGAGCGCGTGATGGAGCTCCACTGCCACTCACCCCAGCAACAGCACGCCATGCACGACCGGCATGAGATGCTCGACCGGCACGACCTGCACGACCGGCACGATCTGCACGACCGGCAGCACGACTTGCACGAGAGGCAGCAGCATGACTTGCACGACCACCATGAGATGCAGCAGCAACAGCACGTGTTGAGTGTGCTAGGTGCCGGGCTGGACACGAACGGGGACCTGTTAGGGCACCATAAGATGATGCACGCGCAGACGCAGGACATGATGGGAGGGGGGAGCGGAAGTGGGAGCGATCCTGGTGGCGGCGGTAAGAACTAAAATTATTCTATTTTTAATACAGTAATTTTTCTCTTATTTTTAAATTAGTGTGCAAAATTTAAAAAACAAAATCTGATTTAAGGATAGGAAAAAGGGGGTGGGTTTGTTTTTCGAAGTCTCACATAGATAGTGAGCTTCCTTCTGTTTCGAAGGTCAAGTGTGCAAAATTTCATCAATCTGGATAAAAAAAAACAAACCCGCACCGGGAGACTCCTCTTCATTATATATTTAGAAGACGGACAGAACATATTCTATTCTATAATAAACATTTTGGGATCTCAGGAGGTCTAGCGCATAGAAATCGATAGCTAAAATATCGGATTGACAGGCGTAACTACCGACGATTTTATACCGATTTCCCGGGCACGGTCGCACAACTGATATCCAGACCGATAATGTCGAATTGAAATAATAACTTTAAATATATATATATATTGGCAGTCCGCATATACTTTTTGACACTAATAATGGAGTTAATTACTTTATGAGGTCATCGATCGTGTATACGGTTTCTTTCAGTTCTAAGAGCTCACTTAGTTCACTTCGATTTGTAAATAAGCCAGTTATTTTGTATAACAAACGACAATATCCAAATAGTTGTGCATATTGACAGCTTATCCGACACCTTGGAGGCCTCGCTAAAAGTAGCGGCTTTTGCCTACCGACTGTCGGAATCATTTTCTGGTCGTGCTCGCAAATATCGCTGTCTGACCATAGATGCCGGATTTCGTCAATATCGTATTGACATAGGACTTTATCGATCGTCCGTGCTAGACCACTTGATGATTTAATTTTACGGATTTTACAAAACAATGACGGCTGTCGCATCGCTATCAATGATTAAAATTGGCTGTAAACGAAGAAAAGACATTTAAAAAAATGTATTTCCTTGAAAGATACTTGAAATTATAGTTAGCATTTCAAAAGATGCCTAGATATATTTTAAAAGACGCCTAGATATATTTTAAAAGATGCCTAGATATATCTTAAAAGACGCCTAGATATATTTTAAAAGACGCTTAGATATATTTTAAAAGATGCCTAGATATATTTTAAAAGACGTCTAAATATATTTTAAAAGATGCCTAGATATATTTTAAAAGACGCCTAGATATATTTTAAAAGATGCCTAGATATATATTTTAAAAGACTCCTAAATATATTTTAAAAGACGCCTAGATATATTTTAAAAGATGCCTAGATATATTTTAAAAGATACCTTGATATATTTGAAAAAATGCCTAGATATATTTTCAATGTCCTTAATTTTTTTTGTATTTTCAGAGGACGGATACCATTCACACAACAGCCAAAGCGGTGACGGTAAGTTAATTTATTTAAATTATTAACATTTTTTGGTACCTAACGCTATTCGAGCCAACATTTAAAAAAAATTTCAAATAAGGAATTATACAATTATTCCAAAGAAATATCACCATCGCAATGACAATTCTTTACAGAATATTGAATTTTCAGCTCGTAGTAGAAACCACGATCATACGAATTAAAAATATAGTATCCAATGAGGTCACCATCTCGAACCGGAATCGGAACGTAACAAAAAAAATTACAGACAGATATAATGCCTGATTGTCGAGATAAAATAGGACTTCGCTACGGTCAAATAAAAAAAATATTTTTAGAAAAAGCGGCGCAGGCGGATTTTTTGGATTCGAATACATAACATCCACTCAGTAGAGCAACTAAAGCAATTCACCTAAAACAACAACAAAATCCTCTTTTTTTATAAACGTATTTCTTTTCCTTAATAATATCTCCAACCCTCTTATAACCAACCTCGTTGTAAAGACAATTGGATTATAATGCACATTATTTCCCTGGTACTGCATCTACACGCCATGTAAGTAATTTGCCCCTCTCTTATATGAGTGATCTCCTCTCGAGGACGATTTGACAAGGATTGATGGCACCTTATTTCTGAAACTGCTGCCTTATTTATGTTATTATTATATCTCCTAGTTAATATTCACACTAAAGCTGCAAAGTTGACGTTATAATAGGGTAATTTTTTCTTCGTATATTTATTGCAGTTTATTTAAATTTCAGAGAAAGATTGTGAAATAATGATAGTTTAAAATGTTGACAAGATCAAGTTGATCTGATTTCCTGAAACGTAAGCTTACAATTATTATTTACCGCACGTTTCAGAGTAGAGTAGAATATACTCTCAGTATCGCCCTAGTGTAAGACCACCATTCAGAACGATTGGGAACAGTTGGGACAGTTGGTAGTCGTTTTCACAAATAACTTAATTGCGTATTTTTAACAAAAATTATGTTTTTCTTCAAATATAATATAAAATATACGTTTTGATTTTGTTTAACTTCCTATAACATAATTATTTAACAAAAAAACTATTTTAATTGTCATTTTTAAAATTAGAACTGATTGTGTCAATAATTCAGACTGTACGTGAATTTCACAAAAAATAATACTTCGATTATAAAGCCGAAATACATTCGTCTAAAGTGGAAAAATCTCTCAAACAGTGAGTTCTGGCCACAAGAAATTTGCACACTGTTCGCATAGTTAGTAATTTTTGATCCATCTCTAGCTAAATAGCTTCGAAATAGCCTTTCAACTCTCACTAAATAAATCATTTTGTATCCATGTTTTCGATTGTTAAATAAGAAAAGTATATCGAAAAAAGATTATTGAAACACGGGCGAAGCCGGGTGTTAAAATTTGTGAATTATATATTTAAGACATAGTGGCTTAATTTTTCAATAATGCATAATATTCTGAACTATAGTTAGGTATGCTTGTTGGAAAAACACCTCCCTCAGAACCGAACCCTTTGCCTTCAATTAGGCTGCAAAAGCTTCCACCACTAATCCAACTATACTTCCATTAGTGGTCTGTTATACCCTCCAACACAACCGCAAACAATTATCACAAACTTACCCAACTCTCACACAGAAAAGGGCGAATTCAATACTAAGCCCTGATTTTTCGCCCAGTCAAAATGCTTAAACTTTTTTATAAAGTTCTTCAAATTCATTGAAATTTTCATGAAATTCAATCCGTGAAAATTTGTGCATAGTGCTCTGATTTCGGCGAAGTAAAGTGTTTGTATTTAGTGCTTTAAAATAAGCAATTTTGTAAAAAAGAAAAATATTTTCTGTCAACGATTTACAAGTCGACGCAATCATTTCCATCATGGGTTATAGAATTTTTAATTTCAGAGTAGAAGATGCTCTCAGTATCGCCCTGGTATAAGACCACGTTTCAAAATTGAAACATTGCTTGAAATGGCTTTGGCCGTGTTTTGTGACCAGATCCGAATAGCCGCGTACTACCTCACCTTCCTCTTTACCATCTCATTTCCCTCCCCACTACCTTCAGCCTCACAACATACCCAAATTGGGTAGGTTTTCGTCCTTATTGAAATGAAACAAGACAATAAATAGTTGTTCAATAAGAAAAAGATTTCGATACTCTCAGTATCGCTATGGTGAATGACAAAAATTCAGAATCTAAATATATATTTTGAAACTATGTGATCTTTTTTACTCTATATGAATTTACTTACCAAAATATTTGCACAAATCGGGACGATTTTACCTTTGATGTTTGTTCGGGACTATCCATAATGTATCAGATAGAATTTGAAAATCTTCTCCAAAGTAATTTGGCACCTTTTCAAAATGTTCTCACCAACTAAACGAACATGTTTTGGTGAGAGGTAATAAGCAATGCTCTTTTTGGCGTGGTGCCGCTATTTTACGATATGATTTGCTGAATTTAGCTGTAGGAGATTTCATGGATTAATTCTGGATTGTTCTGGATGGCTTTTAGGCGAAAATAAACTCATTATGAGACTATCTAAAATGTACAAGTGATGGAGATATCTTGATTTAGTTAGGGTTGCCCAAAATATTTTAAGGATTCGAACAGAATCGAATCGAAACGTGAAACGTTAAATCTTAAATGGTCTTTGTCAAACAGAAAAATTAGAATTTGTCTAGAAGTAAACTATGAACTCCAACTGAAATTCAGCTGTAAATAATTATCAATGGCAAAAAACTAAATAAAAATGTTGCTAATTTATTTTAACATGTCTTTGAGACCTACACAACATTCAACGCTATTCCACATGTTAAATTAAAAAAAATAAATGCATCATCTAATTCTCCAATGAACTGTTGTCATAATGCATTGAATAGTATTTGTCGAAACTGTGATATCGATATTTTTTCGGATTCACTGGCAAAATTTAAAATGGTATAAACTGTTCAATGCGCATATATGTACACATACACACACACGTATACACGCGTCACATGGTAATTACTAAATATACACATAAGGCATTCAAGAAAACATATAATAGGTACCCACATTGAAATATTTAAATATCTGTAAATTGTTTCATCACTGTAACATATGTACTGTTTGTTTCCATAATACAAAATAAAAATAATAAAAGAATCAACAATTAACAAGCAAATATAATATTATTTTTCTATTTCTAAAAACAAAACATTTCTTTAACAAAGACACTTTGAAAAAAAAATATTATCCACGCTTAATGAATGGTGAAAATATTTCATTACAAGCATCAGATGATAATTAATAGAATTATTATAAAATACAAAACTTTATTAATTAAACACGCGTGACGAAAAATACAAAGTTCAAATAAATATTTATATATTCTAGTGGAAATAATTTATTGAATTTAATAATAATTCATAATTTAATTGATTTTTTACACACAATGGTGTTTCACATGTTTGTTTTTACAGAGACAAAGAACATCTAAATGTGCAGAGCAACATAAAAAATAAAATACTTTACAATGCAACACGGAAAAATACTAGTGAAAGAATATAAAAATTATTTAAATAATGAAAAAATATTAGTTTGTTCAAAGCAATAAGATAAATCGAAAGCAATGAAAAAATTGATTGTTTGTCCAACACGATTTTGTAGTTTTTTTTTATTGTTTAGGGAAAATTATTTCTCTCAGAGTCCGTGTCATCTTAGGGGATGCTGTGTAGAGGTTTTTTAAAGAGTTTGAAACGGAATATAGATTAACTCCCCGAGTAAACTGTCGATAAGCGCTATTAGCCGTGTAGCATACATTATCTGTTTCACCACGCCGAGTAATGCTACCGTCAAGTAAATGTCTATTTTACAGCCTATAACTCAATAATTTACTTAACGAGTAGTTACTCAGAACATTAATTTTATTATTATTAATTTTAAAAAAAAAATGTAAAAATGTATGTTTGTGCCAGCCCTGATTTCAAAATCGAGGGACATCAAAGCCCTGCCTACATTAGTCGATGCAAATTGCGCGGTCCCGGTTCGTTAGGCGACGCCAAACTGTTCAGTAGCGAAGCGGGGGAGTTGACTCACCCCACTCCCGACAGGGCGGGGTATTATTAATACCCCACGTATTACGGCGGGATGTAATTGGTGTTATGAGTGATACTTGTGGTAATGTGCTGATGTATTCGTCAGGGCCAATAATAATTATACTGGTTAATAATTAAGTGGTTGTAAGATGCTACCCGGTTTCTCACGATTTAAAAAACTTTTTGAGCAAATTAAACATAAATACGAATCAAACAATGCTGCTTCTTATCTTTCTGTTTGATTGGCTTTGTCCTTTTTTGATTACACGCTCTTGTGTGCGTGAATTTCTTTGTTGTGTATAAATTTTTTTAAACGTATTTTTGTAATAGGTTTTTTATTATTTTTTGTATAAATATCATCGTGGTCAAGGTCAGCATCTATTTCACTGATAGCCAATTTATTTATTTATAGAGCGGAGACGATTTACATGTAGTTCCCGTGAGCACTTGGGCCATAGGCCCATTCTGCTATCTCCCATTTTACCTCAATCCTTTAACAACAAGTCCCTTTAATAAAGTTCACCAGGGTTGTCATTGGGTATGTGGCTATGTCTTCTGGTTCTACAATGACGTTTCTTCCCAGGTATCTGAGCCTTGTTCCCAACATTGACACCAAAGGTGAATTGGAGTCTCTTCATCCTCTTCACATTTCCTGCATCTATTGGTGTTTTCCACTCCCAACAACTGCATGTGTCTCCTGAGATGGCAGTGTCCCGTTAGTAGTCCTACCAGTTCCCTCAGTGAGTATCTGTCCATATTGAGTGGTTGTCTGATTTGCCTTGGGTCTGGTCCGTTTATGAGTACTTTGGATTGCCTTATTTCTTGCCCATTCCTCCCAGTGTCAGGATTTGACCCACCTTTCAATATGTATTTTGTCGTGGCAAGCTGCTTCTCCTACGTCCATCAGCCCGCTCATTGCTCTCAATTCCTTTATCTCCTGATATACAGATCAGGGTTATTTTATTGATAGTAGCAAGTTTTTTAAGAATGGTGATTAGTTTCTTTTACATTTTAGTTACTTTTGAAAATCTAATTCGCCTAGTATTATTATCGTTGCTCTATTTTGGAGAATTAAAATGAATTAGAATTAAAATGAATTAAAATTAAAATGTAGCGCAATAATGGAGTTATTTACAGAGACTGTAATTCTTTAGAATTATATCAACAATTTTATCGACTTAAACCGAATATAAATTTTAGGAAAAACCACATCTCCTCCATTGTAATATTTCACCGAACTACTTGTAAAAAATGCAGCTGTTCGTTTAAAACACCAATAATAATAATACTGAAGCTGATTTGTATCGCAAACCAAAAACCATACGAATTTTCCAATTATATTGTCATAAAATAATATCAGTGATGGTAGAACTAGAGAAGATATGTTACATTGGCTTACCGATCCTTATAATCGAATACTGTTTATTTCAAGTATAATAAAAAAAATTAGAGAAACTACAAACACGTACAAGTCTATTATTGCTTCACATTTTAATTACTAACCAACGATTATTTTCTTTTTAACGGCAGAGAACAAAAGAAGTTGCAAAATTTCCAAAATAGAGCAATGAGAATAAAACTTTTGCTATAATATTTATACATAAAAAATAATAAACAACAAGTTTTTAAAATTCTTTTAAAACAAAATAATAAATACATAAAGGACATTTCCAGACACAACACCAGGACCTGCAATGAAATCAGACTACCAAAAAAGGACAACTGAAGCACAACAGCTTATTCTACAAATAATTGTAATGTATATATATTAAGTTAAAATCAGTAATTTGTTAACTTTAATGTTACAAAAATAACTAAAATAAAAAATCGTAATAAAAATTATCGAATTCGTAATATCGAAGACAACCATTTCTTTTATGAATAAACATAAATATAACATATTTCAATTTCTACCGCAAATAATTTAAGTTGGCTGTGTCAAATAAAATGCAACAACATATTATGCTGTATATTTATTTATTTATTGCATCTCACTATATATAAATCATTTTTTTCTCATAAAAATCAACTTCACTAGGATTAGTCCTTTTTCCTTTGATTTTTATTTATTGTTTTTGTGTTTGATTTGTAGAACTCTATTTAATTTTTTAGAATAATATAAATATGTCGTCTAAACGTGGTTATATCCACAGTTTGAAAATGGCCTTGAAAGCCGAAACAGCTGGAATAATAACAAAACCCAAAAAGAACTTGCAAATAATTGGATTTACATCAAATGAAAAAAAGGATTAGTCCTATTGAAGTTGATTTTTATGAGGATTAGGCGTGAATCGAGGTTAACAGTTTACATTTGAGTGAAGCAAACAAAGAGTAATCACAAACACAAAGTAATACTGCACAAAAACACAAAATATTTCTATAATATATGTATTAGATGAGTTACCAGATGGGTAATTTGACAGTATATTGTTACAATATTTTAACCATAACTAATCACTAATCATTATTCCCAACAAGAAACAAAGTAGATAATAAAAACAGTTAGGGTGACGTTCAGTTTTAGCAAATGGGACTTATATAAAATCTTATTATTTAGGAAAGGTCAAGGATGAAAAATACATTACATTTATTGACAATTTTATCGTGATTCGACATGCACTTCACTTATATAATCTTTAAAAAATATACAAATTGTTACCACCTGCCAAAACGCCGTTAGTCAGAAAAACTAAAGAATATCGGATAATTTCAATAATTACTTTATTGATGGTAGCTTTCTTTGAAAACACCGAACTAATCTTAATTATTGTAAATATTAAGTTTTCACACTGGCTTAGAAAACTTCAATGATCATAAAATAATTTTTTACATGAACTCCACACAGGAAGCCCAACCACAGCGGAAAATAATTTCCCTCAAGGCCTATTTCATACTCAGGGATGCTGTGTGGAGGGTTTTTTATAGGAAAGGAATCAGTTAACATGGGTCTTGCAAGACCTATGTTGTAGGAAAGAGAAAACACGGAAGTCGGCAAATCGTTTCACAGCCAACTCAACTCAACTCTTTTTGCTTATTTATTGTATTAATATTTTGATTTTTAATTTCTTATATTTACTGTTTTTACTGCCCGGTTTCGCTCGAAATTAAATACCACTTTCCTTGTTGAACCACCAAAAATTTGTCTCATTGTCAGTTAAATCACAGAATTTGCAAAATTCATCTAATTTCGAAGTTGATTTTCAACTTCTGTGAATGTTCTATTCAAGTTTGGTTATTAGTTTAGTTCTGTGGCATAATGAAATAATAACAGAACATGAAAAATAACTTTCAAATATGATGAATTTTTCAAATTCTGTGAAACAACTGGCCCCAAGTATTTGTTCTTGTAAGATAAATTGATAATTCTACTATATTCTTCACTATCCAGCTCACGATAAAAATGATGCAGCATAGTGAAATTAATTGGTTAGCATAGACATTCCCAATTTCATGATACCAGAACTCACAAAAAGAGCTTTAGTGTGAGTACCTACATCCACCAATCGATTTTTTCCGAGTTTTTCAGTACTCGAACTATCTCAAAATCAAACGCATGCACAATTATGCTACGGATATCGGAAAAGTTGCTTTCATCTTGATATTTCTTCGTTAAACCGACTTGAAAAACGTCAAACTTCCCCCGCACCGATTTAGGCTCTTCCTCCACAAAGACGTGCAAATATCCGATACTCAACTATTCAAGTATCTTGGTGACTACAGTCATACATCTGCGCGGATACACGTTGCCTACATTTTGTAAATTCGTTGGTGACGCCAGTCTCCCACAACCAGCCGGTCGAAGCTGTTACAATTCACGATGAGACTTTTTTTTAAATTGCAGAGCAATTAATAAACATGATATTCTAGCAAAAATGATAGTATTATCGTCTCTTGTGTCTTTTTTAATACATTTTGTAACAATGCGTCTGCTTTAACGATCAATGATAGAAACAAAACAGTAAACAACAACAAAAACAGCTTCAACAATCGTGAATGAGGTTATCTATTTATTTGATTTTACGCTACAAATGCCATTTACACACATGATAGTTATTAACAGTCATAGTACAATTTAGGAAGAAAAAAGAAAAGAACATTTTGACCGGTCAGTGGTTGAGTGAGCATAGCGCTTGGGTCTCACCCAAGCGTCGCGAGTTCGATTCCTCGGCTGGCTAAGTCCTCCATCACAACACAAGCAACATTTTCGGCTTTCTGTGATGGTAGTAGGAGATTTTCAAACATTGTTGGGTTATTCGTAACCCGGGAATGTTTGTCTTTCTTTTTAAAAAATAAAAACATTATATAAGTAATCAAAACAAAAGAAAAAGAATATTCATCATTCAAAGTTATTGAGAGCAATTAAGAAGAAACAAAAAACACAAAAATACCTGTTTCGCTGTAAACTCGTTAAAATATGCACTGCTAAAGTGTTGACAAATAACATAAGAGTTACCAATGGTGTATTATCTATTTACACCACAATTGTAGCCTGTAACCGTAGTATAATTGTGACAATAATACAAGCTTTTTATGAAATATAGTTTTGACGTTTCGAAAATATTACTTAAAAATAATATAAGGTAAATTTGCGACACATTCCCAAGTGGAAGATACTTCTAGTATCGCCCTAGTGTAAGATCACCATTCGGTATTGAAACTTTGCTAGAAATGTTAATTTGGAATATCATAGTGGCTCCAAGCGGTTGGGAGCAGTTGCGACTGTTGTGCGGTATTCACATTAAAAAAACGGTTACTTACCGGTTTCGCCAGTGTTTTAACGCTGTTTTTCCAAGGGTTTTTTGAAGAGGTTCGGAGATATTTTTTTAATATCTTGAAGCAATTTGATTACCGTAACGCTTGCACGTGCCAAGTCTGGTAGTCGATAATCATGTAAAAACGTTTGTACTAAGTGTTTGTATGGTTATAGAAAAATAAAACATATATATGCATATACGGTTGGGAGCAATTGGGACTTTTGTGCAATATTCTTATTAAAAAAACAAATAAAAAAGGTGTTGGCGACGCGGGTCTTGTGATTTCAGCAGTTACTGACGTACGTCACAAGTTGTTAGTGACATGAATACACAACATTGGTATTGGATACTCGCGTTAGCGTATACCAGTGTAAGAAGAGCTTAATCCCACAGCATCTTGCATATTATAATATTATTATCTATTTACATTTGTCAATGTTGGTCCTGTCACATTTGGTGACAGCTAGTGTATGCCCTGGATGTATTTTTGCTTCATATAATCTCATGCAATGTCGTTGTGGTGCGAGGTGTCTTTGTGTATCACCTCGGGGGATTGAATCCACTACCCTCTGTCACAACACACGTGACTCTGTCTACAAGGTGAGTAGAAAGTTACTTTTAAAAACATTTTTAATCGTTACTATGCATTTTTTAATCGAAGAAAACGCAGACAATATTATCAACAGAGGAATGTACCTGCAACCTTAAAAATTCTCGCAGATTATCATTAGTAGTATACAAATAAACTTTTAAAAATGTCTTAATATATATTAAAAGGGAAAAATATGACTACATTTTTTATTAATATTTAAAAATACTTTGAATTGAACCTTCCTCCCGGGTGACTGAATACAACCGCGCTAAATCTCGATTTTGTACGACCGATATTTATTTCGCATATTAACTGCGTTAATGTCATCCAATTTCATAAAAATGCGTGCATGTCCGCGTGTGCATATGGGATTGCCAAATATTTTTTACAGAATGCATTTTCATTGACAACGAGTCTTTTTGCTGAGTTTCAGTTCTATCGGATGCCGGGAAGTGTGTCATTATTCACTTCCAAGATTCCATAATATTCATTAATTCTTTCGTTGAAGAAAACAAAATAAAAATTGAAATAGATATTCATATTTAATAAAATTATGTTGCACTGAAAAATGAGAAAAAGTGCCCAACGTTTATGAATAAATGATTTCAAATAATTTTTTAGGAAAGCTTCAATGGAAAAAACTTAAATCAAAAATAGTGTTATACCTACTGAGAAATGAAAACAAAAGTACATGTAGAATTCATCGTGATTTATTTTTGTGGTATTAAGCTGGGTTGTGCCTCTTTCCTCTTTAGCCAACGTTTCGGACTGCATTACAGTGTCCGTAATCAAGGCAGATGTGTAATGGTTTTGAGGATGGACAATGAAACAATGGCAAAAGAGGGAGGTAGCGCAACACGCCATAATACCCCAAAAATAAATTAAGATAATATTTTTGGTTTTGAGGATATCAAATCATATCTGTGCCAAAATTGTTTTTGTTTTATGTTAAAATTACTTTAAATTTGTTGTTAAACGTACTGCAAATTACAAATAATATAAGAGAATCCTTCTGGTTACGATTTTGATTTCTTCGTTACATGACCAATGAATAAATGATCATTACAAATTTAATCTAATCAAATTTAAAATAAAACTATCGTCAATTTATAATAAAGCATTTAAATAGCGTAGTTTAGTGTTATTTCACTTCAAGTGCGCTTAACTATTACAAACTTAAAAACGGTAATTTAGTATTAGAGGTCATGTTCTTAAAATTATTCCTACAGTGTGCCTTACCCAATGTAGATCTAATATAATAACACTAAATTTACTTTTTATACAAAGTGATGACGAAACTTAATGAATAACAATAACAGCAGGACAGGACAAAAAAAAAGAATATTAAAACTAAAAACATAATATAAAACAGGAGGCAGTTTGTGCTCAGAAAAGAGAATCTATAATGACTTTAGGACCTAAGCCCAAAGAGGACAAAGAAATTGATTTCAAGTTCGAAGATAAAATTGTTCAGACAAAGATAAGTGCAAGTACTCAACAAATAAATACCTTCCCTTAGGAAATATCACATTACCAGTCGAAATCATTTAACTAATATACGAAAAAATAACAAGTTATTTTCATCCCCTTAATATCATACACAGTTACCCTTATTTAAATCACCACCCCCTAATATATGAAATAGCTGTCACCCCGGGGGTAGTATCTCATCCATCTGTTATTCGTGACATATAAATCAGACCCTTATTTTAAATATGTCAAATATATAAATTAGTCGATACGTCAACACAAAATGATTTATTTCGAGATCTACTGTAGGGAGTTTTTTAAATATGTCTATATTTGAATTGCACTTCGTTTTTCGGGAATGACATTTTTAAATTACATTTATTTCATAGTTTTTTTAAAAGATAAACTTTATTTTTATAAGACAAGGTTTTTATGCAAACCAAAAAAGATAACTAATTATTACAAGCAATATTAAGCTAATCATTATTGCTTATAATAACTTCTATTTCAATTTCACTATTGTTTCCATAAATGAATTTTAGAAGCGAAAATTAACAGTTTTCGCGACATTTTATCGAGCTGAATCTCAACCGATAGACTCGTTGCATTCTAAAGAATTGGTGGCAATCACGTACACACAGTCGGACATACACGCATTTCTCCAAAATTTGATAAAATTTTAGCAATTAATTTATAAAATAAATTACGGTCATACCCGATCGACATTTAGCGAGGTTGTTGGAGCGGTTGACACCAGTACCTCGGAAGGAAGATATATCCCAAGTCAAATAAAAAAAATATGAATTTAAAACTTAATATAGTACAAAAGCATTTCTAAAATTAAAGTAGGTACGTATTTTTAAAATAAAAATTAACGAATTAAAAACTGTTTATTTGGGTTTCATTTCAAAGACAACTATTGAGAATAATTTAAATATTGCTTGAAAGAGCTTTAGCTATGTTTAATGACTAGATTTGGATAGCCATGTAGTTTTTAAACTTCACAAATAAAGTAGAAAATCTATTTGCGTGAAATTTAAAGCACCTAAATCTATATCGTCATGAAATTTGCTAAGCTTTTAGTATTTATTTTAAATAGCCAGATGCTTTCCGAACTTCATATACCCCATCTCCTTCCCCACTCTCAACCATCAATCTGATATCATTCCCCAAATCGGATCGTTTGGACTCATGCGTAACTTCGCATTAAAAACTTACCACACGGATTAAAATGGGTATGGCTGATTTATTAAAATCCTTTTTAAAATGTGATAGCAATCCATTTCTTTATAAAAAATGAGTCCATTCGGAATATATCGGAACACGTGTTCACGCGGGTGTTCTTTTGATATTGAATAAATGAGACAATATGATAATATTTATGAATGTGTTCGTTGTGTTACGCTGTCCTCGTAACACATTCGCGTTTTACTTATACTTTCCTACGTAATCTGTCAATTCATTCGTTAAAGGCCTGCAGTCCCGTTTTTAACAAAAATACGAATAATTGGACCAGATTTCTAATAAATTAACAATATTTAATATCAGTAAGTATTCTCCGTGTACATAAAATAGATTACTCTATTTTCGCTGATTTTTCAATCCTTTGAGGCGAAGCTTAATGCTAAATGACTATTTTGATTAATCTTTATAACGAATGTAACGGTGTACATTATGAATACCAAAAAGTGTGCTTTAGATAAATTGAAGGTTATACTATCGCTTCGTTTGAGTAGAATACAAATATTAAAATAAATTACTCAATAAAAAATATAAATGTAGAAAACAAAACATTTTTTTCAATTGAAACGTATGAACGCGTAAAGGAAAAAAAATATTTTATTATAGCTAAGATTATTTGTGACAGTTTCACTTGATTAACTTTTTTGCGTTCTTATAAATTTTTTTGCAAAATAAATAAAAAACATTTTTTGGCTTTTTTGCGTTTCTAGACTCCGTTTGTCAAGCGATTTTAATGCTTATTACCTACAATATAAGGTATACGAAGAATTTACAATTTTTTGGCTTGTAGCTTCCTCTTAAAATCCGTCAAAATTTATTCATTTGTGTAATTATGTTTTCTAACTTGACGATGATAGATATCATTCCCTTTCTTATCCTTATTCTTTATCAACAGTAAGAGAAACTGTAAAAATAAAATAAAAGGTACATTAATCTCACCACGGTTTAGCGTATTTCCGGCGAAAGCACTTGTTTTTTATCGAGTTCAGTTGTTTCAAGGAACACCGATTACGTATGCTTCCGTTGTCATTTGTTTTTTTTTAACTTTTTCTTCTTCTTTTTACACAATTTATAAAGCCATTGAGCCGTGGCGACAGCTGCCTGTCTTCAAACCAATACCAGATTACTTATTATGATAATGGAGTAATAAACAAATATTCAGAATTGTGAATGACTAATTCAAATTTTGGTTTACTATTTTATTTTATTATATTAATACCGCACAAGATTCCTAACTGTGTGGAGTTCGTGGAACTATGGCATATCTAATTGGGGTATGTTGTGAAGCTTAACGGAGTGTCCTTGCAATTTGAAATTCCACAATTTTAAAACAATAAAATATTGCTAAGTAAACATAAATGCTGAAATTTTAAAAATTATGAAGTAACAATAACACAACCTACTGTCGAAAAACATGATGCTGTGGAGATCATAAACGTAGTCAACAAATATGAAGTTTTGTAAATCTTCAAACATAGTCAACAAAAAATATGAAGATTTGGAAATCTTCAAACATAGTCAACAAATATGAAGATTTGGAAATCAACAAATAGACAACAAATATTAAGATTTAGAAGTCAACAAACATAGTCAACAAATGTTAAGATTTGTAGATCAACAAATATTAAGATTTAGAAGTAAAAAAAAATTGTCAACAAGTAGGTATGAAGATTTGGAAATCTTCAAACATAGTCAACAAACGTGAAGATTTTGAAATCAACAAACGTAGTCAACAATTATTAAGATTTATAAGTCAACAAACATAGTCAACAACTATTAAGATTTAGAAGTCAACAAACATAGTCAACAAATATTAAGATTTAGATGTCAACAAAGATTAAGATTTGGAAATCCACATACATAGGTCAACAAATATTTGAAGATATTGAAATCAACAAACACGAAGATGGGGAAATCATGATATAACACCAACAGTAACACATAACACCAACGTACAGGAGGACTGCGAATAAACAACTTTACAGTATAGCGTTTTTCTTGGTTTATTATGGTGTATTTCGCTACCTCCTTTTTGAGCCAACGTTTTAAATTTATTTTCAAAAACAAAATTTAATTAGACAAACGTTTTACAAAGATTCATTATCACAATTTGGGAGGCAAGTTTAGGTTTAAAAATACCCTTCATGCAGCATCCCCAAAAAAAGCATAGGCCCTGAGGGAAATTATTGCCTGCTGTGTGGGTTTAATGTTAAAAAAATTGACAAACATTGAACGGGTGAACTGTTTTATTAAATTATTTAAAACTATTAAAATTATTCTAAATCTGTTTATATTATGTCTAGCCACATTAAAAAAGGAGAAATAACGCGTTTTATAATAGACGTGTCAATCGGTGACTGATATGGCACTACCAGTGGCCCATGTTGAGGATTAATTCTCAATAAATCAAGGATATTAAGAAACAAGAGGTTTTTAATCCTTCTACACTCGGATTACAACTCTGTTATATATCGTTTGAGAGGTTAAATATTAATCCTTGACATGTTTCCGAGAGGTTAAATATGTTATTTGGAGGATGTGAAGAAATTAATTTTAAGTCTGTTATACCTTTATGTAATTTAAAATTTTTGATAAATTATTTTTTTTTCAATATTTTCTCTAATCTCTAAATAGTATGAAACAAAGGTACTATCCGCGTCAGCTCAATGAAGTCGCGTTGAGAGATAAATTCCAAACCGAAAAGGCAGTACTAATTTCGAGACGCCAGAGCTAACCGGTGTTATGTTTTGCTAAGTGGGACAAACGGATTGCTGATATTAAAGACAGTTTTCATTTAATACTATATTTAAATCCGATATCGGAAAAACTAAACCTTTTTTTTGGAAGTCTAATATTTTATTTTATTTATAAAAAAGATTCTATTTGCGTCTGTATGTTTGTGCGCTTAGTGCTTCTAAACTACACAAGGGTTTTTGATAGGATTTTCACTATCATTTTGAGATTTTTTTCCGAGAGGTTTATTTATATAAAAAATGCATATTATATTTATAGAAAGTAGAGTACAGTCGATTTTTCGCAATTAAGTCGTAAAAGAATATTTTAGGGCGTTTACATTGCTAACACTGGCTAAACCTTATGAGATACATCAAAATAATGTAGGTACTAAGGAATTGTTTATCTTAAAAAGGCCTACAGAAAAGTTAGGAATAGGTACAAGTCAGCTAGCAATGTATAAACGAAACCATATTGATTAAGTAAAATGAAATTAACGGTTTTTCTGAAAAAAAAGACTATTTAATTTAGGGATTTTCAGTAATTTTTTTATGTTTTCGTCCTTGTATTGTAGGTTGGTCAGTAAGATACTCATGTTTTCCTTTAAATTTAAGTAGAGCATTTCAAGCAACGTTTTGATTCTGAACGATGATCTTTCACCAGGGCGATACTGAGATTATCTACAAATATTTTCATAAGAACATCATCTTCAAAAATCCTTCTTTACACCACGTGCGCAACTCCACACATTTCCTCTTTGACCGCATCATTCTTATCTCAGGAACAGTTCCCCCAAGCCTTAAATGAGAACCTGTTAGACCTTACCACTCGACCACAAGGCACTTCCTGTCGGTTTCGGGTTTATAGCCCGAACGGGGCTGATACTGACCACAGTTTTGTGAATGAAACAAACGTGTGTTCGTAGTAAAAGCAACCCAATATATTTATACTGCATACCTGGTCATCAAGTTGTATCAAATCGTAAAAGATTTATTCACGTAAGTACTATTACGGACATAGTCGCTAAATAGTAAAAAACAAAGTCGCTATCCGCCTCTGTCTGTTTGTGCGCTTAGTTCTTCTAAACTACGAAACAGATTTTGATAGGGTTTCACTAATTTTTTAATTTTAATTTTTCCAAATCTACGAAAATTGTTTATTTTTTATTTTTTTTATTCTAGATAAAAGAAAATTACATTTTTCACTTATTTAACTAGAAATAACATATATATTACACATAAATATATTACACACTGATATTATTCACTTTCATTGTTTTGTTGACTGAGCATAAAACTGAACAATTTTTTTTTAAATGTACCTATACTTTTTCATTTTTAATTTCATCTGGGAGGCAATTGTATATATTGCTTCCCTCGTAACCAATGGATTGCTTGCCATAATGAGTATGTATGGTGTTTAATTGCATTTATTACTCTCTTTGTCAATCTATCATTGAATATGGAATAATGGCATGGGGAGGTGCAACACTATCAGCTATAGATTCATTATCTAAGTGTTTTAAATATATAACTTAATAAATAAATATAAAACTTAATAAATCGATTTATAAATGTGGAAATTCTAACTATACAATTGTAAATGTTCTCCAAAATGCCCTGGAAAGAATCTCAGACTTGTGATGTCCCGAAAGAAACCATTCATCTGTTCTGAATGCAATTACTAATGTTATCCAAATTGACCCTGGTAATAAATTACATCTTTGCGATTCTTTCAAGGATAAAGAAACCATCCTGTCACTTCGAATGCAATCAACAATATTCCCAAAATTTGTTTTTACAGCATCGCCATTCCATTGTAAGAATATTATGTACTAAATACACAATTTGGCTGTCCTAAAACGGGAATCCTTCCCAGTTGGACAGACAAAGGTTCATTTTGTTATGTATTGTTTGAAATTTATATATATATATAATAAATAAATTTATTATGAGTTTTTTACAGTTTGCATAAATAATAAGTTCCTGTAATACAAAAAAAAAACTGTTAATTATCGGTACCTAATTATATTCGAAGATTTATATTTTATACAGTGCAGATATTCCGGGACTAACTATCATATGCACTCCTCTCTACCCGGAATTCATCATTTAATTTAATATGACCAAATGCAAACATGCTTTAGAACTTTACAAACATTTCATGATTTATTTTTATTCAACAAAGTTACTTCACATTGCTCTGAAACTACTTTTATAGTACCTTAAGGTTAAACGCAACGTTCGTTATAATTTACGCGTTCATAGATGACGTTAATTTGATTATTTTATTAAAATCAATTTTTTGCTTCTTCTGCTTTACAATATAAATATGAATTATTTGTTCGCGCCCGTACATAGATACGCAGAATATGAATAAATAGTTTTGTCAGTATAAAAACTCAATTCTTTCAAGATAGGCACACAAATGCGATATTTAATTAAATTAATAGATACGATATTGTGTTTGCATGCCTTTCTTGAAAGAGAACATACGACAACTCCACCTAAAATTTTCGCCAATACATTTCCTGTTCAAATATAAAAACAAAACTCTTTTACAACACAACGATGATGGTTGCTTTCACTCACAGGAGATATGATTTATTTCACATACAATCTTCCATAACATCCAGGTTGGATAAGAAACTCACTGAGGGAACCGAATATGTTCACTGCACAGGCCTTCTACCCTGAGTTGATATCAATAACAGCACTGAACACAAATAGATGTTTTACAAACAGGCTCCATCAATATATACTGCTCTGACATTTACTTCTATTGTTGTAAAACTTGAGTACAGTCGGATAATGACAGGTACTTGTAGGTAAAATAGGATCGGAAAAATTTGCGAGGACAGTGTGATGAATCGCATAACGAATAACTCTTGATCGATATTGGAGGACGGTACTGAGACTGAATCTCCATTCTGGGTATCGATTCTCTAATTCAGGCCGCTCGTAATCGCCGTCGAAAGTGCATAGATCGGTCGACATTCTTATTTTTGAATCTCGTCGATAGTAAACACTTACACACGCCAAACTTTAAGAGACATTCTACTCGAACAACGAGTGACCCTGGAATGTGCCGCAAATGTGTTACGTTTTAAATAATTGTTCCTCAGAATTATTAGATCGGCCACAGCGGTCATAGCGGTTAATAATATGGGTAATTAAATGATCATTTTATAATATGCACATGATATTAGATTTATACAATCAGAAAGTAGAACGCATTATCATATATCATGCATTATTATATCATGAAGAGATATTCTTTGGGGAAAAAAATGCTGCATTTTGAATCTTTGGCGCAAATCTTCAACTATAATTTGAAGTGATTTTTCACAATAATGGCGGGTTTTTTATATGTCATCTCATAAAAGCGCCTAGGTCTCTACAGTGTAAAAACAGAGGAGCTGTGTCACCACACGATCGGGCGGGTTAAGGTAGGGGCTGTAGGAAGGGTTTTGTTATTGCGGGTCTTGCAAGAGGCCTGGATTATATGAAGGAGGAAAAATAGATACCAGTAACTCGTTCCACATACGAACGGGAACAGGTGTTCCACTCTTGTATGTTGAACGCACGTGCACCGGTGCATCGGGGATCAATACTGCTAGGTACTAGAGCAGACTCTATTAAAATACCTGTAGAACAGACTCAGCATGCCCACATTGCGTCTGTGTATTAAATCTATAAGTATATTTATATAAATATGAATGTTTGTTTGTCCTCTATAGACTTAAAAACCACTGTCCCGATTTCGCTAAAAATTTCAAAGTTTGTCCTTATTAGTGTCAGGAGTACTTAAAGCGTGGTTTGAGTGGTATTAGAAGTCGGGGACGCCCAAGGAAGACTTTACGCCTTACCTCTGTACTAGAATGGATATGTATCGATATAATGTAGATTTTTTTAATTGTAACAATGTGGAAATAGCGGACGCCCAACAAAAATATGGCACGATCAAGTGAAACAAATAATTTTTCAATTCTTTAGAATAATATTATTTCCACCTTAAACATAGAGCCAGTTTATTGTTTCCTCGCCAAGCGAATATAATATATTTTAGTATGCATTTAGTAAGCAGTTTAAGGTACAAAATGCCATTAAATCGAGGCAATTCCAAGGGTAAATGATCATCCCTTCATAACGTGGACTCTTCTAACCCTTAGCAGTTACCAGCGAGAGGTCTCTCTTGATGATTTAATCAAGCTCTAACCAATGGGGAAGGGATATATAACGCCCAACCTGCGCGCGCAACCCCCCATATTAATACTCTGGGGGGTGTAAGACAAAACCACCCTTCATATTATGATTGTAGCTTACATGGGTAGGTTTAAAAGACGGTTGAAAAATGTGTTTTTGAGTAAAGTTTTGTTTAACCTAAATACAAATTAGATGGGTAGGTATTTCGGAACCTTGGTTGGACAGGGTTCTAACTTTGCTATACCTTGGTCTGAGATATGAGGTGTCAAAGTTTGTTAAAACAATATCTTTTTATCTACAGGATTTTTCCAATAAGAGATGTTATTTTGAATATCCCGCTATTTCGGTAGATGTTACTTTTGGAGCTGTCATTTTTTGACATTTGACAAGTAGAAACTACGCCATTAATAGAAATGGAACGATACACGCTTCAACAGTTCATTGAAATTATTAAAATTCACTTGAGTGAATCAAATGCAAATCATCTTGAGTGATGAGGCCCATTTCCACCTCGGTGGCTTCGTCAACAAGCAAAATTGTCGCATCTGGGGCTCGGAAAACCCAAGAGTTATTATTGAAAAGCCTCTCTATCCTCAACGTGTGACTGTTTGGTGCGGTTTATGGTCCGGCGGAGTCATTGGACCTTACTTATTTGAAAACGAGGCTGGAGCAACAGTTACGGTGAATGGATTGCGCTATTGAGAGATGATTTTTTATGGCCGGAATTGGATGGTATTGATCTGGACAACGTTTACTTTCAACAAAACGGCGCTACGTGCATTGTCCCGGTAAGTAGATGCATTGTCCCGGAAAGACAAGGGTCCTGGGTTCGAGTCCCAGATGTGACCGTTTCCATTTCTGATTTTTCTGTTTCAGATTTTCGTTTAAAAATCACTAATATTGTCTTCAATATTTAAATATTACAATTTGAGGTTTTACTCAATAAAGTTATTCCGAAAAACTTAATATTCATTCTAGACTTGCAGAAAAGTCAACAGATGTCGCACATTAAAAATAAAAATATAAGATAGGTTTATCTAAAAAAAGACGCTGTCTGGATTGCATTTAGTTCGGGTTGAATCTTGCGATCATACATAAAGATAGTTGCCAATAAAAATGTGCGGTGAAAAAATGAAGACAATGTTGGTAGTTCTTATTCGAAGTATGATACAGTTAAAAGTGACCGAGTAGGATAGGGTCCCATTAGCGCAGTTGGTAGAGCATTGTCCCGGAAAGACAAGGGTCCTGGGTTCGAGTCCCAGATGTGACCGTTTCCTTTTCTGATTTTTCTGTTTCAGATTTTCGTTTAAAAATCACTAATATTGTCTTCAATATTTAAATATTACAATTTGAGGTTTTACTCAACAAAGTTATTCCGAAAAACTTAATAAATTAATATGTTTTGTTAAATTCTAGAAAAGTTTTTTTTGCCATTCGAATCACGAAAAAGTAGGTAAATAAAATTATTAAAAATGTATTTATTTTACTTAAAGCGATGCACTAGGTCGTGTTATATTTTAAATTGAGCCGCTATCAATAACAACCTTAACGTAGATGGCGATAAGGTTTAAATTCCCGTTTAACACCATCCGCCTGTTTTGATTTATACAAGAAAAAAACATGGCCAAAAAGTGCCTTTTATTGTATTTTGTGGATAGGCATAAATATTTATTTTTTTTGGATAATTTTATAAATAACTTAATTTTCCACATTCTACAATAAAATCATAACCGAAAATGGGTTCGTAAGTAGGAGATTTTGAACTTTAAAGCAGTTTTCATAGGCCTATACATTATTGTTTTCTAGGCTTATAAAAAGACTTATATAAAAAATACTCGATCATTTCAAAGGTGAAGATGTATTCTACTCGCAGTATTTAATTAAAGCATCTGAAACATTTCTAGGCGACCAAATTTTCAAACCAAAAACACATGATTTTGCATTACTACGTATGGCATCGCCTTAACTGATTATATCTGCAACACATTTACACGTATAGTATTATACAGATTTTTTCATTAAAATACTACAATTTTTTTTCAAACTATTTTCTTATCCTATATCGCCCTTTTGAACCTATCAATGTAATTCAGCCCTTTGAACGTGGTTCCCATTGACATATTGCTATCCCTTTCTATGGTACACGAGATATTTTAATAGCGGCATATCGTAAATTGATAACTAATCATATGTCAAGTAGGAGGACAAACTTTTTTCAGTTACAGCAGAGACCGAAAATAAGCAATTAATACATAATACTAATTAAAACCTCACCATCTAATCTACCCTACCTTCTAATGTTTTATCTTTACTTTGTGGGCACTATTTATCTACTAGTACTTCAATCAACAATTACTGCTTATTATATTTTTCCACCTGTAAACAACCAACTTTATTTTGTAAGAAAGGCTTTGTTAGAGCTAAATTTTCCACTAGATGGCGTTAAGACATATTATATCAATATTTGTTGGTGAAATATTTTGACTTGTCGAATATTATTTTTTTTTAATGATTAACTAATGTTTGTAAGACAAAGTTTTTATGCATAGCATTATTTTTGCATTAGTTTGATTTTGCACAAAAAACGACGCTATTCAAATGTTATTATTATTAGTTGATTTGCAATACTTACAATATCCAAGATCAAAACATTTAAAAAATAACATTAAATCATACATCTGTTTATTTGAAGCAGCAAAACCAAATTTTGCCAAAATCCTTCAGTTTAGAATTTCAAAGTCGACGCAACTCAGCTCGTAATGCAGATTCCCTAATGAGCTATAGAGTTATTAAATGTCTACTTAATTGCATACAAATATAAGATGAGACGTTGACGTATCGCTTAATATTTTTCAAATCTCGTGCAAAGCCGGGAAGGAAACTAGTTTTATTTTAAAACAAAGACAAATAAGTAGATACTTTTATAGAATGTACCACCTAATTAATTATTGTCTAGTCTTAAAAATGGCGCTATAAAAATCATGAAAATATTAGATATTGTTGTAATTATTAACACTCCGCTGTCTTTTACGGTTTTATGAACCAAATAATATATTTATGTCACTAACATCCCCACCATTTCTAAATAATCAATAACAAATCAACACGTAAAAAACTACTTTTTCACTGCAATACACATATATTTTTGATTAATATAAATTTAAAAATATATTTTTTTACTGAGGATTGGACTTTCCTCCCTACGGACTGGAGTCAACCGCGCCAACATGATCCCGATTGGGTAGGACAGACATTTATTTAGAACATTAACTGCTGTAATCCAAATTTCAGATAAATGCGTATAAATCGATGTTTGTTTGCGTGATTTCCATCAAAAGTTGATAAAATGCATTGTCATTGACAAAGAGTCTATTTGCTGAGTTTCAGCTTGATCGAATGTCGGAAAGTGGGTTAATTTTCACTTCGAAGATCTGCATTAATATATTAATTAAAACAAATTTGAACTTCAAATAGATGTATTTAAAAAAAAACTTTTATTGAAAATAAGTTCCTGACCTAACCCGTTCTGGTATCAATGAACAATAATAATATCTGACAGCGATTTTGGCGGGACGTTCCGCCATCTTGTTCCTTTGTCAAACGTTTGCGAGACTTGCCGCTGCACTCACACCACTCTCAGACGCGTGACATTTTAGGGGGAGCAAATTTCCACCTAATAAAAAGGGAATTTTGTAATATTTTTAATTTATTCTCAAAATATATCTCTTATGACCTACGCGACATTGTAAGAATGTCAACAATATTTTTTTTCTAATTGGACAACTATAATGAAACAAAAAAAAATTAGGATGACTTACTAATTTTACTGTCTTGTAGCTGCATAACTCGTGATGAAAATGATACTGCAAGTATCAATCAATCAATATAGTCGCGTTAAGTGATAAATTCCAAACAGAAGAGGCAAGATTTATATATAAATCCGATTTGGGAAAAACTTAACCTGTTGAAAACACACCGCAAAATTTCCTTACAACTTTTTCTTGTAACTGTAGGAATATTTTATTTTATTTATAATAAACACGCTATTTGCGTCTGTATGTTTGTGCGCTTAATTCTTCTTAATGCGAAGCTTAATGCCAAATCACTATTTTGATTAATCTTTATAACGAATTGGTGAACATTATGAATAACAAAAAATATGCTTTAGATAAATTGAAGGTTTTTCTATCGCTTCGCTTGAGTAGAATACAAATAAAAAATAAATTACTCAATAAAAAATATAAATGCAAACTACTAAACAATTTTTTTTTCTATACAAATGTATGAACGTGTAAAGGAAACAACTTTAAAAAAATACAGTATTATAGCCAAGATTATCTGTGACAGTTTCACTTGATCAATTTTTTTGCTTTCTTATAAAATTATTTACAAAATAAATAAATCCATTTTTTGCTTGAAATCGAACGTTTCTAGATTCAAGCGATTTTAATGCCTAATACCTACGATATAAGGTATACCAAGAATATTGAATATCTTAAAATACTATCTATATCTTAAGGATAAACCTAGCAACGCCGGGTACATCAACTAGTTTAATAATAAACGTCAAGATTTGAACCTGTCGACAGGAACAAAATGCCAGGAGTACCTACAGAAAATTTATATGGTGTTTCCATTTGGTTATTATAAGTGCTAACATTTATTGCTCAGTGACAGTAGTTGTTACAAATCACAACGAGGAACCCATTTATTTATTTTTTATCTGCGCTAATAAATAATCTAATAAATTAATATCGAAAAGTACTTTTAATATTAAAACGAAGAAGATTGGAAAATTATGAATGGCCAAGTGCAACTCGTATATATCTATATATATAAAAAAGAATGTTTCATAGCGGGTTCGTATTAGTTATGATGCAATAAATGCATCCACTTGAATTTACAACCAGAAAACTTTCCTCCAAACCATTTTAAACCCGAGCAATTTCGGGTACACATCGACTATTAATAAAATAAAATAAAACTCCCCTTTTTACAATCTTTCACATTTTCATAGTCACCCCACTCTATTTCCCACCCACACTAACACAAAATGCGATAATACCTACGCAGGATCACAACATTCACATCCCTAGCCGGTACCTACACAGCCAACGTAACATATTATATACAACATTATATCCCATCCCTAGCGACAAAGCTCAGTGAAGCTCTGATACAGCGAGCGGCGGTCGCGATCACGTGACGTCGGTTTTCCATAGAAAAACAGAAACGGTACAGAACAAAAAGATTCAAAACGACAAATTTATATTATAACCTCACTAGGAAAAATTCCGGCGCGAAATTTTGGCGCGCGGCGGCCATGTTGTTATTTTCTCTTCGTGTTGAATGTTTTAAATATATTTATTTATTGACTTTGTGATATTAAAAAAAAAAATAAAGTGTTATCTATTTGTTTGTGTGGATTAATAATAATTCATAGATTTTAGTTAAATTAATTTAAATTATGGGTTACTTTTTCATTAAAAATCATAACTTTATGTGTGAAAACACAAAACATCATAGTGAGATTTTCCCATATAAGTACTTAAATACTACTTTGTGGCTTGACATCAAAAATGTAAAAAAAATCTTATTATAAAACTGCAAATTTACGAAAAAACAAATTCTTACAAACCGGTTTTGTTTATAGCTATGTTTTATCATGCTAAGATTCCATCAGCTGCACGGAAAAAAATGAGTATTGCTAATTTATAGAGAATCTCTTCAAATTATTCGCAATCCGGTTAAAAACGGGATTGCAAGTCCTTAACGAATAAATTAATATGTTTCCTGATAAACACGTGTTAATAAAAATACAAAAATATTTTCGCATTTCGTCATTATATATTATCAAGGAAAACGCAGGTGCATGAACACGTTTTCCGATATGTTAGAAATTTACTTAAATTTTATCAGGAACTTGTCTGCAATCCCGTTTTAACCCGATTACCAATGATTTAAAGAGATTCTACATGAATTAGCGATACTCATTTTTCTTCGTGTGATATAAAAATTTAGTTTAGGTGTCTGCAAAACTGGTTATTTGTGAAGCTTTTATTTATTTAAACATTATATTAATGTCTTACGCCCATGGAAATGTCACATCAAGGACAAAAATTTAAAAATTGTACAATTAAAAACAGAGTTAAAGATTAGTTATGACGCTTTATAGAACGATTGCCAAAAGAATTCCTCCAATCTTAAATATCGAAATGCTGGATCAAATTATTAACACATTGCTGATAGTCAAAACTTTATTTATTAAGAAATTAGCACAGAGAAATAAAAAATCACGGAATATCATAATTTTGATTTTTAAAATGACAACTAATAATTTTCTGTAATATTTATCAAAGGTAGGAGTTCCAATTATATCGATTAACTTAATTCTTCACACAAACAGTTCCAATTTTGAAATTGTCACGTTGAGTTAATTGAACCGAATCCACGCGCGACTAATGCACAGACAATCGAAATCAGTTAGTTTTATGACCAGCCAGACTGCCACCCGTGAAAAATTACAATTCCAATTTTGAAAAATACAATTAAAATAATATTTTATAGGTAGGTACCTACTTTGTGGCTTTTCTGAATTATGCTTCACACAACTAGTTCCAATTTTGAAAATGACAGTTAAAATCAAAGCAAATTTAGGTTAAGGCGATGCACTACGTCGTGTAATATTTTAAATTGAGCCGCTATCAATAACAACCTTTACGTAGATGGCGATAAGGTTTAAATTCCCGCTTAACACCATCCGCCTGTTTTGATTTATGCAAGAAAAAATAACATGGCCAAAAAGTGCCTTTTATTTTATTTTGAGGATGTTCAGGCATAAATATTTAATTTTTTTCGATCATTTTATAAATAACTTAATTTTCCACACTATACAATAAATTCATAACCGAAATGGGTTCGTAAGTAGGAGATTTTGAACTTTAAAGCAGTTTTCATTGTTCTTTACATTATTTTTTTCTGGGCTTATAAAAAGACTTATCTAAAAAATACTCGATTATTTCAAAGGTCAAGATGTATTCTACTCGCAGTATTTAATTAAAGCATCTGAAACATTTCTAGGCGACCAAATTTTCAAACCAAAAACACATGATTTTGCATTACTACGTATGGCATCGCCTTAAGTGAATAATTTCACGTAGGAGTAACGCACATCACAGAAAAACTAAATAAATTCATTTTATTTTGAGGAAAAAAAGAGTCTCTTTTAAGGTTGTAATCGGCTAGAGTATGCGTCGGAAGCATTTTAACTCCCAATGTGAAAAAAGCATCGAAGTTCTGTCTTTGAATGAATTCTGTCTTTCATTATAAACACCATTAATAGCAAAAGCTTTCTGTGATTGTTTTGCATACATTTGTGTATGAACACAGATGAAGTTAGGTAACCTGCGCACTCTTTCAGGGAAATGGCTTTAGGGTAAGAAGGAGAGTTATTTTTTTAGGATTTCAAAAACTCATGTTAATACTAGTGGTCCAATAAATGTCCCTTGTGGTACCCTGATATACAGTAAAAAAGGATGTTAAATAGTATCATACAAGTGTACAGATTTCATACCTACGGGTATCTTATATGCAATGAAATATGTTATTTAATTTTCATTGAGCCTTATATAAAACAGTTGTGTTCAACTAATCAAGTTAAAACATAAAAATTTGTATTAGAATTACATTATCCAAATATATTGTATAAATTATTAAATATTATAGAAATATTACGTTAATATTAGAAAATTACTACTAACAATTTTTTTCCGAAGGTAATAATATTTCATAATTTTGCATCACATTATAATCTTTTATTAAAGTGCTTACAAAACAATTACACAGTATAAAGATACTAATTTTAATAAAATTATCTAAATTTACAAATTGTGAACAAATTTTTTTTTAAAACATGTGAAATTATGTTTTTTTGTGAGGTTCTTTCGGTGCTATTAAATCTCGAATACGCTACTTCTGCGTATTTGTTACCTAAGCTGTGTATTCGTGATATAAGGCAGTTTTAAACTAATCATTATTGTCACTATTATTACAGTGAAACATATTTTTATTTCGCGTGACTCTATTAGAAATATGAAATGAAACCAATTGCAATAATGCAGGACTCTCAAAAGGAGAATTTATGATTTTCAAAAGAAAGGTGACATTATATATCAGACTTCCGTAGGACGGTGTTGTATAAGTAGATAGGTATTTGTCATTCTTTCCTCTCTGCCTATCAAATGCGGTACCTAAATTTTACGATGATTAGTTCAACATTAGGTTATTTAAAGAGCAATTAAATAGATCTACTTTTTAAGAAATTACATTCGATAGCACCATTCTCCTGTCATGCCATTATGTCCTAAAACATCTGTTCTGCCATGTAGTATCTTGAAAAAGTCAAGGCAACGACTACGGCTGATATTATCAGGCTATAAATTTATGCACTTTATTAAAACTAAGCATTGCAAGATTTACAGAACGTCTAGTTTAAAGGCAAAATCTATTTGTTGCCTCGAGTAAGTCCGCATGCTGCGTGAACCTCGGATAAGTTCCATGCGTCCGTATATGGATATAGCTGGGGCATTTTTGTGCAAATTATCTACAGTCCATCAACTATTATTCTATCTTTCCAATATCACAGTAAAAATGAAAATAAATTTCACAAACATTCCCCAAATGAGATGTCTCTCTTATTGCTGTGTCACAGTAATTATTAGGACAAGTAACTACACTGCGTGTGATTGAAATACTTTAAGATTCATCTCTTTTCTCATAGCCTTCTGTTCCAATGCATCACTTTCATCTCCCAGTTGGTTACCATGGGAATTTTGGACCGCAAAGATCACGCATCCATGTTTCACAACCTCTGCACCAGGGGCAAGAAATCCAATACCCTTACATCGAATCCGCTCTCCGGTAAATTGATACCTTTGTGAACTGTTGTTGGTGTTCTCACACGACAGGTGAATTGTACAGCCAGCTCAATTACACCTTGAACACCAACAGTCTTCAGTTATGAGTACCTAATCGAAGTATCGCCCAGATGAAAGACCATTTAGAATCGAAACGTTTGTTTGTTAGTCGTGTTAGTGTAGTATTTGGTAGGGCATAAAAATGAATTTTTATGAGGTACTCAAACATTTAAATGAGGTTTTAAGGTGACCCACCTCATACGAGATTTGAAGTGTGATGTTGAAAGAGCCAAAAAGGTTCAAATATCTTGTAACCAAAGAACATTTTCCCCAAAATATTATCTTATTCTAGAAGAGAAAAGGAATTTCGCAAGGAAAAATTTCCACATAATATAATATAATATAAAAATCATCATCACCAAAATTAGGGTGATGATCTGGCTTGTAAGCTATACAGACCATCAGGGAATAAATAATTCCCTATGAAAAAATGGGTTGATTACAAAATTCAATCTGCAAGAAACGTAACAACTTTATCATCCAGCCGCCAAATACAAAAAAAAACAGAGAACTCCCCGAATATATCACTCGCATTGAGATTGACAGCGATTCCTTCATCTCCAAAGTCGGCAGCGGACGGCAATCAGCACAATAACACTTGCATTTGCACCAAGAAATAATGATCTGTCACGACAAGCTCCCAAGAGAGTAGAATTTAGAATCTGTGGAAATATAATATAATAATATATATATATATATATTATATATATGTATAAAATGTCGCGTACACAAAATTTTGTGCCGAAATATAAACACTTCACAATCTCAAAACATTTGTAGCCATACATTTTTTTAAATTAATAAAGGCCGTTTGTAGTACAACAAATAAAAAGATTTGTTTATTAATGCATATAACATACAAGTTCCTATACAACCATTTATTTATTAGTACAAATTTACTCATCGACCAATCTAATGTAATAATGTTATACAAAGTTCACAAGACTTAAGAGAGTTCACTGGATACTACAATGAGCTTTATTGAATATCATCCATTGTTCAATGGAGAATTAAATTTTATATCTTTGATTGTAAGACTCTCCAAAATGAAGCTATTTGTAAAAAAAATAAAAATAATCAGTATTACATATATTGTAATATAGAAATACCAACAAATTGCAAAAGGTAAATCTAAAGATGTTTTAAAAACTGTTTGAGTTTTTTTCGGTGTTCAGCTACCATTGAAGCTGATTGTACAAATAGCTTCGGAGGTCTACATCGCACATATTTCCTTACCAATACGTCGTATTGAAAACGTTATTCAATATTCCTTCCATTCCCGCATAGAAAATGCTATTTTCAAGCCAGTCTCACTCGCCGCGCTAAGGATATACAATCTAACGCACACCCTTCAAAACATTACTAAATTTTCACTGTTAGGTATATCAAACAATAAGTTTTATGCATACCTAGTTACAAGTGTATTATTGTGCCGTGTGATAACTGTTTCGGCTGCCCGGATATTAAATACCTTTTTGTAAAAGCAGGAGCTAACGTATAGCCTTAAAATAATACCAAAAAGTATTAATCTGTTGAATTGTCATGATACCATTATGTCTGTCCGGATAAATTAGCCTAAACTTTTTCATTATGTTAATTCAGTTTGTGTTTTGTGGTATCTGTCGCGATGATGGACATTGTAATTCTGTCCGAAACGTTGGCTAAAGAAAGAGGTAGTGCCGCACGGCGTATTACCCGAAAAATAAATCACTATATTCCACTAACAAAATTATTTTTATCATTTATAAACTTCGCAGGTTTATGCAACCCAGTAGAAGTGTAATATTATATAAAATAAGTGCAAAAAAAACTGTTTTTTTATCAACTAACCAACCATTATGTCGTTTTCCAAGGGTAGGCAGATACGACGGACCACCAAACAACTCCGTCTTGGAATACACTCTTTGCCTCATTCACATTCCTACATCGTCTCATACGTACTCTTCTAAAATTCTGTCTCTTTACATAGCCCGACTCTAGAATCTGATTCACTTGATCATGCCATGTCTGCCTCGGGGGTCCCCGATTTCTTCTAAAATTGACATTTACGTCATATATTCTCCTCAATCTCCTTTCTTCGTTCATTGACTTTACATGTCCAAACCATCTGAGCGTCCCTTTCTTAATCTTACTTATTACGCCTACATCAACCTTTTCATTATTTGTGGATCTCCACATTTATCATACGATCATACATGGTTTTACCACATATACGCCTTGGGGATTAATTTCTACAGTATTCAGTTTACTTTCATCCTACCTCTGCCAGTTCCATGCCTCACTTCCATACATCAGGGTAGGTACCAGCACTCCATTGTGGACTGCTGGCTTCGCTTCTTTGGACAGTTTTTTGCTAGCGCTGACCTCCATGAACGGAGTTACCTGCATTTACCTTCTTCCGATAGCTTTATCGGCCTTCCCATCTCTCGTAAATAAGTTTTTTGGTTTTTTACCAAATAAAATACTAAGGTAGCATAGAAATTGAACCCCGACGCTTCGTTGAGAACCCGACGCATTTTATCACTTACCTACAACCGGCCGTGATATCTGAGAGAGAGACATGCAGTCTAAGGGGCTTGAAAGCTAAGCGATGGGCGTGCCCCAAGAATCGAAGAGAATCGAAGAGAATCGAAGAGAATCGAAGAGAATCGAAGAGAATCGAAGAGAATCGAAGAGAACCGAAGATAATCGAAGAGAATCGAAGAGATTCGAAGAGAATCGAAGAGAATCGAAGATAATCGAAGAGAATCGAAGAGAATCGAAGAGAATCGAAGAAAATCGAAGAGAATCGAAGAGAATCGAAGAGAATCGAAGAGAATCGAAGAGAATCGAAGAGAATCGAAGAGAATCGAAGAGAATCGAAGAGAATCGAAGAGAATCGAAGAGAATCGAAGAGAATCGAAGACAATCGAAGAGAATCTAAGAAAACCGTAAATTTTCATAAAGTTATGGCATCATTTTTGATTTTTTGTGTATGCACTAAGGTCTGATTTCTTTCTCGTCAAAAATCTCTTCAAAATCTACCGTACGCAGGTTTGACAATCTTGTCACGTCAATTATCCAATTCGTGGCGAGATATTGAAACCAGTCTATGCGTCATTGGGCGCTCAACTGATGTAGTAAAGTTATACCTTCTGCTTGTTGGAGATAATTCGTCGCGGGAAGCGATCCGCCTGGGAAAAACCCTTCAAAATCTAGAAATTTCAACGGATTAGTGTTTCATCTCACTCATAACACGGAACTGAATCACTCGAAATTGATAAATTATTTATCAACCGTCACCAATAACATCTTTAAAGTCGAAACAGGTTTTATCAAAACCATTGGCTGGATAACGAACCCTTAGGAATACAAATTTAATTTATTTCTATTTAAGCCCCCGCATACGCAAATTCTACCAATTCATAACAAGTTTCTCGTTAACTCTTTAAGTTTTTAAGTTCCAAAAAAAAAAGTTATTTTTGAAGATAATATGTATACATTGTTATGCTTTTACGTTAATTATATGAAATTCCCTCGGTAGGAAAAAATCGCAAAGTAAGCTCCGAAAATTATTAAAAACACGTTTTGTTCTGTTATTTAATATGTTATACCCATGAAAAAATTCACAGTGTATCTTTAAATGCAACTAAAGCATTTTCGAGAGATTTTTGCTCTATTTGAAACGAGTTGTTGTTTATTAAATATTTACACCATTTTCGCTTAATTATTATCGTTTTTTTATGTATATTCGCGCGCTCCCTCTAAATTCATATTTATTATCTCCCTTTCAACGCTTATTACGGGGTCTAGAATGTTTTTTTTTTAAAACTCTATCTAAAATATTACAGTGATTCATTTTTGGGGTATTATGCCATTTTGCGATACCTCCTGTAAAGACACGGGGAAATTTAATTATTACTGATTTATTAAAAATCTCTTCAAATTATTGTTAATCCGGTTAAAAACATGACTACAGGCCGCTTCCTGATACACTCTTAATAAATTCTTAATGATATCGGAACACGTGTTCGTGCACCTGCGTTTGTCTTTTATGAACACGTGTTCTGACATCGTTACTAAACATTGTTATTTTACTAAAAGTTTATCAGGATACCTATCAATTCATTCGTTGATGGCCTACAATCCAGTTTTTAACAGGATTAAAGATTCTTAATAAATCAGCAATCTTTTGTTATCAGTGTGTAGCCAACGTTTCGGATAGCATTACAGTGTTCATCTATGTGGTAAAGTGCGTGCTTAAATATCAGTGTGTTACCGTGTTGCTAACTCAATCATCTAAGAGCTGGTATTACAATATAATATTTAATTGTTTTCTGCGTTTAGTTTTGATGAAGCCGTTAATTACCGGACATCCAGAACTATTGAACTCAGCCTTGGCGTATTTATTAATTTTAATGGGATATCAATAAATTTCAATTGCCTTCGTAATTAGGCGAGTTCTATGCGTTTTGAGTCTTCCCATCACATTGTAATGCTGGCACGGCTTAATACCCCAAAAATCTAACTAAAGACTGTTATTTATAAATAGTAATACCAAAATATAATCATTCTATTAGCTTGCTTAATAATTTATAATGGAACAAATGAGCGACCGAATCGAAAAATTATAGTTTTTTTTTCCTTTTTTCACGTTGGTAATTGACCGAATTATTTTAACCAAAACTAAATGTCGCGCAAGAATAGTCAGTGAAGATGACTGTATTAGCTATCTGTTAGGTTTTTATATTTAAAAAAATAAGAGGGAACCATTACTAAGAATCTATCATCAAAGAAGAAGATAAAATTAATATATCTAAACGAAACATGCATCAGAACAAGACAAATTAAGAGTATCTTCAATTATTAGTAATTCTTTTAAAAACGGGATTGCAGGCCCTTAACGAATGATTTAATAGTGATCCTGATAAACTTTTAATAAAATACGAATATTTTGACACGTGTTCATAAAAATCTTACTATTAATAATCACCCGCAACACCCTTGCCATAGGTCACTCCAAGTAGTCCGCTACGTTTGGTGACTTAGCAGGGGTGCCCGGGTTCATGGGGTGAGGTTTGTTTAGATCTTGGTGGCGGATGCGTTTGCAGATACTGCGTGGCGGGTCTGGCCGATAGAGACTGGTTGAGGGAGGCCTTTTGACCTCTCCAGCCGGACTCTCTCATTAATTTATTAAGGGAAATTATAGAGGGTGCTGATCAATATTTATATTTAAGTATATCAGAAAACGGTCTGCATTCCAGTTTTTAACCGGATTATGAAAAATTTCAAAAGGTTATTAATAAATCAGCAATAGGTACAAATTTTTCTCCATGCTTCCATTCAAATCTACATTTCAACATAAAGAAAAATGACTAGGTAATGTTAATTTAATGAATCTCTTAAAATTTGTTTGTAATTCCAGTTACAAGCGGGATTGCAGGCCTTACGAATGAATTAACAGATTTCCTGATAAACTTTTTAGTAAATTACGAATATTTTACCACGATTTCGCAACATGTGTTCATGAAAATACGAATATTTTTTCATTGCAACAAAAAAATATATTTCGTCAAGATATATTATCAAAGCAAATCGGTAAAACATGTTGACATATCGTGAGGACAAAATCAAATAAAATCTCTTCGTTTAGTGTGTATGATCTATTCAGTGATTACTGACTTGTAAATACAGTCGGGGGAGTCGCTACTGCAGATGTTACGGGGTGCGAAATACATTATTAAGATAACTCGAACAAAAATTAAAAAAACAAAATTAATCGCAATATAAAAAAAACTACCTAAATAAGTTAATTACTGTAAAACTAACACACAAAATAATGTCATTTAAATAACCTAAATAACAACAACAACAACAAAAAATTGTGAAAGTGATCTCATTATTAGACAAGTGGCAAAGTGTCAAAACTAATTATTTCCTAACAATTAATTCTTTCAGCTTTGTGAATAATATTAAAGAACAAATTTGATTATTAATAAATAAATAAATAATTACATTCATAACGTAAGTTATAAATTTGGTATCCAAAACATTTAGTTAATTTTTCGCGCATAATAATTAATTAGTTAATTTATTCCTAATGTTTATCTAAACAACAAGTGTATTTCTTTAAAAAAACTATAACAACTGTTTTTCGTCTGTACCAGCACATTTCAACATTAAAATTCAGCGTAAATAAATTGATTTCAATAATTTTATATAAATTGATTTCCATATTTTTATATAAATTGATTTCCATAATTTTATATAAATTGATTTCCATAATTTTATATAAATTGGTTTCCATCGTTCAATATAAAGTGATTTCCATCGTTCTGTATAAATTGATTTCCGATTTTGTGACATCAAATTCTATTCGCATAAGAGTGACAACAAGTGAATTTGAATCTTAATACCGACCGGTTTCACCCCCTGCCGGTCGTCCGGGCCATGCCCCGATGGGTCTCGGGCCGCAGTTGAGGCAGGAGGGCGGGTGTGGGGCGGGTGAGTCCTGCGTGGGCGGCTGCGACCACCCCGGCGCGAGGCTGGAGCCCCCGGGCAAGTCGACGTTTGCCGCCCTGCTCGGCATCAGGGCGGCGGGCGGGGTGGACCTGACCACCGCCTACCGATACAACCAGAATATGATGGAATACTACACGTGTAAGACGCCCTTATATTTATTAGATTTAAGTTTTTTTAGTAAACATGTCAATTCATTTTTTATTTAATATAGCACTGAGAAAACTAATCGACATAAAATGTTACTAATTTATTTAGATTATTTCTGTTTTATTTATTTATTTATTTTAATTATTTAACGCCCAGAGGGCTTTTACATGGTTGTTAGTATAATTTTAATTTGACAGATAGGTACTTTGAAACATAAAAAATAAGAATAAAATTACATTTGATAAAAGCTATGCAACAAGTCATACAAACACAAGAAACCAAAACAGAAAATTACAGCTATTTGTAGGTTTACATGATGTGTTTAGGAATATTGTTGAAATAAATGTTTTAAATGATCCACAAAACTTGCCAAGTTGGTATTGAATATGTCAACATCATGAATTGAATGAATTGACAGATTTCCTAACAAACTATGAGTAACAAACAGTGTTCATAAAATTCTAATATTGTCGCATTTCGTCATTATATTTATCAAGATATGCGCAATGCATGAACACGTATTCCGATATATTCTGAATGTACTATTATTTTATTGGGAAATGGCTTGCCATCACGTTTGTAACAAGATTTTAATAAATCAGCCATACTCCTTTTTACGACGAATATAAAATAAATAAGAAAAGTCCTATTTGAGTATTTCTCAAAATAAATGTACGTAACGAAAATGTAGTTACGAAATAGTGTTACGAAATAGTCATAAGACGTAACTAAATAGTAAACATAAGGCTTGTTTACACAATGGCAAATTTTATTTTACTTTTTTTATTATTTATTCAATTTAATTAGTTGTCGTCTTTTTTAAATGTAAGTAATTATCCTTTACTTTTTTTATTATTTATTCAATTTAATTAGTTGTCGTCTTTTTTAAATGTAAGTAATTATCCTTTACTTTTTATTTATTGTACATACTACACACATACATAAACTCACGACCCAAATATTTGTATTTTGTTAAACCAAAGGGGTTTAAAAAAAAACAAGGGAGTATAAATAAATGTTTTTAATCAAATTATCAGCTCCCAAATTGAAGTACCTAACACAATATACAACAAATCTTAAGAAATTAAAGAACAGGCACTGTTTAAACTATTAAAAATTTAATAACATACAATTATTTAGTTTGAATCACTATCACTATTTTTTTATTATTTTTTCTACGTTCAAATGTATTATTGTCTTGTGTCGTAGGATTAGCCTTTTTCTTTCTTTCAGCTCTTTTATCATTGGCTTGTCTCCACTTTGCCCGTAGCTCTTCTTTTTCTTCTTCTGTAAGAATTTCTTTTTTTATTTTTGATATTTTCTATAACTTTTGTTAAATGTTTAATTCGGATTTCCTCATATTTATTTGTATTTTCCTTTTTCAGTCTTTCTCTGTAAGCGTTTTGCCTTTTGGCATTGGTTTTTGGGGGCATTCCTAAAAAAAATTATGCTGTAGTTATGGTTTTATCAGAGTAAATAAAAATAAACTTATATTTAAATAAGCTTTTATAAAAAACTTAAGGCACTTATAAATATTGTATAGAGCGCCTGTAGAACGGATAGTGTGTATGAGTGCCTCAAGCTTATTTAAAATAAAACCAGTATTGGACGGCTCAGCTTGATCTTCAAGTACTTGTCATTATGTATAATGCCATATAATCGCGATGATAAAACATACAAGTCCGACGACACCTGTTCTGCCATTGACCATCAGGAATTTCCAGCGCATCCTATGTATTACAACCTACCTACTTTCCAGCGCCATCAACAGATCTGCTCTATGGTATAATAAATTTTATTTTTTTCCTATTATATCTAAATACATATGTATATTTGTGCATTGTGCATAATATATTACATTATTACTAAACTTACATAAGACTTTCATAAAAATGCTAGACACACTTACAATATACTTACTTTTCTTAATCACGTTGTAACTGTGTACACTCAGCTTTACATTGAACTTTTTCGTTACGTTACGAAATTCATAACAAACGTTACGAAATTGTAATAAGAATTTATGTTATAAAAAGTCAATGGTTTGATAAAATTTAAAAGTGTTAATATGTAAGCTTAGCAATGTTCGTACCGCACATGTTACAAAAAGATAAGTAGAAAAAGACTTACCGTTTTGTGAAAAAAGGCTAAAATATTTTCTGTTACGAAATAGTGGTCCCACTAAAGAAACACGTTATTACTGATTTTAACAATTAATGTTATGGCGGAGAAGTCAGACCAACAATTAATCAGAAAGAGGCTAGTGTTTCCCATGTTAAATTTTACAAATGGGTTAAAAAATTACGGTGGAAGTACTAATAAAACGTAACTAAAGAGTAGTTACTAAAAAGTAAATGGTGATGTCTCACTTTGTTTTTTGTGCATAAATTATTAATTTATTATGAAACCCCATAGAAAATTACCCTTTTACAGAAACTACATTTAATTAAGACCCTAAAACTTACAAAAAATCACATATTATAACGTTATTATCGCATTTTATGAAGTATAAACAAATGAGGTGGGTAGGGTGGCAATTTTATTTTGTATGGAAGGTAAAAATCGATATTTTTTAAAAAATTAAAATATTTGTGAATTAATACGATTGTAATGTTTATTTTTCGATATTTTAAAGCCTAATATTTATTCTACAAAATGGTGCATATTTTTTTTGTATGATTAATTAAAAACATGTGAAATTTTTGAACTGTTTGTAGGCACACTTTATTTTTCCAAAATGTACACTTTTTTTGAGAAATACTCTTTTACATTGTTTTTTCTGGTTACAGATTAGGAACCAAGTAGATATTTTTTCTGGATACAGATTAGGAAGCAAGTAGAATTTTTTTCTGGTTACAGGTTAGGAAGCAAGTAGATTTTTTTTTTGGTTACAGATTAGGAAGCAAGTAGGTACCTAGATATATTTTCTGGATACAGGTTAGGAAGCAAGTAGATATTTTTTGGTTACAGATTAGGAAGCAAGTAGATATATTTTTGGTTACAGATAAGGAAGCAAGTAGGTAGGTACCTAGATATATTTCTGAATACAGATTAGGAAGCAAGTAGATATTTTTTTTGGTTACAGATTAGGAAGCAAGTAGGTACCTAGATATATTTTCTGGATACAGATTAGGAAGCAAGTAGATATTTTTTGGTTACAGATTAGGAAGCAAGTAGATATAACTAAATAAAAAAAAATAATTGTTTTGATTTAAGTAGGTACCATACATATATTGTAAGGTTTATTTGATTTTAAACGAATTAAGGGCAAAGTGGAAAATATCAATATCTCTTAGGGTATTGATATTTGCAAATACGTTCGAGATTTCGGGATATTATGCCGTGTCACTTGTTCTTTAGCCAACTTTTCGGAAGCTCCACAATGTCCCTTTCCTGATCTGCCTCTGTATATGTATCTGCTCTGATGCGGACTCTGTAATGCTATCCGAAACGTTGGCTAAAGAAGGAGGAAGGGTAACAAGGCTTAATAACCCGAAAATAAATCATTATGATACTTCTGGCCTTGAAAATCTCAAATCATATCCCATTGAGGTCTTCCTTTATGAATTCGAATGAGTTTCTGTATATTTATTATATTTTTTTATTGGATTGCCATATTATTTTATCACATAAATTCATCAAATAAAATTTTACTTGCGCACGCCGGGATTTAAACCCGCGCCCTCCGGATTGCTAGTTGAGAGCCTCACCCCTCGACTACGGAGGCCGTCTAAAAAACTACCTAGATACATTTCAATTTATGCTCGCATCTTTTCCAAGAAATAAAATAATAACATAACGAAGGTAAAAATTACTGAAGTAAGTCACTTTGACGAGGGATCTTATTTCTTATGGCAGATATAAATAAGGTACGGAATTGCTTTGCGCCCGAGGGAGAACATAAATATGGTCACAGGCGAATACGGTCTTTACCCCCTTGGCCATAAAGTTCATATCTGCGTGACATTTAACGGTGTATTTTTAGTATCGTTCGTTGCGGTAGAATACCTAAGCTGGTTATAATATGAATATGGAAAGTTTTTTTATAAATAATTTGTAACGTATCATTAGAATTCATTGAGGGTTGAATTTGTCATTTGTGGTTCAATAAGTTTTAATACAAAATGTTTGCACATGAAAATCACTTCAAAAAAATTTTGTATCATAGTTGGTAAGTAGGTACCTAACAACGAAAAAATAATGTTAAATTAATAATAAAAATTCTATTAAATTGTATGTTGTACATGTAATTTAATTTATACTTGGCAATTTTCTGATTTTTAATCGCGCGTAATAATCGTTCAACATCTGACCCCTCTTATTAAACGTAATGTCGTCAGAAGTACCTACCTACAATTATTTTTAGAATTTAAAAAAGCGTTTTAAAGTGGACTTGTTTTTCTTGAGAAGATTTTTTTAAACGAAGGTACACCTTGGTGTAATAGATAAAGTAAAATTTTGCTCACAGAATTAAACAATCTGCTGATATGACATGGTACTCTATAGGTAGTAACCTATTTAGCTATTGTAAGGGAGTCCTAAGATTGAAAACTACGATGTTATTTGCGAAATTGTATCCGAAATTGATTTTTATTATATTGTATGAAGAACTTTCAGTTAATAATTCACTGCCTAGTAAAAAAATCTTAAAATATGAATACAAAAAATTAAAATTTAACAACATAAGTAAATTGATATTTTTCAATTTTTCTTCTCTAGCTTATTCAAAAGGTTGCTGTACCTACTAAATCATTATAAAAATCATTAATTTGTATATTCTAAAAATCTATCTTTGAAAGACTAAAAAAACTGTGCCTTCACCATTGATATTTTGATACTTAAGATAGGCAATTATTTGGTTTTACAACCAAAGATTTAGTGAAGGATGGTTAGAAAATGTTTTTCTTTTTCTAGTACGTAGGTAGTTATAGGTATATTGTTGATATTGGATTTAATATCAAATAACATTTTCCAAAGAAAAGTACGAAGTTGACGATACTTATTTTATGTTTTATTTTCTTCGTTATTTTTAATGTTTGCCTCTGCTTTCACCTACAAGCAATGTTTCCTCTGAGGAATGCGGTTAAGAATTGTCCGCACACATGTTTTCATCTTACGCACATATCTTGAAGCATCTGCAATATGAAGAAACATTATCGGACAAAATTTTTTTTAAAAACATATTATTATTTTGTGGTACATGATGTCTTGATCTCTTCATTTTATGTGCGTACTCTTTCTTCCTTTCATATCTCGTACAAATAAGTTAAAAGGCCGCACACACATTGAAAATATAGAGGGAACGTTGCCTACCAGTTAGGTACTTTTCCTATATCTAACATTTTGCTCTTATTTGCTATTGATATTTTGCTTTGCAACTGTTATTAACGCATAACGTAGGTAAATAGAAAGTTTACTGACGCTTTGGAAATAAATTTACTCACCACATTTCACACTTTCTTTGATTAACAAAAAAATGTTGATTCGACAATAATTTCGTTTTGAGAGAAAAACAGACTTTCCAATTCATTTTGGCAATAAAATAACAATAATATCGGACTTTATTACAAAAACAATCATAACACATCTTGCTAAAACCATCTAAAAATAGCCCAGACATTTCACAACACCTCCAATATTCCTATTCGCACTTCAACCACAAAACCGCTCCAACATTACAAATACACCCAAATTCCTGATACACAAACACCGTGACAAAACCCAACATGTACACAAACACCAATACTCTCACTCGAATGTTGTCTCCACTCGTTTCACCAACACCACACAGTCATAAGACGGTCACGCCCACCGCCTCTTATTGGCTGGACGGTTTCCGCTCGACCAATCATAGGAGAGCATAGCAAATGTAGACACCTTCTTTTGTGACTTATGCTCCATAGACAATATAGGGGATTTTTTCTTCTCTTTTAAAATCATTTTAGGCAGCATAATTACAGAGCTAACAACCGGCCGGTTCTTAAGTAGGTACCTACTAGCTTTTTATATATTATTCTCTTTATTTCTTTACCCTTTTTATATATTTTCTTCATCTCGTAGCGTTTTTGTCGTAATAAGTTATAATAAGAGGGTTTTTACGGGATTTATTTATTTTGTATTTCTGATACTTGAGCGCTTTGCATAATCAAATAGAAAATAATAATAAAAATTTTGGCTTGGAAGCAATTCAAGAAAATAGCAATTATTTATTTTGCAGGGGTTTTTTATGATTTCTCTGGCTCCTTAATAAAGTGAATTGTAATCTAGTGGTTAGAGTACCTACCCACTCTTATGTAATAAAACATACAATATCTAGCATGTAGTAACTTTTAACATGGGTAAGTACTTACATACCTTTTAATCGTAGGAAAATCTATTTTTAGGCTACTTTATAAGATTTGTCAGACATCAGCAATTCTAATGCAACACTACGCCAAAAAATCACTATCACAGTGGAATTAAGGCACTCCGATGAGGGGTATTTTGGCGATGAACAAAATGGGGCAAAAAGAGAAATTTGTTTTAGGTATATATGCTTACCTAGTTAGGTAGATATCTAGGTACAAAATATTAAGATCTGGGTACAGGTGGGTACCTACCTAACCTACACGGAGAAATATGAGTAGGTATTAGATACTATTTTATTGAGAATCAATTATTGGTTATCAAGGAGTGTAGGTTTTTAACAAATGGATTAACAGTTTTCCTGATAAACTGTTAATTTAGAGTATATTGTCACGATGTTGGAACAGGTGTTAAAACACGTTTTTAACTGGATTACCAATAATCTCAGAAGATTCTTAATAAATTAGCAAAAGTTATTTTTATCAGTGAACCTACCTATCTGACAACCTAGTAAATAGGTACCTACAAGGTTGAAAAAAAACAAAAATACCCTATCTCGTAGGAAGGTTAGTTGAGGAACCGAAATATTGTGACGTCATATGATTTCCTAGCTATATCCACCAATGAAAAACTCTGAAAATCTATGGAATAAACTTTCAGAGTTTTTCATTGGTGCATAGTATAATAAGTAGGCTCCGAATGAGAATTTTACTGTATATACCTATATTAGCATATCTATGGTTTTCTGGGACCAACTTGTTTCATACAAAAAGCCCGAAGACTTCGATCTAGTGAGTGGTTTATCTATGGTACCTACTAATATAATAACATAACATTTATATAGCGCAGTTTTGTGTTGTTTCACTTCAAGTGCGCTTAAAAAAAAGTGAAGTTAGTAGATAGGTACCTACCTACATAGTGTGTTTCGGTTTGTTTTTATATTCCCAGAATATTAGCAAACAATGGCCTCTGTTCTCGAAATCTACAGCTTCCAGCGTCCAACCAATGAGCAGGAAGGACATTTACATACAGAATACAGACAATTTCCACTTCCTGTCATATGAACGACTCTCTACGCCAATATAAAACAACCTCTTTAAAATCTTTAGCTGTAGATTTAACTTTTTTGACAATTTCTACATACCTAAATATATAACAAGTTTCTCGTTAACTCCTTAAGGCGATGCAATACGTAGTACCTACCTACCTAATGCAAAATCATGTGTTTTTGGTTTGAAGATTTGTTCGCCTAGAAATGTTTCAGATGCTTTAATTAAATACTGCGAGTAGAATACATCTTGGCATTTGAAATAATCTAGTATTTTTTAGATAAGTCTTTTTAAAAGCCCAGAAAAAAATAGTGTAAAGGCCTATGAAAACTGCTTTAAAGTTCAAAATCTCCTACTTACGAACCCATTTTCGGTTATGATTTTATTTTATAATATTTCAAATTAAGTTATTTATAAAATGATCGGAAAAAACTTAAATATTTATGCTTGAACATCCACAAAATAAAATAAAAGGCACTTTTTGGCTATGTTTTTTTCTTGCATAAATCAAAACAAGCGGATGGTGTTAAGCGGGAATTTAAACCATATGGCCATCTACGTAAGGGTTGTTATTGATAGCGGCTCAATTTAAAATATTACACGACGCCTTAAATTTTTAAGTTCTTAAAAATATATGGTATTTTTGAAAATAATATCTATACATTTGTTATTAACGTTAATTAGGTAGGTAGGTATATAAAATTCCCTCTATAGAAAAAAATCGCAAAATAAGCTAAGAAAATTATTAAAAACGCGTTTTTTCTGTTATTTAATATGTTATAGGCTTTAAAAAATTTACAGTGTATCTTTAAATGCAAATAAAGCATTTTTCGATATATTTTTGCTCTATTTGAAACGAATCGTGTTTTATTTAATATTTTCATCATTTTCGCTTCATTATTATCGTTTTTTTTTATATTAGCGCGCTCCCTCTAACATTCGTATTTATATATCTCCCTTTCAAACCATTTTTGAACGCTCACTACGGGGCCTTAATATACTTAGATTGGATTTATAATATTTATCTAATCGAAATGGCAATTGTTGTGAAATTTCACCTAAGAGGGTTTTATTTTTTCATCTTTGAGGATGCTGTGAAAAGGTATTTTTAGTAAAAAAAAATGAGAAGTATTAATTACTTTTGTGTTTAATTCGTGAAACACCATTAAAATTTTATTAAAAAAATAACTTTGGAAGTATTTTCTCTGTCCTTTATTCGTGTATAGGCACAGCCTCCCTTGCGTCATTGAACGAACCGCAAACGTATCCAAGATATATTCTGACATATTATTCGGACAAAGAAATTATTTTCATTTTGCGACGAAACTCCACAACATTCTTCCCCCTGATATAAAGCGAATAGAAAATTTGAATGATTACAAATCAAGAATAAAAATCTGACTTAAAGAGATTAATGAAAAAAAAACATTAAAAATGAAATAGAAAACTAATAAAATAGAAATCAATAATTTTATTCCGCCTCAGGACAGGTCACCCTAGTGAAGAGGACTAAGAAATACAATTTACTATACATATATTTAATATCATATTTTGTATGTACAATGTTTAAATAGTCGCTATTATAATTTTTTTAAACTATCTAGTTTGCATTTTGTTGGGTAGAATATTGCAAAAAATAATACATAAAGCTAGCAGCCAAAAACTATGCGTCAATAAAATGGAGATAATGTTCAGTCGAAGTAAGATACAGTTAAAAACGAAGTTTGTGAAATGAATTGATTTGGTCGAATTAGGTTAGCGGTCAGAGTCCTTCTCCGGCACGAAAGATGCCTGGGTTCAATTTCTAAATGTTACTGAATCTTTTTTCTGTAACACATCTTTCGTTTGATAGTCGTTAAAATTATCTTCAATTATTATTTTAATTTTGTGAAGTTGAGGAAAAAATATTTTAAAAAAATTCCAGCCATAATCTAAGGAACTGACCTAATTTTCCACATTAGGCGTATGTGTGGTAAAACCATGTTTGATCGTGTGAGAAATGTAAAGATCCGCAAAGAGTGCAAGGCTGATGAAAGCTTAATGAGTAAGATTAATAAAGGGAGGCTTATATAGTTTGGACATGTAGAACGAATAAGCGAAGAAAGAAATAGATATATGACGTCCGAGGAAGACATGGCACGATCAAGTGAATCAGATACTTAAATCGAGCCATGTCAAAATTCAGAATAATAGAATATATATATATATTTTTTTTCAAAGAAAGACAAACATTTCCGGGTTACGAATAACCTGACAATATTTGAAAATTTCCTACTACCACCACAGTAAGCTGAAAATGTTGCTTGTGTTGTGATGGAGGACTTAGCCAGCCGAGGAATTGAACACACTACGCCTGGGTACTGGGGACCCAAGCGCGATGTCAACTCGGCCACTGACCGGTGTATGGTATAGTATGTGATGGTTAGTTAGTTAGTTAAACAACAATATATAAAAAGGGTTCGTATATATATATATATATATATATATATATATACCAAAGCGAAAGTTGGGTTATTTAAAAAAAAACAACCAGCAAAATTATTCATATTCTTTGAGAAAATTCTGCATTCTCTTTGAATTTGGCTGTCATCCCATAAAACTGCACACAATACAATCCCATAAACCACAAAAACACACTTACATATAAACAACACACAACACAATAGATACAGTAGACTCCCGATTTATCTACCAGGTCAGCTCAACCGGAACTTTCCAAAAACTCAAAATATTATTTTTGTAATTAAGGCCCCGTAGTAAGCATTCAAAAATGCTTTGAAAGGGAGATATATAAATGTTATTGACTTGTTACATCACGTTTTTCTCAATTTCATGTATCTTGATTTCCACATACTAATAAATTAAAAATATTATGCTCTATTCATCTGGAATAGAATTCACCCAGCTCTTACTAATCTCCAGAATTTTTCTGAATTTAAACGGGCTTTAAAAACGAAATTATTTAAAATATCTTGGCATTCATAAATCTTAACTTCTTTTCGATATTTTATAATAAGCCATATTCTAAAACTTCCGGGAATTGTTTGGTTTCGGTTGCCTCCTTATTGTACCTTTTTAAAATATCTGCTCTGAAGATTCTCATTTCTGAGCACAAACTGCCTCCTTTTTTATACTATATTTTTAGTTTTAATATTCTTGTTTTGTCCTGTCCCGCTGTTATTTTTATTAGTTTTGTTATCACTTTGTGTAAAGAGTATACGTAGTGTTATATTATCAGATCTTTATTGGGTAAGGCACACTGTAGGAATAATTTTAAGAACATGACCACTAATACTAAATTACCGTTAATATTTTGAAATAACAGACATTTAATAATAATATACAGATAGCCAATGCGGGATAGAAATGAAAAATGTGTGCAAGCAGCCGTTTATGGAGGATATTTGAAGATATCCCGTCTCCTGTAGGGCTATCAGGGGGACTCCATCCAGGCAACCATGGCAGTGATGATAGTGTTATTTGACTGGCGTAGTCTGCGCCATAAGCTTACCATGTGGTGGCCTTCAGGAATATTTCCGTAGCGTTGCAGGATCTCGGTAGGCGGAATAATTTTAGCTTATTCCATTGGGATGCAGTGTAAACTACCCAAAGTTCTGACGTGTACAGCCAAGTGCAGAATGTATTAAATATTTAATATATATTCGACAATTTGTTTGTTGTGCAGAAAAGAGTTGCTGAGTTGGGCTTACTGAGAAGGTATATATTAGTAACACTGATAGACATGTTTAGGTTGGTTCCTATAAAAATTAGGCAATAGTCAAATCATTGATGAATTGTTTTAACTTTGGTAACCAAAATATTTATTTATTTTTTTATTTATTATTTATTTATTATTACACGCCCTAATGGGTTCGTACACACTACAAAGTTTAATAGTAGAGTATCACAGTTATTATAAATTCTACAAAATTAAAACAATAAAGGAAACATAATACAACGAAAAAAGAAAAAAATATTAAATGTTACAACAAAAGCATATAATAAAATAAGATACATTAGTAAAAATGATAAGAAGTCTCACATAAATAGATATTCAAAATAAAAATATATAGGTATATTGCGGAAATTATAGATGTCTATATGTGTCTCTATATATAAAAGAATTGAAATAAACAATATTTATATTGATTATTTTTAAGATAAAGTAAATCTCCCAGATCAGAGTATTTATTTTTGAGACTGTGAAGTGGAATCGGGGAATTTTGATAAGACAGTTTCCTGGTGTTGTAAAAATAAAAGGGTAGTAAATTTCAGCAAGATCTTTTGGGTATGTGGATGCTGATTAATTGAAGTAACAAAGGACAGTCAATTTTGTAATCAAAATTAAAAAAAAAATATAATATAAAAAAATACCAAAGGTCGCAACTGCGCACTTTAAGGCTGAAGAAAATGGGAACGGGAAGGAGATGTGAAGAAGAAGAAGTTTCTGAAGTGCCTGGTCTTTCATATCTTGTCTTTCACTAGCGCGATACTGAGAGTAGGTAGGTACCTACTTGCTTAACTACCAGATATAGCTGAATATGTTAAACATGTGTATCTTCAGGTAACGTTTTGTGTAAATATTATGTTTATTTTTTAACTACGAAAAACGTTTTTATTTTCAAATCTCTCCCACAAAATTGAGAGTCTACTGTAAAACAACCATTACAGATAGATACATATTCTTAGATATTATAGCAATTCCGTCCTGCATTATAGTCGTACAGTAGTGCCACGGAGAAGAGGGTACACATAATGAAACAGTGGCGGGTATGAAACAGTGCCGGGACCGGAAGTGGGGGTGGGGGAGTGGGGGGGCGTCTAGAGGAAGTTGTCTGTGCGGCGTCACTTCCGCCGGAAACCGCTCCGGCCGGAAAGTAGCCTACACGACTCGGGACAACTTCATGTGGCATACTTACTTGTGTCATGTGTCATGCTTATACCAGTTTTATTTTTAATTGAGGTCCTTAGTGGCTGCATATATTATGTGTTATTAAAATATGTTATATAATATCGACTAAAACCACGGAACGTTGAGCTCTGGCATTATGAAACATACGCATCTCTTTCTGTCTGAAATGACAAAGCGAATGTACTCACGCCATTTTAGTCACGAGCTTTCGTCTTTAAAATAACTGCCATTGATTTAATATACCAAAAGCCTAAGATATCGTCAAGGTCGTGGTATATTGTCAATTTATTGTTCAATAAGAAAAATTGAATTGTTTCTCTGATAAAACCAGGTATTAAAACCACTAAACAAAAATATATCAAATTATAAAATTCAAATCCTGATCTAAAAACAAGTCAGCAATCCATCTACGCTTAGTTAAATTATGTTCTGTATTTATCAGAACATAATTGAACTAAAAAACAAGTCGAGCGATCCGTCAAAACTTAGTTCAATTATGTTCCGTATTTATCAGAACATAATTGAACTAAAAACAAGTCGAGCAATCCGTCTATACTTAGTTCAATTATGTTCTGTATTTATCAGAACATAATTGAACTAAAAACAAGTCAAGCAATCCGTCTATGCTTAGTTCAATTATGTTCTGTATTTATCAGAACATAATTGAACTAAAAACAAGTCGAGCAATCCGTCTATACTTAGTTCAATTATGCTCTGTATTTATCAGAACATAATTGAACTAAAAACAAGTCAAGCAATCCGTCTATGCTTAGTTCAATTATGTTCTGTATTTATCAGAACATAAATGAACTAAAAACAAGTCGAGCAATCTGTCTATACTTAGTTCAATTATGTTCTGTATTTATTAGAACATAATTGAACTAAAAACAAGTCGAGCAATCTGTCTATACTTAGTTCAATTATGTTCTGTATTTATCAGAACATAATTGAACTAAAAACAAGTCAAGCAATCTGTCTATACTTAGTTCAATTATGTTCTGTATTTATCAGAACATAATTGAACTAAAAACAAGTCGAGCAATCTGTCTATACTTAGTTCAATTATGTTCTGTATTTATCAGAACATAACTGAACTAAAAACAAGTCAAGCAATCCGTCTATGCTTAGTTCGATTGTGTTCTGTATTTATCAGCAATTACAGCAAAATCTATGTAGAACCTTCTTCAGTTCCGGAATGCAGCCACCGACCCGGAAATGCGCTCATCTTGACCGCCATCTTCCTCCAACTGTGCAGGTACCTGCCTACGTCACTTCCTGCTATTATACTGCGTACGAATACGCTGTTTATTTCCGGAATATACTTCCTGTAAACCTTCCTATTTCAATATAATAAATAATAGTTTTCCATTTTTTCAACTTCAGCAGGTATAATAACATATTGGAAATGGACGGAAACATGTAGTCAAGTTAGGTTAGGTTAGGATAAATTAGGTTAGGTTAGGTTCGGTTGAAGGATTGTTTGTTGATTGTTGATAAAAGAAAAATTACTTAAAATTGTATTAGCCGTCTAATTACACATCTGCCCCGATGATGGACAGTGTAAAGCTCTCCGAAACGTTGGCTAAAAAAGAAGGTAGCGCAACACGGATTAAAAATAAATCTAGGTAAGCCGTATTTATTGAGCATATCTGAATATCCAGGTATATCACAATCATCCTCTATTCCATTTCCTTCCCTTACAACCTCTTGGATGTCAAAGTCCCTCTGACTCCACTCTGTTGGGACTCTGGTACACGGAGAAAAATGAGATTGCATGCCTTTAACGAATGAATTAATAAATTTTCCTAAATAACTTTTAGCAAATCACGAATATATTATCACAATGTCATGTAATAGGTTATAAAAATTGATGGTGTGTCTTTAAATGCTACTTAACTCAATAAAAATTGATGGTGTGTCTTTAAATGCTACTTAACTCAATAAAAATTGATGGTGTGTCTTTAAATGCTACTTAACTCAATAAAAATTGATGCTGTGTCTTTAAATGCTAAGTAAACTCAATAAAAATTGATGCTGTGTCTTTAAATGCTACTTAACTCAATAAAAATTGATGGTGTGTCTTTAAATGCTACTTAACTCACAACAGTCGCTTTTGCCTAATAATTTGGGAGACGGGTTTGGGTCCCGGGAACCATTTATTGGATAACCAACACCTCTACCGTAGGTCACCACCCCAAGAGGTTTGCCACTTTTGGTGATTTAGCAGGGGTGCCCGGATCTGTTCAGGATGCACCTGCCCACCATGGGTGGCGTGCCAGATCGGTAGAGGCAGGTTTGGGTAGACCCTTTGACCTCTCTAACTGGTCTCTCTTGATCCATTGTCTTGCACCGCAGCGCGAGGGATAGTTCAATCCTGGATATACTGATTCCTAGATTCCTATCCATTCCATCCTCTCGTTCCTTTCCTTAACTTAACTAGACTATATAAACATATCTTTTTGAATGCTTTTAACGGAACCTTAAACAAATCGTTGTTGAAATTTATTTCATTTCGCAATATCATCCCTTAGAACAAGTCAATAATTCCTAAATTTGAGAACCATCTCAGTACAGCAGCTGATCTATCCCCAGATTGTGCTCAGAGGCGTGACCCTCCCTGTTTCCAACCCGCCCTTCCCCTTTCTCTTCTCTCCTTCCGCCTTCCTCCACGGGGAGGTGGCGAGGGGATCGATCTGTGGCGTCCCGGAGGGAGGGAGGGGGTTCTTATATTGGGAATCTCCTTGAAGAGGTTTCAGAATAGGGGTGGGAAATGTAAATACGTTTTTATTTGTATTTTTAAAGCTGTAATAAAATTATGAGGAGCTGCACAGACTTCACCGGAATGAGTATTGCTAATTTGCGACGTAGCACAATGGCTTAGTGCATCTCACCGGCAATCATAAGGGAGCGGGTTCAATTCCCGTCTGCGGCATTTATTTATTCTCTGAATACCTTTTTTATTTCTGGCTAATAACTATTACTTATCATAATTTGTTATCCTTTGTGCTTCACATAAAAACCTTGTCTTCTAAATATAAGTTTATGTTTAATAAAATAAAAATTTCTTAAAATCATTGGTAATCCGGTTAAACACGTTATTGCAGGCTTTAACGAACCAATTAACAGGTTTCTTGATAACGTTTTAGTAAAACACGTATATATTCTCACGCTGTCGGAAAATGTGTTCATAAAAATCCTAATATTTTCTCATTTCGTCATCATATATTATCAAGAAAAATGCAAGAGCATGAACACGTATTTCTTTTTTTTAATCAGGAAACCTGTTTTTTTAAGGATTAGATACCAATAATTTGAAGAGGTTTAAAAAAAATTGGAATAATCATTTTTATCCGTGCAAGAAGTCAGTGATTTACAGAATTCATTGGGTGACGACCATATCACCTGGATGGAGGAATTTCCCAAAACCGCTGAAGAAGCGGTCGAGTAAAGGGCGATTAAATTTGGACAAAATTTTAGTGGAATTCAACAGTAATCGTGTAATGTAATGTACTTGACGTGATCGAAGTGTTGAGATTTCTCTACGACGTCAATATAATTCTTCAACGTACGAAGCCACGACGTAGTTTGATTCCTACATACATACATCATATGTCTTGGTATTATCTGCCTAACAAATTAGTCACCATACTAAATATAATTTATAGTAAAATTGATCATATTTTCCACCTATAAGGGATGTTGCCCTCACCCCTGATATGAACAAAGGTTCCGCCGACCTAGGAGGCTGTACGCTGTACCTACCCCAGTTCACCTACCCTTACAGTACAGTGTGCAGGCCGTAGTATTATTATTATTATTGGAGGTAGTATTACCTCCCTTAGCGCCGAACAGTTCACTGAAAGGGTGGCAATACGGAACACTTTTCTCTGATCGATACGGTATACATTCATCCCTTAATCTACAGATATCAGAAGAAATTTTAGAAATAAACGGAAAAAAACTATTTGAACGTTAATTACGTCACATTTAGATACATTGAGATCTCTGAGGCGATTATGAAGTAAAATAAACCAAGTATGATCATGAAGGATGTAGAGATGTGAGCTTGATCTTGGCACAAACTTCTTGCTTCATTCACATTCATAAGTCGACTCATGCGTACGCGTATTTGTTTCGCTTGATCGTGTGATGTCTTCCTCGGGTGTCACCGAGTTCTGCTACCATTGACATTCCTTAGACTCCTGTCTTCATTCGCTCGCTCTACATGCCTAAACTATATCCTCTGCCAGTTCTATGCCTCACTGGCGTACATCAAGGCTTGCATCAGGACCCATTGTTAACTTCTAGGTGCGATTATTTCTTCCGAAGTTAGTATTTTTATAACTTACTAACAGATGTGTATTCGGCATTGCTCGGGGAGTTATAAATGGTTTGGGGTACAGTTTTGATGTTGTGAATTCTAGTATAGGTATCTGACAACTCATTGCATTTAAAGTATTTGTTTACTTGATCATGTCTCGTCTTCCTCGGGGGTCTTCAACTTCATCAACCATTCACTTCCAAGTTAAACAATTCTCAATACACCCCTAGCTTCGTTCACCTCTTGAGCCTCATTTTACTACACATAATTATGTGATTCATGTCTTCTTTGGGCATCAATGACTTTTTCTATCATTCACTTTATGTGGTGTCATAAAATCCACATTTCTATCATACTTAGCTGTCCAATTCTGACCACCATTCCTGAGAAAAAGTCCAGTTATATCCAATTATGTCCTAAATCCTGTATCTAAATTTCGCTTATAAACAATTACTTAATGTTAAATAAGTGTTAATCTTAAGTGACCTACCAGGTAAGCATGGTACTGTATATTATCTCTCCATATATATAGTTATTCATAACATAGTTAATTTTAGAAATGCATTATAGGTATATTTGTACAGTGCCTTTGAGGTGATTTTGCACAAAAACTGCGCTTTATAAATCATTCAAAAATTATTATTATTAAAAAACTGCATTATGCCGACTTTAACTGTATCAGTGTATTCAGTGCAGAGATAATGATTAAAGTGTTTCTAGAGCGTACCCGACTTCTTTATTCTTCTGAAACCACTATCTAAACACTCCTTGCACTAATAAGAACAAACTTTCAAATTTTCAATCGGATAAATGGTGTAGGAACGCGTACGAGAAAAGCAAAGAAACGTTAATTTTTATATACATACGAGTACTAACTTGTAAAAATTTTGTCAGACTAACAAGGTATCTGCAATAAATATTGTTCATATCAAAAGTTGTGTTAATATTCATTCATATTATACAGTAATAATTACAGTTGAATCTTAAATGCAAAGAAAATGGGGAAATATTTTACAAAAAACAATCTTCCCTTATTTTCGTAGGCTGTAATTAAACGTGAATTAATATCTCCTATCCGGAAGTAGAAAAATATGGCGTCTCGGAAGGGAGTCAAGTGACGTCACTCCGGGAGATGATCGCTCTCTTCCGGTCCGTAATTAGAGGGAAAATATAAAAAAGAGCGGGAAAACTTAACGACAAGATGGCGAAGGAAAAAGATGGCTGCATGAAATGCTTTGTTTATTTTGATATTCTAAAATGTTCCACAATAATTATTGAAAAATATTTTTTTTTTTTATCTTCATTTCGTCTTTTTTCTGTTTTATAAAAATTTCGTTTCGCTGTAAAATTATTGTGTGTATCTCTTCTAAAAGTACCTTAATAATATTCTATTGTTCTACGAACTAATATTTAGACTTCACATTATTGAAAAGTACAAAATACTTCAAGACTTTTAGCTTCCGTAACACTTAAATAGAGTTCATTGAACATTTAAAAAACTTGTTTTTTTAGAAACCAAAACAAATTTCACCATGCGACATTTTAGTGTAATTCATCTCTCAACACCAATTTTAAAAGTAAAAATGACGAATGAATTAACAGGTTTCCTGATAAACTTTTAGTAATTGTGAATATATTATCTTGAAGTTTTGAACACGTGTTCATTAAAATCCGAATATTATCATCACAATATTTGTTTTTGTCTTCGCTATGTATGAACTCTATATTTAGTGTTATAATAGATCTGTATTGGGTAAGGCACACTGTAGGAATAATTTTAACAACATGAACATAATACTAAATTTCTTTTTTCAAGTTTGTCATATTAAGGCGCATTTGAAGTTAAATGACACTAAACTGCGCTATATAAATACTGTGTTATTATTATTATTATTATATATTAATTACCAAGGAAAATTGCATGATGTTAATAGATCAGGACGAAATGCAAAAATATTCGTATTTTTATGAACACGTGATTCTACATAGTATAAAAAAGTCTGTCTGTTTGTGCGCTTAGTTCTTCTGAAATATGCAACGGATTTTGTTAGAGTTTTCAATAACATTTAGATATATTCTTTCAAAAGGTTTATGTTTATAATACATGCATATTATACTTATAAAAAGTAGAGAAAAGTAGAGCAACGCCGGGTTTTAAAAGTTTATGAGGAAACCTGTAATTTCATTTGTAAGGACTGTAATCCTATTTTTAACCAGAATTATCTACTAATAATTTGAAGAGATTCTTAATAAATTAGCTATATTCATTATTCTCCTTTATGATCTCAGTATCGCCTAAGTTAAAGACCACTATAATCGGAACGTTGCTTGAAACGACTTTGGCCTTGTTTGGCGGCCAGATCGGAATGGCCAAGAACATCCCGACCTTCCTCTTTGCCATCTCCTTCCCTTCCCCAATCACTTCAGTCAATTGGGAATGGCATATCCCCACTGGCTCTAGACAATTGAGAGCAGCTGGGATACTTCCTAATTGCCCCGAAAATATATGAATTTACTCATAATTTTGATTTTCTTATAAAGCACATAAAAATTCAAATCTTCTTCTATTAAGTCATCAATTTATAGAGTTCAATCGTAGGTTCACATAAAAAAAATGAAATTGAAAAATCGGTCATCAATAACAATTTTCCTCTAATTCTAATTGCTTATTTTTTCCGATTTGCGAAAATACATCTAAAACTTTATCACTTAATTAAAACAAACGATAGAAAAATACTTCACTAACGACATTTTTCCACCATCATAAGTCACCTTACGAAATAAATTATATTTCGAAAAACAACGTTCCTAATTCAAATGACACATAGAATACTAGATTTAAAACCAAAAAAACATTTCGAATGGAAGATTACAAAAAAATGAGTGATTTTCTGGAAATTTTTGGGGTCGAGGAAGATCGTTAATAATTTTGAAGTCGGATGCCATTAAGCAGGAAAGCTTCAAAAGGCTCTTTTAAAAACGAAGTGTTTTCTTGCAGTTCTAGTCATAAATAATAACTGTCTTTAAGTTTTAAGAAACAGAAGATTTGCGTTAATAAAACAATTTAAAAATAAATAAATATCTTTTTTATTATTGAAGACAATATAAGCGATTTCTAAACGAAAATCTGAAACAGAAAAATTAGAAAAGGATACCGTCACATCTAGGACACGAACCAATGACCCTTCCCTTGCCGGGGTACGGCTCTACCACTGAGCTAATGGGACCCTATCCCCTTCGGTCACCTTTAACTGTATCATACTTCGAATAAGAACTACCAACATTGTCTTCATTTTTTCACCGCACATTTTTTATTGGCAACTATCTTTATCTATGACAAGGGTCCTGGGTTCGAGTCCTAGATGTGACCGTATCCTTTTCTGTTTCAGATTTTCGTTTAGAAATCGCTAATATTGTCTTCAATAATTAAATATTACAATTTGAGGTTTTACCACAGACATAGGAATTAATCATATGTCTATGGGTTTTACTCAATAAAGTTTTTGAATCTTAATAATTTTTGGTGCTTTTGTTAAGTTAGCTAGTGTGTTTTTAAATCTTTATTAAATTAACCAAACGTTTCTAAAACGTGTATTATTACACTGAGAAAAGCGAGAATTGCCGATTTATTAAAAATATTTTTAAATTATTTGTAATCCGGTTAAAACGGAAAATCAGGACGTTTCCTGATAAACTTTTAGTACATTCATAATGGTGACCGGATATCTCATCAAAATGACAATTCAACACACCTACAAAAAGTGAAATAAAGTCAAGAAAAGTGATGAAACAAAAACTAGGTGTCTATTTAACCTAGTTTTTTTTCATCACTTTTAATGACTCTATATCACTTTTTAAAGGTGTGTTGAATTTTCATTTTGATGAGATATCATGGAACTTTTCGTAATATATCGGAACACGTGTTCATGCACCTGCATCTTGCCTTCATAATATATAATAATGAAATGCGAAAATATTATATTTTTTATTTTTTAACACGTGTTCCGGCATCGCGATAATGCATTCCTCTTTTAGTAAAGGTTTAACAAGAAACCTTATCAATTAATTCATTAAGGGCCTGCAGTCCCATTTTAACACGATCATGAATAATTTGAAGAGATTCATAATAAATTAAAATATTTTTTATGGCTTCTATCAAATTAATGGGGTGCTTTTTTAAACCCTTATCAAAATGGTTATGATTTGAGATTTTCACGGTAAAAAGTACTATGGTGATTTATTTTTGGGGTATTATTCCGTGTTGCGCTACCTCCTTCTTTTAGCCATCTTTTCGGTCAATTTTACAGGGTCCATTACAATATCTATCCTGATGATGAGCACTGTAACGCTGGCCAAAACGTTGATTAAAGAAAGAGGTAGCGCAAGATGGCGTAATAGCCCAAAAATAAATCACTATAAAGTTTTAATTTTTTTTTAAATTTTTTAACCTCGTCTTAATTTGCAATAAAAAACTTAATGCATTCTATTCCCTAGAGTTAAAAAAAGTTGATACATTATTGAAATTCTAAATTAAATATGTTATTTTTTGAAGTTTTATTAAATAAATTAAATGTTTTTTTTAAACAATATATAAAATAATTTTAATGTTTGTTTTCAGGTCACGGCGGGGTGAACCAACTGGGCGGTGTATTCGTCAACGGGCGACCACTTCCCGATGTGGTTAGGCAGAGAATAGTAGAACTTGCCCATAATGGCGTGCGGCCTTGTGATATCTCCCGGCAACTCCGGGTGTCGCACGGATGTGTGTCTAAAATACTATCAAGGTAAGATGCTGTTACCTATGTCGTCATTGGGGATGCTGATTGGAGGGATCACTCCCACCGCGGTGCGAGAAGATTGGGAAAACCTCACCCATGAGCCAGGGCATCTCTGCTAAGTCACCAAATGCAGCGAACTACTTGGGGCGGCCTATGGCTGAAGTGTTGGTTATCCGATAAATGGTTCCCGGGGAGGCGGTACTCATACCCCCTCTTAAATGTATTTTGATGAATTTTTCAAATTCTCTGAAACAAAGTCCTTAAACTAAAATAATAGTTAACCACTAAAAACTCTCGAATTGTGGACTCTAGCATCGTGAAATTTCTATATGATATCTGTTCGCAAAATCATTTCGAACATATAATATTAAAATATCAACATTTCCGCTTAGCAACAATTTGAACAATTCATCAAATTTCAACGTTCATTTTCGGATTCTGTGAAAGTTCTATTCAAGTTCTGTTATTACATCATTATAGGCTAGTTGCTTGATAGATCTGAAATAATGACAGAACTTGAAAAAATCATTCACAGAACTTAAAAATTAACTTTTAAATTTGAAGAATCCGAAACAACCCGTCCTAAGTATATCCACGTTTTATGATTTTTTAAATTCTTTGTCTTGATTTTTTTAAAATTTTAATGGAGTTATTCTTGGAATGTAAAATTCTTAAACAGCAGACGATGGATAGTTACTGTTAGTGTTAATAAATTAATCAAAATGGTCGTTACTGTACCCATTCCCCAGCAGATAGTAGTTAAAAATGTGTTGCAATTTTCTTCTTCTAACCTGAACAGTGGGGTGATTACAAATAATTTTAACCAATCCAAACCTACAATAAAACTTTACTTCTCCATAATTTTATACAGGATAACTTTCAAAAAATAAACTTAACCGTCACATTAACGTTTATACCTTGTCAGTATTAATATGCATACAACGAAAAAGTAATTATTTCTGATTGATTTATTTAAACTTTTAGTTCGAAACACTAGACGTCATGTCAATAAGACAACTTTACGCCAAAACTGCTCTCCTACATCTAATCCATAATAATCTTCATATTACAAATCAACCGAAAGCCATAATAAAAACCAGGTCATCAACAAATAAAATACTGAACATTCCGATAACATATACCACACACGGACAAAGACACTTTCAATACTACGCAACCAAAATTTTTAACAGTATGCCCATTACTTTGAAACAATTAATGACTACAAATACATCTACAAACTTTCTCAAAAAACATATCGTAGCCTGGATAAAAAATCAAGATATTCACTTTATTCAAAAGATTATAATTCCAAACCAAACATAACCATAATATAATAAGTAACATTAAATATTATACACGTTCTTCAAGAATTATCCAAAAATACAAACACTCACATATAAATGTGTGTTTTAATGTTTCAATATATGTCTGTGAAAAAAAATTAACTTTCTACTACAACACATAAAACCTGTCACATTTAATCACAAACACGTTAACACCTCAGCACAGGTTCTTCTAGTGAGGTGTTCACGTAACATACAATATCACCCACACACAGTTTTACCTATATCAACCTATGTTCTTTATTTTATATATACATTTTTTCTGTACTTTTTTCTCTGTACTACAATATAAACCACTGTAATCATTTGTAAAATGTGTATTCAAGAATAGACATAAATAAATAAATAAATCTTAAGTAACTTAGGAACGGGTCTTCATGCACCTGCAGTTGCCTTAATAATATATGATGACGAAATTCAAAAATATAATGAGATAATACATTTTTTTTTAAATGTGAAACAACACAAGAGTCCCAACTGCTCCCAACCGTTAGGAGCGAGTGAGACTATGGCATCCCTAATTGGGATATATTGTGAGGCTGAAGGTAGTGGAGATGGGAAAGGAGATGTGGAAGAGGAATGTGGTAATGTGCCTGGCTATTATGGATATGGTTACCAAACACGGTCAAAGCCGTTTCAATTCTGAATGGTGGTCTTACACCAGGGCGATACTGAGATTATCTTCCACTCTGCGAAACCTTCTGCAAATAGACATTTTTTTTTAATTAATAAATTTTGAAATAACACAAATTAATTAAATAAAATTAACTTTACTTTTCATTGAAATTTTGCGCTCTTGGCGTTCGAAATAAGACGAAAATTACAGTCTACATCTGATTTCGAAAAACTCTGTGTAAAGCACGGGCAACCCCGGATACTTCTCCTAGAATGATACTAAAGAGGAACACAGGTATATGGCCGTGTTTCGTGACCCAAAAGCCTTGATTCTGAATATGATTGTCACTATGGAGACACCTACTCAGAATTACCACTATTACTAAATCTTAAATTTTTGTTAACCTTTCTTCTCTTCACACTTTCTTCGACTCAACAATATAACCCGGAGTGCCATATCCTCAGTGGTTCCGGGAAATTGGGACTCTTGTAAATTTAAACAAAAAAAAGGAACAGATTTTTTCTTATCACAGTGTACCATAGTGTACAGTGTTCACTCGATTAGACGAAGATAAGGAAATAAGTAATTTAGCGATTTAAAAAAAGAATTATGTATAGCGTACATTAGTTCCCGTTATGGCCGGCAGATGTATCCGGCGTCGCTTCAGCGCACGCGCCGTCACGCGCCGGAAACTCCGAGCCCGCCATCTTTTCTTTTCAAAATTTCAAAATAAGAATGGAACAGTAATTATAACTAGCAGTTAAAAACCCGCTCCGCGGGTTTTTAACTGCTAGGCCCTGCGGGCGGCTCTCACTTGGGCTTCGCCCATTTTAAGTGATATTAACAACAGTTACATTTAATAGATAGATATTAGAACATTCACAGAGAGAGGGTGAGTATATATATTGTTAAAACACGGAACAGGAAGGAGTTAATTAATAATTACATTCTAAATTTACGCATAATAAGAATGACAGTTGTTTGAATAAATGAAATTTTACGTATTTGTGATGGATTATTTCAAATGAAACACTATTATTGACTACATGTCTACAACTGATATTAACTGTTATCGTACCTAATATAATTAGCTCATATGAGACTTGCAGTGCTTAAATATCTGTTACAACCGTCAATGTCTATAAGTTGAATCAATATCGTTTAGTTTGTCACAATTAAAGATAGTTTTAACAAAGTTGACTTAAATAATACATTATTACATATTGATTAATTGTACCCGTGTTTATGAATAAAAGGAGGGTAATTGTGCGATGACATTAGCAGTCGGTTAAATTAAAAGGTGTTAATTTTACTCCAACTGGTGGTAATTCTTTACCTACAACTGTTACTGTATCTAATAAAGTTTAAAGCTAGATTATATATACACCTTCATCAGGAGAGTAAAAATCTATATATATATATTTTTTTTTTTTTTTACAGTTTGACACACTTAACTTTATTTGCAGTTGGTGAGGTCGCTAGTGTAGATTTTTTTTTTTTTTTTTTTTAGTTTTTTTTATTAGTAAAAAAAAGATACACGAATTACATAATATAACAATTACATAATATAATTACACAATATAGTAGGTTATTAATTACATAATATAAGTATTCGATGTACCCCCATAAATAAGCAGGGCTTGTGTGTATGATATAAAGGTAGATTATAACAATATAGCGCCCCTGAGGTGATATCTCACAAAAGCGGCGCTTTTTTTTTTTTTTTTTTTTTTACAGTATTACCGCACAAGAGTCCCAACTGCTCCCGTCTGGAGCCAGTGAGACTATGGCATCCCCAATTGGGGTATGTTGTGAGGCTGAGGGTATTGGGGAGGGGAGGGAGATGGGGAAGAGGAAGGTGGGGAAGTACCTGGCTATTCAGATCTGGTCACCAAACACGGCTAAAGCCATTTCAAGCAACGTTTCAATTCTGAATGGTGGTCTTACACCAGGGCGATACTGAGAGTATCTTCCACTCTGGAACGTGCCGCAAATATACTATATATTATTTTAAATTAATTAATTGTGAAATAACACAAATTAATCAAATAAAATTTATTTGCGCACGCCGGGTTCGAACCCGCGACCTTCGGATCTGTAGTCAAAAGCGTATACCACTAGACCACGCCGGCCGTCACCACTAGACCACGCCGGCCGTCTATGCAAATTGTCCAATAAATAAATAAATATAATGTTTACATTTTATTGTGTATACACCGAAGTCAAAAATTAAATATAGATTGCAATTGGGAAAGAAGAAGTGGAAGGAGGGGGGAGGAGTAAGAGTAGGCTGGGTTTATAATAATTAGGAATTACAATATCGTTAGACGGGAAAGACCAGTTGAGTGGGAAAATATTTAAAAGAGAGTTTATAAAAAAATTCTTGTTAATTATATCTGCTTTTATATTAATATGTTTCCTCATTTCTAAAATTTCAAAATTATTTATAGTGAAGTATTTTAAGACCTGAAAAAAACAAATAGCATGTAACCATAAAACAATATATTCATAAGACAAATAGCATTTAATAACGGTTATTCTAATAAATTGATAGTTGAAATGCTAAATAAAAAAATTAAACACATTCTGTTCAAACGGTCTTTCTAAAGATAGAAATAAACAATGGCGTAGAATTCTGTTTGTGGATAACGATACTTCTAAAATTATATATATAAACAATCCTGGTACCATTCAACTGGCGTTTTACACTAATAACAATGAAGAAATATATTCTTAATAATAATGATAGCAAAATTCAAACAAAAAAAAACAGGAGTTTAAAAACTCAATTGAGATGATTGTAATTTCTTTTACAAAGGTAGAACCAATAGAAACTTTGAAGTCAGAACTAAAGAATATCGCAGGGCTATAAATGGAAATAGTGAATCTGAGTTTGCAAATAATCTTTTAAATAATGATCACACTTTCGATAAAAATTCAGGTCTTAAAATACTTCACTCAGGATATAAAGCATCGCAAATAAATAATTTTGAAATTTTAGAAATTAGAAAACATGCCAATATAAAATCAGATATAATTAATAAGAAAAAAAAATATAAAAAATAATGATAAATGCCATTACAAAGTGATAAGCTTCCAGAAGAAATCTTCTTATAAAACGCTTGTTAATGGTAAGTAGTCAAGTATTGTTAGCTGCATATTTAAATATTCGCGCCAGGCATTTGGTTCGTTTTTAAACCGCCAGAGGTGCGCTCTGTCGGCCATCTTGAAGAAACGCGTGAATTTTTATAAACGTCAAACATAATCACGTAACTGTGGAGAATTTTCATTGTAATGTAATTAATCCAATGGATTATGAACTTTCTAAAACATATTTTCTTCGATATTATCCAAAAATTATATGAGCAGAAACGATGCTTATGAAGAAATCTCGTATTATTATGAGGCGATCCTATTTTAGTATGGAATCGTGTCTTAATATTCAAGTTACCCGAAACAGACAATTTAAATTTGACCAATCAGAGGGCCTACACCGTCCAGACGCTGGGACAATAATACTATCAGATTATTGTCTGTTTGAAAAAGACTGTGATTTTCGCGCCTCTCGTTTTGTTTAAGGCATTATTAAACGATATAATTTCCCTGTGCTTGGGTCCGAGTCACATTTTAAAAATTGGAATTTTCGCACCTGACAATTTATTTTTAAAATATTTAAAAACATATTTTATTTTACTAGACGATGATTTTTTGTCCCCGACCTCTACCATTCTCTTCCGCATCGTATATTCTTATTACACCTCGTTCTGGGTGCATGACGTACGCCTTATTTAACCATTTGACATACCATGATTCGTGTATGATTGTTATTTTAGAAAAAATCAAATAAGCCGACTTTAAGCCGTGTCTTATTCCAGTGCAGAGATGATGCTAAAGTCTTCCTCGAGAGTCACCGACTTCTTCTAACATTCAAACTACGCTCTAAACAGTCCTGGCACTAATAAGAACAATCTTTGAAACTCTCAGCGAAATCAGTTAATTAGTTTTGGAGTAGTTTGTAGATACATTCTTGAAAATTCAGATATTATTTTCTGTTAAAATATCATTTTATTTTATTTGGAATATCAACAGTTTACATTAATAAAAGCATAATAATAATTGAGTTACAATAATTAAACCATTTACAGGTTTCCACATAGGTATTATATACAAGTTTTTTATTATGTTTGTAATTATGTTTGGTGTAATATTGTGACAATTATAATTGCTGAATGTACTGTAGCCTGAGCCCAAATAAGTATTTGCTGGTTGAACTCCTTTATACAATATACAATTTACTTATCGTATACTAATACCTACCTGTGTTGTGCCTACTTATATCTTTCATGCTCAGCTTATTATTTTATTTACTATGTTATACTTCTTATGATGCTATATACTTGTTATAATTCTCCTGTATGATTTTCCTCGCATGTAAAAGCCGTCAAGGCGTCAACAAACAAATAAATAAATTTTGTCATTTAAAAAAAAAAAAATAAATAAAATAAAGTATAGTGATTCCGAGATATTTACTAAGGAAAATTACATTTCAAGAGACAAGTTATTTAGGGGTTAATATGTAGGGGGTAGGATTGGGGGGGATCGGTTAGGTTGAGGTATAGTAAAAGAAAAGGAAGAGAAAAAAAGGAAGTTAATAGAGTGGTGGTTGTATTGGAAGGTATCTGTAGTTAATGTTATTGTAAGGTATCGAGAGAGTGTCTGTGGGATTTTAAGGAGTGTGGTGCAGATTTAAATATGTCAAATTGTGAATACCGTGTGTTAAAAGTGTTGGACGCACGATAGATGAAAGAATTCTGCTTAGAATTAGTGTTGCATCGAGGGATTATAGATATTATCATATTATAGATAGGTTCTTTATCAATTTACTTATTTACATTAGCTCTACACAGGAGGCCTTGATGAAAATAATTTCCCTCTGGGCCTATGTCATCTTAGGAAATGGTGTGTTGACGGGTTTTTTTTTAAGAAAAGGGTAAGATCTAGGATGGAAAAAGTTATGAATGATGGGTTGGAATCTGAGACTACTGCGGTGCAAGGGGAGAGTCTAGAGAGGTAAGATCTAAATAATCCTCACCTTATGTACCCAGGCACCCCTGCTACCTCACAAAACGTAACCAACTACATGAGATGACCTATGACAGAGGTATTGGTTATCCAATGAATGGTTGTGATGATGACATGATGAAAATTTCTCAGTTTTCATCCTATGATTGTCTAACTAACTAACTAACCATCACGCTGTTTCCCCGCAGGGATTGGCAGAGAAGAACCGAGGAGACCGTCAAACAACTCGGTCTTGGCACACACTTCTTGCCTCATTCACATTCATTCATCGTCTCATACATACTCTTCTATTATTCAACTCTTGGCATGTCCCAATTCGAGTATCTAATTTACTTGATCATGCACCACTTTGTTCCTATCCTCAAAAAACGGTCATTTTTGCATTTTGCGTTTAGTGGGTATCTTCACGTTTCTTCAGATAACATTTGCAATGTAATTGACTTGGTCTGCTTTGAATTGCTTCGAAATTTGGCTAATTTGATTATGCGTTCCGTATTTTCTTTGGTAAATCGATTTAAAATATTCCTCTGATAGTGCTGCCAATGGGTATTCCTGCTTTTTTACATTTTCATAGCGCGACCGATCTATATTTTTCAAATCAACAAGATTTTTAACAAAACTGGGCGTCGGGAAGTTTAAACATCAGCCACTAATTACGGCCGTATACGCTGTTCGATTATGTGTAACGTTTTCTACTAACCTGTTCTTATTCCTCCGTATTATATATTAAGAGTTAAACGGATCAACTTGTATTATTGAACAATAGATCTACACTCTTTCTCTTAACATTTTAACATACTTTTCTTATTTTCTTTCAAAGTGCATTTCATTTAACAAATCACAACTTTTTCATAATAAAAAAACCACTTATAATTATCAATTATTACTTACATAAAAACAGATTTCTTCAATAGAGATAAAATGATTGCAAAATGAACTGTTTAATGTTTTAAATAATATTTGCTTTCTTTTACGAACTATCGTATTCAGGAAATGAGCAAATGAAAATGATCTAATAATAATGATAGCAAGTAGAAACAATACTCAACGTTTTAATGAAGTTAAGTAACATTCTAAAAATTCACAGTTGGATAGGCAACCGTATTAATAACACATAAAATATGTGAGTGCATTAATTAAATTTGCATATTATAACGAATTAATTTAACTGTTGTGGTAGGAATTTTTAAAAAGCAGTAGGTACCTGCTCTTAACCCTTTCATCCCCAGTGTTAATTCAAATTAACATGAACTTTGTGAATTTTTTTACCGTAACTGTAGCGATTTAGAAAAGCCATTATTTCGTTTTCTTATAGTTTCTAGTCTTTTCTGTGGCGTCGTTTTTTTCCGCTTGGTTGAATTCCTTATTCCCGCCACAACAACGATAAATATTTTGACATCTGCTGATTGTGAGTTTCATGGAATTTTTGCCGTCATTGATTACTTAATTTAAGGTGAGATATCAATATTTTATACTCGAATTACAAATATTTTAACACATAAAGATGTGTTCTATAATAATAACATCAGTTTAATTCACTGTTCACAGTCATTTGCCAGAATATTGTAAATGAATTTCAATGTTCATTCAAATTAACACTGGTAGTGACGGACATGTTTTCGACTAGTATGGCGAATTTTTAAAGATATATTATCCTAGATTATTTCTCTATTTATGAATGAATTTTAATTAAAATGTTATTTGTTTGTACCTTAGAGATTATCACTATATTGTCAATGTGCATTTTTGACATGGAAAAGTTATTTGTATTAATTTTGTGTTATGTTTATTTTACGTCACTATTAAAAAAATCCCCTCTGACGCCCAATGTTAATCCAAATTAACATAGAAAATTTTCTAAAAAAAAAAAAAATAAATGCCAAAAATTTTCAAATAATTTTCTGTGTATTTTCAAGCATTACATATTTAATATGCGTGGAAACAATACTGCGGGTGTGAAAGGGTTAACTGCTGTAAATATATTTTTTTAAATGGTTGGGCTGAAGATTGAACCTCCCCAGGGAATGGAATCAACCGCGATAACAATCGAGTCAAATCTTGGTTGGGTAACAATAAAAATTAAAATATAAAATCGATTTTTACATAGTTTTAACAAAAACAAATGTGAAAATAACAAAATTAAATATTAAAAGGATTGTAGCCAGTTCCACGTTTGTTTTTTGTATTCTGTAAGATTAGATGTTTTGTATTTTGTCGGAAGTGAATTGTATAGTTTTATAGCCTGGAATCTGTAGTGTTTTTGTCCAAATGATGTGTTGGTATTAGTAGTTGGTGTGCATGTCTTGTTCTAGTATAGGTATGCTGTCCTTGTTCTATCGGTATTACAATGGAAGATGCTCTGAGGAACTAGCGTCAATGATCCCTTCGGCACCGGTGCGTAGTCGGGATACACGCCAAACGCGCGCCCAACATTTGTACACTGTTGACATTTGTCACATGAGAACGGGTCGCTTCTACGATTCGTTCTTAAGTTCAACAGCTCGGCTGTGGAACGAACTGCTGGCCTCTGGGTTTCCTCCCTTTCCTCCTTTTCCTCCCAAAGATGACATAGGCCCTGAGGGAAATTATTTTCTTCAGGGCCTCCTGTGTGGAGTTAATATAAAAAATAAAATAAAAAAGTATTGCGAGAAATTTTTAAAGATTCAAATGTGTTTAGGTTCTTGTAAAAGAAAGATAGTATTTGCCACCGAAAGTTGATGGTTGGCATTGTCATCGACAGCGATGTATATCCGAGTTGGGTACAAAACTACGTGTATAATGCTACACAAGCCTAGTATATCAGTGAAAAATAGAGCGATAAGCTTCTAGGCCCATTTTCGCAAGGTAAGGTTCATTTTAAGCGCCAGAGAAACCGAAGTTGATCAGTAACAGGTGTCCTAAAATGAGCGATAAACTCTCTGTGCCCTTCGTGGGGAAAGGAAAGAAACGATAAAGAGGTATTTTATGAAGTAGGTACCGGGTTATACAGACCTTGCATATAAATATATATTTATTCGTACTTATTTAAATACTTAGATAGAAAAAAATAAATAATAGCGTTGATAATATTTTGTTAAATTTTATTTTTTATCTTCCAAAAGGCTATTTTATACTTATGAGAGATAAGGATCTAAAGTCACTTTTTATTTTAAGTTCAAAAATGGTTATTTTTGTTCCTAATACTTGATCTTCATTGTTGTTATTATTTAAATTTAAATTTACGAATCTTTTGCGCGGTTTTATTTCGATAACTGTATAATAATGACTAGCCATTTAATAAATAAAGATTCGAAATTTTAACATTAGAAATTCATATATCATACGGCATATATTCTGTTCTAGTAATTTGTAATTTCTATCACCTAAGAAATTCTAAAAAAATGTACTATTGGATTCATATGTCTTATACTGATTTATAAATGTGGAATTTCTAACTATACAATTGTAAATGTTCTCCAAAATGCCCTGGAAAGAATCTCAGACTTGTGATGTCCCGAAAGAAACCATTCATCTGTTCTGAATGCAATTACTAATGTTATCCGAATTGACCCTGGTAATAAATTACATCTTTGCGATTCTTTCAAGGATAAAGAAACCATCCTGTCACTTCGAATGCAATCAACAATGTTCTCAAAATTTGTTTTGACAGCATCGCCATTCCATTGTAAGAATATTATGTACTGAATACACAATTTGGCTGTCCTGAAACGGGAATCCTTCCCAGTTGGACAGACAAAGGTTCATTTTGTTTTGTATTGTTTGTAATTTATATATATAAAATAAATAAATAAATAGCGATCATCTACCTGGGCGATAGGCAGGCACTGAGAATACCAACCAATACATGCGTAAATTGCACATGACTGGCTTTATTAGGTATACTGATAAGTATAGTAACTAGTAACTACCTATTTAGATGAAGGTAGATAACCGCCATGTTTATACCTACCTATATAACTTCAGTGCCGCGTGTTCAGAAAGCGCGACTGCCAATGTAAAACTACTACCTAGGCGGGTACGTACACCAATTAAATATGCCTCTTTAAAGTTGTAGGAATTTTCTTTCGCTTGAAGAAAATGTCACGAAAATTTTCAATCATTAATCTATTATATATTATTTTTTAACAATAAATGCGAAGTTTTGTAGGACTTCTCGTTGTGATAGTTGACATAAAATTAGATAAGAATACGTTTTTAAAGTAAATTTTGAATGATTAATTTTTGTTATTTCACAATTCATTCATTAAAAAATATGGTTCCATGGTAACTCAACACACTTTTAAAAAGTGATATAAAGTCATTAGAAACGATGAAAAAATTTTTTTTGAACAAACCTAACCTAACCTAACCTACTTAACCCAGTTAATAAAGTTTTTGTTTCATCACTTTCCATGACTTTTATATAACTTTTTAAAGATGTGAAGAATTATCATTGTGATGATTTATCCGGTCACCAAAAAATATATACACGCTTACAGTACTATGCCCGGACTTAACACAAAGTTTTTTAAAAAAATCAGATGCTGTCATTAATTTCCTTCTTATTTTGAACGTCAAGTGTGCAAAATTTCATCAAGAAGTATCAAACATCTGCTTTAAGGTATGTTTTGAAATTTTCACGGCCAAAAGTATTATAGTGATTTGTTTTTAGGGTATTATGCCGGGTTTCACTACCTCCTTCTTTAGTCAACGTTTCACATTACACATTTGCACTGATGATGGACACTGTAATGCTGTTCGAAACGTTGGCTAAAGAAGGAGGTAGCGCAACACGGCATAGTACCTCAAAAAACAAATCACTATAATATCTGCTTTAAGGGGTTGTAAAATAGGTGGAGGTGGATCACCTTCAAAAATAGTTTTTAGTTTTTGGATACGTTCATAAATATTCCATTAATTTGGATTTTATGAAGTGTGAATACACACAAATTCTCCAATATTGTGAGAAATATAACAGAAGACTGAAGGGATGAAAAATATCAATAAACCTTTGAAAAGTATTAAAATAATGGCTTTTTCATACTTTTACAATTTACTTCTAACCCCCGATATCGCAACTTGAATAACAGATGCATTAGGTATATTTATTTGCCGCCATCGGTGCTTTCTATACAAATTGAACACAGATTTAAGGAATGCATTTTATGACCCTTTGCAGCCTTTCAATTGACATAAATCTACCCTAATATACAATAATCTATTGTGGAACGAAAAAACGACAAAACCAAAACTTTTAACCTTTTCAGAATAAACAAATTAAGTTTTATTTACTTATTAATTTTATTTTTACCATTTTTACATCCAAGTTTACAAATGTCTAATTTATTATAACTTACATACATGTATGTCCAACAGATGGCGCTGTTATTAAAGAAAAACCTGCTTTTACCTGTCACAGGTGTCATATATATATAATATAGGTAGCTTCTACAATCCAGCTTGAATTTATCAATTGTTGCAAACTTTATGGTTTCTGGCATCGCATTATAACATTGCATTCCTTTGTATCCTTGCTGTGGTAAAAGGTTGTTTATTATTTTTGTGAATTGAACGCGATGATCATCGCGTTCAATTCACAAAAATACTGTCAGAATATTTGTAATATATTTAGATAAAGGAGCGTGTCACTTGTGGCGGGCGTGCGGAGTGGATTTGATGTTTAATACAAATCTACAGTTTTATTCCGATATTTATTAAAGTATCATATTAAGGGTAGATCCCTACTCTATCGCTTGTCTGAATTATTATCTACGCAATCAGTTCCAATTTTTAAAATGACACTTAAATTCAAAGCAATATTTTCACTCGGGAATAAAGCACATCACAGACAACTGAAATCGGTACGTTTGATTATACCAACATATATAGTTTATTTTGTCTCTTAAAATGTAATAAATGTGGATTATCCCCTACAGTAACTTTATATACGATATTGCGAATAAAAAACGAAAGGGTGAGTACCGTAATATGGGGTGACTTTTGAATTGGGGGGTGACTTTGATCTTTTTTTTAAGTAGGATAAACATTCCCGGGTTACGAGTAACCAGAAATTATTTGTATAATCTCCTACTACCACCAAAGAAAGCGGAAAATACTAAGATACCCCCCAGAAATTAATATTTTTCGGGCAACTTGGATAAATTGACGCTTCGAATGATTATGTAATATATACGTGATTGCCGCCAAGTTGATAGATTACATTGTCATCGACAACGATTCAATCTGCCGAGTTTCAGTTCGATCAACAATATTTATCTCTTTTGCATTAATTCGTTCCTTCATTCCCGAAAACAAAAGCGAAATAAAAAAATAAATGCGCATATGTTTTACTTTTCCGATTTTATGTCCGAGTTAAATCTTCCCCATAGGAAAAACTAAACCCTTCCACGCACTTTTCCACAAATGATCATCTAGTCAATCTACAATATGCAAGTGTATTATATAAGCAAAATAAATACAAAACAATACAAGAACAACACATCAACTCACCAGAGATCAAATGGGAAAACAATTCGCCGACTCCAGATATTTTCATATCAGAGGGTTCGGCTCGGTAGAACTCCTAACAGGGCCTATAAATCCTACTGATCCCTCAGCATAAATATTTAAAAAATCTTTCGTTATCCTACATGTATTCAAAATTACTGATTTTTGCATTTTTATATATAAATTTTTTTGATAGATCTACTACGCCTAAATCTTTAATGAGAGAGCTAGGTATAATGCCAGTAGCCGAAATAACAAATGGTAATATTTTTATAGTCTGAGAATGCTAAATTCTCTTTATCTCATTTCCTAAATCTGTGTATTTTCTTATTTTTTCATTAACAGATTTTTAATATTACAGGAATTTGGAATAGCGACATCAATGTCATAAGTTATTTTGTTTTTATTTTTATTTTGATAAATGTTATTATCAATTAATATTCGATTATAGTGACTATACCAATGCCTATCGATACATAAATATTTAAATTAAATATTTCTTTTCAAAAAAAGTTGTTAGTTGCTAGCTTAGTTAACGTTGTAATAAGGTCATAAAAATGATAAATATATAACTCTCAGAATAAACTTTGATCATAATGTTTTTTTTTGCTCCCCAAACACACATAATTTTATTTAAACATATATTCCGATATTTTAAACATGTGCAATAAATATGACATCAAATTTACCAACACAAATGATTTTATAAAAAAATTATTTAGTTTTAAAATTGATCAAGCTTTGAAGTTACCCCATTTTACGGTAACTAGTTATTTGTATGGCCATTACTTTTACGTCTTTTTTATACAGTAAAAATCATATTTTGTTTGGTATTTGATGCACCGTAAATAATAAGTTATGGTCATTGACTGCAAAATAACCCCATCATAACAATATATAAACCAGGGTCTATCAAATAGCCAACAAATTTTATTAAAGGGGTTATTATTTGATATAGTTGCTTTATTCAATGCTATATTATTGATTATTTCTCTAAATAAAGACAATCATTCCCGACAATATTTGAAAAACTCTTACCACGACCATTATAAGCGGATAATGTTGTTTGTGAAATGATAAAGAACTTAGCCAGTAGAAAAATTATACCCAAGACGCGACGCCTGGTTGGGTTGAGAACCAAACGCACATGTCAACTGAACTAACTGATAACTGTTTATTGAAGGGTATAAATTTAATAACTATTTAAGTGGATGATAACCCAGAGTTAGTGATCAAAAATGTTACTTAAATAATCCAGTTCATCTCTAAACACTGCATTTACATAATTTAGTTGATTGCTAACATAGTTTTTACATAAATCAGTCGATCATTTATACAGTATTTACATCATTCAGTCGATCACTAACACATTAGTTAGATCATTCGGTCGATCACTAACACATAACTTACATAATTCAGTCGATTGCTAACATAGTTTTTACATAATTCAGTCGAACACTAACACATTGCTAATATGATTCAGTCGATCACTAACACATTACTCACATAATTCAGTCGATTGCTAGCATAGTATTTACACAATTCAGTCAATCACTAACAAAGTATTTACATAATTCTGTCGATCACTATGTTTTTTTTTAATATCGATGGTAAGGAGATGGCCTGCGCAGCTTATATAAGCACTTAGGACATAGATACATAATTCAGTCGATCACTGACACAGTTTTTACATAATTCAGTCGATCACTTACACAATATTACATAATTCAGTCAGTCTCTAACACAGTATTTACATAATTCAGTCGATCACTAACACAGTATTTACATAATTCAGTCGATTGCTAACACAGTATATTGATTGGAAAGCCCGAATATACCATTATATTGACATTTGATTTCATGTACATTATTTTAGCTTTTGGATTGCTTCATTATTTATTTGCTAATTGGGAAGCAACAATTCACGTCAATTAATTAGAGAACTGCCAATTTGTAAATATAATCTAATAAAGTACATGAAGAGGTTCAATAACTTTTCAGCATTTCAATTAATGTATTAGTAGTTTCTTAAAACAATTTTATAGATTAGCTGCAGAAAATGTTAATAGTTTGAAGGAATATCCATTCAGGCGTGATGGAAAAAAATCCTAACACTCTCACTACTACCTACAATATCTGAATACATGGAGAGTTGAACACCAAGTTGTGGAACTAGGTGACGAGGCCAAATACCATTAACATCCCTTGTGAACTTTATTAAAGAGATTGGGCTACTGTTTTTGAAATAAGATTAAACAAAAGGTGATGGCACAACAGTCCGCACAATGTAAATACTGTGTTAGTGATCGAGTGAATAATGTAAATACCGTGTTGGTGCTCGACTAAATTATGTAAATACTATGTTAGAGATTGTCTAAATTCTGTAAATACTGTGTTAGTGATCGACTGAATTATGTAAATACCGTGTTGGTGTTCGACTGAATTATGTAAATACTATGTTAAAGATTGACTGAATTATGTAAATACTGTGTTGGTGTTTGACTGAATTATGTAAATACTATGTTAAAGATTGACTGAATTATGTAAATACTGTGTTAGTGATCGACTGAATTATGTAAATACCGTGTTGGTGTTCGACTGAATTATGTAAATACTATGTTAAAGATTGACTGAATTATGTAAATACTGTGTTAGTGATCGACTGAATTATGTACATACTTTGTTAGAGATTGACTGAATTAATTATGTATATACGGTGTAAGTAATCGTGTTATGTATGTATATATGTCCTAGTGCTTATATTAGCTGTGCAGGCCATCTCCTTACCATCGATATTAAAAAACCATAACAGATTATTTTATAATTTTATTTGACGCAAAAGAATAGATTTTTCTCATCTAGGTAAATAAAATTTATTGAAAATGATTCAATCTCTTGCACAAAAGATACAATTACCTGTAATCTCACCACTTCAACAGTTATAAAGCCTTTTTTACCTGTTGCAAGTTTCAACGAAAGGTTCTCACGTCGGAAAAACAGCCTTCCCGTTTGTCCGGAAGTGATTTACAGTCAAAGAAAATAGAAAACTATTTTGTCAAATAAGTCAAATTAGAGTTTGTTACAGTTTCGGTGGGCACTGCGCGGCGTGGGCTCGAACATAAAAACGTTAGGTCCCAAAGTGGGATCGACAACAGTTGGCCCGTGAAACTAAAAAGTCGAGATACAATGTAGGCCTACTTATCACTATATATTTTTTTTTAAATCATAACATGAAATCAGATATTATTTTACCGGTGAGCTCTGGCATCAATAGATTTGTTTAACCTTTGCTGTCTAGAATTTTAGGTCAATGCAACAGTTCTTTTGAATTTTCTCATTTGCAATATGGTACATGTATATACGGTATGTAAGATACATATGTAATATACAGTTTTATTAACTCAATGACAACCCTGGGGAACTTTATTAAAGGGACTGGGTTGTTGTTAAAGGATTGAGGTAAAAAGGGAGATAGCACAATGGGCCTATGGCCTAAGTGCTCACGGGAACTAAAAGTAAACCGTCTCCGCCCTTAAAAAAATAAAAAATGTGAGAAGCAGAGATTATAGTTGTCGACCCCTGAGTTATACGAAAAAATCTGAACAAAAAACACGTAACGAACAAAATGGGTGATCGGTAGGAAATGACTTGCGAGATTTGTTGTTTGAACAATTTTATGAATGGGTATCACTTAACTTAACTATAAATGAGAAGCCGAAGTACCTAAGTTATACCTTACTGTTATTATGAACGCCGCTTTACAATTATTATTTTTATTTGGTTTCGGTTATCTAACGCGTTTATATGCGTGACGTGAATTGATATTTGATTAATTTTGGCGATATTAAGGCGGTTTAACGCCCCGTAGTAAGTGTTCAAAGATGGGAGATATATAAAGGGAGATATGTTAATACGAATGTTAGAGATAGCGTGATAATATTTAATAAAACACGACTCGTTTGAAATACAGCAAAACTCTCTCGACAAATGCTTTAGTTGCATTTAAAGATACACTGTGATTTTTTTCATCCCTATAACATATTAAATAACAGAATAAAACGTATTTTAAATAATTTTTGGAGATGACTGCGATTTTTTCGTATCGAGGAAATTTCATATAATTAATGTTTTGGCATAACAAATTTATGGATATTATCTTTGAAATTAACATATATATTTTGGAACTTAAAAACTTAAGGAGTTAAAGTGGAAACTTGTTATAAATCGGTAGAAATTGGGTATGTCTCAAGGCAATGCAACGTGAAGTAATCCAAAATGGTGTGCGTTTGATTTTGAAATGAGAAACGTTTAAATTATTTACAGTCCACTTTCACTTGCACCAGACGGTTGAGAGCAGTTGGGACTCTTGTGCGGTATTCACAACAACAACAAAAATACAATCTCTGAATATTACAGAAGTATTAATTTCATAAGGATAAAATAAAAAATAAATTTTGTTAGTTTGTATCAATTCAGATCAATAAATAACTGAAAAAAATAAAACAACTAAATTAACTAATCTATTGTGAGATCGCAATCCCCAGTAGTCCAGTACTTGTAATCCCAAGCGACAGGTTCGCAGAAGGGGTGATCTGAGTTTGAATCCCATGGGATGCGATCTCGATGCTATTAGAACTGATTGAATTAATCTAATGTTACATCCCTTAATGCCATTGCTGCCCCTAATTCCACTAAGGGTAGTTATTGCACTTATAAGGGTGAATTGCAATGGTAGAATTTGATTATTTTTAAAGTGTTGGCATCGTGCAGTTGCCGAAAGGGTGGGCAGTTATTATTAAATGTCATACAACTATTTTTAGAAACTTGCCATTTTCATGGAACGGTAGATGTAGGTAGTGTAATAATAATAATAATAATAATAAAGAATTTATATATAAAAATGCAAAAATCAGTTATTTTAAATACATGTAGGATTACGAAAGATTTTTTTTTAAATATATGTATTGAGGGATCAGTAGGATTTATAGGTCCAATTAGAAGTTCTACCGAGTCGGACCCTCTGATATGAAAATATCTGGAGTCGGTGAATTATTTTACCATTTGATCTTTGGTGATTTGACGTGTTGTTCTTGTATTGTTTTGTATTTATTATGCTTATTTAATGCACTTGCATATTATAGATTGACTAGATGATCATTTGTGGAAATGTGTGTTCAAGGGTTTAGTTTTTTCTTGTGGGGAAGATTTAACCCGGACATAAAGTCGGAAATATTTGGATGATTTAGGGCGCAACACAAATATATAATATCTACAGTAATCAATCTTATTACTAACTTTAGACCAGACTATCATCAATTTATGGCTGATATCAACAGATTGCATCCACCGGTTCGTCGATCAAAATATACAAAATTATCTTTACAATGCATTTGACCAATGAACCTGATGCTGTGTAAATATATTATTGTTTATTTATTTCCTCTACTGTCAGATAATATACAGGACCATACTTACCGGGGAGGTCACTCGAGATTAACACTGTTTATTGTTTATTAGAGAAATTTAGATACAGTTTGCACGTAAAGACGGTTAATTGAAAAATCTGATATTTATTTTCTTTGATGAGCGTTTTTAGGAGAGGAAAAGCAAATATTATGTTGGTAGTACAAGGATTTGATTTGAATTTATCTTCCTAGCTGTAATTCGTCCCTTGGTGTGAGACAGATTGAAGAGTAAAGGTGGAAACACATTATTAAAACCCGACGCGACCCGATGAAACGCGATGCGTGTTGAGTCAAATCAAATGTATTGTTTTCTCATGACCAGAATCACACTATGAACATCCGACGCGACGCCATGTCGGATGTTCATAGTGTGATTCTGGTCATAAGAAAACAATACATTTGATTCGACTCAACACGCATCGCGTTTCATCGGGTCGCGTCGGGTTTTAATAATGTGTTTCCACCTTAAGGCTTCGAATAATGTTAATCTAAAAAGAAAAGTGTGATTAGAATGTATCATATACAATACAAGAATGCTACTCTCAGATATTTATTTTATTTAATTTAAGTTAAGAGTATGGAAGCCTAAATTGTTTTTGCTAACTTATTGAGTAAAACCTCAAATTGTAATATTTAATTTTTGAAGACAATATTAGCGATTCCTAAACGAAAATCTGAAACAGAAAAATCAGAAAAAATACGGTGACATCTAGGACTCGAACTCAGGACCCTTGCCCTGCCGGGGCACATCTCTGGAGGGCACCAGTGAAGGCCCTATTATTGCTTTTTATCCAAATTATAATGTTTTTTTTTTTTTTTTATATTCTCTGGAAGAGTATTGTATAATCTTGTTGCAATATACCTAAAATTTCTCTGACCGAAATTAGTATGCATTACAGGAATTTGGAGTAAATGTTTGTTATTGTTTCGAGTACAGTAGAGTATTCAAACTTTTTTGTGTAGGATTTATGTATGTTTGTATATAGGTGTGTGAGGATTGTTTTTGCGCATATCTGCCGAACTTCAAACACATTCATAATATTAAAGAGTCTGTAATTAGAGGTAGCCTAATCATCATTTTGATTATGGTTTTCTGTGATTTTATGATTAGGTCTAGTGCAGATGAGGTGCCACCTCCCTATGCTATGATTCTATACTCAATGATAGTTTAACAGACGTTCTTTTTGATCTACTTTTTATGATAAAAGTAGATCATTTTCAAGTGTTGTACAGTAAAATAATTGTGGGTGAAAACTAATGAAAGTTGTTTGAATTCATTTTTTTTGTTTCTCATAATCAATCAGCAAAATGAATCGATTTCTTGCGCAGGACGTGCTTCGAACCTGTACCTCTCAATCACTGACAAAGCGCATGCCCTCGGGGCCAGTATGCATTAGAATAACAATGCAGGGGGATGAAAACACCGGTGTCAATGGGACCATCCCCTAATAACGATATCAGTGTAAGCACTTGCGAGGGGTGTGATATTATATCGAGAACAAATGTAATGCCTACAAACAATGACAATGTGTTATTCGATGTGATTTTTAGTACAGTAGATTTGTATTACTAGGATTATTTTTGAATCTATAACACAGTCAGTTAGTGATATTTGCGAGCACGATCAGAATATGATTACGATAGTCGGTAGACAAAAGCCGCCATATAAATGGTTTATTAATGAATGGAGGTGAATTAACTAAGCTCGTAGAATTGAAAGATATCGTATACAGTACACGATCCATAGACTTAATTAATTGTTCTAAGATGCAATCAATTGATTCTGTTGCAACTTGGAGAAACGAATGATGTTAGTCATAACTAAAGATCTCATGAACTAATTAACTCCCTTTTAGGGGTCAAAATGTATCTGCAAATTTTATTATTTCTTATTATTTCAATTGGACATTGTCACATTATCAGTATTTTTAACGTTCACCTAACTATTAGGAATTTCATTTCATAGAGAGATGCGCCAGTGTTGCCTGCGTATGTCAATTTGCATTATCAATATCGGTCTTGATATTAACAGCGCGACAGTGCTCTTTAAATCGATATAAAATAAAATTTTACGACTATCGATCTTACGATATTGTAAAGTTATTTTTTTTACTATTTTAGGCCAAAATTTTCAATCAATGAAATTTAACATGATGAATTTTCAGCTCGGCAACTGAATAGAGATTATTTTTTTTTTTGTGACACCTCACAAGAGTGTCCCTGCCTGTGCAGTGTACAGACAGGGGAACTATGTCACCACCCGGTTGGGCGGCGTTGTGAGGCGGAATAAGGTAGGGGCTGTAGGAAGGGATTTGTTAATGCGGGCCTTGAAGAGGCTCGGATTATAGGAGGGAGGAAAAACAGATGCCGGTAGCTCGTTCCACATACGAGCCGACTTACACAAAAACGAGTCGTAAAAACGGCCCGTTCTCATGAAGCCAACGTCAACCGTGAACGGGTGTTCAGTTCGTGTCCGTCGAGTTTCGCGCACGTGCACCGGTGCATCAGGAATCAATGCTGCTAGCTCCTTGGAGCAGGCTCCATTGAAATACCTGTAGAACAGACACAGCATGCCTACATTGCGTCTATGCATTAGAGAAAGCAATCGGTCTGTTAACAACGGATTGTCAATCAGACGGATCGCTCTCATATGCACAGATTCAAGCAGGTTTATTAAGTATTTTGGGGCACCAGCCCAAAGGTGGCTCCCAAATTCAATAGTTAGGCGATTATATTAAAATATAGCAATTTTAGGGCGTAAATCATAAAGTGTTCAAAAGTAGAATGTTATTTGTCGGTAGAATACGGGGTCTTAATGAATTATATATCTAAAAATCTAATCTTTACCTACGCTATAGCACGATCCAAAAACACTTGTTATCCCATTCTATCAAATCTTCTACACTTTCATCCCCTAAGCTTATGCCTCTCCACCTCCCCTTTTTATTAGTCCAAGTGTTCAAGTGGCAGTGGGGTACCTATTACAGTAAGTAAGTACCTAAGAGCGGTGGTACATGTAGAGGATGGAACGCCTAAGCCTGTTAGCGGCGGCGGATAAAACCATAAGCCGCTGTGGAGTGTTTTCAGGCAAAGTGGATTTGGGTCATAATTTAGCAATGAAAGGGGATGATATTTCACGAAGTACAATCATCCACGTTATATTGAGCTGAATATTTTGAATAAGGGTAAGAAAAGTGTTTCGAATTTTGCTAGCACATATATAAGACGAAATTTTTTTCAAAAACCTTATTTGTACGTTATTATGTTTTTTTAAACATTAATATAATTAACGTTTATCTAAACTTCTTTAGATTAAATATTTATTTTCAAAGTCGGTATCCGCATCTGTCTATTTGTACGCTTAGTTCTTCTAAACTACGCAACGGATTTTAAAAGGGTTTAATTTAGAAAATTTCTTTCCGAAAAGTATATTTATATTTAATTTTTTTATTTATTTTAATATTACATTTAGTTACAATAGTGACGTATTGCCCATCTCACTGGGTGTGTAACACCTGTGTTGAGATGGCAATTTACATAGTGGTTGTTAACTAGGTTTAAGATTATACAATATTGTGAAAATGTCAGATAAAATATAATTGTTGTGTTCCCACAAACAGTTCTCCAATTCGTCGTGGAAGGAGATTTTAGAGAAAAAGATCTTTATATTAAATCAGGGATTTATTCAATACTACGCGTATTACAAGAGTGACTTCGATGGTCGACCTAACTAGGAGCTGGCTAAATGAGATCTGCAAACACCATGTTTGGCTGGAAGCAGGCTAACTGGCCCTAGCGACTACTGACTACTAGCTGCCATCTTGCGGACTTCCAAGCAAGCTCTTTGCACTGCCCTCTATGAGCGCATCTATGAAGCTCTTAGTTAACTCACTTCCCAACAATAATACATGCATATTATATTTGCAGTAAGTAGAGAAAGGTCAATGTTTTGTAATCAAGTCGTAAAAAATATATTTTCGGGCGCTTACATTGCTAACGCTGGCTAAACCTTATGAGATACATCAAAATAATGTATTAAGGAATTGTATGTCTTAAAAAGGTCTTCTAAAGGCTAGTTTTAGTGTATAAAAATTTATTCTGCGTATGTTTGTGCCCACGAAACTCGATAAGTAATAGAGCGATATCGCTCATAAATTACTTATTATAATTTATAATTGGATTTGAGTTGTCTCATTTTCTATTGTAACGTAATAAATATCAGACATTGTTTGATGCTTGACGGCCGCCGTGGTTGAGTGGATACGATCCTTGGCTACAAATCAGGAGATTGTGGGTTCAAATACCGGCATGCACAATTCAATTTTATTTGATTAATGTGTTATTTCACAATTTATTAATTAAAAATAACATATTATAGAATATTTGCAGCGTAGTCCATTTACTTGCTGTTTTTGACGGCGTATTTATCCGTGGTCGCGGGTTCAAATCTCGAAGTGCGCAAATAAATTTACTTGATAAATTTGTGATATTTCAAAATCTATTGATTTAATATTTAATATGGTTCCATGATAACTCAACACAGTGACAATTCAACACACTTTTAAAAAGTGATATAAAGTCATCAGAAACGATGAAAAAAAATAATAATTTAACCTAACCTAACCTAACCTAACCTACTTAAACCAGTTAATAAAAATTTTGTTTCATCACTTTCCATGACTTTATATAACTTTTTAAAGATGTGATGAATTATCATTGTGATGATGACACAAAAAAATAACTTCACATCTCAATTGAAGTATTGAGAGAGGATATAATTTCATTTACAAATCATCGTTTCAATTGTAAGAACCCTCTCACAAAATTACTTTGCTTTACCCTTAAAGAGAACAAATGGAAATCCCTTGCGTATGACCTTTTGACGATAGTTCTCAAATGCACACCTAAGCTTATACAAAATCCATACACTAAAACTTAACTTATGTAATACTTAAATAAGGGTGAATTTCGCTTGAAAAAAATAACTTTTTTTCTACGGTATTGAAATGACTTAACACGCAAAAATGTGTGATGTTGAAGTATGATTTGGGTGTGCCTGTAATAAGGGTTGTTTTTGGGTGGAGTTTTTGAGTGAAGTTTTAGGGTGTTTTTCACCCTAATTTTCGCAAAGTGTATACATATTATTATTTGAATGTCAGGGGGGTGGGTTGTAAAATGTTGATGTTGTTGATTGTAGGATTCTGCGCTTTTGAGGAGGCTTTGACAATTGTTGAACTGGCCATAAAATTGGATGTATAAAAAGATAAACATATTTGCACAAAACAAGTGTTTGTTAAGAAATGTACCTACTCACGAATAAAATGTAAATAAAATAGAATATATATGAAAAATCACAGGAAATTTTGGTGTCCATATTACGTATATAACTAACTAACCATCATGCCGTTTCCCCGCAGAGGTAGGCAGAGAAGAGGTACTGCCAAACAACTACGTCTTGACATACACTCCTTGCCTCAATCTGACTCTTGACATGACCGGACTCCATTATCTGATTCACTTGATCGTGCCATGACTTCCTCGTTCACATTTTCATCATATATTCTCCTTACACTCTTTTCTTCGTTAATTTGCTCTACATGCCCAAACCATCTGAGGGTCCCTTTCTAAATCTTACTCATTACGTTTACATCAGCCTTGCATTATTTGCGTGTCATTTCGACAAAACGTATCTAGATGTTAAAATTGACGATAAAATTATATTTTCAATTCTATCAAGAATTTCCTCACTAAAAAGACTTACTCAAGATATACATGGCTCTTTGCCAAAACGATATTATCAGATGTGTAAAATCACTTATTAAAATCCAAAAAGCCATAGTGAAAATTATAAGAAGAAAAAAAGAAAGAAATAGTAAGAACTAGCACTGACGAAATCTTCAACATCATGCAATTAAACAATTTTTTTAAGTTTTGTGAAAACACTGGCCAATAATGATATAATAACAAAACTGGAACAGAACCTTAAATCAACTTAAAAATTAGATGAATTGTTCAAATTCTCTGAACTGACCCATCCTTAAACTCAAAATATAAACAATTTTTGAAGTTATAAACAATTATATTCGAACAATTCATATATACAAAACATAAAAAATAAATTGTTGCCAGATGGTATTGTTAATTTTGAATTTGACTTTCAATAACTAGGTCCCAGTGGTCAGGAAGACAAGAGATCCTTGGTTCAATTCCTAGTAGTGACTGTTATCGTTTTATTTTCTGTGTCTTGTTCTGTTTATATATTCTTCTTCAGTGATAACCTTCAAAAGTTGTTCCAATAAAAAAATGTTATATTTAATTATTTATTTGGCAGATATTACGAGACTGGCAGCTTCAAGGCGGGAGTGATAGGCGGCAGTAAGCCCAAGGTAGCCACCCCGCCCGTAGTGGACGCGATAGCCGCCTACAAACGGGAAAACCCGACCATGTTTGCCTGGGAGATCCGGGATCGACTCCTGTCTGAAGGCATCTGCTCGCAGGACAACGTCCCTAGCGTTTCCAGCATAAATAGGTGAGTTAATTTGTTTTTTGCTTGTCTTGTTGATCTAATAAATCAGTAATATACTATAGTCTGATAATCGTAAAACTAATTTAATAAACAAACTGTAACACGTCAATGAACCGTAAATCAAATCCACAAAAAATACAACAGTAAAGAGCTCATTCAATTGGTTTTAAATAAATTACGGGAAAAGTGGAATGAAGGAACAGCCTACCTTGAATTCCTAAGAATCCCGACAATAGGGCGCTCGACGAATTTGCACTGTTCACGGATAAGATAATCTTTAATATGATTTTTATATTTGCAAACCGAGCACAAAGCATGTGAATAATACAACGAACACACTACGATTGCACCTTCTTGCTACACGACACGAATTCGAATGTTGTACTTGTCATGTCACTTGAATGTCGATTATTTACAATGCAACAAATCATCTTCTTCTTTTCAAGTGTGGATAAGGCTGTTTTTAAGGAAGGAAATGGATAGTAGGTATATGATGGGAAAAACTGTAGATATTATCCAAAACTGTTTCAATACTAAACACGAATAAAATTCTATGAAAATACTTTGCATTCACCATTATGTTATCAAAAAAGATCAACGTATATCAAAACCAATGGTTTTATCGTCATAGTATAAAAGAATTGAATGACGCTACAAAGTTATTTTGCAATTATTGCAGCACTGAAATATCATTCGTTCGCCTCTCCTGTTTCGTTAAGATTTATAAGTATTTTTAATTCAATTATTATATCTGCTTTGATACTCATAGTGGGTAACGGCTAACCTTCACGGAGAAAAATAAGAATGGCTGATTTATTACAATCCTGTTAAAAACGTGATAGCATTCCATGTCCTAAAAAATATTAGTTTTTTAATAATATATCGGAATACGCGTTCATGCAGCTATGCTCACCCTGTTATTATATAATGACGAAATGGAAAAATATTTGTGTTTTTATGAACACGTGTTCCGACATTTTTTTTACATTAGCTCCACACCCCTAAGAAAATATTTTCCTTAAGAGCATATATCATCTTTGGTGATGTTAAGTGGATGTTATTATTATGAAATGGAAGTTCTGGGAAGGAAAAAGGTATGAGGGGTGGGTGGGAATCTAGGGATCAAATTGTCCAGAAGTGACTAACGTATGAAACCATCCCTCCTATTGCGGTGCAAGACGATGGGTCGAGAGAGTTCAGCTGGTGAAGTCAAAAGGTCTTCCTCAACCAGTTTCTCCCGATTTGACCCGCCACACGGTGAACAAACGCGTCCGAGACCTAGGCAAACCTCATCCCATAAACTCGGGCACCCCTGTTAAGTCACCAAACGTAACGAAACACTTGGGGTGACCAATGGCAGGAGTGCAGGTTATCTAATAAATGGTTCTCGGGGCAGCGGTACCCGTACCCTCCTCCCAAAATGAAACATCCTCATACACATTCGTCTTTTCCTCATATTTTTTTAGGAAATTTTTCAATTCATTCGTTAAAGACTTGCAGTCCCGTTTTAAACAGAAATACAAATAATTTGACTAGATTTTTCATAAATTATCAATATTTTATTATTCTATATCAAAACAAGTTACAAATTCTCAGTAAAAATTTTGGTATTTTGGATTTTGTGATAATAGTTTGCCTAAAATTATCAATATTCGAATTTACCAAGAGCGTTGGTTTGTCATATTGAACAGGTATGGGTAAATCTTAATAATGTATTTCGGAGAATAATTATGGACCGTACCGCCATACTGTTTCCACAGACAATGAAACCATGTGCACCAAATTCCGCTGTACGCGGTGCATAGACAATCGGCAGTTTCCCGGGCTTTCCTACTGCGACAGGAAAGGGCGGGAAGCGGAAACCGTGGAATCAAGATGGTGAACAGGAAGTGACAACTAAACGTGCGGGCCGGAAATCGCAAGGCGATAGAACACTAGCGTCACCTAGCGGCTGCGGAGACAGCGGAAAACTGATGGATTTTAGAATGTTTTGTCCAAAATTCTTGGTGTACACTAATTCTAGATGTAGACATGTTCTTCTTGTTGTGATCTCTCCTTTCGGTAGTTGGCTAACATCGGGAAAAAGATTACTTTTCAGACTGTCGCTAGGAAAAACTCGGCAAAACTGAAAACACAGCAATCACGTGGAATTTTGAGTGGCTTCTTGTCACAGGGTGAAGATTTTCCTGATGGCAGTCAACCTCCGATAGGAAAAAGAACTAGAAGAATAAAAACTTGTCAAATTCATCATGAACTATCTATACAACACATTTTCCATTCAAATACATATACAATACATTAGTTAAATTCTGAATTAACTAATTCCTAGTAAGATTTATATCCCTTTTTTTTCATTACCGCCTTTATCTTCTTTTATTTTAATTTACACATTTTATTTCTTTCTTTTTAGTTTTATATAATATTTATATTTGTATTTTGTAAATGGGCGCTATAGCACAGATAAAACACATAATTTTTGAAGAATTTAAAGTATTAAACTTTAACGATCTTCGGTCCAAAAAAACATAATAACTCAAATAATAAAAGAAAAACAAAATCACAGCTTTTTAACTGAAAGTCGTACTCGTCAAAAATATGTATTTCCAACACAAAAATGTAATACCATTTTTGCTCAACATCATTACATATATCTAGGGAAAAAATACTTTAACAGCCTACCCGAAAATATCAGAACAATAGAAAACGATAAACACCTACTAAAAGCAATTAAAGAGAAGTTCAATGTAAAAATACCAAAATGATGAAACTATGTTTGTAATTAATTATAAATTTTAATTATTATTTTTTTTGGTAAACTAATGTTTAAGACAAGATTTTTTTTGCATAACACAAAGGGTAACAATTATTTTACAAGCAATAATTATTAGCCTGAAACACACATCCGCATTGAAAAATCTCCTGATAAAAGATACATGACGCCAACGGGACGGGAAAGGAACGTTGGCGTCATGTATTTTTTATCAGGAGATTTTTCAATGTGGATGAGTGTTTCAGGCTAATAATTATTGCTTGTAAAATAATTAATAAATTTTAATATTCATAATTATAAACACTTAATATTCTTCTTCTTGATACTCACCACTCTTCTAGACACAATCGCCAGCTTCTATAGAAGAGGAACATTAAAAAATCAAAAGCAGTGAAAACTAATTGTACTAATTGTATGAATTATCTTTGTTAATATTATTGATTTTACTCTGTAAGTTAATTAATTATTTAATAAATATATTTAAAATAAAAATTAAAAATATTAAGTCAATATCAAGTCTTGGCAAACTGGAAATACGTTACAATTTAAAATTTAAAAAAAACATTTATCTGATGATAGCTAACCTCCGAAAAGAGAAGGCACTCGAAAAAGAGGAATAAGACGTTCTTACGCCGCTAAATTTTCGTATAGGAATTATTAAGCAATTTGCATCAATGACTAAATATTAAAATTTTCCACTACTACCCTTTGTAACAGTGCTTCCCATCCCCGCAAACCAAATCATCCCTTATTACGCGAAATAATCCAATTAATACGTTTTTAACTCCAATTTAATACGCCAGGCACCGTGTTGGGTGCCAAAACCCCAAAGTGACCGAGGGGGGTAGAAAATACCCAAATAAATTATTATCATTTCAATAATACTTAATAATTGGCCCAGGCCGGGGGTGGAACGCACCCCATACACGTGGCGTCTTTCGGCATGGCAAGACAGACATTAATGGACTGCTTTTTGAAATTTATCTTTTTGGTTACATTAATGCCTAACTCACTTTCTCCGCTGTAAAGTGCACAAGTTACGCGATTTGGTATGCACGCGGTTAAAAATTGCGTGGTAATGCATTTCTGGTTATAATTTAGAGGGTTAGGGAAAACCATAATTCATTTTTAAATTATTATTAGTATGTTTTTTGCTGATTTCTTTTGGAAAAATCTTAAATATCATTTATTTACCTTTATTATCTCTAAATAGTATAAAATAAAGTCGCTATACGCATCTATCTGTTTGTGCGCTTAGTTCTTCTAAACTACCCAACTGATTTTTATAGGGTTTTCAGCATCATTTAGAAAATTTATTTCGAAAGATTTATATGTAAAATATATTCATATTATATTCAAAGAAAGTAGAGAAAAGTTGAAGGTTAGGGCTGTCTATAATTCCATGAAATATAACATCAGTACGGGAAAAATTGAACATCGTTCTGAAGCTCCAAAAAAATATTCAGATTCGAAACGTTGCGTTGCTAGAAATGAATTTAGACATGTTTGGCGCCCAGATCGGAATAGCCTATTATTCTCTGACCTTCACACAGCACTTAGGGATGTTGACGAACGTTGGCTAAGGAAGAACGAAGCGCCACACGGCACAATAACACAAAAAATAATCACAATAACCTAACAATATTTAAATTCTTCCTACTTTAATAATTTAAAGTGGTAAAATATTCGGTGTCTGGTACTTGACGGCTACAACAAAACTAAACGCCAAAAAACACATTAATTTAATTAATTATTATACTGAAATACAGGCCCTAAGAGGAATGACGTGCACAACACGGTATTACTTTTACATACATACACATTATACACACACAATTCACCACATCTACACATCTGCCCTGATGATGTAATAGCCCAGCTACACTACTCGCGAAGTTGATCGAAGTTGACCGAATACGATAGTGTGGGCACGAACTTCGCTTCGCTTCGGGCATCTTCGCTTCGCTTCGCAAGACTTCCGATTGTTGTCGGTAAATGCGCCCGAGTCAAAGGACTCGAAGCGTCACGGCATAAATGAACCAATCACTGACTGGTTGGACTGAGTTAATCGCGAAGTACACGAGTGTGTGGGCACGCACTTCGAACTTCGTCGAGGACTTCGTCGAAGCGTCGAAGCGAGTAGTGTAGCGGCCGCTTAATGGTGACAAAAGGTTAGCTGAACGACAACTCAAAAAATAATCAGGATAATGTCAAAATGTTGATTATGGAAAGATGAAGGAATGGCTGATAGATAATTAATTGGTCCTGCTACGACTGCGTAGGAACCTGACGCTATCCATAGATATGGTTCACCACTCGACTACTAGTGTTAGTTAGATATTATGAAGAGATTCTCCTTTTTGGGAACACCATACAATTTTCCCCAACTGTCCGGAATAAGGGGAACTACGTCATCTCCATTTGGGTTATGTTGTGGGACTGAAAGGAATGTTGAAGAGAAGGAGACGGTTAAGAGGATGGTTGATAAGAATCTGAAGAACTTATATTATTTCTAACACAATTTAGTCAACACATATCCAGATAACAAAGAAGTAAGAACTCTTTTTGGTTCATATCAACTATCAACCCCATCTCGCATTAAGGGCTGCGATACCACCCCACAACAATAAAACAGAGCCTCCTACAGTGGGGGGAATCCCGGGCCAAACGGCAACAGGAAACGACGTCACACACGTGTCAGACACGTGACCTTCTCATCCCCTAGGCCGGGGTAATAATCATAACCAAGTTCCCATATTCATCATTCTGTCAAGCATTTTTATTTGGCAAACTCATGTTTTTACAAATTTTAAAAGTAATTTCGTATCCGATCAATTTATTTTGTTGGTTTCATTTCACATTATATGTTTTAATTTGACAATCTTATAGATTTTACATTCTTGTTAATTTACATAATTGATTTATTTTCATCATTTATTTTTTTGGTTTCAGTTCACATTAGTGTAAGTATTTAATTATTAACATTTGCGAAACGAAAATCAAACTGAGCCACGAATTACGGGAAAGGAACGAAGAAACTGCAAGCGGCGTTTTGCGCCATTTGCGGTTGCTTCGTTCCTTTCCTATAAATTGAGGTTCAGTTCGGCAGTTAGGCTCGCGTATGTATACGTAGCATTTTATGTTTTCATTAGAAAATCTTATAAATTTTACATACTGATTTACATAATTTATTTTACATACTTATTTACATAATTATTTACGTCATTTTTTTTTTTTCAGTTTACAATAAATGTTTTCATTTGACAATCTTGTAGATTTAACATACTTATTTTACAACCCAGTTTCGCTCGCGTATTGAACACTGTTATTAATTTTTGTTATTTGTTTTTGGGGTGTTATGCCGTGTTGCGCTAACTACTTCTTTAGCCAACGTTTCGGACAACATTGCAGTGTCCATCATCAGGGCAGATGTGATTATTTTGATTTCAACATCTGCCCTGATGACGGGCACTGCAACGCTGTCCGAAACGTTGGCTAAAGAAGGAGTGAGCGCAACACGGCATAACACCCCAAAAACAAATAACAAAAATACTTTTGGCCGTGAAAATCTTAAATTATATTTGACTGTTATTAATTATTGAACTAGTTGAAGTCTCCGGCACTGCCCTAGTTTTGCAAAGAGTTTTTCAAAATCATAAGAATGTATACAGTAATTTTTCTCTCATTTTGAATATCAAGTGTGCAAAATTTCATCGAGGAGTATCAAAAATCTGCTTTAAGGGGTTAGAAAAGGAGTTAAGGGTGGTTTTACGAAATCTCATGTATACAGTGATATTTCCCCTGTTTAGAAGGTCAAGTGTGCCCACACCGGACACCTTCTTTAAACTTGTACATTTTGATACATACTAGTTTTACTACCTGGTTTCGCTCGAGAAATCAACATTTGATGACTTATTTTTGAAAGTACCCAAAGTGAATATTTCAATGATCCCTATATCGTGATGGATTTTTGATGTATATTTTATTTAGCTATAAAATTAAAGAAAATATGAAGCGTGGTGTTGCCCTTTTCTAACACTGCTTAAATCATATATCGCACAGTAATACAAAATGAGATAAAACGACTCAATTGGACCCGTAAACTACGCCAAAAGACTGCTATTGATGTATATTTTATTGAACAACACAAAATACCCAAGGAGCACTTCAACATGGAAATGTTGTAAAACGCCTAGTTATTCAACAATTTGAATCGATGGCTAAAAACACCCTTAAACTAGAACTGAACATTAATACATGGCTGTCGAAATAAACTTGAATCAAATGAACTCGAAATAATAAGCTGCACGTTCATCTAAAACCCATTACCCTAACCCTAAAAGTCACAAATAAACACTGAACAGGCTTTCCAAATGGATTTTAAACGTTTCGAGAGAGGGAACGGACGCATCTTCCGGCCCATTCAATCCACGGACTTGTGCCCTTTGTCCTCGGAGTTGGCCCTTTCGATCCAATGGGAAAATAATAAACAGAGCGAGATTAAATCAATCGGAAAGTCTTTATTTGATATTGATAAAAGTGTTGGTTGAATGATTTTTGTATAACTTCGGAGGAAGAGTTCCTATGCTTTTTGAAAAGCAATTCTACGTTATATTCTTTTTCTTAAATTATTAACTTTGAAATGTTGTTAGTTAGCATAACCGTGTTTTTTGAGAAAAAATATTAAGGACGGGTTGTTTCGGAGAATTTGAACAATTCATCAAATTTCAACGTTCATTTTCAAGCTCTGTGAAAGATTTTTTCATGTTCTGTTCTTATTTAAGTTTTTTCAAGCAACTAGCCTACAATAATACAGTAAAATAACTTGAATAGGACTTTCACAGAACCCGAAAATGAACGTTGAAATTTGATGAATTGTTCAAATTCTCCGAAACAACCCGTCCTAAGGATCCCTCTCCTTTTTTGTCCTCACCTATGTCCGTCTAAGCTATTGTTCCTGTCTCTCTCGTACCAAGCTTAATTTTATCTCCATCCACTACTCCAAACATATATATTAAATTTTGGTTTATATTTTCCCAGATGAAGGCATGGCTGTGACGAAACCGGTTGGCGTGCTCGTATAAAAATAATAATTTAGTTCCACAACATTACTGTTTCACTTAAAATCAATTATAAGTAAAAAATTATATATATATATATATATATATTTTTTTATAGTGAATACCTCACAAGAGTCCCAACTGCTCCCGTCTGGAGCCAGTGAGACTATGGCATCCCCAATTGGGGGATGTTGTGAGGCTGAAGGTAAGTGGGGAAGGGAAAGAGGAAGGTGGGGAAGTACCTGGCTATTCAGATCTAGTCACTAAACACGGCTAAAGCCATTTGGAGCAACGTTTCAATTCTGAATTGTGGTCTTACGCCAGGGCGATACTGGTAGTATCTTCCACTCTGGAACGTGCCGCAAATATACTATATATTATTTTAATTAATTAATTGTGAAATAACACAAATTAATCAAATAAAATTTATTTGCGCACTCCGGGTTCGAACCCGCGACCTTCGGAATGGCAGTCCAATGCGTTACCACTGGACTATGCCGGCCGTTATTTTGTTGCAATCGATAATTTCATAAAGTTAACCCTTGTATGACTATATACTTGAAACATAAACGTTACCATGAAAGTAGACTGAATGCTGTAGAAATGAGATCCCTAAGGCGTATGTGTGGTAAAACCATGTATGATCGTTTGAGAAATATGGAGATCCGCAAAGTGTGCAAGGCTGATGTAAGCGTAATGAGTAAGATTGAGAAAGGGATGCTTAGATAGTTAGGGCATGTAGAGCAAATTAGCGAAGAAAGGAATGTAAAGTGAATATATGACGCAAATGTGAAAGGTAGCAGAAGTCAGGGATGCGCGAGGTAGACATGGCACGACCAAGTGAATCAGATACTGCGTTAGTTAGTTAAACGTTACAGCCAAAACTACGGAAATAATGTCATTTTAAGATTTCACACTGTTCTTATTAAAAAAAGTCATTTTCGCACCGCAGAAATAACTTAATAAATAATCAATTTTAACTCGATATACAATAAAGTTTTTTGTACAAGTTGCATGTTCTTCAATGATATTTTTATTTACTTACTTTGCAAAAACACAGCCTCAAAAGTAGCGTGGGTATGTCTGCTTTATTATGAATGTTCATTTTATTCTAACTCTGAATTAAAGCGGTACCAACTCAGATCCCTGTAGTACTCCTCCATTGGCCTGCACCATTGTCTCACTTTAAATGGGACACTGGGCAACAATACAAGCGACCGAGTTCTGGACCCACCCCCCTCGAGTGTAGCCCACAGATAGCGGTACCTACCCGAGTGATTCAGTCCTCGCCCCCCACGAGGAAGGGGTAGTTTTTACCCGTCGCCATGTCCGGTCTGCCATTGTACGGTTGACAATAACAAAAATGACTAGCTAAATGTATACGTACTCCGGCGAAATGCAAAATAGTTGCTGCGAAGTGGAGAATCAGCATTATGGCAGGGTTGGCAAAAGAGTAACAACATTGCATAGAACCATATCATAAAAAAAAAAAATGGGATATTGCAGAAGAGTCCCAACTGCTCCCTAACGTTTGGGACCAGTGAGATGTGGCATCCCCATTAAGGTATGTTGTGAGGTTGAGGGTAGTGGGGAGGGGAAGTAGATGGGGAAGAGAAAGGTGAGGAAGTACCTGACTATTCAAATCAGGTAACCAAACACGGCCAAAGTCATTTCAAGCAAACGTTTCAATTTTGAATGGTGGTCTTACACCAAGGCAATACAGAATGTATTTTATTTTTAATTTCATCCCTAGGAAGACATGGCACGATCAAGTGACTCAGATACTTGAGTCGGTCCATGCCAAGAGTCAGAATAAAAGAAAAGTATGTATGAGACGATGTATGAATGTGTATGAGGCAAGGAGTGGGTGCCAAGACCGAGTAGTTTTTGTTTATTCACATTTAAACCCGCTAAACTACTTATGTAGTTTGTCAGCAGAAGTTTTAGTTGAAGTGATTCTTACAATTCTTTCTATTTCCTCTGACTTTGATATAACTCTTCGTGTGCCCTCCCTGACTACCTCCTTCTACTTGCGCATTATATAAAATAATTCTGACATTCCGGACTCATCCACCACCGTAGGTAGGTACTTTTTAGTTCTAATCATACCTCTCTTAGCCTTCTTCATTTTGCTCACATTGGTTGTCATTCGTAACACGTTTATCTTATACGAGTTGTTCTGTTAACATATAAAAACTACCGTATTACTATCAAATTAATACATTTTTTACGTGATTTTGTCAGGTACATTTTTAAAGCTTTCGTCTGGTGAAATATTTAACGAATTACTGTCGTGTCGAATGATAAAATAGTAACTCTTTTATCTGTGCATCTTATCTCGTCAGCACTGTCAATGTAGTGGCATATGGTCTAGTGTTTGCCCGGAGGGAATGCCAAATAAAGCGGATTTTAATATGTGATTGATAGATTCATAATACTCTCTTGGGAAACGATATCATTCTAAAAGTAGTATAGATTATTGAGGGCGAGTTTGCACTCAGTTCGGTGTAATGGGATTTGAATATGAATATACCATGAACGTAAAAAGCGCCTTTTGTGTAGTTTGATGATATTTGTTTCAGAGGAAGGATGAGAGTAATGCAATTACAGTAAAAATGAGATCAAAAAGCAGGATTAACATATGGACACTTGTGCGGATTGGACTGTAGAGTTGATGGACATATATATATGTATATATATATATATATATGAGTATTATAGGAATAGAGATGTGCAAAATGGGTACACAAAACCATTTGAAATGCAAAATGGAAATGGGTAAAAAAAATTTCATTTGAAAATGCAAAATGCAAAATGGTTTTTAGAAAAGCATTTCAAATGCAAAATGCAAAATACCTATTTTCAAAATGCATTGAAAATGCAAAATGGTTTCTCAGGTCAAAAAATTAAAATAATTATAGAATTTTCAAACAATTTTGTCATTTAATAATGGATATCAATGTAGAACAAACATATTACATGATGGCAAATCCAAAAACACCACGACTACAGATTATGAATCCACAAAAAATTTGCACGGAACTAATGATGCCAATGGAAAAACATAGAAACTGCTATCTAACATTTAATATTACAGCGTCATGGCCATGTTCAGTATTTGAATCAGTATTTTTTGTAATGGTATCACTCAATTCCAGGGCTCCTACCAGGGAGCAACTTGACAAATGGAAATTATCTCTCATAGCGAGGTTGAGGACCGACTGATATTTGGGGCTTATGAAAAAAAGATGAGTGGAGATAGTAGGAAGAATGTTGCAAAAAAGCATTTAAAATGGAAAATGCATTGAGAAAACATTTAAAATGCAAAATGCAAAATGGTTTTTAGAAAAACATTTAAAATGCAAAATGGAAAATACCCATTTTGCATTTTGCATTTCCATTTGAAATGGATTTATTTGAAATAAAGCACATCTCTGAATAGGAATAAATGACGTACAACCCACACTGATCTTACCGACATAAAATTTTGCTGATCTATGAAAAATGTCTTCAAATTATTCATATATCGGTTAAAACCGGACGCAGGCCTTTAAAGAATGAATTGACAGGTTTCCTTATAAACGCAGAAAAGCACAAATATGTTACGGCGATATCGGAACACGTGTGTACATCAGGAGTTTTTATTAGAGTTTTCTACAGGATTTTAATAAATGAACAATACTCATTTTTCTCCGATCAGGAAGATCTGATACGAAGCGAATCAAAATCAACCATTTTTTAACGGTGATAATTAAATAGATCCTCGTGCCTGGGGTATCGAGTAGGTACTCTTATGTCGACTAGACTCACAAGTTTGTATAAGTCGACCTCGGAATTTAAATTGTTTTAAAACATTTTAAGAGTCGATATAATTTATAATTTAAGATGGGTCTGAGAAGATGTTTGAATGTGAATGAAACCAGGATTACGTGCTTGATCGAAGTTAAGGTAATTCTTGACAAGTGGTATTACGCAATCCACGTGAATTCTACACGTGTTGCTTGTCTACACACGTGAGTTTATGATATTGCATTGTACAATGCTATTAACATGTCACCTTTTTTTACATATTCCAGATAACAGCCAAAAATTTCATATTTCATCGTGCATTTATGAAATAAAACTCTTCGTCTATATGATAAGTTGTTATTGATTCGTAAACTTAATTACAGGCGTCGCTAATATCACTAATATCGCAATAAACGACAGTAATTCTAGGGTAAAATTCCCACTTTATGCAAACACTTCTAGCCCCCGATTAGCGTGTTGATTATATTTTAGATTGGTTCCTGATTACAACTTTATCCGTACAGGTAGCAGACAGATGTCACTCAGGTGGCATCTACGAATTGTTATCGCTCTTATTGGATAGTAATCGATGGTATAACGCTTGTAGAATTATTTTTAACGGAAATCAATAAAGTTATTATCAATTCTAATGAAATTCTGAATATTATATCCCTTTTAGTTAGTTTGACGAATAATAAAAACACTGCGTCAATTAATAATACAAGGTTTTCAAATAAGAGGTGTTATTTTGAATAGGCCGCTATTTCGGTAGATGTTATTATTGAAGCTGTCATTTTTTGACATTTGACAAGTAAAAACTACGTCATTGATAAAAATGGAACAATACACGCTTCAACAATGCATTGAAACTATTAAAATTCACTTGAGTGAATCAAATGGAAATCACCTTGAGTGATGAGGCCCATTTCCACCTCGGTGACTTCGTCAACAAGCAAAATTGTCGCATCTGGGGCTCGGAAAACCCAAGAATTATTGTTGAAAAGCTTTTTTATCCTCAACGTGTGACTGTTTGGTGCGGTTTATGGTCCGGGGGAGTCATTGGACCTTACTTTTTTGAAAATGAGGCTGGAGCAACAGTTACGGTGAATGGATTGCGCTATCGAGAGATGATTAATGTTTTTTTATGGCGGAAATTAGATGATATGGATGAACGTTTACTTTCAACAAGACGGCGCTACGTGCCACACAAGCAACGAAACCATTGATTGTTTACGATTGGATATGAAAATAACACCTCTTATTGGAAAACCCTTTACAACATCAAATGCGTATTATTAATTAAGCAATCAAAATTGTAAAGAATATGATTCCGTTTAAACGGTTTAGTAATTTACTGCCTACGTCTGTGTGTACGTGTGTATGTGGAAATAATAAAATAATCTTTAAGGCTCCGTAGTAAGCGTTTGAAGATGGTTTGAAAGGGAGATATGTAAATACGAATGTTAGAGGGAGCGCGCTAATATTAAAAAACGATAATAATTCAGCGAAAATGGTAAAAATACGACTCGTTTGAAATAGAAAATCTTAAAAAATAACATATTTTTTTAGGAACATAAAATCTATTAAATATAAACATAAAAAGGGTGAAAAAAATATATTACAAATCGTTAGAAATTCGGAGTGCAGTGGCTTCAATTAATTAAATCATACCGTCAAAATTGGGTGGCTTTTTATCATGACGAATTTTACTTGCAAAAACACCGTTGATAAAATTTTAAAACATAAAATTGTAATTAATGCATTATTGTGTTAAAATTAATTCTATTTTATTAAAATGTTTTTTTGTAATACATTAGCTTATTTTACATTAATGGCGTACTCCGTTGTCGAGGGATAAGGTTTTCGACTTCGAATCACTTCGAAATCACGAATGCCGAAATCCCGAAGGCCGAAATCTTGAATGACCAAATTGGCCAAATTAAAGTATGCAAAATCTTGAAAGCCGAAATCTCGAATGACAAAATTCTTAGGTAGACAAGTTCACAGTAAACATAATCTTGAAAGCCGAAATCCTTAAAGTCTAAATAAATCAGGAATTCTGAATAATTATCCAAATTTCCGAAAGGCCAACTTCTAAAAGGACGAAAACTTGAATGTTGTCATTACAAATGTAATGGAAAACATCTTAAAGGCTTCTCCTGGTGCCTTCTCCTATCGGAGGTTGGCTAACATTAAGGCAATCATATCATTGTTTGTTTGAATTTAACAATTTACCTCAAAATACAAAAATTTCATTATTTTTATACCGAATAAAAAACCATCCCTCCATAATAATATCACACAGTAACCGAGAGAGATTTTTTACACAGGGATGGGGGACACTGTAGCGACCGGAACACCCTGTGGTTGCTCATGATGAATTGCATTAATTTTTGGAACATCCTGTACGGCGGGGGGTCGGTTTGACGAATATCTAGGGGTTGAAATGCCTTCCGGAATGTGAAAAGGAAAAATTGGAAAATTCTTTTTTGTATACAAAGAATGAAATCAATTTAATTGTAATTTCGTAATTTTTAAACTCGAATATTAACAGCTTGTAAATTACATTTTAAATTGTGAGATAAAATTTTATTCAACATGATATTTTGACTCTTTTTTGTTATGTGATACAAGAGTACCATTCACCTGGAGCAATGGAAGCTTTAGCATCTCCATTGTTGGAATTGTTCTCAGAATTTTAGGCAGATGCAGGAAAGAAGATTTTAAAGTACGACAATTCATTATTGTAATCGTTTTGATAGCGGAAATTTATTTTGTTGAAGTTGAACAATTTTCAGAAAGAAAATGCTGTGATAATTTCATGACGTCAGAGCTTTCCGTTCAAATTTTAGATAAAATAACTCAAAAACATCGATAACGAAAAAAAACATGAACAAACCATGTTTTTTTATTGCGTATATCGCACAAGAGTTCCAACTGCTTTCTGGAGCTTTCTGGAGCCAGTGAGACTATGGCATCCCCAACTGGGAATATGTTGTGAGACTAAAGGTAGTGGGGAGAGAAAGGATATTGAGAAGAGGAATTTGGGGCAATTTAGATCTGGTCGCCAAACAGGAGGCGGTCTTTTGGAGGTCTTGTTTTGAAATTTTAAATGTAGATTCGTTTTTTTTTTAAAATTAGCGTCCTTACGAGAGCTCTGAAGGGGTACCATCAGTACCTAAAACAGGGCGGGGAAGTAGTGGGCCTCCTCCAAAATGGTCGCCAAACACAGCTAAAGCCATTTTCAAGCAAATTTTCGCTTCTTAATCGTGGTCTTTCACCAGGCCGATAATAAATGTAAATTATCAAATAAAATTTACTTGTGCACTCTGGGAATCGAACCCGCAGCCTCCGGATTCGTAGCCGAGGATCGTAAGCACTCGAATGTCAAGTGCGAAAAGTTTTGCCGTTTGAGCCATGATACAAACAGATTAATTCTACTTCTTATTTAACGTTATTAACCAATCTAATAAACTGGCTAATAATAAATTAAGCAACCCTCTCGGATTCATTACAGGGGGTTGTGTATAAAAAACAAGATGAAACCACCCTGACAAATTCTGAATTACTGCAGCCACTCGCCAGAACACAACTTTTCTCTCTCCCCGCACGCTTCAATAAGGGATGCAGTTCGTTTTCAGAGTAGAAACCACCCTTAATACAGTTTTCATTTAAATGTAATCAATTTCACCCCTAATAGAGCAGTTATGATGTCATAAATATGATACTCTGTGTGATGGAATTTTAATGCGGTTTTGTTAGTTAGAAGCATGTATTTTCATGATGATTATATTGTATTATTAATGAGATCAGAAAATAATGCTAGGTCGATGAAAGTGTAGTGAATAACATTAAGAAAGGGGCACTGGTGTTAATATGTCAAGTAGAAAAAAATAACACCCCTTGAGGACATATTTTATTTATATATAAAACTTATCCAACAAATAACTAGTATTACAACTTTTGGACAAAAAAGCTTCTTATATCATAGTATTAAATTCTACAATAAAATAGCACTCTCACTCAAAAACCTAAACATTTTAACATTTAAATCTCAAATAAAAAGCTGGATACGTAATATAGGGAGATCTGAAATAGAAAATATACTGATATCAAACACAGACTAAAACCGAATCTACTAAACCGAACTATACAAAAAAACACTATCTTACTTATTTTAAAATTATTAAAAAAAAAATTATAAAATAAAGTACATGATATATGTTATTAATTAAATTCATATGTTACTTTGTTGTAATATTATTTTCTTATAATTAAATTATAATATGTAAATGAAATCCTCAGCACGGGAGATCCCAGTAAGGATATCATTATCTCTATATGTTACTAAGAAAAGAAGACAAAAAATCTTTTTTTTTCTTTTCCGATTTTATGTCCGGGTTAAATCTTCCCCATAGGAAAAACTAAACCCTTCCACACACTTTTCCACAAATGATCATCCAGTCAATCAACATTATGCAAGTGCATTATATAAGCAAAATAAATACAAAACAATACACGAACAACACGTAAACTCGCCAGAGATCAAATGAGAAAATAATTCACCGACTCCAGATATTTTCATATCAGAGGGTTCGGCTCGGTAGAACTCCTAACAGGTCCTATAAATCCTACTGATCCCTTAGCATAAATATTTAAAAAATCTTTCGTTATCCTACATGTATTCAAAATGAATGATTTTTGCATTTTTATATATGAATTTAATTTATTATTATTTATTTATATTAAAAACGTAATAATTTAGTGGAACAGTAATCGTAAACTAAAACTTTCTACGTAAATTATATAGAGCCCATGCAGACGAATTTTATTGTATTAATTTGTGTTATTATTGTTGAGTCAACCTCGCTAACAACTGATTGTGTAGGACTGACATTTATTTTGTTTTAAGTGCATTCAGCAAACGCGTATATGTCTGCGTGTGTATGGGTGATTGTCTCCAAAAATTGATAGAATGCATTGTCATCGATAACGAGTCTATTTGTCAAGTTTCATCTTGATCGTATATCGGGAAGTGGGTTAATTTCCACTTCCAAGATTCGCATTAATTAAATCACGAAAACAAAATTGAAATTCAAATACATATATTTTCTTGTGTCTAGTACCCATTTTTGAAAATATCCTTCTCTAATCAAATTTATCCTAATTTCAAGGTTTATCTTAATTTGTCTTTTTTTATTATCTTTCCAGGATCGTAAGAAACAAAGCTGCCGAAAAAGCGAAACACGTTCACCAACAATCCCAACAAGACCAGGATGGACACAACCAAACCCATGGATCCGTTGTTTCTGTAAGTAGTTGCCTATCTTTTTCCAAATTCTAGTTTTTTTAACTCCCAAACGGCTTTTACATACAATGAAGCACATCTTTTTATGAACACAATACATTGAAAATGTAACATAGAATATAACATACAACAGTAATGTATAAGTAACTGTTGTGTTCCCACAAACAGTTCTCCAACTCGTTGTAGAAGGAGATTTTAGAGAATAAGTTCTTTATATTAAATCAGGGATTTATTCAATACTTCGCGTATTACAAGAGTGACTTCGATGGTCGACCTAACTGGGAGCTGGCTAAATGAGATCTGTATACCCCATGTTTGTCTGGAAGCAGCCTAACTGGCCCTAGCGACTACTGACTACTAGCTGCCATCTTGCGGACTTCCAAGCAAGCTCTTTGCACTGCCCTCTATGAGTGCATCTGTGAAGCTCTTAGCTAACTCACTTCCCAACATAAAGCATGAATATTTTTTTTACATTAACTCACACGCGAGGCCCTCAAGGCCTATGTCATCTTTTGGAATTTGTTTGCGCCCGTACATACGCAATATGAATATGAATAAATAGTTTTGTCTATAAAAAAACTCAATCCTTTCAAAAAAGGCATAAAATAAAATATTGGATTGAATCATCGATACATGTCGTTAAGATTCCCACTTTATTTTAGAGATTTGATAGCGCAAATTCAACCGCCAGTCTTTCCAATACACCAGGGCGCTCGTCGTATATTTCTGTGCACGGCTGCTTCACTTACGTCTTGAAGATATTGGCTTTATTTTATTTCATAATATTTTCGCTCAAGTTCCTTATTCAATTAATTACTAACATCTACAGTAGAAATCTTTGTTCTGATGGTTTGAGACTTTGCTAAATTTAGTTCAACAGCCAAGACGCTGTACCTAAAATGTTAATGGCATAAATTTTAACCAATAATCATAATTCCTCTTCTTTTTCTTCCAGGTGATAACTCATTCCGGCGTTGCGACAGGAGAGCCCCAGGTGAGCAGTACCGGCAGTTACAGCATCAGCGGGATACTTGGACTGCAGCCGGCTGGGGCGGGGGCGGGCGCCGCCGTGGTCACCTCGGGGGCGGAGCACGCCGCCCATCACAGGCGGAAGAGACACGACGATAACGGTAGGGTTAACTATTCATTTGTTTGTTGTGAAATTCTAACAATTTTCAACTGCTTGTTGTGGAAAATTGTGTTTTTATTTAACGTTGTGGGTTGCTTACTTTATATTTTAAGGTGATTCACTACGTAGTAATGCAAAATCGTGTGTTTTTTGTTTGAAAATTTGGTCGCCTAGAAATGTTTCAGATGCTTTAAATAAATACCGCGAGTATAATACATCTTGGCCTTTAAAATAATCGAGTATTTTTTACATAAGTCTTTTTATAAGCCCAGAAAAAAATCATTTATAAGGCCTATAAAAACTGCTTTATAGTTCAAAATTTTCTACTTACGAACCCATTTTTGGTTATGGTTTCATTGTATAATGTGGCAAATTAAGTTATTTATAAAATGATCGGAAAACATTTAAATATTTAGTCCTGACAATCCACAAAATAAAATAAAAGGCACTTTTTGGCAATGTTTTTTTCTTGCGTAAATCAAAACAGCTGGATGGTGTTAAGCGTGAATTTAAGCCTTATCGCCATCTAGTTAAGGAGTGTTATTGATGGCGGCTCGATTCAAAATATTACACGACGTAGTGCATCGCCTTAAGATGAAATTTAAAATATTTTTTATTATTTCTGACACTTTCTGGTAACGTATTAAAAAAACTTTACTTCAAATTTATAGTCCAATTAAACCTTTTTTTTATTTTTAGAATTGGGAGAATCGATTTTTCCTATTATTTTTAAATTGTGCAGTTTTATTTAAAATTTGTAATGTTCCATGGTAGAATTATAATTCATTTAGTTCCTCTAAATTCTTTAAAAAGAAGTTCTGATGAATATGCATATGATTTAAGTAGAATAAATTGTTTTAAATATTCATTTTTTACTATTTAAAGCGGTTGTGTTTCCACGTGAAGAAAATTTACTGATATAATGGATTGCAAATTTATTGAAAATCTGGTCAAATTTTTCGTATTCCTGTTATTAACGGGACTGCAGGAATTTAATGATTGAAGTGACAGATTCCCAACAAACTCAGTGAAACATGTATCTATTATTTTTTTCATTTCGTCAGTAGTTTAATAGGATAAGCGAAGTCGTAAGAACACGTATATTTTCTGAATTTACTGTTATTTTGTTGGGAAATTGCGTGCTATCACGGTTTTAACAGGATTTTAATAAATCATCAGTTTTTGATGATTGGAATTTTTCTATAATGCCATATTGTATTATTGATTGTCAGAAGGCAAAGTACGTCATTCTGAGTAATTCTTTATTTAGTATTACAATTTTATATGACCGCATGAATTTTCAAAAGCTTTTATCATTTATTAAATATTAATGTTCAAAATTGTAAATGGTAGTGTAGACAGCCTTGATTTAATTAACCTCATTGAATTTGATGTACCCATAAGAGCTACTCGTTCTAAAACCCTGTTTAATTGTAACAAGTCTAAGACTGAACATTTCAAACACTCGCTTGTACCTAGATTACATGAAATTAGTAATAGGTACGCAGATGTAGCGGATCTGTTTAATTGCACAGAAGCTAGGTACAAAAAGGTTTAATATCATATCTTTTCATACTTACGTAAAAATTCAAATAAATATGTATATAAAATGAACTTCCTGGGGCAACTGATGAAACTTGGGTCAATAAGGTGAACCAACAGCTTGATTGGCACTTACCTGCTTTCAACCAAAACCTGAAAATAAATGCATATATTTTAGCTATTGTACTATATTATATCATGTATCTGTACTATCATATATTTCAATCAATACTAATCTAACATAGTCTACCTATAAGTTTTGCATGTACTTGTATCTCCAACTTTTTATATCCATCTAGATCTAGAGTTTCTGTTAATTGTATATTTTCTGATGTCACTGTTTATAATTCACTGTATATGGTTTATTATATACCGTTGATATTAAAAATAAATAAATTAATACAATATTCTTATTTAATTTGTTTTATTTCCATTTCAAATTGTAATTAAAGATAAAAATAAGTGCGTAATAAAGCATAATACTTTACGGCAGTTTGCTCCGAATCGCAAATTACAAACCTTAGGGGTCCGACCATAACTTAGCCGGGCCCCGTTCACAAACTTATCTAAGAGGAACAACTTAGTTAAGGAGCCCTCAGTTAAAACTTTAACTTGGCTCCAGAAAGTTTAACAGAGTCGCGATGTTGCCAAAAAGACTTGTTCTCGAAGGTATTAATTTTAGTTCAACGATCTGATTCAACTGTGGAGGTAAAAAAGTACGTTCTACTTTGATTTTTATTTACATAATTAGTTTTTTATTTTGTTTTATTTAAGTACAGTACAGGCATAATGTTAACAAAAGTAAATGACGAACAAGAATGTGTTTAAGAAAAAAGTGTTTTCTTAGTGTTCGCGGTGCAGGGGATAAATATCTTGTATTTGTGTGGTAGGCTATTGAAAATGATCATCCTCCTCGTTGATTTTCTTGATGGTGTGATAATAATAAAATAATAATAATAATACTTGGATGACTTGTATAGCGCCGTTTTTGTGCAAAAACACCTCAAGGGCGCTGTACAAACTTATAATACATTTCTACAGTGATCTATGTTATTACTTAACTATTTATGGAGAAAATATACAGTACAATACTTACCTGGTAGGTCACTTGAGATTAACACTTAATTAACATTATCTAATTGTTTATTGGAAAAATTTAGATACAAGATTTAGGACTTAATTGAAAAATTGAATATAACTGGACTTTCTCTTAGGATTGGTATATTTAATTTAAGGGTACGACAGCTTAAAAGGGTAAGTTTTTAGTTTTTAGTTTTGTAGATGATGATAATTTGGGATAAAATGTTTGGTGTACCAACTGATGATTGTACAATTTTACGTAAAAGCGATTATCAGAAAATTTCCGTCTGGCGTCAGAAGGTGAAGTGTATAGTGCAAAATTCAATTAGTTAAATAAACCTGCACGAAAATTGATTACACGGGTTAATTAACAGTTACAACTGTGAACTTCTATCCAAAAAAGTAAATTTCAAATATTCTCTTATTTGTAGTGAAATAGTCGTTCTTTCTGAATGTTTCTTTTTTTTATATTGTTTAAAGTTTGTCTATCCTTACAACAACAACAAAGTCATTTAGAGAATAACAAAAAATAAATATAATTAACAATTAATTAAATTGATTCAACAATCAACAGTTGAAACTTTACAACGGAAAATCACCAGACCAGAACTCTTTTAAGTCCCCTCAGTTTGGGTCAACTTTTCTCCACATAAAACTGTTCCTAATAAATTCCGGATTGTCTTCTTCTTTTAATTGGTTAGTATTCCAGTTCTGGAACAGCCCGGGCTCAATTTCCCTCTGGGAATCCCGCAGAGACGATTTCCAGTCCGCATCCCTAAAAGAAAGAAAATAATATATCACTAATTCGCTCGGTTCTTCGGAGTTTTAGAGCTATTAAAACAATTTGAAATATTTTCTGGTAACTTTAAATGAATTCGTTATTCGTTTTAAGTTAATGAATTACATAGTATAATATAACATTATTAAACTAAACATAATATGTACATTATTTTCGTATAACACTTGTTTTAACGACAGAATGGCAACCGGTTTCACTGAATTTTTTTACAGGCTCCTACAATGACTTAACCGAGATTTCAATATAACTATTTTTTTTGAAAACTTTATTGCTAGATATTTCAAAGCTCCACAGCTAATTATGGAAATAACAGGACAAAAAGTGCCGAGACCTAGACATTTCGAACAGATGCGAATACCAATTCAAAATAGTCACATTCAACCGGTGATTCCAGTTGGAAACAGTTGTGCAAATTTCATGATGCCAAAGCTCACCGTTCGGGAGTTTTCGCTGCTTTATATAAACGGTTGTTCTGCTTCTGTAACGCACCTGCGCTGTTCACTTAGGTTCCAAACTACAAAACGTTATAAAAGTATGTTTCAAAAGTAAAATATTTTAATAACAGGAACACAAGACAATATGTAACATTATTCTGCAATACATACACGACCAACTATCAGACACACTCACTAACCAATAGGATGCATGATCTAGGAACAAGTTTGAGGGTACTATTGATATATTTATAGAATTAAATCTATGCCAGCATTTAGTTAAATCCTACAAATTATAGTATCGTTGGTAATGTAGTTTAAATGATTTGTCTTATATGTAGTATTTTTCTACAGGGTTTTCCAATAAGAGGTGTTATTTTTAATAGCCCGCTATTTCGGTAGATGTTACTTTTGAAGCTGTCATTTTTTGACATTTAACAAGTAGAAACTACGTCATTAATAAAAATGGAACGATACACGCTTCAACAACGCATTGAAATGATTAAAATTCAATTGAGTGAATCAAATGCAAATCATCTTGAGTGATGAGGCCCATTTCGACCTCGGTAGCTTCATCAACAAGCAAAATTGTCGCATCTGGGGCTCGGAAAACCCAAGAATTATTGTTGAAAAGCCTCTTTATTTTCAATGTGTGACTGTTTGGTGCAGTTAATTGTCCGGCAGAGTCATTGCACCTTACTTTTTTGAAAATGAGGCTGGAGCAACAGTTACGGTGAATGTATTGCGCTATTGAGAGATGATTAATGATTTTTTATGGCCGAAATTGGATGGTATTGATTTGGACAACGTTTAATTTCAACAAGACGGCACTGCGTGCCACACAAGCAACGAAACCATTGATCTTTTACGATTGAATATCAAAATAACACCTCTTATTGGAAAACCCTGTAGTTTATATATTATTTTGTGTTACTGTTACATGTTTTATCAGTTATAAAAATGCGTTTTATAAATTGTATTTTATTTTCAGATGACAACCGAGAATACACCAGCCAATCAGACGAAGACATCAAAAGACAGAGAAGTCACTACAATGGTGACCAGCTCTACTCTAACGTAAGTTTCCTTTTGAAATATACACATTAAAGAAACCCTCTGATACAACAGTGCTCTTCGATATGTCATTTATTTGTCGGTATGCAAAACTATGAAAATCTTACCGGCTGCGCCAATGTTATTTTAAGTGTTTTGTATGGAGGTCACTAATGTAGATAACATTAATATTCTTCTTTTAATGTAGTTTGTTGATGAGGCACCTATTTAAGGAACTACTAGTATGGCGGACTAATCGTTTACTTGAATGATGGTCTGGAACAGAAAGAGGCTGAGTGTGTTCGCGCTACTGCGTATGAAGGCTGTATATTGTCGTCTCCCTCTAATGCTACGATAAACATATTAAATAATTTTATTCAATGTATAAAAAAACACTTTATTTATAAGCAAGTTCTGTGGTATAATTATTTGGCGCCCCCCGTGGTCGAAGGTCGATGGTTTAAAACTCGGCCATCTGCTGACAAACTGCTTAGGCAGTTTAGCGGGTATAAATAATAAAAATAAAAATAAAAAAAATAAAAAAATATAAAAAAAAATAAAAAATAAAATAAATAAATTTTATGTGATGAATTTGTGTTATTTCTCAATTTATTATTTTAAAATAATACATTTTATACATGTGGCAAGTGTGGAAGATACTCTCAGTATCGACGTAGTGTAACACCATCATTTAGAATTGTAACAGTGCTTGAAATGGCTTTCAAGAACTGTCAGATCTGAATCTCCAGGTTCGCCCACATCTTCCTCTTCCCCATCTCCTTCCCCTCACTACCTTCAGCCTCACAACATATCCCAATTGGGATAGCCATTCTTCCTCCCTGTGTCCATAATCCATATCTCAATACTTCTTTGTTAGGTTGCAACATTGGATCTATATTCTTCCTTCCCTTGTACATAATCCACATTTTTATTTTTATTGTTCTTCAAAGTACAATCCCATTACACCGCAATTAAGCAGTTTGTCAACAGGATGTTCATGTTCAATTACAATATAACATATGTTCATAATATTATTACTTATTACAATACAACTTATACATCATATTTATCACCAACCACTGCCATAATCAAAAGTATTACTAATACAGAGTATCTCTGCTTAGTAGCCATGTTTTCAGCATATATCTGAATCTCTGAGGTAATTCGCATTTTTTATATTGCTTGGTAACATGTTGAATATTTTGGGCACGCTGTATTCCAGGGTTCGCTGTCCGTATTTATTATTATGTTTTGGTACAAGCATTCCTTCATTTTTTGTGAACCTAGTATTATGTTCATGTTCGACTTTCCTCTTATATTCAAAGTCAGATATATGCTGAATCAATATTTTGTGCCATAATAAGGCCTGTACCGGTAAGACAGTCAAGTTCCGATACAATAATGATATGTTTCGCCTCTGTGAAAATATCTGTTTTGGAACTAGTAATTTAATCATAGAATTTTGTACTAATTGTAGGTAATTTAACGTAGTTTTGCAAGAGTGTCCCCATGTGGTTATTCCATATCGTAAAGTAGATTCCGCAAGTGATAAGTAAATTATTTTTAAAATATTCACAGGAACGAAACATTTCAATATTAACACTTCTTTTGAAGTCAGTTATTTTTTAATTATTTTTATTACAAGAGGCTATTAAACAGTTTTATAGAGAAATATTGCAAATTTCTTTCCCGAAGAGTCGTTTTAGCTGTAGGTTGGTGACATGTTTTTTGTACTAAGGATTTTGTGAATCGACTATGGTGTTATATCAATAATAACCTTGTTGATATAATTAAACCAAAACTTACATTAAAACTCCAATTTGTGTAAATTACAATGTAAATATATCTAAATACCAGCTGTAAGCGGGTAAATTTACCTGCAGTAGCATATATATATTTCTACCTGGTGTAGATTGTAAGTGTTTCTCGTTTGTCCTGTGTCCTCGTGCTCTTCTAACCCGTGTTTTGTCCGCTGTAATAAACCTACTATGTAATTAATGCCCTACTGTTAGCAGTAAAGTGGCCGCAGCGCTCGCAGGAGACTGCTTTGTTAATGGGCCAGCTTACACTAGGAGGCTGATGTCGTAAATGTACAAGTACAATATTTTATAATTTCTCAGGTATTCTGCACTTCATAATATTGTAGGATATGGAATGAAATACGCCGAATTCGGGTTAACATGTTGGAACGATAGAGAAATGCTTCAGAAATCCTTTGTTTTTCATATTACATATTTTCCGCCGGTACCGCTGCCCTAGGAATCATTTGTTGAACAACCAACACCTCTGTCATAAGTCACTTCAAGTGGTTCGCAACTTTTGATTACTTAGCAGGGGTGCCCGGGTTCATGGGGGTGACATTTGTCTAGGTCTTATTTATTGCGTAGCGGACGGATTGGGAGATACTTGTTGAGTGAGACCATTGGATGTCTCCAGCAGGACTCTCTCGACCCATCGCCTTGAACCGCAGTGGGAGAGAAGAACTACGTCCGTCACTCTTGAACCCACTGACCCCCAGATTCCCACCTTCTTACCCAACCCTTTTTTTCGATTCCTATCCACCCCTCATACCTTTTTTCTTCCCAGAACTTCGTCTCCTTCCTTTCCTTAAAAAAACCCTCCGCACAACACACAAAAGATGACAAATCACACCTTCTGTGTGAAGCTAATGTATTTTTTTTAACTACATTTTTATTAATACTCAATCAAAATAGGAAGTTTCTAGGCCTCTTCGATAGATCTAAATAAAACTCATATACAGGGTTTTCCAATAAGAGGTGTTATTTTGAATAGCCCGCTATTTTGGTAGATGTTTCTTTTTAAGCTCTCATTTTTTGACATTTGACAAGTAGAAACTACGCCATTAATAAAAATGGAACGATACACGCTTCAACAAAGCATTGAAATTATTAAAATTCACTTGAGTGAATCAAATGCAAATCATCTTGAGTGATGAGGCCCATTTCCACCTCGGTGGCTTCGTCAACAAGCAAAATTGTCGCATCTGGGGCTCGGAAAACCCAAGAGTTATTGTTGAAAAGCCTCTCTATCCTCAACGTGTGACTGTTTGGTGCAGTTTATGGTCCGGCGGAGTCATTGGACCTTACTTTTTTGAAAATGAGGCTGGAGCAACAGTTACGGTGAATGGATTGCGCTATCGAGAGATGATTCATGATTTTTTATGGCCGGAATAGGATGGTATTGATCTGGATAACGTTTATTTTCGACAAAACGGCGCTACGTGCCACACAAGCAAAGAAACCATTGATCTTTTACTATTGAATATCAAAATAACACCTCTTATTGGAAAACCCTGTAGTATCTACTATAAAACCATATTAAAACCTCCATAAAAAAGACATTTGACAAAATATTCGTAATAAAATTCTGCTTTAAATCGTAGAATCGTCAAAATTGGTTATTATCATCTTAGTTCCCCGGTTTTCTCATTTTCCCGACAATTCGAGCACTTTTCACTCAAACAAAGTGCCCATAAGCAGGCGCAATAGCTCTCTAACTCGGGCCTAACCTCCCTCCAGCCAAATTATACATGTTGAAGCTGGTGTACAGTAAACTCAATGTTGTTTGGCTGTAATAAGAAAACGCGGATAATCGAATTGTATTAACAAGCAAATAGCAAATTTATTGACGTTTTGAACATGTGTTTTTTTTTTTTTTTTTACAGTATTACCGCACAAGAGTCCCAACTGCTCCCGTCTGGAGCCAGTGAGACTATGGCATCCCCAATTGGGGTATGTTGTGAGGCTGAGGGTATTGGGGAGGGGAGGGAGATGGGGAAGAAGAAGGTGGGGAAGTACCTGGCTATTCAGATCTGGTCACCAAACACGGCTAAAGCCATTTCAAGCAACGTTTCAATTCTGAATGGTGGTCTTACACCAGGGCGATACTGAGAGTATCTTCCACTCTGGAACGTGCCGCAAATATACTATATATTATTTTAAATTAATTAATTGTGAAATAACACAAATTAATCAAATAAAATTTATTTGCGCACGCCGGGTTCGAACCCGCGACCTTCGGATCTGTAGTCAAAAGCGTATACCACTAGACCACGCCGGCCGTCAAATGGCCGTCAAATGGCCGTCAATGTGTGGGAGCTAAACGAAAATTTAAGCAAAAAGAAGTAATTTATTCTAGTAAAATATATATATATATTATTTTTTAATATGCATTAGATGTTAATTTTTAAAAAATATATAGAAGCACGTGGTGTTATGTTTTAAAACAGTTTTATAATTTTATTTTATCACCATCAAACATACTAATTTCGGTTGTATGTCTGTCTGTGATTGTAACTCTGGTCCAATGAATTTAAGTGCCATTTTTAAAACAAGAACTGATTGTGTCAAGAATTCAGACAATCAATAAAGTACCTATCTATAGTATAATATTTTTTTACCTGAGAATAATTTCAATTCGAAATTTGAAACAATTTGAATATTTGAAGTGTTAATTTTGACAGGTAAAGTCAGATTTCATGATTTTTGAAAGATCTGTGTTTCTTATATTTTCAAGAAAGCGTTATTTACTACCTAACTAGATTTACAAACAAAATGTCCCATGATTTTACGCAGGTTTATTTTTATTATAATTTTGATAGATTTTAACTCCTTATTCATATCCTAGCATCTTACGGATTCAATTTATTTTCATAGCCCACGGTTGAAATGTAATAGCAAGATTTTTTAAAAAAAATGCCTTCAACTAACAATTTTAGGCAAAAATATCTGTGCAAATTACATAACGCCGGAACTCAACAATAAAAATCTTATTCTACTTTAGAAAACCGCTCATTTTAGATCAAAAATATTCAAAATACATCATAGGCAATCGATACACTGGGTATCGATTTTCCAATTCAGGCCGCTCGCAATCGCCGTCGAAAGTACATAATTACGAGTACATACGCCAAACGCCAAAAGTTATTCCACTCAAACTACAAGAGGGTCGAACCATTCGTTATTCGACTGCTATCGTCGAAGGTAGATTTTCTCGTTTTGAAGCTGTTTAATCCTATGCGACAGTAAATTTTCTTATTTATCATAATAAAAAAAGTATCTTTCGATAAACGCCTTCACATTTTACAGTGATCTCACTGTTTCGTCATATAATACGGTCTGTTTTTTGTACAAACGCACTGCTTTACGGTAATTCTCCGTCTATTAGGAAAGATCTGAGGGAAGAGAATAAGAAGAGAAGAAGATGAAATTTCTAGAAACAAGAAGAGAAGAAAGAAGAAGGTACGAGTAAATGAAACTGAGAGAAAAAAAAAACAAGATGAAGAAAGCGAGATAGACAGATTTAGAAACACAAGATTTTCCAAAAGAAAGAAAAGGATGGACTGATTCCTAGATAGAATTTTCGAAAGTATTACTGCTTGTAAATCCGTTGTAATCTCTCCCTTTTTCTCATATAAGAATCATGCAACAGAAAGAGAGGTTATAACTGAGTTTTCAGTGTGGTATATATAAAGGTAGGTTGTGTAGAATTAGGGGTTGTTTTGAGAGGAGTAGGGGTTTTCTGAGTGCCTTTTCTAGGGAGGTGAGGTTGTGGGGTAGATTCCCTCTTTCGAGGGACATTTTACGCAAAATCTGGTGATATTTTCAACTCTTAAGGGATGTACACAAATATTTTAAAATTTTAAAAGAAATCATTTGTTAAAATGGAAAAGAAATTGCTCCAAATTAGTTCTTCAACTTATTTTAATAAGACGTACACAAATATTTTAAAATTTTAAAAGAAATCATTTGTTAAAATGGAAAAGAAATTGCTCCAAATTAGTTCTTCAACTTATTTTAATAAGACAAATTAAGTAGATAACTATCACACCATGATTCACAAAAAAATTTCAAAGATAATGTAAAAATTTGGATTAAAAATAAGAATAGGGCCTTTACCGGTGCATTCACCCAAATTTGCAGTTATTGAAGTCACCACATTACCACCACATTATTGAGCGAATACTTCTTAATACAAGTATAGGTATGTTCAATGGTATTAGGAACTAACACAAATAATTCTGCCTCAACACAGGCTAGCCTAGTGAGGCGGTATTTGAGAAACCACAACTGTGCTTTTATTTTCTATTTACCTTCAAAATATTATGTTTGTATTAATAGTTCTTAATTTTTGTTAAATTTATAACCTTAAATATAAAAGTTACAAATTAATGTACACCATAATATGTATGTATAGTTGTAATGTGTAAACTTTCCTAAATAAAGATATTATTATTATTATTATTATATTATTATATAAAAATAAAGATATAAATAAAGATATTATTATTATTATTATTATATTATTATTTCCCGCAGGGGTAAGCAGAGAAGATAGACCGTCAAACAATTCAAACACGATACTCATTCATGGCTTCATTCAAATTCATATATAGTCCAATTTATACTATTTTAATATCTTCAGTTTTTCTTCCATTCTCTTAAAATTACCCGTATCAAGTACCTATTTGATTCACTTGATCGTGTCGTGACTGTATCAAGCGTCCCCGACTGCTTCTACCATTCTTTTCTTGTCAAATATTCTCTCGACACTACTTTCTCACTTCTAAACCTCTAAATAAACCTCTTTATACATACAAATGGTCTTACTAAACGCGAATTTTAAATCTTACACAACCGATAAGCATCAATCAATGTATCGTAAATGTTTTCTAAATCAGCTGTATAAATTTGTGTTAACAGGTTTATTAGTAAGAGAACTAATTAATCTTTTGTATCCCTTCATTTTAAGAGAACTTCATTCTGTTTATACAAAATTTAATTTAAAAAATACTGATTGTGGTTGTGACGAAAGTTGGAATTGACTGTAGTATGTATTCAGACAAGAGATTAAGTAGATACTAAAACTATTTTATGTCGTTAATAATTTTAAATTTGAAAAAATAGTTATTGTTTTTGTTCGTGTTCATTTTGAAAGTAAAATTCTAACAGTCTTAAAAGGCAAAGGATCACTAGGCAAACATTTGCTTTATAAATATTCAACTTCCAAATCCTACAATTATTTGTAATCTCCCGTGATTTATCACGGTCTGCTAACATAATTTTGTTCAAATTTGGTATTATCCAAGTTTTGTAAAAAAAAAAAAATTTACCAACATAATTTAATTCAAAAACATCCCTTGGCAGCGGAAACTGCCTTGAATTAAGGCAGATTCAGGGTTGGGATTTCCAGTCCGGGGGTAATAATATACCACCCTCTCTCATAAATACACCTCCCCTCCCACCCTGGAGGGTGGCGGCCCCAGACCTCAACGTATTTAGGCAAATTACACCTCAAAACCGGGGATGAAACAAGCGGCACCCATTCCCAGCACTGGGACAACCAACCAACCGACATAGAGAACATACGGCGAGATTTTAAGCCCCATTCGAAAATTAATTCAATAATATAATTTTCGAATTGTAAAATAATAGGATTTGTACTATAAAATCACGGGATATTATCAATGTACGATATAAGCTAAAAAGCGCAGACCCTTTAAAAATCACTAAATCTGACTTTTCTTATCAAGGTCAACAATGAGAATTTTAAACCAATTGAATACACATTTTAAAAATAGAATAAAAATAATTTATTGTAAACAAATATTAACTTATAGGTAGGTACTTTATCGCTTGACTGAATTCCATCACACATCAGTTCCAATTTTGAAAATATGTTTCAAAAATAGAATGATAATAATATTACATTACGAGCAGATACATTGACGACTGTCTTAATTGAATTTATACTTAAATTCAAAACAAATCGGAGTTACTTGAAACGGGATTATAATCACTCACAGACAGACGCACAACCGAATTTAGTATGTTTGTAATTTGATGTTTGAGAGTGAATTTTATTAAAAGAAGTGGTTTTTCTAAAAATACGAATCATTCCCAAGTTACAAAATAACCTGACAATATTTGAATTATTTATACTCTCAAAGTCTCAATGCGATGCGAAATTTTTTCTTTGTAATGATGGGGGACTTAGTTAGCAGGGAATCAAATGCTTCCTAAATAACAAGCTTCAAAATAGGAAGATTTTGGCTTTTACCATACTAATTTCCGTTGTGTTTGTCTATGAGTGATTGTAACCCCGTTTCAAGGAACTCGGATTTATTTTGAATTTAAGTGTAAATTCAATTCATACAAATTATCAAATTATTTGTCTAACATTACTCCCTTGGCCTTCTTTATTTTATCAGCATTGTATATATTCTTCAAAGAATAGTTTCTAATCTTTCGTCTTCTTCTTCTTGCAGCTCTGGTCATCCAACAAGTGGAGTCTGAAGGACGAGTACAAGCTACTGTCGGAATTGGGGGCCCCCGCCTACTATGAGCAGGGGGGCGCTCCGCTGTTCGCCCCCTCCGCGCAGCCCGCCGCCCCCGCTCCCGCCCCCGCCCACGACGGCCTGCCGCCCTACGACGCGCCCGCGCTTTACAATCCGCCCATCGGCACTAGTTTAGGTAAGTACATGATTTTTGAAATTTAAAATGATAGTTTTCGATTCCATGACAAAACAAACAATTTTGAAAAGTGATAAAAAGTCATGAAGATCGATGAAAAAAATATCTATCCTAACCTAACCTAGTTAACCTAGTTGTGTTTAAAAGTCAATTGCATCGTGATTTTTTTATACTAACTAAAGCTTCGAGTTATAGTGGTCCCAGAGAGAGGTCGTACATGATGTCATAGCTTCTGTCTTTTTCGTTTTCATAAAAGACGTGTGAGAAGGAAAAAGACGATCATCAATGACTTATGTATGACCTCTCTTGAAGAGGCTCGGATTATATGAAGGAGGAAAAATAGATGACTACTATAAACATCTATCTAAAGCACATAGCATTAATCTATTGTCTTAAGCACCAAAAGCTCTCCAAAGTTGAGCTCTAGCGTAGTAAAACTTGAACAGCAGTGTCTGTCTAGAAATCCTAGGTAAACACAATCATATGACGGCCTCCGTGGTCGAGGGGTGAGGCTCTCTGAGGTGGCGGGTTCAAATATTGGCGTGCGCAAGTAAATTTAATTTTATTAATTTGTGTTATTTCACAATTTATTCATTTAAAATAATATGAAGTATATTTGTGGCACGTTCCAGAGAGGAAGATACTCTCAGTATCACCCTGGTGTAAGACCACCAATCAGAATTGAAACGTTGCTTGAAATGGCTTTAACCGTGTTTGGTGACCAGAACTGAATAGCCAGGTGCTTCCTCACTTTCCTCTTGCCCATCTCCTTCACCTCCCCACAAAATTTAGCCTCGAGATCTACTATACATAGTCTAACTGACTCCAGAAGGTTGGAAGCAGATAAAAAATATGCTTGTAATGAAATTTTCATAAATAAAAATATAAAATATCAACAAAATGAATACATTTTGAAAAGGTGTCGAATTCTAGTGGTAAAATTAGTTATGCACAAGTGTACGTAAACGAAAAAGTCTTCAAATGCTGGTTTTATAACATCATGAAGTATTACGAGTAAGCAGTACCGTTAATTTTAACTTGAAACCGCAAACAAACAGTATTTGTAAAATCCAATTCAACAGTTGTTGGCAAAATCATATCATTATTGCTACCAACACTAACCACAATCTTCTAAGTGCTCGCACTCGAAGCTATTCTCGAATTGAGGTGCAAATTTGAATGTCAAGTGCAATGGGTATTTTGTGCGGTTGTACAGGGTTTTCCAATAAGAGGTGTTATTTTGATATTTAATCGTAAAAGATCAATGGTTTCGTTGCTTGTGTGGCACATGGCGCCGTCTTGTTGAAAGTAAACGTTGTCCAGATCAATACCATCCAATTTCGGCCATAAAAAATCATTAATCATCTCTCGATAGCGCAATCCATTCACCGTAACTGTTGCTCCAGCCTCATTTTTGAAAAATTAAGGTCTCATTAGACTCCGCTGGACTATAAACCGCATCAAACAGTCAAACGTTGAGGATAGAGAGGCTTTTCAATAATAACTCCTGGGTTTTCCGAGTCCCAGATGCGACAATTTTGCTTGTTGACGAAGCCACCGAGGTGGGAATGGGCCTCATCACTCAAGATCATTTGCATTTGATTCACTCAAGTAAATTTTAATCATTTCAGTGCGTTGTTGAAGCGTGTATCGTTCCATTTTTATTAATGGCTTAGTTTCTACTTATCAAATGTTAAAAAATTACAGCTTCAAAAGTAACATATACCGAAATAGCGGGCTATTCAAAATAACATCTCTTATTGGAAAACCCTGTAGTTTCAAATAAGTATCTGTTTGTGCGCTTAATTCTTCTAAACTACCCAACGGATTTTGATAGGGTTTTCACTATCATTTAGAGATTTTTTCCGAAAGGATTATATGTATAATAAATGCATATCATATTTATAGAAAGTAGAGAAAAGTCGATGTTTTGTAATCAAGTCGCTAACGCTGGCTAAACCTTTTGAGATAAATTAAAATATTATACTACGAAATGTATACCTTAAAAAGATCTATGGAAAAGTCGAAGATGGTATATGTCTATCTCCCAAGGATAACCCCCAGCAACGCCGGGTCCGGGTCCAATAATAATATTTGCAAAACTTTCTATCTATTTTTTATGCCTATCCTATCTAAAATTCATAATAAACAAGTCGAAATAAGTAAGGTACTTATGCAAAGCCTTGCGGTATTCCGTCGTGCTCCCAAGAACTGCATTTATCAGCTGTGAAGTGATTTGAAGGTCTAGGACGACACGACATCTGGGTTCAAGTGGCTGAAGTAATACCACATAATAAGGTAGTTGTCCTGGCTGAGGTCGCAAATTGGTTTTGAACTTGGCGGCGTGATAAAAACAATGGTATAATTATTGAGATAAGTAGAGTTTACCGTTGTATTTTTACGCCCAATGAACGGTAAATTTCTAGAAATGTAATGGAACTCCTACCAATTTGAATAAAAATATATTATTTATCCAATTTACATTGACAATTGATTATTTGTTCAACAATTAATTTTCATTACAATATTGTATTTGTATGCCTTTCTCGAAAGAATTGAGTTTTTAAACGAACAAAACTATGTATTCATATTGCGTATGTACGGGCGCAAACAAATAACTTAATATTGTAAAGCAATATCTTGCAAAAAGCTTATTTTAATCAAATAAATTAATTAACGCCATCTACGAAAACGTAGATTATGACAAGCGTCACGTTTAACATTAAAGAAGAAATACAAGTACATGAAAAACTTTTAAGTAGACTCAGGTTAAATTAATAATTCCATGCAGTTGAATAGTTCCTCCACATCTGCTTATCTATTACTGACTTCCTGTATTCTAGGTACAAACAATTTTTTTTTAAATGTTTGATTTAAACATGATTTTGTAACGACTAGCTCTCGTAGGTAAATGCAATTCAATAAGTAAATCAAGTCTGTCTATAATAAAACTATTTAGAATTTTGAACTCAAATGAAGTCGGATATAATTTTTCGATATGAGAGTTTTAATAAATTTAATTCGTACATCAAATAATTATAGTAATAGTAATAATTATTTGATCATTTTTCCTACCCTGATGTATGGAAGTGAGGCATGAACGGGCAGAGAAAGTATGAAAGTAGATTGCTGTTAAAATGAGAACCCTGAGGCGTATGTATGCATGGTAAAACCATGTATCATCGTGTGAGAAATGTGGAAATCAGCAAAGAGTGCAAGGCTGATGTAAGCATAATGAGTAAGATCAAGAAAGGGACCCTTTGATGGTTTGGGCATGTAGAGCGAATGAGCGAAGAATGAAGTGTAAGGAGAATATATGATGCAAGTGCGAATGGTTGCAGAAATCGGGGACGCCCAAGGAATATATGGCATGATCAAGTGAATCAGATACTCGATACCATGTCAGAATCAGAATACTAGAAGAGAATGTATGAATGACAATGAGGCAAGAAGTGTGTTCCAAGATCGAGTTTTTTGGCGGTTCGTCCTCTCTGCCTACCCCTGCGGGAAAACTTAGTTAGTTAGTTAAATAATTATATTGATTACAATAGGAATACCGAGTTTAAACTTAATGTGTTGTGTTTAACATAACCTCGACAGCTATATAAATAATATCTCTGCTATACCCCAAACAAGAAAGGATATTCAAGGATAAATTCGTTGCCTTTAGCGAAAATCTCGCTCCAAACAAACAGATTCGACCCTTCTACCATTGTAGGTAAATCACCTTTTGCCAAGCATTAATCCAGTATTTCCGTTTAAAATAAATGTATTGCGGTGAGGTAGGTTCACCTGGGTATTTATTTAGTAGGGAAACATTTTAGCCAGGTGCAAATTGGGGACTCATCACTCCTAAGACAAATCGACACTCATTAAATAAACTACTGTGCTTTTTTAATGAACGCTATCGCAAATTTTAACAAAGGTTTGTTTGAAATAAATATTCTACTCTTTAATCACTTCTTTTCTGATTTATGTCAAAGGGTTTTATATTTATACAAATTTCAAGTAATTATATCATATTAATTAGGTTTTTAGTATCTAAAAATATCTTGCATTTGAAGTTTCTAGAACCGTATAAATGCGTTTTAAGGAGAGAGATATTCGTGAAAACAAGTTCATTTGAACGTGGTGTCAATTTTTACCTATTGCACAAATTATAAAAATTAAAAAAATATCTGCATAAGAAAACAGTCCATCTATGTTAAGACGATGTCGTGGATGGGGTCTTCATCTTTTGTATCAAATTACTCGATATAAAACTGTAGATTATTGACTATAGATACTCTGTCAGCATGAAACCTTAAAATATTAAATCTCAACGCAAAGGAAATTCTACGGAATTGTTTTAAGAGAAATTGTCAATCGGTTCTCTGGTCGTACGAGTAAGTCAAATAATATCGAGATTTGCCAAATGTAAACTTCAGTATAACTCATTTGCCAATGATTTTTTCCAGGTGGAGCAGAGAGCACCTTCGCCCTTGGCAGTCCTGGCCTGCCACCCCAACCTTCATCCCCACTCCTCCCTCTCCAGCAAGTATCCCACCCAACGCCCCTCCCCCTCCTTTTACCTCCCCACCAGCAGCAACAGCAACAGCAGTCCCAGCAGTCGCAGTCGCAGCAGGCCCAGTCGCAGCAGGCCCAGTCGCAGACCCTGTCACAGCTGACCCAGCTGTCACACCAGCAGCATCATCAACTGCCGCCGCCCCCGCACTACCCGCTGCCAGGGTTTGCGCACTATGCAGCTCCTGGTGAGTCGCCACCCCTGCTGACGTGTAAGGACCCGTTTTATTTTTTTTATACTTTTATGGTTTGATTTAAGTTTTTAATGTTTTGTTAGTCTTATGTAAAATAATGAACACTTTTTATTGTTTCTTCTTTGTTGCCAAGTCTTCTCTTTGTCGTGATGTCATCTCCTTTGTCGATATCATCTTCTTGTTGCGGTGTCAAATCGGTGTTGTGATATCTTCTCGTTACGGCATCAACCCTTTTTCGTGATTACAGCTCCATTTTTGGTAGCGAATTCTTGGTGTGGCATCTACTCCGAGTTGCGATGCCTTCTTGTTGCGACGTCAACTCCCTGTTGTGATATCATCTTCATGTTGCAGCGTCAACTCCCTGTTGTGATATCATCTTCATGTTGCAGCGTCAACTCCCTGTTGTGATATCATCTTCATGTTGCAGCGTCAACTCCCTGTTGTGATATCATCTTCATGTTGCAGCGTCAACTCCCTGTTGTGATATCATCTTCATGTTGCAGCGTCAACACCTTGTCATGATACCATCTCTTTTTTTATAGAATCTTCATGTTGCGGCGTCAACTCCGTTTCATGATATCTCATTGTTGTGGCGTCAACTCTCTGTTGTGATATCATCTTCTTTTTTGATTTCATCGTCTAGTTGCGGCTTAAACTCCATGTTATGATATTTTTTTATTGTGATATCATCTTCTTTCTGCGGGGTCAACTCTTTGTTATGATATCTTCTTGTTGTGATAGCAAATTCTTGTTGCGGCATCAACTACCTGTGTGATGTCATCTGTTTGGAGTTATGTCATAAGCCATAATAAAGGTTTCTCTATAAGAATCACACTTCAATTCCACATATCTCACTTTTCTTCTCAGGGTATTTTTTTCTCGTTAAATATTTTGATAGATTTTGAGTTTAAACCAAATATTTGATTACAATTGACAAGCAAAATTTGATCCTTGATCAAAGCTATTCGTATCTCAGGTCAATTTTCTTTAAAAATTCAAAATTCCGTTTGTTTATACAGATTTTTCTTGGTTATTTATGATGATTTTTCTATTATTTTCTTTTTACGTAGATGGGTCCATTAGATTTTTTCTATTTTCTTTTAATTCTTCCACTTTACAGCATTTCGATGATACTTTATGCATATTGTTACGTTTTGGTTCTCTGTTTTTTTGTGTTGTATGTATTTTGAAAACGGATGTATCTGTTGTTTTGTGATGTTAAAAGATAATTTTCCAAGTGTGATTCATCGAAGTCGCAAGTTTACACGAATTATTACCATCGTAATCTCTGATTATCAAAAAGATTACATAATATATATTTTATTACTGATGGATAAATAATCCATTTCCGATTTTTTTCATGTAAGTGATTAATATATCTCAAAATAATGTGTATAATATTAGTATATTATTTCAAATGAGTTTAATAAAAATCAAGGTAATACGATGTAATGTTAGGAGTTAATTCCAAATTTAGTCGTTTAACTCCTCAAACCTCAGGCATATTCTGTCAGAAGCTCGGAATATTTCCGCTTTGCAATAAAATATAAATAATAGAATTTTTCTGAACGTATCCGAAAACGACTGTTTTTGAAATGTTATAAAATACGCTTTTAAATTGTATTATTGGAAATAAACGTTTATTTAATTTAAAATAAAAAAAATTAAGGCAAAGAAAAAAATAAAGATGGATCACTTTATGTTTTTGTAACTAAAATTACTGATAGTTTTATAAATACATGCATTTTATTAGGCAAATAATTTTAAGAATATGTTTACCTTATTTTTTTAAATTTAATACAAAAATAGTTAGTGAAAAAATCACAAAGTTTCATTTTCAAGTTGCGCTCGGAACCTTTTGTTTCATAAAGCAATCTGTTGGACAAACATGTTTTTGATGAAAAACTGCGCCATCTGTTGGACAAACATGCTTTTTATGAAAAACAGCGCCATCTGTTGGACAAACACGCTTTTTATGAAAAACAGCGCCATCTGTTGGACAAACACGCTTTTTATGAAAAACAGCGCCATCTGTTTGACAAACACGCTTTTTATGAAAAACAGCGCCATCTGTTGGACAAACACGCTTTTTATGAAAAACAGCGCCATCTGCTGGACAAACACGCTTTTTATGAAAAACAGCGCCATCTGTTGGACAAACACGCTTTTTATGAAAAACAGCGCCATCTGTTGGACAAACACGCTTTTTATGAAAAACAGCGCCATCTGCTGGACAAACACGCTTTTTTATGAAAAACAGCGCCATCTGTTGGACAAACACGCTTTTTATGAAAAACAGCGCCATCTGTTGGACAAACACGCTTTTTATGAAAAACAGCGCCATCTGCTGGACAAACACGCTTTTTATGAAAAACAGCGCCATCTGTTGGACAAACACGCTTTTTATGAAAAACAGCGCCATCTGTTGGACAAACACGCTTTTTATGAAAAACAGCGCCATCTGCTGGACGTAAATGCAGATGGCGATGTCAGCGACAATTGATCTACACAGACAGATCGAGCCACAGCAACTCGTGACGTGGCACAGATAGTTATAAATTCTGTTAAAAATCTTTTTCAACAAATTTTTTTTTTAGTTTCTTGTATAGTATATAATCTTAACCTTCAAATTAAGAATCGTAACACCACTAATTATTATATATGTACGCATAGAACATGCTTACATTATCCCAAAATCTCCATATTAATTTAGATGATTAGAATTCAGCATCAGATGGCTATGCATAATATTAATGACTGAATTTGCTTTCACTTGCATTACGCAAACCGATAGCCATCATAATTAATTGAAAATGTCCTGATGCATCGACAGGGAATACGCAAGAGTGGTATTTTGATTACCAAAAGTGACACCAAATCAAATAAGTGATTTCATTTGGTTATAAGTAAAATGATCACAAAGAAAATTATCGTAGACAAATAATAGTAATTATAGTTAATTAAAAATTATAGAAAGCATATAATCAAAGATACAAATCAAATTGATGATTTGTGTAGAAAATGTTTGGCTTTTCCGGAAACTATAGAACATATTATATCGGGATGTTCTATATTAGCACCGTCCGAGTATACATTTAGGCACAATCAAGTTTTAAAAATAATTCACCAAAATTTGGTAATTAAACATAACTTGATTGACTGCCGTAATGTAGTACCATATTATGAATACGAACCAAATTCATTTTTAGAAAACGAATTTTATAAAATATATTATGATAAAACTATACTAACAGACCGAGCGATTAGTCATAATAGACCCGATATAGTTTTACATGACAAAATTAAAAAAATAACTTATATCATTGATGTCGCTATTCCAAATTCCTGTAATATTCAAAAATCTGTTAGTGAAAAAATAAGAAAATACACAGATTTAGGAAATGAAATAAAAAGAATTTGGCATTCTCAGACTATAAAAATATTACCATTCGTTATTTCGGCTACTGGCATTATACCTAGCTCTCTAATTAAAAATTTAGGCGTATTAGATCTATCAAAAAAATTATATATAAAGATGCAAAAGTCGGTCATTTTTAATACATGTAGGATAACAAAAGATTTTTTAAATATTTATGTTGAGGGATCAGTAGGATTTATAGGCCCTGTTAGAAGTTCTACCGAGCCGAACCCTCTGATATGAAAATATCTGGAGACGGTGAATTATTTTCCCATTTGATCTCTGGTGATTTGACGTGTTGTTCTTGTATTGTTTTTTATTTATTTTGCTTATATAATGCACTTACATAATGTTGATTGACTAGATGATCATTTGTGGAAAAGTGAGTGGAAGGGTTAAGTTTTTCCTTTGGGGAAGACTTAACCCGGACAACTAAATCGGAAGTTTAAAAAAATAATAATAATAATAGTGTTTGGTGACCAGATCTGAATAGCCAAGAACTTTTCCACCTTCCTCTCCCCCACCTGCTTCCCTCACCACTACCTTTAGCCTCTCAAAATACCCCAATTGGGAATGCCATAGTCTCATAGATGGTTGGGACTCTTATGCGGTTTACGATCAAAACGTCAGTTACATTTACCATTTAGGACCATCTTACAACGTCGTACAAACACAATTGGCGTAGTTATCGAAAAGACTTAAAAAACATAAATCTATCCTTATTCATTTAAGGCGAAAAGACTCCACTCTACTCAAATAATAATTATTTCCAACGAATTTGTACGGATAATATCTTATTTAAGACCGATGTAGACTATTTATATTTAAGATTAATAAAAACAGTACATCGTCATTCAAATATTTTACGTAAAACGATTCGAATCGTTTTTTAACTATAAAATTAGCGTTTAAACCCAAATTTCATTTTTTTAGGCGATGAATCAGTAACTTTCCGAGGGATTCAATTAAAACATCGAATATTCTATTAAGGCGATGCCATACGTAGTAATGCAAAATCATGTGTTTTTGGTTTAAAAATTTGGTCGCCTAGAAATGTTTCAGATGTTTTAATTAAATACTGCAAGTAGAACTAATCGAGTATTTTTTAGATAAGTCTTTTTATAAGCCCAGAAAAAAATAATGTATAGGCCTATGAAAACTGCTTTAAAGTTCAAAATCTCCTACTTACGAACCCATTTTCTGTTATCATTTTATTGAATAATTTGGAAAATTAAGTTATTTATAAAATGATCAAATAAAAATTTAATATTTATGCCTGAACATCCACAAAATAAAATAAAAGGCACTTTTTGGCCATGTTTTGTTTTTGCATAAATCAAAACAGGCGGATGGTGTTAAGCGGGAATTTAAACTTTATCGCCATCTACGTAAGGGTTATTATTGATAGCGGCTCAATTTAAAATATCACACGACGTAGTGCATCGCCTTAATTTGTTCATCAAAATGTCATTATATTATGCCTGCTAGTGCAAATTCGACCGTAGGTCCGTCCAATACGCCTGGCCGCGTTCCGAATATTTTTAACACGACTTCTTCACTTACGTCGTTTCGATTCCAAATTTATTTCAGTTTATTTGATAGGGAAAATTCGACCGTAGGTCCGTGCAATACGCCGAGGTAGTGCGTCGTATATTTTTGTACACGCCTTCCTCACTTACGTCGTTATGATTTCGAGTTCATTTAGTATGGGTGTCGTAGTTGCGGTCTATTGTTATGTTAGACAGAACTTGACAAATAGCCGTCGCATGATCATGACGTCATCGAAACCCACGCTACTAGTTACAACAGTCAGAATGTCAACTGATTTAAGTACATCTGACGTCATGCACCTTCACGACACAAAATCGCTTAAGATTATACCGTTTTTCAGGTTTAAAATATGTGTTTAATAAAAAATAACAATTTACCAAAAAAAAGTTTCAGAAAAGTGCCTGAATTCCTAACTGAGTGCGAAATTTGTTTTTTTTATGTTTTTTCAAAGCAGAAGGTCCATCTCTTATATTATAATTCAATGTACGTTTGAAAGTGCAACATCAAAGCGCTGTGCTGTGTTTGAAACCATAGAGTCAAACCATAGACAAATTGGCTCTAGCTAACCGAATTATCTATGCCCACAGGGTGTGCGCCGGGTTTACATATTATATTGTCTGTGCTAGAACGTCGGTGGTAATGTCTATGGCGGTCCCTCAAGCTGCTATATTATGATTGTTGTATTTGTACCTACAATATCTACAGGGTGTTTGAAAAATAATTGATAAAAAAAAAACAATTAAGGCGATGCCATATGTAGTAATGCAAAATCATGTGTTTTTGGTTTGAAAATTTGGTCGCCTAGAAATGTTTCAGATGCTTTAATTAAATACTGCGAGTAGAATACATCTTGGCATTTGAAATAATCGAGTATTTTTATAAGCCCAGAAAGAAGAGTCTTTTTATAAGCCCAGAAAAAAAATAAAGTATAAGGCGTATGAAAACTGCTTTAAAGTTCGAAATCTCCTACTTACGAACCCATTTTCGGTTATGATTTTATTGTATAATGTGGCAAATTAAGTTATTTATAAAATGATCCGAAAAAAATTTAATATTTATTCCTGAACATCCACAAAATTAAATAAAAGGCACCTTTTGGCCATGTTTTTTTCTTGCTTAAATCAAAACAGGCGGATAGTGTTAAGCGCGAATTCAAACCTTATCGCCATCTACGTAAGGGGTGTTATTGATAACGGCTCGATTTAAAATATTACACGACGTAGTGCATCGCCTTAAACACTTTAGCAACGCATATTATAACGAAGTAGTGGCGTAACAGTTTTTTATTTTGTTTTTATTTCATTTTTAATTACCCTGTATCTATATATATATATATATTTTACCAAGGCAAAATCGCTTTTATTTCAAAATTTAAATATTACAAATTGAGGTTTTACTCATAAAATTATTTTTAAAAAATTAAATGATTAATAATTTATGGTAGATTTTACAATCACCCTGTAGTGTGAAATATGCATAGGTGCGAACCTCTACCACTAAGCCACTCGTGCTGCATGTTTTGCGGTCATGGCTCAGCGTTCTAACAGGGGAGGCGATATAAATGGGGAGGCGATATAAGCGAGTAGGCGATATAAGCTCTCGCTTACATCAGATCTGGAGGCTTTAGGACTAATCGGGCTAATAGAGCCTATTCGTATGGCACTTAGTACTGTCTAATAACAATGTATATTAAATTAAACAAGTAGGTACAATAATAATTATTAGCAAACTAGCTGTACCCCGCCACGCATTGCTGTAACTCAGTTTGTCTGTGCAGATAGAAAAACAATAGCGCGTGCTGCTTTTACGTCAAATAGATGGCGCTGTTTAAAAAACATGATTTTCCAACAGATTACGCTGTTTTTTCTAAAAACCATGTTTTCTCCTGTCACAATTGACATCTATATAATATAAGTAAATCATCTGTATAATATAAAAACACACACATATTTGAATGCAAAGTTGTGTAAAAATTTCAAAGTAATCTGTGAAGAACTTTTGGAGATTTAAGATTTTTAACAAACGATAGATTTTATTTATATATACAGGGTGTATCGGCACGTACCCGACAAACTTTAACCAGCTATTCCTTAGCACATTTGGAGTAAAAAATGTTATGGGCGCTTTGCTGTCCGGTAACATTTTTTTTCCATAAAAAAAAAAATAAAAAATCCACACTCCGTCACTGTCATTTGCCTTGTTTCTCGCGTTCAACAGCTGTTATTAGCAAGTGCGTCAAAAAGTGTCCTCGCTCTTTTGTACACACTAAATAATAATAGTTAAAAATGAGACGAATGGTGCTGTGCCATTTCGTTGTGATTGTAAAAGCGCGCCAACGTAGGTACGCACGTACATTATTCAACGAAACTCGAACAAAATATTGCCAGACGGGTTTTCAAACTTTGACAAAAGATAAAACATTGATGACATGTGGTGAAAATATGAATAATAATTTTTTTATTAAAAAAAAAATGTTACCGGACAGCTAAGTGCCCATAACATTTTTTACTCCAAATGTGCTAAGGAATAGCTGGTTAAAGTTTGTCGGGTACGTGCCGATACACCCTGTATATAGATTTTACACATACGTTTTTCAGTCAATTCTTCAACTGCTCTCATAATATGCGATATTTTATCGATGTCTTGATCAATTTAGCTTAACAGCTGTGATTACAATCCTTAGCTACGAATTCGTAGGTCAATTTAATATGATTTATTTTATTACACAATGAATTAATTCAAAATAATATATGTAGTATATTTCCATTGTGCTAGATACTGTAAGTATTGCCATGGTGAAAGACCACCATTTTGAATCGGAACATTGCTTTCAATGGCTCAGCCGTGTTTGGTGACTTTCATAGAAAATATACAGATAATATGTTGAACAGTGAAATCAATAACTTTACAATATCCGATTGATACACGTAATTATCGAATATTTTATACCAATTTCTCAAGCACGGTCGCACTATTGACATCCAAACTGATATTGATAGTGTAAATTGACATACGCGGGCCACACAGGAACATCTGTCTGAAGTTAAAAATACTAATAAAATGACAATGTCGAATTTAAATAATAACTTTAATACACTTTGGCAGTCCGCGTGTACTTTTTGACACTAAAAGAGAGTTAATTCGTCCAAATAAAAACTTGTGTTTCTGGATACGTATTGAAACAAATTTATCGCGTCTTAGATTAAGTCTATGGAATGTGTATACGATTTCTTTCAGTTCTAAGAGCTTACTTAGTTCACCCCAACGACACTATCCAAAAATGTGTTCATATTGACAGCTTGGAGGCCGCGTATTAAAAAGTAGCGGATTTTGTCTACCGGCTGTCGTAATCATATTTTGGTCGTGCTCGCAAATATCATTAACTGACCATAGATGACGGATTCTGACAAAATCGTATTAGCGCTTTATCTTTGTCCTTACCTCAATACTTTCGTAAATGATTCTTCCTCAATTAAGAGCAACGAACAAACATGATTTTTTGAAATTACATGTTTTCAATCCCAAATATAAATTTGCTTCCTATAAACTGAAATGTAGTCAATATTCCCTACAATAATTTATCATTCAACAACAAAACTGCTAAAATACTCGAGAATTTTTATTCTATGTCCCTCCATACAAACAATGATAATATTCCTTCATATAACTGCGGAGTTTCATATAAAGTCATATTTTATATTAATTGGTTGACTTTAGTACAATTTTGCTTGAAACTTTTCTTCTCTCTTTCTCTCTTGTGCTTTTCTCTCTCTAGCTGTCCCCTTCGCAGCTGGGATGCTATGGAAACCAGAATGGCGGCATCTGATTGGTTGGAGCTACCCCCCTCCCTTAAACTCCGTTGCCTTGGTGACGAATTCTGAAAAGCAGAGTTTCCCAAGCATTTCAGTGACTTTCCGAACTTTCACAATTTTCAAATAAAACAACAAAATATATATTTTTTATGACAAAGCGCGAGCAAAGCGAATTCATGTTTTAACTCTAACTTTTTTGCATTTCTTCTGTCTGTAATTTTGTGTGTGCGTTCCATTGCCGTTTCAAAATGGTGGCCGTTTTAAAGGTGAAATCTTTGGGTTTATTTGGATTTTCTTACCTTCCAACCTTCCTGCCTGCCTGAATAAAATTTGTAAAAGTAATTGTAATTGAGATAGTGACTTATTTTTTTACGATTCGGCGTTATGCGTGTGTTTGTGTAGCAGGTTTTCAATTATTTTTTTTAAAATTAATTTGACGGCCATTAATTATTTTGCAGATTAAAAATAAAGCATTAAATTAAATATTTTTTTTAAATAACAATACATTTAATTCCTTCAACATTTCCTTAATTTTCGTGTTTCTTTTTTTCTTCAGTGTAATTCTCATAGCTCCATTTCATGGTATTATCATTTAATTAATTAATCTATCGATATCCAAGAATAATCTACAAATAGTATAAAAGTCGCTATCCGCGTCTCTTTATTTGTGCGCTTAGTTCTTTCAAACTACGCAACGGATTTTGATAGGGTTTTCACAATCATTTAGAAAATTTCTTCCGCAAGGTTTATATATATAAAATACATGCATATTATATTTATAGAAAGTAGAGAAATGTCTCTAAGCAACTCCGGGTACATGTCTGGTATAAATAATAACGTGGAACAGTAATCATGAAGTAAAATTTGCTATTGAAATGATATATGTGTCCCAAGCAGAAAAATAGTATTATGCTTACGTTAATTATCATTTAATAGTTGTGTTATTATAGCCTTCTTGTAACTATTTTCCTTCAATTTGAACACACGTCTACTATTTCTGAGAATTGCCAACTGCATGCAATCCAGCGAGTATATAAATGACTCGGTCCTGATATTATAGTTGTATATAAGGGAATTATGCGGAGTAAATCAGGGCTGTCTTTAATGGTTTTAACAATTTTATTTTGAATAAAATTCAATTCGGAAACAAGTCTTCTATCCAGAGTATTAATAATTTTATCATTTCATCAAGTTGTTCTAATTTATCGTTTAAGGCAATGCCATACGTAGTAATGCAAAATCATGTGTTTTTGGTTTGAAAATTTGGTCACCTAGAAATGTTTCAGATGCTTTAATTAAATACTGCGAGTAGAATACATTTTGACCTTTGAAATAATCGAGTATTTTTTAGATAAGTCTTTTTACAAGCCTAGAAAAAAATAATGTATAAGGCCCATGAAAACTGCTTTAAAGTTCAAAATCTCCTACTTAAGAACCCATTTTCGGTTATGATTTTATTGTATAATGTGGCAAATTAAGTTATTTATAAAACGATCGGAAAAATATTAAATACTTATGCCTGAACATCCACAAAATAAAATAAAGGACACTTTTTGGCCATGTTTTTTCTTGCATAAATCAAAACAGGCGGATGGTGTTAAGCGGGAATTTAAACCTTATCGCCATCTACGTAAGGGTTGTTATTGATAGCGGCTCAATTTAAAATATTACACGACGTAGTGCATCGCCTTAATATATCTTATACGAATTTTTACTGATTTTTTTTTTTGGAATCGGAGACTTCGAAATAAAAAAAGATTTTTAATGTTGAAATTTTGTTTAAGTCTCTGCCATCGAGTAGAATTAAGCCAAGCATTATGAACCAATATCCATTTTAAAACAAACTTAGATAAAGTACATCAACCGCGTCTTGCCATAAAGTAGCGAGTTCATTTTGGAAACATATTCCAGCAGATAAAAATAAAATTTAATACGAAGCGGGGGTGACAGTAGCTAGTAGCTTTTGGTAAATCCCTTGCATTTTGCGCCGGATTTTCCCGGGCTTTTTGACTCGCGCCGGATGCGGAAACCAATCTAAAATAAGACAAGAGATTTTTGAATTTAGAACGGCCTGTCACACGATAAGGAGGGGATCCCCTTTTGGAAAAGCTTGCGGTTTATATTATTCTTAAATGTAAAGTTGAAAATCTGTTTTCTGAAATTGTGAAAAATCTCTGACGGTGATTTCTTGCGTCGTGGAAGTTACACGTATATTTACCAAGCAAACTAACGTTTCTTATTTGATAACTAGCTCTAAGATAGTATGAATTCTTGACAAATCAGTCCCAATTTTAAAATAAATGAAAATAAGAAGGTTAAACGCAAGTAAATCCATTAATTGAGGACTGAACGCAGTTGGCGCTAGCAAAAAATTGTCCAAAGAAGCGAAGCTAGCAGTCCGCAATGGAGTGCTGGTACCTACCCTGATGTATGGAAGTGAGGCATGAAACTGGCATAGAAAGGATGAAAGTAGACTGAATGCTGTAGAAATGAGATCTCTAAGGCGTATATGTGGTAAAACCATGTGTGATCGTGTGAGAAATGTGGAGATCCGCAAAGAGTGCAAGGCTGATGTAAACGTAGTGAGTAAGATCAAGAAAGGGAGGCTTAGATGGTTTGGGAGCGAATGAGCGAAGAAAGGAGTGTAAAGAGAATATATGATGCAAATGTGGATGGTAGCAGAAGTCGGGGACGCCCGAGGAACACACGGCACATCCAAGAGAATCAGATACTTGAGTCGGGCCATGTCAAGAGTCAGAATAATAAAAGAGTATGTATGAGACGATGTGTGAATGTGAATGAGGCAAGAAGTGTGTGACAAGACCGAGTTGTTTGACGGTCCGTCCTCTCTGCCTACCCCTGCGGGGAAACGGAGTGATGGTTATTTAGTTAGACAATTAAAATATTTTTTTCTGTAAACATGTTATATTCCAGGTATGTCTCGATGTCTGACATAATCAGTTCCAATTAATGATACAATAAATTCTAAATAAATTTGAGTTCATTGAACCAAGGTCACAGTCACAGACAGACAACCGAAATTAGTGTGTTTGATAACATTTTATTCGTTATCACTTGTAGTTATGGTCACAATTGGTTTCATATACTTTATTTAACCTGTTGATTTATGTAGAATTTACGCGTTTGAAATATCAACCAATCAATCAGACATAACATCGAATATAAAACAAAAAGCATAAATAACCTAATTTTTTTGGTATTTATTATAACAAATACGGATAAACGAACGAAATATGATAGACCTCAAGCGAGGACCCTGGCCACTATCCACTATCGAATATACGGCTCTATTTTGAATTTAATTTGAATTCCCGCATGTGAAATGCAATCAGACAGTGGGATGTAGTGGACTGGTTTGTTGTAGAGAGGTTACCAATAGGAAGAACGATCATTATGTTTTATTGGGACAACTTTAAATACAATTTAAAAAAGTAAAAAATAACATTATTTAAAAAGACTATATATTATACATTTTTTTAAATTTGAGTAACGCACAAGAGTTCCAACCTTCTGGAGCCAGTTATACAGAGTTTTCCAATAAGAGGTGTTATTTTGAATGGCTCGCTATTTCGGTAGATGTTACTTTTGAAGCTGTCATTTTTTGACAAGTAGAAACTACGCCATTAATAAAAATGGAACGATACACGCTTCAACAACGCATTGAAATTATTAAAATTCACTTGAGTGAATCAAATGCAAATCATCTTGAGTGATGAGGCCCATTTTCACCTCGGTGGCTTCGTCAACAAGCAAAATTGTCGCATCTGGGGCTCGAAAAACCCAAGAGTTATTGTTTAAAAGCCTCTTTATCCTCAACGTGTGACTGTTTGGTGCGGTTTATGGTCCGGCGGAGTCATTGGACTTTACTTTTTCGAAAATGAGGCTGGAGCAACAGTTATGGTGAATGGATTGCGCTATCGAGAGATGAATAGTGATTTTTATGGTCGGAATTGGATGGTATTGGTCTGGACAACGTTTACTTTCAACAAGACGGCGCTACGTGCCACACAAGCAACGAAACCATTGATCTTTTACGATTGAATATCAAAACGTGTGACTGTTTATTTATTCATAACAATATATAAATTTATATAAATTTTATAACAAAATACAATATACTTGTATACGAAAATAAAATTATCGCGGACAGCGTGGCTTTGTTTCTTATACAAATCTACAATTTTATTTCGAGATTGATCAAATTTTGCACAGCTGATCTTCTAAACCAGAGAAAGGTCACTGTTTACGTAATAATTCTGAAAACCACCCACATCCTTTTTGCCCATCCCTTAGAGCAGAATAGAGCCCAGCCAACAATTGTACTTCTGCAAGAATTCTTTACAATTACTGCGTTACATGGAAACTTTTTTGAACTATCTATACATCTGATGATTTATATCACAATAGTTTTCTGTAATTCACAGACTTGTGGCTAGAGAAAAGACGGCATATAAAAATCAAATACCAGATCATCAAAAAATTGTCACCCTAAAAAAAATGTTTGAAACGTAGACAGCACTAATGCCTCTTGTGGGGGAAAGTCGGGTAACCAAGGCTACGGGACTATACGGGATGTGTGTTGCAAAATAATATATACCTACAACAAATGTTTAACATCCAGTTTATATCAATCACCGTTTAAATAACATTGTACCTGTCTATTACCATTTTACAATTTTTTTTTTTTTTTAACAATTTATTGTTTAATCAAACTAAATAATAAAAATTATCCGTTTCTATATACACTGTGCTCAGTGTTGATACTGTGAAACTTTGGGAGTAGAATATTGAAACGAATTGACACCTTCCTCTTTCCCATCTCCTTCCCCTCCCCACTACCTTTAGCCTCACAACAAACCCCAATTGGGGATGACTTCGTCTCACTGGCTCCAGTATCCAGTCTTTTTATATATACAAAAAAATCATAAAAAACTAAAAAAATGTAGATTTTTTTTTCATTAGTGCCCGATCAAAAATTATGATAAATTAACATTTTTGTGGTGGTTTACAAAGCACTCATATAAACACTCCTTTATAAGTATTATTTCTTCGCTCTCGGTCAGCTGTTCTATTTAAGATTTGAAATTTAAGGGTTGCCATTTTTTTCACTCTAACACGTGCCTGACTTGCAAAAGTAAAGCTACGTTTTCACTGGACAATTTTTATGATTATTTTTTTTGATAAAATTTCTTTCTTTAAAAAACTTCATTTTTTTCTTAGCTTACCACCCAATATTTCGCGGTATGAGCCTGGAACACGGTTTATGTCTTCTTCTGGTATTTCTCCAACTTTAAACGGGAAAAAACATTATAAGGCGTAAGTAACTAAAGGGGTGTTCCAAATGGCGTCCATACATTAAATGAATGAATTTTGAAAAAGTTTGTTTGATGTGCATTAGTTGCTTCCTCGTGACCTTTTACGTCCAGCAGTCCCTCCTTCCCCATTCTCTTCTCCTTTCCCCATACTAACCACCCTTCTTTACTCGAACCTCCCTCCCTCACACCACTTTCCCTCCATGGCGAAGTAACTAAAAAGGGCACGAATAAAAATAACTTATTTTTATAATTGACGTTTTTATGGTACTGAGTACTTACGCACAGATTTTCATTTCTATCTAATCCTAGATTCAATGTATCTATATCTACAGTTTTATTCCCAGATCTATGAAATTTTTAGCTCTAAAAAACAAAAGAAAGGTGACTACCTACACGAGATTTGGAAAAACAACACCTATCCAATTCCTATCCCTTAGAACAGACTTTTGACACATCTTGATGAAGTTTTACACACTGCTGTAAAGCCCGGGCAACGCCGGAGACTTAAAAACTACACCTATCGCTTTTTCCAGAAGTAAATTAGTTCCCAGAAACGACACCCATAGCGCTAGTCGTCGTCACAACATGACAGCTGTCAATTGTATCCATTCTGAAACACATTGTTGTTTGCTTTATTCAATAACTTTGATCTGAAATATCTACGATTCTATAATCTCTTCATTTCACTCCTGTTTTCCATTTTACCCCGCCGTTCCATTTGCCCCCTTGTGCCATTTTACCCCTACTCTCCCACCGCCCAAAAACAAAGCGTGTTCACATTCGTGTAGTAACTGAGTATATTGTGTGTATAGCGCCGCCTGGCGGTTTCCACATCAAACGCAAAACGTGAATTCACTTACGCCCCGCCCTTCACCCACTCACCCCCTGTGCCGTATCGCCCTGCGCTGTACTAATTTGCCCCGGCCTCCCGCATTTAGAAGGTACTCCACTGCATTTAATGTTAAATGGAGATGGTTAATCGGTAATAAAAGTCTGCTTTATGTTATATTACAGCGGAAATCTTTTATTTTTAGCTTGGGTTTCAGTAGTTCATACGTCTATCAAAACGCATAGATTTTGTTCTACATTATTTATGTAATTTAGTTAATACTCACTACGAAGCACATAATCTGTTCATTTAATACACCACCCGACATCAGATCAAGCTGAAACTCCGTAGATAATCTCGTTCTTGATGACAATGCATTTTATTAACTTGCAGGCAATTACGTACACGTACGCGGACATACGCATTTCTCTGAAATTGTATGATATTACAGCAGATTTATTTACGAAATACAAAATAAATGTCAGTCCTACCCAATCAGGATTTGGTGCAGTTGTTAGCGCGGTTTACTCCACTCCCTTGGGAAGACGGCTAAATCCTCTGTCATCTGTCATCTCTCAAGTATCATCTGTCATAATTCATCTGTCACCTGTCATCTTTAATCTGTCAAGTATTATATGTCATCTGTCATCATTCATCTGTCACCTGTCATCTTTCAAGTATCGTCTGTCACCTGTTACCTGTCACCTGTCATCTGTCATCTGTCATCTCTTATCAGTCATCTGTCAGCTGTCATATCTCAAGTATCATCTGTCATCATTCATCTGTCACCTGTCATCTTTCATATTGTCATCTTCCATCTGTCATCTTTCATCTGTCATCTTTCATCTGTCATCTTTCAAATGTCATATTTCATTTGTCATCTTTCATCTGTCATCTTTCATCTGTCATTTTTCATCTGTCAAGTATCATCATTCATCTGTCACCTGTCATCTTTCAAGGATCATCTGTCATCTGTCACCTGTCATCTGTCAGCTGTCATCTGTCAGCTGTCATCTGTCATCTGTCATCTATCAACTGTCATCTGTAATATAACTAATAAAGCTTTTATTTTATTTTCAGGGGGAGCCAGTGGCGGGTCAGAGTTTGGATATAGTTCCCCGTACAGTGGGCAGTACTCCAGCGCGCCCTATGGACATTCGGCTTACGCGCCCCCGGCGGGTCCCTTACTGTCCAAGTGGTGAGTTACCACACTGATTATTATTTTAATTCTATCATATAAGAATCAATTTAGTATTTAAAACTAAAAGAAAAAATTGTGCGGCCCTCCACAGCAGTAACCACTGATTTGATCATGAAAAATTCAAAAAAATAATAAGGATTCGTGTTCAGTTATCACTATAACTCAAAAATGGTTGACTAAATTTGTGGTATTGTTACAAATTACAAATTATAACATTGTTTGTTAAAAACGAGTTGAAATCAGTTTTTAGTCAATCAAGCAAAAATAATTTTGAACATTCCCTCGTTCTCTCTGACTCTCTCAGTTCCCTCCAAAAACTTAAATCCAGTCCTCTTCTTCATCCTGATGATCACTTTGTATGCCTTATTCGAGAGATGATAGCCTCCATTCAAAGCTCTGGTAAAACTGTAACTCTGATTTGGATTCCTGGACATGTTGGTATCATGGGTAATGATATTGCGGATGCCTTGGCAAAACAAGGAGCGTCCAACCCTGTTGTTACCCTCGTAAACCACATTCCCCTATCTGACATTTTTTCCATCATCAAAGATAGATCCCGCAATGTTTGGTCGGAGTATTGGCACATTGCTAGTCAATCCAAGGGAGCCTGCTATGCCTCAATACAAAGGACTATTCCATCAAAGCCGTGGTTTCAGCAATTCCCTCATTTTTCCAAAAAATAAATTTCTTCACTCTTTCGAATGAGGATCGGACATTGTTCCGTTCCTTCCCACCTTTTTAAAATTCACGTCCTTGACTCCCCAGATTGTACATTCTGTGGTCTAGAAGTGGCAACTTTAGATCACATATTTTTTGGTTGTCCCTCTCTAAACAAATATACTCTCTTCTATCAAGCCTTATCTAAAATTGCCTCCCCTCCATTCAATATCTCATCTCTTCTAAGTCTGAACTCGACTCCAATTTTCATTATAATTTTGAAATTTGCCTATTTAAATAAAATTAATATATAAATTCACCTTTCATTTCTCAAAAATTTTAAATGATGGCCAAGAACACCCTTGAAGGGTGAAAGACAGAAATAATGAAAAAAAGCAAACTTTAACAGATTAGTTTACTAATAACTAACATCTCAAAATGAGGCCGCAGAACGAAAATTTAGCTTAATCAAAAATATATCTAAATGGCGTTGAAAATCGAAAAGGTTTTCGGGTAATTTTGATTTGACTACATCCAACAAAAAATCAATCCGAAACTTCAAAAACTCTACCAACCAAGCCAAATCCCATTTGGATAAGAAATTTATTGTGCATATATTTATTGCTGTAATATCATCCGATTTATGTACGCGTTTGTGTACGTGATTGCCACTAAAATTTGATAGAATGCGTCGTAATCGACAACTAATCTATCTGGCGAGTTTCAGCCCGATCGGATGTCGGGAAATTGCAAGATTGATGAACAATTATTTCAACATTATTAAATATACTAATGTTTTGTCAAACAAAGCATAAAATAACTTTACATGTAATTTGATAAAGTTTAATAAAAAAAACCCTCGCGAAAAACTACTTAGTTTTTTAATGCCTCCATGAAATACCAATAATGCACAAAGCAAAACAAGTTTCAATGCAATAAAACGGCAAATGGTCTTGCATTTAATGTGCCCCTTTGTTGGAAAGGCCCCCCCTGTCTGTGGGGTCCCAAGGGCCCCAAAAGGAAATCCCCTCGATTTCGAAAAGGTCAGAATCTAAATTCAATTTGTACGGGGGGTTTTCACTGAATATGTCAATTGGGATTTTTCATTGAAAAAATTCACCCCTTTTAAAATATCATAGAGTAATGTTGTATATAATATATTATAAAATACATGTTTTTGTTTAGTAAAATTACTTGTATAAAAGTTATATTCTTTTAAGCCTAGAATGTAACATTCTCAATACGTTCTCAATGCAAACTTTTAGGGCGGGTTTTTTCATAGAATTTAAACAATTTATCAAATTTCAACGATCATTTTTGGGTTCTGTGAATTTCCTATTTAAGTTCTGTTATTATATCATTATAGGCCAGTTACTTGACAAAACTGAAATAATAACTTTTAAAAATAAGAAGAAAACTTTCACAGAACTTGAAAATTAACTTTGAATTGTGAAGAATTTTTCAAATTTTCTGAAATAACCCGTCCTTAGTAAAATATGAATTTATTCTTACAATGTCGGAACACGTGTTCATAAAAATAAATAAAAATTAAGGCAAATCCAGGTTATCACGAAACGGCCTGCAATCCCGTTTTTAACTGGAAAACCAATAATTTTAATAGATTCTTAAAAATAAGCAATACTTTTTTTCATCCGTGTGAGCTCTAGCATCATGATATTTGCATAGCATTTTGCTGTTGGAATTTGATTTCACTGCTTCATTTCAATTAAGACCTAAGGATCTTTCAAAAATCAATTTTTTGTTGTTATTATCCAAAAACTTTCTTATTATTTCATCTATATTTATTATTAACTTATTTTTTCAGATCCGAAAAAAAATACCTCCTGGCCGCACTACGATCTTGAAGAAATCTGAAAATCTACGAAAAATTTGAAAGTGCAAATTGTGGTGGTGTTACTTAAATTACAAACGTTCAAAGTGAAAATTGGTCTTGATATAAAAAAAGGTTCCATCCACGCATAGGCCAAAATAAAATAAAACAATATGAAATTTAGCTATCGGTGGAGTGGTACCTTTGTCATGCATTTGAGGTGATCAGTGACATTAAAAAGTGAAAAAAAATTATTATTTTTTTTAAATTTCGAATAATTTGGACTATTCTTTGCTTAAACAAAGGAACACCAATAAAATGTTTGAATTTAAAAATAATTGTAAGCATAATTATTATTATTGTCAATTTGACACTTGTACAAATTAAATTTTTAAAATGTGTACTTATTTTTTTGTATTTAGAACATTTTTCCAATTTTTCAAATGTTATTTAGAATTCTAATATGAAATGCGATTTTTGAATGCCAAAAGATGTAAATTTCAATATTCGACTTTTTTATATTTATTTATATATGTTTTTCATAATTGTTTTTTAGATTATTTAAGGTATTTTTAAGAATGTATTTTATGTTTATTAATTCCTTGTTATATGATATAAGATTTTTGTCCCAATTTATGTGATTTTTTTTATACAAAAAGTGTAATTTTAATTATTTTTTTGTTGAAAAATCGATTTGATGTACAGAAAGCTCTCGATTTACTGGGTTAAGCTTATCCGAGATGTTGTTGATATTATCCATGTTGTTAACGTAAAAATACTAAAGTCAGTAACATATATATATATGCACCTTAACCGGCGTATACAGGAAAAAAAATTATTAAAAAAAAAAAAATTACATGTTTTCTGATATTTACGAAAACATGCTTTTCTGAGCACTGTTGAATGTTGATATGTTGAATAAATTGTGGTTTTTATATGTGTATTATTTGTTTTATGGAGCATTTTGTAAATATATTTGGATAAACCGGGAAATCAGTATAACAAAATTTTTTTCAAAAAAATTCCAGAAAATCGGGAGTCCACTGTATTTTTTTTAATTATGAGTATAGTAGCATTTCTTTTAATTCGCATTTATTCTGAAAAGATTTCAATTCGGCGAAGTTTTGCTCAATTATTAAAAAATTACAATCATTTAATTGATAGCTTTGAATAACCAATTTCATTAAATTTCATAATTATTACGAAAGAGATTGTAAATATTAGAATATTTTAAGAAATTGCACAAGTAATTTTAAGTTTTTTTTTTTTAAACAAACAGTTGTTTTTTGTATTACCTTAGTCTAATAACATCAGAGATTAAAATTAAATTAAGTTTATTTTTCTACGTATTATTTCTTCTTTCGCCACTTAGACCCGGTTACTTCATTCATTGTAACTCCATTTTCACTTTTAAATCTTTCCAATAATAACGGTTTGGAACGTTATCACTCATAATGTTTAATCAATTTCGATTAAAATTAAAATATGTCTTTATTTACCCAAAAAATGAAATAAACCAAGCCTTAATAATTCATCATATTCAAGAACACATAAAGAAAAATGTATTTTAAAACCAAAAAAAAAAAACTAATATCAAATATTGAAAAAATACTGCAAATATATTTTTAATGAAATGTTTTTTTGTTATGTACCTACTTGATTTTTTAAAATCTTTTTTTAAGATACTATTTACTTAATTAAAATTGTTTTTTAATCCCTTTTTGATCCGTCCTATTTAATTTATAAATTTAATTAACAAATTTTTTTAGTTTTATTTTTTAAACTTATTTTTTCTTGATTTTACATCGAAGTTATTTTTGTACTATTTCATTATTTTTGTATAATTTTCAACCTGTTAATTAATATACATGTATTTATAAGTTGTATTTTATCCAAAATAACCAATGAAACTATCTAGTAGAACCAAAAAATGTTTAACGTAAGTCAAAAACCAATTTCTAAGTAAATTAATAATTAAAATTCGAATATATCCATTGTCTAAGGTTTAAATTTATAAAATGTAATTCAATAAGCTTTAAACAAGAAAATTGAGTTAAAAACTCATACTTTACGATTTAAAATGTTTCATCAACAGTAATCAAGGGCGCCGAATTTTGTATTTAAAAATTTAAATGATAAATTATTTAGTTATTTTTCCTCACAATAAAACAACAATTTTTCATTAATTAATAGTTGTTTAAAACTTATAACACCTTTATTAGTAAGGGCTTAAGTGATTTAAATTTAAAGTTTCGGCTAAATATTAATTTAGCTGAAACTCAGTTTTAGTTAAACTTTGTATTGAACAACCCAGCCTCACTGAAGATCTTTTTAAATAATTTTGAAGCAAAAGTTGATATTATTTTTAGATAATGGATTATTGGAATTTTAACAAGATCTGAAAAAATAGGTTTTTGATGCTAAGAGAGTTTATTTTGTATGCTTAATATAATATTTGTTTTACCAAAGAACGATTTTGTAACATCCCAATATTTACTTATATAAAATAAACCTGTAAAACAAAAACAAAAATATAATTTAAAAATGATTAATTTAAATAACAAATTGTTAGTTATCTCGATTATTTTGAAATCGAGATAAGATAAATTTTGAAATCAAGGGATCCTAATTCAAGGGAGTGAAGAAAAGATGCATATTTATAATATATTTTTTAAATATTCAAAGAACGTAAGACATATACAGAAAAATGAGGAACCCATTTAATATTAACCCTTTTTAATAGAACACAATTCAATTTACACAATGTTGATTTATTTATTTTTTTCAATAAAATTTCAAGACAACTTTGTGAAAATAAATCACTAGGTATTTATGTATTATCACAGTAGATTCACAAACCTGTTAAACATGAGAAAACTGTTGTGGTTTTTCAGTAGTCTTGCCATAAATTGTTGTTGGAATAACTTAAACTTCAAATTGTAATATTTAATTATTGAAGGCAATATTAGCGATTCTTAAACGAAAATTTGAAACAAAAAAATCAGAAAAAGATACGATGGCATCTAGGAGTTGAACCCGGGACAATTGTCTTGCCAATTGAGCTAATAGGTCCCTATCTACTTCAGCATCATACTTAGAATGTGAATACATAAAGATAGCAGCCAATAAAAATGTGCAGTGAAAAAATTAAGATAATGTTAGTAGTTCTTATTCCTAACATATGACCCAAGGAGATGCATTAACACGTGTTCCGATGTATCAGGAATTTACTAAAATATAAATTTATCAGGAAACGGCCTGCATTCCAGTTTTTAACCGGGTAACTATATGAAGAGATTATGTAATAAATTAGCAATACGCATTTTTCTCCGTGTAGCATTTACCACCAGCGAATAGAGTTTAATATTTGACAGATCGTCGGGAATCTACAGTCATCCAAAGCCAACTCTAAACACCAACTGAATTTCTGTCTTTGTATTGAAGGTCGTCAAATATCAATATCACTGTATTATAAATAACATAAATACCAACAAAATTACACAGTTATCTTCTTAATTTTTGTAACAGATTTTCTATTAACTTACTTGAAGTAGAATTCGTCGAAGTTTCAAAAAATTATCATACTACCAATATTTAAATAATAACCTAACTTTTTCATCTGGAAAAGGCATCTTCGCTAGGGAAAATAATTTTCCCACCTCCTGAGAACATTAATAGCATTTTTTTTATTTTAATTTCCAATCAATGAATTATTATATAATTTATATAGTCATGTGATCCAATGATTGTAAAATAAAGTAGATTTTTTTTTCTAAATTGTAATTTTATTTAATTTAGTTGACTTTTATGAAATCGTACAGCAATTATTTTATACCAAAATGCATTAATATATATATTATTACATAATCATTGTAAAACTGTATTATTTTCCTTATTCTAAAATGTGTAATAACTATTTGTAATGTTATTTTTAAACGAAATAATGATTTACCAAATTATTGTACTGTAAAATAATTCGCATTTATATATTTTTATATGAAATTAATGTACCTCTTTTTGTAAAATTATCCCTGTTTGTATATTATGCTCTGTTAACTTGTATTCTTATTTAATTGATAACTTGTAGAATAATTGGCATTTTGTAATAGTACCATTTGAAATCACACTTGCATCATACCTGTATCATTATTATATCATAAAATGTTAAAATTATGATGGTAGGTACCTAACCTAAAATGAATTCTAGTAATTTTTAAATCAAATATTCGAATTTTACAATTTGATATTCGAGTTATTTATATCAATAGTTATTCTTACTGCTGTACCTAGTAGCGGGGTACGAATGACGTCATAACCCATCCTATCGACGATAAAGCATTACGATATTTGATTTTATACGTAATTCGGAAAGTGATGTTGATTGTTTGTCGCATTTTTTTTTGAATCGTTATAATTTTGGTCTGGAATTCTTTTTTTGTTAAACTAACCGGATATGATTGATTATGGATTAAGTTTTGTATTTTACAATCATTTTTGGAATTCATTCTAAGGTACCTACACACATTTTCTTTTGTTTTTTTTTTCAAATTTAGTTTCAAAATAGAACGCTCTATTAATATAATTTATGAACTGATCAATAATATATATATGTTCGCATATAGGGGGTCTAGTGCATGATTAGACATATTTATGTAACAGAGGAGATATAAAATAGACAAAACCATGTTTCTAGCGCGGTTTTCAAACACATAATATGATGATTTTTTAAAATAGTTCTAATATTAAATTATATCTAAAACTAGCTGAAGTTCCCGGCATGGCCCGGGCGTTACGCAGAGGTTTTTTTTTACATCAGATTTAAACGGGTTGAACGTTAAGTGTGCAAAATTTCATCAAGTAATATCTAAATTTTGCTTTAAGGGGTGGGAAAGGGAAATGGTTTTTTTTGAAATCCCAAATAAAAATTGACCTTTCCATTGTTTTAAAGGTCAAGTGTAGACAAAACTGTAGATTTGTATAAAAACAAATGAATGAACGAAATTCTATTTTCATATATCTTGTATAAAATCACCCTGTATGCGAATATGTATAGTTTATTCAAAAGTTATGTGACTCTCACTTTTCACGTGGAAAAAAAATAAGCAAAATAATTGATAAATAAATTAAATATTTATTTAGCGAAAAGCTGACAACTAGTGCATTTATACGTTGATCAATTTGAATTCATTAGACCTTTTTTTACAGTTTTTGGAAAGCTTTAAAATGTGTTCTTTTTAGTACATTTTTTCTTTTTAATATTAAGTTTGATACAGAGGACTATCCCATTAAAACTGTGGTTTCACCAACTCCCCCCAATTTTCCAAATAAAAAATATCCTCACTTATTCTAATAAGAATTGGACATTGTTCCATTACTTGTCTCCCAGATTGGACTTAGTTACAAGTTAGTGGGAACTTTAAATCACATATTTTTTTAGTTGTCTCTATCTAAACAAATATCATCTCTTCTATCAAGCCTTATTTCAAATTGCCTCCCCTCCGTTAAACATCTCATCTCTTCTAAGTCTAAACTGGACTCCAATCTTCTTGTAATTATGAAATTGGTCTATTTAAATAAAATAATATATGTTATTAGAAATGATGGCTTAAAACACCTTTAAAATATGAAAACCAGAAACATAAAAAAAAAGAGTTATGAACATTGAACCTGTACTGTATAATATTCGTATTTTCATCAACACGTGTTCTGAAATCATGATAGTATATTCGTAATTTACTATCTAAGTTTATCAGGAAAGCTGTTAATTCATTCAAAAGGCATTCAATCCCGCTTTTAACTGCAATTACCAGTAAAACGAAGAGATTCTCAAGACATAAGCAATAGTCATTTTTCTCCGTGTATTCAATTGCTTAATTTTTTTCCATATCAAAAAAAGTAATTTTTAAAAGAAACTTGTTTAATATTATTTGATTCTTTGTAATAATGTAACCTCTCTTTCTAATGTATTTTTCGTTTGTGAGAAAGAAAGAGATGTTTCAAATTACAACAGAGCTTTCACGGGTATACCTGTAGATAAAATAAATAAGGGAGATATGCCATGAACCATTATTAGTATGAAACAGCGTGCACAAAGCGTGTCGTCAACATCGTTCTCTGCACACAAAACGCATAACTTTCATTGCAAATCCACTTTGATAGTTCGTGAAACGTGCAGTTTGTTTCGAGGCCATATCTCCCTATTTCTTTTATCGATGTGTATACGGTACATCAATTCATTTTCACATAATTTTCGTAATGATAAAATAATTTTACGATTAATTTCATCAAATATGATTTAAAATCTAATCGAGCTTTTGCATTTTTAATTTCTGCTAACGAAGAGATTCCTCTATACTCAATTATAATTTTAAACTAATTACTTTTTAAAATATTATAATAATAAAACCTGTGTAATTAATATGATCGTATTTCTCAAATCGTACTAAATAGAAACCTAAGGGCATAGTGTCGATAAAAATGATTTATCAATTATAAAATAGAAATTACAATTACTTTAAGGTTATAAGTGTAAGGTTTGGGAGGAGTAACAGATTATAAATGGTATTTATTGTACCAATCTCACCAATTATTATAGTAAATAATAAAAAACACACAAATAAAGAAATTTAAAATAATACATCTTTAATTATTCATTATTATTACCAACCCATTTTTTTCATTTTGTCAACTAACTGTACTCCGCCACGCATTGCTGTTGCTCAGTCTGTCTGTGCAGTGTTGCTCTTTTTTAAAGCATGTCTATCCAACAGATTGCGCGGTTTTTCAAAAAAACATATTTTTACCTGTCACAGGTGAAATCTATATAATACAGGTGGATTACCCACAACGCTTCGCTATAGGTAATGTCTTTCTCGGGCGCCTCCGACTTCTTACACTATTCACTGTTATATATTCACACAATGTTGCTGTTAAAAAACTACATTACATCGAATTTAATTCGACTCCATATCTCATTACGGTGGTGGTTTTTAATTTGTGGTTGTATGTATTTGTGGATGAGAAAATTAAAAAAAACCTTGAAAAAATATATTGTTTTTAGATCTTAAAAACAGCACGTAGTGTAGATTGCAGGATCGTATTTTACTAGGCGTCTATTTATTAAGCCTTGAAACTCGAGTTCAGACCAGCTGCATTGCTTAAGAGTAATGTAGATTGCGGGATCCAATTTGGCAGGCCCCAGTCAATTGCGCCTTAAAACAAGAGTTCAGGCAAGCTGCTAAGCTAAGAAGTAGTGTAGTATGCGGGATACCGAAAAATACAGACATACAGTATATTTAGCTATAAACATTTTGATATAAATAATATAGACACAAAAAAGTTCCACAGTAGCAAAAGGCACGCCGCTCAAAGGGTAGAACTGTTACCCCCGAGCACCCCCGACGCACTATCGGACACTGGACGGGATCTAGGAATCTAGGGGGTATTGGTAGAACCCAGTTGACGCAGGGGCGAAATGTTCTCTGGCACTGTATAATATATTACAATACTTACACGTCCTATTTAAATATGTTGAACTAAAATACTGACAAAAGATTGAACTTAAAAATTGTTAAATGAACCACGAGAATCTTTTCAAACTTTGACACCTCATATTCAGAAACATCTTTCATATTTAGAATCAACTTTCTCGGCTTACAACCAGTGGCGGCCAGCTAATATGTGCTCCCGAGCGCCGAACAACCAACAAGATTTCCGACATGGCTAATCACAATACGAAACTCGGTTCGGTTATAATATCTCATTCAAAAGGTACCTACTTATTAAGCGCGCTTAACTTGCAGACCGACTTTGACTTGTGCCTATGTTCGTAGCAGTTCGTTTTCGATTGCGATCCAAAATTTAACTGCTTTGTCGCATATTTTGTGGAACAGTCGAAAGCGTGGGTCCATACCATTACATACTATTCTTTGCAAATAATACCATATCAAGAACGGCGTTCGGAGTTTTACCACCACATCAGAAGGAACGGTTTATTCAGTAGAAAGTTAAACTAAAACGCGTATGTTTGATATTATTGTCGATATCGTTGTTTCAATTTACCATCTGCTATTTTTCAGCGAATGTTACGCTTCTTCGGTACAAGCATACAGGATAAAACTTGTCATTAAGAGATGAGTGATGGTCAGATTACTTATTATCAGTTCAGTCAGTACTCGCCGTTGCCAGGCATTGTCTCTTGAATTTAAAACTTTTCTTACTCTGAGAAAGTTTTGAAGTTTAATTGCAGGTTATATCGATCTTGTATATCAATTATTAATAAGGCATATCAATTGCATGTTATACTAATTTATGATTACTTTTGTGTTTGTTCAACGTATAAATTAAGAATGAGTTTGAATGTGGAATACATTAAGAATAATAGGTCGAGTTTTGAAAACAAAGTGATAATAAAAAATGCCGGTCCACCTAAAACCTGAACTGATAATAAAATAAGAGTGCAAATCTGGATCGAAGAAGTTTACTCGATCATTTAACAAAACAATGTACGTATAACAAAGCTTGTAGCTCTGTGCATGTGATCAATTGAATAGTTTATTTTTTTTTACGTGTTTAATTTACGATGTTGATTCAGTTTGGACAATCAGCGGTGTTACTGATGTAACTCACCTTTCTGAAAAAATCAAAAAACATAATTCTTATCATTTACATTTACAAAAAGTTTTGAGCTTAAAGGTTTTAGGAAAAGTTGACATCAGAATGCAATTGGATTCAGGCTACCGTGCCTAAGGTAAACACCATAATGAGCTATTTAATAAAAATCGATACAGGTCAAATTTCCCAGAACATGATTTCAATGTGACGCTTAAAACGTATGACTTCCTAAATAAAGTTCAGTACCTAAAAGGTAAACTCTGTGCAATTTACGCCCGCGACGATTTTTCAAAAGCTAACGGCGCTTTATCAATTTTACAACTTTTTTATAGTACTTGTTTATTAGAAGACTTTCCCGAGACTGTGAAATTACTAAAACTTTTGTGCACCATTCATGACCTTTGGAATGACCTCAGTTGAAAGCTAAAGATGTTTCTCAACGTTAAAAAGAATAAAATCTTTTAACACGTTGAGCCAGGACAGACTGAACGCACTATCAGTGTTAAGCATTGATAGAGGTCTTTGCTAAACAAAATGAACAGAGAATATAACTTCTTTATAAATAGGTATGTACCTTTATTTAATTTATTTTATGACTTAATGTTGTAATCCGGTGAACCCCCACATATTTTGACCACCGGCCGCCACTGCTTACAACACCTGAAAATGATTTATTTTGCAGTCTGCCAATCTATTATATATCAGGAGCTGGCACTTCATCTGTACTAGACCCAATCATAAAGGCTCAGAAAACTATTTTAAAATTAATTCTTAGGCTACCTTTAATTACAGACTCGAACCTAATCTTCAATATTAGGAATGTGTTTGATATTCGGCAGCTATATGCAAAACTATCCAAACTCATCTAAACACAAATATACATAATTACTACGAAAAAATTTCAAATGCACGATGTACTCGAAGCAACAACAAAAACTTACTTCAAATGCCGATAACGCATATTACTTTTGGTCAACGAAACTTTAAATACTTTGCGACAAGACTCTACAATCTCTAAAGAGTCGTTCATATGGCAGGAAGTGGCAATTGTCTGTATTCTGTGTATGTAAATGTTCTTCCTGCTCATTGGTTGGACGCTGGAAGCTGTAGATTTCGAGAACAGAGGCCATTGTTTGTTTATATTCTGGGAACATAAAAACAACCCGGAGCACACTATGTAGGTATCTACTAACTTCACCTAAGTAGGTACCATAAATAAACCACTCACTAGATCGAAGTCTTCGGGCTTTTTGTGTGAAACAAATTTGACCTAAAAAACCGTAGATTTGCCAATATATAGACAGTACAATTCTCATTCGGAGCCTACTTATTATACAGGGTTTTCCAATAAGAGGTGTTATTTTGATATTCAATCGTAAAAGATCGATGGTTTCGTTGCTTGTGTGGCACGTAGCGCTGTCTTGTTGAAAGTAAACGTTGTCCAGATCAATACCATCCAATTCCGGTTATAAAAAACCATTAATCATCTCTCGATAGCGCAATCCATTCACCGTAACTGTTGCTCCAGCCTCATTTTCGAAAAAGTAAAGTCCAATGACTCCGCCGGACCATAAACCGCACCAAACAGTCACACGTTGAGGATAGAGAGGCTTTTCAACAATAACTCTTGGGTTTTCCGAGCCCCAGATGCGACAATTTTGCTTGTTGACGAAGCCACCGAGGTGGAAATGGGCCTCATCACTCAAGATGATTTGCATTTGATTCACTCATACATTTGCATACATCTAAATAAAGATTCAAAAACAAACAAAAACTCAAGTGAATTTTAATAATTTCAATGCGTTGTTGAAGCGTGTATCGTTACATTTTTATTAATGGCGTAGTTTCTACTTGTCAAATGTCAAAAAATGACAGCTTCAAAAGTAACATCTACCAAAATAGCGGGCTATTCAAAATAACACCTCTTATTGGAAAACCCTGTACTATACTACATTTTTCCAGATAATATAAAACAATGTGATTCACAAAAAAATGTAAAAACTTGGATCAAAAATAAGAATAGGGCCTTTACCGGTGCATTCACCCAAAGTCGCAGTTATTGAAGTCACCACATTATTGAGCGAATACATCTTAATACAAGTATAGGTATGTTCAAAGGTATTAGAAAGTAACTTGAAAAATTCTGCCTCAACACAGGCTAGCCTAGTGAGGCGGTATTTGAGAAACCTCAACTAACCGTACTTAATCTTCTTTTTTACCTTCATCATATTATTTTTGTATTTTTCTGTTAATTTTATAAACTAAAAAAAAAATCTAATCAATGTACAATATCCATCATAATAAGCATTTTTTAGTTGTAATGTGCAAACATTCCTAAGAACAGGGTGAAGTGAAGTTAGAACCCTGTCCATTTGTCCAACCAAAGTGATGCTGTAGTTAGGTCACATTTACTTATGTTTTTTTTTTTAGAATTACACCTATGTAATGCTTAACATGTGAAGTGTAATAGAGTGATAATTAATCATTTTTTTTAAATCAGATTGTTGCTATAAGACTGTCCTCTATTGAAAATTCTCGAAAGCTTTAACAAGCATTTTTCATTTTAGCTTCGACAAAGCTTTCACTTTTGGTCAATAGATGTCATAATCCGCGAAAGCTTTCATTTTCAAATATAGATGTCAGTAAACTGTGAAACAGAAAAAATGAATAGCCTTTATAAATTTAAGTAAACGGTGGTGATAAGAAGGCCACTTTTCACCAATAAAACTGAGCGACCTCTTAGTGAAAGTTTGACTTTATTCCACAATCTAAGTAAAACCAAGAAAGTGGAAAGTAATTTTGGCAATATAATTAAATTTAACTTTTTAACCATGATGTTTTCCCCAGGGGAAAAGGTCACTGCCGGCCCTGTGCAGGGGCAATTGGAGCAAACCTCAAACATGCAACAGCGGCCTTGAGGCTTTCAATAGCACCAGACGCCGTTTGGCTCAGGAAAAAGGCAGAGATAATGGACCACCACACAATCCTTGCTTTATTCACATTCGTACATTATCATCTCAGTCATACTCTTGTTATTCTGTTTCTTTATATGGTTCTTATCAATTCAACACACCTTTGAAAAGTGATATAAAGTCATAAAAAGTGATGAAAAAACTAGGTTAAATAGGTTAGGTTTATAGACCATTGTTTTTTTATTACTTTATATAACTTCTCAAAAGTTTGTTGATTCACCATGGAACCCTTTTACCGTTGTATTAATTTAGCCATGTTCTGTAAAACACCCAATCGGGCGTAATAAAGATTTGCTAATTGCAAACATGCTTTTATAATAATAATAACAAAGTCATCGCCCAACGCCATAGTACCTACTGACTTGTTTTGTACTCTTGTTACTATACTCACACTTATTGAACTCCTTTGTAAGACTTTCTGCGGTATTGAAATTACATACTTAGATTGTATCTGCTTACAGGCCCAAGGGCGCTGTTATTGGTAAAATGATAGTAAAAAAAAAGATTTTATACAAAATTATCATAATCAAATGATTTTAACTCACAAATGATCGTAAGCAAAATGATTGTAAGGAAAATGACCGTAAGCAAAATGATCGTAGGCAAATAATAAGCAAATAATATTGTCTATGTGTCATATTCAAGTAAAAACATTTGATATAATTTAGATAAAATCATTTATTTTATACAAGGTGTACCCCGCCGTTGATGTTGCTCAGTCTGTCTGTGCAGATAGAGAAACAATAGCGCATGTTGTTTTATGTCCAACAGATGGCGTTGTTTTACAAAAAAGCATGTTTGTCCAACAGATGGAGCTGTTTTTCAAAAAAGGCATGTTTTCGTCTGTCACATGTGGCATCTATATAATATAGGTATATAAAAACATACCCATATTCAAATGTGACATAGTGTCAAAATTTCAAAGCAATCTGTGAAAAACTTTCGGAAATTTAAGATTTTGAACAAACAAACATTTACATTTTTATTTATATAGATAGATTCACATAAGAGAAAGATTAGATTCTCTTCAGTAAGCAATGCTGTGGACTTTTCCACACAAATAGTCAATAATGGCAGGTTTTCACAATAGTGGGTTAATCTTTCAGCGCTGTCGTTGAACTTCTTTTATGGAGGAGGCCCAAATCGGCCACTGACATATTATTCTATGCAAACTTCATTCAGGATCTTCTAACTCTTGATGACCGGCTCCTAAACTTGAGAGTTTGATTCGAGTTTTACATACAATCTTTTTGCTTATGATCATTTGATTACGACCAAAACGTCAGTTACCAAACGGCGCTTGACACTAGCAATAACCTAGACCTAGGTCCAGGATCAGAAGAGGCCGGTTGATGAAGACCCTTTCACCTCCCCAACCTCTCTCGACCCATTGCCTTGCACCTCAGTGGGAGGGATGGATTCATAAGTCACTCATGGACATCACCCACCCCTCCTTTTTCCTTCCCAGAACCCCCTCTCCTTTATTTCCTCAAGAGACTCAACACACAGCATTCCCAAAGAAGACATAGGCCCTGATGAAAATTAAAAAGGTAATAGAGTTATGAGTTTTTTTTTATCTTCTATCATTAGGATTATCAGCACCTTTTATGGTAGTATTCATACATTTGGGTCTTTGCGGTCAAGTGATAGCCTTCGACTTGCAATCGTAAGGTCGCAGGTTCGAATTCCAGCGTGCGCATGTAATTTTTTTTTGATGAATTTGTGTTATTTGACAATTTATTCATTCAAATAATATATAGTAAACTTGCGGCACGTTCCAGAGTGGACGATCTCTCAGTCTCCCTTTCAGAATCGAAACGTTGCTTGAAATGACTTTAGCCATGTTTGGTGACCATATCTGAATAGCCAGGTACTCCCTCATCTACCTCTTCCCCGTCTCTTTCCCCTCTCCATTACCTCGTGAGGTATTCACATTTTTTTTAAATGTAAAAGGTGAAAAAACTATTCAACAGCTTTACCATTAAGATCTACTCTAAAAGAATAAGAAACTAAATAAGAAAAAAATACCACATATCAATATGTATAATTATTGTGTTTATTAAAAAAAAAAACTATTTATAAAATATTATGAAATTTTAAAATTTGAAATCAGTGGCAGAAATTTTACTAAACCTAATCATAATTTCATATTGAGATCAAATTCTTCAGTTCAATTGCCGCCAATTCATCATTACAAATGATGTTGAAACGGCAAACATCAGGACTAGCTGTGGGTAGCCTGTTTTAAACAATGAACATTGTTTTAGGCAGAGTCAAAGCAATCCTTGTTGGTTTAGCGATAGCCTTCGAAAATGTCTGCAATAAAGAGCGATACTACCATTTTAGATATTTGACAAATAATACAAAAGCAAGTTACAACAATAATTACGCATTTGGGTTTTTTTTATCGCTCGCAATCGCCAAAAAAAATATCACATAAAAATACCTTTTATTTATCGATTTAACAAAGCTATAGGAATGCCACAAACATAGTTTTGATTTTTGAGCTCAAAAATTTGAGATTTCTCGACATTCAGTTTTGGATTCATCCCCACGAATTTAATAAGGAAGCATATAAACTGCTTACTGTGGTTTAAAGCCGGTGAATCTATATGTGTTTTGGCGTTTGAGACAAGCTTAATCAAGCTAGCAACTAAACAATACGTTAGACGACTGCCGGAATTTCAAAATAAATTTATTTTAATTCATAAAAATCACTTACCTACATTTATAGCTATCTTTCGAATGTATTATCAGTGCTACCCAAATTTGGGTAGCTATCGTTCAAGTGCATTAATTAGCGGTGCTACCCAAATTTGTGTAGCTATCGCTCAAGTGCATTAATTAGCGGTGCTACCCAAATTTGGGTAGCTATCGCTCAAGTGCATTAATTAGCGGTGCTACCCAAATTTGGGTAGCTATCGGTCAAGTGCATTAATTAGCGATGCTATGCAAACATGTGTAGCTATCGGTCAAGTGCTTTAATTAGCGGTGCTACCCAAATTTGGGTAGCTATCGCTCAAGTGCATTAATTAGTGGTGCTATCCAAACATGTGTAGCTATCGGTCAAGTGCTTTAATTAGCGGTTCTACCCAAATTTGGGTAGTGTATCTATCGGTCAAGTGCATTAAGTGGTGCTACCCAAATTTGGGTAGGTATCGTTTGAATGCTTCATTAGAAGTACTACCGAAATTTGGGTAGCAATCGCTCAATAGCATTAGCAGTGCTTCACAAATTCGGGTAGCTATCGCTCAAGTGCTTGTAGAGATTTCTGATCCCCTTTTTGAAGACACAAAAAAATTTCTTTTCACAGTATAAAAATTGTAGCATCGATGGAGTATAAAATCACATTAATTAAAGACAGTTTATAGTTAATAATTTATTACACAGCAAACATAATATTATTTAAGATAATTACACAACATATGCTTTTATTTGACGCAACATCACATAATATGGTCGCCGCAAGAATTATTCGCATTAATAACTAAAAATTGGGTCGATACAAATCAAATTTTGTCTAAGCACTGAAACAGAAAATCTATAGAAGCATGATCTAAACCAATTCGAAAAAAATCATCTACATAAGACCTTTCAACTCCTAGGTCCCAGACAAGCCAATCAAATTTATTATCTGTTAATTTCATCCAAAGTAAGAAGGAATTGAGCTTAGTTTGCGTAAACATACACACCCACAACACAGTTCGATCAGTTTCTCTTTCAGCTCTTGAGACATTTAGTATCAAAACAAGACAAATCCAAAAAGAAAGTATTTTAAATCTGGCGTATTGACTGTCACATTTCTTACGCTGTCAGATGGTCGGAGAATTTGTTTTATATTTCCGTTTTGTAATAAAACTAGATGACGTGTAACCGGCGTTGTTAGCAGTTATTCTTAGGAGTTAGACATATACCATGGCAGACTTTTCTGTAGGCCTTTGTAAGATATACAATTCCGTAGTACATTATTTTGATGCACCTCATAAGGTTTATCCAGCGTTAGCAATGTAAGCGCCCAAAAATATTTTTACTACAAAACATTGATATTTCTCTACTTTCTGTAAATATAATATGCATGTATTATATATATAAACCTTCCGGAATAAATTCTCTAAATGATATTGAAAACCCTATCAAAATCGGTTGCATAGTTTAGAAGTACTAAGCGCACAAACAGACAGACGCGGATGGGGACTTTATTTTATGCTTTTTAGAGATGCAAATAAAGGGTATATTTCTGAACATTTCTGAAAACTAAAAACTGTTTTTGAAAGGTGATGAAATAAGCTTTCAAATTTTATATTATTAGAAATAAACATAACATTTTCGATACATTAAAATTTACGAATGCAAGCATAAAAAAGTTTTAAAAATGGCTCACATTACGTATTTTCGTCTAAACACTGAACCTGATTAATAAAAAAAATGTATTACAAACATTATTGTCACCTCACTTTTTTGTTGTTTCATATAAAAAATAAGTAATTACAAAATCACAAATTTTCATGAATTTTTCGCAAATTGCGGTCGGAAATTTTGGTTTCACAGACTTGTACATTTCAATCCTTTTATGGTTAAAGTCTAGATTTGAATATAAAGCGCGGTATTTTCTCTTTCTAACAGGGTTTAAATCATATTTCTCACCATGACAGTAAGGGAGATACAACGATTTCAATTAGACCAGAGGTTCCCAAACTTTTTTGCACCGTAGACCACTTGCCAAATATTTTTTTTTCCGTAGACCCCCTGTCTGCTGAATATTGAATTTTCCTAAAATTATTAACGTCCCATGTGATAATCATTTATTTTTTTCGTAAAAAGATTCCCTTGCCTGCTCTGCAACCGGGTGGCGATATAGTTCCTTTGTTTTTGCATTATGCAGACAGGGGCGCCCTTGTGAGGTATTACACCAAATGAAAATGGAGCAGGATAAGCAACGGGAATTTCTTTCTGTAGCTGGCCCTACAGAATTGCCCCTTAAGTTCTTTGTTAGGGCTTATTCCGATCAGTTCTTCCTGTCATATGATATCCGATTCTTCAACATTCCATTTCCACAGTCAAAATGTCCTCAAACTTAGTTATTAAGTCTGTGTGAAGTACATCTAAATGTTGAACGTCATTATTACCCTGGTTTTTCAAAAACATGTTGGGGAATTAGGAAAATTCGCGGCTTCCAATGTGCAATGTTTTGGTTAAATATATTAATTCTGACGAGAAAAGGAACGTAGACTCTATATATATACCTCAATAAACAACTTTACGAAATATAAACATACATATCAAATAAGTAATTTCTCAGTCTATTATATTTGTGTTAGGTGGATTGTGTCATTTACGGAACTCCTAAATATTGAGTTGAGGTAAATAAGGGTCCGCTCGTATGTACCCCCATTTGAATCTCGTGGACCCCCAAATTTTTTTCTCGCTGACATAGACCCCCAGCAAGCCGATATCGACCCCTGGGGGTCTATATAGACCACTTTGGGAACCTCTGTATTAGACCATATGAGCTGTTACTATATACATCGATTTATTTAAGCCGTTTTGCTATTAGCTATTTAGCTAGTGTTCGTACAAGACGCGACACGTCGCCTACGGGTTTGATATCAGTTGCACGCTACTGACTGTACTGATAGCACGCTACACGAGTCGCATTCTCATCTTCTACTCATTTGACAGAAATGAAGTCCGAAGATTATTTGAATGTTACAATTAGTTATGGAGATGGTAAAACATTCATGTTTATATAACTAAGAAGAATGAGCGAGCACTGGATGTTTTTGAAAGGAAAATTTTGAGGCGCATCTTCGGACCGGTTCTAGAAAATGGATTTTGGCGCAGACGTTATAACAATGAGCTCTATACTCTGTTTAAAGAGCTAAACGTCACAAAGTTCATAAAACTGGGAAGACTTTGGTGGCTAGATCATGTGGAGAGAATGACCGAGCATCAAGAACCAAAGTCCCTGCTGAGCTCAAGACCGATAGGGAGAAGGAGCCTGGGAAGGCCAAGGTTAAGATGGAGCGACAACGTCCTCAAAGATTTGTCTGCCTTGGAGCTTCGAAACTGGAGATAGCTGGCGCGGGACCAAGATGAGTGGAGGAAGACTCTTGAGGAGGCCAGGACCCACCAGGGGGTTGTAGAGCCAAAAGTGATGATGATGATGATAACTATAATTTACCGAAATATAAGTGGAAATGATATAGATTGAAATTGGAAAGAAAAATCCATTTCACATAATTCTCCGTCAATTGATTTATTTCGTTGTATGGGTGAATCCAAAATCTTCTTTGAGTTCCCTTTTTCATGCTTGTAAACATTAAGAACAATATTACTTTCTTCGTCGATAGTCACTTGACATTGTATTAATTCAACGGCTGCACTTGAAATAATGATCAAGTTCAGTATAATTCGGGTAGCGCCGTGTACGAAAACCAGTAGCATATCAGTACGATACTCGTGTTTGCATCACAGTCACGTAGCTTGTAAGTATATCTGTGTACGAAGGACCTAACAGTTTTTTACAAGGGATTTTTAATTTACTCGACTAAACCCGATTTTTGGATTTGACCAGTTTTAGACCTTTGAAAAGACAAAAAAAAAAGAACCATCTTTAAATATTAAATGCCGCTTTTTTCATCTTCCTTGCTAGAAATTGTAACACACAATATTATTGCAAAATATTACATTCGCAAATTATTAACAATGTCGCAAATATGTATTCGCAACACATATTGATTGAGAGGAGAGGTCATGTTGGTGAAAGAAAGAATGCATGAAGAAGATGATGAAATGAAAAGAGAAGAAAATAAAGAAGGCAGAAAAAAAGAAAGCAGAAAAGAAAGCAAATTGAAAGTAAGAAGAAAAGCATAGGAAGAAGGGATAATGCAGTGTAATGTAATTTTGAAATCGGTGAATCAAAAACGGAATGAATAGTGTGGAAAATAATAATTTAGAAATCTTCAAGTAATGAAGAATGATTTGAGTAATGCAGAATTCATCAAGTAATGAAGAATGAATTGAATAATGAAGAATTCATCAAGTAATGTAAAATGAATTGAATAATAATAATAATATTTGGATGATTTGTATAGCGCCGTTTTTGTGCAAAATCACCTCAAGGGCGCTGTACAAATTTATGATACATTTCTACAATGATCTATGTTATTACTAACTATATATGGAGATAATATACAGTATTGTACTGTAAGAAGTAATCAAGTAATGAAGAATTAATCAAATAATTTAGAATGCATCAAGTAATGAAGAATGCATCAAGTAATTAAGAATGGATCAATGAATTAATAAAATAATGCAAACAACTAATCAAATAATGAATAACTAATAAAAACAAGTATAATGAATCAAATAATGTAGAATGAATTTAAAAATATATAAATTAATAATGAATTACACAAAAAAATGAATGAACCAATCAATGTATGAAAGAATTAATGAATTAGAGAATCAATCTGAGTGAATCAAACCAAGAAGATTTAATTATTTGAACTAATTAAAACTATTCAAATAATGGATAGCTAATAAAAACAAGTAGAATGAATCAAATAATGTAGAATGAAGTAAAAACATACATAAAATAATAATAAATTACACAAAAAATCAATGAAAGAATTAATGAATCAATGAAGGAGTGAATAAATAAATTATTAAATTTAATTCTTTATACTAGCAATTTTTAACCCCTATAGAATGGGTAAAATTTAGTAGATACCTCAAAGCCAAACAAAATTTCAAAAATTATATTCGAAATACTTTACACACTTCTACAATTAATTTCTTTCCTTGGGATTTTTCATGGACAGTAAAAAAAACTGTTAAAAGCTTCTAAAACCCAGCCTTACACATGTGCATTGCAGTGCACCTTAAGGTAGTCATTATTTAACTATACTACAAATGTAGCCAAGAGCACTATAGGGGTTAATATTACAAAAATGATTTGATTAGACATGCCAGTTATTTTTCAAAAATACCTTTGGTTTAATTACTTAGCTAAAATTACGATGAAATGATAAAACTTAAACCACTGTTAAATTAACTATGGGAGTTTATAAGATAAAATCTTGATATATTTGATCTTATAATCTAAAACTCGCATCATAAAAGAAATAATTAATAATAACTAAAACAATTAAGAATAAAAAATACACCATAATATATTCAAACCAGTCAGTGTGGGGTCATAGCTAAAATGGAAAAAATGTGTATCATCGGTCTTTGTTGCTTCAGGTGAGGTTCAACAAAATTTCAGATAGATATAACTGTAATGCAATTATTATGCCGTGTGTCCAACTTTAGACTGGTTTACAATATTAAAAATTATTAATTAAATTCTCTAGTCATTTGATTTCTTTAAAAAGATAGACAAACATTCGCAGGTTACGAAATATAATAAATATTTGAAAATCTGCAACTACCATCACAGTAAGCGGAAAATATTGCTTGTGACATGATAGAGGACTTAGCCAGCCGAGGAACTGAAATCACGGCGCCTGGGTGGGAAACCAGACACGATGCCAACTCAGCCACTGACCGGTCGAATGGTCAACTAATTACAGAAGTGACATATTTGGATGATTACCACACATTTAAAAAAATATATTGTTAAGTCATTTTTTATCATTTTGTCATGATATAAATGAATTTCAAACATTTCATCAAAATTTAAAAAAAAATTATGGAAAATATAATTATCGTCAAAAAGCAAGAGAAATTAATAAAGTGTAATAATTACAAATTCATAAAACAAAAACATTATAAAATAAATGTTTCCTATAGCCTACACGTACCCACAGGGTAAAGATATATTTATAATTACATTAATAATATAAAATTAATTGAAATAATTCAATGTGAATATTTAGATCAATATCCGTTGGATAAATTACATTTTAAAGTCTAAAAAATATTGCAACAATACTAAAATATCCAATAAAGAAGCAATATTCAAGAGCATTAAACATACATAAGTTCCAGTAGTACCAACGTCTTAAAAATAAAAAAATAAAAATTTTTAAACTAATCAAATCATGATTTCAATAATAAATGATAGATGTATGTACTTCTTACTAATAAACGTGTTTTACATTTTACACCTTTTACCAATGGTTGTTAATCAGTTGTGTAAAATGTAGAAATCGTTTATTAGTAAGGCCCTTAAGGTTTAACGCCTGCGCAAACTTTTAACAGTCAAAATTTCATGTATTCTGGAATAAATTGTGTAACTGAGGAACTAAATGCAATAACAAATTAAACGCGCAGAAGCTGTTTTGTCAAAACCGCCTTTGTGGTACCCTTTTCTACCTGCTGTGTAAATATTACTTCTGTAGGATTTACACAGACGGAGCTATACGCAAAAGTTTGAACACCAGTGAATATTACGCATAAAAAAACTTTTAATGTATTTTACTCAAAACTAAAATTTTCACCATAAGTTGTTATTACACCAAGCTCCTCAATTGAGGGATGTGGTCTAAAAATGTGGCAATTTTATCGCATTTATCAATACTCAAACAAGTCCCCATTAAAAGCCGATTCTTGGTCCATTTCACCCTTCGATCAAATTGTGAGAAGCTGTTTAAGGCGAAGCACTAAGTAGTGATGTAAAATCATGAGTTTTTTATTTGAAAGTTTGATTGCTAAAAATATTTTAGGTGCTTTAATTAAATACATCATGGCCAATAAAATAATCGAGCACTTTTTATAAGCCTATGAAAAAATAATCTATACTATAGACACATTTTCGATTGTGTTTTAGAAAATTTTAGAAAAATTTTGGTGATTTTTTTTTTTTTGCATAAATTGAAACAGGCGGCGGCAGCTAGTGATAAGCAGGAATTTAAACCTTATCGCTATCAGTAGCCCGATTTAAAATGTTACACGACGTGGTGCATCGAGTTAAGCATAAAACTCAAGACATTCACAATTTGAATTTCAAGCATATTTGATCAAAAGCGGAAACCGACCTAGAAGTGGCGTTTAACGGGAAAATGTGATAAAAACCCAAACCTTAGTAAGTTTGCACGTTGATTTTTTTAATCCGAACACACCAATAATTAACCCTTAGAGGCCGGAGCCCTGCATTTGCAGTGTTGAAGAATTGCACGGTACGGAGCATTGCAATTGCAGTGTCAACCGTATGTACCTTTCGATTTGTCAAAGACAGAAAGATCAAAATTTCTCTTTATCAAGTAAGTTTTTTTTCTACACGTTGGCTTTAGCAAAATTGTATTTTATTTATTGAAGTTTCTTGCCGGCCCGTAAGTGTTTCGATCTATGGTGGGTTACCAATTTTTTAAACCACAATTGTTCTTTTTCGTTTTAGGTTCTTTTACTATATTCTAGTTATAAAAACTAGCAATTTCATTTAAAAACAAGTCATACACAGTCCTGTGTACATTTCATGGGGTTGATAATATACTAATATATTATAATACAGTTTCTCACAGCCAGCAATTACTGCTTAAACATATCAAAAATTGATTGAAACATCATTCTGCCAGATATATTACTTTGTAAACTTGCCAGAGAATTATTATTTAATAATTTCAAAAATGTTTACATTGCGCTTCCCCTGTTTTCCATAGATGTTGAAGGTTTTACAAAGAAATTATTTATATTTGTGACTAAACCGGGCTTTTGTCTAAACAGACCGTCACCGATTAACGAAAAATTAGAATTTTTATAATACATCCCGCATTTCTCTAAAGTAATATATATTTTAAACGTTGAATTTTGCTCTATCATGAGATTTACAGGCATTGGAAAGTGGACGGTTGCCCCGTCACGCTTATCAACGACGCCATCGAAATGACCGACAACATTGTCGATGGAAACTGAGAATTTTTCTTCGTAACGGCCGCTAAAATCCGGGTTAACCGAATTGTAGCGGGCTTCAATCTCTGTGGAAAAAATAGGGAAAGCAACGGTAGGACCATTATTGTAAAACTCTTCACATATCACCATCGGGGGACGTCTAACTATGACCTGCATATTAAGGTCTTGGTTAAATATACCTCTCATGGTAAGTTCGTTATCAGTGTCAAAGCGACAAGAATCGCGGCTAAGTAATATACTGCCCTCACCTGAGAATATTGTTGGATAGTCTTTGGATAAGGCCTGCATCTCATCCACTTGTAATTTGCCCAGTCGGAAGTGGGACATGAAATCGCATCGTATCAGGAAATCCCGAAGATCTTCGCAATTCGATTTGGTCAATGCGTTGGTAGCCCATCTCAGCACAGATCTAATCATATAATTCTCCGAACATAAAAACATTCCTTTAACGAGAATCATCATCAGAGCGTCTGCAGATATATTCAAAAACTCCTCACTGTCTAACACTAGCTTAGTGTTATCCTGTATGTACGCCAAACAGTTAGTCATGACGATTTCTGAATCGTACAATGCCGCCATATTGAATAGTTGAATAACGGTTTCCAGATCCAGTTCAGTTTTGAGAAAGCGCGCTTGAATGTATTCGCCGCATTTGAGCGAGAGTTTCGGCATATCGTAGTAATGAGCGGCGGCTAAGATTTTCTGACAATCTGAAAGGTTCTCAAATGTGATACGTCCGGTGTACGCAAAATAGACAATTGCGTGAATGGTTGCGTAGGGGAACTCTGTAACTTGTAACATGCCATCTTCTGACCACTTCACAGCTGATGCCCAAACCGAGCTGGTGAGGGTGAGAATAATTCGGTGGACCTTTATGGAATGCTTTTCTGTTCCGTGGTTAATCTCTATAACCAGATCGGAGTATAGTCCAGATTCAAAGGCGCAATGGGCCCTGTCAGCGTCCTTCTCACTAGTGGCCATTATTTTTATGATGATGTTGATTTGGCGCCCACAGAGTCAAAGCTTCTGAAAACATATAAATATCATTTTGGACATCTCTAACATAATTTCATAAATCAGAATAATTGTGCTATTAGAAGAACTGGTGAGAGATACATAGTAAGCACCCAACAACTAAACCCAAGGGTAAATATACAGATACACAAGACACATTATATTTTTTATATTAATAGGCGCATTACATTTTATAAACACTTTGTATCAGTTAGATAATAATGAGAAACAGCTATTTCAGTAGGCAGAAATTAAAAATAATGCATTTCAATTGCCATTTCATTAAAAAAAATTGATCATTTCATCGTCTTTTCTTAACCTTTTAAATGCCAGTAGGTAGAAGTGTAGCTGTGCACAGCAGGCCAAGAATGCGAGTTAACTCGCTCTTGGCACAGAAGCGGTTAATGGCATGTTTTGACGTGATAATATTTCCGACTGATATAATAGACCGGTCAGTGGCCAAGTTGGCATTGCGTTTGGATCCCACCCAGGGGTAGTGTGTTCAATTCCTCGGCTGGCTAAGTCCTCCGTCAGAACACAAGCAACATCTTCCGCTTACAGTGGTGATATTAGGAGATTTTCAAATAGTGTCAGGTTATTCGTAATCTAAGAATCTATCTTTTATAAAAAAAAATATAAAAAATAAATAAATTATCCTAAAAAAATAGAATTTTTTTAGGATAATTTTTTTTACTAACCTTAAAACATTCACATCTATAACAATGGCTGCCAAATAACGAACAATCGATTTTAATTGTAACAAAATAACTCTTATTAAAATGCATTATTTTCCATTTCCGGTAGCTGAAATAGTTGTTTCTCTTAGTCATCTAACTGATACAAAGTGTTCCTATTAACCATGTCGTGCTTATCTGTATATTTACCCTGATGTCACCAATTCACCCAAGACCTTTGGACTCCAGCTCCACTACAGCAATTATATTTTCTAAGGTTAGATTCCTTCATCTTTTAGGAGGTTAATGAAGTGAAATAGGTACTTTAACATCTTCCTCTTATAGGAGGTTAACCAGGGTCAGCTCGTGACCGAAATGGGGTATTTTCGCAAACTAGGAATACCGTTAAAAATGTGGGGAAGATTTAAAGTTTAATTTTCTGATTCTGGTCATTGTTCTAAAAATGTGTAATATTAATATTTTCTTTAATAATTATTGATTTGAAAAATCGCATATTATGAAACTGTTCAAACTGGCTACAACGTTATGGCATTATGACATAGAAGCCACCACTGGCTGGTAAAACGACGGTGCCCAGCGTGAATTCACAGACACCTTGTTTTGGCGACCAATCGAAAATGGCACATTTAAAATCATTATACAAAATTTATTTGTAGACATAAAAATTTAAATAAAAATATCGTTATCGTAATTTTTTTCGAGAATAAAAAAAAACAGTGTAAATACCACATTGCCAGCAGTGCAGCTAGTGAATAATACAGGTGTAGCAAAGTAATTGATGGGGGTACTGGAATTTATTAATTTTACTTAGTTACAATTTAAAATAATTGAATAAATAAAACTGCTCTGTCAGCATTCGCAAAAGCATCTCGAGAAACCATTTAAATTTACCAAGCACGAGTGCCAATGTGTGAATATAGCAGCGCTATCATTGTAATTTAAAAAAAAACAAACTTTGTAATATGTATACATTATAACTGTACCTATTTAATCCAATAAAGAAATTAAAGTATTCCTAAGCAAATCCAATCAGCACTCTTTGGATCAAGTCTGCAGTCATGCAAAATTCACTTTCCTTCAAGGCGCTTTACACATGCTGTAACGTTAAAAAATTATGCAAATTTAAATTGCCAAAGTAGTGCCCGATTATTGTTTTGTTGAAAGTTTTTCGGGTTGCTGCCCTGCGATCGGTTGTACGGAGCGGGTAGAAAGGACAGGTGACAATACGGGGGGAAAACGAACGGACACGTGGTTTTCTTGTAGGACGATTCCGCAGCGCTGAGATTGGCTTTACTATTTTATTAATTAAAACGTAGACTAGTTGAGACGAGTTCCAAACGCGCCATTGGTGCAATTGAGTACGTGCGTTGGGTTTTGCCAGACAAATTTATATCAAAAAATGAAAAAGAGCATGCGGATACCATCAACCGATCCTTCGGAGAATGAAGGATACAGACTTTCCATGTAAACTAACCAAACATAAAACAAACGTTTTGACTCTTGCGCTAGATCAGCCTGTTCTTTGTTCGAGTGTTGTTGTTCGGTGAGATTAAAATATACAATCAGTTATTTGGATTATAAAATAGTTTTATTTGTGAGTGTTTTTGAAGTATAATTCCTTGGAGACTACACTGGATTACCAAGCATGCTGTCGGGGTGACACAAAGATGAATCCTCATTGTCCCCGCGTAGCCTGCCAAACGTTTAATGGATGCTGGTTAATTGAGAATGGCCTCGCGCACTCCTTCCCACAAATCTCTACCCGGAGCTAACTCATTTGGATTTCACGGGGACCTGTCGTCCTGCTCACCGCTGGCGGACTCTCCAGACACCCTCAGACAGGACAACATGATCAAGGTTCTTCAATGCTTTCACACATTCTGCCCTCCTTGCCTTAGCCCCATCATAGCCCTAGTGATTGACAAGGGTCCATGCTCATCAGACTTGACATTGGCGCTCCAATAAATAAAGTTTTAAAACAACTTTAGGTGCTCGTATTTAAGCCTATGGCAAGGGGATACTCTCTATCGTATCAAATTTAACACATTATCGTCGGGACACGGCCTTTGCCGTTTTTCGCGGACTGTCGGTCAACTGCGGGACACGGCAAATGCCGTTTTTGTCGACTGTCGGTTTTTGGCGGGAAACGGCATTATACGAGTTTGTTATCAGCGTGAAATACTAAGATTTATAAGTGGAATGGGCTCTTCAATTAGGCGAGACAACCGCAAAAGATTCTTTTTTGACAAGAAGCAATTAAACATGAGTTATTGAGTGTGCGCCTTCAACCTTAGGCGACACTGTTCAATTTACGCGATCAGATTTCACACATCCAGCGATTGTAAAATTGCGGGCATGGCAAATATATATTATTATTTATTATATAACTATATGATATGAATAAACATGTTATCTTTTACATAGAATTTTCAAATATTGAATATTGAATGCTATTTACTGAATTAATATCAGATTTTTATATTCAGCTTTGAAATGTGGTGAAATTATGAAGTAATCAAAGCAATTATAATTTATTTTTGATGATCAAATGTCATATATGATTTCTTTGAAAATTTCAATTGAAAATATTATCTGGTTTAGAAATTGTGTCAATTTTAGGAAAGCGATATATTTATGCACTAATCGCGAAAAACACCCGCTATAGGCTAGAGTCTATTGTTTGAAGCGCCCCACTACAATGTGTTAAGATTAAAAATTGTAATTTAATAATTTTGTAACTGTCGATAGTGCATGGGATTATATATCTGTCACATTCGTGTAACCGTTTCAACGGGCCGAGCTGTCTCGATACCGCCAGACGCTGTAAGGTTTTGTGCACAACGAAATATTCACGACTCGTTTGCTGAAGACTCAACTGTTTTCAGCAATGACTTGGCGGGAATTATGACTGGAGCGTACTTTTTTAAATCGATGATTGGGGAACAGATGTCGTTGGTTACGGCTGAAGATAAGCAGTGCAATGCACATATCAAGGAACCTTCTCTGAGGTTAACTATCATCAAACAACTCAGTGGCAACGCATTTGTAGATGTCATGTAAACTCCGAAGCTATGAGGTGCGGTGTCGCAACTTTCTCATACAGTGTGAATTCTAACTAACCATAGCATCATTTCGGCAGAGATTGACCATCTTGACACTTGAATTAAGACGTTCCCGGACAAGCATGCTATAGCATTCGCATTGGATAGTTTAATTATGTCGCGGATGCTATAGCATTCGAAGTTTATTGAGTTTTTCTGTCAGATATGCTTGAGCAGTTGCTTTATCCTTATAAAATATAGGTAGTCTATTTCTTACTGTCACTGCTGACACAACCACAGATCGCTTACTGTCACATGAGACCTTTTCTGCACACAAAGATAAAACAGTGTTTACCCCTTCTCCTACAGCTCGCCCGGCGTACCCCGCGTGGTGGCGTATGCTATAGCATGCGTCAAATGTATTGAGATCTATTCAGTGTCGTCTGCTAGAGCATTCGCGTCGCACTTGATGGTGTTGGTTGGTACGTACCATGACGGAAATGCTAGAGCAATCGCAAAAATCTAATACAATCAAATAGTGCCAAAGTAGGGTGTCTCACTGCCCGTGAACGTGTTAATTGCATTCATACATACTCTGCTGTTATGAAGACTATTGACATAACTCAAATCACGTCTGAATTATTTGTACAGAATACATTGATGTATAATATTTTCATATAAAAAAACTTTTAGAAAACAATGGCAATAATTATTATTGCACACGCAAACATTATTTATTAAAATTGTCAAATTCCGCTGCACGCAAAAATATATAAATAGCACTTGTTTTCAACTTACTTTTTACAAGAAATAACTAATTATATGGTGTGAGATGATATAAGATGCATTAAAGTTCCATTTTTCTCAATAAAAGTTATGTTTGGAGGTTAGAAAATACGTATAAATTATTAAAATAACCCAAACCAAACCCAAAAAACCTTAAAAACCTATTCTGTGCACATTTAAATAAACCCCCGACTTAAATAGTTGTCTCCATTAGATATTTAAGTTAAAATCAAGTGTTGTTTTTTAAAGAGCTTTTGCATGCAACGGAATTCGACAAGTATACCCATTATTTTTATACTAATTCTATAAGATTTAAAACAAAAACAATAAGGATTGAGTATAAGCGTTAAAGTGGTACAATAAGATATTGAATTACACAAAATAACCTCAAAATGCAAGTGTAATAATTACATGAAACCGTTAAATATTAACATGTCAACAACGCACTACTTTAAATATAACGGTTTTTACTTCAATTCTTCCAGAATAAACTGTGAATTTACATGTAATACTATAACTTAATTTCAGGTACTTTAATTTCATTTTAACATAATTAATTTGAAGTCCAGATAAATAGTGCGTAAAATGCGCTTTAGTTTGTTGGGAAAGGTTGTCAGCGTGCTGTCAGATTTGAAGATATTTCCAAAACAAAATAAAACTGAGTTCTGTATCATTCTATCAATTGAATATTTTGCATTTAAAACGTTTTTAATGTTTCGATCATGTCAAATAAACGTCATTTAAACCAAGCATTCCCAAAATATATTTTTAAATTACAAAATCGACACGGGAGAGCGTGGCGTGGTTGTCATTTTCTAGTTCCGCACTTCGCCATGGTTGAAATGTCAGATTTAATGCCGATATAAATGAATAAATAACAAATGACAGGTCTTGGGAGATTGCTAATTGAATATATATCATTTGTACTTACATTTAATCAATCCATAACGCGTTTTTGTCGGTTTATTCGTGTAGAAACCATTCGGTTCTCATAGCGAGCAACAAAATGCCGCCGCTCTCCGCCATATGACAGCACCAAATAAAAAGCAACAAACTCACGAGTAGATGCCAAAGTTGTGGAAGCGTGTAGTGATGGAGTCGAGAGATCGATTATTCTCTTTATAATCGAATATTTTCTCGTGCAATTTCAGCAATAACAAATTAATGCTAAGTCACGCATTTGTAAAAGAAACAAGAATCAAATATACATAACTGTTAGGACGGGTTGTTTCACAAACTTCAAAGTTGATTTTCAAGTTCTGTAAAGGTTATGTCAAACAACTGATCAATAATTATACAATAACAAAACTTGAATAAACTTAAATAAACTCGTCTTTATAATTTGTCGAATTGTTCAAATTCTGTGAAACAACCCATCCTAAGTCTCAAATTAAAATTTAAATTACACACGAGTGTTAGACTCTCGTAAAGGTAAATATGTTTAAATTATAATTTGAAATATGTACTTATTTTGTTAATTAAAATAATTATCTTGTATGTTATAGTAAATAAATAAATAAATAAAAAACTAAAAATATGTTTTAACCCTAATATACAAGACTAAAAAAACTCGAGACTATTAAATAAACTTCAATTGCTTTAATTTCGTTTTAAATATCAATTTTTATATTTCATAAACATTTTTTGAAGGCCAAATATTACATGTATCGTTATTACTTTTAACATGTATTTATTGAACATAAAATAATGCCTTATATAATACAATGGTTACACATATGTGCTAAAATAAAAATTACCCAAATCACTATAGCAATAAAGTTACAAACTATTCACAGTATTTATATTCACAAAATATAAATAAAATACGCTGCATTTATTTCTTCCCTTCTTTTTTTAAAATTTCAACATATTTCCTATTATTTTCTATCGTTCAGTTTTTCTTGGATTTTATTATAATTTCATTTATTATTTGAAAATTGTACGCCGTTTATTAAGTATTTCACTTTAAAAGTAATTCAAAATAAATTGGTCTGTAAAACCATTTCCTTAATAATTTTGTTGGGTACAGCAATTATTCTAAGTTGGCGACTTAATTGTATTTACCACATGATTTTTCAATATAATTTCCCTGTATTAATGACAATTCATGGTTACGATTAAAGATAATTACATAACTTTAAAGCACTCTTTCTAAGAGTTGTGCAAAAAAGATGGTGGAGAAGTTAAAAATAATTATTTTCGATACTATTCTTACGGTTTTTTTATAATGTTTAGTGTAATTGTATTTAAAAACGATTTATTCATTTTTAAAACTTCTGCTAGGCTATTATTTATTATACAGTCATTATCAAAAATGTACTTTATAAAAATTGAAATGGAGTTAAAACTTAAATAAATTAAACTCAAAAACAATACTTTTTAACTCGAGCGAATTCTGGTAGTTTGCCAAAATTGAATTGTGGTTTATTGATTAATATTTACAAATCTACAATAAAAACTGAATATTTCGATTTCGATTATTTTTACTTGAAATCCCACCACTACGCTTCTAATTCAATAGAAAATCAAGTCTCGAGTCTCTCACTGAAACTGAAACGATCAGCAACACGGAATTTCATGAAACGGAAAGAGACAGAGCTGAAAAGAGCCGGCATTGGACATTTCGCACCACAGTTTAATGTGTTGGAAAGAAATACCAATATTTTCAGCCGACAACAGAGCAAATAAATATCTTTTACCACGTTTTTACAAAACCGTGGGCATTACTAGGTACATGAAATCTAATAAAAACTCTATATTATAATGTAATTAGTGTTTATTTGGTTGATTTCTTGCATAATACTTTAAATAAATATCAACAATGGTAGGTAGGTACCTTTTATAACCGCAGAAAACGTAAACAAATGTGGTATGGACCCTTTTTGTCCCTTTTTGAACCCTCATTAGGCACCTCCCTACCTAATTATGCATAATATTCAAAATCTTAAACCTATTGATATTTTATTTCGACGGTCAAGTGGGTATAGGCGCGTGCGTAACTTCATTATTGTGGCGTCACCCAATTACCTGCTTACCCTTTCGGGTAAAATTGATGTGTAAACCTAACCTGCCTACCTACCTGTAGGTACCTACTGAAAACACAAAAGGGTACCCAACATAGGTATAGGTTGAAAAACTCAATCACTGCATGCAGTAGTCGCAAATAAAACAACTTCAAAAGAGTCAAGGTTAGCAGTCCACGATGGAGTTATGATTCCAGCCCTGATGTATGGCAGTGAGGCATGGAACTTGTAGATCAATGGCCAAAGAAGACTGTGCTGAAAATTTGAGATCCTTGAGGCGCATGTGTGTTTGGCGACCAAATAATTAAAGGGTAGATGCAATCGTAACTAGTAAATAAAATTAAAGGATGTTGCTTCGATGATTTTGGACGTGTAGAGCGGATGGACGGAGAAAAGAGTGTCAGGGATGGAAAAAATCAACCCGTAAACAACATTTTGTTACTATAATACATCTAATTTTATTAATAGATTCATTTAAAAAATACATATTTTTTGGTTTAACTGAGGATTGAACCATCCTCCCCAGGGGCTCAACATTAAAAAAAGTCAAAAATGATTTGACTGATGATTGAATCTTCCTCCATGGGGACTGGAATCAACCGCTCTAACAACACAGTCAAATCCCACTAAGACTGACATTTATTTCGTATATTAACTGCCGTAATGTCATCCAATATCACAGAAATGCGTGTATGTCCGTGTATGAATTTGTGATTGCCACCAAAAGTTGATAGAATGCATTGTCATTGACAACGAGTCAGCTTGATCGGATGTCTGGAAGTGCGTTAATTTCCGCCTCCGAGATTTGCATGCATTCATTATCAAATTCAAATAGATTTATATAAAAAAAACGGGGACATGGCACGATCAAAACGATAAATATGGAACAAACAAGAGGTAAAAAGGGTTAAAGCTAGAATTTAACAGTTAAAAAGTGTATTTTAAACTATGTTTAAAGTTAAAACCCTAAGTTTTTTGATACCTATGAACTGAAAAAAATGTGCATTGACGTAGAAAATGTATACAGAAAATGCTGTGCAAATTTCATGACGCTAGAACTTACCGTTTTTATTGAGGAATGAAACAGAAATACTGTAATGTTGTAGGGAATGAATAATGAAATTTTTTTTTGTTGAATTTTAAAAAACTTTGAACACTTCGTTATAATACCTATGAAGTCTTTGTCGGAAGTACTGCTGATAGCTTCATTGTTACCTCTCCCTCTGTCCCATAAACGACACATGTAACAAAAAGAGAAGTTTCAACTTTTCAACTCAGCGGCATTTCAATAATGACTTGTATATATTTTTGCACTTTGTATTATGAACTTTCTCGAACTGTAAAATAACAATAAAAGGAACAATTGAGAGAAGTTTGTGAGGGAAAGAAGTTGGAAAAATGTGGAATAATAACATTTCCAGGAATTTTAATAGAAATACATAGACACGTGTAGCATGTACATGTAGCGTGGCTTACCACGTGGTTATGTATTGTAAATATTGCTTGTTGCTACGCAGAATAGTGAGTGAGGTATTATCATGGTTGAAATATTATCTGAATTTAAACGTTGCTTGAAATGGCTTTAGACGTGTTTCGTGACCAGATCTACGTGGCAGTGAGACTATGGCATCCCCGATTTAATATGTTGTGAGGATGAAGCTATTGGGGAGGGGAAAGAGATAGGGAATAAGAAGGTGGGGGAGTACCTACCTGGCTATTCTGATCTGGTCACCAAACACGGCAAAAGCAATTTCAACCAACTGAATGGTATTCTTACACCAGGGAGATACTGATAGTATCTTCCACTCTGGAACGTGCCGCAAGCATACCACATACAGGGTGTATCGGCACGTACCCGACAAACTTTAACCAGCTATTCCTTAGCATATTTGGAGTAAAAAATCTTATGTGAACTTTGCTGTCCGGTAACGTTTTTTTTTAATAAAAAAATTATTATTCATATTTTCACCACTGTTTTATCCTTTTTATTTATTATTTTATTCGAATTCCGTCGAATAATGCACGTGTGTACCTATATTGGCGCACTTTTACAATCGCAACGAAACGGCACGGCACCATTCGTCTCATTTTTAACTATTATTATTTAGTGTGTGCGAAAGAGCGAAGACCACAGACATAGGAATTAATAGACGAGAAGATAATGGCGAGGGGTAAAATCAACTGTTGAAGAACGAAGGGCGTAAGGCTGACTGTGATTCGTCAATAAATCAATCTGACAGTAAATAGGCATCTCGCATTATAATATCACCATTTACTTCTTAAAAGTAAAATCTGCTTTTGAATGAATAGACATTTTTACATGGGAGCGCAAATTACTCGCCACGTTATGAACAAATTTGCGAAGTCCAAATTCGGCAAAAAAATTCGGTTGTATTTTCAGAGTCGAATATTTCGTTTAAGTATTTAGTTAAGACACTTTTATAAATGTTCATAATTTACTTCCCAGCAACCAACCAGCTTTGTGTTTCGCGTCCAGACGTTTCTCGATGTGATAGTATATGTTTCTAAAACTGATCTATATTATACGATGTGAATATGCTTAAAATAAAGTAAAATAATGCTTATATATGGAATGTAATACGACAATTGGGTTTATTCTCTTTTTCACATCTATTTTTACAAGTTTTCATAGTACAAGTCAACATTTTGCCGTGTTATTTCGTCAAATGAACCGATGATGCCTCGACCATAGTTCGCACAAGAATGATGACGTCACGTTTTCAAATTTCACTTGAGGCCATACGCCAGCACAGCCGGTTCCAATGGAACCGGTATGGGGAGTGGGGATAATACGCTTTTAATCACTTAGGGCAGGTCTACTAATATTCATATGTCTATGGCGAAGACGCTTTTCGACATACTTGCTTATAACAGCTGTTGAACACGAAAAGCAATGCCAATGACAGTGATGTAGTGTGGAAATTTTTAATTTTTTTGTTTTTATTTGAAAAAAAAATGCTACCGGACAGTAAAGTGCCCATAATATTTTTTACTCCAAATGTGCTAAGGAATAGCTGGTTAAAGTTTGTCGGGTAAGTGCCGATACACCCTGTATAATTTTTAATTAATTAATTGTGAAATAACACAAATTAATCAAATTTACTTGCGCACGCCTCAATTTTTATATAGCCTTATGCCACGTGGTTATGTATTGAAAAATACGATGCCTGTTGCTATGCCAGGATTTTCGTGGCATATTCATCAACTTGGAAGAATTGTTACCGCCTGTCCCAACTGACTGGAGCAAGTGGAACTGTGCTGAGATGTACCTGGTTATTTGGGTCTATTCACTAACTAACTTATTTATTTATTTTGTAAGAAACAAACAGCTTTTATATAATATACAATGATAGATATAAATATACAAGTTAACTGAAGTCAAGCCACAGAAGTTTCTTATGTTAAAGTTCATTAGAAGTGAAGTTTTAATATCTTAAAATTAATTTAGGTGTTAAAGGAAGGGGAGAGGAAGAGGAAAATAGGAAGAGGATAGGAGATGCTCCCGATACATTCCATACTCGATCGTACGCATTACTTCATATCGATATTTCTTTAGGTTATTACCAAAAATGTCAATGCTGTAAAATTTTGTATTATATTGTGCACATATACGAGGAATTGGGGATTTTTTTCGAATGTTTGTTCTACACGAGGGTAGATAAAATAAATCAAGATTGTCGGGTTGATCTAGACGGAATATGAAGATTTATTAAATTGGTAAGTTCTGGTGAGTCCAGATCATTATTTAGGATTTTAAATAATAAGATTTGATCAAAAATTAGACGTCGTGTTTGGAGGGAGTTAAAATTATGAAATTTAATGGATTCGGTATAATTTGAGAAGTTTGAGTTTAGTTTATAATTTATGAGTTTAATTTTTTTTTAATTCTTTCTATTCTTTCGATATGGGCTTGGTATAAAGGAGTCCAGATCGATGTAGGTACAGTGTTCCAGGTGCGGGCGAATATATGAGGTGTAAAGGGAATATAGAGTGTTTATGTTGTGGAAGGGTTTATTGAAGCATCAAGCCGTTTCCCCGCCAAACATACATCGCCCCATACATACTCTTCTGTTATTCACTAAACACTGCCAAATCCATTTAAAGCAGCGTATACTCAATCGCGATCAGAAGGTAGATACTGAGGGTAATTAACATCCTGCACTCGGGCACAAGGTGACAAGAAACTTACTATTTAAATTATTTTTTTTATTTTTATTTATACAATTAAAAAATAAGAAAGAAAATTATAACTAACCCATGATCTCTATGTACTTCTCTATTATTCTCACTCTTGGCCCGACTCAAGTAAAGGGTTTTCCAATAAGAGGTGTTATTTTAAATAGCCTGCTATTTCGGTAGATGTTACTTTTGAAAATGTGATTTTTTAACATTTGACAAGTAGAAACTACGCCATTAATAAAAATGGAACAATACACGCTTCAACAACGCATTGAAATTATTAAAATTCACTTGAGTGAATCAAATGCAAATCATCTTGAGTGATGAAGCACATTTCCACCTCGGTGGCTTCGTCAACAAGCAAAATTGTCGCATTTGAGGCTCGTAAAAGTTATTGTTGAAAAGCCTTTTTATCCTCAACGTGTGACTGTTTCGTGCAGTTTATGGCCCGGCGGAGTCATTGGACCTTACTTTTTCGAAAATGAGGCTGGAGCAACAGTTACGGTGAATGGATTGCGCTATCGAGCGATGATTAATGATTTTTATGGCCGGAATTGGATGGTATTGATCTGGACAACTTTTACTTTCAACAAGACGGCACTACGTGCCACACAAGCAACGAAACCATTGATCTTTTACGATTGAATATCAAAATAACACCTCTTATTGGAAAACCCTGTATTTGACACATTACGCTATATTATGCGCGCATAATTTGGGCGTGGCATATACGTATTATATGTTGGGGTGAAACACTATGCTATAATCTTCCTCAGGAGAGGGGGTCAGATCAATTCGGAAACTGCCGCGGAATATCATTTCTTTGTATGGGATCTGTCACTTTGACAGATGACAGCCGTGTAATTATAGCGCTCCGTAAATTGTTCCGCATAATTTTCAAATATAGCCTGGCTAGTAGATCACAGCGCATATCGTCGCCACGCCCACACTTATAACACGTGACAGGTATGTATGGGATTGTATGGCGAGCAATATGCAATATATATTTTCTCCTAACTCTCATTTCGCAATTGCTTTACATGCCCAAACCATTTTTTTTTTTTTTTTTGTAATTATTTTTTATTTTTAATAATATGTTTACATGGTACATAATTCATTTTACATCTTGGGTCTTTTTACTACTCTTCCATTGAAAGCATTTGCTTGTGTATGGAAGGGGAAACATCAGTTTATTAATCTTACTCATTAGGCTTACATGGGCCTTCTGTTCTCTCCGAATCTCAACTACATGGTTTTACCACATACATGCCTCAGTGCCATACATCAAGGAGGTACTAGCACATCATTGTGGACTGCTAGCTTCGCTTCTTTGGCATTTGTTTTATTAGCGCCAACCGCGTTCAGTCCGAAACACTGGACAGAGCCGACCCTGAACGAAACAGCTCCTGGCGCGAGGAAAATTTTGGCGCACCTTGTCAAAACCAGTGAACGTCTAGTTAAGTAATCACTGTAATAATATTAGGATGATTTGTATTTTTGCGTAGCGTCGTTTATAGGAAAAATAATCTCGAGAGCGATGTGTTAGGACATAGGAGGATCCACTCCACCATGCCATCTTTAGACATACTGTGTTAGGGTTTTTTTAGGGAAAGGAAGGAGAGAAAGATCTAGGATGGAAAAATACTGGTTTTCCATTAAGAGGTGTTATTTTGATATTCAATCGTAAAAGATCAATGTTTTCGTTGCTTGTGTGGCACGTAGCGCCGTTTTGTTGAAAGTAAACGTTGTCCAGATCAATACCATCCAATTCCGGCCATAAAAAATCATTAATCATCTCTCGATAGCCCAATCCATTCACCGCAACTGTTAAATGCATTCACCGTAAAAAAAGTAAGGTCCAATGACTCCGCCGGACCATAAACCGCACCAAACAGTCACACGTTGAAGATAGAGAGGCTTTTCAACAATAACTCTTGGGTTTTCCGAGCCCCAGATTTTGCTTGTTGACGAAGCCACCGAGGTGGAAATGGGCCTCATCACTCAAGATGATTTGAATTTGATTCACTCAAGTGAATTTTAATAATTTCAATGCGTTGTTGAAGCGTGTATCGTTCCATTTTTATGAATGGCGTAGTTTCTACTTGTCAAATGTCAAAAAATGACAGCTTCAAAAGTAACATCTACCGAAATAGCGGACTATTCAAAATAACACCTCTTATTGAAAACCCTGTATATGAGAGGTGGATAGGAATTTGGGGGTCAGTGTGTCCAGGAGTGACAGACGTTTGAATTCATCCCTCCCACTGCGGTGAAAGGCGATAGGTCGAGAGAGAGTCCTGCTGAAGAGGTAAAAAGATCTCCCTCATCCAGTTTCTCTGACTCCCTCGACCAGTGTCTCGTTGTCAGGGTATTAACAGCGTCTTGGCCCCTTGGCAATTCGGCGCCTGGAGAAGACTGCTCAAATGTGTGTTGTTTTTAATTTTAAAATGTATCTATCCTTTAAAATATTATATATACGTCAGTACCGCATATTTAACCAACTGCTGCAGTGGGTATTTGCAACCCCAATTAATGATGCTCATTACATCAAAATTATAACAGGTACCTGCTTTAAGGTGTAAATTTCTACCTCTGAAATCGGAAGCGTTATAACATCATATTATTTTGTAATTAAGGCAGTTCTGTGGGTTTATTTTAACCATTGCACCTCTCAAAGGATGCCTTATTGGGGATTCAAAAAATTTATGTTAATTTGTGTCAAAAAGGTTCACAAATTGTCCATTTTAAATTTGTTAATTTACACTTACAATCATTACTTGAAGTATATTGTCGGGGTAATTTTAGATTGGAGAGGTGTCAACAAAACCCTAATTTGAAGTGGGTTCCATGCATACCTTCATTTCGAACTGTTAATATTACTGATAACAATACATTTATAGTTGAGCACTTGTCCAAAATAACTTTGTATCCAACAATATTCTAGTTTTTAGGTAAATGAAAATGAATCTAGTTAAATTGAATGTTTTCCTATCGCTTCGCTTGAGTAGAATACAAATAAAAATAAAAATTACTCAATAAAAAATATAAATGCAAACTACTACAAAAAATATTTTTTCAATAGAAATTTATGAACGCATAAAGGAAAAAAAACTTTTAAAAATACAGTTTTTTAGCTAAGATTATCTGTGACAGTTTCACTTGATTAACTTTTTTGCTTTCTTATAAAATTATTAACAAAATAAATAAAAACCAGTTTTTTGCTTGAAATCGAACGTTTCTGGACTCCGTTTGTCAAGCGATTTTAATGCCTATTACCTACAATATAAGGTATACCAAGAACATATACATTTTTGGCTTGTAGCGTCCTCTTAAGATGACAAACTAACACAATACAAAGTCCAAAATATATTATACTGACTACAACTGATATATTATAATTAGACTGACTTCATAGGCATATAACGGAATAATTCTAACTAACAGTAATCTCGCAGGGGTAGGCAGAGAGGCCAAACAACCAAACAACTCGGTCTTGGCACACACTCCTTGCCTCATTCACATTCATACATCGTCTCATACATACTCTTCTATTGTTCTGACTCTTCACATGGCCCGACTCAAGTATCTGATTTACTTGGTCGTGCCATGTCTTCCTCGGGCGTCCCCGACTTCTGCTACCATTCACATTTTCATCGTATATTCTCCTTATACTTCTTTCTTCGCTTATTCAATCTACATGCCCAAACCATCTGAGCGTCCCTTTCTTGATCTTACTCATTACGCTTATATCAGCCTTGCACTCTTTGCGGATCTCCACATTCCTCACACGATCATACATGGTTTTACCACACATACGCCTCAGGGATCTCATTTCAACAGCATTCAATCTACTTTCATCCTTTCTTTGCCAGTTCCATGCCTCACTTCCATACATCAGGGTAGGTACCAGCACTCCATTGCGGACTGCTAACTTCGCTTCTTTGGACATTTTTTTGTTAGCGCCAACTGCGTTCATTCCTCCATGAATGGAGTTACCTGCATTTACTCTTCTTTCAATATCTCTGTCAGCCTTCCCATCTCTCTAGAATTAGAACATACTTCCTATATACACAAACTCATCCACCTGCTCCAAGTATTCCTCATTCACAACTATATTGCACACTGTTTTCGTACTCTCTCTTTCAAACACCATTACTTTAGACTTACTTACATTCATCATTAACTCATTCTTCATGTATTCTTCGTTCATCCTAGACTCGAGAGACTGTAGATCATCCATACTATTAGCAATTTTATCAATTCATTATTTTACTAAAATATTGTACAGTTTTGACCTGAACTGAAAGTTAAAAAAAGTAATATATTCGTTCGTAAAAAAAATCCACAATAAAACAGTGAGCTCTGGCGTCATGAAATTTGCTCATAATTTTCTTAATTTACTCCATAATACATAATATGTTTTTCGACTCACATCGTCATTTCTGTTACGAACTATGGGGGTCTAAAATATCTATGAAACTTTTTAAAATTGTACCTATACCTACCTATGGATGGTATATTGCGATTATTGCGAAGTACCTAACTATTAAGACCTGGTCACCAAACACAGCTAAAACCATTTCAAACAATTTTCGATTCTGGACTGTGATCTTTCACCGGGGCGATACTGAGAGTATCTAGCACTCTTATTGGCGTATTACTGGCGTATAATTTTATTTTATTTTATTTTATTTATTTTATTTATTTGGGAAAATCAACAGATTATTTACATATATAAGAATAAACTAAATAATATAGATAAAATCCAATAACAGATTTTCACTTAAAATTATAATAATAATAAAAAATATTAAAACAAGAAACTAAGGGTTCTGTACCCGTGGCCTGAGAAATTTACAAAAAATACAAAATTGTAAATAATAAATAAAAAATAATAACAGATCTAGGAACACAAATAATATACTAATAACCAGCTAAATTTCAAAAATTTAAATTTAACTGATATACTAATAACCAACTAAAATTCAAAACAAAATGTATTGTAAAATTTCAACACAGCAGCAATCAATAACACTACACAATAGCAATAATAACAATATAATAAATGTATACCTACAACTAAATTGAACACATGAGTATAAATTGGAAGGTAAGTAACTGGAAAGGATTCAAAGCAATAACATGATAACTTCAAGTAGAATATTTAAAATTATTTAATGTTAGTTATTACATATCTTTTAAAGGTTCCTAAATTACTTGAGAATATGTCCATATCATTAAAATTCTTATTAAATATACTACAGGCTCTGAATATAAACGCATTTTGTCTTATATTAGTAGAACATTTATGGAGATGAAAAAGTGATTTTTCTCTAGTTCTAACGCTCGGAACTCTAAAATTAATTTCAGACAGAAGGGGAGAACAATCAATAAAGCCATTGATAATTTTATGGAGATATATTATATCTGCGGAGTCTCTTCTAGTTTTTAATGGCTTAAGTCCATAAAGGTCCATCGAGCTGTTTACGTCAAGGTTTGAATTTAGTTTGAAATTTAAATGATGGACAAATTTTCTTTGGATGGCTTCAATGCGATTTATGTAAATATTATATTGAGGATTCCATATGGGAGAAGCGAATTCAAGATGACTGCGAACATAAGAAAAATACAATATTTTAAGTGTTATGATATTATTAAATTCTTTTCCAATACGGAATAAGAATCCTAGCATTCTAAGGGCTTTCTTAACAATCATATCAATATGAGCCTCAAATGTAAGTTTACTGTCAAGTATAACACCTAGATCACGAATTTGTGTAACTTTTTTGAGTAGTTGGCCAGCTATATGATAATTATGGTCAAACTTAATTTTATTTCTAGTGAAGGTAATTACATAACATTTAGAAGTGTTCATGTTGAGACGATTGCGGATACAATAATCATTAAGCCTATATAGATCTTCTTGTAGTTTAAAGCAGTCAATTATAGAATTAATAGGCAGGAATATTTTCATATCATCAGCGAAAAGTAGAACATTTGCATAATTAAAGCATTTTATAATGTCGTTGATGAAAATTGTAAACAGTAACGGTCCCAGGTGAGATCCTTGGGGCACACCTGAGGGTATATTTACACATAATGCTTGTACCTATCGATGTCTGAGTTAACAAATGCGTCGGGCATAACGGGTTCAATTATTCCTCTGCTGGCAAAGACCTTCATCACTGCATAAGCAACAACTTCCGCTTATAATGATGATAGTAGAAGAGTATCAATATATACTTGTCAGGTTATCTGTAATTCGGGAATGTGTGCCTTCATACATAAAAAACTATTTTTATTAATGTATTCAAAAAATGGTTTGACTGAAGATTGAACTTTCCTCCCAAGGGACTGGCTCTTAACAGCTGTGAACTTGTAAAATGTCTTTTAAAAGTTTTTTTGTATTTCGTTTGAATTTATTGTAATTAATTATTTTTGATTGAACCTTCCTCCCATGTAACTGAGGTTAACCGCGCTAACTGGGCCAAATCCCAATCGGGTAGGACCGATATTAATTTCGCTGTAATGTCATACAATTTCAGAAAAATTCGTGTATGTCAGCGTGTGTGTGCATGATTACCACAAAAAGTTGACAGAAGGCATTGTCATCGACAATGAGTGTATCTGCCGAGTTTCAGCTTGATCGGAAGTTGGCAAGTGGGTTAATTTCCGCTTCCAAGAATCCACTTCATTCATTGAAGAAATCAAAAGTGAAATTCAGATAGAAATATTTAAAAAAAATCGGTAGCAAATAAAGTAGGTGCCTACTTACAAATCACACCATTTCCCCGCAAGGGTATGCAGGTAATAATTTGGCACTAGGTATAATAATTAGCGCCGGCACGCGTCGGTACTCACTTGACCTTCTCAATGGATTAAAAATTTGGGATATTACCTGATATTAGCAATGCAAAAATAGGTAGGTACTTAATTAGGGTCCAAAAGGGACCAAAAAGGTTCATCCCACGATACTACATTTTATTTAGTTAGGATAGTTACTTCTCTAATTTACTCCCATTGTTGTTATTTATTTAGTTACAAAATTAATCCTAATTATGTAAATAAATAGGTAAGTACTTTAGCGAAACAAGGAGCGTCCAACCCTATCATAAATCACGCAATTAGCGATGAGTCGTTCATGAACGAGTCACACAATTGAGCTAGTTCTTTTTGATGAGCCTTATTAGTACGACTCCCGGTAAGTCGTTACACGACTCAATTGAACGGTTGTTCTTTTTATCAGGAGATATTTAGGGAAAAATTGCGCAATTAGAATGATTGCATCATTCTGCATTGACCATCGACATATGTCAAAAAATGCCCCATGACCTTTCATACTTACATGTACCTACCTCAAATGTGTAATTTTCTCCGTAATATTGGCACATAACCGTTTTATGGAGAACATGAATCAATAAATAAGAAGTGGTTTTCCTATGACTCTTCTTAATCACCAGTTGTCTCGAGCTCTTGACTATTATTCCGCCATCCAATTTCATAGTATAAATCTCTAAATAGTATAAAATAAAATCGATACCCGCGTCTCTCTGATGTGCGCATAGTTTTTTCTAAACTAGGCAGCGGATTTTGATAGGGTTTTCACTGTCGTTTAAAATTTTTTTTCGGAAGGTAAAACATGTCAGTCGAAAAAAATTTTGTTGGGCGCTTACATTGCTAACGCTGGCTAAACCTTATGAGATACATCAAAATAATGTACTACGGAATTGTATATCTTAAAAAGGCCTAGACAAAAGTCCTCGATGGTATATGTCTATCTCCTAAGGATAACCCCCAGCAACGCCAGTTACACATCAGCTGGTAATGTTATAAAGGCATTAAACGGACTTCACAGTGATAAAATCTCATATATTGAAGGGTATTTAAATTTAAAAACTTTATTGTTATTAATATACAAGGTGTATCAGCACGTATTCGAAAGATTTTACACAGCAATTCGTCAGCATATTTGGAGTAAAACATGTAGATGTCATTTTGCTGTCTTTCAATTAAAAACAAGAACGAAAATTCTAACATATCTCGCCACTCATCAAATCTCTACACATCGCAACGGATCACGTGATATTATCTGTCTCGTTTGTACGGTGCTGCTGGAACGAGATGGAGAGCTTATCACGTGATGCGTTAGGATGAACCCAGTGGCGACGTGTGATGGAAAAATATTTTTATGTTTTTAATTGAAAAAATGTTATCGGACAGCAAAATGATTTCGACATTCTTTACTCCGAATATGCTCGGGAAGCCTTTCGAGTGCATGCTGATACACACTGCATAATTATTTATTTATTTGTTTTATTTTCTATGTCCCTCTATAAGTGGAATATCCAAAAGGACTCAGCAATAAAGGAATGTGGTAGTGACTATCCGTAGATAAAACCTTCACGTAAATCTGAAATAAAACATTAATATTAATTAAAGGCATCGTCTATGCAATATTATTTAAACAAGTTAGTAATCGTACATAATTTGGGAGGAGGGATTGGGTACCGCCACCCCGGGAAACAAATTATTGGATTTACCCCTGCCATAGGTCACCACAAGTGGTTTTCTACGTTTGGTGACTTTGCAGGGGTGCCCGGGTTTGTCTAGGACTTGACGGCGAATTCGTTTGCCCACCTGCTGCGTGGTGGGCTCGATCTGGTTAGATTGGTCGAGGGAGACCTTTTGACCTCACCAGCCGGACTCTCTCGACCCATCGCATTGCAACGAAATGGGAGGGATGGATTCATACATCCGTTACTCCCGGACATATTGACCCCAAGGTTCCTACTCACCCCTCGTACCTTTTTACTTTTCAGAACTTTCTCTCCTTCCTTTACCTAAAAAGACCCTCTACACAGCATCCATAAATATGGCATAGGCCCTGAGAGATTTTTGTTGTGTGAGGAACTAATGTTAAAATATGTACGCTTATATGTATATATAAGGGATATGGGCCATGAATGAACACTATTAGTACGAAACAGCCATATGCGGGCGCAATTGGAACAGTCCGCTCCGGGCACCGAATTGCAAATGCGCCAAGGCGCTGATAATACCCAGTACCTAGCAGTTTAAGACATCGCCCTTGAGAATATTTTTCATAAAAATGACGCTGCACAAAAATACAAATCATTTTAATATTATTGATTACAGTGACCACCTACCTAGACTGTATACTGGGTTTGAAAAGGGGCGCCAACGTTTAACCAGTATCACAACAACCATGTTTCAAGTTTTTTTTGTGACAGCAAAGGGAGATTATGTTGCAGTTCTAAAAACATAAAAAAATATCATAATATCTTACCTCAATAAATGGATAAAGAGTCTCAACACCCTTTGCCTCAAAATATTTTCCGACTTCAAATCTGAATTTATATGTGCCCAATTGGAAGTGTTCCCTGGTGGTAAAGTCAGCGCATCTTCCATCGTCCGAGGAGACACAACTGTTCACCAGTTCCCAGGACTTGTAGAGCTTTGTATCGAGGCGGTACAGCATCACCTCGAGGCCTGCAACAGCCTTTCCCTGGGATATGTCCAAGATGTGGGTGGATATTGGTGGTCTGGGTAATGATGCCATAGTGATGGCTCTGAAATAATGAAAGATTTAAGGAAAATATTGACAAGATGGTCATTCAAAATTAAAATAACCCTTAAACTCGACAATCTGATTTAGCTTGAACCCACTGTACGATTCTGTATTAGCGATGAGTCGTTTATGAGCGAGCAGTACAATTGAGCTATCTCTTTTTGATGAGCCGCATTCGGACGACTCCCGGTGAACCATACCACGGCTCAATTGAACGGTTACTCCTTTTTTATCGTGAGATATTTTATAAAAATAGCGCCATTCAAATTAGCAAGTATTGATTGTTATTACATACTAAGAGACATGAACGGCGTCTGATAGTCTGACAACCAACCAACCAACTACCTAGCATCTTATTATCCTCGTGGTACGAGGTGGCGTACCGGTACAAAGCGTCGTACGATCATTCATATGCTGAGAGCTGGGAGCTGGGAGCCGTATCGGGGAGTCATTTCGGGAGAGTCGTTCCGTGTGAATACAGTATTCTCATTGCTCAAAGGCTCTGAGCTCATGGCTCCCGTTCAATTGAGCCGTTGTTTAATTGAGTCAACTCTTTGAGCTGTACGAAAATATTGAGCTGGTACCGTGACTCCATTCATAACCTGGACTAGACTCATGATATGAAAACATCGGAAGATTCTGTAAGTTTTTTCATCACTTTAGATAGTCTTAAGGCGATGAACTACATGATAATTTAAAATCATGTGTTTTTGGTTTGTAAATTTGGTCGCCTAGAAATGTTTCAGATGCTTTAATTAAATACTGCGAGTAGAACATATCCTGGCCTTTGAAATAATGGAGTATTTTTTAGATAAGTCTTTTTATAAGCCCAGAAAAAAATAATGTATAGGCCTATGAAAACTGCTTTAAAGTTCAAAATCTCCTACTTACGAACCCATTTTTGGTTATGGTTTTATTGTATATTGTGGCAAATTAAGTTATTTATAAAATGATCGAAAAACATTTAAATATTTGTGCCTGAACATCCACAAAATAAAATAAAAGGCACTTTTTGGCCATGTTTTTTTCTTGCATAAATCAAAACCGGTGGATAGTGTAAAGCGGGAATTTAAGCCTTATCGCCATCTACGTAAGGTGTGTTATCGATAGCGGCTCGATTCAAAATATTACACGACGTAGTGCATCGCCTTAAGACGAAAATACGAACAGATTTTCATTTTTACGAAATTGGTATTCAAATACATTATTATCCATTTCCACCGACCTAAATAGTTATTTCTTACAGTAATTATGTTGAAACGATGTGGTCCTTCAATAATCTATGCGTATAAACGAGTATGAATAATAAAAGTTTACAAATAGTTAAAAATCGAATTTGGCCGTTTTTCTTAACCTCACATTGTCACAATTAAATAATTTGCCAACTTTTCGTTACAAGGTAAGTACCTACCTACAGAAATAATATTCACCGTTTGAGAATCGTAATATTTTGTTATTTTATTTTCACTGCTACATATATATTATATAGCTGATACTGTTTGAAAACAGTAATTTTGTGTATTTTGACATTTTGACAGTTTGTATCAGTTTGTATTTCAAAATCTTTCTATGATTTTATTATTATATTTGATTCGAATTATTATTCGCATTTGTTTATGTTGATGAATAAAAGTCTTTAATTATGTAGGCACCTAATACTCATGTTGAAAGTGCGTCTACTTTTTCCTTCTGTCAATTTTGACAACATTATGAACTTTGAAATTTGTAAACCGGCTGTCATTCGGTCGCAATAACTTTTAAAAACAATAACAAACGTTTAAAAGTTAAAAACGTACAATATATACTCACATTTAATGCAGTATAGTTCTCAGAATTACTTAAAATCGCTAATTTAACAAGACAGAACCCACACAACCGCCAACCACGAGAAAATAAACTTGTTTTGTTCTTCAATTACGTACTCGGTACTTTTATAGGTTAAGTAAGTTATCTGCGTTTTTCAGATAAGAACCGCGACAGATAGTGTGATTATTTATCTTTATTTAAACGACGATAATTTATTAAAGTAAATAAGAAGAGATATTTATGCATTTGTGGTTTAGTATTACGTTTGTTTATTCAATTATTTTCTTTTTTGAATATAATATTTTTTCAACTATCTTTTCAAATTATTTATTAAATTTAAAATTATTCATTTTAATCTGTTTTTAACCTTCCAGTGGGCGCGTTGAGAAATTTCCCTTGAGCGGGCGCTTGTCGTAAATTTTACGTCATCGAGTTTTCTCCATGTAAGTGGTGTTTTCTTTATACAAATGTTAGGGAATTTCTTTAAGGATATGAAAAATCATAATAGGCAGTACTTAAAAAAAATTATTTGACTTTCTTAAAAAAAACGAAGCAACACTCTAAACATGTTAATATTTCAAAACAAAATATTTTATCAACCTATTTAGTCAGAATCAATATTCTCATCCCTACAATTGTTACAAAGCACCTCAACTGAAGAATGGTTCTTGCATGTAAAGGACTGGCAATGGCAACACTTCATTGATGCTGAGGATCTTTTCTTATCCAGTGCACATAACCGACAAACACCGCATTTTGGAAAGCTTCTGTTTTCATCTTCTATTATCGGTTCAACTGCCCGACCGTAATTCACTTTGAGAAAAGCATTTATATCTTGCGTTAAATGTTTGACATTTGATTTGACTCTAGCATAGCTCGAAGCTCGATGCTTACGACTAAGTCGTAAGAGTGGGGGAAGCGATAAGGCGTGTCTGTCGTAAATTTTACGACAGCGTGCCCGCTGGAAGGTTAAATAGTTAAGGAAAATTCTTTGATAAATATAGACAGTGTGTATATCAACTATACTAGTAATAACAGAGCTTGCCTTTTAAAGGCAGCTTCATTGATGCTAAAAATGTCGACATCCGAATTGATTCTGTTCAACAGCAAGATTGCTCTCCCCACAGGCATGACCTGCAGGCAAGTTAGTCCTACAGGCTGGGAGATAGAATAGTCTATGTTGTCGGTGACGGAGATTACCATCGGGAACATAGAAATGAATGCTCTCCATGATAGCCGAGATTTCAAACCATCCACAAATCAGTCTGAAGAAATGTGTACATCCCTTCTGACCCGTAAATGGTTCATTCCGAGTATACCCAAAAGAAAGTCATTAGGATAGAGCCACGGGTAGTAGCCATACTCCATCTTGTAGATAAAGGAATTTGAAGCTTGAATCTCTCTCTGACTTCATTGCATACCTTCGCCAAACCAAACGGAACACAATTTCAAGTCTCTGTTTGTTAAGGTACGGACGGACTATTTTATTTTATACAGGTGTATCAGGATTTCGTACCCGACAGACTGTAACAAGCGATTCCTGCGCTTATTTGGAATAAATAATAAAGATTCTCCCTGCATAACTCAGTGAAAAAAGGGGCTCCGTAATCAAACACAGTTAAGATGTTGACAGGACGATTTTTTCAACTGAACTGAAGTACACTAAGTCGGCATAGGAAAGGTAGGAATTGGGTCGGTGGGCAATAATAATATTCATAAAGTAGATCAAAAGGAAAGGTGTAGGTGGTACCAACAGTGCAATATAGTTGTGAATGAGGAATACTTGGAGCAGGTGGATGAGTTTGTGTAGTTAGGGAGTATGTTTACGAGAGATGGAAAGGCTGTAGAGATATTGAAAGAAGGGTAAATGCAGGTAACTCCATTAATGGAGGACTGAACGCAGTTAGCGCTAACAAAAAATTGTCCAAAGAAGCAAAGCTAGCAGTCCACAATGGAGTGCTGGTACCTACCCTGGTGTATGGAAATGAGGCATGGAACTGGCAGAGAAAGGATGAAAGTAGACTGAATGCTGTATAAATGAGATCCCTGAGGTGTATGTGTGGTAAAACCATGTATGATCGTGTGAGAAATGTGGAGATCCGCAAAGAGTGCAAGGCTGATGTAAGCGTAATGATTAAGATCTAGAAAGGGACGCTTAGATGGTTTGGGTATGTAGAGCGAATAAGCAAAGAAAGGAGTGTAAGGAGAATATATGATGCAAATGTGAATGGTTACAGAAGTCGGGGACGCCCGAGGAAGACATGGCACAACAAAGTGAATCAGATACTTGAATCGGGCCATGTCAAAAGTCATAATAACAGAAGAGTATGTTAATGAGGCAAGGAGTGTGTGCCAAAGTAGAGTTGTTTGGCGGTCTATCATATCTGCTTACCCCTGCGGAACAGCATGAAGGTTAGTTAGTTATTTATATATATGTCCAAGGATGATGTTGGTCTTTTAAATTTACTCTTAAATAAATACAATGTAATTATTTTAATATATTTATTTTACACTCATTACAATTAGTTATTAATACAATATTATGAAAGCACTGTTAATAATAATTTCTCGAAGCGCTTGCAGAAATCTAAGTCTAGTTTTTTTGATTAATATTAAATAGTTACATAGGTGAGTCAATACCGCTACAAAATAGGTCTCAAACCACTGAACACAAAATGTTTAGAAGTGTGATCTATACCGATTTGAAATAAAACTGACCTCGCCAATACAGATAATAAAAAATTATGCAAATACTGTAGATAAATAATATTAAACCTGTGGCACTATGGTATCCCCAATCGGAGTATGTTATGAGGCTGGCTGTTCAGATTTGGTCACCAAACACATGGCTAAAGTCATTTCAAGCAACATTTCAACTCTGAATAGTGGTATATAAGTTTCTAAGGTTTATAAATTATAAATTGCATATTCCTATACAAAACATAAATTACAATTACCTCTTGGATAAAATGTCTCTATTGAAACTTTCAGAAAGAAGAATAAGCACAGATTTAATACTGTTACAAAGAATACTACATTTTAAAATTGACTGTCCCGAATTACTTCAATGTATCAATATCCATGTTCCCAAAAAATCATGCCGACATTTCTTACCTTTTTACTTCAATAACACCAGGACACTAGCTTACCAAAATTCTCCGATTCCGAGACTTCACAATCTTTCTGATCTGGGTGATATATTTTATTTGAAAACTAATCTGTATAAATGTTGTATATTCTATCACTTTTATTCTTCTAGACACAAATAGACCTATGTACCCATATAACTTCTCCGCTTCTACTATTTTGTTTTGTTGAATCTTTTAAATTCAATTATATGCGTGAGGATTCATTTTTGCCATTATGTTTACATTCTTCTTTATTGTATTAATTTTTAAGTGTTTACTCTGATACAAAATGCTTGTATTTTTTTTTAAAGAAAAGCCCACTAGGGCGTGTAATAAATAAATAAATAAATATAGACATAGGTTATACTGGTGACTTATTAGACTGGTTAAGACTGCGGTTTGCTAAAACCCTTCAAGCCACAATAATATACAAACTTTACAGGAGACAATAAAAACAAATATTTACAATTCGTAAAACTCATTTAAAATCTTGAAGTTTGTATGAAAGCGGTTATTTGTTTTCGAAATTTTGATGTAAAATATTGCAATTCTATTTATAACTAGCTGTACCCCGCCACGCGTTGCTATGGCTCATTCTCTCTGTGCAGATAGATAAGCAATAGCGCATGTTGCTTTTACGTCCAACAGATGGCGCTACTTTTCAGTAAAAGTATGTTTGTCCAACAGAGGGCGCTGTTTTTCAAAAAAAAGCACATTTTTCCGTCTCAGGTGACATCTATCTAATACAGGTATAAAAAAACGCATGCGTATTCAAATGCAAAGTTGTGTCAAAATTTCAAAGCAATCGGTGAATATCTTTCAGAGATTTAAGATTTTTAACAAAAGAAAATTAAGGCGATGCCATACGTAGTAATGCAAAATCATGTGTTTTTGGTTTGAAAATTTGATCGCCTAGAAATGTTTCAGATGCTTTCATTAAATACTGCGAGTAGAATACATCTTGGCCTTTGCAACAATCGAGTATTTTTTAGATAAGTCTTTTTATAAGCTCAGAAAAAAATAATGTATAAGGCCTATGAAAACTGCTTTAAAGTTTAAAATCTCCTACTTACGGTTACGAACCCATTTTCGGTTATGATTTTACTGTATAATGTGGCAAATTAAGTTATTTATAAAATGATCGAAAAAAAAAAATATATTTATGCCTGAACATCCACAAAATAAAATAAAAGGCACTTTTTGGCCATGTTTTTTTCTTGCATCAAAACAGGCGGATGGTGTTAAGCGGGAATTTATACCTTATCGCCATCTACGTAAGGGTTGTTATTGATAGCGGCTCAATTTAAAATACTACACGATGTAGTGCATCGCCTTAACATTTTTATTTATGTATCGAAAGTATACTAAAAAAGTTGTTTTCAAATCTAGGCTCAGCGAATTTTTGAAACTACATAATAAATTTTTCATTAGTACAATTTTTTAAACAAACATGTGGTCTATCTTACAAAAACAAACCTGAAATGAGGCGAGAATTACTTGATAAAATATTACCGCACACAACTTCCTTCCACAATCATAGATAATAAAAACAAAGGAGATGTGCCATGAACCATTATTAACATGAAATCGTACAAGTCAAATAACAACCTCTGATTGCGAGATAGATCATATGTAGAATGAAGGTATTGATATAAGAACAGTAGCATGAAAGCGTTGCCAACATTGTTCACCCATACTACTGCAAAACGCATCTATACAAATCTCAAGTATGCCCAACAATTGATCTTGAGAGCCACCTCTGGGCTGGAGCCCCGCAATACTTGATAAACCTACTCGTTTCTGTGCAAAAGACGGCTGTCTGTCTTATTGACAACCATTGTTAACAGACCAATTGCCTGATCTAATGCACAGACGCAATGTGGGCATGCTGAGTCCATTCTACAGGTATTTTAATAAAGCCTGCTCTAAGAAGCTAGCATCATTGATCCCGGTGCACTTGAAACTTGGCGTATATGAGCGGAACACTCGTTCACAGTTGATGTTGGCTTCATGAGGCCGTTTTTTTCGACTCGTTTTTGTATGTGTTACGAGCTACCGGCATCTGTTTTTCCTCCTTCATATAATCCGAACCTCTTCAAGACCCGCATTAATAAATCCCTTCCTACTGCCCCTACCTTAACCCATCTCACAACGCTGCCCAACCGGGTGGCGATATAGTTCCCATGCCTTTACACTGTACAGACAGGGGCGTTCATGTGACGTGAACATTAAAAAAAAAATGTATGCGCAACCACGCCTCGTCTTTATTTTTATCTAAACACCAAACCATAACACTCATTGTCACTTTGATAGTAGTGCAGTTTGGTCGTAGCTCGGCGACGGTCCACTTCCATCGCACATCTCTCTTTGTTTCTATTAGCAATGGTCTCAATGAACATGTTGCAAGCATTGTTTGTGACAACTTATCAATAATCTTACAAGACTGAAATCTGAAGTGAGTTAATTCAAGCAGGCAGTGTCACAACGAGCATGTTACAAGCATTGTTTGTGACAACGGCTATAGCCATAATCCTACAAATATCTTACAAGACAGAAAAATTCAATTGAGTTACTGAAGCATGTCTCCATTTAGTGTCACAACGAGCATGTTTCAAGCATTGTTTGTGACAACGGCCATAGCCGTAATCCTAGATGCCACGGTTATTAAATATGTCAATTTAATGTCACAATGAATGCGTTAATAGAAGATCAAAAGATTGCCACAATAGCTCAATGGTTTAGAGCAGTTGCCCAGTTAGGTTAGGTTAGAAAAAATTAACTGAATCAACACAACATTAAACTTTTTTAGAAAGACAGAAATTCGCGGGTTACAAATAACCTAAAAATATTTTTTAAACTCCTACTACGATCATTATAGTGGAAAGATGTTGCTTGTGCAATGATGGACGACTTAGCGAGTCTAGGAATTGAACCCACTACGTCTGGGTGGGAAACCGACGCATTTTTCACTCAGCCACTGACAGATCTGATTAGATTGTCACTTTAGAAAATTCTACATTATGTGTACATTTAATAAGTGGTATTCTACTAGTAATGGTAATGTAAATATTACAACACTTTGATACAAAAATTCAATTAGAGGCCAAAAAAAGTTATTCCTCATTCAGTCTACACAAACTTTAAAATTCTACGCACAGATTCAGGTTGCGGTGTTTCGCAGAAATTCAAATGTAACATACAATCATCAAATGGCCAATCAGCGCCATTTTGTTTATTTTTTACATTTGAAAGGTCCCCGTTAAACGCTAATTCTAGGGCAATTTCAGCTTTTTATCAAATTGTGATCAGCTGATATGCATAACAACATGACAGTCGTGCTTTTCTGATAATCAAAATTTGTTCAAAAGCTGAAACAAACGGGATTGGCCATTATTTAACCCTCCCTTACGGTGCTAGAAAATCCCTCGAGCTCCGTTGCTGTATATTCAGTACGCAGCGTACACATTTAGAATTTTTAAGTTGGATAAAAAGTTTACATTTATAACTTACGTTAATCATTTTATCAATAGTACACACAGGCATAAGTTAAATATTACGTGTTGGTGCTGAAAACGAGGAAAAATTGGCCACGCATAAAATGCATGATACATCCGTTACAGCTGGCAGACCGCAAGCTATTGTTGACGATCACGCATCGCGGCATGGTGAACGAAACGCCTTTCTCACTGACTACCGCACCACTCTGCAAGTTAACAGCCATAGGTATATATATCAACTAAATTTTTCCCAATTTATCTAAAAAACAATTTTTTTCTGTTACATTCGATAGACACTTATACTATATTTTAATTATTTTATCTGATACATAACTGTATTGCTGAAGAACGTCTAAAATATGAACGCTGTGTTTAGTATATTTACAGAGATATTTAAATAATTAGAGACACATCACATCAGTTGACAGCACCGGCGAGGAAGGTTTAACCGGTAGGAGCCGGCAAGAATATTCAATAAATAAAAATACATTTTTTGTTAAGGCCAACATGAAAACAATACCATACTTGATAAAGTTACATTTTAATTTTTGTTTAACAAACCCAGTAGAAGTAATAACCAAAGGCAAAATGAATTAATAAGGTCGACACTCCAATTGCATTGCTTCGTGACGTGCGTAAGCACAATTCATAAACACTGAAATTGCAGGACTTCAGCTCCTAAGGGTTAGTGACAATGTTACAACCCAATCTTAAATATACTGGCAACATTGTTAATAAATTCTTTACTCAATACTTCTACTCTAGAACAATTCTTACAAGATTACTCTACACATTTCATTGCAATCTGCAATACGATTTCTACACATTTTAGGCCGGTTGAAAACATACTTGCTTCGATCTTCTTTTAGGTTAAACACTATTGTTAGTGGGTATTTCAACACCTCTGAGTAAATTGTTGATTAGCGCCATAGATTATCTGTTTCACCATCTCTGTGTGATACTACACGTCAAGTAAATGCCTGTTTTTACTGCCATGTTAATCCTATCATTGAATTTACAAAATAAAGACAAACATCCCCTGGTTACGAATAACCTGACAATATTTGACAATCTCCTACTACCACCACAGTAAACGGAAAATATTGCTTGTATTGTGATGGAGGATTAGCCAGCTGAGGAATTGAACACGCTACACCTGGGTGGAACCCAAACACGATGCCAACTCAGCCATAGGTCATTAAAGTGACTTGACGAGTATTTACTCAACAGTTTACTCAGAAGTAATGAAATACACCCTAAATTAATTAATCAATTACATTCATAGATATAAAAATAAATTATTGGGAGTTTGTTAAAAATATTATTTATATCTGTTATAATTTTTATTCTGTTAATATCTATAATGTAGCATTAAACAAAACACATTATTTAAAATTATTATGGAACAAACAATTGGTGTCTCATTTATTGACAGTTAAATGGATATCTCAAAGCTCCATAACTTGTGATGGAAATGGCACTGCAAGCTAAAAATAGTTCTTAATTAATACAGTGTATATATTAAATCAGTGATGCACAATCCATTTAGTAACGTTTACCTGTTTATCAAACTTTCACAGATCGCAGAGTATATTTTTTTTTGTGACTGGATAACTCATCAAATTGACAATTGAACACACCTTTAAAAAATGATATAAAGTCATGAAAAGTTATAAAAAAATAATTAACATTTTACACTGTTTTTGTTTCATCACTTTTCATGACTCATCACAATGACAATTCAACACACCTTAAAAAGTGATATAAAGTCTTGAAAAGTGATGAAAAAATCATTAAAATATTTAGGCTTGTTTTTGTTTCATCACTTTACATGACTCATCAAAATGACAATTCAACACACCTTTAAAAAGTGATATAAAGTCATGAAAAGTGATGAAACAAAAACAAGCTTAAATAGGTTTTAATGACTTTATATCACTTTAAAGGTGTGTAGAATTTTCATTGTGTCGAGTTATCATGGAATCATATTTTTACATTAACTCAACACAGGAAGCCCTGAGGAAATAAATTTCTTCAGGGACTATTTCATCTTTGAGGATGTTGTGTATAGAGTCTTTTTTTTTAAGAAAGGGGAGTTCTTGGAAGGAAAAGGTATGAGGGGTGGATAGGAATCCAGGAGCGACGAAAGTATGAATCCATCCCTCCCACTACGAGACCTGAACCTGAACCTCCCAAATAGATTTTGGGAACTTAGAACCATTTATTTTTCCATATATTTGGCGAGAAATCTCAAATAGGCACACTACCAACAAATCGAATTTATTTAGGACACGGGGTATTAGAGAAAGCTACAAGCCAAAAATTTGTATATTCTTGGTATACCTTATATTGTAGGTGATAAGCATTAAAATCGCTTGACAAACGGAGACTAGAAACGTTCGAATTCAAGCAAAAAACTGTTTTTTATTTATTTTGTAAATAATTTTAAAAGAAAGCAAAAAAGTTAATCAAGTGAAACTGTCAGAGATAATCTTAGCTATAATACTGTATTTTTTTTAAGTTGTTTCCTTTATGGGTTCATACATTTCTATTGAAAAAATGTTTTTTTTAGTAGTTTGCATTTATATTTTTTATGGAGTAATTTATTTTTTTATTTGTATTCTACTCAAGCGAAACGATAGTAAAACCTTCAATTTATCTAAACTTATTTTTCGGTATTCATAATGTACACCAATTCGTTGTAAAGATTAATCAAAATAATGATTTAGCATTAAGCTTCGCCTTAACAAAAAAATCGTGTTTCATATGTTTGATAGCAGGTAAGTGGGCCAACTTTAAATAAGGCAAGAAATGGGTTTGCGGGCCGTTGGTTGTGCATCTCTGTAATACAGGAACTCTAAGATATCACACAGGTATAATATATTTCATGATATTATATATAGGTTGACTATTTATTATGTGTATTTAAGAAATTTATAACATGCTGTAAAAATTGTACTTGGACCCTGCAGTTAAAACCGGGCTGTTATGGTAGGAACGAAACTGATGTATATGAGATCTTTGCACAATCACAAATTACTAGCCATAATATAATGTTAAATTGCTAAGGACAATAAAACATGTTTGTAAATATAAAACAAATTAAATGGAAGTGACTGTTATAAGCTGATAATAATACTTCTGTCGGAAAGTAAGATGGAAATGGTGCTATTAGGCACACACAAAAAACTTTTCAAATTTCTTTACGCCATACCTCACTGTTTGAGAGTTTTTGCTAAATGCGATAAAACAAGTTACATGTAAATTTCAAAACTCCATATCTCAAGACGGAAGTGAGTTGCAAGCTGAAAATACTTCTGTCAAAAGTATGGAAATGGCGCTGTTCGGCAAACAGAAAAACTTTTCAAATTTCATGATGCCAGACTCACTGTTCGAGAGGTTTGGCCACATGGGATAAAACAAGTTAAATGGAAATTTCAATGCTCCATATCTCATGACGGATGTGACTGCTGCAAGCTTAAAACACTTCTGTCTAAAAGTAAGATGGAAATGGCGCTTTTCTGCAAACAGAAAAACTTTTCAAATTTCATGATGCCAGGCCTCACAGTTCGAGAGGTTTTGCTCAACAGATAAATAGATTTCTGCTTTATAGTTAAAGTTAAAATGCGAAAGCAATAATTATTCTTTGTTGCTTAGCTACAAGATTTTTATGCATCTATTTATGCTAGCAAAAATAATTACGCTATAAATATATACATATTTTACAGCGATAAGCAATACATATTATCACAACATTTCTAAGGCTAAATTTATTCTTTAATTATTTTTCATAAGAATAAAAATATACTATTTTGGCTAGTTTTTCCGCGTAATATGGAAGAATTCAATATGTAATAATTTCTTAAGTAGATTGTGCTACAAATGTTGAATTTTATTTATTTATCATCAATATAAATTAATAACATATGAAACTACTGCATCCCTAATTGGGATATGTCATGAGCTGAAGGACGTGGTAAAGTGGAAGTACCTGACTATTCAGGTCTGGAGGTCTAGCATGGACAAGTGATAAAGCCCTATGTCAAAACGATATTGACGAAATCCCTCATCTATGGTCAGTTAGATTCTGACAGTCGATAGACAAAAGCGGCTGCTTTCAGCGCGGCATCCAAGGTGTCCATTGATGTATTATACTAGATTAGCCCTGTCTAGTTATATTCATTTTTAAAATAACGCCACGTAGCGTACGTCACAAATATGGAGATGAACTTAACAACCCAACTCTGTTTAAACTCTTTGTACAAGCGTTCAAACTCGTAAGCGAAGCCACGGAGAATTTGTTCTCAGAGGTGTTGTAATATGGACATAATTCAAATTTAAATATTTGGAACTGGGTTATTTTTGTGATTGAAAAAATGAACTTGCCCAGCATAGCTGAGAAGCAAAATAGCTTACTCTAGACCAGGGGTCTCCAAACTACGGCCCGCGGGCCGTATCCGGCCCGCCAGTGTCTTCCATCCGGCCCGCGACATCTTATGACCAGTGTCATCAAGGACCCGCGACAGCTAATGGCTAAGACCTTGCTCAGAAGGGGCGAAAACTCCGCGAATTTTTTCATGCGAATAAATAAATATGCTCGTTGGCGAGGTACTTGGCACCAATACATTGCGTCCACAAGTATCGCGCGAATATATCGAGAGGATTTTTTTGAAAAATCTTTATTTGATTCGCAATGATATCAAGGTCTGAGAAACGAGTATCAAAAATTTGTCTTTTGTCTACCCCCCCCCCCTCCCTAGGACAGAAAATATGGGTGTCTAGAAATTAAAACGGTTTTGGCACTCTGAACTCACTGGAGTAGTCAATGTGGCCCTCCGGCTGAAAAGTTTGGAGACCCCTGCTCTAGACCAACAAAAGGTTAAAACGCAATGCACAGTGCCCATTTCGCATTGCGACACAATGCGTGGGCCTTTTCATAAATGTGCACGTGAACCAAACCAAAATTGTGTTGGGGTTATTTTTAAATGATTATGCCGTGTCTAGTCTAATTTAGTCTATGAAGGTGTCAGATAAGCAGACAATATGCACAACTTTTTGGATAACGTCGTTCGTTATGCAAAATAATTCGCTAATTAATAAATGCAGGTGAACTAACTAAGCTCTTAGAACTGAAAGAAATTGTATACACAATCCATAGACTTAATTATACATCTAAGACGCGATCAATTGATTCCGTTCCAGCCTGGAGAAACAAAAGCTTTTAGTTATGACTTCATGAACTAATTAACTCCGTATTTTCGTCAAAAACTAAATTCGGACTGCCAATGTAAATTAAAGATATTATTTCAATTCAACATTGTCAATTTATTAGTATTTTTAACTTTTACCTAGCCGTCTGACGAATGAAAATACTTCCAGTGCTGCCGGCATATATGGAGATTGGTCTGGCTATCACAGCACAAACGTACTCAGAAAATTGGTAGTTACGCCTATCGATCAAATATTGTAAAGTCATCGATTTCACTATGCTAGACCCCCCGGTCACTAAGCACGGCTATTGCCATATTAAGCAACGTTTCGATTCTGAGTGGCAGTTTTTCATCCGAGCAATACTGAAAGTATCGTTCACTCTAATAATAGGATACACGGATTTGCATTGAAAATATTTTTGTTTGAAACACTATAAACTATTTTGAATTTTTATAGGATATAGGATTAAAAAACTAGCTAAGGATAGGTACATAATTTAGAGGTAGAATTTTACTGGGTTTTAAATTGAAAATTCATATGTACTTATATTAACATGAAAAAAAAGTTTAGTCATCTATTCAATACTATGTATTACCTATATATACTGACCTGAACACAGCACTCGTACAGATGCATTATGTTTGAAACTTGTCATTCGACTTCATAGAAGAATATTTTTTAGTGAAATTGAAAAAAAGTCAATGAAGCAAGGAGTGTGTCGGAGTGGATTTGTGTGGCGTTTCGCTCCCGACAATCACCCTGTATCATATTATGCCTTCTACGATAAAGCCATTAACCTTTACAACGCTGGCCTTTTCAACTTCATGAATCACATAAGCTACATACGTGTACGGCAATAGCCGCCGATGGATCATTTATGTGACGGCCGCAAAGATAAGGTTAAAATATATATATCCAGTACTCTCTCAATAATTCGCCACCCGAAAAACCTGGCAAGTTTCCAATTGCAATGGTGAAAGTGATAGATTATAGTAATACATACAAAATATGCTAAAAATGAAAATAGGTATTTCGTAAAATCACCGCTATCTTTCGTAAAGTTTTAATTTTTCGTTATTAAAAGTTAAGGTGCTGTGGGTGTGTATGAAAGTGGTAGAGAGAGAAAAATAAATGTTATTCATGAAATGGCAGATCTCGTTAATCAATGACGATAATAATTGAGAATAAGGAAGTCACTGAGTTCGTAATGGAAGGTTTGCTCGAAGAGAAGAGGAGTATGGAGGTGCTTTAATCTTCCTATGTTCCTCAATCGACACCGTGCCGGCGGAGGCTCTGGCGGTGCAAGGGGCCGGAGACGAGGGTCGGTCTCGGAAGACCATCGCAACGTAGGCTGGAGACGCAAGTGACACATGTTGGCCTCGGAATGCTGGCGTCGGGCACGGCTGGAACGCACGTGTCATCAGTAGCGATTGTAGCTCGGTTCGTGCGGCTGAGAACGAATGAGTACTTGACTGTCGGCTGGCGCTTGCACATCATTTATGTAGGCGCTCCTGCGGTGCAGTGTCTTGGAGAACGTCCCCAAAGAGTCCAAGCTTTCAAAGGGCGTTGTATTATCTCTTCACGTCTAAAAGAAGTCTGCGTAATTTGATGATCTTCTAGTAGTCGGTCTATGATTCACAGTGCAGTTGCAGGGTTGCCAGAGCGGCGAATCTGCAGCCGGGCTGTCACTGTGTCATGTTTACGCTTGCGGGAAGACACCATTTCGTTAATTAAATTTTCTTTAAATGACGCAGAACGAAATGAACAGAAACACGACAGTTTCTAGAATACAGAGAAATAACTAAAAACAACAATAATAATTAGTGTAACGATCAGCTCTAGCAAGCTACATGGCGGTAAAGAAACTGACTGCGTAACCAACCTATCAGTGTACAAAGCTAGGCACTTGAATCTAAGCACGCTGCAGACTACTGAATTTGATATACGAATACCGGCCAATTATAGAGCTTGATTTTGGGCTTTCAAGTAGTAAAAATAATGACGGTTTATAGTAGTTGTCAGATAATGGAGCGGCAGATTACTGAGAGAGTACTTGTGTTGCAAAAATTTTACATAAAACAAATAAATACCATATGTACAAAAATGCAAATGAAAAATAAGGCAAATGAAAATAAAAAAAATCATATAAATATTAGTGGACTATCATTTATTTCACTGTTTACGTTATAAATGTAATAAGACAAACTTAAAATCATGTAATTTGTCGCATTATTTACGGGTAAGCACATTTTAAATGGGATTATTACAACCTTAGATTACATAGCCGTAAAAGATGTAGCGTAAGGATGAAATTACATAACCAAAATCAGCTTCCAAGATGGCCAAATGCCACATTTATAAAATCAGACATGTTATCTAGTTAAAATTCAGAGAAATCTTCACCCTGCAGGCTGCAGTCTAGAATAACTCAGTCTAGATAAGCTCAGAATCACACTTTTTATGCTTTTACAGGAAAGTAATGAATTTTACTAAAAAAATTATAATAAATCAAAACAATGTTTTTTGAATCTCCTATTGAGAGAAGTGTTCAAAGAAGTTGATCACTGTAAACATAAATTGGTTTTATATATCCTACTCAATATTAGCGAGCTTTTAATTTAAATTAATTTAACTATTTTACATTGATTTTCACTGTATTTAAATGAAAGCATTTGGCAGCCTAAAATGGCGACCATCTTGAAAACATGACTACACAAAATGGCCGACAGTGCAGCACATCTTCTTTTGTTCTTTCCAACGCTACAATGTTCATTGTGGGATTGGCTTACTATAAAAATATTATGTATATAATATTTGTATGAATAATGTACATGGATATAAAATATATATCTTGCAAAGTTACAATGATTATATCTGTATGTTTAAGCTACAGTTATGGAAGAATAAACTAATATTGCACAAACTTGTGTACATTTACACCAACGCTGTGTACATTTACACCAACATTGTGTACATTTACACCAACATTGTGTAGATTTACACCAACATTGTGTACATTTACACCAACGTTGTGTAGATTTACACCAAAGTTGTGTACATTTACACCAACGTTGTGTACATTTACACAAACGTTGTGTACATTTAGGTTGAGGTCATTCTTCTAGACATTGGACTGCTAGTCTAAGTTACAAAGACATAAAAAAGCAAATTGGCCATACATCGATTGTCAAAAAACATGGATAAAAATTATTAATTGACAAAAATTTCAATGTATTTTACGTTAATGGGCATTTTTGTGATATTTTTTAAATATCCATGTTTTTTACAAATTCACATTTAACAATTAAATATCTTCAGTGCTTTTCCATCAATTACAATATTGAATATGATTGCTTTTAAAAACAAATTGACCCTTCATTTCCCATTCATGGGTGTTTTTGACACGGCTCAAATATGAGCCAAATGCGTACAAAGGGTTAAATTTCATAGTCTTTCCTTTACGAACATTATTAGGGCACATTTTTAGGCAACTCTTTACATATTCCAATTTTAAAATAATCCTTTAAATTCATTGCTTATTAATAAATTTAAGAAAAAAATACAATTTAGGTAAAACACTGTTTTTCAAATTTAATTTTCTTTTAGGCATTGGCAACTTTGAAATTCTTTTAATATTTTCTTATATATTAAGGTACTCCATCCGTAACTAATTTTAAGGCAAGCATTTCACAGATTAGTAAGAACATTTACTTTTAAAAATTGATAACTTTTGAAAAGGTTCTACATTTTTTATCACCATTTTTAGACTCTTGTCAATATTTTGACTATATAATATATTTTTAAAGCAAAAGCTAGTACAGTAAAGAATTTTATAAAATAATAAAAGAGTTTAAAGTCGAAAAAATGATTGTTTAGTCTTTAATATTAGGTAAGTTTTTTTGTATTAAAAATACTCATTAATGATAGAACGTCCAGCGTCCTGCCAGCAGGACTTTACGTACTACCGGTAGGACGTAAGTTTTTTGTTTATATGCGGCTTTGTAGGCCTGCTAGCAGGATGCCGTTAACTGCATTGCATAGTGCGTCTCTTTCTGATTCAGCGAGTTTTTGAATCGTATTTCTGCGATCAGTCTGGCCAAAATGGCGGCGAGTATAAGACGTGGGGTCCGCGTTCGCGTCAAAGCCACGTATTTCGACGAAAATGATGGCCTAAACACATGGAGTCGCAAACATTTTGGTGATAATTACGACATTAGTTATTGTTGGGGCACTGTAAAAAAGTTAGAAAACAATTATGCAAGGGTATATTGGGAAATTGACAAAAAAATATCAACCGTGCCCGTTGGAGTTCTAATTGCTGAAACCGAAAATGACAATTTAGTGGAAGCAAATACAAATGAAGAACATTGTAAGTACAAACTTTCTTATTTTATTCATAGGCTTACGTTTATAGTAAGCCTAGTATATTCCCATAGAAAAAATAGTACTTGGAGGTTGCTTGTTCGTTTCCATTATTTACGTGATTGACAATTTTTTTTTGACAGGCACAACATAAATTAACTTTGCTAAGTTTGACTTGTATGGGTATGTATGCGTATGTATTTGCGTGTCTGTGTGTGTGGGCGCGTGCTTGCCTGTGTGTCTGTGCCTGGGTGTGTGTGTATTAAAAATATTTTTATTATTTTTTAACTGATAAACTTTATTAATGTTTATAAGACAAGGTTTTTATGCATATCACAAAGGATTACAAATTATTATAAGCAATAATTATTAGCCAGAAACACCCATACAAATTGAAAAAATCTTCCGAGAAGATATAATAACTGCCGACGACGAAAAATAATAATATTTGACAATTCTAAGTATTCACCAATAAAATGTAGACATAATTTGTCGCGACGCTATCTAGTGGGGAATTTAGCAAGTAAAATTGCCTTCCCTACTATAATAAAGTATGTTGTTCTTAGGTGAAATAATAAAATAAGCAATAGTTGTTGAACGAAATATTTCTAATACATATTGAATAATTTGACGGGACAGGAGATAGGCCGGCGTAGCTCAATGGATCGATCACCTGACCGGAAATCAGGAGGGTGTGAGTACCGTCGCGACGCGTCGGCGGTTATTATTTCTTCTCGGAAGATTTTTTCAATTTGTATGGGTGTTTCTGGCTAATAATTATTGCTTATATTTATTTGGAAAATAATTTTAAGTTTAAATATATTGAGTACCTACACCCCTTTGCGTCTGTTGATCACTAATAATGGATTTTTTTTCAGCATCGTCTGAATCGGGTTCTTCTTCTTCGAGCGAAGATGACGAGACAAGTATTTCAGTACATCCGAATTCAAGTACAAGCAACGTAAATTCTGCTCGAAATACAACAGTTGCAAAGGGTGTTACCTGGACTTTTCATGAAGCAATACGTGTCGATCAACGACAACAAGGCTATTTCAAAGCTACCTTGCTAGTACCATTGGGGCCCGCACGAAGTATCAAGGATGCATTTTTCATGATATTTCCGAGAGAGAAGCTTAGTTACATAGTCCATTGCACCAACTATTCGTTTCCAGCAAGACAAAAACTGTTGAACGAGAAGGAATTATTAACTGTTTTTGGCATATTATATGCTATGACTCTTCAAGAACTTCCAGATCGACGATCCTATTGGAATACCACCTCTGATGGAATATATCCCCCTGCAAATTTTGGACAAAGATTTGGTATGAGCCGCCAAAGATTTGAGATCATTCTCATGGCATTGCGCTTCACACAATCCTCAGACCTTGATTTTTCTGATAAATGGCGTAACACTAGAACATTAGTAACGATGGTGAATGATAAACTAAAAGATACCATCCATCCTGGGTCAAAAATAACTGTAGATGAATCCATGTTCGCCTGGTATGGAAGGGGTGCGTACTTCAAAAACGGAATGCCAGCAGTTATGAAGATTAAAAGAAAACCAAAAGGAGTCGGTTGTGAAGTAAAAACAGCGTGTGATAGTGACACAAACATTATGATCAGAATGGAAATTAATGAGGGCAAAGAAGCAATGAGTACGAAGAAATGGCAAAGAGAATTTGGCGCAGGAACTGCAACTACTTTGAGATTGACAGAGCCATGGTATGGTTCTGGCAGAGTTATAGTTGGTGACTCTTGGTTTGCTTCAGTCAAAACAGCTGTGGAGTTATTCAAAGTTGGATTGTATTTTATTGGACTGGTAAAGACAGCACATAGTTTCTATCCTGTGTCTGAGATGGCAGCTCAGTGTCCTACGCATAAGGGGGCATCTGTTGTGAGTACAGCAGAAAAAGACTCTGTGCAGCTCACTGCCTGTGCCTGGAGAGACAAAAAGATTCATACATTTGTAGCCACTTGCGAAACGACACTGCCTGGCCTGCCATCACGCAAAAGAAGGTGGGACGATGAAGGAAATTTATTTTACCGAGAAGTCGATCGGCCTAAATTAGTCCAGCAATATTTTGACGGGGCTGCGGCTATCGATATTCACAATCACATTAGGCAGGATGGATTGGCATTGGAGAAAGCTTGGGGCACACAAAAATGGGAACATAGAATATATGCCTCAGTTCTGGGCATTATAGAAACGAATGCGTATTTGGTTTTTAATAATTTCTTTCGCTCCGAACATGATCAGGTGTCTCACAGGTGGTTTACTACCAACCTGGTATTAGCTCTAACTATTAATGACGATGATAACCTACAAGAGAATGAGCCGCCACCACACGAGAACATCGCTCACAGCGGAGAACACATTCTTGAGGCCCTGTCAAAATCAGATGACAGAAAGAGAGTTCAACGCAAATGTATAGTTTGCTCCAGAGTCAACAAAAAACAGCAGAAGGCGAGCTTTTTTTGCAAGACATGTGGTCCGCGATGTGTTTTATGCTCTCCACAGACAGGAAGAAACTGCTTCACCTACCATATCGCGAATGGAATTCCAGCATAATCCTTTTTTTAATTTTCTCAAAGTAAATACAATTTTCACTTACGTTTTTTTTTCTTCATTTTCTTGTTTATTTTCTACCCTGTTATATTAATAAGCGCCCATGTCTTATTTTATTATACCTTTTTTTAATTTTCTCAAAATAAATACAATTTTCACTTTCGTTTTTTTTTTCATTTTCTTGTTTATTTTCTACCCTGTTATGTTAATAAGCGCCCATATCTAATTTTATTAAATAAAATACAGAAAGTTTGTCACCTCTGCCTATTTTTAACATGCATAAAAGTCGAGTACTGCTAGAAGGACAGCCTCTTATATTCATACAAAAACCGCAAAAAATTGCGTACTGCTGGCAGGACGCACACTCGTCGAATTGTCCTTCCGGAAGCTCCTTCCGGCAGGACAAGGGTTTGGACGTTCTATCATTAAACATATTTTAAAGACGATAAAAAAATCGGCATGAAATAAACACGTTTACGAATAATGAAAGAAGTATCCACGTTTCGTTACGATATAAAAAAATTAACCCCTCACATGCCAACGTTAAAAAATAATTTTTAACATTGGCGCTCAGGGGTCAAATTTATTTTTAACAATAATTTTTGAATTAATGAAATATAATAATGAATAAGTAGTAAAATAAATAAATGTTTTAAATTGATTTTGATTATGTTCGAAAATATATCCTTAATATATATTTTTTTTCAATAATAATTTATTAAATAATTTAAAGTAAACAACTGATAACAATATTAATTTTAATAAAATTAACAACCAAACAAACAAATTTTTAATAATTATTAATTTTTAAAATCAAAACGAGATTTAGAATTTTTAATAAAAATGTCAATAAAGTTAGGAATCTGTTGAATATCAAACACAATTTTTACCAACGAAGTAAAAAAAAGTTAGACGATTCAAAATGGAACAAAATGGCGACGAAATAAAAAAATCATCACTTATAAATCTAATCATTAAATTAAACTAAATGATTCGTTAAACGCATATAAAATATTTAAATTAGATATTTGAAAATGACATAATTTTTTGTTTTTACATTGATCCATTTCGATGGCATGAAAAATTCTATTTGTCAAATAGCATAAATTTCACTTGCACTAGAAAGTAGTAGTAAAATATCTTATAAAAAAAATATTATTGCAAACAGAAAGACATCAATAGAGTAACATAATTAGAGGTTTTAATACTTCTGTTTATCAGGCATGAGAAAAAAATACCATATGAATCAAATCAATTGGACAAGCGAATTAATCAAATGAATCAATTCAGTATAAATGACGACGTACAATCGATTAATTTCGTCCTTAAAACTTATCACACAACAACACAAATCAATGTGTGGGATCAGTTGAAATCAGCCGTGTTTGGCGAACATCGAGAATAATACGAAAAACAAAGTTATAATACGTCCATCTGTTGCATTTAGCGAACTTTTGACAGAATACAAGCCTTACCAAATTAAGTGATTCAATCGATATGATGAATCGCACAACTGAATTGATTCAATTAACATGACGAATCACACTGAATTGATTCAATTGAAGTGGAAAATCGCATTGAATTCATTCAATCCGTATGATGAATCACACTGAATTGATTCAATCCGTACAATGAATCACACTGAATTGATTCACAAGTACGAATCAATCTGTCCAAATCGAACAGCTACAATATGAATAACACTATAAAAAATCTCCATCATTACAAAAATTCTAGAGTGGGTTTTGCAAGTCTACAACTCAATTCTCTTCATTAGTTAGGTTAGGTTACTCTATGTTTTCATTCCTTGTATCTAATGCACTGATGTGGTGTTTTTTAGTAAAATTGTGTGACTCGGTTCTGTTTTTTTACATCTGGTACCAGGGGGATCTCCTGACCCAACGGAGTTGGTATCCTCCTTGGTCAGTCCTTATTTTGATGGAGGCACCTTCTGCGGCCTTGACTGTCTCCTTAACCTGGTGAAGAGAAGACATAAATAGTGAAAACAACGGTTATAATAATTATGAAAGAAGGAAAAATAACCAAAAGATTAGGTTATCGTAGCCAATTGGTCCAAAACTAGTGGTTATTAAAAATTTTTTGTGTGAATACCCCATAATAGTACGAACTGCTGCCAACTGTCAGGAGCCAGTGGGTCTACGGCAACCCTAATCAGGATGTATTGTGAGACTGAATAAGTTTTTTACTATCTTCCTTTTTTGTAACAAATAGATATAATGATATCCTCACTGGAATCTCCCGTACTGAGGATTTCATTCAGATATTATTAAAATTTTGTAGTATGGATAATATATAGTAATTATAAATACATTAAATAGTGTTTTTTTTTTAATAATTATAAATATATTACAAGGCATTTTTTTGTTCAGTTGAGTGGTTTCTGTTTCAGTCTGTATTTGGTTTCAGTATATCTTCTATTTCTGATCTCCCTATGTTTTGAATCCAGCTTTTTATTTGAGATTTAAATGTTAAAATATTGTTGTGAGTTTTGAATGAGAGTGGGGACATTGGTTGATTGATTGGGTTGAGAACTTATGACTAGTTTGTATTTTCTGGTGGTTTGGCAAGTTTGGTTCCACGGCGGATTGGGACACTGTCAGCACAGAAAATAGACCAAGTTGAAAGGAAGATTTGTAAGGTGGCAAAAACCGACGCTATTTGGTGCCGCAAGGCGCCCGAGGCAATCGGTCTAGCCGACTTTCAAGTTGGCTTTAAGGATCTAACTGAGACTTGCGATTGTTGCGAACATTAACAAATATTTGCGATTAGCCTGATTCTCTGGCGGATTAACAAGATCGGTTCCACGGCGGATTGGGACACTGTTAACACAGAGAATAGGCAAAATCTAAAGGAAGACCTGAATGGTGACAAACCGACGCTAACTGGAGCCGTAAGGCGCTAGGTGCAATCGGTCACTGCCGACATTCAGATCGGCCCAAATTATAATCTTACTGCATTTATTTCAGAAATCCCCCCTACCCCTCCCACGTACGGCAAAATACTCATAATATCGATAAAATGACCGGTCACGCTAAGAGAGCCTTTTTGGACGCCACAATCAAGGAGCGCAGGAACAAATGCTCTAAGAACCTACCGATGGAATTCCCGGAGGGAGCTACCGGATATAGGATCAATATACTGACAAACAGGCCAGAATTTACATTTGCAACGTCGAGGGCCACTAGCGCCGGATCACGTTCACCGTCAAGGCCCGGCACCAGCGCCGCCTCAGGATCACCGTCGAAGTCCGGCACCAGCGCCGGATCTCAAGCATCAAGACCAACGTCACCAATGGAGGTTCAATGGACCAGGGCTACGTCCTCCAAGCGCCCTCATTCGCTTCCAAAGCCCGTATTTCGGCTGGTGCACCCGAACAAGTACGAAACGCTACACGAGGTAAGCGAGCCGAGCCATGAGACAGCGCCGCCAGCCCAAAAGAGACGCCCGACGCCACCAGGACCAGTGGCGTCCACCAGCCGTGAGCAAACAACAACGAGCACACTCAGAAAGAGTACTCGAGTACCCCCAATTATCATGACAATTGGATCCATGACGCATGGACAAATTACCAACGAAGTTCAGAAGCATATAGGAAATGCAAACTTCAACTTCCGCTACAACAAAGGTGGCAAAATTAGCGTTGTGGTGAGCTCCGTAGAAGCCCACAAACAGCTGTCAACAGCCGTCATCAGGGGACTTCCGGATATGACTTCAGACGAAATTATGGAAGACCTGGAGGCCCAAGGCTTCCCTGCAAGGACAGTCGTCAGAATGACCACCCCGGGATTGGAATACCCGCTATACCTGGCCCACTTTGGCCAGGAAACAAATATGGGCCACCTGAGAGCCGCAGTGGTCTACCTGTGCCATTGCAGGATCTCAATGCGTAAATACCGGAGCAACCACCTCCAATACGGCACACAGTGCCACAGGTGCCAAAATTTCGGACATGGGTCCAGAAATTGCGCCCACGTAGCCCGCTGCGTAAAATGTGAAGGAGCTCACGCCACACCGGAGTGCCCCAAAACGAATAGAGAAGAGCCGGCCGTCTGCTGCAATTGCGGTGGAGCACATCCCGCTAACTACAGTGAATGCCCCAACAGGGTGGCATATGTAGCTGCTCTCCAACGCAGACAGGAGTACACCAACGCCCAGAGGCGCAAAGAGGCAGAGCCTCGTGTACAGATCCCCTCGGCCCGAGTAGACGGCCGGTCCTGGGCCGACGTAGCGGGCCGAAACAACCACCAGCAACAGGCTCCTGAACCTCAAGAACCACGAAGGGCCCCACCGCCCACACCGGAACAACGCCAAGCGCCTCACACACAACGCCAAGCGCCAAACACCGGAAACTCCTCTGATGACGAGGACATAATGTCATTACTCCGCAACCTCATCAGAGTACGTGGAAGACTGGCTTCTTGCTCATCCAAAGAGGAAAAGCTGATCATTCTCATGGAACTTCTCACCGACACCATCAATGGATAAAGAGGGCCCAGAGGTAAAAATCCTAATGTGGAATGCTTGGAGCATCCGAGCCAAGATAGAGGAATTAACTGAGCTCACAAGCAGCTTACAGACTGACATTATTCTACTTTGCGAAACGTACCTCAAAGAAGATGACCGACTCAGAGTGCCAGGATTCGACGTACACAGAAATGACAGATCCTCTACAACATCGACTCGTAAAGGAGGCGGAACTGCTATACTCACTCGCCAGGGTCTCCGGATAACGAGGATACCCACGCCAGTACTAGAGAATATGGAAGCCACCGTAATCAGGATGGAGATAAATAACCAGATGCACACTATTGTCTCGGCGTACTGCCCTTCAAACAAAAAAAACATCACGAGAGGCGATCTTAACAAACTACTGGCACTAGGTACGAGAGTACTCATAGCAGGTGATCTAAACTCCAAACATAGGTACTGGAATAATTTCAGAGCAAATAAGAACGGCAAAATCCTATATAATCACATGGAAAATCACGAATATAGATTACTCGCACCGGACAGGCCAACACGTTACGATAAAAGAAGCAAATATCCTGCAACTCTCGACATTGCACTGGCAAAAAATATTATAAATATTTCTCCCCTGATTACACAGGATAAACTAACTTCCGACCACCTACCTGTGAGCTTTTCGATAGGCGGAAGTCACGTGAGAATAACAAGGACTCAACTCGATTACAAAAACGCCGATTGGAATGGGTTCAAGAAATTTATTAATGAAAAAATTTATCTAACATCCGAGACACTATCAACTACGGAGGGCATAGAAAAAGCCGTGTCAATCCTCACAAAATGTATTCAAGAAGCTCGAGATAAATTCATCAAGAATAAGAAAATTAAACCCTTCCAAGTAGAGCTCACACCTCACATAAAATTCCTGATCACAGAAAAAAATAGACTACGCAGGATTTACCACAATACCCGAGAGGCATGCTTCAAAGTAGCAGTAAATTCTCTCGGAAGGGAAATAAAGGAAGAAATTGCAACGTTGAAAAATACTCTGTGGTCAAAGAAAGTCGAATCTCTCAGTACTCAGGACAACTCAATATGGCGAATGTCCAAGGCCCTGCGACATCAAGATAACAGCATCCCGCCCCTGAAGTGGCCAAACTCTCCGGTCCTGGCACTCTCAGATGAGGAAAAAGCAAATTTATTGGCAGACGGATTCGAAAAAGCATTTTCAACAACAGACGGGATGGAAGACCCGGAAACAAACATCCTGGTGGCAGAAACGGTAGAAGAACTGAACCAAAAAACGCAGACCGATACGGAGGATATAAAACTTTGCACCCCGAGAGAAGTGGCCCTTATCATAAAGTGCCTCAAACCAAACAAGGCCCCAGGCGAAGATCAAATAAATAATATCCTGCTAAAACACCTACCGCAGAGAGCAATAATTTATATTGTAAAAATATTCAACGCCTGCCTTCTACTCGGCCACTTCCCGACATCATGGAAAAATGCGTCAGTCCTACCGTTTCACAAGCCAAACAAAGATCGATCGAATCCGTCAAATTATCGACCTATCAGCTTATTACCAACACTGAGCAAAGTCCTTGAGCAAATCGTCCTAAACAGGTACCTACCTCACCACGAGCAAAATAAGACCCTTCCTGACGAACAATTCGGTTTTCGAAAAAAGCATTCTACAACCCACCAACTTACGCGAGTCGCAGAACAAATTATTAGAGGATTCAATAATAAACGATACACCGTAATGGCGCTATTGGACCTCGAAAAAGCCTTTGACACGGTGTGGATAGAAGGCCTCATATACAAAATGTACATTACCAACACGCCAACTTACATCATAAGAATTGCGCAATCGTACCTAGAAAACCGAACCTTCACAGTCAAAGTGGGCGATGCTACATCAACAAGACGAAATATACCTAAAGGAGTCCCGCAGGGAAGTTTACTCGGACCGCACTTTTTCAATCTGTATACCTACGATATACCTCCGCTAAATGAGAAATGTAACAAGGCAATTTATGCGGACGATGTGGGAGTCTACGCTACCTCAAGAAAGCCTGAAATGGCCGTGAAATACGTACAGAGAGGCCTCGACACGCTCACCGAATACTACAAAAAATGGCGGCTGAAACTAAACGAGACTAAAACTGAAGCGATAACATTCACGCGAAAACTCAAAAATAACATCCCGCAAGCCAAAATTCTCATGGGTGGAAAGCAACTAGATTGGAAATCCGAAGTCAAGTACCTGGGACTCACAATGGACTCAAAACTAAATTGGAAAGCTCACATCGCCATAGCGACGGCGAAAACACAAAAAGCAATAGGATCGATAAGCCCAATATTCAACAGAAAGAGCTCGCTAGCTAAAAGGAAGAAAATTCATCTGTACCTCAGCCTAATACGCCCTGCGCTAACATACGCTTTACCGGTTTGGAGTAACATTGCACACACTACATTCAACAAACTTCAAGTTACTCAAAACAAATGCATAAAAATCGCCTACAACACACCACGATACACAAACCTAAAAAGAATACACGAACGAGAAGATATACCTACATTACAGGAGCACGCATACCAACTCACATCACGATTCTACAACACTCTGAACCCGGATAATCCATTAATTAAAGCGCTGGGTAATTATAACTCGCCAGCGGATCTCGCATTTAACTACAAACATAGGATGCCCAAACACCTAATCATGAAGTTCCATGAGAATGATGACAGCGCCAGTGAAGAATTAGAAGAAGAAGATGATAATTATTAGCGCAACGTATCCTTTTTAACATAACAAAATGTTTTTATCCCACACGTTTTTTCCCTCAAATGCTTTTTCTCACCGCAGGTAGATGTACAGACCACCGAAGTGAAAAGGACGCAGCCAAATTATGAAAAAATGAAATATTTACATTCAGTAATTCACAAAGGTAAAACAGCGTAAAAAGTTCAGAACTTATTGTTTTTCTTTTTCTTGTCATTTGTATGAGGTTTTTTATCCAGTTAAGAATTTTTCCTCATAAAACTCATTAATGTAATATAAAATCAGTCAAGTAAATACAACCATCAGATGGTAATAGTAATAAGGCCAAATGAGCCGCAGTACTAGTCAGCTAGAAACATGAAGGGTATTGTTATAAGCCCTAGCTAGTTAGAGGATTACGAAAGAATCCATAAAATCAAAAAAAAAAAAAAGGGATTTTGTCGTAGAGTTTAGCACCATAGTATAGAAAGCTTTTTTGCCCAAATGTTGTATGTTTTAGTTGCTTGTTGGATATGTTTTTGACCTTGAGATCTAGTGTTTCTAATATCCGTGTTAGTTGATATTTCTTGTGTTTTGTATTTATGAATATAAAGGAGTATTGTTTTAGAATAGAGTTGTTATTTAATTGACACAATGTTAAGTTTTTTGAAGAGTTTGTCAGTGCAAGTTCTTACGGGGACTTTCTTGGGAGTGAGAATGAGAAAAGGAAGTATATATCTGGCTATCAGATCTGTATTTAATTTTATAAAAGAGTCAAGAGACTAATAAAAATGAACTTACGCTTTGCATCAAGTTTTGTGCGTTTCCAACCAGCATCTCAGTTGCTTCCTGGTCCTCTTCACTTCCTACAAATACAGAATAATAAATGTTAATAAAACATACAAAATAAAAATAATATATTACTCCCTACAGCAAGTAAATCAATGACAGAAAACCATTGATGTATTATACTAGATTAGCCCTGTCTAGTTAAATTAATTTTAAAAATAACGCCACGTAGCGTACGTCACAAACATGGAGATGAACTTAACAACCCAACTCTGTTTAAACTCCTTGTACAAGCGTTCAAACTCGTAAGCGAAACCACGGAGAATTTGTTGTCAGAGGTGTTGTAATATGGACATAATTCAAATTTAAATATTTGGAACTGGGTTATTTTTGTGATTGAAAAAATGAACTTGCCCAGCATAGCTGAGAAGCAAAATAGCTTACTCTAGACCAACAAAAGGTAAAACGCAATGCACAGTGCCCATTTCGCATTGCGACACAATGCGTGGGCCTTTTCATAAATGTGCATGTGAACCAAACCAAAATTGTGTTGGGGTTATTTTTAAATGATTATGCCGTGTCTAGTCTAATTTAGTCTATGCAGAAAACATATCTTTGTGGATAGTGCAATTTTGCCAAAATTTGTACATGATTTATCATTTTTATACTCTCCATTTTGTTACTTTTAGGTATGTAGGTACTCCCCAATGTCAGACAGGGTCAGGTAATTGGGTGGAGGAATGCAGGAACAAATGTTAAAGGGAGACGCATATAGTTGCGTCAACAGGATTTTTTTTATCATTTTTATACTCTCCATTTTGTTACTTTTAGGTATTTAGGTACTCCCCACTGTCAGACAGGGGCAGGTAATTGGTTGGAGGAATGCAGGAACAAATGTTAAAGAGAGATGCATATAGTTGGGTCAACAACATGTTTTTATCATTTTCTTTCCTTTTCGTTTCTTTGACATTTTATTTGTAAGTTTCCACCAATACCAGATTACTAGAAGTCGGGATTTTTTTTTCAGTGCAGAAAATCTGAGACTAATGTTAAACTTAATTTTTTTCAATGTTGGTCCAAATTTGTGTAAATCTGTATATTTTCAAAAAATATATTATGCAAGCCATTTAAGACACCACAAAATAAATCTTACAAACCTTAAATTAAATACGAAATCAGACTTTGTTTAATTGAATACAGAAATGGGACGTGGTAAAAAACACACTTCTTTTTGATATAAATAATTAATTAAAAATTTATACAGGTACAATAGTTGTATTTAACTGACTAAATAAAGTAAATTAATCAATTTTCATATAAAAAACATATAAATTTTCAACATTGTACAATATGTAACGATGGAAAAACCGATCAAAATAGTGGGACATGACAAAAATGCAATGTACAAACTTTGGCGAAAATGCTTATGTACTTTATCACAAATTAAAACCTTTCCAGTAGATTCTTTAAATGTAAACATAATTTACAAGTATTTTGTAGTAATTCACTACTAAAAACATGAAACCCTTTTTTGTATTGTCACGAAGCAGATCTCTCAAGCGCATTTTAAAAACCCCGCGAAACTAAAATTAAACGTAGATCCTTGGCAACACAAAGCCGCATGCGCACATCTCACTGCGCAAGCAACGCCAAACACCAACGGCTTTCTGCAGCCGCCAGCGGCATAGACTAAATTAGACTAGACACGGCATATTCATTTAAAAATAACCCCAACACAATTTTGGTTTGGTTCACATGCACATTTATGAAAAGGCCCACGCATTGTGTCGCAATGCGAAATGGTCACTGTGCATTGCGTTTTACCTTTTGTTGGTCTAGATCTAGAGTAAGCTATTTTGCTTATCAGCTATGATGGGCAAGTTCATTTTTTCAATCACAAAAATAACCCACTTCCAAATATTTAAATTTGAATTATGTCCATATTACAACACCTCTGACAACAAATTCTCCGTGGTTTCGCTTACGAGTTTGAACGCTTGTACAAGGAGTTTAAACAGAGTTGGGTTGTTAAGTTCATCTCTATATTTGTGACGTACGCTACGTGGCGTTATTTTTAAAATGAATTTAACTAGACAGGGCTAATCTAGTATAATACATCAATGGCCAGCAGCCATCACCCGGAATCTAGCTTTGGTCTTGACAACATGTGTGTGTGGTTTGCTACAAAACCGGTCTCGGACGCGAAGTGCACGCCACATTATTGAAGCCTGGCACGCGCACGTTTTGCGCGTGTGGACGAGCACCACCTTGGTAACTACTCCACCATGATTGTGAGTAACACCTCCATGGTCTCACAACTCCTGCATCTCCCGAGACAGCTCATGTAAGCGTATTACTTAACCTTTGCCCCATCATGTGCCTTCTTTTAATGTCTGTTAAACACGCCTGCCAGCCAGTGCAAATACGAGAGAGATTGTTCAATTCAACCAGCCAGGAAATAATTTAGAATGTATACTGTGTCCCCATTTGTGTTATACAATGTACCTGTTGACTGTAAATACACCCATTTATCATTCCCATAGGAGTTTAATTTGACGAGAGAAGTGAAGTCTAGATTGTTGAAAGTCCCCCGTGTAAAGGCATTCTTGCCGACCCTAACCTGAATGATTTGATTCTCATGATTCTACACTGAGCTCCAAGCCTAACAATGACGCCCTACATGGTTCCTAACACAGGCGCCCCACGCCAATTCCTAACACTGGCGCATAACTCGACACACCAACCTTTTTTACACAACTAGTAATAATACAAACGCTGCAGCCAATTCCCCTATTTCTCGCATCCTTCAAACATTCAACTCAATTCAAACAAGCACAAATACCGATATATTTTTTGATTCTCTCCCTCTATTTAAGAAAAACTTTTTTAGCACACTGAATTCGCCCACATAACACATACAACCACACACAGACACACATGCACACGTACACACACACACAAACACTCACACACACCTCTCTCCTTCCCCAGCACACTAATTTAACTTAACTTAAAAATGTAACTTAACCGTAAAATGTATAATATACCTCATATGCATATATGTCAGCGACATGTCATTGGTACCAATTATTGTACTAACTTTTATAATTTTGTAACTATTGTCATCTATGTAATTATGTACTGTTTGTTTCTGCAATAAACAAAAATAAAATAAAAATAACGTGGGGAGCTCCAAACACAACACTGGCGCTCTACGTAATTCTCTACACTTCCAACAGTATGAATCGTAAATAATTTTTGATAATTTTGTTAGTCACCACTACAATTAAAGTAAAGTCTTAAAAATGACAGTCGCTTTCAGCAAACAAAACTGAGTGATCCAGTGAAACAATAAGTAATAACTTACACTCAGTGAAAGAAGTTTTAACATTAAGTGTAGCTCCCTGACAAAAATAGACTGGTACTTGACACTGAAATTATGCATTTAATTATCAATGTAGAAATCGCCCAGTTTGAATGGCGAAAGCAGCTGTATATCTATAACATTAAACATTCCTAATCTAACAATTATATATACATATAATACTATTCTAAAACAATTTTCATTGGTATGAAGTGTACATGACATTTGGTTAAATTGGTGCAATGCAATAAGCGCAGAATTCACCAACGGACATTCGAGCGGCGAATTATGATGTCTCATGCTCGTCGACTGTGAATAGCTTCATGCTCGGCGATCCGTTACGACGGACAGACGGACTGCGGAGCGATGGACTGAGTAGATCTGTCCGTCGCAGGACTACAAGGGCGGATCTGTCCACTTAGCAGATCCGTGTTCAACTCAAAATCAATGTAAACAACAAAAAATAGGAAATAAATTCCAACTTTTAAATTTAATTATTACCTAATATTTTTACATATATGTGTTAACTTTGTTTCTTGTGCAGTCAAAGAGTTAAACTTTCGAGGAATTGCTGTTACATGAATTTATTTTTTGTGATGTATTCAATTTTGTTTTTGAGTTGACGTGCTTTACAAGAGACCTAGATGAGTCTAATGGTGCCGATGGGGTGACTTAGACACCAAAGTAAAATACAATACCTCTGTATTCCGGCATACCCACTGAGCAAGGCAGCGGAAAAACATAGAAAAAATATAATCATTGCTTAAAAACTATATTAATAGATACAGTATAATATCGTGGGGGTAATTACTACAACTGGATGATTCCGAAATGAGCTGTTTCTAGTTACAAACAAAACCATACATTTATTTCCTCACTTGCGTATGCCGAAACACATTATGTATTTGTGGCATAGATGGGGGTATAAGTATGCCAAAAACACATATTTTACGTTTGTTGTATACAGGGTGTATCGGCACGTACCCGAAAAACTTTAACCAACTATTCCTTGGCACATTTGGAGTAAAAAATGTTATGGGCACTTTGCTGTCCGGTAGCATTTTTTTTTCAATTAAAAACAAAAAAATTAAAAATTTCCACACTACATCACTGTCATTGGCATTTCTTTTCGTGTTCAACAGCTGTTATAAGCAAGTATGTCGAAAAGCGTCTTCGCTCTTTCGCACACACTAAATAATAATAGTTAAAAATGAGACGAATAGTGCCGTGCCATTTCGTTGTGATTGTAAAAGCGCGCCAATATAGGTACACACGTACATTATTCAACGGAATTCGAATAAAATATTGCCAGATGGGTTTTCAAACTTTGACAAAGGATAAAACAGTGGTGACATGTGGTGAAAATATGAATAGTAAATTTTTTATTAAAAAAAAACGTTACCGGACAGCAAAGTGCACATAAGATTTTTTACTCCAAATATGCTAAGGAATAGCTGGTTAAAGTTTGTCGGGTACGTGCCGATACACCGTGTATACAGACGAGGAAATAAAGATATGGTTTGAAACTTATTTTTAAACAACACTAATCATATGATTACTGGTTTATCAATAATCATAATTGACAAAGTAATAATTGCTGAATCCCTAATCTGGTTTACGATTCGATGTGAAAAAATGACAAATCCATTATGTAGGCCTTGTTTGGTATCAAAGCTTCAAATAGGGCATTATAATTAAATATATTTTAGTAAAATTGCTATTGTTGATAGAGTTTATATAATTAGATTGGGAACATACCTTGGGCGCCCAACATGGTGGCCTTGACGGTGGATAGAATCTTAAGCTGTGTGCCGATAGTGGGAATTCTTTCACAGACTTGCAGCAGGTTCTGAAAAAACAATATATTATTAGTTAATTTGAAGAATACTGGAGAGAAAACATAAAATAGGAAAGATTTAACCAGTTACTAGTAGTATATAGCTCGGTACTTCAAATCGATTCATTCATTCATTCGATTCCTTTAATCAATTTGATTAATTTTGGTTAGGTACTTTAAATTGATTCATTCATTCATTTGATTCCTTTAATTAATTTGATTAAATCATTTTATATTTAATAATTCATTAATTTAACCACTTATATTATTTTTTATAAATATATAAACACATTATCTGGCAAAACGATACAATTTACAAAAATATAATTTTGCAAAAAACAAGTAAGTCATTACGAAAATAGAATTATCTGGCGCGCTGCAATAATTTAGTGCCGGCACACGAAGAGTAAGGTAAATTTAATTTAATAACTTTAGTTGATTCAATTTGACATTTTTTTATTTGATTCCATCATTTATTTGATTCGATCATTCACTTGATTCGATCATTCACTTGATTCAATCATTCACTTGATTCAATCCTTCACTTGATTCGATCATTCACATGATTCGATCATTCACTTGATTCGATCATTCACTTGATTCGATCATTCACTTGATTCGATCATTCACTTGATTTGATCATTCACTTGATTCGATCATTCACTTGATTGAATTATTCAGTTTATTTTATTTTTTATTTATTTATTTTATTGAAACGCCCCGAGGGTAAAACACAATATATTTTGAAAGATGTACTATCTACAATACATCTTTTTTGAGAAATTACAATTTAAAGCATGAGGAATAAACACTCGGCCAAACTGATTCAATCATTCACTTGATTCGATTCATTCAATAATTAGATCTTTTAGTATGGCCCTTTTCATTGATAACCTTTAAAATGTCATTCTGACAAAATCTGTAGCATGGCGAAACAGATATTCTGAAAAAAATTACAAAAAGTCGTAATGTTCTAATGTTATTGAAAAAAAATTACAAGTATTGTCTGTGACTTACAGTTCTGATTCTCTTGTCTGTGCATTCAAGGGCCAATTTCTTCGCCAATCTCGTGACTTCTTCGGATGCCTCAGCTATCGCCTTCGCCGTGGCAATCAGTTCACGCTTGCTACCTGGAATGTCCACATCATAAAAATGTTAAAGATTGAACAACTAACTATTTCACTGCGAATGTGAGTAAGATTACAAACATGAGAGAAAAGGTAGAAACTGGTTAAGAGAAGAAGAGATCTTATTAAAAGAAGAAGAAATCATGTTTAGAGGAGAATAAATCTTGTTTATAGAAGAAAGAATCTTGTTTAGAAAAGAAAGAATCGCATTTCAATAAGAAGAAATCTTGTTTGGATAAGAAAGAATATTGTTTAGCAAAGAAGGAATTGTATTTTAATAAGAAGAAATCTTGTTCAGGCATGAAATAATCTTGTTTAGAAAAGAAGGAATTGTATTTCAATTAGAAGAAATCTTTTAAAAAGTAATTGTGTTTAGAGAAGAATAAATCTTGTTTGGAGAAGATAAAAATATTTTTGTATTCAAACACATTATTCAACTGTACAGTTTTTAAAATTCATAATTGAAATAATGCACATACCGCTAATATTACGAGCCACCACTGTCCGTTGCAAAAGGAGAAGGGAAGCAAGAAAAGCATATTGACAACATTTATTATAAGCATTAGTAATGACATTTATACACAACTACAATATTATATCATGATTGAAAAATTATGTTAATTATTCAGTGACATTAGTGAAAACTGTGGAGAAAATTTGGTGTTCTAAGTTGTTCTAATGTGAAAATTATTATTGCTGTATAGGTGTAGTAATTGTGTTTTTTTCTTTTAGTGCGTTTTTCTATCAAAAGTGAACTGTCACTATCCTCTTTGATAGCCCAGGATTTTTGGAAAGTTAACCTCAATTTCATTTTATCTTTTTAATCATTTGATAATGGTGTACTTGTGATAAGTGGTTTCTTAGTGAATTCTGAACCCATTTTTACCTGTAAATTGTGGATGATTGCTTGAAATAAGATTAATGAAGTTTAATGATCAGTTGCAATGTACAAAATATTATTTTACAAATTATCTTTCTTCATGTAAGATTATGATATTTTCAATGATTTTTTGCACCAACAGCACAAATTGATATCACTACTATGAATAAAACTTGATAAGCCTCATTAAAAATAATGGGTAAGCGTGGGATAGGTTTAGAGAGTATGGTAAAAGGGAATAGAAAATATTCATGTCAATTGGAGTAAGTCTAGAATTTAGATATAGCTATACAATGCCCACATAATATGTGTATTTACCATTAGGTTTACACTACAACACATATAAAGATAAATTAATAAAAAATAAAACAGAACCCAAGTGGGAGCCCTGTGGGACACCTTTTTTACATAACTTTGATACAAGAGGCAATTGGTTGCAAATTTTGCTGTGGCTATAATGTAAAACATACCCTTGGAGTCGCTCCTGACGAGCTCTGATAGTCTGGCCATGAGGATGGCCATCTTCTTAGCTGCGGCAATGATTTCATTGTCTTTGGAAGACCATTGTCTGACTGCACGATGGAGATTGTGAGCAGCAACCTGGTTGATAAAGTTGTATTTATTAATAAATTCTGAACAACATAATAGTAAAAACTTGTATTCTTTGTATTTTGAAATATACAAGGTGATTAAAGTGAGATAGATATCATTTGGTAAATGAAGCAGAGGTCGCCCTTAGATGATATGGGCTGACGACCCGGAGAGAACTATCAGCTTCCTAAGGGTGAGGGGCTCATAAAATGGAGTAAAACCGATTTGAGAAAAAAACTATAGGACTTCCGAATCCGGGACTAGACCGGAAAAATTACAAAACCAAATTTTCCTTAACCTTAAATAAATTTGGAATTCTAAAAATGCATACTTTTTACTTTGATGTAACATCTAGTAAATGACTTATTTGTAAATATCAAAATTCCATGGATTTATCTCACTAACCCTCCTACCAATAAACGTTTATTAAAATTTTACACAACTGATAAACAACCATTTACGAAATATATATGGTTGTTTGTCAGTTGTTTAAAATTTTAATAAACGTTTATTAGTAAGGCCCAAAATGTTAAAAAAATTAAAGAAGTTTGAACATTAAATTTCCTTAGAATCTGATGTATAATAAAAGCTTTTTTAAGTTTTCTTTATTGCCATTTAAACAATTACAGTTTCCTACTAAAAGTGGCTTCTCACCATAATAGGCTGGCTGGGATGCGGCTGCCTCTTGAAGATGGATTCCTCTTCATCATCCGTATCTGCGGGGGGCGGGGGCCTCGGGGGCGGAGCGCCCATGGTCTGCGGAGGTGGGGGGCGCGGCGGGGGCACCAGATCGTCAGGCAGCGGGGTGCGCGGCGGCACCGGAGTGCGGGCACCGGCCCGGCGATGGAATACTTGCTCCACACCGTTGACGCAAGCCAAAAGCTAGAAAAAAGGATTTTTAGTATGTTGTTAGTGAAGAACGATACAGATAAAAACATTTTGACAGCCTCCGGAATGGAGTGCTAAGAATTTTATTTGATTAACTAGCTTAAGTCCCAGAATTGCACAAGCTTTAAGCAGAGTTTTTCGAGATGTAGACAGTAATTTTCCTCTTGTTTTGAACATCAAGTGTGCAAAATTTCATCAAGTATCGAAATTCAATATTAAAGGGTGGGAAAATAGAATAGGGGTCGTTTTTCGAAATCTCATGTGGACATTCTGGAGGAGGCCCACCACTTCCCCGCCCTGTTCCAGTTACTGGTGGTACCCCTTCAGAGCTCTCGCAAGGACGCTAATTTTTTTGATATAACAAGTCTAAATTTAAAATTCAAAACAAGACCTCCTATGTGGACAGTGACTTTTCTCTTGTTTTGAAGACCAAGTGTGCAAAATTTCATCAATCTCAGAATAAAAATTTAGATTTATACAAAAAAACAAAGCCACCCACATATACTCTTTATACAGGGTGTCCGGAAACTCGTAGTACAAGCGGGAAACTGGTGAATCTACATCACATTTGGAGTCGATTTTGTAGTATTTTTTTTTTTTATTTGAGCTTTCGTTATCGAGTAAATCGAGTTTGAAGTTGATTTTTTTTTTTTTTTTTTTTTTTTTTAATCAAATTCTTATAAATTATTACTGAAGATCAAAGTACCCAACTAATTAAAACTATTTGAAAGTAAAACAAATGAAGAAACTCGGATTTGAAGCATTATTTTGAAATCACCCTTCATTTAACCCGGTGTAATCATAAAATATTTCTGCTCTGCAGGGTTAAAACATCTGTTATTCAACCCTAAACACCAGAAAAAACTTTAACCCTAAAATAGCCGAAAAATATTTTTTTTTGGTTTTTTTTTTTGAAAATGCTCAAATCAAAAAACTTTATGTTTTTTTGGGTTCCCCATGTGGTGTAGATTCTCCAGTTTCCCGCTTGTACTACGAGTTTCCGGACACCGTGTATAATAACTATCCGGGGGTAAAGTGCACTAACTTCGGGAGATGATTCTACACTCTTAACAACACTCTTGAACCAAGTGGTCGACTGTAAAATCGTTGTTAATTTAATGTTTATTTGGGCTTATAAAAGTGATCAATTCCACAAAAAGTTGTTGCGTAATTAATTATTTCACTTGTATATTGTACATCGTAAGTGATCGTGTGATTTCGTTGACTCTACAGAGTGCTACAATTCATTGTTTCATAACCTTGACAGTTCAGTACCTATTCATAATGTCTGTTCTACCTACTAAAGCGGGTACTAAGTCAAAACGTAATGTTGCCGTAGAGAGCCCCGCTGCTGAGGCTGGTTCAGAGCCAGACTTTGGTAATTTACTAATTTTGTTTAAGGACGAAATTAAAGAAGAAATTAATAAAGTGTTCATGCAATTAAAAACAATGAATGATGCGCTAAGAAAGTGTCACTCCAAAATTAATAACCTCGAAGTCAAAAACAATGAACTTCAAACTAATTATAATCTGGTATTGTCCAAATTAAACCGTCTTGAGCAAACCTCATTAAAAAATAACGTGGAAATTATTGGCATACCGGAAAAAAGAAATGAAAATTTAATAGATATCATAAAATTGCTAGGAGCCAAGGCAGGTGTTGATGTTCTCCCAAATGATATTGATGGAATCTCTCGTACAAGGGTCAAGGAATTACCCAGAGAAAATCCTGAATTTACTCGTCCAATTGTAGTAAAGTTCACAGCCAGCCGCAGTAGAGATAACTTTCTTGCTGCTATAAGGAAGAAAGGCAGTCTCAACTCAAGTGATTTGAAGCTTCCCGGGGACTCCAAAATTTATGTCAACGAGCATCTGACTGCTGCAACCCGTGCGCTCTTCAAGACAGTGAGAGACTTAAGCAAGGATAAAAACTTTAAATTCAGATGGATCAAATACGGAAAAATATTTATACGCAAAAATGAAACTAGTCCCATTATTCAGGTGACATTGGAATCTGACGTGACTCAGGTTTTTTGCTGATAATCTTCTTAGATTTAGCATCGTCTCGTGTGACTATAAGCTATTATCAATTTATTTTTCCTATCTACCTTATCTTTTTTCCTACTTTAAAATATCATCCTTTGTACTGGTTTTTCTTTATTTGTATAATATTAACAACTAACTCTTTTAATACTACCAACTTTAATCCAAATTATCCTACAATTACTCTGCTTGCGTTACTACAACACCACTCTAATATTTATAATTTACTAGAACATGCTTACAACTATTTTATCAATCTTATATTTTATATATTTTATCAACTAAATGTACTAAAATGTTGAATGTATATTATCAAAATGTGACTGGACTGCGTTCTAAGACTGATAGATTTTATTTTAATGTTACCAATAACAACTATGATATTATTATGATAACTGAAACTTGGCTTGTAGACAGTATTGCTAGTAAAGAGCTATTTGACAACCGTTACCTGGTATTTAGGCGCGATCGCAATGAGCAAAAAAGAGGAGGTGGAGTAATGATTGCGTTGAAGAAGCACCTCATAGCTCATGAACGTAAGGATTTTAACACGAATGCTGAAGACATCTGGGTGACTGTTACGATTAATAATTTCATAAAAATTCATTTATGCTGTGTTTACATACCTCCAGGAAACAATCACTCACAAAATATAAATGAATTCATGGATAAATTATGTGAACTTCGAGGACTACATCACGATGATCATTTTGTCATATCGGGTGATTTCAACTTACCTCAAATTAACTGGTCTTTAAGTAATGGTAATAGTATGCAAATTACGAATGGCTCTAAATCTGAAATTATTTCCAAACTATCTGACACCCTTTCATTTACTGATCTATCACAGTACTGCACCTTTCCAAATAATAATCATACATACCTAGACCTTGTTTTTAGCTCGATCCCTGTAATTGTATCAAATACTGACCAGTATCTCATCCCTGAATGTAAACATCATAAAAGCATTCTTGTTGACATTAACATATCTCTGGAAACTCCTATGGTGGACAACAAACGAACAATCAATCTTTTTAGGAAAGCTAACTATGAAACAATAAATAACGTCCTTAGTAGTATTGATTGGGATGCAGAATTTTTAAACCTATCAACCAATACTGCTATTGACCGCTTTTATACAATTTTATATGAAATCATTCGATTAAACGTCCCGTCAAAGGAAGTTCATATTAATAATTCTTATCCCTATTGGTTTAGTCCAGCCCTAATAAAACTGACTAAGGAAAAATATTAAGTGTTTAAAATGTGGAAAAGGTGGTCCAATCCTTTAGACTACCATGAATTCTGTATCCTTAGATCAAGGCAAAAGAAATTGTCTAGAGAATGTCTTAAACAATTTATAACAAACGCTGAACTTAATATATCTCGTGACCCTAAAAACTTTTGGTCTTATGTTAAAGGAAAAAGAAATAATTCTGGTTTGCCTCATGTTATGAAACTGGGCGAAGTGACTGCTGAAAATCCTTTCGCAATATGTAACCTGTTCTCACAGCATTTCGTCTCCACCTTTAATTACAACACTATTTCCGATGTACACTCTACCAACTATCATTTTGACAATCAAGTTAATATCTCCTCGGTATCAGTTTCAAAACAAAAAATAGAAAAAATAATCGATACTATTTCTAGCTCACTGGGTGCGGGTAGTGATAAAATTCCGGCTTTCTTTATCAAAATGTGTAGCAAGGTAATCTCGAAGCCCCTATTATTGCTCTTTCAATCCTCATTGAAAGAAGGTATCTTTCCTGATCGTTGGAAGAGTGCTCTCATCACACCTGTTTTTAAGTCTGGGGCTAAAAATGATGTCCAGAACTATCGACCGATATCTAAATTACCAATCTTTAGTAAAATTTTTGAAAAAATTGTTCATGAACAACTATATAACTGCATCGAGTCTGTAATACTCGTGAACCAACATGGCTTTATGAAAAAAAGATCGGTTGTATCTAATCTTGCCATTTTCATTGAAAATATTACTAAATCAATGGATGATCAAATCCAAGTTGACGTAATCTATACAGACTTCTCAAAAGCGTTTGATAAAATTGACCACAGTCTTCTTTTGTCCAAATTACTAGCTTTGGGAATTCATGGGGATTTATATAGATGGTTAGTCTCCTATCTTAATGGGCGCACTCAGGGAGTAACAATAAATGGCTTCATCTCTGAGATTGTAAATATACCCTCAGGTGTGCCCCAAGGATCTCACCTGGGACCGTTACTGTTTACAATTTTCATCAACGACATTATAAAATGCTTTAATTATGCAAATGTTCTACTTTTCGCTGATGATATGAAAATATTCCTGCCTATTAATTCTATAATTGACTGCTTTAAACTACAAGAAGATCTGTATAGGCTTAATGATTATTGTATCCGCAATCGTCTCAACATGAACACTTCTAAATGTTATGTAATTACCTTCACTAGAAATAAAATTAAGTTTGACCATAATTATCATATAGCTGGCCAACTACTCAAAAAAGTTACACAAATTCGTGATCTAGGTGTTATACTTGACAGTAAACTTACATTTGAGGCTCATATTGATATGATTGTTAAGAAAGCCCTTAGAATGCTAGGATTCTTATTCCGTATTGGAAAAGAATTTAATAATATCATAACACTTAAAATATTGTATTTTTCTTATGTTCGCAGTCATCTTGAATTCGCTTCTCCCATATGGAATCCTCAATATAATATTTACATAAATCGCATTGAAACCATCCAAAGAAAATTTGTCCATCATTTAAATTTCAAACTAAATTCAAACCTTGACGTAAACAGCTCGATGGACCTTTATGGACTTAAGCCATTAAAAACTAGAAGAGACTCCGCAGATATAATATATCTCCATAAAATTATCAATGGCTTTATTGATTGTTCTCCCCTTCTGTCTGAAATTAATTTTAGAGTTCCGAGCGTTAGAACTAGAGAAAAATCACTTTTTCATCTCCATAAATGTTCTACTAATATAAGACAAAATGCGTTTATATTCAGAGCCTGTAGTATATTTAATAAGAATTTTAATGATATGGACATATTCTCAAGTAATTTAGGAACCTTTAAAAGATATGTAATAACTAACATTAAATAATTTTAAATATTCTACTTGAAGTTATCATGTTATTGCTTTGAATCCTTTCCAGTTACTTACCTTCCAATTTATACTCATGTGTTCAATTTAGTTGTAGGTATACATTTATTATATTGTTATTATTGCTATTGTGTAGTGTTATTGATTGCTGCTGTGTTGAAATTTTACAATACATTTTGTTTTGAATTTTAGTTGGTTATTAGTATATCAGTTAAATTTATAATTTTTGAAATTTAGCTGGTTATTAGTATATTATTTGTGTTCCTAGATCTGTTATTATTTTTTATTTATTATTTACAATTTTGTATTTTTTGTAAATTTCTCAGGCCACGGGTACAGAACCCTTAGTTTCTTGTTTTAATATTTTTTATTATTATTATAATTTTAAGTGAAAATCTGTTATTGGATTTTATCTTTATTATTTAGTTTATTCTTATATATGTAAATAATCTGTTGATTTTCCCAAATAAATAAAATAAAAAAATAAAAAAATAAAATAAAATAAAATGATGATCCAAATAAAAAGGGATTGGAGAAGCATTAGATTTAAAACTTAATTTAAAATTATTTTAATATACAAACATAATTAATTAATTAATTTTTAAAAATAGAATAGACAAAAAGCGACATCTCTTGTCAATTTCGCATAGTATTTTCTCTGCAGGTGAATGATAACCAAATTGCGGTCACCTGTTACATCTGTTCAGTAGATTCATCTGAGACATGATATTTCGTCAAAAGAGGTCTATTTAAGATAAAAATAATTAAAATATATATTTTTGACAAAATAAAATGTCACAAATTCGACACTGTGTGTTACGATGAATGTGCTGATTCATCTCTATCATTAATAATTTTTCTCTCTTGTGAGCTGGTTGTTCCTTATAACCTTTTCGAGTGCAAATGCAAAGTGATTGCTGATTGCTGCCTGAAACCGAAGCTGATGACAAAAATAGAAGACCTCCATTTGTGAATGCCATTCTTGGGTGAGTTTTTCTGTTCATTTGTATTTTGGTGACTGGTTTGTTATTTTTCTCCCTGCAGAGATAGTTTATTAATCCACAATATATTTTTCATAGGGAAATATTATATTCCCTAGATGATCTGTGCTACCTACACGCCAGATCATCCGGCTCGAAGGACCAAACTTATGGTTGATGATCTGGCGTGTAGGTAGCACAGATCATCCAGGGAAATATCATATTCCCTAGATGATCTGTGCTACCTACACGCCAGATCATCAACCATAAGTTTGGTCCTACGTAGCTCGGATATATTGCTAGCGAAAATTGATTAATATTTAGTGATTTAGATTTGGAAACATGATAAATGGATGTTCTATTCACGTAATTTTTTTGGTGATTTAAGAAGTACCTATCAGTACCAATTTCTAGCATACATAAATAATTTTTCTAGCATTAGAAATTTGCGTATTTTTTGGTAAATTTCATTAAAGCTCAAATTACTTAATATTATTTAGGTATAGTGAATTTAGTTTCGTTTTTTTACGTATTCTTTGGTAGATTCGAAACATATAATATATTGGAATTGTCGTAATTTTTGGAGAATTCTAATTTACAATACTTACAACATTATTGTATACTTTTTTTGGTTAAGAATATTTTGTCATCTCATTAAAAATGCCGAGAATTACTGAAGAAGTTTCTGGAGATATTCAGGATAGAACGTTGACTCTTTTGACGGCAAAAAAGGAAAATCTTTTTTTGCGGATGAATGAATTGTATAATTTATCAAATAATTTAAATACCTTCGAGTCAAGAAAAAATGAAGACTTCATGACAAAGTCGGATATGATTGAAGACTTGAGAGTTCAGTTTGAAACTGTTATTGACAAACTTAACGACCGTCAGTTGACTTTGGACGACTCATTTAAACCGGATTTCCAACAATTAAATGCATTTGATGATATTTATTTGAAGGTCAAACGAAGTCGATTTAACCTTCAAAACGCGTCACGCAACGATTCGCGGGATCATTGTATTATTAAATTGCCACCTTTGGAATTACCATCATTTGATGGTAAAATGGGAAATTGGCCTACTTTCTACCAAGCTTTCAAATCTAATGTACATAATAATAGACAATTAACCGACGCCCAGCGTGTTCAATATTTAATTGGTAAATTGACACACGGCGCTTTAAAGGTTACTTCAGGCATTGTACCTGGAGGTGACACATACAATATAATCTGGAATGCTTTGGTAAACAAATTTCAAAATAAACGTGCACTAGGCACACATTATTTAAATAATATTCTTGATGCAAAAAATTGTACAAATACATCTGGCAGTCTTGACTTTTTTATTGAAAATTTTTCTGCATCAGTAGCAGCGTTAAAACAATTAGAGATTGAAAATTTAACTGATTTTATATTATTTCATTGTGCATTTAGAAAAATTGATTTTCAAATCGCACAGATTTTCGAGCTGTCAGTCAGGAATAAAGAGATTCCGACATATGACGATTTAGTCTCGTTTGTTCAAGATCAGGTTAAGATTTTAGAACGTTTAGGCAATTCAAATGAAACCGGTAAAAAACTGCCCACTACGTCGTCATTTCGTTCTAATAAAAATTTTAAATCGTTCCTTGCTAGCAACGAGAATGTACCTCGGTTTACGGCTTCGCGCACAAATTGTTGTCTTGTTTGTAATAAAACTAATCATACAATTAAAGATTGCGTTAAATTTAAAAATATGAGCTCTTCACAGGCGCGTTTGAATTTATAAAGTCAAAACATGCTTGCGTAAATTGCCTTAGTGGAGGGCATACAATAAACGCGTGTAAATCGGTTTTAACTTGTGAGTTTTGTAAAAAACGTCATCACACTTTGTTGCATTTTGGCAGTGCTGATGACAATGCTAAAACTCCATCAAGTACCCACGCACACACGTCGCGAACATCTACAGGGACATCTGAAAATTGTGATACACAATTAGAAGAACCTCCGCTAAACATAAATAACTCATGTTCCCTTTCTGTGAAAGCGACACATAATACGATTCTATTATCAACCGCGCAAGTATTCGCAAAGAGTAAAAATGGAAATAAAGTTATTGTTCGGTGCTTAATGGATAACGGTTCACAGAACAATTTAATTACTGTTGATTGTTGCAAGATCCTCAACTTACCAATAATTCCTTTAAACAATTCCTTTGTAAAAGGAATCGGTTCAGCATCCAAACCAATTTTGGGTTACGTTTATTTGGACATTGAGTCCCGCGTGTACCCGAATAATAAATATAATATTTATGCGCTTGTCATTGACAGTATTACAGATCAGCTACCTAATCACTATATAACCAAGGGTGATATGAGTTACTTAAAGGGTATACCTCTCGCTGACTTAACGTGGAATATTCCTGGATGCGTGGATATAGTATTAGGTGCACAACTGTTCCCATATATTTATTTAGGGAACAGGGTTGAATCTGGTAACGGCGAACCTCCGGCATTAGCAACAGCTTTCGGTTTTGTGTTAATGGGTGACTACCCTAGTAATGTGCTTAATACAAGTACGTCATTTTCAGCACTTGCGCTTAATGACTTAGTACAAAAATTTTGGCTGTTAGAGGAAATACCCAACATGCAATTTCTAAGTCCGGAAGAGACGGAATGTGAGAATTTATTTATATCATCCATTTCTCGCACCGTCGACGGAAGGTATTCTGTTGCTTTACCTTTCTGTAAAGACCCGAAGCAATTGGGTAATTCCCTTGCTACTGCTCAGCGCCGATTTATGGCTTTGGAGCGAAAATTTAAACATTCACCGGCTTTGCGGGAGAATTATAATAAAGTTATTCATGAGTACATTGAAAACGGTTATTTAGCAAAAGTTTCAATGTCGGATATTACCGATGACGGATATTACATTCCGCATCACGCTGTCACTCGCCCGGATAAACCTATGCCTCGGATTGTACTTGACGCGAGCGCTAAGACACATACAGGATTGTCATTAAATGACGTGATTTATACTGGTCCGAATTTGCAAGCCGATCTGTTTTTGCTTCTGTTAGACTTTCGTCTTTTTCCCATTGCTATTACTGCAGACATAAAGCAGATGTATTTGCAGATTGAGGTTCCAAGCAAGCATCGCAAATATTTGAAAATTCTATTTCGGTTCGCGGACAACGATCCCATACAAACCTTTCAATTCAATCGGGTCCCTTTCGGACTAACAGCTAGTCCATACTTGGCAATGCGCACTGTTCGACAGTTGGCCCAGGATATGAGACAACATTTTCCGGACGCTGCCAATGTGGCAGAGTCTAAGTTGTATATGGACGACCTGGTATATTCTATTGTAGATGAACCCAGTGCCGTACGTCTGTCGCGAGAATTGATCTCGTTGTTTAAGTACGGTGCCTTTGATTTGGTAAAATGGACTAGTAATTCTTCAGTGGTACTTGAGAATCTTCCAGATTCGCACCGAAGCCCTGTGGACTTTACTGTTGGTTCTAACAATGCCGCTAAGGTGTTAGGCCTTTCGTGGGAACCAGCTGATGACAGCTTCTTCTTTACGTCTTCTTATGTTCAGGAGAAGTGCACGAAGCGGAACATACTCTCCATAATAGCCCGCTTGTTCGATGTTCTCGGCTTGGTCGCCCCTGTCATTCTGTATGCGAAATTACTTATTAAGGAGCTATGGCTGTGTAACATTGGTTGGGATGATATACCCCCTGAGAGCGTTATTCAAAGGTTTTCGGCTCTCACACAGGAATTTCCTTTAATTTCGACAGTAAAAATCCCCCGCCATGTTGGCGTCCTAAAGGACAGTACAGTGCTCGTTGTCGCCTTCTGCGATGCGAGCATGAATGGTTATGGCTGCGTGATTTATTTGCACACCACTGATCTCTCTGGAAATATTTCAGTGAGGTTATTGTGTGCAAAATCAAAGGTTTCTCCCACGAGAGTGACAACTCTCGCTCGTTTGGAGCTTTGTGCCGCAGTTTTGATGTCAAAGTTGATACGGACGGTTCAAGATAGTTATCGTGCGCGTCTTTCTATTGCAGGAACATACGCGTTTTCAGATTCTACCATTGCGCTCTCCTGGATACATTCCTCACCGCATCGTTGGTCGGTGTTTGTTAGCAATCGTGTAGCTCAGTGCCAGGAAAATTTGTCTCCGGAAAATTTTTACCATGTCGCCGGTATTGAAAACCCGAGCGATTGCCTTTCTCGTGGCATGCTACCCTCTCAACTCGTTTCACATGATTTATGGTGGAACGGCCCATCATGGATTCGCCACCCACCTTTGGAATGGCCAGTAAAACCGTTTCGCCCCACCAATACCGGTGAAATGCCTGAACACAAAGTTAATGTGCTCACTGCAATGGTTCTGGGTGAACAATCGGTTCTGGGTGAACTGGCCCAGCGTATATCCACTTGGGATAAACTACTAAGGAGTGTCGTTTATATTCTCCGATTCATAAAAAAGATATCACCTTCCTCTGGAATTGTCAATAATCTTGTGACTGCTGAAAAGGCTGTACTTCGTTCCGTGCAAAATGCTCATTTTTCAAATGATATTGCTGCACTTCAGAAAGGCAAATTCCACTCCAAAAGGCTTCAGGGTTTGTCTTTATTTCTTGATGAGGACAATTTGTTACGTATCGGGGGACGCCTTTCTAAATCGGACTTACCTTTTGAGGTTAAACATCCGATATTACTACCTAAACATGACTGTGTTGTAAATCTTATCATAGATCACTTTCATGTCATGAACTGTCATACCGGTCCAGGACTTCTTATGTCTATATTACGTCAGCGCTATTGGATATTAGATGCTAGGACGGTTATTAGGGCAAGGGTGCGGAAATGCAACTGCTGCTTCCGCTCAAATCCATCACATCCTACCCCAAAGATGGCAGATTTACCTTCATATCGTATTACTGAAGCAAAAGCCTTCGTTCACACCGGTGTTGATTACGCGGGTCCTCTACGTATTACGCTTGCTCGTCGGAGAGGACAACATTCGCAGAAGGCATATATTTGTCTGTTTGTATGCCTTGTGACTAAGGCCATTCATATTGAGTTGGTCTCTGACTTAACTTCAAATGCTTTCCTGGCTGCTTTCAGCCGTTTTATTTCACGGCGTGGCCCTGTGTCGTGCTTGTATTCGGATAATGGTACCAATTTTGTGGGTGCAAAGGCACAATTGGATGACCTTTACAAGTTTTTAGTTGAATCGGAATATGAGCCCGCGTTAAAACGAGAACTCGCCAAGCGTCGTATCGAGTGGAAAATGATTCCACCCCGCGCACCCCATTTCGGAGGTATGTGGGAGTCTAACGTGAAAAGCATGAAAACTCACTTATACCGAGTGATCGGAACTCAGCTTCTCACTTATGAGGAGCTTCAGACTGTGTTGGTGCAAATAGAGTGCATAATGAACTCTCGCCCGCTCACAGCCGTATCTTCCGACCCTGATCCGGAAATCATAACACCTGCGCATTTTTTAATGACTACACCATTACAATACTTACCTGCATCTATCCCGACGGGCAGTAAAATTAATTTCGCTCAGCGCAAACGATTATTGGATAGTATGGTTCAGTCTTTCTGGAAAAAATGGCGTGTGGAGTATCTGCACACTTTGCAAGTCAGGCAGAAGTGGGCTACCCCTGATCATCCGATTGAGATCGGAACTGTCGTTCTAGTGGGACAGGAAGATTCCCCTCCGTTGAACTGGCCTTTGGGTGTAATCACTGAGGTCCATCCCGGATTGGACAAAATTGTTCGCGTTGCGACGGTGAAGACACGATTTGGGTTCTTCAAACGACCGGTTATCAAGTTATATCCCCTTCCGACTCAATAATTTGCTTACTTCTATTTTTTGTTTTTATTTTTTGTTATTTTTTTTGGTAGTTCAAATTATCTCCGACTATGCCATGATATTCCGTTACAGTTAATTGTACTCTTGTCAGTTGAACTTTATTAAGTTTATACTTTTCGTTCTGTTGAAAGCTTTTTTTTGGTGACCTTCCGACGTAATTCTTGGATATTATATGTGAATAGAGTCACTTGAAATGATTTGACGTTTATTTATTTGTACGTTGTTCTCTTACTTCTTTGCAAGTTCTGAGAACTTCCAAGGCGGGGAGTATGGAGAAGCATTAGATTTAAAACTTAATTTAAAATTATTTTAATATACAAACATAATTAATTAATTAATTTTTAAAAATAGAATAGACAAAAAGCGACATCTCTTGTCAATTTCGCATAGTATTTTCTCTGCAGGTGAATGATAACCAAATTGCGGTCACCTGTTACATCTGTTCAGTAGATTCATCTGAGACATGATATTTCGTCAAAAGAGGTCTATTTAAGATAAAAATAATTAAAATATATATTTTTGACAAAATAAAATGTCACAAATTCGACACTGTGTGTTACGATGAATGTGCTGATTCATCTCTATCATTAATAATTTTTCTCTCTTGTGAGCTGGTTGTTCCTTATAACCTTTTCGAGTGCAAATGCAAAGTGATTGCTGATTGCTGCCTGAAACCGAAGCTGATGACAAAAATAGAAGACCTCCATTTGTGAATGCCATTCTTGGGTGAGTTTTTCTGTTCATTTGTATTTTGGTGACTGGTTTGTTATTTTTCTCCCTGCAGAGATAGTTTATTAATCCACAATATATTTTTCATAGGGAAATATTATATTCCCTAGATGATCTGTGCTACCTACACGCCAGATCATCATCCAGGGATAAATAACTTTTTTCGAAATTCCAATATTTTAAGGTAGTTTTCTGGTAAAAATAAACAATGGAATTTCGAAAAAAAAAAGTTATTTTTCTTTTTACTTTTACCATCATGCAGAATCACCTCCCGAAGTTAGTGCACTTTACCTCCGAACACTGTGTAGAAAAAGATTTGTGTTGTGTTGTGTATTACGAAATTAAAGAATCAAAAAATAATAAATAATATATTTTAGGCATCCAGAGCGATAGATACTCTCAGTATTACCCTAAGGCCTCCATTCAGAATCTTGAAAATAAAATGAAATGAAATGGCTTTAGCCGTGTTGGGTGACCAGATTTGAATAGTCAGGCACTTCCCCACCTTTATCTTCCCCATCTCCTTTCTCTTCCCACTACCTTTAGACTGAGAACATACCCTGATTGGGGATGCCCCAACGGCTTCAGTTGGAACTCTTGAAAAAGAAGAGATGATAGTTACCATTAACCATTGACTCTCGGTCCGTCAACGTTTGATCAACTTTCAACAACTGTTTTCAGAAGACTCAACTTTACCAAAATTTACCAAACGCTGACACCAGTATAAACATGTGAATTACCTCGTTGTTATTCTCCCTCCACATGTTGGCGGAGGCGTGATCGCCAGGATTGAGGGCCACGGCCTTGGCGGCGCGCACGGCCGGTGCCACGGCGGCCTGGAGTCGCGCATGCACTGCTCCCAGCTCGGCACGCAGGGTCGGGTCGTCACTGTTTTCCATCTCCTGGGCGCATACCAGCAGCACGCGGTTTGCCAGCCTGGAAAAATGCAATCCACTTAAATAAAGATACAATTTTTTTTATTCTACTTTAATGGGGTAAAAGCAGTGTAGTAACCGTTTTAAATTAAAATTTCTAAAAAATTCAACCCATAAAAAACTAAGTGTTTTTACTATAATACTTCTATTTTTATTAATAGTTGACTGAGGATTGAACCTTCCTCCCCAGAGACTGGACAACGGCGCTAACAACTGAGCCAAACTCAGATTGGCTAGGACCGACATTTACTTTGCATATTGTTACGTAATATAATCCCCCTACAGTTAAAAAGGTTGGTTACCCTACAACTATGGTCACCGCATCATAACACGGCGTACCCATTGCACGTGTTACCCCTTCCACCAAGTAAGTGGTCAAAGCGAACGCCGCCAGCGGCCCCGCTCCCCGCTCGCCGCACCACGAGCCTCAGTCCAACTTTGACCCCGGCAGCGATAACAGTGTACCTGACGAGCAAACTGCTACGCTGGCCGACATGGCGCGCAATTACGCGATCCTAGACGCGATCTTATTCCGGCTTGTAATCAAGACACGCGCTCTTACAGTTGGCAATTGTTAATTCACCCGAACCTCACGTAGTTCTCGCGTGTTTAAACCAACTCAATTATTGTAACCAATAGTTTGCCGTATCATTCGCAACCATGTTTCTACATCCGAAGATTAACCTTAGTTCGCGGGACCTCGCTCATGCCGAAGCATCTTGTGTACCTACTTCACCTCGACGGTACCGCCGGGCCCTCTTAGGGCACGAGAAGAACCAGTACGGCCTGATGCACCATACCTCGCCTCAAGGCGAATCGTAAGCTTTCAACCTATCCCTTTCTTGTGTTCAATTCTTGTAACTTCATGTAGAATCCACGCTTCATCCGGTCGTCACAGAGAGAGAAGAGAGTAGAGATCTATGTCAACCCTGTAATTTCTCGAGTTAATCAATATACCTTGTGCCAATCTACCCATGTGTAATTATTGTGTGTTAACCTTTCCGACCTCCTATCCGATGGATGAGCTGATGATTAAAGGAACTGCCTACCCCTGATAGTACACGAGTTTCATCTGCCTACCTTTTATCTGAGCTTAGCCAATCATAACCAGGTTCGATTCCTGGTGGGTAATCCATATGTTAGCAATATTAACAGCTGTAATGTCTTCCAATTTCAGAGTGTGTGTATGCGTGATTGCCACCAAAAGTTGACAAAATGCATTGTCATCGACAACGACTCTAAATGCCGAGTTTCCGCTCGATCGGGTGTAGGGAAGTGGGTTAATTTCCATTTCCAATATTTGCATTCATTCATTCATTCATTTATTCATTCAATTCAGTTTTCGTGGTGGCGAAGTAGTCAGGAAGTACTGTATATATTATCAATATTATTGTGTCAATTTTACCTTGCAATGGATGAAGTATTATCAACCATTTTCTGGGCATCACCATTTCGAATGGCTTCCTCACACAGGTAAGTATGTTTCTGCATCAGTTCACCTAAAAAAACATACAAAATATATAATTTCAATTTAACCACATCATTCATTACAAAAGAGATGTTAGAAACAGGCTAAGGTCCAGTTGTTTCACGGAAACTCAAACGTTTTTATTACACTCGAAAGGTCGCCATTTCGTCGCGTCAGTTCTAACTCCGTTTAAGCTTTTGAACAAATTGAGATTAGCAGAAAATTACAACTGTCATGTCGTTATGCTTGTCAGCTTTGATAGAAAGCTGAAATGAACCTAAAATCGGCGTTTGAAATGTAAAAAAAAACAAAATGTTGCATTTGAAATTCTGTGAAACATCCCAAACTGTCTTGTAAAATATCATCAGCACTCACCAGCAGTCTTGATAAAGTCCAAAGGATTGACAGCCTGGTCGCACAAGTCCCTCACGCGCAAAACTGTGTCGGCGTACTGTTGGCGGAGATTGTTGAAATGCTCTTCTGCCACCTGATGGACCAAAAATAATTAGTCTAAAAATGAAATTAAAAAAAAACAGAACCTTATATATCTTGACACCGTTGTAAGATTCAGTAGGTCCCACAGACATCCAAATTGATAGACTATCCCTTCAGGAAAAGGGAACAAACCAAAGTGCGGAGGGGGCGTGACCTTTTCTGTAATTTGTCAATAAATTAATCTAACAGTAAACAGGCAATTGCATCATTATATCATCATAAGTTCGGGCTTGTTTCCAAAATTGAATATTTTGTTATACTATTTAGCCAGCTCCTAGTTAGGTCGACCATCGAAGTCACTCTTGTAATAAGCGAAATATTGAATAAATCCCTGATTTAATATAAAAAACTTATTCTCAAAAATTTCCTTCCACGACGAGTTGGAGAACTGTTTGTGGGAACACATGAATATTCTGATCCTGCGTCGACGCAGCGCAGTCCCACAATTTAGCGAACTTTACTTTTCTGCGCAGGTTCTGGTTATTTAAATATGCGCTCTACAGCTTTTAACATAAATGAAATAAATACCTTTGTAAACACTACTAAAAAGGATCGACATGTTTCAAAACCAATGGTTTCTTTGTCAGGATAAACATATAATTAAAAATTTAAATAGTGGTTTTTATAAAGTTATTTTATTTAATTATAATGGATAACCACAAAAGCTATGGCTATATTCAAAATAATATTAATGAGGATTGTACTGTCATACCAGTGGAAGATGACTATCAATGAAGAGTGAGATCTTTAAACTAAATAAAATGTGAACACAAACTATGAGTAATGATGAAGCTGTGTACATTATAAATAACTGTTGTTTGCAAACATTATTATCTATGTTTTTGTGTGACAGTCATTTTTTTCTAATTATAAAGTAAATAAAATCTGCATACCTTGCTGCTTGGGTAGGTGAGGCGAATTCTTCCAGCGGATATCAGCTGTGGGGACAGTTTCTCAACCTGAAATGCAAAATAAATTATAATTAATACAATTCTTTCAATAACTCCATATTATTAAAATAGTTAAACATGTAATTTTAAGTTTTAATATGTAAATGTAATTCTCAGCACGTGAGATCCAAAAAGGATTTCATTATTCTCAAATTGTTACAAAAAATATAAAGATAATAAAACATATTATCTCTAAATAGTATAAAATAAAGTCGCTATCCGCGTCTGTCTGTTTGTGAGTTTAGTTCTTCTAAACTATGAGACGGATTATGATAGGGTTTTCACTACCATCAAGAGAATTTTTTCCGGAAGGTTTATATATAATATACATGCATATTATATTCATAGAAAGTAGAGAAAAGTCAATGTTTTATAATCAATTAGAAAAAAAATATTTTCGGGCACTTACATTGGCTTAACCTTATGAGATACATCAACATAATGTACTACAGAATTGTATATCTTAAAAAGGCCTACAGAAAGGTCCGTGATGGTATATGTCTATCTCCTAAGGACAACGCCGGGTACACGTCAGCTAATTCAATTATGAATAATATCACTGAAGTTTGTGGCTTTCCCCAGGGATCAAAAATTGGACCACTCTTAGATAAAGATTATTTTATTTAATGTAATTTATACTGAGGCATGTTGGGAATTTCAAATACAATTATTAAATTCTTGATTGCCGACGCTAAATTTTCGCCGAGTGCCGGCTGATTCTATTTTCGTAATAACTTATTGGTTTTTTTGAAAATTATGTTTTTATAAATTGTACCGTTTTACCAGATAATAATGGACAAATACGTGGGATTCCTACCAAGTCCTCCATCATGGCTCAAGCAACATTTTATGTTAGTAGGAGAAGTTAAAATACTGTCAGGTTATTTGTAACCTGGGATTGTTTGTCTTTCTTGATGACCAAAGAAAGAATGAGTGGCCCGGTGGTCACGTACCTGTGAAGCGTTGGCCATCAGATCCTCAGCCAGCCTCTTATTGGCCGCCGAGCCTCCCACAGCCACCATCTGCGCAGTTTGGTTGGCCCTCGTGCTGAAGTGTTCCAGATTGGTGGCTTTCTCGGCAAAGTTCATGTCTCTACCGGGAGTACCTACAGCAAAAAATTTTGACTTAAAAAAATACATCCATGTTTCTTTTATTCTCTAAAAATCTCACTTTGGAGATTTGAGGAGGTTGAAATATCACAATTGATTGTAAAGATAACATGGGAATTAAACTGCATGAAAATTTAATTACCTTCTGGCGTGTTGACAGCCTCGGAGAAGTGCTTGAGAGGAGATGCAATGTCAATGAAGTCTTCGACTACTCGGTTCACCACCGCACGTTCAATGGCATTCTTCAGCTCGCACAGTTTGTCCGACAGATTTCTAGAAAGAAGACAATCAAATAATTAACATACATAAACATTTTTCATATATATAAATCTTTAGATCCGCCATACAAGATATTTGTGTTTCGCAGAAGAGGTATAAATATGAGCTATACCATTTAGAATCGTCTATGGTAAGATTTATAATGTAACTGGAACCTTCTATAGCAAGGATCGAAGATCTGCAATAAATGTGCAGGACGAAGGCGTGTTGAGAGACCAAAGCAAAGGTGGGGAAATGGTGTGGAGGCTAATGTCGCATCTTTAGGCAAAAGGAATAAGAGGAAGAGAACAAGAGACCAGCAGGAATGGAAGCGTTTCCCAGAGACAAGGTTGAAGCACTGATGCTGATGATGAAGAAGGTAAAGAAAACGCTGGTAGTAACAGAAATAGTTACATTATGAATAAAATAAATAAGTCTGCAGGAAAAAAGAAGATGGGAGAACAAAACTTCAGTTGGTTGGACGGTGTGGAAACTAACACCGAATCCTTAGGCAAAATGAACTCTAGGAGTGAAGGGGTTTCCTAGATGCGGCCAAGACTTTGATGTATGTATCGAGAAAGTTGGCGGGAGACTTCTTCTTTTAAAAAAAAGACAAATATTCACGGGTTACGAATAACCTGACAATATTTGAAAATCTCCTACTACCACCACAGTAAGCGGAAAATATAGCTGTTGTTGTGATGCAGGACTTAGCCAGCCGCGGAATTGAACATGCGATGCCTGGGTGGGATCCAAACGCGAAGCCAACTCAGCTACTGACCGGTAGAAGAGATTTCCGAGAGTTGGCCAGAAAACTCTTAACGGTTGCACCGCCTATGACATAGATAACAGAAACAAGGGAAATTGGCCATGAACAATTTTGCTAACACTTTTCACCCATACTACTGCAAATCATATCTAAGCACAGCAATGCCCCAACTTCTTTATACCTACAAACCATATGCGTAACTTTCATTGCATTGCTGCTTTGACAGTCCATGCGGTTTGGTCGTAGCTTGGCGACAGTCAGCAAGCTTTCATACCATATCTCCCTTTGTTACCTGGTGATTTCCTTAGCCTCTGCGGACTCTCCCTGCCCTCTGGCGCACAGCTCTCCCAGCTTGTTGGACAGGCGTTGAACCTCTCCGCACAACTGCAGGATCTCCGACTTCTCGTGGCCTTGCAGACCATTGGCAATCTGTAACCAAACAATATCATTAGTTTATATTAATTTTAAAATGTTACCACACTGCCCAGAGTCGCTTTCTCAATTTAAGGAATGTTGGAACATGAAGTAGGAAGAGGAATGTTAATTATTGTACCATAGATTAATCATCCATTTATAGCACAAGATTTCATATTTTAACACACTTAACATTTGGGAAGATAGGTTTACAAAAAAGTTTAAGTATGGTGATGCACTGCGAAATAATTCAAAATCATTTGTTTTTGGTTTGAAAATTTGATCGCTTAGAAATATTATAGAGGTTTTAATTAAATACTACAAGTAGAACACATATTGGTTGCTACATTCATTTTATAGGCCTAGAAAAAAAAACTATAAAAATGCTACTTTCAAACCTGTGGTTATCTTGGTGTACAAATCAAAAATCTCTTCAACTCTGATACAGCGTTTATTGATAAATCAAAAATCGATTTTACAGTCGCAATATTTACGCGTTTACTATTTACAATACTATAGAATGCGGGCGAATCTAGGTCAAGGTTCCCTAGCGTGATAGTACCTGGCTGACGGTTTGGAGACTGAATCCTGACTGCTCGCTGCGTCGGGCTTATTTATACGATTCAGCCGGCGGCGACAGTAGGTAGGTGGATTTACAACTAAATCGGAGACACTCGCTCAGTCTGGGTCTTTCAGGAACATTCGGCGGCGTTGCAATTATGCATAGGCGATAGGCTCGAACCTTCTAGCGAGTTGGCGTAATGCGCCAGACCGATTTGCAATCGTATTGTCGTAAGTAGGCAAGCAGGTGCTCGGAGACAGGTAGGTTGTGTTGTTTACGATTTAACTGTCAGTAGTAACTCGCAAGTAACTTGTTTACGTTTTGGTTCTCGGTATTTTGCAAGTACCTACGTAGGTCGAGCTGTTTATTATTAATGAGACAATTCTGAATTGTTCTCTCGACGCTACAAAACCATTTTCGGATATGGTTTTATTGCATAATGTGGCAAAATAAGTTCTTTAGAGTATGGATCTGAAAACATTTGAATATTTGTGCCTGAACTTCACAAAATAAAATATAATACTCTTCCTCTAGTCATGCTAACACAATTCGGCCAGGAAAGACAGTTCTACCCATTCGGTCGATTGATGCTTAAGGCCGGGAAAGGTAGTTCTACCTTTTGCGCCGGCCTCATTTCAATGGCAGAAAAGACAGAATTATTCAATGTTTTTATATGAATATTATATACCAATCTCTTTGTAAAGGTCTCAACTATATGTACATAATTATCAAATCGTAGTGCGAGTCTTCTTTTTATATTTATCTTCGTGCCTTTCGTTTACATCGGTATTTCAACAAAAGGATAGTATATTATTTAGATAACATACCGATACCGATATGCGGACCGTAATAAACATATTACAAGGTTAATTGAGTTGCATTTCAAACAATATTCGATTTTCATTTAGTACTTTTACTATGTCCAATTTTTATTAAAATATTTTCGAAGATATAGCGATTTAAAACAAATTTGCGAGGGACCTTTATTTTCGCCCAGAGACAGCGTAGCGCCTGCGCAAAAAATACCCGCCAGAGGTTACATAGGTAACTATTTAACCTAGGTTTTTTTTTCAACAGTTTTAATGACTCTATATCACTTTTTAAAGGTGTGTTTAATTGTCGTTTTGATAAAATATCATGGAACCCCAGGAGACATATCTGAATACCCGATTACAACCATAGTGTATTTTAAGAAAAGGACTGAGCTCACAGGAGCTGTGTATAGTATTTGTCAAAATAGAGTCTTTACCCTTTGTCCCTGGGCAACAATGGTGCTGATGGCTTTCTGACCCTCAGATCTGGTGAGAGGATCCGCACTGGGGTTCAGCAACCACTTGTGGGCTGTCTCCAATCTGAAAACAGACAAATTATCATCAAATTTGTATTATACAGAACACAACTTGTATTATACAGAATACAATTTGTATTATTGAGAATACAATTTGTATTATACAGAATACAATTTGTATTATACAGAACACAATTTGTATTATACAGAACACAATTTGTATTATACAGAATACAATATATTAATATTACAGTATTTTCCACTCAAGCTATAGAGTATTTAAAACAAAAAATGTTTTGAGCGATAATTTTAGGCATTCGGTTTTCGTTTTGGTAACGCTCATTCTAAAAATTGTACCTATGAATATTAATAAGGAAACGTGAACTGCTTACTGTGGTTTACAGCCAATGAATCCACCTATATTTCACCGTTTATCTCTTTTAGGTTTTATAAAAAAATCATTATTTTTATAACACTCTGTGAATTCTGCATATTAGTTACCGAAATTTATTTTGTATGACACCTCACAAGAGTGCCCCTATCTGTACAGTGTAAAAGCAAGGGAGCTATGTCGCCACCCGGTTGGGCAGCGTTGTGAAGTGGATTAAGGTAGGGACTGTAGGAAGGGATTTATTAATGCGGGTCTTGAAAAGGCCCGGATTATATGAAGGAGGAAAAATGGATGCTGGTAGCTCGTTCCACATACGAGCTGTTTTACACAAAAGCGAGTTGAAGACGCGGACAGTTCTCATGGAGCCATCGACTGTGTCTTAACAGTGTGTCTTAACATCGAGTTTTAAGAAGAAACTTAAAATCTTTATTGTAATGTAAGTAGTAAATTTGTAATGTTGCATGGTAGAAGTATAACCCATATAATTTTTTAAAATTTTTTTTATTTTTTTATTTTTTTTATTTTTTTATATATTCAATAATATTGTTATTGGGTTTATAAAAACAGTTTATTTTTAAACAAGTTCTGCTGTGTAATTATTATTACGCGTGACAGCTGTTTCGCCTTCTGAAGGCATTATCAAACTGTGGGTAGCCCACTTACTTTGTAACTGTTTTTATAAACCCAATAACAATATTATTGAATATATAAAAAATTAAAATTAAAATAGAGTTCTACAAATTAAACTTAATAGCAATAAATAACCCATATAGTTTTCTGACTTTAAATTCTTTAAACAGAAGTTCTGGTGAATATGTATATGTTTTCAATAAAATTGTGTGTGTTTTTTATAAGTTCCGCCCCATCCTATAATGCTATGTTGTCTTATTTATTGGCATAAGGCAAAGTACGGCATTCTGAGGAATGTTCAAAATAAATTCATAAAATCATCTACATACAGCTACCCAAATTTGGGTAGCCATCGCTCAAGAGCATTAGCAGTGCTACCCAAATTTGGGTAGCTATTGCTCGAATGGTTATGGCAGTTGTTTCCAATCAAACCTAGCAATCTTTAGCTATAATTTAGCATAAATCAGGTAAATTATGCATCATTTTATCAGACATACCTTCCTTGCAGTGTCTTAGCTCCTTGAAGTTCAACATCCTTTATTCCTTCATTGACAGACTGCATCAGCTCTGATACCTTGTTCCTGATTTCACTTGCTAACTCCATAGCCTGAGAAAAAAAAACGTATAAATTTTTCAGCACAATAGTTTTTTTTTTTTTTTTTTTTTAATATTTACTCCACACAGGAGGCCCTGAAGAAAATAATTTCCCTCAGGGCCTATGTCATCTTTGGGGATGCTGTGTGGAGGGTCTTTTTGTGGAGAGGAAGGAGTGAACATGGGTCTTGAAGAGTCCCATGTTGTAGGAGGGAGGAAACACAGAGGCCGGCAGTTCGTTCCACAGCCGAGCTGTTGAACTTAAGAACGAATCGTAGAAGCGACCCGTTCTCATGTGACAAGTGTCAACTGTGTACAAATGTTGGGCGCGCGTTTGGCGTGTATCCCGACTACGCACCGGTGCCGAAGGGATCAATGACGCTAGTTCTTCAGAGCATCTTCCATTGTAATACCGATAGAACAAGGACAGCATACCTACCTGACGCCTGTGCTCTAAAGATTGCAGTCCGTTTGTTAAGATTGGGGAATCTATCAAACGGACCGCCCGTTTCTGCACAGAGTCAAGGGTTTTTTTCAGGTATTTTGGGGCTCCAGACCAGAGATGGCTGCCAAATTCGACAGTAGGGCGCACTTGCGATTTGTACAGGGTGAGCAGTTGTGTACTATTAAAGTATCTGCGGGCCCTGTACAGTACGCCCAGCTTCTGAGAGGCCAACTTTACTCTAGCTTCGATGGAGCCCCCGTACCTGAGCTGGTCACTTATAGTTACACCAAGCATATCAATGGAAGGCCTGTTCGGAAGATTGCTTCCGTTGAAGGAGACTAGATTATCATTTGGATCCCTTTTAGACGTAATCAGACAGGATTGGGTCTTTGAAACATTAAATTCGACGAGATTATTTTTACCCCAGGAGGAAATACTCTCGAGATAACCGTCCATTCTTTGCTTCAAAGCCCTCCGAGCCGTCCTCCGCCAAACTATTAGATTTTTAAGAAACAGAATTCTGAATTTCTATTCCATTATCCGCGAAAATTTGCAGTTCGGTTGCAAGGAAATAAATATAAAACATTTGAGTCGATATCCTCTACCCACTGACGAAGCTGAATACATAATTTGATTTCACTGTGATTAATTTTTGGGTTATTATGCCATGATGATCTTCCTCCTTTTTTAACAGCGTTACAGTGTCCATCGGGTTAGATGATGAACATCTGACATCTGCCTATTGATGGACACCTTAATGAAGGAGGAAGCGCAAGACAGCACGATAACCCAAAAATTAATCACGATAAAGCTAAGCATCCACCTTTCGGCATCGTACGCATCGCATCAAACGGATCGTAGTATTCTTTGTATAGAAAGTCACACAAGTGCGTCCACCAATCCGCATCGTACGGATCGCTCGAATCTGCTCATCGGAAATGCCGACGCCGTTGCTTGGAGAGGCGATGCTTGCCGATGACGACATTCGGAATGCCGGTCAGGTGGACGCACCCCGTGCGCTCGCTCAGCATTCCACCATTTGCATTTGACCTCACGCGTTGTTTAGCATCATGGATGCGGCACGACTTATTACAATTGTGCGAATATGAAGAAATATATAATTTAAAGCACCCTAATTATGCAAACCAACAAATAAGGGATAATATATGGGAACAGATTGAAAACAGATTAAATTTTATGTTGCCTTTTTTTAGATTTTTTTACATTTTCTTCCTCTTCTGCTAACACACAAGCGATGACAAATTGTTCTTCTTCACTTTCTTCCATTACGTCACAGACACATTTTTCACGACAGAATGAAGTGGCGTCGGCAATCCGATTGCTGGTAGTTGCGGCGGCAAATACGATCGCTGCCTATCAGGTGGACGCATTGTGAAAAATTCATCCGTTTGATGCGATGCGTCCGATGCCGAAAGGTGGACGCTTAGCTTAACCCTTTGCACTCCTAATTTTTTTTTTAATTACCTACTACCAACTCCTTAATTAATTTACAAAAAAGGGATAAAAAGTGGCCTCAATAAAAAGTTAAACAAAAATTTTTAAAATATGTAATTTTTATTACTCTTTCTTTACAAAAAGAAATGTAAAACTATATTTTCACCTAATTACTGAGTATTATTTTCAAGACCGAACGACACATGTGCTTTCTCGGACACGAAATATTTGCTACTAAAAACAGTAAAAACAAATGTAAATACACAAACAGAACAAAATATTATGTGATAACAAGTGAATAGGTATAATAATCCTTTGTTATGTGTTGGGAGAAATCCCTCAGCGCTTCCTATTGTTACGCAGGTAGACAGGCAAGTACCTACCTACTTACATGTGTCGCAACCAAATAATTATCAAAAAAGACATAATATTTGAAGTTATTTCCAACACAAAATACGAAAAGAACTGCTGGATACTAGCGATCAGGATAACTTCTGGATATAAGAAAGGAGTATACGGAGTAATTTACCATTCTCCAAATGCAAGTACAAAAGACTTTTTATCATTTATAGAGAACTGGTGCACCCAAAACCTAGAAGAGGAAGAAGATAATATCCTAACTGGTGACTTTAATATAAATTTTAAAAATTTGAATGATACATATACTAAAAGACTTAAAAAAATTATCCAAGCATCGGGAATGAAACAACTTGTTAAAAGTGAGACACGAATAACGGATAAATCCAGGACGTTAATTGACCTTGTCATATCCAACAGATTAGATTTGAATGTAAAAGTTCTAGATGAGCCAAAAATAACCGACCATAACCTTATCCACATTACAGATAACACAAAAAGAACTAATACGAAAACCAGCAAAGTAATAAAATACAGAAATTATAAAAAATATAACAGTGAAAGGTTAATTGAACTTCTGGGTGATATGAATGAACTTCATCAAATGGAATTTAATGAAAAGGCTAAATCATTAATAAATAACCTTCAAGAAGTAATCGACCAGTTAATACCAATCCAAACTACTAAAATAAGAGGAACAAATAAATGGTATAACATAGAACTACAATCAATACAATATGAAAGAGATAGACTGTACAAAATTGCAAAAATCTCAAGAAACTCACAAGACTGGAAAACATTCAAAAATGCAAGAAATAAATACTCAAAACAACTGAAAGTTTGTAAGAACGATTACTTCAAAAATAAAATTATCTGTGAAAAAGGAGACACTAAAAAAATGTGGAAAACCATAAAAGGATTAATGCAAACTGAAGATAAAGGGATGAAACATGACATTGAATTTCCACATCAGATACAGGGTAGCATACAGAACTGCTTCAACAAATATTTTGTAAACAGCATAACGGAATTACATCAGAGTATACCAATACTGAAGGAAGACAACCGCGTGAGAAATGTTCCCCTAAACCGAGAAAAACTTGTGTTTAAAGAGATTGATGAAACATATCTTTTACAGATTCTAAACAGCACCAAATCAAAAGAGAGTCCAGATGGAATAAGCTTTACAGTTTTAAGGGATGCAATGCCAGTGATAGGACCTCATCTACTGAACATAATAAATGAATCGTTAAGAAGTGGAAAATTTCCAAACACATGGAAAACATCTATTGTGATCCCGATTCCGAAAGTTGTTAATACCAGAAAATGCGAAGAATTTAGACCTATAAATATGTTACCAAAATACGAACAGGTACTAGAAATTGTAATAAAGAAACAACTCGTTGAGTATTTGGAAAAACATCATATATTATGTGACGAACAATCAGGATTCCGTAATAATAACTCTTGTGAAGCTGCAATAAACATTGTGATTAATACATGGAAGAAAGAAACAGATAATAAAAAAATCACCATTGCAACATTTTTAGATTTTAAAAGAGCATTTGAAACGATAGAAAGGAAAAAACTTTTGGAAAAATTAGAAGATATAGGTCTTTCTGAAGTAGCTCTAAATCTTTTCAAAGAATATCTCCATGAAAGAAAACAGGTAACAAAAGTGGAAAACTCAGAATCAGAACCGATAGAAAACAACCTCGGTGTTCCACAAGGGTCGGTATTAGGTCCAATTCTATTCATTATTTACATTAATGATATAATTAAAACCATAAAACATTGCAAAATTAGATTATTTGCAGACGATACATTAATCTATATTTCATGTGAAGAATACATAGATGCAATCAATAAATTAAATGAAGACCTACAAAATATAGCGAAATGGCTGAAATTAAACAAATTAAAACTGAATATCAACAAAACAAAATATATGGAAATAGGCAACAAAACGCATAACACAGAGTTAAAATTGACAATTAATGGCGAAAAAATTGAAAAAGTAAATGAAATTAAGTACCTGGGTGTGATACTAGATTCAAAACTAACTTTCGCAGCAAATTTTGAATATGTGCTAAAGAAGGTATCTAAAAAAGTCAATTTTCTTAGAAGATTAAGAAATAAACTAAATGGAAACACTACAGAGCTGATTTATAAAACTATAGTTGCTCCACATTTAGATTATTGCTCTACTGTGTTGTATTTGGCCAATGAAGGAAACTTGAACAAGCTAGATGTTATACAGAATAGAGCTATGAGATGTATACTAGGAAAAGGAAAATACGCAAACATAGATCAAATGAGAGAACAGCTAAATTGGATTTCTATAAAAAAGAGACTATTATTTAATGTGTTAATTTTTGTACATAAAATCATGAACAACCAAATGCCAAAATATTTTAAGGATGAAATTGTTTTTAATAGAGATGTTCATAATTACGAAACCAGAAATGTAAATAGGATTAGATTGCCACATATGAAAAAAACAAAATCACAGAACTGCCTAATGTACAAAGGACTAAAAATGTATGATGAAATGCCTGAAAGTCTGAAGAATGAAGGAAGAATGAATGTATTTAAAAAGAAATGTTATATTTATTGTAAAAATATGTAAAATTACAAAATGAAATATGATCTTGTTTATATTAGTTTATATTCAAATGTATAAACTAACTCAATAAATAATAAAAAAAAAAAAAACCAAATAACTGCGCAGTGCATTTACAAGGTTAAAAATAATACGATTTTAAAAATTATCTAAAAGGCGAAACTTGACGAGATATATGTATTTTGCGTATTCGGAATATTCAGAATGAGATATAAAGTGTTTAAAAGAAAAAAAAATACATTTGATAATTTAAATTATTTTTCGAAATTGCGTTACTATAATGTCGAGTATGACTCGACATAGGAGTTGGTGTAAGAAATATAATGTCGAGCCACACTCGACAAAGGAGTGGTATGAGTTAATACTTTTGGCCGTGACAATCTCAAATCGTAATTGGATTTATTTACATTGATTAAAAAAAATCTAAATGTCAGCTCTAAGATTTATAAAAAACAAAATGTCAGTTCTGAAATTTATAAAAAAAAATTACAGCTCTGAGTTTTATAAAAAAATCGATGTTGATCTATTACTTAACTTGTTTTAGTGATGAAATTTCTTTATTCGAAATTTCATCATTATAGGTCAGATATATCAAAGCTTTTTGTAGAGCCTTAATTGCAAATCGATATAAATATTACAAAAGCATAATATCTACTTCATTTCTACTGACAATGTAAAATACGTCTGGAGACATTGTCAATCTTTTAGTTGTCTAATAACTGAAGTCCCCGCCGTTCCCTTTGCTTTTGCGCTTAGTTTGAACTTCAGATGCAAAATTTTATGAACAAGTATCAAAATTCAAGAGATGCAGCAAATAGTTGTGGATAAATTGAACGTTACCTGAGGTGAAGAGCCGTGGCCCGCGTCCCTGAGAGCAGCGAGAGAGTCCAACGCGCGCCGCAGATCCCTGGCCACTGTGCGCGTGTGCTCGGCGTGTGGGGGCGAAAAGCGCTCGGCGCAGCGCTCTGCAGCGGCCAGGGCGGAGCGTAGTGCTCGCTCGCCAGGGGCGCCGCGCAATGCATCAGGATCCTGGAAATGGACATCTTCATTAACATGAAAATATGGAATTTTAATATTAACTCTATCTAACTAGCTAACATAGCCTAATCTTCAATTACCTGCAAGAATTAATGTTTCAAGCTCCATAAAATTTGATACAAAATAAAATTGACAATCAGCACTGCCTTAAAGCACTTTACAGTCATTTAGAATTTTGGACAATTGAACGGTACCCGTTAACCTGTTGAAAGCCGGGGCAGAAAATCTTCAGAATACACTTCATTGCTGGAGGAAAATACACAGAGATGCATGATAATTACCTTGATGAAATTTGTTCAAATTTCAGAAAAAAAACTATGATTTATTTATTTTTGTGATTGTTTTCTATTTACCAGATAATATATCTCAATAATCGTATGTATTTCAACTTAAGTTTTAGAATATTTAACTTTACATTAAAATAAAAAATATATCCCTCTTGAGAAACCTGAATACATATCCTAAACGATATAACTATATTCAAAAGTTGTTTTCAAAGAAATAATAACACATTTTATGCGGTCAAAAAACAAGGGTTCCATTCGAGAAAATTGATTTTGTTTGAAACAGCTATATCTTTGAAAATAATACATATATTTTAATTAAATTTTTTACATAGTACTCACCACAACGCAACTATAAAATTATTGTCTTAACCTTTCCTCATCTGTGGTGTGTATTTACTACACATTGCTTCTAATATCTTTAATAACTCTATAAATATAATAAATTCTGGGTTCAGATTTTAGGTATTCCTCCGTTATACATTTATGCACTGAATTAAAAAATAATATTTAACATAGTTTTCAAATTCAATTAAAAATCAGAGATTTTTATAAGAAATCGGGAACAAATACACCAATACAATCAACCGTGTGCCATTGCTACGCGAAGAGTGTGCGAGGAAATGACACGCTATTGATGTCCCGCTTTACTTCGCTATACGGGCACATGAGAAATCCACTTGTCCCCAGTTCTATTTAGACCATCGATACCTACGGCCGCATTGTGTAGCTACCACTCGTGACCAACTTGTGCAGGGGTACTAAAGTGAATCATTATTTCCGTTCGATAATTAAATTAATAATTTTTGGTAAGTACTTTTTCATTAATTTCCGAATACTGTGTTATACTATTACCTTATATTATAGTATTGAAAAGTGTGTATTACGTAACTATTTATCCGTGCGCTTTCGTCATTTAATCATTGATCTAAGATTTATTTTTGAATATTTATTTCAAATTTTACATTTTTTTTCTTATTCGTTATAATATTCAGCTAAGCAATACTGCGTTTTACATTACATATTTACAAAAACCCTTCCATTTTCAGGAAGAATAATGACTGACAGAAATTTAACAGAAGAAGAGATAGCGCAAGAACTTGATTATGATAGTGATATTGAGTTTGAAATGAACAATGACATATCAGATACTGAAGATTTGGTTGAACATTTAGAAGAATCGGACTCGGAATCGACTAGTGAAAATGAAGACGAGGGAGAAATACTGGTTTCAAAACATGGATTCGAATGGAATGTATTACCACCATCATCATCGAGACGTCGGCAATGCAATATTGTCAATGAAACTTCCGGCCTGAAAAATGGTAGTTTATTAGCTAACACAATAAGAGAAATGTTTGCTTTATTTATAAGCGCAGATATGGTGACAGAAATATGCCAAGAAACGAATCGTCAATTGAGGCGTTTACCCGGGAATATGATTGAGCAATTATCCGAAGATGAATTATATGCTTTCATCGGTATAATGCTTGCTTCTAGCAGAAATCGCACCCGAAAACTAAGTTTGAATGAGTTGTGGACAAGTGAAAGTCCATTTTGTCAGCCGTTTTTCACGGCAGCTATGTCTCGAGACAGGTTCATAAATATTTATAGTCAGATCCGTTTTGATAATAGAGATACAAGACGAGAGAGATTTGAAGCTTCTTCAGACAAGCTAGAGCCAATTAAGTCGATATTCAGTAAATTGGTAGATGCATGTAAATCAAATTACTCTCCATCGCTTGATATAACCGTGGATGAGCGTTTGGCGGCGTTTAGAGGTAAATGTCCATTTCGGGTATATATGAAGTCAAAGCCAGCCAGGTATGGCATCAAAATATGGATCGCTGCAGATGCTAAAACCGCATATATATGTAACATGCAAATATACAGCGGTATGATAAATAATAAAAGAGAAATAAATCAAGGCAATCGTGTCGTTATGGAATTGGTGGAACCTCAATATGGCACCAATAGAGGCATAACCACAGATAATTTTTTTACGTCAGTACCACTGGCGGACAATCTTCTATCTAAAAATCTGACCATAACTGGCACTCTTCGCAAAAATAAGAGGGAAATCCCTAAAGAGTTTTTGCCATCAAAAGAAAGGCCATTGTATAGTAGCCAGTTTGGTTTTACATCAAATAAAACACTTGTGTCATATGTGCCTCAGCAAAATAAAGCAGTTTTGCTGCTGTCAACTCAATTCCTTGGAAATGAAATAAGCCAAACCGATACAAAAAAACCGGATATAATTTTACATTACAATAAAACCAAGGGTGCCGTTGACACAGGGGACAAAATGACCTCCGAGTATTCGTGTGTAAGGTCGACAAGAAGATGGCCGTTTCGTTTGTTCATGGAAATGTTAGACATTGCTGCACTGAACACATATTTATTATGGATTCAAAAGTATCCGGAGTGGAAAAAAAATAATAGAAGTAAAAGGAAATTATTCATAAGACAGCTAGGTTTAGAGTTGGCTAAGCCCAATGTAATGAAAAGAAAAAACAGCACGGTCAAATTTCACAAACAACAACAAGATGCTTTCGAGACAGTTTTGTCATATTATCAAGAAACACCACCGGCAACTGCTGTTACGAATGATATTACGAGTGATTCAAGAAATGTACTAGTGTCCCGAGCACCGTCGAAAACTTGCAGATTTTGCCCATACAACACAAAAAAAAGAAGCACCATAGTTTGTCATATTTGTCAAAAATCTGTATGCACAAGCCACAGAAAAGAAAAAAAATATATTTCCTGCCACAATTGCAATGCAATTTAGATTAACAATTTAATATATTTGGTTTAAAATTTTTATTATTTTTAATTTCGCTGTATTGTTTTGTTCTTACATAATTTTGCTGTTATATTTAAATATAATGCATGTGGAATTTTTAATGTTTAGTTTCTCAATATAATATTTCTTTTTAAAAATTTGTTTATTTCCTTTAAAAAAAAATTTAAGTTTGAAACCCCTGCAAGACTGGCAGCGTAAACACGCAAAGCTGTGTGCGTCATGTGCGTGTAGTCCAGCGCCCATCAGCAGAATCAGCCGCCATTCGGTCACGGACCGTCATTAGATAAGCACTCCTCGCACGTTTTTTTAGCTTCTGCCGATGGTTTTTTCATGTTTTCAGCTATTAAATTAGAATTATTATCACTTTTGAAATAAAATATAATAAACATAAGCGATTGGCTATAAATATTCATATTTTTCCGATTTTAAATCGCTTATTTTAAGATGTGTATTGACTACACAGCACCGGAACGCGTGTATTTTTTTAGGACAGTAAGGGAAAGGTTAAATTGAAGCCTAATTTTGTAATACCACTCCATAAACTGAAGTTAAAGTCAGTGGTGGGCCATTTAGTGATGTTTTATTTGTAAAAAATGCATGTATTTTATTACATTACTATTTGAATTCTTGTACCTTTCTGTGCACATTGCAGTCAGTCTGTTTCAATAACCCGCATAGCTCACTATAAAAAAACCGCATCCGCGCGAGATCTTATCTCGCTTACATTATTACATTCTCATCCGCGCCGATATTGTGCAAACCGTTATGTGTTCAGTGCCATTGCTGTGAGGAGAATAAACAGGAAGAAAACAAGTACCCTTGTTCCTAATGGTGAGTCCAGTGTTGCCAAGTTAGCATATTATATGCTAAATTTGGCATAATAACTCCATGTTTAGCACAACTATTATGCTTTTAGCATATAGCATATTTATTTGGCTTATTTTTACAGAAACATGAAAATAATAAAAACCAATTTTTTAACTAACAAAAATGATATCGATTGAAAAACTGGTGTCTCAATGGAGAAACATAGTTCACATTAAATGGGAATCCTTGACTTCCACTGTAGAGTTTTGGAATGAAGTCATGCAACATAAAGATGCAGCTAATAATAACCCCTTCGGTGATTTATGTCAGTTTGCAATGTCTATTTTAACATTGCCGTATTCAAATGCGGACATTGAACGTGTATTTAGCCAAATGAGTCTGGTCAAAACAAAACTCCGAAATCGTTTGGCGGTGAGAACCCTGAATGCCATTTTGTATGTGAGATTTGGCCTAAAGAGAGCAGGAAAGTGCTGTTATTCTTACACTGTTCCTGACAAAGTACTACGCTGCATTGGGACCAAAGAAAGTTACGACACCGTCTCTCAGGCTTCCCCATCAGCTGCTGTTGATGAAGAAGAAGAATATGAAGATATTGATATTTTATTTCACTGATTTTATTTCTAAATTAAATTTATGTTGGCTTTTTTTTGGCATTTTTTAAAGGAATTTAGCATATTTCTGGCATATTTTTCCCATCACTCTAGCATATTTTGAAGTAGTTGAGTTGGCAACACTGGGTGAGTCCTTCCTTTCATACAACATATTATTGTCTCATGTGCAGTGGTAATTACACTAACATTCAAGGTCCTTCGACATAAATTTTTTACACTCCTAAAACAACATAACATAATATCTTTTACACACCAAGTGTTGTAAAAAAAAATGTCTCCAGAGAATGATCGGCGTTCGACTCATTTAACACCGATCCTCTGTTAGATTCTGTGCAAAATCAATTTTGACCGGCCGCCAAGCATAATACGATGTAGATTCACAAGTTTTCCGCTTGTACAACTAATTTCCGGACACCGTGTATAGACTTACATTGAGCCACTCATTAGCCATGTTGAGTTTGTTGGCCAGTTGACTCTGAAGACTTTTGAGAGCTGACAGACTATCGTGGTCACTGGTCTCCTCATCGTAAGTTGTCAGTTGCAACACTCTGAAAATAAAATAAAAACACCATATTGAATGCGTTTCATAAAAGTCCTAGACTAGAGACTATGATAATGACCCCTAACCATACAAAAGAATAAGATAACTAACTCAAAATACCCAATGACAACCCTGAGGGGCTATTTTGATTCTACAAGGAATTGTCCTTAACCTTAAAATTGATAACTTTTTCTTTGTCATCCGAGAGAATCGCAATTAAATAAGTTTAAAAAAATTTAAATGAAAACAGGAGGTCTATGTCATCTTTGTGTATACTGTCCACAGTAGTACTGGGTCGATAGTGAACTACCCGATCATTCATGGGTGTGACAAGTGACCATAGATGTATAAATTTTGCAGACCGGGCGTATTTTGCAGACTCATTCTCGTGACGGAGAAATAGAGATGGCAAGTTTGTTCTTAGTATCCAAATTGGATCATATCAGCAATTATTAGCATACCGATACACCTTCCCGCCAACGGGATCGGGTTCCAAAATGAATTGTGTAAAGAATAAGTTCCATGTACTCCATGTGTCAGTTCCCGGTAACTGGGTCCTGGAACCGCTGTGACCAAAGATATTAGAAGAACGAGATATGCTATGTTAGCCGCCGGACCGTAGGCGGAGTACTACCTAATTAGGGTACTTTGAATACTATCGGGACATGTACGCACAGAAATCTGTTCTATGTATTAGTGCGGATACCTTAGCGTAAGCGGAGGTGTGCAGTAGTATTGGTGAACAAAACCGGCGACACTGGGCAAAACAATTCCGCACAGTATGAACTGCTCATAGCACATCTCGTTCTTCTAATATCTTTGGCTGTGACAGTGCATTTCAGAATAACCATGACTGCTTCTGTGTCGTGAGAACAATCTACACAATTTATGCATCTATGAATTTATTTATATATTTATATGCTGTCCTTGTTCTACCGTTATTACAATGGAAGACGCTCCGAGGAACTAGCGTCATTGATCCCTTAGACAACAGCGCATAATCAGGAAACACGCCAAACGCATGCCAAACATTTGTGCACGGTTTACATTAGTCACATGAGAACGGCTCGCTTCTATGACTCGTTATCGAGTTCAATAGTTTGGTCTCTTCAAGACCCATGTTCACTCCTTTTTCTCCTCAAAATACCCTCCACACAGCATCCCCAGAGTGACATAGGCCCAAAGGGAAATTGTTTTCCTTAGGGCCTCCTGTGTGGAGGTAACGTAAAACATTTTTTAAAATATATATGACCAATAAACTTTACAATAAAATCCCGAATGACCTTAAAAATATAAATCGTTTTAAAAAGGAATTAAGAAAGTATTTCCACCTCAAATATTGATTGTTTGTGTTTTTTAATATATTTGAAGATATATTATGTTTGCCAAATAATTTTAATTTTTATATAAATATGTTTCTAAAATCATTAGCACACACGACGATGTGAGCGAACTCTAGATCAAGATTAATAAATAAATATGGACTACCTACACCCTATACCTAGATCAGATACTTTTACTTCGACCTATACGGTGGGCGGCAGCGGCACTTCTACGGCATTTTTTCCACGTGTAAAAGTACTCAAACACTTTGCCAGTTACATTACATTGACGGCTACACCAAAGCTAAACGCAAATAACATGTCTAAGTATACTCTAATACCATATAATAATACAATATAAAACCATTGAATTTATACCTTGATACTGGGTACATTTGCTTTCAATCGGTTTTCTAATTCTAGAATTCGCCACAAGATGTCGCCACTTCCGTTGGCATTTCGCACTTGGACGGGCCCCAGGCTAACGTAAATACTGTGCTTTCACTTAAAATTGCAGTTCCCTTGTACTGTAATACCTACAGGCTCGTAGTGGATTGAAGCTGGCGGCACGGTATCGCTTCCAAGTAAATAAGCACAAACTCGACAACCAACAATTACACATCTTCGGATCTACCGGATCTGCCCTGATGATGGACACTGCAACGCTGTTCGAAACGTCGGCTAAAGAAGAAGTTAGCGCAACACGGCATAACACCCCAAAAACAAACAACAAAAATGCTTTTGGCCGTGAAAATCTAAAAACTTACTTTGCCAGTGGGTCGTGATCGACCCAGTTCTAGTTCACAGGGTCATTTTAATGAGATCTTCAAGAGACATTGTATGACAGAGAAATCACATAGCATCTGACCGGTTGTTGACGGCCGGCATAGTCCAGTGGTAACGCATTGGACTGCCATTCCGAAGGTCGCGGGTTCGAACCCGGCGTAAGCAAATAAACTTTATTTGATTAATTTGTGTTATTTCACAATTAATTAATTAAAATAATATATAGTATATTTGCGGCACGTTCCAGAGTGGAAGATACTACCAGTAACGCCCTGGTGTAAGACCACCATTCAGAATTGAAACGTTGCTCCAAATGGCTTTAGCCGTGTTTAGTGACTAGATCTGAATAGCCAGGTACTTCCCCACCTTCCTCTTTCCCTTCCCCACTTGCCTTCAGCCTCACAACATCCCCCAATTGGGGATGCCATAGTCTCACTGGCTCCAGACGGGAGCAGTTGGGACTCTTGTGAGGTATTCACTATAAAAAAAAAAAAAAAAAAACAAATTTAAAGAAAGGGATGTATCGATGATTAAATTATTACCATATGAAAAAAAAAATTTTACCTGATGATTTCATGAATTTCATTGGCCATGCGTGTGGAGAGATAGTTGCGATTCTCAGAGGCCTCCTCAATTCCCTTACCACCTGCAAAAAAGAAACTAACTATTAGTTACATAGTTGGTTAGGTTAGGTTAGGTAAAAAAAACAACTTTCTTCCACAATCGGGAACAGGGTCAATTGTTTCAGTCAAGAAAAACAAGATATTTTTCATTATGTTTAATTTAACTTTTAATGTAATTAGTAACAAATTAAACCTTTCATGCCTAGACAAAGTAATATTATGTCATCAAATTTTCCAGCTTCACATTCATTCGCTGTTTTTTAATGTATTTCGATACTATATTATGTCTTAGCAATATAGAAATTAATTTTCCCAATTCTTATTGTTTAAGACGCCGTAGCACGTATCACCTGAATACTTATTTGAATATCGCCTATTTTTGCTCTCTGACCCAAATGTGTGGGTTATATAATAAGATCGTGTGCTGAAGTAGACATTTTCGTAGATAATTATAAAGATTCAGAAAAAATGTCCTGCTATTGCTAAAAAATATGTACAAATTTGTTTAGCTAATTATATTATGTATCACTTGTGTCTCTTTGTGTCTCTTGCCTCTTGTTGTATTATTTGCGTTTTGAGTGAGTTTTCATATAATTTTGTAATTTTATGTACCAATCTATATGATAACTGAGTTTTTATAATTGGATTCTTATCATATATATAAACAAAAACACAAACATATAAACATACAAACAAACATACAAACAAACATACAAACAAACATAAAAACAAACAAACATACACTATTATCATAGAATCCCGTCTGACTTCAGGATCGAGCATTGAAGACCATTGGAGAAAGATACTTGCTCCCACAATCTTAGATCCGATGGATTCCCGTGCTTCTCTGCTTTAACTTAATTTCATTTTTAATTTTTTAATCTCTTTTTATTTATTTTATTTATGTTACTCTATGTAAATATTATTTGTACTTATATCATCTATGGGATGTGTGGGATTGCACTAACCTCCCCACATCCTGGAATAAAGAATTTATTATTATTATTATTATTATTATTATACAAACAAAATATACAACTAGACAAACAAACATATATACAAACACACACATACATACAAATGCAAAAACAATTTAACAGATATACATACAAAGAAATTAACACACACATCCCAATTCACTTCCCTCTTTTAGAAAGCTTTAATCATTGTTTTGTTTTCACTTGACCCACGCTTTATTTTCTCTTGTACGCATATCGTTGCTAACTGTTATTGGACCGTTGGTATTTATTCTTTATTAAGTTATTATTTCTTGGCAATGTTTATGTTAACCCTATGTCTGTTGTACACAATATAAATAATAAAATGTTATTATAATTACACCACTGCCAACCGGTATGCTTCGAGTATGTTTGTAATTATGTTTGGTGTAATATTGTGACAATTATAATTGCTGAATGTACTGTAGCCTGAGACCAAATAAGTATTTGCTGGTTGAACTCCTTTATACAATATACAATTTACTTATCGTATACTAATACCTACCTGTGTTGTGCCTACTTATGTCTTTCATGCTCAGCTTATTATTTTATTTACTATGTTATACTTCTTATGATGCTATATACTTGTTATAATGCTCCTGTATGATTTACCTTGCATGTAAAAGCCGTCAAGGCGAGAACAAACAAATAAATAAAAAAATAAATTTTGTCATGTATCACATTTAGCCATTCACATGTAATTTTGTAATTGTTAACATACCTACTAGTTTATTTCTCTTTTATTGCAATGAATTAACTCTACCTTAACTTATCTATTCACCTACCTACCTTTCATATTACGTTTACTTTTATTTTTATTTTTAAAGTCTATCTTTTTCCATTTAAAAATGTTTCTGTATGTTATGTAAAAGCTTGTTATGTAAAAAACTTTTTATGTAAAAGCCCACCAGGGCGTTGAAATTAAGAAATTAAATTAATAATTCTGGATAAAAACTAATAAGGTATTCACGTTAAGCAATTTTTTTTAATGAGTCAATCGAAACATACCTTCGCTCAAGATGTGAATGTATATCTTCATGGAGCATATCAGAATTGGAGCCAGGGTCTTGACTTGCTCGAGGCCCCGGGTGAGGGCCTCCGCATGAGCCCTGTGCGTCAGATCCTGGGTCCTTGAGGACACTTCTCGGCCCACACGGGAAAGGGAGGGACTCAAATCCCGAAGGAACTGAACCAGGTCTTCCATTGAATCTATGACTTCTGCAACTGCCAGGTAATCCAGTACCTAAATAAAATAAAATAAACTAATAATATTATAAGGGATAAAAAAAATCCAACAACACAAATATGAAATAATGTTTTGTAGATTCTATAATATTTATTTATTACTAGCTGTACCTCGTCACGCATTGCTGTGCCTCAGTATGTGCAGATAGAGAAACAATAGTGAGTGTTTCTTTTACGTTCAACAGATGGTGCTGTTTTAAAAAAAAAAAAAATTTACCCATCACAGGTGACAAAAAAGCATGTTTTTACCTGTCACAGGTGACATCTGTATAATACAGGTATATAAAAACACAGCGTATTCAAATGCAAAGTTGTGTCAAAATTTCAAAGAAATCGGTGAAGAAGTTTCGGAGATTTAAGATTTTGAACAAACAAACATTTACATTTTTATTTATACAGGGTGTATCGGCACGTACCCGACAAACTTTAACCAGCTATTCCTTAGCACATTTGGAGTAAAAAATGTTATGGGCACTTTGCTGTCCGATAACATTTTTTTTAATAAAAAATTTACTATTCATATTTTCACCACATGTCACCAATTTTTTATCCTTTGTCAAAGTTTGAAAACCCATCTGGCAATATTTTGTTAGAGTTTCGTTGAATAATGTACGTACGTACCTACGTTGGCGCGCTTTTACAATCACAACGAAATGGCACGGCACCATTAGTCTCATTTTTAACTATTATTATTTAGTGTGTACGAAAGAGCGAGGACACTTTTTGACACACTTGCTAATAACAGCTGTTGAACACGAGAAACAATGCAAATGACAGTGACGGGGTGTGGATTTTTTATTTATTTTTTGTTTTTAATGGAAAAAAATGTTACCGGACAGCAAAGCGCCAATAACATTTTTTACTCCAAATGTGCTGAGGAATAGCTGGTTAAAGTTTGTCGGGTACTTGCCGATACACCCTGTATAGAAGATAGATTAGCTATACCCCGCCACGCATTGCTCTGGTTCAGTCTGTTTGCAGATAGAGAAATAATTGCTTTTACAACCAAGAGTATAGTGGTGTTTGTCACAAAAAAAGTATATTTATCCAAAAGATTGCACTGTTTTTCAAAAAAAAAGATGTTTTTACCTGTCACAGGTGACATCTATATAATATAGATATATATAAAAACACACGCAAATTCGAATGAAATGTTATGTCAACATTTCAAAGCAATCATTGAAGATCTTTTGGAGATTTAAAACTTTGAACAAACAAACATTTATATTTTTATTTATACATGGTGTCCGGAAACTCGTAGTACAAGCCGGAAACTGGAGAATGTATACCACACGGGGAACCCAAATAAACATAAAGTTTTTTGATTTGAGCATTTTTATAAAAAAAAAAAAAAAACAAAAAATTTTTTTTTTCGGCTATTTCAGGGTTCAAATTTTTTCGTCATTATTTGTTTTACTTTTAAATTTTTAAATAGTTTTAATTAGTTGGGTACTTTGATCTTCAGTAATAATTTATAAGAATTTGATCCAAAAAAAATCAACTTCTTACTCGATTTACTCGAAAACGAAAGCTCAAATCAAAAAAAAATTATACTACAAAATCGACTCCAAATGTGATGTAGATTCACCAGTTTCCCGCTTGTACTACGAGTTTCCGGACACCATGTATAGATTTATTGTTTTTAGTTTTCATCCGGGACGCACACAAAGATTACATTATCGGAAAGTGACATCTGGCGTATTTTATAGAAGCTGTGTGCGCCGAATCGAAATATGACTATTTCGGATCTAGAGATAGGAGAGGTGCTTATCTTTCACTCTAGGAGACAGAATATTGTTCATTTGAAATAATATTCCATAGGAATTATCTGTTTATAGGTGCAATCTGGATTCAGCTCCTATGGATGGATTTTTTTAGTAAAAGTTTTGATGGAGCGCTCTTCAAAATGATATTTGTTTATTATTTCTTTACATTGTATCTTTTTTACGTTAGAATTTTTAACCTCACTTGGACAAGCCTGTGTTGAGGTAATTTTACAAAATAATAAAAATAACACAAAGCTTATATATTGTGAGAAAAATATTGCTACATTAATGTTTCTATGAATTGGGTACTTATTAAGCTAATTCCAGCCAATTCATTACAGTATAATGTAGTAAGCATGTAGGGTGACCATATGTTGATAATTTGTTTGTAAAAAAACTTACTAAACTATTAATTTTAAAATGAACAGAGAAAAGAAAAAAATATATACACGTATACAACATATTATGCCATTCATTTGAAAGGACGAATATGAAAAAAATTGTTGGCAATCCTCGGCTAGTACAAATATTTAAATATTATTTTTATAAGTACACGAGGAATTAGACGACTTAATGTGTTCTGGAAGGCTTTTTTTATTTTTTTTTTTTTATTTCATATATATCCCGTTAAACTACAGTTAAGTAGTTTGTCAAACAGGATTTTTATTACAACTTTTTACAGATTACAACTTAGACCTTAATTTATACAATAACAATAAACTTACACTTTAAATCGCCTAATACAAATTATTTCTACCTAGTAGCCATGTTTTCAGCAAATATCTGACTCTATTTGGAAATTCGCATTTCTTAATATTACCAGGTAGCATATTATATATTTTAGGCACATTATACTCAAGGGTTCGCTGTCCGTATTTATTATTATGTTTAGGTACAAGCATGCCTTCATTCTTTGTGAACCTAGTATTGTGCCCATGTTCAACTTTCCTCTTATACTCAGAGTCAGATATGTGCTGAATCAATATTTTATACCACAATAAGGCCTGCACCGGCAAAACTGTTAAATTTTGATACAAAAGTGAAATGTTTCGTCTCTGCGAAAAAATATTTTTTTTAACTAGTAATTTAACGATAGAATTTTGTATTGATTGTGCGTAATTTAAATTTGTTTTGCAAGAATGTCCCCAAGTGGTTATTCCATATTTTAAAGTTGATTCCGCGAGTGACATGTAAATAATTCTTAAGGTATTCATAGGAACGAAACACTTCAATTTGTATATTCTACCCACTATCGCCCTCAGCCGTTTACAAATTTTGTGTATTTGTATGTCCCATTTAAAGTAGCAATCAACAGTCACGCTATTAAGGTTATATGATAAATCATGTTATTCGTCGTGGCTACAGTTGTAAACTCCTCGAGTGAGCTAGTAGGACTATTATCAGGATACAGGATGCCAACTTTGGAGACACAAGCAGCTGTCGGGAGTGGAAAGCAAACACTGAACAGCTGAAGGAAATGTGAAGATGATGAAGAAACGTAGTTATGGCGTAAAACTAGAAGACATCGTCAAACACCCAACGTAGGTTATTAAAGGAAAAACTTTACTTTAAAAAGAAAGACAAACATTTCCGGGTTACGAATAACCTGACAATATTTGAAAATCTCCTACTACCACCACAGTAAGCGGAAAAGCTTGCTTTTGGTGGGATGAGGACTTAGCCAGCCGAGGAATTGAACACACTACATCTGGGTGGGACCCAAACGCGATGTCAACTCAGCCACCAACCGGTCATTAAAAAGACCATTTAATACACTTGACAGATTTTATGTAAAATCTTTCCTTACCTTTTTGCATTCTTTGACGATCTTTCTAACTTCTGATTCATCGAAACAGAGAAGCAGGGCCGATGTTCCCTGCAGGATTCCTCGAGATCCTTCAATCAGCTTTTTTCTGGAAAAAAAATTGTAATTTAATACCTTGAATAGTATGTATACTCATACGTATTCCTTTTCTGTCTTTGATAATAAACAAATCTCTGCACTGAACTCAGAGTTGAAAAAAATTACAATCTCAAATCATATCTATGGGGAGGAAGTTCACACAGTTGTACGGCGATTGGAGAATCTGAGAAAGAGAAGGAACCATCTATTGGGCAGCTTGGCTTTCCTCAAGATGTACAAGGAGGTAGTGAGGTACATCACGGAAAGTCGACGGGAGAAGAGCAGAGGCTGCACTACTGAGGGAAAGAATTTGACGTGCACGGAGAACTTGATAGAATTTCTCGATACCCTTTCAAAATACACCTGAGTGCAATAATAATCGAAGAAGATTGGAAGAAAGTTGGCTAAAGAAGGAGTTAGCGAGACATTGCATAGTATCCCAAAAATAAATCACGATAATAATTTTTGCCGTGAAAATCTCCAATCATATCTAACAATGATGGCTGTTTTTTTTTTATGTGACACCTCACAAGAGCTCCCCTGTCCGTAGATTGTTAAGGCAGGGGAGCTATGTCACCACCCGGTAGGGCAGCATTGTGAGGCAGGTTAATGTAGGGGCTTTAAGAAGGGATTTATTATTGCGTGTCTTGAAGAGGCCCAGGTTTTATGAAGGAGGAAAACAGATGTCGGTAACTCTTTCCATATATGAGCCAGCTTACACGAAAACCAATCGAAGAAGCATGAAGCCAACACGACTGTGAACGGGTGTTCCGCTCACAGTTGGAGTGCTCGGTGCACTGGGGATCAATGCTGCTAGCTCCTTAGAGCAGACTCCATTAAAATACCTGTATAACAGACTGCGCATTCCCACATTGCGTGCATTAGAGATGACAATCAGTCTGTTAAGAATGGATTGTAAATCAGACGGACCACCCTTTGCACAGAATCAAGTAGGTTTACCAAGTATTGTGGGGCACCAGCCCAGAGGTGATTTTTTAGTTTGTCTGTTACCTGGCAGGTCCAGAGTAGGGATCGTCCCTCAGCATGGCGGAGGCGTCCTGCAGCAGGCCAGCGGCGCCCTCCACTCTCACGAGGGCCGATGGCATCTCCTGGCGCAGCACTCCGTCATCTGAGGAGTTGATGGTCTCGTGGCCCACCTGGAAAAAGAAGAGGACGTTTATATAGACAGCGCATTTCTTGTAAGGTATTTTAAAGAAGTTTTTTTTACATTAACTCCACACAGGAATCTATGCCTTGGAGAGGAAGAAGCTGTTGAAGAACAAGTCGCAGAAACGACCCATTCTCATGTGACAAATGAACAGTGTACAAATGCGTTTTTCATGAGTATGCACCGGTGTCGAAGGGATCAATGACTCTGGTTTCTCTGAGCTTCTTCCATTGAATACTTGTAGAACAAGGACAGCATTACCACCTGACGCCTGGGCTTTAAAGATTGCAATACCTTTGTTTCGACAGGGGAATCTATCATGCCAGTATCTTTCCAGAATTAAGGGTTTTTTACAAGTATTTCAAGGCTCCAGACCTAAATTACATATTGATAGGTGGGTCAAATCCCAGCACTGCAAAGAATGGGAGAGGGCACCTGGAATGAGACAATCCAAAGTACTCATAAAAGGACCAGACCCTAGACGAACCAAGAAACTACTCGATATGGTCAGAAACTCACTGAGGGAACTGGTAGGACTACTAACGGGACACTGCCATCTCAGGAGACACATGCAGATATTGGGAGTGGAAAACACCAACAGATGCAGGAAATGTGAAGAGGATGAAGAGACTCCAATTCACCTATGGTGCCAATGTCCTGCCCTGGTGGGAATTAGGCTCAGATACCTGGGGAGACATAGAGTAGAACCAGAAGACATAGCCACATACCCAATAACAACCCTGGTGAACTTTATTAAAGGGACTGGGTTGTTGTTAAGGGATTGCGATAAAACAGAGATAGCACAACAGGCCTATGGCCTAAGTGCTCACGGGAACTCCGTGAAAATCAGCCATTAAAAAAAAAAAAAGGCTCCAGACCAGAGGTGGCTGCCAAATTCAACATTGGTGTGTATTTGCGATTTGCACAGGGTCAGCAGATAATGTATTTAGAAAATACTATTATTTGAAAGGGTCGAAATGTTTACATGGTGTCTTTGATTATTGGAAGAGTTGATATTGTTGTAAGACATTGTTAGAAGATGTCATTGGAAGATTTAACATAATTGGAAGTGATATTGGAAGCTTTGGCATAGTTGTAAGCTTTAATATGGTAAGAAGATCTCATTGAAAATTTTGACAAGATTGGAAGATTTCAAGATGTCGTTTTGGTAAAACAGGTCATCAAAAGAATTGACATTGCTGGAAGATGTCATATTGTTAAAGGAGCTCATTGAAAGATTGACATGGTTAGAAGATGTCATTGAACGATTTGATAATGTTGGAAGATGTTATAAAAGAGGTCATTGGAAGAGTTGACATTGTTGAAAGATTCGACCATTTTAAAAGATGTAATTTTGTTAAAAGGACTCATTGAAAGAGCAGACATGGTTCGAAGATGTCATCAGAAGAATTAACATGGTTGAAAAATATACTACAACCATAGATATCCAAATTTATAGACTTGCCCTAGCATGAAATTGGGTATCATTTCGACGATTTAGAGGCAAACCACGTGACTATGTTATTTTTACACCAGGAGGGTTCGAGAAGGCTTTGAATATACTACGACATCAGTCGTACATTGACCGCCGAAGAGCGCACATTGAAATCACCAAACCCTGTGCAGAAAATTAAAGTTTCCTAAAGTAAGGCAAATGTTTGCAGCGCTGTCCATTGTGGGACTTTTCTGCGCAGGATCTGAATGTTCATTTTTAAACGAAACGCCTAGCGCAGCGACGCTGTAAAAGGAATGAAGTGAGTATTCAATATTGCAAACAAGCCCAAACTTTTGTTTACATGATTTGGGATTTATAGTATAATGCAGACAGCAATTTGCGCGCCATTGTAAAGAGGACTAGTAATTCATAAGCAGATTTTATTTTCGAGGACTGAATGGTGATTTTACAATGCGAGTTGCCTGTATACTGTCAGATTCATTTATATACAAATAACAGATTGGCAGATGGCCAGTGGCCAGAAATATTAATTCGCCATTGTGAAATGCATCTCGACATTAACCAATAAAAACAATAAACCAATCTAAGCCAATTAACCAATAATAGACAGACACCCATTAAACAATGTCAATTCATCAGCAGACAATTTCAACAAAGACAACGAAGGGCAACCATCCCATTAATTAAATAGCGAAGACACAAACCAAAGACCGAACACAAGCAACAATAACACATTATCATTAAAAAATAATTGATTGTGCCATGTTGACCTCATGCCATAATACAAGACGGTCCATTGATAAAACGCTTTAAAGGTCAATCAATTGGTTGTGAGTATTAAGTCAATGGAAGAAAATATGTCTGAATAATTAAATATAATAAAAAAATATATCATACGATGTGCAGAAACGGGTGGTCCGTTTGATGATTGCCCTAGCCATCTTCAATGCACAGACGCATTATATTGCGTCTGTTCTACTAGTATTTTAATGGAGCCTGCTCTAAGGAGAATGACGAATACGAGCGGAACCCCCGTTCACAGTATTTGATGTTGGCTCCATAAACGGGTCGTTTATTCGACACGTTTTTGTGTAAGTCGGCTTGTATAACGAACTACCGACATCTGCTTTTCTTCCTTCATATAATCCGGGCATCTTCAAGACCCTCATTAAAAAAATCCCTTCAAACAGCCCCTACCTTAACCCGCCTCACAACGATGCCCAACCGGGTGGCTATTACCCTGTTCTTACATTGCACAAACAGGGGTGTTTTTGTGAGGTGTCAGTTAAAAAAACCGAACGTACTCATTGCAATAGTCTTTAGAACATTGATGTAAAGTTGGAATGCTTTGTAAATAATTAGGGCAAAATAACGGTATTTAAATGGAAGGTGCTCCGACGAACTAAGAAACATGCGATGTGATGGTTCAAATCAGTTACAGAAATCAAAGTATATATTCAGACCTCTCGACAAAAATATTATTATTCGAAAATTTTCCTCCCCGATAAACAAATAGTTTAATTCGAACAGATCATACAGATGGTTCAAAGCAGTTACAGAAATCAAAGTATATATTCCGACCCCTCGACAAAAATATTATTATTCGAAAATTTTCCTCCGCGATAAACAAATAGTTTAATTCGAACAGATCATACTTTATATATACCTAAATATATATAATACCTAAATAAATATATAATACCTAAATATTTGAACTGATATGTCAATACGTTTTTACCTTAATTAATATTCCAGTAGAAGTCTTGTTTTTGGATCGTGCCGAACCGCAAACATTTGCATCGTTGACACAACACAAATCACCCAGCGAAGACACCATCAGAACGTAAACAAAACACTAATTAAAAACTAACTCGCATCCTCGACAATCAAAAGACGATGTTTTAAAAAGAAAAAAGGTGTAAATATATATAGTGTCACTGAAATAAGCTTAAAATTGTAATTTGCCATTAAAAAAACTCAAAGTTTGAAAGAATCAACCACAAATCGCACTCGTAAAATAGAAAAACGGTTCAAATCACAGTTTTGCACAAGAAATGCTTACAATTGCATCAAAACAAAATAGTTTGATTCAAGAAATGGTGAATTTGACTAGTTAATTTTAAGCTGCAAAACATGTTCCGATAATTTAAATACCAAAAGCATGTTTTTAACGAAAAAATGCCTAAAGCTTTCTAAAAACTTAAAAGTTTGATTTAAGAAAACCAGCCAACCCTTTTTTAAACCACTTTTCAAGAAAATTACACGTTAAGACGGTCAAAAGAGGTTCACAGAAAAATCACAAAAAAAATTATATTTCATCAAAATCTTGTGGTTTCAAAAGAAAATCTGTCTACTAATTTCTAAGCCACTTTTCACACGGAAATGGCGTGTTACGAAACACGCCGACTCGCGTCCTAAAATATACTGAAAAAATACAAGTTATCCCATTTCTAAATCTGGGATGAAATCTCTCACGTCTGGAGTCTGTAGGCTAGACTCTAGGAGTACCAGAGTGACTGTAACAGAAATAACTAGGGAATTTAGATACATCAAAGACTCCGGAGATAAATCTCTACAGAACACAAAGTATTATTGGTAGTTGTATTATACAGAAGGCGCCGCTTATTGTACTCAAGTGTCATGTTATAAAGCGACGATTTTATAAAACGAAGGTTGACCCCTAAAACAGAGGCGGTGGGTGAATATCGATTGATAAAAGCTTTTTTATAGAACTACAAACCAATGTATTTTTGATCGTCTGAAATTATATTTAAAATCTAACTAACAATCACGCCATTTCCCGGGAGGAGTAGGCAGAGAGTATAGACCGCCACAATTCTGTTTTCAGTCATCGTCTCATATACATACTATTCCTGACACCGACTGAATATAATCTGAACTAGCTGAAGTCCCCGGCATTGCCCGACCTTTATACAGAATGTTTGACAGTAATTTTGAACGTCAAGTGTGTAAAATTTTGTCAACTACCAAAATTCAGCTTCAAGGGGTAGGAAAGGTGGGTGGGGTGGTTTATCGAAATCTCATGTAGACAATTACCTTCTTCCTGTTTTGAAGGTCAAGTGTGCAAAATTTCATCAATTTTAGAGCAAAAATTTTACTAAATATTTCCAACTTGTAGCAACCCTAATACAGGGTTTTCCAATAAGAGGTGTTATTTTGAATAGCCCGCTATTTCGGTAGATGTTACTTTTAAAGCTTGACAAGTAGAAACTACGCCATCAATAAAAATGGAACGATACACGCTTCAACAACGCATTGAAATTATTAAAATTCACTTGAGTGAATCAAATGCAAATCATCTTGAGTGATGAGGCCCATTTCCACCTCGGTGGCCTCGTCAACAAGCCAAATTGTCGCATCTGGGGCTCGGAAAACCCAAGAGTTATTGTTGAAAAGCCTCTCTATCCTCAACGTGTGACTGTTTGGTGCGGTTTATGGTCTGGCGGAGTCATTGGACCTTACTTTTTCGAAAATGAGGCTGGAGCAACAGTTACGGTGAATTGATTGGGCTATCGAGAGATGATTAATGATTTTTTATGGCCGGAATTGGATGGTATTGATCTGGACAACGTTTACTTTCAACAAGACGGCGCTACGTGCCACACAAGCAACGAAACCATTTATCTTTTACGATTGAATATCAAAATAACACATTTTATTGGAAAACCATGCATAATTAGTATCTTTCTGAAATTTTATTCTCCGTGGCGTCAGACATTTTTCATTATTCTAGAAATTGACGGTATTTTTATAACGCTTCTTTCATCTGGTTTTAATTATTCCGCAAACAGACAACCCATAAATTACTCTGCCAATCTCGCCGTGGTTTTAGTATATTTTATATTTATTTGCAGAGACGAAACGGTGCGTCATACGAAACGGAAACGAGATTTGGTTGAACCGACAAATAAAATTAGATCAGAGTGAAAGATACTCTCAGTAACGCCCTGGTTAAAGACCACCAAAACTCTCAATCACATTCTTAAAGTGGCACATTCTTAAACTGTAGGTTTTCAGTTATTCATTCTAAATTCATCATTCTATTGGGCTACGTATAAACACGAAAAAATTGTTCTGTTTATACGGACACTTATCTACGTATAAACACGACAAAATTCCGCGAGCCGAGCTGTGAATTATGGGAAAGGAACTAGGCAACTGCAAACGGCTTGGGGTTACTTTGTTTCTTTCCCATAATTTGCGGCTCGGCTCACGAAAATTTTGTGCTATTAATACGGACCCTAACATATCGCATTACACATAACACTTTATTCTAAACGATGTTTAAAAACATTACATTCCCATATAGTTTGTTATAACTGTCAGTTTGTAGTTATAAGTAACCGTATCATAAATCTCTCCTAACACACATTCAAACGCATTTGTTTTAGTGTGATCTTCTCATAGACTTCCAAATACAATAGACTTGCCTTAACATGAAATCAGGGTATCATTTCTTCGAGCTGGAGGCAAACCACGTGACCATATTTTTGGTACCAGGAGGGTACGAGAATGCTTAGAACAGAGGTTCCCAAAGTGGTCTATATGGACCCCCAGGGGTCGATATCGGCATGCTGGGGGTCTATGGCAGGGAGAAAAAAATTTGGGGGTCCACGAGATTCAAATGGGGGTACATACGAGCGGACCCCCATTTGACTCAAATCAACATTTAGGAGTTTCGTAAATGAAACAATAGACCTAACACAAATATAATAGACTAAGAAATTACTTATTTGATTTTTGTATTTTTATATTTCGTAAAGTTGTTAATTAAGGTATATAAATAGAGTCTATGTTTCTTTTCTCGTCAGAATTAATATATTCAAGCAAAAAATTGCACATTGGAAGCCTTGAATTTTCCTAGTTCCTTGTTTTTAACTTGTTTTTGAAAAACGTCCAGGGTAATAATGACGTTCAACATTTAAATGCACTTCACACAGACTTCAAAACTAAGTTTGAGGACATTTTGACTGTGGAAATGTAACGTTGAAGAATCGGATATCATGTGACAAGAAGAACTGACCGGAATAAGCACTGACAAAGAACTTAAGGGGCATTTCTGTAGGGCTAGCTACAGAAAGAAATTCCCGTTGCTTATCCTGCTTCATTTTCATTTGGTATAATACTTCACAAGGGCGCCCCTGTCTGCAAAATGTAAAGACAGAACAACTATACCGCCACCCCAAAGATATTAGAAGAACGAGATATGCTATGTTGGCCGCCGGACCGTAGCCGGAGTACTACCTAATTAGGGTACTTTGAACGGTATCGGGACGAGTACGCACAGAAATCTGTTCTATGTATTAGTGCAGATACCTTAGCGCAAGCGAAGGTGTGCAGTAGTATTGGTGAACAAAACCGGCGACACTCGGCAAAACAATTCCACTCAGTACGAACTGCTCATAGCACATCTCGTTCTTCTAATATCTTTGCGCCACCCGGTTGTTGGGCAGGCAAGGGAAGGGAATATTTTTACTAAAAAAATAAATGATTATCACATGGGACGTTAATAGTTTTAGGAAAATTCAATATTCGGCAGGCAGGGGGTCTACGGAAAAAAAAAATTGGCAAGTGGTCTACGGGGCAAAAACGTTTGGGAACCTCTGGCTTAGAATAAACTAAGACATCAGTCGAAAATTGACCACCAAAGAGCATACATTGAAATAACCAGACCCTGTGCAGAAAAGTAAAGTTCGCTAAAGCAAGGCAAAGGTTTGCAACTCTGTTCGTTGTGGTACTTTTCTGCGCAGGACCAGCATCGATCCGCTTGGGTTAGCGATGCTGAAACTGAGATGGGTCAAGAGAGTGCAGTTGGAGAGGTCAAAGGGTCTCCCCCAAAGGGTGGGTAGGCGCATCCTGAACACACCTCACCCGATGAACCCGGACACCCCTGTTAAATCACCAATCGTAGCGAACCACTCGGGGTGACCAATAGGTGTTGGTTATCTAATAAATGTTTCCCGGGGCGGCGCTACCCAAACCCGCCTCCCAAATTATTAGTGGCTAGCTGACGTGTACCTGGCGTTGCTAGACTACTCCTTACTTTCTATAAATATAATATGCATGTATTATATTTATAAAAAAACCTTCCGGAAGACATTCTCTAGATGATAGTAAAAACCCTATCAAAATCCGTTGGGTAGTTTAGAAGAACTAAGCACCCAAACAGACAGACGCAGATAGCGACTTTTTTTATACTATTTAGATATCAGAGATATTACGATGCGAGTTGCCTGTATACTGTCAGAATCATTCATTGACAAATCAGAGAAAGTTTGGTATGATTTGAGATTTTCACGGCCAAAAGTATTATAGATTTTTTCCACTTGTAAAAAACAGTTTTTACTTAAAATTATAGAATCACGGCCATTTCTGTGGTTTTAGCCACGTTTAAGAAAATGAGAGAAAGCAAAACAAACAAAACACCGAGATACACCAAGATCGTGAGTCATCACTTTTCTAGAACTTTTTCGGTTGCATTAATTTGACTCATTTTGATGTTAGTGAGACAAACGGAGTTTTTGTTTTATAGTCGATTTGTTTTTGGGGTATTATGCCGTGTTTCGCTACCTCCTTCGTCAGGCAACGTTTCGGACAGCATTGCAGTGTCCATCATCAAGGCAGTTGTGTAATCTAAGGTTGTGGTGAAATGTGTGCTTATGTATGAAGATGCGATACCGTGTTGTAACGTTACCCCCGGGGATCTAGGAGATATTGGTTGTACCTAGGGAATGCAATCCCGGTATACCGGGATCCCGAAAAACCGAGACATTTTGCGGGACTAATCTCGGTCGAAAATTTTGCGGGATCCCGCTGGACTGGCGGGATTACAGAGAAGCTTCTACAACTGCATCGACGTCCAGTTCTTCCACATCGGCTCATTGTGAACCTCAACCATCAACAAATAAAATCACTGACCATTTTTCAAGCGAAAACAATACCGTCAAAAAGAGGTCCAAAAGTGTCCAAAGATGGTTTACCATTCCGAGTTTTCTGTACCTCGTCGGATTTGCGAGATCTTTTTAAAGCCGGGGGTTTTAACTTACCAACATCGTCTAATTCAATCAAATTAATGGTTATGAATTACGGCAAGACACTAAAAATGATGGTTATTCAAGATCTTTTAAAGTTGAAAGATAGCAACTACAGATTTACCCTCACTTACTCTGAATTTCCGAGTCCGGTGGATTAAAAGGTACATACCTTCAATTCACTTACAATGCGCTAATGACTATTGTGCCAACCAGCGTGGAAGCTGAACGAGCTTTTTCAGCCGCTGGCTACCTTGTGTCCAATATCAGAAGCCCTTTATCAGATGACACAATCAATACTTTAACTTTTTTACTAAGCTATGTTCAAAATAATGTTTAATTAAACTTATGATGCTCATTGTACAAGAATATTGTTTATCGTGTGAAAGTTATTATTTAAATTTAAGTTTCAGTTCAGTTTCAGTTTCAGTGCCGGAAATCCGGGCGTTTATTTTATTTTCATTTGTGTACATAGATTTCTTTTACCCACCTCACTAGACCAAAGTCTGTTCCGAGGCGGGTATGTTATGTAAATTTATGTCTTATCTTATTCTTTGCCAATTTATGACTTAAACTTTAAAATCATTTAATATGACCCAAAGAACTTGTTTTATTATGGGTATAAATTTAAAAGTCTAAACACAAGGTTGGTAGATCGAGGTATAAGGTCTTTATTATACGATTGATTAGATATCTAAGTCCACTCTGCTGGATCCCGCAAATACCTGGATCCAGCGGGACTAAGATTGTTCAGTCCCGCAAATACCTGGATTGACATTTTCTTGCGGGATTGCATTCCCTAGTTGTACCCAATACCCCAAAAACAAATCGCTATTACATAGAAAGTTTGTTCCTCTTTCCCTGATTGGCAGGTCTATTAAATAGAATATCTATGGATCTTCTAAAAGAATTCGTGTGGTGAAATTCTCTTACTAAGAGTAACACATAATATAAACATAACGTTGGAAACTGGTAAATATACAGAATTACTGGAAACAAATTATTTAAAAAACACAGACATTTTTCTATAAATACAAGATAGAATAGTTGAATTTCCCGGCGTTGACCGGACTTTACACAGAGTTTTTCGAAATCAGATATAGACAGTGACCTTCCACTTGTTTTGAAAGTCAAGAATCCAAAATTTCATCAATCTCTGAATAAAACTGTAGATTTGTATAAAAATCAAACAAACGCCGCCAGCCCGTTGTCCGCCACTCTCATTGTGTAGGGTTTTCCAATAAGAGGTGTTATTTTGAATAGCCCGCTATTTCGGTAGATGTTACTTTTGAAGCTGTCATTTTTTGACATTTGACAAGTAGAAACTACGCCATTAATAAAAATGGATAAGATACATGCTTCAACAACGCATTGAAATTATTAAAATTCACTTGAGTGAATCAAATGCAAACCATCTTGAGTGATGAGGCCCATTTCCACCTCGGTGGCTTCGTCAACAAGCAAAATCGTCGAATCAGGGGCTCGGAAAACCCAAGAGTTATTGTTTAAAAGCCTCTCCTATCCTCAACGTGTGACTGTTTGGTGCGGTTTATGGTCTGGCGGAGTCATTGGACCTTACTTTTTCGAAAATGAGGCTGGAGCAACAGTTACGGTGAATGGATTGCGCTATCGAGAGATGATTAATGATTTTTTATGGCCGGAATTGGATGGTATTGATCTGGACAACGTTTACTTTCAACAAGACGGCGCTACGTGCCACACAAGCAACGAAACCATTGATCTTTTACGATTGAATATCAAAATAAAACCTTTTATTGGAAACCCTGTATAAATAGTTACATTACAAAGATATAGAAAAGGGAGATAGAACGAGTTTCACGAGGATGTGTCATTAGGTGACTGATAGATATAGCACGACGTGGTCCGAGTGGATTTAAGAGGAAGCTACAAGCCTATGTGTATATTCTTGGTATGCCTTATATCGTCACGAATACAGGTAATAGCCATTAAAATCGCTTGGCAAACGGAGTCTAGAAACGTTCGATTTCAAACACGAAAGTGGTTTTTATTTATTTTGTACACAATTTTATAATATATAATCAAGGGAAAGTGTCACAGATAAACTTACCTATAATATTGTATTTTTTAAAGTTGTTTCTGTTTATGTTTACACACATTACTATTGAAATTTATTTTTATTTTTTTTACCTTGAATTAATTTTTTTTATTGAGTAATTAATATTTTTATTTTATTATATTTCAATTCTACTCAAGGGAAACGATAGGAAAAACATCAATTTATCTAAAGCATATTTTTTGGTATTCATAATGTAAACCAATTTATTATTAAGATTAATCTAAAATAGTGATTTAACATTAAGCTTTGCCTTAACCCTAGATTCATAACCATTCGTCCCACAGACCGCGCAAAACGTAAATTTGTTTCTAGTGTCTCGAGTGAAAGATATAGAATGATGACCTCTCAAGTACTTTCCTAGATCGCTTGTTCATTAGTAACGCGGGTGTGCTTGCCTCACAGTGAAGTCTTGTGGACAAGTTATAGACCTTTGAACGTCTGAGAGACGAATGTTTATGAATAGTGTAACTTTTGACGAGACTGCAAGTTATTTTGAAAACATTGTTTTTGATGAGTTCTGGTTATACAGAGTAAAAGTAAGTATATGATATTATTCTATAGGGGAGAGTATGGTATATCGTACCACTTCGCACTTAACTCTCAATACTGTATGATTGAAATTGGTTAGAGAAGTGGAATTAGGTTCAAATAAATACTTATTTTATTAGGTACGATACTTATTTAAATAATATTTTACAGGCATCTGGAATGTTTTCAAATTAAACGTTTTATAAAAAATGGTTTTCGGTACGATTCAACGAACCGGTATCGTTAATCGTACCACCGGTATGGTAAATCGTACCTAGACCATTATTCCAATTTTTGTTGAAGAAAACATGGACATTTTTAAGGCATGCTAGTGTCGCAAATGTCTGGGTTACTGGTGCAAGCTTCATGCACCCATTTATGGCAACGAACGCACTGGATCCTGTCTCTTTTGGGTCTCGCCTTTTCAAAATAATTGCCAAAGCATAGGTGGCATATGTTTTCTTCATCGTCATCAACAATATCCGTATCCGAATCATTCAAAATGACAATACTGTCAGCATCTTCATTATCACCACTTCTGCAATTGGCCTTCTTTCGTCGAGCACACTTCTTACCCTTAATGGGCTTTTTATCAGTTTTAATAATCTTTTTTTTTTCAATTTTTAATTTGGGCATTTTGACAGCTGAGCTACCAGCAGCAACTTCTAGTCCTTTTTTATACGGACTTGCCGTTATTTCAGCAGCTTTTTGTGCTGTGCGCGGGTTCTTTTTCCTTGGTTCTTTGGTATTGGAGAAATCTCAAGAATTGATAGTTGAAAAGATGTCGACGCGTTTGAATTCGTTTGCACCAATTCAACTTTCTGAACTGCATCTAGTGGTGAAAAGGAAGACTCTGACGAGGTCACTGGTGGTGGTGGTCGCAACAAAGGCTCTGACGAGATCTCTGGTGTTTGTTGTACTGAACTCTTTAATTTAAAACTAGAAAATAATTTACTTTAAAAACAACAAAAAAATTACGGTAAATCGTACCGGTACGATTTACCAAACCACTTGCGGTACGATTTAACAAACTCTGAGTTTTTATGAAGAAATGACAACAAAACATATAAACGACGGTGACAAATATGATTTTGCAATAGTAAATTGCAGAATACAAACATGCTAAGTGAACTTCATTTGAGAAAAAACTAACATACCTACCTTTGAACACGAAATCACCTTACGCAGGAGCCGAGAAAATTAGGTGAAGATTGTGAAAAAACTAAAATACTCCACTGCCAGCGCACGCATGATCCAACACTAAATAAAAATGGCGGGACAACTATGACGATTCTAACGGTTGGCAGAGTATTTCAAGGATTAAAAAATAGTGACCCTTAGCAAAAATATCGAGGTGGTACGATTTACCGACCAGTACGATATACCATACTCTCCCCTATGAGTTATTATTTATAGTTACATCTTATTTTATCGTTAAAAATGTATTATTGTGTGTATTTTACATAAAATCTTTTTATTTTATTTTAGAATGGATGATCGGCAAATTGATGAATATTTGAATCGTTTATCTGATTCTGGAGATGATAATTTTACCAATCAGCAAAAGGACGTAGAAATCAGTGATGTCGAAGATCATGTGGAATTAGATGAAATGGTACCGACAGATTCCAACAGTGATAACGACATGGTTACGTAAAAGACACGGAATGCCAACTTTGAAGAGATGCCTAAAAAGGAAAATCGCTGAAGTTTTAGATGAAATGCCTACCATTGCCACACATGGTCCAAGTGGTACTCAAAAAAAAGTTTGTGGTTATTGTGATTATGAAAAACGGCATATGACAAGGTTCCAATGCAAGCAATGCAAAAAGTATATGTGCATGGACCATCGCGGCCTCATGTGTGTGGAATGTACCGATGAAATTTACTTTTAACTCGTTTATTATTTTTTTGTTACCTAATTAAACATTTTAAGGAGTGCCATACTTATTTTATTTATTTTATTTACAAGTACCCCAAAACTCGTCACTTAAATTTAGTCGTCTGTGAGACGAATGTTTATGAATAATATTCGTCTTAGATAAGGTTACGAATCTAGGGTTAAGAGATTCTTTCATAATATTTTCCATTACCTACATCAGCCACAGTTTACGCCATGTTTAGAATGTTTAGTGACCTGATCTGAACATCCTGATACTTCCCGTCCATCCTCTTCCCCTTACACCTTTCAATCCCCCAATATACCCTAAATCGGGGATGCCATAGTATTTACATTGCCTAACACCAAGACTTGTGGAGCCCACATTACGTTAAATAAAATATTCAATATTTGCATTTTTGAAGCCCTACTTACGTGGATCAATATCTCCCAACCCTTTAGAGCAGTTATTTACATGCCAACGTTAACAAATTTCTAATGCTTCGCATTTCCAGTCAGCCTTCGTTTAAACGCAAAACCACCTCAATCCAGGCCAGGACACTGAATCAAATCGGCCTCTTATTTCTATTTTACAAGTAGGTACACTTACAGAATTACAATCCGATCAAATGTACATTACATTATGTAGTGTTGATAAATAGTTGTCATTTCAATACCGCTTGACAGATTTCGGTAGAGTGTGTAGATCTAAGTAATGGATATTTAGTAGTGACGCCACATGACAGAGACATGATGTCGGCTATACCCGAATGGTTACGAGTACAGCCGATGCCAGTCGATCTCCAGGCCAGCAGCTCAGTACGAGTTTCTTCCTTCGCTAGAATAACTCAAGAGTCTTCTACAGAACGGACGTATGTCCTGCAAGATATTCATTGTAATTATCTAACGACAATAAATAAACTTGTAATCTTAGACGGACCGAAGTATTTGTAATAAACCCCGATCATTAAGTATATTCCTATTGAATGAAAGGAATTAACAGTACACTGGAGATTATTAGCCAATACTAGTTACTCAATTATTATCATCTTGAATTTATCAATGTTCACGTGGATAATATCGAAACCAGGCGTAAGTTTATTTAAGAGCACCATAGTTTTTCCGAGGGGTTTATTGGCTTATTGCTGACGTGACCGTTAAGAAGTTATAGTGCATATCAGCAAAGCAACATTGTCAAGGCTATTTATTGACTACGTTGCTTTGCTGATATGGCCTATAACCTCTCGAAGGGTCACATCAGCAATCTAGAGCTTTTGTTTCTGCATTCGAAACAAAAGCTCTAGATTGCTGATGTGACCGTTTAAGAGGTTATAAGCCATATCAGCAAAGCAACGTTGTCAAGGCTATTTATTATCCAGCAATCGTAAGCCATTCTACATTCTTATAGGTATAACTAAATACCTACTTCAAAAATTTCAAAAAAAGTTTTAATGAATAATATACATACAGCAGCAACATATATACAGCAGGATCTCGCAGAAATAAGAGGCCGATTTGATGCAGTGTATTGGCCTAGCTTGAGGTGGTTTTTGCAACAAATCCACATTAATATCCGTTGGTTTCGCCCAATCTTCGTGCGGTTATAAAGAGCTCGTAAATCGTCCCAAATGAGTCATGAATCAACATTAAATTGATGAGAATATCGCCGCGGATGACCGACGAGTATATTAAATTTGGTTCAGTTACTTTTCAGCGTCCTAAACCAGATCGTTGCCGTTTCAAATTATTTACATCCTTCTGAGAAATCTGTCTGTAATAAAATTACGGAGCCATCTATCTGACAAATAAGACGTTAATTTTGGTATGTGATACTGGAACAAGAGTTCAACTGTCCAGAGCCAGTGGGACAAATTCAATCAATTATTGGGGTATGTTGAGCACGGAGAAAAATAAGTATTGCTAATTTATTAAGAATCTCTTCAAATGGTTGGTTATCCGGTTAAAAACGGGATTGCAGAAATTACGAATGAATTAAGAGGATTTCTGATAAACTTTTAGTAAATTGCGAATATATTATAACGATGTCAAAACACGCAATTCCGAATATGTTTGCATTTGGTCATGATATATTTTTATGACAAATGCAAAAAATGAACAGGCATTGTTAATAATACACCAATTTAATAATGTTTTATCGATTTATCCTGATAATAATATCATGACGATACAAAGAATTTTAGTTAAATATTCGGATTGTCAGGAACACGTGTTCGACATTATGATAACATATTAGTAATTTACGAAAAGATTATGAGGAAGTCTGTTAATTCGCAAGGCCTGCAATCAATCGGAATTACCAATAATTTAAAGAGATTCTTTAAAACAATAGCAACAGCCATTTTTTTTTAATCTAACATAATTAATTACTTAATTTATTTGACAATTTTTATAGCGCCGCTTTTGTGAGATATCAGCCTCAGGGGCGCTTGACAGTTGATGCAGGTATTACAAAAAATATAAATATCACAAAAATAAAGTAATGTTAAGTTAAGTAAAATGAAGAACAGGCGACACGAAGATAGAAGATAGAGACTCAAGCAAGAATCCTAGGTGGTGAAGAAACTGGACCAGCTGCTGCAGCGAGAGAGTCCACGGCTTCCACCAACAGTGCCAGTACGAGGTTCGTCATCCGTCCAGGTATGTGTCTGCCGCTAATAAAACGCTGACACAATATCCTCTCGCAGATACCAGACCTTGGCAGCATCGCTGTGACGTTTGACGAAGATACAAGATGGAGACTCTGCAGCAAGAATCCTAGGTGGTGAAGAAACTGGACCAGCTGATGCAGCGAGAGAGTCCACCAACAGTGCCAGCACGAGGTTCGTAATCCGTACAGGTTATGTGTCTGCTGCTAATAAAGCGCTGACACAATATCCTTACTATCTAACCTAGTTTTTTCATCACTTTTCATGACTTTATATCACTCTTCAGGAGTGTGTTGAATTGTATTACATTGCCACTGTCCTGAGTTGCTCGATCACCAATATAATTTGTGTAAGTTAGTCGTTCCCCTTTGACGACTTTGAGAGCTGAGAAAAGTTTCGAAGGGGGGTTTGCGGTTAGTCACAGTTGACCGATTTAGAACAAAGACTTGGTCTTCTTGAATCAACGCCCGCCCCAACTCATCTGATTAAAATAAATAATGACATAAAAGATATTGCCTAAACAGCGTCAATGAAAATCGATTGAAGGATGAATATAATTAATTATATTTATTAATTTAAAAATAAAGACAAACATTCCCGGGTTACGAATACCCTGATAATATTTGAAAATATCCTACTACCACCACAGTAAGCGGAAAATGTTGCTTGTGTTGTGATGGAGGACTTAGCCAGCCGAGGAATTGAACACACTACGCCTGGGTGGGACCCAAACGCGATGTCAACTCAGCCACCGACCGGTCGAGAAAACGGACTGGCTGGCGGTCACCAAATACAATTGGTCTTCTGTACCTGTCTGCCAGTGTGGAGTACCTCTATCAGTGACAATTGCAAAAAAATATTTATAAATGACCAGTCTGTTAAGAAAACCGGTACAGTGAACATGTATCTTCGGTGCGTTTAATTCGAGTCTATTAGGGAAGTTTGGGCAGAGATGGCCAAGCAGTGTCCCTCAAGTGACTCAAGTCTATCAATCGAAAAGACCAGGGGTAAGTCAGAATCCTTTCCAATTCTAACTGTTAACATTTATTACAGTCTAAAACAAAGCAAATAATGATTCGCGTTCAATATTGCGACCACACGAATCATTCATAAAATTTAGGTAGTATACTAAATGTAATTATATATGTCTTGTAAACAGTGAAACAGTAAATAAATATAGCAGCAGGGAAACATTGGTAAACATCGTAACACAATACATACTGACAATTTCCGGGAAATGTAATTTATGCCAAGTCACGCAGGGTGAAGACAAAGGGGGCATTATAGAAAAAGACAAATATCTTTTAGCAATCTACCTAGAAATAATGCAGCGACCTGGAAATGGATCTGTCTTAAAATTTATAGGGTTAATGGCCATACCCATCTACATTCCCTATGGTTCACTCATACGAACACGAACACTCAAATACGAACAGGTACTAGAAATTGTAATAAAGAAACAACTCGTTGAGTATTTGAAAAAACATATATTATGTGACGAACAATCAGGATTCCGGAACAATAACTCTTGTGAAGCGGCAATAAACATAGTGATTGATACTTGGAAGAAAGAAACAGACAAAGAAAAAATCACCATTGCAGCATCCTTAGATTTCAAAAGAGCATTTGAAACGATAGAAAGGAAAAAAACTTTTGGAAAAATTAGAAGATATAGGTCTTTCTGAAGTAGCTCTAAATCTTTTCAGAGAATATCTCCACGAAAGAAAACAGGTAACAAAAGTCGAAAGCTTAGAATCAGAACCAATAGAAAACAACCTCGGTGTTCCGCAAGGGTCGGTATTAGGTCCAATTCTATTCATTATTTACATAAATGATATAATTAAAACCATAAAACATTGCAGAATTAGATTATTTGCAGACGATTCATTAATCTATATTTCATGTGAAGAGTTCATAGACGCAATCAATAAATTAAATGAAGACCTACAAAATATAGCGAAATGGCTGAAATTAAACAAATTAAAACTAAATGCAAACAAAAAAAAATATATGGAAATTGGCAACAAAACGCATAACACAGAGTTAAAATTGACAATTAATAATTAAAGAAATGAAAAAGTAAATGAAATTAAGTACCTGGGTGTAATAATACTCGATTCAAAACTCACTTTCACAGCAAATTTTAAATATTTGCTAAAGAAGGTATCAAAAAAAAAAATTTTTTTTAGAAGATTAAGAAATAAACTAAATGGAAACACTACAGAGCTCATTTGTAAAACTATAGTTGCTCCACAATTATATTATTGCTCTACTATGTTATATTTGGCCAATGAAGGAAATTTGAACAAACTAGATGCTATACAGAATAGAGCTATGAGATGTGTACTGGGAAAAGGCAAATACACAAGCATTAATCGAATGAGAGAACAGCTAAATTGGATTCAAATACAAAAGTGACTGTTATTTAATATGTTAATTGTTGTGCATAAAGTCATGAACAACCAAATGCCAAAATATTTTAAGGGTAAAATCGTTTGAAATAGAGATGTTCATGATTACGAAACCAGAAATGTAAATAGAATTAGATTGCCACATATGAAGAAATCAAAATCACAGAACTGCCTAATGTACAAAGGACTAAAGATGTATGATGAAATGCCCGAAAGTCTGAAGAATGAATGTATTTAAAAAGAAATGTTATGTTTATTGTAAAAATATTTAAAGTTACAAAATGAAATATTATCTTGTTTATATTCAAATGTTGTATAAACTAACACAATAAATAATAAATAAATAAAAGAATGATCTGTAGGACAGCCTACCTTGACGAGATTGTTGACCGCGTGCGCCACCGCCTGCACGGGCCTGTAGAGATCTGGCATAGCGTTGCCATCTTCGGCCTCTTCGTGGAGTATCACCAGCCGGGAAACCTGGAAAGGAGAGAAGGAAAGGTTAGATTTCATTTAATATATAAATTATTCATCGTGTTAAGAAAATACAATATTTTTTGTTCGGAATTGACTCTACTCTCCGTATCTCATTTCGAAACAGAGATATTGCGTTAAGTATCCATCGAGCGTCCCCGACTACTTTTACCATTCAAACCTAAATACTCTCTAAACACTCCTAGCATTAATAAAACAAACTTAAATTTTCAGCGATATCGGTCGACTACTTTTCGATTTTTGTGAGCACAAACATACGCACGCTGAATTTTTATATATTGTGATTATTTAGTAGAAGTCGGGGACGCCTGACGAAGACATGGCACGATCAAGTGAAACCGATACTTGAGTCAGGCCATGTCAAGAGTCAGAATAATAGAAGAGTATGTATGAATGTGAATGAGGCAAGGAGCAAGGCAAACATGTTTTAGTGCGCCATTAGTTTACCAAATCGGCATTCGTCGGCAAACTACGTGTACAAACGTCAGAAATTCACCCCATTGACCAATATATTTCTTAAAGACGTTTTCAGAAAGTCGGAGAACTCGAGTGATTTTTCCGCTTTGTAATTAAATCCAAATAAATGGAATATTTCTGAACGTATCCGAAAACTAAGGACAGGTTGTTTCACAGAATTTAAACAATTTATCAAATTTCAAAGTTAATTTTCAAGTTCAAGGACATATGAGCTGTTCCGAAAAGAGAACAATTTAACTCTACGGATAATAGCCGTTTGTTCGTAAAACCAAACAAATTAGCATGAGGGGTTAAAGGTTAAACCGGTAAAAATGATCTGTTTTGAAGCACCAAGTAGTGTCACATGTATCCTAATCAGATGATACTCTAACCGACATGTTTGATCAATCGTGGAGCGTTTGATCAATTGTGGAGCATTTGATCAATTGTGGAGCGGTTGATTAATTATCGAGCGCTTTAACAATTGTGAAGTGTTTCATCAATTGTGGGGCGTTCAATCAATCATGTTCAAATTTTTAAGTTTAAAACTATTATTATGTAGTGATATTATTTTTCTTACTTTTGTACTCAGTTATATGTTTATTTATAAAAGGCATTATAGCCGTTTATGTATTTAAAATAAAAAAGTGGGTGTGTCAAGCCTACGCAAGACAGAAGTGAAACTTCTAGTTTCAGCTGATGCTTGGCGTGGCGCAGTTCGCTGGTGTCTGAGAGAGAGGAAAGAAGAGAAGAGAGAGAACGTTCGTGAGCGGCTCCCCCACCTCAACAAGGTTTCACTTCAAAAATGCCACAGCCGAGAATCGAACCTCGCTTAACTGATTGAAAGCCAACCACGCTGAGCACCAACTGTAAGCAAAGCCGCATAAATTGATTATATTATGTAGGTTCTGAAAATATGAGAGCTTGTTATGTTTTATAATGTTACCTACATCACACCCAAAATATAATATATTTTTAAAAATAATGTACAATGTACAGAAATAGAATCCCACACAAGATCGCGTAGTGCGCTCTAGCGAACGGATATTTTATCAGAGGGAGATAGTTTTAATTTTTTTTTCTGTAAATTATTACATATTATCAAAATAAATAAATTAATTAAATAAATGTAATACAATTATCATAATATACGGATTAGATAATAATTTTAATCCAACACAATAACGCAAAGCGCGCTCTAGCGGAGTAATGTTTTATCACAGTGAGATAAGTGTTTTTATTATTTTGCAATATTATTTTCTTTTAAAAAATGTTCTGACCTACTAAAAAATAAGATATTGAATGAAAAAGGCGTTAAAAACAAAAAAATAATGTGCGATGGCCGAGAATCGAACTCGGATCAACTGCTTGGAAGTCAACTATGCTGACCATTACACCACCAACGCCAGTTGTCGAGATGAGCTAAGAAGCATTTATATGTTACTTCAAAACTTTGACTAGATCAAATGAACTTTAATCGGTGGTGGGGGTACCCGCATTTTCGTTTCGGTCATGAGTCGGTTTTACTCCGGTCCTAGAAATTGCATGACGCGCGTAAAGAAGTTTCACTTCAAAAATAAAATAAAATAAAATCATGTAGCGTTTTATTAATTGTGGAGCAATTGATCAATTACGTGGCGTTTTTTCAATTGTGGAGCGAATGATTAATTGTGGAGCGTTTGATGAATTGCTGAGCGTTTGATCAATTGTGGAGCGTTTGATCAATTTTTGAGCGTTTGTTCAATTGGGGAGCGTTTGATCAAATGTTCAGATTTATACACGTTGTGTTACAAAATCTCTAAAAAAAATCAAAGTTACATAATTTCTGACACTTCAATTTGGCAGTTGATTTTGGCTGTAAACAACATTTAAGAGGAGTGGATTTTGGGGAACGCACATGAGCGGTTAGTCACGCCTAAAGACTTGGATGTTATTTTAAGAACTCGTTAATATTTTTGTTTTGTTTATAGCAGAACCAGTCTATTCACGGCGGTGAATCATCACGAAAATATTGAGAAAATCATCGGAAGAAAGTTTTATCTTTTAATATTTACGACAAATACTATTCACCCTCATAACTTTTATCTCTTGCATCTCTTTGTATTAGATGTGAGTTACGAGTTATTCGTATTATAATTGGAGTATTCTAACTCACATGTGAACAATATGAAAAATCTAATAGGTAGGTTTATAAATAACTGGCTGACTTCTACCCGGCGTTACTGGAAGTTATCTTTAGGAGATAGACTTATACCGTTGAGGAATTTTCTGTGGGCCTTTTTAGGATATACAATTCCGTAGTACATTATTTTGATGTATCTCATAAGGTTTAGCCAGCGTTAGCAATGTAAGCGCCCGTAAATATTTTTTTACGACTCGGATTACAAAACAACGACTTTTATATACTTTCTATAAATATAATATGCATGTTTTATATATATAAACCTTCCGGAAGAAATTCTCTAAATGATAGTGAAAATCCTGTCAAAATCCGTTGCGTAGTTTAGAAGAACTAAGCGCACAAACAGACAGACGCGGATAGCTACTTTATGTTATACTATTTAGAGATATAATAAATAATTAATCATTGAAGACAATATTAATGACTCTCAAAATGAAAGATGTAAAACAGAAAAAGATTCAGTCGCATCTAGGAAAAGAACCCAGGACCTCTTCCTTGGCGGGAAGTGTTTTATCTGTTTCACATCTTGTTACATAAAGGATTAGTAACATGTTGTGTGGTTCCTTCTAATTGATTTATATCTATGGTTTCGGTGTGAGCACCTCCATTATTTACTGAATTAACCATTGTGCGTTGGTCAGATTGCCAACTCTGCAATATAAAGAATGAGTAACATGGTTCCTTGTAATTGATTCATATCGATGGTTTCGGTGTGAGCACCTCCATTATTTACTCAATTAAACATTGTGCATTGGTTAGATTGCCAAACCTGCAATATAAAGAATGAGTAACATGGTGTGTGGTTCCTTCTAATTGATATATATCGATGGTTTCGGTGTGAGCACCTCCATTATTTACTCAATTAACCATTGTGCATTGGTTAGATTGCCGACACTGCAATATAAATAATGAGTAACATGGTGTGTGGTTCCTTCTAATTAATTAATATCTATGGTTTCGGTGTGAGCACCTCCATTATTTACTCAATTAACCATTGTGCATTGGTTAGATTGCCAACTCTGCAGTATAAATAATGAGTAACATGGTGTGTGGTTCCTTCTAATTGATGTATATCGATGGTTTCGGTGTGAGCACCTCCATTATTTACTCAATTAACCATTGTGCATTGGTTAGATTGCCGACACTGCAATATAAATAATGAGTAACATGGTGTGTGGTTCCTTCTAATTAATTAATATCTATGGTTTCGGTGTGAGCACCTCCATTATTTACTCAATTAACCATTGTGCATTGGTTAGATTGCCAACTCTGCAGTATAAATAATGAGTAACATGGTGTGTGGTTCCTTCTAATTGATGTATATCGATGGTTTCGGTGTGAGCACCTCCATTATTTACTCAATTAACCATTGTGCATTGGTTAGATTGCCGACACTGCAATATAAATAATGAGTAACATGGTGTGTGGTTCCTTCTAATTGATGTATATCGATGGTTTCGGTGTGAGCACCTCCATTATTTACTCAATTAACCATTGTGCATTGGTTAGATTGCCGACACTGCAATATAAATAATGAGTAACATGGTGTGTGGTTCCTTCTAATTAATTAATATCTATGGTTTCGGTGTGAGCACCTCCATTATTTACTCAATTAACCATTGTGCATTGGTTAGATTGCCAACTCTGCAGTATAAATAATGAGTAACATGGTGTGTGGTTCCTTCTAATTGATGTACATCGATGGTTTCGGTGTGAGCACCTCCATTATTTACTCAATTAACCATTGTGCATTGGTTAGATTGCCGACACTGCAATATAAATAATGAGTAACATGGTGTGTGGTTCCTTCTAATTAATTAATATCTATGGTTTCGGTGTGAGCACCTCCATTATTTACTCAATTAACCATTGTGCATTGGTTAGATTGCCAACTCTGCAGTATAAATAATGAGTAACATGGTGTGTGGTTCCTTCTAATTGATGTATATCGATGGTTTCGGTGTGAGCACCTCCATTATTTACTCAATTAACCATTGTGCATTGGTTAGATTGCCGACACTGCAATATAAATAATGAGTAACATGGTGTGTGGTTCCTTCTAATTAATTAATATCTATGGTTTCGGTGTGAGCACCTCCATTATTTACTCAATTAACCATTGTGCATTGGTTAGATTGCCGACACTGCAATATAAATAATGAGTAACATGGTGTGTGGTTCCTTCTAATTAATTAATATCTATGGTTTCGGTGTGAGCACCTCCATTATTTACTCAATTAACCATTGTGCATTGGTTAGATTGCCAACTCTGCAGTATAAATAATGAGTAACATGGTGTGTGGTTCCTTCTAATTGATGTATATCGATGGTTTCGGTGTGAGCACCTCCATTATTTACTCAATTAACCATTGTGCATTGGTTAGATTGCCGACACTGCAATATAAATAATGAGTAACATGGTGTGTGGTTCCTTCTAATTAATTAATATCTATGGTTTCGGTGTGAGCACCTCCATTATTTACTCAATTAACCATTGTGCATTGGTTAGATTGCCAACCCTGCAGTATAAATAATGAGTAACATGGTGTGTGGTTCCTTCTAATTGATGTATATCGATGGTTTCGGTGTGAGCACCTCCATTATTTACTCAATTAAACATTGTGCATTGGTTAGATTGCCAAACCTGCAATATTTTTGACGCATTCGCTCTGAAGAAAATAATACCTCAGCAGTTCAAAAATCAAACAGATCGACAGCCCAGAGCATTGGGCCACCTCTGGACCGACGGACGAAAAAAGCATCTTGTAAAACGCCCATTATTATAGACTAGATTTTTTTTTAATTTAAGAGCGTCGATATACTGAAGCGAGGAAATATTTTTAAATACTTAGTTGTGTATCAAAAAACATAACTCTCCAGACGGTGTGAAAAGAATGAATAGAAATAAACAATTTGAAAACATTTTCTCACACTTTTGCAAACAATAGAAAGAGGCACAAAGACGATAATTTTCTCCAGATAATAGTGTTTCAGATATCATAGCGCATTCCAGCCAAAGAATGGATTCGCATGACCTAGGGAAATACGTGAGAAATTGAATTATTCACGTTCATTACTTCGGTCGTGAGAAAGATACTCACATTTTGAAACAATCACGATTTTGAGGAAAATCTTGGGTATGGTTTGAGATTTTCAAGGCCAAAAGTATATGGTGGATAATTTTTGAGGTACTTTACATGTTGGGCTACCCACTTCTTTAGCCAACGTTTCGGACAGCATTACAGTGTCCATCATCAGGGCAAATGTATAATGTGTAATGATTTGTTCCTGATCCTTGGAAGACCTAAAACGCATTGAGCACGCCTAATGACGGAGGCAATTGAAATTCATATTAATAAAGACGACGGGGCTGAGCTCAACAGTTCTTCGAATCCGGTACTTGACGGCTACACCAAAACTAAACGCAGAAAACAATTTTGAATTATAGCGTAATACCATCTCTTAGTGAATTGGGGCTGGCAGCACGGTATCGCATCTACTAAATGAAAAAAAAATAGGCACGACGGGCATTGTAATGCTATCCGAAACGTTGGCTAAAGAAGGGGGTAGCGTAACACGGCATAATACCCCAAAAATAAATCAATATGGATAAATCTTTATTATGAAGCGGAAAATTAATATTTCTGTGATATCTGAAGAAGCAAATATCTGGAAAAGTGAGATCAACCTTGTGGAGAAGTAAGAGCTTCACAGATGCACTCATAGAGGGCAGTGCATAGAGCTTGCTTGGAAGTCCGCAAGATGGCAGCTAGTGGACAGTAGTCGCCAAGGCCAGTGGGAATGCTCCCAGGCAAACTTACTGTTTCAGATCTCAATTAGCCAGCTTCTAGTTAGGTCGACTATCGAGTCACCATTGTAATACGCGAAGTATTAATAAATCCCTGATTTATCACAAAGAACCATTTATTTATAATCTCCTTCAACGACGAGTTGGAGAACTGTTTGTGGGAACAGAAACTGAAAATTTTGTAGCCGAATTATATACGAATGAAACAAAATGGCATCTTGTAGTATTGTGACAGTTGACCCCTAAAACCATTTTCAGACATCAAACACCCATAGGGTCTTTTTGGCAGATATTTCTCCCTGGTCTGGTTGTCTATGACTCGAGATGTTTTTGTTTAACTTTTTAATACTTAAAAAATAATTTTAAAAAATCCCTGGCGACGCCGGGAATAAACAAATTGTAAATCGGTTCAAATAATAGTATGTTACATAAATATAGAACTCCTTTGTTCCGAATCTCTGTCAGTCCGCTAGACCGTCGCTGATTGGACGGCGCAATTTAAATTTAGAACCGTGTTCGTTTCCGGTTGCGCGTTCGAAAATTAAAAATTCAAACTGACGCTAAATTGGCGCGAAGTCTGACAGAACATTTGGCGCGAAATTATTATTGTTATACGTGGAAGGAAAGAGACAATGGTTATCCGTTCGCCTTCGTGGAAGAGAACCAAAACATTAAGTAATAATACATAATATTACTATGTTAGTGTTATAGTAACCATTGTTATCGATGATTAATAATTGTTTTATTATTCTATGAATCGAATGACGATGTTTTTTTTTCTAATTTATAGTGCATCATAAAATGATTATGTAAATGTGGTGCTACAATCGAAGGATGTCTCTTTTTATAAAGCGAGACTCGTTGGGCAAGACCGGCATATCCGTTTGCCGTTGCAGTCAACAAATAAATCATTTGATTCAGCACATTTCGGATTTCACAATAAATCATTTGATTCAACACATTTCGAATTTCACAAAAAATCATTTGATTCAACACATTTCGAATTTCACAATAAATCATTTGATTCAACACATTTCGAATTTCACAATAAATCATTTGATTCAACACATTTCGAATTTCACAAAAAAATCGTTTGATTCAACACATTTCAAATTTCACAATAATTCAATTGATTCACTTTTGTGTTCCTACCATCGGATCAAGGTTCCCTTGAGTATTATTGAGACAATTATACTACGGTTTCAGTCTACAGTATTAATATAAATGTTCGGTTGTTCAAAATCTTAGATCTCCCAAAGTTCTTCACAGATTTCTTTTAAATATTGACACAATGTTGCATTCGAAAAAGCTTGTGTTTTATATACTCATATTATATAGGGTTCCATGATAACTCAACACAGTGACAATTCAACACACCTTTAAAAAGTAATATAAAGTCATTAGAAACGATGAAAAAAAATATTTAAACCTAACCTAACCTAACCAAACCTACTTAACCCAGTTAATAAAGTTTTTGTTTCATCACTTTATATAACTTTTTAAAGATGTAATGAATTATCATTTTGATGATTTATCCGGTCACCATTATATAGGTGTCACCTGTGATAGGTAAAAATATGATATTTTGAAAAACAGCGCCATATGTTGGACGTAAAAGCAACACGCGCTACTGTTTCTCTATCTGCACAGACAGACTGAGTCACAGCAACGGTAGTTAATTAAAAAATATGAAATAAACGGCAGAATTATTTCTTTTATTTGTTGATTGTTGAATTTGGATATTTTTAAGCACAATTTTACAATTTATATAAAAATGTTATGGTTCATTTGTTTAAAATGTTAAATCTCAATTTAACGATTGCTTTGAAATTTTTACACAACGTGTCATTTATTATACCTATATTATATAGATTTCACCTGTGACAGGTAAAAGCATGTTTTTTTAAACAGCGCCATCTGTTGGACGTAAACGCAACACGCGCTATTCTTCACAGACAGTCTGAGTCACAGCAATGCGGGGCGGGAGTTAATATAAATAGATTAGACACCATTGGTAACTCTTATGCTATGTTAGCTGATGTTTTTAAAATGCCTCTACTGAAGTATAAAGCTGTACTAATTAAACATTTTAGCAGTGCATATTTTAACGCGGTCACTGCATAACAGGTTTTTTTTTGTTTTATTCTTCATTAACTTTGTACTAATATATATATATATATACGTTCCGTTATTTAAGTATATTACCTATATTGTTTTTTCTTTTGTCTTGTTTACTTATATATATACTATGACTGTCAATAACTATCATGTATATAAATGAATTAATTCATTTTAAATAAATTGTGAATAATACACGTTCACAATCGGTAATAAACACGTATAATAGACACATATTTTAAATATGAAACGAAAAAACCTGCAACAATTCCACATAATATAACTAACTTACAAGGGGTTAAGTAACTTACTTAACCCCTTACGCTTTTATATGATATTTTCAGTTCCGAACTTACCAAATACAAGAGGTCCATAAAAGAATATTTCTCTGATGGTTTGTGAATAATGTTTATGTCTCTATTGTTTATATCTCTATTATGACTTGATTTATATCTACAACCTCTCTCCATGGCTATAAATGTATTGTTTTGTAAATTTTTCGTTTTATATAATCTTTTGTTTTGTATAAATTATTAAATTCATATTCCTTTCTCACAAATTTAATTTACTTATTCCATATTATGCTGTCTCAGTAGAGGTAAAGTCACAAGGAGGAAATTCATTATTGGTTTTATTTTAGCTATACAATACTTATGTACAAACTGATTAAATGTAAACTGTCGATTCCCCGAAAATGAATAAATTAAATAAATAAATAAGTAATGTGGAAATATTTTCCGCGGAATCAGTGGGTATTCTGACAGTAAGACCAGTACATTGCAAAATGTCAGAAGCTTTAGGGGATAAAAAAATGACAGATGTCGAATAATGTCCGCCATCTTAAACTGTACGAGAATCGGTACAATAATATAACGTCGTTTTTTTCATCCAGAATCTACACGAAAAGCCAGTATGGAAATTGGACGAAAAAAACATCGTGTAAAACAACCTTTAAGGCGATGCACTACGTTGTGTAATATTTTAAATTGAGCCGCTATCAATAACAACCCCTACGTAGATGGCGATAAGGTTTAAATTCCCGCTTAACACCATCCGCCTGTTTTGATTTATGCAAGAAATAAACATGGCCAAAAAGTGCCTTATATTTTATTTTGTGTATGTTCAGGCATAAATAATTAATTTTTTTTGGTCATTTTATAAATAACTTAATTTTCCACACTATACAATAAAATCATAACCGAAAATGGGTTCGTGAGTAGGAGATTTTGAACTTTAAAGCAGTTTTCATAGGCCTTATACATGATTTTTTTCTGGGCTTATAAAAAGACTTATCTAAAAAATACTCGATTATTTTAAAGGCCAAGATGTATTCTACTCGCAATATTTAATTAAAGCATCTGAAACATTTCTAGGCGACCAAATTTTCAAACCAAAAACACATGATAATGCATTACTACGTACTATGGCATCGCCTTAATCCAATACTTCATACCACTCGCCGTATTATCCCGTCTAATACATTCATATTTCACTTTAGTTACCAAGAAATAAATATGACTCAAGTGAACTCTTTTTTCCTACGGTCAATTCTTTGGTTCCGGCCATTAATTAGCCACATTGAATAATGTGATGGGAATGCAGCCAAATGGCGTCACTCAATTTATTCTCATTTTCTTATCGACCACAAGAAGGTTTGACTTAATAGTATAACCAACACATTGTTTAATATTAATTTATTAAATAATACACTTCAGAGAATATTTATCACGTGAATCATATATTTGCGTTTACAATTTACCTGCCTTGTGGTCAGCAAGTTATACTATAATATAAGTTGTAAAAACCACCCAATCAAATATTAAAAAATGTCAAGAATTACGTTCTAAATGTTATATCTTTCGTACCGTTTCTTGACGGCCTTGCGACGGTCGAGGGGTAAGGCCCTCGACTAGCAGCTGAAGGTCGCGGGTTCAAATCCCGGTGTGCGCAAATAATTATATTTGATTAATATGTGTTAATTCAGAAATTACTCAAATATGATTTAAGATTTTCACGGCCAAAAGTATTTTTGTTATTTGTTTTTGGGGTGTTATGCCGTGTTGCGCTAATTCCTTCTTTAGCCAACGTTTCGGACAGCATTGCAGTGTCCGAAATAATAACACAGTGTAATAACCAGAGATGTGCTTTATTTCAAATAAATCCATTTCAAATGGAAATGCAAAATGGGTATTTTCCATTTTGCATTTTAAATGCTTTTCTCAATGCATTTTCCATTTTAAATGCTTTATTGCAATATTCTTCCTACTATCTCCACTCATCTTTTTTTCATAAGCCCCAAATATCAGTCGGTCCTCAACCTCGCTATGAGAGATAATTTACATTTGTCAAGTTGCTCCCTGGTAGGAGCTCTGGCAATTGAGTGATACCATTACAAAAAATACTGATTTAAATACTGAACATGGGGCCATGACGCTGTAATATTAAATGTTAGATAGCAGTTTCTATGTTTTTACGTTGGCAACATTAGTCCGGCGCAAATTTTTTGTGGTTTCATAATCTGTAGTCGTGGTGAGAGTGGTATATTTATGGTCGTGGTGTTTTTGGATTTACCATCATGTAATATGTTTGTTCTACATTGATGTCCATTATTAAATGACAAAATTGTTTAAAAATTCTATAATTATTTTAATTGTTTGACCTGAGAAACCATTCTGCATTTTCAATGCATTTTGAAAATAGGTATTTTTTAAACAATTTTGAAATGGAAAAGTTTTGACCCATTTCCATTTTGCATTTCAAATGGTTTTGGGTACCCATTATGCACATCTCTGGTAATAACACATCTGCCCTGATGATGGACACTGCAACAAGGCATAACACGCCAAAAACAAATAACAGAAATTACTCGTTTAAAATAATATACAGCATATTATATATTTTTTAATGTAATTTTATTTTTATCATTTCTTTCTCATGTTTCAAAACTGTCTGTCATTAAAATTGTACCACCTACACGTAAAAGCCCTCTGGGCGTTAAATAAATAAATAAAATAAAATAAATTTGCGGCACGTATCGGCTTGGTGTGAATGTTTAAAATGACTTTAGCCGTGTTTCCGAATAGCTAGGTACTTCCCCACCTTCCTCTTCCCTTCCCCACCACCTTCAGCCCCAAAACATATCCCAATTGGGGATGCCATAGTCTCACTAGCCCCAGACGGTTGGGAGCAGTTGGGACTCCTGAGACACTTTTTATCGCTGTATTAATTTAGCTATGTTCTGTAAAACATTCTATCTGGCGTAAAAAAGATTTGCTAAATACAAATATACTTTACAACTAACTGTTCAGGTTTATTTTTATTAATATCAACAAAGTTACTACACATTGCTCTGGAACTACAGGGTTTTCCAATAAGAGGTGTTATTTTGAATAGCCCGCTATTTCGGTAGATGTTACTTTTGAAGCTGTCATTTTTTGACATTTGACAAGTGAAAACTACGCCATTAATAAAAATGGAACAATACACGCTTCAACAACGCATTGAAATTATAAAAATTCACTTGAGTGAATCAAATGCAAATCATCTTGAGTGATGAGGCCCATTTCCACCTCGGTGGCTTCGTCAACAAGCAAAATTGTCGCATCTGGGGCTCGGAAAACCCAAGAGTTATTGTTGAAAAGCCTCTCTATCCTCCAACGTGTGACTATTTGGTGCGGTTTATGGTCCGGCGGAGTCATTGGACCTTACTTTTTCGAAAATGAGGCTGGAGCAACAGTTACGGTGAATGGATTCGCTATCGAGAGATGATTAATGATTTATGGCCAGAATTGGATGGTATTGATCTGGACAACGTTTACTTTCAACAAGACGACGCTACGTGCCACACAAGCAACAAAACCATTGATCTTTTACGATTGAATATCAAAATAACACCTCTTATTGGAAAACCCTGTACTTTTATAGTAATTATTTTGTACTCTATTTTATGCAATTATTGTACTCCTTTTTACAACAGAATTCTCTATGATAACTTGTATTGTACCTGCTTATATCATTCATACTCAGTTTACTATTTTATGAACAATACTTATTATTCTACTCCTGAATAACCTACCTACAATGTATACGTGTAAAATCCTTCAATGCGTAAACAAATAAATATTTTTTAAGCAATAATTGTTAGCCTGGAATACATACAAAAATTGAAAAAAAAAATCAGAAAAAAAAATACATGCCGTCGACGGGAATAGAACCCACAGCCTTCTGATTGCCGGTCAGATGCTCTACCAATTACGCTACGTCGGCTTATTCAAAACTCGCCGAATTATTCAATATGTACTAGTATTTTTCATTCAACAAATATTGCTTAATAGAGTTTTTATCTTTTTCTTCTTATTAGGGTTTATTTATTTTATTGGTAGAGCACCTGACCGGCTGGCTGATCAGAAGGCTGCTGGTTCAATTCCCGTCGGCGGCATTTATTTTTACTCGGAAGATTTTTAAAATTTATATAGGTGTTTCAGGTTAGTAATTATTGCTTAAATAAAAATGTTACTCTTTGTGCTATGCATAAAAACATTGTCTCGTAAACATTAGTTTTTCATTAATGCCCAAAAATGATATATTATCAAAGCAAATCAATAAAACATTATTAATTTGATGTTTTATTATTAAGGGCCGTTAATTTATGGTGAGGGCAAAAATCGATTTTTCTCCGTGCAGCATCCCCAGATATGACAAATTTGAGAAGATAATGTTTTTCAATTGTTTAGACATCTGCTCAAGAAAGAAATTAGACAACATGTGAAAATGTTTGGTCAATTTCTGCGAAAGTGAGGAAAAAGCGAGCCTGCTTCGGGCACACTGACACGCCAACATCCCAATTCTGTCGGTTCATCTGGTCGGTGTACTTTATCGAAACAACTATCTATTTTACTTCCCATAAACACTTCTTATAATAATGTTTTAGCGAGATGTTGGTTGCGATGCGAGAGTAAAAATAACTATGACAAATTTTGGAAATTACCTCATTTTATCGAAATATCTTCCGCCAACAATAACGGTTGAAATTCAAGTGATTCATAGCCAATTTTTATGATATACGTGACCTACGAAATGATGATTACTTTATGATATACGTGCCCTACGAAATGATGATTACTTTATGATATACGTGCCCTACGAAATGATGATTACTTTATGATATACGTGACCTACGAAACGATGATTACTTTATTAATTTTATCATGACCTTCAATATTACGATGAAAATGTGTTAATGTTATGAACTACGAAATGATGTAAATGACGACATGGTGACAACAACATACAATACATACGAAACGTATAATATTATGACGGTGACCTGCATAAAATAAACCATATAATGACATGACTTCGAAACAGGGATACTATTATAACGGTGACCTGCGAAACGGAAATCATATAATGACATGACTACGAAACAGGGATAATATTATGACGATCACGTGTATAAAATAAACCATATAATGACATGACTTCGAAACAGGGATACTATTATAACGGTGACCTGCGAAACGGAAATCATATAATGACATGACTACAAAACAGGGATAATATCATGACGATCACGTGTATAAAATAAACCATATAATGACATGACTTCGAAACAGGGATAATATTATGACGGTGACTTGCAAAACAGAAATCATATTATGACATGACCTACGAGACAGGGAAAGGTAATAATTATGACTTGATACATATTACCAAATTTTGTTCAATGTGTTGTTGTTGAGCGAAAAATACCCTTAATTGGTGCTGGTCATATAAAAATGTGCGTTGGATCCAACTTTAAACGGTATAAAAAATAACGAAACAGATGACGCTATATTTTGCTAACCCACACAATACGTCATGACGTATGTATTAATTATAATAATTAATACATTCAGAACGCCTTTGGTTTAAAGTTTAACTCATCATAAGTTCATAGTTTTGCCTAATATAGTAATTCTAACATTCTTCTATCGGGGTCGAATTGAAAAATGTTAAGTTAATCGAAGCTTCGTGATCGAGATGCTAATGAGCAAGTGATGAAGTTAAAATAAAGTTAGGTTTTATATTGTTGGGAGTGATTGTGTGGTTTCGATTAATTTATTTCGACCATTGATAAAATTTGAACGGAGTGTGGGAGAAAAGTGGTTCCCAAAAGTTTATATACTACTTTTTTGTATTATTACATATAATTTCTTACTTTGACTTATTACTATACTACAGATTGCTACTTATATTATAATTATATCTCTTTTTTTCATACTTTTAACCTTACTTACTATTTACTGATTATACCATTATACTTAGATTTATATTGTTGCATTCCTTATGTTGCTGTACTATTCTCTGTAAATTAGTATGTGAATGGCACATGTTGTGCCGTATATGTGAAATAAATAAATATATATTTATAAACAAAAATGTAAATGTTCGTTTTTTCAAAATCTTTTATTTTATTTTTATCAACGGTATAAAATATACCATATACAGTAAATTATAAACAGTGACATCAGAAAATATACAATTAACAGAAACTCTAGATGGATATAAAAAGTTAGAGATACAATTACATGCAAAACTTATAGGTAGACTAGGTTAGATTAGTATTGATTGAAATATATGATTGTATAGATACATGATATAATATATTACAATAGCTAAAATGTATGCATTTATTTTCAGGTTTTGGTTGAAAGTAGGTAAGTGCCAATTAAGCTGTTGGTTCACCTTATTGACCAAGTTTCCTCAGTTGCCCCAGGCAGTTCATTTTATATATATATTTATTTGACTTTTTACGTAAGTATGAAAAGATATGATATTAAACCTTTTTGTACCTAGCTTCTGTGCAGTTAAACAGATCAGCTACATCTGCGTACCTATTACTAATTTCATGTAATCTAGGTACAAGCGAGTGTTTCAAATGTTCAGTCTTAGAATTGTTACAATTTAAGAGGGTTTTAGAGCGAGTAGCTCTTATGGGTGCATGAAATTCAATGAGGTTAATTAAATCAAGGCTGTCTACACTACCATTTACAATTTTTACCATAAATATTAAGTCGGATATAATTCTTCGATCTGAGAGTTTTAATAAATTTAATGTTTTCACCAAGTAATTATAGTTTATACTTTCAATGGGAATACCGAGTTTAAATTGCTTTGAAATTTTAACATAACGTTGCATTTGATTTCGAGAGTGTGTTGTATATCTGTATTATTTAAAAAAAATCAAGGCCATCCGTTTGAGGTAAAAGCAACACATACTTTTGTTTCTCTATCTGCACAGACAAACTGAGCAACAGCAACGCATGGCGGGGTACAGCTAGTACATAAATGAAAATATAAATGTTTTTTTGTACAAAATTTTAAATCTCTGAAAGTTCTTCACCAATTGCTTTGAAATTTTGACAAACGTTGTATTCGAATACGCGTTAGTTTTTATATAGCTATATTATATAGATATCCCACAGTGCCATATGTTGGACTTATCAGGTCCCCCTATCCATCTCTTCCCCACCTCCTTCCCCTCCCTACTACCTTCAACCTCACAACATACCAAATTGGGGATGCCTTATTCTCATTGGCTCTAGAAGGTTGGGAGTAATTGGGACTCTCGTGCACATAAAAAGGAACCAAAGATTTGAAAAAAAAAAAAAAAACATTTTTAAGAAAACGTCAATATGAAAAGGTTAGATTTTTAAATAAATCTAATTGAATGTCATTTGTTGTTTTGGTAAAAAATGAATGCAAATATTGGAAGCGGAAATAAACCCACTTCCTGACATCCGATCGAGCTGACTCAGCATATAGACTCGTCGTCGATGACAATGCATTCTGTCAACTTTTGGTGGCAATCATGAATACACACGCTGACACATAATGACATTCTCTGAAATGAGATTACAGCAGTTAATATACAAAGTAAATGTCGGTTTTTACGGGTTGATTTTCAAAGTCAGAATTTTGACATATTTTATTTCTATTTTGTGCCACAGTTTTAGCATCAAAAGTTATGATTATTCTTTTATCCGTACGGGGGCAGGACAGCGCTAATGCTGACAGCGGGGGCGCTCAGTTATTATCACTAACTTTACGTCATAGCTGGTATACCTACACAAGAAGTAAAGGCTAGGAGACAACTGGCGGTCTTCACATCCTTACTACAGGAAAAATCCCGCAGACACGATGAATTCATTCATTATAGCTAGACTGCAAGCAAAAGAAGGTGCACAGATCAGCGTATCTCGCCATGCACAGAAAAGGCATGATTTATTAGCCGTGCACTGATTCCGGCATGCCACACCGTATTCTCCTCCCGCACCGCGCTTTGACGCTAGGGTAGATAGGGTAGGTATTTTGTTTTTGGTCGAACTAATAATGGGCAGAGATGTGCTTTATTTCAAATAAATCCATTTCAAATGGAAATGCAAAATGGGTATTTTCCATTTTGCATTTTAAATGCTTTTCTAAAAACCATTTTGCATTTTAAATGCTTTTCTCAATGCATTTTCCATTTTAAATGCTTTTTTGCAACATTCTTCCTACCATCTCCACTCATCTTTTTTTTATTAGCCCCAAATATCAGTCGGTCCTCAACCTCGCTATGAGAGATACATAAATAAACCAGAGAGATAATTTACATTTGTCAAGTTTCTCCCTGGTAGGAGCCCTGGCAATTGAGTGATACCATTACAAAAAATACCTACTGAACATGGGGCCATGACGCTGTAATATTATATGTTAAATAGCACTTTCTATGTTTTACGCTGGCAAAATTAGTCCCGCGCAAATTTTTTGTGGTTTCATAATATGTGGTCGTTTTGGATTGTGTTTTGTTGAAAAAACTGGTGTTTTTGGATTTACCATCATGTAATATGTTTTTTCTACATTGATATCCATTATTAAATGACAAAATTGTTTAAAAATTCTATAATTATTTTAATTGTTTGACCTGAGAAACCATTTTTCATTTTCAATGCATTTTGAAAATAGGTATTTTGCATTTTGCATTTGAAATGCTTTTCTAAAAACCATTTTGCATTTTGCATTTTCAAATGGAAAAGTTTTGACCCATTTCCATTTTGCATTTCAAATGGTTTTGGGTACCCATTTTGCACATCTCTGATAATGGGGCTGGCAGATTTCGGTATATATATATATTTTTTTAAAATTATTATTTTAATATAGATCATATGGGTTACATTAATACATACATATTTTGCAAAATATAATATTTAGGTTGATAATTGGTCATGTATACCTTATCACAAAAGAGGAGCTCTTGTGCCAGATAAGGGAGCCACGATTCTTACTTAGATTCTATGTTATAATATTATGTTATGTGTAAACTTTAGATAATAATATATATATATATTTTTTTTTTTACTATAAGTTTTTTTGGAAAAAAAGTTTGATTTTATTTATTTGTTCTTGTTGGTTCGTAATACAGCGCAATTCGGAAGGGAGATTATTGTAGTTTTTTATGGCTTGGTAAATATAATGGTTTTGCATTTGAGTTGTTTTAAAGATTGGCGTAATAAATTGATTTCCATTTCTCATAAGTTTGTAAAATTCTTGATATTCTGTGTTATTTTTTTCTTTACACATTTTAAAAATGGAAGTTTGCTTAAATATATCATCAATATTTGGTACTGGAAACAATTTAAAAAGCAATTTTGTTGGGAAAGTAGAGTTTTTTTTAAGTATTACCTTTATAATGATTTTTTGCGAGACTTTTACTAAGTTTAGGTTGTTTTTATAAGATCCTCCCCAACCTATGATTCGTAGATAAGCAGGGAGTGGACAAGAGCATAATACACATTTTTTATTATTTTCACATTAAAAATATTTCTTAACCTAACAAATATATATATACATTTCCTTATTCTCTTTACTAACTCCGTAATATGGCTTTTCCATTTCAGATTTTCATCGATGATCACACCAAGATATTTAATTTCAGAAGAAGAGTTGATTACAGTACAAATAGAATTAAGTAGTTTACAGTTGACATTGTCACAATTTTCATCATGGATTATGATATTAATTTGTGTTTAGTTATTTTTTGTAGTGAGAATAATACATATATAATAATGCATCATGGCTTAGCCTATTTCCCATTGGGATTGTATGGCGAGCAATACGCTGAAATAGGCCAAGCCACGAAAATATAGCGCGCTTATAGCGTGGTATGTCGCAGGCTTTACTCGCAGGATGGAACGTGCTTCACACAACAATTCATGAACGCTTTTAGATTATTTGAACCGTAACCTAAAATGTATTCAAGGATCAGAATGAAAATAATCAGGCTTGAAAACCTGGACACTAAACAAACCATTGACACATACGAGAGAAGCTTTTGAAATGATGATAATATAATAGACGCATCCTCAAAATGGCGTCCGGACGAAATTACACACACCCGCAATTACACATGGAGAGAATTACACCTACTAGAAATACATACGTCAAAAAATATGTTTAATTGTAGAGTGTTTAAGTGTGTGCTAAATAAATTCCATATTTGAAAAAAAAAACTAAATTTAGGGATAGGTTGCGTTATTTAGGGTGTGTTTTTTGGGGTGTTTAATTCCGGTAGGTGCAATTTAAGTACATGTAATTTAAGTAGTGTAGGTGTAGTATGTTTTAATTCCCTGTAATGTCTCTGAAACAATTATATTCGTGAGATATTTTAATTTATGCATTAAAAAACCAGGATAACTTTGCACACACAAACTCGAGTCTATTCACAAGATTACAACATACATTTCACCAACCTACAATTAAAACGACTTTTGGGCAAAGAAATTAGCAAAATTTCTCTATAAAACTATTTAATATCGTCCCTCTTGCAATAAAAACCACTAAACAAATAACCGACTTCAGAAGAAGTATTAAGATATGGATTATGGACACGGGAAGGAATACTATAGATAAAATGTTGCAACCTAACAAAGATGAACGTTATGTTATTTTTTCTTTTGTATGTTTTTCCACTATACCGTTTTCTTGTATAATGTTATTTTTTTCTTTTGTATGTGTTTTCACTATACAGTTTTCTTGTATGATGTTATGTTTGTCTTTTGTATGTTTTTCCACTATACAGTTTTATTGTCTAATGTTATGTTTTTCTTTTGTATGTTTTTCCACTATACAGTTTCTTGTATAATGTTATGTTTTTCTTTTGTGTGTTTTTCCACTATACAGTTTTCTTGTATAATGTTATGTTTTTCTTTTGTATGTTTTTCCACTATACAATTCTCTTGTATAATGTTATGTTTTTCTTTTGTGTGTTTTTCCACAATACATTTTTCTTGTATAATGTTATGTTTTTCTTTTGTATGTTTTTCCACTATACAATTTTCTTATATAATTTTATGTTTTTCTGTCATTTGTGTGTTTTTCCACTATACAGTTTTCTTGTATAATGTTATGATTTTCTTTTGTATCTTTTTCCACTATACATTTTTCTTGTATAATGTTATGTTTTTCTTCTATTATTTCGCTTTATAATTTACCTCTTGTATATTTTGAACGTTTACAAAAATGACTCAATAAAAAAACTTGACCAATTTGACAATTTATAATTCATACAAATTACCATGTACAATGTTACCTTTTTTTATGTGATACCTCACAATAGTGTCCCTGCCTGTGCAGTGTACAGACAGGGGAACTATGTCACCACCCGGTTAGGCGGCGTTGTGAGGCGGAATAAGGTAGGGGCAGTAGGAAGGGAATCGTTGATGCGGGCCTTGAAGAGGCTCGGATTATAGGAGGGAGGAAAAACAAATGCCGGTAGCTCGTTCCACATACGAGCCGACTTACACAAAAACGAGTCGTAAAAACGGCCCGTTCTCATGAAGCCAACGTCAACCGTGAACGGGTGTTCAGTTCGTGTCCGTCGAGTTTCGCGCACGTGCACCGGTGCATCAGGAATCAATGCTGCTAGCTCCTTGGAGCAGGCTCCATTGAAATACCTGTAAAACAGACACAGCATGCCTACATTGCGTCTATGCATTGTCAATCAGACGGATCGCTCTCCTTTGCACAGATTCAAGCAGGTTTATCAAGTATTTTGGGGCACCAGCCCAAAGGTGGCTCCTAAATTCAATAGTTGGGCGGACTTGAGACTTGTACAGGGTCAGCAGCTGGTCACTGTTGAAGAATCTCCTAGCCCTGTACAAGACGCCCAACTTTTTGGAGGCCTGATTTACTCGGGCTTCTATGGATCCCCGATACTTGAGCTGGTCTGATATAGTAACTCCAAGCATTTCAATGGAGTCTTTATTGGGGAGAGTGCTCCCATCAAATTGCACCAGACTTTGACCTTGGAACGGGGTACGCCAGTAAGGTCACATTCTTTTCAACAAATGTAAAAAATTACCAAAATAAAACAGTGATAATTATATCCATGTGTAATTTCGTCATCAATCGAATGATAGTATGACGAATAGAGAGTCTTCATCGAATGGTCAAAAGTTTGAAATATATATTTATATATTTAACAAAGAGACTATATTATCTTGGCGACATCACAAATATAAGACTGTGCAGCTGATAATCCAGGGGGGAATTGTTGGGAGACGTGAAACTTTTTGAAACGATTGGTATGTGTTTAGTTGTTCCACGAAAGTTGTTCTTGGTTGCAGTTTTAGGGGCACCAGAACAGGAAGAACAGTTAAATGATGTACAATAAAAGAAAAATTTCAATGAAAGTCAGAAAACAAAGCTAAAATACCAACAAAGTAAAACATCGACGTGCTATATCCAGTAAATATTTAATCATTTAAATACCCTAACAAGATGTAAGCGCATACAATTCGTAGGGAGACATTATAAACCCAATTTCTACAGATTTATAACAAATATCTCGTTAACTTTTTAAGTTCCATAAAAAAAAATATTTTTGTAGATTATATCTATACCATTTGTTATGCCGAAACGTTAACTATGTGAAATTCCCTCGATAGAAAAAAAATCGCAAAGCTCCGAAAATTATTAAAAACACGTTTTGTTCTGTTATTTAATATGTTATAGGCATGAAAAATTCACAGTGTATCTTTAAATGTAACTAAAGCCTCTGTCGAGAGATTTTTGCTCTATTTCAAACAATTCGTGTTTTATTAAATATTTTCACCATTTTCTCTTAATTATTATAGTTTTTTTAGTATTGAGTTATTTATTTTTATGAGTATCTCCCTTTCAAACCATCTTTGAGCGCTTACTACGGGGTCTTAACTGGTCTCGATTATTTCATCGTGTCGGTGCCACGGTACTTGACGATCGTCACTTGACATTCAAAATTTACAGAGGTTAATACAGTTGAGAGTTGACTAATGTTAATAAGGAGACATTTAATGGTTTTAATGCAAGTTTCATTTGATACATGACCTCTGTAAAGCTTAATAGGATAAGATAATGATATTAAAACTTACTATTTTGACAAGGTGAAACCACTTTTAGTGATGTCTGGAATGACACTGAACCTTTCTTCCGCAGGCCTATCTCCAACATCATTTTATAAGTCATTACTCCTATTTACTTTGGCCCATTTAGAGAAACTGTGAATTCGAAAAGCACGAATTTCAAAATGTTAAACCCATCCAACCAAGTTTCTAAATTATAAATAGCTGTGCAGAATCTCCCCCCTTGGCAACAATCAAAATCAAAATCAATCACCGTCTACTCATTTATTTTATTTATGTTTTTAATCTAGTAGGACTGGGAGGATACTGTGCTAGCTCAGTCTACCATATTACATGATATATTATACTTACAAGAACAGTACCTCATAATACCTTTTTTATATACATTAATTCCCCACACGAGGCCCCGAGGAAAACAATTTCCCTCACGGCCTGTGTCATCTTTGGGGATGCTGTGGGGAGGCTCTTTTTTAGGAGAGGAAAGAGAGGAGGGAAGAAACACAGAGACCGACAAATCGTTCCACAGCCGAGCTATTGAACTCAATAACGAGTCGTAGAAGCGACCCGTTTTCATGTGACAAATCAACTGTGTGCATATGTTGGGCACGCGTTTGGCTTGTTTCTCAACTATGCACCGTTGCCGAAGGGATCAATGACGCTAGTTCTTCAGAGCATCTTCCATTGTAGTACCAGTAGAAAAGGGACCGCCTCCCTACCTGACTATAAGGATTGCAATCTGTTTTTTAATACCTAATGATAACATAAAATAAAAACATCATATAAATAAGCATAATAAAAATTAAAGGATCGTCCGTCGTGGATCTTTCATATTACTAAGAAAAGCCGAAACTTTCCATATTCCTTTCCAATATAACATCCACTGCAGTGGCAAGATTTCGGACATATTTAATAACGATAGCCCCAATAACTTTACTAAACATGAATCTTTCATTTTTACTTGTCCCAAACTTTATCGTGTCTTGTTTTTGTTGATGTTGTTTTATTCTCAGAAATTGTTGTACACTGTTATTGTACGGTTATTGTTAATTTGTTTATGTACATCCTGTCTGTTGTGTACATTTTAAATGATAAACAGACCTAATTGTGCTGTGGTCCATCCTCTCTTCTAAGAAACGATGTAGTAGTTAGTTAGTTAGTCGAGTATTTCAAATTATCAATCAACATTGAATAATTGAGAATTTCTCTCGTAACTTTAGCAAAGCCTTTGATACTGTTTCTCATCGCATTTTAATGGAAAAATTAGAACACTTGGGAATAAGCGGCAACTTTCTCGAATGGCTTAGAAGTTACTTATCATACAGAAAATTATCTGTAAAAATTACCTCCACAACTTCTTACACTTTTTTTGCCTTAAGTGGGGTCCCCCAAGGTTCCCACCTAGGACCAATTCTTTTCCTACTATTTATTAATGACATTTCACTAATTTTCGATAATATTCACTTTCTTCTATTCGCCGACGATCTAAAGATGTTTAAATCGATCGGTAATTATTCTGATTGTTTAACTCTACAAATGAACTTAAATAAACTTTATGAATGGTGCATCGTAAACAAATTACATCTTAATATCAACAAATGCCAAACGATCAGTTTCCATAGATCTAAAACCCCTTTATTATTCGACTACTCAATTAACAATGCCAACCTAAAAAGAGTCTTTGAATTCAATGACCTTGGAGTTATCTTTGACTCCAAATTACGCTTCTTGAATCACATTAATAGCATTACCAGTAAGGGATTACAAATGCTTGGATTTATTCTCAGAATCGCTAAAGACTTTAATAACATAAAAACTATAAAATTACTATACACGTCTCTGGTTAGAAGTCAGGTTGAGTGCAATTCAACCATTTGTTGTCCTCATTTCAACTCTCATTGTTTACAAATTGAAAAAATTCAAAATAAATTTTTACGTTTTATTAATTTCAAAATTGGTATTCCTATTATTGAAATCAATTATGTCAATTTACGCAGTAACTTAACTTATCGAAATTATCTGAAAGGCGAAAAATATTTGATCTCCTTTTATATATGCATATATGTCAGCGACATGTCATTGGTACCAATTATTGTACTAACTTTTATAATTTTGTAACTATTGTCATCTATGTAATTATGTACTGTTTGTTTCTGCAATAAACAAAAATAAAAATAAAATTATATGAAATTGTTCATTCAAGGTTGGACTGCCCTGACACTATAAATTTGCTATCTTTACATATACCTCCAAAATATACTAGACGGAATATTTTATTCTACACCAATAACTTCGCTACGAATTCTGTGTTAGAAAGAATACATAGATTGGGCAATGAACTAAGTGATGTCGCTGACATATTTGATTTAAACTTCAATACATTTAAAGCCAAATTAGTCCACCATTTTTAAAATGTAAATAATGTATGAGAAATCATTATATTTTATTTCGATTTTCTATTGTTTGTTTTATACTGTTGTTAAAAATGAAATTTGTAATTGTTATGTACTTAAAAGCCCAATAGGGCGTCAATAAATAAATTAAAAAAACTGTTGAGAGCAGCACGATGAGTTTGGTGGTGAAGAGGTATTATCTGAAACTAAATCGTAAACCTGACATTGTTCAGAGTTGTTCTGGTTGGCCGTGGGTAGAATTCTGTACCAACGACCTCGATTCAATTTAACGGATGGACTGCATAAACAAGACTTGCACCAGTCTCATAATACAGTAATAACTGCACAGAGAGATATTTAGAGAATTCTCGACTCAAGAAAAAAACCACATTCAAAATTAAATATAAGTAAATACAATAAAAACGCAAATCCGTGAATTATCAAGGGATATTATTTCACACAATCAATTTAGTTAGTAAATAAAGCTTTCTTGAAAATGAAAAAATCGCAGAACCTTCAAAAAATCACGAAATCTAAATCACCATGTAATGATTTTTAACCGTTTGAGTGCCAAAAAAATTCATACAGTTGCTTGTAAAATGCCACCAAAAAAACATTATTTTTTATGAAACTATATATTTTTTTAAAACCCCATAAATTCTTTGAATTTTTAAGGATTTCGATGATTTTTTCGGTGTTTTATTAAAGAATATTGGTTTAGAATCACGCGGAGGAGGATCCCGAAGTCCAGGCGTTTCGAAAAAATGAGAATTTTACGTACAGACGTACGCGCGAATCAGAACACGACTGGCGCAATCGACGGAAATCGACGATCGGCAATATTCGCTAAAACACGAATCGACGAAAATCGACGATTGGCACCCAAACGGTTAAAGTTTACTAACGGTTTTATACTGATTTATTTTTGGGGTATTATGCCGTGTTGTGCTACCTCCTTCTTAGCAAACGTTTCGGACAGCATTATAATTTATTTATTTAACGCCCAAAGGGCTTTTACATGGTTGGTAGTATAATTTTAATTTGACAGATACTTTGAAACATAAAAAATAAGAATAAAATTACATTTGATAAAAGCTATGCAACAAGTCATACAAACACAAGAAACAAAAACAGAAAATTACAGCTATTTGTAGGTTTACATGATGTGTTTAGGAGTATTGTTGAAATAAATGTTTTAAATGATCCACAAAACTTGCCAAGTTGGTATTGAATATCTCAACATCACCCAAGTAATGATTTCCCATGGTGTGAAGTCGTTGTATCGGAGAGTGGGCAATGTAGTTACGCTTATGTGTGCTGCTGTAGAATATTGTATTTTGTCGTGTTGTTACTCTGGGTGTATGTTTATAAGTTGCAGGAGTTCACAACAGTCGAATTTAGAGTTAAGTATTTTGAATAAGAACGTTAAATCGTTTATTTTATATTAATTAATGTCCATCATATTATATGTCATCGACAAAAATGTGTAGTTTACACATCTGCTCTGATGATGGACACTGCCAATTTGCCAATCATCTGATTAGTACAGATCATACTTTCTGTCATAGCACCGGCATTAATATTTTACATACAAACGGAAATGGTAACTGACTCAATAATCTAGAAGCACTGGAAATAAAAAAAGCTGTAAAAATCAAAAGTCCTATTCTCAATAATCAGTTAAATATATCAAGTAGTCCAATATTAGGTTTGTTTCCAATAAACCCTTTAAAATGTTTAAGTTCTCCTTATCACCATGTCAGTTGATGCTTTGTTTCTCCAGATATATTATTATAATCCATTAGTCTACATCAGAGGTTCCCAAACTTTTTTGCCCCGTAGACCACTTGCCAAATATAATTTTATCCGTGACCCCCTGCCTGCAGAATATTGAATTTTCCTAAAACTATTAACATCCCATGTGATAATCATTTATTTTTTTCTTAAAAAGATTCTCTTGCCTGTCCTACAACCGGGTGGTGGTATAGTTCCTCTTTCTTTACATTGTGCAGACAGGGGCGCCCTTGTGAGGTATTACACCAAATGAAAATGAAGCAGGATAAGCAACGGGAATTTCTTTCTGTAGCTGGCCCTACAGAACTGCCCCTTAAGTTCTTTGACAGTGGTTATTCCGGTCAGTTCTTCTTGTCACATGATATCCGATTCTTTAACGTTCCATTTCCACAGTCAAAATATCCTCAAACTTAGTTTTGAAGTCTGTGTGAAGTGCATTTAAATGTTGAACGTCATTATTACCCTGAACGTTTTTCAAAAACAAGTTGGGGAACTAGGAAAATTCGCGGCTTCCAATGTGCAATGTTTTGGTTCAATATTTAAATTGTGACGAGAAAAGGAACGTAGACTCTAATCAACAAATTTACGAAATATAAAACTACAAATATCAAATGAGTAATTTCTCAGTCTATTATATTTGTATTGGGTCTATTGTGTCATTTAACACCTAAAGGTTGACTTGAGGTAAATGGGGGTCCGCTCGTATGTACCCCCATTTGAATCTCGTGGACCCCCAATTTTTTTTCTCGCTGACATAGACCCCCAGCATGCCGATATCGACCCCTGGGGGTCGATATAGACTACTTTGGGAACCTCTGGTCTACATAATTATCTTTCGGTTTTTCCCATGTCTTTTGTACTTGTACAAATGTATTAAATGCTTTCTCTGTGTTTGTTATATTTATATCATGTTGTCTCCCTCAAATTTTTGTTATATATAAGCTCTCACTTTGTACTTCTTGTTTAGTAATAATTTGTACTCTGAAGATGCTTGAGTAAAGCGAAATAGGTCTTTTCTAACAATTATTAAAAACTCGTGGTTTTAAAACAAAAATTATTTTATTTTAATGCATTTATTTTTTCCCGGAAGATTTTTTCAATTTATATTTGTGTTTCAGGCTAATAATTTGTTATCCTTTGTGCTTTGCATAAAAGGTTGTCTTGTAAACATATTTAATAAATAATAATCTTAATTTATGCAGATACGCAATATGATTGCTTTTTTATTATATAAATTTCAAGGTTTCTTTAAAGTAGAAATGATTGATTTAAATTACAATATTATTTAAAGTTAAGTTAATATTGTATTTTATGCTATATACTGTTGTTTCTAAGTAAATTTATGATCACTATGAAAAGCCCAATATGGTGAAAATAAGTAAATAATACTATTCCAATCGGCCATATGGGATCCCCTGGTCGTTCAGATCTAGTCTAGACCTTGAGCGTGTAAGAATGCTAAGCGGCTATTAGCACGGACTAAGTTGCACAATGCCACACCTCCCACAGTATAGCGTAAACTGAAATCAATTAAAACGTATCAAATTTGTTAGATACAGCCAACTCACTGTGAGTCGACTCGCAAAAACATGACAAATGCTATGATCCCGGTTAAAAAAAAGTCAGAGGATGAAACAGAAGTGGAAACTGCTAAGCTAGATTTCTAGAAAAGAAAGAATGGCCACAATACTCGAATCGAATGTGGAATTATAAGATAAGGATCTACTACATAGAAGTATGAACATAACCTAAACAATTCAAAAAGGCATTATAAAAACCTATACACACCATACTGAAAGTACTCATAAGAATGCCTTTGATTGAAATTTTCAATAGTTTGACGTACCAAATGTATGACAAATATTATAATAAGCCAAATATATACAGTTAAAAAATACGGAATCCTCTACTTTACCGCATATCCATCCCATTAGATCGAATCAAAATGACAAAAAAAAACATGCTTAAACAAGTTATTTATTTATCATCCCATTTTTTTCTTAAAGTTTTGAATATAAGTGATTTTAGATTACAACATTGATAACAATGTGCTTGAGACATTAACACAAATCAAAGACTTAGGCATCACTTTTCAATCAAATCTTTCATTTGTTAACCACATAACAGAAATCTCTAATAGGGGCTTAAGAATGTTGGGATTTATAACTAGGCTAAGCAGAATAAAGTGTATTAAATTGTTATATTTTGCCTACGTAAGAAGTCAACTTGAGTACAATTCTCCTGTCTGGAACCCACATTATAATATACATGTACAAGCTGTTGAAAGAATACAAAACAAATTCTTACGTTTTATAAATTTTATAATGGGTATTCCAGCAATTGTGTTGAACTACAACACTCTGTTAAATTATATGAATATGCTCAAATTGTCAGACAGAAGAATTTCTATGCAAAATTCTAAATGATTTAGCTGACAGTCCGGTATTGCTAGAATTGATAAGCTTTCGGATTCCACAACGTAATACTAGAAGTCAGGATTTATTTCAGTGCAGATATTCTGGGACTAACTACCATATGTATTCCTCTTTGTCCAGAATACTAATTGAGGGAAACAATTATACCAAGTCAGTGGACTTCTTCAATTTATCTTTAAACAAATATAAAATGTTGCTAATGAAGCAATTCAGTTATGTATAATAATTAATGTATATTTCTTTAATATTCTCATGTAAAATCCCCGAAAAACGGCGTTAATTAATAAATAAATCACTTCACCAAGATAGCGGCCTTACACAGCAATACACTGATGTAGTCTATTTCTGAAGCTTTGGGCTGCTTTTCTTGCAGCAAAAATTTCAACAAATGAGTGACGAAACTAATCTGGGAGATCTGCATCTGCATCAAAAAGATGGGGCTACAGCCATAGACTAAATACGACACATCAGTGGGCTACAGCACACACAGCCCCGACACAGCATGTTCTCTGCTCGACTTGCGTCTCTGAGGGGTGACGAGGGATGGCCAGCGCGCTCGCCAGATTTAAGCATGTGCAACATTTTCTGTGGGGTTATTTGAAGAAGAAAGTTTTCAAACACCGCCCCCACACCTTAGAAGAGCTGAAGACTTGAATTATCGAGTTAACACAGACGGATTATGGGAGAGTACGTTACTTAAATCGGTATCGAAACTAACCGGCAGCTGGTAAAGTAATTTTTTTGTTTAACTGGCTCACTTAACAGGGATTCCACTGCATTATTCACATTACGTAGACCTTAGGCTACCTTAATTCTGTTTATTTCATACACCTGTCCATACTAACGCCGATAAACTAACATCGCGTAACAATGACGTAGCAACAGAGGATATCGTAATAGTGTGTGTCTACATGTGGCTATATCCAGTATATAGTAGGCTGGTGAAGCCCACACTGTGCCCTAGAAGGTGATGTGGGTTATCACTCCGAAAGGCTACCTTGACGTACTAAACTCGACAGTTGACAGTGTCCAAATATAGGGCGAACGCAGTAGAAAATTTACGAAGAATAGTTGGTTAGGTTAACCGACGTTTTGATCGTAAGAAAAAGGATCGCTTACAAAGGATCGTAATTATCATTTGATCGTAAATTACCAATTGATCAAATTATTTGCTTATAATCAATTGCTTATTCATTTGCTTATTATTTGCCCACGATCATTTTGCTCACGATCATTTTGCTCACGATCATTTTGCTCACGATCATTTTGCTCACGATCATTTTGCTCACGATCATTTTGCTTACAATCATTTGAGAGTTACGATTATTTGATTAGGTACCATCATTTTGCTTACAATCATTTGAGAGTTACGATTATTTGATTACGACCATTTGATTACCATCATTTTTCTCACGATCATTTTGCTTACAATTTATTTTTATTGATACATTATTTTACAGTATTTCATATCTTAATTCAGTAATGTTGGCCTCACTGGGTTATTTACCCGTGCTGAGGCCCCCATTTTAAAATATACGAATTTATACATTTAAACAAAAAACAACATTAAAATAAAGATAAATTTAAACTAAAAATAAAGATTAGAAATTAAAATTTAATTTTCACACTAAAATAAAAATATTAAAAGAGAATGGAAATCGGCATTTATAATGATTTTTATCATTTGAGAGTTACGATTATTTGATTACGATCATTTGATTACCATAATTTTGCTCACGATCATTTTGCTTACAATCATTTGAGAGTTACGATTATTTAATTACGATCATTTGATTAGCATAATTTTGCTCACGATCATTTTGCTTACAATCATTTGAGAGTTACGATTATTTGATTACGATCATTTGATTTCCATCATTTTGCTCACGATCATTTTGCTTACAATCATTTGAGAGATAAGATTTTTTTAAATGAGCATTTGATTACTATAATTTTGCTCACGATCATTTTTCTTACAATGATCTGAGAGTTACAATTATTTGATTACGATCATTTTGCTTACGATAATTTTGTATACAATCATTTCGTTTACGATCATTTTACAAATCACCGTCGTTTAGTTATTGCATAACTTGGTCTGTGGATTATTAAGTTTGTTTAGTAAACTACGTTTTACGATCATACCACGAAATTTCTCTGGGAAACTCATCTTCCTTCTCTTGTACTCTTCTGATTGGGGACCCATCGCACTACGGCAGAAACACTATTAATTCTAGGCTCAGTTGTTTGTCAGAAATTCAAGTGCGACGAAGTCATCAACTACAGGGTTTCCAATTTTGAGGTGTTATTTTAATATTCAATCGTAAAAGATCAATGGTTTCATTGATTGTGTGGCACGTAGCGCCGTCTTGTTGAAAGTAAACGTTGTCCTAATCAATACCATACAATTCCGGCCATAAAAAATCATTAATTGTGGCGCTACGCGCCACACAAGCAACGAAACCATTGATCTTTTACGGGAAAAGTTTCCGGACCGTGTTATCTCTCGAAGAGGTGATCACAATTGGCCACCGAGATCTTGTGATTTAACACCTTGCGACTCCTTCCTTTGGGGCCACGTGAAAGAGAAGGTCTACGCCAACAGCCCAGCGTCGATTCAAGACCTCAAAGATGGAAGTCGTGAGGCTATCGAGGACATAAAGCAGCCACTTTGCGATTTGGTTATGAAAAATTTCATGAAAAGTATATGGTCCTGTAGGCGTGGTCGTGGTGGTCATTTGACTGATGTTATTTTTCACTATTAACGGCATACCTCTTTATAATGAAATAAACATTCGATCATTTATATTAAAAAAATGGCATTTTTCTTTGAATATCAAAATAACACGTCTTATTGGAAAACCCTGTATTATTGCATGACTTTATGGAAGGGCCACGCCCCATATGCTGTTTATCTTATCGGAATATTAATCTGTAAGTACTATATAAACTTATCGTGATTATTTAGCGGACTCAAATGTGTCAGCGAGCTGACTACGAGTATAATCTCAAAAACGATAACGAAACAACTCTACGAACACGTGAAGATACTAGAAAATTCGTACTCTATCAGTAGGCACGTTTGCAGGGCAATACCGCACGAAGTGTTTTATTTAATATTTACTGCAGACAGGAGGCACCGAGGAAAATAATAACCCTCTGGGTCTCTTACCAATGAAAGAGTGTTCATGGGTCTTGGTCTTGAAGAGACCCATGTTGTAGGAGGTAGGAAACACAGAGGCCGGCAAAGAGGTGTTATTTTGAATAGCCCGCTATTTCGGTAGATGTTACTTTTGAAGCTGTCATTTTTTTAGAAACTACGCCATTAATAAAAATGGAACGATACACGCTTCAACAACACATTGAAATTATTAAAATTCACTTGAGTGAATCAAATGCATATCATCTTCAATGATGAGTAGGGTGGATCGATTTTTTGTTTTTATGTTTTTCTTAGCAGCGGGGTGTGGAATGGATGCTCTATGGGGATACCTTTAAAAGTCATTATGACAGCATTAAGATATTTCGAGTGCAAGTACTGCCCCAAGTCAATTCAAATTTTTAAAAAATAGCGTGAAACTAGAAAAAGAAGGGTTTAATCTTTGCTCAATAAAAGTAGTTAAAATATTTAAAAAATCAACTTTTCATTTACCAATATTATTATTTACTAATCAAGAAACAATAAAAGTACTATTGCTACACAAAAAAATCACAAACACTGCTAAAAAATATAGTCAAAAATCATAAAAGTTATTGTATTTTATAGTCCTTCTTCGAATTCAATACTGGCATTATACGACAAGATTCTAGCTTGTTTTGTATCCACCCTTCACGTCTTTCAGAGCCGCAAACAGCAGAACATGATGCCGTTACCAGGGCATCAATCGGAACTTACTCAAAATGTTGGATTAGATAATTTCGTGGTCTGCAATGGCAACGATTAATGTCTCGCTAGATATCAGTTTTGTAAGAGGTGCTTCTGATGTTTTTTTCCCAGTAGATCAAGTCAATATAGTCTTCTGCGTTGAAATTAAAAGTAGGTAGCTTAAATACTCTTATTGGAGAGAACCCCAACGTAAGTTCTCGGATACTTAGAATCCGTCTGAGAGCCAACTCTCTAATCTGTCTTCGTTCGTCGTTTAACATACTAATAAGTATATTTTCGCTTATATATTATATATCAATACCCGTTGGGTATTTCCCCACCTTCCTCTTCCTCATCTCCATCCCCTCCACACCACCTTCAGCCTCACAACATACCATAATTATGGATGCCATAGTCTCACTGGCTCCAGACAGACAGACAGTTGGGAGCAGCTAAGACCAACGTTCCCTCTATTTTTTTCATTGTGTCTGCGGCCCATCAACTTATCTGTGCAAGATATTAAACTGTCAGTATTGACCTGGAGTAAGACCACCATTTAGAATTGAAACGTTGCTTGAAATGGATTTTGCCGTGCTGGAGCTGTTGGGACTCGTATGTCTTGTTAACTATTTACCGATGGAAATAAAATGATCCTAACGAAAGGATTTATTTATAAAGCGAGGTTTTGATAGTTCAATTCAAGTATGTACTACCGCAATAAAGTCCTAGGAAAACTGGAATACGGTAATAAATCTTTCACCTTATGAACTAGCTGCAGGTCAGATTAAGACGATTGGCACTGTAACGCAGTCCAAAACGTTGGCTAAAGAAGTAGGAAGGGCAACACGGCTTAATAACCCAAAAAATAATCACGATAATACTTTTAACCGTGATAACTTAAGATATATAATTAATTAATAATAAAGAATCCAAAATAAATTTTTAAGATATGTAAATTTTAAAATGGGCATTCCTAGAGAAAACCTAAATTACGATAACGTACTTTGTTCATTAAATTTAATAAAATTATCTGATCGTAGAATTATTTCCGATTTAACTTGTTTGTATAACATCATTAATTCAATGTTTGACACCCCTGATTTATTATATGTAATCTCTTTTCATACTCCAAGCATATCGGTTACAAGACAGTACCTACAATATTATTGTAGCAATTCTATATCAACGTCCCAATATCACACTCCTATGCGACGGATTCAACAGCTAGGAAACAAATACTACGATGTTGTTGATATATTTAGTACATCAATTTCAATATATAAGCATACCCTATTGAAGTTTTTTTCATGAAGTAGTGGAATATTTTAATAAAGGTATTTTATTTGACTAACACATAATAATTTTGTTAACTGAAACAGAAAAAATATTTTGGATTTTTTATGTTTTGTGCCTGCATGCTGTGTAGATCAAGTTCAGTGATATTTTGACTTTATATTTATTTTTCTGCAAATTGTTTTAAATAGTCGTTTCCTGCACTATTTTCGTGTATAATTTCGTAAATATTTTTTTATATATATATGTATGTGAAAGCCTTAATAGGCGTGAAATAAATAAATAATCTTAAATCATATCTGTCTTGTAACATTCTTCGAGACAAATAAAGTTCAATCTCTTCCCACATGTAAAATATCTCAACAATTCCCATAACCCATCAAACCCCGCACTAAATGACATTTCCCATAACATGTCAGATTCCCCATTAGCTGTGTCATCGGCGCCCTACTTCTGCCACAACAGAAACATACTCCGCAATGGAAATGGGGACCGACGCGTCGCAACTTCGACGTATAAAATACTAGCTGTGTAAAGGGTACCCAGCGTTGCTGGTAGTTAATCTTAGGAGATGGACATATACCATCTCGGACTTTTGTCTAGGCCTTTTTAAGATATACAATTCCGTAGTACATTATTTTGATGTATCTCATGAGGTTTAGCCAGCGTTAGCAATGTAAGCGCCAGAAAATATTTTTTTACGTCTTAATTACAAAACATCGACTTTTCTCTACTTTCTATAAACATAATATGCGTGTATTTTATACCAAAACCTTCCGGAAGAAATTCTCTAAATGATAGTGAAAACCATATATAGATGCGTTCTGTAGTTTAGAAGAACTAAGCGCACAAACAGACAGACGCGGATAGCGACTTTATTTTATACTATTTAGAGATATAAACGGGGCGGTGATGTAAGACGTCGGAACTGCGTCGGTTTTAGAATGCGTGTAAACAAATATTATACGTTTCGTCATTGCGTGAAGGGCGTTTTACACAATCCTCTGACATTCTGCAATCAGTGATTCCCACACTGTGTTGATCAGTGATCACCAATCACAATGATAATAATATCATAATATTGTTATATTTACGTGCTTTACAACAAACTGTTCATGTTTACTACAGGGTTTTCCAATAAGAGGTGTTATTTTGAATAGCCCGCTATTTCGGTAGATGTTACTTTTGAAGCTGTCATTTTTTGACATTTGACAAGTAGAAACTACGTTATTGATAAAAATGGAACGATACACGCTTCAATAACGCATTGAAATTATTAAAATTCACTTGAGTGAATCAAATGCAAATCATCTTGAGTGATGAGGCCCATTTCCACCTCGGTGGCTTCGTCAACAAGCAAAATTGTCGCATATGGGGCTTGGAAAACCCAAGAGTTATTGTTGAAAAGCCTCTCTATCCTCAACGTGTGACTGTTTGGTGCGGTTCATGGTCCGCGGAGTCATTGAACCTTACTTTTTCAAAAATGAGGCTGGAGCAACAGTTACGATGAATGGATTGCGCTATCGAGAGATGATTAATGATTTTTTATGGCCGGAATTGGATGGTATTGATCTGGACAACGTTTACTTTCAACAAGACGGCGCTGAGTACCACACAAGCAACGAAACCATTGATCTTTTACGATTGAATATCAAAATAACACCTCTTATTGGAAAACCCTGTATCATCCGAATGCGAGCTTTCGGTAATGTTCGGTTCCGTTCCGAGTATAGAAAAGCTATAGCGGCGCACTCGAATAACGAATTTTCTCCCTTAGATACCTAATAACACACTTTGGAACAGACTTTATAAATGAAATGTACCAGAGGTTTTATAGATTTTGGCCGGGTTTTTTTTTACTACGGTGTAGTGGCGCGCTGTTTAAATTGTAGTTTTGTTTGGCGTTGTTATTCTTTAGGGTTCACTGCACATCCGCACATTAGAGAAAAACGCCACTGGTTAAAATCATTAGATCAGTTTGTTTTCTTTCCTATTGTTTAGCATCAAAGCCAGTCTACCTTAGACACAGTGTGATGCCAAGAAATCACATGTTGATTTAGCAAGTTGGTAAGTAGTTATTTTTAGCGTGGTTTCCGCTACGGTTATTAAATCCCCTGGAGTTAAAAGCGGTTGGCAGATAGTCCGGTGTTAAACTATAAATAGTCTGAAGTTGTGTAAATACTCGTTAACTAGCAGCTTAAACTCGACTGTCATAGATTAAAGGTCTGCAAGGACAGAACACAGAACAACAAATTTTATTTACAAGTCAACATTACAAATATTTTAAAATAAAACTATACTGTTAGCCCTTGGATTTATAGGCGGCTCCTTGGTGTGTGCATGTATTGTGCATTTATGCATTTGTGCTTGTCTTCAGTCTTCACATAACTTACAGCAACGAGATCTGTGCCCCAGTCATCAATATACGAAAGTATGTATGTAAAGTACGTAACAAACGAGACGTGCATATTCCGTTGTCCACAAAACTATAACTTGGCGGTATTCGTCCGCTGAAACGGTGACAAATTACGCTCATAACGGCAAATCGCGTGTTGGAACAGTGCAGATATTTAACTCGACCCGTGCACTATCGACGCATGCGCGTAGCGTCTTTAAGGCATGTGAATTTTGCACCCCTTTGATCATGCGTAATCCAACGCGTCTGGAATGAATTCCTTTAAGAATACTAATTTACAATGTTAGCGCTACAACATTCACACATTGGCACTCTTGTGGGGTGATTTAAACGGTCGCGCGAGATTGGATATACAGGGTTTTCTAATAAGAGGTGTTATTTTGAATAGCCCGATATTTCGGTAGGTGTTACTTTTGAAGCTGTCTTTTTTTGACATTCGACAAGTAAAAACTACGCCATTAATAAAAATGGAACGATACACGCTTCACCAACGCATTGAAATTATTAAAATTCACTTGAGTGAATCAAATGCAAATCATCTTGAGTGATAAGGCCCATTTCCACCTCGGTGGCTTCGTCAACAAGCAAAATTGTCGCATATGGGGCTTGGAAAACCCAAGAGTTATTGTTGAAAAGCCTCTCTATTCTCAACGTGTGTCTGTTTGGTGCGTTTTATGGTCCGGCGGAGTCATTGGACCTTACTTTTTCGAAAATGAGGCTGGAGCAACAGTTACGGTGAATGGATTGCGCTATAGAGAGATGATTAATGATTGTTTATGGCCGGAATTGGATGGTATTGATCTGGACAACGTTTACTTTCAACAAGACGGTGCTACGTGCCACACAAGCAACGAAACCATTGATCTTTTACGATTGAATATTAAAATAACACCTCTTATTGGAAAACCCTGTAGATGTATTCAAAATTAATATGTGCTATTTGTGTTTCAAACATACAGATTTTTATAGTGATTTGTTTTTGGGGTATTATGCCGTGTTGCGCTACCTCCTTCTTTAGCCAACGTTTCAGACAGCATTGCAGTGTCCATCTGTAATTTTGACATAAAAACATTTTTAACTTAAATTACACATCTGTCATGATGATGGACACTGCAATGCTGTTCGAAACGTTAGCTAAATAAGGAGGTAGAGCAACACGGCATAATACCCCAAAAACAAATCACTATAATACTTTTGGCCGTGAAAATCTTAAATCATAAAGATTTTTTGTTTCAAAGTTAATATTATAATAATGTATTGTCATGTTATGCCGTTATCACACGAGGACAATACAGAAGACAATACAATAGTGTCCTGGTCCCTGCTCCGTGAACAACCTTGACCGCACAGGGCAGGACAATACAAAATATCTACCGTGTTCAAACACGGAACGCTGTCAAAATTGATACATTCACGACGATGTGCGTTACGAGCGAGTTCGTGAAAAACATTATCTTTTATAACAATATGTATTGTATTATATTATGTCCTACAGTTTTGTCAAAACGCGTTTACACGCGGACAACGCCGCGCGCGCCGGGCGCGTTGGTGGGGGTAAGACACTATTCTGCTGAGATAGCTTGCCCGTCTACCTCCGGTACAGTGTCTTGGTTCATTGTTCTAACCAAACTACTGTTCACATAAGTGATCCGGAGATGGGACAAAACAGTATTTTACTGTCCTCGCGTGATCACTGCATGAGTGTTACGTTTGGCGGACATTGAAGAAATTTAAGTAATAAAATAAAATTGAAAAGACATCAAAAATCCTTTGAGACAAATTAATTTGTACATTTTCTAAACGCTATGCGACAAAAATATACAAAAATGACTTTAGAATTGTCCTGAAGACAACGATAAAACTAAATTAGCAAACCAACATCCAGTCACATTCTCTGGTACCATAGACTCCCGGCTCGAACCTTGAAGATTTCGCTGATAGTAAAATACAAAAATAAAATGCCAACAAACATTTTTTATCTTTTTAACTCAGCGCATATCCTGTGAATGATGTTAGTAAAGTTAAAAATGAAACCCGCCATCTTTCGTTGTTTGCCAACAAGCACAGGTAGAACGGCATCTAATTCAGGAAAATATAATATGATATATTATTTCGTATAGAATAATGGGAAATGGTGGAACAGCGCCAAGAATCTGTTTTGTAATAGTGCTTTTGTATACACAAGTTTATGACGTGTTATGTAGTTCCGATATAACGGTGCTGTAAGCATTGGATGTATTAGTCAGAAAACATCATGATTATTCAAAGTCCCAGTTCCGACTCAAATTGCTTTTTCGCTTGTTTGTTGATGCTTTTCTGTCTTACCTTGGAATCATCGTTTGTTTTAGGTTCGAATTTTTGTCATCGTTAAAAGTTGCATATTATTTCGTTCCTCGTAACAATTAATCTCGTGAAAAGTCCGTAAATAGTGTAGATTATCATTCCTGAGTTCGGTTACATTAAATATTGCCGTGTGGTGATTGTAAAAGAGTTCGTATTGTGAAATCTGTAACGTTAATATTGCTTATAAGATGAACATCTATGAACAATAACTTATGGATTCTTCCAGAAAGCAAGAGGACTCCAAAAGAAACAAACATCATTCACAAGGACCGTTTGATCTTTCTTGTCGTTAAAATTCAGTCCATTCCAAGTACCAATCATCGGTAATCGGAAATCTGATAGGGTACGCGTGACGTCATATGTACCTCGGTTTTGTCGGTTAACAGTAACGTCATCCCCACTCGGTTCGGTATGAACACACAAACCCAAAACACAAAATTTTATTTAAAAAAAAACAAGTACATAAGTACACTAACATTACACAAGTCGACATAATAATTAATTGATAGCCCTGCTATTGTCGCCACTATTAAATTCCATGTACCTACTAGGAACACAAGACAAAATGTAACATTCTTCTGCAATACATACACAACCAGCTATGAGACACAGATGCATGATCTGGGCAACAAGTTTGGGGGTAGGTACTATTATATAGAACTAAGCTTAATCTATACCGGCACTTTGATGAATCCTACACATTATAGTAGCGTTGGTAATGTACTTTTAGTAATTTGTCTTATATTCAGTATATTTCTATCTTCTATTTTATTTTATGTTACTGTCACATGTTTTACTAATATTGTTTAATATTTAGTTTATAAGTTATTGGATGCTTTAAAAACTTTGTGTATAATTTTCTATAGCACACTAGGTATATTATGTTGTTATAATCCATGTAAAAGCCCAGCTGGGCGTAAAACCAAACAAAATAATAAACTATACACGAATACATTAAAGACTGAAAGTGGTAAAAGTATACGCCATGAGGGTATACGCCTTTACAATCTCCTTCCCGACAGCCTAAAAACGAAGAATCGACAAGTAAGCCAAATTTTATTATATTTGTAAGTAATTCCCAAGCTATGCTTTCTGGCAATAGGTATACAAGTATGTAAATGTGAGTGTTTTTTTCTTCGTTTTACTCTCAGAGAACAAACTAGCGATCACACGATAAACGCTTTAAAAAACTCGCCCAAAACGGTAAAAACTTGCATCGCACAAATTCCTTAAAATACTCTGACCAGATTTAACTTCGCTCGAGACAGGTTTGAAAACCGCAACAAATCATGCATATTCTACTTCGTGCATTATATTTGTATTTACAGCACAAGTACCTAAAAATACAGAATAAATATTTTTTTGCAACGACAAAACAAAAGAATTACATACTAGTATGATAACTAAATTATATAAATAAAGTTTACAATCGGATATAGGAAACAAATTGTTTTAAAAAATAAGTGAAATGCTTTTTGTAAGTTCTTTCGGTGCTGTGAAACGTGTCCTAAAAAGCCACGTATGCATTTGGGCGACTTTTTTTATTTTTTTTTTTATTTTTATTTATTCTTTAATATATTTGTTAAACAATGGTATAGTATATTGTCCTCCACGCTAGGAGTTCACCTGTGTTGTGGAGGACTTTTTCAATTGTAAAGTTATATAATTCTAAAACAATACAGTGGAGTTGGTTACACAGAGAAACATTAAAAATTAAAATATAAAATCGATTTTTCCATAGTTATAACAGTAGTTTTTCCATAGTTATTCCAAAAAAGTTAAATATTAACAGGATTGTAGCCAGTTCCATATGTGTTTTTTGTATTCTGTAAGATTAGATGTTTTATATTGTGTTGGAAGTGAATTGAATAGTTTTATAGCCTGGAATCTGTAGTGTTTTTGTCCAAAGGATGTGTTGGTTTTTGGTATTAGTAGTTGGTGTGCATGTCTTGTTCTGGTATTGCGAGAAGTTTGTGAAGTTTTAAATGTGTTTAGGTTCTTGTAAAGGAAAGTAAGTATTTGTTTTGAATATAGTTTTTGAATCTTCAACACTGGGTATTGTTTAAATATGGTTGAAGTGGGTGTTAGTATTGGTACTTTAAGTATTACTTTTATTAAGGTTTTCTGAGCTTTAAATAGTGTGTCTATGTATTTTTTACTGGCAAAGCCCCAGGCAATAATGCCGTATTCCATTATAGATTGTGCTATTGCGAGGTATATATTCTTAATATCAAATATGTTCAGTATATTTCTCACGTTTTTGAAAAAGTAAATCAACTTGTTTATCTTTCCTTTAACCGATTCAATATGTCTGTCCCATTTTAAATATCGGTCGAAGTATATACCCAGATATTTGATATTTTCGGTTTGTGTGATTGGAGGACAATTGCATGGGGTGCTCGCTGAGTGACAGGAATGTATTTTAAGGTAGATGTTTTTGGCGGGTTGGCCTCTCGAGTTTATGCTAATGGTTATGAATTTAGTCTTATCTATATTTAAAGTCAATAAGTTAGAGTCAAGCCATTTTTTTGAGATATTTAGGCCAACTTCAGCTTTTGTGATTAGTGTGTTCCAGTCAGTGGCCTTAAAAAGTAACACAGTGTCATCAGCAAAGCTTATAATTTCCCCGTCTAATTCGAGGTGACAAAGATCGTTAATATAAATAAGAAATAGGATTGGGCCAAGTACGCTGCCTTGTGGTACTCCGTAGGATACTTGTTCCTTGTCACTACATGTGTTTTCTATTGAGGTATATTGGGTGCGATTTTCCATGTAGCTTTCAATTAATTTGAGTTCTGTTCCCGTGATTCCGAAATATTTAAGTTTATTGAACAGGTTTTGGTGGTGAATTGTGTCAAACGCTTTTGCCAGGTCTAGGAATATTCCAAGGCATTTTTTACCCTGATCTATATTTGTTTTGAGGAAGTCTGTTACTGAGGCTATGGCATGTGAGGTACTCATATTTTCCCTGAATCCAAATTGATTTGGTGATAGTATATTGTTTTTGTTAAGAAAAATTAAAAGGTGGTTTTTGATATGTTTCTCGAGAATTTTTGAGAGCGTGTTTAGAATTGTAATTGGTCTGTAATTATTAATTTCTTCCTTGTTTCCTTTTTTGTGGATTGGAATTACTTTGCCCGTTTTCAAAATAGTTGGGAACACTCCTTCTTTAATGGACCGATTTATAAGTATAGTAAGTGGGATAAGAAGTGCTGACTTTATTATTTTTAGTGTCATCGGTGATATTTTGTCGCTACCCTGAGAGTTTGTGTTTTTTAGTTCGTTTATAAGTTTTAGTGTTTGTATTTGGGTAATGTACGGAATTTTAAAGGAAGAAACACTAGTGTGTGTATAGTGGTTTGAGAATTCTGGGATATCGTCATTTGTAGTGATTCTGTTTGCTAATACCTTGCCGACGTTAGCGAAATAGTTATTCACAAAATTACATACTTTTAGTGGTTGTTCTGATGTCTTAATAATCTCGTTATCTATTTTAATCTCGGTTATGGAATCGCCTTTCTTTGAAGATGTGTGGGATATTTCTTTTAGGATTTGCCAAATTTTTTTGGGGTCCTTGTTGCATTTATCTAATTTATTTTTATAATATATTTCTTTCGATATACGTGCAAGTCGCGTGCATAAGTTTCGATATCGTTTATAGAAATTTATGAGATAGATGTCATATGGGTTAGATTTGCATTGTTTGTGGAGTTTGTCTCTTTTACTGAAACTTGTTATGAGTCCTTTTGATATCCACGGTTTTAGAAGTTTATGTTTAGTTGGAGAACTTTTTTCGGACGTGATGGTATTTTTTTTTAATTCGTCTTGAATACATTCTATAAAAAGTGACCATGCTTCATTAATTTTATTGTTTTCTACGAGTTCTTCCCATTTTTTATTAAGTAGTATGTCATTTAGTTTTAAAATATCAGTTGTATTGTGGGTTTTTGTGGTTTTGGAGTGTATTTCTTGTGAATTGTTTGTAGTATTTATTTCCAGGATAAGTGTATAGTGGTCTGTAATTGTCGAGTGATGGATTGTGGATTTGTATGATCTTTTTGTTTTTAACATAATGTGGTCAATACAAGTTTGCGTGGGTAATAGGTTATTTTGTTTAAAGTTGACTCTTGTGGGTTCATTTATGGTGCTAAAGAGTCCATGGAATAACAAAAGGTTTAAGTAATCGTCACTTTGTGGATGTTTTTTATTTTCTAAAATGTTTATATTCATATCTCCTATTAAGCAGATATTTTTTTGTTTTTTCATTTTGATAAGTTGACTGTCTAAGGACCTCAGAAAGGGAAATATGTTTTTTATAGAAGGTGATCGATACATAGCTAAAATACACATGTCATTATTTATGATTATTTCAAAGCCGTTTGCGTCTGTGATATCTACCTCCGTTAAAGTTGAATGTAGATGTTTTTTGCAGTAAATTACAATACCGTCATTTTGATTTTTAATATTTTTGGAGTGAGTGACCGTATAATTAGGTAATTGTATTGGTGTGAAGATTTTATCTAGCCAACATTCTGTGAGAATTATCACGTCAAATTCTGTCTCCAATTGTTGAAGTACGACAGTGAAATTGTCAAAATTTTTTGAGATACTGCGTATGTTTTGGTGTAATATTTTTAATTGTTTAGCCATGGTAAGATTAAAATTATCGGATGGATGTGTACGATTTTGGGATAGTAAATTCAGATCATCTTTATTATATCATCGGAGTGTTTAATATAAATTATTTTATCTTTCTCGGCTTTCCGCGCCATAACCTTTCCATCTTTGGTCCATACAAATGCATATCCCTTTGTGATGGCTTGTTGTTTTGTTTTCCATAGTAGTTCCTTTAGATATGGTGACAGGATTTCACTGATGTAGATTTTTGAGTTTAGCCCTGGGGATGTTTTGTATTTGACTTCTCTTTTCTTAGAGAGCAAAAGCTCACGTAATTTAGGATTATTGAATCTAATTTTGATTTTCGGATGGTCCCTTTGTTTTGTTGACGTTGATGCTGCAGACGGTCCCCCTGGTTGAGCCTTGGCAGTAGTTGGATGTAGTCTGACGGCCTGTAGAATGTCTTCCGGAAGGATCTGAATGTCCGCTGTTTCGGCTATTGACCTTACTATTTCCAATATAGATTCATCCGCTTTAAGAGGTACTCCGGATATTTCTAACGAGTCTGCCAGTATTCTATGGTCGCTTTCGGCAGCCCGTATTTCCAGATTCTTTAGTAGAATACTTTTTTCGTTTAATGTTTTTTTTAATGTTTCGATATCTGTCATCATTGTTTTTTCCGAGAGAATGGATTGTTCTATTTTTTCTATTAATTCATCATATTTATTACAAAGAAAGTCTATGGTTTTTTGTCTTTCTGCTGCTTCAAGGTTCATTTTTTTGAAAAGTTCGTTTTTTAATTCATCTATTTTTGTGTCTATGTGCGACATTAGTCGATGTGTTAGGTCTTCGAGTAATTCGGCTGAATGAGGAGTAGGAGATGCACTGGTGTTTTTACGTGATTTCGACATTTTTAAATTTGTGCTTATGATTTGGTCGATAGATGTCACTTTAATTAAGTTAAATTTAGTTCTATTTCCTTCAGTTCCAATTATTTAAGTAGTCACTGTAATCTATTTTCAAGTAGTTTAGGTTATTTAGCTAATTTATTATTAAAGTAACAGAAAAAAAAAAAAAAAACTTTTTGAAACAGTAGGATTCGAAATCACTTGGTTCAGATATCTCCCCTGTCTAGACTGCCGCTTTCGTGACTGTTCACGCCACTGCGCTATTGGCCGCTTATGACGTATCGTGAAATAGGTGCAATATGAAATCTCTTGGTAGAGAAATTTTATGAAATAAGCTGATGGATTTTTTCGACAAAAGTCACTGTCACTTTGTAGAGATTGTTCACTTGGAATCACTTGAAATCACTTAATGAAATCACTCAGAGTTCACAGTCCGTAGAATTTAACTGTAATTTATCTTCATGTAAACGTTTACTGATATCTTGTTTGCTTTTTTTTGAATTATACGCTAAAATTCGGATAATTTTTGTGGAGCAATATTTTTGCGTGCGCTCTATGTGACGGTTGGTAAGTTTTTTAACTGATTGACTGCTTTCTAGAATACCACACAAAAAATTATAAAGATTAGAATATGAAAATTATTCATTTATTTACAATCTTATATGAAAATAAATATATATTTCTTAACAAAACTATATTATTTTATTTACTGCCCCTTACCAAAAAAACATTTTTTTCGAATTTTCTAAAAATATCGTAATTTTTTCTCATATTGTTTACATTACACTCTATGGAGTAGCTGGTATACTACAGGGTTTTTCAATAAGAGGTGTTATTTTGATATTCAATCGTAAAAGATCAATGGTTTCGTTGCTTGTGTGGCACGTAGCGCCGTCTTGTTGAAAGTAAACGTTGTCCAGATCAATACCATCCAATTCCGGCCATAAAAAATCATTAATCATCTCTCGATAGCGCAATCCATTCACCGTAACTGTTGCTCAGCCTCATTTTCGAAAAAGTAAGGTCGAATGACTCCGCCGGACCATAAACCGCACGAAACAGACACATGTTGAGAATAAAGAGGCTTTTCAACAATAACTCTTGGGTTTTCCGATTTGATTCACTCAAGTGAATTTTAATAATTTCAATGCGTTGTTGAAGCGTGTATCGTTCCATTTTTATTAATGGCGTAGTTTCTACTTGTCAAATGTCAAAAAATGACAGCTTCAAAAGTAACATCTATCGAAATAGCGGGCTATTCAAAATAACACTTCTTATTGGAAAACCCTGTATTTAAAAATAATTTGGAGTACAAAGGGTTAATTGTAGGTTAAATTAATAAATCTCTGAAAAGGAACACAGTTAGTCGAGTGGGTTTAGGTCAGCCTCGGGTCTAGTGTTCAAATCCCAGATACGCCCAGTTTATGATACACCGTGAATATTAAATTTAATTTGTAAACACATAAATATTAATATATCAAAACCTACATAATGTAGGTATGACATGATTGAATCCAATGCAAAGAATAAAGGTTATCGATAGTCTTGTGCGTGGGAAGATTCAAAAACTGAAACGCTAGCTAATATAATAAGTAAGTCGAAGAATGGTTGAAAAGGACATCGACAGAAGGTTAAACGCAATAAATATAATGATTGGAGGATTTAATAAAGTGGTCAGTAATACCTAGAATAAGTTGTCAAAAGGTAGAGAGGCTGGCAGTTCGCAACGCAGTTCTAATACCGACTCTGATGTATAGCAAAGAGGCACGGAGCTGGCAGAGGAATGAAGAAAAAGTATGTATACTGACTCCTGTAGAAATGAGATTCGTGTGTTAAAACTAAGCATGATCGAATTACAAATGAGGAGATCCAAGAGGAATGCAAGTGTAATAAATAAGATCGAGAAATGGACACTTAGATGATTTTGGGCACGTACTAACATCGATTGAAACTGGAGAGAAAGATACGCCCAAGAAAGATAGCGAGGCAAATTGGAGTAAATCAAATACTTAACCTTTCAGGCTAATTTGTTCGCTTTTGGGAACAACTCATCTGCTATCACAGACTCCCTTACTGTCGTGGTGAGAAATATGATCTAAACGGTGTTAGAAAGAGAAAACACCACGCTTTATATTCAAATCTAGAAGTTAACCACAAAAGAATTCAAATTTGCACCTTTTTTTAATTTTGATAAGAATCGACAAAAAAACGAGGTGATACTAACGTTTGTTATATATTTGTCTAATAAAGTAAGTGTGTTTTTATATATGTATTTTCGCTATCAGTAATATAAATTGCAAAAATCGTAAAGTGCGCAATTTTAATTTGTTTTCATGTATGCATTCAAAATTTTAATACATCAAAAAATAAATGTCTATTTCTAATCATAAAATTTGATAGCGTATTTTATCACTTTTCAAAATTAGTTTTCAGTTTTCGGATACGTTCAGAAATATTCCATTTATTTGGATTTTATTGCAAAGCGGAAATACTCAGACTTTCTGACAGAATATACCTGAGTCCTGAGAAGGTAAGATATAAATACCGAATTCCAATTATGAAAAATATATGTTATTTTTATTGCAAAGCGGAAATTCTCCGACTTTCTGACAGAATATACCTGAGTCCTGAGAAGGTAAGATATAAATACCGAATTCCAATTATGAAAAATATATGTTATTTTTATTGCAAAGCGGAAATACTCCGACTTTCTGACAGAATATACCTGAGTCCTGAGAAGGTAAGATATAAATACCGAATTCCAAATATGAAAAATATATGTTATTTTTATTGCAAAGCGGAAATACTCCGACTTTCTGACAGAATATACCTGAGTCCTGAGAAGGTAAGATATAAATACCGAATTCCAATTATGAAAAATATATGTTATTTTTATTGCAAAGCGGAAATACTCCGACTTTCTGACAGAATATACCTGAGTCCTGAGAAGGTAAGATATAAATACCGAATTCCAATTATGAAAAATATATGTTATTTTTATTGCAAAGCGGAAATACTCCGACTTTCTGACAGAATATACCTGAGTCCTGAGAAGGTAAGATATAAATACCGAATTCCAATTATGAAAAATATATGTTATTTTGGAAGATAATCTCTTTTCAGATGCTGAATTGAAATAGTAATTATATGAAATTCTCTCGTGTTTCTTTAAATGCTACTTAACTCACATGTCAAGAGATTTTAAATAAGTCATGTTTTATTAAATATTTTCACAACAGTCGCCTACGCCTTTTTTTTTTTTTTTATATTTACTCCACACAGGAGGCCCTGAAGAAAATAATTTCCCTCAGGGCCTATGTCATCTTTGGGGATGCTGTGTGGAGGGTCTTTTTGTGGAGAGGAAGGAGTGAACATGGGTCTTGAAGAGTCCCATGTTGTAGGAGGGAGGAAACACAGAGGCCGGCAGTTCGTTCCACAGCCGAGCTGTTGAACTTAATAACGAATCGTAGAAGCGACTTGTTCTCATGTGACAAGTGTCAACTGTGTACAAATGTTGGGCGCGCGTTTGGCGTGTATCCCGACTACGCACCGGTGCCGAAGGGATCAATGACGCTAGTTCCTCAGAGCATCTTCCATTGTAATACCGATAGAACAAGGACAGCATACCTACCTGACGCCTGTGCTCTAAAGATTGCAGTCCGTTTGTTAAGATTGGGGAATCTATCAAACGGACCGCCCGTTTCTGCACAGAGTCAAGGGTTTTTTTCAGGTATTTTGGGGCTCCAGACCAGAGATGGCTGCCAAATTCGACAGTAGGGCGCACTTGCGATTTGTACAGGGTGAGCAGTTGTGTACTATTAAAATATCTGCGGGCCCTGTACAGTACGCCCAGCTTCTGAGAGGCCAACTTTACTCTGGCTTCGATGGAGCCCCCGTACCTGAGCTGGTCACTTATAGTTACACCAAGCATATCAATGGAAGGCCTGTTCGGAAGATTGCTTCCGTTGAAGGAGACTAGATTATCATTTGGATCCCTTTTAGACGTAATCAGACAGGATTGGGTCTTTGAAACATTAAATTCGACGAGATTATTTTTACCCCAGGAGGAAATACTCTCGAGATAACCGTCCATTCTCTGCTTCAAAGCCCTCCGAGCCGTTGGAGTTTGTGTGCCCTTTGGGGGCTTGTCAAACAAAAAGCTATCATGAACTGTACTGTCATCCGCGTAACAATGAATCGGTGCACATGTCAAAAGGTCATTGATGTGCAACAAAAACAAAGTCGGAGACAGAACCGATCCCTGTGGGACGCCAGCATTTATAGAGTGTGAGGATGAGGTGAAACCGTCAGCAACCGCCTGAATCGACCTATCCCTTAAAAAGTCAGCAATCCACGTACACAGGGATGCGGGAAGTCCGTAAGAATGCAATTTGTTGACAAGTCCTCGGTGCCAGACCCGGTCAAAGGCCTTGGATATGTCTAGTGCGACCGTTTGGGTCTCACCGTGACGTTCCAGGCACCGCCCCCAAACATGCGTCACATACGCGAGAAGATCACCGCACGAGCGGTTCCGCCGGAATCCGTATTGACGGTCGTTGATAATTTTGTTCTTCTCGAGGTATGTGAGCAGTTTGTCGTTGATCACACGTTCCATCACTTTGGACAGAACTGATGTGATCGCTATGGGGCGGTAGTTGGCCGGGTTGGAGCGGTCACCTTTCTTGGGAATAGGGTGAATTACCGCTTTTTTCCAACCAGAGGGCACAGTGCCACACTTCAGGGACATTTTGAAGAGCTTTGTCAAAACTGGAACTATTTCCGCAGCACACCTCTGCAATACCAGGGCAGGTATTCCATCAGGTCCACTAGCTTTGTTAACATCGAGCCCCCGTATGACGTGGAGTACATCCCGATGCCGGATCCTCAGCTTTTTCATAAAGAAGCCGCAGTGAGGAACCGACGGCGGAACAGCACCCCCGTCGTCGAGGGTCGAGTTTTCCGCAAACATTTTCCCTAAAAGGTTTGCCTTTTCGGTGGCGGTGTTTGCTAGTGAGCCGTCAGGTCTGGTAAGAGGTGGCAAACTGGGTTTGCAAAAATTTCGACCTATTGAGCCCGCAAGCGACCAGAATGCTCTGCTGCCATGCGGGCAGGCAGCCAGCTTTTTGCTGATCTGCAGGTCGTGTTCGAATTTTGATCTATTGATGATTCTCTTGCATTCCTTTGCCGATTTGTTGTATGCTGATCTGCTTTCGGGCGTTCGAGATGTGTTGTAGGCTCGGTAAGCCGCGTTTTTTCGTCGAACTGCTTCGGAGCATTGTCGACTGAACCACGGCTTTGAGCCCACGACAGTTTCTTTAGTAGTCGATTGTATGAAGCCATCCATCGCCGATTTGATGACTTCACCAATCTCCTGGGCACATCTTGAAGGGTCCGAAGTCCGAAAACAAACAGCTGACCACGGAAAAGCATTGAAATGGGCCCGCATACCGAACCAATCTGCTGACCTATAGTGCCACACTTTTCTCCTCAGCCTCTCATTGGTTGGTCTGAGGCTAACGGGGATTGATGTCGTCACTAGGCAGTGGTCAGATGATCCCAGAGGCGCTGTGACGTCAATCTTATAACCGTGTGGCACAGTAGTTAAGAATAGGTCTAACAGATTGGAGCGGTGAGTCTGGACATCAGGAACCCTTGTAGGCTCCTGAACCAATTGCTCTAATCCGTAGCAAATGGCAAAGGATTCCGCCTGTCGGCCAGCCGAGTCCGTTGGGCCTGAGAACTTCAACCATGGTTCGTTATGAACGTTGAAGTCCCCCAGAACAACAAACTCGGCCGAAGGGTAGCGGGGCAAGAGATCATCAATAGTATCGCTCAAATGTTTGAAGAGCTCGGAAGTGTCTGATTCGCTATGGTTCGGTGAGCGGTATAGACATGCGTAGAATCTTGCCGTACTGGCAAGATTGACGCGCACCCACATTACGTCGAATCTGGAGTTTTCCAGACTCAATAGTCGCACACAGTTGACGTCAGCTCGACTATAGAGGCAGACTCCTCCTTTCAGTCGGAATTTGCTTGCGAGGGTAAAGCCCGGGCAGTCCAGATAGGAGGAGTCTGGCGGCTCGGCTATCTGAGTTTCGGATAGGAAAAGAAGGTTGGGACGTTGGGACAAAAGATGGTGATGGACGGAATTTAAATTAGTGTGCAGGCCGCGAATGTTGGCAAAATTTACCAACAGTTTTGGCCCGCACCGGGGACGCCTGCTACTCGCCGCTGTAATGATGTTAAAATTGTTGTGTTGTATATTCATGAATTTTTTTTTTTTTTTTGTAAGGGTAGGAGGTGAAAGGAAAGGTCTGGAAAGGAAAGGTATGAGGGGTGGGTAGGAATCTGGGGTTCAGGCTGTCCAGGAGTGATGAGCGTTTGGTTCCAGCCCACCCACTGCGGTGCTAGGCGATAGGCTGGGAGAGTCCGGCTGGAGAGGGCATCCAATGCGCCCCAAACGCTGCTGCTGGGTCCCCTCCGGTCACGAACCGGCACAACAGCAGTGGCGGGGTTTTTACACTCGCTGATGGGGCAGCCCACCCTTAGTCGTGAGCCTGAGGGTCGGGCCCCTGTACTATCGAGCGGCCCGGACAGCGGTAACCGGTTGTAAAGGGTCTCCCTCAACCAGCATCTCCCAACCGGCCCGCCACGCAGAAGGTGGGCCGACGCACCCGCCACCAAGACCCGGGCAAACCTTAACCCATAAACCCGGGCACCCCTGCTAAGTCACCAAACGTAGCGAACCACTTGGGGTGACCTGTGGCAGAGGTGTTGGTCATCCAATAAATGGTTCCCAGGGCGGCGGTACCCATTCCCGCCTACCAAAATACGCCTACTCATTGTAAACGTTTTTTACGTTAGCGCGCTCCCTCTATCATTCGTATTAACATATCCCCTTTAAAACCATCCTCTTCTTCTTTTTGAACGCTTATAGCGGAGCCTTAAGCCCCGCATACCCAATTTCTACCGATTTATAACAACTTTCTCGTTAACTCTTAAGATACGCTACGTTTTTAAGATACAAAAAAGTATATGTTATTTTTTAAATATAATATATATACATTTTTTATGCTGTAACGTTAATTATATGAAATTCGCTCGATAGAAAAAAATCTCAAAGTAAGCTCCGAAAATTATTAAAAACACGTTTTGTTCTGTTATTTAATATGTTACAGGCCTGACAAATTCGCAGTGTAACTTTAAATGCAACTAAAGCATCTGTCGAGAGATTTTTGCTATATTTCAAACAAGGCGTGTTTTATTAAATATTTTCACTATTTTCGCTTAATTATTATCGTTTTTTTAATATTAGCGCGCTCCTTCTAACATTCGTGTTTAAATTTTATTTATTTAATATTTAATACATGTTACATTATTATGAAATTTACATAAAGTAGATATAATGGATCACCATACTAGGCGGCTGCCTGTTTCATGATGACCAATTGAGTGTAATTAATTTGTATGAAATATGAAATCTAGTGTAAACATATGAAATTAGTAACTATAGATGAAGCTAAAATTTTGGAAAAATTGTAATAAAAAGTAGAAGATAGAAATTAGAAAGGAGAAAGAAGTAAATTAGCATTAGATTGTAAAAATGTACATAATTATATATATAATTTTTAATATGTGTGCATGCAAGCACACATGTGTTTATAGCAGCAGACATACCTATATACATATAACAGCACATGTATACATACACCCATATGACGCATCCTCACGCATATAAACAATATATACACCTCTATCTGAGTACTTGGAATAGGCTACTAACACTAATTAGTAGCCTATTCTATACTATACTAACTACTAATATCTCCCTTTCAAACCATTTCTGAACACTTACTCCCGGGCCTTAAGGAAGAATATATAATAAGAATATAATAATATCAAGAATCGCACGAAGTTGAAGATAGATTCAACGGTGGCCGAGTGAAAGGAAAGAAGGAAGTCGGCCTGTCATATCTAGTCAATAAACTTAATAAAACAATTTCAAATAAAAATTCTATTTTGAAAGGCATTCTTTCGACAGGGTAAAACTAAATTCATATTTAGTAATCCAGTCACGTCATTTTGTCATTTCGACTGTTCTTTGATTTGTAAAATCGACTAAAAAGATATTCATAAGTGACAGATGTCGATTTGAGACGAAAAAACAAGTCGTTACTTTTCAATTCACCAAAAAAGAATTCGTGACAAAAACGTGGGATGTCGCCTGGTTTTCCATATACTACACACATAATAAAATATTATGCCATGTATGTACCACCGCCTGTGCGAGTTTATTTTCATGTGAATGTATTTGAAAATACCGGTAAAATATACGCAAGTCCATATTAATAATATTGTTATAGCATTAAATCATGGATTCTCAATCTGTTTGAGACTTTTTGAGTGTACTCGGCTTATGAACGAAGATTGGAGTGGAAGTTGAATATCCACTCGAGCGATTTTTTGCATATTATGGCAAGTTTGCGAAAACTTTTTGAATGATCGCTTGCAATAATGTGCCAACTTTATAGAACCTAAAAATATGTGGTAAATGGCTAAATCTCGATGGAATCATTGGCTCTCAACCGCAGTAAGCAATTCATATGTTTTCCATATTAATATTTTGAGGTATTATACAGGGTTTTCCAATAAGAGGTGTTATTTTGATATTCAATCGTAAAAGATCAATGGTTTCGTTGCTTGTGTGGCACGTAGCACCGTATTGTTGAAAGTAAACGTTGTCCAGATCAATACCATCCAATTCCGGCCATAAAAAATCATTAATCATCTCTCGATAGCGCAATCCATTCACCGTAACTGTTGCTCCAGCCTCATTTTCGAAAAAGTAAGGTCCAATGACTCCGCCGGACCAAAACCGCACCAAACAGTCACAAGTTGTGGATAGAGAGGCTTTTCAACAATTACTCTTGGGTTTTCCGAGCCCCAGATGCGACTTTTTTTGGTGACGAAGCCACTGAGGTGGAAATGGGCCTCATCAATCAATTTGTATTAATGGCGTAGTTTCTACTTGTCAAATGTCAAAAAATTACAGCTTCAAAAGTAACATCTACCGAAATAGCGGGCTATTCAAAATAACACCTCTTATTGGAAACCCCTGTATTTATTAAATAATATGCAATATCAACCGATCGCTCTAGTGGATATATGACGCGAATGTGAATGGTTGAAGAAGTAGGGGACGCCCGAGGAAGACATGGCACGATCGAGTGGACCAAATACTTAAGTCGGGTCACAAGAGTCAGAATAACAGAAGGGTATGTAAGAGACGATGATTACATGTCAAAAGAATTCGAAGGCTATGGCTTATACGCGCCTGAAAACTGAATTAAAATTTGAATTGAAATTAAATTGCTGTCGTCGCCACGACTTATTCAAGACACCACACGGCAGAACAGATGTTCTAGCACAGCATAGCATGACACGAGGAATGACTATTGAATGATATTTCTGACACAGTGGATGTAGTGCGCCCTACTGTCGAATTTGGCAGCCATCTCTGGTCCGGAGCCCCAAAATACCTGAAAAAACCCTTGACTCTGTGCAGAAACGGGCGGTCCGTTTGATAGATTCCCCAATCTTAACAAACGGACTGCAATCTTTAGAGCACAGGCGTCAGATAGGTATGCTGTCCTTATTCTATCGGTATTACAATGGAAGATGCTCTGAGGAACTAGCGTCATTGATCCCTTCGGCACCGGTGCGTAGTCGGGATACACGCCAAACGCGCGCCCAACATTTGTACACGGTTGACATTTGTCACATGAGAACGGGTCGCTTCTACGATTCGTTCTTAGGTTCAACAGAGCTCGGCTGTGGAACGAACTGCCGGCCTCTGTGTTTCCTCCCTCCTACAACTTGGGACTCTTCAAGACCCATGTTGACTCCTTCCTCTCCACAAAAAGACCCTCCACACAGCATCCCCAAAGATGACATAGGCCCTGAGGGAAATTATTTTCTTCAGGACCTCCTGTGTGGAGTTAATATAAAAAAAAGTATTTAATTCCTCCTTACATAGCGTTAAGAGTTTTTTTATAATTATCTTTCCAGATGTTAAGAGTGTCAGAATGAGAAGATGGTACTGTAAACGGATGAATAATCAGTCGTACAATAAATGCAATAATTTTAAAAAATTAAGCAAAGAGTGTGTTCCAAGACAGAGTTGTCTGGCGGTTCATCCTCTCTGTCTACCCTATCGGAGAAACGGCGTTATGGTTGGTTAGAAAATGTTATTTTTTTTAAATGTTATTTCCGAGAATATCACTATCAAAAAATATAATATATAATAAAATATAATTTCTTTCTGACCATGTGGCCAAGTTGATTTCGATTGAGAAACCCTGCATTACATAATACAGTATCGCTATGTCCAATTCAGTCAATGATATCATTATAAACTCGCCTTCTCCCGAGATGAATGCAGATTACAAAAATAAATATTTCTTATAAAGCAACCTTTGTCTGAATCTCCACGGAGAAAACTTACTGATATCAAATACTGTTTATTTATTAAAAATCTGGTCAAATTACTCGTTTTCCTGTTAAAAATGAGATTGCAGGCCTATAACGAATGAATTGAAGGAATTCCTAACAAATTATCTGTCAAAAGCAGAACGGAATACGTGTTCATACAAATACTAATATTGATTACTATATATATTTTTTAACTTTTTTAAAAGAAATACAAACATTCCTGGGTTACGAATAACCTGACAATATTTGAAAATATCCTACTACCACCACAATAAGCGGAAAATGTTGCTTGTGTTGTGATGGAGGACGTAGCAGGCCGAGGAATTGAACACACTACCCCTGGGTGGGACCCAAACCCAAACGCGATATCAACTCAGCCACCGACCGGTTACATATATTGTTGTATTCCATCATGATATATATTAGTAAAAGAACACGTGTTCTCGATATATTCTGAATGACTAATATTTTATCAGGAAGTTCGCATTTAGTCACTTTTTAACAGGATCATTTTTCTCCGTGTAACAATAATAATAATGATACAAATAGCAACATGTTTTATTAAAAACCCTCGAGGGCACTTCAATAACACGAACTTCAATACAAAATATAAATAATTATTGAAGACAATATTGGCGATTTCTAAACGAAAATCTGAAACAGAAAAATCAGAAAAGGATATGGTCACATCTAGGACTCGAACCCAGGACCCTTGTCTTGCCGCGACCCCACTGTACCACTGAGCTAATGAGACCCTATCTCCCTCGGTTACCTACCTAACTCCCACCTATGGTATTGTAAGTTCCTCTCGTCTTACAATGAGTTTTGTAACTCATTGTCATTACTCTAGCAAGAAAATAATAAAAAAAATATTCACGCTGACCGGTTTCGGATAAAGCGTTCATTCCTCAGGGCAAAATATACTAATTTAACATTACAAAAGAACGGGGGAAAATAATATATAACTAAGTGTTGAAGTGGGAGTGGGGGCGTGACTAGGGATTAGTGAAGAGTGAGGGGAGGAGATGGAAGGGATGATGAAAAGGATCATGTCTAAGATGGAACAGTAAGATAATATTTTTTTGTTTATTAATAATACACTTATTATTATGAAGGCGATGCACTACGTAGTAATGCAAAATCGTGTGTTTTTGGTTTGAAAATTTGGTCGCCTAGAAATGTTTCAGATGCTTTAAATAAATACCGCGAGTATAATACATCTTGGCCTTTAAAATAATCGAGTATTTTTTAGATAAGTCTTTTTATAAGCCCATAAAAAAATAATTTATAAGGCCTATGAAAACTGCTTTAAAGTTCAAAATTTCCTACCTACGAACCCATTTTCGGTTATGGTTTTATTGTATAATGTGGCAAATTAAGTTATTTATAAAATGATCGGAAAACATTTAAATATTTATGCCTGAACATCCACAAAATAAAATAAAAGGCACTTTTTGGCCATGTTTTTTTCTTACCTAAATCAAAACAGCTGGATGGTGTTAAGCGGGAATTTAAGCCTTATCGCCATCTACGTAAGGAGTGTTATTGATGTTGGCTCGATTCAAAATATTACACGAAGTAGTGCATCGCCTAAAGCTCGGTCCAGACATGTTCTTTTGTCCGTACCGTACCTCCGTTTCGTACCAGCGTCGCAATCAAGAACGCTAGTTTGGACGCCCGTTCGGTACGGTACGGTGGTACGGCATCTCGATACGGATAGAGGTACGCTCCGATCCATCGCGAGTCGGTTTTTCGGCCCGTTCAAAGGCGATACGGTACGGGTCTGCGCCAGTCTGGACGTGTTCGCGGCGTCTTACATCTTTCTCTGTTTTTGAACAATTCTAACTCCCACCAACGTCGCCTTTTTTGTTTTTTTTTCGTTATATTATTGTGAATAACAATGAAGGACGCGCAAGCAATCGTCAAATTCTCAAACACTTCCGCAGTCGACGACATGGTGGGAGGAAATGGACACGCGATGATCGCAGCGACGTTACGGAGATACGGGCTCTTGATCGCGACGCGTATACGAAACGGAGGTACGGTACGGACAAAAGATGATGCGTCCAGAGTTTTTGGATCGCGACGCTGGTACGAAACGGAGGTACGGTACGGACAAAAGAACATGTCTGGACCCAGCTTTAAGCTCGGTCCAGACATGTTCTTTTGTCCGTACCGTACCTCCGTTTCGTACCAGCGTCGCGATCAAGAACGCTAGTTTGGACGCCCGTTCGGTACGGTACGGTGGTACGGCATCTCGATACGGATAGAGGTACGCTCCGATCCATCGCGAGTCGGTTTTTCGGCCCGTTCAAAGGCGATACGGTACGGGTCTGCGCCAGTCTGGACGTGTTCGCGGCGTCTAAAGCTCGGTCCAGACATGTTCTTTTGTCCGTACCGTACCTCCGTTTCGTACCAGCGTCGCGATCAAGAACGCTAGTTTGGACGCCCGTTCGGTACGGTACGGTGGTACGGCATCTCGATACGGATAGAGGTACGCTCCGATCCATCGCGAGTCGGTTTTTCGGCCCGTTCAAAGGCGATACGGTACGGGTCTGCGCCAGTCTGGACGTGTTCGCGGCGTCTTACATCTTTCTCTGTTTTTGAACAATTCTAACTCCCACCAACGTCGCCTTTTTTGTTTTTTTTTCGTTATATTATTGTGAATAACAATGAAGGACGCGCAAGCAATCGTCAAATTCTCAAACACTTCCGCAGTCGACGACATGGTGGGAGGAAATGGACACGCGATGATCGCAGCGACGTTACGGAGATACGGGCTCTTGATCGCGACGCGGATACGAAACGGAGGTACGGTACGGACAAAAGATGATGCGTCCAGAGTTTTTGGATCGCGACGCTGGTACGAAACGGAGGTACGGTACGGACAAAAGAACATGTCTGGACCCAGCTTTACATCTTTCTCTGTTTTTGAACAATTCTAACTCCCACCAACGTCGCCTTTTTTGTTTTTTTTTCGTTATATTATTGTGAATAACAATGAAGGACGCGCAAGCAATCGTCAAATTCTCAAACACTTCCGCAGTCGACGACATGGTGGGAGGAAATGGACACGCGATGATCGCAGCGACGTTACGGAGATACGGGCTCTTGATCGCGACGCGGATACGAAACGGAGGTACGGTACGGACAAAAGATGATGCGTCCAGAGTTTTTGGATCGCGACGCTGGTACGAAACGGAGGTACGGTACGGACAAAAGAACATGTCTGGACCCAGCTTTAAGGGATTTCTTTTTGTTTGATTTATTTATAATGGATAACTACAAAGTTTATATTAATATTCAAAAGTAAAAATAATAACTATTTAATAAGGAAGAATTAGGTATTCGAAAAAAAATAATGCGTTTACTAATTGCAAATATATGCAGCTTCTCACATCTGTTTACAAATATTTCACGGTGATTTTTCTCAGATTCTAAGAAAAAAATTATTTACACAGCAAATAATAATGCCAATGTTTCTTTACTTAACACTGACTTAAAAGCCGCAATTTTTACACTGAACAGTGTTAAAATTAAAATAACAAACATTTTATTTTATTTATTTAAAGAAACCGAATTTTAATATGCTTTTTTTATATCAACTTTCCAAGTAGATACATTTGAAATATATTTTTTTGTTTATATACTTTTGACGGCCTTTAAGTTTGATTTCTGGTAGTAATCATCTATGTCCTTATTGACAGAAGTACAGATTTTTTTGTATGGTTGATCGAACGTTCGATCAGGACGATAATACCCAGACATGATCACAGCAAATCTGTAGGTGTTGTACTGTTATAAACGCAAGCTACCAACGAAAATACTTTTTATTATAAACTAGGTGACGTGTACCCAGAGTTGCTGGGGATTATGCATAGGAGATAGACATATACCATCACGAACTTTTCTGTAGGCCTTTCTAATATATACAATTCCGTAGTACATTATGTTGATGTATCTCATAAGTAGACATCGGATTATATGCACTAACAAAGTGCCAAAATATGCATGCAAATATGCACTAAAAAAGGCCGAAATATGCACTAAAAACTCTTGATTTGCCCAAAATATGCACAATGCAAAATCAAAAAACCATTTATATTTTTATATATTTTAATTAAAGACCGTACAAAAACAGCGAAATATTCTTAAAATTATGCATAGTTTTTGTGGCAATATACAACTAAGTATTTTTACAAATTTTGGAGCTCAAATTTGTGATGTTTGTCACCCAGTATTAATTTGTACGCCGAAAACAACCTCTCTACGTCAACTGACGTCATTGGACAGAATTTAAAATTTGGCGCCATTTCTGGAGATATCTGTTTAGGCAGGGTATGACCTGTGCCGTTGATGTAGGCATTAATGTTCTTCATATCTTCAAGACTCGGGTTTTTAAGCAAAATAGAGTCTAACTTCTTACGAATCTTTTCTGATATTGAATTAGGAAGGGCGTTGGCGAGTTCGATCATTGTTTCCAGTATTTCTGTTGCTTTAATTAGAGGAAGGTTTTTTGTTTCCAATTTTTTATGGTATCTGGTAACTTGTGGAAATGTGTTGAGATGAGGGCGATATTCTGTTTAATGGATGCGTCTTCAAATACTAGCTTGCTTGGATGAATTGCAATGGCCTCAGAACTGTCAAATTGCCCAACTACCTACTTGTTTTACGGCCTCAAAATTTTCAGCATAGAATAATACTGCCTTTAGCCAAGTACCCCATCGTGTAAATTATGGGTTCTGGCGGCAATGCTAGATTTGGCAATTGCTCTTTATAAGACTGCACACGCGACGGTGCTTTTAAAACCACTTTTTTGTAGAGGAAATCAATTTATTAACATTCCCATACTCTTGCCGTATCTCTTCTGCAAGGCGATGAAACCCGTGAGCTAAGCAGGTAATGTGTAGTAAATTTGGATAAAAAGTTTGCAAGGCTTGGTCAGCTTTCACCATGTATGGCCTCCGCGCTCGTGCCCTACGCGTCATCGTCACCTAGCTCCCTATACGTAGATGATACCTCCCGCTATTAAGAGCGCGCAGGAGCGCCGAGAAATTTTAACGATAGGTACCTATTTGTAAAAATTATTTCTATTTCGTTCATCTCAGCGGAGACAGCAAAAGCGCTATCGGTGTATTGGTGAACCCCAATGCGTGTGTGTGCGTGGCTGCAGGTGTTCGAAGCACGAAACGTCGCGCCGCGCCGGATAGCGACTTCGCGTCAAATTATCGCGATCAGTTCTTATTATTTCATTTACTGTTATTCATTTATTCCAAAAATTAAGTAGGTGCCTAGGTACATATTCGTAATAAAATAGTGATGTCTACATTATTTAATATTGTTTTGTACTTAACTTTATTATTATTATTACTTACTACAAATATGTACGTAGATACATTTATTTTGCCTCCGTAGTTGAGGGGTAAGGCTCTCGACTTCGAGTCCGGAGGTCTCGGATTCAAATCACGGCGTGCGCAAGTAAATTGATTTTAATTAATTTATGTTGTTTCACAATATTAAAAATAATATTCATTAAAAAGAATATTAATTAAATATAATATAAAATAATTGTCTGGAGAAATAATGATACACGCGGCGACTTAGTTACGGCCAAATCAGCTATCAGCTTACAGGGTTTTGTAATACTAGTCCAATTAAGTCGCCAATTGGGGAATCCACAGTCTCACTGGCTCCAGACGGGAGCAGTTCGGACTCTTGTGCGGTATTAACATACAAAAAGTCACGTCGCAACTCGCAACTAGAGCGCCTGCTGTTCGCTCATCACCTCAGTCACATCGCGACTTGTGCGTAGTTATATACATGTGACTGCCTGCTCCGAGCTCATCTTCTGCACACGCACAAGTAAATGAGACTTGTGGGTGCGTGTATACAGGTTGCTGCACACATAAAAAAGTCATGTCGCAACTCGCAACTAGAGCGCCTGCTGTTGACTCATCATCTCAGTCACATCGCAACTTGTGCGTATGACTGCATGTGACTGCCTGCTCCGAGCTCATGCCATGGAAGCCCACATTATAGCAGAAGGGTTCTCGAGAAGCATGGAAATGCATGGATTGAAATTTAACAAACTAGTTGGTGATGGCGACTCCAGCATCATGAAAAAATAATGCAACAAATGCCATATGGTCCTAACCTTATAGTACAAAAAATAGAGTGCAAAAATCACTTACTCCGCAATTTTTGCAACAAAATGTAAAAAACCAACAACGCTAAAGGCTTTGTACCAGTTCATATAAGGAAAAAGGTTGAAGCAAACGTTTTACGCATGAGAAGAGCTGTAGTTGGAGCAGTAAATTACAGGAAAGAGCAAGAAAACACAGTACAAAGTGATAAAATAAAAAAAATTGAAAATGGACATAAAAAATACCGCAAATCATGTGTTTGGTGATCATAAAAATTGTGCATCGTACTATTGCAAGCCGGAGAAGTATACTGATGATCCAAATTTAGTAAGCGATCTTCGAGATTATGGAATATGGACTGATATCCAACAATTCTTATTGTCTCTAATAGCAAATGCAGAAAGTCTTATTATTGACGTGACAAATAACACTGTGGAGCAATTCAACAACGTTATCGCCAAATTTATAGGTGGAAAAAGGGTAAATTTTACTACAAGAGGATCTTACCAAGCAAGATGTTTTGGAGCAGTAGCTTCGTGGAATAGTGAATTGGCAACCCATTCAAGAATACAAAAGAAAATCCAAGGCCACAGTCCCGGCAAATACACGAAGCACTTTATAGAGAGAAAACGACGTTCGAAGGAGAATACACAAATGTGTCGAAAAAAAAAACTAAAGTATAATGAAAATACGACAGAAAAAAGAAAAAAAGTTACAGGGCCCGATGAAAATTATGGTCAATTGGAATTAGAACCAGATATGCCACCTGAAATATTTGAAACGAAAAAAGAGGAATTTCTCAAAGAATTATCTTCAACGAATAAGGAAGAGCTCGAACGGAATACGGTAGGCCAAAACAATAACAATCTGTGGGCAATTGAAAGACGTAAGCGGATAACGGCGTCTAACTTCGGAAAAATATATAAGCTTCGGCAAAAAACTTCAGTTACGGGAGTATTAAACTCTTTACTGTACTCACAATTCAAAGGAACTATGGCCACAAATTATGGAAAAGAAAATGAAAGCCTAGCAATAGAGCAATTTTCAAAAAAAACAAGTTTGCAGGTATCCGCTTGTGGGCTATTTATCGATAAAACCAAAAACTTTTTAGCGGCAAGTCCGGATGGCCTTATCGGTGAGGATTCTATAATTGAAATTAAATGCCCTTATAGTGTAGCAAATATGTCACCAGAAGAGGGAATTGCACAAAAGATAATTGATTACTGTAAATTGGAAGACCATTCTTTAACATTAAAACGGAATCATAATTACTTCTACCAAGTACAAGGCCAGTTACATATTACTCGTCGTAATTATTGTTATTTTGTTGTGTGGAGTCCAAAAGGTTTGCTGTATGAAAAAATTGAGAGGGACGATGAAATCTGGCAAAAAATCGTTCCACTGTTAGAAAATTTCTACCACCAATGCCTTTTACCAGAAATAATTGACGGTCGCATACTAAGAAATTTACCGGCGAGGGAAAGGTCTGGACCATAAATTGTTTTAATTTCATTGTGTAGATGTTAAACAGTATTTTTTTTACAATAAAGCGTTTAAAAACAAAAAATATTAGATCATTGAAGAAGATTGAAAATGTCAAAATGATGTAGGAGGTATTCCCAAAAGTGCATTTTTCTGTAATAATATAACGTATTAAAAAAGTTAAATAAAAACTAAACTAGTTATGTGTATGTACCTAATATGTAGCACAATAAACAATATGGTGCCTCTTATACATATATTTCAATATTCATTTGTATAATATGATATTATAATAACATAATCGATTCAACAACATGTGGTAGATGCATGTACCACTGAACATACGCTGTACCAGCATTCCATCAAACGATCAGTGGTGTATGTACTTACTTACCATCACACATTTTCTTGTAAAATATAATTAAAAAAAAATCTAGAACAATATATATAGTCAAATATAAAAGTTTTTTTTTGGTTCGGTAGTTGTATCTTAAAAAAAAGTGTCCTACAAAGGGATAATATTATGTTGAGTACAACCTTCAAAAGTTATCAAAAAATAATTTAATTAATTTTTGTGTTCCATATCCAACTCGGCAATACGGAACGGAATCATCTCGGGGTCTCTCTGTAACAGGTGTTTTTTTTTCAATTTTTTTCGATTAATTTATTTGACGTAAACAAATTAAATTTGTCACAATATCTTTAGTAAATAAGCTCGGTAAGTATTGGCACACTCAAGATGAGTCACCAAACAGAAAAATAATTTTAAAAAAACATCGATAACTCGGGACATGACAACACTAGTGGACTAGTGTATCGATATAATTATTGAGAATGTCACATCACTTCGTTGACTGTATACGTATTCAACAAAACCCTCTCCGCCCCCCCTCACCCCCGAATACTGAGAGAAAGGGACACATGCACCTCAGCCTGATAATACCTAAATAAAATTGTCAAAATCGAGGTTTTGTAGTCCTCATTTTTCTACTCCAAAACTGAACCGATTTCCAAGATTTTTTTTACCAAATGTATTGAAAGAAAACATTCTATGTCTGTACGTTTTGCTTTTTTTAAAAATACATCGTCTTATTTGTATACTGAACGTTTGTTGATGGCGTTAAAAAAGGCAATTTTAACAATTTTTGAAGGGTTATAACTCCTATAAAAAGTAACTTATCAAAAAAATCAAAACGTACCGACACGCTTGCAGTCAATATTCATATTATGTAAAAAAAATATTTTCTCTAGTGTCAAAATCCAGAGAGGGAAATGAGGAATACGTTTGTATGGAAAAAACACCACCCGGTTTCCTCTTAAACGAAATATGCACGATTTGGGAAAAAAGGCTGAAATATGCATTAACGTCGTAATTATAGACTTATATGCATTTGCATATGCAAATATGCAAATGCATATAATCCGATGTCTACTCATAAGGTTTAGACAGCATTAACAATGTAGTACCCGAAAATATATTTTTACGACTTAATTATAAAACATCGACTTTCAAAAACTTCTACATTACCTAAAACCCGTTTATTAAATAATCACTTTAATTAATTTCTAAGTAAATTGCCATTTTCCATCAGCTAACCAACGATATTCGATTAGCCAATATAATTTAGTGGGCAAGGTCGAAATATCTGCAGGACGTATAGACCAGATCAGTGATTCCCAAACTGGGTCAAGAGTTTAAAAAAGTGCTTTACAGGGCGAATTCAATGTGATTTTGGAAGATATGCATACTTTGGGCACGTACTTTATTATAAACTAGCGCAGACCCGTGAAAAATCACGGGATATTATAATATTGGGATTTGTGAATTTCAAAAACAAACATTGTCAATTTTAGAGACGATCAGAAATTTACCTTCCGAATGAACATGAACACTGGTAGAAAACTTGAAAAATTACGACATCTTCTGTCAAAAGTTAAAACAAAATAAATACACATTTCAAATACAGCATTATTTTAACTCCCTCCAAATACGACGTCTAATTTTTGATCAAATCTTATTGTTTAAAATCCTAATTGTCTGGACTCACCGGAACTTACCAATTTAATAAATCTTCATATTCCGTCTAGATCAATCCGACAATCTGATTTATTTTATCTACCCTCGTGTAGAACAAAAATTCGAAAAAATTCCCCAATTCCTCGTATATGTGCACAATATAATACAAAATCTTACAGCATTGACATTTTTGGTAATAACCTAAAGAAATATCGATATGAAGTAATGCGTACGATCGATTATGAATATGAGAGTATGGAATGTATCGGGAGCATCTCCTATCCTCTTCCTATTTTCCTCTTCCTCTCCCCTTCCTTTAACACAAAATTAATTTTAAGATATTAAAACTTCATTTCCAATGAACTTTAGCATAAGAAACTTCTGTGGCTTGACTTCAGTTAACTTATATATTTATATCTATCATTGTATAGTATGTAAAAGCTGTTTGTTTCTTACAAATAAATTATTATTAATTAATAAAAAAAATGCCTGAATCGTTCTTAAATTGAGTTCCAATTTTGAAAATCAATCAATACAAATCCCAATTTTAGAGTTCATTGAACCGGAGTTACAGACCCAAAGACACACAACCGAAATTAGTAGTTTTTTAATAAAGACTAGATAATTTAGCGTCATTTTGTTGAAATCTACGTCTGATACAATTTATCTATTTGGAAAGTGACTTTCCGAACGATAAGAAAGAATCAATAGCAGTTATTGTTTTATCCTTGGACCTGATCAAATTTTAGGCTGCGGCGCACAGTGGGCTGAAAATCGCCTTTCATAGACATAGAGACTTGAATTTTCGAGGGTCTTTTTTTTGGCTAGAAATGAATTCTTCTGATCATTACTATGCTATAAAATTTCGTATGAAGCAATTGCTTGTACAAATGAAGGAGTTATCATTTTTTTATGAAAAATTTGTATGGCACTGACATTAAAAATGAAGCTATCTCTGGAATCATAAGGTTGGCCATTCTATCCTTACACACAGATATACTACTATTTATTTTTATTTTTTTGACATACTTCGTACTGTGGCGCAGCTTGCGCTTTTTTTTAAATCATCAAAGTTGAAAAAAAAAATTATGTTGATGATTCATTTTAATGCTTAAATGCTTTACATATGAGTATAATTTGTCTGAGTTTACACTATTGTATTTACCCTAGGCGTTCACATTGTATCGCCCTGCTGTTATATTATATTATATGGTTAGGTTATGCAACAACATCAAAAAAAAAATTTTACAAACAGAAGTAGGTCAGTTTTAGTATTGTAGTCTGAAATCTACTTATTCAGCTGACATTTGAATAAGGAATCGTCCATTAATAAGTAGGTCACAGAGGGTTATAAAATAAGGTCAGGTAATTTTGGTAAACATGCATTCAGCTCGACACGGTTAACTTTTCAGTCTGTGACATCGCTAGTGTATGTTTCATGAATACAAAAAAAAATCTAAGCATTTTAAAAATATTTTTTTGCTCCCAACCGTCTGGAGCCAGTGAGACTATGGCATCCCTAATTTGAGTATGGCTGAAGGTAATGGGGAGAGGAAGGAGATGGGGAAGAGGAAGGTGGGGGGGTACCTGGCTATTCAGATACGCGCACCAAAACATGGCTAAATCCATTTCAAGCAACGTTTTAATTCTGAATGGTGATCTTACACCAGGGCGATACTGAGAGTATCATACACTCTAGAACGTGCCGCAAGTATACGATATATTATTTCAATCCAGACCAGAAATGGATAGCCAGGTACTTCCCCGCCATCCTCTAAACAACATTACAACATCAGTTCAATGCTATTAATTTTACCTACGTAACTGGTAAGTATTTATTTGCTGACATGAAAAAGCTATACAGAAATCCGATTGTAGCACGGCTGTATTTTTGAGAAATTTCTAGGTCAAAATAACTATATTCAAGTCATTTCCATCGTGAGCTACGAAGCTTTGAAATACCTACTAAACTGTCATAAAATAAGAAAAACTCCTGGTAAACTCTGGCATTACGAAGTAATTGACTGCAATTTCTAGGTCAATGTAACTTCTTACATATATTCAACTTCCATGGTCATTCCGTCGTGAACTAAGATATTTACATTAAGACGATGCACTACGTCGTGTAATATTTTGAATCGAGCCGCTATCAATAACACATCTTACGTAGATGGCGATAAGGCTTAAATTCCCGCTTCACACCATCCACCTGTTTTGATTTATGCAAGAAAAAAACATGGCCAAAAAGTGCCTTTTATTTTATTTTGTGGATGTTCAGGCACAAATATTTAAATGTTTTTCGATCATATTATAAATAACTTAATTTGCCACATTATGCAATAAAACCATAACAGAAAATGGGTTCGTAAGTAGGAGATTTTGAACTTTAAAGCAGTTTTCATAGGCCTATACATTATTTTTTTCTGGGCTTATAAAAAGACTTATCTAAAAAATTCTCCATCATTTCAAAGGCCAGGATTTATTCTACTCGCAGTATTTAATTAAAGCATCTGAAACATTTCTAGGCGACCAAATTTTCAAACCAAAAACACATGATTTTAAATTACAACGTAGTGCATCGCCTTAAATGATGAACGATGTCAAAAAAGACAAGACACCAAAATATTATTTAGAAAACTAAGGGTTGAAACTCGGGCGAAGCCGGGTAGTCATTTGTAAATCGCATTCGGCTTTTACGTAAAAAATAAACCTACCTAAAAAATTTTTGTCAACTTATATATAATAATAAGCTAGAGAAAATTAAAAATTATATAAAAATTGGACATTATTGATGTTGTAGCTGAAAATTGTTTATTTTTTATTTCGATTTTTTTAAATCTTCATACAAGAAATCTAAATCAACAAAATCGGTAATTATTTACCTACGACTACCGTTTGAGAAAATATTCCGTACATGTTAGGTTAGGTTGGATTAGGTAGAATTAAATCACAAACCAGTCTATACAAACCTAGCGTAGCCCACAAACTACTTGAAAACTGGGATATAACTCTAAAGGGGACGCGAGCAGGCGTTATTAAAGGGGCAATTTTTTGTAGTAGTAAAAACGGTAGTCGTAGGTAAATATTTACCACAAAATCTTTATACATAAATCTTCATACAAAAAATTGAAATTTTGAAAAAAAAATTGCTACAACAATATCAACAATGTTGTTATTCTATAAATATTAATACTCTAGCTCGCTGAGAAGTCACGAACCGCCACTGAGTGGTATATAACACAACCAACAAAAGATAAAATATTGATTAGAAAAATCGAAAAGGATTCTAATTGACATCGAATAGGAAAAGAAAACACTGCAAGACAACGTTACATAAACGGGTCAATTTTCCAAGAAGGTCACCGGAAAATAGACAGACTACGAACATAAATACGTAGCAAAATTTATGTAAACCACAATAAAACCTAAATTATCCGGTATTTATGTATGAAATAAATTATTATGTTTTGCGAACGGTGTTACCATCCCGCCTTGAGTTTCAAACCAAAACAAATAATATGAACGCATACTTCGAATTCCAAGTACATCTTGAACAATTACTCATTTCATATGACGCATATTTAAGTTGACTTAATTCTCGTCTGACTTATCGAAACTAACAAATAAATACATTTCCGCCAGCCTTACGGGGAAGGTGTAGATGTTAGTCTGCCCATAAAAGGATACGCGGTAAATATAGTTTTGTAGATTAACTTGATTCTAAAAAACGCCCATTGCACACTTCAAATTGATCATAAAACATACTTTAACAACTTAAATTACATACGTCTTGTATTTGGGAATGTTTGGATGTGTGTTTATTATATTAAAATGTGTTTTAGCGGAGTTTGATCCTTTTTTCTTCGCTGAAAAAATAAACATTTTGCGAAAATATGTCGAGTGACATTCCGTGTTATTTTTAGGAATTGTAAAATGTTACTGACCTGTTGGGCGACCGGCTCCAAGATGCTCTCGATTATCTTTGTGTGAAACACAGGCATTTTAACGGAAACTGCACATAAACATCAATAACTAAAAACGAAAATAAAATAAGAATAACGATTCGGCGTTACATCCGTCGCGGACACGACCGACTTTACAAACTGACACAGAGCACTAGTGTTGCCAGTAGTGTGATCGCTGTTACACGCTAAACATACCACCGTTAAACGGTTGTTATTAGGGAAAGTAACTTAAGATGGTTGCCTATACAAAAAAAGGAACCCATAAAAATACATGGAAAGGCACTTAACAAAAGCGTAAATTTTAATGCACAAACAATTTCGATTGATTATTTTTGTAGTCGAAACATTGTATTAAATAGTTTATTAAAATTGTTAAAATCAAAGGTTCCAAATTTTTTGTGTATTTCCAATATACAGGGTGTCCGGAAACTCGTAGTACAAGCGGGAAACTGGTGAATCTACATCACATTTGGAGTCGATTTTGTAGTATATATTTTTTTTATTTGAGCTTTCGTTATCGAGTAAATCGAGTTTGAAGTTGATTTTTTTTTTTTTTTAATCAAATTCTTATAAATTATTACTGAAGATCAAAGTACCCAACTAATTAAAACTATTTGAAAGTAAAACAAATGAAGAAACTCGGATTTGAAGCATTATTTTGAAATCACCCTTCATTTAACCCGGTGTAATCATAAAATATTTCTGCTCTGCAGGGTTAAAACATCTGTTATTCAACCCTAAACACCAGAAAAAACTTTAACCCTAAAATAACCGAAAAAATTTTTTTTTTGGTTTTTTTTTTTTTTTTTGAAAATGCTCAAATCAAAAAACTTTATGTTTTTTTGGGTTCCCCATGTGGTGTAGATTCTCCAGTTTCCCGCTTGTACTACGAGTTTCCGGACACCGTGTATAATTATGCCAATAACGTTTTCTTTCGTCCGTGTCAGAGTAATTTCTTCAGTGCACCATCAAAATTATTTAGTGTTTCGTATGCAGATGTTTTCATTATATTTTGTTCTTCGTTGTTTTAGAATAAAAAAATTAAATGTAATGACCTTACAATGCATACAGATGTTTAATGAAAAAGTTCTTGCATTATAATGCAAACTATAGAAAAACCAAGAAATAACATTTCATTCGTAAATACAATCAAAGTATCTGTTATCATATTTTTTTCAATTAGATCGTTAGCTAGAGAACATAGCAACACATAACCATAAGAAGGACAACCTACTAGCAGTAGGGAATTTTTTAATTTTTTTAATTCGAATCCGCACAACATTCTCAATTGCCCCCAACCATCTAGAACCAGTGAAACTATGGCATCCCAAATCGGAGCATGTTGTGAGGCTGAAGGTAATAGGTTGGGGGATGATATGGGGAAGAGGAAGGTGGTGGAGTACCTCGCTATTCAGATGTGGTCACCAAACATGGCTAAAGCCATTTAGGGGCTATACTGAGATTATCTTCCGCTCTGTGCATACAATATTCCGTATTCGTCTTATTAAGCGATTAAGCTTATCTTATCATCTCATCACACCATCAATGAACAGTCACATCTCAGTCACACCAGAATAAAATATTCGACGCAAATTTTAAATACGAAAATGCCACCCGACCGTATTGTTTAATTCGTTGATACACCCATATTTTTGTCATACATGAACAACTTTTAAGAATTTTCTAGAAACATAACATAACAGGACCTGTCCGTGGCTGAGTTGGCATCGCGTTTAGGTCCCACCCCAGGCGTGGTTTATTCAATTCCACGACTGGCTCCTCCATCACAATACAAACGACATTTTATGCTAATTGTGGTGGTAGTAGGAGTAGATTTTCAAATATTCTCAGGTCATTCGTAACCCGATAATGTTTGTCTTAAAAAAAAAAAAAAATTGCCATATTATGTCTTAATTTTGTGAGACAATAAAAAATAACAATTCTATAATCACTGCAATATTTATTCATCCATCTGTAGTGACTTTCTTCACCTTTTGGCCATAAAATATATCGGTTGTAAACAGTTCTAAACTTGCAACACTTCGACTTACATTTGACAGCACCTGAAAACAGAGGTAAAATCAAAATATGTTTTTCTCTCGATTGTTGTTTGAAATGAGTATTGTTTGCATAACTCTTTTTTATTCGTCATAGTTACATTTGACCTACAGTTCTTATATTTACCCGAAACTCCCTGTTTAATCAGCAGATTTAATAATCCACAATCTATCAACATCTGTAAAAACAAATTCAATTTCTTTCTAAACTTTACTTTCTATGAATGTTGGAAATAAATATTTACTACTCAATGACGAGTATTTTTATAGTAATGAGTACATAAAATATAAAAAAAAACTTTTCGTATTCTGCTGCAAGCTTAATACGCAAAAAAATCTAAATACCACTTGGTTTCAACTTTATTACTACAACAAATAACTATTTATGTCGTGGGAGATGGTAAAAGATCCATTAAAGTTCCATTTTTTCTCAATCAAAGTTATGTTTGAAGGTTGGGAAATACGCATATATTATTAAAATAACCCAAACTAACACCCTAAAAACCTATGCATGTTTACTTAAACCCCCGACTTAAATAGTTGTCTCCATTAGATATTTAATTTGAAATCAAGTACTTATTGTTTTCTTAAAGAGCCTTTGCAAACGGCGGAATTCGACAAGTTTACCCATATTAATTTCGGAATCGGTCTGTAACTACGATTCAAAATACGAAATCTTCGATTTACTTTAAATTTAAGTGGCATTGTTGTCAAAATTATGTTTGTCGGGAGAATTCAGACAAGATATAAAATACCTATCTACAATATGATGTTTACTGCGATGATTTGTCGAGAGAATTCAGACAAGCGATAAAGTACCTATCTACAATATGATGTTTACTGCGATGATTTGTTGAGAGAATTCAGACAAACAATATGATGTTTATTGTGATGATTTGTCGAGAATTCAGACTGTGTGTAATTTTTCACAAGTCTACGATAGATATTTTATAACTAAAATAAACGTCAATACTTGTTGACGGGAACAAAATACCAGGAGCACAGAAATATGATCGGGTAAAAATCCATTTGGTTATTATTTTAAAAAAATATTTCTCAGTGACATTAGTTAGTTATGAAAACCACATAACATGGAAACTGGAAACTATTAATATTTTTTTAAATATATTTATACCTAGCTCTCTCATTAAAAATTTAGGCGTATTAGATCTATCAAAAAATTTATTTATAAAAATACAAAAATCAGTCATTTTAAATACGTGTAGGATTACGAAAGATTTTTTTAAATATTTATGTTGAGGGATCAGTAGGATTTATAGGCCCTGTTAGGAGTTCTATCGAGCCGAACCCTCTGATATGAAAATATCTGGAGTCGGTGAATTATTTTCCCATTTGATCTCTGGTGAGTTGACGTGTTGAGGATGCTGTGCAGAGAGTCTTTTTGACGAGAGAAGAACGAATGAACATAGGTTTTGAAGAGTCCCATGTTGTAGGAGGGAGGAAACATAGAGGACGACAAATCGTTCCACAGCCGAGCTGTTGAACTCAAGAATGAGTTGTGGAAGTGACCTATTTTCGTGTGCAAATATCAACCATGTACATATGTTGGGTGCACGTTTGGCGTGTTTTCCGACTATGCGCCGGTGCCGAAGGGATCAATGACGCTAGTTCCTCGGAGCATCTTCCATTGTAATACCGGTAAAACAAGGACAGTATACCTACCTGACATGGGGGATAGGGGAATCTGTCAAATGGACCTCCTGTTTCTGCCTAGAGCTGGTCACATAGATGGTTTATGGTTGCAACTGAAAACTTATTTACAGTGCACTTTTTTAAACATTTACTTCATGAAAAAATAAAAAATAATTACAACCAAATCATTGTTTAATTTGTTTATTACAATATAGCGTAGGCGTCTCTTATGTTTACATAAGTTCATTACACTAAATATACTTAAATATTCTACAAACATACTTACAAAATAAACTTTTCATTGAATCCAATCAAATGATTACACATCTCAAAAGAAATACACTCAGTATTAAGCTACTTAGTTAGCAAAAGTGCCGAAAATGTTTACTCTAACTGATGGTAAAATTGTACTTCATTACAAGTATTATGTATTAGGTACATTTTGTAATCAACTAACAAATAGCACTGCCTACTTGTCATTAGTGAAAATAATTAATTAACAAATACATTATTTTAACCACAATATTATATTGCACAGAATAGTCCAACTGCTCCCGACTGTACGCAGTGAGTGATACTATGGCATCCCTAATTGGGATATGTTGTGAGACTGAAGGTAGTGGGGAAGAGAAGGAGATGGGCAGAGAAAGGTTTGGTTGTATTTGGTCATTTCAATTCTTACACCAGGGCGATACTGAGAGTATCTTCCACTCTGGAAGGTGCTGCAAGCATACTATATTTTATTTTTAATTGATAAATTGTGAAATAACACAAAGTCATCTAATAAAATTTACTTGCGCATGCCGGGATTTGAAACTGCGACCTTCGGATTGCTAGTCGAGAGCTTTACCCCTCGACCACGGAGGCTATCTTTGCTATGCTGTGAGACTGAAGATAGTGGGAAAGGGAAGAAGATGAGAGGAAGAAGGTTGGGTTGTACTTGACTATTCAGATCTGGTCACAGAAATGCATCGATTCTGAATGGTAGTTTCTCGCAAAAAGGTAGGGTTTTTTCAAAACATTTGAACAGTAATCAAATTTCAAAGTTGATTTACAAGTTTTGTGAAGGTTTTATTCAAGTTCTGTTATTATATTATTATTGGCCAGTTGTTTGACAAAACTGAAATAATAACAGAACTTGAATAAAACCTTCACAGAACTTGAAATACAACATTGGAATTTATTGTTCAAATTCTATGAAACAACCCGTATTTAGAATGTCTATCATTTAACCGAACTTATTATAAGTTGGTTATTGTACGGAAAAAAAAATTAATAATATTCTTCTTAAGTCGATTCGTGATTGCCGAAGGTCGTGATTCCACTCCAATCGTGGACAAATATCCCCCACTTCTTGCGGTTCCGCGCACCGTGGAGAGCTTCTGACACTGATGTACCTAACGCCAGTGATACTTGGTTACTCCAGCGCATTCGTAACCTTTCTCTACGTCTCCTGCCTTCCAATTTGCCAGTGACTATAACTTTCTCCAAGTTGGAATCCTCAGTTTGGCGTCCAAAGTTTCTTAAAATACTTTGTAGTTAGACAGTTAAAAGCCTATTGTGGATGAAAAGCTCTTTCAGAGTGAATGCATATGTGATTCTGACTGACTAGTAAATTTATTTAGAGTTGGAAATATATAACACAAAGATAGGTAAAGAGAAATTAATCAGTTTACCGGGAACATAGGACCGTATGTTTAATTTAATACATTTAGTTTTTTAAGCTGTAACTTCTGAATTGTATATTACCGAAGCTTGTCATAAATTTAAATTATTTTTGTGGTTAAAACATTGTACTGTATAAAAAATTCTATGTATTTATGATACGCCGTAATGTTATTGCTTTGAACGAATGTGTTCTAATAATTCCTATCAACATTTAGAGGTGGACATTGTCAATTATAATATTTTCTATCTTGCTGTCTTTTTTAAAGCTAGCAGTTTCTTTGCATGTCAATCCACTGTTAAATTTTACTTCTGTAGCATTATGGCATTATTTGATACGTCAAAAATCATTACATATTATCAAGGTTGGCAAAACAAATTTGCTTTTGTATGTTATGTAAGGACTAACATGTAAAATCACCACTTTCCAATGAGTATTGTTAATAATTTGTCAAATACATAATATCACGATGGTAATTGGACAAATCATAGCATACATAATGTATAATGTCACAGATTTTTATACACACATTTCATAAAACATTGGTGTAAATAGCAGTTGTAAGAAAATAACAATACATGATAATATGTAGATATTTTTATAAATATTCTTTTCAATTAAGTCTATAGTGTTGTCAGTAAATTTTCTGTAAATAATAAAAATAAATAGGACAAACTGACGAAATGTAGAAGTCCAATCATTGTTATATCAAAAAAATTTAATACCTGCCACATAATTTATAATATCATCAGTTTTCTACAAGAATTTATACTCTAAATGTAAGTACGTTTAAATTGATTGAGTTTGAAACCAAAATTAAATAGATATAAAATCATACATACAGGTCTTATTGTGATTAATTTTTGGGTTATTGTGTCGTGCTGCGCTTCCTCTTTCTTTAGTCAACGTTTTGAGATAGCGTTACAGTAGCCATCATCAGGGCAGATCTGTAGGTTGTGGTAGAGTGTGTGTCATTTCATTCACACTTCACTACAGTCTATACATCTGCCCTGATGATCGCCACTGTAATGCTGTCCGAAACATTGGCTAAAGAAGAAGGAAGTGCAACACGACATAATACCCCAAAAATAAATCACCATTATACTTTTGGCTGTGAAAATTTCAAATCATATCCATAGATAAAGGTCGCTCAACGAGAGTTGAGGCAAATGACACAAACATAGAATTGTGTAAATATGTACATACACACTTCCTTGCCAAACGTTACTGAGAAACAGTATTTTATCTTACTTACATATACTTATTGTTATTAGCGAGAAAGAGACAACAAGTTTAAAGAATCTTTAAATTTGAATATTCAAAAAAATTTCGCTAGTTCTTCGAAAACTTTTTCAAGTGAGTTTGGTTTATTTTTTTTAAGAGTAAGTTTTTAATTTTCACTGGAATTTTATTTTCTAAAGTAGAATATAAGCAAGCGATGCACAAAGGTAGTTACTGTATTCGACTCAACTCTGTTTGCGATACATGTATCTATGTCTTTGCTTGTTTTAGTTTCTTAGTATTTATAAAAACATAATTCATTTAATAAACTTATAACAACAATAGTAAATTTGCCGACGTTTTGTACTTATATTAGCTACATGCCTTAGCGTGTAGCAGCATTAAGCTCAGTTTGCCTTACTTATAACTAGGTATTTGTGATTTAGCATATTTGTCAGGTATTTTGATTGTAAGAGAACAGCTATACAGTAGATCGCCAATTATACAAACTTCTTAGGTGTTAGAAAAGACGTTAGTTATTTTAACAGTCTGAGAATTGTCGATTTCGATTGAACTACCAATGTTTAAAAGACCGAAAATTCAACAACTGATGTTTGGTCAAGCAATTTTTGGACAACCAATGTTTGGATAAACAATTTTTGACAGACCAAAACTTGAACACCGATGTTTGATCAAACAATGTTGGAATGACCAGTACATATTTGGACAACCAATGATCAACAAACAATGTTTGGACAGCCAGCGTTTGGATTAACAGTGTTTTAATGACCAGTATTTGCACTTCCAATGATCAAACAACCAATATTTGCTTGATCAAGCTTTGGAAAACAATGTTTGGGCAGCCAGCATTTGGATGAGCAATGTTTGAACAATATTTGGACAACAAATGATCGACCGATTAATGTTTGGATGAATAATTTTTGAACAAACAACGTTTGAACGACCAAAACATGGACAAAAAATGTTTTTCGTAATCGGCGTTCTACTGTACGTAGATATATATTTTATTTAATATATATTTTTAATATTAATGGACAACAGTTTTGTAATGCACACTGACAATATACACGAATTATTTATAAAAAAGCTTCATTTATTTGATATACATAATATGCAAGTATTTTAGAAAATATAACATCAATTTCTCACAAAGTTTTCACAAAAATTTTCTTCTATAAAATAAAGCAAGACATTATTATACCTCGGCAAAATATATATTATATACTATTTTGTGTCAATTTTTTCAAGATTTTTTAATAAAAATGCATTTAAATAGATTTTGCAAGAGCCTTACGAATTAAAATATGTTTAATATCGCTAGAAATATTTCATTTCTACTTAGTGGACAAAAAATGTTCATTATACAATACAAACAAACTGAAACAACAAAAAATATTTTTACACAATATTTAACCGTTAATTAATTTATTGATATTGCTTCAAATTAATCTATCGACACTCATAGTTTTAACATTCAAATTTATTTTCTATTGCAAAACACAACAACTATAATTTCTTTTGAACACATTTTTTGTGAAAATTTCCAAACAAGCAATGTAATTTATTTTTAACTAATGTTTAGATTTTTCTATATATTATTTTAATCAATCAAATAAAAACATCAATTAGTTACATAGTTAAATATCACTTGCACAATTAAACTTATGACACACACACGTACTCTTATTATACGATTTAAATTCTTAAACTAACGTGTGAAATTAAATAAAAGATATTTGCTGGTACGTATTACAATAGCTTAGCGATAAAAGTAATGCAATTGAAGTTTCTCCCAGGGCCTAGGTATTTCATCTTAGAAGACACTGTACGAAATTAATTTAATTAATTAAGTAAAGGAAGAAGTAAAACATGGTCTTGACGACACCCACATTGTAGGAGCGAGGCAATGCAAAATACTGCAAGTCATTTCACAGAATATGTTGCCACGTGGAAAATGTCAAACGTCTGCGAATGTTGGGCAAGCGTTTGGCATGTCACCCGGCCGTGCATCAGTAACTATTGTGTCAAAAGCGCTAGTTCTTTAGAGCAGCTTCAATTAGAAAGCCAGTAAAACACACAGTAACCCTTTTCCACTCAACTCTTCAATATTATTCTTAAGTGTTTTTTTAATATTATTATTTAAGGGTATATATCTGATCTTTTATAGATGGCGCTAATTTAACTATTTGATGAAAATACTCGTTTGCAAGTTATGCTTTAAAATATTAAATGAATTATTTGGTTACGCCCGTACACACGCAATATGAATATGAACAAATAGTTTTGCCCGTAAACAAACTCAATTCTTTCAAGAAAGGCATACAAACACAATATTGAATTGAATCAGTGGTACAGTATTGTATTAGCACGCTAAGAAAGGTGTGCAAATACAATAAATAAAACTAAATGGATAAAACTATTTATTCATATTCGTATTGCATAATCATGTTGCATAAGAGCACAAATAAATTATTGATTTTGAAGCATAACTTGCAAATAGTGTTTTTTTCCTAAAATAATTAAATTACTGCCATCTATGAAAGAGCAGATTAATAATTCTTTAAAGAGTACCCTTAATCTAACAACTTTCAAATCAATGGATGGAAAAAAGATTTTTACTTTTGAAAGTATAATGCAAACATATTATCATGATATAAATTTATAAAATTAGAACATAAAGTTAGTACTTAGTTGATTCGATAGTGTAATTAATTAATTAATCTTTCCTATACAACTAAAGTGACTTGTTCCTTAAGCGTAAGCACCAATCAACTAGAGAACTTGTATGGTTTTAAGTTGTGAACTGGGATTAAAAATTAAACTCAGTTTAAATTGAGGTTAGGACCTACATTCGAAAGGAAATTAAACACCGGAAAAAAAGAACATAATTTACTGTAAAGTGGCTTTACTTAGCCCCTTTCTGGGTAACGTTGCATATATTTTTTTAAATATCTAGATAAATACTACATATTTGTTGACATTATTTTTATCACATTTCATAAAGTAATATCTTATTATATTGACATAAGTTGGAGTGTTGTGATCAGCTGACAAGAATAATGGCAGTGTTTTGCCCAAAGATATTAGAAGAACGAGATGTGCTATGCGCAGTTCGTACTGAGTGGAATTATTTTGCCGAGTGTCGCCGGTTTTGTTCGCCAATACTACTGCACACCTTCGCTTGCGCTAAGGTATCCGCACTAATACATAGAACAGATTTCTGTGCGTACACGTCCCGATACCGTTCAAAGTACCCTAATTAGGTAGTACTCCGGCTACGGTCCGGCGGCCAACATAGCATATCTCGTTCTTCTAATATCTTTGGTTTTGCCACTAACAAAATAACAAGTCACTACAAAGCATCAAATTTCAAAAAGAGTGTTTTCCCAAACATGTACATTTTTTAGTTGCGCAATGTTACCCCTGCAGGGGCAAAGTTTACATCAGCAATTTACATATTATATGTTGGACATACAAAGAATTTAAACATTTGACAACAGTGTTTCTTTAGTGAATATTCAACATAACAGGAGTGTTTTGTATTTCTATGTCAGTACCATTTTGATTTAGTATACATATATACACAATGTATTGATTAATTTATTGCATCTCACTAAACATAAATCATGTTTTTTCTCATAAAAATCAACCTCACTAGGACTAAGCCTGTATCGAGGTTAACAATTTACATTTGAGTGAAGCACACATAGAGTAACACAAACATAAAGTAACACTACATACAAACACAAAATATATCAAAAATAAACAAAAAATTTGAATTAGATGTGTTGATGTGATCAGATGGGTAATTTGACAGTATATTGTAACAATATTTGAACCATAACTACTTATTAATCATTATTCCCAAGAAGAAACAAGTAGATAATAAAGACAGCTAGGGTGACATTCAGTTTTTAGTAAATGAGACTTATATAAACAATATATTATACAATAAGAACAAATTTGCATTATATTCTGCAGTTGAATGTTAAAACTGCTGAGTTCTTCCAGATTGCAGCCGCAGGGAACCTTCGATAGGGGAGAGTACCACACGAAGAATAAGAAAAATGTAAAAAGAATTGAGGGCAATGTCCGTTTGTTAAATCATACCTTTTGAATATTGTTGGAAAAAAATAAATAAAAATTAATTGCATTGGAGATTTTTGTTCTCTATGGTAATAAATACATTTATTTTAATTATATATAAATATTTTTTAGCATAATTTGCAAATACAATATTAGCAAACAATCTTACATAAGTAATAAGTATGCATAGATAAACAAATATTCATAAGTCTAAAAGGCCGCACACAAAATGTTACAACTTACCTACATTAGAAGATATTTTTTACATAATATTATTAATTATGTCTATACAAATAATAAATGTTTATTATACATTTATGCTAGTCTCACACAAGAGCTATACTCTCATATTATGCATGGAATTGGCCTGTTTCACCATATAATGGGAATGTATAGCGAGCAAATATTATCGAGTGATATGGTGAAATTGGCTAGGTTCACATATATTATGAGAGTATAGTGACCGTGTGAGACTAGCTTTATTAGATGTCAGTAAAATTCGTCCCCCAAAAATTTATTCTGTATGAAAATTATATCTCTTGGTGACATTGAGATGTGTAACGAACTGGGTCCGAAATATATATTTAATTTATAGTCAGAGGTGTATTACATCCATGTTTGCTGCATAAGGTAAAGAATAGTGAATGAGTTGTTGAAAATAAGGACAATTGTGGTTAAGTTAGGTTGGGTTAGGTTAGATTTGTTGTGTAACACCATAAGAATGCAACTAGAAAACCAAAGTGAAAGCAATAGTCTACCGAAGCAAAAAATCAGTACAGTTCGTGTAAGGTAATGTTGGGTTAGGTTAGATTAGGTTAGGATGCATAACAAAGCATTAGGAATACACTACATCTATTTCGGACCCTAGATAGTGAGTTTCTGTGATTTAAAGATAGTTTACCTAAATTAAATATAATATATATATTATTATATTGAAGAATCTCTATGCATTAAAATGTCTATGTTGTAACTCTATAGTATTAATTTGATAACATTGAAAGATTTAGTTGTTTTTGTTTTATTTAGTGGCAAACAGCTTTTAAGGGACGCTAGCGTTATCACATTGCATTAGATTTTTTCTACAAAAATAATCAAATAATTAACACTTTTATCAAGATTAATATTATTTTTGTAGATGATTGGATGAATTCTTTGTTTATGTAGTTGTTTTATCAAGATGGCCGATTTGTAAAATTGCTATAAAACTTTTGATATGTTAGAAAGTTCGTTCTGAATAAACTTTGTCATTGCTTTGATGATTTTGAAGCAGGGGTTAAAAATTATTTATTGCTGTTATAACTACAATTATTATTATTTTTAAAAAGCAAAAATTGCTTTTAAAATGATTGTTTTTATTGTACAGTGACTGGTACTTGATGAAATATATATATTTTAACAATGTACAATTAGGACGGTAAACATATTAAACAGAACAGTGACAAAATAGAACATGATAAAAGAATAGGTTAGTTTATTTTTCTTAACTTTTCTTCAATGTTCTGTTTTTTTTGTTTGTTTGTTTATTTGTTTTGTAATGGAACATGATCGAACACATATTCAAGTAAAAGTGAATATGATGACAATTCTTAATTATTGCAGATATGATAAATAGTTAAAAATACCAAATTTAACAACTGCAACGGGATAATCCACCTGTATCGCTGAGAAAGAGTGACGTAGGGGGCGGGGTCTTCAAAAGGTGTTGAACAATTTAGTTTTCTTATTAAATTACAAACACTTCTATGTTATTGCATTTAGGTTCTTTTTTTGGTGCTTTTTCTCAATAACGTTTGAGAATGTTTACCTCTCTTCTTTGCATTTCTCCTTTATTATTGAAGACCTCGCCCTAACATTTATCTTCAGCAGGAATACAAGTGGATTAATTTGATTTTAACATTTTTTCACTTATTACCATCTTCAAAATGATTGATAATTGACTGTAATTGACTACACATAAACGTGTTTGAGGAAAAACTCAGTAAGTATACAAGTTGTTAATTCATAGTTATTAGCAAAAATCTTTATATTTTCTAAATTGCAATTTAAGAAAGGATTAACGTTTTTAGTTGGACTAGAGAAAGATTCACTAAAGTATTTTGTAGGTGATTGGATGAAGTCTTTGTTTCTTGTAGATGTTTTTTTAAAGATGGCCCATTTGTAAAATTGCTATAAAACTTTGATATCTTAGTAAGTGTGTGAATCTTTTTACATATATTACATTTATGGTTTCGGTGTGTGTCACTTCCATCATTGAATCATCACGGTTCGCTGCAGTTGCAAACCTACAATCGAACCTGAGAGTTAATCTTGGAGCAAGATTCATTTGAAATTTCACTACATCTCCTGAGTTCTACTTACTGAGTTTTATCTGTATAGTGGCGATATGTTCACAGTAAGATTTTTGGGTGTAAATGTCTCCTCTATTCCATCCTTTGTTATTTATATTTCGCATCAGCTACCAATCACTTTGTAAAGCTGAATTTTTACAACCAGTTAGTAAAATGATTATGTAAGTCGGTAAAAAAGTACACTGTAAACTAAAGTGAGGATATGATGAAAAAGTATTTGGATATGCTTAATTAGTATAATCTGAAAATTATTTTACATCACTATTATTGACTTTTCCCAAGCTGATATTTAATTTTAAAGGACTCAAATGCAACTTCCTAGATTTATCAAAACAATAATTAATTGCTTTATTATAATAATTTAAACGAAAAAAATTATTAATTATTATTCCAAATTTGAACATAAAATTTAAATTAAGTAGGTATTAAGTAAATTGCATTTATTGCAGAATTTCGAGCGCAATATAATGTTTTCATCTAAGAAAAGAAACGATATTAAAACTAATTTCTATATTTTTATCATTATATAATTTTATCAACATTGAAAGGTTATAACAACAAAATATTGACTGTCGCAAGTTAAAAGGGTGTAAGTGACATACATAATATTACTATTTTCATGGAACTCGAATAGAAAGAAGAAGTCGAGGACGTCCGAGAAAAACATGGCGCGATCAAGTGAACCAAATGCTTAAATAGATTCATGTTAAACGTCGATACCTATGACGAAGATTATATGATGGTGTTATTAATGACTGTACAGTTTAGGATTGTTGTAAACTTAAGTGGCGCCCTCTGTTATTTGCCAAAAGAAGTGTTGAAGATTGTCAACCACGGCAGTGGGTCTTTATAGCGCATAGGCTACTACGAATGAGGTAAGGAGTGTGTGCATGTATATATATATATCTAGACAGATTTGTGAAGCGTTCAGGGAGGTACTGGGGTGGGAAGGCTATAAGCAAGAAGAAGGTTATGACGCGGGAAGGTTTAAATTTTAATTAGTTTGATAGAGCGCCATTTTGATTTTTTAGATTTTGCCTGGGATCATTTCACTGTTTGTTCAAACGTTGAAACTAGAATCACAACTTTAGAATTGTTACTATTTGTCACTTTCGCCCTTTAACTTGAAACAGTCATCTATAAATATTTTTTTTATAATTAACTCAAACAATACAAACAAAATTCGACAACAGTAATATCAACTTAATCATCCACATTCAATGAAATCATGAAAAATCAATTCATAAATTCATATCGTTCGAAGTGACAGTTCGTTTTCCCGCCAAGATGGCCGCCAGTGTTGCCAGCAGGAAGAAGGTGTAACCAGGCGGTGAAAGGGATTTTCCTGAGTTGCAGAGGTCGCCCGTGCAGGAACAATAGTAGACGAAGACATCGTGAGTTCCCGTTCTCCTCATGCAGGCTTTATTGTCTCTTTCCTCGTCGGTTAGGTACCCACAGCCTCGGACTATGCGGACCTTGCCGTAAACTGGAAAAATACATTCATTAAGTAGGCTAATAACATTGAGAAATAACACGAAGAAACTCATAGTCACTAGCAAAGTGCGTGGCAGGAGAAGCAGGGAAAATCACCGATGCGTTAGAGTGGCCAAATATCACTGGCATCTGGAACGTCGGTATCCTTGGCTCTCCGTGCAGCACAGAACCTTGAGGAGTGAAGGAGCCTTATCGGGGTCCTCTTGTAGGGGTCACTATCCTTAGCAGTTGAGGGGACCTAACCCTTCCTCACCCTGGTATAATTAACAAATGGTTACTCCTTCAAGAAGCACTACTAGGACTCGATTTTTTTACTAAACGATGCTACATTTATGTGAAAACGACTCTGGACACTCAAGTGCCCTTGCACAGCAGGAATTAGGAACATATGTATATAATATATCTCTATTAAGAAGTCCGAAAGACCACATTCCACTTGAGTCTCATGGTATTTATAAAATACCTTGTGGGGCATGTGAAAAGGTGTATATTGGACGGTGTAACAGAAAAATATCATGTAGAATTGCAGAACACAAGGTGGATGTCACTAATAAACGCTTAACTTCATCCATAGTGCAACATGTCCTTAATGAAGGTCATAAAATGGACTTTAATAATACCACAACAATAGCTAGCATATACAATGAGCCAAAAAGAATTTACCGCGAAGCAATTGAAATTCATAAACATAAAAATAATATGAATACCAGAAATGACTCAATTAGAATTCCCAACACCTGGAAAGTTATAATTGACCAAAATAACCCAAAACCGGCATTTCCAAAATTCTCAGAAACACTTCCAACAAGTTCAAAGCAACCCAATGAGGTCGCTACACACATACTGATTGATATTGCCAACCCCGCCCCCACCCCCTCTACCGTCAAATCACTATCAACACGCATACTTCGTCCTAGACATAAGAATTGATGAGCACCCACTTGTATCTTGACTTCTGGACCGAACAGACACGCGAAAGCGTTCAGTTTGAGACGGAATTCAGGACATAAGGCCTCTGAAGATGGACAGTGAGATCTGTCCGAAACGTCAGAAATTAAAAAGTCCTTTTAAGGACTACTTTACGCGGGTAAACCGAGAACATTATTCTACATCTTACACCCGTGAAAACCTTAACCATAACATATATGGATTAGTATTTATACAATAGTGAATACTAATGAAATTTCAGCAGAAAAAAAAATGATAACTTCGAACAAAATCACATTAAAAGTTGGATTAATATGATGATATGATAATATGTTGAAGCAGGGACAGGGACAGGGACCTTCCCATGAAGGGGGAGATACGATATGTATACAGTCTGTAAAGCAAAAAATATATATACGATCGTCAGCAGTGAGGAAACCACTAAAGAAGAATAGAATAATAATACAGACAAGAGAAACAACGGGAAATAAGCCATGGAAGCGTGCTGACTGTTGCCGAGCTATAATATACGTACATTTTTTACTACAGATTTTTTAATTTATTTCCTATTTTATATTTGCTAAATCTATCTATCTATAAGGGTGTTAAGGGACGTGTTTATTTTAACCAGTGATTCCTGACATTATTTGGAGTAAAAAATGTAAAAGAATATTTGGAATCCAGGGACTTTGTCGATGTTGTTTTTTTTTTCAAAACCAAACAACAAGAAAAATCTTACACGTGTTGTCAATGATCACTCAGGCAAGAAACCGTACAACACCCCACCCCGACCTCAATTCTCCAACACCGATTGATTTTGTATGTTTAAGTTGAAAAAAAACATCAAAATTGTCATGAATTCAAATCTATTCAAATTGAAATTCCATTAGAATGAGCACGGCATTCTCACCTGACGTCTAAATTCGAGGGATTTTTTTTACACTTAATTAAAGTCAAGGGTGTATTGTTAGGTACAAATAGGTTAAATTTAGTAAGGCTTGGCCTAGTAAAAAAATATAAGAGTTGAATGAGAAGGTCGAAGTTCTATAAACGAATCAATGTCGACCAATATCGGCATTTCATTTTACAGTCCATTATTTAAAGTGAAATCCAAATCGGAAACTGCGCCCTATTGCAGATTGAAGATAAGTCGAATTAGAATTCACCATGACCTTCGGTTACCAATCTATTTGTTCTGATTCCGAGAATTCCTATTTTTCAACAAGATAAACCAAGGAGGCATAAAACACTTCAATATTTTGCAATATTATACTTAAGTAAATTATCTACAACCTAAAGCTCTACAAAGCAGGCGGTCAACAGATAAACTAACCCCGAATCCAATTTACCTGTTCGACAGATATTATTATTTCAAATTGTACGCCAAAACCTAATGTGTCCCGCTTGTACAACTAGTTTCTGGACTCTATTTATTTATTTATTTGGTACAATATTTTTTACATTTTAAGTTTTCCAGTAATGTAGGCCTCACTGGGTGGCTTTCCCGTGCTGAGGCCTTCATTTTATAATATGAAAATATAATCTACATAATACATTTAAAGAGAAAATAATACATTTAAAATTAAAAATACATAATAATATATTTAAAATTAAAAAATAATACATTGAAAATAATCTTGCGTGTTTGTGAGTGATGTTTGTTTATATTGGTTTTGTGTGTTACGTGTAGGTTTTATTTTTAATTTATTCTATGACATTTTGGTAATATTGTCTTTTTTGTTCTTTAATCCATTTTGTAATTTTTTGTGTGAATTTATTTTTATTTTCCTCAATTTTAATTTCAAGTTTTACACTGTTGAAAGCTTTTATAGCATGGTATTGGTAGTGTCTTTGTCCAAAGCTTGAATTTACTGTCGGAGTTTTTATGTTTTCTTTATACGCTTGTCTAACTGGTCTGTTAGTGTTATTTTGTGTATGTTGAAATTTATTTTTTTTGTCCAAAATGTAGTTTAGTAGTGTTTTAACGTATAATTGGCGTATATCTAGTACGTCACAGCTGTTGAATATTTGATCTGTATCAGTCAGTCTATGTTTTTTTAGTATTACCTTTAAGATCGTTTTCTGTGCGGTTTCTATGTAATTGATAGCCGATTTTGTTGCTCCTCCCCAAGCAATAATTCCATATTCTATTATTGATTGGCAAAGTGCAAAATATATTGTTTTCAATTGTTTTATTTTATATATGTTTCTTATGTTTAGGAAAATGTGTATTGTTTTGAGAAGTTTATTTGTGATTTGTTTGATGTGAGGTATCCATCTAAGTTTATGGTCAGTTACGATTCCTAGATACTTTATTTGTCACGTTTTTTCTAGAGGAGGGCAATCGCAGATGTTGGTGTTTAAACATTCGTGTATTTTTATGGTGTTTGTGTTGTTTTTTGGCTGTCCCGTGCTATTTATACTGTATATTGTGAATTTTGTCTTTGATATGTTAAGTGTAAGTATGTTTGAGTCTTGCGAGATGTATAATAAATTTCCCTCGTTCCACTAATACCGCTGAAGATTTCTCCTTTAAACTCCAATATTGTGTCACAGAATCTAATCCAAACTACATCGCCCTCTGTAGGAACTCAATCGCTTCTTCAACGATGTTGGGAAATTCTTCCATCGAGAGAATAGGCGGCCACTGGTATTGGTTAACACTGGCTTCTTGAGTTCGATGAATTCGGTACAGCTCCTCATACGCGTGTGTGTGTGCACCGTTAGTTGTCTATTGACCTCCTCAAGTTTGATATGGTTTGGTTGTAACTTACCTTTCTGGTGGTTCTTCCTGCAAATGGCTGGCCTGACCTCCGGCATGTGATCCAGGGGGATTTTCATAGAGCAGTTGATGGTTCCCAGGGAGTAGGGGTCAAACGGGTCCCCGCATCTGGGGTCGTAAGCACTGTTGCATTGGTAACAGGTGATGGACAGAGCTGCAATAAGAGAATACAGTATTGTTAGTTGGTGCTATGCATCAGTTATTGGTGCTACAACATAACTAACTAACCAACCAACCATCACGCCGTTTCGTCGCAGGGGTAGGCAGAAAGGACGGACCGACAAACAACTCTGTCTTGGCACACACTCCTTGCCAGATTCATATATCGTATCATACATACTCTTCTACCTTAATATGGCCCGACTCAACTATTTGATTCACTTGATCGTGCCATGTCTTTCTCGGGCGTCCCCAACTTCTTCTACCATTCACATTCGCGTCACATATTCACTCTACAATGCCCAAACCATCTAAGCGTCCCTTTCTTAATCTTAATCATTACGCTTGCATCAGCCTTTCATTCTTTGCGGATCTCCACGTTTTACCACACATACGCCTCAGGGATCTCATTTCCACAGCATTCAGTCTACTTTCGTCCTTCCTCTGCCAGTTCCATGCCTCACTTCCATACATACATCAGGGTAGGTACCAACACTCCATTGTGGACTGCTAGCTTCGCTTCTTTGGACATTTTTTGCTAGCGCCAACCGCGTTCAGCTCTCCATTAATGGAGTTACCTTCTTTCAATATCTCTATCAGCGTTCCCAACTCTCGTAAACATACTTCCCAAATACACAAACTCATCCACTTGCTCCAAGTATTTCTCATTCACGACTATATTGCACTCTGTTTTCGTACTCTCTCTTTCAAACTGACTCACTTACTTACATTCATCATTAACTCATTCTTCATACATACTTCGTTCGTCCTAGACACGATAGACTGTAGATTTTCCATATAGTTAGCAATCATCACTGCATCAGCAACATACAACAGGCAACATACTTTCAGATTACTCAAATTCGCGCCCAATCCACCACTTTCAATTCTTGCATACAATTGCTAATTAATAGGCCTGGTATATCAGTCAATAATTCTGTCCATATCCTCGCTATGTAAGACATTCCTCGCTTAAATTTAATCGAGCTAAATCTGCTGCTCAAGACTTTACAAGCCACAAAATAGTTCATTTTTTAGACGCCGAGGCGCTAGCAATCACATATCGAATCTGACATTTTTACGTAAATAATTTAATACTTCTATATCATCGAAATTTACGAGTATATAAGGGATTTTAAAAGTTTAAACATCAGGACAGTTAGTTTTCAGGGGTTAATTTCATGAATAGTGCGAGACTCCGGCAAAACAAATACTATTTAAAATTAGTCTCTTCGCATATAACACCATGCTGATTGAAGTAGGGAACTTTATCAAAAATCAACTTGTAATAAATCAACCCGTCTAAAAATATTTTAAATTCATGAATAAACTGTCGTCATTAACATTTTAAAAAATCGAGCCGATCTCTCGATCACAGTAGAAAGCATAGATATACCACTCACGTAGACAGTCGTTTGGTTTTACAAAAAAGAAAAAGAAGACGTGTTTCTTTTTAAGAAAAAAGAAACACGTTCCGCTACTAGAACCATTAACAATCCGTGTAGTATTGGTTTTGTCTGGGCTTGCGACCTATATCCGGATTATGTTTCAAGCCGCGCTAAGCTCGACATTTCAACCAAGCCAAGCTTAAAATCAACTGAATTACCGGACCATAGAACGTCGAATCGTTAGCGTCAGCAATATGAAATAGGAATAGTTTATTTTCACAATCCGTTGACACCGTCAAAAATGTGTGGAAGATTTAAATTTTATTTTTCTAATTCTGATAATAGCAGTAAAACGTCTATTTTTTTCTCATTGTTAAAATAAGTCTAAAGGCTGAGTATTTAAAAGCGTTCTCCCGGTAAGACAGAGATCGTGGGCTCGATTCCCTGTTGCGACCGTTACATTTGCATTATACGTGTCTTGTTTCATATTTATTACTATTTTAATTATTATTCTATTTTCAGGATGACGTAAGAATGAAAAACTTCTCGACTACGTAGGAAAATGGTTTTTCTTTTGTAAATAATGAAATAGAAAGTTGTACAACTGGAAGATGGCAATTATAATATAATAGATGGCATTTTTCCGCTTCCTGACGCCTAAAACAAATAGGCTTCAGTTTGCGGAAATCGGATGACTTTCTTAATGCATTCTGGTAAAGTGGTTTTTGCAATCCGGAAGTAGACGGAGAGGAAAAAAGAATTAATTATGTCTCAGATGCAACGGAACTTTAATGGAAGATGTTCATTTAAAAGTAAGTGTCGCCCTGTGTTTAAAAAAAAAAAATTATTGAAGTTTTCAAACAGCATCCAAGATAAGAAAATTTAAAAACTATACTCAATTTTCCGAAAACTTTTTCGAACTATTTCTTCCAATTTTCTCTTAAGAATTTTTTTTTCAGAATTTCTCCAAAAAAATTCACACAATAATCAAAGATATAAATGTATTTATTATAATTTCCCGACCCATTTTCCGAACATTTTTCTGAAAATAAAATTCTTCCAATCCGGAAAATTACCAAACGTCATATAATATCAAAAAGGTAATGTTTTTATAAAAAAATCCCGTTTCAGTTTCCAAAATCCATATGATATCAAAAATATTTGATTAAATTTTTAAAATTTACCAATTTTTTTTTGTAACAAATAGTAATAATGATATTCTCACTGGGATCTCCCGTGATGAGGATTTCATTTACATATTATTAAAATTTAGTAGTATGGATATTATAAAGTATTATAATTATCATAAATATATTCAATGTTGTTTTCTTAAATAATTATAATGGTTTTTTTTTATATATTCAATAATATTGTTATTGGGTTTATAAAAACAGTTTATTTTTAAACAAGTTCTGCTGTGTAATTATTACTACGCGTGACAGCTGTTTCGCCCTCTGAAGGCATTATCAAACTGTCAACAAACAGCTTGATAATGAATTTGATTATTGAATATAAAAAAAATTAAAATTAAAATGGAGTTCTACAAATTAAACTTAATTACAATAAATTATAATGGTGATTTTCTTTTGTTCAGTTGAGTGGTTTCAGTTTGAGTCTGTATTTGGTGTTAGTATATTATCTATTTCTGATCTCCCTATGTTAAGTATCCAGTTTGATTTTTTTTTATTTTAGATTATAATTTTCAAATGTTGTTGTGAGTTCTTGAAGTTTTGAAATCATAAGTGGAGCGTAAAAGTAACTGAATGAAATACACAGAAACTTGTACAAATTTGACAAAAATGACCAACGGCAAAATATTAATTTTTAATCAAAATTTACCATAGTAAATTTCCGTCGCACACAATTTAAACCGTCGCGACATTACGCAATATTGGCGTTTGTACCTAATACCTATTTGTGACCTACATTATTCGCTTGCGCAGAAAGTAATGATTGCGTTTGACCTATTTTTGTATGCTATAAAAATTACGGTCTTATTGTCTAGTAGGTACATTTACGTATTCATATTTCTCTACATAGCAGATTGGGCGATTGTCGTATTATGTAATTGATGGTGATTTTAGCAAAAGCGCTAATACTAAGACATTCTGATTGGAATTAATATCATTCCCATCCTTTGACAATAGAAACATTGGAAGATATGGCATTAAAGCGGCCAATTGTCGCCGAGCTACGAACGAACTTAAGACGAGACAATACTCTAAAATCAGAAAGTTTATTTTTATTGCGCTCCAAATGAAATCAATAGTCTCAAGATCCGTATAATATCCGTGTCTAGAAGCAATAACTCGTTGGATGTCTTCAAACAAGCTGAAGCTCAATCCATCTAAGACTGAGTTTCTCTGGGCAGCCACAAACAAACGTCAACATATCATAGACGATTCACCTATTACTATTTCTGGCAGCGTTATCATCCCAAAAACAACAGTCAAACTTCTCGGTGTCAATTTAGATTCAGACTTTTCGTTTAGAAGTCAAATAAATAGGACTGTAAACACCGGTTTTTCTCATCTAAGACAACTCAAGTCTGTCCGAAGAAACCTTCCTACAGAAGCAACAAAACTACTTATCAACTCCTACGTGGTATCACGTCTCGATTACTGCAACGGCATTTATGCCAGCCTTCCAAAATATCAAATTGAAAAACTTCAATCAGTGTTTAATGCAGCAGCACGGCTCATAACCGGGGTTTCAAAATATTCGCACATTTCAGAACACCTTCGTAACCTTCACTGGGTCAAGTGCCCTGAAAGAATCCAGTACAAACTGTGCTGGATGGTGTTTAAATCCATCAATGAAATGGCCCCACCCTACATCTCTGAACTATGCGTCCCGGAAAACACTTGTCTGAGGCAGTCAACTCTTAGATCAGCAACATCATCAGCTGTAGGCAGACTGATAGAACCTAAGCGCAAGCCAAATACTAAGTTTGGTGATCGCGCTTTCGGAGTATCTGGGCCGAAGGCTTGGAATAAACTCCCTCCAGAACTAAGATCCATAACAAGTCCAACAGAATTCAGGTCTAAACTAAAAACTTACCTTTTTAAGCTGTCGTACCCTTAAATTAAATATACCATTCCTTAAATTAAATATACCATTTCTAAGAGAAAGTCCAGTTATATTCAATTTTTCAATTAAGTCCTAAATCCTGTATCTGAATTTCGCCAATAAACAATTAGATAATGTTAATTAAGTGTTAATCTCAAGTGACCTACCAGGTAAGTATTGTACTGTATATTTTCTCCATAAATAATTAAGTAATAACATAGATCACTGTAGAAATGTATTATAAGTTTGTACAGCGCCCTTGAGGTGATTTTGCACAAAAACGACCTAGTAAGGTCAACATTATGTGTCAATGCGATTTGCAGTAGTGTAGCTGAACGATGTTGGCAACACACGTTGTGATCGCGGTTTCATAATAATGTTATTGTGTCAAGAAGTGCAGCGTTTGATGCGTGCTTCTAATGCTTGCATTGTTTTTTATTTAAATCACTTTTTAAATCCTGCCAAAGTTTGGTCAGAATATACAATACAAAATTATATGCATGAAACAACATAATTTTGAACCGATTGATCATAAAACAATATTCTTCGTTTGTAAGTTTATAAATATAAAGAACAATTTTTTTTTACTTTTCATTTTTGCGGCAGTTAAATAGTCTCAAAAAATTTTTGGGACTGAGACTACCACCCTTCACACATTTCAAAATATATTAAACAGCTCTTATTAAAGCTCTTGCGAAAGATTTTTCAAATTTGACTTGAAAATTCCAACTTCGGACTCGATTTACTGTGATGTAGATTCACCAGTTTGACACCGTGTATGGATGAAGAAACTGACAACAGGCTTTGAGAATTTCCGAATGATAAAAATTGACTGTGTATAAGAAATTATATATTCTTGAATGATATTACATATTTATATGTGAGAGTGACATTCTCAACGGAAAAACATCGTTTATTAGGATGAGATTACGTGGCTGTGAGAATGTAATATTATTATTAATTGTGAATGAAGTCGGTACTCCTCTTTAGATCATGCACGAGATGATGCATCTAATGAAATAGTTCACAAACCACTTGCCCCAATCAAGGACAGTTATGTCGTATAGTTTAATACAACTCAATTTGATATTGACAATTGACGTTGCATGCAGTGACAACCCAATACTTGACATGTTATTATTAAGATAAATGTACATTGTACACCGCACAAGTAAGGCATGATATGCCTAAATAGTAATGGCTTAATTTAACAAAAATACAGGGGTCAGGTTACTTTATAGAAATGGAAAACTTGGAGGCACTAGAGTTACGAAAAGCCAAAAAAATTATCAACAATTAAATTGACTTAAATAAAAGCCCGATATTTAGGTTGATCCCTATTGACAAAGACCACTCTTTTTCCAGCCCTCTACCCGCTTCCTTTTGTTTGTGTATATTGATAATACATGTTACTTGTAGATTTTAGATTTGAATAAAGTACCTATTTTAGACCCCTGAAGGAGCTACGATTGTAGCGAAATCCGGTCAGCATTAAGAAGAAACTACAAGCCAAAAATGTGTTTATTCTTGGTTTACCTTATATAGTAGGTAATAGGCATTAAAATCGCTTCACAAAAGGAGTCTAGAAACGTTCGAATTCAAGCAAAAAACTGTTTTTTATTTATTTTGTAAATAATTTTATAAGAATGCAAAAAAGTTAATCAAGTGAAACTGTCAAATATAATCTTAGCTATAATACTGTATTTTTTAAAGTTTTGTTTTCTTTATGCGTTCATACATTTCTATTGAAAAAATATTTTTTTTAGTAGTTTGCATTTATATTTTTTATTGAAAAATTTATTTTTTTATTTGTATTCTACTCAACCGAAGCGATAGGAAAACCTTCAATTTATCTAAAGCATATTTTTTTGGTATTCATAATGTCCACCAATTCGTTATAAAGATTAATCAAAATAGTGATTTGGGATTAAGCTTCGTCTTAAATATAAAATATAAAAGTTGTACAAGTTATTGTTTTATTTTATCACTTATTAAATACAAAAAATGTTAACCTTATGACAATTTAATTCAAAATTATTGCATTTAGTTCATCATCAGGGGGCAATCAGTACAATCTGATGCTCAATCTCTGGTATTGAATAGACTGCAGTTTTGTTACATAACTGCAACGTGCACCATGTGACCCAAATTTTCCTGCAGTAGGTAGTTGGGTAAATATACTACCTATATAATAACGTTATATGTAGTGCCTAGATAGGTACCTACCAGCTACCAGGCGAAGGGAAGGTAGTTTGAACGGTACCTTTTGGAATTTTGCCAAACGATCTTATCGTGGATTTTTGGGGGAAGCCAGTGACGTCATACACATGGGTTTTTGGAAATCCTTGGTTCAAAATTAACGACCCTCCACATTGGCGACTAAATTCTTGAAGACGTCCTGACAGAAGATACGAGAGGCAGGACTACGATCATGTTATATTGCGGTGAAATAAGAATACGATTATAATTGTATTGAGTTTAATAAATAAACCATTCTTATTGACAATCGTTTAACAAGTGCTTGACAGGAACAAGTTCAGAAGCAAAGGCGATTAGTTTATAATACTTTAGTGTTTTTTTATAAGTTAAAAAATAAAATGTTAGCTGACTGTATGTCAAAGAATGTTAGAATTAATAGTACAGTTCATTTATATCCTACGAGAAACTGCAACGCTTTTATGCTTCCTAAAACGCATTTATCGGGAACACAAAACAATATTTATTATAAAGGTTTTAAAATGTTCAATGAACTCCCGGTATTTGTTAAGGAAGCTAAAAGTCTTGCAGTTTTTCGTGGATTATGTCTCAATTTTGTGAAGTACAAATTTTAGTATGTAAGTAGTAAATAATATTGTAGTAGTCATAGAAAATGATATATTAGGTATAAGATGTAAAATTTCATAACTTTTAAAATATACATTAAAAAAAAGACAATCTGGGCATAGATAATAGATAAAGATAATATGTGGGCAGTGTTACTATATCCAACATCCCTCTTTTCGTCTCCCTATTTTCTGACGAGAAGCAGGACTCTCGACTAGCAATCCGGGGGTCGCTGGTTCAAATCCCGAATGCGCAAATACATTTTATTTGATTTTTTCATTTATTAGATAAGTACATGTTGGGGCAAAAGTAATCACCCTATTGGAAAACTCTATAACTTTTGCAAATGACGCAAAATGTCAATTTGGTTTTGACATTTGTAAAGTAAACACACGCAGAATACAAATCAACAAGACATAAATCGGTAATGGATTAAATAAACAAATTTCACAAGCAGTACCAAAGTTTATCATTAAAAAAAAAAATTACAGCTAAAGAACATCGAGTGATTACTTTTGCCGCATCCTTACAATCTTGTGCATCTTTCAATACATTATTTCATAATCTGGGCCTTACTGGGAGCTGAGGCCCTTAATTTGTGACATTTTACAATTTAATCATTTAAGTCCATATTTATTCCAGAGTTGGAGATGCTTTCAACATCGCCCTGGTGTAAGACCACAGACTTAGATTCAGAATTTAAAAGTTGCTTGAAATGGGTTTAGCCGTGTTTGGTGATCAGATGGAACGAACGGCGACCCGCGTCATTGTGACCGGAATAATAATTGGATCCAAGATTTCGTCACGGCCGTACGGACACCATGTGACAGGATAATTCATACTTAGGATACAAAATCAGTCGATAAACAGCGAAAAGAACAACAGTTTATAATGAACACAGAATAGAAACGGGTTAGAATTAGAACAAGTGGAAAATACTCTCAGTATCGCCCTGGTACATTCAGAATTGAATATTCGCTTGAAATGGTTTTAGCTGTGTTTGGTGACCAGATCTAAATATATACCAGACTCTTTCTCATCTTCTTCCCCTTTCCTCTACCTTCAGCCTCACAACATACCCCAATTGGGGATTGCATAATCTCACTGGGGCAAGGTTGTTGGGAGCAGTTGGGACTCTTGTGTGATATTCACATAATAAATATAAAAGTATTGGAAAATCTGCGATTCTTTCGAAGATTCTTCATATTACAATCTATTCGTAATTTAGGTACTAAAAGTTTATCAGGAAACCCGTTAAGTCATTCGGAACGCTGTAATCATATTTCAACCGGAATTACCAATAATTTAAAGATTCATTAATTATTGATTAGCAATAGTCGTTTTTCTCGAAATAAACGAAAATATCAACGGAACTGAATTAATTTCACGCCTACGTATACTTTGTCTTGGGAATTAATGAAATAATTCTGTTTCGACGAATAAACAAAGATCAACTCTGGAAGCCTCGTGTTACGATGACGCCATTAAAACATTAATTAATTTGTTAAAATTACCAAATCACTTCTTCTGCAAGAAAAGTCAGTTATATCAAGTGATTTCATTAAATTATCATAATTAATTTGTTCAATGAATATGGAAAGTTTGAAATTGATGACCTCCTCACTGAAACTTAGCATAATTTTTTGCAATCCTATGTGAAAGCTTAATATATTGGTGACGCATGTTATTTGCAGATTTTAGTATTGTACTGCCCTGAAGAAGCTAAATTGTAGCGAAATACATTTGGCATAAAGTATAAAAATGTATCTGCTTCGTATGAACAAAAATGTTAAATTTTGCTTTAAAATTTTACACCCAAAGTGCTTCAAAACAATGGCAATCATTAAAACTAACAATGTATTGGAAAAAATCTCTAAAATAGGAATACAATCCCTTTTGGTTTATTAATAAAAGTATTTGAAAAGGAAAATCAATTATTTACAGGCGATTGACGCTCCGTGATATAGGCAAACTTCATAGCATTTGATCACACCATTTATTAAATTAAGGTTTGTAACTTGTGACCATACACATCATCAAAAATATTTATTTTGGTATTGCGTGTGTTCTGCTTTCTGGTTCAATGAACTCTGGAACTGGTTTGGTGGAAATGGTTTTAATTGTGTTTTCTGAGCAGATCAGAACAGTCAGGTAATTCCTAACCTTCCTCCTCCTAATCTCCTCCCCCTTCCGACTCTTTCCAGCCCCACAACAAAGAGAAAAATACTATTAAAATTACCATAGAATTAAATTATCGGTTAAAAGCGTGATTGCATGCCTTAAGAATGATTAACAGGTTTCCTGATACACTTTGAGTAAATTACGAAGATGTTATCATGGTGTCCATGCAAATTCGAATATTATTGCATTACAACAAATTATTTGTATTGTCATGACATATTATCGATAAAACATTCATAATTAATGTTTTATTAAAAAGACCTTTTAATTTATCGTTTTATCGAATTTTCTCTGCGTGGGGATGACTTAGTTAGACTCGCTCTTTACAGTTACTTTTGTGCAATAGTCACATTGAGAAAAAAAAACATTACGTTTTTATTTAGGCAGTTTTCCATCCCTAGTTTTAACCTTTCTATCTCCCAAACCCCAAGTATTTGAATGTCACTCCCATTAACACACGACATAAAAATATCATTGAATGCGTCTACAAAATAATATTTTTAGAACTAACACATATTTTCCCGTGTGAAAATCAGCGTTCTATCAGTGAACTCTGGAAAATGGCGTGAAAATTTAATAAAATTGTTTTTTCCTGTATATTTTAGGGTCAATGTAACAGCTCAATACATCATTTAAATGATAAGTTCTGGTGCATTAAAATATTTGTTTAATTTTGGAACAAACCACTAAAAAATGTGGTGAAAATTCAATTGATAATTGACTGTGGATGTGAAAAGCTTACTAATAGAATCTGATATAAAATGGTTCATGGAAAGATAAACATTGAATTTAATTATTGAAGACAATATAACCGATTCCTAAACGAAAATAAATATAAGATATGTTTATTTAAAAGACAATGTCTAGATTGTATTTAGTTCGGGTTGAATCTTGCGATCATACATAAAAAAATGTGCGGTGAGAAAAATGAAGACAATGTTAATAGTTCTTATTCAAAGTATAATACAGTTAAATATGACCGAAGGAGATAGGGTCCCATTAGCTCAGTTGGTAGAGCGGTGCCTCGGCAAAGCAAGGGTCCTGGGTTCGAGTCCTAGATGTGATCGTATCTTTTTCTGATTTTTCTGTTTCAGATTTTCATTTAGGAATCGCTAATATACTGTCTTCAATAATTAAATATTACAATTTGAGGTTTTACTCATTAACTTATTCCAATTAATATTATCTGTAATATAAACGTGAATATTTCCTACCGAATTTTTGAATTTTATTAAATTTAAAGGTATTTAAATTTTTTATATATTTCTACATTTTGAAAATGTCGTAAAAACAAACACCATTTTATAAATTAGATTAAATTACCTTTTATGATAATATGTTAATATTTCAATGAAATTGCAATATTTTAATTTCAAACAAAGCTTATCACAAACATTTTAAATTAAAACGTCGAAAAATTTCAGAATTAAAAATTCCGTTTAGTCCAAGTCAAGAAAATTGTTACTTCAATTTTATCTCGTTCATACAATTAAAAATTATGATTGTAATATCCAGATTATAACCAAAAAAAAACAGACATTTTGGATTCATTTTGGTACAATATTAACATATATTTATTTTATTTATTTGTACATACAATTGCAAAATGTAATTTTAATTAAATTCTCATAAAATTCACGCGACAACAGATAATAAAAAAATAATATGAAACATGAAACTAAATTAAAACTGAAAAATAACACAAATAATAGTAGGTATATATATTAAATTGTACCAATATAATGGTAAATTGGTCATTATAATCGAAATTATGAACAAAAAACATTATTTGAATCACAAATCTCAAACAACTAATCACATTACTCATTTTGACGGGAAAATGCGCCAGTCTGCCAAAATACAATTTTGTGAGACAAGTTTTTTGTAATAATTTAAAATAGAAATTGTACAACATCTAACAAAAACACCATTGTAAAGTATTTTTTTTAGTAAGGGTGTTATTGCTTAAGAAAAACAGCTTTTGAAAAAATGAATATCTTCTTCCAGTATCAAATTTCTGCTGTAAGGGTTTTACAAAGATGTGGTTTTTCAAAATCAAATATAGACAGTGTGACCTTTCTCCTGTTTTGAAGATCAAGTGAGGAAAATATTATTGATCTCCGAACAAAATTTTACATTTCTTTGGCGTTGCCCGGACCTCAGTTTTAGACAGCAATTTTACTCTTATTTTGAACGTCAAGTGTGCCAAATTTCATCAAGATGTATAAAAAATCCGCTTTAAGGGGTGGGAAGAGGAGAGGGGGTTGGTTTTCACCTTCCTCTTGTTTTGAAGGTCAAGTGTGTAAAATATCACAATCTCCGAACAAAACTGTACACAACAAACCTACATGTCATACCGAAACACTCCTCTTAATATACAGAGAGATAAATAGATGGATAATATTATAAAGATAACAGGTGTATTGATAATGACTTATTTAAAAAAATATTTATTAATATTAGAAAAATGACAAAAAAGATTCAGAAAACAAAAATAAATATTAATATTATGTATAATATATTTTATTTTTTATCTTCCAAAAGGCTATTTTATACTTATGAGAGATAAGGCTCTAAAGTCACTTTTTATTTCAAGTTTAAAAATGGTTATTTTTGTTCTTAATACTTGATCTTCATTGTTGTTATTATTTAAAGTTACGAATCTTTTGCGCGGTTTTGTTAGCCATTTAATAAATAAAGATTCTAAATTTTTAAATTGGAAATTCATATGTCATACGGCATATATTCTGGTCTAGTAATGTGTAATTTCTATCACCTAAGAAATTCTAAAAAAAGTACTATAGGATTCATATGTCTTATACTGATTTATAAATGTGGAAATTCTAACTATACAATTGTAAATGTTCTCCAAAATGCCCTGGAAAGAATCTCAGACTTGTGATGTCCCGAAAGAAACCATTCATCTGTTCTGATTGCAATTACTAATGTTATCCAAATTGACCCTGGTAATAAATTACATCTTTGCGATTCTTTCAAGGATAAAGAAACCATCCTGTCACTTCGAATGCAATCAACAATGTTCTCAAATTTTGTTTTGACAGCATCGCCATTCCATTGTAAGAATATTATTTACTAAATACACAATTTAGCTGTCCTGAAACGGGAATCCTTCCCAATTGGACAGACAAAGTTTCATTTTGTTTGTATTGTTTGTAATTTATATATACAGGGTTTTCCAATAAGAGGTGTTATTTTGAATAGCCCGCTGTTTCGGTAGATGTTACTTTTGAAGCTGTCATTTCTATTGTCATTTGCTGACATTTGACAAGTAGAAACTACGCCATTGATAAAAATGGAACGATACACGCTTCAACAACGCATTGAAATTATTAAAATTCACTTGAGTGAATCAAATGCAAATCATCTTGAGTGATGAGGCCCATTTCCACCTCGGTGGCTTCGTCAACAAGTAAAATTGTCGAATCTGGGGCTCGGAAAACCCAAGATTTATTGTTGAAAAGCCTCTCTATTCTCAAAGTGTGACTGTTTGGTGCGGTTTATGGTCCGGCGAAGTCATTGGACCTTACTTTTTCGAAAATGAGGCTGGAGCAACAGTTACGGTGAATGGATTGCGCTATCGAGAGATGATTAATGATTTTTTATGGCCGGAATTGGATGGTATTGATCTGGACAACGTTTACTTTCAACAAGACGTGCTACGTGCTACGTGCCACACAAGCAACGAAACCATCGATGTTTTACGATTGAATATCAAAATAACACCTCTTATTGGAAAATCCTGTATAAAATAAATAAATAATAGTTTTGAATTTTTTAATTAATTAATCATATAGTGAAGTTTCTCGGTACGAGCGTAAAACACAATAGGTACCTACCTACAAAAGTTCGCATTTAAATCTTTGATGTGTTTTCTCTCCAAAGAAAAAAACTATCAATCTTTGATATGAAAAAGTTATTACTATAATGAGTCCTATTTTATTTCTATCAAATTGAGAATTGTAAGTCACGCAAGAATATTAACGAAACGCCCTTAACACGAAATTAGTTCCTTCAACTTTAGTGGGGACATTTCGCACACGTTTGTAACCAAAAGGTAAGGTTAGTTTAATATATTAATAGTAGTTACTACCCGAGAAGTTACTTTTATTGCGAAATTTTTCGTAGTATTTTTATTAAAAAAATAAATTGTATTAACTCCTCACAGAAGTGCTATATCTGGGGATGCTGTGTAGAGGATCTTACAATCGAGTATTGGTACCTGCCCTGATGTATGGCATTTAGACATGGAACTGGCATAGGAAGGATAAAAGTAGACTGAATGCTGAAGAAATGAGATCCCTGAGGCGTATCTATGTGTGGTAAAACCATGTATGATCATGTGAGAAATGTGGAGATTCGCAAACAATGCAAGGCTGATTTAAGCGTAATGAGGAAGATTTACAAAGGGACGTTTAGATGATTTGGGCATGTAGAGCGAATGGCGAAGAAAGGAGTGTATGGATAATATATGACGCAAATGTGAATGGTAGCAGAAGTTGGGAACGCCTGAGGAAGACATAGCGCGATCAAGTAAATTAGATACTTGAGTCGGGCCATGTCAAGAGTCAGAATAATATGAGAGTATGTATGATTGTGAATGAGGCAAGGAGTGTGTTTCAAGACCGAGTTGTTTGGCGGTCCGTCCTCTCTGCCTACTCCTGAGAAACGGCGTGATGTTTAGTTACTTAGTTAGGAAGGAGTGAAGTCCAGTGAAGTGAAGGAGGGAAGAAACACAAAGACCAGCAAATCGTTCCACATCAGGGCTGTTGAACTCAAGGAAGAGTCGTAGAAGCGACCCGTTCCCAGGTGATAAATGTCAACCATGTACATATATGTTGGGCGCGAGAAAAATGATATTATTAAAAATATGACTGCACGACCATTTCCTAATAAAATATTAGTCATTCAAAATATATCTGAACACGAATTCACGCAGGTGGCCTTATAATACGTGTTCCGACTTCCCCATAACATATTCGTGTTTTACTGATAGTTTGTTATGAAACCTGTTAATTCATTCGTTAAAGGTCTGCAGTCCAGTTTTTAACAGGAAAACGAATAATTTGACCAAATTTTTAATAAATTAACAATATTTCATATCAGTAAGTTTTCTCCGTGTAGAACAAGGACAGCATACATATCTGACGCCTGTGATCTAAAGATTCCAATCCGCTTTTCCGATATTCTAGGGCCCCAGACCAGAGGTGGTTGCCAAATTCAACAGTGGGGCGCACTTGCGATTTGTACAGGGTAAACAGTTGTGTACTATTATAGTACAGTACACCCAGCTTCTGAGAGGATAACTTGACTCTGGCTTCCTTCAACTTCTAGTTGCCAGTGGCCATAGATGACGGGTTTGGGAAAGATGTGACACTTATCCAGTATTACTAAATTTTTAAACGATCCAGGTGCAATGATAGCCATGTTTGAAGGCATTATAAGGAACAAAGCTTGAGTGTACTAGTGGTGTATGGCATTTGCATCAAACTAAATACATAAATACGATTGAACAAACCCAGAAAAAAATCCTTAGGTATATCTATATGCAGCCGCATGGAACTTATCCGAGGTTCATGCACCATATGAAAATGCTTGAAACAACGAATATATAGCTTCTTATATCATAGTATTAAACTCTACAGTAAAATACCACTCTCACTCAAAAACCGCAACATTATAATATTTAAATCTCAAATAAAAAGCTGGATACTTAATATAGGGAGATCTGAAATAGAAAATATACTGATATCAAACACAGACTAAAACCGAATCTACTAAAAGAAACCGTACAAAAAAACACTATCTTACTTATTTTAAAATTATTAAAAAAATATATATATACTACAAGATATATGTTTATAATTAAATTCATATGTTACATTGTTGTAATATTAATTTCTTATAATTAAATTATAATAATATGTAAATGAAATCCTCAGCACGGGAAATCCCAGTGAGGATATCATTATCTCTATATGTTACTAAGAAAAGAAGACAATAAATCATCATTATTATTATTATTATTATTATTTAGCCTAGAAACCAGGCGCTAAAGTATGCACAAATTGCAATACTTAGTCAAACATTATAGTGCATAGGTAACCATTCTTTTTACGTAGAACGTAACCTTGTTCAAGATACCATATGGCAGAACAGATTTTCTAGCATAGCATGGCAAGACAAGGGTAATAGTGCTATGAAATTAAATTTCTAAAACAATCTGTAGATGTATTTAGTTATTCTTTAAATAACCTTTAAACTTTTCGGACATACACGAATCTTCCCAAATCTTAATAATAATAATAATTAGATAATTCATATAGCGACGTTTTAGTGAAAAATCACCTCATGAGAAAATGCGTACTGTAGACGGATGATTAATCTGTAATACAATAATAAAAAAGGAAATGTACCTTGAAATACAAGATGCCAATATCAATAAAGCAAAATCGACCAACCACTCTCAAACACTTTCGGAGTTCCCCAAGGAAGTGTCCTGGACCCTGTTTGGCAATTCAATATATTGATGGTGCCTATTAAAGTAATTGATTTATCGCATGTAAGCTAATTGTGGTAAATTGTAAAGGTAAGGTATTTGGTGATTTTGGTAATTTCTATAAGATTACGAATAAAAAATATAAAAATTCTGGCCAAAACCTATTTCTTCTAATGACAAAATATTTTGTATGAAATGAACTTTCCGTGGCCAGCTATTTATAAATAGACTGGACTTCTTGCGACTAGTTACGTTACGTGAAAGGGCCATAGAAACATTAAAACCTTAGCACGAGTTTTCTAGAACCTATACTAAAGTTCCATGACAAAACAGAATAGTGACAAAACAGAACAGTAACAAAACAGAACAATGACAAAACAGAACAATTATAAAACAGAACAACCAGAAGTGGTAAAACAGTACGGTGGCGAAACAAAACAGAACCGTGCCAAAAAAACAAGAAAAGTGTTAAAAAAAGAACAAACAACCAACGTAACTTGAAATAACCGTACCTAACGCAACCTAACCTAACAATACTTATTATTATCTGTTTTATCCGGTTGTTCTATATAGTGTTATAAGCAACTATTTTCATTTCACGGCGTCATTACAATCCATAGTTATCCAATTCACTTCGAAAAAACAAGATGCCTTTTTGGACAAAAGAATTTTTTTTTTTTAAAGAAAGACAAACATTCCCGGGTTACGAATAACCTGAAAATATTTTAAAATCTCCTACTACCACCACAGTAAGCTGAAAATGTTGCTTGTGTTGTGATGGAGGACTTAGCCAGCCGAGGAATTGAACACACTACGCCTGGGTGGGACCTAAGCGCGATGTCAACTCGGCCACTGACCACTGATTCAATAGTTCAATCAGAAAAAAGTTAGAAAAAGATTAAATAATTACTGAGAAGAAATCAGGTATTAATTTGTACAGAACAATTTATTAGTCGATGAATTCTTCGTGTAAAGTGATTATTATTTTAACAATAAAGTGTTTTTAATGCTTTTGATTTCGGGCAATAAACCTTATTCTACTAACGTGTTTCATACATTGAATATATGTTTTTAATATTAGAAGGGGGTTAATTATAAAATTGATTTCGGAATACTTAAAAGTTCCATCTAAACTAATCTAAAAGTGATTGAATACATCAAGTTATGTTAGGTTACATTTTGAAAAGGATACCGGATAATAAGTACTTACAACCAAACCTAACATTACATAATCTTTTCAAATGAAAGTAGCTTATGTAATGTTAGGTTTTGCAATTTTCGGTAGCTAGCTTTTTATAAATAGACTATTTTTTAACGTAAAGGAGTCTTAGAAACATTAAAACTTTAGTAGAAATTCTCATTCACCGTATGATCCCAGGTTTGGTACTGTCCAAACTCCATTGGGTCTTTCTAAATGAGACATCTGAGACCAAAAGTTTATTTCTTAAGCTTTCAGTTTCCACTTAAAATTTGCACAGTGAATTTTCCACTACATTAAATCATATTTTTTTTAATTCAAATTATTTTACGTCAGATTAATCATGAATTAACATTTACATAACAAAATTTCTTATTTTAACATTCTTAACATAAAGTTAATTAAAGAGTAGATAATTAAAAATATCCACTGTTTTAGAAATATCATTCAATAGCAACATTCTTCTTGTCGTGTTATGCTCGAGTATCGTACTAGAGTATCTGTTCTGCCATGTGGTATCTTAAACAAGTCGTGGCAATGACTGCGGCTGGAGTTTTCAGGCACGTATAAGAAGAATTGATTATCAGTAGAGTTATATAGTAGATATTAAAACAGAGAATTGCAATTGTAATGTCAATAATTTGGTACAACTATATCAAAAGTTATACACGCAAACACATTTTTTTCTCTTTATCGTGTCATGTTGTTTTTTACATCCTTATCATGCATACAATTTTATTATTTATTTATTTATTGGATGATTTGTATAGCGCCGCTTTTGTGAGATATCACCTCAGGGGCGCTTTACAGTTAATGCAGATATTACAAAAAAAGTATAAATATTACAAATTGAAATTCAAATTAAGTTAAATAAAATGAAGTACAGAAACAGGTGACACGAAGATGGAGAATCTGCTGCAAGAATCCTAGGTGGTGAGGAAACTGGACCAGCTGCTGCAGCGAGAGAGTGCACCGCGTCCACCAACAGTGCCAGCACGAGGTTCGTCATCCGTCCAGGTATGTGTCTTCTGCTAATAGAGCGCTGACACAATGTCCTCTCATGGATTCCAGACCTTGGCAGCACCGCTGTGACGTTCGGCAAGTCCATCTCCTTGTACACCTGTTTCTGGTGATTATGTTAGTGGTGCATTGTCTCGCAATAAAAGGCGACGGACGGGATAATAAATTACCCTGGGCACTTGTTAGGGCTTTCAGAGTTTCCAAGAATACTATCTTTGTTTCATATGTGTAGTTGTGTGCCTTTTTTATAGTAAATTAGATAATCTTTCTTTAAAGCAGTTTTCTAAAGCAGAAAAAACTCTCAAACAATTAACTTTGAAGTCATAATATCCTCGATATTAGTGTATGAGCTCACCCATAGATGTTACTAGATTAGTCTATTAGGTTTCCCATAGATGGCGATAATAGGATAATAAATTAGGTGAGGACCTCTAGGTAGGAGTCCATTGTGAATCTATCCAACAAATGTCCAAGTGTTGTGTTGAAGCCAACATCCACAAAATAAAATAAAAGGCACTTTTTGGCCATGTTTTTTTCTAGCATAAATCAAAACAGGCGAATGGTGTTAAGCGGGAATTTAAACCTTATCGCCATCTACGGAAGGGTTGTTATTGATAGCGGCTCAATTTAAAATATTACACGACGTAGTGCATCGCCTTAAGTTTTTATGTTCCAATAAATATATATGTTATTTTTTAAAGATAATATTTATACATTTGTTATGCCGAAAAGTTAATAAGAAAAAAACGCTAATTATTAAAAACACGTTTTGTTCTGTTATTTAATATTTTAAAGGCATGAAAAATTCACAGTGTATCTTTAAATGCAACTAAAGCATTTGTCGAAAGATTTTTGCTCTATTTCAAACGAGTCGTGTTTTATTGAATATTTTCATCAGTTTCGCTTAATTATTTATATCAGCGCGCTCCCTCTAACATTCATATTTACATATCTCCCTTTTAAACCATATTTGAACGCTTACTACGGGGTCTTAAATGTATAAATTAAGTTGTACAGCGCACTAGGGGTGATTTTCACACGAAAGATTAAAAAAATATTATTATTATTAGAAAAGTGTCTATAAACCTAACCTAACTTAACTTGTTTATTCAATTTTTTTAATAACCCTCCATGACTTTATAACACTTTTCAAGAGTGTGTTGAAAAACCATTGGAAATACAACAGAAGTAATTAAATTTGCACAGTTTCTTAAATTTCTTGGTGAATGCAAATTTTAATAATATACTTATCAAAATGTTAATACTCATCCTAATTTGACTGTCCTAAAACGGGAATCCTCCTAGTTGGGCAGTCAAAAGATTTCTTAAATAATGTATAATCTTTTACTAAATAAAAAAATATATATATTCGTTGTGACATTTATTAAGCTTTTAAATATCCATTTATTTCTCAGATAATTAAAATGCGATATTTTTCGATTCGATGAAGAGAGTTGAAATCCGGGTAGTTCTATCTACTACTAGACAAATATATTTTTCTTATTATTTTTCATTATTTATAGAAAACAAAAATTATTTTAAAAAGTATTTTCTTCAAGCGGAAAGTGAAATAAACAAAATTAAACTATGGAGAGACCATTACATGTTTATATTGTATATGAGTATGTTCATAGAAATGTATACATATTACACAATATATAATTGAAGGTTATGTAAAAAAGATTTCAGCTAATTAAATATTAGTTTATCGACAAATAAATCATTTTTCTTAATTGTGTTCGGTTTACTGCAATAGGTCATAGTTTACGCTAGTATAAGCGAAGATCCGAACCACAAATTCATAAGGTCAAGGTTAAATGTGATTACACAAAGAGGGGTGAAGATCATAAATTATTAAAATAAAATATCTCATAGAAACGATACAAACTTGATATTCATTTTTAACGTTATGTAAATTACTAGCTGTGTGTCAAACTTTAAAAGAAAGATAAGATTTTAGCTTGTCTGAGACATTTTGACTTACGTAAGTCACTTTTTTATAATAAATGGGATGTTTTTTGTTATTATTACGTGTAGATATTATTGTAGCAAGTTGTCGTATATATATACAACTTTTTACATTATATTTGTTAAGATTGTAACGAACACTAAACGAAATATGAATTTAGCTTATTTGAAATATTTTGACTTACGTAATTCGATCACTTTTTTAAATAAGATGGGTGCCTATATTTTGACTATTATTATGGGTAGGTACTATTTTAGTAACTTGGGTAGGTACCATACCCATTCCCATAATATTTATTGCTTCACATAAAATTTATCCTACATAAAATATAAAATATTTAAGTACTAACAAATTTGTGCTTTTCTTTTATTGTTTAGGGTAAGTACCACTACTAACTGTGGAAAATTATGGTGTTCCTACACGAAGAGAAATCGATTTTTGCCCTAACGATAAATTAAATTGTCTTATCAATAAAGCATCAATTTAAAAATGTTTAAGACATGTGATAATATATTCGTAATTTACTAAAAGTTTATCAGGAAATTTTTTAATTCATTCGTAAGGCCTGCAATCAAGTTTTTTAACCAGAATTACCAATAATTTCTAATTTTTTAAAGATATTTTTAATAAATTAGCAATTGTCATTTTTTCTCCGTGTACTCCACATTTTAATTTGCACCTATTCAAAAATATGCGGAAAAGAAAAATATGAAAATGGCGGAATTTTTGCGTTGGTATTAATTTAAAACAATTTAAAGCTTTATGTAATAACTACTGGCGATAATTAGGGTCATCATTTATTTTAGAGGTAATCCCTTAGTTACACACTATTGCAGTAGGCGATGTATTAGGTACCTACCCCCAGAATTTAGTTGTACTCTAATAATAAGCAATTAAAAAATTTTAAAAAACATTATATGTTATGTAAAGCGTAATGCAATACAACCTAACCGTGATCTCAACCGTTAAAAAATACGTAGATGTTTAATCACCGTGGTCGAGGCGTAAGGCTCTCGAATAGCAATCCGGAGGTCGCGGATTCATATCGCAAATTTATATGATGAATTTGTTTTATTTATATAGTATATTTGCGACAAGTTCTAGAGTGGAAGATTTTCTTAGTATTGCCCTGGTGTTAAGACCGCCATTCAGAATTGATGTATTTGGTGACCAGCTCTGAATAGTCAGTTACTTCCCCACTTCCCTCTTTCCCATCTCTTTCGCCTGCTTTTAGCCTCGCAACATACTCCAATTGGGGGTGCCATAGACTCCAGTGTTCCAGACGGTTGATAGCAGGTGAATTATCTCAAAAAATATATATTTGATTTGGATTAGTTTAGGTTAGTGTAAATGAGGTTAATTTAGGTTAGTTTGGGTTAGTATAGGTTAGGTTACGTAAGCTTAAATTAGTTTAGTTTTGGTTACGATATAAACGTTTCAAAATATATGGTGGGTACCTACCCAAAACGTCGTGTGCAAATGGGTTATAATTAATAATTTTTGATAAATATTTCTAATATCTTACCTTGATCTGGTAAAACCGCCAAAACACATATAACAGCGAACAGCTCCAGAAACTTCATCTTCTTATAAGTCTGTTAATTCAAATAGCCACTAATTATATTGTTATCAAATATCACTTTGTATCACTCCACCCTAAAACACTAAACCACTCGTAACCCGTACAGAATTATTACTGCCGTATTCTAATTCGCGCAAAACTAGGGCAGAAATAAAATGGTAATCCAATTAGATTTGTAGGTTAGGTTCGCTCGCAATTATCAAAATTACAGCATAAAAAATAATAACGACGTATTTAAAACAAAGAAAAACGTTGATTTTAACACAAATTATCAATTTTATGCAATTTCAGATGATGTAAGCTCGTTTTAGATGTGTTTTCAGCGATTTTCGCAGCGTTTTTTGAGGTTATGTCGTTATGTAATCTTGAATCCTTTTGCTTTTTTCACTTTCCCGCTTTATTTTCTGACTTTTCCGGATTGCCGCCCATTTGCGTTCTCATTATTCAGGTGTGTGGCTGTGTTTTTTGGACATTTCTGGCTGTTTTCTTCGGGATATGTTTGATTTATTGCTCTGGATTGGTTTTCCGAGATATTGTGCCGCTTTCGGTGTGTTTAGGACGGCTGCGCGGTGGGAAATGGCCAATACGCAGACATTGAAAAGCTCCTGGAAAACTCACATAGTGACAGCTCTACGGGCAGTATGGGAGACTGTCTTTCTCACGTTCAATGAATATTCAAGCAGTTGGAACGAAGTAAAAAGATTATTTCACAGTATTATTTGTTTTTTTTTTGTTTTACAGGAAAGAATATTTACAAAACAATCGCACACCAAAAGAAGATAAAATTTTCACATTTTGTTTCAACTTCTTTCAACAAATTCAAATTTGACAATGTGAACGTAAATAGGTGCATTTCTAGATAAGTACCTACGTATCAAGATTTACCGGTAAAAAAAATGACATAAAATAGTTTGGTATAATTTTACATATATTTTAATATTTTTATTTCTATTTCCTTTTTTACCAAACAGTTTTATCTTTATTTTTATTTATAATATGGTTGTTTTTTTTTTTTTTTTAATTCCTTTATTTTTCCCAATTTTTACATTAATTACATACAATATTATATAAATCAATAAGAATAATGGGAACCCACTAAGGCGCAGCCTGTGCGTGGGTAATATATTTAAGTTATTATTTTATTGTACCTAGAAATAAACAAATTGTGGGCATATAAAATAAAAACAAGATTACATTTTGTATAAGCGTTTTGTATAAAAAGTGTTTATAATAGTGTATAGTGAAGTTATAAGTGTTTATTGTAATATATGTAATATATGGTGAATATTTTATGAGAAACATAAATTGATACAAATTAAATAAAAAAAAGTTTCAACTGCTGTGTCGAAAAGCCATAATTTTAATTTTTAATAAATAATAATTTTAGTTTTAAATTTTTGTTTTACAATTTCCTTTTCGGTTACGTTTTATTGTTGTTATTCTTACATAAATCATGTACCTACGACTACCATAATACGGGCATGAGCCTTGTAGTTGAGAAAATCACCTTAATTGTAAAATAAATTTTTAAAAAAATTATTACTACAAGAAACAACTACTCGCGTCGCGTCGGGGCAGATGACGTGCAAGGTAATACACACACAAAATAGTTACTCAGGTTCTTAGTTTAGGTTATTTAAATAAACGACCGGTCAGTGGTTGAGTGGGCATAGCGCTTGGGTCTCACCCGAGCGTCGCGTGTTCGATTCCTCGGCTGGCTAAGTCCTCCATCACAACACAAGCAATATTTTCGGCTTTCTGTGGTGGTAGTAGGAGATTTTCAAACATTGTTGGGTTATTCGTAACCTGGGAATGTTTGTCTTTCTTTTTAAGAAAAAATAAAAAAAAAATAAAAAAAACCCAAGAAATAACAACAAACATGTACAATAGAAACACTAGATCTCATTGTCAAAAACTTATCCAACAAATAACTACTAATACAACTTTTGGGCAAAAAAGCTTCTTATATCATAGTATTAAACTCTACAATAAAATACCACTCTCACTCAAAAACCTCAACATTATAACATTTAAATCTCAAATAAAAACTGGATACTTAATATAGGGAGATCTGAAATAGAAAATATACTGATATCAAACACAGACTAAAACAGAATCTACTTAACTGAACTATACAAAAAACACTATCTTACTTATTTTAAAATAATTTAAAAAAATTATACCACATGATATATGTTTATAATTAAATTCATATGTTACTTTGTTGTAATATTAATTTCTTATAATTAAATTATAATATGTAAATGAAATCCTCAGCACGGGAGATCCCAGTGAGGATATCATTATCTCTATATGTTACTAAGAAAAGAAGACAATAAATCATTATTATTATTATTAAAACCTACATAAACCGTAGACTATACAAAATGTGGTGGTCGAAATTTTCAAAACAAATTAAATGTTAAACTTTGAATTTTTAAAAGAGGAACTTAATGCATCTTTTAGCGACGCTTCAAACCATTCGGCCACTAACCTAGAATCTAGGTTGTTGGATAGATTAAGTGCATGTTTTGTATTTGATTCGTAGAACACCATTTTTTTTTTTAAATTAAGCTAATCAATTTTAATATGTAAAGTTATTATTTATTAAGTTCTGCAAGTATTTTAGTTTATTATTGTGGCAGCTGTTTCCGCGTTCAATGCTTTTATTAAACAACTGTGGTTATGCCACGTTGAGACGACTTGTTTATATGATTTTATTTTACCCGACCATATCTTTATTTGTCCAATATTTTAAGTGATTTATTAATATTATCGGATAAAACCGATTTACTTAGATAAAAAATTGAATGAGAAACTTCCAATTAAATTCTCAGTTCTACCCACATTAATGATTTTTTTTTTTTTTTTTTTTTTTTTTTTATTAATTTTTGTTTTAGTAATTTGTACATTAAAGTTTACAAATGACTAATTAATTTTTACATTTTGATATTCTATGTTTTTTCTTGTTTTATGTGGCTTTTACACAACATCTTGAATTTTTCAATTGGGGCAGTCTTTAGGTTTTCCGGCAGCGCGTTATAGTATTTCATCCCTTTATAGAATATACTGTTCTGTGTATTCGCCTTGTCCTTTTTTGGTAGCCTGATTTCATTGCACGTCCTAGTTTTATGTTTGTGTATGTCTTTGTTGTATACAATTTTATTTGAAAAATATTTCGGAAGCAGGTTGTTTACTATTTTGTGTACAAATATCATCGTGTTCAAGGTCAACATCTGTTTCACCGTTAGCAAATTTAGTTCGTTTAACATTTTATTTACTTTTGAATATCTATTTCGGCTGAGTATTATTCTCATTGCCCTATTTTGGAGAATTTGAAATTTATTTTGCTCTCGATCGTTACACAGAAAAAGGATAGTTGAGCAGTAATTAAAACGTGGAGCAATAATGGAGTTATAAATGGTGATTGCAGTTTTTTCGGACAGTTTTTGGCGAATTCTTCCCAAAAAAGATATCTTTTTTCCAATTTTCTTTTGGGTATATTCAGCATGTTTGTTAAAGTTGAGTTTGGAATCTATTATAACTCCTAAGTATTTTATATCGGTAACATTTTCAATAATTTCACCATCAATTTTGATTTTGCTTTCGCTGGATGTCTTCTTATAACCAATTACCATACATTTTGTTTTTTTTGTATTTAATTTAAGCTTATTTATTTTTAGCCATCTTGATACATTATCTAGTTCATTATTTAAAATGTTTATTAGTTCTTCATAGTTTTCTCCAATTATATATGTTAGTGTATCATCGGCAAATAGTCGTTTGATTTATTAATGGCATAAATTCTATTTTAATCGATAATAATAAATATTTTATTATCTGCATTTCTTCTAACAAATAGAGATAATCATACCCTCACTAGGTTCATCAGTCTTAAAATTTAGCAGTATAGATAATATGGAGTCATTATAAATCGGATGTGTACACGGCGTCGCTAGACTTTTCTCTACTTTCTACAAATATAATATGCATGTATTATATATCTAAACCTTCCGGAATAAATTCTCTAAAGGATAGTGAAAACCATATCAAAATCCGTTGCGTAGTTTAGAAGAACTAAGCGCACAAACAGACAGACACGGATAGCGATTTTGTTTTATACTATTACAGATTAAATGTTTTTTTTCAGTTGAGTGGTTTCAGTTTCAGTTTGTATTTGGTGTCAGTATATTATCTATTTCTGATCTTCCTATGTTTTGTATCCAGCTTTTTATTTGAGATTTTAATGTTACAATCTTTTTGTGAGTTCTGAATGAGAGTGAGATTTTGTTATAGAGTTTAGTACCATAGTATAGGAAAATCTTTTGTCCAAATGTTGTTTGGAGGGTTGTGATTATCGCCAATTTAATAATAATAATAATAATAATAATAATGATGTATTGTCTTCTTTTCTTAGTAGCAAATGGAGATAATGATATCCTCACTGGGATCTCCCGTGCTGAGGATTTCATTTGCATATTATAATTTAATTTCTAATAAATTAATATTACAACCAAGTAAAATATGAATTTAATTATAAACATATATCATGTACTTTGTTTATTTATTTTTTAAATAATTTTATAATAAGTAAGATAGTGTTTTTTGTATAGTTCAGTTTAGTAGATTCGGTTTTAGTCTGTGTTTGATATCAGTATATTTTCTATTTCAGATCTATATTAAGTATCCAGCTTTTTATTTGAGATTTAAATGTTATAATGTTGAGGTTTTTGAGTGAGAGTTTTATTTTATTGTAGAGTTTAATACTATGATATAAGAAGCTTTTTTGCCCAAAAGTTGTATTTGTAGTTATTTGTTAGATAAGTTTTTGACCTTGAGATCTAGTGTTGTTGGCTGAATGATTCTGTGGTTTTCCAATCTCCTATCCAAGGTTGCGTGATTACTCTCGGTGTGTAATAATGAGAATTCGGATATTTCCAATTCAGTTTTTATTTTAACAAAACTCACGTTACAATAATTTTATGAACAAACAGATCGCGTACGCTAGAGGAGATTTAAGGCTAACCCGACGGCTAGACCGCTGGAAACAGAGTAAAATATTTTCCGCGCGAAGTATCGCGCGCAGGCTTAAAGTGATGCCAGCCTCACAAGAATGTGGGTAAAAATAATGTTGTCATTATTTTCGGGAGATGTAAACTCCTTATAATTTACCCTAAGTTGTATGTTGTAGTTGCTTGTTGAATATGTTTTTGACCTTGAAATCTAGTGTATCTAATATACGTGTTAGTTGATATTTCTCGTGTTTTGAATTTATGAATAAAGGAGTATTGTTTTAGAATAGAGTTGTTTAATCGACGTAACGATAAGATTATTGAAGATTTCGTCAGTGCTAGTACTTACAATGACTTTCAGAATAATTTTCATTGTCCCTCTTTTGTTTTTAATTATTTATTTTAGAATATAGAAATTTACACTTTCCTATCCGATAATACCGTATTCAAACATAGCCGTTCGTTATTAATTGTTACCTTGTTTCTTAAAAATGCTAAGGAGCAAAGAATATATAATTTTTTAAGGGATATATTTGTATCAGTCTATCAGAATTACAGAACTTTATAATAACATTATAAATTTTTCCTTTCTTTTATATTTTTAAAGACATATTTTGGATATATTTTCATAGTACAGCGATTGCAGACACTTATCAATCTTTGGGTTAGCTAGAAGTACCCACGATTTTTCACGGAAACTATGCAAAAAAAACTTTGTAACATAATCTAACCAATTCTCGTTATTATTGTAAAGTGTTCAAAATTCATGATAATGTTTTAAAAGACGTATTTTCTAATTTCTACAGACAAATTTTGTTGACGGTGTAAACATGCCTCTAAGTCATAATACAACACGAGTGGAATTTTTTACAACTTTAATTGGCACATATAAGTATGGAGTTGTTGAAATCTTAACAACATATGACAGTAGTTGTCCCTTTTTATTCTGGGGCGAAGATTGCGAAACAGTTTGTGAATTATTGATCCGAATGAGATGACCTTTTATAGTATGGGTGGGAATATATATTGAGGATTGAATGCGCATGTGCAGTTTAATAAAGTACAGATTGTTTCAAATATAAGTAACCTCATTATAACAAAACTTAAATGTTAAAATAAAAAAAGATTAGATTGAGACAGAGTCTCGAACATGGAACCTCTACTCCATCCTGACCATCTTAAACCTCTACTCTATCTCTGCAAATTGAGTTAAAGTCATTTTTATCAATCTCCTACTTGCTTGAAAATTATTAATATTATTTTTCAAGTTATTTCCGGGATATTGGCTACCATCTTATTTAAGGTAAACAAATTTCCGTACAGTTTTTTTGACCTGAAAACTTTTTTTTTATGGGAGTAACTCGCATAAATAGTGCCAACTGGTCTCTACCTTCTGGAGCCAATCAGACTATGGCATCCTCAATTGGGGAATGCTGTGAAGCTAGGGGGAGGGGAGGGAATCGGACAGAGGAAGGGGGTGAGATACGTGATATTGTATACGAGATACGTGATGATATTCAGATGTGATATATGATCACCAAATAGGGCTAAAGCCATTTCAAACAACGTTTCGATTCTGAATGTGGTGTTTCGCCAGAGCAATACTGAAAATTTATACCTCTTTTCATGCATGACGCAAATATATCAAATATAATATGAAATAACACAAATTAATCAATAAAATAAAAACATATTCATTTTAACTGATGCACTCCCAAACTAACAGTGGTAGTTCGTTGGGTTATTGGCTCATTAGGAGTTTGATCGGGGATTAAAAGAGGGAAGAAATTTCCCTCAGATATAATATATGAAAAAAAATGGTAAAGCTGTAACTCTGATTTGGATTCCTGGACATGTTGCTTTGTATTATTTTCTTACCTTTTTTATTTTTCATCACTGCACAAGCGTATCTTAGGGAAAACCGACACTCCTCCCAAAGTTCTGGGAATATTCCCGAAGACAATAATAACGACTCAGTAACTAAACGCACTTATTCAGCTTGTTCTACTTGACACAAATTATTATATTGAGGATTAATATCGTTACACCAATTAGACTTCCATCTAAAGTTCCACCTGATATTCATTATTTTAGTTAACTAACATCGTGATACTAGATTGGGTGCGAAATTGAGTAATCTGAAAGTATGCTGCCTTTTGTAAGCTGATTTCTAACAGCATGAAAGATCTACAGTCTCTCGTGCAGTGGCGTAGCTAGGTAATCAAGGGCCCTGGGGCAAATTAAAAAATGGGGCCCCACTGCTATGTAAACTGATTAGGTTTTATCAAATAAAAATATGAAATAGACAACACTTTAAAAATGCTAAGCTACTTAAGCTTTTTTCTATGCACTGCAGACTGCAGGGCAGGTAATAAAAATATTAAACAGTAACAACATAAATTACAATTAATACTTGGTGTAGGTTTGGCTAATAAAACGAAATAGAGAAGATTCAAGGGTTTATTATATAAAGGTCGGGCCTACCAACTGACTTAATAACAATTATATTTACATTTTTTTCCTAGCTTTGGTTTTCGCAAAAGTATCAATGACTTCGTTTAAATCCAGGCTTGATGCGGTTTTGTTTTCAATTGCTATTAGCGATAAATGTCGGAGTCGAGTTTGGCCCATCTTATTTCTTAAATAATTTTTTATTATTTTTAATTTGCTAAATGACCTTTCAGCTGCTGCAGAAGTGACAGGAATTGTAAAGAATAATAACATTGCTATAAATACTTCCGTTAGGTCGCATTCTAGCACTCCATATTTGCTCATTATTTCCTTACATAATTGGTGAACAGTCCATGCTTGAGTTAGTTGAGGTAAAACTAGATGGTAAATATTAATAAATTGAAGTGAAAATCTAGGGCCTATTATATCTGTATTATTTGCCTATATATTTTTTTTGGAATTCGTCACACTTTTGTAATAAAGTTGCTTCATCAACATGTAATAAAAATGTTGGTGTTAGAAAATCGAATATATGACAGACTGCACTCATACCAATAAAACGTGTATTTATAATATATATAATACTAATTGAAATATTACTGTGTCTAGTACATTATTGAAAATCTCAATTTTAAATGTTTTTTCTCGGTTTGGAAATCGGTGATCAGCAGTTAATTCATCAAAATGTTTTAAAACTTTTCTTTGCCTTTTTTTTTGAAAATGGTTATCGATACCATATTTTCTTGCAGTTTCACTGGCTTTGCACTTGAATAATTCGAAATCATTTCTATAAATTTGCAACTTTGCTTTGGTCTCTGCTAAAACTTTACTCGCCTCACCCAAATTGATGTCGCATTTTTGTAAAGTTTTGGATGCATAATTGATGTCGTTCAATACACTGTGCATGAATTCGCAAAGCAACACGAACTCACTACGCTCATCTTTATTAGGACTCTTTAGAACTATATCTGATAATGCTTTGATACTCGTAATATCAAAATAACGAAGTTTTATTGCAGATATCGTATTGACCCTACTGGACCATCTAGTCGGATTTAGTTTTTTTAGAGTGGTGTCCGATTCGCCAGTGAATTTTGACAGTAGATCCCAACGTTTGATGCTGTTTCCTGAATTTAGGGGAATTCCCTGGGCATAACTTTTGAATTTCTCTCAACTGAGTTGTCATGATTAAAGTGGGGTTGCAAGTTGCAACCTGTCATATTTATTTTGAAAATGGGAGAAATTTCCAAAAGTTCAGTTCGATCGAGATTTCTGGTAAGGATTCGAGGGCCCCCTGAGCTTGAGGGCCCCGGGGCACTGCCCCGCGTAGCCCCTAGGTAGCTACGCCGCTGCTCTCGTGTCTAGGATGAACGAAGTATGCGTGAAGAATGAGTTAATTATGAACGTAAGTAAGTCTAAAGTCATGGTGTTTGAAATAGAGAGTACGAAAACAGTGTGCAATATAGTTGTGAATGAGGAATACTTGGAGCAGGTGGATGAGTTTGTGTATTTAGGAAGTAGGTATGTTCTAGAGCAGGGGTTCCCAACCCCGTGCCCGCGGGCACGTATATGCCCGCCACTATTCGACAGTGAAATAAGTTTTTCAAAAACTTTAATTAAAAATGTGAATTATTTTTATTTATTTGTTAGAGTTTCAATTTTTTGAGTGCCTAGGTTTATTAAATACGTTCGTATGTTTGCGATATTGTATGTATGAGTGGTTCCTTTGCTGACAGTACTTGTCGCAACTTGTCTAGCGGTGAGCCAGACTTCACTCTTCACGCTAGCCTGGAACGCGGAGTTCTATTTGCACATCACTCCTTGTACACGCAGAAAACTCGAAATTAACGAACGCCACGAACTGAGCTGATGAACCCCGAAGGCGCCAAAACACATGGCACATGACTCTGTCAGCTATGTCTGTCAGTGAAAGCAATAAGCATGGCCCCGACAGCCAAACTGACAGTATTCACGTGCTCGTAGTGTCCCGATCGGTTCGGCGATCATGGCTCGCTTCGGGCTTTCGGCGTGTACAAGGAGTGATGTGCAAATAGCATTCCCCACCTGGAACCGCGTTGTCGTCATTTTTATTGCAATTGCTGCCCCGAGTTTGTCGATTAAAAATAGGTGATGCCCGCCACCTTACCGATATTTTAGCTCTGGAGTACAAAAAGGTTGGGAACCCCTGTTTTAGAGAGATGGGAAGGCTGACAGAGATATTGAAAGAAGGGTAAATGCAGGTAACTCCATCAATTGAGGATAAACAATAGTCCAAGGAAGCGAAGCTAGCAGTCCACAATGGAGTACTGGTACCTACCCTGATGTATGGTAGTCATGCATGGAACTGACAGAGGAAGGACGAAATCAGACTGAATGTTGTAGAAATAAGATCCCTAAGGCATATGGGTGATAAAACCATTTGTGATCGAATGAGAAATGAGGTGATTCGCAAAGAATGCAAGGCTAATGTAAGCATGATGAGTAAGATTAAGAAAGGGACGCTTAGATGGTTTGGGCAGAGTGTAAAGAGAATATATGACGCTAATGTGAATGGTAATAGAAGTCAGAGACATCCGGAGAAGACATGGCACGAACAAATGAACCAGATACTTGAGTCGGGCCATGTTAAGACTCGGAATAACAGAAGAGTATGTATGAAACCATGTATGAATGTGAATGAAGCAAGGAATGTGTGCGGTCCTTCCTCCCTGCCTACCCCTGCGGTGAAACGGTGGATGGTTAGTTGGTTAACATCGTGATACTTAAGTTTCATTATATTAAATAATCAGTCATTACGACGTATTTTTCAATGATCATAAATACAAACAAAAAGAGTTTAATAATCTGAATCTATTACCTACAGACTAATTGAGAGAAAAATATTATGGTCTAATTAAATTAATTGCTTTTACCTGAAATTAATTATTATTTGACAAATGTAGAACTAAATATCACGAAATAAAGATTCATCATTAACTTTTAGGCTTTGTAAAACGGCACAAGAGTCCCAACTGCTCCCAACCGTCTGGAGTATGCTGTTAGGCTGAAGCTAGTGGGGAGGGGAAGGGAATTGGATAGTGGGTGAAATACCTGGCTATTCAGAACTGATATCTGATTTCAATTCGAATGAATTCTGAATGGTCGTCTTAAACCAGGGCGATACTGAGAGTATCTTTCACTCCGGAACGTGCCGCAAATATACTTTATATTATTTTTAATTAGTTATTTGTGAAAAACACAAATAAAATTTACTTTCGCACGCCGGCATTTGAACCCTCGACCTCCAGCTTGCTAGTCGAGAACCTTTCCCCTCGAACACGGATGCCGTCATCTGGGATAAAATATAAAATTAAAGATATTATTTTAGAATATGTTGTCTTCAAATCAGACATACTTATACCAACATACCAGTATAATACATTTATATAGAATTATTAGGTAACAATTTGTTAAAGAATAAGTGACCTAACAACCACCCAGTAATTTTACTACCCTTATAATTTTCCGCTCCGCTTCCCACCCTCTCTCAACCACCCCCTCCCCTACAACCATCCCCCCCCCCTTTTCCTACCAATGCTTGGTGCTTGGTAGCGATAGGCAATCTATGACCGCGTGCTTCTCAAGCTGTAGGTTATTAGGTAATAAGACGTTTGCTTCAGAATTAGACGTCTTGTACTAGCAGATTCTTCAATAGTAACCTATTACGCCTTATGATATTCTCGTATTGAATATGGAATTATAGGATGGGGATCTGCTATTTTGAATAGCAAGCTATTTCGGTAGAAATGACTAAAATTCACTTGATTGAATCAAATGCAAATCGTCTTGAGTGATGAGGCCCATTTCCACCTCGGTGGCTTCGTCAACAAGCAAAATTGTCGCATCTGGGACTCGGAAAACCCAAGAGTTATTGTTGAAAACCCTCTGTATCCTCAACGTGTGACTGTTTGGTGCGGTTTATGGTCCGGCGGAGTCATTGGACCTTACTTTTTCGAAAATGAGGCTGGAACACCAGTTACGGTGAATGGATTGCGCTATCGAGAGATGATTAATGATTTTTTATGGCCGGAATTGGATGGAATTGATCTGGACAACGTTTACTTTCAACAAGACGACGCTACGTGCCACACAAGCAACGAAACCATTGATCTTTTACGATTGAATATCAAAATAACACTTATTGGAAAACCCTGTATTTACATATCCTGAACACAATTCAAAAAGGAATCACAAAGACCATACTGAAAGTATCCATAAGAACGCCTTCGGTTGAAATTTGTATTGATGTACCAAATTTACAACAAATATATGCTAAAAATATATTATTGAAACTATTCAAAAACACTGAATCCTCTGCAATTCCGCGTATTCATCAAACAAAGTCAAATCACAATGACATAAAAAAATATTCCAAGTCATAAAACCACATTCGGGCAAAGAAGTTATATTTATTTTGCGACGAAACTCCACAACATTCTTCCCCCTGATATAAAGCGAATACAAAATTTGAATATTTACAAATCAAGAATAAAAATCTGGCTGAAAAAGATTAATGAAAAAACTTTGAACAAAACATTAAAACTAATAAAACAGAATTGAATCACTTTAGTCCGCCTCAGCACAGGTCACACCCTAGAAATACAACTTACTATATACATATATTTAGCATCATAATTTGTATGCACAATGTTTAAATAGTCGCCATAATAAAAAAATAATAAAAAAAGCTCCTAACCTTACACAAAACAATTGAATCTGGAAGCCACCTCTGGGCTGGAACTCCTGACAAACCTGACAAACCAACTCGATTCTATGCAAACCAGGGCGGCCCGTCTGATTAACAATCCGTTGTCAACAGACCGATTTTATTTTTATTTATTTGTAAAACTTTAAATTTGGCTTCGTGTGGTATAATATAAGACTAAATTTTTACTTTTTAATTTACACTTTGCTTATTTATAATACTTAATACATACATAATTGCCATCTCGAATGCACAGACGCAATTTAGGCAAACGAGAGTCTGTTCTACGGATATTTCAAGCCTGCTCTAAGCAGCCAGCGGCATTAATCCCACGTATACCGGTGCACGTCTTGACGGAAACCCATTCGCATTTGGATTAGGCTTCATAAGAACGAATCGTTTTCCGGCTCGTTTTTGCATGTGGAACGAGCTACCGGCATCTGTTTTTCCTCCTTTATATTATAACCCGGGCGTCTTCAGTACATATATGCATATGTACAGCCTAGGGGCCTTAGGTAGGCCTTAACTCGCCTCACAACGCCGCCCAATCCGGTAGCGACATAGTTCCCCTGTAATTATGACCAGATCTGAATAGTCACGCATTTCCCCAACTTCCTCTTCAACATCTCCTTCCCCTCTTTACTGCATTCAGCCCACCAATAAGGAAGTTGAGTCCATTTTTTTTTATTTTATTTTATCAATGTTCGCATTCAAACTTAAATGCTGGTATTTTTTTTTATAGTTTGTTTTCATAATTAAATTAATTCTCAAAGTTTAAATTTTATTTAGCCCGCCAAAACGGGCGGTAAGAGGCGGGGTGTGGTGTGACGTCATTCGAACTGTGAAAACCACGTCGCTTAAGCATTTTGTATGGAAAAATTTTGGAAAAATGGAAAAATTCTTCAACAAGGAATTCCAGTAATTTTTTTACCAATGTTAACCGTCTATTAGAATTGATGTTATTAAAAAAAAAAAAATTGATTAAGATTTCATGTAATAGAAAGAGATGCACCCATAGACATATGAATATTAGTAGACCTGCCCTAAGTGATTAAAAGCGTATTATCCCCACTCCCCATACCGGTTCCATTGGAGCCGGCTGGGCTCGCGTATGGCCTCAAGTGAAATTTGAAAACGTGACGTCATCATTCTTGTGCGAACTATGGTCGAGGCATCATCGGTTCATTTTACGAAATAACACGGCAAAATGTTGACTTGTGATATGAAAACTTGTAAAAATAGATGTGAAAAAGAGAATAAACCCAATTGTCGTATTACATTCCATAAGTAAGCATTATTTTACTCTATTTTAAGCTTATTCACACCGTATTATATGGATCAGTTTTAGAAACATATACTATCACATCACAATGTAGCGATTCTCAAGTGTGCTCATCGTTGTTTACTGGGGTAAGTAAATTATGAAACATTTGTAAAAGTGTCTTAACTAAATACTCTGAAACTAACTACGACTCTGCAAACAGAAGAAATTTACTTTGCCGAATTTGGACTTCGCAAATTAGTTCATAACGTGGCGAGTAATTTGCGCTCCCATGTAAAAATGTCTATTCATTCAAAAGCAGATTTTACTTTTAAGAAGTAAATGGTGATATTATAATGCGAGATGCCTATTTACTGTCAGATTGATTTATTGACGAATCACAGTCAGCTTAACCCCCTTCGTTCTTCAACAGTTGATTTTACCCCTCGCCATTATCTTCTCGTCTATTAATTCCTATGTCTGTGGATGCACCATAGGTGATCCGTTGTACGTACAAGTCACGACACATGTGACGTCAGAATTCTTTCGACCAATCGTGGAGCGTATACAGTCTATTGCTATTGAATGCTTTTTCAAGAAAGTTTAACTAATTCTAAGAATAATAATATAGAAATATATTTATATATTTAGAATCGATATTTTTTGATCCACATGAACATATTTTTTATAAGTCAAAATATTTTTCACTCAACTTCCTTATTGGAGATGCTATTAGTTCACTGACTCCAGACGGTTACGAGCGAAACACTGAACGCGGTTGTTTTGTTCCTTTCCTGTAATTCATGACTCGGCTCGCGGACATTTTGTCCTACGAAATCTTATATTCATTGGGAGTATCTAATAAAAACATTGCTTACTTTTACGTCCCACCGTTTGAGAATCACACCTCCTGTGACGTCATGGCAATGTGACGTCATCATAGACTGCAGAGCGAGACAGCCAGCTGCACCATACCTCCCTCTCCCTCGCGCCTGGCCGCAGGTAGGGGTGTACCATATACCCCTGCGAATCCATACCAATAAATAAGTGATTAATTTAACGAGTTATTGGGTCACCCCGTCATATTGTCATCTGCATGGCGCGGTAGATACTATCTATGGATGTATTTATGATTTATGTCCACGAGACAGACAACTATTAGAACTTATTGTTTTTTTTACATATACTTTCATTCTTATTGCGGATACAAATCGATGATAGGACAATTTTTATTAAAACATCTTATTTGACTTATCCGAGACGCTATTTAGGTTTCAAATCAATTCATTCGAATGTTGTGATCGTCAAAAAGGGTAGCTGCCAAAAATATGAGAAAAAATTTGTTGCAAAATTAGAATTAGTATCGTTTGGATTTTTTTTTGTATTATCTTCAACGATAAAAATTGTTTAAATTCTTGCATGCAATGCGATGTATTATAAAACAGTAGGCTCAGTTCTATGTACAAGCAATTAGAGCAGGCATATCTGTACGGAGCATTGCTGAGGCGCCGCGCCCAGTGGCGGATTAACCCTAAGGCAAAGTAGGCACGTGCCTAGGGGCGCCAGTTACAAAGGGGCGCCGGCGGGCGCCCCTAGAATTAAAAAAAATATATATATAAACTTAATTTTGTAAGTAAGTATGCACCTGCTTACACAATATAAAAGATTATTTACTTCTGTAGAGATGCAGAGCTTCCAAAGCATACTCGCCTTCTTGATTATTCCTCCATGCCTCCATCGCATGATTTTTTAATAGAAGACCGCTCGCTCGTGGATTCGTTCGCGGGCGTTGCTAGATTGCAGGGCAAAGGGCGCAGCGGGGGCAGGGGCTAAGCGGCCGGCACCGGACTTCCGAACGGATGACGGGGTGACAGTCACACTTCAGCTTGGATGTCGCCGGTTACACGCGCTTCTATTGATTACGTACTCGCAGCGGTATTTGTGTGAATTAATTAGTACATTGCGTTTTAGTTCATTACCCAAATAATGAGTGAATTGAAGAAGAAACCTAGTGGTGCAGCTTATAAAAGGAAGGCTAAGGAAAAAGAAGAAAAAATCAAACTATTATAAAGCATACGAAACATATTGAGACATTTTTTTCTAAATTAAAAAGTGATGATTCGGAATTTTCTAACGCAATTCACAGTGCGTCTTCTACCGAGTCTATTCAATGTGAAATTCCTACTAGTTCTAAACAACACGATTTGTCCATGCTGCCTACTCCGTCAGCCGCGACTGGTCGGGCTACTTCAGAGTCAAGTTAAAAACATAATTTTCACGTAAAAACATCAATTTTAAACAATTCTCTAGCCACCCCCCCCCCCCATGAATTTTTTTTTCGGGACAAATTTTATTTTCTTGAAATTCTCTAGCCACCCCCCCCCCCCCACGAAATTTTTATTTTCACGTAAAACCCACCTAACTACAAATTCGGCTACTTTAGGTACTTGTTAAAATTTATAATATGTGGTCGCTAGAGGGGCGCCGATGAGGTGCTTGCCTAGGGCGCTCTCAACAGTTAATCCGCCTCTGGCCGCGCCGTATTGAATTAAACCGTAAAATGTGTAGACCACTACGGTTTGAAGGCTATCTCCAAACAGGCGGTAGAGCTAGCGAGTACTTTAGCGCCTCTAGTGTACGTACGAAGTTAATTCCTTATTCTACGGGTATTTCAATGGAAGATGCTCTAAGGAGCTAGCGTCATTGATCTCTTCGATACCGGTACATAGCCGGGAAACTCACTTACAAAATCTGTTGACGTTTTTGTTTCTACTACTCATTCTTGTGTTCAACAGCTCGGCTATGGAAGGATTCTGGAAGGATCTGTGCTTAATCCCTCCTACAACAATGGTCATTTCTTCCTCTCCTCATTAAAAACCCTCCACATAACATCCCCAAAGATAACGTACATGAGGGAAATCTTTTCCCTCGGGGCCTCCTCTGTGGAGGAGATTTCACATAAGTTGGTACTTAGCTTAAATATAAAAAATAATGATAAAATCAGAAGTTAACCAAGAGAACATGCTAGACAAGTTTTATATTTGTTCGGGGGCCCTTGGAGTGGCACTCCCCTTGGACAGACTGCGTAATTATCTACAAATGAACAGATCATAGAAAGAAATCCACTCAGTAAATTGAAAAATTTGCATTACAGAAACAAAAACCAATTTTTGTTACCTCTACTGCCATCTTTGGTTAATATTTGCAATTTACAAGTCACATACCACTGCCGTCTTTACCACATACCAAATACATACCAAAAAGATTTCTAAAAAATGCAATAGATGGCAGTAATGTCTTCTGTGAAATTCTAGACATTCTTGGAAAAATGCGTTGAATGTTTTTGTACAAAAACAATAGATGTCTCAAAACTCTGATTATAATTCGTCTCGAATGAAAACAAAACACATGTTTGATTGTTTGTAATAATTACTTTATTGTCTCGACTGTAATAATTAATTATATGCCTAATGATTGTATTAATATTTTGATCATGGTTAGCTCAATACAGTGTGTATTATTGTCAGATATTATACTAATGTAAAGAGAGTACACTGATATTCTGAATTAAATAATTTAGCTCCAAAGATTCGACGAAATAATTTATTTTTTTATTTTTTATGACAGAAATTTTGATGGATTATATCGATGGGGCTATATCTAAATATGTCCGGAATCTTGCCACTACAGTGAATGTTATACAGGCGACTATTGGTTCTTTGGTAAGGAATATGGAAAGTTTCGGGGTTGATATTGATTTGAATGATTCTACTTATAATTTTTAAAAGAAATTTTATGTCATTTTAAGTGACACTCCAACTATCAATAGTGGTATGCAGAAATAGATAATCTTACATTTTAATGATTAGTGAATAATTAGTGGTGAAAAGCAAGAAGTATGAAGAGTGGGGAAGTTTCGCTGGCTTCCTCGATAGGTGTTAAGTTCAGGAAGGAGATGAGAAAGAGGAAGGTTGTAGAGTACCTGCCTGTTCCTGGTCACTAAAAATCGCTAAAGCCCTTTCAATCTAGGTATCGATTATTCTTAATAATAATCTGGGAATCATCAATTGGAAAACTAACAGCTCTGCAATAGGTCACACCAAGTGGCTAGCTAAGTTTAGTGACTTAGCAGGGGTGCCTGGGTTCATGGGTTTTAGATTGACCCTTTCACTTCTCCTGCCAGATTCTCACGTGTGTCACTCCTGGACACAATGACCCTTTCAGTTCAGATTACTACCCACCCGTAAAACCCTTTTCTTTCCCAGAACTTCCACTCCTTAATTTGATTAATAGACCCTCCACAGAGCATCGCCAAAGATGACACACCTAGTACCTGAGAAAAATTATTTTCCTCAGGGCTTCCTTTGTGGACCTATGTTAAAAATATATGTATGTAAGGCAAATCTATTTTCATTTGAAGGCAAGTTGAAGGTTGAGAATCACCAGAAGGTCACCAAACACAGCTAAAGCCATGTCAAGCAGCATGTGTTGATAATTGTTTGAATCTATCGCAATGTTATGTAAAGCTATGCACGAGGAGAGAGGAGAGAGGAGAGAGGAGCAACAAGTAAGGTGGGTAAGAAGTCTCGCTTCCTCGATAGGTGTTAAGTTCGGACCCATAAATCATCGTTTTTTCCCTATATTAATCTCGTTACAGGCGCGGCGGGAACGCTAGTTAGTGTACCAACATACATTATGGACGGGCCCCGACTAAAACGTGGTAAGCACCAAATTTATATCTATATAAATAAAAATGTAAATATTCGTTTGTTCAAAATCATAAATCTTCGAAACTTCTTCAACGATTGCTTTGAAAATTTGACTCAACGTTGCATTCGAATACGCGTGTGTTTTTACCGTGACAGTTAAAAACGTGATTTTAACTAATTTGAACATGTTGGACGTAAAACCAACAAGCGCTATTCCTCTATCTGCACAGACAGACTGAGCCACAGCTATGCGTGGCGGTATGCAGCTAGTTAATTAATGAAAACTGTTTTAACTAACTATTCTATTAATTATACAACACAGCACAACCGAAGTGAAAAGTCATTGTAAAATTTTGTTAGTAGAAAGATAGAGTAATTTTAACAGTGGCGGTCGGAGACTTTTTGTGGAAGGGATGCTGAATAATATATATATATGTGTGGTGTATTGTTAATTATCTTCTTAATTTGCAATACACTTGATGATCAGGAGATTTCAATAATTACTGTGGTTCGTCTGAGATTACGAGTAAGTTTATTATAGTGAGATATTTACAATAAATATTGAATTGGACCTCCGTCCATACTATACACTAATATCTTTACTACTTTGTTACTATGGTTCTAAGTTATAATCGTACTGAGACGTTCGCCTGAGGATCGGCTAGCATTCGGGTATGGCCGACATGATGTCTCTCTCATATGCCATTATTACTGACACATATGGAGACATCTTAAACTACATATACTAAATATCCTAACTTAAATCATCTACACATTATAGCGAAATCCGTTGAGTGGTATTGAAACTATAAATATTTATAAAGACTGCAGAATGTATATGAATAATATTTACTGTGAAGTATACAAATCTGAAGACTAGGCGCCACGAACAAAATGCAATTACTGATAAAAATAATACTTATGTCAAGTTGGTTCTAAAAATCATTTACGCTTAGCAAGATCAATTAGAGATCCAAAATTAAATTAATGTGTTATACAAGCCAAACTGTCAAAAATGCGTCACGCAAACAAATTTCTAACTGTGTCAAAAACAATCCATTCGATTCGTAATAGGCATGATATAAATAATAACGTAATAGGGCATGCTATTCTGTGCATTAAAGTATTTTTAAGTTGTTTATGGTACGTTGGATGCTGTTGTCAAGTGGGTATTTAGCATAAAAATACCTAGGCAGGCTGGACTGAAGGCGCATGCGCGAAATTCAAATACTTTCGAGTTATGTGGAAGCGGAATAAAGATAGTATCCACTCTGACCTTTTTCTGGCATCTGTGTGTTTACGTAGTTCAAATATATTTGATCATATAATGAGAATGTATACAGTACTTTGTGTCGTTGTGTATGGGAAAGAGTGGTCTAGCTTACCTTAAAAGAAAAAATCCATAGCATTTTATTCAAGGGATACGGAGCATCCAAAGCATTTATGAAGGGACCTCCCCTTGTACCTATAATATTTTAATTATTGAAGACAATACTAGCGATTCTTAAATGAAAATTTGAAACAGAAAAAGATACGGTCACATCTAGGACTTGAACTCAGGACCCTTGCCTTGCCGGGGCACCGTACTACCAACTGAGCTAATGGGACCATATCTCATATTTAACTGTGTCATACTTCAAATAAGAACTACCAACATTGTCTTAATTTTCTCACCGCACATTTTTACTGGCTGCTATATGAGGCGTCCCCGAATAAGAGTTAATTTTAAGCATGCATCTCCTGAATCAAATCGAATAAGTCGATATATATCCAGATTATGACACTCAGCCTTGGGACTTGAACTCTAAATCCTCGGCCCTGTATTGGGTGGCAGTTTGCCTTAGTGCAAACACTCCACGTCACATCGTTTTTAATTCATTCTAATTTACGTCCTTGATTTGTGGACTATTGAACTTGCCCAAACTTGGCGTTACCATTCGAGGTCTGATAGCTTACTTTCCAATGTTTTCACTTTCGCAATATTATATGACATTCCGTGTACTTTTTTGGCAAAATTATCAGTCGTTGATAACTACACTAGTTCTCGCAAACTATGCGGTTCTGTACTATGAATTTCTTCTAAATGTTTCTCCAACGTTTTTTTAAAAATTTTATTCCATTTGATACCTTGAATTTTTTCTATTTAGAAGAAATCGTTTTTGTCATCTGTGTTTACTCTTAAGTGGCCATGATACTCCAGTTTTTTTGTTGTTTATATGTTACACTTATTTATATGGTACGTATTGATCTAAAATATTACAAAAAATCGTCTTGATCATAAATCTGTAAATCCAATTTCAAGTGCTTCGGTGAAATACAAAGGTTATCCATTGCCTGGTTTTGGCCGCATAAATACTTTATCAAAACGAAAGCGCATATATTACAAAAAAGCCACTTTAAATCTAATTTTACCTCTATGGTAATTTTTTTTCCTTTGAAATCGATTTTGTTTCACTGCGTATTTTTTTTTAAATTTAGTCTTTGCTACAGTAAAAATCTAGATATTGATTTGTCTAGTGTTATCTTCACCTCGAAAGTATCGTAAAATTTAAATATTTAAGCAAACATAGAAAATTAAGCTAGAATTTTTTTAAATTAATTTCTGAATATTTTCTAGTATATTTTCTGTATCTGTTTTATAAATAAGTAGATATAGCCTAGAAAATCATTTTTGTGCAGCACCTTTGAGGTGATTTTTGACAAAAACTGCGCTAAACAAGTTATCCAATTATTATTTTTTTTAATCGAACTTATAAGATAACCGACTATTAACGTTTAAATAATAATAGTTTACTAAACCATTTGTTAAAATGTTTAAATTTGTACACATTACACATATATTATTTACTTATCGTGTTATGTTCACTTCATGTACATTATGACGTACTTTAACTGCTACTAACCAAATATGTATACAAAACTGCCGCCATTGGCGGAACTATCTTTTGATGAAAACGTGCCAACACCTCAGCACATGTTCTCCTAGTGAGGTGTTCGCAAAACATTTCTACATATTATGTAAACTGTATGTACATGAATTGAGGTTTTAAATAAATTTTGTTACGCGTTACACTGTTCTGACAGTTCAGCGCGGATATATTTTGGCCTCGCTCGGACCAAAACTGGTTTACGGAGCCGATCCGCCCGGGACTGGTGAATAAACAAAAAAACCACTGAGAGAAACCATAAACAAGGGTACGGACCATACAAGCAACCAACCAGCCTACCAACAGTCAATAGCCAACAGCCCGGACCCAGGTCGGAGGTAGAGTCAGGATATCGCAGCATCCCGACAGTGCTGAGGATGCTACGGGACTAATAGACACAAACAACCTTATTATCAGACTATTCTTGTTAGATATTCATTGATTGACAACTAATTAATTAACGACAGAGATGTGCTTTATTTCAAATAAATCCATTTCAAATGGAAATGCAAAATGCAAAATGGGTATTTTCCATTTTGCATTTTAAATGCTTTTCTAAAAACCATTTTGCATTTTAAATGCTTTTCTCAATGCATTTTCCATTTTAAATGCTTTTTTGCAACATTCTTCCTACTATCTCCACTCATCTTTATTTTGATAAGCCCCAAATATCAGTCAGTCCTCAACCTCGCTATGAGAGATAATTTACATTTGTCAAGTTGCTCACTGGTAGAAGCCCTGGCAATTGAGTGATACCATTACAAAAAATACTGATTCAAATACTGAACATGGGGCCATGACGCTGTAATATTAAATGTTAGATAGCAGTTTCTATGTTTTTACGTTGGCAACATTAGTCCCGCGCAAATTTTTTGTGGTTTCATAATCTGTAGTCGTGGTGTTTTTGGATTTACCATCATGTAATATGTTTGTTCTACATTGATGTCCATTATTAAATGACAAAATTGTTTAAGAATTGTATAATTATTTTGATTGTTTGACCTTAGAAACCATTTTGCATTTTCAATGCATTTTGAAAATAGGTATTTTGCATTTGAAATGCTTTGCTAAAAACCATTTTGCATTTTGCATTTTCAAATGGAAAAGTTTTGACCCATTTCCATTTTGCATTTCAAATGGTTTTGGGTACCCATTTTGCACATCTCTGATTAACGACAATTGCTTTTTGATCGCCTCATCGAATCCATGGTTGCAAAAGCTTCCAAGATGCTTGTCTTTGTACCTACTCAGACACTGCAACATTTAAAAAAAATTTAAATACCATGTAAATGCTGTACTTCGTGTGTGTACCTTAGTGTGTACGCAGTTCTTTGGAGTACGCCTCATAAGTTTAAAATCCAAGGTACATTTTGCATATAGAAAGGATTGAGAAATTGCTGGAAGTGGGGAAACTAATATACATAGATGTTGTTTCGCAGAATTTGAACAATTCACCAAATTTCAACGTTCATTTTCGGGTTCTGTGAAAGTTCTATTATGATTCTGTTATTATACAATTATAGGCTAGATGCTTGACAGAACTGAAATAAAAACAGAACTTGAAAAAATTTTTCACAGAACTTGACAGAATTTCTCAATCCTTTCTATATGCAAAATGTACCTTGGATTTTAAACTTATGAGGCGTACTCCAAAGAACTGCGTACACACTAAGGTACACACACGAAGTACAGCATTTACATGGTAATGTTCAAAATTCAACGTTCATTTTTAAGTTATGTGAAAGTCCTAATTAAGTTCTGTTTAGACTAGTTGCTTGACAGAACTGAAATAATAACAAAACATTAATAAAACTGGAAAATTAACTTTGAAAAAATGAAGAATTGTTCAATTTATCGAAACAACCCGTCCTTAGACATATTCTAAAAAAAGATTTACTCAGTATGACGGCATTTTGCTTTCTGCCAATCAATAATACAATATGGCGTTATAGGATGGGGTGGAACAACCACTTAAAATAGCACAAATATCAATATTAAAAACAATTCTATTTAAACCATATACATAGATATTATTATACACAATACATTATTACATTACATTAGCGCACTTGAAGTGAAATGACACTAAACTGCGCTATATAAATGCTATGTTATAATTATTATTATTCTACACACACTGGATCCATCGCCTTCCCTTCCCTCCCACTATTCCGGGCCTATGTCATCTTTGGGGATGCTGTGTGGAGGGTCTTTTCGAGGAGAGGAAGGAGTGAACTTGGGTCTTGAAGAGACCCATGTTGTAGGAAGGTCTTTCGGTCGGGGTTACCTGTGGCAGAGGTGTTAGTTATCCAATAATGGTTCCTGGGGCGGCGGTACCAAAAAAAAGAAAATTTGAATAACACTACAGGGTGACTCAAGATTTGAAAGTAAATTTAAAATATTTAAATTAACTGATGTACATCAAATAATTTGTTCATTTATTTGTGGTTTTCAAATATAGTTACATTTTTTTTAAATATTTTTTAGCATGAATAAATCACATACTAACGTAATTTAAGTTTAAATTTGTTTATATTTTTTTCCTTTAGCAGGTAATTCGCCAAATATCCCGTACATCGGGGACTTTCGACTTTTTTCTGAAAGGTAGTCTTATTTCATTTCTTATCCTCGTCTCTTGTGTATGTTTGTACAGCAGGTTATAAGTTTTCTTATAAATTCAAATGACGAATAGCCATTCATTATTTTGTAGATTTAAAATATAGTATTGAAGTAAATAATTTGTTTAAGTGACAAGATATTTAACTCCTTCAACATTTCCTTATATCTATTTTTCTTCAGCATAATCCTCGTAGCTCTATTTTATTTAATAATTATTTATTAATTTACTATTACCCCGCGTTTCTGTGGGTCATCCTTAGGACATAGTCATACACCATCGCAGACTTTTAGTAAAAAGATAGTGAAAACTCTATCAAAATCCGTTCGGTAGTTTATAAGAACTAAGTGCATGTTGTGTTCCCACAAACAGTTCTCCAACTCGTCGTGGAAGGAGATTATAAATACATAATTGGTTCTTTGTGATAAATCAGGGATTTATTAATACTTCGCGTATTACAATGGTAACTCGATAGTCGACCGAACCAGAAGCTGGCTAATTGAGATCTGAGACACAAGTTTGTCTGCGAGCATTCTAACTGGTCCTGGCGACTACTGGCTACTTGCTGCCATCTTGCGGACTTCCACGCAAGCTCTATTCACTGCCCTCTGTGAGTGCATCTGAGAAGCTCTTATTTTATAATTATTTCCCTCCATAAGTATTCTGGGCAATGAGAAATACACATGGTAGTTAGTACCAGAATTTCTGCACTGAAATAAATCCCGACTTGTAGTATTACGTAGTGGAACCGACACCTCTGGCATAGTCACCCCAAGTTGTTCACTACGTTTGGTAATTTAGCAGGGGTGCCCAGGTTCATCGGGTGAGGTGTGTTCAGGATGAGCCTGCCCGATCGGCAGAGGTTGGTTCGGAGAGACCCTTTGACCTCTCCAACTGTTCTCCCGCGCAAAAGTGGGGGGGATATATTCATTTGTCCGTCACTCCTGGACACACTAATCCGTAGATTCCTGCCCAACCATCATACACTTTACCTTCCCAGAACTTCCTCTCTTTCCTTTCCTTAATAAAAGACCCTCCACAAAGCATCCCTATAAGCCCGGAGGGAAATTATTTTCCTAAATTTACTAAATATTATTGGTTTTAAATGACATGTGAAATGATACATAATCTCAAGGTCAAGTGTGCAAAATTTCATCAATCTATTTGTATAAAATACAAAGCCACACCGATCGAAGAGTGTCACACTCTTTACTTACGTATTTAATATATGTACATAATTTTTTAATGTGAAACCACACAAGAGTTCCAACTGCTCCCAACTTTCTGGAGCCAGTGAGACTATGGCATCCCCATTTGGGGTATGTTGTGAGGCTGATGGTAGTGGTTAGAGGAAGGAGATGGGGAAGTACCTAGCTATTCAGATCTGGTCAACAAACACGGACAAAGCCATCTCAAACAACGTTTCATTTTTTAATGATGGTCTTACACCAGGGCGATACTGAGAGTATTTTCCACTCTGGAACATGCCGCAAATATACTATATTTAAATTCAGATTAATAAATTGTGAAATAAAACAATTAACCCCTCAATAGTTATTGTATTATTCTAGTGGACTAGAATTCGGTCGTCTCCGACTTCTACCATTCACTACTATGTACATTTAGAAATTAAATTAGAAATTTTCAGCGATATCGGTTGACTACTTTTCGACGAGTTTTGCGAGCACAAACTACGCTGGCTGATTTTTTATTTTTTTAAATATAAATATTTACTTTTGTGTCACACTGTATCTATCATTGTAATCCGAAATCTCCATAAATAGATCCTAGTTAAATTCATAAATAAATAAAAAAAACCAACCAAAACTATTTTGTATTATATTGTATTATTTATTCAATGGGCTTTTTTAATATCATCAGCGATATTTATTAAATAACTTAGTATATTCGTGAAAAAACTACCATAAATTGTTCGCTAAATACTGACGCCGAATTTATAAATAAAGTAATATTATATAACTCGAGAATTTTTTGTAATACAGTCGATCATTGAACGAGGATCGAGATTTTTTTATCGAGAAGATTGCGTCATGCCACTCGTGGTCTCATAAAGTCATGGGTTAACAACTGAATGATTATTAAAATTATTATAATATTTTAATTGATACAGGGTTTTCCAATAAGAGGTGTTATTTTGATATTCAATCGTAAAAGATCAATGGTTTCGTTGCTTGTGTGGCACGTAGCGCCGTCTTGTTGAAAGTAAACGTTGTCCAGATCAATACCATCCAATTCCGGCCATAAAAAAACATTAATCATCTCTCGATAGCGCAATCCATTCACCGTAACTGTTGCTCCAGCCTCATTTTCGAAAAAGTAAGGTCAAATGACTCCGCCCGACCATAAACCGCACCAAACAGTCACACGTTGAGGATAGAGAGGCTTTTCAACAATAACTCTTGGGTTTTCCGAGACCCAGATGCGACAAATTTGCTTGCTGACGAAGCCACCGAGGTGGAAATGGGCCTCATCACTCAAGATGATTTGCATTTGATTCACTCAAGTGAATTTTAATAATTTCAATGCGTTGTTGAAACGTGTATCGTTCCATTTTTATTAATGGCGTAGTTTCTACTTGTCAAATGTCAAAAAGTGACAGCTTTAAAAGTAACATCTACCGAAATAGCGGGCTATTCAAAATAACACCTCTTATTGGAAAACCCTGTATTTAGCCGACCAGTTTGTTCGGTTTTGCGACCAATCAGCTAAACGCGTAGAGTCAATCAATCGAAAAAGTTCATATGATCTCATAGAAATCGTTGTGTCTCTCTTATCGTCATAGATAGAAATATGAATTAAACTGTGTTAGAAAGAGAAAACACCAAGCTTGATATTCAAATATAGAAGTTGGCCACAGATTAATTAAAATATACACCTCTATGAAATCAAATGTTCCAATCGCAATTTGAGAAAAATTTATGTAACTTTGTGATAATATTTATTATTTTTATATGAAACAACCAAAAATGAGGTGGCAGTAATGTTTATAATAAATTTGTCTCATACGATATTAGTTTTTTCGTTTTCAAGTATTTTAGTTCAGTGATTAAAGAAAAAAAATAGGGTTAGCAATTTTTTTATATTTGATTTCAATATTATATATTTATTTCCAATTATAAAATATGAAAGCGTGTTTTATAACCTTACCAAAAGAGTTTTTAGTTTTTGGATATGTTCAGAAATATATCATTTATTTAGATTTTATTTCGAAACGGAAATACACGATAATTATCCGACTTTCTGACAGCATCTCTGAGAAACATTACGCTCAATATGTCAGAGGCCTGAATAGTTAAGGCTCCGTAGTAAGCGTTCAAAAAGAGTAAGAATATGGTTTGAAAGGGAGATGTTTTTTTTAATTTTTTTATTCATAAAAAAAGATACACGAATTACATTACATAATATAAAACAGTTTTTAATTACATAATATAATATGATATAATATAAGTATTTGATGTAACCCCATAAATAAGCAGGGCTTATGTTTATGGGGGGTGTAGTTATTTTGGTAAATTTGATATGATTCAGTTCAAGTGTTCGGAATACTTTTTTTTAATGTAAATACCAATGTTAGAGGGACTGCGCTAATTTATAAAGCATTTAAAATAGAGCAAAAATCTCTTGACAGTTATCTTTTGTAGCATTTAAAGAAACACTATATGTTAAATCATTGAACCTGATTTTCATCTTCCGAGGGAAATTCAAATAAGAACTTTTTTAGCTCGGCAAATATATAGAGATTATTTCCAAAATTAATTTTTTTTAAATCAGTTGTGTAAAATTTACACGTTTATTAGTAAGAATATTAAGGCCCTGTTTAAGTAAATTATGTTGTAATTCGGTGGAAATCGGAGTCAGAAGTCAACTTTGTCCCGTCATTTTCACGAAATAAAAGCACATGTGTTTCGGAAATCCAACATATTTTACTAAAAAAAAGAGACCTGAGCAGAAAAAACCTAACCTCACTTTGCAACATTTTTCTCGACTTTTTTGTTCAATTTCCACTACAATGCAACATCTTCCCATCGAGAGCTATGGAGCTTCGAAATGTTTCATTAATAACCATAAAAAGTCATGCATATTGTTTCAAAAGAAAAAAAGTGTGTTAAAAAACTCGGGCAAAGTCGGGTAGCAACAAGGGGTTTTCTGGCGTCATGAAATTTGCATCCCTTTTTATAGGTTGACGCAGCTGTTATATATTATACCCAATTTCTACCGAATAACAAGTTTCTCGTTAACTCTTGTTTTTAAGTTCCGAAAAAATATATGTTATTTTTTTAAGATAATATCTATTCATTTGTTGGTGACCGGATAAATCATCTAAATGATAATTCATCACATCTTTAAAAAGTTATATAAAGTCATGGGAAGTGATGAAACAAAAACTTTATTAAGTAGGGTTAAGTAGGTTAGGTTAGGTTTAAATTATTTTTTTTCATCGTTTCAAATTACCTTATATCACTTTTTAAAAGTGTGTTGAATTGTCACTATGTTGAGTTATCATGGAACCGTTATAGGCATGATAAAATTCACAGTGTATCTTTAAATGCAACTACAGCATTAGTCGAGAGATTTTTGCTCTATTTCAAACGAGTCGTGTTATATTAAATGTTTTCACCCTTTTCGTTTATTATCGTTTTTTATATAAGCTCGCTCCCTCTAACATTCGTATTTACATATCTCCCTTTCAAACCATCTTTGAACGCTTACTACGGGGCCTTAACGCCATTTCCTAATCTACGTGGCATTGGAGCAATCATAACATGACTCCATATTGTTTTATTAATTCCTCGATAACTAATGCAACAAATTTAACGCCAATCTTAAAAAAATGTCTTCAACCCAAACAATTAAAAAATAATAATAAATATAATGTGTGCTTCTTTTAAAATAGTTTAAAACTCCTGACTACAGATCAAGCATAGAAATATTGAACTTGAAACGAGATGTATGATAAATGTATATACCTAACGACATTTCCCGCCCATCCAAATAGGTACTCACCTAACTATAACGGGCCGTAGTAGCTACCTACATATATAGCCACATAATACCATTACATTATTATTATTTAGTTTGTTTTTCATGCCTAATTTTTTTACATCTGGCAACACTGTGGATCGTTTTGGCGCGTAAATGTATTATTGACAGGTATGGAGAATTTAATTTGCTAGAAGTGATTCCATTATTTATTATTTGTGTTGGTGTGTATTTTAAGGTAAATTTTATACGCTTTGATGCTGAACTATTTTTTTATGTTAACAGATAACTCACCAAAACGACAGTTCCTACCTTTAAAAAGTGATGTACAATAATAATGAAAATTAATTAAACAAAAAGCTAGGTTAAATAGGTTACGTTGGTTAGGTTTGTAGGTTAGTTTTTTTAACGATTATATAACCATATATTTATTTAAAGATGTGTTGAATTTTCATTGTGTTGAGTTATTCTGAAACCTTTTTTTTAATACAATTTATTTTAGAATGTGTCAAAAACTCTTTTTTTAAATTTTATATGAGAAGTTACCGCACAAGAGCGAGTGGAATTGTCATAAATAAAGGTATATCAAGAAATAATTATTTTTTTGGTAAACTAATGTTTAAGACAAGATTTTTTATGCATAGCACAAAGGGTAACAATTATTTTTATAAGCAATAATTATTAGCCTGAAACACTCATCCACATTGAAAAATCTCCTGATAAAAGATACATGACGCCAACGGGACTTGAACCCGTGTCCTTTCGATTTCCGGTCGACAGCTCTGACCACTTTTTGATCAAAAATAATTGTTACCCTTTGTGCTATGCATAAAAAATCTTGTCTTAAACATTAGTTTACCAAAAAAATAATAATTAATATTTGACAAGTTCAAGTATCTTCACCAAAAAATGTAGACAATTTGTCTCGACGCCATCTAGTGAGAGAGTTAGCACTTACAATGCCTTTCTCATATAAAATAAAGTTGGTTGTTTTCAAGTGAAAAATTGTAATAAGCAGTAATTGTTGAATGAAACACTAGTATATATTGAATTATTTCGCGGACAAGAGATAAGCCGCCATAGCTCAGTGATCAGAGCTGTCGATCGGAAATCGAAAGGACACGGGTTCAAGTCCCGTTGGCGTCATGTATCTTTTATCAGGAGATTTTTCAATGTGGATGAGTGTTTCAGGCTAATAATTATTGCTTATAAAAATAATTAGGTATATCAAGAAACTTTTGGATTCTGAATGGTGATATTTAATATACTCTCAGTATTGCCCTGGTGTAAGACCATAATTCAAAATAGAAACGTTTCCTTAAATAGCTTTGTCCATTTAGTGACAACTTCTGGAGAGCCATGTATTCACAAAACTATACATATACATTAATGCCTAATGCAAATTCACAATATATGTAATATCCAGAGCGGAAACCCACAGATTCGATTGAATAATTGTCAAATAACTAACTAACCACTTTCCACCAGGGTAGGCAGAGATGACGGACCTCCGAGAAACTCGGTATTGGCACAGTCCTTGCTTCAGTCACATTCATATATCGTCTCATACTTCTGTTCAAGTAATTGGTTCACTTGTTGTTCTTTGGTGCCATGTCTTCCAAGGGTGTCCACCACTTCTACCATAAATAAACCACTCACTAGATCGATACCTTCGTGCTTTTTGTGTGAAACAAATTGGTCATAAAAATCATAGATACGCCAATATACAGGGTGTATCGGTACGTACCCGACAAACTTTAACCAGCTATTCCTTGGCACATTTGGAGTAAAAAATGTTATGGGCACTTTGCTGTCTGGTAACATTTTTTTTAATAAAAAATTACTATTCATATTTTCACCACATGTCACCAATGTTTTATCCTTTGTCAAAGTTTTAAAACCCGTCTGGCAATATTTTGTTCGAGTTTCGTTGAATAATGTACGTACGTACCTACGTTGGCGCGCTTTTACAATCACAACGAAATGGCACGGCACCATTCGTCTCATTTTTAACTATGATTATTTAGTGTGTACGAAAGAGCGAGGACACTTTTTGACACACTTGCTAATAACAGCTGTTGAACACGAGAAACAATGCAAATGACAGTGACGGAGTGTGGATTTTTTTATTTATTTTTTGTTTTTAATGGAAAAAAATGTTACCGGACAGAAAAGCGCCCATAACATTTTTTACTCCAAATCTGCTAAGGAATAGCTGGTTAAAGTTTGTCGGGTACTTGCCGATACACCCTGTATAGACAGTACAATTCTCATTCGGAGCCTATTTATTATACCTACATACACCTGAAAGTCTATGGAATATACTTTCATAGTTTTTCATTGGTGGATACAGGTTGGCAATCATATGACGTCACAATATTTCGATGCTATTTTCGATCGGAGTTATATCCCCCTGACTTCTACTAAAAGAAAGTCAAAGTAAATAAAACTAAAAATAAATTTTCTAACCTATCGGTGCTGTCAACGTGTCAGTTTATTCAGGACTGGCTGGGACTGGCCTGGCCAGCCCTCGTTCAGCAAGAGTAATAATCTAGCAAGAAACACACACGCAATCAAAATTTCACACGTTGAATTATTTATACAAGATGCGCCTCACACGCAAGCAAATTGCCGCAGATAATTCAAACAATATTTAAATTATAACCCACCGTCGAGGGCACCGTTTTAACCTCTCGTTTCGCTACGAACGTCGTTTATAAGATAGAGGGAGAGGTCACAATGTACCTGTCAGCGGCATCCCATACTACCGGTCTTCGGCTAACGAATCTTGTAACGAATAACGACACACCACAAAAAAATTCAAGACGGTCGAACGAAATTCCAAACCTCAACAAATCCGGAGTCAAATCATCTCTCCTTCTCTGTCCTTCTGGGAATTCTGTCTCATTCACCGCCTTGTCTGGACCGTAGAAAGAAGATGTGACGTACGTTATTTGTATACAAAATTAGTATTGTGAATAGGTAGGTAACTAACTAACTATCACGCCGTTTCCCCGCAGGGGTAGGCAGAGAGGACGGACCGCCAAACAACTCGGTCTTGACACACACTCTTCGCATCATACATCGTCTCATCCTGTTCTATTATTCTGACTCTTGACATGACCCCGACTCAAGTATCCGATGCTTCTCGGGCGTCCCCGAGTTCTACCATTCGCATTTGCGTCATATATTCTACTTACACTTTCTTCGCTCATTCGCTCTACATGTCCAAACCATCTAAGCGTCCCTTTCTTAATCTTGCTCATTACGCTTACTATCAACCTTGCATTCTTTGCGGATCTCCACATTTCTCACACGATCATACATGGTTTTACCACACGTACGCCTCAGGGATCTCATTTCTACAGCATTCAGTCTACTTGCATCCTTCCTCTGCCAGTTCCATGCCTCACTGCCATACATCAGGATAGGTACCAACACTCCATTGTGTACTGCTAGGTTCGCTTCTTTGGACAATTTTTTTTAGTACTAATAATTATTTCTTCAATAGGTGTAAAATTTCTTTGTCGCGTCATTTTGATTATATATATATATATATGAAATACTAAAGTGTTGTACACAAAGTATTTGAATTAAATGTAAACTAATATTTATGTTTGTCTATAGCAGTCTTTCTCAAAGTGGGCGATAACGCCCCCTTGTGGGCGCTGGAGGCTTTCAGGGACGCAGTAGAACGGTCAAAGTAAATTAGGGGGCGTTAATGAAATCTAAAGAGGTGACGGCAGACAAATTCTGTCCATAGAAATAGAACAGAATCTAGCCGAATTAAATAATAATAATGTTGTTTTTTTTACTTGCTTATACGAAAGTGTTTTTATGAAAAAAACTGGGTATTAGCCATTTTGTTAGTTAGTTTTTAAATTAAGTAAAACGCTAGTAATGGAATGATATTGCATATAGAATATTGGCAGCATGATATATGGGTTAGTAATGTATATAATAATAATTTTGACAAATTAATATATCTATAATTAGACTTTAGTATTCTATAATTTACTAGCCTTCGATAAACGTAGTTGTGGATTGTTGTTGTATTATCTATTTTCTGGTAGGAATATACAAATGTAGAACGTAGATGTAATGTATTGTAAAAATAAACATAAAAGTGTAGTATGTAGAGATGTGTTATCATGAAGAAAATATTTAGGTTTTTTATCTTCAATATAGAGAATGATTTAAATTTTTTGGTTTTAAATACATATATCCTGACTTTAAAGTATGTAGAATGATGAAAGATTTGTCGGTTTTTTAATGTATAGACTATAGAATTATTATTTTTTTATATCTTGTGGATATTCAAAAATACATGCGTATTTGTAAGACATTGAGAATAGACATGGGTTATTTTTATAGACATCTTTAAAATTTATAACAATATTCCAATTTTTGTTGCGTAAGAGCAAGTATTTTTTTGTAATATTGACAGTTAGTTTGATTATGGACATTTTTTTTTAATTGTTAGTATCATTTTTGAATATTTCTTAGAATTTTCAGTTTTAATAGTAAGTATACTTGTTTTATATACTGGAGATTGATAAGAAACATCATGTTTTTTTAAAGCATATGTCATAGCATTATTAATTTTGTTAGTTTTTAAATTTTTGAATGTGCAGGTACATGCATAATATATTGACAATAAACATGAGTTACTATGAAAAATATACCTTGAATCCAAATTAGTATTCAATTTTCTGTTGTGCGAATGCCAGCATTTTTTTATAATATAAACAGTTGGTTTTATCATTCGCATTATGATTGGTAGGAAATGACAGTTTAAATCTGACATTTTGAAAAGTGCAGTTTACACACCTCGGTTGATTTGATGAAGCTTGAAATTCTTTGAACAAGTGAGCAGCTCCACAGGGCGAGCAGGAAGGCAAATTGTTTTTTCTCTTTCTGGTTGCAGTTTCTTGATATATATATTTCAATATATTTCATTGTATATTGATATCACCATCATTGGTTCCTCAAAGTTTGTATGTAAAACTGTATCGGCCTATCCATACTCAGTTCGTGCCGTATTAGCAGCAATTAAGGCGATGCCATACGTCGTGTAATATTTTGAATCGAGCCGCCATCAATAACATTCCTTACGTAGATGGCGATAAGGCTTAAATTCCCACTTAAGGCGATGCACTACGTCGTGTAATATTTTAAATTGAGCCGCTATCAATAACAACCCTTACGTAGATGGCGATAAGGTTTAAGTTCCCGCTTAACACCATCCGCCTGTTTTGATTTATGCAAGAAAAAAACAAGGCCAAAAAGTGCCTTTTATTTTATTTTGTGGATGTTCAGGCATAAATATTTATTTTTTTTCCAATCATTTTATAAATAACTTAATTTTCCACATTATACAATAAAATCATAACCGAAAATGGGTTCGTAAGTAGGAGATTTTGAACTTTAAAGCAGTTTTCATAGTCCTATACATTATTTTTTTCTGGGCTTATAAAAAGACTTATATAAAAAATACTCGAACATTTCAAAGGCCAAGATGTATTCTACTCGCAGTATTTAATTAAAGCATCTGAAACATTTCTAGGCGACCAAATTTTCAAACCAAAAACACATGATTTTGCATTACTACGTATGGCATCGCCTTAATACCATCCAGCTGTTTTGATTGAGGCAAGAAAAAAACATGGCCCAAAAGTGCCTTTTATTTTATTTTGTGGATGTTCAGTCATAAATATTTGAATGTTTTCCGATCATTTTATAAATAACTTAATATGCCACACTATACAATAAAACCATAACCGAAAATAGGTTCGTAAGTAGGAGATTTTGAACTTTAAAGCAGTTTTCATAGACCTTATAAATTATTTTTTTCTGGGCTTATAAAAAGACTTATGTATAAAATACTCGATTATTACAAAGGCCAAGATGTATTCTACTCGCAGTATTTAATTAAGGCATCTGAAACATTTCTAAGCGACCAAATTTTCAAACCAAAAACACATGATTTTGCATTACTACGTATGGCATCGCCTTAAGTTTTTATTAAACAACGCTATTGTTACAACCCTGCACGAATTTGCAAGATTATATATTTTGTTCTAACTTGTTCTGTACAAATTCGGATACTCACGTGAGGTAAAAGAGTGGTTGCAAGTTTATCTTGTTCCTATCGATGTGTATTACATCTCCAATATATATTTAATTGAAACATTATTTGATCTCAGAAGTATGATATATGGATCACACTTAGGGTTGCAAGATTGTCCAGATAAAAAACCCGAACATTTTTTATCGAACATTTGATATTTTTTGTACAATTTGTCGAAAATCAAAGGGTCCTTTGATAATCATAAACCCCTTTGATTTTAGCCAAAACAAACAGAGAAAATTACCGAAAATTTCTGAGGGTGAAAGGTAAAGAAACACTTAAAGCAAACATTAAAACTTATATTTATTATTGCTATTCATATTTGCCACTAGAAGATGCTACTGCTTTAAATAATAGTGCATTGCATGAAATTGTATCTTTAAATTCAATGCAACTGAAATTTAAATTGAAGAAAAAATATAATTCGCTTTTTACGGTATTCGCACCTAGTAGATTTCTTTCGTCAGTTCATACATTACCCATTACAGTAAAAACTCTTTCTACGACAGCATTGGAGACAGGAAAACTGCACACATATTGTACCATTTTCAACAGATTTCTTGCTACCACCTGCCAGAATCGCTCACGGCTTTTTATCTGTAAATTATCTCGTGAGTGAGGTATTTATGTCACATATTTAAAAAAAAACGGATATTCTATTTTCCGGTTTTTCAAAATTTTATAGACCGGACAGCCGTTCAAAAAACCGCACGGTCCGGTCCAAAACCGGACATCTGGCAACCCTAGTCACACTATGTATCTATCCTATCCATATAAAAATGCATGTTTAAAAATTATATTTGCAATAACTGTTTTTAAGTTACCTAACAGATGATAATGTAAAAGGGTAAGTTGAAAATATGGGAAGGACTAGATTTTTTTTTAAATCTCAAATTGGGTATTGGTCGAATTAAATTTGAGAGCCTGTGGTCTATTCTCACGGGAGCACTACACACGAACTCTAGACCACAGATCCGGCTGGCTTATCTTCCTGGCTCTTATATGTATACAGGACTCATCAACGAAAATCGATAATTTCGGAGTTAAATAACTTAACCTAAATCTTAACCTCTGGAAAACAGTTCGTGCACCAGTGACAAGAATTTTTCCCACCGTCAAACCGATCAAACCGATGCGCTGGTGGCATTGGAATTTCGCCGTAGCTGGAAGTTTTTATGCCATGAGAAAGTGCATAAAAAAATAACAGAATCGCTTGCCCTTGCAACACTTTAGAGATCATTTTTGATTTCAAGCATCTAACCCAGAGGTTCCCAAAGTGGTCTATATGGACCCCCAGGGGTCGATATCAGCATGCTGGGGGTCTATGTCAGCGAGAAAAAAATTTGGAGGTCCACGAGATTCAAATGGGGGTACATACGAGTGGACCCCCATTTACCTTAAGTCGACATGTAGGAGTTCCGTAAATGACACAATAGACCTAACACAAATATAATAGTCTGAGAAATGACTTGTTTGATATTTGTAGTTTTATATTGAATAAAGTTGTTAATTGAGGTATATAAATAGAGTCTACGTTCCTTTTCTAGTCAGAATTAATATATTCAAGCAAAACATTGCACATTTCATTTCTGTTAAATAAATATGCCCCGACATCATCAAAAACACGGAAAGTTCGAAAGTCTGACGGCTGGTTTGACGATGAATGTCGAAACCAGAAGAGACTTATGCGGGAATTAGAGAGGACCTATAGGAAAAACTCTTCTGTAACTACAAGAGACGAGTGGATCCTTGCTCAAAAACAGTATACGTGTAAAATTAATTCCAAAAGATCAGACTATTTGAAAGAAAAGATTAACTCTGAGCGAACCGACCCGCGACGTCTTTGGAACTCAATAAAGACAGTAATTTCCGAAGTCACTGTTCCAACGAAAATAGATATTACCCCGGAAGCTTTCTCAAAAAAGGCTTTGCTTTTCGGGAAAAAATTGAATCCATTCGTGCTTCCGCATCTCACGCCCCTCCGCCAATATTCACTTTAAATTCTAAAGGAATTTTGTCTTCCTTCAAACCCACAACGCTGGAAGAAGTAATAAAAATTATTTCAAGCTCGCCTAATAAACAGTGCAGTCTTGATCCCATACCGACATGGTTATTAAAACAATGTTCTACTGTTTTAGCTCCATTCCTAGTTCACGTTTTTAATAAATCACTTAGCACCGGTGACTTTCCTGAACCACTCAAGTCAGCTGTAGTTACACCAATCCTGAAAAATTCACAACTAGACGCCGATAACTTAGGTAATTATCGGCCCGTTTCAAACTTACCATTTATTTCAAATATCCTGGAGAAAATTGCTGCCGCACAAATAACCAGTCACTTGAATTCAAATAAATTATTCGCAAAACATCAATCTGCGTACAGAAAGTTCCATTCAACTGAAACCGGACTACTTCGTATGCTATCAGACATAACTCTGGCCGTAGAGTCAGGTAAGTTATTTATTATCTCACTCCTAGACATGAGTGCAGCGTTTGACACGATTGATCATGAATTAGGAGATTAGGGGAAACATTTGGTTTGAATTCCGACATTAAAAATTGGCTGGTATCCTATTTATCCAATCGCTTACAAGCCGTGAGGGTTGGAAATAAATTGTCCAACTTCGCAACACTTTCTTCAGGGATACCCCAGGGATCCGTTTTGGGTCCACTTCTCTTCATCCTTTTTACAAATGATGTCGCCAAAATAATCGAGTCATTTGATCTCTTGTCTCACTGCTACGCTGACGATCAGCAAGTTTATTTTTACTGCGCTCCAAATGAAATCAATAGTCTCAAAATCCGTATAACTGAATGTCTAGAAGCAATAACTCGTTGGATGTCTTCAAACAAGCTGAAGCTCAATCCATCTAAGACTGAGTTTCTCTGGGTAGCCACAAACAAACGTCAACATTTCATAGACAATTCACCTATTACTATTTCCGGCAGCGATATCATCCCAAAAACAACAGTCAAACTTCTCGGTGTCAATTTAGATTCAGACTTTTCGTTTAAAAGTCAAATAAATAGGACTGTGAGCACCGGTTTTTTTCACCTAAGACAACTCAAGTCTGTCCGAAGAAACCTTCCTTCAGAAGCAACAAAACTACTTATCAACTCTTACGTAGTCTCATGTCTCGATTACTGCAACGGCATTTATGCCAGCCTTCCAAAATATCAAATTGACAAACTTCAATCAGTGTTTAATGCAGCAGCACGGCTCATAACCGGGGTTTCAAAATATTCGCACATTTCAGAACACCTTCGTAACCTTCACTGGCTCAAGTGCCCTGAAAGAATCCAGTACAAACTGTGCTGGATGGTGTTTAAATCCATCAATGAAATGGCCCCACCCTACATCTCTGAACTATGCTTCCCGGAAAACACTGGTCTGAGGCAGTCAACGCTTAGATCAGCAACATCAGCAGCTGTAGGCAGACTGATAGAACCTATGCGCAAGCCAAATACTAAGTTTGGTGATCGCGCTTTCGGAGTATCTGGGCCGAAGGCTTGGAATAAACTCCCTCCGGAACTAAGATCCATAACAAGTCCAACAGAATTCAGGTCTAAACTAAAAACTTACCTTTTTAAGCTGTCGTACCCTTAAATTAAATATACCAATCCTAAGAGAAAGTCCAGTTATATTCAATTTTTCAATTAAGTCCTAAATCCTGTATCTAAATTTCGCCAATAAACAATACCCGAGTACCCGCGATTCATGCATCACGAAAAATTGCTTGCCGAAACGCGCTACCAAAGTCTCCACTCGGGGAGGAGTGGGGCCCTTGCAGTAACGGCGTACAAAATTCTTAATAATTTAATAGATAGCCCATACCTTCTGAAATGCTATAAGTTATACGTACCGAACAACTACAGCCAGGGACGGCACCATGATCTGCTATGTATCCCACGTGGCAGAACGGACGTACTGGCTCGGCATAGCATGACACGAGGTATGGCGCTGTTAAACAACGCCTCCAAGACTATCGATATTTTTAATAGTAGCCTTGAAGAATTCAAGAGGCATATGAATGTAAAAAATCACTATTTATAACTTGTTATTTCTATTCTTTTTCTTTTATTGTTTCGTATCATTTATTTATTATTCTTTACATTGTGTAGTTAATGTTACATGTGTATTGTAAATGGACACAAGTCTGTAATACACAAATTAAAAAAAAAAAAAAAAATTAGATAATGTTAATTAAGTGTTAATCTCAAGTGACCTACCAGGTAAGTATTGTACTGTATATTTTCTCTATAAATAGTTAAGTAATAACATAGATCACTGTAGAAATGTATTATAAGTTTGTACAGCGCCCTTGAGGTGTTTTTGCACAAAAACGGCGCTATACAAGTCATCCAAGTATTATTATTTATTATTATTGGAAGCCGCGAATTTTCCTAGTTCCCCAACTTGTTTTTGAAAAATGTCCAGGGTAATAATGACGTTCAACATTTAAATGCACTTCACACATACTTTAAAACTACGTTTGAGGACATTTTGACTATGGAAATGGAACGTTGAAGAATCGGATATCATGTGACAATACCTCACAAGGGTGCCCCTGTATACCGCCACCCGGTTGTTGGGCAGGCAAGGGAAGGGAATATTTTTACCAAAACAATAAATGATTATCACATGGGATGTTAATAGTTTTAGGAAAAATCAGTATTCGCAGGCAGGGGGTCTACGGAAAAAAAAATTTTGGCAAGTGGTCTACGGGGCAAAAATGTTTGGGAACCTCTGATCTAACCCCTCGGAAAGGGTCTAGTGTTCCAAAGGTGAAAGATCTAGAGTTTCCTCTTTAGATTCTCCATCGTTGGGCCGCCCTAGTGGAAACTACCGATATGATAATAGGCCAAATTGTGACTTTTTTTTATTTAATAAGAAAAAGAAGAAGAATTCTATTTACTGCTCGCCCGTCAGTGGGCCTATGGACACGCGAGCCGAGACGAATCAATCCACAGGTGCGGGCATGCTCGCGTGACGTAATGCTTGGACCGTTCGCCGCGAACATGCTCGCTTGTCAGTGGGTCGCTAGTAGGCCGCTATGCTCGCCTGTGTCCGCTTTTCGCACAACTTGGCGCCAAAAGTTTTAATGGCCGCTGTCGATAAATTTTAGTTTTCTGTTTCAAATTTTATATTTTGATGATGATTTGTGCAGGATTGTTTCACATTGATAAAGAAGTTTAAGAGTTCCCTCTATTAATAAATTAAGTATAATAAAATTATTTAAAACATTTTTGAATTGGCGATGCACTACGTCATGTAATATTTTAAATTGAGCCGCTATCAATAACAACCCTTACGTAGATGGCGATAAAGTTTAAATTCCCGCTTAACACTATCCGCCCGTTTTGATTTATGCAAGTAAAAAACATGGCCAAAAAGTGCCTTTTATTTTATTTTGTGGATGTTCAGGCATAAATATTTAAATGATTTTTGATCATTTTATAAATAACTTAATTTGCCACATTATACAATAAATCGTAACCGAAAATGGGTTCGTAAGTATGAGATTTTGAACTTTAAAGCAGTTTTCATAGGCCATTACATTATTTTTTTCTGGGCTCATAAAAATACTCATCTAAAAAATATTCGACTATTCCAAAGGCCAAGATGAATTCTACTCGCAGTATTTCATTAAAGCATCTGAACAATTTCTAGGCGACCAAATTTTCAAACCAAAAACACATGATTTTGCATTACTACGTATGGCATCGCCTTAAAATCTTATTTTCGAGGAAAAACGGATTTGATTTATGAAAATTAGAAACATACTTTTTTGGACGTGAGGTCTAATGTTCACAAAAGTCATGATATTTTAAATAAGGTGAGGTTCGTTTAGGCTAGGTTAGATTAGGTTAGGTTGATTTGATAATCAGTTAGCTATCGGCTGTACAATATAAATATACATACACCACTTGCTTCGATCCCGCCAGGACAGGCTGTGAGGTGTGTTGCGAGGTGAGCGGGTGGGGGAGTCATGCAATTAGCACGGGCCCGCCGAAGCCTGCTTTGTAAACAAGCGTGATGATTGTCAGACACGCCCCATAACCCCTCTGCCTTTGGACGATGCATGAATTAAGGAAGCGAAAATTCAACTGCCGGAAATTTCAAACAAGAATACATGGACAAAAATGAGAATTGCTAATTTATTGAAAATCTGTTTAAATTATTGGTAATCCGATTAAAAACGAGATTGCAGGCTGTTTCCTGATAAACTTTTAGTGAATTCCCAATACATATATGGGAATTATTGGGAATTACTCGGTCGGTGGCTGAGTTGACATCGCGTTTGTGTCCCACCCAGGCGTAGTGTGTTCAATTCCTCGGCTGGCTAAGTCCTCCATCACAACACAAGCAACATTTTCAGCTTACTGTGGTGGTAGTAGGAGATTTTCAAATATTTTCAGGTTATTCGTAACCTGGGAATGTTTGACTTTCTTTTAAAAATTAAAAAATAGCAATGTGTTCTGTGAAGGTTCTGTTGTGATTTCAGTTTTGTGAAGCAACTGGCCAATGAAAACATAATAATAGAATTTAAACAGAACAGTCACAGAACTTCCAACTCAACTTTTAAATTTGATGAAATTAGCAATATTCTATATTAGTAATTTTTCTCATGTAATAATAAAGACTATTTTTCACACTCAACGACTTTTTAGCTTAGTTTCCAATCTTCCTCATTCAGCCTCACAACCGGCTGTTCCACCGGTATTGCAAGGTAAGATGTATTAACAAAAATATACAAACCTATATACATTTTTTTTATTTGACTGAGGATTCAACCATCCTCCCTAGAGACTGACTAAAATGAATGAACCACGCTATCACCTTAATCGCCTAATCCTAATTGAATGGTACAGAGAAATGCGTGCGTGCGAGAGTGCCACCAAAAGTTAATAGAACGCATTGTCATCGATATCGAGTCTATCTACAAAGTTTCAGATCGATCGGATGCCTAGGGCACCAATGGCATCCATGGTGGGTTAATTTCCACTTCCATGGATTGATTAATTCATTAATTCAATCGTTTATTTATTCATTCATAAAACAAATTCGAAATTCAAATACATAGATGTATTAAAAAAACAAAAGAAATTACAAGATATTATTTTCTTCAAGCACTTACTGTCAATATATATAATTAACAACTGTCAATATAATTGTTAGGTTAGGATAGTTTTAGCTGCATGGTTACCTGTGTATTTATCATAAGAATCTGCCCTTATTAATAAAACAAAAGTAATAATATTTGAATAAATAATTGTACTTCACCTGATTTTGAACCTTTTAGACAAAGAGGCAAAGTTATTCGGAAGTTCTACGAAATCTCACAACTCCTAAACCCAAATCCACAACATTTTTTCTGACGCCATGATTGTTTGAACAGATATAAATAATAGGTATAATGGCTTGTTTTTCTTGCACTTGGAAATTAATCGAATCCTTGACCCCTAAGTTGCACAGAAGAATAACGAGCTCATTTTTTAATTATATATCTTATCCAAAAGTGTCGAAACTTTTGCAGAATTGAATTATCTTCATTTTAAACGGAAATAAAACAATCTAAAGTATTTCCATCTTTCCTTGTTAGAAATTCAAATGTTAATCTTTATCCTGTCTCAAATGATTTGAGTTTATAAATTAAATTTGTTATCAATTTATAACAATGTAAGAATTAAAGTTAAAGTGTTTTAAATTTGTCTATGGAATTGATTGTACTTTTTTCTATTTGTGTTAATAACTTGGAATGTAATGTTACTTTTTCAAGATATGCCATACGAATAATCTCAATGTTTGTGTATAAATTTCTTCACAATATTTCTATGGGGTGATATGAAAACACAAGGATAAACTTTTATCCCGACGTAGATAGATGGCCGTGCTAACAAGCATCCGAACGAGACACAAGTAATCTTCTTTAAAAAATGACTCACCATTATCTTGCATCTCATAAGAGTTCATACATTTTTTTATCGCGCACTCATTTTCATCCTTGAAACGTACGTCGAAAATAACCGTATGAAAGACATTTCTTTAAAAATAACATGCGATCATCGTTCATCTCGTTAGGCTTCGTGTAAAAATGTTGGCGTCGTCTCGTTTTATTTGTGGACGTAGGTCGTAGCTGCATCATTCCTGTGGCAGCTTCCAAGAGGCGGGTGTGTCGTTATCTTTGTCTAGCACGGCGAGGTATCGCTGTTCCTGTCTGGCTAGTAGGTTTCGGCGCATAGGTGTGTGTTGCGCGCTCGCTCGCACTCGCAGGCGCGCAAGCGCGGGCTATCGCCGGCCCACTCAAGGTTCGCTGACTGCGTTCTTTTGTTAACAGTGTGGCAATGTTGGGAAAAATTTACCTGATTGTGAGGAAATCGAAAATAAATATATTTAAAATATTTATAAAACCATTTGATATGCGTGTCGCAAATGAAAGCTTTGACCAATTGAGTACATAAAATTAATCGATCATTTTCATTCTGACCTATATAACTTCGTTAGACAAAATAAACGAAGTTTAATTTCCGGGAAATTGACTAAAATCGTTGGTTACATATTTTAAATCAGATCATAATGTTCATTGCAGTAAGTAATGGAGCTGACATATCAATTGGTTAGCAGTTATTAAATGTTCTACAAACTATGTTGATTCATTAATACCGACGGACTCAATATTCCTAACGTGTAATATAATTTAAAGGTAAATTCAAAAAATATTATAAAGTTTTTCCACACTGAAAATGTGCATCATGAAGTTACGACAAAATTTATGAGTGAACATAATTTTTTATTTGATTGTCTTTATAATATTATATGCGTTTGAAAGAAAAAAAATGTCCATAAAATATATTTGTATGTAAGTATGCATGTATTTTTTTATAATTTTCTGTCCTCTTTTTTCCGTAGTATTCCCAAAAGTATTTAATTTATGCAACTTATGACAATACTCCCTTCCCAAACACGAGTTATTTTCAATTAGGGAAATACTGTAAATAACACCAAGAAACATAATCATGTACGTATTTATCCATAGTAAAAAAAATCATGCACAAATGTGTTAACAACATTATACATATAGATATTTTTTGAATTGGACATTACTAAGAAACGATACAATCCCTTACTTTGTTTCATTAACCCCACACAGGCCTCGAAGAAAATAATTTCCCTGCTGGGTATATGTCATCTTTGTCGGACGTGTGATCTATATTTCCCGCGCTATAAATGATATTGACGATTTCTGTAAAGTGACATGAATTATTCAATAAGCTCAAATACAACCAGAAAATATAAGTCACTTCAAGGCCATTTTTTTTTCAGTATCTCTATGCTAATTTTGATGAAGTTACCCTTTTCTTTTACGTACATTTTAGATGTTACCTTTGCTTTGATCCATGATATAATTTTTTTTCACTGCAATAAGGAGAGAATCGGCATTGACACAAGTCCATGAAAACGTATTACATATGGAGAAATGCACCAAAACTGTACAAATAAATGATATCGTTAAAAAAACATATCAATCTTTAGCAGAATGATTCAATTATGCGGGGAAACTGTTTTCAGTGAATAATTTACTTATCTATGGATAAGTTTATTTTTTAGTAGGTCATAAAGAATTTTTAGTTATACTAAAATGTCCTAACACAGTGAGAAGTTTTTAATTCTCTGTTGAACCAAGTTATGATAAACAATTCAAATAAAATAAAATGAATGCAAGTAAAACAAAGATCAACAAAACTTTATCCAAGCAAATTGAAGTTCTTCACCGTACTAACTCAAAGGCAAATGCACAAGAAATGAAAATTAACCAAAAAAGCTTCCGCATAGTATCAGTAGTATGTAGACCGGCGCGCATGGGGAATTTGTCAGGAATAAACATGGCCGAAATATGCGGCTCGCGCATGGCAGCCCCGGGACCTTCCCGCCGCGTCCAGTCCGCGCGCGCCAGCCGACCTGTTACGTTCGTGTTACGGCCGTCCGCCACACCGAAATAATAAATAACAAAATAACACAAATCGAGTTTAAACTCTTCACCTTACGCGTTTACAAAGTTGTCGACTAAAAGCCCATTGTGTACAAAGCCAAACAGTGAGAATATTTCTACCACGCGAACAACTGATTCAAACCACTCAAAAAGTTCCAAAACTCAAATTTATATTGTGATATGAGAATTTTTCAGTTTTCGAACGACACAACAAAAATCTAATTTTTTTCTCCCTCTATGACATTCTTTTGTTTATTTTATTAAAGTTTTGTGAACTTTTGAGCAGTTTATGAGTTGTTTTTGTAAACAGTATTAAAAGTTTTGTGTATTCGGATTGTTTACAATGTTGTTCTGTAGTGTCCTGCCCATGTGGAAATAATATAAAGTGTTGTGTGATTACTTCGTGTCTACGTTGTTATCTAGTCTACGAATAATTGATGAATGTATTTATAATGTGACTTGTGAGATGATGGTCGGCCGCTGAACTAGGCAGCTAATTATTCTGCGTGGGAGTTTATGTTTGTTTTTTGACAGCTTGTTTGCAGGATCTACATTTTGTGTTTTTATGACCACCTTGCCGCCGGCGGGAGACATACAGATATATATATACCTATTATGTGTTTTTTACGGCCCAAATGGGACTATGGCATCTCAAATTGTATTATACTGTCAGGCTGAAGTGATGAAAAGATTGGGAAGCACCCGGCTATTTAGATCTGGTCGCCAAACAATGGCTAAAACGCAGTTTGTTTTTGGATAGTCGTCTATCTACTAGTTCTTTAATTAATTTTCGAAGTAGGTAGTTTCAGTTCTTCAAAATTTTGACAGCTTGTTTGCAAGATTATTTTTTCCGTCGGCGGGAAATAATTATTTTATATTTTGCTATCGGTCTGTCTCAGACTGCAATCGTCATAGCGATATGATTTATCTAGCGGCGTGATAACGAGTCGAGTCGTAAATAATTTGTCTTGTCGACGGCAAATGGAGTTCGAAACTAAACTTGTATTATGTGAGTCAGTTGCAAGTTGCAATGGACGTACCAACTTTACTTTCAGAGTGTTATAATACATTAGTATAATAACAATACTATGACCGGCGTACGTGATATTCTATAGTTTTACGACCAGCGTGCTTAAATACGCATTGACATATCGTGTACTTGATTCATTATAGAAATTATACTATAATCTAAAGCGAAAATGAAAATGATGACATATCCTAAACTAACATATTTATTTTCATATTATTTTTCTTATTATGGTGCCCTCTCCTATCGAAGGTTGGCTATCATCAGGGCGATCTTCACTCTGCAGGCTGAAACTTGCAATAACTTATTAAATATAATCGCCATTTTTCACCAAGTTTTGAACTTTTGTTACTTTTATAAACACGTCCCAAAACATATCAATTATTTAAAATGGTTAGAAATCCACCAATCTTGTATTTGAAGTTGTTTTCTGGAAGTAGGAGTGCTATTACAAAACTGTAAAAGTTTGTTACTTTTCCGTGAGTTCTTGGCTCTTTTTCATATCTTAATTTTTATGAAATATCACCCCAAATATGTCATAGTTGTGTCTGAAGCTATTTTATAGAAGTAGAAATAATGTAAGTCCCTAAGTTTTCGTATAAACTCCGCAAAAATATATAACATTCAAATAACATCACACTACAAAATATAATCATTTTTCACCTTGAACCCTCTCAAATAAACCCCTTTACACAGTTAACAATATTGCAAATGATTTGTTGACTGTTGAATCCTCTCTAATAAACCCCCTTTTAAAGTTTACAATATTGCAAGATATCATTTTGCATGTTGACTGTCGAGTCCTCTTTAACAAACCCCATTTTCAAAGTTTCTATAATATTGCAAGATATCATTTTGCATGTTGACTGTCGAGTCCTCTTTAACAAACCCCATTTTCAAAGTTTTTATAATATTGCAAGATATCATGTTGTATGTTGGTCATCTCTAATAAACCCTTTTTCAAAGTTTACCTGCACTATTGCAATATAGAATTTAATATTTCGAGTCCTCACGAATATAATATCTTTATTTCTTTTGCACAGTCATTCCCTGTTCCAATATGGTCGCTTCGGGACTGTTGTGGAATGTTTGTTCCCTTTCCGACAGGTCTGTAAAGTCTGGAATATTTCCAATTTGAGCACGTGTGCCCGCACGGCCGACATTTTGAACTTTTACATCGTCTGCCAATGTTTCAAAACTTATTTTACACTTGGCTATTTTTTAGTTTTTTTTACATGTATAGAAAAAACCAACATCCCGTTAGATGTTATTTTTTCCGTAATGTTGTTTTTAGAACGCGTTTAAAATTTGTATCACATCTATGTGAAATGTTGTTTTTGTTTCCTGAACGCTTCTATAAGAATTAGTATAAATTAGGTACATTCGCTACTTCTATATCGAAATCAGCACTTCGAAATCCTTTCTTGTTACATAGTAATTGAATGAAATTTTTGAGTATATCCCAATCTATTAAATACAGTTATTTATGAAAATTTTATTAGGTAGTATTTTAAGGTTATGTTTATATATTTTTTTATGTTTTACGAAACGTACATTTGCAACAACTTAAAGATGAATTCTACATCTTTAAAACCCCTTATTTAAATTAAATACAACTTTAAAATAACGGCAATCATATTCTACAATACCCATTCATAAATTCTACTTTCCTCCGCCATATGTAATCATTATAATTCAATTAAAAATCAATTATCGCCCGGGCAGGTACGAAATACATTGTTATAAGTGGGGTTAACCCGAAACCCTGTCCCGAAGTGCTAGGCAGATGATTTAGCGAACCACCTGATAATTAATTACGTTCTTTCTGTTTGTTTTAAAGGTTGCTATTTAGTTTTTAAAAGTTTTACTGTAATATTTTTAACATCTTAAGGGTAAAACTGGGCCAGTGGGGACTATGGCTTTCCTAATGGTGTATGTTGTGGACTGAAGGAACATAGATGGGGAAGAGAAAGGTTGGGAAGTATTTGGCTAGTCAGATCGGGTTACCAAACACTACTATACCCGTACATTTAACTTTTAGAGATTGCAGGTTCGATTCCTGTATTAAAATATAGATTTTTTTACATTAACTGCACACAGGAGGGCCTGAGAAAACAATTTTTCCTTTGGGCCTATGTCATCTTTGGGAATGCTGTGTGGAGGGTTTTTTATATTTATAAAGGAAGTTCTTGGAAGGAAAATGGTTTGAGTGGTGGGTAAAAATTCTGGGGTGACGGACGTGTGAATCCTTCCCTCCCACTACGGTGTAAGTTGATGGGTCGAGAAAGTCCGGCTTGAGAGGTTAAAAGGTCTCCCTTAACCAGTCTCCCGATTTGGCCCGCGATGCTGTAGGTAGGCGAACGCATCCGATGCCAAGACCTAGACAAACCTCATCCCGTGAACCCGGGCACCCCTGCTAAGTCAACAAACGTAGCGAACCACTTAGGGTGACCTATGGCATGGTTTTTGGTTTTCCATTAAACGGTTCCCCGGGTGGCGGTACCCGTCGCAAATGGTTTACTTAATGCAAAATGTTAAAATATTATTGTGATTGGTTTAGTATTTAGTTAATTTTCTAAGTAAAATTCTAGTAAATTAGTCCAGAATTTTTACTACGAAAACAGTACTAAAAGGGTGTTTCCCAGAGCATTACATTACAGTAATGAGTAATGACACTAATTACCAACTATCTACTAGGTAATGTCTTAGAATTGTTAAATTCATTTCCAAAAATTGATAACCTGAGGTGCATTTATGAATCATATTTTGGAATTTTTTTGGGTTAATTATATTGGGTTCTATTCCCACATTATTTATGCATAAAATATAAATCAAACATTTTATATTGAAACTATCAAGTTATATTTTTAATATGGAAACCTTTTTTATAGTTGATTCTAATTTCAAATCTATTCCAAGGACAATTCGCATAGGTGCTCAGATTTCACATGAGAATATTATTCCTAAAATGTATACATAGGTATATATTATATTCTATTTAGGTCAAAATATTTTATCAAGTTTCGAGATAGGAAGTTTCAATATGCTAATTTACAACCTTGATACTTGATTTGTCATCAAAATACGCCTTTTTTATTTTGCTCATAAGCGTGTAGCTAATCTTTGTCCTTATTTTTATTTTTTATTATAATACCTTTTAGGTTATACCCATCAACGTAACATATAATTATTTTATGAAATGTGAAATCGACAAAAATAACGTAAAATAATTAGGTCCCATTGGCCTAGTGGTTCGAGGATTTGTCCCGGTAAAACAGATACTGGGTTCGATTCCCAGTTTTCTTTTTATTTTTTTCTGTGTCTTGTTCTGTTTCCAAGTTTACAAGTCCTTTCTCTGGTAGTTACATGCTTCACAATCATGTATCAGGATTGGTATTAAAACTCTATTGTAGACTGCACATCCTTACAAAGCTACAGCACTACCAAAAAACTTACATAAAAAATGCACTTTTGCATAGAATGTTTTTAAAAGAAAGACAAATTCTATTTATTTATTTGTGGTTTTTAAATGCCCTGACACATTTTTAGTGTGAATAGTATACGTATTTACGCAATTGAAGTATGAATTTGTTTATATTTTCTTCTATTTTTTTTATTTCCGTTGGTAATTCGTACATCAAGAACTTTTGACAGGTTTTTTTTTTGGAAAAAAGTGCTAAACTGATGCATGTGCAATGATGGGGGACTAAACTAGCAAAGCATTGAAAAGCGACCCATTTGTCCACACAGAAACCTGTTTGTTTAGGTCCCTATTAACGCCGGGTCACAGTATTTTTTAATTATTATATGTATATACTGGCATTTTCATAAAAGAGTTGGGTATTCTTATCTACGTAGCAATTAAACCGTTATCTCCTTTTTTCTGCTATCAATAGTAATAATTTATTTTTCCTTATCATTATTATATGTAATATCCACTTTGGGTATTTTGTGACAAGATTTTTGGAAGTTTAATAATGCAAAATATTCGGATCATTTTAACGGCAAATTTTTAGTGAGAATGTACGGATATTAGCGATAGCGAGAACCTTACCACGAAGGCTGTAATCGAGGGGTAAGGCCCTCGACTAGCAAGCCGGAGGTCGTGGGTTGAAATCCCGGCGTGCGCATCAAATTTTATTTGATTAACTCGTGCTACTTCACAATTTACTCACTAAAAATAATATATTGTATATTTGCGGCACGTTCCAGAGCGGTAGATTCTTTCAGTAGCGCCTTCCCCACCTTCCTCCTTTCCATCCCCATTACTTTTAGCCTCAATAAATACCCCAATTGGGGATGCCATAGTCTCACTGGCTCCAGACATTTAAGACTATTGTGGGGTACTCAAATAAGTCTTGCATTCTTCCATGATCTCCATCACATTATTTGTAACGCGTTCAAACGTGGTTTTATCTAACATACGCCTCAGGGATCTCATTTCTACAGCATTAAATCTGCTTGTATCCTTCCTCTGCCAGTTTCATGTTTCACTGCCGTACATCAGTGTTGGTTTCAGCACCCCATTGTGGACTGCTAACCTCGCCTCTGTGGATAACTTTTTACAAGCGGCTATTACAGCCCGAATTTACGAAATATAAATCTACTAAATACTAAATAATAATTTATTTTAATAACATTTGAGACAAACGGAAACCACAGATGATAGTACTACATATCATTCGCTTTTTTCACATACCATGTACTTATTTATACTTTTTATGCATTGAATATCTGAGTCATATTTGTCGGTCACAATTTTTATCAAGCGAATATATTATATAATGCAATACCGTGCATATTTTTGATAAAGCATTAATGAAACGTAATAAAATATATTTGTTTATCTCTTCTGTGATTTTTTCTTTATTTATGGAAGTGATTAATTAATTTTTATCAAATCATAGTTGAACGTATTGCAAAAAAGTTATATAAATGAACAGATGTTTTAATTGTAAGTCTGTTAGTGTCATGTCTGAAGTAGTATAAATCTTTAACGGTGAGCTCTGGCGTCATGAAACTTTGATGACTATTTCAACAAGTCGCGTTTTTTTCTGTAATGAAATACAGAGCCTCTAAATATTTTACATACATGATTTTCGTCTCTAAGGCCCCCAACAAGCTGTGGAAATTGATTATCTGCTGTACAAAGAATTGAGATTTTTTTCATTAACTCCCACACGTTACTTATACCCCAGAGTATATTGTAATCTTTGGAGGGTCAATGAGTGGAGAAGGAGTGAACCTGGGTCTTGAAGAGATCCGTGTTATAGGAGGGAGAAAACACAGAGAACGACAATTCATTCCAGAGTCGAGCTGTTGAACTCAAGAACGAGTTTGTAGAATCGACCCGTTCTCATGTTACAAATGTCTGGCGCGTCTTTGGCATATTTTTCTCGACTGCACCAGCGTCGAAGGGATTAGTGACGCTAGTTCCTACGAGCATCTTCAACTGAAATACCGCTAAAATAAGGACAGCATTCCCACGTGACGCCTGCTCTCTTAAGATTGCAATCCGTTTGTTAATATACGAAAATCTGTCAAACGGACTGCACGTTTTTGCACGAACTCAAGGGTTTTTTCAGGATATTTTGGGACTCCAGTCCAAATTCAATTTTACCATAATTATGGGAAAATTTTACTTGATGGGAGCACACACACACACGCCCACAACGCTTTTCTATCGGTTTATCTCTTTCACATAAGAGTGTTAGACTCCTAGGTCCCAGACAGTACATTGAAATTGCTTATCTGCTAAAACAATCAATTTTACGCAAAAGTGAGGAAAAAAATCAGTATAATTCTGTCTCACATAGTTCCTCGGCTCCGAGAGGCATTTCCGTTCTAAGGACGAAACAGAAACAAAAGAGAGCTGTATTCTGTTCTTAATTTAAATTTGGTTCCTCTCAAGATGGCCGCCCGCGTTCGTTTGTTTTAACAGCGTCGTTTGTTTACGGCTGCCGGGCGCGTGTTCGCCGTACGGGTTATCTTAAAGCAGAGTAATAATAATATTGTTTTATATTAATGTTATAGGAATTATTGTTCAACTAATATGAATTTGTTATTGTTAACATCTATTGAAAAGAAAATGATTTATTTTCAAAGTTCATAAGTTCAATTCCTGCTGAAATACAAAAATATCAATATTTAATGATTATAATAATTTTTATACTATCCGAAGGACGCTTGACAAATGTAGAAAACAGCTTAATAAACTAGTACTGTACTTTAATTAACTTAATTTTTTTTATATTAATTTCATTCATATTTAATTTTGCTACCATGATTAGTCACACGGAGAAAAATGCGCACTGCTAATTTATTAAGAATTTTTTTAAAATTATTGGTCATCCGGTTAAAACGGCGTTGCACTTGGCTCTTAACGAATGAATTAATGGTTTTCTGTTAAACTTATAGTAAAATGCGAAATATCACTATGTTGAAACACGTGTTCAAAAAATCCTAATATATTTGCATTTAGTCACTATATACTACCAAGGCAAATGCAGGTGCATTAACACGTGTTCCGTTATATTAGGATTTTACTAAATGATTATCAGGAAACGGCCTGCAATCCCATTTTTAACCGAATTCCAATAATTTGAAGAGATTCTTAATAAATTAGCAGTAAACATTTTTTTTCACTCTTCAGCTCGCAGTAACCTTTCCATCATGAGGTGATATCTCACAAAAGCGGCGCTATACAAATTGTCCAACAAATAAAAAATGAGCCATGCAGGTTTGAAATATCCATTATTCAGTTGTTAAATTCTTGAAAAAAATATGTTGAATTCAGGGGAAACAGGTAGATAACTTCTACATAATTTTATAAATATATATATATATTTAACCTGACAATATTTGAAAATCTCCTACTACCACCACAGTAAGCTAAAAACGTTGCTTGTGTTGTGATGGAGGACTTAGCCAGCCGAGGAATTGAACACACTACGCCTGGGTGGGACCCAAACACGATGTCAACTCGGCCACCGACCGGTCGTATATCATTTGTAATGAGGTTACCGATATATTCCCGGTGGATAGAACGCCCGACTAACCGTCGGTCAGATCGAGTTCGATACTCACGACGGATAAAAGACTTATATATTTTCAATTCATTTGCTATGCTTCAAATTAAAAAAAAGTAGAAAATGTAATTATGTTATCTTAGGTTAGTATTTATATGTAACTTCTAAAATTAATGTATATATTAGGCATACGTTCTTTTAGATGCCCGTTTGTCTTGATCATGCCAGTTTTTCCTGTTTGTTTTAACTTTAATATTTGAAAAATATCACCTACAAGCGATATGTTCATATCGCCGCGCCAACACCTTCACGCCCGTTAGCATATTATTATAATTTATTTAAATCGATTCACATTCCTGTCCCGCCCCGAACGTGTTAAGATGGGCGACTGTCGACTCGAGGTGTCGAAAAAGAGCCAAACAGGTTGGCCCTTACGATAAAAGAATAAACGCCTCACTGCAGGATTGATTATTAAATTTGTTTAATGTAATCATACCTTTATTAATAATATTTTATTTTCCCGGTAATATACGAATAACCTGACAATATAAAATTTCTCCCTCTTAAGGCGATGCCATTCGTAGTAATGCAAAATCATGTATTTTTGGTTTGAAAATTTGGTCGCCTAGAAATGTTTCAGATGCTTTAATTAAATACTGCGAGTAGAATACATCTTGACCTTTGAAATAATCGAGTATTTTTTAGATAAGTATTTTTGTAAGCCCAGAAAAAAATAGTATAAAGGCCTATGAAAACTGCTTTAAAGTTCAAAATCTCCTACTTACGAACCCATTTTCGGTTATGATTTTATTGTATAATGTGGCAAATTAAGTTATTTATAAAATGATCGAAAAAAAATTAAATATTTATGCCTGAACATCCACAAAATAAAATAAAAGGCACTTTTAGGCCACGTTTTTTTTCTTGCATAAATCAAAACAGCCGGATGGTGTTAAGCGGGAATTTAAACCTTATCGCCATCTACGTAAGGGTTGTTATTGATAGTGGCTCAATTTAAAATATTACACGACGTAGTGCATCGCCTTAAATAATGGACGGAAAATGTTGCTTGTGCTATGATAGGGGAGGTGCAAGCAAATCAATGCAACCCAAAAATTCGGCTACCAACCAGTTAATTGAACAGGTCTATGTTTTACAGTAATATTTCGATTAGAGCGGCCATAATATTGATCTCTGGAGGTTTCGGTACCCGAACGTCTGCTCTTACCACTGCCATAGCTTCCGTGCTTCTCTAAGGGTGCGTATAAACTGGAGTTTTTTTGTCGTGTTTATACGCAGTATTTATTTTCATATTATGATTAAACACCCTTCATAACCAAGTCGGGGAAAATTACGAGAACCCTGTTTTTTTGAAGTGAAACTTCTTTAGGCGCGTAATGGATTTTCGGGGACGGAGTAAAACCGAGTCAGGATCGACACGAAAATGCGGGTACCCCCACCACCGCTCACCGTTCACTGTCCCTCTCTCACCATATGCGCTTGTTGAGGTGGGGGAGCCGCTCACGAACGTTCTCTCTCTTCTCTTCTTTCCTCTCTCTCAGACACCAGCGAACTGCGCCACGCCAAGCATCAGCTGCTTGGTTAGTATACTGCGTCGTGAGTGTAATACGAGTGAAATACGTAATTGATTGTGGTTCATACGGTTTGGTACAGAATTTCAGTGTTAAAAATGAGTAGTGACGAGATAGAGGTGATGAACACATCATTGTCATTGTAATTTCTTTGTAATTTTTAATTGTAATATTGTTATTTATGTAATATTGTATACTTGTGAATAAATTGAAAATTTTTGGAACTATACATTAATCGAACGTCATTCATCTATAAGAAAATATTAGAAAAAGCAAATCCATGCTTCGTCGTTGAATTATTTAACCTCTAATTTTCAAACTAACCTAAGAGAGAAAATAGAGATGATGAAATGAAAATAGAGAGAGAGGAATACTAGAAGTTTCACTTCTGTCTTGCGTAGGCTTGACACACCCACTTTTTTTGTATTCATAATATCTGCACCACCGAATGCATTGATAAGTGTTGATATCTAATCGGGTTCACAATCCGTTTTTAAATAATCTTTAAGATTTGAAAAACATAGAATTTTCAGCAATTTTGAATAGTTTTCTTTGGCCACCTTGAGTGTTATCATTGAGCCCATCTTCATTGTATTTGCTTGCTATCTCACCTCACCCCATCTAATGTAATTTATTTCACTGGTCATAATGTGTTCGAGTATTTATGGAGTGAAATGTGGTCCTATATCTATCCGCTATCACAAAAACACTGTTTTTTGTATCTGTATTCATTTTAATCTTTATGTAGTTTCATTTGACAAATTAAATCAATTCGCTCTGATTAAAAAGGCTGTTAACATTCTTATGTATGTGTTTGTGTTAATCACACGTCTTCAACTATACACTATTCACAGAGTTTAAAAATCAAGGGATATTGTGTTGGTAAATCTAGTTAGTTAGTAAATAACAATAAAATATTTTATTGTATTTAGATACTTTATCGCCTTTCTGAAGTATTGGCAAAATCAGTTCCAATTTTGAAAATGACGCTTAAATTCAAAACAAATCCGAGTTCATTGAACTTTTTTTTTTTTTTTTATAGTGAATACCTCACAAGAATCCCAACTGCTCCCGTCTGGAGCCAGTGAGACTATGGCATCCCCAATTGGGGGATGTTGTGAGGCTGAAGGTAAGTGGGGAAGGGAAAGAGGAAGGTGGGGAAGTACCTGGCTATTCAGATCTAGTCACTAAACACGGCTAAAGCCATTTGGAGCAACGTTTCAATTCTGAATGGTGGTCTTACACCAGGGCGATACTGGTAGTATCTTCCACTCTGGAACGTGCCGCAAATATACTATATATTATTTTAATTAATTAATTGTGAAATAACACAAATTAATCAAATAAAATTTATTTGCGCACGCCGGGTTCGAACCCGCGACCTTCGGAATGGGAGTCCAATGCGTTACCACTGGACTATGCCGGCCGTCAAAACTACGGTTACAATCGCAGACACATCCGAAATTGCTATTTTTGCCAGTGATATTCCTATTTTAGAACTACTTGTATATTTAATTCAACTATAAAGTCATTGTCTCCTGTTTTCTTCAATTTACACTTTTGTCCAGACATTTCCGCATATCACATTACGACTTTTAAGATTTTTCTCGTTACCAAGCAGTAACAGGGGGATACTGACATCAATTTCCCTCCTTCGCGTGTTTCATGTTCTCAGGCAGATGTTTCGTATATCCTTGAGTTCGTTACTCCCTTCGAGATGCAAATATCCTCACTTGTGGCTTGTTTCTTATTTTATATTTGATTCTCCTTATCGCTAACATCGTGTTTCGTTTTTCGGGTTCAACGGACAAACTGCATCTTTAATGCGACCGAATAACTGTAGAAAACTTGATGCATTCATCGCTGTATCAAAATATATCAAACGTTATTTACAAAAGTAAAATCATTCTTCTTTTTTACATTCCAAAAAATGTAATTCTACCGATGTGTTTCAGCCTTCAGGGATTAAAGATTTACCTGACGTTAGTTGACCCTAGACAGTATAGGAGGAAAGAAAATACTTTTATATATTTATGTGAATATCTTACAAGAAGTCCTACTCCCTTCTTAGAACTACTCCCGACTGTCCGGAACCGGTGAGACTATGGGACCTCTAATCGGGGTATGTTGTGCGGCTGAAGGGAGTGCGGAAGGGTAGGAGACGGAGAAGATAAAGGTTGATAGTATGTGGTTACCAAACACGTTTCTATTCTTAAAATTGATCTTTCACCGAGGCGATGTGGAGAGAATATCTATCTCTTTTGGACTCTTAAAGACTTGGGACGGGTCGTTTCGTAGAATTCTTCAAAGTTCATTTTCAAGCTCTGTCAAACAACTAGCCTATAATGATATAATAACAGAACCCGAAAATGAACGTTGAAATTTAATGAATTGTTCAAATTCTGCGAAACAACCCATCCTTAGTTAGCCAACCTCCGATAAATTTTTAATCCATTTAGGCTGCGGTAGAAGTACAGCATATTTAATATGTTCTGACATATTATTTTTACGTTTATAATCAAGTTATTTTTATAATAATAATTGTATAATTTTTATAGAATTTTTTTTTCTGTACAGAACTTACGGCTTTAGTGGCTCCATTTGAAAACGTTTACAGAAAATATACTTTTCTGACAAGTAAAGTATCTTCTATGGCTCTTATAAATAAAATACAATCGTGTAGTCAAAAATAATGTAAGACACTTATAGCTTATAACCAACACAGTTACTCAGTAACATTGTAACATTACCTTGGCGTAGTATCCTCTTACATACGTTTGCGGTTCCTAGTTTCATAAATGCGTGATTTTTGTCCAGTTCGTTGCACGAAAAGTGACAGATCCCAAACGTCAGTCCCGATTCATGATTATTCGTCAGATATACGTAGGTACCTACTATCTGGATATTTGATATGTATGTTTTTTATAGAATTCGAATCATTATTATTAATTGTTTTTGACTGATTATTACGTACAGTGTATTAGTTAATTTAAAGGTATTTTAATATATATATATATATTTTTTAATAAATATAGATAAACATTCCTGGGTTACGAATAACCTGACAGCATATGAAAATCTTTTACTACCATCGCAGTAAGCAGAAAATGTTGCTTGTGTTGTCTTTGAGGACTTAGCCAAACGAGTAATTGAACTCACGATGTCTGTGCGGGAACCAGACGCCATGCAAACTCAGCCATTGACGGTTCAATGTTTGATTCAGAAGTTCATAGGCCTCTCCACGACCCATGTTCATTCTTCCCTCTTCTCAAAAAGACCCACTACACAACATCCCCAAAGATGACAATTACTTTTTTCATAGCCTCCTGTGTGGAATTAATGTAAAAAAATTAGGATAACTAACTAACTAACCATAACGCCGTTTACCCGCGGGTGTAGGTAGAGGACGGACAGCCAAATAACTCGATCTTTGCACACACTCCTTGCCTCATTCACATTCATACATACTATTCTATTATTTATTCCTACTCTTGACATTGCCCGACTCAAGTATCTTGTTGACTTGATTCATTCGGATAATTTCTTCGGTCATTCACTCTATATACGAAATCTAAGCGACCCGTTCTTAATCATATTCAATTTGCTTACTTCAGCCTTGTATTCTTTGCGGATCTCCACGTTCCTCACATGATCATATATTGTTTTATCACACATACTCCTCAGGAATCTCATCTCTATCTAGAGCATTCAGTGTAATTTTATTCTTCCTCTGCCAGTTCCATGCCTCACCGCCATACATCAGGGTAGTACGAGTACCAGCATTCCATTGTGGACCGCTAGCTTCGCTTCTTTGGACAATTATTTGTTAGCGCCAACCGCGTTCGGTTCCCTTACTAGCATTTACCCTTATTTCTATATATCAAATGTATGTTTCAATTTATTTTCAGCAAGCTCCAAAGTAAATAATGGAATTTGCTGAAAATAGTCACGTTTGCTTGGGAATTCCATACAGAAAATAATTTACTTGCAAGATTCACTTTACTGACCGTTTGCTTCTATTTTTTTGATCAAATCGTGCTATGGTTTATACATGAAGCTTTTTATAATGTCTCTTTCTGAACATCCTCTATCTTAAATTTGACAAAATGATTTTGATTTAAGCAAACCGTGACATCAGAATTATTGATATTGGGTTTCAATCGCCTCACCATTTCGTCAATACATATTGTAATAGTCTGATAATATTGTCACTAGAATCACAAGCGCCCATTTTAATCAGTTCTCAGAACCGGTTATTACTCAGAATTTTAAAAATAATAATATTTTGAAAATGTCTGTGGTGTAATTTGATAGGTTTGTAACAACTAAAGGACGATGTTCCTCAAAATATATCGCTTCTACGTAATTTTATTCCATAATTAATTCGTGTACTAAAATTATGTAATCATGAGTAGGTATACTTATCTCAAGATATACTTTTAGTCTTGATTCGTTTGTTTTGTTTTAGTTTTTTTTGTTATGTGACAACTCACAAGATCGCCCCTGTCTGTACAGTGTAAATGCAAGGTAGCTATGTCGCCACCCGGTTGGGTAGCGTTGTCAGGCGGGTTAAGGCAGGGGCTGTAGGAAGGTATTTATTAATAAGCGTAGAAAACATGACTGAATAGAAAATCCCTAGAAAAAGTTATGTCGATATTAGACACCTTTTTTATTTTGTTAGTTTATTTACTATGATTTGTATTGACTTAATTTTATTTATGTCATGTTTTCCCCACCGGGATATCCCGTGCTGGGCTTCCCTAGGCCCTATACGGGTCAATGAATTTGGTTATCTGTTCAAATGAGAATTGCGGCACACTGGCACGCCCACAGCACCCGTTAATATCTTGTTCAGTGCTTGGTATTTAATAATGAAAGTTAGGTTACCATAAAAAGTTATCGAAAATATTATGTTACATATCATACAATTTAATTTTTGTGGTCGAGGGATAAGACTCTCCACTAGCAAGCCGGAGGTCGCGGGTTCAAATCCCGGCATGCGCAAGTAAATTTTATTTAATAATAATAATAACTGGATGACTTGTATAGCGCCGTTTTTGTGCAAAATCACCTCAAGGGCGCTGTACAAACTTATAATACATTTCTACAGTGATCTATGTTATTACTTAACTATTTATGGAGATAATATACACTACAATACTTACCTGGTAGGTCACTTGAGATTAACATTATCTAATTGTTTATTAGCGAAATTTAGATACAGGATGTAGGACATAATTGGAAACTTGAATATAACTGGACTTTCTCTTAGGAATGGTATATTTAATTTAAGGGTACGACAGCTTAAAAAGGTAAGTTTTATTTGATTAATTTGTGTTATTTCACAATTTATTCATTACAAAATAATATGTAGTATACTTGCGACAAGTGCCAGAGTGGATGATTGACCATCTAGAATTGAAACGTTGCTTGAAATTGGTTTAGCCGTGTTTGGTGACCAGCTCTGAATAGCCAGGTACTACCTCCCTTTCCTCCTCCGTATCTCCTTCCCCTCACAACATACCCCAACTGTGGATGTCATAGTCTCATTAAATCCACTTTCATCTAGGTTTTACAAGCATTTTTATATACAATACAACATTTCCTTTGTACAATTTTAGTAAACAAACAAACGCCCACCAGATAAACATTACTATCTCTGACTTACGTTACATTATGAAATCACATTAATTTGTCATAGTCGCAAATGTAGAATCATTATCAAGAAAGATTTAGCAAGTTCATACAGATCTTAATACTTCTAATGCTATCTTATCTTCTTATACCTACTTTTTCTTTTTCCATTAGTTGCAGGGCACTACAAACACTTTGGCAATGCGAGTTATTCACCTTGAGAACGTGTTGACTGATGAATTTAATGTTATTTTTCCAGTGAACATATAGATAAGAAACGTGATCAAAAAGCAAACAAGTGAAACTAATTATTATTATTGAGAAAGTGCAACAGTCAAAGAGTTGATAACAAAATATAGTGCTAACAGTGAAACAAGATTTTGATAACATCAAGATAAGTGTTAAGAAATTTAAGGAGAGTATAAAAAAGTGTTCCGGTAAAGACACGTTATATAAGTCTGCAAGATTGTGTAGGCTTGTTTAAATAAAGAATTTCATTTGGTGCGTCATGCTGTAACAAGATTGAAGATCAGGGTACCTGTCCAGCTACAGGCAAAGCCGCGCAGAAGGCATGTTCAGAACAGAATTGGGGGGAAAACATTAAAATAGGTGCCGAGGACGACGATTGGCGTGCCCCCGGTACGCCCAACAAGAGAGGGGAAGAAAGCGCCTACAAAATAGGCGAGGACAGCTACAAGTTGGAGGAGGAGAGCCTGTACAAGACCAATGATAGCGAACCTACCAAGGAAGCAAGAGACAAGTTTGATCTGAGATACTACAGGCACGACTTTGAATCCCACCTCAAAAACAGAGCTCCCGAAAGCCCGTTCAGACTGCGTGAAGGAGAAAGCCCTTTTAGACCACGCGAAGAAAGCCCCTTCAGATTGCGCGAAGAAGTCAACAGCCCGTTCAGATTACGCGAAGAAGTCAATAGCCCTTTCAGACTCCGCGAAGAAGAACTCCACAGAATAGGAGAAACCATCTTAGATAAAGGCTTCAACGAGTATTTTAGTTCGAGATGTTTTAAAGAGGACGAACGCTACGTCAGCAGGAGGATAATAGACGAAGCCCGCCAGTTCAGGACACGCGGAGAGCACGCATTCAAAATAGGGGAAGATAACCTGTACAAGATTGGGGAAAGCAGAGTGGGCAAGGGAGTGGGCGAAGACCTACGGGCAGGATGTTTTAGGAAGCACCCCGAGAAGGCCGGGTACAAGTTGGGCGAGGACCCCTACAAGATAGACGCCCGCAGGAAGCCCGAGGACTACAGCCAAGCATGCTTTAGCCGCGAGGGGGTCAAGCAGGAGGGGGGCGAATGTCGGCGTGAGGCCATGCCTCAAGGCGGGGGGCCGCCGCCCCCCGGGGGTCCCGCGGGCGACGAGCTCGGCTCCACGGACGAGGTCAAGGTCTTCAAGGACGAGGGGGACGGGGAAGACGAGAAGCGCAGCTCCGAGAACCTGCTAGAGGAGAAGTCCAGCCTTATCGATCTGACGGAGAGCGAGGTGAGTCCAATTATAATCAAACTGTTTCCTATTTATCCTTACAACTTCCAACCATCACCTGTTGATACTAGCAAACTTCTCACAAACTTCTCGCCTAGAACAGCGGTTCCCGACTCTCCCGGCCACGGAACGGATGTCTGCAGAAACCCACTGTCTACCGAAGATTTAAGTCTAGGCTGATATATTGATGAGCCAGTCTGGGTATTCGTTGAACCTGCAAAACCCTGCAGATATTCCGTTGGACTTTTATCAAGATACCCAACTGCTATTTCTGCACTCTCTTATCGCCCAGTTGTTGCTTTTTGAATGATTTGTTATGTAGTAACTGCGTTCTCTTATTACCAGGATCCTGCCACTTTATAGTGATGGTTCGCCTCGCATTCTTTAACCTTAAGCCTTCAGACTTTAAAAATTTTTTAACTACAAGTCCCTTTAAAAGTAGTTTATTAGGACTTTTATTTTTTTCTCGTGGAATTTCTGAACGCTTCCGAGGTATTTTAAATGTGCTATATATTTCTTATTTTTGAAGTTAACGTAAAAACAAATACCAATTTAGAAACTAGATAAAATTATATCAGATGTGTATATTTTAAATAAACATTGACATGTCTAAATAATACAATTTTAATATATCAAATTATTAAATTTAAAAAAAAAATAACATTACTTCCATAATTTTGAAAGAATTCGAAATAGAGAAAACGCAATTGCAAAAGTTTCAAAGTTATAGATGTTAGAACATTGAACAGCTTTAAAAACTTGATGTTAGAACTTCGTCATGCAAGTATCTACGGAAATACAACGCAGATGGTTCTGAAAATTATTTTGGTTATAGAAATGAGCAAAATAAATAGTTTTGCATTCAAATGTCATTTTTATTTAAAAAAATAAATTATATTTAAAACCTTGTCTCACTTAGGCGACGATATGTAAGACAATATTTATAAGTTGGGTTTGCTCCAAACTTCTGCAAGCTGCCTTTGAAAGGAGTAAACTGACTTGGAATTCGATCGATTCCGTAAAAACAGGTTTCATCGAACGACTTCTCTGACCAAATAGCCTATTCACTTCTCTTCATATCAAATTACCTATTTAAATTCCACTGTTATAGATTTCCGATGTTTTCTGTACACGTTTGATAAATTTAACGGATATCAACATTTATTTATACAATAATTTTAATCTTGTCACTTTCCCGAATAAAACTAAGAATATATCCCATCAAATCGCTTGAACCGACTAAGATAGTGATTTTATTGGTTTCAGATCAAATAAATAAGATAATGCTGCATGTAAATGTGTGGAAAGAAGTAATTAATTCACAGTCATCAAATAGATAATGATTTAAAGTAGGTTGAATCGTTTAACAGCTTAAATGTATGCATAAAATTTATTGTTGAAGATGTTTGATACTTTTAGCATTAATGCCTACTTTATTTATTGTAACTATTAACACTGAATACCAATTAAATTTGCTGATTTTACTGAATTACAGTAAATTTAAAATATCATACACATGCTATTATTATACGGGAAGTATCAAGTTATTGGTTCACTTATCTAGCTGTATGTGCCATGTATTCCACGGGCGACCTCGACCTTTTCTACTATTCTCATTCGCGTCATGCTTTATTCTTACACTCCTTTCTTCGTACATTGGTTGTACATGCCCAAACCATCTTAATCCTACTCATTACGCTTACATCGGCATAGCATTCTTTGCGAATCTCCACATTTTTCACATGATCACACATGGTTTTACCTTACAAGATCAATCTAATTTCATCCTTCCTCTGCCATTTCCACTGTCTCACTGTGGGTACCAGCATTCCGTTGTGGACTGCTAGCTTTGCATCTTAGCACATTTTTTGTTGTTAGCACCAACCAATGACATTACATTACAGACAAGTTATTGTCTCACTCTTTTATGTTTCCAGTAAATTCTTTCTCCAAACGTTGTGACAAAAATAGACGTTCAATTAATATGTTTGTAAGAACGACATAGATATAGGACGGGGCAGCTTTATCGTTTTCGAGTAGCTACAACTCTTGTGAATAATTTATTTATTGAAATAATAAATGATTTTGCGCCCCTCAAAAGCACAAGGTGTTTGTTGCAGCTGGTGACATTTCAGTTGTAGGATCTTTTCTGCCAAACTAACTTATGTGCGATATTAAACACAAGAATGCTCAAGTATGTCCACTGGACCTAGTTCAATGAAACCACGCGCGTTGTCTCTGTAACCTATCTACACTTTTTAAATGCATCTATGTGAATTTCATCTTTGTTTTCTTGATTGAATGAATGAAAAGGAATCTTGGAAGTGAAAATTAACCCACTTCCTGGCATCCGATCGAGCTGAAACTCGACAGATAGACTCATTGTCGATGACAATGCATTCTATTACCTTTTAGTAGCACTCACGCACACACGCATTTCTTTGAAATTTGATTACATAATAAAAAATTACATCAGTAAATAAATGTCGGTACCATCCAATTACGATTTGGCCTGAGGCTACTAGCTGAGTGTTCACTCATTTTAGTCAGTTCCTGGGGAGGAAGGTTCAATCCCCAGTCAAACAAAAAAAATCAAATACGTCTTTAAATAAAAATAGATGTACCTACTATAGAAAAAAAAAAGTTTTTTACCGACTGATTTTTCAATTAATTTAAGGCGTTGAATTGGAGTTTTATACACCAGGCTTTCCATAAATAATAGAACATAGGTAAGATTTAAGTTATTCTATCTTTTCTTTGTAGTTTTCATATTAAGACTACTCGTTTCTGAGTCGTCTTCTTGCCTACAATTCTCACAGTACATTACCTACTTTAATTTTCTCGTCACGTTCGTTTGAAGAAGTGACGTTCTCATTGCATGGAGACATATCTTTAGGGTTTATCACTGAGCGTTGTGGGATATTGTTTATCTTGCGTATTGTTTATGCTCGTTGTTTATAAGGTCATCTCGGTAACGTTATTATTTATTTGCTTTGCAGGGCATGCTGTTATCACGGAAGGCAACATAAATTAATGATTTAATTAACTTTAATGTTTTTGATGGAAAATTCGAGTCCACAAATAATTATAATGATTCTTTAAAATATTCACTTCCTCACATATTATTTCTTGTTTGTTTGTTTGTTCCCTATTGACTCAGAAACTACTGGATCGATTTGACCGACTGAATAGAGAGTGGTTTTAACGGTGGAAGAAATCTGGGACGACCGAGGAAGACTTATTAGTAATTTTTTTCAATTATAATAATATGGTATACGGTAGTGAATGGTAGAAATTGTCGGGGACGCCCGAGGACTACACGAATCAAATAATTATTTGTGTCAAATTTAGGCGTATGCGATGAACGAAGAGATATGTGTAAGAAGAATGTATGATGGGAAAAGAATGGTAGAAGTCCGGGACGCCTGAAGAAGGAATGGCACGATCAAGTAAAACAAATTTATACTTGATTATTAAATAATAATCTATGTTTAAAAACCACGAATTTTTGTAAATTTTATTAAGACCGACCGGTTTCGCTCAAATTCTCGTTTCAAAAATACACCCATTATAATTTTGATTAGTCAAATTTTGAACCCTGACGAGGCTTCTAGGAACAATTCGTGGTTTTTAAATATAATGGGTGTGCTTACAATATATACGTATCATAGAGTGAGACAAAACATTGTAATAATTTTGTCTCATTCTATGATATGTATGTATTATAAGCACACTGAATGTATTTTTGATTAATCAAATTTTGAACCCTGAAGATGCTTCTACAAAGCGAAACCGGTCGGTATTAATAAAATTTGCAACAAATCGTGGTTTTTAAACAAATTGTTTCATTTTTATTTAATAATATGTCAAACCACAAAGTGACTGCTTTTTACCAAAATATATACTTATGCACTGTTAAAAATTTACTACAAATCATTCATATCTCCGAGCAACCCGGGGTTCACGTCAGCTAGTACAAAATAAAGCCGTAAACTAAATGTTTTAGAGTACTTGGAAATTAATAAATTTATAATAATCCTAAAAGCCACTCCCAAATATGTAAGCCGTGTTCAATTACTATAGACCATAATAATATAGTCAGGAAAAATAAGGCAGGAAAAACCCTGCGTCATCCAAATGTTAAATTAGGAAACAACATTTTAACGACTTTTAGTCAAATATCAACAATGCTATAATTAGGGAAATTTTATCGGATAATAACCATTAATAATTTCCGAAAATTTTCTCGTAAATCAATAAGGGCATTGGTAACGATTATAAAAGCATTTTTCAAGTAACTGAAATATGTATAAATAATATAAAATAGATTTTGTCAGAAAAACTTGTTAGTAAATATAAAAGTATTTTTCTTTTTACAAAATATACACGTAGTACTAAGTAATTAATTACTATGTAGAGCAAACACCAGATAACTACATATATATTTTAATTCGTTGTTATGTACCTACCCATTATTTTGCTTGCTTATCAGCAAGTTAGCTTTATGTTTTAATCTATTATTTTATTTTATTATTTCTCTTCTCTTTTTTGTTTTTACAAAATATCTATGTTGTGTTATAATATGCAATGCATATATCAGATTTAATCCTCAATTATTAAGTAAATGTACCCACTTATTATTTTAGCTGGCTAAATCATCAGCAGTTAACTTTATGTTTTAATCTAGTATTTTATTTTTTCTCTTTTTTTTGTTTTTACAAAATATGTATGTTGTACTATAATATGCAATGCAAATATCAGTTGGAATCCTTAATTATTAAGTAAATGTACCCACTTATTATTTTAGCTTGCTAAATCTTCAGCAGTTAACTTAATGTTTTAATCAATTAATATTTTATTATTTTTTACAAAATATGTATATTGTACTAAAATATGCAAAGCAAACATCAGTTTTAATTCTTTATTATTAAGTATATATACCTATTATTTTATTATCATTATTATTTGAATATACATACTAAACAAACATCAGTTAACTTTATGTATTAATGTTTTTTTTTATGCTTTTCTCTTTTTTCTTCATATTTTTTGTATAAAATGTATAAATATGTTAATTCATCCAAATTTGAGTGCTATAATTTGTATATCCTGTACTAAATACATAATAATAATACGGAATTCTACAAATTAAATTTGATAACAATAAATAAGCCGTCCATTATTCTAACATCCATAGACAAAATAATCGCTGTATTATCTACCAAAAATTATTTAAAAAAAATAATTCCTCCGATTATCCGTTCCTCTTCGCGCTTGTATAGGATGGTAACAAAAACACTAATCTCTCATTTACAACAAGACAAATAATAATAATAAAAACAGACTAATGAAATAGTTGGTCCGAACGTTTATTTAGCCGCGCTAATCGGTTTCACGGCAGTCACGTAATGGATCGAGCTTATCTTAAGTTTTTAGCCTTGAGTTTAGACGACTTAGTGGTACAGGGTGTCTATAAATCACGACGACAAATTAAGAGATTTACGTGTTAGAAGGGTTTCGAAGGATATACATAATATGTATATAAATATCTTTTTTTGTGATACCTCACAAGAGCGCCCCTGTTTGTACAATGTAAAGGCAGGGGAGCTTTCGCCACCCGGTTGGGCATCGTTGTGAGGCGGGTTAAGGTAGTGGCTGTAGTAAGGGATCTTGAAGAGGCCCTGATTATGTGAAGGAGTAAAAACAGATGCTCGGTAGCTCGTTCCACATATGAACCGACTTACAAAAAAACGAGTCAAAGAAGCGGCCGGTTCTTATGAAGCCAACATCAACTGTGGACGGATGTTCCGCTCGTGTACGTCGAGTTTCACACAACATGTGCTTCGGTGCACCGGGGATCAATGTTGCTAGCTCCATAGAGCATGCTCCATTAAAATACCTGTAGAACAGACTCAGCATGCCCACATTGCCTCTGTGTATTAGAGATGGCAATCGGTATGTTAACAATGGATTGTCAATCAGGCGAACCGTCCTCCTTTGCACAGACTCAAGTAGGTTTATCTAGTATTGTGGGGCTCCAGCCCAGAGGTGGTACATGACGCTCAGCTTCTTAGAAGCCAGATTTACTCGGACTTCTACAGAGCACCGATACTTGAGCTGTTCTTAAGCTGTTCAGATATACTTACTCCAAGCAATTTATGATATTTATGATTTAGCAGAAAGGATAGACCGCCACACAACTCTGTATTCGATTAACTTTATCTTGCCATATCTTACTCGGACGCCCGTGACTTCTTTTACCATTAACTTACGCGTCATATATTCTCATTTCGTCATGCATCCTCTCTGCATGCCCGAACCATCTAAGCGTTCCTTTCTTAATCTTAAACATTTCACTTACATCAGCCTTGCATTATTTTCCGGATCTCCCACAGACATAGGAATTAATAGACGAGAAGATAATGGCGAGGGGTAATATCAACTGTTGAAGAACGAAGGGGGTGAAGCTGACTGTGATTCGTCAATAAATCAATCTGACAGTAAATAGGCATCTCGCATTATAATATCACCATTTACTTCTTAAAAGTAAAATCTGCTTTTGAATGAATAGACATTTTTACATGGGAGCGCAAATTACTCGCCACGTTATGAACTAATTTGCGAAGTTCAAATTCGGCAAAGTAAATTTCTTCTGTTTGCAGAGTCGTAGTTAGTTTCAGAGTATTTAGTTAAGACACTTTTACAAATGTTTCATAATTTACTTACCCCAGTAAACAACGATGAGCACACTTGAGAATCACTACATTGTGATGTGATAGTATACGTTTCTAAAACTGATCCATATAATACGGTGTGAATAAGCTTAAAATAGAGTAAAATAATGCTTACTTATGGAATGTAATACGACAATTGGGTTTATTCTCTTTTTCACATCTATTTTTACAAGTTTTCATATCACAAGTCAACATTTTGCCGTGTTATTTCTTAAAATGAACCGATGATGCCTCGACCATAGTTCGCACAAGAATGATGACGTCACGTTTTCAAATTTCACTTGAGGCTATACGCGAGCACAGCCGGCTCCAATGGAACCGGTATGGGGAGTGGGGATAATACGCTTTTAATCACTTAGGGCAGGTCTACTAATATTCATATGTCTATGGGATCTCCACATTTTTAACACGGTTCACACATGGATGCTAACTCAAAATTAAAAAAAATATATATATATATAATTGAGTCCACGTAATACATTCTGTAATTTTCCCATACAATATTACATTTCAATAGAACACGGTTCTTTTGAACCGTACAATCGAATGGATATACAACAAACAAATTGGCGAACAAACCAGTCACTTGAAGAATGCATGTTCTGCGTTTTGTTTGTTCGTATTTTGACAGGTAATAAAAAGGAACCAAGTTATTGGGCCTTTTCATTCGATTATTGTAATATCGCATCACTCGATCGATACCTGGAGAACATAGACGTAGCACGTTACTCGATTACTTTTATATTTACATTAATTTCTCAATTATTAATAATTTTTTTATACTGTTTTGACATCATGTTTTTAAACCATTAAAATCCTTAAAAATATCTCTTAACCCTCCAGGCCTCTGGCATGTTAATTTTATATTTATTAAAGATGGTGTCAGCAAGTCGGAGAGTTTGTGTGTATTCTGTTTCTAAAAGGGGATGAAATACACTGTCAAATTTTATTATTAGATTTTTTTTAATAACTTGAGTAAAATCTCAAATTGTAATATTAAATAAATTATTATTACTAGAAATAAACATAATTTTTTTGAAAGATTGAAATTTTGAAATCAAGCAAAAGTTTAAAAAATGGCTCACCTTACGTTTTTTCGTCTAAACACTAAACTGAAATGACTGATAACGACAAAAAAAACAGTAGACAAATGTATTATAAACATTACTGCAATCTCAATTTTTTGTCATTTTATATATAAATAATTAATAAAAAATTCACACAGTTTCTTAATTATTGGTTTCATAGTGGTGTACATTTTAATTATTCTGTGGTTTACTTCTATATTTGAATATAAAGCTTGGTGTTTTCTCTTTCTAACACCGTTTAGTTCATATTTCGTACCATGACGGTAAGGGAGACACTACGATTTCTATACCATATGAGCTGTTCCTAAAAGCGAACAAATTGACTCCCGGATAATAGCTGTTTGTTCCCAAACCCGAACAAATTAATCTGAGGAGTTAAAACCTTCTCACATAGCTGTCAGAGTTGACAAATACGTCGGTTCAACACGCAAAACCATTCTAATATTTGGAATAAAATACTAGTATGTATGAACGTGGATGAAGCAAATGGTGCGTGCCAAGGAAGAGACGGGTGGTGTTTCGACATCTTCTAATACAAATATCAATTGTCCCATCCACATTCTATATTTAGTACGGTAATTTTTTTCTCTATTATTTTTCTACTGAATTAATGCATTTCTTATTGAAAATATAATGCAATGCGTGGGACATTAATGGGACAGCAGATAAATATATATATTCAATTCTAAAACGATGATAATATTCGCCCACTCAAAAGATTAAAAAATAGATATTTCAAATAATGATTTTTGAAGATCACACCTCGATCCGATGTTTTAAAATAAACATTGCAGATTCAATGTCATACGAAACGTCGTCTTCGCAATCAAATAATTATTTGCATAATTTATTTAACGATACAACTGCCAAATATTTAAGTCATTATTACGACTTATTTTACTACTCTGCTTCGCCCAAGATTTGCATTCTTGTGTATGTGTATATTTCGAACAGTCAAACAAATTATTCAGTCTCTACAATTTTCATCTTTGTTTGACAATATTTTCTTATTCAAAGATATTGATAACAAGCAATATGTCATCTTATCTTTCTTTTCAGACACTTTGATATTTCTCATGGTGGAAATGGCATAGTGCGCTGAAAATAATTGTGTTAATATAGAAATTTCAAACAGAAAAGGTGTAAAAAATTCATGACGCCTGATCTTACTGTTAGAGGTTTTCTGCATCATACATACAGATTTATTTATTTTAGCCCGAGAACTTTTTTCTTTAACATGAGAAATAATAATTTTGAAAATAAAATTACGATATATATATAAAATACAAGTAATAAATATACGGTAGCTTTACGGAAATAAACAACAGAATGCTTATGAATAGGGTTGGAATAAGTATATTTAATATGGTCCACAAAGTTGTGGAAGAATCACAGTCAAAATGTATTAAATTTCTGATATTTTTTTCATGTATTTTTTCTGAACATCCGAATCAATGAATTCTTCAGTTCAAATCATTGGTTCATCAGTATCTAATCTGTTATTCAATACTTATTTTGCTTCCCCCAACACCTTACCTAATGCATGTTGTTGGGCTCGTTCATTTCTTCCCCTCTGGTGTTGAACCTGAATACCATTGTGTTACCTGCGTTCTTCCTACCTGTCGTGGCATTCAACCTTCACAAAACATCCTCCGATCCTGTATCTAAATATTGTAAAGCTCGATCACCTATCCACCGTAATCTAAAGGTTCATCTTAAAACTATTTTAGGGGAAGATTTTTTAGAGAAGTCCCAAATGTGTACCTTGCGGAACGCCTTTTTTAATTTATTGTTTGATTGGTATATCAAAAAAAGATTATTCACGTGAATGGAATCGGACAAATCTTAGTACTTTAGGACAGAAATTGCATGGTTTTCTTGCTTATTGTTGGAACAATGAATTAAGAATTGAATCAGATAAGTATTTGATTATATAGATAGGGCGTTTTTTATTACGGTTGAAATTGCCAGAAAGGTGATGTTTGATCACGAATTAGTTGCTAGGTAATGAATTATGACAAATCTTAGCACTTAATCAAATTAATAATGACAATTTTCGCTTGATTTTTATAGCAACGATAAATAAAGATTTTTGAAGTAACTTGCTACATAACTGATTATCAATTTTTGATTACAAAGTAGTTCGAGGTTCGTTAGTAATACTTTTTATAATTTGGTATTTGAAATTTTGAAGATGTTTATTTTTTTGCTAGGTTATCTTTTATATTGATCCTGGTTCAACAATCTCTAAGTTAGACCCATTGCAATAATAATTTTTGGAAGCGTGAAATTATACGTTTCTTCGGGCGATTGATTGGTTAGTAGGCGTGTTGGGAGTTGTATGGTAAAGCCTGGCAAAAAAAACTGTCTGGCATGAATAACAAACGTTGTTATTATTTTTTGTTACACCTACTATGGTAATAATAATTATTAGTATGTTGTTTTTGTGCTGTTTTGTGGTAGATTTATAGTTCGTTAATCCATTAAGTTATACTTGCTGTGACAGCTGGTTCGCCTTTAGCTTTAGGCTTTTTGAAAGTTTTGCCTCGTCAGCATGAAAGATAACTTTTTAATTTATATTTTTCCTTCGTGATACAGATTTTTAAAACATTGTTTGTTTTCTGTGATAAACATAATTTTAGGTTTAACACTAAGATTAATAGATAATACAGGGTTTTCCAATAAGCGGTGTTATTTTGAATAGCCCGCTATTTCGATAGATGTTACTTTTGAAGCTGTCATTTTTTGACATTTGACAAGTAGAAACTACGCCATTAATAAAAATGGAACGATACGCGCTTCAACAACACATTGAAATTATTAAAATTCACTTGAGTGAATCAAGTGCAAATCATCTTGAGTGATGAGGCCCATTTCCACCTCGGTGGCTTCGTCAACAAGCAAAATTGTCGCATCTGGGGCTCGGAAAACCCAAAAGTTATTGTTGAAAAGCCTCTCTATCCTCAACACGTGACTGTTTGGTGCGGATTATGGTCCGGCGGAGTCATTGGACCTTACTTTTTCGAAAATGAGGCTGGAGCAACAGTTACGGTGAATGGAATGCGCTATCGAGAGATGATTAATGATTTTTTATGGCCGGAATTGGATGGTATTGATCTGGACAACGTTTAATTTCAACAAGACGGCGCTACGTGCCACACAAGAAACGAAACCATTGATATTTTACGATTGAATATCAAAATAACACCTCTTATTGGAAAACCCTGTATATTTTATCTACGATTTGTTCTGTTGTTTTTCACTACGTATAACTTGTTATGAAAAGGGAGTAAGTTAGCCTTGAGTATCGAACTCATTTAGCATGATGAAATCAGTAATTTTTTAAAGATGTGCCTCCATTTTTATTTAGATTAATTCATTCATTACAAATACGCGTCCATAAACTTCAGCCGTAGTTGTCTTGTTCTTATTCTTGTTGACTTATTCTTTATTACTGTTTTAAATAACATTAAAACTTTTCTGTGTTGTTCTGTAAATCGATAACTACCCCGTTGTACAAGAGTTTCAACTGCTCACAATCGTCTGGATCGAGTAAGACTATAGCATCCCTAATTGAGTCGTGTTTTGAGGCCGAAGGTAGTGGTCTCCCACTACAGAAGGAGATGTGATAAACGAATGTGCGGAATTACCTGGCTATTCAGATCTGGCCACCAAACAATGATGGTAACGCCATTTCGATTCTGAACAGTAGTATTTCACCAGGGTAATAATCCCTTCACCATAATTATTCCTCTACCTGTGAACGGTCAGGTGGGTAAGTGTAGAGGTCAGTTGGCTGTTCACTCGGCAGGTGCGGGTGCGCTCTCCACTCGTCGAACTCATCGCAATTACCTCCGTATCCTATTCGGTGATCAGTAGTTGCTGATTTGCAGCGCGTAATAGACTCCTCGCTCCGGGATCGAGGTCATTCCCTGTAATGTGCCGTGGCAGAGGTGCGAAAACTTTAGTGCAGAATTATTTAAAAAAAAATACAAGAGTTTTTTTTCTGCATTTTTAAAGTTTTTGATAAAGCTTTCTTTTCTTAAAAATGTATTATTCTGTTGAAGAGAAAAACACTATGTTAACTATTTTGACGGCCGGCATAGTCCAGTGGTAACGCATTGGACTGCCATTCCGAAGGTCGCGGGTTCGAACCCGGCGTGCGCAAATAAATTTTATTTGATTAATTTGTGTTATTTCACAATTAATTAATTAATTAATTAAAATAATATATAGTATATTTGCGGCACGTTCCAGAGTGGAAGATACTACCAGTATCGCCCTGGTGTAAGACCACCATTCAGAATTGAAACGTTGCTCCAAATGGCTTTAGCCGTGTTTAGTGACTAGATCTGAATAGCCAGGTACTTCCCCACCTTCCTCTTTCCCTTCCCCACTTACCTTCAGCCTCACAACATCCCCCAATTGGGGATGCCGTAGTCTCACTGGCTCCAGACGGGAGCAGTTGGGACTCTTGTGAGGTATTCACTATAAAAAATAAAAAAAAACTAACTTACTTATACCAAGCCCTTTCACTGTAGAAGCAGGAATGGGTGTAGAAATAGAGGATATAACGTCGCACTTATATTTATTAACGCCCTTTTTCGGGGCCTTTACATGAGAATATTAAGAAATATACATTATTTATTGTACATAACTGAATTGCTTCATTATCAACATTTTATATTTGTTTTAACACAAATTGAAGATGTTCACTGACTTTTTATAATTGTTTCCCTCCATTAGTATTCTGGGCAAAGAGGAATACATACTGTAGTTAGTCCCAGAATTTCCGCCTATTTCTATATATATTAATATATATATACACATATCAAAGGCCGACTAGAGTGCAGACCTGGGCGTACGACCGTCACATTACGAAGTCAGTGCTGTCGCTAAGTAAACTTAACTGTTTAAAAAAGTCGCGTATCAATCTAGTATAATACTACTCAGCCTGATCTGATGCATTTAAGCATACCATTTTTTCCTAGAATGACCTCGACTTCTTTCATGTATTAAACTCAATCAAGCCGTTTCAGGGGTAGGCAGAGGACGGACCGCGAAACAACTCGGTCTTGTCACACACATCTTGCCTCATTCACATTCATACATCGTCTCATGTATGATTTTTTTAAATATTTTTCTTTTGCTTATTCACGTCCTATATTCTAATGTTTTTGCGGTTTACGCAAAGAGATGTTTTATTTCGATTTGTAATGTCAGACCACAAAGCTTTCTACGGAACTATTATTCATAACGCTGCCATTGACCTTGCTTTCCTTCAGGACTTCATTAGTACGTTATGAGTATTACGCCAGTGCCGCATTTAAAAATGATAGAAACTTCATCATTATTACAATTCTACATCCCAGGGTGGAATTTGGTCTCCTCCACAACAATTCTCCACTGCCTTCAAACCAACGCCATTCTTTTCCAATCATTTTATTTCTTTATGAATTTCATCGTAGTCAGTCTACCTCTTCTTCGATCTGTTTTGCTTCCATTTTGGACATGAAGTCAAATGCAGTACTTGGGACCTATAGAACCTCACAATGGTTACATTCGCAATTAGATTTGCGAGTTGATAGTTAATTTCGATCTAGTCCTAGGTCGATCGTAAACTACCCGATCATTGTAACACGCTGGTGGCTCACCATAGGTGGTTCGTACCAATAAGCGATCGGTTTGATCCTGCACTTGAATTTTGTAGACCAGGCATCTCGAATTTCGTTCTCGCGAGAGACCAATAAAGATGGTAGATAACTGAAATCTAAAATATGTTAGCATTTAGCTACGTCTAAAAGTCCAGCTACACTACTCGCGAAGTTGATCGAAGTTGACCGAATACGATAGTGTGGGCACGAACTTCACTTCGCTTCGGGCAACTTCGCTTCGCTTCGCCCGACTTCCGATTGTTGTCGGTAAATGCGTCCGAGTCAAAGGACTCGAAGCGAGTTAGACTGAGTTACTCGCGAAGTTGCACGAGTGTGTGGGCACGCACTTCGAACTTCGGCTAACTTCGTCGAGGACTTCGTCGAAGCGTCGAAGCGAGTAGTGTAGCTGACACTTAACCCTTCTTTATGGCATTTTTCCATGTGTAAAAGTACCCGATTACAGAGCGTGTACTCTCGACCCGATCACTTCACCGGTGGGTCGTGAGCGACCCGGGTCGTATAAAATGATCTATCTCTATTATCCATCTCTACATCCATCTTTAGCGTTTCCACATTTTTTGCCCATGAATCGTTTCCACTGGACATCCAATAGTTATGATTCATTGTCTGGTCATCTGGTGTTCTTTTCTTTCCACATGGCTTTTCACAGTGTTTGGTGGGTAACTACCCAATCTTGCAAAGGTTTCATGGTCCATTTCAATTCCGTATGAACCATTTTATCTTTCGTGTTTTACTTGATGCGAATCTAATTTTAATTCGCTATCTTCGTGCAAAAGTTGGGATTTATGATGGACTCTTTCCTCTCTCAATTTGACATATTGTTCGTTTGTTCAAAATCTTAAATCTCTGAAAGTTCTTCATCGATTGCTTTGAAATTTTGACACAACTTTGCATTCGAAAACGCGCGTGTTTTTATATTCCTTTATTATATTGGTGTACTGGATGTAAAAGCAACATGCGCTATTGTTCTTCTATTTGCACATACAAACTGAACCACAGCAACGCGTGGCGGGGAACAGCTAGTTTAGAATAAAGGTTTTGAACTCCTACCTTATCGATACTTGGGAACAACTACCTGTTGTAGACTGAGCTTGGTATATCTACCTGTGTTAATAAGGAGGCAAGTCGGACTAATTGCCTAAGCGTGTAAAACGTACCTCAAGATTGTCTCGCATTGATCTAAGGTAAATGCGAGCTGGTTTGAATATTCCTATAAGGAGACTTGAATTAAACATAGATTATTACACTACTTATTTATACTAACTATAATTATTATTTTACTTATGTTTAGGCCAAAATAAATCGCATTAAGTACGGTTTGTTTCGGAGAATTTGAACAATTTTTCAAATTTCAAAGTTAATTTTCAAGTTCTGTTATTATTTCAGTTTTCAAGCAACTAGCCTATAATGATACATAACAGAACTTGAATAAGACTTAGGTCGAAAGTACTCGTTTACAGAACTCGAAAATGAACGTTGAAATTTAATGAATTGTTCGAATTGTATGATACAACCAATCCTTAGTCCTAGCATTTCATTTTTCAAACTAAAGTTTCAAGTTGTATGCAATCTTCTTCTTCTTTATGTGCCGTATCAGGTCCCCCCGACGTTGGCGATCACTCTAGAAAATGTCTCTTTGTCTTGCGCTGCCCGGAATAGCTCCTCCACACTTCTAATGCCGGTCCACTCTCGTATATTTCGCAGCCAAGACATTTGTCTCCTACCAGGCCCTCTGCGACCCTCTATCTTGCCTTTCAATATTAACTGGAGCAAGTGATACTTCTCCCCTCGAAGTACATGACCCAGATATGAAATTTTCCTGATTTTTATTAATCTAAGCAGTTCTCTCTTTGCTCTAGCCCGCCTGAGAATTTCTGCGTTGGTGATCATGTCGGTCCATGGGACTTTGAGTGTTCTCCGGTGAAGCCACATTTCAAAAGCCTCTAACCTGTTCATGGTATTTACTTTCAAGGTCCATGTTTCACATCCATACAACAATGTATGCAATGACGATCTGTTATTTATAATAAAAAATATTACAGTGTATCTGTTTTTGGTAACTTCTTTGGGATGCTGTGTAGAGGTTTTTTTAAATGAAAGTATGTAGAGGAATATCTGGGAAGGAAAAAGGTAAGAGGGGTGGCTAGGAATCTGGGGGTCAGTGTGTCCAAGATTGACGGATGTTTGAATTCACCCCTCCCACGTGCAAGAGAGTCCTACTGGACAGGTATAAAGATCTCCCTCAACCTGTCTCTCCAAATCTTGCTAAGTAACCAAACGTAGCGAACCACTTGGAACTACCTATGGCAGAGGTGTTGGTTATCCAATAAATGGTACCTAAAAAAAGTAAGAAAGTACTTCATACGTTCTACGTATTGCATTCCTTTAGTAAATGATGAACAAATCCATTTATTTATTAATTTGTTACATATAAATATACTATATTTTTTCTTGCTTGATGTGGCTCCTACACAACATCTTGAATTTTCCAATTGGGGCAGACTTTAGATTTTCCGGCAGCGCGTTATAGTACGAGTATTTCATCCCTCTATATAGAATACTATTCTAAGTACTCGCCTTGTCCTTTTTTGGTAGCCTGATTTCATTGCACGTCCTTGTTTTATGTTTGTGTATGTCCTTGTTGTATACAATTTTATTTGAAAAATATTTGGGTAGCGGGTTGTTTACTATTTTGTGTACAAATATCATTGTGTTCAAGGACAACGTCTGTTTCACCGTTAGCCAATTTAATTCCTTTAACATTTTATTTACTTTTGAATATCTATTTCGTCTGAGTATTGTTCTCATTGCCCTATTTTGGCGAATTTGAAATTTATTTTGTTCTCCATGCATTTGTTGGTACGGGAGACAATGTCATATACGTGGAATTTAAAAGAGAGATTAGCTTCGAAAGTATGAGATGCTACATCATTGGCATCATTGATCTCTTTGGTACCAGTGAGCAGTCGTGAGATGCGTCAAACATCATTCTAATGCTGCAAAGCTTGGCTATTTAATGAACTATCGACTTTTGTGTTTCCTCCCTCAGGTACAACTCAGGTTTCATCAAGGTCGAGGTTCACTCATTTCCTTCCTTATATATACCATAAGCACAGCATTCCCAAATGTGACAACTAACTGTGCTCTAAGGTCAGCAGATCTAGATGTTAGTAATCGTCTAATCGAACTTTCTAGGTCCAATCGAGCTGTTTACTATGATCGTTCTTTTAGTGTAACAGGCCCTCTCATCTGGAATAGACTTCCCTCAGCTTTTACTAATCTCCAGAATTTGTCTGAATTTAAACGGGCTTTTAAAACAAAATGATTTAAAAAATCTTACCATTTATAAATTTTAACTTCTTTTCAATATTTTATAATAAGCCATATTCTCCATATATTAACTTCCGGTAATTGTTTGGTTTCGGTTGTCTCCTTATTGTAGGTACCTTTTTAAAATGTCAAAAAATTCTCATTTCTGAGCACAAACTGCCTCCTGTTTTATATTATGTTTTAGTTTTAATATTCGTGTTTTGTCCTGTCCTGCTGTTATTTTTATTCTAAGTTTTGTGATCACTTTGTATAAACAGTGTATTAAGTGTTATAATATTAGATCTGTATAGGATAAGGCACACAGTAGGAATAATTTTAAGAACCACTAATACCGAATTACCATTTTTTTATTCACTTGAAGTGAAATGACACTAAACTGCGCTATATAAATGCCATGTTATTATTATTAGTTAACAAGTTCCTGAGATTTATCTACTTTAGGAAGTATGGCTACTACCCGTTGCTCTATCCTAGCGTATTTTGGTTTTGCTCGAAATGAACCATCTACGGGTGAGGAGGGATGTACACAATGGCATGCATTTTTTCCAGACTGATTCCTGTATGGTTTGAAAACTCGGTTATCATGGAGAGCATTCATATCTATGTTCCCTATGGTTATCTACTTCACCGACAGCGTAGACTTTCTATCTCCTAGCCTGCAGGAATAACGTTACTAATGGTCATGCCGGTGGGAAGAACAATCTTGCTTTTGAACAGAATCAATTCGGACATCGATTAATTTATCATCAATGAAGCTGCTTTTAAAAGGCAAGCTCTGTTATTATTATTAATATAGTTGATATACATTTATATTTATGTAAGAATTTTCCTTAACCCTTCAAGTTAATTTGGTCGCTTTTGGGAACAACTCATATGGTCTCAGAAACATCACGTGAGAAATTGATCTAAACTGTGTTGAAAAGAGAAAACACCACGCTTTATATTCAAATCTAGAAGTTAACAACAAAATAATTAAAATGTGCACCTTTTTATTTATAAAAACACGGTTTATTAATAATTTTGTAAGAAACGACAAAAACAGGCGAGGTGACATATAAGTTTGTTATGTTTGTTTTTATATGTGTATTTTTGTCAGTAATTTAAGTTACAAAAAACGTAAAGTGAGCTATTTTAATTTGTTTTCATGTTTGCATTAAAAATTTTAACATTTCAAAAAATATACATTTAGTTCTACTAAAAAAATATGAGAGCGTATTTTATCACCTTTCAAAAACAGTTTTTAGTTTTCGGATACGTTCATAAATATTCCATTCATTAGGATTTTATTGCAAAGCGAAAGGCCGAGGTCTGAGGAGTTACATGTATGTATTTAAAAACGCATTAAAATGAACAATTGTATATTGTTTTTGAAATTATTAAATAAATAGAATTGAAAATATTATTATCCATTATATCAATAAGAGAAGCACAACTAGAAGACGTATTAAATCATGCTTTGCATATTTTAAAGTATAAACACCTCAGTCGTGTTACGAACAAAAATATGGCTTCAGGCAATCATAATGTGTGTCGGTCCAACAATAAATTGGATCCAATATGAACGTATGCTCGACTCGTATGTAAATCTATGAAGTAGTATGTAGCTGTATTAAAATTTGTAACGCTTATCGGATTGTGATAATACCCTCGAATCACACTGTCAAAATAAAATACATCTTGTATTATTAGATACATGTATATCGTATTATTATTTTGTATTGTATATTATCAAACGTTACGCTTCTGATGCGATTCTTCACGGGTATTCCTTTGTATTTATTTAATTATTATCGTATGTACGTATGAAAGTTTAACAATATAGAGTCTACACATTTCAATATAGTGTTGTAATTTGCGCGAAACCGGGCGGTGGTAAGTATATAGTAGTACAATTAAAAAGCGAAAAAATACAAGGATATAAAGTAGAATATCTGATATGATTTGCGATTTTCATGGCCAAATGTATTATAGTGATTTGTTTTTGGGGTATTATGCCGTGTTGCGCTATCAGTCGCGATAGCAGTCGTGGGATAAACCAGTGGCGGATTACCGAGAAAGTAATGTACATGTAGTTAGTTTAGGATAGTTTCAGTTATCATTAGAAAATTACGTTTTTGGTAGATGTGAAACTAACAAGTATATGGTGTTTTTGTTATTTGTTTTTGGGCTGTTATGCCGTGTTGCGCTAACTCCTTCTTTAGCCAGCATTTCAGTGTCCCATCATCACCACATCTGCCCTGATGATGGAGAATGTAATGCTGTCTGAAACGTTGGCTATAAAAGTAAGTAACGCATCACGGCATAATACCCCAAAATAAATCACTATAAACCACACCTGCCCTGTCAATGGACACTAATGCTGTCCGAAACAAAGAAGGAGGTATAATACCCCAAAAATAAATCACTATAAAATTTACAACATCTGTTTCTCTTTCGTGTTAGGCCTGCTCAAATGGCCATTAAAAAAAACTATGAAGTCAAGGACTCCCGAAGAAGACATGAAATGATCCAGTGAACCAAATGCGTGAGTCGCACCATGTCAAGAGTCACATTAACAGAAGGATGTATGATGCGATGCACGAATATGAACGAAGCAAAGAGTATGCCGATACAGTTGTGTGACGGTCTGTCCTCTCTGCATACCCCTGCGGGGAAACAGCGTGGCTGATAATAATTTATGTTTATACCGCACAAGAGTCCCAGACATTTGGAGCCAGTGAAACTATGGCATCCCCAATGGGGTATGTTGTGAGGCTGAACGTAGTGGGGAGGTAAAGGTTATGGGGAAGTACCTGGCTATTCAGATCTGGTCACCAAACACGGCTAAAGCATTTCAATCAAAGTTTTAGTATATTCCACTTATTCTAATTCTATTCTGTGTACATTATTAACTTGTTTCTTTTCCCTGTTTATAGCCTGATTTTGTATCCTAAGTATGAATTATCCTGCCAAACGGTGTCCGTACGGCCGTGACGGATTCTTGGATCCAATTACTATTCCCGTCATAATGGCGTGGGCCGCCGTTCGTTCCCTTAACATTCACACGATAGCACCCATAACGAGATCTGTTAGGAAAACAAAACGTCAGTAGAGTCTGTTCGATGCTTCAATGCTATTTCGAGTATAATATTTATTGTATTTCTAAAATATATGGCACAAACACTCGTTGCTTTTATTTGAAATTAGGTGTAAATTTATTATTTTATATCTTCATGTCTGATTGAAAATATCTCGTGTAATTTACTGGCAAAACATGTCCTTTTCTGCACTGGGGACGGGTAATGACTTATTTTTTTATGTTTTTGAATGTGAGTTCTGACTATAGTTAGTCGCTTTAAGAATTAGCATTGACGAAATCTTAACATCATGTCAATTAAACAACTCTATTCTAAAGCAATTCTCTTTTACATTCATAAATATAAAACACAAGAAATTACAACTAACACTAAATCTTAGCGTCAAAAACATATCCAACAAGTAACTACGAATACTACTTTTGGGCGAAAAAGCTTCTTATATTATGGCACTAAACTTTACAACCAAATCCCACTACCGTTTTAAATTCACAACAAGATTAAAATCCTAAATAAAAAGCTCGGTACAAACGGTAGGATGATCAGAAATAGAAAACATACTAATACCAAATACAATACAGACTGTAACCGAAACCACACACCTGCACTAAACAGACTAAATAATTTTATTTACACACTACATAATATATTTATAATAATTATTATTTCATAAATTTCGTACCTTTAAATTTAAATATGGAAATGAAATCCTCAGCACGGGAGATCCTAGCGAGGATCATTATCTCTATTTGTTAGAAAAAAGTGAAGATAATAAAACATTTATTATTATTAACAATAAAAAAAACACAAAAACAAAAAAATATAACATGGACTGCAACGGACATGCAACGCATCTTAGCGTTGCAAACACCAGTTGAAAATCTATATGTTTTAATCATTATAAATATAAACCTATTATTTTAATAAGGTATGCTGAACAAACATCAGTTAACTTCATATTTTGATACATTTTTTCTCTTTTTTTGGTACAAAATATGTATTTAAAATTTTGACAGTTCTAAATCGAGAATATTTCCTAGTTGGAGAGTCAAAACATTTAAAAAATGTACAATTTGTATATCCAGTACTAAATAAATATCACACGTGAACGCCATTACGCTTTTTTAAAACCCCTTCAGATCTAATCGGATTGTAATCTTAAGAGCACAGTTTTCAGGTGGGAATGCTGTCCTTATTCTACCGGTATTTTAATGGAAGATGCTCTGAAATAGCTCGTCATAGTCGAGAAACGCGCTACAAGCCACCCCAACACTCAGTTGACATTTGGATCGTTTTTATAAGTCGTTCTTGAGTTGACAGCTTGGTTATGGAATGGTGTTTCCTCCTTCCTACAACATGGGTCTCTTTAAGACCACGTTCGCTCCTTCCTCTCCTCAATACCATTAACATGGCTTCCCCAAAGATGACATAGACCCTGAGGGAAATTATTTTCTTCATTGCCTCCTGTGTGGATTTAATATTTTATTTTTTTAAACGCTTGAAATAAATTAATAAACTAGTCAGTTAATTTCAATATCACCATCCATCGCCTTGAACAGACTACACCCGAGATAACTCGTGTTATGTGTTGTTTTTTTTGTTCAAATTACACACCTCTTGTGCGCTGACCGGCGTGGGAAGGCAGAGGGATAATCACCGCCTCGGGACCTTGACCCATGACCCCGTCATCTGCGGCAGATGATGTATTGCCGGCCTGTTAATTTGACAGTCAGTGGTTATTGCTTGTGAATAATATTTTTTTATCAGCGATTCCGTGTTGCCGTGTAACTAGAGTTTTCAACTGTCGCTTTTATTTTTTTCACGTACAGTAGAAAGACAATGGAGTTTTGTTTTTGTTTTATTAAACTAGATTAACCCTTAAGGCCTCTGGCATATTGACCGTTATATTTTTTAAAGATGCTCTCAGGTAGTCAGAGAATTTGTAAGTATTTCCGCATCTCAATAAAATCCAAATAAATGGAATATTTCTGAACATATCCGTAAACTAAAAAATGTTTTTAAAATGTGATGAAATTAAATTTTATTATTAAAAGAGTGCCCTTTCGGTGATTTTGCACAAAAACGGCGCTATAAAAATCATCAAAATGTTATTATTATCATATAAATTTGAAATCAAACAAAAAAGTTTTAAAAATTGCTCACCTTACGTTTTCTCGTCTAAATACTTGTCATTTTGTATAAAAATAATTTGTAATATTTTATTACTATTTTCCAAAAGTGGTAGAATTTTTAGAAAAAATTTCGTAATTTAATAATGGTGAATTGTTTATACATCTTAAAATTGAACACATTTAACATTGATTTAAATTTGTGATTCCTTTGTGCTACATATTTTCTAGTGTGATTCTTTTTTTTATTTTTTTTATTTTCTTTATTTAATATTTGTATGTTTTTTTACAATAAATATACAATTTATACATATTATACAGTGTTATAAAGGTAAATAATAATAGCTTTTCCTCACCATAAAGAGACGAGGCTCTTGTGTTTGGTGAGTGAATCCTAGCTCAATTATATGGAATCATGTAAGTAAGTAAATAATATATTTGCAAAACCAAAGGGATAAGTAAGAAATAGGCAAGATTTATCAATAATACAGTTTCAAGATTTGAAGGAAATAATAATAAGAGTAAGATATGGACTTTTATAGTAGTTTTAGGTAATTTTTTAATTTTTTCTTTCCATTGTGATTTCCGTTGTGCAACGTTGCAAAGAATTTCGTCCTTACTCATATAGTAAAATTAATTAAATAAAAAAAACGCATTTTCATCACAACATACAAAATACCATTTCAAACATTTCTCGTTCATAGTCACCGCTTTGTATGTTTTTAAACACTGTATTTATTATAACTACATTATTCTATTACCAACATAACATTATAACAACATGATTCTCTTACTAACATTAAGCTGCATAATATCATCACAACATACAAAGCGTCATTACGAGCGACGCACGTGCACACCGCTGTTGTGTGTATGTTTAACCGGTATGTTTTCAAACACTGCCCGGGGCCGATATCGCGCCTGCCCGATCAGATCTCGGTTAGCGGAGGCGATTTATCGGGCGCATGAGTGTGTTATTATTTATTGTATTATGTGTCTTGGATAATGATCGTAAGTGTAAGTTTGTGTGTGTGTGAAATTGATTATAATTTAGATGTGGAGGATGCAAGGCTAAACGTCGATCTGTCATATTATCGAGCGAGTCGTACATATCTGGGTCTCGATTCTCGACGAAGTCATTCCACTCGAACATCGAGTGGTTCGACTCACTCGTTGTTGGAGTGGAATGACTTAACGTTTGTCGTATATAATTATGTACCTTCAACGATACTCAAGAATAAGAATGTTAACCAATGTATGTACTTTCGACGGCGATTGCAAACAGCCTCGATTATAGAATCGATACCCTGTACCCGAATTCGCCCAGTGAGAGCTTTTTATATACGGCGAATGACAAAGGTCGGTGATATACTTAGGACTTTGTGATCAAAGGAAAGTGGTTCTAGGACGATTATTTACACTTTGACAAAAAAAAACTGTATGAAAATCAAAATAAATTTCTTAGATACAGCAAACTACCTAACCTAACCTAACCTTACCTCTATTGTTACAGTATAACTTCTAATATCATATATACAGGGTGTATCGGCACGTACCCGACAAACTTTAACCAGCTACTCCTTAGCACATTTGGAGTAAAAAATGTTATGGGCACTTTGCTGTCCGGTAGCATTTTTTTTCAAAAAAACAAAATAATTAAAAATTTCCACACTACATCACTGTCATTGGCTTTGCTTTTCGTGTTCAACAGCTGTTATAAGCAAGTATGTAGAAAAGCGTCTTCGCTCTTTCGCACACACTAAATAATAATAGTTGAAAATGAGACGAATGGTGCCGTGCCATTTCGTTGTGACTGTAAAAGTGCGCCAATATAGGTACACACATGCATTATTCAATGGAATTCGAATAAAATATTGCCAGATGGGTTTTCAAACTTTGACAAAGGATAAAACAGTGGTGACATGTGGTGAAAATATGAATAATAATTTTTTATTAAAAAAAAACGTTACCGGACAGCAAAGTGCACCTAAGATTTTTTATTCCAAATGTGCTGAGGAATAGCTGGTTAAAGTTTGTCGGGTACTTGCCGATACACCCTGTATATTCTTTCTGAAGCAGCAAAATCTCTCGAACTGTGATTTCAGACGACATGAAATTAGCCCGGATTTTTCTGTTAGCGTCTCTATGTGTGAACGCCCCAATTTTCACCCCGCAGTCATTTCCTTCGTGAGCTCTGGAGCTTTGAAATGAAAAAACAATTAAACTAGACGCCGTTTTATATGTTTCTATATTTTCAATTGATATTTTTATATTAAAGTACTTACGTTTGTAATAGTTAAAAGTTATTTTTCAATTTTACAATAAACATTGAGATAATATTTTTTTTCTGAATATAACACATTCTCTGAGATTTTTCCTTCACCGTATAAAAACGGATGATTTATAAAGCGGATGTGTGTGATGCAAGAATTCGTGATTGTTCGTAGCTCGTCATCATATTAAATTATTCACATTTACATGTACATACTGATGAATTAAATTTTTGATTGAATTTATTACGATTACAGACTAAATGATTGTTACTTAATTTGATATTCAAGACCGAAAAAATCGACTTGTTTAGAATTTAAAACATAATTCGACTTAATCGTGCCATGTCGTTTTGGGGCGTCCCCAACTTCTCCATTACCTTCCCTACCATTTATTTGCGCGACACGAGGATAATAATTTGAAATAGTATTTGTTTTCCGTAGTCTGCTCACGTTTCATGAAATCATGACGAATTAATTGCCGAAAACGAACTGTTCTCACACTAGAACTTTGTAATCCCTCTTATGAGGAAGTTACATGCCAAAAATGTGTATATATGTGACAAACGGAGTCTATAAACGTTCGATTTTAAGCAAAAAACTGGTTTTTATTTATTTTGTAAATAATTTTATAAGAAACAAAATTTAATCACGTGAAACTCTCACAGATAATCTTAGCTATAAAACTGTATTTTAAAAAAGTTGTTTCCTTTACGCGTTCATACATTTCTATTGAAAAAATATTTTTTCTAGTAGTTTGCATTTATATTTTTTATTGAGTAATTTATTTTTTATTTCTATTCTACGAGCGTTGTAAGCGATAGGAAAACCTTCAATTTAACTAAAGCCTATTTTTTGGTTTTCATAATGTACACCAATTCGTTATAAAGATTAATCAAATTAGTGATTTGGCATTAAGCTTCGCCTGATGCTTAGTGGAGCAGTTGGGACTGTTGTGCAGTTTCACATAAAAACATTTTCCTGGAGGTAAGTATTTTTTCGCTTGTCTAAATTCTTGACACAATCGGCTCAAATTTAAAAAATGGCACTTAAATTAAAAACGAATCCGAGATCATTGAACCATGGTTACAATCACAGACTGACCCACAACTGACATTAGTTTTTTAAATGATTAGATTCCTCGCAAATCTTCTCTTGCATCTCTCACTTTAGGAATGTCCGCCTCTTCCCAGTTAACCTTCCAGCGGGCGCGCTGTCGTAAAATTTACGACAAACGCGCCTTATCGCTTCCCCCACTCTTGCGACTTAGTTGTAAGCATCGAGCTTCGAGCTATGCTAGAGTCAAATCAAATGTCAAACATTTACCGCAAGATATAAATGATTTTCTCAAAGTGAATTACGGTAGGGCAGTTGAACCGATAACAGAAGAAGAAAACAGAAGCTTTCCAAAATGCGGTGTTTGTCGGTTATGTGCACTGGATAAGAAAAGATCCTCAGCATCAATGAAGTGTTGCCGTTGCCAGTCCTTTACATGCGAGAACCATTCTTCAGTTGAGGTGGTTTGTAAAAATTGTAAGGATGAGAATATTGATTCTGACTAAATAGGTGGATACAATATTTTGTTTTGAAATATTAACATGTTAAGAGTGTTGCTTCGTTTTTTTTAAGAAAGTCAAATATTTTTTTTTTAAGTACTGCCTATTATGATTTTTCATATCCTTAAAGAAATTCCCTAACGTTTGTATAAAGAAAACACCACTTACATGGAGAAAACTTGATGACGTAAAATTTACGACAAGCGCCCGCTCAAGGGAAATTTCTCAACGCGCCCGCTGGAAGGTTAAACAGACTAAACCACTGCTGTAGACTTGGGCAGTTGGCTTAGTAATGTACCTACTCTGCTACCAGCTATTAATGCGTTCAGCATCCCGCCAGCGTAACACGTGTTCAATTAATCGTCTGCCGAAGCTTCGGTCATCTCTGGACGACTTCGGGAGTATTCGGATGATTGTAAGTAAAATGATGAAAATTCGGATGATTGTAAGTAAAATGATGTTATAAAATATGTGTATTTTCTTTATCCTTAATTTTAGTTAAGTGTTAGTTTCATTTTTAAAACCTTTTTTAATTTTTTTGTGTTTCAAAAAATATATGTTTATTCCTAATAATATAATTCGAAAGCACATTTTATCACTTTTTTAAAACATTTTTTAGTTTTCAGATATGTTCAGAAATATCTCGTTTATTTGGATTTTATTGAGAAGTTGAAATACGCACAAATTCTCAGATTTTCTGACAGAATATTTAAGAAATCTAGCGGTCAATATGCCAGAGGCCTCAGGGGTTAATTAATTATGAAAACATTTTGATTGTGTGTCTGTGTTAAAACCTAACAAGTTTGATGTAGTATGCAGTAAAGTGCATTCGTATCACCGGTGCACTAATTTACTGTAAACCTTGACCCCTCGTCACGATCATCTGACGTCCTATGCAGTACTCTGCATGCTGTAATTCACATCTGGATGCATTACTCATGAAGAAATGCATTCCTTATGTATGCATTTAGTTTACGATTATGTATGTTTAGGTAAGTTAAACCGACTCTTGCGTAGCAAGACGGGACGACGCTCTTTCACGGAACTTTTATCGTGCTTTATTTTTAAATATGAAAACCGAACAATTGTTGTAAATTGTGAGTTTAAAAATGGTGTGAGGAGCCAAAAGGGGAAGAGATGGATTATTCATACAAAAACCACATGTGGGTTTAACAGAAATCAACTTAAAACAATAATAAAATTGTAAATCCAATTTATTTTTTAACAGTATCCCCATTAAAAGGGGAACCTATCCCATTATATTATTTCCTCGATTCCATTTTAATATCACTCATAAAAATGTTAACTAGCAAAATAAAGAGGTGTTGTAAAAATTACGTATTTATTACTGTACTCAAATTTTCGTTTTGCTTTTCTGAGAAATCCATTTTTACAATCTCTCTTTTAACTCGAAAATTTCTTGGCGATTTGAGGATGATCTTTAAAGACGAATCCTGATTTCTTCCAGAATTGCGTTAAGTTAATTACACTACAACAAAAGTGTTCATCCTATTAGTATCTGTTTTATTGATTTTTGTATACTTGAATTTGGTTCCTTTCGATGTTGTGGTTATATTTTGTCAGGTTAGGTTTAAATTTTGTTCGTAAAAAAGTTCTGTATCCAGTTTTGAAACAACAATGAGCATAATTTATCACCCTGGAGGATTTTTTTAGGACCTTTTGTCCGTTTCTGACCCACTGTGGTTATATCCAGAGATTTTTCGGTCGTTCTACGAAGTACCAAGGCCCTTTTTGGTTTTCGGGGTCTGTAGGGTTGGCCAATAGGCTGGTCCTTCAATGTGTGGAGTTTTTTTTATAGATATATTACACTCAAGGATCTCCGAATTTTAGGGGTTTAGAATTTTTATAATCACCTCAAAATTTTATTTTCTGAATCTTTGTATGTGTCACTTTTAGGGTGATTTTACGAAGAGCTTGAATGAATATGTTGAAATAATAAAATAATTCAGATTTGTAATGAATAATTTTAATGGATGATACTAATATATTTTGAACCTGACTTTTACCCATTAGTGTATGAACTTTTTGAACTTTGGAACAGAATCAAAGGTAGGATAGATCATTTTTAGCATCTAGAAAGATTCCTAGTTGCGACCGTACCTCGTTCTGTTTCAAAATTTCGTTTGAAAATCGCTAATATTGCATTCAATGATTAAGTATGACAATTTGAGATTTTACTCATAAACTGGGGATGGGACACCACCGGTGTCCTCCATACAAAAATCGATGAATTTTTAAGCCTTTTTAACCCTTATGTACAATTTTTTTTGAACTGTATGAAAAATAAGTTCAGAATTGCTTGCGCTAAATATTGCTTTAGATAATACTTTTTATTTGATGTATGCAGTTTCTCTGACGTCTTTGAAATAAATTATGTACGATTCCATAAATAAAATGATTTTTTTTTTAATTTATCAGATTTTGATTTGTGTCTTGTGTTAAAAGACCCCGAAATCAAAATTCTAAAAAGCTTTGACGACCCTGCTTGATGCCAGTTTTGGGTTCATAACTATGTAATTAATTTTTTTTTTTTTTTGAAAAAAGTTTACTGACTAATGACTTCTTGACTAGTGAAATCCGCACTAATCAAGTTTTTGGCTTCCTCGGAAGTTGAGTAATGATGCGAAGGAATTTAAGGTATCTGAAATGCTCCCACAGTTTGTAATAAAACCCTGTTATTAAAAATACATATAACTTATTATTATTGCGTCTATTTTACCGTTATTTGAGCGTGTTAAATGTTTACTTGAACGAAAGATAAACCTGGAAACGGTTTGAATAATAATAATAATATTTGGATGATTTATATAGCGCCGTTTTTGTGCAAAATCACCTCAATATATAATACATTTCTACAATGATCTATGTAATTACTTACTATGTATGCAGATAATATATGGTACTATACTTACCTGGTAGGTCACTTGAGATTAACATTTACTAATTGTTTAGCATTCGTCAATATTGTATTTCCACGCAACATCAGATATTGTTAAAATAGGTACTATATTTTCATACCTGATTTTTGCGATCGATTTTTCAATTTTACTTTTCTTGGTCAACTCTTGGAAAACATCTGTGGAAAAATGGCAGGAAAATAAAACAAATTGCCTACAATTAAAAAAACTCTTTTTTTTTTAATTGCCGAGATTCGATCCACGATGAAGTTATTGCCCGGAAGACAAGTATATTGACCTTTACGTAATTTTACAACAATAATAATATTGTAGCGCCCTTCGTGGCAGCAGGACGCGTCCTAACGCTTCCTCCAACCGCTTTGTGTTTTTTTAGTATTTTCAAGGGAAATGAGGCAACATCCCTTTGAAATTATTTTTAAAATCAATCCATCAACATTTGAACTTAAATAAAAATAAACTTAATAATTATTAGAACTTTATAATATGTGATTTGAGTGCAGTGTTTTAAAGTGAATATTCTGAAATTTGCTCAAAAATATTGGACTTTCGAAACGAAGGGCGACCGGTAATGCACTCCAGATGTTTTCAACAAAATTCTCGGAAACTGGGCAAGCTTGGACACTGGCAAGTTTTTTACTAAGCACAGGATAATTTATTACCCAACCGTCGCTTTTTATTGCGGACAGAATGCACCACTTCAACAATTACCAGGAACAGGATTACATGGAGATAAATGATGGAATTGCCAAACGTCACAGCGGTGGTGCCAGGGTCTCTTATCTATGTGATGTGTCAGCGCTTTATTAGCAGCAGATACATACCTGGACGCTGTTGTTGGACGTGGTGGACTCTCTTACTGCAGCAGCTGGTCCAGTTCCTTCACCACTTAGGATTCTTGCTGCAGAGTCTCCATCTTCTATCTTCGTAGAACGTCACAGCGGTGCTGCCAAGGTCTGGTATCTGTGAGAGGATAGTGTGTCAGCGCTTTATTAGCAGCAGACACATACCTGGACGGATGACGAACCTCGTGCTGGCACTGTTGGTGGACGCGGTGGACTCTTTCGCTGCAGCAGCTGGACCAGTTTCTTCACCACCTGGGATTCTTACTGCAGAGTCTCCATCTTCTATCTTCGTGTCACCTGTTCCTTTACTTCATTTTACTTAACTTAACTTCACTCTATTTTTGTAATATTTATATTTTCTGTAATACCTGCATCAACTGTAAAGCGCCCCTGAGGTGATATCTCACAAAAGCGGCGCTATACAAATTATCCAATAATAATAATAATAATATAAATTCATTATTATGTACTGAAAATATATTTAAAAAAATTTATAATGTTACGAAATTATGCAGGGTGTATCGGCACGTACCCGACAAACTTTAACCAGCTATTCCTTAGCATATTTGGAGTAAAAAATCTTATGTGCACTTTGCTGTCCGGTAACGTTTTTTTTTTAATAAAAAAATTATTATTCATACCACTGTTTTATCCTTTATCAAAGTTTGAAAACCCATCTGGCAATATTTTATTCGAATTCCGTTGAATAATGTACGTGTGTACCTATATTGGCGCGCTTTTACAATCACAACGAAATGGCACGGCACCATTCGTCTCATTTTTAACTATTATTATTTAGTGTGTGTAAAAGAGCGAAGACGCTTTTCGGCATACTTGCTTATAACAGCTGTTGAACACGAAAAGCAATGCCAATGACAGTGATGGAGTGTGGAAATTTTTATTATTTTTGTTTTTAGTTGAAAAAAAAATGCTACCGGACAGCAAAGTGCCAATAACATTTTTTACTCCAAATGTGCTAAGGAATAGCTGGTTAAAGTTTGTCGGGTTAGTGCCGATACACCCTGTATTGTGAAATGAACATTGTACAACTATATAATATATGGCCGTTGAGTGGTTATCACAACGCTCATGATAGAAATTACTACGAACTAATTACCTGTAAATTTGACTGTCCTGAAACGGGAATCCTTCCTAGTTGGACAGTCAAAATCATAAAATGTAATCAATATTAAAAAAAAAAAAAAAAAAATAACAAAACACACTATAAGTTACATTTTACAAGATTATTACGATTTGACAGCTCGTAACGGAGTAAAAAGGTACTATCCAAAACAGCTACCATATTGAAAGGATTGACCGGACACGGAACACACAATCAATTTTACAGACAGATTCAATGCAAAGTGTTCGGGTTAAAACAGAACTCCGCTACTCTTAGTCAATTAGTGAATATTTTTTGGTATCGTCTCTGCAGTTTATCGTAATTGTTTTATTACCAAGATTTGAATCAAATCCATATCTACGTTTAGTCACTAGATCAAATTAGTAAGGTAGGTGCATTTTTTAACCGTCATCTTACGCATCTTCGCCTCCTCCATACCTTATTCAACCTAACATTTAAAAAAATCAATGTATAGAAAATTATGAATGACTAACGTAAACCCGTGAAAAAATGCGAGTTATTATGATAGTAGGATTTGGGAAGCTGAAAGTATTTTATAAAAAAAATATTTGCCTCAGGATCATTGCCTTTCAAAAGAAAAAAATTACCTGACCAATGTTAGTAAACTGGAAAAATTATGACATTATAAAAATAGAAGACACGTTATATTATTAATAATCGAACAAAAAATGTTGCACGGCTTATGAAACTCGAAGAAAATGTATCTACATATTATATGAAAAAGGCCTTTCATATAATATAATTCAGCATAAATTTCTAAGATATATTGAATTTAAAGTCGATATAATAAATTACAAACACTTGATGAAAAAATTAAAATTATTAAAACTCTGATAGACTCGTTTCCCACTTGACTTTTATTTTTAAATTTGTTAATGTAATTATAGATAGCCCTGATTTATTGAGCCTACTAATCACCTTCAACATACTGACTAGAACAAAAATATTATTTTTAATTACAACAACAATATTATTTTACATTACAACAACAATATCAGGACGGTATAATAAAAGCGTATGTATGAATGTGGATGAGGCAAGTAGTGTGTGCCAAGACTGAGTTGCTTGGCGGTCTATTTTCTCTGCATACCCCTGCGGGGAAACGGCGTGATGGTAGTCAGTAAATATCAGGGCAGGAGTCATTTAGATACTCACTTGTACCTAGATTGGTAACAATTTCGCAGAAATTGTAGATGTGCTTAACTTCATGGAATATAGTTACAAGAAGGCTATAGTAACATACCTCAATAATATTAATAACTAAGCTAAGCATTAATACTATTCTTCTGCATTGGATTTAATAACTAACAGCAAACTTTTATTTCTTGATTACTGTTGCACTAAACTATTATACATATCAAATGTGGTAACCGGATAAATCATCACAATGATAATTCATCACATCTTTTATATATAGTCATGGAAAGTGATGAAACAAAAACTTTATGAACTTGGTTATGTAGGTTAGGTTAAACAATTTTTTTTTCTCTTTGCTAATGACATTATATCTCTTTTTAAAAGTGTGTTGAGTTATCATGGAACCATCAAATGTTTGTAGAAGCCCCTATGGGCGTAGAATATATAAATAAAGCATGTCCAATGGACTTAGTTCAATGAAACCACGTATGAAGTTTCAGTGACGTATCTTCACTCTATTAATTCATTTGAGTATCTGTGAAACATTTGAATAAAATAAATAATAATAATAATATTTGGCTAATTTATATAGAGCCGTTTTCGTGAGAAATCACCTCAAGGGCGCTGTACAAATATATTTCTGAAATAGTTAATACTAGAACTACTGACTTATCTCTAAGACTTATATCTAGTGACGTACGACTGAGGCCTATAACTACTATCTTAACGACATATATACGAGTATTTACATATTTAGCAACTTACAACTAAAATTAATATTAACAATCTAATCTTACTAACGCCAGAAGAAGAAGGAAGTTCCATTATATTAGGGTGTTTTTATTGTTAGCTGGATATAACCAATTATATTCGTCAAATAATTTTTAACTTAGTTTATCGCTTGTCTAATACTATAAGTAGTTAAATTTTTAAATTAAAATTTCATTGAACCTTCCATTACGCTTTACGTAGTAATATTTCACATTACTTACCCACGCACCAACAATCGAAGTAAGTATGTTTAATAATTAAGGTTAAACGCAACGCTCGTTGTATTCTACGTGTTCACAGATGGCGTTAATTAATTAATTTTGTTTAAATACGCTTTTGCAAGGTATTGCTTTACAGTATTAAGACAAATTATTTGTTTGCGCCCTCATATACGCAATATGAATATGAATAAATAGTTTTGTCCATATAAAAACTCAATTCTATCGATAAAGGCATACAAATACAATATTGGATTGAATCATCGGTAAAATATTGTATTTGTGTGCCTTTCTCGAAAGAATTAAGTCTTTAAACGAACAAAACTATTGATTCATATTCATATTGCGTATATACGGGCGCAAACAAATGATTTGTCTTAATATTGTAAAGCAATACCTTGCAAAAACGTTTTTAAACAAAATTAATTAATTAACGCCATCTGTGAACACGTAGAATACAACGAGCGTTGCGTTTAACCTTAATGACGGCGTGCCTTTAATTTGTGTGTAATTTTGTCAACCCTGGCATTGGGTCCTAAACTCGACGATTTATCACCGTGCCGCTTTGTTGGCTGGCTGGTTGGTTGCTGGCTCCTCGGGAAAGAACCCGGAGTATTTAAATGATGTTATTTTAGCCTTTTACGCTCTCTGGTTAACCAAATGGAGTCCGGGCCCCCTCCCTCTCCGTCCCCCCTCCCTCTCCGTCCCACCCCCTTTCAGCCAACACATAAACAGGCAGACATACCAAATGCTTCACAATTCCCAACTGTTTGCAGAGGTTAGACTGCCTCATAACTGTCTTAGCTCACAGTCCTTGCTTCATTTGCATTCATACTCTTATTCTGGCTTTTGACATGACCTGACTCAAGAACATATGAATTTTATTCACTTGGTCATGAGATGTCTTCCTCGGGTATTCTCGTCTTTTACCGTAATAATAATAATAATGCCATTGCGAAAATCACCTCAATGGCGTTTCGCTAACCTAACTTCTTAGACTTATAACTTATAACTAATAACTTACTGCTAAGATTTATAACTTACCATAACCTCTTTTCATCGCTGCGATAGGGACCGACTGACTAACAGCTCGGGCAATAATCAGAATATGTATTTGTAATGTGTATATTTTATAGATGAAAGTATTGTGTAGTAAGCCCCGCACATCAATTTTTTACCGATTTATAACTAGTTTCTCGTTAACTCTTTAAATTTTTAAATTCCAGAAAAATATATGTTATTTTTTTATATATGAAATTCCCTCGAGTAAGTTCCGAAAATTATTTAAAATACGCTTTGTTGTGTTTTTTAATTTGTTATAGGCATGAAAAAAAACACAGTGTATCTTTAAATGCAACTAAAGCACTTGTTTACTTGAGAGATTTTTGCTCTATTTCAATCGACTCGAAGTGTTTTATTAAATATTATCACTGTTTTCGCTTAATTGTTATCGTTTTTACATATTAGCGCTCTCACTCTAACATTCGTATTTACTTATCTCCCTTTCAAACCATATCTGAACGCTTACTACGGGGCCTTAAGAGTATTAACCGTTTGAGTGCCAAAAAAATTCATACAGTTGCTTGTAAAATGCCACCAAAAAAACATTATTTTTTATGAAACTATATATTTTTTTAAAACCCCATAAATTCTTTGAATTTTCAAGGATTTCGATGATTTTTTCGGTGTTTTATTAAAGAATATTGGTTTAGAATCACGCGGAGGAGGATCCCGAAGTCCAGGCGTTTCGAAAAAATGAGAATTTTACGTACAGACGTACGCGCGAATCAGAACACGACTGACGCAATCGACGGAAATCGACGATCGGCAATCTTCGTTAAACACGAATCGACGAAAATCGACGATTGGCACCCAAATGATTAAGATCCATTTGGTCATAAATACGTATTATTTGAAGTTATTAGTTTTATGTTTTAGATGAAGGTCACCAGTCAATAGTTATAAAACTTAGTTGTAAGCTACTAGTAATATATCGCAGCTGTAAGATATAAGTTATAAGTCAGAGTGTTCCAAAATATCAAATTGACAAACTTCAATCAGTGTTTAATGCAGTAGCGCGGCTCATAACCGGGGTTTCAAAATATTCACACATTTCAGAACACCTTCATGACCTTCACTGGCTCAAGTGCCCTGAAAGAATCCAGTAAAAACTGTGCTGGATGGTGTTTAAATCCATCAATGAAATGGCCCCACCCTACATCTCTGAACTATGGGTTCCGGAAAACACTGGTCTGAGGCAGTCAACTTTTAGATCAGCAACATCATCAGCTGTAGGCAGACTGATGGAACCTAAGCGCAAGCCAAATACTAAGTTTGGTGATCGCATCTGGGCCGAAGGCTTGGAATAAACTCCCTCCGGAACTAAGATCCATAACAAGTCCAACAGAATTCAGGTCTAAACTAAAAACTTACATTTTTAAGCTGTCTTACGCTTAAATTAAATATACCGGCAGACTGATGGAACCTAAGCGCAAGCCAAATACTAAGTTTGGTGATCGCATCTGGGCCGAAGGCTTGGAATAAACTCCCTCCGGAACTAAGATCCATAACAAGTCCAACAGAATTCAGGTCTAAACTAAAAACTTACATTTTTAAGCTGTCTTACGCTTAAATTAAATATACCATTCCTAAGAGAAAGTCCAGTTATATTCAATTCTCCAATTATGTCTTAAATCCTGTATCTAAATTTCGCTAATAAACAATTAGATAATGTTAATTAAGTGTTAATCTCAAGTGACCTACCAGGTAAGTATTGTACTGTATATTATCTCCATAAATAGTTAAGTAATAACATAGATCACTGTAGAAATTATTATAAGTTTGTACAGCGCCCTTGAGGTGGTTTTGCACAAAAGCGGCGCTATACAAGTCATCCAATTATTATTAAGTTATGGGTTAAATCAATTGAATTGAACAAAAGCTCTCGGCGTGATTTTCCAACTAAAATGTCGCTGTAGAAATTATCTAATAATTATTGTTTATTATGAAAAATATATTTCATGATATTTGTTCATAATAAAATTTATTTGTAACTTTGATGTAATATTAATTTTCTTATAATTAAATTATACATAAGTAAATGAAATCCTCAGCACGGGAGATCCCATTGAGGATATCATTATATCTATTTGTTACACAAAAAAAAGATAATAAAACACTTATTATTATTATTATTATAAGTATTTAATTTGATAGTTTAAGCCATGTCTTGCTCTAGCGTCTCAAACTTTTATTCCATTCGCTTTCGTTTCATATATTCTCCTAACACTCTCTTCTTCGTCTATCTTCAATAATTTTAATATCATTTTGAGTGCAGCGGGTAAAATTGTGTTCAATTAAATATTTGAATTGTTTGCCTTGCTAACTGCATATCTATAGGAACAAATAATTATACAAGGCGTGCATAATATGCATATAGGCGTGAAGTTACCATTTGCAACAGGCGAACAACAGACAGACAAACAACGGCGAGTGCATTCTAATAATGCATTCCGCCCTTCAACTAACAACAGTATGTGCTCATGTCAAATACGGACAAAAAATGCATGTATTCGTGTTTGAGTACCTGACTGTAAATACAGGGTGCGGCTAAATAGACAGTGCAAAAACAGACAGCGCTGTTTTGAAGGGCAATTAAAAAAACGGCGCAACGTACAGAAATGGGGTTTATTTTATTTAATTTGGTACATCATACCGTTTTATGGATCAAGTTCTGAAGATGGCATCATAAAGATGATGGCTCCTTACATTAATGAAGGAGATTTCTGAAGTTTTCGGCCGCAGTTTGTCACATCATCACGGGTAGAGCGGCGATCTCCTCTCGAATTCAAGGATCGCCTTGAGTTCTTCCAAGGTATGAGGCCGGTGTTTAAAATCATTTTCCTTCAGAAAAAGTCGCAAATTGTAGCTGGAAGGCCCGCTGGCTGTCGCGACTGAAAACGGCACGACCCTCCCGACACAATGAGACCCTCCAAGATTCCTACCTCCACCACAAGGGATGTACCGGCCCTTCAAAACTGCACTGTCTGTTTGCTGCACCTGTATGTTAGGATTCACGGAAGCGAACTAACAAAGAATTATTTTAGGCGTAACGCAAGCATGGTAGATAGTTAATATTTTGAAATTAAGTTGAAAAATCTTTTTTTATTATGTTTTTAACATACCACGAGTAACTATAATTATTATAATATTTGGATGATTTATGTAGCGTCGTTTTTGTGAAAAATCACCTCTACGGCGAATTTATAATTAAATTAATATAACTTGATTATAACTAATATAAGTGACTTACATCCAAGACTTATAAAAACTACTGACTTAAAACTAGTGACTTAAAACTAGTGACTTAATTACATACATATTTAAATGCTAGTAGTTATTACACCACCCGTTAAAAACTAAACCAACGAGTTTACGTCATTTTTTCCTACTTTTTGTCCGTTAAATGCGTATACAGGGTGTATCGGCACTAACCCGACAAACTTTAACCAGCTATTCCTTAGCACATTTGGAGTAAAAAATGTTATGGGCACTTTGCTGTCCGGTAGCATTTTTTTTTCAATTAAAAATAAAAAAAATTAAAATTTCCACACTACATCACTGTCATTGGCATTGCGTTTCGTGTTAAACAGCTGTTATAAGCAAGTATGTCAAAAAGCGTCTTCGCTCTTTCGCACACACTAAATAATAATAGTTAAAAATGAGACGAATGGTGCCGTGCTATTTCGTTGTGACTGAAAACGTGCGCCAATATAGGTACACACGTGCATTATTCAACGGAATTCGAATAAAATATTTGCCAGATGGGTTTTCAAACTCTGTCAAAGGATAAAACAGTGGTGACATGTGGTGAAAATATGAATAATAAATTTTTTATTAAAAAAAAACGTTACCGGACAGCAAAGTGCACATAAGATTTTTTACTCCAAATATGCTAAGGAATAGCTGGTTAAAGTTTGTCGGGTACGTGCCGATACACCCTGTATTTTAAAGCTCTGTAATTCATGACGAAAATGATTTACCGAGATGAAAGTGATTGCAATAACCTATAAATAGCAGACAGAAAGAGCTTTGCAAATGGAGTCATGAACATTTTTTCCGCCTAATCAAACAAAACCTCAATATAATAATAATAAGTTTAAAAAAAAGTCTACCCCGTAGTTTTCATCCCATGAGTAATATATCCAAAATAATCCCTGTATTGTCAAAAAGTCTGCAAAACAGATAGGGATGGTGCACCCGGAATTATTCCACTAACTTATACAAATTCCCTAAAGTTGGGAATTTAAAAAAAGTTAGTTATAAATGAGGTTGTCTCCAATCTTTTTAATGAATATGAATCTATAGTCATTAAGTGACATTTTTCTTAACACTGAGTAAGAAGTCACAATCTACATATTTTATCACGCATTATACACTAAATAAGTCTTTATGTCGAATAAGACATTGTTTATAGCTAATTGAGCATCTAAATAGTCACTTAATGCGTATGATACCAAAAATTATTAACAATACAATATCACGTTTTAATGGCTCAAAATTGGAATAATTAAAATTATAATTAACGTTATAACCATCACGCCGCAGGGGTATGCAGAGAGGACACACTGCCAAACAACTTTTCCTTGAACACACACTCCTTGCCTCATTCACATTCATACACTGTCTAATACATACTCATACATAAGGCTTGGAATAAACTCCCTCCAGAACTAAGATCCATAAAAAGTCCAACAGAATTCAGGTCTAAACTAAAAACTTACATTTTTAAGCTGTCCATACCCTTAAATTAAATTTACCATTCCTGAGAGAATGTTTCGTTATATCCAATTTTCCAATTATGTCCTAAATCGTGTATCTAAATTTTCGCTAATAAATAATTAGTTAATTTTAATTAAGTGTTAATCTCAAGTGACCTACCAGGTAAGTATTGTACTGTATATTATCTCCATATATAGTTAGTAATAACATAGATCATTGTAGAAATGTATTATAAATTTGTACAGCGCCATTTAGGTGATTTTGCACAAAAACGACGCTATGCAAATCATCCAAATATTATTATTATTATACTCAGCATTCCTAAAGATGACATAGACCCATGGGGTAATTTTTTTCCTCAGAGCCTCCGGAGGTAATGTTAAAAAAAACGATGTATATAATAGGTCACAAAGTGCAGTTTTTCCTATTAAAATGAAAAAATAAAATATTAATTATCACATATAATAGCAATATTTTCTTTTTAATAAAAGTACATTTAAAAAAGAAAAATTTATTATTATTTGATTTGGGATATAACTGATTAAATGTAGCTGAAACATTATCGATTATCTCAGAATCAATATTTTGTCAGTTAATGACTTCGGCAGAAAGCCGACTGTCATGATTAGTCTGGGGATTTCACCATTTTGATGAAAATTTCCACAATGTTCCCCTAACGGGAATATTCCCTAAAAATAAATTCCCAGGAATTTACCCATCACTAAAAACAGGTATCTCCGGAACAGGTAGATTCCGCGTTATTTTCACCTGACGAAGGTTGAACGTATTGAGACCCAAATTGGATGGGACAGCCCTCGAAATTTAGGGTAGCGAACTAACAATGAAGGTTTTTTCTTATAAATCATTATTTGGTTACTTTGTACAAATATTATTTTGGGATGTAGTTTTTAATTTAATTTAATGTTAACAATTGCAATATAAATTTGTTAAGAGAAACGCCAAACATTTTCTTGGTTATTACTTTTTATTCAAAATTATTTTTAAATGCGATTATCGCGCAATATTCTCAATTGTTCCCAACTGTCCGGAGTCAGTGGGACTATCGCATCGCCAATCAGTGTTGCCAACTCAACTACTTCAAAATAAGAGTGATGGGAAAAATATGCTAAATTCCTTTAAAAAATGCCAAAAAAAAGCCAACATAAATTTAACTTAGTATTTATTGAGAAATAGAGTGATGGGAAAAATATGCCAGAAATATGCTAAATTACTTTAAAAAATGCCCAAAAAAAGCTAACATAAATTTAACTTACAAACAAAATCAGTGAAATAAAATATCAATATCTTCATCTTCTTCTTCATTAACAGCAGCTGATGTGGAAGGCTGAGAGACGGAGTCGTAACTTTCTTTGGTCCCAATGCAGCGTAGTACTTCGTCAGGAACAGTGTATAAGAATAACAGCACTTTCCTGCTCTCTTTAGGCCAAATCTCACGTACAAAATGGCATTCAGGGTTCTCACCGCCAAACGATTTCGGAGTTTTGTTTTGACCAGACTCATTTGACTAAATACACGTTCAATATCCGCATTTGAATGCGGCAATGTTAAAATAGACATTGCAAACTGACATAAATCACCGAAGGGGTTATTATTAGCTGCATCTTTATATTGCATGACTTTATTCCAAAACTTTACAGTGGAAGTCAAGGATTCCCATTTAACTTGTTAGTTAAAAAATTGGTTTTTATTATTTTGATGTTTCTGTAAAAATAAGCTAAATAAATATGCGATATGCTAAAAGCATAATAGTTATGCTAAACATGGAGTAATTATGCCAAATTTAGCATATAATATGCTAACTTGGCAACACTGTCGCCAATTGGGGAATGTTGTGAGGCTGGAGGGAGTGGGGAGTGGTAGAAGATGGGATGATGAGGGTTAGGAAATACCTGGTTATTCAGATCTAGTTACCAAACACGACTAAAGTCATTTCAATCAACGTTTCGATCGTGAGTGGCCATCTTTATTAGCGTGATATTAAGGGTACCTTGAACACTAGAACATGCCGCAAATTCGCACATATATTATATCATATTAAGTCGTGTTAGAAGGTTCTTGAACTATAATTTAAATTTATGTTATAGCTATTTACATCGTCCTTGAGATCATATTTGAGAAAAATGGAGTTCAAGTAGGTTTAATTCATCTTCTAGTTAAGATGAATATTGTATAACTTATATATTAGAAAATAGGCATTAAAATCGCTTGGCAAACAGAGTCTAGAAACGTTCGATTTCAAGCACAAAACTGGTTTTTATTTATTTTGTAAATAATTTTATAAGAAAGCAAAAAGTTAATCAAGTGAAACTGTCACAGATAATCTTAGCTATAATACTGTATTTTTTAAAGTTTTTTTCCTTTATGCGTTCATACATTTCTATTGAAATATTATTTTTTTTTTAGGTAGTTTACATTTATATTTTTTATTCAGTAATTTATTTTTTTATTTGTATTCTACTCAAAGCGAAAATGTCGTTAGCTTACTGCTAATTCCATCTGCCCATAAGCAAATTTTGCAGGGGAAGAAAACCTATGTAACATTTTATAAGTTTAAAAAATCCCAACGATTTGAAGTTAATACTGTATTGTTATTATGGAGTTTTTCTAATGCTTTTTTAGTTACATACTGTTCGTGTGAATTGTTGAATGGTGTACTGAACTTGAGGAGTTGATATATTTTTTTAATAATTTTGAGATATGGCAAAACAGTCTGAAGATTACAATAACATTATATTATAACTGATTTAATCACACACGATTATTTTGGACTTTATTGAAATAAATATTGCCCAAATTAAATTTCAAAAAAAGCGATTAATCTCCACGTTTATATTATGTTCGGATGGGTTCGAATCTCAAAAGCGTGACTCACGCCTCGTCTCTAAACAAATTCACACGATGTTATAAAAGTTGAAAAATCTTAAGCGTCGGTAATAAACAATGCAGTCATTTTAGTATCAACACGATCTTGTTAAATATAACTACGAACCAAAGACTTGTTATTGTTGTTGTATTTAGACGATTCGTTAATAATTTTTAATAAATAAAAAATACTTTTTGTTTTAAAACCACGAGTTTTCAATAATTTTTATAACCGACCGGTTTCGCTTTACACAAGCATCTTCAGGGTACAAATTATTACTGTAATATTTTTTTTAATAAGTAATAATTTGTACCCTGGAGATTCTTGAGTAAAGCGAAACCGGTCGGTTATAAAAAATATTAAAAACTCGTGGTTTAAAAAAAAGTGTTTTATTTTTAATAAATATATCAAACCTCAAAGTGATTGCTTTCTACAATAATAATAGTAATAATTTTTTGCAATTCTTATTTTCAAAAAAATATTTTAATCTGTAAAAAATTATAATCATAATCACATTTGGATCGGTTTTATAATGTTTTTTCAAATAGTTGAATTTTTCTAAAATATGGCTTCAGCAATATATAAAATGGGATATGTCGAAACTCATGTTTTAAAAGACGTTTGTCGCTGTACATAATTGCTATAACCTTAGAAGCGAAGCTAGCAGCCCACAGTGGAGTGCTGGTACCTACCCTGATGTATGGAAATGAGGCATGGAACTGACAAAGATGAAAGTAGACTGACTGCTGTAGAAATGAGATCCCTGTGTCGTATGTGTGGTAAAACCATGTATGATCATGTGTGAAATGTGGAGACACTTAGATGGGTATGTAGAGCGAATGAGCGATGAAATGATTGTAATGAGAATATATGACGTAAATGTGAATGATAGCAGAAGTCGGGGACGCCCGAGGAAGACATGGCACGATAAAGTGAATCAGAATAATAGAAGAGTATGTATGAGACGATTTTATAAACTTAACTTATTTTTATTCATAAATACCTATGGACATGGAACAAGATCAGACGTAGAAGTGGGAGTAAAATAGATAAGTTTAAGGGTTCCAACCCCCTGGAACGGGAGAGGCAGGGGTAGTTATGGGGAGGAGCTTTGGACCAATGGGGAGACTCACGCCGCCATTTTGCCGGAGGTACACCATGGGGAAGGGGGTGGCTACCACCACCCATCACCACCCTTTCACCACCCACCATCGCCCACCTCCCCCTGGTTCGACATTTCTCATCCCCAAGGCGCAGGCGGCTTCCCTTGTGTTGTTTGTTCGGTCTGACAGGGTTGGTCAAAGTAAAATGAATTTAATTGGAAATGATTGTAATTTTTAAGGGTTGGTTTATTTTTGTTTTGACAGTTTTATGACATAATAATTTTAGTTATTTATATTCTGGTGTCTGCTCCTATCGGAGGTTTGGCTCTCATCATTAAGTTAACGAAACGAATAGACATTTCTTAAAATTGGTGTAGTTCAAGTGTATTCTTTTTATTTTACATTTTCTGTTGAACAATTATATCGATCAATATTGCAGTCCTTCGCAGTAATTCTTAAATAAATACGAGGTTTCTTATTTTAACATTTGGGAAGGCAGGTATACAAACTTATTATGTTATTTAAAGAATAATTAGTTATTTAGAAATAATTCAATAGCATCATTCCACTTGTCATTCTATGCTGTGCTAGAACATCTGTTCTGCCGTGTGGTATCTTGAATGTGTCGTAACGACGATAACGGCTGAATATTTCAGGCACGCCTTACCAGGGCTTAATTGAGGCAATGTGACTGTAGTGTCCCCTATTTCACTATTAAGATATAGTCGTCGAGTTGTATAATATGAAACATTGATAACACAGTTTCAAACATAGTTTCAATTCTGAATAAGTTTTTTTATCTACCAGGCCATTACTGATAGTATTATTCACGATGGGGGGAAATGCAGATACAGAAGATTCTGTTTTTTTTTACAAAATGTGGTAAACTTTGCATAATCATTTTTATTATTATTATATCAGATCTTTATTAGGTAAGGCACACTGTACTAATAATTTTAAGAACATGACCACTAATACTAAATTACAGTCTGTAATTTTTCTAGAGTTAGCGCACTTGAAGTGAAATGACAGTTAACTGCGCCATATAACATGCCATGTTATTATTATTATAAATTAAAACCCGCGACCTAATAAGGAGCAATTACCAATATTATGTTTGTTACAAATTTATTTATTTTTATTACACATTTATTTTTATAATAACTTAACAACCCCTACTTCTAACCCCTGCAACCCTGTGAATATTTTCATTTCGCCAGTGCGGGGGTAGGGGTTAGATTCATCTCTAACGTTCCACAGTGAATAACCCGTTCACGCAACAAAAAATTCTAATTACAAGTCGGAATTAAAATTGGGGACCAAAACCGACCGAGTAGAAAGCTTCATTTTGAAAATTATAGAAAATTCCTTTATCCTTTAACAATTATTATTATTTACCTTCTCATTACTAAACCTGATTATAACGATAGCTATAATCCTTAATTAAAAGTTCTGGAAAACTAGACGTTATAAACAGCCTTGCTTACCACAAGTTGGAAACGATTTTTTTATGTTATGTACGGGAAACTGGTGAATCTATATTACATGAAAATTGTAACTTTAAATTTTAATTCTTTAACCGTACACGTCTAACTTTTCATTTAACTTCATTCTGTAACCTTTCACTTTGTAACGTTTCACTTTAACCTTTAAACTTCGCATTGAGAATTATCACTTTAAATTTTTTAATTTTATAACTTTATAGAGTAATAAACATGTCTAACTTTTCACTTAACTTCACACTGTAACCTTTTACCTTAAAATTTCACTTGGCAACTTTTCATTTTAAACTCTTTTTTTTCTATTTATTTAATCTTTATTTATTTTTTTCGCTATCGGCAATTCTATGGTTAAAAATTGCAAAATTTGTCTCTCACTCAAAATATATATTATCAGCCTTACTAAAGAAAATCCACTTCACATTCGTTAAACGGTGTTTCTTTTTTACACATTGTATAAAGACTAAAAGTTTAGATTCGAGTTGTTACTAATAAAAAATATTTTTAACTGGGCTTCGAAAGAACTGGCAACGTTGGATTTTTCGTGAAATTCCTGTCTTGAAAAAATTTGGTTATTTCGTACACGTTATTCTTTGATTGACTTTTACCGCGTGAATTTAATAAAAATTCTATGAAAGTGATGTTTTTTTAACACAAATGTTTCATCTATCATTGAAATCAACGTGTATATTGCGGTAACTATGAATTCAAAATCTCACTTTTGTTGTTATTCTCTTCTGGAAATTATTATTATATATTTTTATTGTATAAACAAGATTAAAAGTGAGGTGACTGTTTTGTTGCAGATTCCCTAAATAAAAGGTGTTTTAAAAAATTTCGCAGTTCAATATTCCAATTTATAAATATCAAATTCTATCTAAGTTTAAGCAACCCTCTTTGGCTAAACAATGTATATATCTTACAATGGACTATTTTATGCCAGTTTCTATATTAGTAATGTTTTCACATACACGGTCTTTTATTAATTGAATAAAATTTATGCCAAGTTTTTTAGTAAGACCGTTTATATTTATTAATTTGTGTTTTTTTTTTCACCGTCGTCACACTCAATAACAGACAGACAGCGGTCTAATCAACTACTACTTTTACCAATCGATTCGTCCCGGCGTCGCACGTTTCTTCCACGCCGTTTGATCTGTCACAATATTACGTTGAGGCGATATGAATCAATTCTAATAACTAACTACGTTATACATGGTATTTATAAAAATGTTAGAGGTTATGTAACAGGGATGACTTTCAATGAAATTTCAGTTTTTATAAATATTTTTTTCGTTTTTATTTTAGTCAACATTCACCGAACACAACAAATATGAAAGGAGTGTTTCATTATTATTCATTATCATCTGGATTTTGAATCCTCCACAAATGTTTTCTATTGACTGCGGTACCTCGCCATTTACCTCCAGGCATTCCTTCTGCTACGATCCTCTTCCACGCAGTCTTCATCGGGTTTGTCTCTTTCTCGTTTCCACTGAGACACCCACTTAACCACCCTTTCACAACATGTTCGCCGTTTTTAAGTCCTGCAAAAATCTCACGCTTCCTTTACTTCAGCAGATAATTAACCCCTTGTGCAAATTTGCGAAATATTCTTCACACACAACAAACACCCATAGTCTTTGACGATTATCCCGTGATTTTTCACTTTACTATGAATTTAAATTTCTTTTATTACTATACGTTTAATTAAAACCTCCCCAAAGTAATGCTATCCTGCTAAATAAATTCTACCTTTTGTTATGTATCATTATTTATTTGTGTAATTTTTAATAGTTTTTAATATTATGTTGACAAACATTCCTAGTTTATGGAAAGCTAATGAGTCTTTTAAATGTTTAAATATCTGTTTTGTTGGTTACATTATTTCATCAGTTTGCTGAAGGTTTCACAGTTAAATAATTCTTGTACCAACCAGTTCCTGTCATAGATTTTTTTTTTTTTTTTTTTTTTTTTATTTAGTTACTATATTACATTTTTTTAAACATTTTTATAAGAATTATATATATTTATATGATTAATTGATATAGATTTTTATAGTCCTCCTCACTAGGAGATCCTGTGCTGAGGGGGACTAGGTTTTGAATAATTTTTCAGCGACTTCTATGGTTCGACTTCATGTTTTGGGTAAGGGTTTCCAGAAACTTCTACGACGATGTTTTAAATATGCTAGTAAGTTCTTTTTCCGGTAATTCCTTAAGCCAAGATTTAATGTTCTTAATGCAGTTGTTTTTTGTTTTGATTTGTTTGATACTAAGTGGGAGTTTGTTATATACCTTTACTGCTAAAAATTCAGAGCTTCTTTGTCCAAAGGTAGAGTTACACTTTGGTATAGTTAGTATCTCTGTTTGTTTGGCTCTGGTATTATGAGTATGTGAGGTGTTTTCCTGAGAATTATTTTTGAGGTGTTGTACCAAAATGTTTTTGGCATAGATTTTCTGTATGCTTGGAACGTCAAATTGTTTAAAAATTTCTGTTGTTGATGTCCTTATGGGAACCTTTAGTATGGTCTTTATGATGCAATTCTGAGTAACCTTCAGCTGTTTTATATGTTTTGATACTGCTGAGCCCCATCCTATTATTCCATATTCCAATTTGGAGTGGCATAAAGCATAGTAAACTCTCTTTAAATCCGTAGCTGACAAAATGTTCCGTAATTTTTTGAAGAAGTAGATGAGTTTAGTTAACTTTTTTGAAGTACGATCAATGTGTGAATCCCAGTGTAGTTTATCGTCAATTTCAATACCAAGATATTTTATGCTTTTGGTTTGAGTTATAATCGAGCAGGAACATTGAGGAAATTTTTTTTGACATTCATGTAGTTTGAGTATATGCTCATTCATTGGTTGTCCTCTTTTGTTTTTGGAGAAAATTAAATATTTGGTTTTATTCACATTTAATGTAAGGGAGTTTGCTTTAAGCCAGTTTTGAAGAACAGTTAGGCCATGTTCAGCCTCCTTATATGTGCTTGTCCAATCTTGTTCATGGAATAAAATTACAGTGTCATCTGCAAAGCTCATTATGTTTCCTTTGATGGGAAGATTCATAAGGTCATTTATGTAAATTAGAAATAGTATAGGTCCTAATACGCTTCCCTGGGGGACACCGTACTTAATTGGTAGAGTTTTGCTCCTTCTTTTACCAATTTGTACAAATTGTTCTCTTCCCGTTAAGTAACTTCTAAGTAGGTTTAGGGTTGTTTCGGTTATTCCATTTTTTTTTAGTTTTAAATACAGTATTTCGTGGTCAATGGTATCGAAAGCTTTTTGAAGATCAATGAAAACTGCTAGGCATTTTTTGCCTTCATCCAATTTTCTAATAATTGTATTTGTTACATTAGCTATAGCGTCACCAGTACCCAGGTTTTCCCTAAAACCATACTGCGTAGATGATAATATTTTATTAGAATCCAAAAATGTAAGCATTTGTTTTTTTATAACTTTTTCTAATATTTTTGATAGTGTAGTTAAAATACTAATTGGTCGATAGTTTGATACATCATTTTTGGGACCGTTTTTATATATTGGAATGATCGTAGCAATTTTAAGACAAGCAGGAAAAATACCATTTGATATTGACAGATTTATAAGATACGTCAGTGGGTGGATTAACTCATTTTGTAGATATTTAATTGATTTGCTTGATATCAGTTCATTTCCCGATGAAGTATTTATATTTAGGGAGGCTATAATATTTCTTATTTCATCACTTGTTATCTTGACAATATTGAGGCTGTTTTCTTGATTTACATCGTCAATCCTCACTGTATTTTCGATAGTACTAATTGAATTTTGTTTAATTTTATTTGCTAAGTTTGAGCCTATATTGCAAAAATAGTTGTTTATAAAGTCAAGAAGTTTGTCCGGGTGTTCTGTAAAAGATGTGGGAATCTCATCAATGTTTAATTCCTTAATGCTATTGTCATTATGTGAGGCTTTAGCATTAGTTATTTCATTTATGATCTGCCAGAGTTTACGTGAATCATTATGACATTCATCAATCTTGTTTTTATAGAATGTTTCTTTAGCATAACGTATTACATTTTTACATGTATTACGATATCTTTTGTAGAATCGAAGTGTTAGGATATCATAAGGGTTGTTTTTGACTTTTTTGTGCAGTTCATCTCTTTTTCTGATTGAGTTTATAATATTCTGACTAATCCAAGGTTTAATGTGTAAATTTTTATGAGATAACTTTTTTTCTATGGTTTTGGTGTTTGATAGGATAATGTTCTGTAAAACTTCTATAAAATAACTCCAAGCAGTATCAGTATCATCTTTTTCCAGAAGGCTTGTCCAGTCATTCACTGTTAACTCGCATTTGACGTTTTCCCAATTTGTTTCAGATTTCGTTAGGAGTGATTTCTTTTTTTGGTTTACATATGTATTTTTTTTTGTAATTGATAGAATTATTGTATAATGGTCTGTCAGTGTGGTAGTACAAATAATGGCTTGAGTTTTTCTATTAGTTTTACAAAAGATATGATCAATGCAAGTTTTGCTTTCATTATATACACGTGTTGGTTCATCAATTAGGCTTTTAAATCCATGGTATGCTAGTGTTTGCATATAATCAAATTTTTTTGGATGGCCATTTTCAAGAATATCAATATTTATATCACCGATGATAAATACATCTTTAGTTCTTTTTAGTAGACTTAGTTGATTAGATAAGGAGTTGAGGAATGGCTCTAGATTTTGTGTAGAAGGAGATCTATAAATTGCGAGTATTGTTGTGTCATTACCGATTGATATACTTAGACAGTTTGCATTATTGATACAGATCTCTCTGACATCAGCTTCTATATCTTCTTTAATATATACGATGACACCATCATTTTTTGTGTTGTTCATTATTGTAGAGTAAGGGACATAATTCCCAATTTGTAGGGGGTAGTATTTATCAGTTAGCCAACATTCAGTAAGAATAATAATATCCCATTTTAAATTTAAGCTTTTCATCAATATTTGTAGTTCATCAAAGTTTTTATTGATACTTCTAATATTCTGGTGCATTATGTTAAAATTATTGTTTATGGATGATATGTTTGGTATGTTTGTTGTTAGTGCGTTATTCATTTTCTCAATTTAAATTATTAAGTGGATTAAGTAATGTTGTTCATATTATTCACTAAATTATTTTCACCATATCATCAAGGTGCTTAATGTAGATAATTTTATCATCTTGTTTTTTGCGTATCATAACTTTACCCTGTTTGTACCATACATATTGGTAATTTTTTTCTTTTGATAATTGTTTTGTTTTCCATAGGATTTCTTTATGATACGGGCTTAATTCTTCCCCGATGAAGATTCGAGATGTCGCCAGATCCTTGATTTCATTATAATTTATTTCCTTTTTCTTATCAAGGAGGGAATCTCTTTTTCTTTTATCGGAAAAGGTCACAAGAAGTTTAGGAGGGGCTTCATTTCGTCTGTCTGAGACTCTCGTGACGTCAGTTATATCAGTGTGTAAGAGGTGGATTCCTGCTGCGGCAGCAACTTTTTTAACAATTTCCACAGGTTGTTCGCGGTTTTGTTGTGGAATTCCTGCTATTTCCAAACTATTAGATTTTGATAACGTTTCCAAATCAGAAAGTCGGATTTCAAGTTTTTTAATAATCATATTTTTTTCCATTTGGTCTTTTTTTATATTTTCAAAATCTGTTTGAATCGCTCGATTTAAATTATTTGAGACCTCAATTTTTTTTAACATCTCATCGTATTGAGCACTGATAAAATCAATACTTTTTGTAGTTTCTGTAGTTTGTAAATCAATTTTTGTAAATATATCTTTTTTCAGGGTTTCAAATTTTTTATCAATGTATTCAATAATCTTATCCATGTTCAATTTATCTTCCGAAATTATTGGGGTTTTGCTACGTGTGCTAGACATCACTATTTTAGTAAGTTCACAAATGCCCCTCTTTAATTATGCTTGATGAAAAATTGATGGTGGCAATCACTATTTAATATTTGTTTTATTGCATAGACAAAGTCACTCAACTTGACATTTAATATTTTTTTACTTTAATTAGTTTTTGCGCAAAAATCACTCACACTTTGAAATCTTAACTAAAACTTTTGATCCCACAAAACGTAGAAGGTTTAAACTTTAATTTAAATCTATTTATTGTGGCTTTAAACAACTCCTATTAATTTTTCGGCTAGTTTATAAGGGACGCGGAAATTTCATTTCAGATATCTCTTCGTATTAAAAATCTAGTTAATATTATCAATATGGAGCTGCGCGCGCACCGACCATCAAAACCGGTTTGCAGCGTTCACAGCGACCATTCACAAAGTATATAATATAATAAGATATAATTAATCAAGTCCACTGAGGTTTATGTATAATAGACAAGTTTAACAAGCGGTCCGCATTTCTAGTGAAAGACTACCATTCAACATCCAAAAGTTGCTTGAACTGGCAATAATTGCCTACTAGGTACTTCTTAACCTTCCTCCACTCATCTCCTTACCTTCATTACCGTTTCAACCAGACATCATACCCCAATTAGAGATGCCACAGTCTCACTGCCATCAGAGTATTTTATCTGTTTCTTTCTTGTTGATAACTTTGACGATTTAAAATGTGCCATTTTTGATATGCCGGTAAAACGACATGTTTGTTTTTATACGCCGTTGTTGACGTCACGCCGGCTAACTTACGTCATAACAACGTTGTAACCAGTTTGAACCCTTCCGGTTTTAGATTAAAAGTTTAACATTAAGTATTTAACATTATATATTATTTTACTGAGTATTCCAAACACTCGCTTGTACCTACGTTGCATGAAGTTAGTAATAGATACGCAGATGTGGCAGATCTATTTAACTGCACGCAAGGTAGGTACAAGAGGGCTATGCTATCAAATCTTTTCAATTAATATTAATTTAATCTAATTCTACCTTATTTGCACTATAGAAACTTATGTACTTGTATCTCTTGTTTACTTACTTACTTACTATCTAATGTCATTTCACAATCAAATGCCACATATATTTGTAATTCTTTTTTTAAAATATTTCTACGATTTTAACTGTGACATGTAATCATTGTTTATGGTATATTTATACCGTTGATATTAAATAAATAAATAAATAAATTAAAAATGTTCCACACATTTTTAACGGTATCCATAGTTTGCAAAAATACACGATTGGGACTCTTGTATTTCAGGTATCGACTTTTAAAAAAACCCTGTAATTATTAAATTTGTTTAAATTCCTATAAAATATATACAACATTCGAGTATAAAAATAAGGCCTGCTATCACCAATGATGGGTAAATTTCCGAAACAGGGAATATTGCGGGAATTTTTATCTAAATGTTGAAATTCCTATGAGGTTGTCTCCTGCAACGAAATTTAATGTTTCAAGAAGAATAAAAAATTGACTAGAAGAGCTGAGAAGAAGAAAGAATTCCTTGATTCCTGCCCATGCTTAATTCCAAAATTGGCTTATTAGGTTGCCATCTTTTTATACCGGTCGATTAAACTTCAATTCCTTACCATCCACAGAGTACATGTAACAAATCATTGCCCCCTGATGTATCGTTCTCACCGGGACAGGAGTGCTCCTGGCTGGAGTGGTACAATCATACTGTACCAAAACCTCCTAGATCACAAGACCGGGACATTCATTAAAATCAGCCTCCCAACTTGTATGGAATTTTACAAAAAAATTAAAAAAATTTTTTTTCTATATTCCTATTTATTAAATATCTTAAGGCGAAGCTTAATCCCAAATACCTATTTTGATTAATCTTTATACCGAATTGATGTACATTATGAAAACCGAAATATATGCTTTAGTTAAATTGAAGGTTTTCCTATCGCTTCGCTTGAGTAGAATACAAATAAAAAAATAAATTACTCATTAAAAAATATAAATGCAAACTACTGCAAAAAATATTTTTTCAATAGAAATGTATGAATGCGTAAAGGAAACAACTTTTAAAAAATACAGTTTTATAGCTAAGATTATCTGTGACAGTTTCACTTGATTAACTTTTTTGCTTTCTTATAAAATTATTTACAAAATAAATAAAAAAAGTTTTTTGCTTGAATTCGAACGTTTCTAGACTCCGTTTGTCAAGCGATTTTAATGCCTATTACCTACGATATAAGGTATACCAAGAATATACACATTTTGGTTCTCATACAAGTTAGGAGGCTGATTTGATTCAGTGTCCCGGCCTTGTGATCTAGGAGGTTTTAATTTTACTGTATTAGATCGTGGAATATTCCCGGGTGCACTTCACTAGCTATGGCTAAACTTATATCTTTTTTCGTTACTATTTTGTATTTATCACTAACTAACACATGTCTTACGGGTTTAAATCCAGGTGATTCCATATACGGCGTCTTTAATGTGTATTCTCAGATAAACTATGTCGTCTCTCTCGAAGTAGAGATATAAAACTTGTATCGGATTGACTTGCAGTGCGTTAATTGGTCTTTTTCTGACTTAGTCGTTGATCAAAACGGAAATCTTGTGACAGTTGTGACACTGTTACTTAATACTTTAAAGACATACGTCCTAGATTGGTTTAATTTAATACTGTAACATCTGCCTAAGAATTTAATTATCGGTGAACATGTTGATTCTAAGTTTATAGCAATAATCCATTTAACAATATTTTATTCAAATACTAGCTGTGTTCGTTTGCGTTGCCGGGGCTTTACGCAGAGCTAGAAAATATCGAATAGTTACTAACTACTCGCTGTCAAAACGTTGATATCTGCGGCAGGCCGAAAAGTGTATGACATCTGTACTGTATGTGTACTGCAGCCATTCGAATTATGAATTGTGTCTCGTGTGATATCAAGACACACGATTGTATACGTTTACCCAAGTTCCCTTTAAAAGCTCATAACTCCTTTTACTGTCACCCTTTGATAAAAAAGACAACTTCATTCAGAATAACTTTCAATCAAAAATACATATAAGTCCGGAGAAACATACGGACGCAACTCCAAAACATGGAATGTTCAGGAGAGCCGAAAATTTGTGTTTTTAGCAAATTTCTCGTTATTTCCTCAAACATTTTTTTTCAATTATCAATCATTTCATGTTTCGGAGTTGCATTCGTAAGCTTCTCGGGTACAGATATTAGTGCCGGGAACATTCCCGGGTGCACTTCAATAGCCTCGACTCTTCTGAACATCAATTATTTGTTGAAGACCTACTCGTTTCAACTGTATGTTTCTTTCTATTAACCAAATTAGATCATCATCATGGCAGACACCACTCCAATTATGTTGGAACTCGAAATGCGGTACATATCTAACACCCTTAACCATTTCTCAACCGCATTATTGTTTCCACATATATAAAATATGTAATGCTTGATAATACTTCAGAAAATTTTTGGTATTTAATTTTTTTTCGAAATTATTCTATGTTAATTTGGCTTAACATTGGACGTCAGATGTTATTTTTAAAATAGTAAGGTAAAATAAAAATAACACAAAAGTAATACAAATAACTGTTTCATGTGAAAAATGCATATTTACAATGTAGTGATAATCTCTAAGGTTTGAAACAAATAACATTTTAACTAAAATTCATTCAGAAATAATCTAAGATCATAATCTTTAAAAATTCGCCATACTAGTCCGTCACTACCAGTGTTAATTTGAATGAACATTGAAATTCATTTACAATATTCTGGCAAATGACTGTGAACAGTGAATTAAACTGATGTTACTATTATAGAACACATCTTTATGTGTTAAAATATTTGTAATTCAAGTATAAAATATTGATACTCACCTTAAATGAAGAAATCAATGACGGCAGAAATTCCATGAAACTCACAATCAGCAGATGTCAAAATAGGTATTTATCGTTTTTGTGGCGGGAATAAGGATTTCAAGCGAGCGGAAAAAATAGACACCACAGAAAAGATTACAAGCTATAATAAAACGAAAACATGGCTTTTCTAAATCGCTACCGTTAAGGTAAAAAACATCACAAAGTTCGTGTTAATTTGAATTTTGTTGGATGAAAGGGTTAACATATTTTTACTGAATTTGAAATAAATGATAAACTTTTTAAAATCTTCAAGGAACACGTTGGAAGTACATAATATTTTTGAATTTCACAGCTTGCTGAATCTTCTAGGTTCCCGTGATTAAAACAGACCCACTACTGTCCTCTTTCTTTTCTATGTTTTCTTCAGTCCCAAAACTTTTCCTCATATCCATAAATTATCTATTGTTCAAACTGTAATTTTAGCACTTTATAATATAACTCTTTTTTCTTCTCTTTTTGTACACAGAGCGTTCTCGCAGCTTTCGCCTCATTTCGTTACTTCCAGGTGAGTCCTACAAATAATTTTAAGCATGATTTTTATTTAATAGATAAAATATGAAAGTGAATGATGCAATTCGTGTGGATGGAATGGAATTATAGACAGCCCTGATTTATTGAGCATACTAATCACCTTCAACATACCAACTAGAACTACTTGATCGAAAATTCTTTTTAATTACAACAACAATATCAGAACAGAATATATTTATTGCATCTTACTATACATAAATCACATTTTTTCTCATAAAAATCAACCTCACTAATACTAAGCCTGTATCGAGGTTAACAATTTATATTTGAATGAAGCTAACATAGAGTAATCACAAACATAAAGTAAATACTACATACAAACACAAAATATTTCAACGAAAAAAATGTATATTTATGATGAAGTTACCAGATGGTTAATTTGACAGTATATTGTAACAATCTTTGAACCATAACTATTTATTAATCATTATTCCCAATAAGAAACAAGTAGATAATAAAGACAGCTAGGGTAACATTCAGTTTTTAGCAAATGGGACTTTTATAAAATATTAATCTTATTCAAGGATGAAAAAATATTAAGACAATCGTCTGTCAATGCAAACTCTAAATTTAACTAAAGAATTGACTTAGTATGATTTGGAAGAATATAATAGAAGAGTATGTTTGAAACGATGTATGAATGTGAATGAGGCAAGGAGTGTGCGCCGAGACAGGGTTGTGTGTCGGTCTGTCCTTTCTGCCTATCCCTCTGCGGAAACGGCGTGATGGTTAACTAGTTACGATTTTATTTCTCTACCTTGGAGGTGAATAGATGACTAATGTCTTAGCTCTTGTATTTTTTTATTGGGATGTCGGAATAATAGTCAAAATACTTTATTTAGACTAATTCGGTGTGAAGAATATCTCACTTTTTGCCCTCGTGATAAATTTACATGCGTTTTTAATAAAACATCAATTTAAGAATGTTTTATAGATGTGCCTTATTAAATATATATTATGACGATACAAATAATTTTCGTTGTAATGCAAAAATATTCCGACATCATGATTACGTATTCTTAGTTTACTAAAAGTTTATTAGGAAACCTGTTGATTCATTCTTAAGGTCTGCAATCCCGTTTTTATCCAGAATTATCGATAATTTGAAGAGATTCTTATAATTTAGCATTAATTATTTTAATCCGTGTAAGAATCAAATTCTCATATTATTTTGTCCAAATTCATCTGTCTGCTGGTTATGAATAACCTGACAATGTTTGAAAAGACCTTACTGCCATCATTACAAGTTGAAACTGTTGCTTGTGCAATAAATGACGTCTTAGCTAGTAGATGAAATGAACCCACGAAACCAGGCGCATTTGTCCACTCAGCAACTAATCTCTTCGCATCGTCCACTTTAGGAATCCCTATCCATCGGAATGTTCTCAATGACTGCAGAACTGAAAACCGACACTCCACGAGCATCGAGACAGTTTGACGATATTAATGTGCTAAAGAGGTATGCATCGCCTCGTATGTAAATGCGCACAGGACACGTGCATAGCATGAGGCATACAATATGTATCACCTCCCATTGCATGCAGTAATGCAGTTATGCAACTCTACGTGCAGTCATGCAGTCAGCATGCAAACACCACGATGTTTTGATACGTGAGGACGTATTTTGTACACGTTTGAATTTGAACGAGTTACAATTTTGGATTAGTGCTATAAAACGAACACAATAATGAAGTACAAAATATTGAAGAATTTATTTATTTTTTTAATCATGGTCTCCATTAATGGGTTATGCACTAATATATTACAGATTCATCACAAATTTGAGGTACGTGTAAAGTTCATAGGGGAAGTTTTACTATTTTGTGACATACGAGTTTGTTAAAAGATACTTGCAGAACTGTCTGTAAGTGACTTTGAAAATGTAGATGATCAACATGAACCTATAAAACCCCGGACTGAGAGATTTTTTATGAAAGGAATCTCAAACCAAATCTAGGATGATGGGAAATTGCCTGGCAGCTATCTTGTATGACAAACTTTTAATAATAATAATAATTGGATGACTTGTATAGCGCCGTTTTTGTGCAAAATCGCCTCAAGGGCGCTGTACAAACATATAATACATTTTACAGTGATCTATGTTATTACTTAACTATTTATGGAGATAATATACAGTACAATACTTACCTGATAGGTCACTTGATTAACACTTAATTACCATTATCTAATTGTTTATTAGCGAAATTTAGATACAGGATTTAGGACACAGGACATAGACAGCTTGAAAAGGTAAGTTTTTAGTTTAGACCTGAATTCTGTTGGACTTGTTATGGATCTTAGTTCCGGAGGGAGTTTATTCCAAGCCTTCGTATTTTAACAAACTTAGTATTTGGCAAAGTGGTGCAAAATGAACTATTATAATTTTTTGTGTTGTTAATGCAGTTATAACGGATGATTTTTTTTGGGTATTTGATAGTAAAAAGATGTGTCAATAAAATGTTTTATCAGGAACCGCATACTAGCTGTCACTTTTTAATAGCATCATTTTTCTCCATGTAAATGAAATGAAAAATTAGTTTCGAAAGACACGTTCTACGGTCAGAATTCAAATATTCCCTCTATTGAAGAGATCATTAATGTAAGAATACACGAGGCTTAGATTTTGTACAACTACTTTATGTAAGTAGTTTTACAAATTAGAAATCCGAACCAAACAATATTCTACGAATCAATCTAATTTTAAAACCATTATGATTAAGCGCTTATCCGTAATTAGATGACTCGTGTTTAGCAAAGGTGGTTTGAAAAGGAAATATGTAAATACAAATGTTACAGGGAGCGTACTAATATTTAAAAAAAAAGATAATAATTAAGCAAAACTTGGGAAAATATGCAATAAAACACGACTCGTTTGAAATAGGGCAAAAATCTCTCAACAAATGCTTTAGTTGCATTTAAAGATACCCTATGATTTTTTTCATGCCTATAACATATTAAATTGTTATTTAACTATTGAACAAAACGCGTTTTTAATCATTTTCGGAGCTTACTCTCCGATTTTTTTCTATCGAGGGAGTTTCATATAATTAACGTTTCTGCATAAAAAATGGATAGATATTATCTTCAAAAACAACTTTTTTTTGGAACTTAACTAAAAAAGTTATCGAGAAACTTGTTATAAATCAGTAGAAATTGGGCATGCGGGGGCAAAAATAAATTCAAAACCGATTTGAGTTCAACGAGCCAGATTTCACGCAGGACTAAGGCAAATACAACTGAAATTAATATTCATGATAATCTTCTTACTTCTAATTATGTAGTCACATGGAAAAGGGTAGCTTCTACGATTCGTTCTCGAGTTCAACAGCTCGGCTGTGAAACGATTTGCCGGCCTCTGTGTTTCTTCCGGCCTACACCCATGTTCAATCCTTCTCCTCCACATAGCATCCACTAAGATGATGTAGGCCCTGAGGGAAATTAATGCCCTTAGGACCTCTTGTGTGGAAAATATGTTAGAACCTAGTGCCACTAGTGGCGTACCGCAAGGTAGTCATCTTGGCCCAATTTTATTTATTGTTTTTATAAATGACATAGTCAACTGCTTTGAAAATGTCAATGTACTGCTATTCGCCGACGATATTAAATTATATAAAGAAATAACCTCATTAAACGACTGTCAAGTTCTTCAATCTAATATAGACATGCTAAATAAGTGGTGTTCACAAAACAATTTATATTTAAATGTAGAAAAATGCAAAATTTTGACCTTTTCCAGAAAAAAAACATCACAATTTTTTGGCTATTCAATAAATAAAACAAATTTAGAAAGAGTAAAGGAAATGCGAGATCTTGGCATAATAATGGATGAGAAACTAGACTTTACGGCCCACATTCAACAAACTGTGAATAAGGGTATGAAAACATTAGGTTTTATATTAAGAACAATTAAAAACTTTAAATCTTTACAAATCATAAAACTATTGTACATATCCCTTGTTAGAAGCCTGATAGAACATAACTCCATAGTTTGGTCACCCTTCTACAATGTACATATTCATAATGTTGAAAGAATTCAAAGAAAATTTCTACGCTTCGTCAATTTTAAACTTAACATCCCTTTAGAACACATAAATTACCAGTCATTATTGAATCATTTAAATATTCCGACATTAGAAAACAGAAGAAAAATAAACGACCTAACCTTTTTATTAAAATTATTGAACTCTAAATTCGATTGTTGTGAACTCCTGCATTTAATAAATCTACACATACCTACACGAACAACTAGGCAAATATCAACATTTTACATACATACATCTCATTCCAACTATAGTTTTCACTCTCCAATACAACGTTTACACAGTCTTGGTAACAAATACTTAAATAATATAAATGTATTTGACAATAATTTGAACTTGGCCAACTTTAAACGGAGTATGTGCGAACTATTTTTACATACTTTGTAAACTATTGTTATCAACTAATTTTATACCTTCTTATTAACATTATCGTTGATTTGGAGGATTTTGGCAAATTTTATATTTTTTGTCGCACTTATTTGCACTCTATCATACCTAATTTTTTAAACTCTTATATTTTATGTAACCTATATTTTGCTAAATCTGACATTTTTATATGTAATCTATATGTATTTTTTTTTTATATAAAATGTATAACTAAAAAAATAAAGATGTACATTATTATATGTAAAAGCCCTATGGGCGTTTAAATGAAATAAAATAAAATAAAAATAAATAAAAAACCTTGTCTGTTAGATACACTACTTGCCACCGATTTATTTTACCATGCACGGTTTTCGATTACCATTTCTTACCTTGTGCGGGCTATGTACTTAATGAACTTGCCATCTCAGTTTTATCCTACCTCCAATAAGTCTCATTAGTTGAACTATTAATTTTGCTTCTCTTTACAAAATGATCAGTTGATCCAGTTAAGGATATAGGGTTTCCAATTACTTTAAATCTTTAGCACGTAGCACAAAACTAATTTAATTTAATTAATATGGTGTCAGAGCACGATTAGACACGTTAACAGTGGTATTTAATTAACGAATTTAGTCATTAAGGATTCGGGTAGCAGAATGAAAATCCTTTAAGTCATACCAGATAAGAATAATGAAAGGATGAGAATGATTGCATGCGATAAACACAGAGTAACGGTTACTTTTGACGATGTCTAGACGGGAAGATTTATGAATTTACAGTTTTATCAAACGCTTTTTGCTAGTCATTGAAGAATTAGATATAATAATAATATTTGGATGATTTGTATGGCGCCGTTTTTGTGCAATATACCTCAAATCACACAAATATACATTTCTACAGTGATCTATGTTATTACTAACTACTTAATATGGAGATAATATACGATACCATACTTATCTGGTAAGTCACTTGAAATTAACACTGTTTATTGTTTGTTAGTGAAATTTAGAAACGGTTCTCACTCGCAGGACATAATTGGATTCTACGGTATTTCTTTTAATTATTTTATATTTATGTTCTTTAATGAGCGTGTTTAGGAAAGGAAAAACAAATTTTTGGTACTTAAGTACAAGGTTTTGATCTGAATTCACTTTCCTATATGTGATTCGTCCCTCGGTATGAGACAGATTTCGAATAATAAAAATCCAATAAGAAAAGTGTGATAAGGATGTATTATAGGCAATACTAGAATGCTACTCTCAGGAATGGTATATTTAATTTAAGGATATGACAGCTTAAAAAGGTAAGTTTTTAGTTTAGACCTGAATTCTGTTGAACATATTATGGATCTTAGTTCGAGAGGGAGGCCCAGATGCTCCGAAAGCGCGATCTCCAAACTTAGTATTTGGCTTGCGCTTAGGTTCCATCAGTCTGCCTTTATCTTTCAAATTGTTTGAAGATAGTGTCCAACTCAACGTCCCCTCTAGGGAGCTCTCCACGAAACTATGAAATACCCTGAAACTATATTTAAATTTCCCTTAAAAACAGAAATAAAGGTTCCAACCACGTGCCTAACTGTTGCGATCTCTTGAGTCTAGTCAATTTAAGAGTACCTAATCGACACACTAAGCATATGCACCTACTTAAATGTCACCGTTCACAAACAAATTATGTAACAAACTCGCAATTCCTCTCCTACAAAGTTTGAAAAAACGAATATACAAATTGTATCGATATTTTCAACACAAAAAATCGATGTTCAAACACACCTGAACAATATTTTAATGTCAAAATATTATCTCTGATATTTTTAGTTTTAGTATTTTTTTACAAATTGTAAATTAATGTAATGTAATTATTTTTTTGAAACCATTGATTATTACTTTCCCTTGTGTAAAAAAAATATAGATTAAAATTATGATTTTTTAGATGAGCCTTGAGACGATGCACTACGAAGTAATGCAAAAAAATGTGTTTTTTGTTTGAAAATTTTATTGCTTCGAAATATTTACATACTTTTTTTGATAAAACTTTTTTATAAGCCCAGATAAAAAAATAAAGTATCATGCCTACAAAAACTGCTTTAAAGTTCAAAATCTCCCATTTACGAACACCTTTTAGGTTATAGTTTTATCGTATAATGTGGCAAATTAAGTTCTTTAAAAAATGATCGTAAAATATTTGTGACTGAACTACGTAAAATAAAATAAATCGCTTTTTAACAATTGTTTTTTCTACCATAAATCAAAACAGGCGGCTGGCGTTAAGCGGGAATGTACACCTTATCGCCATCTAAATAAGGAACGTTATTGTTAGCCGCCCGATTCCAATTGTTACACGAGGTGGTGTATCGCCTTAAATCGTGTCGTGGAGAACTCGATTGTACCTCCCACAAAAATCATAGAATCATTTTTTACATCAAATTTTCTGTTAATTTTACAAGTCACGATTGATTCTTCAATTACCTTCAAGTTACCTTTTTACCACCGTAGATGCACGCCTGCTCACCATGATGCCTTTAAAATTAGATTGCCACCTTTTTTGTGGTTATGTGTTCTGTATTTTCCAGTAATCTGTCCTTTTTCGTAACTCTTTAATTATTTTTTGCTGTCGTCAATGGACTTCTATTGCTCTTCATTTATCAACATTCTCTGATCATGAACGTGGAGGTCTTGCCTTAATTGTGTATCTATTTCACGAAAGTTGATTCGCTCCCGGTGTGGCTTTTTTCTTTGTGTGTTCAATTCGCTTCGGGAACTCTTAGGTTGCTAACAAAAAATATTTATACCGTTAAAACGAAAGATTTTGCCCTTTGGCAACAGCCTTATAAAATTTTTCACGATGGTGTCTAAAAAGTTATGATTGTTGACTTACTAATCGCGAACTTAGACTCCAGAACATCTAATGCTTTGCGCTATTTTCAGATCATTAGATTTTTGTGGTTGTGTGTTGTTTTGCACTTTTTGTCACTTCTACTACATTCAATTTATTCTATTGTGTTCGTATAACTCCATTAAAACCTCCATTAAAAATTGTAAAATAAATCAAATTTAATGATTATGTAAATTATATATGTGATAAGTACAAAAATAAAGCTTATTTACAATCTGTAGATGGGACACCGGTGTCCTGTATACAAAAATCGGTGAAATTTTTTAAGCGAGTTTAACCCTTATTTACAAAGGAACTGGTATGAGGAATAAGTTCAGAATCTCTTGCACTAAATATTGCTTTAGAAAATACTTTTATTTGATGCTTGCTTCTTTTCTGACTGCTTTGGAATAAATTATCTACAACTTTTTCTCAAGGTGACGGACGTCACTACAGTAAACTGGTTAATTCATTTGATGTGGCTATATATTCCTGGTCTAAACTAACTAACTAACTAACCATCACGCCGTTTCCCCGCAGGGGTAGGCAGAGAGGACAGACCGCCAAACAACTCGGTCTTGGCACACACTTCTTGCCTCATTCACATTCATACATCGTCTCATACATACTCTTCTATTATTCTGACTCTTGACATGGCCCGACTCTAGTATCTGATTCACTTGATCGTGCCATGTCTTCCTCGGGCGTCCCCGACTTCTGCCCTGGTCTTGTACACCAAAACCATCTTGGTTGGTATCCGAATTCTATTGTGGACTGCTGGAAACCTTATCCTACGCTGTTTTTTATGGCTGCCATTGATACTTGCCTCTCGACACTTTCTGCATATCGCAGCTGCATCTGAGTGCATTCCAAGAATAAGTATCCCATCTTCGTGCAAGGTGAAAGTTTAATTTATGTATTTAATCTCTCGCTTGTCATTTCGGTCTCAGATTCCCTGATAATTTCGCAACGAAACAGGCTGTAATATTTATTATTGTTTTTATGTCACTGGTTTTCACTTACATAGCAAATGATCACATTGGTGTATTATTTTAAACCCTGGAGTAAAATACATAAGATAATTTCATACTTCCTAATTTTAAATTTACCTATTGGCTTTAAAATTGTTAAAATTTGAGAAATCTTATAAATATTTATCTGATACAGTCAACTCTTAGATCACAAAGCTATCGAAAGGTTGAAGGAACCAAAGCTTGCTAGTTCAGAGATCGTGCTTTCAAAGCATTGGATTATACAAAACTCATGTCTTAATGAAAGCATATACACAAATAAACAATAAATTAAAAACTCTTAAAGCACGCAGTACCAGCATTCTTGATATATATATATTTTTTAATTTTGTCAGTTTTTTTCCATAAGTCTGAACCTTTTCACAGAATTTAAATTAATTAATTAATTAAATAAATAATCTGACAATGTATTCATTGATAGATTTACGAACAGTTTATTTGCTTGACCATTTCAAAACCTCAATAAGGATTCACCAAAATTTAACATACCGCAAAACACACCTTCAATTTGGCGTCTTCCTCAATTAGCATAGTAAGGTATTTCTTGCTCTTCAATCTTCTGAACACACACCTCACCAAAAAATTCATTAAAAATATGGTGGTTATTTACTATACAATTTGACTTAGTCTTCATAGAACCCTCCTACTTCGTGTCTTCTAAGTTTTTAACACTCAAGTTCATGGTATGATCAACCTCGTCAAAATATTCAATCATTGTTTTCGCGTCATCTGTATTTTGCTGAATTTCTAAGTCTTCTTTTTGCAGAGTGTCTTCTTTGTAATTACGATTCTTTTGCATAGTTTGATTGACCTCATCAAAATGTGTTCACCTTTTTGTTTACTTTTTATGTCCATGTGAAATAGTCTTACGACCAAGTTCATTCGCTTGATCAACCTCTTCAACAAAATTAATCAAATATTTTGGACTGTTTCTGTATTGCTGATTTAAAAATTCTTCTTTCTCCTGAACGTCTTCTTAGTAGTGTAAATTTTCTTCCATTGCCGGGTGCACCTCATCAAAAGTGACTTATTAATATCTAGTTAACAACCAAAACCTTATCAAAATATTCGATCGTTTTTGTTTTGTTTATTTTCAATGTGGTCTTTTCTACAGAGTGTCTTCTTTTTATTGTAGTGTCCCTTGCTTCGTCGATATTGGCTTCTCAATATTCGTATCACACCTGTGTTGTATTTCACCTTGAAGGCTGGTTCGTCTCTCAATACAAATCATGATTTCCGATTATTTCGCGACTTCGGAGTAACGCTGGCTAGTGTCAGGGCGACCCGTGTGAAAATATAGACAGCTTTAATTGTATTGTGTCATGTCATTGAAAGAAAGTGCGTGTTTGTCCTTATATACCTAATATGACTAATACCTAATGCCATTATTATATAGTCAACAATAATTAAACTGTATCCTTCTGTCGTCGTCACCAACACTGCATGTAACAGAAACGTTACAACGCAGAGCTATCAACCTGTAGGTACTTTTACAAGGATAAATTAATATTAATAAGGAAGTTACACCGCAGTTCACAGTGTTCAGGTACTTTCGCAAGGATAAAGTTGAATTAATGTAAAAAAACAGGTTCCAACGGAGCTCTCGGCGGTAGGACCATACACAACTTCCTACATTTGATAAGGATTTTTTTCAATACAACCTTCAAATTTCTTTACAAACCTTGAAGACTAAAACTAAAATTACTGCGCATTTTTCAACAAATTCTCCTGTCCTTGGGTTTGACCTTGGGTGTTAATATTAACGATTATCAAACGAAATATGTGAAAAAGAACAGAAAAAAGGATTCAGTTGCATCTTAGAATTGCATCTAGCAATCATTCGTATAGCAGCCAATGAAAATGAATATAATTTTAGTAACTCTCAGTCGTATGATACAGTTAAAAATAACTTAAGTTGATATGGTCGAATTAGCTCGGTGGTCAGAGCTCTTCCCCGCCAAGGAAGAGGTCCTGGGTTCAATTCCTAGATTCGACTGAATCTTTTTCTGTCTTTTCTCTTTCACATTTATCGTTTGAGAGTCGTTAATATTGTCTTCAATGATTAAAAAGAAAATAAGCCCAGGGATCTGTACTAGGCCCTCTACTAAAACGAATATAAAACGAAGATAATTTCAAGCTGTTGTAAGTCCTGCGTCCCGTTCCCCATGTTGGTATTATGCGTTAACATGCCTCACCCATGGTACCATATTCCAAGTAAAAGCCATAAACAACCGTCCTTTTTTATTATTTCGTATGCGTTTCGTCGACGCCTAAAGTTTACGGTGAAATTTCACTGGAAAGTGAAGCTTGTTTTGAACATAAGCCATTACTATTATTTATTCATGGTCACTTGGATTCTTTTCACCAAATTCAAAAGACACATCCAGTAGGTAGTTGCTTTAAAAATTTGCCAAGTATTAATATTTATTGTTAGAGCGTTTTGAAAGCTGGATACAGCTTTAAATTATACAAATTTATAATATTTGGTTTTAACCGTAACATTTATTTGAACTGTAAATTATTAGTGATAAAAATAAAGCGTTTCAATCAAATCCAATCCAATTATAGGAAGCCAATATTTAACTAATAATAATAGCTTTTTGATTTTGCCTGCAAAAAATGTTAACTTTTTCATTACCATGCATGGAACGTAAGCTTTGTGGTTTTACCGTATCGAATAATCACGCCATTAAAGCATAGAACGCTAAAAACTGTCACAATGAACGCGCCGTGCTTCATTCTAATTCATAGAAATTTCGAACCTTGACAAGTTGACCAAGAAGTATTTGACTTAGACCAGATTTCTTCCACCTCTTACTTGTGCGTCGAATGTTTACCCCTTTCTCTGTCCATATTCGCTCCTTCTATTATATTTAGGAGAGTGAATGGACAATTACTGTCTTACACGTTTTTAACACAATTGCAGCCCAAGGATCTTATTTCCACAGTAATTAGTCTAATTTCATCCTTCCTCTTAATTCCGCTCCTTACCGCCGGTATCCGGTTAACTCAGGACAGTGGCAATTCGAAACACTTTTTAAAAGTGATATAAAGTCATGAAAAGTAACGAAAAAACCAGGTTAAACTGGTTACGTTAGTACGTTATGGTTTTTAGGCCAGTTTTATTTCATCGCTTTTAATGACTATATCATATTTGAAAAGCGTGTTGAATTACCACTGTCCTGAGTTGCTGTGGAACCCTTACTGCAATACATCAGAGTTGAAATTTAAAAAACTATTTACTAGCTTCATGGAACCAAAGAAAAAACAGTTTTATCATCTTTTTGACATGTCTTTTTTAATGATGTATTTTTTTTTAAAATTCCAAGCTTTTCAAAGCTTCCAAACAATCCGTACAACCAAGAATCATAATTCCCCTTCCCCAATCAGTCTCGTTAACTCTCCTGCGTTCATTTTGCTGACTTCACCACCATTAAACGTTCGCTCTGCCATCCATTGTGCCCCGATCCGAGTCTCGCTGTGCGGTGTCTGCCTGGTCTAATCCTCCGCAACGCGCAGCCGCAGTAATAGAAGAAGAGGACTGCCGAGTCACTGCCGGCCTTCTTCCTCTATTCTTATGCGGCCCGGAGTTGAACCGAATCAAGCTTTAATTGGAGTTTAATTTGAACAATCAACGTGCTATTAATAATAACAACAAAAACACCTGTTGCTTGATTTTGACGAGTTAACTAATTAACCATCACGCCATTCCCCGCAGGGGAAAGCAGAGAGGACGGACCGCTACACAGCCCTGTTTTGGAACATACTCCTTGCTTAATTAATATTGATGCATCGTCTCAAACAATAATATACTCTGATACTCTTCTGTTGTACACGGAGACGAGTATTGCTAATTTATTATAAATCTCTTCAAATTATTTGTAATCCGGTTAAAAACGGGATCGCAGGCTCTTAACAAATGAATTAATGGGTTTCCTAATAAACTTTTAGTAAAATATGAATATTTTATAACGTTGTCGAAATTTTCGTAAAAATGCTAATATTTTCGCGTTTCGTCGTTATGTATTATCGAGGCAAGTGCAGGTTTTTTCAGGATATGGCCTGCAATCCCGGTTTTAACTGGATTACCAATAATTTGAAGATATTTGTTTTTTTAATTAACATCTGATTTTCCTCCGTGTACTCCTGACGTGGTCCGTTTCAAGTACATATTTGAAGCGCTTGGTCGTGCCATGTCTTTCTTGGTCTTACACTCCTTTCTCCGTTCATCTGCTCCATATTAATTCTGAATTTTCTCATTTGGATCAGCATTCTCTCTACTTTCAACCTTCCTTTGCCAAATTCATGCCTAACTTCCATACATCAGGGTTAGTACCTGCACCCCATCTTGGACCGCCAGCCTCGCCAATCCAAAGAAAATTATATCATGTCAATCATCATTAAGGCTCCTTTACAAGCATTCAAAATGACTGCCTCAACACAGGCTAGCCTTAATAGCCTAGTGAGGCAGGCTATGAGAATCCTCAACTTTATCTATTTGTTATGTATTCTATCTATTTACATGTTTCTAGTTGCAAATTTATTAAACCAAGATACTATTACAAATTACTTTTTATCCCGGATCTGAATAAAGATTATGCTTAAAAAAATAACATATTTTTTAAGAGCTTAAAATCTTTTAAGTGTTCAATGGGAGCGTGGTATATTTATTTCGGTAGAAATTCAAAATGCGGGTCGGGGTTTAATTTGAGATAATTTTGTCTCCTTGTTTTGCAGGTCGCACACTGTGTAGCGTTTTAAATCATCAATCTGCACATTAAACACGTGTTTGACTGTAAATGTTATTTTGAATTAATGGCAATTTGTTTATAGTTTAGATAGTTCAATCAGGCCGAATGTCTTCATTGCGAATTCACTCGCAGAGTTAGAATTATTAAAGCGGTCTCACACTTCTCACAAAACGATACTATATAAATTATCCATTAATTATTATCGCTCCTTCGTTTGATATAAGATTTACATTCCACGGAAATCGATCAGATTCATTCAATAATCAAATTCCTATCCTCTTCCATCCCATCACATTCCTACCAATAGCGTAACAAATCAATCCAACGAATTAATCATCACACCCGTTTAATCTTCTATGCTCCTCCTTACCGCTGACTTCTCACTACTGTTCAGAGTGAAGCCTTCGAGCGTCCTTGTTTCCCCTTGTCTCGCTTGGCCCTACCAACTGACTTCACATTTCTGTACAGAGTGCCTTAACCCTTTCAGGACTAAATTAAAATGGCCAGAGATAAAAAATAGAATTTATAATAGTTTAACATTGTGAAATTATTAGAAGTTTTAATTTATGTAAGAATAAATAAAACAAAACTCTTTTGATAACTAATAGTTATAAAGTCATTAAGAGTGATACAATTCGTTACCCTAATTTTTTTCATCACTTTTCATCTCTTATACCTTTTATTTATTTTTATTTGTTTAAAGAAAGACAAACATTCCCGGATTACGAATAACCTGACAATATTTTAATATCTCTTACTTTCAACACAGTTAGTGGAAAATGTTGCATGTGCTGTGATGGGGGAAGCCAGAAGCCAGCCGAAGAATTAAATACACGACACCTGGGTGGGACCCAAACGCGATGCCAACGCAGCCACTGACCGGAAAGAATATTCAAGTACTATTTATAAAAAAAACTAAAATAACTCCGAGATTTAACACAAACGTTACCAATTAAAATATAAACATGGCTAGCGTCTAAACGATTTGCCAGAATCCAACAACAAAAATACCACGAAAAGCCAGTATTGCTAGCAATAAAGAATTCCAGTCAATGTTAAAAAATATTCATATGAAAGTTCACGTACATACCAGTATTTTTTTTGCAAATATCGATTTAATAGATAAGTTTGCAGTTTTCAAAGCCCACCAAAACGACCGAATTCTGACGGGATACATACATACTCTTCTGTTATTCTGACTCTTGACATGGCCCCACTCGAGTATCTGATTCACTCGATCGTGCCATGTCTTCCTCGGGCGTCCCCGACTTCTGCTACCATTCGCATCACATATTCTCCTTACACACCTTTCTTCGCTCTACATGCCCAAACCATCTAAGCGTCCCTTTCTTGATCTTACTCATTACGCTTACATCAGTCTTGCACTCTTTGCGGATCTCCACATTTCTCACACGATTATACATGTGTTTACCACACAAACGCCTCAGGGATCTCATTTCAACAGCGTCCTGTCTACTTTCATCCTTGACATATTTATTTAAGCAATAATATTTTCGAAGGAAGCAAACACTTTGTGATGTGACATTATATATTAAATGAAAAAATACACTTTGTAAAACACCACTTTTATTTTGAATTAATATTAACAGCCAACCAGGTTTCGCTTAGCTCAAGCTCGTAAACGCAAACTCGTCAGGGCTTATCATATCAACTTGATATGCCCTGACGAAGCTTGAGCTAAGCGAAACCTGGTTGGCTGTTAATATTAATTCAAAATAAAAGTGGTGTTTTACAAAGTGTATTTTTTCATTAAATAAATAATATTTTCACTCAAGTTTCTTATTGATAATCAAAAACCGAAAAATTTTATTCGCTTTAGATACGTATGATGTTTTTGTCTGAAAGGGTTAAAACATCCTCCTTGCCTCTTTTCTCACTTGGCCCGGTCGACTGATCGAGCATGACGACTCACGTCCCATGAATTAATTCACTAGACATATTTTTTCTTCCCCATCCGGTAGTCAGGCGCGGAAGCGCATAACGCCGGGTAACAAATCAATGATAAGTTGACTTGATCTTCCCACTGACTGATTTTAAATGAATATGGATAACTACTTAGCAACCTTTTTTATATACCTGTGCCTACTCGGATACATAAATTATTGTTTTCATGTTTTCTTTCTCTTTGCTTATTATCAAGTTAATAATCTTTTTTTTACATTGCCGCCAAAATAAAATAATTTTCCTCAAGGCCTTTGTCATCTTTGGGGAGGCTGTATGGAAGCTCTTTCAAGGAAACGAATGCGAGGGAGGTTTTAGATCTTGGGGTCAGTGTGTTCAGGACTGACATACGTATGAATCCATTCCTCCTATTGGTGTGCATCCTCCTTGAGGGATGGCAATGGGTCGAGAGAGTCCGGCTGAAGAGGTGAAAGGTCTTTGTATGGAGCAGCAAAATCTTACGAACAGTGCGTTCTGGAATCCCGAAATTCGCACAGCTTTTTCTGTCTTTAATTTCTAGATCAAACGTGACTCTTGTTAGCACATCGATCTGAAAGAAAACCAATGAAATTATTTATCGGGAACACATACACGACCATAACACACTTGCATATTTATCTTTTCAGGATGTAATCTAAACATCTACATTTATACATACATTCAAATCTCAACATCTACATTCACACATACATTAAAATCTAAACATCTACATTCGCGCATACATTGAAATATAAACATATCCATTCATACTCCATAAAAACATACATTCAAATCTAAAAATTTACATTCATACATACATTAATATCTAAGCATCTACATTCACACATACATTGAAATCTAAACATCTACATTCACACATACATTGAAATCTAAACATCTACATTCATACATACAGAGAAATCGTGTTATCGGGCACAAAATAACTTGATTATGTTAAGAAATCTCTGTTTTCTTTGTTCATTTTGTCTGTCATCTAATTCCTCACCTTTGTTGTTACCTTCTTTAAACCGGGTAGTAAATCACCCATCACGGCATCATTCCCCATGGCCTGTTTAGTGCACCGCCCCTTCAGGAGAGATTAGGGGCTAATGGGGTCACTTGTTGCCACTACTTGTTGACGGGGGGAAACCTTGAATTATTGGGTGTTTGGGATCATTCAGAGGGGCGCAGAAACCCACTTATCATTAACGCGCAATAAGAAGATTGCTAAGGTCTAAATTCTCCGACTGTTAAATGCGTTGTTTTTGGGAATGAGGGAGAACTTACTGCTTCCTACAACTAACTGATGAGGTCGCTCTTACAATAAAATTTGAAGGTTTTTTCTAATGTTCCATATTGATTAAGAGCATGTTGAAGGCACAAGTTTTTGAATTTTCGTAAAATACAAGAAGATAACCCTCAAATTGATGGTATTTGCGATCGGCCGAAGATGGTGTGACATCACGGCACATTAGTAGCCTGCAGTAGCACTGCCATTATGTTTTGTACTGTTGCCTACATTTTACTAATGTTTACTTTAAATGCTCGTAACTTCATCATTTTTAAATGTATCGAAAAATTTATTTTACTGTCGGTAATAATTCTTTAAATTTAATATATTTTCATAAAAAAAAATTTAAAAATAGGTGACGATCTCTTTGGGTTATGTCGTAAGGCTGGAGAAAGTTAATAGAAGAAGATGGAGAAGAGGAGGGTCGGGGGGTTTCTGGCTGTTCAAATCTGGTCGCAAATCATTGCCACAAGTCAATTTGACAACATTCGTGACAGAGCAGTTAGCTCTTTGATTCCGCACCCTAGGTCTTGAGTTCGAAAGAAGGGTTCATCTAGATTGGTGCAATTCAATGTATGATGTTTTGACTCCTCCGTTTGTTAAACTGACTGGTTTGAGTGTCAACACTCTTGACGCGTCCCTGCGTTGCCTATGATATGCGAGGATGGGCTGATAAGTGCACAAAGGAAGAGGTTTGGCTGGCAACCTGTTCAAACAGCTTTTTTTATCTTGCTCGTATTGTACTGTTCGCATTGATTCATAGTACAATGTTTTACTGTTCTGTAGTTGGTTCACCCCTAGACGATTTATTTGTGTCATTCAGGATTTTTACTTATAATCTGGCCCAGAATTTACTCAATAATGTATTTTTTTCACAGTAGCAAAAGGACAGTTTTAATACCTTAAAAGCGTATCGTATCTTGGCCTCTTTGCTTCATTTCGACATTCCAGTAACATATAATTTTGGACCCAAATTTATCCCTGAGGGACCCCCAATAATTTTTTCTCATTTATTCATTGCATTAAGTGTTGAGACAATAGATATGCCCGACTCCATGTTTAGGTTGACTTATAGTTTCTTTAGGCTCGTTTAAGAACTTCACCATCTTTGAAATTTTTTTAATTTACTATATTTTTTGTTACACTGTGTTTCGTTTCCGTGTAAGACATGAAGACATGACACGTTGGGCCATGTCAAGGAATCAGAATAACATAATGGTGATTGTCCACACTTATCTAAGAGAAAAATGGTAATAAAGTCTTGTGGTATTTCACCACTTGGCTAGGTAGCTCAATCTTTCCTGAGTCGGCTTATCCGTCTTTTGTTTCCTTTGAAATTTTTATTTTTATCCCTCCCTTCTTTTGTTCTTCCATTCTTCTCTCTATATCTGGTAGGCGGCATTAGGAAATGAAAGATTTAACTAATCTCAGATGCTGATGTAGATTTAGCTTTTAAAACGGCAGGTTTAGGGGTATAATAATATAATGTCTTACAGCTCTCGTATTTCTTCCTATGGTGGCTAAGAACTGGTAAGTCATGGTTTTATCCTACTTTCAAACCAGTTAACCTTTTTATTAATGTTTTGTGAAAGTTTCTAGATAATATTATTATACTGATTCATATTTTTAGTGGATATTTTTTTGTGAAATTTCACCTCAAGTAGCTAAAAAATAATTTTAAATAATAGTTGAATTACTTTGCCTTTTTATTATTATTTTGTCTTGATGAAGTTAGAGAGATTGTTGTGTCGAAATTCCCGGCTTACGAATCATCTGATAATATTTTCATTAATCTTACTTCCATCATTATAGTGTGAAAATGTTACTTGTGCAATGATAGAGGACTTAACTAAGCAGACAATTGAACCCCCCAAGGTTTGGTTGGTATCTTGCGCACTGTCCACTAACCGGGGTCAGATGATGTGTTAATTACAAAGTGATGTGGTTTTTATTATGTTCCAGCAAAATTTAATTAGTAATTTTCAAAATATTGTATTCTTTATTCATGTAAGTGTGTATAAGATTTTCTAAAGCCATGAGTTTTGAATGACGCTCTCAATGCTGTCGAGTCTGTCATTCAGTTCATCTCGCTTATTCCGTATCGGTGATTTGACGGAGTTATTAATTTAATGACTTAACGGAAGACATAATCACATTGGCAGGTGTTGGCCGATGTTTAGACACCAAGTCATTTCGACACGAGCACTACAGAATTTATCATTATTTTATTCTCTCATACTGCCTGTAATCCGTATAACACGGCATAACAAGTTTTTTTCCGTCCATATGTTTATTTATCTAAATTAGCATATAATTTAAGATGATCGGATTAGCGGCCAGATAACTAGCAGCACAGCGTCCGGTTTTTTCGTTTTCTTTGTACGGCATAACCAATTCTATTCTAGTAACATTCACCACCTCTTAAAAAGGTACGGTTACCAACAAACAACACATTACAACTGAAACTTTATTACTTTCTTCCTTTTTGCCGGTTTTAATTTATTTTTCTCTGTAGTCTTGATATTATAAGCCGCAATTCTTTTCTAGTAACATTCACTACTACCTCTTCAAAAGTAACATTTACTAAATTCACACTCATTTCAACTTATACATTCCTAATTTCTTCCCTTTGGCTGCTTTTCTGCTTTTTTCGTCACTGCAGTCCTGAGACTGTTCTTTGCAATTATTTACTACTTTAACTCTTCACAAAGTAATAATAAACAACATCCACAACATCCAGTTTCAACATTCATCAATTCTTCCTTTTTACTGAGTTCCACTTTTTAAATTTTGACATCAAATGATAACCGTTAATTCTTTTCTACCAACATTTTCCACATCTTAAAAAGCTCAATTTATCAACTACAAAACCACTTTAGTTATAAAATTATTAATTTCTTTCTTTTTACTGAATCCCACCTTTTTTTTCTTGACAGTCCAGATATCGAAATATGTGCAATTTTTACTAACAACATTCACCACCTCTTCAAAAGCTCAGATGATCTGTTTACTAACGATTTCATTTAAAACGTTTTTGATTGTATCCTTTTTTTGGTAGTTAGCTTGTTTGTACGGGATGGGATGATGGTAGGTGGGGGAGAAATATGGCCGCCTCACAAAGTTAAATGGACATATTAAATTGTAATGTCGCATACCGGAGGAAACAGAGGCCCCCAAGCCAGTGTGATCTTGTTGTTTATTTATGCATAGTTGCAACACGTCGTTACTTTGGGATGAGCAGGCAAGAGCGATGAAGCTTAAACCAACAACACATTAAAATTCCTTCATCTAACTTTTGGATTTATTAAAATACGTATCTGATTTTTTTATTATTCAATAATAAATTAAAACATATCTGTAGACCAGACAATATGGCGTCTTGACCTTTTTTTTTACAGTTAAATTAATGTTTCGTATGTAGCTTATGATGGACGTCAAGAGCCTAAAATAAATGTGCTGTGTAAATTTCTTGACACCAAGCTCATCGTTTGACGGAAGCTGCGACTGATACATAGATTTTCAGTTATTTATGTATATCAAAGCAGCAAAAACTCTCGAACGGTGAACTCTGGAGTCGTGAAATTTGACATATTTTCAGTTTGAATATTTTAATTTCGCACATCTATTTTTAACTCTCAATATCATTTCGATGTTGAGTTATGGTGCATTGAAATATCCATTTACTTGTCAAACAAAATATGATGTTTGTTCATTATTTTTTAACTGGTCAAAATAATCAAGCAATTCGGGCGAAACCGGGTTGTAAAATTAGTTTTGTATTTATGCTTCAAGATCTGTTGATTTCTTTAAAATAAAATGTTTTCCCCTTGATTGTCACCCCTGCCAACACCTACTTAAATAAACCTTATCACACACGTCTTGTCTTGCACAAAGCAGGGGCTATTCAAGCAAGGCCCGCGGGCCCAATTGTCTCGGCGATTTATGGGCCCCATTCACAAACAACTGTCATAAATTATTATTTCTTTGGGATTTTTTAATAGCCAACCCCCGATCGTTCTGTCCATTCACCGTTTACATGACTGATTGCGCCGCATTCAAATGAGGATATGGAAAAGAGGAAAAAATATTTAACGATCGTAGATAAACCAGTTAAGTTTAAATATTACTACCTCCTTCGTCTGATGTCTTTGATCACTGAAGAGATAAAGCGAGAGAACTTTGTTGAGCGTTCCGAAGTAGGCTCATTTTCCCCCCACTCTTGTTAACAATTATTGATCATAACTAACTAACCATCACGCCGTTTTCTGCAGAGGATGTTCTCCCAAACAACTCGGTATTGGCACACACTCCTTGCTTCATTCACATTCATACATCGTTATTCTGACTCGACTTGGCTCGACTCAAGTATTTGGTACCCGCCTTCTGGTACTATTGACTTTCGCGTCATAATAAATGTAAAAATGTACGAGTATATTCGTTCTTATTCTTGAACTACTTTCTTCGTTCATTTTAATCTTTTTTTTTTATTTTTTTTTCGCCCAGCCAAGTTTTTACATGGATTTTAAGAACAGAATATACCTAGTGAGAAGAATATACATAAAATAATATAGAAACTAGAACAATACTACATATAAGACAAATCACTACACTACAAGGTTTTCCAATAAGAGGTGTTATTTTGAATAGCCCGCTATTTCGGTAGATGTTACTTTTGAAGCTGTCATTTTTTGACATTTGACAAGTAGAAACTACGCCATTAATAAAAATGGAACGATACACGCTTAACAACGCATAAAGAGTTATTGTTGAAAAGCCTCTGTTGAAAAGTGACTGTTTGGTGCGGTTTATGGTCCGGCGGAGTCATTGGACCTTACTTTTTCGAAAATGAGGCTGGAGCAACAGTTACGGTGAATGGATTGCGCTATCGAGAGATGATTAATGATTTTTTATGGCCGGAATTGGCTTCGAATTTCGTGCCACACAAGCAACGAAACCATTGATCTTTTACGATTGAATATCAAAATAACACCTCTTATTGGAAAACCCTGTACATAACCAACGCTACTACGATTTGTAGGATTCAACAAAGTGCTGGTATAGATTATGCTTAATATAAAATGGAATCAATAAATATATCAATAGTACTCGTACCTCCAAACTTGTTGCCCATTAATCTTACTCGTGCGCTCACATTCTTTGCAAATCTCCACATTTCTAACTCTATAATACATGCTTTTACCACACAGCAGACACAAAAAACCTCTACAGCTTTCAGTCTACTTTAAACCTACCTATGTCAGTTCCATAGATCAGGGTAGGTACCAGCATTACACTGTGGACTGCTAGCTTCGCTTTGGTTATTGATCTAAATAATATAATACATTCAAAACCTGCGTTAAAATTCCGTAGATGTTCATTTAGTTTTAAAGTTTTCCATTTCTGGACCCTCTCTTAACAAACGGATTGAAATCTTAACAGTACAGGCGTCAGGTGGGATTGTTCTAACGATATTTCAACAGAAGATTCTCCGAGAAATTGGCGTCATTGATCCCTTTGGCATCGGTGCGCAGTCGAGAAAAACGCGAAACGCGCGCCCAACTTTTGTGCACGGTTGACATTTGTCACATGCGAACGGGTCGGCTTTATGACTCGTTCTTGAGATCAATAGCTCGGCTGTGGAACGATTTTCCGGCCTCTGCGGTTCTTCATGGGCATTCGCAAAGATGACATTGGCCCCGAAGGTAATTGTTTTCCTCAAGGTCCCCTGTGTGGATTTAATGAATAAAAAATGTATATGAATTAATCGTTGTGAGCTTTTAAATTGAGTTTTAATTTTTTTACGTGATCGAAGTTAACGGCATAGATATGTAGGATAATATGGGCTTGTAATCTCCGATTTGTCAAGCAGTATCCATTTTGGTTTTGATTGATGTATTTTAACCATCGTACTGTTTTGAATTAGCTATTTCATTCGATTTAAACGATGTATTATCTCTTTTATAATGTATTCTGTGTTGCCATCCTGTTAGAAAAGAAACCCAATTATAATTATGCAAGAATAATAAAATCTGCTATTCTAATTTGGCCATACAAGGCGTCTCTATTATCTCGCAACGTCCGTAAAAATATAAAATATGCAAATGTCAAAATATGATTAATGACTCCTGTGTATTTATAATCTCATGGCACTCGTATTTACCATTTTAGTGACTGGTTGATTGGATATAAACAACATGATTTTATTTTTTTATGCAGCTTTCGTTTGATTGGCAGCGATTCTCAAAGTGGTGATGTCGCCTACCTGGGGGCGATGTAGGGGGCGATGGTAGCATCTAGGGCTACAGGTGATCTTTATATTGATCCCTTGTTCCTTGGGACAGGCCAAACACGTTCCCAACATTTCTACACTATTAACATTTTACTAATAGTTCTGTGAAAGTAGACCTCGCGTCCAAAAAAGTGCGTTTCTGATTTTTCTCTTATTTAATAATTCACAACCAAAATTTCCTCTGAAATCGTAAGATTTGTAAGTAAGTACTTAAATACCTACCTACTTGCAAATCAAATTATTAAGTATAATTATAAATCATATATGTTGTGATATTCAAGTAAGGAATATATTATAATTTGTCAAAATAAATGTCATTATGTCATTTTCTGCACGTAAATGACGCACGGCACTCACAAAACGCGGGCGGTGAACTTCTTCTTATTTCCCTAGGTGTGGAGGTCAGAATATAGGTTAGTGAGCCAGTCTAGGGCGTCGCCTTGTGGACCTCATCAATCCCGCCGGGGAATGATTGCAGCGGGCATTATTAGACCACGTGTTCGGTGGTCTGCACCGTACCGCATTCACAAATAGCCCACTCTTTTAGACTCCACCTGTGCATCATATGGGCCCAGCGGCTGTGGGAGGACTCTATCCTTCGGCGAACTTATTAGGCGATAGTTGATTTAGTTTGAGAAACTCTGGATTAATCCGTAACTATACGTTACTGGCTTTATTTCTGTTCAGAAGAGACATCTGGAATTTTTACTTTATTTTATAGGTACTCCGCAGTTTTTTTTATTTATTTTATTTTTTTATTTCAACAATATGTATAACACTTTTTTTTATTTAACAAAATAGGTAGACCAACAAAGCTGTCACATGCCAGCTTGTCTGCATGATCCACCGAATCAAAATATTTTAAGTCTATGTCTATAACATTGTATGATTATGTGTACATGAGTAAGTCTTATTTCTAAGTAGGTACATTTCACAGATTTTATTTTATTGCAGACATTCGCAAAATATATTTCTAACGAGTAATTGTAAATACATAATTTATCTAATGCACCTCACTAAAAACAAAGAGTTTGGGAATTTACATTAAGGTGTTCAAAGGTACATGGATTGATCATTTATTAACCACAGTTTTATGATTTTAGGGCAGGGTCTCTCATTATTCACAATTGTATTGTCACATATTAACTGGAAGTGCGTTTTTGCTGCGTTTCATACTACTGAATCTAATTTTGTGAAATTAAATGAGATTTTGTTAAAAAAAATATCGGGTCAGTGACAGTGTACTGATTTGAGAAGTTATTTCATTCAGTTTGAATTAGTTTGTATTTTATTTTCATTTAATAGAGATCATTGGCTTTTTCGTGGTATTCATTATTTGATATTAGTTATCTTATATTGAATTGGGTTTTTATTCTATGTTTCCTAGCGGGCGTTCTACGATTTTATACCATTGTCGTTTTTAGATGTGTTTTTTTAAAACTGTTTGTACCGCTTTGAAGTAGATCAGATCATTGACTGGTTACGACGATTTTACTCATCCAAAGGAAACATTGCCTCAAATCTGTTTGCGGCAAAATACCCTACATACGTACAAACATTTATTTTCATTGTTCTTAGTTTGTTTATTCAGTTCTAATTTGTGATTGGAAATCATTTTCTATTTCGGGTCTGAACTTTACAAAATAATAATGTTTGGATCATCTCTATAGCGCCGTTTTCGTGAGAAAATCACCTCAAGGGCGCTTTACAACTTAATTTATACATTTAACTTATACCCTATCACTTAGACTTATAACTTCGAGTTGTTACTAGTGGCTTATAACTAAGATTAACCGCTAGAGACTTATAACTAACTATTGACTACGCAATATTTTTATTACCGAGTGGCTATTTAAGCAATTCTTTTACAATATGACTCGCGGCTTAACATTAGAGATTTACGAATAACATACTTATTATAACTCAACACACTTTTAAAAAGTGATATAAAGTCATTAGAAACGATGAAAAAAAATTTTTTTTCACCTAACCTAACTTAACCTACATAACCCAGTTAATAAAGTTTTTGTTTCATCACTTTCCATGACTTTATACAACTTTTTAAAGATGTGATGAATTATTATTGTGATGATTTATCCGGTTACCACTTATTTATATATACAAATACATATTGTTAAAATTACTGCCCGTCCTGTCAGTTGTAAGATATAAAAATATTTTACGCATAATAAATTGTTATTGCAAAACATATCAAATGAACTATAATAATGGTCTCCATTCCGGAATGTGTAAAAAAAAGGCTTTTGCGAATATTTATTGCGAAATTTGAGACTGTCGATTGACGCGACGAAGCAATTTATTTCAGCTCCCATAATTAAAGTAAAATTCAACAAGTTGTATTGCAAATATTCTAAAATTCTTGCTTGAAGATTTATACCATAGACCGCTCAAACCCTCAGATTCATTCAATTTCAAAACTCTCTTTCTCAGAAGTGTCTTGGATTTCTATTCCGAAAACTAATTTGAGATTTTGGGCAGGTAACAAACTAGCCATGACATCACTCGTGATCGATTTACACTTTATTTTCGCTTAAGTAGGACCTATCAACCATTTAGGCGTACCCTTCCAAGCGCCAATCATTTAGTTAACAAATGGATTCTTTAGAGTCCTTGGCAACTGAAGATTGCTGGGCTTCTTGTGCTAATTAATTAATTCAACCACGTCGTTGTTTTGATCTGCTGAATTATTTCCAAAACTAAAGTAGGCTTTTCAACCACTAAGAGATGCCCTTCCAAGCGCCAAGCGTTCAGTCATGTGAATGGTTTATTATGGTCCATGACAACTGGAGATGGCAACCTCTTTGCAGATTTCACGGCAATCACATTGTTTTGATTTGCATTGTCCAAAAACCTAAAGGGTTTCGCATAAGTCTGTATGTTTTGTATTTTGATGTTAGTTCCAATCGTTAAAGCGCTATTATTCTCTCTGGCTTTATTGTAGGTAATTTCTGTTTGTCTTGCGCGGAGACAGGGTGTAATTTTGCATTCTTCAATGTTGAGTCACAAAAGATGGACAAACTTTTGTTGGTTGAGCGATAATTGCAGACATTGTGGAAATGGCCGTGAAAGTCTGCATTTCTCTGTCAAATTATTAAATTCAGTTGTTGTGTTGGATCTAATATCCTGTTGGTCTTTTTTTTACTAATTCTATACTTGTTTGCCTATCCATCTCAGTCTCTTCCACCACATTAATAATAATATTTGGCTAATTTATATAGCGACGTTTTCGTGAAGAATCTCCTCAAGGGCGCTGTACAAATATATTTCTCAAATAATTAATACTAGAACTACTGACTTATATCTAGTGACTTACGACTAAGACCTATAACTACTATCTTAATGACATATATTTACATATGTAGAAACTTACAACTCACATTAACAATCTAATTCTACTAGCCCCAGAAGAAGAAGGAAGTTCTATAATATTAGGGTGTTTTTATAATTCATTTTAGAATACGGGTGCAAAATTCGCCCACTGGGTTAGCTGTTTATGAAGCTGAATCTTAAATGAATGAAATTAATCGTCCATCTTTAACGCATTTAGATGATTCATCTGCCGACAATTAAACCGATTGACGCGTTATGTTCCCATTGATATTGTCCATTGTCCATTGGTAAGCAAATCAATAGCATTTTGACATTATCAAAGTAGTTGACCGGAATCGCTAGAGAATTCTCAACTTTCTCACAATTTCCTTGTCCTGAACTGTGACCCACTCCGTAAACAGTTATTACTTTCTAACGTTTTTCATCATACGAAAAAAATCATGATTTTTTATTATTATTATTTCAGTAGTTGATTGATTAGTCAATTTTCAGATACCCTCCAATTTTCCCGTCAAACTCATCAAAATCCCTCAAATAAACAAATATTGTTTTTCGCACCCATTATCCCTGGGCATTCCGCATTCAGTAAGTAGTTTGGATTCCTCGAAATAAAAGGTAGGTATGTTTGCCTTCGGCTTTCTCCTGAAAACTATACCTGGCCTGTCTATGTCCAAGTCCCTTTATTGTTGTATATTTAGTGTTTGTACACCATATTGCACGGTCTTCTGGCGTCCCTAATTGTCTTCAAGTTGTATCTATCTTTTATATTACAACTTCTGTGTCAGGAGTGCACACTTTTGGTACGCGAGCCTTGAACTATCAATAAGTTGTTTAAATAAATTACCTACGAGTGTCTTTAAGGCGACACAAGATCTAATAACGGGGGGCTGGCTCGAGACTCACATTTTAATGAATTAATTCCCATAAATTCGTACCCATGGATGTAAGTTATTTATATTTAAGATTAATAAAAGCAGTACCTCACCATTAAAATATTTTACGTAAAACGGTTTAAATTTAATACGTTTATTAGAATTAATGAAAATAAACCCGGCGGAAAGATCAGTTTTCTAAGTCTGCTAGGGCAAAATCGATCGTAGGTCCGTCCAATACGCCGGGCAGCGCGCCGAATATTTTTGTAGACGCCTTATTGACTTACGTAGTTATGTTAGGGTATGGTACCTATTGTTTCGTCATAATGAAGAGCTTAGGAATAATGTTTGAGGTCATTTTTCAACGCTATACTAATTACCCAAATATATATTTAGAATGAATGCTTATCACTTACTTAAAAGTTATAACTCATGGCTAAGATTTATAACTAGTTACTTATACCTGAGATTTATAACTAGTGACTTACAACTAAGACTTATAGCCAGTAACTGATAACTAGTGACGTCATTTAAGACTTGCTAGTGACACACAACTAGTGACTAAAAACGTATATATACATATTTATGGCCAATGGATAATATACGAGTATGATGAGATTTGTGGGCAAAACATTGAAGTTGTACCAGAAGAGATTTGGAGTTATAGTAATAATAGCGCCGTTACTGTGCAAAATCACCTCAAGGGCGCTGTACAAATATGTAATACATTTCTACATTGATCTATGTTATTAATTTATTTAAATATGTAATACATTTCTACAATGATCTATGTTAATAATTTATTTATTGTTTTTGTGTTTAATTCGTAGAACTCCATTTAATTTTTTTTTTAATTTAATTAAAATCAAATTTAATAATATAATTATCAGCTGTTTCAGCTGTAACAATAACAAAAACCAAAAAATACTTGCAGAACTTAATAATTATATTATTAAATTTGATTTTGATTAAATTAAAAAAAAAATCTATGTTATTACTAACTGTATATTCGAGTATACAGTACCACAGTTACTGTCTACCCCTGCAGTAATTAATACATGTGCATCCGAGTGTGTACCTATTTAAGAATAGTTTTATGCACTGGCAATATTAGCCATGTGACCATACCATCTCTTCTGTTGGATCTTTGGCACTACACATTGTGACTTAATATTAATTTTGCTCAATAATTTATCCTACATATTTTATCGTATATTTTGTACATGTTCAAAAAAGCTCGTAGATCTCTGCATCTCCTATTGTTGTCTGTACCGTTCCTTTTGTATCGATGTTTTCATCTGGCATGTAGATGCCCACCTCCCCACCCCTGTCAAGGTTTTGTCAGACATAGACATTTTTGCATCCCTTGAGTAAAGAATAAAGCCTTATTCACAGCGTGACGGCCATTTGCTGACCAGACGTATTTATATTTTATGGGAGACTGATTTTGAAAAAAATAACCACTGAACTGTCTGACTTTAAGGTAAGTTTTTTATCTTCATCTATTAGCAGTCTCCGCCCTTATCTGTGGCTGTAATTCGTAAAGATTTGTGTATTTTGAAACCAATACAGCTTTAAAACAATAATAGTTCTTCTTCCTGTTATTTATCATCCATTTTCTTGTGTCCTTGTCATGTTCACATCTTTTCTGGATCTCATTCAGTTGCATTAAGTTCTACCTTCAATTTTTTACCTGTTTCTATTGAATTTCGTTCGTAAGGAAACGTTTTCTAATTCAGTACAAATATTATATCTGCCTTGCGTAGGTTTCTTGCTGTTTTTTTAAAAATTTACCTTTTTATTTCGAGATTGATGTAATTTTTGCACACTTGACCTTCAAAACAGGAGGGAAGATACTGTCTACGTGACATTTCGAAATATCACCCCCACCCCCTTTTCCCACACCTTAAATCTGAATTTTGATAATTTTTTAATGCAATTTTGTAAACTGGACGTTCTGGACGAAGAAAATACCGTCTACGTCTGATTTTGATAAGCTCTGTGCAACGCCGGGGACTTCAGCTGGTGTAAAAATAAATTACGACTGTGGAGATGCGAAGCTGACTCCAGCGTAATCCATATAAATATTTATTTTTGGTAATAAAAATTTAACAACTTGATGAGTAAAACAGTAAATTGTAATACCGGCATGCTGAGCTGGACGCAGGACTTACAATAACTTGAAATTATATTCGTTTTAGACGTGGGCCTAGTACAGATCCCTGGGCATATTTTCTTTTAAATTATTGAAGACAATATTAACGACAAAAATATGAAACAGAAAAATAGACGTTTAAAAGATCTGTGATATGCAAATTAATGGATAAATAAGAGATGGGGACAAAAACATTGCACCGTCATTTATTCTACCAATGCAAGTTTAGAAGTATTCATTATAATGTATTGAATATGACATGTAGTAAAATAAATATGGAAATTTATCCTCGGGCAGATGACAGTGATTGGATTTCAATTTTGATTCGTACACACCGAATATCATTTTATTTAATAACGACGTAAAATAAAATCTGCCTCTACTTTGTGTGAACAATAATGATTATAATTAACGTAAACCACGACATTTTATAGTCTAGGTGGCCCCTTTCGTCGTTAATAAAATTTCGTGATCATATTGGTTGATGATGGATAAATAAACTTAACAATAATTACTAATAAATTGATTAATTAATTTATCTTGTAATATTTTTTGTATTATCAAAGGGCATTCGAAACTATAGATCAAGGAATACTAATATATACGCTCAGCCGTGTCCATTTAATTAACAGAAGATTATTTGAAAGACCAGAAACAGGTAACAAAAGTAAATAACCAATTTTCAAAACCATTGGAGAAAAAATTAGGAGTACCACAGGGATCAGTCCTTGGACCTCTATTGTTCATACTCTTTATTAATGACATGGTAAAAATATTTTAAAAATGCATAGTACAACTAATTGCCGATGATACACTAATAATCATAATTGAAGATAACTATGAAGAATTAATAAATAATTTAACAGGATAGAACTTTTGCAGAATTTGAATTTTAACTTTAAAATTTGATTAATGTATTTCAAATTCTGGGAAACAATCCTCCCTTAAATGAGTATTTTTAGATTTTGACTCAAATGAAAATTGCTACACCATTGATTTCTAGACTGTTGAATTTGTTGTTGTTGTTGTTGTTTTTGCTGCTACATGCGTTAATATTTTAGGCTACATCTTAAAATTACTGAAAGATTTCAATATTTTATTGTGCCAATCTAGTGTATAATTTATCATTGGTATTATTTCTTTACAATAATTATCATGAACATCCTCTTTTCACGTCCACGTATTATCATTTACAGGCCGATCTCCCGATGCGATTGCCGCGATACTTAAAGTCAATTAAATGCGATCACTAATTGAAACAAGTTCTGCCGATATAATCGACGACACGTTCGCATTGCAAATTCGAGTAAATTGTACATTATACGATTTTACCTGTACAGTCTTTCTCTCTCTCTCTCTCTCTCTCTCTCTCTCTCTCTCTCTCTCTCATTCTCCCTTATCTGTTCCGTCGTAGTGTGTAATTATATTAAAGCTTTCGCTGGAAATTATACTAACTGCAATACGGTTAAGATTCTAAACATTAGCTTAGTGTTATTTATGAATATTATACGCCTAATAAATCGGATTTAACATTACAAATATCTGCGGTACATACAGGGTTTTCAAATAAGAGGTGTTATTTTTGAATAGCCCGCTATTTCGGTAGATGTTACTTTTGAAGCTGTCATTTTTTTACATTTGACAACGCTTCATCAACGCATTGAAATTATTAAAATTCACTTGAGTGAATCAAAAGTGATGAGGCCCATTTCCACCTCGGTGGCTTCGTCAACAAGCAAAATTGTCGCATCTGGGGCTCGGAAAACCCAAGAGTTATTGTTGAAAAGCCTCACTATCCTCAACGTGTGACTGTTTGGTGCGGTTTATGGTCCGGCGGAGTCATTGGACCTTACTTTTTCGAAAATGAGGCTGGAGCAACAGTTACGGTGAATGGATTGCGCTGTCGAGAGATGATTAATGATTTTTCAACAAGACGGCGCTACGTGTCACACAAGCAACGAAACTATTGATCTTTTACGATTGAATATCAAAATAACACCTCTTATTGGAAAACCCTGTACATTCACACACGTATCATCAAAAATACTAATATCGGATGTCTGAGCGTCCTGCGTAACTCTGGTTAAATTAACTTGATTTTGCTTTGAATTTAAGTGTCATTTTTATTTATTTATTTTGACATTCACAGTACATTTTACTACAAGTTATGTGGTTCTAAATTAAATTATACATAATTAATATACCTATTACTTATGTGCCTAAAATGTCTTGTTATTTTCATAGGTGCGAGTATTTGTAACAAAGAATACTAAATAGGAAGAAGATGTGTGGAAAGTGGAAGAGTTTTTTTTTATATATTTTTTTTTGTTTTTGTTTTTAAATCAATAAGTACACGAAGCTCACGAATTGTGATTGACCATTAATTAAAGAAAAATTGAAAACTAATTGCAATAGTTAGTAATGAAAAGAATCATTAAAAATGTCCAGGTTTAGCAGTTTTTCGTAGTGGGTATATATGTTGTGATTGGTGAGTTATTTGCTGCATTAATGTTGTTGGCTTCTATATGAAAAAGCGTAGTATGCCTGGTACGCCTCATTGACTCAACATTTAAACCATTTTCTAAATTGGAACTGGTCGTGTGAAGAATTCAGACAAGCGTTAAATACCCACCTATAATATAATATTTTAAAACAAAATAGTACTATCCCGTGATTTATCATACATTACTAAATAATAATTTATCAATTTGAATTTATTGTCTAAAATCATCTCACAGGCGCTGGAGCGACTCCGTTGTACCCACTCCACTCCAATAAAATACACATAATATATTATTATATTGTATTTTGGACAAAAAATTCTGTCTGATATTTCAAGTTTCTTAAAAAATTCTTTTTAAATCCCTATCTAAAATTTGTGCAACGTCTTTTTTAAAAATTACATTCTAACCTGCTAAAATACGTTTGTAGTTTGTCAGCAGGTACATATTGATAACATGGTACATTTGATGATGAAAAATTAATCCCTAGATCAATGGGTTAAATTAAGAGAATATTGTAAATATCAGTTTTAGATTATACAACAAACAAGTATAAATGAACAATCACATCTATAGTTTTATAGATGTAAGATGTGATGTTTAGGTAGATGAGGTATTACAAAATTATAAGTCGTAATGTGGATTCCGATTGCAATGACAATACATGGGCTTCAGTAGGGCATCAATATCTGTATGTAGGTAGATGAAGTATTACAAAATTATAAGTCGTAGGTAATGTGGATTCCGATTGCAATGACAATACGTGGGCTTCAGTAGGGCATCAATATCTGTATGTAGGTAGATGAGGTATTACAAAATTATAAGTCGTAGTGTAGATTCCACTTGCAATGGCAATAAAAGGTCTTCAGTAGGGCATCCATATCTGTATGTATAGATGTAAGTAGGTAGATGAATTATTACAAAATTATAAGTCGTAATGTGGATTCCGTTGCAATGGCAATACAAGCGCTTCAGTAGGGCATCGATATCTGTATCTATAGACGTAAGGAAGTAGATGAGTTATTACAAAATTATAAGTCGTAATGTGGATTCCGATAACAATGGCAATACAAAGGATTCATTAGGGCATCAATATCTATTATCCATTAAAAGTAATAATAGCCATTTTCTTAGTTTAGGTTTTACTTTAGCAACCTCAATATCTCAGTTTCATACAAGTGGCAGATGTGTCTAATATTATTAATTTATTTATTACACGCCCTAGTGGACTTTTCTTTTAAAAAATACAATCATTTTGTATCAGAGTAAACACTTAAAAATTAATACAATAAAGAAGAATGTAAACATAATGACAAAAATGAATCCTCACGCATATAATTGAATTTAAAAGATTCAACAAAACAAAATAGTAGAAGCGGAGAAGTTATATGGGTACATAGGTCTATTTGTGTCTAGAAGAATAAAAGTGATAGAATATACAATATTTATACTGATTAGTTTTAAGATGAAATATATCACCCAGATCAGAATATTTGTTTCCGAAATTGTGAAGTCTCGGAATCTGAGAATTTTGGTAAGCTAGTGTCCTGGTGTTATTGAAGTAAAAAGGTAAGAAATGTCGGCATGATTTTTTGGGAACATGGACATTGATAAATTGAAGTAATTTGGGACAGTCAATTTTAAAATGTAGTATTCTTTGTAACAGCATTACATCTGTGCTTATTCTTCTTTCTGGAAGTTTCAATAGAGAGATTTTATCCAAGAGGTAATTGTAATTTATGTTTTGTATAGAAATATGCAGCTTATAATTTATAAACCTTAGAAACTTCCGTTGAATCTTTTCAATGGTATCTGAATGAATATTGAAAAATGGAGACCATAACGTAGAGTTATACTCAAGTTGGCATTTTACAAGGGTTTTATATAACATAATAAATGTTCCTAAATTATTGAAATCTTTTGCAGCTCTCAAAACAAAGCCAAGAGTCTTTAGGGCCTTGTTGATAATATTATTGATATGACATACAAAGGTGAGTTTACTGTCGAACATAATGCCTAGATCAATAATTTTACTAATACAATTTAAATTATTATCCACAAGTATCGAATGAAAATATATTAAATGACTTGAAAACATATAGCTACGCAATCAGCCCGTGATGAACATGCAATTTTACAGTACTCACGTGTGCATATTCTGCAAGATGCAAAATGTGCACTATTCTGTCAAAGATACGACGACAAGTCTCGACTCTTGGGTGGCAGGTGGAGTTAGGAGAGGAGTGGGCGTTTGTTGGTTGGGATGCACATTGCACATTGCGCATTAATGCCGGGTATTTATGCAAAACGGGACGAGAAGGAAGACGGAGGTATTGGGGAGATAAAACGCACGATGAACAGATACGGAAAACTGCACTAATGTGCAATGTTGTTGCTGCTAAGTGCTGTCTAAGGTGAAATATGAATAAATTATTATTAAAGGTGCTGTAGGGATGGATATCAAAACTCTGCAGATGCAAATAAAATCCACGAATCGAATTCATTAATATTTCCATTATTGATACAGACAATGATAGAAACAATTTAAAACTTTCATTCACTTTATTTTTTTTTACCGTTACCGGTTTCAGCTTATTATAGCCATTTTCAGACTGGTAAAATTATTCCTTAAGCCCCCGAATTCTGAATTTCTACTGATTTATAACATGTTTTTCTTTTTTCTGTAGAAATGTATTATAAGTTTGTACAGCGCCCTTGAGGTGATTTTGCACAAAAACGGCGCTATACAAGTCATCCAATTATTATTATTTTATTATTATTATTAACACTTTGACATTTTATAGGTATTAAAAAAATCACAGTGTATCTTTAAATGCGACTTAACCGTCAGGTAGTAACTAGTACCTACTTAACACAATTTTTTTCATAAATATTTTTAAACCTAACACCTCGTTGTGTGAAATTTACACATTATTTTAACGCTACTTTTTGATGATTATTTACAAAAATGCTTGATTTACAAAGCTATTTAGAAACCTACAAATTTATTTGATTTCAGTTAGTCCTTGTAATGATTTTCAAAATTACTTTTAACTTCAAAAACATTTGAAAAAAAATTCTGTTTGAAAATTCGTGATGTAAAACATCGCCTAAAAGAAAACACTATAAAAAAGCGATCAATTAATAAAAAAAGTTGTAAATGAAGATTTATGGTCCACGGATGCTTAGCGTCTCCTCGAGGGGGGCCAGATTGGCAATAAGGAACAACGAGAGATACTGTTGGATAAAAGAAGCTGGGAGATAAGATTGGACCTCCGTGGCAGCTTCCTAAGAGACTGGCTATTGGCTATTCAGAAGATTAGAGCGGGTATAAGTGCCAAGTTAACGGCGTGCTAGTGACGGGATGCCAAGATTTTTTTGTGGAGTCATCTGTTCTGTCTGAAACGGTGGCTTCCAAACTGTTTAGTTAGTGCATGGGTCGGCAGACGTTCTAGTAAGAAGAGACAAATACTAACTAACCATTTAATTATTATTTTTTTATATATTCAATAATATTGTTATTGGGTTTATAAAAACAGTTTATTTTTAAACAAGTTCTGCTGTGTAATTATTATTACGCGTGACAGCTGTTTCGCCCTCTGAAGGCATTATCAAACTGTGGGTAGCCCACTTACAGACGATACATTTATATTATTTCTATATAGGTATTTTAATTTCAATTACTGATTTCTTAATTGATTTCTGAATAAAATGTTAGAAATTATTAATGGTTATTACCCCAATAAAGTTTCCCCAATTACTGTAATGAACTAACCATCACGCCGGTTCTCCGCAGGGGTAGGTAAATAGGATAGACGCCAAACAACTCGGACCTCCTTGTCGCATTCACATTCATACATTCTCTTCTATTATTTTGACCCCTGACAAGGCCCGACTCAAGTGTCTGATTTACTTGATCGTGCCATGTTTTGCTCGGGCGTGCCCGACTTCTCCTATCATTCACACTAGTTTCTCCGTTAATTCACTCTACATGCCCAAAACATCTGAGCGTCTCTGAGCTCGTAATCATACATGGTTTTATTACACATATGCCTCAGGGATCTTATTTCTACAAATACTAAGTAAACAAAAACCCAACATTTTCATAGAGCTGAAACATAAATTTCTAGAGGGGTGTTTTGCCGTGTTGCACTTCCTAATTTTCGGATAGCGTTAGGCCATTCGTATACGGAGATGTTCACAAGCGACTCGAGTTTTGTGCGCGTAGTATACGCGTCGACTACGGGTTTGATGTCAGTTGCACGCTACCCGAGTTGCATTCGCATATTCTACTCGTTTGTCAGAAATGAGGGTCGAACACGATTTGAATGTTAAATTTGTCCTGGAAATGGAAAAATATCCATGTTTATATAACTATAAATTACCTGAATACGTTAGAAAGGTTTTGCGGAGAAATTGGTTGATTGAGGTCGGAAAGAAAAGTCCTTTTGACATCATTCTCACGTAGAATCTTGACGGCGATAAATTCCCTACAATTAAAATTTATTCCGTTTTATGGGTAAACTCAAAACGTTCCTTTCTTACTTTAGTATGTTGTTTTGCGCGCCAGTTTGAGAGGGTTTGGGTACCGCCGCCCCGGGAACCATTTATTGGATAACCAACAACTCTGCCATAGGTCACCCCAAGTGGTTCGCTACGTTTGGTGATTTAGCAGGGGTGCCCGGGTTCATCAGGACGATCCTGCCCACCAGCTTCGTGGCGTGCCAGATCGGGAGAGACTGGTTTGGGAGACCCTTTGACCTCTCCAACTGGTCTCTACAGTATCCTCAGTGAGAGTGATATATTCATATGTTCGTCACTCCTGTACATACTGATCCCTAGATTCCTTCCCAACCCTCATACCCCTTACCTTACCAGAACTTCCTCTTCTTAACTATCCCGTAGCCAAGTGGGGGGAGTAGTTAGTACCCAAAATTACTTTCCTCTTTATATTAGCTTAAATACTTGACATATTGTTTATTGTTTATTGCGGTATTTTAAGTAAGTATATAGTTATCTATGTCCTTATACAATCCTTATATACATATAATTATAGTAACACATTTAAATGAATCAATCACATATTTTCGTAATTTAATTTTAAATGTTTTTATGTTTTCTTCTGATTTTATTTCTTCTGGTAGCTCTCCAAATATCTCCAACGCTCCGTACATCAATGACTTTTGACTCTGTGTTTTTTTCCTGAAGGGGAGTCTCAATTCATTTCTTTTCCTCTTCTCATGTGTGTGTGTTCTGTAGTTTATCAATTTTCTTAGGAATTCACTAGACGTATGGCCATTGATTATCTTGTAGATTAAAAATATGGTATTAAAGTAAATAATTTGTTTAAATGACAAGATATTTAACTCCTTCAACATGTTCTTAATTTTTGAGTATCTATTTTTCTTCAATATGGTTCTCATTGCTCTATTTTAATATTTTACGTATTTCTTCCCAAATACATAAGTTACTATTAATAATTGACTGAATAATTGGGATTTCTATAGTTTAAAAGCCCATAAGACAGAAAAATGCATGGGGTCGTCGGAAGACCCACTTGGTTACAGACGTTTTGTTTGCACACACAGCATCCCAAAATATGAAATAGGCCGTGAGTGAATTTATTTTCCTCAGGGCCTCCTGTGTGGGAATTCGTCTAAAAAAACATAAAAGCCCAGCAGTGCATAGAAAAAATAAAATAAATTATCCACTTACGAGATTCGAACCACATCCTTTCGAACCCAACCTGCATAATATTGCACTGTCGCCATACGTTGCTGTCTACCTTAATTTCCCGGAACCTGTAGACCTGCACTTCTGCAGAATTACTGCAGAAGAATGCCCGCCACTATTGTTGCTCCCCTGGCTATTATTATATTGTTGAAATATTATCGTTCGCCCCCCTCTTCTGCAAGGTCCTATTGTCGACATACGGGACCTTCCTGGTACGAAATGGTATTAAAAAAATGTCCCATGATTTTGGAGAGGGTCGTGTTAATAGTTTTGTAAGATTTACAACAAATTCTTTTTTAAATTATGAACTTTTGGAAAAAGTCTTTATTTAAACTACTTGTCGTGGGGTTACTGCCAAAAGTTGCTAACTACATATTAGCGATGATTTTAATGTTTATGCGTTATAATCTGTGTCTGGAATATGTTTGTGGTTTTAGCTACTGCTGTTTTTTTATAAAACTTTGTTAGAAAAATATTGTAAAAACATTTAATGTGACGCAACAAAATAAGCATGTTTGTTTAATAGACAACACCAAAGAGATTTACATTAACATTATTTCTCAAAACCTTGATTTTATAATGAAGATAAACCTTTAAAATTAAGTTTACTCCAAAACATGTTTTTGTAAGTTAACAACTTTTGGCAGTAACCCCACCAAAAGTTGGTAACTTACAAAACCTTGATTTTATAATGAAGATTTACCTTTAAAATTAAGTTTACTCCAAAACATGTTTTTGTAAACCTTGATTTTATAATGAAGATTTACCTTTAAAATTAAGTTTACTCCAAAACATGTTTTTGTAAGTTACCAAATTTTGGCAGTAACCCCACGATATATAATTGGATTATACTCTTATGCTATATTAGCTGATATTTATTACCAACTTGTTCATTCGAACCTATTTATTAAACGTCATATCATATTTCAAATTCAGAATTTACAATATCATCTTGCAACAATTTTTTCCTATATTTTTAGCATCTACTTTTTAATGTAAACAAAGTTTATGATGAAATTGGTCTGTAACCTATAAAGTGTCTCGGATTGATTGGATTGGCGAAGCTTAATGCCAAATCACTATTCTGATTAATCTTTATAACGAATTGGTGTAAATTATGAGTACCAAAAATTATGCTATAGATAAATTGAAGGTTTTTCTATCGCTTCGCTTGAGTAGAATTCAAATAAAAAAATAAATTACTCAATAAAAAATATACATGCAAACTACTAAAAAAAATATTTTTCAATAGAAATGTATGAACGCATAAAGGAAACAACTTTTAAAAATTACAGTATTATAGCTAAGATTATCTGTGACAATTTCACTTGATTAATTTTTTTGCTTTCTTATAAAATTGTTTATAAAATAAATAAAAACCAGTTTTTTTGCTTGAAATCGAACGTTTCTAGACTCCGTTTGTCAAGCGATTTTAATGCCTATTACCTAAGATATAAGGTATACCAAGAATATACACATTTTTGGCTTGTAGCTTCCTCTTAAAAGAATTCAGAATTTGACTGAACCACCACAATTTTGTATTCCCTTCTTGAATGAATTGAGTTTGTATACGGACAAAAATATTTATTAAATTATTATTTAGTACAGACGGCAATTTGACGGCCTCCATGGCTCTCTACTAGCAAGCTGGAGGTCACGGGTTCAAATCACAGCGTGCGCAATTAAATTTTACTTGATTAATTTGTATTATTTCACAATTTACTTATTTAAAATAATATTTAATAAATTTGCGGCACTATCCAGAGTGGAAGATACTCTCAGTATCTCCCTGGTGCTTGAAATGGCTTTGGCCGTGTTTAATGACTAGCCAGGTACATCCCCACCTTCCTATGCCATAGTCTTACTTTCTCCAGACAAAACAGCACAAACAAATGATTCATCTTAATAGTTTAAATCATGACTAATATAAATTCGCGCTATCTATGAAAGGGCAGATTATGGATTGTTTTGCTAGGTATGCCCTTAATAAAAACAATTTTTCTTAAATTACAACTCTTAAGTCACCCCTCGCCAAACTTAAAATCCACCTTGCCTCTTATAAATAAACGTTTCATACAAGTACTTGCTACCTTCAAAGCGGACCTAACTACTAAGGGCGGTTAAATGTTGAGTCTATACAATACGGAAAACACCGGTGTAAGAAAGGCGTTCTGTTGTGTGTCTAATTCCTTTGTACCTTTTATACCCTCCTACTTCTTAGGGAGGATATAAAGTTGTAAATAGATCGAATTTAGGGAGTCAGTTCACTCGACATAGATGATCCCAATCTATTTATCTATCTATACAAATAAAAACGTTCCTTTTTTAAATCTTAAATCTCCAAAAGTTCTTCACCGATTGCTTTTAAAATTTAAACACAAAATGTTGCATTCGAATATGCTTGTGTTTTTATATAAATTATAATTTATATAAGTGACGTGTGACAGGTAATTTTTTTTTAAACAAAGCTATATGTTAACTTGAAAGCAAAACGCGCTATTGTTTTTCTATAGGCTCAGTGGCGGGGTACAAGCCAGTGTCTTTATAAATTCGTTTGTGGGTGTTTTTTATCTGAAAGACAATTTTTCTGATTGACAAATATTACCTGTAAAAGTAATTATGATTAGAAGCTAACTTTACTATTAATTTCATCATCATTATTATATGTAATAGGTACTAGCGCAGACCTGTGAAGAAAGATTGATAGAAGAAACTTTTTTATTTCGATAAAAAAATAGCATAAGTCGGAACATCTGGATTTTTTTTGCAAAACTTCAATTGCGCCCTTGAGGTGATTTTGCACAAAAACTGCGCCATACAAATCATCCAAATATTAGTATTATTATAAATAAAGATGAGTTAAGCCATTTAAAGATTCTTTGTATTTCTGAATGATATTTTGAGTGAGCAAAAAGTATAAAATAAACATTAAAATCAAATGTAATTACAGAAAAACGCTACTTTCCTAGAAAAATAAAACAATCATATTGCAAGAGTGCAATCCTTGTGTGACCAATATTGGTGAGAATGGTATTGATTTTTCCATTACCATACTGCACTCCTGTAGCAAACCTGTACCTTGTACACCTTAAAAAAAACCATTATCTCCACACAGGAGTTCCTGAGGGAAATAATTTATTTTATCTTCCAATCCACTAAGTTTCTTGTTTTTTTTTCTGGGGTTCCTCAAGGGTCAATCCTGGGGTCTCTTCTCTTCTCTGTTTGCAATCATTACTATAATTGTTGGATTGACAATTATTACACGTTAGCTCAAAACCGCAGACCCTTGAAAAATCAAGGAAACTGTTTCTGTGTGTCGAGATTAACAATGATAATTTTAAACAAAATAAATATGGACAGATTTCAAATATAGAATGGCAATAATTTTCCTTTTTAAAAAAATATTATAGTGGGTACTTTATCGCTTTACTAAATTCTTGACACAATCAAAATATTACAAGAGGAAAATTATAAAACAGATTCTAGTAGAGTGACTAAAAATGTTGCTCATCAAAGCTGCTAACCCATATACCGTTCCCCTGCAAACATTTGATTATTTTCTACTCGGAGCGTTTTCATAACACTGTGTGAATCTTTTGCATATTTTTTACGCTAAGGATTTTCCGTCGAAATTCTCCACTGTATGGAAGGAATAATATGTTTTCTAGAAACTTCTTCCAACTTAGATCGAGTTTGTACCAAAAGCTTCAAATCAATCGTCATACTATAAATAGTCGTAAAGTCCACACGTGTGATGTTAAATTGTTTCCTGTGAACTCTTTATTAATGAACCAATTCTAAGTGGGAATGCAGTAAGCTTTTAAGTCAAGAAAATTCTTTCAAATATAATTATATATTTCAAAATACTCACAATAATCATCTCGCTCCTTTTACCCATCATTTAAGAGAAGAGTCTTTAATATGAAATTATTAAGCTGTGTCGTGCCACCACATTAATTCCGTAATTTGTCCGAGATAAAGAACGGCTCAACTCCCCAACAGCATCCCGTCATACATTATCTCGGATGTTTTATTTTATTTTATTATTATTTTCTCATCTGGTAGACTTAACACGAAGCCGTTTGGCATTGCTCCAAGATGTAAAAAAATCTCCACCATTATACGCGTCAAACGTTCAGATTTTACATGAAGATGTCAGCTCTGATTTGTCCTATATTTTGTCATATTTCAGTCAGGCAACCAATTCTTAGAATACAGGTGTGGGTAGTATTTTCACTTATGATTTACAAGATGTTTTTATGATTTTGAAAGCTTAAATTAAAGCTCGAGCGATTAGTCAGTAATATTTTACAAATTATTTAAAGTTTTGTTATTTCTCGATCTTTTTATATCTTGTTCTCGACCGTCGATATATATTGTATCGAATCTGTTCGAAAGAGAACACAGCGGAATATTTTAAATGTAAAAATTGAACTCTGCTTTTGCCACTACTGTTCTAATAAATGTAATATAACTAGTAATGGCGGGTGATATAGCAAATGTAAAATCAGGGATAATTTGTACAACGCCGTTTTTGTGAAAAATCACCTCAAGGGCAGTGTACAATTATGATTTCCTAAGCTCTAATTGTATTATTTACAAACAGATACAGAAAACATCAATTACCTGACTTATCATTTTTCTTAAAACTTCAGATAAACTCAATTTTATTAGAAAATTAAAGCTCGGAGATGACACAATCTTAAAAACACTGCACATTGTATTATTTTTCAGTTCCTATTTTATGCTCCATTACTCTTGATATATTATATCATTATTAGAAGGTTAGAGAAAAAAATATATTTGATATTATTGTAAATATTAATATTTTTACTGTTCACTTTTAGGACGGGAGAATTTTTACAAAATGACCTTAAAAAGTTTAAAATAGTTTGTCATTAAAATGGTCTTAAAAATGTTAAAATAACATTTGCAATATTTATTTACATTTTTTACGCATTTAGTTATTTACAATGTCGCGTTCTGTGAAGGTGATTTATTATTGACTAACTTTATCGATATGAACTAACCTACTAAGCATTTCGCCGTTTCCCATCAAGGGTAGGCAGACGCTTGATCACATCAGCCTTGCATTCCTTGCGGATCTCCACATTTCTCACGCGATCATACAAGGTTTTACACACATACGACTCAGGGATCTCTTTTCTACTTCCTCTTATATGATTGTCTGAAAAGATAAGTTTTATGTTTAGCGCTAAACTCTGTCGAGTCTGATCGCAAGCATATGTTTCTGTCACAACAATTTAACCTAGCTACACTAAATCCCATCCATACATAGCGCTATTAACCGAACGAGCACGTAAAATTCATTACGTTAGTGTCCAATGCCAGAACAGTTTGTTCAGTTGAGTTTGTTGATTTGAATTCGGCTTTATGGCGTATGGCAGAATCGCTTGCTATGGCGTCTTGTTGGTGACTCACGTTAGCTTTAGTCTCTTTTGTTGATAACAGATCGGTCGGCATGTCTAATGAAGCATTGTTCCCAGCCCAGATAACAGTCGTTCCTCTGCGAAATAAGAAGTAATGGCCAACGTTTAGGACTTGCTGGTAAGAAATAAACAAGCAATAAATAATATTTTAAATTGCAGTGTCCTTGCAGATTTGTACAACCAAATATTGGTGTTTAGTCACTAGATATCAGAAAACATCCATTGAGTCTCGGCAAAAACTGACAATCTGTTTGATAAGTTTCCCTATCTTGGCGGACGGATTGCGATCGTTCAGGAATGTCTTCGAATGAACGTGATGGCGGTGGGTTGCTGAAAATTATATTTAAAACACAATGTCTTGACAAATTGAATAACCAAATATTGGTCTGTATAAAATGTGCATCTTAACGGACGGATTTCAGTCATCAGATAGTATCTATATAAACGTCTAATGAAAACGCTGTGTTTGTTGTATCGGTGTTTGAATTGATGGTGCTCTGAAGAACAGGCATCATGGATTGTTTCTGAACCTTCGCGAGACACCACAAACTCGAGCCCTACGATCAGTACATGAGAATAGCTCGTATTTACGACTTGTTTTTGAGCTCCGCGTGAATCTCCACAAGACCCTGGCTACTCATTCCTATTGCTAAAAAGACACTTAGAGAAAACTCAGAACCTCATGTGTGGAATTATCTAAGTTAAAATCGGTTCACATCCCCTGTACTCCTAATTTATTATTATTATTATCTTTATTGAGACAACCTAGCTGTTGTGACTAACCAATACGTGTTTTGAATAGTCGTTTATTAAATTAGTTAACAGTCTGTGACCTCTGACAACTTCTGCACTTCCCAGCCTCCTACATTTGCTCTACCATATTTGGTCATTAATCTGCCAGGGCACTGGGCGCTATTAATAAATGCCCTGCCCTGTCCCCCACATCCTACCCCTCCTCTCTCGGGACTTCAATAAAGACCCCCTTGTTCTGCTGAACGTTCCGCTTTGTGTTTTTTTCACAACCGTTTAAGGTCATTCCGCAGCTTTGAGACGCAATGCTGTACGTATTATATTTAAATTTTAATGTTTGCCAATAAAATAAGCACATGTGGATTGTGTATACCGAAGAATGGCACTCTGGTTGAAATCTACTTCAGAAAGATTTCATGTAGTAATTATTTTTAATGTAGTTTTTAAACATTTTCTACCATTCCCTCCAAAAGGCCCGCCACGCAGATCGTATTCTGTGTTGAATTGAGTTCTTCTTCGTCTTCTAGTGTCCTCTCTTATCCGAGGTTGGCTATCATTAGGGATTTCTTCACCCTAAATAACTACTCCAGTGAAGATTCTTATCAGTCACGTTTCGATGTCTGTCCCATCAATCTTTACCTTTATCAGTATTTACTCTCGCAGTGTTACAACAAAAAGAGTTATTTTAAATTATTATTTTTATATTTGTTGTGAATGGTTCTTGATAATAAAAATCTTTTTTCACAAAAAAACATTGTGTCTTTGTTTAGACTAGTAGTTAGTATAGGACAGTCAGAAGACTAATGTTAGTCCTCTTATGCTCTCAAAATGTCTGTTGATCTAAACCTAACTGCGAGATCACCTCGGTTCTGAAACTGGAGGGGCGAACCTATGCTCCATGAGCTACTAGCACAAGAGGCATCTACGCTACATTAGTCATCTTATTACAGGGTATTTTTAGGATGCGTATATTTATTCACACAAGTTTCTTTTTTCCGTGTAAATGCCTGGTTTAAAGTCTAGTTTTCCATGCCATACAGAAAAATAAAGAAAACAACAACAAACCATTCCGATTCTTAAGTTTAGTTTTTATTTCAAAATGTTTCGTTTATGTAATGAATGCAATTATAACCACATCAATGGTTTATGGGGTGAGGTTTGTCCGTGTCTTGGCGGCGAATACATCTATCCACCAGCTGTGTGGCGGGCTGGATCGGGAGAGGCCGGTTGGGGGAGACCCTTTGAAGTCTCCAGCCTGACTCTCGACCCATCGCCTTGTACCGCAGTGGAAGAGATGGATTTACACGTCTGCCACTCTTGGACATAATGAACCCCAGATTCCTACCCACCCCACATATATATTTTCCTTCCCAGAACCTCCTTTCCTTCTTTTCCTTAAAATACCCTCCGCAAAGATGTTTTAGACGCTGATGGAAATGATATTCCTCAGAGCCTCCTGTGAGAAGCCAATGTAAAAAATGTAACCCTCACTTCTTGAGATGGATTCCATTTATAAATAAGCCCAAAAGTAAAGTATTTATTTTACGAATGCCCTTAAAGATTTTATTCCAGTTTTCTTCTTGTATTCAAATCAAAACCGTTAGTTCTAACAAACTCCTAGCTTCTACTGACATGTTTGACACAAAGGTGTTGGTTGAACAATCTTCCCAGCTAACTGTTATCGAATTAGATCCAAAACCAATATACACCGAACAGGAGTCAGAATCAATAATTCTGTCCACCAGTGCAAACATGGACAGACATTAAAATAACTTGTCAACTCATTCTTCGTACATCACCGCGGATAAGAATTCGGATTGATAAAGGGATAGATAGATGTAAACGGATGTGAGCCTCACGCGGTGATGTCATATCCGAGAAAAAATTCCCTAGATCCAGGGAAAAATTAATGTAGAAATTTTTTGATCCTGGAAAAACTCGACGATTTTATTTTGTGCTACTACATTGCCGTGAGAAAAAATCTGTTGTTATGCAAATTACGTTTGGTAGTAGATTTTATATACCTCTGAAGGAACACCCAGCAAGTACCTCAAAATCAACCCCTCCCCCACCCCCCACTATATAAATAAAATAAAATAAAAAAAATTTAACTTACATTCCGTTTTATTATAAACTAGCGGAAGTTTTTTTATCGTATACTACCTATCTCCGGCTTTGGCCGGGCTTTACGCTGAGTTTATCGAAATCGGATGTAGACAATAATTTTCCTCTTCATAAGGTGTGAGAAAAGGGAGTGGGGATGGTTTTTGTGACAGTCACCTTCATCTAAGTTTGAAGGTAAAGTGTGCAAAATTTCATCAATCTCGTATTTAGTACCACACCGTCCGCCGCAGACACTATTCTTGATTCAAATTAACATTTATTGCAGAGAAATACAGAGTATAAAGGTTACATCCTATTTCTTCCAGCTAACCCAACAAATACACATTATATTACATAACCCAACAATTACATGTTAACAAATATATATATAAATTAAAAATTAAAAAACAGACGATTTAGCATTGGTAGTGTCTAATTTGGCATTTTTAATGCATTTATAGTATATGTTAAATTGTATATTTCTCCATTTTGGTGCACATAATCCAATAATAATAATGCACATAATCCCTCACCAAACACAAGAGAATTGTCTCTTTATGGTGAGGAAAGGCTACTTTAATTTCTATTGTTTTATATCTTGTATACTTATTTATGTAAAAAAATATTTTTTCATATATATTAAAACAAAAAAATAAAAAAATAAAAAAAAATATAATAAATATAATATTATCTGGTAGGTATCGAAAATGTACGGGTACCCCATTATTTATTTATTTTTTCTTTTATTTTATAGATTTTTAAACATTACAATTTGCAACTACCATACTAGGCCCGTGTTATGGTAGCCATACAAATGATACAATGTGAAAAAATAGTAAAAACTGTTAAAATAATAAAAAAAGGTAAAGATACTGTATATATATTTTTAAATTAATTTTTTGAAATAGTTTTAGGAAGTCTTCAGAAATTTTTTAAAGAATTGTCGCCCCCTTTAAAATATCCAACGGAAAAAAATAAAGACAAGCCAGCAGTAATTTCTACCATTTTGCAACTGAGAATCTTGGAAATTTTTACTCTTGGAAAAAGTTACTTGTTCATTTTTTGTTTCATATTTAACTGGCAACATTGTCCTCTGATATGTGATAGTGGAACACGGACGTTCCATCACACTTCCAACTGTCAAAATAATATATATATATATACGTATCGGTTATCTTTTGGTACGATAGCTAGTCCGATATTGCTTCTGACTATGACACAATTGCGGCCCTACGTGGGCAGGATTACACGTGCGAGGTTGTACACGATAAATAATAATGATAATAAAAATAAATATGTCAAAAGTAGATTAATGCCAACGTTCTCGGTGGATGTTTGCTCAAGTTTACCTAGATGTAGATACCGGAATCTGGGATATCGACAGTAAATAATAATAATATTTGGATGATTTGTATAGCGCCGTTTTTGTGAAAAATCACCCCCGGGGCGCTGTACATATATATTATATATTTCTTCAATGCTATCTATCTTAGTACTAACCATAGACTATGCAAACTATTAGTAACTTATGTCTAAGAGATTGCATCTGAACCAATGAACGTGATGCTGCATTAGAATGTACTTATATTATTATTTATTTAACATTTTTTGTATAACTGGACAACTGGTACTTCTTACATAAATTGTATATAAGAGAATAGAAATGAATAAATAAAACAATCATTTTAATGTTATTACATATTACATTTCCCTAATACATGTTTTTTCTCTTGTTCACAGGTATGTACCAGATAAATTAAACAGATTAGTAGACTATCTCTCAGGATCTAACTCAAGCTGTAATCGGATACAGGTATTTCTGTATTTCCACTAATTAAACTGATGCATCTGTTCGCTAATTTAAAACATGATGGAAAATGATCAGTTTTATCCGATCTTTGAACGTCGCTATTGAACATGATTTATATTGTATCGTTTAATCGATTGGTAAGGATACACACTATCAAACAATAAGTGTTATTTGTTTTTAATGATAAAATAATGTTTATAAGACAAGGTTTTTTTATGCATAGCAAAAAGGATAACAAATTATTATAAGCAATAATTAGTCGCTTGAAATATCCATACAAATTGAAAATATAACCAAACTAACTAACCATCACGCCGTTTCCCCGCAGGGGTAGGCAGAGAGGACGGACCGCCAAACAACTCGGTCTTGCCTCATTCACATTCATACATACTCTTCTATTGTTCTGACTCTTGACATGGCCCGACTCAAGTATCTGATTCACTTGGTCGTGCCATGTCTTCCTCGGGCGTCCCCGACTTCTGCTACCATTCACATTTGCATCGTATATTCTCCTTACACTGCTTTCTTCGCACATTCGCTCTACATGCCCAAACCATCTGAGCGTCCCTTTCTTGATCTTACTTATTACGCTCACATTAGCCTTACACTCTTTGCGGATCTCCACATTCCTCACACGATCATACATGGTTTTACCACACATACGCCTCAGGGATCTCATTTCAACAGCATTCAATCTACTGTCATCCTTTCTTTGCCAGTTCCCTGCCTCACTTCCATACATCAGGGTAGGTACCAGCACTCCATTGTGGACTGCTAACTTCGCTTCTTTGGACAATTTTTTGTTAGCGCCAACTGCGTTCAGTCCTCCATTAATGGAGTTACCTTCATTTGCATTTACTCTTCTTTCAATATATCTGTCAGCCTTCCAATCTCTCGTAAACATGCTTCCTAAATACACAAACTCATCCACCTGCTCCAAGTATTCCTCATTCACAACTATATTGCACACTGTTTTCGTACTCTCTCTTTCAAACACCATTACTTTAGACTTACTTACATTCATCATTAACTCATTATTCATGCATACTTCATTCATCCTAGACACGAGAGACTAAAAATATAATAAGCAGTAATTACTGATTGAAGTACTAGTACATATTGAATTATTTGGCATGTTGGATATAAGCCGACGTAGCTCAGAGGTCTCAGAGCACCTGACCGGACATCAGAAGGTGCGGATTCAATTCCCGTCGGCGGCATTTATTTTTACTCTGGATATATTTTCGATTTGTATGTATATTTCAAGCGACTAATTATTGCTTATAATAATTTGATAAACAATAAGTGATTCAAAATAAGCTAAATTCTTTGTAATCTTGTAGTCCCAACCGTCTGTAGCCAGTGAGACTATGGCATCTCCAATTGGGGTGTGTTGTGAGGCTGAAAGTATCTGGGAGGGGGAGGAGATGAGGGAGATGAAGGTGGGGAGTTTCTCGCTATTCAGATCTGTTCACCAAACATGGCCCAAGCCGTTTCAAGCCACGTTTCAATTCTGACTAAATCGTCTTTTAACCAGGGCGAAACTGAGAGTGTCTTCCGCTCTGGAACGTGCCGCAAGTATATTGTATATTATTTTAAATTAATGAACTATGAAATTACACAAATTCATTAAATAAAAAATTTTTGCACACGCCGGCTTCTGAACCCGCGACTGTGGGAGAATTCTTGATTTGCCTATCAATTTGGTAGTTTTCCTGTACTTCTACTCTTGTTATCAATTTTGTTTATTTTCATAGATTCCGAAATCAATTTACTTTTTCCTAAAATGTTAACCGGCTTAGTACATTTTCAAATCTGTTTCAGATATCATTCTTCTTATTGTCAATATTATTTTAAAGCTCCATAGCTTATAGTGCAAATGTCAATGATACTGGAGAATAGTTGCATTGGCCTCGTAAAAAATAAAAAACTTGCAAGTTTCATGACGCCAGTGCTCACTTTTCCTAATTGTTAGTGTTACAGTTGACAAAATTCTGTGATTTGAACCTCTATAACTCTACTTTCAAACCAGATTTTTTAAATATGATGACGGTTTTAGATTCCACTTTCCTGTTGTTTTTCGTTCGTCCTATCGTTTTTCTATTAACTAACTATCACGCCGTTTCCCCGCAAGGGTAGGCAGAGAGAACGGACCGCCAAACAACTCGGTCTTGGCACACAATTTTTGCCTCACTTACATTCATACATCGTCTCATGCATGCTATTTTATTAAGCGTTGTCTTTTCATTTAAAAGTTTACCATATACGCTTCTGTATTATTTTAATTTATGTGCGTTCAATATTTTAATATATTTATTTATTTTCAAAAACAACATTTCATTATACGTTCAAAAACGGCGAATGTATTTGGAATTGAATGTCAAGCGGAAATATTTGATTTCGTATTATTATTTTTTTTAGGCACACTTTCTCGATCTCTCAGTATCTCCCCTTAAACTAGAACCACCTCATATCATCTCTTTCCCCTCATCATTCTCCAAAGTTCATTCTTAAATCCTTATCTTGCATGTAACCAGTTTCTTGTGGCTTATCGTTACCCGAACACATCACCTGCACCTCGACTAATCTCAAGGTGTTGACATGGTACTTACTATGAATATTATCGCCGTGTTAATAACAGTCTGATTTTATACATGATCTTATGCTGCGTATAGACATGAAAATAATGCCCCAGACGAACCACGGTGCGAATCATTCACATTCGTGTAAACTCCTTTCTTTTATAAGCAATAAATTAAAAATATCTCCCGAGTAAAAATAAATGCCACCACCAATTGAACCCGCGCCTTCTGATGTCCGGTCAGACGCTCTCTCAGACCACTGAGCCACCTTGGCTTATTTACAACCCGCCAAATAATTCAATACGTACTAGTACTTCAATCAACAATTACTGCTTATTATATTTTTTCCACCTGTAAACATCCAACTTTATTTTTGTAGGAAAGGCTTTGTTAGTGCTAAATTTCCCACTAGATGGCGTCGAGACATATTATATCTACATTTGTTGGTGAAATATTTTGACTTGTCAAATATTATTATTTTTTTAATGATAAACTTATGTTTATAAGACAAGGTTTTTATGCATAGCACAAAAGATAATTATTGCTTATGATAATTTATTTCCTTTGTGCTATGCATAAAAACCTCTTCTTTTAAACTAAAAAAATAACTCCTTTGTTTTGTTTATGTATTACATTATAATTTATTAGTAAGAAACTACTTACATTATGCAAATATAGAATATCCATAGTTTAAAGTTAATTAATAAATACTTAATCCTCTACAATATCGCGTATTCATCAAACAAGGTCAAATCACAATGACATAAAACCTATTCCAGGTCATAAAATCAAATTCGGACAAAGAAATTATATTTATTTTGCGACGAAACACCACAACATCCTTCCTCCTGATATAAAGCGAATAGAAAATTTGAATGATTACAAATCAAGAATAAAAATCTGTCTGAAAGAAATTAATGAAAAAACATAGTTACGGGGAATTTGGGAAATTTTTTTCTAATGTTGATCCATGTGGGCAAATAAAATTAATTCACACCGCGGGACCGAAGAATATACAGTCATAAATCCGCAACAAAAAGGGTTACAAGAGTTTTTCGTGCGTCGTCGTGTAGATCTTGAAGCGCTCTAAAAAGTAAGACGAGCAGCAAAAAACGTCAATGATGTGATGAACGAAAAACGTTTTCACGCACGGACGTAATTCTCATCATTTTACTATCAATTATTGCAATATACAGATATAAAACGTCTCAATTCGGTTTGTCGTGTTGTTCTTGACGGTATATTATTTTGTTATTAAATTAGTAAGCTCTTTCTTCTTACATTCGCTCTATATCGCCTGACTGTGACTATTCTAGTAAATTCATCTAGATTGTTTTACCTTATTTTTCGTGTCGTTTTTTTCTACCACACATTCTAATTCCCTATATACACCTCTTCAATTCTAAATTCTTTTGTTCTCTTGCATTCTCTTGCATTCTTTTTTTTGGCCCTCCCTCTTTCAGTTGAAGAGTAACCCGCACCCGAGACTACGTTCAACGTCTTGTAAAATGTCTTGTCTTTGCTCTGTTAACCTAATATTTGTTCCGAGTTACGGTCCCACCACTGTTCAAATATTTCACTTGCCCGGCCGCATTCCAGATTTGTCCTTCCTGAATTTTAGAGAATTTAGTTCACGAGTGACCAGTGTCTAGTATAGGAGTATAGGGATGCGCAGACGCGGTCCGCGAACGAATACGTAGACCCCCTGCCTGCCGAATATTGAATTTTCCTAAAACTATTAACGTCCCATGTGATAATCATTTATTTTTTTGGTAAAAATATTCCCTTCCCTTGCCTGCCCAACAACCGGTGGCGGTATACAGGGGCACCCTTATGAGGTATTGTCACATGATATCCGATTCTTCAACGTTCCATTTCCATAGTCAAAATGTGCTCAAACTTAGTTTTGAAGTCTGTGTGAAGTGCATTTAAATGTTGAACGTCATTATTACCCTGGACATTTTTCAAAAACAAGTTGGGGAACTAGGAAAATTCGCGGTTTCTAATGTGCAATGTTTTGCTTGAATATATTAATTCTGACTAGAAAAGGAACGTAGATTCTATTTATATACCTCAATTAACAACTTTACGAAATATAAAAATACAAATATCAAATAAGTCATTTCTCAGTCTATTATATTTGTGTTAGGTCTATTGTGTCATTTACGGAACTCCTAAATGTTGACTTGAGGTAAATGGGGGTCCGCTCGTATGTACCCCCATTTGAATCTCGTGGACCCCGAAATTTTTTTCTCGCTGACATAGACCCCCAGCATGCCGATATCGACCCCTGGGGGTCCATATAGACCACTTTGGGAACCTCTGATCTAAAGCATATTTTTGGTATTCATAATGTACACCAATTCGTTATAAATATTATTCAAAATAGTGATTTGGCGTTAAGCTTCGACTTAACACACTTAGATATTCTTTATTATATGAGTTAACAGTACATATGTAAATTTCTCGTGTATTAATTCCTCTAAGCAATTCTCTAAGCAAAGTATAATTTTGGCTAATTTATTATGGATCTTTTCAAATTATGGGTAATCCGGATTAAAAAATGGGTGTAAGGCCTTTACGAATGAATTAACAGGTTTCCTGATAAACTTTTAGTAAAAAAATTATTCATCACTTTTTATTACTTTATTTCATGGAACCTACAGAAAGCTACTTTGTGACTGACTCCTCTCTCAGCGGCAGCACAATATCAACCATTCTCTGTCATATAAACGTGTTCCAATCGTTTTTTCGCGCACTTTCAGCAATGTCAGATTTAATTTCAAAAATCAAATGTGACTAAGTTAAGGTTATTACTTTTAAGCAATTTGCACTGAAATTGGCTTCCAGTTTTATTGCCTAAAATGCCACAAACCGGTTTCGCGTTAACGACATCGATAAACCAAGTGTTTTTATGAATTGTCGAGGCGAAAGGACATTGAAAGGTGCTTGGCGCGAACGGTGTTGGATTTTTAATTTTCAAAAAGTAATGTTTTTAATAAATTATTGCGGGAATTAATGTGCTTTTTATAATCGTAAGGATTGTTGCAGCAAATTTTTAATGGCGCCTTTATCGTCAAAGGAATTTTTTACACTAACGCTACACAGGAGGCCTTGAGGAAAATAATTTCCCAGAGGGTCTATGTCATCTTTGGAGATATGGTGTGTAGAGTATTTTTAAGGGAAGGAAGGAGAGTAATACATTTATACAAAGATTTATCTTATTACTAACTATAGACTTCTTCTTCTTTCGTATGGTGGGGGTTCAGAGGGGGACATCTAGGTCTGCGAGCCATTCTAGGGCCTCAGGCTTCGCCATGTGAACCTCATCAATCCCGCCGGGGATTGAATGGAGCGGGCATTCGTTGACCACATGTTCGGTGGTCTGCACCGCACCACATTCACACATCGCCGACTCTTTAAGGCCCCATCTGTGCATCATGTGGGGACAGCGGCTATGGGAGCACCTTAAGCTATTGATGGCGGACCAGGTTTTGCGAGGCAATGAGAACCCAGGCTGTCTCTCGGTGGGGTCCTGTATGAGATTAGCATTTTCCACGTTGGCCGTTTTCCACTCAAGTTTCCACCTATCTTCTGGGGTGAGAGGTAATCGGAGGAGTCTCTCTCTTTCCGCCCAGAAGAGCTTTCGGGACTACAAGCGGCATGCCGGGTGGGAGACGACATCTTCGTGGTATTGCGCTTTTTTGCAGCGCCTTCTTGTATTCCCTCAGTGTTGCAATTTCTCGCCTGATGTTGGGCGGGGTTATGTTTGCAAGTATGAGGAGCCAAGGGAGAGGAGTAGATTTTCAATTCCCGCTGATGGTTCGCATTGTGGCATTAAGCTGAACGTCTATCATGGAAATGTGGGCGCTTCTAGCCCATACTGGAGCACAGTATTCAGCCGTTGAGAAAACCAGGGCAATGGATGCTGTTCTGAGCGTGTTTGCGTCACATCCCCAGCTAGTTCCAGCTAGCTTATTAACTAAGTTAAGCCTTGTCCTAGTTTTTTTACCCACTGTTTCCATGTGTTGCCGGTAGTTCAAGCTCCTGTCCAAAGTAACTCCAAGATGCGGGGATGGGGGTCATGGTAAATATTTTTTCCATCAAACTGAACTGAACACATAGTTTGGCATTCGCTTGTGAATATAGACTCAACAAACTATTATCAACTATAGCTAACGGATTGCATCCTCCGGTTCGTCGAGCACTAATACAAAACTACGTGTACAATGCATTTGACTAACGAACGTGATGCTGCATTAGAATGTACATATATTATTATTTACCACTTGGTAGTGCCATGTCTTCTTTGGGCGTCCCCGACTTCCTCCGTTCACCTTCGCGTCATATATTCCTTTCACTCCTTTCTTTATTGATCCATTCTACTTGCTAAAGGCATCCCTTTCATTACGTTTCCATCTGACTTGCATTCTTTCCGAATATCCGCATTTTTACCACGGTTATAATTGGTTTTATCATACATCTGGCATCTCATTTATACAAAATTCAATTTTCTTTAATCCTTCCTACGTCAGTTCCATGCCTCACTGCCGTACATCAGGGTTGGTATCAGCTCATTGTGGTCTGCTAGCTTCGCTTCTTTGGTCATTTTTTTTACCAACGCCAACCCCGTTTAGTCCTCTATTAATAAAGTTTCCTGCATTATTCCTTCTTTCTGTAGTTTTTATTATCTTTGTCAACAGCAAATATTTCTACTAACCTGATTTAACAATGGTTTTTAGTTATTTTCAAGAACAACGTCTTTCGGGTGAAACTTTACCAAAACGATATAATTTATTATTAAAAATACTATTTTCTCACTATAATTTAACTCCATTTAATGAGCTGAGCAACTTGGATTTGCTTTGAATTTAAGTCTAATTTTCAAAATTAAAACTAACTGTGGGAACAAATCCGACAAACGATAAAGTACCTACCTTCCTACCAAAATGATTAATTTGAATTCTTTAATTAATAATTTTATATTTGAAATGTGTATTTCTTTTGTTAAAATTTTTGTCAGTTGTAATTTTTCAAATTTACTAACGGTTTTCATTCGATAGGTAAATTTCTGACCTTTAAAATTGGCAGTGTTTGTTCTTGAGGTGATATTTCACAAAAGCGGCGCTATACAAATTGTCCAATAAATAAATTAAAAATAAATAATTATTCAAAAATCGTATAATTATAATATCCCGTGATTTTTCACCAGTCTGCGCTAGTATTTTAATAATAATGTTTATCGTGATCTAAACAAGAAAATGTCGTGTTATCAGGATGGCTTGTGATTAGGTGGGATATCATTGATTTTTTGTATGTATAGTGTCATCGTTGAAAACACTGATTTACGACAAATTTCATCAAATTTCCTTCACAATGCGGTATCTGTTATGAAAAAAACACATATCTGATAATCGTTATGTGCTCAGATAAGATAAAGCATTAATATTTGACGCGCATGCGCGAGTTTCTTTTAATAAATATATTTTTCGCAAACATCTGTAACCTTCAACGTTCTTCCTTCTTCCTCTGGGAGATTGTAAAATCATCGGACCTTCATATGACATGCTGCCCAAAGTGGTGCTTACTGTGAAAGTCCACCATTCAGAATCGAAATGTTGCATCTAATCACTTGTTTAGTGACCAGAGCTGTATAGTTAGGTGCTTCTTAACCTTCCTCTTCCCATCTTCTTCCCTTCCCATTAAGGATTCCATAGCCGCATTGGCATTTTTTTGTGAGTCCCAACTGCTCCTAACCATCCGAAGCCAGTGAGACTATAGTATCCTCAATTAGGGTATGTTGTGAGGCGTATGGGTGTGGAGAGGGTCAGGATATGAGGAAGGTGGGAAAGTACTTGGCTATTCAGACCTGGTCACTAAACACGGCGAAAGCCATTTCAAGCAACGTTTCGATTCTGAATGGCGGTTTTAAACCAGGGCGATAGAGGCTTTTCAACAATAACTCTTGGGTTTTCCGAGCCCCAGATGCGACAATTTTGCTTGTTGACGAAGCCACCGAGGTGGAAATGGGCCTCATCACTCAAGATGATTTGCATTTAATTCACTCAAGTGAATTTTAATAATTTCAATGCGTTGTTGAAGCGTGTATCGTTCCATTTTTATTTATGGCGTAGTTTCTACTTGTCACATGTCAAAAAATGACAGCTTCAAAAGTAACATCTACCGAAATAGCGGGCTATTCAAAATAACACCTCTTATTGGAAAACCCTGTAATATTTGGTTGCTTTATTAACGCCTTAAAAATCACCTCGAGGACGCTGTACAAATAATAAATATACAACTTACGTCTTACAACTGAGAGTCTTACAACTGAGAGTCTTACTTATAACTAGTGACTTCAGACTACATATAAGACAAGATGACTTGTAACTAGTTTTAAGTCAGTTTAGTTTACATCTATGACATATATGTAGTGACTTAACTTTAAGTCAGAAACCATTCACTTTCACAGTCACGACATTTAAAATAACTAAATGTGTAAAAGACTATTTATAATTTCGCATCTGATCCTAAGCAGAATGTTTAAGATTTTTAAGGCCATTTAATAGTAAGTAATAGAAAAAAAATAAAAATGAAATCAAAGTAATATAAAAAAAAACGTAAATGAGGAGATATGAAACCTTAAATATTCTCGACCATTTTCTCGTCTGAAAACGTGTTTTAATTTTCCATCGTTGACAGTTGGTGAAGAACTTTTCCTCCGTCCCGTCTTGGGCTCGAACATTGCTGCGACCGAAGTCATTCTACTCGAACAACGAATGGTTTGACCCACTCGTTGTTCGAGTGGAACGTCTTTGGCGTATGTAAGTATGTACCTTCGACGAAACTCAGGAATAAGAATGTCGATCAATGTATGTACTTTTGACGGCGATTGCGAGCGGCCTGGATTGGAGACTTGATTCCCTGTTTCCTCACCAGCACATACGTAGAACAGAGTGGTGAGTGGAGAACGGATTGCGCGAAGCACACGCGGCCGGCATTTCCGTCGCGCACTCCTATTTTAGGACTGCGGCTTGCGTCTGCGCATGTACCATAAGTTCACCGTACATCTCCATACAAAGGTGACCATTTTTACTTTTGTAAATCAGGACAGTATCTGAAAGAAAAAAAAACATTTGTTAGGGTTTCTTAATTTATTTAGAGACAAAAAACTTCAAGTGGATACATGAACTAAAAATATATTTGATTGAAACATTAATGTCAATACAAATTCGTTTGTAAACTTTCTCATCCACTCGAGCAATTTTAGACTTATCATGCCAAGTTTTCAAAAACGCTTTTAGTAATCGCTTGCCCTTTTATAGATTGTGCCAAATTTATAAAACCTAAGAATATGATATTAACGGTGAAATTAGGTGGATTCGTCGGCTTTATATCGCAGTAAGCAGTTTAATGCGTTTTTATGTTAATATTTTGAGTAACGGTATTAATTAAATAATATGTTAAAATTATATATATATAATTATATATATATATGTAATTCGCTCGAGTGAACCGTGCATATTTTTGTAGGTGTTCACCAATTCTGAATCGACAATATATCGCTAGTAGTTCGCTTGAAAATGGGTGGTGTAATTTTTGGGAATATATTTTTAGACCTTTTTGTAACCAGTACTGTTCTGGAAAACCAGTACCAATGGTCACCTTACCGTGCATACATCCACAGATGAGATGAAGATTAAAAATATATAAGTTTGCAGCATCCGTTATGCAGTTTTCACGGTTCTCGGTTTTGTGACTTGTAGTTGACGTTTTGATTCATATCGCGATGCAAACCAATCTTCATGCGATAATTACATCAAACGAAAGATTTTTGTCATCATTTAATAATTTAATAATCACAAAATTTCTATCGTTGCATTACTTATCACTTATCATTTATTAGCCTCAAATATAGTATTTGAGAATGCTCAGTAGGTGCCTATTCAACCTTTTTTTTCAATATCTATTTTGGCTTTGATAATTGGAAATTTAATAGTTTCTAACATAAACCATTTCAAAGAAAAGCATTAGATATCTAAAACTAATTTTTGTATGGTATCAGGCCTATAAAAACTGATTTAAAGTTCGAAATCTCCTACCTATGAACCGCTTTTCGGTTATGGTTTTATTGTATAAGGTGGAAAATGAAGTTCTTAAGAAAATTATCGAAAAAACATTTAAATGTTTGTGCCTGAACTCCACAAAATAAAATTAAATACACATTTTACCGATGTTTTTTTCTTGCATAAATCAAATCTGGCGGCCTGTGTTAATCGTAAATTTAAACCTTATCGCTATCTACGTAAGGAGAGTTATTGTTTGCGGCCCGATTCCAAATATTACACCACAATAATTGGATAATTATTATAGCGCCGATTTGTGAAAAATCAAATGTGATTTCTTATGCTCTATCTAATTGAATTATTTACAAACAGATACAGAAAACACTAACTTACCTGGGTCACCTCAGATAAATACACTTTTATTGATGTTAATTTTAACTTTTATTAAGTTTTTTTCTTGGAGCAGATATGACAATAAAAACACCGGACATGTGGATTTACATAAGAAATCGTAGACAGGAGAAATCTCAGTCAAATGAAGCGTAAAGCCACACGCAGGCTAGAATAATAAATATTAAAATCTAACAGTAAAACGACTACTCTAATTTTATTTTTTGTAAATTATTATCCACATGTTTTTGTTCCCCTTTAAACTCCGTTGATTGTGTTTCTTCCAAAATAACCACCGAAGTTTCAAATGACTGAGCGTAGAGAATCCTGTTTTAACTCAACCGTTTGTCCGCATCTGTTTGTACGTTCCGTATCAAGATGGCGGTCGATTTAATGTTTAAAAAAAAAAATATGAAATCGTCGTGTATATTTGAACTATCTTAATATAATTTTTTCAGTATTATGATATGAAAGTTTGAAAAAAATAATTGTCATTGAGATAATGCCGTTTCTTTTGAGAAATTTTATAATTCCTTATTTGAAATTATAAAAATTTACACAATGTAATATATGGATTATAATTAAGTAGGTAGGTATTTTACGTATCTACAAATCTAATGTTTTCAGAGGAAATTTTTGGTTTTCTTTTTTTAAATTAGAGAAAATTAAAAACATACTTTTTGAACGCGAGGTCTACTATTAACAGAACTGTAAGTTATTTCCTTAAGGCGGAGCTTTGCTAAATCACTATTTTGATTAATCTTTATAACGAATTGGTGTACATTATGAATACCAAAAAATATACTTTAGATAAATTGAAGGTTTTCCTATCGTTTCGCTTGATTAATACCAATAAAAAAATAAATTACGCAATAATAAAAGTTAAACTAGTAAAAAATATTTTTTTTCAATAAAAATGTATGAACGCGTAAAGGAAACAACTTTAAAAAATACAGTACTATAGCTAAGATTATCTGTGACAGTTTCACTTGATTAACTTTTTTGATTTCTTATAAAATTATTTACAAAATAAATAAAAACCAGTTTTGTGCTTGAAATTGAACGTTTCTAGACTCCATTTGTCAAGCGATTTTAATGCATTTTACCTACAATATAAGATATACCAAGAATATACAATTTTTTGGCTTGTAGCTTCCTCTTAACAACTGACGCTGATGCTTTTTGTTCACTGTAAAACGACAACCATATAATTTTTTTTCTCTCTAGAACGACTTATTCATAAAAATGTTTTCAAAATTCTCTACTTTTCGTGTATTTTATAATATTATGTAATTTATAGTTATAAAGAAGTAAATCTCAAGTCTCACTCAAGACATAGTTATAATAACTGCATTATAATATTGCATGTTGCATCGGTTCTCGTTCCCAAACCTGTTTCATGTTTAGAATGCATTCTCATCCATGTCCGAATCATGAATCAGTTTTGTTTGCTAATTGCATCCAATTAACTGGACCTCTCCTTGTTTCAACACAAATTATTGCATGTGCATCTTTACTCATATCCGGCTTTTAACCCATTTTGTTTAAATAACTGCTACTTCTTTTGTTAACATGCAAGTTAAATCTTATCTAGGTTATTGGTTATTATTCATTATTATGGCTTTTTATTAATCCTCGATCAGATATTAGCTTCAATATTATGTTCATAGATCAAAATAAATTTGTGTAAGTACAACATTAATAGTATAAAAAAAATGACGCCACTAAGTGAATATGCGATTATTGAAGAAGTCAATATTGTGTATTTATTTTTTTGCATTTCATTAGGTATGCATATTTGTTATAAGTGAGCTGCAATTTCCACCAACATACCCGTTTGTTTTAATACTAACTTCAGTTATGACTCCGTTTCACTCTAGAATTTTGGCTTTGAATTTAAGTCACATCATTTTCAAAATTGGAAGTGTTTGTTTGGAGAATTCAGACAAGCGATGAAGTATGTCTACTAATAATATATATTTTTTTAATTCCAATTTTTCAAAGTTGGAACAGATTTGTTGAGAATTTAGACTCAAAATTTTAACCTGTGAAACGGGAGCCCATAGATGTCAATAAATACAAAATAATAATAAACGTACAAACGTGAACCTGCTGACAGGAACAAAATACCAGGAGAAATATGATTGGGTATTTCCAATTGATTATCATGACTAGTTAGTACAAACAAATATTGCTTAGTGATAGTAGTTAAAAATCACAAAACGAGAAAACTATTTATATTAAAAAAAGTTTATTTTTAAAATTTGTGTTGTGTGCCCTGGTATCATAAATACTAAAAAAGCGTGTTTTTAATGTTACCTACGAGTATATCTTTCGATGCACAGTGGTAGGTCAGGAGAGGTCACGGTTTCTTAATCAAAATCTACCGTTGGAAAATACATGCAGAATTTATAAATAAGCTTATTTGAAAATTTGGCACTACGTGTAGATTGTTTTTATCTATAATTCCTTCATGGAAATCCATGATAGTGCAACTAAATTACTCTCAGTCAAGTTGGTGACATCGAGGTCATACGATTGAGCATTTTTTAACGTTTGAGATGAAAGAACAAAAGCAAGACGTGGTACATTTTGTTTACGTAACTATTAAGAATAATAACTAACTAACTAACCATCACGCCGTTTCCCCGCAGGGGTAGGCAGAGAGGACGGACCGCCAAACAACTCAGTCTTGGCACACACTCCTTGCCTCATTCACATTCATACATCGTCTCATACATACTCTTCTATTGTTCTGACTCTTGACATGGCCCGACTCAAGTATCTGATTCACTTGGTCGTGCCATGTCTTCCTCGGGCGTCCCCGACTTCTGCTATCATTCACATTTGCATCGTATATTCTCCTTACACTCCTTTCTTCGCTCATTCGCTCTACATGCCCAAACCATCTAAGCGTCCCTTTCTTAATCTTACTCATAACGCTTACATCAGCCTTGCACTCTTTGCGGATATCCACATTCCTCACACGATCATACATGGTTTTACCACACATACGCCTCAGCGATCTCATTTCTACACTATTCAATCTACTTTCATCCTTTCTTTGCCAGTTCCATGCTTCACTTCCATACATCAGGGTAGGTACCAGCACTCCATTGTGGACTAATAAGAATAATAAAATGGCATTTATATAGCGCAGCTTAGTGTCATTCCACTTCAAGTGCGCTTTACCATAACAAACTTAAAAACGGTAATTTAGTATTAGTGGTCATGTTATACCCAATACATATCTAATATTATAACACTAAATATACTGTTTATGTTTATTGTGTTTATATGTTATACAAAATTATGACAAAACTTAGAATAGCAATAACAGCAGGACAGGACAAAACAATAATATTAAAACTAAAAACATAATATAAAACAGGAGGCAGTTTGTGCTCAGAAATGAGAATCTTCTGAGCAGACTTTTTAAAGGTACAAGAAGGCAACCGAAACCAAACAATTACCTGAAGTTTTAGAATAAAGCTTATTATAAAATATCGAAATTTAACACATGTTCCTGCATTCCTCCACCGAATTACCTGTTCCTGTCTGACAGTGTGGAGTACCTGCATTCGTGACATTGCAACAACTGTTAACCAGAGCTACTAATATAGTTGTGTTAAATATTGATTACAGTCAATACAACCACAAATTGATTCACATACAATATTGCGACTCCACATTCCTTTTTATATGCCTAATCCTGTGGAGAAATGATCAAAAGCTGAAGTTTCTTCAGAGATTCTTCTTAATTTGTAAGTTTTTAATAAAAATTGTCGAGTAACTGTGTTCAAATTAGAATAATTAGTATGTAGAAATTTGTCCGATGATGTCGCTATTGTGTATTGTGGTATGTGCGTGCATCAGTACAGTGGCGTGCACCAGTAGTAGTGTGGTGGAGCTCTGAAAGCTGGAGCGAACTGGCTGACTGTAATGGTAATGCCATCAATGAATGTTTATATAACACGATTTGTATTCAGTGTTAAGGCTCCGGCTGTTGGCCGACACGTTTCCTAACATAAATATATGCCTAATTTCGTATAACCGGATTCCTGACGCTTGTTGAACTGTGGCTCGTGATCTCGTGACTTATAGCATCAAGAAAGTAACGCCAATCCTTTAATTTCTGATTTATTTATTAATGTATCAAAAATCACTACAGCCGTGAGGTAATTTATTTGTACAATACGAAAAGGAAGATTCTAACTGCTATTTTCTTAACTGCTCTGGCTAATTTGTTCGGTTTTACGGACAAACATCTATTACTCGTACTGTCAATTTGTTCCCTTTTCGGAATGGATCATATTTATCAGATATTATTTTCATTTATTTAGATTTACATATATTTATTAGATACTAAAAAATATAATTAAAGAATAATGAATCTTTGACTGTCCAACTGGGAAGGTTTCCCGTTTCAGGACAATCAAATTGATAGGTTTAGTTCATACGAAGTAGGTAATGTAAAACAAATACATGACAATAAATTCAAATCATTGGAAAAATTACTTTTTACATAACATTGTGGAAATCACTTTCATTTTTACAATATAAGAGATAAGTTTACCTTCTTAATCTTATTTTTTTTCATTGTTTTTGTGATGTCTAAGAATTATTATTTTAGTTTTTTAAGTGTTGTGAGAATTTCAGGTAATATTAAATAATTATATGATTTTCCTACAACCAATTTAAACTCATGATGTAAGAGAAAAGGGCCTTTTGGCCCGGAGCTCTCTGTATGCAATTATTTCAAAAAGTCAAATAATTATATGAATGTATTAAATATTGTTGTTTATCTGTAAGATAGAATATGTTCGCTCTTGACTCTCCCTAAATCCAGAAGCCGATTAACCGATTTACGCGGAATGCGTGCACTTTTCGATTTCCATTTATCGGGTATGAGATTAACATTTTTTGGCCCCAAGTAAGAGTAGTAGCAAGTGGAACTACTGGATTGCTCGATTGCTGTTTTTGTGTTTGTGTTTGTAATATAATTTTTCTTATGTATAGTTAGTTGCCTTACATCAAGACCTCGTAACTCTTCGAATAATACATCACTGGGGTACCTAAATGGGTTTTAAGGACGACCCTTAGAAGTGATTTTCGAGCTTTTGCTATGATCTCCAAATGCATTGCATTGTCATATACAACGCGTCTATCAGCCGAGTTTCTGCTCGATCGGATGTCGGTGATTGATTCATTGCCAAAAGAAAACTTAAAATTCAAATAGATGTATTTAAAGAAAATCAATTGCAGTTCACAGTTTGAACACCTCTTGCAGCATAACGAGGCCCGCAAGCCGAGACATTAACCAGCCGATATCGTCGGACGATACGCGCGTGAAACCGGCCCGCACGCCCTGGTGTTAGTGCTTGAAGTATGCGTACACATCACGGTTCATGATTGTGTTCTGTCTCCGGTGCCCACGCTTCCACGCCGAATTCTCTTGTAGTATTATCAGTGTTAAATCCAGGTTTGTGCGTATTCCCATCTGCTTTGGATATAGTACGCACTATGCAGAAGAGTTGGAATTTCTTTGCTTATAGTTATTTTGATTTAAGACTCAAATCTGATATTATCATCAAATACACACGGATAAAAATGAATATTGCTAATCTATTAAGAATCTCTTCAAATTATTGGTAATCCGGTTGAAAATGGAATTGCAGACCTTTAACGAATGAATTAACAGATTTCATAATAAACTTTTAGTAAATTTTGAATGCATTATCACGATTGAACGCATTTCTCTAAAATCGAATGAAATTACAGCAGTTAATTTTCGAAATAATTTTCAGTCCCGTCTTTAACCGTATTACCAATAATTTGAGATTCTTAATATATTAGCAATACTCAGTTTCTCCGTGTACTAATTCCGGTTGTGATTCTATGAATGATTTTAACTCTGGTACAGTGAACTCAAATGCTCTTGTCAAGAATTCAGACAAACTCGGTACCTACTTATGATATATTTTTTAAAATTTAAATCCCCCCGCATTCCCAATTTCTACAATTTTTCTCATTAACTCGTTTATGTGTAATTTTTTAAGATAATATCTATACAATTTGTTATGCCGAAACGTTAATTATATGAAATTCCCTCGATAGAAAAAAATCGCTAAGTAAGCTCCGAAAATTATTAAAAACACTTTTTGTTCTGTTATTTAATATGTTAAAGGCATGAAAATAGCGTATCTTTAAATGCAAATAAAGCTTTTTACGTTTTATTAAATATTTTTACCATTTTCGCTTAATTATTATCGTTTTTTTTAATATTAGCGCGCTCCCTCTAACATTCGTATTTATATATCTCCCTTTCAAACCATCTTTGAAAGCTTACTACGGGGCCTTAACAGAAAATTGTTTTAATTGTGCCATTTTCCAATTTGGAACTGATTTGTCAAGATTTCAGACGATCTCTTGATCTTTCACTGGTCTGCGCTGGTCAAAAATACTAATTGCGGTTGTCTGTGCGTAAGTCCTGCGTGAAATCTGCTACTATCCCGTGATAGTAATTTCACGAGTGTACGCTAGTTTTTAATTGATTTAATTTTAACTTTCCTCACAACTTTTCCAAGATTTTCAAGTCCCATCACTAAAAAATACATATACAAAAAATACGCTGCTTCAAATCCACAAAGATCTCTATAAGAAGTCACACCATGCCATGGTTCGTGTCGAGAGCAATAGGCAAAATACAATGGGTCGCTTATGCACTCCATTAATGCACACCAGTTTTGCACAACACTATTACACGTACACTGGAGTGGTGTGGTTTAATCAACTAACGACAGAGATGAGATTAGAACCGGACCATAATAAATTTAAAAATAAAATATACTTCACTTCCTTAAATAATTTAACGAATTAGAATGACGATGATATCTCACTATTATATTATTTTATAAATTATTGTATAAAAAAACTAAAATCTCTTCACTTTATATGTTTTTATGATTCTTTTTTTCTTCTATTTACATATGTATGTTAAGTTTTTATTTTTTTTCCCTTTACACACTATTTTTAGACTCTTGTAAAGGTAAACATGTTAATTTTTATTGAAATATGTTCTTACTAAGTAAATTTAAATAATTATACTGTATTTTATAAAATAAATAAAATATTAAAAAAAAAAAAAAAAAAAACTATTCAAACTAGTGATAATTACAGATCATTTTCTGTACTTCTGTCACCTCAGGAGTACTCTCAGTATCGCCCCGGTGAGTCTAGTAAATATTAGGTATCTATCGTCTTATCAGTTCAAAACAGTGTGTTCAAAGTAAAGTACAACATTAAGATTGACTTTACCGATATCAGTCACCGTCACTTTGATTTGACAGGATATTTAAGGTAATTTCGAACAGTAGTCACACAAAAATGTATCATTTTGGTTGTATGGGGACGACATATCTTCCAAAATGAAGTGCAAATATACTATAGTTAATGCGATAATATATTTTTTGCACGTCTATGGGCTTTGCACTCGTGACCTCTGAGCCCATTTAATCATCTGTACTTAAAACAGTGAAATTGTCAGTAACATTATGTTTCTCCGCGCTAACATATTAATTTAATTTTATTTCAAAATAGGAATTATAATATCCTGTGATTTTTCACAGGTCTCGATTGGGTGTATGTGATTGTGACTATCTTTCAATGTTCTCTTATTTGCTTTGAATTTAAGTGTCATTTTTAAGTTTAGAATTGATGTGTCAAGAATTCAGGCAAGCAATACAGCTTTTGATACTCAACTTGGCAACTAGCCGGGCTTTTATAGTTCCTTAAAAACAACAACTTTTCTGTACCCATAACATTAAACTAGTTATCTTAGATCAAAGAAGATATCTAGAAATTTCTTCAGATTTCAATGGAAACCAATGTCGCCACCAGAGATGTGCAAAATGGGTACCCAAAACCATTTGAAATGCAAAATGGAAATGGGTCAAAACTTTTCCATTTGAAAATGCAAAATGCAAAATGGTTTTTAGAAAAGCATTTCAAATGCAAAATGCAAAATACCTATTTTCAAAATGCATTGAAAATGCAAAATGGTTTCTCAGGTCAAACAATTAAAATAATTATAGAATTTTTAAACAATTTTGTCATTTAATAATGGACATCAATGTAGAACAAACATATTACATGATGGTAAATCCAAAAACACCACGACCATAAATATACCACTCTCACCACGACTACAGATTATGAAACTACAAAAAATTTTTCGCGGGACTAATGTTGCCAACGTAAAAACATAGAAACTGCTATCTAACATTTAATATTATAGCGTCATGGCCCCATGTTCAGTATTTGAATCAGTATTTTTTGTAATGGTATCACTCAATTGCCAGGGCTCCTACCAGGGAGTAACTTGACAAATGTAAATTATCTCTCATAGCGAGGTTGAGGACCGACTGATATTTGGGGCTTATGAAAAAAAGATGAGTGGAGATAGTAGGAAGAATGTTTCAAAATGGCATTTAAAATGGAAAATGCATTGAGAAAAGCATTTAAAATGCAAAATGCAAAATGGTTTTTAGAAAAGCATTTAAAATGCAAAATGGAAAATACCCATTTTGCATTTCCATTTGAAATGGATTTATTTGAAATAAAGTACATCTCTGGTCGCCACTAACGTAGTAATAATAATAATAATAATACTTGTATAGCGCCGTTTTTGTGCAAAAACACCTCAAGTACCTTTCGTTCTAGTCCATTTAGCACGTGCCCTGTCTCTCTTACTTTTGACGCACCCATATGCATCTTGCTTTAACACGTGTTCCTGCATTTATCCCACCAAACCTCTACCTGTCCCTGTCTGACAGTGTGGAGTACTAACATCAGTGACATTTGCAACAATTTATTTATACACTAAATGTACCGCACCATGCGTTGGTGTGGCTCGGTCTGTCTGTGCAAATAGAGAAACAATAGCGCGTGTTGCTTTTACTTCCAACAAATGGCGCTGTTTTAAAAATGCTTGTTTTTACCTGTCTCAGGTGATATCTATATAATATACAGGGTGTATCGACACTAACCCGACAAACTTTAACAAGCTATTCCTTAGCACATTTGGAGTAAAAAATGTTATGGGCACTTTGCTGTCCGGTAACATTTTTTTTTCAATTAAAAACAAAAAAAAAATAAAATTTCCAAACTACATCACTGTCATTGGCATTGCGTTTCGTGTTCAACAGCTGTTATAAGCAAGTATGTCAAAAAGCGTCTTCGCTCTTTCGCACACACTAAATAATAATAGTTAAAAATGAGACGAATGGTGCCGTGCCATTTCGTTGTAATAATAATAATAATAACATGGAATTTATATAGCGCAGTTTAGTGTCATTTCACTTCAAGTGCGCTTAACTACTCGTATAACAAACTTTAAAAAAATGGTAATTCAGTGTTAATAGTTCTTAAAATTATTCCTACAGTGTGCCTTACCCAATACAGATCTAATATTATAACACTAAATACACTGTTTATACAAAGTGATGAAAAAACTTAGAATAACAATAACAGTAGGACAGGACAAAACACGAATATTAAAACTAAAACATAACATAAAACAGGAGGCAGTTTTTGCTCAGAAATGAGAATTTTCTGAGCAGACACTAAAAAGGTACAATAAGGAGACAACCGAAACCAAACAATTACCGGAAGTTTTAGAATATGGCTTATTATAAGTATTGAAAAGAAGTTAAAATTTATAAATGGTAAGATTTTTCAAATAATTTTGTTTTTAAAGCTCGTTTAAATTCAGCCAAATTCTGGAGATTAGTAAGAGCTGAGGGAAGTCTATTCCAGATGAGAGGGCCTGTTACACTAAAAGAACGATCATAGTAAACAGCTCGATTTGACCTAGAAAGTTCGATTAGACGATTACTAATATCTAGATCTGCTGACCTTAGAGTAAGCTGTCTATTGCTTAAGTTTTGTCGGATACATAGTTCCGATATATATGCTGGCGCCATTCCTTGCAATGCTTTGAAGGTCATTAAGCAGATCTTAAACTCTATTCTTTCAGGGCATCGAAGCCAGTGAAGGCGATCCCTTAGAAGTGGGGTTATACGGCAATACTTAGATTCACCAAAAATCATTCTTGCCGCAGCATTAAAAACTGACTGGATTCTATTGATTTGTTTCTGAGGTAGGCCGGCATATGCACTATTGCAATAGTCCATACGTGAGACGACGAACGAATTTATGAGTGACTTTGCTCCATCAGAGGGAAGGCATCTCCTGATTGATTTTATCTGCCTTAAATGGAAAAAACCAGAACTCACAACTTTTGAAATTTGCGATTCAAGAGAAAGAATATTGTCCATAGTGAAACCTAGAAATTTTATTTCTGCAGAAGGGATTATATCCGTATCCTGAATACGGATTGGACTGAAGTCAAGGAGAGCTTGCCTTCCAGGGGAAGCTATCCACATAAATTCTGTCTTTGTGGGATTTAGTTTAAGTTTGTAAAAGCGCGCCAACATAAGTACACGCGTGCATTACTCAACGGAATTCGAATAAAATATTTGCCAGATGGGTTTTCAAACTTTGACAAAGGATAAAACAGTGGTGACATGTGGTGAAAATATGAATAGTAATTTTTTTATTAAAAAAAAACGTTACCGGACAGCAAAGTGCCCATAAGATTTTTTACTCCAAATATGCTAAGGAATAGCTGGTTAAAGTTTGTCGGGTACCTGCCGATACACCCTGTATAAACAAAATTTCAAAGTAATCGGTGAAGAACTTTCGGTACAATTTTACTATTACATACATGTGCGTTTAATTCGAGTTTATTAGCTTCTGCAGTGATGACCATGCAGTGTCCGAATGCTAAGTCAGAATGCTTTCCAATTCTAACTGTTAACCACAGCCAACCCAATAGTTGTGTCAAATATTGATTACAGTCCATAAACCCAAACTCATTCGCATATAATATTACGACACACTTGCACTTGCCTGACATTGTAAATCATCATCCCATTTGAATTTTTATAATGATGATTAAATATGCAGTTTCAAACTTCCGGTAATTGTTTGGTTTCGGTTGTCTCCTTATTGTACCTTTTTAAAGTGTCTGCTCAGAAAATTCTCATTTCTGAGCACAAACTGCCTCCTGTTTTATGTTATGTTTTAGTTTTAATATTCGTGTTTTGTCCTGTCCTACTGTTATTGTTATTCTAAGTTTTGTCATCACTTTGTATAAACAGTGTATTTAGTGTTATAATATTAGATCTGTATTGGGTAAGGCACACTGTAGGAATAATTTTAAGAACCATTAATACTGAATTACCATTTTTTTTAAAGTTTGTTAAACGAGTAGTTAAGCGCACTTGAAGTGAAATGACACTAAACTGCGCTATATAAATTCCATGTTATTATTATTATTATAGCAAAGAATGGTCAGATTTTTCGATCACGAAAAACGTCCACATTGCATTTCTTGTATTCCTCTTTATTCTATATATGTAATTTGGATATCACGCCGGGAACGAGTAAGGGTCGGAGAAGGGGGAGAGGAAAGGTAGGGGTGTACGCATGCGCATAACGCCTCGCTTGTTATGGCCCATGGGCGTAACAGATCACGCCCCGGACGCAATACCAACACAGGCAAGATGAAGGTTGGGTTGGGATGAGAGAAGGGAAAGGTTACCAAATTGAGATTCGAAACTCGAAATATGACGATATCTCGTAAATTACTGTATTATTCAATTTTGTATACTTATAAGATACCGGGTGATCAGAATATACTGAAATATTTGGTTTTAAGCCTGAACACGTTCCTATACTCGCTACTATATATACATATATATATATATATATATATATATATATATATATATATTTTTTTTTTTTTTTTGTAAAGACAGACAAACATTCCCTGGTTACGAATAACCTGGCAATATGTGAAAATCTCCTAATACAACCACAGTAATCGGAAAATGTTGCTTGTGTTGTGATGGAGGACTTAGCCAGCCGAGGAACTGAATACACGACGCCGGGATGGAACCCAAACGCGATGCCTCAGACACTAACCGGTAGTTTCTGTGTGGAACGGTGGAAATTTTTTCGGAGACAGGGACTATGGAACCCCCAAAGAGGGGGAGAGAAATGTTGGGAAGTACGTCAGCAAGCAAGCCAGCCGAGGAATTGAACACACTACGCTTGGGTGGGACCCAAACGCGATGTCAACTCAGCCACCGACCAGTTATTTATTTATATATTCATTAGAAACTAAAAACTAAATTTTACACAACTTATACGCAATTATTTATTTAAGGTCCATGGTTGTTTATCAGTTGTGTAAAATGTAAAACACGTTTATTCGTAAGAGGGTATGACTTTAGGTACACCGTGTTCCAATAAACTTCTAAGTACGTATTCACAACTGGAGTGGAGTTATTCGAGATTATCAGGTGGGGCTAATTCGTGGGGCCATAGAACAATTTGAGATGCCTCGTTTCGATTGCATTACAATGCTCTGTTATTGGAATCAAAATTCTATATTTTATGTACACTATATACTGCTGTATAATACTATATTATGATACAAAGACAAACGGGCGTTTGTGTGTGCGTGTGATACACGAGGATAAGATCAAGAAAGGGGTCATTGGTATATGAAAAGAATATTAAAATGTAAAGCAAAGACAAATGATTTACTATGGTGTAGGTACAATTTAAGTTAATAAATTGCTTTAAACCCTCAGGCCTCTGCAATAAAATCTAGATAAATATTAGAATATTTCTGAACGTATCAGAAAAATAGAAATTAAATTAATTTGAAAATGGCTGACCTTTTTATAAGTAAATTTACTGATACGCAAAAAAACGCACACGTTTTGTTACACAAATGAATTACAAACTTTATTGTCACCTAACTTTTTGATATTTTATATAAAAATAATTAATAAAAAATTCGTTAAGTTTCATAGTTTTTTAAAATTGCGGTCAGAACCTTCGGTTTCATAGAGGTATACATGTTTAGTCTTGTTTTAATACAAAGCGTGGTGTTCTCTCTTTCTAACACCGCGTACATCATATTTCTAACCATCCTAGTAAGGGAGACACAATGATTTCTGTAAGACCATATGAGCTGTTGCCAAAAGCGAACAAATTAGTCCGAGGGGTTAAGGGATTGTTTCGTATTTATATCAGGTAATTTATACTGGTAGATACTACCTTGTAATTTTCAAAGCTCCCTAGCTCATGATAGAAATATAAAATTCATGACGCCAAAGCTCACTATTCGAGGGGTTTCGTTGCTTCAGCCCACAGATTTTCTGTAAATAGTTGATAGATAATATAAACATAACGTATCCTTACTACATTGTGTGCCTTTGATTCGTTTCGCCTGTCATGGATGGGCATTAACAGACTGTCAATTAAAATCATTATTCTATACTGTAAGTATACTAAATAGTGATGACTTAATCCTTTCGTCTTTCTAGTCATCGGACAGACATTCTATTGTTTTTTTTCATCTTTAATATTTTTGATAGGCCATAAACCCCGTCTTGTCCAACACCCCCACCCTTTTTTCCTCGTTCTTTTGTTCACTCTCCACTTTTATTTCGTTTATCTTTTATTTTATTATTTGAATGAGAAAATAAGCAAGTCACGGCCGCCATTCCCATAGGGTCAATCTTCAACTTTTGTGCATCAAAGAGATCCAGAATCCTTTGAATCTTCATTCAATTATCGTTTTTATCATAAGGATGATAGATGTCATTTTCCCATGTCATCATGTGTTGGTTTATGATTTTTTTGTGGGAAAAAAGTTGCAAGATTTTTTCAAGGTTATTGAACTTTTATAGGATTCAGATCCTTATTGCATTCAGTCTTAGGTGCTATTTTGATTTACTATTTTATTTATTTCCTTCGACCATATTCAAGATGCCTTGAATTCTTTCAGTGGTGTGTGTTTATTTTGATATGTCCTTTTATTTGTCAAGTTAACAAACTCAAAATTTTAGGTTCAACCATTGGAAATGATTTGATCTTTATTTTACGTAAACTTTTTTTTTTCATTCTTTCAATTTCATTTAATTACTTGCTCCATAAAATCTAATTTAATTGCAGCTCATGAATATGCACTGACTCAATATTTGATTCGGTTGCTTGTTGCATGTCTTCCTCTAATCTTGGGGCAACCCAAACTTGTCCTATGCACCTGGGCATTAAATACAAACCATTTAAATAGCCCTTTAGTTACAGTAAACGGTTTTAAATATACGCTTCCTTCTGGAATATTATTTCTATCAGTGGCAGCTAGCGCTAAGGAGCGTTGGACCAACGCAAACATCAGTAATAAAATAGTAACATTAAATTCAATTCAACTCGCTCATATTTTCGTTCTTTGTATCACGTGTCATAAGTTACGTGTTGCTATCAGATTCCATATCGCTCACCGGTAAATGTCGCCTGGGAACATCAATTATCTATACGTGCAGAGCGTGGATGTTGATAGTTGTATTGAAATTTCTCAGAAACATGAGCGGCGCTCATCAGTGCCTCCGAGCTCTTCGGCGAGGCGGAAATACCCAAAGACACAATAAATTTATTTGTCGCGCCGAGATGGCACCACTTTAGTTCAGTGTGCATACGGATAATTCTGGAGCATTCTTTACCTAGTGTAGGGGATAGACTGGCAATGTTTTTAGCGCACTACCATTTTTTGTGAATACAAACCGCCAGGGATTACTGCATTCGGTCTGATTTCGCCTTTGCTCTGGCTAACTTTTCATCCGCAACTTTTCAGTCCTCCATTAGCGGAGTTTTCTGCTTCGACCCTTATGTCAATGTCCTTATCACCCTCTCCTTCTCTCAAACTCATCTACTTGCTCCAATGATTTTTTCACAACTTCACCCTTCTGTCAACGTCCTAACCCTGGTACATACCTCTAATCTTGTGTTTGGTGCACCAACGATTATTTGTATTTCTTCTCGTTGGCAATATCACTGTTACCGCCTGTTTCACGTCATTTCTTTGTGTTACTTGCGGTGGGACACTCATCAGCTTCTGCGGTTTAGGTTCTTCTTCTCTCCTGCGCCTCCCGCTCTCCTGCTCTCTTCGCCATTACTGCCGCATGCCGGAATCTACAATTATTATCACTCCTTTTTTATCTCATTGTTATTTATTCAAGTTGTTTGTTATAATAAACGAACCCGGGTTTTATAAAACACCAACAGTGGGTATAATCGATTCATGAATCATTTCTAAGACCAGTAACGTCATCGGCTATCGTAAGATAAAAGAAACAAAGCGCATAACCAAGTTCGGAATATATAAGAAAACTTGGAATAAACTACAACATGATCTAAGACTTGGCTAATACAGCTTAGTTAAAGGTGTAGTCCCTGTAATCCTAAGTTCGATCCCCCCAGTTCCGGCCGCTTCCTTTGTGTATATAACCTAACCATCATCAGGTCTACAATTTAACTCCAAAACTTATAACATAGCTTGAATCAATGTATTCCATCCAAACGTAGTTCAGATATTATCTTCCTGATGCAATTTGTCATTGCTATATTCAGGTGTAATTAGGTACATACCTACCATTCTCTTCTTTCATTTTTACGTTTCTTAGTTCCTGTTATATGCTGGATTATTGTAGTCTGTAAACAATTGTACCTAATTTTAAAAATAAAAAAAGCTGGGCTTTTACGTCACAAAAACAAAATTCTCCACCATGCAAGATGGAAAAAGAGTAGATTGGGAATACATAAAACGATCAATAATAATAACATAGCATTTATACAGCGCAGTTTAGTGTCATTTCACTTCAAGTGCGCTTCACTATAACAAACTTAAAACGGTGTTTTAGTATTAGTGGGCATGTTCTTAAAATTATTCCTACAGTGTGTCTTACCCAATTCAGATCCAATATTATAACACTAAATATACTGTTTATACAAAGTGATGACAAAACTTAGAATAACAAAAACAGTCGGACAGGACAAAACAAGAACATTAAAACTAAAACATAATATAAAACAGGAGGCAGTTTGTGCTCAGAAATGAGAATCTTCTGATCAGACATTTAAAAAAAGTACAAAAAGGAGGCAACCGAAACCAAACAATTACCGGAAGTTTGAGAATATGACTTAAAAAAAATATTGAAAAGAAGTTGAGATTTTTTAAATAAATTTTTTAAAGCCCGTTTAAATTCTGGAGTTTAGTAAGAGCTGAGGGAAGTTTATTCCAGATGATCGGGCCTGTTACACGAAAATAGCGATCATAGTAAATTGCCCATTCAATGAAATAAGATTTTATATTGCGATAAGTGACGATTGTTAAGGTTAGTTCGTAGATCTGCTCTCATTTTTTACATTGAATATGCAAGTGTACATTTAAACACGTAGATGCACGCCAAATTTGAGACCGAAGTGGCTGCACCTTTCTACATCCCGTTCGCTAAGTGACGGGGAGGTGTGTGAGGTAGTGGGGTGTTGGTAAGTATCAGGGAACAGGCAACTCCACTGGGTTTGTGGTGCAGGGGAACAGGAGTACCGGCAAAAGCAGACGAATCTGCAGTGAACATAATTATGCACTAGTCTGCAGTAATTTCTACTCGAGATGTAAAGCGCCATGTGGATTCTTGCGGAGCTTTTAGGGTGACTGTAATTGTCTGGGAATTTTTTTTTATTTTCATATTGTTAGACAAATATTTGCATCTGGAAAATAACAATTAATACAAACAAAACTTACTGCGTCAGGTTACGTTCGCGCTGGACTTGGTTTGGGAATTTTAATGTATGTTCATGTTACGCAACGATTTGATTAGGCATTTGCATATAGCAAAGAGAAATACTACGAAGAAAATTTACTTAGTGGGCTATAATTCGCGTGGGAACATTAAATAATTATTATTTAAATTTAACACCAAAACTGGAATAAGGCATTGATTAACTCAACAGATTGTGTACTGTCTGACATAACTTGCCACCTTTACATGTTTCTTTTGACACGTTTAACCACGTGTTTCTTATCATACGATCAAATGATTGATAGGTCAAATGCTGACACAAAACATTGATATTAAGGATTAACAGGCATGTGTAACCAATCGTTTACCAGCCTTGAAAAGTTTATCAAACTTTAAAACTTTTTTCTGGAATACCCCCAGGGATCCATTCTAGGCCTACTTCTCTTTATTGTCGTTTTAATATAGTAATAATAATAATATTTGGCTAATTTATATAGCGCCGTTTTCGTGAGAAATCACCTCAAGGGCGCTGTACAAATATATTTCTTAAATATTTAATACTAGAACTACTGACTTATCTCTAAGACTTATATCTAGTGACTTACGACTAAGGCCTATAACTACTATCTTAACGACATATACACGAGTATTTACATATTTGGCAACTTAAAACTAAAATTAAAATTAACAATTTAATCTTACTAACGCCAGAAGAAGAAGGAAGTTCTATTATATTAGGGTGAATTTATTGTTAGCTGGATATATTATATGTTAAATGAATTAAATTAATGAATAAAATCAATCAATCGCCAATCTTAAACGCATTTAGATGATTCATCTGCCAACAATTAAATCGATTAACTTGTTATGTTCCCGCTGATATTGTCCATTGTCCACTGGTAGGCAAGTCAATAGCAAAATTGAATGAACGGAATCGCTAGATAATGTAACAATTACGGTATAAAAAAATGAAAAAAAAGAAATATTTGGATAGAATTTGGTTTTAATACCCATCCCTATACCAAAGTATTTACCCTTTGGATGGTCTCAAATAAGCAGCACAAGCAGACGTCAGAATATCGTTAACCCGATTTATTGCTATAAGCACTGAAGTTATCCCACGTGTAACTTCTGGCTGTCAATCGGGACGCCAATTTTTCGCATGCATGTTCTTCCGCTGAATAAACTGTCGATAATTTCGTGTAATTTTTCTCAAAAAATCCACTACAAAAATAAAGGAATGTCCCAAAAGCGCAATTCCCATGGATCCCCGCCTTAATGGTTTTAATTCGCCACTTGCTAGCACTATTGTGCCTCTGCATTCGCACAGTTTCAGCGAGTTCCGGCCTCTTGAGTTCAGGTGGAGAGCTGGAAATACACACCAATGTAACGCGTCTAGCGCTCTCCGTTGTTGGGTGCCGCGCGCAGGGAACTAGTGGCTCCGTAGGATCCCCGTTCTTTTCCCCTACCACGAGGGTGTGGAATTCTAGAGCTTTCGTTGTAATTATTTCCAATTAATTTAACTACTGTTGCGTAAATTGTCAAATTCTTAAAATCCATAGATTTTCCTATCGTAATTTGTAGCTTGTAACACTGGCGCCCAACGTGGTGCACCAGGAGCTTTGTCCAGAATCCGAGAGACCTGCAACGTATGAGTTAGACAAGTGTGAGTAAGTATTTTTTTAAATTTATTTATTTATTTATTAACATTCAATATAAAGTTGAACACTTATGGTAATGTCCCTTTGGCAGGCTTAGTTGTAAATGTGTGTTGTGATTTGTATGAACTGTTTGGACGAAGCTCATGTTTTCTTGGCCACGTTTATTTGGGAATTAAAGGTCCCACACAAAATAAAACAAAACCGGATATTGACACTCAAAGGAATGTTTCAGCGAATCTTTCTTTTACACCCGCGTTTCAATTTCGTACCGCGAATCTTTGGGGGTAATTTACTTATGAGTATGCATTAAAATCTAAAGAAAATATGTGTTATTTTGTTCCATTACGACCTTAGGAAGGAAAAACTTAAAAGAACGACCTTGCGTCTGTTTGACAAATAGTTCTCTTAACCCGCTGTCCCGCGGCTCGGTTAGAAATCGACATAAACCGAGTTCATATAAGACACGTGCAGAAAAGTAAATTTCTCAAAAATTTGCACAATTTTTCAATTTTAATCTTAAACCGTATAAAAAAGACAACGTTTTTAGATTTGTCGATAACATAAAAGATACTTTTAATTTTTTTTTAACTTTCATCCCTTGTAGTTTGACTCTCGGTCCGTTTCAACTTCTCATCAAATTTTCAAGTCAAGCGTATCAGCTGAAAACATTAAATTTTATACATCATTAATTACACACCAATAATTTTACTTGGTCTTGCCACAAAATTTCGAGGTCGAACCTGACAATATTATTACGTAGGTATGCTGGAACATAATGTATTGGTAATAAAAGTTTTACTTTAACGATTGCGCTTAAAACTTTAAAACTACAGACGTCCGATTTTAATATTTATGCTTTGCGAAAAAATCTCGACGTTTAATATTTCGCGTTAATTTAAGATCCATTAAAAATGGGGTATTTCTTTGTGAATATTTTTATGGCGAACATTAAAAAGTGGACATTAAAAATAAATAATAGTTGAAAAATAATTTCTCTTCGCAATAATTAGATAAATATTTTTACATCACAGTGTAAAGCCGCCTATGTTATATATGCACTGAATAGAAATTCTGTAGAAGTGTGATTTCTACCGATTTTACATATTGAGACTTTATGACTTCTTGACCCCAGACGGTCAATAAAATAGATTATCCGTTCAAGATAAAATTTCTGTATTTGAAATTTTTTGAACAATTTTACCAGAAGGAAGATAAATTGACCTTACTTTGAGCACTTTGGACACCCCCACTAAATACTTCTATCAATTCGTGTATTTTAAGCTCTAATTTTATGACTTTGTGGTTTTATACGTAAACATTATGAATTATTACGGACAGCAATGTGATTGCTTGAATGTCATGTCAACTTTGTGGAATTCTTGTCGATGCATGCACAATATTGCATTATTCAAATATTTTTTTCCTTTGCACCTACTTACATAAGTGTAATGAATAAGACTAAGAAGGTGACATGTTATTTGAACACAACAGCGCATGGCCATAGAGTGTCCGGAGAATATAGAGACCCTCAAGTAGATCGAAGAAGCAATCTTCCCAACAAGCATTCCATTGATATGCTTGGTGTAACTCTAGGTGATCAAATTATTATAAGCAATAATTAGTCACCCGAAATATCCATACAAATTGAAAATAACTCCCGAGTAAAAATAAATGCCGACGACGGGAATTGAACCCGCACCTTCTGATGTCCGGTCAGGTGCTCTGGACCACTGAGCTACGTCGGCTTGTTTCCAACTAGCCAAATAATTCAATATGTACTAGTACTTCAATTAACCCTAACGTCCTCATTTGTGTTCCTCCCTCCTACAATATGGGTCTATTCAAGACTCAGGTTCACTCGTTCCTTTCAGAGGAAGGGTTGCATGAGTTATTGGTGCGTCGTCGTGTAGATCTTGAGGTGTTGTAAAAATTAAACTAACCAAAAAAAAAAATTATGGCCGTTGATGAACCAAATATGTTTTCACCCAAAAAGTAACGATAGTGTGGAGATACTACTCACGAAATGTTTTGATTATATATTTGAGATACACAGATATAAAACATCTTAAACCACGGTAGAATCAATATAAATATACTCTATTATTGATTAATCATTGTATAACATTGATAAATAGTTTATATTGATCACCTACGCCCACTGGAACTTGTTTTCTTCATTTGCCAACGTTTTTTCACTTATTCGGTAGAGATTTCTCATAATTTACGACCGGCTACAATCGCAGTATGGCACCCACGGCTCACGGAACCTCTAATTATTGTCAGTATTAATTCTGCAAGCATATTATTAATAGTTTTTTATATTAATTTTCAGTAATATGATGGACTGGTCCATCCATCTCGATGAGAACGAGATTCGATTCGTCACCGAATTAACGCCGGTTTTAGAATGGCACACGATAATAGAGGAATAAGTTTTTTTGTTGCTTTTTATTTTTCTATTGAATGCTTGTAGCAGTTTTTACAAACATAATACCTATCGAACAAATAATAAGTTTAAAGGAGTAGGTACATACAACACAGCTATTGTAAAAATAGTAGACATTTAAAATGACATTAATGCATTATCATATAAATTTTGAAATAATGATGGAGGATTTATTTATTTATTAAACGCCCGTAGGGTTTTTACAGACATAATAAGTTAAAATAAGCAGAAATTTAATACTTCAGTACGTAAAATAAATATCATTTGATCATTAGATACAATAAATCGATCAACTACATTTTGCACTTCCAGAGTCTTAACTCTGCTTGGTCTATAATGGTTTACATTACACCAAATGAAACAATTCTATTTGAAGTCATAAAATGTATTAAAGCTAACTTATATTGGAATATTGTTGAGCTAAATATATCTACAACATCAGAGTATATGTTTCCCAAATTTTGGATTCGTCTCATAGGCGCGCGTAATATTGCGAAGTCGTAGAAGAATTGCTACAATAGTATGTTAGGCAGTGTCTTGTAACTGTCCTGCCAGGAACGTAGAACGAAATTAAATGAAGCAACTCAATGACGAATTAATAATTTTAAACAAACACATTAAATCGCAAATAATTCTTCGTTCGGATAATTTTAGTAAATTTAATGAATAATAAATGTCGAAATGGTCTGTTTATATATTGGCAGTATGGTGAAAATGCGCAACTTTGCAAGTTATTGAATAATTTGTGTTTTGGTTGTCACAGTGGAAAATATTTAACAGAGAGACTGATATTTATAAGCACTTCATATTTGAGGGCAGTCTATGAAGTTATGCAGTCATTAAAGAAATATAAGAATATCATTATCCGTTCTCCAGGTAGAAAGCAGTTAAATTAAGTTTTTGATGATTTAGTCATATACACTTTATAAACTTATCCAAAAATGCTATATTTAGGACTTAGACCGTTATTTTTCGGATCCGCTAATTTTCTACCACTGATTTACGGTTGGTATTGATTCGCAATGCATTTAATATTCAACGAGAATTATGTTATTTTTTTAATTATTTAAAGGAAGTTTGGTTTTTGCATTTCAAAAAAACTTGTTCAATTAATTATTGCTAAAGTGTTGTAATATGATTAAGCATTTGTAATAGTACTAATTAGTGACTGCCAATTCATTGTTGATCAAAGTTATATAATAAGATTCTACACGAAAAAAACGGGATTGCAGGCCGTTTCCTAATAAACTTTTAGTTCATTCATAATATTTCGGAACACGTGTTCATGCATCTGCGTTTATCCTGATAATATACAATGACGAAAAGCGAAAATATTAAAACATGTGTTCCGACATCATGACAATGCATTCGCGTTTTACTGAGAGGAAATCTGTCAATTCATTCGTTAAAGGCCTGCAATCCCGTTTTTAACCAGATTACGAATGTTTTGAAGAGATTCTTAGTAAATTAGTAATATTTTACATTAGTAAGTTTTTAAGTTTTTTAAGACCGGTCGGTGGCCGAGTTGACATCGCGTTTGGGTCCCACCCAGTCGTAGTGTGTTCAATTCCTCGGCTGGCTAAGTCCTCCATCAAAACACAAGCAACATTTTCCGCTTACTGTGGTGGTAGTAGGATATTTTCAAATATTGTCAGGTTATTCGTAACCCGGGAATGCTTTACTTTCTTTTTTTTTTTTAAATTGAGGATAGAAGAATACATATCTTTACAACCAAAATAAATATTTATAAGAGTGCATAGAACATTGTTTCATAGCGGAAGATGCATCTCCTTACCACCTTTATATTAAAAGCATAGCTGTTTATGGCTTTAACAACTTCCTAACTAACTAACCAACCAACCATCGCGTCGTTTCCCCGCAGGAAAGTCCTTAAAACCATTTCAGTACTTGGCTCATTTTTGGTCAAAATTGGAGATACATTATTTTAGCTAAAAAATGTAAAATCGTGTAAAACCAATCACATTGATCTCTATAGATACATTTAACAAGTTTAAAAAAATATATATTTTAAACACCACTGTTTTATCCTTACACTATAATACCCACGCTCAGGCTTCGCCTTTGTGGTATTTTTTTGTTACTCTTTCATTCTATATTACTATGTATGTACCTGAATTGTATATGTATCAAAAATTTTGTTAATAAAAAAAAAAAAAAAAAAAGCTCTAAGCCGTCGTTACGAAAGTGGATGAAGCAAAATGCGTGTCACATAATCGTTTGTTCACCTAAAATACTCCTTTTACTTGATCTTACCATGTTATCTTGACGTTTTCTAAAATCATTCTCCACTACTGTTTTCGTTTAGATGCTATAATTATACTAATACATACCAACCCTGTTTTTTTTTAAATTAGATAATAATATGTACATCTATAGTCCACCCTCGTAATACTTACAATCAAGTCACAGTTTTAATTACTTCTTTAATTATTTTCCCCAATTCCTCTTCCAATTTACAACTGCTATCAATCAGAACTCTCGAATAATAGTCAAGTGATGGCTCGGTGCAATTATCAACTCCTCACATCACGGCTCCGAACCCAAATTAAAAATAAGAACGAGAAAAAACAGCCTACTCTCGTTAAAAAAAAACCCAATCCATTTTGACGGACCCTAATTGGTGAAGCGAACGTTCGTGTAAAACCACGGGCCGTTTTGGCTTTGTGAATGGTTTCGAAGTTCGAAACAAAACCGGTTCGAATAAGGACGGACTTGAACCGAACCGAATTCGGAGCCACGTTGAAGAATTATTGTTAAACGTGAAGGAAGAAATGCAGTTAGTACGTAGTTGATGCAGGAATAAAGTCTTTAGCAGAGTTAATACTCATTAGTTAGTTAATAACTAATAATGTAATGATATTTGTGCTATTATAGCGCCTTTTTACCTCAAAAATCATCAAGACAAGGTGATTTAAAGGGGCTCTTTTATATTACCCCTACCGCACGGCGCACAGGACTCCCAGCTGTTTCCCACTATCCATGTCCTAAGCCAGTGGGCCGAATATTATGGTATCCCTAATAGGTTATGTTGTAAGGCTGAATGAATTGGGGAAAGGAAGGAGATGGAGAGAAGGATGGCTTTTCAAATCTGGTCATCAAACAAGCCATTTTAAGCAATGCTTCAATTCCAAACGGTGCTCTTTCAGCAGGGCGATGTTGTATCTTCAATTCTGGATCGTGCCACAAATATACTTTAATAATAGTGGTAGTTGGATAATTTGTATAGCGCCGTTTATGTAAAAAAAAAACACCTCAAGGGCGCTGTACAAAATTAACTTACTAGACTAGATCGAATTGTCCACGCAAATACAGAAAACGTATTTCCATACTGTATAAAATATAAATAAATAAGAATAGTAACATAATATGTACATTCTAGCATCACGTACGTCATCATTTCACGTCAATACAATAAAATGCCATTCATCCTTTTAAATCTGCCTTCGTTGACCTTCCAAGAAAGTTTTTTTATAACAAACTCTCTCATGTCCACCTTATAGACATCTAATAACATGTTGCTACACGCGTCACCTTAATAATAATTGATTCTTCTGCATCCATGCACCTCAAATCACAATAGGCGGCCGGCAGAGTGGCGGAGTGGCAGTAGTTAGTTCGTCACGCACACCCCCCGTATAATCTGCACAACAAACATATTTAGGCATTCCGCAGGGATCCCACTTGGAGCCTTTTTAAATCCGACTTTACAAAACCGGCTGAAATTTTAACCTTACCGTCGTCAAATTATATACCCCTTTACAATCAGAACAGTAATCATATGTTGGGATAATGGGGAATCTTAAAAGCACTTAAACAAAATGTGGAAATTACAAACACGAATAGTTCTTTTTTATAAATTTACTATAACATTTGGCTCCATTTTAGTAACAAATGATTTCAATGGCTCTTAACGAAGCTATCAATTAGTAAGAAGTATTTTATATTGTAATTTAACTTCATTATATGAAATATTGTATCCCTGAATTTGGACGAACCTTAAATAAATAGTGACCGTATTGATATTTGTATACCACCCATTCAAATTTCTGATTTAAATTTTGCTAAAACCACTATTCTATCTAATGTTGCAATGATGATTTATTTATCATACCTTGAGGACTAACCATAATATAATAGTAAACAAAGTATCTGACATTTTATGTAATTAATAAATTTAATGCCTATCAAAGCTCACACGAACAAACCATGAACAATTCTACAAACTTACATCCCGATTTCCGTGCTCCTTTGGCTTTTGTAATTTCCACTTATAGCGCATTCATCATAGCCCTAACGACATGTAAATTCAATGCTCCACCTTAAAAAAACCTCACATATTTTGTTCTTGACCACGTTTTCGTTATTTCTTTTCATCTTGTAGTTCCCACGACTTATCCTTTCATCATGTTGTCCTTAGTCCAAACCACAAACCTGAACCGAGTCAAATTATTAATAAGGTGTTTGGGCACCTTGTAAAAGTGTTTATTATACTACTTACCGTATCAAATTGATTTCTTTGTTGTGAATTTGACGTTTTGACGCGTGGTTCTATTTTGCAAGCCTCGTTAGGGAAACATTCGCTTCACCGAAACACATTAGTCTGGAATGGTTATGAATGCTTCTGGTTTTAATAGATTGAAATTTTTACTGGTGTTTATCAGAATTGCCTTTGTTTTATTAAGCGCGTGGTTGTGTTCTTTTTTTGTTGTTAAAAATAAATTGTAATTTGATAGTATTCTATTAAAATATGGCAGTGGCATAGTTTTGGGACTTTTGGCTATGGACCGGTGATCTCGGGTTCGATTCCTGACCAAGCATAAAAAAATAGTTTCTGTGAAAAGATGTGCACAGTTAAATGCAAAGATTTCGGTCTGGGTGACGTGGTTTGTCATATCAAAGCCAACGGATTGCCAAGATAGGTAGGATAAGTTTCCATTCGGGTGTTGGGATTATGACGGCTTATATTAAAACTCTTTTGCAAAGCACTATTGAAGTGATTAGGATCCTACAAATCTGAAGCTTTCTTGCATATGTTTTCATTGATTTTATAAAGCGTCGTTTGCTTCACATTTTATAAAGCCTCATATGCTTCACATTTTATAATGTCTCGTTTGCTTCACATTTTATAATTCCTCGTTTGCTTCACGTTTTATAAGCCCTCGTTTGTTTCACATTTTATATTGCCTCGTTGGCTTCACATTTTATGATGCCTCTTTTGGTATTTTTTGAGGTATTTTTTCCAGCTTTGCAAATCGCTTTCGAGACGACATTTCTCAAAACGTGCTCTATAAAAATTAGGCCAATATGTATTTTAATTGTAGAACAATCCGCAACAATAACTTCGTTAACACAAATATTTTTAACATCGACCTGATTTCGCTTTGATTCGAGCTTCACTCAATATTAAAGTAAATAGCGATGTAAAAAATAGTTAACAATATTTTTATTTATTTACAGTGTCACACCGCAAGTGTTTACTTTCTAGGAAAAAATATTATTAACGTTTTAATGCTAAAACAATACGCAATTTATAATAGTCCTCCTTTACAAAAATAAATTGTGAATCAACTACAACTTAGTCAGTGTTTTTTTATAACAATTTCAACAAATTCTGACAAATTTGCCTGTCTTTAGGTATGTGTATTAACGATAAGTTTAACACTTTCATATTAGGTTAGGTTATTTAGTCTAAAGCGCACAAGCGATGAAATATTACAAAACTATGCTTTATAAATTTACTGTCATATACCTACTTAATGTCCGGAATTATTCTGTTAGCCTAACCTAACTAAACAAAAACAATAATAAAAACTTATGTTTCTTTAAATCTCTAATATCTAAATACATAGTATATACGAATTTAATGTTTCAAAGACCCAATCCTGTCTGATTACGTCTAAAAGGGATCCAAATGATAATCTAGTCTCCTTCAACGGAAGCAATCTTCCGAACAGGCCTTCCATTGATATGCTTGGTGTAACTATAAGTGACCAGCTCAGGTACGGGGGCTCCATCGAAGCCAGAGTAAAGTTGGCCTCTCAGAAGCTGGGCGTACTGTACAGGGCCCGCAGATACTTTAATAGTACACAACTGCTCACCCTGTACAAATCGCAAGTGCGCCCTACTGTCGAATTTGGCAGCCATCTCTGGTCTGGAGCCCCAAAATACCTGAAAAAAACCCTTGACTCTGTGCAGAAACGGGCGGTCCGTTTGATAGATTCCCCAATCTTAACAAACGGACTGTAATCTTTAGAGCACAGGCGTCAGGTAGGTATGCTGTCCTTGTTCTATCGGTATTACAATGGAAGATGCTCTGAGGAACTAGCGTCATTGATCCCTTAGGCACCGGTGCGTAGTCGGGATACACGCCAAACGCGCGCCCAACATTTGTACACAGTTGACACTTGTCACATGAGAACGGGTCGCTTCTACGATTCGTTCTTAAGTTCAACAGCTCGGCTGTGGAAAGAACTGCCGGCCTCTGTGTTTCCTCCCTCCTACAACATGGGACTCTTCAAGACCCATGTTCACTCCTTCCTCTCCAAAAAAGACCCTCCACACAGCATCCCCAAAGATGACATAGGCCCCGAGGGAAATTATTTTCTTCAGGGCCTCCTGTGTGGAGTAAATATAAAAAAAAAAAATACGCATCTGTCAAAATAACACAACGGATTTTGATAGAATTTTACTATCATTTAGAGAATTTCTTCCTGAAGGTTTATGTATATTTGTAATACAAGGATGTTATAATTATATATAGTAGAGAAAAATCGATGTTTTGTAATCAAGACGTAAAAAACAATTCGGGCGCTTACATTGCTAACATTGGCTAAGCCTTATGAGATACATCCAAATACTGTACAACGGATTTGTGTATCTTAAAAGGCCTACAGAAAAGTATGCGATGGTAATGTCTATCTCCTAAGGATAACCCCCAGCAACGCTGGGTACACGTAAGCTAGTTTTAAATAGATAATAGTGTCGTTCAGATTTTAGATTCCTCTTATATCAACAGAGTACTACAAAATGTTCTCATTCATTGTCCATATTTTCAAATTTTTAATAAATAATTCGCAAATGTCCTTGAGACTGTGTAAATATAGATTCTTTCTTGTAGCAGAGTTTTATATTGAGGTTGGCTGTTTTTGGTAGTCGCGAGGAACCTAGCTGCTAGTAGTTTATTTGGTCGGTTCGTCGGTTCGTTGGTTGGTGTGTTGGCTGTTGGGTGCAGGTATACAAAACATAGTATATAGGTACAGTGCGGAACCTTCCGAGAAACGATGGACGGTCTGTTCTACTGTACCACGTTTTATTGGGTGGCGCAGTTGCACCAGAAAAAATATATATTTATAATAATATATTTATTTAATCATGATGTTTTTTTTCTGTAGATTAGTTAGCTCTGTAAAAATCGTCTCACTCTGGTGTCGCTTTTAACGGAGGTTGTCTATCATCAGGGCAATCTTTATCGACAATTTTCTGCGGCCCTCAACTGCACTCGGTAACGAAAGATACGCCATGAGTAACATAAATGACATGAATAACATAGATTTGTTTTCGGGGTAGTAATAATAATAATTTTTTTAAATATTTATGTTGAGGGATCAGTAGGATTTATAGGCCCTGTTAGGAGTTCTACCGAGCCGAACCCTCGGATATGAAAATATCTGGAGTCGGTGAATTATTTTCCCATTTGATCTCTGGTGATTTGACGTGTTGTTTTTGTATTGTTTTGTATTTATTTTGCTTATATAATGCACTTGCATAATGTTGATTGACCAGATGATCATTTGTGGAAAAGTGTGTGGAAGGGTTTAGTTTTTCCTATGGGGAAGATTTAACCCGGACATAAAATCGGAAGTATAAAATATTTGGATGATCTTTATAGCAAATATATAATATATTTCTACAAATGTACATATGCTATTATTCATATTTACTTATATTTTTCGGAAATAATATACAGTACCATACTTACCTGGTAGGTCACTTGAGATTAAGACTGTTTATTGTTTATTAGAGAAATTTAGATACGATTCGCACGCGGAGGACATAATTGGACTTTCCGGTATTTGCTTAACTAATACGTATTTATGTTCTATGAGCGTGTTTATTGATTATGTCGTGTTGCTCTACCTGCTTCTTTAGCCAACGTTTCGGACAGCTTTACAGTGTCCATCAGCAGGGCTTTTAAGATCTGGTTATCTAACACGCCTAAAGCCATTTCAAGAAACGTTTTATTTCTGGATGGTGGTCTTCCACTAGGGCGATACTGAGAGTATCTTCCACTCTGAAAAGTGCCGCAAGTATACTATATATTATTTTAAATGAATTAATTGAACCCGCTACCTTCGGATTTCTGATCGGGAGCCTTACCCATCGACCACGTAGGACGTCAAATTGTATTGCAATATTATCTACCATTGAATAAATTAATATATTTTCGCATCCTTTGCTCCACCCTGTATCACTTTGCCTCCACCCGAGAAGAAATCCTCTTGTTAGCGCGCCTTTGGTCGGATGACGTCACACTTTTGAATGCGCACTATTATTACAACTATAACAACGCCCCGGGGCTGTTTGCTATCGCTGCCCGCTGCCCGCTGCCCACTACCCAGTCAAATAGATGGCTGTTTCGCCTAACCGGTTTCGCCGCGCATTGTCGATTCTATTGACCTTACGTAATACCGGCTGCGACAATTCATAAGGGAATAACCCACATTATACAATTTTTGGCAGATTTAAGATTTTCACGGCCAAAAGTATTTTTGTTATTTGTTTTTGGGGTGTTATGCCGTGTTGCGCTAACTCCTTCTTTAGCCAACGTTTCGGACAGCATTGCAGTGTCCATCATCGGGGCAGATGTGTTATTAATATATATAGTTAATAACACATCTGCTCATCTCTTAACATGACCTAACTCGAATATTTGATTCACTTGATCGTACCATGTCTTCTATGGGCGTACCGGACTTCTTCTATCTTAAGTTTTCATTTATTATAAAAAGAAACCGCGTAATTTCTCATTTCCCACAAATTAACACATCACTCGTTCAAAAAAACACGTTACCTGTTTTAAATTTCGTTTTACCGGTATTTCAACGAAGGGTGCTTCGAATAATCAACATCGTCTTTGGACCCATTTGGCACCGATGAACAGGCACAGCCGGAAGATAACGCAAAACGTTTATATACAATTGACATTTCCCGCATAAGAACGGGTCGTTTTTACAATAGGGTCCAAATCCTAGGAGCTTAGGAAAAGCGGATTAACTCCTTTTGTCTTACAGTCGACATCCGCAATTTCCTGCATGGATTATCTATGGTCCTGCCACTAAAAACTCTGTTATAACCTCTCTTTCTGCTTTATACATCGTTTATGAGACGGAGAGAGACGTTACAATGGCTCATAAACGATCAGCGGTACGCCTCTAGCCATTGGTCAACTGGTCATCATTGCTCATTCGTTGACTGTTCATTGTTTGACTCTAAGAATAATTGCCTCCAGTTCAATATATTGTCTATTATTTACGTCTTTGGCTTGTCCATATTATTTCTTGTCTTGTGTTATATTTATCTAGTTCATCCTTTGTATTCTGGACTCGTGTTGAATTTATGTTTCCTCTTGTTCAATGGCAAAGCGATCACCTTACACATTATGTACATTTTGGACGACGACTTAAAACTGATGCTTTAGAATAATAATATTATTTAAATGGGCATATTTCTATTTACACTTCCAAGATTAGCACTAATTCTAGATAAGGCAACACAGAAAAGATGACACACGTTTAAAGAGGGACAACAGAAAAACATGATACACATATGAAATACATAAAAAAATCTTCGCAGATTTTTTTTGTTTATTTGTAAAGAAAAATATTGTTTTACCTGTGTCTTGATCTCGTTATCGATATTCCGGAGAGGATTTATATTTTTTTATTTATTTATCTTTTTTTTTAAGATTATTTTTATTTATATTCAATTTATTATTTTAATCCGGAGAAAAGTTTGGTTAGGTTAGGTTAGTTTTTATCCGTGTCGAAGATGTATAATTGAAAATGGTTGCCCAATAAAGTTAATATTTGGTAGTCGAGAATTGCTTGCATCGATAATCTTTCGGATTCCACTGCGTAATACTATCTAATAAGTCGGGATTTATTGCAGTGTTGAAATTCTGGGACTAACTACCACTACCGTATGTATTTATCATTCTTCAGAATACTTATGGAGGGAAATAATTATACTGAGTCAGTGGATTCGACAGTCTTTAATTTATCACTTCACAAATACAAAAGTTTGTAACTGAGGCAGTTTAGTTGTGTATAATAAATATGAACTGTATTAATAAATTCCAAGTGTTTTGATGCTGTTTGAAAACTTCAACGGTTCTTTTTGAAAATAACAGATGGTGCCACTTTCCTTTACAACGATCGTAAACTGTACAGTCATTAGGATAACAATACTATAATATAATCAGATATTTACTATTCAAATGTAAGGACCCCCAAAAAGACATTAATAAATTATTAAATAAACCCTGCCAAAATGTCAACAATCAAAGACATACAGACACACCTGTTAAAAAAACTTAAATCAACAAAAAAATAATCATAAAATCAAATTTATTCAGACCTCAGGAAGTAATCATTCAAAAATGTCTACCCAATCGACCGCAGCCGAAACGTCCACAGTGGTGTGGTAGTAGGAATGGGTATACTGTAATGTAATTATCGTGCGGTGGTCATGCCGAAAGTTCGGGTTCGGTTCCTGCCTCTTCCGAGAACCACCGCGGGTCCGGCTCGTTACCATAACGAGATGTGATCACCCCTCCCTGACCGTGGATGACCTAATGTTGTATTCAGTAAACAACCGCAAACTTCCTTATACCGGAAAAATCAACACTCATTTTGAGAAAAAAAAAATAATTGGATGATTTGTATAGCGCTGTTTTTGTGAAAAATCACCTCAAGAGCCCTCTATCTGAAACCCGTGAAAAATCACGGCATATTATAATTGTACGATTTGTGAAGCTGATTTTTTTAAATTTTTTTAATATTTTTATATATATTTTTTTTAATTAATTTTATTTTTATTTTTTTTAATACTTTTATAGTATTTGATTATATTTATATATAACTTTCCTTTTTAAACTTTTGACGGTTATGCCCACCGATGTAATATAATAGAATTGAAGAAGAAGATAATACTAATAAATCTAAACGAAACATGAAACAGAACAAGACAGAGAAAAATAAAAAGGTAACGGTCTCAATTGGGAATCGAAACCAGGACCTCTGTCTTAGCAGAACAACGCATCCAACCACTCGGTTATTGGGTCCCCTTCTTTTTTAATGTGTATTTTATTATAATAGGTGTCCAATAAAAATAAAAATCGGTTATGTTTATCCGAGACACTATCTAGGTAACACACCAATTCTTTAGAACTTAGACGCATAACAGACTTAACGCATTTCAAAAAAATTGTTATTAAAAATAACAATTTTGGTACCTACTCTATCGTTTGTCTAAAATGTACCTATATTTATTTTCTTCCGATTTTGAAAAATGAAAATTTAACGTGAATAATTTTACGCAATTTAGTGCACTGATAACCGGAATTAGTCCTATGTTTGATAGTGGTGCAAACAAAGTTTATTATTTTCGTTAAATTATCAAAAATTGCCATGTGATTGCTTCCAGCTTAATGGACAAATTGGAAGTTTATAAATTTATACATATGGCGGAAATAATGTGTTTGTACTATTGGTATTTCAAATAAGGTGTCCAGGAAAACTAGCGCCTTTGATCCCTTCGGCACCTGTGCACAGCCGGAGGCACGCCAAACGCGTGCCCAACTATAGACTTTAAAATATACCCAGTAGATACAATACAACTATACTCAGTGCACGGTTGACATTTGCTGCTTATTATTATAATAAAAAAAATTACGATTCAACCGGCAGCTTTTCATATAAAATTCATGCGAAAGTCAATGTACCCTAGTACAATAAAGCTCGTCGGTAATAATGTATACGCCTTTGTTCCTATTAAGGAAATACGCAATCAATTCATACTAGAACATTAGGCTAGCATACATTATCACTTTACTAGTTAATAAATTCACTTCCCTTTCAAATACATTCAATCTAGACTTTTACAATACTTACTATTTTTCAACATTTATATAGCGCGTAGTGAAAGGCGTAGCACTATAGCTCTTCATTCATTCGCCTACAAATTATTCCAATCGACCGACGTACGCGTGGCACATTTCCAGCCTAATAGTTGAGAATCCTTTGCACTCAATTTTATATCGCGAGTGGCCTGCTTTCTGAAAACGGGGCATTTCCGCGGCCTTTTTTCAGCTGTTGTAAGAATCTTAAATCATATCGAACAACTTTAAAAGTTTTTTTTTCATATGACGCAGATACTTTGTTATATGACAATCGTAATTTAAAATAAAACAATAAACTGCAATTTTATTTTGTATTTTGACCCCTGTATTTTTATTCCTAATTTTATTATTATTAATGTATAATGACTGTTTATAACGCAAATAAATGAGATGGTTTGAAAATTCGGAGAAACCATTATTATTTATACATCTTAGGTGCTCTTTGACACGAATATTAATACAAACGCATCGGAATGTTTATAAGTCTAATCTGAATACTCTATTTATACGAGGTACGTACTTCCCAACATTTCTCTCCCCCGCTTTGGTGGTGCCACAGTCCCTGTCTCCGAAAAAATTGATACCGGTCCACACAGAAACTACCGGTTAGTGGCTGAGGCATCGCGTTTGGGTTCCATCCCGGCGTCGTGTATTCAGTTCCTCGGCTGGCTAAGTCCTCCATCACAACACAAGCAAAATTTTGCGCTTACTTTGGTGGTAGTAGGAGATTTTCAAATATTGTCAGGCTATTCGTAATCCAGGAATGTTAGTTTTTCTTTTAAAAACAAAACAAAGAGGCTTTTACATCCAAGGCATGTTGCCTGTTGCACTCCAGTATTTTGTGCATCACTCCGTATTATAATAATGTGATATTATTATGTGTATTTGTGTGTGGATGGGAACCGCCCAAGCAGGTAGTTATTTGGCCGTGGCCGCCGCTGACAACACCGTTTTTCGAACAGTGTTTTTTTGCGCTTTTTCTCACTAACCGAGTTGGTGTCTGAGAAGATGGTCGCAACCATCGGAACGCGGGACCAAATATTAAAAAAATTCAAATTTAATAACACCTTAATTTTTTTTCGTTTAGGTATACTTAAATTACTCACACGAAACCGAAATTGATTATAAGAATGCTTCCGTGTTTCAATGCTTTATTTTCATATTGAACGATGAAAAATATGTTTGTTACAGTCAATATGGCGTCGTGTCTTATTTTTGAACTTAGTTGAATATTTATTTTTTGATCGAAATATCGTTTGCAACTGGAAATTGTTAAGTTTACTTTAAAATTCTAGACAAAAAATTCTGTGCATTTTTCATGACACCAGAGCTTACTTAGAGCCATATTTAAATACACATTGCCTATATCCTTTATAATCATGTAATGATAATTTGTTGCTATCAGAAATTAACCTTTCGAGGAAACAACTTTAGTAAATCTAGTAAATAAATTCTATAAATAATAACTCTTGAAAAATCACGAAATCTGACTTTACTTGTCTAGCTAACTAGTCTAGTTCTAATCTTAAGAAATTTAAACAAAAGAAATACACAAATATGGGATTCAAATAATTTTCTGGTAAAATATACGTAATATTATTATATGTAGGTACCTACTTATTCGGTTCGACGATCAGTTCAAAGTTAAGATCAACTACAACAATGCACTGTGCACTCCTCTTCCAAACACAAGCTAACGCTTCTATGGAATAGTAGTTTTCAAATCTCTTAATATGGAGAAACTCAGTGTAAAAACGATGTTATACGTAATTATTTTATTTGTTTAATAAAATAAAATAAAATATTTATTACGATGGTTCGTTACACCTGCTATTACCTTTCGTCTCACCTTCCCATCGCTCTCTCTCTCTCTAATGAAGCCTTCCTTAATTTACTCAAATACCTTTGTGGGGCGTTTATTATTATTATATTTAAAATTTATTTTTATTTTACGCCCTCTGGGAAACATTTATTGCCTGATTTATTACGCTGCTTTACGAGTATTTGTGTATTATTGTTCGGACTAATTTACAATGTAACTCTGAGGAATCAATTCCCGAAGTTAGGAATATTATCATTTTATATACGTAGAGACATTATTTAAGATTGTAGTAAAAATTGGTTATGAATGAATGTACGTTGATTTCGACAGATTTTTAACCAGCGATTCTTGAAGTAAATCGTCTTCCTTCGGATGAAATAGATTTTTACATTTTTAAAAACATCTATTTGAATTTCACTTCTGATTTTGGTAACGAATTAATGCATACATTTGAAGCGGATATTAACTCACTTTCCGACGTCCGATCGAGCTGATACTCGGCAGATAAACTCGTTGTCTTTGACAATGCATTCTATCAATGTGGCAACTTTATATCACGTACACACGCGGACATATACGCATATCTCTGAAATGAAAAAATTCTGTCTCATATCGTTATTGGCCAACCCTCCCCCGTCCTGAATCTTAATATTAATTCCATTGCTGTACAATTATTATTATTATTGATATTTACTTTTTGATCAATTTTCTAAAAAATGCTTTCCTTTTTTTTTCAGGTAAGTGTCTTTGACATTAGTACAACATCGAAACATATACAAAATTAATATCTTCAAGGGGTAAGTTTTTCTGGTCTAATGTTATTTTATTGAACTAATGCTAGTCTCTCACGAGCGCTACGTGATCAATACGGTATTTGGGTGTGGCCTATATCACCATATCGCTCACCATACAATAAACGTTTCACAGACAGATAATATATTATACGTGTAGGCGTGACCTAGATGTTGTGTTGTTCTATATCTAAAATGATGTTATCCCCTCAGGGCAGGGGGCAGATAAATTATGGAGCTGCCGTGGTCACGCGACTTTCAGCTGTCAAGGTGACATATCCCGTGAAAAGAAATGATATTCAGTTAATAATAATAATAACATGGCATTTATATAGCGCAGTTTAGTATCATTTCACTTCGTGCGCTTAACTATAACAAACTTAAAAACAGTAATTTAGTATTAGTGGTCATGTTCTTAAAATAGATCAGATCTAACAGAATATAAAGATAAATACAGATCTAATATTATAACACTAAATATACAGTTTATACAAAATACAAAGTGATTACAAAACTTAAAAAAAAACAATAACAGCAGGACAGGACAAAACAAGAATATTAAAACTAAAAACATAATATGAAACAGGAGGCAGTTGCAGTGCTCAGAAATGAGAATCTTCTGAGCAGACATTTTAAAAGGTACAAGGAGGCAATCCGTTGTTTGTCCTTCCCCCGCATAAACTTCCTCTTCCCTACAGTATGGAAGATTATAGCTTCCCTGTGAGACTAGAACATGAGCTATACTTGCCACGCCCAAATACCACATAGCACTCGTGTGAGACTAGCATAAATCCAGCATTAAAGAGCTAGGAAGTAAGGTTTATTATATATGTAAAAGATTCAGTATGATATCTACATTTTACTCCAAATAAGCCCAGGAATCATTGGCTAAAGAATGTCGGGATCGTCCCGAAACAACCTGTGTATTGTGTATCCCAAGTCGGTCACTAATTCATTTACTTGGCGAATTTTTTTTGTTTTGTTTGTTTTTTACTATTGATATTTTTATGGGCGTAATTTGTTAACATATTTTTACGATTACTATAAGTAAGTATGGTAGTTAGTTAAGAAATATGAAACGTTTGAAAATTTGATATCTTTGTTTCAAGTCGTTTTTTTACTGACTATCGACAATATCTTAGATCAGTAATATTTATTATAGGTATGAACCTATCATATTGGGTATTTTTTTTATGTAAATTAACCATCACCATTTTCTCGCAGGAGTCGATGGAGAAGATAAAACCTTACTTCCATTAATATTTTTTTATTTTTTTTATACTGAGTTGTACAGATGTTCTCTCTTACGTGAGAATAATCCAGTTACTTTAGTTAATATACAAATATATAAATAAAATTACAAAAACTGATGTTAGCAGAATTCGGGGACGCCCGAGGAAGACATGCCACGACCAAGTGAATCAGATACTCGTGATGGTGAGTTAGTTAGTTAGATACAAAAACTGACTTAATCATAAGATAAGTTTTTTTAATAAAAGCACGTTTGTCCAACAGATTGCCGAACTCAAGTAACTGATTCATTTAATTCACATTTGTTTCACATTTGCTTCATATATTCCTCTTTACACTCCTTTCTTCGCTCATTCGCTCTACATACCCAAACCATCTAAGCGTCGTTTTCTTAATCTTACTCTTCACACTTACATCAGCCTTGCTTTTTTCGTGAATCTCGACATTTCTCACACTATCATACTTGGTTTTACCACACATACGCCTCAAGGATCTCATTTCTTCAGCATTCAGTCTACTTTAATCCTTCCTCTGCCAGTTTCTTATTAGTAGATCTTATTAAATAACATAAATACATGTTATATTGTGTTTGTTTGGTTTGGGGTAAATAGGCTTTGAAAAAATTGTGTACCTTTAATTTTTATTCGGTCTGTGATCATTTTTTTTGTTTAAATTTCATTCATGCATAAGTAAGGAAATACTAAAATAATTATTTTTACTGTTGGTTTTTGATCACTTTTAGTTCCACAGTCAATCACCTTAAATCGACTAATGTGATGTGATGCAGTCTTGTACTGTGGATGCAACTACTGCACTTATTGTTGCAGTCCTACTATCTGTAGTGCCAGACCAAGCTTCCTGGGGTCACTGCTGATATAAACAATAATATATTAATTATCGTTATATTGCTCTCAGCAAATAGGTCATACTAAACATCTACTACTGAATACGTAATGTTTATAAATAGTTATTGTTATTACTCAATCAATCTGTTTTCTTCTACTCTTGTTAGTGTCTTCTTCTGTATGGGAGCTATCATCATGAATCACTACCTTAAATAATAGAAACAAAGGAGATGGGTTATGTACAATTATCCATATTGTAGTGTTGTGCAGCTCTCGCTGATAGGTGTGTCTGTAGAAAGATCGGGTTAGTTGCGAGACTTCGAAATCGCCGGAGATTGTAAGGTGCCTTCGGTACAGAGCTGTCCCTAGGCGATGGGCTGCTCAGATCCAAACTGCCCGATCCTTGAGCTAGTCGTAGTTACTCAGTGAGTGTATCTACAAGGTTTTCCAATAAGAGGTGTTACATTGATATTCAATCGTAAAAGATCAATGGTTTCGTTGCTTGTGTGGCACGTAGCGCCGTCTTGTTGAAAGTAAACGTTGTCCAGATCAATACCATCCAATTCCGGCCATAAAAAATCATTAATCATCGCTCGATAGCGAACCATTCACCGTAACTGTTGCTCCAGCCTCATTTTCGAAAAAGTAAGGTCCAATAACTCCGCCAGACCATAAACCGCACCAAACAGTCACACGTTGAGGATAGAGAGGCTTTTCAACAATAACCCTTGGACTTTCCGAGCCCCAGATGCGACAATTTTGCTTGTTGACAAAGCCACCGAGGTGGAAATGGGCCTCATTTGATTCACTCAAGTGAATTTTAATAATTTCAATGCGTTGTTGAAGCGTGTATCGTTCCATTTTTATTAATGGCGTAGTTTCTACTTGTCAAATGTCAAAAAATGGCAGCTTTTAAAGTAACATCTACCGAAATAGCGGGCTATTCAAAATAACACCTCTTATTGGAAAACCCCGTATAATCGTAATCTGTATAAGTTCCACTGTTCAGTAAGAACGTGTATTTTTGGAGAATACCAAGTTTCCAGGAGCATCTTAGACTGGAGATAAGGGCACAGTCTAAGAGACATAAATATTGAGAGTATATCTGGAGAGATATCGTTTGAGTACCCACTGCTGTACATTACAAATTGCTACTGTTGCTCGCATCAACCTACACACCAAACGCATGGCTTTCATTGTATAACCGCTTTGATAGTTCGTGTAGTTTGGCCGTACCTTTGTGATAGTCGGCATGCTTCCATGCCATATCAATCTTTGTTTCTATTATCCATGGTTTCAAGCGTCCTCCACCAATCTTCCGCTGGATTATCAGTTGGGTCTCGTTGTTTGTAGCGCTGCGCGTGCGAATAGATAACACACACTAGAAATGCCTTTAATGTAGTTTTGAATAGAATTATAATTATGAAGAAACACTGTTTTCTATTGAAAATTTTATGCCCGATTTGCCAGAATTTCGCATCATAAAACATAACCCACGTCACATTTCTTTTGTTCTTCTTTTTCTATGCCCTCGTGGTATTTATTATATTGTCCCCTTCATCGGTTTCTCTATGGCACATTCGTGCTGAACCAAGTGGCTCCTGATGTCGTCGACAGGCTGAATAACCTCAGCATCCCACTTTGTCCTCCACCAACTTTTCCCCACCATTCGAAGAAGAAGAATTGGAAGAATATATATTTAATTATTTAACTCGAACCTCAGGCATATTCTGTCAGAAGGTCGAGTATTTCCGCTTTGCAATAAAATCCAAATAAATGGAATATTTCCGAACGTATCCGAAAATTAAACACTCTTTTGGAAAATTTTATTATTAGAAATAATTATTTTTTTTAAATATTATTAAACGACGTACTACGTTTTTTGTAATTAAAATTGTTGATAACAAAAAAAATAAACACGCATTTTATTAGACAAATGTATCACCTCACTTTTTTGTATTTCGTATAAAAATAATTCATAAAAAATTCGGTTTTTTTCATACTGCGGTCGGAGCTTTTGGTTTCATAAAGGTGCACATTCTAACTCTTCTGTTGTGGTTAACTAATAGATTTGAATATAAAGCGTGGTGTTTTCTCTTTCTAATACCGTTTAGATCATATTTCTCACCATGACAGAAAGGGAGACAACGATTTCTATGAGACCATATAAGTTTTTCCCAAAAGCAAACTGATTAGTTTGAAGGATTAAGTAAGTCAAGTTAGGTTTATACTAATAATACAACAGATTGCCCAACTCAAGTATCTGATTTACGTGATCGTGCCATGTCTTTGTCGTTCGTCTTCGACTTCTCCCACCATTCACTACTGTATACCACAATGTTACTGTTAAAAAACTACATTACATCGAATTTGATTCGACTCCGTATCTCATTTCAATGCAGAGATATTGCGTTAAGTATTCCTCGGACGTCCCCGACTTCTCCTACCATTTAAACACTCCTGGCACCAATGAGAACAAACAGTGAAATTTTCAGCGATATCAGTTGACAACTTTTCGAGTTTTGCGAGCACAAACATGGCTGGCTTTATGTAAGATGTATTTCGGCCATGAAAACGATTAGCTTGGAGTTAGTCGGGGTTTATTATTCGAATGTGTTTTGTTGTATTGCGTATTCTTCTCAGTTTCGTTTAGTAAATAATAATTTATATGATTGCCGTTTTAGTAAAACGTTAGCGTTTCTATAACAACCGCAGGATTCCGGATGTCCTGCGGGTTACCGAGAACTGCTTCGTCCGCAGAAACTCATACACATTATAATAAAATATCCCTTTCCAGTTCATCATGACAATTCCTAGAAACTGACTTGCAAATACACCGCAGCCATTTATAACTTGTAAATTATCGTGATTGATAAACTGACTGATTATAATTATATATCTGATGATTTATGAATGATCTATGTGTTCTTGTTATTACGATATCGACTTTTTAATTTTTTTTTAAAGTTAAACGTACCTAACCTAACCTTTTGTAAATAACTATCTCGCCTTTTCATTAATGCATCCGCTCTTCTGGTACCTACCCTCCAATTATAGCCTCATATTTATATGGAGGAATGGCGCTAGCAATGTCCAAATAAGCGAAGCAACCAGTCCACAATGGAGTGCTGGTATCTACCCTGATGTAATGCAGGGAGGCGAGGAACGATTATTATATTGAACTTTAGGGCCTAAATGCGTGAAGATAGTAATGTGACTATACGACCAATTTTAAATCAAGCAATGTAATAATACACATCCAGTGTTACTTATAAATATTTCCTAATACGCTGCGCTGATATAGTTATACGGGGAAGAGGGCCGTATACTGCTCGAGTTAAAATCGTTACTCATTCATGCAAATAATTTTTAGGCTGGCACCACTTTGTTCCAAACCTCACAAACTCGGTCATTTTCGCGTTTTGTTTCTAACTTAATTTTTCTTCATTTGTAATGTCATTTTTATTTATTTATCGTTTTTTTACATTGTATCTTTTTTTAAAAGTTAAAATTTTTAACCTCACTAGTACAAGCCTGTGTTGAGGTGATTGATCTAGTTTCATTGATCTAGTCTGTTTTGAATTGCGTCGAAATCCGGTAAATTCGATTATGCGTCCCATTTTTGCTTTGATAAATCGATATTTGGATTTAAAATATCTACTACAAATGGGTATTACTGCTTTTTTACAGTTTTCATTACGCAACAGATCGATATTTGTCAAATCAAACAGATTGTTAAGAAAGTTTGAAAAATACAATCGTAATACATTCCTATTCCTGGGGGTCAGGCGCTATAATACTAATCCTGCCTTATTACTGGCGTTATACGCAATAAACATGCGCGTGATTATGAGTAACATTTTCTACTAACTCGGTCTTATGCCCCCGTATTATCGATTATGAGTTAGACTACAGTTGATGTAAGAACTCAAAGCCTGGCTGTTCCGTCTTTTTCTCGTGCGCTTTCTTTCAGTAGGTACTTATAACACATTCACGTTATTATGACGACATTATTACCATATAAATCATGCAGCATGTTTATTGCTTGTATATCTACACGTTATTCATACCACATAATATTATTATTACGTACAATATTTCTACTTATCCGGCCGCCTCGGCGCTATAAAGATATGAGAGCCGGCCATAAATTACTGTGGAAATACGTATTGTTTCACAGATCAGATTTTTTAGCGTATTGTCCCGTTGAAGCTGACCCGTTTGGCTGCATCGATGTTAATAATGGTTATGGCCCTGTTTATTTATTTTCTTCGACCACTTTGAACATGAAATATTAAGCTGCAAGTGTTTTGCTGGGAAGAAAAATACATGCATTTTTTTGCGCTTCTTTGTAGTACACTAAGAAAAATGAGTATCGCTGATTTACAAAGAATTTCTTAAAATTATTGGTAATCCGGTTAAAAATGAGATTGCAGGATCTTAACGAGGTTTCCTGGAAAAATTTTAACTGACTTGTACCCGGTGTTGCTTGACTTTTCTCTACTTTCTAAAAATATATTATGCATGTATATATATTACTATGGTACCGTATATAATCTGCCTGTACAAAATATATGTATAAATAAATAAGAATAAAAACATTTGTAGAAAAATGTATTATGTATTTGTACAGCACCCTCGAGGTGATTTTGCACAAAAGCGGCGCTATACAATCATCCATAGTATAATGTATAATGCAATGAGTGAGTTTGGAATACCGCGTAAGCTGATCAATCTGGTGAAACTGACAATGTCCCCAGTAACGTGTAGAGTCAGGGTTGGCAGTGATCTGTCCGAACCATTTGAAGCGCTCTACGGGGTGAGACAAGGAGATGGATTGGCCTGCCTCTTATTTAACATAGCCTTAGAAAAAGTTATTCGTGACTCAGGCATTGAGAAAAGAGGAACGATATTTGACAACTCTGTGCAACTATTGGCTTACGCTGATGATATCGACATAATTGCGAAAAATCCCGATGATTTACAAGACGCCTTCATAAATCTTGAAAGTTCTGCCAAAAATATGGGTCTTGTAGTAAACCAGCAGAAGACCAAATACATGGCCGTAGGATGTACCCAACAAACCCCATCTCTCGTATGTGGAAGCCAAAATTTTGAAACGGTACCAAGATTCACATACCTGGGCTCCCTGATAACAAACAATAACAACACTACAGAGGAGATCCAGAAGCGCATCGTGAATGCAAACCGCTGCTATTTCCGCCTACAAAAACAGATAAAACCAGACTTGCTTTCCAGAACCACCAAGGTATTAGTGTACAAAACACTAATTAGACCAGTGCTTACGTACGCAGCCGAGACGTGGGTTCTAACTAAGAAGAATGAGCGAGCACTGGACGTTTTTGAAAGGAAAATTTTGAGGCGCATCTTCGGACCGGTTCTAGAAAATGAATTTTGGCGCAGACGTTTTAACAATGAGCTCTATACTCTGTTTAAGGAGCTAAACGTCACAAAATTCATAAAACTGGGAAGACTTCGGTGGCTAGGTCATGTGGAGAGAATGACCGAGCATCAAGAACCAAAGTCCCTGCTGAGCTCAAGACCGATAGGGAGAAGGAGCCTGGGAAGGCCAAGGTTAAGATGGAGCGACAACGTCCTCAAAGATTTGTCTGCCTTGGAGCTTCGAAACTGGAGAGAGCTGGCGCGGGACCGAGATGAGTGGAGGAAGACTCTTGAGGAGGCCAAGACCCACCAGGGGTTGTAGAGCCAAAAGTGATGATGATGTGATACAATCATCCAATTATTATTATTATAAACCTTCCGGAAGAAATTCTCTAGATAATAGTGAAAACCCTATCAAAATCCGTTGCGTAGTTTAGAAGAACTAAGCGCACAAACAGACAGACGCGGATAGGGACTTTATTTTAGTATAATAGAGACGAATATATTATCACGATGCCGGAACACATGTTCATGAAAATCCTAATATTTTCGCATTTCGTCATTATAAATTATCAAGACAAATGTAGGTACATGAATACGTGTTCCGATATATTAGGAATTTATTAAAAGTTTATCGGGAAATGGCCTGCAATCCTGTTAAGAATTACCAATAATTTTAAGACATTCTTAATAAATTAACAATACTCATTTTTCTCCTTGTAGAAGGTACTCTTAATCAGTGATGATCAACCTTTTTAGCTAGAAGGCCAATTTATCCATTTTCGATATGTTCGCGGGTCTCAAGGGGTAAGGGTACTTACACTTGACACAGTTAACTTTGCAGTGGGTGGTTTGAGAAACGTAAAAATTAAAACTAAGAAATTTTAAAATAAACAATTACGGCACGGTAAAACAAAGCGCCGCAGGCAAAATTTTCACTAGGTTCAAGATCAAACCAATAAAAATTTTGTTGTTTTTTTTCGTTCGGAAAGTTAAACAAAATTTAGTCCAGAAAACTTTTCGTATTTTATACAGCAGAAACCTTTAAACTCCAACCTCCTTCCCTTCCACGGAGCACGTATTCCAAGCCCTTAAAAAAATATTTTATTTTATTAGGTTTTCGCCTAGCCGGGCTTACATGCATAACAGGAACTTTGCGTCCCGGAAAACGCTGGTCTGAGGCAGTCAACTCTTAGATCAGCAACATCATCAGCTGTAGGCAGACTGATGGAACCTAAGCGCAAGCCAAATACTAAGTTTGGTGATCGCGCTTTCGGAGCATCTGGGCCGAAGGCTTGGAATAAACTCCCTCCGGAACTAAGATCCATAACAAGTCCAACAGAATTTAGGTCTAAACTAAAAAATTACCCTTTTAAGCTGTCATTCCCTTAAGCGGCCGCTACACTACTCGCTTCGGCGCTTCGACGAAGTCCTCGACGAAGTTAGCCGAAGTCCGAAGTGCATGCCCACACACTCGTGCAACTTCGCGAGTAGCTCAGTCTCTCGGAGTCCGTGCACTAGGCAACATGGACGTTCAAGTGGCAAATAAAGGATGAAAGTAGATTAAATGCTGTTGAAATGAGATCCCTGAGGTGTATAATAATAATAATAATTGGATAATTTGTAAAGCGCCGTTTTTGTGAAAAATCACCTCAAGGGCGTATGTGTGGTAAAACCATGTTTGATCGTGTGAGGAATGTGGAGATCCGCAAAGAGTGCAAGGCTGATGTAAGCGTAATGAGTAAGATTAAGAAAGGGACGCTTAGATGGTTTGGGCATGTAGAGCGAATGAGCGAAGATAGGAGTGTGACGGCCGGCATAGTCCAGTGGTAACGCATTGGACTGCCATTCCGAAGGTCGCGGGTTCGAACCCGGCGTGCGCAAATAAATTTTATTTGATTAATTTGTGTTATTTCACAATTAATTAATTAAAATAATATATAGTATATTTGCGGCACGTTCCAGAATGGAAGATACTACCAGTATCGCCCTGGTGTAAGACCACCATTCAGAATTGAAACGTTGCTCCAAATGGCTTTAGCCGTGTTTAGTGACTAGATCTGAATAGCCAGGTACTTCCCCACCTTCCTCTTTCCCTTCCCCACTTACCTTCAGCCTCACAACATCCCCCAATTGGGGATGCCATAGTCTCACTGGCTCCAGACTGGAGCAGTTGGGACTCTTGTGAGGTATTCACTATAAAAAAAAAATTAAAAAAAGGAGGATATATGATGCAAATGTGAATGGTAGCAGAAGTCGGGGACGCCCGAGGAAGACATGGAACGATCAAGTGAATCAGATACTCGAGTCGGGCCATGTCAAGAGTCAGAATAATAGAAGAGTATGTATGAGACGATGTATGAATGTGAATGAGGCAAGGAGTGTGTGCCAAGACCGAGTAGTTTGGCGGTCCGTCCTCTCTGCCTACCCCTGCGGGGAAACGGCGTGATGGTTAGTTATCTTTATGGTCCCTTTCAATTGGGTCCCAAATAACCGCCTCGGATTGGAGTGTTTCTAGGAACAAAAAAATTAGGTCCTGTGACCACAGTGTAGAAGCCATATTTTATTACGTATAGTCACTATGACTCTGCGCACGCACAACCACCAAACACGACGTCTCGAAGCGAACTGAAGTGAACCGAGTAGTGTGGGCAGACACTTCGTGTTCGAACTTCGAGTCCTTTGACTCGGGCGCATTTACCGACAACAATCGGAAGTCGGGCCAAGCGAAGCGAAGATGCCCGAAGCGAAGCGAAGTTCGTGCCCACACTATCGTATTAGGTCAACTTCGATCAACTTCGCGAGTAGTGTAGCTGGGCTTTTAAATTGTGCTAGTACGCTTGATTCTATAAATGGAGTCAGTAAATATATCAATAGTATACCTTTATACCCCCATACTTTTTGCCCGGATCATGCATCCGGTCAGGAGTGTGTCTGATAGTTGGTTGTGTATGTATTTCAGAAGAATGTTTTTATTTTGTCTTGTATTCCTAGTCGGCACATGGAATTTAATAGTGGCAACGATGGCGGGACTGTGAATTAAATTGTTAATGACTCTGTGTAACTGTAATAATTCTCCTGTCAGACAGATAAAAAAATAACAAATCAGTTCCCTCTGGTGTACTATGTATTCGTATTGTATCGTGACAGCTGTTACTGCGTTCAAAACCATTATCATACTGTGATTTTGTCACATTGAGGGAAAATCAAATATTTTACATTATTTGCCTCACAATTGATTTTCTAAGTAAATCGGTTTTTATAAGTTTAAAGTTATTTTCTAGTTTTATACAAACCAAGGGAATTATTTTATAAAAATGCAACAACCCAACACAGCAATGTATAACTATTATTATTAAATCACACTATATAACGTACAAACATGATTATTATTACTATTTGTACAGTAGGTATTGTACGTAGGAACGATCGCGTGAGAGGTAATCGGAGAACCGCTTGAAGCTTGCGTGTTTCAATCAGTTAGTCTTATAAAATGATAGTGCTTTGAAGTGGAGATGATCATTATGACACGATGACAGACAGGCCATACAAACCTCGGATTATCCCTATACTAACCAAACATTAACTATTAGACACTGCAACTCTTTAATTTTGTTGTTTTTTTTATACGATTTTTCAATATTAATTTTTTTAGTAAAATATTTATAATTTAATTAAGAAAATTGAATAAGGAATGCGAGAGATGTATGAAGAGAGATTTGGGGATTATAGTGTAAAATTTACGGGTGTTTATCTTGAAATGTATTGCAGTTGAAAGGATTCATCGCGTTATTTATGTTTTGAAAGTATTAAAGTTTAATTTTATTTTCAAGTTTTCAGGGATTAGGTTAAAGATTTTAGGATTTATGTATTTGAATTGTCTTTGTGCTGACGTAGTATATATATAGTTCTGGTGGTGTGTGCTTTAAGAGTGTTTTATTGTTGTATTTGTACAAAAAATGTGTTAGTTTACTAATATTTAGAGAATTTAAAACAGCATTAAAACACTCCATTCAGCCTCGCATACCACAATTGTGGATGAAATAGTCTCACTGACTCACATCAGTTAGGAGCAGTTGGAACTGTTGGGGATGAAATAGTACTGACATTCATCAGATAGGAGCAGTTGGAACTATTGTGGATGAAATAGTCTCACTGACTCACATCAGTTAGGAGCAGTTGGAACTATTGGGGATGAAATAGTCTCACTGACTCACATCAGTTAGGAGCAGTTGGAACTATTGGGTATGAAATAGTCTCACTGACTCACATCAGTTAGGAGCAGTTGGAACTGTTGGGGATGAAATAGTCTCACTGACTCGCATCAGTTAGGAGCAGTTGGAACTATTGGGGATGAAATAGTCTCACTGACTCACATCAGTTAAGAGTAGTTGAAACTATTTGGGGATGAAATAGTCTCACCGACTCACATCAGTTAGGAGCAGTTGGAACTATTGTGCGGTATTCTAACAGAATGTTCTTGTTTTGTCCTGTGCTTATGATAGCACTGTTATTTTTATTATTTGTTTTATTTATTTTGTAAAAAACAAACAGCTTTTATATAATATACAATGATAGATATAAATTTACAAGTTAACACAGAAGTTTCTTATGTTAAAGTTCATTGGAAATGAAGTTTTAATATCTTAAAATTAATTTGGTGTTAAGGAAGGGGAGAGGAAGAGGAAAATAGGAAGAGGATAGGAGATGCTCCCGATACATTCCATACTCTCATATTAATAATCGATCGTACGCATTACTTCATATCGATATTTCTTTAGGATATTACCAAAAATGTCAATGCTGTAAAATTTCGTATTATATTGTGCACATATACGAGGAATTGGGGAATTTTTTAGAATGTTGGTTCTACACGAGGGTAGATAAAATAAATCAAGATTGTCGGGTTGATCTAGACGGAATATGAAGATTTATTAAATTGGTAAGTTCTGGTGAGTCCAGATAATGATTTAGGATTTTACACAATAAGATTTGATCAAAAATTAGACGTCGTGTTTGTAGGGAGTTAAAATTATGAAATTTAATGGATTCGGTATAATTTGAGAAGTGTAAGTTTAGTTTATAATTTATGTGTTTAACTTAATAAATTAATATATTATTAAATATATATTCGGTAAGGCGCACTCTAGGAATAATGATAATGACCACTAGTACTAAATTACCATTTTAAGTTTGTAATAGTAAAGCGCACTTGAAATGACACTAAACTATGCTATATAAATACTATGTTATTTTTAAAGTTGTATTTATTTTTCCAGTTATTCATTTTAAGAGTAATACGTAACTAAAGCTATAAATTAATTGTGTTTGTAAACACTAGACACTGGTGTATGCAGCTACATACTGCAATATATCTATAAACCTATTTATTACAATTAACTTTTCCGATCGCCACACAAATACCTAGTATCTATTATATCAATTCAACAGGTTGTTTCGGGAGCAAACGTTACATGGTTTTAGTTACATCTTTATTACGATACCATTGGTCCGTTAGGGGAGGTTTTTCCTACTTCCAGGGGGTGTGGGGGTGGGTGGGTAGTAGGGGAGTGGATTGATAGGGGATTAAGGGTGTGATAATACCTCGGATTGGTGGAGATACAAGCCACGATATCGGTGGTGCAATTCAATCAATTGTGGTTAAACGGTTCTATGAAATCGACGCACTAGCGCTAAATGAAACTATTGTAACGAAGAGTATTTGTTATGTTTTTGCTTTGCGTATATTGTTAGGTAATTTTGTGTTCTAAAATTGTTTATAAGAGCGTTTCGGCTATTGAAACGTATACAACTTTTCTGTGCAATAATGATTCAATTATTTGTATAGCGCCGTTTTCCTGAGAAAATCACCTCAACGGCGCTTAACAACTTAATTTATGCATTTAATTTATTCCTATCACTTAAACTTTGGCTTATCACTCAGTTTCATAGCTGGTGGCTTATAACTAAGATTAACGTCGAATGATTTACAACTAACTAATTACTTAAAATTATAATTGTTTTTGTATTTGTTTTTAAAGTTGAATGTATATTTTAACGCTACACAGCACATAATGGATATTGAACTAGAAAATACACACAGAAAACCTGTTTTTTTTTAAACATTTTAGACCATACAGAAGGCCTCGAGGAAAATAATTTCCCTCAGGGACTTTTTTTTCTTCTTTTACGTAAATTAAAGTATAATATTTAAAGGTATTTATTGAACATCAGAATAGTAAAATTAATTATAATCTGTAATAGATTCGCACTTCCAGTTGGGAACGAGCACGCTCATTGTCTTGCAGTAGCGGACGAGACGATGAATTCTTCCTGTTGTGCTTCACAGCCCTCTTGATGAGGTCGCAGAGGTCCTCGGGCAAATCGGCGACCTGGCCATTCATGATTCTGTGGATCTTCTTGCCAGTCACAAATCAGACCTGAGCGACTCCATAGGAATCCCTCAAGATGCCACCGATTTGGGATGGGGTCAAACCTTTCTTTCCCACTTTGAAAATTTCGTAATAATAACATGGCATTTATATAGCGCAGTTTAGTGTCATTTCACTTCAATTGCGCTTAACTACTCGTATAACAAACTTAAAAAATGGTATTTCAGTATTAGTGGTTCTTAAAATTATTCCTACAGTGTGCCTTACCCAATACAGATCTAATATTATAACACTAAACATAGGTACTGTTTATACCAAGTGATGACAAAACTTAGAATAACAATAACAGCAGGACAGGACAAAACAAGAATATTAAAACTAAAACATAATATAAAACAGGAGGTAGTTTGTGCTCAGAAATGAGAATTTTCTGAGCAGACATTTTAAAAAGGTACAATAAGGAGACAACCAAAACCAAACAATTACCGGAAGTTTTAGAATATGACTTATTATAAAATATTAAAAAGAAGTTAAAATTTATGAATGGTAAGATTTTTTAAATAATTTTGTTTTTAAAGCCCGCTTAAATTCAGCCAAATTCTGGAGATTAGTAAGAGCTGAGGGAAGTCTATGCCAGATGAGCGGGCCTGTTACACTAAAAGAACGATCATAGTATACGGCTCGATTTGACCTAGAAAGTTCGATTAGACGATTACTAACGTCTAGATCTGCTGACCTTAGAGTAAGCTATCTATTGCTTAAGTTTCATCCTCCACATTTTCACTTTAACCATGTAGGTGCACTTCGACGGTATGGAAGAAAAGACTGGGATATTCCCGTACCATGGCATGCATTCGACCCATTTTGCCGTCCGACGTTTAACCTTGAAAGATTAAACCTTCGAATGCTAGTTGTTTATCTTCCGGTCAGAAAGGGAGCAGGGGTATTTAATGTGTACAAGGGATGGGGCAGCAGATTCAATAAAGATTGGAGGGTTGATAGGATATTGGTCAACAGGTCACGTACCGAATCACTGGCGATTCTAGCTTTCTACTGTTTGTTTTCCTCCTAAGGGGATATAGACATGAAACAAATAAAAGATTCGTGTTTTGGGAAAATGTAACAAAAGCGTATATTATACAGGGTTTTCCAATAAGAAGTGTTATTTTTATATTAAATCGTAAAAGATCAATGGTTTCGTTGCTTGTGTGGCACGTAGCGCCGTCTTGTTGAAAGTTAACGTTGTCCAGATCAATACCATCCAATTGCGGCCATAAAAAATCATTAATCATTTCTCGATAGCGCAATCCATTCACCGTAACTGTTGCTCCAGCCTCATTTTCGAAAAAGTAAGGTCCAATGACTCCGCCGGACCATAAACCGCACCAAACAGTCACACGTTGAGGATAGAGAGGCTTTTCAACAATAACTCTAGGGTTTTCCAAGCCCCAGATGCGACAATTTTGCTTGTTGACGAAGCCACCGAGGTGGAAATGGGCCTCATCACTCGAAATGATTTTTCGATGGAATTCCGGATCATTTTCACGCATTTCAAGGACCCAATCAGCAAAGACACGACGTTGTTGATGATCGGCGGCCTTGAGTTCTTGTGTTACCTGAACTTTATAAGCCTTAAGACACAAATCTTTATGCAAAATACGGTGTAATGACGTTTGTGGAATGCCTAATTCCAAAGAACGACGAGGAATGGACAAACCTGGGTTTTCTTCAACACTTTCGGCTACAGCAGCAATATTCTCGGCTGTTCTTGAGTGACGTGCACGGGTTTTATTCTTCACATCACTAAGTTGTCCCAACAGCTCGAATTTTTCCACCAATTTCTGTATAGCGGTCCGACAAGGTGCTTCACGACGACCCAAAAATTTTCCGAGTTTACGAACCGTCTCTGCCAAATTTTCACCATTTTTATAGTGAATTTTAATAATTTCAATGCGTTGTTAAAGCGTGTATCGTTCCATTTTTATTAATGGCTTAGTTTCTACTTGTCAGATGTCAAAAAATGACAGTTACAAAAGTAACATCTACCGAAATAGCGGGCTATTCAAAATAACACCTCTTATTGGAAAACCCTTTATATAAGTCAATCCAATTGTCTGCGTGTTGTGGCAACGATTGTTGAATGGATGCGTCGTAAATGGTTAAACACAATGTTATGGTCAAATCATAAAGTGATTGCTTTCTGCGAAAACATCTTTGATTATTTATTCCTACACATGATATTGTTTCAGATAAATGACTGTTTGAAAGATATAATTTCTCGAAAATAGCTAATTACCAAATTCTATGAATTGAACCCGTAGATTATAAGGTACGTTACGTTTAACCTTAATGTCAATCAGGTGATTTTTCACAAAAACGGCACTATAAAAAGAATTCAAATATTATTACCATATAATTTTTTTTTATGATTAACAATTTTTTTTTTTTTTTTTTTTTTATTAATATCAATAGCAAAATTTGTACATTATGTAGGTTTAAAGTATAATATAAGTATATTTTTTGTATTTTTTTCACAGTCCTCCTCACTAGGGTTTATAAGGTTTTATGCATAGCACAAAGGATAAATGCAATACAAATTGAAAATATCTCCCGAGTAAAAATAAATGCCGCCGACTAATTATTGCTTATAATAATGTGTTATCCTTTTTGCTATGCATAAAACCTTGTCTTATAAACATTAGTTTATCATTAAAAAAATAATAATATTTGACAAGTCAAAATATTTCACCAATGTAGATATAATATGTCTCGACGCCATCTAGTGGGAAATTTAGCACTAACAAAGCCTTTCCTACAAAAATAAAGTTGGTTGTTTACAGGTGAAAAAATATAATAAGCAGTAATTGTTGATTGAAGTACTAGTAAATTCTATTTATTTTATATCTACGTTGAAATGAATATAACTAATCAAATGAAATCTCCAAGATGACAATGCCAATCGTATTGCCCCAGTAGCTTGAATTAACTGTGATTTCTTTTATTACGTGCAATTCCACCCCTCATTAGGTCAAGAAGCCTCCAAGCAAGAAACATCCCCTAAATCAAATATCAATCGTAGAAACGGCCTAATGCGGCATTGAGGGGTGGAATCTACCCCTATACTTAACCTCGAACATCCTGCGGAAGGTATTCCTATATATTATATTAACTAATAGTCCTTACTTACTGGTAACTCGGGCAGACCGTGAAATGGTCCTTGGAGGTAATTGATTGATCTTGATGGATTGATGCAACTTTGCCGGATTGATGCAATCAAGAATTGGTGAAGGGAAAGTAAAGGAACTTTTGTGATTTTATTACGTGTGATCAAAACATTGATAATATTGCCAACAATCAATCTAGGATAACAGATAATATGCAAATTAGGAATTTACTAACTAACTAACCATCACGCCGGTTAACCGCAGGGGTAGGCAGAGAGGACGGACCGCCAAACAACTCGGTCTTTGCACACACTCCTTGCCTCATTCACATTCTTGACATGGCCCGACTCGAGTATCTGATTCAGTTAATCGTGCCATGTCTTCCTCGGGCTTCCCCAACTTCTGCTACCATTCGCATTCGCATCATATATTCTCCTTACACTCCTTTCTTCGCTCATTCGCTCTACATGCCCAAACCATCTAAGCTTCCCTTTCTTAATCTTACTCATGACGCTTTTTCACACGATCATATATGGTTTTACCACACATACGCCTCGGGGATCTCATATCAACAGCATTCACTCTACTTTCATCCTTCCTCTGCCAGATCCATGCGTCACTCTCATATAACAGGGTATGTACCAACACACCATTGTGAACTACTATCTATCCAGATTTCATGTTAGGACCAATATATTAATTTGGATATCTGTGATTACAACAATCATTAGTAACATTATTAATAGTGAAATTATTCCTTTTGTATTCATGTTTTAACCACACAATATAGTTATATTTTATAAGCAATTAACGGAACTTTGGTTTCTTTGTCTTTGAGGAATTCCTTTCCGATACCTTCATCCCTTATATTATTTACCCTTGCTACATCCGTCCTCTAACCTCCAACCCCCCCATTTTTCACCCCCACTGCCTGATCTGATGGCCACACAACACACAAGCCACCCCTTGTGAGAGATTTACTTCAATCAAGGCTTGACCACAGGCCCAATACTTACTCGCCCTCTTAGCTTTATCTTAGATAGATTACTTCCCTCTTAATCCCAAATAAGGGTTGTTAGATTTGATTTGTCTTAGGGGTTTCAACATTCCTATGATTCTCGAAGATTTATAATTTTTTCGTTGTTAAATATCTCATCAACTGCGTTGAACAAAGCTAGAAAACAACTTATATTTAATTTAATATAGTTGATTATTCTTCTACAATATGTAGATAAGCCAGAGCGGAAAGCTCCTTGTCTTCGTACTAAGTAGTGTTCACCGGTTCTATACCCGGCGTTGGAAAATGCACTATTAACGTGAAATTATGTTATTAATTACGTATATTAATTTTTGGGAATACATAATATTGTTGCACCCACCGCTCTGAAATAAACATTATTATTATGCCTCCTTTAGCTAACCTTTCGTACAGCGTTACAGTGTCCATCATCAGGGCAGATTTCATTATAAAATTTATATGTCACATAAATATTTAAAATACTCGTTCGCACTTTAGGCGAAATGTCATAGATTGCTCAGTGTCACCTCTTTGAGAGACGCCTGTAATTCAGAATCGACACATTTAGTGACTAGATCTGCGTAGCCAGGTACAATCAAATTATTATCTTATTTACCTTTTCACACTCCCCTCATTATCCAGCCTTAAAATATGCCTAATTTATTTTTCATTCCTCTTTAGAACTGCGTTAATCACATTAAATGTATTTTTTATATACCATGAACCCTGTGTCTGCATGTTATCCAATGCAACTTCGTTAACAATAATTTCAACAGTTTCCAACATGTGATAAGGGTATTTCTACATGCGTTTTACATATTATGTACAAAATGTACAGCAGCCACAAGATGCCGCATGACGGTTTAAGAAGAAAGCGGTGAAGGTAGATAAAGCACACGTCTAATGTTTAAACTTTAAATAAACCAGATGAGACCATGTTTATCCATTGTTTGGGGACAAACAAGAAGGACTAGAGGAAGCGATGAACTAAGTAATAATGTTGCGTGATGCAGTATTGTTCAAACAACTACATTTAAGACTGTCATATAAAGCAATGATTCAAAATTCATTAGATGAAACCATTATTAATGTTAAGTTTACTGAAATGTTGTGCTTTTGTGATTTTTGTCGCAATATCGTATGCAGTTTGTGATTTAATTGTGAACTGTAGTCAACATATGACACAACTCTCGGGGTACCTGTGGTTAACAGTTAGAATTGGAAAGGCTTCTGACTTACCCTTGGTATTTTCGATTGATATTGATCTGTATACTCCATGGTCATCACTGTACAAGCTCCATTGTAGACTCGAATTAAATGCACTGAAGGAACACGTGTAGACTGCACAGATTTTCTTGACACACTGGTCATGTATGAATAAATTGTTGCAAATGTCACTGATTTAAGTAGTCCACACTGTCAGACAGGGACAGGTGATTGGAGAACAGGTCGGGTGTCGAATGCAGGAGCATGTTAACAGTGACATGGAGCATGTTAACACAGGGAGGTGCATATAGTTGTGTTAACAGTGGCAATACCATGTGTGACCGAGTGAGAAATGTGGAGATTCGCAAAGAGTGCAAGGCTGATGTAAGCGTAATGAGTAAGATTAAGAAAGGGACGCTTAGATGGTTTGGGCATGTAGAGCGAATGAGCAAAGAAAGGGGTGTAAGGAGAAAATATGACGCAAATGTGAATGGTAGCAGAAGTCGGGGACGCCCGAGGAAAACATGGCACGATCAAAAACTACCCCAATTCTTACGAAATTTGATTAATTTATTGACATTATTTGTTTTTTTTTCTATTTCACTGTTTACTCTATCTAACTATCAATAGATCTTAATTACCTGTACAAATCGCAAGTGCGCCCTACTGTCGAATTTGGCAGCCATCTCTGGTCCGGAGGTATCGGTATTACAATGGAAGATGCTCTGAGGAACTAGCGTCATTGATCCCTTCGGCACCGGTGCGTAGTCGGGATACACGTCAAACGCGCGCCCAACATTTGTACACGGTTGACATTTGTCACATGAGAACGGGTCGCTTCTACGATTCGTTCTTAGGTTCAACAGCTCGCCTGTGGAACGAACTGCCGGCCTCTGTGTTTCCTCCCTCCTACAACATGGGACTCTTCAAGACCCATGTTTACTCCTTCCTCTCCACAAAAAGACCCTCCACACAGCATCCCCAAAGATGACATAGGCCCTGAGGGAAATTATTTTCTTCAGGGCCTCCTGTGTGGAGTTAATATAAAAAAAAAAAAATAAACATTTTTTATTCTATGTTGGTGCCGGTAACCGACGTTTTGATCCTAAGCAAAAAGATTGGAATTGAAAAACAATCGTAATTATTATTTGATCGTAAGCTCATTTGATCGTAAATTTGAAAATGACCGTAAATAAGATTTTTTTACATATTTTGCCTAGATATATTTACTGTTAACTGTTATTTAGATTAGCGTAAAACAAACTCTGTAAAACTAACTTATAATATGATAACGACAAGTATTAAAATGTATTTTTCAGTATGCAGTGAGTGTAATGTACTTTAACTCATAAAATATATGATTATACGTTAATAGTATCAAATCTTTTTATTCTAACGTGACACACAGACAATATTATTTGCTTACGATCATTTGAGAGTTACGATCATTTCATCACGATAATTTTGTATACCTTCATTTTGTTTGCCAACCTTTTACGTATATCCGTTGGAGCCAATAATTTGCTTCCAGGGTATCATTACATTGGAAGTATTATTTGATACCTCGGAGACACTATTCAAGATTTTTATGGCCAATAGTCCTAAATAAAAAATCTTACTATTTATAAATCTTAATTTCTTTTCAATATTATATATTAAGCCATATTCTAAACTTTCTGGTAATTGTTTGATTTCGGTTGCCTCCTTATTGTACCCTTTTAAAATGTCTGCTCAGAAGATTCTCATTTCTGAGCACAAATGGCCTCCTGTTTTATATTATGTTTTAGTTTTAATATGCTTGTTTTTTCCTGTCCTGCTGTTATTGTTATTCTAAGTTTTGTCATCACTTTGTATAAACAGTATATTTAGTGTTATAATATTAGATCTGTATTGGGTAAGTCACACTGTGGGAATAATTTTAAGAACATGACCACTAAAACTAAATTACCGTTTTTAAGTTTGTTATAGTTAAGCGCACTTGAAATGACATGACACTAAACTGCGCTATATAAATGCCATGTTATTATTATTATTATTATTGACTATCTTTGGGGGCGTTTAGAGCTTTATCCATGTTTCGGACAGCCTTTAGGTGTCCAACATCTGCCCCGAAGCGACATTGCAAAATTGTCCAACACTTTGACTCAACTCAGGAAGGCGGAAAAAGTTGAACATAACTCAATATTGTTGTTTGTTACACTTAAAAACCAAAATTTTCAAGACTCCCATCTGTCCGAAGCTTGTGTAGCTATGGCATTCCCCAATGTATGTAGTAAGGTTGAAGGGAAGATTATTTTGGATAAGTTTTGTAACTTAGAGCTTTCTCCATATTTCCGAGAGCCTTGTTCAACATTTGCCCCAAAGCTACATTGTAAAATTATGCAAAACTTTGACTCAACTCAGGAAGAAGGAAAAAGTTGAACATAACTCAATATTGCTGTCTGTTACACTTCCAAACGATATTTTACACTGATTTTTTTTAAATGTGAACAACGTACAAGACTCCCAGATCTCCGATCCGCTTGTGGGGCTATGTTATTCCCCAATGTATGTAGTGAGGTTGAAGGGAAGATTCTTTTGGATAAGTTTGCAACTTCAGGGCCAACCTTGAGAATTACATATCAGTGGAAAGAGCCGAGTCGAGTTATCTCAGAATTAAGATGCAATCATTTTATAATGTTGTGATGTACCTGTGCTGTTTGTGTGCATGTGCGTAGTAAATTAATTTGATAATCATCTATGTAATGTAGTTATGAAATTAAACATACCTTATGCAGCGGCTGACGATGTCATAAATACACGGCTTTTACCTTTAGGAAGTAAATCAAGATTTGTGATGCAATTAGGAATTCAATGCGTCGCAACCGCCGGTTAAATTAATATATTTTTTTAAATATATATTATATATGTTTACTCCATACAGTAGGCTTGGAGGAAAATAGTTTACCTTGTAGCCTATGTCTTCTTTGAGGATGCTGTGATGTTTTTCGAGGAAAGGAAGTAGTGAATCTAGGTCAAGAGACCGTGTTTTTGAAACAACACAATCTTAGATTTATTTTTGGGAGGAGGGTATCATTTATTGGGTAACCAACACCTCTCGCCGAATCGAGAGAGATTGGTTGAGAGAGACCTTTCGACCTCTCTAGCAGGGCTCTCCCGACGCCATTCACCACAGTTGGAAGGATGGATTGGTACGTCCGTAACTTCTAGACACATTGACCCCCATGTTCCCACCCACCCTTCATCCCTTTTTCCTTCCCAGACTATTCTTTCCTTTCTCCTTAAATTAACCCTCCACACAGCATCCCAAAGACGGCACAGGCCCCGAAATACATGATCTACCTCGGGGCCTCCTGTGTGGAGCTAGTATAAATAAATACGATGTCTAAGTTAGCAGGTATTTTATGTTAGGATGATTAATTTAATTTTTGCGTTAAATGACGTGTTGTAATGAAATTATTAAATAAATACACTTATGAGTAAATGTTAATGCTTTGAAATAGTTTAAAAAAATATGCACTCTAGGTATTGCATATATTGATTATAATACTACTAGCTGATATGTACCCAGCGGTTAATTTTATGAGATAGATATAGATATATACCATAGCGGACTTTTTTGTAGGCCTTTTTATTACATAAGATATAGTATCCATATATTATGTGTATAAACCTCTAAACGGCTGTGAAAACCCTATCGAAATTCCTTGCGTAGTTTAGAAGAACTAAGCGCACAAACAGACAGACGCGGATAGTGACTTTATTTTATACTATTTAGAGATATAACACAGATATTAAAAATACAAAATAAATATGTAGACCAATTCTAGTTAAAAAGTTAAATTGAACCTGAATACAGAATGTGATTTTTGGTTAAAACGTTATTTTTATAGAAATTATTTGGCAAAACTCACAAAGCAATCAACATTAACTTACAATAACTGAAAGTAAACCCCATTAAAATTGAAAAAAACCACAGCGCAAAAGCGCGCCGTGTATGTGACCCATTACAGAGTTATTATAAGAATATATTACATAGTACTTAGTACGTAAAAGAGCGCCGTGTATATCTCTGTTTGCGACCCATTACATAGTAATTATAAGAATATATTACATAGTACTTGGATCGTAAATGAGCGCCGTGTATATCTTTGTTTGTGACCCATTACAGGGTAATTATAAGAATATATTACATGGTACTTAGTACGTAAAAGAGCGCCGTGTATATCTCTGTTTGCGACCCATTACATAGTAATTATAAGAATATATTACATAGTACTTGGATCGTAAAAGAGCGCCGTGTATATCTTTGTTTGTGACCCATTACAGGGTAATTATAAGAATATATTACATGGTACTTAGTACGTAAAAGAGCGCCGTGTATATCTCTGTTTGCGACCCATTACATAGTAATTATAAGAATATATTACATAGTACTTGGATCGTAAAAGAGCGCCGTGTATATCTTTGTTTGTGACCCATTACAGGGTAATTATAAGAATATATTACATGGTACTTAGTACGTAAAAGAGCGCCGTGTATATCTCTGTTTGCGACCCATTACATAGTAATTATAAGAATATATTACATAGTACTTAGTACGTAAAAGAGCGCCTTGTATATCTCTGTTTGCGACCCATTACATAGTAATTATAAGAATATATTACATGGTACTTAGTACCTACGTAAAAGAGCGCCGTGTATATCTCTGTTTGCGACCCATTACAGAGTAATTATTAGAATATTTTGCGTAGTAATTAGATTCCGGGTGTAATTTTTAGTGTCAGTGGTTAATTGAAAAACATAAGTAAAAAAAAATCAGTCCCTGTGCGGCAGGGTGAAAACCTGACCAATAGCATCCCTCAACCGGATTAGTAAGAGACGAAGCGATGCGGGAATGAGAAAGTATTCGAGATCGAAGAACCAATCAATATACGCTTGGAATCAGCACCATCATTAGATTGTTGTTATAGTTGTGTTAGAAATTAATTCGCATTTCCGATATTATATTCACAACCAGGAATATTTTGAATATCTAATATTATCTTTAACGACGTTAATATACGTAATAAATTTATTACTTCAATTATCTTTTATCGATAATCCCACTTTCCCACTTTGAAACAAAACATTAAAAAACATACTTTTGATATAGGTATTGAGAAATATCAAAGTATCTCATCAAAACACTTTCTTCTAAAAATAAATTAGTTATACAATGGTATCGAATAAATAAAATTTCATTATTATTTTTTCTGGATCGAAGCCAATAGTCGACTTGTGTTGTTTTAGCAAATCGCTTTAGCCGTGGTTTCTCAAATAATGTATCCTAAATTAATCTCAAATATTGATACACGTGCTGACGTTTTGTTTTAATTTTTAATGATTTAATGTTGGTCAAACCAGATTCTTTATATGTAACAATCAAACATACAAATTTCAGCTATGAGTCTTTGTATGAGTGATTATAACTCGGATTTGTTTTGATTATCCAATAAATGGTTTCCGGGGCGGCGGTACCCATACCCGCCTCTCAAATTGTAATTATTAATGATGTTCTTTTGTGTGTTTTTGCAGGAAAAGTCCGGAGAGCCTTACAGCAGCAAGCTTACCACCAGGGCAGATCACAGTCCAGTCTTCGGTGAGTTTCTTTATGTATTTATCAAAATCCCAAAAGCCTCCACTTAATCAACAAAATGTATGGAGGGTGTTTGCAAATTGGATTCGCGTTTTTTACGTTTTTAATAGCATACACAAATCAATGTATGAACCACATGAAACACGACATCAAATCTTACACTGACCAAATTCTCAGATTATGTAGAAATTTTAAAGTTTGCGTAAATCTGACTTAACTGAAAAATTCAAAGTTCGTTCATATCTATTTATCAATATATATGTATAAGGAGAAATGTCACTGTCTAGATGACATCTTGTAAACCATCCACCCCATAGACATATGAATATTAGTAGACCTGCCCTAAGTGATTAAAAGCGTATTATCCCCACTCCCCATACCGGTTCCATTGAGCCGGCTGGGCTCGCGTACGGCCTCAAGTGATATTTGAAAACGTGACGTCATCATTCTTGTGCGAACTATGGTCGAGGCATCATCGGTTCATTTTACGAAATAACACGGCAAAATGTTTACTTGTACTATGAAAACTGGTAAAAATAGATGCGAAAAAAGAGAATAAACCCAATTGTCGTATTACATTCCATATATAAGCATTATTTTATTTTATTTTAAGCATATTCACATCGTGTAATATGAATCAGTTGTTACTATCACATCGAGAAACGTCTGGACGCGAAACACAAAGCTGGTTGGTTGCTGGAAAGTAAATTATGAACATTTATAAAAGTGTCTTAACTAAATACTCTGAAACTAACTATGACTCTGAATATAGAAGCTGCCTTACTTTGCCGAATTTGGACTTCGCAAATTTGTTCATAACGTGGCGAGTAATTTGCGCTCCCATGTAAAAATGTCTATTCATTCAAAGCAGATTTTACTTTTAAGAAGTAAATGGTGATATTATAATGCGAGATGCCTATTTACTGTCAGATTGATTTATTGACGAATCACAGTCATCTTCACTCCCTTCGTTCTTCAACAGTTGATTTTACCCCTCGCCTTTATCTTCTCGTCTATTAATTCCTATGTCTGTGATCCACCCCCTTTTTCAACACTAGAGTATTTTGATACTTCCTGATGAAATTTTGTACACTTGACTTTCAAAATGAGAGGGAAATTACTGTCTACATCTAATTTCGAACAACTCTTTGTAAATCACGGGGAACGCCGGAGACTTTAGCTAGTTTCTAAATTAAGTTGACACTTCACCTCTTTTTATAAATGAACAAAAAAATGAACTGAGCCAGTGAGACTATGGCACCCAAAAAATTGGGGAATGTTGAGAGGCTCAAGGTTATATTATTCATGTTTAGTCACCAAATACGGCTTAACCCGTTTCATGTAACGTTTCAATTTTGAATGGTGGTCTTACACGTGGGGGATACTAAAAGTATCTTCCACTCAGGAACGTGCCGCAAATATTTAAAATTATTTGTGAAATAACGCAACTTTAATCAAATAAAATTTACTTGCGCACGCCGGAATTTGAACCCGCGATCTCCAGATAGCTGGTCGAGAGCCTTAACCCTCGACCACAAATGTGGGTTTGATACAAAACTGTGCCATTATTTATTTAGATGATTACTTAAACCAGACGATATATTTTTGAAAATCCTACATTAGCAACAGATTGCATTGCTAACCTAACCTAACAAAAGGTAATCTTTACAAAACCTTATAAAGCACGTACATTTGTATAGGATTTAATCTCTATAGATTAGGTTAGGATGGCAAGTAAATGTTGTTTTTCTATTGAGACAAACACGGATATCGAACCCAATACTTTATATATCTCGAAGTTTGACAGAATTGTAAATAAACAAATAAGCACAAACAATAAAATTGTAAATAAATACAGCAACATTGTTAGTTTTAATACAGGGTCAGCACAAATTTGAAATACGTGTATATAATGTAGTATTTTTCAGTTTTACTACATTTATTTTAGCTTCTTCTCTTTCTCCCTATAATATTTCTATTTTTTATACAGGGTTACCACAAATTTGAAATATGTGCATATAATGTAGTATTTTTCAGTTTTACTACATTTATTTTAGATTCTTCTCTTTCTTCCTATAATATTTCTATTTTTGAGGAAGGGTTGCCACAAATTTTAAAATACCGTCTATGAATTGTAATGTTTGTGTTTTTCCATTTAATTTAGTTTTTTTTGTATCGGAATAACCTCTATAAATCTGATCGTTTTACGACACGTCAAACAAGACAATAACCAGAGCATATTATTATAATACCAAACCAATGTTATAGAATGCGCTAGATTGGCCTCGGCGTCTCTAAAAACTACCCCATCTTGAAAAGTCTGGTACTTATGAAGACTTCATTAATACCATGACATCTTATCATTATATCATTCTGTCATAATAATAACGCGGCATTGCTCAAGCCTTAAAATTAATTTTCTTGGGATGATGAAAAGTATAGAATTCACCATATGGCGTCTTATCTGTTGTTTAAAATCTCCACAATTCATGATGCAAATAATGTTGCCATGATCATGAAATTTAAGCTTGTGAATGATTATTGTGTAGTGCTTACCTGTCAATAGTTTTTGTTTTTTTCTGAAAACTTGTTACTTTCGAATTAACATATAAAATGATTTTCCAGTTTGTTTTATTGTTAAATATAATATATATGAACCATAAAACATACTAATATCGGTTTTCTATGGTGGACGTTATTCTTGTGAGAAAATTTCCACGTTCAATGGACGTACATTTTCTTTGAATTCGAGGGTCATTTTCAAAATTGGTTCTGCTTGTATGTAGCATTCAGACAAGCATTAAAGTAGATTGATAATATCATAATATTTATACAAAAAATATTTAATTTGTCTTGTTTAAAATTGTAATTATTATTTCTCGAGATTTTTGCTCTGGTAAATAATATTTTTAATCGTAAAACATTTTAAAATTTTTAATTGAGTTCACGAAATAAAATCAAAAACTCACTCACTTAAACAAGACTTACTTTCCAAGCCAAGGTTACTTCCGAATTCCAAGGTCGTTTCAGAACTAGTATCGTATTAAAAAACATGAATAATTTTTACAAGAGGGGCCTCCCTTGTTTTTCCTATATAATCCTACCTGACCATATTTTACAATATGATAATTTCTTACATAATAACGTTTATAGACCTTTGTATAACCATTGCGGTCCAAGTTGAGCGTCCCTTTCTTGTACCTCTGCGGTCTACGGGTCGATTGTGTGCTTTCATCTCGTATTTAAATAGTGGCATTCCGAAGTAACGAGCTTTTTACCGGACAGGTTAAAAAGCTAGTAAAACCTGCGTTGGTTCTCCGCACTCAAACTGTTTACTAAGTGTTCAGTTGACGCCACATAATTATTGGTAACGTCGCGGTATGGTAGATGTAGATAGATACTCCCAGTATCGCCCTGATAAAAGAGCAAGCACCATTGTGTAAAATAATTTATATTTAATGAAAGAAATTTGCAACTATAACTAAAAATTCATTGTAGCACACTCCAAGCGTACTTGACTTGCGGAATTCAATACTTCGTTTGTGTGAACGCACTATGAAACAATACATGATTATTACGGTGACTGGATAAATCATCAAAATGATAATTCATCAATATAATTCATTCATCTTTAAAAAATTATATAAAGTCATGGAAAGTGATGAAACAAAAACTTTATAAACTGGGTTGAGTAGGTTAGGTTACGTTAGGTTTAAATTTTTTCATCGTTTTTAATGACTTTAAATCACTTTTTAAAGGTGTGTTGAATAGTCATTGTGTTTATCATGGAACTGATTATTACACCCCAACTATAAAAGCATCTTCTGAAATTAAATCCTTCTTTGTAATACATCTCCATAAACTGAAGTCAATGCCAGTTTTGGGACATTTATTGATACGTTTAAAAATGTACGTACCACATTACAAAATAATCGTTTTCACTTTGGCACAATTCATTACAAAAATGAACAATTTCCGCATCTCCAGTGCCATAAGTTATTGAATTTATTACCCATTCTACCGGTTTTAGTTTAGTATACTTTCCATTTGATTAAATATTCTTCCACACAAGAGACAAGAAGATAACAAAATGGGACACTTTGTTTATATTACTTTTTTAGCTGGCAGGGACCCTTGGAAAGAGATTGGTATACAATATTTGCGTAAAATTATCAGACAGCAATGCCTTCATAGACATTCAAGTAGGACCGGCGTAAATCGAATCGAATCGTTGCTTGAAATGGCTTTAGTCGTGTCTGGTGATAAGATTTGAAAAACCAGGTATTTCCTAATCTTCCCTTTCCCCTCCCTAATTTATTCGGCCTCGTAACATACCCGAATTGGAATTGCCTTAGTACCATTGGCCCTAGATTGTTGGGAGCAGTTGAAAGTCTTGTGCAGTATTCACCTTAAAAAAACTCAGAACTTAAACTGTTTAATATGTGTTAAGTTAAACGTACATAAATCAAATAAAACTTTTAAAATGGGACTCTTTTATATATTACAATTTTTAACTAATTTTAACTTATGGGCGCCAGAAAAGGTTAGAAATTAGTCTCTAAAGAATCGTTATACAGGGTGTCCGGAAACTCGTAGTACAAGCGGGAAACTGGTGAATCTACATCACATTTGGAGTCGATTTTGTAGTATATTTTTTTTTTATTTGAGCTTTCGTTATCGAGTAAATCGAGTTTGAAGTTGATTTTTTTTTTTTTAATCAAATTCTTATAAATTATTACTGAAGATCAAAGTACCCAACTAATTAAAACTATTTGAAAGTAAAACAAATGAAGAAACTCGGATTTGAAGCATTATTTTGAAATCACCCTTCATTTAACCCGGTGTAATCATAAAATATTTCTGCTCTGCAGGGTTAAAACATCTGTTATTCAACCCTAAACACCAGAAAAAACTTTAACCCTAAAATAGCCGAAAAATATTTTTTTTTGGTTTTTTTTTTTTTTTGAAAATGCTCAAATCAAAAAACTTTATGTTTTTTTGGGTTCCCCATGTGGTGTAGATTCTCCAGTTTCCCGCTTGTACTACGAGTTTCCGGACACCGTGTATAACTCGTATCTATAACTTTCTCCATTCTCCTACACTATTTTTTGACAAATATGAAAGAAAAAACAATATGTCGTCTTAACGTATCTTTTGACGAAGGATATTTCAGAGCTTCATAAGCTCACGATGGAAATAAAGTTGCGAGCTGAAATTATTAAGTCTATCTAGAAATTTCCGGCAGAAAATACTGCACAATTTTCATGACACCAGGATCTCACCATTCGAGAGTTTTGTAGTTGAGATCATAGAATTATGATAACGATTTTTAAAAACAGTAAAATTCGTACTGTTTTGTCAATGATTTCAAATATTTATTGATTTAATTCGATTTGAATATATGTACGCTTAGAGTTGTTTTTGTACAGTGCCCTTAAGATGCAATTTCACGGAAAAGGCGCTATAAAATTTACCTTTTAAATTCGATAATTCGTCACGTCTGATTTCACTTTTAATCGAGCGATATATCGTTTAACAGGGTTCTAACTTCCCTCTACGTTGTTCTGAAAAACTAGGCGTTGTTTACAAAGACGATCTGTCATTATCTATTTACCGAATTCTGGTTTTGAGATTGAATATTGTTTTATATTTTGTTTAACATATTTTAAATGGAAAATAATTAAATTGGACGTATACTTAACATTTTGGAACATACTTAAATGATAATAATAATATTTGGATGACTTGTATAGCGCCGTTTTTGTACAAAATCACCTCAAGGGCGCTGTACAAATATATAATACATTTCTAAAATGATCCATTTTATTACTAACTATATATAGAGATAATATACAATACAATACTTGCCTGGTAGGTCACTCGAGATTAACACTTAATTAACATTAACTAATTGTTTATTAGCGAAATTTAGATACAGGATTTTGGACATAATTGGAAAATTTAATATAACTGGACTTTCTCTCAGGAATGGTATATTTAATTTAAGGGTATGACAGCTTGAAAAGGCAAGATTTTAGTTTAGACCTGAATTCTGTTGAACTTGTTATGGATCTTAGTTCCGGAGGGAGTTTATTCCAAGCCTTCGGCCCAGATGCGATCACCAAACTTAGTATTTGGCTTGCGCTTAGGTTCTATCAGTCTGCCTACAGCTGATGATGTTGCTGATTTAAGAGTTGACTGCCTCAGACCAGTGTTTTCCGGGACGCATAGTTCTTAGATGTAGGGTGGGGCTATTTAATTGATGGATTTAAACACCATCCAGCACAGTTTGTACTGGATTCTTTCAGGGCACTTGAGCCAGTGGAGGTTACGAATGTGCAGTTACAACCATATGCAACTAGCTAGGGCATAATAATTAATTGCATAAGGATCTAACTAAATTTCCTTAACGCCGTTCCAAGATAGGATCACGTTCTAATTAAATATATTCCTTTAGAATATGCTAACTTTCCAAAAGGTCGAATCTCAAAATCAGAAAATGGTACGTGCAAACTTAGGCACGTAAGACGAAGTTAGAATCCTGTCCAACTATAGTGACGAACTACACTGTGCCTCGTAAAAACGATCAACTGGCATATACAAACAAAATGGCAATTGAAAAAAGTTCAAAGTGATGTGTGATATAAAAATGGAAGCTTTAAAAACTTGATGTTATAACTTCATCATATAAATGTTTACGGAAATACTACACAGTTGGCTCTGAAAGTTATTTTGGTTATATAAGTGAGCAAAAGATATCGTTTGCATTAGAAAAAAAAAATGACAGTTAGAACCTTGTCCGACTAAGGTGACGATATAACCAAATCAAACCGCATATAACATAAACAGTATCGTTTATGACTACAGCAACCCGGTCTACATGGTCTATTATTGCTGGATTGGTCCATTATCCCACGATGGCACTTGGGACCTTTCGGTAATAAATAACCTGTCTAGTGTGTGTTATTATTATTATTATTGTACAATTTACTATTATAGTCGCGGCTGTCAGAACTGAGGCCGTCTTTGTTCCCCAATCATAAATATTTTATGGAAAAAAGGTTCTCTACCTGCTTCGGGACTATTAAGTGTGATATGGCAGGGGCGCAACGTTTGTAGAATAAAGTGTTCAAAATTAAATAGTAAAATGAATATTATACGCAAGCAAACGAAAATAAACCCCAACTACGTCAAAAAGACATGAAGTCCTTCAAAAACTTGAGTCAGAAATCATAATCCTTAATCCCTCAGGCCTCTGGAATATTGACCGCTATATTTTTTGAAGAAGCTGTCAGAAGGTCGGAGAATTTGTGTATATTTCCGCTTCTTAATGAACGGAATATTTCTGAACGTATCCTAAGTCTCCGCATACCCAATTTATATCGATTTATTACATGTCTCTCGTTCACTATTTAATTTTTTTGGTTCCAAAAAAAGAAGATAATATCTATATGTACGTTATGCCGAAACGTTAATTATATGAAATTCTGCCGATGGAATAAAAACGCAAAGTAATCTCATAAAATTATAAAAAAACATGTTTTGTTCTGTTATTTAATATATTATTGGCATGAACAAATTCGCAGTGTATCTTTAAATGAAACTAGAGCATTTGTCCAGAGATTTTTGCTGTATTTCAGACGAGTCGTGGTTTATTAAATATTTTCACCATTTTCGCTTAATTATTATCGATTTTTTAATATTAGCGCGCTCCCTCTAACATTCGTATTTACATATCTCCTCTTCAAACCATCTTTGAACGCTTAATACGGGGCCTTAAGGCTTCGAATAATGTAAAACCAATAAGAAAATCGATGCGAGAAAGGAAAAGAAACAAGTAGTGTATGGCATTCCATCCTGATGAAACCTGATGAAACGTGCACTTGATGCGTCCAATAAAAGTCTAGATATTTTCTGCCACACGTTAGTAATGATCTCATATGACTCTAAATATTATTGATGAGATTCCTGCATTTATAATTAATTACATTAGTGTATTGAAGGAAATAAGTCATTAAACAAGATTAATTTATTACAAGAGCGACATTTTGTAAATTTATCAGTTCATAATTATAATAAATGACAACATTCCTTTGAGGAAAATTCATTGAAATTGTTTTTTATAGGAAAATATATTGAGTGACGTAAAAATGACTTATCTGTGATATAACCGGTTTTTATTTTTGTATAATTATTATGTTTGGACAACCCTGTCTGCTATGAATTACTAAGCCACAAAAAATAAAGCAAATATTTATGCCCAAGTCGGCGCACCCACACTTTAACACTTATCTACCTATGCCTGTGTGAGGTGTAAGGTGTTTTATGTGTATGCAACACGTGTTGACTACAATGGGAACGAGGGGTCTAAAATTGGCGACAACGTAACATAGGCAATTTCAATACGACGAAACTTATTTCAAAATTTGATCATTAAGTTTTCTTATTAAATTAATATCTTTAACTTGGCTTTATGTATTTTATAGCGTCATTTTTTGTAAAATACTATCTCAAGGGTGAGAGTGAATGAACGAAGAAAGGAGAATATATTACGCAAATATGAATGTGAGACTGGCACGATCGAAAGTCAGAATAATAGAAGAGTATGTATGCGACTATGTATGAATGAGGCAAGGAGTGTATGCCAAGACAGAGTTGTTGGTGATCGGTCCTCTCTGCCTACCCCTGCGAGGAAACGGCGTGATCGTTAGTTAGTTATTAAGGGTGATAAGTGAGGGTACTTGATGGTAAAATCGTAACACATCGATATTAGAAAGCAACTTCTTTGTGAATGTTTTTCACTTTACCCTGATGCATTATATTACGAGTATCTCTATGTAACATTATCGGTTTTTTAGTGCATCTTGATAAGTAAATAATACGGAAATATTGATTTTTACATAAAATCGCACCTGGTATTATTATATTTTAGGGAAACATTTCAAATGGAACTACATAAAGCACAAAGCACAAAGCGCCCCTGAGGTGATATCTCACAAAAGCGGCGCTATACAAATTATCCAATAAATAATAATAATAATAATACATTAATAGAATAATTTCGAATGGAACTACATACGTTAATAGAATTATTTCTAATTGAACTACATACGCGAATAGAATCATTTTGACTGGAACTACATAATAATAATAATAATATTTGGATTATTTTTATAGCGCCGTTTTTGTGCAAAATCACCTCAAGGGCGCCGTGCAAGTGTATAATACATTTCTACTATGTTATTATACTATACATACGTTAATAGAATAGTTTTTAATGGAACTACATACGATAATAGAATCATTTCTAATGGAACTACATACGTTAATAGAAACGTTTTGAACGGGAACTACATACGTTAATAGAATTATTTCCAATGGAACTACATACGTGAATACAATCATTTTGAATTGAACTACAAACCTTAATAGAATTGTTTTGAACGGAACTACATTTGTTAATATAAATATTTCGAATGGAACTACATACGTTAATAGAATCATTTTAAATGGAACTACATACGTTAATAAGATAATGTAGACTGGAACTACATATGAGGTCATTTTTTTATTCAATAGCATTCTATACGGTGTACACACAATTTTGCAAAAAGGAATTATAATATTATAAAAAATAATTAAATTGGGTTAGGCTTAAAAATCTGTTCATCATTATATATTTCCAACCGTTAGCAAACTTATAACAAAACGATATCTTTCAAAAATTTGATCAAACGAAATACACATTTGAACTAAAGAATTATTATTAAAATGAAATTTGGTTCCTGATTTATTACTTGGTTCCCATAATCAGTTGCGATTTTGAAAATTAACGTAATTTTACGTATTACGCAGAAATCCGCGGGAATATTGGCAACTTGGTTAGAACTAAAATCAGTTCAAAATGCATCCATTAGTGTCACATTATAATATTCTGTCACAAATCACTTCAAAGTTATAATTACTGATGGTTTCAGGTTGAAGGTTCGTAAACAAACACCACGCGATTGAGGTTGTGAGAGGTCCCAAAGCCATAATATATTATACCCTGGTCGCTGCAATCCGGCTCGATGGACCAAATTATAGCCGAGAGTAATCTGAATGATCATAGTGTTTAGTCTGGGCCTGGTTAGACCTAATCAGGGCTCAGCGATGTGCAACATTTCGCCATATGTTGTTGGATCTAAAAACTGGTTAATTGGGCAGAAGTGCTATTAAGGGGGTCGATTTTTTTCTATGGTTGGCAGTGCGATTGCTTCAAAAGGGGCCCAATTAAGATGTCAGTTCAATGGTCAAAGAGTGCTAGGTTCAGGATCCAAGCCTGAAGCCTCATAGTGAGAATTTTCAGGACCGCCGGAAACGGTATTAACTAGTAGCTGCTTAGAGAGAGAGCAATTTTGATTGACTGAAATTTATATTTGTTATTTAAAATACAATCGCTACAAGTTTGATGGTATTTCAAGGTTTCGTTGTGAATGAACTCTGTCGGTGTTTTATCCATCTTGGTTTACGAAGGAGTATTTTATTTAAGGTTTTTGGCTGATATTTTTAAAACGCGATCTACGAACATATAATATCAGGACTGAATTTTGCTTCATTCGATCTTCTAATAGCTAGGAAGGAGAATATATGACCCGTAAGTGATTTGAAGTTGTCAGGACCACCATTAGAATACTTAGAAGTTAAGTGTATCAAATATTAGAGTATTGTCATATCGAGAATTTTACCTTTAATGTTTTCATACTTGTGAAATATCCTGAATAAAGTTACCTGATGTTTCAGAGTAATTTATAAATAAATCTACTTCGATACCAAAGATTGCACTACTCTGCAATTCAAGTATCTCTACATTTGTATGTATTTAACATTCAGTCAGGACAAAGTGGATCTCTTGAAGCGTTGAAGGGACCTACGTTAAATCCAAATCATCTACAGGCGGGCCAGGAAATTGGCCAAAAATACTTGTAAACACTGGATTAAAGCCCACCGCTGATAGCTCCATTGTAACGTATCCCTTTTTCCCATAAACAAACTATTTACCTGAATGAGAGGTTAGACCGGAGCTCTGAGGGCCAGTATTTCAGTATTCTGAGGAATGTTATCAGTAGAATTAGATAATCAGGGATCCTACCAGAGAAAAAACTTGACGTGCGTAAATATCTCCGTATGGGCCGCAAGAGGATGGGTAATAATAAATTAGCAAAAAAAACTTGTAAACACGAGTTAAGTATATACTGCCGATAGCTCAATTGCAACTTCTCCCTCTTTCCCAAAAACGACCCGTGTAACGAAACGAGACGTTAGAACGGATTTCTAAGTGGATTGATCGAAATTCTCCGAACGAGGAGTCACGGAAATTTTAATTTGTATTTTAATGGATTTATGTTTATAGAGGTTATAAGGGACATGTTGTTATTTTTTTCGTTATAGGTAGGTCTATCTCGTTTGTGGTTTTTTTTGTAATAAGGTGGCGAGCTAACAAGTTATACTGATTAATTTATTTTGATTCTTTGCGTCTTTTACAATCGTTCATCTATAATTAAGTTCGTGATGCATTATTTGGTTATCTTCATAGTCTGTGGTTATCTTGAATTCGTGGTTTTTTCTGTCTTCCACGAAATTATTTTATAATTGTCTTGAAAGAATATGAGTGAAATATGACGCATTAATTTGATCAATGTTCCCTACGATTGTGCTTGGCAGATTAGTGGCCGAGAGGTCCAAGGCTTTGCGTTCCCACCCAGGCGTCGCTGTTTCAAACCTACGCTAGCATAATCCAGTACTGCATCATTTCACAAGCAACTTTTTTCGCTTATAATAATGGTAGTATGAGGAATTCAAATAATGTTTGTTTTGTGCGAGTTCGCATGAGAGTTGCAACTGCTCCCAACCAGATTGATGTATTCTACTTAGATGAGACATGTAGCGAAAAAATATGTTTCCACTTTTTTTACCTCCAATTAACCTCCAACGCTAAACTTGTACCGCTTATCGCGTTCTAATGGTGGAACATGTTTTGACGAAATATTAGTAGTCAATAGCGCCTCTAATTGTATGTTTCTATGCTCCCAACCGTCTGGAGCCAGTGAGTCTATGGCATCCCTAATTGGCATATGTTGTGACGCTGAAGGTGGTGGGGAGGGGGTGGAGATGAAGAAGAGGATAGTGGGGAAGTACCTGGATATTCAGAATTGATCACCGCCACGGTTAAAGCCATTTCAAACAACTTTTTGATGCTGAATGGTCGTCTTTGAACAGGGCGATACTGAAAGTATCTACCACACTCAAATAATAATATTTGGGTGATTTGTATAGCGCCGTTTTTGTGCAAAATCACCTCAAAGGCGCTGTACAAATATATAATGCATTTCTACAATGATCTATGTTAAATGTGAAATACTAATGCAGGCCTACAATAATGATGTACTCAGTTTGTATTTGTTGCCGTTTATGAATAGATTTTTTGATTTACGATAGTCTTTGACTTTGAATACGTGACAATTCCGTAGTAGGTACGAGTACATTATTTTGATGTATCTCATAAGGTTTAGTCAGCGTTAGTAATGTAAGCATCTGAAAATATATGTTTTATGACTTAATTACAAAACATTTTTTCACCGTTCTCTACATTCTATATGCATATATAATATGCATTTATTATATATAAACCTTCCGGAAGAAATTTTCTAAACGATAGTGAAAACCCTATCAAAATCCGTTGCGTAGTTTAGCAGAACTAAGCGGTCAAACAGACAGACGCGTATAACGACTTTATTTTATATTATTTAGAGATACCGAAATAGACTTGCCGCAGTTCTTTTGTAATATTATGATGCGGCCATGGCCTGATTTTCTCTTGCACTTCATAAAGTAATTTGAAACCCCAAAGATAAAAATATTCCCACTAATCCAAAAATGTTGTCATAAAGAAAATAAAATTGTGTGTGTGTAGATGCATTTTTTGCACGTCCCGAAGTGACCACACCGAAGTCGGCCATTTTACATGTGTTTCACATTTATTCGGTCTTTGTGTGATTAATGTGGGTACTCTTCTCGGAACACCGCTCGCAAGACACCCCGTCACGTGTGGAATAGGTAGCTACCTACCTACTACAACTACATCTCTCTGTATACTACGAATGCGACAGCATTCTAGGAATTTGGATTTAAAGTTTATAGTGTGGTTTGTATTTTATCTATCATACTCCATCTTCTTCTTTATTTTCTGATACTGATGTCTCAGAGATTTTAGAATATGTTTGCAAAATAACTATTCTGTGATTTAAAGCTCCGTAGTAAGCGTTCAAAAAGAAGAAGATTGTCTGAAAGGGAGATATGTACATACGAATGTTAAGGCGATGCACTACGTCGTGTAATATTTTAAATTGAGACGCTATCAATAACAACCCTTACGTAGATGGCGATAAGGTTTAAAATCCCTCTTAACACCATCCGCCTGTTTTGATTTATGCAAGAAAAAAACATGGCCAGAAAGTGCCTTTTATTTTATTTTGTGGATGTTCAGGGATAAATATTTAATTTTTTTTCGATCATTTTATAAATAACTTAATTTGTCACATTATACAATAAAATCATAACCGAAAATGGGTTCGTAAGTAGGAGATTTTGAACTTTAAAGCAGTTTTCATAGGCCTTTACATTACTTTTTTCTGGGCTTATAAAAAGACTTATCTAAAAAGTACTCGATTATTTCAAAGGCCAAGATGTATTCTACTCGCAGTATTTAATTAAATCATCTGAAACATTTCTAGGCGACCAAATTATCAAACCAAAAACACATGAATTTGAATTACTACGTATGGCATCGCCTTAACTATTAAGAGAGCGCGTAGTAAAAAACGATTTTAATTCATAGGCGTTAGCGAAAATATTTAATAAAGGGCGACTTATTTAAAATAGAGTGTCTAAAGCAATATTTAAAGAAACAGTTATTGGGCTAACTAAATGTGTTTAAAAAATTTCGGAACGTACTTTGCGATTTTTTTCTATCGAGAGAATTTCAATTCCAATTTTTATTATTTACATTTACTTACTACCCAGTCTTGCTCTAGTTTTTCTCAATTTTTCGATTTCATTCTTATTGAAAAACAGGAACAACAAACAATATAGTGTCCTGTCGTATTCTGTGATTAAAATAACGTTGCCAGCTCAAATCAGTTACGTTTGCTTCGAAATATCAGAAATAAGAAATGCTTATTTTACTACGCCAGAGCTTATTGTTGTAGGATTTTCACTGCTTGAGACGAACGACAAGCAGATAGATCCCTGTTTCATAGTTGTTATTAGAAGGCAGAGTTTTGTATGCTATATACTATATACTATTTACATAGTTCGTCTATTTCCGCGTCTGTTCGTTCGGAATGTCTAATGCTCCAAGGTGATGCGTCTAGTTGTAACTGCTTGTGTTCGTTTTCATCTTCATGTCGTACGTGTTTGTGTTCGAGCTTATTGTGTTCATCGCTGATCGAACGGGCTCGAGCATTCTATTGTGTACCAAATACCAATACTTTCGATTATTAGCATATTGACTCTTGTTCCGATGGGTGATGTCACCTTGATTGTCAATAATTATTATTCGTGAAGAGAGACGCGAGAACCAGCTTCGCGATGGGCATTTTTGAAGAGACGACGTACATTTAGAAATAATTGATTAAATTTTCAAAAAAATTCTGCCGATGAATTAGTATTTTGAATCTAATCCGTTTTTTATTGAATAATTCTAATTTAAACTCTTCAAAAAAGAGTGACCTTGAAAGCGATGACATTTATACATAAAATATTAAATAACCTGTTATCAAAATACTTTTTAAAACGAAATTATGTACGGCAAGGACATTCACCGACATAATACAAGAACGTGCAATGATATCAAACTACCTAAAAGGACAAAGCTAATACCAAAAACAGTATACTCTACAAAGGTATGAAATATTACCTAAACTACGGATGGGTTGTTTCAGAGAATTTGAACAATTCATCAAATTTAAACGTTCATTTTCGGGTTCAGTCATCATATTATTATATACTAGTTTCTTGACAGAACTGAAATAATAACTACTTAAAAATTTACTTTTAATTTGAAGAATTGTCTAAATTCTCTGAAACAACCCGCCCTTAATCTTCACCAATTAGTAAATTTAAACTAGTTTGAATGAACCATATTAAACGGGGGAAAATGTAATAATGTGTTAGTTATAATAAATTAGAAATTTGTAAACTTAATCCACAAATCTTCACCTCGATTGGACAGGGTTCTAACTTCACTCTACCTTGTTCTGAGATATGATGTGTCAATGTTTGCAAATACGATTTCTCATCATCTATTTACCGATTTCTGATTTTGTGGTTGAGTCTTGTGTAAAGTATTTTAGTTTATCATATTTTAAAAGAAAATATTTCATTCATAAACGTGGCAAGGCGAAGTTAGAACCTTATCCAACTAAAGTGGCGAACTACACTTACACTGCTTATCTGCGATCAACTGGCAGATACAAACAAATTGGCAATTGCAAAATTGTTCAAGGTGTTGTTAGAACCTTGTAAAATAAACGGAAGCTTTGAAAACTTGATGTTAAAACTTCGTCATACAAGTATGTAAGGAAATAGAACACAGATGGCTTTGAGAGTTATTTTTCTTACAGAAATGAGACAAAATAATTTTGCATCTTTTCATACATACTCTTCTACAGGGTTTTCCAATAAGAGATGTTATAAAAGATCAATGGTTTCGTTGCTTGTGTGGCACGTAGCGCCGTCTTGTTGAAAGTAAACGCTGTCCAGATCGATACCATCCAATTCCGGCCATAAAAAATCATTAATCATCTCTCGATAGCGCAATCCATTCACCGTAACTGTTGCTCCAGCCTCATTTTCGAAAAAGTAAGGTCCAATGACTCCGCCGGACCATAAACCGCACCGAACAGTCACACGTTGAAGATAGAGAGGCTTTTCAACAATAACTCTTGGGTTTTCCGAGCCCCAGATGCGACAATTTTGCTTGTTGACGAAGCCACCGAGGTGGAAATGGGCCGTTGTTGAAGCGTGTATCGTTCCATTTTTATTAATGGCGTAGTTTCTACTTATCAAATGTCGAAAAATGACAGCTTCAAAAGTAACTCTACCGCAATATCGGGCTATTCCAAATTACACCTCTTATTGGAAAACCCTGTATTATTCTGACTCTTGATATGGCCCGACTCAAGTAACTGATTCACTTGGTCGTGCCGTGTCTTCATCGGGCGTCCCCGACTTCTGCTACCATTCACATTTGCATCGTATATTCTCCTTACACTCCGTTCCACTTCCTTACTTACGTTCTCTTCTACTAGATAATTGTCTAAGAAATAACATGGTGCGCAATATATTAATGTAATTTGAATAACTGTTAAAGCTATATGAAGCAACGTTTCGATCCTGAATAAGGCGATAATTCGGCGGAAGTGTACAGGCTGAGCAAAATATGAATCTACGGTAAACCTGCAGCTTTTTTCAAAATCACAATTTTATGATAGAAGTGAAAATAATCATTACTTTGACTATTACATTTGTTTGTTAGATATCGACTCGTGAATGTTACACTGTCGAGACATCACACGAGTAACGAGAAGTTGGGTCAACATACATTACTCATTGCTACCTAATTAATTGCAACGCGTGATTAAGTATTAGATTCAGGATTCATTTGGTAGGAACAGGACAATCACTTTAAAGATTGACTTGTACCTACCAAAGTAATTGAAACTATTGCTTGTGAATTGGTATTCTCGGTGGAACAAAAGAATAATAAAATTTTATAATAATTTTATTGTTTTGAAGCTGAAGAATGAAACAAAAAAAACATTTTAAAACTACAAATTTTAACCGAATTGATATGTTTCGTTTCACACAAGCTAGACGGTAACTCGTAACAAATCAGTAAGCACTTGTAACCCACCTGTGGTGTGTATTGTTTAAATAAAATAAAAATAATGACAAACATTCACGGGTTACGAATAACCTGACAATATTTGAAAATCTCCTACTACCGCCACAGTAAGCGGAAAATGTTGCTTGTGTTGTGATGGAGGACTTGGCCAGCCGAGGAATTGAACACACTACGCCTGGGTGGGACCCAAATGCGACGTCAACTCAGCCACCGACCGGTCAAAACCCTAATTTAGGAGGAAGCTACAAGCCAAAAATGTGTATATTCTTGGTTTACCTTATATTGTAGGTAATAGGCATTAAAATCGCTTGACAAATGGAGTCTAGAAACGTTCGATTTCAAGCACAAAACTGGTTTTTGTTTATTTTGGAAATAATTTTATAAAAAAGCAAAAAAGTTAAACAAGTAAAACTGTCACAGATAATAATCTTAGCTATAATACCGTATTTTTTAAAGTTGTTTCCTTTACGCGTTCATACATTTCTTTTGAAAAAATTAGTACTTTTATTGTGATAGTTTGATAATAGTCTCTGAAATCGTAATCGTTACTGTTGTGTCTCCGGGATTTTCTCACAAACTCTTATTCAATAAAACTCCGACTTTAACAAAACACTAGTACTTTTATTGTGATAGTTTGATAATAGTCTCTGAAATCGTAATCGTTACTGTTGTGTCTCCGGGATTTTCTCACAAACTCTTATTCAATAAAACTCCGGCTTTAACAAAACACTAGTACTTTTAATGTGATAGTTTGATAATAGTCTCTGAAATCGTAATTAGCAGGCGGTTAGAATAATATGGAACCCGACCTTGAGGGTCCCACCTTATTAATTATTCACTCGGTGTCTACAGTACTCGACAGCTAACGCCATCTATGGGACACCTAATAGACTAATCTAGTGCCATCTAAGGGTGAGCTCATACACTGATATCAAGGATATTACAATTAATTACATTCCGAGGTAGTAACTGGTATCGCAGTGTAAATTAATATTTAATTTTTTATTTATTTTATTTATTGTACGCCCTAGTAGGCTTTTCTTTAAAAAAATACAAGCATTTTGTATCAGAGTAAACAGTTAAAAATTAATACAATAAAGAAGAATGTAAACATAATGGCAAAAATGAATCCTCACGCATATAATTGAATTTAAAAGATTCAACAAAACAAAATAGTAGAAGCGGAGAAGTTATATGGGTACATAGTTCTATTTGTGTCTAGAAGAATAAAAGTGATAGGATATACAACATTTATACTGATTACTTTTCAAATGAAATACATCACCCAGATCAGAATATTGGTTTCCGAGATTGTGAAGTCTCGGAATCGGAGAATTTTGGTAAGCTAGTGTCCTGGTGTTATTGAAGTAAAAAGGTAAGAAATGTCGGCATGATTTTTTGGGAACATGGATATTGATACATTGAAGTACTTCGGGACAGTCAATTTTAAAATGTAGTATTCTTTGTAACAGTATTAAATCTGTGCTTATTCTTCTTTCTGGATGTTTCAATAGAGACATTTTATCCAAGAGGTAGTTGTATTTTGTAATTGTATTCTACCCATAAGAACATTATTTGATAAGATCACGACGTAAATCAACTAGGTCAGCTCATCTCTAAACGAACATCACTATAGTTAATTTGATTATTATGATTGTGTTCCCTGTATGTCCTCGACTCCTTCAAAACACCTTCTTATCTTTTCATACATTCTCACGTTTCTTCGGTCCTACGTGACCGAACCACGTGACCATTCCACAACAATCGCAAAAAATCCCCTTTACGTGTAAAGAGAAAGAAACCAAAGCAAAAAAAATCGCTTGGCTCCCGGCAGTTACAGGCCCTTGTTAGGTCCCTAATGGGTGTCGAACACGAACCTTCGGTTGCTCACCCCGAAGCCGCGACATCTACCACTCGACAACGAGGCTTGCCCATTAAACCTTAAACAGTTTTATAAATGTAACGAACTAGGCCTAACGGAGGCACGCACGAGGTATTATAAACACATTTGTGATTTTCTGTGTCCAAATACTGCTTTAGTTTTCTTTTTAAATTAATAACGAAGTACAAAAACTTGGATAAACCAGCGAATGGTCGAATGTTAGCTGAAAAACAATACGAAAACGCTCGGTTCAAATAAGTGATATGAAAGCACGAAAAAATATTATTGGTCGTCTTCCTCGGATATGGCAAAAGCTGATTGGCAAAGCTGTGTCTGTTCTACCAGTGTTTTAATAGAAGGTGCCCGAAGAACTAACGTTATTGGTAATACCAATAGTATATTTTGTGTAGCTCCGTTTTGTGAAAAATCACCGAAAATCACGGGATATTGTAATTCCATTTTAGTTTAAGACAATTAAAATAATTTTCTCTGAAAATATAATATTATATAATTAATATATCGCTTGTTTAAATCCTTCATATAGCAGAATTGAGTTAATTGAACCAGATTTTTTTCATCTTACATCAGCCTTGCATTCCCTTCCAAAAAGACCAGCATCCCTAACAATGACATCATCGCGGCAACGGTACTCGAACGGCAACGGCGCATTGATCTTAAGGCTCCGTAGTAAGCGTTCAAAGATGGTTTGAAAGGGAGATATGTAAATACGAATGTTAGAGGGAGCGCGCTAATATTTAAAAAAACGATGTGTATACTCCTGGTATACCTTATATTGTAGGTAATAGGCATTAAAATCCCTTGACAAACGGAATCTAAAAACGTTCGATTTTAAGCACAAAACTGGTTTTTATTTATTTTGTAAGTAATTTTATAAGAAAGCAAAAAAGTTAATCAAGTGAAACTGTCACAGATAATCTTAGCTATAACACCGTATTTTTTAAAGTTGTTTCCTTTACGCATTCATTTATTTCTATTGAATTTTTTTTTTTTAGTAGTAGTTTCATTTATATTTTGTATTGAGTAATTTATTATTTTATTTGTATTCTACTCAAGCGAAACGATAAGAAAACCTTCAATTTATCTAAAGCATATTTTTTGGTACTCATAATGTAAACCAATTCGTTATGAACAAAGATATTAGAAGAACGAGATGTGCTATGAGCAGTTCATACTGTGTGGAATTGTTTTGCCCAGTGTCGCCGGTTTTGTTCACCAATACTACTGCACACCTTCGCTTACGCTAAGGTATCCGCACTAATAAATAGAACAGATTTCTGTGCGTACACGTCCCGATAGTATTCAAAGTACCCTCATTAGGTAGTACTCCGCCTACGGTCCGGCGGCCAACATAGCATATCTCGTTCTTCTAATATCTTTGGTTATAAAGATTGAACAAAATAGTGATTTAACATTACCTGCATCAACTGTAAAGCGCCCCTTAGGTGATATCTCACAAAAGCGGCGCTATACAAATTGTCCAATAAATAAATAAGCAAGCTTTGCCTTAAGCGAAAATGGTGAAAATATTTAATAAAACACGACTCGTTTGAACAAAAAAAGTATAGATATTATCTTAAAAAAATAGTATATATATTTTTGGAACATAAGAACTTAAAGATTTAACTTGTTATAAATCGGTACAAATTGGGTATGCGGGGGCTTAAAGAAAATTTCTAGTCCTGTTCGGATTTACCTAATCTAAAACATATCTAATACCACAATAAGCTGCAATGTGAACTCGATGAATATAAAAAAAAAAACCTAAGCTAAATTTATAATAAATTATTTACTGTCTTTTTTTATGTAGGTATATATCGCTCAACTGCTCCCAACCTACTGGGGACAGTGAGACATTTCCAATGGGGGTATGTTGTGACGCTGAAGATAGTGAAAAGGGGAAGGAAATGAGGAAAAAGAAGTACCTGGTTATTCAGATCTGGTAACCAAACACGACTAAATCCATATATACGGGCGATACTTGTGAAATAAAACAAATTCGCCGTGATTTGAACCCGCGACCTTCGGATTGCTAGTCGAGAGTCTTACCCCCTAGACCACGGAGTCCGTCTAGACCAGAGGTTCCCAAACTTTGTTGCCCCGTAGACCACTTGCCAAATATTTTTTTTTCCGTAGACCCCCTCCTGTCTGCCGAATATTGAATTTTTCTAAAACTATTAACGTCTCATGTGATCATTTATTTTTTTCGTAAAAAGATTCCCTTCCCTTGCCTACCCTACAACCGGGTGGCGATATAGTTCCTCTGTTTTTGCATTGTGCAGTCAGGGGCGCCCTTGTGAGGTATTACACCAAATGAAAATGGAGCAGGATAAGCAACGGGAATTTCTTTCTGTAGCTGGCCCTACAGAACTGCCCCTTAAGTTCTTTGTTAGCGCTTATTCCGATCAGTTCTTATTGTCATATGATATCCGATTCTTCAACATTCCATTTCCACAGTCAAAATGTCTTCAAACTTAGTTTTGAAGTCTGTGTGAAGTACATCTAAATGTTGAATGTCAAAACAAGTTGGGGAACTAGGGAAATTAGCGGCTTCCACTGTGCAATATTTTGGTTCAATATATTAATTCCGACGAAAAAAGGAACGTAGACTCTATTTATATACCTCAATAAACAACTTTACGATATATAAACATACAAATATCAAATAAGTAATTTCTCAGTCTATTATTATTATTAGTATTACGTAAACAGTGTTATTTGTGTTAGGTGTAATGTGTCATTTACGGAACTCCTAAATATTGAGTTTGAGGTAAATGGGGGTCCGCTCGTATGTACCCCCATTTGAATCTTGTGGACCCCCAAGTTTTTTTCTCGCTGACATAGACCCCCAGCAAGCCGATATCGACCCCTGGGGGTCCATATAGACCACTTTGGGAACCTCTGGTCTAAACCCTCCCGCTACTAGCACTAACTTACTATCTGAAATCTAAACTTTACTGTAACCGCATTAATCCGTTCAGTCTCCCTCTAGAATACGCCAACCACGCGAGCACCTATCGCGAGGTATGTCCAGTGTCCAACAGTAATTGTCATAATAATGACCGTAATGGTTCCCGGCCACATGTAGTAATAATAATAGGTATATTGCCGTGCGGTGTCTAGTAATTGTAATCCGGTGTGATTATCGAGTTATCGGTTCTCACGCGTGCCGTAACTAACTGACGAATGACCGCGTGAATAATTTAGGTGACATTGTTATTATGTGGTGTCATTGTTTGAAAAGCGCCCCTGAGCTGATATTTCATGCAATTTATTAAGTTTTTTTTGCGTTATCGGTTATCACACGGAGACAAATGAGTGTTGCTAATTTATTAAAAATCTCTTTAAATTATTGGTAATATGGTTAAAAACAGGATTGAAGTGTTTGTACCTACCCTGATGGATGACAGTGGGGAATGGAACTGGTAGAAGAAGGATGAATGCTGCATAAATGAGATCCCTGAGGCGTATGTATGATAAAACCGTGTGAGAAATGTGGAGAACCGCAAATATATCTTTATTTAATAAATTTGCAACCATAACTAAGAATACTTGTTAAAGGCCTATCCGCACACAACAGTGCCGGCACAGTGCCGACACGTGCCGACACGTGACGTATCCATCAGTGTCAGTGAAAAATGATATTGTGGCATACATTTTGTACGGCACTATCCGTACTCGTCAGTGACAGTGACGTTCAGTGATGTCAGTGCTGCGCCGACGCTCGCCGTGACGGGACGTGAATTTCTAGCGGACAATATTTTCACTGACACGGTCGCAGTATTTCAAGATGGACGACGAACAGTTGATTGAATTGGTCCGTGTACATTCTGCAATTTATGACCTTTCACATAGAAAATACATGGACCTTAATTTTAAATCAAACATGTGGAACAATATTGAAATACTCGAAAAACTTTGATTCATCATCCATCAGATGTTTATATAGGGTGGCGAACTCTCCTTCTTCTTCTTTTTTCCTCCACGCATTATGAACCCAATGCCTTCTTCTCACATTAATTTCTTCGTCTTCATCATATATTAAAGCAATCGCTGCTAATTGTGATCTTGAAGCTGCGTAGAGTACCTACTAATCCCTGCGCCATTCACTGCGCGTCGCCGTGTCGTGCCGTGTCGGTACTGACATGTACGAATAGCACGTCACGGTACTGTACGGTACGGAACTGTCGGTCACGTGCCGGCACTTTTGTGTGCGGATAGGCCTTAAGTGTCCATATTGTACATTTGTTTATATATTAGGTGAGTTAACAACAGAAAATAATAATATACAAACAAAAGGTAGTGTGTAATAAATAGAAAAAGTTTAGGTTTCTCAAAAACTGCGTCACTAGGTTATCCTGTATTGAGTAAGCGTGAGTAAGATTAAGAAAGGAACGCTCAGATGGTTTGAGCATGTAGAGCGAATTGACGAAGAAAGGAGTGTAAGATATGTATATGACGCAAAGGTGAATGGTAGAAGAAGGCGGGAACGTCTGAGGATTACTTGGGTCGGGTCATGTTAAGAGTCAGAATGATAGAAAAGTACATATGAATGATAAGATGTATGAATTTGAATGTGGCAAGGAGTGTGTGCTAATGGCCGCTTGAATAATTTAAGTGACATTGTTATTACGCAATCTCATGGTTTGTAAACTGCCTGTTTCACAAACGTTGCTATAACGAACTAACGAATGACCGCGTGAATTTCGGTGGCGTTGTTATTATGTAGTGTCATGGTTTGTAAACTGTCACTAACTGATGAATGGTCTGTAATTAACTAATGAATGACCGCGTGAATAATTAACGTGATATTGATAAAACGTAATGTCATGGTTTGTAAACTACCTGTTTATACCTCGTTGCTATAACAAACTAATGAATGACCGCGTGAATAATGTAGGTGACATTGTTATTACGTAATGTAATGGTTTGTAAACTACCTGTTTCTCAAACATTGCTAAAACTAACTAATGAATAACCGCGTGAATAATTTAGGTGACATTGATATTATGTAGTGTCATGGTTTGTAAACTGCTCTCCAGGTGATTTTTCATTAATTCAGCCAGGTATTGTTATTCACATGGGCTTTTGGAGATTTACGTGACATTGTTACTATGCAGTGTCATTGGTTTGTAAACTGCCTATTTCTCAAACGTGGCTATAACTAACTGATGAATAACCGCGTGAATAATTTAGGTGACATTGTTATATGTGGTGAACAGCGCCAATTGAGTGCATTTCTTAAAAAAATAACCTTTTTTTTCTTATGTTTGCAGGGAAATTAGAAGCGCCCCCCCACGCCGGCTTCAACATGGGGTATTTGATGGCCCCCTATCCCTACCCCAACGGAGCCTCCGGACACCCCCTACCCGTATCTATGGTGAGTCCAACAAACCCTTCTACATATTGATGGATTTTACTATAAAGGGATGATAAAAATACACTGCTGCAAGAGAAGAACCTCAGATATTGCACTGCCTAATCATTTATTTGCAATGATCTTATTATTATAGAAAATTATATACATATTTAGTTGATTAACGTGATTAATTTTGAGTTATGTTGTTTTGCGAATTGTCCTTCTTTAGCTAACTTATCGGCAGCGTTACAGAGCCCAACATCAGGGTAGATGTGTAGATTGTGGTTGATTGTGTATTTATGCATATAGAACCTAACGTGTTGCAAGCGTCTTTTAAATGTGGTTTTCTGCTTTTGCATTGTAAAAGAAATCGAACCTTGACGAATAATTGGACGGCTGTTAAGGTTCCTTCGAACCATATTCTTGTTTATTTACGTACCATTTTCTTAATATTATATTAAGTTACTGAGAAATTAAATGATGCATTAGTTGGACTAGCGGTATAAGGCTCCAGATTCTTACCCAAGCATCGCGGGTTCAATCCTCTGCTAGCTTAATCCTCCATCAATGCACAAGCAACATTTTACGCTTATAATGATGGTAGTAAGAGGAATATTGTCAGGTCCATCTTAGAGTTGCATAAATAATCAAAAGATGTCGCACATTAAAATTAAAATAATATATATTTATCTAAGACACTGTCTAGATTGCATGTAGTTCGGGTTGGATCTTGCGATCATACATAAAGATAGCAGCCAATAAAAATGTGCGGTGAGAATGAAGACCTTTTTGAATATCTCGATTTGAACACTTTCCATTGCACTCGCAATCATCCCTAAGTTTGATTGGAACACCCCCTATAACATTTTGAATTCTTTTAAATTTTCTAAATCCTCCCCTTTCACGCAAGGATACATCCAGACGCTATTTATTCTCTTCTCCAATCCGCCGATAAATAAAAGAAATTTTCAAGACGAAATCACCAAATATTTGCTCCGCAGATTTCAGCAGAAATTTCAGCGAGGAATTTTCAGGATATTTGGCGAAGTAATCCGCACCCAAGAATTTCGTCTTCGACCATTTTCGTTAAATATTGAATTCTCAAAAGAGTCACTGGGCGGGGACTAAGAGATTGCAGTATTTTAATTTGTTTTATTTGAATATTCAAAACGAGTTCGCCTTTGTCCAATTTTCAACTATCTTTTTTATATGATTATGAAATACTTTGTATAAATCTTCGTTTACATATCTCTCCTTATGATGGACACCGTAAATGTGTCCGAAACGTTGACTGGAGAAGGAGGTAGCGCAACATGGCATAATTTCCCAAAAATAAGTCACTGTAGTAGTTAAAGTAAGTTTGTTACCATAATTATAAATTTATAATTTTTTTAAAGTAAGACAAACCCGGATTATGAATAACCTGACAATATTTTAATCTTCTGCTACCACCAAAGTAAGCGGAAAATGTTGCTTGTGTTGTGATGGAGGACTTAGCCAGCCGAGGAATTGAAGACACTTCTACTGGGTGGGACCTAAACGCGATGTCAACTCAGCCACCGACCTGTCGAAAACTATAAAAATGAACAGTTTGTTGTAAAGGACGTTTGATAATTAGAAAACCTTTATTACACCCGATTGTGTTGTTTTACAGAACATAGTAAAATCAAAATAAATATAACTGAATTGATTTGATTAGAGCTTTCGTTTTTGAGTAAATAAAGAAAGATTTACGATTTTTAAGTTTAAATTTAAAAGAAATCTGTTGCTATATCGGTACAACCGGGCTGAAAAAGTTTTTAAACCTTTCATTTGCGGGAAAAATAGAAATAACTTGCTCGGATCGAGGGTATTTTTTTTTTGAGGTTGTAGTTCTAGATTTACCGGTTTCCCGCTTGTGCCACTAGTTTCCAGACACCGTGTATAACATGTTATTATTCAACCCTTACGACTATTCTTGAGTCTGGTATTTGCAGTCTCATACTAGAAAGGTTCTACTCTCGATGTGGGGAGGTACAGGTTTTCGCCCAGCACGCATTTATATACTCGGGTATTAGTTGTAAGTGTGGGTATGGGGCGCCCACCCTTATCGAGGGGATGGCGGGAAAAGGCTGGGGAAGGGAAGGAAAATGTGGGGGGGGGGGGTTAGAGGATAGGGAAATTCTCGGCTGGGGGACATTTTTGAGAGGATTTAAGAAATAAGCGGTTCTCAAATTCTTCGAATATTGTTTTCGATTGAAATTTTACAAGTTTTATTGTTATTACTGCCGTAATTGTTGGTAACAATTTTCTTTAGATATCTCTTTTCATTACCAATTTAGTTTTTAACTTTACACTAAATTTGGAACCTTATAGAACCTTATAGCATGTTTGCCTTATAAGTTGTTAACTAACTAACAATCACGCCGTTTTCCGCAGGGGTAGACAGAGATGACGAACCGCTAAACAACTCGTACTTGGCACACACTCGTTTCCTCATTCGCATTCATACATTGTCTCACACATACTCTTCTATTATTCTAACTCTTGACAAGGCCCGACTCAAGTATCTGTCTCACTGATGATGCGGTGATGATTGCTAACAGTATAGAAGATCTGCAGTTTCTCGTGTCTAGGATGAAGTTAATGATGAACATAAGTAAGTCTAAAGTCATTTAGAGTCAGTTTGAAAGAGAGAGTACGAAAACAGTGTTCAATATATTCGTGAATGAGGAATACTTAGAGCAGATGGATTAGTTTTTGTATTTAGGAAGTATGTTAACGAGAGATGGGAAGGCTGACAGAGATATTGAAAGAAGGGTAAATGCAGGTAACTCCATTAATGGAGGACTGAAAGCAGTTAGCGTTAACAAAAAATTGTCCAAGGAAGCGAAACTAGCAGTCCACAATGGAGTGCTGGTACCTACCCTGGTGTGGTGTATGGAAGTGAGGCTTGTAACTGGCAGATAAAGGATGAAAGTAGACTAAATGCTGTAGAAATGTATCCCTGAGGCTGATGTGTGGAAAATCCATGTATGATGCCGTGAGATATGTGGAGATTCGGAAAAAATGCAAGGTTGTTGTATGCGTAATGAGTGAGATTAAGAAAGGGACGCTTAGACGATTTGAATGTGAATGATAGAAAAAATCGGGGACGCCCGACGAAGACATGGCAATCAAGTGAACCAAATCCAAATATTTTATTTAAACTTTGTATACTTATTTTTTTATGATTATTTCCATGCATGAGTATACGTATGTGATTGTATGTGTGTACGTATGTGTAAATATATGTGTAAGTACTCGTATGAATGTATTTGTACATATTGATTAATAGGTATATATACATGTAAGCGTATTTATGTATGTATGTGTAAACATATATATATGTACCCGCCTCAGAACAGAAATCTTCTACTGAGGCGGGTTACTTACTTGTTTGTATATGATTATGTTATTGCAATAAACGCCCGGGTTGCCGGCAATTAAAATGAAATAATAGAGTCGGGTCATGGAAACAAAACAAGGGTTGTGTGCCAATTGTTTAGTGTTTCGTCCTCTCTGCCTACCCCTGCTGAGAAACGGCGTGATGGTTAGTTAGTTACACAACAAAATATCTTCAATAGGTTCTTCTAAATTGAACATTCTCTGGTAGCTGTACCTTAAGACGCTGCGTGCTTTCTCGTCCCCTCTCGAGGGGGCAGTCGGGTCGCTGGGGTGCCCCGGCGGCGCCCGGGCCGAGGGGGGTGACCCCACTACAGAAATTCATTACGTATGCTCCGATAAACCTTTCGGCGCATTACGCAACCCCCCCCCCCACCTTCCTCTACTCTTCTCACCGCTTCTCTTCTTCTCTGCGTCTTTTTCTTGACGATTTGGGGGTAGGGGAACGTTAGGGAAACGCTACATAAATAAGATAATATATTCACTTTTAAAAAAATAAATGTGCAACAATTAATTTATTTTAAATAATATTAACAATATCCAGAGTGGATGATACTCTCGGTACTGGCTTAGTGAAAGACTAACCATTCAGAATGAAAATGTTGCTTGAAAAGACTTTAGCCGGGCTTGGTGAAGATATGAATAGTCAGGTAACCTTTCTCCACCTTCCTCTTATTGATTTCTATCCCCTCCCCACTGCCTTCAGCCTTACAACACATTATCCCAATTGGGGTAGCATTACTCTCAATGGCTCGAAACGGTTGGGAGCAGTTGGAACTCTTGTGCAATATTTAAATAAAAAGTGTCACATTGTGAGATGCAACAAATACAAGTTTATGTAATGTTTCAAATAATAATGATAATAAATTACTTTTGCTAAACTATTAAGAATCTCTTCAAATTATTGGTAATTCCAGTTTAAAACGGGATTGCAGTCCTTACGCATGAATTAACAGGTTTCCTGATAAACTTTTAGTAAATTGCCAATATATTATCATGATTTCGGAACACGTGCTCATGAAAATTGCGTTACAGCAAAAATATATTATCTAGGAAAAATCGCCTTGCATTTGCTATTTAAATTTTAGTCATTTTCTCTGTGTAGGCGAAAGTTTACCAAAAAAATATTTCATTTTACGTATGAACAATTTAAGAAACAACTTTTGTTATTAAAAATTCTCATTTCTTTCAAAATGTTAAGGGTGTGCACCTTGCGTATCCCCGAAATTTCCATAAAGCTTAAGGGCACTTGTGGAAAAGGTCTCGACCCCCCCTATTCCTGAGAGTCCCCCCCCCCTCTAATGATAAGGTGTTTCTAGTGGTGCGCCATTTTCGGCTATTCAAAGAGGCGAGAAATTTTGATTGCTGCATTCGCGTAAGAAGGCTTTCTTGTATTTTGAGTTTTTTTGGGCTTTGTTATTTTGGAGAGGTCTTTTTCTTATTATATCTGACCCCTAGTGAGCAGCGGAACTTTCTGGACCAAATTATGTCTTCAACTCTTATTATATAATACTACACTAACTTAATTCTGCTTTTGTGCTCTGAAATACCGTGGAAAAAAGTATATAATACTACAAAGTAAAGGAAGTTGGGAGATAGGTTCTGCTGTACGTATATAAAAATAATATTTGCATAATTTTTATAACGCCGTTTTTGCAAAAAAAATCACCCCAAGGGCCCTGTACAAATATATAATATATTTCTATAATGATATATCCTACCACTAACCATAGAATAGACTAACTATCATCATCAACTATGGGTAACAGATTGCATCCACCGGTTCGTCGATCACTAATACAAAACTATATGTACAATGAATTCGATCAACGAACCTTATGCTACTAATGGACATATATTACAATTTATCTTATTTACATTCCGTACAGGCAGATAATATATTGATATTGGACCATATTTACCTGGGAGTTCACTTGAGATTATCACTTTTCATTTTCTTTTAGAGAAATTTATGAACAGCTCGAACGCAGAGGACATAATTAAATTGGAACACGTGTAATTGGTAATGCCATTATTAATTTATTCCTTCACTAGTATTGAAATATGTTTGAACCGAGTCCCTTTCTTTGCATTTCGTAAGGACTAAAATAGATTCAAGAAATGTTACAAGGAAATCTTTAATTGGTTGTATTATTGGTATAATGTAAAAAATGATAAAAATCAAATGTTGATTTCCCAAAGATTATAAATAAATAAAAATTTTGGTCGCGCTTTCGAAGTGTGTTTGGTTTCAGGCCAAAAAAGATGTATAGAACTTTGTACTGAAATGAAATTTGTGTACTGTATTGCGAGTGCATGTAATGCAAAACTGTGACACTGTAATGCTGTCCGAAACGTTGCCTAATGAAGGAGGTAGCGCGGCACGACATAATACCACAAAAATAAATCACTAACTAACTAACTAACTAACTAACCATCACGCCGTTTCCCCGCAGGGGTAGGCAGAGAGGACGGACCGCCAAACAACTCGGTTTTGGCACACACTCCTTGCCTCATTCACATTCATACATCGTCTCATACATACTCTTCTATTGTTCTGACTCTTGACATGGCCCGACTCAAGTATCTGATTCACTTGGTCGTGCCATGTCTTCCTCGGGCGTCCCCGACTTCTGCTACCATTCACATTTGCATCGTATATTCTCCTTACACTCCTTTCTTCGCTCATTCGCTCTACATGCCCAAACCATCTAAGCGTCCCTTTCTTGATCTTACTCATTACGCTTACATCAGCCTTGCACTCTTTGCGGATATCCACATTCCTCACACGATCATACATGGTTTTACCACACATACGCCTCAGGGATCTCATTTCAACAGCATTCAATCTACTTTCATCCTTTCTTTGCCAGTTCCATGCCTCACTTCCATACATCAGGGTAGGTACCAGCACTCCATTGTGGACTGCTAACTTCTATAATACTATATTATGGCCGTGAAAATCTCAAATCATTCCCGCTAGGTATAGTTATTTTAACGCAATTGTTTCGCTTCCGAAGGCTTTGCGCGGTTGAGGCATGGTGTTACAACCAAAATGAACACAATAGCAAAAGTTTGTTGCTAATCTTACACTTAAATGACGAGTTCACGTTGTATGTAGTATATAATCGATTTGAATTTAGTATTTGGCGGGTAGCTGTGTTGAAAATGCATTGGGTTTTCAAGCAGGCTTCGGCGTCGCGATTTGAACTCTTCTGCTTTAGTTTATTCCTTCATTACACAAGCAACCTATTCCACTTATAATGATAGTGGTAGGACAAATTAAAATATTTTCAGTTTAAACGTTGCGAGGGAATTTGTGTCTTTCTTTTTTAGTACCTATTTTATTTAAGAATATCTATATATAGAGAGTTTTTTTCTGACTTTCTGAAAAAATCTGAAATTCTGAAATTTGGAGTTTTTTTCTGAATTTTTCTGATTTCTGAATTGATCTGAAGTTCGTGGTGGGGATCGGGCTATTATTCGAAGTGACCAGTGACGATGTGTGAAAGATTTTTGTTGTTATTTGAAATTGAAAACAAGTTGGAAAAAAAAAACGAAAATCACTGAACTACTGAAACCGACCAACAATCTTTAGCTTAATCCGTCCCTCATACATATGCCTACGTCATTTAACTGTGTTCATTTACAAGTTCACCATTAATCAACACCTTCCTGTATGAATCCCTAGACGTCCTTTAACTTCTTACCTTAACCCTTAGTGTGCCAGACATCCACTGTGGATTTTCTAGTAGCTCACAGCACTTGCCTCGATTTTATGGTGTTTTGATCCTTAAAAATGCTTCTAGCACACGTTTTTTTTATTTAGTTGTTTCGCAACCAAATTGTGTTTATTATTATTATTCTAGCTTTTTGTTTCGTCACTTTCAAATATGCTTATTTTATCTGGTAAATAAATGCCTTGGCCGTATTAATGGTCAGTAAAGATTCTCGGAGACGTTGACACCCAGCTGTGCTTTTACATGTTTATGTTTTTAACACAAAGAACATCTAAATGAGTATAACATCACAAATACTAATTACTTTACAATGCAAGATAGAAAAATAGCAGATGGGGAATAGACCATAAATAAATTGAAATTAGTCGAAGCAGAGTTATACAGTTTGTTTAATTAGATTTGTTGTTCTGCTTGCCGATATAAATTCTACTATGACCTGTGATTTATGCGTTAAATACGTCAAAAATATCCTTACAATCATTACCCAAATTCTGTATACGGCGAACGGCAATATACAATTGCGATTCCATGTTAGTGGTGTCGCAATAATACGGTTGGCATTGCCTCTATCCTGGGGAAACTACGTAGGATAGATATGTATTTTTTTATAAATATATAATCACATTTTATGGTAAAACGTCACATTTTAGAAAAACATCAGTTTTCAAAAATAAGTATGTTATTACGACAGTAAAGTCAGCCGGTGTACGGCGATCGAGTGGCATTTTACCCCTGGCATCCTGAGGGTTAAGGGTGGGTGTGCAAGAAAACATTGCACCAGTCCCAGCTCTCCGAACTCGTCAGGATCAGTATGGAAATGTGACGTGGGCACAAAATTCCCTGCTTGCTTTGCCAATTACCGGCAATGCATCAAGAAACGTCACATTAAACGGAAAGTACAATACACTTAACAACCTACGTCTGAGCCGATGTCAGAATGAGTCATTTCGTATATCCGTATTTCTCGCATTATAGATTTTGAATAGTTTAACAGAAATCCATGCCGCACACACATTTTACACAATGTTTTTTTTCGTACAGTTTCCATGTGGATACTCTTTTCAAATATATTCGATTTGGGAAGCGGGAACACCTCTGCCATTCATAGGTCACCCCCAAGTGGTTCGCTACGTTTGGTGACTCACTGTGTGAGGTTTGTCCATGACTTGGTGGCGAATGCGTCTGCTCATCATCAGCTGCGTGGCTTGCTGGATCGGAAGAGTCCAGATGAGGGAGATCCTTTGACTTTTACAACCGGACTTATAAGTAAATAACGTAACGTAAATCGGGATGAAAAAGAACGTGTTTTATTTTGGTACCGATTTTGGTACAGTTTAAGATGGCGGACGATATTTGACATAATCTGTCGTCTGTTATAGTGTTAACTATATTATGTTGAAATTTTACATATCAGCCTTGCAATCTTTGCGAATCTCTACGATCATGTAGGGATCAGGTATCTCATTTCCTCAGCATTCCTCTGCCTGTTCCATGCTTCGCTGACATTCATCAGGGTAGGTACCAGCTCTGCAACGTGGACTGCTAGTGTCGCTTCTTTGGACAGTTTAAAAATTATTATTTTTCTAAAATGACGTCGCAAAATCCCAGAACACAACTACCTTCTTAACCACCTCCCATTTCAACCTGCGACCCTAATAATGCAATCCCTTCATTATTACGGTACTTAACAAGGCAGAAAAATATGACAGCGCCGGCATTACTTAATAAGGCGGACCAGAATCGACATTCAATGAGGCGTGATGACGATATCGATTCTGTCCTCCCTCCCCTTGCCCTTATGGGGCAACTAAATACCCGGTTTTGCCCATTAGAGGCCCCGCAGACCGGAAACCCATTGATAAATCCAACCCCTCGCCCACCCCCTTTTCTGGCTACCCACTTCCGATTTCCACCCCGTTTTATTCATCAATGGGAAAATATTATTTTGTTAAGGGTTGATTTTTTTGTTAATATTTTGAGCGGTGTATGATTGATATTGATCATGGAATAATTTTTGGAATATTTTTAGTTTTTATTAGTTTCAGTTGGAATTGATTTTTAATTATGAAAAAAAAAATTGAAAACTAACAAAATTTTCCCAAATGTTTTCAGAATCATAAGCAGTGTTGGCTAGCGCTACCTACATTCGGTTTATTCTTCAATAGAGGCATTATAAAAACATCAGCCATTTATTACGAATTAACAGCAAAAGCGCCATTTATATATATGATAGTTACTGACAGTCACAGTACAAAAATAATATTAATTAAAATATAAGGTCTACCAATTTTCTTCTGTCACTTCTTAACTTCAACAATGTAGTAAAAATCATGAACAAAAATGTGCGTTGGACTCTTTCAATGTTATTATGTTATTAATGTGATTATTAAAGTCGCCTGACCATATTGCAGAGATATTTACCTACTAGTTTTGCTTGGCATCGGATAAAACTCATAATTTGACGGAGTTTAATGACCACCGTTCAGAATCGAAACATTAGCCATTTCAAAGCCATTTCCTTTTTCTTAGAATTTTTTATACTGTTTATTCTCTGCTTCCCTCACATTTTCCAATTTATAAGTCATAGTACTACCGGTTCCGGGTAAAATCTAGTGCAGTATCACATAAATTGTAAATTTGCATACCTAAATAATTGGATAATGAGTCAAGAGCGTATTGTAGCGCCCTTCGTGGCAGCAGGACGCGTCCTAACGCTTCCTCCAACCGCTTTGTGTTTTTTTAGTATTTTCAAGGGAAATGAGGCAACATCCCTTTGAAATTATTTTTAAAATCAATCCATCAACATTTGAACTTAAATAAAAATAAACTTAATAATTATTAGAACTTTATAATATGTGATTTGAGTGCAGTGTTTTAAAGTGAATATTCTGAAATTTGCTCAAAAATATCGGACTTTCGAAACGAACGGCGACCGGTAAATACACTCCAGATGTTTTCAACAAAATTCTCGGAAACTGGGCAAGCTTGGACACTGGTTTTTTACTAAGCCCAGGGCAATTTATTACCCAACCGTCGCTTTTTTTTATTGCGGACAGAATGCACCACTTCAACAATTACCAGGAACAGGATTACATGGAGATAAATGATGGACTTGCCAAACGTCACGGCGGTGCTGCCAGGGTCTCTTATCTATGTGAGGTGTCAGCGCTTTATTAGCAGCAGATACATACCTGGACGCTGTTGTTGGACGCGGTGGACTCTCTTACTGCAGCAGCTGGTCCAGTTCCTTCACCACTTAGGATTCTTGCTGCAGAGTCTCCATCTTCTATCTTCGTAGAACGTCACAGCGGTGCTGCCAAGGTCTGGTATCTGTGAGAGGATAGTGTGTCAGCGCTTTATTAGCAGCAGACACATACCTGGACGGATGACGAACCTCGTGCTGGCACTGTTGGTGGACGCGGTGGACTCTTTCGCTGCAGCAGCTGGACCAGTTTCTTCACCACCTGGGATTCTTGCTGCAGAGTCTCCATCTTCTATCTTCGTGTCACCTGTTCCTTTACTTCATTTTACTTAACTTAACTTCACTCTATTTTTGTAATATTTATATTTTCTGTAATACCTGCATCAACTGTAAAGCGCCCCTGAGGTGATATCTCACAAAAGCGGCGCTATACAAATTATCCAATAATAAATAAATAAATAAGAGCGCTTTTATAAGTTTTTAGTTTAGACCTGAATTCTGTTGGACTTGTTATGGATAGTTCGTGGAAGTTTATTCTAAGCCTTTGGCATCTGGGCCAAAGCGCGACCACCAAACATAGTACAGGGTTTTCCAATAACAAGTGTTATTTTGATATTCAATCGTAAAAGATCAATGGTTTCGTTGTCCAGATCAATACCATCCAATTCCGGTCACAAAAATCATTAATCATCTCTCGATAGCCATCCATTCACCGTAACTGTTGCTCCAGCCTCATTTTCGAAAAAGTAAGGTCCAATGACTCCGCCGGACCATAAACCGCACCAAAGAGTCACACGTTGAGGATAGAGAGGCTTTTCAACAATAACTCTTGGGTTTTCCGAGCCCCAGATGCGACAATTTTGCTTGTTGACGAAGCCACCGAGGTGGAAATGGGCCTCATCACTCAAGATGATTTGCATTTGATTCACTCAAGTGAATTTTAATAATTTCAATGCGTTGTTGAAGCGTGTATTGTTCTATTTTTATTAATGGCGGTGTTTCTACTTGTCAAATGTCAAAAAATGACAGCTTCAAAAGTAACATCTACCGAAATAGCGGGCTATTCAAAATAACACCTCATATTGGAAAACCCTGTATTTAAAAAAAAATTATTAAATTTCATAGTTATCCAGTAATGTTGGCCTCACTGGGTGGCTTACCCGTGCTGAGGTCTTCATTTTATAATACAAAAATAATAAAATACATAAGACATTGAAAGAGAAATATATATAATCTATTAATATAAAATGTCCTTAAAATTCTTGGTTGCTTACATTTTTACACATTTAGTTATATACAATGTCGCTGACTGTGTGGGTGAAATATTTCTTCTTTATGGAATATATTTAAAAAGGTTAGTTTTAAGTTTAGCTCTGATTTCTTTCCTTTCTGAACCTTATACCCAGGTTTGAACCCTGGCAATAAAAACTGCAACCTACGTTTTCCTTTAAACTACCAAGCCATTATTCACACGACGTCCATCAATTGTATAATCAATTTATTCGGAACTGCGTTACACCCTATTAAATATTATAAAACTGAAACCACCCCGTTCGTTTCAACGATTTGTATGAATTACTCACCCCTTTGCGGTGCGCGATTATTATATGCCTCCAATTATTCGGATAATATCGGGAGGGTGGGTTACTTTATAGCCTGTTTTTATTATTTCATTTTTATAGATTCATATTTCGTTTATATTTTTAAAGGGTGTGTTTTCATTCATGGGTTTGAATGTTCGAGTCAATTGGTTGCTTGAAGTGGTTTACATTGCTATAGAAATTCAATGTTTCGACAGCCATGTAGCAGTAGTCGTACGTGATTTGTTCGTGCCACACGCAGAAAATTTACTGATAGAAAATATTGCTAATTTATTAATAATCTCTTCAAATTATTCGTAATCCGGTTAAAACGGGATTGCAGGCCTTTAACGAATGAATTGATAGTTTTCTTAGTAAAATTTCAGTAAAACACGAATGTGTTATCGCGATGTCAGAACATGTGTTCATAAAAATTATAATATTTTCGCATTTCGTCATTGAATATAATAAAAAAAGTTGGATAACTTGTAGAGTGCCGTTTTTGTGAAAAATCACCTCAAGGGAGCTGTACAATTTGATAAGAATTCATAGTCTATATCTTATTTTACTATTTACAAACAGATTCAGAAAAAAACATAATATTATTTACATATAGGCTGGTCATTTTAGATAAAATAACGGTTTTTTTAAACTATAATATATCAATTTTAAATTGTCTTTTGAAACATTAAAAACATAATTTTGGTTTATAATAACCGGAGTTGACAACACTACCACGCTCGCCAAATGCTGATCGGGTAGGGCAGTCGTTTATATCGCATATTAATTGCTGTAATGTCATCCTCTTTCAGCGAAATGAGTATATGTCCGTGTGTGTACGTGATTGCCACCAAAAGTTGAGAGAATGGAGGGGTTAATTTAACAGGTGTGGTATACAATGATTTCACCGGTCAGTGGCCGTGTGGGCATCGCTTCTGGTTCCTACCCGAGCATCGCGAGTTCAATTCACAAGACACAAGTAACATTTTCCGCTTACTGTGGTGATAGTAGAAGATTTTCAAATATTGTTAGGTTACTCGTAACACGGGAATGTTTGTCTTTCTTTGTAATAAAAAAATATTTACATTTATTTATTTTATTACAATTATATGGATTTTGCTATCTTATTTGCTATGTCGTGTTTCACAGCCGATTATTCGGTTAGGCCGCGTATTGTCTATTTCGTTGATTTCATTATTAAAGTATGCTATATAATAGCTGAGTGATTCAATTCCTTTGCTAGCTAAGTCCACATCATTGCACTAAGGACACTATCCACTATGCTATAACGATGGAAGTAGGAGTTTTTAAATATTGTCACGTTACAAACACACGTTACGTAACTATAGAATGTTGGTCTTTCTTTAAAAAATCATAAATTATAACGAGCCCAGCCTCTTTGCTATCATTCTTCTAATCTTCGCACCACTGTTTGTAGTCGGCCGGCGACCTTAGCAGACTACACGTGATGTCAACCCAATCATCCCTTGTCTGAATATTTCCAACCAACCAACCCTTAGTAATTGCAAGGGCGGCCGCTGAGGGTCGCAATTATGGTCAAGAATTCACCAGGGCGAATAATACAATTTTTTTATTACTGTGGCTTCTCTACATGCTCATTTTCTTGGGTTAGAGACGAATTTATGTCTCCTTAGCAATTAACCTTTAACCTATTTGAAACAGCTTTACACCTTTCGTATAACATATTCCTGAAGTGATAGCTATATCTCCTTTCGAAGATGCTAGTGTGAGTAAAATTCTTCCTAAAATGCTTGAAATATCAGCTTGCGAAGCAATTAAACTTATAGGCTTAATTTACGTGGTCCATTTTTTGTGGAATATCATCTCTATGACGCTTCAAAATTATTAAAGTTTCATTCAATATATTTAGCTATTAATCTCATTTTAAAGAAAGCATTTTGAAAGGATAGGTGTCGCGGGCTCTGAAACCAATAATATTTGTAACCAGTATAAGTTAGTTTAAATTTGCGGGTAAACTGCAAAGAATAATCAATTAGGCAAGACTGCAAGAAATTCCACACTCCTTGTTCCTTACATTGACTTACTATACATCCTCGACTTGCAGATTCTGTTGATTGTAACATAAAATAATGGGACGTTCTCGGCTCGTTCTTGTGTTTATCTTGACAATCCATATTCATAAATTTTCTGTGCTTGTTCATTACACTTTAGCAGCATAGTTATGTCCATAGCCAAACTAAGAACTATTTTATCTTATTTGCTTTTACCCAGCTGGTCTTTTACATGTTCCTTCACAGAATACGTTTTGAGGACTTCACAATAATCATGTATTGTGCAAATTTCAATTGATTTTATGAATAACTTCTATTTCAATCTTTTTCTATTTTATAGCATATCAGTTTGCTGGTTGATCCGTTCCACCACCCACACCTTGCGTGTATCCGTTTAACGATCCTATCATCTGTACCATCATAATTTCCAATTCATTTTGTATAATTTATCACTGAACGGCACATAATGTGCAAGGAGCGTTTTTTTCACCACCGATTTGTCTGGCACATGTCCGCGTTAACTGGAGTTAGGTTGGTCATAGTCAATTTTGGCAGGGATGTGGTTCATAGCATCGACCAAACGAATAAAAATATCAAAACATCGTAGGTACCGAATATCGATGGCTCGACATACCGGTTATAAAACAATCGTTCATAATGCGTAAAGGATGGTTAAACAGTCAAACTTCACGACACTTTTATTTGGATTTCTCAGGGATCCGATTTGGGACCATTGCAATTGGACCTCTTTACAAAAGATTTTGTTCTAAGTTTCGTCTTAGAGATTTACCTCGAATACCACATTTACCATGATTCATGGTTTTTGTCTTCAATCCTCCAGATAGTATTCCCTTTAAACGAGACAATACCCTAAAATATAGCCAGAATCTTAAAGACATAAGTGAAGCAGCCGCGCACAAAAATATGCGACGTGCTGCCTGTCGTGTTGGACAGACCTGCGGTTGAATTTTCCCTATCAAATCTCTTAAATAAAGTGGAAACCTTAATGATGAAGTCGCATAAAAACAATATTCGACGCGCGGCCTGGCGTAATGACTTGGCCCTAACAGGTCTAGAAAATCGATCTTTCCGTGGAGTTTATTTTCATTATTTCTGATGAACGTATTACTAAAATCTCAAATGTTTCTAGAGGGATCCCTCGGTAAGTTACCAATTCATCGTCTATAAAAATAAAATCTGGTGCTTACCGCTAATTTATACATGAAAAAAATTTCATAAAATTTTCAAACAGTTTTACATGAAATATTTGAATGGTAAGGTTCTGTTTTTATTAATTTAAATATAAATAACTTACATCCGTAAGAATCCCTCTAGAAAAATTCTCGATTTTAGTAATGCGTTCATCAGAAATAATTTAAATGTGAGCGTCGAGCGAACCCGCGGTATTAGTCTTATCACTAAGAAACTTCTTCAAATTTCTTGTTTGTTTAGAACTGAAGAACTAGAATATGTGCTTTGAGCTTATTTAGTTCTGGTTCTTTGCGATTTTTCGAGAGCCGTCTGGTGTCCGGCTTTGAGCTTAAGCCTTACAAAAAGAAAAAATGTCTCAAGTTTTGCTTCCTTACATCAAAATACAAATGCTCTACTGACTTCGGTCCTTCACCATTTGCCTCTAGACCTCATTTCTTTTATTCCTTGTCCAATCTTCTCCTACATCACGTCAGTCCATCTCTTGCGTTCTCTGGCACACTAACGACTAATTTAATTCACTGGAATTCATTCCACTAGTCTTACTTCTAACCTATCGCAAATTCTTCTTCTTGGATAAAAACATCCAAGTCTCAAAACATCGATGTTATTCTTACATCCCTGCTATATGCAGTTAAAGTGTTAGCCTCCGCTTCGACCCCTGGGCGAATTATGCTAATATTAATGCCAGTTAATTTGAGCCTGGCCATTAGGGCGTGTTGCTTCACATATTTAACACAAATTTATTATTAAATTTATCAAATACATTTATGTTGGGCACTTGAATGTTATCTTAGATCACGCGGGGTCACTGAATTCTTGATATCGGAAATTTCAATGTTTTTTATTGTGATGTGTTAGTTTTTTTATTGCGATGAACCGTCTGATTAAATTGCAATCTTGTGATATCACGTCTAAGATAGTAATTTTATGGTTGTATCGGCATTTATTTTCCACTTTCACATTCATCATCGTTTTTGCTTCGATATCTTAGAATTGTATCCTGTTATTTTTAATATATCTTAACAAAGAGCCATTTTAACGCGTGATAACTGTTTCGCCCCACTTAATGGCAGTGAGGCATGGAACAGGCAGAGGAAGTATAAAAGTAGACTTAAAGCTCTATGAATGAGATCCCTGGGGCGTATGTGTAGTAAAATCATGTATGTTCGTGTTAGAAATGTGGAAAATGTCGAGAGTCGGCATAACAGAAGAGAATGTATAAGACGATTTATGAAAATGAATAAGGCAAGGGCTAATACGGAGTTGTTTGGCTGGCAGTCAGAGCTCTATGGAGAAACGGCGTGATATTTAGTTAGTTAGCTGGCCTCTCTTATTAATGCGAATTTTAATATAATATTATCAATTCTGAATTTGAAATATGAGATCGACAAAAATGACGTAAAAAAATAGGTTACCATGATCGAGTGGATTGAGGCGTTGTCCCGGTAAGACAGAGATTCTGGGTTCGATTCCCGGTTGCGACCCTTGCCTTTTTTATTTTCTATGTCTTGTTCTGTTTAAGACAAACACTCCCGGGTTACGAATTACCTGACAATAATTGAAAATCTCCTAATACCTGTTGCTTGTGTTGTGATGGAGGACTTAGCCAGCTGAGGAATTGAACACACGGCGCCTGGGTGGGACCCAAACGCGATGCCCACTCAGCCACTGACTGGTCTATTATTATTATTAGTATATCTTCTTCTTCTAAATAATAGTTTTTAAAAAATCACAAGTTGTATCGAAACTTAAATATCTTGCCTGTGCAGGCCTTACTATGATACAAAATATTGATTCAGCATAATATATCTCACCATGAATATACAAAGAAATTGAAACATGAAAACAACACTAGGTTCACAAAGAATGAAGGCTGCTCATTCTAAAATATAACCCTAGAATATAACTTGCCCAAAATGTTCAACATGTTGCCAAGTAACATAAAAAAATGTAAGTTCCCAAATAGATTCAGATATATGCTGAAAACATGGCACATAAGTAGAAATACTTTATACTAATCATCACTTTCAATCAATAGTTGATATTTATTCGCTTGTCGATTTAGTGTTATTTTAGATTATGTGTGCCAATAATAAAATCTTGTAATATTCAAAAATATGTTAATGAAAAATAAGAAAATACACAGATTTAGGAAATGAGATAAAAATAATTCGGCATTCTCAGACTATAAAAATATTACCATTCGTTATTTCGGCTACTGTTATTATACCTAGCTCTCTCATTAAAAATTTAGGCGTATTAGATCTATCAAAAATTTTATAAATAAAAATGCAAAAATCAGTAATTTTAAATACATGTAGGATAGTGAAAGATTTTTTAAATATTTATATTGAGGGATCAGTAGGATTTATAGGCCCTGTTAGGAGTTCTACCGAGCCGAACCCTCTGATATGAAAATATCTGGAGTCGTTGAATTATTTTCCCATTTGATCTCTGGCGAGTTGACGTGTTGTTCTTGTATTGTTTTGTATTTATTTTGCTTATATAATGCACTTGCATAATGTTGATTGACTAGATGATCATTTGTGGAAAAGTGTGTGGAAGGGTTTAGTTTTTCCTATGGGGAAGATTTAACCCGGACATAAAATCGGAAAAAGTAACAATATTATGTAATAATAATGTTTTGTGTACATATTTACAGTGTAATTTAACAAGTACACCATGTTGACAATCTGCTTAATTGTACTTTAAATAACAATAAATAAATTCAATTAATAATAAAGATTTAAGTTTACCGGGAGCATTTTTTAAAGTTCAAAATACCTATAAATCATAGAAAGTGCGGCGAGCTACTTGCAAATCCATGGTGGATTTCTGAGAGGTTAGTTCTGCTGCCTACCATTCTTCCCATCATTATCTATTAAGATCTCGCAATATTCTAAACAAAACACTGCCATGTTCACTTGTTCACCCACCTCTGTCTTTATGATTACGTATTACCATATTGGATAACTCTATGAGAAGGCTTAGTTTCTTTCCACCCCTAATGGCGTAATAGCTGTCCTAATTGCTATTATTGTCCATTGTGGCCCGCCGGATTACAGCCCTCGTTAACGGCGATTACCACTCGAGTCGCGGGTTCGAATCCCGACTAGTCTTGTTCAGTAATGAGATATATTGGTCGCTTGGTAATGCTTTTTTTTATAATCATTAACTGGGATAATGGTGTTCGAAAAGGGGTGAATTCAAATTGAGGTTCTTTATGGGGTTAAGTCAAATTGCTTTTTTTAATGCAATGTGTCACGTTGCACATATTAATTTGTACATGTATGCAGATATTTTGAAATCGTTCAAATCTTTTTTAATCTTATTTATTACCTTCAATTCTTCTTTCTCATTCTTCAAACGGTCTTACATTGTTTTACTGTACGTCAACCTCATGTATTCAATTTTTTGTTATTGTGTACATATAATTTTTAAGTCGAATGTAGAGAAGTACCTTGCTTTTCAGATATGAACATAGTGATATCTACTCTCAGTGTCGCCCTAGTGAAAGACCACCATTCAGAATTGAAAGGTTTCTTGAATTGGTATTAGCCGTGTTTTATAGCCAGATCCGATAGCCAGGTATTTCTCAACCTTCCACTTTCCCATCTCCTTCGCTTCTACACCATCTCCAGCCTCACAACATTCCCCAATTGGGGAGGCCATAGTCTCACTGGCTTCAGACTGTTGGGAGTAATTAGGATTCTTGTACGGTATTCACAAACATGCATGCACTCATTCATTATATTTGAGAGGCTTTTCTGTTCAACATCATATTTATACAATATTAATAATAAACACCCCCTAATTCTCCACTTGTTGCAACCCTTATCCCTCTACCGTGAAAATACCCAACAGCGCAATATGAACATCAGCAGAGTATCTATGGATAAATAATAACAAATAACACGATGAAATCCCCCGAACAAACTCAACATCCTCTTCCCTCTATCTATCACTTCCACTGGTTATGATGTAAATAATAATCATAATGATATTAATACTAGGCATATATTAAACGGTGGATATATTGAAAGCTGAGGGGTTTGGACAGGGGAACCTAAACGGTGGTAGACGAGCCTAAAGACAAATTGATATGCTTGCCCTAACATAAAATCTGAGTATCATTTCGACGAGTTGGAGGCAAACCATGTCGTCATATTTTCAGCACTAGGAGGGTTCGAGAATGATTTGAATAAACTACGACATCACTCTTACATTGACCGCCGAAGAGCGCACATTTAAATAACCAGAAAAGTAAAGTTCACTAAAGTAAGGCAACAGTTTGCAGCGCTGCCCAAAATTTGTGAGGTGGGTAAATTAAAAAACTTTAAAAAGTGTCTAAATAAATAGCGTAACAAAATATTAATATTTGGAAACATGCCAGAGTTTTCGTTTACCCGATTTGGGATATGTAGTTAAGCTTTTTGCGCAGCAATAATTTGTGCACCAATGTAAAAAGGACTAGTAATTCGTAACCAGATTTTATGTGATATTTCAATATGAGTTGCCTGTATACTGTCAGATTCATTTATCGACAAATCACAGAAAAGTATTAGGTCACGCCGTTTGTTTGTTCCTCTCTCCCTGACGATTTCTGTTGTAAATGAAAAGTTCTTAAATTTTCCTTAAAATTTTTAAATTTCATTGGGGCGCTTGAAATTATTGCCCATTTCAATTCAAAGGAGTACTTTTGTATGTTTTATAAATTAGTTTTAATGCCTGGTTTCGTCTAGAAATTTTTGTTTTATCTCAGTCGATATCGACTTTATTTTTTAGAATCTCGTATTGAACAATTGAGAATACGGTGGTGTCTTTTTTTAAAGATTTTTTTTTTATCAAAACTCTTTAACGCTCGATGTCATTATTTAATTGACATGGTGGACTGAAATTCGAGATTTGCATCAAATAAACTAATTTCTCCTTTAAAGTTAAGATTTTTCACTCTGAGCATTTTGTACTAAATTCAGAGAGAAACAAAACACATCTGTTCAAAAATCTTCGATATTTTGTGATTTCTTTTTACAATTTATCCTACAAATTACTACACCCTAAAAAGTTTAAATAGTAAACCAATAAAATGACCGAAAGTTCCAATAGCTGCAGGAAATGAGAATATCTATAAAATATACATTGATTTATCTGTTAATTTTTTTTTATTAACACTTGTTTTGCACCGCTGGAATTAGGGTGGTTTTATGACATACCCATCGTAATTCCACCCCAATGGTGTTAATTTTTTCGTGGTTGTATTATGGGACTAGTAAGCACTGGGCCATTATGGCTATATTGACTGTACAATGTTATGATGACGTGATGACATGATGAAATATTGCCTCGGGCGATGAAAGCTGACGATGAAATAATAATGTGTTTATGTACGGTTGCTGTGACCGTTCAACTCCCCGATGTTTTGATGTGGGGTTGCCTTTGATAATGTTTGTTTATTGAATCAATACGAAAAGAGGTGTCATTATTGTTTATGAATCTAAATTATGATTATTAGTTTGATACATTGTTGACACTCGTGTTTGTTTGCTTTACTTCCGCCCTGTGTAAATATGTTGGTAATATTATTTTGTTAATTTTTGGAATAACTTAATTAGTAAAATCTCAAATTGTAATATTTAATCATTGAAGACAATATTAACGATTTTTAAACAAACATTTGAAACTGAAAAATCAAAAAGATACGGTCACATCTAGGACTTGAACCCAGGACCTTCTCCTTGTTTCCAAAAATAAATATTTATCCAAGACATGCAAAAAAGTCAATAGATATCGCACATACAAAGAATAGGATATATTTATCCAAGACTCTGTTTAGATTACATTTAGTTTTGTATCTTTTTCAGATTTTCCGTTTAAAAATCGCTAATTGTTTCTTTAATATAATTAAATAAATATTATTTCGTTTGACCGTAACTTGTTCTTTGCTTTAATTTAATTCGCTACATTTGGTGACTTAGCAGGGATGCCTGGATTAATGGGGTGAGGTTTATCCAGGTCTTGGATGAGTTTGCCCACTTACTGCGAGGACAGTTGATAGAGACCTCTCCAAACGGACTGTCTCAAATCATCACCTTTCACCGCAATGGTAGTAATGAATTCGTACGTCGCGTCTCTCCTGGACACACCCTCATACCTTTTTCTTACCAGAACTTAATTTTCTTAAAAATACCCTCCACACAGCTTTCAGAAAGATGACGTAGCCCCCAGGTAAAATATTTCCCTTATGTCCCTCCTGTCCAATGGAGTTAATGTAAAAAAAATCCTGGAGAGTTTTCAGAATTAAGCTATAATTTCGTATTATTTTTAATTATTCTTGATGTTATTGAAATGCTTTCTGCCCAACCCTGCGAGGAAATGGCGCTACAGTTACTTTAGTTTATGAAAATGAACACTGTTTTTTGAAAAACATCGGCGAGTACACAATTCCCGACTTGACTTTACGACGTGTATTTTTAAACCGGAGTCGTTCGATAAAGATGAGCTCTTTAAATTTTAAAACTCCAGTCAATGGAAGACAAAAACTTCCCACATGCATTATACATCTATCATATATATACGTTCAAAATTTCCAATATTTAAATACTTTGGCTACAGCGCATACAAACAAACCGTACGAGGTATACTCGATATAAAATGTACGACATCTCAACTGCTTTCCGTCGCATTTCATCTCCAGCCGTTCGATACTTAAATATTCAATGTTCCCCTTCACTTCTCCTCGCTTTCCCTTCGCTTCCCCTTAATCCGTTTCCCCTGCTTCCGGCAGGTACTGGAATGGCAAATGAACCAGACGCGAGTGAAGAAGAAGACGACTTTGCATACTTTATTTCGTCTTTTCTTCCTTTTTTCTTTTCGGTCCGCTTCCGTCCTTAACGCCTTAAACGTTTCTCAGTGCTTTAAAGCACCCGCGTATATTTTAAAGTGTTATTTAATGTCAGCTTAGAGTCTAAAATAGAGCTTCAAAAATTTCAACATTTAAAAAATTAATATCTTTAAAGATATAAATATCGGATAGATTATATTATTTTTTTAATGATAAACAATATAATGTTTATAAGAAAAGGTTTTTATGCATAGCACAAAGGATAATAAATTATTATAAGCAATAATTAGTCGCCTGCAATATCAATACAAATTGGAAATATCTCCCGAATAAAAATAAATGCCGTTGCTTGTGCAATGATGGAGTATTTAGTTACAAGAGAAATTGAACTATGTATGTATTTGATTTGGCGGTCTAAACATTGATTGGATCAACATTTGAAATTATGTTAGGCATTTTCCAATATCATCCAATAAAAGCTTAAGTTATCAACATAGAAGTGTGACCTATACAGATTTGAAAAAAAACTATTGTCTTCAACTTACATCATAAGGAGGATTTTCATTGACTTGATATTTCTATATAAACTTCTAAATGATTCATTTGAAAGTCTAGAATTGCTTGCAATGATAAACTTTCGGATTCCACTACGTAATACTAGAAAAGTCAGGATTTATTTCAGTGCAAACATTCTGAGACTAACTACCATGTGTACTCCTCATTGCCCAGAATGCTAATAGAGGGAAATAATTACGCCAAGGCAGTTTATATCATAAATTTACCACTAAATACATTCAAAAGATTATTATAAAAAGATAGAAAAAAAGTGTATAATTTTTTACTATTTCTGTGTTAAATTAAATTGCCTCTTAAATTGATTTAATTACTGGATAAATAAATAAGCCCTTTCCACTCCTTTGCTTCAGACTTCCAATTAAACTGTTTTTATGTTCGAAGAAATTATTCGATATTTGAAGTAAGGAAAAATTGAGTTTAATTTTGGTACACGGACATGTCCACATCACACTTCTTTCGTTTGATCTCTTCAGTTGTTTTAACAGATGAAGTAAATCAACAAAATAACGTTAATTACAAACGAAAAAATCGTGAAGTATTGACACATTATTATTTAATAATACAAATTTCCAACACAAAAGAAATGATTGACTGAATTAAAAAAAATACATTAAAGAACGAAGGAGTATTTGAATAAAAGGCAAATAAAAGATCTGTTAGAAAAAATAAGGATGGAATTAAAAAAGTCCTTTGATTAAATAAGCGTCCTGGATTTTAATGTAATAAAAAAGGTTTACAGACTTGAAAAGGGATTCTTTTTAAATCATAGTATTCTATTATTCCGTATTTGAAATATTTTAATTGTCTGGTGTAAGGGGTGTGAGCTGAGATACCTCCTTTTCATTTTAACCCCTCCAGTGTTCGAGGGTCATATATGACCGGGCCATATTTTATTGTCTGGTGTAAGGGGTGTGAGCTGAGATACCTCCTTTTCATTTTAACCCCTCCAGTGTTCGAGGGTCATATATGACCGGGCCATATTTTATTGTCTGGTGTAAGGGGTGTGAGCTGAGATACCTCCTTTTCATTTTAACCCCTCCAGTGTTCGAGGGTCATATATGACCGGGCCATATTTTATTGTCTGGTGTAAGGGGTGTGAGCTGAGATACCTCCTTTTCATTTTAACCCCTCCAGTGTTCGAGGGTCATATATGACCGGGCCATATTTTATTAGAGTATTTTTTTTTCTTATCATTCGGAAATACTCGTACATAATTTTTTTGACGTTAGAAAGAGATTTATCAATTCTTTCCAGTTTGCCTCAAATATTTATACTGTATTCCGTTAATAAAATCATAAAAATAGCCAAAATTAATAATTCATATTTCGCGCCGCTATCGTAACAATAGGTTTAACTTTAAAAAGTTATTTCTTATTTTTTATTATACGAGATAAAAGTGAAGGTACAGTTTTCTTACAAATTCCCCATACAAAACGGATGTGTTTTCGAAACATTGAGTTTTCTCAATTTTTCTATGATTGGAGTAAAAAAATTAAGTAAAAATGTGGTTAGCATTTTTGACAACATTTTTAACGTTTGCTATTAAAATTTTATTATTTACAATTATTAATGTTTATTGTAAATGGATACAACGGAAAGATAATTTTGTCTAGTATTTTTTTTACTGTAACGTGTAAGCGTATTCCCACCTGTCATCACCTCTCTCTTGGGACACACTCCTTGCTTCATTCACATTCATGCCTATATACAGGTTTTTCCAATAAGAGGTGTTATTTTGATATTCAATCGTAAAAGATCAATGGTTTCGTTGCTTGTGTGGCACGTAGCGCCGTCTTGTTGAAAGTAAACGTTGTCCAGATCAATACCATCCAATTCCGGCCATAAAAAATCATTAATCATCTCTCGATAGCGCAATCCATTCACCGTAACTGTTGCTCCAGCCTCATTTTCGAAAAAGTAAGGTCGCCGGATCATAAACCGCACCAAACAGTCTCACGTTGAGGATAGAGAGGCTTTTCAACAATAATTCTTGGGTTTTCCGAGCCCCAGTTGCGACAATTTTGCTTGTTAACGAAGCCACCGAGGTGGAAATGAGCCTCATCACTCAAGATGATTTGCATTTGATTCAATCAAGTGAATTTTAATAATTTCAATGCGTTGTTGAAGCGTGTATCGTTCCATTTTTATTAATTGTGTAGTTTCTACTTGTCAAATGTCAAAAAATGACAGCAATGTCAAAAGTAACATCTACCGAAATAGCGGGCTATTCAAAATAACACCTCTTATTGGAAAACCCTGTACTATACACGGTGTCCGGAAACTCGTGAATCAACATCACATACATAAAGTTTTCGTCGGGTATACGCTTCGACGCAAATCATAATCAGCTGATTTTTTTTCAAATTTGTCCTTAAATATTTTAACTTCGGACTCGATTTACTTGATTTATACGAAAGCTCGTATCAAAAAAAGGTATACTACAAAATCGACTCAAAATGTGATGTGGATTCACCAGTTTCCCTCTTGTAGTTAGTTAACTTGCCACTAGTAAGTTCGTATGTCCAGACACTGAGATAACGACGCTCTCCACAGGGGTACTGTGATATTCTCTTCTGTTGTTCCGACTCTTGGCATATTCCGACTTAGTTATTTGATCGGGCCGTGTCTTCATGGGGTTACCCCTACTTCTCCATTCTTAGCTTGGTGCAACTAAAGATGTTGTACTACTTTATTCAAATATGCACATAAAATACACTGACGATTCGATGTTTAGGAGAAAAGTAACCCCTGAGCAGTGAGTTACTTATTAACAGGAAATGTGGAGGGAGTGAGACAGACGTGAGGAGACGAGTTCTTGAATGCATAAAAAATATGCGAAAACCCCATCGATGTTTTGTGAAGAGCGAGACAGCGATGAAACCACAAATATTAGTTTCGCAAGTGCGACAAGGACGTTTACCCGCAGCAGGTGCATTTATCAGTTATGCATAGAATAAATTTATGTAAGAGAAATGTTATTTGGAGTAAAAGGGTTAATATCAATTGTATTTGTAACGCTTTGAGGTAGTTTGTATGAAAACCCATTTTTGTTTGGAGCCTAATTTGCGATTTGAAAATCATTTTAATATTTTGTGATTTAGGGCGAGAGTCTGGGAATTTCCTACCTAAATAAATAATAATAATAACATGTGTACGGTTAGGAAAGTGAATTCTGATCAAAACCTTATACTGTAGTACCGCCAGCATAAAATTTGCTTTTCCTTTCCTAAACACTTTCGAAAAGCTTAAATTAAGTAAGTACAAGGAGAAAAATTAATATTGCCAATTTATTCAAAATCTTTTCAAACTATTGGAAATCCGGATTAGAACGGGATTTTCGAATACGTGTTCATGCTCCTGCATTTCCCTTGATAATATACAATGACGAAATATTATTATTTTTATGAACATGTGTTCCGACATCGTGATAATACGTTTATTAGGAAACCTATCAATTCATTCGTGAAGGGTTTGCAATCCCGTTTTTAACCGGATTAAGAATAATTTGAAGAGATTCTAAATAAGTTAACAATATTTTTTTATCAGTGATTTTTCTCCGTATACCTGCTACAATATGCCTACTGTGTGCAAATATTAATCACCTTTTTTTTGTATTTCATTCAGGTTCTATTAGTTTGAGTACAGTTTTACAATGTCTTCGGAAGGCGAAACAGCTTCCAGTCGTAAAAATAACTGCGACTATCAACAGAACTTGAAAATTTTGCAATTGTCGTAGATTATTTTGTTTGTTACCTGTATTGATTGCCACAGGTAAACTGCAAATCGCACAGACTTCGAGGTCGTAGTTTCTCAGTATGGAGGAGATGCGCGATGAATAAATGATGCGAATGTACGAAGTATGAATGAAATATGTGACATAGTAGATTGGTACCACATCCACTCTAAAGTACAACCGAGCTTGGCTGGAAGACGAGTTACTAAGAGACGAGACTAGATCAATCGATAGTGAATATTTTATGAGTTGATCAGTTCAGTCTTCTTACTCATAATCGAAAATACGCGGCGGATAAGATATAGAAAGTACTTACATAGTGTCGAAAGTTTGGTTGAAAGCCCGATACTTTATTAAATATAGAAGGTACCTACGTAATGTCGAAACTATTTAACTCGTATTCTATTCATGTTCTATGAGGAAGAGATACAGAAAGATATAGAAAGTGAATTAGACAAGGATTCCAATTTTAATTGCCGAGAAGGACAAATGCAGGATAAAACTGGAATGTATAACGAATTTTCGACTTCCGTCTTTCTTCCAAGGATGCCTATCTACATAATTCAACTACACTTATATAAAATATTTTGTGGTGTGCCACAAGGATTCTAATCCAGTCCATAACAAATGAATGTGAAATGAGTATGTCATTATATCAGAATTATTGTGAATTATAAAGGATTACCACAAGGAATCCTAAATAGGTTCGCCCTAATTTAATCACTTATTTATACATAAAGTACTAATAAAACACAAATAGAAGCTAATAGAATGTAAATATAACATTTCCAAGCTCCACATATTATAACTACCACAATGATTCAATAATTGTCCACTTATTCATAATAACGCTACTAAATCTGCAGTGAAATAAATTAAAATATTCAATATACAAAATCTGAGTGGCATTTTTACATGCATATAATTTCGGCGTATCACAAGGTCTCAAAATTGTCCGCTAACTAATAATACTCAGGCAAATTGCAACGAAATAAATTAAAATATTCTGTTTTGAAAATCTGTGTGGCATTTTATTGCCTGTTCAATTTCGTGCGTCCCCAAAAAACTTCGACAGCAGAAGCAGAACCAACGGAAATCACTCGTGGTTCTCCCGTTTTGGTAGACAATGCGACAATTTACTACGCACACTCAAGGGGCCAGGTTTTTGGTTGTTTTTTTTTGGTAGAGTAAGGTCCAAGACGTGGTGGCGATTTAAAAAAGGTGTCACGTTCACTATGACTCCATGAATGCGTTATTATCAATAAATTCAAATCCACAATGCACCAAAGAGACAATAATAATTTGTTTAGAAAGGTAGTAATGTATTCTATAGTACATAAGTTTTAAAGGACATTCACTTTTGGGTACATGTGATCAGCATTTTAAATAATCTCAGACTTATTCTATGAAATCCTGCCTCAAAAGCGAAAGATAGAATTTTCATTGAACAGAAAACAACTAACTAACTAACCATCACGCCGTTCCCTCGCAGAGGTAAGCAGAGAGCATGGACCGCCAAACAACTCGGTTTTGGCACACTCAACATATCCTTCTCTTTTGACTATTGACTTGGCACGACTCAATATTTGGTTCACGTGATCGTGCCATGCTTTTCTCATGCCATCTAAAAAACAAACAAAAATTTTGTTTTTACATGAGGGAATTTTTAAACTCGGTAGTTTAAACGTAGTCTTGTAGTATTGCATTTTATTTTGAATTGTAGGTTTGCGAGTTCGGTTTCTGGCAAATATTGAAGCTAGACGAGATAATTTAACAAGATAAATTGATGTTTTTTTTTTTTACGGACAACGAATATGGACGTTGTCGGAGAGGTGTGTTGTTAATTTTTTTTTTTTGTATTAGGTAATTCACATAATAATATTGTTTGGTCGATTTGTAAAGTGCCGTTTTTGTTAAAACTCGACTCAAGGGCGCTGTACAAATATGTAATATATTTCTACAAGGTTCTATCTTATATTGACTTATTGACTAGACAAACCATCATAATAACTTATGGCTAACAGATTTCATCCACCGGTTCGTCGATCACTTATACAAACTATATGAAAAATGCATTTGACCAATGAACGTGATGCTGCTTTACAATGTTCATATAATATTATTTAATTATATTCTGTACAGGCAGATTATATACAGGACCATTCTTAAATGGGAGGTCACTTGAGATTACCAATAGTTTTTGTTTTTCCTTAGAGATTTATAAAATTTTGCATACATACTTAACTTTCAGAGCAAGACGAAGGTCTCTGTCTACATGAGATGTTGACAAACCACCCCTATCAACTTTCCCCACCCTCTTAAGGCGATGCACTACGTCGTGGAATATTTTTAATTGAGCCGCTATCAATAACAACCCTTACGTAGGTGGCGATAAGGTTTAAATTTCCGCTTAACACCATCCGCCTGTTTTGATTTATGCAAGAAAAAAACATGGCCAAAAAGTGCCTTTTATTTTATTTTGTGGATGTTCAGGCATAAATATTTAATTTTTTTCGATCATTTTATAAATAACTTAATTTGCCACATTATACAATAAAATCATAACCGAAAATGGGTTCGTAAGTAGGAGATTTTGAACTTTAAAGCAGTTTTCATAGGCCTTTACATAATTTTTTTCCGGGCTTATAAAAAGACTTATCTAAAACATACTCGATTATTTCAAAGGGCAAGATGTATTCTACTCGCAGTATTTAATTAAAGCATCTGAAACATTTCTAGGCGACCAAATTTTCAAACCAAAAACACATGATTTTGCATTACTACGTATGGCATCGCCTTAAAGCAGAATTTTGATAGTTCTTGGTGATATTTTCCAGATTTAATGAACGTTAGAAAAATTACGGTCTACATCTGATTTTGAAAAACTCTGCGTAAAGCCCGAGCAACGCAGGGGACTTCAGCTAGTATGAAATCGTTAATGTGGTTAAGAGCCGGGGGGAATGGGGAGCGAAATAAGATGTGTAGGAGGAAGGTTATTATTCTGAGCTGGTCTCATAGCACGGCTAAAGCAATTTTAAAAATATATAACTTGATCACCTCTAAATAAATCATCAATATTATTTTTGGGTTACTGTGCCGTGCTGCGCTTCCTACGTTTCGGACATTATCAGGGCAGATGTGTAGATTGTGTTTATGTATGTAGAAGTGATACAGTGTTGCAAGCGATCAGTATAAATATTCAGAATACTAATGCCATCTTCGGCTGCCCACTTCTGCCACTCTTGGTGTTGCGTCTTCACGCCGTAACGACGTCGTTTATGACGCATTTCCATCGTAAAACGCTACAGCCGTCAGACGTGATAATGACCGACGTGTAACCTTTGTACTGGCCGGTAGGAAGACCATCACGGACGTGTGTAATTGGAGGCATGACGGCTGTCGATCCAAGCTTTTATGGCATAATGAAACATGCTTCTAAACATTAATCTTTGCATACAGCGTATAAGATCATCAACAATTTTGTTCTTCAATTCGGGTGCTTGTTGATAATCAGTGTAATGACGCCTCACAAACAATTTAACGTACTTGTATTCATTCATCCATTCAAATCAGATAGAATGTGATGGGACAGGAAGGTATACTATGGCATCCCCAGTCGGAGTATGTTGTGGAGGGAAAAGAGATGGGGGGAGGTTGGTTGGCTTCAGATCTGGTCATCGAATCTGAACAATTGTCTTTCACCAGGACGATGCTGAGAATATGTATCTACCACCCGTGTGTGCCACCCATGTAAATAACTAACTAACTAACCATCACGCCATTTCCCCGCAGGGGTAGGCAGAGAGGACGGACCTCCAAACAACTCGGTCACACCACACACTCCTTGCCTCATTCACACATCATCTCATGCATACTATTCTATTGTTCTGGCTCTTGACATGGCCCGACTCAAGTATTTGATTCACTTGATCGTGCCATGTCTTCCTCGGGCGTCCCCGACTTCTGCTACCATTCACATTTGCATCGTATATTCTCCTTGCACTCCTTTCTTCGCTCATTCGCTCTACATGCCCAAACCATCTAAGCGTCCCTTTCTTGATCTCACTCATTACGCTTACATCAGCCTTGCACTCTTTGCGGATCTCCACATTCCTCACACGATCATACATGGTTTTACCACACATACGCCTCAGGGATCTCATTTCAACAGCATTCAATCTACTTTCATCCTTTCTTTGCCAGTTCCTAAGCCAGTAAATAATATGAAATATATGAATGGAAGAGTACCTACGTTTACAAGAGATGGATATTCTGATGGATATATTGAAAGAAGGTGGCAAATGTAAGAAACTCCATTAATTGGGGCCTGGACGGGATTATCATTATTTCTCTAAGAGCTTGTCATATTTGGGGATTCAGTGTGGAGGGTATTTTATGTAAATGAAAGAGAGGAGTTTCTGAGATCGAGAAATGTATGAGAAATTGGCAGGTATCTAGGGGTACACGGACAAAACTTACTGATATAAAATATATCATATATATCTTCGACTACCATAATACGGACATGTGTCTAGTGTGGTAGTCGAAAACCATGTAAAAAACTGTATAAAAATATATTTTACGAATAAAGGAAAGAAAAAAAAAGCTAATTTATTAAGAATCTCTTCAAATGATTCGTAATCCGTTTAAAAACTGGATTACTGGTATTTACCGAATGATTTGATAGGTTTCCTAATAATATTTTAGTAAAATGCGATCGTATCATCATGATGTCGGAACACGTGTTCATAAAAATCATTAAAAGATGGGTCAAAAGAGTTCAAATGGAGCGGGATTAATCAAATGATCTATTGATTCTTAAGACGGGTTGTTTCACGGAATTTGAACACTTCGTCAAATTTCAAAGTTGATTTGCAAGTTCTGAGAAGGTTCTATTATTATATCATTACTGGCCACTTGCTCACAAAACTGAAATCACAACAGAACTTGAATTTGACGAATTGTTGAAACTTCCCTAGATTGAGCAATGCAAAACAAGAATGTATCGCCAATGTGGAGAGCTGTTAATTGACTGTAAGCTACAAAGATCAGTGAAGCAAAGTTCCTACTTTTACTTTCGTAATGTTGCTTTCCCGTTTACAATACGGTCAATGCCAATGGTCATGATTATATTACTATAGAAACTGATGACTTAACGTTGCTTAACCTACGCAACGAAAGGAAGCTACCAGTCAACAATGCTTTCAAACTTCCGGTCAACTATAACTGCTTGATTCAGAAGGATGCTATCTTGAACTATGATTCTATTGTTTAGGAACAGTCATGTTGTGATTTTCCGGCTATAGTAAATATGTAATTATTATCTGTCGTTTTTTTATATCATAGACTTAGAAAAATGCGTATTTCGAATTTGTTAAGAATCTCTTTAAATTATTGGTAATCCGGTTAAAAATTGGGACTGCAGGGCGCTTCCTGGTAAATTTTGAGTAAATTCGTTTGAGTGATCACGTGTTCATGCACCTACGTTTGTTTTAATCATACATAATGACGAAATTCGGAACTGTTAGAATTTTTATGAACACATGTTCCGACATCGTGACAAAACATTGGTAGTTTACTAAAAGGATACCCATCAATTCTTTCAATAATTGCCTGCAATCCATAATAAGAGATTCTTAATAACAAATTTTTATAAGCAAAAATTAGTCCCCTGAAATATCCATACAAATTGAAAATATTTCCCGAGTAAAAATAAATGCCGCCGACGGGAATTGAACCCGCACCTTCTGATGTCCGGTCAGGTGCTCTGTACCACTGAGCTACCTAGGGGGTCCAGAGCATTCAATTTGTATGGATATTTCAGGCGACCAATTATTGCTCATAATAATTTGTTATCCTTTGTGCTATGCATAAAAAACCTTGTCTTATAAACATTAGTTTATTATTACAAAATAATAGATTCTTAATAAATTAACAATATTTTATCAGTGAGTTTTGTCCGTGTACATAGCTTAAATATGTTATGAATCAATTTTGTTCATTGCAGTTTTTTGTTTCTATAATGTTTTTAACTTTTTTCTAATAAATCATTTTTCTTTCTTTTCAGGTAAGTGCCAAAATTCAATCCATTCTCAATTTTGTCTTCAAAATTCTGTGCACATAATTGGTAAGTTAAATTTAAACCCATAAGACAGGTTGTTTCATAGAATTTGAACAAATCCTCAAATTTAAAATTCAAGTTCTTTCTATTCATGTTCTGTTATTATTTCATCGTGGCCCGGTTGCTTCTCAGTATCTAGATAATAACAGAACTTGAATAGAACTTCTACACGACTTGAATAATAAGTTTTGATGAATTGTTCAAATTCTGTGAAACATCTCGTCCATAATAAATAACTTGTTGTAAAGTTTAATCGTCATTTTTTTTAAATGCATCTTTGAAAATCTTGGAAGTATAAGTAATAAATCCACTTCCCGACATCCTTTCGAGCTTGGTGAATCACGCCCTTGATTTGATGTTAATTTACGAAATAAATGTCGGTCCTACCCAGTCGGTATTTGGCTCGGTTGTTAGCGCGGTTTACCTCTGTCCCTGGGGATGAAGGTTCAATCCTCACCCTAACCAAAAATAAATCTCAAAGTAGGATGCTTAAACTTACACAAGAGCTAAATTATTATAAGCAATAATTATTAGCCTGAAACACAAATATAATTTTTTTTTTTAAATATTCCTGGAAAAAAAAAGCCGCCGACGGGAATCGAACCCGTACCTTCTGATTGCCTGTCAGGTGCACGTGTGCAACTGCTGTGATACGTCGGCTTATTTTTAACCGCCAAATAATTCAATAAATACAAGTATTTCATGCAACAATTATTGCTTTTTTGACTTTTTCATCTGAAAACAACGAACTTTATGTTTGTAGGAAAGGTATTGTTAAATACACATTTTCTCGCTTTATAATTATTTAGGTTCAATTTTTCGGCATTTATTTTTTCCCGGAAGATTTTTTCAATTTATTTTAGTGTTTCAGGCTAATAATTATTGCTTATAATAATTTGTTATCCTTTCTGCTTCGCATACAACCCTTTCTTGTAAACATATGTTTACCTTTAATAAATATTAATAACACAAGAACGCCACCGTCTGTACAATGTAAATGCAGGGGAGCTTTGTCTCCACCCGGTTGGGCATCGTTGTGAGGCGGATTAAGGTAGGTAGTACTACACTGTATATGATCCTACAATGAGTTTCTTAACTTTTGAGAATACAATGCATATAGTTACGTATTGTATACTTTATTTTAAAATAAATTTTAATGGTCATCTATTGAGTTCATTATGGAAATGGTTTTGCAAATTAAACATAATGGCATTGAACTAGATAGGTATTCCAGTCGAGATGGTCTAATTTCATGAGGCCAAAGCTCACCATTATATTATTTTTAATGCATTAAACGGATTTATGATTCAGATCTTTAATACTTAAGGGTAAACGCGACGCTCGTTATATTCTACGTGTCCATAAATGGCGTTAATTAATTTATTTTATTAAAATACGCTTTTTGCAAAGTATTGTTTAACAATATTTTGAAAAAATTGTTATTGCGTCCGTACTATAAGTCTTTTGATAAGCTCAGAAAAAAATTAAGTATCAGGCCTATAAAAAATGTTTTAAGTTCTAAAACTCCTACTTTATAATATTAATAATATTTGGATGATTTTTAAAGCGCCGTTTTTGTAAAAATCACCTCAAGCTACTAACGAAGCCCTTTTCGGTTATATTGTATAATGTGGCAAATAGAGTTCTTTAGAAAATGACGCAAAATACAAATATTTGTGCCTGAACTTCGTAAAATAAAATAAAACACCCATTTAGGCTGCGGTTTTTTCTTGCATAAATAAAGAAAAATGGCGGCAGGTGTTAAGCGAGAATTTAAACCTTATTGCCATCTACATAAGAAGTGTTATTGTTAGCCGTCGTGTTACACAAAATCATGTGTTTTTAGTTTGAAAATTTGGTCGCATAGAAATGTTTCAGATGCTTTAATTAAATACTGCGAGTAGAATACATCTTGGCCTTTGAAATAATCGAGTATTTTTTAGATAAGTCTTTTTATAAGCCCAGAAAAAAATAATGTAAAGGCCTATGAAAACTGCTTTAAAGTTCAAAATCTCCTATTTACGAACCCATTTTCGGTTATGATTTTATTGTATAATGTGGCAAATTAAGTTATTAAAATTAAAAAAAATTAAATATTTATGCTTGAACATCCACAAAATAAAATAAAAGGCACTTTTTGGCCATGTTTTTTTCTTGCATAAATCAAAACAGGCGGATGGTGTTAAGCGGGAATTTAAACCTTATCGCCATCTACGTAAGGGTTGTTATTGATAGCGGCTCAATTTAAAATATTACACGACGTAGTAGTGCATCGCCTTAACTGTTTTTTTTTTCTTCTTACTTTTAATATCACCATCACATGATTGACAGGTAATAAATGCAAACACCCCTAAAGCCTTCAAATGACATCATCCCTTTAACAATACATCCGTCTCATAAATTATTACATATTCCACAATATGAATAAAACCTTTTATCCACGACCAGTCGACATCACATTATTACAATGCAACACACTACCCTGCCAAATGGCGTCCAGCATTTAATGCCCGGAGTATTAAGTAATACCATCACAGCATCCGTTCATGGGGCAGTATTGTATATTGTATTATCATCATCATTATTGCGACTTGCGACGACCCCCGATTGAGTGCGGATGCAGGGCGCGTGGAGGTATCGTGTCCCCTAATGACTGAGACGAACAGAGCGAGAGATGCACCCCTAATTTGTCAATGGGATGTAGATGCGCAGATAAAGTAAATTTGATGTTCTCAAACTTGCGACACTTCTAATACTTAACTCCCCTGGCCTAATTATATTTTGACATAATTTCTGAGTATTTCCGCTTTGCAATAAAATCCAAATAAATGTTATATTTTTGAACGTATCCGAAAAGTAAAAACTTCCTTTGAAAGGTGATAAAATATGCTTTCAAATTTTATTATAGTAAATAAAAACTAAATTTTTGTTAAACTAAAATTTGAAAAAAAATAATTATAATTAAGTTTAAAAAAAATAAATTGAAACATACGAATTTTACAAATGTAATTAATACAAACGTTACGGTCACCTCACGTCTCATAAAGGTGCACATTTTAATTTTTCTGTGTTAACTCCTAGATTTGAATATAAAGCGTGATGTTTTCTCTTTCTAACACCGCACCGTTTAGATCAAGGCTGCCCAACCCCAGGCCCGCGGGCCACATTGTGGCCCGCGAACGAATTATAAGTGGCCCGCGTGAACCATTTTCAAAAAACCCGCCAATTTGAAAAAGTGTCGCGGGCCCGCGGTAAAACAAACAATGCAGCTTGCGCGCGGTCACCAGTGTTGCCAACGAAGGCGATTTATCGCTATTTAGGCTACTCAGAACGAGAATCAGCGACGAAAAAATCTAACCTCTTTACTTTTTATACAAAAATACACCGGTTTTTGATATAATATTTTTTGCGTCCGAAATGGAATCTTGTAGCCACCCCCCCCCCCCCCATGGAATTCGAGAATTCGGAACTTTTCTCAGCGAAGTTCCGTAACAATAATGTTTATGTACTTCAGATTAAAAACTACTAGTACTCGATAGGTAGAAGCTGATATCAGTGCATTATATATCATAGTCATCATAGGTAGGTACTATGTAAAACTTTATCGGACTGTCAAGCAGTGTCGCACATTATTTATTATATTATATTTATATTTATTATTATACACGTGATTCTCCCATTTATTACTTTTGTTTCCTTTTCATATTATAAAATAGTATTTATTTTATTCTTTTCATTTTCTAATAGTATATACCTTTCTAATTTTTATTTTATTTTATTTTTTACAAACTCTTATTGCCTTTCAGACATTTTATAAGCACTTCATTCTTGCTTATACTACTTTATTGTATATTATTACATATAATTTCTTACATTGACTTAATACTATACTACAGATTGCTACTTATATTTTATTTATATCTCTTTTTTTCATACTTTTAACCTTACTACTATTTACTGATTAAACCATTATACTTAGATTTATATTGTTGCATTCCTTATGTTGCTGTACTATTCTCTGTAATTTAGTATGTGAATGGCACATGTTGTGCCGTATATGTGAAAATAAATAAATAAATAAATAAACAACCCCCCCCCCCATGGATTTCAAATATTTTGTGGGGAGCACTCATTTTGAATTATTTTCGTGGGAATTATGTTTTGTAGAAATTCTCTAACAACCCCCCCCCATGGAAATAGGAACTGTAAGTATTCAGTGGCCCGCCAGTGATTTTTAAATCGTCGATTTGGCCCAACTGTTAAAAAGGTTGGGCAGCCTTGGTTTAGATCATATTATTCACCAAGGCATTAAGGGAGATACAACGATTTCTATGAAACCATATTTATTTATTTATTTATTACACGCCGTAGTGGGCTTTTCTTTAAAAACACAAAATACATGCATTTTGTATCAGAGTAAACACTTAAAAATTAATACAATAAAGAAGAATGTAAACATAATGGCAAAAATGAATCCTCACGCATATAATTGAATTTAAAAGATTCAACAAAACAAAATAGTAGAAGCGGAGAAGTTATATGGGTACATAGGTCTATTTGTGTCTGGAAGAATAAAAGTGATAGAATATACACCATTTATACTGATCAGTTTTCAAATGAAATATATCACCAGATCAGAATATTTGTTTCCGAGATTGTGAAGTCTCGGAATCGGACAATTTTGGTAAGCTCACTAGCTACAATTAGTGTAGTGTAGTATTGAAGTAAAAAGGTAAGAAATGTCGGTAAATGTAAAATATGATTTGTTCACGAAATCGAACAAGTTAGCCGAAAAGGTTAACTATTTATCTTGATAATTTTCTCAATTGTTTTTTCCACAATACATTTTGTCCATAATGCGTGAGGTTATCTCTTATTTTTTTATTAAAATTATAGAGTTAATAAACACAGTAAAATTAGTTTTTCGAAATAACCAAAAATAACTAAGTTACGACCCTTCAAAGTGAACTTGTATGCAATGGTAACTCGTGACGTCACAAGAGACACGAATTGGTGCAATTCACAAATATCAACGCTTTGATGGCTTATATCTTCGGTACTTATTATTAATGATGGAATAAGTCACTCGAGGAGGACATGGCACGGTCAAGTGAATCGAATATGTACTTTGAGTATTTCAAGAGTCAGAATAACAGAATACTAGTTGCGTAATGAGAAGGCGCATGAATGTGAATGAAGCGAAGAGGTGTGTACCAGGTGTGTGTCGTCTATCCTCTGTGCCTATCCATTTCGGGAAATGGCGTCTTGCTTAATTAGTCAAAATGAAAAGTAATATTTTATACTATACTAGTGGTCTTTCTCGGGCGTCTCCGACTTCTTCCACTATTCACTACAGTATTCCACTATGTTACAGTTAAAACATTACATATCTCATTCCGGTGCAGATATTGCTCTAAGAATTCCTTATTTAAACCACTCTCTAAACAATTGTGAGTTTTTCGAGCACAAGCATACGTAGGCTGAATTCTTATTGGTGCTTTTGAAAATCGTGTTAATATATAAAAAAAAATTGTTTATAAACGTTTGAGAATACCTCAAATGTAATCCATCCCAATCGTTGAATGTATTTGATACGCAAAGAGTATAATAAAAACGTTGCCCCGTGCTTCAGTTGCCCCCGTCTCCCTTATTTGCAGAGGGCACGACGGGGCAGGTTGTTTCCTTTCAATCATTACATGCCATAGAGATGGATTTTACTGTCTATATAATTCTTTGTAGAGCAGAGTGGTGGGAGTTTTGAATCTAGGTACCAATAGTTATGGATATAGATACGAATGACTTGGTTTCATCATAAACAGAATAATAAAATAATGTAATTGTACTGACTCCAGACAGTTTGACGTCTTATGCGGTACATTATATTAATGCGGCTATAAAAGTAGTCCAATTTTCATTAATTAATCTATGTCACCAAGCTGAAAAATACATTAACATGGATTTTTGCATCCTTTTAATACAATATTTTTGACATAAAAAATTCGCTTAACAGAAGGGGGTATTTTTTATCATTCTTCATCAGCCCTCCCGTCGTGGATTAGATACGTATTATTTGACCGGTGAGTACCGTGTCCTTTGTGCTTCTCCGTCAATGCGACCCCATAGCTGATCGCTATCTGGGTAATGGTGATGTTCGCAGTGATATTAATTTGTACTCCGGTTTTGACATGTGCAAGCAGGGTTCCGCAGGGCACTGGATTAGGTCCTGTCCTAAACTGTGCAGGATAAATAATAGCGGGAAGTATTGATATTGGGATGAGCTTAGTCAATGCTTTATGAGAATCAGAAATAGTTTTTTGTTTTTTTCACGTGAGCATAGAATTAAAAAAGATAGACATTCAAAATGACTTGGCCACATGTGATATGTATTTTGGTACAAGAAAAAGCTTTGTTTTTCAAATCTCAAAAATGATTGCCTTTTTTGAAATGCAATCTATTCAGGATGGTCAGTATTTTCAAGATGCCAATAATAATAATTGGATAATTTGTATAGCGCCGTTTTTGTGAAAATTAACCTGTAACGCTGTACAATTTTTACTGTTTTATCTTATTTTGTACAAACATAAAATATTAGAGAACTACTTGTACCTGAAGTTACTTTAGTTTTATTGTATACATGAAATTTTCATTGGCAAGAGCCAAATTAACGCTTAATCTTTGTCGGAACGTGCATATAAGTAGATTATTTAATAACGAGAGTCTTTAAGTTGACGGAAGAAAATTACGAATCAAGAATCTGACGTCTAGGTCTAGGGCATACCATCAGGAATGTCAGATAACTTAACTTGGCCAGTAATTTTTGATTTGCAATATTTTAAATTTTATGTTCTTTCGTACATTTTTTTCTGAAATTTATTTATTAATGTTCGGGAAATCCAGTTTAAATTTAATCAGTTTGTACATAAGTATTATATAGCCAGGATACAATTACAGCTGAAATATTCTGTTCGCCTTCTACTATACTGTGTTTTATAGCATAAGTTCATTAATTATTCGGTTCTGTATTAGCTTGATATCTATGTTTATTTATAATCTTATCCCTCGCATACAAATTGTTCAAAATTGCCATTGGATTGTTTGTCATGACAAATGGTAAACATCCTTGTACAAATAACGGGGTAGATATGTTTTGAACGGTGACATCAATAGGGGTGCATCTCCAATCGCCGCAGAACCAGAAGGGGTGGGGTGGTCTATGAAGGGGTAGGTAAAGTACCTACGGAGGATATTCCTTTATCTGTGTGCCCCTTTTTTTAATTATCCAAAGATCCGGGATTGATACGACTATTAAACCCTGAACAGGGATCACCAATTTTATCAGCTAGGAGTAAAAAATAAATACTACAATAATCTTATTCATGTTCAACGTTGCGATATATTTAAGAACGTGTGGAAAATAAACGAGATTTTCTTCGTTAGATTTTGTGTTGCCGTCTAATACCGGATACCAAAAAGTATTAGCATGGCCCTGTCTTCCCTATTTATATTTTGGGGGTTTTGCGGATTTCAATCGTCTTTGTAACTAGGCGTGCTCGATACGTTTTGAGCCTTCCCAGTTTAAGTGCTCAAAACTACTTCCGCTACGCCAAAACTAAACGCAGAAAACCACACTACGAGTATTAAGGGTTGCAACACTGTATCACTTCTACATACATATGAACATATACTTCACCACAATATGCACGTCTGCCCTGGTGATGGACACTGTAACCCTGACCTAAATATTGGCTAAAGAAGCATAATAACCATAGACATATGAATATTAGTAGACCTGCCCTAAGTGATTAAAGGCGTATTATTCCTCACTCCCCATACCGGTTCCATTGGAGCCGGCTGGGCTCGCGTATGGCTTCCCGTGAATCTTGAGAATGTGACGTCATCATTCTTGTTCGAACTAGCGTCGAGCTATGGTCGAGGCATTTTACGAAATAACACGGCAAAATGTTGGCTTAGCTATGAAAACTTGTAAAAATAGATGTGAAAAAGAGAATAAACCCAATTGTCGTATTACATTCCATATGTAAGCATTATTTTAAGCGTAATTACATCGTATAATATGGATCAGTTTGTAGAAACATATACTATCACATCGAGATATATCTGTACGCATCGTTGGTTACTGGGAACTAAATTATGAACACTTATAAAAGTGTCTTAACTAAATACGTAAACAAAATATTCGACTCCGAAAATAGAAGAAATTTTTTTTTGCCGAATTTGGACTTCGCAAATTTGTTCATAACGTGGCGAGTAATTTGCGCTCCCATGTAAAAATGTCTATTCATTCAAAAGCAGATTTTACTTTTAAGAACTAAATGGTGATATTATAATGCGAGATGCCTATATACTGTCAGATTGATTTATTGACGAATCACAGTCAGCTTTACCCCCTTCGTTCTTCAACAGTTGATTTTACCCCTCACCTTTAATTTCTAGTCTATATATTCATATGTCTGTGATAATAACTAACCAATCGAAAGACTGGCCTACCGTATACGCCAAAGCGGAGGAAGGAATTCAAAAGGTAAAACAGTGGCTCGACTCTAATTCACTAACTCTGAATGTACCTAAAACAAAATACTAACTGTTTAGTCTCAGCAATATCCCAAAGTCAAACCTAACTTTCAAAATACACTTTTGCGAAAATTCTCCCCTTGACCGGAATTGTGACTGCCCATGCCTAGAACAAGCAATCAATATCAAATATCTAGGACTAACCTTTGACACACACCTAAACTGGAAACAACATATCTATAACATTACAAAAAAAAATCGTAAATCTATTTACTTTTTCAAACAAACACATAATTTCCTTAACCCAAAACTTTTAAAATCAGTGTATTTCTCACTATGCCAATCACACATAGAATACGGAATTTTAGCTTGGGGTAATACTTCTTCTAGTGCCCTCGACCCAATTATTAAAGCACAAAAATTAATAAATATAATTCTCAAACTTCCTCTTTCTACCAGCACTGATGCTATCTTCAATACTATCAACGATATGGACATAAAACAGCTCTTTGCAAGATCCATCTTGATTAATTTACACCAAAACAGCAAAACACTATACAAACCAACTCAAACGATACACAATACCCGAGCCAAAAATAAAATGAACTTCTCCAAACTCCTTTTGCTAAAACCACCTTTGGGCAAAGACATTTTAAATACATAGCTTGCAAACTATACAATATACTACCAGCCACTATTAGACGAACAGAGTCAATGACCAAATTTAAACATGAAATAAAGAAATGGATAACAAGTATTGGGCGTCCCACTATCACAAACATATGTAAACCATATTACACGTAAACAGTAACAACAATTCACATACAAAATAAAATAATAGATTCAATAATTTTATAATAGCCCCTTTGTAAGTAATCTTTAAGTACCTGAATACGTCTGTCTCGACACAGGTGTACCCTAGTGAGACATAACAAACAAACAAACAACTCGGTCTTGGCACACACACTTCTTTGCCTCATTCACATTCATGCATACTCTTCTATTATTCTGACTCTTGACATGGCCCGACTCAAATACCTGATTCACTTGATCTGCCATGCCTTAGTCGGGCATCCCCGACTTCTGCTACCATTCACATTTGCATCATATATTCTCCTTACACTCCTTTCTTCACTCATTCGCTCTACATGCCCAAACCATCTAAGCGTCCCTTTCTTAATCTTACTCATTACATTACGCTTACATCAGCCTTGCACTCTTTGCGAATCTCCACATTTCTCAAACGATCATACATAGTTTTACCGCACATACGTCTTAGGGATCTCATTTCTACAGCAATACTGAATCCTATAATGAAATCCGATTTTGAATTTTATTTTAATTTTCGTGATGAGTTTCAGGAAATCACATACATCATCAGACTGGTCCAGTCTGATTACTAGATTATCTAGATTTTAAATTTATCCCCGATAAAAAAATAAAACTATTTTCAACGGTTCAATTAAACGATTGGCTACCCCTTCCCGGTAAATCCTACTGACAATACGTAAAATTTGTCCCCTAAATTGTGCAGTAAAGAGTACCGACAACCCAGAAACAGTGACACGGGGCGCGTGCGTCGATGTTATCCACATTCATATGCTAATTCTGAACAAATAGTCGAGTGATGTACGCTACTTAGCAATTCCTACAATACAACTGACTACCTCCACGGAGCTTTTAGCTGGTGACACGCGACTGCAAGTGATCATCATCTGTCCACGTAACTGGAAGGGTGGCGAAACCGGATTGTAAGTTGCACTTGAGATGAGCGGAGTTATTAAATATTATTAGGTTATAGCGAATTTTCCCAGTGTAAAATAGTTTATTTTGGGTATAAATATTTCAGATGCTGCAAATATGCAATTTTTAGAGCCAAACGTTGTATATAGGAACAATTCGTCGAATCTCAAAGTTAATATTCAAGTTTTGTTAAAGTCCTGTCTGTTATTATCTGTGAAATAACCGGCCTAGATATTTATGTTTTAAATGCATAAAAAAATGTAGATATATGAAACAATTGATTACTTGTGAAGACCCATGAAAAATCACGGGATATTATAATTATAGGATTTGTGAAGCTGAAAGTATTTGTTTCAGGATTTCAAAAGACGATCAGAAATTTACTTTTCGAATGAATGCACTTAACTTGAAAAATTACGACATCCATCAAAAATTAAAACAAAAGAAATAGCCGCACTTTCCAAATAATAAAGCATTATTAATTAATTGAATATACTTTGTATCTAGTTATCTGAGTCGTTCCCACAGTCAGTTCCAATTTTTAAAATCAAAGTAAATCTCAAATCTACAGAGCCTTACGCAGAGACACCACCGAAATGGGATATTTTCGGTGGTGTCTCTGCGTAAGGCTCAAATCTACAAATGTCTCTGCGTAAGGCTCTGTAGATTTAGTGCGAAAAATCTACAGAGCCTTACGCAGAGACACCACCGAAATGGGATATTTTCGCATAATATGAATACCGTTAAAAATGTGTGGAAGATTCAAAGTTTATTTTTCTGATTGCGATTGTCGCACTAAAAATATGTCATTTTAATATTTTCATTCATAATTATTGATTTTAAAAACGTTCTAAAACCGCACATTTAGAAACGGTTCCAACTGGCTACAACGTCATTATGACACAGAAACCGCCAATGTCTGGTAAGACGGATGTAACTAACGTTGCCCGGCGTGACGTCAGCGCCGCCGAATCCGCCAATAAAATCAGAAAAAATGGCATATTTTAAATCGGTATAGAAAGTTAATTCGTGAACATGAAAATAAAACGACAATAAATTCCGTATTTTTTTCTTTATTTTTTTCGAGAATAAAAATGCAGTGAAAATATTATATTGTTATTATAAATTAACTATTTTATTTTGAAATAAAAAAACAGTCAGTCAAATTCTAATCTATGAGAATGGAACCAACAACCCTTAATCCACAAAGTCAAGGATTCTAACAAAATACACGAGGCAGATATTATAATAATTGCCATGAATACTTTATAAAATATTGCAAGCACAATTCGAAATATAGTATATAATATTTCAATGACAGAATGCTCTAATAATTATTATTTATTTATTGAGGGCTTCGAAATATCGGATGATGTCGCAGGGGACACCGGACAAAGGCGGAAAAAACTGATGACAATACCTCCGGCAGATGACAAACGCAGATAGTCATCATTATGGCCCCCAGTCCTGTTTTGGTGGGGTGTAGGAGTTTAGAATGGGGAACTGCGATCTGTGATTATACTCGTATTGACGGAGAAGATTATTATGTACTCGTACATTAACGGATTTAAAAAAATGCAACAAAATTAATTGTGTATTTTGGCAGTGTTGTATGGATTTAAATGTAATAATAATAAATAAATAAGAATAATTGGATGACTTTATAGCGCCGTTTTTGTGCAAAATCACCTCAAGGGCGCTGTACAAATTTAGAATACATTTCTACAGTGATCTATGTTATTACTTAACTATTTATGGAGATAATATACAGTACAGTATGCAGTATAATGATAATAACATCTGTATATTTGTGTTAATTCACAAGTGCACTTTAAATGTGTTAACATAGTTGGATTATTTTTATTGCACCGTTTTCTTGGACCGCAATGCACACCCATGCTTAATTTACTTTTTAAAACATTAAAAAAATATAAGACTGTTTGTAAATATGTCTCCATAGCATTGTACAAGACGTTGGATTGAAATTGAATCTCTAAATAGTATAAAATAAAGTCGCTATCCGCATCTGTCAGTTTGTGCGCTTAGTTCTTCTAAACTAAGCAACGGATATTGGTAGGGTTTTCACTATTATTTAGTCACCTTTATTAATTTATTCCGGATGGTTTACATATACAAAACATGCACACTATATTTATAGAAAGTAGAGAAAAATCGATGTCTTATAATCAAGTCGTAAAAATATTTTATCGAGCACTACATTGCTAACGCTGGCTAAACCTTATGAGATACATCAAAATAACATACTACGGATTTTTTTTGTTATTTGTTTTTGGGGTGTTATGCCGTGTTGCGCTAACTCCTTCTTTAGCCAACGTTTCGGACAGCAATGCAGTGTCCATCATCAGGGCAGATGTGTTATACGTTGGCTAAAGAAGGAGTTAGCGCAACACGGCATAACACCCCAAAAACAAATAACAAAAATACTTTTGGCCTTGAAAATCTTAAATCATAATACGGAATTGTATATCTTAAAAAGGCCTACAGTAAATTCGGCGGTGGTATATATACTAAGTGATTAAAAGCGTATTATTCCCCACTCCCCATACCGGTTCCATTGGAGCCGGCTGTGCTCCCGTATGGCCTCAAGTGAAATTTGAAAACGTGACGTCATCATTCTTGTGCGAACTATGGTCGAGGCATCATCGGTTCATTTTACGAAATAACACTGCAAAATGTTGACTTGTGATATGAAAACTTGTAAAAATAGATGTGAAAAAGAGAATAAACCCAATTGTCGTATTACATTCCATAAGTAAGCATTATTTTACTTTATTTTAAGCTTATTCACACCGTATTATATGGATCAGTTTTAGAAACATATACTATCACATCACAATGTAGCGATTCTCAAGTGTGCTCATCGTTGTTTACTGGGGTAAGTAAATTATGAAACATTTGTAAAAGTGTCTTAACTAAATACTCTGAAACTAACTACGACTCGGAAAATAGAAGCTGCCTTACTTTGCCGAATTTGGACTTCGCAAATTAGTTCATAACGTGGCGAGTAATTTGCGCTCCCATGTAAAAATGTCTATTCATTCAAAAGCAGATTTTACTTTTAAGAACTAAATGGTGATATTATAATGCGAGATGCCTATTTACTGTCAGATTGATTTATTGACGAATCACAGTCAGCCTTACCCCCTTCGTTCTTCAACAGTTGATTTTACCCCTCGCCATTATCTTCTCGTCAATTGCGTCTATTAAGAACTTTAATGCTAAAACAATAACAATAATTCATTCGAATTTTATTATTTTATTTAGTTGCATTTGTTTCCAACCCCTTTCTAAAACATCAAGTATTGTCATTGAAAAGCTTCTCATCTAATCCTCAAGGCGCCACGAAGTTTGCTTACAAAAAAATCAGTGTTTTTGTGAGTCTGAAAAATAAAATATCATAAATAAGCCTTTAGGCTGAGCCTAGATTTCTTTTAAACCCTCTAAGAGCCTCTAAAGACGATGGGACTTTATTTATTACATTATAAGTGCGTAGGTTATCACGGTGCAATCTTTCTTAAGACTGAAGCCACTTGAGTGAGCTTTTGATATTTGCTTTTTTGGCGTCTGGATTTTTTAAGTTTAAGAGATAAACACATAAACAGGCGTCAGCAGTATTTCTAAATAGGGCTTGTTTTCTTTAATTGGATCAATATTTTAAAGGTTTTTTAAGAAAGCTTTGTAGCTAAGTGGAAATCATTATTCGTGGCAATTTTGGATAAAGTTACTATAGCACGCTGCTAAGCGTTTTATAAATGTTTTTTTGTTATTTTTTTGTTAATTTAATATGTACAAGTACTTCAATTGAAAATTACTTCTTTTTATATTTTTTCACTTGTAAATAATCAAATTTATTTTTTTAGGAAAGGCTTTGTTAGTGCTGAGTTTACCACTAGATGGCCCCTGAGGTGATATCTCACAAAAGCGGCGCTATACAAATTGTCCAATATTATTATTATTTTTATTATGGTATCATATTATCTACGTTGGTGAAATATTTTGACTTGTCAAATATATATATATTTTTTAATGATAAACTAATGTTTATAAGACAAGGTTTTTATGCATAGCACAAAGGATAACAAATTATTATGTGCATTAATTACTCGCACGAAATATCCGTAGAAATTGAAAATATCTCCCGAGTAAAAATAAATGCAGCCGACGGGAATTGAACCAATTTTGACAATTTGGTCCCTTATCGGGACCCATGTGATTTTTTTTTCTTTACATGATCATTATTTTCATACTTAGGATTTTATATAGATAGTTGCCTAATAATATTTTGGGAAGGTACTAAATCGTAATAAATGACAACATCTTAAAAATAACAATAGACCAAATTCAACAATTTACATCTACTTTTGTTTATTTCTTAGATTTTATTTTTGCTCGTGCATCGTGTTACTCACTGTGAAATGTATTCTTTTCTACCAAAATATTGAAATTTTGCTTACCTACATCAAAATAAACGTTCAAAAACAAAATAAGTTTTCCATTATTTCACCGAATAAGCCAAAACTTTCCAACTTGTTTTTATCAACTCTCTAACAATCAATCTATGTGACTTCAATCAGGTACGACCATTAGGATTTCCAAGGTCAGATCGGGTCTGCGATTAAATCACAGTTAGCCTTTCTTACTCCATTATAACCTCGTCAAGCGGAGCTTATGATATTTTCTTCCATTTCTTTATGTAGGGAAGTATACACCATCGAATCTATTGTTGGGTTTCTCAGGACGATGACATCTATGCTATCGAATACAAGCTAGAATTTGTCGATTCACGATATATCGAGGGATAGTTTTGTTAAAAGATAAATAGAATTGTACTATTACCAATCTAAGTCAAAACAGTTGATAAATGAAAATAATTCGTCTGTCCTGGAACGGGAAACTTTCCTAGTTGGACAGGCAAAGCTTCTTAATATGAAAGTTGTACTTTCTTTTGTATCGTTAAATAAATAAATTCAGAGTCAAGCTTATGAACTTATCGTTTTTAAATATATCGTATAAATTAAACTTTTAGTAATACACGTAGAAACTTAAGTATTTCTAATGTATTAAAAATCTCTTCAAATTATTCTTCATCCGGTTAAAAACCGAATCGCAGGCCCTCAACGAATGAATTGATTTGTTAATCTTAAGTTATTCTAAAATTTATAAAAAATATTCAATCTAGATTTGTAGAAAAGTCAATAGATTCCGCACATTAAAATAAAAATGGATATATTTTCCAAGACACTATCTAAATTGCATTTAGTTAGGGTAGAATCTTGCAATCATACATACAGGTATGATAGATAGCATCCAATAAAAATATGCGTTTGGAAAATGAAGAATTATTATTATTAGTAAGACTTAAGTAAGGTTTGGGGGCACATGGGAGATGACAAGGGATATGGAATAGTACTAAAACTCTTTCAATGCTCAAAATAAACCACTATAGTAAAGTGCACTGGATTTAATAACAATTTTTATTATAAGTAGTAATTTAGGTATAATTTCGGTGTAATTCCCCATTGCATCGAGTGGGAGGAACGTAAAACCTGCAGATAACATCTCTAACCGTTTCTGGCTTGCTAAAAGCTTTCCGACTGAAGGGGCTGCGATTTGACAGTGGGTAGAAACATAATCGGCTGGTAGGGACGGGGTGCGCCACCCTTCTGGGCCGCCCGGGTGTTATTACATGCTGTGAACATGGCGCGGCGATGTTGCTGGGATGTTTGCAGAACGTTGGTTGATGCTGTAATACTTGTAGATGTAGTAATACAGGTTAAGCAATACTCGCTCGTTTGGAATAGACTTCCCACAGCTATCCTGAATTTGGCTGAATTTAAAATATTTAAAAATCCTTAATAATAATAATAATAATTGGATGACTTGTATAGCGCCGTTTTTGTGCAAAATCACCTCAAGGGCGCTGTACAAATTTATAATACATTTATACAGTGATCTATGTTATTACTAACTATTTATGGAGATAATATACATTACAATACTTACCTGGTAGGTCGCTTGAGATTAACACTTAATTAAAATGATCTTATTGTTTATTAAGCGAAATTTAGATTTAGGATTTAGGATTTAGGACATAATTGGAAAATTGAATATAACTGGACTTTCTCTTAGAAATGGTATATTTAATTTAAGGGTATAACAGCTTAAAAAGGTAAGTTTTTAGTTTAGACCTGAATTCTGTTGGACTTGTTATGGATCTTCACGTTGGGAATTGTGATTCGGAGGAGTGTATTCCAAGCCTTCGGCCCAGATACTCCGAAAGCGCGATCACCAAACTTAGTATTTGGCTTGCGGTTAGGTTCCATCAGTCTGCCCACAGCTGATGATGTTGCTGATCTAAGAGTTGACTGCCTCAGACCATCTGTTGTTCATGTATTTTCTTCGTACTCTCGCTTTCAAACACCATGACTTGAGATTTACTTATTATATTTATTGTTAAACCCTCTGGCTAATTTAATTGGTTCCATGCTAACTCAACACAGTGACTATTCAACACACCTTTAAAAAGTGATATAAGTCATTAAAATCGATGAATTTTTTTTTTAACTTCACCTAACCTACTTAACACAGTTAATAAAGTTTTTGTTTCATCACTTTCCATGACTTTTTATAACTTTTTAAAGATGTGATGAATTATCATTTTGATGATTTATCCGGTCACCAATTTAATTATAGCATCGTTGTACCTCCCCTACTGTCATGGTGAGAAATATGATTTAATCGGTGTTAGAAAGAAACAAATACCACACTTTATTTTAAAAACTAGATGTTAACCACAAAATAATTGAAATGTACACTTCTTTGAATGAAATTAATCGTAGATCTTTACATAGATTCATCTACCGGTTAACAACAAAAAAGCCAAAGGTTCCGACCGTAATTTAAGAAAAATGTATAAAATTTTGTGATTTTTTTATTAATTATTTTTACATGATAAAGTCAAAATTCTATAGACTTTTTTGTTTGATGGAGTTTTATTCCAATGTACATTTGTTACTTAAATTTTGTTTACTTTGCTACTGGTTTCAATACAACCGTTTCATTAACGAGCAATCTTAAAACTAACTTCAAAATTATACAAGTATAGAAAGATTAGATTTTATTAGGTGGGTGGGGTGATTTGGGGGTGGGGGAAGGGGGCGAGAAAGGTGGGAGGAGGGGAGGAGGAAGAAAAATTGTCAATAAATGTGACTTACAATAAAGGAAAATAAAACTCAATAAAACTAAAATGTCTAGAAATTGTCATATAGTTAATGCCCATAGACATATGAATATTAGTAGACCTGCCCTAAGTGATTAAAAGCGTATTATCCCCACTCCCCATACCGGTTCCATTGAGCCGGCTGGGCTCGCATATGGCCTCAAGTGAAATTTGAAAACGTGACGTCATCATTCTTGTGCGAACTATGGTCGAGGCATCATCGGTTCATTTTACGAAATAACACGGCAAAATGTTGACTTGTACTATGAAAACTTGTAAAAATAGATGTGAAAAAGAGAATAAACCCAATTGTCGTATTACATTCCATAAGTAAGCATTATTTTACTTTATTTTAAGCTTATTCACACGTATTATATGGATCAGTTTTAGAAACATATACTATCACATCACAATGTAGCGATTCTCAAGTGTGCTCATCGTTATTTACTGGGGTAAGTAAATTATGAAACATTTGTAAAAGTGTCTTAACTAAATACTCTGAAACTAACTACGACTCTGCAAACAGAAGAAATTTACTTTGCCGAATTTGGACTTCGCAAATTAGTTCATAACGTGGCGAGTAATTTGCGCTCCCATGTAAAAATGTCTATTCATTCAAAAGCAGATTTTTACTTTTAAGAACTAAATGGTGATATTATAATCCGAGATGCCTATTTACTGTCAGATTGATTTATTGACGAATCACAGTCAGCCTTACCCCCTTCGTTCTTCAACAGTTGATTTTACCCCTCGCCATTATCTTCTCGTCTATTAATTCCTATGTCTGTGTTAATGCCCAAGAAATACAAAAAATAGCTATTGACTTGCCTAACTACCGATAGACAATATCGGTGGGAACATAACACGTCAACCGTTTCAATTGTTGGCAGATAAACTAACTAACTATCTAACCATCACGCCGTTTCTCCGCAGGGGTAGGCAGAGGTAGGACGGGCAAACAACGCGGTATTGGCACACACTCCTTGCCTAATTCACATTCATACATCGTCTCATACATACTCTTCTATTGTTCTGACTCTTGACATGGCCCGACTCAAATATCTGATTCACTTGGTCGTGCCATGTCTTCCTCGGGTGTACCCGACTTCTTCTAAATGCGGTAAAGATCGACGATTAATTTCATTCATTCTCTTCATTCATTTAAGATACATATGGTATACTTTTCTACAAATCCAGTTAACCCATTGGATGCATTTTGCACCCGTGTTTTAAAATTAATTATGAAACATATTTATATATTATTAAAAAACATTAAAAATAATATAAAGAATATTTGAGACACGTTCCAGAGTGGAAGTTACTCTCAGTATCGCCCTGGTGTAAGACCGCCTTTCAGGATTGAAACGTTGCTGGAAATGGCTTTGGCAGTGTTTGGTGTACCGTGTGTGTATAGCCAGATACTTCCCCACCTTCCTCTTCGCCATCTCCTACCCCTCCCCACTACCTTCAGCTTCACAACACACCCCAATCGGGGATGCCATAGTCTCACTGGCTCCAGACGGTTGGGAGCTGTTGGGAATCTTGTGCGATGCACAAATTAAAAAAAGAATGCGTGCCTTAATTTTACAATTAATTTTTTTAAATACTAATTGAACGTTTCATCGTCTCACTCCCTCTTGTAGTATTACCATATAAATATAAACTAATAATTGTCCTATCTTCAGTAAGCCGTTTATCTCTACACATGTCCTCTCCCAGTCCTATAAAATATGACAGAATCTGGTTAAGGGTTCAAATTGTATTAAATTTTCAATTTACAACCCTTCAATATGGCTTCACCACTCTTTTTTATTCTTATTTGCAATCGAAAAATGTATTTTTAAATATTTTCGATTTTTTTCTTTATTCAGTGAAATGGTTATTACAATTATTAGGAATGTTTAAACCACCAAGCTAGGCACATGTCCGTCTTGTGGTGGTTGATTATATAATATATACAGATTTCTCTCTTCACACTCTTTTCAGATTTTAATATTACGAACAAACGTAATATGATATACAAATTTAAAAAATTTCGAACGCATAAGTTTTAAAAATCGCTTACCTTTGGTTTTTTTTGTTATTAACTTTATTTACCACTTTATACGAAACTAAATGAACACATTTAGTTAAGGCGATGCCATACGTAGTAATGCAAAATCATGTGTTTTTGGTTTGAAAATTTGGTCGCCTAGAAATGTTTCAGATGCTTTAATTAAAACTGCGAGTAGAATACATCTTGGCCTTTGAAATAATCGAGTATTTTTTAGATAAGTCTTTTTATAAGCCCAGAAAAAAATTATGTATAAGGCCTATGAAAACCGCTTTAAAGTTCAAAATCTCCTACTTACGAACCCATTTTCGGTTATGCTTTTATTTTATAATGTGGCAAATTAAGTTATTTATAAAAAGATCGGAAAAAAATAAATATTTATGTCTGAACATCCACAAAATAAAATAAAAGTCACTTTTTGGCCACGTTTTTTTTCTTGCATAAATCAAAACAGGCGGATGGTGTTGGGCGGGAATTTAAACCTTATCGCCATCTACGTAAGGGTTGTTATTGATAGCGGCTCAATTTAAAATATTATACGACGTAGTGCATCGCCTTAAAAGAATATGTCAAGTATTAGATATAGAAGAAATATAAAAAGTATATCATTTAAAAGAAAATATACATTTAGGGTCTTAATTTTTTTTTTAATTTTAAAATAAATATTTTAAAACTCCATAACTCATGGGGGTAGTGGATTTTAGAACTAAAAATAGTTTTCTTAAGTAACTAACTAATCATCACACCGTTTCCCCGCAGGGGTAGGCAAAGAGGACGGACCGCCAAACAACTCGGTCTTGGCACACACTTCTTGCCTCATTCACATTCGTACATCGTCACATACACGCCCTTCTATTATTCTGACTCTTAACGTGACCGGACTTAAGTATCTGATTAACTTGGTCGTCCCATGTCTTCCTCGGGCGTCCCCGAATTTGCAATGATCTAAAAAAAATCTCTACTGTAAAAGCTGTGCAAGTTTCATGATGCCTTAGCGTATCCCACAAATAATGCTGTTATACATTTTGCATTCTCGCGACCGTTGTATATTAAAACCAAATTAAATCAATAAAAGATTTCAGTGGGGAGAACCCTAGAAGTGATATTCGATTAAATTTATTTGCGTATTACTCAAAATTTAACACTTTTTCGATTTTTATGCGCTACTATACATGGTGTCTGAAAACTAGTGGTACATGCGGGAGACCGGGGAATCTAAATTATATTTGAAATCGATTTTGTGGTATAATTTTTAAATCGAGCTTTAAGCGAAGTTGGAATTTTTTATGTCAAATTTGAAAAAAATCTGTCGCTGCTGGGTTAATACCAGCTGTGTTTAATAATAATAATATTTGTATGATTTGTATAGCGCCGTTTTTGTGCAAAATCACTTCAAGGGCGCTGTACAAATATATAATACACTTTTACAACGGTCTATTAACTAAACTAAATATGGAGATAAAATACACTACTATACTTACCTGGTAGGTCACTTGAGATTAACACTTAATTAACATTAACTAATTGTTTATTAGCGAAATTTAGATACAGGATTTAGAACATAATTGGACTTAACGTTTACTGTCTTTTAAAATGCGCCAAAGCGTAGTAGACCTTGCTGCAATCGCTTTTGAACCCAAAAGTTTCCGATAAAAATTGCTAACTAGCTAGTTTAAAAATTAAAAAATAGAAATTCAATCAAATGAAACAAAAATTTATAAATCCTAAACAAAAATAGAACCAGTTTTCAGGTACACTAGAATTCACAAAACTCAAAACATAACTCCAAACCATTTATAAAACCGAGCAACCCCGGATGTACGTCTGCTAGTTAATAAAAAAAAACAACTCTACCTAAACCATATACATTATGTACATATTTATTAGATTTTCTGTTTAAAAAAATTAAAGTCAGAAAACTAAACACATTATTATACTTCTACCATGCAACATTACAAATTTACAAAAAATGACATTCTAAATAAAACTGCACTAATAAAGTCTCTCGCTTTTATCACCAGTTTCCGAAAATCTTGCATGTTATCATTCCTCCTAGATTGGGACCAACATAAACCTGTTTGTGTCCCATCTGAATCTAAAATACCAACCCCTACGACCGACCCCTGTAAATGCAATAAGCGTTGTCTTTGACATTCAAATATCCGATATTGGATTTGCCGTTCCCCATATTCAGTGGCCGTCATTATTACTACAGCATCATGATATTAACCCCCGTACAGTGTTCTGACCTTCCCCTTTTCCTTTTCCTTTGATCCAGCCCTCTCCGGGGGTAGAAAACGGTACCTAATAATTAATTCTGATGCCTAATTTTTTCACTTTTCTTTTTCGTATTATGCTTTTATGTTAGCTCGCTTTCGAGCGGAACCCTTTGGGTTTTAATTGCAATAGTAGCCATTTCGATATGCGATTGTAAAACTTGGTTAGAATCAACTGTTAATTCTAAGAATCGACGTTTCTTTAATTTCCTCACAATAAAGCTAAAAAAAAATACATAATACAATATAATAGCGATGCGTATACATTTGATATAATATTATTTAATTAATGTTATTTCTCAAAATATTAATTATGGAAACACATAAACTGCTGTCTGCGGTTTAAATTCAATTAATTCACATAGATTTCGCCGTTCTCCAAATTTGGCATATTACGACTTTGGTTATTTATAAGATAGATCATTGTAGAAATGTATTATATATTTTTACAGCGCCCTTGAGGTGATTTTGCACAAAAACGTCGACAAGTCATCCAAACATTTTTATTATTATTACCACAAGAGAAAAATGGCTAGTTTGGCTAGACAAAATATTATCAACTTATGGCTGACAGATTGCATCCAGCGTTCGTCGACACCAATACAAAACTATATATATAAACCAATATCCCTATAAGTATGAATACTCAACGAACTACATAACATGAATTCCTCACAGGAGTGTGAGCCATCAATAAACTACGTAAACTAAATTCGCTTTAATTACGAACACTCGACAAACTGCATTATGAATCCAATTTTCCCACATAATTTTAAACATTTAATAAACTATCTAACCCGTTTTTCCCACGGGAGTTTAAACACACATCTCTCAACAAAAACGAAAGTAAATTACCAATTTTACACAGGATTTTGTGCATTCAACAACTGTCTAATCTGTTTTTCGCACATGATTAAACATACGACACCCAACGGACTACATAAAGTAATTTCACACAGGAGAACAAACTACATAATCTATTTCCACACAAAAATAACACACCACAAACTAAATTATTTCTCCAATAACTCTAAATATAACCATATTATTTCATGAAGGTTTCGGCTGCGATACAAGGATTCTCATTTCTGAGCACAAACTGCCTCCTGTTTTATATTATGCTTTAGTTTTAATGTTCTTGTTTTGTCCTGTCCTGCTGTTATTCTAAGTATTGTCATCACTTTGTATAAACAGTATATTTAGTGTTATATTATTAGATCTGTATTGGGTAAGGCACACTGTAGGAATAATTTTAAGAACATGACCACTAATACTAAATTACCGTTTTTAAGTTTGTTACAGTTAAGCGCACTTGAAGTAAAATGACACCAAACTGCGCTATATAAATGCCATGTTATTATTATTATTACTGACATAAATTTCGGTCTAAAATTGATTTGAATTCCAAATTCAGTCATAAAATAATTATACGTCTGCAAGTTACTGGTTCAATTAACACACACATGTACGAGTATATTGACATAATATTAAAAATATAAATCCAACAAAAGTGTCTTTTCATAATATTACAAAATTGTCCACAGCAACACAATGAACAATGAGTAAATCGAACAACCGCGCGCGCCGCGCCGTTTATCCTCGCATATTTTTATAAACCGATTAAGTACTGAAAAAAATTAATTCGCCACATGGTACAACCACTTAGAATCTCTCCCCTACTTTGAGCCGGTATTGCTTACAATACTTATAATAATAATAATATTAAAAACATTTAACCCCGTCATATCACGCCATTGTGCGGTGCCCCCTATGAAATATTAATACGCCGATTAACATGCCGATAATTTGGCGCTTGTGCTCGAATCGTTTGGGGGTTGTAGCACAGAGGTCCGAATGCGACTTTAGGTGGCCAAAAGCACGATTCTGATAAAAGTAGAATTATTTTTAAATCGTTATTTCTTTTTTGATTTTTATTTCAATCTTTTTCATACCGAGGGACCAATCACATTTATGAAGATAAATAAAGGTATAAAATGCGTAAGGTCAAATCCTTGTATTGTTGTACCGCCCACCATAACATTTGATTTTTCTTTCCCAAACACGTTCATTAAAGGAAATAAGTATATATATTATTAAAATGAGTATCAGAATAAAATTATAGTATTTCCAATGACATGTACGAACTGTATCCACGTTTTTCTAATCGAAACAATAAACAGTGTTAATCTCAAATGATCTCCGGGTAAGTGTGATCCTGTATATTAACTGCCTGTACAGAATATAGATAATAATATTCACTGGTCAAACGCATTATATGTGCCACACAAAAATGTACCTAATTATTTAAAAAAATAACTAAATTAAAAAAATATATATATTGTTTTGTATTATTGATGAACCGGTTGATGTAATCTGTTATAATGATTTGTCTAGAGTGTAAATAATAATAAGATGAGCGTTTAACTAACTAACTAATTAAACTAACCAACGATCATGCTGTTTCATCGCAGGGGTAGGCAGAGAGGACGGACCGCCAAACAACTCGGTCATGGCACACACTTCTTGCCTTATTCACATTCATACATACTCTTCTATTATTCTGACTCTTGACATGGCCCGACTCGAGTATCTGATTTACTTGATCGTGCCATGTCTTCCTTGGGCGTCCCCGACTTCTGCTACCATTCGCATTTGCAGCATATATCCTCCTTACAATCCTTTTTTCGCTCATTCGCCTACATGCCCAAACCATCTAAGCGTCCCTTTCTTAATCTCACTCATTACGCTTACATCAACCTTGCACTCTTTGCGGATCTCCACATCCTCACACGATCATATATGGTTTTACCCCACATACGCCTCAGGGATCTCATTTCAACAGCATTCAATCTACTTTCATTCTTAATTTCTCTGCCAGTTCCATGCCTCTAATTATTTAAAAATAAAATATTCTGTAATTGTTGATTGAGGTACTAGTACATATTGAATTATTTGGCGGGTTGGAAATAAGCCGACATAGCTCAGTGGTTTCAGAAAACCTGACCAGACATCAGAAGGTACGGGTTCAATTCCCGTTGACGGCATTTATTTTTACTCTTGAGATATTTTCAATTTGTATTGATATTTCAGGCGACTAACTATTGCTTATAATTATATGACACTAGATTAGTCAATTGGGTTACCCATAGATGGCGTTAGCTGTCGAGAATTATAGGAAATTAAATAAGGTGAGAACCTCAAAGTTGAGGTCCTGATTATTCCTCTATAATCTATCGCATTAAAAGTCCCAGTGTTTTGTTGAATCCGGAGTTTCATTTAATAAGAGAATCACGATACCCATGAAATAATGTGATTATTTCTGGAAATGTGATTTTTAGTTGATTTTTTTGCCTAAAATATGTCTAATCATTATTTTGACATACGCACACACTAGATAGGACAAATTTTCGTTTTTCTTGAGCGGCTGACAATTGGTCAATTATAGCATAATAGAAAGAAAATAATGGGGAATGATCGAGTGAACCATATACTTGATTCAGGATATATCAAGAGGATGTATGATACGATGTATGAATGTGAACGAGGGTGATTGTTTGACGGTCAGTCCTCTCTGTCTACCCCTGCGTAGAAACGAGATAATGGTGATAACGAGATAATAGTTATTTAGAAGCAAAGTATACTACATAGACTACTTCGTCATTCTTAATTCAAATCAATTATATAGTACATATTCATCCACTTAATATCTGCGCCGACGAAACCTGTTTGCATGTTCGTTTCAAAAAGTGTTGTACACAAGGTAACAACAGCGTTTTTTTAAAACATAATACGTGAAAGCGTGTTTACGAGCTATTTAATATTTAGCATCAATTTTAACTGGATAACCGAAGTTACTTTACCCAAGGAAATGTTAAAAATATATCCTCGCTTTCTTCAATCAATTACTGCTAATCTAAATGAAAGGTAGTATTTCAAAATCACGTTTTCTGATTTACTGCAAATTGAATTAGCGTTTTTCTCTGGTACTCGCGTGTTACAGTTCATATATCCACTGATATGGGGTATAAAGATTGATAAGGCCGTTATTTCAAGTGGCAAATGTATACCACACGCCGTTTAAGTATGAGCCGGGTTAATTCTGTATAATTTTTACACTAAAATTTATTGGTCGGCCGACGGGTAATGAGACAACACGCCCCTGTTTTCCGATAAGCTCAAATCTTACAAAAACATTTAATGAAAATTTGTAGCATTATTTTTATATGGTAGGGAGCGATAAGGATATTGCTTCATTCACATTTATACATCGTCTAATCTCTAATTTGAAGTTTTCCTCGTGCATTCCGATCTTTTCTTTCATTCAAGTTCAATAAATCGAAGTGTCCCTTTCTTATGAGCGCTTTACACGACACCTATTTCCATATTTTCGATATTCCCGTATGGAATTTATTTGCATTATAAGATCATTATTTTAATAACTACGTTTCATACCTATATATTATGTAGTTGCCATTAACCCCTCAGGCCTCTGGGATATTTATTTATTAATTTAACGCCTTGACGGACTTTTAAAAATCAAACATTAAATCAGTTTTAGAAGTGACTCACCTTACGTTTTTTTTAAACACCGAACAATTACTGATAACGAAAAAAAACATATTTTTCTAAACGAATGTATTATTAACATTGCTGCCTTTTTGTCATTTCATATAAAAATAATTAATACAAAGTTTCATAATTTTTTCACAAATTGCGGACGAAATTTGTGGTTTCATAGAGCTGTAGCTGTATTTTAGTTTTTCTGTAGTTAACTTCTATACATTCGACGGTTGAGAGCAGTTGGGACACTTGTGCGGTTTCACACAAGAATAAAATTGTTTTTTCGTTTGTATCTCTTTATCTGGATTACAAAAATCCTTCAAAGCTGTAATTCGCGTAATATTTTTTGTGGTATTGTTTCTTAGTCTTTCTTGAACCCCCAGGCGACCTTCCGTCCCCCCCCCCGCTGTTACACTTTAAAATCCTTTCAGTAATACCCCATTTATTTCACAAGTAACAAAGTAACACGTATCGCTGGTTGTTATTTGGGAGCCGTTTAACCCTCCCCCGCCCATCCATTCCCGTAATTATTTCGCTTTTAACACGTATTTTCGTACCCGGATTCGAAAACACCCCCGAAAATAATAATAATCTATATTTCATAATGCCGGCACGAAGGGCGGCCAATTATGGTATGAGCCACCCCGGGTACTGTAAGTCTTGAGTATAATGGTTGCATTATTTTTTTATTGATTTCAATTTTATCGCGACCCCTTTTAAGGTTTTCGCTTAACAGCGCGAAACGTTTTGCAGTGGGTTGATGGACATGAAAAGACATGATGGTCAGAATGTTTCCCAATTTTATTTTCTGTTGTACCTTCCTTTTGATATTTACTGATATTAATAACACCCATACCATTTGTGTTCATATTAAAATCTTTATACTCACAACAAGACATCTTCATTTTTAACTGCTAACATCAAGTTTGTTAAGGATCACTAAATTCGTGTTTTTTTGATGTACCCATCGATGAACTGATATTACTTTTCACCATATAATATTATTTTAATCGTCATGCGAATATTTTAATGATAATATTTAACACAGAGCTCTAAAGCGAGCCCTGCGGTACTCCATTTTCTAATAATTTATTTTTCCACAAAGAAACTTTAAACTTATTGCACGACGCAATAATATCTCTTCAGTGTAAACTGTCACACACGTACATAACTTTTCAGCATTTTGCTCCCCTATAATAATAAATTTCACCTACCCTTACTTGCTTTGAAAATACCCCTTTCTCGCTGGTGTTTCATCAGTTTTTCCGATGCACGTTCCGAACAAACTTACATGCTATTTCACTGTAACTACTTCAATCCACGCTTGCTCACATTTTATACAAATTATTTACTTCACCCGTGCTTGCTGTAGGATCATATTCGACTCATTGTTTTATCTTGTGGTTGGTGTCACAAAACATGGTTGCGTTGTTTTTGTGTCCATCAATGTCTAGCAAAGTTGATTGTGTTTTTTTATAATACTTGAAAGCTTTCTCTTTGTTCAATAAAAGCTCGTACGTGCTAAAAATGACGAGGTCGTTGCTATCCCAAGTCACATTTCTGTTGGTAGGGAGGATTGTTACTTTGAAGAAGTGAATGCTTTCAATTTCTTATTTTTCATTATTTCCAAGTTTTAGAATAGGCCAAATCACTCTTCAAGAGACGCCATTTATCCCTAGACATAATACGTTTTCTTCATAAATCTACGGGATCGACAATATCAGTTTCCCAGTTTGATGAGGAGGAGAGACATCTGAAAGAAGAGAACCAGGATGATAACATATGAATAGTTGTATAGTTTTTGAAATATCAACTCGAGGGTGATAAATAAGCTAAAAAAATATAGGTGTGCTTCTGTTTTCTTTCTATGAATATGATATTCTTTTAAGACGTGGTGGTCTATTCCAAGCTTTGGGTCCTGTGATGGCCCTTGCCTAAGTTCTGCGGCAGTATAAGTTCAGTTCACATTTTAACTCAGTTTCGAAGCGATACAAAGTAAAACTAGAACCCAACAAGTCCACCTTCGGTCTTCACCCCTGTTTTAGTGCTTCCTCCCCTGAGAAGACCCCTAAAACATAAAACAAACGTGCATACAAATTTATACACACGCACACAGCCGTTAACTCACAAGTGGAATTTCCGTGCAATTTTCTTATACACTGTTTTAAAGCTGGAGCTACGAGCAGCCCCTTCCCCTTGCCCCACCACTCCCCCTGCCGGCCACCCTCGCCTGAAATAAATACTACCACCCCTACCCCACGTCACCGGCAGGCTTCGCTTTGAAGTTTGCCGCCCTGTTTATGTGTATAAACCTAAGCATAAATCACAGGATGGACTCGAAACTTACTAACTAAAATAATGTTATCAGTTTAAACTTTGTATGCAGTTTCTGACCTTCTTCGCTCGTGCACACATATTAATAATACTGAGTAATATAAACTATCTTCAAAATACTTATTTCGTATGTTTGGGGGTCAGAGGGGAATATCTAGCTTTGCGTGCCTGTCAGGAGTCGCTTCAAGAGTCACGTCAAGAGTCACCCCAGGAGTCACCTCAGAAGTCACCTCAGGAGTCACGTCATGACTCATCTCAGCATCTCGGGAGTCGCCCTTCTTTATTTTATTTGTTTTATTAATAACTATGTGAGATACGTAGTATAATGATACATATATTCACAGTCTATAGGGATTCCTGTTCCGAATCGGACTGGGTTGTTGTGTTTGTGTTTCTTCATGATTTCCTCATCTTAATGTTTGTAGACATTGTCTTCATGTTTGTCGATTTCCCCATCATTATGTTGAGACATCGTCTTCATGCTTGTTGATTTCGTCATGTTCATGTTTGTAGATCTCATTTTCATGTGTGTGTGTGTGTATTTCCTTATCTTCATGTTTGTTGACTGTAGGTTGTTAACATACGTTAGATCTTAACAATTTCTGCGGGGATATATATTTATATTTTTTAATAATTATACAAGTTTTTATTATTATTGTAACTATTATCCGAGACACTATCTCGGTTACAAACCAATTTCATTAGAAAATTTGTTTCCATTTGAAAAGGTAGATGCCAAAAATGGTTGCAAGATGACAGGCGATATGTCTTTATATATTATGTCTTAATTCTAAATTTAAAATATGATATCGACAATATGACGCTTATCGGTTCCAATGGTTGAGTGGTTTAAGACAAGAGATCCTGGGTTCAATTCCTTGTTGTGACTGTGTGAACCTACAAATATTCTGTTTTCGTTGATTTTAAACATTGGTATTCTGATGCAAATTATACTCCCTCAAAAGCCTTAGCGTAAACACCCTGTATGTCTACTATCATATATATATATACTGTTTCACGTTTCCAGTACGGGCAGGCTGTTCGGGGAGGGGGGCGGGACAGTCCACCCCTCCCACAGGGTGTGTTTTACAGACCGACCTCTCAACGTCCCCACATCTCCGCAGCATCCAACCAACACCCGCGGCGACGAGAAGGTGGAATTGAGAGGACTTGTTGATATTATTATTTTGGACGAATTTAAACCAAATAAATGCAAGAACGAATGCAGACTTCTGAAGGTTTATTTTATATTATTCTACGAATTATACACAAAAACAATAAATATGCTATCTAACAGTTTAACCTAACTTTGTTGTAATAAAGAAATATTTAAATAAATAAATATTTAAAAAAAAAACGAAATCCAGTAGTTGGGTGGTACATTCGTTTCATATCTTATATTTTTGTAAGCCTTTCTGTAATGCCCTCGAAATTCAATTTTACACCTTTTTTTATCTAAAAGGTGCAAGTTAAACGACTTAAAATATATGCCGGAGGTCGAGATGTGATACTCGATTTAAGAGTAGGCATTCAGGCTTTAAAATCCATTCACTTTATATCTCGTATCCATTTCAAGAAAGCGTAAAACCATCACTAGACTGAAGATGGTAACCCGCGGCCTTACTAATAATACTACGCTTACAAAACAGACTCATCAACTCTTTAAATAAATGGTTTTGTCACCAAGCACTTAACCTCAAAACCTCCAAACACGTTTTTGAGTGCCTTTTCACGGTCCCTTGAAGTTAGAGTTGTTCACTTATAGGGCTTCTGTGGACTACGGCACGAAGTTGAATATTATTTTGTCACAATTTCTTAATCTCGTTGGTTAGATATTTAAATATTATTTATATGAAATGTGCTTACGTCTGTTAATCATGCGATCATGCTAATCATCAGCTTTTTGTTCTAATAAAGGATGAAGGTTCTTTCTGAACTTAATAAAACTACTATCACATGAATATTTAATTACTCATGACCATGTCTCATGCGATTAAATCTTCTTTCTAACGAGTTACACCATCAATTATTTTTGATAATTTCGAAAGATATATTTGTATTTTTGTGTTTATAACTGATTTTCTAATTTAACCTCGCTTTTTTTGACTGCTTCTTACTTCTACACTTGATCTTTAATGGTATCAATTGCAATCACTTTAATTTCTCAGCTCTAAACTGTACTCATGTCAATAGATGCATTCATTACCTGGTCCCAGGAACAAAGCCGCAAGCCTAGCGTGTTCATTACCATTAGGGCATCACCACGCCTTTGTTAAACGCGAGTTACAGCTCACGCTTTCAGTGTAGCTCGTCGCGTTATTGACACCTCGGTAGATTGAATACCTGCTGATTGGTGATGGTTCATCTATGTCTGGAACTTATTGTGGTGGGTTAAATAATAGGTAATTTCAAAATTTTCTGTTATGTTTTGGTGTTAAATCTTCAATGACCTTAACCTTAGTTTAAATGCCACATTTAAACTAATTGTAAGCCAGTGGTCAAACATTTGAAAAAATTGTTAAGTACTTGCCATTCAAATATGGTCATAAGACAAAACTTTCAAATTCCAGTAGTACTTGCCATTTAAATATAGTCATAAGACAAAGCTTTAAATGCCAGAAGTACTTGCCATTCAAAAATATAAGACAAAGCTGTCAAATGCCAGAAGTACTTGCCATTCAAATATATAAGACAAAGCTTTCAAATGCCTATTAGTCAGTAGTCAAATTAAAATTTATTTTTAAAAACTGTACCTACGTTTTTTTACGAACTTCCAAATCTGAGTGTAAAATAATCTTAAAGCCCAGCAATTTTTAGAAACTTATTACTAAATTAAGAAAATGCTTTTAAATTTTTCAAGATAAAATTATCAATATAATAATTATATTAAACACTAATTTGTTAGCCAAACATTTTAAACGCTATTTTTTCAAAACACCTGCAACGTAGTCCATAAACCACAATTCAAACAACAACAACAAAAACCTTCCAAAGTCGATTATTTCGTCATTATTCAATAACAAACTACGTGACTCTGCTAAAAATTCCGATGACTTACAAATATTTCCGATTGACGACGGTGACAGACAAATTATTTGTATGGAACACCTCCCCGGTAGAGATGGCTCCGTTTGTATTAAATTTGGTCCTTCGAGACGGATTTTTACCAAATGTACCTTTTTATGAGTGCTTTATTATGATGTTTTAATTAAATACTTTTTTGTAAATTGGGCCAGCCTGTACAAGGCGCCTATACAAATTGCACTGATAATAGTATACTGTTTGAATGACCCTTAATTTGTAAAACTAATATTTTTTGATCACTGAGGTATTTTTATGGTCTTAAATATAAAGCAGAAAATATTTTTTCTGATTGATTAATATTTGAAAAACATGTAACGAAAAATTTGGCGTCTTGTCTTAAAGACGGATGAGATATTTTAAAGCACATTATAGAAACGACGCTTTGAACTGAAAATAGCTGCATTAACCTGTAAATGGCTTTGTTAATTACATGACGCGCGAGCACAACTTTCGAGAGTTACTGCTGTTACGGACCAAAAAATTGAGTGCTGTGCAATTGTGCGTACAAGTTTATTTTGTCTTTATCAAAATATGTTCGTTTGGAGAGGTATTAAATTTATTAGAATCATTCGAATTCTCGATTTTACGTTTTTTTTAACTTACTTTTTTGCCACTTTAACCTATATGACAACAGAGTGGACATTATTTCACACAGAATAAAACATTTTTGTTTACGGAAACTTTTATTTTGTTGTTTTCCCGTAGATGAAAAAAAAAATTTTTTTTTGTTTAAATATTTTTTATTTTTATTTCATTAAACATAAACATAAATCGTTCTATAAAGGCAGTGAGTCGGTACCCACCCGCAGGCTAATATAACTCGATACATTTGACTGCTAGTCGAGCATTCTAGCCACTTCTAAGACTTTGAGTATTAATTGTTACGATTCTATCGTATACTGAATCCTGGTAACACAGTTAAAATACAAACAAAGTTCATAAAACACTTTCACCCAAAAATACAATGAACACTCCGATTCTACCCCTATTCTATTAAAATCTCAAGAATCGCACGCGGATATCGGCGTGTCTTCACCCAAACACTCCCCAGTATCCCTGACCGTATGTATTTACTATTTACGGATTAGGGGAAGGTGACCGCTTTCCCATTTGCCGGAGTGCCTCGGGGAACTGGACTGGGACCTCCCCTAATCTTTATTTTCCCGCCATATACCTGCCTCCCCGTCTTCCCCTATCGGAGACTCCTCTTTGTTTCTCCTCCGCGATCCATTTCTCCCCCACCACCCTCTGAAGCATTCTCTTGTGAGGGTGAATGGAAATAGAAATATCCACAGCAGATGAAAATTGGATTCAGAGCGCCACTGTGCAGTCAGACGTCTCATTTAAATATGATACAAACTGCTTTACTTTTCTATCCTCAGTTTGTGGACGAATAAATTATGACAAAGTAGGAAATGTTTGTGGAAAAAAGTACAAAAGATTGAATTCAAATATCATCTAAAATCGTCCTTGGTTGGGAAAACTTCGGTCGCCCACAGATTGGGCAAATGAGCAAACGACGTGAAAGGTATGTGTCGCTTTCGAATGAGAAAGACGCTTTGAATCACGAAAATGGCTGGCTATTTTTTAAAACATAATTTTGTGAAATTTCACATTACGAACGCATTTTAAAGCTAGAAATTTACTTAAATGCACCTAGATTAAACTGTTTTTTTACGAATGTCGCAAACTGTGAAAGAACCTTTTTTGTGGGATAAACTGTAAGGATCGAAAAACTTTAAAAAGACACAGAACATAGAAGATAAAAATTTACCCAATAGTGAACATTTATTATTATTTCTTTATAGAATTAAGGTTAGAAATACAGGCTAGCTCTAAAAATGATACAAAGCCATACAATATAAAACAATAGGTTGGTTATTAACTATGTCCAAAGCTAGAAACCAATACGAGGCATACTTTAATGTTGGTCACGTGAAATAGAACAGTTTTGTTATGCCAAGAGGGGACAATGTTTCACGTTCGTCTATTTGCCTAAAACACTTCTGCTCCACTGAAATCCTCTCGGTCAATATCGGCTCTGTTTGATCAATCCAGCTAATTTTCTCCATTACTTCTCTTGTTTTAAGCTACATTTTCAATCATGCATTATTTCATCATTTCGCATTATGCTCACAACTCACAATATTATCAAACAATCCTTCCATTATGAAACAACTCTTGCGCGCTATGTTTATTTTCAAACATCTTACAAAACAGTCCAATTGGCTCATTGCACTACAAATACAAACACTCTGTTGTGTAATTGTTTCTACTTCAAACGATATGTGAGAATTCATCACACTTGTTTTAATATGTACTAGCTTGCATCTGATTGATCTAATTTTTCATTAGGTCCTTTTGTGTCGAAAAGTTATGCAATGGGCTAACATTTTGATGTGATAATTATAAGTTAATATTGTTTCCTGACAAGTCTGTTTTTTTTCTATTTGGCATTTACTGTCTTGTTACTTTACTATCTTCTTTGGATGTTTTTTTTTTCTATTTGGAATTTACTGTCTTGTTACTTTACTCTCTTCTTTGGATGTTTTTTTTTCTATTTGGCATTTACTGTCTTGTTACTTTACTCTCTTCTTTGGATGTTTTTTTTCTATTTGGTATTTACTGTCTTGTTACTTTACTCTCTTCTTTGGATGTTTTTTTCTATTTTACATTTACTGTCTTGTTACTTTAATCTCTTCTTTGGAAGTTTTTCACCTGTCTTTAAACTGTTTTGCGACGATTTGTTTCTGGTTTGTTTTCCCTTTTTATAAAATCATTTAATCTATGTTTATAGCTTTAGGTTTTTTCATCTGATACATATTAATTTTACTCAATAAGCAACTAAATGCGACATAAAAATTACACACAACTCAAAGACGTGATATTTCACGAACTCGTTCCAAGTGATCTAAAGATTACTGTCCTTTTGGGTTGTTTCGTACATTTCTGGGATCAATATCTTAAATTAACCTTACTTTAGTTTCTTTATCTAGTAATCTTGTTCATTTAACATAATTTTAATATATTTTGTCCATTTTCGCGTTCTTGAGGAAACGTCTATACAAATTATTCCCATATTTCCTCTCTCGATTTTGACGCTATTGTGAATATTTTTAAATCTATGTAATATAGATATCAACTACCGGCACGTCCCCACATTTTGCTTTTTTGATAAGTTATGTAGGAGTTAGGACCCTAGTTACTGTTCACTTATTAATATATCCTAATCTTTATCGCGTTCATTACTTCTTATCATCATCTTGTGTTTTATTTCTTCCAAAAACAGCATCATTCCTGGAATAATGCAATTGTTTAAATTCCTCTTCCAAAACAAACTATTTCTCCAACACCTTTCTTCTCTGCAAACATTCTCCTCCGTATTCCCAAGAAAAGTGTTTTATTTGCTCTGTGAAACCAGCAGTGGTCATCTCGTGTTTGTTCTTCTCGGACCTTCTGTCACTCTTTCTTACTTCTTTCTACTTCTTCCCACTTATTCTACTAACTTATTTACTTGTCTGGCGTCCGGGCAGAAGGGTTGAGTCAATAGAAAAAGACAAATATTGGCCCCCAGTTTTATCAGGTGACTATTAAAAAAATCAACTGTGAAAAAGGAATTCGGACTTTCAGACTCGGACACAATGTTAAAGCGTACTAACTTTCCATTAAGAGAGTTTTTCTGCGAAGGGGTAGGTAGTAGGTAGATTGTATTCAACATCACACAATTTAATTATTGTATCTCAAACGAAAATTTCAAATTAGTATAAACCATTTTGATTCATAAAGCGATAACCTATTCCAAGTTTTATCGAATTCGAACGATTTTCAAGATATTTTAATTTAATTTATTCGTTTATTGAATGCCCTTAGAGCTTTTACATACATGATACAAGCAGTGGCGGCTCGTGACTTTTGGGTGTACTAGAGTGCTAATATTACAAAAAAATTGCGTTATTTATGATGTTGTAGCTGAAAACGATTTTTAATTTTTTTGGAAAATTCGATTTTTCGTATGAAGATTTTCAGGAAATTTCAGTTCGGCCGACGGATTTCCTGAAAATCTTCATACAAAAAATCGAATTTTGTCAAATCAGCAAGTCAAATAATAACATATTGATACATAATACAGATGTGTTGAGTTTTTCTCATTATTCTCTAAAAATACCCATTTAAATTATAATTTTTAACGTTCGCTCATTGCGTCAGGGATTAAACCTTCCAATTCGCTGCGCCAACATTTCAGTGCACGTGGCGCAAGTGCGCTGCGCACGGGAGTGTGTTGCGCATGTCCGCGATGGAGCGATGGGCGTGAGCACATCTCTACTAATGAGACTGACAGTTTGAGTTATCTTATCTCCATCGGTTCAGGAGATAGACAATATTCATTTTTTTAAACATCGTTTACTTTCTAAGCTTTTCCTGCCTTTCAAATAATAATAATGATAGTATAACATCACATTTATATAGCGCAGTTTAGTGTCATTTCACTTCAAGTGCGCTTAACTATAACAAACTTTAAAACGGTAATTTAGTATTAGTGGTCATGTTCTTATTTTTAATTATTCCTACAGTGTGCCTTACCCAATACAGATCTAATATTATAATACTAAATATACTGTTTATACAAAGTGATGATAAAACTTAGAATAAAAATAACAGAATGACAGGACAAAACAAGAATTTTAAAACTAAAACATAATATAAAACAGGTGGCATTTTGTGCTCAGAAATGAGAATCTTCTGAGCAGACATTTTAAAAAGGTACAATAAGGAGGCAACCGAAACCAAACAATTACCGGAAGTTTTAGAATATGGCCTGTTATAAAAAAATATTGAAAAAAGTTAAGATTTTTGAAATAATTTTGATTTTAAAGCCCGTTTAAATTCAGGCAAATTCTGGAGATCAGCAAGAGCTGAGGGAAGTCTATTTCAGATGAGCGGGCCTGTTACACTAAAAGAGCGATCAAAGTAAATTTCAAACCTCTTTGTTTCCTTCCTGTTAGTAGAATGCCGGTACACCATGACTATGTTATGGCTGTATATTATGTTACTAACTAACTAACTAACCGAGAGGGTGGACCGCCAAACAACTCGGTCTTACATTCCCTTCTTCGCTCATTAGCTCTACATGCCCACACCTTCTAAGCGTTCCTTTGTTAATCTTACTTATTACCTTATATTCTTTGCGAATCTCCACATTTCTCATACATGGTTTTACCATACATACGTCTTAGGGATCTCATTTCTACAGCATTCAGTCTACTTTCATTCTTCCTCTGCCAGCCTCAAGCCTTATAAATTAATTTATAAAAAATCAGAGAAAGTAACAAACCTCTCCACCAAACTAAACCTAAAAAGCTTATGCCAGCCTGGCATTACTTGCGAATCTTTACATTTCTCACACGATCACATATTGCTATACATACGTCTCAGGGATCTCATTTCTACAGCACTCAGTCTACTTTTATCCTTCCTCTAACAGTTCTATGCCTCACTGCCATAAATCAGGTTAGGTATCAGCATTCCATTGTGGACTGCTATATTCGTTTCCTTGGACAATGTTATGTTAGCTCCACTAGCGTTCAGTCTTTCGTCAATAATAATAATTGGCTATTTTATATAGCGTCATTTTCGTGAAAAATCACCTCAAGGGCGCTGTACAAATATATTAATTGAATAAATACAGCTGGATTCATAATAATCGTTAATAGAATTTTCTGCATTTACCTCATATATTATTTTCTGTGTCTTTTATTTTTTTTATTGTTAAGTAATGTTTTTTTTAAGGTTTAATGCTTATTACCTAATTGTTAAGTAATGATTTTTTGAATGATATGTTATTACCTGATTGTTAAGTGATCTTTTTTTACGTTTGCTTATTACCTAATTGTTAAGTAATTCTTTCCTTTTTTTACAGGTAAGTGTTGAGTCTTTATCAAACCCGTCGACAATAATTCTTGGGGTAAGTAATTATACTTTATCTTATCTTATTCAAGTTATGACCGGTTAGTAGCTAACCGGATAAATGCGTCGGGTTCAGAAACCTCCACTTTCACAGTCGACGGCAATTTAAATTAACAAAATGTAAAAAATACGAAAAATAAAATAAAATAAATAAAAATAATACTTAATTAAAAATAAATAAATAAAAATGATAAGGAAAATAATAAATAATCTTGTAGGCTTTTAAGACAGTTAAAATACATTTAATTTAAAATAAAAACTATAGCAGACTTAAGATCATGCGACGACCAGTGTTTTTTGATATAGTGTCCTCTGCGTGCAGTTCTATCTTTTATAAACATAAACTTTTTAATATAAGTGTGTTTGTCGGAAGTGACTTGCCAGGTAAGTATGTTTTGGTATCTTTTCTAAATAACAAATGTAGATCCTAGGAAATAAATTTTACAGCGCCCTTGAGGTGATTTTTCACAAAAACGGCGCTCTACAAATTATCCAATTATTATTATTATTATCTCCTGTGCTAGCTAAGTCCTCTATTATTGCTATTAAAAGTAGTAGAAGGAATTCAAATATTCTCAAGTTATTCGTAACCCGGAAATTTTTGTGTTTCTTTAAAAAATATTTAAAACCATTAACAATGAATGTCACTGACGTTAATTGTTTTTGCATTTTACATTTCTTACTATTTAATTTGAATACAATGATCGTCTGTGTCAAGTCGTATTATAGTCCGTTGTAATTACACGGGCAATCTGTCCCATGTCATAGGTTCTTGTCAAATGTGGCGCATCATGTCCGCTACCAAGGAGTAGTCGCAGTTTCGAACAGACTCGTTCAATTAGGAATATTGCGCACACTGGACGATTGTTTAGATTTAACAGGGACATTTTGATACCCACTTAACGGCCATTATTTTAATTAAAATACCGGGTGAATTTCTTAAGAAGTTTATTTGATTTATGTTAACTGTCATAGATGGAGCCTGTTCGAAGGATATTGATCCCCTGTACACCGGTGCACGTACACGAAACTCGACGGACACAAGCGGAACATCTATTCACATTTGATGTTGGCTTCATGAGAACTGGTCGTTTCTTCGACTCATTCTTGTGTAAGTCGGCTCCCATGTGGAACGACCTTTTCCTCATTCGTATAATCCAGGCCTCTTCAAGACCCTCATTAATATACACCTTTATACAGCCTCTACCTTAACACGCCTCATAATTCTGCTCCATAGCGATATAGATCCTGTAGCGTGTACTGTGTAAAGACAGGGGCGCTCTTGTGAAGTGTCACATAAAAAAATAATAAAAAACTAACATTCAGGTACTTGAAATCTGTCCGTGAAGATAGATGAATTTATCATTGACATTATCACATCAAATACGCTATGGATGTGTGCATAGTAATCGTATTATTGTGTTCATAATATATTAATTATTTCTTTTTTATTTATAGTAAATGTGACAAAATCCCGGTTTAAATAAACAAATAATAAATCTATTGAAATGCTACAATCTAAGCGCCGTTGATTTGACATAAAAAATCACGAAGAGCAAGTTGTTCTGAGTTATGACATCATTGAGTAAAGTCACACGTGTGTGTGTGTGTGTAGTATCTATTCTGTGGTCACACTAAATGACAAGTAAAAAAAACAAAGATTCTCTCAGTCAATATCAATAGCGTAATTATTACCAGAGTCAACATTCAACTAAATACAACTGCGTACGTTCTAGGTATTAGTGATCCACTGAAGAGATAGACCGATAGAAGTGTGTTGTGAGTGTGCCTGTGTTCCCGAAGCCAGCTAAATTTCACCTTACTTCTGGTGAAATTTTTCTTAAAAAACAGATTGTCAAATTTTTTTGCCTGTCCCCATGTGGAAACTTCATTGGAATCCATATAAAAAATCTTTGCTTTACACCACAGGTTCTCAGAAATCTAGTGCCCCATATTTTTTAATGTACCTATTTACAATACCATATGTTGCATATCTTAAAAAGTTTTTGCAAATTTAATTTTTAAGCATGCATTATTGTGTGTGTAGGATCGATAGGGATTGCCACAAACGCCACACGAACTGAAGGTGGATTAGTCCGATAAAGTTTTCCACACAAACTTTCAGGAATCAATGACGGTTATAGAAAAGATATAATTCAATTTACTTTATTTAAAAACTAACTTACAAAGTGGCGAATACACTTTGAATTTGACTTTTGTTTTCTCGAATGAATGTAGCACGAATGAAGTGGAACCCACTTCCCGATATCTGATCGGCCTGACACTCAGCAGATAGACTTGTTGTCGAGGACGGTGCATTCTAACAACTGTGGTGGTAATCACACTTAAACAGGCGGACATACGAGTATATTACATACCCCATCATTTCTTGGGTGATGTTGACATATTCAATACCAACTTGGCAAGTTTTGTGGATCATTTAAAACATTTATTTCAACAATATTCCTAAACACATCATGTAAACCTACAAATAGCTGTAATTTTCTGTTTTTGTTTCTTGTGTTTGTATGACTTGTTGCATAGCTTTTATCAAATGTAATTTTATTCTATATTTTTTATGTTTCAAAGTATCTGTCAAACTAAAATTATACTACCAACCATGTAAAAGCCCTATGGGCGTTAAATAAATAAATAAGTAAATACCCCGTTGTTCGATCCCTTTCCACATCTTTCTGAAGACGGTGGGCGATTCGGGTGTGTCTGGAGGCGGCTTGCCTAGCAGTCAAATGGTCTTATCGTAAATTTTCGATATCAGTTTTCTTGCATTCAGTAAAAATCAAACTTCTAGGGATTATCTGTGCGGTGGGGTGATCTATGAAATACGCGTCTATAATTAGACAGCTACGTATCGAATCTTGTGATGGGAATAATCGAAACATTCTTTTCCAAATATGTTAATAATCGTAAGTTGTCGAATTAATGGTTCGGGTATGGCAAGTTTTATTTGTAACTAGCTGACCGGTACCCGGCGTTGCTGGGGGTTATCCTTAGGAGATATACATATACCATCCTGGATTTTTCTACAGGCCTTTTTAAGGTATACACACAGACATAGGAATTAATAGACGAGAAGATAATGGCGAGGGGTAAAATCAACTGTTGAAGAACGAAGGGAGTGAAGCTGACTGTGATTCGTCAATAAATCAATCTGACAGTAAATAGGCATCTCGCATTATAATACCACCATTTACTTTTTAAAAGTAAAATCTGCTTTTGAATGAATAGACATTTTTACATGGGAGCGCAAATTACTCGCCACGTTATGAACAAATTTGCGAAGTCCAAATTCGGCAAAAAAATTCGATTGTATTTTCAGAGTCGAATATTTCGTTTAAGTATTTAGTTAAGACACTTTTATAAATGTTCATAATTTACTTCCCAGCAACCAACCAGCTTTGTGTTTCGCGTCCAGACGTTTCTCGATGTGATAGTAACAACTGATTCATATTATACGATGTGAATATGCTTAAAATAAAGTAAAATAATGCTTATATATGGAATGTAATACGACAATTGGGTTTATTCTCTTTTTCACATCTATTTTTACAAGTTTTCATAGTACAAGTCAACATTTTGCCGTGTTATTTCGTAAAATGAACCGATGATGCCTCGACCATAGTTCGCACAAGAATGATGACGTCACGTTTTCAAATTTCACTTGAGGCCATACGCGAGCACAGCCGGCTCCAATGGAACCGGTATGGGGAGTGGGGATAATACGCTTTTAATCACTTAGGGCAGGTCTACTAATATTCATATGTCTATGGGTATACAATTCCGTTGTTCATTATTTTGGTGTATCTCAGAAGGTTTAGACAGCGTTAGCAATGTAAGCGCCCGAAATAATATTTTTACGACTTGATTACAAAACATCAACTTTTCTCTACTTTCTATAAATATATTACGCATTTATCATATATATAAACCTTTCGCAAGAAATTCTCTAAATGATAGTGAAAACCCTATCAAAATCCGTTGCGTAGTTCAGAAGAATTAAGCACACACACAGAAGATGCGTCTATCGACTTTATTTTATACTATTTAGAGAAGTATAATATTGTCATAACAGAACAATATTTGTGATAAAGCACTTTCAATGACTTAGAACTTTCCCCGAGAAAAAAAACAATTCTCTGTTCAAAAATGAGACTTCAACAAGATATTCAACATTAAACATGTATAGGGTAGTACTGCTACTGACTCTTTAAGATCCAATAATGGAGAAGTCACTTATTTTTCTCGACTTATAATATTTCGTCATTTTGACTTACTCCATTTTCTTAAGGCTCTGTAATAAGCGTTCAAAAAGAAGAAGAAGATTAAGGAAGATTGTTTGAAAGAGAGATGTCTAAATACGAATGATAGATGGAGCGTGCTAATATTAAAAAAACGTAGATAATTATGCGTAAGCGAATGCTATGAAACTATTTAATAAAACAAGACTTGTTTAGGAGCAAAATCTCTTCAAATCAAATTCAAGTAGCATATAAAGAAACATTGTGATTATTTTTCATACCCATAACATGTTAAATAACAGAACCAGATGTAATATTGATTTATTTTTGGGGTATTTGTGCCGTGTTGCACAGCCTCCTTTTTTATCCAACGTTTCGGACAACATTACAGTGTCCACAACCAGGCGTGTTTTATAATTTTAGGAACATATTAGAATTTCACATTAGAATTTCACCTTTTCAACTCGACTAGTGAATAGATAAAAATATTATGTATATTTTTTAAGAGCTGTTGAAGTGAAACGTTTTACATTTTGGTAGAAATTCGGAATGCGATGAATCTTAAGTAGTTTTGACTTACGTCGTTTTGACTTACGTCCTCCAACTTAGGTACTCCAACTTACGCATATTATTGTTTGCTCAGACGTCTTTTTGACTTACGTCGTTTTGACTTACGTCGTTTTCACTTACGTCTTTTTTGACTTACGTCGTTTTCACTTACGTCGTTTTCACTTACGTCGTATTCACTTACGTCGTTTTGACTTACGTCGTTTTGACTTACGTCGTTTTGACTTACGTCGTTTTGACTTACGTCGTTTTGACTTACGTCGTTTTGACTTACGTCGTTTTCACTTACGTCGTTTTCACTTACGTCATATTCACTTACGTCGTTTTGACTTACGTCGTTTTGACTTACTTACGTCGTTTTATCATCTTGTATTGCAAACAACCCATTATATCCCGTTAAAATCCAATATCTATCCATTTCATATACCCCCTTTCCCAGCACGGGGTGAATTGGTACATTCTATAGGTACTCCAACTTACGCATATTATTGTTTGCTCAGACGAAATGGATATATTTGAATTTGGGGGCAGAAACTAAAGTTACAAGCCCTTGGTCAACAGGGGAACATGCCATAGCAAACAGAGATACAAGGACTTCTATCCGCGCTTTATACTACTTCAGAATAAAGTGTTTGGACATCGTGATTTAATTTAGTCTTACTGAACTTAGACAGTGGATTAGAATAGGTATATAGGGTGTCCGGGGGAGAAGTGCATAAACTTCGTGAGGTGTGTTCCGACTTCCTCATAACGTGTTCGTGCTATACTGGTAGTTTGTTAATAAATTAGACAAATCATTCGTTATAGGCTTCCAGTCCCGTTTTTAACGAATAATTTGACCAGATGAACTTGTATTGTGTGCGGGGTTTGGATATTTCAATTTTTGATATATTTGAATATAAAATATTTTATATCTTCAATTCTCCGTCCCATGATATTAACTCACTAACTATTGCTAAGGACAATATTCAAATGTCACCCGTCACACCATTCAGGGCCACTTTTCAAAAAATTTATAATCGTCAATTATACATTGACTAAAAATAAAAGTTCATTGAACTTGAATAATGTTACGCATTACGTAGTATTATTTCACATTACACATCCACCAACAACCGAAATTAGTATATTTAATATTATGTAGACACCACTCATTTTCCTTTGTAAAATGTATTTTGAAAAAAATTTACATTATGTTAGATACAAAATTAGACTGTTCCCCGTACGCCTAACGTAATAAAAATAAGCAATATCAAATCAATCACAGCAATAAAATAAAACGCATAAAACCTACAGAAGCATTATTTAATATATATATTTTTAAAATCTACACATTTGATTAATCAACGTGTGTGATTTTAACCGTGCTATTCGTGAATAGGGTAGTCGGGGGTATGAACCACCTTCCGCCTTTCAACCCTTGTGTATAATTTCGCAATAGTTATTAGGGACGCACTCGAGTGGTACGGCCGTGTTTTGTTCGCTGCGGGGTTCTATTTATTTTTTATTTCTACCCTGGGTACTCTGAACCCCGCTATTTTTATGCCACGTCAATGACAGGTTAAGGGTAGTTTTATTTTTATTTTTTTCAACTACGAATTGATGTGTAATTTGCAGATTTTTATTTTTTGAGTGCAGATTGAAATTTGCTCTGCTTTTGGAGGAGATTGTACAGTGTACAGTCCTTTGTGATTATTTTTAATTATATATAACTATTTATTGTTTTGGTGTTTAATTCGTAGAACTCCATTTAATGTTTTTTAAATAAATTTAAAATAAATCAAATTTAATAATGTTATAATAATTATTAAGTTCTGCAAGTATTTCTGTTATTTTTACAGTCTTTAATGTGACAGCTGTTTCGGCTTTTGAGGCCATTATCAAACTGTGGATATGTCCACACGGCGACGACTTATTTATATGATTTTATTTATCCCCACCTATTTAAATTTCTATAATGTTCAAAAATGATTCATTAAGAATTGGCCAGCAGTGTTTGCACACCTTTTAAAATTAATGACCTAAAGGTTTTCTTAATTGTTGGTACGTGGATGATTATGTTAAGGAATTATATTTTTTGGGTTTTTTGAAAATATTAAGCAGGGGAGAATTGATCATTTTTGTTTGATTATTAATTAGGGTTATGTTTGGATCATTAGTTCTTTTATTTATCTCTCATTGTTCTAGTAAATTTAATCTAAAACCCTTTCTTTCTATGTTTAAAGGTTTAGGCTCGTTGTTGTCAAGCGGGACGTGGTTTTACTCCAAGAGGTGAGCTGCGAATTTTGAATCAATTTTATTATTTTTATAGCAACGCATATGTTTTTTGAATCTAGTTGAAAAGGCTCTCCCAGTCTGTCCAATATAAACGGCATCACAGTCTATATGGTCGCATTTTAATTCATAAATGCCGCTATTTTTAAGTTTAGGGATTTTACTTTTAGAGTTTTTGAGGTAAGTTCCTATATTATTATTAGTTTTAAAAGCAATATTTAGACCACATTTTTTCATTTCTTTCGCTATTTTTAAAGATATTGGACCGAAAAATTCTAAACATGCAAATTTATCTAAATTATTATTACGTACTGGATATATTAAATTTATTTTATTTTTATATTTTACCAGGTAAGTAAGTATTACCAGGTAAGTATGGTACTGTATATTATCTCCGTATATAGTTATTAGATCATTGTAAAAGTGTATTATATTTTTTTGACAGCTTCCTTGAGGTGATTTCGCACAAAAACGGCATTATACAGGGTGTATCGGCACGTACCCGACAAACTTTAACCAGCTATTCCTTAGCATATTTGGAGTAAAAAATCTTATGTGCACTTTGCTGTCCGGTAACGTTTTTTTTTTAATAAAAAAATTATTATTCATATTTTCACCACATGTCACCACTGTTTTATCCTTTGACAAAGTTTGAAAACCCACCTGGCAAATATTTTATTCGAATTCCGTTGAATAATGCACGTGTGTACCTATATTGGCGCACGTTTACAGTCACAACGAAATAGCACGGCACCATTCGTCTCATTTTTAACTATTATTATTTAGTGTGTGCGAAAGAGCGAAGACGCTTTTTGACATACTTGCTTATAACAGCTGTTGAACACGAAACGCATTCCAATGACAGTGATGTAGTGTGGAAATTTTAAAAATTTTTGTTTTTAATTGAAAAAAAAATGCTACCGGACAGCAAAGTGCCCATAACATTTTTTACTCCAAATGTGCTAAGGAATAGCTGGTTAAAGTTTGTCGGGTTAGTGCCGATACACCCATTTTTATTTATTACCTTACTATATAATTGAAGGAAAATCACTGTCTACATCTGATTTCGAAAAACTCTGCGTAAATACCGGGCAACGCCGGGGACTAGGGACTACAGCTACTTATGTAAATAAGTCGTCTCAATGTGGTATAACCACAATATTGGCCTTGAACTTCGAAAAAGCTTGTCACAATAATGATAACTGAAATACTTGCAGAACTTAATGAAATAAGAAATGAAAAAAATTATTTAAAAAAAAGTTTCTTTTAATTGCGTAGATTTAAGTGCCTTCTGAGAAGGGTGGCGTTTCTTTGTCACTTTCCAACCACTTCTCTATACATTTTCGTTAAAAAGTTTAAAGTATCATTATGTTCATTATCTCGCCAATTACGGCTGTCACCGCGCAGAGAATAAAAGCAGTGGCTTAACAAGTTGCCGACGAGGCCCCGTACGCCCCGGGGCGGCACGTGTCCTGACCGCGCCACTGCCTCTGTGCACAGTGCTTATTATCAATTGCCACACTCCGCAGAACTGGTGATAATAATATTTTTTTTTTTTTGATTCGTATATAGCGCCTTTTTTGTGCAAATCACCTCAAAGGCGCTGGGATAATAATAAACTAACTAACTAGCCATCTCTCTGAGGATAGACCGCCACACTTTTCGCTCCTTGCTTCATTCACATTCATATATAATAATAATAATAATTGGATGACTTGTATAGCCCCGTTTTTGTGCAAAATCACCTCAAGGGCGCTGTACAAACCCATAATACATTTCTACAGTGATCTATGTTATTACTTAACTATTTATGGAGATAATATACAGTACAATACTTACCTGGTAGGTCACTTGAGATTAACACTTAATTAACATTATCTGATTGTTTATTGGCGAAATTTAGATACAGGATTTAGGACTTAATTGAAAAATTGAATATAACTGGACTTTCTCTTAGGAATGGTATATTTAATCTAAGGGTACGACAGCTTAAAAAGGAAAGTTTTTAGTTTAGACCTGAATTCTGTTGGACTTGTTATGGATCTTAGTTCCGATTGGAGTTTATTCCAAGCCTTCGGCCCAGATACTCCGAAAGCGCGATCACCAAACTTAGTATTTGGCTTGCGCTTAGGTTCTATGGTATCATACATGCCTTGTATTCATATTATTATCATCGATTGTCTCTAGACGGGCCGAACAACGCACGAGAGCCGCTTATAATACACTAGCTGACATGTTCCCGGCGTTGTCCGTGGTAATTAATGTTTTGTAGTAATTTTTTTAGGTTGTGAAAGCTGGCTCTGTTTTTATGGTGGAAATAATATCATTCTAAAGAATCGATAATTTTTACGTTATATAAGTTTTTGTTTCACTTGATTGTTCCACGTCTTCCTCGGACGTCCCCGACTCCCACCATTCACTACACTATACCACATTGTTACTATTAAAAAAAAACATTATATCTACTTTTATTCGACTCTGTATCTCATTACAGTGGATTAGTCTTCTTCGGGCGTCCCCGACTTCTATGACCATTCAATCTCTAAACACTCCCGACACTAATAAGAACAAACTTTAAAATTTTCAGTGAAATCGGTCCAGTAGTTTTTGAGTCTATAGAGGAAAAACAACTCATTTAAAAAAAAATCGACATTATTTTTACCAAATTTTAAATTTAAATTTATTGATATGAATTTAATTTAGTTCAAAGAAGAGTATTCGCAGATTATAAAACAGACCAAACAGACTTAACACAGTTCATTGAAAAATATTTTATAAATACATTAAAAAAGATATACCAAAGTTTTAAAGAAAGATTTTGTCACTGGTTAATAAAGATGGGCAGAAAATATCTTTTAAAAGCTTTTGCATATATTTTTTGTTTGTTACTGGAAGTTTTAGGTTACAAGGTAATGCGTCTTATTGCGTATATTTGATTATTTTAAGGAGTTATTATTGAGAGGATTATAGTCACAAATGATTTCGTACACTTTATTTTGCCCTTTTAATTGCCCAACTATTTAATTTGGTAGTTTGGAGCGGCTCTCATGCGTTGTGCGGTCCGTCTAAACGCAACTGTTTAATTGAATCTCGGAATATTCATAATACCTACACTTAAAAGATTTTGGTTGGTAATGTGGAGGGCCGTTAAATCAATATCTTGTCTTCTGACGCAAACAATATATTATCTCTTCAAATCCCCATAAATAAATTGCTAACCTCCAGAGCACACATCCCTCATTTCCTGCTTTTCAATTTAAGTAAAAATTTCTTGTGACAATACGTAACGACCGCCCGCCGCCGCTTCCTTCCGGTTCTATTTCTACCGGACTTCCGGTCGACCCCCCCCCCTCTTAGACCCCTAGGAAACCTTCGTCTTCATCGCAGACTTTGAGAGGTTTTAAAGCAGACAGGGAATTTAGACGTTTTACGTTTTAATGCCGCTGTAGGAACACAACCGGTAGCTTTAAAATAATTTTAGTTTTATAATAAAATTCTTAATAATTTTATATAACATTATAAACATGACGAATTTCCTCTGACAGTCCCTTGAGGCTTTTGGCGCTCTGTTTCTCGTTCCTTTGATCTTCCCTCGGAGAAAGATATCCTCCAATCCACATTTCACAAACACGTACAGCAGTAGAGTCAATGGGAATATATGGAATTTTGGAGTTCGTATGTTTGTAGCCCATAGTGAGTTAGGTCACATTAAGTAATATTTTTCAAATGTTTGTTCGTTGTATTTAGGTTGTAAGATGCAAATACAATGGTTGATTTACGAAGCAGTGTATAAAATGTAATTATCTATAGTTTTAATTTATTTCGATCTGAAGTGCGGCGTTACCCAGGCTTTGCACAGTTTTTTTTTTGCGAAATCTAATGTAGACAGTGACCTTCCTCTTGAGTTAATGGTCAAGTGTGCAAAATTTCAACAATTCTGGAATAAAACTGTAGATTTGTTTACAAATCAAATTCAGGCCGCCCGCCCCGTGTCCGCCACGCCACCATTCGCCCGCAAAATTATAATCAATTATTCCAAAATGATTAATTAATTAAGAAGATTTGTTTCTCCTTACTATCGAAATCCCTTCTTCTTCGGAGATGCACAGACCCGTTTTTCGTTAAAAAAATGTGGCAAAAAAAAAGACACGCAATATTAAAAACGTTAAATCTTTTTCATTATTTCACCATTTCGCGTGCCCCCCACTACTGTCGAGTCCTCTCTTTGCAGGATGATTTAGAGGTGTAGGGAGACTTAGACCATACTACCCCCTCCCCCACCACTCACCACCCACCTCCCACCCCCACTCACCACCCACCTCCCACCCCCACCAACGAGCGGCAAAGTGAGATGAGGTAAAACGAGAGAATAAACGTGATTTTTTTCGTCTTCCGTAGATTTATCATTTCTAAGACCAATCAAAATAATCTTCGTGGCTTATTTCATTATCGCCTTTTTGAACGTTTGTTTTTCTTTCTCCCTTCGTTACGATTTAATATAGCCTTTGAAGGTTTATGTGCCTATTTGAATTTAGCGGGTAGACGGTGTTATTGCGTTTAATTATATAGATTCCGCATTCAATTTTCTTGAAAAATCTTATTTAAATTGATAATTTCGCAAAGATTGATGAATGGCTCTCGGTAGTAGGTAACCTCAGTATCGGCCAAAATGTAACACAATGATTCAGAATGAAAACGTTGCTGCAAGTGGCGAGCAATTGTTAGACTCTTTAGTAAGAATAATATTTGGATGATTTGTATAGCGCCGTTTTTGGGCAAAATCACCTTAAGGGCGCTGTACAAATATATAATACATTTCTACAATGATCTATGTTATTACTAACTATATATGAAGATAATATACAGTACCATACTTACCTGTAGGTCACTTAAGATTAACACTTAATCAACATTAACTAATGGTTTATTAGCGAAATTTAGATACAGGATTTAGAAAATAATTAGAACATTGTATATATTTGTACTTTCTCTCAGGAATGGTATATTTAATTTAACGGTATGACAGCTTAAAAAGGTAAGTTTGATGAATGTGAATATCTTTTGTTTAAATCTTTCTCAGCTTATTTTTCAAGTTTACTAACGGTATTCATTCCAAAGGTAAATTTATGACGTCTCTCTTTCTCTAAACTGTCAACAAAAAATATAATTACATACTTATATTACAAACAAAATTGGCAATAATTGTTTTTGAAAGGCAATGTGACCCTGAGACAAATATTTTACAAATGCTTTCAGCTTCATCAATCCTACAATTATAATATCCAATATACCATTTAATACATGTGAACGGGTCGTTAACAACTCGGCTATGGAAGGATTTACCGACCTCATTGTTTCCTCCCTCCTACAACAGTTGCACTCTTTCCTTTCCACAAAAAGACTCCACACAGCATTCCCAAAGTTGATATAGGCCCTGAGAGAAATTATTTTTCTCAGAGCCTATGTCAACTATGCCTGTGTTGTAAAAAAAAATCCCATGCGCTTTTTATTGTGAATAGACGAATCAGACACTGTAAGTCTATAGTCAAAGCTGTAAACTGTAATCTCTTCAGCTCCCACGCTATATGAACTAAAAGCATTGACTTCAATATTCTTTACAAAATAATTTTTCGAAATCTCTCCGTCGCCATGTCACGTTAAAAATTCTTTTAATCCATTACCGCCACGGTGTAATCGTCCCTCTTTGATTAATACTGGGTACCTATGTTCCCGCTCCGACCCATACCGGCATACAGGCACACCGCCGATAGCTCAGTTGTGTATAACCTTTCATTCTCTCTCATAAACCTTGAATATCACAGAAAGAATGGCTAGAACTGATCCCTCAGCAGCAGGACTATAAACGTACCGCCGATTGTTCTTACACTTCCTCTCGTTCTTTCTGAGATAAACTTATGTTTACAAGACTAGGTTTTTATGCAAAGCACAGAGGATAAAAAATGATTATAAGCAAAAGTGTTTCAGGCTAATAATTATTAGCCTGAAACACAAATACATATTTAAAAATTATTCATCATCAGATGAAGATATAATATATCTCGACACCTCCCAAAGGAAATAATGTTGGTTGTTTTCAGGTGAGAAAATCAATAAGCAATAAATTGGGTTCTTCTTTAATGTATCAGCCGTTGAATACCGGAACATCCTTTGGACAAAGGAGCTTTTCTTATAAAGTTACGTTACTTTATAACATACTCAGTAAAAATCTATTCAAGAAAATGGTCAAAAATTCCATACTAGCTGAGAGTTGTGATTTTGGATTACCCATATCGTAGCTTTTGTCATAAACCACCTTAGAAAACCCATATACGATATAATCCATCTATGTATTATGTACTTAAGAGAGGTTAAAATTTATAATTGAACTCTTAGCGGCAGGACAATTTGTTTATTAATTGCTGATACCCCCGTTACAACCTCTCTTTCTTTCTCATAAACGTTGAATATAACAGAAGGAGAGGTTTAAAGCGGTGCGTTAGCAGCAGGATAACGTTATAACCTCTTCCTCGGCACGAACGATGAATGTAAGAGAGGTTAGAACGGAGCTATCATCGGCAGAAGTATATCAACAGTACCCATGTTTTTAATATGGTAGACGCAGACGATTTCAGTAATGAAAATGCCAAAACTAAAGCTGCGCTTATTCATTACTGGATGGCCTAAGGGTCCGTTCACACTATCTACTGTCCTTTTTATGAATTTTATGGAACTGATTTTATTTTTTGGAACTGATTGTGTCAAGAATTCAGGAAACGATGAATGTACCTACCTAAACATATAATATAATATTTGGACAGAAAATTATTTTAAACGTCATTTTTAAATTTTGTAAGTCATGTATCCAGAAATCAGATATATTTGATAACTTCCACAACTGATCACGAAACGCATTGTTATAAATAATTTTGCAACCATATGGTATTATCACTATTTTTTATTCTACTAAAGTTAAGAAGGTATTTCATTTTTATGTTGACGAATAAATTTACTATAACGATTTAAAATGTGCTAACTAACTAACCAACATGCCGTTTCCCCAGCCCACTCGATCTTGGCACACACTTCTTGCCTCATTCAAATTTCTACTCATTCTATACATACTCCTTATTTTTCCGACTCTTGACATGGTTCAAATCAAGTAACTGATTCACTTGATCGTGCCATGTCTTCCTCGGGCGTCCCCGACTTCTTCTAACATTCTTATTCGTGTCATATACACTCCTTTCTTCGTTCATTCGCCTACATACCCAAACCGATTTTCGGTATGCCGTCAAAATGACATGTTTGTTTTTATTCGATACGACCTATATACGGATTATGTTTCAAGCCGCGCTAAGCTCAACATTATTAACTGATATACCTACCGGGCCTAAATTGTGCTTGTTCTTTACACAAACTCAGTTCCACAAATCCAACAATTATAATATCCTGTAATTTTTCACTAGTTTGCGCTTTAATTTCTTAGTCCCAATTACGCCATCAGACTACAATATATTTTACGTAAAGTATAATTAGTGTTTCAACACCATTTCGTGTGAATTAAAAAAATGGCTATCGTTAACAATTAACAAGAACAATTAAAAATCCAACTGATTTAGTACCAGTTGTACGCCCATCATAATAATAATTTTAAGTGATAAATTCAGTAACATAACAAGTAGTTAGGTGAATTTATTTACACCATTAATATGAATGGCTCGAGAAATAGGCTTTTGAGCAGTGCTTTTAATTTCCGGCAGACAGGAAGTGCGAGTCGTGAGCAATGGTCGTCACTTTCGAAAGCTTACCAAAATTAGTTATATTTTAATAATTAATTTAATTTTTTGAGTAAACTATGATTTCTTTTTACTTGTACTAATTGATGTAAATGGCATTTAGTAGTGTAATACTGTATAGGAGTCCCAGTAGTTAGCGTACACGGATTTCTAATTTATTAAGAAGCTCTTCAAATTATTCGTAATCCGGTTAAAAACGGGATTGCAGGCCCTTAACGGATAAATTGATAGGATTCCCTAATAAACTTTTTGTAAAATACGAATGTATTATCACGACGTCGGAACACGTGTTCATAAAAATTCTGATATTTTTGCATTTCGTCATTTTATACCATCAATGCAGGTGCATGAAAACGTGTTTTGATGTATTAGACTTTTTCTAAAAGTTTATAACGAAACGTCTTGCAATCCCGTTTTTACCCGGATTATTAATAATTTGAAGAGATTTGAAAATAAATTATCAATACTCATTTTTCTACGTTTAGGAGTGTGGAGGGAAGGTGACGGGAAAGAGAAAGGCTGGGAAGTTCATGAATATGGCGTTGTTGACGATACACCGGCCACGGCCAGTAGCGTTTTCTACGTCATAATCACATTGTTCGAACCGGTTAGGAATGTGCGGTTTTAGATTAGTTTTTAAAATCAATAATTATTATTACTGAAAATATTTAAATTTTTAGTCCGATGTTCCCGGGGCGGCGGTACCCATACCCGGTAAAATATGTTTTAACGGTATCCATAGTTTGTGAAAATACCCTATACCCGGTATAATATGTTTTTAACGGTATTCATAATTAATGAAAATACCATATTCCCGGTATAATATATTTTTAACGGTATCCATAGTTTGTGAAAATACCCTATACCCGGTATAATATGTTTTTAATGGTATTCATAATTAATGAAAATACCCTATTCCCGGTATAATATGTTTTTAACGGTATCCATAGTTTTTAAATACCCTATTATTTATAGTTGGGAGGTACTCGCCACTCTTCGATAAATATAATATATTGTATTTCCTTTGCATTTTTCACAATCTCAACATTTCATATCACCGCAATAAATCAACTCTAATCACATAAAAACTCAATTAAATTCACTATCAATCACTTCCATCCACCATACGTATGCATTTCAGCATACAAGAAGCAAAGGGAAAACTATTGCTCCACGAATAAAAAATGATCGCCTGCGGCGCGTCTGCTTGAGCTAAGTGTACATGTGTTAGTCTGGTCTAGTTGAGGCATGCACTTTGTTGCAATCGGCACGTTGCACGCGGACAGGAATCGAACCGTGGAATTCTCTATGCTGTATTATATTTGCAGTTACGGATTGGACATAAAAAGCCTGCGGTAATAGTTTGACATGAACAAAATAATCACATTTTTTATTTGAAGTGTCCACGGATCCACGCTCATCATCTTCTATTACCTGTATCTTGAACCCGAAATGGAAATAAACAAAATTTTAAGACATCATCAGTTCAGTCATTTACAAACATCAACATTCGCACATTTTATCAACATCACTTCTGCAATACATACACAACCAACTATCAGACACACTCACTTACCAATTGGATGCATGACATATACTTGCCGACTCCATTTGTTGAATTTTACAAATTACAGTAGCGTTGGTAATGTAGTTTTAGTGATGTCTCATATTATGTAGTATTGTTCTAGTTTCTATATTGGATTTCTACTTGGATACTGAATAGGAAAAGTTAAAGCTATTCCCAGCAACGCTTGGATACTGCAATTCTGAGCGTATCTACCACTCTTAATTTAGTCTATTTGTGAAGCTAAGTAATTTCAATGTAATTTATCTGTCCCCTTTTTCTAGATTTTTACAGCACCTTTGAGATTCTCAAAAAACAGCACTATTAAATAATCAAGTGTTTTCGTCAAAATTCATACCTATTTAAATAGTTTATTATTTCATAAAAAAATCATATCTATTTCAATAGTTTATTATTTCGTTAAAAAATTCATACCCATTTAAATAGTTTCTTTTTTCACTAAAAAATTTATACCTATTTAAATGGTGGGTAAAATTTGTATTAGGTTTGTTAGGTTCGGCCATTTTTTTATACAATTGATACAATTTAAAATAAGCGGTTTTACTGATATAAAATTATTTACATTCCACGATTGGATTGTAGCGTATTTTTAAAATATATATCTCCCTTATTTTAAAATCGATTATAAATATTTAATGCAGTTTTTATACGAGCGTATTTTTTTCTCAATCCGTCCCTGTGTGGAATTCCCATAACAGCATCCATTAGGGCCCGTTCCCACTACCGTTTTCAAATCGGAGGCGGGTCCCGTTTTAAAAACGGATGCCCTAGTGGCTGTAGTGGATGTATGGAGCTGTTCACACTTGTCCGACACGATTTGAAAACAGATCCGACATTTTTTGTCGGATGGCTCGCCTACGCAGCGCGTCCGTTTTCAAATCGTGTCGGCACACGCTCGCTCATAGTGTTGTATGGAGCTGTTCACACTTGTCGTCCAGTCGTTCCGGCAGAGTCCCCGCCAAACCCCGACCCCTCCCCGCCCGCTCCCTGTCGCAAGGAAGCAAGCACGCTGCGTGCTTGTATTTGGTTATTTTGTTAAGTAAATAAATCAAAACTACAATAATGGATAAGGAAATAAATCCCGAAAATTTAATACCACTGGTCGAAGAAAGAGTATGGTAATATTTTATCTTTAACTAAATAAAAACAAAACACTTGGTGTACACAACTTTTGTACATCAAAATATTTATTTTTATTTTTTTAAGTTTACTTTTTTTAAATTTTAAAGCTTTAATGAGATGCACGGAAGAGCGTATTAGTTAAATAAACACATAATAAAAAATATTTGAGTTGTTATTGTTTTCTTATTTTAAAATATCGATAGCCTTTCTTCTTCAGGACAAATGCACTTTCTCAATTTTGTATTTTGATATGTTAAGCTCTCTGAAACTCATTCCAGTAGATGGTTAAAGGAAGTGATAGACATTCTCTTAAGCCATTAAGCGCCCTTGAGGTGATTTTTCATGGTGAAAACGGCGCTATATAAATAATCCAATCATTATTATTCTAAAATAATTAAAGAACTTTAGTTCATCACTTCTCAACTCACCAATTAACACTTGGAAAATTCCTACAGAAAATCATTCGGCTATGATTGGGTGTACCCAAAAATTTTCTTTTCACTTTTTTCCTTCTATTTAATAAGTACCACATGACAACAAGAGCTTCATCGTCGTCCATTGCGCACCATTACTGAATAATGAGCAAATAACATGTTTTTGTTGAATCGACAAAATTATTTTTTTTCGTAGAGTATGGTCCGTTTTTAAAACGGATCCGTTTTTAAAACGGTAGTGTGAACAGGGCCATTGGCCGTCCGTTTTTAAAACGGGACCCGCCTCCGATTTGAAAACGGAAGTGGGAACGGGCCCTTAGCCATTTAATCAGTACAAACCTTGTCGATCATAAATATTCCCGACAACAATCACAAAAACACCAACACCTACCCACCCAGCCAGTCGGTACCTACCTCCCTCCCACCTCCCACAACCTACCTACCTGTCTACCTACCTGGTCCCTGTGATATTAATACGTCTTTCCTACTATAAACAAACTGTTGGATGATAACTTTACTGCGGAGGATGACAATATCAAATTTACGATGGGATTTCTTGAAATAAAATCTATGATTAGTTTTTTTTTATGTCACACACAACAGCTGTAATGTGATAATAATAATAATAATTGGATGACTTGTATAGCGCCGTTTTTGTGCAAAATCACCTCAACGGCGCTGTACAAACTTATAATACATCTCTACAGTGATCTATGTTATTACTTAACTATTTATGGAGAAAATATACAGTACAATACTTACCTGGTAGGTCACTTGATTAACATTATATACCTAATTGTTTATTAGCGAAATTTAGATACAGGATTTAGGACATAATTGGAAAATTGAATATAACTGGACTTTCTCTTAGGAATGGTATATTTAATTTAAGGGTACGACAGCTTAAAAATGTAAGTTTTTAGTTTAGACCTGAATTCTGTTGGACTTGTTATGGATCTTAGTTCCGGAGGGAGTTTATTCCAAGCCTTCGGCCCAGATACACCGAAAGCGCGATCACCAAACTTGGTATTTGGCTTGCGCTTAGGTTCCATCAGTCTGCCTACAGCTGATGATGTTGCTGATCTAAGAGTTGACTGCCTCAGACCAGTGTTTTCCGGGACGCATAGTCAGTGATGTCATGAGACGTAAGCCTAAGGACGGGTTGTTTCACTGAACATGAACAATTCATCAAATTTCAATGTTAAAATTCTATACAAGTTCTGTTATCATTTCAGTTATGTGAAGAAACTGGCCAACAGAAAGGGACGCTTAGATGGTTTGGGTATGTAGAGCGAATGACCGAAGAAAGGAGTGTAAGGAATATATTTGACGCCAATGTGAATGGTAGCAGAAGTCGGGGACGCCCGAGGAAGGCAAGGCACGATCAAATGAATCAGATACTTGATTCGGGCTATGTCAAGAGTCAGAATAATAGAAGAGTATTTATTTTTTTGGAATAACTTTAGTGGGTAAAACCTCAAATTGTAATATTTAATTATTGAAGACAATATTAGCGATTTTTAAACGAAAATCTGTAACAGAAAAATCAGAAAAGGATACGGTCACATCTAGGACACGAACCCAGGGGCTCTATTCCTGAATCGAGGGCGCTCGTAATCGCCGTCGAAAGTACGTACGTTGGTCGTCGTTGCTATTCCCGAAATTGGTCGAAGGTACATACTTCGACGCCAAACGTCAAAAGTCATTCCACACAACAGCTACTGGGTATAACCAGTAGAAACAGGGCAGCGAGTGGTAGGTTGTTGGCGTTTCTATGGAATTGACTGTCAAAATCTAGTCTAGCTGTCAATTTTTGTTTTACCGCGCGGATTCCGCAAATGTAAAAGTGGGTGAAAATTTCCCACTTACTAAGTCTTTATCGGAGCTTACAAGCTCAATTAAGAGTTGCTTTTGGCAATTTGTAATATGTCCCGCAGCCATTTCTGTTTTGAATAACGAATAACTATTGTCTGTTTGACAGTCACACCATAGAAATCCCAAAAACATCAGGAACATAGACAATATTCACAGGGGTGCCAATATAATCATCTCTTCTACCAACTTCGACCGTTCGACGCTCAAGAATACGTAAAATTGAAACATTCGAAAAAGTTAGTCGCGACGACTAGTAGTTTTTCACTCGAAGACGGCGCATACGAAAACGATTGATCGTTTGACTCCAGAATCGCAGGCCTGGACCCTTGCATACTTCGAATAAGAAGAATAATAATTCGAAGAAGAAGAGTATTTGTAAGTCGATGTATGGATGTGAATGAGGCAATCAGTGTGCGCCAAGACCGAGTTGTTTAGCGGTCCGTCCTCTCTGCCCACCCCTGCGGAGAAACGACATGATTATTAATTAATCAAGTTAGTTATCTACATATTTTCATCCTTCCTCCGGTAATTGAACAGACGACACATCCTCCATATTATTTTGTCACCGCACCTCGTACGCAATAAATATGGCTCGGTAGGTCCTACAGTTCTGTTTGATCTCGCCGATTTTCCCATGGCCGTTACGGTAAAGAGCCGCAATAATTAATATTGTTAACTAGGAATGTTCACATTAGCATCTTATAAAAAAAACACCATACTTAATTAATGTTTGTTCAAACGTCCATAAATATTTCCTCTATCTTTCGGCGGATTCGCGGGACGGCTTCCCAAACTGTCCATCCGTCATTTATAAAAAAAATAAAACATTTGAGAGATATATATTTTTTTAATTTCTTTCATTATCTGGTTACGGATTACCTTAACAACAATTAAAAATCTCCTTCTACCAAAATTATAGTGGAAAAGTATTTCTTGTGCAATGATGGAGATCTTAGTTAACTACTATTATTTTCTCCATACAAACTCGAAAAAAGTTATTCACCTTTTTTACTCGTACTTTCATGTAGAATCACTTTACCCCGAATACCTGTGTATTTTCAATTTAAATAAAAAAATTAAATGTGTAAGATTAAAAAGATTTGAGCTTGAAAATGAATGGAGACTCTCGTTTCTTTGTTATTTGCTAGCTGAAGTTCCCGGCGTTACCCTGCATTTGCAGAGTTTTTCGAAATCAGACTTTGACAGGGAGCTTTCTCTTGTAATCTGGGATTAAAATTGTAGTTTTGTGTAAAAATCAAATATTCTTTCCACACCACTCTCGTTAGCAGTAATAGCAGATTGTGTACTTTGAAAATAATAATAATATTTATTTCGGGACAGTTTAAATGTGGGGCGAATTCGGGTTTTAAAATAAGAACCCAAATAAACGAATGAATTACCGATATATGAATATAATTTTAATCCGCTGGAACCACAGTTTAAATATCTTAGTCGAATCATTTTTTTCATTCGTATAAAGTACACACGCATACTTCAATATAGTGTTTTTTATATATATATATCTACACGGATGGTTTATCTTATGTTTAATGCTAATAGCATTGTGTAAGTGCGCGCGCGTCTAGTTACTGACTATATTTAAGGTCTGCTAGAAATAATAATGCATCGATTAAGCTTTTTATTTTATTTATTTTTATTTTATTTTATTGATTTATTGTGAAAAACAGTATATTCCATTTACATTTCACAAATAACAGTTTATAAATTACAGTTTATAAGAAGTCAGTACATACATTTATTTGCATGGGTAAATACATCAATACTATCTGATTAACCAGATTTGTTAAATAGTATGCTTATTGCCGTCTTTAATTCTCTTTGGTTCAAATTGAAAATGTCAATCACAGAAGAAATGTGATTTAACAAAGTAGTTATTCTCCCCAAAGGCATGATCATTGGTAGGTTGGTCCTGCCCCTTGGAAAAATAAATAATCTGTGCTGTCTAGCTCTGATGAAATTATCAGGGACATAAAAAGAAATTCGTTCCAGAATATCTGGATTGCAAATGTGCCCATTTAGCAGCTTGTGCGCCACTAACACCATTGCAATATTTCTCCTAACGTCTAGACGTTCTATCCCCAGCATTCCGGCAAGAAAATCAGAGGGATACAATAAAGGGTAATATCCGAACTCTCGCATGTAGAGGTATCGCATAAACTATAGCGCCGTTTTATTTTTAGCGACGTTTAGCCATTTTATGGTTTTGCATGAAAAACATGGTTAAAATCTTATTATTGCATACTAGTACAGCGTGCCCTTGAAAATCACAGGATAGTCTCAATTCTTGACAAATCAGTTCCAATTTTGAAAATGACCATTAATTTTTTTTTTTTCAAAACATTATTTATTTATTTGGAATTTGCGGCACAAGTACCATTTATACACATTATAGTTATTGGCAGTTATTGTTCAATAAGAAGTAAGAAAAGAAAAATTATAAGATTATATGAATAAATAAAATTAATCATTAGGACAAAAAACCTGAGATGCAGTGACCTCGTTAAATTTATGCACTGCTAAAATGTTTAATTAGTACAGCTTTATACAGCATATTACAAACATCAGCTAACATAGCATAAGAGTTACTAACGGTGTGTAATCTATTTATACTAAAAAAAATTATATTTAAAAAAAAGGTTTTATTTGAATTCGAGATACAAAATTTAAAATCTAAACTGACTCAGAGGAATTCAAAAATTTGAGATATCTATCTACAAAATATACCCAAATCATAATCAAATCAAATGGAAACATGATCATTTCCTAAACACGGTCATTAAAGAACATAAATATATATTATTAGGTTCCATGAACAACACATTAACAATTGAACACACTTTTAAAAAGTGATATAAAGTCATTAGAAACGATGAATTTTTTTTTTAACCTAGCCCAACCTAACCTAACTTATCCTACATAACCCAGTTAATTAAGTTTGTGTTTCATCACTTTCCATGACTTTATATAACTTTTTATAGATGTGATGAATTATCATTGTGATGATTTATCCTGTTACCATATTATTAAAATAAATACCGGAAAGTCCAATTTTCCAATTATGTCCTAAACCTGTATTTAAATTTTCGTTAATAAACAATTAATTAATGTTAATTAAGTGTCAATCTCAAGTGACCTACCAGGTAAGTATGGTACTGTATATTATCTCCATATATACTTAATAAGATCATTGTAGATCAATGTATTATATATTTGAACAGCGCCCTTGAGGTATTTTGCACAAAAACGGCACTATACAAATCATCAAAACATTATTATTATGATAAAGGAAGCATCTACAATCAGAAGTGACCGTCTACCAGCAAAATGTAGAACCTGCAGACGCCGCCTTGTGACTTTTTTGTTATCATTAAAATTCTAGTAATGTCAATTTTTTATAAAAAAATAAATAACAGAATCGCAGCCTGAAACCGAATTATAATTTATAATCATAATACACATTAGAGAATCTTGATCTAATGGTAGGAACATGAAAGTGAATTAACATTTATGTATCCAACTGAAAATTTTAATATTATAATAATCAATAGGAGAGACCCTCATGTCGAAATCTTATATTAAATCTTTAAAAAATATTAAATTTTAAATCTTTGCATAATGAGCTTTTTCGGCTTGCAAGGCCACTTTCAAACTGTGGTTTAGCCACGTTTAGACGACTTATTAATATGATTCTATTTTACCCCCTCCCAATTTAAAATGATTTATTACTGGTTAAACCAATTTACTGATAAAAATAATTGTGACAATAGATTTCATATTCTGTGGGGGTATTTTGAAGTCTGTTTTCCCCACATTAATGTTATCTTAATTGTTTAATAATGATATAGCAGTTATTAATTTATTTAAATGTGTTATATTGTTTAGGTTTTGTGAACATACTTAGAAGCGGGGAATAAATTATTTTCCTTACTTTATTAATTAATATATTAATATATATGTTAGGGTCATTGGTTCTTTTATTGATTTCTAATTGTTCAAGTAAATTTAATCTAAGGCCCTTTTTTCTATGTGCAAAACCACAGTTTGAAAATGGCCTTGAAAGCCGGGACTACGCCCCTAACTACTCGGCCATTGGGACTTAATTATTTTATGTCATTTATCGATCTCATATTGATTATCCGAAACACTATCTAGGTTACAAAAAAATTTTTTTTCGAACTTTGTTATCATTCAAAAAGATAGCATTCAAAAATATGCGAAAAATAAGTTGAGGACAATATCGTTAATTCTGAATTCGAAATATGAGACCGACAAAAATTACATAAAATAATTAGGTCTCCAATGGCCTAGGGGTTAGAGTCGTTGTCCCGGAAAGAGAGAGGTCCTGGGTTCGATTTTCAGTTGAGACCGTTACCTTTTTATTTTTCTGTGTCTTATTCTGTTACATGTTTTATTTAGATTTATTAGTATTATCTTCTTCTTCAATGATACTATTATATTAATGGGTATAACCTTAAAAAATTATTCCAATAAAATTCCCCTTACTAATAAACACGTTTATTAGTAAGGGGGTAAGTCTTAATAATAATAATACTAATAATTGGATGACTTGTAAAGCGCCGTTTTTGTGCAAAATCACCTCAAGGGCGCTGTACAAACTTATAATACATCTCTACAGTGATCTATGTTATTACTTAACTATTTCTGGAGATAATATACAGTACAATACTTACCTAGTAGGTCACTTGAGATTAACACTTAATTAAAATTATATAATTGTTTATTTGCGAAATTTTGATACAGGATTTAGGACATAATTGGAAAATTGAATATAACTGGACTTTCTCTTAGGAATGGTATATTTAATTTAAGGGTACGACAGCTTAAAAAGGTAAGTTTTTAGTTTAGACCTGAATTCTGTTGAACTTGTTATGGATCTTGGTTCTGGAGGAAATTTATTCCAAGCCTTCAGCCCAGATACTCCGGAAGCGCGATCACCAAACTTAGTATTTGGCTTGCGCATAGGTTGTATCAGTCTGCCTACAGCTGATGATGTAGCTTGCTTTTAATACATTTTTCATTAATGTGATCTCTTGACAGTCATAATTACCACCAATAAAGAGTAAATCTTTCAAAAGAAGTATTTAAAAAGTGTAATAGATTGGACAATGCTAACTATAACTCAAAAGCTCGCCTGCTTTCTAGTACTGGGTACTGTACTGGTACATCACCGGTCCGAATAGCTAACTAATGCGTCTGTGAATAAGTGAGACAGTGTACAATGATATACCTTGTGTCTCTGTTTACAGGGACGTCGCTTCTATGTAGATTTAATGTGAGCGGCGCTTACGGGCGGCGGATCTTTGGGGCGGCCAATGAGGTATACAGATAGAGGAAGTTTTGGCGTTCGAAGTATGGATCAAGCATATCGGATCATTGTCCGATCCGTGAGCTATCTCGGGCACCAGTCGGTTATAAGCACATGCCTACGGCGATAACTTGAAAATGCCAACATGCACGCTATGATATTGTACAAGTTGTACTGGAAAATATAGGGAAAGTTATACCTTTCAACTGTAAGTAGTGTTTTACCAAACTTAGTAGTCGTATAAATTAACTTATTAGTGTCAAAAAATCGTGGAGCATTTGCACCACGAGTTTGTTGTGGTAATCTTCCAGACGTTCGTTGAGTTCGTTTGCGGTCGGAAGGATTCGGGCGACATCCACAGCCGCCACACTCCTCTTCCTACTTCTCGCACGGGAACAATATTTCACATCGATATTGTAAGGAATGTATACTCTTTTATATATAACTCAATGGGGGCGGCCCAAACTGTGAAATTTCACCTGAAAGGCGCTTAACAAAGAGATTTTAAAATACTGTCAGGTTATTCGTAGCCTGGGAATGTTTGTCTTTCTTTAAAAAAAAGCTAGAACAGAAAATAAAGAGCAACGTTTCCGCGTTACGAAAAATCATTTTCACATTGGGTTGGGTTGGGTCTAATTTTTCTGTACAAAACTCTTTTATTTTATTTTTTAACTCTTCTATTTCAAAACTACCAATTGGCGATCCCTTAATGAGTTTGATAACTCATGGGAGTGCAACATCGTTTGTTGTATGTTTAAAAAAAAAAATCAAATTAATCTTTTGAAATCAAATTAATATTTTGAAATCAAATCAATCTTTTGAATTCAAATTAATATTTTGAAATGAAATTAACCTTTTGAAATTTTATTTATTTATTTATTAATTTTAAAAAAATATTACATATTTTTTTTTTTTTTTTTATTTATTTATTTGCAAAAACAGTACAAAAACCAATACATTGCAAAAGCGGTAAACAAATTATTGAAGAAAATTTTATACATAAGTATACAGTTAAAACATATGCAAAAGCGGTAAACAAAATATGGAAAAAAAATTATACATAAGTATACAGTTAAAACAAATACAATATTTCGCGCTTAAAGTCGTTGTAGGACATATGGAAAATATCCAAGTTAGCTGGAAGGGAGTTAATTAACCTAGTGAGTCTTCCCAGGGGCATCACCATTGGTAAGTTAGTTCTGGACCTGGGAAGAATTAAAAGCCTGTGTTGGCGGCCTCTCGTGAAATTATCCGGGACATAAAGTCCTATTTTTGACAGAATGTCTGGAATTGATACTAAACCATTCAGAAGCTTGTAAGCCATCATCAATAATGCGACGTCCCGTCTGGAACTAAGGCTGCAGATATTCAGCATTCCCGAGATAAATGCTGTTGGAAACAGCCATGGGTAAAAACCAAACTCTCTCATATAGAGGTATCGTAAAAATTTCTTTTGAATTTTCTCGACCATTAGTACATAGACAGTGTCCTCTGGCCCCCATACCTGAGATCCACTCTCGAGAATGCTACGCACTAAGCTAAAGTAAAGCAGCCTAATGACTGCAAGGTTTGTCAGTTCCTTTGAATTGTGTATGACAAAACCTAACATTCTTGTAGCTGATTTACAGATCTTTTCAATGTGAGCGTGAAATGTTAAGCGAGCGTCATACACAATTCCTAAGTCCTTATAAGTCACCGTATGCTTTAGTGATGTATCTTTCATTTTGTAATTAAAATATACGATCTTTTGTGACCTCGTAAAACACATAACTGAGCATTTTTGGAAGTTGAAACCGAGTTTGCTGTCAATACTCCAGTCAATAATTGCATTTATATCTTCCTGGAGCTTTTTACAGTCTTCTAATGATCTTATTCTTAAGAACAGTTTAATATCATCTGCAAAAAGTAAAAAACGGACGAATTTGATTTTTCCCCGAATATTATTTATAAAAATTAGAAACAATAAGGGTCCTAAATTGGAACCCTGCGGCACACCAGAGTTTGTAGGATACGCGTTAGAGTTAAAACCACCATAGGAAACGAATTGTTCCCTTTCTTTTAAATAGTTAGCAAAGAGTTTAATTAAGTTTTCTGAAAAACCAATTTCTTCAAGCCTACTTAAGAGCACTAAGTGATCAACCTTATCGAAAGCTTTCGCAAAGTCATGGTATGACGTGTCAACTTGCTCATTATTATCGAGCGCTCTCGCCACGTAATCAGTATATGCCATCAAGTTTGTAGTGGTTGATCGGCCACGTCGAAATCCGTGTTGTTGTTCGATCAAGAATGGTTCAACCTTGGCATATACATATTTATGAATAATTATTTCGAATAACTTGGCAGGTGCGGAAAGAATTGCTATAGGACGGTAATTGGTTGCCTGACACTTGTCACCATCTTTATGTAGAGGGGTAACTTTTGACAGCTTCCACAGTTTAGGAAAAATTCCGTTTTTAATCGTAAGATTAAATATATGTAGAAGTGGATTAGACAGTGGTTCAGAACAACCCTTAATGACGAAGGGTGGAATGAAATCAGGGCCAAATGATGTTTTTGGTTTCAATTTTCTTATTGCTAAACTGAAATCCATGTTATTAACGTTTTCTATAGATATGTTTTGAGCTTTTGTCAATCCAATCTGTCCTGGTACGTAAGAATCAAAATCAGCTTTTTCTGGATTATAGACAGATTGGAAATATTTTGCGAAAGCTTCCGGTACGTCAGTTCCTTTGTAAGTACAATCATTCAGAATAATATGATTTAAGAGGCCTCTGTCATTTTTTTTGTCAGAAACATATTTCCAAAACGACTTTGGATCGTGTTTAACATTATTCTCTACCTCCACAATATATTTTTTGTGTGCTATTGAAATGCTATGTTTAATTTTTGTACGATAGGATTTGAATAACTCGTGTTCACTATCCAAACCTGATCGTTTCCACCGTCGATGGTATACAAGCTTCGTCTTTATGTCCCCGATAATCTCACGCGAAAACCATCTAGGATAGTTTTCATTTCGCGGCGCTTTTTTTCTTAGAAAACATTTGTCAAAATACGCGTATAGGGTATCGTAGAAGTACTTAACTGCTTCGTCAACATCGGAGATCTCCAAGATAGCCAGCCAATTGTGGTCACGCAATTGGCTGTACAGATTCTCAAAGTCTCCTTTGCGGAAATTCCAACCACGAAAGTTATTTTCTGAATGTAAACAACGACTTTTCAACGGTCTGTCATGATCAAGACTAATTTCTGACACAAGTGTCGGGTGATAATTATCTTCTTGAACAAGACAGAAATCGGATTTTTTTGTAAACATACTAAAGTTACTTAATACTAGATCCAAAGTACGATTACATGAGTTAAGTACTGTATTAAACTGCTTCAATTGAAAAAGTTCCATAACATATAAAAGCTCAGTGTTCACTGCACGTGGATTTTGTGAAGAATTAATGTTAAAATCACCAATCACTAAGATTTTTTTATCAACAAGGTAAGTTAAGTTACTAATTAAAGTTTCGAAAAAAGTCGTGTAAATATGCGTTTTTGAACTGGGTGGGATATAAACAGAACAAATAAATAAACATAAGCCTTGAATTGTGACTTTGACCCATAAATTTTCGTCTCCCGTTTCCAGATGGGAAAGTCGTTCGGCTCGCATGTTTTCTTCGTTTAGTAAAGCGAGCAGTAGTCCACCACCTCGTGTTTGTTGAGTGCTTCTGTCTTTTCGGAAAACTGTGTATCTGCTGTCGAAAATTTGCGCGTTAAATATCGAATCGTTTAGCCAAGACTCCGTAATCACGATGAATTTATGTTCTTGGTTAAGAACATTTTCTAGAAATTGATTCATCTTAGACCTAAGTCCTCGCACGTTCTGGTATAGTAGCAGTCATTTTGATTCGGTCGGCTTTTTCGCGTTTTCTTGACCTGAAATGCGTTTATTATAATATCTAAAATGACGGACAACCACTCCTCGGGGCCATAGTTCTTCTTTTAGTAGTAAATCTATGTTCTGCTCGTCGACTCCTATTTTAAAGGATGAGTATTCTTTAGAAAACGCCATAAACTTTTCAGCATTACAGCTGAGAGCTGTATTCGTTTTGACATGGGAAATGACTTCCTCCGTCGTCGTGTCGGGATCTAAGCGTGAAACGATAATAAATTTTTGTTTGGGTATTACTTTAATCTTACTCGAGTCATTGGTTCCTACGACTAAAATTTTGTTTTTATTGCGTAAGGCGGCACTGTATGATAACAATGGGCAGGAGGGCGGCTCGGTGCGGGGGGTTTGCTTGACGTTAACGCCGCTGCTCTCAGCCGGTGTAACCGACTCGGAGGCGGGGGCGGGCGCAGGGGAAACGGTAACTGGTTCACTGCTGTTTGCCAAACGAGGCTGGCTGACTGCAGGTGTGAGAGAGATGGTATCAATATTCTCACCTGAGTTTGAATTTTGGTTGAGTTTTGTTTTCGTTTTTGTTTTAATGCTGGATTGAAAAAAATGCTAATATAAAGGACTAGATGTTCGTGTTTCAAGCTCGTACCGGGAAACTTTGGGAGCTTTTTTTTTATTAGTGCTCGACTAAAAAAGTTATGATAAATTTATTTTTACTTTTTCAAAAGCGTTCGTTAAATACACATTTACTGTAATTATTTCTGCGCACTCGGATCAGCCGTTTTATTGTTCGGTTTAAATCAAATTAGATTGATTTTGATTTTTCTCTTTTAAACGATAATTGGAACATGTTTCCAAATGAATAACCTTTTTTATAGGATATGTACCTGACGCCTCGTAGATGTTATTCGAATACTTGTATTACAAATAGCAAAATTGCAGCTACGACTATTTGTATTACAATTTTTTTTTGTTAAATTTAATTTCAGCGGAATAATCCGTGAAACTAGTGTCATTGATCCCTTCGGCACATGTGCGTATTTAAAAAAAAACATAATAAAAATAATAATGAAGTACACATATTTCCAACATATTCGAATTATTGTTAGGGGTTGCACATTTCCGCCCACACGTATCGCCCCATCCCTGTGCGGCCCTGCCCGTCTCTACGAGACCGAGATCGTGGTGTTGGTAACACTGGCTAGATAGAGGTAGTTAGGTACTGCCATAGAACAAAACAACATGTGGCGGCGACTTCAAAGGATTGCCTCCCCTTCACCCACCCCTTCTCCGCCCCCTCCTCCCACCCGATGGTGATACCTCTACCTCCCTACTCCCTGTCCCTCTGTAACGTGCATAGCTCTCTTTGTATTGTTGGCGATTGTCAAACTGTAGCATTGTTTTGTGATTTGCGATTTTTACTAAAACTCGGATAATAATAATAACTAGCGCAGACCTTAATATATTTGGAAAAAGACTAACTATAGGAAAATATGTAAAAATAAAAGTTTGTCAGAAATAATAAAGATCTTCTTTCGCGACACTAATCTCTGAAGTTTCAAAAATTAAATAAATAATTAAAATATTGTCTCCAAATAGAGAGAAATAAAAATATACACACCTGAAATTTTTATTTTTACTCTTATTTTCGAGACCTTAAAAAATCCGTAAAGTATGAAATATAAAAAAAAATGCAAACCAAAAATAAACAATATTAACAGTACGAGCTTTCGAAATTAACAAAAAAACCTAAATCAACAATTGATTACTTCAAATGGAGTCATGTTTGACCCACGACTATGTCCACGCTGATAATTAACCTTCAAACCACATTAAGATAATCCTTAACAAGCCAAAAATGTGTATATTCTTGGTATACCTTATATTGTAGGCAATAGGCATTAAAATCGCTTGACAAACGGAGTCTAGAAATGTTCGATTTTAAGCACAAAACTGATTTTTATTTATTTTGTAAAAATTTTTACGAGCAAAAAAGTTAATAATAATAATACTTGGATGACTTGTATAGCGCCGTTTTTGTGCAAAAACACCTCAAGGGCGCTGTACAAACTTATAATACATTTCTACAGTGATCTATGTTATTACTTAACTATTTATGGAGAAAATATACAGTACAATACTTACCTGGTATGTCACTTGAGATTAACACTTAATTAACATTTTCTAATTGTTTATTGGCGAAATTTAGATACAGGATTTAGGACTTGAAAAATTGAATATAACTGGACTTTCTCTTAGGAATGGTATATTTAATTTAAGGGTACGACAGCTTAAAAAGGTAAGTTTTTATTTAAGTTAATCAAGAGAAACTGTTAAAGATAATCCTAGCTTATAATACTATATTTTTTAAGTCGTTTTTGTACGCGTTCATACATTTCTATTGAAAAAATCTTTTTTTTAGTAGTTATCATTTATATTTTTTACTGAGTAATTTATTTTTTTATTTGTATTCTACTCGAGCGAAGCGATAGATCTTTAAGTTATCTAAAGCATATTTTTTGGTATTCATAATGTAAACCAATTCGTTTTAAAGATTAATAAAAATAGTGATTTAGCATTAAGCTTCGCCTTAAAAAGTATTTTCAATCATAAAAGTATTAATTTCATTATATCGTCAAAATTCACGATGTCCCGTCGGTTCTATGCATTGATAATATTAGTCTATGGTTCTATGGGATGAAGACACCTTGCGACGGGTTGTTTCATAAAATTTGAACAATTCATTTGATTTCAAAGTTAAAATATAAATTGTGCAAAAGTCCTATTCAAGTTCTGTTATTATCCAAGTAATAATAATAATAATTGGATAATTTGTAGAGCGCCGTTTTTCTGAAAAATCACCTCAAGGGCGCTGTACAATTTATTTCCTAGGATCTACATTTGTTATTTAGACCAACTGTGCCAGCACGAGGTTCGTCATCCGTTCAGGCATGTGTCTGCCGCCAATATAGCGCTGACATGTGTCTGCTGCCAATAAAGAGCGCCGACACAACATCCTCACATAGATAACAGATCTTGGCAGCACCGCTGTGCAAAATCACCTCATCCTATTCTACCCTAGTCTCTCCAGTCACCTCCCAGCCTTTCATGCCACCTAGTGCATCCTCTCGACCCTTTCAGACTCCTTCCTGGCTCCAATACCTAAATAAAATCCAGCAAAAAAAAAAAAAAAAATCTTTCTTTTGTCGTGATCCGACGATTTCACACCTTTCTATGAAACAAACGGCTCATGGTGAAATAAAAACAGAACTTGAATATTAACTTTGAAATTTGTTGAATTGTTCAAATTCTGTGGAACAATCCGTCCTTGTAAAGTTAGTTCTAAAGCTCACCATTTGACAAGCTGGTTAGCTACTCGTATAACTACGGTATGCCTTCATCATTGTCATGCATTCGTACTTAGTAGAATGATTGGAATGCCTCCGGTGGATAGAAACAGCGTACTCTGCCTCACTGCTATTAATTATTCCCAACTGCATATAATATCATCCTTCATCTCTTATTAAACACATTCTCCACATCACTATTTACTGCTCTCCAAGTTGCGCTTTTCAAATTGCGTGAATATTTATTAAATTCATTTTGATTGTGGTGTACATTATATGCTTAAGGGAGTAATTGGGTGTGAATTTAGGACTGTGATAATAATAAGGGTGGAAATAATAGTGTAGGCTTTTGCATTTTTTGCAATTATTATTTAAATAAAGGATTTATGTTATTTTTTAAAGGAAAGTCACACATTCCAGGGAGAGATTCCTGTTATATTTAATAACAATAATTATAATATTTCGATGACTTCTATAGCGCCGTGTTTGTGATAACCACCTCAAGGGCGCTGTAGAAATATATAATATATTTCTACAATGTTCTATCTTATTACTAACTACAGACTGGACAAACTATTATCAACTTATGGCCAACAGATTGCATCCACCGATTCGTCGATCACTAATACAAAACTGTACATAAAATGCGTTGGCCAATGAACGTGATAAGGAATAAGGAATACGGGATAAGGAATTGTCCTTGACTTTAAAATTATTTAATTAAATTGACTTTAAATTTGTAAGGCGAATATGGGTACCGCCGCCCCGGGGAAACATTTATTGGATAACCAACACCTCTGCCATAGGTCACCCCAAGTGTTCTCTACGTTTGGTGACTTAGCAGGGTTGCCCGGGTTCATGAGGTGAGGTTTCTCACCGACTGTGATCGGATCGGGAGACTGGTTGAGAGTGACCTTTTGACCTCTCTAGCAAGACGCTCTCAGTATCGCCTCGCACCTCAGTGCGAGGGATGGATTCATACCTCCTGGACACACTGACCTCAGATTCCTGCCCAACCCTTCTAAATATTCCTTCCCAGAACTTCCTCCCCTTCCTTTCCTAATAACACCCTCTGTACAGCATCCCCAAATATGACATAGTCCCCGAGGGAATTATGGTATGGTCCTATGTATTAACTGCGTGTGCAAAATATAAATAACAATATTATGTACAGTCTAACGCAGCATCACGTTCATTGGTAAAATGCGTTGTACAGTTTTGTATTAGTGATCTACGAACCGGTAGATGCAATCTGTTAGCCATAAGTTGATAATGGTCATAAGATAGATCATTGTAGAAATTTATTATACAGGGTGTCCGGAAACTCGTAGTACAAGCGGGAAACTGGTGAATCTACATCACATTTGGAGTCGATTTTGTAGTATATTTTTTTTTTATTTGAGCTTTCGTTATCGAGTAAATCGAGTTTGAAGTTGATTTTTTTTTTTTTTAATCAAATTCTTATAAATTATTACTGAAGATCAAAGTACCCAACTAATTAAAACTATTTGAAAGTAAAACAAATGAAGAAACTCGGATTTGAAGCATTATTTTGAAATCACCCTTCATTTAACCCGGTGTAATCATAAAATATTTCTGCTCTGCAGGGTTAAAACATCTGTTATTCAACCCTAAACACCAGAAAAAACTTTAACCCTAAAATAGCCGAAAAATATTTTTTTTTGGTTTTTTTTCTGAAAATGCTCAAATCAAAAAACTTTATGTTTTTTTGGGTTCCCCATGTGGTGTAGATTCTCCAGTTTCCCGCTTGTACTACGAGTTTCCGGACACCGTGTATAACAAGCCGAAGTTTACCCGGCGTTGCTCGACTTTTCTCTACTTTCAATAAATATAATATCCATATCTATGTTATCCATCCATTAAAAAAACAGAAAAAAAAAAAATGTATTATATATACAGGGTTTTTCAATAATATGTGTTATTTTGATATTCAATCGTAAAAGATCAATGGTTTCGTTGCTTGTGTGGCATGTAGCGCCGTCTTGTTGAAAGTAAACGTTGTCCAGATCAATACCATCCAATTCCGGCCATAAAAAATCATTAATCATCTCTCGATAGCGCAATCCATTCACGGTAACTGTTGCTCCAGCCTCATTTTGACAATGACTGCCGGACCATAAACCGCACTAAACTGTCACATGTTGAGGATAAAGAGGCTTTTCAACAATAACTCTTGGGTTTTCCGAGCCCCAGATGCGACAATTTTGCTTGTTGACGAAGCCACCGAGGTGGAAATGGGCCTCATCACTCAAGATGATTTGCATTTGATTCACTCAAGTAAATTTTAATAATTTCAATGCTTTGTTGAAGCGTGTATCGTTCCATTTTTATTAATGGCGTAGTTTCTGAATCAAAATTGTCAAATGTCAAAAAATGACAGCTTCAAAAGTAACATATACCGATATAGCGGGCTATTCAAAATAACACCTCTTATTGTAAAATCCTGTATAAACCTTCCGGAAGAAAATCTCTAAATGATAGTGAAAACCCTATAAAACTCCATTGCATAGTTTAGAAGAACTACGCGCACAAACAGACAGACGCGGATCGTGACATTGTTTTATACTATTTAGAGATACCAATGCATTGTCAGGATTACGAATTTACTAAAAGTTTATCAGGAAACGGCCTGTAATCCCGTGTTCAGGTCATTATGATGTGAGGTGTTCCAGGATGTTTCCGAACGTTCCAGACCATTCCCGAATAACAAATTTTTAGATAGCGAAAATTCCAGCCCTTATATCTTCAAAAGCACGCTCTTCACGTAAAAACGGGAACCTTCTTCATGGATGGGGGATAGAGGGATACCACATACACCATATCTGAGGGACTCTTAACACGGAACTGATAAGGACTCGTTTCTGAATTTTAGCCGCACGCACATTATACACTTACTTTTATAATATATATTGATTAGTACATCGCCCTCGAGGGGATTTTTCACAAAACCGGCGCTGTAACAATCATCCAACTATTATTATTATTATAAAAGTAGTTTGAATCAAATCTCACCTGCATTAAATTATTTGTTTTTCTGTTAGAAAGGAATCAATGTAAGTTGTGGTACCCACATACGTCTTTCATCCGGCTCGCTCCCCGCTGACTCTACAAATTGCTCGCAGAGCGCCCCGCATTAGACTCGAATAAAAAAACAAACACGCTCTTTGATCTTAAACAAACAATTTTGTTTAGAAAGAAAGCAATTATCTGAACAGAAATAGGCAGAAGAAATAATAGTACCTGCTACCAAATTACTCGTTCCTAGGAACACGAAGTTATGTTTGTTAGAAAAGAATTTCTGCGTATCTCAATTTAGTATATTGACGGCCTCCTTGGTAATTTATAAATTTGGTCTGAGGCAGTCAACTCTTAGATCAGCAACATCATCAGCTGTAGGCAGACTGATGGAACCTAAGCGCAAGCCAAATACTAAGTTTGGTGATCGCGCTTTCGGAGTATCTGGGCCGAAGGCTTGGAATTAATTCCCTTCGGAACTAAGATCCATAACAAGTCCAACAGAATTCAGGTCTTAACTAAAAACTTACCCTTTTAAGCTGTCATACCCTTAAATTAAATATACCATTCCCAAGAGAAAGTCTGTCGGTAAATATACCATTCCCAAGATATCGGTCAAGAACTTTCTGACCGGAGATTTAAGATTTTGAATAAACGAACATTTAAATATGTATTTATATACTAGCTGTACCCAGCCCACACATTGCTGTGGCTGAGTCTGTCTGTGCAGATAGAGAAACAATAGAGAGTTTTGTTTTCTCCTGTCACAGGTGACATCTATATAATATAGGTGTGTAGTGGTACGCCACTACTTGACTCGAACGTTATTCTAGAAGTTTCAAAGCTTCTTGGATTTTCTTTTTTTTTATATTTGTTTCTGTAGCAACTGGAATGTTCGACAATGTTTTATTTTCCACCTACATAGATAAGCGACAACGTGAAATGGTCAGTACAGTACCAGCAACCGCGACATAGAGATCGAATTATTTTGCCTACGTGACGCGCTTCGGAACATTCTCGAACCTTCCTTTCGTAAATCATTTTGTTGTATTTTCTATGTTTATTTATTGTTTTCGGATGTATTATTAAAAACCGCTTCAGCCAAATTTCGTAGTTATTTATGAATAAAAAGAATACCGAACATAACTTCAGGTTTATAAAAACACACGCATTTTCGAATGCAACGTGTCAAACTTTCGGAGATTTAAGATTTTGAATAAACGAACATTAAAATTTTAATTTATACGTATATTATATATTGCCAACGGGAATTGAACCCGTGCCTTCTGATGTCTGGTCAGGTGCTCTGAAACCCTGAGCTATGTCGGCTTATTTCCAACCCGCCAAATGAGTCAATATGTACTTGTACCTCAATCAATTATCTCAAGCATTTATTTTTACTCGGGAGATATTTTCAATTTATATTGATATTTCAGGCGACTAATTATTGCTTATAATTATTTGTTATCCTTTATGCTATGTGTAAAACCTTTTCTTATAAACATTAGTTTATCATTAAAAAATAAGAATGTATGGTGTTTAAATGTACGAGTATGTGTTGTGTTGTTTTTAGTGGGTGTGTCATTAATAAGTTACTATGTATAATTTTAAACGACATTACTTAACAGTTTTTCAGAATGCCACGATGTATAATGTATGAATTTGAATGAAGCAAGGAGCGTGTTTCACGAGGTAGTTGTGTGGAAGTCTACCATCTCCACATAGCCCTTCGGGAAACGACGTGTTAGCTGTTTAGTTGGGTACTTTAAATATTTTCAAAAGCTTCTTCAAATTTTGCAATTTCACTTTGTGGCACCATTTTATTAATGAAATAAATTAAAACACGTAAAATATTTAATATGCCTAAATTAATAGACGACATATTAAACAAAAAAAATTCATTTGTCATACATTTACCCATTGCTTAGTGATAATATTAAAAAACAATGGAGAAAAATATTGTTTATACTAATTTAATAACAAAAAAATCCCTAATACAATACAGCCAGCTTTCTATTCAAATAATAAATTGAAAAATTATATTTTAAATAACAAGGACAAAGACCAAAAAACGAAAAAATCCGGAGTTTACCAATTGAATTGTGTTGATTGTAACCATTTTTACATAGGTAAAACTTGCTGAAATTTTGAAACGAGGCTTAAGGAACATTTGAGATGTCTAAATAGCAATAATTATTCGGAATTTGCTAATCATCTAATTGAATTCAACCATTCATTTAATATAAATACTGGTTTAAAAATTTTACACACTTACGTTTGTGGTTTTCACTTAGATCTTTTAGAAATATTAGAAATTAGGAAAAATGTCAATAGAAATTAAAATATTATTAATAATCAAATTAATTTTGTGAATAACCCTATCCTAAACATATTTCCATTGTAATTTTTTGTCTTTGATCTTCTAAGCTCCTCCCCTTTCCACCTCTCCCCCCCCCCCTTACTTTCATTTCTACTTATACTTGATAATTAGTTTTAGTACAATTTATGTCCTGATGAAGAGAAAATCGTTCTCGAGACATGTCGATTTAAAAAAAATAAAGATTATCGTGGTAAAAACAAAGTGTTTTAATTTATTTCATTAATTTTCAAAAGCGTTCAATCAGCAACACCTATAAATCAAAATTACTTTTTCAAAAGCTTGTTATATCATATTTAACTACACCGAATACTATAATTACGTATTAAATAAATAACTCCAATATCCACACAGTAAAACACCTATGTATGCGTGTCGCATAAAAAAACAAAAAAAACTAGTCTCTGGACATATCGGCACTTAGCAAAAAGGGTCTTTTAATGTCTGAGGTCACCTGATATATTCCTGTAATGATCACAGTGTTGGTTTGGTGGTGTGTTGATGTGCCACGCTATCCCATTATCCGTACAAAAAATCGGATCTGGGCATATGATCACTTAGTAAAAAGGTGTTTTCACATCTTAGTTTACTTGTAATTGATCACAATGTTGGTAAAATGGTGTGGCGTGGTGCCACCTTTGCCGCCCAAGGTCAGGGTGATTATCTAATATTATTTATTACAGTCTTCTAAATAGCAGACGCTAAAGAAATGGGTTGTAGAGGCACAGACTTAAACGCCATATTAGTTCAATAAATTAATTATTATTATATTTTTATTTCTTCTCATTTTATGACTTCCCTTGACGTTCATTGCTCAAAATTCTTTTTGCATGTATGTAGTTTTGTATTATAAGCAATAATTAGTCCCCTGTAATATCAATAGAAATTGAAAGTATCTCCCGAGTAAAAATAAATGCCGCCGACGGGAATTGAACTTACACATTCTGATGTCCGGTCAGGTGCTCTGTACCACTGAGCCACGTCGGCTTATTTCCAACACGCCAAATAATTCAAAATGTACTAGTTCTTCAATCAAAAATTACTGCTTATTGTATTTGCATAAAAATCTGTATTGTATTGTGCATAAAAACCTTGTGTTATAAACATTAGTTTATCATTAAAAAATGATAATAGTTTGAGCAAAATCTTCTACTTAAGAACCCCTTTTCGGTTATGATTGTATTGGATAATGTGGAAAATTAAGTTCTTTAGATCATGATCGGAAAACATTTTAACATTTGTGCCTGAACTTCACAAACAAAAAAAACAATCATGCATTTAGGGTTTTTTCTTATAAATCAAAACGGGTGTTGGTGCTGTGTGTGTAGGAATTTATAATTATAATGATATTTGGATAATTTGTATAGCGCCGTTTTTGTAAAAAATTACCTCAAGGACGCTGTACGAATATATAATATATTTATACAATGATCTATGTTATTACTAAATATATATGTTGATAATATACAGTACAATACTTACCCGATAGGTCACTTGAGATTAACACTTAATTAACATTAACTAATTTTTTATTAGCGAAACTTAGATACAGGATTTAGGACGTGGAAAATTGGATATAACTGGACTTACTCTCGGGAATGATATATTTAATTTAAGGGTATGACAGCTTAAAAAGGTAAGTTTTTAGTTCGGAGCTGAATTCTGTTGGACTTGTTATGGATCTTAGTTCCGGAGGGAGTTTATTCCAAGCCTTCGGCCCAGATGCTCCGAAAGCGCGATCACCAAACTTAGTATTTGGCTTGCGCTTAGGTTCCATCAGTCTGCCTACAGCTGATGATGTTACTGATCTAAGAGTTGACTGCCTCAGACCAACGTTTACCTTGGAACACCCTGTATAACCTGTTAACCAGGTAGCTCTTCCATAAATAAATAACAAACGAAATACATATTTTGGCATCTCGCTTGTTCTGTCAACAAACCACTAATATTCGAATGCGTTGGGTTCGCTGGCCTGCCCAGTATTCACTCCGCTTTTTGCACATGTCCAAACTCAAGACATGATTTGCAACTCGTTCTTAGTCCCTCCCTCTTTCTGACCCCCCCTCCCCCCCCACTGGCGGAGCCTCGTAATTAAATAATCAATATATGTATATATTACATGGAGAAATCTTACTGATTTAAAATATTGCTAATATATTAAAAATCTCTTCAAATTATTCGTAATCCTGTTGAAAACGGGACTATTATTATATTAACAGGACAAACGCAGGTGCATGAACACGTGTTTCCATATATTAGGAATGTACTAATATTTTATTTAAAAACGGCTTGCTGCCCCGATTTTAATAAATCAGCAATACTCTTTTTTCTCCGTGTACTAGGAGTTCATGTTGTTGTTGATTAAAATTAAATAGATTTCTCTTATTTAATTTTAATCAAAAACAAAATTTCCTATGATATCATTAGATTTGTGCGTTGGTACTTCAATACACATCTACCTACTTAATTACAAATGTAACGTTTTCTTATAATTTCAAATAATGAATTTTTCATCAAATATTCGTACAGAAGGGATAGATACCGAACGGTATCTAACTGGGGAAATGCTACCATTCAGTATCAAAACTTTGCACTGAATTATTTAGCTATGTTTATATATTAAACCTGAAGTGTCAATTATTTACCTACTTTTCATTTCACCATCTTCCCCTCTATACTTACTGCAGCCATAGTATAAAGCAATGTCGCTACCCGCATCTGTCTCTTTATGCGCCTAGTTCTTCTAAACAACGCAACGGATTTTGATAGGTTTTTCATTAAGGCGAAGCTTAATGCCAAATCACTATTTTGATTAATCTTTATAACGAATTGGTGTACATTATGAAAATCAAAAAATATGCTTTAGTTAAATTGAATGTTTTCGTATCGCTTCGCTTGAGTAGAATACAAATAAAAAAATAAATTACTCAATAAAAAATATAAATGCAAACTTCTACAAATTTTTTTTTTTTCAATAGAAATGTATGAACGCAAATGAGTTTCCAGGGGGAGCGAGTACCGCGAGTAGAATACATCTTGACCTTTGTAATAATCGAGTATTTTTTAGATAAGTCTTTTTATAAGCCCAGAAAAAAATAATGTATAAGGCCTATGAAAAATGCTTTAAAGTTCAAAATCTCCTACTTACGAACCCATTTTCTGTTATGATTTTATTGTATAATGTGGCAAATTAAGTTATTTATAAAATGATCGAAAAAAAAAATTATGCCTGAACATCCACAAAATAAAATAAAAGGCACTGTTTGGCCATGTTTTTTTCTTGCATAAATCAAAACAGGCGGATGGTGTTAAGCCGGAATTTAAACCTTATCGCCATCTACGTAAGGGTTGTTATTGATAGCGGCTCAATTTAAAATATTACACGACGTAGTGCATCGCCTTAATTACATTTACTCCAAATAAAGTCAGGAATCACTGGTTAATGTACCTAAGTCAAGCACATTATTTAACGCCCTGTGTAATCTGTTTGTTTCTTACAAATAAATATAAATGAATAAACATTCCTAAATTGAGAATGTCATAGTCCCACAACAGTAGCAACGGTATTTCAAAATAATCTATGAACGTATTAAATTTGGTGTGCGTAGCCATACCATGAAACATCGTTAATTCGCACAAGGTCCTTTGCGCAATACGTGCTTGTGTCAATATATCCTTGCAATAAATAATTAAATTCTTAATTAACCATTGCAGGCCATGACACAAACTAATATAAATAATACTATTTATTTATTGAACCTTTTTATTAAAATATTTAATAAGTGCCCATCTAAAAGATTGCGAATTTTGATGGATGCGTCGTCCAAACAAATCAAAGCACACACAAAGCAAAAGCGATAAGATTAAAATATTCATATATTCTAAATGACGTTGCATAACTTATAAATAACTCCAACAGATGGTGCCAGGTGTTTGACTTCTAATCAATTTTGGTTTATATTATAATGTTTTATCTAGTATCAACATTTGTATGAAGGCTGTGATTTTTACATTGATTTGTCATTGCGTCGAGAGGTCCGTTGTAATTTCATTTTCTTGTAAATGCATTTTTATTTGTACATTCACAGCACATTTTACGTTATTCATAGTTTTATGTACCCATTACCAGGGTCGGCCCTGAGCGAAAAGGCGCCTGCTGTGAGAAAAATTTGACGCCTACGTATGCGACCACTGTAATCGGTAATATTCCTATTATTTGTATATTTGTGTAGCGATGTCTTCTTACTGTTAGGTGTTAGATATTATCCTTTGCATTTTGGCGCTCGGAGCGGACTGCTCCAATTGCGCCCGCACAGGGTCGACCCTGCTTATTACGTGTGTCCTTAAAATGTCTTGGTAATTAGGTCTGATGAAAATTAGTTTTCTTAATCCTTACTAATGAAGTAGGTATGGGTAATAATTACAAAAAATACTAAATAGATGAAAAGAAAAAATTTAAATCAGGAAGAATTTATGTGGAGAGATAAACAGAAAATTCTTGCTACCCTGATCCAAAACTCTATGCACGCCACTTCTCTATGGATATCGCACAAGAGTCCTAACTGCATTCAATCGTCTCGAGGCAGTCAGACTATGTTATCCAGTTGGGGTATGTTGTGAGGCTGAAGGTAGTATAGAGGGGAAGGAGATTAGTAAGAGGAAGGTAGGGAAGTACCTGGCTATTCAGATGTGTTCACCAAACACGGCCAAAGCCATTTCAAGCAAGATTTCAAATCTGAATGGTGGTCGTAGTAACGTGTAGCAAGTATACTATATATTATTTTAAATGAGTAAATTGTAAAATAACACAAATTAATCAAATACAATTTACTTGCGCATGCCGACATTTGAACCCGCGACCTCCGGTTAAATAGCCGGGAGAATTATTCAAAAGTCAGTTCTTGCATATTGTTGTACACAATTATTGGACGGTTGGTATTTGTTCTTCGTAATTTTGTAAAGAAATACGAAAAAATATTGACCTTACTTCGGAAATACGGACACGCCCACAAAACACTTCTTTCGGTTTATCTCTTCAGTGTTTGCAATGATAGTAGCTGTACTATAATATTGTTGACAAAAACTATTAGTTTCAATAATTTATGACGTAGGTATTTTCTGTGGGGCGGTCTTCCGCCAAATTAGTCGAATAATAATAATAATAATAACAATGATGATTGTGGATGTTCAAAGAAGTCGTAGGCGATAATTGGTCGGTCCTCCGTGCGCCGTGACCCAGTGCCGGCGGACCGCGCAGCCGCGCAGGCGACGTGCGCAGGCGACGTGCGCAGGCGACGTGCGCAGACTTGAACATTATTGTGATAAATCTGCGTAATCATTATTGCAGTTAACTAGTTTCGCGTTATGGTGGGGGCAACTGTTGGCTTGGGAGCTGAAACACATATTTTTATAAATGTAAAATTTTCAAATAAACAAATAAAATACGTAGGTGGTGGTGAATAAAAAAATATGCCAAATGTTAAGGGCATTACTACTAATAAATCTAAATTTTAAACCGCTGATAAATAATCATGAATGTAGAAAATGACGTGAAATGTTGTTAATTTATTAAAAACATTGTTAAATTATTCGTGTTCCAGTTAAATACGGGACTGGAGACCTATAACGAATGAATTAACAAATTTCATAACAAACAAAATCAGCAAAGCACGAATATGCTCATCCATTATATTTATTCGGACAAGGCTACCTGCATGAAAATGTGTTCAGATATATTCTGAACGACTTATATTTTACTAGGAAATGGTCATGCATGAGGACGATATGGGACGATCAAGTGAATCAGAAACTCGAGTCAGGCCATGTCAAGAGTCAAGAGTTGAGAGTAGGAAGGACAACCTAGTGACAATACGTCGTATTCTACTTGTTTAGCGGTCCGTCCTCTCTGCCTACCGTTAACGGCGTGATGGTTAGTTAGTTAGTCATGCAGTCTCATTTTAAGGCGATGCACTACGTCGTGTAATATTTTGAATTGAGCCGCTATCAATAACAACCCTTACGTAGATGGCGATAAGGTTTAAATTCCCGCTTAACGTCATCCGCCTGTTTTGATTTATGCAAGAAAAAAACATGGCCAAACAGTGCCTTTTATTTTATTTTGTGGATGTTCAGGCATAAATATTTAATTTTTTTTCGATCATTTTATAAATAACTTAATTTGCCACATTATACAATAAAATCATAACCGAAAATGGGTTCGTAAGTAGGAGATTTTGAACTTTAAAGCAGTTTTCATAGGCCTTTACATTATTTTTTTCTGGGCTTATAAAAAGACTTATCTATAAAATACTCGATTATTTCAAAGGCCAAGATGTATTCTACTCGCAGTATTTAATTAAAGTATCTGAAACATTTCTAGGCGACCAAATTTTCAAACCAAAAACACATGAGTTTGCATTACTACGTATGGCATCGCCTTTATCTTGATAAAAATCCGTGCTCATTTTTCTCCGTGTGGTAAATGGTTTTATTATTAGTTGTGTAAAATTTATGATTTCTAAGTAGCCAGCAATTCGCGCGCCATTGTAAAAAGGTCTAGTAATTCGTTAGCAGATTTTATTTTCGAGGACCGAATGGTGATATTACAATGCGAATTGCCTGTATACATTTATTGAAATAATACCCTAATCTTCCCGCGCTCCTCGCGATTAAGTTTATTCCCCTTTCCCTGATTGGCGCATTTATCAATTTGGATGTGTAAGATCTGCTCTGCAGATGGCACATAATAAATCATCATTTCTTCTTTTATGTTATGTACTTGGTAATGTTTTATTTTTGTTCATTTATCTAACATCTGTTTTTTCTTGTTTCAGGTAAGTGTCTTTGACATAACTTTGTTGAACTACGAAATACAAACAAGCAATGTTAAAGTTTCTATCTTCAAGGGGTAAGTTTTTTGGTTGTTTATTATAATATCGAACTAAAATACGAATTAAAAACTAAACTCTCACGCAGATAGCGTGGCGGTTTTTCTGAGGTATTTCAATAATATATCCATGAAAGCGATCCACATCGGTAAAGACGCTGTCGTATAAATTGATATTTCGAAATTCTTGGAAGAAGAGTTAACTTTCATATGTGACAGAAGCAGCGGAGTCTACAAGTGCGTTGGGTTCCCACCTGGGCATCGTTTAATTCCTCTGCTGGCAAAGTTTTCCATCACTAAACAAACAACATTTTTTCCGCTTATAATGAAATTTGTAGGAGAAAAAGAAAAAAAAATAGATTAATGACACCACCCCACTGTTTTTATACATACGATTGAAATTATGGAAAATTGCGAATAGTTTCGTCATTATATTATATTAGTTTTACAAGTGACATGACAATAACAATGTAAAAACAAGAAAAAACTGATTTCGTTCGATTCTGATGATGTTATTACTATGGCGGCCTCCGTGGTTGAGTTGTTACTTGGTTACGATCCCAGGTCGCGTTTTGAAATCAATCCCGTTGTGCGCAAGTTAATTTTAATTAATTAATTTGTATTATTTCACAATTTTCAAAATCAATTCAATTGGTTAAATTGTAATAATATACAAATGTATATTTGCGGCATTTTCAGCATCCCCTGGTGAAAGATCGCCGTTCAGAATCGAAACGTTGCTTGAAATGGCTTTAACCGTGTTTGGTGACCATGTACTTCTCATCCTCATCATTCTCATCTCCTTACCCTCGCCACTACCTTCACCCTCACAACACACCCTGATTGGAGATTCCATAGTCTCACTGTGAGTCTCGGTCGCTTGAGAGCAGTAGAGACTTATGATTTCATTGTAAAACAACTGCTGGATTTCGTACGATTTTGATATTATTATAATTCCTTTAGAAGTTTTTTTAATTCATCCATTGCAATTGTTGAAGTGACAGAAGAAAAATGTTTGAAATTGTATGAAATTGTTAATTGTTATTTGGATAGCCCTGATACATTCACGTTGATTCACTTTCAAATTCCTACCACCAGATTTAGGTTCTCTAGTATGTATTAATGTGACAATAAATAGGTATGATTTGAGATTTTCACGGCCAAAAGTATTATAGTAGAGTACCTATTATACAGGTTTTTCCAATAAGAGGTGTTATTTTGATATTCAATCGTAAAAGATCAATGGTTTCGTTGCTTGTATGGCACGTAGCGCCGTCTTGTTGAAAGTAAACGTTGTCCAGATCAATACCATCCAATTCCAACCATAAAAAAATCATTAATCGTCTCTCGATAGCGCAATCCATTCACCGTAACTGTTGCTGCAGCCTCATTTTCGAAAAAGTAAGGTCCAATGACTCCGCGGGACCATAAACCGCACCAAACAGTCACATTTTGAGGATAGAGAGGCTTTTTTATTTATTTATTTTTTTTTTTTTAAGACATACACAGTACAATAAGATACAGTTAGATAAATTTAGTTATTACATAGTTGTAGTACCTATTACGTATGTCCATAAAATATCATTACGTAATTTCGCCTGAGATTGTTATAAAAGGAAGGAAGTGTGTGGATAATAATAAAAATGATAAATAATAATAGTAATAAATGAATTGAAAACAAGAATTATAATAAGCTCACGAATTGTAATTGACTGTTAATATGTACATAGGAGTTTTGAAAAATGATGTGAAAATATTTTTGAAATATGTCATGCCAAGAAATTTAATAATTATAATAAGCTCACGAATTGAACGAACTTTTCAACAATAACTCTTGGGTTTTTCGAGCCCCAGATGCGACAATTTTGCTTGTTGACGAAGCCACCGAGGTGGAAATGGGCCTCATCACTCAAGATGATTTGCATTTGATTCACTCAAGTGAATTTTAATAATTTCGATGCGTTGTTGAAGCGTGTATCGTTACATTTTTATTAATGGCGTATTTTCTACTTGTCAAATGTCAAAAAATTACAGTTTCAAAAGTAACGTCTACCGAAATAGCGTGCTATTCAAAATAACACCTCTTATTGGAAAATCTTGTATTATTCAGGAACACTTTGTCCTGGGGAGACCCAAAACTTATAGAGCACGGCTGATTACGGAGGCAATTGAAATTCACAAAAATCCCGTAAATATTAATAGAGAAAATGGAGATAAGCTCAGCAGTTCTTGGTATCCGGTAATTGACGGCTACACCAAAACTAAACGCGAAAAACCACTTTAAAATTATACTTTAATATCAGCTCTTAGAGTGTTGGAGCTGGCAACACGCTATCACATCTTCATACATAAGCACAGTTAGCGTATTATTGTGAGCTGTAGCAGTAATGAGAGGAGGTGCTATTATTACTCGGTGAATAATTCAGGGACCTGGTTAGGTTCGCAAGCCACCGGTTCGCTTCCCATGATTACTGTGTCTCTTCCTCGCGTCCGCGGCGAACTGGCAGGAGTATGCAACCCAATTAAAGTATCTAAATACGATTTAATTTATTTTAAATTATTTGAGATTTAAATAAATAAATTATAAGAATAAAAGAACATGATTATTAATACAATTTTACTTCAAAGATTTGTAACTAATTACGCAAGTTCAAAACTGCTTGGAAACAGAGGACTTTTTTTTAAATATGTCTGCATTTTCAGCACGCAACGCCATTTCTATCATGAACTATAGTGCCTTGAAATTATTAAGCCAATAATAAAAATGCCGTAATGAAGCTTATGCCAAGCAAAACCGGTTGGTAAATTCAAAGAAATAAGTGGTTAAATAAAAAAATATTTGTTTAATTTAATAACATCTATATAAATCAGACATTGTTAATACTCTTTGTTAGGTGAGCTTTGGCGTTCAGAAATTGTAAAGCGTTATGGAGTCAACTTAACCATTTCGGCTCTTGGTGTCATTTCAGTCATGCACTTATTAAGCTTTGAAATATCGACGTATCTGTCAAATTACATGACAAGACGCCGTATTGTGATAATAAATATGATTTTGTAATCTCAGGGTAAAACCGGGTAGTAAAACAAATCAATTAAAAATGTAATTTTCGTAGTCCTAATTTTTCGATTGGAGGTGTTCTTGCTATATCGCTTTTTAAAAAAATAAAAATGATATGTCCCACGCGCTCCGTGCGTTTTCTCTTAAAGTTTAGTTCCTCTGCTTTATCCCCCCTATCCAATCCCCATCTTCTTCCCCTCCTCCTCCCTACTTACTACACTTTGTTTATCCCGTAACGAGGTACACGGCACACACCGTACCAAGGAATAATAATACACAACGCACACATCCGCACACTTCACTCGTCATGCTTGCCTCTCGCTTTCACTTCAAGGCACATCCCACGAGTGCGAAAGGGATGCAGAAATTCCTTTGATGTTTTGCCGACGGTTTTGCACGATGTAATCTATTTATGCTTATTCCGTACGAAGGAGGTAGTAGCTACTACTACGTGTATGTATGTATATTGTATAAATCTGTTTCTGTGTTTGACTGGGCTGTGTGTTCAGACCTACTTATCAAATGTATTTTAAATTATGCGAAATCAAGATTTATAAGCCGCAGAATAAAGAAGTTCACTAGAAATGCGAAGTGGCCGTGTTTTGTTTTCCAAAAGTCTGATCATTTTTTGCTTTAATTTCATAAAACGACTATATGCATAACTGCGTTTCGTCATCATTATGATATTTTCTTTTCCATCAAATGGGATAGCAATATACGAAATCCAATATCAATACGATATTGACAAAATCCGTCATCCTTGGTCAGTTCGCGATATATGTACGCGATACGTCATATTTAATAAAAATTGGTCCCTATTGGTCTACTATGAACTGTTTATTGTCAGTTAAGTGCGTCGAAGCGTAGACTAGACTCCAAAAGTTTCACCACTTCAAATAAAAGCACAACATAATAAAAACAAAATGTTTCCCGCTTGTACCACTTGTTTCCGGACACCGTGTATGATGAAAATGCGGTACCCCCACCTCTAACATAAATACATTTTAATATCGATTTCGATATTTTTATTTCTGACATTCTCTAAATACCTTTTTTATATTATAGGCAATCGTGCATGTAAATTATCTGTGAGTAATTATCACCTGTGCATCCCTTCCTTGATGTTATCTGTAAGGCACCCATCCTCAATTGACGTTTAATTCGTCCATTTAAGCTTCCCTTCCTGTATCTTATCCACCATACATATCACTTAATAACTAGTGGTAATCCATTGGCGTATCAATAATTTTTCTGACCCTCGAATCTCGTCAAGTCGCTCGGTCTATAGTAAAAGATAGACTCATTATCGCCCTTTTCTAGAGACCATCTTTCATTAACGAAACTTTTTTTGTAATGACTACAGCTATGTTTAGTAACAATATCTAAGTTCTGAGATCGCACTTTCGTAGTATAACGCCCAAAGATTAGGAAAATTTTAATTATCTCTTACATCTAGTAGAGCGCTGTTGATAGCAATTTTAGCTCCGGTTTATCAGGAAGCAATCACTTTTTCGTTGAACATTGCATATTATGTATGTATTTATAGAATCATGTTGAAGGTTCAGTGCTGAACCGAATCCGGTCGGTTTATGTAATCAAAAAAGTAGTGTTCAAATATTAAAAAAAATCTAAAACTATTGTTTTTAGTCTTATTATTAGATAGTGTAGTAAATGGCGCCATGAAAATTAGCCACAAAATATTTAATATATACAAATTAAAAGTATTATTTATATTTAGTCTTGTATTAAACTTTCGCAAGAAGGAAATATCACGTCTCAGATAATTGTTAGCCGTAAAAAAATATTTTTTTACACCTAACTATTTTTGCCTGTTTATCTCATCAATTCTCTTAATTGTAAATAACTGTTTTTATTTGTCAACTTACTGTATAGTTTGATATTTTTAAAGTAATTTAATAATTAATGAATTTTTAAGTTATTATTTTCTAGTTTACAGTGGCCCTGACACGCTGACCGGGCGGCCGTTCCGCCACTGTATCAATTGAAACCCAAATACCAGCACGTCAGTCTTTAGAACAATTCAATTCGTAACGCATTCATTAAATACGTTGTTATTGTTTGTGTGGGGTTATGATGTCATGGAGATTGGATGGATTGAATGCTTCAATTTAACAAAAATAGATATTAATTTATTTAAAGTATTTAGAATTGTGAGTTTTTCTTCTTTCCAATATTTGGACCCAATACATTCATGATTATCTCTTCAGTTAAAGTTTAAAATGGACTATCGTAAATAGTAATAATCAACTATATCCTCTTTCTGCGAAACTGTACCTAAATTTCTCTAATAAACACTAAACAGTGTGACTTGACAGGCAGGTATGGTCCTGTACAGAATATAAATAAATAACAATATATGTACATTCCAACGCAGAATCATGTTCATTTATCAAATGCATTGTACAGTTTTGTATTAGTGATCAACGAACCGGTAGATGCAATCTGTAAATAATAGTTTCACTAGTGTGTAGTTAGTAATAATAATAAGATACATTATTGTAGAAATTTATCATATATGTTGTGTTGCGCCCTTAAGGTGATTTTTCACAAATACGGCGCTATAAAAATCATACAAATATTATTATTATTAAAACAGTAGTTTGAATCAAATCTCACCTGCATTATAATAATATGTATATGTTTTTTAACAAGAAAGACAAGCATTCGCGGGTTTGTGTTTTTTCTGTTTTACGAAGAAAACCACATTAAAAATTATACGTTAATGTTAACTCAGAGGGTTGGAGCTGGCAACACGGTATCACATCCTCATACATAAGCTCACATTTCACCACAACCTCAAATAACACATCTGCCCTGATGATGGACACTGCAATGCTGTCTGAAACGTTGGCTAAAAAAAGGAGTTAGCGCAACACGGCATAACACCCCAAAAACAAATAACAAAAAAAACCATGACAAAATCTCCTACTACCACCACACTAAGCGGAAAATGTTGCTTGTGTTGTGATAGAGGACTTTGTCTGCCGAGGAATTTAACACACTACGCCTTGGTGTGACCCAAACGCGATGTCAATTCAGCCACCGACCGGTTAAACATGTACATTTTAACATAGCATCACGTTCATTGGTCTAATGCATTGTACATATAGTTTTATATTATTGATCGATGATCTGGTTGATACAATGAGTTGACGTATCTATAGTTAGCAATAAGTTATAGCGCCCTTGTGATGATTTTTCACTAAAACGACCCTGTACGTATAAATCATTCAAATATTATAATTATTAGTATTTTTCCTTCTAGCATCCGTGCGTGTAACTGTTAACTTATTTATGAATTCACCCCATTCCGCCGTGGAGATAATATCGATCCTCTAATTAATTTATTTACGGCATTCTCCGTCTAATTAATAAGATATTTGTACTGCAATTGAAAAATTATGCCGCTTCTCCCTTTAGTGGCTACTGTTCTAGTATCACGTGACGCGTGACCAGCGTACCATAATTTGTATCCCCTGGCTCTACACAGACATTTAAAGTTAAACAAACTTTATTTTTATTCTATCGAACCTAACTATGCTATAAAAATATGTTTGACTGAGCGCAGCGAAGTCCTGTTTTAACTTGACAATTTGGCATTTCATCTGTAAACTTGTTTCTTACGTTCCGCTTCAAGATAGTTGTTGGATATCACCTTTTTATCCTGCCAGAGTTCGCATTTTCATAGTTCTTCTACGATCTGTCAAATCGAAAATTTAAAAAAATGTTACGCTTAATATTCGGCTTCAGACGGTTGGGGGCAGTCAGGACTCTTGTGTGGTGTTCACACTAAAAAATAATAATAATGATTCACTTTCGACAAAACTTATCTCGGGCGAGGGAGCACAAGATTTGCTCGCGTATCGCGCAGTTGTTGCTTATATTATAATTGTGTAGTTGATGTGCTCTCTCTCACCCTGCTTCTCTCGGACAGTCTCGCTAGTAAATTTAAAGGAGTATTCTTTTAACCCTTGCCAATTTTAATTAATTTTGATTTAAAGTAACGTAATGTGCGCTTTACACGATACCGTTTTTTCAACGACCCCTCTTTGTAAACTATAACGGGACGCATGTGAAGAATCTTTACTTTATTTTCACACGATTTCATACAAATAGTTGCCATTAGAAAATAAATAATATTTTTGGACTAGTAGACAAAAAATGGCAACACCTTAAACATTGCCAAAGATCACATGAAAGCATCAGTCATTTATTGCCTTTACCTTTGCCGTCAACAAAAAAATACTCGCAACATTCACAATCAGTAATAATCACACATTTTAGTTTTTTTATATTATGCAGATACTTTGCGATGTGATATTATAATTTAAAATAGAACAAAAACTTTGTTCACCACTTTTATTTGTCATACCTAATGCTAACCAGGGTATCGATTCTCCAAGTGGAATGACTTCGTCGAGAATCGATGCTCAGGTTTCGCTATAACCGTAGCTTCTTCGAGGAAGTATAGTACTTTTTTTTAATTTTTTTATTTTTATAGTGAATACCTCACAAGAGTCCCAACTACTCCCGTCTGGAGCCAGTGAGACTATGGCATTCCCAATTGGGGGATGTTGTGAGGCTGAAGGTAAGTGGGGAAGGGAAAGAGGAAGGTGGGGAAGTACCTGGCTATTCAGATCTAGTCACTAAACACGGCTAAAGCCATTTGGAGCAACGTTTCAATTCTGAATGGTGGTCTTACACCAGGGCGATACTGGTAGTATCTTCCACTCTGGAACGTGCCGCAAATATGCTATATATTATTTTAATTGTGAAATAACACAAATTAATCAAATAAAATTTATTTGCGCACGCCGGGTTCGAACCCGCGACCTTCGGAATGGCAGTCCAATGCGTTACCACTGGACTATGCCGGCCGTCTAGTACTATACTAAACAAAAATCTAAAAGTAACATGAATGTGTTATAAATATATCATGCCTTTACAGTGGTTTAAAAAAATGGCTAAGCCACAGCGGTGGAGGTAGAGGGGGAGTTAGGTTGGGAACAACCTAAGTATCGGATTTTTATTTACGTTTATTTGGTTGTTAATGACTTTGCTATTAAAGTGTTTGACTTTCCGGACCTCTAATGCTTCTAAGTTATCCAGCCTATATCAACTGTTCCCTATTCCGTTGACGCCAGTATTTTTTTTTAATTAAATATGTGGTGTGACTCTGTAAGATGGTTATTCAATGTGTTTTTATCTTTTTATCAATATTTGAAATATAAAACGTAATGCAATATTTCCACATACTATAGTTACGCAGAAAAGACATCAAATAATGTACGCCATCTTAAACTGTACGAAAATCGGTTTAAAAATGGAACACGTCTTTTCGTTTATCGCGAATCCTTTATATGAAAAGTCGACCCATATGGAAATCTGGAAGCAGAAAAAGCATCGTGTAAAACGTCCCTAAGTTTCGCCCACTTTGTCATTAATGATAAGGAACTTCTCCTACAAGGAATTTATTTTTCATTTTATTTTCACACTGCTGCTGTAATGCATTTTAATAAATTCACTTCCTGATATTCATACGATGCGTGTGGAAAACTTGCAATGTACTTTGTTTTAACGTAGGGTAAACTTGACTATGACTGCTCGAAACTAGTAGTTGCCCACTCTTATTTTGATAATCCTTTTCTCACTAACGTATTTAAATATTTTGCAGAAATCTTAACAGATATCTATCTCTATTAGTTCAGTGTGAATCGACAAACTGTCATATGAACAGAAACAACCACGTTTTTTCAAAAATGAAATCAGAGTTTGTGAAGTGCGTCGTTTTTTTTTTCAAATTTTAAAGATAGGTATTCTTATGCTACGTATACATCCGCGACCCGAACTGCCGAACTGAACCCCAACTTAATGGAAAAGAAAGGAAGCAACTGCAAATGGCGCGAAATGCCGCTTGCAGTTGATTCGTTCCTTTCCCGTAATTCGTGGTACGGTTCGCGTTTCGGTTAGCAAATGTATACACACCCTTATATTAACTGAGTGTTTTACCTATTATTATTATTGATAATAAAATAAAATAAATAAGTGTGTACACGGGGAGAAATCGATTATTGACCTCACGATAAATTAACAGGCCTTATTAATAAAGCATAATTTTAAGAATGTTTTCATGACGATGCACAGAATTTTCGTTGCAATGCAAAAATATTCGGATTTTCATGAACACGTGTTTCGACATCATGATAATATATTCGTAATTTACTAAAAGTATTTCAGGAAACCTGTTAATTCGTTCATAAGGCCTGCAATCCCGTGTTTAACCGGAATTACCAATTATTTGGAGAGATTCTTAATAAATTAGCAATCTTTATTTCTCTCTGTGTTCCATCTTGTTGGTTGTTTTATGGCGTCATATAATAACGAAGGTTTTCTCGACGCTCACACTTGAATTATTTCTCATCAACTTATTACTAAAATCTCAAAATTTTCTAGAGCGATCCCTACGGATGTAATTTATTTATATTTAGGATTAATAAAAACAGTTAATTTTCTATTAAAATATTTTAAGTCAAACGGTTTACGACTATCACTTGTACAGCGATAGCCCACTTGTTCATAGGAATACAATAATAAATAATTACACATTTGGCTAAAGAAGGAGGTAGTGCAACACGGCATAATACCCCAAAAATACTTTTGGCCGTGAATATATCGATTCATATCCAATTTCCAGTTAGGTTGTATTTTTGATTATGACAATTTTGTCTCTTTTCTAGCGTTTTAAATTGCAGGGGTTGTGAAAATTCTCCCCTTCCCTTACAAAATGACCCTGCCGTAAGCCGAGGGTGGGTTTTTATAATTCAAATGACAGAGAAGGCTGAAAAGCGAAGTGGAGGGGTGGAACTGTGCTCAGAGGGTAGTTTGCAAATTAACATGACATGGAAATATATATAGCCCAAGTGCATAAGTAAGTCGAACCAATGATTCATAAGCAAATAATACTATTTTGTTTTTGGAATAACTTAGAGAGTAAAACTTCAAATTGTAATATTTAATTATTAAAGACAATATTAGAGATTCCCAAATGAAAATTTAAAACAGAAAATAAAATAGATACGGTCACATCTAGGACTTGAACCCAAGACCTTTGCTTTGCCGGGGCACCGCTCTAACAACAAGTCAATAGATGTCGCACATGCATATTAAAATAAGATATATTTATCTAAAACACTGCCTTAGTTCGGGTTGAATTTGTGATCATACATAAAGATAGCAGCCAATAAAAATGTGCGGTAAGAAAATGAAGACAATGCTGGTAGTTCTTATTCGAAATATGATGCAGTTAAATATGACCGAAGGAGATTATTACCCATTAGCTCAGTTGGTATTTTTTTCTAATTTTCGTTTAGGAATCGCTAATATTGTCTTCAATAATTAAAGAAAACTGTCTTTATTCTGAATATAGTATCCCAAGTGGTAACCTCTGTATTGCTCTGTTAATGTAACCTCTTCGAAATCGAAACGTTGCTGGAAATAGCCTTACTAGTTTCGGTATCAGTATAATTAGATATTTCTCATCCCTTTTATTTTCCATCTCATTCCCATCTTTCTTCAATCTCGCATCTCTGAGTTGGAGATGGTATAGTCCCACTCATAGGGCAGTTTGGTGTAATGTGCCGCTTGTACCGCCGAGACCAACCACCCATAAAATCTTTATAAACCCTATCTTTTCGGAATGGTTGTTTTTACCAGGGCGATACTGAGACCATCTACCACGGCCAGCTCTCTGTCTCCCATCAAGATTGGTGTCAGAACTCCACGGCGGACTGCTAGGCTAGTTCTTTTGACCACTTTATTACATACGTAGAAAATTTTACTGATAATTTCTAATTTATTAAGAATCTCTTCAAATTATTCCTAATCCGGTTAAAAACGGGATTGCAGGCCTTAAACTTTCAGTAAAACACGAATGCGTTATCGCGATGTCGGGACACGTGTTCCGATTTATTAAATATTTTATCAGCAATACTCATTCTAGATTTAAGGTCTCAATGCCTTTATCGTACGAACATTCTTCATGAGTACCACTTATCTTCTATCTGTTAAAAGCCTCACTGTCATTAGGGTTACTAGCAGAAGTCAATTATGGACTGTTATTCTCTCTGCATATGAAACCTTTTAGCTCCTGCTGAATTCAGGATTTTACATTAAAATAAACAATTTGTCTATTTGTAAGTAATCTACCAGGAGCACACATCCTACATAGGTAAAACATAATTATTATCATTCTTTCACCTATTCCACACATTACCATAATCAATATTATTATCACAACTTCATAGTGGAATTGTTATCAATTCTTCTTTTGACAGTCTTGTTCACTTCTGCATTAATTCTTCATTAATTCTTTAATAGACTTCCATTTGTAAAATGTCTACCACATATCCCACGAAAGTAAAAATGACAAAGAGCTAAGTGGCATAATTTGAGGGTTCCTGAGCAATTAGCCTGCCTTGTCTTTACTTTTATTGTGGCTCTCATGCGCCCTCCGCTTCAGCGAAATAATATCTAAATTACACGGAAGACATGTAGCTAATTTACGGGTATAGTCTGAGGGAATAATTTGCTATAAATAATGCATATGTAGTTCAACTGATAAGTGATGTGTAATTCTTTCAGTTGTCACATTGTAGCATTTACAGGTGGGGATTAGGTTAGAAGTTAAATGCTACACTAGACAGTTCAAATTAGAAGGTAGTAATAATGTTATAGTAAAGTAAGGAACCACAGTGAAAACTATTATGGCTTTAAATGGATATACATATGGATCAATAACCGCTGATTCTTAATACAGGGTTTTCCAATAAGAGGTGTTATTTTAAATAGCCCGCTATTTCGGTAGATGTTACTTTTGAAGCTGCCTTTTTTTTGACATTTGACAAGTAGAAACTACGCCATTAATAAAAATGGAACGATACACGCTTCAACAACGCATTGTTGAAATTATTAAAATTCACTTGAGTGAATCAAATGCAAATCATCTTGAGTGATGAGGCCCATTTCCACCTCGGTGGCTTCGTCAACAAGCAAAATTGTCGCATCTGGGGCTCGGAAAACCCAAGAGTTATTGTTGAAAAGCCTCTCTATCCTCAACGTGTGACTGTTTGGTGCGGTTTATGGTCTGGCGGAGTCATTGGACCTTACTTTTTCGAAAATGAGGCTGGAGCTACAATTACGGTGAATGGATTGCGCTATCGAGAGATGATTAATGATTTTTTATGGCCGGAATTGTATGGTATTGATCTGGACAACGTTTACTTTCAACAAGACGGCGCTACGTGCCACACAAGCAACGAAACCATTGATCTTTTACGATTGAATATCAAAATAACAACTCTTATTGGAAAACCTGTATATAAGTTTTATTGTACGTAAAATTTATAAATCGTCATTTAAAAACGAATAACACATTATCATATTAAAACACACCGTTTAGTTGGTACAACTGAATCTGCTGACTCTGACATCACAACCAGTCTGCGTGAGTAATGTATTTATGGCATACAATGTGTTTTTCTTTCGTAGTAATGCAGGTTTTTAAACACCGGTAAATTGCTTATCACGCGCGGTCACGGATGTATTTTTGCACTTTGGTTCAATACAATAACATTAGTGAAGAGATGCTAATATTTTAGCCAGTGTTCTTCAATGTTAAAAGCGGATAATCTTAAGAATATAAAGACTCCAATCCCGTACTATACAGGGTGTATCGGCACGTACCCGACAAACTTTAACCAGCTATTCCTTAGCACATTTGGAGTAAAAAATGTTAGGGGCACTTTGCTGTCGGGTAACATTTGTTTTAAATAAAAAAATCCACACTTCGTCACTGTCATTGGCATTGTTTCTCGTGTTCAACAGCCGTTATTAGCAAGTGTGTCAAAAAGCATATTCGCTCTTTCCTACACACTAAATAATAATAGTTAAAAATGAGACGAATGGTGCCATACCATTTCGTTGTGATTGTAAAAGCGCGCCAATGTAGGTACGTATGTACATTATTCAACGAAACTCGAATAAAATATTGACGGATGGGTTTTCAAACTTTGACAAAGGATAAAACAGTGGTGACATGTGGTGAAAATATGAATGAAAATTTTTTTATTAAAAAAAAATGTTACCGGACAGCAAAGTGCCCATAACATTTTTACTCCAAATGTGCTAAGGATATAGGGTTAAAGTTTGTCGGGCACGTGCCGATACACCCTGTTTACAGGGCTTTTTGATAGAAAAAATAAATAAAGAAGGGACTGGTGTTCCTCCTTATTGGTGCTGTCAGTTGGATCATTTTATATCTGCAGTCACAATGAGCTATAGAATACTACTAGTACTAGACACTGTCATCATTGTACATTAAATTAAAACAGACGTTTACTTAGCGCTAATCGAAACTTTATTAAGAGATGACGGAATACCACATTGATGTATTATTCCATCCTTATGAATGTGCAACATCTAACGTAGCTTAAATTCTGTACTTGGCATCCAGTAAAGACAGCTAGGGCGGCCTTCCGCCCAGAGCCCCTGCCCTACCCCCGCGCAGCCGCCCACCGCCGCCCACCGCGCTGCCCTAATAAAACATTCACGGTGAAACCTCAAAGGGAATACATGCATGCGTGATGAGCGGCTAGCCTAGCGGATGGACACGTAGAGATGGGAGGTGAAAGTTAAATTATATTAGGTCGAATGTTTTTTTTCGGCAGTTGCTTTTGGTAGATATTGTAAAAATTCAAAATTCAATGGAAATAATTTGTCGAACGTTTTTCTTTTCGGCGTTTTAAAATTTCGTTCTACGCAGTTTATAAGAAAATGATTTGGTTTGAATTGGCATAACGGTAAGTACATTCGGTTTATATCATTTTAGTTACAAATTAGTTGTCCAGGTGTCGAAGCAGCAAAAATCTCTCGTACGGAAAGCTCTGATGTCATTAAATTTGTACAGTTTTTTGTCTGTCATTTCTACATAAAAAAATTCAGCTTGCTGTGCTATTACCATGAGGAGAAAAATTTGAAAGAAAATATAAAACAAAGTCAAAACTATTATCGTGATTATTTTTGGGTAATTATGCCTTGTTGCTCTTTCTCCTTCTTTAGCCAACGTTTGGTCCTTGTTTTTGAAATTTTTCACTAAAGAAAAAAGAATTCTGAAATTTGGGCAACACCTAATGACTAATACATTATTTATGTAGCGACCGGTCAGTGGCTGAGCTGGCATCGCGTCTGTGTCCCACCCAGGCGTCGTGAGTTCAGTTCCTCCACTTGCTAAGTCCTCCATCATGATACACGCAAAATTTTCCGCTTACTGTGGTGGTAGCAGGAGATTTTCAATTTTTTTATGGCCATAGTATTCGTAATCGGGAATGTTTGTCTTTGTTTTAATAGTAAATAAATGGTGGTTTTTAAATAAAATATTCTTAAAATAATTGCAATAGTAATCTATTGTACATCTATTCTAAAACTACCATAAAATTATTCTATTACCTACGTACCAATGTTTGGACTTCCCAACATTGAGACATAACCACGAAAGACTACAAGACTTTTTAAAGGAAGTTAGTTCATTGAACATTTTGAAACCTTTACAATAAATATTGATTTGTGTTGCCGATGAATTTGTCTTAGGAAGCCTAAAATCGTGAATAATATAGTATGCATAATCTAAAATTTATTAATAGTTTTTTTTAAATAAAAAATGTTCAGATTTATTTACAAAAAATCTATACCTACCGAATATTCGACATTCGAATCGTTCTATCTCCCCCTAACTACTGACTTCAATAGATATAGGTCTGTGATATGGTGCTGTGTCCACTGCTAAATAAAGCACCTTCCTCACCTGTCTGCCAAGGGGTAAGCTGTGACTACTAGCTAATATTATTTCCACTGTCGCTTCGAAGATATCGTGCCAAAATATATTCTTAGATTAAATTAGACACTTTCAAATATCTTCATGGTATATTATATACATGATGTCAATGCAAATGCACGTGCATTTCGTGAACATGTGTTGACGTCGTGATAATATTTATTTATTTATTTACTAACGGACCATGTCCAATTATAACACATTACATCTTACACGAAGTTAATACAAGGAGAAATGTTACAGTACAGGATAATTAAAAGTAAATACTGCTATGACTAAAATAGGGCACATAAACAATAAAGATAATGTCAAGACAAGACAGGAACAAGGTTTTGATGGAGTTTACAACTCATGCCACATCAATTTAAAATATTATTTGCAAAAATCATTTCGGCTTTCACCCAAAAATTCAAGGTTCTGACTTGAGTTGACAAGTCTTGCCATTTTGGACATTGGTGAATGTTATCAATAATTTGTGTACGGGAAGGGATAAGTTGCAAAAAGTAGGTGAGTCAATCAATATGTTCGTAATTTACTAAAAGTTTATCAGGAAACCCAGTAATTCATTCGTAATTCCTGCAATCCTGTTTTTAAACGGATTACCAGTAATTTGAACAGATTCTTATTACATATTTTTTTAAAGATAAACTTATGCTTACAAGACAAGTTTTGTATGCAAAGCACAGAGGATAACAAATTATTATAAGCAATAATTATCAGTCTGAAACACCCATATAAAGAAAAAATCTTCCGAGAAAAATAAATGTCGCCGACGGGAATCGAACCTGCAGACTTCTGATTGCCAGTCAGGTGCACTAGATTCTTAACCCTTAAATGCATACTGTTGCAAAACGGCAACATACCGTTCAAACCACCTTTAACTCTTTGGTGTATACTTAATGCATGCCGTTTTAGAATTATCAACTTCACGGTAATATATTTTATCGAGTGGCATCACCTTTTTTTTCTTTCGCGAATATCAAATGTCACTTTTTCTTTAACAAAGTGAAGATTCTCGAAAATTGGTTGGAGGTTAGAATTACAGTTTGGTTTTGCTGTTATTATTTTGATTTTATTAGGTAAGTAGATACAATAATACAATACTTATATATAATAACTCGTATTTTTCCGGTACACTTATTAGTTTTGAGAAATTTTTTTAGGTTTTTTATTTTTTTTTCATACGTAAATTGTTCATATTATTTTTTATTAAATACATGGTGTTGTAAATCTGCAACATTTTTTTAAAATCAAATATCATTAAAAAATTACAAAAAAAAAAAATTCTTTATATTTCCTTGCATATGCATGTAAATATCTACAAAATATTTTTTTTCCAGAAAAATTAATAAATCATGCATTTAAGGGTTAATAAATTAGCAATACTTATTTTTCTCCGGGTTTCGTTTAAACGAATTGATTTTCTAACGTTTTCTTCTTTATTATAATATATTATTTGTAGTTACCCTGTTCGAAGTTATATTTCTAAGTATTACCGTATATATAAATACCCAATTTTCCACATTAAAACGTAGACTTTAACGCACGCTTCCGCCCTTATATTTCCCATATAATAATAGTATATACAAAATATATTCGCTCTCCGGAACCGGGAAAATTCGTATAATTGGAGCTACCCTCCTTCAATCGGTTAGTTCTCCCCTACCACCCCTAATGTGGGCCCGATTCGTTACAGCGAACTAGTAAGAAAAAATGTGACCTCACAATAAGAGTCGAGAAAAAAGCTTGTTTTACTAGAACTATAATCAGGGGTAAAATAATGAACACAGTTGATACTGAATGAAACTAATAATGAACTAATCTGAACATCGTAAATACATAATACTTTAACTGACCAACTAACCCGCTTGAACTCAATTATACCAAATATAATTCTTTATTTTTACGCTCCTTTGATTTTAGCTTATAATTAGATTTTTTGTCCCACAATTTTGCAATACCTTTTTTTACAAAATTTAAAAAAAAATACTTTAAGATTTTTAATTAGTTATACCAATTTGTAAATATTCGTTTATATCGTCTCTTGTAAAGTTTTCTTTTTGTGGCTTGCAGGGTTTTATCAAAACACAGTCGATATGTATTATCATGTATTGCAAAAATTGCTGATGAAAAAAACTGTTGCATATTGTTACACGTATAATTTATTGAGCAGTGTTATTCTTTCTCATCTTTCTATAGGCAACGTTTATGCTGCGATGATAGACGATATCAAAATGTCCGAAACATTTGTTTCTAAAGAAAGAGCGTTAACACCTCAAAAGTAAAAAAAACTTTTAAAGAATCTTTCTTGCTTTTCTACATTTTAATGTAATGTATATTAGTATTAATGATAATATTTGGCTAATTTATATAGCGCCACTTTCGCAAATATATTTATCAACTAATACATACTTAAACTACTTACTTAAAACTAGTGTCTTACATTTGAGACTTATACATTGTGACTTACGACTAAGTCGTATATAACAATTGTCTTAATGAAGATTATATTTACATATATATAAACTTAAAACTAACATACTTACATTTAAAAATACATCGATAAATACACTTTCTAATTTTACTAACTCCAGAAGTAGAAGGAAGTTCTATTATATTAGGGTGTTTCATAATTAATTTTAAAATACGGGTGCAAAATGCGCCCAATGGGTTAGCTGGATTTATAGAAAAGTATACATATAAATGATTGAAATTAATCGTCGATATTTACCGTATTTAGATGATTCATCTGCCAACAATTAAACCGATTGACGTGTTATGTTCCGACTGACGATTGACGTGTTATGTTTTTCCAATTTTTTTTGTAAACTCGTCCTTTAATTGATTACGCTTATTCTCTAGTATTTATTGCCTTTTAAAAAATCATTACACTGTGTTATTTTTTGGCTATAAAGGCAATATACCCTTGAAGTGATATTTAACTACACGATTAATAAGTAAATAAATCTGAGTTCTGACTTAAAAAAAACTTATTCTGCCTAAAGCTCTTAAGAGAGGTCGCAATGGTTCTGCCTAGTTCACTTTATTGAATTGACCCTCATGTGGGTACTACTTCTGTTACAGTCGACCACCGCGGAACGGAAGCACGAATTTGAAAATCCATTTTTTTTCGCGAAACGTCGACTTCCCTCCAATTATCGGCCCAGCCTCTGTTGCTTGTTTTCGGCCCTGGCCAGTGGCACCCGATGGAGGAAAATATGTTTAATAAAGAAGGAATAGAATGGTTGTCGATAACGTACTAACAATAGCGAAGTTCAGATTACTTTTGATTTAATTTTTGTTTACTTGTATAATTTTTATTTTCTTTCTTCTATCTATACTGTACTGTCAAAAACTATCATATATGTAAATGTCACTTGTGCCGCTAATTATAATTAAATAAATAATGGTATTTATGTGATTGACGCCATCTACTTGATTGAGGCAATTGATGTGATTTATTTGATTGAGGCAATTGTTGGGATTTATTTGATTGAGGCAATTGATGTGATTTATTTGATTGAGGCCATTGATATGATTTATTAGATTGAGGCAATTGATGTGATTTATTTGATTGAGGCAATTGATGTGATTTATTTGATTGAGGCAATTGATGTGATTTATTTGATTGAGGCAATTGATGGGATTTATTTGATTGAGGCAATTGATGGGATTTATTTGATTGAGGCAATTGATGTGATTTATTTCATTGATGCAATTGATTTGATTTATTTCATTCATTTGTTTTTTAGTGATAGGTACTTACCTACCATTTCAAATGGTTAAAAATAAAATATTTGTATTGAAGTAGGCATGCTTATTTAGTAAATTTGTAAATTAGAATTTTTTCGTCAATTTTTCTGCAACATATGCAACTATACATCACATTTCAGACAGAAGAAGCTGGGTAAATTTCGTGATTTCAGAACTCACCGTTATTGAATAGTTACCGTTTGAGACAAAAAAAGTTTTACAGTTTCGATGAGTTGATTGATTAAAAAAAAATCAATTTTTGACGTTGATCGTGGAAATTTCACCTTTTCCTCAATCGACAAAAAAGGTTATTTTCTTTATTTTTTGTCAAGGTTTTCCATTGCATCTTGGTTAAAGTAAGGTTTTGGATTCTGAGAAAAATTGTGACTGCAAGTCAATGAATTCGTCAATCAAAGCATAAAGTTCTTGCTTTCTTCGGCTATATAAAAAGAACCCCTTTTATTTAGTAAGGGCAAAATATAATTATTACATTTGATATGTTTCCAAAAATAAAATAAAATTCATAAAATAACCGCTTTCGAAATATTGAACCTTTTGTTCCCGTTTTGTCTTAGCTCTTACAAGGGGCGCTGCCGTTAAAAACAAATCCAATTAAGAATCTTAACCTCCCGTTAATTCGGTTCTCGGCTGTTCGCTTTGCGTCACACAGTTTAACGCCGGCTGCACCTCCCCAGTGGGTGGCGGGTCGCGGGTGGTAACAGGGGGAGGCTACAACGCCATCCACCCCCCGAAACCATCTTGCCGACCCTTCGAAATCATTCCTAATTTGAATTTCCTTCGCATCCCACCCGGATGGTCTATAATACAAGTCCGCTTCGTTTTTCATCCCATCCCTTATTCATCTCGCTCTATTCCTGCATCGTCTGGGTTTAATGCGGTCTCTCCGTCTCATTCTGGCGGCCATTTTCCGAAAACCCCCCTTTTTGAGACCCTGTCTCGTTCTTGTCCCCGTTTCTGTCTCGCTTTTGCGATACCTCTTTAAGTATATTCGCAAAATCTCCCTCTCTGTCCCTCCCAGCTTCCCATAGCTCTCGCTCTACAGTTTCCTACGTCTCTTTTCAGCTTGTTGGTGTGTCTTGGTTCGCGTCTCCCTCGCTCTTGCGGCGCTTCCAAACCTCCCCCTTTGGGTCTGTTTATGTATTCTCATTACAATACCCTTAAAATGGACGCTCGGCTTGCTTTCTTGAATGCGGCAGCCAAAATCCCTTGTATTTCGTTGCCTTTTCCAGCGCGAGCCCTTCCAGTTAGGAGATTTCCTTTACATTTCGCGACTATTGGCCCAGAAATTCGGCATTTTTTCCGCATTCGCGTCGTCTTTTTGACGGCGCGCTCACTTTTTCACTAATTACGATTTACGACGCAAAAGTTACTCTAATTAATGTCATCAACGGAGTAAATATTGTACACTTGTCAAAAATAATAACATTTTCTCATATTATTGTAAAGGATTTTTAATTATTTTTATTTGAGTATATTTAGGAAATAATAATAATAATTGGATAATTTGTAGAGCGCCGTTTTTGTGAAAAATCACCTCATGAAACATACAGTTATATATGTGAATTAATTTTGCACTTAAAATGTTGAGTATTAAATAAACTAGGTATGTTCCATTTTAAATCTTTTTGATGGTTACAGGTTAAGAAGAAAGTAGGTATTTTATGTTATAAGTAAAAAAAAATCTGAAAAGAATAGACCTACAATTTAAAAGAATTCTTTTGGTTAAAGTTCATTGTAAGGGTAATAATAATAATAATAATAATAATTGGATAATTTGTAGAGCGCCGTTTTTGTGAAAAATCACCTCAAGGGCGCGGTAATTTGATTTTTACAAAATAAGGGTAGATACAGTGGAAAATATCAATATCTCTTAGGGAATAGGTTTTGCAGATACGTCCGAGTAAAGAGTTTTGGGTGTATTTTGATTTGAATTGTTAAATGTAAAATAAGGTATTCGATCTGATATTGCGTTAAGGGCAAAGAATCTTTTCTAATAGAGCTGGTGAGTCCGTAAGGCAGTTCACTGTTTTATATAGAAACGGTACGTCAAAAATTAATCGAGTTACATTTATGATTATTCAAAGCGATACGACAGGCGTTTCAGTTTTTTTAAATATATCCAATTCGGTTAATATATGTTTGGTACCTACTGAAATCTTATAAATGTCAAATATAGTTTGTAATAGGTTTATTGAATGGTTTTGTGATGCGTAGAATGAACCCCTTTTGTTTGTAGTTTTTTTCTAAGATGTGTTCAACAGATGTGTCTTTAAATAACAATTTATAGTCAAGTAATACTCTTAAGTTCTCTGATTTTTCAACTAGTTGAAGAGGAATGTGGTTCAGGTTGTAAGTGTGGATGATTTTTATGTCAAATTGTTATCGCATTTTCTTTGTAATGTTCATTAATCTTCTACTGACCTTATGCATTTGCATGTTTTCATATCGTCAGCTTAAAGAATAAAATCAGAATGACTGCGGAAGTAACCTACTTTCAAATCTGCGTTCTTTCGCATTCCACGTATTTCGACACTTGTCAACATAGAGTATCTTTTAGGTATATACTCGTACATCGTTGGGTATGATGTGTGCTGTATAGACGCGGATACATGCATTTCTCTGAAATCGGATGACATTACAACAGTTAATACTCGCAATAAATGTCAAAATGTATGTGTTGAACGTATTATCAAAATCTCAAATGTTTCTAGAGGGACCCCTCGGGAAGTTACTAATTCATCGTCTAAAAAAATTAAATCTGGTATATAAATTAGTAATATATATTATTATAACCGCGGTCATGTCCGAAAACCCATTTAAAATAAATTTTGCATGATATATTAGAAAAAGACAAGTATCAATTTCTAACTGAAAACCGTACTAGACTTAAATATATTTTTCCATGCCCAAAATTAAACACTTCCTTTGCACAAAATTATTACACTTACCGGGCAAGAATTTTTTTCAATCGACTACCTGAAGAAATTAGAAACATTAATGATAACATCCAAATAATAAACACTGTGAAAAAATATTTTAAAGACAAACTTACAAAAAATAAAAATGTTTCCAATTGAATTAATCTTAAGAATAACTCACTTCAAATAAGTTTAAAATCATTTAATTTTTAATTACTTACTTATTGTAATAAAACAATGTACATTCCTCTTCCAGCCACAAGTTAATGCTTCTATGGAAGAGGGGTCCTGAAATAGTGATCATATATTGTAACAAATAAACAAAAATGTACTTATATAATAAATAAAAAATAAAAAAATAAAAAATAAAAAATATCAAACATACGTCAGACGTCAGATAGTTTTTACCTCCTTTGTCTGTATTTCAAAGAGAAAGAAAGGAGATAGTTTGGGGACAAAATTTAAAATGACTTACAGTAGGTATACAATAGCTTCTCATTTGGACGCTAGATGGCTCTGGAACCCGCCATTACCGTAAGAATCTGCACGAATATCAAAACTAAATTAATGATCGGGTAGTTTGTTAAATAGTTTTTTTTTGATTAATAATATTGTAGTATATTTTTGGGAGGTCATTGACCAAATGACCCCCATAGAAGAGCCGCCACTGGATTTTAGTAATACGTTCATAAGAAATAATTAAAATGTGAGCGTCGAGCTAACCTCCGATATTAGAGTTCTATGTCGCGTTAACAACGACATACAAATCTAAATAAGACCTACATTTGAAAATAAAGCTTTTTGTTTACTTTGTTGTTAACGCTTCCATCAAATCTGCTTTTTTTTTCGCAGCGGAATTATTCAAGCGAGTTTTTTTGCTTCCATTAACATTATTCTTATAATGACAATATTTTGGTGACATCATTGAAAAACAGACCGTCTGCTCACCTGCTGTAAGCACTCAGTGAAAGGCCCATTGTGTAAATATACAATCCACAAACTTGACATCCTCTACTCATTATGTAAAAATGGGACATATATAGAAATAACATGAACAAAACAGATCAACTTTGTGTACCTAATTATTATTTTTATTAATTCGTCAATTAGTTGCGATACAATCGTGTGTTTATTTTATAGAGAGAGACTCCCAACTGTCTGGAGCCGGTGAGGCTATGGCATCCCCAATTGGGGTATGTTGTGAGGCCGGAGGTGTAGGGAGGGGAAGGAGATGGGGAAGACAAAGATAGGGAAGTACCTGGCTATTATACAGATCTGGTCACCAAACACGGCCAAAGCCATTTCAAGCAGGGTTTCAATTCTGAATGTTGGTCTTCCATAAGGTTGATACTGAGAGTAGCTTTCACTCTGGAACGTGCCGCAAATGTACTATATAATATTTTAAACGAGTACATAATGAAATAACACAAATTAAATTTACTTGTGCTCGTCGGGTTTCAACCCGCGACCTCCGGCTTGATAGTCGAGAGCCTTACTCCTTGATCACGGAGGCCGCCACATGATGGTATGTGGTATGATTATGTTGGGTTTCTCCTAATTGTTTTATATTTAATTAAGGAATTATGAAATTGACCAATTATTATTATTTTGCTTATTTCTTTCTCCGTCCATCCGCTCTACATGTTGAAAACCACCTGTAATATAAAATCTTAACATTGATATTATATTAAAAGACATAGAAAATACCCTGCCTTAAAATATAGGTACATAATATGATATTCTTTCCGTATATAAAGATTCTTGCTTACTATATATTTTATATTTGATGAATATGTAGTCGAATGAGATTCTGTAAGGTTCTCTCGCTCGAATAACCCTATCCGTCCCGTAATTATCTCGGGGTGCCGGTACACCCCACTCCCACCCCTACCACCCCCACCCAGTAGGTGTGGGGGAGTGCCTGCCAGCAGCCTTCGGTGCAAATTCCAACCCCCCTTGATACAACTGGGAGTTTGAAGAACGGTTTTAATATACGGATTCAGGATTTGGTAGTTATAACTTATTTGCATTACCTATCTCTGTTATGATTAACTGCTGATGATAAATGTAGTTTACAATTCTATGTTAGATCGTATGGTTAACGAGATTAATGTTGTCATATTGTGACTAATATATAATTAAAGAAAATTGCTGGGGAAATTAAGCCTTCTTTGAGTTGAAACTTAAGGCGAAGCTTAATGCCAAATCACTATTTTGATTAATCTTTATAACGAATTGGTGTAGGTACATTATGAATACCAAAAAAATATGTTTCAGATAAATTGAAGGTTTTCCTATCGCTTCGCTTGATTAGAATACAAATAAAAAATAAATTACTCAATAAAAAATATAAAAGCAAACTACTAAAAAATACATTTTTTCAATATAAATGTATGATCGCATAATGGAAACAACTTTAAAAAAATAAAATATTATAGCCATGATTATCTGTGACAGTTTCACTTGATTTACTTTTTTGCTTTCTTATAAAATTATTTACAAAATAAATAAAAAAAAAACAGTTTTTTGCTTGAAATCGAACGTTTCTAGACTCCGTTTGTCAAGCGATTTTAATGCCTATTACGTACGATATAAGGTATACCTACCAAGAATATACACATTTTTGGCTTGTAGCTTCCTCTTAAAACGGAATGGTATTGTTGCTGTATGATTTATCTTTTATTTTACTAGCGCTGACCCGTTAAAAATCACGTGGTCTTATAATTATAGGATTTATGAAGTTGAAAGTATTGATAAAATATCAGGTCAGAAATTTAGCTAAACCGAGTGTTTACAAATAGATAAACAAATGACAGTTATCATAATGACGTAATATTTGGCTAATTTATATAGCGCCGTTTTCGTGAGAAATCACCTCAAGGGCGCTGTAGTAGACAAATAACACGAAACACAATGCAAAATATTAATATTTTGAATCTAATTTTACCTAAGTTTAAAATATACTCGTATGTTTATTTCACAAAAAAATAATTTTCAATTCAAGTATTTTTCTCTTAAATTAAACCTTTATGAAAATGAATAGTTACCAAACCAAAATTCCTTGTATATACGCCACCAATATCCACCATCCTGAACACAAACAGTCTATCGCCCAGACTAAACCAATTTCCACAGTTTTACTTTTCAAAGTCACGCCATGGCGCTATAATATTTATCTCTCTATTCCTCGGTCCATTCGCAGAGTAAACACGACTCCCGGCGTTTGAAGTTTTTTCTCAAAACGTAAATCAATTTGGGATATTTCACGTTTTTAATTTGGATCAAGTCCAATTTTTGATTGAAAGTGTATGGACTATTAGCGAATTACTGTTGTTATCGGGATTAGACGCGGCTTTAATCTAAGATTGTAAGTAGCTTTTGAGAAAAATAGAAAATTAATTAGTCCGAGTTTTTCTGAAACGTCAAGTGTGCAAAATTTCATCAAGAAGTAAAAAAATTCTATTTTAAGGGGTGAGAAAATGAGTTGGGGTGTTTTTAGAAATCTCGAATAAACAGTGACATTCCTACTATTTTGTTTACATATTTACTAGTTTATTAGCGCCATATATATTAATACAGTACATATTTATAATACATAACTATATTGTCTAAGTAACGATCTTTTGTATACGTGATAAATTAAAGATGTCCACTGACGAGTATAATTATTTCCCACGATCAGCATTCTAAGTAATGAGGAATACATATGGTAGTTTGTACCATAATTTCTACACTGAAATAAATCCCGACTATTGAATCCGAAGGTAATGAGGAGTATTTTTGTGAAAACGTTTGTAAAATTTCATCTTTATGTTCAGGATGTTAAGGGACTTTCTTGTAAAAAATAAAATTTTAGAATCCGGTGACATTCTTTATTTTTTTTTTAACGTAAAAAAATCCTTAGATATTAGACAATTAAGATTAGGGTGCGTTGGTCGGTTACTAGGCCTAGTGACCAGTGACAAAATGTGGAAGTTTTCTTTTAAGCTTGGTTTTGAAAAAAAAACATCAAATAAGTCACCGGAATTCAAAATTTTACTTACATTTTTTACTCCTAATAATATCTGTCAGGAACCAACCACTGGTTAAAAGTAAGTCAATTAGGTCTCTTAACACCCTTTATAAATAAAGACGATTTGACTCTTCAATAATTTATTAGTCCGCATTTAATTCAATTTCCCTTTATTTTTAAATTTGAATACAAAAAAATGTTTGGAACATAACATGAACGTAGTATAACTAACCTAGTCCTTATATCTACGTTTATACAACACATATATATAATCGCATTAGCGCCGTGCCATTCGCGTCAATCCGATTAATTTCTCTTTACCCGGCTGCATCGCGTCAACACCTAGCCGCGGTCTGATCGGCAGACGCGCGGGGGATCCTTGCGCGGTGGGGCTGGCGCGGGAGGCGGGTGCGGGCGGGGGCCGGGTGGCGTCGCCATGGCAACCCAGCATCCGGCGCCACCCCTGCGCACGCACACATGCCCCCGCCTTATATACGCCGTCACACACATACCCACGTGCTGGCTGGGAATGAATATATAGTAGGTTTGTTCGCAATGGTACAGAAAGTCCGCGAGCTTGGTTGAGGGTGTGGAGAACTGGTGATCTTCGAATTTATGGACTCCTGGTAGAATTTCAAACAACATTTCCTTCATACACAAAAAGGTAACAGTCTCAACTGGGAATCGAACCCATGATATCTGTCTTACCAGGATAACGCCTGCCCCTGAGGTGATAACTCACAAAAGCGGCGCTATAAAAATTGTCCAATATTATTATTATTATTATAACGACTTTAATAAGACGGTATCTTGGGTTGGATTCCCAGTTGAGACCGTTACCTTATATCCTGGGTTGGATTCCCATTTGAGACCGTTTCCTTGTATCCTGGGTTGGATTCCCAGTTGAGACCATTACCTTGTATCCTGGGTTGGATTCCCAGTTGAGACCGTTAACTTGTATCCTGGGTTGGATTCCCAGTTGAGACCGTTACCTTTTTATTCTTCTGTGTCTCTTTCTGTTTCATGTTTCATTTTATTAGTAATACCTTCTTCAATGTTATATTTACATTAGTAAAAATGGAATAGAAAATCTTTAAATTTAACAAAAATATTGATAAAAACATCTCAACTTATGTATTTAACTCGAACTGTGAACTGTGACGTCACGAAACTCACGATTATCCCGAACCGTTTTGAGGACTAGGTGGGTTCTTTTATCAGTTCTTACATCTATACTACCTTTTTTATGAAACGAAGCTACTATTAAATAATTCTAAAAATCCCAGACTTTCCCAATACGGCACAACATAATGTTATTTTTTTTTACCTACGTATCAAAAACGTTAACCACCCCAGTTTTTTATGTTCTTTAAGATGCTGGAGTTAGAGAAAAGAAAATTAAAAATTCAAACAGCCTTCAAAAGCTACAGAGCTACTAATTTATCACTTTGACAAGACGCTATGCTAAAGCTTAAAAGCTACTTTAGTAATAGTTTGGATGATTTGTATGGCGTCGTTTTTGTGAAAAATAACCCCAAGGACTGCACAATGAGAAAACTTACTGTCATTTTATTAAAAATCTGGTCAAATTATTCCTTTTCTTGTAAAAAAACGTGACTAAAGACTTACGACGAATGATTTTGACAAATTTTATAACAAACATCAGTAAAGCACGAATATCTTATGATGTAGTCGGAACACGTGTTCTTCAACATGATAATATTTAAGCATCTCGTCCATTACATTTATTCGGACAAGGCCACAATGCGTTGATTACGTGTTCAGATATATTCTGAACGACTACTACCACTTATGACGCTTTAATTATATCTTATAACTTACGACTGAAAGAGGACTAAATGACTTATTGGTAGGCAGATAAAATATTATAAATACTATCGAATTATAGTCTTCTCGGTGAATATCGTAGTAATCAAACGCTCACATCTAAAACAAAGGATTAGAATCACTTGTACAGTAATGATTGTTGCCCGCGCCTCCGGCAATATATTCAGAATCGGGCGAGATACCGCGGCTTGGGGGTGTTGGGAGTGGAGGGGGAGGTTGGGTAGGTTGGGGATGGTTGGTTACGCCAGACTTGGGACGGATTAAGGATTTTTATTTTATTTCCCCCCTCCCCTCGCGTCCAATTTTCCATTCCGCCTCGCCTAGTATCGATTGTGAACCAGCCAAAGTATTTTCTGCCTTTGTCCTTTGCCTCTGCCCGGAAAGGTTTTAGCAATCATTGTTTTTTTATTCCTTGCTTTTTGTTTTAGGCAAAGTGTTTTATCCCGGCAAGTTGTATTTTTGTTTATTTTTGCGCCAGTTTCGCGCCGTAATGCCTCTCGAGCGATTGTTTTTACTGGGAAACGTAAAAATTCCAAACATCTACCAGTACTAATCCCCCGTTTCAGACAAAACTGATGTTTTACTTTTACATGTTTTTCTTTGTATTAACGATATTATATTATACGCGGAGGAAAATGACTATTGCTAATTAATTAAGAATCTTCGCCGGAATAATATCACTCTATTATAGCATGCATTAGCATGGCGTATTAAACTTCACGCTCTTTCTTTGTGGATTTCAAAACCTTGCTTTCCCCTTATATTATGTATTTATTTATTGGGTAATCATTAGTTATTATTTAGTCAAATTAATCCAGTTCCTTTATATATCTTGTTACAAAATATGGATATATTTTTTTCGAAGGACCTCAGAATTTATAATTTACATTCTCGTTACTAACTAAATAACTAACTAACCATCACGCCGTTTCCCCGCAGGGGTGAGCAGAGAGGACGGACCGCCAAACAACTGTCTTGGCACACAACTCCTTGCCGCATTCACATTCATACATCGTCTTATACATACTCTTCTATTATTCTGACTCTTGATTTGGCCCGACTCATGTATCTGATTCACTTGGTCGTGCCATGTCTTCCTCGGGCGTCCCCGACTTCTGCTACCATTCACATTTGCATCGTATATTCTCCTTACACTCCTTTCTTCGCTCATTTGCTCTACATGCCCAAACCATCTAAGCGTCCCTTTCTTGATCTTACTCATTACGCTTACATCAGCCTCAGGGATCTCATTTCTACAGCATTCAGTCTACTTTCATCCTTTCTCTGAAAGTTCCATGCCTCACTTCCGTACATCAGGGTAGGTATCAGCACTCCATTGTGGACTGCTAGCTTCGCTTCTTTGGGCAATTTTTTGTTAGCGCCAACTGCGTTCAGTTCTCCATTAATGGAGTTACCGTTCACAAGAACAGAACGATGATGAAAATTGAATTCTGACACTTCATTATGGACTAATCTAGATTTTCCTTTATACCCTTAAATCGGTAATTCACTGTTAATACAGTCCACGCTCCATAAACCAACAATGTTGTCACTTATAACAGGTAGTAACTAATATTAATCATATTGTTTGTTACCTTTGGTCCACTCCCCCTAAAATTAAAATCGACAAAGCCTGCACAAGGGTAGCCCGTTTGGGGCACCTTTTCATACAGCCTAGGCTTGCAGTTGACACCTGAGTTAATTACCTTGTTCCTTTGTAGTACCCTCACACCAAACACCCCCTAACAATATTCAATCACCGATATTATTAATTATTTTGCAAAATGTTATTATTTTGTCTCGAATATTGCGTTGTGATTCTTTGAAGTTTCGATGACGCCTTTACGGGAGTGTTTTGGCGCTGGTGGGCTGTATTTTTTTTTTTTGAATTTTGACTTGTTTGTAATTTATAATAGTAATTACTTAAATAATAACTTGTTAATTGGTTTTGTGATGTGATGGCACCTAGGGGTACTTTTGGGACATGTATTACTGAAATTGTTTTAGTAAATTTGCATGCACAGACATAGACAACTTGATAATCTGAATTCTTGATTCAACTATTTATCATACAAACGCTATGCAGATTTTTTAACAATATTAGTTCTGCGAAAAGAACGCAACAAATTCGTACTACAAGAATTGGCTCTTGTCTGAACTTTATGGCAATTCACCCTCATTTGGGCAGAGACATTATTTGTACCAGGCTCCACTTCTATTTAATAGCAGAACAGATCACATTAATTCGTCAAATTCCTTGTGTACATTTAAAAATAATGTTAAATTATTTCTGCCTTCCGAGGATTTCCAACATATTCTCTCATCTTTGTCCTTTTAAATTGTGGCATAATATTTTGAATACGTTTATTTTTTCATATTTTTTTTTATAATGTAATTTTTTTTCTCTCTTTCTTTCTGCTCTGTTTTTAAAATTAATAGTTTGTTACATTTTTCTTGCAATTAAATAGCATGGTCACCCTACATGTTTACAACATTATACTGTAATGAATAGGCTGATAGGTACCATGTAGGTATCCAATTTATAGAAAAGTCAATGTAACAATATTGTTATCTTAATATATAATCTTTGTGCTATTTTTTTAAATATTTTGTAAAATTATTAACCTCAACACAGGCTTGTCCTAGTGTGGTTAAAAATTCTAAAAAGATACAATGTAAAGAAACTATAAATAAAAAAATCTGTTAAAATTTTTGAAATGTCGCTTATTTTTGATTGACTTTATTGAGCCAGATTTCTAGCAGGATAGTGGCATTAAACCCCGAAACAGCTATTATATTAATCTAAACTAACATATTTGTAGCACTTAATAATTACTTTATTAATTTTGATCAATAATTATGACGAGATATGGGAAGGTTGATAGAGATATTTATTTATTTATTCAAACGCCATAAAATGGATTTTACAATACAGTGATAATCGAATTATAAGCGTACAGTGGTAAACAGGATAATAATAGCAATAAATTACAGAACAATTAATGTGTACACAAAAACATTATTGTAAGTGATGCAGTTATTAATATAAGTGCAGTAAGACAATGCATAATTCAAAAGAAATATATACCAGTGTAACAATAGTTGAACTAATACTAGACTTGTATAAGACCTGTCATAAGTCGAAGTGTGAGGTGTCTATGATAATAGTCAGTAGTTAATATAAATAAATTCCATTAAGGTATAGAATGCTATGGTTAACAGAGAATATTCTGTTTGAACAGAGTATTAATGTGTAGAAAAAATTACTTGTTAACATGTGTCTGTATACAGGGTGTATCGGCACGTACCCGACAAACTTTAACCAGCTATTCCTTAGCATATTTGGAGTAAAAAATCTTATGTGCACTTTGCTGTCCGGTAACGTTTTTTTTTAATAAAAAAATTATTATTCATATTTTCACCACATGTCACCACTGTTTTACCCTTTGACAAAGTTTGAAAACCCATCTGGCAAATATTTTATTCGAATTCCGTTGAATAATGCACGTGTGTGCCTATATTGGCGCACGTTTACAGTCACAACGAAATAGCACGGCACCATTCGTTTAATTTTTAACTATTATTATTTAGTGTGTGCGAAAGAGCGAATACGCTTTTTGACATACTTGCTTATAACAGCTGTTGAACACGAAACGCAATGCCAATGACAGTGATGTAGTGTGGAAATTTTAAATTTTTTTGTTTTTAATTGAAAAAAAAATGCTACCGGACAGCAAAGTGCCCATAACATTTTTTACTCCAAATGTGCTAAGGAATAGCTGGTTAAAGTTTGTCGGGTTAGTGCCGATACACCCTGTATATTGAAAGAAGGTAAATGCAGGTAACTCCATTAATGGAGAACTAAACGCGGTTGCAGCTTCAAAAAATTGTCCAAAGAAAACAACTAGCAGTCCAAAATGAAGTGCTGATGCCTAGCCTGATGTATGGAATTGGCACAGGAAGGATAAAACTACACTAAAAGCGGAAATGATATCCCTGAGGCGTATGTGTGGTAAAACATTGTATGTATTATCGGGCCATATCAATAGTCAGAATAATTGAAGACGATGTATGAATGTGAACGAGGCAAGGAGTGTGCGGTGTGACCGAGTTGTTTGGCGGTCCTTCCTCTCTGCCTACTCTGCGGCGAAACGACGTGATAGTTAGTTAGTTAGCATATAAAGTTTTCATAAGCTTCTTAATCCACTCAACAGGTATTCCGCTCCATTTTAAAGGCCCACTGACTGAATTAATTATTATTGTTTCGTGACGCTGCATTGTTTTAACGCTTTTCCGCTCCAACCAATAAGGAGCTAGGATTCAAATTTTACTGGTTTGAATCTGCGCAGTGTTGCTTTGAGTTGAATCGAGCCGCCCGCGCCGTATGAAAACGTCAGCTAATGACAGTTGACAAAAACATCCGATGTGTCAATTCGATTTTTAGCCGGAGTTATAATTAGTTCAATCTTATACGAGTGCCTGTGAATTCCTCCAACATACGAACATCACAACCAACTCTTCCGTAAGTCACATTCAGCGAACGGAGCGTTAATTTACATAGGCACATACCTGCATAGATTAAAACCATTATAATCTAACCTATGTGTTGATAGTCTACGCGATTATCGCACAATTATTATTTTATTTTATTCAACATTTTTAACGATGGGTCTAACATTGTGATGTAAGATAGGGAGGGGGTTTTGCCAGTGGCGTAGTTGTAAAATTAGAGAACAGTAGACCACGCATCGTACTTAAACATGTTTATCTGGATTTTAATTTAGATGTTGGACGGTGAATATTTAGTACTGCATCTACTGCTGCATTCCCTAGAGGGGTATGTTGCGAGTCCGAAGGGAGTGGGGAAATGAAGGGAATGTCTCATTTGGTCACCAAATACGGCTAAAGCCATTTCAAGGAACGTTTCTATTCTGATTGGTGGTCTTTTACCACGGCAATACTAAGAGTTACATATAGCAAATAAAATGGTGTTATGTTTTGTTGTAGGTTTTATTAAGTAAATGCATGACACTCCACGTCAACAACTTTCGACAATTTCAATAACTACAAAATAAACGCAACAGCATTAAAATGGCATTGAAATATGTTAAAAATTTCCAAGCTGCCTTGGAAACCAAAATCAATTTGGGAGGCGGGTATGGGTACCGCCGCCCCGAGCTAATCAACACCTCAGTCTCTGCCTCTCTGTCCTATGTCACCCCAAGTGACTTGAGTGTAGTCCGAGTTTAAGGAGTGAGGTTAATCCAGCGTCTGCCCAACAGGTGCGTGGCTGGTCGGTTGAGGGAGACCCTTTTACCTCTCCAACCGGACTCTCTCGACCCATAGCAGTGGGGAAAGGGATGGATTCATACGTCACTCCTGGACACACTGATTCCCATATTCCTACCCACCCCTCATACATTTTTACTTTATCTTCAAAGATGCACGGAGAAAATGAGTATTGCTAATTTATTAAGAATCTCTTAAAATTATTGGTAATCCGGTTAAATACGGGATTGCAGGCCGTTTCATGATAAACTTTTAGTAAAGTGTTCATTTGCTTCGATAATATATAATAACGAAATTCGAAAAATAATGGATTTTAATGAACACATGTTTCGACGTCGTGATAATACATTCTTATTATACTAAAAGTTTACCAGGAAACCTGTCACTACATTCGTTAAGGGCCTGCAATCCTGGTTTTTAACCAGATTACGAAAGATTATGGAAGTTGATGTAAAAAAAATTGCAAGTAACTTCTGCATCCAATCTTTGCGTACAAAATAAGACCACTCAATGGCTACAGTGGCCACATCTTGAAATTAAAAGTCTCGTTTCTCAACACTCAACAGCGAATGGAGTTGCGCATAATGTACTTCTCCACGGAGGTAATTTGGCCGCGGTACAAAGGAGAGAGCGGCTCGGAAGCGATCAGAGCGGTGCAAGCAGCTAATTCCACCGGGGTGACATGGTGCGGTGATTAGCACCCCGTAGCACCTCACTCCTGGCACCCTGCGCCACCTCTCCACACCCCCTTGGGCATGAAAAGTTACGGAGAACACGGACAAAAATGAATTTTGCTAATTTATTAAAATTCAAATTACTGGTGTTGCGGTTAAAAACGGTATTGCAGACCGTTTCCTGATAACTTTTAGTAACTTCCCAACATATCGAAACACGTGTTCAACCATCTGCATTCGTCTTGATAACATCCAATGTCGAAATGCGGAAATATTAATCATATTCGGACATCGTCCGTGTTTTACTAAAAGTTTATTACGAGACCTATCAATTCATTTTTAATAAATTAGCAATGTTCAATGTTAGTAATTTTTCTCCGTGAAGAAGTCATATTACAGATAAATCAGTTAGAATTTTTTTATTGTGTTTAATTCGTCGAATTCCGTGTACTTTTATTAAACTAAATTATGTCAAATTTGATCTGAACGTATTTTCAAAACTTATTAATAAAATTACATTTGATTTACTTTAAAAATAAATAAAAACTAGAACTAATTAATTCGGGAATACAATTTAGGCATAAATTGCCTGAAGCTATTCCAAACTGACAACCGATAATGCGCTCTGCAGCACCCTGTACCACCCCCTCGCACCTCCTAACTTCCTGTACCACGGCGGCACTCCTGTGAATGGATGCTGATGGGAGTAGTGACTGTGATCCTCTCTGCCTTCCTGTGCGGGGAGGTGGGACGACTGATTGCAATGCGAAACTCTACCACTTTGAAGTGAGAATTGGAAATAATGTGTGGCAGGGCATATATGAGGGCTGTTCGAAAAGTAACCTTCGTTCGACTATAAGTAAATATATATTTTATTACGTGCCTCATCAAACTACGGCTGTCCACTATTTTTTAACTTAATAATAATAATTGGATAATTTGTGTAGCGCCGTTTTTGTAAAAAATCGCTGAGCAAATATGACTTACTAGGCTCTATCTAATTACATGGGTTTAAATACATTTCCATCATTATAGTGATTTATTTTTGGAGTATTATGCCGTGTTATTCTACCTCCTTCTAAAGCCAACGTTCCAGTGTATATATCGCAAGCAGTATCTCTTTTACATCAGTATCTCATTGCGTCCGTCCGCTGGGCAGTATAATTTATACTACATCCGTAAAACATTTCATATCAAAACTAGCCAACAGAATCTAAATTGTATCATATCTAAATGTGTTGCGTTTACCTTTTGACTAATTATCCCACGTGCCTGACACTTTGAAGAACAACTGACCGATATTATTATCTGGTATAAATGTATCATATCTAAATGTGTTGCATTTACCTTTTGACTAATTATCCCACGTGCCTGACACTTTGAAGAACAACTGACCGATATTATTATCTGATATAAATGTATCATATCTAAATGTGTTGCGTTTACCTTTTGACTAATTATCCCACGTGCCTGATACTTTGAAGAACAACTGACCGATATTATTATCTGGTATAAATGTATCATATCTAAATGTGTTGCATTTACCTTTTGACTAATTATCCCACGTGCCTGACACTTTGAAGAACAACTGACCGATATTATTATCTGATATAAATGTATCATATCTAAATGTGTTGCGTTTACCTTTTGACTAATTATCCCACGTGCCTGACACATTGAAGAACAACTGATCGATATTATTATCTGGTATAAATGAAGGTCGAGAATCAAGAAAACAACACCAAATGAAAACTCCATCGAGATTTTCCGCTAGCAAAATCCTCCATCATTGCACGATGTTCTGCTTATTAGGATGGTAGTTATTGGAATAAAAATATTATCAGGTTATTCGTAACCAGGTAAGATTTGTATTTCAAAAAAGTGTATGTCAAACACACACGGAGAAAAATGAGTATTGTTGATTTATTGAAAATGTCTTCATATTATTTGTAATCCGATTAAAAAATGGGATTGCATGCCGTTTCCTGATAAAATTTTAGTACATTCCTGATATATTAGAACACGTGTTCAAGCACCTACACGTGATAATATATTCTTCTTTTATTTAGAGTGTAACAGGAAACCTACCAATTCATTCTTCAAGGGCCTGCAATCCCATTCTTAATAAATTAGCAATATTTCTATCGGTCACTCCTGGAAACACTGACCCCCAGATTCCTACCATCATTCATTTCTCCTTCCCAGAACCTCCATTCTTTCATTTCCATAAAAGACCCTCCACATAGCATCCCCAAATATGACAGGCCTTTTGATCTTTCCCCGTGCACGATTAACTAAAGAAATCTAAACTGTGTACCACTATTCATTATTGTTACTGTATATTTTCATAATTAACTCTTAACTATATAACTTTTAACTTCCCTTTCCCTCAATCAATTTTATCGAATCTTTTAATTGCTTCGCCCAGCATCCTACGTCAATATACATATAAAAAAATCGATAAAACCATTGCAATCCTTTATTACCCGAGCTCAGTCCCCAAAACACAACACATCTCCCGACGAATTTAGTATACCATATCACGTCTGATTTTAATTGGCTAACACGCTAACGAAACTACCAAACTGCCTAACTAGCGAATGACATAGCCTCAATATCGTTCTGATGCTAATTGAGAGTACAGTACGATACCAGAATGTCCATCTACATAAAGTATATTATCCAGCATTGTTATTTTTGGGAGCTTTTGTAAAAGGGAAACGTTTCAAGTTCAGTTTGGCGGAGAGTTTTGTTTAAAAGCTTTGTTTCTTTCTGTTACCAATTTTTGACTATTTTTTTATACATTAATTGACAGGGGTAGTGACAAAAGTCATTTCAAGCAACGTTTCAATTCTGAATGGTGGTCTTACACCAGGGCGATACTGAGAGTATATTCCAATCTGCAACTTGCCGCAAATATACCATATATTATTTTAATTGAATTTTTTGTGAACTAAGACAGTTTTATTTGCGTATGCCGGGATTTGAAGTTGAGAGCCTTATCCCTCGACCACGGAGGCCGTCAGAGGACGTGGAAGAAGATGTATGAATGTGAATGAAGCAAGTAGTGTGTGCCAAGACAGAGTTGTGTGTCGTTCTATTATCTGCATACCCTCATACCCAGTGGATCAACGTAATAATAATAATACTTGGATTATTTGTATAGGACCGTTTTTGTGCAAAATCACCTCAAGCGCGCTGTACAAATATATAATACATTTCTACAATGATCTATGTTATTACTAACTATATATGGAGATAATATACAGTAAAATACTTATCTGGTAGGTCACTTGAGATTAACACTTAATTAACATTAACTAATTGTTTATTAGCGAAATGTAGATACAGGATTTAGGACATAATTGGATAAATCTGGACTTTCTCTCAGGAATGGTATATTTAATGTAAGGGCATGACAGCTTTAAAAGGTAAGTTTTTAGTTTAGACCTGAATTCTGTTGGACTTGTTATGGATCTTAGTTCTGGAGGGAGTTTATTCCAAGCCTTCGGCCCAGATACTCCGAAAGCGCGATCACCAAACTTAGTATTTGGCTTGCGCTTAGGTTCCATCAGTCTGCCTACAGCTGCTGATCTAAGAGTTGACTGCCTCAGACCAGTGTGATGGCTAGTAAGTTATATCAAATTGGACCACCATACTCCAAATCTTAAAATGAATAATTGTACCCCACCAATCTATACGCTCCCCGATTGCATTACGTTCCCAACTGCTGGAGTTGTACAGAATATACAGTTCCTGCAATGGGCAGACTGGCAAGGCCACCCGGTGGGGGTATGCTAATATGAGTTGGGACAGTATCCATGTAAGGTGCGTTGGCGATACGACAATACGATTTAATGATATCTTTTGAAATGTATGCGGCTTCATTTCGATTGTTTTAGATAAATTATGTGCTTGATTTGAACTTGAATACCACTAGGCACAAGTTTTGTGGTATACCGCTGATAGCTCAGTTGTAATCTCGCTCTTGTGAAATTTATAAGAAAGATGTTTTACAACGGAGCTCTCAGCGACAGATCAATGAAGCTTATTTTAATTATTTATTTTATATGTAAGGCTCTCGACAAGCAATCCGAAGGTCGCGGGTTCAAATCCAGACGCGCGCATAAATTTTACTTTTATGAATTTGTGTTATTTCACTATACAGTATACTTGCAGCACGTTCCAGAGTGGAAGACGTGCATTTTGTCATTCTTATTTTATTCAGATTTGAGGTAATTTGTTTTTCAGTTCGTTTTATATGCTTTGTCAATTCAACACAATTGTTATTATGGGATCAATAAAGAAATGTAATGTAATGGAATAATAATAATAATAATAATATCATATCTTTTTAATCTACTAGTTAAAAAAATAACCTATATCATTAATGTCGCTATTCCAAATTCCTGTAATATTCAAAAATCTGTTAATGAAAAAATAAGAAAATACACAGATTTAGGAAATGAAATAAAAATAATTTGGCATTCTCAGACTATAAAAATATTACCATTCGTTATTTCGGCTACTGGCATTATACCTAGCTCTCAAATTCAAAATTTAGGCGTATTAGATCTATCAAAAAAATTATATATAAAGATGCAAAAGTCGGTCATTCTGAATACATGTAGGATAACGAAAGATTTGTTAAATATTTATGTTGAGGGGTCAGTAGGATTTATAGGTCCAGTTAGGAGTTCTACCGAGCCGAACCCTCTGATATGAAAATATCTGGAGTCGGTGAATTATTTTCCCATTTGATCTCTGGTGAGTTGACGTGTTGTTCTTGTATTGTTTTGTATTTATTTTGCTTATATAATGCACTTGCATAGTGTTGATTGACTAGATGATAATTTGTGGAAAAGTGTGTGGAAGGGACATAAAATCAGAAGTTTAAATAAAAAATAGACACTCTCAGTATCGCCCTGGTGTAAGACCATTCAGAATTGAAACGTAACTTGAAATGGCTTTAGCCGTGTTCGGTGTCCAGATCTCAATAGCCAGATACTCTCCCACCTTCCTATTTCCCATTCATATTCCCTATCTACTATCTTCAGCCTCACAACATACCTCAATTGAGGATGCCATAGTCTCACTAGCTCCAGACGGGAGCATTCGTACGGTTTGACATAAAAAAACAAACAAAAAAGTTTATCTCCCCACTGCTACAATTAGACTACTTTCTAGTTTTTATTGATTTTGAATTGTTTTCGACATTTTTTTTTCTAATTTTGATATACTGTTCGCCATAATCTAATCTTCGTGTTTTTTTTCTTCTTGTTTGCAGACATCCAAGATGGGCCTAAGTGCCGCTGGCGCGTTACCACTGTTCTGCCATAACGGGGACCTGGCCCAGCCCCCGCCCGCGCACATGGGCATCCCGCCCTACCAGCTGGACAAGGCGGCGATAGGTAAGCCTCCATTCAAAAATAATTTTTAAAAATATCATCGTACAGCAAAATGACATCAACGTTTTTAATGCTCAGGAATCTCTGGTTAACCTTCTTCGGGTATGTGTTCTTGTCCCGATGAGGGCATGATTGTTCTACAACGAACTGGCATTATTTGTTATAAAAAGAGTGTTGTAGTGGAGTCATAAATATTCATTGTTCATAAATGTTGTTTTATTCACGAAATAGATTGTAATCAATATTTGACACAGCTGTGGTTAACAGTTGGAATTGGAAAGGGAATCAGACTTACCCCTTGGGCTTGTTGCAAATCGATATTATGGCCTTGAGAGACATTGCGGGTGACACAATATTCCGCAATACACTCGATATTATACACACGGAGGGAGCACTAAACGTGTTTACGGCACAGGTTTTAATAACAGACTGGTAATGTATAATAAATTGTTGCAATGTCTCTGATGTAGGTATGTACTCCATACTGTCAGACAGGGACAAGTAATTGGGTGGAGGAATGTAGGAATATATGGTAAAGGGAGATCCGTATAGTTGCGTCAACAGTAGTCATTTGTGTAACCTTTTGTCAAACTTGACGAGTTTTGAGGAAGTCGTAAATATAGTCGGATTGATGGCTTAGAGGTGGATCATTCGTCTGTATGGGAAGATATTCTCACTGTTACCACTACACAACTAATAAAAAACCAAGTAATAGCTGCACGATACGAGAGGAAAGATATAGACCTCAATCGCGCAGAATATTGGATCAGACGTCTCGCTGAGAGTATGAAGAGGTATGACAAGTTTTTATCATAATAAAACTCGGATGATCATATTATGAAAAAGCTCTCACCTTCGCTTCAATTAGATGCCTACTGCCTCCAGATATTTCCTGTCCTGTGCTACTTCAGCGGCCTCTGTCCGTTGCAGACTCTGCCTCTCCTTGCATGGTCTAGTGGTATACGGCCGGCGTGGTCTAGTGGTATACGCTTTTGACTACAGATCCGAAGGTCGCGGGTTCGAACCCGGCGTGCGCAAATAAATTTTATTTGATTAATTTGTGTTATTTCACAATTAATTAATTTAAAAATAATATATAGTATATTTGCGGCACGTTCCAGAGTGGAAGATACTCTCAGTATCGCCCTGGTGTAAGACCACCATTCAGAATTGAAACGTTGCTTGAAATGGCTTTAGCCGTGTTTGGTGACCAGATCTGAATAGCCAGGTACTTCCCCACCTTCCTCTTCCCCATCTCCCTCCCCTCCCCAATACCCTCAGCCTCACATCATACCCCAATTGGGGATGCCATAGTCTCACTGGCTCCAGACGGGAGCAGTTGGGACTCTTGTGCGGTAATACTGTAAAAAAAAAAAAAAAAAAAAACTCTAGAGTAGCTTTCCCCTCACTAACTCTCGAATAACCACATCACTATTATAATAAATATATTCAGCCTGTTTTTTATGCTAGTTAATAACACGACTGAGTGTAAAACGGTTGCCACTGAATCCTTCATCGTTCCCATCAAACGCCGTTAATTCCCGTAGATCAATGGCGGTTACTTACTACGATTATTAATCTGAAGAAGAAGACAAATTTGCGGCAGTAAATATTGCGTAATATCGCGTTAATGCATCAGAGGATTCTTTGCATTGGGCTGAGATTTGGCAGAGTGCCAAGAATTGAACATTTCGCATGGAGGCCTGAAAAGATTTTGTCTCTCTCCGGAGTAAGAGTTTCAGAGGTCTAATTATAATAATGATTAGATTATTTCTATAGCGCCATTTTTATGAGAAAATTACCTCAAGGCGCTTTTTACTACTCTATTTATTTAACCTTTAACTTACCATTTACAATTACAACTAATGCTTTGGTCTTTTGATTTAAACATTTGATCAGTTGGTGATTATATGAAAAGTTTTAGTAGAGTGAAGTGATGTATATGAAATCATAAATAATAGTTTATATGAAAAGTTATATAAATTAAAAAGTTATATAAGTTAAATAGTTTATTAGAAAACTAGGTTAAATATGTTAGATTTGGTTAGGTTTCATTACTTTATCACTTTTCAGAAGTGTTCTGATTTGTCAGTGTTCTAAGTTGTCACGGAACCGCTTTTTATTATTGAATTTCAATATTTGGACTTTCATAGTCTTCCTGCATCCATTTGGCCAGCAATGTGACAGCATTTATTGTGGATGGCGAAGGAGAGATCGCATCCACATTCACGCATTAGCAGGATGACAACGACCTGGCGGAGCGACAAACACGCCATATTAACATTGCGAGAGATAAACGGAGCGGATGCTGCGTACTCTATGGCTTGTGGCTGGTGGCTGCATCTGTAGCTGGGTGGTACGCAATTAGATGCACTTGGCGCGCAGAGGTGTCTTTGACTCCTGGGTGATTTCGATAAAAGAATCGGGAATTCCTTACACACGTTTGGTTAAGCGAAGGCCAAGTTAGACTCGATCACAAGACAAATTCACAAGGTGTCTTTGACTCCTAGGCGATTCTATGAAATTATCCGAAATTCCTTATACACGTTTGGTTGAGTGATGGCCAAGTTAGACCCGATCACAAGGCAAATTCACCGCGAACACTAGGTGTCTTTGACTCCTATACGGGTCTATAAAAGTATCGGAAATCCTTACACATGTTTGGCTGAGTGATGGCCAAGTTAGACCCTATCACATGGCAAATTCACCACGAACAATAGGTGTCTTTGACTCCTAGACGATTCTGTGAAAGAATTTGAAATTTCTGACACACGTTAGTTTAAGCAATGGCCTAGTTAGACCCGATCACAAGGCAAATTCACAAGGTGTCTTTGACTCCTCGACGATTCTATGAAAGAATTTGAAATTCCTGACACACGTTAGGTTAAGCAATGGCCTAGTTAGACCCGATCACAAGGCAAATTCACAAGGTGTCTTTGACTCCTCGACAATTCTATGAAAGAATTTGAAATTCCTGACACACGTTTGGTTAAGAACTGATGATTTGGTTAAGGCCAGAGATGAAGCAAAATTAGGTTGATATTCCTAACGGGAAATTCTTTCACATGTGACATATAGATGTTATAGCCGGGTGAAGAAATTTGGAATAGGTTGACAAGCAAGAACTGATATCCATCAAAGTTTTCTCATCAACCAAATACGAACTTTATTGCATGCGAAAGAATCTACACAATACGTGGTTCAGCAAAACTAAGACGTCTTTAATTTTCATAACTCTCGCGATTGTTATCTTGCGGATACTTTTGCGGATTTTCCCAACAATTCCAAATTAACGCTCTTTAAATGACCGCCACCTCTTGTCCTCACCTCGTCATCTCGCGTAGCTCGTGGCCCCGCGTATTATTATTAATGCGGTGGCATTAATAACGCTGAATCCTAGCGGGCGGGGCGCGCTAATAAATTGTGGAGTGATTAGCGCTAAACGGACGGGACGCGCTGGTTGAGAATAGTACTGCGGTAAATAGCATAGAATAGATAATGTGGAGATCCGGAATGAATGTGGTTAAAATAAGCGTAATGATATGCATAGCAGATGAACGACGAAAGGAGTATCAGGAAGATATTGATTTCCACTGTCGAAGGGAAAAATTGGACTTTTGTAGTTTTGCTTACTAAATTTGCCCGGAGGGGTAGGTAGAGAGATAGACTGCCACTAAACTCTCTCTTGACACACGCTTCTTGCTTCATTCACATTCATGAATCTTCTCTTCGCAGGAAATATTGTTATTTATACTCTTGACACGACCCGACTCGAGTATTTGCTTCACTTGGCCTTGCCGTATCTTTCTCGGATGTCCCCGACTTCTTCTCCCGTTAACTTTCGTGTCATTCTCGTGGCCACTGCACATTCCATCTAAGCGTCTTGTTTAATGCGCTTTCTTCAACCTTACAGTATTTCCGTATCTCAACATATGTATTACGGTCATTCATGGTTTTATTACTAAACATACGCCTCAGGATATTATTTATTCACTTGTTTGTATTGGCATCTTTAATTAAGTTACCGGCAGAGAAAAAGCACGTCATTCCCATCATGCTTCTATGACCTAAAGATTTTAATTCGATCGTTAAGTTCCTTTCTTTCGTCTGTTGCGACTGTCCATAATATTTTGAGAAAATCTCTCAGAACGCCATAATACGACACTTCGACTTTTGGCATTGTCTTAACAGAAACATTCTAAGGCAAGTACTATTTACCACCGGATATTTTGATCTGGTAGTTGCCGCAACTGTTGAAAGACAGCCTCCATTGTATTTGCTACGTTGGATAAGAGATGTGATTATATTAATACATTAGTGAGTTTATTCAATTCATCACAATAAAACGCACTCGCTTCTATCTGACTGCTAACAGGTCATTAATATTCAACGCGTTGCGTGTTACACCAACTGTTCAAATGCACACAAATACCTTGCTAACTATTATTAATGACGATTTTATAATTGGCGCACTTGCTTAAAGCACTCTCTGTCCCACTTATTCTTAGAATCTAGGCTTTATTACCATCATCAGCAATAAATTAATATTTAAAATATCAGAATCGCAAAACTCTCTATATGAGAGCCAACATTGAGGCAATCGTGGCGTTGGATATTGCAGGCCCTGAACAATTGTCTTCATATTATTTGTGTAGGTTTTAAAGCCGTAAAGGTTTCAAAGGCAATGTAATCTTGTATTTGTAGCTCCTCGTAATATGACCCAAAATGTTAGCCCAAACTTATCTTACGGGATGTAGCTAATTGCGACAACTTTCTGACCATTCGATGAAGAACTTTTAAATCAACCTTAGCAATCCAAGATGTTTTGGAGACGCATCTATTTGTCCACGTTTATTTCTATAATAATTACCGGTGCATCGATCTTAGCTCGATTAATTGCTAGAGCTAATTTACTGCTCGATTTTGACTATGAGTATATGAAGATATATTATTACATTTATGATGCAATGACAGAAATAGCTATAATTTAAAAAATAATATCTGCAGTAATTAACGGGCTATACGGCGGTTCCCTTCAAAGGGCCTGTTCCTGGAACAGCTTATTGAAGTGGAGTATTTATACCATGCACTGGTGGCGAATCTCGGAGCCCATCGGTACCCGAGAAGCAAAACTGACGCGAAAGCTCTTGCCTTATTTATACCGCTTAGGAAGTGTGGAAATAATTCTTGATACTGGCGTTGCGATAAAAGATTGGTGAGTGGACGAGCTTCAGAAAAAGACACTCTTCCTTGACCGTGGTTCTTTTTGACTGTTACGTCAAAACCCTGCTGCTGAGTTTATTTGTTACTGCTCCAATCTGTAAAAAATACTGTTAAATTACAAAACTTTGTATAAATCGCAAGTGCATCCATCTGTTTTCGCATCTAGTTTGGAACTAACTCCTAGATACCTAGTTTAATCAACCTCGTGCAGAAACGAGCAATCCGTTTGATAGATCTACTATCTTACCGAATAGGTTGCAATATTTAGGACGTACATTTACCTTGATTCTACTGGTATTTATGTGAAAGAGTTTTTGACGAACGGTCGTTATAGGTCGTTCGTCAGGAGACACATTTATTTGTGGCATGAGAACGGTTAATTGCCATATCCAACTGATAGCAGTGGAAATACTACTTGAGTTGTGTTTCCTCCCTCCTACAACATGGGTTCATTAAGACCCTTGTTAACTGCTTCACTTTATTACACTCATCATCCCCATAGATAACATAAGCACAAAGGGTCCACCTGATTATTTTTATAATATGTTTCTTTCTGTTACTAATAATAATAATAATTGGATAATTTGTAGAGCGCCGTTTTTGTGAAAAATCACCTCAAGGGCGCTGTACAATTTATTTCCTAGGATCTACATTTGTTATTTAGACCAACTGTGCCAGCACGAGGTTCGTCATCCGTTCAGGCATGTGTCTGCCACCAATATAGCGCTGACATGTGTCTGCTGCCAATAAAGAGCGCCGACACAACATCCTCACATAGACAACAAACCTTGGCAGCACCGCTGTGACGCTCGACAAAGACAGAAGATGGAGACTCTGCTGCAAGAGTCCTAGGTAGCGAAGGAACTGTACCAGCTGCTGCAGGGAGAGAGACTACCTCGTCCACCAACTGTGCCAGCACGAGGCTCGTCATCCGCTCAGGCATGTGTCCGCCGCTAATATAGCGCTGACAAGTGTCTGCTGCCAATAAAGAGCGCCGACACAATATCCTCACATAGATAACAGACCTTGGCAGCACCGCTGTGCAAAATCACCTCATCCTAGTCTACCCTAGTCTCTCCAGTCACCTCCCAGCCTTTCATGCCACCTAGTGCATCCTCTCGACCCTTTCAGACTCCTTCCTGGCTCCAATACCTAAATAAAATCCAGCAAAAAAAATAAAAAAATAAAATTCTTTCTATTGTCGTGATCCGACGATTTCACACCTCTGTCTCAGACCCTTAGGGCTCGCTTATCGCAGGCTATCATAAGCAAAATCTTGAACCAAAGTCAAAGTGAAGTTTATGTGTGTCATCTGTAACAAAATACATAAACGTACTTAAAGATTCTATCCCTGCTGACAAACTACATAAGTAGTTTAGCGGGTTTAAATGTGAATAAAAAAAAAAAAAAAAAAAAAAAAAGTTATGTTAGTCTCCATAGATTAAAAAAAAAAAAATCTGAAATATATAGTCAAAATCATGTTCCACATTATATCAACACTCATTTCTGTCTCAACTCCTCCTATTAATCTGCTCGATAAACTAGGATTATGAATGACTTCTAAAAGAGAGAGTGTTAACGATCTTCAAACAGCATCCCAAACGCTGTCACCGTCTCCAATCCTTTCATCTCAAGTCCATTTCACCCGGTACACTAAACCCTCCGATAATGCGGTGATAACTCTTCGACCACCTCTGATATATTGACATATAAACGCGCCGCAGGCCACCCTGTTAGTTCAAAGGACTTCTTGGTACTGCTTTGGCCGGATGATTTTCCTTCTTTCATTTATTTGCAAGGGAAAATCGTAAAAATCGCCGCGCGGAACGGGCCTTTGGTATTTAGTATCGCCGGCAGTAAACATGAACGTGGATAATGGATTAGGGAGAGCTTTACATCTGGCACTCATTGTGCAGATAATGGGACACTTATTGCGCCATAAACAAGGAACTGGCCGAGGGACAATGTTCTGAAGAAGAGTTATTGCTCTTGGGACCACGCTGTCTTGCTGGCGGATTAATCTGGTGATTTGAAAATAAACTTTGCGGCCGTTGTTTTATATGAAACAATTAATCAAGCTTCTCGGAGAAAACCTCGTTGGAATCAAAGCTTATCGTTTAACTCTGCATTTTTTCAATAGCCTTGAATCTTTAATTAAAGCAATAAATTTATTGTAATAGTTTATTTTTAGAGCACCAAAAAGGGCATTTTACAAAGCTAGGAAAAAGATGGAAATGGGACAAAATTAATGTCCTACTAAAACTCTGGCAATATGAATCCATTGAATGTTAATTTTGGTGCTTTCTCCTTCTTCTGGTGCCTTCTCCTATCTGAAGTTGGCTATAATCAGAGCAAATTTCATCTCGAAGTTTGCAGCCTGGAACAACTCAGCAGAACGTGGTTACCAGTTTCGAAGTCACTTTTAGAGCTGATAGCAGACCCTTATCATTGGAATCCAGTTGTTATTATTCCCTTTTATGCTCTTCTTGAAATGGTTTTTCTTCTCTTGTATGTTAATCAAACCTTCTCCTTTTCCCAGGATTAACAAGGCCGGCCATGTACCCTTTTGCTGGTGGAGCCTACCCCTATCCGATGCTTGGTCCAGAGATGTCGCAAGTTGCAGCTTCTTGGTAAGTTTTATCACCATCTTTAATCATAAACACATTCGTACCAACTAAGATAATGATTTTTAGAATTAATATTAATCTATTTAAGAAAGCAATCACTCTGTGGCTTCACATTATACTTAAATAAAAAGTTACTTTGTTTTTAACGACTCTATTAAAATGCATACATTACTTACATTATTCTTATAAAAATGTAAAAAAAAATGTATAATATAGCTACTAAATAAAAAAAAAAAAATAAAAAAAAAAAAAAAAAAAAATAAAAAACTTCAACTAGTTTCATCTAGGTTCATTTATAATAATGAAGAAGTCCTAAAGAAGAATAGAAAATAACCGAAACTAGTTTACGTAATGTATAAATTACAATAAAATAGTTTAAAACAAAGCATCTTTTTATTTAGTTGTAATATTAACTTGTTGGTTATCTGTCTGGATCTTTCAATTACAGTAGAAAATTAAATTATTTAAAGCAGGTCCTAAAGGAGATCCTCGTGGTACTCTACGGGCGGAAATACACCTACATATTAAATTACATAATGATATACACTGTTTTTCGGAAGGCGATACAGCTGCCGCCCATACTAATAAGTAGAGCTTATAATGTCCTGTTACCTATATCGTAATAATATGAAAAACCTATTTGTTTTTATTCAAAACAATTTTACTAAATTATTATCATAAAATTTAACATGTGATTGTTTTTATTTTCTTTGCCCAATCGTGGAAATTATTAATGTACATGAAATATGCTGGAGTACATTTTTTATTTCGTTTTGTTCCTTAATTGGGCAGGTGTATATTTGAAATTGCCTCTTTCGCATGATAATTTTTTTCATCAAGAGGTCGTTTTTATTTATTTTTTAAATAATTGTCTGTACCCTAAAGAATGTCAGTATTATCAGTGTGATATACTTAAAAGATGTTTTAAAGATCGTTACTTTAAGCTTTCGGCATAAAAGTTTACATTTTGCAGTCGAGAAGTTCACCAGTAAATTCGTAGAGGCTTTGAAATATATGCTGTTAGAGAAATATATGCTGTTAGTTTTACTCTTGGGAGAAGTAATGTTTTTTCTACAGACCGGTAGAATTTGAATTGTTTAAGTAAAGTTAATTTATCCTTTTTGTGAAATTGCTAAAAAAATTAAAAAGGAAATTTTTAAATTCAGAATACGGGGTTAAGTAATTTTCTCTATGTCAACTAAATTTTTTGGTAATTTTTAAACTTTGCACAATTAAGTCAGTAAGAAATGTGTCTATTTTGTAGAAATTCAGAATGAGGGGTTTTAAGTAATTTTCTCGATGTCAAGTAACTTTTCTTTGTAATTTTTAAACGTTGCATAATTAAGTCAGTTATAATAGTAAGTACATACGAGTATATATCGTTAGAAATTCAGAAGCCGGGATTTAAAGTAATTTTCTTGACGTCAAGTAACTTTTTTTTGGAATTTTTAAACGTTGAATAATTAAGTCGGAAATAATTTTATGTACATGTCAGTAGAAATTCAGAATGCGGGGTTTTAAGTAATTTTCTTGACGTCAAGTAACTTTTTTGGTAATTTTTAAACGTTGCATAATTAAGTCAGTGATAATATTAAGTACATACGAGTATATATCGTTAGAAATTCAGAAGCCGGGATTTAAAGTAATTTTCTTGACGTCAAGTAACTTTTTTGGTAATTTTTAAACGTTGCATAATTAAGTCAGTGATAATTTTAAATGACCCAGTTCTTGATCACTTGATCTTAAAAATGGCATAATACATCTTCCAATTCGCTAATCATTCTGTTTTCTCAATGCAAACTCCATCATTAGTCTTCATCTCAGTACCACTCCAATTTATCCAGTGAAATAATAATTATGGTCGCTTTTAATTGCCGGAGTCACACTCCAAACGCAGCCGCCTGCATTGGCCGCCCTGCTCCACGATGGGAATGTACTTCAATGGAGTTTTTTTTTCTCAAAAGCGACTGGGCCTCTTTGATGAACACCAGACCAAACAAAAGACCTTTTCTTTAATTGAAATTTTTGACTATGAAAGGATATGTTAAATGAAATAGTTTTTTTAACGTTTTGTTTCCTTGTTTCTTCCGTCCTGTGTTCTGTGTTATTCTCCGTATTTTTCAAACAAGTGTAGTTTTGTTTTTGTTTTTAACAGCCATTTTCATGTCATCGTTTTTTTACTGCTATTTACGTATTTTAAATAGTTTTCGTTTAGTTTCGTTATTTCTTGTGCCCCATTATCCGTGCGTACTGCATACTATTTTTCATATTTTTTTAATTTTCTACAATTCTCTTGAAACTGTTTTGCAGAGTATTTCACTACACAGCGCCCTTGAGGTGTTTTTGCACAAAAACGGCGCTATACAAGTCATCCTAGTATTATTATTATTATTATTATAGTTAAATATATATTTTTTAGTTCGGTCACCGTATTAAAGCGAAATCGGAATGTGGCTTGGAAATTTAAACTATTTATAAATATACATCGGTTTCTAAAATTTGTAACCATGTATTTAGGCGAAACAGCTGTATTCCCCAAAATTACTCAACCTAGCTGAATTTTGGCGAAACCGTTGTATTCCCAAAAATTACTCAATCTAGCTGAATTTTGGCGAAACCGCTGTATTCCCAAAAATTACTCAATCTAGCTGAATTTTGGCGAAACCGCTGTATTCCCAAAAATTACTCAATCTAGCTGAATTTTGGCGAAACCGCTGTATTCCCAAAAATTTTCAATCTAGCTGAATTTTGGCGAAACCGCTGTATTCCCAAAAATTACTCAATCTAGCTGAATTTTGGCGAAACCGCTGTATTCCCAAAAATTACTCAATCTAGCTGAATTTTGGCGAAACCGCTGTATTCCCAAAAATTTTCAATCTAGCTGAATTTTGGCGAAACCGCTGTATTCCCAAAAATTACTCAATCTAGCTGAATTTTGGCGAAACCGCTGTATTCCCAAAAATTACTCAATCTAGCTGAATTTTGGCGAAACCGCTGTATTCCCAAAAATTACTCAATCTAGCTGAATTTTGATACATAGAAATTGGTGTCTTTTAAGTAATATATTTATCTATAAAATTTTCTTAAGAAGCTGAACGGTGAGCTCAGGGATCGTGAAATTTGTACAGGCGAACTATTTTCATCTCAAAATATCATTTATATCATCTGTTATGGAACATTGAATATATTTAAATTTTTCAATAAGACGGAACTGGGCCAAAGCCGCCTAATTAATTCCAGTCATTTTTTAAGTTTTATCTTTTCATTTAGGTAGTTTTTTAATGTAATTTCGTTCGCTTCCTCATTTGCCTTCCATACTCCGCACTAGACGACGCGCGCACTGAGAATGCATCCTTTTAATTAGAGTGACAATTTGTTATATTCTACATAACAGTTGGTCACACTCTGATCGACGCGGCCTTTCGTCCTTCGTCCTCCGTGCGATTAGAATGTGACCGCGTCGTACAAATTAATATTATAATCCGCATCACATTCTAAGCGAGCCTGGGATACGCAGTCTGGCAGCGGTGCGCGCTCTGACTGTGAGCGTTAATTAGAAGTTAGTTTTCACATTCGCAGTGCAGGCCGGGCGGCGATCGTATGGGGCGAGCGATTGGAGTGTGAGGGAGGAACACTAATTGGAGACGGCAATTAGAAAAATTGAAGGAACGCGGCCATTATTGGTATTGGGAGAAAATCACAACTGAAAGCGCTAGGAAGCGTTTTCTCAAAATAATTGTTCAAAGTATTTTTTTTTGTAATAATATTTATTTCAATTATTGCTACGTACCTATGACTAATGTTCGTCTGCTGGAAATTTGGTTAATTAGTAAATTACAAGAGTAACTTCTGAGTGGGGCGATAGAGTCGTATCGTTTTGCACGATTTCTGAAAACCTTTGACTAAAACTCTTGCCTTCTCAGTGAGTTTTTATCCATATTGATTAGTTGCTTGACTTATTTACAGTTTGAACCGTATGTGACTCACTTTCTCATTTCGATTTATTCCATCCATGCATTAATTAAAAATCAAATTTATTTTTTTATTTGAAAAAAAAATATGTTTTCAATATTTTTTCCCCATTCATTTTTTTTTTTCATAGCATAATATTATGTTTTCCATACAAATAATTCAACTTTTTCACCCAAAACGTTGGAAATACAAAAAAAAAACTGATTTTTTACTTCTACTTCATGAAGTTTCACCTCCCGAAGTTAGCGTACTTTACCCCTGGACATCCTGTATATAATTTTATTTTGTCGAGAATTTCAGGGTGGCTACCATAAAATGCGAAATAGATTTTCAAAAGTAACTAAAATTTTAAAGGAACTAAATTGGCTAACAGTGCAACAGACACTGACCTTGAACGCGTTGATATTTATACATAAAATAATAAACTACGTTTTACCAAAACACTTTTGAATCATAATAACAACAAGAAAATTCTTAACATCACACAAGAAAGTGCAATAAAATGCGGATACCAAAAAAGGACATAGCCAATACACAAAACAGTTTACTATACAAAGGAATGTAATATTATAATTCGCTGCCAGAAACTATAAAGTCTGAACCAATTGATAGATTCAAGCTGAATTGTAGGAGCCATAATAATCAAAAGAAAATCTAATCTATCTATTACCAATAATCCGTTTTTTGAATTGGAATATTAAGTTTAGATTTAATAAATCTAAGTAATTTGTGCTGTATCCTTTCTATATTATTTTGTTTTGTTGTTTATTGTTTCGCAGTCCTCTGTATCAACATATCCCCTGACAAATAATAGCTTTACACCTAGTTGCCAGTTATAAATAATGTTTGCCTCATTATCCACTCTGCGCGCACCGAGCGGACGGAATAAGAAGTTATTAGGGACCGTCTGCAGGGTTTAATTGGACGAAGCGCGCTCAGAATGAGTTTCCACAGTCGTCTTCTGATCCTACCGTTTCCACAGTCGCCTGGAGTCGGGCGGGGCTAGTTGAACCAGGGGGCTAGTTGAATCACGGGCCTTGATAAACCGTTTGTCGCCACCTAACATTCTGTGTGAGTTTCTCCCGCAGCCAAGTGGGGGAGTAGGTAGTGCCCAAAATTACTATCGTCCTTATATTAGCTTAAATACTTGACGTATCATTTTAGTATTTTACGTATTCCTGCGCAAATACGTAAGTTACCATTAATAATTTATTTTTATTTATTTATTTATTCCTTTAGATTTACACACAGTACAATATGATACAAGATATAATTAAAATATTTTTAGTGATTATAGATTATTGTACCTTATCAGGTCGAAATTATTGGTTCCTAACTAGGCAAATTGCCCGTTCCAAGGAACCAAAAATATGTGAAAGTAAGTGTGTGATTTGTCTATGTCTATAATATATCTCATTAATGATTTAATTTGTGATGTTTGAACGTTACAAACTTATGATAGAGTCGAATTTGAGCTGTTGTGTATGGTTGTGCGGAAATCTTTCGTACGCAATTGTGCGGGGGGTTGCGGTAATGCGGATGCGATATAGACTAAGACAAATAAAAACGAATTGAATTGCCTTAGTGTTTTGCAAGAGGAAAATGAGTAGGAAAGGCCAAAAGACTTACCCTGGTCTCGTTCTCCTTAAGCCGCTGGTTCTGTTCTCTTATCAGTTTGCATACAATTAACATTAACACTTAACACAAAACAAAACAAGACAGTGAAATTCACTGCGGCGGGTAAAAACGTTTCACTGGACGATGTGTGCTCCAAAATAGTCACGGCCGAGTTCAACATATGCGGGTTTCAATATAAGACGAAATGTTCGCGGGTAAGATGCAACGATAACAACTGATAACAATACTCCTTGTCTCTGGGCCCGGATCAAGGAAAGGGGACAAGGGGCAAAGGGGGGTGAAGGGTACACATTTAAGGCTATTCAATTTTAAACCTCACGCGCAACTATCCCCCCCGCCTTGAAAGGGTGCGAAATCACCCCTTTTAAACCGCATTGTCATGGCATTTATCATATAAACAAATTAACATAACCTACAGTTATCCTAAATTTCCTAACCTACATTGACTAAACCTAATGCTACTAGACTACTATTGAGTTGGCAAAGGGTATAGCCGTATTACTGGGCGAATATAAGATCCCAGCACTGTTCTGACACGAGCAACACGAATTACTCCATCTTTTGCGGGGAAAACTTCATCAATAATAGCTAACGGCCAATGTAATGGTGGGGCGTTTTCAGTTCCCACTATTACTACTAAGCCGACCTTTACTGGATTAGTAGGAGTATTCCATTTTGGACGTACTTGCAAAGTATGCAAGTAATCTAATCTCCATCGCTTCCAGAATGATTGAATTAATTTATCGAGTAAATCATGACGCGATAGAAGGTTCAAATTATCCTTCTCGATTTCTATGGCGGGCAGGTGTTTTAAGGGAGTTGTCGTTAAGAAGTGAGCTGGCGTTAACGCAAGGGGCTCGGAGGGGTCTGAAGAGAGCGTTTTACACAATGGCCTCGTATTCAGAATGGTTTCTACTTGTGCAAGTACTGTAGTTGCCTCTTCAAACGATAGAATCTGATCTCCTATTACCCGAAAAAGATGAGTCTTCATACTTTTAATATTGGATTCCCAATTTCCTCCAAAGTGGGGTGCTATTGGCGCATTCAAATGCCAGCTTATTCTATTATTGGCCAAAATACTTGCGAATTCTTCACCAAAATGTGAAGATGACGAAAATGCGTGCAATTCATTCAATTTTCTCTTGGCTCCTACAAAGTTAGTTCCGTTGTCTGAGTATAAATTTGACACAGGACCACGCCTAGAAAGAAATCGTTTGAATGCGTTCAGAAAACATTCGGTGCTCAAACTTGATGCCAATTCAAGGTGTATAGCTCTTGTTGTCAAACACACAAATAAACAAATATACGCCTTTTGAGAACGAATTCCACGTCCGCGTGATACAGTTACCCTTAAAGGCCCGGCAAAGTCTATACCCACATGCGTAAATGGTTTTATAGACTGAATGACACGACAATCTCTATGATCCGCCATTAAAGGTGCAATTGTTTTAGGGCGTAGCCGAAAACACGAATTGCATTTATGTACTCGATTTCGAATTAAACTACGGGCTGACAGTATCCAATATTTTTGCCTCAAAATAGACATTAATAATGCGGGACCCGAGTGACAATGAATTTTATGATAATGATCAACCAACAAATTTAAAACGTGATCCTTTCGCGGGAGAACTATGGGGTGCTTTTGATCATAATTTAAATCCGAATTAACTAAACGACCTCCCAACCTTATGATTCCGTCATTCAAGAACGGTCTCAAACGTTGAAATACGGGTTTACACGTCTTTCCTTGTTGTAGATTTATCAATTCCCCGGGAAAGTACGCTCGTTGTATTTCGCGCAATATTTTAAGCTCAACGAACTCTAAATCTGACCCACTTATATATTTTCGATATGGCAACACCTTAAGAAAACGAAATACGTAAACCAAACATCGTAATAATTTATTCCACGAGGAAAAGCGCTTTGACAGGGTTAGAATATCATATTCTTCTAGACCAGAAGTCATTACTAACGAAATAGACTTCTGTTCGGGTAGTTCTGTCACCATAGTAACATCAAATGTGGTAATAGGCCACCGATCAGGCCTAAATTTCATCCACGGTGGGCCATGAAACCATAGCGGGTGATCTAAAATTTGATTGGGGGTAAGCCCTCGTGACAGACAATCAGCGGGATTATCTGTGCCTGCGATATGATTAAAACAGGTAGCTGATAATTCAGATTGAATTTTAGCAACTCTATTAGCCACGAATGTCCCCCAACGGTGCGGAGAAGACTGAATCCAACAAAGTGCTACAGTGGAATCAGTAAATGCGTATATATTTTCAATTTTCAAGCGTTTTTCTAAGGTTTCTATTACGTTATGCATTAATTTTGCAAGTATTAATGCAGCGCAAAGTTCTAATCGTGCGAGAGAAACAATTTTCACAGGAGAAACCTTCGATTTTGCACAAGCAACATGTACTGAAATTGCTTCATGATTTTGGACATGGAAATACACTATACCTCCATATGCCTTTTCGCTGGCATCTGCGAAACCAACAATGGTTACGATGCTACTGGACGTGATGCCAGTATGACGCGGAATTTGTATTCTATTCAGTGAGGAAAGTTCCTCACAGAATTGCGTCCATATCCTTACAATATCGTCGGGAGGCTCATCATCCCAATCGCATTTGTGTAGCCACAATTGTTTAATTAAAAGCTTGGCATATAAAACGACAGGCGCGATGAAGCCCATAATATCCCATATTTTTGCGACACAAGACAATATATTTCGTTTTGTACAACCTGTTTTAGGTGTAGAAGTGACGAACGAGAATAAATCGGAATTTGGTGACCAGTATAAGCCCAATATTTTATGCATGCTTACTTCATCAAATTCCTTTATCGCTGATAAGCGATGCGAATCTGGAATAGATTCCAGAACATTTTGCGAATTGCTGGTCCACTTGACAAGGTCAAATTGGCCAGTCTTCAATAATGCGATTAACTGAGAGGACGTTTCCTTTGCACCCTCTTCAGTTTCCATACTATATACAAAATCATCCATATATAAAAATTCTTCAATAATTTTCTTAGCCTCAGGAAAAGCTTCTCCTTCATCGGAGGCCAATTGCCTGATAGTGCGTAAAGCTTGAAATGGGCTGGATGTAAGACCAAAACAAACGCGGTTAAACTCATAAGTTTTAATATCTTCGCTGGGCGAGAAGCGATACAAGATTCGTTGATATCTCCGATCACTATCTTTCACTCCTATACACAAAAACATTTTGCGTATATCAGCTGAGAGAGCTATTGGGAATACACGAAAATTCATAATTATATTAAATAAATTTCCCTGTAAATTTTCCCCACTATATAACATATTATTCAATGACACGGAAGTGCTTGTTTTTGCGCTAGCGTCCAGGACTATTCTCAAACTGGTCGTGATTTTATCCTCTCGTACAACTCCATGGTGCGGAATTATGTATGAAGGCATCTCATTTCCTTCATTTGAAGTGCTGAGAGTCAAATAATCCTTCTCTAAATATTCATTGATAATATTATTATAAGCTTCTCTTAATTTTGGAGAGGCTTCCAATTTACGTTCAAGGCATAAAAAACGTTTCTTTGCCATTGCAAATGAATCCCCAAGGGTTGAAACATCCCCTTTAAATGGCAAAGTTACTATATATCTTCCATTTTCAGGATCTCTTGTGGTTGTTCTTTGATATATTTCCTCACATTCACGATCTTCAGGACTTTTAATAGACGGTACGTTTACCTCTTCTAATTCCCAAAATCTTTTGAGACAAATATCATCTGGTTCTTCTAGCATGGCACAACAAGATACGCTAACATTATCCTCAACCCGAGTTGGTGCTGATCCCAAAATAACGTATCCTAGAACTGTTTCTAAAGCATGCAGATTATACCTCTGAAAAGGGTCTTGAACCCTTTTTGACAACAGGAGATGCGGGAAGAGCTGGGCTCCTAGCAACATGTCAATTTCTCCTGGTTCTCCATATGACTCATCCGCCAACGGTAAGTCATTCAAATATGACAATGAAGGTACATCAACTTTGGCGGTAGGTAAGCGCTCTGTAACTTTATTCACAATCAATGAAGTAATGTTATAATTTATTGATCGATTGAAACGAGAGTAAATTTCGGTCTGTATGGAGCCTGTAATGGGCTTAGACGATCCTCCAATACCCTTAACGGTGGAACAAGACGGGCGTTGATATTCAAAAAATCCTAATTTTCTACAACAATCCCGAGTAATAAAATTGCTCTGAGATGCGCTGTCCAATAAACACCTAACGAGATGTTCATTTCCCTGTGCGTCTATTATTCCCACTCGTGCGGTAGCCAGCAATACAGTACAATGAGTCTTTAGACTATGAGATCGAACAGTTGAAAAAGTACACAAAGCTACATCAGAATTGGAGCAGCCCGGTTTTGGATCATTCAATTGATCAGCTTTCTGGTTTTCAATTCTTTGGGCATTTTGAGAGTCTGACTGCCCCTTGTGTGATGCACCCTGTTCTTCAAAATGTAACATTGTATGATGAAACTTGTCATTACACTTATGACAATTTTGATTTGAATTGCAAGTCCTAGCCTTATGTCTATCACTAAGGCACCTAAAACAGAATCCCTTGCTTTTGATAAAATTGAACCGTTCCCTTACAGTCAATTTTTTAAATTCTGAACATTTAAACAAATTTCCATGCGATAGATTATTGCAAAGTAAACATTTAATAGGCTGACGATTTTCCTCACTACCAGCACTCATATAGGCTTGCGTCGATCTTTGTGACCGTTTTAACGTTTCACTTTTATTTTCCCCCGATTTCCTTGAAGAACCGGTTCTTTGCAAGATCTTAACTTGTTCACGCACAAATTTCACCAAGTCTTCAAACGAGGGGAATTCATTTTCCCGATTGTATGTTTCGAATCCTTTCACCGAGTCCATATCAAGTTTTTTCAATGCAATGTGTAAGAAAATAAAGTCACACAAATTATCTAAATTTACATTTTTAACGGCTGCCACAGCTGACGCAAAATGATCAATGAAGGATTCCAGATTATTAATATTTGCAACAGCAAAGGATTTAAAATCCAAAATTTGATCGATGTATGCAGAAGATATTACTCTTTTGTCGTTATATTTATCGATCAACGAGTTAAAAATAATTTCGTAATTTTCCGGCGATAAAATGATCCCGGCGAACGTTGATTTAACACGGTTACTAATTTTTCCCAACAAATAATATAACTTTTCTGAATTCGAAAGTGTATCGTTATTGTGTACGGTGTTAATAAAACTTGAATAAAATATGGGCCAATTTTTTATTTCCCCATCGAAATATGCCAATTCAATCGGTGGGAGTTTTACACTACATTTTTTCTGTTTACTAACCACCCGCGAAGTGTTTTCCCGATTTAATGATATTTTTCTTTTGATATGTCCGTACATATCGTCGAACTTGAACCATCTTTCAAAATCAGGTTCAAAGTTTGAATCGATTTCCAAATTTAATATATTTATTTGTTGAGATATGTCCTCATACTTACTTCTAGTCAAGTCTAGAGTTTCAACTAACGAAAGAAACTCCTCTAGAATACTCAAGTCGGAAATTTTATTTGATAATTCAAATAACTTAGTAAGACGTGCATCTAACGCATCTCGCTGAGCCGTCAGTAATCTCAACTTTTTTTCTTTAGTGGCCATTATGTATTTAGCAATAAATAATTAACCCAAATAATTAATTATAATTTAAATAACGCTATAATTTAATTAACGCTAGCGTAATTGATCAAAGTAAACAATTCTTCTAAGTGTTTCCAAATTAAACTCAATAACAACTGAATTATTATTTTTGTTTACTAACTATTATTAGCGGTCGTTAATACATACCTACGTACTTAACGCTAGCGAAGTATGTACTCGTATTATTAGAATTCAGTATTGAATACAAGTACCTACTTACACAATACGATTCCTTGCGTTAAACCAGGTACCTACATACACGATTAAATTATTGTCAACCTATAATTTGCCACGAGGAATTAAATGTAATTCGTTTTTAATATAACTATTTGACGGACTAAATTTTAACCCATTTATAATGCAAATGCCATGATTTTGGTACAAATAATGATTATAGATTGCAATTGCGAACGAAAGTAATGCAATATAACCCGGTTCGAAATTGGACCAATTTGATGGTTGTGCGGAAATCTTTCGTACGCAATTGTGCGGGGGGTTGCGGTAATGCGGATGCGATATAGACTAAGACAAATAAAAACGAATTGAATTGCCTTAGTGTTTTGCAAGAGGAAAATGAGTAGGAAAGGCCAAAAGACTTACCCTGGTCTCGTTCTCCTTAAGCCGCTGGTTCTGTTCTCTTATCAGTTTGCATACAATTAACATTAACACTTAACACAAAACAAAACAAGACAGTGAAATTCACTGCGGCGGGTAAAAACGTTTCACTGGACGATGTGTGCTCCAAAATAGTCACGGCCGAGTTCAACATATGCGGGTTTCAATATAAGACGAAATGTTCGCGGGTAAGATGCAACGATAACAACTGATAACAATACTCCTTGTCTCTGGGCCCGGATCAAGGAAAGGGGACAAGGGGCAAAGGGGGGTGAAGGGTACACATTTAAGGCTATTCAATTTTAAACCTCACGCGCAACTAGTGTATGTTTCAATTGTGTATGAGCAATAATTAGAATAATGGAAGATATATATAGCGTGTGATTAGGATTAGTCTATGTCTATACTATGTCTATTTATTATGTGACGTTTTTTAACATTATTTCAGATTCTCCTCTACCCAGTCCAATCAACCATTTAGTTATTATTGGGCCTATGTAGGAAATATTACAAGTTTTTATATTTAATTCAGAGGGGATTTTGTTGTACAGTTTAGGTCCCAAGTATGTGTGTGTCTTTTGATACTTTGCCGTATTGCTCGTTGGGATCATAATGTTATTTCTGGTGTGGCTTCTTGTGATATGTTTATGGTCAACTTTATTTATATTGTCTAGATTGACTGAATTATTGGGATTTCTATAGTTTAAAAGCCCATAAGACAGAAAAATGCATGTGTTCGTCGGAAGACCCACTTGGTTACAGACGTTTTGTTTGGCATCTTGAACTGTCAAGAGTTAAAAAAGACGCTATCGACAAAGGAATCAATTTAAGTTATCTTTATGTTAAATTGGTGATTATTTTAACATTACATACATATTGCGGTGTATGAGTTATTTGATGAAATTTGTAAGATGACATGCGTGGGGTTGATTGCGCCAAAAGATCAACTCTGTCGAATACAAATTAGATATATCTAATGTGAATATTTAATAAAATGGTTGGCAAAGATCGGAAGACCGCAATTTTAAAAAGAAAACCAACCAAAAAAATAAATCATTAGTTTGAATGAATTAATTTGGTTGATGTATTTTTATATTGAATTTCATTGCAAACGCTAGAAAATGAAACAATCTTAACTCCTCGTGCTAATTTGTTCGGTTTTGGGAATAAACAGCTATTACCCGTATAGTCAATTTGTTCGCTTTTAGGTATAGCTCATACGGTATGTTAGAAATATGAACTAATCGGTGTTAGAAAGAGAAAAAACCAAGTTTTATATTCAAATAACTACAGAAGGATTCAAATGTTCACCTCTATGAAACCAAAGGTTCCGAACGTAATTGGGGAAAAATGTATGATTTTTATTAATGAAATAAATGAAACGACGAAAAGTGAGGCAACAAAAAATATTTATAATATATTTGTCTAAAAAATGTATATTTTTTCGTGTTTCGTAATTTTTAGTTCAGTGTTTAGACAAAAAATAAACCCTTTCACGTATGCCTCCAAATTTTGTATTTAGAAAAAATTGTTTATTTTCAACAGTAAAATTTGAAAGCGTATTTAACCTCCTTTTAAAAACACTTTTTAATTTTGGGATACGTTAAAAAATATTCCATTTATTCGAATTTTATTGCAATGTGGAAAAACACACAAATTCTCCGTCCCTGTTACAGTGTATCTAACGGTCAATATGCCAGATGCCCGAGGGCTTTCCAATATTCTATGGTTAATTTTACAAAATCATGTTCAACTAGCCCCACTCTACCCTACTGCTCCTACCTCATCTCTCAGTACTAAATTATCATCTCTACATTCTCTCTAATGATATTACATTTAATCAGTGCTCTGATTATATCGCGACAACTTCCCAGTGGTAGTGGTCTGTCTGTCTGTCTGTCTGTCTGTCTGTCTGTCTGGTGGTGTTGAAATATTTTGTACAAGTAGTGTTACTGGCAGTAAATGTAATTTTAACTAGAGGAGGGATGTTTACATTTTGATTTATGATGCTTTGAATTATTTGTGTTTTTAATGTTAACGCGGGTCAATGTTGTTGTGGGTTTAATGTTAAAAGTCGCGGGTTCAAATCCCGGCGTGCGCAAGTAAATTTAATTTGATTAATTTGTACTGTTACACAATTTATTCATTAATAATAATATGTAGTATGCTTGCGGACGTTCAAGGTGGAAGATACTCTCAGCATCGCCCTGGTGTAAGACCACCATTCCGATTTGAAACATTGCTTGAAATGGCTTCAGCCGTTTTGCTGACCAGATCTAAATGGCCAGGTACTACCCTACCTACATTCCTCTTTCCCATCTCCTTCCCCTCCCCACTATCTTCAGTCTCACAACGTACCCCAATTGGAGATGTCATAGTCTCACTGGCTCCAGACGGTTGGGGGCAGTTGGGACTCTTGGCGGTTCACATTTAAAAAAAGGACGGTTATTTATTTGATCTCTCGAGTTTTGAACCCCCAACCTCTACACCCAGAGTCATTAAGTTTACATACTGTCTTGATTTTAGATAACCAAGATAGACGCAGAGTTGAAAAAGTAATAGAAAAAAATCAGGAATAATTATAAAAAACGCATCTGGTTCTGTTTTTTTAACATCTTATAGGTGTGATAAACATCTGTATTTCTTTAAATGATATTTAACTTAGATGTAGAGAGATTTTTGCTCTATTTTAAGTAAGTTGTTTTATTCAATATTTATTTTTTTCTAATTTCACGCCCGGCTGGGATTTTACATGTATTTTTTTATTTATTACAAAGAACAGCTAAATAAGCACAACAAAATCTAAGCAAGATCAAAAAAAAGCAAAGCAAAATCAAAAAAAAAAAATAGAAGCAAAATAAACAACAACCTCTAAAGCAAAAACAGTCAAAAACGAAATATGTTCAAAACAATCGCTTACGTCTAATTATATTTATTTAATATTTGTATTTTTTTACAATAAATATATAATGTTTTCATGCACAGTGTTTATAAAGGAAAATAATAATAGCATTTCCTTTCATTATAATAGTTTTTTTATTGGTGCCCTTTTTTACTCATTTAAAGTACGCTCTAGCGTGTTTAAATCGCACTTTATGGAACGCGCGTTTTTTTAAAGTTACCATGGCAACATCAACAAATCAACAAAATGTGAAGTCTAAATGTCAACTTTTAACTATAAATCCAACTATTAATCTTATGTGACAGATTGCAAATTAATGTTTGTGTTTTTCATTTCCATGACAACAAGATATTGTGATGTCACATCACGAATTCATTAATAGTTCTTATTTCCAAATTTTTAATAATAATATCAATATTTATGTTTTCAAAGTGTACCAATAAAAAAAAAATAGCGTAAAGTATTCGTGGATAACTGGTCTTTAAAACACTTGCTTTATTTCGAGCACTCGGCTACGCCGTCGTGCTTGAAAAATCGCGCGTGTTTTAAAGACCTGTTTATCCACTTATACTTTAATATACTATTTTTTTAATATTATCGCGCTCACTTGTATCATTCTTATTTAAATATCCCCATTTTAAACCATCGTTCTCTTCTTTTCGAATGTTTGTAACTGTATTTAATTATTTTTTTAATATTTGTTTCAGGCACACACCATCGATGTACCCCATCTCGTCAGCTGCGAGCGGCTTCAGGAGTCCCTACCCCACTTCTCTTCCCATCACTAGCTCTAGTCTTACCAGGTGAGCACCCCTCTCCTAACACACTACCACTGTAACTCTATCACTAAAATTATAAAACATTCTCGTAACAATTACAACTTTGGAAGATTCTGAATAGGTTTCTGATGTACACGTTTAACACGAATGATTTTTGTACCTACAATAAAAAGCTTGATTGATAAGTACTACGTATGTTACGTACGACGCTGGTAGTTCGAAATACAAACTCTGATGTGTAATGGATGGTTTACACGATGTTTTTTTTCATACCGATCCCCATATTGAAACAATATCGGGACTCTTATGAAAAATCTTAGATTTACAGGATCGTATGTTACGTACGACACTGGTAGTTCGCAATACAAACTCTGATGTGTAATGGATGTTTTACACGATGTTTTTTTTCATACCGATCCCCATATTGAAACACTATCGGGACTCTTATGAAAAATCTTAGATTTACAGCATTATTATTATTTTTATATTCTGACACTTTCAAGAAATCGTATTAAATAGCGAAGGTATTAAATCTAATCGATAATAAATTTACCGTCGCCGTTGTCATAAAAATACACCGAACTATAATACATGTTCACAATCAGTAATAAACGCATATTATTGCCTTTTTGAATCAATATTTTAAATTTAAAACGAAATAAACATCACATAGTATAATTACGTAAAGTAGACGACAGATATGTCAAATAATGTCCTCCATCTTAAACCGATAATAGAACACGTATTTTATTCATCATTCATCGTGTATCCACATTGTGGTAAGACGGCTCATATGGAAACTTGACGAAAAATAGCATCGTGTACATCGCTCATTAGGCATGGAAATAAGGAAGTAGACTGATTTGTGTAGAAATGAGATCACTAAGACGCGTGGGTGTTAAACCATGTAGACCGTATAACGAGTGAGGAGATGGAGATGAAATCCTGTGTATGAAGGAAGAAAAGGTCGTAATCGCCCCAGGAAAAGTCAGAATAATATCAGAGTATGTAGACGTCCATATATGAATGTGAATTAAGCAAAGCGGATTCCCTAACATAGACTTTTGTTTATTTTCATACTCTTATTTCTATGGCATTAAGGACACATTACAACACATATAACATATTCTTTATAGTATTTAGGCATAACCAACGATAAGCAGCAATGCTTTTAGCTTCTTTTAACATCTGTTGGTAGTTTATTAAAAATCTTAAATCCTTTAAAATAAGGATTATTTTGGATTTGCGACAAATTCGTTTTTGTAAGTCTAAAATCTCCACAGGTTGTCATGGGTTAGCCGCGTATTGCGAAATTAAAATCTCCACAGGTTGTCATGGGTTAGCCGCGTATTGCGAAATTAAAATTTACATTCTTGAACATGTATTTCGGGAGCATCTTATTTTTTAGCGTATTGTCAATTATACACTCTCTCACACTTAACATGCCTAGTTGTTTCTGCATAATAATTATCTCAGAATACCTACTACAATTCAATACTGCTCGCATGCCTCTATTTTGAATTATTTGCAATTTCTTTATCTGTTTTTGGCTGCACAAGAAAATGACACTAGAGCAGTAATTTAAATGAGATGCTACTATACTATTAAAAACTAAAAAAAAATTATATTAGCGACAAAACATTGTAAATACGAAATATTATGGTGAATTTAAGTATAGTAATTTATTAGTCCTCCTCACTAAGGATCTAAACTTATTTAATTATATTTGTCTTCTATGTCGTTTTTAGTGTTTTTTGTTATTATTTATTTATTTATTATTATTTATTCATTTATTTAACGCCCAGAGAGCTTTTCCATGTAGGTGGTACAATTTTAGTGACAGTTTTGAAACATGAGAAAGAAATATTAAAAAAAAGAACATAAATTAAAAAATACCTCAATTTGAATGGCTTACAAAAATATAACTTCCATTTAGGAATAGTGTTTAAATAAGTCTTTTACGTAATCCACAAAATTCGCAAAGTTAATATTAAATATATCGACATCACCTAAGTATTGGTTTCCCATAGTGTGAAACCGTTGTATTGGGGAGTTCGCAATGTAATTGCGCTTATGTGTGTTGCAGTGGAATAGTGTATTTTGTCGTGTTGTTATTGTAGGTATTCGTAAGTTTATAAGTTGCAGAAGTTCGCAACAGTCGAATTTAGAGTTTAGAATCTTGAATAAAAAAAATTAACTCGTTTATTTTACGCCTGTCTTCCAATGTGTGTATTTTTAAAGTATTTAATAAAAAATGATATTGTAATTCTTCTAGTGGGATATTTAATTTAAAATTTGTTGTTTTTTTATTGATCTCTTTCAAAAAAAAATGTTTTTGATACACAAAAAAATAATAAAAGAGGAAGTTCTGGGAAGTAAAATGGTATGAGGAGTCGGTAGGAATGTAAGGGTCAGTAGTGACGAACGTGTGAATCAATCCCTCCCATTGAGGTGCAGTTGGTGGGTAGACGCATCCGCTGCCAAGATCTGAACAAACCTCACCCCACGAAACCGCATCCAAAATTGAACTTATTTTTCCGTGTTTGCGCTTCTTTCTTTTTGGACAACGTTACAGTGTCCATCATCAGGGCAGATGTGTATATCGCAATCAGTCTCTCATTCCCCACCCTTCATTTCGTCCGTCGGCTGCGCAGTATACTTCGTACTGGGACACTTTTCAATGAGGAACTCTGAATGCCCATCCGTAAAACAAAAGCTGGCTGACGGAGAAGGGGTGGGAGTGGGGGTGTAATTTGCCTTTCAAGACGCTCATCAAACATAAAAGACGATGAAAAAACACTCGGCTTTAGAATTAGCTTCATTCACTGTGGCGGTGCTCCAAATAGCGCGTGAGAAATATGGGTCGGTCGTTTTAGGCTTCAAGATTGTCGGTCTTTGTGGGCAAATTAGTTTTTCTTCGATTTTTTGCTGATGGATGTTAGGAAGTGCTATTTATTATTGCCCTTTAATCTATCTGATTCAATTGTCCAAAGAAGCGAAGCTCGTAGTCCACAATTGAGTGCTGGTACCTACCCTGATGTACGGCAGTGAGGCATGAAATGATATTATGATATTGTGAGAAATGCAAAGAATGCAAGATCGAAGAAAGGGAAGCTTTTTTGCGAATGTAATGAACGAAGAAATGAGTGAAAAGAAAACGGTAAAAAATGTCGGGGATGGCTTGGTCTAGTGCAGTGTTCCGCAAAGCGTGTGCCGCGGCACACTGGTGTACCGTGGTGATCAGTTGGTGTGCCGCGGAAAAAATTCAAGGTATTGTGAAGATAATAAGAAAGCAAATGGGAGCAGATCATCAGTCACTTCTGTTCATACGGATACATCATTTCGGATTTACAAGCTAAAAAATGAGTCCCAGACGTTTTTAGAGGCCCAGGGTTCAGATTTTGCTTCTGTGTTTAAAAAGGAAGAATGGGTATTAAAACTTGCATATCTAGCGGACATATTCGCTCATTTAAATGAGCTCAACAGAAAAATGCTCGGCAAGAATTCTTATATTTTAATATCTTCGGACAAAATTGAAAGCTTTCGCGCTAAGTTATGGATCAGCCACACTGTCAATGGTAGTAATGAATTGTTTCCAAATGTCATGGCTGCCGATTCAGAAAAAAAGTGCAGGGTTTCATAGTGAAACACTTGGAGCTATTAGCAGAAAAATGAACTGTTATTTTCCTAAGTGTGACCTACAACCTATGGACTGGGTACGAAATCCACTCTCGGATAACATTTCCCTTGGACACTTACCGATAAACGAGCAGGACGAATTCATGGAGTTAAAAACTGATCGGGCATCAAAACTAAAATTTTCCTAAGTAGAGCTAGCACATTTTTGGCTGCATATAAAAAAAGTATCCACTGCTTTCAAAGCATGCTGTTGAAAATATATATTACCATTTGCCACAACCTACTTATGCGAATTGAGATTTTCAACTCTCACTACTATTAAATCGAAAAAAAGAGAACGCCCGAGGACGACCAATGAAGAGATGAGAGCATACTTATCTTACTCACATTTCACAGCTCACATTTCTTACTAAACATCTTTTTATATTAGGTATATTAATTTTAGTATTAAATAAATATTGCTTTTTTCTTTGGTGTACCCATAGACATATGAATATTAGTAGACCTGCCCTAAGTGATTAAAAGCGTATTATTCCCCACTCCCCATACCGGTTCCATTGGAGCCGGCTGGGCTCGCGTATGGCTTCCCGTGAATCTTGAGAATGTGACGTCATCATTCTTGTTCGAACTAGCGTCGAGCTATGGTCGAGGCATTTTATAAAACAACACGGCAAAATAGTGGCTTGTGCTATGAAAACTTGTAAAAATAGATGTGAAAAAGAGAATAAACCCAATTGTCGTATTACATTCCATATCTAAGCATCATTTTAAGCTTATTCACATCGTATAATATGAATCAGTTGTAGAAACATATACTATCACATCGAGATACATCTGGTCGAATGTAGCGATTCTCAAGTGTGCGCATCGTTGTTACTGGGAAGTAAATTATGAACACTTATAAAAGTGTCTTAACTAAATACGTAAACAAAATATTGGACTCTGAAAATAGAAGAATTTTTTTTTGCCGAATTTGGACTTCGCAAATTTGTTCATAACGTGGCGAGTAATTTGCGCTCCCATGTAAAAACGTCTATTCTTATAAAAGCAGATTTTACTTTTAAGAACTAAATGGTGATATTATAATGCGAGATGCCTATATACTGTCAGATTGATTTATTGACGAATCACAGTCAGCTTTACCCCCTTCGTTCTTCAACAGTTGATTTTACCCCTCACCTTTAATTTCTAGTCTATATATTCATATGTCTGTGGGTGTACCTCTAAAATTTCTTGAGTTGATAGGTGTACCTTGAACACAAAAAGTTTGCGGAACACTGGTCTAGTGAACAAGTCAGAATATTGGTAACAATAATGGGATTAGAGAACGTTTAATTTAGATTTGGATGAGTTGACTAATAATTATTGCACGACCTTTTGTTATCCCATGTTTAGTCGCAATGTATTTCTATTGTTATATTTATAGTTTCTTTGTCGAAATGTTGTGCCTGTTTTATTATTGAACTAATCTGAATGAATTGGTTTTGTTTAGTTTCTCCCCGAGCGAGCTGTACCGCTTCTCCCCCGGCCTGATAGCCGGCGGCCACCCCCTTTCCCCGCACCCCCTGCACCCGCTGGCCGCGCACCCGGCCGCCGCGCACCACGCCGCGCAGCACGCCGCGCACGCCGCGCACGCAGCGCAGCAGCTCGCGCAGCAGCAACAACAGCAGCAGCAACAGCAGCCCAAGGACGGCCAGGATCTGATGGCGCATCGGTACTCTAGGTAAGCAGCCTGCCGTGCATTGCTTGATTCATTGATGATTGACCTATTCAACGATCGCTAGATTCAATGATTGATAGATTCTATGATTGATTGATTCTATTATTAATTTATTCCATGCTTGATTTGATTATTGATGTATTCAAGATTAATTTCTTGATTCAATGATTGATCGATTGATTCAATTATTGATCGATTGATTCAATGATTGATCGATTGATTCAATGATTGATCTATTGATTCAATGATTGATCGCTAAATTCAATGATTGATTGATTCTATTATTAATTTATTCAATGCTTGATTTGATTATTGATGTATTCAACGATTAATTTCTTGATTCAATTATTGATCGATTGATTCAATGATTGATCGATTGATTCAATGATTGATTTATTAATTCAATGATTGATCGATTGATTCAATGATTGATCGATTGATTCATTGATTGATCGATTGATTCAAAGATTGATCGATTGATTCAGTGATTGATCGATTGATTCAAAGATCAATCGATTGATTCAGTGATTAATCGATTGATTCAAAGATTGATCGATTGATTCAGTGATTGATCGATTGATTCATTGATTTATTTACTGACTAGCTGTACCACGCCACGCGTTGCTGTGGATCAGCCTGTCTGTGCATATGGAGAAACATAGCTCATGTAGCTTTTACGTCCAAAATATAACGCCGTTTTTAAAAAAGCTTATTTTTACCTGTCACAGGTGACATCTATATAACTTAGGTTAGGTTAGGTTAGGCTAGAACTTAGGTTAGGTTAGGTTTAAAATCACACTCGTATTCGTATGCAACGTTGTGTCAAAATTTCAAAGCAATCTGTAAAGAACTTTCCGAGATTTAAGATTTTGATATATTTATAGATAGATAGATTTATTTAATGATCGCGTGATTCAATGATAGATTGATTCAATGGTTGATGGATTAAATGGTTGATGTATTCAATTATTGATATTTTATTCGATTCAATGTATGATTGATTCGATTATAGATTTAATAAACGTTTGACTGCTTTTTTTTGTGTTATTTGTTTTTGGGGTGTTATGCCGTGTTGCGCTAACTCCTTCTTTAGCCAACGTTTCGGACTACATTGCAGTGTCCATCATCGGGGCAGATGTGATGCAATAACACATCTGCCCTGATGATGGACACTGCAGTGCTGTCCGAAACGTTGGCTAAAGAAGGAGTTAGCGCAACACGGCATAACACCCCAAAAACAAATAACAAAAATACTTTTGGCCATGAAAATCTTAAATCATGTTTGACTGCTTGATTAAATATTTAATTACTTAATATTGATTTTATGTTTGATTGAATCAATGATTGTTTAATTCTGTGATTCCTTCACTGATTCAATGATTGAAGTGTTAGTTGTTTGATTTATTGAATGATTCATTGCTTTTTTCAGATTTTGAATGATATTTTATTCAACGGTTAATTGATTCAATGATTTATTGATTTAATGGTCGATTCCTTGACGTATTCACAACGGATTAGATTATCGATCACTTGATCCTGAATTTATTTTCTTATTAATCAACTGTTTATCTTTATTCGGTTTTACATAGATTATAAAAACAGAATATAAATTGGCTATCGAAAATTATAAAATAAAACTGAAAATAAATTATTCCAACACAAATCAGTAAAACTATATAACCTACGCTACAATATATTTTTTGATTCGGTAAATGTGTCATAAATGATCTTTGATTCATTGATCGATTGATTACTGGATTAATTGTTTTTTAATGATTCCTCTATTCATCGATTCAATGATTCGTTGATTGTTCGGATCCTTATCCGTTAATTGTTTATTTTTACATACTATAATCCATATACTTACGTGGAAACAAGACTTTACGTATCGACCTCAATCTACTTCTTCCTTCAAATATTTTCTATCGTTAACCTTTCAGGCTAATTTGTTCGCTTTTGGGAACAACTATGTATGTCCCCACATAAATAGTTGTAAATTCCTTACTATATGATCTAAACGGCGTTAGAAAGAGAAAACACCACGCTTTATATTAAAAATTTAACCGAAGAAGAATTAAAATGTGCTCCTTTACGAAAACAAAGATACCAAACGTAATTTGAAAAAATAAAAACAAAAAAGTGAGTTGACAATAAATTTTGTAATACATTTGTCTAATAAATTGTGTTTTTATATATTTTTCTTTTTCAGTGATTTTAGTTACAAAAACGTATTATTTTAAAAATATATGAAAAAATAAATTCTGAAAATAAAATATAGAGCGTATTTCATCACCTTTCTAAAACAGTTTTTAGTTTTTTAATACGTCCAGAAATATTCCATTTATTTGGATTTTATTGCAAGGCCTGAGGAGTTAAGGCAATTAATCATTTATTATTTTCATTTTAACATCTGCAAACACAATTATTTAACAGACCATTGTTATAATCGGGAAAAACTTTCAGACGAAGGGTCAAAGCTACATTACATATAGCGATGACCGTCAAAGGTTGAGAGAAGATTTAAAAGCAAACACGTTTGCACACTAAATCAGCTATCAAGCGGTCGGACGCTACGAGCTAATAAATTCAAGGATCTCCCTTCTTGCTTGCCATGCGCATCACGCTGCGCGGGAGACGTCCGACGGGACGTTCTAAATTTAAATTGGTAATTCGAATTCGGAATACTCTGGCGCCTGGCGCCATCTCGCGGAGGTGGGTAGAGGCGCCAACATCGTCCTGGAAAAAATAATATCACATTAAACTGTCGGCGAAACGACAAATTTTCATTTTATTTTAACAAGTTTTATATTATTTCTTCAATTTATTGCATTATTTGTGGGGTGGCGTCTAAATTTCTGTGTCGCTGTCGTATAGTTTTTTTTTATTACTATATTATTTTTAATTGATTGGGTTTTAAGTAAGGCATGTGCATTTAAAAGAAAATTTATAAGCCGTACTCGATTGAATGCTGAATGAAGGCCTCGCCAAGCTTTTTCAAGAGATTTGAAGATCCGTACAGACGGATTATGGCTTCACGTACAAAGCGGGTAAGACTGGGATGTTTCATCCTGGATTCAGCCGTGGTATAGCCAAACTGTCTCACTCATAATCGCGGAATAAATATTATACGTGCGTGTAAGGTCGGGATACCGGCCGCATTAGTAGCTGCCAGATATCGACATAGCGCCGGCAATATGTGGAATGCCCGAATTGGTTTTCGGTTTTTCGTGAAGTTTAACAAAAATAGAATGGAAAAAATCAGTGATACCCATTTGCAGCACTATCGGAGGATTATTTTAAATCGAAATATCCAAAGCAAATACGGGACGCATAATCAATCGAATTAGCAGGATTTCGATGGAAATAAAAACAGACCGGGACTTTACAAATAATGTCATCTTAAAAAACGTGAAATCAACAACAAAACGCGAAATGCGAAAATTACCGTGTTTTTGAGATTAAGAACAAAGTGTTGTCAGTCTAAAAAAATCTTGCAAGAATATTATTATGAATAAAGATTTTAAACCGAGCAGGTTACGGCCCTCTTCCTCGTATGGCTATACCAACACTGCAGCGCGTCGTATTAGGGAATCCTTATAAGTAAGAAAATGTTTGCCTGTTAGCTGTGACTTTGTCCAAGTTTCTGCACATTTTTTTTATATTATTGAACAATTAATATAAAACGAACGATTCGCCGTCTTGTCGTAATTTTTACAAGGGTAGCTACTACTTTTTTTATAACAGGAATGACCTTAGAGCTTAAATTTTTTTGTGGACCTTGAAATTAGGACAAAAGTTGAATTTTCAATCAAAAGTTTGAATATCAAAAATTGTCTCAATTTTCAAATTAAAGTAACTCCGAAGTTCGTAAGTAGGAAAACACTTTTACACATCTGTCTTGTTTTTAGAGCTAAAACTGTAATGTAAAAAAAATGCTGTATCATAATTTATACTAAGATCGCTGTATTTTACTGAATAACATTCAAGATACAACTTATTTCGGACGATTAAAATATCTGTCGATTCACATGATCTAAAAAACATCAATGGCCTTTTCTTTGACAACCGACGACAAATTCGGCGTCGGTGCTCTGTTCGACGGCGGGCGCGGGATCCGTCTGCGTCCCGACGTCCGACGTCCGACGTCCGGCGTCACTCGCCACTCGCCACGTGTGACGCGGGGCTGGCCTGGCTAGCTCGGGCGTATTTATTTCCGTAGCGGCATTTCCGAGTGCCGTTAGGGCACCCACACGTGCTGCGTTCCGCACCGGACCCCAGATTATTTCCATCTGTAGAATGTACGTCTGTACTTGTACATATCGCACCTCCGGTGCTAAACTGTCACTTATGCAAATAATGTAATTTTTCAGGAGAAGCGTTTGAAAATTCGACATCCTATTATAATGTATAGTTCTTCTTGTCTAAAAAATGAACTGGTAATTATTTAAACTACAACTTTAAACTTCATATCAAAGTAAAAGCAAACGTCTCACAACTTTGTAATAAAAAAATATAAACATTTTAAATTTACAACCCTCCCAGAAGTGACATTATGGCACTAGAAAACAATTTACCAGGCAATTATGTCATAACAATCAAAACACGATATCATACTTTTCTAAAGTTTTATTAATTAAAATATCAAAGCAGTATAACAAACTTTCTTAATTCTACATATAGAACTTTACTATTAATCAGACTTTTTAATCTCAGTCTTCTTACCATTTTACGAACGGTTTTCAACGATGTTTCATATTAAATCAGTCATTGGTCACGTATGGTTCCTATTTAAATACTATAATTACGCAATTAACAACAGTATCAAACAAATACAATTTCTTTTACTTATTATTATTATTTTAATTAGCATTAATTTTGTACTAATTGGGGTACTCTTAAAAAAACAAAAACCTTAAATTTATTGTCACATTCCCAGGAAAATCAGGGAGTCTTTAACGATGTGGTTTCAATAAACTTGTTTTCCCTGTAAGTGGAAATGTGACTTTATAGAATGTTAGAAGCACAAACAATTAAATGATATCATTATAGAAACTTTCATAGTATCTTGGTATGATATTTGCCTCCACTAATTGCAATAAATCACGCTTTTTGCGTTCTGTAATTGGAATTTTTGAAGTGTATGCTTGCTTGAAGGGAATGTCATCTATTCTTTGGGCGTTGCCTCTACTTCCGCGTAAATTTTTTCCTCTTGGTTGAATTATAGCTTTTGCTTCCTCCCAGTTTTCAGTTTTGTAAGTTGTTCGATATTGGTAATTTTCACAATTCTTTGTGAATTTAATGCATTTAATATCACCAGTTTTGATTACATCTCCGTTTAAATTTTTGCTATATTTAACTTCATGTTTTCCTCAAGTGACTTCAAATCAAAGAAATCATCGTAATTCATTTCTTTTACAACAAATGGTTTACCAGTCTTCTTCGCCCCACGAATCAGGAACATTGTCACAATTTTTAATCGAACGAAAACTTTATACCATAAAACATAAGGGTTGGGGGAAACAATGTCACTACGTACCCAAGTATCTTTATTATTTCATGTCACAACCAACTTAAATGTTGTTATTGCTCCAAAATCATAAAAATGAATTGTCATAATTACCTTAGTGGCGTTGTAGCTCCAGGAGACTGCTATTCGTGCGGGGTGCCGCGCGCAACTAACCAATCAAACGTTGTTTCTCCCAGTGGAGGTTAGATTTGCACCAAAACCATAACGACATAACTACCCTCACGCGGAAATTATACGCACTACACAAACGACGATGACACACCAACTAAAGAGGTACATTAGTTATTTTTTCTCATACTTAGATCAATTTTGACAAAACTTGCATAAGTGACAGTTTAGCACCGGAGGTGCGATATATTATGTTCGCCGCCGAAATAGCTGTCAACTGGCGATAATGTGCTTACAATCATGTAGAGTAGAGTCTGTGGAGAGTACAGGATGGAATTATTGTGGTGTCGCAACGTCACTATCTACAAAATATATCAATGGACACGGTACTGAATTAGCTACCTAACTAACCAATCACGCCGTTTCCTCGCTTGGGTAGGCAGAGTGGACGGAATTTGAGATTGGCCTTATCCGAGTCATTACTGCCCTTTCGTGCTCGATTGTCGTATTTCTGGTTTTATTTTGACATTTTAGGTAAATCGGGATTTTTTTCACATTGGAGCTCAGGATGAGATGTAACTTCACTTCTCTTCAAAATAACACTCGGTTCACTCAGATCAGATAATTATCGGACAGGTGTCCACATCGGACAATTATATTGAGATATGATCCCGCATATGGATACGTGTCGAATCCGGATAGTAAAAAAAAATGTGAGTTCACTTTCCGCGTGCGCAGTTCGCGCCGTCCTGCCGCTATAAACGCAGTACCGGCATAAACTTTCATCCTTCCTCTTTAAAACGACATTAAGATGGCGGCGCTATATCTATTTTCAGTAAAAAAAGTTACTTTGAAATTACCCTGACAAAATCAGTCGCTCATTTGGACGCGACTGCCTCCCCTAATCCGGCATCGGATTACGTCAAAAACCTTACTTGAGAAAGTTTACTTATAAAACTGCTTTCATTCCTAGGGATCACCATGTTTTGGTTGCAATAACGTCACGGAATAATTTAATTGCCAGCAGTAAAAGCGTATTATTTTATCGGCGCATTAAAAACTGATTTACATGGATTATTGGTTAAGCCCGGCGAGTCCTTGCCAAGTAATCCATATGGAGACTTTGAGCAATGCATACTGATAATAAAATAAAGTACCTACAGGGCAAACGATAAAACTGGGTGGCGGATCTGGCGTATTACGGCGTATTATCTGACGTATTATCTGACGGCCGGCATAGTCCAGTGGTAACGCATTGGACTGCCATTCCGAAGGTCGCGGGTTCGAACCCGGCGTGCGCAAATAAATTTTATTTGATTGATTTGTGTTATTTCACAATTAATTAATTAAAATAATATATAGTATATTTGCGGCACGTTCCAGAGTGGAAGATACTACCAGTATCGCCCTGGTGTAAGACCACCATTCAGAATTGAAACGTTGCTCCAAATGGCTTTAGCCGTGTTTAGTGACTAGATCTGAATAGCCAGGTACTTCCCCACCTTCCTCTTTCCCTTCCCCACTTACCTTCAGCCTCACAACATCCCTCAATTGGGGATGCCATAGTCTCACTGGCTCCAGACGGGAGCAGTTGGGACTCTTGTGAGGTATTCACTATAAAAAATATAAAAAAAATTACTTTAGGTTTTTAACAGTGGGTTTGAAAATCCCGCACCTTTTTTAAATCCCGCGGGATTGCAGGATTTAATTTAGAAATCCGCGGGATTGCGGGATTTTTATTTATTTAAATTGCGGGATTTGAGGGATTGACAATATGATATTAAAAATGTAACATAATAAGTATTTTACAAAGACTTAGATAAAATAACTTCTTAATAAATATAAAAACGTAACTGTCACTGACAAAACTCTCCAGCCGTTTACTGGGACTCGGATACATTATGGGGATGTCATAAAAAATCTGATATTTTCGAATTTCATCTTTATATTTATTTGGATAAGCGCAGCTGCGTGAACACGTGTTCAGATTTATTCTGAATGTACTGATAGTTTGTTTAGAAAATGTTAATCTCGTTTTTAACAGGATTTTAGTAAATCAGCCATATTCATTTTTCTCCGTGCAGCGGAACACCCTGTACTGTGAATTTAATACGATTTTCCGATTGTTAGTATTGCAAGTTGCTCCGTTACACTTGATTCGTGATAATAATATTTGCTGGTATTAACAACACTTATGGGAAATACATAGTAAAAACCGTATAGCTTAAATGGTAACATCAAAGTACCTAAGTAGATTTATTCCTGCAAACTTGTGATTTTGGTCTGTTGCCTTCTTGGCTGACAAGGCCAAAAATAAAGCCGATCATTATATTTAAAATTAATGGCATTGTGTAAATCCAAAGGAATGAGAGATTAAAGTTTCATTCATAACAAGCTCGTAAGTGACATTTCAATACGACTCCACCAAGGTTGTGTTTGTAATTTTCAATGGAAGCGAAAATGACAGCTTTTCTGCTTGGTTCACTGTTGAAAGTAATGTGCCCAAGTTTCTTTTAATATTAAATGATAAAAATATATATATATATATACAAAAAAAATGTCTAACAAGCAACAACATTTGGACAAAAACATATCTAACAAGCAATATAAATACAACATTTGGACAAAAACATATCTAACAAGCAATATAAATACAACATTTGGACAAAAACATATCTAACAAGCAATATAAATACAACATTTGGACAAAAACATATCTAACAAGAAACATAAATACAACATTTGGACAAAAACATATTTAACAAGCAGCATAAATACAACATTTGGACAAAAACGTTTCCTTTTCTATGGAACTAAACTTTAAAACAAATCCCACTCTCAATCCAAACTCACAACTATATTATAACACTTAAATCTGAAATATAAAGCTGCATACATAATATAGGCATATCAGAAATAGATAATATACTGACCCCATCGACCAACTATATCGATGACTGACCCCAAATACAGATTGAAAACCAAAACCACTAAAAACTGCACTAAAAACTTCATGTGATTTATTTATAATTATTTCAGAAAAAATTACTACTGAACTTTAATAATATGTAACAAGTTATGAAATCCTTAGCACTGGAGATCCCAGTGAGGATATCATTATCTCTATTTGTTACAAACAGGAAGATATTAAAACATCTATTATTATTATGAAGACTTCTTGAAGGTACTTGAATTCAGAACAAAACCTGTTTGAATGTTGGTTTACTTGAACGTTCCAACATTTCTGATTTTATTTTCATCCTACAATGATAATTTCCTACATGGCCAATTGATATTCAGGTCTTTCGAAGCTTCAGTATTACATCATGGAATAAACTCTCACATATTAAATATAATTCAGGGTGAAACTTAAAACTCTCTCTTCAGGAAGTTATAGCCAGAAATCTCTAAATAGCATAAAATAAAGTCGCTATTCGCGTCTGTCTGTTTGTGCGCTTAGTTCTTCTAAACTACGCAACGGATTTTGATAGGGTTTTTACTATCATTTATAGAATTTCTTCCAAAAGGTTTACGTCTACGATACATGCATATTATATTTATAGAAAGTAGAGAAAAGTCGATGTTTTATAATCAAGTCGTAAAAATATATTTTCGGGCACTACATTGCTAATGCTGGCTAAGCCTCATGAGATACATCAAAATAATGTACTATGGAATTGTTTATCTTAAAAAGGCCCACAGCATGTCCCCGATGGTGTATGTCTATCTGATAATGAAAATCCCTAAAAAATAAGTACCTAACTCTAAGCGTTGCAATAATTATTTCAGATCCGTTGTGTCTAAATTCTGTAATCAAAAGATTTAAGGTTAAACGCAACGCTCGTTGTATTCTACGTGTTCACAGATGGCGTTAATTAATTAATTTTGTTTAAATACGCTTTTGCAAGGTATTGCTTTACAGTATTAGGACAAATCATTTGTTTGCGCCCGTATATACGCAATATGAATATGAATCAATAGTTTTGTTCGTTTAAAGACTTAATTCTTTCGAGAAAGGCACACAAATACAATATTTTACCGATGATTCAATCCAATATTGTATTTGTATGCCTTTCTCGATAGAATTGAGTTTTTATATGGACAAAACTATTTATTCATATTCATATTGCGTATATGCGGGCGCAAACAAATAATTTGTCTTAATACTGTAAAGCAATACCTTGCAAAAGCGTATTTAAATAAAATTAATTAATTAACGCCATCTGTGAACACGTAGAATACAACGAGCGTTGCGTTTAACCTTAAATGACCCTTCACGGTTTATTACCAAAATTTTAACTATTTCATAGTCCGTGCTTGTATTTTAGAATTTTTCACCAAGCCTCGTTAAATCTTAAAATTAATCCAATAAATTTATTTATCACGACAAGATTATCATATTGATATTTAATACCTTTCATTCGATGTTATTCTTTGTTTTAATCTTTTCAATTTTGTTTAGTTGTATGTGGCTGCACTCTAATAGTAAACGCAGCCGACAATAGACATTTCACTTGTCAATTTAGACATGTTTCTTTCACCTTTTTATGGTTTCAAATGTCAATTCTATAAATAACGTCAACACAGCAATTCTGCCTTCTTTTCTTCCAGAATTCTCACATTAGTAACATCCATTCGTCGGTAGTTTACTTGAAAACGTAACATAATACTTTAAAGGTGCGAGATTTAAACCGCACGTATTGTATTTATATCACCAATCTAAATACCAATCTGCATACAGACGGTTCCACTCCACAGAAACCGGGTTACTACGTGTTTTGTCGGACATAACTACTGCCATTGAGTCGGGTAAACTGGCACTTCTTTCAGTCTTGGACATGAGTGCTGCATTTGACACGATTGACCATGACTTTCTTATTAAACGATTAGATGAATCATTTGGTTTAAACTGTGATGTTAAGACCTGGCTGACATCGTACCTGGCCAACCGTTTACAAGCCGTAAAAGTAGGAAAAAACCAATCAAATTATGCAACCCTTTCATCTGGAGTACCCCAAGGGTCCGTTCTGGGCCCACTACTCTTCATCCTCTTCACAAATGATGTCGCTAAAATAATAGAATCATTCGGCCTTCTATCTCACTGCTACGCTGATGACCAGCAAGTTTATTTTTACTGCTTACCAGAAGAAATAAACAGTCTAAAAATTCGTATAACTGAGTGTATAGAAGCAATTACTCGCTGGATGACCTCAAATAGATTGAAACTGAATCCCACAAAGACTGAGTTTCTGTGGACTGCTACAAGCAGACGTCAGCATAACATTGAAAACTCCCCAATAACCATTTCCGGAAGTGACATCACTCCAAAAACGTGCATCAAATTACTGGGTGTCAATCTGGATGCTAATTTTTCCCTTAAAACTCAGGTGAACAGAACTGTAAGCACGGGGTTCTTTCAATTAAGGCAAATTAAAGCAGTGCGGAGAAACCTGCCAACAGAGGCGACTAAATTGCTAGTCAATTCCTATGTTGTTTCACGTCTAGATTATTGCAACGGAATATATGCAAGTCTCCCTAAATGTCAAATCAACAAATTACAATCCGTTTTCAACGCCGCGGCAAGGCTTATCACCGGAGTATCTAAATACTCCCACATTTCAGAGCATCTCAAAAATCTGCACTGGCTCAAATGTCCTGAAAGAATCCAGTTCAAGGTATGCTGGATGGTATTTAAGTCACTTAACGGAATGGCTCCGGCTTATTTATCAGAATTGTGTATTCCAGAAGATTCCAACTCCCGACAGTCAACCCTTAGGTCAGCAACGTCATCAGCTATCGGAAGGTTGAAGGAACCAAAGCGCACACCAGATACTAAGTTCGGTGAGCGTGCTTTTGCCGTGTCAGGACCTAAAGCCTGGAATGGACTGCCACATGATTTGAGAATGATCGCAGACTCGACAGAATTTAGGTCTAAACTTAAAACGCACCTTTTCAGACAGTCGTATCCATAATTTCAGAAACCTTCACTTTCACAGTTGACGGCAATTTAAATTTAAATTTAAATTAACAAAATGTAAAAAATACTAAAAATAAAATAAAATAAATAAAAATAATAATTAAAAAAAAATAAATAAAAATGATAACAACTAACAATTTGTAGGCTTTTAAGACAGTTAAAATACATTTAAATTAAAATAAAAACTATAGCAGACTTAAGATCATGCGACGACCAGTGTTTTTTGATATAGTGTCCTCTGCGTGCAGTTCTATCTTTTATAAGCATAAACTTTTTAATATAAGTGTGTTTGTTGGAAGTGACTTGCCAGGTAAGTATGTTTTGGTATCATTTCTAAATAACAAATGTAGATCCTAGGAAATAAATTGTACAGCGCCCTTGAGGTGATTTTTCACAAAAACGGCGCTCTACAAATTATCCAATTATTATTATTATCACAAAAATATATATAAATTATCCGACGAGATCCAAAAAACCCATCTGCAATAACATTCTCGGTCTATTCAATCTTCTTCTTCTTTCGTATGGTGGGGGGTCAGAGGGGGACATCTAGATCTGCGAGCCATTTTAGGGCCTCAGGCGTCGCCATGTGGACCTCATCAATCCCGCCGGGGAATGAATGGAGCGGGCATTCGTTGACCACATGTTCGGTAGTCTGCACCGCACCACATTCACACATCGCCGACTCTTTAAGGCCCCATCTGTGCATCATGTGGGCACAGCGGCTATGGGAGCACCTTAACCTATTGATGGCGGACCAGGTTTTGCGAGGCAGTGAGAACCCAGGCTGTCTCTCGGTGGGGTCCTGTATGAGATGGGCATTTCCCACGTTGGCCGTTTGCCACTCAAGTTTCCACCTATCTTCTGGGGTGAGAGGTAGTCGGAGGAGCCTCTCTCCTTCCGCCCAGAAGGGCTTTCGGGACTTCAAGCGGCATGCCGGGTGGGAGACGACATCTTCGTGTAGAGGTATTGCGCTTTTTTGCAGCGCCTTCTTGTATTCCCTCAGTGTTGCAATTTCTCGCCTGATGTTTGGCGGGGTTATGTTTGCAAGTACGGGGAGCCAAGGGAGAGGAGTAGATTTTAAAGTCCCGCTGATGGTTCGCATTGTGGCATTAAGCTGAACGTCTACCATGGAAGTGTGGGCGCTTCTAGCCCATACTGGAGCACAGTATTCAGCCGTTGAGAAAACCAGGGCAATGGATGCTGTTCTGAGCGTGTTGGCGTCGCATCCCCAGCTAGTTCCAGCTAGCTTATTAACTAAGTTAAGCCTTGTCCTGGTTTTTTTACCCACTGTTTCCATGTGTTGCCGGTAGTTCAAGCTCCTGTCCAAAGTAACTCCGAGATAGCGGGGGTGGGGGTCATGGTAAATATTTTTTCCATCAAACTGAACACAGAGTTTGGCATCCGCTTGTGAATTGCTAAGATGAAAAGCTGTCGCAACTGTTTTCGACCCATTTGGCTTTAGTCGCCAATTGAGGAAATATTCTTCCAAAGCCTTTAGGTCAGAATTGAGGATATCTTCTGCTGCTTTAAGGGTTTTGGCTTGAGCTGTGACGGCGATGTCATCTGCGTAAGCAAATTTTCTGCCTTCAGTGTGAGGGAGGTCTCGAGTGTAGATGTTAAATAGCGATGGGGCCAGCACTGAGCCCTGGGCAAGGCCATTATTGAGGGGTATTTTTTTGCTTTTTCGCCCTCCTAGAAAAACCCTGAAGGTACGGCCAGTTAGCAGTTGCTCAATGAGTCGTACTGTGTTGCCATCCTCTATGGTGTCGTACAGTTTAACAAGGAGGCCTTTGTGCCACACCGTGTCGTAGGCCGCAGAGAGATCAATGAACGCTGCCGCAGTCTTCAGCCGTTTCTGGAAACCAGATTCAATGTGTGTTGTCAGTGCTAACACCTGATCGCAGCAGTTACGGCCTGGTCTGAAGCCAGCTTGCTCTTGTGGGACCACTTTCTCCAAAATTGGAGTAAGTCTGCGGAGCACAACTCGCTCAAGAAGTTTGTACATGGTACTTAAAAGTGAAATTGGCCGGTAGCTGTTCGGATCCTCTGCTGGCTTGTTGGGTTTGAGGATCGCAATAACTTTAGACTTTCTCCAGGTATTTGGTATTTCTCCAGTTTTGAAAATTTCAGTAAATAGTTTTGCGATCCATATTTTTGTCCGTGGTCCAGCATGTTTCAGAAAGTCTGGGAGAACTCCATCACATCCAGCTGCTTTCCCAGCTTTTGTTGAAGTGAGGGCGATATCTACATCGTCAGCTGTAACGGCGACCACAGTGTTGGGGTTCACCGGCCATTTTAGCCGCGCCGCCTTCAGAGATTTTTGGACCTGGTGGTTTATGTTAGACCTTGTTGTCGTTTTTGAACTACGGAGTAGTTGCTGAGCAACAGCATTTGGTGACACTTTGGGCATTGTTTTAGTTGGCTGATCTGCAGCTCCAAGTCGCCTTAGTGTTTGCCATGCTTTTCTGCTCGAGTGCTCGAAATTCATTTCCTCCATTAATTCATTCCACCGTTTCATACGTCCGTCGTCCAGAGACTGGAGAAGGTCAGAGGCAGTGTCTGGGTCATTCGTCCTCTCGAATTCGGCTAGAAGCTGTTCACTTTCTGAGCTCCATGTTGGAATATACACTTTTCTGTAGCCTCTAGGTATAAATTTCTTTGCGGCTATAAATAAAAGGTTTGAAAAACGGTCGTAGGAATTCGGCTTTGGTGGTATGTTATCCACAACCCTGTCAACATATTCCGAGAAGTCTCGCCATTCTGCCTTTCTTAGATTCCATCGCGGCAACGGATTGCTGGAAATACACGGAATCTGTATGCCTATGCTTAGCATGACTGGCCTGTGTTGGCTATGTGGGAAACTGTTCAATATAGTTCTCGAAGCCCTCATAGGTTTTCCGTCCGGCGCTGTAGAGACAAAACACAAGTCTGGCGTATATTCACGTCGCCATCGCGCAGAGAAAAATGTTCCCTTTTGCTTAGCATCGTAAATAAGTTGGCAATCCTGTGCTGACGCCCAATCCGTGATCTGCTCTCCAGCTTTATCGGTCGTCGAGTAGCCCCATAGGAAGTGGTGGCTGTTGAAATCTCCCACATACACCGCCGGGTGATTGTATGCAGGAAGAGCTGGTGACTGCCATAGTTCATTGGGAGGTTTGTAGATATTAAATACAGCGAGTTTTCCAACCTGAATTCCGATCGCGTGATATCCATCAGTGATTTTTCGGGTGATATTCTGCAACTCCGGCTTGATGTAGGTTGCAAGCCCATGTTTTGGGTGTCCCCGCACTGCCGCTAGAAGGTAGCCGGGAATATCCAAGCGTGGTGAGTCGGTTTCTACGATATGAGTTTCCTGGAGTAGCAAAATATCGATATTTCTGTCAGTGAGTATTTTTAATAAAAAATCCACCTTTGATCGAGAGGTTCCCTCAATATTCAGGGACAATATTTTTAATTGTTCCCCGATATTTTTTGACTCCCCTTGGCCGGGAGACCTATCGGTCTTCGGCCCCTTAAATAGCGGCATAGTTTGTAGTTGGAGGCCCACTTAATTTGGTATCCGCTTCACTCACTGCACTACCTGCACGCGCGGTAACAATAACGAGCCGGTGGCATCGCGAACATCGCGGCGGACACAACCGTTGCGTGCGGTAGTTGGCACACTACATGGTCTATTCAATGTATTTCCTACAAGGAGAGACTTACAAACTTCTACCAGTTCGAGGACTCCGGAGCGGACGAATTCTCGATTAATAAATCATGAATCCTTTTTTCAATGATAAAAAACATTGTAAAGAATGCTAGATTATTAAAACTCAATGAACAAAAATGCTAGTTAGCTCTTAACCTACGAAATATCCTTAAATAACTTGGTACTAATAAAATTTGAGGTATTTTCTATGTTCACGAAACTTGACCCGAGGTAAAAAATGCAAACATTGATGATTTTATGAGCTTTGGTTATGTGAAAGAGTGATGAGTGGTAGATAGGCTAGCGCTTGCACAGGCGGGTAATTGAAGAATTACTGGGAGTTTACCGAAGCGTTTTTTCCCCGGAGGGTGAGGTTTACCTTAATTTATTTTTTTGTTTTTCCGCAGGGGTCTCGACAAGTCAGACAAGAGCGATGGTCCCGGAAGCGCGCCTGGAACTCCCCAAGGTGGCAACCAAGGCGCTGGCGGGGCGGCTAACGATAAGAACAAGAAGCCTCACATCAAGAAGCCGCTGAACGCCTTCATGCTGTACATGAAGGAGATGCGCGCAAAGGTGGTCGCCGAGTGCACGCTCAAAGAGAGCGCCGCCATCAACCAGATTCTAGGCAGACGGGTAAGTCCAAATATTTCTTTTTGCAAATATCTTAGTTTTTTAAGTTGTTTTTGAAAATTTTATGATTGAATAATGTTCTCAGGGTGTATAAGATTGAATGTCAGCTGCCAAAATCTCTTTAGGAGAAATCGAATATGAGATATTATTAAATGAAATCAAGTCCCATTGATAAAAATGTGTAAGCTTGATTTGAAAAGATAACAACACTTAAAGAAGCTGTATGTGAGATGTGACCAACGTGTATTTGAGCTACATGATGTACTTTTGTATGTTTTAAAATATTATACCCACAACAAAGAACAAAATGACTGGAATGATTGTTTAATAAATTAACATGTGAACGGTCTTTGAATGCAGTGTAAAACAACATTCTCATGATTTCATTTCTAGCATATCAACATTTTTTGGAGAGCAGACGAAGAAACCATACAGTAGAACTTTAGAACGTTATATTATTTACTTGTGTTTTATTCTGTTATTCATGTAGATCAAGACTTTTGAGAGACCAACAATCATAAAACATTTCCAATTGCATTTTCACATAAATATTAAAAATCCTATTATTTTTTCTTTACATATTTGACTGCTTAAAAACATATTTATTAGGAGAAGTAGGTCCCTTTACGACTGTAAAAATGACTAAATACATATTTTGTTACCTACTCGCTGTATAGTGGCACTCCCTAAGTCGAGATGAACAGGCAAAATACTACGAAAAGGCTCGGCAGGAGAGACAGCTTCATATGCAACTGTACCCCGGATGGAGTGCTAGGGACAACTATGGATATGGGTCGAAAAAGAAAAAACGGAAAAAGGAACGAAGCCCTGCGGATCTGGGAGGTACGGCACCAAAGCCGTTGAACGATGGCGCTAAACCAGAACTAAATACATTCCCCAGTCGAAATTGTGCTAACAAAGATCCCTTCTATCCCAATGTTAAACCACCTTGTCAGAATCTCTTGTCCTTTCTCTGGGTCTTTCTTTATCATCCTAACACGCGCGAGATGGACTAAAGTTGAGTAAGCGTCGAGTCGAGAAAGCTCTTATTTGATTTTAAGTCCATCGCGCTGTTCTCCGTTGGGTTTTTTGTTTTATACCCCCTTTCCCGATCCCTCCTCAGCAATATCATCTCGATCTTTCTACTGATCTTTCTGTTTTCTTTTCCGTTAAGAGTGTGTATTGTCTCTATCTCTGTTGTTTTGTGCTAGTTGTATCTCAGATGGGAATCTCTCGGCATCCACCTAGCTATTTATTTCGCGTTTGAAACCAACAAACTATCGTGTGTCGCATTCAAACTATCTCTGGGTTTAAAGGTTACTTTTGGGGAATCAAATTAAGAATTTGCTTGGTGTGATGTATTGTTTTAAATCTTTTGTTTCTTCTGGGATCTCTGCACCGATTAGTTGTGCTAGAAAAGCAGCTGAAAACCGGACTAAGAACAGGCGGTAGTGGTGGTTCATGGTGTGTGTTACGATGCGCCGGGCATCCCGTCTTTATGCAAAGATGGCACAACCGTCACCGGGACGAAATGCTTCCAAATAACTTAGACTAAACAAAGGTGGCGATGTAGTATTTGTTGCCCCGGGGAAGACACAGCCAAAGTCCGAGACAAGCTTCGAAGAAAGTCCTGAAAGACCCTACACTCCTATTGTGTTTCACTCAAGAAAGAAGTTGATTGCAGTGGTGTTTCGGTAACTGGTTGTGCTTTCCCCTCGTGGAGTCCTGTTGTATAGGCCTTACTTGTCGGTTAGTGTGTGATGTACCAGTGGATCGTGTCGTTCCCCTTTAGTTCCTCACACTCCAACCTGTAGGATGTAAGAGCAATCGGTTTTCAAGGTGTCGCTAACATCGGACACGCAGAATAGGTTCAAAATTTTTCACCCCACGTTTACGAACAATTGGCCAAAATTTTAATATCCGTTCAAAATTATTAAGCATTCTAAATTAACAATCGGTGAACATTTCGACGAGCTCGACCAAAACGCTGTGTCCTTTGAACAAGGCTGTTTTTCTAGCACCCGTCGCACCGTCGAGCGTTACTTGTACAAGCATCTTCAGGTATCACAACTGTAACAGCCGTCGCAGCAACACTAAGTGATGCAAGAGGACCAAACAAGACACTCCTTGTTCTCGGATGTTATGTTTCACTCACATTTTACCTTCCATTGTTTGACAGAATACTTTTATTATTATTTTATTACATTATATTCTCCTCCCTTATTATTTGTGATGGAAGGGTTGAGTGAAGCGATGCGTGAGTATATGCCCTGTACCCTCCCTGGCTAGTCCAACTACAACGGCAGGTGTTTGTGATTGTCATTTTCTTTTCATATAACGCGACAGTGGCACGCGCTGGGGCGTGAGGAACAGGCCAAATATTACGAGCTCGCGCGCAGGGAAAGGCAGCTCCACATGCAACTATACCCAGATTGGTCTTCTAGGGCTAACACCCAAAGGGGCAAGAAGAGGAAGCGAAAACAGGAGACAACCGATGGAGGTACTGCCTTGACGCCGGTCCTCGACCACCCCCCCCCCCCAGCACTACCCACATCTCCTCACCCGCCACCCTCCCCCCCATCACCCAAGAGCATCTCCATAATAGGAAGTAGACTTGTAGCACTGTTGATCGCTTCGTATCTTTTAGCCTTTTGGCCAATTTGTCCACGACCAAGTAAGATGAACGGTTGAGGGTACATCGCAATATCCACTTTACTTGTAACATCCACGCGTCTGTTACCAGGATACCGTGATCCTGTTTTGTTGCTGGTGATTTCACTTGCCAGTTGACCTACACAGGTCTTGTATTTTGCAGTTAATGGGCTGCAAAATAAAAGATTTTTGACTACTCTGAGATCATCAGCACAAACATGTATCATGTTATCCTTTCCAAACATTCCTGGCCAAATAGTCTATCGTAATCTTCTTAGAATCTATACAAAATGTTCTGGAGACACTGCATAGATTCTACGAAGAATGCAAATGTCGTGGAATGAGAATAAAGCCGAAAAGACCAGGTCGAGTATTGTGATTGTGACAATTGAAGAGATTACTTCTTCACTGTGTGGATCCATTGTGATGATACCCTCATTTATACTTTTAATTTTGACAAAGCATGCTGGTAATGGGAAAATGTAGTCTAGTGCAATTTTGAATTGCAAAGTAATATAAGAATTTGAATCGTAGAGTAAAAAGATAACCTATCGTGACGGTACGAGGCAACGTTTTGGCTTTCCGGAACACTATAATAACTCTGGTACATACTCTGTTAGATTCCAACGATTTCGTTACGAACTCATGTATCGTCTTTGGTGTAAAAATGCCCAATATTCGTATTGCAGACCAATTCTACAATAAACAAACATCCATATTTTCTACTTTATTAGTCGTGAATCCTTTAAAGTTCCTTTTACTCCTACCTTCTAATAATTATTGACTTCTTCGCTTCTTTACGATGTCTTTAAAAGGTTTAAAACAACGTCAGCATTACTATACATCATAGTTCCGGTTTTTATTTTGCTCGCTTCCAACAAGCCCTCTACATATTTTAGGTAATGTCACTCCAACCCAGAATCCGTTACGTAGCTCCAATATCGAGAAGCTCTTTTGAATTGTTTCATGGTCGTAATAATTCCTTCAACCTCCATGCACTGTTCCTCCACCCTCCACAGCCTTTCTTCCTCTTCCCGCCCTGTCATCAGCTCATAAACCAAACTTCGCGCCTGTTGGGTTTTGAGGAGTAGCATCATATTTTGCCTCTTGAATTTTCCTTTTTTTTTAATTTTGTTCCTTTGAGTATTGATTAGTTTTTTTACCTTTACTTCAACTCCCTTTTGATTTTGTTGTTTTTTTACAATCTTGATACGGCCCCCTTCAAATGGTTGTCCCGGTTTTTCATTTCCTTTTACTCGTCCGATTATTTTTGAATACGTTTTACCTTCAATAGATGGTTCTTCTGTTATTTGACATTCTGGTGAGATCCAGTCAATGTTTGGTCTTGTAGATCCCTTCGCAAGAGCATCAGATGTCTGCGAACGGACGTGCGATGCATACTTCAAGTTAAACGGCAGAATCGCATCTTACAAATGCAATCGACTTAATATTATGACGTCTCTGCGCGCAGGGAGTACCGTTACTCGAAGGCAGTTGCAGGGTTTCGAAAGATTACATCTCCGCAGGAATTTAAGAACGAACAACGCTTCATTTACATGTTAAGCCTTATCCAAGAAATATTTTTACACGAGCTGTATTAACGACTGCAATAAAAACTTTTACAAAAACCTAGGAAACGTTTTGATGAACCCTTTGCTGAAGTAATTAATTGACATTTTCAAAGAGCGTAGGACAAAAAAATGGCTTAATCGACAGTGAAATCTACATTATCTAGAAATCAATAAATCAACTTTTATCTATTACATTTTATGATCCAGATTCATTCGTATAAAAGTATTAAAATAATGTGCTCAACAAGTTGTACTAATCTCTTTATGACGTGGACGTCTACTTTTTTTATTCAGAAACATAAAAAATTGGTGGTTACATTTTTACTGATGAATTTAAAACATTCATTCGGGCTCGTCAATTTGTACGAACATAGCACATGCTACTCTCGCTGCATTCCTCGGATATAATTATAAAAAATTACACCACTTCTGTAAGTTTAATTTACGTGTGTAATTATTATCCGATTCGTCACATGTTTAAGTTTAATAAATTGTACTGGTTCAATTAATGTAGTACGCACTGTCATTAGTGTTTATCATTTCCTGGGCGTAATTATCCACTAATTACAGCTTTACTTATTTACAGGTGCACGCGAGTGTACTGCCATTACTACTTGAAACTCACGAGAATTTAAGAATTTGTGCGTTGCATAAATGATGATGAATGCCCAATTGTAAATTACGCGTAAGGGATATGCAGAAAATATTTTTTTTTCTCAAATAACTAAATAACTTAGATTGGACATTGTGAATTCCGCAATTTTATTTGCATGTCAACACGTCTCCCCAAAGAAAGTCTAGAGTTCTAATAATTCGTTACTATCATCTCTTTTATGTATTTCTTTTTATATCGTGTTAGTGATAGAGGAGGAAGTACAAGTGCGGTTTCTCTGAATTCTTCGGGTCTGCAGTAGGGTGATGATAGCCAACTTCTGATGAGGAGAGTGTGTAAGAAGTATATATCGTGAATGAAGCGTAATTTTTTGGTAATAAACCAGGTCACAGTTTCGATCCCTGTGGAAATCCTGAAAAAAAATTTAACATCTGAAAGATATTTATAATGTTTGAAATGGTATGAATCAGTTATATAAAATAGGTACTTTAGAATTATTCAAACTTCCATCCTTATGTGTGAATCAAAGATGTAGTTGACAGTGAAGATAAACGAACAGCGGTAGTTACTTTCGTCGGTTGTTTGAAACAGTGTTGGGTTCAGTATAAATTTGTGACACGTATTGGTTGTATTGATAGCGCCCTTGAGGTGATTTTTCACAAAAACGGCGCTCTACAAATTATCCAATTATTATTATTATTATTATTATTGAAAGGTTCGATTCCTACCAAAAACAATTTCAAAATCAATAAAAACATAGTTTATCAGGAGCTTTTACTTATGCGTTTGCTTGAATGAGAGTTGTTCATTGAATAACTACGTCACATCTAATGCTACGTATACATACGCGAGCCGAACTGCCGATCTGAACCTCACTGACGATACTTCATTTTCCTAAGATGTTACGAGGCTCTATTAAAACATCAAGAATAGAAAAATAATCGTTAATTGTTTATATCTACTCAGATGCAAAACTTTATAATATTTACTTTATAATTTTAGACGTCATAACTGCAAAATTTTATAATATTTAATCGTAACACCAAAAAGGATACGTCAATAAATTATTCATAAAAAACTATATTTTTACTAGATTATAATAATATTTATAGATTAAAAATCCGATTAAGGTGCCATCTATGGACGCCATTTATAAAATCACATTTTATTTATTTTCATTATTCATTTATGTTCGCTGCATACATTTTGTATTGTTCTCTGCCGTTTTCCTTATTTCGGTCGTAAGCCGACTGCTGAACTGTTTTTGGAATTTATACCTTATTGAATACTGTAATATATATCATTTTTGCTTATCTTCCTTGTTTATTTTGAGCTGGCCATATTAAAAAAAGTCTACGTCAATTTTATCCCAACACAATGAACCTATTCTGCTTTTTGCTTTTGAAAAAAGTTGTTTAATTTTAATTCAGTGTACTTTTTGGTTATTTTTGTATTTTTTGAACTTTTTGTAAGTAAATGAAATTATTTTTGAATATTATGTAGTGTAGTACTTGAAAATCGATTGATTATTATTATTCTATATTCACCCACCTCTCCCCTTTTTTGTCTTACCCTTCCCTTCTTTTCCCCTTTTTATTCCTTTTTTATGTTCCCTTTGCATGAAATGGTGTTGGTAGATTAGTTAGTTCAACTTTTAACCATGCATGCCTTACTTAGTGTAAATGATTATAGTTTATATAGAAAATACTATGTTAAAACATCAATTTCTTGTATTACAGATTTTAAAATAGTTTTAATATACTTAACTAATGTACGTATACAATGGGGTATTTTCACAAACTATTAAAAATGTGTGAAATATTTATAGTTTATTTTTCTGATTTTGTTCTTTCTACTAAAAATGTGTAATTTTCATTCGTATTGATTTTAAAAACTATCTAAAATTGCACATTCTGAAACGGTTTCATCTGACTACAGCGTTATTATGACATTGATTTGGCTACAGCATCATTATGACATAGATCTGGTTACAACGTCATTATGACATAGATCTGGTTACAGCATCATTATGACATAGATCTGGTTACAACGTCATTATGCCATAGATCTGACTACAACTTCATTACGACATAGATCTAACTACAGCGTCATTATGCCATAGATCTGACTACATCGTCATTACGACATGGATCTGGCTACAGTGTCATTATGACATAGATCTATCTACACGTCATTATGACATAGATCTGGCTACAGCGTCGTTTTGACATAGATCTGGCTACAGCATCATTATGACATAGATCTGGCTACAGCATCATTATGACATAGATCTGGCTACAGCGTCGTTTTGACATAGATCTGGCTACAGCATCATTATGACATAGATCTGGCTACAACGTCATTACGACATAGATCTGGCTGCAGCGTCACTATGCCATAGATCTGACTACAACTTCATTATGACATAGATCTAACTACAGCGTCATTATGCCATAGATCTGACTACAACTTCATTACGACATAGATCTAACTACAGCGTCATTATGCCATAGATCTGACTACAACTTCATTACGACATAGATCTAACTACAGCGTCATTATGCCATAGATCTGACTATAACTTCATTACGACATAGATCTAACTACAGCGTCATTATGCCATAGATCTGACTATAACTTCATTACGACATAGATCTAACTACAGCGTCATTATGCCATAGATCTGACTATAACTTCATTATGCCATAGATCTGACTACAACGTCATTACGACATGGATCTGGCTACAACGTCATTATGACATAGATCTATCTACACGTCATTATGACATAGATCTGGCTACAGCGTCGTTTTGACATAGATCTGGCTACAGCATCATTATGACATAGATCTGGCTACAGCATCATTATGACATAGATCTGGCTACAGCGTCGTTTTGACATAGATCTGGCTACAGCATCATTATGACATAGATCTGGCTACAACGTCATTACGACATAGATCTGGCTGCAGCGTCATTATGCCATAGATCTGACTACAACTTCATTACGACATAGATCTAACTACAGCGTCATTATGCCATAGATCTGACTACAACTTCATTACGACATAGATCTAACTACAGCGTCATTATGCCATAGATCTGACTACAACTTCATTACGACATAGATCTAACTACAGCGTCATTATGCCATAGATCTGACTATAACTTCATTACGACATAGATCTAACTACAGCGTCATTATGCCATAGATCTGACTATAACTTCATTACGACATAGATCTAACTACAGCGTCATTATGCCATAGATCTGACTACAACGTCATTACGACATGGATCTGGCTACAGCGTCATTATGACAGATCTATCTACACGTCATTATGACATTGATCTGGCTACAGCGTCGTTTTGACATAGATCTGGCTACAGCGTCTTTATGACATAGAAAACACAAATGTCTGGTAATAAGAGGGATGTCACCAACGTGATGTCAGCGCCGCAAAATTCACGAATAAAAATAAACATGTCGTTTTGGCAGCAAATCGAAAATGACACATATAAATCGTAGATAATTTATTCGTCAAATATAAAATACCTGAAACCGATCGGTGGCTGAGTTGACATCGCGTTTGGGTCCCATCCAGGCGTATTGTGTCCAATTCCGCGGTTGGCTAAGTCCTCCATCACAACACAAGCAACATTTTCCGCTTACTGTGAACTTACAGTAGGAGATTTTCAAAGATTGTCAGATTATTCGTAACCCGTGAAAGTTTGTATTTCTTTTTAAAGATATAAACCTTCGTTTTCGTAATTTTTTAAAGAATAAAAAAGAACGATGAAAATACCTTATTATACAGTACAAAATTCTCAAAATATCGATTGTTATTAGTCAAAATATTTTAACCAACATTTTTCGAAAGCTCACATCTCAGCAAGTACCATTATTACTTTTGTAATATTACATTATTTCACAGAAATGTTTGCTGATTTATAAAAAAAGTTTTTTACATCTCCTGTAACTTTTTTTCACAAAATGTTGGAAAATTTCTTGACTATTCATTTTCAAATTTGTTTAAAAGTTAGTTTTGACATGGTATTTCTATAAGATTGCTGATGCTCCCTTTTTTATCTTACCAATATTTTGCTTCAATAATTAATTTTAAGATTTTTTAATGTAAAATATTCCGAGCATTTATAAAATTATTAATTCTAATTGAGTAAGATTTTGAAATTCAGCTTCTTTTCTTATTTTTCAAATCTCGTTTAAATTTTTAAATTTTTGAAAAAATTTTTTTTTAATTTAATATCTAAAAAATCGAGTCTTTTTTTATTTTAAAGTCGAGTCTTTTTTATTTTTATTAAAATATAACCATTATTTTTGTAATTTCAACATTTTCTTCGATTTTCTAGGAAACAACTTAAAGAAGTGCAGAGCCCGTTATGGGTTGGACCAACAAAGTCAATGGTGCAAACCTTGCAGGTAATTTGTCAAATTTATTTTAGATTTTTGTTTTTAGTGTTTAGTGTGTTTTTTTATATTTTTATAATTCTCCGGTCCATAAGACGAGACTAGTAGTTAGCCAATATTTTTTTGCCATTAAAACATAAAATTCCTATAAAAGATTCAAAATTATGTTCAACAATTTTTTATGTTAACATGAAAAAATTTAAGATCCACTTTTTATTTTTTTTTAACTTTAGTAAAAAAGTTTTTATTTATTAAATTTCTGAAAGCTACTCCTCAATTTTTTTAAATAATATTCCCCTTTTAATTCTTTTTGAGAATTCAAGTTAGTACCTGTTAAATGTGTTTGTTTAATTAATTTGTAATATGATTTTTTGGTGTCTGTATATATTGTTTCTATGTGGAAAGACTGAATTTTTTAAAATTAATATTTATATACCTATTATTAATTTAAATTTTTTTGTTTTTTATATTTTATATCTTTAAATCAGTGTATAATTTATTTTATTTTCATTTGTTATTCAGTCGTATTTTGAAAACTTGTGTCAATTTGATATGTTTATAAAAAAATATTAAAAAACACACACATCAGTTTAAAAACTCCTAACCCACAAAACCCAAACCCAAAAATAAACAAATCAGAAAATATGTCTTTTCACTTGGAACAGAAGCGCGGAAACCAAAAATCCCATATTTAAAAATAAACCGTTTTCAAAATAAGAACATCAATTAATAAAAAGTAGTTTCAAATTGTATATAATATAAAATAAATTCATTTTAATATGTTTCTTTCACTGTAGCCGTTCAAATAGAGATAATTAAATATTGGCGAATTAGAAACCATGTTTTTTAGAGTATTGGTGCTTGAAATGAGTTTTTTGAAAAAGAAAAATAATAGCATTCATGTGTAGCATTAACACACCCCCATTGAGAGGGAATCGGCAATCATAATTATTGACAGAACTTTTAATTAATTCATCTGTTCTATAAATAAATTGACATATTTTCTGAAAAAAAAAAAAAAAAAATCCAACACAACCTACACAATTAAAAACACCAAGCTTAAAAATTCTACTTGTTTTCTAATGGAGTTTTTCGTTATTTTTTTATTTTATATTGTCGTTTCAAAGTTGACACCAGTTTTCAAAGTTCGTGTTTTGTCTTTTTTATTTAATTTTTATTTTTCATAAATGTAATACTTTCTGTCAATTTCTGTAAAATAATCAAATGTTCTCTCAAAATTATGATTGCTGCTTCTCCCTGGATGGACCGAAACATCGACGATATATTCAAAATGGTGAACCCTCGAATCTCTGGCATTATTGAACTCCGTAAATTTATTTTTACTATTCTACACGATATCTGACAACTTCGTCAAATGGATTATTGTTGCATGGTGAATTTACCCATCATATCAAATAAAACATTTATTTGTGTTTTAAAATCATAATTACCTTGACTAAAATCCTATGAATGTCGCCTAAAAACCCATGGAAAACCACATTCCAATAATGGAACAAAATGACAACTCTGAATCATGATACTAAATGAAAATCATGGGATGAACTTATGAATGCAAACATTTAAAACGTTCTGCAAAATGGAACCACATTCGAATTGTGCAATATTTAAATCATTGAAATTGAAACCAAATTTGAACCGTGGGATGAACTTATGAATCATGACATATAAAATGGAACCACATTTGAATTGTGGGATAACTTGTGAATCGGAACACCTACATTGTTTTTGAAAATGGAACGCATTTGAATTGTGGGATGAACTTATGAATCGGAACACCTACATTATTTTTTAAAATGGAACACATTTGAATTGTGGGATGAACTAATGAATCATTCCATGCAAAATGGAATTTGAACATGGTACGGAATGATCGTAATCGCGGTTATTTGGACATATGTTGATGAATCCAGTCCAGAATCAAGCGGAGTGTTGGTGTCGGCCGCAGTGGGCGGGGGGGCCCTAGGGCTACTGAGGGGCGCGGGACCCCCGGCCGTCCTCGGGTCCCCCCAGGAGCCCACCTACGTGGACCTATAGTGCCAGAGGTTACCAGAGTTGCACCACTTTGCCTCGCTAGCGGTCAGTTGTCCCCAAACGAATGTCTGTTTCTCTTGTTGAGTGTTGTGTTCTTTTTTTGGCCGTGCTATTTTTTTCGTTGTGTTTTTTTGTGGTTTCATGATAAAACAGAACAGTGACAGAAAAGAACATGAGAAGAAAAGAAAAAAATTCTAATCTAACCTTTTGATATTTCATAATATTTTGTTTTGTCATTGTTCTGTTTTATCCGGTTATCATTTTGTATTAGCCTTAGAGTGGCCATGTGAGAAATCTTTTTCTTGTTGCTTGGAATTGTGAAGTTGTTACATTTCATATGTACACAACATCATTTAAAAAAAGTCTTTAGCATTATAAAATTCTGTTTTGAGAGTAATTTTAAAGCATTGAAATAATGCAATACACTCTTCTCTCAATATTATGTACCACAATAAAATTGTCAGTATTTCGACAGAAATCACCAACTCCTTACAATTGGTTGTAAATAATATTTTTATTAAAACCTTTGTGTGTTTCTCGGAGACGGTCTGCATTGCACTGAAGCCATGTGCCCATTGCGCTACCTTCCATATTTACCTCATTTCCTTGAAAATAGCCTAGTTCCTTTAATCTATACGTACCAGAAGGTAAAAAAAAACAAAGACCCCAAGGGGGGTTACTAGTGCCTCCCATATATCGCGGACAGCAATCGTGTCTCTTAATGTTCATTTTGTACTTTTCAACAACACTCAGATATTAGTTACTGCCTACCGTTTTTACCATATTTGCCCGGCAGCCAATCATTAGGTAGTTACCCAATGCAGAACTGTAAAAAAAGATCAAGCATACTCAGATATATAATTATTGTAGTCTTTTCCAATAAAATGCATCTTTTAGGACCGCACTCACGGCTTGTTTGCGGTGAAGATCGATTGCCAAATATTTTTTCTAAGTTATAGAGTATGTGACGTAACTTGGATATCACACAAAACTCTTGTTTGGGGTAAGTGCAATACCCGCATTCGAAAAGGGAGTGTTAATAAAGTTCAGCAGATTTGTTAATGGCCATGTCTCCTGGTTCCACAACATGGTATTCAACTTCCCAGGTATCTGAGTTTGCTTCCCATCAAATCGGAACATTGTCGCCATAAGAGAAAGGATGTATCTTCATTCTATTTACATTTCCTAGAGCTATTAGTACATTTGCTTTCCACTGCTGGGGCAGCTGCATGTGTGATGTGTGTCTGAGGTGACAGTGTCCTGTTAATAGACCTTCTAGCTCCTTCAGTGAGTTTCTATCTATATTGGATAGTTGCCCTTCTCATTTGGACTCTTGGCAGTCTACAGCGCTTCAACTTTATCTCACTTATTCTTTATAACTTTAAAAATTTTAAAAGTAATTTTTTTCAGGTATTACTACGTGCTAAAAATATTTATGACCATTTCAAATTGATTTCTGTTGGAAAGCTTAGAATATAATATCTCTCACATGGCAGTTTAGTAAATTTAATCTTGATGTTGTATTTTATATAAATTTTTATAATATCTTTAGTACTTTGGTAAGCAATCTTAGAGTTGGACTGTAAGAATTCTTGCCAATAATATTTTGTAAAGGTCTCAAAACCAGTCTTTAACGAATGGCCTGACATGCTTTGCTTATATATTTTCAAATTAACAGTAATTTTAAAACCTAACCTATATTTCTCTGTCAAAACCAAATACTAAATAAATAGTAAATACTTTTTAAAACTTTATTGAATATAATAGGTAGGTATCTTTTTTATTTTGATCAGTTTTGAACTAACCTACCTTAACCAATATTAATTTTCAGTCATTTGTTTTCATTCAATGTTAAAACTTCGATTATTTTATTTAATTTCGAGTTTCTTTGTCATTTTATAATATTTAGTTGACTTCACAAGTTTTTTTTTCTATTATTTTTTTTTTATTTCTAGTCTAAATTTGTTAGTTTTTTGTGTACCTGTGACATTTTGTAGTAGTTTTAAGTTACATACATTTTTTTAAATTTCACTTAGATGTGAAAATAAATAAAATATTTTAATTTACTGCACTTTTTTCCAGAGCATGATTTTGTGGCTATGTAGGTACAATTAATTCATAAGAAAATACATTGTGTCAATTGATTTATGATCGCATGTTTTTGTGTGTCATTCAATTTGTCTTTTAAATAACATTGTCAAATTTATCTACTTAAATGTTACAATGTTATTATTTTCCATTTATCAAAGCTATGCAAAGAGGTTTCTATATTTTGATTTTCTTTGAAAAACAATTTGAATATTTTCTATTACGAAGTGTCCTCTCTTTAAGAGAATAATTATTTCCAGAATAATAAGTTGTCTCCTTAATGTATCATAGCTAGCGGATTTAGTTCTAATGACGTTGGAACTTGTCGGATCTACCATAGAACCCGTAGATAAACAAGAAAAATAACACAAAATATTGAATTTAAGATTTTACTGTACTTTAAATAATATTTGGATGATTTTTTATAGCGCCATTGTTGTGCAAAATGACCTCAAGTGTATTCATTTTTACTCAAAGTATTCATTTTCCCTACAGTTAAATAAATTATTTGTATTCGATCTGCCGTTACTATTATTTTCAGAACTTAGTTGTTTCATCCATAGTTTCAAATTTGCATTTAGCTAAAACTTTTTTTATACAATCGAAAACATCTCAACTAGTTAAATTATATTTAGTCTGTTGTTGTTATTATTCAACAGTACCGAAAGGGGGTCAATCAAAGATATTAGAAGAACGAGATGTGCTATGAGCAGTTCATACTGTGTGGAATTGTTTTGCCCAGTGTCGCCGGTTTTGTTCACCAATACTACTGCACACCTTCGCTTACGCTAAGGTAGCCGCACTAATACATAGAACAGATTTCTGTGCGTACACGTCCCGATAGTATTCAAAGTACCCTAATTAGGTAGTACTCCGCCTACGGTCCGGCGGCCAACATAGCATATCTCGTTCTTCTAATATCTTTGGGGTCAATAGTGTTTCACATATATCACGGAGCGATTGGGTCTCTTAATATTCCTTTTGGCTTTATTCAGATATTAGTCACTAGCGCTCTTACCACTCTTAGGGGAGAGTAATTTCGTTAGAATTAGATAGATATTATATTACTGATATAATGTTATTGATACTATTTATTTGTGTAATAGTGTTTCCTATGAATTCACTATTCTATAATGTGTTTTAATATTTTCCAGGCGCAAGAAAAAATGCGTGCGCTACATGGAGGCCCTGGCGGCTGCGTGCGGGGGCCGGGCGCCCCCTGGTGAGGACCCGGAGCCCGATGGAGAGGCCGACGCAGACGACGGGGCCAGCGACTCCGATGACTCGTCAAACCACGACAACGACTCGGTCAGCAGTCCCGCCCTCTCGGCGCTCTCCTCGCTCACCTCTCCTGTGGCGCTCCTGCCAAGCCCTGCCAGCCTGGCCACCCTGCCATCTCCCTCGCCGCACGACAACCTCGAACTCCACAACATCAATGTCAAACCTCCCACGCCCAACATGCTTAACCCTCCACAAGCTTTGCCGCTACAGAGACTACCCGTCGGCACTAATCCACGAGACGCAAACAACCCGTTAAGCGTTAACAGGTTAACGAGTAGATCGTGCGGGTTCAACGGGATAAGCGAGGCGCATTTAGCCGCTATACGCTCAACATCCACAAATCAACTCCCCCCACAAATGATGCCGTTCGGTCAACGAGACTACAATGCGAAGAACATCCCGTCATCATCGAACGGTGGAACCCCCAACATCCTCGAAGAATATTCTCGCAATTTGACTGGGTTCGGTAATCACCACAATCACCACTTGTTGGGGGAGCCCCCGAGAAACGGTGGGAGCATCCCCACAAGCAACGGCAGCGGGGGGGGAAACGCTTCGGCCGGAACGAGCCCCAGCGGCAGTAATACCAATAATACAAACAATACCAATAATTCTAATAAGGTCATTTCTGTTTCATAGTCTTAGCTGTCGAGTCGGTATGTCTTCTGTGATAACTCATTTCAAGCGCAGTGCGTTTGTTAAACAATATGCCTTCTATATTAGAAACTAAATAAAACAGTCCACATCTCTGTTAGTTTTACTATTACTATTTTATTGTCTTTTCAAACTGTTATTATCATTTTCCACGAGTTATTGTCCTAATCACTAGCAAAAATGTCCGCACTTAGATGGCGATAGGATATAATAAGATTTGTTTACAGAATTAAAGGCATTTCAAACAATTTTATATCTAAAGTGGCATACTTTGTATCACAACTCAACTCTTAATTTTTTTCTATAACTTATTGATGTTTTATTGTTATAAATTTCATTCTAAGATACATCTTTTTGCCATACCAACTTTTTCTGAGAGCTTCAAAAGTTGTCATATGTAAGAAAAATATTTTAACAACTTTGTAAAAGTTGTACACTTTTGCCATAACAAAGATTATATTTCATGGAACAAAATTGTAAAAATGATTATCTTTATAATGACTGTTTTATTTTGTAGCGTATCACAGAAAACATATTGATTTCTGACATAGACGTTAAAAACACTGAGTGAATTCGAAAGGCCTTATAAAGTAGCATTATATTCAAAATAGTAGTGAACGGTGTAGATTTGTGGTGGACTTGAAAAAATTCCATAGAAAATTGTAAAATGAACGGTCGAGTCTAAGGTTAAACGCTTAATTAATTATAAATTTAATAAACGCTTGTATAAAAATGAATTAAAAGTGTTTGTAATTTCGCAGGGAAATCAAGAAATGTGTCATAAATTAGAAATTTAACTTGTACAATTTGTGTATATATATTTTTAAATAGTGTCTTAAGTTTGTTGACCGATCGTGTGTCATGCGTGTGACATACTTCATGTGTGGACATTTAAAAAATAATAATTATTATTCTTTTCTTATTAAATGAAATTGAGTTTGAAAGTAATAATATTAAAATTAAATTAATCGAAATTATCGTGCAATAATGTGAAATGTTTGAAGAATTTTAATGAATCGCTTTATATATTTTTTCACAAGAGCACCTTTTTACTATTATATTTTATAAATTCTTTACGTGGACTCTTTGAGTGCTTCTTATCGTTTGTAAATATGATTTTTACACAAATCCTTTTTTTAATAATGTTAAACGATTGTTTTTTTAATATTTTATTATGTGTAACTATGTGATTTTTTTATATGTTTGTTAGATCTACTACTATTGAAATATTATTTTTATTTGCACACTGAAAATATTCTAAAAAGGAAGATCACTCTCGATTTGCCAAAATCAACTTTACCGGGATGTTTAAAAGTTTAAATCGAGAGTCTTCTCCTTATGAAATTAAAATTTAATTGGGGATTTAAAAAATTATTCAATATGTAGATTTTTATTTTATAAAAAATTCAAAAGTAAAAAAAGAATAATGAAATTCTAAATTTTAATTTCGGTTCGGAAGACTCAACTTAACTTCTTTGTGCAATCAGATGATAAGAAGAGTTTTTTTCCAATAAATTAATTTTTTAACTTCTTGTCTCTGATGGGGTATGCAGATGATGCTTTCAGTATCAAATTGCGCCTGTCTACGCCATGGTAAGTCAATTTTGCAATAATACACAACTGATCATAAACTAAATTATTAAATTTTCAAAATATTTTCTTTTTTCAGTTGCGTGTTACGCCAGTATTTCAATAGCTAAAATTAAATTCTTTTTAATAAATATAAAAAATAAATTCGGGGTACAGTTTGCATTATTTTTATTATATTTTGCACTTTTTTAAAAATTGTCGTCTGTTCGCGAGTGCATTTAAAAACATGACATGTATAAAATATTTAAAAATACTTTCATAATCGTGTTTAAAATAATGTTTTATACACAAAATGTTCCTCAGTGCCAATTAAACTTAAGTTCATTTTTTATCTTTACTTAGGCATTCGCAAATTTTTACAAAAAATGTAAAACAAAAAAAGTTTTACAAAAATAAAATTTGTAAAATATTTGTTAAAAAATTGTGGTGCAAAACTTTGTTTCTTCTTTTTATTTAGTGCTAATGTAAAAGTGTATTATGTAAGGGCGGAATATGTTATATTAATTATGAGGTTGATCTCATAAAATAATTGATTACTTATTTAGTTTAAAAAGAAGTCGCATTTATCAAACAATCGGGTCTTTATTTTTATCTTTCATTTTGAAACTTTTCTCAGTTTTATTGGGTCAACTTTTATTGTAGACGAATTAAACATAAAACTTTACCATCTTCTTATGGTTTCCTCTCCTATCAGAGGTTGTCTATCATCAGGGAAATCTTTACCCTGTAGACTGCAGCCTAACTAATAACTTAACCATACTTGTCTAATAAGAGTGCATTTGCATATGACGTCATTTTTATTTCTGAAAATTTGACTGACTAATGTCGATTGATTCTTTTATGCATTTCAGACTTCTATAAAAAACATTGCCATTGAATGTGTTAATTGACTGAATGCGACGCCTAAGAAATCCACAAAATATTTAAATTAATTTTTGTAATATTGCTCTTGCGTAAAATATCAGAATTGGATGGACATTTTTTTTTGTTTAAAATGTGTTGAAATTTGTGGAATCTGTAAAATTTAAATAATATTTGTCATCAAACAATAAAATTCATCTTTACATTAAAAATTGACCCGTTTAAAACATTGTGATGAAAGATAATTAATTGTAATAATGTTTAGGGGCGGCATTGGTAATTCAATGCCCGAAAGTAGCTTATTAAAATATTCAAAATAAAACTTGTATTATGTTATTGGTCAAAATGACAAACATGTAGATCTCCTGGTTAATTTAACACTTAAATACATTGTTAAAATTAAATCAAATGTTTGGAAAATTGCCAATCACCCATTTTTCTGTGTTTCATCCCTCCTACACATGAGTCTTTCAATATTTAAATACTCTCGACACAGCGTCCCCAAAGATAATCCCCGAGGGAAACCCTGAAGCCACCTGTGTAACGTTAGGTCGGGGTGTTTCAAAATCCATCACAAGACCCTTTTGATTTTTTTGCTGATTCTCGGCAAGTTTAAAGCTTAAAAATTGTGATCAAATTGTGATTGGCTGTCAACCATAACAGTCATGCTGATATGCTTAATGACTGGTGCACGTTACAGTAAAAAGAAATTCATAGAGTCTTGTATGAAGCAAATGATTTTATCGCTGTAAGTATATGACCAAATAATTAGTAATTAATTAATTACAAACACAGTGCTTTCTTTAATGTTTGTTTCTGAAAATTTGACCAAGTTGGGAAGTTAATTCTAAATTGAATAATATCTCGGCCCAATTGATTCATTCTTGGTATATTTAAAGTAGTAAGTATGACTGCCTCCGTGGTCGAGGGTTCTCGACTAGCAATCCAGAAGTCGCCGGTTCAAATCCCAGCGTGCGCAAGCAAATTTTAATTGATTAATTTGTGTTCATTTGATTAATGTAGTGTATTTGCGGCATGTTCCAGAGTGGAAGATACTCTCGGTATTGCCCCGGTGTAAGACCACCATTGAGAATTGAAACGTTGCTTGAAATGGCTTTGGTCGTGTTTGGTGGCCAGATCAGAACAGTCAGTTACTTCCTCGCCCATCTCCCTCCCCATCCCAATAGCTTCAGCCTCAAAACATACCCAATTGGGGAAGCCATGTCTAACTGTGGCTCTCTTGTGGGGATTCTTGCTATTTTATCCACTGTTTTAGCTGAACCACAAATTAAACAACCCCTCTTAGTAATTTTAGCATAATATTTAAGTGTATTTCATATGATAAACCCTTTGTAGTTAATTGATAGATCTACAAGTTTGTTTTGACCAAGTTTAAGACCCGAACAAATTTGTGCCAAGTTTTTTGATTATAAGCTGTAACTAGAGAATAGGTAAAATTACTTCAGTAACTTTTCAAATGATTAAAACAAAACATTTAAATTAAATTATATTTTTTAATTTCCTACCTCATTAATTTTGTTCATCATTTTCACAATATGTTTTTTTACCAACTTCAAATACTATTTAATTAATTTGTGGAGATTTGATAGTCAAATGAAATTAAAAATAAATTTTAAAATAAAAATTACATTTTCAAATCAAAATTTTCATCACATATTTAAGTTTTTGGGTAGATGCTCTAACCACTGAGCTATCTAAACTTTTTTTTATTTTTTTTTATGAAATAGTAAAAATTCCTAAATGAGATTATTAATTTTTTTCATTTTGTTTTTTGTGACTGATCTGTTTAAGTTTAAAATATTTGCACAAATAATCACCGTTGCACCATTCTATACTACTGTTCTGGTAGGAACAGCATTTCAGGTTGTCTTGTCGGCTATAATTATTATTGAACTGTTAGAAATAAAACAAAAAAATCCAAATCAATCAATCGTTTTATAATATGTAGTTAAAATGTTATTTTTTTTCTCAGCAAAAGGGCAAACTTAAAAATGCATTTAATAAATAAAAAAAAATTGATTGACTCATTTGACAAATATTTTTATGACAAATTTATTGTTAGGTATTATTTATATAATATTTTGATGAATTGAAATAATATGTTTATAATTGTCATCATTATTTTTTTTCAAGTGTTTTTAAATATTTGTCTATGAGTTTTAATTACCATGATGCATTTACTTGTTAAGCTTTCAATAATATATCGAGGGGCTTTATTTATGTTTGGTTTATAACTATATAATAATACACAGGGTAACTTGTACTTCATGCTATGTATTGGAGGATGTTATAGACAAAAAGTGTACAAACAAAAAGTTCATGTGCAAAAGTGTCGATTTAAAATTTCACTATTTCATTCTATTTTCTCACTATTTCATTTTTGGGGATGCTGTGTGGAGGGTTTTTTTTAGGGAAAGGAAGTCCTAGTAAGTAAAAAGGTATGAGGGGTGGGTAGGAGTTTGGGGGTCAACGAGTCTAGGAGTGACAGACGTATGAATCCATCCCTGTCACTGCGGTGCTAGGCGATGAGTGGAGAGTGCGGCTGGAGTAGTCAAAAGGTCTTCCTCAACCAGTCTCTCCCGATTCGGCCCGCCACGCAGTTGGTGGGATCCATCCGTCCTCTAGACCTAGACAAACCTCAGCCCTGCTAAATCACCAAACGTTTTGAATCACTTGGGGTAACCTATGGTGTTGGTTATCAAATAAATGGTTCCCGGGGCGGCGGTACACATAACCGCCTCCCAAATTGAAAATAATCAGAAATATTGAGAAATATTAAGAAATGATCAGAAATATTGAGAAAAAATCAGAAATATTGAGAAATAATCAGAAATATTGAGAAATAATCAAAAATATTGAGAAATAATCAGAAAAGTTGGAAATAAATTGATAACAAAATATTGGTAGTTGATAGACAAAGATCACTACCTAATATTTATTTTAAAAAAATCAGGCGATTTAATAAAAGTTTATTGAAAAATCTTCAAAATTTACTCTCAACTTGTTTGGTCTAGTATCAACTGAAAACCTTGCCCTTTACATCGATCTACAGCGGCAATACAAGGTGTTTTTTTTCAATATTTATTATCTTTGCATCAACTTCTAATCGCCTTGTATATAACCAAAAAATGAATTTAAATAGTTTCCATCTGAAATAATTTCACGCTATTTATTTAGTAAAAAAGATAAACAATATCATACCACTACATAATATATCCTCCAACAACCTTTATCTGGCCTCAGTCTTCTAGTTTAAATTCATACATCTCTACTTGTTTTATTTAGGACCTGTTGTTTTACACAAATTCACTTGTGACAAAGTCATTAAATGGCCGTTCAGCGCCATGTTGTTTTTATGACATTTGAAACATCACGCTGATTCTAGATGCGTTTCAGCTTTCTATCGAATTGTAATTGTAACTGACAAGCTTAACAATATGATAGTTGTCCTCTTCTGCTATTCACAACTTGTTCAGAAGCTGAAACGGAATTAGAATCGGCAATTAACGGAGACCTTTGATGACAATCTTACATTTGAATTGCTGTGAAGCAACCCGTCTTAAGTCATTCCGGATAATTCAAAACAAACCTTGTAACTCAATTTTTCTCGTCCTGTATATACTAAGTGATTCTATTAAACACATTTGGTTGGGCAGATATAACTAGCCGAATAAAGTTTATGTCTGCCCTGATGAAGGCACAGTTGTGCTGAAACCGGCGTGTTTATATAAATAAAATGAGTCGTGTAATTTCTATACCCGCTATATCAACTTTCATTGATTTGGAGAAAACCGCAAAAAACTGTCACATCTCTAGCGTACATAAGTAAATGCATTAAAATTTTTTATATAATGAATTGGAGTAATAAAATTTCGAAAAGCATTTATTTTTCTATATATGTCTAGCAATAATTAAGTAATTTCGATAAATAAAATGGATATAGCGGATTTTGATACTCACTTCGTGATTTTGCAAGTCAACTGAGGCGACATGGCGGGTTTAGAAACTCACGCGTAGATCATTTTGACACACGACGTGGCGTCAGAGCGGCGGCCATATTGTATTTTGGCAAAATAACTGCTTGTGATTCGTTGAATCCGATATAGCGGGTTTTGATAGTGACTTTCTGTATGATATAGCGGATTTGGTTTCTCACTCGCAGTTTTAACATGGTTTTTGGTCATGATAAGGAGGGTTTGGAAACTCAATTTTAGGCTCCTCTTGTTGCTCGCAAAAATGTGAACAAGATGTCATACTCAGATCATTTTGTCAAAAAATCGGATATAGCGGGTATAGAAATTATAGGATTCAAATGATGTCTACAAAGTTACTTCAATTTAAAAAACATTATATTTTTTGTGTTTCTAGGATGGTTTTCAAAACTCTCACTCAGGCCATAGTTTACTTTATTCTTTCCTCAATATCTCAACTTGACTGTCTTTTCACCATAATCATCGTGAGATTTCTTGCAATATCTCCTAGTTCCATGTATCTAAGCCATATTTCTATTAATTCATTGACATGGACACCACAAACAAATTCTTATATTCTATTCCAAAACTTTACATTTCTACAAGAATTGGTATGTGCCACATCTCAGTGTGGGATTTGGCTCTCTCCACAAATGCTCTTCACTGGGTGTGGTCTCTGGCCATTCATCTCCAATCTTTAGTTCTTCTGGTCCTGCTCCAATCCTCTTCCATACAGTCAGTTCACTTCTTTCACGGTCTGCCTCTGGGACTCGCATTTGGTCAAGTTTTCGGTGTCCGATTTCCTTAAAGTATTACCAGGGCTGGAACTATGCAGGTGCAAAGCCAAGCAGCCAAGGCGCTGATAATGCATAGCACCTAATACAGCGATTTAATGATGTTTTTACTAGCGCCAGTCGCCATTTGGCCGAGTATTCCAGTATAATAATATATTCTACCATCCTCCTTTAAATTATTCCTATACACTCAAACACTTGAATTAGTAGGACTATCCCATTTCTACTAAACTTCAAACAGGTTCATAAACCAAATAGTAGTAGCGCACTAGGTCTGTGAGACTTGTTGATGTAACTTTGTAATTGTTTGTGACGGTTAAACTCATAAACCAAACATGAATAGTCCTCTCGGTCTGTGAGACTTGTTGTGTTGTCAAAGGTTTGCCTCTACTAAACTCCAATCAGGTTCAGTCTTATAAACCAAACATGAATAATGAATAGTTCTCTCGGTCTGCGAGACTTGTTGTGATGTCAAAGTTGTTTGCCTCTACTAAATTCCAATCAGGTTCAGTCTTACAAACCAAACATGAATAACGCCCTCGGTCTGTGAAACTCGTTGATGTAAGTTTGTAAAAAGGGGAACTAGTTGTTGCTAGTGTAAGTATGACATGTCTGTAGGAGATAGGACATTATTTCGGTTCCACGACAAATCAGAAGAGTGACAAATCAAAACATTCTTGAAAAGTGATATTGTCATTAAAAACTATGAAAAAAAAAAACCTAAACTAAAATTTTTTTTCCATCGCTTTTCAAAAGTGTTTTGATTTGTCACTCTTCTGATTTGTCCTGTACCATTATTTCATATCTGTTAATGTTATAAGGAACAGTGTAAATAAGCAAGTTTAGGGTATCGCGTGTGAGGGGAGGTTTGTTAATACGAAAGGGAGAAGCGTGATTTTTGCAACAAAGTAAAATATAAAATGAAATTACAGTTTTGTCTACGTAAATTTGTATAGAAAAATGAATGTACCTACGTAAAATAAATATATTATATCGATAATAATCTGTGTTTTCTTTTGTGTGATATGGTTTTTATTATTTTTTTATAGTAACTTCACACAGGAGGTCAGATGATTTCCCTCAGGTCCTATGTCATCTTTGGGGATGTAATGTGTGGAAGATCTTTTCGAGGAGAGGGAGGGGTCTTTAAGAGACCCATGTTGTAGGAGGGAGGAACAGAGGCCGACAAATAGTTCCACAGCCCAGCTGTTGAACTCGAGAACCATCAGAAACGATCCGTTGTCACAATCATGACAAATAATGTCAACCGTGTACAAATGTTGAGTACAATTCCCAGGTTATTAATAACCTGACAGTATTTCAATTCTTCCTACTATTAACATTATTGTGGAAAAATGTTTCTTGTGCAATAACGGAGGTCTTAGCCAGCAGAGGAATTGAACCCCTGACGCCTAGGTCGGAACCCGACACATTTGTCCACTCCGCTATAAAGTGGTCTAAATTAAAAATTAGAACATGAACATATGTAGATAGAAAAGAGTATTTTATCCATTCAATCGATTTTTGGCATATTATGGCAAGTTTGCAAAATGTTTTGAGAGATCGCTGGCCATAATGTGCCAAAGCAAATGCTGACTGGGCTTTTCTGGGGCCCCCTTGCAGTTCCGCCTTTACCTTATGGGTCTTATAGGCCCCCGGCTTGAGGGGGCCCCGAAACTCGTGCCCAAAGATAGGGCCACCAAGATCAAATCATCTGACCCGGCCCGGGCCGACCGGGGCCCTACCAATCGCAGTATTTTACTATTATTTAAAGACCCTTGAGATGATTTTGTGAAGAAAACGGCGCTGTATGATGACAAATCATCCAATTATTATTAACATATTTCATGCGGGCGAAAACAAGGGTCCCATTCGGGAAAATGCTTTTTGTTTGAAACGGCTATTTCTTTGAAAATAATACATATACAGGGTTTTCCAGTAAGAGGTGTTCTTTTGATATTCAATCGTAAAAGATCAATGGTTTCGTTGCTTGTGTGGCACGTAGCGCCGTCTTGTTGAAAGTAAACGTTGTCCAGTTGTTGCTCCAGCCTCATTTTCGAAAAAGTAAGGTCCAATGACTCCGCCGGACCATAAACCGCACCAAACAGTCACACGTTGAGGATAGAGAGGCTTTTCAACAATAACTCTTGGGTTTTCCGAGCCCCAGATGCGACAATTTTGCTTGTTGACGAAGCCACCGAGGTGGAAATGGGCCTCATCACTCAAGATGATTTGCATTTGATTCACTCAAGTGAATTTTAATAATTTCAATGCGTTGTTGAAGCGTGTATCGTTCCATTTTTATTAATGACGTAGTTTCTACTTATTAAATGTTGAAAAATGCAGCTTCAAAAGTAACATCTACCGAAATATCGGGCTATTCAAAATAACACCTCTTGTTGGAAAACCCTGTATTTTAATAAAAAAATTTACGTAGTACTCATCACACCCAAACTTTGAAATCTTTGTCAGAAATTTCTGTTTCAAATTTTCGTTCGAGAGTCGCTAATATTGTTTTCAATGATTATTATGACATGTGTTAGAAAAATAAAAAGTATTAAGTTCAGGTTGGGATGTTTTAACCTATACGTTTCACGTGTTATGCAAAGAAAGTTATATGTTTGATTTTTGTAGGTAGAAACAAAGGCAATATGATTTGCAAGTAGTATTATTCATACCAGTAATAGTACAAGGCTCATCTCGCTTGTTTCCATTATATGCATTTCTCGTGGTGGTAATAAAAGTCACAATTACTTCACTTTGGTTTATAATTAAATTAATCCATACATACAAATTATCAACGGGATAAACAGAGTGTAGACATTTTCATAATAATAATAATAATAATGCAAAACTGATACAAACAATCAGACATTAAAGATATTAAATAGTAGAATTAAAACGAAATAAACATCTCCAAAAACAAACGTCAAACGGTGATATAAATGCAACAAATATGAAATATAAACAAGTGTATACGTGGTGCGAAGTAACGTGAGATTGTACGCAACTTGCCAACTAGACACAATGTGCTAAACAATGTGAATTCTGCACAATTGAATTCCCAACTACCCGGAGCCTGTGGAAATATGGCATGAAGGTAGTGGGGAAGGGAAGGAGATGGTGAAAAGGAAGATTGGGAAGAAACTGGTTATTCAAGTCTAGTCACCAAACAAAGTTAAAGCCATTTCAAGTAACGATTCGATTCTGAATGGTGGTCTTTTACCAGGGCAATACTAAGAGTATCTACTACTCAGAAATGTGTCGAAAATATACAGGGTTTTCCAATAAGAGGTGTTATTTTGAATAGCCCGCTATTTCGGTAGATGTTACTTTTGAAGCTGTCATTTTTTGACATTTGAAGTAGAAACTACGCCATTAATAAAAATGGAACGATAAACGCCTCAACAACGCATTGAAATTATTAAAATTCACTTAGTGAATCAAATGCAAATCATCTTGAGTGATGAGGCCCATTTCCACCTCGGTGGCTTCGTCAAGAAGCAAAATTGTCGCATCTGGGGCTCGGAAAACCCAAGAATTATTGTTGAAAAGCTTCTCTATCCTCAACATGTGACTGTTTGGTGCGGTTTATAGTCCAGCAGAGTCATTGGACCTTACTTTTTCGAAAAAGAGGCTGGAGCAACATTTGCGGTGAATGGATTGCGCTATCGAGAGATGATTAATGATTTTTTATGGCCGGAATTGGATGGTATTGATCTGGACAACGTTTAATTTCAACAAGACGGCGCTACGTGCCACACAAGCAACGAAACCATTGATCTTGTACGATTGAATATCAAAATAACACCTCTTATTGGAAAACCCTGTATTATATATCATTATTTTATATTAATTAAATGCAGAATAACACACATAAAATTTATTTGCGCATTCTGAGATTTGAACCTGCAAACTCTGGATTCATAGTAGAGTCTTAACCGCTCGACCATGGTAGTTGTCAAAAACTGGAAATCTTTTAGAAAATGTTATGTTAGGTCCAGGAGCAGTGAATTCTTCAGTTTCATCAGTAAATCTGACATCAATCTCTCCCTTAGGGTCGAATCCCCCCCCCCCATGTGAATGCTATAGCTACGCCACTGATTGTTTATGTCAATGTGTCAAAAAATAGCTCGCAAGTCGCTGTGCAATCAACTAATAGAAAAAGACTAGAAACTTGAAGCTTATAATGTAATGTAGATGACATAGTAAAATATTTTTTGTACTGAATGAAAAACACAACAAGAAAAGAGGTATTTAGATAACCTAGAAGCTAAAAAAAATTAAAATTAATAACATTATGAATTCGCATCTTTTTAAAACTGATGGAAAATGGTTTCTTTCTTGTTTTTAAATTCACCAACAGTCGAGCCATAAGCTGCTCTGTAATAAGTGTACAGTGATGTAACTTTTACAAACTGCATCAAGGCAAAAGTAGACGCTAAAAGCCATTTTCGTGTTAAGCCAAAATGTCCAAGGTTTTCGTGGCCGAATGCGTTACGATTATTTTCTTTTACTTTACATCAAAGCAAAGAGTAATAAGCTGCATTTTTGCAGTAGCTGATAAATTATCAAAAGAAAAATATATTATTAGTTTGACCTTTTAATCTTTTTTTAAAAAGTTATAACAAAGAAGAGAATCTCAAATAACAGGGACAGTTTATTGATTAAAGAGTCATTTTAAAATACTTGTGACTTATTCCTTGTTGATTTCAGAGGCGATATGAAGCTATTCAAGCAACTGCAGGTATTTAATAAGAAACAAACCAAATAACTCAGTGTCCTAGTAATAAATATGTACGTATAGAAATGAGTGTACTATGTACCATAATAAGTGAAGACGCACAATAAAGTTACATTGGTTCCAAATAATTTATTCTAAAATACAATTATTATTATTTTTACAGCAAATTCTAACATATTTTTGGTTTGCTTTTACATAATTTTCACTCTGAATACGTTTTATGAGATAGCCGATGGATTTCGATTGAATCGAAGTGTAGTTTTGCCACTTTTCGAAGTCCAGCGCATGGGCAATGCCGAAAGCGAAAAAAATCTATCTTTGTGCTAAGGTTTTAGGATATCATAAGATCTCAAGGAGAAAGAGGCAGACTAAAAGAGTCATGGTCGACTAAAGGCGAAGATTTTGAAAACTCGAATAATAAATTTGCAAATTCCTTCTTTATAAGCCTAGCAATTAGGCCAATTCAAATAAAATTGAAAAGGATTTTGTAACACAGTTTTACATACTCGTAACCTTCGGGCACGTCTGTCTTCAAATAGAAAAACATACTCTAAAAATACAGTATTTTCAACAACATGAGATTGTCATTCAAATATTGACAGAAACTTATTAAAAGGACTAAAAGATTTGTACTTTTCAATTAGCATTTTATTGGTGCGTATAATTCTTGAGATGATTTTTCGTATTTGGTTGCTATGTTATCTGCGATAAGAGCTACTAAACATCTTAAATGTAAGAAATTATGTTTGTACAAGAATGACAGCCATCTTGGCAGCCATTTTGACGACCATCTTGGCGGCCATCTTGGCTAGTCTAATTATATAGAAGGTTTTGGTTGAACTTCGTGACATTATAGTGATTTATTTTTGGAGTATTACGCTGAGTTGCGCTACATCCTTCTTTAATCAATATCTTCAGAACCATCTCGAAAATACAAGACTTACTGAGGTCTGCAAAAATAAAATTTCCTCTTGAGACAGATGGAGTTTAGAAACTCAGCTGTTCCGGTTTATGTGGGTCAGACAGAATGGACGATCCCCAAAAAAATATCAGAACGCTTTTGAGCATGTAAACTCGGCCACCCTGACAAATCGGCAATGGCAAAGAATTTAATTGAAACCGGCCATTACTTTGAATTTGTTGCTGAAGTCCTGGGAAGACACATTAAAATTCATAAATATCCCATTAATATTAATAAAGGCAACGGGACTAAGCTCAATAGTTCATGGTATCCAATAATTGACGGCTACACCGATACTAGACATTAGAGGGTTGGAGTTGGCAACACGGTATCGAATCTATAAGCATACACTTCTTCGATTACACATCTGCTCTGATGATGGACGCCGTAACGCTTTCAGAAACGTTGGCTAAAGGAGAAGGTAGTGCAACACGGCATAATACCCCAAAACATGACTATAACAATTTTGGCCGTGAAAATCTAGAACCACATCCTTCATGACATTAGATTATTTTTTTTAAAGTCAACAAAATATCTCATTCAATACAATGCGATGATACATTTAACCTACAAATCCACAAGCTATTACATAAAACATACATAAAGCACTTGACAAATACATATTCATATTATTTGGTTTATTTCAATTACAATATTATATAAAAGATATGAAAGTCCAAAAACAGCACAACAAGCTAAAAAAGTACAAACTTATGTCATATTTTTATTTTACGGTAGGTGTTATTGCATAATTATTATATAATTTTGTCCACTAAAAAAATCTATTCTAAAAATGACAATATTTGAAATGGACGAAATTAAATTGAATCAATTTATTAAAAATTAAAGTGTTTTAAATAAATTAAAAATGTAATTGCTATTATCATCGGTGATATGATTATTTTGTGTCTGGTTAACAAATGTATGCTAAGTTACTTAAAAAAGTTAAATAACGTTACTTAATGGTTACATTACATTATTGTAACATAGATGTTGAAAGTTTGTTACGTTAGAGTCACATTAATAAAAGTTACATAACAATCTTAATTATACATTTCATTGATGTAATGTTACAAATGTGAGTTTATGGAGTGATAGTCACAGCAATGGAAATTAAGTAACATTCTTAATGTTACAGTTGTTTGATGTAACAGTCACATTAATAAATAAAAGTTAACATTATTAACATTGCTGTAACACAGCTGTTAAGACTTTGTGATATAACAGTAATAATAAAAGTTAAGTAACATTCTTAATGTTACATTACATTAATGTAACAGCTTTTATGAGTGTATAATGTGAAATTACATTAACAAAAGTTAAGTAACATTCTTAATGTAACATAGCTTTTATTAGTGTATAATGTAAAAATTACATTAATAAAAGTTAAGTAACATTTTTAATGTTACATTACATTGATGTAACACAGTTGTTTTGAGTTTGTGAAGTAAAAGTCACATTAATAAAAGTTAAATGACATTCTTAATGTGACATTACGTTTATGTGAGTTTGCGATATTATAACAAAATTAATGAAGGTTAAACAATGTTCTTAAAGTTAAATTACATTGATGTTAATTATCTAACTATCGTGAGTTTGTGACGTAACGGTTACGTTATTAAAAGTTGTACATAATGTAGTTAGTTTAAAGTTTAATAATGAAATAAAGCATTACGTGATTCTGGATTCAATTGTTTAATTCCTACGTCAATGTTTTTTGTTTAATTGCATTCAAAATAGTTTGATTTGTGAATTAATTTGTTTGTTTTTACCGCTAACAACATGTAACAAATTTGTAATATTTTGCATCAAGCAATTACTATAAGCACAATATATAATTAATTAAAAACAAAGAGTTGTTATAAATAACTCTGTTTTAAAAATTCGAAGGTACATAATTTAAAAAATATATTAAAATATGTAAATGGTTTGTAGAGAAAAATTTTAATAAATAAAAATTAACTTAAAGTAATCTGAAATACTTGAGTAAAATTTTAAGATATTTTTTTTTGTATTTATAAGCCGTAGCGTAGCACTTGCCAATTTGTCGTAAAAGATAAAAGTTTGTCATGAGAATGGTCAAAATGATTTTTAAAATTGTTTCGCTACTATAATATGATGTTCACTTGGCCCAGGGAGGATAATTCAATCCAGAATCATTTAAAAAATTAATAATTTGTTTTTTATGCGAATTCCGCTCTAGGTCCCAACTACTCCCAACTGTTAGTGTGAGTATGGCATCTCCGATTGAGATGGGGAAGAGGAAGGTCGGGAGTACCTGGCTATTCAGATATGATTACCAAACATGGCTAAAGCCATTTCTAGCTAAGTTTTGATTCTGAATGGTGGTCTTTCACCCGGGTGATTCTGAGAGTGGTTACTCTATACTTTTAACATTAAAAGTAGAATTGAATCATCTCAGGACCAAACTCACCTCACATTAAAACTAAAATAACTTAAAATACACAATTACAATGATGATGATGATTAAATGATAGTTGCGATCCTACTTATCCAATCTTCTAACAGTCAAATGTGTCGTTGGAGTGAGTGTCAGACCGGGCCAGTCAGTGGTGATCTAGGTCGGCCTGTGCGCTCCCTCCAAGCCCGTGTCGGGATTTAGCTTGCCCTGCTGTCTTCCTTCATTGCAACGCGCCTTGTGATGGATGGTATGTTTACCACAGTCCAGAGGACTTGCCTCCGGGGGGGTTCCGAACTCGGACGGACGTTCGGCGATCTGCTCCTTCCAGTTCCTCTACAATGGTTAAACAGATGATTTGATAATTGCAATGAGAATCGGGCTCAGATCAAAAATTCAAAATGGTGCGAATCGTTGTTTTGATGGTCATAAAATGTAATAAGATTTGGTAACATCCTAAACATAAGATATATAAGGCAATTTTCTAAAGTTGTTTTGTAGTTTCTTACTGATGGATATTACTCAGTTGTTATTGAAAAGGATTTAGGTACTACGGGAACTCGTGGGATACCACAGGGCACCAATCTTAGGCCACTATTATTCCAGATTTATTTAAATGTCACAGTAACATCGAGAGTAGTAGTTACATTTCAACGATACGCAGATGATGATTTGAAATATCTCAAAGTGATCCATTTTCTTTGAACATATTCAGGGCCGGCCCTGAGCCAACAGCGCCTGGCGTAAGTAACACTTTGGCGTTCCTTGTCAAAACCAGTGGACACCTAGGTAGGGGATCGCTGTAATCAACAATATTTGAATGATTGTGTGTTCGTGTAGCGCCTGTTTTTATGAAAAATAATTTCAAGGGCGATGTGTTAGGTGAGGTATTATCAGCGCTTTGGCAATTCGGCGACCGGAGCAGACTGATCCAATTACGCCTGCAAAGGGGCCAGCCCTGAATATATTGTGTTGAACGTGTGAAGTGAATGAATAGGCTTACCGCTGATGGAGAAGGTAGAGTCTTGCATGTTCCTCTGATTATCTCCGCGCATCTTCCTGCCCGTGGGGGTGGAGCAGGTGGAAGAGGCGCTCATGTCCTCCAGGTACTTATGCTGGGCCGGAGACATGATGTTCAGTTCTGCAACAGTTCAACCCAAATTCTTAGACCAACCAAGCATCTTAGAAATAAATTACATACTTCTACATATTAGGGACCTAGCGTTGAAGAGTGGAAACCCGACCTACAATAGTCATCCCTAGTTCAAGGTGAGTTACCGTTCACAGAGCTGAATGGCGCTAACGGTGACTCCTCTTGGAGTATTTAAGACCTTACTCCGGCATCCCAGCTCTACCGGGGTGGACTTTTTTTCCTTGAGCCTCATAATGTCCTGTTAAGAGTCCTACTAGCTCCTTCAATGGCAGTGTGGCGGGCTTCAGGTGGCAGTGTCTTGTTGACAGTCCTAATCCTTCCTCAGTAAGTTTCTATCAAAATGGAATAGTTGTCGACATATTATTAAATAAATATATGTAGGTATGTTGTAAATCTCACCAGGTAAATTGGCCTTGCCATTGGTGTATCTCTCATGAGGAACTTCTTCCTCGCGCGGTTCGTCCACAGAAGGCACTGAAGATGAGAGTTGGGTGGAGCCAAACACGTACGGGCTATTCACAGGGGTCTTCACAAACTTGCCGTGGCCTGAAATACATATTATGCAAAATATTAATTAAATAATATGATTTGACCACTAATTACCATTATTATTGTTCTTCTTATCATAAAGATTAAGATTTTTACGGTTCAAAAATTTAGAAAATACATCAATTTGGAAAATGGCAACCATCTTGCAAAGTGGCTGCCCGTGATGAAAGAAAACCAGTGACAGGTGTACACTCTCACAAGCAGATAAGCCAATACACCATTCGTTTTTAAATCGATTTATGTAAAGAAGAGTGTCTGTGGCAGGCGGGCGGGCAGACACAGATTTGATTTTTATACAAATTTACAGTTTTCTTTCATTATTGATGAAATTTTGCAAACTTAACCGAAAAAAAAAAAAAAAAACCTAACCTTAACCCAAACTTAACTTAGTTCAAACTTAAAACGACTCAATTACTGTCAAACTTGTTGTGAAATCAGATATGAGCGCATCAGCAGAATGCTGCCTGCTCATTACATAATAATAATAATAAAACAAGAGGAATAAAAAAAATGTAATTAAAACAAATCACTGTCTACATCTGATTTCGAAAAATACATAATATATGTAGTCTCGGTGTGGGTTTGTTTTTTAAACAAATTTACCGTTTAAAACGGGAGGAAGAGTCTACACGAGTTTTCGAAAAACCATCCCCAATCCATTTTCCCACCCTTTAAAGCAGAATTTTGATACTTAATTTGATGGAATTTTCCACACTTGATGTTCAAAATAAGAGGAAAATAATTACTGTCTATGTCTGATTTCGAAAGACTCTGCGCCCGGGCAACGCCGGGGACCTCAGCTAGTATTATTATAAAATAGAAGTACAAATGAATGTTGGTTACCTTCAGCAACTCTCAGTTCTCCGTCATCCACACAAACTCGTCCGCTGCAAATCACGTATTGGGGAACGCCATGCACATTTTGTCCCTGGAAAAAAACAACAGTCATCGTTATGTATATAACCGGGTTATGCTTTGAATCTTTCACACAACTTTAAAAATTAAATTGAGAAAGGTTTATGACAAATCTAGTTACTAAAGCCGAATTTACATTATGCAACTAGTTGCATGCATGTTATAAATACATATTTGCATGACACCAACAAGTTGGTGTAAATTGTACAAATTTAGTGTTGTCCAACCTTCAGTATCACAGCAACCATGGCATCATCAAAGCTTTTTTCTGCAATGCACAAAGTTGTTCTATATAGAGCAGTGTTTCCCAGCCTTCTTCATGCCTTGCCCCACTGTAGTCTTTTCAAAAGTCAGATGCCTCACTGGCATCTTTTTTAACTAAACAGCAGGTAAATTTTCAAATCATATTGTAATATGTTTGTAAACATATGAAACTCTAATGAAATTAAATAAAACCTATTCTAATACACATGTATTATATCTGAAATTATTACAAAACATAAAATTGAAAATGTAGTATGAAATAGTAGAATAAAATTAAAATTAAAACAATGATAAAACACAAGTGACAATTGAAATTTAGTACAAACACACACATATATTGACGCCAATTCATTATTAAATTAAGTTACGCTTGCTACAAAGAAACTTTATGTCCGGATCTAACTTTTTTAATTTCAGTATTAGGTTCCCTCTATTAGTTATATCCAATCGATTTCGTTTTTTAATGAGTAAATTGCTTATTCCCCTTTATATGTGGAATGCCTACGTGTCTCATCTCTGAAGTGTGGTGCCCCACCTCTGACGCGTTATGCCCCACCGTGGGAAACACTGATATAGAGTGTCCGGCGGTAAAGTGCACGAATTTCGAGAGGTGATTCTACACATGATGGTAGAGTAAAAAAGATAAATAACTTATTTAGAATACTTTTCCCATACTATAATATTTTCTGTAGAAGAATATTTATTTTCCCATACAAACAATTCAACATAGTTACACTGCTAGTTTCACGCGTAAACATATCACCCGAGGAAGACATAGCACGACCAAGTGAATCAAATACGTGAGTCGGGACATGTCAAGAGCCAGAATAATAGAAGAATATGTATGAATGTGAATGAGGCAAGGATTGTGTACCAAGACCGAGTTGTTTGGCGGTCCGTCCCCTCTGCCTATCCCTGTGGTAAATGGCGTGATGGTTAGTTAGTTAGTTAGTGTAGTGAAATGTGCAATTAGAAATAACGCCAAGTTGTTTCGCATAGGTATTAACACTAGCTTATCTATTGTCGTATTGTATAGTTTATTGATAGTATCTTCCCACGTTTTCCTTGAATCGTTATTGTAGTATCGTCGGCAAACGAGAAAAATTGACCAGGGACATCAATATTACATAGGTCATGTTAAAAAAATAGGTTAGTTTAAATTTATTAGGTTAGTTAGTTTAGATTGTTGTGTCAAGGAGCCTTTCTGTGAAAGAAACACACTAACAAATGTACACTTTCCGCATTATCAAAATTAACTGGCATACCTCAAAGATGTTAAAGTCCACGGCTTGGTGGTGGGTCTGTGCCGAGATGGTCCTAGTGGCCTGAGGGTCCCACACCACGATGTCGGCGTCACTGCCCTCGGCGATGCGCCCCTTCTGAGGGTACAGGTTGAAGATCTTCGCTGCATTGGCGCTGGTTACCGCCACAAAACGGCAAGGATCCATGGCACCTGGAATTATAAAACATCAAACATACTCATTTCGGTTGTTTGCGTTATTCATGTTCAATGAAATCAAACTTTCAAAATTGTAACTGATTGTGCAAATTCAGACAAGCGATAAATTAGTAATAATAATAATAATAATATTTGGCTAATTTATATAGCGCCGTTTTCGTGAGAAATCACCTCAAGGGCGCTGTACAAATATATTTCTTAAATAGTTAATACTAGAACTACTGACTTATCTCTAAGACTTATATCTAGTGACTTACGACTAAGGCCTATAACTACTATCTTAAAGACATATATACGAGTATTTACATATTTAGCAACTTACAACTAAAATTAATATTAACCCTTGAGACGTTGTTGATTTGCACGGATCGAACTTTCTATAAGCTTCCATTTTTTCAAAGACAGTAACAAGCACTATTTCGTTCTCTTTCTGACATAAAAGAAATAATTAATTTTTAGATGAGAGGAAGAGAGATATATGCATTTTAATAATGTGCGGTCGTTCTGGGATAAATATGGTCTTAGGAGAGTATAATGCGCGCACGGCATTTGGGACTGTTTGGGTCTTAGAAGGTCCCAAGGGTTAACAATCTAATCTTACTAACGCCAGAAGAAGAAGGAAGTTCTATTATATTAGGGTGATTTTATTGTTAGCTGGATATATATGTTAAATGAATGAAATTAATGAATAAAATCAATCGTCAATCTTAAACGCATTTAGATGATTCATCTGCCAACAATTAAACCGATTGACTTGTTATGTTCCCGCTGATATTGTCCATTGTCCATTGGTAGGCAAGTCAATAGAAAAATTGAATGAACGGAAACGCTAGATAATGTAACAATTACAGTATAAAAAAATGAAAAAAAAGAAATATTTGGATAGAATGACAGATTTATGGAAATGAGTGTCTGAAAAAGTGAGTTTTTAGTTTGGATCTAAATTCTGTTGGGCTGGTTATACATCTCAATTCCATAGGAAGTTTATTCCAAGCCTTAGGGCCGGATACTCCGAATGCACGATCACCAAACTTAGTGTTTGGATTTCGCTTAGGCTCTCTAGTGAAGTTCCATAACTTTTGAAGCGTAGCATCCCCAAAAAATAGTAATTTAAAAAAATATATTTTCAGACGCAACAACATCATTAATGATGTATTTTTCAAACTTACCACTCTAATAATTAATAATTCTATAGTTGTAATGTGTATTTCTTTTATCCTGAAGTAGCTCAGGTCAGGGGCGTCTGGAGTAGTCCCCGACCCGAGTAGGACAAGGGGAAAAAGTTGCGATAAAATGTGACTCCCAAAGGACGTAATTCAATTATTATTACATGTATAACATTGTCTATGGTATTATTGGTTGGAAAAGCAACATAGTTTTCATGTAGAAATCAATATATTTGGAAAAGGGTCAGAGAGGCAAATACGTTTAGGAAACTCTGATTGTGTATTTAGGAATCTAATTTATGTATTTAGTCTGGTACTGACCTGAGTGTACTCCGCGTTCCCACACGATGGACATGCGGTCCTCCACTCCGTTGACTCCATTGGGGATCTTACTGAAGTCATCCTTGCCCAGATTCTTGTCCTCCTCTGTGAAGGTGCAGTGGTCACTGCCTGTCAGCTGAAGATCGTCTCTGACGGGGCAATCATGATGCATTAGTTAAAGATTATTTTGCCCGCAATAACATTAGCTTTCTTAATAATAAATTATAAAATATTATTGTTCATAAAAATATTCATTAAAAAGGCCTAATACAATCAGGCAATGTTTGCTTGTTCTTCAACAATATTTTTGCTTTCAACTTTCTAATTAAAGTAGTCCCAGAGAGAGGTTGTATGAATGTCATCGACGATCGTCCTCTTTCTTCTCACACTTCTTGTATGAAGAAGAAAAAGACAGAATATTCTAGAACATTGACATCACATACGAACTCTGTCTGGTACTACTATGTATAGATGTCAATTCACTTAATAACAGGGATTAATTATGGTATCATCTTTTGGGTGGGCTAATTACAAATCATTGAATCTTACTTTGTTACATAAATTGGCCAATTACTATGAAAATTCTTGTAAAATTTTCCATAATTTTATTATTTGATTTATCTCTTACTACCCAAGTAGTAATATTTATACGGTAAGTTAATGTCTCATAATTCAATTACATGCAGAAAGCAGACATGGCATCTCTAGTTCAACACTTTTTTGTATCTTAAACTAAGGGAGGATACAGTTTCACATTCAGATATGCAGAAAATAAATTTAGTCCAACCGAGAGAAAATACTATATTTTAATTTATTCATCTTAACCGAAGAAGCAACATTATTAAAATGTGAAATTATATTGCGTTTAATTTATTTCTGTTAATTTTGGCTACTCCTTTAAGTTATTTTCTCACTTTGTTAAGCGCCCTTGCGACCATGTAAATTGGTGATTACACAGGCCGCATGTGACTGAAGTGCCAAAGTGGACGGGTCAGTCACTCATCTGTTCTGCTAAACATTTTTAAACAAAATGATGTTTAAATCCATCAATGAAATGGCCCCACCCTACATCTCTAAACTATGCGTCCCGGAAAACACTGGTCTGAGGCAGTCAACTCTTAGATCAGCAACATCATCAGCTGTAGGCAGACTGATGGAAATTAAGCACAAGCCAAATACTAAGTTTGGTGATCGCGCTTTCGGAGCATCTGGGCCGAAGGCTTGAAATAAACTCCCTCCGGAACTAAGATCCATAACAAGTCCAACAGAATTCAGGTCTAAAACTAAAAACTTACCTTTTAAGCTTTCATACCCTTAAATGAAATATACCATTCCTGAGAGAAAGTTCAATTATATCAAATTTTCCAATTATGTCCTAAATTTCGCTAATAAACAATTAGTTAATGTTAATTAAGTGTTAATCTCAAGTGACCTACCAGGTAAGTATTGTACTGTATATGAATCCTATAATTTCTATACCCGCTATATCCGATTTTTTGACAAAATGATCTGAGTATGACATCTTGTTCACATTTTTGCAAGCAACAAGAAGAGCCTAAAATTGAGTTTCAAAACCCTCCTTATCGCGACCAAAAACCATGTTTAAACTGCGAGTGAGAAACCAAATCCGCTATATCATACAGAAAGTTACTATCAAAACCCGCTATATCGGATTCAACGAATCACAAGCAGTTATTTTGCCAAAATACAATATGGCCGCCGCTCTGACGCCACGCTCGTGTGTCAAAATGATCTACGCGTGAGTTTCTAAACCCGCCATGTCGCCTCAGTTGACTTTCAAAATCACGAAGTGAGTATCAAAATCCGCTATATCCATTTTATTTATCGAAATTACTTAATTATTGCTAGACATATATAGAAAAATAAATGCTTTTCGAAATTTTATTACTCCAATTCATTATATAAAAAATTGTAATGCATTTACTTATGTACGCTAGAGATGTGACAGTTTTTTGCGGTTTTCTCCAAATCAATGAAAGTTGATATAGCGGGTATAGAAATTACACGACTCATATTATCTCCATAATATTATCTGTATAGCTAAGTAGAAGTGTATTATATATTTGTACAGCGCCCTTGAGGTGATTTTGCAACCAAAACAGAGCTATATAAATCATCCAAATATTATTATTAATAACTTGTCGCATGCAATTGATTAATCAACTGTTTTAATGGATTGGCTGTACGGCGAATCGCAAAGACATGACAAAGGGAATAAGTCGACAAAAATTAATAGTGTAAATCCCCCATAAGACTCACCTGGCGAGCGCCTCGATGATGGCTGCGGGAGTGGTTGGATCGGGCCGGAGCGGAGGGGACATCACGTGTCCAGCGGCATGGCGGAAGCAAACATTCTTACACTGGGAGCCTTAACAATATCTCATTTCAATACATATGGAAGATTAGGTGTAGCCTGCCTGCCTGCCTGATTGATTATTTGTCTTCCTGACTGTTTATCTATCTTTCTGAATGATTATCTGTCTTCTTAACTGTTTTACTATTTGACAGTCTGGCTGTCATCTCACTGCCAGACGGTATGATTATATGCTTGATTGACTGTCTTGACTGCGTTACTATTATTTGATAGTCTGGCTGTTTATCTAACTGCCTAACAGTATGATATTTGATTGATCGTTTGTATGAATGACTGACAGCATGACCGTCTTTTGACTGAAACATTGTCTGCTCTATCGGAAGTCTGTATCAGTTTGCCTGTCTGTCTGACTACATATGTCTGCAGTCTACTCTGCTGAATGTATGAGTGTGTGTCCGTCTGTTTGACAATTTGTTCGATTGTACTACTGCTGTGTTCTGAACTGTCTGACCAAGTGATTACCTGACTAGTTGTCTGTCTAACATTACAATTGTTTTCATGCTTGTCTGACTGTCAGATTATCTGGCTGCACGACTGCCAGCTTGTCTGACTAACGCTGTTGGAACTAAGCCAATAATTGCCTACCAAATTACTCTATTCCATCGTACTAATGTTATTTTATCGCTATAGGCTACAAAGAAAGCACTTGTAATCATAATTAAATGTCAACTGTGATTAACCTAAGCACTGTTACGCCAAGTTAATAGCTCAAAGAGTATAATAGAAATCTATTAAATTGGACCTTTGTAATCAACCCTAAATAACTGTTTTCGGAATTTTTGAGGTTAAAATGGATTACTATTATGAATGTAATAGTACTGGTAGGTACTGGCAAAATATGATTTATGTAAAGATGAATTTGCACTATTTTTGGTCTATTTCCACGATGATAGCCAACCTCTGGTAAGAAAAAGATTTATTTATTATTCTCTTGACCTCTCCGATGAACTTCAATTTATTATAAGCATCTAAACTAATGATTCACAAGTTTTTCGTTAATTTTGACATTTCTCACTGGTGCAAAAAGATAAAGATAAAAAAAGAAGAAAAATATATTATTTAAAATAGTAAGAAAAGATAATCAGCAAGTAAATGTTTGAACTAAAAGAAATTAATGATACATGAAATAATATTTAAATAATTAAAATAGCAGAAAGTTGAATATATGAGATATTATGCCAAGCGAACCCACAACAATAGTGAAAAATAAAAACCTTGTATGTAAAATAATAATTATTATTCACAGTTTTATGAGGTTTTGATAGTTCAATATTGTAATTACATCAATAACAAAAGCAAATTGACTGACTTTTACATATGTTTTTAAAATCAATAGGCTTTTTTATACAAAACACATAAAAATACAGACACGAAATAATATTATGAGCAATGTGACCCAAAATTTGATAAACAAAATATAGGGTGTCCGAAAAAATTGTGTCAAGTGAAAATTCAGGGGTAGAGCACCCCCAGGGGTACTCAAATCATCCCCATGTAAGTTCAGCGATTTTTTGTTTTCGGGTTATGATTTTTTTTAAAGTATTTTTTGTGAAATACAAGAGATTATTGGTCACAGAGATGAATTATTGAGATACATGCTTGATTTTTTTCCTAATTTGGTAAATAGTATACTTTGTAGACACAAAAACAATTGTGGGCATATCTGATACCATTGCGCCATAAAAAATGTTGAATCCCAAAGTTAGTTGAAATTCTAATTTCGCTTGAAACTATTTTTTGGGACATCCTATACAGGGTGTATCGGCACGTACCGGACAAACTTTAACCAGCTATTCCTAAGCACATTTGGAGTAAAAAATGTTATGGGCACTTTGCTGTCCGGTAACATTTTTTTTTTTATAAAAAATTTACTATTCATATTTTCACCACATGTCACCAATGTTTTATCCTTTGTCAAAGTTTGAAAACCCGTCTGGCAATATTTTGTTTGAGTTTCGTTGAATAATGTACGTACGTAACTACGTTGGCGCGCTTTTATAATCACAATGAAATGGCACGGAACCATTCGTCTCATTTTTAACTATTATTATTTAGTGTGTACGAAAGAGCGAGGACACTTTTTGACACACTTGCTAATAACAGCTGTTGAACACGAGAAACAATGCAAATAACAGTGACGGAGTGTGGATTTTTTATTTATTTTTTGTTTTTAATGGAAAAAAAATGTTATCGGACAGCAAAGCGCCCATAACATTTTTTACTCCAAATGTGCTGAGGAATAGATGGTTAAAGTTTGTCGGGTACTTGCCGATACACCCTATATAAGAGTATACTAAAAAAATACAATTGAAGTAACACATACATGCAATTCTTCCGATTGCAACAATAATTTTGGAAGAATCTTTGAGACATACAATTTTTTTTTGGGTTTAAAATAGTTTGCGTTAACCTAGAAATTCTGCATAGAAAAAGCGATTAAAATTTCATGTCACCACAGCTCTAAGGTTATATTTAAACTATTGATAGTAGGAATGTACATATCCGGGGGAATGCTAGAAGCATGGACTTAAAAAGTTCTGGACAGAGTATTAGTGCTATTTTGTATAATGAATAGCATTGAAGCCAAATCTAGAGTGAGGGGGAATTGTCTGGCAGCCATCTTGTATGACTAACGTTTGAAATGATTTGTATGCAAAGTGGTGCATAATGAAGTATTACAATTTTATTTGTGTACTGTTAATGCAGTTATAACGGCTTGTGTTTTTTTTGGGTATTTGATGAGACATTACGGGATATGTTATTAAAAGAATTCAGTAGGTTTTGGCATTTTTCATATATCTTCCTCCTCACCCGGCGGCTTCAATTTTTTTCTGTCCAGGGCTTTAGGTTTATGCTAGAAGTGCCTACGTCAAATAAGTGATTTGTTCAAGAGAGGTTATTGCTTGCCGATTTCTACAAATCTACACATTAGATATGCCACAATTCCATTGATCGTGAATGGTTGTAATAGGTTTTTATAGCAATCAAAGAATGGATTTTAGAGTAGGTACATCCTGACATCTAGCTCAAATCATAAAAACGTACATAGGCAATTCTAGCATTAAGTTTCAGATGTTTATTTATGAGCCACACTGTATAATGGACAATCAAAAGCATTATTTTCATAACGATGTAAACAAAAGCAAATTAAACTTTATTACGTTTTTTAAATGGTTAAATGGGATGGTTGTTTATAAAGGTGATCCAACTCCAGTTTCCCAACTTTTATTTATGAAAAAGCACAAAATGTAAGATTATCATACATATTTTTTTATTAATCGAATATTTAGTATATCAATTCACTATGCAACATGATGTCGAGCAAATAGTAACTCTGTAACTTCTGCAGTAGTTGATTCTTTTGAGATAATTTTCCATGACTTTTTCAAATGTTTGGTGGGCTATCTAGGCTGTAATTTAGCGTATGTCAGTTTTTAGATGCTCCAACGTTTTAGGTTTGTTGGCGTAGACGCGACTTGTCGTCGAAACGTTAAATCGCTTGATTTTGGCTCATTGTTCAATTGTTCGCTCAGTAGGAAAGTTAAATTGACCATAATCTTCCCATAAAGGTTGATACACAGTTCGCACAGAATTGTTATTGCTATGGAATAATTAAACAATTTTTGAGCGGTAATCAAACGATCCATTTGGTAAATGTGTTGTATCGAACAAACATTTGATCCGTTAAACATGCGCCATTAATGACAGTTGTTTAATTTACAGTGTTGTCAATATAGGAAACTCGAATTGGATCACACCTTATTATAGATTTTTTAGAGACAATTTCGATTAATGAAACATTTACCCGAAGCTGGAAAAAGCAATATTAGTAAGGGACACAAATTGATAAAAAATCATATTTGAGATAGTTATTCCAAAAGATTATTGTCACCTTAATTAATTAAAATTCCTTTGCATTTTTTCACAAATTGAGATGAACGCCATCTTGTGGCATTTTAAAAATATATTACTAAAGAAATCTCACATCCGTGTGATACAAACAATAGTATCAAGAAATTATGAGAAATTTTAGGCAAAAAGCTAGATTTAAGATATTTTTTGTACTAATCTTTTTTTTCAGTGTATTTTTTTGTGCAAATTACAATTTTTCTATAAATATTATTAAAATAATGCAGGAATTTAAAAAAAATCAATAAAAATTTTTTTTTTGAAAAAATACAGATTTATTTGCAATTCATAACTTAGATATTTGGTTAAATAAGGATTCATTCTTTTAACAAATCGGTCCAAAATTATACCAAAATTTATTATTTTACAAGGAAACTAGTATTTATTTGATTGCATACATTTAGTATGCGCACAAAGTTTTTTGTTTCTCCTGTAAAGAAGCCTAGATGGACCAGGTAAGGTAATTTACTAATTAAAGTGACGATATGTAAAAATATTGCTCATTAAAAATTAGATGAAATGATTGGATATTAGAAATTGTTTTTATGGCTTCTTCCATAATATTGTGTTGACTTTAAAATTCTGAATCCAATCAAGTTACCTTGACCACAATCACAATTAATTGTCCGACAACAATCACAATATGATTTTGTCTTATTTTTTCAGCAAAACCTGGCCACCGAACTTGTTAAAAACAAAAAACCCTTTCTTTTAGGCCCTTCGTCCATAGGGACATGCGAGTATCTGATGCTTATGTGGTGTACTTAGTCGCATAAATTGGTCGCACACAGTCCGCACACGTTGCTACTGAAATCACTAGACCAACGTTGCGCCGTTAATCATCTCTCGAAATGTTAAAATTAGAATGCCATAACCTTGCTATCAACCAAACAGTTGATGTAACTGTCATTTTAATATCCTGTCATTCTTTGTTGACTGTTTTATTCCTTGCATTGATCTGAATGCATTGTTATAAAATGTTTGACACGAGTAACACCATGTTTAGTTAAGTCTCGACGAAGTGAGTGGGGACGACCTCGCCCGGCTGACGGTGGTCGCCAAGATACTTGAATTGTCACGTATCGGATAATTGCGTATCGCCATGGACGAAGGTCTAGTGGTCTGGATTTTTATACATGCGGCATTGCCTCGAATCAGTGTGACCGCAGAGCACATTGTGTTATCATTTTTACCATTGACATTGAGATATTAGAAGCAATGAGAAGCCCCGCTCCGATGTTAGATTCCTCGAAGTGACAATAACAAAGGGTAAGCAACATTACCGTCAGTGCCGACGGTGGCCGCCAAGGTCTCCCCGAACACAGGCTTGTTCTGGCCACGGCGACGGGCGTCAGTCAGGGCCTTCACAGCAGACTTGGACATCATGTGCACGATGTACAGCGGGGTTTGGGCCTGGAAGGTTAATTAATAAAATAAAAGGTTGCCTTAAAAAGCGCGTACAGTGACAGAAGTAAGATCATGAAAGTCAACATGATAAAAATCAACAATATTGGTGATTAGTATGATAATTACATTTGACAGTTGACATCGGGCCAATATCGTTGGTATGCTGCACCAGTTTGTTTGTTCATTGGTAAACTTGTACACCATAGAATAAAGAAGAAAACTAGAAGTTTCTTCCGTTCAAATTTGAATGAAATCAAATGTTCTATTTAGCCCAATTTACTAGTTTCCTGCTTGTACTACGAATTTCCAGACGCTGTGTATAGCTCTAATTCACTGTCAAAAAACATTCTGGCAAAAATTTGTATATTCACTTGCACAGGCTGCTCTTTGCTCAACGTTGACATATTTGAACTTCTGTAAACGTAGCTTCGATAGTTATTTAGAATATCATGGGTAATGGCTAACGACCTTTGGTCAAAAGCAATCAAAGAATTCCTAAAATAATTAATAAAACCGGTTATGATATTCCAAATATATATAATTTTGATATTCCAATTACGCGTTGCTATCATAGGGCATTTTTTCCCTGACATTCATGCACGGGACATCGACAGCTAATTTTATCCTACCGGGGGTCTTGCACGGTCAAATCAATAACTTAACAATATTGGATTGATAGGCTTAAATAATGACGATTGTATATTGATTGCCCGAGCACGGTTGCGCTTGTTAGGCATGTTGATAGCCAAGCGGATATTGACAACGAAATAAATAAGAAAACGCCTTACGATGGCAACACTGGCGAGTATCGTCCATAGATCGACATTTTTAAACTTCTACGATAAAATACGAATAAGTTGACAGTGTTAAATTGAAATACACTCACTTTAATGTACGTTGGAACTATTGGCAGTCTAAATGTACTTTTTGATACTATAATGGGAGTTAAATGGTCAATGAGGTCTTTAGCCATAACTCGTTTTTCTAGGCTCAAACGGATTCAATTGATCACATATACGACATCTTTCAATTCTTACGAGCTTCATTTGTCTGCCTCCGTTCATTAATAAGTTAGTAATTTTGCATAACGAACAACATTATTAAAGAAGTTGTGTAAATTGACAGTTGACGGAAGCTCAGTGAAGGTTAGACGTCACGCTTAGCAGATTTAGTCTGCCGGCCGTCGCAAACAATTGCTGACTGTTCTCGCACACACCGCCTAGTAACCATAGACGATGGATTTAGTCAATATCGTATTGATATAGGGTTTTATCGATCTATCGTACTAGATACTCTGATAATGCTTCGTTATCGATATGGCCGCACTAGGCATCCAGATAGTAGCACTGACCTGGTTGGCAATAACGCAGGCCCGGTTGACAGCTTCTGCCTCAACCTCCTCATTCCTGGAGAGCTCGTGACCTTCAGCCCCTGTCACCCCCTTAGAATTCAGACGCTCCACATTCTTGGCAATGATGTGCCCGTTCTCCGCATGGACCTGGAACAAATACAAATTCAACAATGTTAGAGAAGAGAAATTAAATGGAGGGCTGGAGAAGCTGAAGATCACCGATGCGTTGGACTAACTAATTATCACAGAGGTGATCCCAACCACCTGGATCCAGTGGGACTATGTCACAAGGTTGACGGTAGTATTATTTAGATGTTAGTGAGAGTAGGTTACAGAAATAACTGTTCAATCTTATATTATTATCGTAATGACTGCACAGTTTTGGATTGTTGTAAACGCATGTGGCACCCTCTGTTATTTTAAAATATAACTGTCAAAGTTTCCAAACACTTTATCTGCTGGTTAATATTTAATACAGGGTTTTCCAATAAGAGGTGTTATTTTGATATTCAATCGTAAAAGATCAATGGTTTCGTTGCTTGTGTGGCACGTAGTGCCGTCTTGTTGAAAGTAAAAGTTGTCCAGATCAATACCATCCAATTCCGCCCATAAAAAATCATTAATCATCTCTCGATAGCGCAATCCATTCACCGTAACTGTTGCTCCAGCCTCATTTTCGAAAAAGAAAGGTCCAATGACTCCGCCGGGCCATAAACCGCACCAAACAGTCACACGTTGAAGATAGAGAGGCTTTTAAACAATAACTCTTGGGTTTTCCGAGCCCCAGATGCGACAATTTTGCTTGTTGATGAAGCCACCGAGGTGGAAATGGGCCTCTTCACTCAAGATGATTTGCATTTGATTCACTCAAGTGAATTTTAATAATTTCAATGCGTTGTTAAAGCGTGTATCGTTCCATTTTTATTAATGGCGTAGTTTCTACTTGTCAAATGTCAAAAAATGACAGCTTCAAAAGCAACATCTACAGAAATAGCGGGCTATTCAAAATAACACCTCTTATTGGAAAACCCTGTATTACAGGTAATATTTAGTACAGCAAACTAACGTTCGACTTGAAGGAGATATCAATGGGGTATTTTCACAAACTATGAATAACGATAAAAATGCGTCCCATATTTATTTGAAGTTTATTTTTCTGATTTTGATTATCGCACTAAAAATATGTAATTTTAATATTTTCATTTATAATTGTTTATTTTAAACACTATCCAAAACTGCACATTCCAAAATGGCAAGAAATCATAGACATATGAATATTAGTAGACCTGCCCTAAGTGATTAAAAGCGTATTATCCCCACTCCCCATACCGGTTCCATTGGAGCCGGCTGGGCTCGCGTATGGCCTCAAGTGAAATTTGAAAACGTGACGTCATCATTCTTGTGCGAACTATGGTCGAGGCATCATCGGTTCATTTTACGAAATAACACGGCAAAATGTTGACTTGTACTATGAAAACTTGTAAAAATAGATGTGAAAAAGAGAATAAACCCAATTGTCGTATTACATTCCATATATAAGCATTATTTTACTTTATTTTAAGCATATTCACATCGTATAATATAGATCAGTTTTAGAAACATATACTATCACATCGAGAAACGTCTGGACGCGAAACACAAAGCTGGTTGGTTGCTGGGAAGTAAATTATGAACATTTATAAAAGTGTCTTAACTAAATACTTAAACGAAATATTCGACTCTGAAAATAGAACCGAATTTTTTTGCCGAATTTGGACTTCGCAAATTTGTTCATAACGTGGCGAGTAATTTGCGCTCCCATGTAAAAATGTCTATTCATTCAAAAGCAGAATTTACTTTTAAGAAGTAAATGGTGATATTATAATGCGAGATGCCTATTTACTGTCAGATTGATTTATTGACGAATCACAGTCAGTCTTACGCCCTTCGTTCTTCAACAGTTGATTTTACCCCTCGCCATTATCTTCTCGTCTATTAATTCCTATGTCTGTGAAAAAACAGTGAAAATACCCTATTTGGGAGGCTGGTTTGCGTTACGTCGCTCAGGGAATCTTTCGTGTATCAATCAAGTGGTTCTGTACGTTTAGTGACATAGAAGGTGTGCTCTGATTCACGTTTAGATAAAGTTTGTCTAGTTCTTGACGGCGCACAGTGGGCTGAAAATCGGCTTTCATAGACATAGAGACTTGAATTTTCAAGGGTATTTTTTTTGGCTAGAAATGGATTCTGCTGATCATTACTATGCTATAAAATGTCGTACGAAGCAATTGCGTGTACAAATGAAGGAGTTATAATTTTTTTAAGAAAAATTTGTATGGCGCTGACATTAAAAATGAGGCTATCTCTGGAATCATAAGGTTGGCCGTTCTATCCTTACATACAGATAATACTACTATTTATTTGTATTTTTTTGACATACTTCATATTGTGGCGCAAGGTGCGATTTTTTTTTTAAAAATCCTCAAAGTTGAAAAAAACCCTTTTTAATGTTGATGATTCATTTTAATGCTTAAATGCTTTTAGGCTTGCAGTGTAAATAAAATATTGTAAACTAGACAAAGCATACTCATATGTAAAGCATTTAAGCATTAAAATGAATCTTCAACATAAAAAAGTTTTTTTTTTCAACTTTGAGGATTTTTAAAAAAAAAATCACAAGTTTCGCCACAATACGAAGTATGTCAAAAAAATATAAATAAATAATAGTATATTTGTGTGTAAGGATATAATGGTCAACCTTATGATTCCAGAGATAGCCTCATTTTTAATGTCAGTTCCATACAAATTTTTCTTAAAAAAATGATGACTCCTTCATTTGTACACGCAATTGCTTCATACAAATTTTTATAGCATAGTAATGATCAGCAGAATCCATTTCTAGCCAAAAAAAATACACTTGAAAATTCAAGTTTCTATGTCTATGAGAGGCGATTTTCAGCCCACCGTGCGGCGGGTACATCTGCCCACCAATATCAGGCCGGGTCGGGAGACACTAAATTAGGTTAGGTTACCTGAGGAACAGCTCCAAGTTGACTGCAGGCCTGGAATGCAGAGTAGAGCTCATAGTCATCTAGCATCCAGGCGTCCCGGTAGGCCATAAACATCTTGAAGGAGTTGACTCCGTAGTCCTCGCTGCACAGCACCGCCATCTCCTTCTGTACGGACTCTGACCACCAGGTTACTCCGACGTGGAGTGCGTAATCGCAGCAGACCTGGAAATTGAGAAAAAATTTCTATATAAATAACGATCGATTTCGCGTACAAAAAAGTTAATAATTTTTATCTTATTTAATACATCAAAATCAAAAATTCCCTCTAAAATCAAAATATATGTAGGTTGGTATTTAAATACTATTATTATAAACATTAATATATTTTACATAACATTTAAAAAAAATTCAAATAGAGAATTATGCAATTTAAAGAAGCGTCACTATCTCAATGAGAATTCTTATTTAATACTTTTGAAGGCAGGTAGGTGCCTAATATTGAAAACATGACTAAGAATAAGATTCTTTAAAACAGACGAAATGCAAAACGGTTGAGTTAAAACAGAACTTCGCTATACTCAATCAATTATATTGACCTGTTAGTGGAAAAATGCGTTGGTTCCCACCTAGGCGTGGGTACAATTCGTTTCTAGCTAAGGCTTCCATCAACACCCAAACAACAGGAACTGGTAGTAGGATTTTTTCAAATATTGTCGGGTTATTCGTTACCCGAGAGTATTTATAAAAATAAGAATCAAAACAGGTAAGGATAATATCTGTTATAGAAATTTATTTTTATGGTTATGATAGTTGAATAAAAATAACATCTAAATTTTTTACTTCAAAAATGATCATGAATGGCTGGTTAGTCTTCTGAGTAAGTGCTAATACATCCATAGTATTTTCAATATTATATTTTAAATATTCTACAAACCTTGACATCAGCAAGTTCACGCCATCTATTGTAGGCCTCCACAAGCGATTCTCCTTTTCTGGGTAGAGCAAAGTCAACTGCAAACAAAAGGTTTGATACTTAGAAAATGGTATGGAACTATGCTAAATTATGGAGAATTCCCATATAACATTATAATACAAATTTATATAATCATTTAGTGAAACTATTTAATCCACATTTAGGGAATGTTACGAGGCTGCAGGAAATGGGCGAAGTGAAGCAGAAGGAGAAGGTTGAGTTAGGTTAGGTTAGGTTTGGAGAATGTTATAATATGCTGGTTGCAGGCTAAAGGAAGTGGAAAAGCGAAGGAAAAATGACGTTTGGAAAGTACTCGTGTATTCAGATCTAGTGACAAAACATAGCTAAAGCCATTTCAAGCAAAGTTTTGTTCCAAATGGTGGTGTCTCATGAGCGTCTAGTACTCTGGAGCGAGATTCAAATACCTACATAAATATATTGTTTTTTTTTTAATTTATGAAAATTCTCCATCTGAAAAAAACGTAAGTAATATATATTTTTAAATTATCCCACGTTGATATTTAAACCAGCGATTTCAGGGGCCTGAGCCAAGGAGCTTACAGCTGTTTCACGGAGTTCGTCCTTTGCCATGTCATAATTATTGGCAGGGCCAGCCCTTGGCCAAACGGTGCCTGGCGCTGTACTAGGTGTTAGGTATTATCAGCGCCTTGGCTCCTTGGCTCCCTGGCGCCTTGGAAAGTCTTCGTCCGGAGCGGACTGCTTCAATACTTTACGATAACGAATGAGTTTTCTATAAATAATTAAATGTACCATTTTCGATTTGCCGCCAATGCGTCCGTTTTAATTCGTGAATTCTGCGGCGTTGATATCATGCTGGGCGACGTAGGGGGCAACTGTCTTATCAGATATTGGCGGTTTCTATGTCATAATGACTGTAGCCAGTTGGAACCGTTTCGGAACGAGCGGGTTTTCAAATAAAAAAATATTAAAATTACATGTTTGTAGAACAATGATCAGAATCAGATAAATAAACTTTAAATCTCCAAAACATCTTAAACTGAATTCCTTGTTTGTAAAAAATACCTCATTAGTATTTGTCGTCTCAGACGCACTTAATTATCAATGAGAGGTGTTATTTTGATATTCAATCGTAAAAGATCAATGGTTTCTTTGCTTGTGTGGCACGTAGCGCCGTCTTGTTGAAAGTTAATGTTGTCCAGATCAATACCATCCAATTCCGCCCATAAAAAATCATTAATCATCTCTCGATAGCGCAATCCATTCACCGTAACTGTTGCTCCAGCCTCATTTTCGAAAAAGTAAGGTCCAATGACTCCGCCGGACCATAAACCGCACCAAACAGTTACACGTTGAGGATAGAGAGGCTTTTCAACAATAACTCTTGGGTTTTCCGAGCCCCAGATGCGATAATTTTGCTCGTTGACGAAGCCACCGAGGTGGAAATGGGCCTCATCACTCAAGATGATTTGCATTTGATTCACTCAAGTGAATTTAAATAATTTCAATGTGTTGTTGAAGCGTGTATCGTTCCATTTTTATTAATGGCGTAGTTTCTACTTGTCAAATGTCAAAAAATGACAGCTTCAAAAGTAACATCTACAGAAATAGCGGGCTATTCAAAATAACACCTCTTATTGGAAAATCCTGTATTAGCTGAAATACTTGACACATCACTTTAGTATTTTACGTATATTCCTGCGCAAATACATAAGTTACAATTAATAATCGACTGAATAATTGGGATTTCTATAGTTTAAAAGCCCATAAGACAGAAAATGCATGGGGTCGTCGGAAGACCACTTGGTTACAGACGCTTTGTTTGGCATCTTGGCCTGTCAAGAGTTAATACCGAGGAGAAAGATGGTATTTTCTGATTTTGAGTTTTTACAGCTGTGGGAAAATCTTACCTATTGCCAACATTAATTAGATGTGCTCAGCCTAAGATGGGCAGACGATTGTAAGAATATTCAAGAAGACAATCATGTCACTATTTCTTTTATAGCGTAAAATCTCTCGTTATATTGGAATTAATTATAAAAAATAATGTTATTGAAAAGTCGGAGAATACAAAAGAGAATAAAGCAAAATTGTAGATTCATTTTATAGCCAAAGCTGTAATTTAAACTTTTTTATATAGCTTTAAGAAAGATTGCAATGAATAAGCGCAAGTGACTGTTGTAAAAGTGTTTAATAAAACACGGCTTATTTAAAATAGAGCAAGAATATCTTGACGTCTGAGTTAAGTATCATTTAAATAAACACTGCGTTTTTTCATATCTGTAACACGCTAAATAACTGAACCAGATAGATGTTTTTTTTTATAATTTTCTTAACATACTTTGCGATTTATTTCTAAGGAGCTAATTTTATATACTTAATTACTTTTTCAATTTTGCATCTGAATAGAGATTATCTTAAAAATAACCTACATTTTTCAAGAGCTTCCTAATTATTAAGGAATGTTATATTATGCCGATAGAAATTATAAATGCGGGGCCTTAAAATCGGCGAAAAAATATACACTAATGACCAAAAAGGCTTAATCTGCACTAACGAACAAAGAGCTAAAGGGTGCACTAACGAACAAAATGGTTAAATATACACTAACGAACAAAAAGGCTTAAATATGCACTAACCAACAAAAAGGCTTAAATATTCACTAACGACCGAAATGGCTTACATATGCACTAACGAACAAAAAGGCTTAAATATGAACTAACGATCAAAACGGTGATATGCACTTAACGAACAAAAGGCTTACATATGCACTAACCACCGGAAAGGGTCAAATATGTTTTATGCATATGCATATTTATACAATCCGATATCTAGCAATTACATATAGAAAAATATTGCTTACTGATCATGGTAGTGCCCCCAGCGACAGCAGCGCGGGTCCCGCTGTAGAAGTTGTCGATGGTCTGCGCCCCCATCATCTCCAGCTCCAAGTGGGTGTGGGGGTCGATACCGCCAGGGAGAACCAGCTTTCCACCAGCCTCGATAGTGCGTGTGCCTCCGGGGATGATGAGGTTGCGTCCAATCTCCCTGTGGACAGTAAAAATCATAAAATTAAGTTAGAACCTGAGTATTAAAATATAACTAGTCTTTTGGAAATAACAGCTACTCGTAGATGAGTAGAGGCCCAATTTACATCAACTGTTGAACAATTGAGCGTAGCGAAGTCCTGTTTTAAGTAGACCATTTGACCATTTCTCTCTGCAAATTTGTTTGTTATGTTTCGACTCAGGTTCAAGATGGTGGCCGTGTTGAATACTACATTTTTATCCCGCCAGAGTTCGCATGATCGTGGTTCTTGCTACGAGCTCTCAAATCGGAATAATCAATATGATGGTAGGTACCTACCTTCCTGAGGAAAGTTTGAAAAGAGAATTGGTGACTTTTATTTGGATAAATTGAATAATTCCGTATATGATATAATTTTTTTAAAGTCATTCTGTTGGTGGCGAGAAAAATATAACTGTTGTCGTTATAGCTTCAAGAAATGTTTGCCAATACGCAGTTGTATGACGTTTTATATTTTCTGCCTACGTTTGCATGGAAATTGTGTGATGATTTGTTATATTCATCGGGCCAAATCCGGGAATCTTATCTCCATGTCAGAGAGGTAAAAGTTTGTTAACGAAATATCTAATTCAGCAATATGAATCATTTTTCGTACATCGTGATGTTTCATCGTATCTGCCTATCCCATCGGTGACTAACTTCATTAATAAAACGTGCCTGTTTTAATTTAGGGAACCTCGAAGGGTTGCGTGTTTTCGCCACAGTTAAGATAATATTTTCAACATTTTGAAATAACATATTTATTTATGCGTCCGATATTACAGCCACAAAGTCATATTTAACGAGCTCAGTCAATACCTCCTAGATCCCTCGGATAGTACAGGGTTTTCCAATAAGAGGTGTTATTTTGATGTTCAATCGTAAAAGATCAATGGTTTCGTTGCTTGTGTGGCACGTAGCGCCGTCTTGTTGAAAGTAAACGTTGTCCAGATCAATACCATCCAATTCCGGCCATAAAAAATCATTAATCATCTCTCGATAGCGCAATCCATTCCCCGTAAATGTTGCTCCAGCCTCATTTTCGAAAATGTAAGGTCCAATGAATCCGCCGGACCATAAACCGCACCAAACCCTGTATATAGTGTCTCGGGGGTAACGGCTCAATACGGCTCATTTTCAAGTGACAGCAGCCTCAGCATATACAGAGTGTCCTAAAAGTCAACGTTATCCTTTGGAGTTTTCGAGATATTGGCACTTTTATGAATTTCGTACAAATCGATTAGTTTTCGAGTGCCAAAGTTACAAAATTCCATATTTTAAGATAGTAAGAAAACCTTAATAGCACTGCTATAGTTTATAACAGTCCAAAGTAAAACAAACAGTGCCTTTACCGACAATACCTACAATTTGGGAGTCGGGTATGACTACCGCCGCCCCGGGAACCATTCATTGGATAACCAACACCTCTGCCTTAGGTCACCCCGAGTGGTTTGCTTCGTTTGTAACAGTTTCAATTGCTACCCCAGGAATCTAAAATTGACTCATCAGCAAGTATGAACTGATGTTGATTTGCAATTGACCGCCTAGCATCTCGGTTGTGTAGCCGCTCAAACGAGTGCTCATGGATGGGTGTATCTCCAGACGACATTTAACTCCAACGAGTTAGCTAGCTTGATGTTACTGGACATCGTATTCTAAATTATTATTAAATTTTGTGAGATCAATTCCTTGACAAAAAATACATACAAAACATGGCGCCCTACAATATGTAACAAGGTCAGTTCTTATGGTTTATTTAATGTCACAAGATAATCAAGGAAATGTCAGAAAATCAAAGTAACGTAAATTTAATTAAAGCCATTTTTGCGTGACAAGAAATGTCAGTTGGAAATGCTTTTTTAGTATAATAGCATGCACGTTTTGCATACGATTTGCACGGAATTGCGGTGATTTACCGCGTCTGCTGCAAGCTAATCAGACCTCTAATCTCCCCCAGTTGTGTTTCTGCACGATAAGTTCGCGTAATTTACCTAAGGGGGGACCATTGGGTAGAGAAAACTGTGCATTGGGTACATTATATATACATAAATGTTTCTATATTTCAACATGAATGAATTTACAGAAGTTATTAATCAAATTTTATTTATTTATCTATGAGTGACGCATTTAAAGCAGTGTTTCTCAACTGTTATTGTGAATCACATTTGAGAACATTTCAGAACATTTGAACACGTTTCACAAAATTTTGATAACTGTAAGAACAATTTAATTCAGAAAATATTGATCTAAAGTGGCAGAACATTTTGATACTATTTTTCAGAACATTTTGACACATTTCAGAACAATTTGATACCCAACACTACCGACAAATTTCGGATTGTACGGAATCTTTAATTATGAGGAATAATCAACCCTATAAATTTTACCCACATATTATGAAGTAGCGACGGCCTCCGTGGTAAGGCTCTTGACTACGAATCCGGAGGTAAAGGGTTTAAATCCCAGCGTGCACAAGAAACTTTTATTTAATTGATTTGTTTTGTTTTAAATACAACACAAATTAAATTAAATGGCTTTAACCGTGTTTGGTGACCATATCTGAATAGCCAGGTACTTCCCCACCGTCCTCTGCTCTATCGCCCTCCTCTCCCGTCGTATCTTCAGCCTCAAAACACAGTCTCACTGGCTCCCGACGGTTGGGAGCAGTTGGGACTCTTATGTGTTATTCACATAAAAAATATTATACATTATAATATGTTATATTTCTTTTTTAATAAAAAATCATTTGAGCTATTTAATCACACTGAGTGTAAAGTCATATTATTCATTGGTCGACTATGGAAATGATGAAAAATAGACGACTTGAAAAAAGGTTGAGAGCCACTGTTGTAATCAATTAAACAAGTAAGGTTATCTCTTTTCGCATAAAAACTGTATTAAAAACGCGATATCCGTCGAATATTGCCAAACGTTATGTGTATTTATAGTTTATAACCTACACACGTTTCTGATTCTTACGTCACATTTATAAAAATTCTGGACGTCACGTTTGTATCTTCCGGTTTATCAAAATAGTATTGTGGCATGAATAATCTAATAACAAACAAAATGGAATAATATATTTGATATAATCTATCAATCTGATAAATATAAATAAGAATGTAAATGTTGGTTTGCTCAAAATCTCAAATCTCACCGATTGCTTTGAAATTTTGACACAATGCAATTTAACGCAACACAATTATACATATAGATGTCACCTGCGGCAGGTAAAAACATGTTTTTTTGATCAGCGCTATCTGTTGGACGTAAAAGCAACACGCGCGATTGTTTCTCTATCTGCACAGACAGACTTATCCACGGTAACAGGCGGGGTACAGCTAGTACACTAATAATTTTGAAAACAGTGAACCTCAAGTACATAAAAGTTTGTTTCTAATTTTCTCTTACGATATCTAATAAATCAAAACCAAAATTTGCCCTGAAATCATGAGATTTGTAAGTAGGAACTTAAATACCTATTTATTCAATTATAAACCATATATTTAATTTAACATTTTTATATTAAAATAAGGGAATTATACAATTTAATGACATGTCTCTATCTCAATGACAAGTATAAATAAACACGATAATTTCACATTTGAAAAAAAAAGTGTTTACTGAACCATTAAAACGGCCGCCATCTTAAAACGGAACGTACAATTAATTTATAGTGATATTTACAATATAGGTATTCTGTTTCGTTTAGATGTACTTTATTGTAATTCATTTAGATATTATACTATATTCTATTTCATATAGATGTACTGTATTCTATTTAATTTAGATATTATACTTATTCTATTTCATTTAGATGTACTTTATTCTATTTCATTTAGATATTATACTGTATTCTATTTAATTAAGATGTACCGTATTCTATTTCATTTAGATAGTATACTGTATTTTAAGTCATTTAGATGTATTGTATTCTCTTTCATTTAGAGGTACTTTATTCTATTTCATTTAGATATACAGTATTCTATTTTTATTTTGATTTTCATAAAGTTATGATAAGAAACATTTGATTTGTTTATTCTTTCAGTCTTGTGGATTAACTGATAAGGTCTTTAATTAGAGATTTCACCTGTTCTTTGTTATCAATAAAAAACGCACAATCATCAGCTTATCTACAATTAATTAGGTATACTTCATTGAAACTTATATGCTTTTAATTTCCAATTCAATCAATTAACAGCCCTCCACACTAAAGACCAAATTTACTCTGTAAAAATATAGTGAAATCGAAGATATATCTATAAGCTGTAAATCACCATAAATTATGAAAAATATAATTTTAATCACCCTAGTGTAAAATCTATGTAAGGTGGGGCGGTCCGTTAACAAATGAATTGCAATCTATAGAGCACAGGCGGCAGGTAGGTATTAGGCAAGTTCTACCTGTATTACAATGGAAGATGCTTTGAGGAACTGGCGTCATTGATCCCTTCGGCATCGATACATAGTCAGGAAACACGCCAAGTTGTAGAAGCCACTCGTTCTCGAGTTCAACAGCTCGTCTATGGATGATTTTGCCGCCCCATGTTCACCCCTTCCTCCCCTCACAAGGATCCTCCATACAGCATCAGCACCAATGATGACGTAGGCCCAGAGGGAAATTATTTTCATCAGGAAAAAAAAACCTACACACAAGTAGACAACGAAGCGCAAATTTTGCCATTTCACCAGAGTAACGTGAAATTCACAATTTTCGGGCAAATTATGCGAATTTTCTAGTATTTTAAAATAAGAAAATAATATTTTATATTCCAAATGGCCAGGCTGCAAAGTACTAAAATGTTACGTAACATCATATTGTTGCAAAATACCAATGCTTTTCAGAATATAGCACGATTTTCGTAAAAAAATACGCAAAAGATAGAGTCCGTCCGTGATCTCTAATATACAGATGCGATGTGGGCATGCTGAGTCTGCTCTAAGGGAACTGCAGCATTGATCTCCGGTGTACCGGTGTACGTGCGTGAAACTCGACGTACACGAGCGGAACACCCGTTCAAAGTTTATGTTGGCTTCATGAGAACGGGCCGCTTCTTCGACTCGTTTCTGTGCAAGTCGCCTCGAATGAGGAACGAGCTACCGGCATCTGTTCTTCCTCCTACATATAATCCTCTTCAAGACCCGCATTAATAAATCCCTTCCTATATACATGAACCTACCTGAACCCGGTGGCGAAATAGTTCCTCCGCCTTTACACTATACAGACAGGGGCGCTTTTGTGAGGTGTCACATATAAAATAGTTCCTCCGCCTTTACATTATACAGACAGGGGCGCTTTTGTGAGGTGTCACATATAAAATAGTTCCTCCGCCTCTACACTATACAGACAGGGGCGCTTTTGTGAGGTGTCACATATAAAATAGTTCCTCCGCCTTTACACTATACAGACAGGGGCGCTTTTGTGAGGTGTCACATATAAAATAGTTCCTCCGCCTTTACACTATACAGACAGGGGCGCTTTTGTGAGGTGTCATATATAAAATAGTTCCTCCGCCTTTACACTATACAGACAGGGGCGCTTTTGTGAGGTGTCACATATAAAATAGTTCCTCCGCCTTTACACTATATAGACAGGGGCGCTTTTATGAGGTGTCACATATAAAAAAAGAATGAAAATTTGGCGATAAATAACGCGATTTTTAAGGTCAAAGGTCACAAGTAAAAAAATGTATTTTTTTTGCATCCCATATAGCTTGCCCGGCTCTTTTAGCTTGTCTGAAATCACAAATAAATGTTCTAGAATACCTATTATTTAATTACAAAGAAACGGTGTTTACGCAAGTTGGAAAACATCGCCCCTTTTATGCAAATGACTGTCATGAAGAGGCTATCAAATGACTGACTTAAATGTCATCAAGGAATGCTTTACTAATGTGACTTGTCACTGCAATTATCTAAAAAAGGTCACAGTGACTTAAGTCACACTTATTTGTGTCCAACGGAAAACTGAATGTAAATTTTAATATTATGCCGCTTTAGAGAATATTACAAAGTATACCATTTATATTTGATGTACATGCTACATTTGACATTAGAACATCGTTCCTCAAACCTTTGTAAAAAAATATTTATATTACAACCAAATTATTATTATTTTTTTTTACATTAACTCAACACAGGAGGAAAATAATTTCCCTCAGAGCCTGCGTTATCTTTGGGGATGCTGTGTGGAGGGTACAACCCATGTGAATGACGGCCGGCGTGGTCTAGTGGTATACGCTTTTGACTACAGATCCGACGGTCGCGGGTTCGAACCCGGCGTGCGCAAATAAATTTTATTTGATTAATTTGTGTTATTTCACAATTAATTAATTTAAAATAATATATAGTATATTTGCGGCACGTTCCAGAGTGGAAGATACTCTCAGTATCGCCCTGGTGTAAGACCACCATTCAGAATTGAAACGTTGCTTGAAATGGCTTTAGCCGTGTTTGGTGACCAGATCTGAATAGCCAGGTACTTCCCCACCTTCCTCTTCCCCATCTCCCTCCCCTCCCCAATACCCTCAGCCTCACAACATACCCCAATTGGGGATGCCATAGTCTCACTGGCTCCAGACGGGAGCAGTTGGGACTCTTGTGCGGTAATACTGTAAAAAAAAAAAAAAATGTTGTAGGAGGGAGGAAACACAGCGGCCGACAAATAGTTATCACACAGCCGAGCTGTTGAGTCGCAGAAGCGACCCGTTCATTGGGAAGATTGACGTTAGATATGATATTAGGTCACTAATTAAAATATATAATAATGGATCACTTGTATAAAGCAAACATCTCTCGAATGGTAAGCTCTGGTGTCATGAAATATGCACAGATTTTTATAACTTAATTTTTTTTAGTCGACTAATATAACAATTTTTACACAGTTTACATCATAAGCTTTAAGGCCCCGTAGTAAGCGTTCAAATTGGTTTGAAAGGGATATATGTACATACGAATGTAAGAGGGAGCGTGATAATATTTAAAAAATGATAATAATTAAGCGAAAATTGTAAATATATTTAATAAAACACGACTCGTTTTATACAGAGCAAAAATCTGTGGAAAAATGTTTTACTTGCATTTAAAGAAACACTGCGGATTTTTTCATGCCTATAACATATTAAATAACAGAACAAAAGTGTTTTAAATCATTTTCGGAGCTTACTTTGTGATTTTTTTTTTGTGAATTTCATATAATTAACTTTTTGGCATTACAAATGTATAGATATTTTCTTCAAAAATAACATATGTATATTTTTTTTTGGAACTTTAAAACTTTAAGTTAACTAGAAACTTGTTATAAACCAGTAGAAAAATAAGACAAATTGCCAAAATACTTTTTTAAATTTTTCAATTATTGTTAAATCCCCGGTTCATTTCTGATTTATGTAAAAAAGAAACACATTTTGAAGTTAGTTGAACTGAAAAGTTTTTTTAAATGGTGACGAAGCCGAATGTTTATTTTATATGTCCGGAGGATGTGCTAAGAGATAAACATCTCCGCATCCTTACTAGGCACTAGTGATGGCCTTGTAGAGATATACATTTTTTGACAGTCGATTATTTTTAAATTAATCGATTTTTTTTCGAATTTTCAGCTGATATAAACACAACTTTTTCATTTTTAATGTCTCTGGCTAATTTACTGTACCTACCACTACAAATACCTGCATGGCCTTATAGAAATAGTTGAGAAATATGATTTAAACAATAGTAGAAAGAGAAAACACCACGCTTTATACTCAAATCTAAAAGATTACCACAGAAGAATTAAAATGTATAGCTCTAAGAATCTAAAGTATCCACAATTTAGAGCTTTTTTTTCGTTTTCAGTAATTTTAGTTAGAAAAAAGTACGTGAGCCATTTTAAAAACTTTTTATATTTAAAAAAATTATGTTTATCAAAATTGTGTTTATTTCTAATAAAAACAACCAATTTCTTTGGATTTTATGAGATGCGGAAAAACACACAAATTCTCTGTCTCTTTGACAACATCTTTAAGAAATATAACGGTCAATATGCCAGAGGCCTGAGAGGTTAATTAAAATTCATTTGCGCACGCTGAGATACGAATTCACCTCTGAATTCGTAGTCGAGTATCTTTTTCGCTCGAACAAGAGGTCGTCGTTTGATTCGAAACGAATATTTTGATTACGTCCATCACTAATCCAGAATCTTTCATCTATGACACGTCCCCTAAATATGATATAATCTATGCAAATAATGCACCTCATCTATTATTTAAGTATAAAAAATATTAGAGTGCCTACGTGTTGGGAATCCCTGATAGGAATGATGGTGCCATTTGCATTCAGCGCTCGCCCAATTACGCTTTGACAGTCCCGTATTGCTTTATGGGACTGCATGGCACATATTACAGGTCCGGACTGGCCGTGGGATATAATGGGATGTAGCAGCGGGCGCCAAAATTCTTGGGGTCCCCCGAAAAAAGATCGTAAAAGTTCCGTTTACGATAAATTTTAGATAACTTTTCTTTGTGTGGTAGAAAATAATTGATGGAGGTCGTAGTGGTATGCTGAGGTTATCGGTGCAGTTGTGCCTTCAGGAAACTAGTGGAGTAAAGATTCGTTTGTTGAGGATAAAAAGTTCAGTATTGCATTTGTTTTTCATTTACACAATAATTCGAAATCATACAGGTCCCATTTGAGAGCGTAACAAAATCAAGTATTCTGGGCATTCGGGTAATTATGGAGTCAGGAATTGAAATAAATTTGGCGTAAACAAAACAATCTTTAAAATTTAAAATGATGATAATAGAAATAGGAGGAAACGTAAATCTTTCCTGATCTTGATAAAGTGGAATTCTAAAATGAATTAGCTTCATTAATTTATTGTTTTAATACATACGAATAAAGATTGTAGTATTATTTTTTTCTGTGTTATGGCGGTGTTATGTCAGAAACTCAAAAATCCGTAATGCTCGAACTATTAGTTTCACATTTGCAAACGTTAGAATCGCTTCGAGATTCTTTCTCAGTACACCTGCTAATCCAAGATGAATTCGGTTATCTGTGGTGTAAGTTATTCCTGTGTGAAATCTGGTCTATTAAACTCAAATTTAATTTAAGTAAAATTTTCAAAATTTAAACAGTTTGTTTGAAGAGTTCAGACAAGCTACAAAGTACATACCCATACATGATTTATTTATTTTATATAATAGAAACAAACAGCAAATATTGGTTACAGTTTTGAAAGCATTTATAGAAATTAAATATTTCGTTGTGGGTACACATAATATGTTTCCTTGTAATGTCTTGTATGTGGTATGTATATTTAGTAAATACCGGATGAAGTGTGTAGTGTTAGTGTTTAGGTGTGTGTGTGTGTATGTATATTAGGGTGGAGTGACGTTGTATGGGACTTTTTTTTTTAAAGATGCCAGTACTGTAATAGCAAAAAAAAGTTGCCTTTATATAACACCTCTTTCGTCTAAAAAAATCAACTCGATCGAAACATTCCTTTATTCAACAACCAGCACATTTATATTTAGAAAAAAATTGTATGAAAAAAGTCGCTGAAAACTCTGCCAAGCATTATAAACAAGCGATATTCATAACAAAAATACAATTTTATTAGGGGTTTTATAGCTAATAAGGTGCATAACACATGTGAAAATAAAAATAAAATTACCACAGTTTCAAGGCGGGGTCTATTTTTGGTTTTTTGAAGAGGATTATTGATTTTTTATTGTTTTTTTCGTGTTTTTGAGAAACATGTTTTTATATTAAATAAAATACTTTAACAAAGAGAATTTTTTTAAACATTATCGAAGTTTTATAATATTTATCGTGTTTTGAAATGAGATTTGGTGTGAAATTCGGGCATTATATGCCTAGATTTTATTGTCGCCCGAATGAATCCATCTCTTGCTTCAGGCCCAACTGTAGACAACGATGCCTGGGTAACTAATTTGATGCACCTCTCGACTGCTTGAGTGTGGCAGGGAAATCTGGGAAATTCAATACTGTCCTTTTCTTCACCGAAATTATTTATCATTTTGACTAGGTTACTGATTTCGGATAGTATCGGTGGCGGTGTAACTTCGCATTCCTGCCAGTTGATAATATCGTAATATTTACTTGCTGAAAAGTTTATTGTTGGAATAATAAAGTCTCTAACAACAGATGGACTCGGACATCTATCTCGCGCCTTTAATATTCGTCTCAAACCCAATTCTCTTACAATAAGGTTGTCATCCATTATCATGGATAGTAGCGGATTTTCCGGGTGGCAAAATAGGCGTTTCTTTGAATTACTGGATTAATTATATCTCGTAGATCGGTGCTCAAATATCGGGTGAGTTTTATTATAGTAAAAACATGTAATGCCCCATCTTTACACGACGGGTGCCTCTTTATCTCAAACCATGTCGGAGCATATGCTTTAACAACATATTCAGCAAGAATTTTTAGGTTCACTGAAGGGTTAGTTGTTCCTATATATAATTGAAGTATTGAGTTTGCTGTCGTCAACCAGCGTGAGTGACAAATACTACCTGGATGACGCGGACGGTTTGATAAATTTGGTGGGCAGTGACCTGTTGTAACTGCAAAACATATTTCGTACAAGTATTTTTGGTCCGTGCTCAAATTTTTCAATTCCTCTGCGTTGAGTTTGTGCATCTCAAAGTGTATTGGTGAATAATTTATAACGGTTTTTTTAGAGCTGCTTGAAAGAAGTTTTTCAATAGGTCCTGAAAACCCTTTAGGTCCTGTTGTAGCACCATCTAAGTTTTGAAACAAGTGGCGAAGGGGAAGTTCGTTTGCATGCAGCTGACAGATAAACCATTGTAACGGATGACCTAATTCCAATTCCATGAATCTAATAGTTCCATTTTTTTGCCTGTATTGACAGCAGTCCCATCACATCCAATCGCTGATAAATCATTCAAATTAAAACTGTTCATTTTTAAATGGTGTAACATGCTCTTTGCGATGTTTTTGCCAGTTCCTGATGATGGTGTAACATGTCCAACATATTGAGACCCCGGCTCAGATAAAATGGAATAATGTTCTTCTGAAATCGTTCTCCGATGAAAACTAGATGCAAGTCGCATCTAGTTTCTGCGAAATTATCCCCCCCACCTCCACAGCGCTCACAAACTCACTAGTTTAACAGCAATTTATGCAGTGTTTTTTTTTTTAATATAAAACATGTAATGTTCAATAAGGTAAATGCAATTGAAAGTAATGGATATTATTTTATATTTTTGAGACTGTACTCAGATTTTGGGAAAAAAAAGGCTAAATTTACGTTTTTTACGTTACGAAATCGCTAGGTTGTTGAATGAAGACATAAGTTTAGATTTTTTAAAGTATTTTTACGAGAATATGAATGACATGAAGCATCTTTTGGCAGCTATTACAATACAATACAATACCGAGATTTGATTTTTGCAATGTCGCTCCATGCTAATGTATATGCATTGAACAGTTTATATCATTGACATGATGCTCCTTTTAAATATGGGCAGTGAATCCGAAAAAAAGATAATTTTAACAGAAAAAAAAATGCTATTAAAAAATCGGAATTTGTCGGGAATCAGACAGCAAAATAAATCAAAAGTCCCGATGACAGACAACTTGGGATAGGAAATTTCAATCGATAGAAGAGTTATTGAAGCACTTTTTTACAAATCAGGTAAAAATTTTTTTGGGGCACTTTTTAGAGTAAATTCGGTCCTGGATGTTTATACCGTATTTGCGGCTAGGCGTAGTTCCATGCCCAATGCGGATATTTGCCATGCCGGCAGACCGGAAGAACTTAATTAGTTAAGGGGTCTGTCTGTACCAACATTACTAGCTTTATAATCAATCCTACGCCGATAAGTGTGAACAGTTTTTGTTTGCTGCATTTATAAATGAATTTAGTTTTTTTGTACGATCGATGCGTGGCTTAGATAAACGAACCGATTATTCAACGTTTTATATTCTCCTGTATTGTTGACGATTGAGATGTTTTCTAAGTGAATACCGCGCAAGAGTCCCATTTCCAACTTTCCGGAGCCTGTGAGACCAATCGGACCAAGTTTTTTTTGTGCATTACAGATTGATGCAATCCCACTAAAATACACATGAAATATACAAAGCTTCAAATGAAACAGTTTACAATAACTGATATTTTAGAGTTCTTGCCTAAAATGACTTAAAATCTTCAAGGCCAATGTTAAAAATGTCAAGAGACCAAGAGGTATCATTTATTCTTCCGTGTGGAATATAGAGCAAGTCGTGGCGTCGACCCTGACGGTAGTTGTTCGGTACAAACAATTTATAGCATTCCAAGAAGTATGAATGTCAATGAAATAGTTCATGATTTTAAAAGCTGTTACTTGAAGGGTCCCATTTCTCCTAGATTTGAGACTTTCGTAGTGCGTTTCGAAGAGCAAATCTATGTGATGCATAAATCGTGGGTATTCACCATGCGTTCTCATATCAAGATATCTTAGAATTTTTTTTGAATTTGTTCTAATAATTCAATGTATTTTTGCTGGTATGGGGCCCAGACAGCAGAAGCGTATTCTAATTTTGATCGTATAAGGCAGTAGAACATCGATGTCATTGCTTCGGGCTTGAAGAGTTGTTTGCTTATTCTTATCACAAATCCAAGAAGTTTATAACAAGATGATAGCAATCACATTATATGATCTGAAAAAGTAAGTTTGGGATCAAATGTAACACCGAGGACCCTTATGGGTTTCACTGATGACAATATTTCATCATTTAGTTTGTAATCAAATTTGATCGGGTTTTCGGAACGCGTATACGTCATAGTGACACATTTTTTTACATTAAAGGAAAGTTTATTCTCATCTGCCCATGAAGATATTGCGTCTAAATCAAGTTGCAATTTAAAACAATATTGAATGTCGCATATCATCCTGAGCAGTTTAAGATCGTCAGAAAAAAGCAAGCAAGTGGTACTTTGGATGCATTGTTGAACATCATCTATTAATATCAAAAATAGTAGAGGTCCCAAGTTTGACCCCTGTGGTATTCCTGAAAATTCCGGGCATTCCCTGGACTCATGGCCACCTATCAGAGATGTGCTTTATTTCAAATAAATCCATTTCAAATGGAAATGCAAAATGCAAAATGGGTATTTTCCATTTTGCATTTTAAATGCTTTTCTAAAAACCATTTTGCATTTTAAATGCTTTTCTCGATGCATTTTCCATTTTAAATGCTTTTTTGCAACATTCTTCCTTCTATCTTCACTCATCTTTTTTTCATAAGCCCCAAATATCAGCCGGTCCTCAACCTCGCTATGAGAAATAATTTACATTTGTCAAGTTGCTCCCTGGTAGGAGCCCTGGCAATTGAGTGATGCCATTACAAAAAATACTGATTCAAATACTGAACATGGGGCCATGACGCTATAATATTAAATGTTAGATAGCAGTTTCTATGTTTTTACGTTGGCAACATTAGTCCCGCGCAAATATTTGGGGTTTCATAATCTGTAGTCACATGAAACACAATGTTTTGGATTTACCATCATGTAATATGTTTGTTCTACATTGATGTCCATTATTAAATGACAAAATTGTTTAAAAATTCTATAATTATTTTGATTGTTTGACCTGAGAAACCATTTTGCATTTTCAATGCATTTTGAAAATAGGTATTTTGCATTTTGCATTTGAAATGCTTTTCTAAAAACCATTTTGCATTTTGCATTTTCAAATGGAAAAGTTTTGACCCATTTCCATTTTGCATTTCAAATGGTTTTGGGTACCCATTTTGCACATCTCTGCCACCTATACATAAATATGGTGTTCTGTTTTTTAAATACGTTGCAAGAAATTGTATTAGAGGTTGGTCAAAGCCTATTCTATGGATCTTTCGTAAGAGTACGTCGTGATCTACACGGTCGAATGCTTTTGCAAAGTCAGTATAAATCACGTCAGTTTGATATTGTGCGTCCAATTCTTTTGCTACTTTATGTGAAAGTTAGAGGAGATTGGAAATAGTAGTTTTTTTTTACAGAAAACCATGATGATTTCCCCGAAAGAATGGTTTTATTTTATTTGTCAGTTTTTTACAAATTAGGGTTTTCCAATATGAGGTGTTATTTTGAATAGCTCGCTATTTCGGTAAATGTTACTTTTGAAGCTCTCATTTTTTGACATTTGACAAGTAGAAACTACGCCATTAATAAAAATGGAACGATACACGCTTCAACAACGCATTAAAATTATTAAAATTCACATGAGTGAATCAAATGCAAATTATCTTGAGTGATGAAGCCAATTTCCACCTCGGTGTTGTTTCCACAATTGTCGCATCTGGGGCTCGGAAAACCCAAGAGTTATTATTGAAAAGCCTTTCTCTCAACGTGTGACTGTTTAGTGCGGTTTATGGTCCGGCGGAGTCATTGGACCTTACTTTTCTGAAAACGAGGCTGGAGCAACAGTGACGGTGAATGGATTGCGCTATCGAGAGATGATGAATGATTTTTTCTGGCCGGAATTGGATGGTATTGATCTGGACAACGTTTACTTTCAACAAGACGGCGCTACCTGCCACACAAGAAACGAAACCATTGATATTTTACGATTGAATATAAAAATAACACCTCTTATTGGAAAACCCTGTACATTTCTCAAACCACACCGGATAGTTGACATTTACTTTGCGTGGTTTTTTTATGGGTGCACACAGATTAAAAATACTACTCAATACTGAGTAAAAATATTCCACTGCATCATCAACAGATTTTATGTAATGTAAATATTTCCAGTCAAAAAAGTTAATATTTGTTGAAGTGAATTCTTTCGAAAAAGGATTTTGATTTGCGGAGTTTGATGAACTGTCGATAGATGGCTCCGCTAGTCCGGCCCGGCGAAAGCGAAGAGCGAAGTTGTGAGGAAGAAGGGATTTTGGAAGGGAAGGAGATGGGTAAGAGAAAGGTTGAGAAGCATCTGGATATTCAAAACTGGTCACCAAATGAATAAATACGGCCATCGAACATTCACTTATCTTCTACCTTCTATATTTAATAAGATGCCAATGGATGTAAGAAGCTAATCAACCTGTACAACTGAATTAAAAAAAAAAAACTAAAAAAATGCTTATATGTCCACGTGTGTATGAGATTGATTATTTATTTATTTGTTAAGACATACACAGTACAATAAGATACAGTTAGATATTTTTCGTTATTACATAGTTATAGTAGCTATTACGTATGTCCATAAAATATCATTGCGTAATTTCGCCTGAGATTGTTATAAAAGGAAGGAAGTGTGTGGATAGATAATAATAAATGATTTGAAAACAAGAATTATAATAAGCTCACGAATTGAAATTGACTGTTAATACATAGAAGTTTTGAAAAATGATGTAAAAATATTTTTGAAATATGTCATGTTAAGAAATTTAAAAAATTAGTTTTGTATGTTAGAAAGGAATCACGAAAGATGTCTAAATGTAGTAATTTTTCGTAATGGGTGTATGTTGTGATTGCGCGAGTAATTACTGAGTTGTTTGCTGCCTTGGTATTGTTGGCTTCAATATGAAATAGTGTAGTGTGCCTGTAACGCCTCGTTGGAACATTTAAACCAATGACGGATAGCAATTCGGGACTATCGATTTTATTATTTAGCAGATTATTTATAAATTACAATTAAATGTTGATAGAATGCATTGTCTTCGCCAACGGGTCTATCTGGCGAGTTTCAGCTCGATCGCATGTCGGGAAGTGTGTTAATTTCCACTTTCAAGACTTGAATTAATTCATTTATTTTTTTATTCATTCGAGAAAACAACATAAGAATATTATACCAGCGCAGACCCGCGAAAAATTATGGAATATTATAATTGTAGGTTTTGTGAAATTTTTTTGAAACTTACTATCGATCTCCCGGGCGTTGCCCGGGCTTTGTGCAGAATTTGTCGAAATTTAATCAGTGATTTTCGTCTTAATTTGTACGTCAAATGTTCGAAAATTCGTAGAGTAGCATTCAAATACTGCTTTAGGGGGTAGGAAAATGAAATGGGGGGTGGTTTTTAGAAATCTTATTTAGACAGTTGTTTTGTTTGTAGGTCAAGTGTGCAAATTTTAATCAAACTCGGAATAAAACTGTTGATTTTTATACAAATCAAATCCACACCGCCCGCCACAAACAGACAATCAACTTTATATAATAGAAGATATTTATTGCAGTTTGTTCCTGATGTGCCTAAATGGCGCAATGGTAAAGAACCTACACACGATTTCAAGCTTACAGGGCCTCGATTCTTGACGAATTCATTCCACTCGAACGACGAGTGGTTCGATACACTAGTATGTACCGTCGACGATACTCAAGAATAATAATGTCGACCAATGTATGTTCGACGGCGATTGCGAGCAAGATGGATTGGAGAATTACCCAGGTTAGCTTCTCGTTTGCGTGAGAACGTATGAACTGTGCAACAAACACTCTATTATCTCTGTACGCTGTTATTACAGAAGTAATTGTTTTAATGAAGGTTTGGAGAGATGGGGGGAAGAAGAAAGAAAGAGAAGGACATAGAAAGAGCTCAGAAGGAGGTGAAACATTAAAACTGAAGATAATGAAGATAACTGATAGTGAAATATTAACAACTAGGAAGACCAATGTTTGTTTCATTGTTGTGCAATGCATTATTTCTCTCGTGTTATATAAAGCATGGTTCAGGTAAAATCTCCCATTTTTCTCATCTTCCCCCTACAAAATCTACAGGTGAACTCACAAAATTTTACTATAAAATATAATAATATTTCATAATTACAGCTCCCCTGAGGTGATTTTTCACGAAAACAGCGCTATATAAATTAGCCAAATATTATTATTATAATTTAAAACAAAAATAAATAAAATAGCACATATCCCTACTAGATATTTGTTGTACATTTTGGTTTAAAAAATAAAACAATAATTAGTTTGGTTTGGTTTTTCTTAAGCTTATTCAATGTCGAGAGAGGCTGTCGACGCGCGGAAGCAATTTCAAACCAATTCACAAGAGTAGGTGGTATGAAATTTTAGGTTTTTTTTTCAGAATACGCATCCCCTAGTGAACGCATTTAAAATAGTCTTGATTAATGAATCTGTGAATTCCTGAAGCGCATAGCAACGAATTTTCGTTAGAGAATGTTGCGAAGTGAGTTAGCTAAGAGCTTCACAGATGCACTCATAGAGGGCAGTGCAAAGAGCTTGCTTGGAAGTCCGCAAGATGGCAGCTAGTAGTCAGTAGTCGCTAGGGCCAGTTAGGCTGCTTCCAGACAAACTTAGTGTTTACAGATCTCATTTAGCCAGTTCCTAGTTAGGTCGACTATCGAGTAACTATTGTAATACGCTAAGTATTGAATCCTTTCACGAGTTGGAGAACTGTTTGTGGGAACACAACAGAGAATAATGACTCAAAACCTCCACATCTCCAATGCGTAGACAGGCTAAAATTATAATTATTATCCTCCCAGACTACGTTCATTTTCCCAGACAGAATAAATTGAAACCAACCCTCTCCGAGAGGGGTGAGGTTGCGTTTCCTCTGACGCTAGGGGAGAAAACAGAACAAAGCAAATCCCTATGAGTATGAGGTCATGATACTAAATAGGAATAGGGGTAAGCGCGTGACATCACATAGCACGTATTAAAGGCAAACAACCCTCTAGGGGTGGTAAGTATACGAATATGTTAAAGTTCCCAGAAGGGATGTTATAGCTTTCGAATATTTAATAATTTTATTTACCTAGGTTGCTATTTGAATAAAGAATGATTATAAGCAATAATTAGTCGCCTGAAATATCCATAAAAAATTGAAAATATCTCCCGGATAAAAATTAATGCCGCCGACGGGAATTGAACCCGCACCTTCTAATGTCCGGTAAGGTGCTCTGAACCACTGAGCTACGTCGGCTTATTGCCAACCCACCAAATAAGTCAATATGTACTAGTGCTTCAATCAACAATTACTGCTTACTATATTTTTCACCTGTAAACAACCAATTTTATTTTTGTGGGAAAGGCTTTGTTAGTGCTAAATTTCCCACTCCAATTTGTATGGATATTTCAGGCGATTAATTATTGCTTATAATTATTTGTTATCCATTGTGCTATGCATAAAAAACTTTGTATTATAAACATTAGTTTATCATTAAAAAATAATGCTCAAAATCTCCCAAATATTAGATTTTACAGAGATTTATAGAGGACTGAACGCGGTTGGCGCTACCAAGAATTGTCCAAAGAAGCGAAGCTAGCCGTCCATAATGAAGTGCAGTGGTAAATAACAGTGAAACATGGAACTGGCAGAGGTAGAATGAAAGCAAACTAAACTTTGTAAAAATAATTCCCTGATGCGTGGTGAAACCATGTATGATCGTGTGACTAATATGGTGACTCCAAAAGAATGCAAGGTTGATGTAAGCTTAAGAAAGTGAGATCAAGAAAGGGACGCTTAGATAGTTTGGGCATGTAGAGCGAATGAACGAAGAAAGGAGTTCAAGGAGAATATATGACGCGAATCTGGATTTCAAGATCGGGTCAAGTCAGGGATGTCCGAGGAAGACATGGCACGATCAAGTGAACCAAATAGTTTAGATGGGCCATGTCGAGAATCAGGATAATAGAAGAGATGTTTATGAGATGATATATGAATGCGAATGAAGCGAGGAGCTGGTAGGGGGGCATAATTGACCGTTTCCCTTTCTGAAATTTGTCGATAAATGAATCTGTCAGTATACAGGCGACTCGCATTGTAATATCACCTTTTAATCTGCAAAAATAAAATCGGGTTACGAACGATTATATTTTTGCAATGACGCGCTAATTGCTCGCTGCGTAATCAAAAGTTCGGGCTAATTTCCAAAACTAAATATGTTGTTACACTATTCAGTTAGACACTTTTACAAATGTGTAGTAATTTACCCACCTCACTCATTTTTAGCGTCGCTACGCAACCCGATTTGAAAGCGGTTCGGTTTTTAAACTGTTTCTACGAAAATTCAGATCCTGCGCTGAAAAGTCTCACAATGGACTGCGCTTCAAACAGTTACCTGACTTTACCAAACTTTACTTTACTGTGCAGAATTTGGTTATTTCAATGTGCACCCTTCTGCGTTCAACGTACGACTGATATCATAGATTATTCAAAGCATTCTCTAACCCCCCTGGTGCCAAAAATATGGTCATGTTGTTTGGTTCCAGCTCGTCGAAATGATACCCGGATTTCATGCAAGGGCCAGTCTACCAATTTGGATATCTATGGTGTGAAAGAATTTTAAATTCATCACAATTTAAAAAATATTCACCCTTATCGTTGCGCCCCACAAATTAATCGTTGTTTTTCGACACTTGCCGCTAATTAACGAGGCTCCAATTCGTTCCCAACCTTCCCCACCCCTCTCACTCCCGATTAATTGGCAGGTGCGGTCTCCTAATGAATTAATTCCTAACCCAACACAACCAACCATGACCGGGCTAATAATTTATTCGTTTTATGGTTCTGGTTTATGGAAATAGCTGTTTTTTAATCAGAATAAACACCAACGTCCTCTGTAATGCTTGTAAAGATACGAAGGTCTGTTGAACTTATATTATTGGACTCTGTTTTGATTACAATGCTGTTGAGGAACTTTCTGATTAACTAAATTTGACCACCGTGGTCGAGCGGTAAGACTCTCGACTAGCAGGTCGAAGGTCACCTGTTCAAATCCCGACGTTGGTAAGTAAATTTTATTTGATTGATTTGTGTTATTTCACAATTTTATTCATTTTAACAATATGAGATATATTTGAGGCACGTTTTAGAGTAGAAGATACTCTCAGTATAGCTCTGGTGTAACACCATCATTCAGAATTTAAACGATGCTTGAAATGGCTTTAGCCGTGTTTGTTTCCCACCGTTCTACTCCCCACCTCTTTTCCATTCCCACTACCTTCATCAGCCTCGCAACAGTTGCGACTCTTGTGCGGTATTCTCGATTAGCAACCCGGAGGTCACGGGTTTAAATCTCTTCTTAGTTATACGTTTATTACAGACTATTTTTTTAAAATTTATCTTTACATATGCTTAATACGGGAAAATTTTGAATTTCAATGGAAACTAAGCTACGCATTAGAATGCCTCTATACGGGAAACAATTATGTGTTTTAAATTTGTTAAATCTTTTTAGTCTAATGTTTTATTTCTGTCTTGTATGATGTGTGTGGAGAACTTTGTTGTAAAAACTTACTACAAATACCGATAGTACATACTACGTTTGGTCAACGAAACTTTTAATACTTTGCGACAAGACTCAACAATATTCTTCCAGACAACATAAAACAATGTGATTCACAAAAAAATTTCAAAGATAATGTAAAAATTTGGATCAAAAATAAGAATAGGGCCTTCACCGGTACATTCACCCAAATTCGCAGTTATTGAAGTCACCACATTATTGAGCGAATACATCTTAATACAAGTATAGGTATGTTCAAAGGTATTAGGAACTAACACGAAAAATTCTGCCTCAACACAGGCTAGCCTAGTGAGGCGGTATTTGAGAAACCTCAACTGTACTTTTATTTTCTTTTTACCTTCACAATATTATGTTTGTATTTTTTTGTTAATTTTATAACCTTAAATATAAAAGTTACAAATCAATGTACACCATAATATGTATGTATAGTTGTAATGTGTAAACTTTCCCAAATAAAGATATTATTATTATTAGTTTGTCTTTAAAGTCAGTTGGTAGTAAAAATAGTAGAAAAAAACAAAAAAGTTTTAGAAAATTCTTAGCACTCATTATATTTTTATTTATTTATTTATTGTTTAGGAACATTTACAGACTATTAACATGAAAAAAAATCATTAGATAAGCGCTGCAAAAAAAAAACGTATATGTCAACAGTCCACTTAAAAATGTTCACATCATGCACAGATTAAGTGTCATTATACACTATGTATTAACAAAAAATATATAAACAGCAAAACGTGAGCAAAGGCAAAAAAAGGAGATATCAGAAACAAAACATACAGATAAATATATGATCCAAAAAAACAAGAGAAACAAAAATAAAACAGAAAACAAATAGAGTAAATAAAAAAAAAACAACAAACATTCACAATCTATTGCTAATTTGCTTTTTAAAATAAGTGAGACTATTTGCATATATATCTATGTAGTTACACTCAATAGAATTGTACAGACATTATATTATATTATATCATTAAGAATTTTCCGTATTGCTTTATATTTATTACACTTCAAAATTTGTCTCGTTCCTTTATTCTGAATTGTTTTTGAAGTTTTTTTAAGCTACCTAAATTATTACAACAAAAGTATACTAGAAGTTATCATCAAAAGTGGATTAGGAGTGAAGTGGAGAGATAGTATAGCGATGAAGGTGGGTATTGAGTTTCGAACTTACTCGATGATTCCGTCTTCAGTGAAGTGAGATACGAATATATCGATCTGCCGACATAATATCGGGGAGAACCCTGCGGCAGACCGAAAAATGTCTTGAATGAGTGAAGTGGAGAGATCATAATTTTTAGAAGGTGGGTATCGAACTTACTTGATGATTCCGTCTTCAATGTAGACGTCAGCATCTTGCATACCGTCATCGTTGACCACCTTGCCGTTTTTGATCAGCAGACGGTTCTGGGAACTCTGTAAATAAAGAAGAAAACAATCTGTTAATGGCGTTTTTCATCTTCTTAATCTTCCTCTTCCGATATCAAACACACTAATTATTTCAGACGTTCAACAAATTCAAATTTGCTTTGAAATTTTGGAAATTAGTATTGATGTGTTGGACACTTCAGGGGATTTGATGGTAAGGAGATGCGAATGAAAGATGCGTGTGGTATCCTAGCAGTTTCTTTATTGAGGTAGTCGAATTACAAAGTTCACGTAGAGTAGCCAGAGTAGTCACAGTTATTGCTGACGACAAACAACGATGTAGTCATTAGTTGATGTGCATCACGATGGGATGCATGTAGGCCACATCACGGTGGGATGTGTATCCGTGGTCCATGATCACGACGATGAAGTCGGAGTCTCTATGGTGTCCATCAAACCATGGGTCTTCATGGTACTCCAGTGTGAAGTAAGCCAAAGGTATGGTGGACCCGGTTGGCTCATGATTAATAGACTGACTCTAGGTACAGAGGTGTGGTATTTATATAGAAGTCACACGCGCTTAGTAAAGTCTAGAACCTTTCAGGCCGTAGTCTAGAACCTGCCGCTAGTAAGTACCTAACTAAAATAACATAACACATTGATTTCAGAAAATTATTTTCTGAAATAATAACACACAATATTTTTTACCTTTTTTCGAATCAAGTATTGGACTGAATTTCATCTAAAGCCTTTCCTTTTTATGAGAATTTTATTTATGATATTGCTCACGAGATGCTTTCCGCACTGCGGTATAAATGTATAACGTTATGATATACGTCAAGGTAGGGGCTGTAGGAAGGTTGTTTTTTAAATTAACTCCAATTATATATGAGGTAAAAAATTTCGCTTACGCCATGTTTGAGGATGCTACGAGGATGTTTTTAAGTAAGGTTGCTGGTTAGTACATACACTTGTCACTTATCTATCAAATTCCAATGTTCTGGGAAGGAAAAAGTTGTGAGGGGTGTGTCCAGGAGAGACGAATGTTTGAATTCATCCCTCCTTGCGGTGAAAGGCGGTGTGTCGAGAGAGTCCGGCTTGATAGATCAAAGGATCAATCCTGCCTCCACACAATTCATGGGCAGACGGATCATAAGAAAGTGAGTAGGTACTGCTGATTTATTCAAATTATTGATAATCTGGTTAAAAATGGGACTGCAGGCCGCTTCCTGATAAGCTTTTAGTAAATTCGTAATAATATCGGAAAACGTGTTTGTTTAGTAAAATATAACGATGAAATGCGAAAATGTTAGGATTAACACGTGTTCCGACATCGTGACAAAACATTAGTATTTTACAAAATTTTTATCAGGATACCTATAAATTCATTCGTTACTGCAATCCCGTTTTTAACCGGATTCTGAATAATTTGAAGAGATTCTTAATAATTAGCAATATTTTTTTATCAGTATGTTTTCTACGTGCGGTGCAAAGACCTGGACAAACCTCACTCCGTGAACCCGTGTACCCCTACTAAGTGACCAAATGTAGCGACGTACTGGGGGTAACCTATGGCAGAGGTGTTGGTTATCGAATGAATGGTTTCCAGGACCGCGGTACCTCGGTATCCATACCCGCCACCCGATTATTCAAAAGCTACATTACAAATAGAAAACAAATAGTAAAAATTGGTAATAAATCTAGCCAACCACTTGACATAAAATTTGGTGTGCCCCAGGGTAGCGTTTTGGGTCCGATCTTGTTTTTAATTTACGTTGACCACTTGTGCAATATAGAAACCGATGGTGAAATTATAAGTTTTGCCGATGACACCGCGTTATCAACTGTAGATGTTACAAATGAAGAAAACTGGGAGCAAACTCAGCAAACATTTAACAAAGCTTAAGCTGCTTTATACAATATCAAGAAATGGCTAAATTTAAACACACTTACCCTGAATGGGAAGAAAATTAAACATATTGCATTCAAAATAAGCAACACGGAAGATGAATTATCGAACTTCAGTATAAAAATCAACGATTGCCAAGATATAAAACGACTATGCGACTGTCCGTCATTAGAAAAAGGTCAACCACATAAGTTATCTAGGCATAGAAATCGATAAAAATCTTAAATGGATAGAACATATAAACTGTACAACTAACAATTTCAAAGAAACTTACACACTTTTTTAAAACAAATATGTTCATGTCAAAAGAGAATCATCAGAATCTACGTGGTCATATGTCAATCTTTATTAGAATATGGAACACTTGGATGGGGAAGTGCAAATTCACTTTAAATCTAATTATAACGCAAAAAGCTATCTTGAAAATACTACTCAAAGTACCTATCAGAACTTTCTCTGACCATATTTTTTAATAATCTAAACATCATGTCACTTAAACAACTCTATGCTAAAACCTTCATTAAACTCACAAAAAATACTCTTGGTCTACTAACGAACATACCTAACAAAATCACTAGATCCTACAATTGAAAATACATCCAACAAGCAAAAACGAAGACAATGGACAAAGAAATTTCATTTACTACGGCATAAAACTTTATAACAAATTACCCCTCTCCTACAAAAAACAAACCAATATCAATAAATTCAAAGCGTTCGTAAAACATTGGATTTGGGACACAGGGAGACACGAAATTGATAGGACATTACAACCAAACACAGACTGATTGAAGTGAGATACATTATATTATATAAAAATTTAATAAAATAAAATAAAATGATGAAAACGTTAAATGTCTTTCCCAGCACGGGAAATCCCAGTGGGGAAAACATTACGAAAGACAATTATTTAAAAAAAAAATAAAAATGGGGATTGCTATTGCTTGCAGTCATAAATGCTGGTGACTCGTTCAGTGACAATATTACTCATAGAGCGTACATGTTTTCGTATAGAATTTAATTTGCGGCAGATAACTCTATACCACCAATATCGCTCTGGATATTCAAACCGAAATTCGTGCATCGTGAACAGATCTGAATAATCAACTACTTTCAACCCAACCACATCTTCTCCTTTCCCCACTTTCTTCAGACCCACAATCTCACCTTGAGTATGCCAATGTCACACTGGTTACGGGCAGTTGAGACTCTTGTGCGGTAATCACATTAAGTTCAGTTCAATTATAGCCGAACACAAACATCAAACCAGAAGTAAGGGAAGAAAGAAAATTCCGTTACAACAAGCAACAGAGCGGCTTATCAAAAACTATTTTCACATCTCGGTCCTAAAATATACAACAAAATCTCTTCACAGCTGAAACTGTGTGAATTTTCATCCTTCGGTCCAAAAATAACAAAATGGTTATTAGATCTAGGCAGGACTGATTCCAAAATATTACTAAAAAAGTAATCTGATAATTATTTATCATGAACGCCTAGTTGTATCTTCGTTTTACATACTCATTTTCTTTCAAATTTTAATTTTTTTTACAATTTTTTATTATTATTCTTATATTTGCCATTAGTGTATTACCTACTCAATTTGCTTGTCATATTATTCAACAAGATAGTGTTACTATTGTGTAATTGTGTTACTATTAGGTAGCTATCAACCTTTCTCTTCGCCATCTCCTTCCCCTCCCCACAACCTTCAGCCTCACAACATTCTCCAATTGGGGATGCCATAGTCTCACTGGCTCCAGTCGGTTGGGAATCTTGTGCATTATTTAAAAAAAAATCCTGACAATATTTGAATTCCTCCTACTGCCATCATTATAGTGGAAATTGTTGCTTGTGCAATGATGGAGGAACCATTAGGTTTGGTCAACTCGGCTACTAACACAATATTATTATCTTTCTTCTACGGTGTTTCGTACTTCACTTTGTGTATTTTGAAGTAATATTAGAAGACGTTTTCTTCCCATGTCTTCCTTCCACTTGGTGTTATTTACGTAAGGTCACTAAGTCAACAATTTTTCCAGCTTTTCTAAGTGCGCCCTATCAAGTTACACAAAGCCACGGTGCCAGATATCAACGAAATATTATTGAAGTGACAACAGTTCTAAACGGTATCCATGCGGGCGTTTAACCCAAAATTATATCTACATCGTATTTTCATAAACTAAGGATGGGGTGTTTAAAACTCTGGTCACATATTTCTAACTAACCATCACGCCGTTTTCCCGCCGGGGCAGGCAGAGAGGACGGACCGCCAAACAACTCGGTCTTGGCACACACCCCTTGCCTCATCCATATTCATACATACTCTATTATTATTCTGACTTGATCGTGCCAGGTCTTCTTCGGGCGTTCCCGATTTCGTTTAACCATTCACATTTCCGTCATATATTATCCTTCCTTCGTTCACTCGCTCTATCTATATGCCCAAACAATCTGAGCGTCACTTTCTTAATCTTACTCACGAAGCATACATCAGCCTTGCATTATTTGCGGATCTCCACATTTCTCACACGATCATATAATAATAATAAAAATATAGCATTTATATAGTGCAGTTTAGTGTCATTTTACTTCAAGTGCGCTTAACTATAACAAACTTAAAAAGGGTAATTTAGTATTATTGGTGGTCATCTCATGTCATGTCATGTAGTGCCAGTGTGCCTTATCCAATCTAATATTATAACACTAAATATACTGTTTATACAAAGTGTATCATACATGGTTTTACCACGCATACGCCTCAGGTATCTCATTACTACAGCATTTAGTTTGCTTTGATCCTTCCTTTGTCAATTCCGTGCTTCACTGCCATACATCAGTGTAGGTACCAGTAATCCATTGTAGACTGCTAGCTTCGCTTCTTTGGACAGCTTTTTGTTAGCGCCAACCGCGTTCAGTCCTCCATTAATGCAGTTAACTGCATTTACCCTTCTTTCAATATCTCCATCAGTCTTTCCATCTTTCGTAAACATTCTTCCCAAATCGATATTTCTGAGTGCTGTTAAGAGGAAGCTACAAGCCAAAAATTTGTATATTCTTGGTATACCTTATATTGTAGGTAATAGACATTAAAATCGCTTGACAAACGGAGTCTAGAAACGTTCGATTTCAAGCACAAAACTGGTTCTTATTTATTTTGTAAATAATTTTATAAGAAAGCAAAAAAGTTAATCAAGTGAAACTGTCACAGATAATCTTAGCTATAATACTGTATTTTTAAAAAGTTGTTTCCTTTACGCGTTGATACATTTCTATTGAAAAAATATTATATATTTATATTTTTTACTGAGTAATTTATTTTTTTATTTGTATTCTACTCAAGCGAAACGTAAAATTCAATAGAAAAACCTTCAATTTATCTAAAGCATATTTTTTGGTATTCATAATGTACACCAATTCGTTATAAAGATTAATTGAAATAGTGATTTGGTATTAAGCTTCGCCTGAAGCTCTACTTTACCAGAAATTATGATATAAGTTAGACATATTATTTGTGAAAGTAAACCATTTTAACAGACTTAATTCTATGGCAGCTCGGAGCGCTCTTTACAAAAAAGCTATTTTTAAAAGCTTCGGTAAATTTTAGTAATAAACAGCTCGTAATGGAAATTATTGTGCCGTCGACGAGACGTGTTAAAACGTATTTTTAAATGCGTCGGTGACAGCTCCCGACACGTACGAAAGCTGTTAAAAATGTTTTCAATGTATGGGGGACTTTTATTATAATTGTAGTTGTAGTACGACAAAGCTTCGTCAGAGCTTCAATACTCACTTTTCAAAATATCGTAGGCCTAGGGACAAATAGATTTAGGCTGGAACACGAATTGAGCTATAAATGGAAATAGACTTGAAATTGATTGAAATGAAAAATAAAAAAAAGATAAAATCAATTATGAAACATTACTCAATTTATCGAAATTATATGAGAGTCGAAAAATATTTGATCTCCTTTTATTGTATAATTTTATTTACAGCGCCCTTGAGGTGATTTTGCACAAAATCGGGGCTATAAAAATCATCCAAATATTATTATTATAAAATTGTTTATTCAAGATTTGACTGCCCTGACGCTATATATTTGTCGTTTTTACATGTACCTACAAAGCATTCTAGATGGAATATACTATTTCACAACAGTAACACCGTGTTTTGGAGAGAATACACAGACTGGGCAATGATGTCGCTTGATATTTTACATATAAATTTTGACACATTCAAAGCCAAATTAGTTCAGCACTTTTTAGTTAGTGTAAATAACGAGTTGTCTTTTATGCCCTGCATACATAGAGTAAGGAATGAAAAAAATGGCTTTGGAGTAGCTCAAAACCAATATAACTTCGATGTATCATGGAAGGAATGGTTCTAAAGAAAATAGGCATATATACCTACTAATAATAATGAGAAAGTAGACCAGAAATCCTAATCAATATTAAGATAAAGATTTCTGGTCTCCCAGATGTAGTGCTGTGCTCTGTAGTCCCAGTGCGATAAAAGGAGTTATATGGTGTGGTAGTTCTCTATCCACCATCCATTAAGAAGGTTCCCGTTTTTACCTGAAGGGCGTGCTTTTGAAAATATAAGGGCTGGAAGTATCACCCGGTACAAATTTCTTAAACAGTCCAAAGAACATTCGAGAGTATTCGAGAGCATTCCACAACATTCCAGAACATTCTGGAATGTTGTGGAATATATTCGGTAATAGTCTGGAACGTTAGGGAACATCCCGGAACATCCCAGATCATAATGAACGAATAACCGGAATACAGGCTGTTTCCTGATAAACTTTTAGTAAATTCATAATCGTGGCTAATCTCTAAATAGTATTAAACAAAGTCACTATCCGCGTCTGTCTATTTGTGCTCTTAGTTCTTCTTAACTGTGTAATAACGAAGATTGATGCGGTTTTCACTATCATTTAGAGAATATTTTCCGGAAGGTTTATATATATAATACATGAATATTATATTTATTGAAAGTAGAGAAAAGTCGAGCAACGACGTTACATGTCAGCTAGAAGATATATAACACGAAGAAAAGTTCAAGACAGTGAAGTTAGGTTGGGTTGAAAAAAAAATTGGAAAAGCTAAAATTCAAAAGCAAAGAAATTAATACTAATGGATACAATATACTCTTAACAATGACTGCACAAATATCTAATTGAGCGATGCCGGATAAGTCTGCTGCGTTCTACAATATACAACAAACCTTCCACATCGGATGCTGCCTAAAGGATCAGACAGCGAGACAGTTCCATCCGCTTTGAGTTATAGGTATAATTGATTAAACGTACAAAGAGTAGAGATATGTAGTGGAGAGACGTAACTATTATTTGTTTTGATTCTAATCTTCCAAGACAAAACAGAACAGAACAGATACAAAACACAATTTCTAAGAAAAGTGAAATAAAAAACCTAACCTATAACATAATCCCATTCCTCCAATCTGTTTAGACGGAAAAGAACTACTTGTAGCCTCGCAGGTTAAATATCTGGGACATATCCCAACCGAAGATATGAAGGATATAGAAGACATGGAACGACAAAGAAGAGCAATCAATATACGGGCCGGAATGCTCTCAAGGCGGTTCTACCACTGTAGCGATGATGTCAGAAAATTACTTTTCAAGGCATTCTGCACTGCACTGTACACATCTGAACTGTGGACACAATACCCAGCAGGGCAATGGGACAAGCTGAGGGTGTGCTACAATAATGCATACAGGCAGCTCATGCAACTACCGAGGTTTTGCAGTGCCTCCACAATGTTTATTGAAGGGAGGGTGCACTCATTCCCCGCCTTACTTCGCCAGCGACTAGCCAGCTTCTGGGGTAGGACTCGGAAGTCAACCAACATCATCGTTGTGGCTGCATCCGAGTGGCTCAGTTCCCCACTCAATGAGCGATGGATGCAGATGATGCGGCGACCTAATTCATGTTTTTATTGTATTACCTATTTATATGACTATTTTATTTTTGATTTATATTTTAATTTCATGTTTAGGTGCCTGCCTAGTATACTTTTTTCTCTTTGTTTTATCTTATTTCCATTTTTATAATTTTTTACTTTTTTTATTGTTTCCCTGTTTTACTGCATTTCATTTAATATGGCAGACTGGGATTGCACTATCCTCCCAGTCCCGCTGGATTAAAACTTAAATAAATAATTAAATAAAATAAAATAATAAAAAAATAACCTCAACTGTTTTTGGTGACCAGGTCTGAGATTTATTTATTTACTAACGGACCGTGTCCAATTACAACACATTACATATGACATGAAATGAATACAAGGAGAAATGTTACAATACAGGATAATTAAAAAAGTACAGCTACGACAAAAAAAAAATTTAGATTAATTTATGTTATTCCAAAAATTACTCATTTAAGGAAATATATAGTTTATTTGCGGCTCGTTACAGAGTGGAAGATACTCTTAGTATCACCCTGGTGTAAGACCGCCATTCAGAATTGAAACGTTGCTTGAAATGGCTTTGGGCGTGTTTGGTGACCAGATCTGAATAGCAAGGTTCCCATCTCATTCCTCTCCACACTACCATCAGCCTCACAACATACCCCGATCGGGGATGCCATAGTCTCACTGGATCTAGAAGGTTGGGAGCAGTTGAGGACACTTGTGTGGTTTCACATAAAAAAAATTATAAATACTTTCAACTTCTCAAATTCTACAATTATAATATCCCGTGATTTTTCACAGGGTCTTCGCTAGTTTCAGCATAAAAGTTGTTCACTTAATAATATATATTTTTTTAATTTTTCGAAGAAAACTTCTTCTAACTGCTTTTCACTTTGTGATGGCATTATTTATTTTTTATTAAAACACAAATAACATTGTTTACATCACTTTATTTCGATACAAAATCTCAACATGTTTCATGAACCAAGTTCACTTCATCAGGAACACAAGTATACTAAAGTTGTAATTAATATATTTTTTATTTCTTTTTATTTAGTAAGCAAACAGTCGTACAGTAAAAAAATATAACAATAAACGTTCATATGTTCTATACCAATTAAGTTTCATTGAGTTAAATGTTGATTTAGTATTTTTTACCTACACAACATATTAAATGGCAAAAAAATAAACATAATAAAGAAATACATTATATTAAAAACAAATAGAAAAAATACAACTTTTCGAATAGCTATACTATTCACTACGGGTGATAATAATGTAATTTTCACAACAAAAAAATCGAATAAAATAAAAGTATTTTAATTTATTAATTTATTAAGCTGAATTTGATATGATATCAAGTTATGGCTGAAAATGTCTACATACTATTACAGAGTTTTGCGCTATTTGGATTTACAATGTGGTATTCTAAATAAATCGTTCGATCTGGTGTTTTGCTTGGGGCAACGAAATGCAATCCTTTCTAACAGAAATGATGAATCAACAAGGCAGTTCACGATTTTGTGTAAGAATAATGCATCAGAGATTTTTCTGCGTTTATATAAAGTGACAGGGACAAATTGATGGTCACTTAAACGATACGATAGGTGTTTCATAAATTTTTTCTGAATATTTTCAATACGATATGTTTGATATTGAGGATTCCAAATTACTGAGGCGAATTCTAGTTGTGACCGTACATATGACATATATTATGTATAATGTCAAAATTATTGCATTTTTAGTAAAGAAATTATCAACTCATTTCATAGACATATGAATAATATTCATATGTCTATGGCTCATTTAAATAATTCATATCTGCATGTTGTAAGGTTGTAAATATCGTACAATTATTATTTTTTAACCTGTGACATTGAAAAGTTCTTGATACGTGCAGCAAAAACCACTTACTGCTTACGTCTGTTTACTGTTACGATGTTTGTGTAATTTATTCACGCTAGAATGTGTTCGTGTACAAACTGACAAAAGAAAGAAAAAAAATCTAACTAGGTATAATGGTTCCCAAACATATAAAATAAATTCTTATTTCACTTCAAAGGATGGGTTGTTTCGTAGAATTTGAACAATTCATCAAATTTCAAAGTTGATTTTCAAGTTCTGTTATTTTATCATTATTGGCAAGTTGTTTCAGGAAATTGAAATAATAACAGAACCTGAATAGAACCTTCACAGAACTTCCGTCCTAAGTGATAGATGCTCTCAGTATCGTCCTGGTGAAACATCAACATTCAGAATCGAAACGTTGCTTGAAATGGCTTTAGCCATGTTAAGTGACCACACGGAAAAGACTTATGATATAAATATTGTTAATTTATTAAGAATCTCCTCAAATTATTCGTAATACGGTTAAAAACGGGTTACATTTCCTGATAAACTGTTAGTAAATACGAACGTATCAAGGCAAATGCAGGTGCACGAACACGTGTTCCGATATGATAAGGATTTAGTAAAATTTTATCAGGAAATGGACTGCGATCCCGATTTTATTCGGAATACCAATAATTTGAGGAGATTTTTAATAAAATCCAATACTCATTTTTTTCTGTTTAGATAATTGGCTACTGAACTTATCAAATGAATCGATAGAAGATGAAATACATCAAAAAACTCTCGAAAAATGCTTTAGTTGCGTTTAAAGATACACTGAGAATTTTTTAATGCCTATAACATATTAAATAACAGAACAAAATGTGTTTCGGAGCTTACTTTGCGATTTTTTTCTATTGAGGGAATTTCATATAATTAACGTTTCGGCATAATAAATGTATAGATATTATCTTCAAAAATAACTTTTGGAACTTAAAAACTTAAATAGTTAAACAAAAACTTGTTATAAATAGTCCAGATTGTCCAATAAATTAACTAATAATTAATTTATACGGCTAAACCAATTTCAAGCTAAGTCTCAATAATGTTGATTGGTGGTCTTTCAACAGGGCGATACTGACAGTATTCTATACGATTATTTATTAAACAATAAAACATCGATCCATTTTCGGGCAACGCCAAAATTGGAACCAAATAATGAATAGAAGAATTTGAAAAAAAAAACTTTGGACAAAATAAATAATGAGTTATATCGTTCGATCAAAAGACTTGAATACAATTCAAATGTGTACAAAGAGCGGTCGTGACCTAGAGCTGTGGACGCAGGACCGAATCGAGTATTTTTTAGATAAGTCTTTTTATAAGCTCAGAAAAAAATAATGTATAAGGCCTATGAAAACTGCTTTAAAGTTCAAAATCTCCTACTTACGAACCCATTTTCGGTTATGATTTTATTGTATAATGTGGCAGATTAAGTTATTTATAAAATGATCGAAAAAAAAAATATTTATGCCTGAACATCCACAAAATAAAATAAAAGGCACTTTTTGGCCATGTTTTTTTCTTGCATAAATCAAAACAGGCGGATGGTGTTAAGCGGTAATTTAAACCTTATCGCCATCTCCGTAAGGGTTATTATTGATAGCGGCTCAATTTAAAATATTACACCACGTAGTGCATCGCCTTAATATATAACTGTATTATACTCGCATAGTCAAAAGTTATTAATAAATTATCTAAATTACGTATTCGAAGACATTACTGTAACATCTGGACACTTTTGCAACCCACATAATATTATGTGCACAAGTCGTACAAAACCTTTGGATGACGTAACACATAATAAAATTAGATCGATTTTCCAAAATTTATTTCTAACATCAAAGTTCCTTCTTCAGCTTAAAACTTATCGCCATCTACGTAAGGGTTGTTATTGATAGTGTCTCAATTTAAAATATTACACGACGTAGTGCATCGCCTTAATAACATTACATATCAACTTACAAAAGAGCTTCCTATACTGTGGTACTTAACTCTACAGCAAAATCCCACTCTCATTCAAAACTTACAACCATATTATAACATTTATATCTTAAATAAAAAGCTGGATTCAAAACAAAGGGTGATCAGAAATAGAAAATATACTGACACCAAATACAGACTGAAACTGAAACCACTCAACTGAACAAAAAAACACCATGTAATACATTTAAAAAATATATATTTAGATATTTTTTTAATCTATGACATCAGAAATTGGCTCCATCGCTTGTAAATCAGAATTCCCTGCCAGAAGTGCAGTGCTGCCATCACAAGACCGTTTTCGTTTCGTTTTCGAAAGCTGGTGATCCGTTTTTTCATTAGTGCTCGGAATCCGGGAGCAGGTCCTTCTACAATCATCTCAGTGGCACTGCAGTACCAGGACAGCCCAAAAACTATTCGGTATGAATTGTTGTACTGTACTTCCATTCTTTTTAGAGATGCTTTGTTGAAGTTGGTCCACAGCTAGCTAGCAAAGTATTAAGTATGACACCCGAGGGTGGTGGGTTCAAATCCCGACGTGAGCGAATAAATTTTATTTGATAAAATTGAGTTTTTTCACAATTAATTAATTCAAAATAAAATATAGTATACTTGCGGCTTGTTCTAGATTGGAATATACTCTCAATGTGGCACTGGTGTAAGACCACCATTCAGAATTGAAACGTTGCTTAAAGAGGCTTTACCCGTGATTGGTAAAAAGATCTGATAGCCAGGTAGGTACTCTCCAACATATCACTTCCCTACTACATTCAGCCTCACAAAATACTCCAATGGTGGATGCCATAGTCTCACTGGCTCCAGACGGTTGAAAAAAGTTGGAACTCTTTTACGGAATTCCCATAAAACAATATAGGAAATTATAAAAAAAAACTCAATTGTTCACAGAATCACTAGTAATTGTCTTACTAGGTCCGGCCCTATGTTGGAACTTGTGTTATAATATACAGGTAATAGGTATGGCTAGCATTCGTTATACAATAGGTTATTGATTGTATCGCGAGGTTAGTTGACTATTTATACACTGTGCCACTATATTGAACTTAAAGTTAGTCCACGCGCGAATTTAGTTCGATTTTGTAGTCAATTTTATGTACACGGTGAATGATAATTCACTTGTTGAATGATTTTTATAGTAAAAACATAGTTATACTAATTTACTACTAGTAATATAATAAGAATGAGTGTTTTATTGTCTTTTTTTGCAACATATAGATATAATGATATCGTCACTGGGATCTACCGTGCTGAGGATTTCATGTACATATTATTAAAAATTAGTGGTATCGATATACAAAGTAATTATAAATATATTAAAAGATGTTTTTTTGTTGTTGTTTAGTTGAGAGATTTCACTTTCAGTCTGTATTTTGTTTGATTTTTATTTGAGATTTAAATGTAAAATTATTGTTGTGCGTTTTGAATGATTGATCCCATTCAGAGTGGGATTTTATTGTAGAGTTTAGTACCATAGTAAAGGAGATTTTATATTTGTAGTTGCTTGTTGAATATGTTTTTTAAATTAATTTCTGTTCATTTGATTTTGTAAATTTCAATTGCATCCGTAATTAGGCGTGCCCTGTGCGTTTTGGGTCTTCCCAGGACGTCAGGAACAAATCCAAAGTAAGGTTTCATTTAAATGCTCCGCAATTGCCGATTTGTCAGGATGGCTGAGTTTACATTTGCACGAAAGGGTTCTCATATCCTTTTGGAGATCGACCATTCTTTCTGGCCTACCTAAACGTTAAACGTTCAAAATGTCTGTCAAAATCAACACAGTGATGTCAATCTACGATCTCTGGCATAGCGTGACAGTATTAAATTGCCATATATTACATTTATCTACCACTAACTACCAGTCACCGTATAACCCGCGATTCTGTACAAAATCCACAGCTACTAATAACGGTACCTGGTACAAACTCACCATGCTTCCATGCGATAAACAAAATTATCTCGGCTTCAGATTTAAACGGCAATTCGTCTTCCATCCACTGTGCTATTACAGAGTTTTAGTGACTAGGGCGTGACAAGCAGATTTACGAGGCAAATGGGGATGGTTGAGAATGCCGGGGGCGTCCACAGGACTGAATGGAGTACGGTTAGACGTTGATTGTATTGACGAGAAGATGTACGTAATGCATACAAATAAATTGTTTAATCATGGTATAGATACAGTCTTTGAAAGGAAAGTTGGTAATAAATATTTTAATGAAATAAAAACAATATTTTTTGTTTAAAACCACGAATTTTTATTAATTTTAAGACTGACCGGTTTCGCTTCACTCAATGTCAACATTAGGATTAAAGAACATCTTAGATGCCAAAATAGCAATGGCTTTTCAGAGTTTGCCAATCATCTTATTGAAAAAGATCATACCTTCAATAAAAGCACCGGTGCTAAGATTCTCCATAAAAAAGACCATAGTAACAAATTGAATAACCTAGAAGCACTAGAAATAAAGAAAGCCATTAAAACCAAAAGTTTAATTCTGAATAATCAATTAGATTTGTCAAAAAGCCCAATACTGGGAATATTCCCTGTAAACTGTAAAATTCCCAGTATCCCTTAATCACTTTACAATTATTAATGCCTATTCTCTATTATTATAATATTTATATACACTAATCGTTTTCTTTTAATATATTGTTGTTTCATTTTGGTTTTACTTTCTATCTCCCTCTGTATGTATATATAATGACACATTTTGTAGTATTGATTAGTTTAATTTTGTACCCTGACGATGCTCGAGTGAAGCGAAACCGGTCGGTCTTAAAATTAATAAAAATTCGTGGTTTTAAACAAAAAATATTGTTTTTATTTCATTAAAATGTTAAACCACAAAGTGATTGCTTTCTACGAAAATATAAATATTTTATTAAATACTAGCTAAAGTCCCCGACGTTGTCTGGGAGTTTTTCGATAATTACTGTTATCTGATTTTGAAAAACTGTTGTCTTATTTGATTTCTACTTATCTAAGTGAGTAAGGTTATAGAACTAAGATACATCTTTTTTGTTTTCGTTTAAATGAGGATTGAACCTTCCTCCCCAGAAATTGTGATCAACTGCAAAAAATTGAAAAAAATGGTTTAACAAGGATTGAAACTTCCTACCCAGGAAGTTGAGTCGACAACTCTCCCGACCTCGCTAAATGCCGATCGGGGGTAGAACCGACATTTATTTCGTATATTAACTGCTGTAATGTCATCCGATTTGAGAGAAATGTGTATGTGTTCTCGTGTGTGTACATGTTTGTCACCAATAGATAGGATGCGTTGTCATCGACATCGAATCTGTTTGCCGAGTTTCAGCTCGATCGGATGTCAGGAAGTGGGCTAATTTACGCTTCCAAGATTTTCATTAATTAATTATTCCCGAAAAAAATATCATATAATGGTCCTACCCAATCTGGATTTGGCTCAGTTGTTAGGGCGGTTGACTACAATTCCTGGACATTTTAAATAGATGTTATAACGTGTTTCTTTGCAAAATCAAACAGCTATCACGATGTTTCAAAATTTCAACGACCACCAATAAGCATGGTGCTATATCATGCGAAGAACTTCATTGCAATCAGTATTTGTTTTGTAGGAGTCAGTGGGCTATTCGTGAAAATGAGACGGGCCCCAACCGTTGAAAACAAACTGTTCTCATTATTGGAGCTTTTAAAATCCTTCTTATTTTTATTTATTTAACGCCCAGAGGGCTTTTACATGGTTGGTAGTATAATTTTAATTTGACAAATACTTTGAAACATAAAAAATGAGAATAAAATTACATTTGATAAAAGCTATGCAACAAGTCATACAAACACAAGAAACAAAAACAGAAAATTACAGCAATTTGTAGGTTTACATGATGTGTTTAGGAGTATTGTTGAAATAAATGTTTTAAATGATCCACAAAACTTGCTAAGTTGGTATTGAATATGTCAACATCACCCAAGTAATGATTTCCCATGGTATGAAGTCGTTGTATCGGAGAGTGTCAATGTAGTTCTTTAAATACTGTTTTATATTGAATAACATCCTTTAACAAATCGACATTCCCCATCGCTCTACGATACACATTGATAAAAATAGGTAATTTACGTAAATTTAGATGAGACAAAAGTATGCAATTATTTACGTAAATGTCAAATTTGATATGTGCCAAGGAATTAGTTTCAAGCCTAGCAAAGATTATGTAGCCGAATTAGCACGCTTAAATTTGCGTTACTGTGGTTCAGTCTGTCTGTGCAGGTAGAGAAACAATAGCGCGTTTTGCTTTTACGTCCAACAGACGGCGCTGTTTAAAAAAATCGTGGTCTTACCTGAGACTTAATTAATTTATTTACTACTTATTATGACAATTTAAAAATTTTAACAAACAAAAATGAAAGGTGAAAGACCACCATTCAGAATATAAACTTTGCTTGAAATGGCTTTAGCCGTGTTTGGTTAGCACACGAAGAAAATATAATTGAATAAAATTGATAAAAAATATTGCTAATTTATTGAGAATCTCCTCAAATTATTTGTAATCCGATTAAAAACGGGATTGCAGGCCACGAATGAATTGATAGATATTCTGATAAACTTTTAGTAAATACTAATGTTTTGTGACGATGTCGGAATACGTGTTCATTATTATCCTAACATTTTTGAATTTCGTGATTATATATTATTAAGACAAACGCAGGTGCATGAACACGTGTCCCTTTTTTGAAACTTTTACTAAAGATTTTATTATTAATTATGTATTACCAATAATTTGAAGAGATTTTTAATGAATAAGCAATACTCATTTATCTCCTTGCAGGTTTAAATACCTATACCCCTTTCCCTTCCCCATTTCCTTTTCTTCCCACTTCCTGTATTCCCACAATTTGGGATACTATAGTCGCACTGGCTCGTCATTAGCTGTTGGGACTCAGATAAAACAAATCACAGATTTAACGCTAATATGGTTCCCTAACCATCCTGCAAATAATAAACATAAAATTAAAAGGGCTTATGGAACAATAATACAAAAAAAATCAAACGCTAAACCCTACGGAAGTCGCCTTATATGGATTATAATTAGTTCCTAGTTCCTGGCCACCCGGTACGAAATAAAAACAAGTGGCGTATGTGCCCTAGGTCACTGAACCCCTTATCATAACACTATTACATATTTATGATTATTGTTAAGCGAGGAAAGGTGAATACCAAGCAGCGAGAAGTAAATAGTGATTAGTAAGTAGCTATTATAAGCCACCTATAGTAGATAGTAGTTATTATAAGTGACCTATTTTTAACTCAACACGTTTAGTAGAATCTAGTCAGCAGGTAAAGGTTCGCTTTCAGTCAATACCATTAAAATAATTAACTTTATCTTGTGATAGGGCAAAGTGGGGTTATGATAGAAAACAAAATTATGCTAGTTATCACCAGTTAAAGACTGTGGAGTTTGAATTTGGGTATAGCACACATGTGCAAAGACAACAATTATTTATTTGAAAAAAAATGATGAATAAATAAGGTATCGTAAAACGAAATACGAAGAATTTAACCAAATCGGTGTAAAATTGGGGGAAAAACAACACAGCGTTGAGATTTGCCGTTTCTATTGACACATTATGGGCAGATATACTCACCGCCAAGACCTAGATAAACCTCACTCACTGGAGTGACATTTGGCAGAGGTGTTAATTATCCCATAAATGGTTCCCGGGGCGGCCGTACCTGTACCCGCGAGGATTTTTAGCGTCATGACGGGAATTAAGCTCACAATATTTACGAACGCGTGAAAAATTAAATAAAATACATAACAATATGTTAAGGATGGTACAATCTCTTTTTCCAGCAAAATTTGACATCCCTTCAAATAGGGCGTCCGGGTACAGTTACTTAAGTTTGCCCACCCTTATTTCGGTCCTGGATTTTGGTGACAACAATATATTTAAGATTTTATTACAAAACTGTCGTATTTACCTAAAACAAAGCACTTTTTTGGGGCTAAGTTTAGACCGTTTACGAGTATTCTTTCGGGATCTTTTTATCTAAATAGTATTTTTATCATCACAGTGTGTATTAGGTCCATCCCACTAGCTAGTTTTGATGTGCCGAGAGTCGAGATGAACCGTAGATATTTATAAAAAAACTCCAAATCAATGATTCTATTTCTGGATTTTATGTCTTGGTTTATTTTGACGTTTCTCTTCTGACAACTTTTGTTGAAAGACATTATATACCAACACTAGATGCATTATTATGGATAGACTGTAGCTGATTTGACGAAACCCGGTTCCGCTCGAGTTTTGAAAATCGAAAAAAGCGCTTTCAAATAGTACAAAATCATATTATCAAGGTTATATATAATCAAAAGAGGACATTTTCGACTGATCAATTGTACAAGGAATCTCAACTATTCAATCTCCGTAAACTATTTTTACTTCAAAGCCTGAAATATGTCATGAAAAACCAAAACAAATTTCAAAAATATGAACCCAAAATCAACTTTAGAAGAAATCATGTATTTTATACCCCACAAACCAATACCAAACTAATGCAAACTCACAGTAGCTTTATTGGACCTCGCACTTTTAATCTATTACCAAAAAAAATTCAAGTAACAACTAAACTAGCGCAATACCAAAAAGAATTAAAGTTGTGGCTGTACAATGCAAATGTTGAAGCATTATTCATTTAATTTTTACTTTTTTTTTCTATTTTGTTTCTATATAGTTATTATTATTTTATTTTGTGTTCTTTTAATTCATATATATTATCTTACAATCTTTATTTTTACTTTGATTTATTTTTAATATGCACCTCTTGCACAATCTTTTAGACTAACTTTAATTATAATCCTACCGTTTTTCTTATATGCTTACTGTTATTTTCAGGTACAAAAATATAATGTATGCACTTATATTACCCACGCACAGGCTGCGCCTTAGTGGGTTCCCTTTCTTATTACTATAAAACTGTAATTTCAAATGTATAAATTGGGAAAAAATAAAGGAAAAAAAAAAATAAATAAAAAAAATTGCTTTATTTAAAAAAATTATATTGTCAAGTCAATCATAACCTTAGAATTTATATGGCTTCTTGAAAAATATGGGATTTGTAGTATACACCACGCTATCGTAACCTTTTTGAGTGAATACATTTTTCGGTCGTCACTGAGCATAATTATTGTTTTCCCGCACAGCTTGCTTTTTAAAAGACCCCAAGATCAACACGACGACGCACGAATAACTAATGTAACCCTTTACGTTGCGGAGTTACGACGCAGTAAAGCCACTAGTACACATTTTATTTATTTATTTATTGACGCCCTATTGGGCTTTTAAGTAAATAAAAATTACAAATTTCATTTTTAACAACAGTATAAAACAAACAATAGAAAATCGAAATAAAATATAATGATTTCTCATATATTATTTACATTTAAAAAGTGGTGGACTAATTTGGCTTTAAATGTATTGAAGTTTAAATTAAATATATCAGCGACATCACTTAGTTCATTGCCCAACCTATGTATTCTTTCTAATACAGAATTCGTAGCGAAGTTATTGTTATAGAATAAAATATTCCGTCTAGTATATTTTGGAGGTATATGTAAAGATAGCAAGTTTATAGTGTCAGGGCAGTCTAACCTTGAATGAACAATTTTATATAATAAAAGGAGATCAAATATTTTTCGCCTTTCAGATAATTTCGATAAGTTAGGTTTACTGCGTAAATTGACATAATTGATTTATTCATAATAATAGGAATACCAATTTTGAAATTAATAAAACGTAAAAATTTATTTTGAATTTTTTCAATTTGTAAACAATGAGAGTTGAAATGAGGACACCAAATGGTTGCATTGTATTCAACCTGACTTCTAACCAGAGACGTGTATAGTAATTTTATAGTTTTTATGTTATTAAAGTCTTTAGCGATTCTGAGAATAAATCCAAGCATTTGTAATCCCTTACTGGTAATGCTATTAATGTGATTCAAGAAGCGTAATTTGGAGTCAAAGATAACTCCAAGGTCATTGAATTCAAAAACTCTTTTTAGATTGGCATTGTTAATTGAGTAGTCGAATAATAAAGGGGTTTTAGATCTAAGGAAACTGATCGTTTGGCATTTGTTGATATTAAGATGTAATTTGTTTGCGATGCACCATTCATAAAGTTTATTTAAGTTCATTTGTAGAGTTAAACAATCAGAAGAATTACCGATCGATTTAAACATCTTTAGATCGTCGGCGAATAGAAGAAAGTGAATATTATCGAAAATTAGTGAAATTTCATTAATAAATAGTAGGAAAAGAATTGGTCCTAGGTAAAAGTGTAAGAAGTTGTGGAGGTAATTTTTACAGATAATTTTCTGTATGATAAGTAACTTCTAAGCCATTCGAGAAAGTTGCCGCTTATTCCCAAATGTTCTAATTTTTCCATTAAAATGCGATGAGAAACAGTATCAAAGGCTTTGCTAAAGTCAGTATAAATTGTATCAACTTGAAGAATAGCTAACTTAGCACATAGCTAACTTGTGCCAACGTGTAAACGCTGTTGGCGAGTTGGCACCAAGATCCTTTGATGTGTGCACGAAAATGAACAATAATCGGATTGCCGGCCAACGTTGGACAACTCATCAAAATGACGATTCAACACACCTTTAAAAAGTGATGAAACGAAAAATGGGGTTACATAGGTAAGGTTAATGCATTGTTTTTTTCATCGCTTTTAATGAATTTTTAAAGGTGTCAATTATCATTGAGTCGAGTTATTATGGAACCGCTTAGTGATCCTGTACACGTTGGGCCAGCGCTGCGTTGGGCAACAACGGACAATGGTCTATTTTTAGAATATTCAAGCAAATTGACGCCACAACCCTTGGGCCACGAGATATATTTAAATATTTGATAACAACAAAAGCGTTTTATCGCTTGGTGGGACCTTTGTACGGCAGTTTTGTAAAAATAAAACTTTGATTGGCACATATTAATGATCCAAAGGTAGGTCATTGACCATCGATCAAGGTCATTAACTGATTACGATTTCAATGATATATTAAGTGCCACTATGTGATGTATTATATTTGTTACAACACAATTAAATAACATCTTGTATTCACACTTTTTACAAACTGTTTACACTTCGTTGTTTGCACAGCTGTTGGGGCATACTTTGGTCAATATCTCTCAATTTAGAGTTGGCACCTACCAATTCCCACGCGTGAATGTGTACACGGTAAATAATGAGATGGGACATGGAACGGTCTAATTCTGCGGTCACCATGACAGACCAGAGTATATGGTGTTAATTTGGAGATGTGTTCTGTATTTATGTATGGAGATTATGGATCGTAAACCATTTGGACGAGAGCCGAAAATTTAAAGTTTTTAATGGGGCCCTGAGTAACATATCATTCTTTGGGGATGCTGTGCGGAGTGACTTTTGAGGAAAGGAACTATTGAACCTGTTTTAGGAGAGAAGAAACACAGCCGAGCTGTTAAACAGAAAGTATGTTTAAGTGTACGTTGTGTGTGTGTATGTCTGTGAGTATGTTGACCGTGTTACATCTATCTGTCTATGTATTTTGTGCCATTGCATTGTAGTAACATGAAATGTTTTTCTCACGTATCTACCTATTATATTTAATTGTCACGGAGGCGCAACCGGCCGGTGAAGATTTGATTTGTATACAAATCTACAGTTTTATTCCGAGGTTGATGAAAATTTGCACACTTCGAAACAAGAGGAAGGTCACTGTCTAAGTCAGATTACGAACAACTCTGTGTGAAGCCCGAGCAATGCCGGGGAGTTGAGCTAGTTTTCTGTATTGTAGATTCTAGTTTTTAGTTTTTTTTGTGGTTTAGTGGATGCTTATAATGAAGAACAACAAAAAATGAATCGCAGAGACTTAATTCGTAATTTCAAAGTTCCATTATTCTGAAGATACTATCGGAATATTGTGTTGTGTCGACTTAAATACGTCCAACTGACAGAAATTGTAGTACAAATTTCAATTAATTTTGTTTTCAATTAAGACTAGCAATCCGGAGGTCGCAGGTTCAAATCAGTTTAATTAATTTGTGTTATTTCATAATTTATTAATCAAAAGTATATTTTCGGCACGTTCCAGGGTGCAGAGTGGAAGATATTATCAGTATCGCCCTGGTGTAGGATCACAATTCCGAATTGAAACGTATTCCTTCCCCATATCCTTCACTTCCCTACTATCTACAGCCTCACAAGATACTCCAATGGTGGACGCCATAGTCTCACTGGCTCCAGACGGTTGAAAACAGTTGGGAATCTTATGGTATTCCCATAAAACAAGGGGAAAGTATAACAAAAAAATTGTTACGCGGTCCACTGTTCACAGAATTACTAGTTATTATCTTACTAGGTCCTTTGGCCGTGTTTGGTGACCAGATATGAATAGTCAGATACTTACACCATCCTCTACCCCATCTCCTTCCCCTCCCGATTACCTTCATCCACACAACATACACCAATTAGGGATGTCATAGTCCCACTGGTCCCAGAGGGATGGAGCAGCTGGGACACTTTTTGCGGAATACACAAAGAAGCTTAAGAAGGATTTGATGTTAGAAATAAATTTTGGAAAATCGATCTAATTTTATTCAGTTTCAGTTTCAGTTTCAGTGCCGGCAACCCGGGCGTTTATTTAAGGTTGGTTCTGTACAGATGTTTTTTTTCATTATCCTCCTCACTAGACAAAGTCTGTTCTGAGGCTGGTAATTAACAATTTATATATAAACCAAATGTTTGGTAAAAAAATAGTAAAATATAGTATTTAATTAAATAGTATTATGTGTTACGTCATCCAAAGGTTTTGTACGACTTGTGCACATAATATTATGTGAGTTGCAAAAGTGTCCAGTTGTTACAGTAATGTCTTCGAATACGTAATTTAGATAATTTATTAATAACTTTTGACTATGCGAGTATAATAAAGTTATATATTAAAATGAACCTTGCACTCGAAAATCTTATATACAGGGTGTATCGGCAAGTACCCGACAAACTTTAACCAGCTATTCCACAGCACATTTGGAGTAAAAAATTTTATGGGTGCTTTGCTGTCCGGTAACATTTTTTTTCCATTAAAAACAAAAAATAAATAAAAAATCCACACTCCGTCAATGTCATTTGCATTGTTTCTCGTGTTCAACAGCTGTTATTCAAGTGTGTCAAAAAGTGTCCTCGCTCTTTCGTACACACTAAATAATAATAGTCAAAAATGAGACGAATGGTGCCGTGCCATTTCGTTGTGATTGTAAAAGCGCGCCAACGTAGGTACGTACGTACATTATTCAACAAAACTCGAACAAAATATTGCCAGACGGGTTTTCAAACTTTGACAAATGATAAAACAGTGGTGACATGTGGTGAAAATATGAATAATAAATTTTTTATCAAAAAAAATGCTACCGGACAGCAAAGTGCCGATAACATTTTTTACTCCAAATGTGCTAAGGAATAGCTGGTTAAAGTTTGTCGGGTACGTGCCGACACACCCTGTATAATATAAAGATTTTATCACAAAGACTGCGATGGGCTAGACATGAAAAGAAGATCTGAATAGCCTGGTGCTTCCCAACCTTCATCCTCCCCATCTCCTTCCCTTATCCACTCACACCCCCAATGGGGGATGCCATAGTCTCACTGAATCAGGATTTAAGGCCAATGTGCATACCACAACGGTACAGAGATAGCTATCTACATATTTACATAAAAATGATTTTTTCTTTGTTTGTCCCTTACGCGTTCCTATAAAGTTTGTTCTTATTAGTGCCAGGAGTGCTTAGAGAGTAGTTTGAATGGTAGAAGAAGTTGGGGACGCTCGAAGAAGACACGAATTAAATAGTATGATAAGTTGACTTCTTCGAGCTAGGTCTAGGTCTAAAAATTGATGGAAATTTAAAATGGACCAATTACATTAGCTATTTAGATAATAAAATTAAAAAACTAAGTTATTTTTTCAAAACTATCAGGAATGTGCTCATTAAAAAAGACTTAATCAAAATCTACATGGCTCTCTGCCAATCACTGTTAGAATACGGTATTATCGGATGGGGCAGTGCCACAGACATAGGAATTAATAGACGAGAAGATAATGGCGAGGGGTAAAATCAACTGTTGAATAACGAAGGGAGTGAAGCTGACTGTGATTCGTCAATAAATCAATCTGACAGTAAATAGGCATCTCGCATTATAATATCACCATTTACTTCTTAAAAGTAAAATCTGCTTTTGAATGAATAGACATTTTTACATGGGAGCGCAAATTACTCGCCACGTTATAAACAAATTTGCGAAGTCCAAATTCGGCAAAAAAATTCGGTTCTATTTTCAGAGTCGAATATTTCGTTTAAGTATTTAGTTAAGACACTTTTATAAATGTTCATAATTTACTTCCCAGCAACCAACCAGCTTTGTGTTTCGCGTCAAATAAAACGAACCGATGATGCCTCGACCATAGTTCGCACAAGAATGATGACGTCACGTTTTCAAATTTCACTTGAGGCCATACGCCAGCCCAGCCGGTTCCAATGGAACCGGTATGGGGAGTGGGGATAATACGCTTTTAATCACTTAGGGCAGGTCTACTAATATTCATATGTCTATGGGCAGTGCAAATAAAATATACTAAATCCACTAATTAAAACTCAAAAAGCTAAGTAAAGTAAGAACTAGCACTGACGAAATCTTCACCAATCTTAACATCATGTCAATTAAACAACTATATTCTAAAAGTATACTCATTTAAATTCATAAGTACAAAACCCAAGAAATAACAACAAACACGTACAATAGAAACACTAGATCTCATGGTCAAAAACTTATCCAACAAATAACTACTAATACAACTTTTGGGCAAAAAAGCTTCTTATATCATAGTATTAAACTCTACAATAAAATACCACTCTCACTCAAAAACCTCAACATTATAACATTTAAATCTCAAATAAAAAGCTGGATACTTAATATAGGGATATCTGAAATAGAAAATTTACTAATATCAAACACAGACTAAAACAGAATCAACTGAACTATACCAAAAAACACTATCTTACTTATTTTTAAATTATTAAAAAAAATTATACTACATGATATATGTTCATAATTAAATTCATATATAACTTTGTTGTAATATTAATTTCTTATAATTAAATTATAATATGTAAATGAAATCCTCAGCACGGGAGATCCCAGTGAGGATATCATTATCTCTATATTTTACTTAAGAAAAGTAGACAATAAATCATTATTATTATTATTAAATGTAAATGAAGAACGAATAAAGAGGTGCAAAGAGAATGTATGACTTGGAATGTGAATTGTTGAAGTTGATCAAGTGTACAAAATACGTATTACAATACAATAATATTATTTCCACCTTAAAAATTCACCCAGTTGTCGGGTACTCTAGAATTCACAACCACAAAATTTACCCTAAACTGTTTATAAGTCCCCGAGCAACGCCGGGTGCATGCCAGCTAGTAAATAATAAAAATTTCTCCAAAGGGCATCATAGACATATGAATATTAGTAGACCTGCCGAGGCTATGGTCGAGGCATCATCGGTTCATTTTACGAAATAACACGGCAAAATGTTGACTTGTACTATGAAAACTTGTAAAAATAGATGTGAAAAAGAGAATAAACCCAATTGTCGTATTACATTCCATATATAAGCATTATTTTACTTTATTTTAAGCATATTCACATCGTATAATATGAATCAGTTGTTACTATCACATCGAGAAACGTCTGGACGCGAAACACAAAGCTGGTTGGTTGCTGGGAAGTAAATTATGAACATTTATAAAAGTGTCTTAACTAAATACTTAACGAAATATTCGACTCTGAAAATGGAACCGAATTTTTTTGCCGAATTTGGGCTTCGCAAATTTGTTCATAACGTGGCGAGTAATTTGCGCTCCCATGTAAAAATGTCTATTCATTCAAAAGCAGATTTTACTTTTAAGAAGTAAATGGTGATATTATAATGCGATATGCCTATTTACTGTCAGATTGATTTATTGACGAATCACAGTCAGCTTCACTCCCTTCGTTATTCAACAGTTGATTTTACCCCTCGCCATTATCTTCTCGTCTATTAATTCCTATGTCTGTGAAGGGCATCCATTTGAGAGAACATTTTTAATGAACAATTAACTCAGAGAAATGTGCTTTGTAATTGCGGGAACTAATGAATTTAATTAAAATGCGCTAATGACATCATTCATCAAAAAATATTAAAACAATGAGATTTTCTACCGCAATTTTTTTTCTGACTCCATTACTTGTCCCCAGTGGTGGCAGGTGATGTTTTCTTCCTGGGGTAATAATTCAAAACGTAAAAAAAAAATTAAAATAATCATTGCTTATGAATTTTTTCTGACCGATTGAAAACATCCCTTTTGAACACTTATAATAATTTAATAAAAGAAGAAGAAAATAACACTGATAAATCTAACAATAAAAACCTTCTCTCTCTCTTTCTTACCTAGACAACACCTCTAACTCTAAGCTATTGTGACCATCTTTTTTACGGTTCCATGATAACTCAGTACAGTGACAATTCAACACACCTTTAAAAAGTGATATAAAGTCATTAGAAAAAAAAATAAATTAAACCTAACCTAACCTAACCTACTTAACCCAGTTAATAAGGTTTTTGTTTCATCACTTTCCATGACTTTATAAAACTTTTTAAAGATGTGATGAATTATCATTTTGGTGATTTATCCGGTCACCCTTTTTTACGTATTTTTTGTCGATCTTATACAGGGTGTATCGGCACGTACCCGACTAATTTTAATCAGCGATTCCTGAGCATATATGGAGTAAAACAAATATGGCCACTTTTGCTGTTCGGTTTTTAATAAAAAAAAAATACTATTCATATTTTCACCACATGTCACCATTATTTTATCCTTTGTCAAAGTTTGAAAACCCATCTGGCAATATTGTATTCGAGTTTCGTTAAATAATATAAGTATGTACCTACATTGGCCCGCTTTTACAATCACCATGAAATCGCACGGCACCATTCGTCTCAGTTTTAACTACAGGGTTTTCCAATAAGAGGTGTTATTTTGATATTCAATCGTAAAAGATCAATGGTTTCGTTGCTTGTGTGGCACAAAGCGCCGTCTTGTTGAAATTAAACGTTGTCCAAATCAATACCATCCAATTCCGGCCATAAAAAAAAACATTAATCATCTCTCGATAGTGCAATCCATTCACCGTAACTGTTGCTCCAGGCTCATTTTCGAAAAAGTAAGGTCCAATGACTCCGCCGGACCATAAACCGCACTAAACAGTCACACGTTGAAGATAAAGAGGCTTTTCAACAATAACTATTGGGTTTTCCGAGCCAAAGATGCGACAATTTTGCTTGTTGACGAAGCCACCGAGGTGGAAATGGGCCTCATCAATCAAGATGTTTTGCATTTGATTCACTCAAGTGAATTTTAATAATTCCAATGCGTTGTTGAAGCGTGTATCGTTCCATTTTTATTAATGGCGTAGTTTCTACTTGTCAAATGTCAAAAAATGACAGCTTCAAAAGTAACATCTACCAAAATAGCGGGCTATTCAAAATAACACCTCTTATTGGAAAACCCTGTATTATTATTTAGTGTGTACGAAAGAGCGTATACGCTTTTCGACATACTTGCTAATAACAGCTGTTGAACACGAGAAGCAATGCCAATGACAGTGCGGAGAGTGGAATATTTTATTTTTTTGTTTTTAATTTTTAAAAAATGTTACCGGACAGCAAAGTGCCAATAACATTTTTTACTCCTAATGTGCTAAGGAATAGCTGGTTAAAGTTTGTCGGGTACGTGCCGATACACCCTGTATATCGGTTTCAACTAATTTTCCCGTATTTTTGGCTGTTATCTTTCTGAATGATTACAAATATCTAAATTTATTTGTAACCTATTTAGTGCCTCGGACAAACATATCCGATTTTTATTTATATGGGACACCTATCGACTTTTCCTAAAAGTGTAAATGAATATTTAAATTTTTATTGGAATAAATTCTCTTTACTATAATAAACTTCTGAAGGTTATACCCATGAATGTAGTATATCATTGAATAAGAAAATATAATAATAAATCTGAACGAAACGTGAAACAGAACAAGACACATAAAACTAAAAAGGTAACGGTCTAAACTTCGAATCCAACCTACGATGCCTTTGTATGATTACAAAGTTCTATACGAATTAATATGTAACCTAGATGTTGTCTCGAATATACCAATTTGTATGGGACATATATTTACTTACAATACGTAATGTTTCAGTCTACAATGGAGTGCTGGTCCCTACTCTGATGTATGGAAGTAAGCAGTTAAAACGAGATCCCTGAGGCGTATTTGTAGTAATACCATGTATGATCGTGTGAGAAATTTGGAGATCCACAAGGAGTGCAAGGCTGATGTAAGCGTAATGAGTAAGATTAAGAAAGGGACGCTTAGAAGGTTTGATGCGAATGTGAATGGTAGCAGAACGTCGGGTACACATGCGGAAGACATGGCACGATCAAGTGAATCAGATACTCGAGTCGGGCCATATCAAGAGTATGTATGAATGTGAATGAGGCAAGGGGTGTTTGCCAAGACCGAGTTGTTTGGCGGTCCGTCCTCTCTGCCTACCTCTGCAGAGAAACGGCGTGATGGTTAGTTAGTTGGTTAATTTTTTTTACAGAATACTGTTGAATTTTTATCCAGCTATGGTTATTTGAAGTTTACATTGATAAAAATTTACTTGGTACGTTCATTAAATATTTGCAAACATTAAACTACTCTGAAAGTTTTGCTGATAAAACGTGTTGATTAATGTATACTACCTATAACCATAGAGCAAAAATCTGATTGAACGAAGCAACAACAACTCTCAAATGGAGAGCTCTGGATTCATGAAATTTTAGCATGTTTTGTTATTGTTTTTTATTTAAAATTATATCAATGAGATCGGCATTATAACCAATATTTACCGCGACTTTTTTTAATTATTGTTAGTTCAATATCGATAAAGATAATACCTTCAGTAAAAACACAGGTGCTTAGATTTTACACAGAAATGGTCATGGCATCAGACTAAATAATTTGGAAGCACTTGAAATAAATAAATTTGTTAAAACAAAAATCCAAATACTTAATAATCAATTAAATGTTTGCAATAGCCCGATAAAAGGGATTTTTCCCATAAACTCGGAAAAAACCTTAATCACCTTTTCAAGTGACGTATTGTCCCTGTAGACATAACTTGCTAACTAATTAGATATCACCTCTCTCTTTCTCTCTATCACTATGTAAGATGTTAATTTCACTCTCTCACTGTTCCTTTATAATATATTTTGTCTCTTTCTGTATGTAAATAAGCTCACACATTGTAAATTTTTGATCAGTTTAATTGTATATCCTTAAGCGAAACCGGTCGGTATTATAACATATAAATCGGATTACACATCTGCCCTGATGATGGACACTGCAATGCTGTCCGAAACGTTGGCTAAATAAGGAGGTAGCGCAACACGGCATAATACCCCAAAAATAATTTATTATTGTATTAATCGTGGTTACAAACGAAGTTATTGTTTTATTTCAAAATATAAATATTGTCCATTCCGTATCTAACATTATTATTGTGAAAAAGGTGTATTTTTGTATTTGTAAAAAAATTATGTTTGTATTTTCTATATTTTTTAAATTGAACACTGATCGTTTGTCCTCTAATCTTTATATTTGTTTTAAATTTCGAACAGTATGTATCCCATACTGTTTACTGTGTATCTGTGACCTTTCCAATGGGACGATGATCCAATCAAACGACGAATTAGCTCAATAGGACGATTACATCACCAGGGTGATACTCAAAGTACTTACATTGTTTTGTAACGTACTTCGAACAGAATAACGCCGGCATAGAAATGCGGCAATTGCGTGGTAAATTTTTAAAATTTAAAATGTTGATGATTTTCAAAGAATTCTAGTTTTCGTATAATTAAAGCATCTGAAATATTTCTAGGCGACCAAATTTTCAAACCAAAAACACACTCTACTTCTATAAATATAATATGCATGAATTATACATAAAAACCTTCTGGAACATAGACATATGAATATTAGTAGACCTGCCCTAAGTGATTAAAAGCGTATTATCCCCACTCCCCATACCGGTTCCATTGGAACCGGCTGGGCTGGCGTATGGCCTCAAGTGAAATTTGAAAACGTGACGTCATCATTCTTGTGCGAACTATGGTCGAGGCATCATCGGTTCATTTTACGAAATAACACGGCAAAATGTTGACTTGTACTATGAAAACTTGTAAAAATAGATGTGAAAAAGAGAATAAACCCAATTGTCGTATTACATTCCATATATAAGCATTATTTTACTTTATTTTAAGCATATTCACATCGTATACTATAGATCAGTTTTAGAAACATATTATACTATCATATCGAGAAACGTCCGGACGCGAAACACAAAGCTGGTTGGTTGCTGGGAAGTAAATTATGAACATTTATAAAAGTGTCTTAACTAAATACTTAAACGAAATATTCGACTCTGAAAATACAACCGAATTTTTTTGCCGAATTTGGACTTCGCAAATTTGTTCATAACGTGGCGGGTAATTTGCGCTCCCATGTAAAAATGTCTATTCATTCCAAAGCAGATTTTACTTTTAAGAAGTAAATGGTGATATTATAATGCGAGATGCCTATTTACTGTCAGATTGATTTATTGACGAATCACAGTCAGCCTTACGCCCTTCGTTCTTCAACAGTTGATTTTACCCCTCGCCATTATCTTCTCGTCTATTAATTCCTATGTCTGTGTTCTGGAAGAAATTCTCTAAATAATAGTGAAAACCCTGTTTGTTTATGTGCTTAGTTCAGCGACATTGTTTTATACTATTTAATTAATGTTCCTAAAATTATTAGCACACACGACGATGCGAACTAACTCACAATCAAGAATAATCAATAAATAGAAGCCATATCTATATATTATGAAGTGCAACGAATTTGATTCATTTTTATCCATTACCCTATCTAATGGCCGCATCATTTTCCTGCAGCTAATCAATTTAACATTTTGGTTGATTGATATCAACAGATAACAATGATCCAGCCGTAAATAGGTGACGCTATCTTAGTTTTACAGAGTGCCATGCTGTTACTTAATTCCGTAACGGGACACTGAACAAATTAGCCTTAATGGGTCGTAACTAAAAGCAAGCACAGTGACAGAGTGACAATTATATTTCTGAAAGATGGCCTTTCACAAGAGAGAATGTTGTAAGCCATTCAAGAAAATGGTGTACAGTTCACAACTGTTTAAAGATTAACAACCTTACAATTATGGTGAAAGTTTAATACAATTGATAAGCAGCCGTGTATGTGAAAACCTTACTTATATAGAAACTGACATAAAATAGTTAATGGAAAGATATATACATTGCTTATCCAGTCAAATAGGGTTGTTTATCTGTGTGTATACGAGTACTTGAAATAATAATAATTTCTCATCGAATTTCGGAATTTTTCCAAGGTATTTTAAAAGTTCCTATATAGGTATTTATACTTATTTTGAAGAAATTATATAAAATTACCTATTAGATTTTTATTTTTGAAATATATTTGAAAAAGTGCAAATGTCGTTTGCAAGAAAGCTGTCACTTTATTTTTTATCTAGTTCATACAATTCAAAATTATAATTATAATTCCTAAAGAATAACCGAAAAAATCTAACATTTTAATCCATTAGGGCATAGTATAAACGTTGATTTTTTAAATTTGTATTTATCTACACATGCATAAGGTATCTGTGTTGATAAAAAAAAATCACATTCATGGGAGTTTTATTAAATTCACGCGGTAAAATTACGCATGCGCTAGTCTGCCAAAATTCAATGTCGCCAGTTCTTTCGCAGCCAGTTAAATAAATTTTTATTAGTAATGATTCCAAATAGAAATTGTACAGTATTTATTCAATGTGTAACAAAATTACCATTTAACGGTTGTGTAGTAATTTTTTATTAGTAAGGCAGCGTAAGTCTATGCTGTCGGTGACGGAGATAACCATCGGGAACATAGAAATGATGCTCTCCACGATAGCTGAGTTTTCAAACCAGCAATGTGTAAATCCCTTGTGATCCATATATGGTTCATTCCGAGACTACCCTAAAGATATTCGGTTGATTTGGAGACGTTTTCTAGACGTGTCCAAGCTTGTTCTTCCAAAGGTTGGAGCTTCGGTGATAATAATATAATAACATGTATTTAAAACGTTGTATAGAATTTCAAAGGAAGTCGTTAATGCATGCTAACTTCCGATCTACAAAAAGCAAAGACGAATTATGTCGGTACCATTTGAAGGAATGTAGACAATGCATGGAATTTATTTGAAGTGTGTACCTACGCAGCGATTTATGGATTTTCAGTGAAGCTTGCAAGAACTAAGGGGAGATGAAAGCAGTTTGAATAATGTATACAAAATTCCAGGAACACTATGAAAAACGATTTCCGTAGCGTGGTACTGAGAATTTCATTCAACAATTTTATCAATATTTACCGTTCTAATGGCACCATTTTTTTTGCCGAACGAATTCGTAGAAATTAAAATTCAATCTTGAGATTTTCTTTACTCTTCTTAACAACGGCACGATTTGAAGTAATGTTCACTTAATTATTATTTAATCAAATAATATACATGTTCAGATATTTATAAAGTAAGGTTAGTTGGTCGAGCGGTCTAAAGCTACGGACGTCGTGAGTTCAATACTCTCCTAGCTAATGGTCGTTTTACACATTTCTTTTTTTATATACTGATCCCCTGGAACTACATGGAAACTATATCGGGACCCATACGAAAAATCTTTGCGTTCCACGATCATTAAATTCTGTTTCTGAAAGGAGCATAAAATATTATGTTGTCAAGTATTACTATCTTTATTTTGCAAATTTGTTAACTAGTTTTAATTTTAACTTTTTAAAATTGTTAATACAATATCATCTGCATAAGAGAATAACCGCACCATTAATTTTCTGTTGGAAAATGTCATTTACATACTTTAGAAATAGCAATGGTCCAAATATTGTTCCTTGAGGAATTTTTCGTTTTTATACGTTCATACGATTTCATACAAATAATTGCCATTAAAGAAGAAATAATATTTTGGGTGACTTGGTGGTTGGTATTTCCGGTGGCGTCAAAAATAGCAACACCCTGAACATAGATCACAAGAAATCATCTGTTTTTCTCAAGAAATTATAAAGAATACAAACATAGAAAAATTAACTGATTTATTCAAATACTAGTTCATCGTGAATATATCAGAACACGTGTTCATGCAGCTGTATTTTTCCTGATAAACACAACGACGAAGTGTGACAGTTAGAATTTATTAATAACATATTCGTGTTTACCCACAGTTTTGTTAGGAAACCTGTCAATTCATTCAGTTAGTTTTCTCCGTGCCCTTGAAATTCACAAAAGCGATCAGTAATAGACGCTATCAATCAGTAATAAACACATACATTGTATTTTTAAAACAAATATTTTAAATATAAAACGAAATAAACATGTAACATTTCCCCGTAATATAGTTACGTAAAACAATGACAGATGACAGCTGATGTCAAATAATGTCCGCCATCTTAAACTGAACGAAAATCGGTACCAAAATAGAACACGTTCTATTTTTTCATCCCTAAAACTCTTGAAAAGACCCATGAAAACTGGACAAACAAAAGCATCGTGTAAAACGTGCATTAGTCCCCAAACATTACTCAAGCAATATTTTCCTACTTTAATGATAGCAGTCAGATACTGCCAGGTTATTCGTAACTTGGTAATTAAAAACAGTTATTTCAGTGGTGTGTCTCTTCGTGTGTGTGATGTGTCTTTCCTGTTCAATGTCCTCTAAAACTGGGATTTGAATTGATTTTCGAAAATGGTATTGACTATGAAAACAATTCATCCAAATGAATTAGTTAATTAATATATCTATAAAATTTGACACATATATATTTTACACAGATGTCAATATTTTTGTAGTGTGAGGCAAATATATTTTTTAAATACGTGGTCAAGGGGTAATACCATACCATTCAGAATTGAAACGTTGCTTGAAATGGCTTTGGCCGTGTTTGGTGACCACATCTGTATAGCCAGGTACTTCCCCGCCTTACTTACCTTACCCCACTACATTCAGCCTCACAATATACCTTGCTTGGGGACGCCATAGTCTAACTGGCTCCAGACGGTAGGGAGCAGATGGGACTCTTGTGCGGTTTCCAATAATTATAACTCCTCAAAATGGCAATTCAACACATCTTTAAAAGGTGATATAAAGTCAATAAAAGTGACTCGGTTAAATAGGTTACATATGTAACTATTTAATACCTAGTTTTTGTTTCATCACTTTTCATAACTTTATAACACTTTTTATAGATGTGTTGAATTGTCATTTTGAGGAGTTACATGGAGTGATAAATAAAATATTAACTCAAAATGACAATTGAACACACATTTAAAAGGTGATATAAATTCATTAAAAGTGATGAAAAAAATATAGTTACATTTGTAACCTAGTTTTTGTTTCATTACTTTTCATAACTTTATAACCCTTTTTATAAGTGTGTTGAATTGTCATTTTGATGCGTTATCCGGTCACCTAAGAATATATACTCGTACAATACAGTGGCATTAAAAACAAAGTTATTTTTTTCTATTTATCATAAAAAATCTCTAGGGATTAATTTTGCACTAATATTCCCAACATACATAGTCACCGACTGCTAAGTTAGGCGTGTCAAGCGTATCTGCAATTTCGTTACACGTTGTAGGCAAGTAAATTGATTTAAATATCTTTTGTATCGTTTTATATCTAGCAAAGTTCTCATCGGTAGGTACCTACCGGAAATAGTTTACAGCTGGCTAGTTGATTGAATGAATAATTTTTTTAGACTGTAGTAATTTTCCCGTTCAATAATCCGTCAATCAATTAAGAATGCGAACAGCGAATAATTATTTTAACTGTTATTTTTTTACAATTATTTTGTTAAGTGAATATTTTTTATTTTATTTTTTTAATTTAGTAAATTAATTTTAGCCATTTGTACATCCAATTTTACAAATGTCTAATTTGTTACATACATACATTATTGCCGATGGGAATCGAACCCGAGCCTTCTGATGTGCTCTGAGACCACTGAACTACGTCGGCTTATTTCAAACACGCCAAATAATTCAATATGTACTAGTACCTACTTCAATCAACAATTATTGTTTATTATATTTTTTCATCTGTAAACAACCAACTTTATTTTGTAGGAAAGGCTTTGTTAGTGCTAAATTTTCCACTAATTTCCCACGGGTTCAATTCCCGTCGGCGGCATTTATTTTTACTCGGGAGATATTTTCAATTTGTATGGATATTTCAGGCGACTAATTATTGCTTATAATAATTTGTTATCCTTTGTGCCATTCATAAAAATACATTATTGCACTTTATTTTTATTAGTATGGCTCCTGCAATTCAGCTTGAATCTATCAATTTGTGTAGACTTTATGGTTTCCTTCAACGCATTATAAATATTGTATTCTTTTGTACAGTAAGCTATTTTGTGTATTGGCTTTGTCCTTTTTTAGGTAGCGTAATTTCATTGCATGTTCTTCGTATTATGTTTGTGACTGTCCTTGTTGTACCTATACAATTTTCTTTAAGAGGAAGCTACAAGCCAATAATGTGTATATTCTCGTTATACCTTATATTGTAGGTAATAGGCATTAAAATCGCTCGACAAACGGAGTCTAGACACGTTCGATTTCAAGCACAAAACTGATTTTTATTTATTTTGTAAATAATTTTATAAGAAAGCAAAAAAGTTAATCAAGTGAAACTGTCACAGATAATCTCAGATATAATAATGTATTTTTTTAGTGGTTTACATTTATATTTTTTATTGAGTAATTTTTTTTTTTTATTTGTATTCTACTCAAACGAAACGACAGGAAAACCTTCAATTTATCTAAAGCATATTTTTTGGTATTCATAATGTACACCAATTCGTTATGAAGATTAATCAAAATAGTGATTTAGCATTAAGCTTCGCCTTAAGTGTTTTTTTTTTTTTTTTTTTAAACTTCCGATTTAGTTGTCCGGGTTAAGTCTTCCCCAAAGGAAAAACTTAACCCTTCCACTCACTTTTCCACAAATGATCAGCTAGTCAATCAACACTATGTAAGTGCATTATATAAGTAAAATAAATACAAAACAATACAAGAACAACAACACGTCAAATCACCAGATATCAAATGGGAAAAAAAATTCACCGTCTCCAGATATTTTCATATCAGAGGGTTCGGCTCGGTAGAACTTCTAACAGGGCCTATAAATCCTACTGATCCCTCAACATAAATATTTAAAAAATCTTTTGTTATCCTACATGTATTCAAAATGACCGACTTTTGCATCTTTATATATAAATTTTTTGATAGATCTAATACGCCTAAATTTTTAATAGATTTTAATAGATTGTTTATTATTTTAAGTATAAATATCGTCGTTTTCAAAGTTACTTTTGAACTTCTTTTAGCAATTGAGGCATACAACACACACCTAGGAATGCGTGTATTGGTGCATATTTATCCACTTTCGACAATCTTTTGTCTTGCTTATACAGGGTGTATCGGCACTAACCCGACAAACTTTAACCGGCTATTCCTCAGCAAATTTTGAGTAAAAAATGTTATGGGCACTTTGCTGTCCGGTAGCATTTTTTTTCAATTAAAAACAAAAAAATTAAAAATTTCCACACTACATCAGTGTCATTGGCATTGCTTTTCGGGTTCAACAGCTGTTATAAGCAAGTATGTCGAAAAGCGTCTTCGCTCTTTCGCACACACTAAATAATAATAGTTAAAAATGAGACGAATGGTGCCGTGCCATTTCGTTGTGATTGTAAAAGTGCGCCAATATAGGTACACACGTGCATTATTCAACGGAATTCGAATAAAATATGGCCAGATGGGTTTTCAAACATTGAAAAAGGATAAAACAGTGGTGACATGTGGTGAAAATATGAATAATATATTTTTTATTAAAAAAAAACGTTACCGGACAGCAAAGTGCACATAAGATTTTTTACTCCAAATATACTAAGGAATAGCTGGTTAAAGTTTGTCGGGTACGTGCCGATAAACCCTGTATATTTATGTTTGCTTCCTCATTGTTACTTATTTTAAGAGAGATGAGAAAGAGGAGGGTACATGGCTATTCAGATCTGGTCACAAAACACGGCTAAAGCCATTTCGTGTAACCTTTCTATACTAAGTTAGGTGAGCGTGCTTTCGGAGTGTCTGGAAGCTACAGCCTCGAAAAACTGCCACATGATTTAAGAATGATCACACCATTCGTGGGCCAGTATTGTTTAAAGATGTATAGATGGTAGAAGCAGTCGGGGACACACAACGAATACTTAACTCAATATCTCGGCATCGTAATGAGATACAGAGTCGATTTTTTTTTTTTTTTTTCCCAATTTATATATTTGACATTACAAGTTTTATAATAATAGGAAAGGGAACCCACTAAGGCGCAGCCTGTGCGTGGGTAATATAAGTTTATACATTAGATTTTTGTACCTAAAAATAACAGAAAGCATAATAAAGAAAAACGGTAGGATTATAATTAAAGTTAGTCTAAAAGATTGTGCAAGAGGTGCATATTAAAAATAAATCCATGTAAAAATAAAGATTGTAAGATAATATATATGAATTAAAAGAACACAAAATAAAATAATAATAACTATACAGAAACAAAATAGAAAAAAGTAAAAATTAAATGAATAATGCTTCAACATTTGCATTGTACAGCCACAACTTTAATTCTTTTTGGTATTGCGCTAGTTTAGTTGTTACTTGATTTTTTTTTGGTAATAGATTAAAAGTGCGAGGTCCAATAAAGCTACTGTGAGTTTGCATTAGTTTGGTATTGATTGTGGGGTATAAAATACATGATTTCTTCTAAAGTTGATTTTGGGTTCATATTTTTTTAATTTGTTTTGGTTTTTCATGACATATTTTAGGCTTTGAAGTAAAAATAGTTTACGGAGATTGAATAGTTCAGATTCCTTGTACAATTGATCAGTCGAAAATGTCCTCTTTTTATTATATATAACCTTGATAATATGATTTTGTACTGTTTGTAGTGGTTTTATAAATGTATCTAGTGCGCCACCCCATCCTAATATACATACACATAATTAAAGTCGATGTAATGTAGTTTTTAACGGTTGCATTATGGTATACAATAGTGAATTGTGGAAGAAGTCGGAGGCGCCCGAGAAAGACATTAGCAATAACGAAGCATTGCGGGGGATCCACTAGTATTATATAGGCACGAAAACGAGGCATTACGGGGGATCCATTAGTATTATATAGGCATGAAAACGAAGCATTGCGGGGGATCCACTAGTATTATATAGGCATGAAAACGAAGCATTGCGGGGGATCCACTAGTATTATATAGGCACGAAAACGAGGCATTACGGGGGATCCACTAGTATTATATAGGCATGAAAACGAAGCATTGCGGGGGATCCACTAGTATTATATAGGCATGAAAACGAAGCATTGCGGGGATCCACTAGTATTATATAGGCACGAAAACGTCGAAAACGAAGCATTGCGGGGGATCCACTAGTATTATATAGGCATGAAAACGAAGCATTGCGGGGGATCCACTAGTATTATATAGGCATGAAAACGAAGCATTGCGGGGGATCCACTAGTATTATATAGGCATGAAAACGAAGCATTGCGGGGGATCCACTAGTATTATATAGGCATGAAAACACTAGGCTTCATATTAAGAACAACTAAAAACTTTAACTCCGTACAAGCCATTAAACTGGTACACATATCTCTAGTTGAAAGCATAATTGAATACAACTCAGTAGTTTGGTCTCCCTCTTACAAAATTCACATTAATAACATTGAGCGAATACAAAAAATATTTCTACGTTTTATACACTTTTAATTAAATATCCCACTAGAAGATTTACAATATCATCTCTTATTAAATATTCTAAAAATACGCACATTGGAAGACAGGCGTAAAATAAACGACTTAACTTTTTTATTGAAGATTCTAAACTCTAAATTCGACTGTTGCGAACTTCTGCAACTCATAAATTTACGAATACCTACAATAACAAAACGACAAATTACACTATTCCACTGCAACACACATAAGCGCAATTACACTGCGAACTCCCTAATACAATGGTTTCACACTATGGGAAAATGTCGATATATTTAATATTAACTTTGCGAATTTTGTGGATCACGTAAAAGATTTATTTCAACACTATTTCTAAGTTGTATTTTTGCAAAGCAGTCAAATCGCTGTATTTTTTAATTTATGTTTTTGTTCTTTTTAATTTTGTTTTTTGCATATATTATTTTTTAATGTAATTTTATTTTTATTATTTCTTTCTCATGTTTCAAAATTGTCTGTCATCAAATTTGTACCACCTACATGTAAAATACCTCTGGGCGTTAAATAAATAAATAAATAGGTTTCTTTTAAAACAGCGCCTTCTGTTCGACATAAAAGCAAAACGCGCTATTGTTTCTCTATCTGCACAGACATACTGAGCCACAGCAGCGCGTAGCGGGGTATAGCTAGTGTTATAATAATTGTAATATTATCAATAGTATGGAGGAAAACATGACAACTGTGAAACCGTGCTATATTCAGTATCTTTAAAAAGTGACATTTTCTGTGTTATCTATCTGTTTGTAAATAATTCGATAGATCCCAGGAAATCTTGCGGTGTTATATAAAATAAATTAAATTATCCTGTAATTGTTATTCTTACTTAGTCATCGGGGATTTATCTATCATTCTTTTATCGATGTTGGTTTAAACAGTTTTAACTCGTAATAATAATTTTAAAACGGATCCATAGAGTCAACGCCATTACAGTTGCATAATAATTCAAGCCGAAAACTTTGCATAATCTTCTCAAATAGAATCGTGCATCTCACTTCATCTCACCCGGCGTGAAATACCTCAAAAGCTGTAGCGACAGCATCTTGCATCTCTGTCGATGGCGAGAGATAAAACGAGATAAATGCAGCGCGTTTGTCTCTTTAACGGGTATTTTGAGATGGATTTTTGCAGTCTGAGTATTTAGAATCTATATTTGATCTCAGGAAACTGGGTTTAGGAGATTATTTTAGAGAAATGGGATAAAGGTCACGAAATCATCGTAATAAAGTATGAATGGCAGGTGAAAAAGTTATTTCTTTTAAAATAAAGATTGGTACATGTTTACACGATGGGTAAAAATAAAAAAATAAAAGTAAACCCCTGCTTATTTATGGGGGTACATCAAATATTAATATTATGTAATTAATAACTGTACTATATTGTGTAATTATATTATGTAAATGTTATATTATGTAATTCGTGTATCTTTTTTTACTAATAAAAAAAAATATATATATATATATTTTGACATGGCCCGACTGATCCACTTGATGGTGCCATGTCTTCCTCGGGCGTCCCCGACTTCTGCTACCATTCACATTTGCGTCATATATTATCCTTACACTTCTTTATTCGTTCATTCGCTCTTATATAATACTCTTATATATCTAAGTGTGGCAAAATGTGACGTATGTGAAGAATAAAGAAATGGGTGCAAGAAGAATGTATGACGCGAAAGTGAAATATAGAAGTCGAGGACGACCAAGGCAGAAATGCCACGATCAAGCGGAACAAATACTTTTAAAAAGTAAGCTTTTCAATTGGTACGATAATATTATTTCCACCTTTTTTGAAGTGAAACTTCTTTAGGCGCGTAATGGATTTTCGATGGACGAAGTAAAACCGAGTCAGGATCGACACGAAAATGCGGGTACCCCCACCACCGCTCACCGTTCACTGTCCCTCTCTCACCATATGCGCTTGTTGAGGTGGGGGAGCCGCTCACGAACGTTCTCTCTCTTCTCTTCTTTCCTCTCTCTCAGACACCAGCGAACTGCGCCACGCCAAGCATCAGCTGCTTGGTTAGTATACTGCGTCGTGAGTGTAATACGAGTGAAATACGTAATTGATTGTGGTTCATACGGTTTAACAAAAGAAGTTTCACTTCTGTCTTGCGTAGGCTTGACACACCCACTTTTTTAACCTCAAAACTTTACTTTGAAACATTATAATCCAGAGCAAAGCCGGGTACAAATCAGCTGGTCTATCTATCTATATCAAAGTTATTAGAAGAACGAGATATGCTATGTTGGCCGCCGGACCGTAGCCGGAGTACTACCTAATTAGGGTACTTTGAACGGTATCGGGACGTGTACGCACAGAAATCTGTTCTATGTATTAGTGCGGATACCTTAGCGCAAGCGAAGGTGTGCAGTAGTATTGGTGAACAAAACCGGCGACACTCGGCAAAACAATTCCACTCAGTACGAACTGCGCATAGCACATCTCGTTCTTCTAATATCTTTGATCTATATAAATATAAATGTAAGGACGGGTTGTTTCGGAGAATTAGAACAATTCTTCAAATTTCAAAGTTAATTTTCAAGTTCTGTGAAAGATTTTTTCAAGTTTTGTTTTTATTTCAGTTTTGTCAAGCAACTAGCCTATTTTTTTATTCATTTATTTAACGCCCGAGGGCTTTTACATGTAGGTGGTACAATATTAATCACAGTTTCAAAACATGAGGAAGAAATATTAAAAATAAAAGAACATAAATTAAAAAATACAGCGATTTGAATGGCTTACAAAAATATAACTTCCATTTAGGAATAGTGTTTAAATAAGTCGCCCACAATTACATCTTCACCCCTGCACCAATACTTCCACAAATAACACACGCTGTACTTGTGACAAAATAGATTATGCGGATAATATCAAATATCTCGGCTTAACTGTTGACCATAATCTAAAATGGGATCTCCAAATTAACCTAATAACAAAAAAAATCCCGAAACTATCATACATCTTCAAAACAATACGAAATATTATGTCATTAAATCAGCTAAAAAATATATACTTTGCACTTTGTCAAGGTATTCTAATGTATGGTATTTCAGTATGGGGAGTAGCAGCAGACACTCATCTCAAATCCCTTAAAATTAACCATAAATCAATAATTCGAATTATGTTTAGAAAGCCTTATCAACATCCGACAGAACAGCTAATGATTGAAAATAACTTATTAGACATAGATAAACCATTCATAAAGAAGATCATCTACAAAAACTGCATAAAAAAATTACCACATCACATAACTCACTCGCAAAACACGAGAGCAATTACACACAAACAATTACAAGTACCGTATATCAAATCAAATTTCGCTAAAAGACATAAATCTTTCCTGGCTCCTCACATATTCAACATGTTCCTAACCCAAACTAAAACTTACGTCTTACCAAATAATTTGAATTGGGTGTTCAAAAGATTTGTAAACTGGTTGATGATAAAACAAAGAACAGATATTAGAAATATTCTAAACATCTAATGCATTTTACAAACCATACTGCACACAAATTCTAACAAAATTACAAAATTTTACAATTTATTATAATACGAAATACTCATTTCATATTTTTATACATAATTCTTCAACACATATAGTACTACACTTATTTTTATATTACTCATTTTTTTACTTCTATTTTTTCTTATTATTTTTAAATATTTTTTACTAAACAATTAGTTAATACATATATAAATTGTTAATTACCAGCCTCAGAACAGACTATGTCTAGTGAGGAAGGTAATGAAAAAAAAAACATCTGTACAGAACCAACCTTAAATAAACGCCCGGGTTGCCGGCACTGAAACTGAAACTGAAGTCTTTTACGTAATCCACAAAATTCGCAAAGTTAATATTAAATATATCGACATCACCTAAGTATTGGTTTCACATAGTGTGAAACCGTTGTATTGGGAAGTTCGCAATGTAATTGCGCTTATGTGTGTTGCATTGGAATAGTGTATTTTGTCGTGTTGTTATTGTAGGTATTCGTAAGTTTATGAGTTGCAGAAGTTCGCAACAGTCGAATTTAGAGTTTAGAATCGTGAATAAAAAAGTTAAGTCGTTTATTTTACGCCTGTCTTCCAATGTGTGTATTTTTAAAGTATTTAATATAAAATGATATTGTAAGTCTTCTAGTAGGATGTTTAATTTAAAATTTATAAAAGTAAATTATAATATAAATTATAATTTATAGCCTATAATGATATAATAACAGAACTTGAATAGGACTTACACAGAACCTGAAAATGAATGTTGAAATTTGATGAATTGTTCAAATTCTCTGAAACAACCCGTCCTAAGTGTTCGTTTGTTCAAAATCCTAAATCTCCGAAAATTCTTCACCGATTGCTTTAAAATTTTGACACAACATTGCATTGCATTCAAATACGGGTGTGTTTTTATATACTTATATTTAGTAGATGTCACGTGTGAGAGGTACAAAAATTATGTCTAAAAAAAATTTGCGCCATCTGTTGGACGTAAAAGCAACACGCGCTATTTTTCTTTTATCTGCACAGACAGACTGAGTGCGCGCAAAGCGTGCTGGTGCACAGCTAGTTTTTTATACGATAACACGAATTAAACAAACAAAATTAACTTATGACAAATATTATGATTGAGGTAGGTAGGTACCTAGAATGTATGTTTATGTATTTATTATTACGTTACGTAATCTACTGTTCAAGTAAGATACGTTATCTGAAATTCAATATTGTGAATGCAAATACATAATGTTTATTTTGTTATTTATTTATTATTGGTTATCCAATAAATGGTTCCCGGGGCGGCTGTACCCAAACCTGCCTCCCAAAGTAAAATAGTTATAACACAAAATCGACTCGAAATGTGAGATTCTCGATCTCCAATAGATTCTCCAGTTTTGTCCTGCGAGTTTCCAGACACGGTTTATATAATATATAGGGTTTTCCAATAAGAGGTATTATTTTGAATAGCCCGCTATTTCGGTAGATGTTACTTTTGAAGCTGTCATTTTTTGACATTTGACAAGTAGAAACTACGCCATTATTAAAAATGGAACGATACACGCTTCAAGAACGCATTTAAATTATTAAAATTCACTTGAGTGAATCAAATGCAAATCATCTTGAGTGATGAGGCCCATTTCCACCTCGGTGGCTTCGTCAACAAGCAAAATTGTCGCATCTGGGGCTTGGAAAACCCAAGAGTTATTGTTGAAAAGCCTCTCTATCCTCAACGTGTAACTGTTTGGTGCGGTTTATGGTCCGGCGGAGTCATTGGACCTTATTTTTTCGAAAATGAGGCTGGAGCAACAGTTACGGTGAATGGATTGCGCTATCGAGAGATGATTAATGATTTTTCATGGCCGGAATTGGATGGTATTGATCTGGACAACGTTTACTTTCAACAAGACGGCGCTACGTGCCACACAAGCAACGGAACCATTGATCTTTTACGATTGAATATCAAAATAACACCTCTTATTGGAAAACCCTGTATTTGCACTTCGGTCTGCAATTATGATTTTTTCTTCGGAAATTTTATATAAATTTATGTGATCTGCAAAATAAGTCTTTATTTTTATACTGAATACGGTAATGCATGATAAATACATTTTTCGCAGTTCTCGTGTAGAACCTACATTCTACGTAGGACAAGCTAAATAATGAATAAAATTAATTATTTATTGCTGGATATTCTTTCAATACATTTAATATCCACACGTAAAACCTACCTTCCGAACTTTTAAAAGGAAATTCTATGAGGTGAAAGGAAATGGATGGGGCAACGGAAATTTAGTGAGCATCTGGCAACACTGCCGATGTAAGCAAGATATATCCAGAAATTTTTAATGGTCACACTTTGATGTACTTTTTAGTACATCTATAAGATTTTAAATTTTGTTTTTTTATGCAAATTTTGGAAACGGAAATTAACCCACTTCCCGATATCTGATCGACCCGAAATTTGGAAGACAGACTTGTCAATGTGCGTTCTATCAACTTTTGGTTGTAATCACGCACACACACGCCGTAATGTACGCATTTCAAGGCGATGCAATTCTTCGTGTAATATTTTAAATCGAGCCGCTATCAATAACACCCCTTACGTAGATGGCGATAAGGTTTAAATTCCCGCTTAACACCATCCGCCTGTTTTGATTTATGCAAGAAAAAAACATGGCCAAAATGTGCCTTTTATTTTATTTTGTGGATGTTCAGGCATAAATATTTCATTTTTTTCCGATCATTTTATAAATAATTTAATTTGCCACATTATACAATAAAATCATCGAGAATGGGTTCGTAAGTAGGAGATTTTGAACTTTAAAGCAGTTTTAATAGGCCTTATACATTATTTTTTTCTGGGCTTATAAAAAGACTTATCTAAAAAATACTCGATTATTTCAAAGTCCACGATGTATTCTACTCGCAGTATTTAACTAAAGCATCTGAAACATTTCTAGGCGACCAAATTTTCAAACCAAAAACATATGATTTTGCATTACTACGTCGTGCATCACCTCAAATCTGATGACATTACAGCGGTTAACCCATGGGCATACTAATTTTTATTTGTTTCATCTGTGCATACTTCAGACGGATTCTTACTGTGCATTGATTACTGATTCTTATTGCATTCTTACTGATTCTTTTTGCACCTCAAACGAAACACTTATCCTACTTTTATATAGATTACATATAAATTGTGATTTTATTATAATCTACCCAAGTACGTAGGGTGAGTTTTAGCGGCAAAAATAAACGTATAACTATGTTATTCACTGGTTGATTTTATTTTATTTTAATGGGTTGATAAACATAAGGTCTCTTCTATCAAAATGCGAGCATTGAAAATTTCCTGTTGACTTTTTGTTAAAAAAATATCTAACACAAATGATCGGTTAGTAGCTGAGTGTACACATGCGTCTGGTTCCCACCCGAGCATTGTGGGTTTAATTCACCTGCTAGCTAAGTCCTCCATCATTGCACAAACAACATATTTTCACAATATTTTATTTATTTATTTGGGAGGCAGGAATGGGTACCGCCGCCCGGGCACCATTCATTGGATAACCAACACCTCTACCACAGGTCACCCCGGTGACCCCAGTGGTTCGCTACGTTTGGTGACTTATTAGGGGTTCCGGGTTCATGGAGTGAAAATGCGACTGTCCACCTACTGAGACTGGTTGAGGGAGATCTTTTCACCTCTCCAGCAGGACTCTCTCGACCCATCGACTTGCACCACAGTGGGAGGGATGAATTCAAACATCCTTCACTCCTGGACTCAGTGATCCCTAGATTCTTACCCAACCCTCACACCTTTTCCTTCCCATATTTACCACTACTTTCTCTAAATCCTTTCCTTAAAAAACCCTCTACACAGCATCCACGAACGTGACATAGGCCCCGAGGGAAATTATTTTTCTCTGGACCTCCCGTGTTGGGCTAGTGTAAAAAAATATCAGAAAGAGGAATTCAAATTAAAAAAATCCGATCATAAAAACATTTGTAGGTAATATTAAAAATAGTAGTCAGCCTCTATCGAATACTTAAAAATAATCTAATCTATGAAAGTTAAGCACCTTATTTAGTAATAACATTATATAACGATGTAAAACATTGATAAAACTCTACTAATAGATTTCATCAGGTAAACGCAAATAAATCGACTAAAAATAATTATCTATTTGATAAAACTTATAAAGATAAAGAAATTATAAGTTAAAGAAAAGAGTGTAAGGAAAATATATGACGCAATGTGAATGGTAGCAGAAGTCGGGGACGCCCGAGGTAGGCATGCCACGATTAAGTGAATCAGATACTTGATTCGGGCCATGTCAAGAGTCAGAATAATAGAAGAGTATGTATGAATGAAGGAGGCATGAAATGTGTGCCAAGACCGAGTTGTTTGGCGGTCAGTCCTCTCTGCCTACCCCTGCGGGGAAATGGCGTGATTAGTTAGTTAGTTTATTAGTTAGATGTATTATTTCCTTCCTTACCTTCTTAATCCTTAATGCTGTATTGTCATACCATTTCAGAAAAATGCGTTTATTTTCGCGTATGTGTGAGTGATTGCCACCAAAAGTTGATATAGTGCATTGTCATCTATAAAAAGTCTATCTGCCGAATTTCAGCTCGATTGCATACAAAAGAGTGGGTTAATTTCCACTTCTAAAATTTGTATTCATTCATTCACCCGGACAAAAGTGAAACTGAGATATATGTATTTTAAAAATCAATATAATCGATAATGTGATTGCTTTCATAGCTCATAATGGAAATCACTTTGCGATCTGAAAATAGCTGCCTTTGAAATCCCAGTCACAAAAAGCTGTGGGAATTTAAAACTGTTCAATGAATACTTGAAAGTTTCATAGATTGACGTTGAAGGTCGAATTCGTGATAGCAGTTTACTTATGTTGACAGTTTGAGGGATATTTTAAAGCCCCATAGCTCGTAATGGAAATGCTTGTAGTGAGGTCGAAATTCAAGGCGGATAGAGCTGTGCACTTTTCAAACAAATCGATGGATATTGCAAAGCGCCATGCCTCACGATGGGGTTGACGTAGGAAGCTGAAAATGGTAAAGTTGATAAGGGTGTATCGGCACTAACCCGACAAACTTTAACCAGCTATTCCTTAGCACATTTGGAGTAAAAAATGTTATGGGCACTTTGCTGTCCGGTAGCATTTTTTTTTCAATTAAAAACAAAAAAATTAAAAATTTCCACACTACATCACTGTCATTGGCATTGCTTTTCGTGTTCAACAGCTGTTATAAGCAATTATGTCGAAAAGCTTCTTCGCTCTTTCGCACACACTAAATAATAATAGTTAAAAATGAGACGAATGGTGCCGTGCCATTTCGTTGTGATTGTAAAAGCGCGCCAATATAGGTACACACGTACATTATTCAACGGAATTCGAATAAAATATTGCCAGATGGGTTTTCAAACTTTGACAAAGGATTAAACAGTGGTGACATGTGGTGAAAATATGAATAGTAAATTTTTTATTAAAAAAAAACGTTACCGGACAGCAAAGTGCACATAAGATTTTTTACTCCAAATATGCTAAGGAATAGCTGGTTAAAGTTTGTCGGGTACGTGCCGATACACCCTGTATAGCGCAGTTTAGTGTAATTTCACTTCAAGTGCGCTTTACTATAACAAGCGTAAAAACGGTAATTTAGTATAAGTGGTAAAGTTCTTAAAATTATTCCTACAGTGTGCCTTACCCAATACAGATATAATATTACAACACTAAATATACTGTTTATACAAAGTGACGACAAAACGTAGAATAACAATAACAACAGGACAGGACAAAACAAGAATTTAAAACTAAAGACATAATATAAAACAGGAGGCAGTTTGTGCTCAGAAATGAGAATCTTCTGAGAAGACATTTTAAAAAGGTACAATAAGGAGACAAACGAAACCAAACAATTACCGGAAGTTTTAGAATATGGCTTATTATAAAATATCGAAAAGAAGTTAAGATTTATAAATGGTAAGATTTTTTAAATAATTTTGTTTTTAAAGCCCGTTTAAATTCAGATTCTGGAGATTAGTAAGAGCTGAGAAGTTTACTCCAGATGAGCGGGCCTGTTACACGAAAAGAGCGATCATAGTAAACGGCTCGATTTGATCTATACATTTCAGCCAGAAAGAGTTGTGCAAATTTATTTACACCAGAGCTCACTGTTCAAATGATTTTCCCGATGCAAAAAAACAATTTTTCTGCTTTCCAGTAAAGGTATTATTATTACTTTGTATTTTCTTTGAAGAAATTAGTCATGATGTTGAAGGTGATTTTTATGATATTTACGTGTAACATTGATTTAAGAAGAAACACCGTTGTCCAGTTCTAGTCTAGTGGGTAAAGTTGGCGAGTTTACCTACAGTATAATAATAATATACAGCGATGATTGTGGTTTTGCAAGCATAACATCAAATGCTTTACACGAATATTGGTTAATCATTTTAAAAATAAATTACCAACTCTATACAAAAATGTGTTTTAAATAACTTGCAAGAGCAAAAATTACAATAAATGAGATAACATCTGTATCGTTGTAATATGGGCGCAATTAAATGGAAATTAATAGAATTGTTTACGTACAATTATAAAAGTAACTAACGAACGTTTCTGAATGGGTAGGCAGAGATGACGGACCGCTAAACAACTCGGTCTTGGCACACACTTCTTGCCTCATTCACATTCATACTTTGTTTCATAAATAGTTACCCTTCTGTCATTCCGAATCTTGACATGGTCAGACTCAAATAACTGGTTTACTTGATCGTGCCATGTCTTCCTAGGGCGTCCCCGACTTCCTCTACCATTCACATTCGGGTCATATATATTCTCGCGTCATATATATTCTCCTTACACTCTTCATCTTAATTATGCATTCTTCGAGAATCTCCATATTTCTCACACGATCATACATAGTTTTATCCATAGACATATGAATATTAGTAGACCTGCCCTAAGTGATTAAAAGCGTATTATCCCCACTCCCCATACCGGTTCCATTGAGCCGGCTGGGCTCGCGTATGGCCTCAAATGAAATTTGAAAACGTGACGTCATCATTCTTGTGCGAACTATGGTCGAGGCATCATCGGTTCATTTTACGAAATAACACGGCAAAATGTTGACTTGTACTATGAAAACTTGTAAAAATAGATGTGAAAAAGAGAATAAACCCAATTGTCGTATTACATTCCATATATAAGCATTATTTTACTTTATTTTAAGCATATTCACATCGCATAATATGAATCAGTTGTTACTATCACATCGAGAAACGTCTGGACGCGAAACACAAAGCTGGTTGGTTGCTGGGAAGTAAATTATGAACATTTATAAAAGTGTCTTAACTAAATACTCTGAAACTAACTACGACTCTGCAAACAGAAGAAATTTACTTTGCCGAATTTGGACTTCGCAAATTAGTTCATAACGTGGCGAGTAATTTGCGCTCCCATGTAAAAATGTCTATTCATTCAAAGCAGATTTTACTTTTAAGAACTAAATGGTGATATTATAATGCGAGATGCCTATTTACTGTCAGATTGATTTATTGACGAATCACAGTCAGCTTAACCCCCTTCGTTCTTCAACAGTTGATTTTACCCCTCGCCATTATCTTCTCGTCTATTAATTCCTATGTCTGTGGTTTTATCTCATTTCTTCAGTATTCAGCATACTTTCCTAGTTCTTCCTATACTAATTTCAGATCAGATCTCTAAAATTGACAGTATTTAATTTTGAAAGGCAATGATCCCGAGGCAAATCGTTATTATCTATAATCTCTAAATAGTATAAAACAAAGTCGCTGTCTCTGTTTATGCGCTTAGTTCATTTAAACTATGCAACGGATTTTGATAGGGTTTTCACTATCATTTAGAGAATTTATTTCGGAAGGTTTATATACGGGGTGTATCGGCACGTACCCGACAAACTTTAACCAGCTATTCCTTAGCATATTTGGAGTAAAAAATCTTATGTGCACTTTGCTGTCCGGTAACGTTTTTTTTTAAATAAAAAAATTATTATTCATATTTTCACCACATGTCACCACTGTTTTATCCTCTGTCAAAGTTTGAAAACCCATCTGGCAAATATTTTATTCGAATTCCGTTGAATAATGCACGTGTGTACCTATATTGGCGCACTTTTACAATCACAACGAAATGGCACGGCACCATTCGTCTCATTTTTAACTATTATTATTCAGTGTGTACGAAAGAGCGAAGACGCTTTTTGACATACTTATAACAGTTGTTGAACACGAAACGCAATGCCAATGACAGTGATGTAGTGTGGAATTTTTTTTTTTTTTTTTAATTGAAAAAAAATGCTACCGGACAGCAAAGTGCCCATAACATTTTTTACTCCAAATGTACTAAGGAATAGCTGGTTAAAGTTTGTCGGGTTAGTGCCGATACACCCCAAAAAAATATCATATGTGTTCATGCATTTTATAATCAAGTCGTAAACAAAATATTTTCGGGCGCTTACATTGCTAAAGCTGTCTAAACCTTATGAGATACATAAACATAATGTACTAGGGGATTATATATGTTTAAAAGGCCTACATAAAAGTCTTCAATGGTATATGTCTATCTCCTAAGGATAACCCCTGGCAACGCCGGGTATACCTCAGCTACTATTTTATAAATGCTTTTGGCTTCATACATCCTACAGTTATAATATCCCGCGATTTTTCACGGGGCTGCGCTAGCAATGACAATACCATATAATAGATCGTTTTCGTTTTCTTTTTTATGTCAATATATTTTAGCAGGCGGACTCGATTAATCCTACCATGCACTTTCTTTCTTGTGTCAACTGTCAACTATTCTATTTACAACTTAATCTGTCAATCATGACATGAGCTGGTTTTCGAAACTACAGGGTTTTCCAATAAGAGGTGTTATTTTGAATAGCCCGTTATTTCGGTAGATGTTACTTTTGAAGCTGTAATTTTTGACATTTGACAAGTAGAAACTACGCCATTAATAAAAATGGAACGATACACGTTTCAACAACGCATTGAAATTATTAAAATTCACTTGTGTGAATCAAATGCAAATCATCTTGAGTGATGAGGCCCATTTCCACCTCGGTGGCTTCGTCAACAAGCAAAATTGTCGCATCTGGGGCTCGGAAAACCCAAGAGTTATTGTTGAAAAGCCTCTCTATTCTCAACGTGTGACTGTTTGGTGCGGTTTATGGTCCGGCGGAGTCATTGGACCTTACTTTTTCGAAAATGAGGCTGGAGCAACAGTTACGGTGAATGGATTGCGCTATCGAGAGATGATTAATGATTTTTTATGGCCGGAATTGGATGGTATTGATCTGGACAACGTTTACTTTCAACAAGACGGCGCTACGTGCCACACAAGCAACGAAACCATTGATCTTTTACGATTGAATATCAAAATAACACCCCTTATTGGAAAACCCTGTAGATTCGAAATGTTTAAATTTAGAACCATGTAATTAATAATACTAATTTCGGTTGTCGGTGCACGGGTTCGTGATTTGAAAACTGTATTCCTGCGAAATGCTTAAAATTAATTCAAGTTCAATAAACTTTTAATTTTCAAAATTGTAACTGATAATTGTATCATATCATGAAAGCAAGCGAGTACACGGAGATAAATGAATATTGCTAATTTATTGTTTGAATTACTGGAAATTCGGATAAAAAACGGGATTGCAGTCCGTTTCCTGATAAAATTTTAGTAAATTCCCAACACGTGTATGCATTTGCCTTGATAATGACGAAATGAGATAATATTAGGATATTCATGAACACGTTTTCAGACGTCGTGATAATCTGATAATCTAAGCTGTTAATTCATTCGCTAAGGCCTGCAATCCCATTTTTACCAGATTACCAATAATTTTAAAACATTCTTAATAAATTGGCAATACTCCTTTTTCTCTGAGCCCAATAATTGATAAACGGGGGAGATTAATGGAAGACTTGGTAGAGGAAGTATTTGCACCTCGTTGCTACGTACAGTTAGTACCTGAAATCTGAGTGCGTACAGTTCCGCACTGCAGTACCTTTGCGGAGTTATATTATTGACATTGTCTCGATCATAGACAACCAGAAAAATGAACAGACAAGTAAAAAAAACAAACGATTCCAAGATTTGGTATCTGATTGTATTATTATCAAAGACTGTTCAGTTTAGGACTGTTGTAAACGGATGTGTCGCCCTCTGTTATTTAAAAAAAGAACCGTTGAAGTTTTCAAACCACAGCAGCGGGTTTTTATCTGCTAGTATTATATTATTCTTAACTGTAGGAAAGTTTGACGTTGCTGCTGTAATAACGTATAATTAACAACGTTTTTAGAGCCGGTTTATCAGTAAAAAGGGTATGAAATGTGACAGGATGCATGAATGTGGTTGAAGCAAGGATTCATTTTTTATTTTTTATTATATAATATACAATATAATTATTTAAATTCACATAATAAGAACATATTTCAAATTATAATTAATTATATTTACCTTTAGGAGAGACTAACACTCGTGTGTAAATGGAGGTCATAGATGTGCTCAGTACCTACATACCTAAGTTGTTGCTTCGTATGTATTTCGGCGTGTTTGGTGATCAGATGTGAATAGCAAGGTTGGTACTTTCAAATCCCCCATTTCTGATATCTTTCCTCTCCTCATAGAATACCAATATTGGGGATGACATGATACTAGTACCAATAAAAAAACTTTTGATTTTGCAGGAATGGAAGGAACGTATTGCAAACTTTATATCACAGGTGTCAGGTGGGAATGCTGCCCTTGTTCTATCGGTATTACAATGGAAGATGCTTCGAGGAACTAGCGTCATTGATCCCTTCGGCACAGTTTAGGTACATATTCGGCAAGCGTAGTGAGTTTGATTAAGAAAGAGAAGTTTAGATAGTTTGGTAGAGCGAATGACCGAATAAAAGAGTATAAGGAGAGAATATGACGCGAATATGAATGGTAGAAAAATTCGGGACGCCCGACATGGCACGTTGAAATGAAAGCCAAATGCGTGCCCAACATTGTGACTTACATCCATGGTGACTTACTCCGGTGGCTCACTTCATACCTTTGGAGTAGATTTCAAAGTGTCTTAGTTGAGGGAACAAAGTCCAGCTTCTTCTCTGTGCCCTCCGGTGTACCTCAAGGTTCTCATTTAGGCCCATTATTATTTACTATGTATATATACGATATTCACAAATGTTTTTTACGTGCTAACTACCTAGCTCATACAGATGATAAAAAATATACTTAATTATTAAATCAATCAACGACTGCATTAAACTTCAAGAGGATCTCAATCGTCTCTTTGTCTATTGCGAATTAAACAAACTTGTTATTAACATCGCAAAATGCAATAAATTAACATTTACACGTAATAAAAATAAAATATCCTTTGTATAAAATAAGATATTAAAACTTCATTTCCAATTAACTTTAACATAAGAAACTTCTGTGGCTTGACTTCAGTTAACTTGTATATTTATATCTATTATTGAATATTATATAAAAGCTGATTGTTTCTTACAAAATAAATTAATAAAATTGTCGCGGTTGACATTTTAAACAGGAGAACTGGTCGTTTCAACGACTCGTTCTTGAGTCGATTTGCAGGCATCTGGGTCCAACTTCCTAAAACATGGTCCTCTTGGACCCATGTATATTACTCTTTAAGACCATGTATATGAATAACGAGACGTGTAATCTAAAAAGGTGTTCTTGAAGAGTATGTTATTATGATTTGCAAGAGGATAGAAAAAGTAAATTAATCAAACATACACCAGTATGTCGATGGAATATCAGAAAATTATGCACGAGACAACGTATGAATGTAAATGAAGCAAGAAGTAAGTCACGACAGAGATTTGTGGTTTACCATCATCTCTGCTTAACTCTACGGGTAAATAAAGTTTATAAATAACGTTATTTACGATGTGCTAACAAAGGCAAACTAGGTAACTACCACGTCGGTTCTCTGCAGATGTAAGCAGAGAGAATGGAACATTGCACAACTCTCATTGCTTCATTCACATTCATGCATCGTCTCATACATACTCTTTTGTCGTTCTTGACATGTCACTCGAACGTGCCATATTATTTTCATTACCCTCCTTTCTTAATGTGCAAACCATCTAAGCGTCCCTTTCTTAATGTTATTTGTTACACCTTGCATTCTAAACCCAAACAATGTAGCATACATAGTATTATCAACGTTTAATCTCAATTCTCAGGAAAATCTGGCAAAATATTTGAAGTATGTTTATTGGAAAATTTCCAGATTCTCGTGAGAAAACACACGCTGTAAAGGTTGAGATAAAAACGTTACAAAATGCAAGTTATAAACATAATTAATTTATTATTACGTTTATATTAACTCATTCAATATGCTTGTGAAATGGAGAGTCGATAAACGAGAATCTTTAATGGCTCAACGAAGAAAAGTGGTATCTAGTAAAATCGAAAGTCTATTTTGTCGCATAAAACCGGTGTCTCGATTTTCTATTGCTGTAGAAAACGCCCAGCTTATAAAAACGTCGCTTTTAAACAATATTAAACAACAGTAAAAAGTAAAACAATAGATTCTTAACTACAAAAGGTTAACAATCTATTCACAGCTACACTCGGAAGTAACTAACTGTAATCGCTAGAGCATAGTAAAAAATATTTTAAACGCACAGCGCAACGAAAGCGCTGGTCTATGCGAGAAAAATCGATAGGTTTAAATGGAAAAACAACTAAATTAGGCTGATATTTTGATTAATTGTGATTGATAAAGCTCACCTGGAGGTGGATGGGAACTTTTTTGACAGGTGCGGCCATCTTCACTATGATTTTCACAGAACAAACCGATTTTCAACGAATGGAAAATTTTGATTTCGAGCTACACGTCGGGGCGACCGTCGAGCGGAAGGAAAATTTTAATCTGGCTTGCGCAGTGGGTCGGACGGGCCCGCCACAAACTACCGCTCTTCGAGCTCGGCTAGGGATGGGGCTTTCCAGTGAATTATCGAATTTACTGTTCTCAACGTTACTGATACGGAAACCGATTTTAGAATTTATTTATTAACACCCATTGGGTTTTTGCATGAGAACAATAATGGTACCTAACTAACTAATTGCCATCACGACGTTTCTCGGCAGGGGTAGGAAGAGAGGACGGGCCGCCAAACAACTCCGTTTTGGAATACACTATTTTCTTCATTCACATTCATACATACACTTACGCTTACATCAGTTCTGCATTGTTTTTACATTGTTTTTTACATTTCTCGTAAGATCCCATATAGTTTTACACACATACGTCTCAGGAATTACTCAGGCGCCTACTCAAAGTTAATTTATTTAACCACATTATGATTAACACACTGTCATAACCTTCTAGAAGACAGTATTATTTTAGGCTTACATTAGTTAGCACAGATATTTACATTGTTATATAAGGTTGAAATTGAGAGGAAAGCTAAAGGAAATAGCATCAAATTGGTGGTGTAAGAGGCTACGGAAATGGGTAGAATTTACGCGCAAGAAATATAACAACCTCATAACAACCTCAACCTCATATCCAAAGTCATTGAAAAGATCTTCAAAACAAGGCTAAGCGAATATGTGGAGAACTATAAATTGCTAAGCCCAAACCAGTACGGCTTTCGGTCGGGTAAAGGAACGGATGATGCCATCGCATGTATCACGGAAACTATAGCAGAAAATGTGGACCGGGGCAAGAAAACCATTGCCCTATTCCTGGACCCGGCAAAGGCTTTCGACATAATATCTCACAAAATACTCCTACAAAGACTGAGAAATATAGGAGTAACGGGAAAAGCTTTTTAATGGATATAGAGTTATATTTCTAATCGATTCCAACAAACTAGAATTAATGTGGATATTAGCACTTCATTAGAAAATAATTTTGGTTTTCCACAAGGAAGTACGCTAGGTCCTCTTCTCTTCATTATATATATTAACGAACTGTGTAATCAACATATAGGTGGGAAAATTATTACGTTCGCAGATGATACCGTTAAGGAGACGATTGGAAGGAAACACACCACCTTGCTAACACCGTTATAAACAGAGTGAAACAATGGCTGGACAGCAATTTGCTAACATTAAACGTATCAAAAAACAAATACCTAACATGCAGTTCTACTATTTCAGGGCAACCCCAAACACCTCACCACCTTATAATACATCAAATTAACTGTAATTTTGGAAATAATAACCCTCCATGTAAGTGTGAAGCCCTCGAGTGCGTTAAATTTATTAAATATTTAGACGTTATAATTGATAATAACCTCAAATGGAAGAACCAGATTGAAAATGTAGCTAAAAGAGTGCGCACCCTGATTCACATATTTATTTCATTACGGGAAATTAAAAAAAAACAAGACTTAAAAAACATATACTACGGGCTTTGTATCTCAATCATAACCTACGGTTGCATTGGGTGGGGAGGTGCAGGAAGAACAACATGAAAGCCGTTATTGAAGGCACAGAAATCTATTTTACGTGTTATTATGAAGAAACCTTTCAGATATTTGAGCGACGCTCTCTTCAAGGAATTTAATGTACTAGATTTCCGACAGTGCTATATAAAAAAATGTAATTCATGTTCATAAAAATAAAAACAAAATGAAAACAGCCAAACACAAACATCAAACCAGAAGTAAGGGAAGGAATGACCTTTCCGTTCCAACAAGCAACAGAGCGGCTTATCAAAAAGTATTCTCATATCTCGGTCCTAAAATATATAATTAAATCCCCTCTCAGCTGAAACTGTGTGAATTGTCATCCTTCGGTCCAAGAGTGACAAAATGGTTGTTGGATCTAGGCAGGACTGGTTCCGAAATGATACTAAAAAATGTAATTTGTAATCACGAACGCCTCTATGTAATCTTTATGTATCTTTTTTATGTATCTTCGTTTTTACATACTTATTTTAGCTAGTCTTAAATCCTGTATTCGTCTAGGATAACTTGAAACCTGTAAATTTGACTGTCCCGAAACGGGAATCCTTCCTAGTTGGACAATCAAAATCATAAAATGTAATCAATATTAAAAAAAAAAAAAAAAAAATGGTTTTTCGGAATATAAAAACAAAAATAACCATAGAAAAACACAAAAGTAAAAGTTCTTCCCTTTCTCCTCTATCCCTCTCCCATCCATATTCTGTTGCTTTGCCCTCCTATAACATGCTTGCTTTCTCTCGTTTTTACAGGGTGTTCGTGGGTAAAGTGCACTAACTTCGGGGGGTGATTTTACATGATTTTAGAAGTAGAAAAGATTAAAACACTTTTAAAACTCCAAAGTTAGAGGGTAGTTTTCAGGTAAAAAAAGTTGAATGGTTTGTATGGAAAAATATTACAAGTTATTCATCTTTTTTACTTCTACCATCATGTAGAATCACCTTCCCAAGTTAGTGTACTTTACTCCCGAACAACCTGTATACTATATAAATGTCTGTACTTAGGTTAGTTTTCAGGGAAGGTTATGTTGAGTAACATTTCACTTAATTATAACGTCAAACCACAAAGTTGGAAAAAATTGCTTTCGTAGATATTTAAAGAATTCGTGTAATTTCATCGACTATCAATTTGTTTAATATCATTTGTTCCAGGGTTAAGAATACCTCCAGTACCCAAACAAATGGTTCCTAGAGATATTACAAATTGATGAAATGTAACATGATTTCTTAATGCCAGCGAATTTATAAATATTATGAAATAAAATACTTAATCATTAAAAATAACAGAATTTGGGTTAATATTATCAACAATATACATGAAACGAAAGCCACAAGGTTCTTCGTGGCACGTAAAACTGGTTGTGTAAAATTGAAAAAAAAAACAAGTAATTGATACCGAATGCGAACGTCTAAACAACTCTTAATAATTATTCACCGGAACAACACTAACAGCCTTACTAAAAAACTAGGTGTAAATATTATGCTACGTACACATACGCGAGCCGAACTGCCTCAACTCATGGGAAATGAACGAAGCAATCGAAAATGTTTGCAACTGGCGTGTAAGAATCTAATTAGTACGACGGTAAATATTTGTAGTTTCACTTTTTGGTTCAATATTATATGTGAAGTAAAATAAATTAAATTTTATTAATAAATTTAATTAAAAACTATTTTTGTGATTTCATTACGATAACATCGATAGTATCATCTTCCCATCACTACTCCTGATAAAGTAGTTCAGAAAATTACCGCCAGAGATCTCCCGCCGACTACCGCGTTTGACGTTTCAGTTCCAAAACCCAACAATCTCGACGAATCTCGTTTTGGAACACGTTCTGAACTTTTAAAAATCATTTCCTATAGTTTCTTACAAAAGATAATATAAATTTATAGATTCATCGTAATAAGATAAGAGTGGTGCCTATAAACCGATATGTGATTTATCGTAAATTATAATGGTTTTAAAAAAACGTAAGTATTGTGACTTTGTATTTTGCTGGTAAATATTTTATCGTGAACTTTACCACCGCGAAATGTTATTATTATTGTCGGCATTATCTTATTTTTGACGTCTAGAATTACGCAACGCGAACTTTAGCAGATAAACAAAGTTGTTATCTTTTTATGTTAAACAAAACATTAACATGTGGAAACGTTAACTGTGTAAAGAAAATACAAAAGACCTCCGCTTCAAGGACAAAATTTTCTTAGACGATTTTCCGGAAGTTAAAGGATTTTTGCTTCAAATGGAATCTCACATAAATTCTCATAAATTATTTAAATTATGTTTTTACTACTGCCACCTAGCGGTAGGAAATAAACTTTCAACATATTTCTTATGAAATACATTTTGAAAAAATGAGCGTGGCTCACGCGTTTTAAAAAATTTCAATGAGTATAAGGATACTATATTAGGCGAAAGCGAATGGAAGAGGTCGGGGAAGCCCAAGGAAAACGTTCCATGCTACTGTTCTATCATTACCTTTCACTATAAATATTCAATATTTTTCTTTACATTTATTCTTCTTTCTTCGTTCATCGGCAGTCAATATTATTTTTATTAACGCTTTTTTCGTAGTGATATTTTTCGCCGCTAGGTTTTTTTCCCGCCTTTCGAAGCTCGATTTCTTACTTTTCTGTTTTGGTACAAAGATCTTTGATAAATTTACAGATCGAGCCCTCAGAACGACAAAGTCCCATCTCACACGCTAAAGCCTTAATATTATTACTTCTAATGCGACCAACTTTAAAGACCACTATCGCATGAAATTATTTAATGTGATGGAACCTTGGTATTCCAATCAGAATAAGAAAGTTCTATCTGACACACTAACGCCATACGACAATAACCTCTAATCTAACTTAATTTAGAGACTATTATTGTGAGACATTATTTTATATGATGGATTCTTGTTTTCCAAGGGTCGAAATGTCAGTGAGCTTGGGGTTGAATTCTTCTCCGCTAGTCCGCGGATCGTTTTAACGGGTTACTGTGCTTCATCCTGACTTAAATCCGATGTGATAATTAGTGTGCAGCCAGCGTTTGGGACTAATTCATAGTCCGTATGCCTTCTTTACATCTGCAACCCGGATCCCAGGTTAAAAAGTGACATTTTATATTTTGAATACCATTTTCAGTAGCCACTCGTAAATACATTTAGCCATTAATTTAGTTAGTCGGTTTAGTTGTAATTTTATCCATTACTTTACCCGCATGCCTCTGTGTTATGTCAAATTAATTAATCCATTTATTTTCGTTGTTAAAGCTGTCATTTTGATAGACATTCTATTGCAATAATATGCGTCTTTAATTCTCCAATGTACTGATGTCAAATGGTACCTTATGGTAACATAATTAAAATTGTATGTTGTTTTACGTAAATAATTAATATGCATTCGTAAGTGCTGCAGAATAATTTTTCAAAGTGAATTTATATTAATCATACAAGGCCTAAATAATAATAGTAGTACCCACTACCTATGTTATAAAAAAATATTTTTTTTAATTTCTTCTATGAAAAGCCACAGGTTAAAGATAACAAAATTATTTATTATTCATTAATTTCATTTTCCTGCATAAACCCGCACAAAACACAAGCACAAAATCAAATACACTTATCGTCATCTACTTAAAAGAATAAATTTGGAATTAATTCCTTACAATACATTGCATATACGTAATACAATGCATTACCTACTAACCTCAAGCTTCCATGAATATTAAAAAAAAAACATTGGCAAAAGCTCTCGAAGGATATCTGCTCAGTAGCTTTACCAGTGACACAATCTTTCTTTCGAACTCTCTAACTTCTGTAAATCCTTCATAATGTATTTATGAAATATTTTTCAATTAACTGTGTTAAGTCTATCTCAGTGGTCGGCAAACTTATTGGCCGAAGAGCCAAATATGCACATTACAACAATTAAAAAAAATTCTTAGAGCCGAATCTGTTTTTTTATTTTAGTAAACCTTTTTTATGATTTAAGACCTACATTAAATTACGGGTACACTGAATAAAACATGATTTCACACTTGATAAATATTGTGACGTCATCGCGGTGGATTGACGTTGATTGAACACAAACAGCCTCCGCTTTCTCTGTCACCGAGAAATAAACTTGAGATTAAATAAATAGCTACATATTAACCTTATACCTCAAGAGAAACTGTAATTACTGTTGAAAATGTTATTTGTTGATAAACAATAATATAAAAAGGAATCCATAAATATAAATCATGACAATGACTCATAAACACTTAATGCGAACAATGTCCTTGCATCTCCTTGGAAAGTTTCAGTTTATCAGGTTTGTATGTTGTTATTTTTAATTTTAGGCATGATTCCAGGTTCTCATCAATGAGACGACTTCTCAGTTTACTCTTGATAAAGTTCATGCTTGAAAAACATTGTTCGCATGAATATGTAGAGCCAAAAAATTCTCCAATATTTTAAAATCAATACCAAGACATTGAAATTTAGAGCTCCATATTACATTGTTTTTTAAATTCTGCAATTGTATTTCAATGTTACCAATGTCAATGCCAAAAGGAGAAAATTTCAACTCAGTTATCGTAGCATTAAGAGGATTTTTGACGAATTCTAATGTCGCTCTGCTGTTTTTAAACTCCTGAAACCTGCTGATACCTGCTGGCCGTGGATATTTGTGCCAGAGCCGCAATTAAGGAGCCAAAGAGCCGGATGCGGCTCCGGAGCCGCACTTTGCCAACCACTGGTCTATCTAATCCAGTGTTTCTCAGCTTTCTCTCTTTCTCTCAAACAGCAGGTAAATTTTCAAATCATATTGTAATATGTTTGTGAACATATGAACCCCTAATGAAATCAAATAAAACCTATTCTAATACATATATTATAACTGAAATTATTACAAAACACTAATTGAAAATGTAATTAAGTAGAATAAAATAAAAATTAAAACAATAATAAAACACAAGTGATGATTGAAATTTAGTGCAAACACACACATATCTTGTGGCCTAATTCATTATTAAATTCAGTTACGCTTGCTACAAAGAAATTTTATGTCCGGATCTAACTTATTTAAATACAGTCTTATGTCCCCTCTATTAGTTATATCCAATCGATTTCGTTTTTTAATGAGTAAATCGCTTATGGCGCTAATTTTTTTTTTTGTATGACTGATGAGTATTCCCCTTTATATGTGGAATACATATGTGTCTCGTCTCTGGGGCGTACGCCCCACCGTGGGAAACACTGAATTCTAATCTGTTTTAAAATCCATGTATCTTACTTAAAAATCATTTCCTTTTAATTGTATAATATTGTCTTGCCCAAAATGTGTTTTTATTAAACTTGTTGGTAATAATGTATCTATCTTCTATATAAATAAAAAAAGAAAATGTTCATTCTTCACTGATTGCTTTGAAATCCTAAAAACTAACTAGATGGATTATTACTAAGCTCGAGGATACTACTGAATACTTGATTTGAATCAGAATAACAGATTAACTCTCCATGCTTATTTGTTTGCGTTTGGTAACAACTCATATATATATATTTTTTCTCCGCTGCTCATCTCACTAGAGAATTCCTGTGTCGAGATGAGCAGCTTTACAATTATATTTAATCAAATAAGTAAAGTAAATAATTCTTACATAGATGGATTATATCGAATATGGGGTTTCTAATTTATTACAAAAGCTACGATATGGGTAATGCAAAATCACCACTCTCAGCTAGTATGGAATTTTCGACCATTTTCTTGAATAGATTTAATGTACCTAGAGTTTTTTATATTTTCACTGAGCATATTATAAAGCAACGGAGCTTTATAAGAAAAACTCCTTCGTCCAAAGGATGTTCTGGTATTCGCCCGCTGATACATCAAAGAAGAACCCAATCTAGTGTTGCGCACTTGTTGTGACCTTTTGGCAGTATCAATGTACAGAGAGCCTGTATTATGTACAACTGCCTCACTGACATCATTTACAGAGAGCCTGTATTCTGTACAACTGCCATACTGACATCATTTACAGAGAGCCTGTATTCTGTACAACTGCCATACTGACATCATTTACAGAGAGCCTGTATTATGTACAACTGCCTTACTGACATCATTTACAGAGAGCCTGTATTATGTACAACTGCCTTACTGACATCATTTACAGAGAGCCTGTATTATGTACAACTGCCTTACTGACATCATTTACAGAGAGCCTGTATTATGTAAAACCGCCTTACTGACATCATTTACAGAGAGCCTGTATTATGTACAACCGCCTTATTGATATAATCTTACTTTCACTATATAATAACTGTGACGAATACAAAAAAACTTTTGTAATACATTATTTTGAAAAAAAAATTTTGTGCAATATTTAAATGCTTTAGAGTAGTCTTTTGACAAGAACCCCAACAGACAACACTATGTGAAAGCATTGATTGAACAAGCGCACAGTATACAGTTTTTAATGAAACCATATCCAATACATTTCTTAGAGTCTTGAAGATGTACGCTAGCTTTAGTATTTAGTTTGTTAATACAGTAACATGATGGTTCCATTTTAGATTTTTATCATATGATCTTACAGAAATCATTTTATCTCTTAGTGGAAAACCCGTTGTCAGTTGATGTTGGCTTCACGAGAACGGGTCGTTTCTTGAACACGTTTTTTGCGTAAGTCAGCTCGCAAGTGGAACGAGCCACCGGCATCAATTTTATCCTCCTTCATATAATCCGGGCCTCTTCAATTATTCCCAACCTACAGCCACTACCTTAACCTGTCTCACAACGTTGCCCATCCGGGTGGCAAAATATGAAGTTCCATTGTCTTAACACCGTACAGAGAGAGGCGCTGAAGTGTAACAAAAAATAATGATTTATTTATTTAGAATTAATGGCACAAGTGCCAATTGCATACGTGATAGTTCTTGACAGTCATCTATCTATATAAAAAACATTTTTTTTTTTTAAACAGCTACATCTGTTAGACGTATAAGCAACACTATTGTTTCTCTATCTGCACAGAAAGACTGAGCCACAGCAACTAGTGTTGGGGTACAGCTAGTAGTACAATATAGAAAGAAGAATGAAAAGAAAAAAATTATAAGACTATGTAAGTAAACAAGACAAAAGAAAATGTATTAGTTCATAGTTATAGAAAGAAATGAAGAAGAAACGAAAACGAAAACGAAAAAACCTTTTTAAAATATGTACTGCTAAAATGTTTAATTAGTACAACATTATACTTCAATAGAGGCATATTAAAAACGTCAGCTAACATCTGCAAAGATGACATAGGTTCTGAGGGGAATTATTTTCTTCAGGGCCTCCTGTGGGGAGCTAATGTAAAAAAATAAATAAATAATATTGAATAATCTGAAAGTATGTTGCCTGTTGTATGCTGATGATGCGGTGCTGATTGCTAATAGTATGGATGATCTGCAGTCAGTCTCTCGTGTCTAGGATGAACGAAGTATGTATGAAGAATGAGTTAATGATGAATGTAAGTAAGTCTAAAGTAATGGTGTTTGAAAGAGAGAGTATGAAAACAGTGTGCAATATAGTTGTGAGTGAGGAATACTTGGAGTAGGTGGATGAGTTTGTGTATCTAGGGAGTATGTTTACGAGAAATGGGAAGGCTGACAGAGGTATTGAAAGAAGGGTAAATGCAGGTAATTCCATTTATGGAGGACTGAACGCAGTTGGCGCTAACAAAAAATTGTTCAAAGAAGTGAAGTTAGCAGTCCACAATGTAGTGCTGGTACCTACCCTGATTTATGTAATTGAGGCATGGAACTGGCAGAGAAAGGATGAAAATAGACTGAATGCTGTTGAAATGAGATCCCTGAGGCGTATGTGTGGTAAAACCATGTATGATCCGTGTGAGGAATGTGGAGATCCGCAAAGAGTGCAAGGCTGGTGTAAGCGTAATGAGTAAGATTAAGAAAGGTACGCTTAGATGGTTTGGGCATATAGAGCAAATGAGCGAAGAAAAGAGTGTAAGTAGGATATATGATGCAAATGCGAATGGTAGCAGAAGTCGGGGACGCCCGAGGAAGACATGGCAAGATCAAGTGAATCAGATACTCGAGTCGGGCCATGTCAAGAGTCAGAATAATAGAAGAGTATGAATTAGGCAAGAAGTGTGTGCCAATACAGAGTTGTTTAGCAGTCCGTCCTCTCTGCCTACCCCTGCCGAAAAACGGCGTGATGGTTAGTTAGTGTTTCATTTTTTTATTTAATAAAAATTTACACGATGATGCAGTACATTTTCTTTTGACTATCACACTAGGCTAATGCCCGTGTTGATTTGTTAATTTGCCCTTGAAAGGAATTGAACCTGTGACTACGGACGCTATGTGCCAAGATCACGCCAAGGTTCTTACTGCTCTGCCGCCATTATTCTCAAATTCCTTTGATTTTGCAGTTGTGTACAGCGCGAACACACAAAGATATATTTATTCATTAAAACTTATTGACTTTTCCCTTGCCAAGTTTATATACGCAACTCTAAAAATATTACTAACTGCTATTGTGAGTCATTCTTGATCCTGATAAAAGACTCACGATTAATTTATCACCACTTTTTTATTGGCGAGATCAAAACATACTTGGCTCACTCAAAATACAATCAAATTGTTCATAATTCATACAAATTACACTCAATTAATTTGTTGACTGAGAAAAGCTTCTAAGGATTTCAACAGATGTCGTTGGTAGTTATTAAAATTGGTATTATCCAAATAAATAATATTTCTATTCTGCAATATTTTACTATAATTTTTTTAGTTTAATGTTAATTTATTATTAGTTTTTTTAATGTTCAAACCATCTAACGACTGGTTGTTTAATTTTATATCATTTTATAGTAAAAGAAATACAAGAATTTAACTTTCTAACTAAATATCTTATCCAATTTGAGATTTTCACGGCCAAAAGTATTATAGTGATTTGTATTTGGGGTGTTATGCCGTGTAGAGCTACCTAATTCATTAGCCAACGTTTCGGACAGTATTGCAGTGTCCATCATCAGGGCAGATGTGTAATCTGATTACTTTTGTTTGCTCATTTATTTTATGACAGTTTTTCTTAAATTTACTTATTCGATTCACAGTTTTCAGGCTATCATTAAGTTCTGTTACTATCCAAATAATGTGAAACAACAGGCCCGCAGTGAAATAATAACAGAACTTGAATTGAACTTTCACAGAACTTTTTTTTTTAAATTTTATGAATTAATTATTGAAGATAATATTAGAGAGTCTTAAACGAAAATTTTACTCAGAAAAATAAAATAAATGTGCGACGAGAGAATGAAGTTAATTTTGGTAGTTCTTATTCGAAGTATGATACATTTTAATATGACCGAAGGTCCCATTAGCTCAGTTGGTAGAGCGGCATCTCGGCAAGGTGAGGGTCTTGAGTTCAAGTCCTAGATGTGACCGTATCTTTTTCTGATTTTCCTGCGACAAAATTTTCTTTTAAGAATCGCTAATATTGGCTTCATTAATTATATGTTACGATTTGAGGTTTTACTTATTAAGTTATTCCAAAAAATAAATAAATCTTATGAATTATTAAAATTCTGTGAAACAATCTGTCCTTACCTTAACTTTCTTAATTATTTTTTTTTATGATAAACTAATGTTTATAAGACAAGGTTTTTATGCAAAGCACAAAGGATAACAAATTATTAAAAGCTTTAATTACTCGTCTGAAATATCCATACAAATTGAAAATATCTCCCGAGTAAAAATAATGCCGCCGATGGGAATTGAACCCGCACATTCTGACGTCCGGTCAGGTGCTCTGAGCCACGTCTTATCATATATGTTTTTCACCTGTAAACAATCAAATTTATTTTTGTAGGAATGGCTTTGTTAGTGCTGAATTTCCCACTAGATGGCGTTGAGAAATATTATATCTACATTTGTTGGTGAAATATTTGGCGGTTTGGGAATAAGCCGATATAGCTCAGTGGTTCAGAGCATCTGACCGGACATCAGAAGGTGCGGGTTCAATTCCCGTCGGTGGCATTTATTTTTACCCAGGAGATATTTTTAATTTGTATAGAGATTTCAGACAAGTAATTGATGCTTATAATAATTTGTTTTCTTTCATGTTCGTTATGAATACATCAGCCTTATATTCTTTCCGTATCTCCACATTTGCAATACAACCATGCATGATCTAACACACATACGCCTCGGGGATCTCATTTCTTCTACACTCACTTAAATTTCATACATTTTTTATCTCAAAACTTTTTTTTCTTAATTTTTTATGTGAATACCGCACAAGTGTCCCAATTGCTCCCAACCGTTTGGAGCCAGTGAGACTATGGCATCCCCAATTGTGTTATGTTGTGAGTATGTAGGATGTGGGGAATGGAAGAAGATGAATGAAAGGAAGTTTGGGAAGTGTCTAGCTATTCAGATTTGGTCACCAAACTCATTTAAAGCTAATTCAAGCAATGATTCGATTCTGAATATATTGTTCTTTCACCAGGGTGATACTGAGAGTATCTACCACTATGATTGCTGTAATATTTAGCAAGTGACGCACTTAGCTGCATACTGATAGTTATTGCATTCATGGAGTGCAACTGGCTATTAACTAAATTGACCGGAATTGTAAATGGTTCATATCAAATGTCTGCAGTTTGTCGGGTTGAACCACTGAAGAGCCGAACCAATAGAAGCGAGTTGCTGGCGTTACCGTGTGCCCGAAGTAAGGTCATATTGCCCTTACTTCGGGTGATAATTTTTTTTTTTCAAAAATTTTTTTTAGCAGATATTTGATTTTATTGATATTGATTTGTTGCTTGAAATGGCTTTAGCCATGTTTGGTGATAATATCTGAATAGCCGGGTACTTTCCCACTTTCTTATATCTCATCTCCTTCCCCTCCTTCTCACTTCATTCAGCCTCACAACATTTCCCAGGTTGGGAGCAGTTGGGACTCTTCAAGGTTCTAGGAATCATACAGTGAAGGGATTATCCGATAAAAAAATGTTGTGAGCGTTTCTGTGTGCCAGACTAAGGTCAAGTTTTCCTTACTTCGAGTGAAATTGATCAAACTTTTTCAAATGTTGAAATTCTTTCACGGGCATAGTCGATTTATTTAGACTGTCTAGGCCCTAGGAGTCGAAAGTTCTATTGCAACTTGGCGATTCAGTTTTCTTTCAATTCGTAATAGATCACACTTCTAGGATTATTTTGTTCACTCGGTCGAACCTATTTGCTTTGTAACTCCTACGTGCAGCTTTTGATATATACGGGTACACTTGTACAGAGTAGTTGGTATTTCATGGCTTCTGTGTTTCCTCCCTCCTGCAATATGGTCTCGATAGATTCGGCAATACTGCTGCGGTAACTAATAACACAGTGTCTTCCTTGAAACTCGAGGACGATACTGTGTTTTTATTTACCACAGCAGAATGAATCTGGAATAAACAAGAAAAAAAAAAGGTTTTTTTTATACCGTGGTTAACTCCACACAGCATTCCCGAAGATGACGATAACTGGATAACTCATCAAAATGACAATTCAACACACAGTTAAATAGTGATATAAAGTCATTAAAAGTGATGAAACAAAAACTAGGTTAATGTATTATTGGTTCCATGCTAACTCAACACGATGGCAATTCAAAACACCTAAAGTGATTAAAAGCGACGAAAAAAAACTAACATAACCTACGTTACCTATTACACCTAGTTTTCGTTTCATCACTTTTCATGACTTTATATCACTATTGAAATATGTGTTGAATTGTCATTGTGTTGAGTTATCACGGAACCAATAATACATCAACGTATTTAACCTAGTTTTTTTCCATCACTTTTCATGACTTTATATCACTTTTATCTAAGTTGCCCAGTTACCAATTTTTTTACATTCACTGTTTTAGAAATTTAATTCAATAGCACTATTCCTCTAATCTGAAACCCCACAAAAGTCCCAACTGCTCCCCACCATCTGGAGCCAGTGAGAATGTGGCGTCCCCAATTGGGATATGTTGTGAGGCTGAAGGTAGTGGGGAGAGGAAGGTAGGAAAGTTTCTGGCTATTCAGATATGGTCACCAAACACGGCCAAAGCCATTTCAAGCAACGTTTTAATTCTGAATGGTGATCTTACACCAGGGCAATATTATTTTAAATGAGTAAATGAGTAAACTTGCTAGTACAGAACATTTCCCCTCGACCTGTGCTAGAACATCTGTTCTACCGTGCGGTATCTTCAATAAATCGTGGTGTATGTTGTTTCAACTTCCAGTTTCCCTGTTACAAGTGGTCTATGTATTATTATGATAAAACGCGTGGATAAACACATCATTAATCTCAACACATGATAATAAATCAAGGCGATACACTACGTCGTGTAATATTTTAAATTTAGCCGCTATCAATAACAACCCTTACGCAGATGGCGATAAGGTTTAAATTCCCTCTTAACACCATTCGCCTGTTTTGATTTATGCAAGTAAAAAACATGGCCACAAATTGCCTTTTATTTTATTTTGTGGATGTTCAGGCATAAATATTTAATATTTTTTCGATCATTTTATAAATAACTTAATTTTCCACATTATACAATAAAATTATAACCGAAAATGGGTTCGTAAGAAGGAGATTTTGAACTTTAAAGCAGTTTTTATAGGCCGTATACATTATTTTTTTCTGGGCTTATAAAAAGACTTATCTAATAAATACTCGATTATTTCAAAGGTCAAGATGTATTCTACTCGCAGTATTTAATTAAAGTATCTGAAACATTTCTAGGCGACCAAATTTTCAAACCAAAAACACATGATTTTACATTACTACGTATAGGCATCGCCTTAAGAAGAGGATTCAATTACCTTTAGCTAATGTATGAGCAAAATATCTATTCGCTTCTAGTAGTAGTCCTACTTAGTTATTCCCAGGCTTTGTTATTCCTGTCCATATTTTAGAACTAGTAGTTCTGTGACAGAAGACTTCACTTCGAAAAAAGTACGTTTCTAATTTTCTTTTTATCTGATACTACTTTTCTTTAGGAGATTAAGGACTTTTCTGTAGGCCTTTTTAAGATATACAATTTCGAAGTAGGCATTATTTTGATTTATCTCATAAGGTTTAGCCAGCGTTAGCAGTGTAAGCCCTTGAAATTTTTTTTTACGACTTAAGAGGAAGCTACAAGCCAAAAATGTGTATATTCTTGGTATACCTTATATCGTAGGTAATAGTCATTAAAATCGCATCAAAAACGTAGTCTAGAAACGTTCGATTTCAAGCAAAAAACTGGTTTTTATTTAATTTGTAAATAATTTTATAAGAAAGCAAAAAAGTTAATCAAGTGAAACTGTCACAGATAATCTTAGCTATAATACTGTATTTTTTAAAAGTTGTTTCCTTTACGCGTTCATACATTTCTATTGAAAAAATATATTTTTTAGTAGTTTGCATTTATTTTTTTATTTGTATATCAAGCGAAGCGATAGGAAAACCTTCAATTTATCTAAAGCATATTTTTTGGTATTCATAATGTACACCAATTATTTATAAAGATTAATCAAAATAGTGATTTGGCAATAAGCTTCGCCTTCATCACAAAACATCGATTTTTTAAAAACTTTTTATAAATTATTTTTTTAATTTTTGTCCAACCGGAAAGGATTCCCGTTTCAGGACAGCCAAATTGTGTATTTAGTACATAATATTCTTACAATGGAATGGCGATGCTGTCAAAACAAATTTGAGAACATCGTTGATTGCATTCGAAGTGACAGGATGGTTTCTTTATCCTTGAAAGAATCGTAAAGATGCAATTTATTACCAGGTTCGATTTGGATAACATTAGTAATTGCATTCAGAACAGATGAATGGTTTCTTTCGGGACATCACAAGTCTGAGATTCTTTCCAGGGCATTTTTGAGCACATTTACAATTGTATAGTTAGAATTTCCACTTTTATAAATCAGTATAAGACATATGAATCCTATAGTACTTTTTTAAAGAATTTATTAGGTGATAGAAATTACACATTACTAGACCAGAATATACGCCGTATGACAAATATAATGTACATGTGTTACATATATAAACCTTCCGGAAGAAATTCTCTAAATTATGGTGAAAACCCTATCAAAATCCGTTGCGTAGTTTAGAAGAACTATGCACAGAAACAAACAGACGCGTATATCACCTTTGTTTTATACTATTTAGAGAAAAAGTAACCAAATGAAAATATACCTTTAATATTTAGAATAAATTGATGGATTTTGTGTTTCCTCCCTCCTATAACCCAAGAAAAACCTCATGTACTCTTGTGTAATCAATATTAAAACAACATTAACCCATTTTAGGGTAAATAGGCCTCTCTCCATGTGATAACTAGAAATATTTACACTTTGTTTTACGAAAAACACTACGGTATAATGAATAATGGAGTAACTTAGTTACAAAGGGTGTAAAAAATCCCAGAGGTCGTTAATTTTTCGTGTCAACCTACACAGTGAGAAATTCCAGTCTATTTTTTTTAACAGTATTCATAGTCTAACTTGAACGCCAACATTTTTTTGACTTACATTTTCATTATGAAATTTATTGTCAAAGTTAGATTTGTTTATAACATGGACGTAAAAGCGGATTCAATAAGTGGTACCAAGGGATTCGGGTTCAGATGACGTCACACAGTTGTCAATATCACTAGGAGGCAAGCCGAAACGCTCAGATTTATTCGTTAAAAAAACGTTATTAAGGCGAAGTTTAATACCAAATCACTATTTTGATTAATCTTTATAACGAATTGGTGTACATTATGAATACCAAAAAATATGCTTTAGATAAATTGAAAGTTTTACTATCGCTTCGCTTGAGTAGAATACAAATAAAAATATAAATTACTCAATAAAAAATATGAATGCAAACTACTAAAAAAAAATTTTTTTCAATAGAAATGTATGAACGCATAAAGGAAACAACTTTAAAAAATACAGTATTATAGCTAAGATTTTCTGTGACAGTTTCACTTGATTTAATTTTTTGCTTTCTTATAAAATTATTTACAAAATAAATAAAAAACAGTTTTTTGCTTGAAATCGAACGTTTCTAGTCTCCGTTTGTCAAGCGATTTTAATGCCTATTACCTACGATATAAGGTATACCAAAAATATACACATTTTTGGCTTGTAGCTTCCTCTTTATTGTACGTTACTTAAATAGGGTGTATCAGGACTTACGTACCCGACGAACTTTAACCAACGATTGATGACTAATACATGTAATTTGGGAGGCGGGTATGGGTACCGCCGCCCTGGGAACCATTCATTGGATAACCAATACCTATGCCATAGGTCAACATAAGTGGTTAACTAACCATCACGCCATTTTCCGGGGTAGGCAGAGAGGAAGAACTGCCAAACAACTCGGTCTTGGCACATACTTCTTGCCTCATTCACATTCATACCTCGTCTCATACATGCTCTTCTATTATACTGACTCTTGACATGGCCCGACTCAAGCATCTGATTCACTTGATCGTGCCATGTCTTACTCGAACTCATTTATTCACCTTAAACTCCTTTCTTCGTTCATTCGCTCTACATGCCCAAACCATCGTCCATCTAAGCGTCCTTTTCTTAATCTTACTCATTACGCTTACATCAGCCTTGCATTCTTACGGATCTCCACATATCTAACACGATCATACATGGTTTTACATAGATGTATTTAAAATAGGCTTATTGAAATTTGATCACGGTAATCCAAATTTTGTGCTAGTAAAAACACAAAACAGCCTTTTTTTGTACGGTGTGAAAGTTAGGAATGTAAATTTAAAAATAATGTGCATGCGATTTTTGAAGATTCTTTCGCAAGTAATAAATCATCCAATCTCAAAAATCAAGTATTTCCTAAATCAAAAAATATTTACAAAAACAGTGCTACGAGTATGTACTTCGGCCGCAGCGTAAATATTATGGTTTTGTATTTTTGACCCTGTGCCAGAGAATTTGCAAATTTCTGCTTTCGACAGAAACATCAATCTAAAGATTGCGAAATGCTCGTTATTTTATGCCAGCCACACACATCAAATTAATTTCAGTTTGGTGGTATTTTTACTTCTGAAAACGATTCATCGGCTAGAATAGCAGCGGTGTAAGTCTAGGATATTTCAAAAACCTAGTTAAACTATTTAAGTACAGGTTTTTCTCAGAAATACAAATGTAACATTCTCATCATGTGGTCATTCATATCCATTTTGTTTTTTTGACAGTTGAAAGATCTCCGTTAAATGCCGATTATAAAGACGGGGTATTTCATAGAATTTAAAAAATTCATCAAATTCAAATTTGATTTTCAAGTTCTGTGAAGGTTCTATTCGAGTTTTGTTATTATATTATTATTGGCCAGTTGTTTGACAAAACTAATATAGTAACATAACTTCAATAGGAAAACTTTGAAATTTGATGAATTGTTCATATTCTGTGAAACAACCCGTCCTAAGTCCGTTTCATATTTTGAACAAATTGTGATCAGCAGAAGAGGACAACTGTCATGTTGTTAAGCTTGTTAGCTTATTATAAATTGACCGAAAGCTGAAACGCACCTAGAATCGGTGTTTAATGTAAAAAAAAAACAAAATGGCGCTGAATGACCATTTGACGACTTTGTCACACGCGATTTCTGCGAAACAACGAGTGATTAAAGAAGGCTAACGGCCGTTGTTCCCAATCCTACTGATCAATAGTTGAGCCGAAATTTTGGCTCAACACTGCTGCTACGCTATTCCCAACGGAAAGGTGACGACTGAGCGATCAACCAATTTAAGAGCGTTGTTTTCGCGGACGAAATTTCGACTCCCGCAAAAATAATTATTGTCCTGTGTCCCTCTCTAACGGAGCGTGCAGCGGGGAACGGAGAGGGAGTACCTGGCTTTTAGTACGGCTGACGTTGCAAGCGATCAAAAAAAGTTAGATAATATGAGATTAAATAAAAAAGAAATTAAGTTCAATGCTTGAATATTTGCACGAAGTCGGTGAAATGTCCCTTTCGTTTAGTTCATTCCATTATCAGACACAGACATACAAGGGCTTCCGACCTATTCTTTAATAGTATTGGTATATGCGCATGTACACGTTAGGCACTGACAATATCACCACTGCCGTCTCTATTACATGGCAGTGATATCACGCATTGAAGGCCAGTAAAAGAGAAATGCTTTTTTTCTTTTGTGCGTGAATATATTTGCATCAAAACGGGGAATCACCCTTTTGTTTAGTTCATTTAAATTAGCAGATACGTGTATTATTGTAGGAGATACGGAAATTGTACACGTGCATTGTACATGTGGCGACAGACGAAATTATAATAATAGTAATAATAGGTGTATAAGTTTATAAATTAGATAAGTACATAGAATTAACAGCCGTAAATAATATATGAACAGTAAGTAATATAATTGTAGAGAATAGAAATATACACTTACTTAAAATTTGTGTAAGTGCACCGGTAAAGGCCTTACCGTTACTGTTGACATAATATTTTATTTTTTAATTTTTACATTACCTTTGAAATTTTATTGTGAATCACATTTTTTTTTATTTTATCTGGAAGAAAGTTATAAAGTCGTGTCGCTGTGTATATAATTCCGAACACGCACTGACTTTATCACTGGGATTTTGGTCGAGATTATTTTTAAGTGTTGTCTAAGAAGAATATTATGTGAACAACAAAATTAAGTAATACAACTATAAATAAAAATAACCATAAAAATAGCAGCACAATAACAGCAAGAATAATAGCAACAAGCATATTTTATTAAAAATGTTCAATGAATCGGTATAATTATTTCCGTCCATTCTAGGCAGTGAGGAATACATTTATGGTAGTTAGTCCCAGATTTTTTATACTGAAAAAATCCTATTTTATAATCTACACAATACATGTGCACAAGGTGAAAAATAAAAAAAGTCGGACAGGTAGTAGTTGTATAGTAAGAACAGACTCCAATATAAATAAGCAAATAAATAATTACATAAATAAAATTTAATTAAAAATTTAATTTCATAAAATTTGTCAGTCAACCACAAAATTTTCCAAATTTTCTAACTAAAGGCATTACTTATATGTTATATAATGTCGGGTGATACGTCTGACATTTTCTGCGACGATATTTCGGGTTCAATCACATCGGTACTAAAAGAAAAAAAATCAGGCATCAAACCGTGAAAACAAAAGACCGCATATTATACTGTCAAGGTATGATCAATATGTGTAGTGATTTTACTTACAAATTCGACAAAATAATACAAGCAATTATAGGCAAAAATGGAGGACGGTTTTTATTCTTAAATTTAATCACTTTTAATTAAAGATCGTCGGTGTAATATTGAATTGTACCAATGTGTAAAAACACTGTCATCAAAACTAAAAGCTGAACGGCAATAAAATGAAACTCTCACTACAACCAAAAGATGGTATCTTGATGTTATTGTGTATATTCTCGAGAGTTTGTTCTTGTGAAAATAAAATTATTTCGTAATTGTAAAAAGCATTCACTTTGTGGCTCATCATAATTTATAATAAAAACACATAAATTTGTTTTTATTATAAAATTATTTGCTTACCGTTTGCTCAAAATCCCACAATTCACATCGATGTTAGCATCGAAAAAATCCTTGTTGGCAAATTTAGCCTGACAATCTTTAACATCATTTACGGAACTGAAAACAACAAAAAAACATTACATTTTTACCGTAAAAAATAAATACTTATAATAAATATTGATTTAAATATTGCATTTAATTTTCACCTGTTCCGAGTTCTTTCTGTCTTTTTGACATTGCACTTCCTCTTTTTCCGGTGCATACTGGGTGGCTTACCACGTATCCACTTTCGACCTAAAACACAAATAACATTTTATAAAAATCAATAACGTAAGTACCCTAATTCATAACCTAATTATCATTGTTAAAAATGCTCAAATAATGATTACTTACCCATGTTGAATGAAATAAATTATTTGGGGATGCTTCGGTCAAAAACTGTGGAGTTTAAAAATAATATTATTCGTAAACAAAGTAACAAATTCGTCAATTATATGTCCGCGCGGGCCGACTGCGAATGTCACATATACATACACTAGCAATAATAATAAAAAATGACTCTAAGGACGATTGACGTAGGTATGTATGCATGTATTTGTTAGGCGGGCGATCTCACCCGAGCCCCTGCCCCCCGGCCCGTGCTTCACCTACTCTAGCCAGCCCGACTCAAGAAAGTGCGAATGAGACAATAACAAAAAAGCTAGTTAAATATACGTTGAATTTGTGGCCACCAAATTCGGCTTTTGAAGCAAATAAAACTTTTTTCAGTGAAGATTCAAATTTTATTGTATAGTTCATTATATGCCTGAGACGGGATATGTGAGATTTTTTCAAAAAATATCTTCCATTTGGTCACAAAAAATTGCCAAAGATGCCTCGTAAAATCATGTAAAATCGTCATCTTCTGGGGCCTATATTCTATAATTTAAGGCAAAAATCGAAAATCTGATCCATATGCGTACTTTATATATACCATGTCTTTTAACTAAAAAAAAAAAAAAAACAGTTTACTCTAGTATTTTAGCCGTAAATCCAAATTAAAATTTTGTATGAAACAGGCACCGCAGCCGTTCCTCTTAAGGAAGGCAAACTACCGGATTAGGCCTGCCTCAGTAAATGACTAGTTATAAAGTGTCGATAGAGTGAAAAATATTCGCGATGCCAAGACACGGGCATTGAAGTCAAGCAAATACTCTATTTTTAACACATTACATACGTTTGTTTAAAATAAATATAAAATATCGGTGTATGTATTACAGTATTTAAAGAAAATTATATGCATTAATAAAAAACAATAATTAATTCGTCAATATTAATTTAACATTGAAAGTTTTTACTTTGATGTCATTTTATTGTCTATGAAAGTGGGCGGGCCACTTACATAATCAACGGTAAACATGTTTGGAAACAGGCGAATCGAACGTTACTGAACAAATCACTTGGCTGATCGGAGCCTGAGATTGATCCTTCGCAAAGTTGGGAACAACGGACGTAAGTATTTGTATTCCTTATCAAAAACCATAAACCGATAACCCTTCAAAGAGTAAGGCGGCTCAAGCAGGAAGCGCAACAAGGCATAATAACCATGAAAATCTCATTAATTATTAAATTATATGCTTTTAAATCTTTCTTCCCTCCAATTGTCAACTGTCAACTGTCTCCTGAAACTATTTTTATTCCCTTAGAAGACTACCTATCTGATTCCATGTCGTTGCGAAGTGATACTCTGAAGTAGTGTTAACCTTTCCGTTGCCAACAGGGGTAGTCAAAATCTCTTAATTAGATTATTCTCCGTGTGTAATAAGTCGAGATCCGTCTTACAGCCTTACTTACAAACGAGGTTTAAATTTTATACAATTCATAAACAACCGTGTATGTAAAAACCTTACTAATATACTAAAATTGAAAAAAATGATATTTTAAGTAGCCATAAAAAGTCTTAGATGTTGTTTACACAGTGGAATAGGATGATTTATTTGCTGTATAAACTTGGCACTGGAAATTTCTCATCGAATTTCGGGATATTTTCAATCTTCAGATAGTATAAAACAAGGTCGCTACCCGCGTCAGCTGTCTTTTTGTGCGCTTAGTTCTTTTAATTCTATTGTAATTAGTTTTCTCTATCATTTAGAGAATTTCTTCCGAAAAGTTTATGTATATTTATAGAAAGTAGAGAAATCGAACAACACCGGGTACACGTCATTTGGTTATAAATAAATTTAACATATGTCCTTCTTCTTTTTGAAGATTTCGTAAAAATAAATACCATTTTAGAAACTAGATAAAATTAAATTTTAGAGATCTTTATTTTAAATATTTATTAATATTTCTCAATTGGAATATTTTAATTTCAAACATGACCAAAATCAACCCGTAAATTAGCTTTTTTACCACAATAATAACCTCGCCAAATGCCGATCGCGTAGTACCGACATTTATTCCTTATATTAACTTCCATAATGTCATCTGATTTCAGAGAAATGCGTATATGTCCGTGTCTATGTATGTGATTGCCACCAAAAGATGATGGAATGCATTGTCATCGACAAGGAGTCTATTTATCGAGTTGAAACTGACGATCGGATGTCGGGAAGTGAGTTAATTTCCGCTACTAGAATACGAAATTAAAAAAAAACATTCCATTTATTTAGGAAAGCTGGAAGAAAACTCGTTTTTTTCCTCGTTCATACAATATATATATTTTTTTAATTTGCTTATAATTCCCAGAAAATTAACAACAAAAAACTGACATTTGGAGTATTGTTAGTACATTCTAAACGTTTATTTCTTGGATACATGTTTACCCACCCATGCATAAGTCATAACAACTAACTAACGCACAGAACAGACAATCGAAATTATAATTTTTATTTCACGAAAAGACGTTAAATGTGTGAGTTATAAGAGTAATTTTCGATAAAATGTATGAATAAATGGAAGAAAATGCTAAAAAGCATGGGGTAACTGAATCACCCCATCATGGCAACACAATTTTTGTTTTGCATCCTGGCATTTTGAAGGTTAACACTCGAAAACAATGAAAAGGTTTTGCAGAATTGACAGAACCTTATAACAAAAGACTTATTATTTTTTCAATTGCTCGTACTTCAAGTCCTTCTGCCTCCTTGATGGTGCTTCTAGCCAGTAAGGCTGTTTCCCCTCCCCCCCCTGTGAAGTTAGCTAACCCTCTGTCCCCCACCAGGTTTAGTAGCTTAGTGAACATAGCATCGGGTTCCCTCACCCAGGCGGCGCGGGTTCAATCAACTGGTGACTGGATAACTCAAAATGACAATTCAACACAGCTTTAAAAGTGATACAATAAAGTCATGAAAAGTGGCGAAAAAAACTAGGTAAAATGTGTTAGGTTTATAGATTTGTTTTTTCATCTTTTTATGACCTTATATAATGTTTTAAAGATGTGTTGAATTGTCACTGTGTTGAGTTATCATGGAGCTAGCTAATTCCTCCATCTTGTTTACGCTTTTATAATGATACTCGCGCTGACCCGTGAAAAATCACGGGATGTAAAATAAAATAAATTAATATGCCACGGCCGAGAATCGAAACCCCGATCAACTGCTTGGAAGGCAAATACGCTGACCATATTATATTCAATTATTGTAAGAACGGTGACATATATTCATTCGACTACCATAATACGGACATGTGTCTAGTGTGGTAGTCGAAAAGCATGTAAAAAACTGCATACAAATATATTTTACGAATAAAGGAAAAAAAAAGTGCAACAATAACTTATTTTTGAATTTTAGATTGTTTAATAACTATTACCCGACAGCTGTTTCGCCTTCCAAAAGTATTATCAAGCTGTGGTGAAGCCACTTTACGATATATTTATACAGGATGTCCGGGGGTAAAGTGCACTAACTTCGGAAGGTTACGACATGATAGTATAAGTTTAAAAAAAATTTAACGTGTTAAGGCAGTTTTTAGGCTAAACAGTTGAATTGTTTGCTAGGAAATATAATAATTCTTTTTTTTTGGAATAGCTTAGTAAGTAAAACTTCAAATTGTAATATTTAATTATTGAAGACAATATTAGCGATTCCTAAACGAAAATTTGAAACAGATAAATGTACGGTCACATCTATGACATGAAGTGAGCCTAGATTTGACCTATCTATTTCTGATTTTTCTGTTTCAAATTTTCGTTTAGGAATCGCAAATATTGTCTTCAATAAATAATTAAATAAATATTCTTCTTTGGAAAAATAGAATTTCGAATTTTTTTTACTTATTTATAGTATATATAAGAAGCAGGGTTTTTTTTCTGCATAATTATACTAACTTGTTCAAGGTTAGGCGATAGTAATGTCATAATGTGAATGTGCCATAATTTTGTGGCGTCAAATGTCATTGTGCTTTGACATTTATGTTGTAGACGGATAGAAAATTAGTTGTCAATAAGCAATGGAGCGATACGTTCCTGAAGAACGCGGAATTATTGTTACTGTTTATTTGACCAATTTCCGGTGTGTTGTTTTAACGCAGCATGAACTTCGTCATCGTTTTTCTCGTCGTCCAGAACTATGTGCGCAAACACTTAAGCATTTGGCTGAGTGTCTCGTGTAAACCTTCAAATAAACTTTCCGTGAAAACAGAGCCTAATTTTTTTGTTTCTAACAAAATTGCAGCCAATTCACATTATGACATTACTTTTGCCCCACCTTGTATGATGGTCTAATTTACCTAACCTAACATTTTCTTTTCCGTATCCTTCCCTTCCCCGCTCCCTTCAGCATCACAATATACCCACATTAAGAATGTCATAGTCCCTCTGGCTTCAATCATTTGGGATCCTTGCGCCGTATTCACTTTAAAAATAAATGACCAATCCGTAAAAAATAGTTTGCATTGAAACATTTATCTCACAGCAAAGTTGCAGCAACATTGTTGCCCCTTTTATAAAAATGTACATACGTAAAAAAAAACAGGTAGGTACCGCGCGCGATGAGCCATTTTGTATTCAGTCGTATTGTTTGTTCTCTTTATCTGTGGTTCTCCACAGATAAGATCGGAAATAGATAGCTGAATAGACTTTGCAGGATTACAGGTCGCGTGTATTGTTGCAAGCTGCGAGTCCAGAGGTGCCACACTTTTAACCTTAAATTGTGCGCAAAAGATCGTGTATTGTTATATTTTTATGTTTTGAAGGGTATTCATAGACAAACTAAAGTAATTTTTGCTTTGTCGATTTTAAGATTTAAGTAGGTGATAATTAGTCCTCTTATGCTACGTATACATACGCGAGCCGAACTGCCGAACTGAACCACAATTTACGGGAAATGAATGAAGCAACCGCACATGTCGCAAACGCCGCTTGCAGTTGTTTCGTTCCTTTCCCGTAATTCGTGCCTCGGTTCGCGTTACGGTTTGTAAATGTATACTTACCATTAGGTGGGGTTTACACACAAGTGGTCGAGGCGTGGCGTGGACGCACGTCTCCTTCATAGACTTTATATAGCGTAAATTATACACAAGCCACTTGACGCGGGGACAATTGCCATACTTATTAGCTCCTCAGGCCTATTCTGTCAGAATTTCGGAGTTTTTCGCTTTGCAATAAAATCCAAATAAATGGAATATTTCTGAACATTTCCAAAAACAGAAACTGTTTTTGAAAAATGATTAAATACACTTTCGAATTTTATTATTTGAAATACAAGTTATTCAGTGTCATTTCACTTCAATTGCGCTTTACTATCACAAACTTAAAAACGGTAATTTTGTATTAGTGGTCATGTTCTTAAAATTATTCCTACAGTGTGCCTTACCCAATACAGATCTAATATTATAACACTAAATATACTGTTCATACAAAGTGATGACAAAACTTAGAATAACAATAACAGCAGGACAGGACAAAACAAGTACATTAAAACTAAAATATAATATAAAACAGGAGGCAGTTTGTACTCAGAAATGAATTTGCGAAAACCCCTGCAATATTATCAATAGCTTTATTAATGTGGACTGCAAATATTATCATGGTTAGCTTTATCGGGAGATACCAGATGGCGTTATATTAATTTGTTACATTTAGGTTTCTGCCTTATTATCATTATTTAAGGTAGGCACTTACTTGCTCTAAACAGGTAACCTAAGGTAATCAATATATATAAAAATGAGTGTTTCTTTGTTGGTTCCGTACACCTACACCATTCATCCGATTGCGATGAAACTTTTGAAGTGTGTTCTTATAAGTGCCATGAGTGTTTAGAATGTAGTTTGAGTGGGAGAAGAAATCGGGTACGCTCGAGAAAGGCTTAACGCTTTATCGCTGCACTGCAATAATATTTGAATTTAAGAGGAAGCTACAAGCCAAAAATGTGTATATTCTTCGTATACCTTATGTTGTAGGTAATAGGCATTAAAATTGCTTAACAAAACGAGTCTAGAAACGTTCGATTTCAAGCACAAAACTGGTTTTTATTTATTTTGTAAATAATTTTATAAGAAAGCACAAAAGTTAATCAAGTGAAACTGTCACAGATAATCTTAGCTATAATACTGTATTTTTTAAAGTTGTTTCCTTTATGCGTTCATACATTTCTATTGAAAAAATATTTTTTTTAGTAGTTTACATTTATATATTTTTTGAGTAATTAATGTTTTTCATTTGTATTTTCTACTCAAGCGAAACGACAGGAAAACCTTCAATTTATGTAAAGTATATTTTTTGGTATTCATAATGTACACCAATTCGTTATAAAGATTAATCAAAATAGTGATTTGGCATTAAGCTTCGCCTTAAGCTTAGTTATAAGCTAAAAGTAATAAGTTATGAGTCATAGGAATACATTATAATGTACTAAGTTATTGAGCGCCCTTCAAGTGATTTTCTCACGAGAACGGCGCTATACAAATAATCCAATCGAAATTATTACTGTCACCTTGCTTTTTTGTCATTCCATATGAAAATAAATTTATAAAAAAATCACAAAGTTTCGTACATTTTTCTCAAATTGCGGTCGGAATCTTCAATTTCCTAGAGGTACAAATTTTAATTCTTCTGTATTTAACTTCTAGATTTGAATATAAAGTGTATTGTTTCATCAGTGTAAATCGTGTAATGTTTGTTTCCATAATATCAAATAAAATTAATAATATCTACAATCACAAAAAAAAACGTATTCGTCAATTAAAAATCAACGCACGATGCCCATATTTTTTAAGTGGTCGGAATTTTCGCGATACTGACGATTGTACGTGCGAAACAATACGGATTAATTTCAACCCGGAAAACCAAAAAGGAAAATAGCATTTGACGTCATAATTTTAAGTAAACCGGTAGCCTAATTAAATGCAAAATATAATTTTTCGCACCGGTGAAAAACCACAATCGAAGAAATATTGATTGAAATGACTTTAACCGTGTTTGTGACCACATCTGAATAAACGGAGAGAAACCGATTTTGCCCTCACGATAAATTAACAGGTTTATTAATAAAAATCAATTTAAGAATGTTTTCTTGAATTGCCTTGATAATATATATTTATATATCATGACGATACAATGAATTTTCGTTGTAATGCAAAAATATTCGGATTTTCATGAACACGTGTTCCGACATCATGATAATATATTCGTAAATTACTAAAAGTTTATCAGGAAACCTGTTCTTAACCGGATTTGCTAATAATTTGAAGAGATTCTGAACGCAGTTGGCGCTAACAAAAATTTTCCAAAGAAGCGAAGTTAGCAGTCCACAACGGAGTGCTGGTACCTACCTTGATGTATGGAAGTGAGGCATGGAACTGGCAAAGAAAGGATGAAAGTACAATGAATGCTGTTGAAATGAGATCCCTGAGGCGTAAGTGTGGTAAAACCATGTTTGATCGTGTGAGGAACGTGGACAGTTTTTTTAACAGTAACAATGTGGATTTCATGACACAACATGAATCGAATGGCAGAAAAAGTCGGGGATGGCCGAGGAAGACAAGAATCAAATAATTATTTGGGGTAAATTGAGACATAAGTGATGAACGAAGAATGAGGTGTAAGGACAATGTTTGACTTGGAAGTGAATGGTTGATGAGGTCGAGGACGTCTGAGGAAGACATCTCTGTATTTATTATCACTGCAGTCGAAGGTCTCCCTAGAGCTTGTGAATACAAAAAACTGTGTATTTTAAAATTCGTTCGCTTGCTCCTATTTTTAATATCAGGAATCTATCTATACAAATAAAAATGTAAATGTTCATTAGTTCAAAATCTCAAATGTCCTAAAGATCTTCACCGTTTGAAAAAACGTTGCAATTAATAAGGATTAAGACTTGCAATAGATTATAACATAACTAACTGTTTTTTTTTAAAATTATGTCACTCTCATCTCTTTCTAATTGATGTAGCCAAGAAGTGGTTAAATTACGAAGAACACGTGTATTTTCCTTTTCCTAAGCATCAGGAATGAAGTTGTATAGTTTTGGCCCTAAGAATGGGCCGAGACCATAATAATAATAATAATAACGCTGCCCAACCGGGTGGCGACACAGCTCCAGTGCATTAAGGTTAAACGCAACGCTCGTTGTATTCTACGTGTTCACAGATGGCGTTAATTAATTCATTTTGTTTAAATACGCTTTTGCAAGGTATTGCTTTACAGTCAGTGGCGTAGCGTGGACTAATCAGAGCGTGGGCAGAGGCGCATCCGCGAGGCCCTTTTCTTTCAGTACCTGTTTTATACATCAACACAGTGGTCCTACCATTTTTTTATGAATACAAAAATAAAATATAATTTAGCAGAAAATATTTAAAAAGAGTTTATTTTATTTATTTATTTATTTATAAAACACATGATACATAACCAACAATTTACATAAAGTAGATATATTCGATCACCATACTAGGCGGCTGCCTGTTTCATGGTGACCAATGGAGTATTGTTACTTTGTATGATATATGTAGTCTAGTGTGAACATAATATACTGTAAATTACAGTATTAAGACAAATTATTTGTTTGCGCCCTCATATACGCAATATGAATATGAATAAATAGTTTGGTCCATATAAAAACTCAATTTTATCGAGAAAGGCATACAAATACAATATTGGATTGAATCATCGGTAAAATATTGTATTTGTGTGCCTTTCTCGAAAGAATTAAGTCTTTAAACGAACAAAACTATTGATTCATATTCATATTGTGTATATACGGGCGCAAAAAAATGATTTGTCTTAATATTGTAAAGCAATACCTTGCAAAAGCGTATTTAAACAAAATTAATTAATTAACGCCATCTGTGATCACGTAGAATACAACGAGCGTTGCGTTTAACCTTAACAGGGGCGGTCTTGTGAGGAGTAGCCTAATTAAATTTTTTGATCGCAGAAATTTATTTATTAAAATATTGAAGAGAGTTTTCCGTGTCCTCGATTTTTTCATTGTTGGCGATAAAAATTCATTTTTATTTTATACTAGCTGTACCCCACCACGCGTTGCTGTGACTCAGTCTGTCTGTGCAGATAGAGAAACAATAACGCATGTTGCTTTTACGTCCAACAGATGGCGCTGTTTTTTTTAAAAAAAACACGTTTTTACCCATCCCAGGTGACATCTATATAACATAGGTATATAAAAACAGACGCATATTATCTGTGACAGTTTCACATGAATAAATTTTTTACAAAATTATTTTTTACAAAATAAATAATAACCAGTTTTTTTGCTTGAAATCGAACGTTTCTTGACTCCGTTTATTACCTAAAATATAAGGTATACCAAAAATATACACGTTTTTGGCTTGTAGCTTCCTCTTAACGAATGAATTGATAGATTTCCTTTTAAACTTTTAGTTTTGTCACGATGTCGGAACACGTGTTCATAAAAATCATTTTTTTTTCGCATTTCGTCATTTGTCATCATATATTATCACGGCAAATGCGGGTGAATGAATACGTGTTCCGATCTATTAAGATTTCACTTTTCTCACGAAACGGCCTGCAATCCCGTTTTTCACCGTATTAATTTGAAGAGATTTATTTCATTATTCTCAGTGTGCAATCGGGAAAAACCAATAAAGATATTTAGGGCTTTTTATCTACAATAATAATGATTATTATAGCACTAACCCAAAAAAGGTCAAATTTTTGTTTTGATTCCTACCTACCTATTTATTTGTCTGTAGATCGGTTTCGAATTTCGCTGTTGTTTGCTTTCGTATTAATTTAGTGGTATCGCACACACGCCAGCAAATGTTCTCAAACTTTTAACATTTTTATTCCAGTATTATCTCTAAGTAGTATAAAATAATGTCGCTAGGTATCCTGATTAACTTTTTGTAAAATACCAATGTTTTGTGGCGATGTCGGAACACGTGTTCATTAAACATTCTAACATTTAAATATGATTTAATATTTTCACTGCCAAAAGTATTTTTGGTATTTGTTTTTGGGGTGTTATGCCGTGTTGCGCTAACTCCTTCTTTAGCCAACGTTTCGGACAACGTTACAGTGTCCATCATCAAGGCAGATGTGAGATATCATTTTCAGAAAGAAAGAAGCGAAAATGTTAGTATTTCATATCAGAAATACTAACATTTTCGCATTTCGTGATTATATATTATTAAGATAAACGCAGATGCATGAACACGTGTTCCGATATTATTACGAATAAACAAAATGGCCATTTGGTAACAATGTTTCACATGAATTTCTGAAAAACAAACAGTACTTAAATAGTTTATCTTGGCTTTTTGAATATCCTAGTAAATTAACATTAAATAATAAACAATTAGTTAATGTTAATTACCTACCTTAGTGACCTACCAGGTAAGTATTGTATTGTATATTAGTAATAAAATGGATCATTGTAGAAATGTATTATACAGGGTGTATCGGCACTAACCCGACAAACTTTAACCAGCTATTCCTTAGCACATTTGGAGTAAAAAATGTTATGTACACTTTGCTGTCCGGTAACATTTTTTTTCTTTTAAAAACAAAAAATAAATAAAATTTCCACACTCCGCTACTGCCCACAGTATAGGGGTAAAATAATTGGCAACGCCGCGCTACTGTCATCTCTTTCACACATATTCTGTCTCAAGTCCCGTGTGGTTCCCGCCACCCCGTCTCGTATCAGTGGTCAATCGGACAATCGAAATTATAATTTTTATTTCACGAAAAGACGTTAAATGTGTGAGTTATAAGAGTAATTTTCGATAAAATGTATGAATAAATGGAAGAAAATGCTAAAAAGCATGGGGTAACTGAATCACCCCATCATGGCAACACAATTTTTGTTTTGCATCCTGGCATTTTGAAGGTTAACACTCGAAAACAATGAAAAGGTTTTGCAGAATTGACAGAACCTTATAACAAAAGACTTATTATTTTTTCAATTGCTCGTACTTCAAGTCCTTCTGCCTCCTTGATGGTGCTTCTAGCCAGTAAGGCTGTTTCCCCTCCCCCCCTTGTGAAGTTAGCTAACCCTCTGTCCCCCACCAGGTTTAGTAGCTTAGTGAACATAGCATCGGGTTCCCTCACCCAGGCGGCGCGGGTTCAATCAACTGGTGACTGGATAACTCAAAATGACAATTCAACACAGCTTTAAAAGTGATACAATAAAGTCATGAAAAGTGGCGAAAAAAACTAGGTAAAATGTGTTAGGTTTATAGATTTGTTTTTTCATCTTTTTATGACCTTATATAATGTTTTAAAGATGTGTTGAATTGTCACTGTGTTGAGTTATCATGGAGCTAGCTAATTCCTCCATCTTGTTTACGCTTTTATAATGATACTCGCGCTGACCCGTGAAAAATCACGGGATGTAAAATAAAATAAATTAATATGCCACGGCCGAGAATCGAAACCCCGATCAACTGCTTGGAAGGCAAATACGCTGACCATATTATATTCAATTATTGTAAGAACGGTGACATATATTCATTCGACTACCATAATACGGACATGTGTCTAGTGTGGTAGTCGAAAAGCATGTAAAAAACTGCATACAAATATATTTTACGAATAAAGGAAAAAAAAAGTGCAACAATAACTTATTTTTGAATTTTAGATTGTTTAATAACTATTACCCGACAGCTGTTTCGCCTTCCAAAAGTATTATCAAGCTGTGGTGAAGCCACTTTACGATATATTTATACAGGATGTCCGGGGGTAAAGTGCACTAACTTCGGAAGGTTACGACATGATAGTATAAGTTTAAAAAAAATTTAACGTGTTAAGGCAGTTTTTAGGCTAAACAGTTGAATTGTTTGCTAGGAAATATAATAATTCTTTTTTTTTGGAATAGCTTAGTAAGTAAAACTTCAAATTGTAATATTTAATTATTGAAGACAATATTAGCGATTCCTAAACGAAAATTTGAAACAGATAAATGTACGGTCACATCTATGACATGAAGTGAGCCTAGATTTGACCTATCTATTTCTGATTTTTCTGTTTCAAATTTTCGTTTAGGAATCGCAAATATTGTCTTCAATAAATAATTAAATAAATATTCTTCTTTGGAAAAATAGAATTTCGAATTTTTTTTACTTATTTATAGTATATATAAGAAGCAGGGTTTTTTTTCTGCATAATTATACTAACTTGTTCAAGGTTAGGCGATAGTAATGTCATAATGTGAATGTGCCATAATTTTGTGGCGTCAAATGTCATTGTGCTTTGACATTTATGTTGTAGACGGATAGAAAATTAGTTGTCAATAAGCAATGGAGCGATACGTTCCTGAAGAACGCGGAATTATTGTTACTGTTTATTTGACCAATTTCCGGTGTGTTGTTTTAACGCAGCATGAACTTCGTCATCGTTTTTCTCGTCGTCCAGAACTATGTGCGCAAACACTTAAGCATTTGGCTGAGTGTCTCGTGTAAACCTTCAAATAAACTTTCCGTGAAAACAGAGCCTAATTTTTTTGTTTCTAACAAAATTGCAGCCAATTCACATTATGACATTACTTTTGCCCCACCTTGTATGATGGTCTAATTTACCTAACCTAACATTTTCTTTTCCGTATCCTTCCCTTCCCCGCTCCCTTCAGCATCACAATATACCCACATTAAGAATGTCATAGTCCCTCTGGCTTCAATCATTTGGGATCCTTGCGCCGTATTCACTTTAAAAATAAATGACCAATCCGTAAAAAATAGTTTGCATTGAAACATTTATCTCACAGCAAAGTTGCAGCAACATTGTTGCCCCTTTTATAAAAATGTACATACGTAAAAAAAAACAGGTAGGTACCGCGCGCGATGAGCCATTTTGTATTCAGTCGTATTGTTTGTTCTCTTTATCTGTGGTTCTCCACAGATAAGATCGGAAATAGATAGCTGAATAGACTTTGCAGGATTACAGGTCGCGTGTATTGTTGCAAGCTGCGAGTCCAGAGGTGCCACACTTTTAACCTTAAATTGTGCGCAAAAGATCGTGTATTGTTATATTTTTATGTTTTGAAGGGTATTCATAGACAAACTAAAGTAATTTTTGCTTTGTCGATTTTAAGATTTAAGTAGGTGATAATTAGTCCTCTTATGCTACGTATACATACGCGAGCCGAACTGCCGAACTGAACCACAATTTACGGGAAATGAATGAAGCAACCGCACATGTCGCAAACGCCGCTTGCAGTTGTTTCGTTCCTTTCCCGTAATTCGTGCCTCGGTTCGCGTTACGGTTTGTAAATGTATACTTACCATTAGGTGGGGTTTACACACAAGTGGTCGAGGCGTGGCGTGGACGCACGTCTCCTTCATAGACTTTATATAGCGTAAATTATACACAAGCCACTTGACGCGGGGACAATTGCCATACTTATTAGCTCCTCAGGCCTATTCTGTCAGAATTTCGGAGTTTTTCGCTTTGCAATAAAATCCAAATAAATGGAATATTTCTGAACATTTCCAAAAACAGAAACTGTTTTTGAAAAATGATTAAATACACTTTCGAATTTTATTATTTGAAATACAAGTTATTCAGTGTCATTTCACTTCAATTGCGCTTTACTATCACAAACTTAAAAACGGTAATTTTGTATTAGTGGTCATGTTCTTAAAATTATTCCTACAGTGTGCCTTACCCAATACAGATCTAATATTATAACACTAAATATACTGTTCATACAAAGTGATGACAAAACTTAGAATAACAATAACAGCAGGACAGGACAAAACAAGTACATTAAAACTAAAATATAATATAAAACAGGAGGCAGTTTGTACTCAGAAATGAATTTGCGAAAACCCCTGCAATATTATCAATAGCTTTATTAATGTGGACTGCAAATATTATCATGGTTAGCTTTATCGGGAGATACCAGATGGCGTTATATTAATTTGTTACATTTAGGTTTCTGCCTTATTATCATTATTTAAGGTAGGCACTTACTTGCTCTAAACAGGTAACCTAAGGTAATCAATATATATAAAAATGAGTGTTTCTTTGTTGGTTCCGTACACCTACACCATTCATCCGATTGCGATGAAACTTTTGAAGTGTGTTCTTATAAGTGCCATGAGTGTTTAGAATGTAGTTTGAGTGGGAGAAGAAATCGGGTACGCTCGAGAAAGGCTTAACGCTTTATCGCTGCACTGCAATAATATTTGAATTTAAGAGGAAGCTACAAGCCAAAAATGTGTATATTCTTCGTATACCTTATGTTGTAGGTAATAGGCATTAAAATTGCTTAACAAAACGAGTCTAGAAACGTTCGATTTCAAGCACAAAACTGGTTTTTATTTATTTTGTAAATAATTTTATAAGAAAGCACAAAAGTTAATCAAGTGAAACTGTCACAGATAATCTTAGCTATAATACTGTATTTTTTAAAGTTGTTTCCTTTATGCGTTCATACATTTCTATTGAAAAAATATTTTTTTTAGTAGTTTACATTTATATATTTTTTGAGTAATTAATGTTTTTCATTTGTATTTTCTACTCAAGCGAAACGACAGGAAAACCTTCAATTTATGTAAAGTATATTTTTTGGTATTCATAATGTACACCAATTCGTTATAAAGATTAATCAAAATAGTGATTTGGCATTAAGCTTCGCCTTAAGCTTAGTTATAAGCTAAAAGTAATAAGTTATGAGTCATAGGAATACATTATAATGTACTAAGTTATTGAGCGCCCTTCAAGTGATTTTCTCACGAGAACGGCGCTATACAAATAATCCAATCGAAATTATTACTGTCACCTTGCTTTTTTGTCATTCCATATGAAAATAAATTTATAAAAAAATCACAAAGTTTCGTACATTTTTCTCAAATTGCGGTCGGAATCTTCAATTTCCTAGAGGTACAAATTTTAATTCTTCTGTATTTAACTTCTAGATTTGAATATAAAGTGTATTGTTTCATCAGTGTAAATCGTGTAATGTTTGTTTCCATAATATCAAATAAAATTAATAATATCTACAATCACAAAAAAAAACGTATTCGTCAATTAAAAATCAACGCACGATGCCCATATTTTTTAAGTGGTCGGAATTTTCGCGATACTGACGATTGTACGTGCGAAACAATACGGATTAATTTCAACCCGGAAAACCAAAAAGGAAAATAGCATTTGACGTCATAATTTTAAGTAAACCGGTAGCCTAATTAAATGCAAAATATAATTTTTCGCACCGGTGAAAAACCACAATCGAAGAAATATTGATTGAAATGACTTTAACCGTGTTTGTGACCACATCTGAATAAACGGAGAGAAACCGATTTTGCCCTCACGATAAATTAACAGGTTTATTAATAAAAATCAATTTAAGAATGTTTTCTTGAATTGCCTTGATAATATATATTTATATATCATGACGATACAATGAATTTTCGTTGTAATGCAAAAATATTCGGATTTTCATGAACACGTGTTCCGACATCATGATAATATATTCGTAAATTACTAAAAGTTTATCAGGAAACCTGTTCTTAACCGGATTTGCTAATAATTTGAAGAGATTCTGAACGCAGTTGGCGCTAACAAAAATTTTCCAAAGAAGCGAAGTTAGCAGTCCACAACGGAGTGCTGGTACCTACCTTGATGTATGGAAGTGAGGCATGGAACTGGCAAAGAAAGGATGAAAGTACAATGAATGCTGTTGAAATGAGATCCCTGAGGCGTAAGTGTGGTAAAACCATGTTTGATCGTGTGAGGAACGTGGACAGTTTTTTTAACAGTAACAATGTGGATTTCATGACACAACATGAATCGAATGGCAGAAAAAGTCGGGGATGGCCGAGGAAGACAAGAATCAAATAATTATTTGGGGTAAATTGAGACATAAGTGATGAACGAAGAATGAGGTGTAAGGACAATGTTTGACTTGGAAGTGAATGGTTGATGAGGTCGAGGACGTCTGAGGAAGACATCTCTGTATTTATTATCACTGCAGTCGAAGGTCTCCCTAGAGCTTGTGAATACAAAAAACTGTGTATTTTAAAATTCGTTCGCTTGCTCCTATTTTTAATATCAGGAATCTATCTATACAAATAAAAATGTAAATGTTCATTAGTTCAAAATCTCAAATGTCCTAAAGATCTTCACCGTTTGAAAAAACGTTGCAATTAATAAGGATTAAGACTTGCAATAGATTATAACATAACTAACTGTTTTTTTTTAAAATTATGTCACTCTCATCTCTTTCTAATTGATGTAGCCAAGAAGTGGTTAAATTACGAAGAACACGTGTATTTTCCTTTTCCTAAGCATCAGGAATGAAGTTGTATAGTTTTGGCCCTAAGAATGGGCCGAGACCATAATAATAATAATAATAACGCTGCCCAACCGGGTGGCGACACAGCTCCAGTGCATTAAGGTTAAACGCAACGCTCGTTGTATTCTACGTGTTCACAGATGGCGTTAATTAATTCATTTTGTTTAAATACGCTTTTGCAAGGTATTGCTTTACAGTCAGTGGCGTAGCGTGGACTAATCAGAGCGTGGGCAGAGGCGCATCCGCGAGGCCCTTTTCTTTCAGTACCTGTTTTATACATCAACACAGTGGTCCTACCATTTTTTTATGAATACAAAAATAAAATATAATTTAGCAGAAAATATTTAAAAAGAGTTTATTTTATTTATTTATTTATTTATAAAACACATGATACATAACCAACAATTTACATAAAGTAGATATATTCGATCACCATACTAGGCGGCTGCCTGTTTCATGGTGACCAATGGAGTATTGTTACTTTGTATGATATATGTAGTCTAGTGTGAACATAATATACTGTAAATTACAGTATTAAGACAAATTATTTGTTTGCGCCCTCATATACGCAATATGAATATGAATAAATAGTTTGGTCCATATAAAAACTCAATTTTATCGAGAAAGGCATACAAATACAATATTGGATTGAATCATCGGTAAAATATTGTATTTGTGTGCCTTTCTCGAAAGAATTAAGTCTTTAAACGAACAAAACTATTGATTCATATTCATATTGTGTATATACGGGCGCAAAAAAATGATTTGTCTTAATATTGTAAAGCAATACCTTGCAAAAGCGTATTTAAACAAAATTAATTAATTAACGCCATCTGTGATCACGTAGAATACAACGAGCGTTGCGTTTAACCTTAACAGGGGCGGTCTTGTGAGGAGTAGCCTAATTAAATTTTTTGATCGCAGAAATTTATTTATTAAAATATTGAAGAGAGTTTTCCGTGTCCTCGATTTTTTCATTGTTGGCGATAAAAATTCATTTTTATTTTATACTAGCTGTACCCCACCACGCGTTGCTGTGACTCAGTCTGTCTGTGCAGATAGAGAAACAATAACGCATGTTGCTTTTACGTCCAACAGATGGCGCTGTTTTTTTTAAAAAAAACACGTTTTTACCCATCCCAGGTGACATCTATATAACATAGGTATATAAAAACAGACGCATATTATCTGTGACAGTTTCACATGAATAAATTTTTTACAAAATTATTTTTTACAAAATAAATAATAACCAGTTTTTTTGCTTGAAATCGAACGTTTCTTGACTCCGTTTATTACCTAAAATATAAGGTATACCAAAAATATACACGTTTTTGGCTTGTAGCTTCCTCTTAACGAATGAATTGATAGATTTCCTTTTAAACTTTTAGTTTTGTCACGATGTCGGAACACGTGTTCATAAAAATCATTTTTTTTTCGCATTTCGTCATTTGTCATCATATATTATCACGGCAAATGCGGGTGAATGAATACGTGTTCCGATCTATTAAGATTTCACTTTTCTCACGAAACGGCCTGCAATCCCGTTTTTCACCGTATTAATTTGAAGAGATTTATTTCATTATTCTCAGTGTGCAATCGGGAAAAACCAATAAAGATATTTAGGGCTTTTTATCTACAATAATAATGATTATTATAGCACTAACCCAAAAAAGGTCAAATTTTTGTTTTGATTCCTACCTACCTATTTATTTGTCTGTAGATCGGTTTCGAATTTCGCTGTTGTTTGCTTTCGTATTAATTTAGTGGTATCGCACACACGCCAGCAAATGTTCTCAAACTTTTAACATTTTTATTCCAGTATTATCTCTAAGTAGTATAAAATAATGTCGCTAGGTATCCTGATTAACTTTTTGTAAAATACCAATGTTTTGTGGCGATGTCGGAACACGTGTTCATTAAACATTCTAACATTTAAATATGATTTAATATTTTCACTGCCAAAAGTATTTTTGGTATTTGTTTTTGGGGTGTTATGCCGTGTTGCGCTAACTCCTTCTTTAGCCAACGTTTCGGACAACGTTACAGTGTCCATCATCAAGGCAGATGTGAGATATCATTTTCAGAAAGAAAGAAGCGAAAATGTTAGTATTTCATATCAGAAATACTAACATTTTCGCATTTCGTGATTATATATTATTAAGATAAACGCAGATGCATGAACACGTGTTCCGATATTATTACGAATAAACAAAATGGCCATTTGGTAACAATGTTTCACATGAATTTCTGAAAAACAAACAGTACTTAAATAGTTTATCTTGGCTTTTTGAATATCCTAGTAAATTAACATTAAATAATAAACAATTAGTTAATGTTAATTACCTACCTTAGTGACCTACCAGGTAAGTATTGTATTGTATATTAGTAATAAAATGGATCATTGTAGAAATGTATTATACAGGGTGTATCGGCACTAACCCGACAAACTTTAACCAGCTATTCCTTAGCACATTTGGAGTAAAAAATGTTATGTACACTTTGCTGTCCGGTAACATTTTTTTTCTTTTAAAAACAAAAAATAAATAAAATTTCCACACTCCGCTACTGCCCACAGTATAGGGGTAAAATAATTGGCAACGCCGCGCTACTGTCATCTCTTTCACACATATTCTGTCTCAAGTCCCGTGTGGTTCCCGCCACCCCGTCTCGTATCAGTGGTCAGTGCTGTTTTGGGAGTTCGCATGTCATCAAGTTTCTAGTTTCGTTTTTGTTTTGTTATCTAAGTTTTTACTGTTGAAATATGCCCCTCAATTATCCACCTGCCGAGCAAGCAGATATTGTTTTTGTTTATGGATTTTGCAATGGAAATTCACGAGCAGCCGTAAGGGAGTATCGCATGAGGTTTCCTGGAAGACGCGTCCCACACCATGCTACCTTTGTCCAGGTTTGTACCCTATCAATTGTTTATTGAAACTATTTACATTCATTGATAATGCCAAAAAGCGCTTTTGAAATTTAAACTGGGAACATTAAAAACATAACAAGGGGCCACCAACTTTAAAAATGTAAATTGTACTTTAGGTGATTTGTGTTCAGTGGTCACTAAACGGCGTTTTAAAAAGTTAATTAATTTTAATCTCTAATAAATGCATCATTCACTGCAATTGAATTCACTCCCTTTCTCACCATGGGATTATTTAAATTACTTGAATTCAATTTCACCCCTGTGAATCCAAGATATCAACCGTACCTAGTTAAGAAAATTATAATTTAAAACACTTTGTTATACATTTTACTATAAAAAAATGAAATAAATGAAGAGAAAACGTAAGTTTTCTGATATGTGCCTAAAATAAGTGTTCTTTAAAAATAAAATGAGTGAAAAAGCCCGCGATTGTTTATTTGACATTATTACTGAGCTGAATAATAAAAGCAGTTGTTATTTGTTGTTTTGTTTCAGATGTATCAACAATTGCGTGACTGTGGCATCGGACGGATTGAAGGCGCCGGCGGAGGACACAACATCGTTCCTGTGGCAGTTGAGGAGAGAATCCTGAACTTAATTACCGAAGACCCCACGCTGTCCGTGCGTCGGGTCGCTCTGATGATAGGACACAGGGAACACATGGCGGTATGGAGAGTTCTGAAGAAGCACGGGCTCAAACCTTTTCACTATAGGCGCTGCCAAGGCCTCATGGAGAATGACCACTTTTCCAGAGTCGTGTACTGCAGAAGAATGCTGCATAATGTCATAAGAGATGCAGACTTCATGAAAAACATATTGTTTACCGACGAAGCACAGTTCACTAAAACAGGAGTGCTAAATGTGCACAACTTGCACCATTGGGCTGAACAAAACCCCAAGCTTGTTCGGGAGTCGTCGAGCCAGGACAGATTTTCCATCAACATGTGGGCAGGAATCCTGGGAAATCAAATACTCGGTCCAATCGAGTTGCCTCCCAGACTAAATGGACCGATGTATTTGGAGTTCTTACAAGTGCAACTGGGCGAGATTCTGGAAGATGTGAACCTCGAATTACTACGGAGAATGTGGTTCCAGCACGATGGAGCCCCACCACACTATTCGATTGCCGTGCGGAACTACTTGGATGTCGAGTTTCCTGGTCGTTGGATAGGCCGTGGAAGTCCGGCCATTGCTTGGCCACCAAGATCACCCGACCTGACCCCCCTGGATTACTACCTGTGGGGGGCTCTCAACGAAAAAGTGTATGCTAAGCCAATAGCCTCAAGAGAGCAACTGCTCGAACGAGTGATGGAAGCCGCTGCACAAATTAAAGCAAATCCTGCTAACTTAAATAATCAAAATATAACAAGACTACACGCTTGCATCGAAAATAATGGTAGTCACTTCGAACAAATGCTCCAATAAAAAAATTAACATAAACTACATGTCCGCATTTTCATTTATTATTTATTGGTAAAATTCTCACAATGTCATTCATTTACACATCAATATTACCTACATATCAATATTTAATAAAATCTGTAGAAGAGTATGCCCGTCGGCATTCAACAAGTTTTTCGACAAGTGTGTCGAAAAGCGTCTTCTCTCTTTCCTACACACTAAATATTAATGGTTAAAAATGAGACGACTGATGCTTGTAAGCGCGCCAATACGTAAAAACAACGAAACTCGAATAAGAATTGCCAGGTGGGTTTTTTAATCGCTTTAATCTGACTTTAAACAATAATTAAACACGTAAAAATTATTTAATATAATATTACAGTACAGTACTTTGAACCTTCGCAATAAATTTATTTGATTTTAAGTTTAGTTTGTAGAACTCCATTTCAATTTAGAGATTTTTTTTTATTTTAACAGTCTTATTAAAAAATTTATAAAAACAGTGTGTTTATAAACAAGTTCTGCTAGTTGTAATTATTATTACGCGTGACAGCTGTTTCACCTTCTGACGGCATTATCAAACTTTGGTAAAGCCACTTACAGACGACGTAAGTGATAACTTTCTTTTTTTATTATTCTGGCTTTATTGATTTCCGAGTAAATTGTCGTAAATTATTATTTGCTAATCCCAATATTATTTGCTAATGCTAATAATTAAGTGAAATTTTAAACAATGCAATAATAGGATTATTGCATTGTTAATTTCACTTAATGTCGTTGGTATTTCCAACTGATGACTCAGGGGTTTATTTCCCTGAATAATTAAGTATTTTGGGGTCTAATTATTATGCATTTCATTACATCCGATAATTTAAACAATTTTTATGTTGAATTGGGGTAAGTTTTATGGCTAAGGGAAGGAGTGGAAGGTGAGGAAGTACCTGGATATTCAGATCTGGTCACCAAATACGGCTAGTCATTTCAAGCAACGTTTAAATTCTGAACCTGGATATTCAGATCTGGTCACCAAATACGGCTAGTCATTTCAAGTAACGTTTAAATTCTAAACCTGGATATTCAGATCTGGTCACCAAATACGGCTAGTCATTTCAAGCAACGTTTAAATTCTGAACCTGGATATTCAGATCTGGTCACCAAATACGGCTAGTCATTTCAAGCAACGTTTAAATTCTAAACCTGGATATTCAGATCTGGTCACCAAATACGGCTAGTCATTTCAAGCAACGTTTAAATTCTGAACCTGGATATTCAGATCTGGTCACCAAATACGGCTAGTCATTTCAAGCAACGTTTAAATTCTAAACCTGGATATTCAGATCTGGTCACCAAATACGGCTAGTCATTTCAAGCAACGTTTAAATTCTGAACCTGGATATTCAGATCTGGTCACCAAATACGGCTAGTCATTTCAAGCAACGTTTAAATTCTGAATTAATTAATCAATTACGAAAAAGCGTGGGGTTAAGAATATTTTTTTTAAATTATAGTTGTAATTTATTGTCGATTTTTTAAAAAAATTGCGATATTTTAAATAAAATTTAATAATTATTGTTTAAATAAATTAGCAATCTGGCAGCATTCATTTGCAGGTGTTCAATCCAATGCAGTCATGACGTTTGTGTGAGTGCTTTCCTTTGTCTCAGTGTGTTGCGCAGCAGTTTTATATGAACCGTTTTTTGATTCATCGGGATTGTTTTTAAAACTATACATTCTTTGTACCTTCAAATTAGTGGAAATAAACTTAAGTGTGTCAAGCTGCTCGTTATATTCCGGTAATTCTGGAAGGCTTTTAACATAAGCAATAATATTCATAAATCACATTCCGCGAAGTTGTAAATAACTAAATTTATTAAAAAATATACGTTGTAGGATAGCCTAGCAAGTAACATTTTGACAGAGCACTTACGGTGATTTAAAAAACAACGGCGCTGTTCAAATAATCCAATTATTATTATTGATAAGTACCTAAGTGAGGAAAATTGTTTTTAAAAGTGCTCAGAATTATTGGACTTCGATTATAAATTCAGGAAATCTATTAATTAGTTTCTTAGTTTCAAAATTAGACTATTTAATACGTGAAACGCGTAAGAGGTGAAACCAAAGCATTCCAGAGGTGAAACAATTTAGATACAAAAATAAAACTGATGTGTACAATACAAGAAGACAATCAGTGATTCGCATACGAAAAATGTGAATAATCATTATTGTTAAATAAAATATTTCTTTTCTGGTACTGGATTATGTAATACGGGCTTCGTTCGCAGCAACACGCGAGAGTTGCGATGTTGCTTTCAAATATTGACAAAGGATAAAACAGTGGTGACATGTGGTGAAAATATGTTTAATTAATTTTTTATTAAAAAAAAACGTTACCGGACAGCAAAGTGCACATAACATTTTTTACTCCAAATGTGCTAAGGAATAGCTGGTTAAAGTTTGTCGGGTTAGTGCCGATACACCCTGTATATTTGTACAGCGCCCTTGAGGTTACTTTGCACAAAAACGGCGCCATACAATTCATCCACATATTGCTATTACGAATTAACTAAAACTTTTACTAAAGATTTTAAAGTGATTACCAATAATTTGAAGAGATTTTTAATAGCTAGGTACCTATTTCCCTTCTACACTTGATTTACTTCCTACTTCCTGCAGCCCCACACATAACACGATGTAATGGTATGAAAATGTTGGGGCGCCAAATGTAATGGTATAGTTTGTTGGGGTGTAAAAAGTAATGTAGGTACATTCCAATGTATACAAAAACGGTAGAGCGAAGACCTCAATCTCATGATTGTGGGATTAATTTCCTGTCAAGTAAGTTGGGTGATCAGAAATAATAAGAGTAAATTCTTAACAGAAATTATATTGAAACCATCAAAAGTTACAACAAAGGAGTACAAAATAATAACCATGTAACAATAGGAATAAAAGTAAGGCACATACCAGATGGACTCCTGAACCAAACTAAACTAACTTTACGTGGTCGAGGAACGAAGGAATAACAACGAGTGGCGAACGAAAACTTGCTGTCGGTAGCGGGGAACGGACCCGGGACGAAGGCCAGGACATCCTTCTCTTAGTGGACACGGGAGGACGCAACTCCTACAACGGGCGCCTGCAGGAACATCAGGCCTGCAGCACGAGGCAAGCAACCAGACTCTTCTTACGGAGCCAGGACATCCTTCTCTTAGTGGAACGGGAGGACGCAACTCCTACAACGCGTGCCTGCAGGAACATCAGGTCTGCAGCACGAGGTAACCGACCAGACTCGTCTTACAGACTTCGGGAACAGCAATCCGTTCCTTCGCGACGCGGGGAAACTCAGCCATCAACTACTAGCCATAGCTAGGACCGATCCATTTACGGTTTCAGTTCCGAAACACGAGTATTACAAATATGACCAACGGCCAACACTGGATGAAAAGCGGGATTCCATAATCCCCACTAGAAATAATAACCAACACGAACTATTCGTGAAAGGATAAACACCCCGCGCCCTTTTTGAAAGAAAATAATAACTTCTATTCACATGATTAACTCAGATTAAAACCCCTTAAAAGGCGAGTGACTGGATCCACGACCCACTGGCCAAGCAGGCCGGGGAGGAAGTGATCATAAACAAATCTGTCCTTCCTTCCTCAAAATTATTGCCAAAGTTCAAAAAAAAACACCATAGACAAAATAACCCCAATTAAGCAAGAACTTCACTTGTCACAAAATATTTATGTGACAACGATTGGGGAGACCATAGTCGCACTGGCTCGTCAGTAGCAGTTGGGACTCTTGTGCGGAATGGGGTTTTCACTATCACTTAGAGAATTTCTTCCGGAAGATTTATATATATAATACATGCATATTATATTTATAGAAAGTAGCGAAAAGTCGATGTTTTTTGATAGTAGAAAAAAAATTCGGGCGCTTACATTGCTAACGCTAGTTAAACCTTATGATATACATCAAAATAACTTACTACGGAATTGTCATAGACATATGAATATTAGTAGACCTGCCCTAAGTGATTAAAAGCGTATTATCCCCACTCCCCATACCGGTTCCATTGGAGCCGGCTGGGCTCGCGTATGGCCTCAAGTGAAATTTGAAAACGTGACGTCATCATTCTTGTGCGAACTATGGTCGAGGCATCATCGGTTCATTTTACGAAATAACACGGCAAAATGTTGACTTGTACTATGAAAACTTGTAAAAATAGATTTGAAAAAGAGAATAAACCCAATTGTCGTATTACATTCCATATATAAGCATTATTTTACTTTATTTTAAGCATATTCACATCGTATAATATAGATCAGTTTTAGAAACATATACTATCACATCGAGAAACGTCTGGACGCGAAACACAAAGCTGGTCGGTTGCTGGGAAGTAAATTATGAACATTTATTGACGAATCACAGTCAGCCTTACTCCCTTCGTTCTTCAACAGTTGATTTTACCCCTCGCCATTATCTTCTCGTCTATTAATTCCTATGTCTGTGGGAATTGTACACATTAAAAAGGCCTAGAGAAAAGTGCACAATGGTATACGTCTATCTCCTAAGGATAAACTCCAGCAACGCTGGGTTCACGTTACAGGTACAGCTAGTTTTTAACACTGTATGGTCGGGCATTTTACCGCCAAATTGGGGGAGAAGCGCGGATTTTTTTTTAAATTTTAGCGCCAAAATTAGACTTTCCGCAAAATATTCATATCTTATGATCTATTTGATATTTTTCGATTAAACTTTCAGTGTTTTACTTTAAAAAGATGTCTCTATTTATTTATTTAGCAATGTATGTGTGATTCCTTTTTTTATGAACAAAAACTTTCTACTTTCTTGGGAATCATAGAAAAAACAGTATTTCACAATCGAAATTTATTCATACAAAATAACAAGATTATTTAGAAATTTTCAATACATATAAAAAAACTATAATCTAATAGTGCTTCAATGTGTGCTAGCGTTCGAAACACCTTCCTTTATGCAGGGGCACATTGCAAAACTTGCATATGTACCATGTTTCACTGCGTAGTTTGTGAGCGGAACATACGCGACAGCGATTTTATTTTTTTGTTGTGTTTCAAACTCATTGTATTATTGACAGGTAGATAGATCGGGTACCGCCGACAATAGAAAACACATGACCCCGCACCTATTTAGAACCCCTTGTTTACAAGTTTCCCGCTACTTACCGCTTTGCTCAACAAAACGAGTAAACTCGTCTCCCGCGTCTTACTGTAAAAAGGCGTATGACGAGTTTTCTCGTTTCCCGCAAAGAATGTGTTAATAATACTTTTAGGTAGGTACTAACCTAGGATCCCGATGCAACAAACCTTACGTCGCGCGTCGTCGAGTACACAGAACAAAACTAATTTGTAGTGAGAATAGACATTTTTGGTAAGCCTTACAAAATGTTGATCTGCCGGTGCATTTCTTGGAGGGTGCCGCGGAGTCACGCAAATAAATTTTTGCATGACAGGTTTTATTAAATTATTTCACCATTGTCGCTTACTTATTATCGTCTCTTAATATAGGGTTATTTTGATATTCAATCGTAAAATATCAATGGTTTCGTTGCTTGTGTGGCACGTAGCGCCGTCTTGTTGAAAGTAAACGTTGTCCAGATCAATACCATCCAATCCGGCCATAAAAAATCATTAATCATCTCTCGATAGCGCAATCCATTCACCGTAACTGTTGCTCCAGCCTCATTTTCGAAAAAGTAAGGTCTAATGACCGGATCATAAACCGCACTAAACGCACACGTTGAGGATAGAGAGGCTTTTCAACAATAACTCTTGGGTTTTCCGAGCCCCAGATGCGACTATTTTGCTTGTTGACGAAGCCACCGAGGTGGAAATGGGCTTCATCACTCAAGATGATTTGCATTTGATTCACTCAAGTGAATTTTAATAATTTCAATGCGTTGTTGAAGCGTGTATCGTTCCATTTTTATGAATGGCGTAGTTTCTACTTATCAAATGTCAAAAAATTACAGATTCAAAAGTAACATCTACCGAAATAGCGGGCTATTCAAAATAACACATCTTATTGGAAAACCCTGTATATGTGTGTACTCACTACTTTTGGCATTCATAAGTAATATAATTTGATATGGGTTCGCGATTCTCAGTTTCTCACAAAAAACGTGTTGTGTTTTTCCTTTTTTGTAGGAATTTTCCGATGTTTGAAAAGCCTTGGTTAGAATATTATTTGACGCCAGCCGAAAATATTCCAGTAAATCCAGTAATACGTATTTAGTTCAGTGTGCTTCGGGACATCGCCGAGAGGTGTCGACTGTCGCGCTTACGAAAATAACTAAAAAATACACATTATATATATCACGTAGTTATAATCATAAAACAGTGAAAATCTAGTGTTTGAAATAATATGAATAGTGGTTAATATACAAGAGGTATTGAAATATTTGTGTTTTTTTTAACTATATGATTAGTTGTAAAGTGAATAGTAGGTTGTTAGTAGCTAAGTGGACGAATGCGTTGAGTCCTCTGCTAATCCTCTAGCAAAGGTAACATTTTACTCCAATAAGGTACCTTAATTTACAAGACGCATTTAAATACTGTTTTTATTTGTTTATTTAACATCAACGGTATAAATATACCATACACAATAATTCATGTCGCAGAATAAGAATTAACTGTGGCATTTGATCATAAAATGACAACAGAAAGTATAAAATTAATACAAGCTCTAGACGAAGATACATGTACGTACAAAATATTATCAACAAGTATGAGTAGACTTACGTTATATTACTAATGATTTAGAAGATATGATAGTATATAGTATAGTTTTTTTAACAATAGGGTTAATAGTTGATAGTAGATTGTTAGTAGCCAAGTGGACGAGTGCGTTGGGTCCTCTTCTAGCTAAGTCCTCTTGCAAAGCAATATTTTCCGCCTATAATAATGGTAATTATAAAGGATTTTATAAATTGTCTTAGAAGCAATAATTATTAGCCTGAAACACTCATCCACATTGTAAAATCTCCTTATAAAAGATACATGACGCCAACGGGACATGAACCCGTGTCCTTTCGATTTCCCGTTGTCCCGTTGGCGTCATGTATCTTTTATCAGGAGATTTTACAATGTGGATGAGTGTTTCAGGCTAATAATTATTGCTTATAAGACAATTTATAAAATCCTAAATAGATCTCGGCTTTAAATCCCGGCGCGAGCAAGTAATTTTTATTTGATTAATTTGTGTTATTTCACAAATTACTTTTCGTTTTTATATAAAAAATAATAATAAAAAAGTCTAACTTTGACCGAGTGAAATTTTTAGCGGTTTTTTTATTTTTGTAGTTTCATTTCAAACTAATATACCGAGAGACTTAAGTAAACCTTTAAACGTAAAGTGATATTGATTTTTTTCTCTCTCTAAATCTGTTTATGTTATATTTTAAATTAAATATCCCTGTCGAAGACTTAAAATACAATTTCTTACTAAATACTCTAAAAATACATACATTAGAAGATAGACGTAAAATAAACGATTTAACGTTCTTATTCAAAATACTTAACTCTAAATTCGACTGTTGTGAACTCCTGCAACTTATAAACATACATACACCCACAGTAACAACACGACAAAATACAATATTCTACAGCAGCACACATAAGCGTAACTACATTGCCCACTCTCCGATACAACGACTTCACACCATGGGAAATCATTACTTGGGTGATGTTGACATATTCAATACCAACTTGGCAAGTTTTGTGGATCATTTAAAACATTTATTTCAACAATACTCCTAAACACATCATGTAAACCAACAAATAGGTGTAATTTTCTGTTTTTGTTTCTTGTGTTTGTATGACTTGTTGCATAGCTTTTAACAAATGTAATTTTATTCTTATTTTTTATGTTTGAAAGTATTTGTCAAATTAAAATTATACTACCAACCATGGAAAAGCCCTCTGGGCGTTAAATAAATAAAAAAAAATTAAAAAAATTTCTCACCATAATAGAAAGGGAGATAGAACAAGTTTTATGAGGACGTATCATTGGATGATAGATTCTGCACGATGTGGCCTGATTGGAAGGCGATATCATACGTAGTAATGCAAAATCATGTGTTTTTAATTTGAAAATTTGGTCGCCTAGAAATGTTTCAGATGCTTTAATTAAATTTTGCGAGTAGAATACATCTTGACCGTTGAAATAATTGAGAATTTTTTATATAAGTCTTTTTATAAGTCCAGAAAAAAATAATGTATAGGCCTATGAAAACTGCTTTAAAGTTCAAAATCTCCTGCTTACGAACCCATTTTCGGTTATGTTTTTATTGTATAATGTGGCAAATTAAGTTATTTATAAAATGATCGGAAAAAAATTATGCCTGAACATCCACAAAATAAAATAAAAGGCACTTTTTGGCCATGTTTTATTCATCCATAAATCAAAACAGGCGGATGGTGTTAAGCGGGAATTTAAACCTTATCGCCATCTACGTAAGATGTGTTATTGATAGCGGCTCGATTTAAAATATTACACGAAGTTGTGCATCGCCTTAAGATTGTATGTGCTGTGCTGGGCTTCCGACAGTGATGTACTTATAAAAGCGTCACTGAGAAATAGCCTTTTGTCTAGCTTACGCCTAATTAATTTCTATTAGCGAGAAATGGAAAACAAGTTCCAACGTTAATCGAAATAGAATATTAAAAGATATTTGCAGTTATACTACAAGTTTTACACTGTGTTATGCAATTGACAATGTTAAAATTATGAACGTTTTTAAAATCTCTTACCAGCTTGAATTTTTTTTTAAATTGGCTAACTTTGATTGAGTGAAATTTTTACCGGTTTTCTTTTTTTGTAGTTTCATTTCAAACTAATATACCGAGAGACTTTAGTAAACTTTTAAACGTAAAGTGATAGTGATTTTTTCTCTCTTTCTAAATCTGTTTATGTTATATATTATGTCTCACCATAATAGAAAGGGAGATATAACAAGTTTTATGAGGACGTATCATTGGGTGATAGATTCTGCACCGCGTGGCCTGATTGGTTTGTAGTTTACATTAAAAATGATATTTTATTCAATTTCACTGGAATATTCTTTCGTCTTATTACGTTACAAATATGCTGTGCTGTGTAAGGTAACGTATCCGTGTTACTACTGAGTTTGTAATTTTTTATGGTTTGTATACCGAGCTAATTGTAGCTAATTTTTATGGTATAAACAGTCAGAGTCGACCGCGGCACTCAACTGATTAACCCCTCCAGTAGAATCAATTTGTTCGTAAAATCGTTGTCTCCCTTACTGTCATAATATGATCTAAATAGTGTTAGAAAGAAAAAACAATACACTTTATATTCAAATCTAAAAGTTAAATACAGAAAAAATAAAATTTGTACCTCTAGGAAGCCGAAGATTCCGACCGCAATTTGAGAAAAATGTACGAAACTTTGTGATTTTTTCATAAATTTATTTTCATATGGAACGAAAAAAAAGTAACGTGACGGTAATAATAATGATTGGATTATTTGTATAGCGCCGTTCTCGTGAGAAAATCACATCAAGGGCGCTTAATAACTTAGTTTATACAGTATAATGTATTCCTATGACTCATAACTTATTACTTCTGGCTTATAACTAAGCTTAATAACTAGTGACTTATAACTAGTGGCTTATAACCAAGATTAGTAATTATTTATTGTTTTTGTGTTTAATCCGTAGAACTCCATTTATTTATTGTGTAAAATTTAGTTAAAATCTAATTTAATAATATAATTTTTAAGTTCTGCAAGTATTTTTTGGTTTTTGTTATTGTTACAGCTGTTTCGGCTTTCAAGGCCACATCTGTAACAATAGCAAAAACCAAAAAAATACTTGCAGAATTTCATAATTATATTATTGAATTTGAAAAAAAAAATTAGTAATGTTTATAATACATTTGTCGGATAAAATGTGTTATATCCGTAATTTTTGTTCAGTGTTTAAACGAAAAAACGTAAGGTGTGCAATTTTTTAAACTTTTTTATGTTTACTTTCAAAATTATACTATTTAGAAAATTATATGTTTATTTTATAAATTTGAAAGCTTACAAAATTAATTTTTATTTTTCGGATACGTTCAGACATATTCCGTTTTTTTGGATTTTATTGCAAAGCGGAAATACGCTCGATTTCTCAAATGACAGTTTCTTTAAGAAATATATATTTTTTTTTATTACAAGTAAATTATTTAACATTACAAATGATGACAATATGCAGACTTATAAATAATTTTTTTTTCGTTGAGCTCCAGGAACTCGTATTTATGGGAGTTTATATAATGGTAAAATGCCCGCGGGGTTAAATACTGTTAACGAAAGCACGGAGCGGAATAGATTAACTAAATGAGGGTCTTGTTAAACGTAGGTACCATGATACTGATTGACCTATATACTTCAAGGTTATATTATCTCAGCGAACATGTTTTTTCTCAGATGTAATGTATTGATTAACTCGCCCAGACACGTGAAAAAGCACAAGATGTTATGTTGGCAAATCTAGTTAGTTACATATATTTAGTAAGTAAATAATAAATCACGAAATCTGCTTGTCGAAATTAATTCTAAAAGTTTAAACAAAACTGTTAATCACATATTTTCACAATCAGTTCCAATTTTCATATGACACTTGAATTCAAAACAAATACGAATTCGTTGAATCACTGTTACAATGACAAAAAGACATGACCGACATCAGTATGTTTGATAAAATTATAAATGATACAGTGTGTCCCGGGGTTTAGTGCACTAACTTCGGGAGGTGATTCCTCATGATGGTATGATGGTAGAAGTAAAAAAATACTGTTTTTCGATATTCCTTTGCTTTTATTTTAATACAAAAATATTTTTCCATACACACAGTTCAACTTACCTGATAACTACCCTAAAATGTTGAAATTTTGAAAAAAGTTTTGAATCTGTTTGAATTGTACAGGGTTTTCCAATAAGAGGTGTTATTTTGATATTCAATCGTAAAAGATCAATGGTTTCGTTGCTTGTGTGGCATCTAGCGCCGTCTTGTTGAAAGTAAAAGTTGTACAGATCAATACCATCCAAATCCGGCCATAAAAAATCATTAATCATCTCTCGATAGCGCAATCCATTCACCGTAACTGTTGCTCGAGCCTCATTTTCGAAAAAGTAAGGTCCAATGACTCCGCCGGACCATAAACCGTACCAAACAGTCACACGTTGAGGATAGAGAGGCTTTTCAACAATAACTCTTGGGTTTTCCGAGCCCCAGATGCGACAATTTTGCTTGTTGACGAAGCCACCGAGGTGGAAATGGGCCTCATCACTCAAGATGATTTGCATTTGATTCACTCAAGTGAATTTTAATAATTTCAATGCGTTGTTGAGTAGTGTATCGTTCCATTTTTATTAATGGCGTAGTTTCTACTTGTCAAATGTCAACAAATGACAGCTTCAAAAGTAACATCTACCGAAATAGCGGGCTATTCAAAATAACACATCTTATAGGAAAACCATGTAGTATCAAGGCAATTCAGTAAAACATTCTTAAATTTTTTTATTAAGTATCGTGAGGACAAAATCGATTTCTTTCCGTTTATTCAGATCTGGTCCCAAACACGGCTAAAGTCATTTCAATCAATATTTCTTCGATTGTGGTTTTTCACCATTGCGAAAAATTATATTTTGCAGGCTACCGGTTTACTTAAAATTATGACGCGAAATGCTATTTTCCTTTTTGGTTTTCCGTGTTGAAATTAATCCGTATTGTTTCGTGCGTACAATCGTCAGTATCGCGAAAATTCCGACCACTTAAAAAAGATGGGCATCTTGCGTTGATTTTAAATTTACGAATGCGGTTTTTTTGTAATTGTAGATATTATTAATTTTATTTGATATTATGGAAACAAACATCACACGAGTTACACTGATGAAACAATTTACAGGAATTAGATATTTTATGTTGGGTGCCTATGATATGTTTCCTTGTAATGTTTGGTAAGTTATATGTCTATTCCTTAATAACTAGGTGACGTGTGTAGTTTATGTGTGTGTGTGTGTGTGTGTAGTATATGTTTGTGTGTAGTATATGTGTGTAAGTAGTATATGTGTGTGGGTACTATATGTGTGTGTCTAGTATATGTGTGTGTGTAGTATATGTGTGTGTCTAGTATATGTATGTGTGTAGTATATGTGTGTGTGTAGTATATATGTTTGTATGTTATGTGGTTTTTGTGTGTGTGTAGTTTTGTGTGTGTGTGTGTGTGTGTGTGTGTAGTATGTATGTGTGATGTGATTTTAAATAATTTATTTGTATGTAGAATTCATTTATGAATTTACTATGACAGATTTTTTTTATTTATTTTAAAATATATTTCTTTTATATAAAAACATAAATATGTTAAACTAAAAAACAACTAATTACAATAAAAAAATAGTTTTCTTTTTAACGTAACTACCCAATTCAATAGAGAAAAACGTGTGTGTGTGTAGTATATGTGTGTGTTCCGCATATATGTGTGCGTGTGTAGTATATATGTATATGTGTAGTATATGTGTGTGTGTGTAGTATATGTGCACCGCGAAACTTTGAGAAATGAAAAACTTGGCAAAAAATGCTGGTATTTTTCTTTCAGTGGTGCCCAAATAAAAACGTTTTGATAAATGTCTACTTTTTTGCGATTTACGAAATGTTCGTATAAACACTCCTTTATAATTATTAATCTTTTTCCGCGCTCAGTCAGTTGTTCTATAATTAAGGTAGTTTGATAGATTCGTTAGGTGTGAATGCTGTCTTTGTTCTACCGGTATTTCAATGGACACGATATTTCGGCTCCGGTTTCGCTAGTTTTTAACTTCAACAGCTCGGCTGTTTCCTCCCTCCGACAACATGGGTCTCTTCAAAACCCATCTCCACCCATTTCTCTCCTCATGAATAAACTCTACTCAGCCTTCCCTGAAATGACATAAGCCCCCGAGGGAAATTATTAAAAAAAAAAAAAATCTAGTTTTCTTCACTAGATTAAAAATTATAAAATGGTTGCATGTTTCCCATTATCGATAAAACAATTAATATTCACCAACGTTATCAGGTGATACAAAACCGCAATATATTAGGTTTGAGACTTTCACAATAATATAATATAACCAAGGCTGATTATTAATATTAATTGTTGACGTCACTTGGTTACAGTTCAGAACTGGGAGTGCGACGGTATTTGAAGTGTCACGTGATTAAGTCAGTGCCATCGAGCAGCTTACTTGTTGTTACATCTGATTTGTATGTTGTTTTACGGCAAGCGTAACAGTTTCTATAATAATTATTTGTTTATCCCATACGCGTTCCTACACCATTCATCTGATAACGATGAAAATTTTGAAGTTTTCTTTTTAAGGTGATGCCATACGTAGTAATGCAAAATCATGTGTTTTTGTTTTGAAAATTTGGTCGCCTAGAAATATTTCAGATGCTTGAATTAAATACTGCGAGTAGAATACATTTTGGCCTTTGAAATAATCGAGTATTTTTTAGATAAGTCTTTTTATAAGCCCAGAAAAAATAATGTAAAGGCCTATGAAAACTGCTTTAAAGTTCAAAATCTCCTACTTACGAACCCATTTTCGGTTATCATTTTATTGTATAATGTGACAAATTAAGTTTTTTATAAAATGATCGAAAAAAATTTAATATTTATGCCTGAAAATCCACAAAATAAAATAAAAGGCACTTTTTGGCCATGTTTTTTTCTTGCATAAATCATAACAGGCGGATGGTGTTAAGCGGGAATTTAAACCTTATCGCCATCTACGTAAGGGTTGTTATTGATCGGCTCAATTCAAAATATTACACGACGTAGTGCATCGCCTTAAAGTGGATTTCTTTAAGTGAATTGAAAAATAATGTAACATTAAAAAATATATATATATTTTATGACAAAAAATAGTGACAGAAATATAGTAATTATTTCACGTAATTTTAATTAATTTTAAACATAAAATGTACCACGAAAATAAAGCTAGGCTTGTGTGTGTGAGGGGTGTGTAATTTCGTTCGTTATTTTTTATGTAATACGCCAAAGTATTCAGTTTACATTTTCAGTGTGTTTTTTGACGTGAAGTTTAAAATCTTTGTCGTTATTTATACTTCGGATAATTTCATTGAATTCAATAAATTTACTCCAACATATTTATAGTTGAATTGCCCCATTGTTTTTTTTTACATTTTGGAGTTGGGAGTATTGACGTTTGTCTGAGTAATCTATTGTTTTTAAAAGGTGAATTTTTATTTACAATATTATCTATTATATTTGTAATGTTGCATGATGGAAGTATAATATATTTAGTTTTTTGACTTTAAATTCTTTTCTATTTGTACTATTTATCTTATAGTGCCATAATGTATTAGTGATTGGCAGAAAGCAAAGTATGTCATTCTAAGTAAATCTTTATTTAGTATATGTCTGTTAGTTTCCTCACTCTGTATTTGAGAATGTTTGTGTATGGACCATTTTAGGCATTGGTCTACTGTAATGCCTAGGTATTTTATTTTGGTTTTGCTTTCTATTACTAAAGACAAGTTATTGCAGTTATGTTGTTGTGTATTTGTCCTAGAGTGGATTCTAATTATTTTTTTAGGTGTTTCTTGTTTTTTACGCAATATATAATATAATAGTTTTTTTTTCGAATTTAGTGTTACAAAATTTATATCAAACAATTTTTTTTAGTTTGTTCATAACTGCGTTAACTATGTTGTTTTCTTTCGTCCAAGTATCAGCTTTTATTTGTAATACTGTGTCATCAGCGTATGAAATAATTTTGTCATATTTAGAGACATTAAATATATTATAAATAACAGAGGGTTTAAAACTGTACCTTGAATTTAAAGGTATAAAATGTCTAGGACGCCTGCGAAAAACACGAATTACGTCATTATTTGTGATAAAATGAGACTTAAGTGATGAACGAACGCCGGGTACACTTAGCTAGTTACTAATAAAAACGGCGCTATATAAATTATCAAATATTAGGAGAACACGGTTCAGTGACGCGTGCCACATAAAAACATCACTGAACTCAAAACTTTCCCGAAATTCAAAGTGATAATTATTATTCGCCATATTTTGATTTAATGTTTACCATTCGTACGTAAAGGTTCACGGTTGCAGTGGTATAAGTCAAATTTAGCATTAAGACACATTATGCTATATTATGCGCGCATAATTTGTGCGTGTTATATTCGAATTATATGTTGGACACACTACGCTATAATCTTCCTCAGGAGAGGGGCCAGATCAATTGGGGAACTGCCGCGGAATATCATTTCTTTGTATGGGATCTGTCATTTTGACAGATGACAGCCGCATAATTACGACAATCTGTAAATTGTTGACTCCTTCTTCTGCCATAGGTAGGAGAGGGGTCGCATAATTTACAAATATAGCCTGGCTAGCAGATTAAAATGCATGCCACGCCCACACTTACGCATAATCTTTTTAGGTGTGACAGGTCTGTATGGGATGTTGTATGGAGAGCAATACGGCGTTATATAAAACGCTTTGATCTTATAGCGTAATCTGTCACCCACTTTAGCGAAATGAAAGTTGCAATGCAAAGAAATTTTGAAGTGAAACTTCTTTACGCGCATTATGCAATTTCGAGGACCGGAGTAAAACCAACTCATGACCGTCATGAAAAACCGTGATCATTTCGCTATAGGAGCCTAGCCAATATTATATACCTACTTTAGGTCACTCTCCAAACACAGCTTCGCGGTCTAGAGGCAGAGCGCCCGATTTTCGTCGTGAAGAACCGAGGTTCGATCCCCGCTTTAACTATTTTTTTTTTGTGATTTTTTTAATAATATTTTTTTTTAAAGTGATAATATGCTCTCGTGCTGCGACTTTTAGATATTTTGACTATATGATATTTTGGTCGAATACGTAATAACCGCGGTCTAGAGGCAGAGCGTTCGACACTCGTTATGCAGGACCCGGGTTCGAATCCCATATTTTTATAACTTTTAATTTTTTTTATCATATGCTACTTATAAATATGTCAATAGACAGAAAAAAAGAGAGAATGAAATGAAAAGAGAGAGAGAAGAATAATAAAAGTTTCACTTCCGTCGTGCGTAGGCTTGCCACACACTGTATTTATTTTAAATACCTCTCTATTTGAATATCACTTTTGTTTTCTGCTTAATTAGAGTAATACACACGTAGTATTGTGTGTATTGGTGCATGTAAATACACTTCAGACAGCAATGTCCTTGAAAAGCATCACTGAGACATTTTTTTTCTGAAGTTGTATAATAAGTTTTAAAACATGCTGTATGTTAAAAATGCATCTGCGTGAGTAATGTGTTCGGATACTTCGATCAATCCGTGAAGTTATCGCAAAAAGATAATTTCACAGCTGTAGTTAGGTTAGCTTACTAAGATGTGTTTTTATATATCCTTAGCTATTTTAAAGGCTGCATCTGGTACTATCCCTGGTAAAACCTTTTATCCCACCTTTCTGGAATGCAGGATATGAACAGCCTTACCAACCGACACACCGGAAATTACTTCGATAATAATCTATATTTTAAGCTTTTAATATATATTAGCTGTGTACCCATCGTTGCTTGACTTTTCTATAATATCTATAAATATAACATGCATGTATTATATATATATAAACCTTCCGGAAAAAAAATCCTAAATGATAGTGAAGACCATATCAAAATACGTTGCGTAGTTTAGAAGAACTAAGCGCACAAACAGATAGACTTGGATAGCGACTTTGTTTTAAACTATTTAGATATATGTAAAGAGGACTGTGCTGGTGTGGGTTTTGTTTTTAAAATAAATATCATGTTTTATTCCGAGATTGACCATAAAACAAGACGAAGGTCACTGTTTACATGTTAAAAACCACCACTATCCACTTTTCGCATTCTTTAAAGCAGAAATTTTGGTACTTCTTGATACAATTTCTTACACTTGACGTTGAAGAACAAAAATTCTGTCTGTATTTGATTTCTAAAAACTCTCTTCAACGTCCAGGCAACGTCGGGACTTAAATGTAGTAGTCTGTAATGTCTGTGATTACTAGTGAGTTTTAATTACCACTTGGTATAAAATATACTTGAGTACCGGAATCTTCAATAAAGTTTGATTTGTTCAAGATTACAAGTTCATTTTAGACTGGCACCACTTTGTTCCAATCCTCAAAAATACGGTCATTTTTGCATTTTGCGTTTAGCTGCTAACTTCACGTTTCTTCAGACGACATTGACGATGTCATTGACCCGGTCTGCTTTGAATTGCTTCGAAATTTGGCCAATTTGAGATTATGCGTTCCGTATTTGCTTTGGTAAATCGATACTTCGATTTAAAATATTCCTCTGATAGTGCTGCCAATGGGTATTACTGCTTTTTTTTAAATTTTCATTGCGCGACCGATCGATATTTGTGGAATCAAACTGATTTTTAACAAAGTCCGCGATCTCCGTCTTAATACCATGGTAATAAGTCCCTAATCCTGGTGGTCGCACGGTTTAAAAACCTGTCAGCCACTAATACTGCAGTATTACGGCTGGTATACGCAGTACGCATGCGTGTGATTATGTGTAAGGTTTTCTAATAACCTGTTTTAATAACCCTCCGTATTATCTATTATGAGTAAGACGGTTTGAGTCTATGAGTTATTCTGCCGGAGCATAGAAATACAAATGAGCTCCCTGCCTATCAATCGGCTACACTTCGGGTGCAGTCGGAACTATTCGGGACTCGACAGTGCAAGCACTGCCATCTATGACTAACTCTCAAAAGTATCTTAAATAGATATCAATAACTGCACCAAATATAAACAGTTCATAGTCTATAATGTATTATATCAGTTTTGATTCAATCCTCTGCAAGCTAAGTCGTCCATTATTGTACAAGCAACAATCTCAGCGGTAATGATAGGATTAGGGAGAGTTGAAAAATTGTTAGGTTATTTGTAAGCTGGGAATCTGTTGAACGTTTGACTGACTGATATACAGTATAACGTGTATTTTTGTTATTTGTTTTTGGGGTATAACATGTAACATTGTATTTTTAACGTATATATATATATTAATACTAGGGTATTATAGACTAAACGTTGCCACAAAACTTAGGAAATTGAGTTGACGTTGCATTGTGTTTATCCTAGTATATCTGCTACAGCAAAATATAGACCACATCCCTCTGCTCTGAATTATTTCCATTCGTTTAAGTTCTGATTTATTGCAGTAATCCAGGTGGGATGCTACAGTGGTGTTGTAGACCAATTTCTTTGTTTTAAAGTCTATTACTAGGGTATTATAGACTAAACGTTGCCACACACTTAGAAAATTGAGTTGACGTTGCATTGTGTTTATCCTAGTATATCTGCTACAGCAAAATGTAGATCTCATGCCTCTGTTCTGAATTATTTCCATTCTTTTAAGTTGTGTTTTATTGCAGTGATTCTACAGTGGTGTTGTATACTAATTACCCTGTTTTAAAGTCTAATACTAATAGATTAAACGTTGTCACACACTTGATGGTTGAGTTGGGGTTACATTGTATTCATCCTAGTATATCTGCTACAGCACAATATAGACCTTTTGCCCCTGTTCTGAATTATTTCCATTCTTTTGGGTTTTATTGCAGTAATTCAAGTGGGATGCTACAGTGGTGTTATAGATTAATTTCCTTGTTTTAAAGACTAATTTTAAATGTTAAGTTTTAATTTTTTATCCATTATTTATAATATAAAAATAAAATAATGCAGAAGCATTTAATTTCTTCTACGTCTTCAATATTTTGACTGTCTATATGTTTAAGGTAATAACTTTATTTAGATTTTTTACATAACACCATGAATTTAATTTCAGTTTATTTATATTTAACCACTTGGATATTTCATGAAGTTCAATTTAGTTAAAACACGTTGCTTCTTCAATATTATTGTTCTTTTCTGTAAAAATGTGAATTAAATTTAATTTTGGGACATTATGTCACTATTCCTCTGAATCCACCGTTTGTGGTTTGAATTTGCTCAATACGTTTGACGTCAGTCGATGTTTGTTTGGTCATAAATCAAAGAAAAAATAAAATACCTGCATCAGCGGATTTTTCTCTTCTTCCAGTTGATTAAAGTGTTTAGTTTTTAAAGCATCGTTATTTTTTCGATAGTAAGCTTATATTTCTGTTTATTCTCTTTCTCTGTGCGGTCGTCCAATTTTAAAACAAAAAATGTTATTTTTTCTGAAATGCTTTTGTGTTTGTGTTTGCAACTTACATACTTAGTCAAAATCTATTTTCTGCGACCGTTACCACAAACATTACTTCAAACAATATCATAAAACATTAGCGAGCATTCGAAATAGGGGCATTCCCGTTAAAATTTTTGTTCGAAAGTGCTATGATTGTGTTTTCCATGGCCGATGGAAAAAATCTCAGATTATTTCATTTTTAGACTGTCAGTCACGGAGCATAAGGCGGGCCACAGATAGCTGCGCACGGCTACGTTTCACACGTGGCTTTAGCTTCGTTTACTATGAACTGCCATACATATCCACACATCGCGAACCACGCGCACGCTACGCACGGCTGCGTGAGTAAGTGATGTTAGAGGCACACGCGTGGGCTGCAACGGGTGCGCCGGCCGAGCAAGGCTTGCGGGGCCCACGTCAGGCACGTTTCTCCCCCCTCACACCGCTCACGATTTGACCGCTGAGATGAAAAAAAATTCGTGTCCATCGTGGCCGTGGACTTCGTGCGCAGCTGTCTGTAGCTCGCTTAAATCGCACGACGACGTCTTGAAATCTACGTAATTATTTACGTAGACATAACCAAGTGTGCGGTGTACGATACGGAACTTAAAATCGCATGACTTTTTGAGGTTATTTGCACTGAGCGAGTTTCATAATTAGGTATAAGTTTAATATTATTTAATTATTTCATATGAATTCACAACTCCGTAGTGAATACACTTTGGTTTTTATATGAATACGTTCCTCAAAACATATTTAGCTTTCCGTAATCCACACTATTAATTTGAATTTACCTTAATTTAATCAAAAATCATAATTTATTGTAAACTATGTAACACAACTGTATTACTTGTTAACTACTTTTGTAAAAGCCCATTAGGGCGTAAATAAATACATAAATAAATAAATAAATAAATAGAAAATAAATAATATTGTCATAGATGGTTATTTCTCGCTCACATTTGAATTATTTCATATGAACGTATTACTAAAATCTCAAAATGTTTCTAGAGGGATCCCCACTGATGTAAGTTATTCACATTTAAGATTTATAAAAACAAGACTTTTCCAATAAAATATTATATGTAAAACGGTTTTAAAATTTTATAAAACGTTTTATAAATATCTACAAAATTTATTTTTTGATGTAGTAAGATTTCAATACAAGATTTTATTTCTCTAGACGATTAATTAGTAACCTCGATTCTCTAGAAACATTTGAGATTTTGGTAGTACGTTCATCAGAAATAATTAAGAAAAACCCCACGGACACATCGATTTTCTAGGCCTGCTAGGGCAAAATCGACCGTAGGTCCTTCCATTTCCCCGGGCCGCGCGCCAAATATTGTTTTACACGACTTCATCACTTACGTCCCCGCATTCCCAATTTCTACCGATTTATAACAAGTTTCTCGCTTATATTTTTTAAGTAACTAAAAAAATCAATGTTATTTTTGCAGATGATATCTGTAAATTTGTTATGCCGAAACCTTAATTATATAAAATTCCTTCGATAGAAAAAAATCGCAAAGTAAGCTCCGAAAATTATTAACAACTCGTTTTGTTCTGTTATTTAGTATATTATAGACATGGAAAATTTCCCCGTGTATTTTTAAATGCAGCTAAAGCATTTTTCGAGAGATTTTCGCTGTATTTCAAACGAATCGTGTTTTATTAAATATTTTCACCTCTTTTGCTTAATTGTTATTCTTTTTTTTCATATAAGCGCGCTCCCTCTAACATTCGTATTTAGATATCTCTCTTTGAAACCGTCTTTTAACGCTTACTACGGGAGATTTAGAGATTTGATAGGACAAATTAAACCGTAGTTGTGTCCAATACACGAGAGCCGCGCGTTGCATATTTTGTGCACGGCTGCTTCACTTACGCCGTTAAGATTCTGACGTTTTTCTTCTTTAGTCTATTAAGGCGATGCCATACGTAGTAATGCAAAATCATATGATTTTGGTTTGAAAATTTGGTCGCCTAGAAATGTTTCAGATGCTTTAATTAAATACTGCGAGTAGAATACATCTAGGCCTTTGAAATAATAGAGTATTTTTTAGATAAGGCTTTTTATAAGCCCAGAAAAAATAATGTAAAGGCCTATGAAAACTGCTTTAAATTTCAAAATCTCCTACTTACGAGCCCATTTTCGGTTATGATCTTGTTGAATAATGTTGCAAATAAAGTTATTTATAAAATGAGCGAATTTTTTTTTATGTTTATGCCTGAACATTCATAAAATAAAATAAAAGGCACTTTTTGGCCATGTTTTTTTCTTGCATAAATCAAAACAGGCGGATGGTGTTAAGCGGGAATTTAAACCTTACCGCCATCTAATTAAGGGTTGTTATCAGAGATGTGCAAAATGGGTACCCAAAACCATTTGAAATGCAAAATGGAAATGGGTCAAAACTTTTCCATTTGAAAATGCAAAATGGTTTTTAGAAAAGCATTTCAAATGCAAAATGCAAAATACCTTTTTTAAAAATGCATTGAAAATGCAAAATGGTTTCTCAGGTCAAACAATTAAAATAATTATAGAATTTTTAAACAATTTTGTCATTTAACCTCTTAAGGACCACGCCCGAGTATACTCGGGCGGCTCTTATGTGCCAGAATTCGGAATTCATACTAAAGAAAATTTTTAATCATTTTTATCAACACAACAACAACACACGGTGAGCACATCAAATATTCGCTCTATACAAATTAATAGAAAACCAGTGAATTTATATACTCAAAAGCAGCGAAAAGTATATTAAAACGTGGCTTCAATTGCCCAAAAGTGTAACTGGTCTTACATCTTTAAAAAGAGTGATTTTAAAGTGTCAAAAGTGAAAACAAAATAATAATTAAAAGTGACTCAGTGCAAATATCTGGAAGATTATTATTGCTACCTGCCTTGTCAAACTTACTGTCTCGCAGTGTATTGTAACTACATAAGTACTCATAGACATATTACATAGGTACTCGGAGTAAACCAACTTTTCAGGGGAGTGAAACCATTGCAGTTAAATAATTAAATAAAAATAATAACCTTTTTTCTACTTGCAATCCAATTTTTACCATAATGGATGTCGAATCATTTATAACAAATGTAGAAAATGCTGTGGCTGCATTTAATACCTGTTTAACGGATCCAGCAAATAAGTTCACGAAAGACTAAATAACAAAACTAACCCCAATTACAAGTCATTTCTTAATAGCTATTGGTAGATTGGCGCAAACGGTGTCTAATAAAACTGCTAGTCTAGAGGGTGAATTACGGGCTTATAAGGAAATCGGAATAAATATCCCAGCCCCACAAAACAACCTCGACATTTGCGAGGTAATTTCTGAAATTAATGAGCGTAGCGAAAGAGCTAAAAACATCATTCTTTGTAATATACCCGAAAGCACTGAAACGACTGCGGCCAACAAATTAATAGATGACAAAAACAAGGTAACGGTTTTAATCTCTGCTCTCGATGATACCGCAAACCGTGATATGCTACGTGTTTACCGCATTGGAAAACCAAGTGTTGAAAAACCAAGGTCCCTTAAAATAGAATTCAATAACTCCACAACATCCAGAACATTACTAAGTAAACGTCATCTTTTAAAAAACAACACAAGGATATACCCCGATGCTACAATTTTTCAACAAAAACATCTAAAAAATCTAAGAGAAGAACTGGAAAAACGAAAGACAAATGGCGAAAATGATATTACTATAAAATATGTAAACGGAAACCCTAAAATAGTGCAAACACCGCCAAAAAACGATGCAAACTCAAGATATACTACCAGAACGCGCGGGGACTACGCACCAAATTAAATGAACTACGTTCTACAATATCGCTACACCATTACGACGTATACGTGCTGACAGAAACTTGGCTCGACTCGGAAATAAAATCAACAGAACTCGGACTCAACAACTACAAAATTTTTCGCTGCGATAGAAACTCTAAATCCAGTTCCAAAACAAGGGGAGGCGGAGTACTAATTGCAATAAAGAAGAAATTGATGTCAAGAAAACTCAAAACAAAAAATAATACACTCGAACAACTATTTGTACAAATTGATACCACTGTAGAAAAGATAATAATTGCAACTTTATACACACCGCCACTATCTGATGCCGGAAACTATCGAAGCCACAGCGAAGACGTTGAAAATCTACTCTACAAATATCCTAACTCTAAAATTATTATTCTCGGGGATTACAACCTCCCTAACCTAAAATGGAAAACAAGTGATAGTGGTTTCATTGTTAATGAAAGTCAAAATGATCGTGCACGTGAGATTTTAGATATGACAAATTTTTTAAATGTTTTACAACATAACTTTATATACAACATAAATGATCGCTTACTAGATCTAGCAATATCAAATTATCCTAAATTGTTCATTGAGAAATGTAATGATCCTCTGTTACCTGTTGATAACCATCACCCCCCTCTTTATATTAAGTTAAATATATGTGGCGTCGAGCCGAAACCCGTTGAAAAAACTCTCAACTACAAAAAAGCAGATTTTGAATCTATAAATTCTCATCTTTCGCATGTTGACTGGTCTTTTTTGTCTGATGTTAATACTGACGATTCCTTAGAAAATCTATATTCAATATTCTCCACCACTATCAAATCATATGTACCACTATTTACTCCTAAAAAACATACATATCCAACTTACTTCTCATCAGAACTAATAGCCTCACTACAACAAAAAAAAATACTTCATAAAAAATTCAAAAAAACTCTGAAGAAAATCGACTATACAAATTTCAGTGAAAGTAGGAAAAAATGCAAAGATCTCTCTAAAATCTGTTATAAAACATATATAAATTCTATCGAGAACACAGCCTTAAACTCGAACAATCTCTGGAAATTTATTAAAAAAATAAACAACGACAGCACAGACTATCCTCCAGAAATGCACATGGACGACAAATACGCCAACAATACGCAAGACATTGTAAATCTTTTTTCTGACTTCTTTAAAAATGTTTATGATGATGAAACACTAGAAGAAAATATTCCTTCATACACATTAAAAAAAACCACACATTTAACAGACTGCTACATCACCGAAGAATCTTGCAAAAAAAATTAAATTCCTTAGACATAAACAAGTCTGCAGGCCCGGACACCATCCCGCCAATTTTCCTAAAACAGTGCTCCTCCGTATTGTCTAAACCACTAACCATTTTATGTAACCACCTACTATCCTCTGGATATTTTCCCGTCTACTGGAAATCCAGCTATATTATTCCAATATTTAAAAAAGGTGACGAGACTGACATTTCAAACTATCGACCAATATGCATACAATCTGTATTACCCAAAATCTTTGAATCTTTAGTTTTGGAAGAAATATATCCTACACTAACAAAATTAATAAATGACAAACAACATGGCTTCATTAGAGGTAGATCAACTACAACAAATTTACTACTGTTTCAAAACTATATATTGGAGTCTTTTTCTAAAAATAAACAAGTTGACTGTATATATACTGATTTTTCGAAAGCCTTTGATAAAGTGTCTCACAAAGTACTGATCCAAAAACTTCATGCTATAGGAATCAGAGCAAATATGTTAAGCTGGTTAAGTAGCTACATATCTGGTAGAACTTTACTTGTTAAAATAAAATCTTTTTTTATCTAAACCATTTTTGGCCACTAGTGGCGTACCGCAAGGTAGTCATCTTGGCCCAATTTTATTTATTGTTTTTATAAATGACATAGTCAACTGCTTTGAAAATGTCAATGTACTGCTATTCGCCGACGATATTAAATTATATAAAGAAATAACCTCATTAAACGACTGTCAAGTTCTTCAATCTAATATAGACATGCTAAATAAGTGGTGTTCACAAAACAATTTATATTTAAATGTAGAAAAATGCAAAATTTTGACCTTTTCCAGAAAAAAAACATCACAATTTTTTGGCTATTCAATAAATAAAACAAATTTAGAAAGAGTAAAGGAAATGCGAGATCTTGGCATAATAATGGATGAGAAACTAGACTTTACGGCCCACATTCAACAAACTGTGAATAAGGGTATGAAAACATTAGGTTTTATATTAAGAACAATTAAAAACTTTAAATCTTTACAAATCATAAAACTATTGTACATATCCCTTGTTAGAAGCCTGATAGAACATAACTCCATAGTTTGGTCACCCTTCTACAATGTACATATTCATAATGTTGAAAGAATTCAAAGAAAATTTCTACGCTTCGTCAATTTTAAACTTAACATCCCTTTAGAACACATAAATTACCAGTCATTATTGAATCATTTAAATATTCCGACATTAGAAAACAGAAGAAAAATAAACGACCTAACCTTTTTATTAAAATTATTGAACTCTAAATTCGATTGTTGTGAACTCCTGCATTTAATAAATCTACACATACCTACACGAACAACTAGGCAAATATCAACATTTTACATACACACATCTCATTCCAACTATAGTTTTCACTCTCCAATACAACGTTGAATGTATTTGACAATAATTTGAACTTGGCCAACTTTAAACGGAGTATGTGCGAACTATTTTTACATACTTTGTAAACTATTGTTATCAACTAATTTTATACCTTCTTATTAACATTATCGTTGATTTGGAGGATTTTGGCAAATTTTATATTTTTTGTCGCACTTATTTGCACTCTATCATACCTAATTTTTTAAACTCTTATATTTTATGTAACCTATATTTTGCTAAATCTGACATTTTTATATGTAATCTATATGTATTTTTTTAAATATAAAATGTATAACTAAAAAAATAAAGATGTACATTATTATATGTAAAAGCCCTATGGGCGTTTAAATGAAATAAAATAAAAATAAAATAAAAAATAAATAAAAAAAAATTTCACACTATGCACCACAACATCAATATTCAGTCCCATTTTGGGCCCGAAATGGCTTTTACATGATGATATATATTTTGAATTCATTGATTAAAAAAAGGGTGTTTTTTTTCCATTTTTAATTTTTAAATGATTACTGAAGGGGTTAATAATAGACATCAATGTAGAACAAACATATTACATGATGGTAAATCCAAAAACACCACGACTACAGATTATGAAACCACAAAAAAATTGCGCGGGACTAATGTTGCCAACGTAAAAACATAGAAACTGCTATCTAACATTTAATATTTCAGCGTCATGGCCCCATGTTCAGTATTTTTTGAAATGGTATCACTTAATTGCCAGGGCTCCTACCAGGGGGCAACTTGACAAATGTAAATTATCTCTCATAGCGAGGTTGAGGACCGACTGATATTTGGGGCTTATGAAAAAAAGATGAGTGGAGATAGTAGGAAAAATGTTGCAAAAAAGCATTTAAAATGGAAAATGCATTGAGAAAAGCATTTAAAATGCAAAATGGAAAATACCCATTTTGCATTTTGCATTTCCATTTGAAATGGATTTATTTGAAATAAAGCACATCTCTGGTTGTTATTGATAGCGGCTCAATTTAAAATATTACACGACGTGGTGCATCGCCTTAATTCTATTTTTGAAATTCTTAAATGGTACCTTTAGCGCGTGTACGAATTCCTAGTAGCCATAAATGGTAATGTACCTACTCCCAATTTCTGGTGAAATTGTTTAAGCGAATCTCGTAATTAAAAGTGGTTCTTCGAAATCGGTATCAGAAACACGGAAAAAATCCCAAAATTTCGAGGTCGTGAGTACGGTAACTCGAAATCTGTGTTTTCTCATTGATGCGGCATCTATAAACTTATCTCTAGCATCTCTTCCTGTTCAGAACTCATCTTGAAATTTTTTGACGCTTAAATAATTATTTACGTAGACTTCAAACGTCAAGTGTACGATGCGGAGATAGATCTCCACCACAGACCACCAAATAAAATGCGTTTGGCCACGCCCACCGCGCCCCAATCTTTCACAAAAGGAAGGAAACGGAATGTGGACGGAAACAATAATGTTTAAGGCGATGCACTACGTCGTGTAATATTTTGAATCGAGCCGCTATCAATAACACACCTTACGTAGATGGCGATAAGGTTTAAATTCCCGCTTAACACCATCCGCCTGTTTTGATTTATGCAAGAAAAAAACATGGCCAAAAAGTGCATTTTATTTTATTTTGTGGATGTTCAGGCATAAATATTTAATTTTTTTCCGATCATTTTATAAATAACTTAATTTGCCACATTATAAAATAAAATCATAACCGAAAATGGGCTCGTAAGTAGGAGATTTTGAACTTTAAAGCAGTTTTCATAGGCCTATACATTCTTTTTTTCTGGGCTTATAAAAAGACTTATCTAAAAAATACTCGATTATTTCAAAGGTAAAGATGTATTCTACTCGCAGTATTTAATTAAAGCATCTGAAACATTTCTAGGCGACCAAATTTTCAAACCAAAAACACATAATTTTTCATTACTACGTATGGCATCGCCTTAAGGCGATGCACTACTTCGTGTAATATTTTGAAAAGAGCCGGTATCAATAACACACCTTACGTAGATGGCGATTAGGCTTAAATTTCCGCTTCACACCATCCACATGTTTTGATTTATGCAAGAAAATAACATTTTTTTATGTTTTTATTTATTATTTAATAAATGTTTACATGTTACATTTTTTGACATTTTTTTAACTACCATACAAGGCTAATGCCCGTGTTGTGGTAGTTATACATGAAATAATAATAAAAATAACATAAGAGAACTAAAAAATACTATTTTATAGAAACATAAGTATGCAAGTATGAATCATGGATGAAATAATAATAAAAATAACATAAAAGAACTAAAAAATACTATTTTATAGAAACATAAGTATGCAAGTATGAATCATGGATGAAATAATAATAAAAATAACATAAAAGAACTAAAAAATACTATTTTATAGAAACATAAGTATGCAAGTATGAATCATGGATGAAATAATAATAAAAATATCATAAAAGAACTAAAAAATACTATTTTATAGAAAAATAAATGTGCAAGTATGAATAAGCATGGCCAAAAAGTGCCTTTTATTTTATTTTGTGGATGTTCAGGCACAAATATTAAAAAAAATTTCGATCATTTTATAAATAACTTAATTTGCCACATTATATAATAAAACCATAACCGAAAATGGGTTCCTAAGCAGGAGATTTTTAACTTTAAAGCAGTTTTCATAGGCCTATACATTTTTTTTTCTGGGCTTATAAAAAGACTTATCTAAAAAATACTAATTAATAATTATTTCAAGGCCAAGATGTATTCTACTCGCAGTATTAAATTAAAGCATCTGAAACATTTCTAGGCGACCAAATTTTCAAACCAAAAACACATGATTTTAAATTACTACGTAGTGCATCGCCTTAAGGTAAGATTTGTGGAAACGGTCGCTGGAGATGCCACAGAAAAATACCATCGGTGTGCACAAAATTTAAATAGCAATTTCAAATTCATATGGATAATTTTACGTCTTGTTCGTGGCCATCTTGAATATTCATATAGCACTATTACCTACTACTATCAATGTGGATTGTTTGCTATCCACATACAAAACGCACACTTCACCTCATCTGTCCCGATGGTGGATACTGTAGCTGTAATGTCTGAAATGTTGGCTACAGAAGGAGGAAAAGCAACACGCTATAACGACCCAAAAAATAATCTTTTTTTGGTCATTTGTTTTTGGGGTGTTATGCCGTGTCGCGCTAACTTCTTCTTTAGCCAACGTTTCGGACAGCATTGCAGTGTTCATCATCAGGGCAGATGTGTTATTTGAGGTTGTGGTGAAATGTGAGCTTATGTATGAGGATGTCAGGGCAGATGTGTTATTTGAGGTTGTGGTGAAATGTGAGCTTATGTATGAGGATGTCAGGGCAGATGTGTTATTTGAGGTTGTGGTGAAATGCGAGCTTATGTATGAGGATGTCAGGGCAGATGTGTTATTTGAGGTTGTGGTGAAATGCGAGCTTATGTATGAGGATGTCAGGGCAGATGTGTTATTTGAGGTTGTGGTGAAATGCGAGCTTATGTATGAGGATGTCAGGGCAGATGTGTTATTTGAGGTTGTGGTGAAATGCGAGCTTATGTATGAGGATGTCAGGGCAGATGTGTTATTTGAGGTTGTGGTGAAATGCGAGCTTATGTATGAGGATGTCAGGGCAGATGTGTTATTTGAGGTTGTGGTGAAATGTGAGCTTATGTATGAGGATGTCAGGGCAGATGTGTTATTTGAGGTTGTGGTGAAATGTGAGCTTATGTATGAGGATGTCAGGGCAGATGTGTTATTTGAGGTTGTGGTGAAATGTGAGCTTATGTATGAGGATGTCAGGGCAGATGTGTTATTTGAGGTTGTGGTGAAATGTGAGCTTATGTATGAGGATGTCAGGGCAGATGTGTTATTTGAGGTTGTGGTGAAATGTGAGCTTATGTATGAGGATGTCAGGGCAGATGTGTTATTTGAGGTTGTGGTGAAATGCGAGCTTATGTATGAGGATGTCAGGGCAGATGTGTTATTTGAGGTTGTGGTGAAATGCGAGCTTATGTATGAGGATGTCAGGGCAGATGTGTTATTTGAGGTTGTGGTGAAATGCGAGCTTATGTATGAGGATGTCAGGGCAGATGTGTTATTTGAGGTTGTGGTGAAATGCGAGCTTATGTATGAGGATGTCAGGGCAGATGTGTTATTTGAGGTTGTGGTGAAATGTGAGCTTATGTATGAGGATGTCAGGGCAGATGTGTTATTTGAGGTTGTGGTGAAATGTGAGCTTATGTATGAGGATGTCAGGGCAGATGTGTTATTTGAGGTTGTGGTGAAATGTGAGCTTATGTATGAGGATGTCAGGGCAGATGTGTTATTTGAGGTTGTGGTGAAATGTGAGCTTATGTATGAGGATGTCAGGGCAGATGTGTTATTTGAGGTTGTGGTGAAATGTGAGCTTATGTATGAGGATGTCAGGGCAGATGTGTTATTTGAGGTTGTGGTGAAATGTGAGCTTATGTATGAGGATGTCAGGGCAGATGTGTTATTTGAGGTTGTGGTGAAATGTGAGCTTATGTATGAGGATGTCAGGGCAGATGTGTTATTTGAGGTTGTGGTGAAATGTGAGCTTATGTATGAGGATGTCACCACAACCTCAAATAACACATCTGCCCTGATGATGGACACTGCAATGCTGTCCGAAACATTGGCTAAAGAAGGAGTTAGCGTGACACATAACACCCCAAAAACAAATAGCAAAAATACTTTTGGCCGTGAAAATCTTAAATCAAAAAATAATCGCTTTCATACTTTCATAATATTTTTTTACATTAGCCTTCACATTCCCTGGGGAAAATAATTTCCCTCAGGGCCAATGTCATCTTTCGGGATGCTGTGTGGAGGGTATTTTTAAGGAAAGGTAGGAGAGGAAGTTCTGAGAGTGAAAAAGAGGGGTGGGTAGAAATCTGGGGATCAGTTTGTCCAGGACGATTGATCTTGCCTTCCCGTTGCGGCGCAAGGCGATGGGCCAAGAGAGACGAGTTGGAGAGGTCAAAGGGTCTGGCACGCCACGCAGTTTGTTTTGTCGCCGGTTTGAGTGCCGTTAAGCGTCTTTGAGGTGTCGTTTTTACTAAATGATCCAATGTCATTTATTGGGCATGCTTATCATTCTGTCAAACGAGTATTATATGACAACATATTTTTTTTGTCAATAAATCAATATTCTTATCAACCTCTCCGACCCTCGTGAACATAATAAATATATTATACACGGTGTCCGCAAACTCGTAGTACAAGCGGGAAACCGGTGAATATTCACAAAAAACTCTTTTTTTCTTTCACATTTTTTTTCTATTTTTGCGTTACAAACTTTTGTAGCCGGGTCTAAGCTACGACGTATTTTGACAACAGCTAATATTAACACTCTGATGATCGTTTTTTCAAATTTGACTTAAAAATTTCCATCCTTGGACTTACTCTAAAAGTTATACCACAAAATCGACTCCAAATCTGATGTAGATTTATTTTCCCGCTTGTAATGCGAGTTTCCGGACTCCGTGTGTAAGTACTTCCTAAAAACACTCACTATTTAAATAACTCCAAATGTAATAATAGAGGGTTTTCCAATAAGAGGTGTTATTTTGATATTCAATCGTAAAAGATCAATGGTTTCGTTGCTTGTGTGGCACGTAGCGCCGTCTTGTTGAAAGTAAACGTTGTCCAGATCAATACCATCCAATTCCGGACATAAAAAATCATCATCTCTCGATAGCGCAATAAATTCACCGTAACTGTTGCTCCAGCCTCATTTTCGAAAAAGTAAGGTCCAATGACTCCCCCGGACTATAAACCGCACCAAACAGTCACACGTTGAGGATAGAGAGGCTTTTCAACAATAACTCTTGGGTTTTCCGAGCCCCAGATGCGACAATTTTGCTTGTTGACGAAGCCACCGAGGTGGAAATGGGCCTCATCACTCAAGATGATTTGCATTTGATTCACTCAAGTGAATTTTAATAATTTCAATGTTTTGTTGAAGCGTGTATCGTTCCATTTTTATTAATGGCGTAGTTTCTACTTGTCATATGTCAAAAAATGACAGCTTCAAAAGGTAACATCTACCAAAATAGCGGGCTATTCAAAATAACACTTCTTATTAGTTTGAAAATATAAATGTAAACTACTAAAAAATATATTTTTTCAATAGAAATGTATGAACGCATAAAGGAAACACCTTTTAAAAAATACAGAATTATAGCTAGGATTATCTGTGAGAGTTTCACTTGATTAACTTTTTTGCTTTCTTATAATATTATTTACAAAATAAATAAAAACCAGTTTTGTGCTTGAAATCAAGCGTTTCTAGACTCCGTTTGTCAAGCGATATTAATGCCTATTACCTACAATCTAATAAGGTATACCAAGAATGTACATATTTTTGGCTTGTAGCTTCCTTTTAAGGCCTCGTAGTACGCGTTCAAAAATGGTTTGAAAGGGAGATATGTAAATACGAATGTTAGAGGGAGCGCGCTAATGTTAAAAAACGATAATAATTAAGCGAAAATGGTGAAAATATTTAATAAAACACGACTCGTTTGAAATAGAGTAAAAATCTCTCAATAAATGCTTTAGTTTCATTTAAAGATACACTGTGATTTTTTTTTCATGCTTATAACATACTAAATAACAGAACAAAATGTGTTTTAAATAATTTTCGGAGCTTACTTTGCGATTTTTTTCTATCTAGAGAATTTCATGTAATAAACGTTTCGACATAACAAATGTATAGATATTATCTTCAAAAATAACATTTTTTTTGGAACATAAAAACTTAAGAGTTTCAGGGAAACTTGTTATAAATCGGTAGAAATTGGGAATGCGGGGGCTTAAGCGTAAGGTAGAACTGTATTAAACATTTAAAAAAGTTATAGATATGTAGCGATAACAAAGCAGAAATCAAACTGAATTAAAAATTTATTGTGAATTTAAAAATATTCAAAAAGTTTTAAAAGTGTGATGTGATTGTAGTCTATACTATTATTAGTAGAATTTAGTGTAATAAATAATTTATTGACTAATTTAAAAAGTGGTGATTAAAAATTTTGTGTTTTTTTTTTCAGAGTAACTAATACTGTTTTTTAAGTATTTATTGTCGCATGAACTATAAAAGTGTATAGAAAAATGGCTTCCTTTTTTGACCGGCTGTTTGTGAGTATAATTTTTTTAATGTATTTTTTTAAATTTTTATTGTATTTATGTGGATATTATTTATAATATGGATAATTTTGCGTTTTGTTCGTGGCCATCTTGAATATTCATATAACTATTACCTACTACTATCAATATGGATTGTTTGCAATTAACATACAAAAAACACACACTTCACCACATCTGTCCTGATCGTGGACACTGTAGCGCTGTCCGAAACTTTGCCTAAAGAAGGAGAAAGAGCAACACGCCATAACAACCCAAAAATTCATCGCTTTCATACTATATTTTTTTACACCTTTGTGTCATTTTTGGGGATGTTGTGTGGTGGGTATTTTAAGGAAATGAAGGATAGGAGGTTCTGGGAAGGAAAAAGGTATAAAAGATTGATAGGAATCTGGGGGGTCAGTGTGTCCAGGACTGACAGGCGTATGAATTCATCCCTCCCACCGCGGTGCAAGGCGATGGATTTTAACCTGTTAACCGGGGAATTCCGGTTTGAATTACGCAGCATATAACGGGCGCGAACTCCTTCACTAGGACGTATCAGTACGTCACGCCCGGAGGACGTAATTTCATATTATTATTGTTTTTCATTTATGCATTATAAAAATGAAAACATTGAATTAAAAAACTAGAAATTTTACAAACAATTATAAAGATTACAAAAAATATAAAAAAGGTTTTAATTACAGAACAATAAACAAAAGCACACAGATAAAAGAGAAACATTGAGTTTAAAAAATTAAAATATGTAAAAATTCATAACTCAATTTCCGTGTTATATGCTCGGAAATATACGTCCCGCTCGTTCCAGGGCGCAACATATATTTCAAGGACGTATTCATATGTCCTACCCGTACCCGATACTGTTTACGTTTGACGTGTTTATACATCCCGCCCGGTTAACAGGTTAAGGAAATGAACGAGAGGAGGTTCCGGGAAGGAAAATGTATAAAGGGTTGGTAGGAATCTGGGGGTCAGTGTCTCCAGGACTGACAGACGTTTGAATCCATCCCTCCCAGTGCGGTGCAACTCCGGCTGAAGAGGTGAATGGTCCCCTCAATCGGCATCTCCCAATCCGACCCGAAACGCAGTTGGTGGGCAAACGCTTCCGCCGCCGCGCCGTGACAAATCTCACCCATGAACCCGGGCACGAAGCGTTGGTTATCCAACTAATCTCATTTTTATATCTGAATATCATTTTGGGAGGCAGTTATAGTAAGGGTTAATGCCCCGCCTTTGTTGCTATCTACCAGAGATGTGCAAAATGGGTACCCAAAACCATTTGAAATGCAAAATGAAAATGGGTCAAAACTTTTCCATTTGAAAATGCAAAATGGTTTTTCAGTTTCAGTGCCGGCAACCCGGGCGTTTATTTAAGGTTGGTTCTGTACAGATGTTTTTTTTTTCATTGCCCTCCTCACTAGACATAGTCTGTTCTGAGGCTGGTAATTAACAATTTATATATAAACTAAATGTTTAGTAAAAAATATTTAAAAATAATAAGAAAAAATAGAAGTAAAAAAATTAGTAATATAAAAATAGAAAAATAAGTTTAGTACTATATGTGTTGAAGAATTATGTATAAAAGAGCTTATGTTTAGAAAAGCATTTCAAATGCAAAATGCAAAATACCTATTTTCAAAATGGTTTCTCAGGTCAAACAATTAAAATAATTATAGAATTTTTTCATTTAATAATGGACTTCAATGTAGAACAAACATATTATATGATGGTATATCCAAAAACACCATGACTACAGATTATGAAACCACAAAAAAATTGCGCGGGACTAATGTTTCCAACGTAAAAACATAGAAACTGCTATCTAACATTTAATATTACAGTTTCATGGCCCCATGTTCAGTATTTTTTGTAATGGTATCACTCAATTGCCAGGGCTCCTACCAGGGAGCAACTTGACAAATGTAAATTATCTCTCATAGCGAGGTTGAGGACCGACTGATATTTGGGGCTTATGAAAAAAAATATGAGTGGAGATGGCACAAGATTATGTGTCTTCTCTTTACCATTTTTTCTATACTAGGGTGAATATTTTGTTGATTATTTATTTTAATTATATGTTCTCTCAACAGATGGCGCGTTACAAAAAGACTGAGTTTGTCGACGAGGACGTCAGCAGCGTCAGTTCCATACAACTCAATGAGGGCGTTTCTTCTACCACCACACACATCAGATACCACACGGTGAGTGACAATCTTTATGGGAGCTACAGCCAAGAGGTGGCTGCTAACTTTCGAATTTGGGCTACCACTGTTCCGTATTAATAGTGGTAGATGCAACGAGGATCAAATTGATAGGTATCATGCGTTAAGGCGATGCACTACGTCGTGTAATATTTTAAATTGAGCCGCTATCAATAACAACCCTTATGTAGATGGCGGTAAGGTGTAAATTCCAGCTTAACGCCGTCCGCCTGTTTTGATTTACGCAAGAAAAAAACATGGCCAAAAAGTGCCTTTTATTTTATTTTGTGGATGTTCCTGCATAAATATTATTTTTTTTCGATCATTTTATAAATAACTTAATTTGCCACATTATACAATAAAATCATAATCGAAAATGGGTTCGTAAGTAGGAGATTTTGAACATTAAAGCAGTTTTCATAGGGCTTTACATTATTTTTTTCTGGGCTTATAAAAAAACTTATATAAAAAATACTCGATTATTTCAAAGGCCAAGATGTATTCTACTCGCAGTATTTAATTAAAGCATCTGAAACATTTCTAGGCGACCAAATTTTCAAACAAAAAAAACATCATTTTGAATTACTACGTATGGCAGCCTTAAGTTTCTGGGAACTCCAGCCCAGAGGTGGCGATACGCAGCATGATGGTAATCTCGATACCATGCGATAAGTAATAAACGCTATGAGAGCTCCAGCCCGGAGGTGACTGTTTACATTAATATATGGGCTTGTGTTTTATCTAATTCGATATATTATTTGGTTTGTAGGCCAGATCGATACCACGCGGTTAGTGATAAACTCTTTGGAAGATCTAGTCCAGAGGTGGCTGCTAAATTTCCGCGCATACGCTTGTACTGGTGAGCGGATACATCGTCACAATGATAATTCATCACATGTTTAAAAAGTTATATAAAGTCACGGAAAGTGATGAAACAAAAACTTTATTAACTGGGTTAAGTAGGTTAGGTCAGGTCAGGTCAGGTCAGGTCAGGTCAGGTCAGGTCAGGTCAGGTCAGGTCAGGTCAGGTCAGGTCAGGTCAGGTCAGGTCAGGTCAGGTCAGGTTAGGTTAGGTTAGGTTAGGTTAAAAAAAAAAAAATCATCGTTTCTAATGACTTTATATCACGTTTTAAAAGCGTGTTGAAGTGTCACTGTGTTGAGTTATCATGGAACCGCTTGTACAGTGTCGAGTTTAGAAGTAACATGTTGCAAAATAGTCAAAATACAAAAATCCAATATCAAATTCTATTCATGTTTATTTCCATCAGTTTATTCCATGGTTGGCCATCTCTGCCTGCTCGGTCCGTCGCCCGGTTCGTGTTTGCACAAGCTCCTTGACCAAGGTTTTCTACATACATATAATAAATGCTACAGTTCTATTTGGCGAACATATCAAATGATATGATTACAGAACCGCGGCGGATGAAGTACGACGAAGAATCGTCGCACTTAGGACGGGTTGTTTCGGAGAATCTGAATAATTCATCAAATTTCAACGTTAATTTGCAAGTTCTGTAAAAGATATTTTCTAGTTCTGTTAATATTTCAATTCTGTCAAGCAACTAGCCTGTAATGATATAATATCAGAACTTGAATAAGACTTTCACAGAACTCGCAAATTAACGTTGAAATTTGATGAATTGTTCAAATTCTCCGAAACAACCCGTCCTTAGTGTTGCAGAATAATGTAATACAATGAACTCAACATTGGCGTAAAATACAATAGACGAAGAATCTAGTTCAATTGCGTTTATTTTAAAATAGGCCCTTACGATGGTTAACCTCCGATAGGATATGGTACCAACAGAAGTAACTCCACATATTTCTATTGGCGCCCGTACACGGGTCGGTGCGGCACGGGAGTAGTGTTACGTATTTCCATGCCCGCAATCCTACTGTACGACGCGTAAGCTTAAGGCGAAGCTTAATGCTAAATCACCTTTTTTGATTAATCTTTATAACGAATTGGTGTACATTATGAAAACTAAAAATTATGCTTTAGTAGAACAAATTAAAAAAAAATAAATGACTCGATAAAAAATATACATGTAAGCTACTAAAAAAAATATTTTTTCAATAGAAATGTATGAACGCGTAAAGGAAAAAAATACAGTATTATAGCTAAGATTATCTGTGACAGTTTCACTTGATTAACTTTTTTGCTTTCTTATAAACTTGTTTACAAAATAAATAAAAACCAATTTTGTGCTTGAAATCGAACGTTTCTAGACTCCGTTTGTCAGCGATTTTAATGCCTATTACCTACAATATAAGGTAAATCAAGAATATACACATTTTGGCTTGTAGTTTCCTCTTAAGCAAGACAAATTGCTGTTTCTCGGTAACTCTTCAAAAGTATATCGCTGTCGAAAGCGTTACGCAGATACTATTAACTACTGTAAAAAGTTTTCGAATATGTGTTTAAATTCGGTGATTGTACATACTTGTTGTCTCTTTCTCGCTAATAACAATAAGTTAGGCGTTAGCAAGTTAGGTGTTTCTCAGTGACGCTTAGAGAGGACATCGTTGTTGGAAGTGTAAACATCAATACAATTATAAGTCTCCATTGTTCGAATCAACCATAGACATATGAATATTAGTAGACCTGCCCTAAGTGATTAAAAGCGTATTATCCCCACTCCCCATACCGGTTCCATTGGAGCCGGCTGGGCTCGCGTATGGCCTCAAGTGAAATTTGAAAACGTGACGTCATCATTCTTGTGCGAACTATGGTCGAGGCATCATCGGTTCATTTTACGAAATAACACGGCAAAATGTTGACTTGTTATATGAAAACTTGTAAAAATAGATGTGAAAAAGAGAATAAACCCAATTGTCGTATTACATTCCATAAGTAAGCATTATTTTACTTTATTTTAGGCTTATTCACACCGTATTATATGGATCAGTTTTAGAAACATATACTATCACATCACAATGTGATAGTATATGTTTAAACTTACATTTGAGGCTCATATTGATATGATTGTTAAGAAAGCCCTTAGAATGCTAGGATTCTTATTCCGTATTGGAAAAGAATTTAATAATATCATAACACTTAAAATATTGTATTTTTCTTATGTTCGCAGTCATCTTGAATTCGCTTCTCCCATATGGAATCCTCAATATAATATTTACATAAATCGCATTGAAGCCATCCAAAGAAAATTTGTCCATCATTTAAATTTCAAACTAAATTCAAACCTTGACGTAAACAGCTCGATGGACCTTTATGGACTTAAGCCATTAAAAACTAGAAGAGACTCCGCAGATATAATATATCTCCATAAAATTATCAATGGCTTTATTGGTTGTTCTCCCCTTCTGTCTGAAATTAATTTTAGAGTTCCGAGCGTTAGAACTAGAGAAAAATCACTTTTTCATCTCCATAAATGTTCTACTAATATAAGACAAAATGCGTTTATATTCAGAGCCTGTAGTATATTTAATAAGAATTTTAATGATATGGACATATTCTCAAGTAATTTAGGAACCTTTAAAAGATATGTAATAACTAACATTAAATAATTTTAAATATTCTACTTGAAGTTATCATGTTATTGCTTTGAATCCTTTCCAGTTACTTACCTTCCAATTTATACTCATGTGTTCAATTTAGTTGTAGGTATACATTTATTATATTGTTATTATTGCTATTGTGTAGTGTTATTGATTGCTGCTGTGTTGAAATTTTACAATACATTTTGTTTTGAATTTTAGTTGGTTATTAGTATATCAGTTAAATTTAAATTTTTGAAATTTAGCTGGTTATTAGTATATTATTTGTGTTCCTAGATCTGTTATTATTTTTTATTTATTATTTACAATTTTGTATTTTTTGTAAATTTCTCAGGCCACGGGTACAGAACCCTTAGTTTCTTGTTTTAATATTTTTTATTATTATTATAATTTTAAGTGAAAATCTGTTATTGGATTTTTTTTTATTTATTTTTTTTTTTTTTTTGTTTTTTTTTTTTTTTTTTTTTTTTTTTAATCTTTATTATTTAGTTTATTCTTATATATGTAAATAATCTGTTGATTTTCCCAAATAAATATAAATAAATATAAATAAATAAATAAACAATGTAGCGATTCTCAAGTGTGCTCATCGTTGTTTACTGGGGTAAGTAAATTATGAAACATTTGTAAAAGTGTCTTAACTAAATACTCTGAAACTAACTACGACTCTGCAAACAGAAGAAATTTACTTTGCCGAATTTGGACTTCGCAAATTAGTTCATAACGTGGCGAGTAATTTGCGCTCCCATGTAAAAATGTCTATTCATTCAAAAGCAGATTTTACTTTTAAGAACTAAATGGTGATATTATAATGCGAGATGCCTATTTACTGTCAGATTGATTTATTGACGAATCACAGTCAGCTTAACCCCCTTCGTTCTTCAACAGTTGATTTTACCCCTCGCCATTATCTTCTCGTCTATTAATTCCTATGTCTGTGGAATCAACCCTATTTGCGCGACCTAAATAAACAGAAATATTACAACGGTCCTGTCAGCAGCAGGACCTTTATAATTATGTAACATTTAATTTTTAATGTGTCCACAAACTTCATTCTATTCGAGTATTAATTTGTTGTTGTCATAATTATATAAGAAATACCCAAAATAAAAGGAAAAAAATATAATTTTGTATTTAATACTAAATGCTAAAAAACGAATAATGATAAAAAAATATAAATATAACAACAAAAAATATTACCAATTCCATCGAGCCAGATTTGAAATACCCAATAATCAATTAATTACACATATAAAAAATAAAACAAAATAAAAATTGATTTTAGGAAAGAAATATATTGTTGTAATCATAGACATATGAGTTGTAATAGATGTAAAAATTAGTAAAAAAAGAATAATGATAAAAAATAAATTTTAATAATTTGTGTCTTGTGAAAACTAGTAAAAAAGAATAACGATAAAATATATATTTAAAAAAAATAAAACTAGTAAAAAAAGAATAATGATAAAAAATATATTTTAGAAAGTTGTGTCTTGTTAAAACTAGTAAAAAAAAAGAATAATGATAAAAAATATATTTTAAAAAGTTGTGTCTTGTTAACACTAGTAAAAAAAAAGAATAAGAATAAAAAATATATTTAAAAAAATTGTGTTGTAAAAACTAGTAAAAATAGAATAATGATGACAATATTCCCAATTATTTCGAGCCAGATTTGAAATCAATTACATAGAAATAAACAAAGAAAAAAAAAAAATAGAAATTGATTGCAGGAATAAAAATAATATATAAAAACTTGTATGTGATAAAAAATTGTCTAAACAATTATGATAAAAAATGAGAATAATATATTTAAAAAATTTTCCCAATTCCTTCGAGCCGGATTTGAACCAGCGGCCTATGGATATCTATACAACTTCACATTACAGTCCACCGCTCTACCAACTGAGCTATCGAAGGCGATACGTAGACCGAGATTACTAATCTATATACATCTATGTACATACAAATGTGTGTTTGTTTGTACCGTACGCGTTCATATATCATTCATCCGATTACGATGTTGAGTTCAAAGTTTTTTCTTATCAGTGCCGCCAGGAGGAAAAGATGAATCTCATAATTATATATGGTAAAATGAGAAGTCAGTAATAAACGAAGAGAGAGGTGTAAGGAGAATGTATGACTTGGAATGAATGGTTGAATAAGTCGATGACGCCCTTGAAGACATGGCACGATTAAGTGAAACAAATACGTATTACAATACAATAATATCATTTTAAGCAATAATTATTAGCGTAAAACACTTGTATAAATTTAAAAAAAAATTCAGAGAAAAAATACATGTCGCCGACAGGAATTGAACCCTCAGCCTTCTGATTGCCGGTCAAAAAAAATCAAATTGGTGACAATGTTACATTTGAATTTCTGACAAACAACCTATACAAGGCGATGCACTACGTCGTGTAATATTTTAAATTGAGCCGCTATCAATAACAAACCTTACGTTGATGGCGATAAGGTTTAAATTCCCGTTGATTTGTGCAAGAAAAAAACATGGCCAAAAAGTGCCTTTTATTTTATTTTGTGGATGTTCAGGCATAAATATTTAATATTTTTCCAATCATTTTATAAATAACTTAATTTGCCACATTATACAATAAAAACATAACCGAAAATGGGTTCGTAAGTAGGAGATTTTGAACTTTAAAGCAGTTTTTATAGGCCTTATACATTATTTTTTTCTGGGCTTATAAAAAGACTTATCTAAAAAATTCTCGATTATTTCAAAGGCCAAGATGTATTCTACTCGCAGTATTTAATTAAAGCATCTGAAACATTTCTAGGCGACCAAATTTTCAAACTAAAAACACATGATTTTGCATTAGGTACTACGTATGGCATCGCCTTAAATAGTTTAACTTGGTTTTTTAAATGTCCTATTATATATAATCAAGGCATGGTGCAGGTGCAATGTACTAAAAGTTAACAGGAAACGGCCTGTAATCCCGTTTCTCACTCAGGAGTGGCGCTTGGTGCTGGTAGGCTGCGGTCACCAACGTGTTGGCGGAGGCCATTAGCCGCATCCTGGCTCCAGTGACCCGGTGTCTCATCAGGCAGGCAAATCCATTCAGTCCTAGTTCCGTGAACATTGTCGATGCGCTGCTGTATCTTCGGTATCCAAATATGATTCTACAGGCGCCATTATATTGAATTCGGAGTCGTTCCATCGAGCAAGTTCGGTAGTGACACCATGTCTCACACGTATACAGGCCAGTACAGAATGCGTTGAACAGTATTTTTTAACGGTATTGCTGCATTTGCAAAATCTGCGGGCAATCATATTAGACACTATGCTTAGGCTTCTCCTTTGTCATTCGATATCGCCATCGTCCGATAGGTCTTGATTAATAATGTGCCTCAAGTATTTCACGTTCGAACATGTATTTATTATTCTCATTTTTCTTCGTGTGCGACTGATTGTTTTGTTTGACTGTCTATCCTCTCCGCCTACCCCTTTGGTGAAACGGCGTGATGGTTATTTAGCCAGTTAGGTACCTAGTTCTCCGTATTTTCTTCATCATTAATAACACTTCTCTCTGCACAAGTGTTTGCACGATTGTTTTCCAATTCAATTAGTCCAGTAATGGGTTTTCCGTGCTCGTTTGGCGGGAAAGCGGCGATTGTCTTTTGTTTCTCAGTTATGCCTTAAATTTTATTAAAAGAAAAATACTCGAAATTTTCTCAAAGCATCGAAAACCGGCCAAAATCTTTCTGGCTTGAATTTACTTGGCTCACTGAGTTTTACTTCGCTAAAATCTCACTTTGAAAGAATTTCAACGCATTTCAGACAAATTATTTTTGACATTGGAATATGTTTTTGTTCAGACGCCGGTGATATTAGAGCAATTTGAAAACACTTTGAAGCGAAAGGAAATGAGTATATGGAAGTATATAGGAAGATTTCATGATCTTTGTGGTGGATCGGTTAAAATCAGAAGATAAGATGATATTCCGAAGGTCGCGGGTTCGAATCGCGTCGTGCACCATCATTTTTACTAGCAAATAAAAACCCCCTGCCGCGGTTTGAAAACTTCGACGGTTCTTTTTGAAAATAACAGATGTCGCCACTTCTGTTTACAACATACCTAAACTGGTGACAGATTACGCTATAAGTTAAAAGCGGTTTACATAACTCTTTATTGCTCGTCATACAATCGCATAAAGACCTGTCACACCTAAAAAGATAATGTGTTATAAGTGCTGTGATCTGCTAGCCAGGCTCCCTCACCCTCTTCTACCTACGGCAGGAGAAGGAGTCAGAACAATTTACGGATCGCCTTAATTACGCGGCCATCTGTCAAAGTAATATATTCCATACAAAGAAATGATATTCCGCGGCAGTTTCCCAATTGGTCTAACCCCTCTCTCCCGAGAAAGATGATAGTAGCGTGTCACCCCAACATGTAATACGTATATGCCACGCCAAAATTATGCGCGCATAATTATGGCGTGGCAATATAGCGTAATGTGTCAAAGGCTTTAATAACTCTTGGGTTTTCCGAGCCCCAGATGCGACAACTTTGCTTGTTGACGAAGCCACCGAGGTGGAAATGGGCCTCATCACTCAAGATGATTTGCATTTGATTCACTCAAGTGAATTTTAATAATTTCAATGTGTTGTTGAAGCGTGTATCGTTCCATTTTTATTAATGGCGTAGTTCCTACTTATCAAATGTCAAAAAATGACAGCTTCAAAAGTAACATCTACCGAAATAGCAGGCTATTCAAAATAACACCTCTTATTGGAAAACCCTGTATATATATATTTGCAAACAGGAATCGATCCAACCGATTCAAAAGATTCGAGTATTTATGTTTTAAAATTAATCTTCGTATAACTCGAATCGATCTAACCGATTCAAAGATCCGAGTAATTTATGTTTTAAAATTATTCTTCGTAAAACTCGAATCGACCCAAACGATTCCAGTTATTTAGGTTTTAAAATGAATCTTCGTAAAATTTGAATCTTTCTAATCGATCCAAAGAATTCCAATTATTTATATTTTTAAATTAACTCGTGAAAATCGAACCGATCCATCCGATTCAAAAGATTATAGTTATTTGTGCTTTAAAATGAATCTTCGGATAACTCGAATCGATCCCACCGATTCAAAGGGTTCGAGTATTTTATGTTTTTAATGTAAATTCGTGATGGGTACAGTCTAACATTTAAAGTAGAATTGTTTACACGGTTTTAAATGGCAACACCAAGATGTCTCATAGAAAGATATGCATGAGAAAAATAAGTATTGCCAGTTTCTGAAAATATATATTTTTTAAAATCGTGTGTTTTCGATTTATGTTTAAAGAAAATATTTAGTTAGTTGGGTAGGTAAAATTAATTAAAAAAACATATAAAGCTGTCTTAATTTTTTAAAATTACCTTTACTAGTCGTACCTTGATTTTTTAAAAATATGTATGAAAAATCGAAGAGAAGGCTTTTAAGATAGCGGCTTTTCCCCGGGTCCCCATTAAAAAAAAAATACAGTGTGTGGCAAGCCTACGCACGACAGAAGTGAAACTTTTAGTATTCTTCTCTCTAAACTACAATCAATTACGTATTTCACTCGTATTACACTCACCGCGCAGTACACGAAGCAAGCAGCTGATGCCTGGCGTGGCGTCGTTGGCTAGAGAGAGAGGAAAAGAGAGGAAAAGAGAGGAAAAGAGAGAAGAGAGAGAAGAGAGAGAAGAGAGAGAAGAGAGAGAAGAGAGAGAAGAGAGAGAAGAGAGAGAAGAGAGAGAAGAGAGAGAGAGAGAGAGAGAGAGAGAGAGAGAACGTTCGTCAGTGGCTCCCTCACCTCAGTAAGCGACTACGGTGAGAGAGCGACAGTGAACGGTGAGCGGTGGTGGGGGTCCCGTACCCCCACCACCAAATGATCACGGTTTTTCGTGACGGTCACGAGTCGGTTTTACTCCGGTCCTCGAAAATGCATGACGCGCGTAAAGAAGTTGCACTTCAAAAAAAAACTAAACCAAAAAAACACAACACGTTTTAAAACCAAGCACTAAATTCTACTCTAAAATCTACGAGTTATGTTTGGATTAGATATGAATCGATTCATTTTGAGTATTCGAACTTCACTATTCGAGTAGAACGCACAAATTGCACAGTATCTGCAGTTAATAATTAGCTGTTAAGTGGACTCAGTTATTACTGTATAATTACGACATCTGCAGTTATGTGACCATCAAACGAAGATCATTGCTATGTTAATTAGACGTAAGCGACCTTGTACGTAGGTACTGTCAATCTAGTAATGACAGTAGTTGCTATCACTGAATTATTAGATCAGTGGATACGTGCTATGGACGTGTCTGTGTGCCCAAAGAAAGATCAATTTTAGCTTGAAATGAAATTTATCAAGCATTTAATAATATTTTTCAAATATAAAATTACTCACCTGTTAGTATTTATCTATTTTTATGTATTTATTGTTTTTTTGTTTTGTTAATAATTATTCATACTACCCCTTTTGTCATTGTCAGTATGGTCACCCTATGATTGTGACTGGTGCTAAGCCAACACTGGTACTTTGTGATATTTATTTAGTCAGTAAAATGTTATTTTTGCCAACGTACTGCCCACACGGAGACAAGTGAGTATTTGTTATAATCCGGTTAAAAACGGGATTGCAGGCCGTTTCTAATAAACTTTTTGTACATTCCTAATATATCGGAACACGCGTCTGCTTTCATAATATCCAATGACGAAATGCGGAAATATTCCGATTTTTATCTCTTACCTCTGAAGTATTAATCATGTATTGTTTCATAGTGCTTCCACACAAACGCAGTAGGTATTGAATTCCGTAAGTCTAAATTTGCAAGCGGGTTTCCTACAGAGCATCGGACAATACATTTATAAACACGCGTTTCGACATCGTGATTATACATTCGTGTTTTACTAAAAGTGATGGATTTAAATTTCCCGCCCTTTTGTAGTAACTCTAACTTGACCTTGTTGTAGGTAGAATATATGTACTTTTCTTCTTCTGTGACATTGCAAAGCGAGTGTATAACAAATGCACTTCTTATCAGTTAATAAAAGCAAATCATACAAAATAAGAGTTTATTTCTGTTTAAATCATTAGGTTATGGGCCCAGATAACCCAGAGGCATTCAGTGAAAGTTTTTTCTAATAAACTAGCAGTGAAAAAAGGACTATTAGTAAAACATAACCTCCGCAGTGAAAACATAACCTCTACTTCAAAAACAAAATAGTGACTTTCTCGAATCATATTCCAAAGTGTTTTCGTGTTTGAACTCTGTGTTTTCATACATAAAAATGGCAACAAACAGTTCATTGGCATTAATCGAAAAGTTAACCGGCCGTGAAAACTATGCGACATGGCAATTCGCAGTGAAAACCTACCTACAACACGAGGAATTGTGGGATTGTATTAAAACAGCTGACACATTTACAGTGATTGATACGAAAAAAGACACAAAAGCAAAAACAAAAATTATTCTTCTTGTCGATCCTATTAATTATGTACACATAGAAGAAGAAAGTACGGCAAAAGGAGTATGGGATAAATTGGCAGCGGCATTTGATGATTCCGGGTTGACACGCCGGGTTGGTCTTCTGCGTGATTTGTGTAATACCTCGCTCAGTGCATGTAAAAGTATTGAAGAATATGTGAGCAAAATAATGTCGACAGCTCACAAGCTCCGCAATATTGGCTTCAAAGTGGACGATGAGTGGCTCGGGACTTTGCTGCTCTCCGGTCTGCCCGACTCATATCAGCCAATGATTATAGCAATTGAAAGCTCTGGCACGAAGATAACTGCAGATTCTGTTAAAGCTAAATTATTGCAAGATGTGAGAAATTATGAAAACAACACAACAGCCTTCGCAGTAAATAAAAGGTTTCATAACAATGACAAGAAACAAACCAAGGGTCCGAGATGTTATTCCTGTAACAAATATGGCCACAAGAGCCCTGAATGTAAATCAAAACCCAAAAACAAGGTACAGAAACCTACCTCATCCTATGCTGCTGTGTTTATCGCATCGTCTAATTATGATGACGCCTGGTACATAGACTCAGGCGCCTCAGCTCATATGACGAAGAACAAGAATCTCTTTCAAAAGGAATCAACTCCTGTAATAAAGAACATTAGAGTTGCAGACAATAAAGTGTTATCTGTGCAAAGCTCGGGAGAAGTGAGTTTAGATGTTTATAATGACAAAGGCCAAGAAAATAAGATTCTGTTTACAAATGTTCTACATGTCCATGGACTAGCAACTAACCTGCTATCTGTGAGTCAAATTATTCGAAATGGTGGCCAAGTAAAATTTGATAACTCCGGCTGTGTCATCTTGAACAGCAAGCATCAAATAGTAGCAACTGCAAGTATTGTTAACAACATGTACCGGCTGAACATGCCTGGAGGGCATGCTCACATGACTAATGTTGAAGAACAAGATGCTTACCTGTGGCACCAAAGAATGGGGCATCTGAATTTTCACAGTTTAATGAAAATGGCTGAAAATACTAAACATGTAACTTTTCTAAACAAAACAGAAAATCTGACATGTATAACCTGCAAGGAAGGTAAACAGACACGATTACCTTTTAAAAGTGAAGGATCAAAGGTTAGCAAACCCCTAGAATTGATTCACTCTGACATATGTGGGCCAATGGAAACCCAATCTCTTGGTGGTGCAAGATACTTTATAACTTTTCTCGATGACTACTCAAAGAAAATTTTTGTATACTTTCTCCACAACAAATCTGAAGCTCTTGGAAAATTTAAAGAATTTAAACAAGAAGTTGAGAATCAACTGGATACTCATATAAAGATTCTTCGGACAGACAATGGCTTAGAATATGATAACAAAAATTTTTCCGATTTCCTGAAAAGTGCTGGAATCATACACCAGACAACCACACCGTACACACCTGAACAGAATGGTACAGCGGAACGCATGAATAGAACACTGGTGGAAAGAGCAAAGTGTATGCTTCTCAATGCTGAACTGCCAAAGTTATATTGGGCTGATGCAATACACACTGCCGCTTATATCATCAATCGTTCTCCAACGAGATCCTTGTTGTTCAAAACTCCCATGGAAAAATGGTTTGGCCTGAAACCAAATGTGAATCATATGCGTATATTTGGATGTGAGGCAATGGTTCACCTGCCTAAAGAAAAGCGCAAGAAATGGGATCCAAAAGCACAAAAGATGATCTTCATCGGATACTGTGACCACACAAAAGGTTATAGATTCATACTGCCGAATTCCAGAAAAGTAATAAAAAGTAGAGATGCTACATTTCTTGAATCTTCTGTGAAAAGAGACTTTGTTCCTTTAGAATTATCCATGAATAAAATTGAAACAGAAGAGGAAAGTTCAAAAGATGAAGATTGTGCCTCAGAAAGTTCAAAAGATGAAGATTGTGCCTCAGAAAGTTCAAATGAATCTGTAAAAGAAAACAAATCCACTTCTGACAGTGAATACATACCAGACACCAGTATTGAATCACCTGAAGTAAGTAGTGTGAAGTTGAGACCTAGAAACAAAAACAAAAACTTGCCTGAAGAAAGTACTTACCTATGTTCATTTATTCCTGATGTTCCGGAAACATATGAAGAAGCAATTAGTTCAGAAAATAAAGAAAAATGGATAAAATCAATTGATGAAGAACTAGATGCACATAAGAAGAATGAAACCTGGATATTGATAGAAAAACCTCCAAATGCTAAAGTGATAGGATGCAAATGGGTGTTCCGAATAAAGGAGGAGTCAACGGGTCCACGGTTCAAGGCACGACTTTGTGCAAAAGGATTTGCACAAACAGCAGGTATCGACTACACCGAAACCTTTGCACCAACTGTAAGGTATGATTCGATACGTTTATTATTATCCATGGCTGTCCAGTATAACCTTAAAATCATCCAACTTGACATTAAAACTGCATTCTTATACGGTGAGCTTGAAGAGACTATATTAATGACTCCACCTGAAGGTCTGCCTAGTGAAGGCAATATGGTATGTAAGCTCAACAAGTCTCTGTATGGCTTGAAGCAATCTCCCCGTTGCTGGAATAAGAAGTTTGACTCGATTTTAAAGAAATTTGGTTTCGTCAACAGCAAAGCTGATCAATGTGTTTATGTTGGTCAAGTCAACAATAAGAAATGCTACCTTTGCCTGTATGTTGATGACGGCTTGTTATTTTCTAAAGATGAATCAGTACTAAAAGAAATAACTAATGACTTAAAAACTGTATTTGATGTAAAAATAGTGAATTCAGTGAGTAACTTTGTAGGCATGCAAATTGAGATACTCAGCAATGGTATATTCATACATCAAACTAAATATGTGGAACAGATATTGCACAAGTTTAACATGACTGATGCCAACCCCAACAGTGTTCCTGTGGACCCTCATGTAAAGTTACAAAAAGGAGATGGAGACCCAGAAAAGAACATTCCTTACAGAGAAGCTGTGGGTTCCCTCATGCACCTAGCTATAGTGAGTCGACCTGAAATTATGTATGCAGTGAGCCTAGTGAGTCGATTTTTAAATTGTTACAATAAAACACACTGGAATGCCGTGATGAAAATCTTCAAATATCTGAAAGATACAAAAGAGTACGGACTGTATTACTCATCCACATCACAGCCACCAGTAGTGACTGGTTATAGTGATGCTGACTATGCCAATGATCCTGATACAAGACGTTCAATCACGGGCTATGTTTTCATCAAAAATGGAGCAGCTATAACATGGTCTAGCCAAAGACAACAAACAGTTGCCCTGTCAACAACAGAAGCAGAATTTATGGCAGCCTGTGCTGCAACCAAAGAAGCTATGTGGATAAAACAGTTGTTATGTGATATTGAGGAATATAAACAAGATACAATGTGCTTACATTTAGACAATCAAAGTGCGATCAGTGTTATCAAAAATGTAAACTTCCATAAACGCTGTAAACATATCGACATCAAGTACCACTTTGTTAAAGAAAAATATTATCAAAAAATTATTGATCTAAAATTTGTAAGTAGTGATAATCAATATGCAGATATATTTACCAAAGCATTGCCAAAGGATAAATTTCAATTTTTAAGATCTAAACTTGGAATGCACAATTAAAAAACTCTACAAATAATATTATGTAAGAATATTTTGAAAGTTATCTTGTTTCAAAGGGTAATTAATATCCAGTTATTTTTTTTAATATTATAAGGCTCGAATTTAGAGGGAGTGATGGATTTAAATTTCCCGCCCTTTTGTAGTAACTCTAACTTGACCTTGTTGTAGGTAGAATATATGTACTTTTCTTCTTCTGTGACATTGCAAAGCGAGTGTATAACAAATGCACTTCTTATCAGTTAATAAAAGCAAATCATACAAAATAAGAGTTTATTTCTGTTTAAATCATTAAAAAGTTTATTAGGGAACCTATCAATTCATTCGTTAAGTGCCTGCAGTCCCATTTTTAACCGAATTACGAATAATTTGAAGGCATTATTAATAAATTGTCAATATTTTATATCAGTAAAATTACACCGTGCAGCTGTAATTTTAATTTAAATAACAATAGTGTTTATTTTTGTAATAATTTTCTGGGCTTATATTTTCAAAATTATATTAAGTTCTCTTATATTTTTTAAATTATTATTTACTATGATTGTAAAGCTTCCCACCTCGACACACGAATTCTCTAGTGAGAAAAGGTAAATTGTAAATTTGCGACATCAGTTTTCAAATCGGCAGGTACAGATTACACTTCTTTTAATTTTCTGTTCAGTGTTTACAACTATCACGTGGATTTAAAAAATAAACAAATTTTCACAATGCCTTGAAAACCATAATATTTATAAATTTAATGCGAAACATTTGAATACCTACCCATTGAAAACGATAACCATTTGGCAGGTACTTTTGTACACCGTTTTGTATAGGGTATGCTGTTTGCCAATTAGGCGTAAAAAAACATGTATTAATTATGTTATTTTAAAAAAATTGACACCTCAGGCTTCTGGCATATTGACCGTTATATTTCTTAAAGACGCTGTTAATTTAATTACTTTTTAATTCTTCTGTGGTGAACGTCTGGATTTGAATTTAAAGCGTAGTGTTTTCTCTTTCTACCACCGTGTAATTCATAATTCTAACCATGAAGGTAAGGGAGACAACGATTTCTATAAGACCATATTATGAGCTGTTACCAAAAGCGGTATAATTGACTCTACGGGTTAAAAACTGTTAGTTCGCAAAACTCAACAATAGGCCTCTTGCATCCCATTTTTTTATTTTATTTTCCGGTTTAGGCAAATATTCTAAGACATTCTGTATTTTTTTTTTTTTTTTAATCGTATTTTTGAAACCATGGCGATTTTTTGAAAATTTTAATCCGAAAAATCGGACCATTTTTTCATAAACCGGAAAGACGGAACATAATTTATGGGTGCGAAAACAAAATAATTACATAGCCCAAAAACATTTAAAAAAAAAACGACGCATTTCACACGAATGGCAGAGGAGAATAACGAGGCATACCAAAAATATTACATCTCATAAATATTTTTTTCCTTGAACCTTCTTATTGATCATTAATCCTTATTAATTTATTTAAAGTTTTATTCCAGCAGTACTGGGAGGATATTGCAATCTCAGTCTGCCATATTAAATGAGATGACATATAATATAAATATACTTATACACAATATTATAGGATTGATGAATATATACGATTATAATGTTCAGTCACTTAATCCAAATATTTTACAATAAAACCTAATGTACATAAAATTAAATGAATTAAAGGGGAAGGTTTATCAACAATATGAAATATATAAACAAGTATAAAGAAGGTTCTCATAAAATATATTTAGTTGGTCGAAGTACCTATATATTCTATATGTACCAAGGTTGGTTTTTGTTTTTGCAATGAGACTATTTTTAACAGCTGCACATTCTAGTTATATAACATATAACTTGATATTGTACCTCTTGTTTGATACTATCCAAATGTTGCGATTTAAATTATTCTTGTACTCATAAACTCATAATAATATATTATTAAATTTGATTTTGTTAAAATCAGGACCATCACCATTATACTTCTAAGACAGCCGCCACGGAAGGATAATCTGTACGATTTTCACATCATAACATCTGTCACTTCTGAATAATATCTGTCATGTCAAAACGAAGTACTTCCAATTCTAACGCTGCGTTTTGTTACTGTTTTGTTATTTAATTAAACATGGATTCGTGTAGTAACCGTAGGATCCGAGATCGTAAAAATAATTATAAATATTGTATGGTTCCTTTGTGCCCAAATACTTCGGCGACTACTAAGGAAAAAAGATTTTTCGTTGTACCGCGAATTTCAGCAATTAGAAAACAATGGTGTATTGCAATTCATAGGTCCAGTCAATTGGGTGAACTGTCAAATAAAACCGTACGATATGTCTGTGAAGATCATTTTAATGTAAGTATATTTTTTACAATATTATTGTTTGAACACAATATTTAAAAAATACATATTTTTCTTTGTTGCATGCTTCACGAATAGTTTGCTGTACAGTACAGTAGGTTGAGTAGGTGGGTCTATTACCTAGTGACAACAAGCCTACACACATTACAATATTGTTACACTTTTGCAGGCTATTCTCAAATGAAGATACTTATTATATTTGCATTGTTAAGTTTGTATTGAATAAATACAATGTCTCTTGATAAGTTGTATTTTTATTTTCAGTTAAGCGTGGATGCTCGGAAATGGCCCCAACATCTAAGTAAAAGGGTGCTTTTAAAAAAAGGAACCATTCCTCATAAATTTGAATGTCAAATTGGAGCTGATGGGCGAGATCTACTCAATGTGGTGGATCAGCATCCAAGCTCATCTAAAGGCGGTGAAGTGTTTGTTGCAAGTCTCGAGCCAATGTCTCCTTGCCTGTCTGATGTGGATGAGTCTGTGCCACAACAGATCATCAATCAACCTCAAGACTACGTTGAACTGGAAGTGTCGTTTCCTCTCGAGAAGCCTCAATGCTCTGGACTCCAAATACTTCAACAACATGTGGATGGACCACAAGATACATCAAGCTCCGAAGAAAACTTTCACATGTTGATAGTTGAGAACGCAACTGATTCGAAAGCCATTCAATGCAATTTGAAAAAGAAATTCAAAAGTAAATTGACAAATACAGGAAAAGAACACAGTAGGGGTCCAATCGAGTGTTTAACTACTCGTGACGTAAGTACTTCTCCTGTGAAGCATAATAAAAATACCAAGAATGTACAACTAAAGCATGTCACTCTTCAGCCAGACAGTTCTGCCTCGGAATCGGCATCTGGTTCAGAATACTCCCAACAAGCTACGTCAGATTCGTACGTTGATAGTAGTTCAAATAGTGATTTCAAAAGTCTGTCATTGAAATTAACTCTGCAGCATATTGAAAACAAACCAAAGCTGTATTTAGGAATCCTTAAAGATTTTTATTGGATTGTTAAAACCCTAGCACTCCTTGAAAATATAAACATTTTAAATGTTTTAATCGTTTTAAAAAAAATTAAATTAAACTCTAGTTTCAGCATTTTAGGTGATGAATTTGGCCTTTCTGAGGCTCAAGCTTCAAGAATCTTTAAGCAAAGTTTACCGAAGTTATCTCGTCATCTTGCAGAACTGGTATTTTGGCCTAAGTCAGAAGCAATAGAAGCCTTACTACCAATTCCATTCAGAGCAAGATACAAACATGTCGTATCAATCATAGACTGTTTTGAAATTCAGATAGAGAAGCCATCAAATCCACTGCAGCAGGCACTAACTTGGTCAGAATATAAAAAATGCAATACACTCAAGTACCTAATATCAATCACTCCTGATGGCTTTATTAACTTCATTTCAAAGGGCTTTGGTGGACGTACTACAGATATGATGATTGTGGAAAAGTGCGGCTTCTTGGACAACTTGTCTGAAGGCATGTCGGTAATGGCAGATAGAGGTTTTAAGCAACTAGCTACTATTTTAGAAGGCAAACATTGTCAACTTGTGCGTCCACCAAGTGTTGTTACAGGTGTAAATAGCACTAAAAGAGAGGTGAAGTTATCCAAGCAAATAGCAGCCCTGCGTATACACGTTGAACGTGTAATAAGCCGGCTCAGAGAGTATAATATTCTAAAGCCACATTCTTGTATAGACTTCCATTTGACTCAACAAGTTGACCATATTGTTATGATTGCATGTGGACTCATAAATCTACAAAAACCAATAATTTGATCATATTAGTCTTATTAATATTATTAGTCTTTTAGTGTTTTGTGCTCTACGCTAATGTTTAGTTTAAAATGTTATGTGCGCTTCATTATCATATAAACTTTAACTTGAATATAAATATTCATAATATGTACCAGTGTAATTTTGTTTATCCTTCATGTAATGTATATAGAATAAGTCTAAAGTGTATAATATTATGTAATTATAGCGCCAGTATGTGTTTTTTATAAAAACATATGTTGGAGCTTTTACTTAGAGTTTATAGGCAATGAAGCCACCAAAAGGGATAATATCAAATACTGTAGAATAATTTATGTATAACACCTTCAACTTCTTACATTTACCATACATTCTGATTATGCTATACTAGCGCCTCCTAGCCCCGTGACTTCTGTGGGTTGGTTTTTTTTAATGCATGTTATTTGAAATGTTTTCTTTATTTTACGTTAATAAATTATATAAGTCGAAAATAAAATATTTAGTAACCTACATACGACCTTACTGTTCTTATGCTCACACGTAAAAAGAATATTAAAGCCCGCCATTAGGTTTGTATTGTCCCGAAGAAATGCAACATGCTACACTAGCGCCATCTAGCGGCCAGCGTTACCAGTCAGTGCAAGTACTGACTATAATAATGCTTCCAATATTTTACTGAGAGTGGATTGATTGCTATTCATTCATTACGCCTTACTTTTACATCAAGTTTATATAAATACAGTTGTGTTGTAGCAAAGTGATCATGTTCCACTTTTTAATACATTTCTATTTGTGTTAGAATTTCCACTTTGTAATCATTTTCTTACTTCCAATAATAAATACAAAAAAAATCTATGCGATAATACAATAACATGTGTACGTATTATCAAATAAATACTAGGTATAAATGTAAAAATATGTCTTATGTAAACTTTTTGTTTTTGTTTTTCTGTCACTTTATACAAATACATATTATACTATGGTGGATGGGATGAAAATAATATGATGCTATTGTACATAATCAATATAATCATGTATTATTATGAATAAAGAAGCGAGTGTAGTGCAGTAAATACGTGATTTATTTCAAATAATGTATACCTATACATTTTTTTTAAGTACAGGAAATATAGCTCTGGACCAAAACAGCATGGCTTTATTAATAGCTTCGACACAGAATTCTTCATCGTAATCGATGTGGAAAACATTTATTTTGCCAGATGATTCAAAGTTGGGTTCAGCAACACAAAACACTCCCTTGAATTTGTTCAGTACAAACATTTGTATTTGCATTTGTGCATAATACTTTCTGGCAACAACACCCTCAAAAAAGTAATTTTTCATTGTACTATGTTTGACTGGACACTTGACCTCAACAATATAATCATCAGTGACTGCATCCGGGGAGCCACCGATAATTGGTAATTTGCAACTGATTTTGAAACCACATTCTTTATATTTGTGTCCCAGTTGGTTTGCTAGTACCTTTAACACCAAAGGTTCTAAAAGCCGACCTCGTTGCATAGCCTTTGTGTCTGGAATCTTGGCTGCCCCTAAGATGACTTCAGTCAATGTTCCATCCAATGTTTTGCAGTTAGCTGCCTCGTATAGTTTGGATGCAGTAATTCTGCCATATCGCATTTCGTACCATAACGGGCAGTTAGCCTGCTTTCTTGTTAATGAAAAAACTTCCTCGAAGATATTTGGAGGAATATTTAGATCACATGTAATAAAATTGATGAAATCTGTAGCACTTGTATTGTGCAGGTTTCGTGTTTTCTTAAAAGCAGAAATCATCCTGTGCATGGACAAACAGTCAGTGGGCTTCGGATCCATGTAAAGTTGAGTCAGTTGGCATCGAAGCCCCTCCTTAAGACTCCTTTGGAGTACTGCTGCCAGGAAATCTCCATTACCTTTTTCCACGCTTTTTACTGCGTTCTTGCCAACTTGGGATGCCAGAATGAACTTTTGGGAGGTTCCGACACACGATAACTTTGATTTTCTCCAATAACAGTCGACAGATGTCGACGCTGGTTCTTCACTTCTCCTATGGAGCCATGTTAGAAATGCCAGTGCATGTTTACAGCCACCTGAAAGCAAAATGTTCCAAATATAAATTATTTGTCAACAGGTAGCTGGCAGAGACCCTCGCAATGATTCTGTGTTTGTTACATCACACAAGAGTTTGCTCTTCCCCACATCTCCATAGGGTAGAAGAGTGTAGAGGTTAGAGGAGAGAAACATATTTTACAATATAGCGACATACAGTTCAACTAACCTCTAGAAGCTGCACAGTCTTGACATTCTAAGACTTGTATTTCATCTTCCATCTCATCACACAAAAGTACAACAGAGTATGCTTTTTGGCGGACACGGTGCTCGGGGGTTATTTTTGCTTTCACTGTGCAGATAGGACCTTCTCTTTTTACCTGCACATACCCGATAGCATTATCACCATAACTTTCACGTGCAGACCTTTAAAATATATAATAATAACACGTTGAAAACAAAAGACAGTTGCATATAACTGAATGTTAACAATTGTCTTAATAATAATAATTGATGGAAACATAATATATAAGTACATATTAAATGTTGTCAAAATATATAACATAATATTCGTATATTAGAAGATACAGAAAAAATACTAACCTTTTTGTTTTGACATTTCTAATTTCGCTTCCAATGAAATTCATATTATTACTTAGAAAAGTAGCCATCATAAATGAATCTATGTTCGGCAAATTGTCAGACTGACCCTGAACAAAACCTACTTCAATCATTTCCAAATAATATATGCTTAATTTCTCAACAAAGTTAGCGGACTACAATACAAACAGCCAAACCCCAAACAAGTGTCAATATTCAAATTCACAAGTCGCCGGAAATCAAGGTGTTGCCATATAAAAAAAATAATCAGTGTGGAATTTTACAAAAATTAATTCAATAATATTGGAGACGGAACATTTTCAAGTGGTGACGTCACAAGCCAAAAATAACAGATTTATTTATTTTATTTAAAAAAAACTATACATTTCAAAATTTTTTGAGTAACATTTTCGTAATCTTAGTAGAGAAATCTATCCACTCATTTTTTTCCAAGTCATTAGAAAATCCTTGCAAGTGGCCTATTTAGCCTGAAGGGTGAATAATAATTATTATTAATGCATTATTAAAGATAATTGCCTTAAAATAATTAATAATCACATAAAATAAGATTCAATTCAATGTACCTGAGCGTTCAACACGCTCTTCTGTCCTGTTCAGGGTGGATCAATGCAAAACGAACTCTAAGCAGAATTCTTGCCTGGACAGACTATGCAATAATTACAATAACGTATTATACAAGGTTTAAGGCGATGCACTACGTCGTGTAATATTTTAAATTGAGCCGCTATCAATACCCTTACGTAGATGGCGATAAGGTTTAAATTCCCGCTTAACACCATCCGCCTGTTTTGATTTATGCAAGAAAAAAACATGGCCTAAAAGTGCCTTTTATTTTATTTTGTGGATGTTCAGGCATTATTTAATTTTTTTCGATCATTTTATAAATAACTTAATTTTCCACATTATACAATAAAATCATAACCGAGAATGGGTTCGTAAGTAGGAGATTTTGAACTTAAAAGAAGTTTTCATAGGCCTTATACATTATTTTTTTCTGGGCTTATTAAAAGACTTATCTAAAAAATACTCGATTATTTCAAAGGCCAAGATGTATTCTACTCGCAGTATTTAATAAAAGCATCTGAAACATTTCTAGGCGACCAAATTTTCAAACCAAAAACACATGATTTTGCATTACTACGTATGGCATCGCCTTAAGATATTTTCAGCTGGGAACTTACCAAATACAAGAGGTCCATAAAACAATATTTCTCTGATGGTTTGCGAATAATGTTACGTCTCTATTGTTTATATTTCTATTATGATTTAATTTATATCTACGTACAACCTCTCTCCGTGGATATAAATGTATTGATAAATGTTTTGTTTTGTAAATTTTTCTTTTTAGATAATCTTTTGTTTTGTATAAATATTTGAATTCATATTCCTTTCTTACAAATTTAATTTACTTATTCCTTATTATGCTTTCTCAGTAGAGGTAAAGTCACAAGGAGGAAATCCATAATTGGTTTTATTTTGGCCATATAATACTTGTGCACAAACAGAAATAAATGTAAGCTGTCGATTTCCCGAAAATTAGTAAATAAATAAAATATTTCATTTTTACGTTTTTTAATAACTCTTTTTATCTTTAGGCTTAGAGTAATATGCCCGGTTTAAAGTAAGGTCAAGTAAGAGTATTTAATGAAAGCATTTGTAATATTACTTAAAACACATAATTTTGGATTATTACAGTTTATAAATCTACAGTTTTAATTATTTTTTAAATATTTGCATAAATCGTCAACCCTGGCAATGAGAAGAACTATCGTATTAACTTATAATAATATCGTCACCTTAATTAGCAAATCTCATATTTTTTCACAAATCGGTATTTGAATGATATATTTTATAATTTTTTAAAGATATTACAACAAAAATCTACGATAATTCATACAAAAACTGTATACGTATATAAAGTGATTATTTCAATTTTTTTATTCAAATGTATATATTTATATGAATTAAATTAACAAAAAAACAAAAGGGTTTTCCAATAAGAGGTGTTATTTTGAATAGCCCGCTATTTCGGTAGATGTTACTTTTGAAGCTGTAATTTTTTGACATCTGATAAGTAGAAACTACGCCATTAATAAAAATGGAACAATACACGCTTCAACAACACATTGAAATTATTAAAATTCACTTGAGTGAATCAAATGCAAATCATCTTGAGTGATGAGGCCCATTTCCACCTCGGCGGCCTTGTCAACAAGCAAAATTGTCGCATCTGGGGCTCGGAAAACCCAAGATTTATTGTTGAAAAGCCTCTCTATCCACAACGTGTGGCTGTTTGGTGCGGTTTATGGTCTGGCGGAGTCATTGGACCTTACTTTTCGAAAATGAGGCTGGAGCAACAGTTACGGTGAATGGATTGCGCTATCGAGAGATGCTTAATGATTTTTTATGACCGGAATTGAATGGTATTGATCTGGACAACGTTTACTTTCAACAAGACGGCGCTACGTGCCACACAAGCAACGAAACCATTGATCTTTTACGATTGAATATTAAAATAACACCTCTTATTGGAAAACCTGTATATATGTTTTTTTTGTTAATTTAATTAATTTTTCCCTGGTAATCAGACAAAATGAATTCTGACCAACTAACTAGCGATCACGCCGTTTCTCCGCAGAGGTAGGCAGAGAGGATGGACCGCCAAGCAACTAGGTCTTGGCACACACTCCTTGCTTCATTGACATTCATACATCGTCTCATACATACTCTTCTGTTAATCTGACTCTTGACATGGCCCGAAATGAGTATATGGTTCACTGATCGTGCCTTGTCTTCCTCGGACGTCCCCGACTTCTGCTACCATTCACATTTGCTTCATATATTCTCCTTACACTCATTTTCTTCGTTCATTCGCTCTACATCCATAAACCATTAAAGCGCCCCTTTCTTAATTTTACTCATTACGCTTACATCAGCCTTGCATTCTTTGCGAATTTCCACATTTCTCAAACGATCATATATGGTTTTGCACACATACGCCTCAGGGATCTCATTTCTACAGCATTCAGAATTCTTTCGTCCTTCCTATGCAAGTTCCATGCCTCACTGTCTTGCATTTATTTATTAATTTTCGGGAAATCGACATTTTACATTTATTTCATTTTGTACATACGTATTATATAGCCAAAATATAACCAATTATGGATTTCCTCCTTGTGACTTTACCTCTACTGAGACAGCATAATATGGAATGAGTTAATTAAATTTGTAAGGAAGGAATATGAATTCAAAAATTTATACAAAACAAAAGATTATATAAAACGAAAAATTACCAAACAAAACATTTATAGCCATGGAGAGAGATTGTAGATATAAATCAAATCACAATAGAAATATAAACAATAGAGACAACATTATTCACAAACCATCAGAAAAATATTCTTTTATGGACTTCTTGTATTTGGTAAGTTTGCAATTGAAAATATCCACCTTGGATAATACGCTATTGTAATTATTGCATAGTCTGTTCAGGCAAGAATTCTGCTTAGAGTTCGTTTTGCATTGATCCACCCTGAACAGGGTAGAAGAGCGTGTTGAACGCGCAGGTACATTGAATGGAATCTTGTTTAGCAACTCTGGGCATTGAATATTATTGTTAACTACTGTATACAGGAATAGTGCATCCTTATAATGCCTCCGTACACTCAGTGAATCAATTTTAAAGTATTATGGACTGCTAGCTTCGCTTCTTTGCTTAAGGATGCCTGGAGTAAAATAATAATCGCCCGCCGTACACCTGTTGACACTATCCTCGTAATAACTTACTTTTTTTTTGCAAAATGATGTTTTGTAAATTGTATCGTGTCTTATCAGATAATGTATTTTCCCAAAAGGATACTTATTTTTTGACCGGTCGGTGGCTGAGTTGGCATCTCGTTTGGGTCCCAGCCAGGCGTAGTGTGTTCAATTCCTCGGCTGGCTAAGTCCTCCGTCACAACACAAGCAACATTTTCCGCTTGCCAGGTTATTCGTAACCCGGGAATGTTTGTCTTTCTTTTTAAAAATTAAATTAATGGTAATAATCTTAAATGTAAATAGCTCACATCCGTAGGGATCGCTGTAAAAAGACATACGTCATGGTTAAGAATTCGTTGGAATTAATTGAAATGTGAGCCTGGGGCAAACCCCCGTTGTTGAAGTCTTTTGTTGCCTTAATGGGTTTTTCCTACATTTATCAAAAACAAATTACGAATTTACTTATAACTAGCTGTACCACACACGAGTTGCTATGGCTCAGTCTGTCTGTGCAGATAGAGAAACAATAGCGCGTGTTGCTTTCACGCCCAACAGATGGCGCTGTTTTTCAAAAAAACATGTTTGTCGAACAGATTACACTGGTTTTCAAATAAGCTTTTTTTTACCTTTCACAGGTGACATTTATATAAAATAGGTATATAAAAACACATGCATATTCGAATGCAACGTTGTACGAAAATTTCAAGGCAATCAGCGAAGAACTTTCGATTTTGAACAAACGAACATTGAAATTTTTATGTATATACTAGCTGTACCCCGCCACGCATTACTGTGGCTCAGTATGTCTATGCAGATAGAGAAAAATAACGGGTGTTGCTTTTAGGTCCAATAGATGGCGCTGTTTAAAAAAACATGTTTTTTCCAGCCACAGGTGACATTTATATAATATAGGTATATAAAAACACAAGCATATTCGAATGCAACGTTGTACGAAAATTTCAAGGCAATCATCGAAGAACTTTCGATTTTGAACAAACGAACATTGAATTTTTTATATACATATATATATATATATATATATACTAGTTGTACCCCGCCACGCATTGCTGTGGCTCAGTATGTCTGTGCAGATAGAGACAAAATAACGGGTGTTGCTTTTAGGTCCAATAGATGGCGCTGTTTAAAAAAAACATGTTTTTTCCAGTCACAGGTGACATTTATATAATATAGGTATATAAAAACACAAGCATATTCGAATGCAACGTTGTACGAAAAATTTTTGACAAACATTGAAAATTTTATATATATATACTAGTTGTACCCCGCCACGCATTGCTGTGGGTCAGTATGTGTGTGCAGATAGAGAAAAAAATAACGGGTGTTGCTTTTAGGTCCAATAGATGGCGCTGTTTAAAAAAAACATGTTATTTCCTGTCATAGACATCTATATAATATAGGTATATAAATACACACGAATATTCGAATGCAACGTTGTACGAAAATTTCAAGGCAATCAGCGAAGAACTTTCAGAGATATAAGATTTTGAACAAACGAACATTTACATTTTTATTTTTGTAGACAGATTAAGGTGACGATATTATTATGGTGATGGATACTATGATATTAGTAAATCTCCGTATAAAACAATGAATGTTGAATAATAATGAGTTTATTACCATCAGAATTATTAATAATATTATGTTATTTAAGATTTGCATTGAAGACTCCACTCATTACCAACACGAACATACTTAGTTTTGTGCTTTGTTCGGACGAACACGCCGTTCAGGATCTTCGTATTACTAATTCTTTTACTAGTAATGGCCACGTTTTAGATCATAAGTTGTTTGTACTAATTCAAGGATGGTGACATTTTCGAGAACGGAGCATCAAACGCCTTGCAGTTGGGTAGATACAAATTTTAATTTTCATGCACTTCGATCGATTATATAGGGACCTATTATATAGCACCTGACCGGATATCAGAAGGCACGGGTTCAATTCCCGTTGGCGGCATTTATTTTTACTCGGGAGATATTTTCAATTTGTATTAGTATTTCGGATGACTAATTATTGTTTATGATTATTTTTTAAGAACCTTTTACTTATCAAAGAGTTCCCAACACACTAAATCTGCAAGTAAAGGCAGAGATATAACACTTACGAACCCATTTTCGGTTATGGTTTTATTGTATAATGTGGCAAATTAAGTTATTTATAAAATGATCGGAAAACATTTAAATATTTATGCCTGAAAATCCACAAAATAAAATAAAAGGCACTTTTTGGCCATGTTTTTTTCTTGCCTAAATCAAAACAGCTGGATGGTGTTAAGCGGGAATTTAAGCCTTATCGCCATTTACGTAAGGAGTGTTATTGATGGCAGCTCGATTCAAAATATTACACGACGTAGTGCATCGCCTTAAATTAATAATTCATATTTCGCGCCGCTATCGCAACAGTCGGTTTAACTTTAAAAAATATTTCTTATTTTTTATTATATGAACGAGATAAAAGTGAAGGTACAATTTTCTTACAAATTCCCAAAATAAAACGAATGTGATTTTTGAAATATCGAGTTCTCTCAACTTTTTTATGATTGGGTAAAAATTAAGTAAAAATATGGTTAGCTTTTTTGTCAACATTTTTTACGTTTGATATTAATATTTTATTATTTAGAAAACGTAATGTTTATTGTAAATACATACACCGGAAAGATAATTTTATCTAGTTTCTAAAACAGTATTTGTTTTTACGGAAAATTAAAAAAATAAGATGTATATAGCGCATTTCAAATGTAAAGAAAACATTGCAAACTGAAAAAATGTGATCATGTGATTTTTTTCGTTGCTTTACATTAGTAAATTAAATTAATGAATTATTTATCATTATAAAATTATAAATCAAATTTAATCATGTTATTATTAAGTTCTGCAAGTATTAGTTTTTTATTTATTGTTTTGACAGCTGTTTCGGCGTTCAAGCCTATTTTCAAATTGTGATTAGGCCACGTTTAGATGACTCATTTATGTGATTCTATTTACCTCCGCCCAATTTCAAATTTTAAGTCCTATAGTTTTCTACCTATTGCGAGAGTACTTATTTATTTATTATTTATTAATATACATTATCCCATGGATAAGGTAACAAAATGATGGTGTAATACACCCATAGTGTGATTATAATGCGGAGATAGTCGGTCAGTTCATCAATTACACTTTTAATTTCTTCGTAACCATCTATGCAAATAAAAATGCAAATTACTGAACACAATATCAGTGATTTGTAAACGAAAATCTGAAACAGAAAAATCAGAAAAGGATACGGTCACATCTAGGACTCGAACCCAGGACCCTTTTCTTTCCGGGACACCGCTCTACCACTGAGCTAATGGGACCCTATCCCCTTCGGTCACATTTTAACTGTATTGTATTGTACTTGTACATACAAAATATGATATTAAATATATGTATTGTTAATTGTATTTCATAGTCCTCCTTACTGGGTGACCTGTGCTGAAGCGGACTCAAGTTATTCATTTCTGTTTTATTAGTTTTCTATATAATTTTTAATGTTTTTTCAGAGTTTATCCATTAATCTCTTTCAGCCAGATTTTTATTCTTAATTTGCAATCATTAAAATTTTCTATTCGCTTTATATCAGGGGGAAGGATGTTGTGATGTTTCGTCGCAAAATAAATATAATTTCTTTGTCCGAATGTGGTTTTATGACCCTATCATTGTGATTTGACCTTGTTTGATGAATACGCGGTATTGTAGAGGATTCAGTATTTTTGAATAGTTTTATATTAAAAATATCTGCCACTTCTGCATACTGGTTACCTTGTATGCTTGGTATAAGGGAGATTATAAACTAATTGGTATTGACCAGAGATGTGCTTTATTTCAAATAAATCCATTTCAAATGGAAATGCAAAATGCAAAATGGGTATTTTCCATTTTGCATTTTAAATGCTTTTCTAAAAACCATTTTGCATTTTGCATTTTAAATGCTTTTCTCAATGCATTTTCCATTTTAAATGCTTTTTTGCAACATTCTTCCTACTTTCTCCACTTATCTTTTTTTCATAAGCCCCAAATATCAGTCGGTCCTCAACCTCGCTATGAGAGATAATTTACATTTGTCAAGTTGCTCCCCGGTAGGAGCCCTGGCAATTGAGTGATACCATTACAAAAAATACTGATACAAATACTGAACATGGAGCCATGACGCTGTAATATTAAATGTTAGATAGAACTTTCTATTTTTTTACGTTGGCAACATTAATCCCGCGCAATTTTTTTTTGTGGTTTCATAATCTGTAGTCATGGTGTTTTTGGATTTACCATCATGTAATATGTTTGTTCTACATTGATGTCCATTATTAAATGACAAAATTGTTTAAAAATTCTATAATTATTTTAATTGTTTGACCTGAGAAACCATTTTGCATTTTCAATGCATTTTGAAAATAGGTATTTTGCATTTTGCATTTGAAATGCTTTTCTAAAAACCATTTTGCATTTTGCATTTTCAAATGGAAAAGTTTTGACCCATTTCCATTTTGCATTTCAAATGGTTTTGAGTACCCATTTTGCACATCTCTGGTATTGACAGTATTGTGGCAGTGAAATATAATTTAAGTTCATGTGACTTCAGAACATGAAATTAAAATATATATATTGGTTCAAAAACCGCAAGCTAAGCACACCTTATGCTTAATAATAATACAACACAGATGCTCGTGCATTACCTTATACACAGTGTTTGGAAACTGGTGGTACAAGCGGGAAACAGGGGAATCTACATCACATTTGAAGTCGGTTTTGTGAATTTTTTTTTGGTTTTTTAAGTAAATCGAATCGGAAGTTTTTTATGGTCAAATTCAAAATGTTCAGTATCTACGGTGCTATAACAAAAATAGGTCACACTAGCCGAGTGGACTGAAGCCGGGTCTCAATGCTTCTACGCATGTTAAAATACAAAATTGAGCTTCTTTCAAAATTCAAAATTTTCAATCTCTACGGTGTTACTAGTTAAGTAGAAGCATAGAGACCTGGCTTCAGTATGTTTTTAATCGAAATTTTATTTGTCAAAAAAAAAACAAATCCAAAAAAAAAACTTTTTTTACTATGATACATCTATTTTTATTAATATTTTTTTGTTTAACTAAGGATTAAACCATCCTTACCAGGGACTGGAGATAACTGCGCCAAATCCTAATTGTGTGCCCTTGAGGTGATTTTTCACAAAAACGGCGCTCTACAATCCAAATATTATTATTATTATTATTATTTTTATTGTCTAAGACCGACATTTATTTCGAATGCTGCTGTAATGTCATCCAATTTCTGAGAAATATATTTAAAGCGTATATTTCCATGTGCGTATGTGTGTCATCGACAACGAGTCTATCTGTTGAGTTTCAGCTCGATCGGATGTCGGGAAGTCGGTTAATTTCCACTTCCAAGATCATTCCCGAAAAAAAATGAAATTCAAAAAGTTGTAAATAATTAGTCCCCTGAAATATTAATACAAATTGAAACTATCTCCTGAGTAAAAATAAATACCGCCAACGGGAATTGAACCCGTGCTTTCTGATGTCCGGCCAGGTGCTCTGTAACCATTGAGCTATGTCGACTTATTTCCCACCCGCCAAATGATTCAATATGTACTAGCACCTCAATCAACAATTACTGCTTATTATATTTTTTCCACCTGTAAACAACCAACTTTATTTTAGTAAGAAAGGCTTTGTTAGTTCTAAATTTCTCACTAGATGGCGTCGAGACATATTATACCTTCATTTATTGGTGAAATATTTTTGACTTGTCAAATATTTTACTCAGGAGATATTTTCAATTTGTATTAATATTTGAGGCGACTAATTATTTGTTATCCTTTGTGCTATGCATAAAACCTTGTCTTATAAACATTAGTTTATCAAAAAAAAATAATCAAAAAAATGTATTTAAAAAGAGAAAAAATATTTTTTTTTGCGTTTTATATGTAACTAACGGAGAAAACTCACTTATAAAAAATATGAATAATTTATTAAGAATCTCTTCAAATATTCGTATTCCGGTTAAAAACGCGATTGCAGGCCATTAACGAATAAATTGATAGTTTTCCCAACAAACTTTCAGTAAAATACAAATACGTATGTCAAATACGATGTCATAACACGCGTTCATAAACATCCTAATTTTTGAATTTCGTCATTATACGTTATTAAGATAAACGCAGGTGCATGAACACGTGTTCCGATATTATTACAACTTTACTGAAAGTTTATCAGGCAGCGGCCTGAAGTTCCGTTTTTAACCGGATTACCAATAATTTGAAGAGATTTTTAAATAACGATTTTTTTTTTTTTTTTAAAGAAAGACAAACATTCCCGGGTTACGAATAACCTGACAATATTTGAAAATCTCCTACTACCACCACAGTACGCTGAAAATGTTGCTTGTGTTGTGATGGAGGACTTAGCCAGCCGAGGAATTGAACACACTACGCCCGAGTGGGACCCAAGCGCGATGTCAACTCGGCCACCGACCGGACAAACAATAAACCAGCAATACTCATTTTTCTCCTTGTAGATTCAACAGTTTCCCTCTTGTAACACTAGTTTCCGGATACCGTGTATAATATGTAATAATTATTGCTCGCAGCAAACCATGTGATCTGATAATCTCAATATTTACTTTTCTAATCCAGCTTTGGAAGAGAGAAAATAACAAACCAAGTATCGCTTATTCTGTCTGCTATTTAAACATCAGTCTTCCCTTGGATTCGCGTCGGATTACTGTGAAAACAAACTTGGTTTAACTGTCTTTAATTGGTACCAAAAGCCCTTTCAACATTTTAAAATGTGGTTTTATTATCGGTTCTCCCAACTAGATAACCAAATACTTCGCTAATCGCTAACTAACTAACTAACATCACGCCGTTTTTCGCAGGGATAGGCAGAGAGGACGGACCGCAAAACAACTCGGTTTTGGCACACACTCCTTGCCTCATTTAAATTCGTACATACTCCAATTTGGGGGGCGGGTATGGGTTACGCCACCCAGGGAACCATTCATTGGATAACCAAAACCTCTGACATAGGTCACCCCGAGTGGTTCGCTGCATTTGGTGACTTCGCAGGGGTGGCCGGGTTCATGGGGTGAGGTAAATTCGGGTCTTTGCGGAGGATGCGTCTGTTAACCAACGCGTGGCAGACCAGATCGGTAGAGACTGGTTGAGAGAGACCTTTTGACCTCTTCAACAGGACTCTCTCGGAACATCGCGTTGCACCGCAGTGGGAGGGGATAGATTCATACATTCGTCACTCCTGGACGTACTGATCCCCAGATTTCTATCCACCCCTCGTACCTTTTTTCTTCCCAAATCTTCCTCTCCTTAAAAAAAGCTTCCACACAGCTTCATTATTACATTGGACATTATTTTCCTCAGGGCCTCCTGTGTGAAGCTAATGTAAATAAAATTGCGTCATTCGCTCTACATGACCAAACCATCTAAGCGTCCTTTCTTAATCTCACATGCCTCGCATTTTTTGCAAATCTCTGCATTTCTCTATAAAGGTATTATATTCACAAAAAATCTAAGATACAGCGGCTGTGCTTCCCTAAAAGATATTCGTATATCTTCTAGTAGTATCTTTATAGTGGGAGCAGATGGGACTCTTGCGCGGCATTAACATTCTTCGTTTAAATCTTAATTTTCCTATTATTTTGGTCGCTTTTGAGGAGGTCTCTCAATTCGTTCCAAAAATATTTTAAAGTGTGATAATGTAAACCGTGCTTTGTTTATTTTGTGAAACAGTTTGAAATTGTGATATACTCGTAAATATCTGTTATTATTGCTGGATGTTAAAAAGGTGTTCGAAGATGTCACATCCTCGTCATTTGTTCGAGTCAACTTCTTCTAGGTCGAATCTCTTTGACAATGTCATCACCCCCAAGACAGCAGAGGACATGGTGCCAAAGAAGGTGAATTCTTTTAAATTTCACTCTTTCTTTATAGAAATGTAGAAACTGACTAGTCCATAATTAATTGTAGTCCGTGCAGAGCCGGGTGTAGGTGAGTAGGTCCTGTAGCGGCGTGGTGAAGAAAGAGCGGGACGGGATGCGGGGGAACTGGCGGTCGGCGGTCGGCCGCTTCAGTACGCAGCAAGCAGTCGCAGTGTTCGCTAGTTGGTCACTCGTAAAGCTGCTAATTAAAGACTGACTAAGTACTTCTCGATGCGCCTCATTATAATCATATAGCTGCCCGGGTACATTCGAGGTTCATAACTGTAGGTAGGAACGCTGAACACTCGCATTCAAGAGTATTTCCTCCTGGGGTAAAAATAATCTCGTCGAATTTAATGTTTAAAAGACCCAATCCTGTCTGATTACGTCTAAAAGGGATCCAAATGATAATCTAGTCTCCTTCAACGGAAGCAATCTTCCGAACAGGCCTTCCATTGATATGCTTGGTATAACTATAAGTGAACAGCTCAGGTACGGGGGCTCCATCGAAGCCAGAGTAAAGTTGGCCTCTCAGAAGCTGGGCGTACTGTACAGGGCCCGCAGATACTTTAATAATACACAACTGCTGACCCTGTACAAATCGCAAGTGCGCCCAACTGTCGAATTTGGCAGCCATCTCTGGTCCGGAGCCCCTAAATACCTGAAAAAAACCCTTGACTCTGTGCAAAAACGGGCGGTCCATTTGATAGATTCCCCAATCTTAACAAATGGACTGCAATCTTTAGAGCACAGGCGTCAGGTGGGTATGCTGTCCTTGTTCTATCGGTATTACAATGGAAGATGCTCTGAGGAACTAGCGTCATTGATCCCTTCGGCACCGGTGCGTAGTCGGGATACACGCCAAACGCGCGCCCAACGTTTGTACATGGTTGAAATTTGTCACATGAGAACGGGTCGCTTCTACGATTCGTTCTTAAGTTCAACAGCTCGGCTGTGGAACGAACTGCCGGCCTCTGTGTTTCCTCCCTCCTACAACATGGGACTCTTCAAGACCCATGTTCACTCCTTCCTCTCCACAAAAAGACCCTCCACACATCATCCCCAAAGATGACATAGGCCCTGAGGGAAATTATTTTCTTCAGGGCCTCCTGTGAGGAGTTAATATAAAAAAAAAAAAAAATTTAAAAAATTATTTAGCGCGTTCCCACTACAATGCGTTTTGCATTGGCGAGCGTTCCAGAAAATTCTCGTAGCATCGCTACACCTTTTATAATAATAATATATATGTCTTTATTTTAAGAAAGTTTGCACATTACAACTATAAATGCATATTATAATGTATATTGTACACTGATTTGTAACTTTTTTTTTTAAGGTAATAAAATTAACAGAAAACAATATCTCTAATACAAAACCCCTATACATTGACGCCTCCACCGGTACGCCTGTTTTTAGATCTACCAATTAAATGTGCTATTGCGTACTAAAATCTCGTCTAAACTTGATCCACTACACAGAGGTATTATATTTAGATAAGACATGAAGCGAAAAAATAGGTTCCGATTTTTTACCTCCAACTGACCTCTAACTGACCTCCAACTGTCTTACAAAACTGCCGAATCTGGTCTACGCAGATCGTGTTCTAATAGTGGAAAATTTTCAACGAGATATTAGGACGCACTAGCACCTCGAATTGTAGCTCTAAGTTCCACTATTAGAATGCGCTAAGCGATGCGTGTAGACCGGATTCGGTAGTTTTTGTTATAGAGAGTTGGAGGTAAAAAAACGGAACCTATTTTTTCGCTTTATATGTCATCTAAATATAATACATCTTTTAGATGTGTTATATCTTTTATACACCCATTATTTTAGGGTTGATGTTTATGAACTTGATTCGTACTTGAAGGATTAAGGAGGCTATTCTCAACTCTGTCTTTAGCTAGTTTACACGTAAGGACATGTCCGACCGAGTATGACGTCACATCAGCATTTCTACATGTATCAATGGTTCTGTCCGGCAGCCATGCATACAAAAATACTCGTCTCTTTCATACAGACCTGTCACACCTGACAGATGATATTTTAAATATTTTTTCCGTCCAAACAATTCAACTTTTTTTTTACCTGAAAACTTCCTTAAAACCTTGAAATTTAGAATTTTTTTTTTTTTTTTTTACTTGTACTATCATGTAGAATCACCTCCCGAAGTTTGGGCACTTTACCACCAGACACCCTGTATAATAATAGGTAGGTATCTATCGCTTGTCTGAATTCTTCACACAATCAGTTCCAATTTTGAAAATGCTACTTTAATTCAAAGCAAATTCTCGAGTTCTAGAGTTCATTGAACCGTGGTTACAGACAGGAGATGGAGTCACAACTGTCAAACGGACAAGTCAAACAAGGAATGCTCGTCTCTATGCAGAGGAAAATTGTCAAATTAAAAAAAATGTTTTTTTTGGCTCCAGAAGCAGATCAATGGCGTGCACTATTAACCTTTCCGGGAGTAAGTTACGTAATGCTGGCCGTGCTCTGGGTAGTGAGTTTTTTTTACATAAATAAAAAAATATATTTTTTGATTAAATTTTATTATAGTATGCAAAATAAATAACAGCTGATATCTCTGTCGATAATGATGTAAAATGTTTAAAATTGGTGTAAAGTTACAGAAATATGTACATAGATGGCAATTCGATGCATATTTACAGAATATGCATCGAATATGAATATGTGACCCCTGTCGTCCATAGCCGTCCATACTCCTTTGGCGAAAGTGTGTACCGTCGTACATTAGCGTCCATACTCCCGGAAAGGTTAACATTGTGTGTTACGTGAATGTGTTATGTATTGTGTTATTGACTTGTTAGTTATTTTTTACAATAGTATTTGTCCATGATCTGTTCCTGAAATCCAATTTTATATTTGAATATATTTATCTTTTGCAGGGTATTTCAGTGTGGGGCTCCCGCAGTCATCTAGAGAAGTGCCTCCTCGCACTGGTGGCATCCTTGTTCCTCATTGTGGTGGTCCTGACTGTCCTCCTGTCCGCCTCTCCGGGTCTGGCTCCTGACAGCGCCATAGCCACCTTCAGTGAGTAACTATTTATAGAGTCATACATATCACATACGAGATCAATGCGCAATTGATATTGCTGACGTGGATGTTTTTAAATATAATTTATTTTTATTCAGTGCTAAATATATTGTTGCGATTATTCTGGTGAAATAAAACTTCTGTTTCACAATAAGTACACGGTTCTCCCCCCCTCCTCAAACCCCCCACCCTCAAAACTCCCTCTCAATCCCCCCTCAACCTTCACCTGTATTAGTTTAAAAATCTGATTAGTTCGTTCACTCTTGTAACTCCTATGACTCTTGGCGTTCCCCAACTCCGTGGAGTTCCACCTGGATTGGGTGAGAAAGAATAGGTCCAAGGAACTGAGTCTATTCGGATGAACTCTGAATCGGATTTGAGTCCTTACTTTAAGACAGTCTCGTATGCCTATTTCAAACTGTGTCACTTATTATTACCGACTAGTTACATACTCTAGTGCCATCTATGCACCGTGACCGAACCTAATAACTCAAACACCACTCATTGTGCTGTGGAGTTTGTTACAGATTTTTGAATTTTAGAACCACTGAAATTTACTAGGCATAAGCGCCCTTGTGGTGATTTCAGTGCCATTGCGATTTTGCACAAAAACGGCGCTGTAAACATCACCCAAATATTATTATTATATGCCCATGTAGCATATATAAGCCACCTACAGTGAGTATTTTGTTGTGACCTGGAACAATGTGTTATTTGATATTGCTGACTCGGTTTTGTTGCCACACGCAAGCCACCTGCAGTGAGAATGCTAGGGCCAGCCGTATGACATTTTTTCAATATTTTTAATCTTTGTCTGAGCAGTTGACTGAAAATCTTTCATTGTTTCTTGCCTTGTCATTCTGAACTTCAAATTTTGCTCATACTCTACACTGTACCTGCTGATAATGTATTTTTTAATACTGTCAGGCCACGGAAACTACTGAATTCTTCAGAAGTCTTCTTCCTATGATAGAGGAGATTTAGTGGAGGTGAAAGTGCGATGCAGAGGTTATGCAGTTAATCGATGGCATCGGACCCTTGATTCGGCACAGATGTGACAATGTGTGCTGTTGTTTGAATATGTCCACATTTACACAATTCAGAATCCTTTTGGCTCAAGGCTTCATTTAGGCTCCGTTTTGTGCATCTTATACTCTCAGCGACTGTTACTGCACCGGATGCATTTTAGTAACGTTCACGTCTTCCGAGGGAGAGAGAACAATGGCAGTTTAACACATGGGTCTACAACAACGAACTTGTTTTTGACGTCCAATGTCTGACACTCTTCTACAATGTGCCTGTAAGTGTGAAGGTGTTAATGGTTTTTTTTTTATAATTTCAGATGACACCTTCCAGTCAATGTGTCTAACAGACACTTGCGTATACACAGCAAGCGAGATGTCCAGGTCTTTGGACAGGAAGGTAGATCCCTGTGACGACTTCTATGCCTTCGCCTGCGGAGGATGGATCAAGAACAACCCCATTCCGGAGGGAAAGTCCATCTGGGGCATCTTCGAGAAGTTACAGATCCAGAACCAGCTGATTGTCCGGAATGCTTTAGGTTGGTTGAAAGAACATACTTAAAGGGAGTCATGTTTTGGGACTTTTCAGTTTTGGATTTTGTTAACATGAATCCTGTACAAAATAGAGAAGATAAGGGTTCAGAATCAACTGATTTTCCAAATGTTTTGGGCCAGTTGAGAGAACATTGATTGGAGGGGTGTGTAGAGGGACTTTTTTCAGCTTCAGGTTTTGGTCAATACCTCATAATCTTATAATAGAAATACACTGTTATCTATTTTGAGGATTAGGATCAGGATCAGGATGCAGAGGATGGGATTGTGATAAGTTTGATGGTTTTTTTTTTTTTTTTACATGAACTCTACATGGAGGCCTTGAGGAAAATAATTTCACTCAAATCCGCTGAGATTTCACGCAAAGATGCTGCGTGGGGGGGTCTTTGGGAGGAGAGAAAGGAGTGAACATGAATCTTGAAGATACCCATGTTGCAAGAGGAAGGAAACACTGAGATTGGCAAATCACTCCACAGCTGAGTCGTTGGCTCCTCCTGACCAACCTTTCCTCACACAGCCTCTGGAGTTGCTTCTTCCAACTTTGCCTGAGGCGACCCACTGGACCTCTTCCTTTTATAGTTGCATGCAGTAGAATTTAGTAAGAGTATCAGGAGTTCCGTGTTAAGTCCATCTCGGATCATCGAGCTTCTTATTCTGCGTGTACGATAATTTTTTATTAAATTGAAGTGCAACCTTTTGATTGCAGAAAAAATCAACCTTGACAAGGTGAAATCCAAAGCGGAACAAAAAGCACGCATCTACTTTGACGCATGTCTCGATGTAAACGAGACCATCGAGACCCTCGGAGGCGCTCCGCTTCAGGACCTTATCAAGAAGGTCGGAGGTTGGAACATATCAGCCAGTGGATTCGTGCTTCACAAGTTTAACCTGCAGAGGACCTTTCAGATACTACAGAACAGGTAGGAGTCCAGTTTTAATTTGACTGTTTCATTTGTGTGCAAATTTGATTGTACTTTTTGTGCCCGTTTCAAGCTGGTTCGTTGGTTTTAATGGTTCAGTAGTGTGCCAACTGCCACACGCAACGGTTGTGTCCGCCGCGCTGTTCGCGATGCCACCGGCACGTTATTGTTACTGCGCGTGTAGGTAGTTCAGTGAGTGAAGCGGATATTAAATTAAGTTAACTTGTTTATAAAACATTGACTTTTCTCTCCTTTCTATCAATATAATATGCATGCATTATAGACATATAAACCTTCCGGAAGAAGTTCTCTAAATGATAGTGAAAAAAAACCCTATCAAAATCCGTTAGGTAGTTTAGAAGAACTAAGCGCACAAGTAGGCAGATACGGAGAGTGACTTTGTTTTATACTATTTAGAGATATATACTTTTTTAATTTAAAATATATGGTTTTTAATTAAGAAGGTAGGTTGGTATTTAAGTACCTAATTACAAATTTTGATTTTGATTTATTAAAAATTGAAAACATACTTTTTTTGAATGCGAGGACTACTGTTCACAGAACTGTTACTAGTTCATAGATCGGTAGAATTCGAGGCGAGTAGTCCATCTTTCGCTTATAATGATGGTTGCAGGAGTTTTTCAAATATTGTCAGGTTATTCATAACCGGGGATGTTTATCTTTCTATTAAAAATTTTTTTTTTTGGTCAATGTCGATAGTATTACAAATGTAGACATCTGGAAAGAATGCAAAGATGAAGAAATTGTAGTGAAAAAGATTGAGAAAGGGACGCTTAGATAACAATTGTATCAGACGTAATCGTGTGACACACAAGACTGTAAATGGGGCCGGTGATCCCAATCTGTGGAGGCGTGAGATGTCGTCCTTCAGTGGCGTGGAGGGGTAGAACGGGGCCGTCTCTGAAGCCGCTGTAGAGCTGGTCCGATTGCTTGTCGCTTGTTCTTGAGCTGATTCCGAGTCTGGTCCGAAGGGGTAGGCAAGTCCGTGGTCCAGGGTGAGGCGGGGGTCAGAGTAAAAGAAGGCGAGTAGAAGCAGAAGTCGGAGCGAGGTAGAGGGCAGAGCAGAGAGAGAGGTGTAGAGCTGGTGGTGGTTGCTGGAGATCTGACGTTTTGAGGGCCTGTTGCCCGTTTTATAGCCGCCAGCGGGCGCACGACGCGCACACGGGCTCACTTTCTCTTTGATTCCTGGAATCCGTGAGCCGTGTTTGCGACGCTATCGCGGCGCCCCACCGCTCGGCCGGTAGATTCGGGCCGTGGCCGAACGTGACCACGGCCTTCCTTTGTTTGGGCACGATCCTCAGAACCGTGCCCGTGGGACGTAATGACGGCGTACCACCGGTCATTTGTGACGCTATGACGGCGCATGGCGCACGGCACGGCTTCCCACTACGTTTTGGCACGGTTCTAACAATCGTGCCCGAATTAAAACATGTTTATGATTTTACCAGCTCTCACACTACTTCTCTGCCCGTATACCTCTAGCCAAGCTCCGACGTTTCATTTATTGTATTGACATTACATATTGACATTAAATATACATTTTTACATAATTTTTCATACATTTACAGGCAGTTTATTCAATTTAAGGACAGGCAAAGTTAAGGTAAATAGCAGATTTTAATATGGGGCGACGTCGGCTGATATTGGAGCAGTACGTCCGTTACAACAATTAATTCATTCGTCATTCTACCGTGGTAGTGTGTAGACGTGTTTATAGAAAGACAATACATTATTAGAGAATTGTCACATTTATCTAAGTTTTGCCGGGAGCGAGGTGTTCCGCGAGGCGGTCACAAGCTTAACCCATTATGGACGTGCTGTCGATAATAGAAAACATAAAATTAGAAATTTCAAATATTTCTACGGTAAAGGACTCGAAAGCTAAAAATAATCTGGAATTAAATATAAAACTATTAGAAGAAAAATGGACTCAGGAAAAAATATCTTTTCAAAACGAGATTGTTTGTCTGCAGTCAAAACTAATTGAAAAATTAGAAAAAAAAATCGAGAATACGAGCTATTTTGAAAAAAAAACATACGCAAGTTGTCTCAAAGTAATCCCGGAATCCAAATTCTCATTGATCATCAAAGGTGAAGATTCGAACATGACATCGGATGCTATTAAAGAACAAATCGTAAAGAAAATTAAAATAGCAAACTTGGGTATCGCAGTGAACGGAATACGAAAAGCCTCGCAAAATAAATTAATTATATCTTGTCCTTCAAAAGAACATGCAGAGAAATTGACAGATGAAATCAATAAAACCCTTAAAAAAAACATGGTTGCAGAGGAATTAAGAAAGAAAAATCCAAAAATATTCATAAGAAATCTTCAAGTAGATTTAACTGAAGAGGACATAATTGAGGCAATAAAAACACAAAACGATGGAATAAAAGATATCATGAATAGCGATACTAAAAACACGATTAAACTAATAAAAATGTTTAAACCAAAAAACCAAAATGGACTCACTAATTATATATTTGAAACCAGCGGAGCAGTAAGGTCTTACCTCATGGAAAAGGAAAAAATTAACATTGGTTTTAGCAGAGTACGAGTGGAAGATGCCAGCCCCTTGACGCAATGCTACCATTGTCTCAAATTTGGTCACACTGCATTAAAATGTTTTAATAAGGACAAACGTGCGACGTGTTTACATTGCGCAAAAGATCACGAATGGAAGGAATGCCCTAACAAAAAAACTGAAGAAAAATGTAGTAACTGTGCACATCAGAACACCTTATTCAAGATGACCCTAAATACCAATCACAAAGCTAATAATACTAATTTGTTCTTACTACAAAAAGATGATGCATATCGCTCAAAGTCGTATAGACTATGATTAGGTATGTATTATAATTCTAAAAAACAATTACAATGCTAATCACAATTTTTTCATTTTTTAACTTCATATTATCACTTTCATTTATGCATCGTAATGTATATAATTTATTGAGACATAAATATTTCATATCCTTGCCGAAAATTTTTGCCATTTATGTTACAATGCATTATCCCATTGCCACAGTGTTAAACGCTAGTATACTGAAATCTATGATTATATTGATGTTCGCGCACTCTTCGTGTATTTGTATGTGTAGAAAAAGTTCAATATGTAATTATTGTTGCCGATTAGTAAACCTACCTTGTTCTGTACAAAACTATAATCTAACCTGGAACATATCGGAAATACTAACTGCTATATTGTTATGTATCTATCGTATTTATATTTATAAATCCCAATACATGTTTATATATTATTGCTGCCAATTAAAATATTATTCTATATGGGTGACTTGAACTGTGATTTTGATTCAGCAGAAATAGATTATGAACGCACGTCAATTTTTGAAAACTGGGCTACAAAAAAACATGTGTTAGGAAATAATAAAATAACTGCCCTCAACTTAAATATACGATCTTTATCTAAATATTGGGACACTTTCCTATTAATTGTTTCTAGCTCTTTGAGAAACATCGACTTAATTTCGCTATGCGAAACGTCTATTAATGAAAATAATATAAATCTTTATAAATTACCGGGATTTAATTCGTACCATTTTTGTCGAACAAAAAGATCGGGTGGCGGTATTATTGTGTACGTGAAAGATCACCTTACATTTGAAAAAATAAATATTATGACTAATAATTTTGAATGCGTTTACGGAACCATTTCAGTAAACAAACATATTCGCTTACATCTTTTAGCAATATATAGACCGCCTAATACAAAAAAAAAATTATTTCTTGATGAGCTGGAGACAATATTGGGAAATATTGATATAAAAGAATCCGTATTGGTTCTAGGTGATACGAATATTAACTTATTAAATGTACACGAACCCATAACTATGCAATATGAAAACCTCATGTCTCATTTTGGAATGACCAGATGTATAAATGATGTGACTAGAGAAGCGATATTGACTAACTATGTAACGGCTTCATGTTTAGACCATATTTATGTAAGAGTGAAGGAGACGACCGAAATCAGTTCATGCGTATGCGATTCAATAATAGCTGACCACTACCTAACTGCAGCTAGTATTAACTTCTGTTACTATGATAAATGTACCGTCGACAAATCGCACCAAGAGTATTACACTGCACTATCGGACAAAAGGATTGATTTATTGATCGAAATCACCGATTGGAATGCAATGTTAAAATTGTCTGAACCAAACATTATTTATGCAGAATTAAAATCGATTTTTAAAAATATTTATGAAAAAAGTACCTTTACAAAATTAAAAACAAAAAAATTTCGAAATAACCAAAAAACTTGGATGAATGACAGTCTCGCTGAAAGTATTCTAATACGAGATGCCATGTGGAAAAAGTGGAAAAACACGCCTAATAATAAAAAATATGAAATCTCTTTCAAAAAATATAGAAATAAACTTAATAAACAAATATTAAACACAAAAAAGGCATACTATAATAACAAATTTAATCACTGTTTCAAGAACATTAAAAAAACATGGAATGAAATTAATACAATTTTGGGTAGGAAAAATAAATCTGGTTGCGATGAAGTCTTATCTAAATATTTCCTAAAGTCACAATCTTCTGATGCAGTGGCAGAAAATTTTGCTAACTTTTTTGATGAAGGAGTTAATAAGTTGTTACATGAATGTGATTTCCGAGCGTCTAATCACTTGCAAGAATCCCTACCGCATTCAATGTACTTACCTAGAGCTAATGCTAAGCAAATTGAATATATTATCGGAGGTATGAAAAATTCAAAGTCACCGGGCATAGATCTAATTCGTATGTTTGATTTAAAAAAACATGTCAAATTACTTAGCCCTGTTATTGCTCACTTTATCAACAGAATAATCGATACCAGCCTCATCCCCGATGAATTAAAAAATAGCATTGTAAGACCTATTTTCAAAAATGGAGATCACTCCGAAATTAACAATTACAGGCCAATTTCTATTCTCCCGGCACTAGAAAAAATTTTAGAAAAATATATTTCGATAAATTTAGATAAATATTTGAATAATTTGAATATTATAGATGAATGCCAGTACGGGTTCCAGAAAAAAAAAAGTTGTGATAAATTGCTGGAAAAATTTTCTGATTTTATAAATTCTCAACTTAATTCTAAAAAACATGTACTGGTGCTTTTTATTGACTACTCAAAAGCTTTTGACACTCTCAGCCATATACAATTAATTAAGGTTCTTGAAAACATTGGAATCCGGGGTAAACTCCTCTCATTCTTTAAAAACTACTTAACTAATAGAAAAATGAACGTAAAGATTTTAAATGATATGAGTAAAGGAAGACATATTAAATCAGGAGTACCGCAAGGATCAATTTTAGGTCCAAAATTGTACATTATATATGTTATTGTTATGTCAAAACTCTTTAAAAAGGCCTTTAGATTCATTTTTGCTGACGATACTGCACTTGTAGTATCCAATGAAAATCCTATCATAGCTATTCAACAATTGCAAAGTGACTTTAACGAGCTACTTAAATGGGCTCATGATGTTGGTTTAATTATTAATGTTAAAAAAACAAAATGTATGTATGTAAAATCACCAAGCCTGGGAATATGGAATATACCCAAAATAATTGCTCATAATTCTGAATGTATTCATAGAAAAATTGAAAATATTTGCCACTGTGAAACAATTGACTTTACTAACGAATATACTTATCTGGGACTAATAGTAGACAATAAATTTAAATGGGATAAACAAGTGGCTAAAATCTGTAACCAGCTCCGATCTTTTGCAAGTAATTTTTATAAACTGAAATATGTTTTGCCTCATTGTACTCTTAAAATAATTTATTTTTCTATGGTCGAATCCATACTCAGATATGGCATACGAACTTGGGGGCACTCAAGCAATATTTATATTAAATATATACAAAACTTACAAATTGCTATAATAAAAAAAATTGTACCACCGAATATCTACAGACAAAGAAGTAATCTAAAACTACTGTATGGTTCTGAGGGCCTACTTCCAATAAAGGGTCTTCTTTGGTACATTATTATAATGGATAATGAGGGAGATAGCAAATATAAAAAGCAACCGGTGCATAATCACACAACAAGATTCACTGAAAATAAGGGCCTCATTATTCCAAGAGTAACAAATAAGTATGGAAGCCGAACGCTTAAATATTTAATACCAGAGATTTTCAATAAATTTAATAATTATTTTAAACCTCAGAATAATGAGAGACCCTGCCCCAAAAACACTAAGCGTTGGCTAATAAGCGACGAATCAATGTATCTCTGAACATTATTATTGATGTATTCCTGAACATCTCAACGTACCTGCCTAAATAATTTGTATATAGGTAGGTACTTTGATATATATTATTTTGTGATATTGTTTATTGTATAATTTTGTGTCATACATGTATTAAAAATTAAAAATGTTTTATATATATTATTTGTAGAACCTACAGACAAGCCGTCATGTGTGACTGCTTTGTGGGACTGCATATACCTGTATCTTTAAAAATTTATAATAAATAAAAAAAAAAAAAAAAAAAAATATCACGTTTTCTCATTTTCAGATACAGTATCAATGGATTCTTCAACTGGGCTGTTGGAGAAGACGATCGAAATTCATCAAAGCACGTCATCATTGTGAGTAAAATCAAGTTTTCACCTGTTGACTGTGGTGATGAGAATTCGGAACCGCACCAATATCACCTTGACGAGTTTTGCTTGAAATCGGAATAAAAACTAAATGTATCTTATTTTTCGATTGCTTCCTGTTTATCAGATAATAATTTATCATAAGAAGCTTCCCCAGAATAGCTAACTTTGTCAAAAAAAAAATTAAAAAAACAAAGAAAAAAAAAAACAAGTACAGGGTTTTCCAATAAGAGGTGTTATTTTGATATTCAATCGTAAAAGATCAATGGTTTTGTTGCTTGTGTGACACGTAGCGCCGTCTTGTTGAAAGTAAACGTTTTCCAGATCAATACCATCCAATTCCGGCCATAAAAAATCATTAATCGTCTCTCGATAGCAATCCATTCACCGTAACTGTTGCTCCAGCCTCATTTTCGAAAAAGTAAGGTCCAATGACTCCGTCGGACCATGAACCGCACCAAACAGTCACACGTTGAGTATAGAGAGGCTTTTCAACAATAACTCTCGGGTTTTCCGAGCCCCAGATGCGACAATTTTGCTTGTTGACGAAGCCATCGAGGTGGAAATGGGCCTCATCACTCAAATGATTTGCATTTGATTCACTCAAGTGAATTTTTATTATTTCAATGCGTTGTTGAAGCGTGTATCGTTCCATTTTTATAAATGGCGTAGTTTCTACTTGTCAAATATCAAAAAATGATAGCTTTAAAAGTAACATCTACCGAAATAGCGGGTTATTCAAAATAACACCTCTTATTGGAAAACCCTGAATTTTCTACTGATACTGTGATGAACTATTCATAAGAACATATTTAATTTAGTTTTTTTTTTTTTTAAAGAATGGTCACCGGAGAACTAAACAGAGTTGAAAGGTTAAAAGTAACTTTTCTTTGAAAAACATTTAACTTTTCAAAATGTATTCACAAATTCTATGGATTCTATTCACTCTTCTATGGACTACAAATACGTATACAAGTGCAAATAAGTTATCCTGCTATTATTTATAATATCTATACCGAAAGTGAGTGATTTGTGTGGAAAAGTGCTCGAAACTGTGAGTTAGATTACAAAAAATCGATTTAATATCCGTAATCCCGGATAACTAAAGTGATTACAAAAAAATTGAGAATAAATCTTATAAAACTGTCACTCCATAGTTATCCATAGATAAAAATAAAACATCTAACTGTCAACACCGGTATTGTACCTCTACTTCAATATCTAAAACCGGGGCAGGTTGTTACATTTAACAGTAAATAATGGCTAACACTAGAGGAAAGGGTGCTAACATTGAACCTGAAGAAAAATTCAGCATAGAAAAAATTACACTGATTTTCGAAAAAAAACTAGATGCTATAAAAAAAGAAATTATTTCAAAAATTGAAAAGCAACAACAGGACACCCAAAAAAGCATGGAGTTTATGAGCAGTCAATACGATGATTTGATTAAAAAACTAGAGTTAACAATCCTACAAAACAAAAAAATTGAAAATGAATTTATAAACCTGAAAAAAGAGCACCAGGAGAAAAATACTATAATTAAACAATTAGAAATAAAAATTTCAGATATGGAGTACAAAACCCGCTCTAATTATATTGAAATAGCTGGCATTCCACAAAAAAATGGGGAACAGCAAATTGAAGTGGTTAAAAAAGTGGCAGCGGCGGCAGGAGTGGACCTAAAATACAGCGAAATTATAGAGGTAAAAAGGATACCTGATAGGCGAATCAATGCACCACCTAAAATACTAGTGCAATTTTCAGATAAATTGACCAGAGACAAGCTTATTGCAAATAGAAAAAACATCAATTATGCTGCGATCAAAGATATTTCAACTGAAACAATATACATAGCTGAAGAACTGAGCCCTTACCATAAGGAACTTCTTTGGAAAACCAAACAAATCTCAAAAGAAAAAAACTAAGAATACGTCTGGCACAAAGAGGGAAAAATAATGGCAAGAAGAAATGCAAACGAAAAAATAATTTACGTTAAACATATAGACGATTTGAAAAACATCATATAAATAAAATGGCTCAAAATAACAAATATAACAAAAATTAAAAATGGCTGACACTACATTAACCACGGAACCTAATGCAAAAAGAGCAAACTTACCTAACCTTTCAACAATGAACAAAAATTTTAACATACTGCATCAAAATATTAGAAGCATAAACAAAAACTTTGACGAGCTACAAATATTAATTAAAAGTTTAAATTTAACCTGGGACATAATTATACTTACTGAATGTTGGTTAACTGATAAACACTACCCTCTACAAATTGATAAATATGTCTCTTACTCCACACTAATGAATAATACAAAGAGTGATGGTGTTATTGCATACATTAAAGAAGACACTGAAGTTGAAGTCAAAGAGATCAATATTAATAACGCAAACTGTCTAAGGATATCAATTGGTAAGGATATAACAGTTCTCGCAATATATAGATCACCTTCTACAAAAAATCTGGAGCCATTCTTAAACTCCTTACATTTTGAGCTTAACTTACTCAAAAATACTAAGAATGTTTTTATTATCGGAGATATAAATATTGATATCCTGGAAAATGGAAATCCAAAAAAATATGATTACATACATACACTAGCTCACCATGGTTTTAAAAGCCTGGTTGATGAACCTACACGAGTATGGAATGAAAGCAAATCATGCATTGATCATATTTTTAGTAAAACTGATAAATTAACTCAAACCATTATTTACCCTTCTACACTGACTGATCACTACACAATACTTCTATCTATTAATAATAAAAATACATCTATAAATCAAAAAAAGAAATCTGTCATAGCAAAGTCTGAAACAAATTGGGAAAACGTTAAAATCGAGCTACAAATTGCTGACTGGTCAAACCTTCTTGGCAATGATGATACTGATGCTGCTTGGAATTATTTTATTGACTTTACTCAGAACATTATTCTATCAAACACCATAACGACAGAAAAAAAGATATCTCATAAAAATATTCATATTAAACCCTGGATTAGTCAGAACATTATCAACTCAATCAGGAAAAGAGACGAACTCCACAGAAAAGTAAGAAACCACCCCTATGATATCCATTTACATCGCTTCTACAAAAGATATCGTAACATTTGTAAAAATGTAATCCGTTATGCTAAAGAAGCATTCTATAAAAAGAAAATCGAGGAATGTAATAATGATTCCCGGAAATTCTGGCAGATTATAAACGAAATTACAAACGCTAAAGCCTCGCACAATGTTAAAAACATTAAAGAATTAAACATTGACAGGATACCAACATCTTTTGCAGAACATCCAGAAAAAATTCTCAACTTTGCAAACAACTATTTTTGCAATATAGGCTCGAACTTAGCGAATAAAATCAAACAATCTTCATTTACTGCCGAAAAAACAGTATGGAATGAAAATGTCAATCAAGAAAACTCCCTTAACATAGTCAAGATAACAAGTGAAGATATAAGAAATACCATAGCCTCCCTAAACACAAATACCTCATCGGGAAATGAACTAATATCAAACAGAGCAATTAAATATCTACTAAATGAGCTAATCTACCCACTGACGTACCTTGTAAATCTTTCAATAAGAAAAGGTATTTTTCCCACACGTCTTAAAGTTGCTACGATTATTCCAATATACAAAAGCGGTCCCAAAAATGATATATCTAACTATCGACCAATTAGTCTATTACCTACACTATCGAAAATATTGGAAAAAGTAATAAAAAAACAAATGGTTAAATTTTTGGATGAAAATAAAATATTATCAACGACGCAATACGGTTTTAGGGAAAACCTGGGTACTGGTGATGCTATAGCTAAAGTAACAAATACAATTATAAAAAAACTGGATGAAGGTAAAAAATGCTTGGCAGTTTTTATTGACCTTCAAAAAGCTTTTGATACAATTGACCATGAAATACTATTTTTTAAATTAAAAAAAAATGGAATAACACAAACAACTCTAAATCTAATTAAAAGTTACTTAACTGGAAGAGAGCAGTATGTACAAATTGGTAATAAAAGTAGCAAAACTCTATCAATCAAGTACGGTGTCCCTCAAGGAAGCGTATTGGGTCCAATACTATTTCTCATTTATATTAATGACCTTATGAGTCTTCCCATTGAAGGAGACATAATGAGCTTTGCAGATGACACTGTCATTATATTCTATGAACAAAATTGGACAAGCACACATAAAAAAGCGGAGCAAGGTCTGACTGTACTCCAAAACTGGTTAAAAGCAAACTCCCTTACATTAAATGTGAGTAAAACTAAATATCTAACTTTCTCTAAAACCAACAGAGGTCAACCAACGAATGAGCATACACTCAAATTACATGAATGTCTAAATAAATATCCGCAATGTTCTTGCCCGCATATAGTCCAAACTAAAACAATTAAATATCTTGGGATCGTAATTGACGACAAACTTCTTTGGGATGCACACATCGAAGGAACCTCAAAAAAGCTAACAAAACTCATCTATTTCTTCAAAAAAATACGAAATATCTTGTCAACTACAGATCTAAAGAGAGTATATTATGCGCTATGCCACTCTCTACTGGAATATGGAATAATAGGATGGGGCTCAGCATCATCAAACCATATTAAACTACTAAAGAAAACTCAAAATTGGATCATAAAGACCATATTAAAGCTCCCCGTAAGGACGCCAACTACTGATATTTTTAATCTGTTTGATGTTCCAAGTTTACAAAAAATCTATGCTAAAAATATTCTAGTTCATCACTTAAAAAATAAACCAGAGGCAAACCCCTCTCACGATCATAAAACCAGAGCCAAGCAAACAGACATGCTAAATATTCCTAAATGTAATTCTACCTTTGGACAAAGAAACTCTGAATTTTTAGCAATTAAATTATATAATAAACTCCCTCTCAACATCAAACAAAGGAAAACGAAAAATAACTACATTAAGGACATCAAATCTTGGCTTAAGGAAATATCGGAAGAAGAACTAACTAATATATTTAAAACATCATCTTAGTTGCTGAAAACGTATTCTAACATATATAGTCCCCCTCAGCACAGGATCTCCTAGTGAGGAGGACTTCAATGATCTGTTTTAATTTTATATATATATTTTATTGCATGTGCCATACAAAAATGTACCTAATTATTTTAAAAAGTAACTAAATAAAAAAAAAAAAAAAAAAAAAAAAAATTAATTTCTTGCAGGGAATCTCGACGTGCATTTTTTAAAACTATTAATTTAATTCCAGGAATTCCCTAAACTCATTGCGACTATGGGCAAAAATATTCAATTGTGCATTGGTGTTAAAAATGATGCCTACACCTCGGATGGTGGCAATAGACAATGTGCACAAAATTGATTCTTTCAAATTGATTATGAAAAAAAGTCTTAGCATTAAATCATGCATCTTACACTTCCCTTTAGTAGGTTAAGGGGACGGTATCAAATCTCAACCTCAGTACAGTTAGGTATTATTGCTACTTGTAAATGAATCGGTCGGCCGCTAGAACAGCTGCGGTTTCAAAACCAACACCTGCGTCTTTTGAGTAGATAGGGGGATGATTGACACGGTTTTGATAAAATACGAAATAAAAATACACGTGCTTTATAAAATTTATATTTATTTACAAAATAATGGATACAACTTGACAGAATAAAAATCATACTAGCAAAATAATGGATATACAGTCACATCTTTTACGCCCTGGACCTTTTTTGACGTCTCAATTTTTTACTCAAAGTCACATAGAATCTAATCGTGTTTTGACTTGGAAAAGATTTTTGGTTCATAAATTTGATTGTACGGTTTGTGTAATGACAATAACTGTTTTTTTTTAAATATAATATTACCAGAAAGCAATGGGTGTGAAAAAAGGGAAAACGTAAAATTCAGTTACGACAAATATTTTTTGATTATATATTTAGTGCGATAGAAATGGAAAAAAGTTTATTTGTAAATCGTGAATGTAATTTGAAAATTTATTTCAATGTTTTTTTCGTACTCAGGAAAGAATATATTTTACAATATTAACTTAGATATACAAAAAAGTAGAATGAAGTACATAAACTAAGAAAAAAACAAAGTCTAAGATAGATATAAAGAAGTTGATAAAAATTGATAAAAAAATATCTAAATGTCTTGGTTAAAAATACTTTTTTCATGTTTTTAGCATAATATCCTCGAAAAGTGCCAAAACTTTGGCTTTCTTTATGGTTAAGGCTATTAAAAAAGTTTTTTGTACATTGTATAAAATACACTATAATTCTTACTATGCATGTTACCGGTAATATATTATTTTATATTTATTTTCTCTCTCTCTCATATATATATTTATATATATTTTTTTAAATAATTTATTTATAATACTACTACCCGGAATTAGCCATCAACGAAATTCAGTGCATTTATCAATGGATCTGATAGACATTGTTCCCAATCTTAGCGACAGTTTGAAAGGAATCGGTAGAATCGTTGAAAGCACCTTCACACTAGTCTCGCAAAGTCCATCTCCAAACTCCGTAATCCAGATTTTGCACCAAATCTGCAGAAAACTCAAGAAATTCAAGCTGGATGCTGAAGTTATGACGTTAGATCCGAGTTCAATGCACATCCAAACTCCCTAATCCCGATTTTGAACTAAATCGGCAGAGAACTGAAGAAATCCAAGATGGATGCTGAAATTATGAATTTTGACATTAGATCCGAGTTCAATGCACATCTAAACTCCCTAATCCCGATTTTGAACTAAATCGGTAGAGAACTGAAGAAATCCAAGATGGATGCTGAAATTATGCATTTTGACATTAGATCCGAGTTCAGTGCACATCCAAACTCCCTAATCCCGATTTTGAACTAAATCGGTAGAGAACTGGAGAAATTTATGATTGATGCCGAAATAATGCATTTTGAAATTAGATCCGAGTTCAAGCCACCACCTAATCCGTTTTACCGACTTCGATAGAAGTCGGTAAAAATTTGTAGAAAACGTGTCCATCGGAATGATGTATTTTGACAAACCTTATTCTTCTTTTCCTCCAGTGGAGCGGTCTCATTCGGCGCTGTACGCGCGAGTCCCTTTATTATTTCCCATTTATGTGCCCCTTTATTATTTACGTATTGGTAACTGAAAAAGGTAAAAAAAAGTTGAGACCGTAAAACAAGTTTCAAATTATATATTACAAAATAAATAATATTTAATTTCCACTTACCCCTTGGCTATAGCACCAATCTCCTCTGGATTCCTATTAGAAATTTGAAAGTTGGCCGAGGACTAGAGAATAAACAAAAAAGGCGTGCTCTCACTTCCGAATTCACCTCGAGACTGACAGTGACTAGCGGTGTTCGGTCAAGCCATGGACAATGATTTCATCCATAGGATTTTGTATGACGGAAAATAATTGAAATATTCGGGAAGTTTAATTGAATCACAACAAAAATCCATATATGTTAAAGTGTTTTTTATTTATTTAAAATGACCTGTATCATATTTACTTTGAGATGACCGATGGATTTAAAAAAAAAATCTCTCTGATAGGAGCTATTCTGCTTCCAGCGAAGGCATTTTTGAAGTTTTACGTAAAGTTGCAATGTGTATTTCATATAGAATAAAAAAGTTTACGATAAAAAAAGTTAATTCACTGGTAACATAAGACATTTTTCTAACTACCCCTATAGAATTTTTAGATAAATTATTAGTGGTATTCCTTTTACTAGGTAAATACAAAGTGATGTTTAGCGCTATTTATGATACTTCCCCCTTAAGGTTGGCTTTCGTTATAGAATAAAAAGTAACTTGTACATTTAAATCATTTTAGGTGGATCAAGGAAGTCTAAACCTCCCCACTCGCGATAATTACTTAAACAAAACTGCACACAAAAAAATCTTGGACGCATATCTCGAATTCATGACAAAGATCTCCGTGCTTCTTGGAGCCAATGAAACTGATGCCAGAACACAGATGCTCGACGTCATAGAGTTTGAGACGGATCTGGCGAACATCACAACCCCTAGCGAGAACAGACGCGACGAGGAGGAGCTGTACCACGCCATGTCGGTGCAAGAACTGCAAGATCTCAGTCCTTTCATCAAGTGGCAGGATTACTTCAACGACGTGTTTAGAATGGTGTCGAGGAAGATCACCACTAAAGAGAGAGTTGTGGTCTATGCCAAAGAGTTCTTGGTGAAGTTAAACACGCTAGTGAATGGTTATGCGGCAACAGAAAAGGGCAACAAGTGAGTTATACTTATTTTTATTCATAGCACAAAGGATATCTCACTTATTATAAACAATAATTAGTAGCTAGTGAAAGCTCTATCTAGAACAGAGGTTCCCAAACTTTTTTGCCCCGTAGACCACTTGCCAAATTTTTTTTTTTCCGTAGACCCCTTACCTGCTGAATATTGAATTTTCCTAAAACTTTTAACGTCCCATGTGATAATCATTTATTTTTTTAGTAAAGATATTCCCTTCCCTTGCCTGTCCAACAACCGGGTGGCGGTATAGTTCCTCTGTCTTTACATTGTGCAGACAGGGGCATCCTTGTGATGTATTACACCAAATGAAAATGAAGCAGGATAAGCAACGGGAATTTCTTTATGTAGCTGGCCCTACAGAACTGCCCCTTAAGTTCTTTGTCAGTGCTTATTCCGGTCATTTCTTTTTGTCACATGTTTTCCGATTCTTCAACGTACCATTTCGATAGTCAAAATGGCCTCAAACTTAGTTTTGAAGTCTGTATAAAGTACATTTAAATGTTGAAAGTCATTATTAACCCTGGACGTTTTTCAAAAACAAGTTCCCAACTAGGAAAATTCGCGACTTCCAATGTGCAATTTTTTGCTTGAATATATTAATTCTGACGACAAAAGGAACGTAGACTCTATTTATATACCTCAATTAACAACTTTACGAAATATAAAAATGCAAATATCAAATAAGTAATTTCTCAGTCTATTATACACGGTGTCCGGAAACTCGTAGTACAAGCGGGAAACTGGAGAATCTACACCACATGGGGAACCCAAATAAACATAAAGTTTTTTGATTTGAGCATTTTCACAAAAAAAAAAAAAAAACAAAAAAAAATATTTTTCGGCTATTTTAGGGTTAAAGTTTTTTCTGGTGTTTAGGGTTGAACAACAGATGTTTTAACCCTACAGAGCAGAAATATTTTATGATTACACCGGATTAAATGAAGGGTGATTTCAAAATAATGCTTCAAATCCGAGTTTCTTCATTTGTTTTACTTTCAAATAGTTTTAATTAGTTGGGTACTTTGATCTTCAGTAATAATTTATAAGAATTTGATTAAAAAAAAAAAAAAAAAAAATCAACTTCTAACTCGATTTACTCGATAACGAAAGCTCAAATAAAAAAAAAAATATACTACAAAATCGACTCCAAATGTGATGTAGATTCACCAGTTTCCCGCTTGTACTACGAGTTTCCGGACACCATGTATTTGTGTTAGGTCTATTGTGTCATTTACGGAACTCCTAAATGTTGACTTGAGGTAAATGGGGGTCCGCTCGTATGTACCCCCATTTGAATCTCGTGGACCCCCAAATTTTTTTCTCGCTGACATAGACCCTCAGCAAGCCGATATTGACCCCTGGGGGTCCATATAGACCACTTTGGGAACTTCTGATCTAGAAGAACGATTGTTGCCATTTTTGTTGTATTATCGAGTAATCTTTGTATTTCGAAATGTTATGTTTACAAAAAATATTTTCTTGTATGTCTTCAGTACACTGAACAACTATCTGATATGGCAAGCAGCCAGATCGGTATCCCCCTACCTTAGCAAGGCCTTTAGAGACGCAGCTAAGGTGCTGCGCAAAGCGGTGTTTGGTTCCGAGGGCGGTGAGGAGTTGTGGCGCTACTGTGTCACCGACACCAACAACGCCATTGGTTGGTACATCGCATATTACTTACAACTTATTACTTGGTATTGTAAATTATCTGCCTGTTCAAAATATAAATAAATCAGAATAATAACATACGTACATTCTAGCATCACGTTCATTCTACATATAGCTTTGTATTAATGATCGACGAACTGGTGGATGCAATCTGTTACACATAAATTGATAATAGTTTGAGTAGTCTGTAGTTAGTAATAACATACATAGAAATGTATATATGTAAATATATTTGTACAGTGCCCTTGAGGTAATTTTGCACAAAAATGGCGCAATACAAATCATCCAAATAAAATTATTATTATTTTACAGAAACCTGGAAACTTTCAGCGAAAATCATTTTACAATCATAAATTAATTTGTGAGTATAGAACGGAGGTCCCCAAACTTTTTTTGTTCCGTAGATAAAGTTTAGATAATTTTAATATTGATTTTTCAGACTGAAATTTCATATGTCATAATCAGGAGGCTGAATTATATGCTGATCATGCTCTCAAATACCTTAGCGCCACCTTATAATTATAGATGTGCGGATTTAGTTAATATTGTATTGATATATGGTACCTTGGTGTGGTGTGTGTGAGGTGGCAGTATCTTGTTAACAGTCCTAATAGTTCGCTCTGAGAGTTTCCTCGCTGAAAATATCATTGAAAAGGCGGCTTTGAACCGAGAGAGAGAAGTAAGTTAATAAATCTCTGACTTAATGAATAATTTTTCTTCCAGGTTTTGCTGTTGGTGCCATGTTTGTGCGGGAGTCGTTCCACGGAGAGGCAAAGCCGCAGGGAGAGGTGATGATTGAGGGTCTTCGAGAGGCCTTCAAAAAGAACCTTCGGACCCTCAGCTGGATGGACAAGGAGACCAGAGACCAGGCATTACTGAAAGCAGATGCCATAACTGATATGATAGGTAAACCATTCTTCTTCTGACCATTGTATTTGAAACTTGATGTTTACTTCTCACAATTTTATTAATTGGGCACAAAAAGTTGTTGATATCTTTCAATATGCATGGTTTATGTTATTAAAAATAATAATTTGGGTTTGTCTCTGTCTGAAACTCCGGTTCAATAAACTCTAGAACTTTTGCTTTCAATTTTAGCTTCATTTTAGAAATTGGCAGTGTACGTTTGGAGAATCCAGAACAAGCTATAAAGTACTTATCAATATGTAATATTTTTAAAGAAAATTATTTTAATTGTCATTTTCCCATTTAGATTATACGCCAAATGAAAAAATTGGTTCTGCTTATAATTTACTTAGCATTTTATTATTGCTAACGATAGTATGTAGTTTTAATAATACAAACTAATTCTATTTTAACACAGGGGATATTATGTTTCCATTAAAAATTGTTTACATCACAGGATGTTAAAAAAATTACATTTATAATAGAGTTGTACTAAACACATTATCGTTTATTACTATCTTAGTTATAGGCCACTAGTTATAAGTCACTAGCTATTAAACTTGGTCATAAGCCAAAAGGAAAAAGTTTAAAGTCTAAGTGATAGGAATAGATTGAATGCATAAATTAAGTTGTTAAGCGTCCTTAACAAAACTGCGCTATGCAAATAATCCAAACATTATTAATATTTTTTCCGACTTTATGTCCGGGTTAAATCTTCCCCACAGGAAAAACTAAACCCTTCCACACACTTTTCCACAAATGATCATCTAGTTAATCCACCTTATGCAAGTACATTATATAAGCAGGACTTGTTTGTTGATATGTATTAACTATTTATTCAATAATAAAAAAAAAATAAAAAAAAGTATAATAAATACAAAACAATACAAGAACAAAACGTCCACTCACCAGAGATCAAATGGGAAAATAATTCACCGACTCCAGATATTTTCATATCAGAAAGTTCGGCACGGTAGAACTCCTAACTGGACCTATAAATCTTACTGATCCCTCAATATAAATATTTAAAAAATCTTTCGTAATCCTACATGTACAGGGTTTTTCAATAAGAGGTGTTATTTTGATATTCAATCGTAAAATATCAATGGTTTTGTTGCTTGTGTGGCACGTAGCGCCGTCTTGTTGAAAGTAAACGTTGTCCAGATCAATACCATCCAATTCCGGCCATAAAAAATCATTAATCATCTCTCGATAGCGCAATCCATTCACCGTAACTGTTGCTTCAGCCTCATTTTCGAAAAAGTAAGGTCCAATGACTCTGCCCGACTATTAACCGCAACAAACACAGTCACACGTTGAGGATAGAGAGGCTTTTCAACAATAACTCTTGGGTTTTCCGAGCCGTTTTCTTTTCTCATTTCCTAAATCTGTGTATTTTCTTATTTTTCTTATTATTATTATTAGTATACACAAAGGATTGGGAAAATTCTAGGTTTGTCTTAAAAACTAATGCTATCATTGTTTTCAAAATCGTGTAAAAACAAAATTAACTACACTGCGTTCATGATTGTATTTTGCATATTATTAAGAGTTCATCATTAAGGTAATGTATGTTTTTCCAGGTTTCCCAAACTACATCTTGAACGCACAGGAGTTGGACAAGCAGTACTTCGAGCTGGATGTGAAGCCAAATGAGTACTTCCAGAATAATATAGAGGTTATGGTGTTCACTTTGAGGAAAAATCTGGAAAAACTGGACGAGCCCGTCAACAAGACCAGATGGGGTAAGTTGGATGGATTTTTTTTATTACCGTACAGTCTCACTAATCCGTGCAATGGCAGGTTACAGCATTCTTGTATTACATATAATATATCCTAATCATAATTTTCTTTTTGGATTTGCGTTTTTAAAAGTCATAAACTCAATCTGTCTCATACCAAGGGACGAATCCCATTAAAAATAAATTCAAATCGAATCCCTGTACTGTTTTACCGCCTAACATAAAATTTGTTTTTCCTCTTCTAAATACTCTCATTAAAGAACATATATTATTAAAATAAATACTGAAATTGATAATGGCATTTCCAATTACATGTGTTCCAATTATGTCCTCTGTGTGCAAATTGCATCTAAATTTCTGTAATAAACAATAAACAGTTTTAATCTCAAGTGACCTCCCAATGAACCGGTGGATGCAATGTAAGATAGATCATTGTAGAAATTTATTATATATTTGTACCAGAGCCTTGGAGGTGATTTTTCACAAAAACGGCACTATACAAATCATCCAAATATTATTAACACATATAGTAATCTGAAAGTATGTTGCCTGTTGTATGCTGATGATGCGGTGCTGATTGCTAATAGTATGGATGATCTACAGTCTCTCGTGTCTAGGATGAACGAAGTATGTATGAAGAATGAATTAATGATGAATGTAAGTACGTCTAAAATAATGGTGTATGAAAGAGGGAGTACGAAAACAGAGTGCAATATAGTTGTGAATGAGGAATACTTGGAGCAGGTGGATGAGTTTGTGTATTTAGGAAGTATGTTTATGAGAGATGGGAAGGCTGACAGAGATATTGAAAGAAGGGTAAATGCAGGTAACTCCATTAATGGAGGACTGAACGTAGTTGGCGCTACCAAAAAATTGTCCAAAGAAGCGTAGCTAACAGTCTGCAAAGAGATCAAGGCTGATGTAAGCGTAATGAGTAAGATTAAGAAAGAGACCCTTAGATGGTTTGGGCATGTAGAGCGAATGATCAAAGGAGTGTAAGGACAATATATGATGCAAATGTGAATGGTAGCAGAAGTCGGGGACGCCCGAGGAAGACATGGCACGATCAAGTGAATCAGATACTTGATTCGGGCTATGTCAAGAGTCAGAATAATAGATCTATGAGAATATGAATGTGAATGAGGCAAGGAGTGTGTGCCAAGACCGAGTTGTTTGGCGGTCCGTCCTCTTAGGCGTTAAACGGCGTTAGTTTGTTAGTTAATTACACATATGTTACAAATTAAAACAGGTATTTCGTAAAAACAAACACCGCAATCGATGCAACACAACATAAATTTAAAAATAAAATAAATCTAAGAAACTAAACAAATAATACCTCATCCCATACACATAAGCAATTGCTTATTATGGGAGAACATTGAAAATAATAAATAATAACCATATCATAATATCTTTTATCTTATTACTAGTGAAATATATATATGTATATCATACATTGTAAAGAAATTTCTTGAATAAATATAATAAAAAAAAAAAATAAAAAAAAGATGTTTCGTTAAATATACTTTCCAATTTCTTTTTGGTTTAAAGTTAAGTTGTTATGTTTTTGGTTTTGAGAAGACCCCTATTTATAAAAAGACTAACCGGAATGTCCTAAAATAACGATAATGAACCCTGTTGACTGGTAAAACGGTCAGTTCTAGCAAGCTAGACGGCGGTATAGTAACTGAGCGTGTAGAGTAAGATAACTCGACCCGTCGGTGTACAAAATTCGGTGCTCTAGTCTAGACATGAGGCGAACCACTGAATTTGAAATAAGAACACTGACGAATTATAGAGCTTGATTTGTGGTTTCAACTAGTAAAAATAACGGCGGATTATTGTATTAAGTAAAACCACAGTGTCTTCCTTGACAGTTTCAATGGAGACCCTGTGTTATAATCGAACCGCAGATTACTGAGAGAGTATTGTAGATAAATTCAAATATTTTTTTTACATAATATGTGTTGCGAAGGTTGAAGATGTGTTTGGTGATGAAATTAAACCATGTAATATTTTATAATTGGATTATTCTGTTGCCGGGATAAACTATGCGTGAATAAATTTTAACAATATTTTATATACCATACAAGTAATTAATCACAATAGAAACAGTAAGATTATTTAAGTAATAGCGGCGCAAAATGATTGAGTTATCTGGATTAGCGTGTTAAAATTATGTAAGGCCTGAATGCATCGAGAATAGTCCAGCAAATAGGTAGATGGGCAGTACATACAATGTTTCGTTAGTAGGTTCAATGCTATTCAAGTTGCACCTAAGAACGTTCCCGAACATTCTAGTTATTACTGCTACAATATGTTGCCGCCCGTTACGTCCAAGATTCTAGCGGTCGTACCTGTTGGAATAGCGTGGTAGTTTCTAGTACCGTCCGACTTGACCTCTAGGCAACGGCCAAAGTGTCCAGTAGGTTCTACGACGACCTAGGTACCGTAGCACCTAAGTGCTTGGTACTGTGTGCTAAGTAGTACAGTAGCACATTATTAAAGGCTTCGGGTGCAATATAACAACGCTTACCGATTGATGTTCGGACTCCCCAGGCACTGCAGTGCCTCCTCAATGTTTACAGAAGGGCGAGTTCCAGGATTTACAGCTCTGTTAAGAACCAGGATTGCAGGACTGAGGGAATGGATAAACCATTCGAGAAACATTATTATCATTGAATCCCGTCTGACTTCAGGATCGAGCATTGAAGACCAATGGAGAAAGATACTTGCTCCCACAATCTCAGAACTGATGGATTCCCGTGCTTCTCTGCTTTAACTTAATTTCATTTTCTATTTAATTTTTAATTTATTAATCTCTTTTTATTTATTTTACTATATGTAAATATTATTTGTACTTATATCCTCTATGGGATGTGTGGGATTGCACTAACCTCCCCACATCCTGGAATAAAGAATTTATTATTATTATTATTATTATAATTTCTTTACAATGTTTTTCTTTTAGATTCCAAAAATTTTATTTTTTCAATTAATATATTCAATTTTGTTTTTAAATTTCAAAGTTTTTGAATAATTCCAAAAATTTCGAAATTTATAAATTTTGAAATTTAAAAAAAAACAACATTTCAAAAATTTCGAAATTTATAAATTTGATTTTTGAAATTTAAAAAAAACAACTTTTCAAAAATTTCAAAATTTTTAAATATTAGTAAGTGCAACAATTATGAGACTTTTAATTTTGTTCAGGCATGACCCCCACCACGGTGAACGCTTACTACACTCCCACCAAGAACCAGATAGTGTTTCCCGCTGGCATTCTGCAGCTGCCCTTCTACGACGGCAAGAACCCCAAGAGCATCAACTACGGGGCCATGGGTGTGGTCATGGGGCACGAGCTCACGCACGCCTTCGATGACCAGGGCAGGGAGTACGATCGGTGAGGATATTTTTTCCCGCGTCGCTAATTCTAAAATGTATTTTTTTACGATTTCTCGGTTGTTTTCTCATCTATTCCTTTAACTTGCAGATTTGGCAACCTGAATCGCTGGTGGAACAATGAAACCATTGAACAGTTCAACCTTCGGACCGCCTGCTTCAAGGATCAGTACTCCAACTTTTCCGAGGAAGGAGTCAAAATCAACGGGAAACAGAGCTTGGGTAAGTTCATCATTTTTGCTTTATGAATTCTTCTTCATGAGAAGGGGGACGGTTGGTGAAGGCCAAAATGAAATGCTGAGCTTATTCCGCTAGTCAACGGCATCAGGAGTTACTTGGTTCAGTGCCTCCTGGAAACTGGTGTGGAGGGCATTCTTCTACAATGTGTTTTGTTGTTTGAATATATCCACATTACACAATTCAGAATCCTTTCTTGTTCGCTTACTAATTTTTTCTAATTTATTTCGAAATCCCTGCAAGTAGCTCAATTATAAACCCACAAATATGGGATAAACGAAGAAATATAGGTGGATTTGTTGGCCTTAAACCACACTAATCAGTTTCCATATTAATATGCGGAGGTATGATTTTTAAATAAGCCTGGCCAAATCCAAAACCGAATGTCCGTAAATCTCCAGTGCTCAAGGCATTTTTTTTAGATTTACAGCACATACTAACTAACTAACCATCACACTGTTTAGCAGCAGGGGTAGGCAGAGAGGACGGACCGCCAAACAACTCGGTCACACCACACACTTCTTGCCTCATTCACATTCATACATCGTCTCATATATACTCTTCTATTATTCTGACTATGCCTGACTCAAGTATCTAATTCACTTGATCATGCCATATATTTTTATTGCATCCCTGTGTCATATATTATCCTTACACTCCTTTCTTCGCTCATTCGCTCTACATGCCTAAAACATCTAAGCGTCCCTTTCTTAATCTTACTCATCACACTTACATCAGCCTTGCATTGTTTGCGGATCTCCACGTTTCTCACACGATCATACATGGTTTTACCACACATACGTCTAGGGGATCTCATTTCTACAGCATTCAGTCTACTTTCATCCTTTCTTTGCCAATTCCATGCCTCACTTCCATACATCAGGGTAGGTACCAGCACTCCATTGTGGACTGCTAGCTTTGTTTCTTTGGACATTTTTTTGTTAGCGCCAACTGCGTTCAGTCCTCCATTAATGGAGTTACCTGCATTTACCCTTCTTTCAATATCTCTGTCAGCCTTCCCATCTCTCGTAAACATACTTCCTAAACACACGAAATCATCCACCTGCTCCAAGTATTCCTCATTCACAACTATATTGCACACTGTTTTTGTACTCTCTCTTTCAAACTCCATTACTTTAGATTTCATTTAGTCATTGTTCCAAGGTGTCTGACCTAAGTGATACCATGTGTTAAGTCTCGAAAATGTTAGTGGTAATAACCTTGCCCGACTGGTAGCTGGTGGCGTCGTCAACGTGTTTACAAAATGTCATGCGGCTGCGTAAGAATATCTGCGCTTGTATCGCCGAGTATCGGATACTTGCTTATCCCTGTGGAAGAAGGTCTGACAGGACCTTTTATGGATGAATCTGCTACCAGCAAGTATGCAGATTTTTAGAACTGCCTTAATGACTCTGTTGATTGTTTTGTTTTGCTGTTGGTCTAGGAGAGAACATAGCGGACAATGGCGGCTTGAAGTCAGCCTTCCACGCCTATTTGGAATACTCCACTACTGCGGCGAAGAACGACACCTTGCCCGGACTCAATTATTCGCATAGGCAGCTTTTCTTCATTTCGTTCGCACAGGTAAAATTAACCTAACCTAACTTTATTTATTTAGAAAATGAGTACCGCACAATGAGTCCCATCTGCTCCCTGCCATCTGGAGCCAGTTGGACTATAGCATACCCAATTGATAATAATAATAATAATAATTTATTGTCTTCTTTTCTTAGTAACAATATGGAGATAATGATATCCTCACTGGGATCTCCCGTGCTGAGGATGTCATTTACATATTATAATTTAATTATAAGAAATTAATATTACAACAAAGTAACATATGAATTTAATTATAAACATATATCAGGTAGTATAATTTTTTTTTTTTTTTTTTTTAATAATTTTAAAATAAGTAAGATAGTGTTTTTTGTATAGTTCAGTTTAGTAGATTCGGTTTTAATCTGTGTTTGATATCAGTATATTTTCTATTTCAGATCTCCCTATATTAAGTATCCAGTTTTTTATTTGAGATTTAAATGTTATAATGTTGAGGTTTTTGAATGAGAGTGGTATTTTATTGTAGAGTTTAATACTATGATATAAGAAGCTTTTTTGCCCAAAAGTTTATTAGTAGTTATTTGTTGGATAAGTTTTTGACCATGAGATCTAGTGTTTCTATTGTACGTGTTTGTTGTTATTTCTTGGGTTTTGTACTTATGAATGTAAATGAGTATAGTTTTAGAGTATAGTTGTTTAATTGACATGATGTTAAGTGTAACGGATGTAGTTGGCCACATTACTTAACTTCATATTATATTTATATGTATGTTTTACATTTATAAAATGTGCCTACCCCACGCCACTGGCGAAATCACCACTCCCCGCCACTGGTCATTTTGTTCCCATTTTCGGCCAAGGCGGCTTGAAAACTTTGTCTCCGAACGGCGTCGATACCGCATCGCACGTCTATCTTGGTCGAGCGGATCGATGTTCAACATTTTACTATGTAAAATTTACTAGGAAAAATCAATTTTTAAATCTTTCAAATGTCTATATTTTACTTGTACATCTCCTCAGCGGTAGTTAAATAAACACTATTTGCTATGTGCTACCACTGAGGAGATATTAAAAATGCTGTTTTTCACACATATGTATAACCATTTTTTTACAATAATTTTTACCTTTTTTGCGTGTACAAAAATCCAGGAACCTCGTAGCATAGTGAATCTTATCTCTTTCTGAGCGCTATGTTACGGGGAACCTGAGAAAAATACTAACTTAAGATATTTTACAAATTTGATCGCTTCAAGATCATTTTTACACTTTTATTTACAAACTTTTCTTATTTTTTGTCGTATCTTGACAAACAAAAAATCTAGTTGTCAAGATACACATTCTTATAACTACTATGCATTTAAACTATGTAATTGTTATTCATGTAAGCCTTCAAAATCTTTTCAAACTCGCAAATTTAAGCGTCTACCTTCGGCTATGCTACCGGCAAAATGAATATGCGACATTTTGCCGGGGCATATATTTTTTTTTTTTTTTTTACAGTGAATACCTCACAAGAGTCCCAACTGCTCCCGTCTGGAGCCAGTGAGACTATGGCATCCCCAATTGGGGGATGTTGTGAGGCTGAAGGTAAGTGGGGAAGGGAAAGAGGAAGGTGGGGAAGTACCTGGCTATTCAGATCTAGTCACTAAACACGGCTAAAGCCGTTTGGAGCAACGTTTCAATTCTGAATGGTGGTCTTACACCAGGGCGATACTGGTAGTATCTTCCACTCTGGAACGTGCCGCAAATATACTATATATTATTTTTAATTAATCAATTGTGAAATAACACAAATTAATCAAATAAAATTTATTTGCGCACGCCGGGTTCGAACCCGCGACCTTCGGAATGGCAGTCCAATGCGTTACCACTGGACTATGCCGGCCGTCAGATATAAACACATTACTGGCGCGGATAGAATCCCCCACCACTTTTTGACTCACAGCCCAATGTAGGGTGCGAGTCATGCTTATTGCATATAAGCAGCCACACAAAAAATAAAAATTAGTTCATCTTTACCACCGAAACCAAGCGTTTTATTTATCAACAAGTGACTCCTGCCCACCATCTGCCTCACCTCGCCAAGTCTTCTGCTCCAAACCTTCTGGCGTTACCTCCTCAAGACCAGCCGGCCCTACTCTGGAAAACTGCCAATGCCAGGAGCGAGCAGAGACGAAAGCACACCCAGTGCCCAACATTCACCAAGCCTGGGTGCGGGAGGCAGATTTTATCATAAATTTACACTACTATCATCATCATCGGCCGTAAAGGAGCATTCTCATCGGTTGAAGACACGGTTTGGAATCGGCGCCCAAATCTACAGTCTTGTGCGGATTCCCGTCCAGTACATTAAGATTGGTGAAGATTTCGTCAGTGCTAGTTCTTACAGGAACTTTCAGTATAATTTTCATCATGGCTTTTTGAGTTTATGTTTAATATTTATTTTAATTTTAAATTGGGGTATGTTATGAGGGTAAAGGGGTGGAGAAAGGAAGGGATGGGGAAGAGGAAGGCTGGGAAGTAGCCTACATCTTCCCCATCTCCTAGGGTAACGTAGAGAGTGGTCAGGGACCAGTTGGGATTCTCATGCGGTATAAAAATAAATAATATAAATTTATCACTGGTATTGTACGTATCTATAAATGTATTAATGTCATTTTTTCAGGTCTGGTGTTCCGCAATGACGAAGGAGGCAACAGTCGTCATGATGGAGAAAGATGACCACTCTATCGCCAAATACAGAGTCATTGGTTCATTATCGAACCTTCCCGAGTTCTCCAAGGAGTTCAATTGTCCACTGGGTTCAAAGATGAACCCAGTCAAAAAGTGCGTCGTTTGGTGAACATCTCCAATCAAATGCCCAATTGAATTATAAAGAAATTGAAACAAGAATGAATGTTCCAACTTCGAAAATTTTAAACGAGAATGAAGGTTCCAAAAATTAAAAAATTTCACAAGTCAATGTTTTGGAACAAGAGTGAAAGTTCTAGTATCAGATTGAATCTCGCATTTTTTGAAAATGGAAACAGATTGAAAAGAGAATGAAAGTTAATTATATTTTTATTTTGAAACTGCTTTAAGTGAGTGTTCTAAACATGTTGTAAAATTGTTCCATATTCAAAATTTGAAACGAGATTGCAAGTTACATAAAATTACATCTGGGATGTTGAAACTAAAATGATGTTATTGAATTGAAGTGATTTGGTGATTGAAATTTTTCTGAGAATTTTGACACATTTTGGGATCTAAACGGGGTTTGAACGACGGACCGAGTGTAGGAAACTGATATTTAATGTGTAATGAAATAGTGTTCAAATTAGCTTATTTTCCTTGTGTACTTATGCAGCTTTGAGCAGCTGAAAATGAATTGATCAAAGTAAGTTTTACAAGTCATTTTATCTAAGAACAATAAAATTATGTATTATTGAAGTTGTTTAGGGATAAACTAAATATATTTCCTTACACATAATAATTCTAACAATTTGTAAATGCTTAAGTTTTGGAGAATTATTGCATTGAAGATTTTTTTCTTAGCTGTAAAGTCATTTTTGTTTACGTATAATATTTTTTGCACTTTATTTGTTTAGTTTTAAATAATTTAGTGAAAAAGTTAGTCATTTATTATTACGATGTATGTTATTCATAAGTGATGGGTTTGTGAATTAATTGCCAAGTGGAAAAGTATCCACTCAAGGTGTTCCAAAAACCAAGTGTACACTTTAAGTGTCCATTGAAGTTTACACCTAAAATGTTCACTGAAAGTTTCATAGAATTCCCACTTTATATGTTCATTTGAAGTGTCTACCAAAAGTTTTCACCGAGCTGGTCCGATGAATGTTTACACTCAGAGTGTCCACTAAAGTGTCTTTAAATTTCCACTTCAAGTGCCCATTTGAATTGTCCACCAAAAGTTTTCTCCGTGCTGGTCCATTGAATGTTTACACTGAGAGTGTACACTTAAAGTGTCTTAGAATTTCCACTTCAAATGTCTATTTGAAAGTGTTCAACAAAAATTTTCACCGAGCTGGTTCATTGAATGTTTACACTGAGGGTAGGGTGTACACTTAAAGTGTCTTAGAATTTCCACTTCAAATGTCTATTTGAAAGTGTTCACCAAAAGTTTTCACCGAGCTGGTCAGTTAAATTTTTACACTGAGAATGTCTACTAAAGTGTCTTAAAATTTCAACTTCAAGTGCCCATTTGAAATGTACACCAAAAGTTTTCAACGAGCCTGGCCACTAAATGTTTACACTGAGAGTGTGCAATATTGAAACATCACAGAATATGCGCTTATGTCTCCACTAACAGTTTGCACAAAGACTATTCAATCGAAGTTTCCACTAAGATTGTCCACTTAAAATGTCATCGAATTTACACTTCATAATATGCTGCATTTGAGAAGTACATATTTATGAAAGTGATTTTCACCAAATAATTAGTGAAATGAATGATATACAAGTATATTTGAAGCCAATAATAATTGAGGGTCAGCATTCTAAAATGGCGCCAAACGCCACTTTGTAGACTTCTACTACAAGCAATAATATAAATGATTTATCAGTAAATCTCTTAGTTATGATATCATAGGGTTGGGCAAGTTACTGGTTGTAACACATGCGCTTACATACCCTACATAAGCAGTTCCCGCACTTTCAATCGACACCAGTTCCGTTCCCAAAAATACATTTATTTTCTGTCAGGATTTTTTCAAAGATTCTGACTGGATATTTTTCAGGCTCTTATATGAAGCCGGTTGCAACAAGTTAAAATTTAAACTCATAGAATAAATATAAAAAAGTAGAAGTGCTTTCCATATAAATTTGATTGGAAACAAATTTGCCACTGATTTGGTACCTTTTGGTTCTAGACCATTTTGCATGCGGTCTGTCTCTCTTTGTATATCGCCATCCCATTTGAATTTCGTAATCACGGCGAAACGCAGTTTTGTCCGGAAATATATGCCCAAATTGGGATTATATTTTGATCACGAAGCATACCCGCGCACTTCTTATGTTATTCTTTATTATATGTTTAAACTACTGTGATATTTTAAATTCTGTCTGTAATAGGTGTAGTTTGAGAAACAGTTAAAGCATTTTCGAACGTTTAACCTAAAATTCCAATTCATTAAGAATTTAAAAGATTACAGTTTGAGGATAAACTAGATTAATTGAGGTTTTCTTTGAGCTATTTATTCAAATTGCGTGTGTACGGGCGCAAACAAATGATTCGTCTTAGTATTTTAGAGCATAACTTGCAAAATGTGTTTTTTTATAAAATAATTAAATTAACGCCATCCATAAACGTATAGATTACATTTATCCAGAGATATGCTTTATTTCAAATAAATACATTTCGAATGGAAATGCAAAATGCAAAATGGGTATTTTCAATTATGCATTTTAAATGCTTTTCTAAAAACCATTTTGCATTTTGCATTTTAAATGCTTTTTTCAATGCATTTTCCATTTTAAATGCTTTTTTGCAACATTCTTCCTACTATCTCCACTCATCTTTTTTTCATAAGCCCCAAATATCAGTCGGTCCTCAACCTCGCTATGAGAGAATTTATATTTGTCAAGTTGCTCCCTGGTAGGAGCCTTGGCAATTGAGTGATACCATTACAAAAACTACTGATTCAAATAGGTACTGAACATGGGGCCATGACGCTGTAATATTAAATGTTAGATAGCAGTTTCTATGTTTTTACGTTGGAAACATTGGTCCCGCGCAATTTTTTTGTGGTTTCATAATCTGTAGTCGTGGTGTTTTTGGATTTACCATCAAGTAATATGTTTGTTCTACATTGATGTCCATTATTAAATGACAAAATTGTTTAAAAATTCTATAATAATTTTAATTGTTTGACCTGAGAAACCATTTTGCATTTTCAATGCATTTTGAAAATAGGTATTTTGCATTTAAAATGCTTTTCAAAAACCCATTTTGCATTTTCAAATGGAAAAGTTTTGACCCATTTCCATTTTTCATTTCAAATGGTTTTGGGTTTCCCATTTTGCAAATCTCTGCATTTATCCTTAAGGTAAACTTTATAAGCTTGAAAATGATGCATTCACTGCTCGTTAATAGATGGCACTAATTTAATTATTTTAGGAAAAACACATTTTGCAAGTTATGCTTTAATTTATTAAGATAAATTATTGGTTGTTTGCGCCTGTACGTAAGAAATATTAATTAATGGTTTGGTGCATATTAAAACTCAATTCTTACAAGATACACCAATACAAATAAAATATTGTATTGGTGATTCAATCCACTGAAAACATTCTTTAATTACCCTTAGAGAAATTACTGACAAATCGTCGGTATTGCTCGTAGCAGCATAAGTCTACACAAAGTATGTGTTGTTTTTACTGCTGACCCTTCCCGAAATCCAGTACCTAATTTTACAACTACATTAAGAGCATATAACACCAGAAAAAAAACTTAAGATAATTTTTTTATTCACGCTTAACCCCTCAGGCCTCTGGCATATTGACTATTATATTTCTTAAAGACACCGTCAGAAGGTTGGAAAATTTGTGTTTATTTCCGCTTTGCAATAAAATCCAAATAAATGGAATATTTCTCATTGTATCCAAAAAATAAAAACTGTTTTTGAAAGGTGATAAAATAATTTTTAATTTTTTTTGTTAAAACAGAACATATAATTTATAATGAATGCAAACATAAAAAAGTTAAAAAATGGCTCATGTTACATTTTTTCGTCTAAACCCTGAACTAAAATAAATTATAATTAAAAAAAAAAACACACACATTTTACCAAACAAATGTATTATAAACGTCACTTCACTTTATTTATCATTTCATACAAAAATAATTTAGACAAAAATCGCAATGTTTCATAATTTTTTCTCATATTGCCATTGAAACCTTTGCTTTGATAGGTTGCACATTTTAATTCTTCCTAGTTAACTTCTAGATTTGAATATAAAGAGTGGTTATTTTTTTAATGATAAAATAATGTTTATAAAATGAGGTTTTTTATGCATAGCACAAAGGATAACAAATTATTATAAGCAAAAGTAAGCGACTGTCTGCTGTTGCGATTGGGAACATGGAATAATAGGCGTTGAAGAAGATCAGGACTATCGATTAAATTGTGTGTAATTTTGAATAACATTACCGAATCTGCTATATTTCTTCGGAAAGTTAACGTCTGTATATTGAAGAACTTTGCAGAGTCTTCATTACTGATATGAGATCGAAAAGAGCGGAAATTAAGGTACCTTAAAAATCTATTTTGAACACTTTCAATTCTATTTTTATGTATTGCATAGCCCCTGGGGGTCTATATAGACCACTTTGGGAACCTCTGCTCTAGTAGGTTTAGAGCATCTGACCGGACATCAGAAGGTGCGGGTTCGATTCCCGTCAGCGACATGTTTTCAATTTGTATGGATATTTCACGTGACTAACTATTGCTTATAATAATTTGTTATAAAGAGTGGTGTTTTCTCTTTCTAACATCGTTTTGATTTCTCGCTACGACGGTAAGGGAGACATAACGATTAGAACTTTTCCCAAAAGCGAACAAATTGAATCTACGGTTATTATCTGTTTGTTCGCAAAACCGAACAAATTAGCCTGAGAGGTTAACTAATAAGTTTTAATCATTGATAAAGAAGATTTTATTAAACTTTCCTCATCTGTGGTGTGTATTTACTACACATTGCTTCTAATAACTTTAATAACTCTATAAATACAATAAATTCTGGGTTCAGACTTTAGGTATTCTTCCGTTATACATTTATGCACTGAATTAAAAAATAATATTTTACATAGTTTTCAAATTCAATTAAAAATCAGAGATTTTTGTTAAAAATTGGGAACAAATACACCAATCCAATCAACCGTGTGGCACTGCTACGCGAAGAGTGTGCGAGGAAATGACACGCTATTGATGTCCCGCTTTAGTTCGCTATATGGGAACATGAGAAATCCACACGTACGCAGTTGTATTTTGATTTAGACCATCCGATACCTACGACCGCATAGCTGTGTGTGTGCGTCCAGCGACCATCCAGCGCCTGTTGTGCCAGCCGGCAGTCAGTGGGTCGTGGGCTCATAGTTAGATTTGGACTCCTCGCACGTTTTTTAGCATCTGCCGATGGTTTTTTCACGTTTTCAGCAATTAAATTACAATTATTATCACTTTTGATATAAAATATAATAAACATAAGCGATTAGCTATGAATATTCATATTTGTTCGATATTAAATCGCTTATTTTGAGATGTGTATTGAATACACAGCATTGGGACGTGTGGATTTTTTTAGCACAGTAAGGGAAAGGTTAACAAACTCAATGAAATATGAAGTAGAAAATGGCCCGTAAAATAAAAACGTAACAGTCGCAACTGGGAATTGAACCCAGATCCTGTGTCTTATCAGGAAAACACTCTCCCAATTGAGCTACAGAGACCTAGTTATAAATAAATATAAAAGTTTTGAATAATTTCAAAATGTTAAATAAATTATTTCTTTAATCTTTTTTGCTTGCAAACTTAACAATAAAGTTACAAATCTGTTTCTAAAGAACCGATAATAAATAAATCTCATGGCTCTGAGAGAAAAAAAACGGTGAGCTCTGGCATCATGCAATTTGCACAGCAGTTTTTTTTAATTTTTTTATTGTGAGGCCCTTTTTTGGTTACTGCTTTTAAAATGGCCTGAATTATACAGGGTGTATCATCACGTAACCGTAAGACTTTAACCAGCGATTCATGTGCAGTTTTGGAGTTAAAAATATAATGTTATCTTGCTGTTTGATGATTTTTTTTAAAATTCTGATCACACTGCCACACGACGCAACTGATCATGTGATACGCACTCTGTCTCGTCTGTACCGTGCTGCTGGAACATGACGGAGTGCGTATCACGTGATGCACTAGGTAACTGATGTACTCAGTGGCGATGCGTAACATAAATTTTTATTTATTTTTTAATCGAAAAAAAAATCAACCATTTAAAAACAAACGTTTTTAATATTATATAACTATGTTAAAATGTCTTTAAAAACTAAAAAAAATGGTTTGACTGAGGATTTATCCTTTTTAACCAGGAACTGGAGTCGACAACTCGGGTCAATGCCAATAGGTTAGGATATTTATTTCGTATATTAACAGGTGTAATGTCAACTGATTTCAGAGTAATCCGTGTGTGTGTACGTGATTGCCACCAAAAGTTTTAAGAATACATTGTCATCGATAACGAGTCAATCTGCCGAGTTTCAGCTCGATCGGATGTATGATATCGGAGAGCAAAGAGATGTCTACAGTTTTACTCCAAATATGACCAGGAATCTCAGGTTATAATCTTTAATGTATCCCTGTATATTTCAATAATTCTTTACATTTCCTATAATTGTTACCAATATATCAATTGTGTGATAAGAAAGTTATAGTCACTAATTAATCAACTATCACACTGTTACCCGTAAGGGTAAGCAGAGATTAATATATAATATATTTAAAATATCTGTATTAGTTTTAAGTATTGTGGAAAAAAAGAATTGGTTAGATATATGTATACAAGTATAAAATGTTTTACACAGTTGAATCGATTTTGTATCCTCTATTTTTCCATTTCCCAAGTAGGGTCAATGTGACCTTATTTATCTTTTTACACCAAATAATGTGTATTAATTTTATTTTTCCATTCCAAAAATAGGTCAAATTTAACCTAATTTATTTAAAGTAAGACTGTCTTTTTATTTATACCCCAAATTTCAACACTGAACCTATATACTACCTACATGAATGTATTTATCATTATTTCTTAAGGCAATGCACTATGTTGTGTAATATTTTAAATTGAGCCGCTATCAATAACAACCCTTACGTAGATGGCGATAAGGTTTAAATTCCCGCTTATCACCATCCGCCTGTTTTGATTTATGCAAGAAAAAAACATGGCCAAAAAGTGCCTTTTATTTTATTTTGTGGATGTTCGGCATAAATATTTAATTTTTTTTCGATCTTTTTTAAATAACTTAATTTACCACATTATACAATAAAATCATAACCGAAAATGGGTTCGTAATTATGAAATTTTGAACTTTAAAGCAGTTTTCATAGGCCTTTACATTATTTTTTTCTGGGCTTAGAAAAAGACTTATCTAAAAAATACTTGATTATTTAAAAGGTCAAGATGTATTCTACTCGCAGTATTTAATTAAAGCATCTGAAACATTTCTAGGCGACCAAATTTTCAAACCAAAAACAAATGATTTTAAATTACTACGCAGTGCATCGCCTTGAAGGTTAACACTCAAAAATAGCCCTAAACGCCACAATGCAAATTTCTAAAACGATTCCTCAAATTTAAAATTTAATATCCCAAGTTCTGATATTATCCAAGTATTGTGAACCAACAGGCCCATGATAAAATAATAACAGAACTTGAATAGAATTTTACCTTTGAAATTTGATGATTTGTTCAAATTCTGTGAAACAATTGATTTATCTATATTTTCTTAATGGGGTTAGAAAAATGTCTTAATGTTTCAAGCGAACAACATTCTTAAACTGTAATTTAAATTTTATGAAAACATACTAAAATATCTGCAATAGTTGCAGTTTGAAAACCGGCGAAGGCATTTAAAATAAAGATTTTTTTTGAGAAAATACAGATAGTATATTTTTTTACATTAACTCCAAACTAAGTCATTTTTGTGGATGCTGTGTGGTGAGTTGTCTCTTTGAGGAGGGAACACTGGTCTTGAAGAGACGCATGTTGTAGACGGGAGGAAATGCAGAAGCTGGCAAATGGTTCCACAGCCAAGCTGTGAACGAGTTCTTGAACTCTGGTCGTAGAAATGACCGGTTCTCATGTGAGAAATGTCAACTGTATACTGTCAAATGTTGGGCGCACCTTTTGGCGTGTTTTATGACTATTCACCGGTGCCAACGGGATTAATGACTCTAGTTCTTCGTGAGCATCTTCCATTGAAATGCCAGTAGAACAAGGACTGCTCTAAAGATCAATCCATTGTCCGTTTCTGCATAGATAATCAATTGCAGTATTGCTTGTATGTATTAGCAATTTACGAAGTGAGTATTTTTGAGTGCTGACCTAGGCTGGAAAAGTGAAAATATTTCATATTCTAACCTAACCTAAATCATTAATTTATAATCATAACACAAAAACAATTATTTTTTTCTAATAATAAAAATATATAATATTTATGCGAATGTTTGCTTAAAAAGCCATTTTAAATATATGTGATCAATATTTTTTATTTTTTGTTCAAAGTTTTTTTAGATGTCTATTATAAAATAGTTTTTAAGAAAAAAAAAATTGTTGTAAGTTTATTAATTGTAATAATTTGTTTGAATTTTATTTTATTCCTATTTTTGTGAGTAAAAAAAGACATTTTTATTAAAGTTTTTAGTTAGTTGCTTGAATCTTAATAAATATTTATGTAACTTAATATTATTTGATGACAATCAACATACAAAGCAGATTCTTTTTAAAATGTGAATACCGCGCAATAGTCCCAACTGTACGAAGCCAGTGGGACTACGGCAACCCCAATTGGGGTATGTTGGGTGGCTGAACAAAGTGGAGAAGAGAAATTGATGAGGAACGTTCGGAAGTACCTACCTGGAACATGTTAGGAAAATGTTGGTATATATAATATATAATATATATAAAAAATTATTTACTCTTTTTAAATATCTTTTTTTCAATAGATTATGTAGGTACTGAAAAATATTTTGACAAAAAAAAATTGTCTGGGTGTTGTAATTTAAAAAAAATAACTTTAGTAACAAAAGCTACAAAAATGAAGTTTAAGTTAACATTATAACTTGCATCACGAAATAGAATTTAAAAAAATCGCCATCTGCATCTGTCTGTTTGTGCGCTTAGTTCTTCTAAACTAAGCAACGGATTTTGATAGGGTTTTCACTATCCTTTAGAGAATTTCTTCTGGAAGGTTTATGTATATAATACATGCATATTATATTTATGGAAAGTGGAGAAAAGTGTATGTTTGAAAGTCGAGCCACGCCGGGGACGGGTACACGGCAGCTAGTATTCGAATAATGCAGAGATGTACTTTATTTCAAATAAATCCATTTCAAATGGAAAAGCAAAATGCAAAATGGGTATTTTCCATTTTGCATTTTAAATGCTTTTCTAAAAACCATTTTGCATTTTAAATGCTTTTCTCAATGCATTTTCCATTTTAAATGCTTTTTTGCAACATTCTTCTTACTATCTCCACTCATCTTTTTTTCATAAGCCCCAAATATCAGTCGGTCCTCAACCTCGCTATGAGAGATAATTTACATTTGTCAAGTTGCTCCCTGGTAGGAGCCCTGGCAATTGAGTGATACCATTAAAAAAAATACTGATTCAAATACTGAACATGGGGCCATGACGCTGTAATATCAAATGTTAGATAGCAGTTTCTATGTTTTTACGTTGGCAACATTTGTCCAGCGCAAAGTTTTTGTGGTTCATAATCTGTAGTCGTGGCATTTTTTGATTAACCATCATGTAATATGTTTGTTCTACATTGATGTCCATTATTAAATGAAAAAACTGTTTAAAAATTCTATAATTATTTTAATTATTTGACCTGAGAAACCATTTTGCATTTTCAATGCATTTTGAAAATGGGTATTTTCATTTTGCATTTTAAATGCTTTTCTAAAAACCATTTTGCATTTTGCATTTTCAAATGGAAAAGTTTTGACCCATTTCCATTTTGCATTTCAAATGGTTTTGGGTACCCATTTTGCACATCTCTGGAATAATGTAACAGTTTTTATATTTAGTTAATACTGATCAGATTTTTCATAGAAGTGTGAAAAGTCATTTCAAGTAATGTTTCAATTTCGAAAGGGGGTCTTACACCAGGGTGATACTGAGAGTATCTTCCTATGTGTTATTTTAATTGAAATTACACAAATTAATCAAATTTAATTTAGTTGTACGCCTGGATTTGAACCCGCAACCTTCAAATTGCTAGTCGATCCCCTTATCCCTCGAGCACAGACGCCACCAAAATTTGATATGATTTTCATGTTCAAAAGTAGTATTGTGATTTATTTTTGGGGTATTATGCCGTGTTGCGCTACCTTATTCTTTAGCCAACGTTCAGGACAGCGTTACTGTGTACATTATCATAGCAGGTGTGTGTTTGTTTAGAATGGATGCCGTGTTAATACAATCTACACATCTCTGATGTTGGACACTGTAATTGTGCCCAAAACTTTGGCTAAAAAAAGAGGAAGCCCAACACGGCATAATACCCCAAAAATTAATAATGAAAATTCAATCTTTTCTAGAAAGAATGTCGATATTTGAATTGTTTAAATCATTTTTACATGAAAGTAAGGAAAAATTGAGCTTACTTCGGAAGCACAGAAATGTGCACAAAACACTAGCGGTATCTCTCCACTGATAGTACAGTATTTTTTTTTTCAAAAATTATTTATATTTATTTGACAATAATGTTGCCAATTGGAAACACACAAATTAACACAGTAATATTATTATCCGCGTCATTCTTATAGCATAGGTTACAACAATACAAACAGACAATATGAATGTTCCTGTCACCTTTTTTTGACATTAGCTCCACACAGGAGGTCTTGAGGAAAATAATGGCCTATGTCATCTTTGGGGATGCTGTGTAAAGGGTATTTTGAAGAAAATAAAGGAGGGGAAGTTCTGGGAAGGAAACAGGTACGAGGGGTGGATAGGAATCTAACTGGAAGTGACTGACGTATAAATTCTTTTCTTCCACTGCGATGAATAGAGTCCTGTTGGAGTGGTTAAAGGGTCTCTCTCAACCATTGTCTTCCGATCAAACCTCACCCCATAAACCCCAGCACCCCTCAAATTCACCAAACATAGCGAATTACTTGAAGTGACATATGTGAGAGGTCCCGGGGCGGCGGTTCCCACACCAGCCCGCCAAATTCTCTGCACTTTGCAGTTATTTTTATTTATAAACCAGAGACTGTGAAATTATGGCATACCGAATTGGGGTATGTTGGTATTGGGGTATGTGGGTGTGATCTGGTTGCCAAATTCTAATAGTATTTTATCTTAACCACAGGACCGTTGATATGTTTGCAAATATAAGATTAAATAATCGGTTTTAAGAGGCAAACACCTGAAACAAACAATTCCCAATGCAAGCTGTTAATAACTTATCGAAATATTATTTCAGATATTAATTCTTCTTTTTTTAAAATTTACTATCTTATTTCGTTTTTTTTTTACCAACACTTCCTTTTATGTTGTTTTTTCCTTTGTATGTTGATTTTTACTTTATACGCTGTGTCCGAACTCATGGAATAGGCAGGAAGTTATCTTATCAACATCATATAGAGAACACATAAGTTCTACGATTCGAACATTTAAATTTATTTTTTTTACATTTAAAAAAAACTTTTGGAGCCAGGTTTACGCTTCGATGCATTTTAAAAGACAATAAACAGTTGATGGAAACCCCGTAGCGATCGATTTTTTAAAAATATAAAATAAAATTTCAACTTCTGATTTGATTTACACGAAAACGATAGCACAAATCAACAAAAGTTATACTTTAAAATCGACTCCAAATGTGATGTAGTTTCAACAGTTTCCCGCTTTAACCGCTAGTTTCCAGACACCATGTATAGACTGAGCCATAGAAAACGTTTTCAAACTCGGTCACAGCTTTAGACATTAAAAATATTGTCAATAGGTTTTTATTTTATTTAGTAATAATCTATATAAATAAATATGTAAATGTTTATTAAAGCCTGTGACAGACCATGCTATATTTTCGTGGCTTGGTCTATTTCAGCGATATGCTGAAATTGACCAAGCCGTGCTGCATATAGCGCAATGTTTTGCCTACCTACATCTCCGAAAGCTCGACACTGATTGGTTTGAAATTTTGACACAACGTTGCATTGGAATACGTGTGTTTGAACCAACACAACATTTTTATATAAAAAAACATGTTTCTTTTTAAAAACACCACAGTCTGTTGGACAAACTTGCTTTTTTGAAAACAGCTCCATCTGTTGGACGTAAAACCAACACGTGCTATGGTTATCTACACAGACAGACTGAGCTACGGCAACGCGTGGCGGAATATAGCTAATTCATAATATAGTAAAAAAATAAACGAACCTGAAAGTAAAAATTATTGATTTATATGAAAATCTTTTTGGTTCATATAATATCACAAAATTATTGATTTAAAAACTTCTCTGACATATCAATTCATTTTTAGAAATTTCAGTGTCACTTTTTTTATTAACTTTTTTCCAATCTGTATTAATAATTATCTGGTAATGTGTTGCTTCTTGTTTTTTTTTGTTGTTACAGAGAGAAATTGTATGTTTATATTTGTGTGTAGATAGCTTAAAAATACAAATAAGTTTGTGTACTTAATTTTAATGACCTGTAATTGAATGTACCAAAAATATATAGTGGAACACTTTTGGAATAACTTATTAAAAATATTATACTTTTGTGGAATAAAAATTAATGATTTCATACAAATATTTTCATTTTATTCTTATTTTTTAATGTGATAGGTAATGTTCAGGATTTGCAACTGCCAGGAGTCAGTGGAAATATGGCATCCCCTTTGGAAGAAGGTAAGAGGAAGGTTGGAAATGCCAGGCTATTCAGGTCTAGTCATAAAACAGTGCTATTGCCATTTCAGGCGACGCGACGTTTCGAAACTGAGAAATATCTTCCATCACTCTTTAATGTGATTAAATATCTAGGTGTTATTATAGACTCAAAATTGAACTTCTCAAAAAATGCAGACTATACAATTAAAAAAATTGCAAAAAAATATCATTTCTTGGTAGAATCAGAAACAAAGTAAATAAAGAAACATGCCAGATAATATACAATACAATTATATCACCACACTTTAATTACTGTTCAAGTATTCTTTTTCTCTGCAATAAAGAGAAAATGAAAAAAATGCAAATACTGCAAAATAAAGCAATGCGAATAATACTTAAGCGCAACATATACACACGGATAAGAGACATGTTAAAGGAGCTGAATATTTTGACGGTGAAGCAAACTGTGTATTTGAATGTACTTATTTTTAAACATAAAATTAACATAGGGATGATGTCTAAGGAACTGAAAAGAAAAATAAATTACAATAACGAGATACACGGACACGGGACGAGAAATTCTAAGCAAATTTGATTGCCAACAAGAAAAAAAACAAGCACCCAAAAATCTCTGATGTACCAGGCCGTTCAACTCTATAACAAAATCCCGAAGGAAATTGCTGTGATAGAAAATATTAATAAGTTCAAAAATGAATTAAGAAAATATGTCTATCTCAATTATTAATGTTTCTTTTTTGTGACTTTATTGAAATATTTAAAGAAAGATTATGTTTGCCAAACAATGTACATGTTTATATGTTTATAAAACTATTAGCACACACAAAGATGTGAGCTAACTTAAGATTAATAAATAAATAAATAAACTCTGGAATGTAATTATTAAATAACACAAATTACTCGTAATTGAGAATTTAAACCAATCGAATCTGTAGATTCGTAGTCAAGGATTTTAAACACTCGACCCCCTTGATTCGTAGTCGAGGATTGATTTTAATCTCGAAGTCGAGGATTGTAAATCAATTCTGAAGTTGGAATTTTTTAGGGCAAATTTGAAAAAAAAATCATTAGCTTGGGAGACAATGGACATTTTCGCTAAACTTTTTGTACTTATTTTTGTCATTATCATATATTCCAGTTCTGTTTATTTTACACATGAAAAATTTCCACTTTGATTGCCAACACTGGCCCGTGGACCGTAGTGTAGACGGGGTCAAAAGAAACTGGTGTGTAAAAGGTGTTATGTTATGTTTTTTGGAGTGTAAAAAATGTTTGTCGAAAGACCTTGAATGTTAGTGTAATTACCACTGCACTTAAGACAATAATATGTTGTATGGATAAGGAAGAACTCACCGTTAGGAAAAGGGGCACTCATTTTTTTCCTGTTTATCCTCAGTTATCTCACGGCGGTGGCACTGAACACTAAGCGGTTTTGCCCTAGACGGGCGCGGATGTAAAATGTAATAAGATAAGCGAGATAAGATCTAGCGCGGGAGCGTTTTTTATAGTGAGCGATGCGGGTTATTGTAACAGACTGATTGCACAATGTGCACAGAAAGGTGCGGGAATAGAATGAAGGTAGGAAAAATGAACAACAATATTATCTCAGTACAGTTTAATTGGTTTTATTTTGGCTATATAATACTTATGTTCAAACTGAAATAAATGTAAACTGTCGATTTCCCGAAAATTAACAGTAGTCGCATATATGTAAATATGTGTGTATTAATTGAGATGTACGTGCAAATTAATGTATAATGCGTAATGGCGTAACCAGAAACAATGAGGTTAGTTAGTTAGTTAGTTAGTTTCAGTATATAAGTATAACAGGGTAAATAAAGTAGTTTTACATAAACCATAACAGCAAAATGATTCTAATACTATGATTTATATTGAATTTATAACAGACCGGAAATTGTTCAATTAAGCTGTAACAATTCCGCGTTCTTCAGGTGCGTATCGCTCCATTGCTTGTTGCCAACTAATTCTCTATCTGTTTACAACATATGTGTCAAATTATATATCTGCGGTACAAACGGCACAAACAAAGATAAATATAATATAATTTACTTGAAAGAAAATAATAACGTTCATTATTAGCAGATAGGATAATAATTATTATACAACAAGACACAGCCTATTTATTTATGCATTCATTCTCTCCTTGAAGGCTTTTACATGTATACATTGTTAGATGTAAGATGTTTGGGAGTTCAATAATAAGTGTACAGTACACAACATAATAAACTTAGTATCAACCATATAAGCAGGAACAATACAAGTTGTCATAGAGAGTTCTGTTGTACAAAGGATTTCAATAGTATTGTATATAATCATGAACCTAAAGAGCTCTGGATGGAGTTATTCAAGAACAATTTGAAGCTGCGGGGTAAGGGGAAAGATGTATGAAAAATGCCAAAATCTACTAACTTAAATTTTTAAATGATATTTACATTCCTTGCAAATACTCCGATAAATCATAACCTGTTATAACTGCATTAACAGCACAAAATTAAAATTATAATAGCTCATTATGCACCACATTGCATAAAAATCAGTTCAAAAGTTAGTCATACAAGATGGCTGCCAGACAATTTCCCATCAACATAGATTTGCCATCAATGCCATTCATATAAAATAGCACTTATGTTCTGTCCGGGGTATATAAAAACAACAGTTCAACAAAAGTACGTAAGGTCCTAATAAAAGCAGTTACAGAATGTGTTGTAACTTTGTTGATATAAAAATAAACACACCGTTTCTTGTACAGCATGTTTGTATTTAACACCTGATTGGCGCAATAAATAGGCGCCTAGCAAAACACGATCCTGCAATCTTCACTACTTCTAAGCAATGTATCTGGTCTGAACTCGAGTTAAAAGGCGCAAAATTATTTAATTTATAGAACTTATGATAATACTCCCTTCCTAAACACAAGTTATTTTCAGGGAGGTACTGATTGACACCAAGAAAATTTTTGTATGTATTTATCCTTAGTTAAAAAAATAATTATCATGCAAAAGTGTGTTAACAACATTTAATTATTTAAAAAAAAAATTAATTGGACATTACCAAGAAACGATGCAATCCCTTACTTTTTTCACTAATGATGAAATTTTGAACACTTTACCTTCAAAACAAGAGAAATGTCACTGTCTACATGAGATTTGGACAAAAGACAATCATCTTTTCACATACTTTGAAGCAAAATTTTGATACTTTTTGATGAAATTTCGCACACTTTACGTTAAAAAAAGAGGAATATCACTGTCTGTGTATATAGCCTTATATATATGCATGAAGATTTTCCCACAAATTCTACTTTAGGCAGAACTCGAAATTGATTGACACCATAGAACCTGAGAAAACGTCTTTTAAATATCCAAATGTCTTTCATTTCTGCCCGTAAGAATGATGACTTTCCCACAAATGCTTCATTATGGAGATATTGATTTCTCTTCAGTCCGTGATTCTTAGTAAGTTTTCTAAATTTCATTCCGTTCGGTGCCACAGAACCTGAGAAAACGACTCTGAAAGATCGAATTCATTTGTGCCCGTAAGAATGATGATTTTCCCACAAATGCTTATTTATGTTGATTTTGATAATGATTTCGCTTCAAACCGTGATTTTTTGTACGATTCCAAAATTTCAATCCGTTCGGCGCTATAGAACTTGAGATAAAGACCACTAAAGATCGAACCCAAGTCTTTCATTTCTGCCCGTAAGAATAATGATTTTCCCACAAATGTTTCTTTATGCAGATTTTGATATTTATTTCGCTTAAGACCGTTTTTCTTAGTACGATTCCAAAATTTCAATCCGTTCAGCGCAAAGATATTAGAAGAACGAGATATGGTATGTTGGTCGCCGGACCGTAGGCGGAGTACTACCTAATTAGGGTACTTTGAACGGTATCGGGACGTGTACGCACAGAAATCTGTTCCATGTATTAGTGCGGATACCTTAGCGTAAGCGAAGGTGTGCAGAAGTATTGGTGAACAAAACCGGCGACACTGGGCAAAACAATTCCACACAGTATGAACTGCTCATAGCACATCTCGTTCTTCTAATATCTTTGGTTCAGCGCCATAGAACCGGAGAAAACGACTCTCAAAGTTCGAATCCAAGGCTTGCTTTTCTGCCCGTAAGAATGGTGATTTTTATTTATTGTTATTAAGTTTAATTTGTAGAACTCCATTTTATTATTTTATTTTTTATATATTTTTTTTTTTTTTAACTTCCGATTTAGTTGTCCGGGTTAAATCTTCCCCAAAGGAAAAACTTAACCCTTCCACTCACTTTTCCACAAATGATCATCTAGTCAATTAACATTATGTAAGTGCATTATATAAGCAAAATAAATACAAAACAATACAAGAACAACATGTCAAATCACCAGAGATCAAATGGGAAAATAATTCACCGTCTCCAGATATTTTCATATCAGAGGGTTCGGCTCGGTAGAACTTCTAACAGGGCCTATAAATCCTACTGATCCCTCAACATAAATATTTAAAAAATCTTTTGTTATCCTACATGTATTCAAAATGACCGACTTTTGCATCTTTATATATAATTTTTTTGATAGATCTAATACGCCTAAATTTTTAATTAGAGAGCTAGGTATAATGCCAGTAGCCGAAATAACGAATGGTAATATTTTTATAGTCTGAGAATGCCAAATTCTTTTTATTTCATTTCCTAAATCTGTGTATTTTCTTATTTTTTCACTAACAGATTTTTGAATATTACAGGAATTTGGAATAGCGACATCAATGATATAAGTTATTTTTTTAATTTTGTCATGTAAAACTATATCGGGTCTATTATGACTAATCGCTCGGTCTGTTAGTATAGTTTTATCATAATATATTTTATAAAATTCGTTTTCTAAAAATGAATTTGGTTCGTATTCATAATATGGTACTACATTACGGCAGTCAATCAAGTTATGTTTAATTACCAAATTTTGGTGAATTATTTTTAAAACTTGATTGTGCCTAAATGTATACTCGGACGGTGCTAATATAGAACATCCCGATATAATATGTTCTATAGTTTCCGGAAAAGTCAAACATTTTCTACACAAATATTATTATTATTAATATATATATTTTTTTTATTTTTAAACTTCCGATTTAGTTGTCCGGGTTAAGTCTTCCCCAAAGGAAAAACTTAACCCTTCCACTCACTTTTCCACAAATGATCATCTAGTCAATCAACATTATGTAAGTGCATTATATAAGCAAAATAAATACAAAACAATACAAGAACAACACGTCAAATCACCAGAGATCAAATGGGAAAATAATTCACCGTCTCCAGATATTTTCATATCAGAGGGTTCGGCTCGGTAGAACTTCTAACAGGGCCTATAAATCCTACTGATCCCTCAACATAAATATTTAAAAAATCTTTTGTTATCCTACATGTATTCAAAATGACCGACTTTTGCATCTTTATATATAATTTTTTTGATAGATCTAATACGCCTAAATTTTTAATTAGAGAGCTAGGTATAATGCCAGTAGCCGAAATAACGAATGGTAATATTTTTATAGTCTGAGAATGCCAAATTCTTTTTATTTCATTTCCTAAATCTGTGTATTTTATTATTTTTTCACTAACAGATTTTTGAATATTACAGGAATTTGGAATAGCGACATCAATGATATAAGTTATTTTTTTAATTTTGTCATGTAAAACTATATCGGGTCTATTATGACTAATCGCTCGGTCTGTTAGTATAGTTTTATCATAATATATTTTATAAAATTCGTTTTCTAAAAATGAATTTGGTTCGTATTCATAATATGGTACTACATTACGGCAGTCAATCAAGTTATGTTTAATTACCAAATTTTGGTGAATTATTTTTAAAACTTGATTGTGCCTAAATGTATACTCGGACGGTGCTAATATAGAACATCCCGATATAATATGTTCTATAGTTTCCGGAAAAGCCAAACATTTTCTACACAAATCATCAATTTGATTTGTATCTTTGATTATATGCTTTCTATAATTTTTAGTATTAATGACTCTATCCTGAATGGCAAGCATAAATCCTTCTTATTAATATTATTATTGGGTTTATAAAAACAGTTTATTTTTAAAAAAGTTCTGCTGTGTAATTATTATTACGCGTGACAACCCAATAATAATATTATTGTATATATAAAAAATAAAAAAATGGTGATTTTCCCACAAATGTATCTTTATGTCGATTTTGATATTGATTTCGCTTCAAACCGTGATTTTTGGTAGGACTCCAAAATTTCAGTCCGTTCGGCGCCATAGAACTTGAGTAAAGGACTCCTAAAGATCGAACCTTTGTCTTTCATTTGTACCCGTAAGAATGACCATTTTTCCACAAATGCTTCTTTATGCAGATTTTGATATTGATTTCTTTTCAGACCGTGATTTTTTCTACGATTCCAAAATTTATCGCACAAAAGCGGCGCTTTAAAAATCGTCTCATAAATTAATAAATATACAATTCCGTTGTACATAATTTTGATGTATTTCATAAGGTTTAGACAGAGTTCTAATGTAAATTTTTTTTTCATCTTGTTCATAAAACATCGAATTTTCTCTTCTTTCTATCAACGTAATATGCATGCATTATTTACATATTAACCTTCCGGGGGAAATCTATAAATTATGGTATAAACGCTAATAAAATCCGTTAGGTAGTTTTTCTAAACTAAGCGCAGACAGACGCACATAGTCACTAACTGCGTATGCATATTATGGATATTACGCTTTGTTTCAACTTAATCATTACAAAAAACTTACGTCGGGAGAGATGGTAAAAGATACATTAAAATAAAATTTTATTCAATCAGTTCAAGTTAAAAATTTCTCTAATAAAATGACCTAGACAAACCTCACCCCATGAACCCGGGCACTAGGGCGGAGAGAAAAAACTTTTTTTCAAATTTCGTGTTTCCTATATTACCAATGGGTGCCTTGGCAGTACCCTATAAAGTACACAAAATATCATCAAATTCCAACTTCATCTTCAGGTGGCGCACTGACCCTAAAGTTCTACAAAAATGGTGCTTTTTCAGATTTTGATAGTAAATAAGCGCATCATCTAATCCAGCTTAAACGTCACAAAATGTATTTTAGTTTTAGCCATCTAACTTACTCCTCTTCCCCCCACCCTTTGACACTATTTTGCGTAACAACAGCTGCAGTTAATCAGTAATTAACTGACATTAGCACGTTCGTTGGAACAGCTACGAAAACTTGATTGTGATTTCTTTGTAATATGCCTAAAACAAGAAAAAATTCAATGTGTTCTATGTTTGGTGGCCCAGAAAAATTAAAAGACAATGTGTTGCCAACTTATTCGGATGTAATAAAGTATTATTTGTGGATTAAAAATGACTTGCAGTGGTTATCAAATGGAAAAGATCCTTCCGTGAAAGATATATGTGAAATAATTGCAATTGATCTAATTACGTTGTGGAATTTTTTTTTTTTTTTTAAAAGTAAGACAAACATTCCCGGATTACGAATAACACAACAATGTTTGAAAATATCCTACTACCACCACAGAAAGCCGAAAATGTTGCTTGTGTTGTGACGGAGGACTTAGCCAGCCGAGGAATCGAACACGCGACGCTCGGGTGAGACCCAAGCGCTATGCCCACTCAACCACTGACCGGTCAAACAAAAACAACAAAAAATAAAGCGTCTATTCCTATTGTAACTGAACGTTAAATTGTAACTAAACTAACCCGGTATTATCACAAGTACAAATCCTTGAAATGTCGAGTACCTAAAAAGAAAACTGAATTTTATGAAGATGCAACAAAAAAACTCTTTGATATTGCTGTTTGCAAGTGCATTTGTGTCGATTTTTGTAAATGTTTAGTGAAAATACCCAAGAAGGAGCTTAGAATTCCTGCAAGATCAGAGAAGTACCCGCAAAATGTATATCGGCTCAAAAGATATAGTGGCATCCAAGGCTTTGGAGCGTAGGCAATTACGACTGATGAAGCAAAATAAATTACTTCAAAAACAGACTGTTGAGAAACCTCTGAGCCCCTCACCAGAGACTTCAGAGACCTCGGATGATAGTGTAAGATTATCAGACAGCAATCAAGATCCAGACTTTTATACACTTTTTCCGACATACTCCACGCCATCCACATCGAAATCACAAACAAATCAGATGAGGCATCGATTAAAAAATCTTGCCACTGCCTGTGACAGGACTGTTGTCTCCGACAGATCAGCATCAACCATCGCCAGTGCAGTTCTTCAAGATATTGGTTTTATTTGTAAACAAGATTTCTCAAAAGTAATAGATAGAAGTAAATTACGACGCGAGCGCCGAAAAGTTCGAGAAGAGTTGCAAAGAAGGCAGATTTCGAGCTTCGGGAGTTCTGACGGTAAAATAAGTGGGTTATATTTTGATGGTCGGAAAGACAAGACCATTGTGCAGGAAAAACATGATAACAAGTACCACAGGAGAACCATTACTGAACAACATATTGTTTTGCTCTCCGAGCCAGATTCTTAGTACATTGGCCACGTCGCGCCTCCTTCTGGAACCGCTAATTCTAATAAGGATTCAATTGTAGAATTTTTAAATTTGCACTTCGGAGATTTATCAACCATTGTAGCCATTGGATGCGATGGAGCGGCTGTAAACACGGGCTTCAAGAATGAAGCAATCGCATTGATTGAAAGACATTTAAATAGACCATTACAGTGGTTTATATGTTTGTTGCATGCCAACGAATTACCACTGCGTCATCTTTTTAATATTTTGGATGGCAGTACTTTAGGTCCCAATACGTTCGCAGGAGTCATTGGCAAGATGTTACAGCACTGTGAAGACCTCCCTGTGGTGAAAATTGATAAAATTACGACAGTCTTACCCGATATCGAAAATTCTAAGCAATGATCAAAAATATCTGTATGAAATTTGTCAAGCTGTAACACAAGGCAGCGTAAAAACTGATTTGGCTAATAAGCAACCAGGAAAGCTGGCACACTCTCGTTGGCTAACCTGTGCAAATAGAATATTGAGACTATATGTAGCAACAAAGTTTCCAACTCATAGTCTGGTTGAGAATGCTACGTTTGTGATAAAAGTGTATGCGCCAATATGGTTCACCATAAAAACAAAACCTTCATGTAAAGATTGTCCGAAACATGTCCTTAGTATGATAAAAAGATGCTCCTATTTAAAATATGAGCTGAAAACAATTGTTTTTCGAATAATCGAGCGGAATTCTTTCTTCGCTCATTCTGAAAATATTTTATTAGCGATGCTACAAGATGAAAGACAGCATATAAAAGAATTAGCAGTAAGAAGAATTCTTAAAGCCCGACAAAATGCAAAGGAGAAAAAAGTAAGGACATTCTTGGCTCCAAAACTAAACTTCGAAGCCAACGATTATTATGATTTGATAAACTGGAAGACAGAAAAAATATTCTAGCCACCATTCAAAAAAAAATACGGTGACAGTGAATTATGGGACAAAATTATGAGCGAACATATAAATATCCGGATTGAAAATTTTCCCAGTCACACACAGGCTGTGGAAAGAGATGTGAAGCTGGTCACTGAAGCTAGCTTGGCTGTTTGCGGAAGTACAGCACGCGATGGATATATTCGAGCAAGAATAAAATCGAGAAAAGAAATGCCGAAATTCGGAACAAAATTACACTTTTCCTCTGGAATTCAGGGAGCTACCCCATACGCATATGACACGACTGAAGGCTGAAATGATTAAAAAATATATATTTTCTTAATGTTCCTTATATTTTAATTCAAATAATAAAGTTAAATATGATAATAATTTTGTTTTAAATTTTTTTTAAATTTCTAGAATCGATCATTTTTTCAAAATTTCAGGTCCTCTGCGCCACCTGAAGATCATACGTCAAAAAAAAATAAAAAATATTTTTCAACAGCTATTTATCTACAGCAACATTAAATGATATAGGGTTTTTGAAATTCGAAAAAAAATTTTTTTCGACCTCTTTCACTCCGGGCTACCGGGCACCCCTGCTAAGTGACGAAACGTAGTAAATTAAGTTAAAAAGATTTTTTTAGCATGGATTTGACGTTTGCGAAAGTTCCATTTCAATATAAATACGCGTAAGGCAGTCTATCCTCTTTAAGTATAAAGTCATTTTCATAAAATATGGATGTACTAACAAAATCTAAGAAGAACGACAACGCGCGCGAAATTGGCGGTTACAAGTTACAAAGCATGCAAGCCGTCAAGTTTCAGAAAAATATAGATCAACCACAGACATAGGAATTAATAGACGAGAAGATAATGGCGAGGGGTAAAATCAACTGTTGAAGAACGAAGGGCGTAAGGCTGACTGTGATTCGTCAATAAATCAATCGTGTAAAATGTATATGCGACCGAAAAATGAGCGTGGCTCACGGCTAAATCTCGATGACACAAGTTGATCTGTAGGGATTTACATAATATGTATGCGAGCTTGGGTAATGGATCAACATATCCGCGGTGGATCAACAAATGCAAACGGATCAACAAATACAACAAAGTACGAGAGGGAATAAATATATACATAAATACACGAATTACTCTTTTGTTGTCTGGCAAAAAACAGTATTATGTTGTGACCTTAGTTTTCTTCTCACTTAAATATCCGAACCCAAGTCGTAAATTAGCGCAATAAAAACGATGATTTTTCCAGAAATGCAACTTTATTAAGATTTTGTGTCTGAATTCGCTTTGGACCATGATTCTTATCAATAATCCAAAATTTCAACCCGTTTGGTACCGTAGAGCCAGAAAAAATGAAATCTCGAACCCAAGTGTCAAATTAGGGCCATAATAAATACGATTTATCCATAAATGAAATTTTTTATGATTTTAAGAGTGATTTCGGTTTGAACCATTATTGTGATAAGGATTCCGAAAGTTCAGCTTGTTAAGTAACAGAGCCTGAAAAAATGGGTTTAAAAGTCCGAACCCAAGTCTCAAATTAGCGCAGTAAAAATGATGAGTTTTTCCAGAAATGCAATTTTTTTCAGATTTTTAAGAGTGATTTCGGTTGGAACCAATATTCTGATAGGGATCCAAAATTTCGGCCCGTTTGGTACCATAGAGCAAGAAAAAATGAAAGTCCGAACCCAAGTGTCAAAAAAGGGCAATAATAAATATGATTCATCCAGAAATGAAATTTTTTTCAGATTTTAAGAGTGATTTCGTTTTGAACAATTATTCTGATAGGGATTCCGATATTTTCACCCGTTTGGTACCAAAGTGCTAGAAAAAATTGCGTTTAAAGTCCAAACCCAAGTCTCAAAATAGCGCTATAAAAAAGATGATTTTTCTGTAAATGCAACTTTATTAAGATTTTTTAACTGAATTCGCTTTGGACCATGATTCTTAACACTATTCCAAAATTTCAAAAGCGATTTCAGTTACAAAATCTTAATAAAGTTGCATTTCTAGAAAAATCATCTTTTTTATGGCGCTAATTTGAGACATGGGTTCGGACTTTAAAACCAATTTATTCTTGTTCTATAGTACAAAACGGGCTGAAATTTCGGAATCCCAATCAGAATAATGATTCAAACCAAAATCACTTTTAATATCTGAAAAAAGTTGCATTTCTGGAAATATCATCTTTTTTATGGCGCTAATTTGAGACATGGGTTCGGACTTTAAAACCAATTTATTCTTGTTCTATAGTACAAAACGGGCTGAAATTTCGGAATTCCAATCAGAATAATGGTTCAAACCAAAATCACTTTAAATATTTGAAATAATTTGCATTTCCGGAAAAACTATCTTTTTTATGGCGCTTATTTGGAACTTGGGTTCGGACCTTGAAACAATTTTTTCTGGCTTTATGGTACCAAACGGGCTAACATTTAGGAATTGTGATAAGAATCATGATTCAAAGCGAATTCAGTTATAAAATCTTAATAAAGTTGCATTTCAGGAAAAATCATCTTGTTTATGGCGCTAATTTGAGACATGGGTTCGGACTTAAAAACCGTTTTTTTCTGGCTCTATGTACTAAACGGGCTGAAATTTCAGATTCTCTATAAGAATATTGATCTTAACCGAAATAACTCTTTAAATATAAAAAAAGCATTTCTGGATATATTGGATTTCAGAAAAAAATATATTTTTTATGGCGCTTATTTGAAACTTGGGTTCTAACTTTAAAACACATTTTTTCTGGCTCTATGATCTAAACAGGCTGGAATTTCGGAATCCCAATCAGAATAATAATTCAAACAAAAATCATTTTTCATATCTGAAAAAAGTTGCATTTCTAGAAAAATCATATTTTTTATGGCGCTTATTTGAAACTTGGGTTCGGACTTTAAAACGATTATTTCTGTCTTTATGGTACCAATCGGGCAAACATTTAAAAATTGTGATAAGAATCATGGTTCAATGCGAATTCAGTTATAAAATCTTAATAAAGTTGCATTTCAGGAAAAATCATCTTATTTATTGCGCTAATTTGAGACTTGGGTTCGGACTTTAAAACAATGTTTTCTGGCTCTATGGTACAAAAAGGGCTGAAATTTCTGAATCCCTATCAGAATAATGGTTCAAATCAAAATCACTTTTAATATCAGAAAAAAGTTGCATTTCTGGAAAAATCATCTTTTTTATGGCGCTAATTTGAGACTTGGGTTCGGACTTTTAAACAATTTTTTCTGGCTTTATGGTACAAAACGGGCTAACATTGAGGAATTGTGATAAGAATCATGGTTCAAAGCGAATTCAGTTATAACATCTTAATAAAGTTGCATTTCTGGAAAAATAATCTTTTTTATGGCGCTTATTTGAATTTTGGGTTCGGACCTTTAAACCAATTTTTTTGTCTCAATGGTACCGATCGGCTTGATCTTAAGGAATTTTGATAAGTATCATGGTTTAAAGCGATTTCAGTTACAAAATCTTAATACAGTTGAGTTTCAGGAAAAATTATCCTTTTTATGGCGCTAATTTGATACTTGGGTTCGGACTTAAAATCCAATTTTTTCTGGTTCGATGGTACCAAACGGGCCGAAATTTCGGAATTCCTATCAGAAAAATGGTTCAAACCAACATCACTTTTAATATCTGAAAAAGGTGCATTTCTGGAAAAATCATCTTTTTTATGGCGCTTATTTGAAAATTGGGTTCGGACTTTAAAACGATTCTTTCTGGCTTTATGGTACCAAACGGGCTAACATTTAAAAATTGTGATAAGAATCATGGTTCAAAGCGAATTCAGTAATAAAATCTTAATAAAGTTGCATTACAGGAAAAATCATCTTTTTTATGGCACTAATTTGAGACTTGGGTTCGGACTTTAGAACAATTTTTTCTGGCTTTATGGTACCAAACGGGCTAAAATTTAGGGATTGGGATAAGAATAATGGTTCAAAGCCAATTTAGTTATAAAATCTTAATGAAGTTGCATTTCTGGAAAAAAAACTTTTTTATGGCGCTAATTTGAGACTTAGGTTCGGACTTTAAAACCATTTTTTTCTGGTTGTATGGTAACAAACGGGCTGAAATTTCGGGATCTCTATAAGAATAATGGTTTTAACCGAAATCACTGTTTAAATATAAAAAACAGCATTTCGTGAAATATGAACTTTTTCATGGCGCTAATTCGATACTTGGGTTCGGACTTTAAAACCATTTTTTTCTGGTTCAATGTTACCGAACGGGCTGAAATTTCAGAATCCCAATCAGAATAATGGTTCAAACAAAAATAACTTTTAATATCTGATTAAAGTTGCATTTCTGGAAAAAAATTCTTTTTTATGGCGCTTATTTGAAACTTGGTTTCCGACTTCAAAACGATTCTTTCTGGCTTTATGGTACCAAACGTGTGAACATTTAAAAAATGTGATAAGAATAATGGTTCAAAGTGAATTCAGTTATAAAATCTTAATAAAGTCGCATTTCAGGAAAAATCAACTTTTTTATGGCGCTAATTTGAGATTTGGGTTTGGACTTTAATACAATGTTTTCTGGCTTTATGATACAAAACGGGCTAAAATTGAAAAATTGTGATAAGAATCATGGTTCATAGCGAATTCAGTTATAAAATCTTCATAAAGTTGCATTTCACGAAAAATCATCCTGTTTATGGCGCGAATTTGAGACTTGGGTTCGGACTTTAAAACCATTTTTTTCTGGTTGTATGGTACCAAACGGGCTGAAATTTTGGAATCTCTATGAGAATAATGTTTTTAACCGAAATCACTCTTTAAATAGAAAAAATAGCATTTCGTGAAATATCATCTTTTTCATGGCGCTAATTCGATACTTGGGTTCGGACTTTTAAACCATTTTTTTCTGGTTGTATTCTACCAAACGGGCTGAAATTTCGGAATTTCTATGAGAAAAATGGTTTAAACCAAAATCACTCTCTAAATCTGAAAAAATGCTTTTCTCGAAAAATTATCATTTTTATGGCGCTAATTTGAAACTTGGGTTCGGACTTTAAAACGATTCTTTCTGGCTTTATGGTACCAAACGGGTTAACATTTAAAAATTGTGATTAGAATCATTGTTCAAAGTTAATTCAGTTATAAAATCTTATTAATGTTGCATTTCAGGAAAAATCATCTTTTTTGTGGCGCTTATTTGAGACTTGGGTTTGGACTTTAATACAATGTTTTCTGGCTTTATTATACAAAACGGGCTAAAATTGAAAAATTGTGATAAGAATCATGGTTCATAGCGAATTCAGTTATAAAATCTTCATAAAGTTGCATTTCACGAAAAATCATCTTGTTTATGGCGCGAATTTGAGACTTGGGATCGGACTTTAAAACCATTTTTTTCTGGTTGTATGGTACCAAACGGGCTGAAATTTGGAAATCTCTATGAGAATAATGTTTTAAACCGAAATCACTCTTCAAATAGAAAAAATAGCATTTCTTGAAATATCATCTTTTTCATGGCGCTAATTCGATACTTGGGTTCGGACTTTTAAACCATTTTTTTCTGGTTGTATTCTACCAAACGGGCTGAAATTTCGGAATTTCTATGAGAAAAATAGTTCAAACCAAAATCACTCTCTAAATCTGAAAAAATGCTTTTCTCGAAAAATTATCATTTTTATGGCGCTAATTTGAGACTTGGGTTCGGACTTTAAAACCGATTTTTTCTGGCTCTATTGTACCGAACGGGTTAATATTTAGGATTTGTGATAAGAATCATGGTTAGGAGCGATTTTAATGACAAAGTCTTAATAAAGTTGCATTAGAGGAAAAATCATCTTTTTTATGGCGCTAATTTGAGACTTGGGTTCGGACTTTAAAACCAATTTTTTTTGGTTCGATGGTACCAAACGGGCTGAAATTTCTGAATCCCAATCAGAATAATGGTTCAAACCAAAATCACTTTTAATATCTGAAATAAGATGCATTTCTGGAAAAATAATTTTTTTATGGCGCTTATTTGAAACTTGGGTTCGGACTTTAAAACGATTCTTTCTGGCTTTATGGTACCAAACGGGCTAACATTTAAAAATTGTGATAAGAATAATGGTTCAAAGCGAATTCAGTTATAAAATCTAAATAAAGTTGCATTTCAGGAAAAATCATCTTGTTTATGGCGCGAATTCGAGACTTGGGTTCGGACTAAAACCATTTTTTTCTGGTTGTATGGTACCAAACGGGCTGAAATTTCAGTTTCCCCATAAGAATGATGGTTAAAACCGAAATCACTCATAAAATATATTAAAAAAACATTCCTGGAAATATCATCTTTTTTATGGCGCTAATTTGAGACTTGGGTTCGGACCTTGAAACCAATTTTTTGGTCTCAATGGTACCGAACGGCTTGATCTTAAGGAATTTTGATAAGTATCATGGTTTAAAGCGATTTCAGTTACAAAATCTTAATACGGTTGAGTTTCAGGAAAAATTATCTTTTTTATGGCGCTAATTTGAAACTTTGGTTCGAACTTTAAATCCAATTTTTTCTGGTTCGATGGTATCAAACGGGCCTAAATTTCGGAATCTCTATCAGAAAAATGGTTCAAACCAATATCACTTTTAATATCTGAAAAAGGTGCATTTCTTCAAAAATCATCTTTTTTATGACGCTTATTTGAAACTTGGGTTCGGACTTTAAAACCATTTTTTCTGGTTGTATTCTACAAAACGGGCTGAAATTTCGGAATTTCTATGAGAAAAATCGTTCAAACCAAAATCACTTTTTAAATCTGAAAAAATTTTTTTCTCGAAAAATAATCTTTTTTATGGCGCTAATTTGAGACTTGGGTTCGGACTTTAAAACCGATTTTTTCTGGCTCTATTGTACCGAACGGGTTGATATTTAGGAATTGTGATAAGAATCATAGTTAAGAGAGATTTTAATTACAAAGTCTTAATAAAGTTGCATTAGAGGAAAAATCATCTTTTTTATGGCGCTAACTTGAGACTTGGTTCGGACATTAAAACCTATTTTTTCTGGTTCGATGGTACCAAACGGGCTGAAATTTCGGAATCCCAATCAGAATAATGGTTCAAACCAAAATCACTTTTAATATCTGAAATAAGTTGCATTTCTGGAAAAATCATTTTTTTTATGGCGCTAATTTGAAACTTGGGTTCGGACCTTAAAACCATTTCTTCTGGCTTTATGTTACCAAACGGGCTAACATTTAGGAATTGATATAAGAATCATGGTTCAAAGCGAATTCAGTAATGAAATCTAAATAAAGTTACATTTCTGGAAAAACTATCTTTTTTATGGCGCTTATTTGAAACTTGGGTTCGGACTTTAAAACCCATCTTTTCTGGCTCTATGGTACCAAACGGGTTGAAATTTCAAAATTCCTATCAGAATAATGGTTCAAACCGAAAATCACTTTAAATATCGGAAAAAAGTTGCATTTCTGGAAAAATCATCTTTTTTGTGGCGCTTATTTGAGACTTGGGTTTAGACTTTAAAACCATTTTTTTCTGGTCGTATTGTACCAAAAGGGCTGAAATTTCTGAATCCCTATCAGAATAATGGTTCAAATCGAAATCACTTTTAATATCTGAAATAATTTGCATTTCTGAAAAAACTATTTGATTGTTGGCGCTTATTTGGAACTTGGGTTCGGACTTTAAAACAATTTTTTCTGGCTTTATGGTACCAAACGGGATAAAATTTAAGAAATGTGATAAGAATCATGGTTCAAAGCGAATTCAGTTATGAAATCCTAATAAAGGTGCATTTCAGGAAAAATCATCTTTTTTAAGACGCTTATTTGAAACTTTGGTTCGGACTTTAAAATCATTTTTTTCTGGATGTATGGTACCAAACGGGTTGAAATTTCGGAATCCCTATCAGAAAAATGGTTCAAACCATATCACTTTGAATATCTGAAAAAGGTGCATTTCTTCAAAAATCATCTTTTTTATGACGCTTATTTGAAACTTGGGTTCGGACTTTAAAACTGTTCTTTCTGGCTTTATGGTACCAAACGGGCTAACATTTAAAAATTGTGATAAGAATCATGGTTCAAAGCGAATTCAGTTATAAAATCCAAATAAATTTTCATTTCAGGAAAAATCATCTTGTATATGGCGCGAATTTGAGACTTGGGTTCGGACTTTAAAACCATTTTTTTCTGGTTGTATGGTACCAAACGGGCTGAAATTTCAGATTCCCCATAAGATTGAATTTATATTCCCCATAAGAATGATGGTTAAAACCGAAATCACTCATTAAATTTAAAAAAAAACATTTCTGGAAATATCATCTTTTTTATGGCGCTAATTTGAGACTTGGGTTTGGACCTTGAAACCAATTTTTTTGTCTCAATGGTACCGAACGGCTTGATCTTAAGGAATTTTGATAAGTATCATGGTTTAAAGCGATTTCAGTTACAAAATCTTAATACCGTTGAGTTTCAGGAAAAATTATCGTTTTTATGTTGCTAATTTGATACTTTGGTTCGGACTTTAAATCCAATTTTTTCTGGTTCGATGGTACCAAACGGGCTGAAATTTTGGAATCCCCATCAGAAGAATGGTTCAAACCAACATCACTGTTAATATCTGAAAAAGGTGCATTTCTGCAAAAATCTCTTTTTTATGACGCTTATTTGAAACTTGGGTTCGGACTTTAAAACCATTTTTTTCTGGTTGTATTCTACCAAACGGGCTGAAATTTCGGAATTTCTATGAGAAAAATGGTTCAAACCAAAATCACTTTTTAAATCTGAAAAAATGCTTTTCTCGAAAAATTATATTTGATGGCGCTAATTTGAGACTTGGGTTCGGACTTTAAAACCGATTTTTTCTGGCTCTATTGTACCGAACGGGTTAATATTTAGAAATTGTGATAAGAATCATGGTTAAGAGCTATTTTAATTACAAAGTCTAAATAAAGTTGCATTAGAGGAAAAATCATCTTTTTTATGGCGCTAATTTGAGACTTGGGTTCGGACTTTAAAACAATTTTTTCTGGCTTTATGGTACCGAACGCGCTAAAATTTAGGGATTGTGATAAGAATAATGGTTCAAAGCGAATATAGTTATAAAATCTCTATATAATTGCATTTCTGGAAAAAAAAAATTTTTTTTATGGCGCTAATTTGAGACTTGGGTTCGGACTTTAAAACCATCTTTTTCTGGCTCTATGGTACCAAACGGGTTGAAATTTCGGTATTCCTATCAGAATAATGGTTCGAAACGAAACAACTCTTTTAATCTGAAAAAAGTTGCTTTTCTAGAAAAATCATCGTTTTTATGGCGGTAATTTGAGACTTGGTTCGGACTTTGAAAGCAATTTTATTGTCTCAATGGTACCGAACGGGTTGATATTTAGGAATTGTGATAAGTATCATGGTTTAAAGCGATTTCAGATACAAAATCTTAATACGGTTGAATTTCAGGAAAAATTATCTTTTTTATGGCCGTTATCTGATACATGGGTTCGGACTTTAAAACCGATTTTTTCAGGCTCTATGCTACCAAACGGCCTGAAATTTCTGAATCCCTATCAGAATAATGGTTCAAACCAAAATCGATTTTAATATCGGAAAAAAGTTGCATTTTTGGAAAAACTATCTTTTTTATGTCGCTTATTTGTAACTTGGGTTCGGACTTTAAAACAATTTTTTCTGGTTTTATGGTACCAAACAGGCTGAAATTTCGGAATCAAATGGTTTTGAGAAGTTTTTTTGTGATTTGTTTGATGTGAGGTATCCATCTAAGGTTATGGTCAATTACGATTCCTAGATACTTTATTTGTTCTGTTTTTTCTAGAGGAGGGCAATTGCAGACGTTGGTGTTTAAACATTCGTGTGTTTTTATGGTGTTTTTGTTGTTTTTTGGCTTTCCCGTGCTATTTATACTGTATGTTGTGAATTTTGTCTTTGATATGTTAAGTGTAAGTATGTTTGAGTCTAGCCATGTTTTCACTTGCGAGATTCCCAAATTCGCTATGTTATATGCATTATTCCAATCTTTAGATTTGAAGAGTAAAACTGTGTCATCAGCATAGCTAACTATTTCACCGTCTATTTTCATGCTGCAAAGTTCATTTATGTAAATAGTAAAAAAAACGGGCCCTAGTATGCTTCCTTGTGGAACTCCATATGTAATCGGCAGTGGTTTACTAGTATGATTGTTAATTTTGACTTGTTGTGTTCTGTTACTCATATAATTTTTTAATAGTTGAAGTTCCTTGCCTTTGATACCCATGTTTTCTAATTTTTTAAAAAGTGAATTGTGGCAGATTGAGTCAAAGGCTTTTGCTAAATCTAGATATATCGCTATGCATTTGTACCCTTGATCTAAGTTGCTATGTATATAATCTATTGTACATGCCAAAGCTTCTTTTGTGCCTATTTTGTCCCTAAATTCATATTGGTCATCCGAGATTAATTTGTTTTCTTCTAGGTATTTTATAATTTGGTTTTTTAATACTCTTTCGAAAATCTTTGAAAGCGAGTTTAATAGAGTGATTGGTCTATAGTTAGTTATTTCCATTTTGTCTCCGGATTTATAAATGGGGATCACTAGTCCTTTTTTAAGAGTACTAGGAAAGCAGGAGTGTGTTATACTTAGGTTGATTAAGTGTGTTATAGGTTTTGAAATTTCATTTTTCAATATCTTAATGCAATCCGTTGTTATCTCATCTAATCCAGGAGCAATTCGGTCTTTCAATGTGTTTATTATTTTGTCAATTTCCTCTTCCGAGGTTGTTTTTATTGTAAATCTGTGTTGTGTCGGGTTTTTATTGATATTTGATCTATTTGTTTGTGGTAGTGTGTTTGTGTTATGCAATTTGCGGTTTGCTAAAACTTTTCCTATATTTGCGAAGAAGTTATTCACATGATTTGTTTTAGTTTCTGTATTTGTATTGACATCAAATTTTTTTTAGTTAATATTTAGATTTTCAATAGTATTTTTCTGTTTGTATTTTTGTGTGTATGTAACTACTTTTAATATTTTCCATATTTCCTTTGGGTTATTTTTTTCTTTTTTAAGTTTTTCTCTGTAATACAATTCTTTAGCCCAAGGCTGCCCAACCCCAGGCCCGCGGGCCACAATGTGGCCCGCGAACGAATTATAAGTGGCCCGCGTGAACCATTTTCAAAAAACCCGTCAATCCGCCAATTTGAAAAAGTGTCGCGGGCCCGCGGTAAAACAAACAATGCAGCTTGCGCGCGGTCACCAGTGTTGTGAACTTACTTTTTAAACAAAAATACACCGGTAAATTTTTGATATAATATTTCTTGCGTCCGAAATGGAATCTTGTAGCCACCCCCCCCCCATGGATTTCAATATTTTGTGGGGAGCACTCGTTCTGAATTTTTTTTGTGGGGAATTATGTTTTATAGAAATTCTCTAACAACCCCCCCCCCCCATGGAAACAGGAACTGTCAGGTACTCAGTGGCCCGCCAGTGATTCAAAATCGTCAATTTGGCCCAACTGTTAAAAAGGTTGGGCAGCCTTGCTTTAGCCACTCTAATAATTTTCGTGCAGATGTTTCTATATCTTTTACAGTAATTAAGTTGTTCCATGTCGTAGGGTGTATTTTTAACTCTGTTTGTGAATTTTGTCTCTTTTACGAACACAGTTTAATATTCCCTGTGTTATCTATAGTTTAATTTTTTTGCTTTGTGTGTGAGTTTTACTTGTTTTATAATAGTGTTATTATTTATTTCTTGTGCTAACATGTTATTAAATTTATCCCAGGCCTCTTCCACGTTCTCTATTTGGTATATTGTACTCCAGTCTATTTTTTGAGTTTTTCTTTCAAGTTTGAGTAGTTAATTATTTTTTTGTGAATATTTTCTGTTGGTTGGGTTTTGTGTTTTCGGTGTCTATTGCTATCATATTCATGTAGTGGTCTGTGATAGTGCTTTGAAGTACTACGGTTTTGGTTTTTAGTTTTGTTTTGATCTTTATATGATCTATGCAACTTTTTGTGTTTTGTGTGACTCGTGTTGGAACCTTTATCGTTGGCTCCAGTCCATGCTGTGCTAGTAGAGTTAGGTATTCTATATTTTGTGGGTGTCCGTTTTGTAAGATGTTTATGTTTAGGTCTCCAATGATGATGATATTTTTATTTTTGTTGATTTCTTTTAAAGTATTGTTAAGTGCAGTTAGGAAATGTGTAATGTTGTTTTTGGATAGAGATCTGTACATCGCAAGAATACACGTTTCTTTATCATATGTTATTTGTATGCAGTTGGAGTCTATTATGTGTATTCCTTTGACGATTGTGTTTATTTTATCATTGTTGGATATAACTATACGATCATTTTGATTTTTGTGTTTTTTTGTGTGGTGTGTGTTATAGTTTTCGATTGTTTTTGGTACATATTTATCGTTCAATCAGCATTCTGTCAGCACAATTATATCAAAATTATTATCAAGCTGTTGTAGGTATATCGTAAATTCATCAAATTTTTTATTAATTGACCTAATGTTTTGGTGTAATATTTTGATTCTATTTTTTTGTTTGTGATGTTTGTCCATAGATTAAAATCGTTTGTACTTACACAGTAGTGTTGGTTGTCCGAGTCTGTATATTCCATGTAATCCGCCATGTTGGTGATTAATTGTGTAAGTATATGATGTGAAGCGTAGTTACGTGTGGAGTTGTGTTTATGTCAATTTATTTATGTCATCAGAATGTTTAATATTGAAAATTTTGCCTTCCGGAGTCTTCCTGGTTAATAGTTGGCCTCCACGAAACCCTACAAATTTGTAGTTAATTATTTTTGCATGGTTTTTTAATTTCCACATTAGTTGCTTATAGTATGGCGTCATTACTTCTCCAATGTAAATATTTTGTTTTCCGGGCTGGTTTATTGCCTCCGTAGTGAGACCTTTTCTTGATGATAGTATAGCATCCCTTTTATTTTTGTTATTTAATTTGAAAGTTATTTTTGGTCGATGGTTTGGTCGGCGATCTTGGATGTGATTTATATTCGAAATTTCTGTGTCTTCAGTTTGAACTCCGCACGCAGCAGTTTTTTGTTTTTTTTAAATTTTTTTTAAATTTAATATTTGTATGTTTTTTACAGTAAATATATAGTTATTTCTTTTATTATGTTTTTTGTCATTTTAGGATCATGATTTTGGATACCTGATATTTCGAGATACTTTTTCAGTGTCGCCTGTTTCATCTCTGTTGTTTTTACTAAAATACTTTTGAATTCTATGTTTTTTTGCTCTAGTTCATATTTTATTTCCGATATTTCTTTTTCTAACTGTCGATTTTTTTCAATAAATTTTATGAATGTATCATATTGATCGCTTATAAATTGAAGCGATTTTTTTATTGTCCGCAGATTCCGTTTCTATCTTGTTTAAAATAACTGTTTTCATTTCATAGAATTTTTTGTCGATGCAATTTATAATGTCATTCATATTTTCTGGGTTTTCAGTGTATGTTGAGTCGCTAAGTTCTTACTAGAAGAAGGAGTGTAATTGGATTGTGTTGAGTTTTAGGATCCAATGCTTTACATTTTTTGCATTTCCAGTTGTCTCTGAGTGTTTTTGACATTTTTTTAAATTTTTCTACGGTGCTATTTAAGCAGGTGTAATGAAATGCATTTAAGCATATTATGCTACATTTAATGCTCTTGTTTAGACTAATAATATTATCGAAACTATAGCAGTCCATTTTTGTAATTATTTACGTTTATTTTAATAATGTATTTATTTATTCAGTTTCTGTATATTTGTCTTGTATGCGAGGTTTCTTGATTTTATTGGAATAATAAAAATATATTTGTTTCGCAATTAGTTTGAAACAATTTATGTGTTTAGTTCCATCTGTTGACGAATAGCGGAACGCATTAATTTATTTTATTTTTTGTTTAATTCCTGCACGTTTTTCTGCCCTCTATGGTCAAGTAGCAATAACTGTACAATGTGTAGTTGTGGCGTTCAAATTTATTTATTTTCGTTTAAAATTTGTTAATTTAATTTGTTCAAATTTAAAGTACTTGTAGACGGTACCTACCAGCGACCTGACAGCGAACAGCACAAAATAATTATTAATTTAATTTCCTGATTATGGCAACATTCTGTGTTCAACACAACGGTCCGCCAGTGAGCCGACCGAATTATTCTTGATTTCCCGCTGGACCCGACTGGTTGTGCCTTCTACATTACCGTCTACATTCTAGAATCGTCCATGTAAATTTTATTGTCGCGTATTACAATGTGTTCAAATAAACTCAGTGAATTTCAATATTCTTTTATTAAAAACAACCTTCTGATATTGAGAGTCCTTTAGGATCTGTTTTAACCCAAAACACATAAGTGAGTAAATCCTAAATTGGTGACCCGACGTTTCATGCGTATCATTATTGTCATCCGTCATCATAAATTGGTGACCCGAAGTTTCACACGTATTGACATTATTGTCATTCTAAATTACGCGTATTTATCATTATTATTACCTGCCATCCAGTCGAGACAGCGTGGAATCAAGGATCCTGAGACAGAATACCCCTCCGTAAGTAACTTTAACTATTATTTTCTCATAATTAACGAAAATAAATGTTCTCAGTATCGTTTAAGATAAAGCGCATCGCGCGATCTGCTATTTAGCACCCCAACCATGGTGTTTACAAGCATTAATATGCAGTACGAGTTTTCAATTTAACGAAATACCTACAAATGATTAAAGTCTTTTAACTTTTTAATAAAATGTCCCAACTAATCATATAATATACTTGTTTCTTCGAGCATTAAGTGCGTTTTAAACTTAATTCCAGGAAAGACCGACCAGCTACATCCATCGGAAGACGGATTGCGTCATGACAACCACTTCAAGCAGTTGCAAATACGACGTCACGATACATTTCATCAGCGGGGCGAGATTTCGCCACATTACATCGGTCCATATGCAGAAAGACGATCTGCTGGGCGAATTCCAGTTTTCCTGAGTCATCCTGAGTCATCCTGGGATTACAAGTTCCAGAAAGAAAGAAGAAATCATATTCACGTCACGTAAATGTTTAAACAGTTTTTACATACTATTAAATATACATATTAAAGTTAATATGTTGCATTGATTTGACGTAAATAATAATGCATTTCAAATAATATGTTGCATTGATTTGACGTAAATAATAATGCATTTCAAATAATATGTTGCATTGATTAGACGTAAATAATAATGAATTTTAAATAATATGTTGCAAATCAGCACATGTTTGAATAAAAAAATCTTCTAGAACTTTTGAAATATTATAACTGCAATATTAGAGTCATACCTACAGTAATAATATAAAAAATTTAATAATTTTATGCAGTTCCAAAAAATATTTTATGAATAACGTTGAATGTTTTTTTAAAAATAAATTCATATTTTGCAAATATTTCTAATGATTTTACAATTCTTGCAATTTTCACAAATCAGTTATCAATTTTAAAATAATGTACATGAATCTGAAAAGCATCTTAACAAAAACATGTATGATTCTTGAATTTCATTATATTATTAATTATTTCACATTATTGATTTAACATTATTATTCGAAATCTTTGAAAACTATTTAGTGTAGACTACTTCCATTCAAATTTTTGGTTTGCGTCTTTGATTATCCACGCAGTATTTACAAATATTTTCAACATAAATACATAGATGGTTCTAAACATATGTATTAAAGTTTTTCTGATTTTTTTACTTGATAGTGAATGGTTAAAGATAATCTTATGTTAACTAATTACATTTTGCTTAAATACGTATTTAAATCTTAAGCCTTACATGCATTAAACTTGTCCATTTAAATACTACGAAAATGTCAGAATGATATCGGATGAAGAAATTCCCAACTTGAAGAAAACATTTGAATCAACTACGAATAAACTGGATACAAAGAAAACCGAAAACATGGAATCGTCAAGCGGAACTAATCCCGATTCAAATATCAATTATGTAACAGTCAGGTTACCACCATGCTGGAGAGAAAGTATATCGCTTTGGCTAGTACAGGCGGAAGCGCAATTTGCTAATTCACGTGTTAAGGACGACTTTACTAAATATAACATAATTATTGCAGCGCTAGATTCTCAAACTCTACAATGCGTTAGCGATATTGTCACAAAACCACCCGCAACTGACAAATATTTAAGCCTCAAAGCGGCACTTATTGACAGACTGCAAGATTCGTCTGAGAAGCGACTCATCCGACTACTTACTGGAATCCAGCTGGAAGATCGGAAACCAACCGGACTCCTCCGACACATGATGGAACTTGCCGGACCAGCTTTAGCGGACAGTGCTATAGTGAGAACACTCTGGTTGCAGCGTTTACCGCAACACGTCCAAGCAATCCTGTCAGCTTTAACCGACAATGACACGAATCAGCTCGCGTTGGCGGCTGATAAAATAATAGACGTCTACCAGTCATCCGAATGCAGTGCTGTAGACCATCAAAATAAACCGGGTACCTCAAGAAAGGAAAATACGGAAAATTCTATATTATTACAACTTCAACAGCAAATTTCCGACCTTACACATGAAGTGTCACGTTTAAAAATGTCTCAAAATAACAACTTTACAAACTTCCGTGGACGACAAAACCAGAGCCCACGTCGAAATTACTCTTACAACAATTCATCACAACAGAATCCCGCTGGAAGGCCGAGGTCCAGGTCTCGCGGTAGATCACCCAAGAGGAATCCTGATGGATTATGTCATTTCCACAGACGTTATGGCGAAAAATCCTTCAGATGTTACCAACCATGTAATTTCAAAAACAAAAATTCGGGAAACGACAACGGAACCTCTCAGTAGGGACGTGCGAGATTCCGAGTAACACATGTCGTCTCTTTGTTTATGATCTACAAACTAGACAAAAATTCCTAGTGGACACTGGGGCGGACGTTTCTGTCATTCCTAGAAACCCGTCATACAACAAAAATAACATCACTTCTGACAACTGTCCAGCTACACTATATGGTGCAAATGGAAATCCCATCAAGACATACGGCACAAGAACTGTAGAACTCGATTTTGGCCTACGTCGAGCACTAAAATGGCGATTTATTGTGGCTGAAGTATCAAGACCAATCCTAGGTGCAGACTTTCTTCATCATTTCAACCTAACGGTGAATTTAAAAAAGTCAACAATCGCAGACCAGTCAACAGGATTAGTCATAAAAGGAATAACTCATAAGGGACCTACATCCGGTATTTCCACAATTTCTTCATCGCAAAAATACCGTGATATTCTAAACAAATTCCCAAACTTAACAAGACCTATCATGAAGACATCAAACGCCAAAAAACACTCAGTGACCCACTGCATCGAAACTCGAGGACCACCCGTTACCGAACGAGCCCGCAGGCTAGCACCAGCCCTACTGGAAGCGGCGAAGAAAGAATTCAAATATCTGATGGAACAAGGGATCTGCAGGCCTTCTAAAAGTAATTGGGCCAGCCCGTTACATATGGTAAAAAAACCCAACGGCGAGTGGCGTCCTTGCGGCGATTATCGTCGTCTTAATGCTAAAACGATCCCGGATAAATTTCCAATACCTCAACTTCATGATTTTGCACACAAACTTGCAGATGCAACCATATTCAGCACAATTGACTTGACCAGGGCTTATCATCAAATACCAGTGAAACCTGAAGACATTCCGAAGACTGCCATCATCACACCATTTGGATTATTCGAATTCACATCCATGCAATTTGGTTTATCAAACGCAGCGCAAAGCTTTCAACGTTTTATGTATGCTGTGACAAGAGATTTGGACTTTTGTTTCGTATACCTTGATGACATCCTGATGATTGCTTCTAAAAATGAAGAAGAACATAGAAAACACTTGGAAATATTACTCAAACGCCTTGCTGAATATGATCTAGTAATCAACATTAATAAATGCCAATTTGGCGTACCTACAGTCAACTTCCTGGGTCACACAATAACACAAAAAGGAATGTCGCCTATCAAAGAAAAGGTGAATGCCGTCATAAATTTTCCATTACCTAAAACAGCAAAAGACTTGCGACGTTTTTTAGGCATGTTGAACTATTATAGAAGATTCCTCCTTAAGGCTATCAACACTCAAACTAAATTATTTGATTGCATTGCCGGTTATAAGAAAAATGACAAGAGGAAAATAACTTGGAATCAAGAACTGACGGACGCATTCAACGAATGCAAACAACTCTTAGCTGACGCAGCATTACTCGCACACCCAAATACCAACGCTAAAATAGCTATAATGGTTGATGCTAGCGACATAGCTATGGGTGCGTCATTACAACAGTCAAATGGCGATTCTTGGGAACCTTTAGCATTCTTTTCCAAGAAATTTTCACCAGCACAGCGAAAATACAGTACCTTCGATCGAGAACTTACTGGTGTTTTCGAAGCGGTAAAATATTTTAGAAGTCATATTGAAGGTCGAAATTTCACCATCTATACAGATCACAAGCCAATCACCTTTGCTTTTTGCAAGAAGCGAGCCTCTAGCTCTCCACGTCAAGAGAGACAGTTGGATTACATTGCCCAATTTTCAACGGACATCAGGCATATCTCTGGAGAACAAAATATAGTAGCGGACGCACTATCTCGAATCGAAGAGATTAACAGCCCTACTTCTATTGTCTACAGGCAGATGGAGAAAGCGCAGTGTCAAGACGACGGACTTATGAAGGCAAAAGATGACACCGCCCTCGCCTTATGTCAAATGGTGATTCCAGGCTCGGAAGCTTCAATATGGTGTGACGTATCAACGGGCCATATCAGACCATTCGTACCCGCTTGCATGCGAATGCAGGTAATCGAAAGTGTACACAATGTTTGCCATCCTGGCATCCTGGGAACGACAAAGACCATAAAACAAAGATTTGTTTGGCCTAACATGGCGACAGACATAAAAAACTTTGTCAAACAGTGCATAGCTTGCCAAAAAGCTAAGGTCTCTCGACATACGGTTGCACCATTAGCAACGTATTTACTACCAGAGGGTCGATTCCGTAATGTTCATATCGACCTGGTTGGACCTCTCCCAGCGTGTAACGAGTACCAATATATACTCACTATGATTGACAGGTACACACAATGGCCCGAAGCAATCCCTTTGAAAGATATGACTGCAGAAACCGTCGCTACTGCACTGACAACACATTGGATTGCCCGTCACGGAACCCCAGATACCATCAGTTCGGATCAGGGCAGACAATTTGAGTCCTGCCTCTTCAAAAAACTAACCGAAAAATTTGGAATAAAACATTCTAGGACCACCGCGTACCACCCACAAGCTAACGGTATGATCGAGAGATGGCACCGCACCTTAAAAGCCTCTCTCATGGCTTGTGGCGATCGAAATTGGGTCGAAAGCCTCCCACTAGTTCTACTTGGTTTGAGAGCAACGGTACGAGAAGATCTGAAGTGTTCACCAGCTGAATTAACCTACGGTAGAACCCTTAAATTACCCTGTGATTTCTTCACAGCAACACCACGCGAGGAACCAGACACATATATTGGACGGCTACAAAATACGTTCGAAGCCATTAAACCAACCCCTGCCAATGTTCATGGTACAGGAAAGTTTTTTGTCCACAAAGACCTACCTAGCGCGACACATGTGTTCCTCAGAACTGACGGTGGAAGAAGACCACTGCAGAATCCGTACGAAGGCCCGTACAAAGTGGAAGAACGGAATGAAAAAACATTCCTAATTACTGTAAAAGGAAAACCTAAGCGTGTCACAATAGACCGCCTCAAACCTGCTTTTGTTCCTGCAGAAGAAAATGTATCTGTTCCTACATCTGTTCCAGTATTACCAGAAATAATCAGAACCACAAAATCTGGTCGAAGAGTTCATTTCCCAGACAGATTAGGACAGTTTAAAGCATAAAAAGGCATTTCTTTTCCTAAAAAATAAATAAATGATCTAACTAACCTATGTACTTAGATACGTATAAGCAAATCTTATATACCTATACTTAGAAATGTCACACCACGCTAATGTCCTAAATATATAATAGCTTAATAATATGTCTTATATTGTTCATGTAAAACAATGTATCACATATTACCAAAATATATAACTGTACAAACATGTTTTTTATAATTTTAAAAATATTCCGCAAGCGTTAATAGTTTTTAAGTTTTTTTTTATATACTTTCACCATTCCGCAAATAGCGAAGAAATTGCAACTTGCATTGAAAATAATTACGCTTTACGCGTTGAAGCCTTGTATAATTTTAAGTTATAATTTTAAGCACTTTTAGGCTATATTTTTTAATATCAAATTCACAGATGATAAAATTTTTTAATGTAGTAATATAATATAACATGTGATAATTTATGCGATAATTCTATCCAAATGTTTATGTAAACATGTAAATGTTATTTGGCATTCCATATGTAATAACAATAGTTTACAATGGAAATAAAAATGGAATATGCCAGACTGGATGAGGACACTGCCCAGTTTCATTTTTGTTTAATATTACTATCTCCATTAATATGTAGAGATAATAAATAACATATTTCGATATACAGTTGAAAATAATTTAAAAAAAAATAATTCCTGTTGTATTAAATTTAAAAATGTACAATTGTGTGTTATAATCACTGACAAGTTCTCAACTTTATAATTTTTTTTCTTTTTAAATCATGTATACTACTATATGTTTCTTACTTTATATATCGTTTAACAACTGGGGGCGAAGTATGTAGACGGTACCTACCAGCGACCTGACAGCGAACAGCACAAAATAATTATTAATTTAATTTCCTGATTATGGCAACATTCTGTGTTCAACACAACGGTCCGCCAGTGAGCCGACCGAATTATTCTTGATTTCCCGCTGGACCCGACTGGTTGTGCCTTCTACATTACCGTCTACATTCTAGAATCGTCCATGTAAATTTTATTGTCGCGTATTACAATGTGTTCAAATAAACTCAGTGAATTTCAATATTCTTTTATTAAAAACAACCTTCTGATATTGAGAGTCCTTTAGGATCTGTTTTAACCCAAAACACATAAGTGAGTAAATCCTAAATACTTTTCACTTCTGTGTACCGCACTACTGCGCAACTGTAAGTGATTTCGCTTGGTAGACTTTTTTATGCTTTATTTAACTGTTTTAATGTATGTAGACAGTCCGGCACTGAAACTTCGTTGCTTCAACTTGTCATTCGACAACTTCTTCAACTCTGCAGCTACTTTATACTGATTAAATAAACTTTTTATACTGATTAAATTAACTTTTTTCACTCAATTTCGCTATTTTAATACGGAGCAGAACACTACTCAACAACTGTCATTGACAAAACATGACAGTATTCTGCTTAATAAACTCCACATATTATGTTTCTGCTTATCATTCCTTAGTATTATTTATAACTAACCTGTCTTTATTACTTTTATTGTATTTTCTTGTAAGATTATTAATATATGTAAAAATATATTTTTGTCCTCTCCTAAGTACAGGGATCTTACCTATTTATCAGAAAAGTGATTAAAATATTATATAATATTATGTTATAAATATTGTAACACTAAAGATGATAAGAAATAAAAATAAAAACATATTTTTATTTTTAACTTAATGATAGTAATAAGTTTAACTCATTAATTAAAATATTACAATTTGAGGTTGAACTAATTAAGTTAAATATAAACAGAGATATTATTTGATTTTTATTAACTGTAAAGCGCCCCTGAGGTGATATCTCACAAAAGCGGAGCTATACAAATTATCCAACAAATAAATATTGTATACACAACGACGGCCGTGCTGCGTCCACGCATTACATTGATAGTATTGCGTCTCCGTGGCCGTTTGCGATATACAACAAGGGCTCAAACAATACATTGTTATGTATTGTTTGAGCCCTTGGTGAAGCAAAACGCCAGATTTGGCAACATTCAGTTCATTTAAAACGATGCCACATAGCACTGACTCTAAAAAGCACCCTGCGCGGGTGGACATTTTGATGGTTACATTGACGGTAGATTGATAGATATATACAGTAGACGGTAAATTGATGTCCCGACCTAAAAATGTCCGACCGCCCTCTGCAATGGAGCGAACTGGCGCGTTATGAAATGATATATTTTTATTAAGGATATCGTATTTATTAAGGATATTTAATAATCGTTGTAAAAAAATTGTCGTACGCCTGCGCCCAGTAAGTACTATTTTATACAAGATGCAACATGATATTTATTCAAAGTTCTCACTATCAATAGACAGTTTGTTGTCAGGTCTGGTGTGTTTCTGGATGCCAAAAAAATAAAACATAATATATATTTTAATATTTAGTTCCAGTAATTATTTTATGAGGTTACTAGTTCCCTCGTGTATTAGGTATGGGTATCTTGTATTGAATACCTATCCTCTCAGGTAGGTATAAACGGATATTTGTTTTGATTTTGGCATTTAATTTTATGAGGCTGCCTACCTCTCGAAAGGGACCTGTTGAGAAAAGTTGTTCGGTTGGTAGTTTTATTTCGGAGATTACCATCTCCCCTTTTTGACTTGACTCTAGATTTGTTCTTGTGTATCCCAATTTGTAAATTAGAAAGTCAAATAACAGATGATAAGTATTCATTTTTGTTCTGTCTGGTTGCATCCGATCGCTTTCTATTCGGGTGGCCATACGCTAGCAAAACCTCCCTCCCTATTCGACTGAGTGTACCCTGCCTCTTGTCCCGGCTGGTGGTGTTCGCTGTTTCAATTGTACGCCAGTGTTGTGATAGGTACTCTGTAGATAGGTATTTTTAAACTGCGAATTTATATTGGTTTGCCTAATTTGAAATAAGTATTTAATGTTTTCGTCAGTGATTCAATACCTATCGCAGGGACAACGCCACGATTCGTAATGTTTTTTAAAAGAATAACAGATCGGCAGATAGGTAAATTTTTAATATGACCCCCCGGACCGAGGCGTTCCCCTAAATTAAATGTTATCGGCCTACATATGAAAGGTCATTGGCCCGTTACCTTCTTACAACTGAAATTCCTTTAATGAAAACATCATTTGGGTGGCAGGTGTTGTAATCCTGGTTCCTGTTCTTCGGTTGCATCCGTTTTTTAAAGGGTCTTCTGGAATTTAATAAATAATATTAAAAAAAACTCACCCTGTGAGCCATCTCCCAATCACAGTATGAAGCTTACTTGGTTCCACCCTACATAGCTAAATCAGTTTAGTTTAACTTCTCTCTCTCGGCATTCCTTCCTCCTTTTAGCGAAGCCCTTGCAATTTGTTCAGTTTTTTTTGTCTCCTCCCTATGTCTATAACAGAGTAATTAAATAATTCTGTGAATAAAATTGTACCTCCCTAAAACCTCTGTCAGGATTCGAACCCGCAGTCTTATGATTTATCTCAGAGCTACATAACTTCCTGTTGATTTGTCTGATTCTTTGTTTTACGGTCTCTGAAGATAAGACGCCATCTCGCTAATTATTAATTCCTCCCTAGCTCGATTAACCGACATGGTAAACACTTCCTGCCGCTAAATACGTTCACTCTGTTTTAAAACGCAATTATTATTATTATTATTTCCATGTTTTTAAGACAAGCAATTTAGTTCGAACTGTTTACGAAATCACGTTTAAATTAACACAATTTTATAATATAATCGCGATTGCACAACACTTAGCGCCCCTGAGGTGATTTTTCACAAAACGGCGCTCTACAAATTATCCAATTATTATTATTGTTATTATTATTTTATAATAAAAACACATAAATTTGTTTTTGACCACGATAGTTTTATTTTCACTCTACCGGTTTCGGAAGATCCCTTCCTTCGTCAGGAGAATATTTAAAACTAATCTACTACACAAAATATTGACACATAAATACAAAAATGTTAAGTGTTTGAGAGAGATGTCGACAAAGTGGAAGGGGTAATTACGGGAATTCCAGGAAGAACAGAGCGGTTAACTGGAAATATGTCCTATTCTTGACACAATAATATTTCACTCTTTAATTTAAATATTTAACAATAATTTTTGACACCATCAGAATTCACTAACTAAGAGCAATTTCACACATTCTTTTTAAATCACCACCGATTCTAATTAATTTCTACGAGCTCTCTCGCTATTCAAGTCTAAAACCCGACTGTCTTCGTCCAGCAATCTCCTCTCTTTTTCCTACCTTCCCGTGGGAACGTGTTTACTTAAGGGCCTGCCTGTTGTATTATATGTTGTTAATCTGAACAAAAAATTTTTGGAGTACGTTCGTCTCGTTTATATTATGTATGTGTCCAAACCATCACAAAAGGAACCTTCAATATACAAAAAATACACACCCGGACGTGAGTATATGTACGTGACGCAAGAAATGTGTGAAAGTATAATAAACATCAAAACCTGCATTATTATGAATATTAAAAAATATGATATTAACGATTATTCTGAGCAATATACATATATATATATATATATATATATACATAAATTATCCGAGTATAGGTCTCAAATCTCTTCCTTGAGGTACGCCATGGTTTGCTGGAAGATTTTTTTGTCAAACGTAACTTGAAGTAGGGTTCCTGATTTTCAACAATTAGGGAACTTTTGAAGAAGGTGTGTTTAAGTAAAAAGTGACAGTCACAAGCAGTTCCACTTATTAAAATGATATTTTTTTGTGTGAATACCGCAGAAGAGTCCCAACGGTCTTGAGCCACTGAGACTACTGCATCTTCTAATGGGGTATGTTTTGAGACTGAAGGTTGTGAGGAATGGGAGGAGATGGGGGAAAAGGAAGGTGGTTGAGTACCTGGCTACTCAGATCCGCTCACAAAACACGGCCAAACTCATTTCATACATCGTTTCAATTTTGGAAGGTGGTCTTAAACCAGGGCGATACTGAAAGTATCTTCCACTCTGGAAAGTGTCTCATGTATACAATATTGAATGAATGAATTGTGAAATAATACAAATTCATCAAATAATATTTACTTGCGCACACCGGGATTTACAACTGCGACCTTCGAATTGCTAATCGAGAGCCTTACTCCTCGATCACGAGGTTCCTAAAATTCATAAATTCAAAGCAAATTTGATTTCAGTTAATATCAATAATTTCATGCACAAATAATTCACACTACAGACAATAGAAATCAGAATGTTTGACGATTTCATATCATACTATACAGCATCTCTCTATGTACAGCAGTTTCCATAATATAATACATATATAGTATAGCAATTTCTACTCAAGTATGTAAATAAATAAAAAAATCGAAATTGTCTCATTCCTCAACAACAAAAACAACTAAAAACCATAAAATTTGAAAATTTTGAAAATTACAATCCCATCTACAACACGTTTGAGAAAATACAGCTTCCACCAGACATTAAAATAAAAATGAAAACATTTTTCAAAGAGTTGTCATTGAGCTTTATTTATTAGCTATTTCAATGACTAGAGGAACTTCCATTGAATCTTTAATGGTTATTTTGAATTTTGAAAAACGGGTTTTCTGGTGAGCGGAGTCAATTTTTTTTTCTTTTGGTTTATTTCATTATTGGTTTTGAAGAGCTTAGTATTTTCCGTATCCTTTAACCCAACCCTTGTTGACATCGCTGCCACGATAGTTTGTGCGACGAGCTGATGTGGCCTGAAAAAAGTACAAACAAACACCAGTTAGTAGCTTAGGGGACAAATGCGTTTGGTTCTCTCTACAGCAATATCTAATTTTGAAGATTTAGTGACTTCTTCTGGGATACTTGAGGGATGCCATAGTTGTTGGAAAAGGGTTCTCGTACCTAGATAAACTCTTGGCAAATAGAAGTAGAAGAAGTGAAAGAAGATGAAAGATTCGTTGGACTAATCATTGTATCATGGACGATTGTAGGAAGTGGGGGTCAGAAAACTCTACCTTGAGGGACGCCATAGTTCAAAGGTAACGGGTCGAGGAAAAGATGACGATGACCGATTCATCGGACTTATCATGTAACAAAGACGTCGGGAATATTTATTGGACCACAGGACCATGGGTAGTGGAGGTACCAACAATCAAGGGACGCCATACTTAAAAAAGGAAAAGGTTAAAATAGAAGAAGCAGAAGAAGATGACCGATTCGTTGTACTAATCGTATATCACAGACCTCATAGACCGAGGATCAAAGAGTTATGTCTGTGCTTATGTGTATTACTAAGCATCGGACTGCACCCCACGGTGGAAACGGACTACAAATTGCGATGATATAGGATTTTCTTCTATGCTAAAGTTTTTCGGTAGTCAAAATCAAATTATGTAAGAAAAACGTGCGCAAAGTGATAAAGAGAGAATAAGATGAAATAAATAATGTGAAGAACGGTAGATAGGACTTTTGTCACTTATAAAATTGGTATAACTTGGTAAATTTTCACATGTACCCAATAAAGACTTCTGTAAAACCTATGTTTTATGTTTAAGAGTTTCATTGAATAAAAATCTGGAAGCGCCATAGAACCTCAGCATTCAACTTTGACATCCACCAACTCTCCACCATACGAACAAGAAAGGAATAATCGTACATCCATGGGAACAATAGAAAAAGAAACAGAAAATATATATATTAGTATATCTTACCATGAATGAAGCCATAAGCACAAAGGCGACGAAAAGGATATTAGCGAACTTCATTGTGATTTGAATGTTAGATTCTGATACTCGCTATAAATGTGCACCAGCTTTTATACGCAGTTGCAACTGTAATAAAAACATGTTCCTATTTATTTAACGCCATAACAGCACCTGTACTAATTACCAAAATAGAAATAAAACATTATTTATTTATTTGACTGATTTACTGAAGCTCTGTTATTTTATTAATTTATGAGTGTTTGATACATTCTTTATGAATATTATTTACATATTATGTAGGCATCCATCTTATTAAAGTATTTGGAGAGGGTTTTCAGGGATATTTATTTGAAATTGTTACATTTACAACACACCCCTGAGGAAAATAATTTGTCATCTGTTAGATTCTGTGTGAAGTGTCTTCTTTAAAGAAAGAAAGGAGGGGAAGATCGGGGAATCTAAAGAGATCAGTGTGTCCAGGAGTGAAGGACGTATTAGTTTATTCCTTCCACTGCTGCGCAAGGCGATGGGTTGAAAGACCAGTTTGAGGACGCCATGGTCAAACGGGTGTTGAGGTGGGGTTTCTGATTTTCAACAATTAGGGAACTTCTGAAGAAGGTGCGTTTGGAGAGTAATTAGTGTCAGAGTACCTTTATATTGTGACGCCTGATCAGATGAACATATTATTGGGTGAAAGCTAACGGTGAACATTTACAGTTCAAGTATTGCCATGTTAAAAGACCTCCATTCTCAGGTCATGACAGGTCGTTCTCCTCTCCACATATTCAGCCTCATAACGTTTCACAATCGGGGACACCATAGTCTCCCTGGCTTCAGACGAACAGGAGCTGTTGGGATGCTCGTTAAACGTTGTCATCTTCATGATTTAAAGGATTATTTGTGACAAAAGAATTAGTCAAGCTGTGACCAAGCTATCTAGCATGGCTTAGAGTTTATAATCAATACTATATATTGAATAAAGTTGTCGTATATGGTCGGTTAGCGATATTTGCGAGTACAACAATAATATGTAAGAAATGTTTCGATGGCCGATAGACAAACGTAAATATACCCATCTTTTTTAATTATGTCGTTCGTTATGCAAAACTACTGGCTTATTAATGAAAGGAGTTGAACTAACGAAGCTCTTGAATTGAAAAAATTGTAAACGCGGTCTATTGAATCCTTCCCGGCTAATGATAGTAGTTGTTGTTGTTTAAATATGACACATTGTGGATAAAAACATCATTATCTAATTGACTCCCTTTTCAGTGACAAAAAAAACTGCCAATGTACATATTAGTTAGTATTTCAATTCAGCATTATCAATTTATTCATATTTTTACGTAGTTGTTATACGTTTAGCTTTGTCAATTCATGGAGAGATCCGTTAGTGTTGCGATCTGTGAGGTATTTTAGCTAAGCGATACAGGTAAGGATTATCCAGGTGTTTAGCTGGTGTGGTGGGAGAGGATGAGACACGCATTCATCTCTTTACATAAACTGTGCAAGAATTCTGTCTCGCTTGCACACATTTCACCATCGTTTAACGATTTTTTAAATATATTTTCTGTCAATATCGTTTGGGTATCGACAGCGCTACCGTGTTCAGGGTATGATATAAAATAATTGGAAGTAAGTCTATCATTCTAATGTGAAATTTTCAATTTCATCGTGCTCCTGCTTCATATTATAAAGAATCCCAAATGCAAAGCTGTAAATCTTTTAATATTTTACCAAACTCTACTTAACTGATGTTTTCATAAAAATATCCGAAAATTTACACTTTTACAATGACGTCAGCTTCACAGCTCACTGCTTGTGAACAAATGTCGCTAATGTACATTAAATCAATCGGTTACTTCGTAGAATAAACTATTTGGTTTTTGTGATTTTGAAATATATCTGAAATACATATTTGAAAAGCGCAAATACAGAAAAAAAATATTTTTCATGGGTATTTTGCAAGGACGGGGTCCGATTGTTTCCGTGATTTTCTCTGATTCTGACTCCCAATTAATAAACGTTTTCGGAATCATACTATTATTTTTTAAAATGATTTGGGTTAAAGTGTCCGTCCAACTCCGGCCCAATTATCTTTAGAACTAGGGTTTGCTTTGATTTTAAGTGTCATATTCAAAAAACAAACAGTTTGCTTAGACGAATTCAGATTGACGATTGATTATCTATCTGTAGTCTTATATTTATAGAAAATTATTTTAATTGTGTTTTTAAAAATTGGAATTATAATATTTAGTGATTTTTCGTGGGTTATTTTTATATATTTTTTTTTTATAGTGAATACCTCTCAAGAGTCCCAACTGCTCCCGTCTGGAGCCAGTGAGACTATGGCATCCCCAATTGGGGGATGTTGTGAGGCTGAAGGTAAGTGGGGAAGGGAAAGAGGAAGGTGGGGAAGTACCTGGCTATTCAGATCTAGTCACTAAACACGGCTAAAGCCATTTAGAGCAACGTTTCAATTCTGAATGGTGGTCTTACACCAGGGCGATACTGGTAGTATCTTCCACTCTGGAACGTGCCGCAAATATACCATATATTATTTTAATGAATTAATTGTGAAATAACACAAATCAATCAAATAAAATTTATTTGCGCACGCCGGGTTCGAACCCGCGACCTTCGGAATGGCAGTCCAATGCGTTACCACTGGACTATGCCGGCCGTCGTTAGTACCTAATGTAATAATAATGACACAATAAATGTATGTACATATTTTATATTGTAAGCAATTGGCGAAAACAGTTCCAATATTTAGTTTTAACAGTTTGTATGCACACACTTGGTTGTTTACAACATTTGCTTTTGAAATGAAAAAAACAGTTGCATCTGTTCATATACAGTGTGATTGTTTTATTTGTTTATACAATCATTACTATTATGCTTTTATATTGTTAAGAAAAATACTATCACTGCAAAAGGTCTTCAACGTCAATTTATAAGTTTTGTTGGAGGAACTATAAAAATGCTTAATGTTAATCAATAATTTTTTAGAAAAAAATTAGAACACAGACAATCATTTCCTATAATCGCATAATATTGGGAACTCTCCAATTAACATAATTGTGAGCAGACGATGTTGCTTGTTCAATGATGGAGATTTACTTATCAGAAGAAATGAATACGCGATGCATTTCAAGCGGACAAATTTGTGAACTGTAAACCAACTAAACGGTAAATTTAAGTTTTAATGTAGTTCCAATAATTTGCGTCACCCCGGGAACCATTTATTGGGTAACCAAACCATGTTTTATAAAAATGAATAATTTATTGAGATTGTTAATTATTTTTTATCAGGAAGTTTTCTTCTTGGTCTCCCGACCCATCGTCTTACACCGCTGTCGAAGAAATATGTATCTCTTTGACACACAGAGTTCCAGATTCCTATCCACCTCTTCATACCTTTTATTACTTCCTTTCCTTAAAAACACACTCCACACAGCGTCCACAAAGATTACATAGGCCTTTGAGGAAAAATGTTTGTCTCTCTGTCTTAGGTATTCTTTATTGAGGGACTATAATGTGGACAAAATAACGCTTGTATATTAGCGCGCTCCCTCTAACATTCGTATTTACATATATCCCTTTCAAACCATCTTTGAACGCTGAAGTAGTCAAAATACAGACTAAATAAATTGTTTCGATAGTGGTCAAAAACTTTTTCGTGTATTACAGATCGATCGGTCTGTTAGATTGACATCTAAGAAGGTCAGCATACACCTGTTCATTTTGCTAAAGTATAAAAGCTGGACCAACTTCGCATCAACCACTAATCAACTTTGATCAGTTAACCAATCAATTGTTCAAAATGCAGTTCTCTATTCTGTTCTTTGTTTGCTTCCTGCTAGCCACCTCTATGGTAAGATATTGAACACAGTTTTTTTTCTTTTTATAGTGAATTTATTTTTATCAATAGATCGTTAATTAAATGTATGGCATTTAATTGACATTTACAAAGCATTGATACATTAAACGCCATACCAGGCAACAACTGCCTGCGTCTTGGTGACCGATATTATCGTTAATTTGTATAAAACACTTTACACAAACAATATAATGTAAGATTTTGGGTCTCAAAAACGTATTTATAACCCTAAACAACTGATAACCATGTAGAATACAAGTAGTTGGTTGTTTTTTGAGCTGCACAGATCGTAAAAGGGTACGCTGTTAGAGGGTAAAAATATAAACATTATTATGCCAAGTTTGCTAAAACGTTTTGATCGATCGCTTGTCATAGTGTGCCATACTTATAGAACCTAAAAATATTGGCTATAAGCTACAGTAAGCAGTAATACATGTTTTCATATTAATATTTTGAGGAATGGTACCAATCATTCGAGTAGATTTATGAATTAGTTTTGAATTTCTTAATAAAAACGCATTTAATCAAAACTGTAAGGGTGAAATATTATCTATTAAATTAAATTAAGATTAAAATTAAAAAATATATATATTTTTCACTTTTTTATTCGATTACAATGCTCAAAAATGAATTTTTAAGTACAATTTTAATGTAACGTATGCATTTATAATGGTCAAAATACGTGAATGTGATATTTAGATAAGTAATCATGCTGGAAAGAGATGAATAAAATACGTTAAAAAACAAATATAATGCAATACGAAACATCCAAAAATGAGATCAAAACGGAGCAATTAGCATTTCAGTTAACATTTTATATAGTATTGAGCTCAATGTATCAAGTGCCTCAAGTAAAACTTCAATGAAAATATAACTTCAAATTTTGTTGTTAGTTAGGAATATTAATATGAATAAAATAGATGTTGCTTATATGCTCATTTTTTTAGTTATTGAAGCGAACTGCTCTTAACTTCTTTAATGTTTTCTTCGATAACAGCAAAATTACTTTATGGGGTAATTTTAATTTAAGGACTTTGAATAAAGACTGTTTCAAACTCTTACTAATAAATAATATATTAAACTGGCTGCAAAAGAGCTGGCAACGCTGCGTTTCAGCTGAGTGACACACGAAGTTCCTGTTTTGAAAATTCTAGGTTATTTCTGACATATTATTTTTTACTCAACAGTTTAAAGTGATGTATTTTAATAATATAAAAGACTTATGTAAATATATATCCAAAAAATTAACGCTTATGTTGCGCAATAAACGACAACAATAAATCCAAAGTTTAATTTTTTGTGTTATTATCTGGGAATTACTATATTTTTTTTTATTCATATACAAGTTAAAAAGTAACGTAATCGTTTTCTTACAAATTTCCTAAATAAAATGAATGTGTTTTTAAAACTTCATGTTCTCCACAATTTTTCGACGTTTGGAGTTAAAATATATGTTATTTATTTATTTTAATTATTTAAAAAAAAATTAAATATTCAAATTTATAAGTATCAATGTTTAAATCAAATACAAAAAAAAATAAAATATAGTTTCATCAAGTTTCCAAAAATTGTACTTGTTTTAGTGAAATTTTCAAAAAAATAAATATAAATAACATTGCATTTAACTTGGAAGTACCCAAAATTTGACGAGAAAGTTGTGTGGGTTCAAAATTCTTCTAAAATCAGACAAGGGTTATCTTTTTTACAAAACTTTTCTTTGAAGCTATAATACCAATTTTTGTTTTCCAATTTCTACAGATGGTTTCAGCCAGTTTAGGAAAAGGAAAACATGACGGCAAACACGGCGGCAAACACGGCAGCGGTGTTCGCGGGGGACATGGTGGCAAGGGGAACGGGGGAAATGGTGGCAAGGGGAACGGGGGAAATGGTGGCAAGGGGAACGGGGGACATGGTGGCAAGGGGAACGGGGGACGCGGTAGCGGGGGACACGGTGGCGGGGGAAACAGCGGAAGCAATGAAAACGGCCATAATTTATATTAATAATTTATATATTGCTAAGAAGCCATGATATAAAAAAATCTAATTTTTGATTAATAAAGATTTTTTTAATGATTTACTTACTCTCTTAATTTATCCTTCTTAAGTTCCTAATTGCTGAAGATTGTGACTCCCACTCCAATTTCCATGGTGGACATGGTTCCTTCATTCCTTGTGGTTTTGAGCTGCATGGAGAGCCGAACACACCAACTTACTGGACGCCAATGATACTTGGTCACTCCAGCGCTTTAGTGACCTTCCCCATGAGTTTCTCAAAGTTGGAGTCCTCAGTTTGGCAAGCAAAGTGTCCAATCTTAAAATTAGTTGTAGGCAGATAGTTGAAAACCTTTTGTGGATACCTAGCTCTTCCGGAATGAACGCATTTATAAAAAAAGGTTATTGTTGTTACTGTCAAAGTGAAAAGTAGAGGAATAAGAGGAAGATCACAAATGTGTTGGATTAATCAGATTGTTGAATTGATGAACGTGGTGGTACCAAATCGCTTCCTTGAAGGACGCCGTGGTTTATAATTAAAGGTCGAGAATTACTCGAACCTCCATAGTCACTAATAAAGTGGATAGCAAGACAACCACAGGGAGATCATTAATGCTTCTAAGCTGATTAAATGTCGTTCACGTCCAGAATATTAATGTCTTCTACGACCGGATGATATTCATCCAATATTTTTAATAACTTGTGTTAGTACTCTGATGTATACTTAATATAAACTCTTTAATGAGTCTTTAGCTCTGGTTTTTTCCGGCTCAGTGCTAAAAGAGTAACATAACACATTATTATAAAAAGGCGATAAAAGCGATACATCAAACAACATACCAAAAAATGTCTGCTTTACCGAAACTTTTTGAGAAATTAGTGTTAGATACTGTCGTAGAATCTATTAACAACACTATGGTTTTTAACCAACATGAATTCATCACAGAGGTCGCTCTACCAGTTATTTAATGATTTGATTTTAAATCCCTTGGTTTCAAACAACACGAGGAAAACACTGATTTTAGTAATGCTTTTGACAAGGTTCGCCATCACATAATTATATATATAAACTCCGATTGTTGGGCATCAAAGGAAAATTATACAATTTTTTTTATTAATTAAACTTTTGAACGTAATATTAAAATTCAGATTTTACATAGCTTCTGTTTTCTATGTATACTACTCTTCCATTAAAAGCATTTGCTTGTGGATGGAAGAGGAGTGTACATTTGCGTAAATATAATGGTATAGCAATTTAATGCATTATTTGGTGAAATAACTAACATATTTTAAATTAAAGATTTATGTTGCATTAAGGTTATGGTAAAAAAGTAAAAAATAATGGCGAAGTTAAAATCCATACAAATTGTTGAATTAGGGAAGAAGAAAAAAATATTGTAGAGTATTGTAGGATAATTTGTGAGATTTTCAAGTGAAACTAGAGGAAGCAGTTTTTTTTTTTAATGATTTTCCTTAATATATTTTTTTTAATCATTAATGCTTCTGATTTCGTCTGGTAATTTATTAAAGATTTTTCTCCTTTGTGGGTATAATTATGCTGGGCAAAAGAAGTGGTTAATTTAGTTATTGAATTGGATCGTTAGTTATCTTAGTAATAGGGTGCTTAGTAAAGATAATTTATTTATTACAAAATAAAGTAAGTTTAAAAATTATAACATTGTGCAAAATAAATACATTTAATTATTCTACTACTCCAGAAGGTGAGTTTCAGGAGATCGTGTTTACATTGGAGTATGTGTTACATATAAGATTCGTAACAAGGTGTGTGTGCATCACTTTACTTACATCGCATGTATGGTCTTGGTATGTGGGACCTTTAAGTACCTACACATTGTCATTTTGCTATTGGTCAAATTGACAGCCCTGAAATTCTGACTTGGAGAGTTGCCAAACCTGAGGGAGCAAGGATCTGTGATTTGCATTGGAAGCAGTGGCCATTCTTTGATCACCAGCCCAGAGCAGCGGCATTTCCTCTTGGCTGAGGTTCGACGAACACATTCGCCAATTTTTATGAGCACCAGCTTTGCATATGAAGCATTGACGATTTGATTGATGGAATCGGATGGCATCTGCCGATCCTAATTGGTTAAGAGGGACCCTTTGGGAGACCAGCAACGTAAGGCTGTTTTGCATTGTACTACAAGACTATTTTTTGGATAAATTATAAACTTTGAGTTTCTGTGAAGAACCGGAATCTACTACTTCGCATCAAGAACTGGTATCACACCTTTATTTTACCTATGCAAGCCCTTTACCAGACAGATTATATGGTAGGATGCTAATTAATTTATTTTTTATTATCTCTTTGTGTGGTTATACATTTTTAGTATTCTTAAATATTTTTTTTACCTCTAGATAATAAACCTATCCTTACTTTTATATATTGCCACTTAATCCCAGGCTAACATTAGTAAATACAAAAAGAAAATAATGTTTCAAAGGTGATGTGCGAACAGAATTCAAAGTCTCATTGAAAAACTACAAACGTAATTAAATAAACAAATTAACAAATTTCAATCTTTAAATTAGTTGTAAAAATAATTCAATCTTCAAATTAACTTGAAACAATTTATTATACACGTTTTTAGAGAATTAGTATAACATCAATTGCCAATTTTTTTAAAAAATGCTAGGTATTATAGATTGCATGTGTATATTAAGGGTACAAATAGGGCTGCCACCTTTCCGGGTTTGACGTTCCGGGCTACGGGTTTAACTCCGATATCTCCGGGTCAGACCGGGCAGCGAAGCGACAGACTACCATCACGGTGTGGCTGTCTGACTGAGTGTATCCAATAGTCATCAGATACTTTGACTAAGAAAAAGGTGTTCAAGATAAATTAGGGGATTTTTATGAGGATCCCAACGAAACATCTCAAAAGATATTTTGAGAACATTGAAAATTTTATGCTTCAACATGACAACTTTGGTGTCTGCATTCTCTGCAGACAATGCATCGGTGAATTATGGTGCTCACGATTCCGTGTCCCAAAAAATTAATGAGAAATATTCTGACACCAAAGTCGTTAAAGCAAATTGTAATTGCCACGTTCTTCAAAGTGTATGCGGAATTTTGCAAACAAAACAGTGAACAGTGAAAAGAACGTGAACGTGAACAGTGAACAGAACGCATGAGAGAATTACAAACATTTTTCGAGGAGTTCGAAATTGAATACAGAAAACTTTTACGACATGGGCCAACTAGATGGTTTAGTTTGGGGAGAGCTGTTGACCGATTGATATTGTCGAAACATAAAAGACAAGGTTGAAAGCCGACTGCATGATGAATTTTACGGTGCCAAAAAAATGAGAAACATAAAGTTTTTGAGGCCTTCTGATCAAGATCAAGATCAAGGCAGTTGTGTTCGCGCTTAGAAGCTGCAGACACGTGTCTATATAAGCTCCTGGACTTTAATTCTCCTGACGGGGTAGTTCTTATACTAGTGTTCTGAAAGTTCGTCCTTATAAGTGAAATATTAAAATTGTTGTGTTTTTTATGTTAAAATAGTTGTTTAGTGTAAATTCTAATAGATATGACAATTTAAAATACTGAAGTAAGAGTTTTATTCAAAAACTTTTAACAGACATAGCTGTATTTAAAAGTGCAGTGTGGGTTCACAGATGGATGCCACATGTTTTTCTGCCGGGGTGGAGCGATGACCGGTGTAGGGTTACGTTTTATTATTTGTGGGAACATTTCGAAATGGGTAGTAAGGTCATAAATCATGATAAGATATACTTTGGACGAACTGTATGCCTTACGACCCTTACCGGTAATAAACAATCATAATAGTTTTAATAGTGTTGATAATGAAAAGGACAATGGTGTACTTCTTCCCCAACGTAAGGGAAGGAAACGAGGGTGTAGAGCCGGAAGGAAGGTAAAATTAGTGAAAAATCTGCGGTTAGCTCAAACCAGAAATTTGCGTCCACCTAAGTCTCTGAATGTTGCGGCTTGGAATGCGAGATCCATTGCTAATAAACACGAAGATATTGTGGATCTGATAAGGGGCAAAGATATTCATATTTTGGCGCTATCGGAGACTTGGCATGAGAATGCAGACTCATACTCCATCAAAACACTTCGGTCAAGCGGTTTCTCGGTGTATGAAGCTGCAAGACCGATCAAAACGGACACAAGCAACGTTCATTTTACAAATTGCGGGGGGGTTGCAATTGTAGCGCAAAATGGTATTCGCTTAGACAGTATAGGAATACGTCAGGTGTATACCACTTTTGAGTTTGTCGGCTGCAAGGCTTCAGCTAATGGTGCATCCCTCGTGATAATTTCCATCTATCGTCCCGGGTCATGCACACCGACTGCAATTTTTTTCAATGATTTTAGATCTCTCCTGGAGTGTACCTCCAATTACAATTGCGACGTTGTTATTCTGGGAGATATAAATATTCACTTGGAAAAGAAAGCCAATCCCATGACTAAAAAATTTAATAAAATTCTGCGTGACTTCGGCTGCGACCAGTGGGTTAACTCACCTACTCATGATGCAGGAGGCACACTTGACGCAATAATTTCCCGGGTCGGTTTTCCTCCGAAAATCGTAGATGTTACGGACATTGGACTATCGGATCATCGTCTCGTCACATCCGTGTTTGCCTTCGATCCTCCAAAACTGGAGTTTAAATCCATTATCTCCAGAAATTGGAGAGAATTCGACTTCGAGACATTTTGCATCGAATTAAAAACCTCGCCCCTCTGTGATAAGGAAAAGTATTGCGAAATGCAGGTAGAAGAGTTAGTTACTCTCTATAATTCTACGCTACTGGCATTAATTGATAAAAATGCTCCTTTCACAGAAAAGATCTGCCGCATTAGAAATTGCAGTAAATGGTTCGATGCAGAATGTCTTCAAAGGAAAAGGGAAATGCGTAAATTGGAGAGGGCTTACAGACGGAACCCAACTCTCAGCAATCGGCAGCTTTGGATTGCAAAGCAAAAAGTGTATAAAGAAGAAGTGACGAAGAAAAAATCAAACTTTTGGTGTGACCAAATTGAGTCAGAAAAGGACCCTCGAAAGCTCTGGCAAAACATAAAGACTCTGTCTGGAGAGAGCAACATCAAGGTTGATTCCTCCCTTGAAGCAAACAGCCTCGCAACACACTTCAGAAATAAGGTTGAAAACATTCGGGCCCTCAGTGTAGTAGGATCGCCTTCTGTCGCAGCACCAAGTCCGCTCTCTGGTGACTTCACTACTTTCGCAGCTGTAACGGAAGAAGATGTCACGCGTGCTGTGATGTCTTGTCCTAATAAACAATGCACACAAGACCCCATACCTACCTGGCTCTTAAAGAAATGTCTTCCGGATATAACGTCTATAATTACCGCAATTATCCAGAAGTCACTAGTAAATTCACTTGTACCGGGAACACTAAAAAAATCAATTATAACTCCGATTCTAAAAAAACAAAATCTTGATACAGACAATACGGATAATTACAGGCCAATATCTAACCTACCATTTCTGTCAAAACTGCTTGAGAAAATCGTTGCCAAACAATTGGTGGGGTACTTGAACTCGGCCGGTCTATTTGCCAAAAATCAATCTGCTTATCGACAGTTTCATTCAACGGAAACTGTTCTTTTGCGGGTAATTTCAGATTTGATAATCGGGATGGAAGCAGGTAAGTTGGGTTTGGAATTTGTTCTTGATATGAGTGCGGCATTTGACACTGTAGATCATAGTATTTTATTAAATGTGCTTGAAACCGAATTTGGCGTTCGAGGTGATGTACTCCAATGGATGTCATCGTACCTGTCTGGACGAGTAGCTTCAGTAACTTTCAATAAATATACATCACCTGAAACTCCCATCGAATTTGGAGTTCCCCAGGGTTCTGTACTGGGTCCCATTCTCTTCATTCTATATACTAATCGTCTCGAACGACTCATTCACTCAGCTGGCTTTGAATCACAAGGCTACGCGGATGATCGTTTGATTTTCAAGTTTTGCTCCCCGGATGAAAAAGACGTCCTTAAAAACGAGGTGGTTAGTTTCATTGACACGGTTTCAAGTTGGATGTCTGTTAATAAACTCAAACTTAATCCGACAAAGACGGAATTTATTTGGATAGCTTCTCCTGGAAGACAAACCCTCATCGACTCCAGTCCAATCCGTATTCAGAATACAAATATAATCCCTTCTACGGAAATAAAATTTCTAGGTTTTACTTTAGACAATTGTCTTTCTCTTGAATCGCAAATTTCAAAAACTGTAAGTGCTGGCTTTTTCCATCTAAGGCAAATAAAATCAATTAGGAGATGCCTTCCCTTTGATGGAGCAAAATCACTCATTAATTCGTTCGTTGTCTCACGTATGGACTATTGTAATAGTGCATATGCTGGCCTACCTAAAAAACAATTCAACAGAATCCAGTCCGTTTTCAATGCTGCGGCGAGAATGATTTTTGGTGAATCTAAGCATTGTCGTATAACCCCGCTTCTAAGGGATCGTCTTCATTGGCTTCGATGCCCTGAAAGAATAGAGTTCAAGATCTGCTTAATGACCTTCAAAGCATTGCAGGGAATGGCGCCAGCCTATATAGCGGAATTATGTGTCCGACAAAACCTAAGCGATAGACAGCTTACTCTGAGGTCAGCAGATCTAGATGTTACCAATCGTTTAATCGAACTTTCTCGGTCAAATCGAGCTGTTTACTATGATCGCTCTTTTCGTGTAGCTGGCCCACTCATTTGGAATAAACTTCCCCCAGCCCTTACCAATATACAAAATTTGGCTGAATTTAAACGGGTTTTAAAAACAAAATTATTCAAAAAATCATATTTAATAATTTAAAATCATTTATATTCTCATGAATCTAAGCTTCTTTTTTAATATACTATAAAAAGCCTGGTTTTGAAGTTTTCCGGTAATTGTTTGGTTTCGGTTTCCTCCTTATTGTACTTTTATGTTTAATGTCCACCTATAATAGCCGGTAAAATTCGCTATTGTTGGGTAAGAAACTGCAAAATATTTACTCGTATAAGCGATTCAACCCCCATAATCCTAATTGCTGACCAAGAGGATGTCAACAGGCTATCAACATTGAAGTCAACACAAGATGCACATTCTACCAGATCAACCGGCCCTTTAGGAAATATATAAATCTAACATTATTTAATTACTGTACAAAGTCACTAAAAAACACGATTCACACGATCTGTCACTACTCTCATGAATTATTACAACCTGCTAAGTACAAAAAACTATTACACATCATTGCAAGTAATTGTGCTATTACGACACAAATGTTATGTTTACAATCAATTAACCTAATCATAAATGAACTTCTTAACCTAGTTCTGTCAATATCTGATACCATAGACAAAATCACTTACCACAAACAAACAAAATATTCTCATGTTCAAAATTGCCCCCTTTCAAAGCATAATTACTTAATAACACATAAATTATTTTCACATCAATTTTACAAAAATACATATTTAGTAATGCTTAATTATATACTTTCAAAATGCATTCTAGCAAAACGGCAATAACATTTTACTATCAAAATGTACGTGGTTTAAAAAGCAAATTAAATGATTTGCACTGCGAAGTGCTCAGTTGCAATTATGATTTAATTTGTCTTACAGAAACATGGTTAGACTCCTCAATCTATGACCATGAAATAGTAGATGATCGATATAATATTTACAGACGAGATAGGGACACATCGAGTTCTTTTAAAAAATCAGGTGGTGGAGTTCTAATAGCCATAAAAAAAGAAATGACATCTATCACAGTCCCAACACACAACTCAAAATTTACAGAAGATTTATGGATTAAATTTAAATTGTATGAAACATCTAGGCAAACCATCAACTTATGTTTGGCGTATTTGCCTCCAGATATTCCAATCGAAAATCTCAGAGATTTTTTCGAAAAGTGTCAAACAACATATAATAATTTATCATCAGAGGATGTAACAATAATAATGGGCGATTTTAATGTACCATCTATTCAATGCCCATTAAATTTCAATAAAATTCACACCAGACCAGTCATATATAATAGCCAAAAATCAATATCCCTACTAGAATTTCAAAATTTGACTGGACTTAATCAGTTCAATCACGTCTCTAATAATATAGATCGAATTTTAGATTTAGTGTTTTCCAACAATCACCTTGAAATTCAAATTGCTTCACATGTGCTATCTAAAGTTGACTCCTATCATCCTCCCATTGAATTCGAGTTTCTAATGTCTAAATACAGACTCCTACCCACCAACCCAGATCACATCAAATATAACTTCAATAAAACGGACTACACTAAATGCAATGAAATGCTATCACTAAATAACTGGAACGATCTTAATACTCTGAATTGTAATGACTCCCTACTACATTTTTATAACCTATTATGGCTATCAATTGAAAAACATACTCCGCGCTTAAGAAACAGCAACAAAAGGTTTCCAATTTGGTTCAGCAGTGCTTTGATCCACCAACTCAGAGAAAAAGAAAAGTTTAGAAAAAAGTGGAAAAAATACAAAAATCAATGTGACTATGACAGTTTTTCCATCTTGAGGGCTAGAGTAAAATTATCCATACGTTCCTGCCTTAAAGCCTATGTAGATTCCATAGAAAATTCTCTCCCTAACAGTATCAAAAATCTGTCAACCCTCATTAAATCGAAAAGAGTTTCTAATTCTCTCCCAAAAATCATGCATCTCCACGACAAATCAGCAACAAATGGCAAAGAAACATGCGAACTCTTTTCTACTTACTTCTCTTCTGTATTTAGCTCACCATCTAATTCTAAAAGTGACTCTAAACATTCTTTCCCACTCTATAATTATCCACTATCTCATATCAAAATAACCCTAGACGAGGTCAAGGTGAAGTTGAACACTCTCGATATCAATAAAGGTTCCGGTCCAGATGGTATTCCTCCACTATTCATTCGAAATTGTGCAGATCAACTTGCAGCACCTTTACACAAATTATTTGTCAAAAGTCTGAACGAAGGGGTATTTCCAGATCTGTGGAAAGTTGCCCACGTCATTCCGATCCATAAGTCTGGCAGTAAAAACGATGTAAAGAACTACCGTCCTATCAGCCTTTTATCTTGTTTTGGCAAAATATTTGAGTCCATTGTATATAAAGAAATATTTAATCATGTAACACACATACTTAGCCCTTTTCAACATGGCTTTGTAGCTAAACGATCCACAAACACTAATTTAATCGAGTATATGGAATTTCTGTGTAAATCAATGAATAAAAAAACACAAGTAGATGCCGTATACACCGATTTCAGTAAGGCTTTCGACAAAGTTAGTCACCCTATCTTAATGAATAAACTGGATAAAATCGGCATACACGGAAATCTGCTTCGTTGGTTAGAATCATATTTATCAAATAGAAGTCAATTGGTTACTGTTAACGGTTTTAACTCTTCCCCAATTTTAGTCACGTCGGGCGTTCCACAAGGATCACACCTTGGACCCTTGCTTTTCTTAATCTTCATCAACGACCTTACATGTAAACTCCACTGTAATTTTTCTCTATACGCTGACGACCTCAAGATATATAAAGCAATTAAATCTATGGAAGATTGTGAACTCTTACAACAAGACCTTAACACATTATCTGCCTGGTGTATTGACAATGAAATGGAATTGAATATAGCTAAGTGCAAAGTTATAAATTTCACCAAGAACACCAACAAAACTCTATACTCATATAGCATATGTGGTCACAATCTGGAAACAGTTGAATCGATCAAAGATTTAGGAATTATATTCGACAACAAACTAACGTTCAACCAACACATAGAATACATTGTAAATAAATCAAATAAAGTACTAGGTTTTATTGTAAGATCAACTAAACTGTTCAAGAACTCTAATAGCCTAATAATTCTATTCAATTCGTTAATCCGCAGTGTTCTTGAGTACGGGTCAACAGTCTGGAATCCACATTACATTACACAAGTATCCAGACTTGAATCTGTCCAAAGAAAATTTACACGGATTTTGTCTTATCGATCAGGTGTCTACCATCTTCTAAATGGGTATGAACAAAGACTTACATATTTCAAATTAGAGAGTTTAGTTAAAAGACGAAATATAAATGACCTCTTAATGCTTTACAAAATTGTGAATAATCGTGTTAATAGTAACTTAGTCAATCAAATCAATTTTTACGCCAGGCCCAAATATACTAGAAATATGAACATATTTTGGACCGAAATTTTTGCCAATAACACTGGATATTTTAATCCTATGTCTAGAATGTCTCGATCATACAATGATCTTGCTAAAATACACACTGTCATAGATATTTTTGCAAATAATATAACGTGTTTCAAGAAATATCTCCACGATTTCTGTACTTAAAAAAAAAAGAAAAATAAATAAATAAAAAAAATGTTTAGTGGTTTAGAATTTTTTTTAATATGTACTCTTTAAATTTTTCTACTTATTATGTGCTTAAATCTTTGTAATTAAGTTTTAAGTTTTGTATTTAAATACTGTCATTATTTTACATGTTTGCTTATGTGAATGTGCAAATGTGATTGCTGCAGACACATTAGTCTAGGGATATTTATAATTGTACTTTTTTATTTTGTAATCCATTATTAATGTTTTTATAAATATCCTGTTTGTGTCTCGAATAAATAAATAAAAAATAAATTATATAATATTTTAATGTTTTCCTGTTTTATATAATATTTTAATTTTAAAGTTCTTATTTTTCGTGCACTGTCACTGTCTTTTATTGTTATCCTCTAATAAAATAGCACTGTTATTGTTAAATTTTATTCTCTGCTTTTGTGTAAACCGTTTATTCTTTATTTCATATTATGTAATTAATTTTTTTTAAAAGGAACACAATAGGAAATTTTATTTTAAGTTTATTATAGTTAAGCGCACTTGAAGTGAAACAACACAAAACTGCGCTATATAAATGTTATGTTATTATTATTATTATATCAATAATTAGAAAAGAAGCCAATAAGGTTTACAGGAGAATTCTTGAATACATACAGAAATATTATGATTTTGAGGATTCTGTATTCAAAATCTTTTCCAAATTCAATCTTACAAGTGCAGTAAGTTACGAAGATACTGTGGTAGTACTTGGTTTGAAAAATGTCGACAAATTAAACTAAGTATTTCCTCAGTTCATACAATCTAGTGATTCCACATTGCCTGTTGATTTACGATGGGTTCAGTTATTCAAAGTCACCTCAACCTTCACCGAACTGCCAAAAATAATTGGAATTTTTTTTTCATAAGCAACACTTTTGTCGAACGAGTCTTTTTTTAACCTTACTGTGCTAAAAAAATCCACGCGTTCCGGTGTTGTGTAGTCAATACACATCTCAAAATAAGCGATTTAATATCGGAAAAATATGAATATTCATAGCTAGTCGCTTATGTTTATTACATGTTATATCAAAAGTAATAATCATTGTAATTTAATTGTTGAAAACATGAAAAAACCATCGGCAGATGCTAAAAAAACGTGCGAGGAGTCAATATCTAACGACGGCCCACGACTGACTGGCGCTGGATGCTATGCAACTGCGGACGTGTGGATTTCTCATGTTCCCGCCGAGCACATTCTGTGGCACTGCGAAATAATGACGGATGCGAGGGATGAATTACTGAGAGGCCTAGATGTAATCACGAGACCAGTTTGGAACGCCGATCTCGTTTCGAACAAGACATATTTCGAATGTCTGAGGAAGTATGTTAAGTCATGGGTTGAGAGGTGGCCAGCTTTGAGAGTCGCTGACTAGAGTAAAATCAATCATAACCTGGTGTACTTGCTCCTGACTTCCTTGACCATGATTTGTATACTCTTTTACACCCTCGCCAGATTTTGCTGATAATTGTTCTTCACCCAGCTCAGATGATAAATATCAGACCCAGGAGCAGCAGCTCCCATCTTTGTGGATACCTTGGAATGACAAATAATATATATATTTTTTTTTTTGCTATGGAAATTGTAGCTTCTACCAATTATCCGTTCTTTAATACTTTTGTTTTATTTTTGCTTCATAATTTTCTTTATAGTTTCCTCACATTTCTCTTCTGCTTTCTTTTCTTATATTTTGTTATTCAGGTTATACACCCATATAGAAGACATCTTTAGGGGCAACACGAGTCCGGGATGAAACTGAACATCAATGTTCTGTCAATGTCCATTTTCCCCACAAGGGGGTGGATAAACCTCGTCCCCTCATACGGCCAACGGACAGACCCCGGAAACAGGATATCCACAAACCTACCGCACCTCCCCCGAGGACAGTAGCAGGTTTGAGGGATGGTCGGTCGACCTTAGGGGATCTTCCTCCCCGCCTCCGACGACTCGACGCATCTCTCCCTAAGGTCTTCGGGTATCCACTCCCCCAGCTCCCAGTTACACTTTCTTCAGGGCACCACCGAGAAATCGGCTAAGGGGAGCGGTCCCCTGACTTCGTAACCGATCAACCCAATCACCAGCTGACTCGCCTCGGGACCGCCGAGAAGAATGTGGATTATTCCTCTCCGGACCAGCACCAGATGTTTTTCGTTTATACTTTTGTTTTCTCTAAATTACTATGCACATACTATGTAGACAAACAGTCTACACCAGTTGTTTTTATTTTTGTATTTATTTTTTTCCCCTTCTACTAACATAGAAACAGAGGCAAGTACTCTACTAACAAACTAACATTGTACACAGTAAGCACTCGCAGACTGCTTCCCTAAAAACGTATGCGGGGACATTCGAGGTTTAGCTTCGTTCTTATTAAATGTAGAGTCGTTTTTAACAAAAAAAAATAGCGTACTTGCAAGAGCCCTGAAGGGGTAACCATAAGTTACCTATACCGGGGCGGGTAAGTGGTGGGATCCTCGAATGTTCCCGCATAGCGAACTAAAGCGGGACATCAGTAGCGTGTCATTTCCTCGCACACTCTTCGCGTAGCAGTGTCACACGGTTGATTGTATTGGTGTATTTGATCCCGACTTTTAACAAAAATCTCTGATTTTTAATTGAATTTGAAAACTATTTATTTATTATTTTATTTGGGATACCAACAATTTACATTCACAAAAGCATAATAATAATTGAGTTACAATAATTAAACCATTTACAGGTTTCCACATAGGTATTGTATACAAGTGTAGTGATGACGAGATATTTACTAAGGAAAATTACATTTCAAGAGACAAGTTATTTAGGGGGGAATAGGGAGGGGGTAAGATGGGGGGGATCGGTTAGGTTGAGGTATAGTAATAAAAATATGCGTAAAAAAAAAATTAAAAAACGAAAAAAAAGGAAGAGTGGTGGTTGTATTGGATGGTATCTGTAGTTATTGTTATTGTAAGGTAATGAGAGAGTGTCTGTGGGATTTTAAAGAGTGTGGTGCAGAGTTAAATATGTCAAATTGTGAATAGTGTGTGTTAAAAGTGTTGGACGCACGATAGATGAAAGAATTCTGCTTAGAATTAGTGTTGCATCGAGGGAGGCTAAAAATCATGTTTGATCTGGTTCGTCTGTTAGGAACTCGTATCTGTATTCGTTCTAGGAGTTCTGGGCAATCAACAACGGACCTGGCTATTTTTTGAAGAAAGAGAACATCGGCCGAACTTCTTCGAACTTCCAATGATAGTATATTGAAGTACGCTGCTGAATCTTGGTGACTTAGATGTGGGCGGTAGCTGCGGAAATCTAAGTATCGTAGAAAACGATTTTGAACACGTTCTAGAATTTCCTCATATGATATGTATTGCGGGTTCCAAACTTGTGACGCGTATTCTAGTAAGCTGCGAACATAAGCAAAATATAGGATTTTCATTGTTATAAAGTTATTGAATTTTTTACATGTCCTAAGAATTAATCCTAACATTTTAGAGGCTTTGATGTGACTGAGTCTATATGAATTTCAAAAATAAGCTTAGAGTCCAATGTCACTCCCAAATCTTTGATTTCTGTTTTGGTGATTAATATTGAGCCGTTCAGGTTATATTCATTGATAATGATATTTTTATTTCGTGTGAAATTTACAACGAAACACTTTTTAACATTCATTTTAAGGGTATGCTGTGTACAGTAAATATTAAGACGGTTTAGGTCCTCTTGCATTTTTTGACAGTCAGCAATACAGTCAGTAAATGTTAAATAGTAACGGTCCCAATAGAGATCCTTGAGGCACACCTGATGGGACGGTTACCCAGTCCGATTTAAAGCCACCCCCAACTATGAATTGACTACGGTTTGATACATAAGATGAGAGCCATCTGAGAAGATCACCGTGGACTCCGATTTGCATAAGCTTGCGTAATAATATGTCGTGATTCACTAGGTCAAAAGCTTTGCTATAATCCATATATATTGCGTCTACTTGTACACGTTAATCCATATAATCTTGCAAGAATTCCGTGAATGCTATTAGATTGGTTGTTGTTGATTTTCCACTCATAAACCCATATTGGTTAATATTGAGTGAGGATTTCAAAGCGGGAAACATCTGATCGTATATTATTTTTTCAAACACCTTGCTGAAGACACACAATTTTGAAATAGGACGATAGTTTTCAATGTCAGATTTTTGCCCGGTTTTCAAAATGGGTGTTGATGAAGGCAGTTTTCCAAGTATTAGATACCACACCCTCTTTTAAGGAACGATTGAATATAATGGATAACGGCTTAGAGAGACTGCTTGCGCATTTCAGGATGAAGAAGGGGGGAATTTGATCTGGGCCTGCGCCTTTATTTAGTTTTAAATTTTCCAGATATGTCTGCACCAGACGTTCGTCAACTTCAATACAATGAATAATGGAAGAATTATGAATGTTGTAGTTGTATGGCATATTTTGAGAAGTTTGAACATCCTTGATGTAAACAGAACTAAAATATTTGGAGAATAAGTTAACAATCTCAGATCCGTTCTCAGCTTTTTCATCCCTTAGGAATACAGTGTTTGGAACACCCTGTGATTTGGAATTTTATTTAACATAATTCCAAAGATTTTTTGGATCAGAGGATATTTTGTGTTCAACGTTAATTAGGTATTGATTGTGACAATTTCTTTGTAGTTTTTTATAGCGTGATCTTAAAAGAGATAAAATGGAGTAGTCAGATTGATTTTTGTAAATTTTTAAGGTGAAATATATCTCTCAGATCAGAATAAGTGTAATAACATGTAATCCGAAGGGGTTATATAATATAAGGGGCATAACAACGGCCTAAATGTGCCTAAATTATTGAAGTCTTTTGACTTTTGACACTTTCAAAACAAATCCAAGAGTCTTAAGGGCCTTATATACGGAAGACGTAAAAATTGAATCCACATTCAAAACGCCATGTAACAAACAAATAATATACACTCGGACGCCACAATAAATTATTCAGTATGGACGTGAAACCTTTATTAGAATAGTCAGCAAAATACGGAAGACGTAAGAATTAAATTAGATTGAAAGGACGTGAAACCTATATTAAAAGGAATCTTCAATATACAAAAAATATACACCCAGACGTGAGTATGAACGTGACGCAAGAAATGTATGAAAGTATAATAAACATCAAAACCTGCATTATTATGAATATTAATAAAATATGATATAAGCGTTTATTCTGAGCAATACATAGTGCAATATTCACAAAAACAATCTTAAAAAAAGAACTAGTAGTGCTGGACGCCCAAAGACGGATTTACGCACGGACGCAATAAATGTATATATATATATATTTTTTTAAATATAAAATACATGATTTATAATTATGTAGGTAGGTAGGTATTTAAGTACCTACCTACAAATTTCGATTTTGAACTATTAAATAAGAGAAAATTAAAAACATTTTTTTTGGATGCGAGGACTATTGTTCATAGAACTACTAGTTCAAAGATTTATAGAATTCGAGGTTAGTAGTCCATCTTTTGCTTGTCCTTGATCTATCCTCTATTAACCTTGTCCTTCATACTGTTTCTTTATACATCACCTGAGATTCAAACAGAGTTGAGACTATTAAAAAAATAATGAACAAGTTAGAAATTTATTATTGCGGTGTATTTTATTCATAACTGATTGCTGTGTGAATTAATTGCCAAGTGGAACAGTATCCACTCAAGGTGTTCTAAAAACCAAGTGTCCGTTGAAGTTTACACCTGAAGTGTTCACTGAATGTTTCTTCGAATTTCCACTTTATATGTTCATTTGAAGTTTCCACCAAAAGTTTTCACGGAGCTGGTCCGTTGAATGTTTACCTGAGAGTATCCACTTAAGGTGTCTTAGAATTTCCACTTCAAATGTCCATTTCAAAGTGTTCACCAAAAGTTTTCACCGAGCTGGTCCACTGAATGTTTACACGTAGAGTGTCCAGTTAAATTGTCATCGAATTTGCACTTCAAATGTCTATTTGAAATGTACACCAAAAGTTTTCAACGAGTTTGTCCACTGAATATTTACACTGAGTCTGCAATATTTAAATGTCACAGAATATGCGCTTATGTTTCCAATTGAAGTGTCCATTAATAGTTTTCACTGAGACTATTCAATCGAAGTTTCCACTAAGAGTGCCCGTTAAAGTGTCTTCGAATTTACACTTCATATGATGCTCCATTTGAGAAGTACATATTATGAAAGTGATTTTTACAAAATAATTACTCAAATGAATAATATACAAGTATATTTGAAGCCAATAATAATTAAGGGTCAGCATTTTAAAATGGCGCCAAACGCCACTTTGTAGACTTCTACTACAAGCAATAATATAATTGAAAATGTCTAAGGTGACGGGCTCCCCTAGCAAATCTCTTAGTAATGTTATCAGTTCCGTTCCCGAAAATAGGTTAATTTTATGTCAGAATTTTTCAAAGACAAACTCAGGCTCGTATGAAGCCGGTTGCAACAAGTTAAAATTTAAACTCATAGAATAAATATAAAAAGTAGAAGTGTCTTCCATATAAATTTGAATGGAAGCAAATCTGACACTGATTTGGTACCTTTTGGTTCTAGAACATTTTGCACGCGGTCTGTCTCTCTTTGTATATCGCTATCCCATTTTAATTTCGTAATTGGGATTATATTTGGATCACGAAGCATACCCGCGCACTTCTTATGTTAATCTTTATTCTATGTTTAAACTAACTTGAAGCTAAGTTAGCAGTCCACAATGGAGTGCTGGTACCTACCCTGATGTACGGAAGTGAGGCATGGACCTGGCAGAAAAAGGATGAAAGTAGATTGAATGCTGTTGAAATAAGATCCCTGAGGCGTATGTGTGGTAAAACCATTGTTATGTTAAGGAATACCTTAATAATACATTGTGGTTAATAAACCACAATGTTATGATACTTACTTGGCCCAATTTTGTGTTAATAGGCTGGGTTAAGTTAGGTTTTTAAGTACAATATTGACTGTTATGATGACTGAAAAGTGGGTGGCCAAGTTTGACTTTGTTGGTCTTAGAAAGACCAAACGCGCCAGAGTCCCTTCCAGTGGTTGAACTGGAAAAGAACTCGCCAAACCGACCAACCGACGGTAGAGCATAATTCTCCATACAGGGCGGGAAAAATATATCCCATCTACATGATGTTTGAAAGGAAGTTGCAAGGTTATAAAATGAAAGTATTCAGGTTAAACTTTAGACTGACCGTAACAAGGTATATTTTGATAAATTTCAAAGAGATATACAAAAAGGTGAAAACTTACCCCCATCGACCAGAACGTAGAATCTATCTACCCTGTCTAAAATAATATGTACGTATATAGTTATGAGGAACGAACGCTGAGTGCCACGAATGGCGGACTAGATGAATCAGCCAAGTAGCTAGAGGACGTCGGCGTCAGGGTGTGACTGGCATCGGCCCAGTGAGTACCAGCCAAGATGAGGAGTAGACGACAGCTTCAGAATGTGACTGGTATCGGCCCAGTGAGTACCAGCCAAGATGAGGTGTAGACGTCGGCGTCAGGGCGTGACTAGCATCGGCCCAGTGAGTACCAGCCAAGATGCCGGTTCCACGGATAACCCGTAAGTTGCCCTTCCATGAGGCAAGGTGGGACTTAAAAATGCTCCGAATCAAAATGCTCACGGCGAAAACAGTCTATCGGCAGAAATAACCACCGATCACTTGGATAAACTCTGATTACCTCCACAGCCGCACATGGCAAAATACGTTTTCATTACGCACGCCACCCGTGGCGAATTCCACTCGCTGGAAATATTATTAAACATCTAAACATGAAGCACAAACTGAGCATTTCGGTAATAATCACAAATCCATGAAATATATTTCGATCAGATCCTCAGACCTCCAGAAATAATAATCGACCCCCGACCGGACGCGCACACTCCTCTCTGTCCGCCGGGAAGTGACGCCATCTTCAATTTTAGTCACTTCCTGTTATTGCCAGAACATAAACAATAGACAAGACAAATCACAAATTTGACAGGTTCTTACTTACTGTCAAGAAAGAAAAATAATCCTATGTTATTTTCATAACACCATGTATGATCGTGTGAGAAATGTGGAGATCCGCAAAGAGTGCAAGGCTGATGTAAGCGTAATGAGTAATATCAAGAAAAAGACGCTTAGATGGTTTGGGCATGTAGAGCAAATGTGAATGGTAGCAGAAGTCGGGGACGCCCGAGGAAGACATGGCACGACCAAGTGAATCAGATACTTGAGTCGGGCCATGTCAAGATTAGAATAATAGAAGAGTATGTATGAGACGATGTATAAATGTGAATGAGGAAATGAGTGTGTGCAAAGACCGAGTTGTTTGGCGGTCCGTCCTTTCTGCCTACCCAGCGGGGAAACTGCGTGATGGTTAGTTAGTTAGTTTGTCTGTCTGTAATAAATGTAGTTTGAGAAAACGGTTAAGGCATTTTCGAACGTCTAACCTAAAATTCCAATTCATTAAGAATTTAAAAGATTACAGTTTGCATGTTGGTTAATTTTATAAATAACAATACGAAGACTGTTGAACACTATGCAGAGTCGTGTCTCACGTGTAGGTACACACAACAACTCCATTTGTTTAGGTAACTTCCTATTTGCGCAAGGTTATCACTGAAGGAATGGTAATCTTTTTCTAACGTTTGTTTTAAATCTTGTAGATGCTAAAACTTTTCCTTATTAGTTTTAATTATTTCCGTATACAGGCTTGCAAATCTTAAAATTGGATGCCTTGTATGTTTCGAGTTCTTTTTAGTATGTTCCAGTTACTCTGAACATGTCCTTATTTGTCAAATATTTTTCCTTGAGTGTTTTTTATTGCCTTTAAATCGTTAAAAACTGGGTAGTTAATTTTCTTTCCTGGCCGAATGGACATTTTATTTAGGAAACAAACAGTGAGTACATTTAAGCATGAGTAGTAATTATTCATATGTTCTAGACCAGGGGTCTCCAAACTACGGCCCGCGGGCCACATCCGGCCCGCCAGTGTCTTCCATCCGGCCCGCGACATCTTATGATCAGTGTCATCAAGGACCCGCGACAGCTAATGGCTAAGACCTTGCTCAGAAGGGGCGAAAACACCGCGATTTTTTTCTTGCGAATAAATAAATATGCTCGTTGGCGAGGTACTTGGCACCAATACATTGCGTCCACAAGTATCGCGCGAATATATCGAGAGGATTTTTTTCAAAAATCTTTATTTGATTCGCAATGATATCAAGGTCTGAGAAACGAGTATCAAAAATTATCTTCAAAGCTACGTTATCTAAATCTATATTTTCATCCCTGAAAAATCTATTGTCTACCCCCCCCCCCTCCCTAAAACGGTTTTGGCCCTCTGAACTCACAGGAGTAGTCAATGTGGCCCTCCGGCTGAAAAGTTTGGAGACCCCTGTTCTAGACCAATAAAATTCCAATAAGTTTTTTTTTGCTATTTTTTTCGGGTTAAATCTTCCCCACAGGAAAAACAAAACCCTTCCACACACTTTTCCACAAATGATCATCTAGTCAATCAACATTATGCAAGTGCATTATATAAGCAAAATAAATACAAAACAATACAAGAACAACACGTCAACTCACCAGAGAACAAATGGGAAAATAATTCACCGACTCCAGATATTTTCATATCAGAGGGTTCGGCTCGGTAGAACTTCTACTACTACTAACAGGGCCTATAAATCCTACTGATCCCTCAATATAAATATTTAAAATATCTTTCGTAATCCTACATGTATTTAAAATGACTATATAATTGGTTTAGTATTTGTACCTACTTTTATATTTATAAATGACAAAAAAATAAACATTATAAGGAGTTACAAAATATTATAAAACATATAAAGACAGTTAGTAGTAATACAGTTTTCGCATGATTATACTAAAAACAATAAATAAACTGCAAACGACGTAACTTGATTAAAAGTAATTTGTGTACTGAAAGTTATAAGATCAAAGCATATTTTTAAATTCTGTGTACTGATTGAATTGTATATTATATTTTAAAGGAGTAATGCTATTTTGTTTTATATCTGCCTCAGAGGAAATTCGAATAGAAGGAGAACCGTCACTATTTCTCATAAATATGTAACAGTTTTTTTGTCAAGGTATTTATAATTTCTTTCAGTTTTAAGTTCCCTGGCTTTCTTCATAAGTAGCTGGTTAGAAGGCATGAGGTGGTCATTGAGGAATATACGGCTAGTGTAGAATATAGTCAAGGTCCGGTGGCGACGATCAGCTGCCAAAAAATCGTCCTTGTAATCTCGCCCAAGAAGACGTACAATAATATTTGTGATGTATGGTAATAAGTTGAGTATTTAAGCGATAGATGGCGCTAGTCATAAAGCTTACTCCAGAGTCCGACAGATGTCGCTAGAGTGTAACAATTGCTTGTGAGATGAGATTGACAGGGAACAAGCTTCTCGGACCAGAGAATTACCAACCCTCGGGTAATGAACAGTGTAGCTAAATCCAGACCTATTATTTGTAACGTACTTTACTTAACCTTTTAATTTTTAACAAAGAGTTCTCAAAACTTAAATCTGCAAAATAAGGCAGATATAACAATATTGGACGAAGGTATGGATTTGAAAGTTGCCGTTGGCCATGGCCGCACTCTTTGAATAAAATCTTTGCCCCCTTTTGGTAGTTTTATTTTTTTTTTATTTGGAAAACCAACAGTTATATAATTATTACAAGGTATGGTGTAGAAAGTGTTAATTATTTAACAAATAATAGGTTTTCACTTAGGTATTTTAATTATTTAGTGAATATATATAATATTTATGTAAGAAAAAAAGTTACATTAGCCTATAGGGATGGGATGGCGGAAGGGAGGGGTATGGGATGGATCTAGTCTGTGTAATGTGTAGCATGTACGTATGTGTATTTATAAAAAATAATAATGATAGTATAATTATTTATTGATTTTAGGTTTGAAATTGTGGGGTGCTGAGTTAAATAAGTCTAATTCACTGTATGAAGAATAAAATATATCAAAATTGTACGAAGCACGGTGAATAAAAGCATTTTGTTTTGAGTTAGTGTTTGGGATAGTTAGTGTGGGATTTTTAATGTTTGATTTTGTCTGGTTTGTCTGATGGGTACTCTTAATTGAATTATTTCTAGTAATTCCAGGAAATCTATCACAGAGGTGGCAATTTTTTGTAAAAATAGTACCGCTGCGGAGTTAGTTGATATCCAACCTTCTGGAATATATTCGCTACGATATCATGAAGGTTTTCACTTTTTAAAATTTAAACTTTATTTAGTCTGTAAAATTGTTCTCGTTGATTTATTTTAATATTTACGTCCTTTATGACTTCCTTCAAATGAAGAACTTCGCATTCCAGAGAATCAATTTTAGCGGTTTTACTGATGCCGTCTACCACCCGGTGCGGCGTGCCGCTTGGAAGGAGAGAGGCTCCGCCGATTACCTCTCACCCCAGAAGATAATAACCTATAAATCAATCTCTCCCACTGCGCAAGGCGTTGGGTCCAGAGAGTCCGGCTGGAGAGGTCAAAGGCTGTCTCTCAAACGGCCTCTACTGATACGGCCCGCCACGCAGCTTTTGGGCAAACGCATATTATTATTGTTATATGCGTCATATTATTATCAGAATATTATTATTGTTATATAATTGTAAAAATTATGCAGTTAAAAAACAAAGATAGTACGCCGATTACATTGACCTTGTGATACAAGGAAAACATAATGCGAAAACAATTTAATCAGTTATGACCTAGTTTTGACATATCTATATTATTTATATAAATATCCCATTATTATCATTATTAAATATCCCTGCCGAAGACTTAAAATAAAATTTCTTATTAAATACTCTAAAAATACATACATTAGAAGATAGACGTAAAATAAACGATTTAACGTTCTTATTCAAAATACTTAACTCTAAATTCGACTGTTGTTAACTCCTGCAACTTATAAACATACATACACCCACAGTAACAACACGACAAAATACAATATTCTACAGCAGCACACATAAGCGTAACTACATTGCCCACTCTCCGATACAACGACTTCATACCATGGGAAATCATTACTTGTTTTTGTTTGCTTGTTTTTGAATTTTTATTTATTTATTTATTAGTAGGAATATAAAAAAAATACAAAAAATAACAATTACATTTTAAGAGAAAAAGATAAATACACAAAATTATATTATATAAGATATATAAGTGACTAAAATAATATTGGTGAGTATGTTCAACAAACAAAAAATATTTTTTACATATATAACACATGTCCTACGAAAAGTGCTAAGGCTTGGGGCTTCTTTTATGACATTTGGTAGGTTATTATAAAGTTTTTGCCCTTTACCCACTTGGGTGATGTTGACATATTCAATACCAACTTGGCAAGTTTTGTGGATCATTTGAAACATTTATTTAAACAATACTCCTAAACACATCATGTAAACCAACAAATAGCTGTAATTTTCTGTTTTTGTTTCTTGTGTTTGTATGACTTGTTGCATAGCTTTTATCAAATGTAATTTTATTCTCATTTCTTATGTTTCAAAGTATTTGTCAAATTACAATTATACTACCAACCATGTAAAAGCCCCATGGGCGTTAAATAAATAAATAAATAAATTTATATTTTCCCAAAATCAATTTCTCTTGAATGGTTGCGAGTTCGAGTCTCGGTCGTAACACAATCATATTAGTGGTAGATACTGTTAGTCTCACCACGGCGAAACATCCCAGTCGAAAGGTATAATCCACAACTTACTCTCTACATGAGGGGTACGGAACCTTTTCTCCGTCGGGCTCCATTTGGATATTTGTAGTGTCTAGTGGCGGCTCGTGAATTTTGGGTTACTAAAGTGCCAATATTACAAAAAATGGCGTTATTGATGTTGTTGTAGCTGAAACCGATTTTTTTTATAAAAATAGATTTTTGTATGAAGATTTTCAGGAGATTTTCAGGAAAATCTTCACACAAAAAATCGATTTATAGAAAACAAAAAAAATATCGTTTTCAGCAAAACAAAATCAGAAGTGCCATTTTGAATTAGAATTTAAACTCCACTCGGAACATGCGAACGGTTTCCTTCGAAACAGATGAATCCGCAAATGGAATTTTCTCACATCATGTTATAAATTAGGGTTCTTTTAATTAAACTCCGTTATTTTTTAGAGCAAACTGAATTATTTTAATCACAATTAATATAGACTTTCACATAATATGACTAGGCAATTTTACAGTAAAATAATATAGATACAGGCCAGTTCCTGTGATTCTTTAGGAAAGGTGAAACATTTGATTGTTTTTGAGCAAGAGAGCGTTTTTAATCTAACCTAACCTTTTATATGACAAGACAGTTGACAAACTTCAAATTCAAAAATCAGCAATACAGGAATTGTTCTTGCCGACGCGAACTAACAATAAATACATAGCGGAGGCAAGAACCTTTCATACACAATATAATCTAACCTTCACAGATGGCACTAGTGGTATAAAATTGATCCAAAAATAATTCACATCACTCAGAACACAAAACTACTTTTAACTTAAGATTGAATCTTTTTCGAGTCCCCAGCTTTATTAAAGCTACACCCAGGACGTAGAAATAATTTGTTCGGATTTTTATCGAATTTTATTAAAATAGCTTCCTCGGTTATTTATGCAGCGGAAATTTTCTCCAGGATTTTTGATATTTTTTTTTTTTTTTTTTTTTTTTAAAAAAGAAAGACAAACATTCCCAGGTTACGAATAACCCAACAATGTTTGAAAATCTCCTACTACCACCACAGAAAGCCGAAAATGTTGCTTGTGTTGTGATGGAGGACTTAGCCAGCCGAGGAATCGAACACGCGACGCTCGGGTGAGACCCAAGCGCTATGCCCACTCAACCACTGACCGGTCACCATATGAAAGGTAAGTTTGATATGAAAGGTAAATTTCAAACAAGTCGATAATTTTCTAGGTTATCATTGGTGACATTTTTAGTATTGGTGTAACTACAGCTGACTTGTAATTTTTTTATACTTGTTTTTATTTTGTGGTCAGCAAGGCGCATCAAAATTGCGCGCGGGCGGTACCAAATGGCTTCGCGGGCCGCAGTTTATCTACCCCTTCTCTACACCAAACAGTCAACTATTGCAACATAATAATTATTTATCTTATAATTTATTCATCAAAGAATACATATTATGAATTTTCTTTATCATGCAATTACACAGTTTTTTCGTATTATTTTCCTTGTTGCCTAAAAGTTAATATAAATTACCAATAGTTTGATTTAGTGATCACTAGAATGGCATCAATTGTAGAAAGTGTGCGGAGAACGCTCAATAATTGGGTAAATACTGCATTTTTATTTATTTATTATTATTTCTTGACATATGACAGCAATGTTCAACTGCATGATACGATCATTACTAGAATACGCTTTTCCTATTTGGGAAAGCAAAAATATACAGTACTAAAACAAAAAATATTATTGTACAACGGTTATTGTCTAGTGTTTACATTAGTTTTTTAGAAATTAAAAATCAAAATTACATCTATACAAGACAAAAGTAACAGTTGAAAGTTAAAGTGAGCTTATGAGCATTTTTTACACTCGTAAATGACATCCGTGACTTTTTTTAATAACACTGACAGATATGTAATAATCTTATTTATAAATACCATCGATACAAGGTAGAACAGTACCAACGGAGGTTAAAATGTTCTGCCTTGTATAAATACCATCAACACAAGACAGAACAGTGCCAACAAAATTTAAAATGTTCTGCCTTGTATAAATACCATCGAAACAAAGCAGAACAGTGCCAACGAAATTTAAAATGTTCTGCCTTGTATAAATATCACCGAAACAAGGCAGAACAGTGCCAACAAAAGTTTAAGTGCCTACTGCGCACCCCATTCACCCTTCTTGCATCACTTTTGTACAGTTTGCAATATTTTCTGTGTATTTTAATTGCGCTATATACATATTATTTTTTGACTTTACGCAAAAAAACGTGTCAAAAATGCTAACACATTTTTAATTAAATTTTTACTCTAATCATAGAAAATTTGAGAGAATTCCATATTTCGAAAATACGTTCGGGTTGTTTTGGGATTTTGTAAGAAAACTATACCTTCACTTTTATCTGATTCACATAAATTTTTTTAATTTTTTTATTTTAAAGTTAAACCGATTATTACGATAGCGGCGCGAAATATAAATTATTCATATTGGGTATTTTTTAGGATTTTATTAATGGATTTCAGTATAAATATTTGCGGAAAACTGAAAAGAATTATTATTCTCATATTTCTAAGGACAAAAAAATAAGTATTTCCGCATGATAGAAAAAAAGATGAAAATACTTTAATAAAACCCTCAAACGTTGAAGGGGTTAAAACACTTTTTATACTCGTAAAACACATCTTTGAAATTAAACTCTAAAGTTATTACTTATTACTTACCGGTTATTACCGGTAAAACAATAACATAACCGGTAATGTTATAACTTATCATTACCCAACTTAACCTAACCTAACCTACCCTAACCTAACCTATCTTAACTTAACCTAACCTATAATAACCCAACCTAACCTAACCTAACCAATCCTAACCTAACCTATCATAACCCAACCTAACCCATCTTAACCTAACCTATCCTAACCTAACCTATAATAACCTATTTAAAAAAAATTCTTTATTTATAAAACATGCCTAAATACCTTTATTTTATTAGTTGGGCCAAAATAGTACCTACCTAGTATTTGCATAGAGTAAATTATAAAAATTCTAGCCACTCATATGGTATCAGAAATACCAAAAAAAGACAATTTCCTTTTATAGTAATTAAGGTAAATCAGAAGGTTTTATCAATATTTAAAAATATTTCGTATTATCCGTGGCCAGCGATTCCGAATAATTAACTTAATTACTTATAAATAAGTACAATAATCTGCTTCTGCACTCCTCTATCAAACAAAAGCTAATGCTTCCATGGAAAATGGAAGAGTAGTGTTCAAATTTCATAATAATATGTAGAAATTCAATGAAAATACTGCTTTAGTATACGCAATTAATTTATTTCTTGAATAAAAAATAATAATTAAAGGCTATTTCATTTTTTTCATGTGTATTGTAATAGGATTATATAAATCTGTAATACATATAATAGAAAATTTTAATAGACTTGCACCTATCAATCATGCTATCTTTTTTTGGTCGACGGACTGTCTTTTTAGCAATGCGATGTAAATAATGTAGTTGAAATTAAATTGGATCATTTCTGTAGCGCCGTTTTCGTGAGAAAATAACCTCAAAGGCGTTTGTAAATATACTAATATTTAGACGCACTCCTAAATACTTTTCAATAAAGTAATATTTAGACACAATCGTAAATACTTTTAATTAATATACAAGTCTCTGAATGTTTTACCTGTCAGAGGATTATTGTTTTATAATATTGTAAGTCAACATCTTATATTGTCTGATTCCTTGTGTAGGGAAAGAGTTTTCCATAAACATAATACAAGATTCACCCAAAATGAAGGATTGTTGGTCCCGAAATGTACCAATAAATACGGTGAAAGAACCCTAAACTTTATTGTATCCAGAATATTTAATAAACTACCAATGACAATTAAAAATATAAACGTTTTTACAGTCAAAGTCAAATATAATCAAAGGAAATGGCTATTAGATACTGAGGATCTATATTGATGCACTACTGAAGACCTTGTTTTCCTAATTGGAATTCACATCCTAGGGAAATGGAAAATCGTTATAAATTTGTATTACCTTATGTTTATTAAAACCATAGAAGTACTTGTTGATTATATTCATTTGTTCATATTAAATTCATTTGTGCTTGTGTTGTTATATGAGGCTTATACTGCTTCTTAAATATTTATATTTATACAATTCTGTAATTTAACCAACTTATCATTTATTGTTAATTTATCATCAACATTATACATCCCTACATACTGTTTATCATTGTACCATGTTATTGCAAAAATGTTGTCATTATGTACCTGCTGACAAACTACATAAGTAGTTTAGCAGGTTTGAATGTTAATAAATAAAAAAAAATAATAAAAAATAAATAAAAAATAAAGTAATATTTATACACAATCATAAATACTTTTAAATAAAGTAATATTTAGACACAATCATAAATACTTTTAAATAAAGTAATTTTTAGACACAATCATAAATACTTTTAAATAAAGTAATATTTAGATACAATCATAAATACTTTTAAATAAAGTAATGTTTAGACACAATCATAAATACTTTTAAATGAAGTAATATTTAGACACACTCATAAATACTTTTAAATAAAGTAATATTTAGACACAATCATAAATACTTTTAAATAAAGTAATATTCAGACACACTCTTAAATACTTTTAAATAAAGTAATTTTTAGGCACAATCATAAATACTTTTAAATAAAGTAATATTTAAACACAATCATAAATACTTTTAAATAAAGTAATATTTAGACACAATCATAAATACTTTTAAATGAAGTAATATTTAGACACACTCATAAATACTTTTAAATAAAGTAATATTTAGACACAATCATAAATACTTTTAAATAAAGTAATATTTAGACACAATCATAAATACTTTTAAATAAAGTAATATTCAGACACACTCTTAAATACTTTTAAATAAAGTAATATTTAGACACACTCTTAAATACTTTTGAATAAAGTAATATTTAGACACAATCATAAATACTTTTAAATAAAGTAATATTTAGACACAATCATAAATACTTTTAAATAAAGTAATATTCAGACACACTCTTAAATACTTTTAAATATAGTAATATTTAGACACACTCTTAAATACTTTTAAATAAAGTAATATTTAGACATACTCTTAAATACTTTTAAATAAAGTAATATTCAGACATACTTTTAAATACTTATGCATATAGTAATATATAGACACACTCTTAAATACTTATGCATATAATAATATTTAGACACACTCTTAAATACTTATGCATATAGTAATGTTTAGACACACTCTTAAATACTTATGCATATAGTAATATTTAGACACACTCTTAATTATTTATGCATGTAGTAATATTTAGACACACTCTTAAATAGTTATGCATACAGGGTGTATCGGCACTAACCCGACAAACTTTAACCAGCTATTCCTTAGCACATTTGGAGTAAAAAATGTTATGGGCACTTTGCTGTCCGGTAGCATTTTTTTTCAATTAAAAACAAAAAAATTTAAAATTTTCACACTACATCACTGTCATTGGCATTGCGTTTCGTGTTCAACAGCTGTTATAAGCAAGTATGTCAAAAAGCGTATTCGCTCTTTCGCACACACTAAATAATAATAGTTAAAAATGAAACGAATGGTGCCGTGCTATTTCGTTGTGACTGTAAACGTGCGCCAATATAGGTACACACGTGCATTATTCAACGGAATTCGAATAAAATATTTGCCAGATGGGTTTTCAAACTTTGTCAAAGGGTAAAACAGTGGTGACATGTGGTGAAAATATGAATAATAATTTTTTTATTAAAAAAAAACGTTACCGGACAGCAAAGTGCACATAAGATTTTTTACTCCAAATATGCTAAGGAATAGCTGGTTAAAGTTTGTCGGGTACGTGCCGATACACCCTGTATAGTAATATTTGGACACACTTTTAAATACGAATATATACCAAAAACAACATCTCGTTTCAACTGTAAAAAATATTAAAGAAACAGCTTTTTCTTTTTGACTTATTTTGAAGGTTTTTCACATCAATGTGACAAATCATTGAAAAAGAAGATAATACTAATAAATCTAGCACGTTTTCGTTTAGAAATCGCTAATATTGTCTTCAATAATTAAATTTTACAATTTGAAGTTTTACTCAATAAAGTTATTCCAAAAAAATAAATATTCATCCTAGACTTGCAGAAAAGTCAATAGATGTCGCACATTAAAAAAAATAAGATAGGTTTATCTAAAAGACGCTGTCTTCATTGCATTTAGTTTGGGATGAATCTTACGATAATACATAAAGATAGATGCCAGTAAAAATTGTGCGGTGAAAAAATGAAGACAATGTTGGTAGTTCTTATTCGAAGTATGATACAGTTAAATGTGACCGAAGGAGATAGGGTCCCATTAGCTCAGTTGGTAGAGCGGTGCCCCGGCAAGGCAAGGGTCCTGGGTTCGAGTCCTAGATGTGACCTATCCTTTTCTGATTTTTCTGTTTCAGAAATTCGTTTGGAAATCGCTAATATTGTCTTAAATAATTAAATACTACAATTTGAGGTTTTACTCGATAAAATTATTCCAAAAAACAGTTTTCAAGCTATACTAATTGATAAATAAAATAAAATAATTCAATAATTTATTTCATCGTATTCAATTTTTCTCTATGGGTATAGAAAAACATTGACATTTTTTTTAAACATTACAGTAATTGGGAAAACTTTACTGGGGTGATAACCATTAATAATTTCTAACATTTTACTCAGAAATCAATTAGGGCAGGGCTTCCCTAACTGTGAGTCGCGACGCCCCGGGGCGCCGCGGGATCTTCCCAGGGGCGTCGTGAGGCAATCTTTATAGCGAGAATATCGTTCCATCAGCACTGCAGCGTTAAGGGTTTTATTACCGTTTGCGACATCATACTTGTGTGAGACAGGTTTCTCTGCAGTTGCAGTAATTAAGAATAAGTACAGATCAAAAATAAATTTAGAGGCAGAGACTAGAGTGGCGATTTCGAAACTTCAACCTCGTTTTGAGAAACTATGCTCAGAAAAGCAAGCACATCCTTCTCATTAATACCAAAGAAAAAAATGCTTTTTTATCTTTTTTGTTTGCTTTTTTGTTTTTATGTTGTGTTCTTTATTTTCTAATAAAAAATTTAGATACTATTTGGAGTTTTTCTGAAAAATTGTTATTAGGTAACGTACCCATACTACGTGACACGTTCTGGGGGGGGGCTTCAAAATACTACGCTTGGTACAAATGAGCGGCGGGGGGCTTAGATTTTTAGTAACGGGGGGGGGGGCGCAAAAATATGGCAACTTCCCAAGGGCGTCACAGTTGAAAAAAGTTTGGGAAGCCCTGAATTAGGGAATCAGTAATTGAAATTAAAATACCTATATAGAAATAATATACACAGTTTGATAATGCCTTCAGAGGGCGAAGCAGATGTCATAATAATAATTATACAGCAGATCTTGTTTAAAAATAAACTGTTTTTATAAATCTAATAATAATATTATTGAATATATAAAAAAAATAAAATTAAAATGGAGTTCTACAAATTAAACTTGATAAAAATAAATAAATTGACATTTTTGGTTCCGAGTGGTCGTCCCTGATGCTATGTTCTGTAAGGTTGTGTTAAAAAACTCTAGTATTGGTGTTTGGCCGGATGTTTATATCCTTTGGAAGGAATCATTTCAGACCGTTGGATTTTTTCGTGTAATATGAAAGAAGCGAGTCAAAAGGATTTTCCTTAGTGGTCGTGGCCAGTTCTTGGACGGTGGTATCCTTGTACCTTTCGCATAATTTATTTTATGTTATTTTTATTTTATTTTATTTTGTTTTACGCCAGCCGGGCTCTTACATGGATTTTAAGAACAGAATATTAAACAATATTAGTAAAACATGTAACAGAAACATCAATTAATATTGAAACTAGAACAATACTATACATAAGACAAAGAAATAAAACAACATTACCAACGCTACTATAATTTGTAGGATTCAACAAAGTGCTGGTATAGATTACGCTTAATTCTGTATATGAAGTCAGTAAACATATCAATAGTACCCCCAAACTTGTTGCCCAGATCATGCATCATATTGGTTAGATCAAGTTAGTGTATATATTGCAGAAGAATGCTACATTTTGTGTTGTGTTGCTAGTCGGAAAATGGAATTTAACTGTGGCAAAGATGGCAAGGCTGTCAATTAAGTTGTCAATGACTCTGTGTAATACAACCAGGTCTAACATTATCTTATTTTAACATCTTTATTATAATTATCCTCTATTACGAAATCCGAGAAGAATTTTTAGTGCATGAGGCCAACTTCCACCCTGGAATGTAGTATTGTGATGATGATGATGTAATAAAATTTTGATTTATTACAGGATACTTTACCATGGGTCTGCCACAGTCGCCAGAAAAAGTTTCTCATCGTATTGGTGACCTCGCTCGTTTTGATAGTGGTTATAACCGTGGTGGCTTTTGCCACCTCCAGTAAGTATGAACAGTGATTATAACCGTGGTGGCTTTTGCCACCTCCAGTAAGTATGAACAGTGATTATAACCGTGGAGGCTTTTGCCACCTCCAGTAAGTATGAATAGTGATTATAACCGTGGTGGCTTTTGCCACCTCCAGTAAGTATGAATAGTGGTTATAACCGTGGTGGCTTTTACCACCTCCAGTAAGTATGAACAGTGATTATAACCGTGGAGGCTTTTGCCACCTCCAGTAAGTATGAATAGTGATTATAACCGTGGTGGCTTTTGCCACCTCCAGTACGTATGAATAGTGGTTATAACTGTGGAGGCTTTTGCCACCTCTAGTATGCATGAATAGTGGTTATAACTGTGGAGGCTCTTTCTACCTCCAGTAAGTATGAATTATTCTCCTTAGATGGCCGAACGTCGCGTCGTCGTTGCTATTGCGAGCAGTCAACTTTTATTATTTCTAAAAATCCTACTTTCTCACTTGCGTGTTTGCAAGCAAGACCACCGAGTGCAGCGATTCGGGCAGTGATGCCATATTTAAAAAAAATCTTTTTCAAGATCAGTCGAGCCATTAACGTTTTTAAGATGTGAAAACAGGGTTTGAAGTTTCAATTATCAAAATTAACGTTGGTGGTGTCATGTCAGAACTATTGCTAAAGTACAAACGTTGGTTCAGCATCATAAAAAGGTTTATTTTTTTCTTTTGGTTAGTTTATTACTTATCAATCAAATAATAATCTTTTGGACACCTTAAGGATTATTGAAGAAGCACTCAAATTTTTAGTGCTTGCTGGAACGCACAACAGATGGCCTTTAGTTGTCCTTTTGGACAAAGAAAAATTAAACATCATGTTTTTACATAAATTTTTGAATTTCAAAAACCCGTTTTTTATTGTGAATTTGTCGGTTGGGTCTGGTTAAAGATCCGAATTTTTCTTTAAAAAAACAAAGAAAGATACCCAATGATCTGTCAACTACTTGGATGTTTACGAGCCTTACTATTTGTAGGAAAAGATCACTTTCAGATGCATCTTTCTATATATTTATTTGCAGAAAGAGATCACTTTCAAGTGCATCTTTCTATATATACAATTCTTGCCATATTTTAGCACTTACAACAAATGAACATACTTATAAAAATAACTTAACTTAATTTACAAACACACAAAACCATGTAAAATGTGATCTTAGAACGAGGTACATCAGCAGTTGTAAAAAAATATAAAAAAATAACTGAATGCTCTTATACATTTAGGCAATTTTTTATCACAATTATTGAGGTAAAGATGCTATTATTTTTAGGAGAGAAATCACGACGCCCTGAAAAAATGAATGTGTTTCTTTTTTTTATAAATTCAGATAAATCAAATGATAACTTCCAGTCCATGTGTCTATCGAACATTTGTAACTACACTGCTAGCGAGATGTCCAAGTCTTTGGACAGGACGGTGGATCCCTGTGATGACTTCTACACCTTCGCCTGTGGGGGCTGGACTCCTTTTCTAAAAGGCTTACCCCGGTGGAGTGCCTTCGATATGCTACAGATTCGGAACTTGCTGAGCCTGCAGAATATTTTGGGTCAGTTGACAGAAAATTCCTTGAACACTCCATTATTTATTCATTTAAATTATTTTTTGCTGTTGTGAACAAAACGATATTTTCACAAATGTTAATTTACAGAGATTTTGTTATTTATTCCTCATCAAACCACAATTTTTAGTACGAATCCAAAATTTCAGTGCGTCGCACAGTGGGCTGAAAATCGCTTTTCATAGACATAGAGACTTGAATTATCAAGGGTATTTTTTGGCTAGAAATGGATTCTGCTGATCATTACTATGCTATAAAATTTCGTATGAAGCAATTGCGTGTACAAATGAAGAAGTTATCATTTTTTTAAGAAAAATTTGTATGGCACTGACATTAAAAATGAGGCTATCTCTGGAATCATAAGGTTGGCCATTATATCCTTACACACAGATATACTACTATTTATTTGTATTTTTTTGACATACTTCGTATTGTGGCGCAACTTGCGATTTTTTTTTTTAAATCCTCAATGTTGAAAAAAAAAACTTTTTTATGTTAATGATTCATTTTAATGCTTAAATGCTTTACATATGAGTATGCTTTGTCTAGTTTACAATATTTTATTTACATTGTCCCATTCCCTTTGTCGTAGCACACATCTAAATAATTAATTACTTTGGCCTTAGCAAATATTTATTTATTTATTGATTAACGCCCTTTTTCGGGGTTTCGTTTTTGTTGCTTTCCCTTTTTTTATTTAAATAATTAATTGCTTTGTCGTGGCCTCAAATCTAAAAGGATCTTTTGAAGGAAGAAGTTGTTCAGCTGTTCCTCTTACGACATTCTTTGTATGTTGAAAGTGTCAAAATGAGAATTTTTATACTGTAATTGTATGAATAATCTGTCGTACAATAAATAATAAATACATGAAATTTATTAAAAAACACAAAGAGACCAAAAAGACTCAGTTTCTATTAAATCATTACAGACAAAATCGACCTTGAAAAGGTAGAATCCAAAGCAGAACAGAAAGCGCGTCTTTACTACGACGCGTGTCTTGACGTAGGTACGATCGAAACTCTTGGTGGCACCCCCCTTCAGAAGTTGATAAGCAATGTCGGAGGCTGGAATATCTCTTTCAGTGGATTTCAACCTCATAAATTCAACCTGGAGACGACCCTTCAGAAACTAACGAAAAGGTAGATCACCATAACCACAAAATTTAATATAACCACAATAAAAGCCGGTCGGTGGCTGAGTTGACATCGCGTTTGGTGTTCAATTACTCAGCTGGCTAAGGCCTCCATCACAACACAACCAATATTTTCCGCTTACTGTGGTGGTAGTAGGAGATTTTCAAATATTTATTTATTTATTTATTTCACGTCTATTAAGGCTTTTACATACAAATATATAAAAAATATTTACGATTTTATACATGAAAATAGTGCAGGCGACTATTTAAAACAATTGCAGAAAAATAACTATAAAGTCAAAATATCACTGAACTTGATCTACACAGTATGAAGGCACAAAACATAAAAAATCACAATATTTTTTTCTGTTTCAGTTTACAAAATTATTATGTGTTAGTCAAATTAAATTAAATACCTTTATTAAAATATTCCACTAATTGTTAAAAAAACTTCAATAGGTTTGCTTAATATTGAAATTGATGTACTAAATATTATATCAACAACATCGTAGTATTTGTTTCCTAGCTGTTGAATCCGTCGCATTGGAGTGTGATAGTGACAATAATATGGTAGGTACTGTCTTGTAACCGACATGCTTGGAGTATGAAAAGAGATTACATATAATAAATCAGGGGTATCAAACATTGAATTAATAATTTTATACAAAGAGGTTAAATCGGAAATAATTCTGCGATCAGATAATTTTACTAAATTTAATGAACAAAGTACGTTATCGTAATTTAGGTTTTCTCTAGGGATGCCCATTTTAAAATTTACATATCTTAAAAATTTATTTTTGATTCTTTCAATCGCATGTGAATGAACCTTATAATTTGGGGACCAAACTGTGGAATTGTATTCTACATGACTCCTTACAAGTGACATATATAATGTTTTTACAGTATTTACATTTTTGAAATCACTAGATACCCTTAAAATAAATCCCAACATTTTCAAAGCTTTGTTGGTTATTATTTGATATTGTCAGGTTATTCGTAATCCGTGAATATTTATCTTTCTTTAAAAAAATAAAATTGAACAGCATTAGTTTGCCAACTCGGCTCTTTTAAAGCAAGTTTTTTTTTCGATATTCCATCGCTTTATTTTATACTGATAATTTTAAAGTTATTTGGCTAAGGAACCTGTTATTTTTGTGTTGAAATCTTTGATTTTTTCACAGAATTTCTCCTCCCAACAGGATACGAAAATATTCTTTAGAACCGTTATGAAGATTTTTTTTAAACTAACCCCACACACGAACCCTGATGTAAATAATTTTCCTCGGGGCCTATGCCATCTTTTCCGGATGCAGTGTGATTCAATCAACTCGAAATCTCCCTTCTGTTTCTGCCGAGAGCTTTCTGTACATTGTTTGTTCTGCTAACATCTCGAGCTCATATTGTCCTAATTTACATCATCTGGATTTTTTTAAATTTGGAAAGTGTTCAATTCCAACGCTTCCAATTTTTTTCCCCTAAATACTTTGACATACGAGTAGAAATGTTTTATTATTTTACAGGTACTCCACGGAAGCATTTTTTAACTGGGCTGTTGTACGAGATGCACAAAATTCATCGAAGAATGTCATTACTGTAAGTATAGTGAAGCTTTATAACACACTTTTTTAAGATCAACACTTTTCAACTACGAATGCCTTGATACCTAGAATCAGCTTAGAAAATTTATGGGTACTTGTAATTACAATTATTATAAACTATTAATTCGGTGAACAGTAGACTTCGCGGAATGTTGATCACTCCCACTTGAAAGCTCGCAACAGTCGCAACGCTCATGTACTCGGGTGGAATAAAAAGGCACTGTCAAACACGGCTACCGTCTTGACATGATTGACAGGACACGGAACACACACACAAATTTACAGATAGAGGAAATGCAAAGTGGTTTGGTCGAATCAGGATTTTGCTACTCTCAGTCAACTATGTTTTCGGCACAACAACACATAAAAAACACTTCAAAAAATCAACCCGTTTTTGAAGTACATCAATTTTCGAACGTCTTTTAAAATTAAAAAAGAAAAGATTCCCCAGGCCTGCATTAGGTTCCTTGTATTATTTTGACGATAATTATACTAAGGTTACGGGATATTTCTGTTATAAATAGATTACAAATCATTGGTAAATCTTTTGCTAATGTGGCTGATGTTTTTGAAGTGCCTCTATCGATGTTTAAAGCTGTACTTATCAAACACTTTGCAGTTCTAATTTTAACGAGATCACTGCATAACATGTTTTTGTTTTATCTGCTTCATTGATTTCATTTATTGCGCACGAATATTTATTCTTTTATGTTTTGTTTACTTCCATACATAAAATATTTATTTATTTTCTTTCTTGTTTCTATATTTAATTGTCGAATATCGATTGTCAGTAAGTAGCATGTTTGTAAATCGCACTTCCGCCGTTCATTTTTTTTATTTTTTTATTTTCATTTCTTGATAGAATAGTTATAAAACTCATTGTAGGACGAGAGGAACTTACAATAGGAGTTAAAACATTGGTATTTTGATATTATAATTATAAGTTTCACATACAAAACAGTACACGAATGGAAAAAGGGAAGTTAAGTAGAAAAAACAAGAAGAAATAAAAAAGGAAACAGACAGGGATATAAACATAAGCAAAGCGACAAGATCAGAATTTAGAAAAAGATACTTACCCAAAAATACATTGGTAAAAATAGATTATGTTCGATTACAAATACAAGGGATAGAAAAGGAGAGAGAGAGAAACAAAACATAGTACAAATTGACGAGAATTTCGTATTTTAGTTTTTATAAGTTTTACAAAAATTATTATTTTAAAGCCTTTGAATGCTTGAATAATGCTGGCTGTTTTTATACATATCTGGAAGAGAGTTATAGAGTGTGTAAGCAATATAGTTAAGATATTTTATTCCATATTTCGTAGTGTGTGTTAGAGGAATGCGAATTTTATTGTTATTCCGAGTATTGTGGTGGTGGGTGTCTTGATTGTAAAGCAGAGTGGATTGATTGTTGAGTGATTTGTAGGATGGTTGTCGTGATTTCATGTTTGGGAAAGACTGTGATGGGAAGGATACCAGAAATTAAATAGATTTCCTTGATATGTGTGTCTCATGGAAGACGAAGAACATTTCTGAGAGCTCAGTTTTGGAACACCTGCAGGTCAGCTATCAGTTTCTTTGAGGCAAAGCCTCAGATCTAGCAGAGATAGGATAGGTGTGAATGTACCATGGCATAATACACCGAAGTTACTATATTAATGGGTAGTAATCCTTGAAACTTATATAGAACACCAGTTATGCGGGTAATTTTCTCCTTCACATGGTTTATGTGGAGATCTCACGATAGCTGAGAATCTATATAATATGTATACAGGGTGTATCGGCACGTACCCGACAAACTTTAACCAGCTATTCCTTAGCATATTTGGAGTAAAAATTCTTATGTGCACTTTGCTGTCCGGTAACGTTTTTTTTTTAATAAAAAATTTATTATTCATATTTTCACCACATGTCACCACTGTTTTATCCTTTGTCAAAGTTTGAAAACCCATCTGGCAAATATTTTATTCGAATTCCGTTGAATAATGCACGTGTGTACCTATATTGGCGCACTTTTACAATCACAACGAAATGGCACGGTAACATTCGTCTCATTTTTAACTATTATTATTTAGTGTGTGCGAAAGAGCGAAGACGCTTTTGATATACTTGCTTATAACAGCTGTTGAACACGAAACGCAATGCCAATGACAGTGATGTAGTGTGGAAATTTTTAATTTTTTTGTTTTTAATTGAAAAAAAATGCTACCGAACAGCAAAGTGCACATAACATTTTTTACTCCAAATGTGCTAAGGAATAGCTGGTTAAAGTTTGTCGGGTTAGTGCCGATACACCCTGTATTGTGTTCGTTTTCTTTTCGAGAAGTTGTCACTAATTTTGATAGTGAGGCTGCAATTTCTCTTGTTTTCGAAAAGTATGTAATGCGTTTTTTTACGTTGAGGGTCAGTTTGGTTATTCTCAACCAGTTTGTGAAATGGGAAATATCAACATTCATTACCGTTTCAAGCTCCGATAGATTCGGTTTGCTATAAAAAAATTACTGTGTTATTCGCATAAAGCTGTAGAATTCCTTTAAAACCCCACTTTGTTATGTCATTATCATAGATTAGGAACAGCAACGCCTCAAGAATTGATCCCTGGGGCATTCCACATGTTATTTTACCTAAGTCGCTCGTGATTCCACTCCAGTATCTTTGTTTCTGCTGCAACTTCTCTCAAAAATCTAATTTAGGATATTAGACCCCGAAACGTACTCTCTCGTACAGCATCCAGATTTGGTGTGTAATCTGAATCGTCATCATATGGATTATTATTAATTTAATTTCAGATCTTCGAAATGATTTTCGAGATGCCAACTCGCAACAATTATTTAAACAAAACAGAGAACAAAAAAATATTAGACGCCTATCTCAAATTCATGACAAACATCTCTGTGCTTCTTGGAGCCAACGAAACTGACGCCAGAACACAGATGCTCGACGTCATAAAGTTTGAGACGGAACTGGCAAACATTACAACCCCTAGCGAGAACAGACGTGATAAAGAGGAGCTGTACCACACCGTGTCCTTACAAGAGTTGCAAGAGTTGAGCTCTTTCATTAACTGGAAGGACTACTTCAACAATGTATTCAGAATGGTGTCAAGAAAGATCACCACTAAAGAGAGAGTCGTGGTTTACCCCAAAGATTACTTGATGAAGTTAAATATCCTGGTGAACCGGTATGCGGATACGGAAAAAGGCAGGAAGTCAGTAACTATGGATCTTTTTGTGCATTACAGATTTATTAATTAAGAAATATGTTTACGAGAAATGAAAAGGGTGATACATATATAGAAAGAAGGTTAAATGTAAGGATCTCATTAATAGAGGGCTGAACGCAGTTGGCAATAACAAAAAATTATCCCAAGAAGTGAAGCTAGCATTCGAAAATGGAGTGCTGGAACCTATCCTGATGTGCGGCAGTGATGTATGGAACTGGCAGAGGAAGGGTGAAAGTAGACTGAAAGGCGTATGTGGACCATGTATGCTCGTGTAAGAAATTTTGAGTTCCGCAAATAATACAAGGCGTAAGCATAATGAGTAAGGTTAAGAGAGGGACGTTTATATGGTTTGAGCATGAAAAAAAATGAATGAACGAACAAATGAGTGAATAACAGAAGAATATTTATAAGACGATGTATGACGATGTATGTACGATGATGTATGAATGAGGCAAGGAGTGTTTACCAAGACCGAGTTGTTTGGCGGTCCATTATCTCTGCCTACCACTGTTGGGAAACGGCGTGATGAAATAAAAATTATTGTTATAGAAACCTTTTAGGCCAATGTTGAAAATTTCAAGAGTCCTAGAGATACCATTTAGAATCACCATACATCTTGTTCTTACCCCTCACTGGACACTGTCATAGAGTGATTCAAAAAGAAAATCCATGTGACATATCAATATCACGGATACTCACCATGAATTCTTATACAAAGAAACCTTAGAAACTTTTTTTGGATTCGTTTCAGTATTTTTGCAGATGTGGGGTCCAACCAGCAAAAGCTTATTCTATTTTTGATATTGTAATGCAGTTGAACATCGACGTCATTGTTTCTGACTTAAAAAATGTTAACCTTATCGTGCATATGGCACTGAGCGGGCTGTCACCATCACGCTTGAGTGATCTGTGCGCGAGGTTCAATCTTACTCAGAGGCAGCTCACGCTTGATTCAATTCACTCAATGAATTCTGTTGACTCAATTCTTGGTGCATCAATTCTATGCTTCTAGTACCCTGAACAACTACATGATATGGCAGGCGGTCAAGTCCTTATCTCCCTACCTTAGCAAGAACTTCAGAGATGCAGCTAGTGCATTCCAAGAGGTAGTGACTGGCTCCGAGAGTGACGAAACGATGACTGACTCCGAGAACGGCGAGGCGATGACTGACTCCGAGAGAGACGAAGTGTCACGGCTCAAGTGTGCCTCGGAAACCAATGACGCCATGGGTGGGTAAATCAAATTTTACTCCCAACAGACATCTGGTTACTTCCTAGTATGGCATGCGTTTTTGAAACGGAGATAGTCTGAATAGTTCCCGTAAGATTCCCACTGTAAGGCTGGCCCGTAAGATATCCCTCTGGCCTAGGCTGTTTATTAAGTTTTTTTCCAAACTCCTTTGACTTTGTGGCCTTAGACGGTATATTCAGCATGTTTATAGTTAAGTTTTATGCTAGCGGAAAAACAATACACACTTTTATATTCTTCTAGAACTTGTATTCATTTTACACTCTCTGACTTCAATTTACGATCAACTGCCACAGTTAATAGTTATTTTAAAATATACATATTTATAGTATTTGATTATTCTTGTATTCTGTGACATGCAATTATTATTTATGGTATATTTATACCGTGGTTATTAAATAAATATACATCAGCAGTGAAAAAAGACAATAAAAGATCACGACCAATTTCAACTGTCGTTGATCGACTCGTATTATGGCACGGCACTGATTTTCTAAATAATCTTTGATGTGGGGCATTGAAATTTGCATCGAGAATCACAGGTGTACATAGGCAGAGGGAGGAATAAAGTTCCTATTCTCTGACCCGTTGACGTGTCGCAAAAAATATCACATATTTTGAAGGCTTCGAAATAAATAAGAGGGTTAGGTTAGGTTGGGTTGAGAATGCTTTTCTATTTTCTGAACGCAATGACTGGTAAATTAATAATAGAAACATTTGAGTTTTATTTTAATTTATTCAACAAGCACTGTTTTTCTTCCCGGAAGATAAATGGTCCTTCTGTTTCTCCCAGAAAAATCTCTATTATATTATTGTATTTGTTATTTGTTCTATGTTACCACCATGATAGTGGCATTTGCCTTGTTTTGGGTATTTAAAAAAAAACATATTTTATCTTAATTTGGTGATGCAATTGAGTGAGTTGTTAATAGACCGTCTGTTTTGGGTTTGGACAAAACACGCTCAAACTCAAAGATCGCTCCTTGGTTCACCTCTTGTGTATCATTCCCCTCAACTCACTTCTGATGGCCAAAAATCCTTTTTAAAACTGAACTAAAGATTTTTTAGAATTTTAATGTAATTTATTTTTTCTTTTAGCTTTTGCGACGGGTGCTTTGTTTGTGCGTGAGATATTCAGCGAACAATCAAGATTGGAGGCTGTAGAAATGATTAAGAATATTCGCGGGGCCTTCAAGAAGAACTTACAGACCCTCAGTTGGTTGGATAAGGAAACCAGGGACCAGGCGGTACTAAAAGAAAACGCCATCAGCCAATTGATTGGTATTCTATCATTTGTCTCATTTCATCTTCGCGTTCCGCAGTAATTATAGATATCTAGTTGTAGACATGTATGCTGTAAAAAAGAGTACAACTACAATAAATTTAAACTGGTTAGGAGATTTTTTTCTTAAATTTAAACCAGTTTTGTGTTCAGAATGCACAGATAAAATTCCAGTTGTGGATTCATCTGCTGACGCATTTCGAAGGAAACCATTCTTGTGTTTCAAGTGCAGTTATAAAATTTGAGTTGCAGATTATGTATTGCATAAATCGGAGAAAAACCATTTTCATGTGTTGGTAATAATCATAATTAATGCAGTGGACTCGCACACAGATTTATTTTTAAGTTAAAACCAGCTATGTGTTTTACATGTAACAATACAATTCTAGTTGCGAGATTCCGGTGACGCATTTTAAAGGAAGCCGTTCTCATGTTCCATTGGAAATTAAAAATTTTCGGAGGAAACAATTTGTTTGTTCCTCGTAAGACCACAATTAAAACTTTCGGACTATATTTATTATAAATGAAATTTCTGAGTTTCACTATAGACAATAGTCTGTACCTCAGAAACCATTTCTATAGAATCCAGTTTTTTAATGATGCAGCGATAATGAGTTTTGATAAATCTAAGTATTGTCGTATAACCCCATTTCTGAGGGATCGCCTTCATTGAATTCATCCCTGAAAGAATAGAGTTCAAAATCTGCTTAAGGCCCCGAAGTAAGCGTTTAAAGATGGTTTGAAAGGGAGATATGTAAATACGAATGTAAGAGGGAGCGCGCTAATATTAAAAAACGATAAAAATTAAGCGGAACTAGTGAAAATATTTAATAAAACACGACTCCATTCAAATAGAGCAAACATCTCTCGACAAATGCTTTAGTTTTATTTAAAGATACACTGTGATTTTTTTCATTCCTATAACTTATTAAATAACAGAACAAAACGCGTTTTAATAATTTTCGGAGCTTACTTTGCGATTTTTTTCTATTGGGAGAATTTCACATAACTTGTTATAAATCGGTAGAAATTGGGAATGCGGGGGATTAATGACCTTCAACGCGTTGCAAAGAATGGAGCCAGCCTATATCGAACTGTGTGTTCGACAAAACTTGAGCGATTGACAACATACTCGAAGGACTCTTATTCAAGATATTACTGTCAAATCGATTCGTTTACTATGATCGCTCTTTTCGTGTAACTGGTCCGCTCATCTAGAATAAACTTCCCCCAGCTCTTAACTTCTTTTTCAATTTACTATAATATGCCACATTCTCAAGCTACTGGGAATTGTTTGGTTTCCTCTTCCTCCTTTGTACCGTTTATGTTTAATGTCTACTCAGAATGAAGCAGCTCGTTAAAACACAAAAAGTAATAATAAAAATAATCCATAAGGACTCCATCAAAATAATTGAAAAAAAAAAATTACGTGTTCAGCATAATAAGACTGTACTCAAAAAATTCACTACTCAATTTTAAAGAAAAATATAAATACCTTGCTGAACAACACACCTACACTACAAGGACGAAATCCTCAAATCTACTAAACATTCCATAATTAAATACATCTTTCGGCCAGAAAAACCACTATTTCCGCATGCTATAAAATTATATAATGTTCTTCCTACTGAAATTAAAAACACCATGGATATAGAAAAGTTTTAAAAAGTCATCATATTATGACTAACTAAACATGAAGATGAGGAAATCATTAAATTTATGAAGTAACCCCAACGCAACCCACAGACCAAAAACATAAATACATTTTGCTTAATTGATTTTATATTTTTTGGAAACCAACAAATTAGAAGATGAGGAAATCATGATCAACACACATACAACAACCTACAGTCCGCCTTGGAACAGGAATACCTAGTGAGGAGGACTGAGAACAAACTACATCACTTTATTTTTTTTACTTAATATTGTATCTTTATACTTTGCTTTATATTGCCGTTAAAAAAAAAAATAATAAAAAAATGTTTTTATTTGAGAACATAAACTAAATTATATTACATTAATATTATTGTTTTTTCCTGTGCCATAGTGGCACTGTGGCTGTTAATTATTTGTTCTCTTATACTTTGTATGTCCTATACATTTGATATGACATGTTTGTTATTATAATTGTCCTGTGCTTAAGTGAGGTATTAAAAATACAACGAGGATTGATTGAGACGGAGTTGTAAAGGGCTGCACCTAGTAGGGAAAAGGATGCCCTGATGACAGATGGGAGGGAACATAATCGTATCTGCAAAATACTGTTTTTGCAGGTTACCCCGACTACAACCTGAACGCAGCGGAGTTGGACCAGAAGTACTTTGAACTTGACCTGAAGCCAAATGAATACTTCCAGAATTATGTAAAGATCCAGTTGCTTGAATCAAAGAAGAATTTGGAAGAACTGGACAAACCTATCAACCGAAAGGAATGGCGTATGTTATATCTTATTTCGTTTTTCAGTTTGATTTAGTCAAAGTCATGTCAATTGTTTGCTATCTTGCGTTGCAACAATGCTTATCTTCTCTGTATTCTGCATCTTAAAATTTTAGTATTTACTAATAGTAATAACTACACCCGTATTTATTTACATAAATAAAACATTTACATTAACAACCAACATACTCAAAAAAAGACAAAGGAAACTAAGGATTTACTTAGAATGACGTACTTTGCATACTTTCAATCAATAATACAATATGCCATTACAGTATAGGGTGGAACTTATAAAAAAAAACAATACAAACATTATTTATTATCCAAACATACAAAGTTTTTTATATTTGTTTTTGGGGTGTTATGCCGTGTTGCGCTAACTCCTTCTTTAGCCAACGTTTCGGACAACGTTAGAGTGTCCATCATCAGGGCAGATGTGTAAGATCCGCCGAGCACATCCGTCTGTGAATTCTGCGGATTAAAATCTTTCCTTTCTTCAGCCATTGCTCCCTCCACGGTGAACGCTGTATATGATGTCACCAAAAACCAGATATGCTTCCCCGCTGGCATCCTGCAGATCCCTTTCTACCATCGCAAGAATCCAAAGAGCATTAACTACGGAGCCATTGGCTCGGTGATGGGTCACGAACTGACGCATGCCTTTGATGACCAGGGAAGAAAGTACGATAGGTGAGGAAATCATATTTTTACCACAATAAAACGAGAGACAGCAACCCTCACAATTTGCCTCCGCAAATTATCTCAGTGGTTACAGTACTTATCGGGCAAGGAAGAGGTCCTGGGTTCAATTCTTAGACGCCTTAAATACCTTTGATGACGATGGCAAAATGTTCGATAGGTGAGGAAAACATATCACAATTTACCACAGTAAAACGAGAGACACAGAGAGAGAGAGAATCGGCTGCATTTTCAGACTCCGACTTATAAATTGGACCCTGCCAGATGTCCAGTGTTATACTTACATCTCTCCCCAAACGTTACAAATGTTAAAATAAGATATCTTGTGCTGTAGATGAATGGTTTATTTGTCGTACAATAATATACAAGAATTTTTATGATTTCCGTCATTTTACCTGTACGGGACGTGTTTGCCTGATCAAGAAAAGACTGTAAATAATAAGCACCGGCACACATCAGTCCTCAACCTGGGTAATGATTTAAGTAAAACACCGTGAGGTGTTCTATCCAAACCATCATAAAAGAAAAACGATTCGAATCAAAATGAAATTTTAATTACAAGTATTGTTTTGGTATACATAACGTACAAAGGGGTGTAGCTTATAGGTACTTCCTATTTTTTACAGCCAGCCCAATTCACAAGAAATAGTTATATGTATTTCAATACAACTGGGATTTAAAACACAGATAGAAAACTGATACAACCGGAATCCTTTCAGCGATACTTTCAGATTCGAGCACATTGTGCATCATCGCGCCATACGATACAGTAAATGGCGTGGGCGACTGCTGCAGCAGTGGCCAGTTCAATTGGTAGCCAGCAAGATCGGCCAGCTTCTAGGTTATCAGCATCAATGGCTAATTGAGTCGGTAGCCAGGAAGAATTGGCCAGCCTCTAGGTGTTCAGCATCAATGGCTAATTCAGTTGGTAGCCAGGAAAAATTGGCCGGCCTCTAGGATTTCAGCATCAATGGCTAATTCAGTTGGTAGCCAGCAAGATCGGCCAGCTTCTAGGTTGTCAGCATCAATGGCTAATTCAGTTGGTAGCCAGGAAGAATTGGCCGGCTTCTAGGTTTTCAGTATTAATGGCTAATTCAGTTGGTAGCCAGGAAGAATTGGCCGGCTTCTAGGTTTTCAGCATCAATGGCCAATTCAGTTGGTAGCCAGGAAGAATTGGCCGGCTTCTAGGTTTTCAGTATTAATGGCTAATTCAGTTGGTAGCCAGGAAGAATTGGCCGGCTTCTAGGTTTTCAGTATTAATGGCTAATTCAGTTGGTAGCCAGGAAGAATTGGCCGGCTTCTAGGTTGTCAGCATCAATGGCTAATTCAGTTGGTAGCCAGGAAGAATTGGCCGGCTTCTAGGTTTTCAGTATTAATGGCTAATTCAGTTGGTAGCCAGGAAGAATTGGCCGGCTTCTAGGTTTTCAGTATTAATGGCTAATTCAGTTGGTAGCCAGGAAGAATTGGCCGGCTTCTAGGTTGTCAGCATCAATGGCTAATTCAGTTGGTAGCCAGGAAGAATTGGCCGGCTTCTAGGTTTTCAGTATTAATGGCTAATTCAGTTGGTAGCCAGGAAGAATTGGCCGGCTTCTAGGTTTTCAGTATTAATGGCTAATTCAGTTGGTAGCCAGGAAGAATTGGCCGGCTTCTAGGTTTTCAGTATTAATGGCTAATTCAGTTGGTAGCCAGGAAGAATTGGCCGGCTTCTAGGTTGTCAGCATCAATGGCTAATTCAGTTGGTAGCCAGGAAGAATTGGCCGGCTTCTAGGTTTTCAGTATTAATGGCTAATTCAGTTGGTAGCCAGGAAGAATTGGCCGGCTTCTAGGTTTTCAGTATTAATGGCTAATTCAGTTGGTAGCCAGGAAGAATTGGCCGGCTTCTAGGTTGTCAGCATCAATGGCTAATTCAGTTGGTAGCCAGGAAGAATTGGCCGGCTTCTAGGTTTTCAGTATTAATGGCTAATTCAGTTGGTAGCCAGGAAGAATTGGCCGGCTTCTAGGTTTTCAGTATTAATGGCTAATTCAGTTGGTAGCCAGGAAGAATTGGCCGGCTTCTAGGTTGTCAGCATCAATGGCTAATTCAGTTGGTAGCCAGGAAGAATTGGCCGGCTTCTAGGTTTTCAGTATTAATGGCTAATTCAGTTGGTAGCCAGGAAGAATTGGCCGGCTTCTAGGTTTTCAGTATTAATGGCTAATTCAGTTGGTAGCCAGGAAGAATTGGCCGGCTTCTAGGTTTTCAGTATTAATGGCTAATTCAGTTGGTAGCCAGGAAGAATTGGCCGGCTTCTAGGTTGTCAGCATCAATGGCTAATTCAGTTGGTAGCCAGGAAGAATTGGCCGGCTTCTAGGTTTTCAGTATTAATGGCTAATTCAGTTGGTAGCCAGGAAGAATTGGCCGGCTTCTAGGTTTTCAGTATTAATGGCTAATTCAGTTGGTAGCCAGGAAGAATTGGCCGGCTTCTAGGTTTCCAGTATTAATGGCTAATTCCGTTGGTAGCCAGGAAGAATTGGCCGGCTTCTAGGTTTTCAGTATTAATGGCTAATTCAGTTGGTAGCCAGGAAGAATTGGCCGGCTTCTAGGTTGTCAGCATCAATGGCTAATTCAGTTGGTAGCCAGGAAGAATTGGCCGGCTTCTAGGTTTTCAGTATTAATGGCTAATTCAGTTGGTAGCCAGGAAGAATTGGCCGGCTTCTAGGTTGTCAGCATCAATGGCTAATTCAGTTGGTAGCCAGGAAGAATTGGCCGGCTTCTAGGTTTTCAGTATTAATGGCTAATTCAGTTGGTAGCCAGGAAGAATTGGCCGGCTTCTAGGTTGTCAGCATCAATGGCTAATTCAGTTGGTAGCCAGGAAGAATTGGCCGGCTTCTAGGTTTTCAGTATTAATGGCTAATTCAGTTGGTAGCCAGGAAGAATTGGCCGGCTTCTAGGTTGTCAGCATCAATGGCTAATTCAGTTGGTAGCCAGGAAGAATTGGCCGGCTTCTAGGTTTTCAGTATTAATGGCTAATTCAGTTGGTAGCCAGGAAGAATTGGCCGGCTTCTAGGTTTTCAGCATCAATGGCCAATTCAGTTGGTAGCCAGGAAGAATTGGCCGGCTTCTAGGTTTTCAGCATCAATGGCCAATTCAGTTGGTAGCCAGGAAGAATTGATCAGCCTCTACATTATCAGCATCGATGCAGCAGGGATTGCCCAGCCTCTAGGTGATCACGGGCAGTGGGCAGTTCAGTCGGTAGCCAGCAGGTATTCATCAGCCTCTAGATTATCAGCATCAATGCAGCAGGGATTGGCCAGCCTCTAGGTGATCACGGGCAGTGGGCAGTTCAGTCGGTAGCCAGCAGGTATTCATCAGCATCTAGGTTGTCAGCATCAATGCAGCAGGGATTGGTCAGCCTCTAGGTGATCACCGGCAGTGGGCAGTTCAGTCGGTTGCCAGCAGGTATTCGTCAGCCTTTAGGTTGTCAGCATCAATGCAGCAGGGATTGGCCAGCCTCTAGGTGATCACCGGCAGTGGGCAGTTAAGTTGATTATAAGAGCCGGCACACGGAGACGCCCCATTATTGTAATGATGACAGATGCGTCTGGCTCAGCTGATAGAGTGCCGGCCGTAAACAGCTCTTGCAAATAGTTGTTATCTTTAAAATGATTGCGCCGTGATGGAGGATTCAGTTGACACTCAGGAATTTATAATTTTTAATTATAATTAACAGATCGCGATTTAACTGGAGGTTTTCCGTCCACTCGTGGTAATTTTTAAACTTGACTGACACAATATTTTGTTTTAACTCGGTATTTATAATTTCTCCAAGAAGCATTATTGTGACAACAATACCATCAAACAAAAAACTTGTTTACTGTTTAAACGCAGATGTTTTTATGAGTCAGCGTCAGGTGTTCAATATTCTGATTTTTCTCTGGCTCGATTCGCTTAGTAGCCGATTATCGTGGTGCATTTTTTAACTCGTAAATTTTATAATATTAAATGCAATAAATTCGTGTTTTCATGTTCGATACAGTACCCGATTTTAACTGCAATCTAGTAGATAGTGTCATCATTTATATTATCGACATCTATTGACTTTTTCACAAGTCTATGATGAATATTTAATATTTTAATGGTAGAATAACTTATTTGGTAAAACCTCAACTTGTGATATTTAATTATCGAAGATAAAATAAATAACTCTCAAACGAAAGACGTGAAACAAACAATCAGAAAAAACATTCGGTCGAATCTAGGAATTAAACCCATGACTTCAGCTTCGCAAGTTGATGTGGTCGAATTCTCTCAGTGGTCATAGCACTTCCCGGGCAAGGAAGAGGTCTTGGGTTCAATTCATAAATACGACTGAATCTAGGAATTGAACCCAATACTTTAGCCTCGCAATTAGATATGGTCGAATTCTCTCAGTGGTCATAGCACCTCCCGGGCAAGGAAGAGGTCCTGGGTTCAATTCATAAATACGACTGAATCTAGGAATTGAACCCAATACTTCAGCCTCGCAATTAGATATGGTCGAATTCTCTCAGTGGTCATAGCACTTAGCGGGCAAGGAAGAGGTCCTGGGTTCAATTCCTAGATACGACTGAATCTAGGAATTGACCCCAAGACTTCAGCCTCGCAAGTAGATATGGTCGAATTCTCTCAGTGGTCATAGCACTTCCCGGGCAAGGAAGAGGTCCTGGGTTCAATTCATAAATACGATTGAATCTAGGAATTGAACCCAAGACTTCAGCCTCGCAAGTAGATATGGTCGAATTCTCTCAGTGGTCATAGCACTTCCCGGGCAAGGAAGAGGTCCTGGGTTCAATTCAAAATACGATTGAATCTAGGAATTGAACCCAAGACTTCAGCCTCGCAAGTAGATGTGGTCGAATTCTCTCAGTGGTCATAGCACTTCCCGGGCAAGGAAGAGGTCCTGGGTTCAATTCATAAATACGATTGAAACTAGGAATTGAACCCAAGACTTCAGCCTCGCAAGTAGATATGGTCGAATTCTCTTAGTGGTCATAGCACTTCCCGGGTAAGGAAGAGGTCCTGGGTTTAATTCCCAAATACGACTGAATATTTTTCTCTCTTTACCGTTTCACATTTTTCGTTTGACAGTCATTAATAAGTCATCTTCTATAATTAAATCATTTTATAATTTTGTAATTTTATGTATCTATTTGTATATTAACTAAGTTTTTATAACTGGATTGTTCGCATGTAAGTGATACCTTCTGTAATACCCCAGTTTCAATAAATAAATTAATAAAAATTAACATTTTTAAGTTTCATCATCAATTTTAATTTTGTTTGCATATTTTATTGTGTCTAATATTTTTTTTAAATTTAATTTAAGCATCTCCATTTATATTTTTTTATTTCCGGATGGTAGATTTGGCAACTTGAACAACTGGTGGACGAACGACAGCATCCACCAATTTTATCTGAGGACTGCCTGCATCAGAGACCAGTACTCCAACTACTCCGTGGAAGGGCTTCATCTGAATGGGAGAAATACCATAGGTAAGTTATATGAAATGCCAAGCTTAACATTTACTTAGGTAAGAGTTCAAACACATTAAGAAGGTGGTTTGAAAGTGAGATATGGAAATAAGATACACGTAATTTTTATATTTATTCTGTAAAACCTTTGTGAGTTATTACGAAAAGATATCAACTGGCGAACAGCTAGTCAACAATATTGATGTTTCAGATGAGAATATAGCGGACAATGGCGGTCTGAAAGCGGCTTTTCACGCTTACTTGGAGTACTCCAAAACTGCAGCTAAGAACTACACCTTGCCCGGACTCGACTATTCACATAGGCAGCTTTTCTTCATTTCATACGCACAGGTAACATAGTAAGCTAACCTTACCTAACCTAACCCTGAAATAAGTTCAGACACTACAAGACTCTAAAAATGGGGCTTGCTCGAGGTTAAAACTTTAATTAATTTATGCGAATTAGTAAATATGCTGGGCCCGCAGATACTTTAATAGTACACAACTGCCGACCCTGTACAAATCGCAAGTGCGCCCTACTGTCGAATTTGGCAGCCATATCTGAATAAATGCCATATCAAAATACCTGAAAAAAACCCTTGACTCTGTGCAGAAACGGGCGGTCCGTTTGATAGATTCCCCAATCTTAACAGACGGACTGCAATCTTTAGAGCACAGGCGTCAGGTAGGTATGTTGTCTTTGTTCTATCGGTATTACAATGGAAGATGCTCTGAGGAACTAGCGTCATTGATCCCTTCGGCACCGGTGCGTAGTCGGGATACACGCCAAACGAGCGCCCAACATTTGTACACGGTTGACATTTGTCACACGAGAACGGGTCGTTTCTACGATTCGTTCTTAAGTTCAACAGCTCGGCTGTGGAACAAACTGCCGGCCTCTGTGTTTCCTCCCTCCTACAACATGGGACTCTTCAAGACCCATGTTCACTCCTTCCTCTCCACAAAAAGACCCTCCACACAGCATCCCCAAAGATGACATAGGCCCTGAGGGAAATTTTTTTCTTCAGGGCCTCCTGTGTGGAGTTAATATAAAAAAAAAATTTAAAGCGGGAGTCCACGGTATATAAGTTTTTCATATTTAAGATTAATAAAAACAGTGGTTACTTTACCATAAAAATGTATAATGTAAATTTTACCACGAAAAGTTATTTTTTTCACTAACTAAGATAAGTTACAATGGTGTACAATTTTTTCTTAATTAATTTATAAGCTTTTACATATGAATAGTAATAATTAATAATAACAACCTTTGTATTTGTTAAGTTATTTTTTTGACTCGGTATAATTATTTCCCTCTATTAGTATTCTATTCAATGAGGAATACATATGGTAGTTAGTCCCAGAATTTATACATTGGAATAAATCCCGACATCTAGTATTACCATTGAAATACAAAAGCTTATCTGGACCATCGAATATATAATTTAGAATTTTATGTAGAAATAAAAAGTCAGTGAAAATCTTTCTGATCTTGTTGGACCTTAATATTAAAAAAAATATATTGATTGGAAATCAACATTATTCTGATTTATCCAATCCTCTGAGGACTAGTATTTCAGTATAATCAGTTAATTTTAGGTTTTCGGCGTTTAGTTTTGGTCTAGTCGTTAAGTACCGGTTATCACGAACTAAGCTTAGCCTAGTCGTCTTCTTAATGTTAAGAGGAAGCTACAAGCCAAAAATGTGTATATTCTTGGTAAACCTTCTCTCTCTCTGGTTTGAATCCTGGGATTGGTTTGCAGCAATTTCATCTAATCTCCTCTTCCATTCATCCCTGTCTTGTGCGGCTCTCTTGACTTCTGCATATGATGATCAGCGCACGTCCACCAGCAGGTCCTCCAGGTACTCTCGGCGTGGGCGTCCCCTAGAGTTGGTCCCCTCGGTCATACCCTCCATTATGACATGCAAGAGGCCTTCTTGTCGTATAACATGGCCGATCCATCTTGCACGCCTTTCGGACAAGGTCCTGAGCAGGTGCATTCCTCCTTCGATTCTTTGGAGAACCTCCTCATTTGTAATATGGTCTCTCCAGGAAATTCCTAACAATCTTCTATAGGACCACATCTCAAAAGCCTCTAGTCTCCGTTTATCTCTTTCGGATAGGCCTTATATTATATTATAGGTAATAGACATTAAAATCGCTTGACAAATGGAGTCCTAGAAACATTCGATTTCAAGCACAAAACTGGTTTTTATTTAATTTGTAAATAATTTTATAAGAGAGCAAAAAAAGTTAATCAAGTGAAACTGATTTTTTCCTTTACGTGTTCATACATTTCTATTAAATAATTTTTATTATTTTATTAGTTATATTTATATTTTTAATTGAGTGAATTACTATTTTATTTGTATTCTACTCAAGCGAATCGACAGGAAAACTTTCAATTTATCGAAAGCATATTTTTTGGTATTCATAATGTACACCAATTCGTTATAAAGATTAATCAAAATAGTGATTTAGCATTAATCTTCGCCTTAATGAGTTTTTCGTGGATTTGGGTATCATCCGCATCCGCCAGCAAGATCTGGAGAGACCACATCCCATGAACCTGGAAACCCCTACTAAGTCACCAAACTTATCTTGGAATGACTTATGGCAGAGGTGTTGGTTATCCAATGAATGGTTCCCTGGACGGCGGTACCCATACCCGCCTCCCAAATGAAATGGAAAATTTTGTTTAATTATAAAACCTCTTTCGGTAAACCTTATTTGTTGCAGATCTGGTGTGAAGCCAAAGAAAAGAAGGAACAAGTTGCCTTCCTAATAGAGTCGGATGAACACTCAATGGATAAATACAGAGTCATCGGTTCGCTTTCCAACTTTCCCGAGTTCTCCCAGGAGTTCAGCTGTCCACTGGGATCAAACATGAACCCAGTTAAGAAGTGTGGAGTTTGGTGAACACGCCCCAAATAATAGATACCTAAATAAAATAAAAATGTGGCTTTTGCAGTCCTCGTTTTGCCAAATATGTTACAATAAGAATAATAATTAAAAATATGTTTATTGTAAAATTCTGAAAAAAATTGTTTTAACACATGATTTGAGTTTATTGCGCTTTTCACTTGATACCATATTTTTTCACCCATATTCTTTCATACTTTCATACTTGTTTTCGTTATACATACTTGTCAGCGATACCATATGATAGCAACAATAGGCCACTTGCATCATATTTTTTAATTTTTTTTTCCGGTTAAGGAAAACATTCTGTATTATTATTATTTTTTTAATCGTATTTTTGAAACCCTGGGGATTTTTTGAAAATTTCAATCCGAAAAATCAGACCTTTTTTTATAAACCGGAAAGACGGGACATAATTTTATAGGTGAGAAAAAACAATGATTACATAGCCGAAAATCATTTAAAAAAAAAGAACATTTTCCACACGAGTGACACAGCAGAATAACGAGGCATACCAAAAATATTACATCTCATAAATATTTTTTTCCTTGATCCATCTTATTGATCATAAATCATTATAATGTACAACTTCTATATTAATAAATCCAATGTAATATACTTGTACTTGTAAATTATAATAATAATAAGAATATTATAAAATTTGATTTTGATAAAATCAGCACCATAACCATTATACCTCTAAAACACGTACCGACATCTAAATTGTACGGGGTTCTCTTCACATCTGTCAAAAATTCAAACCAAATGAAAAGTTCGCAGAGAAAAAACAATAAATCTAGTGAACGAATTCAAAAATTCGCCTGAAATCAAAGTGATGCCATATAAAAAAATTAAATCAGTGGGGAATTTTACAAAATTAATAGGAACATTTTCAGTAGACGGGACATTTTCATGTAGTGACGACACGAGCCCAAATAATGGATTTATTTATTTAAAAATAAAAATAAATGTACATTTCTACAAAATTTTACTAACATTTTCGTAATCTTAGTAAAAAGATCTATCCACACGATTTTTTCCAAGTCGTTATGAAATCCATGCAAGTGGCCTATTATATCGGTAAAAAATAACTTTTAAACTAAATGTAAGTTTATTTATTTTTCGGAATAACTTGAGGAACTATTGAGTAAAACCTCAAATTGTAATATTTAAATATTGAAGACAATGTTAGTGATTTCTAAACGAAAATCTGAAACAGAAAAATCAGAAAAGGAAACGGTCACATCTGGGACTCGAACCCAGGACCCTTGTCTTTCCGGGACAGTGCTCTACCAACTGAGATAGTTATATAAAGTTAGTTGATAGTTAGTTATATAAAGATAGTTGCCAATAAAAATGTGCGGTGAAAAAATGAACACAATGTTAGTAGTTCTTATTCGAAGTATGATACAGTTAAAAGTGACTGAGGGGAATAGGGTCCCATTAGCTCAGTTGGTAGAGCACTGTCTCGGAAAGACAAGGGTCCTGGGTTCGAGTCCCAGATGTGACCGTTTCCTTTTCTGATTTTTCTATTTCAGATTTTCGTTTATACACTAATATTGTCTTCAATATCTAAATGTAAGTGTTTATTTTCACTTTGGTCTAATTAAACTAAGGATAACCTAGATGCATTAAAAATAATTAGGGCACTAATGGGTTAATATTACATATGGGTTTGTTTGGCGATGGTTTTGTAGTTATGTCACTAGGAATATCCTGTGCCGAGACAACAATTATTAACTTTACAACTTTTTTATTTTAAGAATAAGTATCTTCATTTAACCGCTCAGGATAATTTGTTCACTTTTGGGAACAGCTCGTACGAGTCTCATAGAAGTTGTTGTATTCTACCGTCATGATCTAAACGGTGTTAGAAAGAGAAAACACCACGCTTTATATTTAAATCTAAAAGTTAACCACATATTTTTAATTATTATAACTACTTAGAAATAAGACTTACTCATGTACACATAATCATACAATGTTATAGACATAGACTTAAGATATTTTGATTCGGTGGATCCTGCAGACAAGCTGGCATGTGACAGCTTTGTTGGTCTACCTATTTTGTTAAATAAAAAAATATATATAATTTTTTTTTTTTTTTTTTTTTAAATATTAAAATGTTCACAAAAAAATGATTTTTTTTTTTTTTTTTTTTTTACTTATTATTTTTAACAAGATAACTAATGTTTAAAACACATTTGTTTAATAAAACGTGTCAACTTTTTTCTTTTATAATCAGTCATTGTAGTTAAGAAAAACATAAGGTTAGTCATTTTTAAACTTTTTTTCACGTTTGCATTAAAAAAAATATGTTGCTATTTCTAACAGGAAAACTTGAAAGCATATTTCATACATTTTTTAAGAAAAGGAAGGAGATTAAATTCTGGATAGTAAAACGTGTGAAGGGTCGGTAGGTATCTGGTTCAGGAGAGACAGACGTACCTATAAATCCATCCATCTCACTTCGGCGCAAAGCGATGGGTCGAGATATCCCAGCTGGAGAGATCAAAGCGTCTTTTTTAAACGGTCTCTCCCCATACCTCAGTCACACAACGTAGCAAGCATTTGGGTGACCTTTGGCAGAGGTGTTGGATACCCAATGGGGGCGGCGGTATCAATGCCATATTTCTACAAATAAGTGAATATTTCACTCGAACCATAATTATTCGCCTGAAACACTCATCCACATTGAAAAATCTCCTGATAAAAGATACATGACGCCAACGGGACTCGAACCCGTGTCCATGCCTTTCTCATATAAAATAAAGTTGGTTGTTTTCAGGTGAAAAAATATAACAAGCAGTAATTGTTGAATGAAACACTAGTATATATTGAATCATTTCGCGGGTAAGAGATAAGCCGCCATAGCTCAGTGGTCAGAGCTGTCGACCAGAAATCGAAGGGACACGGGTTCGAGTCCCGTTGGCGTCATGTATCTTTTATCAGGAGATTTTTCAATGTGGATTTATTTATTTATTTATTTATTTATTTATTATTTATTAACGCCGATTATAGCGGCTTTTACAAAAAAATATAAATATAAAATACATAAAAGAGAACAATAGAAATAGTTATTATAAATACAATACAACAATATATATATAAATATATAAACAATTCATATACAATAAATCCCGGATAAATTAATACTTTAAAACTATATTTGATTATAATCAATCTGAGAAGCGCTGACATACAGTTTTAATTAAGTAGTGTTTGTATGAGTTTAAGCTAGTAATGTTTATAGATTCATCCAAAACATATTTATTACCAAGTACATGTAGGCGATTCATTATGGAATTGAGTTCAGCGTTAGATCCTGTATTGTTGCAATGATAGGGTAATTTGAAACGAACTGATCGACTAGGTACATGGAAACATATTAACGAAAGAAGTTCAGGGGAGTTCAACAGGTTGGTAACGATTTTAAATAAATAAAATAGGTCAAAACAAATTCTTCTTTCTTTTAATGTATCGAGTCCCAATAATTGTAACAGAGAGGGGTAATTAATGTTTTCAACGAATATTCCCAGTTTAAAATTAATATAACGTAAAAATTTATTTTGGACTCGCTCAAGGGAATTCTCATGTACACTGTAGTAAGGACTCCAAATGGTGGTGTTAAATTCTAGTTGGCTTCTAACAAGTGAAGTGTAAAGTAATTTGACAGTTTTTAAATTTTTAAAATCCTTTGAAATCCGTAAGACAAATCCTAACATTTGCATTGCTTTACTGGTTATATTATTAATGTGTTTATTGAATGTTAATTTAGTGTCAAAGGTTATACCAAGGTCTCTTATTTCATCCACAGATAATAAGGTGTGATTATTGAGAAAGTAGGTGAACAAAAATGGGTTTTTTTTCTGTGGAATCTCATAAGTTGACATTTTTTTACATTAAGAGTTAATTTGTTTTTAAGACACCAATCGTAAAAGCTATTAATATTAGATTGAAGTGTTAGACAGTCCTCGATATTGTCAATAATTCTATATATCTTCATATCATCAGCGAACATTAGAATGAGAACACGGGTGAATATGTTTGTTACGTCGTTAATGAATAAATTAAAAAGTAAAGGACCAAGATGCGAACCCTGGGGTACGCCACTGGTAGCTTCGAACATGTAGGATAAGTGATCATTAATACAGACAGTTAACTGACGCCTATGTAGGTAACTCTTAAACCAAGATAAAAGGTTTCCATTAATGCCGAGTTTCAAAAGTTTATTAATGAGGATTTTATGACAGACCGTATCAAACGCCTTACTGAAGTCGGTATATATAGAATCAACTTGTTGTTTGTTGGCAAGTGCATTGGAAATAAAATTTTCATATAATGTTAGGTTAGTCAAAGTTGATCTGCCGGAGATAAAGCCGTGTTAACAAGTTGCGATACAAGAGTTTACAAAGAAGCTGATTTTCTTAAGAATCAATTTCTCAAAAAGTTTAGTTTTTTTAAAAGTTCAATTGCGCAAATAGACGATTGAATACAGATAGGCCGATAATTTTCAACAAAGGATTTATCACCACTATTAAATACAGGAGTTAGGTAGCTAAGTTTCCATATTTGTGGAAAGTGTCCTGTGGAGAGTGACTTGTTGAACAGTATATTAAGCGGAACAGATAAACTTTGGACACAATTCTTAAGTAAGATGGAAGGAATCTTATCAGGTCCCGAGCTCGTTTTGGGTTCAAGTGATTTAATACAGACTATAATGTCTTCAATATCAATGTGTATTTGCGATAAGTGTAAATTCATATCCGAATTGAAGTAAGGAATTAAGTCATCTGGAATATCAGGTTCATACACGTCCTTAAAGTAATCAGCAAACATGTTAACAATTTCATAAATTTTACTGGAGCTATTTTGTCTGTAACGTATATTACCAGAAATACCAGCATCATTGTTTTTCATTGATTTTGTGTATTTCCAAAAGCATTTTACATCATGAAGTATCGTGTTCTCAACGGAATTAATGTAATTTTTATAACATCTTTTTGTCATTTTTTTGCAATCTCTTCTAATATTGTTGAATGCCGTATAGTTGGGAATCGTTCTGTGTTCTTTATATTTTTTATGTGTTTCTTTTTTAATAACAATTAACTGAATTAATTCTTTGCTGAACCATATCGGATACTTTCGTACTTTATGATGAATTAGAGGAATTGTGTCGGAAATGATACTATTCAGTTGAGAGTAAAATAGTTCTACGCTATAGTTGAGATAACCTTCCTTGAGAACAGACCAATTTACTTTGTTAAGTGCATGATTAATGTCCTGGTAATTAGCATTAATGAAATTACGACTACAATTTTTAATTAGAGGGTCACACTCTATTGTAATAGATACTAGTATTGTAAGTGGAGGGTGGTGACTATCAATTGGGTCAAAGGATTCGGCTGACTCATAGACTTTTATACCCTCATCAGTAGAAAAAATTAAATCAAGTGTCCGATTACTACAATTCAGCACATTGTTACATTGAAATAGACCTAAATAGTTCGACATGTCTAAGATTTCTCTCTCGCACGCCGTTAATGGTAAGTAATCCAAATCATTAAATTTACAATTAGGTAGGTTATAATCACCGCAAATTATAATATTGTGATTAGGGTGGTTAGATTTGAGTAGCTCGACATCTTCACAGTGATTTTTATACATTATTATATTAGAATTTGGTGGAATATATACACATCCGATGATAGTTTTTTTGGATTTATCGTTTAACATTACAAAAATTTGCTCAACATCATTGTTTTTGTTTTTTAATAATTTCGATGAAATTTTTTTATTTACTGCTATCAGGACGCCTCCTCCTCTGGATGAGTGTTTCAGGCGAATAATTATTGCTTGTAAAATAATTGTTACCCTTTGTGCTATGCATAAAAAAAATCTTGTCTTAAAAACATTAGTTTACCAAAAAAATAATAATTAATATTTGACAAGTTCAAGTATTTCACCTAAAAATGTAGACAATTTGTCTCGACGCCATCTAGTGAGAGAGTTAGCACTTACAATGCCTTTCTCATATAAAATAAAGTTGGTTGTTTTCAGGTGAAAAATGTAACAAGCAGTAATTGTTGAATGAAACACTAGTATATATTGAATAGTTTCGCGGGTAAGAGATAAGCCGCCATAGCTCAGTGGTCAGAGCTGTCGACCGGAAATCGAAGGGACACGGGTTCGAGTCCCGTTGGCGTCATGTATCTTTTATCAGGAGATTTTTCAATGTGGATGAGTGTTTCAGGCGAATAATTATTGCTTGTAAAATAATTGTTACCCTTTGTGCTTTGCATAAAAAAATCTTGTCTTAAAAACATTAGTTTACCAAAAAAATAATAATTCACTCGAACCGTTTTTTTGTTTTGTTTTCATATGTGAACCTCACAAGAGGCCCAACCGCTCCCATCCAACTGGAGCCAGAGAAACTTATGGCATCCCCAATTGGGATATGTTGTGAGGCTGAAGGTATTGGGGAGGGGAAGGAGATGGGGATGGAGTATCTGGCTATTTAGATCTGGTCACCAAACACGACCGAATCCATTTCAAGCAACGATTCAATTCTGAATCGTCTTTCACCAGGGCCATACTGAGAGTATCTTCCAGTTCAACAACACCACTAAATCTTTCAATTTGCTGCCATTTTGGTCATACCAAAGCTGCATGCTGATCACCGCCGTGATGTTTTAAATGTAAAGAAAACCACCCAGCTGATCAATGGTCTTATTCCTCCACAACTAAATGTTTCAACTACTCGGGCTCTCATTCCGCCATCAACTCTTCTTGCCCAGATCAATCTCGCCAGAAAACTCACTGATGCACTCTTCCGCTGCAGCAGCTGGTCCAGTTTTCTCACCACCTACGATTTTTGCTGCAGAGTCTCCATCCTCTATCTTCGTCAAATGTCACAGCGGTGCTGCAAAGGTCTGGTATCTATCTATGAGAGGATATTGTGTCAGCGCTCTTTTAGCAGCAGACATATACCTGGACGGATGACGAACCTCGTGCTGGCACTGTTGGTGGACGCGGTGCACTCTCTCGCTGCAGCAGCTGGTCCAGTTTACTCACCACCTAGGATTCTTGCTGCAGATTCTCCATCTTCGTGTCACCTGTTTCTGTGCTTCATTTTATTAAACATAATTTCAATTTATTTTTGTAATATTTATATTTTTTTGTAATACCTTCTATGGCTTCTTAGAACTTGTCTTTTCTGTATGCTTCTAAACTATTCCCACATGTCAAAGAGTTCCAGCCGCTCCTATCGTCTGGACCAGTTATACTTTGGCATAATTTGGAAGGAAATGGGTTAGAGGAAGGTGGAAAAGTACCTGGCTATACCAAACACGGCTAAAGCCATGTCAGGCATCGTTAAGATTCTGAATGTGAGTTTTAACCACGATGATACTAAAAGTATTTACCATCAATTTATCAACCACATGTGGCAAATAGACGAGACATGTTAAATGAACAAATAAATAATTGTGAACGAATCTCGTATTATTAAAGCAAAATTTAGTTTCGCACGCCGGGATTTGAAACCGCGACTTCCGAATTTGTAGCCAAGCATACCTTAACCATGGAATCTATCAAAACGTATAAAATGATATAAAAAAGATAGCCGTCATGGAACGCCTGGCAGTTGTAAACATAGAAATATTTTATTATTGAGGCAGGTGAAAATGAAAGTAAACAGGTAGTTATATTTTTGAAAGTAAAACAATTATTTTTATTATTTATTTATTTATTTATTGCATCTCACTATACATTAAACATAAGTATTAGATGTGTTACCTGATGGGTAATTTGACAGTATATTGTAACAATATTTGAACCATAACTAATCATTAATCATTATTCAAAAGAAGAAGCAAAGTAGGTAATTAAGACAGCTAGGGTGACATTCAGTTTTTGGCAAATGGGACTTATATAAAATCTTATTATTTAAGAAAGGACAAGGATGAAAAAATATTAAGACAATCGTCTGTCAATACAAAAACCTTAATTAACTTTTTAAATTTAACTAAGGAATTGATAGACTTAATATGATTTGGAAGAATATTAAACATAAGTGGTGCCTGATATAAATAATTTCTTTGACCAAAATATGTTTTGGTGTGTACCGCCACAAAGTTCAATGTAGAGTTAATTCTAGTTGTCCCCATTTGTTGTGTTCTTTCAGCAAATTTAATATTGATAAAAAATCGACAAAGTATTTGAGTGATATATAGCTGTTTTATGCCCATAAAATTACATTCCTTATAAAGTAGGTTGGATGGATAACAGAATTTTTTTTTGTACATCACTTTAAGGATCAATTTTTGAGTAATATTTAGTGGTTCAACATTGGACTTTAGACATGATCCCCAGCATACTATGTCATAAGAAAGTCGAGATTGGACTAAGGCAAAATAGACAGTTTTTAATTTCTCTTTGTCCAATATGTGTCGAAGTTCTTTAAAAATAAATGTAAGTCTCCTAATATTCTTTGTTAACATATAGATATGATCATTACATCTTAAAAATTTATCAATCTTTACACCTAGATACATGATACAATCTACACTTTCCAAGGGGTGGCAATTACAATTTAGCAGACAATTATGTATAATTAGATTTTGAGTGTCAGAAGGCTGACTTTTTGATGATATACTAAATGTCACATATTTAATTTTTATTGTATTCAAAGTTAAGATGTAATTATTCAGCCAACTCTTTACTGCTCTTAATCCTAATTGTTATTAAGTAACATATTACAAATTAAAAATTCATCATCATTAATTTAAAAATATCCATTGCCAGTTTAGTGAGAATGGAAGAAATAATAACGCACAGAGTTTTGGCAGCCGTAAGGAAAGAGCCGACGAGAGGCATTTATGACAAGAGCGTCGTCTCGTCTTGTCACACATGCCAAGTTTAACCTCAAAATATTTTTCACATCGAAAAAATAAAAATTATAACTTTATATTGTTTTCAGGTATCCAATTCCTCTTCCTCGTTGATGGACATGGGGCTGGCGGGTAACTATATCGACCACGACCAGTTCAGAACACCAGAATATCAGACCTTCCTGAAATCGTTTGATCTTTTTAAGGAAAGGAAGGGGAGGAGGATCTGGGTAGAACCACTTGGGGTGATCTATGGCAGAGGTATTGGTCATCTAATAAATGGTTCCATGGGCGGCGGTACCCAATCCCTCCTCCCAAATGAAAATAACTGTGACTATAATAGTGTAAGTCTACAAGGGAAATTGGAGGAGGGGTTACGATTCTTAACATTGAGGAAATTAATAAAGAAGTCAGTTTGAGGATTATGATAAGAAGGTAGAATCGACAGTGACTTTGAATATGATAATAAGGTAGAATTAACAGTGACTTTGATTATTTTTTGATAGATTTGGACACTTATTTGAAAACGGAAATTTAAAAAGGAATTACAAGGATTTGAATTTTTGGTGCATCCATTAAGCCAGTGCTTCGCAACCTTTTCTCACCTAAGACACACTAAAATTCTTCATAGATTTCCGCGGCACACCAAAAGCTAAAATATATAGGTATTAAATTGATACACAAATTTTTAGTATTTTTTTTTATTTGAAAAGTATACATATATATTACATATATAACTATGACATATTTATTAATTATTATAAAATTATAATAAATTAATGTGATACCTGCTTGTTTGAATGAACACATAAGTTTTATATTCGGCTCGATTTTTGACAGCACGACTTTTAAGCATGACCGCGTATCATTTTTAATTAATACAAACGTTGAAAAACTTTTCTCACATAAATATGTCGTTGAAAATGGAAGTATTGTTAAGATTGCTTTGTCGAAAATGCGAGTATATTCTTATAAGATAACGTAAATCCAGAAAACATCTAATGGACTTCGGAGAAGTGAAGTTTTAAAGTCATGTAATTATATATAAATCTGTAAATTCTTCTTGAATTATATAGAGGCAGTGCTTCCGTAAAATTTATTGCATTAGTTGCAAAGGATTTCGAATCCCATCGTATTGTTCCGTATTAATGGAATAAAAATACAGATTAAATTTGTGCTGAAGCTTACTTAAATGTTGTTGGACCAGATCCACAATTAATTGTTTGTTTTTTATTGTACTTTGGTTTGTCTTTTGGTACATTTCCAAACATCCTTTTTGCAACTCTTTCTGGCAAAGTTCGAGTTTTTTTTCAACCCTTGTAATTTGTCGGAGCTCGTCAATATATTCTCATTTGGACCTTTTTTTATTAAGTTCATTCAAATGCTGGAATATATCAGCCATGTATACAAGTTTAATCAATCAGTATTCATCATCGAGGCGCTGATATAATTTGTGCATATATAGATTTAAAAGAAACTCACGCACCTCATGACGAAGCTCAAACAATCTAGCCAAAACTTTGCCTCGGGATAGACAACGAATTTCAATATAAAACTATAAGGATTCATATAAAGCTCCCATTTCAGCACAGAATATTCCAAAGAGTCTATACTACATTTTGAAAAATAGACAATATTATGAAAAATAATTTGTCATTGTGTATTAAATACATAATGAAATATTGTAAAATGTCAAATACATTGAATTTGACCGCGGCACACCTGTATCCGGCTTACGGCACACCGGTTTCGGAGCACTGCATTAAGCCATTGAATAAAAGTACCAAATCGCTCATGGTTCTTCTGCAAGTCGGTTAAATCTATAAATTTAATTAATTTAACTCAATTAAACTGATCAATGGGTATGAATAGTTTGAAAATAACGCGGAATAAGTCCTCAAACCTGAGGTGATTTGAATAAGTGATATTTTAGGATGGTTTGTTTCACAAATTTTGAACAAATCATCGAATTTCAACGTTCATTTTCGGGTTCTGTGATAGTCCTGTTCAAGTTCTGTTACTATATCATTATAGGCTAGTTGTTTGACAAAACTGAAATAATAACAGAACTTGAATAAAACTTTCTGTTCTTTCAATTCAATTCTGTGAAACAAATCCGTAAGTCCGGAATTCTAATGTTGAATAAGTCATTAAACCTAGTTTTTCTGGATGATATTTTAAAAGTTTTTAAGTTTGAGTAAGTCAAGACAGTCGATAACGTTGTTGCAGATTTTATACAGGTTCATGAGGTCAAGGTATGTTCGCGTGTTAGAGACAGAATGGAGACCTTTCATTTAGGTACCTATTAGTTGGGGCGTGTTCACCAAACTCCACACTTCTTGACTGGGTTCATGTTTGATCCCAGTGGACAGCTGAACTCCTGGGAGAACTCAGGAAAGTTGGAAAGGGATCCGATGACTCTGTATTTATTTAAGGAGTGTTTATCTGACTCTATCAGGTAGGCCGCTTGTTCCTTCTTCTGCTTGGCTTCACACCAGATCTGCAACAAATAGGTTTACCGAAAGATGTTTTATAAATAGAAAAGAGTTTCAATTCCAATTTGGATGGCGGGTATGGGTACCGCCATTTGGGGAACCATTCATTCGATAACCAACACCTCTGCCATAAGTCACCTCAAAAGAGTGGTTATGTGACATAGAAGGGATGTCCGGGTTCATGAGGTGAGTTCTGTCCAGATCTTGGCGGCGAATTAAAAACCCCATTTACATTAAAAGAGACAACGGAACTAAAATTAGTTTTTGGTAAGTGGTGCTCGACGGCTATGCCAAAACTGAATGCCGAAAACCTTTTAAAATAAACTGATTGCACTGAAATACTAGCCTTCAGAGGATTGGAGCACACAACTCGATATCGCATCTAGATACATGAACATACATTCATTTCACCATATTCTTCAAATACATGTCTGCTCTGATGATGGAAGCTGTAACGCTGTTCGAAATTTTGGCTAAAGAAGCAGGTAGTGCAACAGGGCATAATACCCCAAAAATCAATCAAGATAATTTTGTTATTAAATCGATATCCTAAATATTTTTTATAATCAGGTCAAACAAAGACAGAAGGATTTTCACTGACTTGAAAAAATTAATCTTTCTAAAAAAAATTCTAAACGATTTATTTTATAGTCCAGAATTGCTTGCATCAACAAGCTTTCGGATTACACTATGTAATACTAGAAGTCGGGATTTGTTTCAATGCATAAATTCTGGTACTAACTACCATATTATGCTTTCCTCATCATTGTCCAGAATAAATAATGAAGGGAAATAATTATACCAAGTCTGTGGTCATCGATATTGTTAACCTAACAAATACAAACATTGTTACTGAGTCAATTCAGTTATATCATCATCATCATCACTTTTGGCTCTACAACCCCTGGTGGGTCTTGGCCTCCTCAAGAGTCTTCCTCCACTCATCTCGGTCCCGCGCCAGCTCTCTCCAGTTTCGAAGCTCCAAGGCAGACAAATCTTTGAGGACGTTGTCGCTCCATCTTAACCTTGGCCTTCCCAGGCTCCTTCTCCCTATCGGTCTTGAGCTCAGCAGGGACTTTGGTTCTTGATGCTCGGTCATTCTCTCCACATGACCTAGCCACCGAACTCTTCCCAGTTTTATGAACTTTGTGACGTTTAGAGTCACAGAGTCTTAAACAGAGTATAGAGCTCATTGTTATCACAATTCAGTTATATACTCTACAATTTTTACTATTGATCTATAAAATACGTCTAAAAAGTGCGTTAATAAATAAATAAATAAATACAAAATTAGAAAGTGTATATCAGAAAAGTTAGAGCGAAAAACCCCGAAGTTCCTTTTATAGTAAAACGTACTCAAACTATTTTGATGGTAAACTGTGAGCTTAGAGCAAACCCCTTCTAATAGTCTCGTGGCGTTTTAACTTATTTCAGGGTTAGGTTAGGTTAACTCAATATGTTACCTGTCCATACGAAATGAAGAAAAGCTGCCTGTGTGTATAGTCGAGTCCGGGCAAGGTGTAGTTCTTAGCCGCAGTTTTGGAGTACTCCAAGTAAGCGTGGAAAGCCGCTTTCAGACCGCCATTGTCCGCTATATTCTCATCTGAAACATCAATATTGTTGATTAAACTTTATAAAGTGACATAATATCTCCGTTACGTACCAACATTTTCAATTTTCATCAATCTTCACTGTTTGCCTGATGATTCTGTTTATTGGGAACTTACTTGGTTTTTGGAAAATAATGTTTTTGTAAATTGTACCTTACCAGAAAATGGGATTAAAAATTCATAATAGTACTATATAATCTACCATTAAAGTAGTTTCTTCAGAAATATTCATACTCATATTCAGAAAAGTTTTTTTTCTCTCTCATGTTATGAAGTTTTATTATATTTTCCATAAAGCTAAATAGGTGTTTTTCATAATAAAAAAACTCCCTTTCAAACGATCTTCTTCATCTGTTTGAACGCTTACTTACATGAAAAAAAGCATAGCATTTCTTAAATCTTACCAATTGTATTTCCCCCATCTAGTTGAAGTCCTTCCTCGGAGTAGTTGGAGTACTGGTCTCTGATGCAGGCAGTCTTCAGGTCAAACAGGTGGACGCTGTCGTTCATCCACCAGTTGTTCAAGTTGCCAAATCTGCCACCCGAAAAGAAAAGAAAATAAATGAAGATGCTTAAAGTGAATACAAAAAAAAACAAAATGCAGTGAAAGCAACATTAAAATTGATAATGAATGTACTCAATCAAAGGATACACAATATTTATGATAAAAAGCCAGCGGCCCAGACGGAATAACTGCCTTTAAAAGGTGTTCGGCAGAATTAACTTCGGTGTTCTCAAAAATTATTTAAGCTCTCAATCAAAAGTGGAAAAGTGACGCATTTTTGGAAAAAAGCACTCGTTCACCCAATCCTTAAGAAAAGAGACCTCTCCGATTCTTCTAATTACCGCCCCATAGCCACTTTTATATTCAAAGGTATTGGAAAGGGTGGTTAGTAACAAGTTGCTCATATACCTCGAGAATAACAACATCATAAGCGATCGGCAATATGGATTTCAACGAAACCAATCATGCGGTGATCTGCTCGGATATGTGGCGAATATTTGGGGCCGTACTTGGAAAGTTTTGGAGAAACTCAACCCGTCAGATTGGATATCTTCAAATCCTCTAACAGGGTCCGGCACCGGGCGCTTATCAGGAAATTACCATCGTGTGGGATCCATTCAATCCTGCAAAGTTAAATTGCGGACTTTCTCAATGGGAGGGCAATTCAAACCGAAGGTTTTTCTTTCTCTCCGCACCTAATCAATTCGGAAGTGCCACAAGGATCTGTGCTGTCACCAACACTGTTTTTGTTAGACATCAATTACCTCGTTGAATGTGCATGAATTAATTGCTATGTTGACGACGGCATCGTTCACGAGCATTATCTTTTTGACAAGCCCCATCAAAACTTATGATATAACTGCTCGGGAGGTTTTGAGACAAGTAGTTGACCACCACATCGAGAAGTTTTGTGCCTAGGGTAAGGCCAACCTGTTCAGTTTTACTGTCTCAAAAACCCAAGCATGTCTAATTTTGGCAAAAGGGTAGATCATTTAAGAAGTGCAATTCAATGGAAACAGCCTCCCTAATAAAGACTCCATTGAAATTCTTGAATTAAGTATATCATACCAGCTCAAGTATAGAAGTATAGGCATGTATGCATCCTGGCTAATCCGAGTAAATATGGCTTGGTAAATAGGGCTAGCATATTCTTTAATAGTAACCAGCTGCTTACCCTAAACAAATCTCAAGTTCGCCCAATAATGAAATATATTTATAATTATTTAGGTAAAAACACTATATATTTATAATTGCTTTATTATTATTCACACTGCTAAAATTTGTATCATATGTAAATGAAATCCTCAGCACGGGAGATATCAGTGAGGATATCATTATATTAGTAGTCGTGAACATACATCAAAACCTTATTACTGCCTTGACTTGACATCATCTCTATAGTATTTGTGCTCTATTTTTGTCATGGCTGATGTCATAGCATCTTTTATTGTAAGATTTCTCCTAGTGTTAACTTCGTGTAATATGTAATGTGACGTAATTGGACTTGATCCGTTAGATTTTCAAATTGTTTGTGAATTCCAGACGTACTGTGTAAGCTTGAACGCTATAGAACTACGGACAAGTACGCACAAGGCGTCAGGAATACATTCCAATTACAGTATAACAACAGCCTCCCTTGGCGATGCAGCGCCTCGTAGATGTTTGCAGAGGGAAGGGTGCATGGGTTCGCTGCTTATGAGGGAAGGCATGCACCGCAGAGTAGCTGGGTTGAGGCAGCGCTATCAGTAGTGGGAAACATTTTCATCCAGTTCATCGCCCAGTGGCATCGCCCCTTCACCATACATTTAGAATTTTCCAACGGTCACCGTAATACTAGTGTTAAATACGTTGAAAATTTATATCCAATATTCAATTTTATATCGCGTAATTAATACATTGACGCGTAGACGAGGTATGGCACTCACCGGTCTGTTCAGCTGAATTACACAAAAATTATTATAAAGCCAAGGTTTTAAAGGGTTGGCGGAAGCAAATTATGATGGTTGCTGTCTCTCGCGTTATTGTGGTAAAAATGTGATGTCCTCACCTATCGAACTTTCTTCCCTGTTCATCAAAGGCATGCGTCAGTTCGTGACCCATCACCGAGCCAATGGCTCCGTAGTTAATGCTCTTTGGGTTCTTGCGATGGTAGTAGGGGAACTGCAGGATGCCAGCGGGGAAGCATATCTGGTTTTTGGTGAGATCATACTCAGCGTTCGCGGTGGAGGGAGCCGTGGCTGGAGAAAAGAAAGTGTTTAATTCACATAATTCATACAAGGATTTGCTCGGCGGATTTTTCTTCCGAGTACGTTCGGTGAGCGAATTCACACACGGATTTCCTAGGTGGATTTACTCGGACATTCTAGCGTTAAGCATCTCATTTGAGGTCTCATGCTTATCGACTGCAAATGAGGTCATGTTTGGCGAGCCAATCCGTTTCGTACCTTTGAGCACGGATTGGCTCGTGACGGACAACTGATTGCTGGACCGAGCCGATCTCTCCGTCGCAGGAATATTTGGATGGATCCGTGTGTGAATTATGCGCAAAATCTTATACTAGCAGAATAAATAGAGGGTGATATCGTATTACATTATTAGGTTCTGTACACAAGCGAAGATTCGTAAAAAATTCAAGGAATATTATCATTAAAGGATGTGTGAAGCTGAAATTATTTGCCTCAGGATCATTCGCTTATCCCGATAAAATTTATGTATGATGATTAGATAGATAGTCGAGTTGGTTGAGGCGTTGCCCAGTAAGACAGAGATCGTGGGTTCGATTTCCAGTTGAGACCGTTACTTTTTCATATTTTTGTATTTTCTTCTGTTTCATATTTTCTTAAGATTTAATATGAATTAAAATTGGAAGATGCAGAATACAGAGAATATAAGTAGGTATTGTTGCGACGAAAAAATGGCAAACAATTAACATGACATTAAATCAAACTGAATTAATCAACAAGATGTAACATACTCCATTCCGTTCTGTTGATAGGTTCGTCCAGTTTTTTCAGGATCTTCTTCATTTCATACAACTGGACCTCTATATAATTCTGGAAGTATTCATTTGGTTTCACTTCAAGTTCAAAGTACTTCTGGTCCAACTCCGCTGCGTTCAGGATGTAGTCGGGGTAACCTGAAAAAAATTATGTTTTGCAAAATCCAAATGCTACGCGAGGACCCAATTGAGTATGAACCATCGTCTTCTTTATCTGGTGCCCTCTCAATAATAGAGGTTGGCTGTCATCAGGGCAATCTTTACCCTACAAGATGCAGCCCGAAACAACTCCGTCTAAATCATCATCATAGAATAAAGAAGTTAAATGTGGGCGTATTTCATGTTCCAAAAGTCTGACAATCACCAAGACTGAAGGCACCGAACATTATATAAATAAGAAAAGAAACTATAAATTACAACTGCGCGAGAATGGTTTGCCTTGAATTGAGCTAGGAGATGAGTCAACTCGAATTTTATGTTGCATATTCAGAACAAGAGACTGGTTTTAATTCAAAAGCTGTTCAGAATAGAGTCCACAAGCCCAGATATGTTAATAGATGGTTATATGAGGAATAAACAAGAAATTTCTCTTCGAATTTACAAATGGTACAACTCGAACTTTCAACTTCGGAACATGAGAACGCCTTCCTCGAAATGCGTCGGCAGATAAATCCACAGCTATAATTGTATCGTTACATTCAGAACACTAAACTGGTTTTAACTTAAGAGTTAATCTGTATGCGAGTCCATTGCTATAATCACGATTACAATTAAAACACGAAAATGGTTTTCCTCAGATTTTTGCAGTAGACTCTGCAAATTGAATTTTATAACTGCACTGGAAACACGAGAATGGTATCCTTCGAAATGCGTCAGCAGATAAATCTACAACTGGATTTTTATCTGCGCATTTTGAATACAATACTAGTTTGACATTATATCTGACATACCATGATCGCGATCTTAGTGTAAGTTTTTAGCGGTGCTTCCAGAAAATCTCACCAAAAGTGCTCGCTGGCCGCTGTTTTTCCACTACTGTCGTAGAACTTTGACCCACGTGGGTTAACGTAATTGACACATTCTTTAAATATATTTTTTATTTTTTATTAATTTGATCAACAATTATTCAAAGAAGTGATACAAAAAACTTTCTCTCTTCAGTGAAATGGTCACTTTCGCTACATTATTTAACACTTTCGACTCGTGTCGCCTAATCCGAGATTGTCCACCATTAAAGAAGAAAAATAATAGAATACCAATTAATTGGCTGATGGCGTCCTGTTTTAGTACCGCCTGGTCCCTGGTTTCCTTATCCAACCAGCTGAGGGTCTGTAAGTTCTTCTTGAAGGCCCCACGAATATTCTCAATCATTTTCACAGCCTCCAACCTTGACTTTTTGCTGAATATCTCACGCACAAACATGGCACTCGTCGCAAAACCTAAAACCAAAAAAATTATATTGTAATTTAAAACATATCCTTAGCTCGGTTACTATACATCGGGCAAGATTGAAAAATTATTCGGAAGGAAGGAGATTTTTAGCCATCAGAACTCAGTGGAAGAGAACGGCATATAAGAGGTAACCAAGGAGGGATCCTTTAAAATTTTGCAGTCTCTCTATAAAGTTTTCGTAGTTCAAAACAAAAATGAAAAGATCAACTAACGACTGACGTTGCAATACAAATATACTGTTATTGTCTTACAAATTTCAGATAAAGTGTGGCAGTTAAAAAACACTTTAATGTTTTCAGCAAATTAATTACGTTGTTCAACGAAAGATATAAAAATATATATTAATATTAACTAAACAAACGATAGGACGCGGCAGCGAATTCGTTTTTACTAATACAACCTCATTTTTTTTTTTTTTTTTAAGTTTCCTTTGTAGAACTCCATCATATTTTTTTAATTTCTTTTATAGACTCGATAATATTATTATTCAATTTATAAAAAACAGTATATTTATAAACAAGTTCTGCTGTGTAATTATTATTACGTGTGACAGCTGTTTCGCCTTCTGAAGGCATTATCAAAGTGTTGCACTTACAGACGATGTATTTATTTCACTAGATAGGTGTTTGTGATAAAAAGATTTCATTGCTTTTATTTTTAATTATCTACTGATTTCCCTTACTAATTTCTGAGTAAAATGACTGCAATTGGTTATTATACCCTTTTAAAAGTTTCCCTAATTAGTGTGTTGTTTAAGTTTGACTAAAGGTTATTATTCTAATCATTACGTAATTCCTAAATGACGACTAATGGGTTTGCTTTCGGAATTGGCTTAAGAATATCTAAAAGCGGGGAGCGAATTATATTTGTTTGTTCATTTATCAAGATAGCTTTTGGTTTGTTAGAATTTTTATTTATTTCCAACTGCTCTAAAATATTGAGTTTGCGCCCTTTATTTTGTTTACGTAAAGGTGTTCGTGTACCTATTATTATCACAGATCGAATGATTATTATCTACGAGATGTTTGGCGAATTGTGACTGTATTTTATTATTAGTTTTAAACGATCGCATATGTTCTTTAAATCTGGTATCAAAATAACTTTGTCCCGTATGTTTTTACTAATCCTCTCAAATTAATTAAGTCAGTTCCGTGCCACAAGAGAGCAACGATTTAAATAGAGCAACAATCTTTAATAGAGCAACAATCTTTAATAGAGCAACAATCTTTAATAGATCAACAATATTTAATAATGGTACAATCTTTAATAGAACCACAATCTTTAATAGATCAACAATATTTAATAGTGTTACAATCTTTAATATAGCAACAATCTTTAATAGAGCAACAATTTTTAGAATATCACCGCTTTAAAAAACGCCTGCCATACCAGGAAGTAGCCACGTATAAAACGTGATGTACCCACCCATGGCGTCATCGGTATTCGAGGCGCACTCGAGCAGCAACGCTTCGTCGCCTTCGGAGTCAGTGATCGCCTCGCCGCTCTCGGAGTCAGTCGTCGCCTCGCCGTTCTCGGAGTCAATCATCACTTCACCGCCCTCGGAGTCTGTCATTTCCTCGTCGTTCTCGGAGTCAGTCGCTGTCCCTTCGCTCTCGTAGTCAATCATCGCTTCTCCGTCCTCAGAGTCAGTCATCGTTTCGTCGCTCTCGGAGCCAGTCACTGCCTCTTGGAACGCATTATCTACATCTCTGAAGTCCTTGCTAAGGTAGGAAGGTAACGACTTGACCGCCTGCCATATCAGATAGTTGTTCAGGGTACTAGAAGCATAGAATTGATGCATCAGAATTTGCCAACTTGAGCGTGAGTTGCCTCTGAGTAAAATTGACCCTCGCGCACAGATCACTCAAGTGTGATGGTAACAGCCCGCTCAGTGCCTTATACACGATAAGGTAAATATTTTTTTAAGCCCAGAACAATGATGTCGATGTTCAACTGCATTACAAGATAAAAATAGAATAAGCATTTGTTGTTTGGGCCCCATATCTGCGAAAATATGTAGAATTACTAGAACACATTTAAAAAAGTTTCTAAGGTAACTTTGTATTAGAATGCATGGTGAGTACCCGTGATTCATCCATCACATGGATTTGCTTTCTGAGACGCGCTTTAAGTCTCCAGTCCATGAAGAAAGGAGCCCTTACAATAACTGCATTAAAAATATGCTATTTCATTAACACCCACTGGAATGCCTTCAATTGTTCCTACAGAACAAATACCGCCCGGTTCGACACCACGACCTACTGTATACACGTGGCAGAATCGACGTGCTTACCAAACACAGCCTGACGAGAGGTATAGTGCTGCTAATTGACATCTCTAGGTATCTTGACATTTTCCACATTGGCCTTGAAGGCTTCTGTAAAATTTACTATTATTTCAAATATTTATTTTTAAGTAATATAAATTGTTACATGTGTATCTGTAAACAAAACGTGGTAGATAGACAATTACTCACTTTCTACCGTTTTCTGTTTTCGCGTACTCGTTTACCAGGATGTTTAATTTCACCAAGTAATCTTTGCCATAAACCACAACTCTCTCTTTAATGGTGATCTTCCTCGACACCATTCTGAACACATTGTTGAAGTAGTCCTGCCAATTGATGAAAGGGCTCAACTCTTGCAACTCTTTAAAGGACATGGCATGGTACTGCTCCTCTATATCATGCCTGTTCTCGCTAGGGGTTGTGATGTTCGCCAGATCCGTCTCAAACTCTATGACGTCGAGCATCTGTGTTCTGGCGTCAGTTTCGTTAGCTCCAAGAAGCACGGAGGTCTTTGTCATGAATTTGAGATAGGCGTCTAATATTTTTTTGTTCTCTGATTTGTTTAAATAATTGTTGCGAGTTGGCATCTCAAAAACTGCTTCGGCGATCTGAAATTAATTAATGAAAATACATATAGTTACGATTCAGATTTTCAATTTGGGAGGCGGGTATGGGTATCGGCGCTCCGGGAACCATTTATACAACCAAAATCTCTGCCATAGATCACCCTAAGTGGTCACTGCATTTGATGACTTAGCATGGGTGCCTGAGTTTATGGACTGATGTTCGTCAAGGTCTTGGCGGCAGATGCGTTTGTACACCTGCTGCTTGGAGGTCCGGATCGGGAGAGATGATTGAAGGAGACATTTTGTTTTTTTTATTCAGATTCACGACCGTAGGAGGGATGGATTCATACATCCGTCACATCTGGACATATTGACCCTTAGACTCCTACCGACCCTTCAAACATTTTCCTTCCCAAAACTTTCTCTCCTTCCTTTTCCTAAAAAGACCCTCCACACGGAATCCTTTATAGTGGAGCTAATTTAAATAGCTGTAAATATATATAGTTAATGTAAACAATATATTTACGTAATCTGGATGCCGTACGAAAGATCACATTTGGACCCTGGTCCAATTTGCTCAAATGAGATTTTAGTGAGAAGTTGCAAGAGTAAAAATCTATGCATATATTTATTTAGAGTTAATTGCACAAGTGCCATTTACATACATGATAGTTACTGACAGTCATAGTACACAAATAATACAAAATGTAGAAAGATGAAAGAAATGAAAAATTATCAGATTAATTTAATATAAGTAAAAAAAAAAGAAAAAATAATATACGTTAAGGCGCAGTAAATTAAACTAACGAAGAAAAAAAAACAGAAACAAACAAAAACTTTTGCGGGTATAAAAGACAGAAAAATGTCAGTAACGTAAATGATTTATAGGATAAATAATAAACGTCCCAGGTGCGAACCTTGGGGGACATCGCTGGTAGCAAAACATTCATGACAGTAGTGATTGATCTGCTATTAAGTTAGGAAATCTAATGAGTAATTTGATGATCCGAGATGTGCTTGACACTTGGATACGTACTGAATATGCTAAAAACTAGACATCCTCTATACAGAGTTCAATTTCAAAGGAAGACGTCTATGCAAAGCAAGCAAAGTTGGGAAAAAAACTCCAAAGATTTGCCAATGTCATCGTTTATCCCATATTTGTAGGTCTAATAAATAATAAAAAAGGCGAAAACCGGATACCTAAATTTAGGCAGCGATGGCTCAAGTGTAGAGTGATGTGACTTAAATATGGGTAGCCATCGTTCGACTTGTTATTATACTTACAGAAATGACGTTCTTCGTTGAATTTCGTGGATCTTGTATAACAGACCAGGTAAAGAATACATCTGTGGGGTATCTGGAAAATAAGAAAAAAATTTATTACTATGCAAAGCATTTTAGGGAAAAGAACTAAAATAATAATAATAATAATAGTAACTAAAGCATTGAAACCTTGCCAGTATTCATGAAAAATCCCAGATTAGGTGAATTTGGACACGAGCTCGGAGTGTCAGCAGCAAAAACTATACAGAAACCTATCGGCAAAAACAGAAGAAGAATTTTTGAAGATATAACTTGGGAGGCAGGCTTGGGTACCGCCGCTCTGGGAACCATTTATGTGATAACCAACACCCGTGCCATGGTTCCTACGTTAGGTGATTTAGCAGAGGTGCACGAGTTCATCTGGTAACGTTTGTTCAGGTCTTGACGGTGGATGCGCTTGCTCACCAGCTGCATGGTTGGCCAGATCAGGAGAGGCTGGTTTAGGGAGACCCTTTGACCTCTCCAACTGGTCTCTCCGACTCATCGCAGCTGGAGAGATAGATTCATATGTACGTCACTCCTGGACACACTGATCCTGAGGTTTCTTTCCATCCCTCACACCTTTTTCCTTTTCAAAATTTCCTCTTCTCCATTTCCTTAAAAAAGACTTTTTTTCCTAAAAAACACTTTGTATTTAACCACGAATATTTATTATTTTACACATCGACCGGTTTCGCTTCAACCCACCTTCATCAGGATATAATAATAACTGTTATTATAACCAGTTATTATTATATCCTGATGAAGCTTCGTGGTTAAATACAGTTTGTTTGTTTGTTTTCAAGTGTTTGTTTTATTTTTAAAAATATAATGTCTAACCACAAAGTAATTGCTGCTTATGAAAAAAAAAGATTTTAATTTACATTAAATTAAAAAAAAGTGCTCTTGTTGTTCGTTTTTGTGGTTATGTTCAATTCTGTGGTTACAGTTATGTTCAATTATGTGGTTATTTTCAATTATGTGGTTATGTTCAATTATGTGGTTATTTTCAATTCTGTGGTTATGTTGATAAGTAGCTTCCTACCTTTCCATTAGTTTCTGAAGGGTCGTCTCCAGGTTGAATTTATGTGGTTGAAATCCACTGGCAGAGATATTCCAGCCTCCGACATTGCTTATCAACTTCTTCAGGGGGGTGCCACCGAGAGTTTCGATCGTATCTACGTCAAGACACGCGTCGTAGTAAATACGCGCTTTCTGTTCTGCTTTAGATTCTTCTTTTTCAATGTTGATTTTTTCTGTAATGAATTGATATAAATTGATGGTTTTGGACACTTATATGGACTGCAATTTAGGAATTGTACTAAAAATTATGGTCTGAAGTGGAATGGATGACGATTCAGCTTGGCAATATGCTCTGTTTGGTGAAATGAATTAATTTGTGATGGAATGCATTCTGCGATAGAACGTAAAGTTAAAACCAGTCCGTCTATGGAATCATTGGCATTCTGGAAATATTCAAAAACTTACGAGGAGGAACCACTAATCGAGAGCCCTATCGATGAGATGAAGTTCGACGAAAAGGTGTCAAATCATATCATAAACGACTAAAATACGGCTTTTAATGCACTCCGGAAGATTATCTCAAGAGAGTTCTAAATAGAGCTAAGAGCAACCACGACCAGAAAATTGCGAAAAAGCTGGCTGACTGCCTCTTTGGTAGCCGTGCTTTCTAGTCACTCGCTAGCTCGATCGGAAGAAATTTCTGCAGAACCACTTTCCCACCTCTGACCAAGCCTGATGGTCGGTTGGCTAACTCGGCCAGCGAGAAAGCTGAATTATTAGGCAAAATTTTCGCGGAAATCTCAACTCTTCAAGATAACGGAGAGACTCCCCCTTCCATTCCGCACTGCGGTTTTCAAATGGAGGAACCGAAGATCCGAAACAGAGAGGTTCTTCGAGTCTTGAACGAGCTGAAAGTCGACAAAGCCAGTGGGCCGGACGGAATACCTGCCTTGGTCCTCAAGAAGTGTTCTGCAGAAATAACTCCAGTGCTCGCGAAATTATTTAGGCTCTCTCTCAAAGGTGGAAAGGTGCCAGATCTTTGGAAAAAGGCAATCGTCCACCCAATCCCAAAAAAGGGGGACCGCTCCGACCCTTCTAACTACCGCCCCATAGCCATCACTTCCATACTCTCGAAGGTATTAGAAAGGGTGGTTAACAACAAATTGCTCACATATCTCGAGAATAACAATATCCTAAGCGATCAGCAATATAGATTTCGTCGAAACCGATCGTGTGGCGATCTACTCGGATATGTGACGCATATTTGGGGGCGGTACATGGAGCGTTTTGGTGAAACTCAAACCGTTGGGTTGGATATCTCCAAAGCCTTTGACAGAGTCTGGCACCGGGCGCTTATCGGGAAGTTACCATCGTATGGGATCCACCCAACCCTGCATAGTTGGATTGCGGACTTTCTGAGGGGAAGAACAATTAAAACCGTGGTTGACGGCTTTTCTTCCTCACCGCACCAAATCAATGCGGGGGTGCCACAAGGATCTGTGCTGTCTCTGACGCTGTTTTTATTGCACATCAACGATCTCGTTGAATGTGCACCAATTCACTGCTACGCTGATGACAGCACCGTTCACGAGGGTTATCTTTTTGACATGCCCCCTTCCACCTATGATGTCCGAACAGTTCGGGAAGTTTTGAAGCAAAAAATTGACCACCACCTCGAGATGGTTCGTGCCTGGGGTAAGGCCAACTTGGTCAGTTTCAACGTCACAAAAACCCAAGCGTGTCTGATTTCGGCAAAGAGGGAGATCAATGACTGTATGGTGCAATTTGATGGGAGCACTCTCCCCAATAAAGACTCCATTGAAATGCTTGGAGTTACTATATCAGACCGGCTAAAGTATCGGGGATCCATAGAAGCCCGAGTAAATCAGGCCTTCAAGAAGTTGGGCGTCTTGTACAGCGCTAGGAGATTCTTCAACAGTGACCAGCTGGTGACCCTGTAATAGTCTCAAGTCCGCCCAACTATTGCATTTGGGAGCTTTGGGCTGGTGCCCCAAAATACTTAATAAACCTGCTTGAATCTGTGCAAAGGAGAGCGATCCGTCTGATTGACAATCCATTGTTAACAGACCGATTGCCTTCTCTAATGCATAGACGCAATGAAGGCATACTGTGTCTGTTCTATAGGTATTTCAATGGAGCCTGCTCCGAGGAGCTAGCAACATTGATTCCTGATGCACCGGTGCACGTGCGCAAAACTCGACGGACACGAGCTGAACACCCGTTCACGGTTGACGTTGGCTTCATAAGAACGGGCCGTTTTTACGACTCGTTTTTGTGTAAGTCGGCTCGTATGTGGAATGAGCTACCGGCATCTGTTTTTCCTCCCTCCTATAATCCGAGCCTCTTCAAGGCCCGCATTAACAAATCCCTTCCTACAGCCCCTACCTTACTCCGCCTCACAACGCCGCCCAACCGGGTGGTGACATAGTTCCCCTGTCTGTACACTGCATAGGCAGGGACGCTCTTGTGAGGTGTCACATAAAAAAAATATATATAAATAAAAAAAATTTAAATGCTGACATGATAAGATGGTAGAATATTAAAATCAACCGGAAATCATCCAGATTAGATATTATCACAAAAGTGGGTACACAAATGTACGTGTTTATTAATGTGGAACCTTCGAGGTTTCAAAAAACTTTTGCCTAAAAAGATTACAAAAAAAATTACATATGGGAATTCTGCACCTTCAAAAACATTTTAAAAGAATACCACCACTAGTATTCAAAACTTCCAGTCTCTAATGATGTTCCTCACATTGAAGTTATGGATGAAACAGAATCAGAAGAAGAATGAAGAACGTCAAAGAGCAAGAAGATCAGCCATATTATGAATATTTTCTTTTTTTTTTTAATAAATTATTGCGTTTCAATCAAACGTCAGTCAATTAAAAAAAAACTAACCACTTAATAACATCGTACACGGAGTCGGAGTCAGGTCGTTTTCTTTGAAGCTCTCCATCTTTTAAATGTACAGTATTTTCCAATAAGATGTGTTATTTTGAATAGCCCGCTAATTCGGTAGATGTTACTTTTGAAACTGTCATTTTTTGACATTTGACAAGTAGAAACTACGCCATTAATAAAAATGGAACGATACACGCTTTAACAACGCATTAAAATTATAAAAATTCACTTGAGTGAATCAAATGCAAATCATTTTGAGTGATGAGGCCCATTTCCACCTCGGTGGCTTCGTCAACAAGCAAAATTGTCGCATCTTGGGCTCGGAAAACCCAAGATTTATTGTTGAAAAGCCTCTCTATTCTCAACGTGTGACTGTTTGGTGCGGTTTATGGTCCGGCGGAGTCATTGGACCTTACTTTTTCGAAAATGAGGCTGGAGCAATAATTACGGTGAATGGATTGAGCTATCGAGCCAAACATGTGTATATGACTATTCTTGGTGTACCTTATATCGTCACGAATATATGTAATCGGAATTAAAAGCGCTCGGCAAACGGAGTTAAGAAACGCTCGATTTCAAGCTCTAAAGTGGTTTTATTTATTTTGTAATCAGTTTTATAAGAAAGCAAAAAAGTTATTCACGGGAAATTGTCACAGATAATCTTAGCCAAAATATTGTACTTTTTTAAAGTTGTTTTATTTAAGAATTCATACATTTTCATTGAATAAATATATTTTGTAGTAGTTTAGATTTATGTTTTTTATTGAGTAATTAAACTATTTATTTGTATTCTACTCAAAGAAAACGACATTAAAAGCTTCAATTTATGTAAAGCATATTTTTGATATTCATAATGTTCACCAATTCGTTAAAAAGATTAATCGAAAATCACTATTTAGCATTAAGCTTCACCTTAAGCGTCTGTCTCACAGATTAAGATTTTTTGGTTGGTTCGTTTTTTTATAAGGGCAACGATCGACGATATATATCGTATAGTTTTTAACATATATATATATATTCAAAACTTACACTTCTTTTCCATCCACAAGCAAGTGCTGTTAACGGAAGAGAAGTGTTAATCATAATATGCAAAATATTCAGTGTAAAACCTGAATTATCGTGATGTATAAAAGTTTTAAATAAAATACAAAAAATAAAATAAATTTAAATGAAAAAATAATGGAGAGTTGAAGAAAACCGAACACCGAAAAAAATCCCTTAACACACTCCTCTAAGCAATGTTCTTTCAACTGACCCAAAGCTTCCTGGACAATCAGCATGTTTCGAAGCTCCACCACGTCGCGGATATCCCATTGGGGTACGCCCTTTGGAATGGCGTTGTTCTCGATCCAGCCTCCACAGGCGAAGGTGTAGAAGTCATCACAGGGATCCACACTCCTGTCCAAAGACTTGGACATCTCGCTAGCCGTGTAGTTACAAATGTTCGATAGACACGTCGACTGGAAGTTGTCATTTGAAACATCTGTATTTATAAAAAGAAAAACATATAATTTTTTAGGGCTCCGCAGTATATAATATTGAACGAGCAATTTATTTATTTATATATATACGCCTAAAAAGGCTTTTACATAAAAGTGATACATGATGCAATGTACATAGGAGAATATCTGTATTATACAGGAGATACTGACAGTAAATAGATGTAATCCATTGTAAAGTAGGTACAAAATACGTGTAAAATTGTGATTACAAGTATAATGTGAAAATATGAAGCAATACTAGTAAAACGTAAGAGTAACATAAAGTAAAAAAGAATTTACAACAACACTACAAATAAGACAAAATATTAAAACTAATTTACAAACGCTATTCTAATTTGTAGGATTCGACAAAGTGTTGGTATAGATTATGCTTAGTTCTATAAATGGAGTCAATAAATAAATCAATAGCGCCCCCATACTTGTTGCCCAGATCATGCATCCTATTGGTCAGTGAGTGTGTCTGATGGTTGGTCGTGTATGTATTGCAGAAGAATGTTATATTTTGTCTTGTATTCCTAGTCTCCACATTGAATTTAATAGCACATATGTACCTTTATTCAAACTGGGCGCGTAAATAGACCCAACAAGGCGGGCTTTCTCACATAGAAATAATATATGATTGTCTTAGAAATTGCCTTAGTGCATTTAAAAAGATGCCCTAACCTGAATGTGATGCCTCCAATAAGGCTCATAAATCTATATAATATATACAGGGTTTTCCAATAAGAGGTGTTATTTTGAATAGCCCGCTATTTCGGTAGATGTTACTTTTGTAACTGTAATTTTTTGACACTTGACAAGTAGAAACTACGCCATTAATAAAAACGGAACAATACACGCTTCAACAACGCATTGAAATTATTAAAATTCACTTGAGTGAATCAAATGCAAATCATCTTGAGTGATGAGGCCCTTTTCCACCTCGGTGGCTTCGTCAACAAGCAAAATTGTCGCATCTGGGGTTCGGAAAACCCAAGAATTATTGTTGAAAAGCCTCTCTATCCTCAACGTGTGACTGTTTGGTGCAGTTTTGGCACCGGTTGGTCCGGCGGAGTCATTGGACCTTACTTTTTCGAAAATGAGGCTGGAGCAACAGTTACGGTGAATGGATTGCGCTATAGAGAGATGATTAATGATTTTTATGGCCGGAATTGAATGGTATTGACAGAAAATAAACGTTGTCCAGAGACAACGTTTATTTTCAACGAGACGACGCTACGTGCCACACAAGCAACGAAACCATTGATCTTTGACGATTGAATATCAAAATAACACCTCTTATTGGAAAATCCTGTAGTTGGCAGATCAATCCACTAAAACAATGTGCATCTTCCACAATTTTATGTGTAAAATTCATTTCTCCTTCTAGACCCAGCGGAAACCAATTTTAGAATGAAAATAGCAGGTTTATGAAATTCAAAAATAGGTACATGCAACAATCATGATTTTAAATTTCTTTGTTCAAAGGAACACTGCAATGCTATTACTAACTTGGTACAACCATATTTAATTTTGATAGTTTGAAAATATGAATCTCGAAAAAGCTTGCATATAAGTAACATAGTTTTTTTGCTGGAGAGAAAAATTAACCCCACCATGCCCCTCTCCATATGCACAACTCATTTTTCTAGCTTATCGGCCTGTTATCACAAAACGCGCGTACACCCAAAACTACTCGTTGAATCCGACTGAAGCGACCGTTACCCTGCCTATACCCTGGACAGCAATATTTGATGGCGTGTTATGTTTTAATTGTATGTATCTAAATAATTATTATTAATACTTTGATGGTTTCCCGAGTACGGTCGTGCTGTTGATAGCCAGACCGATATCGACAACGCAATAAATTATAAATTGACATATGTACATAGGTTACGTAAAAGTTAAAAATATTAATAAATTGTCAATTTTGAAATTGAATAATAACTTTGGCTGTCCTCATGTACTTTTGTACACCAAAAAGTGAGTTGGTTGTTTCATGAGGTCATTCTTCATAACTAACAACTTTTGTTTCTCGAAAGGAATCAATTGATCGCGTCTAGGATGAATTAATTAAGTCTACGGATCGTGTATACGATTTCTTTCAATTCTAAGCGCTTAGTTAGTTCACTTCCATCAATTAACAAGTCAATTATTTTGCATAACGAACGAAGTTATCTAAAAAGTTGTGCATATTGACAGCAAATCCTACACCTTGGAGGCCGCGCTAAAGTAGAAAATTTTGACTACCGACTGTCGGATTCATATTCTGACAGTGCTCGCAAATATCGCTAACTGACCACAGATGACGGATTTCGTCAATATCGTATTGAGGCAATACTATTGACACACCTAGAGCTTTGTCGATCGTCGGTGCAAGAACCCCGCTCTCAGTGGTTCTGCTGGCACACACACAAATGAGACTGGGATTGTTTCAAAATTTCGGCCATTTAAGAAGAAAAATTCATACTCACTGGAGGTGGCTCGGTCCACTATCAAAAGCAAGGAGGTCAGTAATACGAAGAGAAACTTTTCCAGGCGACTGTGGCAGTCCAATGGTGAAGTACCCTGTGACATATCAAAATATTATTACATCATTATCATCATATCACTGAAATTCCAAATCGTAATCTGGCAAAAAATAAATTCTTGAAACCGTAGATCACTCAGAGTCTATAAAATTCAATAAGAAAAAAAAGTAAGCTTTACACACAAACAATTAATTTCCCAAACAACGTAGAATTGGATAGAAATTACAAAAAATATAAAAATAAATTGACGCGACTAATTAAAATCAATAAAGATGACTACTACAGACATTAAATAATAAGCTCTGAAAACAACCCTAAAATAATCTGGCAAACAATCAACTGTTCAATAGAAAACAATAAACAAAAACAATCAATAAATGAAATTAGAGATGAAAATAACATAATAATAAATGCCAAAGAAAACCCAAAAAAATGTGTTAAGTTTTCAACTCATTTTTCGCAAAAGTGGGACAAAACCTAGCCAAAAAAATGAATGTTACAAAAAGATCGAATAAACAACCAATTATAGAAAATATACGAAATCCAAACACAATATCACAATTTAAAATGATCAGCAAAGTAGATATTTTAAACATAATTGAAAATATGAAAGGAGGGTCGTCTCCAGGTTATGACAATATAACAGTACAAATTTTAAAATCTATTAAAGACCATGTGATAAAACCATTAACTCACTAATTAATATATTAAGTCTCAAAAATGGAATATTTCCGTCTAATTATAAGAAAAAAATTATTTCACCTATTTTTAAAAGTGGAAATACCCATTTTGTAAAAAAATATCGACCAATTTCCCTCATTTCAAATATAGGCAAAATAATTTTAAAAGTTGTAAAATCTCAATTAATGGAATTTGTTGGAAACAACAAAATACTTCACAACAACCAATACGGATTACGAAAAGCGCGAGGAACACAAGATGCAATTGAAAATCTCACATCTAGCATATACGAAAAAATGTGCTGGTATTTTCATTGACCTTTCATGGAACGTTTTGGTGAAACTCAAACCGTTGGGTTGGATATCTCCAAAGCCTTTGACAGAGTCTGGCACCGGGCGCTTATCGGAAAGTTACCATCGTATGGGATCCACCCAATCCTGCATAGTTGGATTGCGGACTTTCTGAGGGGAAGAACAATTCAAACCGTGGTTGACGGCTCTTCTTCCTCATCGCACCAAATCAATGCGGGGGTGCCACAAGGATCTGTGCTGTCTCCGACGCTATTTTTATTGCACATCAACGATCTCGTTGAATGTGCACCAATTCACTGCTACGCTGATGACAGCACCGTTCACGAGGGTTATCTTTTTGAAAGGCCCCCTTCCACCTATGATGTCCGAACAGCTCGGGAAGTTTTGAAGCAAAAAATTGACCACCACCTCGAGATGGTTCGTGCCTGGGGTAAGGCCAATTTGGTCACTTTCAACGTCGCAAAAACCCAAGCGTGTCTGATTTCGGCAAAAAGGGAGATCAATGACTGTCTGGTGCAATTTGATGGGAGCACTCTCCCCAATAAAGACTCCATTGAAATGCTTGGAGTTACTATATCAGACCAGCTCAAGTATCGGGGATCCATAGAAGCCCGAGTAAATCAGGCCTCCAAAAAGTTGGGCGTCTTGTACAGGGCTAGGAGATTCTTCAACAGTGACCAGCTGCTGACCCTGTACAAGTCTCAAGTCCGCCCAACTATTGAATTTGGGAGCCACCTTTGGGCTGGTGCCCCAAAATACTTAATAAACCTGCTTGAATCTGTGCAAAGGAGAGCGATCCGTCTAATTGACAATCCGTTGTTAACAGACCGATTGCCTTCTCTAATGCATAGACGCAATGTAGGCATGCTGTGTCTGTTCTACAGGTATTTCAATGGATCCCGCTCCAAAGAGCTAGCAGCATTGATTCCTGATGCACCGGTGCACGTGCGCGAAACTCGACGGACACGAACTGAACACCCGTTCACGGTTGACGTTGGCTTCATGAGAACGGGCCGTTTTTACGACTCGTTTTTGTGTAAGTCGGCTCGTATGTGGAACGAGCTACCGGAATCTGTTTTTCCTCCCTCCTATAATCCGAGCCTCTTCAAGGCCTGCATTAACAAATCCCTTCCTACAGCCCCTACCTTATTCCGCCTCACAACGCCGCCCAACCGGGTGGTGACATAGTTCCCCTGTCTGTACACTGCACAGGCAGGGACGCTCTTGTGAGGTGTCACATAAAAATAAAAAAAAATAAAAATAAAAAAAGACATGAGAAAAGCTTTCGACAGTATATCCCACATAAAACTTATGGAAAAATTAGATAATCTGAACATTAAAAAGAATGTAACAAATTGGATAAAAAGCTATCTAAATAATCGCTCTCAATATGCCAAAATAAACAATGTATATAGTAATAAAGATACATATAATTATGGAATCCCACAAGGTACGGTACTGGGTCCAATATTATTCACCTTATATGTAAACGGGATATTTTCTCAAACATTTCATGGTAATATAACCTCTTATGCTGACGATACAGTCATCATTAAAAGTGACAATACATGGGAATTAGTAAAACTAAAAGCAACAGAAGACATAAAAAGTCTTAAATACTGGTTTGACATAAACTAACTATCTCTCAATAGCGAAAAAACTCACGTTATACCATTTTCAATAAAAGCAAATGACGTTCCACAAAATTTTGACATAATTATACACGACAATTTAAAAAAACATAAAACTGTACAATAAACTATTCCACATTGAAAATTTCAAATAAAATTAAATACTTAGGAATAATAATAGACAAAAACCTAAACTGGAAAGATCAAGTCAACCAAACCGTCAACAAAATAAGAAAATTAATTTATATATTTTTTAATATTCAAAATTTTCTCTGATTGGAAATTCTAACATCAGTCTGCCACGCTTTAGTACAATCAAATCTCCAATACGCTGTAATCAGCTGGGGAGCTGCATACAAAACAAATCTACTCCTTGTTGAAATTGTACAACGTCTAATTATAAAAATAATATTGAAAAAACCAAGAGATTATCCAACACACCTAATATTTGAAGAATTTAAAGTATTAAAATTTAATGATCTTGTCCAAAAAAACATAATAACTCAAATAATAAAAGAAAAACAAAATCACAGCTTTTAAACTGAAAGTTGTACTCGCCAAAAACATATATTTCCAACACAAAAATGTAACACCACTTTTGCTTAACATCATTACATATATCTAGGGAAAAAATACTTCAACAGCCTACCCAAAAATATCAGAACAATAGAAAACGATAAACACTTATTAAAAGCGATTAAAGAGAAGTTCAATGTAAAATACATAGATACAGCATTGCAGTGTCCATCATCAGGGCAGATGTGTTATCTGATAACAGTGGTGTTACATTTTTGTCTTGGAAATATATGTTTATGATGAGTACAACTTTCAGTTAAAAACTTCCGATGAGTTATAAATTTTATACACATAATATAATTCATCGCTGAAGATAATACTAATAAATATAAACGAAACATGAACACAACATACAGAAAAAAAAACCTTGTTACTTTTCTGTGTTTTGTTCTGTTTTAAGTTTCGTTAGTATCTAAACTAACAAATTTCCGAAAAGCTTTGAGTAAATGGGGAAATGTAAATAACTTGAAATGAAAAATCAGTATTTACCCGACTGATGGGCGTTCTACGTCCACTTTCTCCAACGGTCACCATTCTTGGTACAACTTAAACGATAACTTATATTATATTTAAAGTAAGAAGGAAAATAACATTAAAATCCGTGTTTTTCTGAACAAAGCAGAACACCAACTAAGTGGCAAAACAAACTCTTCGATAGAAAATCTATTAAAATGCAAAGGTATGTATTTATGGTAAATAATTATAATTATTATGACGCATTAACGGACAAGGTTTTATTCACTGATCTATTAATCTTAGGGAATTCAATTACAATCGTACTGACTCATCGATGGCCTAGAGATGATAATGATCGCGCTATGTTGTACGGTGTTCAGAAAATGATTTCCAATAAAATATTGGTAAATCCTCGATTATTGGTTTTTGCAAAGGTAAAAATCCTCTTAATTTTTCTTATTTAATTAATGGTGCTAATCTTCTTCGAGTATCGCAGATTCGAGATCTTGGTTTCTTATTTCACGAGAGTCTGCAGTTGAACTCACACATCGATGAAATTACAAGCGATGCGATGATAATGCAGGGTTTCATATTGAGTATGGGGTTATGTCGGACGTGATAGACATATTTGCTCATCTCAAAATTGTACGATGACACATCTTTGATCAAATCTTATCACATCTGTGTACTGTATAATATGATACGATCATATCATGTCACAGTATGAATCCTTTTCCTTATTTCTTCAATCTGAGACCAACGCAATTGATTTTAATGAGTTTGAAAATAATGTCCCTTGTTCAACTCTTCTAGGAGTATCTCATGCATCCTGTGAGAAGATAAAGATTACCACCCATTTTTAAGTACAAACTGCCTCCTGTTTTAAATTAGGTTTTAGTTTTAATGTTCTTGTTTTGTTAATGTCATGCTGTTATTGCTGTTATTATAAGTTTTTTCATTACTTTTTATAAACAGTATATTTAGTGGTATAATATTAGATCTGTATTGGGTAAGGCACACTGTAGGAATAATTTTAAGTACTTTTCTCTACTTTCTATAAATATACTATGCATATAATATATGAATAAACCTTTCGGAAGAAATTCTCTAATTAATAGCGAAAACTCTATCGAAATCCGTTGCGTAGTTTAGAAGAACAAAGCGTACAAACAGACACAGAGGAAAGCTAATTTTTTTTATACTATTTAGAGATTATTAAATCTCTAATTGACAGCAATTGGAATTAATTTACAAGAATTTACCTACCAGGCAAACCCGAAGCACATACACTTTTAACTGTAATAATAACCTCAACACTACCTACTCTATTTATTCACGAATTCCAAGAATTCATCACTTTGCAAACAAACACTGTGAACTTAATTAATTGACTAATTTCAGACAATTTGATAGTTATTCAATTTAATTATTTCTCGTTACGAAAATACTTGCTTGATATATTATATTTTGATTTATTTAACATTTCTACAGATTTAACTTACATTATTTTTCTTCTTTTTAAATTCTTCTCTCTTATAATATTAGCATACGAGGGGGTACCCAAAACAAATCGAACAGATGTTTCGGAGGGCTTTGTTTTTACAGTAGGTACTGGATTCTGTCTGTAAAACCGTGTACAGCTATCTTCACACAGTCAGTATGCTAGGCAATGTGCTGGAGAAGTCATCCTTTGGGCTGATGTGAATTTTTTGGTGATGATGTTTTGTGTGTTTGTCGTTTTTGCGATGGATAGAATTTTACAACTATAAAATGGTATTGTTATAAAGCAGGGTTTGGGAACCTGCGGCCCGGGAGTCTTTTTGGAACAGCCATTGAGTACTTTTGATGCGGCCTACTGACCACAAAAAAAAATACAAAAATATCACTTTCGGAACGCGTGAACGGTTTTCTTTCAATGTGTTTCAGATACATTTTGAAGACATTATTATAAAACCTAAGATAGAGGTATAATATAGCTGACACGTTTTTGCATATGTACCTACGTTACTAGAAATAATTTAAACACAAATGAATAGGCGAACCAACAAACCTTTTTAATTTAATTAAAATTTATAAAATGAAAATTATTCTTAAATGAAAATCTTCAATGAAATTAAATGTGTAATAAGAAATTATGAACGTCTTGTTAATTAAACTGGAGACTCGCTTGCAGATAAAATTACAATGCTGGATTTATCAGACTCATTAAAAAAGGAAACCATTCTAGAGTTAGTCAGTTAGTTTCAAAATATTCGCACATTTCAGAACACCTTCGTAACCTTCACTGGCTCAAGTACCCTGAAAGAATCCAGTACAAACTGTGCTGGATGGTGTTTAAATCCATCCATGAAATGGCCCCACCCTACATCTCTGAACTATGCGTCCCGGAAAACACTGGTCTGAGGCAGTCAACTCTTAGATCAGCAACATCATCAACTGTAGGCAGACTGATGGAACCTAAGCGCAAGCCAAATACTAAGTTTGGTGATCGCGCTTTCGGAGTATCTGGGCCGAAGGCTTGGAATAAACTCCCTCCGTAACTAAGATCTATAACAAGTCCAACAGAATTCAGGTCTTAACTAAAAACTTACCCTTTTTAGCTGTCGTACCCTTAAATTAAATATACCATTTCTGAGAGAAAGTCCAGTTATATTCAATTTTCCAATTATATCCTCAATCCTGTATCTAAATTTCGCTAATAAACAATTAGTTAATCTTAATTAAGTGTAAATCTCATGTGACCTATCAGGTAAGTATTGTACTGTATATTATCTCCATAAATAGTTAGTAATAACATAGATCACTGTATAAATGTATTATAAGTTTGTACAGCGCCTTTGAGGTGATTTTGCACAAAAACGGAGGTATGCAAGTCATCCAATTATTATTGTTATTATTAGAAGTACAGTTTTAATATTCTAGTTGCAGACCATGTGCTGCAAAAATCCTTTGAAACCATTTTCATGTTGTGGGTGTAGTTTTAGTTAAATTTGGGACCTCGTACCAGTTTTGTGTTCAGAATGTAACGATAAATTTCCAGTTTTGAATTAATCTGCTCACGCATTTTAAGTAAAACATTATCATTTTTCAAAATCTCCATGTGCTGGGTGAAGTTTCCACCAGTTTTTCACTTGTACTACGAGCTTCTGAACACCGTGTACATTCATAGTATGACTTTACTTTAATATAATACAAAACCATGTACAGAGTGACCTAACTTGTCTTAGAGGTCATCTAAGGATACATTTTCCTTATTTTGTATTAAAATATCCGTGCATTAATAAATACCTTCATTATTTAATTGCTTCAGTTAATTTTACCTGCTTTATACATCAGGACAAATTATCTTCGGTTTTGTGATTAACGCAAGATTACTGCTAAATTATTATCATTTTTTTCTATTGAAGAAATTCTGATAAATCAATTGCAGGATATAGGAGCAATATTGATTCTCATCCGTTACAAATTAAAATGACGCCACAAAAGACTGGAAGCAAATACCCTATAATATTAAAAATAGAGGCTGAACTTGAATTAAAATTAAATCATTTTCTTTAGAAAAACGTAGAAAGGACTTTGACCTCATCTGCATTTAAAAAAATATTAACAGTATGATTGACTCACCTACTTTGTTGCAACTCATCCTTTTCAATATCCCTTCCCGTAGACTCAGAAATAATGATTTGCTTTTCTTCAATCACAAATTATGGATACCATTCAACAATGTCCAGAATGGCAAGACTTGTCAACTCAAGTCAGAAATTTGAATTTTTTGGTGATAACCTAAATGATTTTTGTCAGTTATTACGCATTTTGTATTGATAAAATATAATTGAAATCATACGATAACATTATCTAGTTTTAAAAAAAATAATTTTACTTTTTTCTTGAATAATACCAAATCTATTATTTTATAAATTTAAAATTTCAAAATACATGTATTATATTAAAAAAAACTTAATTCTAATAGGAAATTTCTCATTGGAACTTTTTTAATGATATGGTACCTACCTGCCGGGCTGAAGAAAATTTGAAAAATAGTCATTATTATTGAGATAGTGACGTTTCTTTGGAAAAACTGTTTAAATTCATTTTCGGAAAATAAAAAATCGTTATGAATATCTCGAAGAGATCCGGTCTGTTATATGTTTATATGGAGGATAAACCGATGCCAGTAGCTTGTTCCACATACGAGCTGTCTTACACACATACCAGTCGAAGAATCGGCCTGTTCTCTTTAAGCCAACAACCTGTGAACGGGAGTTCCACTCGTGTACGTCAATTTTACGCACGTGCACTCGTGCACTGGAAATCAATGCTGCTAGCTTCTTAGAGCAGACTCCATTTAAATACCTGTAGAACAGACTCAGAATACTGATATTACGTATGTGCGTAAAAGACGGCAATCGGTCCGTTAACAATGGATTGTCAATCAGAAGGACCGCGCTCCTTTGCAAGTCAAGTAGTTTATCAAGTATTGTGGGGCTCCAGCCCAGAGGTGGCTCCCAAATTCAATTGTTGGGCGTACTTATATTACTATCCTGTTCTACAACTGTATGTGTAGAACACTAATTGAAAATAGTTTTTTTTAACTTTATTTTCCATTTCTATCTATTATTATATCACACTATAATAATATAATGCACAATCTACCATCGAACCTCTTCTAAAAGTCAAAAAAATTGTAATACGTGTCATTAACAAGCGACCGACAAGATATCCCTCCACTCGACTCCTTATAGAGTATAAGGTCTTAAACATACGACAACTCCACCTAAAATTTTCCTACATACATTTCCTGTTCAAATATAAAAACAAAACTCTCTTACAACCCAACTACACCACCAGAACAAATAACCAACGGTCACTACAAAGTACCTTCACTACATACCACGTCAGTTCGAAGACAATTTTTCTTCCTAGCTCCTAAAATCTTTAACCTTATCCCTGAAAACCTAAAAACCGTGAGTCAACCCCATTCCTTTAAAAAACAAATTACGAAATGGATCCTTACATACGGAATACATTACAACTACAATACTCATTCATTCTAGACTCTATCAATTTAATCACCTTTCAGACAAAACATAACATATCCTTATTCCTTAACTTAGCGGTATAGTATGTACATAATTAATTAGTGTGATCTATATACTAATAATTTCTCAAATTTTTCATCTTCTTATAATTCTCTATCTTCTCCATTCTCTTCTTGCAACCCAAACTAGCTATACATCATTTTTCTTATTTTCTTTTTTATATTATAGTAATGTATAGATTCTATGTCCGCAAACTGTGAAATTCACCCGCCATAACATAGGGCCATCCCTAGCATGGAGGGTGAAATATGACCCAATTATCAATAAAATAAAAAAATAAAATATATTTTTCATTTATTTTCTTGTAAGGAGAAAACACAGAATATTACAGTAATAAAAAAGACAATAAAAAACATTAACAGGAAAAATCGACATTGAAAATCCTATTTACCACAGTTTATTTTTAGCAGCAGATAAATAAACATTTACATATATGGTATGATTTGAAATTTTCACGGCCAATAAAATGATAGTGATTTGTTTTTGGGGTATAATGCCATGTTGCACTACCTCCTTTTTTAGCCAACTTTTCGGACAGCATTGCAGTGTCCATCATCAGAGGAGATTACACATCAAGGAGGAAGCGCAACACGACATAATACTCCAAATACAAATCAATCAAAACATTTACATATATTTTTTACACGTAAATTTTAAATGGTAAAATGAGAGAAGTGAACAATTTCCATAAGCAAAAGCTTACAAATATTTTTTAGAAAAGTTTAGAAGCAAAAATATTTAATAAAAATATTTAATAAGCAATAACAATAGCAACAAACCTAGTCGTTCTGGTGATATCTTAAAGTTTAATAGTTTGAGCAAGTCTAATATGGTATTAGTCGTCAATCCTAGTTGTTCTGAGTGGTATTTTAAATTTTAATAGTTTGAGCAAGTCTAGTATGGTATTAGTCGTCAATCCTAGTTGTTCTGAGCGGTATTTTAAAGTTTATTAGTTTGAGTAGTCCGTAAGTTCGGTAATGTGGAATAAGTCGTCAAACCTAGCTGTTCTGGTGATATATTAAAGTTTATTAGTTTGAGTAGTCCGTAAGTTCGGTAATGTGGAATTAGTCGTCAAACCTAGCTGTTCTGGTTATATATTAAAATGTATTAGTTTGAGTAGTCCATAAGTTCGGATAATGTGGAATAAGTCGTCAAACATAGCTGTTCTGGTGAAATATTAAAGTTTATTAGTTTGAGTAGTCCATAAGTTCGGATAATGTGGAATAAGTCGTCAACCCTAACTGTTCTGGTGATATATTAAAGTTTATTAGTTTGAGTAGTCCATAAGTCCGGATAATGTGGAATAAGTCGTCAAACCTAGCTTTTCTGGTCATATATTAAATTTTATTAGTTTGAGTAGTCCATAAGTTCAGATAATGTGGAATAAGTCAGTAACCCTAGTTGTTCTAGTTCTAGTGATATTTTAAAATGTATTAGTTTGAGTAAGTCAAGACAGTCGATTGTAGAGTATGTTGTCAAACCTAGTTGTTCTAATGATATTTCAAAAAGTATTTTAAAAGTTTTTAAGTTTGAGTAAGTCATAACAATCGATAAAGTTGTTGTAGATTTTTTACAGGGTCATGAGGTCAAGGTACGTTCGCCAGTTAGAGACAGAATGGAGACCTTTCATTATTTTTTCAACCTTTCAAGTATCTATTATTTGGGGCGTGTTCACCAAACTCCGCACTTCTTGACTGGGTTCATGTTTGATCCCAGTGGACAGTTGAACTCCTGGGAGAACTCAGGCAAGTTGGAAAGGGAACCGATGGCTCTATATTTATTGATTGAATGTCCATCCGACTCTACCCGGAAGGCCACCTGTTCTTTCTTCGGCCTGGCTTCACACCAAATCTACAAAAAATAGGTTTACCGAAAGATGTTTTATAACTAGATAAGAATTTCATTTTCAATTTGTGAGGCGGGTATGGGTAACGCCGTCCAGGTACCATTCATTGGATAACTAAACCTATGCCATAGGTCACCCTCAGAGAAGTTTGCCTACTTAGTAGTCGGGTTAATGGGGTGAGGTCTGTTTAGATCTTGGCGGCAAATGCGGATGATTTCCAAATCCACTAAAACCCCATTAAAGAGACGATGAGGATAAGCTTACTTCTTGGTATCCGATACTTGACGGCTAGGCCAAAACTAAAAAACGAAAACCTTTTGAAATCAACTAATGATACTGAAATACTAGTCTTCAGACGATTCAACATATTCTTCAAGTACACATTTGCTCCGATGATGGTCACTGTAACTCTGTCAGAATCTTTGGCTTAAGAAGAAAATAGCGTAACACGGCACAGTACCCAAAAATAAATTACGATTATGTTATTTTTCAATCAATATCAAAAAAATTGTCCAACAAGGACAGAAAGATTCACCGACTTGGTAATTCTACATAAATCCTAAGGACGGGTTGTTTCGGAGAATTTGAACAATTCATCAAATTTCAACGTTCATTTCCGGGTTCTGTGAAAGCCCTATTCAAGTTCTGTTATTATATCATTGTAGGCTAGTTGCTTGACAAAATTGAAATAAAAACAGAACTTGAAAAAATATTTCATAGAACTTGAAAATTAACTTTGAAATGTGATGAATTGTTCAAAACAACCCGTCCTTAGTGATGCATTTGATAATCCATAGTTGTTTGCATTGATGAGCTTTCTACGTGTGAGTTTTGTGGAAAACTTATGTTAGGTTAGGTTAGGTTATTATGTTACCTGTCCATACGAAATGAAGAAAAGCTGCCTGTGTGAATATTCGAGGCCGGGCAAGGTGTAGTTCTTAGCCGCAGTTTTGGAGTACTCCAAGTAAGCGTGGAAAGCCGCTTTCAGACCGCCATTGTCCGCTATATTCTCATCTGAAACATCAATATTGTTGACTAGCTGTTCGCCAGTTGATATCTTTTCGTAATAACTCACAAAGGTTTTACAGAATAAATATAAAAATTACGTGTATCTTATTTCCATATCTCACTTTCAAACCACCTTCTTAATGTGTTTGAACTCTTACCTAAGTAAATGTTAAGCTTGGCATTGCATATAACTTACCTATGGTATTTCTCCCATTCAGATGAAGCCCTTCCACGGAGTAGTTGGAGTACTAGTCTCTGATGCAGGCAGTCCTCAGATCAAACTGGTGGATGCTGTCATTCGTCCACCAGTTGTTCAAGTTGCCAAATCTACCATCCGGAAATAAAAAAAATATAAAAATAAAGATGCTTTAATTGAATAAAAAAGACAATATATTTGACAATATTGGACAATAGAAGAAGACATGCAGTGAAAGCAAAATTAAAATTTATGGTGAAATTATTGAAAATGTTAATTTTTATTTATTTATACTGGGTTCTTTCAGGTGGTACAATTTATATGCCAACAATCCAGTTATAAAACTCAGTTAGGCAGACAAATAAGTCCATACAATTATGAAAATCTACTCAGCCGAAAGATACAAAAAATTACAAATGTAAAAAATGATTTAATCACGAATGAAAATATTAACGACTCTCAGACGAAATATGTGAAAGAGAAAAGAAAGAAAAAGTTTCAAACGTATCGAGGAATTGAACCCAGGACCTCTTCCTTGCCCGGGAAGTGTTATGACCACTGAGATAATTCGACCATAACAACTTGCAAGGCTGAAGTCTTGGGTTCAATTCCTAGATGCGACTGAATCTTTTTTTGATTGTTCTGTTTCATGTCTTTCGTTTTTAGAGTTGTTAATTTTATCTTCGTTGACTAAATATCCCAAGTTTAGGTTTTACCAAATGAGTTATTTTACCATTAAAATATTGAATATTCACCCTAGACTTATGAGAAAGTAAATAGAAATCTACTAGACTGTAATTAAAATCGGGTAGAATCTAGCAATCACAAAGAAAAATAGTAACCAAAAAAAGCGTTCAGAAAATAAAGGTAGTTTTTAGTCGAAGTGTGATGTGGTTAAATATGGCGAAGAGGATTAGTTCAATGGTAGAGCAAAGTCCCGGAAAGGCTTTGGTCCCGGACTCAACTCCTAGATGCGACTTCTTCTTCTTCTTTCTTATGGTGGGGGGGTCAGAAGGGGACATTTAGATCTGCGAGCCAGTCTAGGGCCTCAGGCGTCGCCATGTGGACCTCATCAATCCCGCCAGGGAGTGAATGGAGCGGTCATTCGTTGACCACATGTTCGGTTGTCTGCACCGCACCACATTCACACATCGTCGACTCTTAAAGGCCCCATCTGTGCATCATGTCGGCACAGCGTCTATGGGAGCACCTTAAACTATTGATGGCGGACCAGGTTTTGCGAGGCAATGAGAACACAGGCTATCTCTCGGTGGGGTCCTGTATGAGATTGGTATTTCCCACGTTGGCCGTTTGCCACTCATGTTTCCACCTATCTTCTGGGGTGAGAGGTAATCGGAGGAGCCTCTCTCCTTCCGCCCAGAAGGGCTATCTGGACTACAAGAAGCATGCCGGGTGGGAGACGACATCTTCATGCAAAGGTATTGCGCTTTTTGCAGCGCCTTCTTGCATTCCCTCAGTGTTGCAATTTCTCACCTTATGTTTGGCGGGGTTATGTTTGGAAGTACGGGGAGCGATGCTACTGACTCTATCTCATATTTCTGTTACACACATTTCGTTTGAGGTTAATTAATAGTATCTTCAGTGATGAAAATTATATATTTTTTTGTATTAACACGACAAATTAACATTAATTTACAGAACGAGATTTATTTTTGTTTCATTTGTAACGTTTGGGGAGAGAGGTAAGTATAAAACTCGACTGGAGTTTTTTCTTGTATTTTTTACCCTCGAAATATTTTTATTTTTTCTTTGATGTTGTTTCATGCGAAACTCGTGGGATCGCACACCCTTCATCGAGAACTCAAATAATCAATGAAAAAATAAATTTTGAACGTCGGCGTTATATACAATAGTTAAAAATCGCGCAAGATATGTTCTTTATTGTGAGCACTAATACTTTATTGACAAATTTTAGAAAGATAGGCGGCGTGACGCTCCGCGCTCCGCGAACTTGGTTTGTTTCGCTTTGCCAAACTCAATCTACCTCCCCAACTAATCCCGTCATTCGTTCTTTTATACTATCCCATGTTCCCACTCTCACCCCATCTACTTATAATTTAACTAAATAAAACTTTTGTATTGCGAATAATTGTCACACTTCTGTCTCCAGTGGTAAATTAATGGTGGCATGAATAACATTTTTTTTATTTTGTTATGTAGGTATGTTAATTTTAATATTTTTCTAAAATTTTTTCTAAAAATAAATATAAAAAGTACCCTTCACACACCTTCCCTAAAGATGACATCAGATATGAGGAAAATTATTTTCTACGAGGCCTCCGATGTGGAGTAAATATATTTAAAAAAAATGATTGAATTACCAAAGTATTCGATGATTCTTATTATGAAACCTTGCATTTTCTTTGCTTTATTCGTAATAATACTCACATGATGTAATTTTTTTTAACTTATAATCAATGACTATCCCCAAATCATATTGGAATTATTTGTGAATTCCGGACGTACTGCATGAGATTTTACACTAGAGAACTACGGTCAAGTATGCACAAGACGCCGTGAATACATTTCAAGTACAGTATAACAACGCACATAGGACGCTGTTCGGCCTCCCTTGACGATGCAGCGCTTCGCAGATATTCGCAGAGGGAAGAGCACATAGGTTCACTATTTTGATGTGCCACAGAATAGCCGGGACGAGTTAACGCTATCATAAATTGGAAAACACTCTCGTCCAGGCTGTCGTCATGTGGAAGGGCGCGCCCCTACACCATAGATAGAGAATTTCCCTTAAGACACCATAATAAAATGTATTGCACTCACCGGACAGTTCAGCTGAATTGAACAAAAAATAATATAAAGCCAATGTTTGAAGGGATGGCGGAGGCAAATTGTGAGGGTTGCTGTCTGAGGGGTGCTGTAAAAAGATCAGAGATGTGCAAAATGGGTACCCAAAACCATTTGAAATGCAAAATGGAAATGGGTCAAAACTTTTCCATTTGAAAATGCAAAATGCAAAATGGTTTTTAGAAAAGCATTTCAAATGCAAAATGCAAAATACCTATTTTCAAAATGCATTGAAAATGCAAAATGGTTTCTCAGGTCAAACAATTAAAATAATTATAGAATTTTTAAACAATTTTGTCATTTAATAATGGACATCAATGTAGAACAAACATATTACATGATGGTAAATCCAAAAGCACGACTACAGATTATGAAACCACAAAAAATTAGAAAAAAACATAGAAACTGCTATCTAACATTTAATAGCATCATGGCCCCATGTTCAGTATTTGAATCAGTATTTTTTGTAATGGTATCACTCAATTGCCAGAGCTTCTACCAGGGAGCAACTTGACAAATGTAAATTATCTCTCATAGTGAGGTTGAGGACGGACTGATATTTGGGGCTTATGAAAAAAAGATGAGTGGAGATAGTAGGAAGTGTGTTGAAAAAAAAATCATTTAAAATGGAAAATGCATTGAGAAAAGCATTTAAAATGGAAAATGCAAAAAAATGAGAAAAGCATTTAAAATGCAAAATGGTTTTTAGAAAAGCATTTAAAATGTAAAATACCCATTTTGCATTTTGCATTTCCATTTGAAATGGATTTATTTTAAATAAAGCACATCTCTGAAAAATGTGATGTCCTCACCTATCGTACTTTCTTCCCTGGTCATCAAAGGCATGCGTCAGTTCGTGACCCATCACCGTGCCAATGGCTCCGTAGTTAATACTCTTTGGGTTCTTGCGATGATAGTAGGGGAACTGCAGGATGCCAGCGGGGAAGCATATCTGGTTGCTTAGGGGATTGTAGTCAGCGTTTGTCGTGGCGAGAGCCGTGGCTAAAGAAAATAAATATTTGAATGTGCAGAAATCACACATTGTCTGTCGCAGGAATACACGGACGGATCCATGTGTGAATTCTGAGCACGAGCATAGTCTGACAAAATAGCAGAAAAAATTTAGGGCGATATTGAATAATGTTATTAGGTTCTATACACTGGCTTTTGTGAAGGATTTATAAAGCTGAAAGAATGTATAAAAAGTATTTGCCTTAGGATCTTTCGTTAAAAACTCGAAAAATGTATATGACATCTATCAATCATCTGTGAAACATTTGAACGAAACAAAGCCCGCCGTAAGTCTTTCATCATCGCACAAACAACATTTTCGATTATTGTGATGGTAGTGGGACATTTAAAATGTTGTCAGATTATTCGAAACCCGAGAATTTTTGTCATTCTATTAAAAAAAAGAAAAAAAAAGTTGGTTATTATTAGGAGAGCGATTATGCATACTATACTGGTTTATGTGTAGTATTTTAAAGTTCTCCACAGAAATTTGTGTTCAAATTATGTTAACGGTGCTCATTTTGTTAACTTTTGGTGATTATGTTGGATATGTGCTGTGCAAAATGGTTGTGTGTATCTTTTAAAAGATCCCATCCTTTAATGCCATATTCTATTATTGATTAGCAGTAGGCAAAGTACGTTATTCTAAGTAAATCTTTAGTTTCCTTACTCTGTTTTTGGGTATGTTGGTTGTTGCTTGAAATTCTTTATTTTTGTTAATTAGTAAGGGTTTGGTTTTTACTAAAAGTAAATACGTAAATTGGAAAATAAATAAAGTGTGCAATATAATTGTGAATGGGGAATACTTGGAGCAGGTGGATGAGTTTGTGTATTTAGGAAGTATGTTTACGAGAGATGGGAAGGCTGACAGAGATATCGAAAGAAGGGTAAATGCAGGTAATTCCGTTAATGGAGGACTAAACGCCGTAGGCGCTAACAAAAAATTGTCCAAAAAAGCGAAGTTAGCAGTCCACAACGGAGTGCTGGTACCTACCTTGATGTATGGAAGTGAGGCATGGAACTGGCAAAGAAAGGATGAAAGTAGATTAAATGCTGTTGAAATGAGATCCCTGAGGCGTATGTGTGGTAAAACCATGTTTGATCGTGTGAGGAATGTGGAGATCCGCAAAGAGTGTAAGGCTGATGTAAGCGTAATGAGTAAGATTAAGAAAGGGACGCTTAGATGGTTTGGGCATGTAGAGCGAATGAGCGAAGATAGGAGTGTAAGGAGGATATATGATGCAAATGTGAATGGTAGCAGAAGTCGGGGACGCCCGAGGAAGACATGGCACGATCAAGTGAATCAGATACTCGAGTCGGGCCATGTCAAGAGTCAGAATAATAGAAGAGTTTGTATGAGACGATGTATGAATGTGAATGAGGCAAGGAGTGTGTGCCAAGACCGAGTTGTTTGGCGGTCCGTCCTCTCTGCCTACCCCTGCGGGGAAACGGCGTGATGGTTAGTTAGTTAGTTAGTTAGAAAATAAATTAAACAAAGAAGATAAGCATTGTTTCGATCCAAACATGGCAAACAATTTATACGACTTCAATCAGGCTGAATTAACCAATGAGATGTAACATACTCCATTCTTTTCTGTTGGAAGGTTCGTCTAGTTTTTTCAGAATATTCTTCATTTCGAACAACTGGACCTCTATATTATTCTGGAAGTATTCTCTTTCCTTCACGTTAAGTTCCAAATACTTTTGGTCCAACTCCTTTGCGTTCAGGATGAAGTCTGGGAAACCTGAAAAAAAAACAGTATTTTGCGTTACGAAAAATCATCTTTTTCTTCGCGCGCCCTCCCATAAAAGAAGTTGGCTGTCAAATCAGGGAAATTTTTGCCCTTCAAGGTGCAGCCCGGAACAACTTTTTCGTGGATTTGGGTAAATTTGTTTTTTGTTGTTCTTCATAATGTGAAAAGGATATCTTAGTTTTATTATTTATCACGAAGTCTATTGGGGAGGGGTTAGCGAGAAGCTAAGATTCAAGAATTCTTCGAATAAACGAATAAAAAAATGCGTAATCAAACTTTGTGTTCACAAATAAGTATGCAACTTCAAATGTAAAGTTGCACTCGTAACGCGAGCGTCTGCATAAGAGTCCATAAATCAAATTTGTTGCACATTCAGAACAATAGACTGGTTTTAAATAAAGCACGAATCTGCACAGAATTCAGAAGCTTAAATAATGTTTATACAAGGAACAAATAAATAGTTTTCCTCCAAATTGTGCAGCAAATGGTGTATAGCTCGAAATAAATTTAAAAGTGGAATTTTATAATAATAATATAATTGGATGACTTGTATTGCGCCGTTTTTGTGCAAAATCACCTCAAGGGCGCTGTACAAACTTATAATACATTTTTACAGTGCTCTATATTATAACTTAACTATTTATGGAGATAATATACAGTACAATACTAACCTGGTAGGTCACTTGAGATTAACACTTAATTAACATTATCTAATTGTTTATTAGCGAAATTTAGATACAGGATGTAGGACATAATTGGAAAATTGAATATAACTGGACTTTCTCTTAGGAATGGTATATTTAATTTAAGGGTACGACAGCTTAAAAAGGTAAGTTTTTAGTTTAGACCTGAATTCTGTTGGACTTGTTATGGATCTTAGTTCCGGAGGGAGTTTATTCCAAGCCTTCGGCCCAGATACTCGGAAAGCGCGATCACCAAACTTAGTATTTGGCTTGCGCTTAGGTTCTATCAGTCTGCCTACAGCTGATAATGTTGCTGATCTAGGAGTTGACTGCCTCAGACCAGTGTTTTCCGGGACGCATAGTTAAGAGATGTAGGGTGGGGCCATTTCATTGATGGATTTAAACACCATCCAGCACAGTTTGTACTGGATTCTTTCAGGGAACTTGAGCCAGTGAAGGTTACGAAGGTGTTCTGAAATGTGCGAATATTTTGAAACCCCTGTTATGAGTCGTGCTGCTGCATTAAACACTTGGAAGGCTGGCATAAATGCCGTTGCAGTAATCGAGACGTGAGACTACGTAAGAGTTGATAAGTAGTTTGGTTGCTTCTGTAGGAAGGTTTTTTCTGTGCATTCTCAACACAAGACTGGTTTATGCTTAAGAAATAAGGAAATACTGCGTTCGAGTCCACTAGTCACCCAGCTTAAATTTATTGTAGTTGTACTGCATTTCGCAGCATATTTATAGTCTGCATCTAGATTTCTATACTATTTACGTTTGGAAAACAAATTTGATTTAATATTTAATTAACAATTTAACTAACTTCAAATGTGTCTGACATACCGTGAAAGAAACGAAGTCGGGCTAACGAAATTGATTTTCCGTTAAACAAATATTTTTTTTCAATAATAATTCAATGAAGTGAAAAATAAACTTTATGTACTCAGTGAAATAGGAACTTTTACTGCATTATTTATCAGACTCGTGACGCCTATTTCACTCAGTTTTACTACAACAAAAGAAGAAAATAATACCAATCAATTGGCTGATGGCGTCCTCTTTTAGTACCGCCTGGTCCCTGGTTTCTTTATGCAACCAGCTGAGGGTCTGTAAGTTCTTCTTGAAGGCCCCACGAATATTCTCAATCATCTCAACAGCCTCCAACCTTGACTCTTCGCTGAACATCTCACGCACAAACATGGCACCCGTCGCAAAATCTAAAAGATAAATTAAAATTATTAAAAAATCTTTATGTCAGTTCCTATACAGGGTGTCCGGTGGTAAAGTGCACTAACTTCGGAAGGTGATTCTACATGATTTTAGAAGTAGAAAATATTAATCAACGTTTTAAAGTAGTTTTAAGGTAAAAAAGTTGAATTGTTTATAAGGGAAAATAAATATTTTCCTATTGTAAAATAATTTAGTACGGGAAAAAATTTTTTTACTTTTTTAATTCTACCATCCATTCTACCATGTGTGCATTACCCCCGGACACCCTGTATAGCGGTAAAGATTAAAAAGAGTTTTGGAAGGAAATAGCTGTTTGGACATCAGAAGCGAGTTGAAGGGAATTACACACAAGAGGTATGGAGATATTGGAGAGATTCTTCAAAATTTTGCGATAGTCTTTAAAAGTTTTCGTAGTCCAAACCAAAAAAGAGACGGTCAACCTACAAAACGGTACAGATTTATTAAATCCAAAATCTGAGAGTCCTGTAGGACACGCAGATTAATCAATAATAACAAACAATCAACCCTAAACCAGGGGTAGGCAGAATTTCAAGCGAGAAATTGTCAATTATTGTTCTTTACCTTGGCGCCCAAACGTGGGGCTGTGATAAAAAATTTTTACGTTAAATTTATTTTACAGCTTACAGAAGCTATGTATACCTTCTTAACTACAACCGTACTGAAAATTATAGGGGTTAGGCCACTGCTAAAAAAGTAAGGTGAAACTTCAGAAACAGCACAGTAGGCCTATTTCCTGAAGGATATCTCAGGAGAGCTATGCAGACTATCTCCACTTCAAAACCGCCTGCCATACCAGGAATACCCAATTGTCTGTAGTAAAACATGATCTACCAACCAATGGCCTCATCGGTATCCGTGGCGCAGGTATACCGCCGCCTTTTACCACTCTTGGAGGCAATCATCACGTCACCGCCCTCGGACTCAGTCATCGCCGCATCGCCCTCAGAGTCAGTCATCGTCTCGCCGCCCATGGAGCCAGTCACTGCCATTTGATAAGCATTATTCGCATCCCTGAAGTCCTTGCTAAGGTAGCGAGATAAATCCTTGACCGCCTGCCATATCATATAGTTGTTCAGGGTACTAGAAGCATAGAATTGACGCATCAGAATTGGCCGATCACAGCCTTGATTGTTGCCTTTGAGAAAGATTGACCATCGCGCACAGATCAGTCAATTGTGGTGGTAGGACGGGTTGTTTTAGAGAATTCGAACAATTCTTCATATTTCACAGTTCATTTTTAAGTTCCGTGAAAAATGTTTTCAAGGTCTGTTATTATTTCAGTTCTGTCTACCAAATAGCCTACAATGATATAATAACAGAACCCGAAAGTTAACAAATTATTATAAGCAATAATTAGTATTTTATTATTTATTGTTATCAAGTTTAATTTTTATTTTTTTATATATTCAATAATATTGTTATTGGGTTTATAAAAACAGTTTTTTTTAAACAATTTCTGCTGTGTAATTATTATTACGCGTAACAGCTGTTTCGCCCTCTGAAGGCATTATCAAACTGTGGGTAGCCCACTTACAGACGATACATTTATATTATTTCTAGATAGGTATTTTAATTTCAATTACTGATTTCTGAGTAAAATGTTAGAAATTCTTATGGTTATTACCCCACTAAAGTTTTCCCAATTAATGTAATGTTTAAATTTGACTGAAGGTCTTTATGTTAGTTATTCCCAAACGATGACTCATAGGGTTATTTTAATAGCATAATTAAGTGCTTCATAATGCACTTATATTTGCACTAGGTTTGAAGATAAAATTCGAAATTAGAAATTCGTTTAACCCTACTAGATATCTTAGTATAATTAGATTGTTTAAAGGTGAAAAAAATATAATAAGCAGTAATTGTTGATTGAAGTACTAGCACATATTGAATTATTTGGCGTATTGGAAATAAACCGACGTAGCTCTGTGGTTCAAAACACCTGACCGGAGATCATAAAGTGCGGGTTCGATTCCCGTCAGCAGCATTTATTTTTACTCGGGAGATATTTTCAATTTGTACGGATTTTTCAGGCGACTCATTATTGCTAATTATAATTTGTAATCCTTTGTGCTATGCATAAAACATCTTGTCTTATAATATTACCGAAAATGTACGTTGAAATCTGATGAATTTTGATTAATCTGATGATTACGATAAGGTAAACAATTTTCCAATCCCAAAGCAATGAAGTCAATGTTCAACTGCATTATAAGATCATTTTATATTTTCATATTATAAAATGAAGGCCTCAGCACGGGCAAGCCACCCAGTGAGGCCTACATTACTGGAAAACTTGAATTGTAAAAAATATTGTACCTAATAAAAAAAATAACAAAAAAGATCAAAAATAAATCAGCAAAAACAATAGAACAAATTTAAAAAAAAAAAGTAATGTTGAATACATATTTCATGTTATCCACAAAATTCGCCAACTTAACATTAAATATGTCAATATCACCATTTATCTTTGTATTAGAATGTATAGTGACTATCCGTGATTTACCCATCACATGTATTTGCTTTCGAATCACGCTGCGAAAGTCTCCAATCTAAGAATAATGAGGCATTTACAATACCAGCATTAAAAATAATGAAATATTTCATCAACAGTTACTGAAATGCCGTCAATTGTTCGTACCAAACAACTACGGCCAGGTTCGACACCACGATCTGCTGTGTATTCTACGTGGCAGAATCGACGTACCAACCAGGCACAGCGTGACAAAAGGTTGTTGCAAAAAAATAACTCTAGGTCTCTTGAAATTTTCATAATTGGCATTTAAGATTTCTGTAATTTTTTTTATATTTTTTCGTATATTTTTAAGTTATGTAAATTGTTACATGTGGATCTTTAAACGATACGTGGTAGATAGACAATTACTCACTTTCTACCCTTTTCTGTTTCCGCGTACTCGTTTACCAGGATGTTTAATTTCACCAAGTAATCTTTGCCATAAACCACAACTCTCTCTTTAATGGTGATCTTCCTCGAAACCATTCTGAACACATTGTTGAAGTAGTCCTGCCAGTTGATGAAAGGACTCAACTGTTGCAACTCTTCCAAGGACATGGCGTGGTACAACTCCTCTATATCATGCCTATTCTCGTCAGGAGTTGTGATGTTCGCCAGATCCGTCTCAAACTCTATGACGTCGAGCATCTGTGTTCTGGCGTCAGTTTCGTCGGCTCCAAGAAGCACAGAGGTGTTTGTCATAAATTCGAGATAGGCGTCTAATATTTTTTTGTTATCTGTTTTGTTTAAGTAATTGTTGCGAGTTGGCATCTCAAAATCTGCTTGGTCGATCTGAAATTAAATTAACGAAAATACATATAGTTACGATTCAGATTACAGACCAAATCTTGATGCCGAAAGAGAGAGAAGGTACGTTTCGGGGTCCAAGTTTCTTAAATTACAAGTTGCAGCAGTAAAAAAAATAAAATTAACGACACAAGTGTCATTTAAATATATGCTAGTTGCTGACAGTTGAAGTACAAACATAGAAAAAAATATATATTGTAAGGTTTATTTTATACAACTAAACAATCATGGAATCAATGAAGAGGAAAAATAAAAATTATTCAGTGAGCTCGTTAAAATATGCACTACAAGTACCGCCCTATATATCTATAGAGGCATAATAAAAACATCAGCAATACTAGCAAAAGAGTTGCCAATTGTGGGTGTTGTTTTTTTAACAGAATTGTAGTTGTGGACTCCAGTTCCTGGGTAGGAAGATTCAATCCTGAGTCAAACAATTTTTTATTAAATTTTAAAACACGTTAAAAAATAGAAGTATTGTTGTCAAAAAAAAACTGTTTTAATTTTTTAGTGTTACAAGTAAACTTGTGTGTTCCATGTCCGGTCAACTCTATCAATACGGTAGCCGTGTTTGATTGTACCTTTTTATTCCGCCAGAGTCAGTGAGCGTTGCGACTCTTGCAGGCTGTCAAGTAGTTTTACATAGCACTCTCTTTAGGGTGAATTGCCTAATACAAAAAAAAAATCTACTGTTAATTATAATTTTTTTTTAATTTTTTTTTAATTTGATATTTGTATGTTTTTTACAATAAATATACAATAATACATATTTTACAGTGTTATCAACGTAAATAATAATAGCTATTCCTCACCATAAAGAGACGAGGCTCTTGTGTTTGGTGAGTGAATCCTAGCTCAATTATATGGAATCATGTAAGTAAGTAAATAATATATTTGCAAAACCAAAGGGGTAAGTAAGAAATAGGCAAGATTTATCAATAATACAGTTTCAAGATTTGAAGGAAATAATAATAAAAGTAAGATATGGACTTTTATAGTAGTTTTAGGTAATTTTTTAATTTTATTTTAAAGATATGGACTTTTATAGTAGTTTTAGGTAATTTTTTAATTTTATTTTAAATTCCTGAATATCTTCAATATTTTTTAGATATAATGGAAGGATGTTAAAATGTGTTATACCTAGATAGAGATAGGTATTTTGTGTGTGCTTTGTATTAAGTTTTGGGATTTTGATAGTTTTTTGATATCTTGCTGATGAATTTTTTTTTTTTTAATTATTTATTAACCAATAAATTAATATACATTTTTTTTCGTATAATCCACCTCACTAGGCTGAGCCTGTTCCGAGGTGGCGGGAGTTTGATCTAATTTTAGATAATGCGAATTTATATAGAATCACAGATATAAATAAAAAGATATATAGAATATAGAAAGATAATTGAATTGTAAGTTATTTAACTGTATTTCTTTATAAATTTGTAGAATTAAATATTTTTTTATATATATTGTCTATTGTGGGTACATTGAATACTGAAAAGAGAATCTCAGTAGAAAATTTGGATGGTTTTTTCAATATTACTTTAATTATCAATCTTTGAACTATTTTAAGTGGATTTAATATATTGTTATAAGTTCCTCCCCAGCCAATAATACCATATTGTAATATAGATTTTACAATTGCATAGTACACGCTTTTTAGGTTTTCTAGTCTAAGAATATTTCTAAGTCTTATAAATAGGTATATAAATACATTTTCTAATTCTTTTGACAAGTTCACAAATTTGTTTTTTCCATTTAAAATGTTGATCTATATACTCGTATATACCAAGATATTTATTTAATTTCAGAAGTTAGACTAAGTATAGAACATTCTTGATTGCAATTAGTTCTGTTACATTTAAGTTGATGTATTATAATTTTTAATTCTGGTACAAGTATAAAATTATTACTTTCGATAATAATTTTATTGTTGGTAACATAATAAATAAACTGGTTCTAGGTATTGCGGCATTAATAGATGTAAAGTGTTGTTCTTAGAAAAGTATGTTTGTAGCTTTATTATACTTACAGTAATGACGTTATTCGATGAATTTTGTGCATCTTGTACAACAGACCAAGTAAAAAATGCCTCAATAGAATATCTGTAAAGAAGACATTTTATTACTATGTTAAACATTTGAGGGAAACGAATTGGAAGAGTTAGCATTGAACCCTTTACAGATTTATAAAAAAATTCCAGAGGAGGTAAATTAGGACAATATGAGCTCGAGATGTCAGCAGAATAAACACTGACTTCGAGTTGATCGACACAGATAAAGATGTCGTTCCATGGCTTTTCTAAGGTTGCAAGCCAACTTAAGTAAAAATGTATCAAATATAATTTCAAATTTTAAGACACAGGTGGATTTGGTTACCATATCCCCGTGAACCATTTATTGTATAACAAACACATCTGCCATAGATCACCCCGAGTGGTTTGCTATTTTTTTTATTTATTTAGCAGTGGCTCATGGGTTCATCGGGAGAGGTTTGTTCAGGTCTTGGTGGGGGATACGCCTGTCCACAAACAGTCAGATCGGGAAAGGATGGTTTAGAGAGACCCTTTGACCTCTCCAATTGGTCTCTCTCGACCAATTCATGAGGTCAAAGGATATATGAACTTAAATACAGTGTTCCCTAGATTTCTACCCACCCCTCATACAACGGTATTGACAGAACTTACCTTAAAAAGTCCCTCAACACAGCATTAGCAAAGATGAGATAGACCGCGAAGGAAATTATTTGTGTGGGTTTAGTGAAAAAAAAGTGTGCAAATATATCATCTTATAAACACATAGAAAAATGTTGTTAAAAAACTGGATAAAAACCGAATTCACCAATCTTTACCTAAACTATCCAATTTAAAATCATGTTTAGAGCGATGTACCCCACAAAGAGGAATGAGGCACGATTGCAGGTCCAACCTGAAAAAACAGGAACTCATCTTGTTCACAGACGGGTCCAAGATGGAGCAAGGAATCAAGCAAGAGTTTAATTAATTACAAAATTTGTGCACTCATATTTTGGTGATACATACATCTTGGCAATATAAATGAAGAGTCCGCCCAAAATCAGTACGAATGAAAACATATAAATGATACCTCACTCGACCTAGTTTGTAAATTTAATAATATTATCTGATCGTAGAATCATTTCCGATTTAATCTGCTTGTATAAAATCATTAATTCAATTTTTGATACCCCTGATTTATTATATGTAATCTCTTTTTTTATACTCCAAGCAGGTCGGTTACAAGACAGTACCTACCATACTATTATAGCAATTCTATATCAACGTCCCAATATCACACTCCTATGCGATGGATTCAACAGCTAGGAAACAAATACTCCGATGTTGTTGATATATTTAGTACATCAATTTCATTATATAAACATACCTTATTGAAAGTTTTTTCATCAAGTAGAGGAATATTTTGAAAAAGCTATTTAATAGTATATAAGCAAATTGACAGTATTTTGCACCTTAACAGTATTTTGTCGGCAGAAGGAAAAAAATATATGGATTTTTTATTTTTATATTTTGTACCTACATACTGTGTAGATCGAATTCATTTCCTGCACTATTTACGAGTATAATTTCTTAAATATTGTTATATATGTATGCAAAAGCCTTAATAGGCGAAAAATAAATAAATAAACACGTATTTTTCAAAAATCCCCATGGTACAGACGCTGACAGCCTTTTAAGTGAGAAGATTCAAGTAGTCAAGGAAACAGATTAAAAAATGTACCAACTGCCACATGAAAGTGTGGAAAGCAAGAGAATTTTTGAAAAAAAACTGTTTCAAAGAATATTTTCGTATCCTGGGGAAAGGAAAATTTCTGTGACTGTGATTTCAACACAGAAATAACCCGGTTCCTTAGAAAAATAACTTTTAAATTCTCATTTTACTTGATTGAGTTCTGTATAAAATAATAAGATGGATATCTGAAAAAATCTAGCTTTTAAAAGAGCTGACACCGAGGCTTTTCAAGTTCGTTCTTGTGGTTATGTTCAATTTTGTGGTTATGGTGACGAATAGCTTCCTACCTTTCCATTAGTTTCTGAAGGGTCGTCTCCAGGTTGAATTTATATGGTTGAAATCCACTGGTAGAGATATTCCAGCCTCCGACATTGCTTATCAACTTCTGAAGGGGGGTGCCACCAAGAGTTTCGATCGTATCTACGTCAAGACACGCGTCGTAGTAAAGACGCGCTTTCTGTTCTGCTTTGGATTCTACCTTTTCAAGGTCGATTTTGTCTGTAATGATTTAATAGAAACTGATGTTTTTTGGACACTTTGTAATTTTTTTACTAATTTTAGTTATGTATTTATTATTATTGTACGACAGATTATTCACACAATTACAGTACGAGACTTCTCATTCTGACACTTTAAATATCTGGGAAGATAATTATACAAAACGGTCGAGGAATTGTACTAAAAATTATGGTCTGAAGTGGAATGGATGACAGGACAACTCGGCAATAGACTTTGATGAAATGATTTAATTTATGATGGAATGCATTCTGCGATAGAACGGGAAAATTAAAACCAGTCCGTCTATGGAATCATTGGTATTCTGGAAATATTCAAAAACTTAGGAAGAACCACTACTCGAGAGCCCTATCGAAAAGATGAAGTTCGACGACAAGGTGGACTTACAATGGTTGTCAAATCATATCATAAAAAACGACTAAAATATGAAAATGCTGACTTTATTTTTGACATTTGCGATACAAAAAGGCCTTAAAAGGAACGACTGCGCAGCCATCTTCATCCAAATCTGAAATTTGGATTTGAGGTCGAAATGCTACCAAACTGAAATATATTTTTTCTATTATATATATGACAAAAATCTAGTATGGATATCAAAAATAACACAATCAAAAAAATTAAAAATAATATAATATTTAAGCAATGTTCTTTCAACTGACCCAAAGCATTTTGGATAATCACCATGTTTCGAATCTGCCGTATGTCGGAGATACTCCATCGGGATAAGCCTTCCGGAATAGTATTGTTGTCGATCCATCCCCCACAGGCAAAGGCATAGAAGTCATCACAGGGATCCACCGTCGTGTCCAAAGATTTGAACATCTCTCTAGCCGTGTGGTTACAAGCGTCCGACAGACAAGTCGACTGGAAAGTATCATCTGATTCATCTGAAATTCAGAAAAAAATTCATACGAAATATAGAAAGGGGAACGGAATGGAACTCTGAGAGGATGCCACCAGAATATTGAAAGTCTTGGTGTCCTCAGTTTTCCCTCGCTCTGCCAGCACAAAAACTCAAGGGCAAATCGCACATAACCCGGAATTGAACTAGCCACTTGTGATCAGTAGCGCGTCAGAAGAGGTACTGTTTTGGTACATCCCGTCTCCTGGTGACAATGATAATAGAACGGTTATGGGGAGTAGGCAGGGAGTAAACTATTAAAGATAACAATCGGTTATATGTCCAAACTGTTTATGTAAAAATTAAACTCAATAGCATTATTAGGTGTTAGGTTAGGTTAGGTTAGCGCCTTGACAGTTCGGCGCCCGGAGCGGACTGCTCCAATTGCGCCCGCATAGGGACGGCCCTGTATGCATTTCAGTAAGCACTAGACATTATAGTATTCCTTTAAATGGTTATAGGTAAAATGATCGTTATCAATTGATTATAACTTTCAAATGATCGTCTGCAAAATGATCTTAGGCAAATAATAAGTAAATGATTGCAAGCAAACTTAATAGTTTCATTCGAGTGATGAAGGTCATTTTCTGATTCACGATCTTTTTATAGTAAAATTACAATAAAATTGTAATTACTTTCATTATAATATCAAGTATTTCAGATAATTTTCTTATTTAGAAGCATCTTTAAATTTACGTTAATTTTGAGTTTCCGATGATTTGCCTGGCCTAATTTGAGCATCACTGGTTTGTGATAAGTAAAATTTTAACAATAAATAATGAAACAATCCCGAAAACTAGTTATTTATGACAAGTGCGATTTTACAAGCGGTAGGTACAGTACGTACAAGGTAATGATAATAAGATAGACAATTTATTGACATTTTTCTTGGAAGGATGATAATTATAATGCTTTGATTGTTTTGAAGAGGAAATTGAGAAGCATGAAAGCGAAATCCCGAGTATTTTTCTAACTATTTTTTATTACCTACCTTTTTAGTTTCCTACTCGTAACATGCTGTACTTTTGTGAATATATTGATGGTTGAGGCAGGTAGGTGGGTACATACAACTTTAAAAAAACCTATTTTGAATATAACGATTAAGGCGATGCCATACGTAGTAATGCAAAATCATGTGTTTTTGGTTTGAAAATTTGGTCGCCTAGAAATATTTCAGATGCTTTAATTAAATACTGCGAGTAGAATACATCTTGGCCTTTGAAATAATCGAGTATTTTTTTATATAAGTATTTTTATAAGCCCAGAAAAAAATAATTTATAGGCCTATTAAAACTGCTTTAAAGTTCAAAATCTCCTACTTACGAACCCATTTTCGGTTATGATTTTATTGTATAATGTGGCAAATTAAGTTATTTATAAAATGATCGGAGAAAAATTAAATATCTATGCCTGAACATCCACAAAATAAAATTAAAGGCACTTTTTGGCCATGTTTTTTTCTTGCATAAATCAAAACAGGCGGATGGTGTTAAGCGGGAATTTAATCCTTATCGCCATCTACGTAAGGGTTTTTATTGATAGCGACTCAATTTAAAATATTACACGACGTAGTGCATCGCCTTAACGGCTATAAGGAACAAATTTAGTCGATCCCCTCGTGCTCGTTATAACCAAGTTTGACTGTAATTAACAAAAAATTTACAATGTTTCATAATTTTTTCACAAACTGCGGTTGAAACGTTTGGTTACATAGAGGTGTACATTTTAATTATTCTGTAAAGACGAGACAATACATTAAAATAAAACGAGAAACATAAAGACGTAAGTGAAGCAGTCGTGCACGAAAATATGTGACGCGCGGCCCTGGTGTATTGGACAGACCTGCGGTTGAATTTGCTTTATCAAATATTTGAAATAAACTGGGAATCTTAACTAAATAAGTGATAAAATCTTGTAAAAATAATATTCGGCGCACGGCTCTGCGTAATGAACGGACCGAAGGTCGACTTTGCACTACAAGACATGGTAAATCGATCTTTCCGTGGGGTTTATTTTTATTAATTCTGATGAACGTATTACTAAAATGTCAAATTTTTCTAGAGGGATTCCTCGGGAGGTTACTAACTCACCACATAGAAAAATAAAATATGGTGGTTACCGCAAATTTTTTGTTGAAAAACGTTTTATAAAATTTTAAAACCGTTTTAAAAACATATTTTAGTGGTAAAGTACTGTTTTTATTAATCTTAATTATAAATAACTCACATCCATAGGGATCCCTCTAGAAATATTTTAGATTTTAGTAATACGTTCATCAGTAATAATAAAAAATGTGAGCGTAGAGCAAACTCCCATTATAAGAGTCTTATGTTGTTTTAAGAAGAACGATTCATACTCACTGGCGTTGGCTATGTCCACTATCAACAGCAAAGAGGTCACTAATACGATGCTAAACGTTTCCAGGCGACTGTGGCAGTTTCCTGTTGAAGTACCCTGTGACACATCAACATATTTTGATATCACCCTCATCACGATGCTACATTCCTCCATGAGTTAAGTTAACCTCATCCTCATAATATAAGACATTAATTTCGGGTTTGGTAATAGATGATAATTAAAATACATAGACATTTACATTTTTATGCTTTTTGTAAACATCAAAGTTCTCCATTTTCAATTATTCAAATTTATTCATTAGTAAAAATGATAGTTCACAAAATAAAAAATGCTGTCACATCAAAAAATAGATCTGACAATGTACGTCTTTTTTGTAAAGTTATCATTTTAATAATTTTCTTATGTTTCTGTTCCGAAAATTTCCTCTGTATATATTCTGCTAAATATATATTTACTCTAATATTGAGGATTCCATATTGTGGAAGCATACTTCAGAAGACTTCTGACCAATTAACAAAACAACATTTCTAAAGACTTTTGAAACTTTACTTATTCTTAACAATTAGCAAAGTTCACCACCAGTTACTTTACAGGCTCCTGCCTAGCACCTAGCGGTCAGAGGTAAAACTAGGGCTAACAGATAAAACAGATGTTTTGCCTTATCAATTGGCTTTCTTTGACAGTGTTTGTTTACAATTAGCTTGTCAATGTATTTTACTTGGTTAGATTATAAAAAGCCTCGCCGACTGGATTCTTCTCTCCTATAAAATAGTAACAAGCAGTTATTATGGTCTGCAGACCATTAGTAAAAGTGTTTTGTCCGGGTCGGGAATAATTTAACTCTTTGTAACATTAAATAAAGTGAAATGCAGTTTTGTGCAGTTAAAACAAAAAAAAACCATTCGTCTGTTATTGAAGACTTCATCAAGCCCAAACAAATCTTAACACTTAGTAAGAAACCTAGCAAGAATAAGTAAAGTTTTCAGAAATATACAGTGTGCTGAAGTAGACATTTTTGACGATAATTTTTCCGGATTCAGAAAAAAAATCGGTTATTGTATCAATTGTGCCTCTCTTCGTGTCTCTTGTCTCTCTTTGTATGAGCATTGTATCATGTCATTTGAGTGAGCGTTTACATAATTTTCATGTAGACATTACATATATTTGGATTTTTTGTATTTTTATATTCCTACCTATTTTTGTATTAACTGAGTTTTGATAACTGGATTGTTCTCAGGTTAACTAGTCACAGTACGTAACGTCATCGTTCTAGTATCGTTCGTCTTTTTCGATTTCAAACAAGACGCGTGAGAAGAAAGAGGACGAACGTACGAGCTCTCGCAGGGACTAGTTTAATTGAGAACATCTGTAAAACCCAGTATAAATAATTATCTGTATATAAATATGCATGTCAAATTGATAAATTCGACGTTCTCCGTGGTGGAGGGGTAAGGCTCTCAACCAGCAACCCGAAGGTCGCGGGTTCAAAGCCCGGCGTGCGCTTGTAAATTATATTTGAAGCCTTAGACACATTACGCTATATTATGCGCGCATACGTTAGGGTGACGCTACAATCTTCCTCAGGAGAGGGGGTCAGATCAATTGGGGAACTGCCGCGGAATATCATTTCTTTGTATGGGATCTGTCACTTTGACAGATGACAGCCGCGTAATAATGGCGCTCCGTAAATTGTTCTGACCGTCATCTCCTGCTTATGTCGCATAATTTTAAATGTAGCCTGGCTAGCATATCACTGCGTAGAGTTGAAATATTGCTTGAAATGGCTTTAGTCATGTTTAGTGACCAGATATGAAGAGCCATGTACTCCCCCACCTTCCTCTTCCCCATCTCCCCACTACCTTCAGACTGACAACATACAACAATTGGGGGTGCCATAGACTTAACAGCACTGATCGGTAGGGAGCAGTTATGACTTGTAAATAAATAAAAAAATTGTATTTACCCGATTGATGGGCGTTCTATGCCCCCTTTTACCGACGGTCACCATTTTTGGGAAAACTTAATGAAACTTTTGATAACTTGTATTGTCTTTCAAGAAGCAAAATTATATTTTTAAAAATCAGTGTGTTTGTCTGAGAAAAGCAGAAAACTAACTGAAGTGACAGCACCAATTCTTCGAAGGAAATCTATTCGGATGCCCTTTTTATGTAAGTTTTTATGCATATTATTACTAATGGTAAATAAATATAATTTTTATGAAGCATAATGAACATTGTTTGTTTTATTCTCTGATATATCGTTAGTGAATTCAATACTTATAATAATACATATTAAGTCGATGCCTTAGTTCTATAGGGATATAAGTCAATATACATCATTTTGAGAAAACTGTATTTAAAAATAAATTGTAAAACCGCACAAGAGTCCCAACAACTTCCAACCGTCAGGAGCCAGTGAGACTATGGTATCCCCAATTAGGGTATGTTGTGAGACTGAAGGTAGTGGAGAGAGGAAATTTACTTGCGCACTACGAGATTTGAAGCCGCGACCAGCAATCTGCTAATCATTGAAAAATACATGATTATTTAAACATCTATTACTCAGTGTTTTAAGGGACGTACTTGATTTACTGATACCAGTGATTCCTGACAATATTTGGAGTAAAAACCGTGAATAAAATTTTGCTATCCCGTCAATTTTTCGATGTTTTTTTCTTGCAAAAACTATTTAAACAATGATTCTTCTAAATAGCATCTTTGGTCGCTTAGCTGAGTAACTGCCCAAACCTAAGCTGTCCAATATCTTTTGATTTTCAATGTTTTTAGTTGAAAAAAAAACCATCAAAAATGTCATTGGAAAATTGAATTTATTTATTGAATATCAACGGTATAAATATACCATACACCATAATTAATGTCACAAAATAACCATTAACTGTGGCATTTGATCATAAATGACGACTTATTATAAAATTAATACTAGAAGGAGAAACAAGTACATACAAAATATTATCAACACGTATGAGTATACTTACATTATATTGGTAATGATTTAGAAGATATGATAGTATAGCCTTCTTGTACCTGGCTTCTGTGCAGTTAAACAGATCCGCTACATCTATGTACCTTACTATTACTAACTTCATGTAATTTAGGTACAAGCAAGTTTTTGAAATGCTCAGTCTTGGTATTGTTACAATTAAACAGGGTTTTAGAACGAGTAGCTCTTATAGGTACATGAAATTCAATGAGGTTAATTAAATCAAGGCTGTCTACACTACCATTTACAATTTTGAACATAAATATCAATTCGGATACAATTCTTTAATCTGAGAGATTTAAAAAAAAATTCAATAAGTAATTATACAGGGTTTTCCAATAAGAAGTGTTATTTTGATATTCAATCGTAAAAGATCAATGGTTTCGTTGCTTGTGTGGCACGTAGCGCCGTCTTGTTGAAAGTAAACGTTGTCCAGATCAATACCATCCAATTCCGGCACAAAAAATCCATTCACCGTAACTGTTGCTCCAGCCTCATTTTCGAAAAAGTAAGGTCCAATGACTCCGCCGGACCATAAACCGCACCAAACAGTCACACGTTGAAAATAGAGAGGCTTTTCAACGATAACTCTTGGGTTTTCCGAGCCCCAGATGCGACAATTTTGCTTGTTGACGAAGCAACCGAGGTGGAAATGGGCCTCATCACTCAAGATGATTTGCATTTGATTCACTCAAGTGAATTTTAATAATTTCAATACGTTGTTGAAGCGTGTATCGTTCCATTTTTATTAATGGCGTAGTTTCTACTTGTCAAATGTCAAAAAATGACAGCTTTAAAAGTAACATCTACCGAAATAGCGGGCTATTCAAAATAACACCTCTTATTGGAAAACCCTGTAGTTTATACTTTCAATGGGAATACCGAGTTCAAAGTTAATGTGTCTTAGGAATTTGTGTTGCATTTTTTCTATAGAATCTGAATGTATTTTATAATGAGAGGACCAGATCGAGGAGTTATAATAATAATAAAAAAAAATTATTCCAGGATGTGGTGAGGTTAGTGCAAAATCCCACACGTCCCATATAGATAAACACATTTTTTTGTACAATAGGTCTGTGAAAAATGAAAAAATAAATGAAAAATAACAAATTAACAACAGAGTACAGCTATGCAGGGCGTGGTCTTGAGTGCGCTTGGGCCCAGCGCTCACTCAGGAGTGGCGCTTGGTGCTGGTAGGCTGCGGTCACCACCGTGTTGGCGGAGGCCATTAGCCGCATCCTGGCTCCAGTGACCCGGTGTCTCATCAGGCCGGCAAATCCATTTAGTCCTAATTCCGTGAACATTGTCGATGCCCTGCTGTATCTTCGGTATATTCGGTCCTCGATCTAATAATATCAGGAATCACTGGTTAAAGTAAGTTATTGAACAGAGAGGAATTTGATTTTGTTATTAGTAATAGTAGACGCAACATATCAGTAATTCATTCACCTATCATTTCTATGTAATCGTTTGCCTCATTTTCATACAAAGGTTTTTCTTAATTTTTTTAAGTAGGTACTCACAGTCCTTACAATTATTATACTTATGTTTATTGTTTCTCTTGAACAGGCTTCTATAAACTACGGCCCGCAAAAAAACAAAACAGCCTCCCATAAATAGTTTTGATCACATCATAAAATTTACAATGTAAGTAAATCATACAACATAATAACCAGATGTTTTTATTTAACGACCAATTAAGATACACAATAACTGACATCTATGGCTAAAAAAATGGCTAACGAGTACCCGGCGTAGCTCAACTTTTTTCTACTTTCTATAAACATAATATGAATTAATAATTTATTTTATTTATTTATGTCTATTCTTGAATACACATTTAAAAAAAGATTACAGTGGTTTATATTGTAGTACTGAGAGAAAAGTACAGAAAAAAGGTATAAAAAATAAATAACGTAGGTTGATATAAGTAAAACTGTGTGTGGGTGATATTGTATGTAACGTGAACACCTCACTAGAAAAACCTGTGCTGAGGTGTTAACGTGTTTGTGATTAAGTGTGACAGGTATATGTGTTGTAGTAGAAAGTTTTTTTTTCACAGACATATATTGAAACATGCAAACACTAATTTATATGTGAGTGTGTGTATTTTTGGATAATTCTTGAAGAACGTTTATAATATTTAATTTTACTTATTGTATTTTGGTTATGTTTGGTTTGGAATTATAATCTTTTGAATAAAGTGAATATCTTGATTTTTTATCCAGGCTACGATATGTTTTTTGAGAAATTTTGTAGATGTATTTGTAGTCATTAATTGTTTCAAAGTAATGGGATACTGTTAAAAAGTTTGGTTGCGTAGTATTGAAAGTGTCTTTGTCCGTGTGTGGTGTGTGTTATCGGAATGTTCAGTGTTTTATTTGTTGATGACCTGGTTTTTATTATGGATTTTGGTTGATTTTTAATATGAAGATTATTATGGATGAGATGTAGGAGAGCAGTTTTGGCGTAAATTTTTCTTATTGACATGACGTCTAGTGTTTTGAAGATTTTTTTTTGAGTCTGTGTAGAATGGTACTTGCAGTATGATTTTTATTATCGCCTTTTGAACTTTTTGAATTGGGTCAATTGTTGTGTTTGTAGCGCTTCCCCAAGCTAATATTCCATAAGTGGCAATGGATTGCACAGTGCAAAATATATTGATCTCAGTATTGTTAGTGGAAAAATGTTTTTAATTGATTGTATTAGGTGCAAGACTCGTTTTAGTTTATTAGTGATGAAATTAATGTCTTCAGTCCATTGTATGTATGTATCAATAATAACTCCTAGGTATTTTATTTGTTTTACCCTTTCAATGTGTTCGCATTGGCAATAGGATGATATTTGTTTACAGTCATGCATAAACAAGTTCAAGATAGGAGGAGGTTGACCTCTTTGTGTAATACTATGTGTGATGTATTTTGTTTTGACTGTGTTAACGGTAAGAGTATTTCTGTTTAGCCATATTATCCGGAAGAAATTCTCAAAATGGTAGTGAAGACCCTGTCAAATTCAGTTGTTTAGAAGAACTAAGCGCACAAACAGACGGACGCGGATTTGTTTTATAATATTTAAAGATTTTTTTGTTTGTTTGTCCCCTATAAACTACTGACTGGTTTCCCTGAAAATTTCAAAGTTTGTTCATATTAGTGCCAGAGTTGTTTAGAGTTTGAATGAGGGAAACTTAATGCATTATCTCTGCAATGGAATGAGATAGGAAGTCTTAAAAAAGTTAAGTAAATGTTATTTTTTTGTAATAACTTAATGAGTTAAACTTCAAATTGGTATATTTTATTATTGAAGACAGTATAAGCGATTCTTGGACTAAAATTTATAGGAATTGAACCCAAGACCCTTGCCTTGCAGGGGTACCGTTCTACTAACTGAGCGAATGCTTCGGTCATATTTAACTGTATCGTTCTTCGAATAAGAACTGCCAACTTTATGTATGATCGCAAGATTCAACTAGAACTAAATGCAATTTAGACAGTGTCTTGGATAAATATATATTTTTTTACTGGGTTCGAATCCAAGATAAGACCGTTTTTTCTGTTTTTTCCGTTTCAAAAATTTTGCTCAAGAATTGCTAACATTGTTTTCAATAATGAAAGGGGCGATGAGGCGGATGAGGCGCTGCAAAAAAGCGCAATACCTTTGCACGAAGATGTCGTCTCCCACCCGGCATGCCTCTTGTAGTCCCGAAAGCCTTTCTGGGCGGAAGGAGAGAGGCTCCTCCGATTACCTCTCACCCCAGAAGATAGGTGTAAACTTGAGTGGCAAACGGCCAACGTGGGAAATACCCATCTCATACAGGACCCCACCGAGAGACAGCCCGGGTTCTCATTGCCTCGCAAAACCTGGTCCGCCATCAATAGGTTAAGGTGCTCCCATAGCCGCTGTGCCCACATGATGCACAGATGGGGCCTTAAAGAGTCGGCGATGTGTGAATGTGGTCAACGAATGCCCGCTCCATTCATTCCCCGGCGGGATTGATGAGGTCCACATGGCGACGCCTGAGGCCCTATACTGGCTCGCAGACCTAGATATCCCCCTCTAACCCCCCCACCATACGAAAGTAGAAGAAAAATAATGAAATATTATATTTTGTGAAGGGTAAAAAGTGATGGGGATGTATCATTGCACTGTTATGAGATATGTAGTCGAATCAATATAATTGTAATGATCTGCCCTTTCTACTTCAAACTTTTCCTTCTCTTCTTTCTACGATAATTTTTCCTTAAAGTCCCATAGGTAGCTTTTCCATAAGGCTTTGCATATGTGTTCGCAGGGATGGAAAATTCCTCCCCTGCCGTCTCTACAAGCCTTTGCTCCTCTCTTTATTACACACCCCTTCAAGTGTGTACATCCTAGTTGGTTCACGTGACGTACGACCTTGAACGTACTCATTTCACGTGACGGTTCAGTATAAAAAGGCTTCACCGAACGTTGTGTTGGTTTTTTGTTTCTCGGTTTAGAAACCTAGTTATCTATGTATGTGTGGTATCCCTTGGTTCTTTCGAGATAGAGTGGGTTGAATCCATTATCGCTGTGTTTTAAAGCCATTTCATAAACCTTATTTTTCTGAAGTCGCCTGCTCTTCAAACTAGCTACGTGATTCTACCTGTCATAGGGTAATGTGAGTATAATAAAGTGTTAGATTTTATATATGTGATATACATACGATAAATTTATGGTGTTAGTTGTCGGCGCCATCCATGTATATATTTTGGGAGGGGAAGGAGAGGAAAGGAAATGAATTTTTTTCAAGCTAAGATTGACTCCTCCTCTTACCAAACAAAACTGATGGATGATAATTTGAGCAAGGCGATCGATATCTGCGTGTCTGGATATCACAACCGGCCGGGTCTCCCCTTGTTCCAAATCGGCAACCGTCACGCCAGAATAAAGAAAACCAGGTCTCATCACCAATTTCAGAATTGCCCAAATCTCATACACCTCCAGGATAATCTACTTTACTGAGTGTAGAAGGGGAAAACCATGACATCCCTTGTCACGAATCTAGTCGCGAAAATGTGACACGCAAGGTCCTAAGTTACGTGCCACCTCTAGAAAACGTTGTAACTCCCACGCCGTCGGGGATTTACATCCCTTTCTAGGTCAATACATAGATAACACACGACGATCTTGTCGACATTTAGCCTGCTTTTTAACGATAGGTTGTGTGCCTACCCATTCAGCCAATTATCATGTGAGATATATGTAAGGTCTACTCGAAATGCCAAATTTAGGATGAGGACTGTCTGTATTTTAATATTCGGTTCTAGTAATTATTTTATGAGGTTACTAGCATCCTCGTGTATTAGGTATGGGTAACTCCTACTGAATACCTATCCTCTCAGGTAGGTATAAACGGATAATTGGTTTGATTTTTGCATTTAATTTAAAGAGGCTGCCTACCTCTCGAAAGGGACCTGTTGAGAAAAGTTGTTCGGTTGGTAGTTTTATCTCGGAGATTACCATCTCCCTCTTTCGACTTTAGATTTGTTTTTGTGCATCCCAATTCGTAACTTAGAAAATCAAACAATAGATGAAAAGTATTAAATTAGAAAGTCAAATAACAGAAGAAAAGTATTCATTCTGTTTTGTCTGGTTGCATCCGATCGCTTTCTATTTGGGCGGTCATACGCTAGCAAAACTTCCCCTTTGACTGACTGTACCTGCGTCTTGTCCTATATATGAAAAGGTCATCGGCCCGTCTCCCTTTTCCAGCTGGTAGATAGTCTGATTGACACATTCCCTTTCGAAACATTATTTGGACGACAGGGGTTGTAAACTTGGATGCTGTATCCGTCCTTTAAAAGGGACTTCTGTTGTTTAATAAATAATATAAAAAAACTCACCCTGCTAGTCACCTCCAAATCCTAGTGTGAAGCTTACCTGGTTACACACTATATAGCTAAATCAGTTTAATTTTCGGTCTCCTCCCTACCGGCATTCCATTACATTAATCATTTTCTCCTTTTAAGTCCTTGTAATTTGTTCCATTTTGGTCCCCTCCCTACGACTTTAAAAGGGTAATTAAATATTCCTGTAAATAAAATTGTACCTCCCTAATCTGTCAGGATTCGAACCCACAGTTAATGATATATTTGTTTCTCTGGTTTTCGGTCTCCGTGGATAAATGCCATCTCGCCAAATCAATAACCTAGCCCGATTAAACACTTCCCGCCTTTAAGTACGTTCACTCTGTTTTAAAAACGCAATCATTATTTTTATTATTTTCATGTTTTTAAGACAAGCAATCTAGTTTGAACTGTATACGAAATCACGTTTAAATCAACACAACTTTATAACACAATCGCGATTGCACAACACCTGGCGCCCCTGAGGTGGGTTTTTACAAAACGGCGCTCTACAAATTATCCAATTATTATTATTGTCATTATTATTAATTGTTTTCTCACTGAGTCCAACCACTTTCACTTCACACAAAAACCGTTCCAATAATATTTCACTTTAATTCAAAAACCAACAAAGCTTTCTAACGCCATCTGAATTCACTAATTCACTGCAATTTCAAACAACACTTCTCATTTGTATCGATTTCACGGAGCTGTCAACGTACTCAAGTTCAAAACCTCACTGACTGTACCTGCGCCCTGTCCCGTGTGAATGTGTTTACTCCAGGCCTGTCTGTCAATAAATCTTCCGTCGTTGTCTAAACAAAAAATTTTTTTTGAGCACGTTCGTTTATTATTTATCGTTTATTTATTTTCGTGATTATTCAAACCATCACATAATGTAGATTTTTTTTTTAATGTGGTATTCAATAGTGCGCTTTTTTGCAGCGCCGCCCATTGCATTCAGCGCCCTTTTCATTGTTGAAGTCACGCACGCCCGAAAAAGACGTGGCATGACCAAGTGAAAGCAAATCTTATAAAATGTAAAGTTTTCAATTATTTTGAAACATCCACCTTTAAATAGACTCAGTTTTCAGGTACACCATTATAAACCCGAGCAACGTTGGATGGAGGTCAGCAAGTTAGTGATAAAATTGAACATTTTAAATGTAATCAATGATTTTTGATTTATTCTGAAAACTTACTGTTCATTTGGATCTGTAAATATCTATAGGTAGATGTATCCAATACTGCGGCCATGGATGAAGCTACAGTATCCTCCTTGAGTACCCCAAGGACAATGATGTGTTTTTACTTATGATGACATCATTTCTTGCATTTGTGCCAATGAGAATGTTGATTTTTCCTCAACCTTTTAGTAAGATTTTATGATTGATCCGATTTCAGGCCATAAATTCTAGTGAGTATTAAAAATTTCAGTTCGTTCGGCTACATAGATCATGATTGAAGCCAAGTTTGAACATTTTGAATATTAATATCATGCTCAAATCAAATCAAATGCCCTATCAAAATCCGTATACACTACATTTGTTTGGTGTTTTGAGTCCAGTTCGACGGCCACTAATCGGGAAAATGTCTGTGGATTTTTTGGCATAAAACCGTGTTGGTTTTCTAATACAAAAGGCATAATTTCTGAATGTAACTTCTAATAAATAATCATTTCAAATATTTTTGGTATCGTTAACAGTATGGCTACAGATCTGAAATTCTTTATAGGGCTTATACGCATGAGTTTCAAAGTATTGGAGAAACAACCTTCAACGATTCTTAACAAAATATTTTTTTTGTGAATGAGGTTTTTAATAAGTACATTCTAGTCTAACAAAACAAAATATTTATTTATTTAGGTTTTATCTCTCAAAAGGGTTGTAATAAACTACCTGCAACTCATAGTATTTAACACATGATTCTGAATCAATTCTTCGAGTTGATGGTGGTTACATTTACACCCTGTATTGTTTTCAGCTAAACTGCAAAGCTGCACTTCCTATTTAATATAGATAATCTAACCAAAAAGCAAAGCTACAGTACCTAAAGCTAGCTAGCAGTAGAGAGCTAAAACACCTATATCGGTAGGGCTATTCCAACCGAAGTTTAGTTAATCAACCTAACCATTTTGTAATATTAACTAAATAATAAGGTTACTACATCTAAACAGTTATGTTTTTCTAACCAAACACTACAAAATGGTTTAGGTATATACTTTTTAGTTTAGGTAACACAACTAAACACAGAAAGCTGTCTCAACCGATTAGTTTAGCTAGAATATCTGAATCGTTAAGCTGTCATAAATACAGTTTAGGTAACACAACTAAACACAGAAAGCTGTCTCAACCGATTAGTTTAGCTAGAATGTCTGAATCATTAAGCTGTCATAAATAAACTGCTGTTTAGCAAACAGTAGCTAAAAGTTCGGCAGTCACCACAGCAACTAAACTGTTTAGTAGATAATTTTTTAATTTTTTTTTTTTTATTTAGTTACTTTTTTAAATAATTAGGTACATTTTAATTACTAAATTACTAAAAATTTTGTAAATAGTACCTAAACATTTCTTTCAGTGTATATGCTGATATTAATATAGGTCGGTGGATCACTAATGGTCTTTAAGATGTAATTATATTAGGGGGTAATCCATCTGGGCCAGCAGCTTTAGAGTCCGAAAACAGGCTATAATTTGGGAGGTGGGTATGGGTACCGCAGCCCCGGAACCATTTATTGGATAACCAACAATGTAACTGTGACAATTGGGCTAATAATAATTTAGACACCATTGGTCGCCAGTGTAATGCAAAAATCTCAATTATAAATTAAGCCACTCTAGGACCATTGTAACATCAAAAGAGGTACGATGATTAATATTATATTTATTCAAATAACGAATAGAGCTAGAGACTCTCAAATAACAAGATTAGCATGATTTAAAGGGGTGTGCGACAATTCGAAGAATTGATCGCACGGAAGGAATTTTAAAGAAGAAATGAATTAGTTAAAAGTATGACATTGTGTATAACATAAAATATCTGACCTGATTCACCGAAATGGGCGCCATACAACTCTTAGGAAAGAATTGTAAACAAGTGAGAGATTGACATGATGACCAGCGATTAAATATAACTAGCTATGTCCGCCATCAGCGTCTCCCGTGAAAGATGTCGACTGGAGCAGTTGCCCGTATCACATCAGTTGGCGCGCCTCTCTGCAAGGCTGTCCGATTTGTACTGGCTTTAGGAAATTATCTCTTCTGCTTCCTTCTAGAAAAGTCCAGAGAGCACGAGTCCCATAGACGGAGGCGGTCTTGGATGGAGTTTGTTAAAGTTAGTCTTAATACGGTAGCGGGGCAAAAGTGAACTGCTACAACACCTGTGACGTAGGTCACCCCATGTGGTGATTTACTTTGCCCGGGTTCATGGGGTGATGGAGTCTGTCAAGATGGGGAGAGACTGGTTAACCATTTGACCTCTTCAACAGGACTCTCTTGGACTCACCTGAAACCGCGGTTGGAGGGATGAATTCATACATCTGTTATTCCTGCACTCACTGGCCCTCACATTCCTACACATCCCCAAAGATGACATTGGTTATCAATAATCTACTTCCTGCGAGCAGGTTAGCTCAACACCGATTTTGCCGAAATAATTAAAACGATCGCAGCGCAGCGCCTTCAATTTGTGTCTACAATTTATTGACCACAATTAAAATAATTTGTGTAATTTACAAAAAAACATTAAAATCAAAAGACATAAGCGGAGTATGCGCTGATCCATCCCGTCATCTGGGTCCAGTCCGGGAAGGATTTCAGGAAGGTCTTATATTCTGGTGTTCTGAACTGGTCGTGGTCGATATAATTACCAGCCAGCCCCATGTCCATCAACGGGGAAGAGGAATTGAATACCTGAAAATAATATAGAGTTATAATTTTTATGTTAAACATATTTTGACGCGCCTAGGCAGTAAAACTTAGCATGTTTGAAAAGACGAGTCGACGCTCCTGCCACACTTGCCAAGTGCCTCTCGTTAGCTCTTTCCTAGCGGCTGCCAAAACTCTGTGCGGTGTCAATGGCAATTCATCTATTTTTAATGATGAGTTCAATGTTTGATATTTGCCAGGTGTCCCGTGAAAGCGATTTTTTTTCGGTTGGTGTTTTTTTTTTTTAATTTTTAAATTTTTGTTTTCATCAACGTTTTTGTTTTTTAATATTTTTTCCCAAATTGTTTTATTTTTAAATTTTTTTGGGTTATTGGACAATGTCGCGCTTTCTCCTTCTTAAGCCAACCACTATTCTGTTTTGTTTTGTCTCTGTTTTATTTTATCACCGTTATGTTTTGTCACTGTTCGATTTTGTAACTGCTTTGTCATTTTTTAGTTTTGAAACTGATTTTTGTTTTGTTTTATAGTGTTATGTTTTCTCACTGCACTATTTTGTAACTGTTATGTTTAGTCACTGTTCTATTTTGTCGCTGTTATCTTTTATTACTATTCTGTTTTGTCACTGTTAAGTTTTGTCACTGTTTAGTTTTGAAAAAGTTTTTTTGTGAGTTTTGTGGCTTTTCTGTTTTGACATGGAACCTCAAAAGAGTCAGCTTACCTTGAAGTGTATGGAGAGGGAGTAGTCTTTGGTGATGTCTGCCCTCACGATATGCAGAAAGTATGCAGGCTGGCCTCTCCACTGCGCGGAGGCCACGGGGGCCGTGGGGAGGCTCCAATTCTCCACCGTCACGCCATCTCGGGGCGCAAAGGTAATGGTCAGTCGGGTTGGTCCTGAACGCAATACACTGCATAATAATATTTATGTTCAAAATTGTAAATGGTAGTGTAGACAGCCTTGATTTAATTAACCTCATTGAATTTCATATACTCATAAGAGCTACTCGTTCTAAAACCCTCTTTAATTGTAACAATTCTAAGACTGAACATTTCAAACACTCGCTTGTACCTAGATTGCATGAAATTAGTTATAGGTACGGAGATGTAGCGGATCTGTTTAACTGCACCACAGACATAGGAATTAATAGACGAGAAGATAATGGCGAGGGGTAAAATCAACTGTTGAAGAACGAAGGGAGTGAAGCTGACTGTGATTCGTCAATAAATCAATCTGACAGTAAATAGGCATCTCGCATTATAATATCACCATTTACTTCTTAAAAGTAAAATCTGCTTTTGAATGAATAGACATTTTTACATGGGAGCGCAAATTACTCGCCACGTTATGAACAAATTTGCGAAGTCCAAATTTGGCAAAAAAATTCGGTTCCATTTTCAGAGTCGAATATTTCGTTTAAGTATTTAGTTAAGACACTTTTATAAATGTTCATAATTTACTTCCCAGCAACCAACCAGCTTTGTGTTTCGCGTCCAGACGTTTCTCGATGTGATAGTAACAACTGATTCATATTATACGATGTGAATATGCTTAAAATAAAGTAAAATAATGCTTATATATGGAATGTAATACGACAATTGGGTTTATTCTCTTTTTCAGATATATTTTTACAAGTTTTCATAGTACAAGTCAACATTTTGCCGTGTTATTTCGTAAAATGAACCGATGATGCCTCGACCATAGTTCGCACAAGAATGATGACGTCACGTTTTCAAATTCACTTGATGCCATACGCGAGCACAGCCGGCTCCAATGGAACCGGTATGGGGAGTGGGGATAATACGCTTTTAATCACTTAGGGCAGGTCTACTAATATTCATATGTCTATGAACTGCACAGAATCTAGGTACAAAAAATCTTTAATATCATATCTTTTAAATCACGTCCAATAAAATGTAAGTCTACTCATACTAACGTAAAAATTCAAATAAATATGTATATAAAATGAACTGCCTGGGGCAACTGAGGAAACTTGGGTCAATAAGGTGAACCAACAGCTTGATTGGCACTTAACTACTTTCAACCAAAACCTGAATATAAATGCATACATTTTAGTTATTGTAATATATTATATCATGTATCTATACTATATATATACCATATATTTTAATCAATACTAATCTAACCTAGTCTACCTATAAGTGTTGCGTGTACTTGTATCTCTACCTTTTTATATCCGTCTAGAGTTTCTGTTAATTGTATTTTTTCTGATGTCACTGTTTATAATTTACTGTATATGGTATATTTTATACCGTTGATATTAAAATATATAAATAATTACTTCTCATGATTACATATATAAAATTTAAAAAAAAAAAACGTTTCGATCTGGATCAAAACAAAAGGTAAAACATTTTTTGAGAATTTATTAACAACATATCAAACATAACCCAACATCATCATGAAGATACCTTACTGAAAAGGGAGTCATGTGCGGATCTATGTAAGAACAGATAATAGAAACAAGGGATATGGGTTAAACCATTGAGTGTCGCCAATATCATTAACTCATATAACTGCTAATCGGTATATTTATGGAACGTACCAGAGTGGTAGATACCCACAGTATCTCCCTGGTGAAATACTACCATTCAGAATCAAAGGGTTGCTTTTAATGGCTTTAGCCGTGTTTGGTGACGTTTAAATAGTCCAGACACTTCCCCAGCTTCCTCTTTCCAATATCTTTTCCCTCCCTCACTACGTTACGCCTCACAAGATACTCCAATTGAGGAAGGCATAGTTCCACTGGCTTCAGACGATTGGAATCAACTGTCATAGCCTCCGCCGCTGCGATAGTCCGTTAGTTTGGTGGTAGCTCGACGAAATTCGGAACACTACCATGCCATGTCTCCATTGTTTCTGTAAACTATGAATTGTCTAGTGATTACCTCTCGCTCCAGTAAAATTCTCCAGTAGAAAATTGAGCGGCAATTGGCCTACGTGATAAATGCCCATCTTGTGCATGACCCACTGAGAGACGGCCTGGATTCTCACTGCCTCACTCTGATCCGCCATCAACAGGTTTAGGACCTCCCACATGATGCATAGGTGGCCTTAAAGAGTGGGCAATGTGTGAATGCTGTGGGGTGCAGACCACCGAACATGTGCTGCATTCATTCCTCACAGTCCACAGGGCGACTAGACTTGCTTACTGATCTATATGTTCCACTCTAACCCATCCACCATAAGAAAGACGAAAAAGTCTAGTTGAAGTTACCTGTGATTCTGAAATCCATGGTGCATTGCGTTGATGTTGGACAGGTGCGGGTTTTCAGCGTGAAACCCAGTGGAGTTGGTAGAACTGGCGGGCCTGATGGAATCCAACTACTGGCTCGACTGTTGTTATTACAAAAACAATTATCATTTTATTTCAAAACATTGCATAAGATTATATGAAATACCTAAGAGTTTATTGCAATTTAGCAGGTGGCACAGCGCGTTCGGTACGAAATTTGCTTAAATTCCTACTGAATATTATTATTACTCCTATAGAAGTTTAAAAATAACATCAAAATATGACCAAATAACATAAGTCTTTTGAAGGTCCTCGGTTAGAGCCGACCGAAGTAATTATTAGACAGACTGTCCGGGACAAAGGTCTTTTGAAGGTCGCCGGTTAAAACCGACTGAAGTAATTATTAGACAGACTGTCCGGGACATAGGTCTTTTGAAAGTCCTCGGTGAGAACCAACCGAAGTAATTATTAGACAGACTGTCCAGGACATAGGTCTTTTGAAAGTCCTCGGTGAGAACCAACCGAAGTAATTATTAGACAGACTGTCCGGGACATAGGTCTTTTGAAAGTCCTCGGTGAGAACCAACCGAAGTAATTATTAGACAGACTGTCCGGGACATAGGTCTTTTGAAAGTCCTCGGTGAGAACCAACCGAAGTAATTACTAGACAGACTGTCCGGGACATAGGTCTTTTGAAGTTCGCCGGCTAGAACCGATCTAAGTAATTATTAGACAGACTGTCCGGGACATAGGTCTTTTGAAAGTCCTCGGTGAGAACCAACCGAAGTAATTATTAGACAGACTGTCCGGGACATAGGTCTTTTGAAAGTCCTCGGTGAGAACCAACCGAAGTAATTACTAGACAGACTGTCCGGGACATAGGTCTTTTGAAGTTCGCCGGCTAGAACCGATCTAAGTAATTATTAGACAGACTGTCCGGGACATAGGTCTTTTGAAGGTCGCCGATTAGAACCGACCAAAGTAATTATTAGGACATGGTCTTTTGAAGGTCGCCGGTTAGAACCAACCGAAGTAATTATTCTTATAGTACTATTGAGTTAATATTACCTCCATGGAACCATCCTGGCCGTGTACAAGGGCAGTCCGCAGTACAGTTCGTCATCGCAGTCCCCGCCAATAGAAGAGATGGATCCATTCCCCAGCGGGATGGTGCGAGGACTGTTCCGGTCAAGATTCAGCACAAAGTACCCGGTGTCACGCCTCCTCAAGGACTGCTTCTCGTCGTAGAACTGACGATCGGAGTGCTTTAAGAAAAACATTATAATATTTTTAAATATTTCCGCTTCACATTCTGCCGTGGAATTCTTTTTTCCATTCATCCGCTCCACATTTTGAAACCATCAAAGCAAGCAATTATTTAATTAATCTTTTTTACTACCCACGCTTCTTCAGCCTTAGTTTATTTTATCCAAATTTGGTTAAGCATGATTTTACACCATATACGCCTCAGGGATCTAATTTCTACAGCGTTCAGTCAACTTTCATCCTGTGCCAGTTCCGTACCTCACTACCATTCATCAGAGTTTGTAACACACTCCAAGGTATTGAGGGCAACGAGCGGGCTGACGAACTAGCAAGGAAAGGGGCGAATGCACCACTTGCGGGATCTGAGCCGGCTGTAGGAGTAGCAGCTTGCCACACCAAACTACATATCAAGAGGTGGGTCAAATCCCAACACTGGAAGGAATGGAAGAAGGCACCCGGAATGAGGCAATCTAAAGTACTCATAAACGGACCGGACCCTAACCGAACCAGGCAACTACTCGATATGGACAGAAACTCACTGAGGGAACTGGTAGGACTATTAACGGGACACTGCCATCTCAGGAGACACATGCAACTGTTGGGAGTGGAAAACACCAACATCTGTAGGAAATGTGAAGAGGAGAAAGAGACTCCAATTCACCTATGGTGCCAATGTCCCGCTCTGCTGGGAATAAGGCTCAGATACCTGGGAAGACACAGTGTGGAACCAGAAGACATCGCCACATATCCAATGACAGCCCTGGTGAACTTCATAAAAGGGACCGGGTTACTGGCAAGGGAATGAGGTAAAATGGGAGATAGTACAATGGGCCTATGGCCTAAGTGCTCGCGGGGAACGTAAGTAAACCACCTCCGACTTTAAAAAAAAAAAAAGAAAAAACGCACTCTACTGAAATCTGCTAAACTCGCTTCTATGGACAATCGATTTTGTCAGTTTTTTTTGTCTGTTTTATCACTGTTCTGTTTTGTCATAGTTCAATTTTGTTGTACTGTTTATTTTGTCACTGATTTATTTTGTTACCGTTCTGTTTTGTCATGGAATCCTATTTTAAATACAATTTCTTTGGACTTGCTTAAATCCACTAGTAAACCCAAATAAATAAAAGCGTTAGGTAGATACTTACCATTATCCAGAACCTCTGAAGGGCAGGGTTCTCGGGCCCCTCCTTGTAGGGCCTCCCTACGGAGGTGGCCAGGGATATGGGAAGCATGACAAGGCCACAGCCCAGCAGTACGCACAGCACGAGGGCGGGCCGCCTAACCAGGCTAAGGAAGGGTACCTGAAATATTCATTTTTTTTGTATGAAAACAGTGTTTTGCATCGAATCTCAAATTCTAATTTAGTCGTTCCTCATTCTTAAGATGGTGACCCCTACTCAAATTTCCCTGATGCACAAGGCTCCTCTACTTCTCGTGGTTCTATGCTCCATGGGGAGCCAAGGACATTGAAGTTCGGAACGTATGGGATATTTGATCAGTCCAACCAAAGCCAACTTTGTTAATACAGTCCGTGCTCCTGAAAATGCACTGACAGTTAAAGATTCCTGTTTTTGGACTTCTTGTACTAGGTTTAGCAGGAAATGGTTATTGAACCCTGCTAAATCTTGTGCCAGAAGTCCAAAATGCACTGACAGTTGAAGAGACCTATTGTCGAACTTTTGGCAACTGGGATTAGCAGGGTTCAGTTACTAAAACCTGCTAAAACCAGTGCCAAAAGTCCGAAAACAGGTCTCTTTAACTGTAAGTGCATTTTATACAGCACAGCTTCTATTAATAAAGATTGCGATGGTCCTTCTTTCATCGGTGATCTTCCTTTGCATCTCGTGCCTTCAAATTTGCAATAGTGGAATATTTGTCAATATCCATGAGTTTCACCAGGTTCAAGTTTCAGTTTGACGAGCAAAGTATTGAAAATATCTTAAAATAAGCTGTGCATTTTGCTGAACCAATTTGAACCCGCAACCTTCGGCTTGCTAGACGAGAACCTTACCCCACGACCACGGAGGCCGAAAAAACTAACAAAAACAAATAATTTGTGGTATATGCACAAGCGTTCCAACTATCTGGAACCAGTGGGACGATGGCAATCACAAATGGGATATGCTAGGAGGCTGAAGAGAGTGGGAAGTAAAAGAGATGAGAAATATAGTAGGTAAATCAAATCTAATCGGTTATTGCCATTTCAAGCAATTTTCAAATTCTAAAGAATGTTCTTTCACAGCGTGATACTGATAGTATATACCAAATGTTTGTTAAGCCAATGAAAGGAGACCAGGAATAGGTTGAGAAATAACTGGCAATTCGGATCAGGTCTCTTTTCAAATCTTTCAAGCAACGGTTACACTGTAAATACTAGACTCTCATTAAGGAGATACACTTCCACACTATTTATAAGAAATATGTACATGAACTAGACCATTTAGACAAAAACAGATAATAGGACCCCGAAAATTATGACTGTTTGGGTGCACTAGTGAAAGCGACCCAGAAGACCAAGGAAGAGGTTTATAGACTATGTGAAAGAGGATTGGAGCAGGACGGGAAGAAAAGTTGAGGGGACCCATCCCTTTCCCGCCCTGGTATAAGTCACATGGTTACTCCTTCAAGGCACACTACAAGAACTCTTTTTTTTAGCGAAGCTACGCTTATCTAAAAACGAATCTAGTAGATGGGAATTAGTAGTATACATATTTATGTAGATGACGGATTAATATTTATACAATAGTAAACAGCAATCACTTTTCAGTAGAAAATAATAACAATATCACATACTTAGTTGGAATAATATGATACAAAAATTAAATCATCAATATTCTATAAATTTAAAAGGTAACATAAAGATGATCAACAGTCGCCTGTGTTGAAGCAAGGACAAGGAATTAACCATCACATTAAAGGAGAGGTTGATGATACAAAAAATAGTTCACACACATCGAGTGAATAACGGGAAGGACAAAGGAATGGAGGCGATTGGTGAGGGACCGCAGCCCGCGTAAAACATGTTATGGAGAAAGTCAAATCCAACTTTAGGATGCAGAGCCGTGATAATAAAGACATGAAGTATACCAACCACAAAGTTCGTCACGTAGAAGGTGATTATCGCCGTGACAACAGCAATGTACAGATCTCCATTGATGGTGCCAGAACGTCCCATGACAGGCAGGAGCACCGTATAGGCCACCAGCGTTACGTACATCTGGAGGATGACTGACGGGATCTGGATTGCCAGATACACCCATGTCCACGTGTGAACTATGGAATGAAATCAAACATGAATGAAGGCAGTTAAAACTATTTAAAGTAGGGGCACTCGAGGGCTTTATCAGGAAAAATTTGATCAGCCATATGATTATTTAAAAAAATATATACCTCATAGATAGCTTCAAGGCGGTGCGGCATATCGATTAACATTAAAATTGATAAAATATTATATTACTTTTTATCAAAACAATTACATCACGCAACAAAGTATACTTTTGCCACAAAATTAACGATCTTCGCTGATTTCTTGTACGTGTTTAGAAGCTTGTACAGCAATTTAACATCAAGTTGGGTTGTTAAGTTCATCTCTACATCTCATGACACGATGATTTTCGGACTTGCTATTAGCCAATAAAATAAACAAATATAACTATGTGCTCTTTTTTAAAATGTGAGAACTTGCATTTATATCTAGCCTTTTTAGGGATTTGTGTGATGAAACTACTCTTGGTGGTGTTATTTTTATATTGAAATTTGTTATGAGAGGGCTAATCTATTGTTATTATATTTCGATGGTCGGGAACAACGATATCCGTGATTGTTCATGCAGCGCAGGAGTTGAGGAGCATTGTTCTCCAAGGAAATTGGACAACGACAAATAAGAAGAATGGTTACCAGTGCGATATAGCGTAGTGAAGTGAATGAACAGTAAAGCTACGGCGGAGAAGAGGGCTGGAAACATGAGTATGGCTGCAGATCTGATGCCGAGGCAAGTCATGGTCAGCAGGATAATCGCCCATGGGATCTGTGCGGCCACCAAGTTCAGCTGGGTGGTCATTGACAGGGAGAGGTAGTGCTTGAAAAGAAGATGGCAATTAGTTATTATTATAATTGGACATTCAAATGAGGCAGTCTTTCGTTGAAGAAGAAAATATTTCAGACATACTGCATGAGCTTTTAAACTAGAAAACTATGAACATGAACATGAAAACGCTCAGAGTACAGTATAACAACTCATATAGGGCACTTTTCGGCCTCCATTGGCGATGCAGCGCCTCGCAGACGTTCACAAAGGGAAGGGTGCATGGGTTAGCTGCTTTGATGCGCCACAGAGTAGGCGGGATGAGTCAGCGCTACCGGAAACCAGAAAAAAAAACTCTCGTCCAGGCCGTCGCCCAGTGGTAGAGTGCGCCCCAATACCATTCAGGGAGAAATTCCCTCAAATCACCGTAGTGTAATGACAAAACACATTAAATAGACAAAACGTATTGTAAAAACTATTAAAAAATTCGCAAACTTTACTACATTTTCCAAACAAAAAAGAGGAATGTTACTGTCTACATGAAATTTAGACAAACCACACTATCCTCTTTTCCCATCCTTTGAAGCAAGATTTTGATACTTATTGATGAAATTTTGCACACTTTACCTTCAAATCAGGAGAAATGTCACTGTCTACATGAAATTTGGACAAACCACACTATCCTCTTTTCCCATCCTTTGAAGCAAGATTTGAAATTTTTTGATGAAATTTTGCACACTTTACCTTCAAAACAAGAGAAATGTCACTGTCTACGTGAGATTTGGACAAACCACCATATCATCTAATCCCATCCCTTGAAGCAAGATTTTGATACTTATTGATGAAATTTTGCACACTTTACCTTCAAAATGAGTCGGAAATTATTACTGTCTACTCTGCGTAAAGCGGAACACTGCAGCTAGTTTTTAAATTAAATTGAAATAAACCAGCTTATCCAAACAAAACTAACCTTATTTAATATAATATATTCTTTTGTCACTGTTCTTTTTAACTGTTTACCTTCCAAACCAACACCATAATGATGGTCTTTTACTAGGGTGATACTGAGAGTATCTACCACTCTAAAATGTGTCGCAAATAAATTATATCGTAATAGTGTAACAATATTTATTTAATTAAAATGAATTGCGCACGCAAAAAATTTACTTATGAAAATTAACCTATTAAATGCAATAATAAAATTATGGTGGTTGGCATACGGAGAAAAACGAGTATGGTTGATCTATTAAAATCTTGTTAAAAACGTGATGGCAGGCCATTTCCTAAAAAAATATTTTTTTATTCAAATCGGAACACGTGTTCATGCAACAGCGCTTATCCTGATAAATACACATCCAATATATAAAAACACGCGTTCCGACATCCTCTAAACAAATTCGTGTTTTACTGTTAAGAAATCTGTCCTGTTTTTAAGAGTAATACGAAAAAAATTTAATAATTTTTTTTTTTAAATTTTCTTCGTGTATAGCCTAGGTAATATTTTAATAATAATAAAATGTATTTTACCTTTTTTCTTCTCCATAAATCAACAGCCAGGGGTACCAAACCGTAGCCGAATAAACAGGGGCACCAAAACAGTGGAAAAATGGTCCACACGTTGTAGTACCACGGCATGGCCAGGGCTGCCACCCCGTCTATAAAGGTGCCCATTGCAACTGTGACCAGCACTCCCAAGAGCATTCCCACCACCCTGGCACCAAATGCGATGAACATCTCTTTCCACGCCGCCCCTGAATATTATTAAAAAGGGTGTTTTTTATATTTAATTAAAACCATATATTATAATCTATTAAACTATAAAGATAACATTAATGTGGAGAAAACAGTCTTCAAAATACCCCCAAAGAATATGAAATCTATTGTCACAATTATTTTATTATCAAATCGGTTTAACCGGTAATAAATCATTTTAAATTGGGAGGGGATAAAATAGAATCATATAAATAAGTTGTCTAAACGTGGTTAAAACCACAGTTTGAAAATGGCCTTGAAAGCCGAAACAGCTGTTACAATAACAAAAACCAAAAAATACTTACAGAATTTAAAATAATTATATTATTAAATTTGATTTGAATTAAATTAAAAAATATATATTGGATAGAGTTCTACGAATTAAACACAAAAACAATAAATAAAAAAGTTTTTTTTTCACAGCCAAATTAAGCATTTATAAGAAAAAATGGCACAGACCCGTGAAAAATCACAAATTCGAATTATTACGTAAAGTAAATTATATTTAATTATGTCATGGTTTGGTTTTATAAAGTTGTGAAAAATGTTTCAGACTGAAACATATTATTATTTTTTAATGATAAACTAATGTTTATAAGACAAGATTTTTATGCATAGCATAAAGGATAATAAATTATTATAAGCAATAATTGGTCGCCTGTAATAACAATACAAAATTTAAAAAATTTGCTTGTTTACAGGTGGAAAAAAATATAATAAGCAGTAATTGTTGATTGAAGTACTAGTACATATTGAATTATTTGGCGTGTTGGAAATAAGCCGACGTGGCTCAGTGGTCCAGAGCGTCTGACCGGACATCAGAAAGCGCGGGTTCAATTCCCGTCGGCGGTGTTTATTTTTACTCGGGATATATTTTTAATTTGTATTGATATTACAGGCGACTAATTATTGCTTATAATAATTTATGAAACATATTGTTTAATTTTATCTCTTGTTGAATGTTCTCTGTAGGTTGTTTTAATAAGCTAGCCAAGTGGTTGTAAATCTTAATGTGATTTTTGATTATAACGTGCTTACAAAGTTTAAAATAGCAATAAATAAGATTCGATATGGGCTTAAAATAGAACAAGGCAAGCACACCGTATTGTGATAAAATTAAAATAAGAAATGAGATCTCTAAGGCGTATATGTGGTAAAACTGTGTTACGAATGTGAAGACCCGAGAGATGCAAGGCTGAATACAGCGTAATTAAAAATATTTCTAAAGGGATGCTTAAGGCTCCTTAGTATACGGTCAAAAAGAAGAAGAAGATGTATTATAGTGATTTTTTTTGGAGTATTATGCCGTGTTGCGCTACCTCATTCTTTAGCCGACGTTTCGGACAGAATTGCAGTGTCCATCATCAGGGCAGATGTGTAATGAATGCATCATTGCAGTGTCCATCATCAGGGCAGATGTGTAATGAATGCAGCATTGCAGTGTCCATCATCAGGGCAGATGTGTAATGAATGCAGCATTGCAGTTTCCATCATCAGGGCAGATGTGTAATGAATGCATCATTGCAGTGTCCATCATCAGGGCAGATGTGTAATGAATGCATCATTGCAGTGTCCATCATCAGGGCAGATGTGTAATGAATGCAGCATTGCAGTGTCCATCATCAGGGCAGATGTGTAATGAATGCATCATTGCAGTGTCCATCATCAGGGCAGATGTGTAATGAATGCAGCATTGCAGTGTCCATCATCAGGGCAGATGTGTAATGAATGCATCATTGCAGTGTCCATCATCAGGGCAGATGTGTAATAAATGCAGCATTGCAGTGTCCATCATCAGGGCAGATGTGTAATGAATGCATCATTGCAGTGTCCATCATCAGGGCAGATGTGTAATGAATGCAGCATTGCAGTGTCCATCATCAGGGCAGATGTGTAATTAATGCATCATTGCAGTGTCCATCATCAGGGCAGATGTGTAATGAATGCATCATTGCAGTGTCCATCATCAGGGCAGATGTGTAATGAATGCATCATTGCAGTGTCCATCATCAGGGCAGATGTGTAATGAATGCAGCATTGCAGTGTCCATCATCAGGGCAGATGTGTAATGAATGCAGCATTGCAGTTTCCATCATCAGGGCAGATGTGTAATGAATGCATCATTGCAGTGTCCATCATCAGGGCAGATGTGTAATGAATGCATCATTGCAGTGTCCATCATCAGGGCAGATGTGTAATGAATGCAGCATTGCAGTGTCCATCATCAGGGCAGATGTGTAATGAATGCAGCATTGCAGTGTCCATCATCAGGGCAGATGTGTAATGAATGCAGCATTGCAGTTTCCATCATCAGGGCAGATGTGTAATGACTGCATCATTGCAGTGTCCATCATCAGGGCAGATGTGTAATGAATGCATCATTGCAGTGTCCATCATCAGGGCAGATGTGTAATGAATGCAGCATTGCAGTGTCCATCATCAGGGCAGATGTGTAATGAATGCATCATTGCAGTGTCCATCATCAGGGCAGATGTGTAATGAATGCAGCATTGCAGTGTCCATCATCAGGGCAGATGTGTAATGAATGCATCATTGCAGTGTCCATCATCAGGGCAGATGTGTAATGAATGCAGCATTGCAGTGTCCATCATCAGGGCAGATGTGTAATGAATGCAGCATTGCAGTTTCCATCATCAGGGCAGATGTGTAATGAATGCATCATTGCAGTGTCCATCATCAGGGCAGATGTGTAATGAATGCATCATTGCAGTGTCCATCATCAGGGCAGATGTGTAATGAATGCAGCATTGCAGTGTCCATCATCAGGGCAGATGTGTAATGAATGCATCATTGCAGTGTCCATCATCAGGGCAGATGTGTAATGAATGCAGCATTGCAGTGTCCATCATCAGGGCAGATGTGTAATGAATGCAGCATTGCAGTTTCCATCATCAGGGCAGATGTGTAATGAATGCAGCATTGCAGTGTCCATCATCAGGGCAGATGTGTAATGAATGCATCGTTGCAGTGTCCATCATCAGGGCAGATGTGTAATGAATGCAGCATTGCAGTGTCCATCATCAGGGCAGATGTGTAATGAATGCAGCATTGCAGTTTCCATCATCAGGGCAGATGTGTAATGAATGCAGCATTGCAGTGTCCATCATCAGGGCAGATGTGTAATGAATGCAGCATTGCAGTTTCCATCATCAGGGCAGATGTGTAATGAATGCATCATTGCAGTGTCCATCATCAGGGCAGATGTGTAATGAATGCATCATTGCAGTGTCCATCATCAGGGCAGATGTGTAATGAATGCAGCATTGCAGTGTTCATCATCAGGGCAGATGTGTAATGAATGCATCATTGCAGTGTCCATCATCAGGGCAGATGTGTAATGAATGCAGCATTGCAGTGTCCATCATCAGGGCAGATGTGTAATGAATGCATCATTGCAGTGTCCATCATCAGGGCAGATGTGTAATGAATGCAGCATTGCAGTTTCCATCATCAGGGCAGATGTGTAATGAATGCATCATTGCAGTGTCCATCATCAGGGCAGATGTGTAATGAATGCATCATTGCAGTGTCCATCATCAGGGCAGATGTGTAATGAATGCAGCATTGCAGTGTCCATCATCAGGGCAGATGTGTAATGAATGCATCATTGCAGTGTCCATCATCAGGGCAGATGTGTAATGAATGCAGCATTGCAGTGTCCATCATCAGGGCAGATGTGTAATGAATGCAGCATTGCAGTTTCCATCATCAGGGCAGATGTGTAATGAATGCATCATTGCAGTGTCCATCATCAGGGCAGATGTGTAATGAATGCATCATTGCAGTGTCCATCATCAGGGCAGATGTGTAATGAATGCAGCATTGCAGTGTCCATCATCAGGGCAGATGTGTAATGAATGCATCATTGCAGTGTCCATCATCAGGGCAGATGTGTAATGAATGCAGCATTGCAGTGTCTATCATCAGGGCAGATGTGTAATGAATGCATCATTGCAGTGTCCATCATCAGGGCAGATGTGTAATGAATGCAGCATTGCAGTGTCCATCATCAGGGCAGATGTGTAATGAATGCAGCATTGCAGTTTCCATCATCAGGGCAGATGTGTAATGAATGCATCATTGCAGTGTCCATCATCAGGGCAGATGTGTAATGAATGCAGCATTGCAGTGTCCATCATCAGGGCAGATGTGTAATGAATGCAGCATTGCAGTTTCCATCATCAGGGCAGATGTGTAATGAATGCATCATTGCAGTGTCCATCATCAGGGCAGATGTGTAATGAATGCATCATTGCAGTGTCCATCATCAGGGCAGATGTGTAATGAATGCAGCATTGCAGTGTCCATCATCAGGGCAGATGTGTAATGAATGCAGCATTGCAGTGTCCATCATCAGGGCAGATGTGTAATGAATGCAGCATTGCAGTATTAATAAAACACACATCGACAAATGCCTAAGTTGCGTTTAAAGATACACTGTAATTTTTTTCATACCTATAACATGTTAATTAACAGAACAAAATGGGTTTATAATAATTAAAAGGCGCAAATTTTGCAATTTTTTTCAGGTGAATTAGGGAATTTCATATAATTACCGTTTCTACTTTATAAATTGATAGTAATTCGGAATGTGGGAGCTTAAATAGTTTAGATATGTGGATAGAACGGAGAAAGAAGTGAAGGAAGAATAATATATGACGCAAAAGGGAATAACAAGAACATGGCACGACCAAGTGACGTAAATGCTTGAGTCGGTTCACATCAAGAGCATTCATAAAAGTGGAGTATGTATGAGACGATAATAATTTTATAAATGTTAAAAGAAAGAGTGTATGCCAAGACAAAGGTGTATGGCTGTATATCCTCTCTGTCCAGTTAGTTTGTTTAAAATTCGTAAAAACATTGGTTACCGTGCTCAAGAAAATCCTGTCTTTGGTCGACGTGCGAATCAATTTCCACAGAATCCTTGGAGAACATTTTTGTGGTCCTTATTTCTCTCTTTTGGCCACTATATGGTAGCCATGCCCCTAAAAAAGATTATTATTACATATTTAATGAAATATAAGAGTAATCCTAAAGTTAAGTGTCATGTTTTCTACATTTATTTATGTATTTATGCGCTGAAACTAGTGATCAAACATGCGATTAAAGTAGTGTTGTTGTATAATTGTATATTTGCTGCACACTCAGAGTGGAATATGCTCTCAATATCACCCTGGTGTAAGAGCACCATTCAGAATTGAAACGTTGCTTGAAATGGCTTTGGCCGAGTTTGGTGACCAGATCTCAATAGCCAGGTACTTCCTCGCCTTCCTCTTCCCCATCTCTCTCTCCTCCCCACTACCTTCAGCCCCACAACACACTCTAATTGGGGACGCTATAGTCTCATGGTCTGGCTCCAGATGGTTGGGAGCAGTTGGGACTCTTGTGCGGTTTCACATAAAAAGTAACGAAATATGATGAGTGAAAACAGTACCGAGGATGAAAATAGTGATGAAAACAGTAATGAAACCAGCGATGAAATCAGAAATGAAATCTGTGATGAATCCTCTGATGAAACATGTCTTGTAAACAGTGATGAAACATGTGATGAAACAAGTGATGGAAACAGTGATCAAACATGCTGTGATGAATCCAGTGATGAAACATGTGATAAAAAACAGTGATGAAATATGCGAAGAAGCTGGTGACCAAAATATCGAACATGCGCTAAAAATTGGTATAAAACATATTAAGTGATGAAACATTCGATTAAACTAGTGATGGAAACAGTGATGAAACAAGCGATGAAACTAGTGATGAAACTAGTGATGAAAAAAGCGATTTTTTAAATTTTAAAATGCATTAAAGTCTCTTTAAGCCATTTTTATTGCAGTGAATTCCAATATACCAGTAAGAAAATTAACTTCTAGCGATGTCACGATTTTCAAGCACTTTCTACCTCCTGGAAGACCTAACCTTATTAAGTACGTTTTCTACGAATCTTAGGGTAAAATATAATTCGAAGTAGAAATTTTCGAACTGTATTGATTATGCTATTCCTAACGAACGTCGTAGACAATATTCATTACATTCAAAACTTACAGTGTGTCAGGCGTGCCACGAACACGGTCACGCTGAGGATTGTGATTAAGAAGACGAAGACGTTGATGATGGTACCGATTTCCTCGGAGTAACTGATCATGAACCAACCCAGGTAATCGAGGTACACCACGCGTCCCTCCTTGTGCTCCTGTCATTTTGGAAGAATTATTATTATGGAATATCTATGAATATAAGCGGCGTAATAAAAATGGTAAAAACAAAATTACGTGGAAAAAACCTTAAAGCCCAGCTACACTACTCGCGAAGTTGATCGAATACGATAGTGTGGGCACGAACTTCGCTTCGCTTCGGGCAACTTCGCTTCGCTTCGCCCGACTTCCGATTGTTGTCGGTAAATGCGCCCGAGTCAAAGGACTCGAAGCGTTACTCGCGAAGTTGCACGAGTGTGTGGGCACGCACTTCGAACTTCGGCTAACTTCGTCGAAGCGTCGAAGCGAGTAGTGTAGCTGACACTTTAAAGTGTGAATTACATAAAAAAAACTAGAACCAATTCGATTCAATTGATTTGAGTTATTCCAAGAAATAAATGTTCTCCCTAGACCCGCAGAAAAGTCAATAGATGTCGCACATTAAAATAAAAATAAGATTTGTTTATCTGAATACACTGTCTAGGTCGCATTTAGTTCGGGTTGAATCTTGCGATCATACATAAAAATATGTGGTGAGAAAAATGAAGACAATGTTGGTAGCTCTAATTAGAAGTATGATACAGTTAAATATGACCGAAGGAGATAGGGTCCCATTAGCTCAGTTGGTAGAGCGGTGCCTCGGCAAAGCAAGGGTCCTGGGTTCGAGTCCTAGATGTGACCTATATTGTCTTCAATAATTAAACTATACAGAGTGTTAATAGACGTATTTGACAAACTTTAACCAGTAATTCCTTGCAGTATTTGAAGTAAAAGCTAGGATCGATGTGAGGTATTGGGCGGTTACTTGACTGAGTGACCAGTGTCGATATGTGAAAGAAATAATTTTTATTTATAAAAACTTCAAAAATTTCACCTGAGATCAAAATTTCAGTTTCTTTTTTTATTCCAAATAGTGTCAGGAATTACCGGTTACAGTCAGTCAAGTACGTCCCTCAACTCCCTGTCTGTATATTATGTGGTTGGAGTTTCAAATACACCTCTAAATTTTCCAGCTCCGGTGCGTGTCCCAGCAGCAGGAGCAGAGCGAGGATGTTTTTTCCCAGATGCTGATGACTGCCCAAAGGGATATAGGCCTCTTTGTCGTAAACCGTAGGGAGGACATGGCCATTGCGGACAAATGCAAAGTCTAAACCTGGACAAAAATTGATAAAATCAATAATTACATTTATCCCTATTTTCAACCCTTGTTTTTTTTATTTTGGTTTTGATATTGGTATTGATTTTTTTTTTCGTTTAATTTTTCTTTTTCTGATGAACCAAAATATTTTTGGCATATTTTTTGTTAAACTGTTTTTTAAAAGATTCCTGTTGTCGTCCTTTAATATGTGAAGTGAAATGTTTAAATATTAATATTAACATAGCATTTATATAGCATAGTTTAGTGTCATTTCACTTCACGTGCGCTTTATTATAACAAACTTAAAACTGTAGTATAGTATTAGTGGTCATGTTCTTAAAATTATTCCTACAGTGTGCCTTACCCAATACAGATCTAAAATTATAACACTAAATATACTGTTTATGCAAAGTGATGATAAAACTAAGAATAACATTAAAAATAAAACATAATATAAAACAGGAGGCAGTTTGTGCTCAGATATGAGAATCTTCTGAGCGGACATTTAAAAAAGGTACAATAAGGAGACAACCGAAACCAAATAATTATCAGAAGTTTGAGAATATGGCTTATTAAAAAAAATTGAAAAGAAGTTAAGATTTATGAATGGTAAGATTTTTTAAATAATTTTGTTTTTAAAGTCCGTTTAAATTCAGTAAAATTCTGGAGATTAGTAAGAGCTGAGAGAAGTCTATTCCAGATGAGCAAGCCTGTTACACTAAAAGAGCGATCATAGTAAACGGCTCGATTTGACCTAGAAAGTTTGATTAGACGATTACTAACATCTAGATCTGCTGACCTTAGAGTAAGCTGTTTATTGCTTAAGTTTTGTTCGATATATAGGCTGGCGCCATTTTTTGCAATGCTTTGAGGGTAATCAAGCATATCTTAAACTCTATATTATAATATTACGTTACACCTTACCAGGAATCTGTTTAAAATCTCTAAATATTCGGAAATCCGTGTCTGAAGGAATGAATCCACCCTGGAAAAGTTCTTCACCAAATATAAGTCCGTGGGGATGAGGTGCAGATCGAGCGTAGTACTGAAAACAAATGGGTGCTCACAGTTTCGATTTACCGATGAATTATTTTTGCGGCTGAAAGACGTCTTTCCACGCACATGTATAATACTGTGAAAAAATTATTATTTAGATTTACATTGATATATATTTATACTACCTAATTAAAATCGAGGTAAACGCTAATGAAACAAATATAAATTAAATTAAAAAATTTAATGAAATAAATAACTAAGTAAACTCCTCTTTTTTATGTGAAATGACGACCAGATTTTACTACAGTCAGTGTTATACTGCCCCAAAGAAGAATGAATATGTAAAAAAAGTTAGTTTATATAACACAAGGTAATTGAAAAGATATTTTTACTCTGGAACATCCACAAAGAGATGTTCGAGGAAACAAAACTTTTAACAATAAGAAAACTCACATATACAACACAGAATTCACTAAAACTTCACAAGTAGGTACACACATATGTTACACGACAACAGTGATAAAAGATATTTAAAGATCATGCACAAATGATATGGCAAGCAATCCATTAGCTACCAGGAGGAAATTTATATCATTGCCTTCTACGAAAGAGAATTGACATAGTTATTTAAAAAATATATATTCCTTCTGGCATATATTAACAAAATAATGAAGGTGTATACTATTGAAATGTATTTATTCGGGAACCCTTTCTAATGAAACAAGTGAAAATGTAATTTTCTGTACTGGAATTATATTTTTAAAAAGTATACAAGCCGTATCAAGTATTTAGTTGCCGTGAAAAACGCCAAAATCAACAAATAATAAATAGTGTGTGCAAAACTGAACGTAATATATATAAAAGCGGCTTAATTTTGAGACCAAAAAACAAGTAGGCACCATTTTTACCACAGTCCCTTTTTTGATGTGGTACCAGAAAAAAAATTTACAGTTCACTTTCTCATAACAAAAATCATCAAATACGTTGATGTACACGATACGAATGTTAACCATGTTCAACAAAAACAAGGTTGAACACAGAATCGATCCCTGTGGGACGCCACCATTTAATGCATAGGAAATAAACAGTGTCCTACCTCGAAGAGCCAACCGTTAGCAGGTCCAGATTGAAACAGAATGGCCCTTCCGCCAAGTCCAGCTCCCTCCATGTTTAGAAATACTTTAACTGTTTCTGCCCATCTGTGTGTCAGAAACAAGTGAGAGGCCTGCAACATAATACAAAATATACTTCCCATGGACAAATACACTTTAAGTACTACGCCAATAAACCCATTGAAACAATCCGGATAGAATACACCAACAAATAAATGTAGCATAATGTTTCTGTGTGGATCAAAACAGTTACATATTTTATCCAGAACTTCACAAACATCAAATTTCAAAGCATCATTTATTTACACGACCTAAAAACTTTAAAAATTACGTTAAAAACTAATTTGTCAAATTTTGCAATAGACTACATAATTGTAAAACCTTTGGAGATAAAGAAAGCACATAATGAAAGTATAACAATACTAAACTAAATAACAATAATAACCAATGGAATTTATTCACCCCTAACGCCTCTGACATTTTACAATGTACTTCTAATGAAATAATTTTACTTTTATTTTGTTTTATATGAAAATATTAATAATAAAATTGCTAACATTGAAATAATTTTTTTAAGTTTTTTCTTATGATGTGTTTATGGTAAACTTTGAAATGAAAATACAAAAAGTTGTGTTCTCTCTTTCTAACACTTTTAAAAAAGGTAATTATTCAGGATCGCTGTCCACGATTAATACGATTTTTTTAAATAAGACCTTTTGTTTTACCGAATATTTACCTAAAAAAATATATGTCACCTTAATACAAAATGAGACAGCATGACTTTTATGAGTTTGTATCTGAAAAATATCCCCCAAAAAGACTCTAAGTGTTTACGAGAAATATCTCTTAAAATTAAAAGATTGTGTGGCAAGACGAGACGTGTTGTGTGATTTGTCATTCTTTCTGCCCACCTGTAGAGAAGTTTCTTCTGCACCATTAAATAAGAAGACGATGTTGTGTTTTAGTCGGACCTCAGACTGTGTGAGAACCCTTACTAGTTCCATCATCACGGAGCATGCTATAGCAGCATCGGATGCACCTAAAGCAACAAACATAATTATTTAAAAATACTAATATCAGTTGTGACTCTGTCTGTCAATAACTCCAGTTCAATGAACCCTGGAATTATTGATTTAAATTTTAATATTATCTTCTTACCATAATAAAATCGGACTTCATCTATTTAGCAGATGATACAAAATTATTTGCCAACCACGTATACATCACGACCAACTGCAACACGACCTAAACGAAATATATCAATGGACAAAGGATTGCTTCTAAAACTCAATGTTGAAAAATGCCCTGTTCTACATATTGGAGAAACTTACCCTAAGCTTGCATACAAAATTAATGAAACACCTCTAAAACCTTGGAGTTACTATATCGCAAGACATGAAATGGAAACAGCATATAGCTGGGATGGTCAAAATAGCAAATTCATTAACACATTTAATCGGGAAAGCCTTCCTTGACATAACAACGGACTTGATGTTAAAAATTATATAAAACACATAAGCGACCTCTCCTGAAATATACTTTCCAAACATGTAGTCCATGTTTTGCGAAAGATACAGATCTAATAGAGGAGAGTATAGAGACGATTTACAAAAATACCAAGAGCTTTTAAATACCAGAAATATAAAGATAGACTAAAGGAAATAAGATTACCAACGTTAAAAGATAGAAGAGAAAGGGGTGACTTGATTGAGACTTTAAAAATTTTATCTAGACATTATAGTTGCCCTGGCATTCAAGAAATTTTCACCACCAACAAAGACATAAATCACTTCGTAGCAAATAGAATATTGGATGCATGGAACAAACTTCCACAACATGTCATCGATTCTATTAATATAAACCTATTTAAAACTCAATTGGATTCTTGTTTGGAGAAAAGAAAGGAATAACTCCAAAAAGTCGTTTTCTCAGGATCTATGGCACCGAAAGGACTGGAAATTCGGATACGAACTTGGAATTTTTGACTGAAGAGGAATCAATGATAAAATCTCAGTTCAGTTTATTTGTGGAAAAATCATCATTCTTACCCATTGTATAATACTCAATGTTCTTACCGGCATACATGCAAGACTTGGGTTAGAAGTTTGAAAATCATTTTCTCAGGATCTATGGCACCAAAAAGACTGAAATTTCGGATACGTTATTGGAATTTTGGTCTGAAGTGAAATCAATGATCGAATCTCAGTTAAGTGGCATTTGTAGAAAAATTATAATTCTTACGGGCATAAATGCAAGGCTTGGGTTCGAACTTTGAAGGACCTTTTCTGAGGCAGAAAGGCTTTGTGAGTTCTGAATGTCCCACTAGATTGAGTAGAAACTCTCACATATTATTACTTCATTTATAGTTGAAATATCTTCGACTTGTCAAATATTATTATTTTAACACTTATAAGCAGGTAGAGGGTAGAGCGGCAAATCTCGTCAGCGGCAATTATTTTGTCTCGGGAGATTTTTTCAATTTATATTGGTGTTTCAGAATAATATTTATTGCTACCAATAATTTGTTATCCTTTGTGCTGTGCATAAAACACAGTTTTTTAAACATTATCAAAATATTATAAAATTAACCTTAAGCAGCAGATTTTATTTTTCTAGGCGATGAATTAGTATCTTTCCGAGGGATTCTGTTAGAAGTATCTGATATTTTAGTAATATGTTCATATATTTTTAAAATAAACAACGAAAGTCCAATTATCGCCAATTTTCCAATCCTGTCCTAAATCCTGTATCTAAATTTCGCTAATAAACAATTAGTTAATGTTAATTAAGTGTTAATCTCAAGTGACCTACCAGGTAAGTATGGTTCTGTATGTCATCTCCATATATAGTTAGTAATAACATAGATCATTGTAGAAATATTTGTACAGCGCCCTTGAGGTTATTTTGCACAAAAACGGCGCTATAAAAAATCATCCAAATATTATTATCTATCAAAATTAATTCATATTTACCACGTGGAAAGATCAATTTTCTAGGCCTGCTAGGGAAAATTCGACCGAAGGTCCATCTAATTCGCTGGGCAGCGCGCCGAATATTTTTGTGCACGCCTTCTGCACTTACGTCGTTAAGATTTCGACTTTATTTTAGAGTAGTCCAGTTAAATTTATTCTTACCATCGCTTGTGGGAACAGTGTCGTAATGGCAGTTTAGAAGAATGCTGTGGGATGGATCGGACCCTTCCAGAAAGCCAATCACGTTCTGGATGTTCTCATATATATTGGTAAACCGCGGTTTGTACTCGAGCGTGTAAGCCCCGCTACCTTTTTGAACCTGAAAATAATATGAAATTAAACATACTAATTTAGGATGTTGGTGAATGGGTAAGTTGGTAATGTGAAGTATTCCTGCGTAATATTATTCAAATACCACAAACTAAGCCTATCTGACAAGTAGGTACCAACATTACTTTTTAGCCCACCATTTTAAACAGGCTTTTGGGACTTGTTATGCTTTTGAACAAATTTTATATATGACGCCGTAGAGAAATTAAATTTGAAGGGTAAACAGATGTAGTGATATCTCCAATTATAAAAAATATACAATGTTTTTTAATCGTTCTCGATGATTTTAAAAGTTTATAATATAAACTATCTTTGGGATTCAAAATTTTTTTGTCGACCTAACTAGGAGCTGGCTAATTGAGATCGGAGAACAGTAAGTTTGTCTGGGAGCATTCTAACTGGCCCTGGCGACTACTGGCCATTAGCTGCCATCTTGCGGACTTCCCCGCAAGCTCTATGCACTGCCCTCTGTAAAGCTCTTACTTCCCAACACTTACCTTATTATAAAAAAATCAAGCATGTATCTCAATAATTCATGTCTCTGCGACCAATGATTTATTGAAAGTCATCTCGAAAACTACAAAAAATCGTTGAACATCCATTGGGATGATTTTGGTACCCATATTGGTGCTCTACCTCTGGAATATATTTTGGGACATCCTGTATGGATATACTATTTCTTTTAGAAAGAGATAACACCACGCTTTGTATTTGCATCTGAAAGTTTACCATACATTTCCCAATTATTGTAATATATTCCAAAAAGTCATCGACCATAAAAAATTTTCACATTTTAGAAAGATTTGTCAAAGTTTGTGAATTTTTTAATAATTATTTTTGTATGAAACGAAAAAAAGTGAAGGGACAATAACCTTTATAATACATATGTGTAGTCAAACATACTTTTTAGTTTCATATAAAGTTGTATTTAATCTAAAAAAACAATCTAAAAATTTCCTCTATTTTTGAAATCAGAATTTTTATATTATAGCTTATGACAGTTTGTAGTATAAAAATCTGAAAAATTTTGGTGGGCTCCCAAAAACACTGAATCAATTATTGACATAATATAAAGGATTATATATTTTTTAAGAGTTATATATTTTTTAAAGAAGATATTACTAATAAATTTAAACGAAACATGAAACAAAACAAGCTACAGAAAAATAAAAAAATTAACTGGTCTCAACTGGGAATTGAACCCAGGATCTCTGTCTTACCGGGACAACGTCTCTAACCCCTCAACTATTGGGACCTCTTAATTATACGTAATTTTTGTCGATCTCATAATTTACAATTTTGCAATATTTTTTTTCCATATTTTTGGCAGCTATCTTTTTGAATGATAACTCACTAACTAACTAACCATCACGCCGTTTCCCCGCAGGGGTAGGCAGAGAGGATGGACTGCCAAACAACTCGGTCTTGGCACACACTTCTTGCCTCATTCACATTCATACATCGTCTCATACATACTCTTCTATTATTCTGACTCTTGACATGGCCCGACTCGAGTATCTGATTCACTTGATCGTGCCATGTCTACCTCGGGCGTCCCCGACTTCTGCTACCATTCTCATTTGCATCATATATCCTCCTTACACTCCTTCTCTTCGCTCATTAGCTCTACATACCCAAACCATATAAGCGTCCCTTGATTTAAGCGTTTCTTGATCTTACTTATTACGCTTACATCAGCCTTGCACTCTTTGCGGATCTCCACATTCCTCACACCTTAGTCACACATACGCCTCAGGGATACCATTTCAACAGCATTTAATCAACTTTCATCCTTTCTTTGCCAGTTCCATGCCTTACTTCCATACATCAGGGTAGGTACCAGCACTTCGTTGTGGACTGCTAACTTCGCTTCTTTGGACAATTTTTTTGTTAGCGCCAACTGCGTTTAGTCCTCCATTAATGGAGTCAACTGCATTTACTCTTCTTTCAATATCTCTGCCAGCCTTTCCCATCTCTCTAGAACATACTTCCTAAATACACAAACTCATCCACCTGCTGCAAGTATTCCTCATTCACAACTATATTGCGCACTGTTTTAGTACTTTTTCTTTCAAACACCATTACTTTAGACTAACTTACATTCATCATTAACTCATTCTTCATACATACTTCGTTCATCCTAGACACGAGAGACTGTAGATTATCCATAGTATTAGCAATCAGCACCGCATCATCAGCATACAACAGGCAACATACTTTCAGATTACTCAAATTGAATGATCAAAAAGTTACAACGAATCAGTTTGTAACCTAGATAGCGTCTCGGATAAACCTAATATTTTTCACCGTAGTTCCTTATTCTTTATTCAAAATGTGCATATGAATTTGTTTCAAATGCTTATGTGAATAATTAGAGTAAAGATACGTTACTAATAAGACAACTGAATTAGGTCAAGTGGACATACTTTATCGGCCCGTTATAAAGAGGTGCTACATTTTTTGTTTTATTAGTATGAATACAAAGTGTTTTGTATTTTTTAAATATTAGCGTATCTTATTCTTTCGTCGCTTCCCCGCTCCGTGCAACTCGCTTTGTTCCCCATTCTCTCATGGACTAGTCTACTAACATGAATATCTATGCTCAACACGCTCCTTTGTCATATCTCCTATCGCAACTATTATCTGTGTATATTCTAAAATATATATTTGTTTCTGTATTTCATGATTAGATATTTATTACGTTGATAAGAGACAACAGGTTTTTAAAAACAAAGTACATGACAACTAGCTTATAATCCAATAATTTATTATACTGCTACGTACTAGGAAAGCAATAAAATAACTATTATTGTTCATAAGCTCGTAAATGCGATTGATAACATTTTCCTTCTATTTGAATTTTACTTTTGTTTTCGGGAATGAATGAATTCAAATCATAGAAGCAGAAATCAAACCACTTCCAGACTTCCGATCAAGCTGGAACTCAGCAAATAGACTCGTTGTCGGTGAACAGTGCATTCTATCAACTTTTTGTGACAATTACATAAACACACACGTGGACATACACGCGTTTCTCTGAAATGATGACATTATGGCAGTAAGTCGGCCAGTTCCTGGGTAGGAAGATTCAATCTTCAGTAAAAATAGATTTTTTAGAAATGTTTTTTCTCTTTTAGGTTCTGTTTAATTTATTTTTCTATTGTGGATAGTTACGTCTGACTATCTACTGACAGACTTCTGATTTCAATCAAATCCATGAATTTGATATTGTCTAATATTTGATCACGTTGAAGAATTCTTACATGGCCCACCGTTGAAAGCTCCGTTATAACCTCTATTTCATTAACCCTCCAGTTATCTAGGTGGAAATCTGGTAATGGGATCCCAAGGTGACACGCCAGCGTTACTGTTATATAAATACATATATTTTTAAGTATATTTTATTTGGATTCCCGGACATGTTGGTATCATGGATAATGATATTGCGGATGCCTTTTCAAAACAAGGAGCGTCCAACCCTGTTGTTACCCTCGTAAACCACATTCCCCTATCTGACATTTTTTCCATCATCAAAGATAGATCCCGCAATGTTTGAGCAGAGTATTGGCACATTGCTAGTCAATCCAAGGGAGCCTGCTATGCCTCAATACAAAGGACTATTCCATCAAAACCGTGGTTTCAGCAATTCCCTCATTTTTCCAAAAAAAAAATTTCTTCACTCATTCGAATGAGGATCGGACATTGTTCCGTTCCTTCCCATCTTTTTAAAATTCACGTTGTTGACTCCCCAGATTGTACATTCTGTGGTCTAGAAGTGGGAACTTTAGATCACATATTTTTTGGTTGTCCCTCTCTAAACAAATATCCTCTCTTCTATCAAGTCTTATCTAAAATTGCCTCCCCTCCATTCAACATCTCATCTCTTCTAAGTCTGAACTCGACTCCAATTTTCATTATAATTTTGAAATTTGCCTATTTAAATAAAATTAATATTTAAATTCACCTTTCATTTCTCAATAATTTTAAATGATGGCCAAGAACACCCTTGAAGGGTGAAAGCCAGAAATAATAAGAAAAAAAAAGTATATTTAATTTAGTTATAAAATTTCAGATTTTATACCTAGTAAACTATGTACTATAAAAATATTCCATTACCAACTAACTAACTAACCATCACGCCGTTTCCCTGCAGGGGTAGGCAGAGATGACGGGCCACCAAACAACTCGGTCACACCACACACTCCATGCCTCATTCACATTCATACACCGTCTCATACATACTCTTCTATTATTCTGACTGTTGACATGGCCCGACTCGAGTATCTGATTCACTTGTTCGTGCCATGTCTTCCTCGGGCGTCCCCGACTTCTGCTACCATTCACATTTGCATTGTATATTCTCCTTATCATCGTGTAAACTCCTTTCTTCGCTCATTCGCTCTACATGCCCAAACCATGTAAGCGTCCCTTTTTTGATCTTAATCATTACGCTTACATCAGCCTTGCACTCTTTGCGGATCTCCACATTCCTCACACGATCATACATGGTTTTACCACACATACGCATCAGGAATCTCATTTCAACAGCATTCAGTCTACTTTTAACTACAACAATTGAGATATAACCCACGAAAAACTGCAAGACTTCTGGCTTCCTTAACATATAAAGATTTAATTTGACCGTGGTCGAGGGGAAAGGCTCTCTACTAGCAATCCGGAGGTCGCGGGTTTAAATCAAATCATGCGCAAAGTAAAAAATATATGACCATTTTGTGTAATTCATTTAAAATAATATAAAGTATAGTTGCGGTACATTAAAGAGTTGAAGTACTGTCAGTATCGTTGTTATATCTGCCTTTACTCAAACAGACTTCGGGTGTTGGGAACTCTTTAAGGTTAAACGCAACGCTCGTTGTATTCTACGTGTTCACAGATGGCGTTAATTAATTAATTTTGTTTAAATACGCTTTTGCAAGGTATTGCTTTACAGTATTAAGACAAATTATTTGTTTGCGCCCTCATATACGCAATATGAATATGAATAAATAGTTTTGTCCATATAAAAACTCAATTCTATCGAGAAAGGCATACAAATACAATATTGGATTGAATCATCGGTAAAATATTGTATTTGTGTGCCTTTCTCGAAAGAATTAAGTCTTTAAACGAACAAAACTATTGATTCATATTCATATTGCGTATATACGGGCGCAAACAAATGATTTGTCTTAATATTGTAAAGCAATACCTTGCAAAAGCGTATTTAAACAAAATTAATTAATTAACGCCATCTGTGAACACGTAGAATACAACGAGCGTTGCGTTTAACCTTAAAACAGTAAAAGGTTCTTTATATAAATGTGTTTATTTACGTTACAATAACCTGTCTGGCTAGTTAACTGTTAACTGTTCGTTACCCGGGGGTAGGTAAATCTCTGCGCCCCAGGAGCTTGCTCTGTGATAAAATAATCTCGCAAGTACCTATTACACTCTAGCAACATCTGACGGACTCTGGCGTAAGCTTTATGACTACCGCCATCTATCGATTAAATACTCAACCTTATTACCATACATCACAATCGCCCTGGTGTAAGACGACGATTCGGAATTGAAAAGTTGCATTAAATGGCTTTAGCCATCTTTAGTGACCAAATCTGAATATACAGGTACTTCACCACCTTCCTCTTCCCATCTCCTTCTCCTCTCCATTACCCTCAGCTTCACAACACACCTCAATTAGTATGCTATAATCTCACTGGCTCCAGAACGTTGGGAGCAGTTGGGAATTTCACTGTGTGAAAGTTTTGAAAATAGTTTAAATGAAAATTTTACAAAAAATTATGAATGATTAACTTTTTTATTAGAACTGAAAATGAGTTCCAAAAAATATATGTATATTTTAAAATAGTTTTCATCTTCTTCGAAATTAATAAAACTATCGCGTTTCTCTTAGCTTTCAACGTTTTCTTTTTTTACCGTTAATATGAAGTGATTCATACGTAATTAACCCTAATTTACGTGTTTTTGTTTTTTTTTAATGATAAACAAATGTTTATAAGACAAGAATAATTAGCCATCTTGAAAAAAAACCTTGTCTTATAAAATTATTAGTTTATCATTAAAAAAATAATAATATTTGACAAGTCAAAATATTTCACCAACAAATGTAGATATAATATGTCTCGACGCCATCTAGTGGGAAATTTAGCACTAACAAAGCCTTTCCTACAAAAATAAAGTTGGTTGTTTACAGATGAAAAAGATATTGTAAGCAGCAATTGTTGATTGAAGTACTAGTACATATTGAATTATTTGGCGGGTTGGAAATAAGCCGACGTGGCTCAGAGGTCCAGAATATCTGACCGGACATCAGAAGGTATGAATGTGGTTTAATGTGTGAAGGTGTTTGTATTGATATTATAGGCGACTAATTATTGCTTGTAATAATTTACGTGTTTTGGTTTAAAAGTTTGATAGCCTAAACATATTTCAGATGCTTTAATTAAATTCTGCTAGTAGATACACATTGAAGTTATGGTCACTATGTTGTACCTCGTACTTCAGTGACTGGGAGCTGTGCGCCTTCAGCTGGGCTAGCATCAGCTCCTCCTGAAGTAGCTTCGGCGCCTGGATCCTGTTCTGGTACGTGCCCACCACCCTCGGGCCAAGGCTGGTCAGGCTGCGCAGGGTGTTCCTCGACCTCTCACCGCTGAATAACTGCGGGTTAGCCAACTGAAATACATATAAGATTAAGGCGATGCCATACGTAGTAATGCAAAATCATGTGTTTTTGGTTTGAAAATTCGGTCGCCTAGAAATGTTTCAGATGCTTGAATTAAATACTGCGAGTAGAATACATCTTGGCCTTTGCAATAATCGAGTTTTTTTTAGATAAGTCTTTTTATAAGCCCAGAAAAAAATAATGTATAAGGCCTATGAAAACTGCTTTAAAGTTCAAAATCTCCTAATTACGAACCCATTTTCGGTCATGATTTTATTGTATAGTGTGGCAAATTAAGTTGTTTATAAAATGATCAAAAAAAATTAAATATTTATGCCTGAACATCCACAAAATAAAATAAAAGGCACTTTTTGGCCATGTTTTTTTTCTTGGGTTCTGTAAGGGTTGTTATTGATAGCGGCTCAATTTAAAATATTACACGACGTAGTGCATCGCCTTAAGGAATTCATAATATGCACAATTTGATACATGGTCCATACCTCTTGGAATGCTATAAGTTGCTCCTATCAAACATCTACTGCCAGGTGCGGCACCACGGTCTGCTATGCATACCACATGGCAGAACAGATGGAGGTGTATTGGTTCAGCACAGTATGACTGCATAAATAACATATCTCTTGATATATTCAGCCTAAACGTTGAAGATTTCAAGAAACATTCTCTTAATTCATGTCATACTTTTTACGTTCAACACTTACCTGTTCACTGAGCTATTTTCAGGACACACATAGAGTGGACTGCATGCAGGACCATTCTTGTTTTCTCGCCGATATTTGAGGGAACATGACGTCATACATGGTTTCACCACATATACGCCTTCGGGAACTCATTTCAAAAGCGTTCAGTCAATTTTCATGCATCCTCTGCCAATTCCAAGCATCTCCTCCATACATCAGGGTTGGAATCAACCATAGATATCTAAAATGAAAGATAAGCCCACCAGGTAAAGTGGAACAAACCAAGTTGCGTGACCGTCTACGTTTCAAAGATTTGTCATTAAATGAATCACACCGTATACAGGAGACTCGCATTGTAACATCACTATTTAGTCTTTGAATTACTAGTCCTTTTTACAATGGCGTGCACCTTAACTGCTTGCATCCCAAATCGGGTAAACAAAATTCGGACTTGTTTCAAATATTTAATATTTTGTAACACTATTTAATTAAAACACCTTCACAAATGTGTTATAATTTACCCACCTCACTCAGACTGTTAGCGTCGCTACGCTTGGCGGTTTGGTTAAAAACGAACATTCAGATCGTGCGCATAAAAGTACCGCAACGGACTATGCTGCAAACCGTTTGTCTTGCTTTAGCGAAAATTACTTTTCTGCGCAGGGTCTGGTTATTTCAATGTGCGCTATTCGGCGGTCAACGTACAACTGATGACGTAATTAATTCAAAGCATTTTCGAACCCTCCTGGTGCCAAACATTTGGTCACGTGGCTTCCATCCAGCTCGTCGAAATGATAACAAAAAATTGTTAGGGCAAGTTTTATGTCCATGGAACCAATACTTCATTGTGGACTATTTAATTATGTACATCTGTTTGTACTTACCGCTTCTTCTTTAGTGACTCCATCCGGTAGAATATGGTCGATGAGGTGCACAATGTAGAAGGCCAGACAGCCAGCCAACAGTATGACCACGGGCCATCTCCAGGATACAGAGTGGACTGTGTGCTGCACCACTTTGCTCTTAACTTTTGGTCGTGCCAAGTCATTGCTATTGGAGGGAATGGGCTCTGACCCAAGAACGTTCAGGTTCACCATTACTGCGCAGGGAAATCACTATTGAAAATGCAAATGTTAAAAATATTATTTTATTTTATTGGGAAAACCAACAATCTAAAATCAATGACCATTTTTCACGACGATCTATCAAATCTAACCAATTTCACGACGTTCTATCAAACATGACAATTTTTCACGACTTTCCATCAAATCTAAGGATTTTTCACAACGATCTATCAAATCTAACCATTTTCACGACGTTCTATCAAATCTGACAATTTTTCACGGCGGTCTATCAAATCTCACGATTTCTTACGACGTACTAAAAATTCTGAACATTTCTCACGACGTTCAAGCAAATCTAACAATTTCTCACGCCGTTCTTTCAAATATAACAATTTCTCGCGACGTTCTCTCAAATCTAACAATTTTTCACGACGTTCTATCAAATCTGACGATTTTACGAATGAATTTAACCACATTTGGTCGGTTTTAATGAAGCTTTTATGAACTTATTGAGTTATAATTATGCAGTTTAATGTGCAAAATATGTTGATTCCATTATGACAAATAATGTGTTCGGGAATAGTTGAAACGGTTCATATGCGTTGTGTGTATTTACCTCTACGAAGATAATGAATGATGGGAAATTATACCATATATTTATTTACTGTGTATTTGATATTAAATAGTGCGAATAAACAGGACAAAATTTCGGCGAGCCGAGCCACGAATTCCGGGAAAGGAACACAGCAACCGCAAGAGGCGTTTCGCGCCGTTTGTGGTTGCTACGTTCCTTTCCTAAAATTCGCGGCTCGGCTCGCGGAAATTTTGTCCTGTTATACTGTTACAATGATAAAAAAGTGTGAGAGGATTACAAAATTTTTGCAGATACATAGTAATTATATGTAGTGTCTATATAAATATGTCGTGTCTATATAAATATGTCGTGTACACGTGGCCTAACCATAGTTTGATAAATAGCTTTAAACACCAAAAAAGCTGTCACAATAAACATAAAACCAGAAGAACTTAATATTATTAATATAAAATTATTGTTATTTGATTATTGTAAATTCTTTAAAAAAATTCTCACAAATTATCGATTATGTATAATGGTTTATGTCTTGAATAAAATGAATGAATAACACAGAAACTATGAGTGAATTTAACACAAAAACAAATGTTTTGTAAGATTTTTCAACTGGGTTCGCTTGATCTCATTTACAGCAATAAAACAATAAAAGATAAAGAAATGATGATTAAATATTGCTGGGGAACCTTTTAATAGATTTAAATACTTCGCTAGATTATAATATACATGTACAAGCTATTGAAAGAATACAAAATACTTTTTTACGCAAATTGGTTGAATATGTTTATTAAAAAATTATCTGAATATGTTAAATTGTCAGACAGAAGGATCATCTTCACTGACTTCAAATATTTGAATGGCGAAATTTTTAAAGTTTTTTTAATCTATTTTTTTTAAATCTTTCATATTTCGTCACTGGTCAGTCAGCCGAGTAACCACTGAACTGCTCACATCGACCCTGACTCATTTTCTGTTTTTAACTAATATTAACTAATTTCACAGGAAGCCATTTTTTTTACTGCAAATAATGTCAGGAATCACTGGTTAAAGGGAGTGACAGATTTATTTTTATTTATTTATGTCTGTTCGAGGAACGAACAAGGGTTGGAATAGCCGTACTTTAAAGGGCTATTCCACACAGATAAAGCATAAATGAAGTCTATGGCTTGTGACAAGCGAATGCGAAAACACAATTCGTAAGGTTATTCACAATCAACTTACCGGGTGGCGGATGAAATCTCCATGGTGAGACTCATCTGTCAGCACTCGAACGGGATCGTGGTTCGTTAGCACTCGTTATTTTAAATTAAATTGCGATAAAATACTATTAAGTGATTATTCCGATAGATAACCGGCGATGGTGTACACGTTGGGTTTGACAGAACGGCTCACGGCACTCGTGGTTATAGCTGACGTGTGCGAATGTGAACTGCACAGTTCAAATTCTGACGATACTATTGGTTAGCACACGGCCTGTCAAAAGCAATCGGCGTGACGGAACAATGTCTATTCTTGAATACACATTTTACAAATGATTACAGTGGTTTATATTGTAGTACAGAGAAAAAAGGACAAAAAAAAGATTACACTATAAGTACAAATCGTTTTATTACCACATTCCACATTACCACATTCCTCCCCATACAATCCCATACAGACCTGTCACACCTAAAAATATGATATGTTTTAAGTGTGGGCGTGGCGACGATATGCGTCCAGATCTACTAGACAGGCTATATTTGAAAAAAGGGCCATAGGCAGAAGAGATGGTCAGAGAAATTTACGCAGTAACTACGCTTTTGTCATCTGTCAAAGTGACAGATCCCATACAAAGAAATGATATTCCGCGGCAGTTCCCGAATTAATCTGAGGCCCTTCTCCTGAGGAAATTTATAGCGTAATGTGTCACCTCAACACATAATACTTTTTATTGGAATGCGTTAATGCAGAATAAATAATCTCCCAAAGGATTGTACCAAAATGATACGAGGTTTACAAATAAATTTTTAGCATCGTATTTACGTACAAATTTATGATTGATAAGGTAATCTTTATTGCCGTATTTATTTGAGAGTAATGAATAATTCACATAAGCATCAACAGTCAAATTTATAAAAATAAGTCTATTATGGGCACTTTGGCTAATTTATTTATTTACTAGCGCAGAGCCGTAAAAAATTAAGTAGATTATTGTATATCTTGAAATAAAAAAAGTAGATTATTGTATATCTTGAAATATCTTTGTCCAAATGTTGTATTTGTTTTAGGTGATTGCAATTTGTTGTTCGTTGGCTTTAAACTGTGTGTTTTGTGTATTTAAGTAAAAAAATATATACTATAGAAACATACAGTACATTGGTTACAATGGTAAAACAATTTATATTAGAGATGTTCCGACTAGTCGGTAAAGCCGACTATCCGGCCACTATTGTAGTCGTCGATTAGTCGGCGACTAATCGGCAAAGAGCGCCGACTATCCGGCTTCTTACGTTGTATGTATTTCTCAATAATATGAATGCGGGGGAACTCCATGAAATAAAAACCTTGATTATATATATATATATATTTTTTTTTTTATAATCAGTCTTATACATTAAAAAATGTAAAGCAATCTTTCATTTGGTAATCAGTTTTTAAAATTACTTGCTTGAAAAGAAAACATAATTATGACATTTATTGAACAAAATTAGTACCTATCCTAATTAACATAAAAAACAACATAATATCTTCTTATCTTCAATGATCATTTATAAGTATTTCTTATTATTAAAATAAAAAGTAGATTTTTTAAATTAACAAACTCAGTTATATGTATTAAAGCAAGATTGTACGTACAAGATGCACAGTAATATATGTATAAATTATATATATATATATATCCAAAAATTCTAAACATGAACTGTTTGATAAAAACAAAAAAAAATGAAAAAAACATATTTCTTATAACCATACCTACATAATCTAATCAAATCAAAGTCACAATTTTGACAACCAAAAATATCATAATCTCCTTATATTTTTTATAACTTACTTATATTTTTTTAATTAAGGGTGAATTATGATGTAAGAAGACAAAAGCTTCTGCCCTTTCTGGTAGCAATCGATTTCTTTTTTGTTTCATATATATTATGTTTCCGGCCTCTGAGAACAGCTTCTCACTGTAAACAGAACTTGCGGGACAGCAGAGGTACACTTTGGCAATGCGCGACATTTCAGGGTACCTAGAACTATCCCCGAAACCGTAATCGGCTTAGCCGACTAGTCGGTCTTATTACAACCGACTAATCGGCTAGTCGGCGAAAGTCATAATCGGCACATCTCTAATTTATATATATTAAATATTTCAAGTAATTTCTCTTATGTGTTATGTATATTTAGCAATTACTGGGTGAGGGTGTAGTGTAGAGGTGTGTAGATATGTATGTTTGAGTGTGTGTGTTTATGTATGCGCATTGAACAGTTTATAATATTATTGACATGATGCCACATTTAAATTTTGGCAGTGAATCGGAAAATATGTCGACTGTCCACAGATATGGCAACCAATTCGTGAATCGTTGAGCTCTTGTAGGAGAAGGTTTATGTAAACATTAAATATAGTGGGATACATATTACCTCCTTGCCTGACTCTGCTTTTAAGGAATGAGGGTTTTGAAGAAGCTCCTGTCCATTGAATGTAGTTTTTCTGTTGTCTGTACCAAATAACTAGGATGATGACAACTGCTGCAGAGACATCTCGCTTTATAAGCTTTTCCCATAATAAGTGGTGGAAAACACGATTAAATGTCTTGCTTAGGTCAAAAAAAAACCATAAACGGTGGTATTTCTTTTTTACAGTAGTTTTTTTGTGTACTATGATCTCATTAAACATATCATCAACAATTACAAATGAAATGAATGCGAGTATGCAAGACAAATGCCTAATAATCACTACAATTTTTCCTCAACTTGGTGAAAACGAAAAAGAAATTAAATCATTTCATTAACATACGTGACGTTTACCCTTAAATATTTATTTGCAAGTTGGGAACGAAGACACAGACAATGACCTGTCCGAATCATGTGAATCGAAAGGTGCTATGTAAATTGGTGACATCAATTTTCATTAAAATTATTATAGATTACACTTATCGGGCTTATCTGAAATTTATTTTTTTAATCACGGCTTTCTCTTGTGACTTTTCCTTATCTTATCTTTTTTGAATCATGTTTATGTATTATTTATAACGAACAAAGTATTCAGTGAATAATTACCTCCGTGGTAGAGTGAGAGTAAGACAGATCGGATTGGTAGTTCTTACTAATCAACCCACAAAAACCTAACCTAATCTTACCTGCAATTTTTGTCAGTTAACTTTAAGTCAAATATAAATTTAATTCAGTTTGTTGTCAGAAAAAATGTATTCTGTGATAATTCTGTGACAGTATTTTGTGAACGAGGCCTAATTCGAGGTGAGTTGATCAACATATATCTTATAAGTAGCAACAATATACATATTGTTGCAATTTATAAGATATTCATATATAATATACATATTGTTGCTACTTATAAGATATTCAGAAAATTATTATTGGCACATAAAATCTAAAATAAAACTAAATCTACATGCTAATAAATTACAACTATTGATTGATAGTAATGATTAGTATAAAGTATTTCTACTTATTATCCATGTTTTTAGCATATATCTGAATCTATTGGGGAATTGACGGAATTTTAAATTATATTTTATGTTACTTGTTGAATATTTCGGGCATGTTATTTTCCTAGAATAGTTCAATTTCCGTATTTATTGCTATATTTTGGAACAAGCAGCTTTCATTCTATATGAACCTAGTGTTGTGTTCATGTTCCAATTTGTTTTTATATTCAGATATATGCTGAATCAATATTAGTCAAGATATTTGGCTTTCGATACAACAATGAAATGTTATGTCTCTGTGAAAAAATATTTTTTGGAACTAGTAATTTGACAATAGAATTTTGTACTGATAATTTGAATTAGTTTTGCAAGAATGTCCCCAAGTGGTTATTCCATATCGTAGAGTTGATTTTTAAAATATGAACAGGAACGAAACACTTCAGTTTATACAATATACCCACAATCGCTCGTGTGGAGCAAATTGAAGTGACAAATATACGTCGCAGAAAGTTGAACAGCAACTAAAAAAACTTTTGCAGCTTATTCTGATTCCAGCTAGGCATAACTCATTTGTCATTCTCTAATAAATTATTATTACTTTACACTAACTAACTAACTAACAAACCATCACGCCGTTCCCGTAGGGGTAGGCAGAGAGGACTGACCGCCAAACAACTCTGTCTTGACACACACTCCTTGCCTCATTCACATTCATACATCATTTCATACATACTCTTCTATTATTCTGACTCACTTGATCGTGCCATTTGCATTTGAGTCATATATTCTACTTACATTCCTTTCTTCTTTTATTGACATGCCCAAACCATCTAATCTTAATGTTACTCATTTCGCTTGCCTTGCACTCTTTGCTGATCTGCACATTTCTCACACGATCATACATGGTTTTACCACACATACGCCTCAGAGATCTCATTTCTACAGCATTCTACTTTCATCGTTTCTTTACCAGTTCCTTGCCTTCCCCGTACCAACACCCCCCCATTGTGGACTGCAAGCTTCGCTTCTTTGGACAATTTTTGCTAACGCCAACTCGAAGATAGATAATCATCAATTGGCATGAATATCTAACTTGCTCAGTACGAATTCGGTTACCTCCATGAGGTAAATAAGTGGTTCCAAGTTTATCGTGTTCCTGTCGGTGTGTGTTTCATTTCCAATCAATATATCTATCCTATCCATGTAATACTACGTGTTTAAACAATCTTTACGTTTAAAATAAAATATCCAAAATACACACAGTTCGACTCCAATACACTTTAGTACTAGTGAATTGTAAAGAAGTCTTTTATTAATGTTGGTGGGTGAACATTATGACTGACGCGAATTATTGCGTATCGGTGTAATCTATTCAATGAAGGCATGAGATCTAGGGTTAGTCTTTGAAAAGAACACATAAGGTGGAATGTTGCGCCATGTAAAATAATATTCAAGTGGTGATAAGCAGGATTACTAATGACGTTATCAGTGTTATCACATTTGACAAAAGTACTTTAATCGATAACTTTGCAAACTGTGAAAGGAAGTGACGCATGTTTAATTGTGTTTCGTAAAATCGTTTTTTACAAATAAAAGATGACTCCTCAACTGATTGCGAATAGGTGGGAGTTCGGAAAATAATAAAAAAGTTTCTTTTTTACTTGAATCGCGTAGAGCCTAACTCTTCGGAATCAGTGGGGCTACGACATTTCTAATAGAGTATGTTGTGAAGCTGAAAGGAGTGGAAAGAGGAAAGAAATAGGGTAGAGGAAGGTCGGGAAGCACCTGGCTATTAAGTTCTGGTAACTAAACACGGTTAAGGTAATTTAAGACAAAGTTTAGATTCTGAATGAAGTACTTTTACTCTCTCTCTATTGAATCCCAGTCTATCCGGGTCTAGTGAAATCCTGTGGTATATTGTGGCATCTACCTTTTTGTACTATTGTTTCAGATATATCAGCCTTTACATCGTGCACATATCGGACAGCTATGGAAGTCGACAAACAAATGCTGTTGAAGAGCTCGGAGCTACAGGTATTGATAGATTCCCTCCTGGAGTCGTCGGTAGAGCATCCGTTGGACATCCTGGATAAAGACCCTCTTCCTAGCCACCTCATCCTGGCACTTTTTGCGGACGTGGTGTACACCAAGAAGACGTCGGGGGAAACAGATCCCGATTACGGGAATAGGCTTGTTCTGCCCGAAGGATGGCGTCTCCTGGTCACCGGTACCAACCCGGACTGGATCAATGGGTACTTCGGTGCTGCATACGTGCACGCAAAGTCGCAGCAGGTGGTAGTGGCCCATCGAGGGACCATTCTATCCAATACGGGCGCCTTGTTTACCGATGCTTTTGGCATCTTGGGAACTCAATATACCGATTGCATGAACTCCGCAGTTACTTTCGTGGACCACATAAGGCAAGTTATACACTCGGCTAACACTCAACACGGGAGAAGTTACAATCTCTCCATCACGGGACACTCCCTTGGGGGTTGGCTCGCGCAGGTGACAGCATTTACGGTAAAGTCTTTGTCCATCAACAATCGACTTTTAGAAAAGAATACTAAAATGGGAATCCACGCCACAACCGTTGTTTTTGACAGTCCAGGCGCCAGAAGCATGTTGGACAAAGTACAAGATGTTTATTACGATAGGTATGCAATGAATGTTTTCTTAGACGGATTAAACATTACGGTGTATGTATCGGCACCAAACAGAATTAACACTTGTGGCGCGCATCTCGGAAAGGTATACCGCGTTTTTACTGAAGTATCCAACTTGCGCTGGAAAGATTTTGCTTTATACAATGTGAAGACTCACGCGATGAGTAATTTTGTAAATGCTTTTAAGAAAAGTACTCTAGAAATAAGCGAAGTAGCAGACTGGGCAAAAGATACCACTGAATATTCATCCCTTTTTGAAATTTTAAACCATGCAAATAATTTCCACCATGATTTAAAAAACGATCATAACTTCCTACTCGAAAAACTCCATCGCTATAATGTTTCGTTAACATTATACCGATCGCAAAAGAATAACGAAAATATTAAAAGTTATTTAAATTGTTTTTCAGAAGATGAATTGCAAATGCTTTACAAGTTGTACTTACTTCAAGAACTAAAAACCGAACTCAAAATTCTTAATGAATTCATTTCAAAGAATAATCTTAAAATAGAGAATTCAAAATTTTTTCCTGATTTTAAAATACATTTATATGATCGGATAATAACGTGCGAATCTAGAAAATCATTGGATGAAGTCATCAAGCGTTTAAAGCAGCTAATGCGGTGGCTAGGTCCACAGTTCACGGAGGCGGTGGAAGAACAGATTGCGACGTTTCCTCGGTCCCTGGACTTGATCTATCGCGCTGAAGGACGAAGTTATCTCGACTCTTTACCGAAACCTACATTAAACTTCAACGATTCTATAGGTCTCCGAGAATTCTTGCTTTCGGACACCGACAGAGTTCTTTGTATAATCACTCAAGACGGTGCATTCGAGATGTCCCGACTTCAGAATATATTCGCTCAAATTATAGAAAACAATAATATATCTCACCCGATTAACAAATTTACAGATGAAAATAATTTCTTGTTCTTAGATTGGACACGGTTACAGAACCTTATTAAAATTTACGGCTTACCTACTGACCAAAATGTCCTGCTGATTGTCGATTGTAGTTCATCTACAGTTTTAAACTCAGAAGTTAAGACATTTTTAATTAATTACGAACATGGCTCTCCTCCTAATTTGAAAAAACTTGTTTTGTTCTCTTCGCAACCATTAGACACATTCAAATCTTGTCACAGTATCAAAACAGTGCCCGATCGAAAATTTAATCTCATGGACTTATCTGAAGAGTCGCAAAAAAAATTGTTTAATAAAAACAATTTAATTTTCACTGGCAATAAAGGGTGTAGCTTCCGAGAGATATTGGGAGAAGATTGTTCTGTCCATGAATTCAATCAGATTGTTGGCTCGGATTGCTTGAAGAGTTTTGTGACTAATGATGCCTTTGTTATTAAAATCAAAGACACTCGTCCCACGCTCAGTGATCTACAAATGCCAATGTACAAAATAAATATAAAAACAAACATGGACTGCATCCTGAGGTGTGTAGATTCACCCAACGCCCTGGTGGTGGTGAGTGGGTTGAGCCGCGAGGAGCTGGAGACCAGCTCCAACTGGGAGCAGCTCCAGGGAAAAGAAATAGTCCTTATTGAGGGAGATGTAGAACTTTCCTTTAAAGATATATGCAACAAGAACCAGCATAAATCTATTTACTTGTTAGATGTATCCGAGGGAGATATCTACTGCAAACAAATATTTGACGGGGGCTTTTATTTACCTCGAAAGTTTTTTCATCGTGTAGAAATTGACCTTCAATATTTTGAGGTAACTAAACATTTTGGTGACCTGCTTGTCGTTTCTAGTGAGGAAGCAAAGATGTATATTTTAGGATTAATCGAAAAATTTATGGATGAAAAAGACATTTCTAGGAATGTATTCATTGCGGCTACAAAAGAAGAAGAAATAAAAATTATTCAGAATTTTTCAAACACAAATATTCATTTTTTAAAGATTACTCTAAATGATGAAGATAATAATTACATTGAGTGGAGATATTCCCATGGATCTGTGGAGAGTCTGCGGTTTTGTACGTCCACATACCGCAAGTCAATAGACGAAATAACATTGAGCAAAACAGAAAACAATTTGGTGATCATAATAGATGAACCCGGGATGGGAAAAACAACGTCCTTGGCAAGCTTGTCAAGGCACATCGAAAGTGCGTGGGTTATATATATTGAGTTAAAATACTTCCAGGTGCAGATAGACAGATTATCTGAGAAATTTACAAATCAAAACGTAGCCAGTTTTCTTTTGAGTGAGTGCTGCGCTCAGGCTGACGGCGGTCTGGCTAACAGGTTATTAGAGTATTTGTTACAAAGTGGAACTTATTCTAAGCGGGTTGTTTTGATGTTTGACGGATTTGATGAACTAGACGATTATATTCAAAAGAAAGAGAACGCCAAAGAAAAACTACTTAGGTTAATTGTTTTCTTGGGAAATAAACCAACAGTGCAAATATTCTTAACTTCGCGAAAATATATGAAAGATTCATTAGAAGGGAAATTAAATCAGTTCTCAACATCATTTGAACCGATCAGTGTGGAAGAGAAACTGAACTTCTTGGTTGTATTTTGGCGGTCCTGCCTCTCTTTCGAGCTGAGAGATTACGGAGATGAAGATGAGCGTCGACTAAATAAATATACGAAAGCGTTATTCGAAAAGGCGACGCGAGTGCTTGGTCCAAACATAAACAACTTCACGGAGGTTCCCCTGCAGCTGAGGATGCTGGCAGAAGTCTTCAGGCCTCAGGGTGAACGGTGGTTAGTTGACTCTTCGGCAGTTTTAAATCAGCAAATAAATTTCGTCAGCACACCAAATCTCTTCAAAAGGTTTATAAGTCTGAAATATGAAATTTATTTACACGATAAAACCTTTAAAAGTAGAGCTTTAGACGAATACGAAATAATGGAGTATCTCGAATCAATAACGATAAAACACGGTGAGCTCGGTTTTAGGACATTCTTTTCGGATTTTTTTAACGCAAACTTTGACAACATTTCGAACGAGTGGCTTATTAAATTAAATAGACATGGTTTAATACAAGCGAAGAAAAGTGGGGAATTTCAATTTGTTCACAGGACCTACGCCGAGTATTGCTGTGCATATATGATCGTCCACTGGCTTAATAAAAAAGATTGCTCTTTCAGGCAGCAACTATTCAAAGAAATACTTCTGCCTCAAATACTGCTGCAACCCAGCTACAAGACTATCAGGTTGTTCATGGATGTTGAATTAAAGGAAAAACCAATGTCAAAGACTGCTCTTGAAATAAACGCTAACCTACTAGGTCGGCTGTGGATCGAAGACAGTGCTGTGTTTAAAAATCTTCAAAATGAAACTGCTTTGCACATAGCAGTCCAAGAATTGAATGAACACATTATCGCACTCTTGATTAGTGGACTGAACATAGAAAAAATGCAAGAAGTCTTTGTCTCCTTCATTACACAATTAGACGTTTATAATAAAACGGCGCTGAGAACATTGCTTTTCATTTTGATCGACAGTCATGATTATTATAGTAGTTACCGAGGTCGTCCAATCTTTATACAAAATACTAATTCATATAAAATCATTTTTGAAAATGTTTTGCAATGTATCGAAACCTGTTCTTTTGAATTGAAGGAAAGAGTTATTTTAGCGAGTGTGTTTAAAGATATTTTAGTGCCGAATGATTATTTTTCATGTTTACAAGAATTGAGACCTACAAGTCACGATACGTTTGTAGTTTTAGAAAGGGTAAAAGAGGTACTCTCAGAATACGAACCATTTTTTTCCGCTATCTCACTCAATAATTTGAAACTTGTTAGAAAAATACTATTTAAACGATTAAAAAATAATGTAGAACGTTACTACTTTTTGGTGGTGAACAATGATGATAAATTCGGATACCCGACCGCCCTTCAGTATGCCGTGCAGTGTGGCCATTTAGGTGTCGTAAAACTACTTGCAGAGCAAACCGCCGTCCCTTTTGCTGAGATGATGGCCCAGCACAGCGGGGACGGGGAGACCCTTTTGCTGATTGCCTCTGGACACGGCGCGCTGAGCATCGTCCAGTACTTGGTGGAGAAGCGCGGCGCAGATGTCAATACGTTCTCTAAATCAGGCAAGACGACTCTGATGTTTGCGGCCAGCGAGGGACACTCGCCAATAATAGCGTATCTTCTCAAACATGGTGCCGATGTGAACTCCGTAGACGAATACGGGGAGAGTGCCATGATCAAAGCTGCGCAAAGAGGTCATTTGAATTCCGTGGAGTGTCTAGCGAAGCACGGTGCTGACATCCATTGTGTGTCTAGAAATGGGCAGTCAGCGTTACACAAGGCGGCACAGCGGGGTCATCTATCAACGGTGAAGTTTTTAGTGGCGCGCGGTGCTGAGGTGGGCCATGTAGATCAGATGTCCAGAACTGCCGTGTATTTAGCCAGTCGAGGCGGACACTTGGAGGTGATTCGACATCTCTTGGAGATGGGGGCAGACCCTGACAGGCGGGACGCGGCGGGGCAAACAGCGCTCTCTGAGGCCGCGCTGTACAAAAAATGGGCGGTGGTCCATTTGCTGGTAGAGAAGGGGGCGAATGTTAACGCGGATGGCGGCGAAGCGTTTCGCCTGGCTATGCGACACGGGAAAATGTCTGTAGTTGACTATTTATTAAATAAAGGAGCACTGTTTCCTGAAGGGAAAACAGAATGAAAATGGCCGCTACGTTTTCCACTTATTCAATGAAACGAATACTTGCTCGTGACGTCACTACGTGATCTAAGCTAGCGTGGGTACGGTATTTTAACGAAATAAAAAAACTAACATTATTTCATTTATTTCTTAGATCTCATAGGGTTCATACCTTACGATAGTCGGTTATTCCTATTTACGTAAATTAATAGCTGATTCTACAGGGTTTTCCAATAAGAGGTGTTATTTTGATATTCAATCGTAAAATATCAATAGTTTCGTTGCTTGTGTGGCACGTAGCGCCGTCTTGTTGAAAGTAAACGTTGTCCAGATCAATACCATCCAATTCCGGCAATAAAAAATCGTTAATCATCTCTCGATAGCGCAATCCATTCACCGTAACTGTTGCTCCAGCCTCATTTTCGAAAAATTAAGGTTCAATGACTCCGCCGGACCATAAACCGCACCAAACAGTCACACGTTGAGGATAGAGAAGCTTTTCAACAATAATTCTTGGGTTTTCCGAGCCCCAGATGCGACAATTTTGCTTGTTGACGAAGCCACCGAGGTGGAAATGGGCCTCATCACTCAAGATGATTTGCATTTGATTCACTCAAGTGAATTTTAATAATTTCAATGGGTTGTTGAAGCTTGTATTGTTCCATTTTTATTAATGGCGTAGTTTCTACTTGTCAAATGTCAAAAAATGACAGCTTCAAAAGTAACATCTACCGAAATAGCGGGCTATTCAAAATAACACCAGCCTCTTATTGGAAAACCCTGTATCTTAAAATTGTGTGTAGTTGTTCAAACTCATGATGTTAAATTTAAAAAATGTTTCTTTTTCTAACTGACGTATCAATGATTTTCAAAATGTTGCTTGGAAATGCAAATAAAAAGTTTAAAAAATACTTATTGTCTTGAAATATTATTATACCTACTCAAAGACATAAATTTGGGTGTCAATGATTATAATAGAACTCACAGGCAAAAAAATATTTAATGTTAGTTGCTTATTGACAGTTTGTAGACACGTTTTGCATTAGACATTATATTTTATTCAAAGAGCTTTCACTAAGAAAATAAAATAATAATAATAAAACGGGTACAAACGAACACAATTATTTAAAAAAATTTAAATACGTATACAGGTGTCCCATAAGCTATGGATTAAACTATGTTGAGTGATTTGGGAGGTGATTTGCAATCAAATTTACCCCATATGTAATTCTATAATACCCTGAATGCCATCTAAGAAAATCTTCCTAAAAGAAAGTAATGTAGTGTTTTTTTGGATTGTACTTTGTTATCATTCAAATCTGTTAAACTAATTTTGTAAATTTTGTTCATTTTACTTTTATAACTTACAAGTTACAAAGTTACTACACATTGCTGTGTAACTACTTTCATAGTGCATTAAGTATTTATTTTGTACTCTTGTATTGAACTTTGAACAACAGAACTGTCTATGATAACTTGTATTGAACCTGCTTATATGTTATGTACTGTACACTTATTATTGTACTCCTGAACAATTTACCTATAACAGTGTATATACAGGCGTGAAAAAAAAGCAAGGTTAATTTTTTTGCGTAAAAATTACAATGGGTTTACAATTAGATATAATTGAAATTTTATAAATCGAAAAAAGTCAATAAATTCTTATTAATTTATTTTGTGTTTTTAAAAAGCCAACTCTTGAATTTATTTTCACATTAAGGCGATGCACTACGTAGTAATGCACAATCATGTGTTTTTGGTTTGAAAATTTGGTCGCATAGAAATGTTTCAGATGCTTTAATTAAATACTGCAAGTAGAATACATCTTGGTCTTGGAAATAATCGAATATTTTTTAGATAAGTCTTTTTATAATTTCAGAAAAAATAATGTATAAGGCCTATGAAAACTGCTTTAAAGTTCAAAATCTCCTACTTACGAACCCATTTTCGGATATAATTTTATTGTATAATGTGGCAAATTAAGTTATTTATAAAATGATCGGAAAAAAATTACATATTTATGCCTGAACATCCACAAAATAAAATAAAAGGCATTTTTTGGCCATGTTTTTTTCTTGCATAAATCCAAACAGGCTGATGGTGTTAAGCGGGAATTTAAACCTTATCGCTATCTACGTAAGGGTTGTTATTGATAGCGGCTCAATTTAAAATATTACACGACGTAGTGCATCACCTTAAATCTTTTTAAGTTTTTTTTTTGTAGTAATACAAAAATTATGTACCTATTTTATAATATATTTTTTTATTTTACAAAATATTTTTTTTACAATAACTAATCAACCACCGTTCCTTAAAATATTTTTGTGTATAGGCTATTGTCTATTGTCTATGCTAACTAATTTCCATTATATACATTTGTCCTAATAGCAGGTTCAGACTTTCAATTTTGGTTGATACAGATATATTGGACTAGTGTGAACCTTCTTGATTAAGTTTTTATTTAGATATTTTGTTGTTCAATAGAAGTTGATCAACTAAAATTGAAACATCTGAACTCGCTATTACGAAGAAGCCTCTGGTTTTGAAGCATGTCTATTATTTTAAAAATTGTAAAATTGTAATTATTTTAAATGTGATTTATTTTATTTTTGCCATTGAAACTTTTCGCTAACCCTATTTTCAAATACATATAGTTGAATTATCAATTTTGTTTTCTTGATTGAATGAATCTTCCTGACGTCCGATCCAACTGAAACTCACCAGATAGACTTAGTGTCGATGACAATGCATTTCATTAACTTTTGGTGGCACTCACGCACACACGCGCATACTCACACATATTTCTCTGAAATTGGATGACATTATACAAATTTACAGCAGTTAACACACGAAATAAATATTGGTACCATCCAATTACGATTTGACTTGTAATAGCGCGGTTTACTTATTTTAGTCAGTCCATGGGGAGGTTGATTCAATCCTCAGTCAAACCAAAAAAATTAACTTTTAAAGGACTTTTTTTAAGTTTACAGCAGTCAATTAGTTGTATTTTTGGCACAATGGAAAAAATATACAATTCCAGTGTTGATTTTCAGTAGATTAATAAATATTATAAATTAAATCGGTTTTTTATTTATTTATTTATTGACGCCCTATTGGGCTTTTAAGTACATAAAAATTACAAATTTCATTTTTAGCAACAGTATAAAACAAACAATAGAAAATCGAAATAAAATATAATGATTTCTCATACATTATTTACATTTAAAAAGTGGTGGACTAATTTGGCTTTAAACGTATTGAAGTTTAAATTAAATATGTCAGCGACATCACTTAGTTCATTGCCCAACCTATGTATTCTTTCTAACACAGAATTCGTAGCGAAGTTATTGTTGTAGAATAAAATATTCCGTCTAGTATATTTTGGAGGTATATGTAAAGATAGCAAGTTTATAGTGTCAGGGCAGTCTAACCTTGAATGAACAATTTTATATAATAAAAGAAGATCAAATATTTTTCGCCTTTCAGATAATTTCGATAAGTTAAGTTTACTGCGTAAATTGACATAATTGATTTCAATAATGGGAATACCAATTTTGAAATTAATAAAACGTAAAAATTTATTTTGAATTTTTCAATTTGTAAACGATGAGAGTTGAAATGAGGACACCAAATGGTTGCATTGTTTTTGGTTTTAATTTTTTTTTCCACCAACTGATAGAGATGTGTCTGTAGTTTCGATTTGTCCATATTCGCACAATACAGCATCCCAGACAGTCTAGACTACATTTGTGCATCATCCAATTTTAGAGGCGGCTATGGGTTCCGCCACCCTGGTAACCATTTATTGGATAACCAACACTTCTGTCGTAGGTCACTCCAAGTAGTTTGTTATGTTTGGTGATTTAGCAGGGGTCTGTCTGGAGGCTGAATCGGTAGAAACACCTTTTGACCTCTCCAGCAAGACTTTCTCAAAACATCGCCTTACACGGCATTGGTATGGATTCATACGTCTGCCACTCCTGGACGAGCTGAGTTCCAGATTTCTACATACCTCTCATAACCTTTTTCTTCCTAGAACTTTCTCTCCTTCCTTTCCTAAAAATATCGTCCGCACAGCAACCTAATCCTAGTTCGCTCCGGGCGCCAAATTGCCACGGCACTGATAATACCCAACATCTAACAGTTCTAACACATCGTCCTTGAGGTTTGAGATTACATATTCTCAGTCTACAACAGTGGGTTTCTCCGAGCGTTAATAATAATAATAATAATACATGTAGGATAATGAAAGATTTTTTAAATATTTATGTTGAGGGATCAGTAGGATTTATAGGCCCTGTTAGGAGTTCTACCGAGCCGAACCCTCTGATATGAAAATATCTGGAGTCGGTGAATTATTTTCCCATTTGATCTCTGGTGAGTTGACGTGTTGTTGTTCTTGTATTGTTTTGTATTTATTTTGCTTATATAATGCACTTGCATAATGTTGATTGACTAGATGATCATTTGTGGAAAAGTGTGTGGAAGGGTTTAGTTTTTCCTATGGGGAAAATTTAACCCGGACATAAAATGTCGACTATATAAAAAAATAAAATAATTGCATGACTTGTAACTAACTAACTAACTAACTAACCATCACGCCGTTTCCCCGCAGGGGTAGGCAGAGAGGACGGACCGCCAAACAACTCGGTCTTGGCACACACTCCTTGCCTCATTCACATTCATACATCGTCTCATACATACTCTTCTATTATTCTGACTCTTGACATGGCCCGACTCGAGTATCTGATTCACTTGATCGTGCCATGTCTTCCTCGGGCGTCCCCGACTTCTGCTACCATTCACATTTGCATCATATATCCTCCTTACACTCCTATCTTCGCTCATTCGCTCTACATGCCCAAACCATCTAAGCGTCCCTTTCTTAATCTTACTCATTACGCTTACATCAGCCTTGCACTCTTTGCGGATCTCCACATTCCTCACACGATCAAACATGGTTTTACCACACATACGCCTCAGGGATCTCATTTCAACAGCATTTAATCTACTTTCATCCTTTCTTTGCCAGTTCCATGCCTCACTTCCATACATCAAGGTAGGTACCAGCACTCCGTTGTGGACTGCTAACTTCGCTTCTTTGGACAATTTTTTGTTAGCGCCTACGGCGTTTAGTCCTCCATTAACGGAATTACCTGCATTTACCCTTCTTTCGATATCTCTGTCAGCCTTCCCATCTCTCGTAAACATACTTCCTAAATACACAAACTCATCCACCTGCTCCAAGTATTCCCCATTCACAATTATATTGCACACTGTTTTCGTACTCTCTCTTTCAAACACCATTACTTTAGACTTACTTACATTCATCATTAACTCATTCTTCATGCATACTTCGTTCATCCTAGACACGAGAGACTGTAGATCATCTATACTATTAGCAATCAGCACCGCATCATCAGCATACAACAGGCAACATACTTTAAAATTATTCAAATTCGCGCCCAATCCCACCTCTTTCAATTCTTGCATACAATTATCCATGTATAGATTGAATAACCACGGTGACATTACGCAGCCTTGTTTAACACCTTTTGTGATATCAAACCACCCCGTAAAACCACCGTTTACCCTAACACATGCAACGCTTCCCTCATACAGAGACGCAATTGCCTGAATCAGATTCGTATTCACTCCATACTTGGACAACACCTTCCATAGCTTTTTCCTGTCGACTCGGTCGTATGCTTTTTGTAAATCTACAAAGGCACAGAAAAGTTTCTGGTTTTTTGCCAGAAACTTCTCAGTGAGCATACGCAATGAGAAGATCTGGTCCATGCACCCCCTTCCACTCATGAAAGCACCTTGCACATCCCATATTTTATCCTTTGTTTCCTTTCTTACTCTTTCAATCAAAATTCTACCATACAGCTTGCCAACTGAACTAAGCAGGCTAATAGCCCTATGATTCCCACATTCCATACGTGACCCTTTACCTTTGTATAATGGCATGATCACAGCCCTTCTCCAATCTAAAGGCGTGTAACCTTCCTTTAAACATTGGTTAAAAAGATTGCACAACCATGTGAGAATTACACGGCTACCTCCTTTAAAATATTCAGCAGCAATATTGTCAAACCCAACAGCCTTACCATTCTTCATACATTTAATCGAGCTTTCTATCTCATCCATGCTAATTTCGGTAACATTCACTCCATCGTCATTCATATCTGATTCGCCACTGGAATCACTGTCATTCACTTCGCTTTCGAAGACTTCCTCGAAATAATTCATCCATCTCTCTTTTATTTTTTCCTCATTCGTCAACATTTTTCCATCTTTTGATTTTATCACTTTCATGCTTCCGTTTTCTGGGCCACTCCGGGACCTTTTGACTTCTTTCCAAAACAACTTAATGTTTTCTTGGAAATGGTTTGTCATTTTCATTCCTTCTTCCTCTTCCAGGCGTTTGTTTCGTTCTTTCACTCCAACTCTTACTTTTTTCTTACATTCCTTATATACTTCTTTCGCTCGATACTTCCTGTTTTTGTTCAAAATCACCTCAAGGGTGCTGTACAAATTTATAATACATTTTTACAGTGATCTATGTTATTACTAACTATTTATGGAGATAATATACAGTACCATACTTACCTGGTAGGTCACTCGAGATTAACACTTAATTAACATTAACTAATTGTTTATTAGCGAAATTTAGATACAGGATTTAGGATATAATTGGAAAATTGGATTTAACTGAACTTTCTCTAAGGAATGGTATATTTAATTAAAGGGTATGACAGCTTAAAAAGGTATGTTTTTAGTTTAGACCTGAATTCTGTTGGACTTGTTATGGATCTTAGTTCCGGAGGGAGTTTATTCCAAGCCTTCGGCCCAGATACTACGAAAGCGCGATCACCAAACTTAGTATTTGGCTTGCGCTTAGGTTCCATCAGTCTGCCTACAGCTGATGATGTTGCAGATCTAAGCCTCAGACCAGTGTTTTCCGGGACTGTGTTTTAATTGCGCCTGAAATTGCATATGAAACCGCACAAGAGTCCCAACCATCTGAAGCCAGTGAGACCATGGTATCCCCAAATGAAGTTTGTTGCGAGTCTGAAAGTAGTGGGGAGGGGAAAAGGATATGGGAAAGAGGAAGGTGGGGAAGTATCTGGCTATTCTGATCTGATCGCCAAACACGGCTAAAGCCATTTCAAGCAATGTTTTAATTCTGAATGGTGGTCTTACACCAGGACGATACTGATAATATCTTTTACTCTGGAACGTGCTGCAAATATATTAATTTAAATGAGTAAATTTTGAAATAACACAAATTAATCAAATAAAATTTATTTACGCTTGCCGGGATTTGAACCCGCGCTCTCCAGCTTGCTAATCGAGGGCCTTATACCTTGACCATGGAGGCTGTCGAACCAAGCAGAGAGAGAATGGAGGTCGATGCTAACAAAGTTTGTGTTTTACTGATGATTGTGTTGTTCCTAAACGTCTCATTATTATTAATCCTTGATGAAGAAGAAAATACCAAAAAATCTAAATTAAACATGATACAGAAAATAAAAAGGTAACGGTCGCAACTGGGAATTGAACCTACGATCTTAGTCTTATAGGGAAAATGCCTCTACCCACTCGACCATTGTTACCAAATATTTTTACTTCATTTTAACAATGAAAACTGGCTCAATGAACTCAAAATTAAGTGTAATTTCCAAAATGGGAAGCATACGTGTGAATAATTCAGGCAAGCGATAAAGTAGGTAATATTTACCATAGTGTAATATTTTTTTGATTGGCGTTTTCAAAATTGGAACCATTTTGTCAAGAATTCAGACTACCCCGTGATTTTCAAGGTTTAGCGCTAGTAAATAAATAAAATGCGTGAATAATTAATTATTTGTCCATTTATTTCATACAATTAATAATAATATGTACACAGTAAAGTTTATAGTTATTTAACATATATAAAAATATTTTTTAAGATTATTAGTTGGCGGAAAGGGAGATATAAGGACAAAAATATGCAGAGGCGTTATCGCAAATTGCAGCGAAAATTCCTCCCTTTTGCGAGACTTGGAGCTCGACCTTCTCATGGTGGCGATGGAAAATAATGACAAAATCGAACTCCAATCCTCGCAAACCAAACAAAAAGATGGTAAATTGAGGATTATTGTTTGAACGAGAGAAATTTCTGCTGCAAAACTCGAAAATGCCAATCTTGTGTCAAAAAAGTAGTGTTGTATTTTTTTTATAAGTTTTCGTTCTATTATAATCTATATTTTCTTTAATTGAAGAAACACACCATTTTAAAGCAAGCGTGGATATTAATTATTATTTTTATTTCAAGCAGTTTATATTTCGTGTATTTGTATTTTCCCGATAATTTTTGGCCTTATTCCAAAATGCTGATAATAATGCAATCATATGAAATGGACTTTATGTTTAGAGAGAAAATGGCATGATTGAATAAATTAATGCGACTTAATCATAGAGAAATGAGTTCGGGTTTGCAAGATGTAAAAATTATAAGTCAAACACCGCAACGATAATATTGAAGCCTAAATAAATTAATGAAGTGACAACATAAAAAATAAATTAAATTCACCGGCCGACGAAAGCGGCAAACTTTCTCACAAAAAAGCGTTTACTCACAATTTTTAATTATTTAATAAATAGTTTTTTTTTTGACCGCCGCGGTAAAATTTTCAAAATTAATAAATAACGTCACCGCGGCCGAGAAAGAATAAAAAATAAGACATTCAATTAAAAATAAATAGATACAAACAAATAAAAAATACATGACTAGATTAATTAAGACTAACTCCAAATTCCCTCATAGATTCGTTTCTGCGTTAAAAAAATGTAAAATTTTCTCAAATTTCGATTTAATTTTAAAATTCGTTTTTAATTATTCAACCAAAAAGACCGCGATAAACAATATATTACGTTTTCGTTCCAAATTAAAAAAAAAAAAAAATGAAACTAAAAAGCGTCAATGATATTGTGACGATAAAAACTGTCAAATTTCAAAGATGCTGAAAAAAAATTTATAAGAAATGAAGTCAAAAAATATAACGTTTCTTTTGTATTTTGTCAACGTTTTGTTTGTTTGGGGAACTAGAATTAGTGATGGTAGGTGGAAGGGACGATGTTTAGCTTTCGCAGACATTTACGGAGAAGGCTGCTAGCGTGTCTCCTTTCTGGCCCACAGCCTTGGCCTGGTACTGCCCGGCGTCACCCGGGTTGCAGCTGACGATCTCCAGGCGGTACTTGCTGTCTCCCTCCATTGTGAAGTTGTAGCGGGCGGACTTCTCGTCGATGGCCTTGCCGTCCTTCAGCCACTGGAGCTGTACGGGTGGCTGGAAAGTGAACAAAAAGTCAATACAGAGATTTCTAAAACCATTTCAAGCAACGTTTCAATTTTGAATTGTGATCTAGGGCAATACTGAGAGTGTCTACCACTCTCGTCAACAAGAAGTTTAAGAATACAAGGATGTTTAAAATATAAAAGGTGTTGGAAACGATCCCTGTGGGACACCAGTATTTACTGAATGTAAAACGTAAGGAAGAGGTAAAATAGATCTCCGCCTATAAGATTGAGTATAGTCACCTTGTCAGTCTCAGCGAGGAAGGAGGCGGCCTCTCCTGGTGCCACGGTCACGGAAGCAGGGAAACCGGTGAAGTGTGGCGAACGGACTTCTTCTCCAGGCACCACTACGGCCAGCGAGCACGACGAGAATGACTCGCCGCAGTCGTTGAACGCCTCGCATGTGTACACGCCTGGGAACACAACACATTAAACATTCATTAAACAAGCAATGTTATACAGTACATAGGTAAGACACCTTATTCTTCATGTCATGTACGCCTTCAAGGGTCTATCTAGCACGGTCAAATTGATAACTTAACAATATTGGATTGAGAGGCTTAACTTCTGATGATTTTATATCGATATCCAGTGCATGGTTATGTCGTCGACAGCGAAACTGATATTGACACAAAATAATTGGGTATTGTCTACAGTTCAACATTTCTTAATGTCAAACAGCTATGCAAATATAAAAATAAATTGACAAAAAAACTAATTTTAATATTTATTGGCAGCCCGCATATACTTTTCGACACTAAAAAGGGAAGTTAATGGGGTCTTTAGTCAAAATTTGTTATATTTGAACGACACTCATTTCTCCAAACCAAAAGGGATTCAATTGATTGATGATAATTACGTAATAAGTCAGTAGCACAACAAATGATATTATTAAAAATATGTGTATAAATTAACTGAAACTTATCTGACACTTTGGAGGCCACGCTAAAATTTGTATGTTGGATGTCAGAAAATTTACTGCCAACAATGCTCACAAATATTGCACACTGACCATAGATTGTGTCAATATCATATTGATAAAAGGATTTATCGATTGACCGTGCTAGATACGCAGGAATCTATGCCACCTGTCGTGTTTTTGATAAGGTTGTTCGCGTGGCATGTTACTTGACACTGGCCTAGGCCAACTAGAGTACAGGCGAAGGATTTTGTCATGTCATGTGATTAAGTCGAGACAGTTTATAAATGGCGGCGATTGTAGTTGATACACGTTTTATTGCTGATTTGAGAGTTGTTTTACCGTAAGTATATCTGAGGCCCGTACTACAGTCGGGCTTGACACTTCTAAGAAGTCTTAATCAATCGTCTCCTAAAGTAAAACATCTGATAAGATCTTATAATTCTTCAAAGAATATTGGCGATTGTCCTGACAAGCTATAATTGTAAGAAGTGGTAGTAAAACTCACCGGCATCTTCGGGGAAGATCTCGGCGATCTGCAGTTTGTGAATGTTGGCCTCGCTGGAGTATTGGAAGTCCTTGGACGGCTTGATCTCCTTGTTATTGTGTAACCAGATTACGTCGAATCTTTCAGCTCCAACAATTCTGCAGAACAACAAACCGATTAATTAAATTAGTTCTTTGGATAACAAAAAATAATCTGGAACTTTACACTCAGTTTTTCGGTAGAAAGACATTAATTATTATTTTATGTCACCAACAATCGACATGATTACTACATAATAACTAAAAGAGTCTATATATTTTATGAAGAGATAACGAGGTGCTTATAACCACAAGGCTGATTGTTTTACCCAACTTAGGTTAGGTTAGATATATCGAAGATTCCTCAGGCCTATGACTTATCCGAAGATACTAAGCTGATGACGCCGAGATGCTGGGGATGTTTCTAAAGAAAGGAGATAACACTGGTCTCAAATACCAGCAAGAAGGAGGAAACGAATTCTTTACACTCTAAGGTGTTATGAATATGTCTGCAATCAAATCCATAGATAAACACATTCCATAAGGGTAACTTGGTAGTCAAAGTGAGGTTAAGTCTGGCACCATAGATATAGTATCGGAAATTCTCATCTGAAAGAATTGTGCAAGAAGCAGCAAGGAGAATAGATTGAATTTCTTTCGGTAATCCTCGGTGTTGATGAATTTGAGTTTGCAGTTAAACTGACCTGCAGGATAAGGTGATGGCTTCTCCATCCTTGACGATCTGGGACTGGACGTGGGACACTATCCTTGGCGGACGGTCCATCAATCCCTTGCCGTGGGCTCCGGTTTCCATGGCTGGAAAATTAAATTCAAATATTATAACAGCCATACAAACAAATAGCTATGTTACAGTGATTCTATACACCAAGAATTCATATTCCCCCCACTAAAATCAAATTGACAAATTGTATAATTTCTTATTTTACATATATGTATGTATTGTGTTCAATTAATTAGATAGGTATTTAAGTACCTAATTACAAATCTTATGATTTCAGAAGACATGTCAGTTTGGTTTGATTAAAGAAGAGAAAATTTATTAGAAACTTTATTTTTTGGCTGCGGGATTACTGTTCACAGAACTACTAATTATTCTCGATTCCAAGTACTTTCGTCTCACTAATTGTAAGTTATTTACTAGATTAGGCAGACTGGTGAAAGGAAAGCTAGTGTGTACTCACGTTTGATGGCCACTTTGCAGGTGGAATCGGCGGTGCCAACGCTGTTCTTGGCGCGGCAGATGTACTCGCCTTCGTCTTCTGGGAACACCTCGTTGATGGCCAAGCTGGCTACGCCGTTCTTGTACTTCAGGTCCATTATCTCTGAAGATGCCAGAACCTGGGGAGAAATACAACGGTTAGAAATTACGAAAAAGTCATCTTAGAGAAACTCACTTATTACTTGAAAGCTCTCAAAGGGAGTAATCTTGAATCAATCTCCTGCTTTGGCTATGCTCAATGGGGGTGTTCTGGTCATGGTTTAATGAGTTGACTGCACAAAAAAATCACATTCCTTTAAAGTTACACCAACTACAGATCTGACTTCTGACGAGACTACGATGAAATGGAAGTTAACCTCTCAGAAAAGGACTTTTATTTACTTTGTGTTCCTTTGCGAACTGTCAAAACGCGAAAATTTTTGTGTTATTCACGAGTTTTGTTAAAAGCTTCATAACTCACGTTTTGGGAAACGTAGCCTCATTCTAAAAAATGTTTTGGAAAGATTATGAAATTCACTATCGTATTGTTTTGTTATACGCAAATATTTGCGTGTCTAAATATACATTTTCTGAAAACGTCAAAAATATGTAAAAATCGCTGACCATTATTTCAAAGCTGTGAAAAATGTACTTTTTTCTGAGTATCATAAAGAAATAACACTTTATATATTGAAGAAATATAATTAAAAACTATTAGTCACCTCAAAATATTAACCGTCCAAACTAAAATATTTTTAATAAATTATTTAAAAACGCAATAAATTATGAACGAACAAGATGACAGATTCAATCGACTCAGATAATTCACCTCTACATTCCAAAGATATTTTTGAATGCAGACGCGTAGCGTTATTCATTATCGATACTCTGTTTTTTAAATCATGGCAATCCGTATACTAGTGATGGAAATAAATCGATTTTTGTAAAATCTCGCGCGTTTACGTGAAAAGACGTACTAATGTCTTGACCGCTATTATCATATTTACGTCTTTTGACGTTCTAATGTTCCGAGTGGTTAACATTATTAGAATTAGAAATAAGATGAAATTAATTTGTAACAATAATTGTAACAATAATCGCAGTGACAGCAGTTCGTGTTTACACTTTGCTCTTGCAAAAAAACTAAAAAAAACCTCCGAATTCGTGTGCAAACAGTATTTATATGTAAAATTTAAGTGCCAAAAAAGTTTATTTGATAAAACAGTAATAAAATAATACTATTCTAGCGGATTCTAAACATTTTTATCGAAAGTTTTTAAAACAACCTAAGATTGTGTGTTTGTTCTCATTGAAATGTCCATCCCACCGATGCCTGATGAATGCTGCCATCGGCGTAAAAAAAGAATGCTAGATAAGATGACGTCCCCATCACAAAAAAAGGCCTCGGGAATGATTTCTCCAGTGGTTGAAGATGAGGAATCTGACGGAGCATCGGACTATTCCGACGTGTCTGAAAATGATAGTGAAATCCCAGTGTCCTCAGTACAGATACTGAACGACACTGAAGCAAGTCTAAGAGCACTCCAAGATGTCCTTGCTGAAAAGCAGTCAAGAGTCTCAAAGGATCAACAACTGCGGATAAGCGCATATGTATCCGCTGTATTCAGATCAGTTTCACAGCTGTTATTGGAACGAGAGGGCTTCAAAGCTGATCTGGCAACAGTCAATGCCAAATTAATAGTGGCAAAGGGAGAGATCGCGATTGAAAAAGCAGAAAACCAACACAGGTTAGAAAAAATATTGCAGTTGGAGTCAGATCTAGGACCAGTGATGCGTAGAGTAGCCGATGCCACGGAAGCAAGCCTATCGTTTGCCGATATTGTGAAAAATGGCCCACAGAAGATGATACCATCAATCAACCGCTCAGGACTTAACGTTGGGACCCCCAAACCTGCTGTATGCATCTTCCCAAAGCTGGATTCTACAAAAGATAGCGACGATACGAAACAGCTACTAAAAGATACATTACGACCATCAGAACTTGGAATCCGTGTGACGGGCATTAGGAGTATCAGAAACAAAGGTGTTGTAATCCATACTGCAACACAAGAAGATCAGGATAAAATACTGAAAACCCCATGTCTAGCAAACTCGGACACTCTAAGCGCTCGATTACCAACAAAACGGCTTCCAAGGGTGATTTTCTTCAACGTTCCTCGTGACCTAACGGACGAGTGCTTCCTAAAAAATGCCTTAGCAGGAGCCCAGGACAAAGCAGGCCTAGATTTCGCAGTAAAAAGTTGCAAGCTAAGTCACCTTGCTGGCGCTCGAACTGGATCAACTTGCCACCGGGTCTTCGAGGTTCCTGCCCACATTCGTCACGTGCTGGTGGAGCAGGGGAAAGTCTTTGTGGACTGGAATGTGTGCCGTGTTCGTGACTTCATTGGACTTACAGTGTGCTCCAAGTGCCAAATGATCGGACATTCCTTCAAGTTTTGCAAGGACCAGCAAAGATGTGGACACTGCGCAGGCGAAGGTCACGCCCGGAAAAACTGCCCAAAAGCCGCCGCCGAGCCTGTCTGCGCCACCTGTACAAGATTTGGGAAGCCCGCTGCACATCCGACTGGAGACAAGGACTCCTGCCCGGCCTACAAGGCTGCCCTTGCCAAGGACTTTGCAACTATTGATTATGGCGTCTAATTACATTGAAGAAGATGACGAGGTAGATTACGAAAATACTCATAATTTCTGTGATTGGCTAAAGTTTCATAGCAACTACAATATGGAAAATATTAATATTGTTCAGTTGAATGTTAGATCGATTTATAAATACTGGGATACTTTGAATGTCTACTTAAATACTTGTTGGAAGCATATTCATGTGTTAATGTTATGTGAAACGGCTATAACACCGAATCTTGTCTGTCTGTATAATATTCCTGGATTTAATTGTTACAACTATTGCCGAACTAAAAAATCTGGAGGAGGTATATTGCTATATGTTCGAAATGAATTCACATTTCAACAGAAAACAATAGAAACAAATCATTTTGAATGTGTGCTTGGCTCTATGACACTTCCAAACAAGAGTATTTTAAACATCATAGCAATATACCGCCCCCCCAACTCTAGCCAACCACAATTTCTTAATGAAATATCTGCCATTCTGCATACTATAAGCCCCAAAGAAAATGTTTTACTTATAGGAGATATTAATCTAGACTTGTTAAATTGTCAAAACCCTATTATTATGGCATATGAAAATATAATGTCGGATAATTATTTAATCAAATGTATTTGTGACGTAACTAGAGAAGCAGTTTTAGCAGGAAAAGTTACCCGTACTTGTTTAGACCACATATTTGTCCGATTTAACAGTGGATGTAAACAAAGCGATTCTCTTTCCTCATGTGTATGTAATAATATTACTATAGCGGATCACTTTTTAACTGCAGTTAATATTAAATATAGTGCAAGGAAAGAAGCCCCAGAACACGGGGAAAGAATTTCGTTTTTATCGCAAAACAAAATCGACAAAAACATTCATAATTTTAAGTGGCACTCCTTGCTTGAGGAACAAGATTGCAATATACTATATAGTAAAATTAAAAACAACTTTAAGAATTTGTATGAACAGAGTAAAATCGTTATGAATTATAAACCCAAAAAAAGACCTCTGTCAATAAAACCTTGGATAACTTCTAATATCTTAGAAAACATTAAAAAAAAAGATTCATTGTACAGAAGGTGGAAGAATTTTCCTAGCAATCAATTCTTTGAATTGGAATATAAAACTTTCAGAAATAAGGTGACAAAAGAAATTATTAAATGTAAGTCTACCTTTTTTAACAATAAATTCAAAAATTATTTTGGAAATACAAAAAAAACTTGGGATGAAATAAATAAATTATTAGGACGCAAGTCCAAAAGTAGTTGTGACGAAATAATCTCGAAATATATGTTAAATACGAATAATGAAGAAACCGTAGCAGATAAGTTTGTTGAATATTTTACAAATAGTGTTAACTCTATGATACATAAATGTGATTATTTAGCATCGACCGTCAGGCCGAATGAAGTGCAACATAGTATGTACCTACCCAGAGCTACCTGCCAAGAAATCAATATTATTGTTAGCAAATTAAACAATTCAAAGTCACCAGGGATTGACAACATTCGAATGTTTGACATTAAGACACATATTAATATTTTAGGGCCTGTTATAACACACTTTATCAATTTAATTTTATCGCAAGCAGTAATACCAGATGAACTAAAAAGTAGCATCATTAGGCCAATTTACAAAGGGGGCAAACATACAGATATTCAAAATTATAGGCCAATAAGCATATTGCCAGCCCTAGAAAAAATACTTGAAAAATACATTTCCATAAAACTTAATAAATATCTAGAATCTTTCTCTTTGTTGGATCCCAACCAATATGGATTTCAAAAGAAAAAAAGTACGGAAATGCTGCTTCAGGAATTTTCAAATCACATAAATTATGAATTAAATCTAAAAAAACAAGTTTTGGTTTTATTCATAGATAACTCTAAGGCATTTGATACCATTGATACAAATAAACTATTAGAAACACTGGAGGCAATAGGAATTAGAGGAAAGCTGCTAGTTTTATTAAAAAATTTACTAACTGATCGACAAATAAGAGTAAAAATTCTTAAAAAATTTAGCAAAAGAAAATATATCTCAACAGGTGTTGCACAGGGGTCAATTCTAGGGCCAACCCTTTATATTATTTATGTCTCAATTATGAGAAAATTGTTTTCATTTGTTAAACATTTTGTATATGCAGACGATACGGCGCTCGTAATATCGCACGAAGATCTGGTTACTGCAATGAACCTTATGCAACATGATTTTATTGCCCTACTGAAATGGTCGCATGATGCAGGCCTCTTTATAAACGCCAAAAAAACTAAAATTATGCACATCAGATCTCCACACGCCAGATGTAATGTAATTCCTTCATTATATACACACACATTTGACTGCATACATAAAAATGTTGCACAGCCCTGTTCATGTGAAACCATTGATTTTGTCAAAAGTTATGTATATTTGGGTGTTACTATTGACTGCTACATGAAATGGGATGTACAAATTGCTAATGTTTGTAAACGTCTACGAGCTATTGTGGGTAGGATTTATAAAATAAAATATTTCGTGCCTATAAGTACTTTAAAGTTAATCTACTTATCTCTGGCTGAATCCACTATACGTTATGGAATTACTTCTTGGGGACATTCTTGTAAAACTAATATAAGCTATATACAAACATTACAAAACTCCATTATAAAATTGTTAATCCATAAATATGACAATCAACACAGAAGTAACATTAAATTAATATACAAGTCTCTGAATATTTTACCTGTCAGAGGATTATTGTTTTATAATATTGTAAGTCAACATGTTATATTGTCTGATTCATTGTATAGGGAAAGAGTTTGCCATAAACATAACACAAGATTCACTCAAAATGAAGGACTGGTAGTTCCGAAATGTACTAATAAATATGGTGAAAGAACTTTAAACTATATAGTACCCAAAATGTTTAACTTATTACCAATGACAATTAAAAATAATAACATGTATACTGCTAATGTTAAATATAATCTAAGGAAATGGTTATTGGATAATAATGATCTATACTGATGCCCCTGAAATGGAATTCATATTCTTAGAAAATGGAAAAACAATTATTTTGTAATACCTGACTACCTACCTCTATTTATGAAACTATTGATGTACTTGTTGATAATACTAATTTGTTCATACATTTATTTTTACTTGCTTATTTTATAAGGCTTTTATGTTTTATGTTGATAATACTAATTTGTTCATATGTACATTTATTTTTACTTGCTTATTATATAAGGCTTTTATGCGGCTATTTAAACTTTTCTGCAATGTAACCAATTTATGTAATTATGTACCGTTCAAATTGTATCTTATGAGTGTATAAATGTTGTCTCTATGTCCCTGCTGACAAACTACACAAGTAGTTTAGCGGGTTTAAATGTGAATAAATAAAAAAAAAAAAAAAAAAAAAAAAAAAAATATAGCTATGACTGACCTTGGTTCCCTTGAGCCATTGTACTTGAGGTTCAGGGTCTCCGCGCACGGAACAGCTGAGCAGCAGCGGCGCGCCGTCACGCACGTTGGTGGTGGGCGGCAGGGCGCGCGCAAACTCAGGCTTGCACATAGTGGAATCGTCGGCAGGGACTGCAAACAAATAATCAAATATTAGATATTCATGAATTAATTACATACTGATACTGATAGTGATAGTAGTATCATGTTGGTTCTGTCCACAAACCGACCAAACCAGATACACAGTTCATTTCTTTATATTATCCAGTTCCTACCTCTCCGTAACTAGAAAACTATTTCAATTATGGACTAAAACAATTGCAAGAAAATAGTGCAAATTCGAGCGCGATTGTTTTTAAAACAGAAGGACTGGGACTATTTTAGAAGCAAGTTGTTAATGTTTTTTGTGTTTTTCCTATTTTTGAAATAAAAAGAAGGAATTTTACTATCGTGGAAGTATATAACATCGTTTTAAGTACTCATTCCTTTTGTTGTGGCGATAATTACCTCGATGTATCACCGTGGAACTCACCATATTGTGATTGTGTTGTGTGCCCCTTCGCAGAGATACAATGGTGATTAGTCATCCCGTTTTCCTTCCTTACCTTGTTCTTTCCTACACTATCACTCAATTCCAGCTATTACCGTTTCGTTTCGTCTAAATTATTTGCACTACATTTACAAGTGCATCTGAAGCTGTCATCAGTACACAGTTTCAGATGCAACATTATGTATTTTTGGAAAATAAATATATTTTTTAAAAGACATCAATAGCTACAAACAGGCAAAAAAAGAGACGAAATCAGTACTTCTTGAATCTAAGTCAGAAACAGTGAAGTTTAATGGTAATAAGTAACTTACGGATAAGTTCTTTGGTGGCACTCCTCGACCTGCTGGGCGAGTCTGTGTCCAGATGCTTCACGCCGTACTTTTTGGCGTTGGTCGGCTGCGGCTGCAGATTGACCTTGGCAGCGCTGGGCTTGGGGTCCACCGTCACCTTCGTCTTGGTCACGATCGGGGGCGGTGCTGGCTTCAGGGGCTGTTCGATGTACTTGCGGTCTCCCGAGTACAGGAACTTGTGTGCTAGCTCAGCCTGAGCCTCTGATACCACCTCGCCTGAAATTCACGCATAAACAAACACAATAATTAGTTGACTGAGCGTAGCGATGTCTTGTTTTAACTCGAATCTCTGTAAATTTGTTTGTATGTTCCGTTTCCAGTTCATAGTGTGTTCCTCTGCTGGCTAAGTCCTCCATCACAACACAAGCAACATTTCCCGTTTAGTGTGGGGATAGTAGGAGATTTTTAAATATTGTCAGGTTATTCGTAACCCGAGAATGTTTGTCTTTCTTTTTAAAGAAGAAAAGGAGAGGAAGTATATTCACTTATTATCATCTATAAGTATGATATAAGCATAGTATCGAGCATTGATTTATCTGTGGGGGATTCAGTGTGTGCAAAAGTGCCTCACCTTCAACGATGACGACGCAGCTGGTCTCATCGGTTCCGTGCTTGTTGGTGGCGATGCAGCTGTACTTGCCACTGTCCTCTGGCTTGCAGTCTACAATCTCCAGGGTCACCACTCCGTCAGAGTGGCTGATGCTGTACTCGTGCTTTGAGAGTTCGCGTCTGTCCTTGTACCTGGAGAGAACAGAACAGATCCTATTAATTCACCAAGATCAACAAATGCCAGCCGGAGTTCGTGAAGCTCTTCATGCATACAATTACCATCATAGTTTTTGCATGATGGTAATCACTTCCATGACTAAATGGTTTGTATGCTGTGATACATGGCCACAATAGACAGAGTTATACTAGTCTCTCAGCAGACACCAAATAAAGCAAAAATGTGTGACCGAGTCCAATTCGCTTGTGCTCCCTACTTTTGAGTTAAGCTAACCTGCAATAAATGGTTAGTGAGCGAAATAGAGCAAGCGATAAAAGAATTTCAGCTGGACTGAGGACGAGGATACTTTTATGAAATCGCAATTTATATCTAAGCGATGAGTCGTTATTATCAATGGCTTGACTTCTCATCGCAACCCACGGAAGTCATTAATACTCCAATAGGTTCCAATTCAATATTCCACCTTTTGTGAGCCAGAAGTTTCTTGTTAAAATGAGGGAGAAGATATATTATAAGATATGTCACTTACACTTGACAGTGGTAGCAGACTTTCTACAGCAGTTTGCAGGTATCATGCGAAACCCACGGAAGACTTTAACACTCTACTAGATTTCAACATGATCCCATCTCGTATTCAAAAGAGTTTTAGATAACTTACCACTTGACAGTGGGGGCAGGCTTGCCGCTCAAGCAGCACAGCAGCTTGCAGGTATCGCGGGCTTGCATGACTCTGGGACGGAGCAGGAAGGTGAAGCTAGGCGCGGCCTCGCTGTCTTCCTGCCAGAAGGTGTAAGGAAGGGCCTCGCGCCTTCTGGGCTCGTCGGACAGGCGAGGCATTGTGGGCATCTTGGGGATGGCTGGAAAGAGTCAGTTAAACGTTAGCATAATCGTGGTATTTGATGACAAAAGAGAATATACACAAAAATTCACTAACGGAGGTTGTAAGACTATTAAAATAACACTACAGGTTCAATCATTGGAATTCCATTATCATTGGATAGCATCTGTTGTTTTGTAAGAGGACTGCCAACACTACCAATAAGGCAAAACTGGATACAATTAATGCCTTTGTTTAAAACTGTACACTAGAAGGTTTCCAACAAAGAATAAGAATCTATCTAAGGAGATAAGGTACATAAAGTTGTAAGGAGTGGAAAGCATTGGAAGCTGTATTAGGAAATATGAATAGAAAAAAAATACATTAAATCCAGAAATATGGTTCAGAAACCTAACCTAACCTAACACACAATGACAATCCTGGTGAATTTTACAAAAGAGACTAGGCTTCTTTCAAAGTGATAAAGTGCACATTGAGAAAAAGCTCAAGTACAAATGCGTATGAAGCTAAATAAATAGGCTGTCTCCATTTTGCCGATCAGATTAGTTTTATGGAAAGCATTTAAATATTGATTCTAGTAGTGAACAATAAGAGTGCTGATGTGGAACTTACGTTGAACGTTGAGGAAGACAACTTCCTCGCGGAAGCCATAGTGGTTCTCTGCGCGGATGATGTATTCTCCTCGGTCCTCCAGGCGAGCGCGATTGATGATGAAGTAGTAGTCGTCTCCGGCATACCTTCAAACCACATGGATTAGAATATTAAGACTTGTGTAATGCTTTCTCAAATCAAATAGTTTCTATGGTACAATTCTCTATCATACGTTAATATAAGACGCAATCGAAAAAATATTTAATTTTGCAATAAGGTATAAGCTTTTACCGAGTCAATAAATATTAGCATAAAGAATTGGTGTAAATAGAGCCAATACCATCAGTAAAAAGTTTTATAACAGCAGTGCTCACAAGATAGATCCTTGGGGAACTCCAGGAATAAGAAAATTTCAACAGAAATAGCAAAATGTATGTAATTAAAGTCACCTCTTCATGAACTTGACACTCTGGCGGAGTTCCTGGTTGTTGCGCGACCACATAACGGTGGGCGTGGCGCAGGCGATGATCCTGCAATACAGCTTAACGGACTGGCCCTCGAAGCAGAAGGCGGACTGTGGCTTGATGACGAACCTCGGAGCTGCTTGTCTGCGGTCTGTGGAGGAGATTCATAGCCAATATTAGCATATTATGTTCTTCGATTAAAGGATGGAATTTCAAACTAACAAAGATGCATACGTACATTGTAAGTGCACATGTTAAATTCTTAAATATTCAAAGATTCCGAGGATTCAGAATACAATAAAACAAACATATTATGTAATGGTAGATCATCATCAAAAATCGTATCAAATCATCGTCCTCTAACTGTATGAACACAGAGCGGTAATATTGTTTTATTTGCTAACTAGCTAACGTGTACAACTCCTGGTATATTTAAGACAGTGCACTCACCGAATGTTCCATCGTAGATCTTCCACTTCTCGACCAGCAGCTTCCTGAGCGAGGAGTACTCGCTCAGCCTGCCGATGGGCAGTGCGAAGTCTCCCCAGCGCTCGTAGCGCGCGCGGATGCGGTCGCGCATGGCCTCGTAGCGGGCCGAGTCCATCAGCTTGGTGCGGCTTGACGCGTCTCCGATCAGCCAGTTATGCAACAAGCACTCGTGCGCAGTCATGCGCTTCCTGGAAAGGTAAAATTGATTAGCGATCATGTTGGTCTAGTTAAAACAACGGGTTAAGATGCAAGGACAGATCCCTGTAGTACAAATTTAAATGCAGATTGTCAAAGTCAAGTACTGCTGTTTTCTAAAATAATTAATTTCGTAATAATGTGTTTGTTACTCACTCTTTGTTCTTCATCAACAGACGCTTGATGAAGTCGCGAGCGTCTTCAGACACCATGCTGAAGGCTTCCTCGTCGAACTCCCAGTCGCAAGCCTTCACGTTCTTCAGGGTCTCAATGTCGTTGTTGCCGGCGAAGGGTGACAGTCCAGACAACCTGAAATAAATACATTATATTCAGACTGTGTACGTACATAATATCTATTGCTACATTAAATCCTCAAGTTTCTCCGAGTCAGTGTAACGTGAAATCACTATTTTAGATTAATCTTTACTACAGATGGGTTAACATAACGGATAACAACAAATATGCTTGGGATAAATTAAAGCTTTTCCCATTGTTTCACTTGAGTAGAAATAAAATAAAATAATTTTGTTTTATAAAAAAAAATAAGCTTACACTACTAAATAATGTATTTTTTTACTATAAAATTATGAGTGCATAAAAAACTATTTTATGGATAATATCATTAAATTTTTGACAGTTTCTCTTGATTATTTTTTTTTCATTCTTATAAAATTTTTCACAAAATAAATAAAACAACTTTTTTGCTTAAATCAACCATTTCTATATTCCATTTGCCAAGCGATTTTTATACCTATTACTTTTATTCGTGGTGATATAAGAACCACTAAGAATAGACATATTCTTGGCTTGTGTATTCTACTGAAGGTGCTTATTAGGTTACCCTTGTTTGCTTTAACCACTGGACCTTATTTGGCTAAATTTTGGCCAATTTGCAAACGCCCACGAGCTCACGCTGGCTAAAATATGGGGAATTTTAAGAGATATTTTAAAACATTTATAGGAATTATTTCATAAGCTCCAGCTTATTGGAATCTTCGATTAATCATAAATCTAACTTTGTGGTTTCATATACTAATAAAAGATGTGTCGCATCTCTTCGCGAATTATTTGTTATTGACATTCCATGAAACGAAATTATTGAAATATTGTTTATTACAAATCATTGATCATGTGTTTTCATATTAAAAAATGCATGTTAGAATTAAAATTTATACAAATGCTTATCAACTAGACCATAGCAAATAGAAAAACTATAGAGCTCATTTATAAAACTATAGTTGCTCCACATTTAGATTATTACTCTACTATGTTATATTTGGCCAATGAAGGAAATTTGATCAAACTAGATGTTATACAGAATAGAGCTATGAGATGTATACTGGGAAAAGGCAAATACGCAAGCATTAATCAAATGAGAGAGCAGCTAAATTGGATTCCAATAAAAAAGAGACTGTTATTTAATGTGTTAATTTTTGTGCATAAAGTCATGAACAACCAAATGCCAAAATATTTTAAGGATGAAATTGTTTTTAATAGAAATGTAAATAGAATTAGATTGCCACATATGAAGAAATCAAAATCACAGAACTGCCTAATGTACAAATGACTAAAGATGTATGATGAAATGCCTGAAAGTCTGAAGAATGAATGTATTATTGTAAAAATATTTAAAGTTACAAAATGATATATTATCTTGTTTATATTCAAATGTTGTATAAACTAACTCAATAAATAATAGACAACATACAGAAGTCATAATATTTAATATTGCTCCACGTAGGTGCCACAAACGGCAAATTTAAAGTAAATAATAAGCAGAAATCACGCTTTATAAATTTAATGTTTTTTTGATAATTTTTTCATGATTCCTAAAAATATGCCATAAACGATCAAATGTAGATGCATTCAATGGTTCTCTATCACTATAAGCACTTTATATGTCTCCATATTAAAATTCGGGGATTCAATTTTTTGAAAGAGGGCGGTAAATTTCCAAAACAAACACTTACAAATTTCCTAGCTCTCAAGACATGAAATTGACTATATAGCAGAACGCTTCAGTGGTTAGGATCTAGGTTGCGATAGGTTGCTTTAAGTTAACCTTAGGAAACCTTAGTTTTCAAGTTCATTAAAAATGGTTAATAATATGCACATCATATTTGTACACAATGATCAAGTAAGCTAATTTTTGTAAAGTAAAAAGATGACAACTCACAGAACGTATGCCAGTACTCCCACGGCCCACATGTCGGTGTAAAAGCCGACTGGTTCCCTTTCTACTATTTCAGGGGCGGCGAATTCGGCCGTTCCCGTGGAGATCTTCACCACTTCGTTGGGGTCCAATTTAGTGGCCAGACCAAAGTCGATCAACTAGAAAAATCACAAAAAGGAAGGATTAGTTATTTATTAGTTTAAATCAAAACATTCAATAAAGATTTATAATTCGCACAGCCTCGTCACGGTGTTATGGTGACTGAATTCTGAGGTAATTATTAGCCATGTTGCGTTGTCTCTTCCTGTCTTCAAGTGCACTCGACCAATAAAGTACTTTGTTCTCTTGTGTTTATTTATCTCCAAATTCCAAATTAAGTGACCTCTACGTGATTTTCATTCAGTGATTTGTCTTTTGCTATTTATTGACAAGTTTGGTTATGATGTTATCTCACCTTGACGTTGCTGCTAGTTCTGGTCTGGCACATGATGTTCTCGGGCTTGATGTCCAGATGGATGATGTTCTGCTCGTGCATGTGCCTCACTCCCTCGCACACCTGTCGCATGTAGTTGATCACCTCCGCCTCTGACATCTGGTAGCCTGGGGCTGTGATGCGCTCAAACAGCTCTCCTCCGGATAAACTGCAAATTATTGGATACTTAGTCAGTGGAAAAGCTTTGTAAAAGCAAGTAGGTAGATACATTGCTAAATGTTTATTGTTTCCAAATCTCAGAACAATAAAAAAACAAATAACTAATCAAAACGAGGAGTATACAGTGAAAACGATTTTCAACACATATGTTAATTTACGTTCCAGATGGAAAGCAGTTGAAAGTTAATCCAACTCAAGTCCCTTAGTTTGACTAAAGTCTCTCTAATTACCCATTGAATTTTGTGAAATTATTCATCTCCTGGTGAAATATAGATTCAGAACATAAGAGCTGACACAATTTCCAACAAGATCACCACGTCCTCCCAGCTGGGATGAGCTCTCTGTTCTCAACACCACTGCGAAGCAATACAGAGAGATTGACAATAATATTAAATTATGACACTACATGTCGAACCTGTTTTCACAAGGTTCCAACACAAGAACATTTTAACATTGTAACGCCGCCCCCGGGAAGCATTAATTGGATGACCAACACCAATGCCTTGCACTGAAGTGACTTGACACCCAGATTCCTACTCTTGATTCTGATGAACACTTTAACGATGAAGATTTCATCATCAGATAGACGATAAGAAGGGTAAATACTTACAATTCGAAGATGAGCACCATCTCGTCATCGTCCTCGAAGGCGTCGTGCAGATTGATGAGCTTGCGGTGGTGCAGCTGGTTCATGATGTCAATCTCCTTGCGGATGAGCTCGCGCTCCATAGCGCCGCGGCAAGGGATGAACTTGGCGGCAAACACGTTACCGGTGCGGCGCTCGCGGCAGCGGTGCACCACGCCGAACGCGCCCGTGCCTGCGGGCAACAAGCGCACTGCTCATGTCTCTCATATCATACACCGTGCTAATCGTCAAACATTAAAACGACACAGACAAACACAGCAACTAATCCAGCATACACAATCATCTAATCAGTTAACACATAAGTTAAATAATAATCTGAATATGGTTGATTATTATTTATGGTTATTATGATGGTGTAAATTCAATTTGACCTCAGTTTTATTTAACCTCACTTATCATGGGGTTACTTTGAACTGACATCACTTATCATGATGTTACTTTTATTTAACCTCACTTATCATGGGGTTACTTTCAACTGACATCACTTATCATGATTTTACCTTTATTTAACCTAGCTTAACATGGGGTTACTTTGATTTAACCTTGCTTATCATGGGTTACTTTGATCTGACCTCACTTATCATGGGATTACTTTGGTTTAACCTTACTTTTTATGGGGTTACTTTGATTTGACCTCACTTATCATGGGATTACTTTGATCTTACCTTACATATGGTGTCAAGATCTCAGACAATAACACAAAATCTAGGATAAGTCTCCATTTAGTTGCGTTGAAGAAAAGTTTTCTGGGATGGCTTTAGATGTAATGAGATTAATTTAATCTAACCCCACTCATCATGGTTTTACTTTAATCTGACCTCACTTTTCATAATCTTGATGATTTAACCATGTTTATCATGATGTTACTTTGATCTTACCTCACTTATCATGGTGTCATGACGTTAAACTAGTTTACAGTTATCAATGAAAGTTCAATGATAATGAATCATAATACTAATTGAACAAACAAAATGATTTATAATTTTTTTGAGTATGACATGTAATGTGAATCTAAACTCACCGATCTCCTCCAGGATGTCGTATCTGTCATAGACAGAGTCAGTGGAGATCTCAACAGGCTGCGGAACATACTTGGAGTAGATGTCGAACACATAGCTATCATAATCCTTTACTGGTCCATGGTCTGCGTTAGTCCTGATTCTCTTGCCGTTTTCATCAACTGGAAATAAAGACACACAGTAAGTTCTGTGAAAACAAATCTTTCCAGGAACGATTTAGATTACGAAGAAGATTACCTCCACATTCTGTCGTCTTCGTGAATGCCACCTGGAGGGTCTTTTTGAGGAAAGGAAGGAGTGAATCTAGGACTTGAAGAGACCCATGTTGAAGGAGAGAGGAAACACAGAGGCAGGTAAGTCATTTCACAACCAAGCTTTTGAACTCAAGAATGATTTGTAGGCACGAACCATTCTTATGTGACAAATGTCAACTGTATTCAAATGTTGAGCGTGTTTCTAGACTGTTCACCAGTGCCGAATGGATTAATGATTAATTGATCAATGCTATTCCATCAGCTAATCTTTCATTGAAATTCCGGTAGAAGTACCAAGCATGACTAAGATCATCAACCCCTCAAAACTAGCAGCGACATTCTACATGATTTCAGATTTTTTTATGATTTATGTGAAACAGTACAAGAAAATCTTACATTACCTAACTAAAGATTGCTATTGACCGTTTAATTTTTTAATGTGAATACCACGCAAGAGTCCCAATCGTTTGGAGTCCGTGAGACTATGGCATATCCAATTGCGGTTTGTTGTGAGGCTAAAGGTAGTGGGGATGGGAAGAAGATGGGGAGAGGAAGGTGGGAAAGTACCTGGCTATTCATAACGAATCACCAAGCATGGCTAAAGCCATGTTCAATTTCAAGCAACGTTTCAATTCTGAATGGTAGTCTTTCACCAGGACAATACGGAGATTATCTTAAAAACTACCAAGTATTATTTTTAAATGAATTAATAATTAATTGTAAAACAACACAAATCAATTAAATAAAATTTACTTTGCTTTAAAATTGATTTGTAGTCAAGGGCCATTCATATCCTTTGTCCACTGAGGCCTTCAAAATAAGTTTGGCGGTATTTAGCTGAGTTTTAAAGAAATTCCTCACCTTGGTATTCCTTCTTCTTGATCTCCTTCTTGATGATATTCTTGGTTTCGACAAGTCCAGATGTGGCGGAGGCGTCAGATCTGCCGTAGATGTTCTCGGCGTAGATCCTGAACTCGTACTGGTGACCAGGACTCAACCCGGTGACCGCCATTGTGGTAAATCTAGAACACAAACAATAAACATAAGTTTTTCAACAAAGTATAACGTACCGGTTAGTGTGAAAACTTGGGAATAGAAGTGTAGCGATGCGTACTAGAATATTCTGGAATGTTCACCCATACAAAATGCAATGTATTAGAACCCTCTAGCGAAGCATCGTAGGTACGGAGCATTTATGAGAGGTACTTAATCAGTCAATAATCAGCAATTACAAGTGAGTTACTGCCATATCTTCGCCAGCCTGAATCTCCCGCGCATTTGTCGACATAGTCAATCATACCTTCGGCTACCCTGTTTCACACTGGAGTACCGGGAAGACTCAACGTCCCCAGTGCTGAACGCATCCACAAATCCGGTCTCCACCAACACAGTGTTGAGCAACCGACTTTATCGCCTAGACCATTCCACTGACTACGTCATCGGTCAGGAGTCATCTCACAACTGCGCTACTGACTCAAATAAACACTGTGACATCACAATCTTCATCTTTCATTAAAAGAAGTTTTTTTTTTCCATTTCCAGTATATAACTTTAGCAAACTGATAACTCTCACTGTTAACTAACTGCTACAAAGTGTTTTTAAAACCAAATTTGTCGATTAACCGTGTATCTGCATATTTACCGAAGCATTTTTTCATCTAGCCTTAGCGTTAAAAATGGCAGGGCAGATTTCATTAATGTCATAGTTATTCCTTTGTGCCTTTGGACAATTTGAAGCTTGGTCTCACCTGGTGTTGCCGACGCGTATCCAGCTGGACATGGGGTGTTCTCTCTTCTCCACCAGGTAGTTGGTGATGTTGGAGCCTCCGTCCCACACGGGGGCCTTCCAGCCAAGCGCCAGCGAATCCACGCTGATGCTGTCCACGGTGGGGAAGCGGGGAGGATCCGGGCGGTCTGATACAAACACAATAAACACATGAAGATATTGCTTGATTTATCATCTTAACAACAGATAATTCAAGTAGTTCGAATAGCCCATAATATTTTCAACTAACTTTGCTATGAAAGATTAGTACAGGAAGTAGTACTATGTCCTTACTCAAGCAAACTGGTAGTATAGACAGCCCTGATTTACCAAGGGGGTATTTCACTATGTCGGGCTAAATATCTGACTAGCTATCCGTTGGCTGGATTTAAAGATCAGAATAACTTCGTTATTCAACGGCGACCGTTTCACCATTGTTTCGAACTTCCGGATAGATAACACTCGAAATAGTCTGGCAACATCGCAAAATGTTTGCAGTTACTCAATCTACTGCCACGGCTGTCATGCGTCACAGTCCGCACACCGCAAAGTGTGCATTTTTTTGGTTATGTTATGTTGATTATCAGGTCATTTTAGATAGATTCGTGTCGAATTAATACATTGTTTCTTATTTTGAACACAATCAAATAATTCAGGATGGATCATACAAGCATTCAAATTCATTCTACAAAATTCGACTCACTTCTCAGCTGTTAAACTCGGAATGTTTTGACGCCATCTTTGATTCGAGGAATAGCATCTAACGTGAAGTTCGAGCACTGATTAGTCAAATCTAACTTTAACCCGAGCGTTAGCGTTATTCAGATATAGTGAAAACGAAAAAATGACTAATCCGTGGATAAGTGCTTGGTCAGAACATAATCAGAGATAGTGAAATACCCCCTTAACCTCATTGAATTTCATATACCTACAAGAGCAACTCATTCCAAAATCCTGTTTAAATGTAACAATATCAGGACTGAGCATTTCAAGCACTCTCTTGTACTTAGATTACGTAAGAAGAAGGATATACAATCATACTTTTCAATCGATATTAATTTAACCTTTTGTGTGTACATATTTGTATCTCTTACTTCTCTATCTTAACTCAAATGCCATTCTTAACCCATCGGCGTAATAATTTTAATTTGTGACCTCATCTGTGCATTTGAGAAGGATTCTTACCGTACAGTATTGCACCCCATATTACCCCAAATGAAACACTTTTTGTGCTTTATATAGATTATAGTTTGTGGGAAAAGTTTTGGTCGCCCCAATGGGGCAGACAATGCAATGCGAAAGAAGTGAAGCCTCCCAATCTTGATAGGTATGCCGATGGGTTAATTGTTATTTTTTTAAATTATTTCTAGTATTTTCTTACGCTTGTAACTGTGACATGTAATTAATGGTATATTTAAACCGTTGATATTGATAGACCGTTGATAGACTGCCAATAAACCTAAGATAAGTCCAAGTGGGTATGATTTATGATTTGTTTTTTGGACCGGTGTAAGTTTGATTTGTAACTTACCGCTGATTTCAATATTAATAATAGCCGTGTCTTGTCCAAGTTCGTTCTCAGCCGTGATTCTGTATGGTCCGGAATCGATCTTGCTGGCGTCGCGGATTGTCAGGATCGCGTGACGATCTGGAATATAAACACACAGTCAATAAAATCCTCAATTGACCATAAACAACTGGAAGTATAAATGACATTAAATAATAAACTTTCGGGGCATTTCTTCGCCACCATATAAGAAATCAATGGTGCACTACATGATGGCCCTCTGTATGGCTACTACACCATGGTCAAACCCAAGGAAAGGCCCATGGAAGGAATCAGCTTAGGAAACAGAAATACTAATAATTGGTGTACGAGAATTAGGAAGAAGAAGTAGAAATTGAGAGTTGGAAAATTAGTACCAAGGAAGTGCGTCCTTTACCAGAAAAAAGAAGCAGAGTTCAATCTGCGTATGAAATGTTTTGGCGAACTAAAAAGAACTGCCTGAGGATGGTAAGAGCCGCAAAACGACAAAATTTTACACATTTAACGAAGGCCTATGTCCAAAACTGAACGTAGATCTATCATATGTTTATTTATTAACGCCCTTTTAGGGGGCTTTTACAAAAGAATAGTAAAAGTTATACAGCATTATAATAACTAAACTGCTTCAGTAACAATCTTTTCTACTTGTTTACATAAATAACATCAATACATTGAAGATATAATTATTTCCATCAATTAGTATTCTGGGCAATGCTGAATACATATGGTATTCAGTCCTGGAATTTCTGCACTGAAATAGTATCCTGACTTCTAGTACTACGTATTGGAATCCAAAATCTTATCAACGCAAACAATTCAACAAATAATGCGTAATTCAGAATTCTAGAATACAATGAAGTGAAAATCCTTCTGTCATATCATTTAAAAGAGTGTTTTAGTTCAAATAGAGGGCGGTCAATTATTGGTCAACTCCTGGAATTTGATAACAATATAGCTCACCCTTTCTCTCCACATGGTAGTGTCCACCAGACTCAATGTGTTCTCCCTCTCGGACCCAGGTGATCTTTGGCTTTGGGTGTCCAGTGAAGGGAATCTTCACCACCACGTTCTCGCCCTTATCGAAGTAGGCGTTGTCGCGGAAGCGAGGCGGGATGTTCAGCTTAGGCGCGGCTGGAATACATCAGAACAGTAGAGTCAAAATCGTGTCAAATAATTATTGGTCATATCATAAATGGTTATGTTAACAGCAAAGTAAAAAAGATGACCAATTTGGGTCATATCTTAAACTATTGCCAGCATTCTTTTAAGAGATAAGACATTATTGAAAGGGGACATGTTTAAGGTGTGTCGTTAAACGGTGATACCTAAAACTGGCATTTTTGGGGAAAATTGTTAAAAGGTAATAATACCATAAGGTGACATCTTTAGGTGCATCGGTAAAATATAATACCTCAAGATGACATCTTTAGGTATATTGGTAAAGGGTGATATCTTTAGGAACATCGGTAAAGGAAGAACCTCGATGAAAATCAAATTATGTAATAAATATGACTCACTCATGATCAGGAGCTCAGCCTTGGTGCTCCTGGTGCCAGCCTTATTGACGGCTCTGCAAACGTATTCGTCAGCATCCTCTCCGTACACGTCTTGCACCGTCAGGTTATGTTGGTCTCCGTCCGACCAGATGCGGTGGCGAGGTCCGTTGGTAATCTCTCGAGCACCTGTAAAAAAAAAGGATAAACAATTTTTTTATAATGAAAGTAAGGAGTGACTTTTTCAAAAGGCACTAAACTGTCTGTATGTGGTTTTGAAAATGTCAGCGGTCAATGCGGCTTATTTGTGCGTAAAGTCTGGTTCAATTAAGTGTCATTATCAAAATTGAAACGGATTGATTCAAGAATTCAGACAAGCGATAAAGTAGGTACCTACCCATAATCAGAACATTATTTAATTTTAAGTGAACAATTATTAATTAGATAATTCCACATTTGAAATGTGTATTTCTTTTGTTAAAGTTTTTGACAGATTTTGTGAATTTCAAGTTTACTAACGGTGTTCATTCGAAAGGTAAATTTCTGATTGTCTCTCTAATTTATCAACAAAATATATAATTATATTAAAGAAATTGACAGGCAATGATAACGAGGCATATATTTTATAAATACTTGCAGTTTCGCCAAATCTTACAATTATAATATCTCGTGATTTTTCATAGGTCTGCGACCTGCAAACTCGTCAAAATATATTTTTAGGCAAACACTTTTACAAGTTCAACAGTAAGTTTAAAAAATCTTTGTATATGTTGAAAAAGATATTGGACCCACAGAGAATGAATATGACGATGATGTAAATAATGACTAGAATCAAGATATGAACTCACCCTTGTACCAGGTGATGACTGGTTTGGGTTGTCCGGTAATGGTGCAGGTGAATTGAGCGTTGTGGTTCTGGATGCAGTTGGCGTTCTTCAGCGGCTTGACAATCTCTGGCGGTGTGGCGGCTGAAAAAAAGTATGTGAGAAGAATTTGAAATAAATAATTTATTTTTCATATTTTTAGATATTTTTATGACCCTCAATCCTGAACCTGGGAATTTGAATTACGTAACATGAAGAGAAGGTTTCAAAATGATACAATTAAGGAAGGGTTGTTTCGGAGAATTTTAACAATTGTTCAAATGTCAAAGTAAATTTTCAAGTTCTGTTATTATTTCAGTTCTGTCAAGCAACTAGCTTGAAGATATAATAACAGAACTTGAATAGGACTTTCAGAACCCGAAAATAAATGTTGAAATTTGATAAATTGTTCAAATTCTCCGAAACAACCAGTCCTAAGTGGGTGATAGCACTTTCAGCTTTTCGATTCAGAACTCAATTGGGGACTGCTAGCCTACCTTTCTTTGATGAAGTTTTTACCGAACACATCTGCATTCAGTTCTATTCCTAATTTAGAAGGCGTAATTTATTTTAACCATGTTGTTAATGTATATTGGAAATACAATAGGTCCAGAAGGAGGCCCTTGCGGTACTCCTAAAGAAATCTCCATTAGACTCAGCAACTTTTTGCATTTCTATTTTTTATTCAAATAACATTTGATCCATTTCAATGCCTTTCCTTATGATCGACTTTGTACAGTTCTTGAATAAAATTATCTATGGCAATATAGGATTTTCTGGAATACAATGTTTTTTGTCTGTGCTATAGAAAATATAGTTATATTATCACGATGAACCGTAATTAAATTAAATTATGGAATTGAACTTACCCTTAGGATCGACGACCTTGACCTGTTGGCTGTTGGTGCTGGGTTCAGAGTTGCCGGCTTCATTCTGAGCCATGACCCTGAACTCATACTGGCGACCCTCGATCAGGTTTGAGCAGGCGATCTGCGCCGAGGGGCAGAGTGCTGCGTTCACGCGCTGCCAGCTCGAGGAGCCAACCTCGCGCTTATCTACCCAGTAGCCTGTAAACAAAGTGAGATTAGAATAAGACAACTGTTTATTAATCTGCAAACATTGTGTTAGACTATCGAGTAACCTGCAAACGTAAAACAAAGTTAGGTCAGGACAGGTAGTCTAAACACTGTTAGATTGATAATCACAAGAAGGAAAATGTGACTTACCCTGGATTCTGGAGCCTCCGTCACTCTCTGGTTTGTCCCAGGAGAGGTGGACGAAGTCGCCTCCAACCTCGGTGATTTGAGGAGTGCCGGGCGGTGAGGGAACATCGAAGGGTGCCTTGGGCTGGAACAAACACACGCTTGTTACAAACCGATCATAAAATGCAGAGGCATAAAGACTATAAAAATATTCTGTAAATCTCAGAAACTGCAATATTGTCCAGCCATGTGGCAAGAGTGGCAAATGACAGAACAATGCAAATAAAATGGAGGCTACCCAGAGGCAGATCGAGGAAAAGGTATAGACTGACCAAAATAGGAATATTTGAGGACCGAAGAAAAACGATTATGAACCAGACCAGTCGAGAATATGTGTGGCAGGAAGTTAAATCCCATGCCGAAATGCAGCATGGTGATTGATGATCGATTATGATTTTGTAGGATTGTCCAAAACTCAAACAGTATTTTTGGACACCACAATATGCAGAAGAATTTTGTAATTACCTTGACAGGGTTAACTCCTTGCAGAGCCGGTCCCATGCCGTTATCGTTGCAAGCATGCACCCTGAACAGGTATTCCTGTCCTTGGGTGAGTCCTTGGACTGTGAACTGTGTGTCCTTGCAAGATGAAGCCACTGTGATCCAGGTAAGTCCTAAAATTTACAAAAACAAGGTTAAACTCAATGTTGACAGTGACGGTGACATTTATACTGAACAAAAAAACACACAAATTTTGACAAAAACGGCAAGGAACAATGAATGTAAAAAAATATATTTAATTTTTTTTAAATGTAAAACCGCACAAGAGTCCCAACTGCTCTAAACCGTCTAGAGCCAGTGATACCCACCAGCATAATAGTTCAACTCAACATATTGTATTAAAATATAAACATTCTGTTTTACTTGGTGTAAATATTATACCGCGCGTAAGGAATAGTGAGCTTGATTAAACTATTACCAGATAAAGGTCTTGCGGTCTTACGCCTGGTACAACTATGCCGATGGTTATCCATCGCGTAAAAATCTAATAAGTAAGACAGATTGATTGTATATATACCTGAAATGTCGCTCCTTTCCACAACGTAGTGCGTGATGGGAAGTCCGCCGTTGACCTTGGGCGGGCGCCACGCGAGCGTGCAAGTGTGGCGCGTGATGTTGGTGGCTTCCAGTGGACCCTCGGGCGGTCCAGGCAGCCCGGTGATGTACACCTGGAAGCTGTCAGATATCTCGCCAGAAGAGTTCTTCAGCGTCAGCTTGTAGTTGCCTGCGGAGATAGTAATGGATTAGTTCAAAAACTTTATTGACTATAGCACCAAATAAAACTAATTTACCAATGACAAACTTGGCAGGCAAGACCAGAACAAATGTTTACAGTTAGTAACTGTTGAGAGGTTCTCCGATTAGGCCAGAAACTACACAGTATGGTTAAAAACTCACTGAGTGAACTAGTGGAAGTATTAATAGGACACTTGAAAGAGAGAGGGCATTTTAAACAGTGATACTGTTATTGAAAAAGTATACAAAATTGATAAAAAGGAACGTAATTGGAATGGTTCAAATATTACCTAAAACAATATACACTAAACCAAAAAAGTTGGTGAATTAAATGAGTTGAACCCATGGAGATTTCTTTGGGAGTGCCGCAAGGGTCTCTTTCGAGACCTATTGTATTTGTAATATGCATTACATATTGTGCATATGTGTTGAATGGAAATAATCAATCACGGGGCATTTAAGGTGGGAAAATACTCATACATCTATACAGTGATTCAAACGTCTTGATGGGGGAACAAAATTGCTCAGATATCTGGAGAATCACATTGTGATCATGACCAGAAGACACAACTAAACTTGCAATGACAACCCTAGCATTCATCGGTTGAAGGGACTGATATAATAGAAGAGTTGAGGCAAAATATTGGAGAAAGCAACAGACCGATGGAGACCCTCTCAGTATCAAAAATAATAATATTTTAAGGATATAAAAGTAATCTAATACAAAAGCTTACCAGCATTCTCCTGAGAGATGTCCTTGATGAAGATCATGATGTAGTCATCAAACACGGTGTACTTGACTTGCTCCCCGGAGTCGCTGATCTTGTGTCCATCCTTCATAAGGATGACGTCCATGGGCTGGTCTCCCGCGTAGTGCACCTTGATCTTGGTGTTCTCGTGCTCAGGCAGGTTCTGGTCTCCCGGCATGCGGGTGATCCTTGGAGGAGCTGCAAATATAAGAAATTAAATAAATGCTTTGTAGCAAATAAATTAGTTTGTTGTAATTAAGTCAAGTCATCGGGAAGTCATCCTGCAGATGATCAGTTGAGCACTGAAATCAGTTGTGAAAACGACTTCAACAATCAATGTTCAACATGTGTTAAGCATATTTACTGGCTGTATATTGCTGTCAAATGATTCATTGAAGTTTGTCCGTATCTTGGAGAACCTTCAATAGAAATACCATTTTAGCAAGCACAATATTCCCACAAGAGTCAATGTTCCCAAGACTGCAATCAGTACAGAAGGACATCTTTCAAATAGTCATAAGTTTATTTCACATATTCCCAGTGGTTCCAGACCAGAGATGGATGCCAAATTTAACAATGGGAGGCATTTGTGACTTATGCACGGTCAGCAGTATAAATTATGTTAGCTCTGTACAATTGGCCGACCTTCTTAGAGACTAACAGCTCAGGCAAAGTGACACTGAATAAGCCAACGGAAGGTTTGTTGATTCTCTACCAGTGTTTTATTGAAAAGGAATTGGTATAACTGAGTGAACATTGAAGTTTTCAATCGCTAACGATCAGATAGGAACGGTACTCACTTCCGATCTTAACGTGTCCGGTGCTGTAGATGAAGCCGATGGTATTGATGGCCTCACACGTGTAGTCTCCTTCGTCCTGCTCGCGCGCTTCGGTGATGTTCAGACGAAGCACGCCGTCCTTATTCTCAGTCACGAATCTGCAACAGATTAGTTAAGGTTTAGTAAGACAGACTAATAGACAAATTAGAAACCAGAATGTATGCTTGAAATATCTTTGGATGCTAAATGGGATTGACTATTTACCTAAAGAGAACTGCAGGATTCAGACTGGTAGACGTGGCAAATAATACGCAAAACTGGAAAAAGGTCTACGTCCAAAGATGTAATGAACGTTTTGAAGACGAATGATGGTTGAGTAGCATAATTAGTAAGGTTTTAAATCCTATATATGACTTGATGCATGGAATATTCATTAGGAATCGACTATAATTTCAACCCGTGTTTAGCTCCAAATCCACTCGTTAGTCTTTTCATCTTGATAATAATGATTGGTACCTGTGCCTAGTAAGTAAGTAACTTCTTGCTTTTAAAAATATAACTTTTTGAAAAGAACCCTAATCTAAATATTCTGCACTCTCAATTTCTCAAGTGTTGAGAAATTTCGCAGAACTTGAACTGAGTATGAAAAATATGTCCTTTTGGTGATGCTTTTGTTTGTCGCTATAGGTTCGGTTGTGCCCCTGTCTGTAACTACGATTCAATTAACTCTAGATCTTTTATTTTTAAATTAACTTTTATTTTGGAATATTGTTGGAAGTGTTTGTCTGGAGAATTCAGACAAGCAATAAAGTATCTACTTATCTCCAACGTAATATTTTTAACAGAAAATTATTTTAATTGCCACTTTCAAAATTGGAACTGATTTGTCGAAAATATCTGATATTTTTGCAAAATAAAATTCACGTCAAAACGTGAATCTGTTGACAGGAACAAAATACCAGGAGCACGGAAATGTAACCGTGTAATTTGTGTTAATTTCCGCAGTGGCGCTAATATCACAATCATTATGTAAAATAATAATAAACGTCAAAACGGGAACCTGGTATTTTCAATTTGTATTGATATTTCAGGCGATTAATTATTGCTTATAATTATTTGTTATCCTTTGTGCTATGCATAAAAACCTTGTCTTATAAACATTAGATTATCATTTAAAAAAAATAATATGATTGATTACCTAGTTCCCATGATGATCTCGCGTCCGTTACGCAGCCACCTGCCGGTGGGCGTGGGATTGCCAGTGGCGGAACACTCGATGGTGTAGGCTTTGCCGAGCGGAATGGTCAGGTTGCTCATGGCCTTCACCCATTCGGGCTTGGAGCCGCCGAGAACCTCGCAGATCTTCACGGGCATGGTGCATGAGGATGGCTCCGACTTTCCTGCAAAATACACACAACACTCTCGTCAAATTAAGTCACACTTTTTAGAAAACTATTTAAATGAGCAACATTGTATTGTTCATTTTTTATTTTGATGCAATACTTTTTACATTTCAGAGTTATCCAGTAATGTTGGCCTCACTGGGTGGCTTACCCGTGTGGCCTTCATTTTATAATATAAAAATATAATCTACATAATACATTTAAAGAGAAAACATTTAATAATACATTTTAAAATATAATCTTGTGTGTTTGTGAGTGATGTGTGTTTTATATTGGTTTTGTGTGTTACTTGTAGGTTATTTTAAAATTTTATGCTTTGAAATTTTGGTAATATTGTCTTTTTTGTTCATTAATCCATTTTGTTATTTTGCGTCTGAATTTATTTTTGTTTTCCTCAATTTTAATTTCAAGTGATAGACTGTTGAATGTTTTATAGCATGGTATTGATAGTGTCTTTGTCCAAAGCTTGTATTTACTGTCAGAGTTTTTATGTTTTCTTTGTACGCTTGTCTAAGTGGGTCTGTTAATGATATTATTTTTTTTTTGTCAAAAATGTAGTTTAGTATTGTTTTGACGTATAATTGGCGTATATCTAGTACAAGGGAAGTTAGATGTTTGTTGAATGAGCATAGCAAAGTACAGTTTCAACTCGACCGTTTTGAATTTCGTCTGTCTGTAAATTTGTTTGTATGTTCCGTTTCCGGTTCAAGATAGTTTCCGTTTTAATGGTTCAATAAAGATTAATTTTTCAAATACAAAATCGTCATATTTATTTGGACTTTCTTATGTTCTTCTGAAAAAAGAATTGTCATCGAGATAGTGACGTTTCTCTGGACAGATTGTATAATTCCATGATTTAAAATAAAAAATAATATGAAAAATATTTGATTTATAATTTAGTAGCTAGGTATTTGAGCTTCTTACAAATTTCATGATTTAAGGGGAAATTTGTTAAATAAGAGAAAAATGGAAACATACTTTTTTGGACGCAAGGTCTAAGTACTTTGTATATCTATAAGTACTCATAGATAGTCCAAACTACTAGAAAATCACCGAATAAGCTAGAAATACTAATATTAAATAAGAACCAAATAAATGAAAAACTGGGTTATCTAACTGGTCTACTGTCAAAGAAATAAGTTGACACATGGCAGAGACTGAGCAAAATGGGTATTCAACATGAGATAATTAATATTTCTTTACCATATCAAGGTTCACAAATATGAAAAGTATCACTTAGGATAAAATGAATATTTGTTTTTTTTTATATATTAACTCCACACAGGAGGCCCTGAAGAAAATAATTTCCCTCAGGGCCTATGTCATCTTTGGGGATGCTGTGTGGAGGGTCTTTTTGTGGAGAGGAAGGAGTGAACATGGGTCTTGAAGAGTCCCATGTTGTAGGAGGGAGGAAACACAGAGGCCGGCAGTTCGTTCCACAGCCGAGCTGTTGAACTTAAGAACGAATCGTAGAAGCGACCCGTTCTCATGTGACAAATGTCAACCGTGTACAAATGTTGGGCGCGCGTTTGGCGTGTATCCCGACTACGCACCGGTGCCGAAGGGATCAATGACGCTAGTTCCTCAGAGCATCTTCCATTGTAATACCGATAGAACAAGGACAGCATACCTACCTGACGCCTGTGCTCTAAAGATTGCAGTCCGTTTGTTAAGATTGGGGAATCTATCAAACGGACCGCCCGTTTTTGCACAGAGTTAAGGGTTTTTTTCAGGTATTTAGGGGCTCCGGACCAGAGATGGCTGCCAAATTCGACAGTAGGGCGCACTTGCGATTTGTACAGGGTCAGCAGTTGTGTACTATTAAAGTATCTGCGGGCCCTGTACAGTACGCCCAGCTTCTGAGAGGCAGAATAAAATCAAACTGTAAATATTTACCAGCAGCATTGACAGCAATGACTCTGAATTCATAGTCGGCCTTTTCGATGAGGTTCATGACCGTGTACTCGGTGTCCATGATATTGTAGTCATTACACTTGACCCAGAGAGCGCCTCCCACGTCGCGCTTCTCAATGATGTAACCAGTGATACGAGAACCTGCAAAAAGTTAAGAGACATTGTAGAATATTGTGACGTAGTGGAATGCAGAAATATTTGTAAAAGTAAGTTAAAAAAAAAACAAAAAAAAGTTAACCTTACAAGAAAGAAGAGAAAGGGTTGACTTGATCGAGACTTTCAAAATTTTATCTGGACATTACAGTTGCCCTAGCATCCAAGAAATCTTCACTACTAATAAAAATATAAATCTCCGTGGACACTCAATAAAAATTACCAAAACGGCTTTTGCATCTAATCCTAGAAAACACTTCCTTGCAAATAGAGTAGTGGATGCTTGGAACAAACTCCCACAACATGTCATCGATGCAACAAATATAAATCAATTCAAAGCTCTATTGGATTCACATTTGGAGAGAAGAAAGGACTTAAATATGATTTAAGATTTTCACGGCCAAAAGTATTTTTGTTATTTGTTTTTGGGGTATTATGCCGTGTTGCGCTAACTCCTTCTTTAGCCAACGTTTCGGACAGCATTGCAGTGTCCATCATCAGGGCAGATGTCAGATGTCTTATCTTATAAAAAAAAAAAAAAAAAAAAAAAAAAAAAAAAAAAAAAAAAAAAAAAAAAAAAAAAAAAAAAAAAAAAAAAAGAAAGGATTTAGTTCAAACTTAAAACAACTCAATTACTGTCAAACTTGTTGTGAAATCAGATATGAGCTCATCAGCAGAATGCTGCCTGCTCATTACATAATAATAATAATAAAAAACTTGTAAATATTGATAGACATAAAACAAGATATAAAGGGCATACGACCAAATTAAACAAAGAAACATTCATCAATTAGTGACTAATTATTGCAGTACGGTACACAAAAAAAGGCAAAGTGACGATTGTGGGACATTGTTAACCCTTGAGACGTTGTTGATTTGCACGGATCGAACCTTCTACAAGCTTCCATTTTTTCAAAGACAATAAGAAGCACTATTTCGTTCTCTTTCTGACATAAAAGAAATAATTAATTTTTAGATGAGAGGAAGAGAGATATATGCATTTTAATAATGTGCGGTCGTTCTGGAACAAATATGGTCTTAGGAGAGTATAATGCCCGCACGGCATTTGGGACTGTTTGGGTCTTAGAAGGTCCCAAGGGTTAAAGGTCTGGAAAAAATATTAGAACCTCATATACTAAAAAAAAGAAAGAAGTTTCCATTGTTTTGAATCAGCAAAATTGGTGTCAAAACTGGGATATACATTTCCATTGGAAAATGGTCACAAAAACATATTTAGTATCAGACCCAAATGAAATTATATCTGGAAATTTTGCACAAAAATTGAATCCCAACTGCTCCAAACCGTCTGGAGTCAGGGAAGCTATGGAATCCCCAAATGAGATATGCTGTGATGATGACGATAGTGGAGATAGGAAAAAGAAAGGTGCCAATTCAATTAACGTTTTAATTCAGAGTGGTGGTCTTTCACTAAAAGTATCTACCACTCTGAAACATGTCGCAAATGTACTATATATTATTTTAAATAAAGATTTGAACCGGCGACCTCTGCTTTCGTAGCCGAGGATTATAAATATTCCACTACGGAAGTGTTCAGTATCTTTTGTTTAGATTAGGTTAGCATCAAAGGGCATTACTTTATTTAGATTAAGTTGCATGAGAAAAGAACGTAATGTTAGATTTGGTCGGATACTCACCACCGTCAGAAGCGGGCACCTCCCACTTGAGGTCGACGTAGTTCCTGCCAACCTTGAGCACCTTGGGCTGTCCGGGCGGCGAGGGCACATTGCACTTGGACTTGACGTGGTACTTGGAGGAATTGGCCGAGTAGCGGGAGAAGCCGGCTGCGTTCTTGGCGCGCACGCGGAACTCGTACTCGTGGCCAGACTCCAGATTGTACACCTGGTGGACGAATGAATAAATACAATGGGATTAACATACAATAATTATGTTAAAGTGCTATTTTTTAGCACTTCTCCGAAACGCCATCAACTAGAGATAGTACAGAAACGATTGACAAAAATACCAAGATCTTTGAAAGACCGGCAATATGAAGATAGACTCAAGGAACTAAGACTACAAACATTAAAAAAAAACAAGCGAAAACCTGACTTGATTGAGACTTTCAAATTTTATCTGGACATTATAGTTGCCCTGGCATCCAACAAATTTTAACCACCAACACGAATGTAAATCTCGGTAGTAAGTTGAAGCATGAAACTAACTTCCATCACATGTCGTCGATGCTTCAACTTTAATTTAAATCAATATAAAGCTCGATTGGATTCTCACTTGGAGAAAAGGATTGACTTATTTTTTTAAAAATTAACTAAATTACTGTTAAACTTATTGTGAATATATATGATCGCATCAGCCAGAATTTGACCACTTCGCGGCGTGTTTTACGTTACATTGCAAATAAAAGATTGGCCAAGAATTATACTTGTACAGTGGGATCGGATTCATCATTCACATCTTACCAGTTGGTAAAAGCAAGTTTTATCCCTAGTCATATAACAAATCATCTCCCCAACATACCTGGTATGTGTTGTCCTTGACCAGGTAGTCACTGGCTCTCCAGGTTCCATCCTGGACATCGCGGTATTCCACACGATATCCTTGGATTCTGGAACCTCCGTCGTGGCGAGGTCGGTCCCAGGTCACCGTCGCGGTGCCGTTCTCCCATTCTCCCACTCTCGGGGTGCCCGGAGGGTCGGGAACGGTGAACGAGAACTGGAATTAGACATCATGTTAGTAAAAACAACCTAAAAAACAAGAAAGGAATTTTTAACAGATTACAATTACATTACTAATATAAATATGAGATTGTAAAAGTTACAATCTTTCAGCATAAATGGATTGTACACTTTTAACGATAAACAGATTGATATATAATTAACATATGGTTAGAAAGATTAAAAAATAGCATTATTATTGCACCAACCTTGGCGATGATGGGTTCTTCCAGGGTGAGTGGTTCAGAGACACCGTACTGGTTCTCTGCGCGGACGCGGAACTGGTATTTCTTGTTAGGCTCGAGGCTCATCACGTTGTAGTGACAGTTGCGAACGAACGAAGAAATCTTAATCCAGATCTGGAAACAAACAGAACACATTAGCAACAAACAAAATTAACAACAGTATCCCACCAACAACGGGAATTGGATTAAAATACTAAATAAAATTCGGTAAAAAATAAAAACACACATTTGTAAAATAAATACACAAGCTGTACTAGTTACTGTCACTAGTTCCTGAGGTTCGTAGTCGAGACTCGACTCGTAGCTTTGTATCTATTATAAGTAACTATACTTAATACTTCATCCACTGAGCAGTTCCAACACTTCCATAGTCAGTGGAATACTTATAAAACGCAGTATAAAATTATAGTGATTTATTTTTGGGGTATTATGCCATGTTGTGCTACTCCTTCCTAGCCGGCGTTTCGGTCAGCATTACAGGGTCCATTATCAGGAGAGATGTGTAAAGATTGTGGTGAAGTGTGAGCTTATGTATGTAGATGTCAACTCCAATCCTCTAAGAGCTGGTATTACATTATAATTCAACACGGTTTTCTGGGTTTAGTTTTGGTGTATCAGTCAATTATCGGATACCAAGAACTATTGAACTATTGATGTTAGCTCCGTCGCCTTTATAAATAAATATTAAAGGGATTTTTATGAATTTCAATTGCCTCTGTAATTAGGCGTGCTCTATGTGTTTTGGGTCTTCCCAGTACTTCAGGAACAAATCCAAAGTTTTTAATTAAATGCCGTGTGTAAAACGTTTTGAATGATACATGTACCCGCCTCAGAACAGACTTTGTCATGTAAAGAAAACTATTTATAAAAATAATAAAAAAAAAAATATTAAATAAACGCCCGGGTTGCCAGTGCTGAAACTGTAAATATGTATACTTACTCCATTGTTGTCCATCTTCTCCACCACATAGTTGGTGATGGGAGATCCTCCATCGTCCAGCGGAGTCTTCCAGCTGATGGTGCAGGTGTCGGGCGTGATGTCGGATACCTCCAGTGGGCCCACGGGCGGTGATGGTTTATCAACCACAAGGACCTGCAATAATGGAGAGAGATTTAAAATTTTATTTGAATCATTAGGCGAGTATTTGACTAGGCTACTACTCAAAAGACCTAACAAATCAAATTAATTTGACTTTAAAAGGTTTACATTTGATTCTTCAATAGCTTCAAAAAATGGATCTGGTAGGACGCAATAAGGCAATCTGGTAAGCTAAACTGAGTAAGGTATTTCAAATGAGCTTTGTCGGAAGAACTAGCAGCATTGTACATTAATTACCCTGTTCAAATCGAAAGAACACCCAACTGTTGAATTTGCCTGCCACCTTTGGTCTGGAGCCCCAAAATACCTGAAAAAGACTCTGTGACGAAACAGGCGGTCCGTTGGATAGATTCCCCTATCTTGACAAACGGATTGCAATCTTTAAAGGACAGGTAGGTATGCTGTCCTGTTCTACCAGTATTACAATGGAAGATGTTCCGAGAAACTAGAATCATTGATCCCTTAGATACCGGTGCATAGTTGGGAAACACGCCAAACGCGGGCCTAACACATGTACACGGTTGACATTTGTCACATGAGAATGGGTCGTTTCTATGACTCATTCTAGAATTCAACAGCTCGGCTGTCGAACGATTTACCAACCTCTGCGTTTCCTCCCTCCTACAACATGTGTCCTTTCAAGGTCTCTTCGAGAGACCCATGTTCACTCCTTCCTCTCCTCAAAGATAACATTAGCCCTGAGGAAACCTATTTTTCTCAGGGTCTCCTGGGTGGAATTAATGTAAAAAAAAATGTTGATATAAAAAACCAGGTTTTTCTGCAACTTGTAAAACGTCACGAATGTGGAACCAGCAAAAGCTATCTGTATTTTCTCCCTCGTTTGATCCGACTTTTTTAAAACAAACATGTGTTTGGAATCTAACAAAATATTCAATTGCCACATACCTTGCAGCTAGCGCTGTCAGATCCCACGCTGTTGATGAGCTGGATGGTGTAGCTGCCGGTGTCACTGCGGCGGGCAGACTTGTTGAGGAAGATGGTCTCCGTGTCGGAGGTCACAAACTTCACACGCTCGTCGGGGTAGATGTCTTCATTATTCACGTTCCAACCCACCTGTAAAAGAACACAGTTCAGTTGTAGGTTTGGGAAAGAATCAGGCACTAGATAAAAGAGCAAGCTTTAATAATGTTGTAATTACAGCTATTCAAACCAACACTGTTTTTAAATTTACGCATTATTATTGGAGCAATAATAATTTAGTGGACCAAAAGCGGAGATCTGTGGTTTCCTTCATTACGAGGCAAACATGGAGAAAGTTCTGAAAGCCATTCACTTATCTTTATCGTGATATAAATACAAAAAAAATTAAAATCTTCCAGTTAACGAGGGACTTGATATAAAAATATTAAAATAACGTTTTAGTTGAAATATTTTTGATTGTTTTGAGTAATTGAAATATTTTTACCTTGGGTCTTGGGTTTCCAGTGAATGGCACCGTGATCTTCAGCTCCTCCCCGGCGATGACGGTAATGTCCCTGATGTTTAGGTCGCTGGTGATCTTAGGAGCGTTGGCAGCCGCGCGGCAGACGATGGTGTCAGAGCTCTGCGAGTAGGGGCCCTGTCCCGCAGCGTTGACTGCTGCGACTCTGAACTCGTATTCGTGGTTCTCAATGAGACTCTGTACCTTCAATGTCGTGTCGGGACACAGAGCGTGAGATGCCTTTGTCCACTTGTCTTCGGAGATCAGTCTCTTTTCAATGACGTATCCCGTGATCGGGGATCCGCCATCGTGACGTGGCTTTGTCCACGTAATCGTGATGGAAGAGTCTGTTGTCTCGATGGACCTTGGCGCGCCAGGAGCCGCCGGAGGATCGAACGGATGTCTGGCCTTAATCGGGTTGGTGGTCTGGGCCGGATCGGACTGTCCGTACTGGTTCTCAGCCATTACGCGGAAGTCGTACTCGTGTCCCACATTCAAGTTCTTCACGCGTAAGAACGGAGTGGTGACGTAGCCTGAGACCTTTGACCAGTTGGCGGAGCGAGCCTCACGTTTTTCAACGACGTAGTTGGTAATTTCACCGCCTCCATTGTCCTTGGGTGGAGTCCAGTAGAGTGTGAGGGCTTCGCCTTCAAACTCGTCAGCACGCAGATTTTCTGGTTTACCTGGCCTGTCAAGCACGCGAACATTGAGTGTGGCCGTGTCGTATCCGGAAGGATTGCGGAGTTGCAGTCTGTATTGCCCAGCGTCGGTTTTCTTGGCATTCTTTACCACAAATGAGGCAGAGTCAGGTGTAATTCTCTGCGTAATTCTGCTGTCAGCATCAATGTCCAGGATGTTGTCATCGCGGAACCAGGATGCTGTCGGTTGTGGGAATCCAACGTACGGAACGTGGATGCTGAAGTCTTCTCCAGCTCTGACTGTGATGTCACGCACTCCTCCCAAGTCCATGCAAGGCTTGTTGGGCTGTTCTTCAATGATGATTCCGGGTGTAGGCTTGCTCGGTTCAGAGTTGCCGATTTCGTTAACAGCAATAATCCTGAACTGATATTCATCCCCTTCCTTGAGCTTGGGTACGGTGTAAATAAGAGCCGGTACTGGAGTTTCGTTGCAGTCAGTCCAGTCATTATCGTTCTTGTTCTTCTTCTGTACAATATAACCCTTGATCTTAGCACCTCCATCGCTCCTCGGTGGCCTCCAGGACAATGTGACGGAATCCTTTGTGACACGGTCTGGTTTGGGCGCTTCCGGAGCATCGGGCTTAAGTCTTTGAGTTTGAGCGGTGATTGGCTCGGAAGGCTTGGATGGTTTACCGGGGCCAGCTTCATTGACAGCAATGACCCTGAACTCGTACCTCAGACCCTCCCTCAGGTCTTGAGCTGTGAAGCAAGTATTTGGTGTGGGGTAGTTGTTGACCCTCAGCCATTCACCTCCACGTTCACGTTTCTCAACATAGTATCCAGTGATGGGCTTGCCTCCGCAGTTCGCAGGTGGCTTCCATTCCAGCGAGCAGCTGTTGGAGCTGTAAGCTGTGACATCGGGCTGGCTTGGTGCATCTGGAGGATCGAACGGAGACTTGGCGATGACTGCCTTTCCATCCAAAGGTTCTGAGAGTCCATAAATATTCTCGGCCCTGACCCTGAAGTTGTATTTCTTTCCTTCAACCAGATTCTTAACAGTATACGCGCACTTGGGGCAGAAGCCAGCAACAGCGTGCCAGTTGTCCACTCCGTATTCGGACATCTCCACAACGTATCCGGTGATTTCGCTACCACCATCATCAATAGGTGGAGACCAGGTGAGGCTGGCAGAATCCTGGGTGATCGAGCTGTAAGTAAGTGGTCCCTTGGGCATTCCAGGTTTGTCAACAACGATAACCTCAATGTCAGCAGAATCTTTTCCGTATTCGTTGCTAGCGGAAATGGTGTATTTGCCAGAATCGTCACGAGTCGACTTCTCAATCGACAGTTTAGTTTGTTCGCTGGTTGTTTCAGAAGACACTCGGTGCGAGTTGAGCAGAGGAATGTTAGCCTTGGTCCAGGCAATGGTGGGAGTAGGAGCTCCGGTGATAGGGATGGTGACATTGATGGGTTCTCCGGCACGTACTTTGATTCTGCGGCCAATGAGACCATCTAACCAAAGTTTGGGTTTCTCCTTCATTGGTTTAGCTGTCAGAATGTTAGACGGGTCAGATGGTTTACCTGGTCCAGCTGCGTTAACAGCTGAAACCCTGTACTCATATTGATGTCCTTCCATGACCCTCTCATCCATGTACTCATTATTCCTAATGGGATCTTTGTTGATCTTGATCCATCTGCCGGTGTTCTTGTCCCTCCTTTCCACGTCGTATCCGATAATGTTGGATCCACCGTTTGAAATAGGTGGTGACCATTTGACCTTGATGTGGTCCTTGTCTGAGGATACCAGCTCTGGTTTTCCTGGTTTGCCGGGCACATCGTACTGGTTTTTGGCAACAACCGGCTTATCGGTGTTGAGGGGTTCAGACCTGCCCTGCAAATTTTCTGCGCACACTCTGAATTCGTACTTGGTTCCCTCGATGAGTCGAGGCACAGTGGCGTGGTTGAACTTAGGGTTAACATAAGCAACAGCCGGCACCCAGCCTCCTCCGTGAGTAAGATCGCGCTTCTCAATAACATACCCAGTGAGCTCACTGCCTCCGTTGTCCTTGGGTGGTTTCCATGACAAGGTGACGGATTGCGCTGTAATCTCCTCGTATTCCAAAGGTCCTTCTGGTGGAGCCGGGCAGTCCAAAACGATAACGTCAAAGCTGCCTTCATCCATACCAGAACTGTTTCTCAACAGCAGATGGTACAAGCCAGCGTCGCTCCTCTTACAGTTGACTGTATTTACAATAGTGTGGTGTCCAATAGAGGTGACAGTCGTTCTCTCGTTTGAGGTGATCGGTTTGCCAGTGTTGGTCCAGACGACGTCGGGAGTTGGTTCACCAATGAAGTCAATATCAACGTGGAGGATTAGACCAGCCTTGATACGAATTTCGCGCAAAGGCGTCTTGATCTTCGGAGCAAGGTATCTCTCCTTGCAAGTGACAATGTCTGAGGCCTCGCTGGGTTCGCTCTGTCCAGCAGTGTTGACGGCAATGACTCTGAACTCGTAATCTTGTCCCTCGGTTAGATCTGGAATAGTACCATTGGTCTGTTTTGGTGGTACATGGACGGCATTCACCCAGTACGGGGATCCCTTCTCCTTCTTCTGGATGATGTATCCAGTGATGGGAGATCCACCGTCTGACTTGGGGGCTTCCCATTGTATGTCCACGTGGTCTTTGCCCCAGTCCATGATGTCGGGCTTTCCAGGGGTGCTGGGTTCATCGAACTCGTTCTTGGCACAGATACTCTTTTCGAGTTCCAGAGCTTCAGATTGGCCGATAGCATTGACGGCACTGACCCTAAAGAGATAGTCTTTCATATGCACCAGTCTAGTTACTTGGTGATTCAGGGATGTGCTCATACCAGCATCAGCCCATATTCCTCTGGAGAGATCCATCTTCTCAATGACGTAATGGAGGATCGGAGAGCCACCATCGTCTTTGGGCAGACGCCAGGTAAGCACGCAACTTTCCTTGGTGATTTCGGATACGATGAGAGGCTTTTCTGGCTTTGTAGGTTTATCCAAAACGGTCACCAGTGCGGTGGCGCTGCAGACTCCCAAGTCGTTCTTGAGAGTGAGTTTGTAAGAACCTCCATCAGCACGAGTGCAGAATGGAATATCGAATGTAACCTTGGCCATGAAAACTTCCATGTCAATGCGGTCACAAGGTTGTACAACCTTTCCGTTGATTTGCCATTCAGCAGTTGGTTTAGGAGATGCTTCGATTGGAATTTCGTAAGAGATCCTCTGTCCAGCTCTGACAGTCAGGTCCTTGAGGAGCATCTTGTCGAAGTGCGGGGCACAGAAACGAGCCTTGGCGATCTGGGGCATAGAGCCATCGCTAGGTTCTCCAGGGCCAGCCTTGTTGACGGCAGATACCCTGAATTCATATTCCTCTCCTTCAATGAGTCCAGGAACGGTAGCCGTTGTTCCGTTTCCGCTAGTTACAGCGGCCTTTTCCCACGATCCGTACTTGGTCTTAGCTTCAATGATATAACCAGTGATGGGAGATCCACCGTCCTTCTTTGGCGGTACCCATTCGAGGTCCATGTGGTCCTTATCCCAATCCTTGACTACTGGAGTTCCTGGTTTGTCTGGAGTGCTGAAGGGATCCTTAGCCGTCACTGGCTCGTGACCCAGTAGAGGCAGAGACTCACCCTGCTTGTTGACAGCTCGCACTCGGAAGTTGTAATCGTGTCCTTCAATCAGGTGATCAGCACGAATCGTGCAGCCTTGCACTTCTCCGACTGGCACCCATCTCATATTCTCCGAATCCATCTTTTCAACAACATATCCGGTAATATCGCTGCCACCATCGTCTTTGGGTGGTCTCCAGTAAAGGTTGCATCCGGACTTGGTGATGTTGTCAGCCTTGAGTGGGCCTTCGGGAGGAAGTGGCAAATCAAGGATCACAACAGTCAACGTAGCGGAATCTTCTCCGTTGATGTTCTTAGCTCTGAGTTTATATATTCCAGAGTCTGTTCTCTTAGCGTCCACAAGCTTGAACTTGGTGGAGTAAGTTTCGTTTGTGATCTTGATTCTGTCAGTATTGATGGTGATATTGTCATCATGGTACCATTCCTTGTTGGGTACTGGTTCACCTGAGACGGGCACGTCGAAGTCGAAGTTCTGTCCAGCGCGGATCTTGACGTTGAACATGAAGTTGCGGTCGATCTTGGGTGCCTGGTTCTTGGCCCTGGCGAGATGGGAGTGCGAAGCATCGCTGGGCTCTCCCTTGCCGGCCTTGTTGACAGCGCGCACGCGGAACTCGTAGTTGGTGCCTTCGATGAGGTCGTTGACCTTGCCACTTGTGACATCTCCATCAATCTAGGAAAGAACACGAAATTAGTATTTTAAAAAACAGATCAAATCTAACAGACTTATTCCAGAGGTTTATAGGTTATAAGTTCAAGGTCTCACCTCTGATCCAGTAGTAATGAAAGCAAAAAAATTGTAAAGATTTTTTAAAACATTTGTTATTTTCAACGAAATTAATGCCAATTTGTGATTAGTGAAATAATGCCTACCTCAGCACACTCTTCCCAGTCGGGTGAGAACTTGTCCTTCTTCTCAATGACATATCCGGTGATGGGAGATCCACCATCGGACTCGGGGCGGGTCCACTTGAGTTCCACGAAGGTTTTATCAAAGTCAGCCACCACAGGTGTTCCGGGCTTGCCAGCAGCATCTGGGAAATTTTTTTATTTAATTGATAGCGACCATATAAAAATCTATGCTCTTGGTTTGGCGAGCAAAGTATATAAGGACACGTTTTAGACAAACAAATGATAGTCTATTTTGAATGTTTAGCTATTCCAAAATGTGATAAGTGTTCCAAAATATCTTATAACGTTTCTATAAATAAGAAATTACCATAATATACCACTAATTAAACAAATCTCTCACCGTAAGGATTCTTGGCCTCGATAGCCTGAGCAGTTGTTAGCGGCTCTGACTTTCCTTGCCTGTTGACAGCGCGAACGCGGAACTTGTACTTGTGTCCGGGCTGCAGGCCGTCGATGGCCAGCGACGTCGCGGGGCCGTCGGTCTCCCCGGCGGGCACCCAGCGGCCGGTGGCCTCGTCCATGCGTTCAACCACGTATTTGTCGATAGGCTGGCCGCCGTCGTCGGCGGGCGGGTTCCACGAGAGCTTGGCTCCGTTGGCGTGGATGTCAGACACCTGGAAGACAGAAGAGTTAAGATTATAGGAATGAAACGTCCGGTCATAACAGAAAAACTTAAAATTATAATGGAGTTCTACACTTGATAACAATAAAAAATCTGATTATACTTAAATTGTCAGACAGAAGGATTTTCATTTTCAAGGACTTTGTATTTCTATATGAAATTCTAAGGATGGGTTTTTGCACAGAAATTGAAATATTCATCAAATTTCAAAGTTGTTTTTCAAGTTCTGTGAAGGTTCTATAAGTGTAGTATTTGTTTGTTTGTTACCTTGAGAGGTCCACCGGGCGGGCTAGGCACGCTGAGCACGATGACTTCCACCTCAGCGATATCCTTGCCGTTGGCGTTCTCTGCGGTGATGGTGTAACGACCACTATCAGCCCTGGTTGCCGCCTTGCAGTTGATCTTGGTATTGTAGTCCGAGTGGACCACCTTGATCTCTCCTCCGCTCTTCACTTCGCGCTTACCCAGGAACCATTTGGTTTCAGGCATCGGCTCACCGGACACCTGGAAATATGGAAATCACACGTTAACAATTTCAATAAGAATCAACGAAATTACCAATCTCTGAATGCATAATATTTATGTTCAAATTTGTAAATTACAGTATAGACAGCCCTGATTTAATTAAACTCATTGAATTCCATTTACTTATTACTTATCGCTTGTACCTTGTTTGCATGAAGTTAGTAATATGTAGATATGCAGCGGTGGCGGATCTATTTAACCGCAAGGAAGGTAGGTACAAGAAAGATATACTAACACCATCCAGTGAGGCTCACATTATCAAATCATTTTTGATTAAAAAAATACTTCTAATGTTCAATAAAAAAAATAATAATAATTTAACCTGTGCCTACTTATATGTTTTATATGTACTTGTATCTCTTGCTTTAATTCCTTCTAGAGCTAGTATTCATTTCTTATTTTCTGATATCATTGTACAGTATAATGCCACATGTAATGTTTTTTGATTTAATATTTTTACTGTTTCGTTGTATTTTCTTAAGCTTGTATTTAACTGTTACATACAATTATTGTTTATGGTATAGTTGATATTAAATAAATAATAAGACCTGCCATACGGAACCTATAAAGATAAAACAGTGGTTAACGCCTTCTGTGTGGAGATAATATTTAAAAAATATATGTTCTTGCCTTGCAATCGAAGCCGAACTTGGCCCCAACACGGATCTTGATATTCTCCAGGTTGGTGCGGTCGATCTTGGGCGCAAGGTTGCGCGGCTTTGCAGTGACGGGGTGCGTGGAGTCGCTGGGCTCTCCGGGTCCCGCCAGGTTGACGGCGCGCACGCGGAACTCATAGGTCTGGCCCTCGATCAGATCGGGCACGCGGCAGTCGAGCTTCGTGCCACCGGGGATCTGGGGAAGATGGACTAGTGTTAGAGTATGATGTGCGCACACAATATATGGGCAGGTTGAATAAACATATAATATACAGGTTGATTGAATTTGAGGAATGAATAAATAATTCGGAACTACCAAAGAAGAAACGGCAATGTTACTAATGGTTTTTGGACGAACCAAAAAATCTCCTACCATTGTCTCGACTTGTAGTTTTGAGTCTTGTATGCGACTATTAAAAAAAATTGAGCATCGCATTTTTCCCTGTGTTTTACATTTTCAATGCCAGTTTCTGACCTCAGACCAAAGACCAAGACCTTCTGAAATACCAGGTACCTTAAATACGAACCCAGCGCTTTGGATAACCATTGTCCAGTTCTTAAGCTTTGCAAAATTCATCCGAGAAGGTTCAATCTGCACATTTGACGTAAAAGCCTTAGGGGGTATTTCACTATCTCTGATTATGTTCTGACCAAGCACTAATCCGCGGATTAGTCATTTTTTCGTTTTCACTATATCTGAATAACGCTAACGCTCGGGTTAAAGTTAGATTTGACTAATCAGTGCTCGAACTTCACGTTAGGCGCTATTCCTCGAATCAAAGATGGCGTCAAAACATTCCGAGTTTAACAGCTGAGAAGTGAGTCGAATTTTGTAGAATGAATTTGAATGCTTGTATGATCCATCCTGAATTATTTGATTGTGTTAAAAATAAGAAACAATGTATTAATTCGACACGAATCTATCTAAAATGACCTGATAATCAACATAACATAACCAAACAAATGCACACTTCGCGGTGTGCGGACTGTGACGCATGACAGGCGTGGCAGTAGATGGAGTAACTGCAAACATTTTGCGATGTTGCCAGACTATTTCGAGTGTTATCTATCCGGAAGCTCGAAACAATGGTGAAACGGTCGCCGTTGAATAACGGAGTTATTCTGATCTTTAAATCCAGCCAACGGATAGCTAGTCAGATATTTAGCCCGACATAGTGAAATACCCCCTTAGAATGTAATCTTGTGAATAATATTCGGGGTAAACATATTTATATTTAAATGAGAGCACATTTGAAAGTAGATTACCTTTGGGAGCATAGGTTCCAACTGTACCGGCTGCGCCAGTTTAAAAATTAATGCTGATGACTTTTTCAAAACTATTCGCGTACAATCAACTGCCATCTTTAATAACCTTCCACGCATGCGCTGGTAAATCACCCATCTTTCTTCCGTACAGTATAAAATAATCCATAAGATTTTACCTCGAGAGCCTTCTCCCATTGTCCGAACTTGTCCTTCTTCTCCACGACGTATCCTGTGATGGGGGAACCGCCGTCCTCGCGGGGCGCGGTCCACTTGAGGTCCACGAAGTTCTTGTCCCAGTCCACCACGCTCGGTACTCCGGGCGCTCCTGGAAACAGAAATGGTCAAATACAGGTTAGAAAGATATTGGCGTGATTATTTAATAACTACAATCTAATAACTGGGTACTACAATTTCAGAAGCAGGAATGCTTTGAGAGAAGGTATGCGATACCAAATAACCTATAGTAATAATAAGCCTGACTCGACTGATTTCTTCTAGATTGTAGAACACTGACATCAGCATGTATGGGACATGTTATAAGTTGGAGCTATTGTATCTATTCTAGGGTATTTGGCGATACACACACGACTCCACGAGTAATACAAACAGAGATTCCGGCAGGTTGAAATCTTCTCTAGTGATCACTTAATAATAAATTGTCGAGTTGAGTTCCTACCCAGGCAACCCAGGTATAATCTTCCACTAGCTCAGTCCTCTATCATTGCACGAGCAATACATTCCACTTATAATAATGATAAAAGAATTCAAATATTTGATAGATTGGTCTTTCTTACAACAAGTTTTAAAATCACATTCCCTAGCCATTCTATTCTATTCTCATTTCGCAACTACTTTTAGACTAAGCTACTATTTAAGAATTCTAAATGCTTTCAGCTATTCCTGTTCAGCACAATATAACATACAAACAATAGGTGTGCACACCAAAAACAAAAATGTTTTTATAGATCGGGCAATTATAATCAGTGTTAACGACTCAATATTTAGGAGTGACGTGACATACACTTTTGACGGTGATGTCTTTGAAATGCATCACCCATAAACATCTTTTAGTCTTGTTTACGCCTATTTATTGCCTTTAGCGAAATAAGGACAATGATCTAATTGATTTTTGAAAGTTCGAAAAATTTTGCAGTTATTTGAAAAGTTATTCTTTTTATTAGATTAAATAAAATCAATAATATCATGCTGTATGCAAACAATACATCTGTTTGAGTACTGTGTTCGCATCAACATTCGCTGTGATACCTTAAAAACAACTACAAGAAAAGGTGGATGATTTTTTCCTTGAACGATTAATGTAAGAAAAGAACTCACCGGGTTCGTCGAAGGGATTCTTAGCGATGATGGCCGTCTCGGTGATGAGAGGCTCCGATTCTCCTTCGCTGTTGACCGCCGACACTCTGAACCTGTACTCCTTGTTGGGAGTGAGGCCAGTGACGTCGCACTCTGCAAACAAACATTATATTAGGCAAAACGTCACTAAATAAGGCAACCGGTCGGTGGCTGAGTTGAAGTCGCGTTTGGGTCCCACCCAGGCGTAGTGTGTTCAATTCCTCAGCTGGCTAAGTCCTCCATCACAACACAAGCAACATTTTCCGCTTACTGTGGTGGTAGAAGGAGATTTTCAAATATTGTCAGGTTATCCGTAACCTGAGAATGTTTGTCTTTCTTTTTGAATAGTAAAAAAAATCAAGTTGTTGTTGCAGTTTGTTGATTTTGAAAACTCAAGTTTTTGACGCAGGAAATGATTTCTGAAAGAATGCCAGTTCTGAATTGTGAATCTCTTGCAAAAATTCCTTCAATCAATAAATAGTATTAAATTTAATGCCTTTTTTGCAAAGGATAATTTTAATAACATGGTTGAAACAAATGATGTACCTGCTGGTAAATGGATATCTTTTGGAAATATTAAAAAATTTATATTATACAAGGGGCAAAATTCACAAACTTCGGGAGGTGTTTCTATGACGACAGAAGTAAAAAAAATTTTTTTCAAAATTCCAACATTTTATAGTTGTTTTCACGTAAAAATGAAGATTTATATGGAAAAAGAAATATTAAGAGTTATTTTTCCTCTGAAAGTTGTGCACTTTACCCCCGGACACCCTGTATTTGTAGAGCATGACAGAAAACAACTGCGGGGTAGGAATACTCACTGGGCTCAGCGCTCCTGGCGCAAGGCACCCAGCAGCCGGTCTCCGTGTCCAGCTTGTCAACTTGGTAGTATTCGATGGGGGTGCCTCCGTCATCCTTAGGACGCTTCCACTTCAGCGTGCATCCTTCTTTGTGGATGTCAGACACCTGCGGAGAACACAAACGAATAATACCAATTAGACAGGACGTCGTGATAACAACTAACTAACTAACCAGCCTACTGCTGCAGGAGAATTAGGCACAGATAAACTATTCGTACTCTTCCGTTGTCGACGGAAGTATTTGATAGGTCGTGACTGATGTTTTCCTCGGCAGTCCCAGACTTCATCATATTCATATTCTCTTTTCCGATAGCTTAGAGTTGAAATATTGTGTCTCCAATTTATTCGAAAATGAGGTATTGAAAAGTACTAAAGATAGCCTATATTTTTATGGGTTCAAATATTGCATATCCTAATCCGTCCCAAAGCTACAAAGATTAAAAAATATGTTGATATTGAATATCTGTCAGTTTATCTACATGCTAATATATATGTGGCGTTGAGAGAATAATCCAGATTGTCTCATTAATAGTAAACAACTCGACCTACCTATGTACTTGCGAGTTACTACCGAGAACTAATCGTAAACAACGCGACCTACCTACGACAATATGTTGCAAGTTGGTCTGGCACATAACGCCAACTCGCTAGAAGGTTCTAGCCTATCGCCTATGCGTAATAGCAGCACCACCGAAAGTTCCAGTAGGACCCAGTCTGAGCGAGTGTCTCCGTTTTACTTGCGATCCCGCCTACCTACTGTTGCCATCGGCTGGGCTGTATAAATAAGCCCGACACAGCGAGCAGTCAGTATTCAGTATTCAGTCTTCAGTCAACTACTACCGCGCTATCGCCCGCATTCCATAGTATTTCGCATAGTAAACACGTAGATATTGCGATTGTGAAAACGATTTTAATTCAAAATAAACACTGCATCTGAGTTAAACAAGACTTTTTATTTTGTACACTAAGATAACCACATATACCACAATATTATAATTACATTAGACACAGATCTCCAATATGGAACTGAAATTTTAAATTTTTTATCTCAAAATCTAATTTTTGAAGTTATACGAACTTTCTTTTTCAGTTTTCTCAATATTATGATTTATGGAGACACAATATTTTTACTCTAAGGACGGGTTGTTTCGGAGAATTTGAACGATTCATCAAATTTCAACGTTCATTTCCGGGTTCTGTGAAAGTCCTATTCAAGTTCTGTTATTATATCATTATAGACTAGGTGCTTGACAAAACTGAAATTAAAACAGAACTTTAAAAAATCTTTCACAGAACTTGAAAATGAACGTTGAAATTTGATGAATTGTTCAAATTCTCCGAAACAACCCGTCCTAAGCCATCATTACACTTTCTCAATTCATCAGCTCGACATGCCCAAACCATCGAAGCATCCCTTTCTTAACCATTACCACTCATTTGTCGGGTGCCAGCCGACACCACTATTTGTACGCTACAACTCTAGCTGGCAGCGGACAAGATAAGACGTCCGCGCGCAATGTATTTTCGTGCGCAAAACTTGAAACGTGACGTTGTTTCTTGTGATAATTCGATAAAAAAACAAACATTTAAATTCAAGTATTCATAAGATTTTTACTGTTTTCCGTTTTTATTTTACTATAAAATTACATAATGTTTTCTGTAAACTGTTTTTTTATTCGAAGAATAAATCATAACAAATGAATTTTTAACGATTTTTTTGTAACTATCAATAAATTAATATTTTGCCATTATTTAAATTAGAGTTGGCTGACAAAAATATTAAAAAATAATGGAGTGGTAAGGGTTAATCTTGTTCACTACGGTTTCTTCAGCCTTGCATTCTTTTCGGATCTCCACGTTTTTAGCACGGTGAAACAAATGTTTTTACCACATATAAACCTCATTTCTAAGACATCAGTCAACATTATGCTTTCTCTTTAAGAATGATGAAAGAGACTTCAATGCCTTAATTACAACAATGTGTTTTACTTCAAACTGGCACTTGTCGACTCCACTCATTTCCACAAGTAATTACAACAATGTGTTTGTTATCTATCAAGACTGGTACATGCCAACCCTAGAACATATTAAATTTATATAACGTAAAGCGATACTCACAGCAAGTGGTCCCTCGGGCTTGCTGGGCTTGTCAGTGACAGTGACCATGATGGTAACCGTATCGCGGCCGCTCGAGTTGGCAGCCGTGACCTGGTACTCGCCCGTGTCGCCGCGTGTCACCGGCCTGATGGTCATCTTGGTGTTGTAGTCCACGTTGTCGATCTGAATCTGCTTGGTCGGTCTAAACACGAAATCAAATCATCATTAGTACTTCCATTGACCAAAGTTAAAAGGAATACTCTAAAACTTGGTAGACCTGCACTGGTCCAGTTGATTATATGACCCAATTTTATATGGAAATAGCTTTCTGACAGGGGAATAAGGTGAGTAATTATATGAGATTACAGTGAGCATAAGGGTTTAGGGTCTTAAAAAATTGCAACATTCATACGAGAGGGTTCGACCAGTCCTTTTCGCTGATCTGAGCGTGAGTTATGAGTAAGATTATTCCTCACACAGAGATCAGTTAAGGCCCAGTTGTCTCGCAGAAATTTAAACCTAACAATGCCATCAAATGGCTATACAGCGACATTTGTTTTTTTGACATTTGAAAGGTACCCATTGAACGCCGATTCTAGGTGTGTTTCAGCTTTCTATCAAATTGTAATAAACTGACAAGCAAAACAACATTAAAGTTGTCTTCTTTGTCACAAGTGAATTTCTGCAAAACTACTGGGCCTTAGTATGATGGTGCCAGCCCAAACATTGTCCGTTCTCGTTATTGTCCGCTGTTACCAGTTCACGATTATTCCTTGAATTTGAACACTCAATGGCTCAACAATACTCACTCCTGGATTGAAATCCAGAGTGGCAGATACTCTCAGCATCACCCTGCTGATATAACAACATTCAGAATAGAAATATTCCATAAAATGGCTTGAGCAGAAGATCTAAGTGGCCAAGTACTTACTAAAAATCCTCTCCTCCATTTCCTTATCTTTCTCACTCCCTTCACCTAACAACGTATCCCAATAATTGGGGATCTGGCTCAGGATAGTTGGAAGCAATTGGGACTCTTATGCGGTACTTTAAAATATATATAAATGAAAAAGTTAGCTCACCTCAGAGGCATCTGTTGATACTTCCATTCAACCGACGGCGCAGGTTCTCCGGTGATGGCAGCGTCGAACTTAAGCGTCGAGCCGGCCGACAGCGTGACGTCGCGCAGATTGCGGCGGTCGATCTTGGGCGCCAGGAAGCGAGGCTTGGCGATGAAGTTCTTGGAAGGCTCGGAGGGCTTGGACTGACCGGCCTTGTTGAGGGCGATCACGCGGAACTGGTATTCGTTGCCCTCGATGAGACTGCAATAAGGCAAATCATTAGTATCACAAAAGTGGATGAATAGATAGCAGATTCCATGATGATGTAATCCAATCTTCGATGCAAAAGGTTTTGAGCACAAATTTCAAAATAATCAGGCACCAAGACATTAGTAAAAGATTAGGTTAAACTATCTGCCCCTAAGCAAGAACACAACACTCGAGGAAGACTGCGTTTTTAGTTACCGCAGCAATGTTGGTGATGTAGATAATCATCGGGAACATAGAAATTAATGCTCTCTATGATAACCCAGTTTTCAAATCATCCACAAATCAGTTAGAAGTAATGTGTAGCGATGTGTTCATCATTTCTGACCTATAGATGGTTCAATCCAAGCATACCCGAGATAAAATCAGTAGGATAGAGCCACGGGTAGTGGTCATATTATATTGATGTTCGTGCTGGGGGATTCGGTCACTAACCAGTCTTTTATATCGATAATCTCTGTGATTTGGTGTCAAACTTTTTATGGGCTATCTTTACTGTGATTACCAATCAAAATAATTATTATTAATTTAGTGCTCGGTGATGTGCAAGTTGTGCAAGTGAAGTTGTTCTTACCCATTGACGGTGGCACTCGGCTCGCCGGTGTGCGTCTCGCAAGCCTTCTCCCACATGGGGCTGTATTTGTCCTTCTTCTCCACGATGTAGCCGGTGATAGCGGTGCCTCCGTCAGACAGGGGCGCGGCCCACTTGAGGTCCACGTGGTTGGCGGACCAATCATCGGGGATGGGCTGTCCAGGAGTGTCAGCCACGGCTGCAAACAAACAAATATTACTAATTAGAATAAGCGAAAATGAGCGGCATAAATGTAGATACATTTGATTGGTTTTTGGGGTTGCGCTTCCACGTTTTTTATCCAACGTTTCAGACAGTCTTGCAGTGTCCATAATCTAGAGATTGAATTTATTTATCTACGAAGCTGCATCATTCTTCACGAAAATTTGTAGGAATTTATTTAATTTTGAAAAGGTTTAGTTTGTGAAGGAACTTACTGAATGGATCCTTGGCGATGATGGATCCCAGGGTTTCCAGCGGTTCTGACTCTCCCTCCTTGTTCACTGCCTTGACGCGGAATTTGTACTCGTGTCCAGGAATTAATCCTTCCACCTGAGACAAGCATTCAACCAAATTAATTAAGTAATATTCACGAACAATAACACCAACAAACTTCATGCAAAGAAAAAATGGAGGTTTCTCAGATTAACACTTCATTGTTAACAGTTTGATTTCCTTCTCTGATGTGCAAACAAAAGCAAGGTATGCTGGGTCTATTTTATTTTTATAAGCATCACAGGAGCTTTCTCGGGGGACCTAGCAGCATTAATACCATTCGCAAACAGCTGAACACACGTTCAACAGCTGATGAAAGCGTGCGTCTTTCTCTTCGCATTTATTCTGAGCCGCTTCAAGAACCATATTAACAATGTTCACATGTGTCTCTGGCTGGATAACCAGAGAACTTAAACCTCCACCAATGTCTAAATACAATAAAGATGCTTACTCTCATCTCCGGAACATTGCCGAGGGTTTTGCCGACCGGGATCCAGGATCCTGTCTCGGGGTCGAACTTCTCAACCAGGTATCCTTCGATGGGTTCTCCTCCATCGTCCTTGGGCTTGTTCCACTTCAGCGTGCATCCCTCCTTGTGGATGTCAGACACCTCCAGCGGGCCCTCTGGTTTGTCGGGCTTGGCTGGAATCAGAGTGGACAGTTAATATCATTGAAAATATTAACAGAATTGATTGTATCGAGAAGAAACTTTGATAGTAGATAATTGATATCATACATTGACTATTTATCAAAGAAAAAGGTAAAAGTTGGTTGCTTACATGTGACGGTGATCTCTACCTCGGCGGTGTCCTGTCCGTACTTGTTGACAGCTGTGATCTTGTAGGTTCCCGACTCCTTCCTCTTGGGATTGTCATTGTGGTACTTGGTCATGTACGGGATGTTGATCACTGTTAACATAGTATAATATTGTTACTTATTAGTCTCGTAAGAAGTGTTACCAATTTCATGTTGTTTGTTAGCAGGCGTGTTAGAATACTAATCAGAGAATCATATTTGACTAATCAGAGAATTCGGACAAAAATTCCGAGCGAAAACTTAGCGAGCCTTAAGTAAAGTACAAAACAATTATCGAAGTACGCATAGTACTAATCCTAAGCAAAGGATTATTCCTAAATACCATCGTACATTCCATCGTTTTTTAACCCTAGCGGTAAGTTCCGTTAACGCCAATGGTCGTGCAAAATATAGTCATAAAAATATGCAAAGTAAAGTTAAATGAAATCAATTTTATTGGAATAACTTTTGGAGGTACCAATGGCCGAGTGGTTAGAGGCGTTATCCCGGTAAAACAGAAATTGCGGGTTCAATTCCCAAATGAGACCGTCACTTTTTTTTATTTTTCTGTGTCTTGTTCTGTTTCATCTTTCGTTTAGATTTATTAGTATTATCTTCTTCTTCAATTAAATAAAATCGTTAAAAAAAGTAGGCATCATTCCAAAATTATCAAACAGATAATTGTTGTGTGTGAAATCTGATTCGATGAACTCAAATTTGCTTTGAATTTAAGTGTCATTTTAAAAATTGTAACTGATTGTGTGAAGATTTCTACCAAGTCTGGGGGAGTTAAATACTATTTATTATGTGTTTATTTTTACACCTAGAAATGTAGATTTTTGAAAATTATGCCTGGTGATAATTTTAACCATCTTAAATCTGCGATTGCTCAGATGATTTATGAAAGCTGCCTTAAGTGTCCTAGAGAAAATAAGCGATCTACTAAGCTATAACATCCGTAAAGCGTAAAGTACGCACCCTTGCACGTGGACGATTGGCTGAAGGTCTTTCCGTTGAGCAGCCAATCACAGTCTGGTGGCGGTTCTCCGCTGACTTTCACGTCCAGCGCAAAGGCCTCGCCTTCTTTCACCTTGATGGCGTACAGGCAGCGACGGTCGATCTTGGGCGCCACTGTGGAATCAAAATAAGATAAGTATTAGTTCAATTAGATATAATATAGATATTCAAAATACAACAACAACAATACGGAGAGTGCACACGCATTATTTTTATCCTAACAAAATCATCTAAAGCAGTCATAAAAAGTATTAAATTTAAAGTGTTTCACCTAATTATATTAAATTAACACTGGCTTAAAGTTTACTAATTGTCAGAAAAGTATATAGTGCATTAAAAGTGTTTAAAACAAGGATTAGTGTAATCAAGTGACAGTTGCTATAAGCCCCCCGCGCCCGCATCTACACCGCCCGCGCCGCCAGCGGTAGTACTTACACGCCCTACCAAAAATCCAGGGGTTCACAACTGTTTAAAAAAAAAAAAAGAAAAATAAAAATAAAAATAACAATGGCTCTGAGTGATAAAGCTTCGCAGTACATTACCAAAGTAAATGCGATAATCAGTGGATTGATCTCAATCGTTCATGAGCCTAGCAATAAATTCTCTAAGGAAAATATCGTAAAAATAATACCAAAAACAACCGAACTTATGGCTACGATTGCAGAATTGGTAGTCGATTTTGGAGTAATGCAAGGAGAATTAAATTCAATGAAAAATAATACGCAACTCAGCAGGACCAACCCGATTGACATTAATATGGGTGATATTGTCACCGAAATGGAAGATAGGGCCATCAGATCTAACAACGTCATATTATATAACGTTCCCGAGAGCTTGTCTGATGAAAAGGCAGTCATCATTACGGAAGATAGAGATAAAGTTTCTTCGGCTATAAAAGCTATCGACCCGTCATTAGATCTAATCAACGTCAAAGTATTCCGACTGGGTGCCAAGAAAATTGCCAACAAAAATCGTCCAATTAAATTGGAATTTACAAACAATATCGCACCGAGAACTCTCCTACGTAATAGCACCAAATTTAAAGACGGAATCAAAGCAAGTAATGACTTAACCATCCTCCAAAGGAATCAATTGGTGGAGCTTAGAAAGCAGTTATTGTTCCGTCAAGAGAATGGTGAACCAAACCTTACCATAAAGTACATAAACTCCAAACCAACTATTGTTACAACCCTTCCAAAAAACGACACAATGTAAACAAACTGAAGTGCTATTACCAAAATGTCAGAGGCATGAAAACTAAACTTAAGGACTTTAAAATACATGCCCCAACACTGCCACATGACATCCTCATTCTTACGGAAACCTGGCTGGAACCATCCATCAACTCTGCTGAGCTTGGTCTACCCCACCATCATATTTACCGGTCTGACAGAAGTCAACAAACCAGCGCTAAATCTAGAGGCGGTGGCGTCATGATAGCTGTCAACAAGATACATCCTTCAAAACTTCTGAAAACCAAAAATTCTAATGTGGAACAAGTTTACATTTTACTAAACGGCAAAAATCAAAAAAATATCATAGGCAGTGTTTATACTCCGCCATCATCAGATATAAGTGTATACAAAAGTCATTTCGAGGATATTGAACAACTGTCGTTTAAATTTCCAAATAGTAAAATCACTATCATCGGTGATTACAATTTACCAAAAATCAACTGGGGTACCCGCGACAATTCTACATTATCTCAAAACTCTAGCTTAACTGACACAGAAAAAGAAATAGTTGAATTATGTGATTTCCTTAACCTAGTTCAATTAAACAATGTAAAAAATGACAATAATAGATTACTAGATCTTGTTCTTTGTACCGACTTGTCAACTGCGGTTGGAAAGTCACTCGATTCAGTTCTTCCCCCTGATTCTCATCACCCACCTTTAGATATTACTGTATTGTGTAACCCTATAAAATGCCAAATTAAAAACCAGACACAATATCCTAACTTTAATAAAGCCAATTATGTTGCAATACGCGATTATCTATATAACACTGACTGGTCTATACTAGAAGGAGGTAATCTCGATGAGAATATTAAAGCCTTTTACGATCATCTATATAAAACCATAGAAAACTTTGTCCCAATTAGTTATAAACTATCTTCAAATTTCCCTCGCTGGTTTAGCAAGGACCTCATTAACATAGTAATTGAGAAGAAAAAAGCGCATAAAATTTACAAAGAAACAACAAATCTTTCTGATTTTATAATTTTCAGCAAGCTGCGAAAAGATTGTAATAAATTATCAAACATTTGTTATAATAATTACATTAAGAATGTGGAATTTTCGATTGGTAACAATGTAAAATATTTTTTCAACTATTGTAAAGCTCAAAATAACAACAACCTTGGCATACCTGAAACTATGCACTATAAACTGAAAACTTCCTGTAAAATCAAAGATATTGTCAATTTGTTTGCAGATTTTTTCAAGGATGTATATGAAACAGATATCCCCGATGAAGACATTCCAAACTTTGAGTCCGATATAAATTTACAACTATCTCAGATACATATTGAGATTAAAGAAATTGCAGCATGTATCAAACTACTGGAACCTAAATCGTGCTCAGGGCCAGATAAAATTCCCCCCGTATTTCTAAAAAACTGTGGGAGTAGTGTCTCTTACCCTCTGTACCTACTATTTAATCAATCACTTTTAACAGGCAAGTTCCCACAAATATGGAAAAATAGCTTTCTCACTCCTATATTCAAAAGCGGAGACAAGTCTTTAGTTGAAAATTACAGACCAATATGCATACAATCGTCAATACCAAAAATTTTTGAAAAGTTAATTCTCCAAAAAATATGTTCTTGCATAAAATTTAATATCTCATCATTTCAACATGGTTTTATCTCTGGACGATCTACCTTAACTAACCTTACACTGTATGAACATTTTATCTCTGGTGCTCTTGCTAATAGAGAACAAGTTGATTCAATTTACACGGATTTTAGTAAAGCCTTTGATAAGGTTTGCATTAAAATTCTTATAAATAAATTGTCTAAATTAGGAATAAGTGGTAATTTATTATGTTGGATTAAGAATTATTTATCAAAACGTGTACTAACTGTCTGTATTAAAGAACACTTATCTTACGAATTTGAAGCCACTAGTGGTGTGCCTCAGGGTTCGCACCTTGGTCCAATATTGTTTATACTATTCATAAACGATGTCACTTCCATATTCACTGATGTTAACATATTATTATTTGCCGATGACATGAAAATATATAAAATCATAAAAAATATATACGACTGCTTGTCCCTCCAATCCAATTTTATAAAATTCGTAGAATGGTGTACCATTAACAAACTTACACTTAATATAAAAAAATGTCAAATCATGAGTTTCTTTAGAATTAAAAACCCTATCAAATATAGTTACTCTTTTAACAATCACAGTTTATTGTCAGTACCTGTAATAAGGGACCTTGGAATAACCTTCGACTCTAAACTACTATTTACCAATCACATTGATATAATAACGGGTAAAGCAATGAAAATTCTGGGCTTCATTGTAAGAATTTGTAAAGATTTTAAAAATATCCAAACATTTAAAATACTATATACAACTCTGGTTAGGAGTCATTTAGAATACAATTCCCCCATATGGAACCCTTTCTACAAAAGCCATGAAAACTCCATTGAAAGAATCCAACGCAAATTTCTCAGATCAATTAATTTCAAATTAGGTATTCCTGCGGTTGACATAAACTATGAATCTTTATTACAAAAAATGAGACTCTTATCGTTAAAAGATAGAAGAATACTCAATGATCTTATTTTCTTATTTAAAATAAACAATAACTGGTTTGACTCCCCTGAATTGGTCTCATTAATAAATTACCATGTACCTAGTAGACCGACTCGACTCAAAACACCTTTTCACTGTGACAATACTATGACGAACGCAGAACAAAACTCAACCATCAATCGCTTGCATATTTTAGGCAATGAATATGCTAATATTGATCACGCTGCCGGTAATCTGTCTTCATACAAAAGATGCGTTAAACTAAATTTGTTTGCTAGTACCACGTAAATACATCATGTAAACATAATATGCCTACCAGTACTTCTAAAACTATTAATGCACTTGAAATCATAAGTACTTGTAAAATTTATCATATCGGTTAACATAATCCAGGATTTATTACTTTTATATTTAAATCATTGTCGGTACCTTGAGATAGGTATCTTATTGGTACATTTTATTGTTTTATTTCAATCTTTAAATTTTTATTTTTATTTATACTTTTTCCTAATAAATTATGGTTTGTACTTTAATACTTTATATTTTAAACTATTCACTTTACAATTTACTTTTATACATTATAGTTTTTATACACTACTTATTACCTTACTTTTTACCTATTTTCTTAAATTTTACTAACATTATACTGTTATTCTTCATGTTGTTGTACTATTATAAGTATGTCAATTATGTTAATGGCACGTGTTGTGCCGTATATGTGTAAATAAATAAATAAATAAATAAATAAATAAATAAATATTGAGGAAACAGGAGATATTACCAAACACGCAGACATATTGAGGATTCAGGAGATATTACCAAACACCCAGACATATTGAGAAAACAGAAGATGCTACCATACACCCATACGTATTGAGGAAATAAGGGATATTACCAAACACCCAGATATATTAAGGAAACAATAGATATTACCATTAGAGATATTACCAAACACCCAGACATATTGAGAAAACAGAAGATACTACAATACACCCATACGTATTGAGGAAATAGGGGATATTACCAAACATCCAGACATATTAAAGAAACAATAGATATTATCAAACACCTAGACATATTGAGAAATAGATCGACCCATTGCCTTGCATCGCAGTGGTAGGGATGGATTCATATGTCTCTTTTTTCCTTCCCAGAACCTCCTCCCATTAATTTCCCTAAAATACCCTTCTGACAGCAACCCCAAATATAGCATAAGCTCTCAATTATTTTGCTCAGGACCTCCTGTGTGAAGCTAATGTAAAAAAAAGTACGTGAAACGTGAAAGATAGCGATATGGTCATATTGCTGAGAGCCTGCAGGAGCTATATGTAGACCGTTTCAAGTGGACCAGGAAACTACTCAAAATGGATAGCATCTCACTGAGAGAGCTAGTAAGACCAATGGCGCCAATATAGAGTTGAATACCACATCTTGCAACCAGAAAACACTGTCAATCGCCCAATGATGATCCTGGCAATCGTACTTACGGAACGGATATATTTTGAAACAATAAAAACTATTTACCTATACATAATAATGATTAATTTGATAACACAGTAAAAATACTCACACTTCCTAGGCTTGCAGACCACTCCCTTGGAGGCCTCGCTCGGCACACCAGGTCCGGCGGCATTGATTGCCTTAACGCGGAACTCGTACTCGAGCCCCTCTTCCAGGTTAGGGACGGTCGCCTTGTCATTGTCATCAGGGCCGACCTAAAAGGGCGGACAACGGTCAGGTTCAAGAATAATACTTGTGAATTATGCTGAAGAAATAATATCAAAACACTCTTTTTCTAAGTGAATGTGAAGATATTGACAGCATTATTCTTATGTAATCATACTACATTTTTTGCCAACATTTTGGATAGCGTTACTACGGCGTTATTACTGAGGCAATTAAATACATATTTTGTTATTTACACTGACCACAATAGATGAAGTATTAACGTAAAGAAATAACAAGGAATATGATAACGAATAGTTCAATAACGGTGCACAGCAATATATATGAATAAAACAATAACGGCATTAGTAAAAAACGTGGTGTAAATATTACATGGCGCGTAAGGTCAGAACAGTGAAAAACTTGACTTGTTTTAATGGCGTTTGTTTGGTTAAAACTATCGTTAACAATCTTAAACCAGGCTCGAGGCCGGCTTTACCACACCAACGTTGAACAGGCGTGTATCAATCTAATTAGTAAGACGGTAAGAATATAAAACAACAACAAAAAATAGAGACAATAACGTTTGGGTCAAGTGAAGTCAACTAAAAACAAAAGAATTGATAAATTTTATAAAGTTCTAGGGGCTATCACTTTGAGAAGGTTAAGTTAGTTCTTTGGAAAGGAATATGAAAAGTTTCAAGGTTTTTTAGTAGATTGATATTAATTGTAATTGTGACCAAGACAGATGATTCTACTACTACATACATGTTTATTTATAATTTTGATTTTTCTCACTATCAGCAGTTCCGCCATTGCAGGAACCTAACCCAGTGAAAAAATAAGGATTAACAGCAAATATAAGATGTTTTTGTGCTCACCTCAGCGGCCTTTATCCATTTGCCAGTTCCCTTTTCCCGCTTCTCGATGACGTAGCCGGTAATGGGGGAGCCTCCGTCGTTGACGGGCTTGGCCCACTTGAGGTCCACATGGTCTTTATCCCAGTCCACAATGTCGGGTACTCCGGGCGCACCGGGTTCGTCTGGAATAGGCAACACATTCATTGATTGGGGGCTCCATGTTGGTTGATTGATTGATCAATTGATTTGGATAATAATTGATTCGATTAACAGTCAAGGAACAAGAAAACTTGATTACACTGATACCTCAGGAGTTACATTCAGTTATTAATTGACAGTAGAAACCATCTTAGTCATGGGAAATATCAAGAGTTAATAAATCTGGGATGATAATGTCACACATTGATGGGAAATAGGATCAGATATTTGGTGAGTTGAATATCATGATGCAGATCTAGCAGACAACCTTGCTGAACTTCGTTGAAAAAACTAGACAAATGTCAAGGAATCAAAGTGAAACGGGAGAGATATCACAAAAACCTATGGCGCGACTTGATTCAAATAAAAAATGTTCACCTACAATAGTCAGACGGACAGTAGACTCAAAAGGATGGAACTTATAAGGCAATAGACACTAGATTATTAGTCAGACAGACAGTAGACTCAAAAGGATGGAACTTATAAGGCAATAGATACTAGATTATTAGTCAGACAGACAGTAGACTCAAAAGGATGGAACTTATAAGGCAATAGACACTAGATTATTAGTCAGACAGACAGTAGACTCAAAAGGATGGAACTTATAAGGCAATAGATACTAGATTATTAGTCAGACAGACAGTAGACTCAAAAGGATGGAACTTATAAGGCAATAGACACTAGATTATTAGTCAGACAGACAGTAGACTCAAAAGGATGGAACTTATAAGGCAATAGATACTAGATTATTAGTCAGACAGACAGTAGACTCATAAGGATGGAACTTATAAGGCAATAGATACCAGATTATTCAATGGTTCTATCAGAAAAATCTGGGTTGAAACTCGGACCAAAGCTGGATAGTAAGTGTTAACTCACCGAATGGATTCTTAGCGATGATGGCATGGTCGCAATCCAGTGGTTCTGACACTCCCTCGTTGTTAACAGCGGATACCCTGAACTTGTACTCCTGTCCGGGCACCAGACTGGCGATCTCGGCCTTGGGGTCCTTCACCTTGGCTGCCGGCAACCACCTGCCAGTCTCCGTGTCCATCTTCTCCACCAGGTAGTGGTCCAAAGGAGCACCACCATCGTCTAGCGGAGGGTTCCACTTGAGCGTGCATCCCTCTTTGTGGATGTCGCTTATCTGGTAGAAGAAGAACGGGAACATTGAAATGCAAATAGAATAAGATAATATCAAAGCGTGGATGGGCAGATTTACAGGTGTTTAAAATGTGAGACGAAGCAGATGAAGACTTTGCACTTCGTAGCTTTATAATCTTCCTGACGTTTGTGAGTACAGTTCCGCAGATTTATTCCAGGCTGCAATGCCTGGGTGTAGATTGCCCTGATGAAAGCCGTCCTCCGAGATAACAAGATAAGGACGGGATGGGTTCGTCTATCAATTCTCACTTCCCTTTTTTTCTACTAAGCTACTGTTTTACCCTTCGAGTATTTTGAGATTTTGTCGTCAAGTCACTCTCATCATACCTCTCTGATTCATAAATTATTTAGTAATTTCAAATAGATTCGCTGTTTTTTAACATATACTGTTTTTGAAATCAAATGAAAGACTTGAATGTTACAAACAGACAGATTTATATGCAATTAAAAATAATTTAAAAAATAGAGAAAATTTTTCAAGTCGCTAAAATTTTTCTTGCATATTGGAAAAATACAATTTAAAAAAATATATATATACTTATACAATTAATATAAAAGTCACTGTCACTAAACTTTTTTTTCATTTCATATAAAAAATTGCAAACATGCAACCCAATGGCAGTCAATGACTTTTTGGAATATATTACAATTATTTGGAAGTGTCTATGGTAAACTTTTAAATGCAAATGCAAAGTGTAGTGTTGCTTCTTTCTAATACTGCTTAAATCAAATAATACAAAAGGAGTTAGTATCACTTTTATGAGTCCGTATCAGTTTGTGCTATAAAGGGCACACAAATATCTGTAAATTGAAAGATTCCTGACTGTTTCTTCACAGTATATTATAAACATAAGTAGGAACTGGAAGAAAGTCAACAGTTGTTCAACATACCTTGAGAGGTCCCTCTGGTTTTCCAGGAACGTCCAGCACGATGATCTCAATCGTGGCCTCGTCCTTTCCAGTAGTGTTCTCAGCCTTCAAGACATAAGTTCCAGTGTGCTTCCTGGAAGCTAGCGGAATCGACAGCTTAGTCTTGTAGTCCTCAGTGTCAATATTGACATCGTCCGTTGACTCCAGGCGAGCCTTGTTCTGGAACCTGGAAAACAAAGCAAAAATAATTATATATATTTATATTTTTTTTATTTAGAAGGTATAATTTTGTGTTTTGCAATTTATTAACCTTTCCTTATCTGTGGTGTGTATTTACTACACATTGCTTCTAATAACTTTAATAACTCTATAAATATAATAAATTCTGGGTTCAAATTGTAGGTATTCCTCCGTTATACATTTATGCACTGAATTAAAAAAGTTTTTCAAATTCAATTAAAAATCAGAGATTTTTGTTAAAAATCGGAAACAAATACACCAAAACAATCAACCGTGTGATACTGCTACGCGAAGAGTGTGCGAGGAAAAGACACGCTATTGATGTCCCGCTTTAGTTTGCTACGCGGGAACATGAGAAATCCACACGTCCGCAGTTGTATTTTGATTGAGACCATCAATACCTAAGACCGCACAGCTGTGTGTGTGCCAGCCGCCAGCCGCCAGCCAGTCGGACGCGGACCGTCGTTAGATGTGGACCTCTCGCACGTTTTTTTAGCATCTGCCGATGGTTTTTTCATGTTTTCAGCAATTAAATTACAATTATTCTCACTTTTGATATAAAATATAATAAACATAAGCGATTAGCTATGAATATTCATATTTTTCCCATATTAAATCGCTTATTTTGAGATGTGTATTGACTACACAGCACCGGAACGTGTGGATTTTTTTAGCACAGCAAGGGAAAGTTAATGACCTTATTCAGTCAAAATTCCTATCAAGTTTGAGGAAATCTCAGATTCAATTGATAGCTCGATACTTCCCCACCTTCCTCTTCCTCATCTCATTCCACTATTTATACATAATCTTCAGCCTCACAGGATACCGCAATTGAGGCTCCGGTTAGCAGGGAGCAGTTTGGACCGAAGATCCAAAGTTCCGCAGAAGTCTGTGTATATGTGTGTACTCACCAGGTCTTGGTCGGCGGCGGTTCTCCGCTGACCTTGATGTCCAGACGGATGAGCTGACCGGCCTTGATGGTGACGTCACGCATGTTGGTGCGGTCAATCTTGGGCGCGGCTGCAATACAACATTGAAAAAACGTCAGTACAAACAAAAACCTAAATCTTTAAAACAAAATTGCCATATTGGCGTGATTAATTCTTGTTCTAATTTTATCAAACATTTCTCTGTAAGTGTGGGGAAACGCTATGTATGTTTAAGTGGCTCTAATTCAAATTTTTGAGTGAGTTTTTTTTAATTTAAAAAAATTAAAAATTACAAGCAATATATTATGTTTCAGGAAATAGAACTCACCGAAGCGGTCCTTAGCCAGAAGGCTTTCAGATGCTGTTGAGGGTTTGGAAGGTCCGGCCTTATTGACAGCCTTGACCCTGAACTGGTAGGTCTTGCCCTCCATCAGATCTGGTACCTTTGCTTCGCACTTGGTGCCAGTCACCTTGGAACACAAAAGACAGTTTTTAATAATCAGGTAACGTAGATTGAAAACGATCAGTAAGTAAAACGGAAAAAGGTTGAGTTACGTAATAAAAAGTTTTTTCTTTTCACAGGAGGCCAATATGACTATACTACAGCGATTTAGACATAGGTATCTCATAATTTAATAATAATGATATTTGGATAATTTGTATAGTGCCGTTTTACAGAAGTCTACAAATTTTTCCATAGCCGAACTCTTACGCATAAGAATGAGTCATGAGAACGATGCATTCTCACATGGCAAAATTCAATAGCTCGAGAGACATGCGTTGCAAGGATGCCTCATACGCATGAATCGAATGAAACGAATGGAACGAAGCTATTCGTTTACGCATGGAGGAATAACACGCAAGGAAAGTTCTTTTAAATACCCGACGGAATCCTGCTTGATGTTTTCGCTACCCACAATGACAGCAAATATCTCTTATGTCTGAATAGAACTTAAGAGGGAATAAGACAACAAAAAACATTGACACTACAGCTTGGTTACCCAGCATATGAAGTAAATTTTTTTGACCATGCTCTTTTCACGTCCAACTGTCAGTTGGTGTCTAGGTTTTTTCTTTGAGGTTCTATCAGTAAATCATCAGTTTTAATAGCTTTTTCAGTTTTCCCGTTGAACCGGTGTTGACAAACAGTGTTACTATCCGATGAATATGGTCCATAGGTCACAATCCTCCCATTAAAATACGGATATCTGATAAACAGATTATCTTGAGTTGTTTTCAAGTGAAATAAATGAAGGGTTTGTTACTCACCTCCGCGGCCTTCACCCACTTGCCCGTGTCGCGATCCTTCTTCTCCACGATGTAACCGGTGATGGGGGAGCCGCCGTCGTTGGCAGGCTTCTCCCATTTGAGTTCTGCGTGGTTCTTGGACCAGTCCTTGAACTCGGGCTTTCCGGGCGCGTCAGGCTCATCTGCAATCAATCAAACACGGCATTATTTACTCATTCAGAAGTGGAAAACGCCAATCAAAATCTTAATGCTCTGTTTGTAACGGAGGTTAAATCCTCCCAGCTTCTGATTCTAGCAATAAACAACGATCGGCGATGATCAAAAACTAAGTGCTTTGAACTTTTTTTAAAGGCAATCATCCTGGATTACGAATAACGTGACAATATTTAAAAATCTCCTACTACAACCATCACAGTAAGTGGAAAATGTTTATTGTTTTGTGATAGAGGCTTAACCAGCCAAGGAATCGAATTCACGACGCCTGGATTCGACTAGACGCGATGGCAGCTCAGCCACTGAGCGGTCAATATTTAACTAAAATAATCCCCTTGTGAATTGTGTCTTTATTCTCTGTATGGGGGCTTGTAGAACCATTTAATAGTAGCTTCGTTTAAAAAAAAAAAAAACAAAAAAAAAGTAGAGTCTTGACGTTTATCTAGTCCTTAAAACGGTTCGGAAAAGTGGTGGGTGCCGTGGACTAGCTTCTGTATGGCCTTATAGGTTTCAACTCATCAGAATTCATTATGTCAATAAGGTATATCTTACTACTTGGTAGAAGGTGATATTAATTCTGCATATTTTAAAAGCATATAGCATGAATATAATATGGTATCAAAAGAGCCTCCTTTATAAGGAGCCTGCAGGAAGGAGGACTAGTATTGGGAGACCTAGACATTGAATGCTGGTATGGAGACCAACACTGCTTAAGCCAGAGGTTGGAAGACTATCAAGTGAGAAGAGCCAAGTTGTTAATGAGTCTCCAACGGCTGTAGCGTGTGTGATTATGAAAACTGTAACTATTTCATGTTGCAACGGAAAGAGCTTGACTGATGAAGTAATAAAGTGATCTCACCGAAGGGATTCTTGGCCGTGGTGGCGCTCTCCGTCACCAGCGGCTCAGACTCGCCCTCAGAGTTGACGGCCTTGACGCGGAACATGTAGTCCTTGCCCTCGTTGAGGCCGGTAACGTCGCACTCGGGCTCCTTGGTGGTACAGACTGGCACCCAGCGACCGGACTCTACGTCCATACGCTCCACAACGTAACCCTCCAGCGGCTCGCCACCGTCATCCTCGGGTTTCTCCCACTTCAGCTTGCAGCCGTCAGCCTTCACGTCGGACACCTACAGAACAAACGTAAAGTGGTACATTAAATTGTCTCCAATGCAACCCCATCAGAACAATCTGAGGAGTCGAGTACATGAATTTTAAAAAGGGGAGAGGGAATGGAACAATGTCCATTTCTCATTACAACGGTTTTGATGGGTAGTCCTTTGTATCGGGGCATAGCGGGCTCCCTTGGATGAACTAGCAATGTGCCAACACTCTGCCCAAACATTGCGAGATCTATCATTGAGGATGGAAAAAATGTCAGATAGGGGAATGTAATTTATGAGGGTAAAAACATAGTTGTATGCTCCTTATTTTGCGACCCACGGAGTTTAGGGAGAAATAATTGGAACCTTAAAATCAAATATATTATTTACCTTCAAAGGTCCCTTAGGCTTGGACGGCGCTCCGATGACAGTTATGTCAACTTCCACCGAATCAGTGCCGGAGTCGTTCTTGGCAGTGACGATGTAGATGCCGGTATCGGCCCTCTTCATCTTCATATAGACGAAGGAGGTCTTGTAGTCCTCGTTGTTGATCTTCAGGGTCTCCGTGGAGACCAGCACCTTTTCCTTCAGGGTCCACGTGACCACCGGGGCTGGCTCTCCCTTGACGTCGGCATCCATGCGAAGGGTCTCGCCGGAACGAACGGTCTTCTTTTGCAGATTCTTGCGGTCGATCTTAGGAGCGACTGAAATGAGAACAACAAAAAGTATTGTAGTTAGTACAAGATTTGCAAAGTCCAAATAATTAATAAATGTGTTATGCTTAAGTTCGACCATTTTTGATTGGGAGTTTTTCACAGTCAGTAATAGTAGCATTATAAGATTAGTACTCACGGAATCTCGGCTTGCAGACCACAGACTTGGAGTGGTCAGAAGGCTCAGAGGGTCCAGCCTTGTTGACTGCGATGACCCTGAATTCGTACTCGTGACCTTCCTCCACGTCGGTGACCTTTCCGCAAGGCCTCTCACCCTGGGTCTTGAGGGCGTCTGCCCATGACCTGAGAAAAACAAATAAGAGTCAATGACGAAAACAGATACTGGAGGGAAATGTCTTGGGAAGATCTGAAGAACAAACTTGTTTCTTCAAAATTAGTAACTGTCAGAGATGTGCAAAATGGGTACCCAAAACCATTTGAAATGCAAAATGGAAATGGGTCAAAACTTTTCCATTTGAAAATGCAAAATGCAAAATGGTTTTTAGAAAAGCATTTCAAATGCAAAATGCAAAATACATACCTATTTTCAAAATGCATTGAAAATGCAAAATGGTTTCTCATGTCAAACAATTAAAATTATTATAGAATTTTTAAACAATTTTGTCATTTAATAATGGACATCAATGTAGAACAAACATATTACATGATGGTAAATCCAAAAACACCACGACTACAGACAAACCACAAAATATTTACGCGGGACTAATGTTGCCAACGTAAAAACATAGAAACTGCTATCTAACATTTAATATTACAGCGTCATGGCCCCATGTTCAGTATTTAAATCAGTATTTTTTGTAATGGTATCACTCAATTGCCAGGGCTCCTACCAGGGAGCAACTTGACAAATGGAAATTATCTCTCATAGCGAGGTTGAGGACCGACTGATATTTGAGGCTTATGAAAAAAAGATGAGTGGAGATAGTAGGAAGAATGTTGCCAAAAAGCATTTAAAATGGAAAATGCAAAATGGTTTTTAGAAAAGCATTTAAAATGCAAAATGGAAAATGCCCATTTTGCATTTCCATTTGAAATGGATTTATTTGAAATAAAGCACATCTTGGTAACTGTATTATTGATTCAACCAAAATTCAACTAATTGTGGATACTATTCACCACTGTCCACAATATGTTGGCCGGTTAGCTCAAGACAAGACCTTGATTTTTTTGGTTTGTCTAAGTGACTTTTGTTTTTAAGTGTAAGCAAATGAAGAAAACATTTTAATTGCTTACGCTAGGTCTTGACTTGAATCGTCACATCTATCTTGTATTTATTTCTGTTTTTTGTCTTTTTCTAACCCATATATCATCATTTACTTATAATTCATACATTTTTTTTCTAATTTCGGTTACTTATTTTATAAATTGGATGTAAGTCCGTTAACTCTTTGTGTACCGGCACTAAATTATTGCGTTGCGCCAACTAATTCTATTTTCACAATAACTTACTTGTTATTTGCAAATTGATGTTTTTGTAAATTTTACCATCTTACAAGATAATTTGTTTATATATTAATAAATAATAGTGTGTAGATAATCTACTATATTATGTACATTCCCCAGCATAGCTAGTTATATATATTCGGAAAAATGATTTTTGGATACGCTGGCACACAAATAGTATAAAATAAAGTTGCTATCGGCGTCTGTCTGTCTGTGCGCGTTCTTTTAAAATTTATTTTTTATACGCCCATAAAAACTTTTACAAACATTTGATAATATGAACATAATAATTCAGTAATTACCGTACCGTGGGTTGACTTTGGCCCTAGGGGTATTCTTTGGCCCAAATTAAAAAAATAGTTTGATTGGTGACATCTGTGTCCTAAGTCTCATATAGGCGTAATTTTGACATTAAATCAATAGATGGCATTAGTGACACCATTTGGAGATTTTTTGACTAAACTAGAGTCCATTTTATAGAAGTTTCTAGGTGAAGACAGTCGCATGCGAATTTCGATAAAAAAGTTTCTTCATAAAATCTGTTTGCATCCACTACGTGTTATCACTTAAACAGGTATGTTAACACTTTATATCCGTAGAATATATTGAAGATATGATAGCACGCAATATTATGGTGTTAAAATGTAAAACAATATTTTAAATATTTTTTATACATGATGTTGTGTGTTTTTGACAGAGTTGGGGTTTCTTTGTCCCAACATTGGCCCGGGCCAAAGTATCCCCTAATCAAAAATAGATGTTTTGATGTTGTGAACAAGCTACATTTTATTAGAAACGGCTATGTTATATTCAGTCCAATTGAAAATAGATCTTTTACGTTTTATACAGTAAGCTTTCTTTATTTTATTTTGAAGTTAAAATGCCCAGAAATTACGTCAGACTCCTGGGAGCTCGTAAATATGCAGATTACACCAAGGAAAAGTTGCAAGCATGTTTAAATGCAATCAAAAATGGTGAATTGACGCAGAGAAAAGCGGCTGCAGTGTATAACATACCTCGAAGTACTCTCAAGAATAAGTTAAAAGGATTGCACTCTAATAAGCCCGGCCAACCCCCAATTTTCACGCATGGAGATGAAATTTGTGGACTGCTGTATAACCATGGGTGAATATGGATTTCCTGTAGATCCGTTTGAACTAAGATGTATTATTAAGCTATATTTAGAACGGCAGGGAAGGAAAGTTAGAAAGTTTAAGAATAATATGCCCGGATGGGAGTGGATTCGCTCATTTTCGAAACGCCATCCGAGGTTAACGTTACGATTTGCGAGCAATATATCGCAAAAGAGAGCAAGCACCGATGAAAACACCATAAAAAGTTATGTGGGTAACTTATCGAAAGTGCTTAATTATATCCCACCAAGTAACATATGGAACTTAGATGAGACCAACCTCACCGACGATCCAGGTAAGAAGAGGGTGCTTATCAAGAAAGGCAGCAAATATCCTGAAAGAATTTGCAACACTACAAAAACATCAACTTCTTTAATGTTTTGTGGTAATGCTGATGGAGAACTATTGCCGCCATACATAGTATATAAATCTGACTGTCTTTGGGATTTGTGGACTGAAAATGGACCACCAGGTTGCCGCTACAATAGGTCTAAATCTGGGTGGTTCGATGCGGCAATTTTTGAAGATTGGTTTATTTCCCTGTTTTTACCGCATCTGAAAAAGCAACACGGTAAAAAGGTAATCATTTGCGATAATTTAAGCAGTAACATTAACGAGCACATACTTAAGCTCTGCCACGAAAATGAGATTTCTCTTCATCTGAATCGGACGACAACAACTATTCATTGCATGATTCAAATGATTCCGACGGCCCGTTACAATTTTTTGACGAAGAACTGGATGGCGAAGGAAGTCATCCTCAAGCGTCGACGTCAGCTGCCATGGTAGCATCAAACAAATCACCCTATGAAGTAGGCGACTTTGTAATATTTGTGTACGAAGGCGCCTATTTTCCGGGCAAGATTTTGGAAATACGAAAGAATGGTGCGATTGATAGCTCTATGCAAAAGACATTAAAAAGCTGGAAATGGCCTGACAAGCAAGATGCAATTTTGTATTCCTGGGTTGAAATTGTGCAAAAAATTAACCCCTCCGAGAAGTGTCGTTCCAAAAGAGAATTCTTTCAAGTTCCAGAAATATTAAAATATTGGGAAATTTTGTTGTATTTTTCACCACTGTAATACCCACAAATTACTGAAATAAGTAATTTAATTAAAAAAACATAATTGTATACCAATTGTTTCATAATTAATAAAATTTCTTTAAAATAATTCATTGTTTTTTTTATAATTTTTTTTTCCGAGCATCCTATGTAAATTTATTATTGTTAAATGTTGACATTTTATGTAAGCATTAAGAATGATCACAGTGATTGCTGCGTTTACTTTAGCCCATTATTAAAATCAATAATACAGCCTTCAAAAAAAAATTGGGCCAAAGAATCCTCTCAGAATGGGAAACTTTGGCCCAAACTTCTTTTTTTTTTTTTTTGGTTAAAATTATACTAAAAATTTTTAAATTTATTTAAAACAGTTCATTAACTCTATTTCTATCATTATTCAAAAATTCAAAGCGCTCTCTTAAGCAAGTTGGATTTTATTGAATGTTCTTTGCAATCGGATGATATTTTGGGCCAAAGTCAACCCACATTACGGTAATATTAAAATTTGCATTTAAAATTATGCAGAACCCTTACAGAAGAATTTTATTATGCTAAACTTTATTGATATTATTACTGAGGTATGTTATTTTAGCCTTCTTGTAACTATATTCCGTGCAGTTGAACACATCTACAATTTTTGAGAAAACATTGCCAACTACATGTAATCTAGGTACAAGCGATGAATCTAAATGACTCAGTCCTGATATTTTTATTGCAATTATTCATTTATTTAAAGCCCAGAGGGCTTTTACATGTAGGTGGTACAATTTTAATAAAAACATGAGAAAGAAATATTAAAAATAAAAGAACATAAATTAAAAAATACAGCGATTTGAATGGCTTACAAAAATATAACTTCCATTTAGGAATAGTGTTTAAATAAGTCTTTTACATAATCCACAAAATTCGCAAAGTTAATATTAAATATATCGACATCACCTAAGTATTGGTTTCCCATAGTGTGAAACCGTTGTATTGGGGAGTTCGCAATGTAATTGCGCTTATGTGTGTTGCAGTGGAATAGTGTATTTTGTCGTGTTGTTATTGTAGGTATTCGTAAGTTTATGAGTTGCAGAAGTTCGAAACAATCGAATTTAGAGTTTAGAATCTTGAATAAAAAAGTTAAGTCGTTTATTTTACGCCTGTCTTAAAAAAAATTGAAAAGATTTTTGGATCGACTTGTTCTTGTAGGTATATGGAAGGTAATTAGACTCAATAAATTAGGGCTGTCTATAATACGATTAACAATTTTGAATGGGTTTTCACTATCATTTAGAGAATTTCTTCCGGAAGGTTTATATGTGTGCATATTATATTTACAGAAAGTACAGAAAAATCTCCAAGCAAAACCGGGTTGACGTCAGCTAGTACTTAAATAAAATAAGAGTTCCAGAAAGGCAATGCGGAAAAATGAATAACAATAAAGGAAGGCGGAAAAAACCCAAAGGTTTCAGCGCCATTGAGGATTGCGCTGTATGAATGTAGATGAAAAATAGAGCATTTTATCCTGGGGGGAACGGTTTGATGATAAGTTACTTAGATTATGCAAGGTTTGTTTTGTGTGCTTACCTTCCTCCTTTCTCCCTCTTCTGGATGATATATCCGGTGATTGGAGCTCCGCCGTCGCTCTTGGGCGCGGCCCATTCGAGATCCACAAAGTCCTTGTCCCAGTTCTTGAGCTCGGGACGGCCAGGCTGTCCGGGTTCGTCTGCAAGGAAAATAAAACATTATTACCACCGTCTGAATAAATAAGTCTTCAATCCACGAACCATCTGATCATCCATTATTTTTTTAATCTCTGCAATGTGGGTAATGTAAGACACGTTAAATATTATTGTAAATTGCGTTTCGTCCTTCTGTAGCCAACGTTTCGGACAGTGCTACAGTGTCCATCATGAATCGATGAATCGGCAATTGACGTGCACTTAATTTGACCGGCCTTAACTTCCGATATGTTTCGAAGATCCAAAACGCATCGAGCACATCTAATTAATGAGCCAATTAAAATCCACAAAAATTCCATTAACACATTGTTTGCGGGAGACGCTTAAAAGCGTCTTTTGCGTACTGTTGGTAGAGAGCAGGAGACGCTTAAAAGCGTTTTTCGTATTTGTACACTATTGGTAAAGCGCGGGAGACGCCAAAATGCGTTGTAGGTACACTTAGAGTAACAATATATTACGAGTAACGTATGATGTTGGTTACTCTGTGAAGTAAAAATTATGCGTCAGCTCTCGTGACACGTGTACTAGATACCTGGCAATTCGTGGAATTGAGTCGGGTGGACGGCCGACTGTGGTGTGTATTTAAAAAAATATATATACTTTGTTGAATGTGCATAAAATGACTAAATAGACAATACTACAAAAGTGCAGTTTTTAATTTTTTTTTTAATTTAAACTTATATATCGTAATTGTTTCTTCAAAAATATAAAAATTTGTGACCAGATCATAGTAAAAAATTTCAAATAAAGTAAAATACTGAAAATTTTATTTAAATTTGATCAATAGTTCAGAAGTTATAGCTATTTTACATGAAACGGAATTTTGCGCGCGAACATGATAAAAATTGCCCGCTTTACGGCGTAGATTGATTAAAAAACCCCCCGCAAACATTGTGTTAATATTACTAATAGTTCTAGGTAGCCGGAAATAAACTTGAAGATACACTGCTTTGCATTTGAAATGAAAAGAAATTTTCCTACTTCTTTAGACAACGTGTCGGACACTATTACAGATATGTAGATTGTGGTGAAGCGTTTGCTTATGTATGTAGAAGGAGAAAGCGTAACATGGCATAATAACCGCATTAAAAATAATCACGTTAATACTTTTGGCTGTGAAACTGTCGAATCATATCTAAAATACTATTTGATTGTTTCGTCAGAAAAGTTATACATTTGAAGGAAGACAACAACGGATATGGAACGATGATATTGATAGACGAGGAGTCGAATGATAATTCCTTGTCCAAAACCGAACACATTGGATTGGTGTGATAGGGAAGAAAATGTAAAATACTAATAAACAGGACATGGACGCCTGGGGGCGCCTTGGGCGCAATGATTTTCCGACTCGAATGAGACGAGAGGAAGAAACAGAGATGATTTGAGATATTAAATAGATTATTAGCTCACCGAATGGATTCTTAGCGGTGATGGCCTTCTCAGTCTCCAGTTCCTCGGACTCTCCTTCCTTGTTGACAGCCTTCACGCGGAACTTGTACTGCTTGCCTTCCTGTAAGCCTGATACTGTGGCCTAGAAATATCAGAAAATAGTACATCGTTACTGCTTTGAATTACGTGCATCTTTGTCAATAAAGTAATGTGACTGGTAGAGTAGTGTTTGATGTGGCTACACTGGTGGCTTCCCTTTTGGAGACGGAGGCAAGCCAACATCTGATGCGCCTTCAGTGCAAGTCTAACTAACTAGTATCTTATGCGCCGGTTCAGGTTTGGCAGGAAAAGCGGGCTTGGTTTAAGACCGATTTAACCAGACAAATACGCGCCGCATTATATTTACAGCGCGATTATAAGTCAATGAATTAAGTCTATCCGTATAAATAAGAGTGTCTATGGGTGGATGGTTTGTTTTGTTATACAAATCTACAGTTTTATTACGAGATAAATGAAATTTTGCAGACTTTACCTTCAAAACAAGAGAAATCAAGTCTAGATGATATTTTAAAAATCACCCTCATCTCTTTTTCCCACCCTTACAGCATAATTTTGATACTTTTTGATGAAATTTTGCACACTTTACGTTCAAAAGAAGAGGAAAATTACTGTTTACATCTGATTTCAAAAAACTCCACATAAAGCCTGGTAAACGCTAGAAGTGTATAATGAAGACGATAATTTAAGCAGATTATCAAAAGACTTCTTGTAGCATTTAATCTCCAGGCAATTTTACTCCTTTAAATTGTTAATTCTATTCCAAGAAAAACAGATAAGACAGAATGATTGACAAATCATTAGTTTTTTTCTTACCTTAGGCTCCTTGCTGGTTCCGCAGGGAACCCAGGTGCCAGTAAGCGGATCCATCTTCTCGATCTCGTAATACTCGATGGGGCAACCTCCGTCATCCTCTGGCTTCTTCCATGCCAGGGTGCAGCCGTTCTTGGTGACATCGGCCACCTCCAACGGGCCCTTGGGCTTAGAAGGCTTACCTGTAAACAGATAATTGGTAAGATTAGCTGAACAAAGATTTCTGTAATAATTTTTCAAATAAATTCATTTCGTTCGCCGTTAAAAAATGATTATACAACAAATTAAAAATATCTGACTCACCGACAACGATGATCTCAACCTCAGCCTCGTCTTCGCCCACCTCGTTCTTGGCCTTGATCTTGTATTTGCCAGAGTTGGCGCGCTTGGCCCTCATGATGAGCAGCTTGGTGTTGTAGTCGATGTTATCCACGCGGACCAGGTCGTCGGACACCAGTTCGGCGTCCTTGAAGGTCCAGGTCACCACCGGTGGGGGTTCTCCAATGATCTTCACGTCCAGGGACAGCGGGAGGCCGGCCTTGACGGTGATCTGCTTGAGGTTGGTGCGATCGATGTGTGGTTTCACTGGAATACAAAATAATAGAAATTAGTACAAAATCATATAATACAAAATTCCTACATCGAAAAATTGATTGCTGTAATAAGTCGAGAACGCTCTAGCAAGACATGACCGACCAAGTGAATCACATACTTTTCAGGTGACCTTTGTTACCCTAGTTTCTAAAGGGTTTTCCTAGGATATCTCAAATACCCCCCTCAGTGGAATCGATAACTTTACAATATTGGATCGATAGGCATAACTAACAACGACTCTATACCGATTTCCCATATTGACAGACCAATATTGAGAGCAATAAATTACAAATTGACATACGCTGGCAAAACTGAAGGTATTTTCTTCTCAAATTACTACAGTCTGATATAGGAATTGACATTCCTCTATCAGACAGCTAAGTAAAAGTAAAAAATATTAATAAATTGACAACGTTAACATACATCGGCAGTCCGCACATACTCTTTGACACTAAAAATGGAGTTAGTAAGTTCATTTGGTCAATAGTCATAACTAACAACTTTTGTTTCTCGAAGCTGAAACGGAATAAATTGTTAAGTAAATAAGTCGTAGATGAATTCTATGAATCGTGTATACCATTTATTTCGGTTCTAAGAGCTAAGTTAGTTCACATCCATTCATTAATAAGCCAGTTATTTTGCATAACAAACGATATTATCCAAAAAGTTGAGCATATTGAAAGCTTATTCAACACCGTGGAGGCGGCGCTAAAAGCAAAGGCTTTTGTCTACCGACTGTTAGAATCATATTCTGACAGTTCCTCCAAAAAATAGCTTACTGGCCATAGACGACCAGGGCCTGGGTCATCATAGGTTACAAAAAGGTATCCTTTTTTGCCCTAGATTCCTGTAGGTTACCCTAGGTTCCAAAACCCTATATTTCTATACTTTACCCCGGGATGTAAAAGTTAGCCTCGGTTACCCCCCTAAGGCCTTTTACTTTATCCTGGGTCACCATAGGTTGTAATAAGGCGTCATTTGTAACCCTAGATTCTAAAAGGTTGTCATGGGTTACCCTTCGAGACCCCTCGGTTATCGAAAGGAGTCCCAACCCTAGGTTGTGAAAGGTCGTCCTAGGTTTCTGGATACTGTCCTAGGATTCAATCTTCCTTCTAGCTTGCTATGGAAGAATATCAGAATGAGATCAGATACTCACGGTATCTGGCCTTAGCGGTGTGCCAGTTGGTCTGCTCCGAAGGCTCGGAGGGTCCGGCCTTGTTGACGGCCCTGACCCTGAACTGGTATTGGTTTCCTTCCTCCAGCTTGGGCACGGTTCCTTGGCACTGGGGTCCAACTTCAGCGGCCTGAGGAGAAAATGTTCAAAATTAATAAAGGCTGTAGGAAACACGGAATATTGTAACAATATTCCAAAAACCCAATAACTTAAACTCTAAATGAACACTGATAGTCGACTAGGAATCGGACTATTAACAGGACACCGTAACCTCAAAATACCTGACACATTCAGTTGCAAGTGGAAGGCATTAATAGTTATAAATTGTGCCCAAGTTTTTTATTGTTTGGATTAACTCTAATTGCGCTATACACAACAATTGAACAACATTGAACAATTGAACTCCAAACTAGACTGTTGTGAACTCCTGCAATTCATAGATTTCAGAGTACCTACTCGAGCAACTAGGCAAAATATATTATTCTTCAACAATAACTTTAGTACCAACTATCACATACATGCACCTATTTCATGCTTTCACACACTTGGAAACAAATTCACCTCAAATATCGACATTTTTAATATAAGTTTGCCTGTGTTCAAGAGATACCTGAATGACATTTTTAAGTAGCATATTTAAAGAGAAATTGCGTATATTTGTCGTTTTCTTGTAGATATGTTGTGAACTTAAAAAAAATTGTTATTTTTGCGTTGATGTTTTAAAAATAAAACCTTCTGTTGTCACTGTATTATTCAGTAAATTATGTAAAATATGTATAATGCAAAAGCCCATCAGGGCGTTTAAATAAATAAATAAATAAACATATGAGTATATTTCAAATGAGTACTTTGGAGAAACTTTATACCTTGTACCTTTTAGTATAGGTTGTTTAACTGTGTTTTAAGGTTCTGTTATTATTTGATCATGAGCCGGTTGTTTTACAGTACTTAAAAATAGAACTTTAACAGAACTTGAATTTTTCAAATTCTATGGAAACAAACCGTCTTTAATCATTGAAGACAAAATTAACAACTCTCAAAACGAAAAATGTGAAGCATAAAAGTCGGAAAAAGATTCGGTCGCATCTAGGAATTGAACCCAGAACCTCTGCTTTATCGGGACATCGCTCTGCCACTGAGCTAATTCGACCATAACAACCACACTCATTCATTTTTTAACATTATCGTACTTTCGACTAAGCTCTATCAACGTTATCTAGTAGCAGTGACATGATTATTATGTCTAATTTATAACCTTATCATTCTATATTAAATAATTTAAAAATAGGACTTCAAAAAACATTCCTTAAAAGTCTAATGGTTAGCTATCAAGGGTTAATAAATAAATGTGTTACCTTGACAAACTGTCCGCTGAACTTGTCCATCATCTCAATGATGTATCCAGTGATGGGCGCGCCGTTGTCCCTGATGGGCGGCTCCCACTTAAGCTTGACCATGTGCTCGTCCCAGTCCACGATGTCGGGCAGGCCGGGTGGCGTGGACACGTCGAAGGGGTTCTTGGCAACCGTCGAGGAGTCAGTGTCGAGGGGCTCGGATTCACCCTCCTCGTTGACGGCCTTCACGCGGAAGTTGTACGTGTGCAGGGGCTCTAGTCCTGGAAAAACAAAAAACATACAGTTAGTGTTGTTATAATAAAATTAAAAAATTGTAAAAACTTCACTTGTTCACCTGATAAACTTTTAACTTTGAACTGTCAATAATCTCCCCCTTCAAGGGGTGGTTACATCCCCGTCCCTGCTTCAACACAGGTGAGTTATTGTTTGTTTTCTGCTGAAATTTGATTATTGTTCACTAGTTTATAAATACTAATTCATCAGCCACATACATACATATGTTACTAATTCCTGCTGTGCAAGGACACTTGAGGATCTAGAGTCGTTTTTACATAAATGTATTTTCGTTTAATTTAAAAAAATTAGAGTCCTTGTCGTGCAGTTTGAAAAAGTAACCATTTGTTACTAATTGAGGTACATTGTGTGGCTGAAGGAGTAAGGTAGAGAAGTAGATGTGTAAGAAGATAGTTTAAAAGTATCTGGCTATTTAGATCTGATCAACAAACATGGCTAAAGCCATATCAAGCAGCATAGTTTTTTATAACTTTTTACTAGTGATTCTTTTTTAATTAATTTTTTCTTTCTTTCTATACATATTGTACTTTGACTGCCAATAACTTTCATGTACGTAAATGGCGATAAATAAATATCATTGATCATAATCTTACCAGTGACGATTCCCTCCGTCTTTTCTGGGTCCACGGATCCGGCTGGAGTCCACTTGCCGGTGGCGATGTCCTGCTTCTCCATGACGTAGGTGGTAAGCGGCAGACCTCCTGTGTGTTTGGGCTTCTTCCACTTCAGCTTGCAGCCCTCCTTGTGGACGTCGACCACCTCCAGAGGTCCCTCGGGCTTGCCGGGCTTGTCTGGAAACAACAAACAAACAGAATAAGACAACAAAACCAATATCTAAAATATGCTTATTTACAGGGTGTATAATTATAAGCTAACAAGCTTAACAACGCGATAGTTATCCTCTTCTGCTGATCGCAATTTATTCAAAAGCTGAAACAGGAGGGCCTGAAAGGCCATCTAACGACTATGTTATGTTTAAATTTCTGTCAAACAACCCGTTAATGTTTCTAATTTGAAATATTCTGGGGATTTCTTATAGTCTGTAAGCCGTGTGGAGAATCCATAGATTTTATAAAGAAGACAAATAACTTAGTTTACATCACTTCTTTTTCAAGAAACATGTAATAATAATAATGATTGGATTATTTGTACAGCGCCGTTTTCATGAGAAAATTACCTAAAGGACGCTTAACAACCTAAAACTAACTAACTAACCACAACGCCTTTTTTCGCAGGGGTAGGCAGAGAGGACGGACCGCCAAACAATTCGGTCACACCACACACGCCTTGCCTCATTCACATTCATACATACTCTTCTATTATTCTGACTCTTGACATGGCCCGACTCGAGTATCTGATTCACTTGATCGTGCCATGTCTTCCTTGGGCGTCCCCGACTTCTGCTACCATTCGCATTTGCATCATATATCCTCCTTACACTCCTTTCTTCCCTCATTCGCTCTACATGCCCAAACCATCTAAGCGTCCCCTTCTTACATCAGCCTTGCACTCTTTGCGGATTTCCACATTCCCCACACGATCATACATGGTTTTAACACACATACGCCTCAGGGATTTCATTTCTACAGCATTCAATCTACTTTCATCCTTTCTTTGCCAGTTCCATGCCTCACTTCCATACATCAGGGTACGTACCAGCACTCCATTGTGGACTGCTAACTGCGCTTCTTCGGACGTGGCTTATAACTTAGTTTAATATCTAGTGGCTTATGCAGATTGTGTATATTAAAATACAGTGATCTTAACTAAGTTAATAAAAAGGTCCTTTTAATAAAAAAAATAATGACATCACAAAGTGATAACCGGTTAGGAGAACCTTTCTAATTAATCCATGGATGTTCAATTGGTATTAAAAATGACGTTGGCACAAACTAAAAGTAAAAGAGTGTTTTTTTAATACCAATGCTGTCCTAATTATAAAAATCAGATAAGATCAACTAATAGGTAATAATATATTCTATGTTCAGTTTCGATTGGTCTACTCGAGCGATAGTGATTTCCGGGTGTTCGATTTTCAATTCAATATTCACATGGAAACATATGAACTCATAAAAATCTCCTACCCAAATTTGGGTAGACTTGGCTCGACTTGTAAATAAAAATGATGAACCCACCGAGCACTGTAATTTCAATAGTGGCCTCGTCAAATCCGGATTCGTTTTCAGCCCTCAGGGTGTAGATGCCGGTGTTCTTCCAAGCCGTGTCCGCAATGGTAATCTTTGTGCTGTAGTCTTCATTCTCGATCCTCTGTGTTGGAGTGATCTCGAGAGGCTGTGGAAAGGAAAAATCATGATTATCTTATGCGTTGACTTGGAGAATATTAAGGGGGTATTTCACTATGTCGGGCTAAATATCTGACTAGCTAGCCGTCGGCTGGCTTTAAAGATCAGAATAACTTCGTTATTCAACGGCGACCATTTTTGCCGAGCTTCCGGATAGATAACACTCGAAATAGTCTGGCAACATAGCAAAATGTTTGCAGTTACCCCATCTACTGAAACCCCTGTCATGTTTTGCCGCAATGTCTATGGAATGCTAGCGTCAACGCCAATTGATCTGTGGTCAACGCCGTCATCCAGTTTCCCGCCATAGTCCGCACACCGCAAAGTGTGCATTTTTTTGGTTATGTTATGTTGATTATCAGGTCATTTTAGATAGATTCGTGTTGAATTAATACATACATTGTTTCTTATTTTGAACACAATCAAATAATTCAGGATGGATCATACAAGCATTCAAATTCATTCGAGCTCTTAAAACTCGCGGCCTTCGCATCGCCGCCCTTTCACCTGCTTCTGTAAATCAAAAACCTCGGTATCCATAATAATTCGCAACAAAATTCGACTCACTTCTCCGCTGTCAAACTCGGAATGTTTTGATGCCATCTTTGATTCGAGGAATAGCGCCTAACGTGAGGTTCGAGCACTGATTAGTCAAATCGAACTTTAACCCGAGCGTTAGCGTTATTCAGATATAGTGAAAACGAAAAAATGACTAATCCGCGGATTAGTGCTTAGTCAGAACATAATCAGAGATAGTGAAATGCCCCCTAAGTGGAAGAATTGGGCATCCAAAACTGGTCGCTTTCTCATTCTTTATCCAATGCTTCATGCATGCATTACAGTGTCTATCATCAAGTCAGATGTGTAATTGTGGAGAAGTGTGTGTTTATGTTTATATTCTTGTGCAAGTTAATCCTCTTAGGGCCAGTATAGCAGCCAAGTACCGGATACCATGAACTATTAATTTTGACCCCATCATCTCTATTTAATATTAATGGGGTATTTGTGAATTTCAATTGCCTCTGTAATCTCCACGACTCGTTCAACAGCTCGGCTCGGTTTGCCGGCTGCTGTGTTTCTTTCCTCCTACAAAACGTCTCTTCAAGACTCGTCTTCACTCCTTCTCCTCACAAAGAACCCTCCACACAGCATCCCCAAACATTTTTAGGACAGCATCAGGGTATATGTCATCACTTAGGCCCCGATTTAAATTATTTTCCTCACTTCTATGTGGAGTTAAGGAAAGAAACTTAGGCGTGCTTGATGTGTTTTGGGCCTTCCCAAATGTCCAAAACGTTGGCTAAAGGAGGAGGAAGCGCAAAATGGTATCCTGAAATGTTCTAGATACATCGCTCGAGGAACTCGAACATCATGGTCGCTGACACAGTTAAAGACAAGAGAAACAGAGAAAGTTTTGGAGGAACCTGTTTCACCGTGGAAATCAGAGCGGGGATCAGGATTCTTAGCAATGAGCTATTTAGACTCCAAAAGAAAATAAAGTATAGATAAGTATTTCCATTGCTTACCTTGCCCAAAAGGGTCCAGGTCTTGGTTGGTGGCGGTTCACCCTTGATATCAACTTCCAACTTGATGGGGGTTCCATTGCGCACGCGCAATGGCTGCATCTTGTCGCGGTTGATGTGTGGCTTCACTGAAAATAAAATAAAAAACATTGCACTCTTTGTGTTATGTTATAAGGAAGGAATGGTTTGATCTACTTAGATTAATAATTTTTTCAAAGTCACTGGTTAGAGACTGGTGACTGAGACCGAAGGAGATAGGGTCCCATTAGCTCAGTTGGTAGAGCGGCGCCCTGGCAAGGTGAGGGTCCTGTTTCAAGTCCTAGATGCGACCATATCTTTTCTGATTTTTCTTTTTCGAATTTTTGTTTGAGAATCGCTAATATTGTCTTCAATAAAGAAAATCTTTCAATTTTTTTCACGGAAAAGGTCACAAAACCACACACATTAGTTTTGAGATATCAAAATAACAATTTTGAATCTTTTTGAAAATTTTTTTTTAATGCATTTTGAATGTTATCTTTAATGTTTCAGATAGATAAAAACAATGATCTGTATGTTATGTAAATATGAAAACATTTAAATGTAATTTAACCAACACATTATGACTATCGAATTGCGGAATCTCAAAACATGGGGACAATACAATGTAGTCTACAGGTTTGGAATAATTTGCTGGCTGAAAATTGATCGATCACCTTACACGATCTGAGTCAATCACGACCCACAAGCAAAGTGATTGGGTCAAAAGTACCCGATCTTTGATCAATTAATTTTTTTTTTTTGAAGTGACCCGATCGATCTTTAGTAAAAAATGATTGGGTCTAAACAATCTATTCAAAATAACCTGCCCAAAATGATTGGGTCAAAATGATCAGGTCAAAATGAACTGGTCAAAATGATTGGGTCAGTCAAAATCATATTAATCGATCTAAGAAACAAAGCGTCTGGAGAAAGAGGCAATAATACTTACGGTGTCTAGCCTTGGCGGTGTGCGGTTCCGTGGCATCTCCAGGTTCTCCGGGCCCGGCCTTGTTAACGGCGCGTACCCTGAACTGGTAAACGTTGCCTTCCTTGAGATCAGGTACTCTGGCTTTGCATTCGGGCGTCTGCAAATACATTTGACAACACATTAAAACATGAATTAAAGTCAGATTGTTAGAGGCAAGAGATGGGGAGAAAAGAAAGGTAGCGAAGTACCTGGCTACAATGATCTGATAACCATACACAGCTAAAGCCATTTCAATGTTTCAATTCTAAATGGTGGTCTTTCACCAAGGCTATACTGAAGGTATCTACCACTATGGAATTTATATAAAAAAAATATATTAAATTAAGATTATAACCCGCGATCTTCAGATTCATAGCCGATCGTAACCACTCAATGGCGGAGGTCATCAAAAAGAATCTTCCGATAGTATCCTCAAAAGATAATATCTACGCTGAGGAAAACCTTAGAGCTTTTTGTGTAGAGTTTGTACAATTGGGTCTGTACAACGAATGATTATGGTGAAAAAGGTTAGAAGCTGTGATATTAAGAATTCCTCAATAGTAATGCAACTATTTTTTTTTTTTTTTTTATAGTGAATACCTCACAAGAGTCCCAACTGCTCCCGTCTGGAGCCAGTGAGACTATGGCATCCCCAATTGGATGTTGTGAGGCTGAAGGTAAGTGGGGAAGGGAAAGAGGAAGGTGGGGAAGTACCTGGCTATTCAGATCTAGTCACTAAACACGGCTAAAGCCATTTGGAGCAACGTTTCAATTCTGAATGGTGGTCTTACACCAGGGCGATACTGGTAGTATCTTCCACTCTGGAACGTGCCGCAAATATACTATACACGGTGTCCGGAAACTCGTAGTACAAGCGGGAAACTGGAGAATCTACACCACATGGGGAACCCAAAAAAACATAAAGTTTTTTGATTTGAGCATTTTCAAAAAAAAAAAAAAAAAAACCAAAAAAAAATATTTTTCGGCTATTTTAGGGTTAAAGTTTTTTCTGGTATTTAGGGTTGAATAACAGATATTTTAACCCTGCAGAGCAGAAATATTTTATGATTACACTGGGTTAAATGAAGGGTGATTTCAAAATAATGCTTCAAATCCGAGTTTCTTCATTTGTTTTACCATCAAATAGTTTTATTTAGTTGGGTACTTTGATCTTCAGTAATAATTTATAAGAATTTGATTAAAAAAAAAAAAAAAAAAAAAAATCAACTTCAAACTCGATTTACTCGATAACGAAAGCTCAAATAAAAAAAAATATACTACAAAATCGACTCCAAATGTGATGTAGATTCACCAGTTTCCCGCTTGTACTACGAGTTTCCGGACACCCTGTATATTATTTTAATTAATTAATTGTGAAATAACACAAATTAATCAAATAAAATTTATTTGCGCACGCCGGGTTCGAACCCGCGACCTTCGGAATGGCAGTCCAATGCGTTACCACTGGACTATGCCGGCCGTCAAATTTAATATTGATTAAAATTATTTGATGTCAATAGATGTCTCTATTGGTATCTTTGATTTGTCATTAATATTATATATATTTATGGAAAGTAGTAATTTTCTGTTTTACGGTAGGAATTATTTTCTTTTGTTTATTATACAGAATAAAATTTTATTTCATATATTTTCGAACTTAGAGAACAGTTTAATACCGAGGCGTCCTACTGTTATATTAATACAGGGTTTTCCAATAAGAGGTGTTATTTTGAAAAGCCCGCTATTTCAGTAGATGTTACTTTTGAAGCTGTCATTTTTTGACATTTGACAAGTAGAAACTACGCCATTAATAAAAATGGAACGATACACGCTTCAACAAGGCATTGAAATTATTGAAATTCACTTGAGTGAATCAAATGCAAATCATCTTGAGTGATGAGGCCCATTTCCACCTCGATGGCTTCGTCAACAAGCAAAATTATCGCATCTGGGGCTCGGAAAACCCAAGATTTATTGTTGTAAAGCCTCTCTATCCTCAACGTGTGACTGTTTGGTGCGGTTTATGGTCCAGCGGAGTCATTGGACCTTACTTTTTCGAAAATAAGGCTGGAGCAACAGTTACGGTGAATGGATTGCGCTATCGAGAGATGATTAATGATTTTTTATGGCCGGAATTGGATGGTATTGATCTGGACAACGTTTACTTTCAACAAGACGGCGCTATGTGCCACACAAGCAACGATACCATTGATCTCTTACGATTGAATATCAAAATAACACCTCTTATTGAAAAACCCTGTATAAAATGAATCGATTGGATAATAACTGAGATTGATTGGATAATAAGTGAGATTAATAGGATGATAAGTGAGATTGATTGGGTAATAAGTGAGATTGATTGGATAATAAGTGAGACTAATTGGATAATAAGTGAGATTAATAGGATAATAAGTGAGATTGATTGGATAATAAGTGAGATTAATAGGATAATAAGTGAGATTGATTGGATAATAAGTGAGATTGATTGGATAATAAGTGAGATTGATTTATTGAATCAGTGAGAGTTAATAGCCAAATAAAACACATAATGAACTGGTGGTACATCTGCTTGGAAAAAATGTAAAGTAGTAATTGACTTACTGTAGTAGTTAGCGCCTCCTGCCAAGTGCCGAACTTGTCCTTCTTCTCAATTACGTAGCCTGTGATGGGGGCGCCACCGTTGTTCTTTGGCGCGTCCCAAAGCAAGTCCACGCGGTCCACATCCCAGTCATCGATCTTGGGCACCGAAGGCTTTCCAGGGGCATCTGTACGGGGCACATAAATCCGACATCAGCATCATATAGGTGGCAATGAAACACAGTACAAAAGAGAAGTTGATATTAAACTAGCTGTACCCCACCACGAGTTGCTGTTGCTCAGTCTGATTGTGCAGATAGGAAAAAATAGAGCGTTTTGCTTTTACGTCCAACAGATGGCGCTGTTTCTGTTGTTGTTTTTAAACATGTTTTTACCTTTAACAGGTGTTCGGATGCAACGTTGTGTCAAAATTTCAAAGCTATATTTTGAACAAACAAACATTTATATTGAAGATAAATAGCTAATTTCGGTTGTCTCTGTGAAATATTCAAGCTTTTCAAAAATTTTGTACACTCAAATTTGCTTCGAAATTTTAAAAATTGGAACTGATAGTTGTGTGAAATACATGTAAAATTATTTTATTTTAGTAATTCTATACATATTTGAAATGTGTATTTATTTTGTTCAAATATTTGACAGATGATTTTTTAATTTAACTAACGGCCTCCATTCAAGAGGTAAATTTCGTTTCTCTATTAAGTCAACAAAAAATATCATTACATCATAAAAAAATGTACAATATTTTATTTTGAAAGACAACGAATCTTTCAGCTTCACAAATCCTACAATTATAATATCCTATTCGTTTAGCTATTTATCTGATGTGAACTCACCGTAAGGATTCTTGGCCAGAATGGAGCCGTCAGTCTTGAGCGGCTCCGATTCGCCTTCCTCATTGACGGCCCTCACGCGGAACTCGTATTCCTCGCCTTCCTGGAGCCCCTTCACTTCCATCTCAGGCTCCGTGCACTTGCCAACGGGCACCCAGCGCCCGGTGGCCTTGTTCAGTTTCTCCACCACGTAGCCGGTGACGGGCTTGCCTGAAACATAACAAGAAAATTATAACTTTTTATACCTATTCAGTGATCGCATATTTAAATAAATACATATATCCACTGGGTCATATGACGAAAAGTAGCCAACAAAGGAAGAAATTTCTCTTTAATATGCCTGTAAGACGGTACGTAGGGGTGCGTAGAAGGTAAAAGAAAAGAAAAGATGTTGAAGTGGTATAACAGCACGTATATCTTAGGTAGGAATGACTCTCGTAGGCTTGTAGAGTAAATAAATATTATTCAAACGATGCCTTAGTCAGCGTTAGTGGAAGTGACACCAAATAAGTGGTGGGCAATTGAAAAGGATTGGAGCAGTACGGTCATGATTAAGAACTGGATACGATTGGTTAGGTACCAGAGAAGGTGGTGAAATTTTTACCCTGAGATAATTGATATGTTGAATATAATTGATGACAATCTTCTTGCTGCGATAATAATCAATCCCGTCTGTAGTCCAAATATGTAAATCATAAAAACGCTGAGGTCATTAGAATCAAAATAACAACTTTCTTCTTCTGATGCCCTCTCTTAGTGAATATTTTGTAGGTTAGCTATCAAAAATGGCAATCTTTTCCATCAAGACTACAAAACAAAGCCCAAAACATCACAACGGAACTGCCTCGTATTAGTCATATTAATTCTTATATGTACTTTACTACTAACAGCACGCGCAATAATCATAATATGTATTTGTAAATATATATATTATTCGAAAGTCTCTAGTTGTAAGTCTTACAGCAGTTGAGACCCACTTGGTCATAAATATATATATTAGTTTTAAGTCACTAGTCTTCGTTGTAAGTAACTAACTACATATATAAGTCTTAGATGTAAATTTATTTATGTCTCAGAAGTTAGTTGCTAACCATAAGTTTTAAGTCACTAGTCTTAGTTGTAAGTCATTAGTTATAAATCTTATTTTTAGGTCATTAGTAATAAATTAATCTTAGCTGTAAGTTATTATGTATATAAAGATATATATGTAAGTTATTATCAGAGATGTGCTTTATTTCAAATAAATCCATTTCAAATGGAAATGCAAAATGCAAAATGGGTACTTTCCATTTTGCATTTTAAATGCTTTTCTAAAAACCATTTTGCATTTTAAATGCTTTTCTAAAAACCATTTTGCATTTTAAATGCTTTTCTCAATGCATTTTCCATTTTAAATGCTTTTTTGCAACATTCTTCCTACTATCTCAATTCATCTTTTTTTCATAAGCCCCAAATATCAGTCGGTCCTCAACCTCGCTATGAGAGATAATTTACATTTGTCAAGTTGCTCCCTGGTAGAAACCCTGGCAATTGAGTGATACCATTACAAAAAATACTGATTCAAATACTGAACATGGGGGCCATGACGCTGTAATATTAAATGTTAGATAGCAGTTTCTATGTTTTAACGTTGGCAACATTAGTCCCTCGCAAATTTTTTGTGGTTTCATAATCTGTAGTCGTGGTGTTTTTGGATTTACCACCATGTAATATGTTTGTTCTACATTGATGTCCATTATTAAATGACAAAATTGTTTAAAAATTCTATAATTATTTTAATTTTTTGATCTGAGAAACCATTTTGCATTTTCAATGCATTTTGAAAATAGGTATTTTGCATTTTGCATTTGAAATGCTTTTCTAAAAACCATTTTGCATTTTGCATTTTCAAATGGAAAAGTTTAGACCCATTTCCATTTTGCATTTCAAATGGTTTTGGGTACCCATTTTGCACATCTCTGGTTATTATGTATATATAGGATATATTATGTAAAGCGCCCTTAAGATGATTTTCCCACAGAAACAGCGCTATAGATATAATCCAATCATTATTATTATTATAGATGTCGAAACCATGAAGTATGGCGTCGTCCCCTGGATTTTTGTGAATTTGAGAAAAAAGTAAGTTTCTCACCTCCGTCATCCTCAGGTTTCTTCCAAGCCAGCTTGCAGCCAGACTTGGTGACGTCCGACACCTTGATGGGGCCGGTGGGCTTGCCAGGAGCGGACAGCACGGTGACCTCCACCTCAGCTTCGTCCTTTCCGTGTTCGTTGACCGCCAGAATGCGCCACACGCCAGTATTGGAGCGGATGGACTCCTTGATGTCCAGCTTGGTGTTGTAATCCACGTTGATGATGTGAACATTGTCCTTGGTGATCACCTGGAAACAAATAATGATATGAATGATGGATATCTGACAAATAAGAACTTGCAGTTATGGAGAAGAAATAAAAATAAAGAAAAATACAAATCAGACTAAAGTTCCTATGGATATCAAATGATCCAACATTTAAAACCAAAGGATAATTGATTCAAAGCAGAAGATAACAAACTGTACCTTTAATATCAAAATAAAATATCACAATATTCTATAAAAGGATATATGAGGTTATCGTGAAGAATTTTTGTGTTATTATGCGGCGTTAAGCTTCTTCCTACTTTAGCCAACGTTTCGGACAGAGTTAGGCCAAAACTAAATGAACATAAATACACACTTCACCAATATCTACATAGCAGCCCTGATGATGGAACTTGTAAAGCTGCCAGAAACGTTGGCTAAAGAAGGGCAACACGACATAATACCCAAAAATTAATCACGATAATACTTTTGGCTCTGAAAATTTCTAATCATATCCAACTTTTTGTAGAACGCTCGACTGGCAGTTATATGTACCTTGTTTGATTCTCACAGTGATTAACGAACAAGGCACATTTCAACATTTGCTTTGCGTCATTGTTCTAGTACCCTTCGTCTTTTTCGTTTCATAGACATGCGAGAAGGAAGATTTTTCAACGATGACGTAAGTAAAACCTCTCTCTGGGACTACTACACATACTATAATTCTTTTAAAGTCACCTTTGGATCTTTATTGAAGAGGAATTTAATCTTTCCTTTGACTTATTGCTCTTCTTCCACTCGCCCCAGCTACTCATCTCCTCTTCAAATCCCATTTGTTCCTACTTGAAGACAATCTAATATAACAAAATTGTCTAATTTTACTCACCTCAGTTTCAGTTGTCTTCCATTTCTGGAACCAAGTGATCTTAGGTGCCGGTTCTCCCTTGACGTTGATGTCATAGAAGATGGGCTTGCCTTGGCGCACTGTGATTGGCTTCAGATTGGTGCGGTCAATACGTGGCTTCACTGGAATTATAAAATACAAGAATTAATCCATTGGAAAAGAAAAAAAAAACATTTAAAATTGCACAGATACTTGTGTGAACCAACTACTGTTATAAATGATATAATTATAGATTATGTGACTCACGAGACTTGTGCCTGATCATCTGCATCTTGGTCGGCTCTGATGGTGCGCTGGGTCCGGCCTTGTTGACGGCGATGACGCGGAACTGGTATTCGCTACCCTCGGGCAGGTCTGTCACCTTGCCGGTCAGCTGGCTTCCAGGAACCTAAACAACAATCACATCACATATTATAACTATCACTTCAACTAGTCTCCTTCTTATCAAACAGGGTTGAACATATTGAGAGTCAAACAGCTGCAAGCCATGACAAAGACAAAAACTGTTTGCATCACTGCACAATAAATATCTTGTTTACAGGTCTGAGGGGGTTTTAAAATCAAAAGTAAGTTTTTAAGATTCCTTCCTGGGTGGGTTTTGATCAGCAATGGTAATAAGTCTTTAAAACTTAGGAATAATTAACTCTGACACTGTGCTTATCCCACAGAAAAAGTGTCAGTGTGTAAAAGTCTTCATGATATTATTTGTTGACTTGGTGTATCCACAATGTGGCCAGCTTACCTCTCCTGCGTTCTCCCAGTCGGGACTATCCTTCAGCTTCTTCTGGATGATGTACTTCTCAATGGGCGCGCCGTTGTCAGACGCGGGCGCCTCCCACTTAAGATCCACGCTGGAGTTGTCGTGGTCGACCACTTCAACCTTTCCTGGCTTCTCGGCCACATCTGAAATAAAGCATAAGAGTTTTATATGGAGTTTATGAAGTACTGTTTTTTTTTTTTTTTTTTTAAAAAGAAAGACAAACATTCCCAGGTTACGAATAACCCAACAATGTTGGAAAATCTCCTACTACCACCACAGAAAGCCGAAAATGTTGCTTGTGTTGTGATGGAGGACTTAGCCAGCCGAGGAATCGAACACGCGACGCTCGGGTGAGACCTAAGCGCTATGCCCACTCAACCACTGACCGGTCTGTGTATTTACTGTAAATGTGTATTTTTGCTGTTATGTTTTGTAAAGACCTCACTAGGTCTATATGTCTTGGTCTGACATTTCCACCTTTAGTCTTCTTGGCCTTCTTTAGAATCAGTGGACGTGGTTATTAATGGTGAATTGGTGTGAATTACAGAGCCGGCGAAAGTAACATTCCAATATCTTGCCCCTAATTCCACAGATGCAGATGCACTTGGCAGATAAGAGTTGAACAAAAGTTCACAGTAGCTGATACTGGCCTCATGAAAATGGGTTGTTTTTCCGACTTTGACTCTTTGTAAAAGTTGCCGAAATCCATCTTTCTTTCTTGATTGAAGACCTAAATTAGCAAAACTCTTCCTACAACCACTTGCTTAAAGCCAGTCTCTCAGCATCGTCAGACAGAGTGGATGGCAATTTTAAAGGCAGTTGAAGTTTGCTTACCGAAAGGATTCTTGGCAAGGGTGGCCTTTTCCGTCTCTAGTGGTTCAGAGTCTCCCTCGTCATTGCAGGCGGTTACGCGGAACTTGTACTGAGCTCCAGGAGTCAGACCAGGAACGTCAATTTCCAACCTCTGCCTGTCTCCGGGTACCCTAAACAAGAATGAATTCCAATATTAACACACTGTTAGGCTCATTTACATACAGTACTATGGCATTCTCGTGTCTCAGTTTATTAACAAACTTAACCATTAAGAAATCGTAGAAATCTTATAACTTTAGGGGAATTTTATCATCACAGACATTTTGATTCTTTTGGTGTTCAAATCAGTGAATATTTACACACCCACTACAGAACATTGTAGAAGAATGTCCCATTTACCAGCTCCCAAGAGGTACATCTGTGCTGAATTGCAGTGCAGTCGATCGGTTGAATAACCTCAGTAACCAAGTTTGACCTCCACCAACTATCTTCCACTGTTTGAAGAAGAAGATAAGAAAAATGAGGGGTGGATTATCAAAATAAAAGAAATATTATGTACTTACTTTCCAACGCGCACCCACTTGCCGGTAGCAATGTCCATCTTTTCCACCTCGTATTCCTTGATTGGACTTCCACCATCGTCTTCCGGCTTCTTCCATGCCACCTTGCAGAATTGGGCCGTCACGTCGAACACCTCAAGAGGTCCTGCATATGGCGGAAAATAACAGTAGTTAGTCAAGAGGATAGATCACCATATAACTTTTTCTCAGAATACACACATTGCTTTATCATCTGCTCTAATACTCACTCTTATCTCCGCCTTACCATCATGCCGTTTTCCCTTGGGGTTCAGCAAATAAAATAGGAACTAACAAAATTTATCATTCAGGCTCTTTGGCACACTCTCCTTGCCTTATACACATACATAATCTGACTCTCGACAAGGCCAAGCTATGTCTGCTAACACTTGGAGTGTTCCTAGTACCTTTTATTTACTTGTATGTAATGCATTCTCCCGACACTCGTAATTCCGTCATCAACTATATAACTGTTATTGAAACAATAGTCGTTAAGCGTCGCCTTTCTCAATCTTGTTTATTACTGTTGTGAATGATTCTTGATAGAAATTAAACAGCTTCTTCACGACAAGCACGTGCACTAAAACTCTTATAATGGTGACGAGGAGGGTAAGCCAGGAGGCCATTGTCCGTTCTCTTGTGCGCTTAGAATCTATCTGTCACTCGAACCTCGATTCCGAACATGGAGGGGCAAACCTACATACTAGAGACATCTGTTGGAAAACACCATTAACTCTATGAGCTACTTAAGCTAGAGCCATCTGTGCTGCGTAGCTCGAACTATGACAATTATGAATATTTTTCTTTGTGTAAATTAGTGATATAGGAAAACGAACCTTCAGGCATTCCAGGCTTGCTGAGCACGGTGAGTTCCACTGTCTCGCTGTCCTTGCCATTGGCATTCTCTGCCACCAAGGTGTATTTTCCTGTGTCACGACGCACAGCGTTTATAATGGAGAAGTCGGTGTGGTAGTCGATGTTCTTGATGGAGATGCGCTCGGTATTGACAAGCTTGATGTTGTCCCTCCATGACCTAAAGAATTAGAAATCAATGAATTTGTTTAATTATACAATACAAAGCGATTAAATAATATAACATCTTGAGGCCTTACTAATAAACGTATTTTAAATTTTACACAACTGATAAGCAACCATTAATGCAGGGTAAGTAGTTGATTGTCAGCTTAGTAAAATTTAAAACACGTTTATTAGTGAGGAGTTAAGTCTTTATATTGGAATGGCGGAACGATAGTTACAAGACTGTAATTAAAACAATTTGACAGGTGATAATGAAAAGGCACTGGACAACCTTGAACTCTCTTCCCTACATTATTTTCTCTCTTTCACACTGTCACTTTCAAATAAAGTATCACATTTTGAGGTTAACCTTAAGAGGGTAGCAGAGATAACGATTTTGTCGAAATTTACTAAAATAGTTAAAAAATTGGTCAACTGTGTCGCCTTCGTCGTATTTTGTAGACAATTCCGCCAAAACGTTACTGAACAAGTGGTTTGTTTATACTATCCGGGCATAAACACCCGAGGTCTCCCGATCGACAACAACGAACATTCCCGATGACAAATTAAAAATATCGTGTTTTATCTTAGCCGTTTATGTGGTAGCTGGCTTTCAGTTTTTCCCTACAATGTGGGAATTTTCCCTTGAGATTCCCTAATGTATTGATAAACATTATATGAACGGCTTTTTAAAAACTGGCAGATATCCACGATTAAAATAATTTGATTTTATAAGTAAACTATGAGCTTTTTACTGAGTTTAACCACTACTATTTATGCTTATTTTAGTTTCAAAATACATAAATGTCGAAAGAGATCTCCAAGTTTTATGTAAATCTGCATCTTCTCCATATGATATAATTATTAGAGAGGTATCGATTTAATTAACATGTAAACTAAAATTCCCTATAAAATTGTAAGAATTTAGGAAAAAATATTTTTTCCCCAAATATTGGATATATTTCAATTCGATGAAAACACTCGCCAACGGCGGCTCTCTTGTGACCGAGTAATAATCTTACGACTGCTGCTATGGCTGTTAGGGCTGTCACAACATTGAAATATAAAACACCGTTGAGAATACATTTATTTAATTAAAAGTTTAGGTTTTTACAGTGAGTAGGCTGTCACAACATTGAAATATAAAACACCGTTGAGAATACATTTATTTAATTAAAAGTTTAGGTTTTTACAGTGAGTAGGCTGTCACAACATTGAAATATAAAACACCGTTGAGAATACATTTATTTAATTAAAAGTTTAGGTTTTTACAGTGAGTAGGCTGTCACAACATTGAAATATAAAACACAGTTGAGAATACATTTATTTAATTAAATGTTTAGGTGTTTACAGTGAGTAGGCTGTCACAACATTGAAATATAAAACACAGTTGAGAATACATTTATTTAATTAAAAGTTTAGGTTTTTACAGTGAGTAGGCTGTCACAACATTGAAATATAAAACACAGTTGAGAATACATTTATTTAATTAAAAGTTTTGGTTTTAACAGTGAGTAGGCATATAAAAAAACAGTGTTGTTTGCTTTATCTGGTGTTTCTGATGTGGGAAAATTAATTTAAAGGATATGTATATGATATTGGAATATTCCAAATAATAGAACTTTTGTGCTATTCTTTTTTTGCCTAGATCGTAATAGTGAAAAAGTTTGGCGGTAAAATGATTTACGATTTTTTTACAATATTTATATATGTATTTTTATAACGTCCCGATAAACCAATTTTTGGCAGATTGACTAACGGGTCTTTTTAAAAAAAAATCTGATATTAATATTCCATATATTGTACTACAGTACTAGTAAACTTTGTACTACATAAACATATAAAATAAAACATAAAAACAACAATAAAACATTGCATAAAGTAGTATTTCAGAACTTAAACCAATAAAAACAATTTCTTTCAGCTAGCATGTCTCCAACAATTATGTTGATTCCGTTTATAACTTCAGTTGCTAAAATATTTAAAGAACTAGAAATCTTGTAATTGAATGTTCTTTATTCACATTTATGTGTATGCTGAATTGCTAAGGTACAAGTGATTTGAGCTCTTTCGTTTATTGAATTAATTCGTGTTATTTCACAAATAGATACACGCATTTTTCATATGAACATAAAACTCAGTTCAGTAGTATATTTACCGTACTTTCCACAGTGAAATGTACTTTCCACAAAAAAAACGATCCTTAAAATGGCTTTAGCCGTGTTTGATGAACTGATGTAAATAGCTTAGTAATTCCCCACTTTACTCAATAAAATAATACTATACGATACGATGCATGAATGTAAGTGAAGCTCTCAAGATATGAAATAAATGGTGTACAGTTATTGTAGGGTTTTCCAATTTCAATAGAAACAACAGTTTTTTTTCATAAGGAACATAATACAACATAATTTAAAGAATGTATCAATATAAAAAATATGTGCATGGCGGGCAATTGGAATATAATGTATTTGTTTTGCGCAATGTTACAAAATGGTACATAGTTCAGGTACAAGACACGAGTAAAAGACATTTATATCTAAGCACAATGAAAATAATTTCAATAAAACGCAAGTTAAGGTTGTAGCAAGCATAAGGAAAATAAAATCAGATAGCCAATAACCTCACAGACGCGATGTTCTTACGTTTTTTTTATGGCTTGCTCTATGTAAGGAGGATTTCTAATATCCATGCCTCTTTCGTATCTCGGGTCAATGATTTCTGGCAAGTAACAATCAAAGTAGAAATTTTGAAGGCGTTTTAACATTGAAAAGTGAAAGAAAGAGTCATCTCTTCTTATGGTTTCAACCTTTAATGGAATGTTATTCGAGGTCCATACACCAAATATACATATATCGGACTTGGTGATGTGGAGTTGTCCTTGAATTTGGAAATACCAATCATGTTTTTGGTTTACTTTAACTTCACCGTCTTTGTCAATATGCCAAAACTTAATTTTTTTTTCTTTAATTGCTGCTAACGGCTCCATACCTCGAGCGCTAAAACAGCATTTAATCTCGACTATAAAATTATCTCCTTTACTATCGGGAGTGGCACCTAGGAAAGGATGACATTCATCTAAAAACAAACCGCATTTAGTAAATGTCAAACCTAATTGAATGGAAAGCTGCATTAAGGCCTGGGCCTCGTTGTCATTACCAAAACGCACTGATGGCACCCCTAGCGGACTTTGGTACATTATACTTTTAACTAACGGTCCACAGCTGATGTTTAATCGTCTTTTACAAATTTTCCCGAACCAAGATGCTGTTAGCCGCTTTCTCCGGAGTTCCATCCATTCTCCTGACTTTGATTGCAAAACGGTTTCATTTTCAATACGCGAACGATCGGCGTCTGAGAGATTCAGAGACTCTAAAAATATTTTTTTGGATTCCGTGAAAAGCTCGTCATCCATATCGGGTGAGTTTAAATGTTGACCATAATCGCTATCTGCGATAATATGGTTAAACCCGGAAGAAAGTTTTTTTTTGGGGGATTTTTTTTTCCTTGCAATATGTGCACGCTTCGCTTCCATTCTTTTTGACCACGTACCTGGGCTGTTTCCAAAAACCTCTTTATGCACGGAATAATGAATTCTCCTGGAATTAAACGACACCACTGCTGCGGCACATCGACTCTGGTACGAATTTCGGGACGTATAATTTATTCGCTTACCTCCAGTCATTTTGGCAATTATTTGGTTAAATCTTTCAACCACGTTGCTGTCAACATCACAAATCAAACTTCGAGAATGTGATGCTAGAGTGTTTACATGCAGCATTATTTTATCAAACATCTTGCATTTCTCTAAAAGGGGTGTCCAATTGGGTTCACCGTTTTCAGCACGTTTGCAAAAATATCCGCCTAAGTGGCAGGATTTGTGATCTCCAAACACATGCCGGGGTCCATTTAATATGTCAGAATTTAATTTGAAAATTTTGTCAGCCATTGTTCCAATTTCTCCTTTCCTATGCGAGATGGCACATCGCACAGCAGTGCGAAGCCGCAAAATTCTGGCTGACAAAATTTTTCGTGAAGCTAGAGGATAAAATGTTTCTGTTGTAATCTTACGTAATTTATTACAGAAGTTTCTTAAAAGATGGTTGCGGCATTCAATTTTTTCCACTGTAAGGTTTTTATAAGGCCTTGATTTTAAAAATTTTTTGTACGTGCTGGAATCTCCATCGGCGATGAGTTTGGAGTATATAATGCCGTGTGTGCTCATAGAAGACATGAAACCTTCTACCAAAATGTCTGACTCCATGCTTGTAGAGCTGCCGGTGTGGTTTTTGAAACACGTGTGTTCTTTGGCAGGTTCGCCTTTATTGTCAGCCCTGGTACATATTACGCAAAACTTATTTTTTACTTTGTAAAAAAGGACTTGACCAAATTTTTGGCCAACGATTGCCGCAGCCCCAGAAAGGGCAGAGTAGTTAGTTCCATACGATCTTTTGGACCAACATCCATCCGCAACAACCGTTATCAACGGAGTACCACTCGAATCTACACTTCCTATTTCTCTTGCATATTCTGCCTCTCTCTGTGCTGCTTCTCTCATTTTTATGATAGCTGTGGATTCATACCACGAAGAAACTTTATTTTGAATTTTACAAAATGTTGTTCCAGTCATGGACGGAATTTCCATGGTTTCAGCAAGTTGCTGCAGGTTCGCGAAACCTATCCCAACGGTTACAGCTCCAGACACAGCAGCATGGTTTACATCTAGAGGTATGTTTTTGTCATACGATGAAATATTCATTTTGAGGTGGCACATATTACATTGGAAAAAAAAAGTTGATTGGAATCCTTTTCTATTTTCCTTATAAATATAAATATTGGACAGAGTACATCCTAAAAGTGGGCAATGATTATTAATTTTCTGCAATTCCGCAAACATGTATTGGAAATCGACAATCCTCCTTCCATCAATGGCAAATGGTTTTTCTGGTGGCTCCATTGCAGGAATGTCGTGATCTGCACTATCCATGAGCTGATACTAAATTAGATTGAAAATATAAAGTAGTTAGTAATTATATATAAATTTATAATTCATAATGCGTGCTAAGAAAAAAAAGCTTCATCGTATCTCTTACTTCACCATTGCCGGATTCCATTGATTGTGCGGCTGTAGTAGATTCGTGAATGTCATCCACACTTTGTTCCTAAAAAAAACAATCTTATGTGAACAACTTATACATTCAATTAGATAAAAAAAACCCATATAATCACTAGTTGATGTTGCTTACCGCTAAAACAGATATACCAGCCGCAGCCGTGGCAACTATATTCGTGGTTAGTTCAGTACTGAAACTTTCAAAGTTGTTATCCACCAAAACCTCCATTTCCAGAGTTCTCAGAAAAATTGGTCTGTACAAAAAACAGTCAAATTTAAACTAAGAATATATAAACAGTGTGTTAACAGACATAACCAACAAGACAATTACTGAGATTATTTGGAGTGAAAAATTTTGATGTCACTTTGGATCGGTGACATTTTTTTTTCAATGAAAACACATGTTACCACTGGTTATAAACTGATGCAAGTGGTACGCACTATATACTAAATAGACTAAGCGCATACCACGTGATGCATACGGTTGAAACTGGTGGCTTCAAGTTGAAGAATTTTGTTTTTTATTTGAAAACATGTCAGCGGGTAGCAAAATGAAAACTACATTTTTAACGTAAAATAATCTCAAGAATTTATTTTTAAAGTCTTATAGTCCAGTCAGTGGGGGATAAAAAAGGGCTCCACCTTGCAAAAGGTTAGGTAGTAGCGATTTTCACATATGTTGTTAAGATTGGGACTCTAAAGAAGAAAAAAAAGTTTTCGACCTTGGGAGGGTCGAGCTCGTCCCGCCATCTTGGATTGAAGGTGCCAAAATTTGGTTTTTTCAAAATAATTATGAAGTGGTTGATTTTACAACCAAATTGTTGAACGCAAACCTAAAGACAACTAAATTACCTACATTTTTTGTAGAGAGTTTTTTTTTGTAAGTCTAATAGGTAACGAGTTACAGCAGTTGAAAAAAGAAAATTTTGACAAAAAATTGTAAAACTCCAGTTTTCTTGATAAATTTTGTACGAACATATTACACAATATCATTTTAACGTATTTCTGCGTTACAATATACTTATTTGGCATCATCCGTGTGCTCGATGACGTTGATTTGTTATAGTGGGATCCTAGTCTACAGCTGACTTGGCAACACTGATTGAGTCCTGGTTACAGGACGTTGCCTGGATGCTCATGTCTGCAGATGTTCTTTTCGATGAAACAATGCCAGTTCAAGTTTCACAAGAACGATTTTTAGCCAATGAAAATAACAAAGTCCGTCTGATTTCGATGCTTACAAAGCAATTTATACAGGATGATTTTACAGTTAAGCAGGCTGAAGAAGATGCTGATGAGTTGATTGTCAATACTGCGATTTCCTTGTGTTCATCATATGACGCTGTTTTCATTATTGGTGAAGACGTTGATCTCTTAGTTCTGCTGACAGCATTAGCACCACCCAAAAGTTGTATATATCTTCGCAAACCCGGGAGAGGCAAAACTTTTGAAAGACTGTATTCCGCGAATAGTGTGAAATACAAAGAGGCGGCTGAGAATATTCTGTTTCTTCATGCCTTTAGCGGCTGCGATACAACATCGTCCTTCTTCAACCAAGGAAAAACAAAATTTTGTTCGCTTGTGCAAAACGACACAAGACTCAATGCCATGATAGGAATCTTCAAACAACATGATGCAACACCAGAAGACATAGCAGTTGCAGGAACACGCTTTCTTGTTGCTTTGTACGGGGGTGACATGGATAGGGATACCTTGGAAGAAGTCCGCTACAAACGTTTCGTAAAGTCGACAACAAAAAGCAAATTCAATCTTGCCTCTTTGCCACCAACGAACGACGCTGCACGGTACCATGCATTTAGAACGTACCATTAAGTCCAAAAATGGTATGGAATCCAAAAAAATCCAGAAAACTGGGGCTGGAAACGTGACACCAACGGGCTTGTTCCAGTAAGAATGACAAAGAAACCAGCACCCGAGACTTTATTAAAATTTATTTCATGCAATTGTAAAAAAGGATGCAGCGTTGCATGTAGCTGCAGGAAAGCTGGATTGAAGTGTTCTATTGTATGTGGGTGCTGTAATGGTCAAACATGCCGAAATTGGCCAGAGGATCACATCCATGTCGAGGACGAAGAAGAAGAGATTTTGTCAATGGAAGCCCAGAATCTCAGTATCACAGGCAATGAGTTAGATGATGACATTGATGACGAAGACTGTTATTAAGTAAGATAATTTATTGTAACATAATTCATAGTAATGTAACATAATTTCGAAATCTACCATCGCTGGTATATCTGTGGAGTAGACCTACTGGGGATACCACAATAAAATGCGCCATGTTCTCTACCTCATGGTGGTGTGGAAATGAGCAAAATTATTATAACTATGTAATGAATAACCCGAAAAAATTACAAAGTTGAGAATTTCATCATTTTTTAGAAAAATATTCACATTTCCGCCACTGTAACTCGTTACATATTAGACTTACAAAAAAAAACTTTCTACAAAAAATGTAGGTAATTTAGTTGACTTTAAGTTTGCCTTGAACAATTTGGTTGTAAAAACGACCACTTCACAATTATTTTGAAAAAAACAAATTTTGGCACCTTCAATCCAAGATGGCGGGTCGAGCTCGACCCTCCCAAGGTCGAAAACTTTTTTTTTTCTTTAGAGTCCCAATCTTAACAACATATATCAAAATCGCAACTACCTAACCTTTTGCAAGGTAAAACTCCCCACTGACAGGACTATTAGGTCTTGATATGGTATTTATTAATTAATTATTAACAGTAGTCTTAATATATTTAAAGTATTTATGTTATAAAGATATTAAAAAAATCATACTTTTTCTTCTTTCTGTTGAGCTGACGGAAAGTTTTGGAATGCCATTTGTTTCCCATATTTATACACTGAAAAAAAATTAATAAGCTAATTTTCATTTCTTCAAAAATGGCAAATTCTAAATTAAATTAACAAATATATTCAAAGAATAACTAGGGTTAGATATAATTTAACAATATTTTTCACCTCTAATTAATTTTTCAAGAAAACTTAATTTAACTAAGCAAATCATAAATAATAATAATGGTTATAGACAAAAAATTATTGTCAACACTTAAAACAGTCATATATTTACCTGTTACAAAAAAAAATATATATATATACATATATTATATTATATAATTATATTATATTTTCATTTGTTCAATTCATGAAGAGCTATAATAGCCAAATTAAATAATCAAATTATTATTATAATTAAAAATTTGCACAGCCCTATAACACGAGTCACATGAAATACGATACGTGTGTTCGTCTATACTGCTGGAAGCAATTATAATACTGCTGTCTCGTTCGTACATATCCACAGCGGGCGCTTGCAAATGAGATGATTTACAATAATTAAGACCTGCTACATATTGTTCAGCTGGATGGTAATATATGAGAAAGTACAATCATCTCAACAACGTTTGCCTCCACGCGATTCACATCCTTGTTCACCTTTGACCCGCTCCCTTCAAATTACATGAACAAATTCTACGTTTTGATTTTATGTCTACAATATTATACGTATATCGAAAATAAACTAATACACTTACGTTTTTTAATACTACTTCACAGAAAACAGCGTCGCGAGACAACCTCTTGTGGCGAACGATATTCGCGTTATGATTGAATATGTAAAATGCCAACATTTATATGTGTTTGCGTTTAAATGAATATAGAATATTACCAATTAAATCTTTAAATTAATTTAATTTATTTATCAATTAAGATAGTATAAATACTGTTTAATTACACAGTTTTTTTTTGTTGTTCAAATTGCTGTTTTTTATACATAAAATTGACATCAAAGTAAGTTGATTTGCATAGTTTTTCCAAATAATATCACACAGTTATTTAGCTATTATATAAAAATATAAAAATTGGGTCCTATAGGTTGAGATATGTTCTATTACAAAATATTTTTTATATATTTTTGTCATGTTGTATGTAGTTGCAGATGAAAGTAATCTTGAGGTCGATTGGCGATTTATTGAAAACTACTATTTTATAAACAGCCGTAAAGTAAGAAAAATATTTTTTTAGATTATTTATTTTTAACAGGTTGTATAAAACATACATGTATCTAAAAAACATATACGATAAATATTTTTTTGAATATGCTGTTACGGACACAAGTGACTTCGAAAATACGAAAAAAACCGCAAAAATAGAAAAAGCCCTCTTGGACTGTTAACCTATTCAGTTCATTCCACATGAGAAACCAGCGGATAAGAGTTTAATAATGTTTTATGTCTCTGAATGGTATATTTTTTTATGTTTATTCATTGAATACAAGGGAAGTATTTAGTAAACCGAGTTTAAGATCTGGCTGAATTTTTAAAATGGTTTTGGCAGAATTGATCAAGCCATTCCAGTTTTTAAGCTTAACACTTTGAAAAATATCCTTCCACAAAACTTGATGTCTACCTACGTTATTTAAATGACTTACCAGATCATATCTGGTGGAGGTTCACCAATAACATCAACGGCCCACTTGTGGGTCCTTCCGGCCTTGATGATCACGGACTTCAGAGTTGTTCTGTCGATACGTGGCTTCACTGTTGAAAAATGATGCAAAAACACATTAGTTTAATAAGATACTTAAATAAATCCGACAGCAACTGAGACCCAATCGCTAAAGTCTAGTTAGAAACTGTAAAAAAGGTGCTAGATCAATTTTCCTGCTGAAAGTAGAGGGATAAAATGAGAAGATATTACGGGAAAGTCTTTCTGAACTAACTAACAAAACAGCTTGGTACGGTAGAGTTCTTTTAGAAATACTTCAAGATCAGTAGTTTGTTCAAAAAAATAAGCAATAAAATATTAAAAACAAGAAAGATAACATTAAAATTTGCAGATTCACTGAATCATTCTGGTCTTCATTCTACGGGGTGAGGAGAGATATCATTAATGTATCTACTTACAGTTCCTGTGCTTGCACAGATGGTTGTCAGTGGGTTCTGATGGAACTCCGACTCCGGACTTGTTGACTCCCCTCACTCTGAACTGGTAGATCATCTTCTCCTTCAGACCTTCTACTTTGTATTGAGGGTTGTTGTCTGTCGTCTTTACCACCTGGAAACCAATAAACCATTGTATAAATTATATTTAATAAGTTAACCTCTCAGAAAAGGACTTTTATTTACTTTGTGTTCCTTTGCGAACTGTCAAAACGCGAAAATTTTTGTGTTATTCACGAGTTTTGTTAAAAGCTTCATAACTCACGTTTTGGGAAACGTAGCCTCATTCTAAAAACTGTTTTGGAAAGATTATGAAATTCACTATCGCATTGTTTTGTTGTACGTAAATATTTGCGTTTCTAAATATACATTTTCTGAAAACGTCAAAAATATCTAAAAATCGCTGACCATTATTTCAAAGCTGTGAAAAATGTACTGTTTTCTGAGTATCATAAAGAAATAACACTTTATATATTGAAGAAATATAATTAAAAACTATTAGTCACCTCAAAATATTAACCGTCCAAACTAAAATATTTTTAATAAATTATTTAAAAACGCAATAAATTATGAACGAACAAGATGACAAATCCAATCGACTTAGATAACGCACCTCTAGATTCCATAGATATTCTTGAATGCAGACGCGTAGCGTTATTCATTATCGATACTCTGTTTTTTAAATCATGGCAATCCGTATACTAGTGATGGAAATAAATCGATTTTTGTAAAATCTCGCGCGTTTACGTGAAAAGACGTACTAATGTCTTGACGGCTATTATCATATTTACGTCTTTTGACGTTCTAATGTTCCGAGTGGTTAAATATAAAAGTGGACCCAATTGAGAGCCTTTAGGTACTCCTCCCATTTCTCATGTTTGGTACAAATACATATTATTTAATAACAGAATTTAACAAGTGCAACTGTATCAAATATGCATTTTTAATAGTGAGCTTCAACCAAAATTAAAAAATAACAAACTTTTGATTTTAAAAAAAATATATGATTTCGCCTACACCACTTTATACTACTTATTTTTTAAGGTCATTGTCAATAAATTTCTATTTATTTAGCATTTTTTTTTAAATAGAAAAAAATTCACAAACTTTGACGAATCTTTTGCAAATATGGAAACAATGGCTGTCGATGACTTATTAAATACATTATAATTATTTGGAAGTATTTATGATAACATTTTATATAAAAATACAATGCGTGGCGTTGCCACTTTCTAACACTACTTAAATCATATTATATCTCATAAGGAGGCAAAAGGACAATTTTGAGTCCTTTTAATACTCTACTGATATTAATGTAATGTGTACGTAAAGACACGAAAAGATCCAAGGGGTTAATGTAATGTAAGAGACTGAATGTGTTGTATTTACCTCGATCCATTCGGCAGAGAATTTGTCCTTTATCTCCACGACGTAGCCGATGATGGGGCGACCTCCGTCATTAGCCGGAGCGGCCCAGGTCAGCGACACGCTCACGTTGTCGTAGTCGGCAATCACCGGCTTGCCGGGCGGGCCCGGAGGATCTGCAGTACAACATGCTTATTAGTGAAACTCTGGGTAATAATTGGTTTGTGGAAGTCACCTATTATAGAGTTGATTAGACTAAAATTTTGCAAAAAAATGCCATTTTTTTTATTGTTTTATTTTATTTAATCTAAGCACTTTTTTTATAGAATGTGAAGTATGATGTCCTCCAACGAATTCAACGAGAAAAATGAGAAGTAAACAGAATTAATGTTGAAGGGTCTCACCGTAAAGGTTTTGGACTGAAAGTTTTACTAGACCCTTTGAATTCAACGTAAAAGAGCCTCCGAAAAGAATAAGCAATGAAAGAAACTCACCGTAAGGGTTCTTGGCCAGGATGGCGTCAGTGGTCTCGAGTGGGTCAGATTCACCCTCCTTGTTGACGGCACGCACGCGGAACTTGTACTTCTTGCCCGGCGTCAGGCCCTTGACCGTGAACTCCATCTGGTCGGGCCCGGTTTCGCCGGCGGGCACCCAGTTGCCAGTGTCCTGCAAAGCAAAAGGAGGGAGGGGTAAGTTGTTGCCGTATTAACGCACTCCCTTACATATTCTTGCCATACATGCCTTTCCAGAGAGTTCCCATTTTTTTTCCTCTTGCACGTATATATTCTCCCGAGGATTGCTTTTCTCTTTCCAGCTATTTGAAACTTCCTTTCTTTACGCTTAACTTGCTAACATCAAATAAGGTTAGAATGAAATAAGAGTTAGCCACTCGAGCGATTTAATCATTCATTTGATCATTCGATTTAATTTCTGCAAAATAAACTTTATTACGCACTTACTCCATAGTTTTGAAAGGAAAACACTTTGGTACATTGGTATTATGATAGTTAAGTGTTGCATCTTGTGTTGTTTTTCCAACCCTTATCCGACTAGTACAATGTGGTAATAGAAAAAAGCTTAGTTTTTATGCTTAGACATAGTTGTAGAGTGAGGCGACAATAGATGAGCATTCAAAATATAGAGCAGTGCGATCTCACTCAGCCTCTTTCTATACCATGTATAGAAAGAGTAGTAAATTAAGAGATGAACAAAAGTGCTATCAATGTAAATCTCTCATTCAAAACACTAAATAATATTGGCGCAGTCATTAGGAAAGAACAGTCAGAGAAGTTTCTTACCATGTCCATCTTCTCCAGCGTGTAGCCGGTGATGTCTGATCCCTTCCAGTCCTCGGGTCTCTTCCACTTGACAGTGGCCCTCTCGGCGCGGATCTCGTCCACCACCAGCGGGCCTTGTGGCCTGGATGGCTTGTCTGCAAACAGGAACAACATTATGAATTATTGTCATGTACATTGTTATTAGGCAGGATTTGTTCTACTGTTGGAAGTCGCATTTGGAAGGCAGGATTGGGACCATTTATTGGATAACAAACACCTCTGCCATAGGTCACCCCAAGTGATTTGGCAGGGGTACCCGGGTACATCGCTTGAGGTGTTTTCAGGATGCCCTGCCCACCAGCTGAGTGATGTGCCAGATCGGGAGAGGCACCCTTTGACCTCTCCAACTGGTCTTTCAACCCAGCGGGAGGGATATATTCATATGTCCACAATGATCCTAGATTCCTACCCAACCCTCATACCTTTTACCTTCCCAGAACTTACTCTCCTTCCTTTAGGCATAGGCCCTAAGCAAAATTATTTTCATCATGGCCTCCAGTGTGTAGTTAATGTAAAAAATAAAATAAGGTGGAGTAACTCACCGAGAACGATGACATCTGCGACTCCCTCGCAGACTCCCGAGGAGTTCTTCAGCACCAGCTTGTACTTGCCGCTATCAGGCCTCAAAGTCTTCCTCACTGTGATGACTGTATTGCGCTCGTATTTGTCGATGGTGATTCTACAGAAGAGATGGTGGGTGTTTTAGAGATCAGACAATGTTAGAATCAAGACAATTCAATTTACTATTTAATTTCAAAGCGCTTAAAGACACCAACAATGCTCGCCAAGCAGTGTCATTGGTGCTAAATATATCGATATCTGAATTGATTTTGTCCAACACCAAGGACCATTGGCAGATTGCAAGACAAAACATTCTATGCTGTCAGTGACGGAGATAACCATCGGAGACATAGAAATGAATGCTCTCCACTATAGCAGAGTTTTCAAACCATCAACGAATCAGTCTGAAGGAATGTATAACAAAATCCCTACTAACCTTAGATGGTTCATCCGAGCATACCCAAAAGAATTAATGAAAACAATTGTTTAAAATATGACGACTGTACACAATTTACCCGTGAAGCCATGCACATTTTTAAAGACATTGAAATTAGACAAAATCATCGATAACTCAGCAAATATTTCGGTATAATTATATAAGGAGATTCAATGAAGTAATCATAATTATTCAACTTATCATTATTTTTCAGTAATTTACCTGTCACCATCATCGACTAAGACTGTCTCTCCTCTGTACCAGGCGACCTCGGGCTCGGGCTCTCCACCGTACTTGATGTCGAAGACGATGACCTGTCCCTTCTTGACGACCAAGTTCTGCAGACCATCGCCGATGATGAAAGGCTTGACTGAAAATGGAAAGATGAAATGAGTTTTTTTTTTGTCAAAGTTGAAAAAGTTACATGAAGAGGTGAGACAGATATGAGGCAGGTTTTTCAGAGTGTCTCCTATCAAAATGCTGGTAGTTCGAACACGAAATGCAAAATATATTAAAGGAAAGAAAAAAAATATATATATATATTGTGCAGACAGGGGCACCCTTGTGAGGTATTACACCAAATGAAAATGAAGCAGGATAAGCAACGGGAATTTCTTTCTGTAGCTGGCCCTACAGAACTGCCCCTTAAGTTCTTTATCAGTGCTTATTCCAGTAATTTCTTCTTGTCACATGTTTTCCGATTCTTCAACGTTCCATTTTGATAGTCAAAATGTCCACAAACTTAGTTTTGAAGTCTGTGTAAAGTACATTTAAATGTTGAACGTCATTATTACCCTGAAGGTTTTTCAAAAACAAGTGAGGAATTAGGAAAATTCGCAGCTTCCAATGTGCAATGTTTTGCTTGAATATATTAATTCTGACGAGAAAAGGAATGTAGACTCTATTTATATACCTCAATAAACAACTTAACGAAATATCAAATAAGTAATTTCTCAGTCTATTATATTTGTATTAGGTCTATTGTGTCATTTACGGAACTCCTAAATGTTGACTTGAGGTAAATGGGGGTCCGCTGGTATGTACCCCCATTTGAATCTCGTGGACCTCCAAAGTTTTTTCTAGCTGAATTATACCCGCAGCAAGCCGATATCGACCCCTGGGGGTCCATACAGACCACTTTGGGAACCTCTGCTCTATATGATGCACAAATTGGGGATTTGGGTAACCTAGACACAATATATATTTACATCAATATAATAACGCATTGTAGACGAATTTCAACTCCACCAGTTTCTCAGAAAAACATCTGTGCTGATCTGAGCCGAATGATTCCAGTCACCGTTGATTGTCTGAATAACCTCAGTTTCAATTTAAAACCTCAACTCTCCTCCATCTTGCAAGTTTTCATGCTGGTTCAATTTGTTTTTTTATAATTATATCTGAAAATGTTAGGTTACGTGTTTAACTCACCGAATCTGCACTTGGCCACAATGGGTTTGGTGGCATCGCTGGGTTCACCAGGTCCGGCCTTGTTGATGGCGCGTACCCTGAACTCGTAAGTGTTGCCCTCCTTCAGTCCGTCCTGTGTGGTAGCCGTGCACTCGGGTCCCACCTGAATGCCGGTCAGCCACTCCTTGCCGAACTTTTCCTGAGGGGACACGAGGACATATTGGGTTAAAAGAGAATGAATGGCAGTAAAGACTAAATGGATCATCGCGGTCTAGTCATTCCCACATTAGTACTCAATTCCGTTATTCAGATGTTAATGGTTTTTAGCAATCCTGAAAGCATTGTTTAAAATAGTTAATTGAAAACAGGTTTGCTGCCTCCGTCGTCGAGGGGTAAGGCTCTCAACTAGCAATCCGAAGGTCGCGGGTTCAAATCCCAGAGTGTGCAAGTAAATTTTATTTGATGAATTTGTGTTCATTTTATAATATAATATGACAAATATCATAATATTAATTAAATACTGAAAATATAAGTAGTGTATACTGGCACCAAGGGAATACTCATATAATAAAATATGAGAAACTATCTAATCTTTGAGGATGCTGCATGGAGGGCTTTTCTAAGAAGAAGAAGAAGTGAATCTGGGTCCTTAAGACATATGAATCCTATAATTTCTATACCCGCTATATCCGATTTTTTGACAAAATGATCTGAGTATGACATCTTGTTCACATTTTTGCAAGCAACAAGAGGAGCCTAAAATTGAGTTTCAAAACCTTCCTTATCACGACCAAAAACCATGTTAAAACTGCGAGTGAGAAACCAAATCCGCTATATCATACAGAAAGTTACTATCAAAACCCGCTATATCGGATTCAACCAATCAGAAGCAGTTATTTTGCCAAAATACAATATGGCCGCCGCTCTGACGCCACGCTCGTGTGTCAAAATGATCTACGCGTGTGTTTCTAAACACGCCATGTCGGCTCAGTTGACTTTCAAAATCACGAAGTGTGTATCAAAATCCGCTATATCCATTTTATTTATCGAAATTACTTAATTATTGCTAGACATATATAGAAAAATAAATGCTTTTCGAAATTTTATTACTCCAATTCATTATATAAAAAAAATTTAATGCAATTACTTATGTACGCTAGAGATGTGACAGTTTTTTGCGGTTTTTTCCAAATCAATGAAAGTTGATATAGCGGGTATAGAAATTACACGACTCATATGTAGTATAGAAATGTAAATGCATCTTTAGTTTTAATTTTTTAAATTTGTGTTGTCTTTTATGGAAGAGGTTTGCTGTTGACGTTAAGTTGCAAATGGCAAGCCAATATGAAAGTTAAATCTTACCTTGTATTCCACGACGTAACCGGTGATGGGTGCACCGCCGTCACTGTCGGGCTTGGTCCACTTGATGTCGGCGTGGTCCTTGTCCCAATCCGTGAGTTCCACGTTCTTGGGCTTCGATGGTTCATCTGCAAGCAAAGTGTTTAGGTTATTTAATTTATGTTTGCATCACGGACAATCAAAATAAAACTGCAGTTAAAAGATGGACTGTTTGAGAGAAATTATCTATACATATTGCCATGCTGATAAAATAGTCTGAATTTTATGACTGTCGATACAAAAATAATTAGATTTATACTTCTTAAACTGTCTGAAAATGCAATTAATGGTTACGATAAAGAAGATTTGGCTCCTGATTTAGCAAAAAGTACAAAGGACAGTTTTTAAGCGATTAAACTATAACAGAAAATAATAAAATACTTGGCGTCACATATATACATTTACCATAGTATTAAATTAATAGTATTCCTCAAAATATTCATATCGAAACGTATTAAACTGCTTACTGCAGTTCAGGAATCCACCAAGATTTCACCGTTTAATCCATATTTTTAGGTTCTATAAATTTGGCTCATTATGGCATCGCTCAAAACGTTTTACAAACTTGGCATAATATGCCGAAAATCGCTCAAGTTAAGTACACTGTATTATTTAATTATTGAAGATAATATTTGAAGAAAATTTGAAACGGAAAAATCAGAAAAGGATACGGTCACATCTAGGACGTGAACACTGTATTATTATATGTGTTTCGTCATTGAATCAACACCCACATAAGATGACCCCATGAAACACGAAATTTCATGATTGCCTGAATTGCGATCTCTTTATACCTGTAGTAAGGGTGACTTCGTCAAATGTTCTCCATGTATTCAATTTTTTTTAAATACTACCAATGCTTGCATATTTTTGCTAGTTTTTACATACTAGCTGACGTGACTTTCAATAAATATAAAATTCATGGATTATATATATAAACCTTCCGGAAGAAATTCTCTTACTGTTGCATGGTTTGGAAGAACAAAGCGCACAAACAGACAGACGCGGATAGTGACATTGTTTTATACTATTAAGAGATATCAATGTACTGTCACGATTTCGAATTTACTAAAAGTTTTGCAGAAAACGGCCTGTAATCCCTTTTTTATTTCATTATGATCTGGGATGTTCCCGAGCGTTCCATACTATTCCCGAACATTCCAGAATGTTCTGGGCCCTTATATCTTCAAAAGCACGCCCATCTTCATGGATGGGGGATAGAGGGCTACCACACCATATAACTCCTTTGATAGTACCGAGACACGTTTCTTTAGCAGCACGCACATTGTACGCTTAATTTTATAATATATATTGATTGATTTTGGATCCAATCTATGGATGGTATTATATTACTCTATATCTTCATACCTTCTGAAAATCAGTAAGTTTCGCTGATAATATATTATCAATTAAAATTATACGCCGATACGAGCTTTTACAAACATGTAATATACATAATAATTTTGTGGAATAGTAATCGTGAAGTAAAATTTGCTATTTAAATTCTATGGAACAGAAGAATGTTATTATGCTAACATTAGTTTTATTATGGAAGTATGTTATTATAGCCTTCTTGTAACTCTATTCCGAACAGGTGAATACATATACTTTTTCTGCAAAAGTATTGGCAATCCGGGTACAAACAAGTATCGAAATGACTCAGTCCTAACATTGTCGCTGCAAATAAAAATAATTTTGGTTCGAGTAGTACCTGTTGATATGTGAAAGGTGATTAGGCTGAGTAAATCAGGGCTGTCTATAATACCATTAACAATTTAAAAAATAAAATTACATTATGATGAGTTATGCATGGTTTTTCGTGTAACATACCCCAAGGATCCTTAGCCAGCACAGGCTTTCCGAAGAGTCCCGGCTCACTGGATCCCAGCTTGTTGGTGGCGCGGATCCTGAACTTGTAGGTCTTCTTGGCGATCAGATCGGTGACCTTGTAGAGTGTGAGCTGCCCGAAGGCAACCTCGCCCACATTGTCCCAACCGGCCTTCAGCGACATGTCCTGGCGCTCGATGATGTAGTTGAGGATCGGAGAACCACCATCGTCAAGAGACGGCTTCCAGGTAACGGTGCAAGAGTTCTGCATCACGTCAATGACGTCGATGTTCAGCGGAGGTGTCGGGACGTCTGTTGGAAAAGGCATCAGAGTATTAGATTATTAAATCCTATTCCATATCATTTTAGATTGTGCAATGCGTACAAGAGAAACTTTGATAATTGATTTTCAAGTGGTCCTACATATGAAAGTGTAACTAACTAACTAACTTCTGACAGATTAGAAAAATTGTTAATTAAGTTATTGAAAAGTAGTTTTTTCATTCATCTCTTAACTAACTAACTAACTAATCATCACGCCGTTTCTCCACAGGGGTAGGCAGAGAGGACGGACCGCCAAACAACTCGGTCTTGGCACACACTCCTTGCCTCATTCACATTCATACATACTATTATTCTGACTCTTGACATGGCCCGACTCAAGTATCTGATTCACTTGGTCGTGCCATGTCTTCCTCGGGCTTCCCGTCAGTTCCTATTTTTAAAATGACACTTAAATTCAAAGCAAATGTGAACAGATTCACTGAAACAGATTTCTCACAGGACCAACGCACAGACAAATGAAATTAGTATGGATGTTATCCATTCATTGTGCATATATACTACATCCATATTATTTGGCTTAATTCTGTATACTTTTAATTTTCTTGTATCAATAGAAATTTTAAAAAAAGCAATATTTCTGTTTGAATCAATTAAACGATAACATGATGTTTGAAAGAGAGAGGAGTTACAGTCACGCGAAGACTGATAATTGAAAATGGCAATGTGTAATTGATTTTGCAGGGATTTTTTAACGGTTTAAAGACAAGCTACCATTTGCATGACTACCTTTGTTTGTGATAAGTGTAAATAGTATTTAACTTACTCTGCATTGTCAGCGTGACATCCTTGATGTCTTCGCCCTGTCCGTTGCTCAACTTGATCTGGTACTGGCCGCTCTGGTCGCGACTCGGCTTCTTCACCTTGAAGATGATCTTATCCGTGTCCACCACAACTTCCACCTCCTTGATGGGCAGCGGCTTGCCGTCCTTCATGAGTTTGGCTTCCACGGGCGTCTGTCGGGTGCCGGTAACTGGGGAGATGGCGTTAAAATATGAATATATAAATATGTGACGAAGAAACTGGAATAGAATGGTTGTTTGGAGAATCTAATCTAAGTCAAGTATGTTCGCATCGGGAGTGATTCTATTAGAAAATTATCATCATTATTATTTGTGAAAGCGGAGACGGTACACGGATAGTTCCCGTGAGCACTCAGGCCATGCGGCCATTGTGCTATATCCCAATTAACCGCATTCATTTAAGTTAGTTTCCAGGTTCTGTAAGGCTCCTATTTTCCTGGATCCCCTGAAGGATAATGTTGCGGTGAGGATTTTCCCATCGGAAGTCCCTCTTTGTTTGGGTTACCTGAACGCCAAGAGGGAAGAGTTCACAAGGTGATCTCAGTTCTCCTATTAGGAAATAATTGAACTCTCTTCATATATAGAATCACTGGTCTTACTGCCAGAAAGATACAGCAATCTATATTGAATGTCGATAGGAATAGAGAAATGCCACGCGTTTCAGTGGCTCAGTGCTGATAGAGAAACAAGCGTGTAGCTTTTAAGTCCAACAGATGACGCTGTTTTAAAAAAAAAAGAAGTAAAAGATGAAAGAAGAATTTCCATCTCCGATTAAATTTTCTGTAGAAACCTATTTTCAACCTGATTGCAAAATTGTGTTTCCTCAGTACGTACCCTTGTAAGGCACCTCCATGATGAAAGGCCTGTCGCTAGGTCCAGCGAACTCATCTGGGCAGTCCAGCTCTGGTTTGGACTCTCCTTGCTTCACTGTCAGCTTGCAAGAGCTGCTCAGCTTGCCGGACTCGCACAGGATCTCTCCCTCATCATCCATCTCCAGTTTGTTGAAGATGAGCTGGTGCTTGCCTCCACCGAGGTTCTTGATCTCAACCCTGTTTGGTCAAAACAACATAACAGTGTGATTAGCTTATGTGACAGAAGCATTATTATTTTTGTTGATATGTAGACGGTGTTTTCGCACACTGAAATTGTGCGAAATTGTTATCCCTTTTTAAATTACACGATTTACTGGATCAACTACCATCTTCCAATGCTTAACGAGTGTTTATTATACCTTTCTGATGGAACAATGGGTTCTCCATTGAAGGACCAAACGGCCTCGGCTGTCTGATCTTGGAGTTCCACATCGAGGACGACCTTCTCCCTCTCGATGGCCTCGGTGTCCTTCAACTTCTTGTTGAAGCGGTTGGAGTCTGAAATCGAGCAATTACAGGAAATTAGTAAAAAAAAAAACAAGTAAAATCATCTCAAGATATAAAAGTGAGTATTATTTTAACATTTAAACAGGTCAACAGGTCAACACATCAATGGGTCAATAGGTGAAAAGGTTAACAGGCCAAAAGGTAAAAAGGTCAATAGGTCAACATGTTAACAGACCAATAGGTCAATGGGTCGATGTGTGAACTGTCAACAGGTCAATAGGAAAAATTCAAAGGTCGATAGGTTTTCAGGTCAACAAGTTAAAAGGTCAACTGGTCAACAAATCGAAACTCACAGTTGAGGACGAGCTCGCACTCGGTCTTGTCGGCGTTGGTCTCGCACTTGAACTGGCCGGCGTCTGTGACCTTGGAGTCCTTGATGATGAGCTTTCGCTTACGGCCTTCCTTCACGATGGTGATGCGTTTGTCGGGCTTTATCACCTCGCCGTTCTTGAACCTGCATGACAAACAATGGAGATTAGCAACAAACATAAACAACAATTATAATGTTTGTGTAGACATTTTTCTTATTATTCTGTTGACCTATCTTGAACTGATGGGCAGCATTTTGTAAAATCTCGAGTTGGAAGATTGAATCTACAAATTTAAGAAGTTTTGAGATACTGGTAAAAGTTGTAATAGACAAGAAAGAGGAAGGATGCGAAGAAGAATGAAGGAATGAAAAGCCAGATCTGTTCAAAAGATCTGATTCAGTTTTGATTGCAAGACCAAATTGGCCATGGAAGGTCAGATCATATTGACGAAATCTTCCACACTGTTAATTGTGTTTGTAGCCTTCTTTCTAATATGAATTATGTAAATGCAACAATCACTTTTTACAGACTGCTTGCAAAAAAGATTAAAAAATCAAATTGAACCATTTATTGGATAGTCAACACCTCTGCCATAGATCACCCTAAATGGTCCTTTACGTTTGGTGAGATTTGACGCCCTGGTTCAAGGAGTAAGCTTTAGCCGGGTCGGGTCTTGGAGGCAGATGCGCCTGCCCACCAGCTGCGTAGCAGGCCTGATTAAGAAAGGCCGGTTGAGGAAGACTTGGACCTCTTGGATCTCTCCTGTTGAACTCTCTCAACCCGTCGCCTCGCAACGCAGCGGATTCATACTTTCGTCACTTCTGCACTCACTGACCTCCAGATACATACCCACTCTCCCATTTTCCTTCCCAGAACTTCCTCTACCTTCTTTTCTTAAAATGGTAACCTATTTTCCTCGGGGCCTCCAGCACGGCGCTAACATAAAAAAAACTTTAATAAACGATTGTTCCATTGTTTGTAGCCTCTCGTCCGTGTTGGATAGTTTTCTTTTGTAATCTTAATAGCTAATGAGATTGAGCGATGTCCTTACCATTGAACGTCTCCTTCAGCATCGTCCAGCTCGCACGCAAGTGTGATGGTTTCCTTCTCGATGTGCTGCAAAGACTTGAGCACCTTGGTGAACTTGTACGGGTACTCTGGAAATAGACAACATTAATCAGTTTTATGTATTATGTGAAGCATTGCGTGGATCACTAGCCAACAATAAAAAGGAACTCACCGACAATGATAACTTTAGTGTCAGTTCTCTCAGTCTGCTTATCGATCCTGCAAGAGTATGCTCCGGCATCTTCCATCTTGGGAGACTTGATGATCAGCTTGCAGATGCCCGACAGATCCTTGGAGATGATGAACTGGTCTCCGTCATCCAGCTTTACGTCGCCCTTGTACCATGATACGGGGGCGATGCTGTTGCTGATGGTACATTCCAGGATGGTCTCGTGCTTGGTGTACCCATCTGTCTTCTTCAACAGGGGCTTGATGAAGGTGTAGGTCGGGTCGGCCTCTGGAATTGGGAATATGCAGTAGTTGGAGATTAGGTTCACTTAATCATTTTGGTTGGTTTCAGTTTTTCACAAGATAAATACACACTTGTCTTTCAACACATTCGCTAAAAAATAAATTTCCAGTATCTATCATAAATTGAATGAGAACTGAACTTGTCGTAAGTACCTACTTCATTTCATCGAAAAAAAATTGCTTAACTCCCTACAGGAAACTCCTGAGGAAAATATTTTTCCTTATGGCCTAAGTCAACTTTGGGCATGCAGTGTGGAGGAACGATGATGCGTGATGCATGCAGAGGCCGGCAAATCGTTCCACAGTCGAGCTGATGAACTCAAGAACGAGACGTTAAAACGACCCATTCTCATGTGACAAATATCAACTGTGTAAAAATGTTGTGCGCGCGTTTGGTGTGTTTCCGAAGGGATCAATGTTTCGGAAGGGATCAATTTTTCCGAAGGGATCTATTGGTGCCGAAGGGATCAATGACGCTAGTTGCTCAGAGCATCAAGTGGAATGACAAGAAATTGATACCAAAACTGATCTTTATCTTCAAGATGTTTTCAATGTAAATTTTTTTTATCTTCCTACTCAAAAAATTTGCAAACTAGCTTGTAAATTCTCTGAAGCCTTGGTCCCTATTTTATTCAATAGAGAGATTGTTTATCGTTTTCAATAGACGGATCAATTTCTAGTTAGATTATTTGTGTACCTATGTATGTATTATTGACCTCATTACAGAGGTGCTCTTGAGGGCTAACTACTGCAGTACAGGCCTCAGCGCGCAACAGATTTTGAAGTGTAACGTCATCAAGCCAGTGCCATCGAGCAACGACAGTTTGCAAATGATGACAATTGTTGTTGATACTCGTTGTTGCTGCTGATTTGTGTTGTTTTACCGCAAGCATATTAAATAAACAGAGTGATTAGACTATTTTAAATTGTGAAGCTTACATAGTGACAGCGCTGACTTTGTAATCAGGCCTATACTCTAGTCGGCCTTGGCTGATCTAACAATAAGGAAAAAAGAAAAAACTGGCTGAAATTTTTTCTTTAAATTCAAAAGGGTTTCGAAGGTAAATAGGTAAAAAAAAGCTTAGGATAATACCTTCAACGTTGAGGAAGGCAGTGCAGGTGACACCGCCAATCTCAATGGTGTATTTGCCAGTATCCTCGACCTTGGGGCCCATGATGATGAGCAGGTATGAGTCCTGCTCATTCTTGAACTTGTACTTGGACCCTGCAAACAGCTCCTGGAAAGTCCACAAAAAGATATTAATAATAAATAAAAAAATGTATTCAATTTTTATATCTAAAGAAAATCATAAAAACAATGTTGACTGACAAATAATACCCTAAACTCAATTTAAAAAAAGTATTAAAAAAATAATTGCATTTTTCCCAATTGTGCAAATTTAGAGTTGGACCAGTTTTTCCCTAGTGGCCATGTTTAAAATTTGAGGTCAGACCACTTTTTCGCTTGTGGCCGTGTTTAAAATTTGAAGTTAGACCACTTTTTCGCTTGTGGCCAGGTTTGAAATTTGAGGTCAGACCACTTTTGCTCTAGTGGCCGTGTTTAAAATTTTAGTTTAGACCACTTTAGCCTTAGCAGCCATGTTTAAAATTTGAGGTTAGATCACTTGCGATAATGGCCGTGTTTAAAATATGGTCTTTGATAACTTTTGCCATATTGGCATAATATTAAGATTAATGTTAGAAGTATAAAAGCAGTACATAAAAGCAGTTTATAAAAACTGTTAACCCTAACTACATTAACAGTCCAAAGAAAATATGACTACCTTGAAGTGCACTGCAATTTGCAGCGTGCAGAGTTGGGATTTAGAAGTCTGGAATGCATTTCATTAATGCATACATACATGATAATTTCAAAGTAAAAATTTGACATTGTAAAAGCTTGTTATCTATTTCAAATACAATTTTCAATATTATAATTGACTAGAAATTTATAAAATATTACATAAATATGGAAATACATACTATGAGAAATGGAAACTTACATCCTTCCTGCAGAACCACTTGGGCTTGCAGTTGGTCTTGCTGAAGTTGCAGTCGAACTTGACGGACTTGTCCTTGCCTTCCTTGGCAAACTGGTCAACCAGCGGCTTCAGGAAGGTCTCCGCCTTCTGCAACCATCACCAAGCCACACAAAGGTTAACCCACATACATTGATAATGCAACAAAACTCGTCATCGTGACGTACTGCGTTAGCGTTTGTTAGTCTGCAGCCAGCACTTAGAACATGGAATATTTGATTATATACTTTTTCTTTTAATTGTACGACAGACTAATCAATCATTTATAGTACAAGATTTCTTATATTAAACTTTTGGAAGAGATGTAAACAAACAAGAGTATTTAAATGTAATATCATTGATATTAGTGTAAGAGCTCACCCATAGATGGCACTAGATTAGTTTATTAGGTTACCCATAGATGGCGTTTTTCGCGTTTAAGGTGGGTACCTCAAGGTCGGTGTCCAGATTATTCCAACCGCTAGCTAATGATATCAGAGTCGATTTTCAATCTATCACTTTAATGTTCAGTGTTTTTTTGAACTGGAGGTTTTTTAAATTGGAGAATTTGTGAAAAAACCTGGTGATGCAATAATATATATTTATTTTTGTTCCTTATACTTGATCTTCATGGTTGTTACTATTTAAATTAAAATTACTGTATAATAATGACTAGCCATTTAATAAATAAAAATTCGAAATTTTAAAATTGGAAATTCATATGTCATACGGCATATATTCTGGTCTAGTAATGTGTAAAAATCACCTCAGAAATTCTAAAAAAAAGTACTATAGGATTCATATGTCTTATACTGATTTATAAATGTGGAAACTCTAACTATACAATTGTAAATGTTCTCCAAAATGCCCTGGAAATAATCTCAGACTTGTGATATCCCGAAAGAAACCATTCATCTGTTCTGAATGCAATTACTAATGTTATCCAAATTGACCCTGGTAATAAATTACATCTTTGCGATTCTTTCGTGGATAAAGAAACCATCCTATCACTTCGAATGCAATCAACAATGTTCTCAAAATTTGTTTTGACAGCATCGCCATTTCATTGTAAGAATATTATGTACTAAATACACAATTTGGCTGTCCTGAAACGGGATTCCTACCCAGTTGGACAGAGAAAGGTTCATTTTGTTTTGTATTGTTTGTAATTTATATATCCTCCTCTTATGATGCTATGCTGTGCTAGAATATCTGTTCTGCCGGTGGTAGATATCTTAAACAAGCCATAGTGACAACTTCTAACTGCTGAAGTTTGTTTGATTTCAATACAAATAAGGAAGCACTAAGCTTTTAAAAAAAAATTGTAGAATTCCGCTTAACAAATTATTGTAATAACACTTCGTTTCAATTTGGTTACAACAAGAAACAATTATTTACTTCGGGGAGATGGTAAAACATGCACAAAATAGGTTGTTGGGATCTTACTTTGGGTTAAATAATCTATGCGTATTTCCTAACCTTCAAATTGACCCGAAGAAAAACTTAAGAAATACATTGGCGAAACTGTCAAAACATTTTTTAACCATTTTGAACTTTGATTGGAAAAAAAGTAACTTTATTGCATCTTTTACCGTATCCCCCGATGTAAATAGTTGTGTCTTGTAATAATTAACTTAAAATGAAGTGTTATTTTAATAATGCGTAAAGTAAGCAAAATTGTTAATTTTTACCCTGGTTTTGATGGTATATAAATCGGTCTGGGAACTTTGTAAATGGGGATAAATAGAAACTGTACTTCACGACACACGTCACACAATATATAACCCATAAATAAACCAATCACATATAACCCCCTTTTTACAGAGTAGTTTATGTATTGGCATATCTGTACAGAACCGATGGAAGTGACTCCCCTTGAGGGTACTACATTCAGTTAACTAATTTACTAGCAGAATAACTTCAGCATTGCACTATGACCTCCAACACACGAAGAAAATTTGACTTACTACGTGTTGTTTAATGCTATCCTTGCTTTTCACCTTTGACTGTAATCCACCCATTGTGTTTTATAAAATTAAGATATTTGTTAAAAATGCGAAAAAATAAATATCTTATTCTGACAGCTAATTTTCAATAAATAATATTTGAACTTTTAAAAAACAATTCCATTTTCTTCATTAGAATAATCAAATATTCCATCCAAGTACTGGCAAAAGATTTTTTATTTGTTTATTGTTAGTTGTGTAGGTACCTCTCTCAAAATAATATGCATACAGTAATAATAATTATAAATTATCATCATTACAATAATTACAGATCGACAAACTAGATAGGCACACAAAGACAGATTTAAAAAACATTTAGTTTATTCTTTTACCTTTTTTGGTCGACTAAGATTGAGATTTATAAAACAAATTATTAAATAATTTTGAAAATAGTGTATAGTGTCCCATTTCACAAAATTATTTGTACAGGCAGGGGCGTCACTACTGTCAATAATGTGGTTACAAAATTCAATAGCACATAAATATATAATAAATATGTTTTAATTAAAATCCAACTAGAAGTTTTATGACCAGTTTTCAGACTAACCGTCCGATTTGACTCGTCCCAAATCAACGACTAGCGCAATTTTGATGTATTTACATTATAAGGGTCTCTCCGTTAATCGTCGATTAAAATTATCCAAAGGCTGACAGGCCGAAAGACAATAATCTCAAATTATTCAAAACTTTCAAAATGGCGCTGATCGTCGATTTGTGACAATGTCAACTGTAACGGTCTGTCACACAAAATGTCTGATAAATAAGCCTAGTTTTTGATTGAGTTAAAATAAGGCAGTCGTCCCAAGGGTAGGTAAGGAACACAGACATAGGAGGAATCAACAAAAAGCGAGTGCTGTAAAGATATAGGAATAGTTGCGCCGTGCAACATTTCCCTCGTCCTTACAGGGCGACTTGTGCAAAGTAATATGCATAAATCAACTATCAAATAATATGTTGCATGATCTTTGCGCACGGCAGATAAGCCAGCTTGTAGCTCAGAAAAATATCGGTATTGCAGATTTCTGTTTTTGCATTCACCGACTTTACACTGAATGTCATTATATTATTATCATCGTCAGGGGTAGGTACTATTGTAACAGGTAATTTAAAATATTAATAAAAATAGTAATTTGACAAGAGACTGAGAAGACGGCCGAATGACGCGTAAACATAACAAATAACTATGAATCAAGTCACCAAGTTACGACGAGTTTGTGGAATTTAAAAAATGATATTTTAAAATCATTTATAACTAAAAGAAATCTGTTTGGTAAAAATGATAATTAGAAGTTCGTGTTCATGTTTTTTTTAGATTTATTCCACCACAGCAGGCCCTGAAATAAATTATTTTCTTTCAGGGACTAAGGACGGGTTGTTTCGGAGAATCTGAACAATTCATCAAATTTCAACGTTCATTTTCAAGTTCTGTGAAAGACTTTTTCAAGTTCTGTTTTTATTTCAGTTTTGTCAAGCAACTAGCCTACAATGATATAAAAACAGAACTTGAATAAGTCTTTCACAGAACCCGAAAATGAACGTTGAAATTTGATGAATTGTTCAAATTTTCCGAAACAACCCGTCCTAAGTCATCCTTTGGAGTTGTGTGGATGGTCTTCTGCGAAGGTAAAAGATATGTGGAAATCTAGAGATCAAGTAATGTCCAGGAGTGATTGAAAACTGGCACCGCTAGCCGAATACGGGAAGCAGTGTTTGCAGGGCCCAATACAAACATATGGATCGGTAGACTCCCGATATACTGCACTCAGTTTTTGTCGAATGTTTACCGACCCGTGGACGACTGCCTAATCAAGTTGCATTTTCAAACATTTTGAGAGAGTTACCAAACGTTGCACAAATGATTAGTAAATAGTAATATTCGTTCACTTTTACATAAGTATTAAATAGTTTCAATTTGAAACTTATCGTGGTTACCTAGACATGCTACAGTGTATTATTTTCTATTATCTAATATTAAAAGTATTATAAGATCTATGGCAAAACCACGACATTTAAAATGATCCTTGATTGCAGCCATTCCTGATGAAATAAAACACCAAAAGATTAAGAGAATTCTGGAAAAGAAACATAGTCAGAAGTGCTTTTGAAAAAATAAATAAACACATTTTAAACACTGATATTGAATTTCTATACAGAGTTTTATTTTGAGAGTATAGTTTGAACTGAATAATAGCATTATATCTGATAACAAATTATTATAAGCAATAATTAGTCACCTGAAATGTCCATACAAATTGAAAATATCTCCCGAGTGAAAATAAATTAGCATATGTCCGTACTAGATATTTGCAATATCATTTGATTAAAAATGGAGTTATTCAGTTTGGTCAAGTATTTTACAGTTGTGCCTCAAAATACATTTGTTTTTGGACGAGTTTTAATTTATTTTGGAAGGTATAACACCAATAACATGCAATCATCGTCTCAAACTTAGAATTTTTCAATATCAATGTTTATAAAATTAGTTGAAGAACTGCCATCCCGAAAAGCTGAGCTGGAGTAACTAGTCGACGAGTTGTCGATGCAGTATACAAGTAATATGTATATAGAAGGAGAAATGCATTAATGGTGAACATCACAGATGATTTTTATTTGTACATTCCGAATGATGGTGCAAACAAACAAGAATTTAAAATGAAACATTGAAATTGATAATTGAAACAATTAGAGATGTGGCATGTCCAACTATGTCAGCCATCAAAGCAGCGCCAAAGGAAGTCATGCGGTTGGTGTGGTTCATGGCTCATCTTCCTTGTTTCTATTATATACGAATATTTAAATCACTTTATTTATTTTACTAATATTATGAGCGCTGTAACAGAATTTACTAAAACACTTCAAAATCTATTAGTTAATACAATTATAATAATCTATTGGTATAAATGTATTAATTACAATATGGTTAAGAAATAAAAGTGATTGCATATTTACATTACTCAAATTTAATCAAATCTGCATTTAAAAATATTCATATATATATCTGGTATTGTTTGCAAAGGTGAATATGAATACAAATAATTGAATAATTATTTTAGAACAGTTCTTAGGTAGTTTTGAAGTACATTCCAGAAGAATAAACGATTTTGAGTTCAAGAAATGCTAAAAAGTTGATATAATGAAGCCACATTCAACATATATATGATATATAAGTGTAATCGAAAGGAGATTTAAGTAATTGAAAGTCAGAACGATTGGAAGAAAGATCCAGAAGAATAATCGAAATGTGGAGATCGAGAAAAACAAAAAGTGTTTAAGGTCAAGGAGCGTTTCACATCTAAGTGTATAAGATATATTATATACATCTCGAGAGAGGAAGAAAAGAAATACGACCTTTGATGCATTGAAAATTCAAATCGAAGATTCAAAAGACAATTGTGATAAATATTTTTACTAAATTCATAAGATTTGTTAGCATTTTCGTCTTTTGATTCTTCCTGATAGACAAGATATGGTGTAGAAACGAATCTGAGATGTTTCTGAAAACAGTCAAGTGTATAAACGAAGACAGATACAATAATAATTGAAGAAGACGATGAGAGTGAATTAGGAAATGTTTTTTATAGTAAGAACTACAGAATGGAAAAATTGGAAAGATTCCAGAGAAATCAAGAGTAAGAAGACACTTCGAAGGGTTTCATGTGAAGCTATTAAAAAAATCGTTTCTTTAGATTTCTGGAAGTTTTAGCGATCAAACCAGCAACCAGTAACAATATCCTTCCATAAGAATCAGGCTTCATTCACCTTCTATTATAAAAATTCACAGCAAAGTCTGAGACCTCATTCATATGATATGTTGTTTTGTTATTAATGAAACCCTTCAAAAGTGCCAGTAAAAAACGATGCATTCAAATGCAAGAAGACACCGATGCTGAAATATGCAACAACCATCGAACAGAAGAGACAAAATCTTGTTGAAGGTTACGGCGACCAGAACACGATGCCAAGAGGCCCTTCAACCATTCCAATCGAACCTCGTCCTTCCTGAATGGATGAAGGGTAGGCCAGTCGGGGATCAGCTCGGCCAATGAAGGACGACGCTGACCTGAAGGTTTCTAAAACATGACACATTATGGTGGTGAATAAACGGCTTTTTCCTTATCTACATCCCGTTCAAGCAGCTCTACTGAAAGACCTTTAATTAATATGAAATATTCCTTGCTTGGTTAACTACAATGGCCTCTCGTTTTTGAAGTCCTATTTTCCAATTAGATTTTATTTCATATAGTAAAATATAAGATGATGATGTTATAATTTAAACAAAATTATTAAAAAACTGTCTTTTAATGCAAATTATTTAATAACTTTAATGAACCAATGTTGCCAATATTTTAAATAAACTTATTTTAATAAAGTTATAATGTCACAAATTTAATTTGCAATTATTGAAGAAGTGAAAATTTAATCTTAATTCGTATCTAAAATGACACTACTTTTTAATGATATATTTCAACTTTCAACACTAAATACAGAACTATAATAGGGAAAACTTGCATTTTATCTTTAACACAGTGAAGATAAAATAAATAAATTAACGATGACAATCGAATTACTTATATTTTTAGCGCAAGTTAAACAAAATCATGAAAACCATCAGAACCATTGAACTAGCCATTTGACAAAATGACGAAGTAGTCAGAAGAACTTACCGACCAAACACAACTGCCATACGCACGAGTCTAACGGCCACTGAGACGTTTACTCGTGACGGCTATTACACTCTCAGTAGACGCATTCAAAAGATACAGGTAGATTTGCATTTGATGCTCGTCATTTTGACGAACGTTAGTTATATGGGGTTAATTGCGATATGGTGCTAGTCCTACTAGAATCTAAGCTCTTTTTCAAGTTAGGTAGGATTCTTTATTAGTTGTTCAAGTGATTATCAGATTCCATTTAGATCCTTATGTCTTTCAGAATAAATTAAACAAAGTATACTTTATTTTAAACCACTCCATTATTTATTTCAACCATCGTCCTTGACGAGCTTCTATAGAACCCTTCCATCAGGATTAAAGTCAACTAACAGTAAATTTTAGACAACTTGTGTTTGCTGAGATTAATTTTCTGTACTGACAAAGCAAGGACTCTTTCGAAATGGCTCGATAGGAAACAAAGCTGACAATTTCTCCAAAGAGATAGACAGAAAATATATAATGCCACACAAATCTTAACTGCCTAAGATTCACACTCATACATTGTCTGACACATATACTTCTGTTATATATTAACATGGATGAAAATATCAACATCCAAAAAAACCTATCAGTCGAAACAAATGTTTAGAACATACATTTTAAAGGAAGGGAGTTTGTTTTTGTAAAAGGAAAAAAAGGATTTGGTTTTCATTTTACGTCCAAAATGGGATTGCATTTGTTTACATACATTTAAAAAATTAAGATTTTGATTACTGATAAAATTTTACATTAAGCTTTTAGAAAAATATTTCTTTGCATGCAATTTCATTTTAACCCAATTTTGGACATACAGTATCATTCTAGTTTAACTTGTTGGTTTCTTGTTATTCGGTGCAATTTCTAATTTTATATTCCTTCAAACAAAAGCTAATACTTCTGCCAGTTGTTAGACAACTAAATAAAACTAATATTTATACCTGAATATTTTACATAAATAACATTTATGAAGATATGTGATACATGATATATGATATATGATGCATGGGTGAAAATGAACGAACTCAGATTGTGAAAAATGATGTTTTCAATACAATGTGAGGCCTCTCGATGAATAGTATAACTGAATAATTACATTAACACGGCATTTTTTTATGATCGTAAGAAAAATGATATCTTTGTTATGTTTAAGTAAAAAGTTTTTATTTTATTTTATGAGAGAACTAACTGACGTGTAACCGGCGTTCATCCTTAAGATAGACCGATACCACAATTAACTTTTTTGTAGACCTCTTTAAGATGTACAATTCCGTAGTACATTATTTTGATGTATCTCATAAGGTTTAGCCAGCGTTAGCAATGTAAGCGTCCGAAAATATTTTTTTCCACTTGATAAATTCTCTAAATGATAGTGAAAATCTTATCAAATTCCGTTACATAGTTGAGAAGCACTAAGCGCACAAACAGACAGACGCGGATAGTGACTTAAATACTATTTAGACATGTGCAGTTCACGATCAAATGGTAATTTATTATCATTTACGATCATAAATTACGACGATCAAAGATAATTACGTTCTTTTGCGAATGATTTTTTTGCTTACGATCAAAACGTCGGCGTCGGTAGACATTAGTAAATAAGTTTACAAGTTAATTGGTTTGACAAAATTTTAGATATTTTAACTTCTTTAAATCTAAGAGAATGGAAAAAGTGTTGCCTTCAAGTTCAGCAATTGCCATTTATTGATTTTATATTGCTGAAAGAATTCCTTAGTCATTTTTAATTTTGAAATCTTGAACCTTCTTGTTGGAATTACATTAAAATATGGCTTTTTAATGGATTCTAGCACTTATTTAACTTTCTTTCTCTTTTACAGGGTTTTCCAATAAGAGGTGTTATTTTGATATTCAATCGTAAATGATCAATGGTTTGTTGCTTGTGTGGCACGTAGCGCCGTCTTGTTAAAAGTAAACGTTGTCCAGATCAATACCATCCAATTCTGGCCATAAAAAAATCATTAATCATCTCTCGATAGCGCAATCCATTCACTGTAACTGTTGCTCCAGCCTCATTTTCGAAAAAGTAAGGTCCAATGACTCCGCCTCACAATAAACCGCACCAAACAGTCACACGTTGAGGATATAGAGGCTTTTCAACAATAACTCTCGGGTTTTCCGAGCCCCAGATGCGACAATTTTTCTTGTTGACGAAGACAGGTGGAAATGGGCCTCATCACTCAAGATGATTTGCATTTGATTCACTCAAGTGAATTTTAATAATTTCAATGCGTTGTTGAAGCGTGTATCGTTCCATTTTTATTAATGGCGTAATTTCTACTTGTCAAATGTCAAAAAATGACAGCTTCAAAAGTAACATCTACCGAAATGGCGGGCTATCCAAAATAACACATCTTATTGGAAAACCCTGTATATTTATGACAGGACCTCTTTCACCCCCATGTAGACGCTAATTGTTCCTTCAGTGAGTTTAATTCGAATCTATTACGGAAGTTTGTGCAGTTATGACCACGTAGTGTCCCTCGAATCCATAATATCGATCGAAAAGACCAAAAGTAAGTCAGAATCTTTTCCAATTCTAACTGTTAACCACGGCTACCCTAATAGTCTATCAAACATTGATTACAGTCCACAATAAAACCACACACTGATTCGTATTCAATATTGCAACTACACCCCATAACGAGCATTTTCAGATCAGTCAGTCATAAGTTTTGAAAAAGTGGAAGAATGATATAATTTTTTTTAATTCTTTGATTGGTAACAATTGTTCGCTTTTACAAATGACGAGAAAACAGCGAAGGATGAGGCAAATACCATTTATTACTTATGTTCTTATGTAATAGGCTTGACCATGAATTCAGAAGGAATTTCTTCATTTATAACAAGATGAGCGAGATGAAAATGAAAGGATATGTGAATCATGCTGCATAGGCTTATCATACAAAAGCTAGCAAATTACTAACAAAGCTATAATACCTAAAAACACTTTAAAACTGAGATTTTTACAGCCATATATTTTTATATCGGAGGAAAACAGTAATGGAAATTTTTCCTTCTCGAATATTAGCCAACGAATGCCAGTCATTTGAAAATACGAGCAATCAGTAGAAAATAATTCCAAAATGCAAGTGATTTTTTTGGTAGAATGGTCGATTTATTTAACAGTGTTAGATGTGTTATGGGTTTTTAAAAGACAATTTAGAGATATAAATGTATTAAAGAATTTAAAATCGTGAGTTCATCAAGTTTGACCTTTTAATTGAAAAAAAATGTCGTAATGAGAAATAATAAAAACATCGTTTCAACCACATTTATTGTTTTAGATACAACCAACATGCTTCGTGAGAAATGCTTACCTCATCAGGGTTTACTTAAGCCCACGCATGTTCAATTTTTACCGATTAACAAGTTTAAATCTTTATGTTTTTAAGTTCCAAAAATAATGTGTTTACATTTGTTATACCAAAACGTTAATTATATGAAATTCCCTCGATAGAAAAAATCGCAAAGTAAGCTCTGAAAATTATTGAAAACACGTTTTGTTCTGTTATTTAATATGTTATAGACATGAGAAAATTCACAGTATATCTATAAGTGCAACTAAAGCATTTTTCGAGATATTTATGCTCTATTTCAAACGAATCGTGTTTTATTAAATATTTTCACCATTTTCGCATAATTTTTATCGTTTTTTAATGTGCGTTCAACCCATCTTTGAACGCTTACTACGGGGCCATAAGAGGAAGCTACAAGCCAAAAATTTGTACATTCTTGGTATACCTTATATTGTAGGTAATAGGCATTAAAATCGCTTGACAAACGGAGTTTAAAAACGTTCGATTTCAAGCACAAAACTTGAATTTACTTATTTTGTAAATAATTTTATAAGAAAGCAAAAAAGTTAATCAAGTGAAACTGTCACAGATAATCTTAGCTATAATACTGTATTTTTTAAAGTTGTTTCCTTTATGCGTTCATACATTTCTATTGAAAAAAAATTTTTTTTATTAGTTTACATTTATATTTTTTATTGAGTAATTTATTATTTTATTTGTATTCTACTCAAACGAAACGATAGGAAAACTTTCAATTTATCTAAAGCGTATTTTTTGTATTCATAATGTGCATCAATTCGTTATAAAGATTAATCAAAATAGTTTAAAGATTAAACAATTAAAAGTGGTTGAAACGAAGTGTTATTATTTTTATTAAAGTGGTCAAAGTGTCAATTCATTTTTCTTTGATGCATTTGCCTCCAACGTCTTATTTTCCTTTTTTTATTTATTTGTGTTAATGTGTGAGTGTTTTTTTGATGATTTGCGGCAAACCGTCCATAAGCTTCCGTAAAAATATTTAAATTTGTATTTTTATTGATTAATCTTTATTTTATTTTTGCTACTAGAAAGGGCACTTAGTTTTGACTGTAAGAAGCTAAATAAATTAATTTGCATAGGTAAATATTTAAAAATAAACACGAGTTTTTAATAAGTTGTTACAACAGAAATAATTTTTTTCTGTATTTGTTTATTGGAGGTACTTTTCTATAACTTTTAAAAGTTATACCCATCAATGTAATATATCATTTAAGATTTTACTAACAAGACACAGAAAAAAAAGATTACGGTCTCAACTGGAAATCGAACCCAGGATCTCTGTCTTACTTTTAAAGATGTTGTCTCGGATATTTACACAATTTTTGAAATTTTCACAATATTTGAAATTTTCACAATATTTGAAATTTTCAGAATATTTGAAATTTTCACAATATTTAAAATTTTTAGAATATTTAAAATTTTCAAATATTTTTAAATTTACAACTTTTTTGAAATTTTGAAATTTTTTGAATTTTTTTTGAAAATTTCAAATTTCAAATTTTTTGAAATTTTCAAAATTTTCAAAATTTTCAAATTTTTGAAATTTCAAATTTTTTGAAATTTTCATATTTTTTAAATATTTTTTTAAATATTTTTTTAAATTTTTTGCCTTTTTGATATTTTCATAACTTTTTAAATATTCAGAATTAGAGATTCAAGACAAATTTCGAAACTTTTAATAACATTTGACACTATGGGGTATTTTATGACTACAGCGAGAAAGAAAAACTATAATCGAAATCGATCTAAACTTTACTTATAAAGACAGATCTTGGGTTCGTATCCCAGTTGAGAAAAGAAGTTTTTTAACAGTCTTATTTTGTTTCATGTTTTGCTTAGATTTGTTAGTATTATCTTCTTAAGTAATATTATCTTTAGATATTTGATAATCAGTTATAATATTATGTGTGTAATTAATTTAACTTAAGTGCCCTTTCTTAATGCATTCATTTTGTCATTCATGTATTATAGATTTAGTTTATCATTGTTAATTATTGATTTCATCAATTCTTTTTTAGTTTTTAGCCATTGCCTTATTTAAACCCTGTACTCTCAACAAAGCACAAAAACTGACAAAAATACGATAGTATTTATAGCTTTAAAAGTAGTTGTTTTATTACGCATTTTGGCTTTTTGGTATTTTGTAGATTGTTGAGAATTATTCTGGGCAGCGTAACTCTTCATTTTATTTAAAATCGAACCTTTATCTTGACCGTTTCCATCAACCTTGGCCAGTCGGGAATTAACTCTTCTAAAGATTTTCGTCTTCTGATGTCAAAAACATCCTAAAATGATCACACGTCTTAGAAATCCCCGGAAAATAAAGGACACACAAGTAATACAATACAAATACAGTACTAGGGAGAGAACACGAAAAATTATTACAATTTCCATCGGAGCTTAATAAGTTTTTCAGGAAATTCAGAACTGTTGAAAATTTGTGACTCTTTCAAAATTTTCAACAATTTTCAAAATCTTCAAATTTTCAAAAAATTTCAAAATTTTTGAAAAATTTCAAAAATTTCAATATATTCCAAAAATTTCAATAATTTCAAAAATTCATATTTTCAACGAAAACATAAATTTTTATTTATTTTTCGGAATAACTTTATTGAGTAAAACCTCAAATTGTAATATTTAAATATTGAAGACAATATTAGTGATTTCTAAACGAAAATCTGAAACAAAAAAATCAGAAAAGGAAACGGTCACATCTGGGACTCGAACCCAGGACCCTTGTCTTTCCGGGACAGTGCTCTACCAACTGAGCTAATGGGACCCTATTCCCCTCGGTCACTTTTAACTGTATCATACTTCGAATAAGAACTACTAACATTGTCTTCATTTTTTCATTAAAACTTTTTGAATATTTTGGTAACTTATAAATTTCGAAACATTTAATTACACTTGTGGGGTATTTTATGACTACAGCGAGAAAAAAAAACTATGATCTTACAATACACTATTTTAATACGAACCTCCGATGAAAATTGTTAAATTGCTGGTTGATTTCGCATATTCAAAATAAATACTTTATTTTTTAAAACAAAGGAGACTAAAAATCGGAAATACTTAAATAAAAAAATAATGTTTATTGCATTTTGATTGTTTTGAAGATCAACTACCTTTACTTTGATATTAAAAAATGGTGACCCCTTGTCATAATTTTGGTTGTCTTTGAGTGATTATACTTCGTTAGTAAAAGCAATATCCGAATTAAATAAAAATGTCGATTGAATACAGAAAATTTAGAAAAAAATTGATGTTTTTTTTCAACATGGTAAATAGTTAGAAATAAATATATGTACATAAATCATATAATATGTATATTCAAAGAATTTTAGAAAAATATATCCACGGGAACACTTAAGCAATTAAAATTAAATCCAATAAATGAAAATAAGCTTTGCAACAACAAAATCACACATTTTTTATAGCTTACCTTTTTTAAAATTTTTCATAAATATGGCAGAAGTAATTCGTAATTTTTAGATTCATTGTCATTATGATCGTAGAACGCAGAGTTTGTTTGAAGGAATATAAAAACGATAATGATTGTTTTATATTGTTTAATAGTGGTAGTGTTTATTTGAATAGGCGAATTCAACCGGGAACCTTTATTTAAGATTTTATTTAAATATTTATTTATTTTTCATTAATGGATTCTTTTTATCAGAGTGTTTTTTTTATTTGGGCTGTAACTCTAATTGTGTAAACTTGAAATAAAATATTAATTTCGAGATAATTAATCCATAGTTGAAAAATAATATAATTTTTTTAAAGGTATATTAATTTACTTTTCTGGAAATGAATATTTTTTTAAATGTTAACCATTTGTAAAATTTAAAAAATGCTTACAAGAAGTAATAAATTGTAACGTAAAATAAGTTTTAAATATTTCTGTGTTCATAATTTCGATGTTTAAGCATTTTTAATTATTTTAGAAATCGGAAAAATGAAAGAAATACGTTTTTTTCCCGCCTCTTTTCCACATTTTAGAGGATTTTCCAATAATTTTAATTTTCATAATATATATAATAATATTTTCCGTATTTTTGTCACATATTTCTTTCATGATAAATTAAAAATTTTATACAGCCCTTAATTGATCATGGTCGAACGCTTAAGGAAGCTACAAGCCAAAAAATTGTATATTCTTGGTATACCTTATATTGTAGGTAATAGGCATTAAAATCGCTTAACAAATGGAGTCTAGAAACGTTCGATTTCAAGCACAAAACTGGTTTTTATTTATTTTGTAAATAATTTTATAAGAAAGCAAAAAAGTAATCAAATGAAACTGTCACAGATAATCTCAGCTTTGATACTGTATTTTTAAAAGTTGTTTCCTTCTCGCGTTCATAATCATTTCAATAATATTGAAATAATATTATTTTTAGTAGTTTACATTTATATTTTTTATTGAGTAATTAATTTTTTTATTTGCATTCTACTCAAGTGAAACGATAGGAAAACTTTTGATTTATCTAAAGCATATTTTTTGGTATTCATAATGTACACCAATTAGTTATAAAGATAGTGATAAAATAGTGATTTAGCATTATGCTTCGCCTTAACTTTAAATAAAACTTGTAGTTTGTCAAGTGTATTAAAATATTAGAGCATTGACTAATAATAAGGTCTAAAAAAATATAAAAGTTTTTCCATTACTAATTCTTTTAATGATCAATTCAGGAATGAAAACAAATTTCTTTAAAAAAAAATTTAATTGTGTTTAGAAATTCAAGGAATGTTAGCGAAGAGAATGAAGTTTCTTATGCAGATGGAATGAAAATAATTCATTCGTTATTCTTTTCGAATGACATTTTTCAATAATAATTTTTAAAATATGATTGTGTAACAAAATATTTAGATATGAATGAGTAGGTAAAGATGGCGGGTGTTGTTAAGGATATTTTGGATATTATATTTACAAGTAATTTGAGCCATGCATAAAAAACTATTTTTTTGTTTGAGTTTGTAATTTAACCTGCCCGAACCCAAGCGGAAAACATTCTCAGTATCGCCCCGGTTTAAGACCGCCATTTAGAATTGAAAAATTGCTTGAAATAGGTTTATCCATGTTTTGTAACAAGATTTAAATAGCCACTTGGCTTCCTCTTTTCTTTCTCCTATCTTTTGCCACTCCCACGCCCTTCAGAAATCCTTCATCCCCAATCGGGGATTCCATAGTCTCACTGAATCCGGACATTTGAGAATCTCGTGCAGTGTTTACACATTAATGATTTTTTTATCTTAATCTTGTATTGAAATAATCATAGTTAATATATTTCTTTAATTTTCTTTGAAACCTTCCAAAGAAAAATCTTTTATATTTATTATACGAGTATATCTTCTATTTATATAAATAAGAGTGTCTGTGGCGGGCGACAGCGTGGCGGACACCGGACAGGCGACATAGATTTGATTTTTTATACAAATCTACAGTTTTTTTTCCCAGATTAATGAAATTTTGCACGCTTGATCATCAAAACAAGATGAAAGTCACAGTACATGTCTGATTTGAAAAAAAAACCCTCCGCAAGGCCCGGACAACGCCGGGGACTTCAACTGTTATACTTATTACTTAAAGAAGGTTGGGTTTGTTTATACAAATCTATAGTTTCATTCCAAGAATGATGAAATTTTGCAAACTTGACCTTCAAAACGAGAGAAAGGTAAATGTCTGAAAAATCACTCCCTTCCTCTTTCCCCACCCTAAAGCAGAATTTTGATGCTTGATGAAACTTTGCACACTTGACGTTCAAAATAAGAGAAAAATGACTCTCTAGATTTTCTGATTTCGAAAAACTCCGCGTAAAGCTTGATCAATGCCGGGGACTCAAAAACACACCTATTTTTTCCAGTGTTCTCAATAAATAATTCTCTCAGACGACACTATGAGAATATTGGGTTGGTATTTATTATGCTTGACTCAAATTACACGTTGGGAATGTATTTTTTTGTTTATTATTTAGTTGAATTGTCCCTTGTCGAACCTTCATCCATCGCCAGTGCTCCTCAAACTTGTCGTCAGCAGGCACGTGGCACACCTCTTTGCCTTCAAATATTATCACTATATCTTCGTGCTCTGCGTCACGATACCAGCCCACATCATCTGGGCCGAACTACAATTTACAATTCGTGGTAATACTGTATATTATATAGGGGAAAACAACAAATAATCATTTATGTCTATTGCTAAACCGAGGTTACTCCAGCATAATCAAGCTAAAATTGCTCGGAAATCCAGTGTTATTGTAGTATCATCGTATCGTGTAGTAGCACACAGCATTATTAATATGTAATCGTTATAGAATTTTACTTTGCAGCTTGCCATAATTGTGGATTTAGTTGCAATAACAACTTAAATGTGCACAATTTTTTTTGCTCTCATCGTCTTTTTGGTATTTCTAATGCCTTTTCTATCTGCTGTGTAAATATCACTTCTATATGTTTTACATAGACTGAGCTATGTGCAAAAGTTTGAACAGTAGTTACGAAGTGAATATTTCAAAGAACTTTGAACGCTCTTAACACTTTGAAGTTGTTATTGAATCTAATTCCTCAATTACAATATAAACACGTAAATGTGCTTTAAACCGCTTAATTTAAAGACCTCCTTACCAGTTTTAGAAGTGCTCTTTCTTCGTCAGGAGAATTTTAAAACTAACATACGATAGAAAACACTAACAGACATATTTATAAATATCTAGGTGTTGTACCCCTCCCGTTTTGTTCACCTCCCATTCCAACACTTATACGCATATCTTTCAGTATTATATTTATATTTAAGTTAGTTATAATATTCTCCTGATGACGGAATCACGAATCTGATACTGGTAGAGATTTGTTAAAATTGAGTGGTTTAAAACAATTATGTGTTTGTAATTATATGCTTTTTATATATTTTTTCTCGGAAATTCATAAATTATATAATGTAAATATTCTCAGTCAGATTTTAAAGGTAACTGGAACACAATATCACATTAATACCAGAGGTTATTGCAATGTAAAGTTGTTTGTAAATGTTACTCTGAAAATCGGATCATTTAAATATTATGTAATATAATATAATATATATGTATTACTTAGAAATCCAATGGAAATATTATTACTAAGAAATCCAATGAAAATATTATTGCTAACAAATCCAATCGAAATATTATTACTAAGAAATCCAATGGAAATATTATTACTAAGAAATCCATATGAAACATTTGTAAAAAAATGTAGAAAGTACTTACTTACGTAAATCCTTTTCATCCTTTGGGAATGCTAAATTAATTAAAAGCTAACATAAAAAAGGAATAAAATTAAAAACTATAACAACACATTAAATTTTAAATATTAAACTTAAATCTACAGAATCAATTCATATGAGTCAAAATCAAGATAAAAGAAAATCGTTTGCAATAACAACAATAACAAAAAAACTTGGATTTTTCTTCTTTGCATTAAAAATATGGTATTTGATCAAAATCAAGTAAAATCCAAAGACTTTTGTTTTTGAGCATTGTTGAATTTGTTAAAGGTAGTAGTTTGAGGTTGACACGAACCTTTTCGACTTTCTTGAGGGCTGGAAGAGGCTTCTCAGTCTCCTTAAGGTCTCCCCAGTCAGGATCTCCTTTGCCATCTCCCCACTTGGCGTACTTCCTCTTTTTCAGCATGGCACGGAAGTCCATACCCGAGGAGTCTGGAATCAAGCAACGTAGTCTTAGTAAAGTTATACAGAACAGTTCACAGATATCCCATGGTATGATCGGGTCCAAAGCCAGTATAGATCCTCAGGCAGTGATTCCTGTGCGAAAAGCTTGGATACAACATCTCAACGCAATAATTACTAGCCTAAAACACAAATATAAATTGAAAAATCTTTCTAGAAAGAATAATAAATACGACTCCACCTAGTAAATAATTACTGAATTATTTGGCGGTTTAAAATGAACACAGTGGTTCCGTCCACCTGACCGTCAATCAGAAGGTGCGGGTTCAATTCCAGTTGGCGGTATTTATTTTTTCTCGGAATATTTTTCAATTTATATTTGTGTTTCAGGTTAATTTGCTTTTAGATTTGCATAAAACTATGTCATAATTTATCCTTGAGCCCTCGAGAGTGAGAACCCTCGTCCTTTATGTTATGTTAAGGTAATATTATGCTGTACTAAGGCATCTCGTTTAATGATTAGGGAATCTAGTAGTAGAAGGAAAAGTTAAGGAAAAATGAAGAGAATTGAAGGGAAAATTAAGAAACAGTGAAGGGTAAGTGATGGATAAATTATGGTAAAGTGAAAGGGAAGAGAAGAAAAAGTGAAGGAAAAGTGAAAGGACAGTGAGCTGAAGATGGTGCCATACAAGGGCAGTTCAACCAATGTATATGAATCGTTGGTATTAATTTCGATATCTCTCGCGTGTCTCTAGTGAAGAGAAATTCCGAGAACGGAAGTTAAGGAAAAATGAAGGGAATATTAAGAATTGAAAGGAAAGCGAGGGAAAGTTAAGAAGGGTGAAGGGAAAATAAAGGGAAAGTGAAGTGTTGCAGAGGGTGATGGAGCCATAGAGGGGAATTTTGATGAATTATTATAAGTGGTTGGTATTAATTTCGATAGTTCTCTTATGATTCTTATCAAGGGAGTATCTCCAGTGAAAAGAAAGCCCATGAAGGGAAAGGAAGTTAAAAAAAAGTGAAGGGAAAATAAACAAAAAGTGGAGGGAAAGTGAAATAAAAGTGAATGGAGAGTTGTAGAGGATGATGATGCTGTATATGGGCAGTTCAACTAATGATTATGAAATATTGGAACGAATTAGGATGGTTTTTTTTAATGCCTGTAGCCTCTACCAAAGGGATTGTCGATTGCTGAACTCACCGGAGACGTAGAAGGTCATCTCCGCGCTATCCTCGCCGTGACAGTTGCTAACGACGATCTTGTATTTGCCCTCATCAGCGGGCTTGACCTTGCGGATACATAGGGTGATGGTTCCGTACTCGCCGTCTGTCAAGAACTTGAAACGGCCGCCCTCAATGATCTCCGCCACATTGCGGTAGAACTTGAAGGTCGGTGCGGGGTTGCCCTCCACCTGGACGGTGAGGTAACCCACTTGGTCTGAAAACAAAACATATAGCATGAATATTCGTTGTCAGAAAACCGCAGTGTTAGATGATGAACACAAGTTTCTATGGAGTCAATCAAACATTTTCATCCTATCAGCATAGAATATTTTGAGTTTGGGTCCGTACATGTCTACATGGCGTCTCTCGTCTATTTCAATGCCTGGGTCAGAAATTAATCCAATGCTTTAAGATAACAGTGTATACATTTAGATACATTTGAAAATATAAGTAAGAGTCAATAAGATATATGTATGTAATGTTTCAATATTTGAAAATAGAAGTAACAGTCAAGAAGGTATATTTATGTAATGCTTCAACATTTGAAAAAAGAAGCAACAGTCGATAGGATATATGTATGTAATGCTTCAATATTTGAAAATAGAAGTAACAGTCGAGAGGATATATGTATGTAATGCTTCAACATTTGAAAATAGAAGTAACAGTCAAGAGGATAATGTATGTAAGTAATGCTTCAATATTTTAAACAGTAGTAACAGTGAATGAGACATATGTATGTAATGCTTCAGCATTTGAAAATAGAAGAACACTCGAGAGGCTAGATGTATGTAACGCTTCAATATTTGAAAAACGAAGTAACAGTCGAGAGGATATATGTAGTTAATGCTTCGACATTTGAAAATAGAAGTAACAGTCAATAGGATATATGTATGTAATGCTTCGACATTTGAAAATAGAAGTAACAGTCAATAGGATGTATGTATGTAATGGTTTAACATTTGAAAACAACAACATTTTTAAACGCTTCAATATCTAAGGAACATTCATTAGTTTACATATTTCTAATGCTTCCATGCTTCCAATATTATCGCGAACGGAATATTCTATTATCATTTTTTTTAATATTGACGCAAGAAGCAATGAGTTGTTTTATTTGAAGTTAGAAGCATTCTTTAAGAGACACTTACCCTCAACAGCCGAGTAGCTCTCCTGGACATCTACGATGACAGGAGGTCCACCATCGCCATGAGCTTGAAGCGGCACGGAAGGCTGGTTGATCCTATCCTCCATCTCTGCCAGAGAAGGACGACGGATCTCCGTGGAAGGACGGCGACGCTACACGTGGCAGAAAAAGAGGTCAGGGAAAGAAGGACATGTTTGCATGGGCTCAAATAAGCAAAAAAGATAGAAGAAAAAAAATGGACAGACAAATTTATAAAATTATTTTAATAATTACTATTTTGACCAAATTTTAAGGTTTCAATACAAAAATCTAAACCTAACGTTTACTTTATGAAAAACTGTTTTCATATTTTCAAAATTTAATGTTAAGTTTTATAGTTTAACTTAGGCTTTTGGGTATATTTTCAGATAACACACAAAATATAAGTACCCACCACAAACAGAAAAATTATCTTGAATTTATTTCATATTCCAATGGAGAAATTTAAGATTAAAGTTTTATCTCGTTTTTAATAATACTTACAATAAAAGAAGTTAAATATGTAGGTAGGTACTTATTGAAAACGAATTTAATTTAAAGACGTTACAGTTCTGTCTCTAATAAAAATAGAAGAAGAAAATTCAGAGATGAAGCAGAGAAAAAAATAAGCAAAATCATTGTATGAACATAACCATGTAAAAACGTTATAGTTAATAATTAATTATTATTTATTAAAATTGCTTTTGAAATGTTCTTTCAGTATCATTTATCATTATAGGTGCAAATTAGGATAACTACTTAAATGATATTGAACAAAAAAGTCAAGCAATTTTATAAAGATAACGAATATTACATATTTTTAAGCATTTCTAAAAGGAAATGAGAAAAAAGCTTAAATAAAATTAAAAAATTTGCAAAATAGAGCAAATAATTTTTCCAAAATATATATTTTTAATAAAAAATTTACTTACCCCCTTGCTAGTGCCAGGTTTTAGTGGAACCTTGGCCTGTTTAGACATTTTTCAACTAATTGATTTTATTAAGTTTCAGCAAATATCTCTCATTTAAAAACAATCCACTTAAATAATTCAATCAACGAAAATACAGCAGAAGTTTAAAAATCTTCATTTCAGTCGATAATCCACAAAATATAACATTAATACACTTTATTATAAATGAGCGAACGACTTAATTACTCAAAACACATGTAAAAAAATTATGATCGTGTCGTGTTTAAAAAAATATCGAAATACCTAAAAAGTATTTAGGTGGGATTATTATTATTATCAAACTTTTGTTTAAAGTCGTCGAAATTCACTACAAAAACACATGATTTTATGAAAGCTCTTTCGAATATATTTCACTCAGTTTCGCTTTTTTCATTTCGTTTAGTTATAGAGCTTTTTTCGTGTCAGCGGTCGAGTATAATAATTTTCTTCGGCGCGACGTCCAAAGAATTAATAAACTAGCGAACATAGTTGAAGCGCATCTTTGATTTTGTAACAATCTGACAGCGACTAGCTACCTTTCGTGGTTCTCAAACTGTTGAATTACGAAATCAATTAAACAATAACTTAGCCCAAACGGAGAGACAGATTTTTTTTTTACATTTCATCTCTCTTGTTCTCTGACCTGTTACAATTTTCGGAATAACTTTATATAAATAGAAATGATTAAACTTCAACAAAATTAACATAAAACTCCATTTTTATTATTTTTGTATTTTGAATAGATCGCTAAGAACAACTTTCAAATTCAAAAACGAATAAAAATAAGAAAAAAGGTGTATTTTTCTGTTGATCTTAATTAATTTATTTGCGAGCCGCGTTTTGAGAGACAGCGGTCGCAGGTGCACCGAGTGACATCTGTGAACACACGCGCGAATTAATTACTCGAGTCCATCTGTCAGTCGTGATTTGGGCGCGAGAATGGCGCGCGTTATTTTAGGGCCAGACTGCTTTTAATTAATGAGAAGGATTAAGGTGAGCGCCCACGGCAAACGAATAACCAACTGACCAACCAACCAAGCAATCGACCAATCGGCGCAGAGCTGAACTATTGACAAACCTAATAGAACAATTTTATTACTAAAAATTAAACATTAAATGAATTATTATTCATTTAATGTTTACAATTCATGAATTTGTTCTGGAAAAACTGAAAAGAAGTATTATTTTTCTTTCTAACTTCGAAAAAATTACGTGTTTCTGCAAATTAAAAAAAAAAAATTAAAATGGACCCCCGGTCATATATGACCCTGAATGGCTGGAGGGGTTAAATCTGTCAAAATCTAAAATCTATTGCTTTTAATGTAACATTATATTACTGCAACTCATAAACTTACGAATACCTACTATAACAACACGACAAAATACACTATTCCACTGCAACACACATAAGTGCAATTACATTGCGAACTCCCCAATACAACGGTTTCACACTATGGGAAACCAATACTTAGGTGATGTCCATATATTTAATATTAACTTTGCGAATTTTGTGTATTACGTAAAAGACTTATTTCAACACTATTCCTAAATGGAAGCTGTATTTTTGTAAACCAGTCAAATCGCTGTATTTTTTAATTTATGTTCTTGTTATTTTTAATTTTGTTTGTTATTTATCAATTTATTCTTTCTTTTTTTTCAAAACTGTCATTAAAATTGTACCACCTACATGTAAAAGCCCTCTGGTCGTTAAATAAATAAATAAACATCAAATTTAAAACTGTGAACACGACATACCCCGATTGGGGATGCCATAGTCTCACTGGCGCCAGACGGTCGGAAGCTTTTGCTCTTAACCGGTATATCATAAAATATAATATTTAATAATACTTGTGATTGATTGAATGTGTACGTGCTGAGCCAGCAATTAATCCAGGCCTGCTGAATATGTCGAGTGCGAATGTCAGATATTATTAATATGAACGGGGTTCCCAGGTAACCAAACAATTTCTATTTTAATTCCCTGTAGCTAAACTGCGAATATGATTTGACTCTAGATCAAATATATGACAGGAACTAATTACACTATCAATGCGGTGAGCATTTACGAAACTAGCTCGAGATTTTACCTTTGTAACTATGTTATATTTTTAATCCTTGGTCAAAAACTGATATCTTCAAAAATATAATAATTAAATTTGAAACCATCAAGCATGTAATTAATTTTATATCTATCTACCGAAATTGATTAATTTTAGATCTACCGATTTCGGCAAAATCTTTCGATATTTGTAGAAAATCTACCTTTGATTTGAAAATATTATGAAGAATTATTTTTGTATGAAGTCTCTACCCCCAGATCTAGCACCTATAAATATTTTTACGATCTACCAATTTTTAACTCTAATCTATCGATTTTTGTCTCGAATCTACCTATTTTTTCACGCAATCTACCGATTTTCATTTTTGTAGCATGGCACCACTGCTATTGCATCCCAAAATGTTATTGTAGATTATGAGGCTGAATGTGGTAGCTATTGATGGGAGATTGAGAGAGGAAGGTTTAGAAATCACCTTTCTTTTTAGATCATTTCACTAAACACGGCTAAAACCAGTTTCTAAATCATTTCCATTGCAAATAACAACACTTTTAAGTCATTGAAAGGGATGAAACCTTACCTAACCTGACGTAGATTTTTTGGATTTGTGCGTTTTTTTTTCATCACAATTATGTTTCGATGAGGTCTTCACTAGGGCAATGCTGAATGTATCTACCACTCTGTATATTCAAAATGTCGGTGCTCGGTAAGTCGTCCATCATTGCACAAGCTACAATTTTCCACTATAATGTTTTTAGAAGGAGGAATTCAAATATTGTCATGTTATTCGTAACCATTGAATCGAAATCTAATGATTTGTAATTATCATTAATAAATTATTTAGTGCAAGAACTTATTTGATTACGTTCTAAAATTTAGTAATGATTCTTTTGATGCTGAGAAATCAGTAGATCCTCATGATGGTGATAAGTAACCCAGTGGCACCTGCGTAGTCGAAAAGACCTATTTGTAACTGACTCTGACGTCAATGTAACCTAATTGTGACTGATTTATGAGCCTCACTGAATGGGGCGTCCATCAATCGTTCGACCGATCTCTGTGAAGTCGATTACCGTGGTGAGTTCTGGGCCTCAAGTCTATCGCCTATCGGCCCGACATATCGGGACGTGGGTGTTTTGGCTGTAAATTTATTTTCAACAGTCCTTCGCTATCGACCGCAAATCGCAATCAATAAATATACTCTCAGAAGTGGGAATTGGTAGTGTATTAGATGGTTTTAAGAATCACACTTTTTATCTATGATTGATGTCCCGTTTTGCTGAAAACGGTTACTGTGCTCAACGGTTAATGTAATCAAACTTTGATTCCTCAAGCTATCGATAGAGTGGACAGAGTGGGATATGTTCCCACTGGATCTGGACATTTGATCAAATCATTAAATTTTCATAGATTTTATATTTTAATGAAAGCTTTTTGTAAATGATACAGCTATAATATATCGTAGTATTATAATAATAGAATAACTATTTATTTATTTATTTATTGGATACTAAAAAATATAATTAAGGAATAGTGAAGGTTTGACTGTCCATTGATATAAGATACTTATATCAATATTCATAGACAGCAAATTGACTTAATTTGACAGCTGTAAATGCAAATAAATGTGAAATAGGATTTTAAAATTTGCTACGTGAAACTAACTTAAGAAAGAATAATGAAGAAAATGTTTTAAATAATCTTAAACAACAGTGGAAATTAATGAAAATCGCTTTATTTTATGTAATCTTAAAATATTTAACTAAGAAAACATGGCTAGTGATAAAAACAACAATCCGGCTATAATAAGCGAGAGTGATTACAAAAAGCGACGATCAATTTTATCATTTGATTCGTCTCTCTGATGGTATATAAATACCAAGAAGATCTGTTGGTCCGGTCGTCTTCAATTAGAATTCCTACCTTAAAATGAATATTGGACGCGTTGGAATCGATTGGTTCTGACAGTGTGAAGTGAAGGTCAAATACTAGAAGCTTTTTCTGAATAGGAATTTAAAATTAACGCGCGTATACTAAATCATACGACTAAGAACTTACGTTGTTTTGTGGTGTGCATAGAAACGAAGCATCAACTAGAGTCGGACCGAGCTAAATGTGTTGAAGGCGTATGATAAATTGCAAGTGTTAATGTACATCAGAAAGAGAAGTGGGCCAATTTCACTGCCTTGTGGCACACCGGGTGATTGGTAAACCTGTACTTCTCTTTAGCAAAGTTCTGGTGTGCGCGAATTAAGGCCTATTATCATTTACTTCGAGTTCAATGAACATAATAATGAAGTTATTGTCAGCTCTGAAATGTTTTCTGCCGGCAAATATAGTCAGTTGAACAGCCACTTGTGATCAGCAAGTAGAACAAGATTGATCATAAAATAAGTTCAGCCTCTAACCTACACTGACCTAATCTAACCTAACCACGTATTGAGCTTGATATTTCAGAATTGAAACAGTGCTTGAAATTGCTTTAGCCGTGTTGACTGACTGATCGGAATAGTTATTGCCGATATGCAAAACACTAATAAAATATGCGACACGTTAGAGGCATGGTTGTAAATCACCTCCCACAACCTGGCGACGCATCTTAGACTAGGCGTAAGTCGAGTCCAATGTATTGATTTATTCATATCACAGTCACTGTCCCCGGTCCCGAGTCACTGCTCCGACTTGACACTGTTACAAGGAACATGAATCACACAGTGACAATGATGCTACGAGTAGTCTTGTACATGATTGATTGTGAAAATTAACCAAGTTACAGCTTGATAAGTAAACATCTCAGACTGCTAGAATACAAAATTAGTAGAGTTTATGAAATATACCGGTTTTAAAATAACAAATTCATATTGGATTGTTTTTTTATCATGAGGAAATTTGCTGAAATCAAACAATAATGCATTATATAAGCATGCAAGAACATTGTAGGTGCATCATCACATATTCACTATTTAAAATAATTAGGTACCAAACACAAGCATCCATGTTGCATTATATATAAACTAAACATGCAGCAATTACAAAACCAGAGTGTGTTTGTGTTCATAAGATATTCAGAAAGAAATAAGTTGAAGAAATGTTAGGAAATGATATGTCACACACAGAATGAAAATTATTTTCACTTAAATGTAATGAAATTTAACCATCAGAACAATTAATATAATAAAATCATCAAAATTTATGGAGGCATTAAAAATACTAAAAGGGGTTTTAACGTTAACGAGAACTGGGGACCTTTCGTTTACTTCAAACAATTTACTATCGTTTCAACCTTTTGCTGGGTTTTTGCACTTTTCTCTACTTTCAATAAATATAATATCCATGTATTACATATATAAATCTTTCGGAAGAAATTCTCTAAATGATAGTGAAATCTCTATCAAACTCCGTTGCATAGTTTAGAAGAACCAAGCGAAACAAACAGACAGACGCGGATAGTGACATTGTTTTAAACTATTTAGAGATACCAACGTATTGTCAAGATTACGAATTTACTAAAAGTTTATCAGGAAATTACCTGTAATCCAGTTTTTAGTTCATTATAATCTGGGATCTATTCCCGGACATTTTAATTTAATTTTAATATATAAACATTCAGCGTGCGTATGTTTGCGCTCGCAAAACTCTAACAGTAATCCACCGATATCTTTGAAAATTTCAACGTATGTTCTTATTAGTGTCAAGAGTGTTTATATAGTGATTTGAAGAACTCGGAGGCGTCTGAGGATTACTTATTACACCGGCGTGAGATACGGAGTCGAATTCAAGTTGATGTAAGGTAGTTTTAACTGTGGTTTACATTAGCAATAGCGAAACATTACAGGATCTGCTGGTTTCTTTTAATTGCTCAAAATTGTTTTAAATTTATGAAATGAAAAATCGCAGCAAGTCTTAAAGTTAATGCGATAGCTTAGCTGCTTGTGCTTACAAGTTAAATTTTTTCATGATATCCATATAAATAGGTTTTTAGCAAGTATTTTTAAAACGTTTTTTTATGAAAATCAAAAAGGTAATTGAATATCTTTTTCTTACTTGAATAAATTGCAGTTTTGATGGTTAAATTTAAAGCAGTGGTAAGATGAATAAATTAAATTGCTAAAGAAGAGACAAGATTATTAAAAATCGAAGAGTCGATATTCTGTTACAAAAGAAAAAGAAATAAATATTAATAATTATTAACAGTAGAAAGCATAGAAATGTAGAAACGTAAGAAAGCTGAAAAAAATATTAATCAATGATATTTATGTCCTAGGAGAAAAAATTATAAGATAGCAGCCAATAAAAATGTGCGGTGAGAAAATGAAGATAATATTGGTAGTTCTTATTCAAAGAATGATACAGTTAAATATGACCGAATGAGATATAGTCGCATTAGCTCAGTTGATAGAGCAACCCCCCAAGGCAAGGGTCCAGGGTTCATGTTCTAGATGCGACCGTTTCTGTTTCAAATTTTCGTTTAAGAATCGCACATATTTTCTTCAATAATTAAAGAAATATTTTTATACACCTTTTTTTTTAAAAAGCAAATTGTATAAATTTAAAAAACATCAAGAGCATAAAAATATTTCTTTACGTTTTTTTGTCTTATTTATCGAAAACAGTGTAAAGTTACTAAAGATATATTGTTTAAGAAACCATTTTATTTTTTTATTAAGAATAATTTTAATTTACTTTTCCATGTAAAAGCCCTTTAAACTGACGTTAATAATTAATTAATAAATAAAAAAAGTTTCTTTAATAAGCTTTCATTGTTTTTGACATCATTTTAGCTGAATATGTATTTTAAAATAAGGACATATTATTCAGTGTTAAATGAGGATTAGGAATTTTATAGTTGATCGTCTCATTAATTAATGTTAATCGACTTATTAATTAATATTGATCAACTCATTAATTAATGTTGATCGACTTATTAATTAATGTTGATCGACTTATTAATTAATGGATGATATTATTAAACCTGAATTAAAATTATAAAATAAAAAATGTTTAAACTTTATGACACGTTTTTATTATAATTAAATTTTAATCGTCGTTTATATATGAATTCGTCAGTTTTGTCGTAAATCTTTTAAATTGCGAAAATTTTAACTTAAAATTGCAATGTTTTCGAAAATGCAGTTTTTTTACCCTAAACCACAATATCCACCGGGAACGAAGCTAAGCTTAGCTCGCATCGTAACGATTCTTTTTATACTTTCATGTACGCTCGCGGTGGATACAAAGTACGAGTATAAGTCAATACTTGCATAGCTTCGTTTGCGGTGGATATCGCGCTCTATATAAATACATTTGGCTACCGATTTCCGTGTTTTAAATTATATTTTACATTCGTTTATTACTACAATCAACAAGCTAATATTTTCCTTATTTATTTAGCTAAGATATTCACCATAAATTTCAAGCCACTATTTTTAATATACACGAAGAGTAATCAATTTTTGCCCTAACGATAAATTAGCACGCCTTATTAATAAAACATCAATTAAAGAATGTTTTATCGTTTGGTTGCAATGTAAAAATATTCGAATTTTCAAGAAGGCTACCAGGAAACCTGTTAATTAATTTGAAAGTCGTTTTCAACCGGAGTTACCAAAAAAATGAGGAGATTCTCAATAAATTAGTGACAGTAATTTTTTTTCCGTGTGGATTAGATTTTTAAAATATAATTACCGGGAGAAAAATGTATTTGTATTTGGGTATACAGCTGCAATTTCAATTTTTTGCGAATTATACCTAAGATCTTCGATTAAATGATTTCGCAATAATAATTTAGAAGAATTTGATTGCTTGCATACATATACGGTAGCTAAAAGAAATGTAAAATAAAACTTCGTTAATAATATTGTATTTTTTATGTTCGAATGATTTCCGCGATCTTAAGAGGTTAAAATACGTTGCCTTAACCACTTCACTGCGGAGTCGCTCGTAATGAATTTGCAACGATAATTAAATCTGACAAATTATTTGAATATTAAGCACGTGAAGTTATAATGTTAAGCACTGAAAATAGCATCACAGTTCAATCACAGAGCATTCCATCAGTCTGACAAATGAATAGTGACTTATAAAAATAAATAACTAATTAAAATAGCACTTTAAATTCCACCGTGTAATTAAAGCAGTCTTATTTTAGATTGCAGATACTTGGAACGGTTCAAATAACACTGTGCCAAATCTAAACAGTAAGGTTATCTTATATGTAAAATTACAACACTGCTAAAACAACAAATTTTAATTCATTTTTGGCCCAGTTGTTTTGCGAAAATTCAAATTTGATATTGTCATCAAATTCCATTCAACGCCATTTTGTTTTTGACATTTGGAAGGTCGTAGAAAGCCGATTTCAGCTTACTATCAAATTGTAATAAGCTGACAAGCTTAACGACATGATAATTGTCCTCTAATGATGTGTTTAAAAGCTGAAACGGACTTAGAATGGTCATTTAACGGGAACCTTTCAACTGTCAAAAAATTAAATGGCGCTGTATGGCCATTTGATGACGTTGTCAAACATGAATTTCTGAGAAACAACTGCACAAATTCACATGTGACAAAGTCAACAAATAGCCATTAAGCGCCATTTTTATTTTTTTGACAGTCGATTTAGTCTGTTTCAGCTTTTAAACAAATTGTGATCAGTGGAAGAGGACAATTATCACGTTGTTAAGCTTGTCAACTTATTGCAATTTGATAGACTTTTCAACTGTCAAAAAATAGTGAATCTGAATTACCATTTGATGACAATGCTACATTTGAATTTCTACGAAACAACTGAACATTAGTCATTGTTTCGTTGCAGCAAGCAAGATTTCAATAACGAATATTGTGTCAGATCATTTAAAAGAGAAATTTTATTTAAAATTGATTTAGATTGCCTAAATTGTTAGTTGTCTACTATTCTCGAGCGACCAATGAAAAACAATTTTTCAAATAAGAGATCAATGTTGTTAATTTCAGAATTTTACCAAAGATTATCTGTTTGAAAAAGTGTTTGATTTCATTAGTGATATTTCCTGCGGGGTGGGGGATTTTTTAAGCTTAGCTTATTTATACACTTAACACTTTAAATCAAAATTTTCTATATTATAGCACTACGAGGGTTCATTTTTGGGATTTTGGGGAAGGCTTTTAACTTTGTTCTAAATAATAATCCCTGGGAAGTTTTGAAAAGTTTTGTTTTTAAAAAATCCTCTCATTTCCTTCTAAACTTAAGTAGGAAGAGAAAAAATACTTTTGGCGTGTCTGATATTAATACATTTAAATGAATTATTGTTCCGTAATTCAAACTATTAAAGGATTCTTCTGTATTATAAAAAGCTTCCATAAGAATAACTTTGTTCTAATTGTGGATTGTTCAGATTAGAACAAAGCTGTTCAGATTATTGTAATAAGTACGTTCTAAAATCTGAGCAGATTTTGTTCTGTAATCTGAACAGTTCTGTTCTTTAATATGAACAGTTCGGTTCGATAATTTAAACAGGTCTGTTATGAAATCTGTTATGAATAGAGCTGTTATTACAATCTGAGCTGATTTGCTTCATAATCTGAACAGGTCTGTTCCATAATCTGAACAGCTCTGTTCTATAATCTGAGCAGATTCGCTGTATAATCAGAACGGTTCTGTTTTATATCCTGAACAGCTCTCTTCTATAATCTGAACAGGTCTGTTTTATAATTTGAAAAGGTCTATTTTGTAATCAGAAGAACTTTGTTGAACATTATAATCTGAAAAAAACCAAACTTTTAGTTTAAATAGGTTTCGGAATGACGTCAATGAACATTTCAAAAGTTTCCCAAGGAGTGACTAAACTAAGCGACATTTACTATAACTAATTTACTACTGGGACTAAAAACGGAAGAGGTGTTATCCACAAGAATTACTCATCTATTTCTAATAAAAAATATTTTAGTCACATTTTTTAAACATATAGAAAAAACCGCGTAAAGAAAAAAGACACATAAAATAATGTATTTTAGAGAAAATTGTAGCGAAACCAACGGCATCTATGGACTAACGAAGAAATTAAAAAAAATATATAGCACATGAAAAATTCAAAATTGTTTTGAAGCGGTTTTTTGTTTTTCTAACCTGCTGGTCCATTTCCATTCCGGGTCGACCTCGTTTCTTGGTGGGAAAATATAATAAATATTTAAGTACATTACATAACTAATTATTATCAGTAGCTTATTATATATATTAGTGCTTGAGTGGTTAATGTTATATTTTGTGTGAGAGTTGTATGGAATAGTGTTTATTAATGTTAATATTTGAAATTCGTCCAGAAATTAGTGATTTTATTTAAAATCATTTGAAAATAACCTCAACGCGTTTCCGGTTCTACTTAAGGATGAGGAATTACCCTAACCGTTAAATTAACGAATTTGGTGGTGATTCCTGTTCTACTTAAGGAGAAGCTACAAGCCAAAAATATATATATTCTTGGTATACTTTATATTGTAGGTAATAGGTATTAAAATCGCTTGACAAATGGAGTCTAGAAACGTTCGATTTCAAGCAGAAAACCGGTTTTTATTTATTTTGTGAATAATTTTATAAGAAAGCAAAAAAGTTAATCAAGTGAAACTGTCACAGATAATTTTAGCTATAATATTGTATTTTTTAAAAGTTGTTTCCTTTACGCGTTCATACACTTCTTATTGAAAAAATATTTTTTTTAGATGTTTACATTTATATTTTTTCTTGAATAATTTATTTATTTATTTGTACTCTACTCAAGGGAAACGATGGGAAAACCTTCAATTTATCTATTTTAATTTTGGTATTCATAATGTACACCAATTCGTTATAAAGATCAATCAAAATAGTGATTTAGCATTATGCTTCGCCTTAAGGATAAGAAACTGTCCTTAATCTTAAAGTTAACGACTTATTTGCTGTCATCCTAGAGAACTGGGATCGCAGTTAAGGACCTTATCTCATCCCTTCTTCTTAGTAGAATCAGAATGGCCCCTAAAGTGATCAATGACGATAGTTCCTCGGGGCATCTTGCATTGTAATACCGGTAGAACAAGGACAACATACCTGTGCTCTAAATATTGCAATTAACTTGTTAAGATACGGGAATTTATCAACCGGACCGCCCGTTTCTGCACAGAGTCAAGGATTTTTACAGATATTTTTGGGCTCTAAACCAATGATAGCTGCCAAATTCGTGGCCTTAGAAATATTAAATTTTATCTTTTGATTTCCTGATTTGTTTTCATACAGGTATACTTTATTTACACGGTATTTTTGCATGGAACGTATCCACAGTGTAAAACGTGAGTCTAGTGTGTTTACTTAGTGGAATGTGTGGTTTTAGTAATATTGATATTATTTATTTAAAATGATTGGCGATTTTTGATTAACTGAGCTAAAATTTTGTAATACACAATTTTCATCTATATACCGTGAAAAAGTAGCCGTACATTACTAGAACAATAGTATTATTCTAGTATACATAGTACATATTGAACCGCGCCAGCCAGCCTGAAAGGTTCCAGAGTTTATCAGGTGCGATTCTTTTCTATATAAACGTTGCCACATCGCGGTAGCTACGGAGTCTAGCACTCAACTCAGTCAGTCGAAGGCAACGCCCGCCGAACTGAGCCGAAAATTACTTGAAAAAGCATAGGTATATTTAATTGAAAATTTAACTCAATTAATCAAATTTATATTATTAATAATTCGTTGGTAATAAACATAAAACATATTCTTATACACTAAATTAAACATTCAATATGACACATTAATTATTTTAGCAACAGCATTAACAAAAATTGCAGCATTCTCCGATTGAATAATAGTAGAAGAGACACATACTGAAAGAAATAAATTATTGAGTGTGTACAGTGTAGTGTTGTAGTATTAATAATTATAAATTCAAAATTCTTTGTACATTATTGTAAATATTTTCATTCGGTTATTATTAATAAAACTGTGAGTGCTTTTGTGAATTAAAAAAAAATACATTCATTTCATAAAAAAAGGATATTTCATTCTGATTAGTTTTTAAATTTGGAACATTTTTGTAACAATTAAATCATTCTTTAAAAAAAAGATTGTAATAGTAAGAAATTCATTCGCATTTCCTATGCATATTTGTTGTTCAAAAGCGTAAGTTTATTTCATTACATTTTTTGTAATTTTGAGTTAATGTGAATTGTTTTTTTTATTATAAATTGTGCTGTAAAATCAAAATTCCAATTCAAAGCTTTTGTCTTACACTTAAAAACGGTGCATTTGCGTTATTGACGGATTGTTACAAAATATTATTATAAAACATTGTGCAGAAATTTTGATGAGATGTGTGTTTACCGATGAAAAGATGTAAAAATGAATACAAACGGACAGAGAAGAAGAAAAATAATGTGGGTGAAAAATATCTTTTTGAGTAATTAAAAATTTTAATAGGCGAGTTAAAATAGCTTTGAGTTTAAAATTGAATTTTTATAATTTACTTCGGGTATTTTTCATACACATAATATAAATAAGAGAAAAGACAGAAAGAAGGAGACAAATTGTGACAAATAGAACTCATTCAGTCTGATAAAGCACTGCAATTTTATATTTACTTATACCTAAGTGAATGGTTTATAAGATCAGTTAATATATTCTCCAGTAGACAAAGGAGTATTCTTGCTAAGTGATAAATTGTTTTATCGGCATCTGGGCTTTATTCTAAGAGGTTTCTTTTTTTAAAGACTTCTCTTAAGGCGATGCACTACGTCGTGTAATATTTTGAATCGAGCCGCCATCAATAACACTCCTTACGTAGATGGCGATATGGTTTAAATTCCCGCTTAACACCATCCAGCTGTTTTGATTTAGGCAAGAAAAACATGGCCAAAAGGTGCCTTTTATTTTATTTTGTGGATGTTCAGGGATAAATATTTAAATTTTTTCCGATCATTTTATAAACAACTTTATTTGCAACATTATACAATAAAACCATAACCGAAAGTGGGTTCGTAAGTAGGATATTTTGAAATTTTAAGCAGTTTTCATCGGCCTTATAAATTATTTTTTTCTGGGCTTATAAAAAGACTTATGTAAAAAATGCTCGATTATTTCAAAGGCCAAGATGTATTATACTCGCGGTATTTATTTAAAATCTCTGAAACATTTCTAGGCGATCGAATTTTCAAACCAAAAACACATGATTTTGCATTACTACGTAGTGCATCGCCTTAAATTAAAGTATTTTTTATATACGAGTAAATCAATTTTTCAGTTGATTTATTGCACGCATGTGTTTATATGATATATGATATAGAGTGGCCTTTTTTATTATAAAATCAAATGGTGTAAATCACGACTGAATGAGCGAATGAAAAGAAGACAAGACAAAAGAAGAAATCAGTTCAAAAGAAGAAAGAATTTCATACAGTCTCACCGCTTACATTGAACATAGATCTAAAGTTCTAACTTCTATATAAGTGACTAATGTTGGTTATTTACAAATATAATTTAACACCGGTTGGCATGGTGCTTATTGACGAAAGAATTGATTTTTATACCTGGAATTTTAAAATATGTTTCACAGAAACAGGTAAAATACTTTTTTCAACACAACATTTAAAATGCGAGTGACAGCGCTCTCGTATGATGTAAAATTAACATTTTAAATCCAAATATATCATGTCTTTGAATAGTTGACAAAACAACATTTCGCATTGCTTCAAAATGTCCAATAATATTGTAAATACAAGTAATATTGCTGGGATTGCCTTTGGCATAATTTAAAATGAAAAATGATGTGTAAGATACATTCCTCGTTTGTTTTTGAGAATTTCTGGTTACTTTACATACCAAGCTTATGGGTCCGTAATGAAAGCAGTTACTTCGTAAAAAGTTCACGTAACGTGCAAGTAACATCGCAAATATTGATGTATCCATTGTATAGGTAACACCGCGAACGAAATTTCTTGTCAAATCTTCCTGGCATGATAAACTTGGATTGAATAAAGACGTTAACCTGATGCACGATCCTATAAATAAGTTGGAGTTTATTTGTAAAAAGCGCTCAATGTAATCGGTCGAACCGTACTCCTGACGAACAGTTGAAGCAAGCATTTTGATATAGACGGCGGAATGCAGATGGAACTGGAAATCCCATATTTAAGCCAAGCCTCGAGTCCTCACCTTTTTATCATCTAACATTTCTCCGGGCCTCAATTTGCAGCTCTGTAGTTCGCGAAAGATAGAGAAAAGAAAACAATCGAACATCACGACATTGTCAAGATTGTACAACAAATGACCACATGGAATCAAAAAATGGCCATACGAAATCATCAAGTGACCACATGGAATCAACAGATGGCCACATGGAATCGAAAAGTGACCAGGTGGAATCAACAAATGGCCACTTTCAAATGGCAACCGGAATTTCGCTCACTTAATTTTAACAGGCAAACATACAAGTAATAAACAATTATAGGCATATTGCAATAGATACATAACATGTTGATGGATTAATACTGCATAACAAGTATCAAGACAGACATTTCCCACGTTTTGATGCACACAGATAAACAAACATTATATTTTATTATGAAACATTTGTCCAGTGACTTGGTGCGGAACGAAATGTTGGCATTCCGAGACATATGGTTAATCTTTTTTTTAATAAAGTTTGCACTTAAATTAGTGTTGTCTCAACGATCAAATGTTACACGAGGAAAATATTAAGTGGGTTGATGTGAACATATCACGGGTTATATACGTCTCACGTACCTACTTTAAGTTTATAAGAATCCCAAATAAATCCTACCAGAACTCTGTAGAAGGTTGTATCAACTCCACACAAAGTTACTAATGTCCTCATAGGAAATGCTTTTAATAGTGATTAAAGTGATGATATTACTTTAAAAAGAACTTGGGGAACCAAAAACAACAGTCGATGTTGAATTATTGACTGAGATAATATCAAAAACTCTCAATGAAAATATGAAACAGAGAGTCGCAGAAAACAAAAAAGATAAATGTTTTTACAGGGACAATTTTGGTCGATGATTAATATTAAAATGAGGTTAGTAAGTTTCAATAAGTCATCCCCAATAACATTGAAGAAAACCACATCAAAATCGCGGCGCACACATCGTTTACAAATATCGGGGACGCGTTTGGCAAGTCTCCTGGTGTGGTCCATTACCAAGGGGATCAACGACGTTATTCCATTGAAACACAGACAGAACAACATCGCATTCCCACCTGACGTCTGTGTCCCAAAGATAAATATAGTGAAATCATCAAACGGATTCCAAATCTGAAAGATTGCCCGAGTGATGTCGAGTATAGCCAAATCAGAGAGAAAAAATCTCTCACCAAGAATAAAATCTTTTTGAAAATGGCTTCAACTTGTTTACTAAGGTTAAAACTCGAGCTACTCTTTCTTACCTATTCGATTTCATGATCTCAATTAATTTTCCTGACAGTCAGGGTCTAAGATCTGAACACTGAATTTAAAATTCGTGGTCAACATCCTTTGCCAATTAATGTGTTTTTTACACCTGAAACTCTATTTAAAATATTTTAAAAGATACAAAAACAGATACTTGTGGTATACATTAAGACAGTATCCCTAAAGGTATACGCCCTACTGAATGGAGTACAAACAAATATATATTGTTTGTCCAAAATAGTTGACTAATTGTCTTAAGTGACAGTTTTCAAATTGTAATAATTATGAATGTATCTGAGTTAGAAAACACAGTATCCGTGCAGAACAAATCACACATAATATAAAGATTTTAAATATACATAACTAAAATTTGTATTTAAATTGACAAACAACAAGTGTGTTTTAAAACTTTAAGCCCCCAACATAATCCACGAAGACGCTTGATAATTGTGTGAACGTGGATGCTTTCAAACCACCGAGCACTTTGATAAGAACATCAAAGCTTTGACGATCTCTATGCCATAATTGTCTTACATTATTTATCTTTATACTTTTCCTCTTGTGACATTTGACCGTTGATATGTATTGTATTATTATATTTGTAGGTTAGGTACACTTATTAATGATGTTTGCCAAGATTCTGGTAATACGATGCTGCTGCAATCCATCCAGAGTGCGGAGACGACATATCCTGCCAAACATTCCCAAGCACTGCCTCCCCAGCCAGACATGCCACCTTGCGGCATTCGGAGTTATTCAAGTACTTGTGGATTATTGATTAATCATCGTTGTGATATAAAAGCACTACTGACAGGTATCTAAGTTATTTAATATAACTATTTTATAAATAAATTGTTTGATCCGCATTTTTGAAATATCCAAAGAATTTATTAAAAATCTAAAATATTTCCACGGTGGTCCAAAAATTGCACATCGGTGTCCAATAATGTCCAAATAAGGGCTCAAAAAAAGCAGGCAATTGAAAATTATGGTATAATTGATGACCAAAAAGGTCCAGAAAGACCACAGAAGAGTCACATTCACAAAACGAAGGAATTAAGAATTATTTTTATTACTATCCGCTTCCTTTTTTATCCAACGTTTCAGATGTGCAACCATCATTAACAAGTGTCACACATCTACCTTGATGCTATCCAAAACTTTGGTTAAAGGAGGGGGTAGCGCCACACGGCATGATATCCCAAAAATGAATCATTTCAATCACCTTTGGCCGAGAAAATCTCAAATCATTTCCAAATTAAGAATATTGGAAAACCAGTTTTACTTAGGTTCTCAAATAAATTTTAAAATCACAATATTGCAGGAATGTAGTGACCATATTTGCCCAAACATCCTTTTCCCCATTACTTTGCCTTCAATCTTTTGACCTCGAGAAATTTCTCGTACTTCGGATATTGTAGTTGAACTTTTACCGAATAAGAATAATTTTAAAACACGCGGAAGTTCTAAATTTTTGAATTGTTTGTAGTGTTGCAAGCGGATCATTTCTGGTTCATATTTAATCTTCTAGGGAAATGAGTATTACGTAGATACCTGTCGCTAGAGCTTTCATAGTATTATAATTAACATTAAAACAAACGTTGACAGCGACACCTCGTGTATTTAGAAAGTGCTATTTAGAAAGGGTTGTGTTTTCCATGCCTTACAAGCGACGCAATCAAGCGTTTCAGTCATTAATTCATTTATTCATAGTCCAATGTCACAATAACTTCAATAATAATATTCCATAGGCAGTTTAGTCATGCAACATGTTCAGGCAATTTACAATCAAACATCTGAGAAGGTTAAACTATTTATTTTCAAAGGAAATTTAATTTAAAAAACCTTCAAAAATTTCACAGAAAAAAATCTATTTAAATGACTAATAAATGTGTATAATATAAATTACAAATTTAACGTGAAAGTTATAATGATACTTATTATTAACTAAGTAAGCTTTTAATAAGGGAACTTTGATCAAAATGAACTACGGATAATAACACACTAAAATGATCTAGATTTTGATAGAACTAGAGTTATTTTAAATTCACGTTTGCCATCATTATGTGCTTTTTTAACCAAAAATAGTACAATATCATTCACAAAATTTAACGGACAATATTATCATGTTATTTGAGTTTTAGATTATTGCGCTGTATTGCTCTCCAGTGTCTTTGTTTGAGCTAATGTTTCCAACATTCTTTCAGTTTCCACCATCAGGGAAGGGTGTGAAAAATGAAGGTTTACTTGTGTAACAGTGCTACAGTGTCAAAATAGTTGACTCCCTTTAATGTTAAATGTAAGAGGTTTTATCTGGTTTTAAAGGGTTTTGACATAAGTCTCCACATATATGTCCTTACAGTAAATTTAAATAGTAGCTATTGTGTATTTAAAAAGAGTCTTGAGTGCCTTGAAGTGAGAACTGATTACTAAAGGGACAAATTTGGTCCTTGTAATGAATCGGGAAAGTGGAGATCCTCCTCGACTGCCGTTGCAGTGTGGACAGCAAGGCTGTCTAGTAAAAAAAATTGCCTCGCGTCCTCAAAAATCAAACAACACGAAATAGTACGTTTAATTATCTATATGAGTTTCATGCGGCGTGACATGACGAGAGCCAGGACATGCCAACATGGTGACGATTTACATAAAATCATGCATAAACAGCCATGGATGACGTCACCGCTGTCCGAGACATACGCTAAGCGTGAGCGTCGCTTGTAAAGCATGGAATGTGATAACACCAACATCAACCAACACATCCAACACCAACCAACAGTCATCCGCCTCAGACCAGCGCATTCCCTGTGCAATTAGAACTCTGTAAGAGATATCATGATTAATGGATTCTAGCAGCCATTCCGTCCGAGTGCTGGGACCATCGCAGCCTGAACATAACAAAAAGTGGATCCGGCGGCCAAATTGGACCCGGCTGGCATCTTGGCAGCTGGGATTACCTTTTTCTCTTCCACGTACTCTCCGGGTCTTAATTTCCTAAAGGCCTGCGGGAAAGGAAGGTCGATATTTGCATGTCACATGGGAAGGGTTGTGTGCGTCATTGTGCGAATCATTATTGATCAAATGCCTTGGAATACAAATAAAATATATACAAAGGGCTACGATAAAGCTCTGCACAAGAAAAATAATGAACATGAACTAATTGCTTATGAAAACTAAGCTTTCCTTTGAAACCCCTTACTCTCTTTGATTTTTTTACAACCTCGAAAGATTTACCATTTTTATGTTCATTCATTACGCCATTCCGATTTGATTTATTTCGTATTCAAAGGCATTTTGTGCAGTTGTTGTATTGTAAATTCCTACACTAGGGGAACAAAAACACAAGTCAAATACAAGTATTTCTATTTGATCTTTCTACATGTAACAACTATGAAAACACACTGTTTTGGAGAGGGGAACATTATGTAGGTATTAATATTAGGGTTCATCTAAGTCAAATCAAAAAATTATCAATGAAGTTACTTACACCAAAATTTTTGTAAAATCAATATTGCATTTTTGGTATAAGTTTTAACGTCATTTCTACGACTATTTTGGGGCAACAGGCATTTGTGTTTTGTGTTTGAGTGCTACATTTATATTTGTGCTCTAAAATACATAATAATATCATAATATAGTAGAACATTAATTTACTGGATGTAGTTCTTGATTTTAAATTAAGTCAAATGATAGAATTTTTGGTGTAGTGTAAGTTCCTCGATCGAGTAAATTTATGTTCCAGGAGTTCCAATAGTTACTTTAATGGTTGGACCAATAAATAATAAGATACGTAGGATTTTTTTGATTAAAACAAAAAAATTAATCTAAGATACTGAGAGGGTTCTAAAAAAAACACATTAATTTTACACGGTGGGAGATACTTATATAAAAGATATAATGTACAAAATAACGAAAGATACTGAGTCTACTTGGGTAAAACTATACATTTATTAGATTTAGAATACGATCATAATTTGAGATGTTAGAAGACAGTTTTTTTTACCAGAGATCAAATAACCCTTTAAGACAATTTTTAATATATTTTAATTTCAGTTTAGTGGCAAAATAATAACAGATGCCAAATCGTTAAATTCTATGGATTACCACAACGATCTCAACGTAGTCCTTGTTAAATTAAAATTTATTTCTACCTCATTTTCAACTTGGTTGAATTCCAATTAATCATTATTGGTCTACCACAAGTAGTACAATAAAACATTTGAAATACTGACTGGTATACCACAAGGAACAAAACTCAGTCCTCCCGACTGATCAAAATGTACAAATAGAGGTTTCAACGATAAGTCAAATATTTTTAATTAATTCCTAACTCATTTATAAACGTAAAGTTACTGATTGGTCTCAAAGGATAAAAAAAACTTGTCCTCTGACAGATCAAAATGGTCAAATCAAAGATTATTGACAGTTAAATTACTGACTGTTTTACTATAAGGATCAAAACCTAGTCCTCTCGACAAATCAAAATGTACAAATAAAGTAGTTTAACAATGATAGGTCAAACAAGTTAAAATTGATTCCTACCTCATCGCTGATGATCAAAGAAGGCCTCCTGCCTCCTTCTTCCGGAGGAGGAATGAGCGATCCCCTTCTTCCCACTGGAGCAGGTGCCAGTGAAGTCTTCCTGAGCTCTGGAGTAGGGGTCTTTTCGCGGATCACCTCAATCTTGGGGAGCGCCACCTCAGGCGCCTTGATCTCCGGAACCTTGGGTTTCTCCAACTCCTAGATTCATGTCACAAGCAAGCGGGTGAGTTCATTTGAACGTGGATTTTAATGTGTGGTGAAGACTATCAAACTGGATTTGAAAATGTAATAGTTACAAATTCAACTCTTTTTTGATCTATAGTGAAACATTATTGTATACACGGAGAAAAATGAGTACTGCTTATTTATTAAAAAAACTATTCAAATTATTGGTAATCCGGTTAAAAATAGGATTACAGGCCGTATCTTATCGATTGTTAATAAATTAGTAATAATCATTTTTCTCCGTGCCAACCAGTTTCATCACAACCTTGTCTTCTTCAAATTTGATATAATGAAGCCGTTTTTTTAATATTTAAATTTAACAAGACAAAAGCAAAGATGCGCGGAAATCAAATTTTCATTCAATCAGATGTTTTCAAATTCTGGATTAAGATATCACTTCGTCAGATTTTTTCCACCATTTTAAGCTTAATATTTAACTGATGTATGCATAAAAGTGTTTTAGCAATTTTCTGTTCCAGTTTGATAATCTTCAAAATATTATATTTCTCGTGCAGGAGATGCGGCAGAAAAGAGAGTTTGTATATAAACAAATTTTGTGAATATTTAAAAAAAAAACTTTAAACTTGAATCATCTACAATAACTTCATAAAAATGAACGACACAGTTCAACACATTCAACATTCGCGTAAACTCAATTTTCAATCTCGTTACATTGAAACACATAAGGTTACCAAGTAAGTATTTACAAAACAAAAAGGTAAGATTTTTACAAATGGACAAAACATATAACATAGCAAGAAGTTGAGGTAGAAGACAGAAAAGGGAAATACAAAGAGGAAAATTAATAGATACATCACAAATGAATATGTTGTGTTCTTGTGTTGTATGTTAACTGAACGTAAAATATGGAACCTCTCTGCCGCTATTTGATTGTCAAAAATTTACCAAAAATAATTGTCTGAATGATTAGATTAAATTAAGTCTTTGTTAAAAACCACCATTGTCTACTGGCAACCAGTTTTGGAAGAACCCATCACTGAAAGCACCAATATCCGTTAGAAATGTAAAGAGGATGTACTGATGCCCATTGAACAATGGTGCCAATGTCCTATGGATGGCACAAAGTTGTTGATAATGCAGAGATTGAGAATATAACACGTACGATTGTAACCTCAAGGACGAGGCTCAGAATCACTCCTACCGCCTACTAATAATATTCAGAGCTAATTGATATCTATCTCAAAACAATGTCCAAAGTACTCTGTTGACCCCAAAGTTTTTTTTTATTTAAAGGGTTTGTGAGACAAACCCGAAGTTGCAACAAAGAACATGTTGTGGAACCTTGAGAAAATAAATTGCTAAATGCTCAATGATAACCCTGATGAACTTTAAACTCCTGAAGGGACTTTACTACTAATATCAAAATAACGTATAAAGAGGACCTCACAAAACCGGAGGACGCATACGTTTAGTGGTGTAAAACAAAGTTTGTTTGATTGAGTTTAATTATAACAAGTCTCAATATTTTAGCAAATCAGAACATTCCATATTTAGCGTCATGTTTTAGTGCTTCCTTACCAATTTAAAATAACTTTTCTTCTTCCTAAGAATGATAAATAATAATATTTTGTTGTTTGTTTAATTTGCAATACCTCGTCTTCATCCATGTCTCGCTTCCACAAGTTGGGCAGTTTCCTGTAAATCTGTTCGTCGCCATCTCCAGTATCGAATACATCTATTATGTCATCCTGCGTTTTGGGAGAAGAAGAACGGGACTTGAGACATCATCGACTTTTGTCAATTTTCTTGAAGCAGTCAGCCATTAATCTTCACGATACGTGCGTAGCGTCGACAGCCATCGTTTGAAGCCAATCAGTTCTGCCGCCAAATTTGGTTTCCCACCACTTTAACTCACAATCGAACTTTAAAAATGTCTCATTGAAAATACTACCATCGAACGGAAGATCACAAAAACTACCACAGACGAAACCACGAAGGAACTTGTATATAATAACGGTTTTCTTTCGTCATGGCTGCTTAACAGATTTCGGCATTTGATGGAGATTTTGATGGGTGACATTTTATTGAAGTCCAATTGTAAAACCGAAGGGGTGTGAACATTCCTACTATTTGAAGCCAAATATTGATAATCAGCCTTGCTTTCCAGTTGTGAGTCGTGCGTGTGAGTAGTTGTCGCTAGGCTCCTAGAGTCTTCCTATTAATCCTTAGGCATTACTGACAGCACAGTCCTGCGATCTCAGTGAACGTCAGCAGTCGGGATGCAATCAATTATGTTCCGTAATTTCGTTTCAAGCAAGTAGTTTCAAGCTATAGTGTATGGTGATAAATACATGCACGATAAATGATCAATGAATGGTTGATGGTAGTGATCAATTTAAGAGGAGTGTGACTTTGATACCTGTAAAACTATCGTAACTAACTAACTAACCATCACGCCGTTTCTCCGCAGGGGTAGGCAGAGAGGATGGACCGCCAAACAACTCGGTTTTGGCACAAACTCATTGCCTCATTCACATTCATACAGTGTCTCATGCATACTCTTCTATTATTCTGACTCTTGACATGGCCCGAGTATCTCATTCACTTGATCGTGCCATGTCTTCCTAGGGCGTCCCCAACTTATGCTACCATTCCCTTTTGCATCGTATATCCTCCTTACACTCTTTCTTTCTTCGCTCATTCGCTCTACATGCCCAAACCATCTAAGCGTCCCTTTCTTGATCTTACTCATTACGCTTGCATCAGCCTTGAACTCTTTGCGGATCTCCACATTTCTCACACGATCGTACATGGTTTACCATACATACGCCTCAGGGATCACATTTCTACAGCATTCAATCTACTTTCATCCTCTCTCTGCCAGTTCCATGCCTCATTTCCGTACATCAGGATAGGTACCAGCACTCCAATGCGGACTGCTAGCTTCGCTTCTTTGGACATTTTTTTTGTTAGCGCCAACTACGTTCCAACTACAGTCCTCCATTAATGAAGTTACCTGCATTTACCCTTCGTTCAATATCTTTTTCAGCCTTCCCATCTCTCGTAAACATACTCCCAATACACAAATTCATCCACTTGCTCGAAGTATTCCTCATTCACAACTATATTGCACACTGTTTTCGTACTCTCTCTTTCAAACACCATTACTTTAGACTTACTTACATTCATCATTAACTCATTCTTCGTACATACTTCGTTTATCCTAGACACGAGAAAATTGGAGATCTTCTATTCTGTTAGCAATCAGCACCGCATCATCAGCATACAACAATCTGTAGGTCTGAAAAATTTGACTTATCATGTGGAAAACATTATTACAGATGATCGAATTTCGAAAATTGGAGGCCCCAGTAAATGCGACTCAGAAGCAGACCACTGTAGATAGTAGATTGGAGCAAGATCGAAGATAGCCTACGATCAGAAAGGCTTTAAAGACGAAATAGTCTACACTGCTTTAAAGGAGATCTCATTTATTTAGAATACTGGACAATGTGAAGGCAAACACCACATCCTTGGATGAAAGTATTTATTAATGATAAGGGAAACAGAAATTTGTGGGTGAGCTTTCTAACTCGCTGCGAGATGACAGTTTTGTTCATGCTAATGATATGTTTTGGTAAGGTTTGATATGATATGGTATGCGCAGAATCAAATTGGTGATCATTCTTGGTTTAGATGGATTACTGGCTCGTCAAGGCTCGTTTAATTATCTTATCGGTTCTGTTGCAAGTATTGTTATATCTTATGTAATTCTCCGGATGCAATTCGTGCGGTTTTCAAATGCAGCTGTTTATTTCTTAGAGGGATGCGCTTTGCAAAATGCCAATCATTGAAAATTTGTCGAAATGCAGTAATTTCGTGCGCGTTATGCAAGAAAATTATAAAAATAACTCTAGATTAGTCTTTCGTTTAGCAGTGTCTCTTTTTTATAGTTTTGAATGTGTATTTTGTGTGGTGGTTTAAAATAATAATAAAATAAATACAGATGGTGGAAAAAAAAAACAAAAAAATTAGAGAAATTTGAAAAAGACGAATGAAGGATTTTGTTTTAAAACGGATACATTTAGATGACGAAAGTTTTTGTAAACTTAGCAATAATTGGAGTGGTACAAATTGTAGAAAAAAATCATACAAGCTTGAGGAGAGAAGAAATTTATAATTTGTAAGTGTTTACTGAGTCGAATATTGAGACACTGCTTCCAAAAAGACGAGCAAACAAGACAGGTAAAAAAAAATAATTCGATGCACGATTGGTTTTGTTTGTACCTTATTTGAATCTGTTTTCAATGTGGGTATAATTGGGACATTGGGTTTTGTTTCCACTTCGATCTTTGGTGTTTCGAAAACAATTTTGGGAATGTCATCCTGAACACAAACAAAACATATAAGACTGTGTTTGAAATATAACCAAGTACAAAACATAGATGAACATATTTGGAGTTGTATATTGCTGCAGCTATGGTGTGAACAACTATTTATATTTCTTTTCGTCTGTCTTAAACAAAATTACTTAACTTCCTCCATGGACGGCTTTATACAACACCAAAATATTGTATAGAACGTGGTGAAAGGAATTTTATATAATTATGAGAAGAATTCTTTAAAGCATAACAATTCTAACGTGCAACAAACTGAATAGAACTTTTTAGGGACAAACTAAAACTGTAAAGACGATCTGAAGTCATTTCATTTTTATATAGTGAGACCATTAATACCTTATTAGCCGGTTTAGAATCTTTGACGGGTTCGATTAGCTTAGGTGGTGATAGCTTGGGTTTAGTCTCGGGTTCTAAAAGCTTAGGAATTTCAAATTTGGGTTTGGTTTCTGGTTCCACAAGCTTTGCCAGCTCTGGTTTATATCCGTTCTCCTGTTTTGGTGCAATTAGTTCACCAATTATTGGAGTCTCAAGTTTGGGCTTTGAAATGGGTTCTATTTTTTTCAAAGCCTCAATCTCAAACGGCTTCAGTTTGATCATTGAAGGGTCAGGTTCTGGTTCTAGAGGCTTTTGTTTGAAGGATTTAAGACCAGATTCTGGTTCCAGAGCCTTTGGAGTTTCTTCTCTGGGTTTCTTAGAAAATTTCAGCGGATCTGGTGTTTCTTCGGGTTCGTTTACTTTCCTTGTTCCCCTTTGGTAAGATGGTTTATTAACATCTTCAACTTGCAGAGCCGTAGCTTCTTTGACATTCACTTTAGTTTCATTAACCTGTATCAAACCGCCAATGGATTAAAAAAATATCAACTCCACATAGCTATAATGCATAGAAATCATAAATTATATTTTTCTTGACCCTTGATGTTGAATGTTTGGTAATACCTTTGTGTAAAACAGTGTAATTTGTGTAACAAATGTTATTTATAAAAAAATATACTAAAGCGTTATTCACAGTTATTGTATCTACAAAATACAATATAAAAGCGTTTTAAAAGTAAATCAATAGTTACTATTTATATTGTTAGCTACACAGTTTTAGAAACAATATGTATTACTGAAAAGTAGTTTTTTTTAATACAGACAATAAGATCTTCTGAAAGAAAAGAAGTTTTATGAAAGGTGAAATTATTTCACAAGTTGTTAGATACCACATTATTATTCAGAGATTTCTACATAAGAGAGAAATAAGATTAAATTGTTCAAATAACTTATAATATATCTTTTTGATTTGCATACACTTGCAATAACTAAATTGTAATCAAGTTTAATTAATCATTCATCAAATTCTTCAAGATTTTTCATGATACCAAACTCAAACAGTATATATTCGTCAATTAATTCTATTAATCGTAAAAACCTTCATTCATTCGACGATCCTTACACGAATAAATCCATCGCATTCTATAGGATGAATTATACTGTATTGTAAAACATACGTGGATATCAGAAAAGTGACCCAAACAATTTTTCCTTTACTGTCTTTTAAGTCACTGCCATTCAGTATTCTTTCCACTGTAAAGGCCAGAACACAACATTTTTTTACAAATCTTCCTAGCAAATATACCGTGTTCTTTCATTCATACATAATAAAACATTAGATTTCATGAAGGTGATCCATGAATCATTTTTTGCTCTTTACTTTGACCATTTGCAAGTACCTACTGCTATTTTTGTAAGTGCTTTACTTTCACTTTACTTTCATTAAAAAACCCTACCGCCATTCAAAATCTGGATGTCATGAAGATGACCGATATCTTTTATTCTTCATCCTGACTTAGTTATGAGATCCTACCTTCTTCTCTGCCTTCTGCTTGGTGAGCGGAGTGGGAGACACCTTTTCGTACTTCTCAAGGACTGGCCTCTCGTAGTCATCCACAAACTCGGGCTCCACCTTTAGCTTGAGTTCCTCAGCCTTTGCTAACCTCGCCTTCTCCTTGGCGGCTCTCTCTTCCGGAGTGACTTTCTAAATAACGCAGCAATTTAAAAATATTAGTTTACTTCAAAAAAGTGAAAAAATATTGTAATTTTCGATCATTTGATAATTGCGTAAAAAGCCACAACGGCTTTTACGCAATAAAATATGAAAATAAGCAAAATTTTGGACCAATATTAAATTTGCACAGTTAGAATCGGTCTTAAGAAAAATGATGAAATTAGAAAAGGTATAGAAGATTAATTCAATTAAAGTCAACATTTTCAAAAATGATTAATAAGTCAGGAATAGAGTTTAAGACTTGATCGTTCAAAACATTATTAGAAAGTAAACCATTAGAAGTAATCATAAATCCAGTACATAAATTTTGGGTGATTTTAAAAAGTTAACATAAAAAGACGTAATAACGAAAATAAGTTATAAAAAACGCAACCATACTCTACCTTTAATAGTTAAACATTTCAATGGAAAATACTTAATACTATGTGGAGAAGAACTTAAGACAGTAAAAGACGAAGAGCACAAGAGTGTAAAAACACATAGAACAGTAAACTGAACTCTAGGTTCACATCTCACCTTTAATTGAACCTTCGTGAAATCATCTCCTACGTATATTTGCGTAACTGGCTGCAAGGTAAAATCATACAATGTTTAGTTTTAAAGTCGTTTCTTCAACTTGTAGAAGAGCAGACAGATTGAAGAGACGCAGACGCCACAAACACGAAGAAGAAAGAGTCGATGATCCAAGACAGGAAGAGAAACATAGAGAAGAAGTGAGGTTAGTCAAACGAAGAGAGACGGTAGAGTATATACAGAAAGCCCTTGTTGCTTGGATTCCTTGTTTCTCGGTCGTGTAGTTTGGATTTTGTAGTATGGAATTCTTCAACATATATTTTTTTTCCTTTCATGTTATTTTGCTGGCTTTTAACACTGACTGCATTCTTGTCCAATTATAGAAAATAATTCGTATATTTTTTTCAATCCGATCTTTTTTAATATTTATTATTTAAGTCTTGCATAATATGATATCTCTGCGCCACATAAATTATATTATATCATAATCTCGTGATATATTTGATATTAGATATTGTTTCAAATTATATTATCGTCGTTCAGCGTTGTTGTTTTTCCTGGCAAAAGTATTCCTTTATTAAATTTGTAATCATTGCTGGTGAATCTGTAAATTGTTGAGTTTTTTTTTTAATATTTGCCTTTTTAGAAAATTTCACTTTTTTAAGTTTACTTTTTTTGTTTCTGGGTAGTTTCCACAAGGAGAAGATAAAATTAAGGTCATCCAGAGAAGTTTGTAGCACAGCCATCAGCAAAGAAAGACTTATCAAAAGCTTTTGATATTTGAAATGGAAATTTGTACATGGTTTAAAAAATAAAACATTTAAAAAATATATAAAATATGCAGTTGGAATGGTCAAATATACAAAAAGGTATAAACTTATAATAAGTCGTATTTAAGCATTATTTTTTTTTAAATTTCAAATAGGAAAAATATTTCTGAGGCCAAATGTATAAAAAATAATACTTACTTACGTTTTAAATACAATATAGATTACGAAAGTTTTTGTTATTTTTTACAAAAATTTGTGCATCGTTATTAACTAGGTAGAAATATTTTATACAAGAAACATGTGATAATTTAGATAACAATAAAGAATGTGTTTTTAATTACAAATTTCAAAATAACAAATAAAAAAAGGATGCAAACATTTTTTATTTACCAGGTATACAAAAGTTTGAACATAGCTTCATTCGTAGGGTAGAAAATGAATTAGAAACATATTGGGAAATATTTTCTGGAAAAATAATTAAAAGTTAAAACATTTTAGAAACATTTCCGAGAGTAGACATTTATAAACTCATGTATGTTTAACATAAGAACATAGTTTGGAAAAAATCAAAGGTGCACTTTTATAAACATAACACCAATTACATATATTGGAGAACATTTAACAGAATGTAAGAGGACACAGTTTCAAACAGATTGTCATAAATACTTCACGAAATAAAAAATAAATTAAATTCATATTTAATATATAATTTAGTTCATATGTATATGTATCACAAAATTTGTTTTTTTTTAATGAAATTTCAGAAAAAATAAAATAATTTTATTTTCGAAATTTTGAAGTAATTTTTATCGGCTAAAGACAAAATAACAATTTTTCATCGTTGTTTATAAGAAGTCTTTTTCTTTCATGTATCGATTTGCTGTAATTGGAAGCACATTTACATGTAGAATATTTTATAACAATTTGCTTGGACCATGTTACGACACTAAAAGAGAGTGGTACAAAATGAGGTGGTACAGACAGTAAGTTGTTTTGTGGTAATTACCGGAATCGGTAGAAGGTCAACATGTTCCAGTGTCATATGGTCGAATTCGGTTTTTTTTTTCAACTTAGCAAATAAAAAATAATATTAATCCATCAGATATTTAAGAAAGGCAAAAAATTTTCAAAATTTGATTAACTTAATACATTAAGAGCTTTGTAAAAAATATTTTTTTGGTTTGCCCAATTTAATATGGAAGATATTTAAAATATTTAATACATATTTTCACAGTTCTGTCTTTGATACTAAGTATCTTATTTCTAAAACAGTGCTATGGAAATCTTAAATTGTTTAATTAAATTTTGCAAATTAACCAATAAAAACATGAAATAATCTAATTTACATTTAGAATGTTTTCGGATACAAATTTTCATAAACTATTAAAGTTAACTTTTTATATTTTTTAGAAATCCCGTCCATTGTCTTTTTAATTTACTTCGAGGGACATGCTCTGAAAGTATTTAATATTTACCGTAGCGTGTTTAAGCTGAACTTTTTCTATCTTGTCCTCGAGTTTGACTGGGGATTTAGCCTGTTCAGAACACCCAACAGATAAAAATCCAATTAGTTTCATCCATACCACCAATTCCAAAGCATGACACAAAACGACAACTCTTGGCGATCGCAGAGCGGCCAGTTTATTTAAACTTACCGTAACAAAACAAAATAACTAATTACAATTCAGAAACAATGCTTAAGATGTTTCCAATCAACTGCTTAGCAGAACACACCCCATTTGGTGTAATTCATTTTATTTTTTACAATGCAAACAAAAGATAGTATTAATAATTAAAGTAACAATAATATTAGTAGTGGCAGTAGGCCATTTAAAAAAATCATGGACATAATTAAACATCTATAAACGCAAATTAAACTTAGGTTATAAATGATAATACAACTATTAAAATTTACGTTTACCAACCATACCATAGTTTCCAAAGTAACTACTTTGCTTGCTGAGGTTCTTACAAGAAAATAAATATATTTTTGATGATAAAATCGTGTTTTAACTCCAAAATTGAGCTTTTGCAGCCGGAGATCTGTTTGACGAGAGATAATTTCTATAAAAACATTGAATATTTACCGTAGCTTTTTTGAGTGCGACCTGTTCCACCTTCTCCTCGACCATCAGCCCCGTTTTGCTAACTGCCAACTTTTGACTCTCGACCTGTTCAAAACACCCAAAAGATAAAAACAATCACAGAAAGGCAGAACATTGGTTAGCAAAAGCCTGTTAGCGTTTAATTTTTTAATTCTTGACAAAAATTGAGTTTAAAGAGTTTTGTGTGTGGTATGAATTAAGTTTCTCAAGAAACATTTTGCGTTTTTACTTTTTTGGCATTAAGACGTGTTGCGCTTTCTACTCCATATCGATCAAACATTTCAGAGAGCCTTGCAGTATCTACAAAGATGATAAACATCACAAGACTGTCCGCAACGCTGGTTCAAGAAGAAGTATCCGTAATACGGCTTTTTATCCTAAAAAAAGTGAGGTATATTTTTAACAAAATTAGTTTGCACGAGTGTGAATCGCATTGATGGTTAGAATTGGTTCAATTATATATTAAATTACACCTTATTCATTGAGGTCTTCAAGTCTTGATCACTGCAACTGCTGATTGCTTGATGTCTTGATGCATTTTGTTGATTTTCTAGGCTTCATGACCCCATTTTTTTCTTGCATTCTTTTGTTTGCTTGAATCTTTTCTTCTTATAATATTCTTCCATGGTAATTTTGATGTTTTTGAACTGAACGAAAAATTCAAATGCTTTGTTTTCCCTGATATCCAAATAACACTTGTAGACTGGTCCTTTCAGACAACTTACCAATAAACAAGGAACAAGATCAAGTTTTCTAAAATATTAAAACAGGTAATCTACCAGATAAGTCAGCAGAGATGTGGTATTTACAGAAAACAGATGTTGCAAAACACGTTGCAGGAGACAAACACAAGAAAATTCAAATTGGAAAGATTCAATAGAGAATGAAGAGACAGTAGCAGCAGAATATAAAGACATATAGACGGAAAAAGACAAACAGCTGCAGAAATACATAATGAAGAAGAATATGATTATAATCATTCTGGGTGAGTTTCACACGAATCCAGTTGAGTAGAAAGGACAACGATTGCATAAAAGAGACAAGAAAGACAAGTAGAGATAAAGAATATCTAAAGTATTAAACCAAACAGAAACAATAGAAATTAAAAGTCGGTTGAGAAACGAAAGACGAAAACTTGGGACGACACAAAAAAGCGAGAGAATATTATATTTATTTACATAGTTCAGAAAAACAAATCTCACAGTATTTGAATAACATAATAACCAATCAAGAGTTCGAAAAATTACTACATTCATATGAAAATTTGAAATAGAATCTGTTCACTTTATTCATAAGGAATAAAATTATATATTTTGTATGTTAATGAAAGACTGTAAGATCAAAATATAGGAGAGAACATAAATGACCGTATGATAAAGAAAAAAAAAACTGTAAGAAATAAAAAGTTTTGAAAGATATGCCGAGAAAAAAAATTATTTGATTTTAATGGGGTAGAAAAATTAAATTTCCAAAAATGTGAAAATTCGAGAATCTAATATTTTCAAAAAAAAAATAATAATATATATATTAAATAATAAGAAATTTAAAAACAAATTATTGTAGAAAGGTTTTTTCAATTGAATTTGAAAAATTTGATATTTTAAAAGAAAAATATAAAATGAAAGAGAAGAGAGTAGAATAAAGAAGGATTTGTTGTTTTTTTTAAGTTGGCAGGTACCTTCTTTGTCAGCTTATCCGCCGCAATTTTTCGTTTCCACGCGGGAATACTTTCATCCACGGGTTCGCCATTGGCGGTTACTTCAACTTGGTTCATGGACGTATCCATTACAGATGACTGTGGGCAGTACAACTTATGTTATGTATGTTTATGCAGAATATACACACTCTTACAATCAGAAAATCGTCAAATCAGTGTGTTGAAAATTTTAAAAGCGTCAATAAAGCCTTTCTCATAATTCACCAAGGTTTTAGACAGCCTTACAGAATCACTACATCAGTACAATTATTCACTAAAATTGAACTATCTATCATTTAACAACTTTCCTGGTGATGGAAACCTTTTTGGTTCCGAAACCTTGAATCAGAAAGGAAGAGAAAGTAGAAAATTACTAAGGTCTCTCGAACATGTGTGATGTGTTTCGCTTCCTTTTTAAGCTAAGGATTCGGAAATCCTTGCAGTGTCATCATCGGGACAGTTATTGAATGCTATGGCTGATTTTGCATGATGCATCATCCAACAATGGCCCTGATGGTTAAGATTGTAAGACTATCCAAATCTTTTGATCAAGAAGAGGAGGAACACAAAACGGCTTTTAGAAAAACTGACTAAAATAGGAATTCATTAAGTAGATGTTTATATGAAAGATTACTGGTGATGTTTGAAGAACCAAAAAGATTTCGCAATGAATCAGATATACTTTAAACATTAAAATGAAAATGTTTGGATCTGATATCTCCTTACATACGCTGAAAAGAACAATTAGAAAAATACAATTCACAATTGTTAGTAAAAATCATATAATATTTTAAAAAATGGACGAATTTTGGTAAAAACATAAATTGTACAGTTCACATGTTGAGAAAAGTGATTTTAGTGAAATTATATATATGAGAATAGTTAGATTTCAAATATAATTACATCTTTGAAATAAAATGGAAAAAATAAATATTTTTTACAAAAGAAACTCTACAAAATGTGCAGTTGAAATTGTGTAAAGTATTTAAAAGAAATTAGTTAGGTTTAAAGTAGAAATGAAATGAACAAAAGATTTTTTTAATAAAAGAAACAATTTACAGTAGAACCCATTGATAGTAGTAACATGTTTTCAATAGGTTTGAAAATAAATAAAGTTTCACAATTGTAAAAGAGAAAGGAAAAGGTGTCACAAAATAAACATTTGACAAATTGTAATTGGAATATTTTAGAAAAAGTTAGAATGCTAAATAAATTTTGCTTTCTCATCGATCGTAAGTAAAATTGAATTTCGTAATATTGAGGTTGGGTTTGCTTAAATTTTAGAAATTATTATTACACTAACATACATTGTAAAAATTAACGTTCCTCCGTGGTAACAATCAAATTATCGTACAATTATTGCGCAATCCAAGATTCTATCTACAATTTTGAAGCCATATATTAAAATTGCAAACATTTTGCTATTATTTCGATAGATGCATCACTTTTTGTAAGAGAAAAAGAGCTACTATACGAGTATTAGATTTTCTTTTACATTTTGTGACTTAGATATTTGTGTGAATAATAGATTTCTCTATACTTTTACAAAAGATTGTTCGCTAGCGTGGAGAATCTTAAGTTACAATTTACTTAATATTAATTTCTTCCAGATGACAGAGTATCCAATAGTCCCTAAATAACAAATAAAATAATTAATCCGTAGATTATCGAAAAGTTTTTGAATCAATCAAATTTAATGTAACCACGATTTATCTTTGAAGAGACGATGTTATGTGTAAAAGATATTCCAGTTCAGAAGACGAAGAACAGTAGTAGGTATGCATAGATCATGCCAGGGAAAATCAGAAAAGAGAAGTCTGAAAAATTCTGACAAATGACATAGATATTTTACAAATCATTACCAGAATAGAAAGTCCATCGTTAAAAGTAAGTTTTCATTTACATTTTTATAAATCGAATCATTCTTATTTGATAATAAGAATATTTCTGGGTCAATTTTCATTGATTTTTGATGTATAAGCCGTGATATGATTTTTCTTCTTTCTACTACTTATGTCAACTTTTCGAACAGCCTTGCAGTGTCATCTGCCACAGAAATCTATCTTGGGCACTGCAAAACTATTAACAAAAATTGGCTTACCAAAAGAGAAATGTAACAGTACTCAAAACGCCAAAAGCAAAAGTAAAAATTAGTACAGAAAATTCAAGCTACAGTTCTGGAAAAGCTTTTTATATTCAATAATTGTTTAGTTGTATGAAGATTGTTTTTGTATTTGCCTCTAAAAACGACTTGTATCCGCGTATAGTGATTTAATGAAATTATATTATGAAAACATACTTTTAATTTGGTGAGATAGAACAACGACGTTTTCAGCAGAAATGGTGCGAACGGAATATAATACGAACAAGTTAACAAGAAGTTGTAGTTTTCAAGAAGACAGACAGTATGTAGAGGAGGCTGTATTTATTGTTTGTATTCCTTGTACCTTTCTACTCCAGGGTCGTGCTACCTTTACGACAGGCTTCAATTTGTCAACTTTTTCAGGTTCTACTTTTCCAGGAACCTCGTTTATCTGACCTTGGATGATTGTAGAAGTCTTGAGATCGTCCTTGGTGTCATGTAGATAATTGGTGTAAAACAATTGTGTAACAAAGTGTTAAGTAATGTTCATATTATTAGGTTTAGGTTATGGGAAAATATTTGTTAGGTGGGTTGGAATGGATAAGAAGACTTTCAACAATTTCATAAAATAATCACAATAAAGTTTTGTTACATATTTGTCATAGAGAGCTTCTCTAATACTCTAAGATTCTTGTATTGGAGACCAAATGCTTTGAATCTTAATGCGGAAAGAACAAACGAATGCTTTAAGTGTGTACACCTATTAATATATAATAATATTAGAGCCGGAAAGGCAAAAGGGCATAAGCGACAATTTAGTAAAAATAATATTAAATATACAGTTTTGATCAGACAAAAATTCTAATCAAAACAGTGAGATTAACAATTTTTTTACTAAATTTTCACTTACGTCCTTTTGCCTTTCCGGCATCGATATATATACTGTGTTCCTCGCTCATACCGTGAAACTTTGGGGGGTTGGTAATTATGATAACCTAAATACAAATTCTAATAAAGTTTTTAAAGCAAAGCAGTTCTAATAATCCAAAAAAAATTGTAGTGTAATCGTAGCTTTACTTTTTTTCAATGCACGATATGCGTTAAGTACAAGCAGCGGTTATTCATTTTAAAACATGTTCCAATTATCCAAACGACCGAGCGTGAAGAAATAATATTTATAAAGGTGTGTTTAAACGAACGTTTTATAAACTGAAAAAAAAAACTAGAAACTAATCATAGCTTTTTTTTTGACACTAATGATTTTTGTTAAATTTGTCATGAAATCACGCCCACAAAGTTTCGCGGTACGAGCGCCGAAAATTGTATATAATATCATAGAATCGTTATGAATTTTAAATAACCAAGTACAAGCACTCAACTTGCTTTAAATTATTTTGACTCATTCCTTTCTGTCTATTTAAATAAGTTTTTAAGAAAGCGTTTTCAAAATATTACTTTTAAAAATTCGCTCATGAATACTTTTCTTGATAAAATAAAAAATATAGTATACCTTTCTTTCGGCATTCTGAACAACAGAAGTTCTTCTGCTTTCTGTCTTTCCATCAGCCGTAGTCTGAAATAATTTATTTTAGGTTAGGTTAGGTTGTTTGTCTATTTTGTCGTTTTTACTGAACTTATAGTATAATCATATCTAGTCACAAGACAACAAGTTATTATAAATAATATATATATATATTTGTTTTTGTGTTAGTTACCGTGGTTTCTGTTGTAGCAACGGAAGTGCGTCTACTTTCGCTCTGAAAATATAAACAAAGGTTTCGTGCAATTATATTACAATAAAAATAGGATTCTTCAATAAAAAATATTAAGCACATAACAAAAACATGATAAAACTGTTATTTGGAATTTTCGTCAAAGTTTGCACATATTTTTATCATATTTATGCAGAAGTTCTGGGACTAACTAACATATTAATCATATTCCTAATAAAAAAGGATTCTTCAATAAAAATACTAAGCACGAAAAAAAACATGATAAAACTGTTATTGGGAATTTTCGGCAAACTTTGCACACGTTTTTTTATAATTTTTAATGCAGAAATTCTGGGATTAACTACCATAATAATGAATACTCCCCATTGCCTAAGATACTAGTGATAATGATAAGATACACTAGCGATGAGAGTAATAATTATAACGAGTCAGTAGACATCTTCATTTTATCACTTAATAAATACAAAATATACTTTTTTGGGCAAATTGGTTATGATTAAAAATAAAAGAAATGTATAGAATTAATAAAATTGTATATAATTTTATACACTATTCCTATTTGAAAGCCCCTAAAAAGTACGCTTATATTTAAATAAATATAGTCCCGGAATAGAACTAACGGATTCTGTATCAGAAATTATAAAGATGATATTTTTCAATGTTGTTCGAAATTAATTTAAAAATTGACCATGAAAAAAAAAATTAATCATACGTATCTCAAATTTATTACAAAATCATACATTGTTTCTGATTGTAGAGGTACATGGTAAAACACACACTATCTTTTGGTATAAATAATTAATTAAAAATATATACAGCTTCGACAGCCGTATTTAACTGCAAAGTATTAACTGTATTTAACTTTCAAAGTTAATTAATACATTTTCCTGGTTAAAATGCATCACTTTCCAATATTCTACCATACGTAACTATGAAATACCAATCAAAATCGTGGGTACACGACAAAAACGCAATGTACAAACTTTGAGAAAAATTTCATTTTACAATTTGTTTCGTTTATGATGACCAGTTTTCAAACTAGGTTACAGAGAAATTAAACATTGAGAAAAATAGATTAATTGAAGAAAATACCATATTTTAAAGCAATACATTTATTTACACTCTGGACTAATTTCGTAATTTCTCTTCCTTTGACAAAATTAAAGTTTCAAAATTTGCAATTATTTCTTAGCAAATTTAGCGGCTTATAATAATATATTTGTTTCAATTAACCTATGTATGGAGAGTTTTAAATGATTTTTGTATTCACAAACAATTTAAATACAGAAATACAAGAATGATGAAAGAAAAGAATTAAAAAAAGCTAATATTGGCTGAGAAATGGGACAATCTGATCAACCAATCGTTAATAGGATAAATGGTCAATTTTTCAGATGTTTTTGTGGACAACCAAGAACAATTTATTAAAAACATAACATGTTTAATTTTTACTATAAATCGCTAGTGTTCTGGAAACATATTTTATACGTTGAAAGTTTCTGTACTTCCTTCGAACGTACTAATTACAATGATAATATATTTCTATCGGCGTACGTTATAATTGCAACACACAAGAAAACAATTTATGTACAAAAAGTTTGTCATTTATAAAGAAGATATATCGTTTCTCTCAGTACAGGAGATATGTTTTGGTTCAAATTAATTTAAATAAAAAACTTTACTTCTTCCCCGGGATATTAATTATATTGAAAAATATGCAACAGTTCTTTTGGCGTCATATCGCCAAGTCTCAAATTTTAGGTGTTGTTTATTATTTTTTCATTTTAATCAGATCTCACATTTCGGGAGATTTAACTGCGCCAGAAAAAAAAGTTTTATATGATATAAAAAAAAAACAAATATTAAAAATATGATAATTTCTGTGTTGGGGAAAAGAGACATAAAACACATAATACATAAAGCGATAAAAAACATATTTATTAACAGATATGATTGTTTGAAAGTTGTTTTTTTTTATTTACAATGATATGTGCGTCGTCGTTTAAAACTGATTTGTGTATTTGTTTTATTTATAATTATTTTTGATTTTTAAAAATTATTTATACCCAAAGCAACTTTTAACCGTTTGATCATATAATCAAATCGTCGATTAGCGCCATTTTGAAATTTAGTTTATAAATTAAAATATATTTTATCAGTCACCTTTAATCGCCAATTCAGCATATCGGCCTTACTTATTTATTTTTGATCATACGCTGAAATGGGCCGAGAGGCACAATTTAACAGGGACAGTTCAGATAAATAGTAAAAAATAGTAATTCCACCCATTGAATGCAGACAGTAAAAAAAGCGATTTAATTAATCTGTGAGAAATCATTCTGAGATAATGTTAATCCGTGAGAAATCATGATCTGTGAAAACATCATAATATGTGAGAAATGTTAACAGTTAACATAATACTTAATTTAAAGTAAATCTTATTTCGTAAGAAATCTTAATATTTGAGAAATGTCAATTTATGCGAAATATTAATCCGTGAGAAATTTTAACCCTCGATCTGAAATAAACCTTATTCTGTAAAAAATCTTAATTTGTGAAAAATCGTAATCCGTGAAATCTTAATCCGTGAGAAATCTCAATCTGTGAGATTTTGTAATAATCGCGAAATAGTTCAGATTCATTTTCTGTACATGTTCTGTTTGTTTTTATTGTTGGTGTCTGTTATTTATTACGAATAACAATAACAGCAAGTCGGCAAGTGATGTAGGTATTTGGTAATGTATGGAACTTTGCTTGTACATAATGCATAGGTATTTATTTACAGGTGCGAGTGTTTTTCTGGTTAATACCTTGACTTCGAGTCGTTGGGCGGACATTGCCGATGCCGTGGCCGTCTTAGAAACCTAGTTTATAAATAAACACATATTTATAAAAATCTGCCAATTACTCCCCATTATTTAAGCTTTCCCTTATGGAATTAGAAAATTCCACGTGTTCCGGTGCTGATGATTATAAAAGGAACCAAAATTTCTCATACCAAATTCAGTTTTGGATTTGATGTCGAAATACCCAACCAAAAATTCAATCAAAAGGTATTGCATATTAAATTTTATAATATTAAAATATAGGCCATAAAATAAACAAATTTTTAATGATTTTAGAGTCAACGTTTGCAATTATTAAATGATGCAATATAAAATCAAAAAAGATTGAAAAGAATTATGGACCGGCTTTAATTTAAATTTTAAAAATATAAATTTAAAAATTCAAAAAAGCAAATGTACACAAAGGACGGGTTGTTTCGGAGAATTTGAACAATTCATCAAATTTCAAAGTTAATTTTCAAGTTCTGTGAAAGATATTTTTAAGTTCTGTTATTATTTCAGTTCTGTCAAGCAACTAGCCTATAATGATATATAAACAGAATTTGAATAGGACTTTCACGGAACCCGTAAATGAACGTTGAAATTTGATGAATTATTCAAATTCTCCGAAACAACCCGTCCATAATAATGTTCTTTGGTACAACAATTTCATAAGCTTTTCTGTGGTCTAGAAAATCGAAATCGAACAATTGATGAAATCTAATAAAAAACCCTTTCTTTAAAATCGAAAAAAAATATATATTTGTTAAAGAAAATATAAATACCTTTTCCTCCTTTGTCTTGGTGATAGCTGTAGGAGAAATCTTCTCATACTTTTCAAGAACTGGTCTCTCGTAGTCGTCCACGAACTCTGGTTCAGGCTCCTAAGAAGAATCAGTAAAACAATGTTAATTAACTAATTAACTCAAAATTAAACGATAGCAATTTCATCCGCTCGGCATGCAAGAAAGGCTTTTTCGCTGATATCGTGCTGAAAGAAAGAGGCATTAGAAAACAGTAATGCTGTGGTGTTTCACGAAAATTCTAATGTAAAAAACAAGACATTTGAAAGGTCCTCGTTAAACAATGATTGTAAGACATTTTCAAACTTCCACCAAATTGTGATTAGCTCACAAACATAACAACGTGACAGCTGTGCTCATCAAAATGTGTTAAAAAGTTTAAATTGACCCAGAATCTGCATTTAACAAACACCTTTCAAATGTCAAACAAACACAATGGCGCTGATTGCCATTATTTGATCACAGTGTAACATTCGATTTTCTGCGAACACCCCAACATAAATATGTTTGTAGATAAAGCATGCTGTGGAAAGTAAGAATGCAGAAAATAGAACATATTACAGAGAGAGATTTTTTAAAATTCAATCGTAGTAATAATCTGCTGAAAAATCTGTAAACCAAATATTAATTCATGCCTTTTTTTGTTGCATTTTACATTTTTTTTAACTTCGACGACCTTACAATTATTAGTTTTCTTTTTTTCTGGTTTAGTGTATTTTTTATTATACGTGTTTTGAATGTTCTGTAAATAGAGTTGTGTAGATTTGATTAATTATAAGCAATTGCGGCATTTAATAAGAAGCTGTTATGTTTTAAATTATCAAAGAAAATACATTTTTTAACAATTTTAAAAAGTATCCATTAGAAAAGACAAGAATTGTGAAGCTTGCAACATTTTTTTTTAAATATTTAATTGCAGTATTTTGCAGAAAAGGCAACTTGTTCCGATTTTTTCACTTGGATACACTGAATCAAATCACTGAAAAAATAAACCAATTCAAGTGTGTTGTGTGCATGTCCATATGCAAGAAGAAAGGTCTATTTTTCCTTACTTTTAGTGAAAAGATTTGTAATCAATCTCATTGCATTACAATTCTAGCGGTTTTCCGTTCAGTGATTCGAATTAATTTTGTTTTGAATGTATACCTTCAGAGCGGAAACAGATTTAGCAACTGGCTTCGCCTCTTCTGCCCTAGGCGTCACCTCGTTCTGCTTCTTTTCCGTTATAGTCGGAGTAGTCTCAAGTTCGTCCACCGTCTTAGGACGATCATCCTGACATTGTTAATTACAATAATTATTTGTTAGAACAACAAAATGTTAGATTACAAATGCAATTATAGTGTAAATAAGCATTGACTCTAATGTATGTAAGTCACAAGAATTTCTATAAGGGGCGGTTTTTTTAACTGCCCCTCATACTGGATATCGTTGTTATTCAAAGATTGGTGCCATTTTGAAGATTTTGACATATGAAAGGTCCCAGAAAAACGTCAATTTTCACTTTGTAAAATTTGGTCAATTGTTAAAAAAATCAAAATAGATCTCTAATCGTCGAATTGTGACAGTGTCAAACAAAATTTAACCATTGAAAAAATTAAAAATAATTGTATTTTTGACCGTTAGTGAAAGATATCCACTCATAATTATCTAAACGTTCACTGGAATGGCTTGACTTGAGAAGTTAAATATTTGGATGTTTTTTATTTAACGTAAATTTTGTTACTTTTTACCTTTTTAATTTCACCCTTTTCAAGTACTGCTTTTTTGGCAATGGGTGTGGGTGATATCTTTTCGTATTTCTCCAACTTTGGTTTCTCGTAATCGTCGACAAACACGGGAGTCTCTTCAGGCTAGATAGATTTTAGTAAGCAATTGACAAAAATACTACATTAGTTATTTTATCTACAACACCACATACTATTTTTAAGTCTTCATTCTTATTTTTTCTAAGGATCCGTTCTCTTCATAATTTTCCGTTCAATTTTTAAGCTTTATATTTTCTCTTTCTTCATTAGTTTTCTTTTAAATGTTATATGTTTATCATACTATAAATCAAAACACATCATTTTCATTCATTCACCTATTGGACATGCTTACACAATTTCAATCATCATGTCGTTATCTTTATTTGTTTAATCAATATAGTTTTTGTTTTTAGTGAAATTGTGGTTGTTTAGTGATAGTGTACGTATTTTACCTTATTGTCCTTATTTTGTGTTCGTGTTTTGAGTGTTGGTGTGTTGTGTGGTTTGGTGAAACGTGAATTTTGTGAAGGTGTTTTTTGTGATGGTTCGCTCTCCTCACTTTCAGAATTAACATCTTTTTCATATTTGACGTTGTCGGCCTGAATTCAAGAAATATTTGAAAAATTATAGCCCATTCAGAACGTTTTAGCATTGTTTTTATATTTTTTAATTATTTGTTAGTGAGAGTGTATTTGTGTTTGATATATTTTGTGTGTGTATATGTTATGTTTACCTGTGGGTGTGTTGTTTTAATTTTCATTTCAAACGTTTCTTTCTCACTCTCCTCAATATCTGTCTCACTTTCATAGTCACTTTCGATTTCCTAAACATTTATTGAATGTATGTTTAGTAACACTATATAAAATATTTCACAATTTTCAAAAAGTTTTTTTTCAATCATCTTTATTTACTTAAAAATCTTTTGTATTCGATAATATTGCAAAAAAAGTTTTCCAAAGCAAATTTTGAATTCGACAATCAAAAAATTTTTACATTTAATAAAGACGATGAAGCAACTTCATGAATGACTATACAAATTAGGTGTAAATAACATAAAAAGCAAGCTGCGATGTATGTTTGTATCAATGTATGGAATATTTTTGTGTGTGGAAAATGTAAAAAAAAATTAATCAATAATTTTATGAATTCCTACATTTTTAAATTTAATTGGAATGAAGGGTTTTTTACTTGATTTTTATTTGCTTTACAACGCACGTCACGCTCATACCGCGAAACATCGAGGGGTGAATTTTAAAAGTTGTTTACCAAAGTCCCAGCTACCAACCGTCTGGGACCGGTGAGGTGGGGAAGGAGATATGGGAGAGAAAGGTTGGGGAGTATCTGGTTATTCAAATCTGGTCATCAAACAAGTCTAAAACCATTTCAAGCAACGTTTAAATTTTGAATGGTGGTATTACACCAGAGCGAAACTGAGAGTATCTTCCACTATATAGAGTAAATATACTTTTTTTAAATTAATAATTTGTGAAATAACACAAACTAATCAAATAAAATTTACTTGCGCACGCCGGAATTTGAACCCGTGACCTCCGGCTTACTAGCCAAGAGATCGTTACCCCTTGATCACGGAGGTACTTGCTTGAAATGGCTTTAGCCTTGTTTGGTAACCAGATCTGAATTGCCAGGTATGTCCCTACCTTCATCTTACTCATCTCCTTTCTTTCTCCACCCCCTCCACCTTCACAACATACCCCATTTGGGGATTCCACAGTCACACTGGGAGTTCGGGCTGTTCTGTGGTGGTTAGATTTTCACGATTGTTTTCTAAACATTCGCAGTATGAACATAAACCGCGATGAATAAAGACAAGTTTTTTTACTGTTATTGTTTTTGTTACTGTATTGTAGTGCTTGTACCTTCTTCTTTTCTTTAACACTTCCTCTCTTTTCAATAGGTGTTGGAGTGATCTTCTCGTACTTCTCAAGAACTGGTCTCTCGTAGTCGTCTACGAACTCGGGTTCAGGTTCCTTCGATAGAACGGGTAGACAGAAACATTGAAAGTTAGTTACAACACATAGTTAGGTACAAGTAAAGCGACATATATAAGCGGTTAAACGACAATTACCCTCTGGACCCAAAACTCAGAATGGGAGTAAAAATTACTCCCTACACGGAGAAAATGAGTGTTCCTAATTTATTAAGAATCTCTTCAAATCATTCTTAATCCGGTTAAAAACGGGATTGCAGACCCTTAACGAATGAAAACCCAAGAAACTTTTAGAAAAATACGATTGTATTATCACAATGTCGGAACACTTGTTCTTAAAAATACTTGTTTTTCGCATTTCCTCATTATATATTAGGAATATACTAAAATTATCAGGAAACGGAATGCAATCCCGCTTTAACCGGATTACAAATAATTTGAGGATTTTCTTAATAAATTTACAAAACTCAACTTTGTCCGTGGAACACACCAAACAATCCAACTAATTTAACCTGACCTTTTTTGACCTAACCTCACTTCTAGTAAATTATTGTCATGTCATAGGCATAGTAATATAAAATGTAAATCACAGGTTTTAGACATATGTAACTAAGAAATAATTTGAGATTTTCACGACCATAAGTTTTACTGTGCCTAATTTAAGGTTCTTGTGCCAAGTTGCGCTTCACATCTTCATGATGATGAACACTGCAACACTGTCCGAAACGTTGATTAAAGAAGGAGGAAGCGCAACACGACATAATAACCCAAAAATTAAGCACGATAGCGTCATGTAGGTAATGTTATTTATGACTACGTTTCAGATTAACATTTCAGCAATATTTTTGTTAACTAAACATCATATTTGTTCTCTTTGACCTCACAGCTTCAAAAACTATATATTTCACAAATTTTAAATTCTTTAGAATAAGGAAGTTGAGTGAAAAATATTTTGACTTATAAAAAATATGTTCATGTAGATCAAAAAATATCGATTCTAAATATATAATTATATTTCTATATTATTATTCTTAGAATTAGTTAAACGTTCTTGAAAAAGCATTCAATAGCAATAGACTGTATACGCTCCACGATTGGTCGAAAGAATTCTGTCGTCACATGTGTCGTGACTCGTACGTACAACGGAACACCTATGGTGCATCTCTTTCTATTACATGAGAGATGGTCGGTTTAGATGAGAGAGGTGTATAGGCCAAAGGTTTATTTGGGTTTGTCAAATATATGTACGTATTTGTTATTATTATTATATGAAATGGATTTCTAAAGATACATATTCGTATAGTGCTTTATAATAATATGTTGTTTATTGCATAACTTAGATGTTTTTATTATTATACATGTCACATAGCATAATGATACACTTCAGGCCGCCGGCCGCTCAGAAAAGTCTCACAGTGAACTGGGCTGTAAACCGTTATTTTACTTTTGGTCTCTACTTTTCTGCGCGGTGGTCCTGAATTCGCGCGGGGAACGTCAACAAGTAGCGACGGCAATACCGTACCGGGCGTGAAAAGCAAATATTTTAACTTAAAATATTAATTTAACTATCAAATCTTAATCAATTTTCTTTTTTTTTAATAACATCAATTATAATAGACGGTTAACATTGGTAAAAAAATTACTGGAATTCCTTGTTGAAGAATTAAAATTTTTTCCATACATAATGCTTAAGCGACGTGGTTTTCACAGTTCTAATGACGTCACACCACACCCCGCCTGTTACCGCTCGGATTCCGCTCGTTTTGGCGGGCTTAATAAAATTTAAACTTTGAGAATTAATTTAACTATGAAAACAAACTTAAAAAAAAAAAAAAAAAATACCAGTATTTAAGTTTGAATGCGAACATTGATAAAAAAAATAAAAAAATGGACTCAACTTCCTTATTCCTGAACATTTTTGCATCTTAGGAAACGATATTGCAGATTGATCCAACCTTATCATGGCTATTATAAATCTCATGGAACCCACAGACATTTTGTGCAGAGTTCTGGCACAATGTCTTTATCGTAGTGGTCAAATTTTAGGCAATCCAAATAACCATTTTATGCCTTGATACAAAAGACTATCACCTAATAAAACCAAATACCTAAAAAATACATGTTTGTTTTAAAACCATTGAAGCCGTTCTGTTAAAACGCTAGTGCATTTGTCCTCATTTTGGAAAAGAAAATCATTGATTATTGTGTGAACATTACAGAAATGGTGTAAGATCTAATATGTGCGTAAATAAGTTGTGTGAGTCATTCAATTTCATTCCTGTGAATAAGCTTTTGTAATGCCAGTGTTTACGTCACTAAATGTAATTTATTCTCAAAACCTTTCAATTTAATAACAGTTTATCGGACTATTTTGATGTATTTTAGGATATGTGAGATTTCGGTGTAGTGTATATTTAGAGTTACTAACATAAAACATAAGAAAGATGTATTAGGTAGGCGACACATTACGCTATTCGCATCATGGCTTGGTCTATTTCAAGCCACGAAAATATAGCGCGCTTAAAGCGTTGTCTGTGACAGCCTTAAAGGTATAAATATATGGTGTAGATAATCTTAAGACAAGTTATTTCATAGAATTTGAACAATTCATAAAAATTCAAAGTACATTTTCATGTTCAGTTAATTAAAAAATTAACTCTGTTCTGTTAATTAAGAAATTTGATGAATTATTCAAATTCTGTTCTATTCAAGTTATTTTATTGTATCAGTTATGAAGAGCAACTGGGCTATAATGATAAAATGACAGAACTTGAATATAACTTTCTCAAAACCTTAAAAGTAACGTTGAAATTTGATAGGTTATTCAAATTCTTTGAAATATCCCATCGTAAGATATTATCCTTATTGTTTATCTGCTTATTAACAATAATGAGATATTAATGTAAGATAATAATGTATTTACTTTAAAATGTTAGTTATCTAACCTTATTATAACAATATGTGAAAAGGTGTTATTTGTGGTTTGTATTAAATATCACATATTCATTCCATGTGTTAAATGTGCTAAAAATGCGGTACACTTTAATATGCGGCACACTTTAAGATGCGGTATACTTTAAGATGCGGTACACTTTAAGATGCGGTACCCACTTTATTGTTAATGTGTTGTAATTATAGTTTTTATATTATGCGGAACATTTTAAATGCTTCATGCTGTGTACTGGGTTATCGTAAACATGTTAGTGTTTGTATTGGCTGTGTGTGGTTTGGTTGCGTGTTTAAATAAGCAAGTTATTATAGTTTTAAGGGTGGTTTTGGGACAGACCTTCGCGCTCTTGACACTTCCCTTTTTGACACTAGGGGTTGGTGTCTCCACTCCATTTCTATCCACTTTCTTTTTGTTTTCTTCTTCTACCTTAATACTTGTGGTTTCCTCCTTAAAAGTATGGAAGTCAGTTAGTTACAAGGGATGATTTGTTAAACACGAGAATAACACAACTAAATTTGTTAAACACTGAAGAGATTAACCAATACAAGTGTTTCGTGGGTGTGTACATTTGCGCAAAAAAATCTCATTTACTACATTATTTCTGTTGATATGGGCAAAGTATATTTAATAACTGCTTGTTTGATAGTTTGAGCTGCGTAACATAGATGGCTGTAGTACTATTAACTAATGGAGTTATCCAAGAGATGTCTGTATTGCACAGGTTCCCCCCTTCAGTTCAGAACCGAGGTGGGTTAGCAGTTAGGTCTCTAGCAAATGATAGATTTTGAGAGCACAATAGAGAGGATGTTGGCCTCCAGGTCGTTCTACACACGCGTTCCCAATTAAGAGTTTTTGTTTTAAATAAAGATGAAGTGTCCACTTGTGAAGAAGGTATCTTAATCTTTCGAGTAGACAATCAATTGACCAATTAAGGATAAGGCTCTGGACTAGCAACCCGAAGGTCACGTGTTCAAATCCCGGTACGTGCAAGATAATTTTAGTTAATTTATTTGTATTCCTTCACAATTCATTGATTTAAAGTCTTCACCTTCATCTTCTTCCCATCCCCACAACCTTCAGCATCACAACAACCCCAATTGGGGATGCCATAGTCTTACTGACTCCAAATAGTTTACCTCATGTGGGGTATACAAATTTAAAAAATAATGAGTTCTGTCTGTGGCATAGTAGTCCTAAGGTATTAGATAAATAGATCACACTTCTACGAATTGTTTGTTCAGTGTATAATAAATTACATCGCATGAGAGTTAAATAAGCAAAACAGGAATTTGTGAAATGTTTTTAGGGCAATTTTAAAATGAGTTTTTTTTAAGGAAGTTATACAATTGAAATATCAAAACGATTGGAAAAAACTTTTTACCACCAGTGGCAGCCGTTGTCACTGTTGATTGAAAAATTTAAATTTATTGAATTGGCAATAGATGAAAACAATTTAGTATTTAATTATTGGAAACAATATTAGCGACTTTCAAACGAAAATTTGAAACAGAAAAATCCGAAAAAGGTCGCATCTAGGAATTGAACCCAGCACTTGTCGGGGCTCTGCTCTACCAATGAGCTAATCCGACTCTATCCCCTTCGGTCATATTTAACCGTAACTTCGACTAAGAACTACAAACATTATTATTTATTTATTTTTAATGATTAACTAATGTTTAAAGACAAGGTTTTATGCCTAGCATAAAGGATAACAAATAATTACAAGCAATAATTAGTCGCCTGAAATATCAATACAAATTAAAAATATCCCGGACGGGAATTGAACCCGTACCTTCTGATGTCCGGTCAGGTGCTCTGAAACCACTGAGCTATGTCCGCTTATTTTCAACCCGCCAAATAATTCAATATGTACTAGTACCTCAATCAACAATTACTGATTATTTTATTTTTTCCACTTGTTAACAACCAACTTAATTTTTGTAGGAAAGGCTTTGTTAGTGCAAAAATTTCTAACTAGATGGCGTCGAGACATATTATATCTACATTTGTTGGTGAAATATTTTGAATTGTCAAATATTATTATTTTTAATGATAAACTAAAGTTTATAAGACAAGGTTTTGTGCCTAGCATAAAGGATGTTTACAGATGGAAATTTATAATTATTTAATACAAACATTATCTTAATTTTCGAGGATCGTTAATATTATCTTCAATGATTAAATTACTTTATTTTTTATTTATTATAGGATAGAGAGAAAAGATACAAACAACCATTCAAAAATAAATGAAAATAACCTTTGCTTTTTTCAAAATTCCTTTTCGTATTACAGGAACAGGTTTGTCATTGCGGCCGTTTTCAGTTTCAGCAGTTTTTAGAATTTTTACCTTCGAAATTAGTGAAAAAACAAAGCAGGGATGAAATTAAAAACTAAGTATTAAACACATACATAATAGAAACAAATAGAGATGTGGCATAGAAGCATATCGACTGTCGCCTAGCTATGAGCAAACTTCACGGAGAAAACTTACTGATATAAAATATTGCTAATTTATTAAGAATCTCTTAAAATGTTTCTTAATCCGGTTAAAAACGGGATTGCAGGTCTTTAACGAATGAATCGTTATGTTTTTTAATAAACTTTTAGTAACACGAATATGTTATCACGATGTCGCAACACGTGTTCATAATAATCCTAATATTTTTGCATTGCATCATTGTATATTATAAGGACAAATTTAGGTGCATGAATACGTGTTCTGGTATATTACGAATGTACTAAAAGTTGAACAGGAAACGGCCTGCAATTCCGTTTTTAATTAGATGCGAAGGCGGGTCGCCGTATACTATACGGCCGGTGGCAACAGTAGGTAGATGAATTGCAACTAAATTGGAGCCACTCGCTCAGTCTGGGCCTTTCGGGAAGTTTCGGTCGCACTGTGTTAACGCATAGGCGATAGGCTCGAACCTTCTGGCTAGTTGTCGTAATGTGCCAGACCGACTGCGACGCATTGTCGTAGGTAGGCGAGTAGATACTTGAAGCAGGTAGGTTGCTTTGTTTTGTTTACGATTTCGGCTGCAAGTACGTACTTGCGAGTACGTACCTAAGTAGATCGAGCTACCTATTATTAATGAGTTAATCTGGATTCTTCTTGACGCTACATGCTTTTTGTCTCATAATCCTTCATGGCCCATCTCCGTTGTTTCCTTTATGTATGGTTAAACATTATTCATGTTAAATTATTTTACAGTTTGACAATGATAACTTCACAGGCGGTCAGTAGAGGAACTGAATACGTTTTTTAAATGTCTGTTTGAACAGTGAAACTATGAACAGGGGAACTACGTCGCTAACTGGTTGGGCAACGTGCTGAGACGGGTTAAGATAGGGGCTGTAGGAAGGGATTTATTAAGGCGGGTTTTGAAGAGACTCGGATTATATGAAGGAGGAAAAACAGAAAATGATAATTGTTGTTTTTAAATGAAAAAAAAAACTTTTCAAAAAGTTAAAGGTTTCGGTAATCACGTAGAAGTTTGTGAAAGACTCGAATCGTTGCTTGGAATGGCTTTAGCCATCTTTGGTGACCAGATCTGAATAGTCTGGTTCTTCCCAACCTTCCCTTACAAAATACCCCATATTATTGAGGATGCTAAAATCCCACAGGTTGCAAACTGCTGAACTCTTCTGCGATATTGAGAATTACACAGCATCCCCAGTAAAATTGACTGCAAAGTTAACCTTGTCAAGCTGTCAAACTAGGATTCCATGATAGCATCCTAACAATAAATGATTTTTTTTAAATAAGCATTATGAAAAAAATTGTTTTAATTTTGGATTTTTTTAGAGTTGTAACAAATCTATGTTATGAACTAAAATGTGTTTTATTTAAATGCAAGCATCTGTTTTGCTTTTAAACGATAATTTTGTATAAAACCTACATTATAAAATTATATAGATTTGTGATACATTATTTTATAACAACACGCAAACCGGTTTCGCAGTAACCGCGCTTTCGCTAGGTCAGATATTATAAACCACAGAATCAGAATTTTAGATATTTTTTATGTGTATTTATATTTTTTTAATTTGCCCCAATGAAGGTCCATTTAGATATTATATGCCAAAACCGATTTGGTTTTACAAACCGGTTTCAGTGCAATCGTTTATTGTTTGGCGTGTTCTCATAAAATAGTGTGTACAAACACAATGGCGTTCAATAAATATTTATTACAAAATAAATGCTTGGATTTTTATTACATTGTGTGAATAATTTGTGTTGATTGTAATAAATGTATTAAGTAAGTGATAAAACAAAGATAAAGTTGTGACAAAGAAGTGAAGTATATTGTGGTACCTTCTTTGTTTTTGGTGTATCTTTTTTGTCTTTGTCGGCTGTCTTTTTCTCGATTGGAGTGGGGGTTATTTTCTCGTATTTTTCGAGTTTTGGTTTTTCATAATCGTCCACAAACTCTGATTCGTCATCTTTTGTCTGTTTGTATAAGTGGTTTAATTTTAAAATGTGTACTTAAACATACAAATGATATTTCATTTAGTATTCTAAATTCCTACATCAGATATTTAAGAAACGGACACATCTAATATTTTTCACTGGCTTATTTATTTTATTCAATTTTACTTATCTAATTAAATTAACCTTATTTTATTGAGTCGTCCTAATTGTATTGAATTGTCCTAATTTGATTGAATTGTCCTAAACATATATTGAATTGTCCTCATTTTATTGAATTGACCTTGATTTATTGAAATTCTATACTTATATAAAATTGTCCTTATTTATTTTATTTATCTTAATTATACTTTGTATGGATAGAGTTATTCACATTTTGATAAATTGACCACCGTTCACGGTAAAAATATTTACTGAATTGTCCTAATTATATATAATTTTCCTGATTATATCGAAGTGTCCTAATTATATTTAATAAATTGTCCTAATTATATTGAATTGTCCTAATTATATGAAATTGTCCTAATTATATTGAACTTTCCTAATTATATTCAATTGTCATAATTATATTGAATTCTCCTGATTATATTTAATAGTCCTAATTATATTGAACTGTCTTGATTATATTGAATTGTTCTAATTATATTAAAATTTTCCCAATTATATTGATTTGTCCCAATTATTTACAATTGTCCTAATTGAATTAATGTGACCATACGTTATTGAGTTGTATCGAATATATTTAATTGTTCTAATTTCGTTAAATTGACGTAAAAATTATGTTATTGGCCTAAAAGTGATGTAATTGACCTAAAGGTAATATAATTGACCTAACAAATAGTGAGTAGTTGTGTATACCTTGTTGTTTGAGAGACTTCCCCGTTTGGAGAGTGGAGTCGGTGAGACCTTATCGTATTTTTCCAAAACAGGACGCTCATAGTCGTCAACAAAATCAACTTCCCCTGGCTTCAAACACATAACACATCATGGTATTAGTACAAATGGGACAATCACAATATTATACCGACAAAACAGAGTAAATTAAATTGAGAATAATACAACTTTTACAAGATTAATTGACTATACTATGACTAAAAAGGTTAAAAATAAATTATTAAATACACACGAAGTTTCACGCTCATATCGCGAATCATTCTAGTTTTACACAATATAAGAAAAAATAAGATAAATATACAGAAAATAGCTAATAGTTAATACAGATGAAATAAGCTTTGAAATTTAATTGTTTGAAATGAACATCTAAATTTTTTTATGCAAAAATAAAAAACTTTTAAAGATTTTAGATTTGAATATAAAGTGTAGTGTTTTTTATTTGTAACACCGTTTAGATCTAATTTCTCACTATGGCAGTAAAGAAGATACAACGATGTCTATGAGACTTTATGAGCTGTACCCAAAACAGGTTAAATAAAAAAAAATTAAGACTTTCACTGAAGTCTCGTGGTATGAGCATGAAACAAGTCGCATAATGTACAACGTTTTGAATATTACAAATGGTTTGTGTAAATTTATTTTACACACAAAACATCTCTTTATAATATTTGAATGTTGATTTGTTAATGACTATGTGTTGTTTTAGTATGTAACATTGTATTAGTGAGTTTACCTTGAGTCCAGCCTTGGCGCCGATCTTTTTGGGGACCGCAGATACTGAGAGCTTCTCGACTTCCTTGGCTTTTGGTTTCTCGTTGGCTTGGATAGCTTGGGGCTCCAACTTTGGGATGGAAATTCATGGTTTGTGTAAAAATTCTTTGTAAGTTAGTAATGAGGGCTTATGTATTTAATTTATTTTTTTTAAATGTAAGATAAAAAATACTAAAAATGTAATAGGGTGCTTCTAAAATGAGTTACTTAATTATCAAACTTACTTTAAAATAAATATGAAAATAAAAACTGTTAGCCATCAATTTAAGTCATTTATCAGAATTTAATAAAAAAGTAGGAACAATGTTGTTTTTATTATTTGATTCAATAGATTAACATATATTTGCTATCTATTTGACCTCATTTTATTACATTGACCTTATTGTATTGAGTTGTCCCAATTATTACATAGATTTGACCTCATTTTATTACATTAACCTTATTATATTGAGTTGTCCCAATTATTACATCGATTTGACCTTATTGTATTGAGTTGTCCTAATTATTACATCGATTTGACCTCATTTTATATTATTTTATTACGCTATTCATTCTTTTACCGGACTGTCCTCATTTTTTTAGTGGCCTTATTTTCTTGAATTGTCTTGATTACCCACCTAGAATTATCCTTATTTTGATGAATTGACATTATTTTTGATAGTTTTCCTAATTTTATCGAATTGAACTGATTTTAATAAATCAACCTAATTGTAACGAATTTACCTTATGTTATCAAACTGTCATCTTTTTATTTCATTCATATTGAATTTTCCTAATTTAATTTAAGCGATCAATATTATTGAGTTTTTCGGCGTTTTTGTAAGTGTTTTTAGGTTAGGTTGGGTTGTAGGTTACCTGAGGGATAGGCTTCAGGTTGACATCTTCTCCGGGCCCTAGGTCAGGTGCCTTACCCACTTTGCCAGTGGGCATCTCGGGCACGGCTGCTGGCTCCTCCACTGCCATGGATTTCTTGGGCGCCGGACTATACTTGGCCTGCTCGGCGGCTTGAGGAGTTGGCTTCTCCATACTCTGGATGGACACCTTTTCAGGCTACAGGCGAGGATTGACATAAGAATATAATGATGTTTTTATTTGTGTTGTATTTTATGTTATAGAGTGTAAAAAAAGATTATCAGAAGCTTTAGTATTTTAGGGTAGGTTTTAAAGGAGATCCCTGTGGCATGCCGTTATTAAACCGAGTGAAATAAAACATTCTTCCTTTTAAAGTTTAAAAGTAAAGCTTAAAGTACTAAATTTATTTGACACGTTATACTGTCGAACGGTTACGGAAACACACAGTCATCTTTGGGGATGCTGTGTAGACGGTCTTTTTCAGGTTAAGAAAGAGTAAATATGGGTCTTAACGAGAAGGGATGGGACACAGAGATCGTAGACTAGTTCTACAGCTGAGCTGTTGAACTCAAAAAGTTTAGTTTTGGAAACAATCAGATCACATGTGACAATTTTATTATGGCGTGTTACCCGACTATGCACCGGTGCTGAAAGCATCAATGATGTCAGTTCCTTGGAGCATCTTCCTTTGAAATACTGGTAGAATTCCAACCTGATGCCTGGGCTCTAAAGATTTCAATCCGTATGATGGTAGGTGAATCTATTAAGCTGGCATCCATTTCAGGGGGTGTCAAATATTTATTTAAAATGGGCTGCTAGTTTTTTAAAAAATTATATTATACAAAACGTTTTTAATGTTACAGCGGTAATTTTATCAAAAAAGTTATGTTAAAGCAGCAATCTACTAATGTAAAATTTAAAAAAATACGCAAATGATTTCTGTACATAAGCAAATTAGGTAAATTTTTTTCGTTTTTTATGATAATATTCATATTTGTGTATTTGCATAAATGGGATGTGTAAAAAGGTGTAAATAATTTTGATATAAAATAATATGGGTATATGTATAGTGTATTGTGTGTTGTATCGTGTATTGTGTGTTGTACAGTTTATTGTGTGTTGTATATTGCATTGTATGTTGTATAGTGTATTGTGTGTTGTATAGTGTATTGTGTGTTGTACAGTTTATTGTGTGTTGTATATTGCATTGTATGTTGTATAGTGTATTGTGTGTTGTATAGTGTACTCTGTATTGTATAATGTGTTGTACAGTGATTTGTGTGTAGTATTTTATATTGTGTTTTGTGTGTTATATAGTGTACTGTCTGTTGTGTATACCTTTCCGATGTTTTGTGTCGGTGTTTTTCCAAAAGGTGTTGTTGTGTGTTTTTCATATTTTTCTAAAACAGACGACTCGTTCTCCTCTTCGGAACCATCATCGTCATACTGATGAAATAAATTTATAAATAAATACATTGAACCAATTTCAGAACATTACAATAAATTCCGAGGATTTCAAATCCTATTTGTGTTTTGAGATGGAGTCTTTGAGGTGTTTATTTTTTTCAGTTTCAAGAAATATTTTCAAAAAATTAACAAATAGTTAATTTTATTTTTAAGTGTTTTTGTGTAGCTTCATGTCATGTTTTGTGTAGATAATGAAAAATGTGTCAAATTTTAAGATCTGAGTCACAAAGTAAAAGCAGTGTTGAATAAAAAAATAGCAAAGCTGTAAAAAATCTATCTACAATGAAAACTCTAAAATTACAAAAAGATATTATGTATACCACTAGTGAAACCTTTTATAACCAATGCATCCTCGTCGCAGTGATAGAAATAAAGGTTATAACTGTGCTCTTAGTGGCAGAAAAATATCAATTTAAATTATACATTAAAATATATACAAAACTTGTTTTGACAAGAAAATGAAAAAACAACGAGAAAGAAACCTTTCACCAAATAATTTGAAAGTAACTGACAAAATGAGGCAATTAATTCAAGAATGGTGGTAAGACCACTTTTGCGCTGGTGGCCTCAGATACCAAATGAGATAATGTTAGAAAAATGATGCCTTAGTGATGTTGCTAAGGTTGTAATTTGAAAGTATACAGTTTAAAAGTAGATACTGAAATAGTAAAGTAAGCTGTAGTTGTTTAGGGCGAGTGTAAAAAAGTAACATAAATACCCGGGCCGTTTCTTCTTGCTTTGCCCTCTTCTCCATCGGAGTTGGAGTGAATTTCTCGTACTTCTCCAAAACTGGCCTCTCATAGTCGTCGACAAACTCAATCTCCTAATGAACACATAGCAAATGTCAACAAATAACATAGACGTGCAACGAATTGTAACATATAAACGTTAATAACAAGATATGGATAGAAGATTGACATTTTTAAAAGTATTTTGTGAATATTTAGATATAAGAAACATTAACCACTGAACATAAATATGTACACAGAACATGTAACAGAGATGTGTATTCATCGCAATAAAATAATATTAAATTGCTTGAATATCCTCCAATTTTGTATTTCACATTGTTGGAATTGGATAAACGCCTGAAATAAAATAGATTATTTTTATAAAAAAATCACAAAAATATCATCACTCACCTCCTCCTTCTTGGCGACGACCTTCTTCTTGAGGCTTTTCCTCTTCTCTTCCGTCTTCTCTGCTGTCTTCTTCAGAGCGACAGATTCCTTCTTTTCTTCGACGGCTTCTTCCTTGGCCTTGGTGGACCTCAGTTTGGGAAGTTCTTCCACCTTGGTCTCTTCGACCTGCAACTTGGACTTCTTTTCGATGTTGTTCATCTCAAGTTTCTTCTCTTCTACCTTGATTTCTTCCTTCTTGGTAACTTTTTTGGATTCTTCAATCTTCTTGGATTCCTCGATCTTCTTGGCTTCCAACTTTTTAGTCTCTTCGATCTTTTTGGTTTCTTCGATCTTCTTAGCCTCGACCTTCTTGGTCTCTTCGATCTTCTTGGCTTCTTCGACCTTTTTGGCTTCAATCTTCTTGGTCTCTTCGACCTTCTTGGCTTCTTCGATCTTCTTAGCCTCGACCTTCTTGGTCTCTTCGACCTTCTTGGCTTCCTCCACCTTCTTAGCCTCAACCTTTTTCTTTTCCTCCTCCTTCTTCTTCTCTTCTTCTTTTTTCTTTTCTTCGACGTGATTTTCTTCAATCACTTCTTCCTCTTCCTCTTCAACTTCCTCCTCATCCTATAAAAATCAAATTTATATTACAGTAAAACGATCAAAGTTGAGAACATTTCAATAATCTAGCCTTAATGTTGACATATTAATAACATCACAAAAGTGCGTTTGATCAATTCATTGTGTTTATTTTATAAAGACAGCTCTTATTAGCAACCTAAGTTATTTAATTCAATGTTAAAGGGACCAACTTTATTGTTATTTATTTTTGCAATTGATATTAAGAGTTCCATAGAGTGTATTTGGTGTGCAAAAGAGTAAAATTGGAATTAGATAAACAACTACTGAAAATAAACTAGTGAAAGCAGTCGAGAATCAACAAAACTGGAAGTATTTAAAAGAAATCTTTGTCCAAAAACTGACGCCAGAATACTTATGAAAAAGCAGAGGGAAGATATTAAAATAAAGGTGTGGATTTATTAAAATGCTAATCTGACACTAGTAGTGTTAGAGTAAGGCAAAAATAGTTAACTGTATATAAGTTGTTACACTTGCTAAAGCTTTTTTTTCTCTCATCCCAGTTCTCAGCTAGAGTAGACGCTTAGTCATATCCATATTCATCGCGTAATTACTAAACCAAGTATTTTAAACTTACAAAGTATCATTATAAATCATAGACTCTCATCATGAAATGACAAAAGGCAGACTAATTAATTAACCAAATGTGTTAAGTTTACCTTGCCCTCTTGCACCAAGAGTTCTCCTGAGGATTCGTCCTCTCCGAACTCGTTCTTGATGACGATTTTGTATGTGGCACTGTGGGATGAAGAGCACTTGTTGATGGTTAAACGCGCGTTGGTTCCATCGAAGGAGATACTGATCTCGCTGGACTCACGAATGACCACGGAGTTCTTGAACCAGGTGATTTTGCTGCTCTTGTCCAGGGTCTTGAGCACGGCGAGGAACTCGGCCGTCTCGTTACTCTTCTTGGACTGTTGGGAAAATAAATAATTTCTAATAGAGCAAACGAATTATTGGTAAAATTGACGCATGATCGAAGACAGTTTTAAAGATATTTGAACCTGTGAACACAGTGCTTGACCACTTTACATCATCAGGTTTGATAACACAACCTGCTATGTTCCAGCTTGACAAGAGGTATGGTGCTGCTAAATGATATATCTAAGGCTCTTGATATTGTCAATATTAGCCTTGAAGGTTTCAAGATTCATTTTAGTCATGAACTGTAAAATAAAAGATTATTAAATCAGCAAAACAAATTTCAAAAAAGGGCATTTAAAATCATTAAATAGTAGCTACTATCAAAAAATTAGAGTTTTGACGTGAGAGCCAACAAAGAACCCATTTGATCCTTAAACAGCTTGGGAAAGTAATGGATTCCGTTGACTGCTATACAATTATCATCCGCAGCAAGTTTGAAACATGAAATAACAAATAAATTGATTTTCATTATTTTTCCCATTTATGTCCTATTAAGCCAATACTTACGATGTTCCTAAGTCCCCTGATGATGTAGGGTTTCTCTCCCTCTTCTTCGGGGATGTCAGACACCTCCACCACCTGAGAGATGGCCTCTCCCTTCTCGTTCTTTGCCACCAGTTTGTAGGAGCCCTTGTCCATCTTAGTGATGTTAGAGATCTCCAACTTAATGGCGAATTCTCCCTGGAATAGGCAAAAGAGACAATTTTAAAATACATTGAATTAATTCGAATGGACGTCAAATCATAGAGCATACGTTTGACTTTGTTTGAGAAAGGATTTACAAAGATATGTTCATGTTGCGAGTGATACAGTACAACACAGATCCCGACAAAGACACTGCTTGGTTTTGAAATGAAAATGTGCTTAGTTCCTACCGGGATGTAATTTATCCAGTTCCCACCCATCCTTAACCATCACCATGCTGGGAAATTTTTTGAAATTTGGAACAATGGCAAGAACATGGTGCAAATTCGAGTGCAGTTGTTTTGAAAACAGAAGAATGGTTGGGACTACCTTGGAAGCAAGTTATTGGCGTTTTTCGTAATCAAAAAAAGCAATTTTATTTTCTAGAAAGTGCATTATTTCATTTCAAGTACTCCTTCGTGTTGTTGTGGCAATAATTACTTTGAGGTATCTCGGTGGAACTCACTCTATTGTTATTCACAGAGGTACAGCAGTAAGTGATTGGTCATCCTGTTTTTCCTTCCTTTCATACATTGTTCATTCCTACACACCCAATCACCCAACTCCAGCAAACACCAATTCATTTCGTCAAGTTAAATTATTTACAGTCCACTTTCATGTTCAGCTGAAACTGTAATTCTTAACCAGTTTCGGATGCAACTTCATGTGCTTCTGACAGTACATGAAGGAAAAAATATTATACATTCTTGTAGACTGGATTCAGTCACAAATATCTCCATTGGGTTTTATTATCTCCACTGAGAGTTTACGCCGGAAGAATTATATATTCTTCGAAGCTAGATTCAGTCGCTGATGTCTCCATTTGACCCATCCATCAATAGAAAAAGAATAGAACTCGCGATATTCCTAGGTATTAGTGTGCATGTTGTAATTGGTGTACTGTACCTCTCTGACGGGCTCAATGAGCACTGTGTGTCTAGAGTCCTCCTTGATAGCGGAAGCCTCCTTGAACCACGTGCAATCGGGCGCGAATTTACTCATCACGTGGCATTCAACGATGACGGTCTTGCGCTTCACGATCTTGATGACCTTCGGCCTCTCCTTAATCACGGGAATGACTGGAAATAAATACAATCAATTTATTAAAAAATTGTTCATTAAATAATCATCAATCAACTGCCCTGTTCTTCAAAAACGATGGCGGACGATTTTATGGTAATAATTACGGTCAATTTTCTTAGGTCACTCAACATTGTAAGTTTTTTTGGTCCATTAACGGTTTTTCTCATTTAGATCGGTGATTCAAAGTTGGCAATAAGAATCAAGGCAATAAATGGTTATCAAAAGACAATAGGGCGTTGCGAAGGCAAATTGAATTAATTATTTTTCTTTCTTTCTTTATCAACAATGCGATCATGTGGCACCCTTGAGTTATTCAAAAATAAGAATCCAATTCCAATGGAACAGTGCATTTTAGACAGAATTATACTAAAAATAACTTACTTTCAATATTGAGCGTCAAGTTGGCATTAAGTTCACCAAGTTCGTTCTTGATGTTGCACTTGTACAGACCAGAGTCCTCCAGTCCCGGGTCGTTCAGTTCCAGGATGATGGTGTAGATGTCTTCATGGACTTCCACCCTCATCCTGATCTTGGAGGAATCCGTCACCAGCTTACCCTCGTGGTACCATACTATTGTCGGCTTGGGGCTGGCCTTGACCTTGCAACCCATGACGACAAGTTTGCCTCCTTCCTTGGATTGGATGTGAGGCTTCTCCACGAAGGTTGGTGCATCGCCTTCTGGTTCAGGCTCTGCTTCGATGTTCAAGTTTAGATTGGCGTTGCTCTCTCCAAACTCGTTCTTGACGTGGCACCTGTACGCGCCACCGTCTCCTGCTGCAGGGTTGGAGAGCGAGAGTACCAGTTCGTATGTGTCTTCCTCGAGCATAGTCGATTTGACCTGGATCTTGGAGCTCTCCTTGATGACGGTGGCCCCCTTGTACCACACCACCTCTGCGGCTGGTTTGGCTTTGCAGACGCAGCGCATGGTGATAAGAGTCCCGTCCTCGTTGGGAATGATGCGCGGCTTCTCCGTGAAAGACGGCGCGAAACCATCTTGATCGTCCCCACCTAAGAACAGAACAAATATTTAAACAAACGGTTCAACAATTTAAATAACTCCACCAATCATTTGCCAATGGTTCTTCAACAAAATTAAACGTTTAGCGTGAGGTTATTCGACGTCAGAACATGATGAGATCATGTAGAGTCATTTTGCGGGTTGGTTAGAAAAGCATTAGATACATATTATTTTGTTTTGCAACTGCTTGCGTTTTGCGTAAGTTTTACCATTACTCACCAAATCCATATCACCGTTTTGTAAAAGCATTAAGAAGCTAGTCAAAGACGGTGGCAGATTCATTTGGCCTTATCTTGTTTTACATGCTTATAAGATGAAGCATGGTTTGAAGTCTTAAACGTCGAAATATTTCGTTTGTAAGACACTTAAATACCTTGGAAATTGAGGGCAATGTTAGCATTACTCTCTCCGAACAAGTTGAAGGCATTGCACCGGTAGTTTCCTCCGTGTTCCGAAGTAGGGTTCTGAATTTCTAGGGTGAGGAGATAAGTGTCCTTGGCAGTTGCCTTTCTGGACATTTTCATTCTACCGGAGTCCTTAATCTCCGTATCCCTCTGGAACCACGTGATGTCTGGAGCTGGGTAAGCTTCCAGAAGACATTCCATGATCAATATTTCGCCTTCTTGTCGGATAGTAGGTTTCTTAGGAAAACGGGGAGGTTTCCCATCAGGAATCCTGAAAATAAATCACATCAGATTATGTTTCCATTAAAATTGATAAAGTTGGGAAGAAATCTTCAAAAGCGCTCTTTATATTGGAAACATTTTAGGTATCTACTGTAATCCAAAAATGCTTAGTAAATATTTCTCTTTATTTTGAAAAACCTTAATTTGAGCATATTGACATTAAAATGTCTCAAAGCTTCATCCATTTAAAAAAAAAATCCATCAATCTCTGATTTCTACTGTACTGCAAATGTGAGAATGATAAATGATGGGTGCTCGCATGATGGTGTGCCAGATGCTAGAACTTGGGGTCGGATATTTTAAGACCCAATGTGGACAGCGATTTTGTGAACACCCAACGTAAATTTAAAAAGCCTTGTTGTTACACATGCTATTTCATTGATCATTGATTATGATCGTAACCCTCACTAAAAAGCTTCAATGAGCCAGGTACTTCCACTCTCCACGGTCTTGAATTGCACGGAAAGCCGTGGAAACATTCCGAAAACTGGTCAGTCTTACCAAATACTGTAGAATGGTTATAATACTTTCTAAATTCTTAAATTACCCATACGTTTTGATGGCAGTATGCTGCACAATGCCTCCTAGCGCCACGAGTTGTGAGGCTTTGTTTACTTTCTCTAGCGGCCAGAGTTGCCATGCAATACAAGTAAATACTGCCAACATTTTACTAAACGTGTTATTAATTTTCTAGGGTAATTGGCCCTACGCAACGATGATGGTACTACATATTACAAAAGTTAAAGAAATTGATGAAAATCAGTTTGCTTGGGGTATGGTTAACTTACTTTGGTTTTCCACTTCCTTCGAAATTAAGATTAATTTTGGCCGTTCCTTCCCCATGCTTGTTTTTGGCGATGGCTCTATACTCCCCCCGGTCCGAGTCTTTGACGTCTTTGATCTCCAGCTTAGCCATGTGGTACAAACTCTGGTCCTCGTCCAGTGAGATCTTGTGTCTGCTACCTTCTTTTATCAACGTTTTTTCATGCCACCTTTAATCCATAAAAAAAACTTGGTAAAAACACAAAAATCATGTAAAATTGTTTGACACAAATAGACTATTGAATTTAATAATAATATATCTGTGGTCTTTGGTCAATATGTGATTTTTCTAAGGTTTAAGTCATACTGGAGGTTGATGAATGGAAAAATCTTTATAGGAAATGTAAAGAATGAGCGTGTTGTACAGGGGGAGAAAAGATTGATGCTGGCAAATCTTTAAATTCTCATGTAGAAAATGTCCACCGTATTGAAAAGGATACGCATTTGGCATGTCTCCCTTTCGCGTAAGCTTGTCGTTTAACAAAGATCTGTATTATCTTCAGATCAGATTTGTAGAGATGCCAAACACTTGCCCAATATTTGAACACGGTTGAGATTAGCCACACGAGGAAATGCTTTTATAACTCGTTGTGTTCACAATTGTTTTTGTTTCTTCCCCTTTATAATACGAGTCTCTCAAAAACTAGGTTTACTTTTTCCTATACTAAAAAAAGTCATCCACACCCATTCCCAAAGATGGCATAGAGCCTTAAGTCCTCTTGTGTGTAATGACAACTGAAAAATTAAGATTCTTCCCTTGTACAAACCACATTTGACCCAAAACACAGAAGGCAGCTAGTAATTGAGTAATAAGTGTAATGATGATTGTGTTGTACTAACCAAGTGACGCCCGGCTTCGGCCTGCCGACGCATCTGCACTCGAAACTGATGGTAGCGCCATCGTCCGTCTGCCTTATGACCGGCCTCTCCGTGAAGGTGGGCTTAATGCCGTCCTCAGGCACGGGAGCTTCGTCGCCTGATCACACATTGAGAATAACACCGCCACATAAGTCACAGGACAAATAATGGGACACACTAGGATTGAGAACTTCATCTGTCCACAAATAGTCATAAGTCATAGGCCAGATAATGAGATACACGATTGTGAACTTAAATTTACCATAAGTGGACGTCAGTCACTGGTCAGATAATGGGATACACGTTATGAACCTGCGTTTTCCACAAATGGACGTAGGTCACAGGCCAGATAAAAGGATGTACGATTATGAACTTGGGTTTACAACAAATGGACGTAAGTCATAGGACAGGTAATAAGATACACGATTATGAATCTGAGTTTATCAAAAATAGACGTAGGTCACAGGTTAGATGATGGTATACCAAATGCGTTTACCAAAAATTGACGTAGGACACAGGCCAGATAATAGGATGCACGATTATGAAATGGAATGTTATAAGTCATAGGTCAGAAAATGGGATACACGATTTTAACTTGAGGCTTCGAATTGAGATGACTAGGAGCGCCAGAACAAGCATTGACACGGAAGAAAGACAGCTTTTTCATTATTGGCCTCTTAATAGATGTTATCACGAAATGCACTTGATAGAGTGATTAACCAATTTAGAATTCTTAACATAATGACCAACAATAGTTTAATTAACTAAACATTATGATAACCCCTAGAACACGGTCCCTATACACACTTCTTACTTCATCTGCGTTAACTCGTCACCTTTTACAGTACATACCAAAAAAATATTCCAACTCTTAAATTACCCGACACAAATGTTTTTTGTATTCGAGAGTGTCTAGTCTTTTTGAGATGCCTCCGACTTGTTGCTCATCATCTTCCTCGTACATAATCTTGGCACCCGCCTAATATTACCCGCCTTTTAGATATATTATACCATCTATGGTTTTAGATGTATTCACATCTGTCTTGCACTCGTTTTGAATCTTTTGTAATGCGTTCGTCGTGCATACATGAATTTATCAGATACTCTCGTTTGCTGAGATCTTGTCTCAACTTTATTCAGTCAACTTTCATTTTTATTCTATTAGTTCCATACCTCACTGCCATACGTCATGGTCAATATCAAAACTTTTTTTTTTTTTTTATAAATTTAATTTAGATTAAATTTGATAATATTATTATTAAGTTCTGCAAGTGTTTTAGTTTTTATAGCCGATTGTAACGCCACTTACATCGGACAAACGGGGAGGGCATTCTCAACTAGATTCAACGAACATATACGATGTTATAATAATAAAAACTCATCCTCAAAATTCGCAGAACATCTCTTGGTGAATAATCATACCCCACTTAACAACAAGGGTCCTAAACCATTGCATATAGAAAAAAAGGGCATTAGATTAAATTTACTTGAACAATTAAAAATCAATAAACGAACGAATGACCCAAATTTAACACTAATTAATAAAGTACGGAAAATAATTTACTCACCACTTCTCAGTATTTTCACAAAACCCAAGCAGTATAATGCACCCAAATAATTCATAGCAATAAAGTCATTAGTAAATAATTAAGAACCCATTACCATTTACTGAGCGGAAAACATAGATTGGTTTAACCAACAATAGATCATGTCATCGGTGTAACCAGTAATAAATCAATGTATGCCTTCAAAATTTACATTTGAAATAGTATAAAAACGTCGTCTCAATGTGGACTAACCACAGTTTGAAAATGGCCTTGTAAGCCGAAACAGCTGTCACAATAATAAAAAACTAAAATACTTGCAGAACTTAATAATAATATTATCAAATTTAATCTAAATTAAATTTATAAAAAAATTAAATGGAGTTCTACGAATTAAACACAAAAACAATAAATAATATCAAAACTCATTGTCTTAGACTTTTATTTCTCTACAGACTAGTACTAATTTAGTCTTCTATCTAAATATGTTCTTACAGTCGTTTTAAGTACTAATCTTTGATAGATTTTGAGGTCTACTGAATTTCTAGTTTCGCTTCGTGTTCATTTAACAGAATCTATCAGGGTTTACGAAAACTGGAAGAGTTTTATTATTGTTGAATTTTTTAATGAGTACATGTGTATAATAGGTAAGATTGTAAATATTATAAAAACAAATATATTACGATTCTGTTATACACAACTTTGGATCATATTTGTTAGTGATATACTTACGTACATAAAACATATCATAAAGGAAGTATAAAATATAGTTGAAACATGAAAAATACTTAAACATAAATTACATTTTAACATACATATTTAAAAAATACTAAACACATGGTACATAAAAGTAAATATTTCTTAAAAAACAAATTAAGTACAAATAAAAAACCATTTTTTGGGATATATTTTAATACAAATAAAATACAATAAACATACTTAAAATAAAAAATAAATAAATCTGTATGGATAAAATAAGGGACCCATCGTAAATTGTAAATACGTCTTAAACGCAGTACAGTTGCTTATGAAAAAGAAGGTTTATTTAAAAGGTTAATTTATAGAAATCAGAATCCAAGTTAGTGTTGCCAGTAAACTGCGTTATTCAAGCCTACATCGCCTTATCATTTTATTTTAAAAAACGCAAACCATAAAGAATTATGATCAAAGTTCACAGTATTATTCTTTTCGAAAACCACAATCGCTCGTCTACCTATGGTTTAGCCTCTTCTGTTATCATTACTGAACAGATAGTCTCTAGAAGTATCATCAATGATTGTTTGCAAAGAAATGTCACAGATTTACTTAGCAAAAAGAGAACGAAAAGTGAGCTTACTACTGGCACACAAAATCGTCTTAACGCATTTCTATCGGTTTATCTATCAGTGTCTATTACAGTCCTCTAATATTTTCTTATATATATTATTTAATATTCTCAATGTTTTTAAATACCATGAAAAAATTCTAATAAGAATTTGAAATATCATTCTTTACTATTTCAACTATAGTTAAATAGAGTTGGACCCGATTCCGTTCCTTGGGGAACACCCAAATACTTTAAAAATAGATTAATAATGGGTTCTGATACTGAGCTTACAACTTGTTTTACTTGTTTTAATTTTTGGACGTATTCTTTGAATAAGTTGAGGAAAAAATAAGCAAAAAGAGAAAACTTTGTTTTGGGAACTATACGTGAAATGACAGTATACCTAAAAAAAATTCCACTTTTTATGTTTTTTTTGCACGCATTGAACACATTTTTAAGGGTAGCTATGTAATCATAGAAGAGATTTAGCGAGAGTTTAGTTATATTTCTATAAGAGGGTAATCTTCAAATCTCAACGTTATGGAAAAACCCTCATCGATTTAAGAGTTTTAAGAGAACCAGATGTGAATTTAAGAAACAACATCTTATAAGATAGACAAACATTCCAGGGTTACGAATAACCTGCCAATATTAAAAGTTCTCCTGCAGGCTTTGTAATACAAATTTTGTTGTAAAATGATGGAAAACTTACCCAGTGCACGACAGAACCCTGTGTCGGGGTAGGGACCTATAGCTTTGAAAGACTGGATCATGATTGTTTTTGGATTATATTAAGTTTAAATAACTATTTAATGTTTAAATACATGTAATACGTATGACTAAATGATGAAAATAAATCAACCATTCAGAATTGATGGTCGCCGTCAATGGTTAGACGAATTAAGAGAATATTGGCATTAAAAAGGCCTACCAGAGAGAGTGTTATGGTTGATGAAACAAAATAATAAAGTGAACATTGTGATTGAGAAAAACCTCACCTTCTATTGTAAGATTTGAAATGGCATGAAGATGAACACAGTAAGCCAAACGAAGCGACAAGCGAAAGCAGTGGAAAAGTGTTAAGACATATTTACTTTTTATATGGGTTTACTAATTTGTCTAATTCCGTACGAGTTTTACTTATTTTAATTTATTTTAAAGATGGTTTAATCCATTTTAATTTTGTACATTTTTTCACAAACCCTTAATTTGTTTTATAATTTTTTTTCTTATAAAATCAAGAATATTTCTCATGTTCCAATAATATAAATAAAGAATTTTTAATATTATATGATTTGTTAATTAAAAGTAATCTTAACCTGTTGACGGTTGCATTTTTTTGATTTTTTTTGTGTAAATTTGACAGGTTTTTAGAATGTCCAATTGAATTTTGTTTTTTACATAAAAGGTTATTTACAAAAAAGTCGGGAGATCAGAAAAAAAATTTCTTTACACATTGAGACGAATATTTTCTAAGACAATTTTTCTAATAAAGTTACAGGTTAGAATTGGGAATTGGGGAAAGTGGGTGAGATTGCAAAGCTTTGCAACTATCTACAATTCACAACACAACAATTAATATATGTAATTATGTGCATTCAATGTATACAAAGAAACATATAAATTAAATTGGTGACCAAAATATGGAAAAAAATCTATCTAAAAATATATTCTTTTGGTGTAAAATGTTTTTTAAAACGGGTTTTCAAATATTTTTTGAAGTGTCGTGTGTCTAGTTGGGTTTTTGTTTGGTGTAAGAAAATATTTAGTGGCGTTTTATAAGATTTGCACAAATTAATCAATTCAAACCCAACACAATCGTCAACAGGTTATGTAAATTTCATGCAAAATGAATACATATTGGTAAAATAAAATCTTTTTCGGGTTTGTTAGGTCAACTTGGACATAATATACAATATTTATAATAAACAATATATGGGTGTTGAAATAAAATTATTGAAGTGTGTAGGTGTAAAATGCAAGACAAAAATGTGCAAAGTGCAAAAATGAATTAAAAATTAAAAAAGTGAAGAGATAGTTTTTGGTTATTCATTTTCAAGATCGTTCTTATTAACCTTTTTTTCGATATTAGAAACCTTTTTGGCAAACAGTGATTTAAAACGCACCAAATTTTTGACGTAGAATCTATTATGAAATAACTTAAAATCCATGAAAAAATTTGTTTGATATGATTCTTAAATAAAGTTATTTTTAAGGTTATAGAAGTGGTGTCATTTTAATTTTTATTTTATAAATGCTCTGTTACTTCGTGATGTATGGCAGAAAATTCCGCTTTTTTTATTGCAACTTAAAAAAAACAAATGATCAGTTTTTAAGTTACAACCTTCGTAACATTGTCAGTTTTAAAAAAGTCCAGATATGTTTTCTGGCTGACTTCAAAATCCATGGATTAACTATATTTTCTGCAATGGGTCGATTAAGATGAACAGGATGTTTGAAAGAAAATGTAAGTAGCTTACTGTCAAAGTTGAGGCTGATGGTCGCGTTGCTCTCTCCGAGCTCGTTCTTGGCCGTGACGCGGTACTTGCCCGCGTCCTCCACTGTCACGTTGTTGATCTCCAGGGATGCGTAATACATGTGCACGTCCTTGGACACCGTCAACTGAACACGCAAACAAACAAACATTTAGTATGTATCTTTAAGAGAGATAAAAAGAGTTTCCCATGGTCATATAGAAGGGACCGATCGATCAATACATGATTCGCCATAATATTTGTAAGGTCTTTCAGTTGTTGACTGGACTCCGAAAAGTAAGATCAAGGGGAAAAGATTCAAATGCAGATTGAGGAAAAGGTTAACAGATTGTGTAGGAGAGGATTGGAGGGAACGTATTGAGAGGAATGATTATGGACTTGATGAACATAGGTTGAATACAAGTAGTATTTGTACCTTGTATCTACCGTCAGAGCCTAATTACTGAGAAAGTATTGGAGCAGGATTGGGAATGCCTATGTAATGGAGAGGAATTACTGGAGCTGGTGATGAGATGAATGCAGATAATATGTCTTGTTCCGATCACTGGAATTGACGAAAGCCCCGCCATCAATGCGCGGTGGGAGTGGAAACCATTGACCACGTGGAAGAGACTTGGAGCATGATGCGAATTCCTACAGTATGGAGAGGATTGTAGACGAACGGACAGGATTGGTAAGGATTGAAGATGAATGAACAGAGACCAGAACCAGTGAAGATGAAAGTTGGTCATTTAGGTGTGAATACCATGTGGGATGTGACATCACTGCACCGTGGATTGACAAAGTGGAAGAGGATTACAGCAGGTAAGTCTCTGGTAAGGAGAGGATTGTAAAGGAATAGACAGAATTGGAAAGGATTGGAGAGAAAGGAATATAGACCAGAGTCAGACAAATGAAAGCTTGTCGTGTGGGTTTAAACAAAGCCATGTTGTGCCATCACTGAAAGTGAATTGACCACGTGTAAGAGGGTTGGAGCAGGAATGCCAAAGGTAAGGAAAGGATTGTAGAGGAATGGACAGGATCGAAATTAATAGGAACCAAAATCAGACAAGATAAAAGCTGGTGATGTGTTACCTTGTGCCTGTCGCTGGGATTGACCATAGCCGCGTTGTGCCACCATTGCACGGCTGGGGTTGGGTCGGCCTCGATGCGGCACTCGAATATCAGTCTTTTTCCGTCATCCTCCTGCCGGATCGCTGGCTTCTTCGCGAACGTGGGCGCGATTCCGTCGATTTGCCTGGAAACAATTACATCAGATATATCGTGGCCAAAAAACTAAAAAGAATCGCGCATATTTCGGGTACTCAGCCGTGTTATGCCCCCCCTAACATTTACCAAATACGATTTTATCTGTAGTAGTGATGAACAATGAACGGTCCAAGATGTTGACCAAAGAAAAAAAATTCAATTATATACTATGTCAAGTTTTAGCAATAATTTATGTCCTGAATGGAACTTTTTTCAATGAATGTAATTTTTGAATGGCATAAAATCTTATTAGAAGTTTTTTTCACTCAGTGAACGACTGAACTGATTATTGAGTTAAACCAGAAGTAACTTTAAAAATACAGAAATTGTTTTGGAGACTCACCTTTGCTTTTCCTGGTCGGCGGCTGAAAATAACAAACTTTGATTAATTAACAAATAACATTAGATATAGATTAAACAAAATCACTAAAATCATATAAAAGTAAACATAATAAATATTGCAGATTTCGGAGATTTAACAGAAATGAAATTAATTTAATTTTGACAGTCGAAATACAAAATGATTTTAAGAAAGTGAATGAACTAACTAACCAACACGCCGTTCCCCATGGAGATAGGTAGAGAGGATGTACTACCAAACTACTCGGTCTTTACACACACACTCCTTGCTTCATTCACATTCATGCATCCACTCATAATCTGATGAAAGACTCAGTATCATAAAGATTCTTGAAATGGCGCTAGTCGTGTTTAGTGACCATATCTGTAGAGTACTTCTTAACCTTCCTTTTCTCCTTCACTTGATGGCCTCCATGATCGAAGGGTAAGGCTCTTGTCTAGCAACTGGAGGACGCGAGATCAAATCCAGGCGTGCGCAAGTAAATTCTAGTTTAGTTTAGGACGCCCAAAGAAGACATGGCACGATCAAGTGAATCAGATACTTGAGTCGGGCCATGTCAGAAGTTAGAATAATAGAAGAGTATGTATGAGACGATGTATAAATGTGAATGAGGCAAGAAGTGTGTGCCGAGACCGAGTTGTTTGGCGGTCCGTCCTCTCTGCCTACCCCTGCGGAGAAACGGCGTGATGCCTAGTTAGTTAGTTATATTATATTTGCGGCACGTTCCAGAGTGGAAAATACTCAGTTTCGCCCTGATGTGAGACGACCATTGAGAATTGAAACGATGCTTGAAATAGTTTTGGACGTATTTGGTGACCAGATCTGAATAGCCAGGTACTTTCCCACCTTCATCTTCCCCTTCTCCTTCCCCTCCCCATTACCTTCAGTCTCACAACATACCCCGATTTGGGATGCCATAGTCTCACTGGCTCCAGACGGTTGGGAGCAATTGGTAGTCTTATGGGATTCACGTAAAAATAAAATGCCTTTGATACTTTCTCCAGCCTCACAAAATAGCCCATTTTGTCCATGCTGACGCCGAGCTATTGGTACTCCTGTGCAGTTTCCACAACAACAACAAAATTTCCGGCATATTTTTTGACCATGTAGTAGCCGCGTTTTAAGGAGTTAAGATTAAGGATATTGTATTTACTCACAAAAGTATTACGATTTCCAAGTGGTATTTAAAAAAATAGCTAGCGTCTCTTCAATTTCTTATTTTCTTAAACGTTTCTTCACGACTGTGAAAATTGAAACATATTTGGGTCAAGCAACTCCGTTCAATCAGAACGTCTCTAATCGTATTTATAGAACCTCTGTCAGTAGTCAGTTGTCTTCTGTCTGCAGTGTCTAGTCCTATATTGGTTCTTCTGAACGGTCACTGACCCCAGTCTTCTAAATTTCATTCAATATGTTATAAGTCGTATTGATCTGAATTGATCGGATTGAAAACATCTTCTGTCGTATCGCTTGATTAAACCATACGTTTAATCCCTATATAAACTTAAATAAATCACTGTTGCATTATTATTGAAACATATTTGGGTCAAACAACTTCGTTTAATCGGAACGTCTCTAATCGTATTTATAGAATCTCTTCATCTCTAAATTGTGAACTGTCTTGTTGATTCAACATATTTATTAGAAAGGATTGCATTTTTTTGTCCATACTATATCAAATAGTTCATTCAGTCGAACACACTGTAAATCTATGCATATACAAAATTCATTAATTGGCCATTTTGTACCTGAAAAACATTCAAGACTCTACGAAATGTAGATGTTTAATTTTGGGAAACTTTAAAGCATAATTTATTAATGACTATTAAGGCGATGCACTACGTCGTGTAATATTTTGAATCGAGCCGCTATCAATAACACACCTTAGGTAAATGGCGATAAGGCTTAAATTCCCGCTTAACAAATCCACATTTTTTGATTTATGCAAGAAAAAAACATGGCCAAAAAGTGTCTTTTATTGTATTTCAGGGACAAATATTTAAAAAAATTTCGATCATTTTACAAATAAATTAATTTTCCATATTATACAATAAAACCATAACCGAAAATGGGTTCGTAAGTAGGAGATTTTTAACTTTAAACAGTTTTCATAGGCCTTATACATAATTTTTTCTGGGCTTATAAAAAGACTTATCTAAAAAATACTCGATTATTTTAAAGACCAGGATGTATTCTACTCGCAGTATTTAATTAAAGCATCTGAAACATTTCTAAGCGACCAAATTTTCAAACCAAAAAAACGTGATTTTGCATTACTACGTAGTGCATCGCCGTATACCAAACACAATTATTGGGCATACCCTACATAAGACAATAATTGGACAATATCTGCAATAAACCTGGCTTTTAAGCTTGCGTTCTTTGCCAAGAATAGTATAATCTTGCAACAAGAAGAATAAATAATATAAATTTGTTTAGTCAAGTAATTTCAAACAAATTGTCAACAGCAACGCGAGCGTAAAGCTCAGTAGAGCTTTACGACAGAATATGTGAATAACAAAACCATAATTCATTTTGACTTTTGGGTTAATTTGTTGCGGAAATTTACGACTTTGTCCGAGAGCGGGAAACGCCGACGTTGGGGAATATATTTTTAGCCAATTGGTCGGTGGCGGTATTGCAGACAAAAATAATAATGTAAGTTTGTTGCATTGTTATGCAATATTAGATAAATACGTTAAAAATTACATTACTTAATCTCGAGTTACGAATAACCTGACCAAATTTTGTTTCTTCCTACTTGGACTGTTTATTTATTTGTAAGAACTTTTGTCCATTAATGACAGAACAGTATATTACAAGAAATTAGAAAAATAGATAAAACGGGAAATGGACAGTACGTCATAGACAAATAGAGCAAAATTTTACCATTGGCAAATAGTGTCAAGTGAAAACCTGAACAATGTTTTGATGGAGTCAGAGATTTAAGTCATAATAACCCTTCAAGCCTCTGCTATATTGTCTGTTATGTTTCTTAACGATGCTGTTAAATGCTGAAAGAATTTGTGTGTATTGTTAAGCGTCATTTCTTTTCTTTCTATAACCGTTTAGATCATATTTTTTACCACGATAATAAGGGAGATACAACGATTTCCCTGATACCATATGAGCTGTTCAAAAAAGCTTTTGGTTCACTAAACTGAACAAAAATCATGAAGGATTAAGAAATATTACTGAAAGTTTACTGACATAAAGATTGACAAAATTTAATTAAGATTTTAAACAAACAATTCAAAGCCTTGATTTAACTTAACAACTCTCCAAAATTCTGGACAATTGAAACAATAAAAATATAACGGAAAATGTTGCTTGTACAATGATCAAGGACTTAGCTGCCAGAGAATTTAACCCGATTTTTTTTAATCCCGATGGAATAATAAGAAAATCGTTGCGTCCATTTCTTAATCTCGTTCATTACGTCTGTCTCGCATTCTTTTCGAATCTCCCCGTGATACGGTCATCGAGAAGACGGACAGAATCCAGAAATAAACCATCTATTTCTCTTCGCAGAATAAAAGAATCAAGACGAGTAGTGATTATTTTTACTTCGTCGGTTTTAAATTGCCAAACATTCGACTGACAGTAACAGGTTTCATTGCAAGCTTCATTTCAACTGTTCATTATTTCTTTCGCTGCTATGCTTTAAATTCTGGTAAGTCTTCGAAATACCAAATTAAACCAGTACTGACAAGTGAATGGGTAAGTTTTGTAGTCGATGCTTACGTGTTTGGTACAGGCCGGAGAAATATATATAGGAATTTAAACTCTAGCGACTATATTCTTATTAAAGAATGGCGAATTCTTAGATTCAACGGAAGATTTAATCTATGAATTTGCAAAAAATGAAGATTCCATCCTTCATACCTAACAAAAATACATTTTTCTATCGACATTGTCCATGTTTGTAAATTTTTTTTCATTTATCTTCGGTCAACATCTTTACATTTTCCGTTTTCCGCGGAGAGTCGACTCAAATGATGCCAAAGCCGATCCACATGAATTTAATGCACAACTTGCTATACTCAAACTCGACGGAAACATTTTATGTGGCTGAAGAAGGGCTTAGTACACTTCAAAATTGGCTGCAAATTAATATAATCACAACTAAATATATAACATTTTAAATGTACTCAGGGTGCCAACCAGTAAAATCCCTTGAACTAAAATTATACGAATGCCATAGAAATAATGTTCAATGTAAATGTTCAATTATAGAAAAATCACAAAGCATAAAATATCTCGGGGTAGTAATTGATAAAAAACTTAGATGGTACCTACATATCAAAGGTATCACGGAAAAGCTTAAAAAATCTATTACGCTTTTTGTCATTCTCGTATTTAATATGGAAATATAGGATGGGGATCTGCTGTATCTAAGTATATACATAACCTGAACACAATTCAAAAGGGAATCTTAAAGACCACACTGAAAGTATTCATAAGAATGACTTCAATTGAAATTTTCAATGTAATTGAAATATATGCCAAAAATATAGTATTGAAACAATTTAAAGGTGCTGAATCATCTAAAATACCGCGTATTCATCACACTTGGTCAAATCACAATTTCATACAAATATTCCAGGTCATAAAATCACATTCCAATAAAGAAACTATATTTATTTTTTTACGAAACTCCACAACATCCTTCCCCCTGATATAAAGCTAATATAAATTTGAATGATTACAAATCAAGAATAAAAATCTGACTGAAAGACATCAATGAAAAAACTCTGAGTAAAAACATTAAAAACGACATAGAAAACATTAGTCCGCCTCAGCCTAGGTCACCCTAGTGAGTAGGACTAAGAAATACAATTTACCATACATATATTCTCTATAATATTTTGTATTACAGTGTTAAAATAGTCGCTATAATAAAATAAAATAAAAAACATATTTAATTTTTAAAAATAGAGGTGTCCCTCAGGGATCCCTACTCGGACCTGTTTAAATTTGACTTGCAATCAAAACGATCGACATTTTGCTAAATGTTACTAAGTTATCAAGACCATTAATTTTCACAAAATTATTGGATATTGATTGTAAAAAATGAAGAGTATAAATTAGGAATTAAAGATATTAAATCGCTCTAGATCGCAAAAAAATGTTTGATGAGTTTCGAAAAATGTTAATGTTCGCCCGATATTCTTATGTAAAAGACTAAAACCAGGTCGTCCATTTCTGTAAGTACTACAAGTAGGTTAGGTTAGGTTCGATATTCTTCGATTTATGGAAGTACGGCAAGTAGGTTAGGATTTATAGGTTCGATGTTCTTATGTATAGTTATTCTTAAAAGTCGTTAACTTATCAGCTTATTTATTATTGCGTGTGATTGTAAAAGCAGTTACGTCTGACTAAAACCAGGTCATCCACGGCTGTAAGTACGACAAGCAGGTCAGGTATTTTCTCCTTCTCCGTTAATGAGAATGTTAAGGTCGCTCGGCTAAAAGTGCCCGCCGCCTAAGTGTTCCTCACAGAGGAACACTTTGTTCTCACTGGTCTACGTCACGCCATCTGACCGAAGCAGGTATATTTAGTTCAGGTATACGAGCTACTTGGCGAGGTTGAACGAAGCAGAAGTTATGCAAGCCTGCGATATTGTGAATTGTAAATTACAGAGAGCGAGGAGCATGTCGCTTAATTCTAAATATACCAAAAAGAACCAGGATTTACGAGTATCCCCAATTATTCCTTGAACGGTATAATTAAGATAATTTAATTTTTAAAAAATGCTACCTAGCAAAATATCGCTACGTCCTCGAAAATGTTCGATGCCTGATAAAGAGATTTAATAATTTAGATGAAAAAACATGTTGCGAATACAGTTAATTAATATATTCGCCAAAAAACCTTATGCTAAGGTGGAAAAAATAACCGTCTGCTACCGCAATGATAATGTTATCCTTTTCTTATCGTTGTTATTTACGTCTTTAAAAATATGACACAGCTAATTACAACATTGAAACAATATACGAGACTTAAAAATTAAAAAGCACAAATTTATCTGATCCGGTTCTTATTAAATATAATTTGAAATTATATTAGAGTTTTTAGTCACCTTTGGCTGATGTTTCACAAAACTTCTACATATTTAAAAAAAAAACATAATCTTGTACGAGTGACGTTCCACGGTGAAGATATTGCCCCAATGGCAGTCAACAAAAAAAACAGATGCAAAAACACTTTTTTGAAAGGAACTAAAGCTGGGCCTGTTTTGAAATTGGCCTCTTATCAAAACTATCGATGTTTTTAAAAAGGATATTAATTTATCCCTTTAGCAAATAGAGTGTTATAATTAATTGTAAATAATGGATGATTGAATTCACCCGAAACTAATTTCATAATGGCGGTATTCATCAAGGATCTAAGCTTGAACCTGTTTCAAAATTTGCCTCCAATCAAAACAATCGACATTTTGCAAAAGATTCGTAATTTATTGGGAAATGGTGGCACTCTTATGAAATACCATCTAGCATAAATAATAGTCTTAATCTAAAAATAAAGTAAGCAAGGATCCAAGGTTTGACGTGTTTTGAAATTGGCCTCTAATCAAATTGATCGATATTTTGCAAAAGGTTAGTAGTAATTTATCGCTACCACAACTTGTCGCATTATTAAGCAGGGTCCAACAGATGTAATAATTATGATTTATTTGTCTGTAGGATTTATTTGGATGCAGTTTCGTTGCAAAGTGCAATGGTCTCTGTACGATCGCTGCCAAGTTTCAGTGATGCAACGCTTAAGCCGGTGAGGCAATTTCGTACATGTGAAATATTAGGAAAGGTGACTTAATTGTTCTTGAGAATTCTCTTTCCGTTCTTTATGTAATGTTCATGAGAATTTCAAATAAAAATCTTTTGTCTTAAACGTGACTAATGAAAATTTGTGCTTCTTTTTCTGACTGCTTAAAAATCAAGTTTTGCTGATTGGAAAACCTGCCTAAAGAAATATTTATGATTTAATTTTTTTGTACTTCATATTAAATTTGATGATAATGGACATAGACTATCAAAAACACTTTAAAAATGCTTAAAAAAACCCTCTACCAGACAATCTGTAAAGAAACCGATACTTAACATCAAACAGCGCCCGAACAAAAGCCAGTTAAATAAACACCCCAGTAGGATTGTATAAACTCGGCGAGTTTGATCATTCATCAAACATAAAATAACATCTTAATGATACTAATTGCTAAATCTACACTTATTTTTGTTTATTATTTTAAGGGGTCCGAAAAAATATGAGCACTTCTAACAAGTCTTCTCGAGTGAGATACAGCTATAAATTTCTTCGCTTTACTGGCATGCCACACATTAATAGATTTAAAACCTACAGCTCTATCAGCCAAAAGAAATTTATCAATATAGGGTTGTTCAGAATAAGAAAAATAGTACTTACGACTGAAGTTAAGATTGATGGAGGCGGCCACCTCGCCCATCTTGTTCTTAGCTTTAACTTTGTACAGTCCCGCGTCTGTCTCTATCACATCGTCCAATTCCAGAACGACCAGGAATTTATTGGTTTCAACGGTTTGAATTCTGGAATGACAACAAATTCAATGTTAAAACAAGGTCACTACAACAAGTAAATAACAAACGGGAGACAATCAAAAGATTAACAAAGAGACATTTATCAAAAGGAGGTAAGACAGGGAGAATTTGAAAAAAACATAGGAGCACAAGACTAGCGGTTTTCTATCAATCAACTACTTAGAATTAAGTTTAAAAGTAGTAATAACAATATTATGGGGTACTATCAGGTGAGTAAGGAAAACAGTAAACATAGAAGATACATATGATAATCGCCCTTTGATCTGAATGCTAACGAGAGTCTTCAGACCGTCTCATTATCATTAATAATATAAAGTAGTTAAAGAGTTGATCGAGGAAATTAATAGAGATAAACAAGTCAAATGAAAGAGATGACATGGCTGATGGCTATGTCCAAGTAGTTGTGCTCGAATGCAGTCAGTCAAGTAAAAATTAAATGGAAAGAGATAAAGAAGAAGACGTCAAAGATAAAATGGATGGAGAAAAGAAGTTTGTTGATTGCTCACCTAAACTGCGTCCTGTTATCCTCCTTGAGGAGTTCATCGCTCCTGTACCAGCAGATCTCTGGCTGCGGAGAGCCGAGAAGCTGGCACTCGAAGACCAGCTTGTTGCCGTCATCTTCCTGCCGGAGTTGCGGCTTCTGCGTGAAGCTCGGTGCGAAGTCCTCTACCACACCCATCTTCACACGCGCCTAGCCACGCCACGGAGGCAGAGTGCCCAAATGCTTATCTAAACAGACATACAAACAAACAAACCATTAGACAACAAGTCAAGGGATCAAATACATTTTAACTGAGACATAAGATACAGGTAAAGATCCGTTGTAAACTCTCCAGTCGGCCTATCATGATTACACCAACAACTAAGCAAAAACGATGATAAACTGATTATCAATATCAATAACAGGCCCAAATTGCTTATATGGATAATGTTTTAACGGTAATCGACGTTTTACGACTTATAGCTTAGATCTTCTCGGTGAATCTCTAATTTCGTATTACTTTTGTGGGAATTTAGTTGATTTCGATTATTTCAGGAACGAAAAACTTTTGTAAAACTTAGTAAAGACCTAGTAACCTTAGTAATTTTCCTAGTACTCCCTATGCCAATTTGTTTTAAAAGTTCCGCTTGGGTGCTTGAGACACATTATGAATTCAGCAGGTAGGTAAGCGAGCAGGTCATGGGACAGTCATCAAGATCCCAGATCCACATTGAAATCAGATGCTTGTGGGAGGCGCAATGAACAAATGATTTTGAAAATCATCACCATCAAGTTGTGAATTAACAAAGTTTACATGGGTGGAGGATACGTTCAGATTGTACACCTTAATAATAATATTGTGTCACCAATGTTAAAACTATGAACAAAACGTTGTTTGATTTACACAAACTAATTTGTATTTCACTGAATGTAAACATATCGTCACCAGAAAACAATACTACATGTTTACAAATGGTACACACAACCTTACAAACAATTATTATAGAGAAAATTGACGGCGAAAGGTAAAAGGTTACGATAAAAATAAATTAAACAACGTGGTTTAAGAGCATATTGTCCAGAACTAGGGGTACTTTTCGAAAGGAGATATTATTTTAATACTTGTTATTTTTTAAACGTAAAATACGTTAAAATAGACTGCAGTTTTATTTTTGGGGTATTATGCCGTGTTGCTTCATCAGGGCAAATGAATATTCAAAGATTGTGGCGAAGTGTGTGCTTGTCTGTGTAGAATCACATTTGAATAGACTTCAAGTTTTGTGATTTATTTTGGGGTATTATGCCGTGTTGCGCTACTTCATTCTTTAGCTAACGTTTCGGACAGCATTACAATGTACATCATCAGGACAGATGTATAAAAATTGTGGAGAAATGTGAATTCCTTATATATGTAGATGTGATACCGTGTTGCCAACTCCAAGCCTCTCCAAAAAAAAGTATAGTTTTCTGCGTTTAGTTTTGGTGTAGCCGTCAATTATATACCAAGAACTATTGTACTTAGCCCTGTTGTCCCTTCTGTATTTTAATTGCCTCTGTAATTAAGCGTGCTCCATGCGTTTTGGGTCTTCTTGAATTTCTGGGATTTTTAAGAACTGAATATTTATCTAGTTATCCGTGAAACTCACGGAATAACCCGACTTAGTTGATATAAAAACTGTAAATGTTTGTTTCCACCGAATCCATTTAAAAATATGTATCTTTTATTCCAAATTGTAATATTTAATTAAAGAAAAATCAGAAAAGGATACGAACACATCTAGGACTTGAACTCAGGACCTTCGCTTTACCGGTGCTCTACCTACTCTGCTCTACCAACTGAGCTATTCCCTGATGACCGAAAGAAATAGAGTCCCATTAGCTCAGTTAGTCAAAGGTCCCGATTACAAGTGCTAGATGTGACCTATCTTTTTCGGATTTCTGTTTGAAAATTTCGTTTAAAATTTCGCCAACATTGACTTCAATAATCAAATAAAACTAATCGTCTGGTAAAATATACGTTAAGTTTTAAAAATTTGTATTTATAATTTGAATAATTTTCTTAGCACATTCAAGTCCAATATTGAAAATGGTATATGTGGGCACACAGTGAAATGAAATTATAAAAATTTTGAAAAGCGTAAACACGACTGTTTTTACAGTGACTCATCGAGGAGAAATTCGCAATGAAACCGACTAAGATAAAATAGTAGTTGCCAAATTATCCACTATAATAATAAGCATCTTCTGAGATGCCAAATATTGGAATATATTTAGACTCCTTCAGATTACAGTCGGTAGTTTAGTGTTTAACGCTGGCCAGAATTAGAAATGCAAATTGTATTTAGTTAGAGAATTCACAAGCATGCCAAAAGGTAAAGTATTGTTAGTTGGGCTATTTGTAGCTCTGTTGGTAAAATGTTGTTATTACTTGGCAAGATGGAAATCTAATATTTTTATGATGTATTCTTATTGAAGTCTATTTATTTTGTGGGACTCCACTTTTAGCGTGATATATTCAGATATTCAGTCTTCCAATCGTCATGGATCATTTTTTTGTAAGAAGTGCGAAATCTATGATCGATGATGTAAATATATGATGCAATCGAATCTAAAATGAAATTAAAAATCTATGTTTCAATAGAAGATTTACGACATTCGATGGAAAATTTTCATTTTTAATTGTCAATCAAATAAATACCGTTAACCCTTAAATCTTTGTACGAGGAGAACTCTGAGGGTGGTCTAAAAAGTTTCCGTCCTCAACGCAAAGATGGCGGTACTCGTCAATAAAAGCTAGTGAATGTAGTTGTGCATCTTTTGACAATTACTAGCAAAGTTTCGGCCATTTTTGTAGTTGACAGGCGTTTGAGTGAGTCAATAGACCTTGGTTAAGTGATTTTAAGGTTTTCAGTACCTACCTATTGAAACTCGTTTTTATTAGCTTACACAATATTATGTCAAATCTGAAGCATTTGTTGACATGTGTGGTATTAAATATCACGATTTTCAATATTGATAAATGCAAAAACTTTTATTGTCATTAAGTTGAATCAAATGTTTGTTTTTTTATTAAAATTTAAAAATTTAAAAAATACAATTTAATGGCTAAGATTATCTGAGAAGTTTCCGCTTATTAACTTTTTATCTTTCTTGTAAAATTATTCACAAAAAAATGGAACCTACTTTTGCACTTGAAACCAGATTTTCTAGACTCCGTTTGCCAAGCGATTTTCATACCTATTATCTATATTCGTGGCAATATAAGGCAAAATAAGAAAATACACAACTTCGGCGTATGGCTTCCTCTTAAGGCGAAGCTTAGTGCTAAATCACTTTTTTGATTAATCTTTATAACGAATTGGTGTACATTATGAATACCAAAAAATATGCTTTAGATAAATTGAAGATTTTTTTGAAGGTTTCTATTGTTTTGCTTAAGTAGAACACAAATAAATAAAAAAAATTCTCAATAAAAAATATAAATGTAAGCTACTCAATTTTTTAATGAAAATTATTTTTTATTTAAAAGGTTATCTGTGACAGTTTCACTTGATAAACTTTTTTGCTTTCTTAAAAAATTATTTACAAAATAAATAAAAACAAGTTTTGTGCTTGAAATCGAACGTTTCTAGACTACGTTTGTCAAGCGATTTTAATGCCTATTACCTACAATATAAGGTTTACCAAGAATATTCACATTTTTTGCTTGTAGCTTCCTCTTAAGTGAGTAAAATAATGTGTTCTTTTATTGCTTTAGACGGTTGGAAGCTGTCATCTCATAATCTTGTGCAGAACTCGTATAAAAATAAAAATAAATAAAATTGTTGATAATGTATACATGCATTGGCATAAATCCTAACTATGTAATGTTTACCTTACGCCTAATTGCAAGACCAATACTGCAATCTGTGTATCAAATGTAATTCACAACTATTAACCTTATTCTAGTTTACGATCCGATATAAATATATTATTCTATATTCGACTTACAATGCATTTGCGAGGTCACGCAGTACATTCCAGTAGCGCTGAATGGTTGGGGTATAAAGTGAACTCGAATTACAGCGCGAAAGCTTAGTTATTTCAGAATTTATTGCTCAACCTAGATGAGCTTTCAGTTATATTTGAAAGCGCTTATTAATTTCATTATGTTGATGGATTTCTCATCTCTAAATACTATAAAATAAAGTCGCTATCCGCGTCTGTTTGTTTGTGCTCTTAGTTCTTCTAAACTATGCAACTAATTTTGATAAAGTTTTCATTATCATTTAGAGAATTTCTTCTGAAAGGTTTACATATATAATAAATACGTATTGTATTTATAAAAAGTAGAGAAAATACAATGTTTTGTAATCAAGTCGTAAGAAAATATTTTTACTTGATTACATTGACGGCCGGCATAGTCCAGTGGTAACGCATTGGACTGCCATTCCGAAGGTCGCGGGTTCGAACCCGGCGTGCGCAAATAAATTTTATTCGATTAATTTGTGTTATTTCACAATTAATTAATTAAAATAATATATAGTATATTTGCGGCACGTTCCAGAGTGGAAGATACTACCAGTATCGCCCTGGTGTAAGACCACCATTCAGAATTGAAACGTTGCTCCAAATGGCTTTAGCCGTGTTTAGTGACTAGATCTGAATAGCCAGGTACTTCCCCACCTTCCTCTTTCCCTTCCCCACTTACCTTCAGCCTCACAACATCCCCCAATTGGGGATGCCATAGTCTCACTGGCTCCAGACGGGAGCAGTTGGGACTCTTGTGAGGTATTCACTATAAAAAATTTAAAAAAATAAAAAAAAATTGCTAACGCTGGCAAAACCTTATGAGATTCGAGTACATCAAAATAATTTACTAAAGAATTTTATATCGTAAAAAGTCCTACAGAAAAGTCTCCAATTGGATATATCTATCTCCTAAAGATAATCCCCAGCAACACCGGGACACGTCTACTAGTACTTTTAATGAAAATTCTTACGAATCTAATATTTTTATTGTATTTATATATATTTTAAATTCAATTTTTCTTCGAAAAATGTTCCTTACAACACGGATGAACTCTAGGCGTGTGTGACAATATACACTCTCCTATATAAATATATTTAGTTTAAAATTTAATACATATATTTGACGACCTCCGTGGTAGAGGGGTAAGTGTAGTGTTTGGTGATTTAGGTTCGGGCAGGTTCGGGTTCTACCGAACATAACCGAACGCTACCAACGGCCTCCGATTACATTGTCGGGTCGCGAGGAGCTCATTCTCCCGCTAGACGGCCTTTAGGCAACTTGTTACTTGTATTGTCAGTTTATTATATTCCGAATTAAACAACGTCCGTATATAAGAATCTACGACTATTCAATATATTACCAGATCCTATCCTCGTTAGAATACTGGAGATTAAGGGCCCAGAATTCTCTCCTATAAAACAACGATACGTTACAGTAAGGCTCTCGACTAGCAAGCTGGAGGTCGCAGGTTTAAATCCCTTTTCATTTAATTAATTTGTGTTATTTCACAAAATGTTCATTTAAAATAATATATAGTATAATTATCTCTCACGATACTCTCAAAATCGCCCTGGTGTAAGATCACCATTCGGAATTGAAACTTTACTTGAAATGGCTTGGTGACCAAATCTGAATAGCAAGGTACCCCATCTCCTTCCTCTCCCAACTACCTTCACCCTATCAACATATCTTAGTCGGGGATGCCATAGTCTCACTGGTTCCAGACGGTCGGGAGAAGTTGGGACTCTTGTGCGGTATTCACATTATTAAAAATAATAATAAAAAGGACCAAGGCCAACTCGGGAGAGACTGATTGAGGGAGATCTCTACAACATGTCTTTCTCGAAACATCTGGAGGGCTGAATTCTTACTTCTGTCTCTCCTGAACACACTGATCCCTAGATTCATACCCACCCCTCATACGTTTTTCCTTCCCAGAACTTCCTCTCCCTCCTTTCCTAAAAAATACCCTCCACACAGCATCCCCAAAGATGATATAGGCCCCGAGGAGAATAATTTTGTTCAGGGCTTCTTGTATAGAGCTAATATATAAAAAAGCTTTAAAAAGAAAAAAAATTCTTGGTCTTAAAAAAAAAACGGCCAACAATTTAAAAAAATAAATTTTAGGAGACTTTTTTGAATAAACCTTTAACCTGCTTTCTATCTCAAATGCGTGTAATTAAAGTTAACTACAGTGTGACTCACAAACACTTGACTTGATTTAAAAAAAAATTGTTAAGTCACATGCGAAACACCCTGTAGTTTGATAACGCTAAATGGTACTAGAGGCGAGTGTTTATAGATGTACAATCTATATAAAAAAAAAACCTCTTTAATGATAAACTAATGTTTATAAGACAAGGTTTTTATGCATAACACAAAGGATAATAAATTATTATAAGTAATAATTAGTCGCCAGTAATATCAATAAAAATTGAAAATATCTCCCAATATTACAGGCGACTAATTATTGCTTATAATAATGTAAAAAATATTATCATAATGTTGAATCATCGATATAACATGCGTCTCTTGGAAAAATTGAGTTTTTGTACGGACAAAACTATTTATTAAATAATTCTAACAACAAAAACAAAACTATTTAACAAATAATTCGTCCTTATATTGTGAAGCATAACTTGCAAAAAGCTTTTTATAATAAAACAATTAAATTAACGCCATCTATCAACGCGTAGATTATAACGAACCCCGTTGACCCCGGTGAAATTCTGTACTAAACGATGCTTACATGACAGAAATTATAAACTTGGGGGCGAACCAATATTTTTTTGCAAACCAGTGACCGTTCAAATAACTTTGCACAAAATAACTTTTAAAAACAAATAACTTGTCGCATTATGAAGACACTCTAGGTTAAAAAACAAGATTTCGCAATCCAGATACTAAAACGTTCACCGGAAATTCGCTTATAGATTTCTGTGAAGGATATTATTTCAGAGGGAACTGTAACCAGCGAACAGTATTTTACGCTGAATAACATATACGTATCATTTCACAGTGCACAGTTTGCTGACATGTTTAACATTGATGCCTACATCTCTTCCAAAATACATTTTTATATCATCGAAGAAGAAGATAATACTAATAAATCTGAACGAAACATGAAACAGAACAAAACAAAGAAAAATAAATATATAACGGTTATAATTAGCAATCGAAACCAGGATCTCTTGTTTTACTGGGACAGCAGGCGCGGTCCATCCATTCATGCTGTAGATGCTCAGCATCCCTTGCATTTTAGAGTAAAAAGATTTGGACTTCTAGCTGTAAACAGCATTATTGCAATTTAAATATTTAAATGTTTCTACAGCGACCTTAATGTGATTTTTTAACAAAAACGGCGCTGTAAAATATCATACAAATATTATTATTATTATAAGACATCGTGCATATTATCGTCTCGTTTCTGTGTACGCACAACGAACGACACGATACAAACGGCGCGGGCGATTCTAAATACACATACATTCTCAAATTTATGAAACGTGTAAAACACACTAAATGCAATAGTGAAATAGATTAATTACATTGTAGGTAATAGGCATTAAAATCGCTTTACAAACGGAGTCTAGAAACGTTCGATCTCAAGCAAAAAACTGGTTTTTATTTATTTTGTAAATAATTTTATAAGAAAGCAAAAAAGTTAATCAAGTGAAACTGTCACAGATAATTTTAGCTATAATACTAAATTTATTAAGTTGTTTCCTTTATCCGTTCATACATTTCTATTGAAAAAAATTTTTTTTAGTAGTGTACATTTATATTTTTTATAGAGTAATTTTTATTTATTTGTATTCTACTCAAAAAACCTTCAATTTATAAAAAACATATTTTTTGGTATTCATTATGTACACCAATTCGTTATGAAGATTAATCAAAATAGTTATTTAGTATTAAGCTTCGCCTTAAATAACAAAAACAAAACGTGCTTTTAATAATTTTCGGAGCTTACTTTGCGATTTTTTTCTAACGAGATAATTTCATATAATTAACGTTTCGGCAAAACAAATGTATAGATATGTTTATATTCAAAATTTTTTTTTTTTTTTGAACTTAAAAACTTAAAGAGTTAACGAAAACCTTGTTATAAATCGGTAGAAATTGGGTTTGCGAGCTTAATAATGATTAATAGCTTAATAATGATGAATATTCATTATTCAGCTTAATAATGAATATTTATATAAAAAACGTTTTAGAGCTGAACAAAACCTCTACATCATTCTGACCATTATTAGAAACGTATTTTAAAAAAAAACATAATTACTTGAGCGATCGATGTCATATACTTTCATTTACCATTTATTTAATTAATTAAATTCCTCAAAATATTAATATGAAACTAATTACTGCGATTTAAAGCCAATGAATCCACTTAGATATCACCATTCATCCCATATTTTTCAGTTCTTTAAATTAGGCACATTATAGCAAGCGATCGCTCAAAACATTTTTGTAGATTTTCATAATATGCCAAAAAACGTTCGAGCGGAACAATTTGATTATATTTGATGAAGTGTTGCTTGCATACTCTTATGTAAAATCGAAAAGTTTCTCATTATATTGATTATAGAGTAGAGGCGCTTTATTTTTCTTTGAAAAGAAAGGTTGGAAAGAAAGATGGTCCGCGTTGGTATGTAATATCTTTAGCGATTATTTTTAAGTGAATTTGATCGCTAGTACAAATTACCGTTAAAAATAATCATTGCATCACCTCTTTTAATATTTTCCTAACAACATCGAGCCGCTCTGTAAGTATGTTTAGTCATGTGGAGCAGAAATACAGAAGTTCTGACCACGAAAACTATTTTCAAATTAGCGTGGGAGTTACCTACGTAAATTTCATGAATTTTCCCCGTTCTGACTGATCTAAATCATAAACAAAAACTTGCTACATAAACACGTTCTCCCCACGACAGATGTACAATCTTTTAGAATACAGACATCACAGACACGGTGAAAATACAAATATAACTGTGATGTATTAATTACTCTTTTGGGATGCTGTGAGAGAGAAAGTTATGAGAAGGTAAAATAATCTATGGATCAGTTTGTCCAAGAGTTACAGATATATGAATATATCCCTCCCACTGCACCGCAAGGCGAAGAGTCAAGAGACCAATAAGAGAGGTCAAAGGATCTCCCCAAACTAGCCTCTCTAGATATGACACGCCGCGTAGCTGATGGGCAGATGCACCCTGCAAAGGGTTTATTCACCAAAAGTAGCTTGCCACTTAAGGTTACCTATTCAGATGTGTTGATTATCAAAAGTAACATCTAAACTATAAAGAGGAAAATCTCTTTGTTTTTCTTATTTTTTTTGATTTCACTATGTTCAGCGTAATTATTTTTAGTGGTAACCGGATAAATCATCACATCTTTAAAGAGTTACCTATATAAATTCAAGGAAAGTGATGAAACAAAAACTTTATTAACTGGGTTAAGTTAGGTTAAAAAAACATTTTTTCATCGTTTCAAATGACTGTATATCACTTTGTAAAAGTGAGTTGAATTGTGAGATGAAATAATAACTCGGACATACAGAGGACTAAGAGGGATTGGGAGAATTCTACGTTAAAACACACTGGAAGTGGGGTTCATTAGGAATGAGGGCAGTTATACGCGTTATTTAGAAGAAGACAACAAAAATACGAGGGAGTTACGTTCAAGGTCGTAACCGACGTATTAATTAATCAAGCACATATGTCTATATAGATATGTAGTACTAGGGAACCTTGAGTAGCCTTTCGAAGATACCAAAGGGAGAAAGGGTTCTAAGGAAATTTTAATGCCAGTGGTCTGAGATCATCTAGGTATAAGAAAGAGAAAAGGGGAGAAAGAAGAAACATCCCAATTGTCACTGTGTTGAGTTATCATTGAACCTTTTTAGTACAGCTAAATAATACTAATTTTACTAACTCTTTTTAAACAATACTTACTTGCTTTTTTACTACTTAAAGACAAAAGCAAATTCAACCAAATTCAATATTGAAGGTAACAATAACCTCAATACTAAACTACTGTACGGATCGAAAATAAAAATGCTAATGTACCTATGTATACCAGATGTTATTTTTGTTTAATTTTCAACATAATTTCTCTGAAATTATTCTGTTTAACATAATACTGTTTCGCTCCTGTGAACCACTGTAAACATAAATCATGTATATTGTAAAAGCCTTTTACGGCGTCTAAATAAATAAATAAATAAATAAGAAGATGGTAATAATAAATCTATTGAAACGAAAATACGTAATTCATGTGGTGTTGTACTTTGTTTTGTTTCTTTCTCTCTCCTTTTCTATCCGCTGTATTTGTAATCGAGCATAATCTATTTTTACCAATGTATTAGTGGGTAAGTACCTTTTTCTAAATTCCTACCTTGGCTCTATGCTTGTGTGTATATCCCTGTCTGTTTCTTTTTTGTATCTTCTTGTTTGTTCTACTTAACCTCAATTTTTCTATTTTTGTACTCTTTCGTATGTAAAACTTATAATTTTGATATCAAAATACCAATGTAAAATTGTACCTATTAGCTCCCACTTATGTATTGTAAGTTCATCTCGTCCTACAATGAGTTTAGTAACTCATCGGGATTGCTCTAGCAAGAAATAAAAATAATAAAAAAACATATTTATGAAAATCATTAAACAAAACTAGGCACAGAAAAATAATAATGTGACTGACTCAACTGGGAATCGAACCCAGGATCTTTGTCTTAACGGGACAACGCCTTTAACCACTCGAAAACATTATCTCATATTTCAAATTCAGAATTAACAATATGATGTTTTATCAACCTTTCACCTAACCAATATGGCTTTAGAACTAAACTAGGTACTGATGATGCTATATTTAATTTAACCAAAAACATTTATTCTAACCTGGACTCAAACATCAAAACTTTAACCATTTTTTTTAGATTTAAAGAAAGCCTTTGACACAGTCAACCATAGAACTCTCTTAAAGAAAATATCCAACATTGGAATTCAACACAAATGTCTCATGCTGTTACAAAATTATATATTGAATCGCCAACAATGCACAAAAATTGGAACATATTTGAGCAATTTTGATTTAGTAAAACATGGTGTACCACAAGGAACTGTATTGGGGCCGTTACTCTTTCTAATATATATAAATGACTTATGTAATATTAAAATACCTGGTAAAATTTTCTCATTTGCTGACGATACTGCAATAACAGTCCAAGGAAAAACATGGGAAGATACTACTAATAAAGCTAACAAATGTATTACTATTGTCAAAGAGTGGCTAGATAGAAACCTACTTACCCTAAATTATGATAAAACTATTTGTATTCCTTTCTATAACACACAGAAGTCGGCTCCTAAAACCAATCTTAATTTGAAGTTTCATAACGTAAATTGTAACCCAAACACATTCTGTAACTGTGAGGAGATGAAATCTGGAAAACTTATTAAGTATTTAGGTGTAACTATAGATTGTCAACTTAAATGGACCAGCCATATTGAAAAAACTGTTAACAAATTGAGATACCTAAAATATATTTTTAAAAGAATGAGTAATGTAGTAAATATAAAAACCATGAAACTAGTTTATGACTCACTAGTTCATTCATCTCTTTCCTATGGAATAATTGGCTGGGGCGGAACTTTCAACAATCATGTAAAACCACTAGAAATTGCACAAAAATCAATTATTAAGATAATGTACCAAAAGACTAAATCCTATCCCTCTAAACAATTGTTCCAAGAAACTGAAATTTTGGACCTTAAGCAGACTTATAGTGCTCAATGTCTTAAATTTATTTATACGCGACCAAACAACTTTATTAAAAATTCAAATCGTGCCAGCCAACGACATGGCGCTTGTGAATATGCTGTGCCTCACTGCAAAACCAGGTTGGCCCAAAGGCATATTAGTTTTATTGCTCCAAAAATGTATAATTCTTTATGTACAACCTTTAAAAGGGACACGTGTGTAAACCTTCAATCTTTTAAAAAGTACATCAAATCTTGGCTAAAAAACACTGAACTAGATATTTTTTTCTTATAAGTTTTAGCAAAGCTATCTGTAACATTTATATCAATGTATACATTATTTTTTATTATTTCACATACATACAAAACAGCGGATATATTTTATTGTTTGTAATGCTTTGTCTGCTAATTCACTTTTTAAGATGTCTTCAAAAACTAGTATTTACCTTATTTTTTGTGTTATTTTAAAACTTTTACATGTTACATGATTTAGTTTCTTGTATTGTATCTCTACAGTAACTAAAATAACTTAAATTTATATTTAATATTGTATCTTCACTTACACCATAGAAATAAGATAAAAATACTTATAATACCCACACTCAGGCTTCGCCTTCGTGGGATTTTTTTTTAATTATGTACATTTATTTCAATATTTTTTATACATTTTTCAATATTTTATGTAACCATGTATGTATAAAAAAAAAAAATTCAATAAAATAAAAAAAAAAATAAAAAAAAATAAAAAAAATCAAAACTATTTTTTCCCATATTTATGGCAGCTATCTTTTTGAATGTATAAGTTCCAAAGAATTGGTTTGTAACCTATATAGTGTCTCGGATAAACGTAGTCAATTTTAGTAAATTATTTATTTTATTGAAGTCTTTGTTTGCAACGTTTCATTAGAGCAAATTTAAGAACCTTTAAACACATACCCCTTACTAATAAACGCGTTTTAAATTTTACACAACTGATAAACAGTTGTATAAAATTTACGTTTATTAATAAGGCCCATAATATCAACTTTTTTTTTTAAATTCTTCTTCTTCCGTAATCAAGTCGAACATAATTCTTCTATCTGATCCCTTCACTTTAAAATCCACTCCAATTCAATTGAAAAAAATCATCATAAATTTCTAAGATATATTAACAACAAAGTGGGCAAAAGTAATTTCATAATGTGAATGTGCTTTTACATTTATGTTGTAGACAGGTAGAGAATTTGTTGAGAACAAGCAATGGAGCGATACGCACCTGAAGAACGCGGAATTATTGTTACTGCTTATTTGACAAATTTCCAGTCTGTTGTTTTAATACAGGGGCGGCAAAATTAATGTCATTTAGATATTCGCTTGTACCTAGATTGAATGCAGTTCGCAATGCTTTCGCAATAATAGTAGATGTGTTCAATATAATTATAAGAAGTCTATAATAATATACCCCATAATAATAATTAACATTAGCATAATACGATTCTCCATGGGTTCTATTGAACAAAAATAGCAAAATTTACTTGATGATTACTGTTTGATACGCATACTAAAGTTCAATATAGATTAACACTGGGTGAGAGGTTAGAGAGCATTGGGGGAGGGGTAAACCCAAATCGGCAGAAGAATAAATTGATGAAGGAGTGAAAGGCATAGGGGGTAAATCATATATTTTTTAAATTAAATTTAATAAGACATTGTATAATATCGATTATAAAAAAAACGCACAACCTTAAAGTATTTTTTTATACCAACCATGTTTTTTTTCCATGATGGAATATCTGTTATTTTTATGTGAATACCGCACAAGAGTTATAACTACTACTGCCTGGAGCCAGTGAGACTAAGGCATCCCCAATTGGGAAATCTTGTGAAGCTGAAGGTAGTGGAAAGGGGAAGGAGATGGCAAAGAGGAAGGTGGGGGAGTACCTGGCTATTCAGATCTAGTCGCAAAACACGGATAAATTTAAAGCGACATTTATTCATCAAGAGTATCTTCCACAATTAAATAACACAATTAAAAAAACTTGCTTGCGCACGCCGGGATTCGAACCCGTGACCTTCTGATTTCAAGTCGAGAACCTTACCACTTCACAACGAACGCAGTCAAAGTCCGTGTAGTGTTAATATACAAAATTAAATTTAAATTAAACAGCCAGAAATTTGTTTTATTGGTGAATTTTATCAGGCAGAAAATGGAAAATGAGATGGGAAAGATGAAGGTTGAGATGTATGAATAATACTGGAAACACTTTAATCCATTGAAAAAATGTAACATAACACCTTCATCTACTTGCATAGCTTGTATATATACAATACGACTCATCTTTGAATAGTATAAAATAAAATCGCTGTCCGCGTCTGTCTGCTTGTGCGCTTCGTCCTTTTAAACTACGCAACGGATTTTGATAAATTTTTCAATATCATTCAGAGAATTTTTTCCCAAAGGTATTTATATATAAAACATGCATTTTATACAGGGTTTTCTAATAAGAGGTTTTATTTTGATATTCAATCGTAAACGATCAATGGTTTCGTTGATTGTGTGGCACGTAACGCCGTCTTGTTGAAAGTAAACATTGTCCAGATCAATACTATCCAATTCCGGCCATACAAAATCATTAATCATCTTTCAATTCATTCACCGTAACTGTTGCTCCAGCCTCATTTTCGAAAAAGTAAGGTCCAATGATTCCGCCGGACCATAAACCGCACCAAACAGTCACACGTTGAGGATAGAAAGGCTTTTCAACAATAACTCTTGGGTTTTTCGAGCCTCAGATGCGACAATTTTGCTTGTTGACGAAGCCACCGAGGTGGAAATGGGCCTCATCACTCAAGATGATTTGCATTTGATTCACTCAAGTGAATTTTAATAATTTCAATACGTTGTTGAAGCGTTTATTGTTCCATTTTTATTAATGGCATAGTTTCTTCTTGTCATATTTTAAAAAATGACAGCTTCAAAAGTAATATCTATCGAAATAGCGAGCTATTCAAAATAACACCTCTTATTGGAAAACCCTGTATTTAAAGAAAGCACAGAAAAGTCTCCGAATAACGTCGAGTACAAGTCAGCAAGTAATATTATATTCTGTAGATGTATTCCCCTAGTTACTAAAAAGTATGATAATAAAAATCGGCGATTTTAATATTTGGCCACCAGCGCTCGTTAAAAATGTGTTTGGCTTGTGACTCAGTGGATTGAACCTAACACCGGCAGATTGTGGAAGTTGAACCAAAATAGATCTCACCGGTTGCTGAAAATCTTAACTCAGAACAGCTGACGCTAGCCGCCAACGTAGGTGAGACGTCCGATATTACATGCTAATAAAATCAATTTAACTCTCACGAAAATATCAGTTGAAGAAGGCTGATTTATTTTCATTTTTAATGCTGCAATACCAACGTTTTATTGGTTTTATTGGTGTAAAAATGATTTATTTTATTTATTCATGTTCTCCATAAAACGGATATGCACCAATATATCATGGAGAAGGTCACAAATTTGAGGTTCATGTAAGTATAAAAGGTCATGAGGGTAGTTTTACTATTTTGTGACATACGTCAAAAGATTTTTGCTGAACTGTCTGTAAGTGACGTTGAAAATGTCGATGGTCAATGCAGAATCTTTAAGAGCGAAGCTTAATTTTATTTTTATTTTTGTTTATTGCAGAAACAAACAGTACATAATTACATAGATGACAATAGTTACAAAATTATAAAAGTTAGTATAATAATTGGTACCAATGACATGTTGCTGACATATATGCATATGAGGTATATTATACATTTTACGGTTAAGTTACATTTTTAAGTTAAGTTAAATTAGTGTGCTGGGGAAGGAGAGAGGTGTGTGTGAGTGTTTGTGTGTGTGTACGTGTGCATGTGTGTCTGTGTGTGGTTGTATGTGTTATGTGGGCGAATTCAGTGTGCTAAAAAAGTTTTTCTTATATAGAGGGAGAGAATCAAAAAATATATCGGTGTTTGTGCTTGTTTGAATTGAGTTGAATGTTTGAAGGATACGAGAAATAGGTGAATTGGCTGCAGCGTTTGTATTATTACTAGTTGTGTAAAAAAGGTTGGTGTGTCGAGTTCTTTTAAATGGGGTGTTAAAATTTATTTGGGATAGAAGTTCTGAGCAGTCTATTTTGTTGTGTATTATTTTATGGAGAAATGTCATGTCAGCTACCGTTCGCCTGGATTTCAGGGATTGGAGAGTGCAGATATAATTATTGTTGTATTTATAACCTAGGTACTTAATGAATTTATTTTGTATGCGCTCTATATTATTGACATAGTAAGTGTATTTGGGATTCCAGACAGGCGATGCATATTCCAGTGTACTTCTGACTAGTGAGGAATAAAGCGTTACTAGCGTACGAGGATTTTTAAATAATTTACTCAGACGCAGTACGAAACCTAACATTTTGTAAGATCTGGTAGTGATTGAAGAAATGTGCGTATTAAATATAAGTTTACTGTCTACGTAGACTCCAAGGTCTTTACATTCGCTTTTTGAGATCACGGGTTCATCTCGGAGTGAATAGGGAAAGTTAATTATATGCTTGTTTCTGGTGAAGGACATGGTGTGGCATTTCGAAACATTGAGGTCCAAATAATTAACAGTGCAATAGTTGCAGAGCCTGTCTAAGTCACTTTGTAGCTCTCTACAGTCCGATAGAGAGATGACCGTTTTATAAATTTTCATATCATCTGCAAACATTAAAAATTTTGAGTGTTGGAAACATGAGCCTATGTCGTTTAAGTATATGTTAAAGAAAAGCGGACCAAGGTGAGAACCCTGAGGAACGCCCGAGGTTGCGTTGATTATTTTGGATAAGACACCATTTATTGAGATAATTTGACTACGATTACTAATGTATGACTTAATCCATCTAAATAAGTCACCGTGTATTCCAAGACGAGTAAGTTTATTTAAAAGAATTGAGTGAATAACGCGGTCGAAGGCCTTTGAAAAATCGGTGTACATAGCATCGACCTGTACCCTTTCGTCCATATTGCTGTGCAAATAGTTGACAAATAGGACCAGGTTAGATGTAGTAGACCGGTTTTTCATGAATCCGTGTTGGTTGGGTGTAATTGCTGTAGCGATAGTCGGGTAAAGTTGGTCGTAAACGATTTTTTCAAGAATTTTACTTAAGATAGGAAGTTGAGAGATAGGTCTATAGTTTGTAACGTCATGTTTATCGCCTTTTTTATAAATGGGAGTTATTACGGCAGATTTCCACTTATGAGGAAACGTTCCATCACTTAATGATTTTTTGAAAATTGCGCTGACCGGAATAGTGATATATTTACTACAATTACGTATGAAGATACCAGGCAAACTATCTAAACCAGGTCCTTTGTTAGTGTCAATGGATGAAAGATATTTGTAGGTGATGTCTTCATTGATTTTAATTGAGTTTATGGCTATATTATTTAGCGGATCAGGTTTGTTAACATCAGGTGCTAGATTTGGGGTATGATCAGTGAAGACGGTAGAGAAATAGTCAGCAAACAGGTCAGTGATCTCCTTACTGTCAGTGATCTACTTAATGCTAAATCACTATTTTGATTAATCTTTATAACGAATTGGGGTACATTATGAATACCAAAAAATATGCTTTAGATAAATTGGAGGTTTTCCTATCGTTCCGCTTGAGTAGAATACAAATAAAAAATAAATTACTCAATAAAAAATATAAATACGCGTAAAGAAAACAACTTTAAAAAAATTCAGTATTATAGCTAAGATTATTTGAGACAGTTTCATTTGATTAACTTTTTTGCTTTCTTATAAAATTATTTATGAAATAAATATAAACAAGTTTTGTGCTTGAAATCGAACTTTTCTAGACACCATTTGTCAAGCGATTTTAATACCTATTACCTACGATATAAGGTATGCCAAGAATATACACATTTTGGCTTGTGGCTTCCTCTTGAGCAGTTGAATTGCTTTGTTAATTGGCTTCGCTTTCGGAGTATGAAAAAGTGCATGGGGTCTTTCACGAGTATACTTGGAACGTATAAGTCATTGTTCCTTGATTAGATTTTTCTTTAAATACATAAAAAAAATTATTTATTCTAGTAAAAAGTCTTATATAACACAAGTTATTTGACAATATCGCTGCAATAGTCGATCGATATAGCTGAACATTTCAAGGTTTGTTCTTATTAGTGCTAGGAGTGCTTAGAGAGTATTTTGAATGGTATAAAAAGTCGGGTACGGCCGAGAAATACTAAACGCGTTATCTCTGCACTGGATTGAGATACGGAAGAGAATTAAATTAGATATAATGTAGTTTGTGGTATACATTAATAAATGGTAGAATTGAAACACAAAATCAATTGAAAGATTCATTGGAACCCGGCAAAAGGAAGACGAAACAGTTCACTTGAACTATTGTTGAAACCTTTGACCCAATGTCAATAGTTTTACCGGAACGTCTGACAAAAACTTCTGAAATAAACTTACCTAAGAACTAATTAAACTTGTACCTTCATTTTATTATTAGCATTGAAAGCTGTTATTTGTAATTTTAAATTATTGGCCTTGAATGAAAATTTAAAAATGCGAGGTCAGACGTAAATTATTTGAAAATATATATTTAAATGCTTCTATCGTGTATAATATTTAAAACTATATAATATTTGAAACTTTGCAACGAAGGCGAGCAGTGGCTGACTCAATGTTTATACACAGAATTTTAAACAATGACATTGACTGTACTGAACTTCTGTCCCTTATTAACTTCATACCTTTGAGACGTACACAACATACAGTGCTATTCCACACGCAAAATTGTAAAACAAATTCAGCATCTAATTCGACAATTAACCGAGCTCTTCATACTCTAAATAATATTTGTCTTAACTCTGACATTGAGATTTTTTCGGATTCACTGCCCAAATTCAAACGTGGCATCATGTCAATAATTTAAACTATTGGATGCGCATACATACAGACTCACACATACATTACACACGTCACACACATACCCATATAATATACAAATCACCTGGTAATTAAGGAATAAACATACCACTTAGCAGACATTACAAGGAAACATATCATAGGTACTAAACATGAAGTATCTTATTCCTGTATACTGTTTCATCTCTGTAAATCATGTACTGTTTGTTTCTATAATATAAAATAATATATTTGGTTATCGAAGAAAGCAACTAAACAATTTATACAACAAAATAAAAAGTTACTTTGTTTCTTTTGTTTTTGTAATAGTAGACCTCGCGTTCAAAATGTATACATATAAATTTCTCTTATTCAATAAATCAAAAGTAAGTAGGTAGCATTTTTTATATTTCAAATGAGAAATTTAAAAAACTTATTTATACAAAGAAACGTCACTCTCAGAGGCGGATTTGCAGTCTTGGCCGCCCTAGGCCCCAGACCATGTAGCCGCCCCTTTCTCAGTACCCATCATATTGACCAGGAGTATCCAAACTTTTCAGTAAGTTCCTAGGGTCAAAACCGTTTTAATTTTCCTGCCATTATCATTCATGGTTCATGGGGTGAGATTTGTCCAGGTATGGCGGCGGATACGTCTGCCCACCTGCTGCGTGGCGGGCCGGATCGAGAGACTGGGTGAGGGAGGCCTTTTGACCTTTCCAGCCGGACTATCTTGACCCATCGCCTTGCACCGCAGTTGGAGGGATGTATTCATGCGTATGTCACTCCTGGACACACTAATCCCCAGATTCCTACCCACCCCTCATACATTTTCCTTTTCAGAACTTCCTATCCTTCCTTTCCTTAAAAAGACCCTCCACACAGCATCACCTAAGATGACATAGGTCGTGAGGGAAAATATTTTCATCAAAGCCTCCTGTGTGGAATTAATGTAAAAAAATACGATTGCAAAATTCGCTAGTTCAATTACTGTATAATTGTCGATTGTCGCAGGCCGGATTGATGACATTGGCGGGCCGTTGTTTGGAGACCCCTGATATAGACTATAGACTACATAATGAATTTACTTTATTGACAACTTTTATCGAAATCGATTCAGAAATTTAGTTAACTATAATAGCTGCTAGTTTGTAATACTTTCTAAGGTTTCAAGGATTTGAATAAAACATTTAAAACAGTTTTAGGTTTAATTTATTTAACTAGTTTCAGGTTTATTCTCATACAATAATATATAAGTGTTTCACAGTTACAATTAGGGTTGCCAGATACGGGCTGGATAAAAAGTTATTATTAAGTCTCCAAACAAATAAAAGAAATCAGCACCTCTTTTAAATAAAAATCAACTTAAGGTAAGGTGTGGCGAGGGCGGCTGCGGGGCGTGGGAGCGCGCTGTGTGCTGTGTGTGAACACGCTCTTGCATATCGCTATTTCGTACGTAGAATATTTAGGTACTTATGAAGTAATTTCTTGTTATCATCTGTGACTTTTTTGTCACGATTGGCCGCCCCTAATATCTGGCCGCCCTAGGCCCGGGCCTACATAGGCCTAAGGGCAAATCCGCCTCTGGTCACTCTCGATGAACTTTCTTCAGGAAAATGTCTGTTGCTTGTTGCTTTCTACCTCTGAATGCGTTACGAGTGAGCTTTCATGGTAAGTTGATTAAGGAAACGACAGAAATGTGTATTTATTTAAATAGCCATTGCTTCTTGAATTTGGTACAAAGGTGAATCAAATCAATAGTATATTGAACTCAACATATATATTTTTAAACATAATTTGAATTGAACTTACCGACATGATTCGGTAATAAAATCATATTTGAGATGTGGGAATGAAAATAAATCAATCGATAGTGATTTTATGCAATATAAACATGCTGTAACACATCAACATAAAAATTAGCAACACTGCTGTATGTAATTTTTTTTAAATGCCAGTAAGATATTCCAAATAATCTTTTCTGAACCAATAATATAACTACCGTCTTGGAATGGATAGAGAACAAACTAATTTACAGATGCACGAAATGCAAAACGGTTGAGTTAAAACTGGACTTTACCGCGTTCAGTCAATAATTCACATACTATGTCATCTAGTTACAGTTACACTCTAACATCTTCAGGACAGTATTATTACAAATCAACATAAATTCAGTCATTAACATTATATATTTATAAAATTAAATGTCTGTATTAGATAAACTTAGAATTAATAATACAGCCCTGAAAGAGGTTTTAATGATTTATTTACTAGAGGATCCTGTAATGCTTCGCTACTGCTAATGTCTTTCTCAGGCGTCTCTGAAATCTTCCACAATTCACTACTGTATACCACAATGTTACTGCTGAAAAACTACATTACATAGACTTCATTCAGGTGTAGAGATATTGCATTAAGTATTCCTCGGGCATCCCCGACTTCTTTACCACTAAAACTACTTTCTGAACACTCCTGGCACTAATAAAAACCATTTTTGAAGTTTTCAGCCATATCGGTAGACTACTTTTCTAATTTACAATGATTTAGCGGAATCCAAGATCGATCGACTGCTGAAGTTGAATACAGCAAGATTCTATATTAATTAAAAACAAACAAAAAATTAAAGGAAGGGAGTTTTTTATCTTCCTAGATTTCTAGAGAACATTTCAAGGGTTATGAAATAGGCGAAAATAAAGCTTAAAACGTTGCACACGATAAAGCTGGAGTATGCGAGCAATGTTTGGGCACCGTACCACCAGAATTACATTGATAAGATAGAGTAAATGCAGAAGAAATTCTTCAGGTATGTCTATACGCGGACGCATGGAACCTATCCTAGGTTCATACACCATATCGACTTACTTAAGGAAATTAATTCTGTGAGTCTGGAAACTAGGCGGAAAGCAAGTCTAGCTATGTACCAGACCACTACAGCCGAAGTCGATACCATGACTTATTCAGAGTACCAAAAGGCAAAACCGATGTCCTGGCAAAGCATAGCATGATGAGGAGAGTGGTGCTGTTGAACGAACTAGCAAAAAAATTGGATGTAAGTGACTGTTCTCAAAATGAACTAAAACAATTATTGAAGAGTCACTTAGCATAATGCTGATGTGATGTAAAATTGTACTGTAACTGTACTAAATGTTCTGTTGTACAGTGAAAAAAATACAAACATTGTCGGATTATATCTATATATTTAGAGCAGAAAATCATTACATAATATAATATATTTATTGAAGAATAGTTCCTGTAAGAATTGTTCAATTCCTAGTCACAACTAGGAATAGAACCCAGGATCTCTATCGTACCGGCATAGTTATCTGTTTATTTTCTGTATCTTGTTCTGTTTCATGCTTCTTTGTGATTTGTTAGAATTATCTTCTTCTTTAACGATACATTACATTGATCGTTATAACCTTCAGAAAAATTAAAGAAAAGTTGTTCCATTAAAAATATTATTTATTTTTTGGAATAACTTTATTGAGTAAAACCTCAAATTGTAATATTTAATTATTGAAGACAATATCAGCGATTTCTAAATGAAAATTTGAAATGGAAAAAACAAAAAAGGATACGGTCACATCTAGGACTCGAACCTGGGACCCTTTCCTTGCCGGGGCACAATCTTGCGATCATACATAAAGATAGTTGCCATTAAAAATGTGCGGTGAAAAAATGAAGACAACGTTAGTAGTTCTTATTCGATGTATGATACAGTTAAATGTGACCGAAGCGGATAGGGTCCCATTAGCTCAGTAGTAGAGCGGTGTCCCGGCAAGGCAAGGATCCTGGGTTTGAGTCCTAGGTGTGACCGTATCCTTTTCTGATTTTCCTGTTTCAGATTTTCGTTTAGAAATCGCTGATATTGTCTTCCAAAATAAAAAAAATATTATTTGTATAAGTTTATTTATAATCTGCCCAACTATATAATTTTCATACTCGAGTATTGATTTATAAATAACTATTCCAAACACACAATAAACTAAGATTTAGCATTTAATTTATCCTATTAAATTATGTTTATATTGGATTTTTATACGCGTAAAATTACCCCAAGTCTTTACAATAAATACAAGTGAAATGAAATGACACAAGCCGTGTTGTGTAAATTGCCTATATTCAGGCGCACGTGAAAGTACGCTTGAAGTGTTGAGTCGTAAGTCAGGAAGTTGCGGATTCGAATCCCACACAAACCAATAGCCAGATACTTCCCCTTTTTTCTCTTCCCCATCACTTTCTTTTCCCCTACACTTTCAGTCTCACAAAATTGGGGTAAGATGCTCTCTGGAACTCGTGCGGTAACGACATAAAAAAAATTATCTGGTGTGAAGTGCGTACAGCGATATTTTCGGTGGTTCTTAATTACAGTATTCCAAAAAATCTGTATACATATAAATAAGGTTTAGAAGCAGTTAAAAAAATAGCAATCACTGAAGCGTAAATCACGGATCATTTTTATACGGAATTCTAAAAAGGCGATGCAATGCGAAGTAATGGAAAATAATTTGCTTAGAAATTATTATAAGCATTAATTGAAAATATCTCTCAAGTAAAAATAAATAAAAAAAAAGAATAGAACCCGCACCTTCTGATGTCCGGTCAGATGCTCTGAGACCACTGAGCTAAGTAGGCTTTTTCCTAACCCACCAAATAATTCAATATGGACAAATACTTCAATCGACAATTCAATTTTTTCACCTGTAAACAACCAAATTTATTTTTGTAGGAAAGGCTTTGTGAGTGCTGAATTTCCCACTAGATGGCTTCGAGACATATTATATCTACATTCAATTTGTATGGATATTTCAGGCAAGTAATTAATGCTTCTGATAATAATTTGTTATCCTTTGTGCTGTGCATAAAAACCTTGTCTTATAAACATTTGTTTGTCAATAAAAAAATAGATTACATAGTCTTATAACTCATATTGTTAGTTTAATTGTCAGGTTTGAATCAGTTCAACAGACAAAAGGCGCTATAGCTGTCCTAAATAACATTGATATATGGGGTAAACAACTATGCAACAATAACGTGAATAAATTCTTGCAACAAGATGTTGTCAGAATGTATCTATTTTTGATAAATAAATCCATTTTTATCCCCATGATAAATTAACAGGCTTTATTAATAAAACATCAATTTACGAACGTTTCATCGATTTGACTTGATACAATATCATGACGATGAAAAAATATTCGGATTTGCATGAACACGTGTTCCCACATAATGATAATATATTTGTAATTTACTTAAGTTTATCAAGAAACCTGAATTCATTCGTAATCAATTTGAATTACCAATAGTATTATTTTCCCCACATATAAGTGCTGCGTTGGTTTGTAAAATGATCTATTTAATGAAGTCAACATAAATATACTTAATTACGTCAATTCATAAATCCGTGTCACTTTTTAATAAGATGGGAGTTTGTTTCATAATAAAATAAAATTGAATTTATTACTTTAGCTTTCGCAAAACCGAATGAGTCACGGCTTTAATACGTTTGTCGGATTTCTTGGATAACACTTTGTTACGTAGTGCCTCGGCTCGGCAGCTTTCAAGGTGCTTGCTGGTACTTCGGTGGAAATAGAACAGGCGAATAGTAAATATATAATAGTTACCCTCTCTTCGGGATGTGCTCCTGGGGGGGGGGCAATGCGCAGTGGCCTGCGTAGACTGACGAAAAATCAACCTTATCTCAACACACTTTTCAGAATTCCTGAAATTGACTGAAAGTATCACGGAACCTCGCACGAAGCGGTAATGTTAACGTCTCTCCCAGAGAAACGCAGCCACTTCTACGTATGTTATATACACTTTATGTTTTTGTAGTCTGCGAACAGTTGAATTTGTGATCTTTTGCGAGCATTTTCAACCCTTTAGGTAACACTTTGATTTGACACTGTAAAACGCGCCTCAAACTGCGGTAGAACGGCGATTTGACGCGGTTTTCGTGCTGTTTTTGAAGGTTTGCAGCTGACGCGTTGAAAATATTTGATTTTTCGTTGACAGGCAAGAAGCTGACGGGATTTCGGGCTTCTGAGAGCGGGGCTCTATCGGTTTCGTTGTCTAAAGAAGACTGGCAGCGAGCGGCTAAAACCACGCAGCATTTTGGCGACAGGAGAGTGGGAAGAACTTCGCCCACGCTATCTACACACTTCAACAAACACTCTATAACATACACACCACACACACCGTCTCACCCTCCTGGCAAAACGGAACGAAATAATTCTCTGACTCGTCGATACTTTAAAAAGAAAACACGGGGAAATGACGTTATGCATTGAATGTAATTCAAAAGCAAGAATTAACTCTGAGAAAGAGTGGATAACTCTGAACCGTATCCAGAACACTCACAGCAATGCATGTACAAATAATACGTGAAGCAGAAATAGGGTCTTTAAATCTTTATAACCTCATAATGTGGACAAGTTCAAATAATGGGGCGCATTGTGGACATTCCACACTGTTAGTTCCAGGGGAATAGCGATGCGACACGTATTTATATTATGGTTTATTTGGTTTTTACAGAATATGGATACGTGAGTAAGAATCACGATAAACAAACTATGAAAAAAATACTCAGTCAACAAAGGCATACTAAAAAGGGGATGCATTGTAGCGTCCTTGGTGTGATTTTTCACGAAAAGAGCTCTATATAAATCAGTGAATATTAATATTATTATAGGTCAACCATTTATTTGATACAATTATTCTGCGAGTCCTTCAAAAATTACACTAACTACATTAACCAGACACAAGGATTAATTCAGATATTTGCAATGTTAAATGCAATGTTTGATGCCATGTTTAAATTTATGTTAAAAAGTTGAGAGTATTATAAAGGAAAGAAAATAACAATAAAGAGTGACAATGTAAGAACTTAATAAAGTAGAATAAGAACCCAACTGCTCCTCTACTATGGCAGCCCCAAATGGGGTAGCCCCTGGTGGAGGTGGTGAAGAATTGGTAGGAGATGAGGAAGAGGAAGGTGGTGATGTACCTGGCTATTCAGATCTGGTCACGAAACAGGATGATATTGAAAATATCTATCATCAAATGATTTGTATTATTTTCATTCACTGAAGATCGGAGACCATTGGTGGCAGATGCAAAGAAACAGATTGGTAGATTTTCTCAGTGTCGACCTTGTGAAAAACCAAAAATTATCAAAATAGCTTATAATAATAATGCTATTGGTTTTGCATTTGGAAGTCTAGCACGGACGATAGATAAAACCCTATGTCAATACGATATTGACTAAATCTGTCATCTATGATCAGTTAGGGATATTTGCGAACACGGTCAGAATATCATTCCGATAGTCTGTAATAAAAGCCGCTGCTTTTAGCGCTGCCTTCGAGGTTTCGGATAAGCTGTCAATATGCACAACTTTTTGGATAGTGTCATTCGTTATGCAAAATAACTGGCTTATTGATGAATGGAGGTGAACTAACAAAGCTCTTAGAATTGATAGAAATCGTATACACGATCCATAGACTTACTTAATTCATAGACGCGATCAATCGATTCCGTTACAACTTGAAGAAAGAAAAGTTGTTAGTCATAACTTAAGACCTCGTAAACTAATTAATTAATTAACTCCCTTTTTAGTGTCCAAAAGTAAATGTATATAAAAGTTATCATTTCAATTGGACCTTGTCAATTTAATAGTATTTTGAACTTTTACCTAGCCGTCCGTAGTTTAAAAATGTGAATTCACAAAAAGATTTTTTTTATATATTAACTCCACACAGGAGGCCCTGAAGAAAATAATTTCCCTCAGGGCCTTTGTCATCTTTGGGGATGCTGTGTGGAGGGTCTTTTTGTGGAGAGGAAGGAGTGAACATGGGTCTTGAAGAGTCCCATGTTGTAGGAGGGAGGAAACACAGAGGCCGGCAGTTCGTTCCACAGCCGAGCTGTTGAACTTAAGAACGAATCATAGAAGCGACCCGTTCTCATATGACAAATGTCAACCGCGTACAAATGTTGGGCTCGCGTTTGGCGTATATCCCGACTACGCACCGGTGCCGAAGGTATCAATGACGCTAGTTCCTCAGAGCATCTTCCATTGTAATACCGATTGATGCACCAGTGCTGCCATCGTTTGTCAATTTGTATTATCAATATCAGTGTGGGCATCATTAAAATCTGGATATCGGTACCCTTGGGACCTTCTAAGACCCAAACAGTCCCAAATGCCGTGCGCGCATTTTTTTTATTTTTTTTTTTATTAATATCAATAGCAAAATTTGTACATTATGTAGGTTTAAAGTATAATATAAGTATATTTTTTGTATTTTTTTCACAGTCCTCCTCACTAGGGTTTCCTGTTCTGAGGCGGCTTGTAGTTTTTCTTAAATTTTTGTATTTAGTTTTGAATTGTCTTTACATTGTCTTCATAATGTTTGTAAGTTGATTATTACTTTGATCTCTAAGCCATGTTTTGACTTTTGTTTTAAATATACTCATTTCGTTTATTTTTTTGGTTTCATTTGGTAGAGCATTGAACAATTTTATAGCATGGAATTTATTATTTCTCTGTCCAAAGGATGTGTTCAAACTGGGAGTAATCAGGATATTTTCGCTTTTTGCCCTGGTTGTGTATTTATGTTGGGCAGTGGAGTATTCGGATATGTTTTTTTTCAGTTATTATACTCTCTTAGGACAATATTTGTCCCAGAACGACCGCACATTATTAAAATGCATATATCTCTCTTCCTCTCATCTAAAAATTAATTATTTCTTTTATGTCAGAAAGAGAACGAAATAGTGCTTGTTATTGTCTTTGCAAAAATGGAAGCTTGTAGAAGGTTCGATCCGTGCAAATCAACAACGTCTCAAGGGTTAAAATCGTCGGTATTTACGCCTATCGATACGATATTGTAAAACTATTGATTTCACTGTGTTAGGCCCTCAGAACTCCACTGTGGACAGTAATTGAAAAGAATTTTTCGTAAAATATTTAATTTCAAATATACAATGTTTGCAGCATTTCATGGAATCATACGCAGGAAGAGCCGAAGTGAGCGGCGAGAGATGATAAATATGATGTTATTTCCAGTAGGCATTGTTTGTTTATGTTGAGTGTGCGGATTTGGTCCATGAAGTCAGTCGAGACCGAAGCTGTGTTCAGGTATTTAAAAAGTAAACAAATTCTACCACATTTCTCCTTTACTTTCAAAGAGAAGCTTCATAAAAATATCATGATCCTATCTCTGCAATGAGCACATTGCGTGGTGATTTTTTTTCAATTTAGAAAGGAATCTATTAGGTATTCAAATTTTTTTAACTTTTTGTGGTTTTTATTTATTAACTCCATACAGAAGACCATGATGAAAATAATTTCTATCAAGACCTATGATCTCTTTGTAGATGTTGTCTTTTTGAGGATAAAGAAGAGTGCGCACGGGTCTAAGACCACTGAGGTCGCAAATCGTTTCACAGGTGAGCTATTTGTACCGTGTACAAATATCTAGACTATACACCGGTGCCGAAGAGATCAATGACGCTAGTTCCTCGCAGTATCTTCTATTGAAATACTGGTATAACAAGAACAGAATTCAAATATGACGAAAAAAGAATTTAACCACAGAAGAAATAATATGTAAACCTCTATGAACGCAAAGGTTCCGACAGCAATTTGAGAAAAAATTATAAAACCACATTTCAAAAATAGTATTTATTTTTCGGTTACATTCAGAAATTTTCCATTTAAGGCGATGCACTACGCAGTAATGCAAAATCATGTGTTTTTGGTTTGAAAATTTGGTCGCCTGGAAATGTTTCAGATGCTTTAAATAAATACCGCGAGTAGAATACATCTTGGCCTTTAGAATGATGGAGTATTTTTTACATAAGTGTTTTTATAAGCCCAGAAAATAGTAATGTATAAGGCCTATGAAAACTGCTTTAAAGTTCAAAATCTCATACTTACGAACCCATTTTCGGTTATGATTTTATTTTATAATGTTACAAATTAAGTTATTTATAAAATGATCGGATAAAAATTTAATATTTATGCCTGAACATAAACAAAATAAAATAAAAGGCACTTTTTGGCCATGTTTTTTTCTTGCATAAATCAAAACAGGCGGATGGTGTTAAGCGGGAATTTAAACCTTATTGCCATCTACGTAAGGGGTGTTATTGATATTTGCTCGATTTAAAATATTACACGACGTAGTGCATCGCCTTAACAGGATTTTATTGCAAAATGGAAATACCAATAAATTTTCTAACCTTCTGACAGCTTTTTTGTTGTTTGTTTTTGGGGTGTTATGCCGTGTTGCGCTAACTCCTTCTTTAGCCGACGTTTCGGACAGCGTTGCAGTGTCCATCATCAGGGCAGATCCGGTAGATCCGAAGATGTGCCGAAACGTCGGCTAAAGAAGGAGTTAGCGCAACACGGCATAACACCCCAAAAACAAACAACAAAAATGCTTTTGGCCGTGAAAATCTAAAAAATTCTGACAGCTTCTTTGAGAAATAAATCGGTGAATATGTCAGAGGTCTGAGGGGTTAAATAATGATTTAAACAGAGAGATCAGGACTCGTCAACAGAAAATAAATCAAATAGTAGAAGATTGTTTTATAATTTCATTTATACTTCCAACAAGAAAAGTTCTTAGTCTGTTTTAAAATTGGAAACTAACTTATTTTTAAATGTATGTATCATAGTTCACACTTTTCTTAGGTGACCTTCAACGTTGGGCGGCATTTCCGTTTCATCATATCATTCATACCCTCCCACTCTCGTGTTTCAGACATTTGTAACTTTCAAAAATCCATACTATACAATGTCATAAAAATATACATTTTAAATTACTCCGTCAAATTGCGGGTGACTAAATATCTTATAATCAAATATATATAATGTCAAGATGCGAATTTTTAACGAAGAGTTTTAAAAACTGATCAAAGTGTCCCATAATCTGGTAGTGTCATTATGCTAATGTCTGTACAGTTTCGGTTTGTTCTAAACGGAAGTGGCGCCCTCTGTTATTGCATTGTAGGTTGATTACGTAAATGACTTTGAAAAATGTCGAATAATTATTTTGTTTAGTGGACGACTATTTAAGTAGATTGATTAATTTGGGGTTATGGCATGAAAGCCAACGTCGACACTATGAAAGTATCAACGATATTGGTTATTATAACGATAGATTTGACAGTTGGAATCGACTAAAATTCATCGATTATTTTCTCTCCCTTGGTAAGCTTGTCTATTATAAACATCACGGCTAAAATTTCGCATTGAAATCAACTTGCATAGGCTGTTTGATGATGTCAGATATGAACTTTCTCCGTAGTTGTGGGTAAGTCTCTCGGTTAGCAATTTGGAGGTCACGGGTTCAAATCCTGGCGTGCGCAAGTAAATTTAATTTGATTCATTTGTGTTATTTATGTTATATATATGGAATTCTTGCGACACGTTCCAGAGTAACAAAAACTCTTAATATCACCCTGGTGTAAGACCATAATTGAAAATTAAAACGTTGCTTGAATTTGCTTTAGCCGTGTTTGATGACCAGATCTGAATAGCTGGGTACTTCCCCATCTTCCTCTTCCCCATCGCCTTTCCCTTCCCACTACCTACACCCTCACAATATACCCAACTTTTAGGGATGCCATAGTCTCACAGGCTCCAGGCGATTGGGAGCATTTGGGACAAAATAAATAAAAAAAATTGGAAAAAATTTCTATACATAAAATTATATTCACAAGAATGATGAAGAAATCTGGACAAAGCAATCACCAAATTAAATGAGACATTAAGTTTAATATGTATTGATACTTGCGCTAATTAAAGTTATTGACAACGAGTGTTCCTTGGTGATTACCAAAAGTAATTAACTATTGGCAGTGACTAAAAGAAACAACGAAATCTTGGCGCAACTCATACTTCTATTTATACATTCGTATATGTACAATGTACATCTGTCAGGAAGATTCTCTTTCTACTATTTCGTAACCAGATCTGAAAAGCCGGGTGCACTCTACCATTGTTCTGTATCTCGCTTGTATCCACCCCCATCCCCTTTGTTTTCTAACTCCCTAAAATTTTCCCAATTTGTGTTGCTTTATACCAGCTTTACACCATTCCTTTTTCATCCAGTTTATCTATACCTAAGGATTCGAGGTTAAAAGAATGTGTTTTATTTTGGTACCGATTTTTGTACAGTTTAAGATGGTAGACATTATTTGAAATCTGTCATCTCTTATTGTTTTTGTCTATTTTGTTTTATATTTAAATATAAGACTACAATATGTATTTACTACTGATTATCAAAATGTGTATTACTTCGACATTTTGCTTTGAGCAAATCGTCCGCGAGAACTTCACATACGTACAGTATGTGAAGTATAGAACAAAGAATATCTATGCCTGTTAACTTCATGTTGTAACATATATTTATTAATTAATTAATAGAAATAGGATTGTGACAGTTATTGCTTTGGAATCTCTGCTACTGTGTTTTAATGGTTTCACTTTATATGTTACAGGAATGTCGTGTAGAATAAGGTATGGTGATCAGGCAAGCAATTTCACCAATGCATATTTGCCTACAAAAATCATTATGATAACAACAAAGCACATGAAACAGCTGGCAAGTGACAGTGACAGGTGCTTCCATGATTGTGATCAATGGTAATGTTTAAGGTTATTTTTTTACAGTTTATTTCCGTCAAAAAATATTATTTATTCTCTAATGGCAACTATCTTAATGAATTGGTGTGAAAATAATGATCGTATAAAGCGAAGATTTTCCATATGGTTCCCAATAAAGAGATCGGTATGAATAAAATTATCGTGTAAAAAAGGTATTAGTCCCATGGGTTCCGGAAAATTAAGGCCACTATTTTAAGAATTCATAAATCTTAAGAATTTATTTTGAATTATTTCCGTCATGAGGGAATGAATGGCATAGCTCTATGCCTACACCGTTGAATTAAGCACTCAATGTGACTCCCAAGTAATGACTAGAGCTTAAGGTTAGCGCAGCACCGGGATTATGGTGCCGTCAAAGGTCCGGGATTTAAAGCTCCAATAACGACATGTACGTTTTGTTTATGGCAAGATTGTGGTGAAATGTTTGTTTACATATCTAGAAGCGTATGTAGCTAAATAGTTCTTAGTATCCGGTACTTGACAGCTACACTAAAATTTATTGTTGAAAACCACATTACTTTAACTAATTATTATACTGAAATACCAGTCCTAATAGGATAATAAACACATACTTCACCAAAATCTCCACATCCGCTCTGACGATGAACACTGTTATGCCGTTCGAAACGTTGGCTATAGAAGGAAGAAGCGCAACAAGGCACAATAACCCTTAAAATGAATGGTGATAGAAAAAAAAATATTATTCAATTTATAAAAAAAATATTTTTTTGTAAATATCACGTGACAGCTGTTTTGCCTTCTGAATGCAGTGTAATAATAATTACACAGAAGAACTTGTTTACCAATAACAGATTTTTTTGTTAATTTAATGATAACATTATTGAATAAATAAAAGAAAAAATTTAAATGGAGTTCTACAAATTAAATTTGATTAAAAAATTTAAGTATAAAAGGTCACGGGGCAGTTTTACTATTTCGTGATATACCTACATCGATAGAAGAACTGTCGGTAAGTGATATTGAAAATGCCGATGGTCAATGCAGAATCTTTAAGCAGTTGAGTCGCTATGTTGATTGACGGTTCTGATAATCATAAGTCCTAAATAAGTATAAAAAATTGCATGGGATCTTTTACGAGTATACTTGTTAAGAGGGTAGCAGAGATAACGATTTTGTCGAAATTTACTAAAATAGTTAAAAAATTGGTCGACTGTCGTATTTTGTAGACAATTCCGCCAAAAGCTACTGAACAAGTGGTTAGATCGTACTATCCCGGCATAAACACCCGAGGTCTCCCGATCGACAACAACGAACATTCCCGATGACAAATTAAAAATAGCGTGTTTTATCTTGGCTGTTTATGTAGTAGCTGGCTTTCAATTTTTCCCTACAATGTGGGAATTTTCCCTTGAGATTCCCTAATGTGTTGATAAACATTATATGAACGGCTTTTTAAAAACTGGCGGATATCCACGATTAAAATAACTTGATTTTATAAGTAAACTATGAGCTTTTTACTGGGTTTAACCACTATTATTTATGCTTATTTTAGTTTCCAAATACATAAATGTCGAAAGAGATCTCCAAGTTTTATGTAAATCTGCATCTTCTCCATATGAAATAATTATTAGAGAGGTATTGATTTAATTAACATGTAAACTAAAATTCCCTATAAAATTGTAAGAATTTAGGAAAAAATATTTTTTCCCCAAATATTGGATATATTTCATTTCGATGAAAACACTCGCCAGCGGCCGACTTGCGACTGCTGCTAGGGCTGTTACAACATTGAAATATAAAACACCGTTGAGAATACTTTTATTTATTTAAAAGTTTAGGTTTTTACAGTGAGTAGGCTGTCACAACATTGAAATATAAAACAAAGTTGAGAATACATTTATTTAATTAAAAGTTTTGGTTTTTACAGTGAGTAGGCATATAAAAAAACAGTGTTGTTTGCTTTATCTGGTGTTTCTGATGTGGGAAATTAATTTAAAGGATATGTACAGATTGGAATATTCCAAATAATAGAACTTTTGTGCTATTCTTTTTTTGCCTAGATCGTAATAGTGAAAAAGTCTGGCAGTAAAATGATTTACGAATTTTTGACAATATTTATGTATTTTTATATATGTATTTTTATAACGTCCCGAGAAAACCAATTTTTGGCAGATTGACTAACGGGTCCTTTTTTAAAAAATTCTGATATTAATATTCCATAGATTGTACTACATAAATATATAAAATAAAACATAAAAACAACAATAAAACATTACATAAAGTAGTATTTCAGAACTTAAACCAATACAAACAATTTCTTTCAGCTAGCATGTCTCCAACAATTATGTTGATTCCGTTTATAATTTCAGTAGGTAAAATATTTAAAGAACTAGAAATCTTGTAATTGAATGTTCTTTATTCACATTTATGTGTATGCTGAATTGCTAAGGTACAAGTGATTTGAGCTCTTTCGTGTATTGAATTAATTCGTGTTATTTCACAAATAGATACACGCATTTTTCATATGAACATAAAACTCAGTTCAGTAGTACATTTACCGTACTTTCCACAGTGAAATGTACTTTCCACCAAAAAAAACGATACTTAAAATTGCTTTAGCCATGTTTGATGAACTGATGTAAATAGCTAAGTAATTCCCCACTTTACTCAATAAAATAATACTATACGATAAGATGCATGAATGTAAGTGAAGCTCTCAAGATATGAAATAAACTGTGTACAGTTATTGTAGGGTTTTCCAATTTCAATAGAAACAACAGTTTTTTTTCATAAGGAACATAATACAACATAATTTACAGAATGATGATTTACCCCATGATGCATACGGTTGTAACTGGTGGCGACAAGTTGAAGAATTTTGTTTTTTTATTTGAAAACATGTCAGCGGGTGGCAAAATGAAAACTACATTTTTAACGTAAAATAATCTCAAGAATTTCTGGGTAAAGTCTTAGGTCTTGATATGGTATTTATTAATAACAGTAGTCTTAATATATTTAAAGTAGTTATATTATAAAGATATTAAAAAAATCATACTTTTTCTTCTTTCTGTTGAGCTGACGGAAAGTTTTGGAATGCCATTTGTTTCCCATATTTATACACTGAAAAAAAAATAGTAAGCTAATTTTCATTTCTTCAAAAATGGCAAATTCTAAATTAAATTAACAAATATATTCAAAGAATAACTAGGGTTAGATATAATTTAACAATATTTTTCACCTCTAATTAATTTTTCAAGAGAACTTAATTTAACTAAGCAAATCATAAATAATAATAATGGTTATAGACAAAAAATTATTGTCAACACTTAAAACAGTCATATATTTACCCTTTACAAAAAAATATATACATATATTATATTATATAATTATATTTTATTTTCATTTGTTCAATTCACGAAGAGCCAAATTAAATAATCAAATTATTATTATAATTAAACATATATTTGCACAGCCCTATAACACTAGTCACATGAAATACGATACGTCTGTTCTTCTATACTGATGGAAGCAATTATAATACTGCTGTCTCGTTCGTACATATCCACAGCGGGCGCTGGCAAAGATGAGATGAGTTACAATAACTAAGACCTGCTACATATTGTTCAGCTGGAAGGTAGTATATGATAAGGTACAATCATCTCAACAACGTTCGCCTCCACGCTATTCACATTCCTGTTCACCTTTGACACGCTCCCTTCCAATTACATGGACAAATTCTACGTTTTGATTTTATGTCTTCAATATATACGTATATCGAAAATTAACTAATACACTTACGTTTTTTAATACTACTTCACAGAAAACAGCGTCGCGAGACAACCTCTTGTGGCGAACGATGTTCGCGTTATGATTGAATATGTAAAATGCCATCGTTTATATGTGTTTGGGTTTATAGTCCAGTCAGTGGGGGATAAAAAAGGGCTCCACCTTGCAAAAGGTTAGGTAGTAGCGATTTTCACATATGTTGTTAAGATTGGGACTCTAAAGAAAAAAAAAAGTTTTCGACCTTGGGGGGGTCGAGCTCGACCCGCCATCTTGGATTGAAGGTGCCAAAATTTGGTTTTTACAAAATAATTATGAAGCGGTTTATTTTACAACCAAATTATTGAAAGCAAACTTAAAGACAACTAAATTACCTACATTTTTTGTGGAAAGTTTTTTTTAAAGTCTAATAGGTAACGAGTTACAGCGGTTTAAAGAAGAAAATTTTGACAAAAATTGTAAAACACCAGTTTTCTTGATAAATTTTGTACGAACATATTACACAATATCATTTTAACATATTTCTACGTTACAATATACTTATATAGCATCATCCGTGTGCTCTATGACGTTGATTTGTTATAGTGGGATCCTAGACTACAGCTGACTTGGCAACACTGATAGAGTCCTGGTTACAGGACGTTGCCTGGATGCTCGGTCACTCAGTTCATCATATGACGCTGTTTTCATTATTGGCGAAGACGTTGATCTCCTAGTTCTGCTGACAGCATTAGCACCACCCAAAAGTAGTATATATCTTCGCAAACCCGGGAGAGGCAAAACTTTTGAAAGACTGTATTCCGCGAATAGTGTGAAATACAAAGAGGCGGCTGAGAATATTCTGTTTCTTCATGCCTTTAGCGGCTGCGATACAACATCGTCCTTCTTCAACCAAGGAAAAACAAAATTTTGTTCGCTTGTGCGAAACGACACAGGACTCAATGCCATGATAGGAATCTTCAAACAACATGATGCAACACCAGAAGACATAGCAAGTGCAGGAACATGCTTTCTTTTTGCCTTGTACGCGGGTGACATGGATAAGGAAACCTTGGAAGAAGTCCGCTACAAACGTTTCGCAAAGTCGACAGCAAAAAGCAAATTCAATCTTGCCTCTTTGCCACCAACGAACGACGCTGCACGGTACCATGCATTTAGAACGTACCATCAAGTCCAAAAATGGCATGGAATCCAAAAAAATCCAGAAATCTGGGTCTGGAAATCACCAACCAAGGACACCAACGGGCTTGTTCCAGTAAAAATGACAAAGAAACCAGCACCCGATACTTTATTAAAATTTATTTCATGCAATTGTAAAAAAGGATTCGGCGTTGCATGTAGCTGCAGGAAAGCTGGATTGAAGTGTTCTATTGTATGTGGGTGCTGTAATGGTCAAACATGCCGAAATTCGCCAGTGGTACACATTGATGTCGAGGACGAAGAAGAAGAGATTTTGTCAATGGAAGCCCAGAATCTCAGTATCACAGGCAATGAGTTAGATGATGACATTGATGACGAAGACTGTTATTAAGTAACATAGTTCATAGTAATGTAACATAATTTCGAAATCTACCATCGCTGGTATATCTGTGGAGTAGACCTACTGGGGATACCACAATAAAAAAATGCGCCATGTTCTCTATCTCATGGTGGTGTGGAAATGAGTTAACAAAATTATTATAATTATGTAATGAATAACCCGAAAAAATTGGGAATTTCATCATTTTTTAGAAAAATATTCACATTTCCGCCACTGTAACTCGTTACCTATTAGACTTACAAAAAAAAACATAGACAAAAAATGTAGGTAATTTAGTTGTCTTTAAGTTTGCCTTCAACAATTTGGTTGTAAAAACGACCACTTCACAATTATTTTGAAAAAAACAAATTTTGGCACCTTCAATCCAAGATGGCGGGTCGAGCTCGACCCTCCCAAGGTCGAAAACTTTTTTTTTTCCTTAGAGTCTCAATCTTAACAACATATATCAAAATCGCTACTACCTAACCTTTTGCAAGGTAAAACTCCCCACTGACTGGACTATTAAATGAATATAGAATATTACCAATTAAATCCTTAAATTAATTTATCAATTAAGATAGTATAAATACTGCTTAATTATACGGTATTTTTTTTTTGTTCAAATTGCTGTTTTTTAATACATAAAATTGACTTCAAAGTAAGTTGATTTACATAGTTTTTCCAAATAATATCACACAGTTATTTAGCTATTATATAAAAATATAAAAATTGGGTCCTATGGGTTGAGATATGTTCTATTACAAAATATTTTTTATATATTTTTGTCATGTTGTATGTAGTAGCAGATGAAAGTAATCTTGAGGTCGATTGGCGATTTATTGAAAACTACTATTTTATAAACTGCTGTAAAGTAAGAAAAATATTTTTTTAGATTATTTATTTTTGACGGGTTGTATATAACATACATGTATCTAAAAAACATACACGATAAATATTTTTTTGAATATGCTGTTACGGACACAAGTGACTTCGAAAATACGAAAAAAACCGCAAAAATAGAAAAAGCCCTCTTGGACTGTTAAGCACATATAAGTTAACCTTTTTTATTATAAGTGGATTAAGAAACGTTAACTTACATGCGTAATCAAAATAAAATAAACATAAATACATATTTTTCAATTCACATGATAGAAGCATTTAAGATAAGTCAATACACTAAAATAAAGCCAGAATCTAAACGACGTAAGTGAAGCAACCGTGCACAGAAATATGCGACGCGCGGTCCTAGGGAATTGGACAGACCTACGGTTGAATTTTCCCTATCAAATCTCTAAAATAAAGTGGGAATTTTAACGACATAAGAGGAGAAGTCGTATAAAAACAATATTTGGCTTACCGCCAGGCGTAATGGTCGGACCTACGGTTGACTTTGTCCTAGCAGACCAAGAAAATCGATATTTTCGTGGGGATTATTTTAATTGTCTCTGATGAACGTATTACCAAAATCCTAATTGTTTCTAGCGGGATTTTTCGGGAAGTTACTAATTCATCTTTTATAAAAATAAAATCTTGTGCTTACAGCTAATTTTATAGTTGAAAAACGTTTAATAAAATTTTCTAACCGTTTTACGTAAAATATTTTAATGGTAAGGTCCTGTTTTAATTAATCTTAAATATAAATAACTTACATCCTTAGGTATCCCTCTAGAAACATTAGAGAATTTAGTAATACGTTCATCAAAAATAATTAAAATGCGAGCGTCGAGTAAAACACCAATTATTAGAGTCTTATTTCGCGTTAAGAGGAAGCTACAAGCCAAAAATTTGTATATTCTTGGTATACCTTATATTGTAGGTAATAGGCATTAATATCGCTTGACAAACGGAGTCTAGAAACGTTCGATTTCCAGCACAAAACTGGTTTTTATTTATTTTGTAAATAATTTTATAAGAAAGCAAAAAATTTAATCAAGTGAAACTGTCACAGATAACCTTAGCTACAGAATTTAAAAAAAAAATCCTTTACGTGTTTACATTTATATTTTTTATTGAGTAATTTATTATTTTATTTGTATTCTATTCAAGCGAAACGATAGGAAAACCCTTTAATTTATTTAAAACATATTTTTTGGTATTCACAATGTATAACAATTCGCTGTAAAGATGAATCAAAATGGTAATTTAGCATTAAGCTTCACCTTAATGAATAAGGTGTGGTATTGCATAGCAAAGAGATGAATCATCAAAAAATATATGCTATTTTCATCATTTGTCTTAGGAGAAACACGATAGCTATGTCCGGTGATAAATTTGTTCCCAATGCAGAACAAGTGCCAAAACGGATACATTATTTTTAAATGTGGTCGGAGACTTACTTTGGTATGCAATACAGAATTATTTAGATTTATCCTTGAAGTAGACGCATTGATTTACTAATTTACATGTCTATTTTTTAAAATTCCTAAATTCACACCGGTTTTTTCATGGAATTAGATTTTATCAAATTTATAAATTAAATCTCAAGTTCTGTGGAAGCTCTAACTAAAGTTATATTATTACTTCGATAATAACAGAACTTGAATGGGACGTTCATGGATTTTCCAATAAGAGGTGTTATTTTGAATAGCCCACTATTTCGGTAGATGTTGCTTTTAAAACTGTCATTTTTTTTACATTTGACAAGTAGAAACTACGCCATTAATAAAAATGGAACGATACACGCTTCAACAACGCATTGAAGTTATTAAAATTCACTTGAGTGAATCAAATGCAAATCATCTTGAGTGATAAGGCCCATTTCCACCTCGGTGGCTTCGTCAACAAGCAAAATTGTCCCAAGAATTATTGTTGATAAGCCTCTCTACCCTCAACGTGTGACTGTTTGGTGCGGTTTATGGTTCGGCGGAGTCATTAGACCTTACTTTTTTGAAAATGAGGCTGGAGCAACAGTTACGGTGAATGGATTGCGCTATCGAGAGATGATTAATGATTTTTCATCGCCAAAATTGGATTGTATTGATTTGGACAGCGTTCACTTTCAACAAGATGGCGCTACGTGCCACACAAGCAACGAAACCATTGGTCTTTTACGATTGAATTTCAAAATAACACCTCTTATTGGAAAACTCTGTAATATGAATATGTCTACCCGAGAAGTATACGGATACAGCTTCAAAATACGAAATGTTCAGGGGAGCCTAAAAACTATGTTTTTTTAACAAATAACCTTTTAACCTTTCCAAATATTTGAGAAATACCAAGAGATTTGTTTAAAAAAACATACTTTTTCGGCTCTCCTGAAAATGTCATGTTTTGGAGTTGCATCCGTGTACTTATTGTGTACAGATATCAACTTTAAAATTTGATGAATTATAATCAATTTTAAAAGAAAGATACATTTCCAGCTCACGAACAACCAATAATATGACAATATTTGAAAATCTTATCCTACCAAAACAAAAAGTAGAAAATGTCGCTTGTGTCGTGATGAAGAACTTAGCAAGCCGAGGAATTATACCCACGACGCCTGGGTGGGACCCAGACGCGATGCCAATTCAGCTACTGACCTGTCGTTGTTCTAAATCTGTGAAAATGTATAGTGATTTATTTTGGGGCTATTATGCTGTGTTGGGCTACCTTCTTATTAAGCCAACGTTTCGGACATCATTTCAGTTCGCATCATCAGGGAAGATGTATAAAGATTGTGGTGAAGTGCGTGCTTATGTATGCAGATGTGATACCGTTTTGCCTCCAAAACTCTAAGAGCTGGTATCACAGTAAAATTTTAAATGTTTTTTTGAATTTAGTTTTGGTGAAGCCATTAATTTTCGGATACCGTGAACTATTGAGCTTAGCCCCGTCGTCTTTATCAATATTAGTGGGATTCGTAAAAATCTCATTAAGTCGGCTAAAGATAACACGGAATAATACGCCGAAAATACTAAAAGACTACCTAAAGACTACCTACGAAAAGACTACCTAAAAGATACTTTTTAAACTTTTATTTTGAAATTTTGCCTTGGTTACTCCGTCCCGGGAACATTTATTGGATAACCAACACCCCTGCTAAGGGTCACCCCGAGTAGTCCGTTACTTTTGGTGACTTTACAGGGGTGCCCGGATTTATGGAGTGAGGTTTGCCTATGTCTTGGCGGGGGATGTGTTTGACCACATACTGCGAGGCATGTCGGATCGAGAAAGACTGATTGAATGAGATCTTTTGACTTCTCCATTCGTACTCTCTCTCTCGACCCATCGTCTTGCACCGTAGAGGGGCGGATGGATTCATTCCAACCCACCCCTCATACCTTTTCTGTTCAAATATCTTCTTCTTCTACCTTTCTTTAGATAAACCCTTCCACATGGCGTCTCCAAACATGTGTGGAGCCAATGTAAAAAAAAGTTTTGCGTTTAGATAAGCGATTCCTACAAATATCGAGAAAAGAAAATCTCCCATTAACCGCATCTCAAAGTTAAGTAAAAAAAACTATGGAAATTGTTCTAGTTTGTTCTGCAAATGACTTCTCGTCAAGCGTCGAGATGCTCCGGACAAAATTCCGCTTGACAGCAACGAAGTATCGGCTTGGCCCGAATCGAGAATAGACTGCGCCCCATCAATTCTACTGTCTTCATCAAAACATATGAATATATCTTTTATTTCTCTGAATTGTGTAATAAATGTGTGTTCACAGCCTACCGTCCTATTTTGAATATTGTATTTTTATTTTCTCTCTTTAGTTTTGCGCCCAGCTTGGGCTTTTCATGGATTATCATTAAAATAACAGAATATATCTAGTGAGCTATCGAAAATTATACACAAAATATTTAAGAGGAAGCTACAAGCCAAAAATGTGTAAATTCTTGATATACCTTATATTGTAGGTAATAGGCATTAAAATTGCTTGACAAACGGAGTCTAGAAACGTTCGATTTCAAACTGATTTTTAAAACTGGTTTTTATTTATTTTGTAAATAATTTTATAAGAAAGCAAAAAAGTTAATCAAGTGAATCTGTCACTAAAAAGTTAAGCTATAATACTGTATTTTTCAAAAATTGTTTCCTTTGCACGTTCATACATTAGTATTGAAAAAATGTTTTTTTAGTAGTTTACATTTATATTTTTTATTGAGTAATTTGTTTTTTTAATTGTATTCTACTCAAACGAAGCGATAGTAAAACCTCCAATTTAACTAAAGCATATTTTTGGTATTCATAATGTACACCAATTCGTTATAAAGATTGATCAAAATAGTGATTTAGCATTAAGCTTCGCCTTAAAGCATGAAATGACGTTAAAGTTAAATAAACATGAAACAATATTAGTCAGACATGTCCCTAAAAGTACATTACCAACGCTACCATAATATGTAGGATTCAACAAAGTGCTGGTATATATTACGCCTAATTCATCCCAAAGATGTTGCACAGATCTTGCATCTTCTTGGTTAGTAAGTATGTCTGACAGTTGGTTGTGTATGTATTGCAGAAGAATATTACATTTTATCTTGTGTTCCTTGTCGGTACATGGAATTTGATAGTGACGATGATGGCAGGACTGTCAAAGTGTGGAAATTACACTGCGTAATACAATCAGGTCTGACATAATTCTCCTATCAATCAGATATTGATGATAATTAGATAATAATAACAATTGGTGTAACAGGTTTACTTTACATAGCAACATTTAGTGGTTGAATCAATCAAAAATTATATATTAATATGTTTAGGGTACCGCCGCCCCGGGAACTATTAATTGTATTATCGATATTTTGGTGACTAAGCAGGGGTGCCCGGATTCATGGGGTAAGGTTTGTCTAGGTCTTGGTGGCGAATGCATTTGCCCACCTACTGCGTGGCGGGTTGGATCGAGAGAGACTGGTTGAGGGAGACCCTTTGTCCTCTCCAGCCGGACTCTCTCAACCTAATGCCTTGAAACACAATGTGGTGGATCATACGTCCGTCACTCCTGGACACACAGACCATCATATATTACCCATTTTAGATACCTTTTTTTCCATTCCAGAACTTACAGCTTAAACCTCTTCTTACTTAAACTCCTCCTCTCCTTATAAAAAAAACTACCACACAGTATCCTCAAGGATGACCAAGGCTCTACGGGAAATCATGTTCTTCAAGGCTTCCTGTGTGAAGCTGTTAAGTAAAAGAATAAAATAATGTATTTTATACTCCCCAAACGAACACAAAACAAATGCAAACACACTGCAGTTTCATTGGACCTCGTACTTTCAATCTTTTACCGAAAAATATTCAAGTGATAACTAAACTTCCTCAATATTTAAAAGAATTAAAATTATGGCTTTTCGACACAGCAGTTGAAACTTTTTTTATTTAATTTGTATCAATTTATGTTTCTCATAAAATATTCACCATATATTACAATAAACACTTATAACTTCACTATACACTATTATAAACACTTCTTATACAAAACGCTTATATAAAATGTAATCTTGTTTTTATTTTATATGCCCACAATTTGTTTATTTCTAGGTACAATAAAATAATAACTTAAATATATTACCCACGCACAGGCTGCGCCTTAGTGGGTTCCCATTATTATTATTGATTTATATAATATTGTATGTAATTAATGTAAAAATTGGGAAAAATAAAGGAATTAAAAAAAAAAAAAAAAAAGTGAAATCGATACAAAAATAATACTTATGGTGCAGAAGCTATGGGTGCCTACTTTAAAAATGTCATTTTTGGATTAGATCTTCAATTGAATCATAGATTTAGCGAAAAATTGTCGTGGAAATTTACTTATGGGGATATTATTTCACAAATAGCTACACACAAAAAAACTGATTATTGTTACGTTCAATGTATAATACAAAGTAAATGCGCGTTCGCTCATGTAGAACGCGTTAGTCACTCGCCCACAGGACATCTGTCAGATTTGAATTTGGAACAAAACTGAAATATGGCGGACAAACAACAAACAACATTTAAAAGCGATGGAAAAATAAACTTTTTGACAAGGGAGCCGTCAATTAAATTTCAAATGTCAAAGACTTCTTAAAAACTGACGGAATTGCTCAACTCCGCATTTTTGTTTGTCAGAAAAATAACGATTTTAAAATTTCACTATTTATTTTTATACATCAGACAGAGTATTTTATAGAAAAAAAATTAGACCGGAAGATGCCATTAGTAAAGAAGGAGTTCGTTCATCTAAATGACTCTTTTACTAATGGCGAAATTCATGTAAAATTGTTGCTAAATACCTAACAATAATTAACACTTTGCTGACTTAATCCCCCAAGCCCCTGACGGACATTACTAGACACAACCGTCATATTCCATTAGCATTAGACCCTTTGAAGGACAGATCTGACCGGGGAATTCATACAGTATAGTATCTAGACACAAACATCATACTCCATTAGCATTAGACCCTTTGAAGGACAGATCTGACCGGGGCATTTATCCATTAAAGTATCTTTTTAATCTTTTTTTCTACAATGCGAAGATAAATGATTTGTTTCAAATATTTATACTCGATTTAACAAATATAATCAAAAAAATTTCAAGCATTATTCACAAATTGGTGAGATTTTTTCGTTGACACTCGAATTTTAATTTTTTTTTAATTGTATAAACGGCATAAAAAGTGAGCTGACATTTTTCTTATTAATTCCCTTACGGCGATGCACTACGTCGTGTAATATTTTAAATTGAGCCGCTATCAATAACAACCCTTACGTAGATGGCGATAAGGTTTAAATTCCCGCTTAACACCATCCGTCTGTTTTGATTTATGCAAGAAAAAAACATGGCCAAAAAGTGCCTTTTATTTTATTTTGTGGATGTTAAGGCATAAATATTTAATTTTATTTCGATCACTTTATAAATAACTTAATTTGCCACATGATACAATAAAACCATAACCGAAAATGGGTTCGTAAGTAGGAGATTTTGAACTTTAAAGCAGTTTTCATAGGCCTTATATATTATTTTTTCTGGGCTTATAAAAAGACTTATCTAAAAAATACTCGATTATTTCAAAGGCCAAGATGTATTCTACTCGCAGTATTTAATTAAAGCATCTGAAACATTTCTAGGCGACCAAATTTTCAAACCAAAAACACATGATTTTGCATTACTACGTATGGCATCGCCTTAACAAAAGGAATGTGTTTTTTAAATATCGAATTCTTTCAAAATTATGGACGTTACGAGACAAAATGTTTCGATAAGGGTTTTTTTGGCAATTTCGTGTTTGATTTTACAATTTTATTATTTAGAAATATCAATGTTTATTAAAAAATACAGATAATTTTATATTGCATTTTTAACCCTTCAGTGCGTTCATCACTTGCTTGTTTTATGTATATACGCATGTCACATGAGTATATAATTATTTTTTTTTTAAATTTTAATAACAAATTCTGTTTTAAAAACTAGATACAATTATCTTTCCAGTGTATGCATTTAAAATAAACATGACTATTTCTTAATAATACAAATTTAATAGAAACGTGAAAAATGTTGTCAAAACCGATAGTCACATTTTCACTTAATTAATTACTCCAATCTTAGAAAATTGAGAGAACTCGATATATCGAAAACACGTTCATTTTGTTGGGAGAATTTTTAATAACACTGTACATTCACTTGTATCTCGTTCATATAATAAAAAATACGAAATAATTTAATAACGGCGTGAAATACGATATTTCATTATTAATTTTGGCTATTTTTAGCATTTTATTTATGGATTCCAGTATAAATATTTGAGATTGGAAATAATTGTTATTTCTCTTTCTAATGACAAAATAATTACGTATTTCTGCATAATAGAAAAAAATATGTAACTACTTTTATAAAATAAAAATGCCCGGTCATATATGACCCTCAAACGCTGGAGCGGTTTTAAAATAAGAAATTTATATCACATTTAAAATACCTCGGAAGCATTGAGAAATTCCATTAAATTCAAATTTTTTGGGACTAGTAGGTTAAAATATTTGAATGCCTGAAGGGTTAACTATGTAAACATTAAAATATTTATTTTAATGTACTTGACGAACATAAATTAGAATTTTTTTATTTTTATAGTGAATACCTCACAAGAGTCCCAACTGCTCCCGTCTGGAGCCAGTGAGACTATGGCATCCCCGATTGGGGGATGTTGTGAGGCTGAAGGTAAGTGGGGAAGGGAAAGAGGAAGGTGGGGAAGTACCTGGCTATTCAGATCTAGTCACTAAACACGGCTAAAGTCATTTGGAGCAACGTTTCAATTCTGAATGGTGGTCTTACACCAGGGCGATACTGGTAGTATCTTCCACTCTGGAACGTGCCGCAAATATACTATATATTATTTTCATTAATTAATTGTGAAATAACACAAATTAATCAAATAAAATTTATTTGCGCACGCCGGGTTCGAACCCGCGACCTTCGGAATGGCAGTCCAATGCGTTACCACTCGACTATGCCGGCCGTCAAGTTATTATATCCTAAAAATCTATAAACTGATATTTTAAGGTTTGTTAGTGCTAAATTTCTCACTAGATGGCGTCGAGACATATGATATCTTCATTTATTGGTGAAATAATTTTGACTTGTCAAATATTATTATTTTTTTACATATTGAATCATTTGGCGGATTGGAAATAAGCCGACATAGCTCAGTGGATACAGAGCACCTGACCGGACATCAGAATCACGGGTTCGATTCCCGTTGGCGGCATTTATTTTTACTCGGGAGATATTTTCAATTTGTATTAGTATTTCGGATGACTACTGCTTATAATTTTTTTTTTCAACATTTTTGTTTACTAAATCCCTAAACAAAAGGGATTTGTTTTATAAATATTGTGTTCAATAATTTTTTTTTCTCTGATTGAAGAAAAAATTATGTTTTCCATGTGTGATAAATTTTATTATTTAGAAATATTAATAATTTAGAAAGATAATTTTATCAAGTTTCTAAAACAGTAGTTTAAAAAAAAAAAACAGGTTGTGGCAAGCCTACGCACGGCGGAAGTGAAACTTTTAGTATTCTTCTCTCTCTCTTTTCATTTCATATTATTATTATTCAGAATGCTGTACATTATAGTTTTAAAAAGCATAAATTTATTTATAGGCGTGTTGTTAACAAATGAACGTTTAACTAGATTCATAATATTGACATATTTATAAGTAGCATGTGATAAAAAAAATTAAAAGTTATAAAATATGGGATTCGAACCCGGGTCCTGCATAACGAGTGTCGAACGCTCTGCCTCTAGACCGCGAGGAGAGGTATCTCGCGCGACGAGAACCGCGTATACAACGTGTACTCCTCTTTTTCGTTTTCGTTTTCAAACACGGCAAATGAATAATATCACATAACGTCTCGTTAACGCTGTATATATGGTCGAATCGAAGATATATCGGCAGTGTGATGTCATATCTGTCGTTTTTCAAAATATTTCCCTATATTTGTCCGTTTTGGAAAAGATCTATCGTGTTTTAACAGTCTCATACCCGTATGGAGTCTGATTTTGAAAAACGTTTCTAAATTTTGAAAAACTCACTTACGGTTGTGTTTTTTACTAAAAAAACTTGTTACACGCGTCTTCGAGGGTAATTAGTCGCGTTATCGGCCTTGATTAGTAATTTTAATGATTCAAAATAAAAATAATTAATCAAAATACCGAGCGACTCTACCGGCTCGATTTGTAAGCTATATTTCAACCAAAATATCATATAGTCAAAATATCTAAAAGTCGCAGCACGAGAGCATTTTATCACTTTTCCTCGAATTTAAAAAATCACAAAAAGAAAAAAAAATTAGTTAAAGCGGGGATCGAACCTTGGTTTTTCACGACCACAGTCGGGCGCACTGCCTCTAGACCGCGAAGCTGAGTTTGGAGAGTGACCTAAACTAGGTATATAATATTAGCTAGGCTCCTATAGCGAAATGATCACGGTTTTTCGTGACGGTCATAAGTCGGTTTTACTCCGGTCCTCGAAATTTAATGACGCGCGTAAAGAAGTTTCACGTCAAAAAATTAAATAAGAAATATAAGCCGCTTTTTAATACATCGGAAATGTTTGGAGAACTAATTGATAAATTTGAAAAGCCTGAGAGGTTAAGCGTTGGAATTTCAAAAAATGTTGTACTGTCATGTAGAATCATCTCTCAAAGTTACTGAACGTTAACCCCTCGGGCACCTTAAATCGGTCTAATTAGGTGTTTGGTCAAAATTACAGGCAATAAATTAGACGCTGATATATTAAACACCTAATCTGTTAATGAGAAATATTTGAATAATCCGCAAAATCAAAACCAAAATCAAATAAATTTAACAATTGGACTCATTCCAGACCACTGAAGAGATTTATCGCTAGAAATGTGTTGAGGGAGTATCCATGTGCCAATTTTCTATTACTTCTGGTGAAATTGATCACCTTCAAAAAACACTTCCAATATCATAAAATGGCGTGACTTTGATCAATTTTCAACTTTGAGACCACATAACTTTTTTTATAAAATCATTACACGTGTAACCCACGCATTCCCAATTTTTACCGATTTATAATAAGTCTCTCTTTAATTTTTTAAGGTTTTAATTTCCAAAATATATATATATATATGTTATTTTTTAATATAATATCCATACATTTGTCATGCCGAAACGTTAATTATATGAAATTCCCTCGATAGCAAAAAAATCTCAAAGTAAGCTCCGAAAATTATTAAAAACACGTTTCGTTCTGTTATAAGAATGAAAAATATCACAGTGTGTCTTTAAATGCAACTAAAGCATTTTTCGAAAGATTTTTGCTCTCTTTCAAACGATTCGTGTTTATTAAATATTTTCAATATTTTCGCTTAATTATTATCGATTTTTTTTAAATATTAGCGCGCTCCCTCTAAAATTCGTATTTACATATATCCCTTTCAAACTATCTTTGAACGCTTACTACGGGGCCTTAAGCTCACAAAATATATGTTAAATATGTGTTTGGGGGCTCAGAAAATTAAAACATGGAGAAAAATCACCTTTCAAGCTTTCAACGCCAACCCCAGAAAAAAACCCCATTAAAATATAATGCTAATTTGAATATATTTAAATAATATTTATATTATATCGATAGACAGTCTAGACACTGATATACTTTACGATATAAAATACACAAAACTTGTTATAGTTGCGGAATTCAAAAAATGTATTTTCATTTTTCTCTGTCTGAAAATATCTATAAAAAAACAGCTTCACGATTCAACCATCAACACGTATATACCTAAACCTATAGAAAGCAACTAATTTGACACTTTTCCACTTTTTCCATGAGAATTATGCGGATATCTGCGATGGTCAAAGTTACCCCCCGATTCAACAGTCGCCCCATATTACGGATATCGAAATTCTTTCTTGAAAATATAATCAATTTAACTGGCCTGTAAGTTGAAAGCTCTTGTATTTTAATGTGAATACCGCACAAGAGTCCCAACTGCTCACAAACGCCTAGAGCCAGCGAGACTATGGCATCCACAATTGGGGTATGCTGTGCGGCTGAAGCTAGTGTGGAAAGAGGTGGGGAAGAGGAAGGTGGAGAAGTACCTGGCTGTTCAGTTCTGGTCACTAAACACGGCTAAACGCAACGTTTCAATTCTGAATAGTGGTTTTACACCAGCAATTGAAATTTACTTGACGCGACTTCTGGATTGCTAGTCAATAGCATTGCCCCTCGACAATGCTGGCCGTCGGGTGTAATTTAGCGACAACTGTTTTCTTTCAAATCGGTATAGTTCACATTTCTGGTATTTATAATATTATTTTGTTCAGTGTTCTAGATATAAATTTCCCCGGCCCAAGCGACTCATAGACAAGTAGTTATAATTAACAGCAATTACAGTAGTTATGGGAGTTATAGTAGTTATAATGATCGCAAAGATGCTGAGAGTGAATGCTGTGAATTATGACTGGGTGTAAATCAGGCTTGGCACTGTTATGCATCTGTGTACGGACGTCATATTATGCAATTTGGTGTTAAATTATTATTGTGCAAATGGCATTCGGAACTTTGAACAGAATTATGACAAAATAGGTTACGCAAACCTTGAAACTGAAATGTCACGCCAATGCATAATTTATTGCAAAGAAAAATCAGCATTCAAAAATCGCGCTAAACGCATTTTTTAAACTAGCAATTTAGGCGAAGCTTATTGCCTAATCACTATTTTGATTAATCTTTATAACGAATTGGTGTACATTATGAATACCAAAAAAAAAGTTTTAGTTCAATTGAAGGTTTTCCTATCGTTTCGCTTGAGTATAATACAAATAAAAAAATAAATTACTCAATAAAAAATATAAATGCAAACAACTACAAATTTTTTTTTTCAATAGAAATGTATGAACGCGTAAAGGAAAGAACTTAAAAAAAATACAGTTTTATAGCTAAGATTATCTGTGACAGTTTCACTTGATTAACTTTTTTGCTTTCTTATAAAATTATTTACAAAATAAATAAAAACCAGTTTTTGCTTGAAATCGAACGTTTTTAGACGCCGTTTGTCAAGCAATTTTAATGCCTATTACCTACGATATAAGGAATACCAAGAATATACACATTTTTGGCTTGTAGCTTTCTCTTAAAGCAATATTTGAAGATTTATCTGTGAATTGCACATAGGTATTTAGAATTCAATTTAATTCGGTGTAATTTGTTATTTACAAACTGTAACCAAAATTCAGGCTTGAACACACTAAGAAATATATACTTTTTAAATTTGGTTTTACGCCCAGCCGGACTTTTACGTGGATTTTAAGAACAGAATATACCTAGTGAGCTATCGAATAGTTTACACAAAGTTTTTAAAGCATTAAATAAAGTTTAACTCATAAACTGAATTTGAAAAATTATTAGTTAAACATGTAACAGTAACATAAAATAATATAGAAACTAGAACAATACTACATTTAAGACAAATCACTAAAACTACATTACCAACGCTACATTTGTAGGATTCAACAAAGTTCTGGTATAGATTACGCTTAGTTCTATAAATGGAGTCAATAAATATGTTAATAGTACCCTCGAACTTGTTGCCTAGATTGCATCTAGTCTGAATTCTAATCGAATCTTCAATATAATTTTGACAAAATTAATACACAGGGTTTTCCAATAAGAGGTGTTATTTTGAATAGCCCGTTATTTCGGTAGATCTTATTTTTGAAGGTGTCATTTTTTGAAATTTGACAAGTAGAAACTACGTCATTAATAAAAATTGAACGATACACGCTTCGACAACTCATTGAAATTATTAAAATTCACTTGAGTAAATCAAATGCAAAGCATCTTGAGTGATGAGGCCCATTTCCACCTCGTTGGCTTCGTCGACAAGCAAAATTGTCGCATCTGGGGCTCGGAAAACCCAAGAATTATTGTTGAAAAGCCTTTCTTTCCTCGACGTGTGACTGTTTGGTGCGGTTTATGGTCCGGCGGAGTCATTGGACCTTACCTTTTCGAAAATGAGACTGGAGCAACAGTTACGGTGAATGGATCGCTATCGAGAGATGGTTAATGATTTTTTATGGCCGGAATCGGATGGTATTCATCTGGACAACGTTTGCTTTGAACAAAACGGCGCTACGTGCTACACAAGCAACGAAACCATTGATCTTTTACGATTGAATATCAAAATAACACCTCTTATTGGAAAATCCTGTATTACTTCACCTTCCTTTTCTTCATAATTTGAAATAATAGCCTAGAACACCCTTAAAGGGTGAAAGCAAGAAACATTTAAAAAATAAATTTAAAAACTTCTTTCTTATATTAATTTCACCAAGTTGTTTTAATGTTTCAGTTCTGTGAAACTAAAATCATTTCAACATCACATGTCCTATAAATGTCACTACTGAAGTGTGGAATTGCTGGTCAATGTGCCAAAGTTCTTAAAGTTAAACATTTCTTGCTTTGGTTCCTACCGTTCCTATTTCTATCAAATGCTTTGCCGGCTGAGAAATCTCGAGCGGACCGAAATCGATATTCTAAAAGGTATGAAGATTAATTTCATGATTTCTCAATTCATTCATAACAGCCGAGCGCACTATTTTATCCATTTCGGGGATCTAGCACAGTGAAATTTATACTTTACAATATTCGATCTTTAGGCGTAACTACGCGCTGTTGATAGCCAAACTGATATTGATAACACAATAAATAGGAAATCGATATACGCTGGCAACACTGGATTTATTGTCTGCGAATTGACATTCCGAAACGTCAAACGTCATATAGAAGCTGCAAAACGGCATAATAAACCCAAAACTATTCACGATAACACTTCTGGTCATTTTGTAATAATTTTTTAAGCAATAATTATTAGCCTGAAACACTCATCCACATTGAAAAATCTCCTGATAAAAGATACATGACGCCAACGGACTTGAAACCGGACCGGATAAAGTTGGTTGTTTCAGGTGAAAAAAATGTAACAAGCAGTAATTGTTGAATGAAACACTAGTATATATTGAATTATTTTGCGGATAAGAGATATGCCGCCATAGCTCAGTGGTCAGAGCTGTCGACCGGAAATCGAAAGGACACGGGTTCAAGTCCCGTTGGCGTCATGTATTTTTTATCAGGAGACTTTTCAATGTGGATGAGTGTTTCAGACTAATAATTATTGCTTATAAAATAATTGTTACCCTTTGTGCCATGCATAAAAAATCATGTCTTAAACATTATTTTACCAAAAAATAATTGTAATAATTTATTGAGTAATACCTTAAATTGTAATATTTAATAATTGAACATAATATTAACGATTTTCAAACGAAAATTTGTATGAGAAAAATTCCCAAAAGCGACCATATTTTATTCTTATTTTTTTGTTTCAAATTTTAGTTTTAAAATCGCTTATATTGTCTTCAATAATTACATATTATTATAGTTTGTATATGTACAAATGAATGCGCTATTATTCCGAAACCCACTAGGCTGATTTTATAATATTTAGTGATGCTCATAAAGGTCAAAGTTAGAGTGTTTTATTTATAAATAACTAACTCGTATAACTCGGGAAGTTTGTTAAGTGATTACAAATAGACGATACGTAATCAAACGAGTAGTTTTAACGATACAACTTTGTGACTTAGCAATCAGAAGCAGAACTAGGTAACTGAGAAAAAAGCAAAACACGCCTAACCTCCAGTTAGCTAGACATCGCGTTGGACAAAAGCCAAATTCCTAAACTACAGACAACAATAGTTGGACAATTTTAGAATGTGTTACAGAGAGGTTAAACCGACTAGAAGATGAAACAGAGTTAATTCTATGAAATGATCTTCTGTACTCTGCTCCATAGCATTTTCAAGAAACCCAAACAATATCTAATAACTTTAAATTTCCAGGGTATAAACAATTCTGGGAGATATTTCTCACAGACTAATACGAACTCAGTAAAATTCACTCTCATTTAATTTTGTTTTATGGTGATAAATGATTTTAAAAAATGAAGCCGTATAAACAAAAGTTGCTTACAATATTTTGACTAAAATGAGTGAACCAAGAATTACGTGTATTTTTGCGTGTGTGTGCGTGAGTGCCACCAAAAGATAGAACGCATTGCCAATGACAACGATTCTATCTGCTGAGTTTCAACTCGAACGAATGTTGGAAAGTGGGTTAATTTCCACACCCAATATTCAGTTCATTCATTCAATCGAGAAAACACAATCAAAATTCAAATAGATGTATTGAAAAGAACTAGAAATAGAGAACACAACCCCTTCAGTTTGCATATAAAAGCTTACCATATGCAAACTGTTAAGTTCCCGTCATTTCACAGAATTTGAACAAATCATCAAATTTCAAAGTTTATTTTCAAGTTTTGCGAAGGTTATATTCAAGTTCTTTCATCATTTCAGTTGTGTTAAACAACTGGCCAATAATGATATAATAACAGAACTTTAATAGAAGCTTCACAGAACTTGAAAATCAACTGTGAAATTTGATGAATGGTTTGAATTCTGCGAAAAACCGATCCTTAGCATTTTAAAAATATTTGTGAAGGTTTTTTAATATTTTTCTTACATAAAACAAAATAAAAAATTGAGGTGACAATAATTTTTATAGTGCCTTTGTTTAATTAAATATGTTTTTTAGTTTGGTGTAAAGTTCTAATTACAATTCACACCATAAAAAACATCGATAAGCGTCATAATTTATGTTTATAATTGCATAATATGTCGATATTTAATACCTAAATTTGAAAAAGAAGTCTTGCAGCTGTTTTCATTTCTGAAATTAATTCAAAAACATCGATTTTATCAGGAATCGAACGCAATGCGAAATTATTTCCCGCGCAATCGAAGTTTTGACAGTTCGCTTGAGAAATACATAAAAAATATCAGACGGTCCGGGCTAGAGGTTAAAATAAATCAGGGATTAACAAAACACTTTTAAATACACTTTTATAAGCCGTATAAAAAATGGCAATGGATTTAAATAGTATTCACGTCATTAGAAAACAATTAGGACAGCCCTGGCATCATCATTAAAAGAGGAAAACATATTTTAATATTATGGTTAAACGTAATGTCTTTTATAATCTATGCAATATTTTATGAAAGTTTTTGCAAAAACAATTTTGCAAGTTACTTTAAAATATTAAGATGAATTATTTCTTTGCGGCCGTACATACGCAATAAATAGTTTTGTCCGTAAAAAACTCAATTATTTCAATAAATGTCACTAGTCATAGGTCTTAGTTTTAGGTCACTAGTTATAAAACATATTTGTCAGTCACGAGTTATAAAATTAAGAGGAAGCTACAAGCCAAAAATGTGTATATTCTTGGTATATCTTATATTTTAGGTAATAGGCATAAAAATCGATTGAAAAACAGAGTCTGGAAAGGTTCGATTTCAAGCACAAAAATGATTTTTATTTATTTTATAAGAAAGCAAAAAAAATAATCAAGTGAAACTGTCACAGATAATCTTAGCTATGATACTGTATTTATTTAAAGTTGTTTCCTTTATGCGTTTATACATTTGTACTGAAAAAAAAAATTTTTTAGTAGTTTACATTTATATATTTTTTATTGAGTAATTTATTTTTTTATTTGTATTCTACTCAAGTGAAACGATAGGAAAACCTTCAATTTATCTAAATTTTTTGTATTCGTGATGTACACCGATTCGTTATAAAGATTAATCAAAAGAGTGATTTGGCACTAAGCTTCGCCTTAAGTGATGTTTAAGAGGTAACATAAATTAAGTTTTTAAAGAAAAAGAACCCCATAATTTTTGGTGTTTAATGAATATATTCAAGGTTGTCCGGGCTTTCTTCGTTATCAAGTGTCACGCGAGTCAATACAATGTGTATTGTTTTAATTACAGTTCATTTACTATTATTCCGCCATAATATAAATATCGTACTAGAAGACTTACAATATATTTTTTTATTAAAAATTTAAAAATACACACATTGGAAGACAGGCGTAAAATAAAAGACTTAACTTTTTTATTCAAGATTCTAAACTCTAAATTCGACTGTTTCGAACTTCTGCAACTCATAAACTTACGAATACCTACAATAACAACACGAAAAAATACACTATTCCACTGCAACACACATAAGCGCAATTACATTGCGAACTCCCCAATACAACGGTTTCACACTATGGGAAACCAATACGTAGGTGATGTCGATATATTTAATATTAACTTTGCGAATTTTGTGGATTACGTAAAAGACTTATTTAAACACTATTCCTAAATGGAAGTTATATTTTTGTAAGCCATTCAAATCGCTGTATTTTTTAATTTATGTTCTTTTATTTTTAATATTTCTTTCTCATGTTTTAAAACTGTCATTAAAATTGTACCACCTACATGTAAAACCCTTTGGGCGTTAAATAAATGAATGAATAATCCCAATATCAGAGTAAGACAGTGATGTAAACTGTCATCAACATAAGAGTAAGCGCATGAATGACAGACGCAATTGGCCTCAGAACAGAAATGCATCAAGAAAGTGAATCACCTATGCGTTTTGTGCAACGACTCTTGGCTGCTAGATCAAGTGTTTGAATAAAATGCTTGTCAGATGAAAGGGAACACAAAATATGTATTTTTCAGTCCAAAGAGTGAAGAAATATTATGCAAATGAAATTTATATGCTTCGCATCACGTCCGATCATTCACAAATATATCTCTAAAATAGTATAAAATAAAGTCGCACTTCGCGTTTGTCTGTTTGTGCGCTTAGTTCTTCTAAACTAAGCAACAGATTTTGATAGGGTCTTCAGTAGTATTTAGAGAATTTCTTTCGAAAGGTTTATTTATTTATTTCACATATACGGCACAACATGTGCCATTCACATACTAATTTACAGACAATAGTACAGCAACATAAGGAATGCGACAATATAAATGTAAGTATAATGGTATAATCAGTAAATAGTAAGTAAGGTTAAAAGTATGAAAAAACAAAGAGATATAAATATAATATAAGTAGCAATCTGTTGTATAGTAATAAGTCAAAGTAAGAAATTATATATAATAATATACAATAAAGTAGTATAAGGAAGAATGAAGTGCTTATAAAATGTCTGAAAGACATTAAGAGTTTGTAAAAAATAAAATAAAAGATATTAGAAAGGTATATACTATTAGAAAATGAAAGGAATAAAATATATACTTTTATAATATGAAAAGGAAACAAAAGTAATAAATGGGAGAATCGCGTGTATAATAATAATGTGCGACACTGCTTGACAGTCCGATAAAGTTTTACATAGTACCTATGATGACTATGATATATAATGCACTGATATCAGCTTCTACCTATCGAGTAGGTACTAGTAGTTTTTAATATATAATAAAGTACATAAAAGTCGATGTGTTGTAATCAAGTCATAAAAATAATATTTTCAAGCGCTTACATTGCTAACGCTGGCTAAACCTTATGAGATACATCAAAATAATGTACTACGGAATTGTATAGCTTCAAAAGGCCTACAGAAAAGTCTGCAAAGGTATACGTCTATCTCCTAAGGATAACCCCCAGCAACGTATATTTAAAAAAAATAATGTTTCTTTGTTTGTACCGTAAGCGTTCCTATACCGTTCATCCGAATTCGCTGCAAATTTCAAAGTTTGTTCTTATTAGTGCCAGGTGTGTTTAGAAAATGGTTTTGATGATAAAAGAAGTCAGTATTCACACCCGACACCTGTGTTCTAAAGATTACAATCATCTATTAAACCCCGGAATAACCAATATGAACCGATTTAAAACAAGTTTCTCATTCTTCTTCTTCTTCCTAGCACTATCCCAACTCATTGCCTAGGTAGGCTGTTGGGGTCGGCTCTTCTCGTTCTCAGGTTATAGCTTCTTCGGTTCTGAGTGTCGCTTTCATCTAGGCCGTTTCTTTGTAGGATTTTGGAGCATTGGGTCATCCAGGAGTTCTTTGGTCTACCTCTGGATGACTGTCTTTGAAGCTCTATAGACATTGCCTGCTTCACAGTGTGGTCTGGTGGTCTCCGTCTTATGTGCCCATACCATCTTAACTGTCGTTCCTCTAGCTTACTGTTTATGTCAGTGACACCCAGGCTACCACGAATGCGTGAGCTTTTAATTTTATCTTTTAATGATACTCCTGCCGTCCATCTAAGCATTCGCATTTCTGCTGATTCGAGTTGCCTAGAGTAGGAGTTGTACATAGTCCAGCATTCGGAGCCATACATAAAACAAGTTTCTCATTAACGCTTTAAATTTTTAAGTTCCAAAAATACATGTTATTTTTTAAGATAATATCCATACATTTTTTATGCCAAAACGTTAAATATATGAAATTCTCTCTATCGGAAAAAATCGCAAAGTTAGCACCGAAAATTATTAAAAACACGTTTTGTTCTGTTATTTGCATTTTTGTCGAGAGATTTTTGCTCTATTTCAAACGAGTCGTGTTTTATTAAATATTTTCACCATTTTCGCTTAATTATTATCGTTTTTTAACATTAGCGCGCTCCCTCTAACATTCGCATTTAAATATCTCCTTTTCAAACCATCTTTGAACGCTTACTACGGGGCCTTAAGATGATCGAATCTATCAAACTTATGCTCAAAGACAATGATTTATATCAGGTATACATTACACCAAGCAAATATAAGAACAGAACTGCATTTTAGATCTTTTAGACGGTTAATTGCTTAGATTTTCACATCGAATCTTTTTTTCTTAATTTAGAATTATTAAAAATAACTTATATCTGTATCTATTGTAAGCATTATTCTGTAAGTAGTAAGTTTAGCAGGGTATAGTAAAATATTGACTTACCAGCTGCCAAAGAAGTGGAGGGTTAATCCATTTGGAGTTACTTTCGTGGTCTGCTTATGTTTGTTAGTTTCCAAGAACAGAACGTAATATGAACTAAAAGATGCGTGAAATATGTAAGTATTAATCAGGCCACGCTGTGATCTTCAAACGACAATGTATTGACATACAGAAGGGGTGGATATACGTATATATCGTTACAATTTTTTAAACTTAAATCAAACCAATGTATTTGAGTGTACCAATGATCAATTAACATTTGTGTAAAGCAAATATAAACAAAAATATCTACCATTTCCCATCAAACTGGTTCATCGTTGGGTTGTATTGTCAAAGAGATTTACTTATTTTTTATTGTTAATATACGCACAAAAGTCCCAACTGTCCGGGGGATTCTTCTAACCATCGAAAATATTCTCAGTACCACCGTGACTAGCCATTTAATTTCCCATCATGGTGGGATGCATCTTACACAAACACTTACACAAGTTAGCCATTTTTTTTATAATCTTCTACGAGATATAGACATCATTCAACTTAACTGATGTTTTCATCTAATTTTATTACAACAATTTAGTTTTTAATATATATTTTTTTACATTTCTACTAATAAATAAAAGTTTTTTCTGACAATGGAGGGCCTCAGTGGCAACCCTGCGGAATGCCGCTAAGTGGATTGTGTTTGTGCACGGTGCATTTGATAACTGAAGTGTTATGAATAGAAATGCAAGGCTTTGCAAGTTAGGAGTTTTATGTCTTGGAGTTTTTACGGTAGCGATTGCTTGCTGCTGTTTTGCTTTCAGCTATACTATCTGCTTCATTTTCTACTTCTACCTTGCTTATTACTTTGCATTCCTTTTTTCTTTCAGATTTATTTTTTGTCTTGCTTTCTTTTGTTGCTTTCTACTTTGCCAGTTGGTACCCTGCTAGTTTTCTACCTTACCAAAAGATTTGCTACCTTGATATATGCTACTATGTTCGCTTGCTGCTATCGTGTGATATAGATTCAAGAGAAAAGTGTCTGTCCCAAAATACGCGTTTCCAAGCAGAGCCCGAGCTTATTTCATCTCATTCCTTGAGTTTAAAGTGTATTTATAACAAACTGAAGAGAGAGAGGCGAACTAGAAATTCAAATCAAGTTGGCCTGGATTTTTTATTAGTGCATTTCATGATTTTGGGTCAACGTATTGTAATTGCTATAAATTATTTTACCTCTGCATATACATACATTTTTCCACTTTATTAGTTAATTCATTTTATTCAATAAAAACATATTTAGAAATGCGTCACACTCGGTAATTGCATTTCCGATATTTTCAATTTTTCCTGTCGAAAACGGCCAATTTCGGTTATTTGACCTAACATCTAAACTTCAAATCGTTGTTACTCGGTGTTGCTATCGTAAACACTTTTAGCTTCCTTACTATGTTGGCTTCCTGTCCAATGTGCATATTTAATATTGGGATCGTTATGTTTCCTTAAGAGAAAGTTTCTTTTAAAAAAGTAATTGAACAATTTTGTTCTTATTTATTAGATTTCTTCATTTTATTGATAAGCAGTATTAATTTGTTTCAGCCAGTTGACTAGTTCGGTCCTGACGTGTGTTAAGGGGAGGGAGACGAGAAATTTTCACCGGAATGTGTGCCACGGCCCACGTGACCTAGCGGGCGGGCGTGTGGGAGAGGGGGGGTGTCGGCGGCCATCTTTCCGAGCTGCGCGCGCATTGTTTACGAGTGTTGCCTCATCTGAATATATTCCGCCGCCCACATTTCGACACGGTCGCGGCGTTTGACGATTGTTCTAGATAGGCCGAATTTCAAAACTCAAACAATTAATGCAGCAATATTCGCGCATAGCATACCTAACATCATCTACTGTTCTCTGCTAGATGAAAATCTGATAAAAGTTTTATTTACGCCAAAAAAAAACCGTTAAAATAAATATTTTCTTTCTTCTTTTTTTTACCTCAGGCAAATAACCCTAAACATTTTATTAACCGATACAACCATTATTATAAGCGCAAAATTGTCCGATGCTCTGTAGAGAGCTTAAAATGTGCTTGCACAGCGCGGGTGTATACTGTGCGCCCTAAAATTTAATTTTCGAAGTTAGTTATCCTTTTAAAAAAACTCATCTCAAATGTAAAGCCGGGATCACACCCTATCTATTCTATGATCTATTTCATAGAATCTTTAAAATAGATCAGAGAGAACAGGCTTTCTAAGGAATAGAAGCCCAAAGTTTAATCGACTGCTAATGGTTCCATAAATTGCTTATAGATTATTGCAGATTAATTTTTTTTAGAATATAAAATTTGTTTTTATTATTAAACAAGGGAAAAATTGATTAAAAAATAGTATGCCTTAATTGAATTCCACGTTTTCTACACGATTGCCTAAACTGAGAAAAAATACTAGACAGCTGAAATACTCTGAACATAATGTTAATGCAATATCATTTTAGATTAAAAAATAATTCAAAATCGAATACATTTCAAGTATTATTGGAAAGCTAAAAGTAATGAACCTCAGTCACCAATTTAATTAGATACACCTCCCTCCTCTTTCACAGTGTCTTGCATTTGATGGGTCAGGGGTACATTGTGCTCTAGTTCCCCTTTCGCTTGCCCCCTCCTCTTGCGCTTCTCTTTTCGCTTTATTACACCTTTGCCAGTGGCACCTCCGCCTACGCGCGCGCTGATTGGTCGTTGCGCAATCCCTCCCTTACCCTCCCCCCTCCCGGCCGCAATAGTAGCAGATCTAAGGTCATCTCAGAATAGGACCACTATGCGATATGATATGAAACAAGAACGAGTCGAATCCACAACCTAATCATGTAACACAACGTAACCACATTTTACATTTTATTGAAATGTTTTTTTAACATAATAATAAATTTGTTCATGTTTAAAAAAAACTACTCACTTACATACATAAATATAAGGAAAAAAAAAACAAATTTTAATTGTGTTAAAAAGACTATGAAAAATTTGTTGTAAATTGAAAACACGTATTTAAAGAGAAAAAAGTTTTCTCTTCTTGTTAATCGCCCTTGAAGTGATATTTCACAAAATGGCGCTATAATGCAGAGAAAAAAAGTTTCAAAGATGAAAAAATGTGTTTTTACGAATTACACGATACTCTTCATCGCTTCACTGGGGAGATGAAAATTTATTATTTTGAACACCAGATATCAAGTAGGTACTGCTTCCCAAAATATTTCTCGCGCTAGCTTTTTATTTCAGGCCTGGCAACATTAGAACTAAAAATATGACAGTTTTATTTTTAAATGGTCCGGTTCAAATTTCGCGGAATGTCTGACACAATTCGGCACGATAATAATGTCACGTAACTGAACGGACCTTTTTATAAACTTAATAAGACAATAATAATTCCGTCCTGACAATCTTATAAACTTAATACGGTAATAATAATAATAACGAACGGACAATCTTCCAAACTTAATACGGCAATAATAATAATAACGAACGGACAATCTTCCAAACTTAATACGGCAATAATGATACCGGGCGGACTATCTAACAAACTTAATACGGTAATAATAATAATAACGAACGGACAATTTTACAAACTTAATACGACAATAATGATACCGTGCGGACTATTTAACAAACTTAATACGGCAATAATGATACTGTGCGGACTTTCTTACAAACTTAATAGAACAATAATAATATAATGTTGACAATCTAATAATCAACTGAATACGGCAACAATGATATAATGCGGATCAGCCAATAAATAAACTAAATACGATAAAATAATATCGTGATAATCTAAAAAATAAACTTAATACTATATCAATGACATTTTGTAAAAATCCTGGATTTCACTTCACTTTTTTTAAATCATTTTTTACGCTCTGTTCTTAGATTGGTTGTATAAAGCGTATCACCAAAAATAATATAATCTTTGTTAGAATTTCGAAAAAAAATCTAACTACTAAAAAAATCACAAGGTTAGAACCGATGAGAAAAAATAATGGATGAATTGAAGAAGAAAAATAAAAGTTTTTTTCTAATTTCTCACTGCAACACAATCATTAATTGGTTATTAAAGCTCCCCAACACAACACTCACCGTCTCAAAGCACTTTTATTTAAACAAACAAGAAATACTTAATGCTAAATTAATTTGTATTAATTTTATAATTTTTTTTAAACAGCGGAGAATCGAGTTACTCGCGCCTTAAGATTGTGAATTTTCCACTTTGGCCACACTTCTACTTGCTAAGGCGGGAGTTATAAATGCGGACTTTTGACATTTGAAACCGGTTTGTGTTTGTCGTTCGCGTCTTTCCGAATAATTAGATTATGCTCAGACTTACAATAATAACAGAAAAACTTTGTCGACTTTGAATTTCGTTTCACGATGCATTGCCCGGTTGTTGAAGTTTGGTCGCATGCGGCGCGGCCAGCGGTCGGTCAGCGCGAAGACGAACTGATGAGCCGGATTGGGGAGGGGGGAGGGTTCGACTCCTGGCGGCCGGGGGAGGAAGCTCGCTCCGCCCCGCACCCCCGCTTCTAGCCGGTTTATTATTTCAGATATTCGGAATTATTTCAGTCCAATACGCCCACTGGCCGCCACTGGAAAAAATCCCCACAGGCAAATCCGTCAGTCTGGTAATTTGAGCGGCTCGCGTTTTGTTATGGGCTGTATTATCAAGTAAATATAATTCTTAGTTTTAAAGGACGTACTTTTTGTAAATTTATTCAAATATTCCTAACATTAGTTGGAAAAAAAAGTGTAAATGAAATTTTGGATTCCTGTGACTTTTTGTTATTTTTCAAAACCAAGTAAAATAATATCCTATCACATATCGTCACTATTCAATCTGCCTAGTTACCATCCAATCCTCACCACGATCCTTAATGTCCTTATGTCCTCATACTGACTTTTTATGTTTTAAGTTAAAGTTGAGCAGAAGTCGGGGACGGCCAAGGAAGACATGGCACGATCACGTGAATCAGATACTTATATCGGGCCATGGCAAGAATTAGAATAATTAAAGAGTATACATATATACTACGACGTTTTTGAAAGGAAAATTTTGAGGCGCATCTTCGGACCGGTTCTAGAAAATGGATTTTGGCGCAGACGTTATAACAATGAGCTCTATACTCTGTTTAAGGAGCTAAACGTCACAAAGTTCATGTCACTGGGAAGACTTCGGTGGCTAGGTCATGTGGAGAGAATGACCGAGCATCAAGAACCAAAGTCCCTGCTGAGCTCAAGACCGATAGGGAGAAGGAGCCTGGGAAGGCCAAGGTTAAGATGGAGCGACAACGTCCTCAAAGATTTGTCTGCCTTGGAGCTTCGAAACTGGAGAGAGCTGGCGCGGGACCGAGATGACTGGAGGAAGACTCTTGAGGAGGCCAAGACCCACCAGGGGTTGTAGAGCCAAAAGTGATGATGATGATGATATATAAGACGAATTATGAATGTGAATGAGGCAAGGAATGTGTGCCAAGATCGAGTTGTTTGGCGGTCCGTTATTTTTGCCTGCAGAAGCGTGATCATTAGTTAGTTAGTTATTATTACTTTAGTTATAATTACTATTAGTTTTAACTCCAAATAATGTCAGAAATCACCGGTTAAAATAAGTCAAGTACATCCCTTAACACCTGTATTTTACTATCCCGAACATCAACAAAAAATACTTGTCATATTGCTTTACTAGTCCATTGCTCTATTTAAGGTTAAACGTTGCGTACCTGTTCATAGATGGCGTTAATTTAATTATTTTATGAAAATAAACTTTTTGCAAGTTGTGCTTTAATTAAGCATACTTACATACATACGCAATACGAATTTGAAGAAAGAGTTTTGTCCGCATAAAAACTCAATTCTTTCAAGAAAGGAGTACAAATACAATAATGTATCGGTGATTCATCCATTAATAAATTGAATAAAACACCTTTTACTTACATCACTTAAAAAACATGCTACTGACTTTTAAAAACATTTTTTTATGCAAAATGAATCATTTTATTTTTCCACACCTATTTAAAACGATTTAATGTTTTGAACACCTGTCGGGGTGAGAAATCACCTGTTATAAATACATAATGCTTTCAGCGACTGCAAATCTACTGTGACGGCCTCCGTGGTAGAAGGGAAAGGCTCTCGACTTCGAATCCGGAGGTGACGGGTTCAAGTCCAGGCGTGCGCAATTCAATTTGATTTAATTCTTCTTCTTCTTTATGTGCCGTATCAGGTCCCCCCGACGTTGGCGATCACTCTAGAAAATGTCTCTTTGTCTTGCGCTGCCCGGAATAGCTCCTCCACACTTCTAATGCCGGTCGACTCTCGTATATTTCGCAGCCAAGACATTTGTCTCCTACCAGGCCCTCTGCGACCCTCTATCTTGCCTTTCAATATTAACTGGAGCAAGTGATACTTCTCCCCTCGAAGTACATGACCCAGATATGAAATTTTCCTGATTTTTATTAATCTAAGCAGTTCTCTCTCTGCTCTAGCCCGCCTGAGAATTTCTGTGTTGGTGATCATGTCGGTCCATGGGACTTTGAGTATTCTCCGGTGAAGCCACATTTCAAAAGCCTCTAACCTGTTCATGGTATTTACTTTCAAGGTCCATGTTTCACATCCATACAACAAGACCGACCACAAATAACATTTTAGCATTCTCTGCCTTAGTTTTAAGCTGATATTATCATTGCAGAAGAGGGACTTCATTTTAATGAACGCAGTTCTTGCTGCTTCAATTAATTAATTTATTTATTTATTCCAATTCAGGAGGCAGGTATGGGTATCACCGCCACGGGAACTATTAATTTAATAACAAATAACTCTGTTATACGTCAGCTGGAAGTTATTCGCTACCTTTAGTGACTTAGCAGGCGTGCCAGGGTTCATGGGATGTGATTTTTCCGGGTTTTGTCCACAGATGCGTCTGCTCACCAACTGCGTGGTAGACCTGATATCTTTTGATCTCTCCAGCAGGGCTCTCTAAGAACATGGCGTTCCGAGTGAGAGGGATGAATTCAAATGGTATCACCGTGGTGAAAGATGGTCATTTCATACTTCCCCACCTTCCTCCTCTCCATCTCCTTTCCCTCGCCACTACTTTCAACCTCACAACATACACTATTGGAGGTGCAATAGTATAGAAAGTAGAAAAAACAGAACAAATAAAGTATCTAGGAATCGTAATTGACCATAACCTTAGATGGATACCTCACATCAAACAAATCACAAATAAACTTCTCAAAACAATACACATTTTCCTAAACATAAGAAACATATATAAAATAAAACAATATATTTTGCACTTTGCCAATAAATAATAGAATATGAAATTATTGGTTGGGGAGGAGCAACAAACTCGGCTATCAATTACATAGAAACCGCACAGAAAACGATCTTAAAGGTAATACTAAAAAAACATAGACTGACTGATACAGACCAAATATTCAACAGCTGTGACGTACTAGATATACGCCAATTATACGTTAAAACACTACTAAACTACATTTTTGACAAAAAAATAAATTTCAACATACACAAAATAACACTAACAGACCAGTTAGACAAGCGTACAAAGAAAACATAAAATCTCCGACAGTAAATTCAAGCTTTGGACAAAGACACTACCAATACCATGCTATAAAAGCTTTCAACAGTGTAAAACTTGAAATTAAAATTGAGGAAAATAAAAATTAATTCACACACAAAACTACAAAATGGATTAAAGAACAAAAAAGACAATATTACCAAAATGTCATAGCATAAAATACAAATAAAACCTTCACGTAACACACAAAACCAATATAAACACACATCACTCAAAAACACACAAGATTATTTTCAATGTACTATTTTTTTTTAATTTTAAATATATTATTATGTATTTTTAATTTTAAATGTATACTTTTTCTCATTAAATGTATTATGTAGTTTCTATTTCATATTATAAAATGAAGGCCTCAGCACGGGCAAGCCACCCAGTGAGGCCTACATTACTAGAAAACCTGAATTGTAAAAAATATTGTACCTAATAAATAATAATAATAATAATAACTAGTTTCAGACGGTTGGGAATTTCCTCCTTCCTCTCACAAATCACTCAATTAAGGATGTTATAATCCTACTGGCTTCTAAAATATTGAAGTAGTTGAGTATCACATTTAAAAAGAAAATCGCTTGTTTAATATTAGCTTGGCAAAAAATCCAAACAAAATAATTTGTATCTTTCAAGTGTAGATTTAAACAATCGTAACTGTGTGATATATATTACAGCGAGAGATTTTTTTCAAAGTCTGATGCGGCTTGGACCAAATTAGAAGACAATGATGTGCAAAGAAATGATGTTATGTACTGCCGCCTCCTACGTAGAGTTAAGAATTTATTGCGATAGTTTCAAGAAAATATATTATATTCGTTCGTATCGCAGGTAATATAAGTTACATGTTAGAATCTTGGCAAATAAAATCCAACAATTCAACCATATTATGGTGCATAACGTCATTCACAACTATATTGCACATTGTTTTCGTACTCTATCTCTCAAACACCATGTCTTTAGACTTACTTACATTCATAATTAACTCATTCTTCATGCATACTTCGTTCATCCTAGACACGAGAGACTGTGGATCTTTCATACCTTTGGAAATCAGTACCGTATCATCAGCATACAACAGATTACTTTCAGATTACTCAAATTTGCGCCCAATCCCACCTCTTTCAATTCGCGCGTACAATTATTAAGCACAGTATATACTAAACAAACACAGTGACATTACGCACGCAATTGCTTGTGTGAGATCCGTATTCACTCCATACTTGGACAACACCTTCCAAGTTTGCAAATATAGACACTCATTTGCAAATATAGACACTCGTGCTGACATATTCACTGCTACTTACTATCACTACAGAATTTCATTGTATCACATTCTAACTCATATTAACTACTGTTAAATTGATTGTACCTAATATTTTAATATTACTTGCGTGGCAACTTTTCCTTATCCCTCTCCTCCCCTTTCCCGTTCCAACCCAAGTATATTGAAGTATAGTTATAATCACTTTTATTTATTGCTGTTTATGGTAGGCATATTATAGGTTTATCGTTTACAGGTTAGTTTTATGTTTCTGAATATATATCTGTGGACATTAATAATTGGTCTGTTTTTTTGTTATCCTCTTATGTATATTGTATTACTAAGACTGTTTATGTTCCTCAAATAAATAAATAAATAGCTTTTTCCTGTCGACTCGGTCGTATGCTTTTTGTAAATCTACAAAAACACAGAAAAGTTTCTGATTTTCGCCAGAAACTTCTCTGTGAGCATAAGCAATAAGAACATCTGGTCCATGCGATACTTTCTACTTATAAAATCACCTTGCAAATTCCATATTTTATACTTTGTTTTAGTCTAAAATCTCCACTGCTTCTCGTGAGGTAGCCATGTATTTCGAAATTAAAATTTACATTCTTTAACATGTATTTCGGGAGCATCTTATTTTTGAGCTTAAATATACTCGGGTGTTGTAAATTTTACGCTGTCTCACTTAATATACCTAGTTGTTTCTGCATATTAATTGTCGTAGAATACCTACTACAATTTAATACTGCTCGCATGCCCCTATTTTGAATTATATGCAATTTTTTAATCTGTTTTTATTGCGCACGAAAATGACACTAGAGGAGTTATTTAAAATAAAATATAGTATATTTTCGGCACGTTCCAGAGTGGGAGATACTCTCAGTATCGCCCTGGTGTGAGACCACCAGTCAGAATTGAAACATTGAAATCTAAATAGCCAAGCACTTCCCAACCCTCCTCTTCTCGTCTCCATCATTTCCCACTACCTATAGCCTCACAACATACCTACCTTAATTAATGATGCCATAGTCTCGATGGCTTCACACGGTTGGAAGCAGTTGGGACTCTTGTGCGGTTTTCACATATTAAAAAAATTAGCGAACAAATTGTGGATACCTGTTGACACGATATAGGTGTTGGTTTTCCAATAAATGATTTCCGGGGCGACGGTACACACACACGCCACCCAAATCGTCAACTTCAAGTTAAGGGCTACATCATTGCCACAAGCAACATCTTCAAATATTGTCAGATTATTCATAACCCGCGAAAGTTTGTCTTATTTCTCATTTTAAAAAAAATATTTATTTTCTCATAACTGAGCCATCACTAACTAATCTATTGCATATAGATAGGCCACGAGTTACGTAATGTGGGTGTTTTTCAGACTAGTTTGCTTAAAAAGCTTCACCTGTGGAACAGAATTCTCACATAATCTATTCTGAAGGAAGGTCGTCTTCCAAATCAACAACTTATCAATCTCGTATTTTTTTAAGATAACGATTTTTGGCAACAGTTGAACATTTCTTGTAACTTGAATAAATATATCTGCACTGCACCAGTTGGAACTTCGCTAACAGTTAGAACCAGTGGGAAACAAATCGAGAGAGGTGTTTTGTTGGCATAGAACAAAGAAGAAATAACGAAATGCGATCTCTGCGCGATTCAAAAGTTTGACCATTATTTGCTTAAGAGGAAGCTACAAGCCAAAAATGTGTATATTTTTGGTGGTTCCATGATAACTCAACACAGTGACAATTCAACACACTTTTAAAAAGTGACGTAAAGTCATTAGATCAAAGAAAAAAAATAAACTAACCTAACCTAACCTAACCTACTTTACCCAGTTAATAAAGTTTTTGTTTCATCACTTTCCATAACTTTATATAACTTTTTAAAGATGTGATGAATTATTATTGTGATGATTTATCCGTTCATCATTTTTGGTATACCTTATATTATAGGTAATAGGCATTAAAATCGCTTGACAAATGGAGTCTAGAAACGTTCCTACACACTTTCCTGTTATTCCGACTCTTGACATGGTATAATATCAGGAAGCTACAAGATATAAATGTGTATATTCTTGCTATGCCTTATATCGTCACAAATATAGGTAATAGGCATTAAAATCACTTGACAAACGCAGTCTAGAAACGCTCGATTTCAAGCACAAAACTGGTTTTTATTTATTTTGTAAATAATTTTATAAGAAAGCGAAAAATTTAATCACGTGAACTGTCACAGATAATCTTAGCTATAATACTGTATTTTTAAAAAGTTTCCTTTACGCGCTCATACATTTCTATTGAAAAAATATTTATGTTTAGTAGTTTACAATTATATTTTTTACTGAGCAATTAATTATTTTATTTGTATTCTACTCAAGCGAAACGATAAGAAAACCTTCAATTTATCTAAAGCATATTTTTTGGTTTTCATAATGTACACCAATTCGTATTAAAGATCAATCAAAATAGTGATTTAGCATTAAGCTTTGCCTTAAGGTTAAAAGCGACGTTCGTTATAATCTGCGTGTTCATAGATGGCGTTAATCGAATTATTTTACAATATTACGACGAATTATTTTTTTGCGTTGTGCATACTTAATATGAAAGTGGATAATTAGTTCAAGAAAGGCATTCATATCCTTTTTTGGTTTGAATCATCGGTACAATATTGTATTTGTATGCCTTTCTTGAAAGAATTTATAGTAGAATATTTATACGGACAAAACTAATTATTCACATTCGCATTACGTACTTAAGGGCGCAAACAAATAATTCTTCATATATTTTAAAGTATAACTTAGTAAAAGTGTTTAAATAATAATAATTTAATTAACGTTAACCGTGAACACGTAGATTATAACGAACGTCGCGTTTAACCTTAAATGTCAAGTTTTTTTAAAGTTTTTGTTCTAGATAAAAGAAAATTACGTTTTCACTTATTTAAATAGAAATAACTAATACATTACACATAAATACATTACATAACAATATTAGTCACTTTCATTGTTTTGTTGACTTAGCATAAATGTAAACTTTTTAAATCTACCTACACTTTTTCATTTTTAATTTTGTCTGGAAGGCAATTATATATGTTATTTTTTAAGATATTCTAATAATACTCGACCAACTATCAGACACACTCACTGACCAATAGGATGCATGATCTGGGCAACAAGTATGGGGGTGCTATTGATTTAGTTATTGACTCCATATATAGAATTAAGCATAATCTACACCAACACTTTGTTGAATCCTACAAATTAGAGTAGCGTTGGTAAATTAGTGTTAATGTTTTGTCTTATATGTAGTGCTGTTGTAATTTCTTTTTTACTTTATGGTACTCTTACATTTTATTGCTTCATATTGTGTGTATTTTGTACCTTCTTTAAAATGGATTACATCTATTTACTGTCAATATCTCTTGTATAATACATATTCTCCTATGTACACTGCATCATGTATCACTTCTATGTAAAAGCCTTTTTAGGCGTTTAAATATATAAATAAATAAATATTTGTTTTGCCGAAACGTTAATTATATGAAATTCCCTCGATAGAAAAAAATCGCAAAGTGAGCTCCGAAAATTATTAAAAATACGTTTTGTCCTATTATTTAATATATTATAGGCAAGATAAAATTCACAGTGTATTTTTAAATGCAACTAAAGCATTTGTCGGGATATATTTGCTCTATTTAAAACGAGTCGTGTTTCATTAAATAATTCACCGTTTTCTCATGATTATCTTTTTTTTAGTATTAGCGCGCTCCCTCTGACATTCGTATTTACATATCTTCCTTTCAAACCATCTTTGAACGCTTAATACGGGGCCTTAATAGGGGTGCCCACGCTCAGGTTCATGGGGTGAGGTTTGTCCAGGTATTGACTGCTGATGCATCTGAGACGCATAACGTGATGAGCTGGACTCTCTCGACCAATCGCCTTGCATCGCAGTGGGAGGGATAGATTCATACGTTACTACTGGACACACTGACCCCCAGGTTCCTACGCAACCCTCATACCTTTTTCCTTCCCGGAACTTCCTATCCTTCATTTCCTAAACAAGACCCTCCACACAGCATCCCCAAAGATGAAATATGCCCTGTTAATACAAAAAAATTTATAACAAATAAATACGTTAAAATGTTGGTGAGGAATCTGAAATATGGAGGAGACTTTGGGATTACTCTAGAAGACTCCCAGAGTTGGGATGATGCTATAGCATCCCCAATAATTGGTGTATATTGCGAGGTTGAAGTTTGGAAGAGGGTAAGGTGATGCGGAAGAGAAGGTGGGGAAGTACCTTGCTATTCAGATCTGGTCAACAAACACGGCTAAAGCCATTTCAAGCAACGTTTCATTTCTGAATGGTGATCTTACACCAGGGCGATACTGAGAGTTTCTTCCACTCTGGGATATATTGAAATAAGATAATAATGTTTGTTTTACATAACCTATATAACCACTTCGTTATTTCACTTGTAGATAGCTGCAGTTAAGTTCATTAATTTCGATTTGTAAAACGTATCATTTTCTAGTTCGCACATTTCAGAACACCTTCGTAACCTTCACTGGCTCAAGTGCCCTGAAAGAATCCAGTACAAACTGTGCTGGATGGTGTTTAAATCCATCAATGAAATGGCCCCACCCTACATCTCTGAACTATGCGTCCCGGAAAACACTGGTCTGAGGCAGTCAACTCTTAGATCAGCAACATCATCAGCTGTAGGTAGACTGATAGAACCTAAGCGCAAGCCAAATACTAAGTTTGGTGATCGCGCTTTCGGAGTATCTGGGCCGAAGGCTTGGAATAAACTCCCTCCGGAACTAAGATCCATAACAAGTCCAACAGAATTCAGGTCTAAACTAAAAACTTACCATTTTAAGCTGTCATACCCGTAAATTAAATATACCATTCCTGAGAGAAAGTCCAGTTATATCCAATTTTCCAATTACGTCCTAAATCCTGTATCTTAATTTCGCTAATAAACAATTAGATAATGTTAATTAAGTGTTAATCTCAAGTGACCTACCAGGTAAGTATTGTACTGTATATTATCTCCATATATAGTTATTAATAACATAGATTATTCATCATTAAAACGGCGCTATACAAATCATCCAAATATTATAATTATTACCTACTCAAAAGCAGTCAAATATGTTGCTTTGTGTAAATCTGAATACTTGGAGAAATCAAAAATAAAAACGTTTCTCTTTGTGAACACGCTCTTCAATTGAGGTATGCAGTTATGCTGGAAGGAATGGAGAAGAAAAGGAAATAAGGAAGAGGACAGTTGGAAAGTGCCTGGCTAATCAGATCTGGTCACCAAACATGGGAATAGCCATTTTTGGTGAATTTTATTGATGGTTTTTTCGTCTATCAAGAGCGAATCTACGTCTACAAGCCTGGATTCGAAAACAACTCCATCAAAAGGTCAAGAATTGACACAATTAAACAGCACGCACGCCAGAGGTAGCGTGTTGGCTGCACGGTGGATGTCACGCTGCGTGCGACAGGGGGCGTGCTCCTGCTTGCGCGTGCCAGCACGCCTATCCGTCAAGCTGACAGCTGTCAGAGATGCGAAGCACTAAACACCTCTTAAATCAGACGCGTGTTTATTTATTGAAGTAGTTCGAGTTTTATTTGTTGGTGTCATCTTGATAATTTGAATTACATAATTGGTTGTACCCATAGTATCGCACGACATTGCATAATCTTTTAATTAATAATTTTAAATAACTGAACAAATAGGTAACGGTAAATATTTTTCTTATAAGTCTTTAATTTCATAACAGACATCTATGGTGTTTACTCCAGGACAAAATTTAATACTTTTATTTAAATTTTAACGCTACGTTTAAATATGTATAATCCCCATGTATTGTATGCTAGGACTAGCCGACTGGGGAGAGTGACTATACTCTTAACCCACATTTCTTCTGAGGTAAACATTAGATAAACTGCAGTGACTTCAAGAATGCAATAAATATAATTTTGATACAATAACTAAGGTTATTAATTTATTTATTTATAGTTAGATACAAAAGAAAGTACAAATTACATATTACGAAGCTTTGCCTGTCCAACTAGGAAAGTTTCCCGTTCCTGGACAGACAAATTGACATATTACATAACAAAAAATTTCATTTTTCTCTGCAACTAAGTGGTGTAATGAAGAAAAATATATGTAAATAATTTTTTTTTTCAGTAGTTTTGCAAAGATTAACGTGGTAACATATATATTACATTCGGATTAACAGTATAAGAAATAAGTTAGGTATTTAGTAGTAACGAAAAGTAGAAAGGTTGTTTTTTGTAGTAGTGACAATGTAGAAAAAGTGACCTGGTACCATATTTTATATTCGGAATTTACAGAATTTTAATTGTAACATATATTCAGAGACACCCATTCATAGAATTAACGATATTTACGCGAATTAAAACGATAAATGCTGTTTTTAGCGATAAAAAAAAATATTTTTTAGTCGCTATAATCTTGTATTGACAGATCGTAGAACGAACATGACACACTCTACTGTAGAAAATCAATCAATACTTCAATCAATAATACAATAAACATATTTCAAGTGATTTTGCTAATTTAATTGTTTCTCCGACTCCTATTCCTCAAAGATATTAGAAGAACGAGATATGCTATGTTGTCCGTCGGACCGTAGGCGGAGTACTACCTAATTAGGGTACTTTGAACGGTATCGGGACGTGTACGCACAGAAATCTGTTGTATGTATTAGTGCGGCTACCTTAGCGTAAGCGAAGGTGTGCAGTAGTATTGGTGAACAAAACCGGCGACACTCGGCAAAACAATTCCACACAGTATGAACTGCTCATAGCACATCTCGTTCTTCTAATATCTTTGCTATTCCTTGACCTAATCTTCCTTTCGAACCTTTCGGGGGCTCCATCGAAGCCAGAGTAAAGTTGGCCTCTCAGAAGCTGGGCGTACTGTACAGGGCCCGCAGATACTTTAATAGTACACAACTGCTCACCCTGTACAAATCGCAAGTGCGCCCTACTGTCGAATTTGGCAGCCATCTCTGGTCCGGAGCCCCAAAATACCTGAAAAAAACCCTTGACTCTGTGCAGAAACGGGCAGTCCGTTTGATAGATTCCCCAATCTTAACAAACGGACTGCAATCTTTAGAGCACAGGCGTCAGGTAGGTATGCTGTCCTTGTTCTATCGGTATTACAATGGAAGATGCTCTGAGGAACTAGCGTCATTGATCCCTTCGGCACCGGTGCGTAGTCGGGATACACGCCAAACGCGCGCCCAACATTTGTACACAGTTGACATTTGTCACATGAGAACGGGTCGCTTCTACGATTCGTTCTTAAGTTCAACAGCTCGGCTGTGGAACGAACTGCCGGCCTCTGTGTTTCCTCCCTCCTACAACATGGGACTCTTCAAGACCCATGTTCACTCCTTCCTCTCCACAAAAAGACCCTCCACACAGCATCCCCAAAGATGACATAGGCCCTGAGGGAAATTATTTTCTTCAGGGCCTCCTGTGTGGAGTAAATATAAAAATAAAAATAAAAAATCCTATTTAGCTATAAACGCTATGAAAACTTAATATTAAAGCTATTTTTCAATAATTAATGCTACATTTCTTAAAAATTAAATCTATGAATGGGTGTCTCTACATATAATATAAACGGATTTACAGTGTATGAGATAAGTTAGTAGTATTGAACAATGTAAACCAGGTACCTGATAACATGTTGGAGGAATTACATAAAGATTTTACAACATAAAGAGATGAAGTTATGTTAGGTTGTGTGTTACAAGTAGTGAACTTATGATAACATACATTATCATTGGTAAATATTGTGAAATGTAATAATTGTATTGTATAATTGTAGACAATAAATAAATAATACACTTGTTTACATGATATAGAAGTGATAACACGGATAATCCATTCGGGGCTGGTATTTGATTATAATATCTCATTATCTCTTTTCATACTCCAAGCAGGTCGGTTACAAGACAGTACCTATCATATTATTATAGCAATTCTACATCAACGTCCCAATATCACACTCATATGCGACTGATTCAACAGCTAGGAAACAAATACTACGATGTTGTTGATATATTTAGTACCTACATCAATTTCATTATATAAGCATACGTTATTGAAGTTTTTTGCATCAATATTTTGATAAAGCTATTTAAATTGACAGTATTACATTGTTTTGCACGGTAACAGTATTTTGTCGGCTGAAAGAAATTTTTTTTTTTGGATTTTTTATATTTATATTTTGTACCTACATACTGTGTGGATCAAATTCAACAATATTTCTTTATATATGTGTTTTAAACAGTCATTTCCTGCAATATTTATGAGTATAATTTCTTAAATATTGTTATATATGTATTTAAAAGCCTTAATAGGCGTAAATAAATAAATAAATAAATACTTTGATGAGCAGACAGCATCCTGCTGATGCGCCCATATCTGATATCACGATACGTTCAACACTAATTACTAATTATGTATCATGTATCAGTTGGGAACAGCTCAGTGCGTTGAGCGGGCCATCTGTTGCCAATGATTAAAAATATGAAAATACAATTAATATGCATTTATGTTAGGTAAGACGAACTGTATTTTTTGCAGTTCATAACTTACCTAGATCTTTGTTTAAATCTTACATTACAAAACTTAAAAGAATTTAGTTGCAAGAGTGGGTGGCCGATAAGAATTTTGCTTAAGTCTAATTCATTGCCACCAACGTGAACAATTTATTTACTCGGTTTTCTTGCAGTTAAGTTATTGCATGGATTAAGTACTTTCCATTTTTTATGATATTTTGTACGTCTAATCTACAATGTGGTCAGACATACGTCTAATTGATTTAACTAAAAATACCCACACTTCTGAGTCTTTCAATGCCAATCGACAATTTCTCCGCCTCGTTTTTTTATGTTGCCAGTCTGATAAACAATCGTAAAAACAATTATTATTTGTAATGATAAACTAAAGTTTAAGAGACACGATTTTTTATGCATAACAAAAAGGATAGCGTATTATTTTTAAGAGGAAACTACAAGCCAAAAATGTGTATATTCTTTGTATATATCGTAGGTAATAGGCATTAAAATCGCTTGATCTGAAGTACAAAACTGGTTTTTATTTATTTTCTAAATAATTTTATAAGAAAGCAAAAAAAGTTGATCAAATGAAACTGTCACAGATAATCTGTATTTTTTAAAGTTGTTTCCTTTATGCATTCATACATTTCTATTGAAAAAATATTTTTTTAGTAGTTTGCATTTATATTTTTTATTGAGTAATTTATTTTTTTATTTGTATTCTACTCAAGCAAAGCATATTTTTTGGTATTCATTATGTACACCAATTCGTTATAAAGATTAATCAAAATAGTGATTTGGCATTAAGCTTCGCCAAGCGTTAATTATTTGCCTGTAAATTGAAAAAATCTTCCGAGAAAAATGAATGCCGCCGACGGGAATTGAACCCGCAGCTTTCTCACTGCCGGTCAGGTGCTCTACTAAAGTCGTTAGAGTAAAATCAATTGCTTTTTTAATATTTATTTATTTTTATTTATTACAAGATAATACATTACAAAATGATAACAAAGTAATAATGTATTATTCCCAGTGAGTTTATAAAACTCATTTCGGGAAAGACAACATTAGATTAAGGACAAGACAACATAAATACATTAAAATAAATAAACGCAAAAGTTATTTTGGGAGTTCCAAAGAAAGAATGTGTTAGTCATTAATAAAACTGCTGAGGAAATAGCTTTTAAGAGCTTTTGCCAATGATTTTTTTGTTCGTTGCTGGATGTTTTAGATTGCTAGGTAATGCGTTATATTGCTTGTGTGCAATGTATTGTAAGGAGTTAATTCCAAATGTAGTCGTGTAAGTAGATGACGATAAATGTATTTGATTTTGTGATCGTGTTTTGTGCTGGTGTATGTCGGAATTAAAGACTGGTTTAGTGTAATATGATAATTTAAAATATCTTTTAAGACTTAATGGCTTAGCTGAGTATTGAACCTTCCTTCACAGGGACCAGAGTCAACCGTACTACCGATTATTGGCTTGGCTGAGGATTAGATTTTCTGATTATTGGCTTGGCTGTCTTTTAAACCTTATTGGATTGGATAAGGATTTAACCTTTCTTCCCAGGGATCGAAGTCAACCGCGCTATCGACCTTGCCATATATTAACTGCTGTAATTTAGTCCGATTTGTGTGTTGTGTGTGTACGTAATTGCCAACAAAAGTTGACAGAAAGTTATCACCCACAACGTGTTTGGGAAGTGGGTTACTTTCCAGTTCCAATATTTGGATTAATTCATTACCGTAAACAAAGGCGAAATTCAAACAAATTTATTTAAGGCAAGCTTAGTGCTAAATCACTATTTTGATTAATCTTTCTAACGAATTGGTAAATAAAAATCAGTTTTGTGCTTGAAACCGGACCTTTCTAGACTGCGTTTGTCAAGCGATTTTAATGCCTATTACCTACAATATAAGGTTTACCAAGAATATAAAATAACACTTAAATAATTCTCATTTTTGCTAGCTGTAAGTTTGGTTGGTTGGTGGAATATCGGTCGGTTGTTGTTATCGTGTTGGAGGAGATATAGTAAGGGTGTATGTGTTGGTGGCCACCGGCTCCGGAGTCCACGAGCAACGGAAATAGCCCGGCGCTGGCCACTAATAGAACGGCCACCGCTGCCATTGCAGACCGACCCAACATAACACACTACTCAACAGTCACTGCTGCTCTTGCAGGGTTGTCAGCGCTGATATAACCATCTGACCTAATCTAACCCAACCTAACCACCTAACAGCCAGGGGGCCTGAATGAATTACAACTACCCCCCATCGGGCTCAACACAAACTCACCAGTCACTGCTACTCTCGCAGTGTTGGCAGCGCTGACATAACCATCTAACCCAACCTAACGTAACCTATCTATCCCCACTAACATGAACATTGGCAAGTTAGTCCTGCAGGCTGGGAACGTCTATGCTATCACCTAACGTTGTTGTTATTCATTACCTGAAAGACTGACAACAACCCCATTTCAACCAACCCCACCAACCGGGCATTTTTTTACATTAGCTTCACACAGGAGGTCCTGAGGAAAAAATAATCAATTACAATCATCTTGGGAATGCTGTGTGGGGATCTTTTTATAGAAAAAAAGGAGAGGAAATTCTGGGAAGGAAAAATATATGAGGGATGGGTAGGGATCTGGGGGTCAGTGTGTCCAGGAGTGACAAACGTATAAATACTTTCCTCCCACTGTGGTGCAAGGTAATGGGTCAAGAGAGAGTCCGGTTGGAGATGTGAAAAGGTCTCCCTCAACCAGTCTCTCCCGATCCTTGTAGACTCCGAAATAATCAATCGTTGTTCCTCAATCACCACTCAACTAACTATGGGTACCATTCTTCTTTGTCCAGAATGTCGAGACTTGTAAACTCAAGTCAGAGCATTGAATTTTTTGGTGTAAGTCTAAATGACTTCCAAAAAGCGATACGTGATGTGTAATTTTTCACAACTTAATCTTTATTAATGCTCTGACTAGTAGTTTTTTTCTATATATACATTTTCTATTTTACATTGTCTTTGCCCTTCACATTCATGTACTCTCCATTCGCTGTCATCTATGTTTTCTTATTCGTGTCAATATTATGGTTTTAATGGACATATTTTCCGTAAATTAATAAATCCTACCGTCACCCAGTAGGTAAGCAAACGCATCCGCTGCCAAGATCTATACAAACCTCACCACCATGAACTCTGCACCTCTGCCAGTCTGCAAGTCGTCAAACGCAGCGAACCGCTTGGGGTGAATTATGGCAAATGTGTTTTTTAATGAAACTGTTGCATCGTACATTAATAAGGACGTGGCTATGTGTTCTACAAATTTATTCAATGAATTATGTTACGCTTTCACCCCATAAATCATAAAGCAGTCATTTCGATATTTTTATTACTTTTGGCAAATCGAAATTGCATTCCTGGCAATTTACGAGTATGTAATTTTATTTGAATAAACGTTAAAAATAAAAAATAAGTGTTTTTTGCATGGAATGAATTATAGTATTTTACATTGATTTGTATGGGGAAAATTGTCTCGCTTAACGAGTGTTTCACTTAAGAACTAAGATTCTGGAACGAATTAAGATCGTTATGAGAGGTTCCACTGTATTATAAAAACAAATTTCAACATACACAAAATATCACTAACAGACCAGTTAGATAAGCGTACAAAGAAAACATAAAAACTCCGACAGTAAATACAAGCTTTGGACAAAGACACTATCAACACCATGCTATAAAAGCATTCAACAGTCTATCACTTGGAAATAAAATTGAGGAAAACAAAAATAAATTCAGACACAAAATGGATTAAAGAACAGAAAAGATAATATTTTGTCTCCAGTACCAAATGTCAATGACATATTTAACCCTAGACACCTAACGTTCGTGTGTACCCTAATAAACCGAACCATTCGTCGAATCGACGAAAAATTTTTTCATCAGTATTTTATCTATTTAATACTTATTTAAAAAAAAAAATATTTCCAAAAAATATGAAACAAAGATTATATTGATAAATAAAACTATTTAGTGGAATGTAATTGGAAAATATATTTGTTTGTAAATTTTTTTAGTAAGGCACTAGGTATTTATAAAACTAGATGTGAGATCATACTTAGAAAATTAATAATAAAGAAATAAAAATAAAAACAGCCTCTTTTTTTCGGCAAAAATAATTAAAAAGATTACGATCCCTTGTGTGAAAAAAAAAAAAAAAACTAGTTTTTTGAAGCGCAACTAGTGCAAAAATCAATTTTATGTTCACCACAAATTGCAGTGCTGCACTTTGAGCAATAAGTCATACGCCTTTTTTTATACGGACATAATCCACAAACTTTTCTTTTTCGCAAATTGGCAGTCTCTGTCGATCCAGGGTCATTTCTGGAGGTAGACGGACCACTTTGATCTTGAATTTCAGTGCTGACACGTAATATACATATCTTGTATTTTACTTTTTATGTGTGTTGGCATTGTACGAATTTGCAGTCGTATTTGGAGCCAAGGTGTTGCAAGTTGTGAATGCAATTTTTTCATAAAATCACGACGATTCATTACATGTTGCCCCAATGTGGAGGCATTATGACAATAATTTATGTAACTGTTTATACATGTTATATTCAGCATGCCATAAAAAATGCACATTGGCCACCGATTAGTTTTTCTGCTGCATGAAATTACCGCACACATTTGATCAAATGTATCTACCCCACCTTTCGTGCTACGAGTATTATAAAATTCAACCATTCGTGGTTTTTTTGTTTCGGGGTTCACTGTGCCTTCCTCATCACAGGAAGATAGCAGGTTTTGATGGTTTAGGCTTGTAAGAAAGGAGCGTGAGAGGGCCATCGTAACCAAACATAGATGTATCGACGTTTCTGGATCGACTGTTCTTCATTTCTTCAGGAATTTCTTTTTTATTAGCCCGCAGTGTACCCACTATTGTCAACTTATATGGCTGCTGAAGAAACTGTTTCGCTAGTGGTATAGATGTAAACCAATTATCCATGGTAATTTTCCTGTTCGTACCATGTATACTGCGAGTAAGTTCTTTTACGAAGTATTCTCCTAAAGGCAAGCCTCCCGTATCAGTTCCTTTCCCAAGATATGGCGAACCGTCGATCATGTATCTTGTGCCGCTGTCACACATCATTTCCAACTTGAGGCCATACTTGGCGGGTTTATTTGGAATATACATCCGAAATTTACATCTGCCTCAAAACGCCAGCAGCTGCTCATCGATGGTAACATTGGTTTCTGGCTCGTAGTTTTTCGGCATTGACCTATGAGCTTCTCCCATATATCTCTTATAGGCGTAAATGGATCATCACGTTGTCGTTGCAACCGCAATATTTTATCATCGAATCGAAGACATCGCAAAAGGAAGTCACATCTTTCTTTGCTCATACACGACACATATCTTGTACCAGAATACTCTGTGTTGAATATTCCATCGAGGTTCAGGTGATTGTCTTTCAAAGCTGCAGTTAATACTAGAATACCGATGAGTGCTTGGACTTCTTCTTTACAAGTATCACTCTGCGTAGATGTTATTTGTCCATATGTTTGTTTTTTTTATCTCAATCTCCGAATTGGTCCATTTTACAATTTCTTCTAATATCTCATTAGTCATAAATTGCTCAAATAATAACAGCGGCTCAACCATACCTTTTACAGCACGAGTTGGTCCCCTGGCAACACGTACCATATTTTCTGCTGCTATTCTGCACGAAGTACGCCCTTTGTTCATAGCCCAAACGTGACGATTTCGACTGCGGATATTACTTTGTGTCAAGGTCAAGATACTCGATTGATTGCCTGAGTTCTCTTCCAATAGAACAGGTGGTGATTGTGCCTCCAATCGGTCATCCTCATTGTCCGATGGGTCATCTTGAACATCACTAACCACATCATCAACCTCCACATTGTGTTCTTGTTCACTGACAGATGACTCCTCTGATGAATTTGTGTCCTCTTCCATCAATAAACGTTGAATATTTGCAACAGACAGCGATTTTTGCGAAGCCATAGCGAAGATACTGCAAAAAAAACTACAATAACAATATACCAAAAAGTCACACAAACCCTAACCATTCGTTGAAACGACGACTATGCGCGTAATATATCAAAAAATACTGCACTTACCCGCCGAACACGGCCACTCCCCGTAAGAGTTGTACGAGCACTGAGTTGGCAAGGAACGACACGATCATCCGCGCATGCGTTAAAAAGGACAGCATATTTTGTGTCGCGTAATCGTTGAATCGACGAAGGTTAGGTTTCTAGGGTTAAGCAAGCTTCCATTGTAAAAATGTGCAAAGAATACCAAGAATTTTACAAACTAATGAGAAATATAAATCAATTTATTACACCAAATTTTAAAACAACCCAAATGCAAAACCATTATATTTACCAAGCCATAAAAAATTACAATAATCTCCCTTCTGAACTGCGCTGTATTGTCAACCAATAAATTGAACAAATAAATTAAATAAAAAAACTTAAATTAAACATTACAATGAAAAATCTATATTCTACACAAAAATATTATTACAACATAAAACCTATGTAAGAATCGTGGTTCTCTTATCAGGCACAAGAACTCCTCTTTTATGATAAGGTATACATAACCAATGATGATCTAAAATGTAATATTGTTAAATATTTATGTACCTATCTATATTCCTTACATTACTATAAAAAATAATAATAGATACGTTATTTTTTATATTATAAAATGAAGGCCTCAGCACGGGTAAGCTACCCAGTGAAGCCAACATTACTGGATAACTTAAAAAAATATTTTACCAAAATAAAAGATAAAATTATTTAGAAAATCCCCGAAAGCCTCCAGCGCCCACAAAAGAGCGTTATCACCCACTCTGAGAAAGACTGATCCAAAATTATAGATTGTTTCAAAATTTAATACATTCCCCTTGTGGCAGCCCTGATGTAATATTCGTTAAAGCCACACGCTACATATATCTGAAGGCAATAATGTCTCCGATATGACTGTAGTAAATATAAAGCACATTATATCCGCCACGACCCATTTATAACTTGGAATTCTCGATACGACGAGATCTTTTTAAATTTTACGTTTTTATTATAAATTGGCGCGCGCTCCTAACGCATTTGCAAGTCTGGGATCATTTTATTTTATATAATGAAACTGACTTATGTAACAATTTTATAATATTTTGTTAGACTTTACTTGTTAACAAGTCTTTTTTTTTCTACGTATTAATTTATTTATTGCATCTCTCAATACATAAAACACGTTTTTTTCACATAAAAATCAACTTCACTAGGACTAAGCCTGTATCGAGGTTAACAATTTACATTTGAGTGAAGCAAACATAAGAGTAATCACAAACATAAAGTAATTCTACATATAAGCACAAAATATTTCAAAATTAAAGAAAAATAAGTTTTTTTTTATTTATTATAAGAACTTGTTGAACATTTATACATATTTTTGATAATTCATCCGCCATGCTAGGGATGTCCCTGTGTTATGGCGGGTGATATTTACAGATTGGATTTATAAAATAAGTTAATTATAAGTTATAAAGTTATGCAATTTAGATTAAAATATAAGTTCATTAGATTATACAATTAAATAATAAGTAAGTAATAAAACTATACAAATTAAATTAAATTAATTAATTAATTTTTATAGAAAGCATATAATCAAAGATACAAATCAAATTGTTGATTTGTGTAGAAAATGTTTGGCTTTTCCGGAAACTATAGAACATATTATATCGGGATGTTCTATATTAGCACCGTCCGAGTATACATTTAGGCACAATCAAGTTTTAAAAATAATTCACCAAAATTTGGTAACTAAACATAACTTGATTGACTGCCGTAATGTAGTACCATATTATGAATACGAACCAAATTCATTTTTAGAAAACGAATTTTATAAAATATATTATGATAAAACTATACTAACAGACCGAGCGATTAGTCATAATAGACCCGATATAGTTTTACATGACAAAATTAAAAAAATAACTTATATCATTGATGTTGCTATTCCAAATTCCTGTAATATTCAAAAATCTGTTAGTGAAAAAATAAGAAAATACACAGATTTAGGAAATGAAATAAAAAGAATTTGGCATTCTCAGACTATAAAAATATTACCATTCGTTATTTCGGCTACTGGCATTATACCTAGCTCTCTAATTAAAAATTTAGGCGTATTAGATCTATCAAAAAATTTATATATAAAGATGCAAAAGTCGGTCATTTTGAATACATGTAGGATACCAAAAGATTTTTTAAATATTTATGTTGAGGGATCAGTAGGATTTATAGGCCCTGTTAGAAGTTCTACCGAGCCGAACCCTCTGATATGAAAATATCTGGAGACGGTGAATTTTTTTTTCCCATTTGATATCTGGTGATTTGACGTGTTATTGTTCTTGTATTGTTTTGTATTTATTTTACTTATATAATGCACTTACATAGTGTTGATTGACTAGCTGATTATTTGTGGAAAAGTGAGTGGAAGGGTTAAGTTTTTCCTTTGGGGAAGACTTAACCCGGACAACTAAATCGGAAGTTTAAAAAAAAAAAAATTAAATTAAAAGTTATTAAATTATACAAATTTAATTGCATTACAAATATTAAAATCATGGTTTCAAAATGTATTTATAGTAATAAAAATAGTAATAAATATTAATAATAATTGATAATTAGTTGATAAAATTACACCTTTAAATTTATACGATGAGAATGCCAACATTTTTATAAATCCCAACCAGGAATTATTAGATTCCTGGTCAAATAAAATTTTACACGCAAAACACTTCAATTATCTCAACCAAACGTATGTTGACAAAATTTCGTCAAACAAATGGTTGAGTATTGGAGAGTTGAGCGCAGAAATAGAAGGATTTATGCTTGCCATTCAGGATAGAGTCATTAATACTAAAAATTATAGAAAGCATATAATCAAAGATACAAATCAAATTGATGATTTGTGTAGAAAATGTTTGGCTTTTCCGGAAACTATAGAACATATATTATTATATCGGGATGTTCTATATTAGCACCGTCCGAGTATACATTTAGGCACAATCAAGTTTTAAAAATAATTCACCAAAATTTGGTAATTAAACATAACTTGATTGACTGCCGTAATGTAGTACCATATTATGAATACGAACCAAATTCATTTTTAGAAAACGAATTTTATAAAATATATTATGATAAAACTATACTAACAGACCGAGCGATTAGTCATAATAGACCCGATATAGTTTTACATGACAAAATTAAAAAAAAATAACTTATATCATTGATGTCGCTATTCCGAATTCCTGTAATATTCAAAAATCTGTTAGTGAAAAAATAAGAAAATACACAGATTTAGGAAATGAAATAAAAAGAATTTGGCATTCTCAGACTACAAAAATATTACCATTCGTTATTTCGGCTACTGGCATTATACCTAGCTCTATAATTAAAAATTTAGGCGTATTAGATCTATCAAAAAAATTATATATAAAGATGCAAAAGTCGGTCATTTTGAATACATGTAGGATAACAAAAGATTTTTTAAATATTTATGTTGAGGGATCAGTAGGATTTATAGGCCCTGTTAGAAGTTCTACCGAGCCGAACCCTCTGATATGAAAATATCTGGAGTCGGTGAATTATTTTCCCATTTGATCTCTGGTGAGTTGACGTGTTGTTCTTGTATTGTTTTGTATTTATTTTGCTTATATAATGCACTTACATAATGTTGATTGACTAGATGATCATTTGTGGAAAAGTGAGTGGAAGGGTTAAGTTTTTCCTTTGGGGAAGATTTAACCCGGACAACTAAATCGGAAGTTTAAAATAAAAATTTAATTTATGTACCAATTTTTATATATTGTGGTCTCCAAGTGAACTTATCCAATTTGATATTAGTTTTTTAAATTTATGGGGTTGGGTTTCGGTTTTTACGTTTTCAGGGAGAAGGTTAAATATTTTGGGAGCTAGGTACATGAAATGTCTTCGAGCTGACGTGGTATTTAGTAAGTATTAGATGTGTTACCAGATGGGTAATTTGACAGTATATTGTAACAATATTTGAACCATAACTAATCATTATTCAAAAGAAGAAGCAAAGTAGATAATAAAGACAGATATGGTGACATTCAGTTTTTAACAAATGGGACTTAGATAAAATCTTATTATTTAAGAAAGGACAAGGATGAAAAATTATTAAGACAATCGTCTGTCAATACAAAAATTAAATTTAACTAAGGAATTGGTAGACTTAATATGATTTGGAAGAATATTAAACATAAGTGGTGCCTGATATAAATAATTTCTTTGACCAAAAGAAGTTTTAGTATGTACCGCAATAAAGTTCAATGTAGAGCTAATTCTAGTTGTCCGCGTTTGTTGTGTTCTTTCAGCAAATTTAATATTGATAAAAAATCGACAAAGTATTTGAGTGATATATAGCTGTTTTATACACATAACATTACAATCCTTATAAACTAGGTTGGATGGATAACAGAATTTTTTTTGTACATCACTTTAAGGATCAATTTTTGAGTAATATTTAGCGGTTCAACATTGGACTTTAGACATGATCCCCAGCATACTATGTTATAACAAAGTCGAGATCTAAGGCAAAATAGACAATTAATAATCTGTTCAAACAAAATATTCTCTGTTAACTATAGGGTACTTTTTTATATTAACTCCACACAGGAGGCCCTGAAGAAAATAATTTCCCTCAGGGCCTATGTCATCTTTGGGGATGCTGTGTGGAGGGTCTTTTTGTGGAGAGGAAGGAGTGAACATGGGTCTTGAAGAGTCCCATGTTGTAGGAGGGAGGAAACACAGAGGCCGGCAGTTCGTTCCACAGCCGAGCTGTTGAACTTAAGAACGAATCGTAGAAGCGACCCGTTCTCATGTGACAAGTGTCAACTGTGTACAAATGTTGGGCGCGCGTTTGGCGTGTATCCCGACTACGCACCGGTGCCGAAGGGATCAATGAACATCTGGTGTACCCACAGTTACCGATCCTCGTCCCAAGTTCAACTTCATCGAATTTCTAATATTTTTAGCAGAATTTTCGATTATTCATTTTTAACACACTGCACTCTAATCACATTACTATAAAGTTCAGATTACTAATATTTAAGTGAATTTAAAATGTTGATTGACTGATTTACAAAATAATTTCAAAGGTATGTTGCCTCATTTCCCTTGAAAATACTAAAAATAACACAAAGCGGTTGGAGTACGCGAGTGCGCGTCCGGCTGCCACGAAGGGCGGTACTTGTCACATATCGGCTTATGATTTTTTTTGAATATTTGATGAGACAATTAATGGAATTGTTCTCAAATTGCTCCGTCCAGTGTTTTTTAGGTCCATTTTATTTTCATACTTACGATTTCATTTGATTGTTGCCATTAGAGAAGAAACAATATTTTGCGACGGTACTAAATTGACATCAAATTTAATGGCAACAATTTGAACATAACCATAGATCATGAGGTAAAAGCATCTGCCATTAAATTTGTCTTTGCAGTTGCCATCAACAAATCATCAAAAATACGCGCGAAATTCACAAAACCGAACAGTAATAGACTTTCACAGCCTCACAACAGTCCCTCAATCATATATTTGTAAATGTGAATATTACGCAAGACTGTTCACACCCAACTGCTATCGACCGGCTGGAGCCAGTGAGCCTTTGGCATCCCCTAATTGGGGCATGTTTTGAGTCTGAAGGTAGTGAGAAGGGGAACGAGATAAGAAAGAGGAAGGTGAAGAAGGATATTCAGATCTGGTCAAAAAACACGACTAAAGAAGCTTAAGGCAAAGCTTAGTGGTAAATCACTATTTTGATTAATCTTTATAACGAATTGGTATACATTATGAATACAAAAAATATGCTTTAGATAAATTGAAGGTTTTCCTATCGTTTCGCTTGAGTAGAACACAAATAAAATAATACATTACTCAATAAAAAATATAAATGTAAGATACAAAACATAAATATTTTTTCAATAGAAATGTATGAACGCGTAAAGGAAACAACTTTTAAAAAATACAGTATTATATATTTATTATTTTGTGTTTAATTTATAGAACTCCATTTAATTTTTTTTTAAATTTAATTAAAATCAAATTTAATAATATAATTATTAAGTTCTGCAAGTATTTTTTGGTTTTTGTTATTGTTACAGCTGTTTCGGCTTTCAATGCCATTTTCAAACTGTGGTTTAGCCACGTTTAGACGACTTATTAATATGATTCTATTTTACCCCCTCCCAAATTTAAAATGATTTATTACCGGTTAAACCAATTTACTGATAAAAATAATTGTGACAATAGATTTCATATTCTGTGGGGGTATTTTGAAGCCTGTTTTCCACACATTAATGTTTTCTTAATTGTTCAATAATGATGTAGCAGTTGTTAATTTATTTAAATGTGTTATAACACATAGCTTATATTATCTGTGAAAGTTTCACTTGAATAACTTTTTAGCTTTTTTATAAAATTATTTACAAAATAAATAAAAACCAGTATTGTGCTTGAAATCGAACGTTTCTAGACTCCGTTTGTCAAGCGATTTTAATGCCTATTACCTACAATATAAGGTATAACAAGAATATACACATTTTTGGCTTGTAACTTCCTCTTAAAGATACTAAGAGTATTTCCACTCTGAAACGTGCCGCAAATATACCTTTTTATTTTCTCAAATTTACAATATTGAATTGATAGTCGGGAATTACGATATTATTGGAATAATTATATTGATTGATATTATTGGATTGATAGGTAGTTAACTATCGATGATTTTATACTGATTTCTCTAGCACGGTCGTACTATTGATATCTAGACCGATAACGATAATGCTAATGGACATACGAGGGCAACACTGTCGCATCTGTCTATGAATTGACATTCCTAAACGTCAGACGGCTTGGTAAAAGTTAAAAATAATAATAAATTGACAATGTTAAATTTAAATGTTTTTCCGGAAACTATAGAACATATTTTTCCGGATACTATAGAACATATTATTTTTTAGAACGTATTATATTTTTCCGGAAACTATAGAAAATATTATATCGGGATGTTCTATATTAGCTCCGTCCGAGTATACATTTAGGCACAATCAAGTTTTAAAAATAATTCACCAAAGTTTGGTAATTCAACATAACTTGATTGACTGCCGTAATATAGTACCATATTATGAATACGAACCAAATTCATTTTTAGAAAACGAATTTTATAAAATATATTATGATAAAACTATTCTAACAGACCGAACGATTAGTCATAATAGACCCGATATAGTTTAACATGACAAAATTAAAAAAAATAACTTATGTCATTGATGTCGCTATTCCAAATTCCTGTAATATTCAAAAATCTGCTAATGAAAAAATAAGAAAATACACAGATTTAGGAAATGAAATAAAAAGAATTTGGCATTCTCAGACTATAAAAATATTACCATTCGTTATTTCGGCTACTGGCATTATATCTAGCTCTCTCATTAAAAATTTAGGCGTATTAGATCTATCAAAAAATTTATATTTAAAGATGCAAAAGTCGGTCATTTTGAATACATGTAGGATAACAAAAGATTTTTTAAATATTTATGTTGAGGGATCAGTAGGATTTATAGGCCCTGTTAGAAGTTCTACCGAGCCGAACCCTCTGATATGAAAATATCTGGAGTCGGTGAATTATTTTCCAATTTGATCTCTGGTGAGTTGACGTGTTGTTCTTGTATTGTTTTGTATTTAATTTGCTTATATAATGCACTTGCATAATGTTGATTGACTAGATTATCATTTGTGGAAAAGTCTGTGGAAGGGTTTAGCTTTTCCTATGGGGAAGATTTAACCCGGACATAAAATCGGAAGTAGAAAAAAAAAAAAAACTTTAATATTCATTGACAGTCCGCATGTACTTTTTAATAATAAAAGGGAGTTTATTAATTCAAGAGGTCAGTAGGTCAGACTATGCAATGCTGGAACGGAATCAATCGATCGCGTTTTAGATGAATTAATTTAGTCTATGGATCGTGTATACGATTTCTCAATAAGCCAGTTATTTTGCATAACGAAAGACATTATCCAAAAAGTTGTGCATATTAACAGTCCGAAACATTTGGGGCGGCGTTAAAAGTAGCTGCTTTTGTCTACCAACTGTCGGAATAATATTCTTACCGTGCTCGCATATATCGCTATTGGACCATAGATGACGTATTTCGTCAATATCGTATTGAAAAAGACTTTATCGGTCATCCGTTCTCGACCTCCTGAGGGTTTATTTTCTGGGTCTGAATTTTTTTTTTTATAATATAATATTGATTACATTTTATGATTTTGACTGTCCAACTAGGAAGGATTCCCGTTTCAGGACAGTCAAATTTACAGGTTTCAAGTTATCCTAGACGAATACAGGATTTAAGACTAACTAAAATAAGTATGTTAAAACGAAGATACATAAAAAGATACATAAAAAAGATACATAAAGATACATAGAGGCGTTCGTGGTTTCAAATTACATTTTTTAGTATCATTTCGGATAGTCCTGCCTAGATCCATCAACCATTTTGTCACTCTTGGACCGAAGGATGACAATGAATTTCGATGTATTTTGTTTGGTTCGGAGTTAATTAGTTAAGAGAGTTTAGTAAATAGTGCGGAGTGCCAGTGTACTGGACACCTACGCCAGTGACATCGACTGTAAATGCCGGTTTCCTCTGGGGGTACCTTGGGTAAGGATTTTCAAAGAAACACAACTTGCGAATGTCGTCGGACAACTGACTGGTTGTGCCAGCTGTTTGCATATTTATTGAGTTCAAATTCAACACGTGTTCATGTACAGCAATTATTCTTATCTCTAAACAGGATGCATGAGAGCATTAAGGAACCAATAAAAATAACCAAATTTTAATTACTATTGCTAAATCCCATTTGACACATGATACGTGTCCGGTGATAAGCTTCAAAAGGAATTCGTCGTCGTTAAATGCGTGATAACAGTAAATATTCATTTCCTTAATTATTTTAATAATTATTTGGTACATCCATCAGCTGTCCGGTACAGCCAGATTATAACCCCAAATACTTTTTAAAAATTAGTGGTCATCATTTTTCATCCAATTTTCATAAACACAAAGTTATGGTTTGGTATTTGTACACAGCGACTGAAAAAATACAAGAATTTTAAGTATTTTTATATTAGTACCGAAAAAATACAAGAGTTTTCTGTATTTTATTATTTGATCTGCGTTTCGCAAATCATCAGTCCTCTTCACCAACGCAAAATAATGCGATCACAAAATGAGATTCGCATCAAAGAAGTTAATTTCACTTTCACTTCAAAGAAAACCCGTTCCTCTTATTTCTCAGCACAAATATTAAAAAGACTTGTTTATATAATGTGTACACATAAAAACCACGTAAACGTGGGACTGAAATAAACTTAGATTGTTGTGATCTGCGCTCGCCCGTGAGGAGAACATTACTTCACCTACTAAAGATTGTAGCAAGACTATTATGTTTATAAAATTGTTAGCTTTTCGTGGAATGGAATTTTCGGTCATACACACTTCACATTTATAATACACACTAACGCGGTATGGACACATAATTTAAATATAAAAAATATTAACCTAACTTAAGCTAGAGGTAAACAGTAGAACTCGGCTCTGTGAACAGCAGAATTCGGCTCTGTAAACATCAAAACTGGGCTGCAGAAAAGCATGTTTCTAGTAAAGTAAGTAAAAAGCCATAATGAACATTATTCTGAAAGTCCAAATTGTACGCATAGCTTTGTATTAGTGATCGACGAACCGGTGGATGCAATCTGTTTGTATAGTTTGTCTAGACCATTGTTTTTCAATCTGTGGGTCGCGAAGCCTTTCTCGGGGGGTCGCCGGCAAAACGAAAAAGTCGAGGTTCTAACTACAATAAAAACATTATTTCAGTGAGAAGGACGGGCTTGTTTATTTCTGAAAAATATTTCAAATCGTGCTATTTTTGATATGCTAATAATTAAATCATTTTCTAAGTTAAGTCTATTTATCTTTTTAGTTTTAATGTCCACCATTGAAGAGAATGTCAGTTCACATAATTACAAAATGTTCTGCTGCTACTAAATAATATGTTTTGATAACTGTACATATTATGTATTACTGTAACTCTCGTGTCTCTTGTCTCTCCTAGTATTATTTGTCATTTTACTGAACTTATGTATAATTTTATATTGTTATTTTTTGTTTTTTTAATTGTACGTAACCTGTATTGAATTGCATTTTTACCTGTACGTATGTAATATGTAGATTTTTGCCTGTAACTTAACTGAGTTTTTGTAACTGGATAGTTCTCACGTAAGTTAGAACATCTGTAAAAACACAGTATAAATAAATAAATAATTATAAGGTGGCAAATGGCACTAATAATTTTAGAGCTTCCCTTTCCAGATCTGGATACTCTTCTTTTGTTTTCATCCAAAACACGTCACCACTTTGGGGCGGCCAAGTCAAAGCAAACACAGCCTTACCAACTTACCTCGTACTCACTTTCAAAGCTCTCGCGGCTTCCTTGCAGAGTGTAGGCCGTAATAATGAATATTGGTACGAAAAAAGAGAAAATAATTAACGTATTTAAATTACTAACTTTTTGTCTGTATCTATGGCCAAATGGGGTCGCCAGAATTTTTTAACCTGTCTAGACTGTGGTTAGTAATAGGATAGATCATTTTATAAACATATAATATATTTGTACACCGCCCTTGAGGTGATTTTTCACAAAAAATTATTAGAGCCACGTGGGGTAACCGTGCGCAATTTTTACATTGGGATTTTTGTATTAAAAAGCTTTAGGTATTTTACTCAATTTTTTTGTTTATTAATATGATCGATTATTTTAAGGCATCTCAAACAACCATAAAAACCTCATATGGTTCATAAATCAAACAGTTATATAAAAAAGTTTACATGCATGTCGATTGCGTACACTTACCCCGTGTGCGGGGTAAGTATACCCATACCGTAGGGTAAGTGTTCGCACCGCAAAGAGTTACCCCCCATTGCAATTATCACACTTAAATTGCCCCTTATCGTAGTCTGTGCAGTTCTCATGCCACCATGCTTTACACACAATACATTCTATCCAATCTTCTGTTGGTGGTTTTCAATATTTCTCCTTGCATCGTGGGCAAAAATAGTCCTTAGAAGCCTGTTTTTGTGCGCTCTTTAAACAGTTATGCACGCTGGAATCTCCCGCCTTACGCTTTGCGATGATTCTTTGTGGTGTGACTTTCTTGAAAAGAGGTGGTCGTCCGATTTCCATGGTTTTAAATATTGGTTTTCGGACGATTTTTGCATCTGCATCTGTCTGCTTCTTCTGAAGTTTCTTTTTATAGGGACTTGAGATAATTATTTCAGACTTGCAAGCATTTTTCAGTTTGCGTAAAACCGCCGAACTTGAACAACGTTAAACTCAATAGCTCTCGCAATACTTGTGGGAGTAGTCTGTCTTAAAGCTAAAACAGGGTTACGTTTTAGAAATCCATACACCCAATCCTTGCCAGCCGATTTTGTAATGTTGTCAAATCTGTTCTCGATCTTGTTGATTTCAGCATACTCGTAAACAATTTTTCTCATTTTCTGCATAGTCAGGCCGTAGAACATATCTGGTGTAAATATCGGACGATATCTCCCCATTGAAGTTGCTATTAATTTTAGTTTTAGGCGTTTACGCAGAGTGGCTTTACTGATCCACACAATATCTGCAGCAGCCCGCTGACTCTTCCCCTCTTTCATAAGCCTTTTTGCAGTTTCTTTTTGCTCTTGAGTGCAAACTGACCTCTCCGGGTGCTTTCTCACGCACACACGTGGCATATTTCACTGTAAAAAAATAAAAAGAGTTGAAATATTATGCTATAAAATCAATTTTATCTATCGGGGTAAGTGTTCACACTCGTCCAACTGCGAACGCTTACCCCAGCACACTTACCCCATCACACCAAAATTCAATAAACTTTAAAAATCAGATTAGTAGTTATCTTTATTAGAATTATCACTTTGCACCCGTCTAACTAACAATATTTCACTAAAAATTATCATAGACCACGTCGCTCTGACACAGCTGGTTACACAATAGCACACATCGGTAACAGAGATGAAAAATTTAAGAAAAGCACGAAAAAAAGTAATTTACCTACCAGTTTTTATTGACAAATCAGCATCCACTGTACACATGTCCTGCTTCGGCGCGATCCAGAAGGCTACTGAATTAAGGAACGCGCGGGCGCTTAACAGGCACAATCTTGTCGGAAACATCACTGCGAACACTTACACTCCGCGTACGGTTACCCCACGTGACTCTACATTCATAAGTACAAAACACAAGAAATAACAAGTAACAAACACATATTCAACAAAAATCTACAAATACAACATTTGGACAAAAAATATTACTATATTATGGTACTAAACTCTACAACAAAATCCCACTCTCATTCAAAACTCAAAAAATTCTTCCACGTGTCATCACTTCTCTCATCCGAGTAACTGCTCAATTCATTAGCCCTACTCTGGGTTGTTTCGAAGAATTTGGACAGTTCATCAAATTTCAGCGTCAATTTGCGAGTTCTGTGAATATCTTATTCAAGTTATTTTATTATATCATTAAAGTCCAGTTACTTGACAGAACTGAAATAATAACAGAACTTGAAAAAAACTTTTACAGAACTTGAAAATTAACTTTTGAAATTTGAAGAATTGTTAAAATTCTCCAAAAAAACCGTCCTAACTGTGCCTTCTGATTTTTTAATGTTATTAGTTGAAAAAAAAAATAATCATGTAAATTTTTTATTCCAAAAAAATGATAATGAAATTTTGGTCTCCGGTGACTTTTTCAATTTTTTTTTCAAAAACACTTATATTTTTATTTCGTCCACACATCAACACTGGTCACTCAGCCTAGTAACCGCACAACCCTTCACATAGACCCTAGCTGTCCAACTCCTACAGATTTTCTATGTTTTTGAAAAAAAAAATAAACATCTAAAAAATGACCGGAGACCAAAATTTCATATCAGGTATCACTGGTTAAGTAAGTCAAGAACTTCCCCTAACACGCTGTATAGATGAAATTATGTCCGTAACAGGATAGTACTACAAAAAACAGTTTTTTGTCTCGTTTATATTTGTGTATTATAGGATGATATAGTTCGTAAACAAATGAATAAATTGGTACAATGGAGCCGTTAATAACAATTTTATTACATCTTCGTAATAAAGTTTCAGTTAACACGAAGTTCCTGGTGCTCAAAACTCGGTCGCGGCAATAACCTGAATTTCTCGTGTATTTTCTAACGCGTAGCCACTTATTCGTCCATTCACAAGTATTGTTTCAAAATATCATCTTGTTTAGTATTTGGGTTAACTGCTTTCCTCAGCAACTACTCGACGACCCTATAAAATCTACTTTATAAATATAATGTAGATTTCAGTAATGTTTAAATGTATGAGATAGTATGATTATGCCGACGTGCAAATGGGTATGTTTGCTTTAGTATTGTGTATTTTTACCTGAAACCTTCCTTCAAGTAACTTGTACAATTAGTGCGACAACGAACCGTATTAAATGTGTACCTACACTATGATATTATCACTACACATATATCATATCTACCAAACATACAATGTAACTATTTTTTTCACTTTCTCGCTGTAATGTACAGAGTTTTCCAATAAGAGGGGTTATTTTGAATAGCCCGCTATTTGGGTAGATGTTATTTTTGAAGCTGTTATTTTTTGACATTTGACAAGTAAAAACTACGCGCTTAATAAATATGGAACGATACACGCTTCAACAATGCATTGAAATTATTAAAATTTACTTGAGTGAATCAAATGCAAATCATCTTCAGTGATGAGGCCCATTTCCACCTCGGTGGCTTCGTCAACAAGCAAAATTGTCGCATCTGGGGCTGGGAAAACCCAAAGTTATTGTTGAAAAGCCTCTTTATCCTCAACGTGTGACTGTTTGGTGCGGTTTATAGTCCGACGGAGTCATTGGACCTTACTTTTTTGAAAATGAAGCTGGAGCAACAGTTACAGTGAATGGATCGCTATTGAGAGATGATTAATGATTTTTTATGGCCGGAATTGGATGGTATTGATCTGGACAACGTTTACTTTTAACAAGACGGCGCTACGTGCCAAACAAGTAACGAAACCATTGATATTTTACGATTGAATATCAAAATAACACCTCTTATTGGAAAACCCTGTACTTGGTACAACACGTATTACTTATCATATTATTAATTATTTATAAATAACTAAAATAATGTACTGTGCACTCCTCTTCCAAACACAAGGATCGCTTCTATGGAAGAGTAGTATTCAAATCTCTTATATTTAAATATGATTTTATATGTAATTACTTCTTTTCTTTAATAAAAAAAAATATTATAAAAATACCAATCAATCGCATATCATCACAAATTGGCGCGGCCGGTAGATAGAGTTACACAACAGATTTAAGAAATTTATCATTAAAAAATTACAAAGAAATAAATAACGTCATACAACAAAAATATGTAAAACAAAAACAACAACAAGAGGAAATAATGTTTGGGTCAAATTAAGTCAAGTGAAAATAAAAGATTCGAGAAATTACAAATTGACGCAGAAAGTACACAACAGGCAGGGGTGAAAAAAATTACAAATAAATGACAAAGAATAAATAACAACAGAATAAGCTCTACAACAAAACCTAATAATTTATTTTTACTCGTGAGATATTTTCAATTTGTATTTATATTTCAGGCGACTAATTATTGCTTATGATTATTTGTTATCCTTTGTGCTATGCATAAAACCTTGTCTTATAAACATTAGTTTATCGTTAAAAATAATATTAATATTGGCTTTACCTCACCATAAAGAGACACCACATCTCTTGTGTTTAGTAAGGGAATTCCAGCTCGAATAATAAATTCATTTAACTAATAAAATATACTAAATACCTACAATCAAATAATAACAAATTCGTTTTTTACTGATAATTGATTAGGAAACCTGTCAATTCATTCCTTAAATGTCTGCAGTCCTGTTTTAACAAGAATACTTATAATTTGACAAGATTTTTAATTTATTTATTTATTTATTTGCAAAAACAGTACAAAAACCAATACATTGCAAAAGCGGTAAACAAATTATTGAAGAAAATTTTATACATAAGTATACAGTTAAAACATATGCAAAAGCGGTAAACAAAATATGGAAAAAAAATTATACATAAGTATACAGTTACAACAAATACAATATTTCGCGCTTAAAGTCGTTGTAGGACATATGGAAAATATCCAAGTTAGCTGGAAGGGAGTTAATTAACCTAGTGAGTCTTCCCAGGGGCATCACCATTGGTAAGTTAGTTCTGGACCTGGGAAGAATTAAAAGCCTGTGTTGGCGGCCTCTCGTGAAATTATCCGGGACATAAAGTCCTATTTTTGACAGAATGTCTGGAATTGATAGTAAACCATTCAGAAGCTTGTAAGCCATCAACAATAATGCGACGTCCCGTCTGGAACTAAGGCTGCAGATACTCAGCATTCCCGAGATAAATGCTGTTGGAAACAGCCATGGGTAAAAACCAAACTCTCTCATATAGAGGTATCGTAAAAATTTCTTTTGTATTTTCTCGACCATTAGTACATAGACAGTGTCCTCTGGCCCCCATACCTGAGATCCACTCTCGAGAATGCTACGCACTAAGCTAAAGTAAAGCAGCCTAATGACTGCAAGGTTTGTCAGTTCCTTTGAATTGTGTATGACAAAACCTAACATTCTTGTAAAATAAATTAGCAATATTTTATATCAGTAAGTTTTTCTCTGTAGAAATTCCTTCCCTGTTTCAATGGAAACCAATGTTGCCACTGACTTAATACCTTTGGTTCTAGCCCATTTAGCACGCGCTCTGTCTCTCTTAGGTACGCTTGCCTAACGTCGTATTCTCCATCCAATTTGAATTTCATAACGATGGTCAAACACGGTTCTGTAATTGAAATTTAAGGCCGTATTGCCCAAACTTTTGGAACACTAAACAAACCGCATCGTATTTCTTGTATTTTTCTCATATACTAATATACTAATATAATCAATGTTTTGTTATTTTCCTTTTTTTGTAAAAAATAGAGTTAAGGCGTTACATTAGTTACACACTAGTTACACACTACGTTGTGTAATATTTTAAATTGAGCCGCTATCAAGTCAACCCTTACTTAGATGGCGATAAGGTTTAAATTCCCGCTTAACACCATCCGCCTTTTTTGATTTATGCAAGAAAAAAACATGGCCAAAAAGTGCCTTTTATTTTATTTTGTGGATGTTCAAGCATAAATATTTAATTTTTTCCGATCATTTTATAAATAATTTAATTTGCCACATTATACAAAGACTTGTATAAAAAATACTCGATTATTTCAAAGGCCAAGATGTATTCCATTCGCAGTATTTAATTAAAGCATCTGAAACATTTCTAGGCGACCAAATTTTCAAACCAAAAACACATGATTTTGCATTACTACGTATGGCATCGCCTTAATGATATCCTCAATGAGATCTCACGTGCTGAGGATTTCATTAAAATATTATTAAAATTTAATAGTAAAAATAATATAAAAATCATTATAAATATATTTAATATCGTTTTTTTCTGAAATAATCTTTAAATAGTATAAAAAGTCACTATTCGTGTCCGTCTGTTTGTGCGCTTAGTTCTTCCAAACTACGAAACGGATTTTGATAGGGTTTTCACTATCATTTAGAAAATTTCTTCCGAAAGGTTTATATGTATAATACATGCTTATTTTATTTATGGAAAGTGGAGAAAAGTCGATGTTTTGTAATCAAGTTAAAAAAATTACATTTTCGAACGCTTACATTGTTAACGCTGGCTAAACCTTATAAGATACCTTAAAATAATGTACTACGGATTTGTACATCTTAAAAAGGTCCACAGAAAACTTCACGGTGGTATATGTCTATCTATAGGATAACCCCCAGCAACGCCGGTACACGTCAGATAGTTATAAATATATTTCATGGTGTTTTTTAGTGCAGTTGAGTGGATTCGGTTTCAGTCTGTAATTGGTGTCACTCACAGACATAGGAATTAATAGACGAGAAGATAATGGCGAGGGGTAAAATCAACTGTTGAAGAACGAAGGGAGTGAAGCTGACTGTGATTCGTCAATAAATCAATCTGACAGTAAATAGGCATCTCGCATTATAATATCACCATTTACTTCTTAAAAGTAAAATCTGCTTTTGAATGAATAGACATTTTTACATGGGAGCGCAAATTACTCGCCACGTTATGAACAAATTTGCGAAGTCCAAATTCGGCAAAAAAATTCGGTTCTATTTTCAGAGTCGAATATTTCGTTTAAGTATTTAGTTAAGACACTTTTAAAAATGTTCATAATTTACTTCCCAGCAACCAACCAGCTTTGTGTTTCGCGTCCAGACGTTTCTCGATGTGATAGTAACAACTGATTCATATTATACGATGTGAATATGCTTAAAATAAAGTAAAATAATGCTTATATATGGAATGAAATACGACAATTGGGTTTATTCTCTTTTTCACATCTATTTTTACAAGTTTTCATAGTACAAGTCAACATTTTGCCGTGTTATTTCGTAAAATGAACCGATGATGCCTCGACCATAGTTCGCACAAGAATGATGACGTCACGTTTTCAAATTTCACTTGAGGCCACACGCGAGCACAGCCGGCTCCAATGGAACCGGTATGGGGAGTGGGGATAATACGCTTTTAATCACTTAGGGCAGGTCTACTAATATTCATATGTCTATGGTGTCAGTATATTTTCTATTTCTGATCTCCCTATGTTTTGTATTCAGCTTTTTATGCGAGATTTTTTCCAATTTTTGCTGGCTTTCACCCTTCTAGGCCTGAGATTTAAATGTTATAATATTGTTGTCAGTTTTGAATGAGAGTGGGATTTTGTTGTAGAGTTTAGTACCATAGTACAGGAAGCCTTTTTGCTCAAACTGTTGCTTGTTGGATAAGTTTCTGACGCTGAGATCTACTTTTTCTAATATAATGTGTTAGATGTTATTTCTTGTGTTTTTTGGTATTTGTGAATATGAATTAGTATTGTTTTAGAATAGAGTTGTTTAATTGACATAATTGGTGAAGATTTCTTCAGTGCTAGTTCTTACTTTCAGAATAACTTTCAATATAGCTTTTAATTTGTGATTATAGGATTTTGACTCAGTGCCCATAAAGGATTTCATAGTCCGCATTTGGGAATCTTTTGCGGTATTCGCAAATAAAACGTCACAATAACAAAAGACATTGAATTGTAGATTTTTGAAAACCAAGAAACGATAAAAATTGTAATTTTTCCGCGCTGTTTTCAAGTCACCAGTAAAGAATTTTGGAATCGCATCGATATCCCGCGTTTTTGGCGGGTCGGTGAGTTCTATACTTAGTCCAGACTCTGGCTATTTCGAGAGTAGAGATTACATCTTCCTCATCTTCTCCCGTATTCCCCATCTTCTCCCATCTCCCCCATCTTACCTTCATATGCTTCCTTGTCTATTCCCGTCCCCTTCCCCTCCCGTCAGAACAACTTGCCTAGAAAGAATCCGAGATGCACATAATATTATTAAAACGGACTTAACCTATTGTAACTAACTAACTAATCATCTCGCCGTTCCATAGAAAGAGCGATTTTACTGCCACACAACTCTCTTTCTTTCACACGCTCCTATTTATTGTTATTAATGACTATTTAAGGTACGTTTATCACGTGTTGCATTATTAAGAATAAGTATAGTACGTATTAAAATAGGAGTTATTTTTATGCACAGTCCTCCTAACCAGGAATTCATGTTCCGAGGATGTTTTGTTGGTGTTGTAGATACATGTTTTTTCATTTTCATTTTAATTTTTTTTACTTAGCCATATATTGTGTGATCATCTTCATGTTTCCTTAGCCATAGTTTAATGTTGTTTTTTATTGCTTTTCTCCATTAAAATCCCGTCTTTTTTCCTAATCTTCGTCTTAATTAGATATATTTTTATGCTTTTTTTATTTATCTCCATGGTTATCTTACCTTAATTTACTTAACCGCATTTTGATGTTGTTTTTTTCCATTCTTTTCTCCATGGTAATCCTGCCTTCATAATTTTTATAATTTCTTAACTTTCGTGTTTACTTAACCAGATTTTGATGTTGTTTTTTAGATTTTTTTCTCCATGGTAATCTTGCCTTCATACTTTTTATAATTTCCTAACTTTCATGTTCACTTAACCACATTCTGATGTTGTTTTTTTAGATTGTTTTCTCCATTGTAATCCTGCCTTCATATTTTTTTAAATTTTCATAAGCTGTCAATAATACCGACCAACAACGATCTGATGTCATTTTTCTTTTTAAAATCACAAATTCCCCTATTGACCGTCCTGCCGTTAACGTCACTAATTCCCTTGTTGACATTATAGGCATTGATTTCATTTCATGTTCCTAATAGAATCACCTGAACTAAAACTATCTTTTACTGCAGCAACAATCTATTCGTTTTTAAACTCCCTTGTACCAGGCATACGAGTATACAGCTTAGGTAACCAATTTGCAGAAGTAACGGAGATCGTCAAAAGGCATTTGAAAACAGATATTAGTTTACATTATGTTTGCACTGTATAATTGTCCTGTAATCACAATTTTGTAAAATATGTTTTATTCTGTATTCAAACTTACCTACTTTTACCGCAAATAAATAAATAAATTTCCTAATCTTCGTGTGTACTTACCCATATTAAGGTGTTGATTATTAAAATCGTTTAAATCTTAGTGCCTTTTTTGTGCTTATCGTGTCTTCGTAGTGTTTATGATTTCCTCATTTTCATGGATACTATATTTTAAACTTGTTTAACTCTATGGTAATTTAATTTGGAAGGGTTTTATATAATTTTGTAGAATGGAGTGGGTCTTGAAGAAAGCCATGTCGTAGAAGGGAGGAAACAAAAATGCTGGCAGATTGATTCACAGTCGAGCTGTTGACGAACAAGTCGTAGAAACTACCCTTCTCATGTGACAAATTTTTGGCGTGTTTCTTGAATATGCACCGGTGTCGAAGGGATCAATAAAGCTAGTTCTTCGAAGCACATCCAATTTAATACCACTATAAAACGACAGCATAAATAACCTGACGCCTATGCTATTAAGGCCCGTTAGTAAGCGTCCAAACATGGTTTGAAAGGGAGATATGTAAATACGAAGGTTAGAGGGAGCGCGCTAATATTAAAAAAACGATAATAATTAAGCAAAAATGGTGAAAATATCTACTAAAACACGACGTTTGAAATAAATCAAAAATCACTCGACAAGAGCTTTAGTTGCATTTAAAGATACACTGTGAATTTCTTCATGCCTATAATATATCAAATAACACAATAAAAAATGTTTTTAATAATTTTTGGAGCTTACTTTGCGATTTTTTTCTATCGAGGGAAATTCATATAATTAACATTGTGGCATAACAAATGTACAGATATTATCTTCAAAAATAAAATTTATTTTTATGGAACTTAAAAACTTAAAGAGTTAAAAAAAAACATAAAAATTGGGAATGTGGTGGCTTAAGTTAGAGGAATCTAGAAAACCGATCGTTTATTTCTGAACATAGCCAAGGGTTTATTTCAAGTTTTTTCTTGCTCCAGACCAGAGTCAAAACTGGAACAAATTGGATTCAAGTTTAGACTTAGAAGAAATTAAATTATGTCTTGATAGAAAAGAGAACATTCTTTTTAGAAAAAAGAGAAGGGCAGCCGATAAAATCGTTATCTAAAGTTCCCACTTCTAGACCACGGGAAGTACAATCCGAGAAGTCAAGCACGTGAATGTTGAAGCGATTTATTTTGAGACGTTCAATTAATGGTAGATACTAACTTACACGACTTACTACGCGTGATTATGAACAAGCGCACACAAGCATAAGATAGTTGTAAGGTTGTGGGTTGTAAGAAATAGGTCATGTGTCAAAAGCAAGTATTAATAGCATCAATTAGTTATAATTTATCTGTCAGATATCAAACTTATAAATGAGCAAAACGAGGTTGATAGATGGGTTAGCAGCATTGATGTATATTTAGTCAATGGTTAGCGGTTATGATTCTGCCTTGTGTTGGCGAAGTAACGTCAAATTGTCATCACTTCGATTGAAATTGATCAAACCTTTTCCATACGGCGTTATGACGGCCTCCGTGGTTGAATGGTTACGATTCTTGGCTACGAATCCGGATTACGGTCACGGGTTAAAATTTTGGCGTGTGCGATTAAATTTCATTTGATTAAATTATGTAATTTCCATTGAGTTATATATAAATAGAGTCTACATTCCTAGCAATATCAGTGTGAAATATTGTTCCCGTGCGGGAAGTAGGAAGAGGCTGTGGCGGCTGTGGCGGCTGTCGATGTCGCCCGAATCTTTCCGACCGCGAACGAACTCAACGAACGAGTCGAAGATGACCGATGGCCGCTCGCCGCCGAGCAAATGTCAATTTACAAGACTTCTGATTATGGAAAAACCCTACTAACCGATCAAAGGTTATACCATTGCTTTCCCTATATTTTCCAGTAGGACTTTTTTTATATTAACTCCACACAGGAGGCCCTGAAGAAAATAATTTCCCTCAGGGCCTATGTCATCTTTGGGGATGTTGTGTGGAATGTCTTTTTGTGGAGAGGAAGGAGTGAACATGGGTCTTGAAGAGTCCCAAGTTGTAGGAGGGAGGAAACACAGAGGCCGGCAGTTCGTTCCACAGCCGAGCTGTTGAACTTAAGAACGAATCGTAGAAGCGACCCGTTCTCATGTGACAAATGACAAGCGTGTACATGTTGGGCACGCGTTTGGCGTGTATCCCGACTACGCACCGGTACCGAAGGGATCAATGACGCTAGTTCCTCAGAGCATCTTCGATTGTAATACCGATAGAACAAGGACAGCATACCTACCTGACGCCTGTGCTCTAAAGATTGCAGTCCGTTTGTTAAGATTGGGGAATCTATCAAACCGTACTTCCCTAAACAGGCTGCATATGTGAGTGTGTCATATTTTTTTATTCGGCCGTATGTCCTCATCGTATGTTCCTTGGAGGCATGGTATTATTGCTATAAAAAAATATTTGCACTGTGGATTTCCACCCCCATCGCCTGCAGATATAAGTATATCGACGTTTGTTATATATACGGTATATACTCTCTACGTACTTACTTTATCAACTGGACCCTTAGTTTGTTATTATAATTTAATTTTTAAGTAAAAACCTATCATTAGATATTATTTGTATTTTTTATAAGTTGATTATTTAAGAATGTAAAAAATCTGTTGGTTTTCCTAAATAAACAAAACAAAATAAAAATATAAATGCGGACGTTCAGAAGAAATACTTTTTTAGGGGATCAACTGTCGGGGGGATCAACTAGCAAAGGGATCAACTGGCAAAGGTATCAACTGACAAAGGGATCAACTGGAAAAGGGATCAAATGGCAAAGGGATCAACTGACAAAGGGATCAACTGTCCAAGGATTTTTTTTATTTCTCTAATTTTTTAACGTAAAGAAAATAAAGAATTTATTATATACCCATATCATCTAATAAAATGTATGAAAGAAAATCAAGGCGCACAACTCACGCAGCTAGGAGGAGCTAGTGTAGCATGTTGCCATCAGAATGTATAGGAAATGTCAGAAATATTACAAATAAAGGGTTTTCCAATAAGAGGTGTTATTTTGATATTCAATCGTAAAAGATCAATGGTTTCGTTGCTTTTGTGGCACGTAGCGCCGTTTTGTTGAAAGTTAACGTTGTCCAGATCAATACCATCCAATTCCGGCCATAAATAAATCATTAATCATCTCTCGATAGCGCAATCCATTCACCGTAACTGTTGCTCCAGCCTCATTTTCAAAAAGTAAGGTCTAATGACTCCGCCAGACCATAAACCGCACCAAACAGTCACACGTTGAGGGTAGAGAGGTTTTCAACAATAACTCTTGGGTTTTCCGAGCCCCAGATGCGACAATTTTGCTTGTTGACGAAGCCACCGAGGTGGAAATGGGCCTCATCACTCAAAATGATTTGCATTTGACTCACAAAGTGAAATTCAATAATTTCAATGCGTTATTGAAGCGTGTATCGTTCCATTTTTATTAATGGCGTAGTTTTTACTTGTCAAATGATAAAAAATGACAGCTTCAAAATTAACATCTACTGAAATAGCGGGCTATTCAAAATAACACCTCTTATTGGAAAACCCTGTACTTGACGATATTGAGAATATCTCAGTTGATTATAATTCGAAATGAAAACTGAGTTAATAAAACACCGTTCTGGCCGAATTACCGTGAGGATTATTTGTCTTCGGCCTTGAGTCGGCCTGAAATAAGACGGGGGACTATTAGAGAGTCACTAACAGAATTAAATCATGCTAAAATCATTACCTATATACGAATATCTAAACATATAAAAATTCTTCATATGTTTGTGCTCGAAAAACTCGAAAAGTAGTGGGCCGATATCGCTGAAAATTTCAAGGTATGTTCTTATTAATGCCAGAAGTATTTAGAGATTTGAATTTTGAGGTTTGAATGGTAGGAGAAGTCGGGGACGCTCGAGGAATACTTGACGCAATATCTCTGCACCTGAATAAGATACGGAGTGGAATTAAAGTCGAAGTATTGTAGATTTTTAACAGTAACATTGTGGTATACAGTGGTGAATGGTGTAATGAGTCGGGGACGCCTGAGAAAGACATTAATATTAGCGAAGTATTGCCGGTCTACTAGTATCTTATGTTAATACCATGCATGTTGTACATTATAGTGATAATTATTAATACTGCAGGCGTGAAACTTATTTATTTAGTTTATCATTTTCGGGAAATCGACAGTTTACATTTAATCAGTTTGTACAAAAGTATTATACAGGGTGTATCGGTACGTACCCGACAAACTTTACCAAGCTATTCCTTAGCATATTTGGAGTAAAAAATCTTATGTGCACTTTGCTGTCCGGTAACGTTTTTTTTTTAATAAAAAATTTATTATTCATATTTTCACCATATGTCACCACTGTTTTATCCTTTGTCAAAGTTTAAAAACCCATCGTGCAATATTTTATTCGAATTCCGTTGAATAATGTGCGTGAGTACCTATATTGGCGCGCTTTTACAATCACAACGAAATGGCACGGCACCATTCATCTCATTTTTAACTATTATTATTTAGTGTGTGCGAAAGAGCGAAGACGCTTTTCGACATACTTGCTTATAACAGCTGTTGAACACGAAAAGCAATGCCAATGACAGTGATGGAGTGTGGAAATTTTTAATTTATTTGTTTTTAATTGAAAAAAAAATGCTACCGGACAGCAAAGTGCCCATAACATTTTTTACTCCAAATTTGCTAAGGAATAGCTGGTTAAAGTTTGTCGGGTTAGTGCCGATACACCCTGTATAGTAAAATAAAACCAATTATGGATTTCCTCCTTGTGACTTTAACTGAGACAGCATAATATGGAATGAGTAAATTTAATTTAAATTTGTGATAAAGGAATATGAATTACAAAATTTATACAAAACAAAAGATTATATAAAACGAAAAATAGAGACATAAACATTATTCACAAGCCATCAGAGAAATATTATTTTATGGACCTCTCGTATTTGGTAAGTTCGCAACTGAAAATATCAACCTTGGATAATACGCTATTGTAATTATTGCATAGTCTGTTCAGGACAGAATTCTGCTTAGAGTTCGTTTTGCTTATCTCACTAATCACATACAGACAACAATTACAGATGCATTATGGTAATACACTACAATCTACCTCGCCTTCTTTGGTTACCAATAAAAATGTCAACAAACTTATTTTAACCAGTGATTCCTGTCATTATTTGGTGTAAAAAATGGTTCCATGATAACTCAACACAATGACAATTCAACACACTTTTAAAAAGTGATATGAAGTCAATGTCAGTCAACAATGAAAAAATAAATTAACCTGACCTAACCTAACCTACTTAACCCAGTTAATAAAGTTTTTGTTTCATCACTTTCCATGACTTTATATAAATTTTTAAAGATGTGATGAATTATCATTTCGATGATTTACCCGAATATTTAGTACGGATAAATAAAAAGGAAGACTAATATATAAATAAAATATTAGTCGTCCCTAATATTTTTAAAAAGAGACATAATACACTGTTGCTGTTTCAGAGTGCCAAAATTTTACCTGTTAAGGCTATTCTATGGCGAAAAATCATAATTCAGTATATATTTACTTCGCAGCATAAAGAAAAATTAGAACATAAATACAGTACTAGATTCACGCGCAATGACGGGTTAATAGTTCCGAAATTTAATAATAAATACGGACAGAGAACTTTTGAATACAACATACCGAAGATATTTAATTTATTACCTGACACTATAAAGCAATGTAAATCTATCAATAAGGTTAAATATATGGTGAAAAATTGGCTATCGGAAAAAAAATATTTACTTTAATATGTATGAAAAATTGTATGAAAAAATTGTTGATTCTGTAGATATAAGATGTAAATTATAACTTATAAAAATGTATATGTAACTAAACTTTAAGCAACTGTTGACAAGCCAATTCAATTGGCTTAGCAGGACTTGTTTGTTGATATGTATTAACTCTTTATTAATTAAAAAAAAAAAAAAAAAAAAAAAAATGAGGGGAACGTGATGGACACAGAAAGAGATGTAAGTAAAATATATGACGCGGAAGTAAGAGGCAGAAGAAGTTGGGAACGCCTGGGGAAGACATGGCACGAACAAGTGATAAAAATACTTTAAAAAACTTTTTCACCTTTAAAATCCACAAAGTTGTCAGCTAGATACTTTGACTTCACAACCTCAAAACTCTACTACTAACCAAGCATTTTTTAATATATGAATCTCAAGAATCCAAACTGCTCCCAATCATCCGGAGCCAGTGAGACTATGACATACCCAATCAGATTATATTGTGAGGCTGAAGGTTGTGGGAAGAAAATTGAAAGTACTTAATCCATGCAATAATTTAACTGCAAGGAAACTGAAAATAAATAGCTTTGTCGCGTCGGCGCAATGAATTAGACTTGGCAAGATTATAAACAGTCTCCCACTCTAGCAACTAAGATTCAATTGAACATCTAGGTAAGTCATTAACTGCAAATACCGCACAAGAGTCCCAACTGCTACCAACCGGCTGGAGCCAGTGAGACTATAGCTTCCCCAATTGGGGTATGGGTGAGGCTGAAGGTAGTGGAGAGGGGAAGGAGTTAGGGAAGAGTAAGGTGGGGGAGCACGTTACTATTCAGACCTGGTCACCAAACATGGCTATAGCATGTTTCAATTCTGAATGGTGATCTTACACCAGGGTGATACTGTTTTTAATGAGCAAAATCATTGTGATTTAACATTTTAAATAAATGAAACGAAAATACTTAGTTTTAAATCACTTTATTGATATATTTTATTGTCTACCAGCTTCGGTACCTCCGTACCATCTTTAGGATTGTTATAAAAAATATGTTTTCTTGATTCTCCTTCGGTTGGTTTCTTGGGATAAGGTCCTGTAAGACCTTGGCACTTTTGTAGATGTAAGGTTTCGGAGCTATTTCCATGTCTACTGCAACGTTTTCCACAGCTTTACTATAAGTTTTATAACAGTCCTGATGATTAAACGCTGACCTTCGGCTTTCTAGTCGGGTACCTTACCCCTCGACCATGGAGGCAGTCAATGAATTACCCGACCAATTGTTTTAAATAAACCTTGAAGAAGAGAACCGTCACGAAGCATGTCGGTTATTTTCAAACAATAAAAGTGTCTAAAACTAAGTATTGATTATTTTAAATTTAAACATAATCTCATGGTTTCCGACGTCTCAATTTGTGAACATTTTACGACCCGACGCGTCTTCGTTTGTCTTTGATAATTTAAATTGCCGAACTTTAGTCAGGTGTTATTTTCGCTAAATGATGTCTACGAAAATAAAATTCTTCGTTTTAAAAAATTCAATTTAATAACATTCATTTTGATGTGATTCTTGAATAATATTGGTGATTTCATCTGGAGTCGAATAAATCCTATATGATTTAAGATTTTCACGGCCAAAAGTATTTGTTATTTGTTTTGGGGTGTTATGCCGTGTTGCGCTAACTCTTTCTTTAGCCAACGTTTCGGACAGCATTGCAGTGTCCATCAACAGGGCAGATGTGTTATTTAAGGTTTTTTTTTTTTTGATTTTCTAGATTCTTATATTCCATGAAGTGGTGAATCATTTAAATTTACAGAATTTAAAGTTAATGTTCTTTATACAAATAGAACGGCGTCATATGCGCCTCGCAATTTTTACCTCATATGGGTGTTTCAAATATTGCCTGGCTTTTATAGACTTAGAGGGCTTGTATTTTCTCGGTAGGGAAAAATTTTGTTACCTAAAAACCCTACTAAAATTGCATGTATTTTCCAGCATCAGCATCACCAGCGACCAACGGCGGCCATATAATACATACGTGTCTGTTGTGTTGTGTTGGGATCGGGGGGGGGGAATTCGGCTGCGTCCTTTTGTGGGAATCCTTCCGCATTTGCCTATTGGAGTAAGGGAAACCGCAGAAAACCATACCCAGGAAGGAGTGGCCGATAGTCAACTTGAAACGTATGCGGCCTTCAGTAACATCGGTATATGATGTCCTGCATTTCTGAGGTGTGTGTGTGTCTGTTTTTATGTTAATATAATATATACTTATGGGGAGATAGAGAATAAACATACATATACATACACATTATAAAGTATTATATAAATATATAAATAGATATATAATCATTATATATTTAGGAAGGAAGTCGGGAGTTTAGGAAATACCTACTGCTCGCTGCTTATTCTTCCGCGTCTGAGTCTGGTTCGGACCATATGTGGTCATGGTCCATGAGGATGTGTTTTGGTAGTCTGTGTGAGTATCTGAATGTCAAGTCGCTCGGGGCATTGTATTGTCCTATGTCTCGTATGAGTGGGTTTTTACTGTGTCTGAGTGATTTGTAAAAGCGTTCAGTCAGTCTGTGTGTGAATCCGTATAAAGTTGGAATTTGTTCTCGTTCGTGTAATCTCTTCAGGTTTGTTGAGTCTCGTGTTGTATGTGATTTTAATGCAGAGATTTTGAAGTGTCTGTAGTTTCGTGTGGTCTGAGTGTGAGATACTGCTCCATACGGGAATCGCATAAGACAGTACCGGGCGAATGAGCGAGTAGTAGATGAGGAGTTTGGTTTTGGGAAGTAGCGGACTCCGTCTGTTGAAAATTGGCTTCATCATGCCGATCGCTTGTCGCGTGCGCGTGTGCATCTTGGCTTGGTGAGATTTCCACTTGAGGCGCGAGTCCGTGATCAGGCCCAGAGGTCTAATGTATTATTAATTACATACATACATTTTAACATCTGACAGTATTATTACGCCAGCGTCTGGACGGTTTCGGCCCTCTGATTGGTCGAATTCAAATTTTATGTTTTGGGTAAATTGAGTATAAATCCTTCGTGCAAAATATCACGCATTCTAGGGTTCCTTGTAAATGTCAACCCCTCCTTTACCGGCCGCTGGAGTAGTTTCCCTATTGGCCGACAGAGAGCACCTCTGGCGGCATAATAGCGAATAATTTCATTTGAAATAATCCATAACAAATACGTACAATTTCATCTATTCAAACCACCAAACTACCGTTTTAATACGCATTTAAAAAGAAAACAAACATTTGATTCAACTTAATGACAATAAACAACTACTCTTTGAATTTACGATTTTTAAAAATATTGATATTTAATATTATTTACATAAATAATAATTTCGCACCATTTTGACAGAACACCGATATGAAGTTCGCGCATACTACGCGTTTGTTTGTAGGAAGTATAGGCCCTTCCATTCCAATAAAAACATGAAACACAATCGGAAGCTAGAAACGCTTCGATGATTGTAAAATTAGCCAACAAATCTCTAATCTGACACGTACTTATATGTGTAGTAAAATGTACATGTACTTCTATGTACAATAAAATGATAGGTTAGGTTAGGTTAGATTGGGTTATAATAGGCTAACTGTTGTTAGTATCACTTAAACTGGGCGAAGTCCAACTAAGCCGAGCAAAAACCCGCAGGGCCTAGCAGCAAAAACCCGCCGAGCGGGTTTTTAACTGCTAGTTTTTATTAATATGGCTTCTACAATCCAGCTTGAATCTATTAATTGGTGTAGAATTTATGTTTTCATATTGTGTTCATTTGTGTAAGCTATTTTGTGTCTTGGATTTGTCCTTTTTGGTAGCCTTATTTTTTTGCACGTTCTTGAATTATGTTTGTGAACATCCTTGTTGTACATAATTTTCTTTTGAAAAGTATTTTGGTAATAGGTTATTTATTATTTTACGTATAAATATCATCGTATTTCAAGGACAGCATCAGATTCAATGTTAACCAAATTAGTTAGTTTTCAAAATCTATTTCGCCTGAGTATTAATCTCATTGCTCTATATTGAAGAATTTGCGACTTGTTTTCTTCTCTGTCATTACATAAGGTGATTGTACATTGTCTGGATTTTTTTCACGAATTCTTCCCTTATTTCTCATGGAAATAAGAAATAAGGGAAGGGCAAATCTTATTTCCAATCTTCTTATGCGTTTACTCAGCATACTTGTTAGACGTTGGTTTGGAATCTAAGATAACTGGTAAACATTTCATATCAGTAACATTTTATATATTTTTTTGTATTTTTAACGTATCCTTTATCCCTAAATACAGGGTTTTCCAATAAGAGGTGTTATTTTGATATTCAATCGTAAAAGATCAATGGTTTCGTTGCTTGTGTGGCACGTAGCGCCGTCTTGTTGAAAGTAAACGTTGTCCAGATTAATACCATCCAATTCCGGCCATAAAAAATCATTAATCATATCTCGATAGCGCAATCCATTCCCCGTAACTGTTGCTCCAGCCTCATTTTCGCAAAGTAAGGTCCAATGACTCCGCCGGACCATAAACCGCATCAAACAGTCACACGTTGAGGATAAAGAGGTTTGTCAACAGTAACTTTTGAGTTTTCCGAGCCCCAGATGCGACAATTTTGCTTGTTGACGAAGCCACCGAGATTTAAATGGGCCTCATCACTCAAGATGATTTGCATTTGATTCACTCAAGTGAATTTTAATAATTTCAATGCGTTGTTGAAGCGTGTATCGTTCCATTTTTATCAATGGCGTAGTTTCTACTTGTCAAATGTAAGAAAAAGACAGCTTCAAAAGTAACGTCTACCGAAATAGCGGGCTATTCAAAATAACACCTCTTATTGGAAAACCCTGTAGTATAAAATAATGTCGCTATCCACGTATGTCTGTTTGTGCGCTTAGTTCTTCTAAACTACGGAACGGATTTTGAAGAACTTCAATATCATTTAGAAAATTTCTTACGGAAGTTTTATATTTATAATACGTGCATATTATACTTATAGAAAATATAGAAAAGTCATATTTTGTAATCAAGTCGTAAAAATAATATTTTCTGGCACTTACATTGCTAACGCTGGCTAAACCTTATGAGATAAATCAAAATAATGTACTACGGAATTGTATATCTTAAAAAGGCCTACAGAAAAGTGTCAAGTAGTATATGTCTATCTCCTAAGGATAACCCCTAGCAACGCCGGGTACTCGTCAGTGTTATAAAATAAACTAGCTTGAATTTTCTTTTCCTTCAATAAATGTAATATCCATGTATTATATGTATATATATAAAACGTTCGGAAGAAATTCTCTAAATGATAGTGAAAACCCTATCAAAATCCGTTACGTAGTTTCGAAGAACTAAGCGCACAAACAGACAGACGCGAATGGTGACTTTGATTTATACTATTTAGAGATACCAATGTATTGTCACGATTACGAATTTACTAAAATTTTATCAGGAAACGGCCTGAATTCTCGTTTTTAATTCATTGTGATCTGGGATATTCCGAGATGTTTCCGAACATTCCAGACTATTCCCGAACATTCCACAACATCCCAGAATGTTCTGAGATGTTCTAGAATGTTGTAGAATGCTCTCGAATGTTCTGGACTTTTCTAGAAACTTCCAGCCCTAATATCTTCAAAAGCAAGCCCTTCAGGTAAAAACGGGAACCTTCTTCGTGGATAAGGGATATAGGACTACAACACCATAACTCCCTTCATCGTACCGGAACTTTGTTTAATTCAGGGTTTTCCAATAAGAGGTGTTATTTTGAATAGCTTGCTATTTCGGTAGATGTTACTTTTGAAGCTCATTTTTTGACATTTGACAAGTAGAAACTACGCCATTAATAAAAATGGAACGATACACGCTTCAACAACGCATTGAAATTATTAAAATTCACTTGAGTGAATTAAATGCAAATCATCTTGAGTGATGAGGCCAATTTCCACCTCGATGGCTTCGTCAACAAGCAAAATTGTCGCATCTGGGGCTCGGAAAACCCAAGAGTTATAGTTGAAAAGCCTCTCTTTCCTCAACGTGTGACTGTTTGGTGCGGTTTATGGTCCGCCGGAGTCATTGGATCTTACTTTTTCGAAAATGAGGCTGGAGCAACAGTTACGGTGAATGGATTGCGCTATCGAGAGATGATTAATGATTTTTTATGGCCGGAATTGGATGATATTGATCTGGACAACGTTTACTTTCAACAAGACGGCGCTACCTGCCACACAAGCAACGGAACTATTGATCTTTTACGATTGAATGTCAAAATAACACCTCTTATTGGATAACCCTGTATATACCTATATCGGAAATATATATTATTATATAGCTATATATCGGATATTGCGATAAATCAATACTATGGCTATCCCTTCAAAACCGTGGCTTTAACAATTCCTTATTTCGAGTGAGAATTGGACAAATTTTCCGTTCCTTCTCACTTATTTTAAATTTTACGTGATTGTACTTGCTATGGTCTAGAAATTGGATCTTTAGACCGCATATTTTTGAATACTTCTCTTTGAATATCACTTTTGTTTTTCGGCTATTTAATGGAAATCTTGGAAGCGGAAATTAACCCACTTCCCGACATCCGATCGAGCTGAGAATCGACAGATAGACTCGTTGTCGATTAAGGTTAGGTTAGGTTAAAATTAAATTTCAATTTTTATGAAGACGTGTTCCGACGGCCTCTCTTGAAAATATGTAACGTGAGCCATTTAAATTTTTTTTTGTTCTATCCTAGAAGCGATAGAATATTTTTCTGGGTAATAAAAACCTTTCATTCTAATACAAACTGGAATAAAAGAAATGTGTCACCAACTTTATGATGACAATGCATTCTTTCAACTTTTTGTGGCAATCACATACACATACGCATTTCTCTGAAATCGGTTGACATTACAGTAGTTAATTTAGAAAATCAATGTCGGTCCTATCCGATCGGCATTTGGCGAGGTTGGTAGAGATTTTAACTCCAGTTACTGAGTAGGAAGGTTCAATCTCCAGACAAACCAAAAAATATATTTGTATGGAAGTTATTATATAGATATTTGTTTGGTTGTCCTTTTTAAACAAATATCCTCTCTTCTGTCTATACAGGGTGTATCGGCACGTTCCCGACAAACTTTAACCAGCTATTCCTTAGCACATTTGGCGTAAAAAATGTTATGGGCACTTTGCTGTCCGGTAACATTTTTTTTTATAAAAAATTTATTATTCATTTCACCACATGTCACCAATGTTTTATCCTTTGTCAAAGTTTGAAAACCCATCTGGCAATATTTTATTCGAATTCCGTTGAATAATGCACGTGTGTACCTATATTGGCGCACTTTTACAATCACAACGAAATGGCACGGCACCATTCGTCTCATTTTTAACTATTATTATTTAGTGTGTGCGAAAGAGCGAGGACACTTTTTGACAAACTTGCTAATAACAGCTGTTGAACACGAAAAACAATTCAAATGACAGTGACGGAGTGTGGATTTTTTATTTATTTTTTGTTTTTAATGGCAAAAAAATGCTACCGGACAGCAAAGCGCCCATAACATTTTTTACTCCAAATGTGCTGAGGAATAGCTGGTTAAAGTTTGTCGGGTACTTGTCGATACACCCTGTATATTGAGTCTGAACTCGACTCAAATCATCTATATAATAAAACTTGCCCATTTAGCTCTGCAGGCCTCGAGCCTAATCTGTCAGAAGATCGGAGTATTTCCGCTTTGCAATAAAATTCAAATTAATTTATTATTTCTGAACGTAACAAAAAACTGTTTTAGAAAGGTAATAAAATACGCCTTCCAACTGAAACATTAGAAATAAACATTTATACTTATGAAATGTTAAAACTTTGAATGCAAACATTAAAAAAAAATGGATCACTTTACGTTTTTTGTAAATTAAATTACTGATAAAGAAAAAATAAATATAAAAACAAATTTAATTTATTAGACAATGTATTATAAACGGTTTCCTCATTTTTCTGTAGTTTCATATTAAAATAATTAATAAAAATTTCACAAAGTCTCGTAAGTTTTTTTTTTCAAAATGTAGACGGAACCTTTGGTTTCTTACTAGTGGTTAACTTTTGATTTGAATATAAAGCGTCGTGTTTTCTCTTTCTAATGCCGTTTATTTCGTATTTCTCACCATAGCTGCAAGGAAGGTACAACGATTTCTGTGAGATCATATGAGTAATTCCCAAAAGCAAACAAATTAATTTGCCAAGAGGATTAAATAATATGAATACCTACATAAATTCAACTTCCCTCTCTGTATAAGAAATCTCTAATAATATTGAATAGATTTATAACAAGGCTAACCAGAAATTTTAACAATATAAAGTGTATTAAATTGTTATATGTTACCAATGTATGAAGTCAACCTGAGTACAATTCTCCTGTCTGGAACCCACATTATAATATAGGTACATGTACAAGCCGTTGAAAGAATACAAAAGAAATTCTTACGTTTTATAAATTTTAAAATGGGTATTCCAGCAATTATGTTGAACTACAACACTCTGTTAAATTATATGAATATGCTCAAATTATCAGAGAGAAGAATTTTCACTTACTTGGTATTTCTATATAAAATTCTAAACAATTTAGTTGATAGTCCGGTATTGCTAAAATTGACAAGCTTTCGGATTCCACAACGTAATACTAGAAGTCAGGATTTATTTCAGTGCAGAATTTTGGGACTAACTACCATATGTATTCCTCTTTGCCCAGAATACTAATGGAGGGAAATAATTATAACAAGTCAGTGGACATCTTCAATTTATCTTTAAACAAATATAAAATGTTGTTAATGAAGCAATTCAGTTATGTACAATAAATAATGTATTTTTGTTAATATTCTCATGTAAAAACCTCAAAAAAGGGCGTTGATATATAAATAAATAATTTGGAATGATGGCCTAGAACACCTTGAAGTGTAAAAGTCAGAAACATTGAAAAAAATGAAACAAGGGTACTAATGGTAGAGTTACATCAGCCTGTGACCATTTTCTGTTGGATGAGCGCTTCCCCAAAGCTTTAATCTATTAGATATCTTATCGGAACAAGCTTGGAAATAAAACCCGGAGTATGAAATAAGCGAGACAGCTATTTGTGGACGACCATCCCGTTGGAGAGGGACGGAGCGATATGAATATTTGAGTTCTGACACTGTGAATCAACGATCAATTCAACGAATTTTCTTTCAAAGTGAAAGTAAGAATTCATATTTTTCTTTTTGATTAAACTTGAAAAACAATATCAGCTAAAGAGAAGTCACTAAAGAGACAGGCCGATTGAAATGAGCTACGGGCGTGTCTGTGTGCCCTAAGTAGGGTCAAATTTTCCTTACTTTCGGTGAAATTGGTCATTCATTTTCAAATATCGAAATTCTTGGACAGATAAGGTTCGAATTTTCATTCACGTGGTGCGAGCGGATTCCATATCGCTCACCGGTAAATGTCGCCTGGGAACGTCAATTATCTATACGCGCAGAGCGTGGATGTTGACCATTGTTTTTTAATTTCTCCGAAACATGAGCTGCGCTCATCAATGCCTCGGAACTCTTCGGCGAGGCGAAGATACCCTAAAACATAATACATTTATTTGTCCCGCCGAGATGGCACCACTTTAGTTCACAGTTCGCATACGGATAATTCTAGCAGGTTTCAAAATAGCTAGTACTCCATACCTTGGAATAACATCCTACAACCAATTCTAAACTCATGATGTAAGAGAAAGGGGCCTTTTTGACCCGGAGCTCTGTATGCTATTATTTCAAAAAAAGTCAAACCTGGAGATAATAGATTGACAACGTTTTTAGCGCACCATCCTTCTTTTTTAGTACAAGTCGCCACTGGTATTAAATGAATTGGTGACATTTCAAATCGGTGAAGTGATTATCAGACACTCATCTTCTTCTCTCAGATATGTTATGTTATATGTGTGTTTGCGTACAAGAGTCCCAACTCCCGTCTGGCTCAATCGGATTTTAAATTCAATTCAAACCTTGCAAACGATTAACAGGTTTTGGAGAGTGAAAATAATATGGTTTTTTCGCCAAAGTTTGTACATGGCGTTTTCGTCATATCTGATTTTGATGTTTGTGTTTTTTTTTCTTGGATGTTTTAGAATATTGGAAAGTTATACATTTTTAAGTCAGTTTACAAATTATTAAGATCTAAATGCAGTGTTTTTTTTACAATCTCTACAAAAAATTCTGATTTCTTAATTAATTTCGATGTGTAAGATTAACTTTGTTGTGTCGTAAATAGCTTTCATTATATATTTTTAGGTACATTTTGACCAACATTGAAAAAAATCACGTCTAACATTTCTGATAAAGAATCCGTTACTTCCATTCAGTTACTATATTTATTAATTTATTAACGCCCTTTTTAGAGATGTATATAGCGGCTTATAGGAGTGGTTGTCAATAAACTTGTATGAATATATTACCACTATACAGTTTTTTACAATACTACGTGAACAGTAATAAATGATAATTGAAGATATCCCCTGACTCTGGTTGGTACATATTATGGTGGTTATAGTTAGTCCTAGAATTTCTGAACTGAAAAAATCCTGATTTTTTTGTGGTGTAAGTAACAGAAATGGAGCGCATAAAAAACACGTAGGTACAATATTTTTCGAAAATGCCTATATACCATATAAAGCAATTGGATATTTTTTAAATTATCTCCATGAGGAAAATTTTTTTCCTCATGACCTTTGTCATCTTTGGGGATGCTGTGTATTTTTAAGGAAATTAAGTGGAGAAAAATCTGGAAGGAAAAGCGTACGAGTGGGTAGAAATCTGGGGGTCAGTGTCCAGGAGTGACGGACTTATGAATTCATCTCTTCCTCTGTGCAAGCTATGAGTCAAGAGTGACAACTTGGGGTGACCTATGGCAGAGGTGTTGGTCATCAAATTGATGGTTTCCAGGAAGTTCACCCTCCTACCAAATTGGTGACTTTAAATTATCACGCTTTGGTTCGTAGGCATCCATACCGAATTCTCTGATAAAAAATTTAAAATTTCACTGTTCAAAATTACTTTATTTTGTTCGAAGTAAAACAGACCACGTTCTCGTTTCGATTTATTTGAGACTATTTTTCTATTAGGGGCCGTTCAAGTAATATGTAAGCAATGTAGGGGGCAGGGGGGTCTTTGCTTTGCTTATTTTTGATGACATGTGGGGGTGGGGGGTCGAGATAGTGATTACGTCAGCACTGCTCAGCAGTAGTTATTTTTTTTACACATTGGCAACCTTGAAAACCGAATGCATATTCGGGGATTCCCACAAATAATTAATACGTTTAGGTACTCGCTTAAAAAACAGAATACATTAACAGAAAAATGCATATAGGTACCAATTTTTACGTAAGCATGGGAGGGGGGGGGGATAAGCGCTTTGCTTACTTTTAGTGACAAGGGGGAAGAGGGGGTAAATAATTGTAATAAATCTGCTTACGTAATACTTGAACGGCCCCTTATATTTTCAATCCAATTTTAGAAATCCATTTCGAAATTAAAGCAAAACATATTTTTCCTTCATATTTCAAATTAAGTTGTTGTTTTATAGATACATAAATAACTACTATGAGCGTTTTTATAATCCACGGAGATTTTATTTTTTTTTAAATATTATTCCAGTTGAATCGCAGTATGAGAACGCGCACCACGAGAAATCCTAGCCGTGAGCGGGACGGGGCGACGGGCAGCCGCGCGGGAGTGAGCGAGACCCGCCGCGCGCGTAACCCAATCCGCTTCGCCTTATAAGTAAGTCAAGCGATCGCGCGTGGCCGCACGGGCGGGATGCGGGTGCGGGTGCGGGGCGGGGCGGGATCGGCGCGAGGCGGAGAGGGATCGGCGCGGGGTGGTGGCGGGCCACGCGGGCCGCCTCCACAAAGGTGTGAAACGCGATTTGAGCTGGACAAAAATACAACAGAAAATCTGTAGTTTTCAACTTCATCTTCCTTATTTCCTTCCGCTCTCACTCCCTCATAACAAACACATGCAATAATTTCACAGGCTTTTTCTATTTTTGTGTGAATATCCCAAAAGAGAGTCTGGGAAACCATTGAGACTACGGCATTAGGCTATGTTGTGTAACTGGAGGTTGTGAGGAGGTGAAGGAGATAGAAATGAGGAAGGATCTGGTCACCAATCACAGCTTAAGCCATTTCAAACAACGTTTTGATTCTGAATGGCGGTCTTTCACTAGGGCCTCGATTCTCGACGAAGTCATTCTAAAGTCATTGTTCAAGTGGAATGACTTTTGACATTTGGCGTATGTAAGTATGTACCCTCGAGGAGACTCAAGAATAAGAAAGTCGACCAATGTGTGTACTTTCGACAGCGATTGCGAGCGGCTGAATTGAAGAATCGATACCTAGGACTATACTGATAGAATCTTGTCATCGTGTCACGTGCATGATTATTTATAAACGTGGTTTAAAATCACTATAAAAACCACTGAAGATAATGACCAATAGAAGTATGCTCTGGACGAGTCAGGTGTACCCGAAATAAGAATCTAAATTATCGAATAGAAATATAGAGAAACACCCACATCACATTTTTAAATAACTTATAATACAGAATTAAGATATAAAAAACACTTTTTAAGCATAGCCCAGATACCCCCACCAAAAAGTATATCATAAAATGAACCAAGAATATGACATATGCCTACTAATCTACAAAATAGTACATAAACACTACAAAAGACAACATAGTAAATTATACACAAATTCAATAAAGACTGAAAGTGGTAAAAGAAACATAGGCCATGTACGCGTGTACACAATACGCAATCTCCTTTTCGATAGTCTGAAAACAGAAAATAAAATAAACATAAATATGTAAGAATTTATAATATGTGATTTGAGTGCAGTTGTTCAAAAATATTGGACATTCGAAACGAACGGCGATCGGTAAATGCACTCCAGATGTTTTCAACGTAATTTTCAGAAACTGGGGAAGTTTGGACCGTGGCAAGTTTTTTTCTAAGCCCAGGGTAATTTATTAACTGTCGATTTTTATTGCGGGCAGAATGCACCACTTCAAAAATTACCAGGAACAGGATTACATGGAGATAAATGATGGACTTGCCGAACGTCACAGCGGTGCTGCCAGGGTCTCTTATCCATGTGAGGTGTCAGCGCTTTATTATTAGCAGCAGATACATACCTGGACGCTGTTGTTGGACGCGGTGGACTCTCTTGCTGCAGCAGCTGGTCCAGTTCCTTCACCACCTAGGATTCTTGCTGCAGAGTCTCCATCTTTTATCTTCGTAGAACGTCACAGCGGTGCTGCCAAGGTCTGGTATCTGTGAGAGGATAGTGTGTCAGCGCTTTATTAGCAGCAGACACATGCCTGAACGGATGACGAACCTCGTGCTGGCACTGTTGGTGGACGCGGTGGACTCTTTCGCTGCAGCAGCTGGACCAGTTTCTTCACCACCTAGGATTCTTGCTGCAGAGTCTCCATCTTCTATCTTCGTGTCATCTGTTACTATACTTCATTTTACTTAACTTAACTTCACTCTATTTGTGTAATATTTATATTTTTTGTAATACCTGCATCAACTGTAAAGCGCCCCTGAGGTGATATCTCACAAAAGCGGCGCTATACAAATTATCCAATAAATAATAATTATAAGAAAAACTGTTAAGATTTTATTTAAAAAGAAAGACAAACATTTCCGGGTTACGAATAACCTGACAATATTTGAAAATCTCCTATGGAAAATGTTGCTTGTGTTGTGATGGAGGACTTCACGTCGCCAAATTCACACGAGGACAACACAGAAGACAATACAATATTGTCCTGTCTAAGCTCATGAACTGCCGCGATTGCGCTGGCCAAGACGATGGGACAATACAACAATTCGACCGTAGTTCAAATGCAGAACGCTACGAAAATGGATATACGACAAGTTTGCGAAAAATATAAATAAATGGCTATTTTCCTACTGTCTTTTCTAAGCGCGTTTACACGCGAACAACGCAGCCGCGCGTGGTGGTAGGGGTGAGACATTGTCCTGCGGAGATAGCCTGCGCATCTATCTCTAGGGCAATGTTTTATTTCATTGTCCTGTCCTCAAAACTTTTGCTTACACTAGATAATGAAACTGGAGCTGGGACAATACAACAATATCCTGTCTTCGTGCGAAATAGTTATTAGGTAGTTAACAATTATATTAAGGAATTTTTGACGTGTACTTAAGTTTAAATATGTATATTTCTTTTAGCTTAATACCTTACCTCCAATTCTGGTTTTTTTAATGAAAATGTATTAGAGAAATAATGAGCTTTCAAAATGAACATTGGTAATATGTTTGCAATTGTGTCTCATGACATCAAAAGCAGTACAATAATGAATAATTCAAATGCTGCAGTACCACCGTGATATCGCAAACATCAACGTGTTGACGTCTTAGATCGTCGGTCCTATGGGTATTTTTTAAAATTAAATCTAATTAACAATATGATGCATTTGTAAATAATATAAAATTTCATTGAAGGAGACAATCTCATTGTTCAAACATCTCTTTCTTGAACAGCTAAACTTCTCTCGGAAGCCATAAAGTCTGCACCAATTGACAGATTCAAGCTGAATGTAAGAACCATATTGATAGAAATAAAATACAATGAATGATAAATGTATTACAATGTACAGGATTTTCCAATAAGAGGTGTTATTTTGAATAGCCCGCTATTTCGGTAGATGTTACTTTTGAAGCTGTCATTTTTTGACATTTGACAAGTAGAAACTACGCCATTAATAAAAATAGAACGATACACGCTTCAACAACGCATTGTAATTATTAAAATTCACTTGAGTGAATCAAATGCAAATCATCTTGAGTGATGAGGCTCATTTCCACCTCGGTGGCTTCGTCAACAAGCAAAATTGTCGCATCTGGGGCTCGGAAAACCCAAAACCTCTCTATCCTCAACGTGAGACTGTTTTGTGCGGTTTATGGTCCAGCGGAGTCATTAGATCTTACTTTTTCGAAAATGAGGCTGGAGCAACAGTTACGATGAATGGATTGCACTATCGAGAGATGATTAATGATTTTTTATGGCCGGAATTGAATGGTATTGATCTGGACAACGTTTGCTTTCAACAAGACGGCGCTACGTGCCACACAAGCAACGAAATCATTGATCTTTTACGATTGAATATTAAAATAACACCTCTTATTAAGAACATGCTTTTATATTTTAAACGATGTCGTTTGCCAACTTTTCGAGTTTTGCAAGAACAAACATACGAAGGCTGACTTTTTATATATTAAGATTAGACATTTGTAAACATCGAGGCTAAAATAAAAATAATAAGTTAAATAAAATTCCGCAGTTCATAGGGTAGTTGTGTAAGTTTAGTAAATTGGCGACAATTCTTTCAAATCGGTACAGATCATACTTTTATGGATTATTATTTTACAGTGATAAAAACGCATAAATATATAAATTTTTTTGGCCAACTTTATGTTTTGTTTCAGACCTCTGTGCACTGTAACACAGCCGTTGATCACAGTGAAACGGAGCGGTTCAGAGAGGGACGGCAATCAGCGGAGCTGGGACAAACCGCAATGTGTAGAAATGTTTTTTTTATGTGGTACAAGAGTCCCAATTACCCGAAACTAGTGGAACTATGATACCCTCAATCGGGGTATGTTGTAAGGCTGAATGGAGTACAGATCAGTGGTCTTCCACAAGGGAGCTAATGCGAGTACCTACATGTCAGTAACGGGTGGCGACTCCATTGCGGAGTGATAAGCTCCTTGACTCCCAACTCACCAGTGTGCATAAAAAATTTTACTTCGCTACCTCTCAAATGAAATTTTAAAATGTTGTATAACATTGAAATATCACGGAATAGTCTGAATTCTCAGCAAATCAGTTCCAATTTTCAAAATGGGGAATAAAATAATTTCTTGTTCAAAATCTATAGGTACTTTATCGCTTGTCTGAATTCTTCAAACATCAGTTAAAATTTTTAAATTCAAAGAAAATTTGAGTTCATTGAAACAGATTTCACGCAGGACTAACGCACAGCACAGACAACCGAAATTAGTATGTTTGATGATATTTTGGATGACATCTGCATTTTGTGACCATATCTGAATAGTCATGCACTTCCAAACCTTCCCCTATCTCACTTCATTTAAATGAGCTTAACAACATACATACCTCAAATTGGGGATGATATAGTACCACTGGCTCCGAGCAGTTAGGAATAGTATGTTTTCATCTGAGAATAATCCCAGTTCCAGTCACACTAGCACGTAGGGTAAATCTAAGGTCCTTCCAAGGATACACAATTATCGCCATACATCTGCGCGGAGATTTGTACACAGGCACATGTTGCCCACAATTTGTAAACTCGTCGGTGACACCAGTTACTAAAAGTCACATCACTCGTCACATAGTCGAGATATCAAACATGGCGGAGCAATCAATAAATATCCTCGCCACTTGTGGCAGACATTTTGTAACAATGGGCTTTCGATCAATCCTAGGAACAATATTCAATTTATTAATTTTAAAACATTACAAAATGCGTTTTTAAATACACTTGTTATGAAAAATTCTTACATAAATATAGACAGTGGGTATATCAACTTATACCATAATAACAGAGGGTGTAGGACAAATTTCTAAGATTTATTAACGATAAATTAGGAATTCCAGTCGAAGATCTTAATTACACCTATTTAATGGATTTATTAAACTTGACCGACTTATCATCAAGACGTACAATGTCTGATTTAGTTTGTCTTTTCAAAATAGCAAATGGCTGATTGGACGTCATGGATTTAACGAACCTTATTACTTATCGTGCACCCACGCGTGGTACATAGTACTATTATGTTACATAATTATTTGGAAACTTCGCCAACTCAGAGGCTACAGAGACTACGTAATAATTATAGTTCAATCAATGTTTAACACCATCACTCAGGGACTAAACTAAAAAACAATATATTAGAATATTTGTAACTGATCCACAAAATGTGTTTTTTCTTACATGCACACTTTGTTTCATTCAACACCCAATTGGGCGTAATAATAATAATAATAAATAATAAATTCTTTATTCCAGGATGTGGGGAGGTTAGTGCAATCCCACACATCCCATAGAGGGTATAAGTACAGATAATATTTACATCATAGGAAAATAAATAAAATAGATTAAAAATTAAAAATGTGATTAAAGCAGAGAAGCACGGGAATCCATCGGATCTAAGATTGTGGCAGCAAGTATCTTTCTCCAATGGTCTTCAATGCTCGATCCTGAAGTCAGACGGGATTCTATGATAAGAATATTTCTGGAATGGTTTATCCTTTCCCTCAGTCCTGCAATCCTCGTTCTTAACAGAGCTGTGAATCCTGGAACTCGCCCTTCTGTAAACATTGAGGAGGCCATGCAGTGCCTGGGGAGTCCGAACATCAATCGGTAAGCGTTATTATATTGCACCCGAAGCCTTTCCATTGTTCTTTTCTTGAAATTAGCCCAGAGCCTGCATGTGTACAGGGTGGTGCAAAAGGCTATGAAGAGCATCCTTTTCACTCGTGGACTACAGAGCCAAAATCTTCTACTGAGCACCTTACATTTTATACTCAGTACACGCCTCTGCCTGTCAATATCTTCATCATCCGTTAACTTGTTGATATTTTGTGGTTTCTTCTGTTTTCAGAAGTTCACCATTCAAAAATGCGGGGGGGATGTTTTTTGGGCCTTCCCCGTGTTTTATGACCAACAGTGCTGTTTTTTTCACATTATAGATCATGTTGGTTTCGTGTGCAAATTCTTCACAGGTTTAGCAATATTTAATATAAATTTATCATTATATAAGAAATATTTGAATGATGATCTATTATTTTTTTCATTTACTTCTTATTGTAAATTACTTACTAGTATTCTGGACTTTTATTCATCTGCACTTTTAAAACTGGTTTATTTATTTATTTTCTTTTCTTACATTCTTATGTTCATTTTTTTGTTTTTGTTTTATTTTGTTGTTTTAAAAATAAAAACCTTCTGTTGGCACTGTATTTATGCAGTAAATCATGTAAAGCCCATCAGGACATTAAAAAAATAAATAAAATAACAGAGCTTGCCTTTCAAATTGATGCTAAAAATGTTGATGTCCTAATTGATTCTATTCAACAGCAAGATTGCTCTCCTTACCGGCATGACCATTGGCAAGTTAGTCCTGCAGGCCAGGAGATAGAATAGTCTATGCTGTCGGTGACGGAGATTACCATCGGGAACATAGAAATGAATGCTCCCCATGATAGGAGACATGGATAACCGAGTTTTCAAACCATCCACCAATCAGTTTGAAGAAATGTGCAGCAATGTCTACATCCCTTCTGACCCTTGTTGATGGTTAATTCCGAGCATACGCAAAAGTATATTGGTAGGTTATAGTTACGGATAGTAGCCATACTGCCTCGTGTAGAGAAATCTCAGGAACTGAACAAAACAGTCGACAAAAAATGACAGCTACAACAGTTGTGAGCGAGCTTATGAAAGTTAGTTTTGATGTGGCGATGCGAATCTTGTCATTTTAATAGCGATGTGTACAGTCTGTGCGTGACAAGCTGCTTGCGACATGAATACACAACATCAGTATCGGGTACTTGTGTATTCCTGCGACAGAAGGGACTAAGCATCACTTATATATATATATATATACACAAGCAGAGATGTGCGTTATTTCAAATAAATCCATTTCAAATGGAAATGCAAAATGGGTATTTTCCATTTTGCATTTTAAATGCTTTTCTAAAAAGCATTTTGCATTTTAAATGCTTTTCTCAATGCATTTTCCATTTTAAATGCTTTTTTGCAACATTCTTCCTACTATCTCCACTCATCTTTTTTTCATAAGCCCCAAATATCAGTCGGTCCTCAACATCGCTATGAGAGATAATTTACATTTGTCAAGTTGCTCCCTGGTAGGAGCCCTGGCAATTGAGTGATACCATTACAAACAATACTAAACATGGGGCCATGACGCCGTAATATTAAATGTTAAATAGCAGTTTCTATGTTTTTACATTGGCAACATTAGTCCCGCGCAAATTTTTTGTTGTTTCATAATGTAGTCGTTGTGTTTTTGGATTTACCATCATGTGATATGTTTTTTCTACATTGATGTCCATTATTAAATGACAAAATTGTTTAAAAATTCTATAATTATTTTAATTGTTTAACCTGAGAAACCATTTTGCATTTTCAATGCATTTTGAAAATAGGTATTTTGCATTTTAAATGCTTTTCTAAAAACCATTTTGCATTTTGCATTTTCAAATGGAAAACTTTTGACCCATTTCCATTTTGCATTTCAAATGGTTTTGGGTACCCATTTTGAACATCTCTGTATATAAGCATACAAACAGTTGTTTTAAGAATATCCACTGCAAAATTTACATGTTAACCCCTAGCAGTTGGAGCCCTGTATTTGCAGTATTGAAAAATCGTGCCAACGCACGGCACGATGCACTGCTGCAGTGTCAGGCTTATACACGGTGTCCGGAAACTCGTAGTACAAGCGGGAAACTGGAGAATCTACACCACATGGGGAACCCAAAAAAACATAAAGTTTTTTGATTTGAGCATTTTCAAAAAAAAAAAAAAAAAAACCAAAAAAAATATTTTTCGGCTATTTTAGGGTTAAAGTTTTTTCTGGTGTTTAGGGTTGAACAACAGATGTTTTAACCCTGCAGAGCAGAAATATTTTATGATTACACCGGGTTAAATGAAGGGTGATTTCAAAATAATGCTTCAAATCCGAGTTTCTTCATTTGTTTTACTTTCAAATAGTTTTAATTAGTTGGGTACTTTGATCTTCAGTAATAATTTATAAGAATTTGATTAAAAAAAAAAACAAAAAAAAAAAAAAAAAATCAACTTCAAACTCGATTTACTCGATAACGAAAGCTCTAATAAAAAAAAAAAATACTACAAAATCGACTCCAAATGTAATGTAGATTCACCAGTTTCCCGCTTGTACTACGAGTTTCCGGACACCCTGTATATTCATTTTGCATTCGGATATTACCTATCTGTGTTAGTTAAAAGAAAAATGCCACTTAATTAACCTGTTAACCGGAGAATTCCGTTTTGAATTACGCAGCATACAACGGGCGCGAACTCCTTCACTAGGACGTATCAGTACGTCACGTCCGGAGGACGTAATTTCATATTATTATTTTTTTTCATTTATGCATTATAAAAATGAAAACATCGAATTAAAAAAATAGAAACTTTACAAACAATTATAAAGAATACAAAAAATATAAAAAAGGTTATAATTACAGAAAAATAAACAAAAGCACACAGATAAAAGAGAAACATTGAGTTAAAAAAATTAAAATATGTAAAATTTAAAAACTCAATTACCGTGTGATATGCTCGGAAATATACGTCCCGCTCGTTTCAGGGCGCAACATATATTTCAAGGACGTATTCATATGTCCTACCCGTACCCGATACTGTTTACGTTTGACGTATTTATACGTCCCGCCCGGTTAACAGGTTAAGTATGAAAATGTCTAAGTCTTGGCTTTAACAAAAAGATCTTTTCATTCATTTAAGTATGAAATTGTCTAAGTCTTGGCTTTAACAAAAAGATCTTTTCATTCATTTAAGTATGAAATTGTCTAAGTCTTGGCTTTAACAAAAAGATCTTTTCATTCATTTAAGTATGAAATTGTCTAAGTCTTGGCTTTAACAAAAAGATCTTTTCATTCATTTAAGTATGAAATTGTCTAAGTCTTGGCTTTAACAAAAAGATCTCAAAAAGATCTTTTCATTCATTTAACCGGTCAGCAACGTAAGCAGATATACACGATAAAATAACGATAGCAGTCAAGTACAATAAGCGTGTTTACACGTCAATGCGTGTGTTTCCACAAAAATCGTCATAACTCCGTTATTCTTCTAGTGACATCCCTAAAACAAAAAGTAGAATATTCGTATTGAATGAAGCTTCACATCTCTATTCAAAGTTATCCATAGAAACCCGTAAAAAGACCTACTCAGTGGAAGCAAATTTTACCCGCCAAATCGTAAAACGACGCCAAGAAAGCCGTTTGACGTGCCGACCCGCCTCGCAAGTTTAATTATTTTTTTAAAAATATATTTTGTATGAAATGGTCAAAAAGTGAAGTGACAAAATTGTTTATTGTACATTTGTACGATGAAATAAGTGTTTTTTTTTTACATTATCCGTGATTTTAGTATCGTTTTTACATAAAACATTACAGGTGAGTCATTTTTACAATTTTTTCATGTTTCCATTCTAAATTTAAATATTTACAAATGTTAATATTTATTTATGATACAACAATTTGAAAGCCTATTTTGTAACCTTTCTAAAACAGTTTTTACTATTCGGCTCCGTTCAGTAATGTTTCATTTATAGAGCTTTGATTGTGAGGCGGTAATAACACAACGTTTTCGTGAAATTGACATTTCGATAAAGACATTTTAGGTTCAAGTTCGCGAAAAGTCGGAGGGGTTAAGTATGAAATTGTCTAAGTCTTGGCTTTAACAAAAAGATCTTTTCATTCATTTAAGTATGAAATTGTCTAAGTCTTGGCTTTAACAAAAAGATCTTTTCATTCATTTAAGTATGAAATTGTCTAAGTCTTGGCTTTAACAAAAAGATCTTTTCATTCATTTAAGCTTCTTGCGGCTCATTAAATTGTTGGTTGTTAGAGAATGGTATATCTTCTAAATATAAGCTTGTTCTTATTAGTGCCTGGAGAGTTTAGAGAGTGGTTTGAATGGAAGAAGTCGGAGACGTCCGATATTTAATACTTAATGCAATATCTCTGCAGTGGAATGAGATACGGAGTGGAATTGAAGTCGATGTAATGTAGTTTTTGAACAGTAACATTGTGGTATACAGTAGAATGGTGAAAGAAGTCAGAGACGCCCGAGAAAGAAATTAGCAATAGCGAAGCTTTGTGGGGTTATTTGTAATGGATTGGAGGGGTTATAAGGAAATCAAAGAAGAATTCATAAACAAACATTGTAATTTTCAAAATATTTCTAGTTTATTTAATAAGCTCATAATCAAAACATCTGACAAAACATGAATCCTTCTACAAACGCAAAAATGGTGACAATTTCTAAAATAATCATTATAGTTTAACCATTGATGGTACAGTAGTATATAAAGTTGAACATTCACTTATACTAAAACTAATAATATGGTTTACAAATTATCAAATATTGAGGTCCAAGAATTGCCGACGATGCAACGGTTTTATTTTTGGTATCGGATATGAGAATGCAAAGATAGTTGCGTCATTTCCATCAGCCTTGATGGCACTTAAACTTTCCTGCGTAACATTTGTCAAATCTCTGCGTATTTCCGCCATCACTTGGACCTTTTGAAATTAATTTCGCCGTGCATCCAAAAAGTCATGTAAAAACTGTATCTCGAATAACATAAATTATTAATATATCTCGTATTTCCACTTTTTAATTACAGAAACGAGAGGTTACAACTTAAGCGAGGAACGCATTTGTACAGACGATTGAGAACTTATACAATTCGAGGATCATCACAATCGCTCTGCTTGGTTTTAGTTTTAATTTACAATAATAATAATAATGTGATGAACCTCGAGATTGCGCTGTGGTTCCGAATCGTATAGTTCTTTTTTTATCCACAAATCTATCTCTAACGGTATCTTTAAAAGATGTCTACGTTCATATTACGTCCGAGACCTGGCAGCCATTTTTAAATATGATTGAAAGAATAATAATAATAATAATGTGATGAACCTCGAGAGATAGCGCTGTGGTTATGAATCGTTTAGTTCTTTTTTATCCACAAATCCATCTCCAACGGTATCTTTAAAAGATGTCTACATTCATATTACGTTCGAGATCTGGCAGCCATTTTTAAATATGATTGAAAGAACGTTTGAATGTTGTCATTAACTCGAGGTTAGAAAATGGTAAATTGACACAATTAATACATAATTTTTTCTACCACTTTTGAAATATTCAATGTGATAAAAGTGCCCACCACACTACGAGCAACAAATAGATAATGCACAATAGAAATGCTTTCAGTGTAGATTCAAATTGAAACCAATATCGCCACTGACTTAATACATTTTAGTTCTAGCACTTTTAGCAAGCGCTCTGTATGTCTTAGGACGTGTTGTTTTACAGAAATTCAAATGAAACATTGTCATCAAATAGCCAGTCAGTTCCATTTTGTATTTTCGACAGTTGGAAGGTCCCCGATTATAAGTCAGTTTAAGCTTTTGAACAAATTGTGAAAAGCTTAACAACATGATAGTTGTCTTCTTCTGCTCGTCAGCTTATTACAATTTAATAGAAAGCTCAAACGCACCAAGAATCGGCGTTCAAAGGGGACCTTTAAAATGTCAATTTGATGACTTTGTCAAGCACGAATTTCTGCGAAACAACTGGACCTAACACTTGCTTGACATTGTTTATCGCCATCCCATTTGAATTTCGTAATGATGATGAAAACACAGTTTTGTTTTTGAAATTTAAAACACGACAAAACTTTTGGATCGCGAAACCACGCCAATATCGCAATTATCGTTTTCTTCATTCTATGATGCTAAGTATCTCCCTGCAAGATAGAGAGGCGAATGAGAGAACTATAGACATTTCCACAATCTCAACAATAAGTGGAATCACGTAGTCTTATAGAAAAATGTATATTATGTATTTAAGTACTGCATTATAATTTTTTTTTTTTTTTAATTTTGAGATTAGATTTCAGTGTGATGGGCTGGTAATACAACTGACGTGTGATTTGTCAATCGACAACTTTGTCAATCAACAAAGATATACATATAAATTGTTTATTGCAAATTAACAATAGTTATTATGAATCATATTATATTGCACTCAAAAAGAAAAATAACATTAATCATTTTAACTAGGCACATAAAAAATTGCAAAAACGCCCGTATGCGCCATTTCCAAGCGTAGACTGAGATAACTTTGGGCGCTAGGAAAACACGCCCACAATACATATTATATTATAAATGGGGTATTTGCACCTTTATTGTATTAAATGCAACAAAATAAAAATAAAAACAAAAGAAAAAAAACAAGTGCGACATTAAACTTGACGGCGTAATATTAATATGTATAAGCGCAATAAAAATACACAGAAAATAACGTAGTTGTAGAATTTTTCCAATCGCTTTTTTTTCATTTCAAAAATACATCTTTGTGCACAGTTCAAATACGTTTGAAGGCAACTTTATTTTTTTTTCTTGGGAAATTTTGATAAAAAAGAAGTTAAGATTCTCATAGCATGTATTACAATCTACAAAACACACTTTAATTTTTATATACATTTATTTTTAAATTTCAACTATGTTCATCTTAAAAAAGTTTTTTATGGACAAATTTATAACTACTTATTATGGACAAAATCCAGAGAAATTCATCTATGATACTTTACACATATATCCACACACTTTGCTGGGTTTGCAGGGCAGTTTGTCCAGACACAATGGTGTCGAAATACACAGTACCAATCCACAATGTCCAAATTATGTCCAAAGACACAGTACCAATCCACAATGTCCAAATCCTCTATGTCCAAACACACAGTACCAATCCACAATGTCCAAATCCTCTATGTCCAAAGACACAGTACAAATCCAGTGTCCAAATCCCCTATGACCAGTGCAAAACAACAATATCCAAATCCAAAGACACAATGTCCGAAAACACAAAGATACAATGCAAATCCTCGATGTCCAAAGATACAGTACACATCCATTTTCCAAATGTTCAAAGACACATTACAAATCCACTATATCCAATCCATCATGTCCAGAGATACAGTGCAAATCCACAATGTCCAAATCCTCTATATCCAAACACACAATACGAATCTACAGTGTCTAAATCTTCTATGTTCAAACACACAGTACAAAAGACATTATTTCCAAAAACACTGTCCAAAGATACAGTACAAATCCACAATGTCCAAATCCTCTCATGTCCAAACATACTATGTCTAAAGACACCGTGTCCAAAGACACAGTCCAAGTCCTATGTCTAAAGACACAGTCCAAATCCTATATCTAAAGACACAGTTCAAATCCTATGTCCAAATCCTATGTCTAAAGACACAGTCCAAATCCTATGTCTAAAGACACAGTCCAAAATTTATGTCTAAAGACACAGTCCAAATCCTATGTCCAAAGACACAGTCCAAATCCTATGTCCAAAGACACAGTCCAAATCCTATGTCTAAAGGCACAGTCCAAATCTACTTTGCCCAAAGATACCATGTCCAAAGACGGGCCACGGTGTTTCTTGATATTTCCAGACAAACGCCTGCATGTACCCAGCCAGTTAATTTACAACTTATTTTATAAGAACTCAAACACTTCATAGAAGAAATATTGTTAGTTTTATTTTTTACACATCGAAATTTTATACAATATTTTAAACATTGGAAAAGGACAATAATAATTCAGAGAAGTGAATGCAACATTGATGAACGTAATTAAAGCATAAAAAAGAGGAGTTATAAAATTTTATCTTTAATCAAAATAAAAAATTATCTTTTTTTTTAAAGTTTGAAGACCAAAAATCTCGAACTTAAGTCATACAAAGTCCTCTCAAACAACATAAAATATTTTAACATGTTTCCCAAACGAAAAAAATATGTAACTATATTATTTATAACTTAATGCTAAATATAATCAAAACATGCTCGTCCATAGTAGTAATAATAATAATAATTAATTAAAATATATTCAAGATAACATCTTCTCGGTCCAAACATCATCGACAAAAGTATTAAAAATAGAAATGTGACCATTTTGAAAAAATATTACACTAGATTCAAAATATTTTTTTTTTTTTACTTCCGCCATTTTTGTTCCAAGCCGCAGTTTTAAAAAATTGATTGTCGTCGATGTGAAAAAAAAAAATTGTGTGAAAGACAAATTATAAATAAGCATTGGTAGTCATTTGTACATAAAGATTTTGAGATCTCCCACCAAATTCAGATAATTTTAATAACATTTTATTTAAAACAAGTTATCAACATCGACGAGAATCGGTTTAAGAAGACTTAAGGGCCATCGAGCCGGCGCTTTTTCGCTCACATTAATTAAATAAATAACAAAACTTTCCCAAAAATATCACAATGTTATTTTTTAACACTTTCGTCGCGGCGGCGATATCTGATCTAAGTGATACGGAATACCCGGGCGTGCTGTACCTGAAATGATCTTATTTCCTATTCAAACCAAGGACGGCCTATGCAATATCAGAAACCCCTGTCAACTAATTAACTGTCGATTAATTAACTGTCAATTAATTAACTGTCAATCAATTAACTAACTGTCAATTAATTAACTGTCCATTGATGAACTGTCAATTAATTAACTGTCAATTGATTAACTGTCAATTAATTAACTGTCAATCAATAAACTGTCAATCAATAAACTGTCAATCAATTAACTGTCAATTAATTAACTGTCAATTAATTAACTGTCAATTAATTAACTGTCAATCAATTAACTGTCAATTAATTAACTGTCAATTTTATTAACTGCCAATTAAATAACTGTCAACAAATTATCATGTTCCGACAAGAGACGACCTTTGCAATATCAGAATGATCCTTTGCACAACTCAAAATATGATCCCTGTTCTTGTTGAAATAAAGGACAGCCTTTGTTTTATCAGGATTCACCGATCCCACTTAATAAATTCTCAAGAGGACCCAACGTAAAACATAAAACACATTATCTGTATTTTAACTATGTTATATTACAATAATTATTATAACAATGATTTTATATCTTTTAATACCTTTGCAATGTTGTCATCCTCGTCTAATTTAATAATAAGTAGTTTTGCCGTTAAAGTTACAAAATGATCCAATTTCCTGTCAAAACAAAGATGACCTGTGCAACATCAGAGATGAACCCTTGTTTATCTTTTAACAAATGATCCTTTATTCCTGTCAAAGCAAAGGACGGCCTATGCAACATTGGAAATGTTGAACAAAAATGGTACTTTTTGGTATTCAAACAAAGAGCGGCCTGTTAAAACAAATGACCCTTAATCCTCTCATAAGAAATGACCCTACTTTCCGGTACGCCAGCCAAATTCCGGACGTCAATTGGATATGCTGAACTTCTTGCCCTGTTCCGCAAGATCATCATCGCTCTTGGAGGAGTCCTTGTCATCCTCAGTGTCCATCCGGCGGTGATGGGGATCCGAGTCTTGGTCATCGTCGTCGTCCATCCTCTTGTCCATCTTTTCGTCGCAGATGAGGGACTCGGCGCTGGTGCAGGGCTTGGCGGGCTTGGACTTGGGTTTGGGGCGGGGTGTGGCTCGGGGGCGGTCGGCTGAGCGGCACTGGTCGCAGTAATAGTCCTCGTCGTCCTTGAGGGCCGACTTGGCCAGTCCCACGCAGTGCAGGTGGAACCACTTTTCGCAGCCTCCGTCGCATTGGACCCAGTCCACTTCCTTGCCTGCAAACAAATGGTGGCAATTAGTACTGACAAATTTTCACTTTGCTTAACAAGATATTCGTTAGCCTCCGTGTAAGAGGTGACTTCAGATCGAGAGGTTGGGGTTTGAAACTCTGTGTCCAAATTTTTTTTTGAAATATGAGTATGCCCAAGAGTCCCAACTGCTCCGTCTGAAGCCAGTAAGACTACGGTATCCTGAATTGGGACATGTTGTTAGGCTGAAGGTAATGGGGAGGAGAAAGATATAGTGAAGAGATAGGTGGGGAAGTACCCGACTATTCAGATAAGGTAGCCAAACACGGCTAAAGCCATTTCAAGAAATGTTTAAATTCTGAATGTTGGTCATACACCAGGTGGGGAAGAAGTTGGCTAATCAGATATCCGGTCACCAAACACGACTAAAGCCATTTCAAGCCATGTTTCGATTCTGAATGGTGGTTTTTTCAATGTAGGAATGATTTCATAGTCTATTTAAGACATGCTTGAACCTTCATGGTGCCAAATAGATTGTCACTTGGTTCGGTTTGCATCAAGGAATATCTACGTCCTCTTTGGTCTGTGGTCGCAGTTTTAACACCAGTACAATATGGATAAGCAGCAAAGTTACCGGTTGGACGCAAGCAGGTGTTGGCAGCGCAGTCTTCCTCGTCGTCGTTGGAGCTGAGGTTGCCCGAGCTGGTGTCCGAGGTGGGGGAGGCGGGCGCCAGTTCCCCCTCGGGTCCGGCCTCGCGCTTCATCTTCATCGGACCTGGGAACGACAACAAAACACACAAATATTATTTATCAACTCTAATCTGACACTCCGCACTCTAGTTTCAACTGCTCCCAAATGCCTGGAGCCAGTGAGACAAATAGGGTATGTTGTGAGGGTTAAGGTAGTTGGGAGGGGAAGGAGATGGGGAAGAGGAAGGTGGGGAAATACCCGGCTATTCAGATATAGTTGCCAGACACGGCTAAAGTCATTTCAAGCAACATTTCAATCCTGAACGGTAGTTTTACACCAGAGCGATACTGAGATTAAACTGTAAAATAATACAATAAAATTTAGTTGCACATTCCAGGATTTGAACCCGCTACCCCCAACCATGGAAGCCGTTTAGTATTCAGTTTCTACAAATTTTTATAACATTACAGATTTGAGTCCAAATCGTTGTAATTGTACTGTTTATACAATGTTTATGCAAAAACACTATAAATGCGTACATATAGGACATAAAAACAATAATTTTTTGGGCCACTGCATTTAGGAAGTATGTAGCTCTCCCCATAGGAGAGTTCATAAATAACCTCGTTAATTCGAAATCCACGGGACATCAAAAATCAAATTCCGAATTAACGAATTTGAAATTTTATGAAAAAAAAAATGATAAAAATAGAGTTTCTCGGCCGCCCCTTCAAATCCGGGTAGTATCTTAGCAGTAAATTCGTATTATATGAATTAATCCATTATTTACACGATCAAATTTTCGTGCGCAGACAAAAATATTTTTCGAATTACGAATTAACGAATTTCGAATTAAAAAACCATTTTGTGTGTTTTGCTGTGGATACTTTTTTTGGCGAAAATTTCGAATTATGCGTTTTTTTCGAATTATCGGGGTTCAAATTCACGGGGTTCCACTATATATCTGTTTATTAGAAGAAAAATTTTAAGCACAGCAACATCTCTATGTGTCTCTAAGGAGTAGTGATTAGCAGTATCCGAGGTTCATGCACCATATGGACTTATTGAGGCAACTAATAGATTTAGCTTAGGAAACGAGACGTTTTGCAATACTTATTTTAATATACTGCATATATGTCATTAAGACAGTAGTTATAGGCCTTAGTCGTAAGTCACTAGATACAGGGTGCGGCAGAGAGGACGGACGTTTTTGAGATGGGTAGTACTCTCCCCCTCCGTCAACAAGAGAAGTGAGGGGGTGCCGCTTGACTCGTAAGTTCCTAGCATTGTTTTACCAGTTGTCATGGAGCCGTGGACGGTGGAGCACCGCGTTTTCGCCTATGATTGTTTCGTCCGAAATAATGAGTCAGTCACCGTCGTACAGCGTGAGTTTCGTCGCCACTTCAACATTCATCGGAATAGAGCTGTTCCCTTACGAAACACCATCCTTCGTTGGGTTGAATCACTTCGCAGGCGTGGTGAACTAATCAACAGAAGACCAAGAGGAGCTCCGCGAACAGTTCGAACTCCTGAAAATGTTGAACGCGTTCGACAAGACTTTCTTCGCAGTCCGACTCGATCTGCCCGGAAACATGCTGCTGCACTTCGCCTCAGTGATTGTTCGGTAAGGCGAATTTTGCATATGGATCTCCGCTTTCACCCCTATGATATAGAGTGATGTTGGAGAGAGTCTACGCGAACTTCCAAGAACGCCTCCAGCACTGCATCAATGATTTCGGCCACCACACGCCTGATGTGATTTTCCACACTCGACTGTCTCAAATGCTATTTCCTCGCGAACCTGATTCCATCAATAAATTTGTTTTTGAGTAAAAATTAACTATTTTATGATTTTTTTAGAACTGTCCGTCCTCTCTGCCGCACCCTGTATAAGTCTAAGATGTAAGTCACTAGTTTTAAGTCAGTAGTTATGTGCCTTAGTCGTAAGTCACTAGAAATAAGACTTAGATGTAAGTCACTAGTTATTATGAATCCTAGTCATAAGTCAGCTGTATTTATTATTGAATAAACATATTTGCACAGCGCCCTTCACGTGATTTTTCACGCAAACGTCGCTATGTAAATTAGCCAAATATTTTTATTATTATTAATTCTAATGATAGCCCATTCCTCTTGAAATGCCGTAGCTTACAAGTGCCTGAAAGCTTCAGTCGTAATCATCACTACGACTTGTTAAAGATACCACACGGCAGAACGAAGTTCTAGCACAGCACAGAATGTAAAGAGAAATTGTGCTATTGAATATAATTTCTGAAACAGTACATAGATAGATTACTCTTCGAATGACCTTAAAACTTTTTATATATCAATCATCCAGAATGTTAAGAATATTAGAATAAAAATCTTGTACTCTATATGGACGAGTAATCTATCGTACAATAATAGGGAGGTCGTCGGGCCATTTGATAGATTTACCAGTTTCGCTACGACCGCTGCGAATTAGTATATTGGTTGTTGGACTTACCCCTGCGACCGCGCACGGAAGGCTTGCCCTGTCCCTTGGGTGCCATGCCTCTGCGCCGGCGCTCCTGCTTGGCGAGGTAGTGCTTCTTCATCATCAGACTACTGCCGCCCGGCACGCCCTGGAACCAAACGACACATTTAAATATCCAACAGTCTGGAGCAGGATAACCTTTCCATTGTGGGCAAGCAATTTAGAAAGATAAAAGTTTTTGATGGTAGCTTGATGTACCTGGCAAACTAAATACAGAAGAAACTAGGCGTCTTATATAGACCCAGAAAATTCTTTAACCTCTCAGACAAAGACTTTTATTTACTGTGTGTTCCTTTGAGAACTGTCAAAACGTGAAAATGTTTGTGTTATTTACAAGTTTTGCTAAAAGCTTCGTAACTCACGTTTTGGGAAACGTAGCCTCATTCTAAAAAATGTTTTGGAAAGATTATGAAATCTACTATCGTACTGTGTTGTTATACGTAAATATTTGCGTTTCTAAATATACATTTTATGAAAACGTCAAAAATATGTAAAAATCGCTGACCATTTTTTTTTTTTTTTTTTTTAATATCAATAGCAAAATTTGTACATTATGTAGGTTTAAAGTATAATATAAGTATATTTTTTGTATTTTTTTCACAGTCCTCCTCACTAGGGTTTCCTGTTCTGAGGCGGCCTGTAGTTTTTCTTAAATTTTTGTATTTAGTTTTGAATTGTCTTTACATTGTCTTCATAATGTTTGTAAGTTGATTATTACTTTGATCTCTAAGCCATGTTTTGACTTTTGTTTTAAATATATTCATTTCGTTTATTTTTTTGGTTTCATTTGGTAGAGCATTGAACAATTTTATAGCATGGAATTTATTATTTCTCTGTCCAAAGGATGTGTTCAAACTGGGAGTAATCAGGATATTTTCGCTTTTTGCCCTGGTTGTGTATTTATGTTGGGCAGTGGAGTATTCGGATATGTTTTTTTTCAGTTTAAATAAAATATTTTTTGAATATAGTTTCTGTACATTGTAAACATTGAAGTTTTTGAATATTTCTTCTGTCGGAATATTTCAAAGCCGTGAAAAAATGTACTTTTTTATCATCATAAAGAAATAACACTTTATATATTGAAGAAATATAATTAAAAACTATTAGTCACCTCAAAATATTAACCGTCCAAACTAAAATATTTTTAATAAGTTATTTAGAAACGCAATAAATTATGAACGAACAAGATGACAGATCCAATCGGCTTAGATAATGCACCTCTACGTTCCATAGATATTCTTGAATACAGACGCGTAGCGTTATTCATTATCGATACTCTGTTTTTTAAATCATGGCAATCCGTATGCTAGTGATGGAAATAAATCGATTTTTGTAAAATCTCGCCCGTTTACGTGAAAAGACGTTCTAATGTCTTGACCGCTATTATCATATTTACGTCTTTTGACGTTCTAATGTTCTGAGTGTTAATAGTGAATATAAACCTGCACAAATCTGAAGTAAGTCCAACAATTAAATTTTAGAGCCATCTCTGGGCTAGAGCCCCAAAATACTTGATACCTACAAGGGTTGTCAAAGAATTAAACACCGTTTGTCAATGGCTGCGATTTTCATCTCTTCCTTCGGGTGAACCTAAAGCAATATTTGGCCGGAAAACGCTTGGAACACGAGGAAGGGGTGTCAAGCAAGTTGCGGACCGCGTAACGATCAAGAACATTGTTCCCCGACACAAGAAGAGCGTTGAACTTGAGGGGGATAGTGTAGAAAAATAGTGTAGACATGTACAAATAAAATTTTCCTGATTTTAAAACGAAAAGGTTCATAATTCTCAGGTCGGTCTGTCTAATTGACAATCCATTGTTATCTCTAATGCAAAAATGCAATGTGGGCATGCTGAGCCTGTTCTACATGAATTTTAATGGAGCCTGCTCTAAGGAGCTAGTAGTATTGATTCCCAGTGCAGTCACGTTACATGAGAATGGGTCGTTTCGTCGACTCATTTTTGTCGACTCCCGTATGTGGAACGAGCTACTGGCTTTTTCCTCCGTCATATAATCCGGGTCTCTTCAAAACTCAAAACAAACTATGAGTGCGGAAGATTGATGGATGCGGGACTATAGACAAAAGCTACATTCATAGAATTTTCTTAAATTTCTTGAAGAGCCTTTTTTCACCGGACGGTTTATTTCTTTAGGTTGAATTGCTCAAAAAATAAAAAGATAATGAGTTTGAAGGTCTGATGACAATTATTAATGTCCGAAATAAAGATGAATAAGAAATGGTGTTGTGTTTTACCTGTGGATGCTGTTTCCTATTAAGATAGTTGGTGGCTGTGGGAGCGGGTGCAGACGCGCGCCTCGGCGCTGGTGGGGATTTGCGCAGCTTCTTCACGCCCGACAGAGACTTGTTGCCCGAACTCGACGAGGGAGTCACGCCTAAAGGAGAAAACAAACAATAGATTAGAAAGTCAGTTAGGTCAATGGATGGTGTGATAGTTCCGTCTACATAGCATAGATGGCTCTAGTGCTACTAGGTTATCACTCGCAAGACTTGTAAATTGTTGGCGGCAGATTGATGACTGACTGACTGCTCGCTGCGTTGGGCTTATTTATACTGTACAGCCGACGGCAAAAGTAGGTAGGTGAATTCGCAAATAAATCGGAGCCACTCGCTCAGTCTGGGCCTTTCGGAAACTTTCGGCGGCGCTGCAATTACGCATAGGCGATAGGCTAGAACCTTCTAGCGAGTTGGCGTGATGTGCCAGACTTGCTCGCAACGTATTGTCGTAGGTAGGTCGCGTTGTTTACGATTAGCTCGGTAGTATCGGTAGTAATTTGCAAGTACCTAAGTAGGTCAAGCTGTTTATTATTAATAAGACAATTCTGGATTGTTCTCTCAACACCACAAGTTCTTCAAGAGATATCTCTAGTGTATAGGTTTACCCCTAGTTCAGAAACAAGGTGTGCAAAATTTCGTCGAGTAGTATCAAAATTCTGCTCTAAAGGGAAGAGGAATAGTTTTTCAAAATCTCATGTAGATTTTTCTTTCTCTTGTTTTGAAGGTCACTGTGCAAAATTTCACCAATCTCGTAATAAAACTGTAGATTTGTATAAAAATCAAATTCGTTCGCTTACCCATCTGATCCTTGTTCCTGCGCGGCCTCTTGAGGTGGTGGTGCGGCTGCCCTTGTGCTCGCTTGCCGCCGCTGTGGGGAGTGGACGCGTGCGGCGCGCTGGCCGAGCTGGCGTCCCGGGGGGCGGCAGCGGGCGGCGCAATGGGTGTGGTGTCCACCGACGGCCCGGCCGCCACGCGCTCTGTCCACTGACCGCAGGGCTCGCGCGGGTCGCGGGCTGCACGCACCACGCTCCACAGCTGGGTAGTCTCCACAAGGGTCACCTGATAAGGATTAATAATCATTACATAAAAGCAGAAAACCTGAACGTTTCAACGTGTTTAATGAAAAGATATCTATATAACAGTCACTTTACAAAAAATTTTGCCGCCGATGCTGGCCCTTCAAATTCAGGTATTCAAAGTAAATTTGTAAAAATAAGACATATTCGACAGCCGATTAGTTGCCTCTCAGATTTAAAATTTGCGAAATTACATAATTTATTACGCCGACAAATTTTCACGGGTTTCACGCAAAAAAATTCTGGGGGATTTTTTTCAAAAACTTCGAATTACGATTTTATTAATTTCAAATTATTGGGGTCCGAACTAAGGCAGTTCTACTGTTTAGTGAACATGGTAAAATATACAGTTATGGGAGAGAAAACTTTGGACAAATAACAAATGCAAATTTATATAGACAGGCAGTCAAAAGAAAAACTAACACCCAGAGAAGTATTTAGATTTATTGTCTTACTATGAAATTAGATTCTTATACGCTGGTTCCACATTGGTATGATAAAGTCGGCCTTAAGCCTAGTTTAAGGCCATTTTAACCATACAAAGGCCGTGGTAATAAGTCAAGTTTACACACCGCATTTAGTAGGGTGTTGTTGTCTGAATAATAGACTATCTTACCTCCAAGAGATCACCTTCCATCATCAGGTCCTCGAACCTGTGCAGCAGGTGCGAAGAGAGGCGAAGTCGGCCCTGAGGGGAGGGACCTGAACGGGGCAGGGCTTGCGGTGACGCGGAGTATGCGTGCTCCAGTGCTGAGCTGTTTCTGGAATAAATTAATAATAAATTAATTAATATATTGACAACCCCTGCTACTCACTTAGAACAACTACGCATAAATTTACTAACTCAAAGCTGGCATCATGAAGAAATGAGAAACTGTGGCGAATAGAAAAATTTCAGATAAGATGGCTTAGAGATGTGCTGTAAAATGGGGTGACTTTGTTAACACTTGATATTTTTTTATTAAGGCGAACTGAGTTCTGCATGTTTCTGTAGGCGAATGTGTGGATGCACGGTTAGGTAGAAACTGTGCAGGTGTGTGGGTCGAGCGCGATTCGGTAATCCTCGGCAATGCTCGTGCATTGATGTGAGTTATTCTGAATCGAATCGCGCGCTCGCGAACAGCATTTAATTAAGCTCATGTAAAGACTAAATAAAGTAACACTTTTCATTTAAAATAGATATTATTATTCAATTCAATCCATTCTCTTAATCCTGCTCAAACAGGTTATGGGCCCAGTTAACGTATAACTAAAAATTAAGAGAACGCGAGTGAAATTATTCGACAAGTCTCACGTGGTGCGGAACGGAAGTCGGCCATTGTTTTAGTGTCAGAGCTAACTGTTTGAAAACGAGCGTGAAGTGTGAATAAAATTCACGATGTCGGTCGGCATCTCGGTGAAGGGTGTGAAGCCTTTCGATGGAACAAACTTCCAGGGCTGGAAAGCTCAAGTGAGTGCACTATTTGTGATGAACGATGTTCTCGATGTCGTCGATGGCACGAGAGAGAAGCCTGCTGCCGGCGATGGACATGCGGCCGCGCTGAAGAAAAACGTGAAAGATGACGCAACGGCAAAATTCATAATTCTGTCAAATCTTGACGAGGCTCAACAAGTGTGTGTGTTGTCGTGCATCTCTGCGAAAGAGATGTGGGACAAATTGTGTCTCATTCACGAGCAGAAAACCGCGTCAAACAAGCTGGGTCTGCTACAAAGATTTCACGCTTATCGGATGAGCGAAGCAGACACTGCGGTTCAGCATGTGGCCAGGGTGATGAATATGGCGAGTCAACTGAAGGACGTCGGTGAGAATGTATCAGACGCTACGATAATGGCAAAAATACTCGCGAGTCTCACCAAAAAGTTTAGCACGCTGCAGGTGGCGTGGGACAGCGTAGACCCTGCGCGACAAACTCTTGATAATCTCCAGGAACGGCTAATAAGAGAGGACACGAGGCTCAGCGGCGAAGAAGAAGAAGCGTCGGAAGCGCTGGCTGCAATAGCCAAAAATCGTCGTGGGCGAGGAACAAAAAGTGCTGAAAAGGACATGAAGAAAGTGCAGTGTTATAAATGCCAAGGCATGGGACATATTGCGAGTCAGTGTCGGAATAAGCGGAAGCCACGTGACGACGGCGAAACATCAAGTGATTGCGCGTTTGTAGGAGAGACAGGCAGCTCGATCGCGTCGGGCATGAAAAATAGCGCGCTTATACCGTGGACGGAGAGTGGCGTAATGGCGATCGATCAAAGCGAGGTCTGGCTGATCGACAGCGGCGCATCGAAACATCTAACCTACCGACGTGACTGGCTGACTGACTACAAGCCGGATAACACGGGCGCTACAGTATCGCTTGGTGACAATCAGATATGCGACGTCGCTGGTGAAGGCACGGTGCGAATTAAAAAATTGATCGATGGAGTGTGGCAAGATGCGAGAATTGAAAAAGTGCTACACGTTCCGAAATTGAGAAAAAACTTATTCTCCGTCGGAGTATGTACAAAGAAGGGACTTGGAGTGCGTTTCGAAAATAATCGGGTTATTGTGGATCGCGACGGTGAAGTGCTCGGGACGGGAATGAAACAAAACAATGACGTGTATCGCATGTTCTTCAAGGTCACGAAACAAGGAAGCACAGAAGAAGCTAACGTAGCTACGACAAATTTAACTGTGTGGCACGAGCGATTGGGACAAGTCGGGAAACGAGCGATTCGTGAATTAGCAGAAAAGGGGCTCGTGAGTGGAGTAACATTTTCAGACAAAAGTGACGTCTTCTGTGAACCGTGCCAATTTGGGAAATCGCACAGGCTGCCCTTCAACAAGAAACTGGAGCGAAATAAGAAAATAAAGCCAGGCGAGAAAATGCATTCAGATGTCTGTGGGCCGATGTCAACGAATTCTGTCGGAGGATCGAGGTATTTTTTGACATTTAAAGATGAAGCTACCGGCTACAGACACGTGTACTTCATAAAAACGAAATCCGAGGTGTACGAAAAATTCAAGATCTTCGAAAAAATGATCGAAAATAAGTTCGGAAGAAAAATGAAAACTCTTCGCTCCGACAATGGCCGAGAATTTTGCAATGTCCAGATGGATAAATACCTCGAAGAATGCGGAATAAAGCGAGAGACAACAGCGCCATACAATCCGGAGCAAAATGGCAAAGCTGAACGCGACAATCGGACGATTGTTGAAAGTGCTCGTACAATGATAATCGCGAAGAATCTTCCATTAACCCTTTGGGCGGAAGCAGTGAATTGTGCCGTATACGTTCTCAACCGAACAGTGTGGACAAGTGGTGCAGTAACGCCGTACGAAGCGTGGATTGGAAAAGCTCCGAATCTGAAACATCTTCGAATCTTTGGATCAGACGCGTATGTGCACACTCCCAAACAATTCACACGAAAATTCGATGCACGAGCGAGCAAAAAGATATTCGTCGGATATACGGAAGAATCGACGAATTACCGGGTGTATGATTCTGAAAAGAAAAAGGTCAGTGTGGTTCGAAATGTTGTGTTCAACGAAAAAATCGGGGCGCCAGTGGCGAAAGAAAACGAGAAGGAGGAGGAATACGAAACAATTCTTTCACGACCCGAGGAACGAGAGAACGAGGCACGAGAGAACGAGAACGTGAACGACAATGTGATCAACAACGAAGAAAACGACCAAAACGAACAAGAGGACGATCAAGACTGTGAAGATCGAAGAATCCTGCGAGATCGAGCACTGATTAAAACTCCTAGAAGGTATCAACACGAGGAAAACGACCAAAACGAACAAGAGGACGATCAAGACTGTGAAGATCGAAGAATCCTGCGAGATCGAGCACTGTGTAATGTAAGGAAAATGTTGGGTCGCCAAATGTAACGTATGCAATATTATGTAGGTACATTCCAATGTTTAAAAGGAAACGGTAGAGCTGAGATCTCATCTCAAGATTGTGGGAATAATTTCCTGTCAAGTAAGTTAGGTGATCATAAATAAAAAGAGTGAGTTCTTAATGGAAAATATATTGAAACAAAAGTAATAACTAAGGAGTACAGATGATAAACATGTAACCATAGAAATAAATATAGGCACATACCCGATGGACTCTTGAATTAAACTAAACTAACTTAACGTGGAACGAAAGAACGACAACGAATGGCGAACGAAACTTGCTCTCGGCAGCGGAGAACGGACCCGGGACGAAGGCCAGGACATCCTTCTCTTGGTGGCAGCAGGAGGACAGCAACTCCCTCAATTAACGCCTGCAGGGGCATCAGGCCTGCAGCACGTGGTAATCGACCAGACTCTTCAACGGAGCCAAGACAGCAATCCGTTTTCTTAGTGGAAGCAGGAGGACGCTTCTCCTTCAATGGACGCCTGCAGGGGCATCAGGCCTGCAGCACGTGGTAATCGACCAGACTCTTCAACGGAGCCAAGACAGCAATCCGTTTTCTCAGTGGCAGCGGGACACTCCGCCAAGAACAACCAGCCACAGCCAGGACCAAACCAATCTCGGTTTCAAGTCCGAAACACGAGCACTCCAACATGACCATCGGCCAACACTCAATAAAAGCGGGATTCCATATTCCCCACTAAAATAATAACAAACACGAACTGTACGTGAATGGATAAACACCCCGCGCCGTTCTTAAAAAGAAATAATAACTCCTATTCACATGATTAACTCAGATTTAAGCCCCTTTCAAGGAGAGTGACTCGATCCACCGGTCAGCAGGCTTGGCTGACCGGGGAGGAAGTGACCATAAACAAAACTCTACTTCCTTCCTTCAAAATATTGCCAAAGTTCGAAAAAAATACCCATAGACAAAATAAACCCAATTAAGCAATTAAGCAAGAACTTCTCTTGTCACAAATATTTATGTGACAATTCCCCCCTTCCCACAAAATGTTTGCCCTCAAACATGAACAACTAAGACCACTAATAAACTAAACTATGAGTCCATCAGATGTCTAGAAAAATGAAAACATAAACAATAATTAGTAGTTATAATAACAACTTAGAATTAAGTTTCTTAAAAACTAAATTTCTTAAAAATAAATTTCTTAATAATAAAGAAAAACAAGATCACTTTTCCTTGCACAGGAAATCAAGGCCAATTTGGCTTCACTTTAGGGTGGTTAAACAGCCCTCACTTACACTGAATTTACGCTATAATTAAATAGCAAAATGAGAAACCTATCTAACTAAGTCCATCCGGTTTAACAGTCTTATGACAACATTCTTATGACAAAACTTAAAATTAAACAATACTTAAAATTAAACAATCATAGATAATGAAAATATCTTTATAGATATAAATTTTTTTTTACAATTCAGAACAATGGAGTTCAAAGTAGGCAAAATTAGTACACAAGAAAATACTTTTCTGTGTTATTAGTAGTATAGAATCAGTTTACAAACTGTCTATCAGACGTGACCAGAGTAAGGGTTTGTATTGAATTATTTATCCATCATTTTTTTTATCGTTCGTTATTGAACCAGGATTTACAATTCCGAAGAAATACCAATAAGTAACAGAGTCGTCAAACAAGAATAATATTCAAATTAATCTTTTTGCGAAAGTCAAATCAGGTCAGGTTTATAAAACTATAAATACCTGCCGATCAAGGTGGACAGAATAGGGTTTACATAACACAATACCTATCTATTTATCAATCAGTTCATGACCAAAGTCAAATGGTACTAAAAAGCAAAACAGAGACTAGTAAGTTAAGCTCATACCTTAGGATATACAAAAATCCATATAACAACCTGCAGCAAACACTCAACAGAGTGACATTGTTTGTAAAAAAAATGAGACCAAGGCAATACCCAAGCTGGCATTCCTTAAAAAACACTCCAAGTGTAGACAAAACGTCAGCATTTCTTGTACAAACAAAACAAAATTGTGTGATCAACTATGGCTTTCAGTGAGTTGACACTATTCGAGGGGTGATCAATCCAAAATTTAATGAATGACACTAGTAATACTTAATTTATAGTCTAATACTGGTATTAACAGTAAGACTCTAATGTTTATCACATTTAGACTTAAAAACTATACAGAAACACACCTTCCTGTATTAGAGGCAAAGTGATAATTCCAAAGGAATTAATTACTAGTTAAGCACGCCAAAGCAGTACTAACTTTGTTAGAGACAAAACAACTCTCTTATGAACTAAGACTTATATAAAGAACTTTTAGGAAAGCTTTACCATACTTAAAGTTTATGAAATACAAACTATCAATAATCGACTTAACAAAACTTGTGCATCAGAAAGTAGCTCAAGTCTCTGAAACACAAAATTCCAAGATATACATTCTGAAGTTCCCTGGAGGTTCAATGGGCCGATAAAAGGACCTCCAGTGGACTAAAGAAAGAAGGCATAAACTTAAAAATAAAAACATTACAACATAATCCGTTATACAGACGGAACCAAGAAATAAATCAATGTGTGTGCATGTATGTAACTAAGTGTATTATAACCAATATAATCAAATATTTGAAACTACCAAAATCCCGAAACTCGTGTATGTTATTAATAACAAGAAAAAAAACATAGTAACGAAGAAAGAAAGACTTATCTAACAAAATTTGGGCGCCAGTGACCACAAGGATCACGTTCCAGTTTACCGAGGGTAAATAAACGGTTTATCGTCAATAAACTAGATTTTAGTGTCCGTACTGAGCACAAGAAATGAAGGTACCAAACTCCAAATCATGAGAACAGAACAGTCACAAAAGAATTATAATATATATTGCAATAATGTGAAGGCTTTGGTAGGCCTACACACTAAAACATTAGCCTCCTTAAAAAAAACAAAACTAATCTACCTGAAGAAAAAACAAATTCTTAATTTTAATATTAACAAGTGGTCTAATAACTTGTCCACAATGAGATAGCGACACACATGCGTCCATGTTGTGTGTTGTAAACTTATATTTATTACTAGTAACTGCTGACGACCCTTTATCACCCCTGTACACAGAATGCAAAAGATCGTTGGCTAGTTTTTTGAATTATACTTAACAATAACTTAATTTAACTGGGGAAAATGATAATTAGAATTTTAATAATTATTCTTCAATAAGAATATTATCACTTATGTAATAATGAAATATAAATAATAATTTATTTATAACACATCAATTACCAAACCCCCCGTACAAGTCAACTCGAAAAGTAGAAATTTTTTACACTAATACGCGTCAAAACAGTGCCGCCAACGTATTCTCCAAATAAATCAGTGCCGCCAAGCGACGATATACGAGTACTCCAAGTACAATTAAGAATCAAGGACAACTACTTTATTGTAATTTAATCAAAAAAAAACAATTATCCAAATTGTTATAATAATTGATAAAGAAAACAATTATCCAAATTGTTATAATAATTGATGTAGATGATGATGATGCTCTTTATTAAAAAATTACACGTCGTTATTTTCGATTAAATAAACCGCAAAAAAAAATAACGAAGTCTTGTGCAGACATTGACAGTTATCCATGTTTGTAAACAATGTAGTATTTACTAGTGCCTAATGTCAGATGACACCACAACAACATATTCAATAATGACAGAAGTGCGCTGTCATTGAAAAATAACCATGAAAAGTCTCGTTACCATTTTGTATATGAAATGGTAATATCATATAAAAGATTCTTTGAAAAAGGTATTTCATTATAAAATAACAATATTGAACATTATTTGCATGTTTATGTTTCATCATGATAGATGACAAATGTCAATGTACACATTTTGACAGATAGTATTTTTAAAATGTAAACAAGGTATATGTTTTGACAGTATTTGCGATACTAATAAGGTAGGTAATTTATTTTTCACAAAGTCGTAATTTAAATGTGTACTGGATTCATAAAAACTTGAATATTACTGTGCAAATATATTTAACCTTTTGAACGCGTTAATTTGCTCCGTTTTATCTATACCCGTACGCGGTACATATTTTCAAATACCTATGCACGCAATTAAATGTCAAATTATAGCATTCTGGCATGATTTATTGGACTATATAGACAGAACAGATTATTCTCCACAATATGATAACAAATCCTCGTGTGTCAACACTCTTGGATGTTTATAAAAACAAAAACATAAAATTTCATACAAAGACGTACCGTATCTTTTGAATGTGGTCCCGCCATTCGCTCGGCGTGTGTGTAATTAGGCCACTGCGTTGATAGACACAAGTGGAACACCATGAGCACTTATCATTTTTTGTTATGAAAACTTTTTCTAAAACTGGACACGTAAATTTTATGTCACAAAATAATAACAAAATTGAACTAACGCCATCCGTTGACAAAATTGTAAACTATGGCACTCGAAGGCGCGAAGAGGCTCACTTGATTATCGATGTTTTTAAATGAAACACAAATTTATTTTCGAGAAATTCTTGTAGATGTCAGCATCGTGATAGTTCTACAAATGTTCAAGCGAGCGGGAAATAAATTTATGTCAAAAGACCGCTGGAATATCGGCATTCAAAGTTTCCGTATCAACTGTTGATACGGCCGCGTGTGAGTATGGACTTTTTGCCGTAACAACAGTTGATACGGCCGCGTGCATAGAGTTAAAAAGTAAGTATTGTACGTATGTTTGTACCTTGTATGCATTAGCGATGTGTAGGTTCAGCCGGATTGAGTCCTTGAGCCCGAGTCCTTTGCGGGAAGCGGGTCCTACTCCCACTCCTTTTTGTAATCAACCACTCCCAGAGAACTCGGTCTGGGACTCGGACCCGAATGCCTCCAATCAACGACTCCCAGAGAACCCGGACCCGAGAATGCCTCTAAGGACTTGGACTCGGACCCGAATGCCTCTAATCAACAACTCCCAGAAAACTCGGACTCGGGGTCTCGAACCCGAATGCCTCCCTCCACCACCGGCCTCGCGAGTCCTGCAGTGAGTGGTAAGTTCTGGTGGTGAAGACATCTTCTGTTTACCTGCTTTACAGTAAGTGGATGTTTTGTTTATTGTTTAATATCTAGTACTTATTGGAGTTATTTGGGGTTATGAGTTGCTTTTCTAAACCGATGAGCTAATTAGTTAAATAATAATATCGACTGACATGTACTAATAAATCAATAATAGCAATAAATTATTTGAGTGATGTAAAAAAAATAAGTTAAGTAATATTTAATTTAATTAGGTATATAAAAATTAGGCTGTGACTGGGGTTTTCACTTTAAAAAAAAATGATTCTTACCCTAGTATTGTCGATAGTTTTATCAATCAATTCTGTTTCAGCAATCAATTCTGCCATTCGATACAATTAACAGCATTCCTCAAAATATTAGTATTGAAACAATAAGAAATGATTATTGCGGCTTATAGCCAATGAATTCACCTAGATTTTACCATTTTTCCAATATTTTTAGACTCACTAAGTACTCTAGGATGTACCTAGAGGTGCTACTAAGATATTGCAATACTTGCAAAAATTTGACGAAAAGCGCTCCAGTGGATGTTTTTATTTATCTTCTAAAAAACACAAGCCACTAAAAAGCATCTTACCTATTATTTATAATATCCATAACACTTCATTGTAAATATTGTATTTTTTGTTGTCACTGTTAATAACTACAACGACTACAGAAAACAGATAAAACAAGTTCATTGGATTTTGAAGGAACAACCTTGGAAGGCTCAGCCATCCGAAAGTTATTACCTTAAATCAAGCCCATTGTTCGTCCCTTTTTACATATTTTTAAAAAAATTGTTGGCTAAATCAGATAATTCGGGAGTTGCAGCCAAGCCGATTGTTTGTTACAGCGTTTCCCAAATGGTGGGTCTGGAGTCTGGATAAAATAAAAACTCTAATTAATTTATTATTTTACATTTAACTTCATCTCATAACAAAATATTATTGTCTTCTGTTATGAATTACGACTCTCATTTTGTGATACCTATGACATATTACAGCGCCCATAAGGTGATTTTTTCACAAAACGGCGCTATGCCAAATATCCAACATTATGTGCATCCTGTACTAAATAAATAAATAAAGATAATCTTAGGAATTTGATTCAGGTGGTTGTGAAATGGCCTCTGTCTTCCCTGACTTATACCGCAAATCAATCTTCCATATTACACACACACTAATCTAATAATCTCCTGAAACACCTTTCTCCGCTCTTCATGTCCAAACTATCTAAGCGGTCCTTCGACCAAGTATCTCTAGACAAGCCCTGTGATCTTGAAAATGCCACCCGAACCAAAAACATTGGTTTACGTAAACATTTATCAAAAACAAAGTGCATTTTCTCGCAGTCCAAAGATCACAATAAGCATTGGTTTTTTACCTTTTATTGGTCTGTGTGGAGCAAATTTGTCCTCCAGTAAGTTCGCGGCAACAGAATCGCTAGTTTTGTGAAAATCTTTTTTTTTCAAACACAAACATGAGGCAGTCCGTAGTATTTTAGGTACGGGCTATCGCAAACTTTATTATTAACAAATTGATCAGTTATATGAATACTTCAAAAATAGATGTACCTAACAGATAGATCCGAGGCAGCGTACAAAGAAAAGTAACAAAAGATCAAAATGTTTAAATTCTTCCTAAGAAAAAAAACACGTTACGCAACAGATGCGACGGAACTCGATCGGTAGGTAGGTACCTAGTAGTATTATGAAATGACGCGTTAGGTGGTATTACTTTTGGATTGAAATTAGGTATGGGAGGGCTAATCTATTCTTATTATATCGATGAAGCGGTAACTTCTTAATCTTGTGCATTACGCCGTGCACTTTTTCTCCATATTTATACTGTCTTACATTCCTTTAAAAAATATTAATTAAGGTTAGTTTTTTTTAATGTAAATAGGTAGGTTCTAAAATGTGTAGGTACTGAATTAGATTTTATTTAAACAATACGTCAATATTGAGTGAAATAAAATTTTGTGGATCTGTGAAAAAAATAAAACCAAAAGGACTGCGGAAACAAGTTTGGGAAACGCTGAGAGGAATATAATATTCATTTTGTCACAAAATCATATCGACTACACGTGCTCCACGGCGCGGTGGGAGGTCTGCTGTGCACGCATTTGTCTCGTGTGTTTTGCTGTGTGCCGGTTTTTAGCATGCGTTTTCTCGTGTGTTTCACGTGATAATTTCGGAATAAATAGATATTAAAATCGATGAATCGATGGACTGGAATAAATAGATATTAAAACATGTTGTTAATTGTTAAAATTTTAATAGTTCAATGCTGTACCTAACTACTTCCTGACTTTGTTTTTAAAACATCTCGCCTTTACTGAGTTTCATTTGATAGAGGCTTCGACCAAGTACCTTTATCTATATCGATGGACAGAGATTATGAAAACGACAAATTCTCAACGACAACCGAAATTTATGTTACTACATTTGATTTATTACTGCTTACGCGTGTGCTAAAATTATCATCTGGAACTTGGAACCTAATACTACATCCGTTACGGCCTCGCATTAGCCGTAGCCCAATCAGCTGGAACACGACAAGACACGAATGGATTTCGTTGAACTTCGCCAAAATGTAAACTGCACAACTCGCGACTCGGGTGCGATGGGTGACGGGATTGACTCCGTGTTCTCGTGTGGGTCCGAGTTCTTGTGCGGGTCCTTGTCCTGCTACGGGTCCGAGTTCTTTCGCGGGTTCTATCCGAGTCCGAGTGCCGAGTCCTTGGCCGGACCCGTGCGTCCCGGTAGTCGCCCAGTACCCAGTCCGCACCCAAGAACTCGGACCCGGGACCCACTCCAAGAACTCGAGTTCTTTTAAAAGGAAGCAGTCCTCGGATGCCTCCGGAAAAATGCAGAACTCACCCACCTCTAGTATGCATTGCAATTACAAATAAACTGAATTTTAATATCACAGTTGTTTGTATTGATATGAAAAATGTACCTCCGTATTGAATATAAAAACATTAAGATTTTAACAAATGCATGTTAATTTTTTAATTTGATTCGGTAATATTATTCACCATTCATAAAAATACAATAGCTTTTGATTGCTGTAATCATTTGAAAGTGTAAAAATACAACACTCGTTTTGACGTTTAACCTTTGTTTATTTTGACAACTAATCTTGTTCATAGATCAACAAGAGAATCATAGACAATCGATATTATATTTTAAGAAAAATAATTAATTAAATTACTCAAACATTCGAAAACTTCTAACTTCATCAGTAATAAGTTGTCTATGATCAAACAATGAAAAGTTCTTTGCAATACAATGACATTTCAAAATGCAAACAACATAATTATTGTAGGTTATGTATGATAATACATGAACATAACATTGAATAACCAATATGAAAGGTTATAATGTTAGAAATTAGATATTCTCGAGCAAGAAAAACAATAGTAGACAATAGAATATGTAAATGTAAGTATATAAATGTAAAGTACACACACATTGATTCAACTCTAATATTATCAACTAGTATTAATGAAAACCCAACCTGACATGACAGAAAAAAGGATACTGCACCGAAAATGAAATATTTTAAACGTTGAGCGCCAAATGTAATGTAAGGAAAATGTTGGGTCGCCAAATGTAACGTATGCAATATTATGTAAGTACATTCCAATGTTTAAAAGGAAACGGTAGAGCTGAGATCTCATCTCAAGATTGTGGGAATAATTTCCTGTCAAGTAAGTTAGGTGATCATAAATAAAAAGAGTGAGTTCTTAATGGAAAATATATTGAAACAAAAGTAATAACTAAGGAGTACAGATGATAAACATGTAACCATAGAAATAAATATAGGCACATACCCGATGGACTCTTGAATTAAACTAAACTAACTTAACGTGGAACGAAAGAACGACAACGAATGGCGAACGAAACTTGCTCTCGGCAGCGGAGAACGGACCCGGGACGAAGGCCAGGACATCCTTCTCTTGGTGGCAGCAGGAGGACAGCAACTCCCTCAATTAACGCCTGCAGGGGCATCAGGCCTGCAGCACGTGGTAATCGACCAGACTCTTCAACGGAGCCAAGACAGCAATCCGTTTTCTTAGTGGAAGCAGGAGGACGCTTCTCCTTCAATGGACGCCTGCAGGGGCATCAGGCCTGCAGCACGTGGTAATCGACCAGACTCTTCAACGGAGCCAAGACAGCAATCCGTTTTCTCAGTGGCAGCGGGACACTCCGCCAAGAACAACCAGCCACAGCCAGGACCAAACCAATCTCGGTTTCAAGTCCGAAACACGAGCACTCCAACATGACCATCGGCCAACACTCAATAAAAGCGGGATTCCATATTCCCCACTAAAATAATAACAAACACGAACTGTACGTGAATGGATAAACACCCCGCGCCGTTCTTAAAAAGAAATAATAACTCCTATTCACATGATTAACTCAGATTTAAGCCCCTTTCAAGGAGAGTGACTCGATCCACCGGTCAGCAGGCTTGGCTGACCGGGGAGGAAGTGACCATAAACAAAACTCTACTTCCTTCCTTCAAAATATTGCCAAAGTTCGAAAAAAATACCCATAGACAAAATAAACCCAATTAAGCAATTAAGCAAGAACTTCTCTTGTCACAAATATTTATGTGACAATTCCCCCCTTCCCACAAAATGTTTGCCCTCAAACATGAACAACTAAGACCACTAATAAACTAAACTATGAGTCCATCAGATGTCTAGAAAAATGAAAACATAAACAATAATTAGTAGTTATAATAACAACTTAGAATTAAGTTTCTTAAAAACTAAATTTCTTAAAAATAAATTTCTTAATAATAAAGAAAAACAAGATCACTTTTCCTTGCACAGGAAATCAAGGCCAATTTGGCTTCACTTTAGGGTGGTTAAACAGCCCTCACTTACACTGAATTTACGCTATAATTAAATAGCAAAATGAGAAACCTATCTAACTAAGTCCATCCGGTTTAACAGTCTTATGACAACATTCTTATGACAAAACTTAAAATTAAACAATACTTAAAATTAAACAATCATAGATAATGAAAATATCTTTATAGATATAAATTTTTTTTTACAATTCAGAACAATGGAGTTCAAAGTAGGCAAAATTAGTACACAAGAAAATACTTTTCTGTGTTATTAGTAGTATAGAATCAGTTTACAAACTGTCTATCAGACGTGACCAGAGTAAGGGTTTGTATTGAATTATTTATCCATCATTTTTTTTATCGTTCGTTATTGAACCAGGATTTACAATTCCGAAGAAATACCAATAAGTAACAGAGTCGTCAAACAAGAATAATATTCAAATTAATCTTTTTGCGAAAGTCAAATCAGGTCAGGTTTATAAAACTATAAATACCTGCCGATCAAGGTGGACAGAATAGGGTTTACATAACACAATACCTATCTATTTATCAATCAGTTCATGACCAAAGTCAAATGGTACTAAAAAGCAAAACAGAGACTAGTAAGTTAAGCTCATACCTTAGGATATACAAAAATCCATATAACAACCTGCAGCAAACACTCAACAGAGTGACATTGTTTGTAAAAAAAATGAGACCAAGGCAATACCCAAGCTGGCATTCCTTAAAAAACACTCCAAGTGTAGACAAAACGTCAGCATTTCTTGTACAAACAAAACAAAATTGTGTGATCAACTATGGCTTTCAGTGAGTTGACACTATTCGAGGGGTGATCAATCCAAAATTTAATGAATGACACTAGTAATACTTAATTTATAGTCTAATACTGGTATTAACAGTAAGACTCTAATGTTTATCACATTTAGACTTAAAAACTATACAGAAACACACCTTCCTGTATTAGAGGCAAAGTGATAATTCCAAAGGAATTAATTACTAGTTAAGCACGCCAAAGCAGTACTAACTTTGTTAGAGACAAAACAACTCTCTTATGAACTAAGACTTATATAAAGAACTTTTAGGAAAGCTTTACCATACTTAAAGTTTATGAAATACAAACTATCAATAATCGACTTAACAAAACTTGTGCATCAGAAAGTAGCTCAAGTCTCTGAAACACAAAATTCCAAGATATACATTCTGAAGTTCCCTGGAGGTTCAATGGGCCGATAAAAGGACCTCCAGTGGACTAAAGAAAGAAGGCATAAACTTAAAAATAAAAACATTACAACATAATCCGTTATACAGACGGAACCAAGAAATAAATCAATGTGTGTGCATGTATGTAACTAAGTGTATTATAACCAATATAATCAAATATTTGAAACTACCAAAATCCCGAAACTCGTGTATGTTATTAATAACAAGAAAAAAAACATAGTAACGAAGAAAGAAAGACTTATCTAACAAAATTTGGGCGCCAGTGACCACAAGGATCACGTTCCAGTTTACCGAGGGTAAATAAACGGTTTATCGTCAATAAACTAGATTTTAGTGTCCGTACTGAGCACAAGAAATGAAGGTACCAAACTCCAAATCATGAGAACAGAACAGTCACAAAAGAATTATAATATATATTGCAATAATGTGAAGGCTTTGGTAGGCCTACACACTAAAACATTAGCCTCCTTAAAAAAAACAAAACTAATCTACCTGAAGAAAAAACAAATTCTTAATTTTAATATTAACAAGTGGTCTAATAACTTGTCCACAATGAGATAGCGACACACATGCGTCCATGTTGTGTGTTGTAAACTTATATTTATTACTAGTAACTGCTGACGACCCTTTATCACCCCTGTACACAGAATGCAAAAGATCGTTGGCTAGTTTTTTGAATTATACTTAACAATAACTTAATTTAACTGGGGAAAATGATAATTAGAATTTTAATAATTATTCTTCAATAAGAATATTATCACTTATGTAATAATGAAATATAAATAATAATTTATTTATAACACATCAATTACCAAACCCCCCGTACAAGTCAACTCGAAAAGTAGAAATTTTTTACACTAATACGCGTCAAAACAGTGCCGCCAACGTATTCTCCAAATAAATCAGTGCCGCCAAGCGACGATATACGAGTACTCCAAGTACAATTAAGAATCAAGGACAACTACTTTATTGTAATTTAATCAAAAAAAAACAATTATCCAAATTGTTATAATAATTGATAAAGAAAACAATTATCCAAATTGTTATAATAATTGATGTAGATGATGATGATGCTCTTTATTAAAAAATTACACGTCGTTATTTTCGATTAAATAAACCGCAAAAAAAAATAACGAAGTCTTGTGCAGACATTGACAGTTATCCATGTTTGTAAACAATGTAGTATTTACTAGTGCCTAATGTCAGATGACACCACAACAACATATTCAATAATGACAGAAGTGCGCTGTCATTGAAAAATAACCATGAAAAGTCTCGTTACCATTTTGTATATGAAATGGTAATATCATATAAAAGATTCTTTGAAAAAGGTATTTCATTATAAAATAACAATATTGAACATTATTTGCATGTTTATGTTTCATCATGATAGATGACAAATGTCAATGTACACATTTTGACAGATAGTATTTTTAAAATGTAAACAAGGTATATGTTTTGACAGTATTTGCGATACTAATAAGGTAGGTAATTTATTTTTCACAAAGTCGTAATTTAAATGTGTACTGGATTCATAAAAACTTGAATATTACTGTGCAAATATATTTAACCTTTTGAACGCGTTAATTTGCTCCGTTTTATCTATACCCGTACGCGGTACATATTTTCAAATACCTATGCACGCAATTAAATGTCAAATTATAGCATTCTGGCATGATTTATTGGACTATATAGACAGAACAGATTATTCTCCACAATATGATAACAAATCCTCGTGTGTCAACACTCTTGGATGTTTATAAAAACAAAAACATAAAATTTCATACAAAGACGTACCGTATCTTTTGAATGTGGTCCCGCCATTCGCTCGGCGTGTGTGTAATTAGGCCACTGCGTTGATAGACACAAGTGGAACACCATGAGCACTTATCATTTTTTGTTATGAAAACTTTTTCTAAAACTGGACACGTAAATTTTATGTCACAAAATAATAACAAAATTGAACTAACGCCATCCGTTGACAAAATTGTAAACTATGGCACTCGAAGGCGCGAAGAGGCTCACTTGATTATCGATGTTTTTAAATGAAACACAAATTTATTTTCGAGAAATTCTTGTAGATGTCAGCATCGTGATAGTTCTACAAATGTTCAAGCGAGCGGGAAATAAATTTATGTCAAAAGACCGCTGGAATATCGGCATTCAAAGTTTCCGTATCAACTGTTGATACGGCCGCGTGTGAGTATGGACTTTTTGCCGTAACAACAGTTGATACGGCCGCGTGCATAGAGTTAAAAAGTAAGTATTGTACGTATGTTTGTACCTTGTATGCATTAGCGATGTGTAGGTTCAGCCGGATTGAGTCCTTGAGCCCGAGTCCTTTGCGGGAAGCGGGTCCTACTCCCACTCCTTTTTGTAATCAACCACTCCCAGAGAACTCGGTCTGGGACTCGGACCCGAATGCCTCCAATCAACGACTCCCAGAGAACCCGGACCCGAGAATGCCTCTAAGGACTTGGACTCGGACCCGAATGCCTCTAATCAACAACTCCCAGAAAACTCGGACTCGGGGTCTCGAACCCGAATGCCTCCCTCCACCACCGGCCTCGCGAGTCCTGCAGTGAGTGGTAAGTTCTGGTGGTGAAGACATCTTCTGTTTACCTGCTTTACAGTAAGTGGATGTTTTGTTTATTGTTTAATATCTAGTACTTATTGGAGTTATTTGGGGTTATGAGTTGCTTTTCTAAACCGATGAGCTAATTAGTTAAATAATAATATCGACTGACATGTACTAATAAATCAATAATAGCAATAAATTATTTGAGTGATGTAAAAAAAATAAGTTAAGTAATATTTAATTTAATTAGGTATATAAAAATTAGGCTGTGACTGGGGTTTTCACTTTAAAAAAAAATGATTCTTACCCTAGTATTGTCGATAGTTTTATCAATCAATTCTGTTTCAGCAATCAATTCTGCCATTCGATACAATTAACAGCATTCCTCAAAATATTAGTATTGAAACAATAAGAAATGATTATTGCGGCTTATAGCCAATGAATTCACCTAGATTTTACCATTTTTCCAATATTTTTAGACTCACTAAGTACTCTAGGATGTACCTAGAGGTGCTACTAAGATATTGCAATACTTGCAAAAATTTGACGAAAAGCGCTCCAGTGGATGTTTTTATTTATCTTCTAAAAAACACAAGCCACTAAAAAGCATCTTACCTATTATTTATAATATCCATAACACTTCATTGTAAATATTGTATTTTTTGTTGTCACTGTTAATAACTACAACGACTACAGAAAACAGATAAAACAAGTTCATTGGATTTTGAAGGAACAACCTTGGAAGGCTCAGCCATCCGAAAGTTATTACCTTAAATCAAGCCCATTGTTCGTCCCTTTTTACATATTTTTAAAAAAATTGTTGGCTAAATCAGATAATTCGGGAGTTGCAGCCAAGCCGATTGTTTGTTACAGCGTTTCCCAAATGGTGGGTCTGGAGTCTGGATAAAATAAAAACTCTAATTAATTTATTATTTTACATTTAACTTCATCTCATAACAAAATATTATTGTCTTCTGTTATGAATTACGACTCTCATTTTGTGATACCTATGACATATTACAGCGCCCATAAGGTGATTTTTTCACAAAACGGCGCTATGCCAAATATCCAACATTATGTGCATCCTGTACTAAATAAATAAATAAAGATAATCTTAGGAATTTGATTCAGGTGGTTGTGAAATGGCCTCTGTCTTCCCTGACTTATACCGCAAATCAATCTTCCATATTACACACACACTAATCTAATAATCTCCTGAAACACCTTTCTCCGCTCTTCATGTCCAAACTATCTAAGCGGTCCTTCGACCAAGTATCTCTAGACAAGCCCTGTGATCTTGAAAATGCCACCCGAACCAAAAACATTGGTTTACGTAAACATTTATCAAAAACAAAGTGCATTTTCTCGCAGTCCAAAGATCACAATAAGCATTGGTTTTTTACCTTTTATTGGTCTGTGTGGAGCAAATTTGTCCTCCAGTAAGTTCGCGGCAACAGAATCGCTAGTTTTGTGAAAATCTTTTTTTTTCAAACACAAACATGAGGCAGTCCGTAGTATTTTAGGTACGGGCTATCGCAAACTTTATTATTAACAAATTGATCAGTTATATGAATACTTCAAAAATAGATGTACCTAACAGATAGATCCGAGGCAGCGTACAAAGAAAAGTAACAAAAGATCAAAATGTTTAAATTCTTCCTAAGAAAAAAAACACGTTACGCAACAGATGCGACGGAACTCGATCGGTAGGTAGGTACCTAGTAGTATTATGAAATGACGCGTTAGGTGGTATTACTTTTGGATTGAAATTAGGTATGGGAGGGCTAATCTATTCTTATTATATCGATGAAGCGGTAACTTCTTAATCTTGTGCATTACGCCGTGCACTTTTTCTCCATATTTATACTGTCTTACATTCCTTTAAAAAATATTAATTAAGGTTAGTTTTTTTTAATGTAAATAGGTAGGTTCTAAAATGTGTAGGTACTGAATTAGATTTTATTTAAACAATACGTCAATATTGAGTGAAATAAAATTTTGTGGATCTGTGAAAAAAATAAAACCAAAAGGACTGCGGAAACAAGTTTGGGAAACGCTGAGAGGAATATAATATTCATTTTGTCACAAAATCATATCGACTACACGTGCTCCACGGCGCGGTGGGAGGTCTGCTGTGCACGCATTTGTCTCGTGTGTTTTGCTGTGTGCCGGTTTTTAGCATGCGTTTTCTCGTGTGTTTCACGTGATAATTTCGGAATAAATAGATATTAAAATCGATGAATCGATGGACTGGAATAAATAGATATTAAAACATGTTGTTAATTGTTAAAATTTTAATAGTTCAATGCTGTACCTAACTACTTCCTGACTTTGTTTTTAAAACATCTCGCCTTTACTGAGTTTCATTTGATAGAGGCTTCGACCAAGTACCTTTATCTATATCGATGGACAGAGATTATGAAAACGACAAATTCTCAACGACAACCGAAATTTATGTTACTACATTTGATTTATTACTGCTTACGCGTGTGCTAAAATTATCATCTGGAACTTGGAACCTAATACTACATCCGTTACGGCCTCGCATTAGCCGTAGCCCAATCAGCTGGAACACGACAAGACACGAATGGATTTCGTTGAACTTCGCCAAAATGTAAACTGCACAACTCGCGACTCGGGTGCGATGGGTGACGGGATTGACTCCGTGTTCTCGTGTGGGTCCGAGTTCTTGTGCGGGTCCTTGTCCTGCTACGGGTCCGAGTTCTTTCGCGGGTTCTATCCGAGTCCGAGTGCCGAGTCCTTGGCCGGACCCGTGCGTCCCGGTAGTCGCCCAGTACCCAGTCCGCACCCAAGAACTCGGACCCGGGACCCACTCCAAGAACTCGAGTTCTTTTAAAAGGAAGCAGTCCTCGGATGCCTCCGGAAAAATGCAGAACTCACCCACCTCTAGTATGCATTGCAATTACAAATAAACTGAATTTTAATATCACAGTTGTTTGTATTGATATGAAAAATGTACCTCCGTATTGAATATAAAAACATTAAGATTTTAACAAATGCATGTTAATTTTTTAATTTGATTCGGTAATATTATTCACCATTCATAAAAATACAATAGCTTTTGATTGCTGTAATCATTTGAAAGTGTAAAAATACAACACTCGTTTTGACGTTTAACCTTTGTTTATTTTGACAACTAATCTTGTTCATAGATCAACAAGAGAATCATAGACAATCGATATTATATTTTAAGAAAAATAATTAATTAAATTACTCAAACATTCGAAAACTTCTAACTTCATCAGTAATAAGTTGTCTATGATCAAACAATGAAAAGTTCTTTGCAATACAATGACATTTCAAAATGCAAACAACATAATTATTGTAGGTTATGTATGATAATACATGAACATAACATTGAATAACCAATATGAAAGGTTATAATGTTAGAAATTAGATATTCTCGAGCAAGAAAAACAATAGTAGACAATAGAATATGTAAATGTAAGTATATAAATGTAAAGTACACACACATTGATTCAACTCTAATATTATCAACTAGTATTAATGAAAACCCAACCTGACATGACAGAAAAAAGGATACTGCACCGAAAATGAAATATTTTAAACGTTGAGCGCCAAATGTAATGTAAGGAAAATGTTGGGTCGCCAAATGTAACGTATGCAATATTATGTAAGTACATTCCAATGTTTAAAAGGAAACGGTAGAGCTGAGATCTCATCTCAAGATTGTGGGAATAATTTCCTGTCAAGTAAGTTAGGTGATCATAAATAAAAAGAGTGAGTTCTTAATGGAAAATATATTGAAACAAAAGTAATAACTAAGGAGTACAGATGATAAACATGTAACCATAGAAATAAATATAGGCACATACCCGATGGACTCTTGAATTAAACTAAACTAACTTAACGTGGAACGAAAGAACGACAACGAATGGCGAACGAAACTTGCTCTCGGCAGCGGAGAACGGACCCGGGACGAAGGCCAGGACATCCTTCTCTTGGTGGCAGCAGGAGGACAGCAACTCCCTCAATTAACGCCTGCAGGGGCATCAGGCCTGCAGCACGTGGTAATCGACCAGACTCTTCAACGGAGCCAAGACAGCAATCCGTTTTCTTAGTGGAAGCAGGAGGACGCTTCTCCTTCAATGGACGCCTGCAGGGGCATCAGGCCTGCAGCACGTGGTAATCGACCAGACTCTTCAACGGAGCCAAGACAGCAATCCGTTTTCTCAGTGGCAGCGGGACACTCCGCCAAGAACAACCAGCCACAGCCAGGACCAAACCAATCTCGGTTTCAAGTCCGAAACACGAGCACTCCAACATGACCATCGGCCAACACTCAATAAAAGCGGGATTCCATATTCCCCACTAAAATAATAACAAACACGAACTGTACGTGAATGGATAAACACCCCGCGCCGTTCTTAAAAAGAAATAATAACTCCTATTCACATGATTAACTCAGATTTAAGCCCCTTTCAAGGAGAGTGACTCGATCCACCGGTCAGCAGGCTTGGCTGACCGGGGAGGAAGTGACCATAAACAAAACTCTACTTCCTTCCTTCAAAATATTGCCAAAGTTCGAAAAAAATACCCATAGACAAAATAAACCCAATTAAGCAATTAAGCAAGAACTTCTCTTGTCACAAATATTTATGTGACAATTCCCCCCTTCCCACAAAATGTTTGCCCTCAAACATGAACAACTAAGACCACTAATAAACTAAACTATGAGTCCATCAGATGTCTAGAAAAATGAAAACATAAACAATAATTAGTAGTTATAATAACAACTTAGAATTAAGTTTCTTAAAAACTAAATTTCTTAAAAATAAATTTCTTAATAATAAAGAAAAACAAGATCACTTTTCCTTGCACAGGAAATCAAGGCCAATTTGGCTTCACTTTAGGGTGGTTAAACAGCCCTCACTTACACTGAATTTACGCTATAATTAAATAGCAAAATGAGAAACCTATCTAACTAAGTCCATCCGGTTTAACAGTCTTATGACAACATTCTTATGACAAAACTTAAAATTAAACAATACTTAAAATTAAACAATCATAGATAATGAAAATATCTTTATAGATATAAATTTTTTTTTACAATTCAGAACAATGGAGTTCAAAGTAGGCAAAATTAGTACACAAGAAAATACTTTTCTGTGTTATTAGTAGTATAGAATCAGTTTACAAACTGTCTATCAGACGTGACCAGAGTAAGGGTTTGTATTGAATTATTTATCCATCATTTTTTTTATCGTTCGTTATTGAACCAGGATTTACAATTCCGAAGAAATACCAATAAGTAACAGAGTCGTCAAACAAGAATAATATTCAAATTAATCTTTTTGCGAAAGTCAAATCAGGTCAGGTTTATAAAACTATAAATACCTGCCGATCAAGGTGGACAGAATAGGGTTTACATAACACAATACCTATCTATTTATCAATCAGTTCATGACCAAAGTCAAATGGTACTAAAAAGCAAAACAGAGACTAGTAAGTTAAGCTCATACCTTAGGATATACAAAAATCCATATAACAACCTGCAGCAAACACTCAACAGAGTGACATTGTTTGTAAAAAAAATGAGACCAAGGCAATACCCAAGCTGGCATTCCTTAAAAAACACTCCAAGTGTAGACAAAACGTCAGCATTTCTTGTACAAACAAAACAAAATTGTGTGATCAACTATGGCTTTCAGTGAGTTGACACTATTCGAGGGGTGATCAATCCAAAATTTAATGAATGACACTAGTAATACTTAATTTATAGTCTAATACTGGTATTAACAGTAAGACTCTAATGTTTATCACATTTAGACTTAAAAACTATACAGAAACACACCTTCCTGTATTAGAGGCAAAGTGATAATTCCAAAGGAATTAATTACTAGTTAAGCACGCCAAAGCAGTACTAACTTTGTTAGAGACAAAACAACTCTCTTATGAACTAAGACTTATATAAAGAACTTTTAGGAAAGCTTTACCATACTTAAAGTTTATGAAATACAAACTATCAATAATCGACTTAACAAAACTTGTGCATCAGAAAGTAGCTCAAGTCTCTGAAACACAAAATTCCAAGATATACATTCTGAAGTTCCCTGGAGGTTCAATGGGCCGATAAAAGGACCTCCAGTGGACTAAAGAAAGAAGGCATAAACTTAAAAATAAAAACATTACAACATAATCCGTTATACAGACGGAACCAAGAAATAAATCAATGTGTGTGCATGTATGTAACTAAGTGTATTATAACCAATATAATCAAATATTTGAAACTACCAAAATCCCGAAACTCGTGTATGTTATTAATAACAAGAAAAAAAACATAGTAACGAAGAAAGAAAGACTTATCTAACAAAATTTGGGCGCCAGTGACCACAAGGATCACGTTCCAGTTTACCGAGGGTAAATAAACGGTTTATCGTCAATAAACTAGATTTTAGTGTCCGTACTGAGCACAAGAAATGAAGGTACCAAACTCCAAATCATGAGAACAGAACAGTCACAAAAGAATTATAATATATATTGCAATAATGTGAAGGCTTTGGTAGGCCTACACACTAAAACATTAGCCTCCTTAAAAAAAACAAAACTAATCTACCTGAAGAAAAAACAAATTCTTAATTTTAATATTAACAAGTGGTCTAATAACTTGTCCACAATGAGATAGCGACACACATGCGTCCATGTTGTGTGTTGTAAACTTATATTTATTACTAGTAACTGCTGACGACCCTTTATCACCCCTGTACACAGAATGCAAAAGATCGTTGGCTAGTTTTTTGAATTATACTTAACAATAACTTAATTTAACTGGGGAAAATGATAATTAGAATTTTAATAATTATTCTTCAATAAGAATATTATCACTTATGTAATAATGAAATATAAATAATAATTTATTTATAACACATCAATTACCAAACCCCCCGTACAAGTCAACTCGAAAAGTAGAAATTTTTTACACTAATACGCGTCAAAACAGTGCCGCCAACGTATTCTCCAAATAAATCAGTGCCGCCAAGCGACGATATACGAGTACTCCAAGTACAATTAAGAATCAAGGACAACTACTTTATTGTAATTTAATCAAAAAAAAACAATTATCCAAATTGTTATAATAATTGATAAAGAAAACAATTATCCAAATTGTTATAATAATTGATGTAGATGATGATGATGCTCTTTATTAAAAAATTACACGTCGTTATTTTCGATTAAATAAACCGCAAAAAAAAATAACGAAGTCTTGTGCAGACATTGACAGTTATCCATGTTTGTAAACAATGTAGTATTTACTAGTGCCTAATGTCAGATGACACCACAACAACATATTCAATAATGACAGAAGTGCGCTGTCATTGAAAAATAACCATGAAAAGTCTCGTTACCATTTTGTATATGAAATGGTAATATCATATAAAAGATTCTTTGAAAAAGGTATTTCATTATAAAATAACAATATTGAACATTATTTGCATGTTTATGTTTCATCATGATAGATGACAAATGTCAATGTACACATTTTGACAGATAGTATTTTTAAAATGTAAACAAGGTATATGTTTTGACAGTATTTGCGATACTAATAAGGTAGGTAATTTATTTTTCACAAAGTCGTAATTTAAATGTGTACTGGATTCATAAAAACTTGAATATTACTGTGCAAATATATTTAACCTTTTGAACGCGTTAATTTGCTCCGTTTTATCTATACCCGTACGCGGTACATATTTTCAAATACCTATGCACGCAATTAAATGTCAAATTATAGCATTCTGGCATGATTTATTGGACTATATAGACAGAACAGATTATTCTCCACAATATGATAACAAATCCTCGTGTGTCAACACTCTTGGATGTTTATAAAAACAAAAACATAAAATTTCATACAAAGACGTACCGTATCTTTTGAATGTGGTCCCGCCATTCGCTCGGCGTGTGTGTAATTAGGCCACTGCGTTGATAGACACAAGTGGAACACCATGAGCACTTATCATTTTTTGTTATGAAAACTTTTTCTAAAACTGGACACGTAAATTTTATGTCACAAAATAATAACAAAATTGAACTAACGCCATCCGTTGACAAAATTGTAAACTATGGCACTCGAAGGCGCGAAGAGGCTCACTTGATTATCGATGTTTTTAAATGAAACACAAATTTATTTTCGAGAAATTCTTGTAGATGTCAGCATCGTGATAGTTCTACAAATGTTCAAGCGAGCGGGAAATAAATTTATGTCAAAAGACCGCTGGAATATCGGCATTCAAAGTTTCCGTATCAACTGTTGATACGGCCGCGTGTGAGTATGGACTTTTTGCCGTAACAACAGTTGATACGGCCGCGTGCATAGAGTTAAAAAGTAAGTATTGTACGTATGTTTGTACCTTGTATGCATTAGCGATGTGTAGGTTCAGCCGGATTGAGTCCTTGAGCCCGAGTCCTTTGCGGGAAGCGGGTCCTACTCCCACTCCTTTTTGTAATCAACCACTCCCAGAGAACTCGGTCTGGGACTCGGACCCGAATGCCTCCAATCAACGACTCCCAGAGAACCCGGACCCGAGAATGCCTCTAAGGACTTGGACTCGGACCCGAATGCCTCTAATCAACAACTCCCAGAAAACTCGGACTCGGGGTCTCGAACCCGAATGCCTCCCTCCACCACCGGCCTCGCGAGTCCTGCAGTGAGTGGTAAGTTCTGGTGGTGAAGACATCTTCTGTTTACCTGCTTTACAGTAAGTGGATGTTTTGTTTATTGTTTAATATCTAGTACTTATTGGAGTTATTTGGGGTTATGAGTTGCTTTTCTAAACCGATGAGCTAATTAGTTAAATAATAATATCGACTGACATGTACTAATAAATCAATAATAGCAATAAATTATTTGAGTGATGTAAAAAAAATAAGTTAAGTAATATTTAATTTAATTAGGTATATAAAAATTAGGCTGTGACTGGGGTTTTCACTTTAAAAAAAAATGATTCTTACCCTAGTATTGTCGATAGTTTTATCAATCAATTCTGTTTCAGCAATCAATTCTGCCATTCGATACAATTAACAGCATTCCTCAAAATATTAGTATTGAAACAATAAGAAATGATTATTGCGGCTTATAGCCAATGAATTCACCTAGATTTTACCATTTTTCCAATATTTTTAGACTCACTAAGTACTCTAGGATGTACCTAGAGGTGCTACTAAGATATTGCAATACTTGCAAAAATTTGACGAAAAGCGCTCCAGTGGATGTTTTTATTTATCTTCTAAAAAACACAAGCCACTAAAAAGCATCTTACCTATTATTTATAATATCCATAACACTTCATTGTAAATATTGTATTTTTTGTTGTCACTGTTAATAACTACAACGACTACAGAAAACAGATAAAACAAGTTCATTGGATTTTGAAGGAACAACCTTGGAAGGCTCAGCCATCCGAAAGTTATTACCTTAAATCAAGCCCATTGTTCGTCCCTTTTTACATATTTTTAAAAAAATTGTTGGCTAAATCAGATAATTCGGGAGTTGCAGCCAAGCCGATTGTTTGTTACAGCGTTTCCCAAATGGTGGGTCTGGAGTCTGGATAAAATAAAAACTCTAATTAATTTATTATTTTACATTTAACTTCATCTCATAACAAAATATTATTGTCTTCTGTTATGAATTACGACTCTCATTTTGTGATACCTATGACATATTACAGCGCCCATAAGGTGATTTTTTCACAAAACGGCGCTATGCCAAATATCCAACATTATGTGCATCCTGTACTAAATAAATAAATAAAGATAATCTTAGGAATTTGATTCAGGTGGTTGTGAAATGGCCTCTGTCTTCCCTGACTTATACCGCAAATCAATCTTCCATATTACACACACACTAATCTAATAATCTCCTGAAACACCTTTCTCCGCTCTTCATGTCCAAACTATCTAAGCGGTCCTTCGACCAAGTATCTCTAGACAAGCCCTGTGATCTTGAAAATGCCACCCGAACCAAAAACATTGGTTTACGTAAACATTTATCAAAAACAAAGTGCATTTTCTCGCAGTCCAAAGATCACAATAAGCATTGGTTTTTTACCTTTTATTGGTCTGTGTGGAGCAAATTTGTCCTCCAGTAAGTTCGCGGCAACAGAATCGCTAGTTTTGTGAAAATCTTTTTTTTTCAAACACAAACATGAGGCAGTCCGTAGTATTTTAGGTACGGGCTATCGCAAACTTTATTATTAACAAATTGATCAGTTATATGAATACTTCAAAAATAGATGTACCTAACAGATAGATCCGAGGCAGCGTACAAAGAAAAGTAACAAAAGATCAAAATGTTTAAATTCTTCCTAAGAAAAAAAACACGTTACGCAACAGATGCGACGGAACTCGATCGGTAGGTAGGTACCTAGTAGTATTATGAAATGACGCGTTAGGTGGTATTACTTTTGGATTGAAATTAGGTATGGGAGGGCTAATCTATTCTTATTATATCGATGAAGCGGTAACTTCTTAATCTTGTGCATTACGCCGTGCACTTTTTCTCCATATTTATACTGTCTTACATTCCTTTAAAAAATATTAATTAAGGTTAGTTTTTTTTAATGTAAATAGGTAGGTTCTAAAATGTGTAGGTACTGAATTAGATTTTATTTAAACAATACGTCAATATTGAGTGAAATAAAATTTTGTGGATCTGTGAAAAAAATAAAACCAAAAGGACTGCGGAAACAAGTTTGGGAAACGCTGAGAGGAATATAATATTCATTTTGTCACAAAATCATATCGACTACACGTGCTCCACGGCGCGGTGGGAGGTCTGCTGTGCACGCATTTGTCTCGTGTGTTTTGCTGTGTGCCGGTTTTTAGCATGCGTTTTCTCGTGTGTTTCACGTGATAATTTCGGAATAAATAGATATTAAAATCGATGAATCGATGGACTGGAATAAATAGATATTAAAACATGTTGTTAATTGTTAAAATTTTAATAGTTCAATGCTGTACCTAACTACTTCCTGACTTTGTTTTTAAAACATCTCGCCTTTACTGAGTTTCATTTGATAGAGGCTTCGACCAAGTACCTTTATCTATATCGATGGACAGAGATTATGAAAACGACAAATTCTCAACGACAACCGAAATTTATGTTACTACATTTGATTTATTACTGCTTACGCGTGTGCTAAAATTATCATCTGGAACTTGGAACCTAATACTACATCCGTTACGGCCTCGCATTAGCCGTAGCCCAATCAGCTGGAACACGACAAGACACGAATGGATTTCGTTGAACTTCGCCAAAATGTAAACTGCACAACTCGCGACTCGGGTGCGATGGGTGACGGGATTGACTCCGTGTTCTCGTGTGGGTCCGAGTTCTTGTGCGGGTCCTTGTCCTGCTACGGGTCCGAGTTCTTTCGCGGGTTCTATCCGAGTCCGAGTGCCGAGTCCTTGGCCGGACCCGTGCGTCCCGGTAGTCGCCCAGTACCCAGTCCGCACCCAAGAACTCGGACCCGGGACCCACTCCAAGAACTCGAGTTCTTTTAAAAGGAAGCAGTCCTCGGATGCCTCCGGAAAAATGCAGAACTCACCCACCTCTAGTATGCATTGCAATTACAAATAAACTGAATTTTAATATCACAGTTGTTTGTATTGATATGAAAAATGTACCTCCGTATTGAATATAAAAACATTAAGATTTTAACAAATGCATGTTAATTTTTTAATTTGATTCGGTAATATTATTCACCATTCATAAAAATACAATAGCTTTTGATTGCTGTAATCATTTGAAAGTGTAAAAATACAACACTCGTTTTGACGTTTAACCTTTGTTTATTTTGACAACTAATCTTGTTCATAGATCAACAAGAGAATCATAGACAATCGATATTATATTTTAAGAAAAATAATTAATTAAATTACTCAAACATTCGAAAACTTCTAACTTCATCAGTAATAAGTTGTCTATGATCAAACAATGAAAAGTTCTTTGCAATACAATGACATTTCAAAATGCAAACAACATAATTATTGTAGGTTATGTATGATAATACATGAACATAACATTGAATAACCAATATGAAAGGTTATAATGTTAGAAATTAGATATTCTCGAGCAAGAAAAACAATAGTAGACAATAGAATATGTAAATGTAAGTATATAAATGTAAAGTACACACACATTGATTCAACTCTAATATTATCAACTAGTATTAATGAAAACCCAACCTGACATGACAGAAAAAAGGATACTGCACCGAAAATGAAATATTTTAAACGTTGAGCGCCAAATGTAATGTAAGGAAAATGTTGGGTCGCCAAATGTAACGTATGCAATATTATGTAAGTACATTCCAATGTTTAAAAGGAAACGGTAGAGCTGAGATCTCATCTCAAGATTGTGGGAATAATTTCCTGTCAAGTAAGTTAGGTGATCATAAATAAAAAGAGTGAGTTCTTAATGGAAAATATATTGAAACAAAAGTAATAACTAAGGAGTACAGATGATAAACATGTAACCATAGAAATAAATATAGGCACATACCCGATGGACTCTTGAATTAAACTAAACTAACTTAACGTGGAACGAAAGAACGACAACGAATGGCGAACGAAACTTGCTCTCGGCAGCGGAGAACGGACCCGGGACGAAGGCCAGGACATCCTTCTCTTGGTGGCAGCAGGAGGACAGCAACTCCCTCAATTAACGCCTGCAGGGGCATCAGGCCTGCAGCACGTGGTAATCGACCAGACTCTTCAACGGAGCCAAGACAGCAATCCGTTTTCTTAGTGGAAGCAGGAGGACGCTTCTCCTTCAATGGACGCCTGCAGGGGCATCAGGCCTGCAGCACGTGGTAATCGACCAGACTCTTCAACGGAGCCAAGACAGCAATCCGTTTTCTCAGTGGCAGCGGGACACTCCGCCAAGAACAACCAGCCACAGCCAGGACCAAACCAATCTCGGTTTCAAGTCCGAAACACGAGCACTCCAACATGACCATCGGCCAACACTCAATAAAAGCGGGATTCCATATTCCCCACTAAAATAATAACAAACACGAACTGTACGTGAATGGATAAACACCCCGCGCCGTTCTTAAAAAGAAATAATAACTCCTATTCACATGATTAACTCAGATTTAAGCCCCTTTCAAGGAGAGTGACTCGATCCACCGGTCAGCAGGCTTGGCTGACCGGGGAGGAAGTGACCATAAACAAAACTCTACTTCCTTCCTTCAAAATATTGCCAAAGTTCGAAAAAAATACCCATAGACAAAATAAACCCAATTAAGCAATTAAGCAAGAACTTCTCTTGTCACAAATATTTATGTGACAACTGATTAAAACTCCTAGAAGGTATCAACACAATGCAAATGTGGCGGAGTACATAGTCCCATTAACGTACGAAGAAGCGACGAATAGCACTGAAGCTGCGCAGTGGGCGGGTGCTATTAAAAACGAATTTAAAGCTCATGAAGAAAATCGTACGTGGGAACTCGTGAAGAAAACGCCGGAGATGAGACTAATTGACTCGAAATGGGTGTTTCGGGTAAAGACGGATGTCGACGGGAAGTCACATCGTTTCAAGGCTCGATTGTGCGCAAGGGGCTTCCTGCAAAGAGAGGGGATTGACTTCAAGGAAACGTTTTCCCCAGTGGTGAGATATGACTCGCTGAGAATTTTGCTGGCAACGATAGCCGCGGAAAATCTTGAAGTAATGCAATTTGACGTTCAAACTGCATTCCTGTATGGCAAACTAGAAGAAACAATTTTCATGAAAGTTCCGGAAGGACTGAAGCTGAAAGAAGACAAAAGGAACGTCGCATGCAAGCTCGAGAGGGCTCTCTACGGGCTCAAACAAGCCCCAAGATGTTGGAATCAACGATTCAACAAGTTTTTGAACGAATTCAACTTCGTAGAATGCGAAGCAGACAAATGTGTATTTACTGGAAGGATTAAAAACAACAAAGTATATCTGGCGCTATTCGTCGATGATGGGCTAGTAGCCTCGAACAATATAGAGACCCTTAAGGAAATTATTCAACGACTAAGCGAAACATTTAAAATAACAGTCGAGGAGAGGTAAACTGATGATTCATCAGAGCGCGTACACGCAGAAAATAATTGAAAAATTCGGAATGGCGGATGCGAAAACAGTGTGCGTGCCAGCGGATCCGCACGCAGCACTGATTCCAGTTGTGGAAAACAATAAAACTAAAAATGTACCGTATCGCGAAGCAGTAGGGTCTCTGGTTTTCCTAGCGGCTGTATCGAGGCCAGACATCGCGTTCGCAGTAAATGCAGTAAGCAAGTATTTGAACGAGCACAATTCATCGCATTGGCAAGCAGTAAAGAGAATATTTGCATATCTAAAAGGCACAACTGATTACGGTATTGAATATCAAAGCGGCGGTAGTGAACCAAAATTGATAGGTTTCTCGGATGCTGACTACGCCGGGGATGTAGAAACGCGAAGGTCGACAACAGGATACGTTTTCTGTCTCGCGAACGGGGCCGTAACGTGGTCGTCACAGCGTCAAAGACTGGTGACGCTAAGTACAACGGAAGCCGAGTACGTAGCTGCATCGGCAGCAGCTCGGGAAGTAGTCTGGATCAGAAAGCTGTTATCGGACATCGGATGTCCATGTAATGAAGAAACAACGCTTTACGTTGACAACCAAAGTGCAATTCAATTAGTCAGAAATCCAGTATTTCACAAAAGAACGAAGCATATAGACATACACTTCCATTTTATCCGCGAGAAAGTGAATGATAAAGAAATTGTAGTTAAATATGTTCCATCTGCAAATCAGAGAGCAGATATATTTACGAAGGCGCTGCCGCGAGACCGTTTCCAGGATCTATGCTATAAGCTAAATATGGTAACGAGAAATGAGAAACACTCGAACGGCGGTAGTATTAAGGCGAACTGAGTTCTGCATGTTTCTGTAGGCGAATGTGTGGATGCACGGTTAGGTAGAAACTGTGCAGGTGTGTGGGTCGAGCACGATTCGGTAATCCTCGGCAATGCTCGTGCATTGATGTGAGTCATTCTGAATCGAATCGCGCGCTCGCGAACAGCATTTAATTAAGCTCATGTAAAGACTAAATAAAGTAACACTTTTCATTTAAAATGGATATTATTATTCAATTCAATCCATTCTCTTAATCCTGCTCAAACAATGCAGGAGAATGTCAAATAATAATGGTAAATCTGTATATATTCATGATTCAATCACAAATTGACGTAACTAGCAGTTCTTCAATTTGTCTTCTACATCACTCGACTGGCAGAAGTAGTGTTGCCATTGCAACCAGAAACCTTTCCTCGTCTTATATTTCTGCTAGGCTGCTAATTGCGCCCTGTTGCTGGCCACGTATAAATAAATAAGCGTTACATTTGATCAATTTTCAACTTTGACAATAAATAACTTTTTTATAAAAACATTTACGTCTAAAATTTTTATGTTATATTTATTTATTATTTTATATATATTTACTTAAAATTGTTCCTACGTATTGTGGAGTAAAAAAAACAACAACAACAAAACATGTCGAACAAAGTCACCTTTCAAGACGCCAATACCAAACATTTTGTAAAAAAAAAAAAAAAAACGCGAGTTTTAATATTCAAGTAACACGGTGTCCAGAAATTCGCCCAGTACAAGCTGGGAACTTATAATTGGGAATCAAATCACATAGAAAACCCAAAAAAAAATTATTTTAGAAAGTATTCTTAAATTTTTTTTTTTTGTTTAACTTTTCCCATTTTTTTCACGATGACCGGATAAATCATCAAAATGAAATTTCATCACATCTTTAAAAAGTTATATAAAGTCATGGAAAGTGATGAAACAAAAACTTTATTAACCTGTTAACCGGGCGGGACGTATAAATACGTCAAACGTAAACAGTATCGGGTACAGGTAGGACATATGAATACGTCCTTGAAATATATTTTGCGCCCTGGAACGGGCGGGACGTATATTTCCGAGCATATCACACGGAAATTGAATTTTTAATTTTTACATATTTTAATTTTTGAAACTCAATGTTTCTCTTTTATCTGTGTGCTTTTGTTTATTGTTCTGTAATTAAAACCGTTTTTATATTTTTTGTAATCTTTATAATTGTTCGTAAAATTTCTAGTTTTTTAATTCGATGTTTTCATTTTTATAATGCATAAATGAAAAAAAATAATAATATGAAATTACGTCCTCCAGACGTGACGTACTGATACGTCCTAGTGAAGGAGTTCGCGCCCGTTAAATGCTGCGTAATTCAAAACAGAATTACCCGGTTAACAGGGTTAAGTAGGTTAGGTTAGGTTAGGTTTAAATTTTTTTTTTTCATCGTTCTAATAAATTTATATCACTTCTTGAAACCTGTTGAATTGTCGATGTGTTGAGTTATCATGGAACCTTTTTCCACATCTGGGTTTAAGAACTTTTGTAGCCTCGTTTTTGAGTTCTACAAGTAGAACAACAGTTCGGTTGTAGAAAGATTTTCGTGTTTCCTCCCTCCCCTCCTACAATATGGGTCTCTTCAAGACTCGTGTTCACAACCTTATCTTCTCAAAAAGTTCCTCCGCACAGCATCCCCAAAGATCTATAACTACCCCCTACCGACAGATTTTTAAAAAATTAGACATAAAAAATTCCAACTTCGGACTTGATTCTCTCAAAAATGTAAGCTCAAATCAATGTGACGTAGATCCACCAGTTTTCCGCTTGTACTACAGTTTCACATTTCAACTAATACGTTTGTACATATCACGTCTGATGTCCCGTCTGATGAGCATGGACCCTTGTCAATCACCAGGGCTATGATGGGGCTAAAGCAAGAAGGCATAATGTGTAAAAGCATTGAAGAACCTTGATCATGTTGTCACGTCTGAAGGTGTTTTGAGAGTCCGCCAGCGGTGAGCAGGTTGCGCCGGGTAGAGATTCGTCGGATGGAGTGCGCGAGGCCATCCTCAATTAAACAGCATCCATTGAACGTTTAACGGAACAATGATGATTCATCTTTGTGTCACCTCGACAGCATGCTTGGTAATCCAGTGTAGTCTTCAAGGAATTACGCTTCACAAATAAAACCATTTTTTAATCCAAATAACCGATTGTATATTTTCATCTCTTCAAGCCACAACACTCGAACAAGCACAGGCCGATCTCACACAGGAGTCGAAACGTTGGTTATGTGTTTTGTAAATTTAAACGGAAAGTCTCCGAAGGATAAGTTCAAGGTATCCGCGCGATCTTTTTCTAAAAATTTCAATCTCCATTTTTTCTCGCCTAACGCCACGCGCACCGCGGAATCGTCGTCCCTCGTATTGTTCCCGTATTGTCCCGATCTAAATCTACCCGCGTTATTCTTGCTCGCCCGTCCAACCGAACGCAGGGCAGCCACCCGAAAAAACTCTCAACAAAACAATAATCGGGCACTACCCTGGCAATCCAAACTTACACAATTCTTTGACGTTACAATACATAACTAGAACTTTGCCACAGCATCAATGTGTCCACATTATTTAGTAATTTCCGAGTAATAGCGAGAATTATTGCAGATATCTGTGATAATCAAAGTTACCCCATAGTACGGTACGAAGAACGCTAGAAGACCAAATTCCACATAAAATGCTGACGGTAGTTATAGACGGAAGACGTCCATTGGGCCACACCAGAGAAAGCTGGGGAAGGCATATCCAGAGGCTTGACCTGCTGTGGATGAAGGTCCCTGAAGTAGCGCAGAATGATGATGAGATGAATATTGTTTGTAGTACTAACCTGGTGGGAACGTCTCCGTCATCCAATCCGCCGGAGGTATTGAGTTGGTGGACGCGGTGCTGCAGTTCAGGGTTCCTGGAAGCTTTGCGGATCTCTGAAGATATTATCTTCTCCGTCTTCTCGCGAGCTGCCGTCTGCAAGCATTCAACAAGTTCAATAAGAATTAATTATTGTTTTAGATTGCATCCACAAGCAAGCCGCGTGGGGGCCAGATGATTTTTCCATCTTAAACAACAAGAAGGGGGAACTCAGACACGCAGTAAGCGAGTGGCAAGATGATTTTTTTCCCTCTCAACCAATGGAAGGGCGGAATGCAGACACAGTGGACACGGAAGTCAGATGATTTTTCCCTCTCCATCAATGAGGCATAGGGGGAAGCCAGACACACACAGTGGGCGACTACTGGCTAGAAGCTTATAATATAAAGGTAGGAGGATGATTGACGTCAATTACCTGCGAGGCCAGAGTGTCGGTGTGTTGCATGGCAGCCATGGCGCGCGCCGCTTCCTTAGTGGCGAGCAATGCCCGGGCTCCGTCTTGCCACGCCATGGCCCGCTCCGTCAGGCACTGCAGCGCCTCGCCCTCGGCCAGTCGCACGGGCAGTCGCTGCAGGGCCACCAGCAGCCCTAGGATGAGCTCCAGGCGGGGGCGACGGGTGCGCAAGCAGCCGCCACACAGTAGGCGCGCCACCGGGGGCTCGGCCTCCGTGGAAAGGCAGCCCGCTGGAATGCAACAGATGGCAATTAAACTCCTGTCACAATGTCTCTTAGATATCCCAACCATGTTCTTAACTGTGGCATGTATACCTAGTCCTTAACACCACTTTTATGCAAGTCTTAAATATTTAGTTTTATAATTAGCGTTTAAATTCAGTCTGTCTTTAGAGATGGCCTAGAATGCTCGACCCGTGCTTCCCGGATGATATATCAAATCTGTTCACAATTCGGAATACTGTTGTGAAATGTTCTGTCTTGAAAAATAAGGAAAATTCACATTATTAACCCGGAAATCGCGAATTTCGTTTGAAAATGTCCAAAATTATGAATTTCGCCTAAAAATTTGTGTTACCCACAAATGCGAAAATTTCAGATCTCTATTCATTAAGCTCGGCTGACTCAAGTGTTTGTTCCGTAGAACTCTAAAACAAATCAATCATTGAGAGCCAGTCCGGTTCCTATTGATTAATGAGTGTAGGTGAGGTAAACTTACAGTGAAACCATTCTTTGCAGAGTTCGCACTGGATCATGGGTCCGTACTGCCTCTTCTGGCAATAGCAGTACGTCACTCCGGGCTGCGCCACTCTGATGTCTTTGCGAAGGTTGCGCGCCCTGCAACAATAAAACACACATTGTAGCTGGTCTTCGTCATAATATAAAATTATTATTTGATTTATTTATTAAAGAGGAAACTGTAGTTTGATGGATAGTTCTAGTGAGCACTCCCATTTCACCTAATTCCTTTTAGTTTGTATCCAGGTCTCGTGAAGTCCCTCCTTGTTTGGGTTCCCTGGAGGTCTTGTAACAATTTTGATTGCTACCCCAGGAATCTGATGTTGACTCGATCAGTAAGTAGGAACTGATGTTGACTTGCAATTGACCGCCTAGCCCTCTCGGGTGTATAGCCGCTCGTTTTGGAGAAGGGAACAGCGCTACTTGCGGAGAATGAGCGAGGAGTGCTCAGCGGGAAGCCGAAAGAACCGATCTACTTGAAGATTGATGGGTGAAATTCTAGACGGCATGTGGACGAGTTAGCTAGCATGATGTTACTGGACATCGTATTCTAAGTTTGTATTACATTTTGTGAGATCAATCCTTGACTCACATGGCGCCCAACATTATGTAACAAGGTGAGTTCTTATGGTTTAATTAGTGTCACATGTAGGAAATAATGCTTTGCAATTATTCCAATCTGCAAGAGCTTCCGAAGGGAACCTTGCACGCGCTCTGAGATTGTAATCAGTCCTAATTATAGAGTCTCGGATGTTTTATGTATTACATATTTAATTACTTAATACACGTAAATTTATACACTTACAAATAAATGTTATAATTTGACATCATCTATCTTATTTTGAATTCTACCCCACATATGAGGATAAAATATAGATGGATTGGTGCAAATGTTAGTCTTATGAGGGAAGAGTCCACCGAGGTGGTCGCAGCTCTCCTCTCCATTACCCACACTAGTTTTTTTTCCTTTTGAATGGTCCATTTTTGGTCCCACGAGTATCTAGGGAAATAAAAGGTCCACCGTAGCAGAGACCTGAGAGCCGGGTAAAGTCTTTTTTTTAATTTTTTAAATCTTTTTGTGGAGAGGAAGGAGTGAACATGGGTCTTGAAGAGTCCTAAGTTGTAGGAGTGAGGAAATACAGAGGCCGGCAGTTCGTTCCACAGCCGAGCTGTTGAACTTAAGAACGAATCGTAGAAGCGACCCGTTCTCATGTGACAAATGTCAACCGTGTACAAATGTTGAGCGCGCGTTTGGCGTGTATCCCGACTACGCACCGGTGCCGAAGGGATCAATGACGCTAGTTCCTCAGAGCATCTTCCATTGTAATACCGATAGAACAAGGACAGCATACCTACCTGACGCCTGTGCTCTAAAGATTGCAGTCCGTTTGTTAAGATTGGGGAATCTATCAAACGGACCGCCTGTTTTTGCACAGAGCCAAGGGTTTTTTTTCAGGTATAGTCTAAATACTAGGAGATGCGATCGGGTATCTCAGAGGCACCGTTCGTGACACTGTTCCCCATTATCATTCAGCATGAGCATGGTAGCTCTCACCTTAACTTGGGATGGCTATTACATGTAGTATTTCCACTCCCTGAGCGATGGGTTTGAAAACAGTTTTATGCTTAACCACTCAGAACATTAGAATGTCAAAAGACGTAAATATGATAATAGCGGTCAAGACATTAGAACGTCTTTTCACGTAAACGCGCGAGATTTTACAAAAATCGATTTATTTCCATCACTAGTATACGGATTGCCATGATTTAAAAAACAGAGTATCGATAATGAATAACGCTACGCGGGTGTATTCAAGAATATCTATGGAACGTAGAGGTGCATTATCTAAGCCGATTGGATCTGTCATCTTGTTCGTTCATAATTTATTGCGTTTCTAAATAATTTAATAAAAATATTTTAGTTTGGACGGTTAATATTTTGAGGTGACTAATAGTTTTTAATTATATTTTTTCAATATATAAAGTGTTATTTCTTTATGATACTCAGAAAAAAGTACATTTTTCACGGCTTTGAAATAATGGTAAGCGATTCTTACATATTTTTGACGTTTTCATAAAATGTATATTTAGAAACGCAAATATTTACGTATAATAACACAATGCGATAGTGGATTTCATAATCTTTCCAAAACATTTTTTAGAATGAGGCTACGTTTCCCAAAACGTGAGTTATGAAGCTTTTCATTTTGAGTAAGGCATAATACCTCATTAGATAGGATAATATATTAGGACTTACCTCAGCTCACGCATGTTGGCCATCTCCCTCTCCTCGGCCGTCTTGAAGGCGGACACGATCTGCGTGGGCGTGCGCTCCTCGCTGAAGGTGCGCATGAACTGCTCAGCCTCGGCGGTGGACGCCGTCTCCACCGCACCCACCTCCCCACCTTCGTTCTCCGCCTGCTGCTGCTGGGACTGCTTGCCCGAGGACTTGGCGGTCTGACGCTGGGGGGTGGCGGGAGGTGCAGGGGGTGCCGTGCGGCGTGCACCGGCTAGGATGTCCGTCCGGGGGCTGGACAAAGCAATAAACAAAATTAAATATTTCACAATTTCACTACAAATAACCTCTTTCACTGTCACCTTTCCCTAAAAAATTATTTAAAAAATTCTCTGATTCTATTGCAATGTGAAAATGTGCCTAAGGCCTCTTTCGAATGATTTTTTGCAAGTTTGCAAAAGGTCTTGAGCGATCGCTTACTATAATATGGGGTAAATGAGGAAATCTAGGTGGATTCATTGGATTTGATGGACATTATTATGTAGAGTGATAATGATTAAATAAAATGGCCGACTCGAAAACCCCACTCCCATCGGTCGAGTGCACAGACATAAGAATATATAGACTAGAAATTAAAGGTGAGGGGTAAAATCAACTGTTGAAGAACGAAGGGGGTAAAGCTGACTGTGATTTGTCAATAAATCAATCTGACAGTATATAGGCATCTCGCATTTTAATATCACCATTTAGTTCTTAAAAGTAAAATCTGCTTTTAAATGAATAGACATTTTTACATGGGAGCGCAAATTACTCGCCACGTTATGAACAAATTTGTGAAGTCCAAATTCGGCAAATAAAATTTCTTCTATTTTCAGAGTCGAATATTTTGTTTACGTATTTAGTTAAGACACTTTTATAAGTGTTCATAATTTACTTCCCAGTAACAACGATGCGCACACTTGAGAATCGCTACATTCGACCAGATGTATCTCGATGTGATAGTATATGTTTCTACAACTGATTCATATTATACGACGTGAATAAGCTTAAAATGATGCTTATATATGGAATGTAATACGACAATTGGGTTTATTCTCTTTTTCACATCTATTTTTACAAGTTCTCATATCACAAGCCACTATTTTGCCGTGTTATTTCATAAAATGCCTCGACCATAGCTCGACGCTAGTTCGAACAAGAATGATGACGTCACATTCTCAAGATTCACGGGAAGCCATACGCGAGCCCAGCCGGCTCCAATGGAACCGGTATGGGGAGTGGGGAATAATACGCTTTTAATCACTTAGGGCAGGTCTACTAATATTCATATGTCTATGGTCGAGTGGCTATTTAAATAAAATACAATTTCTGGAATTTACATTAGGTTGGGAAATATTCCCAAGTCTGTATGACTAGTCCTACCTGAGTGCCTCCATGAGGCTGTGCGGCCAGGCCTTCTTGAGGAAGGTCTTGGCGGTGCGCTCTTTCCACTGGCGCGCCGACTCCAGCGACTTGCTCATCAGCTCCTTCTCGTACAGATTCATGGAGATGGCGGCGCCCTTCTTAACCACGCCCTCCAGGGTGCTGAAGTACGGGTACGACTCCTTGGACTGCATCTCTTCCACCTACCCGCAACAATACAATACTATTATTTATTACACCTATAATAATAATAATAATAAATGATGATTTGTGATGCACCGTTTTTGTGCAAAATCACCTCAAGTTTACCATATCAATCATATACCTCAACCTATACTATATCCGATACTTCCTTGTTGTGTGCTCAAGTAGAAAACAACTTTTCACAGTCCGCTCGCAGTACCCGTCGTCAACAATCATTGCTGTGAATAGTTATGAACCTAATATTAAATGTAATGTCTGACCTAATGTTGTACTATGGTGAACCCCCACATATTTTAACCACCGGCAGCCACTGCATACAACCAAACAGCTGTGACTGTCATTTTGTATTGTGTCACTCTTTGCTGATTGTTTTGTTCCTAGCATTGATTTAAAGCACATATCATATTTAAAACGTCATCCGGCTGGTTGCAAGAGACTGGTATCACCAACGAGTTTACAAAATGTGAGATACGAGTGCTTGTGTACGAACCACTGCGTTGATATATGGCTGTAGTCTCCAAGATGCTTGAATTGTCGAGTGTCAGATCCTAATGCGTATCCCTATAAAAGAAAGGCCTCAGGGATTTTAAGACAAAGCTACCATTCAAGTCCCACATATCATAACATTGTCTTCATTCCAACAATATGAAGATTTGAACTGAATGCACTAGCACCATCATATTTGACTGATTTCTGCGTGAGGGACAATCTTACTCAGAGGCAACTCACACCCAGGTCGGTCAGGGCTGATGCATCAAACAAACTGAACAAACCGTTGAACTTTGAGGACAGCGTTTAAAGCATTGGATGGCCATTCCTGGATCTACCACTTGGTCTGAGGTCAGAAACTCGCTTCAAAAACTTTTAAAACTACAATAAATAAACCGTGCCCCAGCGCCATGTACGTTTTTCATAGAAAATGTATAAATGCACACAAAAAGTGCCTTCCATCATAATATGAATCTCTTCTAAATGGAAGCACATTCTTGACTAAACTGCTTGACTTTTGCATACCCCGTGAAACCATTTTTAGAGAAAGTGAAGTCATGTTAGGCTATGGGAGGTTAGGTAAAATGAGATTAGGTTACCATCTGCAGCCAGTCCTTGGCCCCCTGCACGGCGGTGGCCAGCTGCTGACGGGTGGGAAGGAAGGCCTCGATGGCCTCCCCCTCCATCAGCAATGTCTCCGTCTCCTCCAGGGACTGGTTCTCCGACTCGGGGGACAGACACGACTTAGCACGCTCCTCCCATTTCTCCACCTGCAGACAGATGGAACAGTTATTATAGAATAATATATAATATATAGTTAAAGTAAATAATATATAGTACAACAGGTGGAAACTATTATAGAGAATGTATGATTCTGACAGTAAAACCTCAATGCTGATCACTATCTGAACTGTTCCCAATTTTCCGGTGCCAGTAGGGCTATGGCATCTCTCTGAATAAGCTCTCTCCGACTCTCGTCAGATATTATACCTGGAATCCAGATACAAAAAACTTAAAATAAGATAGTGTGGTGTGCCACAGGGATCCATTCTTGGGCCACTATTATTCCTGATTTATATAAATGAAAATATTTTAATGGAGAGTCACAAGTACACTGCAACTCTACGCAGACGAGAGTAATATTCTTTAGTCATTGCCGGAGATTGTGATCCTCACTCCAATTGCCCTGGCAAAACAGGCTCGTCACTCATCACAGTCCTATGCTGCACGGACAGCCAAGGACACCGACGTTCCAGGTCTTTGTGATATTCAATCACACCAACGCATCAGTGATCTTCCTCTGCTTCTTCTGCCTTCCACTTTGTCAGTAAACGTCAGTTTCTATAGGTTGAGTTCTCAGTTTGTCCAAAGCATCTTAGGATACACAGTAGGCAAGCAGTTGATGGGCTATTGTGGATGACTAGCTCTTTCAGAATGGATTATCTATGCAGTCAAACAATATGAGAGAGTGTTAAATAAATATCAGAAAGAGTTAATTACCTCCGTCTTGAGATTCTGCAGCTTGGCGAGGTGCACCTCCACGCGGTAATGCGGCTGTATCTTAACTCCCTGGTCTAGGAGTCGGTTGATGACATCAACGGTGAGGCTGTCGTAGTCCTCACAGTGGTTGCGAACTTCCTCCAAGTATTTCTCCTGAGGAAATCAATGCCGAATTTGATATTTTCTCAGGAACAGAGCATCTTCAAACCCATTTTAAGGTGTTGTGAGAAACTACTTAAATATTCGATAAGTGATAATATAGGCACAAAATTCCTGACTGTCCAAAGTCAGTAAGACTGTGGCAACCATAATTTAGGGACAGTTGTGAGATTGAAGGCAATGGTTTTCTATTATTCTTATCAATAAACAAAACTTCAGTCATTTCAAGTAATTATTGTGAATCATTTTTGAGTTATTATGCCATGTTGCGCTTCCTCCTTCTTTAGCCAATGTTTCAGACCAGTTCACGATCGACTCTGGCGTAAAATATAGGTGCAAGTCCTTCAAAGGATGGAGGTCGAGTGGCACAGGACAGGGACACCTGGAGGGTCCTTGTTAAAGCAATTAATAATAATAAAGATAATGAGATGAAGAGAAATTGAAAAGATTCAAGGAACGAACCTGTTGCAGCCGATTGACAACATGCGGCAGCCGGGGAAGCTGTATGCAAAGTGCCGCCCCCTTTTCGGCGCACGCCTCCAGCTCGCGGATCTTGATCGGGGCAGTTCCTGGTTCGCCGACTAGCAGCGACTCAGCAGTCTTCTCCAGCTCGGTGGTCTGCCGGAGCACTTCCTTCACAGCGGAACCTAGGGATGAAGCAACATTTTATTAGATTACATACGATTACACATAGAAAAAATTACAGCGTAGATGGTGTCAGAGCGCACAAGCGCTGAGCACGGTCGAAAAATTGTCACAAACATGCGCTTGAAAAACAGTCGACTGGTTAAAAGGGAAGGTTGGGAAATAGTAACAACAGGTGGACGGCAACCTGCTTCCACAGCTTGTTAATATTGTGTATTTCATTAAATGTTACAGCTAACCCACCTTCCGGAAGGACGCAGGCCAGTCCGTCGATCTCCTCGCAGAAGAGGGTGAGCTCCTCAATGGTGAGGCGGTACTTGAGGTCGGCGCTGTGGCGCGTCCTGGTGCGCATCTTGTTCAGGTCCAGCTGGTGAATGACCGAGGCACACTTCTCCGCGTCCTCGATGGCCACCTCCAGGGCGCGCACTATGTCTGACTTGTGCATCTAAACAAACACATTATTTTAGTTATATTGATTCATTCAAGAAATTCGATTAGTATAGCTCATTCAATTTATTCAACGATAATTCAGGTGGTTCGGGTCATTCCCTTCATTCGCCATACTAACCTCGCTCAACGCACTCACCTCACATAACTCATTCGCCTCACATATCTCATTCACCTCACAAAACTCATTCGCTTCATATATTCACGTAATTCACTTACTTCTCCTTATTTACAATCAATTCAATTCAGAGATTTCACTTCAAAAATATCAGAATAAGGGCCAGTTGCTTCATAGAATCTGAACAATTCATCATCCATTACAGGTTAGTTGTTTCACAGATCTCAAAATTAACTTTGAAATTTGATGCAATATGCAAATTCTGTTAAACAACTGCTTGTAACTATAACTGTTACAATAATCATTTACCTTCAGTTCGTGCGCCCTCTTCAGATGTGTCCGTAGGCCCTCGAGATCGCAGGACTTGGGCGTGTCGGGGTCCAGTGCATTGGACACCGCATCCGCCCACTCCTTCACAGCCTCCGAGCGGCGCTTTAGCTTCTCCACCATGCCGGGGAGCTCATCCAGAGTAAAGCGATATCTGGAATATGATGAGAATGTTTAATTACAGCAGCAGCTGACAGCTGACAGGGAGCTGATGGCTGCCCAAAGACCTCTAAAAGTTAGGTTATTTTTTTAATTAAAAAACGGAGACGCTTTACATAATTCCCGTGAGCATGAGGTCATTTTTACTTCATTCCTTTGTCAGAAACGGTCCCTTTGATAAAGTTCACCAGGGTTGTCATTAGATATTCGGCCAAGTGTCTTTCCAGGAATCTGAACCTTTTTCCCATCAGGGCGGGACATTGAAAACATCGATGAATTAGAGTCTCTTCATCCTCTACGCATTTCCTGCATCTTTTGGTGTTTTCTACTCCAAACCAGAGGTACGTCATGAGTCCGCGACTCTAAATACATGTTATTGTTAATATAGTAAATTGAAAAACTACACAATCCATGTACTTACAGAAAATTTATTTTAAGGAGGATACGTTTAATATAGTTGTGCACACCATAAGAGTTAGAAAAGCCCGTCTGCAGTACACAAAGATAGTGGGTGATAGCTAAGAGTATGGTGGTTCCATGGTGCGAAGCGACGCGACGTTTATCTATTCCATTTAAATTTAGACTTGCGATTCTATTTGCCAATAATCTTTTACGTCTTTTGTTTTGTTTCATTCTTCAGCTTCATTCTACATCGATAACAAGAAATAAAGAATTATTCCAAACCTTTCCCGAACTGTCCAATTGAAAAGTAACCATTGTTCCACACACGACAAGCGTGTAAAATGAAATACCGACATATATGTCATCACTTTTTGACTTTTTGAAATAATGGCATACAGAGGTTTTGTGAAAAAATTATTTGCAATGAAACATGGCTGCAATATGGGGAGAATTAGTCTTTACGTAGGATTTGTTTCAGTTTTTTATATAGGGTTTTTATATTTTCGCCGTACCGGGCGAGGCAATTGACAGACGCGTTTTCATGGGTGGGGGATAACTGATTCCGCGAGACTTGAGATGTGTTTTTTAATGATTGGGACTTCGTAGTCCTGATGGAGTTGTAAAACCTTCATCCATTTGGGTGCTCCCAGGGCAATGCGTATGGCTTTATTTTGGAAAGTTTGAAGTCTTTTCAAATGCGACTCTGAAGCGTGGGCCCAGATGGGACGTTTATGTCACCATCTCTTTAAAACATATAATATTCATCCTATCTCCCTCACGGCCATGACCTAAGGGCCCCTAAGCTTTCTTAGGTACCTAATTTTTACTTAGATGAAAGACACGTGTACGAAATAGTATGGCACGCATGGGGACAGAAGATGCCAAAGCCGAGGGCATTCTTTAAATTGACCCAGCGAGTCGTGTGGACTTGTGAATGAAAGCTTCTATTAGAGACAATAGATGTCACTGCTCTTCACTTGCCGCCGCCGCTAGCAACCTTGCTATTTCGCAGTACATTTCAAATAAATTAAGAATAAGACCAGTCTTATAACTTTAGGGGGTCAAAAACCAACTGACCTAAGAGAACAGCCGCATGAATCTCCTGAGGCAGTGTCCCATTAGTAGTCCTACCAGTTCCCTCAGTGAGTGCACTGTCTATAATGAGTAGTTGTCTGCTTGGTCTGTAAGTACTTTGAATTGTCTCATTCCGGGTTAAGTTGGGTGTGTTACCTGAGCTTGTGGCTGCGCGGGGGACAGTTGCACAGCTCGGTGAAGTGGCGCAGGCAGGCCAGGTGCTCGGTGCAGGAGCAGGTGACGGCCGACAGGAAGCAGGTGGTCTTGCAGCTAACACACTGTCTCTCGTCGTCTGGCAGCAGCTCAAAGGCCTCTCTCTCCGCCTCCGTCACTCCCTGGAACAGTGCCATATTATAAGAGGATGTACGCATAATACAGCAAAACCTCATTTTTGGATATAAACTTAACATTAATTGAAGCATGAAATCTTTGTTGTTTCTGTAGGTCACTAACACTGCGACAGGATGTACATGTGATAAGACAGATGACAGGACACATCATGACTGTGTGACCTGCAGGCGGTCCGAGGAAGAGGTAGACTGACTGCACGGAAAAGAGTTGGAGCAGGAGTAACCCCACACAGGAGACCCTGAGGAAACTAATTTCCCTCAGGTCCCATATCACACTTATGGAAGCTGCGTGGAGGCTCTTTTTAAGGATAGAGAGGAGAGGACATTCTGGGAAGGAAAAGATATGAGGGTTGGGTAGGAATCTTGGAGTCAATGTGTTCAGGAGAGACATATGAATGCATCTGACCCTCTGACTGCATTGCAAGGAATCCCTCAACCGGCATCTCCCGATCTGTTAGACAGACCTGAACAAACCTTATCCCATGAACCCGAGCATTCCTCGCTAAACGTAGCTTACCACTTGGGGTAACCTGTAGTAGAGGTGTTGGTTATGTTACAAATGAAGAAATTTGGCAGTACTCCTACCTGCCTCCCAAATCGAAAGGTTGATTGTGAACTCACCCAGTCGAGCAGACTCTTGCGCAGTTTGCGTTCGTGGTTGACCATGGCGCGCATATCCTGGTAGGTGGCCAGCGCCACCGTGGCCTCTAGCCGCTCCGCCTCCAGCGCCATCTTGCACACCAGCTCGTCGTGCGAGAACACGCAGAACCGCCGCAGGTTGGAGTAGTGCGTGATGCATTCACGTCCGATCTTCAACTGCAATACAACACACACAATAAGCTATCATAATTAATGGAACCTCCACAAAATATTTTTGATAAACTGCCTAAAATATCCAGCATTTCCACAGGTTCTTTCAAATTGATAAAAATCCAATACATTTATTGTTTTGACCTGGGAGATGGAAAATTTTTCCTCTATGATTGCTTTATTAATTAATTATTAACTATGGACTCTTCAAGGTTTAAGACACGGATTATTGTGACGATGACAATACGCATTTAAAATTATAAAATCTAAATAAATTACCCAGTCCGCAGGTGTGAAGTTGACGGCTTCGGCAAAGTTGTATCCTTGGTTAAAGCCGGCGTGGTAAGCTCGGGGGAAGGTGATGACAAACTCTCCAGCATTTTGGTCCGTCCTGTGACGATGAAAAACATTATAATTAAATTTAATAACTCGCAACATGCAAATAAAACAAAAAAACAACCATAAACACAAAAAACAAAAAAAAACAACAAAAAAAACAACAATACAAAAAAAAACAAAAAAAATACAAAAAAAAAAAAAAAAAAAAAAAAAAAAAAAAAAAAAAAAAACAAAAACAAAAAAAAAAACAAAAAAAAAACACAAAAAAAACAAAAAAAAAACAAAAGAAAAAAACAAAAAAAAAAACAAAAAACAAAAAAAAAAACAAAAAACAAAAAAAAAAACAAAAAACAAAAAAAAAACAAAAAAAAAACGAAACAAAAACAATCTTTAAAATTTTTGCTTACAACAAAAATATGTTAAAAAAAACAAACTATAACAATTCATCCATATATTTTTGTGCGGCATTTTATTTTTATTGTCGATTTGTTTACCTGTAGACGGGAACCCCCTGGTTCATGAGCGTGTTAGGATTCATGATGGTGACCAGCTGGTGCAGCAAGTCGGGCTGCCACTGGAACAGCTCGGGCGCCGCCTGCCTCATGGTGCTCTCGAACACCTCGGCACGGTGGCCGGGCACGCCGTACCATGTCTTTGGCTCGCCCCAGTGCATGTAGTTGATGGAGTAGGACCAGTGGTCCTCGTTGTGCCAGCAGAATGTGGCGAAGCACATGCCCACGTACATCCACGGCACCTGGACAACACAAATAAACAACTTCACAACAATTCATATTTTTTTAATATTTCAGAGCTCTTTTGGTGAAGATATTAATTTATTTATTAATTCTTGCCCTGGCCCTAAGGAAAAAAAATTTCTCATGGCCAATGTCATCTTTGGGGATGCTGAAGGGAGGGTATTTTTAAAGAAATTAAGGAGAGTAATTAAAACTATCAAACGTAGTGAACCACTTGGGGTGACCAATGACAGAAGTGTTGGTTAACCAATGATAGGTTCCCAGGGCGGCGGTACCCGTAACACGCCTCCAAAATGGGCACATAATATATTATATGCTGTTTTAATGTACTTTATTGTTTATTTGCTGGTTAGGTTACCTTCATGCCGGAGATATCTGCATTGATGTGCCCCAGCACACTGCCTTCCAGGAGCGGCAGGTTGTTTAGGTTCCAGCTCGAGTCGGCGTACTCCTGGTCTCCGGGGTACAGGTGCTTGCTGGCCTTGGTCGGGAAACCTGGGGACAGTCATCGTCAAACGTAAGAAATCCAACCTTAGTTTGAACAATTTAATTGATCGACACACGGAATTAAAACTTACCAGAGCCATGGTCCATGGAATGCAGATCGGCCCCATACTCCACGGTAACGTCCTCGTCGATGGAAGACACGATTCTCCAGAACTCCTTCTCCACAGTGGAAGTTGGCACCATCTGAAACAGGCAGTCAATGCACCTTCAATTTCAATTCTTTCTTACAACTCGCAAACTGCTGATCGGGACATTTTTTCATCTACCTTATTATCCTGTCTTTTTTTATTTATTTTTTATGTGAATACAGCACTGGAGTTCAAACTGCTCCCAACCGTATGGAGCCAGTGTGACTACGGCATCCCCAATTGGGCATTTCCACCGCTGAAACAATATTTATTAACATTTTTGTGGGGGAAATGAACCTAGGCCAAGAGCTAACTGACGAAATACTCACGTGCACGGGCATATTGAAGTACTCGGACTTGAACTGGTCAGCCATCTCTCCAAACTGCTGGAGAGTGTACTCCCGTTGGGCTTGCTCGAATCCAAAAGCTTCTGTCGGCTTCGAAACCTACAAAAATATTACCATTAATAAATGAGATCTTTTTAAGAAAGAAACAAGATTATAAATAATCGATTCCATGATGCTTGAATCCCCAAACAATTCAGAGCCTGTCAACTTTGGATTTGCTGTGTGGACAGTTTTTGAAGAGACGCCAAGTTTTAGGAAGGAGAAAACACTGAGATCAGCAAATCGTTCCACAACCGAGTTGTTGAACTCAAGCAGGAGTCCTAGAAACGACCTGTGTGATAAATGTCAACCGTGTCCAAAAGTTGGGCGCACGTTTGGCGTGTTTCTCGACCATGAACCGGTGTGACGCTAGTTCCTCGGACCATCTTTCAATGAAATATCGTTAGAAAATTTGATTTACGCGGAAATAAGTCGTTTCATTATGATTTTACTTTGAAATTCAATGCTCTGCTATGACTCTACATGACAGAATGATATCACATGGTAGGGCGGTTACCTCCTGGGCGATGCAAGGGGGACACCTCCAGTCCCCCTTGGGTATGTCCCCGAGCGGGGGCAGCAGACAGAAGGTGTGGTAGGAATCGTCACAGCCGTCGCAGAGCAGCATCTGCTCCTCGATATCACCCCGCCCGCAATTGTGGCAAATATATTTGGCCAGCTGGAATTATACAATGCAAGTTAGAGAGATGGATTGATATGTTGTCAAATGAAAATATCTTAATAATGGTCATCTTAAGAATGCTATGAATATAACTAAAACTACAGTATATGTACATTTTTATGGGGAACCGGACAACTCAACACAATGGCTATTCAACACATCTTTAAAAAGTGTAATAAAGTCAAGTAATGAAACAAAAATTAGGTTAACACCATAGACATATGAATATTAGTAGACCTGCCCTAAGTGATTAAAAGCGTATTATTCCCCACTCCCCATACCGGTTCCATTGGAGCCGGCTGGGCTCGCGTATGGCTTTCCGTGAATCTTGAGAATGTGACGTCATCATTCTTGTTCGAACTAGCGTCGAGCTATGGTCGAGGCATTTTATGAAATAACACGGCAAAATAGTGGCTTGTGCTATGAAAACTTGTAAAAATAGATGTGAAAAAGAGAATAAACCCAATTGTCGTATTACATTCCATATGTAAGCATCATTTTAAGCTTATTCACATAGTATAATATGAATCAGTTGTAGAAACATATACTATCACATCGAGATACATCTGGTCGAATGTAGCGATTCTCAAGTGTGCGCATCGTTGTTACTGGGAAGTAAATTATAAAAGTGTCTTAACTAAATACGTAAACAAAATATTCGACTCTGAAAATAGAAGAAATTTTTTTTGCCTAATTTGACCTTCGCAAATTTGTTCATAACGTGGCGAGTAATTTGCGCTCCCATGTAAAAATGTCTATTCATTCAAAAGCAGATTTTACTTTTAAGAACTAAATGGTGATATTATAATGCGAGATGCCTATATACTGTCAGATTGATTTATTGACGAATCAGTCAGCTTTAACCACCTTCGTTCTTCAACAGTTGATTTTACCCCTCACCTTTAATTTCTAGTCTATATATTCATATGTCTGTGATTAACACATTGTAGTCGAGCAGTTAAAACAATAGACTCTAGCCAAAGCGGGTGTTTTTCGCGATTAGCGCAAAAATATATCGCTTTCTTAAAATTGACATAATTTCTAAACCAAATAATATTTTCGATTGAAATTTTCAAAGAAATCATATATGACATTTGATCATCAAAAATAAATTATAATTGCTTTGATTACATCATAATTTCACAATTAGTCCAATACGTGAAATGACTCAAACTAAACTGGAGATTGAGATCGCATAAAAACTCTAGATTTGTGGCGACGCCTTTATAAGCGGCACACTAGCCAATCCGGACAAGGCATCTCAAATAACGTGGACAGAGTGTCGCCTAGCACCCAGGTAGCAAATTACCCTTCAAGGCGTTTTATTTCACGCTGATAACAAACCCGTATAATGCCGTTTCCCGCCAAAAACCGACAGTCGACAAAAACGGCATTTGCCGTGTCCCGCAGTTCACCGACAGTCCGCGAAAAACGGCAAATGCCGTGTCCCGACGACAATGTGTTAAATAGGTTAGGTTTATAGGTTAGTTTTTTTCATTGCCGGGACCGCATATGTTTAAAAAATTTATGTGCGATTTTGACCCTTATGTATAAGGAATTTGTATGAAGAACAAGGTCACAATCGCTTGGGCTATTCTCGTTCTTTACGCAGCAAATACCGGAATGACTTCTAGCTTTTCAGATTTTTTACAAAGAATTTTTCTGTGGAATGCCAACAAAATATTTGCCGCGTTTTTAGTGTCAAAGCGTCTTCTTTCATTATTTTTGATATAAATTGATTGTGGAAATAATAGATTTGAGGTATCATCAGAAAGATAGTTTTATCTACATTATTTTGATGTAATTTTTATAATATTTCACCCAAGAAAAGTGATGAAAATTAACTTCGTAAGAAATGTCAAAATTTTTACGTCATAATGAATAATTTTATTTTTAGCATTATTTATTTACAGGTTTCTTGTACAAAATAATATTATTAGTAACAACAGTTGTATAAACTACCGAAATCTGGAAGAATTGTTATCATATACTTATTTAATGCGACACAAAAAAAATTTAAGTGGACACTTGATGTTTGATTTTGGAATTAAATTGAGCTTGGAATTTCCTGGCACGCCACAGGTTAACGACACTTTTAAAGGTGTGTTGAATTGTCATAGTGTCGAGTTATCAGGAAACCAATAAAATAATAAATTAGATTATCATCTTTTGTGATGCTGTAGGGGTCAGTGTGTGTTCAGGAGTAACGGATGCATGAATCCATCCCTCCCACTGCGGCACAAGGCCATCACCCATCGGTCGAGAGTCCCTCGAGAGCTGCCAAGACATGGACAAACCTCACCCCATGAACCCGACAGATCGGTTATTGGTAGACTTACAGGGTCGGCTGCATCGGGCGCGGCGGGAACCACGTTGACAGTCATGCTGACCTGGCGCTTGGCCTGGAGCGTGCGCGAGGCGGCGGAACGCACCGGACGCGCACTGCCCAGTCCAGCGGGGCAGGAGGCCATGGCCACAGGCGCGGCGCGGCCTCGCTTGCTAGGGGATTCGCGCAGAATACCTGGACAAAAAGACGGTCATTAATGTTGATCGAGGGTGAAAATAGTCATTAGAATGGGAAATAGGTTCTACTATTCTTTAGAAAAACACTCCACGATGTCAAAAAAAAACATTATTGTTGGCTGAAAGTAAGTCCTGTTTTAACCTGTAAATTTGTTTGTAAATTCTGCTTACGGTTCGATAAAGAGGTTTATTTGGACTTTCATATTCAAATTATTCCAAACTGTCATCGAGATAGTGACGTTTCTTTGAACAAATTGGAAATTGAGTGGGTGGGTATTTAAGAACTTACAAATCTTATGATTAGAGAGGAAATTTTGGTTTGATTTATTAAATAAGAGAGCATTGTTTTTTGGACGCGAGGTGTACTGTTCTCAGGACAAGACAAGAGCAAAGGTTCCCAACACGGAGCACATTTTGATCAATCCCAATAGTAAAATCATGTTTCGTTATGACGTTTCTCATTTTTCATCTAATTCGCCAATTAACGGAGCTCTTCATACTCTAAATAATATCTGTCTTTACTCTAACATTGACATTTTTTCAGATTCACTGCCCAAATTCAAAAGTGGCATCATGTCAATAATTTAAACTATTCATATCAGACATACACACACACACAAACACTCACACATACATTACACACGTCACACACACACCTATAAAATACACAAGTCACCTGGTATATAATCAAGGAATAAACATACCACTTAGCAGACATTACAAGGAAACAAATCATAGGTACACAACATGAAGTATCTTAATCCTGTATATTTTTTCAACACTGTTAATCATGTACTGTTTATTATTATTATTATTATTATGTAATGAGCAGGCAGCATTCTGCTGATGCGCTCGTATCTGATTTCACAACAAGTTTGACAGTAATTGAGTTGTTTTAAGTTTGAACTAAGTCCTTTCTTCTCTCCAAATGTGAATCCAATAGAGCTTTGAATTGATTTATATTTGTTGCATCGATGACATGTTGTGGAAGTTTGTTCCAAGCATCCACTTCTCTATTTGCAAGGAAGTGTTTTCTAGGATTAGATGCAAAAGGCGTTATGGTAATTTTTTTTGAGTGTCCACGGAGATTTATATTTTTATTAGTAGTGAAGATTTCTTGGATGCTAGGGCAACTGTAATGTCCAGATAAAATTTTGAAAGACTTTTGTTTCTATAATATAAAATAAATAAATTATCAGCTTTGTTCTGCTCCCACGAATCACAGAGCAGGAATTCAAACTCGGCGCTTGATTTTTATACATGACGGGCCGCACAGAGAAAAGTGCGGCAAGTAACAATCCAACCGTCACCGACAAAAGACCGGAGTGAAAAACCGCCATTTTAATCTCATTATTCGTAGCACATAATCACGGATTGTGCGCATTAGCTCATGTGAAAAAAGGTGACTTGTGATTAATCGAACGTTCTGGAGATCAAACAAAAGAATCACCAAACCTGGTTAGTGCAGAAATCTGGCGATTACTTTATGTGTTGGTTGGGGAAGCGCAATCTCCTTGTCAAATTACAAGTCTCCTGGAACGGAGAAAGGATAATGCCCTTTTCTGTCCCAAATTACGGCGATGCAATTCTAGACTCATCGCACAAATCATGATTGAGAAATTTTAAAATAATTATAATTCCACATTTAAAATTTACAAAGGACAAACATGCTGTATGCAAGCAATGCATCTGTGTCAGTACTGATTTTGCAACCAGTATATACCTTCCATATCACTCGATTCACTGCAATAGTTTCGAACATCTCTGAAATGACTTGAATAGAATCACAAACAAACCTTTCTTATCGTCTACCAGATCCGTTGAAGGTTTGGCAGACAACTTCCTGAGGTCCTTCTTTCGATCCCCTCCCTCAGAACCCATGCAGCCTTCCGTCTGGCTACCTTCGTGTTCCAACTCCGGTTCATTCTGTCGAGTAAAAAAAACATTAAATTATTTATAGCGTTGGATTTGCACCCGGGGTCATTGGTTCTCCTACATCATTGTTCAAAAAAAATTTCAGATTTTTCTATTTTACTTTTTTTTATCGTTTGTATTGAACCCACACAAGGAGGCCCTGAGTTTCACTCTCGAAAGAGAGAAGGGTTCATGTGCAGAGACCCGGGTTGTAGGAGGGAGTAAACGCAAAACTGGTTAGTATTACACATCCAAACTCTTATCTTTTTTTTAACATTAATTCCAGACAGGAGGTCCTGAGGTTCGTTTATGTCATCTTTGTGGGCGCTGTGTGGGGGGTCTTTTTTAAGGAATGTTAACCCTTGGGACCTTCTAAGACCCAAACAGTCCCAAATGCCGTGCGCGCATTATACTCTCCTAAGACCATATTTGTCCCAGAACGACCGCACATTATTAATGCATATATCTCTCTTCCTCTCATCTAAAAATTAATTATTTCTTTTATGTCAGAAAGAGAACGAAATAGTGCTTGTTATTGTCTTTGAAAAAATGGAAGCTTTTAGAAGGTTCGATCCGTGCAAATCAACAACGTCTCAAGGGTTAAAGAAGGGAAGAAACACAGAGGCCAGTAAATCATTGATCGGCTGTTGAACTCAAGAACGAGTCATAGAAACAAACCCCGATATGTGACAAATGTCAACTACTGTGTATAAATGTTGGGCACGGGTTTGACGTGTTTCCAACTGTACACTAGTGCCGAAAGGAATTAATGACGCTAGTCCCTCTGAGCGTCTTTCATTGAAATACCGGTAGGACAAGTCATAAAAATGATCAGCTTTATCTCCCAGCTAAGCACCGCTGCCAAAGGGGTCAATGATGCAGGTTCATCTGAGCATCTTACATTTAAATACTGGTAGCATAAGAATGGAATTTCCGCTTCTGTGCTTCAAATACTGTGGATGACGGTTTATCGTGTACTCACATTTATTTTTTTCCACCTGCGGGTCGGGGGCTTGGAGTCTGTCTGCGGAGGGGGGGAGCCCTTCTGAGCCGAGTTGCGACCCTGCCCCTTGCAGCTGCCCCCCGTGTTGGCCTTCTCCGGAGTCATCTCGCCTTTGGCCTCCAGTTTCTACAGAAGAATGTCGGATTAGACAGAGAAACCATTAATATGCATTCACAAGACAAAACAGAACATTGAGAAAAATTTTGAAGTGAAGAAAAAAAAAATGCCCTTAGGTTCACTGCCAACTTCGCCATTTGACAGAGTTCGGAGACGATTGGCGTGTACGTCAATATAACTTTAAACGCTCAGTGAAAATCCGGCAACTGTCGCGACATGTTTTTATTCTGGCCCTGTGCTTAAATCAATCAAAAATTATTGTCCGCGCACGGTTTTTGATTACCTACTCTAGTTTTTAAGTTATAGCATGTTAAATAAAGGTGACAGAGCTTTCCAAGTTGACATATCAGCGTTTTCAAAGCCTTCACCGTCCAAGGCTGGCAGTGAACCTGTTAACCTAATCTAACTTATTCTATCGTAATGTTCTGTTTCATTACTGTTATGTTTTACTTACCAGTTACCACTGCCAATACGGGGTAGGCTGTAACACTTAACCTTTGACATGTCAAGACGCAAAACAGAAATTTTGTCCCAGATAACCCGTGCATTTTATCATCATAAGGCTGCCTTTACATACGTAAGCTTTTTTCCGTAAGTCGCTCAAGTAAGTGACTTATGGCAAATTTACCAATGTAAACGTCACTGTAAGTCTCTTACCATAATTTATAGCAAGTTACAGAAGTCGTAAAAAGCGCAAGTTTTTAACAGGTCTAATCGTGTCTGTGCCAACTTACAGCCTTCTCACAGCTTATGACATCAGTTTGATAATTTGAGACGCTACCCGTCAGAAATGGTACCAAAACGTGCCTCATTTTATTAATTTTTAATTTTTTTACTATATGATTAGGATAAGTGAAAAGTACATTATTTACTACCGAAAACAATATAAAAAATAACACTAGATATATCTCAAATAAGCACTACGAAGACGAATTCAAATCAATTTTGTTTATTAATTTCAAAAACATTACAAAATTTTTAATTTCAATGCGTTTTTAAAATATTTTTGTAATAAGAATTCTTAGATTAATAATAACAGTGTGTATATCAACTATACCAGTAATAATAGAGCTTGCCTTTTAAAGGAAGCTTCATTGATGCTAAAAATGTCCATATCCGAATTGATTCTGTTCAACAGCAAGATTGCTCTCCCCACAGGCATGACTATCTGCAAGTTAGTCCTACAGGCCAGGAGATGGAATAGTCTATGCTGTCGGTGACGGAGATAACCATCGGGAACATAGAAATGAATGCTCTCCATGATGAGCGAGTTTTCAAACCATCCACGAATCAGTCTAAAGAAATGTGTAGCAATGCGCACATCCCTCCTGACCCGTAGATAGTTCATTCCGAGCATACCCAAAAGAAAGTCAGTGGGATAGAGCCACGGGTAGTAGTCATACTCCCTCATGCAGAGAAATCTCAAAAATTTCTTCTCAACTCTCTCCAACATGAGAGAATACTTTACCTGGTGTGGACTCCAAGTCACCGACCCACTTTCAAGTCTACTCCTTACTAAGGAATTAAATAAAACTATAAGCACCCGGTTATCTCTAAAATTCCTTGCAATGCGTAGAACAAAGCCCAGAATTCTCAGTGAAGTGCTACATGCCGTCTCAATATGAGCATGAAATGTCAGCCTACTATCAAACATGATTCCAAGATCCTTCATTGTCGAGACACGTTTTAAACTTCAGGCTTCCATTGTATACCGGTAATACCAGGTATGACTCGCCCTAGTGAATGACAAAATTAAACATTTAGAAACATTAAACTAAATCCGATTTATTTTACTCCATTCAACAATTCTATTAATGTCTGACTGGAGTTGATTGCAGTCTTCTAAAGTTAGTATTTCTAAGAAATGTTTGAAGTCATCAGCAAAGAGAAGAAACCTAGAATGCAGAATTACTTCTGAAATATAGTTTATCAATATGGAAAAGAGGAGTGGGCCTAAATTACTGCCTTGGGGTACCCCCGATCGTACAAAGAAATGAATAGATTGGAATAGTCCATGAGACACAAACTGTTTCCTGTCTGCGAGATAACTAGCAAAAAAAGTATATCGTAGTCTTATGGAGAATCCTATTGTAGGCAGTTTATTAAGTAAAACGTTGTGATTAACAGTATCGAAGGCCTTTGAAAAATCATTGTATGAACAATCTACTTGATGGCCTTTGTCTAATGATTTTGATACGAAATCCGTAAACACCAATAGGTTGGTTTCTGTCGATCGACCTTTTATAAATCCATGCTGTTCAGAAATTAGAAATAGAGTGTAAACGGAAACGAAAATTTTCTGATTCCAAAAAGCGAAGAGATATCATTTAATTTTTTTTTAAGATTTCTAAATATGAACATCCTTCTTTTTGCTATTCTACTGCAAATAAAATTTAGGAAGTCAATTACTAATAAAAGAAGAAACAAAAATGGTTTGACTGAGGATTGAACCTTCCTCCCCCAAGAACAGTGTTAACACCGCTAACACTTAAGCCAAATCCTATTTGTACTGCACCGACATTTATTTAGTGTATCAACAACTGCTATAAATTTAAAAATGATTTGATCCAATTTCAGAAAAATGCGTGTGTACATGAGTGCCACCAAAATTGATAGAATGTATTGTCATTGACAACGAGTCTATATGTGAAGTTTCAGCTCCATCGGGTGTCGGGAAGTGGGTTAATTTCCGCTTCAAAATTCCATTTCATTCATTCATTAATTTATTTATTCATTCTTCTATGTATTTATTCATTCATTCATTAACACACTTTGATCGGGTTATTTTTTCGCCGGCTGACCGCTGAAAACGGGCGAAAATAAAGGTCCCGCGCGAATTTGTTTAATTTGTTTTAAATCGCTATATCTTCGAAAATCATGGAAATATTTCAATAAAATTTTCTACATACTAACTCAGCATACCCAAGCTATAAAATTTCTAGCCGAAAACCAAGTATTATTTCTAATGCAACATAATAAATCGAAAACAAAGTCATTGTTGAGTCATTGGGGCTCAATTTTTTAAGTATAAACTAGGTTTCAATTTTCTAAAATTACAAATTATTATATTTTCACAAAGCCCAAATCATTATAAAAACAAAAACAATTGCCACTTCTCTAGTATCGTCAGAGTAACACATTATTACCCATTGAAATACCACGTGTGCAATTGCTCCTCGCACGGTACAGCGGACCAAAACCATCGGAACGTGGTAATAACATTGGTTATTTTTTCAAATGAAATTTTAAATGATCACTTACGGTAGAATGCTTCTCGTATTGCTCACGTAATATTGTTTATTGTTTTTCACCATACACTATGGATTAAGCAATGTTTCAACTGTATCTATTAGTCGCTTTCCTTGCCCACAGTATATTTCCAAATTGCAAATGTATCCCGTAGGGGCTTCACTAACCATTCGCACGAGAATACCATATCTAATTATTTTTGACGCATTGTATACTTTAAATGCTAGCCTTCCCCGCCACGGTATGATGCTTTCATCTAGAGATAGCTCCCTTTGAGGCTTGTAAACAGAATTAAATTTTGGGATGAGATATGACAAAACGGGTCGAATTTTTTCAAGGCGGTCGCTGGAATCGGTAATGTTTTGGTTATTTGAAAAGTGCCAAGATCTCCAAATTTGATTGAAACGATCACGGCTCATTGTTTTTGAAAATATGGGCGTCTCGATACATTGGTCTGAAGACCAATAATCTTGTCTCGTAGTTTTTTGCACTTGACCCATAAGCAGAATCAATCCTAACATTTTTTTCATATCTGGAATATTTATGGGCTTCCACTTGATGGATTTGTTCGTTTGTTTGAATCTTGATTCATTTTGAGCATGGTAACGATTGCTTCCTTCTACCATCATTTCAAACAAATCATTTCCAATAAATAGTTCTACTACTTGCATAATACTTTTGGAATCAGCTGGTGTTACGCAAACACCAGGATGACCTAAAAATGATTCGATATTTGCGGATTATCTATTCGAGACCACTCTTCTCCTTCTTCCTCCATATCACTTTCTTCAGAATCACTGAACTCTAATGGCATCACTGACATTCTTCTCCTACAAGGAATTTCTTCACTTCCACTAGATTCTTCACTTTCACAATTGAATTCAGGCAAATAATTACTAGAACAGGCAGATAAATTATCTGCAACGATTTCGTCGTCACTTTCGTAATTTTCAGAATCCATTTTGAAAGGTTTGAAAAAGCTAATATAAATATTATCTCCTCAGAACACAACCGTACGACAATTTGCGTTTTAAAAACTGGCATGCACTTGTAAATATTTATTATGGTCCGCCTAACTGTGTTTGCCGATACCTGCTTTTGTTAGACGCGTCACATACTCTGCGCTCGCTCGCACCTAGGAGTTGAGTGGGTGCGGAACAGAGATAGAGAGATTTGTTTCGGGTTTCATGGTCATAAAAGCCCTCATTCCAAGAATTGAATTATTAGAATAACAGAATATGTTATCTAAATTACTTACTTCGTTGATCTTCAAACGCAATACCTATCAAGTGTCAGGTTTTCAATAATATATGTCATTTTAGTTGAAATATCGATGTACACAAAAGACTCCAAGATAAATACTAAAAAAAGACTTGCATTACAATTTAATAATTATGTACGTATAGTTGGGACCTTTACAAAGAGATTGGTATATAATATTCATATAAAAACATCGGATAATTTCTTCTTTTCTGCCATTGAAATGAGGCGGGCGCAGAAGGTAGAACTACCCTTCCCGACGTTAAGCATCAATCGACCGAACGGGTAGAACTACTCTTCCCGATTAAAGTGTGTTAACTAATTTATTTATTCATTCATTTATTCATTCATTTGTTCATTTCTTCATTAATTGATTTATTTATTCATTCACTCTTCCACACACTTTTCCACAAATGATCATCTAGTCAATCCACATTATGCAAGTGCATTATATGTATAAGCATAATAAATACAAAACAATACAAAAACAACACGCCAACTCACCAGAGATCAAATGGGAAAATAATTCATCAGAGGGTTCAGCTCAGTTTACTTTGGTTACTGGAGTCCATAAATGATATGCACATATAATATTATGAAATATTATATGCATGATAGTATCAAATAATATGTAAACATTAATTTATGTACTCAATACGTCTGTCTCGACACAGGTTTATCCTAGTGAGACAGACATCGAAAAAAAAAACCTGTAAAAAAACTTTATGTTGCTGATAAAAAAATAAAATTTAAAAAAATCAATAAAATGTGATTAATCAAATTTCGCAAAATATTTAAAAATAATACCAACACAAAAAATAATTCACTATTTAAGAGGAACAGTTGTGCAGCCCTATTCATAAAAATTTCGGAATTGCAACCAAAAAACTGTTTTTAATAATTATTTTTTAAATAGAAATAAATAAATAGTGAAATTTTTTCCTCACATTAAAAAAAAATTATGTGAGGACTCCAGTAACCAAAGTAAACCGAGCTGAACCCTCTGATGAATTATTTTCCCATTTGATCTCTGGTGAGTTGTCGTGTTGTTCTTGTATTTTTTTGTATTTATTATGCTTATATAATGCACTTGCATAATGTGGATTGACTAGATGATCATTTGTGGAAAAGTGTGTGGAAGAGTTTAGTTTTTCCTGTGGGGAAGATTTAACCCGGACATAAAGTCGGAAAAATAGTACATAGGGGAGAGTATGGTATATCGTACCGGTCGGTAAATCGTACCACCTCGATATTTTTGCTACGGGTCACTATTTTTTAAGCCTGAAAATATTCTGCCAACCGTTAGAAGCGTCATAGTTGTCCCGCCATTTTTATTTAGTGTTGGATCATGCGTGCGCTGGCAGTGGAGTATTTTTGTTTTTTCACAATTTTCATCTAATTTTTTCGGCACCTGCGTAAGGTGATTTCGTATTCAAATGTAGGTATGTTAGTTTTTTTTCAAATTAAGTTCACTTAGCTTGTTTGTATTCTGCAAATTACGATTGCCAAATCATATTGTCACCTATCGTTTACATGTTTTGTTGTCATTTTTTCATAAAAACTCAGAGTTTGTTAAATCGTACCACAAGTGGTTTGGTAAATCGTACCGGTACGATTTACCGTAATTTGTTGGTTGTTTTTTATGTAAATTAATTTCTAGTTTTAAATTAAAGAGTTCAGTACAACAAACACCAGAGATATCGTCAGAGCCTTTGTTGCGACCACCACCACCAGTGACCTCGTCAGAGTTTTCCTTTTCACCACCAGATGCAGTTCAGAAATTTGAATTGGGGTAAACGAATTCAAACGCGTCGACATCTTTTCAACTATCAATTCTTGAGATTTATCCAATACCAAAGAACCAAGGAAAGAAGAACACGCGCACGGCACAAAAGGCTGCTGAAATAACAGAAAGTCCGTATAAAAAAGGACTAGATGTTGCTGCTGGTAGACGCTCAGCTGTCAAAATGCCCAAATTTAAAATTTAAATAATAAAAATTAGATTATTAAAACTGATAAAAAGCCCATTAAAGGTAAGAAGTGTGCTCGACGAAAGAAGGCCAATTGCAAAAGTAGTGATAGTGACAGTATTTTCGTTTTGAATGATTCGGACACGGATATTGATGATGACGATAAAGAACACGTATGAAAAGGTCCTGCCGAAAAGGCAGGACCCAAAGAAGACTGGATCCAGTGCGATCGTTGCCATAAATGGGTGCATGAAGCTTGCACCAGTAACCCAGACATTTGCGACACATGCAGCCTTAAAAATGTCTATGTTTTCTTCAATATAAATTGGAATAATGGTCTAGGTACGATTTACCATACCGGTGGTACGATTAACCGTACCGGTTCGTTAAATCGTACAGAAAACGATTTTTTATACAACGTTTAATTTGAAAACATTCCAGATGCCTGTAAAATATAATTTAAATAAATATCGTACCCAATAAAATAAGTATTTATTTGAACCTAACTCCACTTCTCTAACCCATTTCAATCATACAGTATTGAGAGTTAAGTGCAAAGTGGTACGATATACCATACTCTCCCCTATATAAGCTAGTGTTTAAAAAGCAAAACATAGGCCATTAATGAATTCGATTTTAGAGCCAACCATAAATAACCGATTTTTTCAATGGCCTATACTTTTAATTTATCCTTAATTCTTCTTAAAGCATCGATGACACGGAACTAGTTTACAAGCTACAAGCCAGCGAGTTCGCTAGCAGCTTGTAAACTGGCCCCGTGTCATCGGCTTTTTTACAATCTGCTAGAGTTGACTATCCGATTGTAAAAAAGCAGCGAGTAAAATAAAAAGACGGGCTAATTTACTCGCCATTCGCTGGCGTGTTGGCTTATAAGCTAGTTAACTAGCCGTGTGTCATCATCGCTGCTAGTGAACTACTTGCGAGTCTCTTTGCGTTTTGGCAGTCAGCAAAAATGTCAACGGAAGTAGTGTAGTAGCAACTTGAAGCAGAAAAGAAAATGGGCAAGATCAAGGATAAAAAAACGCGATGAATATGGTGCTTCCAGCCGTTTATTGAGGGAGTTCAAGGACGAAGATCCTTTGGCTTTTAGCGAATGGAAAGTTTTGTGTATCATCGACACTCGCTAACTCGCTTACTCGCTAGCTTATAGACTCGTCGACTAGCAGCTCGTAAACTATCCCCGTGTCATCGATGCTTTAGGCGAAGCTTAATGCCAAATCACTATTTTGATTCAACTTTATAACGAATCGGTGTACATTATGAATACAAAAAAATATGCTTTAGATAAATCAAAGGTTTTTGCCATCGTTTCGCTTGAGTAGAATTAAATTACTCAATAAAATATACAGGGTGTATCGGCACGTACCCGAAAAACTTTAACCAGCTATTCCTTAGCATATTTGGAGTAAAAAAATGGGTGTGTCAAGCCTACGCAAGACAGAAGTGAAACTTCTAGTATTCTTCTCTCTCTCTCTTTTCATTTCATTCTCTCTTTTTTTCTGTCTATTGACATATTTATAAGTAGCATGTGATAAAAAAAATTAAAAGTTATAAAAAAAGAAAAAAAAAATTAGTTAAAGCGGGGATCGAACCTCGGTTCTTCACGACCACAGTCGTGCGCTCTGCCTGTAGACAGCGAAGATGAGTTAGGAGAGTGAGTTAAACTAGGTATATAATATTTACACCTTGCTAATGTTTTCAGTATTATTAGGGCTTTTTTATACTAATTTTCATATATTTATTGGCAGGTAGAGTAGAAATTAATATTGTTTAGCGTTTGCCAACGACCATACCATGTTGAACACACCGGTTCTCGTCCGATCACCGAAGTTAAGCAACATTGGGCGCGGTCAGTACTTGGATGGGTGACCGCTTGGGAACACCGCGTGCCGTTGGCCTATTTTTTATTTTAATTTCATGTTTTTTTTATTTTTTTATCATTACTATAATTAATAATATCATAAAATTCTTTAACTTTTCAAGTATGCTACAGGCCTAAAATATTACTTAGTGGATTGATATTATGGTCAACCATTGAAAAAAAAAATTCCTACAAACTTATTAATGTAATTACGATCTTTTTCAAGCGCGTATGTAATGATTATTTTTATCAACCTCGCACACACCTTGCTAATTTTTTCAATATTATTAGGGCTTTTTTATACTAATTTTCATATATTTATTGGCAGGTAGAATAGAAATTAATATTGTTTAACTTTTGCCAACGACCATACCATTTTGAACACACCGGTTCTCGTCCGATCACCGAAGTTAAGCAACATTGGGCGCGGTCAGTACTTGGATGGGTGACCGCTTGGGAACACCGCGTGCCGTTGGCCCATTTTTTATTTTAATTTTATGTTTTTTTTCATTTTTTTATCGTTAACATCATAAAAAATTTTATATCATTCTTTAACTTTTCAATTATGCTACAGGCCTAAAATATTACTTAGTGGATTGATATTATGGTCAACCATTAAAAAAAAAAAATTCCTTAAAAACAAAAAAATAATATTCCATGGCCGAGAATCGAACTCGGATCAACTGCTTCGAAAGCAACTATGCTGACCATTACACCACCAACGCCAGTTGTCGAGATGAGCTAAGAAGCATTTATATTTTACTTCAAAACTTTTACTACATCAAATGAACTTTAATCGGTCCCGCATTTTCGTTTCGGTCATGAGTTGGTTTTACTCCTCGAAATTGCATGACGCGCGTAAAGAAGTTTCACTTCAAAAATCTTATGTGCACTTTGCTGTCCGGTAACGTTTTTTTTTAATAAAAAATTTATTATTCATATTTTCACCACATGTCACCACTGTTTTATCCTTTGTCAAAGTTTGAAAACCCATCTGGCAAATATTTTATTCGAATTCCGTTGAATAATGCACGTGTGTACCTATATTGGCGCACACTTACAATCACAACGAAATGGCACGGCACCATTCGTCTCATTTTTAACTATTATTATTTAGTGTGTGCGAAAGAGCGAAGACGCTTTTTGACATACTTGCTTATAACAGCTATTGAACACGAAACGCAATGCCAATGACAGTGATGTAGTGTGGAAATTTTATTTTTTTTTTGTTTTTAATTGAAAAAAAAATGCTACCGGACAGCAAAGTGCCCATAACATTTTTTACTCCAAATGTGCTAAGGAATAGCTGGTTAAAGTTTGTCGGGTTAGTGCCGATACACCCTGTATAAATGTAAACTACTAAAAAAATCATTTTTTCAATAGAAATGTATGAACGCGTTAAGGAAACGACTTTTAAAAAATACAGTATTATAGCTAAGATTATCTGTGACAGTTTCACTTGATTAACTTTTTTGCTTTCCGTTTGTCAAGCGATTTTAATGCCTATTACCTACAATATAAGGTAAACCAAGAATATACACATTTTTAGCTTGTAGCTTCCTCTTAAACTGATATTTGGGGGATATTGATTTCATTTATCAGATTACCCGTGACAACGGGAAGGTTAAGGAAGTGAGGAAAGAAAAAGATGGATAAGAGTATAAATGTAGTATATATACATATGAATAAGTATTAATTTGTATCTGTTACTCACAATGCCCTCCGCGGCCTCCCCGCTCTTGAAGAGGTCGTAAGGGAAGAGGATCTTCTCGTAGTGGTTCTTGAGGATGGTGCCCACGCCCTTGCCCTGTGGGTGTCCCATCCGCACCGCGATCTTGGACCACTTGCGCTCCGCGGTGCACACATCAAAACCACCTAAAACACAGACAGACACCATCAAAATACTGCTAATGATTTATTTCATATATTCTTCTTTATTTAAACGTTACTTCATGTGTGATGTCATCAGTACCTGTGCGTGTCTCACTAGGAAAACCTGTGTTGAGATCACGCGCACTTTACAACATAATTATTTTCAACTTAAAGTTGCCTAATATACAAAACACCGATTCTCATAAAAGATTTTGTCCAAACAGCTGCAAATTTGTTATTATTATTATTTAATGAAATTCGCTCCTATCTGATTTCGCGATAAGTTCAACAGTAATTGAGTTGTTTTAAATAAGTTAATCCTTTCTTCCCTCCAAATAAGAATCCAAGGGAGCTTTAAATTGGTACATTATTAGTGGAAGTTTGTTCCCTGTATCCACTATTCTATTTGCAAGCAAGTGTTTTCTAGGTTTGGATGCAAATGGTGTTTAGTTCATTTTTTTAGTGTGTGCGGAGATTTATATTTTTGTTGGTGACGAAGATTTCTTGGATGCCAGGGTAACTATAATGTTACAGTCATAACGAGGATCAACAAGATGTGACTTGTGAGGACGCTGAGTGGAAACCGGACGCACAAATATATCCATTCTGGAAGAGGTATCACGGAGGATCATGAGGAGCCTTCTTCACCAGGGAATTAAAGTAGGAGTCACGTTCCTCGGCAATGAATCAAAGACTTAAATAAGAAAGAATGACGGATGATCATATGACATGACGTACCTCCTTCCTTGACGATCTTATGCAGGCCAAATAGGTCGAGGGGCTTGCGCTCCACGGTGGGTATCTTCAGCATGGAGCCTTGCAGCTCCCAGAACTTGACGATCTGGTCCAGAAAGTTGAGCTTGACACGGGTGATGGCCTCCAGCTCATTTAGACGCTGGATGCGCGGGGTGAAACGCAGACGATCCACATCTACGGCAAAGGGCGGCTGCCAATTCTGAAAGTGACAAATGATTTCATTAACAAACGCGTGTCAAAGAATTTAGACAGACCAGCAAAATTGAGAGAAGATTTATAAGGGCCTTCAGTAAACTTAGCCATATCCTGAAAGACAGGAAGATATCCTAAAGGTATTTAACGAGTGCCTACTGATGTAAAAAGAGATAGACTTGCTCTATTAGGGGATATCATTTCGACGAGCTAGAAGCAAACCACGTGACCATATTTGGCATGAATAAACTACGACATCATTCGTACGCTGACCGCCGAAGAGCGCACATGGAGATAACCAGACTCTGCGCAGAAAAGTAAAGTAAGGCAACGGTCGTCAAATAACCATTCAGCGCCATTTTGTTTTATTTTTTAATTTGAAAGGTCCAGCAGTAAACTGACAAGCTTAACAACATGACAGCTGTCCTCTTCTGCTGATCACAATTTGTTCAAAACCTGAAACAGATTTAGAATCGGCATTTAATGGAAATCTTTCAACTGTCAAAAAAAACCAAATGGCGCTGAATGACAATTTGAATACTTCGTCGCATTTGAATTTCTGAGAAACAACTGGATCTTAACTTACAGAGAATTAAGATACTACAGGTTTAAATAATTAACACCATTTATTCACGTGCATTCGTTAACTATTGTATGACCCCACTGTTGGCCAAGTAAATGACTAGGAACCGTAAATGTAAGGGTAATGTCATTTCGATTGTGAGCTGTGGAGCTTTGAAATATATATTAACTGTCAAAATATAAGGCAAGATTTTTCAATTGGCCAACAATATGACCGGTCAGTGGCCGAGTCGGCATCGCGTTTGGGTCCCACCCGGGCGTCGTGTGTTTTCCTCAGTTGGCTAAGTCCTCCATCACAACACAAGAAATATTTTCCGCTTACTGTGGTTGTCATTCGTAACCCGGGAATGTTTGTCTTTGTTTAAAAACAAAAAATAATAATAATTTGAGAAGAAAGAAAAACGTTAGAAATTGCTAGAATTAATAACAATATAATATTATGACTGAAAAGACTGAGTTTGTTCAAATATAAATATTATGATGCATGTATTGGCATTTACCTTTGCAATTAATTTATTTTATCTATTTTCATTGTAAAATAATTTATTAACCGCTTAATGCTTTTAAACGAGTCACGCTCGCGCGCTAAATGCGTTCCAATTTCTGCTAAGCTCGAGTGACGCTTGCCGGTTTCGACTCGCAGCGTTCTATTTTTAGCTAACACGAGTTAGGCGCGTCAAAAGTTAGCGATGTATTTAACGCAGTTTGAATTTGCTTCCAGTTTGCCACAGAGATTGGTCGTGTTTTTGAGCTGCTTATTTCGTTTTTACTATATCGTTTTCACATTTTCGTGTATGTATGAATGCATCACTTTATTTAACCTGATTTTTTTTTTAAACACCTTTTATAAAAAAAAACCCTAGCATCAAGTGGTTAATTTCCCTGGTTACAATGCGAAACCGTGAATAAAACCTCACAAATAAAATAAATTTAAAAACAAAAAAAACAATAATGACAAATAAATTGACAAGTTAATTACTAATTAGTTCTTCATAATGTGAGATTGTTAACTAACGGAATCGCAATACGAAGAACATATGACGGCCTTCTTCGCAGTATCCTAGAATAATGCCACATTATTTGAGCCCCTTCTGAACAAAACCATATCTTAGAAATAGAAAAAGTAAAACTTAAATATGCTTTATATATGAGAGAAAATACGTACTATCCATTCATGTTCTTAACCGGAATGCTTGATTTCATAACTAACTAATCTCTGGTATAATACTCAATCCACTTATATTGAACAAGGTTAACTTACATCTCCCTAATGAGTCTACTTGGGGAAGAGGCACCTTTTCATACTCCGAAAGCGAGGACTTCTGCCTATCGGAACGCAAATTATGATATTCAAAGTATGATACAGTTAAATATGACCGAAGGAGGTATGTTCCCATTAGCTCAGTGGTAGAGTAGTGCCCCGGCCATGCAAGGGTCCTGGGATCGAGTCCTAGATGTGACCGGATCCTTTTCTGATTTTCTGTTTCAGATTTTCGTTTAGGAATCGCTAATATTGTGTTCAATAATTAATGAATATTTCACATTTATTCAGTACATACTGTTAACTGGCTATTTAAATATTGGCGCTACAGTCGTTTGGTTCGCACTTATGCCCCCAGAGGTGCGCTCTGTTGGCCAACAGGGAAACTACTACAGCTGCCAACTAAACTAATCTGCTCGGCTGGTAAGAAGGGATTGACTGGACCTACTGAACGGAAGACGGAAGATGCGGCCCAGTCCCAACGTCTAACGGCTGGGTATTTGAACTGCGCAATGAGCGATATAACCTTACTGAATATTGGATGTTATTGTTGCCATAGACCGTGAAGACAACATCATATTTCATGATAACCATTTACTTAGCGTTTTATTATTGCCAACAATACTATCCTATGAGCACAAAAAAAAAAAAATAGTTTTTCAGTCTAATCTTTCTACAGATAAGCATATTATAATAAATTTAAAAATCGGTTTTTAATTCATTTATTGACAAGTTTTTGAAAGATAGTGACCACTTTACTACATGCGTACTATCTCAACGTTTGTATATAGATAAACAACACCTTATTTAATTCTAAGAAAATTTTGTAAACATTTTTTTTGTACTTTCAACTCAAAGCAGTGGGTAGATTTTTTGCATGTTGATTATATTCTAGCGCAGACACATGAACAATCACAAGATAGTCTGATTTCTGGACAAATCAAATCTAATTTTGAAAATGGGAATAAAATAATTTTTTACTTAAAAATATTATATTATAGGTAGGTGGTACCTACTATATCGCTTCTTCAAATCAACTCCAATTTTAAAAACGACATTTAAATTCTAAATAAGTTTAAGTCTATCATTGAACCAGATTTTATGCAAGATATTTTATGCACGCCCTTCATACACAGAGACTTCACACACTGTGACGCAACCACAAGTAGCCTACCGATATGCTACTCTTTAAAGCTGGCTTCAGTACACGGCGCTACCCCAATTATACCTGAACTTGATCTTTTCAAGTGCACCCGTGGAATTAATACGATGTCAAGTGACTAGCGACGAAGACAATCGTGTTCGGACATCGATTCTGTCAAACAAGTAGAAAAAAGGAATGCAACACGCGTAGCGTGCCATCAGCACCGTCAGTAACGTGCAACTGACGTCATACCCATACTCGACACGTAGCGTCGTGTACGAACACTAACAAAATAGTACACTCACAAATGGTGCGTATGTTACGAGCACAAAACTCGAGTCGCTTGTATTTATCTCTGTATGTTTGACGAGATTGATAACTCTTACCAAAATTACTTTACAACTACTGTTGTGTATTACCTTAAAAAATACTTTGATGCTGGCGTCGATAGTAATCATTAAAAAAATGCAAATAAACTTATTAATTTACAAATGTCGCTGGTACAGATTTGTAGGATAAAAAATGTTAAGAATGAATAAATAATTTAAAATGACAAAGAAAATTTTAAATATGCATAATAGAGTAAAAAGAAAATACTTTAAATTGAGATACTAGGGAGCTGTCTGTGAAATGGGGGTTTTAAATTAATTATATTTATATATAAAAACAATTTTCCGAAGAGATTTAAATTTTTCAGTTATGCTCTGAATTCTGAGTTTTTTTAATTTTAATTGTCCTCATATACCAAACTTTACAAAATCATACGAAATACATAGACAAAGCTGTATATAACAAAAACGTTTGCTTGGTCGCCATGGGGAAAACAATATTATTAAATCAATACTACATGTTTGTAAAATAAAAACTTACATAATTTTTTTTTTTAATAAGCAAATACATGAACTGTCTAATGATGTTAAAGGAATATGCATCTAATGAATTCATGTTGGAATGAAAACAATAAGATATTCTGGAATAAATGTATTACAATGACCGTGCTTTATGTACGTGTTGCAATCGCAATGAGGGTTGAACGGTAAAAAAAGAACCGTATTAAATTTGTAGATAGTTGGAAACAAAAATTAATATTGAACGCAAGTCGCTAACTAACTAACCATCACGCCGTTTCTCCGCAGGATTAGGCAGAAAGGACGGACCGCCAAACAACGCGGTCTTGGCACACACTCCTTGCCTCACTCACATTCATACATACTCTTCTATTAGGCTCAAGTATCTGAATCACTTGATCGTGCCATGTCTCCCTCGGGCGTCCCCGACTTCTGCTACCATTCACATTTGCGTCAAATATTCTCCTTACACTCCCTTTCTCCGCTCATTGGCTCTACATGCCCAAACCATCTAAGCGTCTCTTTCTGAATCTTACTCATTACGCTTACATCAGCCTTGCACTGTTTGCGAATCTCCACATTTCTCACACGATCATACATGGTTTCACCACACGTACACCTTGGGGATCTCATTTCTACAGCATTCAGTCTAATTTCATCCTTTCTCTGCCAGTTCCATGCCTCACATATCACGTATTAATGAAAATAATTATTCCTTTGTTTTATTAAATGATTTCTCTTCGGTGTACGAAGTAATTTTAATGAGTGTTCTAAAAGCTAAGAAATAAATAAACTTAGATCTATAGTTATAATAACCTTATAAATAATGCTAAGCCTTATACAGGGTTTTCCAATAAGAGGTATTATTTTGAATAGCCCGCTATTTCGGTAGATGTTACTTTTGAAGCTGTCATTTTTTGACATTTGACAAGTAGAAACTACGTCATTAATAAAAATGGAACAACGCATTGAAATTATTAAAATTCACTTGAGTGAATCAAATGCAAATCATCTTGAGTGATTAGGTCCATTTCCACCTCGGTGGCTTCGTCAACAAGCAAAATTGTCGCATCTGGGGCTCGGAAAACCCAAGAGTTATTGTTGAAAAGCCTCTCTATCCTCAACGTGTGACTGTTTGGTGCGGTTTATGGTCCGGCGGAGTCATTGGACCTTACTTTTTCGAAAATGAGGCTGGAGCAACAGTTACGGTGAATGGTATTGATCAATACCATCAATGGAATTGGATGGTATTGATCTGGACAACGTTTACTTTCAACAAGATGGCGCTACGTGCCACACAAGCAACGAAACCATTGATCTTTTACGATTGAATATCAAAATAACACCTCTTATTGGAAAACCCTGTACTTAGAGAGAGAAACAAAATTAGCAGTAGGTATTTAAATACAAAATACATTTCAATAATATTGTTATTGGGTTTATAAAAACAGTTTATTTTTAAACAAGTTCTACAGTTTGATAATGCCTTCAGAGGGCGAAACAGCTGTCACGCGTAATAATAATTACACAGCAGAACTTGTTTAAAAATAAACTGTTTTTATAAACCCAATAACAATATTATTGAATATATAAAAAATAAAAAAATAAAATGGAGTTCTACAAATTAAACTTAATAACAATAAACAAAATACATCGACAAATCTTTTAAAATAAACCACGAAAATTTAATTGAACATGAGACATTTTAAGATTCTGTAAGATTCCAGAAATTACGATGAACTGGACTTAAATGAATGCCAGATGATAAGGCATCGAAAATCTTCACCGATTAGTAGCGCCTTTCTTCGACAGGGATACGCAAGTATGCGACGATTCAAGTATCTTGGGGACTACCGCCATATTGTGCGGAGGTTCATACATAGGTACTCGTTGCCAACATTTTGTAAACTTGTCGGCGACGCCAGTCTTTTGCGAACAGCCGGGCGAGGTTGTTCCTATTCAGGTCATCGAGACTTTAAGCACGGCATCACCTGTGTCAGACATTTTGTAACAATGCGTGTGTCCTTAAAATCAATGCTAAGAACAAAACAGTCAACAAAGAATGACAGTTTACAAAAATTACACCAACTGTTTTTTTGTGAGTTGAAAATTTAACAATTATCTTTGGTGACGTGAGTCTCGTGATTTCAGTAGAGACGTATACGGACTGTGCGCAACAAGTTGTGTGTGACGTGAATACACATCACGAGTATTGGATACCTCTCCCTGTTGAAGACAGGCCTAACAGAGTGGAAAAATGCGATATCCACTGCAGCGTCGCGATTTCAACCCTCTACTAGCCAAGCCCTCCATCATTATTATTACTATGTAATGAGCAGGCATCATTCTGCTGATGCACTGATGATCTGATTCCCACAAGAAGTATAACAGTAATTGAGTTGTTTAAATTTAAAATAAGTTAATCCTTTCTTCTCTCCAAATAAGAATCCAATCGAGCTTTAGATTGGTTTATATTAGTAACATCGATGACGTGTTGTGGAAGTTTGTTCCATGAATCCACTACTCTATTTTCAAGGAAATGTTTCCTAGGATTGGATGACATGTTGTGGAAGTTTGTTCCATGCATCCACTACTCTATTTTCAAGGAAATGTTTCCTAGGATTGGATGACATGTTGTGGAAGTTTGTTCCATGCATCCATTACTCTATTTGCAAGGAAATGTTTCCTAGGATTGGATGACATGTGGAAGTTTGTTCCATGCATCCACTACTCTATTTGCAAGGAAATGTTTCCTAGGATTGGACGACATATTGTGGAAGTTTGTTCCATGCATCCACTACTCTATTTGCAAGGAAATGTTTCCTAGGATTGGATGACATGTTGTGGAAGTTTGTTCCATGCATCCACTACTCTATTTGCAAGGAAATGTTTCCTAGGATTGGATGACATGTTGTGGAAGTTTGTTCCGTGTATCCACTACTCTATTTGCAAGGAAATGTTTCCTAGGATTGGATGACATGTTGTGGAAGTTTGTTCCATGCATCCACTACTCTATTTGCAAGGAAATGTTTCCTAGGATTGGATGACGTGTTGTGGAAGTTTGTTTCATGCATACATTACTCTATTTGCAAGGAAATGTTTTCTAGGATTGGATGACGTGTTGTGGAAGTTTATTTCATGCATCCATTACTCTATTTGCAAGGAAGTGTTTCCTAGGATTGGATGCAAAAGGTGGTTTATTCATTTTTTTTTCAGTGTCCATGGAGATTTATATTTTTATTGGTTTTATTTTTGGACATTTTCCTCTCAAAATGATGGAGGCAGAAAGAATTAAAATATTGTCGGGTTATTCGTTACCCGAGAAGAGAAAAGTGGGTGCACCAGTGGAAACGACACAGGGACAGACCGTGGAAGGGGATCGGAGCAAAACGAGAAGGACTGGAGGCGAATGGTGAGGGGCCGCAGCCAGTAGAAAGCATTTGTGGAAGAACCCAAATTTCACCCTGTGATACGCCACTGTGTACACATAGAGATGATAATTCTACTAAGATTGAACAAGGCATTTTGAACAAACAATAATACATATTTTCAAATGTTTCGGGCTATAAAAAGGTATTGACTTGTCGGTTAAACTGTTAAAAAACAATGAAGATTAATAACAAAGGATAAAAAAAACCTTCCTCTAGCGCGAGATGACGATCATTGTTTATTTTTACATTATTTTTATTAACTTGTAAAATCGTTAACCTCGATACAGAATTTTTTAATGTTAAGCATCAATCAATAAATAAATTAAATATTAGTGTTGCTATAGAACCACTGACATAAGATTCTACTAGTCGATCCTGAAATGCTTCACTATTGCTAATGTCTTTCTTCGGCGTCTCCGACTTCTTCCGCTATACACCACTGTATACAACAATGCTGCTGCGCCCCTGAGGTGATAACTCACAAAAGCGGCGCTGTAAAAATTGTCCAATATTATTATACTGTTTAAAAAACTACATTACATCGACTCCAATCTCATTTCAGTGCAGAGATATTGCGTTAAGTATTCCTCAAGGCGGCCATACACACTACGGTCTACCGGAGAGGTCTACCTGTGCAGGTATGCCTGTGCAGGCAGACCGGAGCGTGTGTGAGAATAGACCTGTGCAGTTTTTTTAACCTGCGCAGGCGACCGGAGCAAAATCTAAAATCAATTCTTTCGGGCAACACCGTAAGGTGTACCTGCGTGTGTGTGCATGTACTCCGGTCGCCTGCGCAGGTCGCGTCAAATCTTAAAGTAACTGATAATATATTATTTCTCATAACTGTATCTTTTTTGATCATTGGTGTAACCATTGCAAGTAATTTTAGGTATGTGTTCTCGTGCATTCTGAGATAGTTTTTAAAATCTTCAGGTTCAAATTTTAATTCATTCAATACGTTTTCCTTTTCAATAACCAATGCTTACACCACTTTGTTCGCTTCTTTTTCACTGTTTTATCTTTTTTCATCAAAATTAACGCAAGGCCTATCAACGCCAACCCGTCATCATCTGCAATCGATGCCATCGCAATGAGAATGAACTGAAGACCGCTCCGGTACACCGGAACGTCCCCATACATGCTACCGACGTACGGTTGACCTGCGCAGGCAGACCTTCAAAGGCGACCTCTCCGGTAGACCGTAGCGTGTATGGCTTGCTTCAGGCGTCCCTGACTTATTTTACCGTTCAAACCACTTTCTAAACACTCCTGGCACTAATATGAACAAACTTTTTCGACCACTTTTTGAGTTACAAGAGCACAAACATACACAGCCTGAATTTTTATATATTAAGATGTGCACATATGGATATACCTACCTCATTGAATTATATTGAGCTACCTACATACATATACCTATATTTTTATTTTCTTTGTTTGAAATACTTCTGCTTTACTGTATTGATTGTTTTGTTTATCTAGAATAGTTTTTTTTCTGTACTAAAATCATAACTAGACTAACTAATCATCACACCGTTTCTGCACGGGGGTAGGCAGAGAGGATGGACGGCCAAACTCAAGTTTCTGGTTCACCTAATATCATTTAAAGTGACTAATATCATTTATCTCTGAAATTTCATAATGCTTAACAATTTTTGTTGCAATGGGAATGGAACATGTAAACACGCGGGTAGGTACTCCAAACAGACTAAAAAAAAATTAAATAATCGTAACGACAATGGTAGCTAAGCCCTCATGCAAATTGCACTGATGCTATCCTACTTTTCATAGTTCAGAAAAAAAGAACATAAAATATGACGGGGCGCATCATTGTGAACAACAACCATAATAGATTATTTTTACATTGATTTTTTAAATTGCACTGATGTTATCCAGCCCTCGATAGGTTAGGAACATAAGATGATGTGTTTAATGGTTGTTAAAATGTGTTCTTGTGTATAAAGACAAGCTTAATTTAACAAAAAAACAATTGATTGTCAACTAGAAAATGTTAAATAATGCTGGTGACAATGGTTGCTACGACCTCGTGCAAATTGCACTGATGGTGTCCAACATTCGATAGGTCAGAATAATCCAGAACAATAAGGTGATGTGTCCCATCATTTTGAAAATGTGTTTATTTGTAGAAAAATTGAGAAATTGCCCTAGGATAAGACATCTAGGTGTGTTTATGTCGTAAATGGGTTAAATATATAAATAAAACAGTAAAGAATAGAAACATTTTCCCAATCAGTCACAAACAAGATGGCATCCACTGAATGCACTTTTCACGTATATTACAAACAGAAAATAACGCACCATCCAATATGGTAACTAAACCAACAGAATCCCAAACAATCCACCGAGAATTCATCGTAAATATTTAGGGGTTAGGTCGGCGAAAAGGTGAACATTCATCTGTTATTGTTAAGGACATATTGGTTGGAACGCACAAGACAATATTATATTATAGAAAACACTCCAAGTTGCATCACTGTCGCAATGAATGTGGGAGTAAAAACAACACCAATCGATACAATATGGCGAGAATTCGCACAAATACGATCATGATGGATTCGTCCCCCGAAAAACGACGATGAACGTAATAATAATATCTGTTTTTTTTGTTAGAATGTTGCAAAATGCAAATAGTCATACTGACCAGCGGAGGTTTGATCTTGCAGATCCCGTGCTTTTCAGCCAAGGGCCTGATCTTGCTGATGTAGGCAAGAGGATCCAGGAATTCTTCAGGCGTTGGCGTGAAGACAGGAGCTTCGGGAGGAACATTGAAGGTGAAAAGATCCTGCTTTAGAGGGGACGCGCTGTCCCCCATACTAACTTCCACACTGGCCTCGTCACATTTTCCCATTTTACAGGAGATTTGTGATATCTATGTGCGTAAAAAGAGCATTTTGACGAATGGCATAGAATAACGATTAATTAGACACTAGAAACACGAGGATTTGTAATGGTTTTCCATGCGAACAGGCCCGACGAAAACTTCACTTTAAAAACGACTGCCCCACGTCCGCCATGCAAATTATTACTACAGATAAGATGTTTACCTAAAATAGACTGGAAGTTGCGCGGTACTAGCGGAGACTGCGAAAAGTGTTTATGGCTATTAAATGTCAAACTTACATTTTTTTATATGTAACATTATTAAAGTGTTTAACGATGCGATTTCAATAACACTATATTGTCTTTACGTTGCCCTGAAAACTTATTTTTTAAATTTTTCTGCCTTTCACCATTGAAGGAAAAGGTTATGCTAATAATACTTAAGTTGAAAAATTTATTATAATATATATTGAAAAGTATATTCGAGTTCAGACAGAAAAGATGAAGTGTTGGATGGAGGTGTAGCACTTTTAGAAAAGATTGGTAGAAAAGAGTATTTTAATTGGTTTAGGGAGGGAAAAACAACTTTAATGTCTGCCTACAACATTTTATGAAATTCTTCGGACACGTCGCTCGCAGTGGCGGCTTGTGACTTTCGAGTGTAATAGAGTGCTAAATTTAAAAAATTAGATATATTAATTTTTTTCAAAAATTTCGTTTTTGTATTCAGATTTTAGCAAATTTCAGTTTGGCACTGCGATGCACCAATTCCCTGAAAATCTTCATACAAATAACATAATTTTTCGAAAAAAAAGGTTTGTCAAACAAAATGCTATCATGTACTGTACTTTCATCTGTGTAACACTGAATCAGTACACATGTTGTAATGTCATTGATGGGCAACAAAACAGAGTCGGGGACAGCACCGATCCTTGTAAGACACCAGAATTCATCAAAAGTGAGGAAGAGTCAAAACCATCGACAAACTTCTGAATCGACCTCTCTCTCAAAAAGTCGGCAATCCACGTACACAAGTCCATGAGAAGGCAATTTGTTGACAAGATCTCGGTGCCAATCCCGGTCGAAGGTCTTGGAAATATCCAGTTCAACCGTTTGGTTCTCATCGTAACGTTCCAGGAACCGCCACTAAGCATGAGCGGTCCGCAGAAATCCGTATCGTCGGTCGCTAATCATTTTGTTCTTCTCGAGGTATGTTGGTAGTGTGTAGTTGATCGTATTGATAATGGTATAATTCAATTTATAAAAAAACAGTTACGCGTGACATCTGTTTCCCCTTCTGAAGGCATGATAAAACTGTGGTTAGGCCACATACATATGGACGTAGTTCTGCAAACTGGATCCAACCCACATAAGCATAGTTTGAGATAATTCAGTTTTAAGGAAAAGTCGGATTTAAAAATCATCTGTAATTATTTAATTGCCCACATTTGTGTTACTTAGTAAAGGATTATGTGTTATTTCGAAATGTAATGTGTAGGATTTACTTTGATAGAAGAATAAAGAGATAGTAATTGAAATTGGCGTGGATCTTTTGAACAAAATGCTATTTTCTGGGGTGGATCCTTTAAAAAAATAGGTATAGATTCACATCATAAAAGATATATTGCGGGAAGCAATTAAATTTTGATGTGTTTTTTAATTAAAAATGAAGATTTAAATGTTATAAAAAACAACAAAAGTTGCCAAATAAGTATCAAGTTCACATCTTCATCCATCAACATAATTCTTCACCCTCGATATCAAAATCTGAACTGCATTTTTTTCCACATGTTGTTATTTTTCTGTACACAATATTCTTTCTCAACGCGACAGAGCAGAAAAAATGCGAAGGGTCCATTTTATTGACCATTAAGGGATTTTTGCGTTTGCGTGTCTGCATTACGTGCATATGGTCTTCTGGAGTGTACATTCTAATATGTATCTTCAGTGACGTATCTATTTGGCCTGTAAGTGTATTTTAAGTCTGTCCCGATTCTAGAAACCGATGGCTGATTGTTTCTTCTGTTGGTGGTCATTTAGAAAAGCATTTAGCATTCGCACCATCTTTATGTTTGAAAATAAGTTTCTCGGTACTTTTGTTCGTGTATCTAATATGGCGCGACGCCACCTCCTAGCTTGATCTTCTTTCCCATTCATTGCTAAAAAAATTGTCGTCTGAACAAACACGAATACTCAGATTGTACACCCACAGCTGTTTCTTATAAAAAACAATACAAAAATAATAAGTTAAACGTTATAGTTTCAGCCTCAGGATCACTTTTAGCCATCATTCTGACTTCTTATTTTCTTGACTTCTCAGAGATACTATATAGCCTGGATCTAATGTGTAGAATATGGAGAAAAAAACATCATCGCAGTAGTAAAGTTTACTAATTTTCGCACTTTTTGTGGGTCGGATCCAGTTTGCAGAACTACGTCCAGATGAAGATACTTATAATGAAAAGTAAACTTATTTTATATTTATTTAATATGCCATTTTCAATTATTAATATTAACCTTTTTGTTTTAAGTCAGAAATAAGCAATATTCGCAGAAATAATAAGAGATTTATATTAGAGAGCAGTATTTTTAAATTTAAAAAAGATAAAATCATTTGGTACTTAGAAATAACAATCAAAAGTATCTTTTTGTTATTTGTTTTTGGAGTGTTATGCCATGTTGCGCTAACTCCTTCTTTAGCCTCAAAAACAAATAACAAAAATACTTTTGGCCATGAAAATCTTAAATCTCAAAAGTATCAGTCGAATAAGACAAACCTAAACAATTACCGTTTTACTAATTAAAGACTTACACGTCCGTTTACGCTAGTGCGGTAAAGCCGGTCTTGAGCCTGGTTTTAGACCGTTTTAACCAAAAAAATGCAATGGTAATAAGTCAAGTTTTTCACTGTTCTGACCTTACGAATCGCTTAATATTAAACCTCATTTTTAGTAAAGCTGTTAATGATTAATTTCATTCAAAATTTTACCCGTTATATTTTATTTTAAAGCGCGTAGCGCAAATCATAAAATATTATTTTATACTGGTCCCAAGGAGAGGTCGTATGCAACATCATCGACGATCGTTCTAAAAGCTGTCCATAAAAATCTCCCTTCTCACACGTTTTGTACGAAAACGAAAAAGATAGAATATAATACACATCTTCGGATCTACCGGATCTGCCCTGATGATGGACACTGCAACGCTGTCCGAAACGTCGGCTAATGAAGGAGTTAGCGCAACACGGCATAACACCCCAAAAACAAACAACAACAAAAAGATAGAAGATACTAGAATTTCTAATATCCTCAAACATATTCCCTTGGACATTTTGCGAACGTATGTATCTTTCAAATCGTATGACTATTACGCCATTTCCAGTTGTCAAAAGAAGAAAAAAATTAAATGCTGTAATTTGAAACATTCGCATAGTGGTTATAAAATTCGCACAGGTGAAGTAAAAATTCAACGTTAATTCAACACACTCATTTGTTAATAGTTTTAACGTAAAAATATTACGGCATTATCGTTATAAAAATAACTTAGTACAAAGTAATGTTGTAAACCTTTTCTAAGCCTTCATATTATGTTACAGCGAAGAATTTCTTTTTTCAGGAATAAATCCTTTTAAAACCAAAGAAATTTGGATTTTATTGATGTTTTGCGGCTTTTTGACAAGAATTTAAAGATGGTGGACAATTTTTACCACTGTCGTCGTTAAATGAGTTAAATTGCAGTTTTTATAATCACATTCGCGTAATATTATGCTGAAGCGTCGGTAATGTGACTTCTCCAATGTTAAATATTGGAGAGTAATTATTTTTCTTTGTTTGCTCCCTGTAGACTCAAAAACTACTGCAGCGATTTCGCAAAAAAAAAATTGTTCTTATTTGTGTCTGCAGTGTTTAGAGAATGGTTTGAATAGTAAAATAAGTTAGGGATGCCCAAGGAATATTTAAAGCACTATACCTGCACTGGAATGTAGTTTTTTTTAATAGAAACTATTTAAATAAAATTGATATCTAAATTCACCTTTCATTTCTCCATAATTTATATTTAGGATACTCCCACAGGGATCGGTTCTGTCTCCGACTTTGTTTTTGTTGCACATCAATGACCTTTTGACATGTGCACCGATTCACTGTTACGCGGATGACAGTACAGTTCATGATAGCTTTTTGTTTGACAAGCCCCCAAAGGGCACACAAACTCCAACGGCTCGGAGGGCTTTGAAGCAGAGAATGGACGGTTATCTCGAGAGTATTTCCTCCTGGGGTAAAAATAATCTCGTCGAATTTAATGTTTCAAAGACCCAATCCTGTCTGATTACGTCTAAAAGGGATCCAAATGATAATCTAGTCTCCTTCAACGGAAGCAATCTTCCGAACAGGCCTTCCATTGATATGCTTGGTGTAACTATAAGTGACCAGCTCAGGTACGGGGGCTCCATCGAAGCTAGAGTAAAGTTCGCCTCTCAGAAGCTGGGCGTACTGTACAGGGCCCGCAGATACTTTAATAGTACACAACTGCTCACCCTGTACAAATCGCAAGTGCGCCCTACTGTCGAATTTGGCAGCCATCTCTGGTCTGGAGCCCCAAAATACCTGAAAAAAACCCTTGACTCTGTGCAGAAACGGGCGGTCCGTTTGATAGATTCCCCAATCTTAACAAACGGACTGCAATCTTTAGAGCACAGGCGTCAGGTAGGTATGCTGTCCTTGTTCTATCGGTATTACAATGGAAGATGCTCTGAGGAACTAGCGTCATTGATCCCTTCGGCACCGGTGCGTAGTCGGGATACACGCCAAACGCGCGCCCAACATTTGTACACAGTTGACACTTGTCACATGAGAACGGGTCGCTTCTACGATTCGTTCTTAAGTTCAACAGCTCGGCTGTGGAACGAACTGCCGGCCTCTGTGTTTCCTCCCTCCTACAACATGGGACTCTTCAAGACCCATGTTCACTCCTTCCTCTCCACAAAAAGACCCTCCACACAGCATCCCCAAAGATGACATAGGCCCTGAGGGAAATTATTTTCTTCAGGGCCTCCTGTGTGGAGTAAATATAAAAAAAAAAAAAAAAAAAAATAATTTTAAATGATGGCCAAGAACACCCTTAAAGGGTGTTCTTGGCCACTTACGTTAAAGTATTTCCGCATGAAACAAAAAGATAAAAATATAGACGCCTGGTCATATATTAAATCCTGTTTAAATATTCAATTTTATTTGGATACAATTTAACTTTTTTTGTTTTTAGAAAAATATTTTCGACTGATCAAGTAAATATATACATACACACATAGACATATGAATATTTCATATGTCTATGCATACACATAAAGAACATTCTTGCACTGATTCCCGTTTTTATTTCGATTTCACAAATTTATTAATGAATCCAAATAAAATCTCACGTCACCGATATAGGCGCTTATTTATTACCTCTTTCGTATGCTCCCTTTTGTAATGGTCCCGTTAATTATAAAATGATGGTCACTGCCACCCAAGAAGCAAGTTACGACGTACGTTCCAATGAAATGCTAACGATGACGAACATACGTGTTTTGCTTGGGAATACTATATTCTATTGCGCCGTAGGAATAGTTTCGAATTTACCGCCTTTACGGTTCCCCGATACAAAAAATGCGACACGCGCATCTACCGCCTCCGCGAGCTCTTTCTATGAAGTATACAATCGATGAAAATTTCAGTGGCCGCCATTTGCGAAGCTAAGGCTTTCACAGTGAGACCCGTGCGCTTATTTCGTGTTATGTCCATTGAATCATAGTCAATCGCCGTTTAATTTAATTGTTAACCGAAGTTAAGGATCCCGCCATGATTGTGAGAGTGTTATTTTTTGTGGTGGGTGCGTTTCTGGTGGCCTGCGGCGCATCGAGCATCCGCTCTTCCGAGGTGGACAATGAAGGTAAGTTTGTTTCCTCATGGTGTTATAATTCGTTCGTTTGAACGAGCGTTGCATCTTACGCCCTCGGTTGTGAAATAAATGGAAGCCCAAATCAATACGGAACAGATTGGTGATGGTTGGACGTTTTGATTCTCACTCCTTTTAACAGAGAATAGTCTTTGAAAAAGGGTAGTAATCGTAGGATACTTGGAAAATGTGTCACCATGTTGTATAGGTATACAGCAGCTGTCTTGGACGTAGTACGAACCTTTTGTATTATTTATTTGTATTTTTTTCTTAAGTGTTACAAGTAATATGCCCTACTGCCCTGAGTCACGGACTCTGTGTCACCCTTGTGCTGCCGAATCATATAAGGGAGGAAGAAGAGAAAGTGCAAAGAGAACTAACTAGTATGTAGTAGTTAGTACTCGTCCATTTATCATGGCTATTTCAAACTCAATTAAAATTTATGTGATCACTGCACAAATCCCAACTTAGCCAGTGGAGCTATGGCATCCACGATAAATTAATGGAAAATTACCTAGTACCTACCTGGTTATTATAATATACGAGATACTCTCAGAATCGCCCCGGTAAAGACAAAAAGGTGACCAGAACTTAATAATTTAGATACTTCCCAACCTTCCTATTTTCCATTTCCTTTCTCTTCAGACCACGTCATACTCTAATAAATTGGGGATGCCATTCTTCCACTGGTTTGGAGCAGTTACTAAACATTGTTAAAGCCATTTCAACCAACTCTATTAATGGTATCTCGCCGGCTGATACAAAACGTACTATTATTTTACTCCGTTGAAAACAATAACAATTATTGATCTGTAATTATTTAACCCCTAGTGCACCCTGCTTATGTTTTTCCGTTGTGTTAGCAACCGGCTTGAAGAGGTGGAACATTTCTTGGATTTATCGACTGTCGTAGAGTAAGTTTGAATTATTAGTAGCTAAGTGAACAAATCAAATTCCCACCGTTCAATTAGTTTGCTAGCTAAGTCCTCTTATCATTTGTAAAGCAAATTTTCCACGTATAATTAATTATGAAAGTAGGATGAATTGAAGCAGTGACCTCCGGATTCGTAGCCGAGGATCTTAATGGAGGTCGTCGACTAGTTTAGAGGCTAAACCATCTGCCGTGTCAAGTTTTAAAACAATATCCTACCTGCTACAATTTCCCCCATGTTGTATTTTGTATTTCACAGTGTCGGATTTCTCGGAACGATTTCGCCCATAAAATATAAAATCACTACAAGGTATTTCAGAAGTTATTATTTCTAGTATCCATTATTAAATAGGTATGAACATTTTTTAGTTTTTGCATGGTTTGAAATCTTTGTAACTTACCAAGCGTCAAAACATTCTGAAGGGGTAGGCAGAGAAGATACAACGCCACACGACTCTATATTGACACACAATCCTAGCTGCATTCGTAATTGAGGGGTAATACTCTCGAATAGCAAGCCGGAGGTCGCAGGTTCAAATCCCGACGTGCGCAATTCGATTTTATTTGTTTAGTTAAGGCGATGCACTACGTCGTGTAATATTTTAAATTTAGCCGCTATCAATAAAAACCCTTACGTAGATGGCGATAAGGTTTAAATTAATAACACCATCCGCCTGTTTTGATTTATGCAAGAAAAAACATGGCCAAAAAGTGCCTTTTATTTTATTTTGTGGATGTTCAGGCATAAATATTTAATTTTTTTCCTATCATTTTATTAATAACTTAATTTTCCACATTATACAATAAAATCATAACCGAAAATAGGTTCGTAAGTAGGAGATTTTGAACTTTAAAGCAGTTTTCATAGGCCTTTACATTATTTTTTTCTGGGCTTATAAAAAGACTTATCTAAAAAATACTCGATTATTTCAAAGGCCAAGATGTATTCTACTCGCAGTATTTAATTAAAGCATCTGAAACATTTCTAGGCGACCAAATTTTCAAACCAAAAACACATGATTTTGCATTACTACCTACGTATGGCATCGCCTTAAGATTTAAGATGATTAGGCGGTGTTCCATCCTCCCTGCGTACTCTGTCGCGGAAACGACGTGATGTCTTGTCATAATCTATAATATAAATAATGGAATGTCCGTATGTGTGTGCCCTTTAAGGCCCTTTCAATTTAATAAAACACGACTCGTTTGAAATACAGCAAAAATCTCTCGACAAATGCTTTGGTTGCATTTAAAGATACACTGCTGATTTTTTTCATGCCTATAACATATTAAATAACACAACAAAACGTGTTTTTAATAATTTTCGGAGCTTGCTTTGTGATTTTTCCATCGAGAAAATTTCATATAATTAACGTTTTGGCATAACAAATGTATAGATATTATATTAAAAAATAACCTTTTTTTTGGAACTTAAAAACTTAAAGAGTTAACAAGAGACTTGTTATAAGTCGGTAGAAATTGGATATGGGGGCTTAATCGAAATACTTAAGGCGATGCCATACGCAGTAATGCAAAATCATGTGTTTTTGGTTTGAAAATTTGGTCGCCTAGAAATGTTTCAGATGCTTTAATTAAATACTGCGAGTAGAATACATCTTGGCCTTTGAAATAATCGAGTATTTATTAGATAAGTCTTTTTATAAGCCCAGAAAAAAATAATGTAAAGGCCTATGAAAACTGCTTTGAAGTTCAAAATCTCCTACTTACGAACCCATTTTCGGTTATGATTTTATTGTATAATGTGGAAAATTAAGTTATTTATAAAATGATCGGAAAACATTACATCCACAAAATAAAATAAAAGCCACATTTTGGCCATGTTTTTTTCTTGCCTAAATCACAACAGCTGGATGGTGTTAAGCGGGAATTTAAGCCTTATCGCCATCTACGTAAGGAGTGTTATTAATGGCGGCTCGATTCAAAATATTACACGACGTATGGAATCGCCTTAAATTCGATATAATGTAGTTTTTTAACAGTAAGAATGTGGTATATTGACAATGACACTACACGAAGTGAACGGTAGAAAACATGGCACGATCAAGTGAATCAAATAATTATGTGTGGTAACACGAAGAAAATGGTGTAAGGTTGATGTACGAAGTGATGCCCGACTAAGACATGTCACAGTCAAGTGATATGTATGTTTAAAAAATCCTTTTTCAATTATTTCCTTGAAACTACACCAAGGTTTCAGAATTCAGAACCTCAAAATTTTACTCTAAACCATTCTTAACCCCCCGAGCAACACCGGGTACCCGTCAGCTGGTAGTGAAATAACAACAAAATTAGTCACATTTCTTCCTGTGAAGTCATAGGGATTTGTAATTGTATGAATCATCGGGTATTCGCCGAAAGGAACGGATTCGTATGCGTAAAGTTGTTCGGTGTATTATTTATGTAATTATATATTCATTTTCAGAAACTCGATATTCAGAAATCACGCACTGCTTACGCAGATTGCCTTGGTGATATAATGAGATTTAAATTTGCGTTTTATGCAACAGCTAAAAAGAAAAATTGAAATCTTTTCCGATCACGATCAAAAGAACATAATTTGACACATTTAAGAATAAAACCATATCCGATAAGGGGTTCGCAATTCGTAAGTAGGGTATTTTGCACTTCAAAGCATTTTCTAGGCTTAAAAAAATGCTCGGTTATTTCAAAGGTCAAGATGTGTTCTACCGCAGTATTTAAATAAAGCATTTATAATCGATCAAATCAAAAACACATGATTTCGCATTACTTCGCGTTAAGAATATTCTATTAAATTGAATAATGCAAACAACAAAGCAAAATTAATTTAACAATCTATTGTTATAAATAACAAGGAGTCATGGAGAATTTAGCTGAATATTGAAATAGAAAGAATTTCACTAAACACGGCATAAGACATTCAAAATAACGTTTCAATTTGAAATGGTGGTCTTTCACTAGTTGCCCGTGTTTTATGGCAATAAACCGTATCTAAAGATGCAGCATTTCGACTTTACTTCAATCAATTCCATTTGTCGAGTTACATCATATAAACCACTTGGGGTGACCTACGGCAGAGGTGTTAGCCAATAAATGGTTCCCGGGGCGGCGGTACCCGTACCAGCCTCTGAAAATGAAAAATCTGCTTTTATTTTTCGAGGAAAATAACAAAATGTCCAAAAAAGTTTAAAGCCGTTCATCACAAAACTAGCTTTTTGTAGATACATCATATTGCCATTGCACGGGTGAGAATCTGCGAGTGTATGTTTTAAAAATCTGTTAATATATTGTTTAAGAGTTCCGCATTTACCTGTGCCCTAGTCAGGTGTTTTAAAAACTGTGTTACCGGGTATATAATGAATAATAATATTATTATTATTCATTATGTATTCAGTTCAGTATCACCCTGTTTTGCCGTTCGGTAAACCCGTATGTCCAGTTCTGAGTAAATACAAAATGTCACCCGAGATTTTGCCTTTTACCGAAACAGAACTCGATTTAATTATTTTACGTATGATATTCTGCGAAACTCGCTCGGGAATGATCAGATTATTAATAATCGAATTATGCACATTAATATTCAACAATTTCGAGCGAACTTCGAGTAAATTATTTTGTGATATAATAATAATGATATTTTCTCTCTGAATTCAATACAATTTTATTTAATATTCATGTTACTCGTATCGCGGAGAGAGTTGATGTGAACGAATTACTCACAGAGATGCATTGCTTGTATACAACACATTTAAAACTTGTTATTCGACTTCAGAAAATAATATTTCCGTAACTTCGAAATTTTGTTTTTTATAATCTTTTTATTGTGAAACCGCGCAAGAATCACAACTGTCTGGAGAGAGTGAGACTGTGGCATCTCCAATCGGGGTATGTAGTGAGACGATGAAGAAGATGGGGAGAGTAAGGTGGGGAAGTACCTGGCAATTGAGATCTGGTCTCCAATCACGAAGCCATTTCAAGCAACTAATATCAACCGTGTACAAATAAAACACAATGAAAACACTTTTCGAATGCTCGAATTTAATCAATGTGTTATTTGTGTGCAATTTATTAGTAGGCGTAATTAAGAGTGCTGTTTCTCAGTTAATTTTGCCGGCCGAAGTGTATTTCGATTTTCAATTTCGTTTTCTTTTTTTTTCTTTTTTTATATTAACTCCACACAGGAGGCCCTGAAGAAAATAATTTCCCTCAGGGCCTATGTCATCTTTGGGGATGCTGTGTGGAGGGTCTTTTGTGTAGAGGAAGGAGTGAACATGGGTCTTGAAGAGTCCCATGTTGTAGGAGGGAGGAAACACAGAGGCCGGCAGCTCGTTCCACAGCCGAGCTGTTGAACTTAAGAACGAATCGTAGAAACGACCCGTTCTCATGTGACAAATGTCAACCGTGTACAAATACCAGTGCGATTACCAGTGCGATACTGATAGTATCGTCCATTCTTAACACACACTATTATCACAGTTGACTTCGACTCTGAAGGTTGCGAGTTCTATTCCCGTCTTGGTGCAAAAATAATACGCAGAGATCAGTGACGAGATAAACCGCTGAATAGAGAAAGCACGCTAGAAATGCCTTTCAAGTAGGATTTTAATGGAAACTATTGGCGTCACCGAAGCCAAAGTCAAAGGTCCTAACCCATTTAGCACGCACTCTGTCTTACTCTAGCCTGGCATCGTATATCGTCCATGGTACTGTATATTATCTCCATATGTAGTTAATAGATCGTTGTAGAATTGTATTATATATTTTTAAAGCGCCCTCGAGGTAATTTTGCACAAAACTATATAAATCTTTTAAATATTATTATTATTACAGTTGTGTGTTGTTAATTTAAGGCTCTATTTGCCAGACTTTTGGATCACAGAAGTCGCCCAAATCACATTTCGATAGCCTAGCGCACACATGTGTCGAGTGCAGTTTTAAGTAACAACAATTACGTAATTCGTAAAGCATTTTTCAAGATTGCTTAAATACTGCCGCGGTAAGTAAAAACGCAGTGTCTTCGTTGTGAGTCTCAAGGGAGACACTATGTTTTTACTTACCGCGGCAGAATAAAATTTTCGTCGGAAATATACATGACTTATTCCACCTAAAATGGATAAAAAGCGGATATTCATATTAATTTTGCTGCTATATACAACTTATAATTAACCTGGAGTATTTAGTGATATATTTATGGGTTATTATGCCGTGTTACGCTACCTCCTTTTTTGGCCAACGTTTCGGTCAGTATTAGGGTACGTATACATTTGCGAACCGAAACGCACGAACCGTACCACGAATTACAGTTGCTTCGTTTCTTTCCCATGAGTTGAGGTTCAGTTCGGCAGTTCGGTTCGCGAATGTATACGTAGCATTACAGTGTCCATCGCCAGGGCAGATGTTTACAACTTACATTTACACCTGTAATACTTTTGACCGTGAAAATCTCAAATCATATCCAACCTGGAGTATTCTTATAAATAAATTGAATTTACAAATTGCACCTAACGCGCGTGTGTGCTAGGCCATCGATTTTTCCTCCAGTTATCATAAGGTATGCGATAATCACCATTTGGAAATCTTTTATGGATTGCTTCGTGAAACATGCCAACATCGCTTTTCCTGTGTTCTTCTTTAGTTCAATGGTTTGAGAATAACTGCCTGTTTGTCTGAGTTGTGGTGAATGTGAAGTTTTAGAAGCATTGTACAGATTATTGCACACCTGTCGTCACGGACATTGGACGAAAATACACCTTTGCAGATGCCGTGTCCACCGCTTTTAGTGCTAGAATTCTCGAATAAGCAGGTGTCAGCTTACACTATAATATTGACCTGATAAACTAACAACTGTCATTCCTCGCAGGTGTAGGCAGAGAGGATTAAACTCTTCATGTAATATCTCAAACAGAATTAAAAAAAAAACTACGTGGTACCATTGTCACTACTGTCTGGTGCTAGTGGGACTATATCATCCCCAATTTGAGATACCTATGGTTTGGAAGGTTCCATGATAACTCCTCAAAATGACAATTCAACATACCTTCAAAAGTTGATATAAAGTCATTAAAAGTGATGAAACAAAAACTAGGTTAAATTGTTATAAATCTAACCCATTTAGCCTAGTTTTTGTTTCGCCATTTTTCATAACAGTTTTTATAGGTGTGTTAATTATCATTTTGATGAGTTATCCGGTCACCGGTTTGGAAGTACCTGGCTATTGAGACCTTACTTAACCTCCCTCTTCCCATCTCCCTACAATATGTCCCGATTGCCATATTAGGGATGCGCGGTAACTAAAAACACAGTATCTACCTTGAGACTCTCATTTTTTTAAGATTGGAATATAGCTCTGGATATGTCCCCGGCAGTTGGGACTCTTGCGCTGTATTCACATAAAAATAAATAATTCGTTTACATCTCCCGAAAATAATGACAACATCACTTTTACCCACATTCTTGTGAGGCTGGTATCATTGTAAACCTGCGCGCCAAATAATTCATTCTCTCTCCAGTGGTCTAGCCCAGGGGTCTCCAAACTTTTCAGCCGGAGGGCCACATTGACTACTCCAGTGAGTTCAGAGGGCCAAAACCGTTTTAATTTCTAGACACCCATATTTTCTGTTCTAGGGAGGGGGGGGGGGGTAGACAATAGAATTTTCAGGGATGAAAATATAGCTTTAGATAACGTAGCTTTGAAGATAATTTTTGATACTCGTTTCTCAGACCTTGATATCATTGCGAATCACATAAAGATTTTTCAAAAAAATCCTCTCGATATATTCGCGCGATACTTGTGGACGCAATGTATTGGTGCCAAGTACCTCGCCAACGAGCATATTTATTTATTCGCACGAAAAAATTCGCGGAGTTTTCGCCCCTTCTGAGCAAGGTCTTAGCCATTAGCTGTCGCGGGTCCTTGATGACACTGGTCATAAGATGTCGCGGGCCGGATGGAAGACACTGGCGGGCCGGATACGGCCCGCGGGCCGTAGTTTGGAGACCCCTGGTCTAGCCGACGGTTTAGCCCTAAAATCTCCTCTAGCGTACGCGATCTGTTTTGTTCATAAAATTATTGTAACGTGAGTTTTGTTAAAATAAAAACTAAATTGGAAATATCCGAATTCTCATTATTACACACCGAGAGTAATCACGCAACCTTGGATTCTGCGGATTGGAGAAACACAGAATCATTCAGCTAACAACCCATTTAAATTGGCGATAATCACAATCCTCCAGACATCCTTAAAAAATATTGTTATCTGAGCACGCTCCTTAGTCTAATAGTGTTATGTTTATCCACTGAACAAATAATTCCTAGAAGTGTGATCTATGCCGATTTGAAAGAAACGATTGAGAAATGTCACCGATTTGCCTAGAAGACCTCTCGACAGGTCAACGAAATTGTCTGTTCAAAGAAGAATTTCGATGTTTGAATTTTTTTACAAATTTCACCAGAAACAATGATAAATTAAGCTCAATTCGGGCACGAGCCAACAACACACATCCATCTTCTTATCTTCGGTGTGTTTAGCATTACAATCACTGCGTATGACATGTCCCGGCCATGTAGGGCAGTAAATAATATGACTTCATTAAATGCAGACAGATGGTTTATTCATTCATACTTGTACATACAAGGAAGTTATAGTGTTACTAGGCATACATATGCATCCGTTTAACCATTTTAGAATACATCATGTTTACTGTTCGACACTCTAAACTTTGCAGTTGAAATATTAGTGCCAAAAATCTACTATGCTTTCTGCCAATCGCGTATAGAATATGGAATTATTTGGTGGGGATCTGCTTCAAACACACAACCACATGAAGCATGTCGTTAAAAAGGTTAAAACACAAAAAATAATAATAATAATAAAACTGAAAGTACCCTTAAGAGGAAGCTACAAGTCGAAAATGTGTATATTCTTTGTATACCTTATATTGTAGGTAATAGGCATTAAAATCGCTTGACAAACGGAGCCTAGAAACGTTCGATTTCAAGCAAACAAACTGGTTTTTACTTAATTTGTAAATAATTTTATAAGAAAGCAAAAAATTTAATCAAGTGAAACTGTCACAGATAATCTTAGCTATAAAACTGTATTTTTTAAAAGTTGTTTCCTTTATGCGTTCATACATTTCTATAGAAAAAAATATTTTTTGTAGTAGTTTGCATTTATATTTTTTATTCAGTAATTTTATCCTTATTTGTATTCTACTCAAACAAAACGATAGGAAAACCTTCAATTTAACTAAAGCATATTTTTTGGTTTTCATAATGTACACCAATTCGTTATAAAGATTAATCAAATTAAGTGATTTGGCATTAAGCTTCGCCATAAGAACTCCATCGAAAGAAAATTTTTACAACTTTAATGTATGATATTATAAAAGTCCACGACAAAAATGTGATAATGTATAAATATTTCAAATTCAAACTCTGAGGAATAATTATTTATCTTTTCAATGACGAACATATCACATATCTACGTATTATAGAAAAAAAAAGATAAAAATACTTTCATAATGTATTGACGCCCCGGTCAGATCTGTCCTTCCGAGGCTATAATGGAATATGATGTTTGTGGCTAGCAGAGATGTGCTTTATTTCAAATAAATCCATTTCAAATGGAAATGCAAAATGGGTATTTTCCATTTTGCATTTTAAATGCTTTTCTCAGTGCATTTTCCATTTTAAATGCTTTTTGCCACATTCTTACTACTATCTCCACTCATCTTTTTTTCATAAGCCCCAAATATCAGTCGGTCCTCAACCTCGCTATGAGAGATAATTTACATTTGTCAAGTTGCTCCCTGGTAGGAGCCCTGGCAATTGAGTGATACCATTACAAAAAATACTGATTTAAATACTGAACATAGGGCCATGACGCTGTAATATTAAATGTTAGATAGCAGTTTCTATGTTTTTACGTTGGCAACATTAGTCCCGCGCAAATTTTTTGTTGTTTCATAATCTGTAGTCGTGGTGTTTTTGGATTTACCATCATGTAATATGTTTGTTCTACATTGATATCCATTATTAAATGACAAAATTGTTTAAAAATTCTATAATTGTTTCAATTGCTTGAACTGAGAAACCATTTTGCATTTTCAATGCATTTTGAAAATATGTATTTTGCATTTTGCATTTGAAATGTTTTTTTTTTTTTAAAACCATTTTGCATTTTCAAATGGAAAAGTTTTGACCCATTTCCATTTTGCATTTCAAATGGTTTGGGTACCCATTTTGCACATCTCTGGTGGCTAGTAATATCCTTCCGAGGCTTGAAGGGTTTTAACTGAAGATGAAGATTAACCCTTTCATCCCCAGTGTTAATTCAAATTAACACGAACTTTGTGAATTTTTTTACCGTAACTGTAGCGATTTAGAAAAGCCATGTTTTCGTTTTCTTATAGTTTGTAGTCTTTTCTGTGACGTCTATTTTTTCCGCTCGGTTGAAATCCTTATTCCCGCCACAACAACAATAAATATTTTGACATCTGCTGATTGTGAGTTTCATCGAATTTCTGCTGTCATTGATTACTTAATTTAAGGTGAGATATCAATATTTTATACTCGAATTACAAATACTTTAACGTATTAAGATGTGTTCTATAATAATAACATCAGTTCAATTCACTGTTCCCAGTCATTTCCCAGATTATTGAAAATTAATTTCAATGTTCGTTCAAATTAACACTGATAGTGACGGACATGTTTTCGACTAGTATGGCGAATTTTTAAAGATTTATTATACTAAATTATTGCTTTATTTATGAATGAATTTTAATTAAAATGTTATTTGTTTGTACCTTAGAGATTATCACTACATTGTCAAAGTGCATTTTTGACATGAAACAGTTATTTGTATTACTTTTGTGTTATGTTTATTTTACGTTACTGTTATGTGTATTTTATGTTAATCCAAATTAAATGCCAAAATTTTTCAAATAATTTTCTGAGGTATTATCAAGCATTACATATTTTATACGTGTGGAAACAATGCGGGTGTGAAAGGGTTAAGTAACATCAACATAACTTGCAGTCGACAAACATGAAGTTTTTTTTGTGCAAATCAACATATCTACCTGAAGTTGAGAAAAACATGACATAACACCCATACTACTACCTAAAGTCTACATCGGACCGGAATACTCAGTGAATAAACTACTTTACTTTGTATTTTTAAAATAGTCATTAATAAAAAATAAATAAAAATCTTGTAACAAAATAAAATAATGTGACCAACTACCACGTTGGCGCCATTGTAACAAAACGATTATTGCGTCAACTTAAACTCACCTGATTGAACGCCATTGTAATAAATAATCTTTACCAAGCAAAAGTAATAGATAATTATCAAATATAAGATGACAAACCCGCGATTGCGGCATCATTGTAACAGATTAGGTTTACTATCAGAAAGGATTGCATTGTTAAAGAATAAAAGAAAGATGAAGTTAACAACATTTATTAAATAACAATTAGAAACATAAGACTCTCAAATTAGCATGGATTACATTATCTCAAGGTGTGTGTAGTGAAACAAAGATCACCAACACAGTTGGTATTAATGGTAGCAATTTATAAGTTAAATTTGTGACAAACGATTACAAAGAATATTGTCTGACCTGTTTCTCAAAAGGGGGCCATACAGCTCTTAGATAAGAACTGTAAAATTTATAAAGGTTTACATGATGACCAGCGATTACAACAGCTAGCTAATCAGCTATCAAAATCTCCCGTAATGTCTGTCGTCTGGAGCAGTCGCTCGAATCCTTCCCGTTGTCCTGTCTTTGCTCCAACGCCGCCCGTTTGGTACTGAATTGACCGGAGCTCCTCCGTCGCGCTGCTCTTCGATCAACCATAGACCGAGAGTCCCATAGAGGAAAGCGGTCTGCAGATAGAGTTGTGGAAAGAATTACTATAAATGTAGCTGGGCGAAAGTGAACTGCTACAATCTTGGACCTAATGGATACCTCTCCACTTTCCTTCTAACATACCCTCGTTTGGGCATACCATAGTCCCTCTGGCTCCGGGAATCACATTAGACTTCATCGCTTTATTTGATGACCATCAAACACATCGACCAGATTGAATTTTCGAGAGGTTCCCGTCAATCATTGATTCTCGACCCTTTTTTCAATCAGCTCTCGTCCATAATGTCACTCTGTTACACTTATTTACTAGTCACAATTTGATCAAATAATAAAACGGGCCGAGACCTTGAGCTCTTTAGTAGCTACATTACTGATAGATTGTTAATTGAAAGGATTTTTTTACAAAAACTGCGCTATTCAAGTTATCCAATTATTATTCAAGCAGTATGGATAGTATAACCTGTGGTGTACCACAGGAATCCGTTGTTGGGCCGCTATTATTCCTAATTTAATAACTAACCAAGTGTCTGAACCGCTACACGACTGGTACACAATCCTTGCTTTATTCACATTCGTATACTGTCTCTTGCATACTTCCTGATTTATATAATGAAATATATTAATGGAGAGTATTCGTAATAGTGTCTATGAGTTGATTACTCGTATATCCTCGGGTTTGAGCATTCACACCTTTATGTAATTGTGTCGAAAGAATTCTCAGATAGCAAATGTTTTATTGAAACAACAGCTTATCACCTGGAATGGTACTTCTCGGTAATTTATTTATTCAAAGTAAACAATGTGTCGTGTGCTTTGCTTTAGTGTCGACATCCTGCTTGTTTATTAGACCGATTTTGAAACGATTCTGTACTTTCTTTTCTTGTTTTTGATTTGTATGATTTGTTCTCAAAAAATTGTTGAAGCATAACTTTTCTTTTTGTATGACAGTGATAAATGCTTTAGAAATGGGATAGTTGTGCTAAAACCTGTAACCCTATTAAGAATGAGGAAATCTGAATGATTAGGTTCCATAACCTCCCCGTGTTGCAAAACCACCACAGCCCAAACATTTTATAAATATAGTGGAATTACCTCTAGATGTAAGATTACAAAAAAATTGTTGAAATCCAAAAACACAATTAAAAATATAATTCAGCAATATTTCTTTCTTTAATTATTACACTTTTAAAATAATATCATAATTCTCTAAAATAATATTAGATATCCTTTTTTCTGCTTTCTTCTTTTTTTCTCTTCTCCTTTTTTCTAATTTTTTTTTTACAGCAATTGTCTGTAAATTGTATTTTATTTTTCTTTGTTTAAAATAGTAATTAATTACGTTTCTCCACCTTTTTAACACGAGCGTTTGCTCAAAGAAAATGTGTGTTACTTTACTCTTTCTGATATTTAAAAAAAACAACTTTGTAATATGTATACATTATAACTGTACCTAATCCAATAAAGAATAAAAAATAAATAAAAAAGTTGTAAGGCTAACGAACTAGATAAAGGAAGGGATAATTGGCGGTCAATCCTCTCTGCCTACATATGAGGAGAAACGGCGTGATATTAAGTTAGTTAAGATTGAGAGTAATAATGGAATAGAATCCATGTCCGCAAGGTTGGGAACCCAGTGCCTAACCACTGTGCCATTGAGGTCACCTACAACAGACGGAAAACGTTGATTGCAGCATTCGCTGATATGAGGGATATTGCTATCAATTAATATTAATTAATTGATAAGTTAACGCTATTTTTATCAACGCAGGATTATTTACATTGCAAAAGAATCCGATACCAATTTGTTTATTTTGCTTCTTTATGATTATTGTCACACCTCTTTTTGATTCATTTTTTTTTGTTTGTCGTTCATAATTTTCTATCGGATTTTAGGTATAATAGGGTTTGGATAAATGACGAAATTCGTGCATTCACGAAACTTTGGTCACACTTTTATCCTAGCATTATAATAAATAAAGATATGCAGAGATCGCCCAAAAAGGAGTTGACTCCTCACTCCTCTAGGGTTATTTTTTTTGATAAACTAATGTTTATAAGGCAAGGTTTTTTATGCATAGCACAAAGGATAACAAATTTTTATAAGCAATAATTAGTCGCCAGAGCGCCTGATCGGACATCAGAAGGTGCGGGTTCAATTCCCGTCGGCGTCATTTATTTTTACTCGGAAAATATTTTCAATTTGTATGGATATTTCGGACGACTAATTATTGCTTATGATAATGTGTTACTCCTCTAGGGGGCAGGGAAGGTGGAATTTTTGAAAAATACATGTTACAAAGCAGGTCGAGTGAGGTATCGATTACTATGTTTTCATTCGTGCTGAAAGAGACTATTCCCAAGTCGATAGTATCAATATTTGGTGAGATAAGACAGACTTTAGTAAAGAAACGTAAAAAGTAAAGAAAATAACAAGGTTTGAGCCCCTAGAGAGGTGTTCAAAAGTTTGTTTTGGGCGGAATCTGCAGATATTCATTTCAATAACACAAAATTCATCAAATAAAATTTATTGAACCCGCGACCTTCGGATTGCTAGTCAAGAGCCTTACCCCTCGATCACGGAGGCCGTAATTATAATAATATCCCTATTTTTTAATAATAAACTAATGTTCATAAGAAATCGTTTTTTATGCATAGCACAAAGGATAACAAATTATAAATAAGCCGACATAGCTCAGTGGTCTCACAGCACCTGACCGGACATCAGAAGGCGCGAGTTAAATTCCCGTCGCGTCGGCGGAATTTATTTTCACTCGGGAGATATTTTCAATTTATATGCATATTTCAAGCGACTAATTATTGCTTATGATAATGTGTTATAATAATATCCAGTGATTTTTCACGGATCTGCGCTAGTTTTAAAATAAAAACGATTTTGAAGAAAAGTGATTCTCTACAGAAGTAGAGCATTTCGACAAACGTAATATTATATAAATTTGTCAAATTGTGTAATTTGACTTGTTTTAGTTTTAGATTATTTTACTTCATAGTAAAAGTTAAAATTAACATAAACGTGATGTCATTTTGATGTTTGTGTGAGATGCTTGCCAAGAGTCTAGTATTTCAATACAAGTCTATACATTTGTTATTTTTATTTAATAAAGCCTGTTTCACTCGTGTTTCACGTCGTGAAACTTTCTTTTTGACGGTTGAATTGATATTTCAAAGTTCCATAGTTCACGATGAAAATTAGGTGGCGTGCTAAAAATATTAATGTCAACCTAATTAGTTCCATATATATACCTAGCTAATAAGTCGTCTCAATGTGGTATAACCACAGTTTGATAATGACCTTGAACGCAGAAACAGCTGACACAATAAAAAATGATGTTTGCAGAAATTTATAATAACATTATTCATTTTGATTTACTTGGAGTTCTACGAATTAAGTGCATTTTTACTTTTAAACATAAATTTGGATTTGTGGCCAAAATACATAATTATTTTTTTAATCAAAATGTATAGATGATATCTAGTACCGATATGTGATACTTTTTTTGGGGATTGTGATTATCGCCAATTTAAATGGGTTGCTGGCTGAATGATTCTGTGGTTCTCCAATCTGCAGAATCCAAGGTTGCGTGATTACTCTCGGTGTGTAAAAGTGAGAATTCGAATATTTTCAATTTAGTTTTTATTTTAACAAAATTCACGTTACAATAATTTTATGAACAAAACAGATCGCGTACGTTATAGGAGATTTAGGGCTAAACCGGCGCACAGTGGGCTGAAAATCGCCTTTCATAGACATAGAGACTTGAATTTTCAAGGGTATTTTTTTTTGGCTAGAAATGGATTCTGATGATCATTACTATGCTATAAAATGTCGTACGAAGCAATTGCGTGTACAAATGAAGGGGTTATAATTTTTTTGAGAAAAAATTGTATGGCGCTGACATTAAAAATGAGGCTATCTCTGGAATCATAAGGTTGGCCGTTCTATCCTTATACACAGATAATACTACTATGTATTTATTTGTATTTTTTGACATACTTCATATTGTGGCGCAAGGTGCGATTTTTTTTTTTAAATCCTCAAAGTTGAAAAAAACCCTTTTTAATGTTGATGATTCATTTTAATGCTTAAATGCTTTTAGGCTTGCAGTGTAAATAAAATATTGTAAACTAGACAAAGCATACTCATATGTATATGTATGCATTTAAGCATTAAAATGAATCTTCAGACGAATCTTCATGAAAAAGGCGATTTTCAGCCCACTGTGCGGCGGCTAGACCACTGGAGAGAGAATGAAATATTTGCCGCGCGAGGTATCGCGCGCAGGTTTACAGTGATACCAGTCTCACATGAATGTAGGTAAAAGTAATGTTGTTATTATTTTCGGAAGATGTAAACGCCCTATAATTTACCATACACTTTCTTTTTTTATGTTTTAAATATAAATCAATGAGGAATAAATTTTGTCGTTCAACCAAAAAACTCATCCCAAAAGACGGCGCAACTTGATCGAAAATAGATTGTAATTGAAATAGATCACAGCTAGGGTTGAAAAACTGGGTCCATGCTTTTTAAAAAAAACCACTATAACAGCTGATATAAATCCCCTGGCAACGATTTTTTTTCTAATTTGACCTAAAAATTCCAATTTCGACTTTACTCGAAAGCGAAATCTCAAATCAGTAAAAGTTGTAGCACAAAATCGACACCAAATATGAAGTCTAATATTGGACTATTGGACTACAAGTTTCCGGATACCGCGTATATCCATACTTGGCGGATTCCATGTCTCTGTCCACCGATATCATAAACATTGAATGAACATTCATTTCCAATATAATTTTTACATTTATGGCGCCGTGAGATATGCGGTCACCGCTTATTAAATTAATATTATATTTTATTAGTGGCGCATATACTGTTTATTCAAATCTGTCGACAACATTTATAATTATGACATTGTTCAAATGCAAAACAAACTGATGTGGTTTTTATAGCTCCTTTATGTATTATTTATAGACATGGCTCGATCACTGAATCAAATATTTGCATGAGTTAGATCATGTCAGAGTCTGCATTAATATTAACCCCTCAAGCTACGATGGGAACAGCTCGTATCTCATACTAATCGTCTAACCTTACTGACAATTTTGAAAGAGTTCGGCATAATTTTTTTAGCTACCTAAATTTTAAGCTCAAAATTCCAATTGAATTCATTAATTATGCCAGTTTGATGAATCGATTGCATCTGAACGCTGTGTGACAGGAGAATTATGTCAGACCTGGGGCTCTATTCCTGAATCGAGGGCGCTCGTAATCGCCGTCGAAAGTACGTACGTTGGTCGTCGTTGCTATTCTCGAAATTGGTCGAAGGTACATACTTCGACGCCAAACGTCAAAAGTCATTCCACACAACTACTGGGTATAACCAGTAGACAACAGGGCAGCGAGTGGTAGGTTGTTGGCGTTTCTATGGAATTGGCTGTCAAAATCTAGTCTAGCTGTCAATTTTTGTTTTACTGCGCGGATTCCGCAAATGTAAAAGTGGGTGAAAATTTCCCACTTACTAAGTCTTTATCGGAGCTTACAAGCTCAATTAAGAGTTGCTTTTGGCAATTTGTAATATGTCCCGCAGCCATTTCTGTTTTGAATAACGAATAACTGTTGTCTGTTTGACAGTCACACCATAGAAATCCCAAAAACATCAGGAACATAGACAATATTCACAGGGGTGCCAATATAATCATCTCTTCTACCAACTTCGACCGTTCGACGCTCAAGAATACGTAAAATTGAAACATTCGAAAAAGTTAGTCGCGACGACTAGTAGTTTTTCACTCGAAGACGGCGCATACGAAAACGATTGATCGTTTAACTCCAGAATCGCAGGCCTGGTTGTGTTACACGGATAACTTAATTGACAGCCCTGCGATCGTTGCCACTATTTAATTCGCCGACTAGGAACACAAGACAAAATGTAAAATTCTTCCGCAATACACACACAACCAACTATCAGGGCAACAAGATTGGGGGTACAATTGATATATTTACTGACTCGAATTGAGCGTAATCCATACCAGAACTTTGTTGAATCCTACAAATTATAGTAGCGTTTGTACTGTAGTTGTAGTGATTTTTTTTATATGTAGTATTGTTCTAGTTTCTATTTTATGTTACTGTTCACCACAGAATAATTTAAAAAATGCTGGGCTAGCAAGCGATGGATGCAGATGGACGATCCTTTAATTAATGTTAATTAAATTATTTTTTTCTTCAATAATAATTATCTTATCACCATGGGCCATTTGCTTCACGGAACTGAAATATTAACAAAACTTTAATAGAACTTTCACAGAACTTGAAAATTAACTTTTAAATTTGATGGTTTGTTTAAATTAGCCATTTTTAAAACTTTTTTATGTTTGCTTTCAAAATTTTAATATTTCAAAAATTATGTTTATTTATTCTTATAACTATCTGTACCCCGCCACGCGTTGATGTCGCTCAGTTTGTCTGTGCAGATAGAGAAACAATAGCGCGCGTTGCTTTTAAGTGAATAGATGGCGCTATCACCTTGTTAAAAGATCACCATAGAAACATGACTTAAAATGGCAACAGCCATGTTCTTTGACTAGATCTGAATGGCCAGGTACTTACCAACCTTCCTCTTTCTAATCTCCTTCCTCTCCCCAATCCTTTCAGTATCACAAGATGCCCCAATAATTGATATGCCTTGATATATGGGGATGCCTTAGATCCATTGACTCGGTTTGGTAAATAGTTAATTAAAAATATATTGTGTGAAAAACCATGCCCCAAAAAGAGTGGGTCATTCCATAACACGTTGTATTTTTGGCACAAAAACAATAACTTCTCTATTCATGTTAGGCCAGATTGTAAGCTTTGAGGTTGATTCACCCGCTATAACTGTGTGTTGTATCATGTGCGATGCCCAATGGATTAGTGGTAAAAGTGACAGAGTTCAAATCCCAGGGTTATGATTATAAAACTTATTTTTTATTCTGTTTATTTTGACGGTGTCTGTGGTCGAGGGGTAAGGCTCTCGACTACAAACTGGAGGTCGCGGGTTCGAATCCCGGCGTGCGCAAGTAGATTTTATTTGATTATTTCACAAATTATTCATTTTAAAAAAAAAATTGCTGCACGTTTCGGAGTTAAAGGTACTCTCAGTATCGCCCTGGTGTAATACTACTATAAAGAATTGAAACGTTGCTTGAAATGGCTTTGTACGTGTTAGGTGACCAGATCTGAATAGCAAGGTACTTCCCAACCTTCCTCTACCCATCTCCTTCCCCTCCACACTGCCACAACACACCCTAATTGGGGATGCCATAGTCTCACCGGCTCCAGACGGTTGGGAGCATTGATTGGGTGACGTCACGAGACACGATTCTATACATTTTACCCAACATCACTTTGAAATCTCATAGATCAGTCATTTATCGATACATCGAAAAACTAATTTTACTGCCGTTATTAACCCTTTAAATACAGGGTGTATCGGCACTAACCCGACAAACTTTAACCAGCTATTCCTTAGCACATTTGGAGTAAAAAATGTTATGGGCAACTGAAGATTTTTTACTCCAAATATGCTAAGGAATAGCTGATTAAAGTTTGTCGGGTACGTGCCGATACACCCTGTATAACACATTTTCTTCAAAAAACATTAGGAGACCACCTCGTTTAGAATACGCTTTTTAATTTAAAAACTGAATTGTACGTCAAGCCCAAGACACATCACGCTATACCAGAGGTTCCCAAACTTATTTGCCCCGTAGACCACTTGCCAAATATTTTTTTCCTTAGACCCCCTGCCTGCCGAATATTGAATTTTCCTAAAACTATTAACGTCCCATGTGATAGTCATTTCTCTTTTTCGTAAGAAGATTCCTTCCCTTGCAACAACCGGGTGACGGTATAGTTGCTCTGTCTTTACATTGTGCAGACAGGGGCGCCCTTGTGAGGTATTACACCAAATGAAAATGAATCAGGATAAGCAACGGGAATTTCTTGCTGCCCCTTTAGTTCTTTGTTAGTGCTTATTCCGGTCATTTCTTCTTGTCACATTCTTCCGATTCTTCAACGTTTCCTTTCCACAGTCAAAATGTCCTCAAACTTAGTTTTGAAGTCTGTCTGAAGTACATTTAAATGTTGAACGTCATTATTACCCTGGACGTTTTTTAAAAACAAGTTGGGGAACTAGGAAAATTCGCGGCTTCCGATGTGCAATGTTTTGCTTCAATATATTAATACTGACGAGAAAAGGAACGTATAATTTTATTTATATACCTCAATAAACAACTTTACGAAATATAAAAATACAAATATCAAATAAGTAATTTCTCAGTCTATTATTAGTATTACGTAAACTGTAACTCCTAAAGGTTGGATTAAGGTAAATGGGGGTCCGCTCGTATGTACCCCCATTTGAATCTCGTGGACACCCCCAAATGATATCGACCCCTGGGGGTCCATATACACTTTGGGAACCTCTGCGCTATACGCATCAACGGTATTTGGGCGTGGTCTGTACAGATTATATGTTGAAGTGTCACACTACGCTATAATCTTCCTCGGGGAGTTGCCGCGGAATATCATTTCTTTGTACTGACAGCCGCGTGATCGCGGCGCTCCCTAAATTGATTGACATCATCATTTTAAAATTTCACCCGGCTATCAGATCTCTTCACCGCTTGACAAACGGAGTCTAGAAATGTTCGATTTCAAGCCAAAAACCGGTTTTTACTTATTTTGTAAATAATTTTATAAGAAAGCAAAAAAAGTTAATCAAGTGAAACTGTCACCGATAATCTTAGCTATAAAACTGTATTTTTTAAAAGTTGTTTCCTGTACGCGTTCATACATTTCTATTGAAAAATTTTTTTTTAGTAGTTTGCATTTATATTTTTATTGAGTTATTTATTTGTATTCTACTCAAGCGAAGCGATAGGAAAACCTTCAATTTAACTAAAGCATATTTTTTGGTTTTCATAATGTACACCAATTCGTTATAGAGATTAATCAAAATAGTGATTTGGCATTAAGCTTCGCCTTAAAACACAACATCCGTCAAGTGTGACAGGTCTGTATGGGATTGTACGGCGTGCGATATGGTGTTATAGAGAACGCTTTGATCAGCGTAATGTTTCGGTACCCTTACTAGTTGTGTAGCACTTCATCCTATTATTTGCCTTCCTGTGCGGAAAAATGGCGTGATATTCCTTTTAATTTTCACACTCAGAATTATACTCAGCTTGCGAAAATTTCCAGGAAATCAAATTAAAAGAACGGTCTTACTCTGGGTATCTCAGTGTAAATATTTACATCAGACAGTGTGTACCACGGTTCAGCAAATAACAAGTATTTTTAGTATCAAACGGATCCTTGGAGATATATTAACGTTCATTCATTACGTAAATAAATTTAAAAAAAAACGCATTTTAGTAGAATTTAAAGAATGATAATTCAACTTTTTGATTTTCTTTAGTCAAATTTGCAAAGCCAGGGATATTTGCAAGTTGTCAACTAACTAACTAACCATCACGCCGTTTCCCGCAGGGGTAGGCAGAGAGGACGGACCGCCAAACAACTCGGTCTTGGCAGACACTTCTTGCCTCATTCACATTCATACATCGTCTCATACATACTCTTCTATTATTCTGACTCTTGACATGGCCCGACTCGAGTATCTGATTCACTTGATCGTGCCATGTCTTCCATTCTACCATTTGCATCATATATCCTCCTTACACTCCTTTCTACGCTCATTCGCTCTACATGCCCAAACCATCTAAGCGTCCCTTTCTTAATCTTACTCTCTTACTATAATAACTAAGCTTACCAATCTACTCATACTGGGAGAGCTAGCTGAAGGGATTTTTGACGAAAACGGCGCTATATAATCAGCCAAATATTATTATTGTGCATTTAAACCAGACAATAAAGATGCCGGAGACTTTGAATATAAATCATTTTAGCTATGTTTGGCGGCTAAATACGAATTCACTGCCTTCGGCCTCACGAGTCACAATTGGGGATTCCTTTGTCTCATTGGACCCGGCAGTTGGGACTCTTGTGCGGTATACACATTAGAAAAATTGAAGTTTTGTTTGAAATTGTCATACAAGGTGTTAGGTGGTAAAGCGCACTAACGTCGGGAGGTTATTCTACGTGATTATACAAGTAAATTTTTTATCAGGAAACGCAATAATTCATTACATTTAGACCGGTCGGTGGCTGAGTTGACATCGCGTTTGTATCCCACCCAGGCGTAGTGTGTTCAATTCCTCAGCTGGCTAAGTCCTCCATCACAACACAAGCAACATTTTCCGCTTACTGTGGTGGTAGTAGTAGGAGATTTTTCAAATACTGTCAGGTTATTCGTAACCCGGGAATGTTTCACTTTCTTTAAAAAAAAAAAATTAAATTCGTTTAGGGCCCGCAATCCCATTTTTAACCGGTTTACCAATTATTTGAAGAGATTTTTAACTTCCTAGGTTATCACCGACTCTCTCTTAGATCAACTTATACACTTTATGAAGTCCAACCGACCTTAACTTCGCTCTGAAACTAAACTTCATTGCTACCTACCTATCTACCTTTAAACAGGTTATCGTTCACTTGGCATACTGGGTGCAGCGCACCTGACTGTGTTGCTATAATTAATCCATCTACACAATTTAAATACACTGTTACCGACTGTACAGCTAATCCCTGAATGTGAAATCTATACTGATTTGAAAGAAAATTGATGTCGCCAATTTGCATAAGACCTTTTCACTCCTAGGCCACTGAAATTAATTACCACTGAGTAATGCAAAATCATGTGTTTTTAGTGTTATGGATTATTTCAAATGAAACACTATTGTGTAATGTGGCTGGTGTTAAGCGGGAATTTAAACCTTATCGCGATGTACATAAGGGGTGTTATTGTTAGCAGCCCGATTCAAAATGTTATACGACGTAGTTGATGCACCACGTATTACTAAAATCTCAAATGTTTCTAGAGCGATCTCTACGGATGTAAGTTATTTATATTTAAGATCAATAAAAATAGGACATTACCATACAAATATTTTATGTAAAACGGCATGAAATTTTTATAAAACGTTTTTAAACTATGAAATTAGCGGTAAGCACCAGATTCATTTTACATCTTGGGTCTTTTTACTACTCTTCCATTGAAAGCATTTGCTTGTGTATGGAAGGGGAGTGTACATAAATGTTGTTGTTAGTTAGTACTTAAATAATTCATTGTACATAAATGTATGTTTGCTGTAGTATTTTTTTTGATAGTAGTGAAGGATAATATATTAATATAATGAATTTAAAAAAAGAAAGGAAGTTATGGAAAACTAAGGATATTTGTGAGATTAATTAAGTGACAGTAGTTTTTTTTTCAGAATATTTTTTAAGTGTCTCTTGACAGAGAGCAGTATTCGGGTTTTATCATTAATGCTTCTGATTTCTTCTGGTAGACGATTGAAAAAAGTTCTTCCCTGGTAAGTATAAAGATGTTGTGCAAAAGACGTATTTAGTTTTGGGCATAGAAAAACGTGTCTAAGTCGCGTTCTGTTTTCATTTAAAAATTGATATTTATCTTTTTCTTTTATAATTTGGATTAATGAGTTTTTAATATATAGGTCTTTAAATGTAGGTACTTGAAATTTTCTAGGCCTGCTAGGGCAAAGTCGACTATAGGTCCGTCAATTCTGACGGGCCACTCGCCTAATATTGTTTTTATACGACTTCATAACTTATGTCGTTAAGCTTCCCACTTTATTTTAGAGATTTTATGGGGAAAAATCAACCACAGGTCTGTCCAATACATCAGGGCCATATTGTGCACGGCTGCTTCAGTTACGTCGTTAAGATTATGGTTTCCTTTTAGGGTATTGTCTCCTCTTAAATCTACTCCATTCACTTTCGCGTTGAACATTCATGTACTCTATATTTTCCAAACTATCTAAGCATCCCTTTCTTAATCTTGTCCATTACGCTTACAGCAGGCTTGAATTATTTCCAGATCTCCACATTATTTAAAGGTGAGAAAGCAACAGCAAATAGCGCGAAACGCCGCTTGTGGTTGCTTCGTTCCTTTCGCATAATTCGAGGCTCGGCTCGCGTTTCGGTTCGCAAATGTATACGCAGCATAACACGGGAATGTATACGCAGTAACACGGCCATACTTGGTTTGCCCCAGGGTTCTCATTTCCGGTGACCGGATAACTAACTCATCAAAATGATAATTCAACACGCTTTTAAATAGTTATATAAAGTCATAAAAAGTGATGAAACATAATCTAAATTAGAAAAGTTACGTAGGCAGGGCCGGCCTTGTGCATGCACAATTGGAGCAGTGCGCTCCGGGCGCCGACTTCCCAAGGACCCAAGGCGCTGATAATTCCTAACACCTGAAACGGCGCCCTTGAGGTTTTTACTATCGTCGGGCGCCGTTTGGCTTAGTGCCGGCCCTATACGTTAGGTTATCTTTTTTCATCGCTTTTAATGATGACATCACTTTTTAAACGCTTTTAAACACTTTTTTTTCTTTCAAGGATAAAGAAACCATCCTGTCACTTCGAATGCAATCAACAATGTTCTCAAAACTGGTTTTGACAGCATCGCCATTCCATTGTAAGAATATTATGTACTAAATACACAGTTTGGCTGTCCTGAAACGGGAATCCTTCCCAGTTGGACAGACAAAGGTTAATTTTGTTTGTATTGGTTGTAATTTATATATATTATATATATAAAATAAAATAAACGTGTGTTGAATTATCGCTGTGTTGAGTTATCATGGAACCGTCATTTCCACAGCATTTATTATTTTAAGTTTTATTTTACAATGTACATCTCTCATCTGCAAGTTACACGCCTCACTGCCATAGATCAGGGTTTATTTATTTATATATTACAAAATAATAACAAAGTTATAATGTATTATTCCCAGTGAGTTTACAAAACTCATTTCGGGAAAGACAACATTAGATTACGATTGACAAGACAACATAAATGCATTAAAATAAATAAACGCAAATGTTATTATGTAGTTCCAAAGAAAGATGGTGGTTTTTTCTTTTTTTATTTTTTTTTTATTTTTTATTTTTTTTATTTTTTATTTTTTTTTCTTTTTCTATTTAAATAGGCAAATTTCAAAATTATAATGAAAATTGGAGTCGAGTTCAGACTTAGAAGAGATGAGATGTTGAATGGAGAGGAGGTAATTTTAGATAAGGCTTGATAGAAGAGAGGATATTTGTTTAGAGAGGGACAACCAAAAAATATGTGGTCTAAAGTTCCCACTTCTAGACCACAGAATGTACAATCTGGGGAGTCAAGGATGTGAATTTTAAAAAGATGGGAAGGAACGAAACAATGTCCGATGGTGTTAAGATGGTGTTAGTCATTAATAAAACTGCTGAGGAAATAGCTTTAGAGAGCTTTTGCCAATGTAGTCGTGTAAGTAGATGACGTAAGATAAGTGAATTTGATTTTGTGATCGTGTTTTGTGCTGGTCAGAATTAAAGACTGGTTTAGTGTTGGTGTTTGAGGAGTGTTGAATTACTTGTAGAATGGCAGTTGTGATGTTGTGGGGTGGTATCAGTACTCCATTGTGAACTGCTATTCGTGGAGTTTTCTGTATTCACAATTTTAATACTATTTAATGCTTGTATGTTTCTGTGAACTTTGTCCTATTCCAATAATTATATCATTTATAAACCATTAAAATTCGACTGTATAAATGTCGATTTACGGGCATAGAATGCTTTGAGGCCATATTGTTAATTTAAATGAAATCAACGTCATAAACGCCCACAACCTACATAAATAATGCTGTATATCCACAGGTAAATATTATTTCTCTATAATTACCATCTCTTTTGCAATCAAATTGTCAAAGTGTACAACATTTATGCCGTTGAATGTTCAGCATGATAGAACAAATAATATTTTATAAATCCATTGGTAGTATTTGAAATTTTGATATCTAGGCTAATGCTTTATAAACTAGTACTTCGTTTCCTGATTTTTTCGTGTTTATATAATGATTGTCGGCAGAAGCGAGCATTCCTTAAAGGCAAATAGCACTGTTTTCTACCCTTAATCATACTCGCATAATATACTATTAAAATATATGAAACTAGCTTACGTGTACCCCGCTTTGTTCGACTTAAGAGGATATACCTTATATTGTAGGTAATAAGCATTAAAATCGCTTGACAAACGGAGTCTAGAAACGTTCGATTTCAAGCACAAAACTGGTTTTTATTTATTTTGTAATTAATTTTTTAAGAAAGCAAAAAAGTTAATCAAGTGACAAAGCGACGTATTCGTCATATTCAATTGTTCATTGTATTCTACACGAATAATGTACACACGTGTGTAATGTTAATTGTTTGTGTTAGTGCCGAAAAAAGCCGTGCCTTTTTGGTACAAATGACAAAAGAAAGGTAATAAAATCCTTGTACTGTTGCACCGCCCAACATAAAATTTTGCTTTTCCTTTCCTAAACATAATGTGAATTGGCTCTTTCATGGAAAGTTTATTTGAAGGTTTGCACTAAACGCTTGATTGTTCGCACACATGGTGCAGGACGGCGAGGAAAACGACGACGAAATTCACCCCGCGTTAAAACAACCGACCGGAAATTGGTCAAATAAGCAGTAACAATAATTCCGCGTTCAGGTGTGTTTCGATCTATTGCTTGTTGTCAACGAATTCTCTATCTATCTACAGCATAAATATCAACGCACAATGAAATTTGACGCCATTTGCTAAAAGTATGGTACATTCACGTTATGACATTACATTTGCCCCACGTTGTATATTTAGTTTTGTATTAGTGATAGACGAATCGGTAGATGCAATCTGTTAACCATAAGTTGATCATAGTTAGTAATAAGATAGATCATGGAATACATTTTATATATTTGTACAGCGCCCTTGAGGTGATTTTTCACAAATAAGACCCTATACAAATCAGCAAAATATTATTATTATTATGAATAATATTGAAATTTTAATGCAAAATCAATGCCTTAGATATAAGAGGTGTGCCAAAACCACAATATGGAATCCATAGCCTTAAAACTATACAACTACAAAATGCTTTGTGTTATGTACAGTCTTGGTCATAATAAGCAGTGACGAAAGGAAACATACGAAAGGTGATGCATTGCTTGGTATTGGTCATTCATTGTCGCTAAAAGCTGTGAAGAACGTATATTATACGACACTTGAGGTTAGCTAATAAACAGTAATGTACAATTTGATTACCTCTGATACAAAATGCAGGAAAGATAAGATATTCCGTTAGGCTCTTAACCTACTGAGAATTTATTAGGGTTCATCGTACCTTCACTGAATCATTGTATATACGACACAAGAGAACAACTGTCCGGAGCCAGCGGGACTGTCGCACCGCACAAGAGTCCCAACTGCTATCAGATGATATCCGGAGATAGTAGGATAATGGCATCCCCTTTTGTGGTATGTTGTGAAGCTGAATTGAGTAAGAAAGGGAATGAAATGTGGGAGAGGAAGTAACTGGCTATTCAGATCTTGTCACTAAACACGGCTATTGATAGTCAAAGCATCGTTTTAGTTTAACCCTTCGGGCTTTTCTCAATATTTTTGACCAGTTTTCAATGTTTCCGATGTACAAACAAATACGGTTTTAGAAACCATATAAAATTATCTTTCAGGAATGTAATTAAAATAAAAATTGCTAGATAAAAATAATTTAATTTTAATATCAAACATGAAAAATGTTCCCAAAAATGCGTAAGCCCCTGCGTAACATATTTCTGTTAATTTATATTTTAAGTTCGTAAAAAAATGCATGTTGTTTTTGAGATAATATCTATAAACATTTTAAAGCCGAAACGGTAATAATATGAAAATCTTTTTGAAAAAAACACACATTTTTTTCTGTTATTTAATACGTTTTAGGTTTGAAAAAAAATCACAGTGTATCTTTAAATGCTACTCTTTTACTAGTTTTTTTCTCTATCTTAATCATTTTGCAAATACCAAGTAAGTTATTACAAAAAAAGTGTCAGCCTGTGTACGGCGGGTGATTGGAATTTAACCCCCGGCATCCTGATGGTTAAACTGTGTCAACATAGAGCACGTCCTTTCTTCATCCCGATTCCATATGAAAAGACAAGCTATACGAAAACAGGACGAAATAAACATCGTGTAAAACGCCCAGAATAAGAATGTACAAGTGAATGTAATATAAGTGGGAGACGTCCTCAAAAATCAACTCTTAAAAAACAAAATAAAAAACTGTAATACAGGGTTTTCCAATAAGAGGTGTTACTTTGATATTCAACCGTAAAAGATCAATGGTTTCGTTGCTTGTGTGGCACGTAGCACCGTCTTGTTGAAAGTAAACGTTGTCCATATCAATACCATCCAATTCCGGCCATAAAAAAATCATTAATCATCTCTCGATAGCGCAATCCATTCACCGTAACTGTTGCTCCAGCCTCATTTTCGAAAAAGTAAGGTCCAATGACTCCGACGGACCATAAACCGCACCAATCAGTCACACTTTGAGTATAGAGAGGCTTTTCAACAATAACTCTTGGGTTTTCCGAGCCCCAGATGCGACAATTTTGCTTGTTGACGAAGCCACCGAGGTGGAAATGGGCCTCATCACTCAAGATGATTTGCATTTGATTCACTCAATTGAATTTTAACAATTTTAATGCGTTGTTGAAGCGTGTATCGTTCCATTTTTATTAATGGCGTAGTTTCTACTTGTCAAATGTCAAAAAATGACAGCTTCAAAAGTAACACCTCTCATTGCAAAACCCTGTATATCTACTTTTGCGTGTTCCTGAATTGAAGATACTCTCAGTTTTACCTTTGTGAAAAACGACCGTACAGAATTGAAACATTGGTTGAAATGGCTTCAGACATGTTTATTAATTTTTTATTTTATTTTTTTTAATATTTAATAAATGTTTACAAGTTACATTTTTTAACTACCATACTAGGCTAATGCCCGTGTTGTGGTAGTTATACATGAAATAATAATAACAATGACATAAAATAACTACAAAATACTATTTTATAGAAACATAAGTATGTAAGTATGAATCATACATGAAGTAATAATAAAAATAACTTAGAAGAAAATAATAATTAATAGATGTAATACCCTCCTACAACATTTTAAGTTCCTTCCTCTGCTTAAAAATACCCTCCACACAAGTATCCCCAAATATGAAATGGCCTCCTATGTGGAGTTAATGTGAAAAAGTACCCCTTTTGACTCTAAATTAAACCTTCCTTCTTCACCGGCTCTTAGCTGCTGTGAAGTTTTGAATGTCTTTGAAAATTTAAAATATTTGACTTATGATTGAACCTTCCTCCACAGAGACTTGGATACAACCGCGCTAACAACTGGGCCAAATCCCTATTGGGTGGGACCAAAGATATTAGAAGAACGAGATGTGCTATGAGCAGTTCATACTGTGTGGAATTGTTTTGCCCAGTGTCGCCGGTTTTGTTCACCAATACTACTGCACACCTTCGCTTACGCTAAGGTATCCGCACTAATACATAGAACAGATTTCTGTGCGTACACGTCCCGATAGTATTCAAAGTACCCTAATTAGGTAGTACTCCGCCTACGGTCCTGCGGCCAACATAGCATATCTCCTTCTTCTAATATCTTTGGGTGGGACCGACGTTTATTTACTGCTGTAATGTCATGCAATTTCAGAGAAATGCCTGTATGTCCGCGCGCGTACACCAGAATGCATTGTCATCGACAACGAGTCTATCTGTTGAGTTTCACCTCGATCGGATGTCGAGAAGTCGGTTAATTTCCTCTTCCAAGATGTTTGAAAAGGCACATAAATGAATAAATTACGTGATATTAATGAATCACGAAAAATTAATAGAAATATTCTTAAATAATTGACAGTGAGTAATGCAACTAATCATCTTCTACAGGGTGTATCGGCACTAACCCGACAAACTTTAACCAGCTATTCCTTAACACATTTGGAATAAAAAATGTTATGGGCACTTTGCTGTCCGGTAGCATTTTTTTTAATTAAAAACAAAAAAAATTAAAAATTTCCACACTACATCACTGTCATTGGCATTGCTTTTCGTGTTCAACAGCTGTTACAAGCAAGTATGTCGAAAAGCGTCTTCGCTCTTTCGCACACACTAAATAATAACAGTTAAAAATGAGACGAATGGTGCTGTGCCATTTCGTTGTGATTGTAAAAGTGCGCCAATATAGGTACACACGTGCATTATTCAACGGAATTCGAATAAAATATTGCCGAATGGGTTTTCAAACTTTGACAAAGGATAAAACAGTGGTGACATGTGGTGAAAATATGAATAATATTTTTTTTATTAAAAAAAAAACGTTACCGGACAGCAAAGTGCACATAAGATTTTTTACTCCAAATGTGCTAAGGAATAGCTGGTTAAAGTTTGTCGGGTACTTGCCGATACACCCTGTATATTGTCGCGACTACTAGTTATAATAATAAGCTATAATTTAGTGTTTAGTTGTTTAGCATTTGTCTAGTGCCTAAGTAGATGCCCCGTGGTTTTGGCACACCTTATTTGTAAGGCATTCATTCTGCATTGAAAATCCTTTCTTGTACATAATATACATCAGCCAGACATGATGTAATAATGCCAGGGGTGCTCAACCTTCACAATCTATATTTATTTATTTTATAAATATATATAAATTACAAACAATACAAAACAAAACAAAATGAACCTTTGTCTGTCCAACTGGAAAGGATTCCTGTTTCAGGACAGCCAAATTGTGTATTTAGTACATAATATTCTTACAATGGAATGGCGATGCTGTCAAAACAAATTTTGAGAACATTGTTGATTGCATTCGAAGTGACAGGACGGTTTCTTTATCCTTGAAAGAATCGCAAAGATGTAATTTATTACCAGGGTCAATTTGGATAACATTAGTAATTGCATTCAGAACAGATGAATGGTTTCTTTCGGGACATCACAAGTCTGAGATTCTTTCCAGGGCATTTTGGAGAACATTTACAATTGTATAGTTAGAATTTCCACATTTATAAATAAGTATAAGACATATGAATCCTATAGTACTATAGTTTTAGAATTTCTTAGGTGATAGAAATTACACATTACTAGACCAGAATATATGCCGTATGACTATTTCCAATTTTAAAATTTCGAATCTTTATTTATTAAATGGCTAGTCATTATTATACAGTAATCGAAATAAAACCGCGCAACAGATTCGCAAATTTAAATTTAAATAATAACAACAATGAAGATCAAGTGTTAGGAACGAAAATAACCATTTTTAAACTTGAAATAAAGACTTTAGATCCTTATCTCACTTAAGTATAAAATAACTTTTTGGAAGATAAAAAATAAAATTAACATAATATTATCAACGCTATTATATTAAGTACTAAAAAAATAAATTTAATTAACTTCTTTTTTAAATAGCTTGACAATTACTGCCTTTTGTGGCAAATGATGCATGAAACGCCAAACCACAACCCATTGTCTTTCCACGCTACGAGCGAATATGATCACTACGATTCCGAGCTGCGCCCTCATTTGGCTGTGGACAGAGTCACGTGTCATTTAGGTCTATAATCGCTCGGATAGTGCGACAAAAAACGCCTACGATCTCTAGTTTTTATTTATGGTGATTTTTGCAAAGTAATTTCATTTTTATTTTGCTAGCCGATGTTTTTTATTGTTTGTTCCGCTTCTATCAGCTAATAAAATAACTGCATTTAGCGTTTTTTAACCCTTGGAGCGCCGTGCTCCCGCGACCTAGTAGGTATTTCCGTCGTGTGCACACGCAAACATTTTTCGCGGCTTACCTTGCGCCAGTCGATCTATATTTTCGTAATAACTTGTTGTAAGTGTTAACTAACTTCTTAACTTATATTATAAATACGAAAGTGTGTTTCTTTGTCCTTCTTTCACATCGCAACGGAGCGACCGATCAACGTGATTTCTTGCATAGGGATAGTCAGAGGACATTTCACTTCCTTGCGAAAATCCTTTGTTCAGTAATATGTCCTTAATACCTAGCGAAGGATGCCGCGGGTAAAAGCTGGTATTCCATAAAGCTAAAAAAGTTATTTTCACAATAAAAATAAAGAAAACAAACTGCAGGAACTGCTTACTAGGCGGGCGTGTAGAATTATGACGAAGTAGTAATTTTTTTATTATTTTTCAAGGCTGCTCTTTACGGAACGAAAAACAAGAACTCTCAATTTCATTTTTTTATTTATTTATTTAAATAAAAACGGCACGACATGTGCCATTAAGTACAAGATATACAGCATAAAGTTTAAAGTATAATATACGGTATAAAGTGTAAAGGTTAAGTTAAGTATAAAGTATAATTTACGGTGTAAAGTGTAAGGTTAAATATAATGTTAATTTAATTATAAAGAATACATTATAAAAAACAAGTACAGATGGTAAGAAAAAAATGTTAAAAATGACTTAAAAGAATTATTTGTCAACTATGCCAAACATTATTATTATATACATTATCAAAGTAACGATAATGTAAAAAAATAATGTATGCTTAATTACTTATCTTTTGATTCTTGTATACGTAAAAAATATTTTTTTATTCATCTTTCATATGATAACAGACTTCCTTCATCATTGATATCAAAGTATTAGCGCCCTTGAGGTGATTTTGCACCAAAACGGCGCCATAAAAATCATCCAATTATTTATTATTATTCATTTATTATTCATATTCATCTAATTATTCATCGTTATTCATTCAGCCAATCGAATAAGATTTATTTTAGTAAGCCACAAACATTTTTTTACGATGCACAATGAAAATCCTATCGGCCTCTGCAGCCTTTAACGGTCACAATTTTTTCATTGCCTACAGACACTTCAGGCGCTCAAAGAGTTAAATAGCTTTTAACGTTTTTTTTTGTCTTTGGACATTATTTTCATGGCCAAATTTTTGTCAAACATTGATTTCTAGTTGCTGACAACGAACATTTTAAGTGCCCCCTTACTGTTGATAGAGTTTGGTAGTTACCTTTAGACTAGAGTCCCCAGATAACTGAAATCATTCTTTAACTCCAATCGCTGACATATTCCCTTATTTTAACAGATGTTTTGCAATTGTTGCTGGTAGGAGGGAAAGCTGTGTTTGTACTACTTCTTCTTTTGTATGATGAGGGGTCAGAGGGGAATATAAAGGTGTATCGGCACGCCGACAAACTTTAACCAGCTATTCCTTAGCACATTTGGAGTAAAAAATGTTATACGCACTTTGCTCTTCGGTAACATTTTTTTTTTAATAACAAAATTTACATTCTTGTCACCACTGTTTTATCCTTTGTCAAAGTTTGAAAACCCATCCGGTAATATTTTATTCGAGTTTCGTTGAATGATGTACGTACGTATCTACATTGGCGCGCTTTTACAGTCACAACGAAATGGTATGGCACCATTCGTCTCATTTTTAACTATTATTATTTAGTGTGTATGAAAGAGCGAAGATGCTTTTTGACACACTAGCTAATAACAGCTGTTGAACACGAGAAACAATGCCAATGACAGTGACGGAGTGTGGATTTTTTTATAATTTTTTGTTTTTAATTAAAAAAAATGTTACCGGACAGCAAAGTGCCCATAACATTTTTTACTCTCCAAATGTGTTAAAGTTTGTCGGGTACGTGCCGATACACCCTGTATATTATTTTTAATGAACTAGCGCCGTTGATCACGGTTGATATTTGCCAAATGAGAACGTGGAGAATGGTGGTCTTTGAACAGGGCAATACTGACACTACCTACCACTAGTTGCTTAACCTATGTGCTTGGTTGGCAGGTATTGGGCGCTGTTGCTAGTTGTTGTACCCATCACTCGTGTTCCGTCTACAATATGGACTTTGGGGCGCTCAGTGCAAACACGACTATACTAATATTGACTTGGGAACATTAAATTACCAACACAGTTGAGCCTCGATGCACAGGTAATTGTTTGCACTGCAGTATGCAAACAGTCGCCTCCCTGTTGAATGGCATCGCGTTAACCGAGAAATTTAATATATATTAATATTGAAGAAAAAAAATTCCCATCATTTAAACATTTTTTATCTTAATGAAAAACATACATTACTTATTTAGTTATTCATGTTCTCCATAAAACGGTTATGCGCCAACATATTACGGAGAATATCACAAATTTGAGGTACATGTAAGTACAGGGTTTTTCCAATAAGAGGTGTTATTTTGAATAGCCCGCTATTTCGGTAGATGTTGCTTTTGAAGCTGTCATTTTTTGACATTTGACAAGTAGAAACTACGCCATTAATACAAGTGGAACGATACAAGCTTCAACAACGCATTGAAATTATTAAAAATCACTTGAGTGAATCAAATGCAAATCATCTTGAGTGATGAGGCCCATTTCCACCTCGGTGGCTTCGTCAACAAGCAAAATTGTCGCATCTGGGGCTCGGAAAACCCAAGAGTTATTGTTGAAAAGCCTCTCTATCCTCAATGTGTGACTGTTTGGTGCGGTTTATGGTCCGGCGGAGTCATTGGACCTTACTTTTTCGAAAATGAGGCTGGAGCAACAGTTACGGTGAATGGTTTGCGCTATCGAGAGATGATTAATGATTTTTTAAGGCCGGAATTGGATAGTATTGATCTGGACAACGTTTACTTTCAACAAGACGGCGCTACGTGCCACAAAAGCAACGAAATCATTGATCTTTTACGATTGAATATCTAAATAACACCTCTTATTGGAAAACCCTGTATAAAAGGTCGTGGGGGCAGTTTTACTATTTTGTGACATGTAAAAGATAGTTATATAAAAATATATATGTTTTACAGTTACGCACGGCGTTCGGAAATTCGTAGTACAAGCGGATAACTAGTGAATCTACATCACAGAACTAAATAAGAATTGGTTATCTTTTAGGATCGCTGGCCGTGCTTAGTACGAATATTCTTTTGAAAAAACTGTCTTATGGGCTTTTAAACTATAGAAATCCCAATTATTCAGTCAATTATTAATGCTAACCAATGTATTTGCGCAGGAATACGTAAAATGCTAAAATGATATGTCAAGTATTTAAGCTAATATTAGGAGGATAGTAATTTTGGGTACTACCTACTCCCCCACTTGGCTGCGGGATAGTTAAAATTACAATTACGTAAAATTTAAATTTGCTTTTAAATTTAAAATTGAGAGTGGGCAATCTCACTAGTTACGGGCAATCATATGATATGTACATTTTGTTTTTAAATTTGAAAACGCACAAGAGTCCCAACTGTTCCCAACCGTCTGGAGCCAGTGAGACTATGGCATCCCCAATTGTGTTATGTTGGGCTGAAGGTAGCGGGGAGGGGAAGGAGATGAGGAAGATTAAGGTGGGGAAGTCTATTCAGATCCGGTCAACAAACACGGCCAAAGCCATTTCAAGCAACGTTTCAATTCTGAATGGTGATCGTACACCAGAGCGATACTATTAACACATTCTTTGCGGGAAACGAGAAAACTCGTCATACTCCTTTTTACAGTAAGACGCTGGAGACGAGTTTACTCGTTTTGTTGCGCAAAGCGGTAAGGAGCGGGAAACTTGTAAACAAGGGGTTCTAAATAGGTGCGGGGTCATGTGTTTTCTATTGTCGGCGGTACCCGACCTGACGGTATCTACCTGTCAATACAATGAGTTTGAAACACAACAAAAAAATAAAATCGTTGTCGCGTATGTTCCGCTCACAAACTACGCAGTGAAACGCGGCACATGTGCAAGTTTTGCAATGTGCCCCTGCATAAAGGAAAGTGTTTCGAACGCTATCACACATTGAAGCACTATTAGGTTATAGTTTATTTTTAAATGTATTGAAAATTTCTAAATAACCTTGTAATTTTGTATGAATAAATTTCGACTGTGAAATACTGTTTTTTCTAAGATTCCCAAGAAAGTAGAAAGTTTTTGATCATAAAAAAGGAATTATACATACATTGCTAAGTAAATAAATAGAGACATCTTTTTAAAGTAAAACACTGAAAGTTTCATCGAAAAATATCAAATAGATCATAAGATATAAATATTTTGCGGAAAGTCTAATTTTGTCGCTAAAATTTAAAAAAACACCCGCGCTTCTCCCCCAATTTGGAGGTAAAATATAGTGTTAAGAGCATCTTCCACTCTGGATAAATCTGCATTCTTGCATAAAACAAGTAAGTTATTACGAAAATAGTGTCAGCCGGTATACGGCGAGCGATTGTCATTTTACCATCGGCATTCTAAGGATTAATCTATCAATGTGGCAAACAGATTATCCTTATATTTTTTTGGTATCGAGTCATACCTGTCGTTTGATGGTAGAACTACATTTAATTATTAACGAAATTTAAACACCATGATAATATATTATTATGTCTGCATTGTATATTATTCTCCAGTGTACATAGTCCCCATGTCCTTGAATATTTTAGTGTGTTGTCACTAAACATAATAAATTAAGTCACCATTATGGTTAATTTCTTTATGTCCGCTCTGAAGGTCTAATTCATACTTAATGCCTAGTTATTTAGTCATTATTAAGTTATAAATTTACGGTTCCATGATATTTCATCAAAATGAATAGTCAACACACATTTAAAAAGTGATATAACTAACTAACCATCACGCCGTTTCTCCGCAGGGGTAGGCAGAGAGGACGGACCGCCAAACAACTCGGTCTTGGCACACACTCCTTGCCTCATTCACATTCATACATCGTCTCATACATACTCTTCTATTGTTCTGACTCTTGACATGGCCCGACTCAAGTATCTGATTCACTCGATCGTGCCATGTCTTCCTCGGGCGTCCCCGACTTCTGCTACCATTCACATTTGCATCGTATATTCTCCTTACACTCCTTTCTTCGCTCATTCGCTCTACATGCCCAAACCATCTAAGCCTCCCTTTCTTGATCTTACTCATTACGCTTACATCAGCCTTGCACTCTATGCGGATATCCACATTTCTCACACGATCGTACATGGTTTTACCCACAGACATAGGAATTAATAGACGAGAAGATAATGGCGAGGGGTAAAATCAACTGTTGAAGAACGAAGGGGGTTAAGCTGACTGTGATTCGTCAATAAATCAATCTGACAGTAAATAGGCATCTCGCATTATAATATCACCATTTAGTTCTTAAAAGTAAAATCTGCTTTTGAATGAATAGACATTTTTACATGGGAGCGCAAATTACTCGCCACGTTATGAACTAATTTGCGAAGTCCAAATTCGGCAAAGTAAATTTCTTCTGTTTGCAGAGTCGTAGTTAGTTTCAGAGTATTTAGTTAAGACACTTTCACAAATGTTTCATAATTTACTTACCCCAGTAAACAACGATGAGCACACTTGAGAATCGCTACATTGTGATGTGATAGTATATGTTTCTAAAACTGATCCATATAATACGGTGTGAATAAGCTTAAAATAAAGTAAAATAATGCTTACTTATGGAATGTAATACGACAATTGGGTTTATTCTCTTTTTCACATCTATTTTTACAAGTTTTCATATCACAAGTCAACATTTTGCCGTGTTATTTCGTAAAATGAACCGATGATGCCTCGACCATAGTTCGCACAAGAATGATGACGTCACGTTTTCAAATTTCACTTGAGGCCATACGCGAGCACAGCCGGCTCCAATGGAACCGGTATGGGGAGTGGGGATAATACGCTTTTAATCACTTAGGGCAGGTCTACTAATATTCATATGTCTATGGTTTTACCACACATAGAGTCATTAAAAGTGATAAAACTAGTTTTGAGAGTTACCTATGTAACTATTTAACCTAGTTTTTGTTCATCACTTTTCATGACTTTATTGTGTTGAATTTTAATTTCGATGACAGACCCGGTCACCATATTTACTAAGACGCCACCTTAGTAAGACGTGGTTCTATTCACAATTTTTTTCAAAAATGACTTCTGGATGCTATACCATTTCTTTTCCTAATTTATTTATGTGAATCCCAACTGCTCCCAACCGACTGGAGCCAGTGAGACTATGGCATCCTCAATTGAGGTATGTTGTGAGGCTGAAGTTAGTGTGGAAGGGAGGGAGATGGAGAATAGGAACGTTGGAAAGTACCTGACTATTCAAATCTTGTCTCCGAGCACGGCTAAAGCCATATCAGGCAATGTTTCATTAGTGAATTGTGGTCTTACACCAGGGCGATACTGAGGGTGTGTTCCGCGAATATATCTTTTTAATGTGTATACCACAAGAGTCCCAACGGCTCTCAGTCGTCTGGAGCCAGTGAGACTATCGCATTCCCAATTGGGGTATGTTGTGAGGCTGAAGTTAGTGGGGAGGGGAAGAACATGACTATTCAGATCTGGTCACCAAACATGGCTAAAGTCATTTCAAGCAACGTTTAATTCTGAATGGTAATCTTTCACCAGGGCGATACTGAGAGTGTCTCCCACCCTGGAACACACTCTGTATATACACTTTAATGTGAAGCAACACAAATTATTATTAAAATAAAATTAACAATTTTTTATAAGCAATAATTATTAGCCTGAAACACTCATCCACATCGAAAAATCTCCTGATAAAAGATACATGACGCCAACGGGACTCGAACCCGTGTCCCTTCGATTTCCGGTCGACAGCTCTGACCACTGAGCTATGGCGGCTTATCTCTTATCCGCGAAATAATTCAATATATACTAGTGTTTCATTCAACAATTACCTACTGCTTGTTACATTTTTTCACCTGAAACAACCAACTTTATTTTATATGAGAAAGGCATTGTAAGTGCTAACTCTCTCACTAGATGGCGTCGAGACAAATCGTCTACATTTTTTGGTGAAGATACTTGAACTTGTCAAATATTAATTATTATTTTTTTGGTAAACTAATGTTTAAGACAAGATTTTTTATGCATAGCACAAAGGGTAACAATTATTTTACAAGCAATAATTATTAGCCTGAAACACTCATCCACATTGAAAAATCTCCTGATAAAAGATACATGACGCCAACGGGACAATAACGGGAAAATAAAATTAACTTGCCCAATTTGAACACGCCACCTCTGGATTACTAATCGAGAACCTTACCCCTCGACCACACGGACTGCTCGCCCACTTTCCGAATGAACAATATAACAAGTAATGATATCCACATTAATCAATCAGACTGAAAGAAATTAATAATATACAGAATTTTTTCCATACGATTTCGGGCTTAATTTTCGTATACGATTTTCCATACGAAATAGGCAGCTCTTAATTCAAGCGAAAGATATTATGAAAGTATTATTTAATCTTGATAGAAAACAAAAACTCTGCTACTTTTCTGTTTAATTAATTCTTGCGATATTTTTTTCAAGAATTTTACTTTAGTAATGGCACTAAGCAGGGTTTACTTGAAATGATAAACAAAAAAGATTGTATTATATAAAAAAAATGTATTATATAAAAAAGATTGTACTATACAAAAAAGATTGTATTATATAAAAAAGATTGTATTATACAAAAAATATTGTATTATACAAAAAATATTGTATTATACAAAAAAGATTGTAACTGAGAAAGACTGTAAAATATTGTATTAACAACAACAAAAATGGCGGCCTTTATAGCCAATTGTCCTGGACATTGCAGTGAAAAAATAACTTTGTGTTGAATTTTGCCTTTGGCATATTTTTAATTTGTTTATATCTATGAACTATGTATGTAATGAACTTTAATTTATTTGTGACTCTTAACCTTTTTTTGATAAGACCATCTAATTACGGAGTTGTAGATACTCTCAGTATAGCCCTGTTGAAATACCACTAGTCTCTTGTTTTGTCTTGGATAAATAAATGGTAGGTCCTGGTCAAGTCCTAGATCCGACCTCTCTTTCTGGTTTTTCAGTTTCAAATTTTCTTGATATTGGTTAAGGTTATCTTCCATAATTAAATACTACAATTTTAGGTTTTACTCATTTGGTTATTAAAAAAAATATATTCCTAGACTTGCAGAAAATTCAATAGATGTCGCAAATTCAAAATAAAAATAGGATATATTTATCCAAAATACTGTCTCGATTACATTTAGGTCGAGATGAATTTCGCAATCATACATAAAGATAGCAGCCAATAAAATATGCGTTAAGAAAATGAAGTTAATGTTGGTTGTTCTTATTCGAAGTGTGGTACAATTATGACCGGAGGAAATAGGGTGGGATTAGCTCAGTTGATAGAGCAGCGCCCCGGCAAGGCGAAGGTCCTGGGTTCAAGCAAAAACTCCTAGATCACAAGGCCGGGACACTGAATCAAATCAGCCTGTCAACTTGTAGGAGAACCTCCAAAAAATGTATTTTAATTTATTTATTTTTTAATTAAGTGTTTTAATAAATAAGAATAAATTTAAAACGAATTTTTTTGTAAAATCGCATACAATTTAGGAGGCTGATTTGAATGAGTGTCCTGGCCTTGTGATCTAGGAGGTTTTGGTTCAAGTTCTAGATGTGACGTATCTTTTTCTGATTTTTCTGTTTCAAATTTTCTTTTGAGAATCACTAATATTATCTTCAATAATTAAATAAAATAATTTTACCAACTTTATATGGGTTGTCTGATAAGATTTGAACAGTTCATATTTGACATTTTTAAAGAGTTTTACGCAGAAATATTTCATATCACAAACAACCGAAATAAGTATTTTTGATAGTTTAAAAAAAACATAGATAATAATATCTATCTAGGTTAAGTTACCCAATATCCCTAAACCTTTAAAAAGTGATAAAACAAAAACTAGGTTTAATAGTTACCTATGTAACCTATTTAACCTAGTTTTTGTTTCATCACTTCATGATTTTATGTCACTTTTTGGACGTGTGTTGAATTGTCATTTTGATGACATACCCGGTCACCAATTTTTTAATATCCTATTGACATCTTTATTTAATATAAACCACCTAGTGGTTCCACCTACAGATTGTGATGTGTTTTCTGTCATCTCGAGTGCCAACGGCTTCGGTGATTGATTGACCAACACGGGTTCGAACCCCCGCTGCCCAGAATATATCAATAATAACGCCGTGTCCTCAGGACAAAATGATACACTTGTTAGAGAATGATGCCTCACATCTGCTGGGGATTGATGTACCTGTTAGTCGGGAGATTGATAGAGTGTTTGATTTATGGAATAAAATTTGATAAGAAAAATTGGTTGTTTTTTTGAAGAATTATTGACATTTTATCATTTGCGTAGTCGACCACTTGATCTGTTAAGGCGAAGCTTAATGCTAAATCACTATTTTGATTAATCTTTATAACGAATTGGTGTACATTGTGAATACCAAAAAATATGCTTTAGATACATTGAAAGTTTTCCTATCGTTTCGCTTGAGTAAAATTCAAATAAAAAATAAATTACTCAATAAAAAATATAAATGTCAACTACTAAAAAAATAATTTTTTCGGTAGAAATGTATGAACGAGTAAAGGAAACGACTTTTAAAAAATACAGTAATAGTTATGATTATCTGTGACAGTTTCACTTGATTAACTTTTTTTGCTTTCAAACAAAATTATTTACAAAATAAATAAAAACCAGTTTTTTTTGCTTGAAATCGAACGTTTCTTGACTCCGTTTGTTAAGCGATTTTAATGCGTATTACCAACAATATAAGGTAAACAAAGAATATACACATATTTGGCTTGTAGCTTCCTCTTAAGGGCCATCTCAAAACATTTTTCGAAACTTTACGCCGATAGATGGTGTTATTTTCAATATCGTCTAATAAAACACTTTTAACACGTTATGCTTTATAATATTGAGATGAATTATTGGTTTGCGAACGTATATAAGTAATATTAATCTGTATAAATTTTTTATGGTACCTATAATTACATAATCGTAGAAAACGGCTGAAAAATACACAATTTTATTGCAAAAAATACGTACAAAAGACATTTCACGCAGCTCCGCGCGCGTTGGTACAGGAAATTTTTATTTACCCAACCAAAACCATTTGCGAAAAAGACTCCATTTCAAAAAATTTACGATGTTTCGCATGAGTATGAAAGAGACACGAGATAGAGGTTTGTTCAATTCACTAAACTAAATCAATGCCTGGGAAGATTAAATAATTTATAAAAGGAGCCGGCTAGGAACAACGGTATGTGTGCCGGGAGCTGGCGTTAACTGGACCTTTTTTTTAAAGGCCGCTTTTGCTAAATGAACATAATCATACCAAGCGATGTAGGTATATACCTACATAGTAACCATGTATTCGCGCTTTTGCTTGCTCACAAATATTTCGCGAATAAGTCAAAAGGTTACACTTTTTCTTACATTTCTATGGGGCGCATTCATCAAACCAACGAAGTGGTTAGAATTGCCAGACGGAGAAACAAATTTGTCATATGCATAAGTCAGAAAGGGCTCTCGTAATATCAAGCATCTAAATAATATAGGCATTGTTTTGAAATCAGCTCGCCACGTGCGTCGTAATATATTATGAGTGTCCACAAAGACGATGCCTACAGTGTGCATATGAAGTCGCCTTTTCACATTAAAAAACTTTTTGTATTTTGTAAATGGGTATATTTTATTTTCACAAATGACAAACATGTCATGTAAATAATAGTAAATCCTTTATAGGGCAGAAAGGTGATTGAAAAAAAAACTTTTTGTACAAATATCTTATACACGGTGTCCATAAACTAGTTGTAAAACTGCCATCACAGTAAGCGGAAAGCGTTGCCTGGGTCGTGATGGAGGAATTAGCCAGCTGTGGAATTGAACTCACGATGCCTGGCGGGAACGACGATAGTAAAAGATTTTTTATTTACTTATTTATTTATTTTTTATTCTTTTCACATATTCTGTCCATATTTCTTTTTTTTGTAAGATCCTTTTTCTTTCAATGTTTGTTTTAATATTTTGTCCGATAGCTTGAATTGGTCTACTTTGTCCAATTAATTCATCATCTTTCTCACAGAGAAGCAGTCCTGGATTTCTCCACAAAAATTAATTTTAGGGGTCTCGTCATTCGAACACTTGTTTTCTTTATTTCCGCGCCAGTGTTTGTGGGAACTAAAAGATATAATATAAAGGCATTAAAGGAGTATAATTTTTGAGCAACATTAAATATGAATCACCCTATACCAAACGAGCGACATGGGTCATAAAATAACAAGCGTGATGGTTAGTTAGTTAGGTAGGTACCGAGAAAATATTTAAAAAATAATAAAATATTTTGAAATAATTTCATAATACTTACCTGTATTCCGATTCGCCGTGCTGACGTTTCATCCCGTTCGCACTTAAGCTGCTGCCACACGCAAAGCTCACATCAACAGATAATATAAAGCACAATAGCGCTCGCCATACAATCCCATACAGACCCGACACACGTAAAAATATAACGCGCTATAAGTGTGGTTCTGAACTTCGCTAACCGAATTTATTTTACGTAACCGCTCCCGACGCGATATTTGAAAAGTTATGCGTCCCCCTCTCCGCCGTAAAAAGGAGAGGGGGTCATTTTAAATTACGGAGCTACCAACTAAGTTCCGTGTTCCCTTTGACAGCCATGACATAAGGAGCCTAATAATGCATTTCTTATTTATTATATTAGCTCATATCGTCATGTATGCTAGTAAATTTAGGAACATAAAAAAAACTTTATTTGGCAAACATACTTAACATATATTTAAAATATAAATATAATCAATATTTGAATTTGAAGTAAACAAATTTTCGCCCTTTCAAAATTAATCATATTTTTAATCTCAGTATGTTTATATGGTAATATCATTCGGTTTTTTGATAAAGTTGGACGGCTTGGACGAAAGTTGAGCTTATTTTACAATAATTTATTATATGTCGCTTTCGTCGATCGGCGTGCGAACTGCGAATTTCCTGATTCGACGGAGAGGTTATGTCAGGTTATGTGAAAATGCGCTATTTACGCGCAGATTGTTTAAAATCTAAAAAGTTTTTTAAATAGCATTTATAACTATATAGTTGGCGGCATCTTCATCTGAGGATGAGCTGTCCAACAGATCCAGCAATAGGCGACAAGTATCATCCATTTCGAAAACGTGCTCAAGCTGTCAGTAAGTAAAGTTGTCACTTTGACAAATGAAATTATGTTCCTCGGCCGCTCTCGAATTCAACTGACCCCCTCTCCTACCATAGGAAGAAATATTTGATAGCGTCGTGTGTCGGTTGAAAAGATGATGCGCTGTACATTAACTTTTGATGTGAGCTTTGCGTGTGGCAGCAGCTTTAGTCTTGGATTCACTCTTTTCCCGGAATACTGATGATTCTTATAAAGGGCACGCCTCATTTTTATGGAATAACAATGCTGTACAAAATCGAAAAAAGTCACTTCAAACCGCGGCAGACAATGACTGTTGTAGCCCAGCTACACTACTCGCGAAGTTGATCGAAGTTGACCGAATACGATAGTGTGGGCACGAACTTCGCTTCGCTTCGGTCATCTTCGCTTCGCTTCGCCCGACTTCCGATTGTTGTCGGTAAATGCGCCCGAGTCAAAGGACTCGAAGTTCGAACACGAAGTTTCTGCCCACACTACTCGGTTCACTTCAGTTCGCTTCGAGACGTCGTGTTTGGTGGTTGTGCGTGCGCAGAGTCATAGTGACTATACGTAATAAAATATGGCTTCTACACTGTGGTCACAGGACCTAATTTTTTTGTTCCTAGTAACACTCCAATCCGAGGCGGTTATTTGGGACCCAATTGAAAGGGACCATAAAGATAACTAACTAACCTTGAATAAACTTGACGGCCGGCATAGTCCAGTGGTAACGCATTGGACTGCCATTCCGAAGGTCGCGGGTTCGAACCCGGCGTGCGCAAATAAATTTTATTTGATTGATTTGTGTTATTTCACAATTAATTAATTAAAATAATATATAGTATATTTGCGGCACGTTCCAGAGTGGAAGATACTACCAGTATCGCCCTGGTGTAAGACCACCATTCAGAATTGAAACGTTGCTCCAAATGGCTTAAGCCGTGTTTAGTGACTAGATCTGAATAGCCAGGTACTTCCCCACCTTCCTCTTTCCCTTCCCCACTTACCTTCAGCCTCACAACATCCCCCAATTGGGGATGCCATAGTCTCACTGGCTCCAGACGGGAGCAGTTGGGACTCTTGTGAGGTATTCACTATAAAAAAAAAATAAAATAAAATAACCATCACGCCGTTTCCCCGCAGGGGTAGGCAGAGAGGACGGACCGCCAAACAACTCGGTCTTGGCACACACTCCTTGCCTCATTCACATTCATACATCGTCTCATACATACTCTTCTATTATTCTGACTCTTGACATGGCCCGACTCGAGTATCTGATTCACTTGATCGTGCCATGTCTTCCTCGGGCGTCCCCGACTTCTGCTACCATTCACATTTGCATCATATATCCTCCTTACACTCCTATCTTCGCTCATTCGCTCTACATGCCCAAACCATCTAAGCGTCCCTTTCTTAATCTTACTCATTACGCTTACATCAGCCTTGCCCTCTTTGCGGATCTCCACATTCCTCACACGATCAAACATGGTTTTACCACACATACGCCCTTGAGGTGATTTTTCACAAAAACGGCGCTTTACAAATTATCCAATTATTATTATTATTATTATACGCCTCAGGGATCTCATTTCAACAGCATTTAATCTACTTTCATCCTTTATTTGCCACTTGAACGTCCATGTTGCCTAGTGCACGGACTCCGAGAGACTGAGCTACTCGCGAAGTTGCACGAGTGTGTGGGCACGCACTTCGGACTTCGGCTAACTTCGTCGAGGACTTCGTCGAAGCGCCGAAGCGAGTAGTGTAGCGGCCGCTCAAATGAATGAGAGAATGTGAATTGGCGGGCGTCTAGCTAGTGATAGTTACAGATTTAAGAAAGTTCTAAATAATTACAACCGCTCTCACTATAATTATTATACAGTTAATTTTGCCTTTTTTACTGCGTGCCAAAACCGCAAATGTTCCTTGCGACGAGTAATACTGGAACATTCGTAAAAAAGCAAAACGAACATTCTATCAGAATAACAAATCAAGCCGCGCAAATTCACATTTTTACTACAAATTTACTGACCACTTTAACACCGTAGGAATGGGCTAATAGCGTGCACGTGAAACATATGGCTCGCACATATGTTTGTCTCCTTCTAACACGGATTCGGGCATTTCGGCTGGCGGTGCCCGCATAAAATAATTACTTTTGTTAATTTAATTACTTGGTTATTATAAGTGATAGAACAGTGAAATTTTCGTTCGCGATAAACTCATTACGAGTATTATTTTTCGGTACTAAAATAAATAAAATATTATCTATAGTTTTAAAATGTGGCTGAAAAATAGATTGTATGGGAATTGTCACATCTGTTTCACCTTAAACTATTTTTACTAACCGGTTTTGTCGAAGCTTCAAAATCTGACACACTTACAATTTGAAAGGGGTACGCCTACTTGACATAAAACTTTCAGATAAAAAAGCTGTAAAAATATCATGATACCTCCAGAGCTCACCATTTGTGAGTTTTAGATGTTAGACATTTTAGTTTTAGAATGTGGTTGGCGCTAACAAAAAGAAAGGAAGCTGGCAGTCCACAATAGAGTGCTGGTACCCACCCTTATGTATGATAGTGAGACATGGAACTGGCAGAGGAAGGATGAAAATAGATTGAATGCTGTAGAAATGAGATACCTAAGGCGTATGTGCGGTAAAACCATGTAGAATGGAACGCTGATGTAAGAAAGGGACTCTTAGATGATTTGGACATGTAGAACAAATTGAATGAAGAAAGGAGTGTAAGGAGAGTATATGACACAAATGTGAATGGTAGAGGAGGTCGGGGACGCCCGACGAAGACATGGCACGATCAAGTGAATCAGATACTTGAATAGTACGTTTGAGATGATGTATGGCAAGGATTGTGTGTGTTAAGACCGACTTGTTTGGCGGTCCGTCCTCTCTGCCTGCCCCTGCGAAACAGCGTAATGTTTATTTAGTTTTTTTTTTTTTTAACATTATTTCTGGCTTTCACCCTTCAAGGGTGTTCTTGGCCATCATTTAAAATTATTGAGAAATTAAAGGTGAATTTAAATATTAATTTTATTTAAATGGGCAAATTTCAAAATTATAATGAAAATTGGAGTAGAGTTCAGACTTAGAAGAGATGAGATGTTCAATGGAGGGGAGGCAATTTTAGATAAGACTTGATAGAAGAGAGGATATTTGTTTAGAGAGGGTCAACCAAAAAATATGTGATCTAAAGTTCCCACTTCTAGACCACATAATGTACAATCTGGGGAGTCAACGACGTGAATATTAAAAAGGTGGGAAGGAACGGAACAATGTCCGATCCTCATTCGAATGAGTGAAGAAATTTCTTTTTTGGAAAAATGAGGAAATGTTTATTTAGTTAATTGATTGAAATAACAAGTCAATGATTTTAATATTGTCAAATTTAAAGAGCTATGAGTACTTGAATGCAACTACATCTTTAAAGGAATTGGGTTTTTTGCCAATCTGTATGTAAGAAATGTTGAACGTTCAAGATTTATATTCAAAACAAAGACATCCGAAGATTGAATTCTGTCTGATGAAAATAAGGCTTGCTTCATGGTAGGATTTGTCGTGCGATACCGTGCAATTTTATGGTGATTTTGAAGTCAAACTCCGTGGTGCGCAAGATTCGACGGCGGAAGCCAGGATGTCACAAAAATAGTCCTTCCTCGAGTGAACGGAGAGTCTTTTCACCTGCTCTTAAGAAGATATATAAATATTTTACGCCTATTTAATTCAAAAGCATTTCTATTAGTATAATAATTACTTAGGTATGCAGCACTTTTAAAGGTTAAATATCAATTTAATTTTTATGATTGATTTGTGAATGAATAAAATGCTTACATGTAAATGCACGCACACACAAAGTCAGATATTGATAAATGGATAGTACATCCGCGGAGACTGCATCATCTAATGTATGCAAATCTCTTTGGCTTTGAATAGCAAACTTCTGCCTTGCGTACCGCTCCGCGAATACTAATTTTATAGCACTCACTGCCTCCGTTGTTAGACTCTTCTAATGTACAAGATACAGACTTGTGATGAGATTACAAATGAATGTAATTTGAACAGTACAGTGTGATGAACAAGATTAAGAAAGGGACGCTTGGATAGTTTGAATATGATTAAATTATATGAAACATATGAATGGAGAAAGGAGCGTCTATGAATGGAAAATGCGGTAAAGCGATTAGCAGTCCACAATGGAGTGTTGAAACCAACACTGATGTATGGCAGTGAGGCATGGAACTGGAAGAGGAAGGGTGAAAGTAGACTGCTGTACAAATGAGATCCCTGAGGCGTATGTGTGAAGATTTTGGTTTCTGACATTGTTTGCAAAACCAGTTTAAACTCGGAAATGTGAGCTCTGGTGTTGTGAAATTTGCACAGTTTTTGTCAGTGTGAAGATTATGGATCAATGCAACTATTTTTATATCGCAATAATATTTCCATCATGAGCTGTAGAGAAATTTGTTATATAAAAACTGTCGCCGTTACCTTTTTATACTTTCTACTTTGCTATATTTCCTATCGACCATTTCTGGTTGTATCAATGTAACATACACAATAATAATAATTCTAAAAAAAACCATATCCTAGAAATATAAAAAGTACAAAAGAGGCTTATGCGTTACCTATATATGAGAGAATATACATACTATCCATTCCTGTATCTATCCTTGTTTTTAACAGGAATGCTTGATGCCCCTAAACATATTTTTAGGTGATTTATTTTAAAAGTTAATGTCTAGAGCTATATTTAATCCACTTATGTTACACACATACAAATTTTATTTACTTATAACTTCTACTATTTGGTATTGATTTTACCATTTCTATATGTACTGTACCTTCATTTGTTTTAAATTTGTAAACTTCTCTGTAATAATATGATAGTGTGTAACCATTTTATGGAGACTGAAAATTGTATAAAATATGAGTCCATTTATTTCAATTGTTCCGAAATATCATTAAAAAAAAGTTTAAATCACGGTCATACTTCTTTGTATTGTTCATTGTTTTTTGGCCACTGTTGTCGGTCGGTTGCGGCCTGCCTAGGCAGATGCGTACTTCCTCTGTTGGTCACACGGGAGACGCGGGGCCTCTGCGGGCATGCTAATGTCGCCTGATGCGATTGGGACGTCCCCCTAGCGTATGCTAATGATATGCCCGCATCAAAGATAATAGAAACAGAGGGAGATATGATACGGAGGATGATATATGATATGCTGCACGGACTATTTAAAAGAAATACATTATTAATTGATATACAGGGTGTATCGGCAAGTACCCGACAAACTTTAACCAGCTATTCCTTAGCACATTTGGAGTAAAAAATGTTATGGGCGCTTTGCTGTCCGGTAACATTTTTTTTCAATTAAAAACAAAAAATAAATAAAAAATCCACACTCCGTCACCAGTGGCGGCCGGTGGTCAAAATATGTGGGGGTTCACCGGATTACAACATTAAGTCATAAAATAAATTAAATAAAGGTACATACCTATTTATAAAGAAGTTCTATTCTCTGTTCATTTTGTTTAGCAAAGACCTCTATCAATGCTTAACACTGATAGTGCGTTCAGTCTGTCCTGGCTCAACGTGTTAAAAGATTTTATTCTTTTTAACGTTGAGAAACATCTTTAGCTTTCAACTGAGGTCATTCCAAAGGTCACGAATGGTGCACAAAAGTTTTAGTAATTTCACAGTCTCGGGAAAGTCTTCTAATAAACAAGTACTATAAAAAAGTTGTAAAATTGATAAAGCGCCGTTAGCTTTTGAAAAATCGTCGCGGGCGTAAATTGCACAGAGTTTACCTTTTAGGTACTGAACTTTATTTAGGTAGTCATACGTTTTAAGCGTCACATTGAAATCATGTTCTGGGAAATTTGACCTGTATCGATTTTTATTAAATAGCTCATTATGGTGTTTACCTTAGGCACGGTAGCCTGAATCCAATTGCATTCTGATGTCAACTTTTCCTAAAACCTTTAAGCTCAAAACTTTTTGTAAATGTAAATGATAAGAATTATGTTTTTTGATTTTTTCAGAAAGGTGAGTTACATCAGTAACACCGCTGATTGTCCAAACTGAATCAACATCGTAAATTAAACACGTAAAACAAAATAAACTATTCAATTGATCACATGCACAGAGCTACAAGCTTTGTTATACATTGTTTTGTTAAATGATCGAGTAAACTTCTTCGATCCAGATTTGCACTCTTATTTTATTATCAGTTCAGGTTTTAGGTGGACCGGCATTTTTTATTATCACTTTGTTTTCAAAACTCGACCTATTATTCTTAATGTATTCCACATTCAAACTCATTCTTAATTTATACGTTGAACAAACACAAAAGTAATCATAAATTAGTATAACATGCAATTGATATGCCTTATTAATAATTGATATACAAGATCGATATAACCTGCAATTAAACTTCAAAACTTTCTCAGAGTAAGAAAAGTTTTAAATTCAAGAGACAATGCCTGGCAACGGCGAGTACTGACTGAACTGATAATAAGTAATCTGACCATCACTCATCTCTTAATGACAAGTTTTATCCTGTATGCTTGTATCGAAGAAGCGTAACATTCGCTGAAAAATAGCAGATGGTAAATTGAAACAACGATATCGACAATAATATCAAACATACGCGTTTTAGTTTAACTTTCTACTGAATAAACCGTTCCTTCTGATGTGGTGGTAAAACTCCGAACGCCGTTCTTGATATGGTATTATTTGCAAAGAATAGTATGTAATGGTATGGACCCACGCTTTCGACTGTTCCACAGAATATGCGACAAAGCAGTTAAATTTTGGATCGCAATCGAAAACGAACTGCTACGAACATAGGCACAAGTCAAAGTCGGTCTGCAAGTTAAGCGCGCTTAATAAGTAGGTACCTTTTGAATGAGATATTATAACCGAACCGAGTTTCGTATTGTGATTAGCCATGTCGGAAATCTTGTTGGTTGTTCGGCGCTCGGGAGCACATATTAGCTGGCCGCCACTGTCCGTCACTGTCATTTGCATTGTTTCTCGTGTTCAACAGCTGTTATTAGCAAGTGTGTCAAAAAGTGTCCTCGCTCTTTCGTACACACTAAATGATCATAGTTAAAAATGAGACGAATGGTGCCGTGCCATTTCGTTGTGATTGTAAAAGCGCGCCAACGTAGGTACGTACGTACATTATTCAACGAAACTCGAACAAAATATTGCCAGACAGGTTTTCAAACTTTGACAACGGATAAAACAGTGGTGAAAATATGAATAGTAAATTTTTTATTAAAAAAAAATGTTACCGGACAGCAAAGTGCCCATAACATTTTTTACTCCAAATGTGCTAAGGAATAGCTGGTTAAAGTTTGTCGGGTACGTGCTGACACACCCTGTATATATAATTTTGAAAAAGATGTAAATATCAAAACAGATATATTCTATATATTTTCTTAGACCTCCTCGCTAGGAGGTGGGTCTGTGAGCTAGTTTTTGGATAGACGTTTATACTATAGATCAACTTCAAGGTTTGGGTAGATTTGACAGCCTCCGTAGTCAAGGAGTAAGGCTCTCGACTGGCAATGCGGAGGTTTCAAATACCGGCATTTACAAGTAAATTTTATTTGATTGATTTGTGTTATTTCACGATTAAATCATTAAAAATAATGTAAGCTATATTTACGGCACGTTCCAAAATGGAGGATACTCTGAGTATCGCCCCGGTGTATGACTATTTTTATAAAAGTTTTTGCCATATACATTAATGTCATAATTAAATATTTTATGATAATTTTTGAAACATAATAACTAATTAATCGAATTTTCTCCTACAGATACTTATTTTTCTGTACTAAAATTTGTTAATTTTCATTACATGTTATCCTGACGATACCATTATTGAATAGTGATGTACACAAAGTATTTATCTCTAAATAGTATCAAATAAAGTCACTTTCCGCGTCTGTCTTTTGTGCGCTTATTTCTTCTAAACTACGCAACGGATGTTGGTAGGGTTTTTACTATCATCTAGAGAATTCCTTCCGGAAGGTTTATTTATATATAATACACGCATATTACATTTAAAGAAAGTAAAGAAAATCGATTTTTGAAATCAAGTCGTAAAACAATATTTCATTTTTTTATTTTTATGTGACACCTGTCAAGAGTGTCCCTGCCTGTGCAGTGTACAGACAGGGGAACTATGTCACCACCCGGTTGGGCGGCGTTGTGAGGCGGAATAAGGTAGGGGCTGTAGGAAGGGATTTGTTAATGCGGGCCTTGAAGAGGCTCGGATTATAGGAGGGAGGAAAAACAGATGCCGGTAGCTCGTTCCACATACGAGCCGACTTACACAAAAACGAGTCGTAAAAACGGCCCGTTCTCATGAAGCCAACGTCAACCGTGAACGGGTGTTCAGTTCGTGTCCGTCGAGTTTCGCGCACGTGCACCGATGCATCAGGAATCAATGCTGCTAGCTCCTTGGAGCAGGCTCCATTGAAATACCTGTAGAACAGACACAGCATGCCTACATTGCGTCTATGCATTAGAGAAGGCAATTGGTCTGTTAAACACGGATTGTCAATCAGACGGATCGCTCTTCAATAGTTGGGCGGACTTGAGACTTGTACAGGGTCAGCAGCTGGTCACTGTTGAAGAATCTCCTAGCCCTGTACGCCCAACGCACGACGCCCAACTTTTTGGAGGATATGAGATGAGATATGATATGAGGATATGCGCTTACATTGCCAACGCTGGCTAATCCTTATGAGATACATCAAAATAATGTACTACGAAATTGTATATGTATCTTAAAAAAACCTACCGTAAAGTTTGTCACCGCATATGTCCATCTCCTCAGGATAACTCCCAGCAACGCCAGGTACACTACAGCTAGTTTTCATATAATTAAATGATGCCACAAAGTGATTTTTCAATAATTAAAGGAGACATTTTTTAGTTCAGGTCCAAAGTTTAGAAGTTAACGCCCAAAAACTAATACATAAACAACTGGTCCTATTTAAGTTTTATAAAATAGGAAGTTACCTTATTTTGTTTTAGTTTTGACTATTAAATGGTACAATACTATCTTAAATAAGCCACAACAGTGTTGCACAGGTATATATTGACTGTGCTTCACCCGATGGCATTGAAAAAGCAGTATTTGAACTTTCGACCTTTAGATTCTGAAGCAACGAAGGCAATATTTACATAGTAATTAATTACTATTCGTTTAAAATGTCCGGCCGATAGCAATTACTTTGTAAAATGGAATACGAGTAATGAAACATTTAAATACAACAGTACTACTCAACTCTTAGATCAGCAACATATGCTATAGGCAGACTGATGGAACCTAAGTGCAAGCCAAATACTAAGTTTGGTGATCGCGCTTTCGGAGTATCTGGGCCGAAGGCTTGGAATAAACTCCCTCCGGAACTAAGATCCATAACAAGTCCAACAGAATTCAGGTCTAAACTAAAAACTTACCTTTTCAAACTGTCATATCCTTAAATTAAATATACCATTCCTGAGAGAAAGTCCAGTTATATCCAATAATGTCCTAAATCCTGTATCTAAATTTCGCTAATAGACAATTAGTTAATGTTAATTAAGTGTTAATCTCAAGTGACCTACCAGATAAGTATTGTACTGTATATTTTCTCCATAAATAGTTAGTAATAACATAGATCACTGTAGAAATGTATTGTAAATTTGTACACCGCCCTTGAGGTGATTTTGCACAAAAACAGCGCTATACAAGTCATCCAAATATTATTGTTATTATTATTACTCTATAAGACATTCTAATCATAAGAGAGAGTCACCAGGAGAAGTGAAATAAAAAATTTGCAAACCTTGATAAATATTTTTCAATATCAAGGATGGGTCGTTTCGCAGAATTTGAACAAGACATCAAATTTCCAAGTTGATTTTCAAGTTCTGTGAAGGTTCTATTAAAGTTATGTTATTATATCATTATTGGCAAGTTGATTCACACAACTGAAATGATGAAAGAACTTGAATAGAACCTCAAATATTATGGAAGCTGGTAGTATTTTAAACGTAGATACAAAGCGTGGTGTTCTCTCATTCTAACACTGCTTAAATCATACATCTCACCGTGATACATAATGAGATGCATGACCTTTATGAGTCCGTGTCAGGTTGAGAGAAATATCTCCCAAAAAGACTATATGGGTGTTTGACGTTTGGGGGAAATGTAACCCAAAAATACTACAGGTATTTGACATCTTGGAAGAATATCTCCCAAAATCACTATGGGGGTGTTTGACGTCTGGGAGAAATATCTCCCAAAAACACTATTAGTGTTTGATATCTGGGAGAAATATCTCCTGAAATGCTCTAGAGGTTAAATTTGACTATAATCTTGAATGTCTGTGCTCTTTGATAAATTTATCAATTGTTCTGTTGTACAGTCTTCAAAGTAAAATACTTTTAGTTGTTGAAGACATTCAAGGCCCAAATTATTCCCTGGCCATTCAGTACTGAATGGGTTAAGGGATTCATTTTAATTTGAGAAAGTACTAAGCAGGTAATTCTTATCCGATTTGGGAATTACAATTGATTAATTAAGAAACTAGGATAATTTATTTTACTTTAATTATCATACCCCCGATACCCAATTTCGTTTGATAATTCCTAATTTATATATTTCAAAAATGATTTTACTATGGATTTTAATTTGACGGCTCTGAACGCTTCTGGGAAAATGACAAAATTGATAAGAATTAAAATTTTGTAAGTTTTGGAAACTTTCCATGTTTATTTTACTGAAACAAAATTTTATCCACTTTGATACTCTTACTGGTCTAGTTTCAGATTTTGATTTTATCGTCTCCCCTGTCTCTCACACAGACAAAGATGCAGCATCCCCAAAGATGACATACCCCCTGAGGGTAATTATTTTCCTCAGAGTCTTCAGTGTGGGGTTAATGTAAATTTTTTTTACAATATAATTTTCCTATTTTAAAGGTCTATTTTCCATATTTCGTTTATATAAAAGCAAGAAAAAATATTGGTCCAAGCATAGTGCCCTGGGGTACTCCAAATGATTTTTTTTAGCCATCTACTTAGTTTATTATCCTTCTTTACCACTTGAGTTATTTACAAGTTGGAGATGCCTGAGCAAGACAAGGCACGACCAAGTGATTCTAATACTTGAGTTGGATCTTGTCAAGAGACAGAATAACAGAAGAGTGTTTATTTCCAAGTCGAAGATTACTGTGGAAGACATGGCAAGGAGTTAGTCTGGAGTCAGGAGTATTTATGACACTTTTACTTGATTATCTATTATTGTGATAATTTGATGTGATTTTTCACGAAAACGGCGCTATATAAGCCAAATATTATTAATAGACAAGATGTATCTATTTAAATATTGTAATTGTACTGAATTAGCAATTAGAATGTCGATGAAAAATGCTTAAACTGTAGTAGCCTCCCCATTTGGTGACCCAGTTAAATAAATAAAAAACTCCTTTGAATTTTCCTGCCAAAAACCTTTTAAAATTGCATTAAAAAATATACAACAAAACCCTTTTGAAGAGGATTGAGTGCTTGCCAAAGGAGTGACTCAAATTCTCATTCATGTTACTCGTACACATACAGGGTGTAACAGATTTTTCAGGGAGTTCACAAATAATATTATTTCATGCTGTGCAATTTAAATTTATTTATTTATTCATTCAGAACTAGCTGTACCCTGCCACGCTTTGCTGTAGCTCTGTCTGTCTGTGCACATAGAGAAACAATAGAGCGTGATACTTTTACGTCTAACAGATTGAGATGGCACTGTTAGGTGACAAAACAGCAGGTTTTTACCTGGTGAAATCTATTAATATAGGTATATAAAAACACATGTGTATTCTAATGTAACGTTGTGTCGAAATTTCAAAGCAATCAGTGAAGAACTTTTGGACATTTAAGGGTTTTGAACAAACAACTATTTATATTATTCTTTATATAGATTTAACGGTTCAAGTGTCATTTGAATACAACAATATAGAAGGAAGAAATAAAACAAAAACGATAAGATTAAATAAGTAAAAAAGACAAAAGAATGTTCATTAGTACAATGTTAATGAAAGAAATGAAACTATTATGCAGTGTAACCTCGTTAAAATATCCACTGATAAAATGTACGGCTTATTTTTTTATATTATCTCCACACAGGAGGCCCTGAAGAAAATAATTTCCCTCAGGGCCTATGTCATCTTTGGGGATGCTGTGTGGAGGGTCTTTTTGTGAAGAGGAAGGAGTGAACATGGGTCTTGAAGAGTCCCAAGTTGTAGGAGGGAGGAAACACAGAGGCCGGCAGTTCGTTCCACAGCCGAGCTGTTGAACCTAAGAATGAATCGTAGAAGCGAACCGTTCTGATGTGACAAATGTCAACCGTGTGCAAATGTTGTGCGCGCGTTTGGCGTGTATCCCGACTACGCACCGGTGCCGAAGGGATCAATGACGCTCGTTCCTCAGAGCATCTTCCATTTTAATACCGATAGAACAAGGACAGCATACCTACCTGACGCCTGTGCTCTAAAGATTGCAGTCCGTTCGTTAAGATTGGGGAATCTATCAAACGGACCGCCCATTTCTGCATATACTTCAATAGAAATATCAATGGTGTTTAGTATGTTAATAACAGAATTATTGCCTGGAACCGTAGTGTAATTGTCGCAATAATACATACTAATAATAATACGAATACGAGGTGTAACAGGACGTAACCGATAGACTTTAATCAGCGATTCTTGAGGTTTTTTTTATTTGGAAATGTGGATGTCATTTTCTGACAGTTCACTAAACACACCATCCCCTACTGTCAAATGCTGCGGGAACGGGGCGGTTCATACCACGTAGTACAAGAGGGATGGCCTAAAGTTCTTGCAAGCGGCAATATATGAAAGTGTTTTATTTGTAAGTTTAAAAAAAAACATCATGGATCTGATGCCTTACGTGAAAAGCAAAAAAATGAAGAGGGAGTAATTGCCAACATCTGTTTTTAAATGTTAACAAAGAATGTTATTTTGAAGATCATTATTCAATAAGGATTCATTTCAGACCCGTGATTGTTGCTTGAGATGGCTTTGGCCGAGTTTGGTGATCAAATAACCTTCCTCTCCCCCATCTCCTTCCCACTCCCTCAGGCCTCACAATGTGGAATGTATTAATCCCACAAGCTCCGGAAAGTTAGGACTCTGCGATATTCACACAAAAATAATAAAAAATATATTGTCACCCTGTAGACTAGGTTCATTGTGGCGCGTTAAAGCAATTATTATTTTTTATTAAGTTGGCCCTATTGTGTTTTATAAAGGCCACTGCTTTATTATTATAAATATGTTTGGTAAATATTTCCTTTCTGGCATACGGCACACATAAAAAAAATTATGCTACAAAGAAAAATGTTAAATATTTTCAGAGCAGGGTTTAAATTTGTAAAGGATGGGAAATTCATTTATGAGGGGTTTTGCTTTAATGGGCAGATTTAAATAATTTTTTTTTGTGATTCTGAATCTTTAATGTGTTGCATATTATTTTATCTTCTCAAATTTTGTTTTACTGTGTTACATACTGTGGAAGTTTTTGGGAACAAAAGTAGTCTGTGATTAAATCGGTTTACAAACCTTTCCATAAAAGATTATTACAGGCTAAAGGGATATTTTTATTGGACTATTATACATGGAGACCGGATTGAACATTTGATTTGGTAGTTTGAGAGGAAGCTACAAGCCAAAAATGTGTGTATTCTTGGTATACCTTATATCGTAGGTAATAGGCATTAAAATCGCTTGACAAACGGAGTCTAGAAACATTCAATTTCAAGCAAAAAACTCGTTTTTACTTAATTTGTAAATAATTTTATAAAGCAAAAAAATTTATCAAGTGAAACTCTCACAGATAATCTTAGCTATAAAACTGTATTTTTTAAAAGTTGTTTCCTTTACGCGTTCATACATTTCAATAGAATAAATATTTTTTGTAGTAGTTTGCATTTATATTTTTTATTGAGTAATTTATTTTTTTATTTGTATTCTACTCAAGCGAAGCGATAGGAAAATCTTCAATTTAACTAAAGCATATTTTTTGGTTTTTATAATTTACACCAATTCGTTATAAAGATTAATCAAAATAGTGATTTGGCATTAAGCTTCGCCTTAAGGGGCTGAAATACCCTCACTCCTGTTTAGTTTGGCAGCAACCAACCTTTGGTCTGAAGCCCCTAGATACTAAAGCAATCTGTTTGATACAACTTTTGAACACGGGCGTGGCATTGGTGCCATTGGCGGTGCTACCCAAATTTTAGTATCTACCTCTGGAGCTAAATATTAATATCGCATCTAATTGTCGACACGTTAATGAATAAATATTTGTTTGTTTGTTGTTTCAGCTATTCCCTACCTGGACCTAGTGGACCTGGAGAACGGGTATCACGGCCTGATCAAGGAGAACGAGACGGTGGTGGAGGTGACTCCGCCTATCCGCGCCAAGGGAGACATCTGCTCCTTCCTCATCCTCAACAACAAGCACCACGGGGAGGCACCCTTCGAGGTAAACACCACCATATATCATCATCCCAAATGTTGAGAAGGTTGGATCTAGTAGGAGGGACCGCCATACAGTCTTGGCATAAATTTCTTGCTTCATTCTCATCTCATGCTTGACATAACCGGCCACAAGTATTTGATTCATTAAAGAACCCATTCTTAATCTTATTCATTAAGCTCTCATCGGCATTTTTGGATGTCTACATTTGTAATGGTTCCATGATATTTCATCAAAATGAAAATTCAACACACCTTTAAAAAGTGATATAGAGCCATTAAAAGTGATGAAACTAAAACTAGTTGCTCCGAGGAACTAACCTCATTTTCACTTCAACTTCGGCACTAATACATAGAAACCCAACACAGCAAGGGGACCCCCAAAATTTGTATACGGTTAAAATTTGTATACGGTTAAAATTTGTATACGGTTAAAATTTGTATACGGTTAAAATTTGTATACGGTTAATTTGTATACGGTTAATATTTGTATGCGGTTAAAATTTGTATGCAGTTAAAATTTGAATATGGTAAAATTTTTTATATGGTTAAAATTTGTATACGGTTAAAATTTGTATACGGTTAAAATTTGTATACGGTTAAAATTTGTATACGGTTAAAATTTGTATACGGTTAAAATTTGTATACGGTTAAAATTTGTATACGGTTAAAATTTGTATACGGTTAAAATTTGTATACGGTTTAAATTTGTATACGGTTAAAATTTGTATACGGTTAAAATTTGATATGAGAATGGGTCGTTTCTACGACTTGTTGAGTTGAACACCTCGGCTGTGGAATGATTTACCGGCCCCATGTTCACTCCTTCCCTTTCTCAAACGGACCACACATCTTCCCCAAAGATGAAAGAAACATACACTCCTGTATGGAGTTAATGTAAAAAAAGCAATCTCATTTGTACAGCATTCAGTCTACTTTCATCCTTCCTCTGCAAATTCTACGCTTTACTACTCCATCAGGGCTTTTACCCATTCATTTCCAAACTGGAAACAGTCCATGAATCAATCAGGTTGTTAAAGTGTTATTACTGTATTTTATGTTGTATTGCAGTTAACACATTACTGTCGGGTATTTTTTGTTTTAAATCGCTATATCTTTCTTCGTAGTAACACAGCATAACCAAGCTATATGTATAAGTACTAAACGAAAATCGAATATTATTTGAAATGCAACTCAATTATCCTGCTTTCTTTAAATACGCCCGACATCTCTCGCTCGCTTGCACATAGGAGTTAGTGGGTGCTGAACAGAGATAGAGTTTCGAATCGGGTTTCACGGTCATAAAACCCCTCATTCCAGGAATTGAATTATTACAATAACTTATAATATACTATCCTTTTGTTAAAATACCGATGTAAGCGAAAGGCACGAAGATAAATATAAAAAGAAGACTTGCATTACGATTGGATATTTATGTAAATATAGTTGGGACCTTTACAAAGAGATTGGTATATAATATTCATATGAAAACTTCGAATAATTCTGTTTTTTCTGCCATTGAAATGAGGCCAGCACAAAAGGTAGAATCACCCTTCCCGGCCTTGAGCATCAATCGACCGAACGGGTAGAACTACCTTTCTCGGCCGAAGTGTGTTTTTCAAAGATTTTTTTTACTGTAGCAATATTGAACTTTGTCTTCTTATCTTTGTTTACAGGTGGTGGTGACAAATGGGAATGAAGCGACACTGCGCGTCCGTCACACGCTCAACTGCGAGAAGCGACGCAACTACAAGTTTGACATTGCCGCTGTCGGCTGCGACGGCAGCTATTCAAACACGTAAGAAAAATAAACCCACTTACACCGGGCAAACACACAAACAAATCAAAGTTTTAGGATTGTAAAAATTCTTTGAAGTGTAAAATCATCTACTTAGAATCTTTATTTGGATCTCTTTTTATTGCATACTAGTGCAGAACCATAAAAAATTACGAGATATTATAATTCAAATTTTGAAAATGGTTATTAAAATATTTCAATATACTTGTCCGAATTATTCACATAATAATCAGTTCCAATTTTGACAATGTCACATAAATTCAAATCAAATCCTATAGATTTCATTGAACCAGAGTTACAGACAGTAAATTCAAAGCGACTCATAGTTTTAGAGTTCATTGAACTATAGTTACAGACAGACAACCAAAATTAGTATTTTATGATGCTAAATCCATCTCGGATTGTCGAGCTTTTCTTTTAATTCCATTTAGTCTGCCTCCTCTTAAAAATCTCTTTTCGGCAGCTTGAACCGTGCGACTTGCTGCTAATTAATTAATTGTATTTATATTGAACAGTGCTGTTGTCCACATCACCGTGGTGGACATCAACGAGTACCCGCCCGTGTTTGAAGAGTCCTCGTACGTGCGCGAGGTTGAGGAGGGCCGCCTGTACCCGGAGATTGTGCGCGTCGAGGCCACGGACCGCGACTGCACGCCCAAATACGGTGACGTCTGCAAGTACGAGATCCTCACAGCCGACCAGCCCTTCCTCATTGACAATGAAGGTTAGTTAGTCTGTTACTCTGTACAATTATATTTATGATAACATACCTCATCATCAAAGAATCTTGGCAGCCTTTAGGTAACATCTTCTTCTAAACCTTTAGGTAACAACCTCGACTGGTTGGTCACGGGAGACTGAAAAATCTCGGCAACCTGTGCACGAAGCTCCGCACAAATGTATGGCAGTAATTGCTGAATAATAATAATACTTGAATCGTCGAATACCTGATACTTGCGTATCACTGTGGAAGTATGGCCTAAGATTTATCATAGTCTGAAGATTTTTTAGTATCTTCCGATCACGCACTTGCGAAGTTGCAGCATTCCAAATTTTAAATTTAATTTTTTAAATTTATTTTTATATTATAGAAACAAACAGTACACGATTTACAGAGATGAAACAATATACAGGAATAAGATATTTCATGTTGAGTACTTATGATATGTTTCCTTGTAATGTCTGCTAAGTGGTATGTTTATTCCTTAATTACCAGGTGACGTGTGTAGTTTATAGGTGTGTGTGTGTGACAAGTGTAATGTATGTGTGAGTGTCTGTATGTATGCGCATTGAATAGTTTAAATTATTGACATGATGCCACTTTTGAATTTGGACAGTGAATCCTAAAAAATGACGATGTTAGAGTTAAGACAAATATTATTTAGAGTATGAAGAGCTCGGTTAATTGGCGAATTAGATGCTGCATTTGTTTTATAAGTAAACGTGTGGAATAGCACTATATGTCGTGTACATTTCAAAGGAAAGTAAGATACATTATCTTGCCTGTGTCGTACCTTATCCACCATGTGTTTGTTCTTGAGTTTTGGTTTGAGGAGATTTGTTTCTTGAGAGGAGCACAAGTATCAGGGATTCAATATATATATTATCGATGAATACTGAATCGTTTTTCAATTTATAGGAGTAATTCGCAACACCGAGCCATTGGACTACGAGCGTTCGCACAACCACATCCTGTCGGTGGTAGCGTACGACTGCGGCATGCGGCAGTCCGTGCCAGTCATGGTCACTATCAAAGTCAACCGCCAGTGCAACGCCGGCTGGAAGGGTATGTCACCTCATCGTACTCTTTTTCAATATGTAGCTTCAAATGACATCCATTGGATGATAGCAAACATAACCTCACATTAGACATGAAAGCAAATTTATTTTTTATTTTTTTATATTAACTCACAGGAGGCCCTGAAGAAAATAATTTCCCTCAGGGCCTATATCATCTTAGGGGGATGCTGTGTGGAGGGTATTTTTATGGAGAGGAAGGAGTGAACATGGGTCTTGAAGAGTCCCATGTTGTAGGAGGGAGGAAACACAGAGGCCGGCAGTTCATTCCACAGCCGAGCTGTTGACGTGTTTGGCGTGTATCCCGACTACGCACCGGTGCCGAAGGGATCAATGACGCTAGTTCGTCAGAGCATCTTCCATTGTAATACCGATAGAACAAGGACAGCATACCTACCTGACGCCTGTGCTCTAAAGATTGCAGTCCGTTTGTTAAGATTGGGGAATCTATCAAACGGACCGCCCGTTTCTGCACAGAGTCAAGGGTTTTTTTCAGGTATTTAGGGGCTCCGGACCAGAGATGGCTGCTAAATTCGACAGTAGGGGGCACTTGCGATTTGTACAGGGTCAGCAGTTGTGTACTATTAAAGTATCTGCGGGCCCTGTACAGTATGCCCAGCTTCTGAGAGGCCAACTTTACTCTGGCTTCGATGGAGCCCCCATACCTGAGCTGGTCACTTATAGTTACACCAAGCATATCAATGGAAGGCCTGTTCAGAAGATTGCTTCCGTTGAAGGAGACTAGATTATCATTTAGATCCCTTTTAGACGTAATCAGACAGGATTGGGTCTTTGAAACATTGCCTTGAAATGCCTTGCCACAAACCGAATTATTATAATTTTTTATTATTTTGTATTGTTTGTTTGGCCAGGAGTGGCGGAGCGCGTGGATTACCCCCCCGGCGGTGGCCCCCTGTCCCTGTTCCCCACGGCGGGACTGGAGCAGTGCTTGTCGGCAAAATGCGGAGTGGATAGTGCGCTGCAGCGCCTGCGTGCCACCGTCTCACTGCGCAGCTCTCACATCGGCAAGGGCTGCGACCGGGACACCTACTCGGTGCACAGCCAGAGGAGGATATGCGGTAAGCCCAACCTAACCTAGCCCAACCAAACCCAACCTAAACTCACCTGAACTTAATACAATCTAACTTTGCTTTCTAAGAAAAAGATCAAATGCAGTGAGTTTGTGTGTCACATTATTTTTACTTAAGCTTATCAAAACAAGTACAGGGTTTTCCAATAAGAGGTGTTATTTTGAATAGTAGATGTTACTTTTGAAGATGTCATTTTTTGACATTTGTCAAGTAGAAACTACGCCATTAATAAAAATGGAACGATACACATTTCAACAACACATTGAAATTATTAAAATTCACTTGAGTGAATCAAATGCAAATCATCTTGAGTGATGAGGCCCATTTCCACCTTGGTGGCTTCGTCAACAAGCAAAATTGTTGCATCTTGGTCGCAAAAGTTATTGTTGAAAAGCCCCTCTATCCTCAACGACTGTTCAGTGGAGTTTATGGTCTGGCGGCGCCATTGGACCTTACTTTTTCGAAAATGAGTCTGGAGCAACAGTTACGGTGAATGGATTGCGCTATCGAGAGATGATTAATGATTTTTTATGGCCAGAATTGGATGGTATTGATCTGGACAACGTTTACTTTCATCAAGACGGCGCTACGTGCCACACAAGCAACGAAACCATTGATCTTTTACGATTGAATATCTAAATAACACCTCTTATTGGAAAACCCTGTACAATCTATCATAACCTTCTGAAAGAAAAGGGAGCAATAAATTGATTGTCATGAATCTCATCAAAATGATAAAACATTCAAAATTACCAACATTCAGAATCGAAATGTTGCTGGAAATGGCTTTAACCGTTTTTGGTAACCAGATCTGAATAGCCAGATACTTCCCTATCTTCCTCTTTCCATCTACTTCCCCTCCCCACTACCTTCAGCCAACATTTCCAAATAATTGAAAATGTCTCACTGGCGCCGGATAGTGGCGTTGGGGGCAGTTACGACTCTAGTGCACATTTGCATGGCCATTGTTCTTATATACACTCTTTTATTTTGCCAGGTGCTAGCTCCCAATCGGTGGATCTGCTGCCCAGCCCAGGAGTCGGAGCCGAATGGACCAAGAGCCTCAAGACTGATGAAGGTAGCTACTTTTTTATTCAATCATTTTATACATGGTGTCTGGAAACTCGTAGTACAAGTGGGAAAGAGGTGAATAAATCTACATCGCATAGAAAATCCAAAAAAAAAGAGTTGTGCAGCTACGCTTTGAGACATTTAAAAATACATTAAACAGCGATGTTATCCGCTAGTGACTTTTTTTATTTTTCAAATTTGACTTTAAAAAATCCAAATTCGGACTCGATTTACTCGAAAACAAAAGCTTAAATCGGAAAAAGTTTCATCACAAAATCAACTCCAAATATGTTATAGATTTGCCAGTACGAGTGTGTGTATATTATTTATTTATTTATACTTTATACACTCATATGGGCCTAATAATTCAATAGAACACTAATCAAAAGTAAAATTTGAATTTAAACTTATATAATATAGAAACCATGCAGAAGAATAATAGTATTATGCTAACTTTAATTGTTATTATTACTGAGGTATGTTATTATAGCCTTCTTGTAACTATATTGCGTGCAGTTGAACACATCTACAATTTCTTGGAAAGTATTGCCAACTGCATGCAATCTAGGTGTATAAGTGAGTATCTAAATGACTCAGTCTTGATATTATTGTTGCAATTGAAGCAAGAATTTCCTACCCAGTAGTTCTAGTATGTTGAAGGTGATTAGACTCAATAAATCAGGGCCGTCTATAATTATGTGGATTATGAGTAAAATTACTTTGCTTTTGCCAGGCCACGAGTCAGACCAGATCTTCTCGTTTGACGGAGCTACCACCGCTGCAGTGATCCCAGAGACGGTGCTGAACCATTCGCTGTCCAGCACCTTCTCCGTGTCAACGTGGATGAAGCACGCCGAGCACCCTGACATGGACAGACACCGCAAGGAGCATGTCATCTGTCTGGCCGATGATCACAGTTAGTGTTGTCACCTCACTCTATCTAAACTCACTATACTTAACCTGACCTAATCTTGTGTCAACCTAACCTTATATTCCTTTAACCTTATATTCACCTACTCTACTGCAACTCATTCCCTTCAATATCCCCTCGCAAAGACTCAGAAATAATGAACTGCTCTTCCTCAACCATCATTCGACAAATTATGGATATTATTCACCATTGTCTAGCCAGGCTATATTTGAAAATTATGCGATGCGGGTCAGAACAATTTACGGAATGCCGTAATTACACAGCTCTCAACTGTCAAAGCGACAGATCCCATACAACTGACCCCCTCTCCTGAGGAAGATTATAGCGTAGTGTGTCAGCACAACGTATAATACTTATATAATAATATCATAATATAGCGTAATGAGTCTAAGGCTTAGAGTTGACGATGTGTGAATGCGGTGCAGTGCAGACCGCCGAACGTGTGTTCAAAGAATGCCGGCTGCATTCATTCCCTGTCGGAATTGATGAGTTCCACAGGGAACGCCTGGGGCCTGGCTGACCCCCTGCCCCCCCCCCCCCCCCCCTTCCGAAGTAAAAGCTAAAACTAGTAATTTGTAAAATCATTCATAAATAAATTATTGTTTTACTGCTTGGCAGGTGGATCGATTTGTGTCATCATTCTACAACAATGCCATACAAGTCCATTCTTCATTATTAACAAGTAAAAAGTGCCCAACTAACCGTTGAATCTTTTTGCAGAGATGAACCGACACCACTATGCCCTTTTCGTGAGGAACTGCCGCCTGATTCTGCTGCTGCGTAGAGACTTCACCGAGGGAGATGTCAACATTTTCCGTCCAGCGGAATGGAGGTGGAAGATCCCACAGGTCGGTGACAACCCAAATTATTCATGTATTAGTGTCAAATGTGGGTTACGGCAAGGATCCGTACTGAGACGATGTTAAAAATAATAATATCATTAAAGTACTGTAAATATATATGTAAATAACTTTTTTTATAAAATCATTTGTGTCAGAAAATTATATTTAATATTTTTTATTGCACAGGCAACAAATTATTATAAGCAATAATTAGTTGCCTGAAATATCCATACAAATTGAAAATATATGTAGTAAAAATAAATGCCGCCGACGGGAATTGAACCCACACCTTCTGATGTCCGGTCAGGTGCTCGGAGACCACTGAGCTACGTCGGCTTATTCCCAACGTGCAAAAAAATTCAATTTGTACTAGTACTTCAATCGACAATTACTGCTTATTATATTTTTTCACCTGTAAACAACCAACTTTATATTTGTAGGAAAGGCTTTGTTAGTGCCAAATTTCCCACCAGATGGCGTTGAGACACATTATATCTACATTTGTTGGTGAAATATTTTGACTTGTCAAATATTATTATTTTTTTAATAATAAACTAATGTTTATAAGACAAGGTTTTTCAATTTGTATGAATATTTCAGGATTAAAATAATTTCTTATCGTTTGTGCTATGCATACAAACATTGTGTTATAAAAATTAGTTTATCATAAAAAAATATCAATATTATGTTTAAATACAACTAGAAACCAACTAATTTAACACTTATTTTCGAAGCGACATTCCCAAATAATATTGAAATAACCGTGGGTGTGGGTTATTTTCAAATTTGGGTGTACACCAAGGATCAGTTTGGGGTCCATCTCAAAAAGTAAACTGTCAAATAAGCATTGTCTCCTCGTGTGCAGGTGTGCGACAACGAGTGGCACCACTATTCGGTGAATGTGCGCTTCCCCAACGTGGACCTGTTTGTTGACGGCAAGCAGCACAACGCCGAGCCCAAGAACCCTGAAGTCATCGATGACTGGCCGCTGCACCTGACCAAGGGGATCACCACAACACTCACAGTGGGCGCTTGCTGGCAAGGTCAGGATACTACTTTGATGATTTTATTTTATATTTACTCGAAAAATTGCCAAAGTTGCCTCTAAAATCATGAACAATAAAATTCTTTAACCCGTCATATCCCGGGACCGCATATGTGAGTGCGGGGCACATTATCTACGAATTTAAAAAAAAAAAAAATTATGTGCGATTTTGACCCTTATGTATAAGGAATTTGTATGAAGAACAAGGTCACAATCGCTTGGGCTATTCTCATTCTTTACGCAGCAAATACCGGAATGACTTATAGCTTTTCAGATTTTTTACAAAGAATTTTTCTGTGGAATGCCAACAAAATATTTGCCGCGTTTTTAGTGTCAAAGCGTCTTCTTTCATTATTTTTGATATAAATTGATTGTGGAAATAATAGATTTGAGGTATCATCAGAAAGATAGTTTTATCTACATTATTTTGATGTAATTTTTATAATATTTCACCCAAGAAAAGTGATGAAAATTAACTTCGTAAGAATGTCAAAATTTTTACGTCATAATGAATAATTATATTTTTAGCATTATTTATTTACAGTTACATTTCTTGTACAAAATAATATTATTAGTAACAACAGTTGTATAAACTACCGAAATCTGGAAGAATTGTTATCATATACTTATACAATGCGACACAAAAAAAATTTAAGCGTACACTTGACGTTTGATTTTGGAATTTGAGCCTTTGGAAATTGAGCTTGGAATTTCCTGGGACACCACAGGTTAAATATTATAAAATAAGGTCGCTGTCCGCTTCTGTCTGTTTGTGCGCTTAGTTCTTCTAAACTACGCAACGGGTTTTAGTATCGTTTAGAGAATTTTTTCCCGATGGTTTATATATACACGGTGTCCGGAAACTCGTAGTACAAGCGGGAAACTGGAGAATCTACACCACATGGGGAACCCAAATAAACATAAAGTTTTTTGATTTGAGCATTTTCACAAAAAAAAAAAAAAAACCAAAAAAAAATATTTTTCGGCTATTTTAGGGTTAAAGTTTTTTCTGGTGTTTAGGGTTGAACAACAGATGTTTTAACCCTGCAGAGCAGAAATATTTTATGATTACACCGGATTAAATGAAAGGTGATTTCAAAATAATGCTTCAAATCCGAGTTTCTTCATTTGTTTTACTTTCAAATAGTTTTAATTAGTTGGGTACTTTGATCTTCAGTAATAATTTATAAGAATTTGATTAAAAAAAAAAAAAAAATTAAAAAAAAAAAATCAACTTCTAACTCGATTTACTCGATAACGAAAGCTCAAATCAAAATAAAATATACTACAAAATCGACTCCAAATGTGATGTAGATTCACCAGTTTCCCGCTTGTACTACGAGTTTCCGGACACCCTGTATAATACATGCATATTATATTTATAGAAAGTAGAGAAATGTCGATGTTTGTAATCAAGTTGTAAAAAAATTATTTTCGAGCGCTTACCTTGCTAACGCTGCCTAAACTTTATGCGATACATTAAAATAATGTACTACGGAATTGTATATCTTTAAAAGACCTACAGAAAAGTCCAGTGGCGGCCGGTGGTCAAAATATGTGGGGGTTCACGGGATTACAACATTAAGTCATAAAATTAATTAAATAAAGGTAGATACCTATTTATAAAGAAGTTCTATTCTCTGCTCCTTTTGTTTAGCGAAGACCTCTATCAATGCTGATAGTGCGTTCAGTCTGTCCTGGCTCAACGTGTTTAGAAAAGATTTTATTCTTTTTAACATTGAGAAACATCTTTAGCTTTCAACTGAGTTCATTCCAAAGGTCATGAATGGTGCACAAAAGTTTTAGTAATTTCACAGTCTCGGGAAAGTCTTCTAATAAACAAGTACTATAAAAAAATTGTAAAATTGATAAAGCGCCATTAGCTTTTGAAAAATCGTCGCGGGCGTAAATTGCACGGAGTTCAGTTTTACTGAACTTTATTTAGGAAGTCATACGTTTTAAGCGTCACATTGAAATCATGTTCTGGGAAATTTGACCTGTATCGATTTTTATTAAATAGCTCATTATGGTGTTTAACTTAGGCACGGTAGCCTGAATCCAATTGCATTCTGATGTCAACTTTTCCTAAAACCTTTAAGCTCAAAACTTTTTGTAAATGTAAATGACAAGAATTATGTTTTTTGATTTTTTCAGAAAGGTGAGTTACATCAGTAACACCGCTGATTGTCCAAACCGAATCAACATCGTAAATTCAACACGTAAAACAAAATAAACTATTCAATTGATCACATGCACAGAGCTACGAAGCTTTGTTATACATTGTTTTGTTAAATGATCGAGTAAACTTCTTCGATCCAGATTTTCACTCTTGTTTTATTATCAGTTCTGGTTTTAGGTGGACCGGCATTTTTTATTATCACTTTGTTTTCAAAACTCGACCTATTGTTCTTAATGTATTCCACATTCAAACTCATTCTTAATTTATACTTTGAACAAACACAAAAGTAATCATAAATTAGTATAACCTGCAATTGATATACCTTATTAATAATTGATATACAAGATCGATATAACCTGCAATTAAACTTAAAAACTTTCGCAGAGTAAGAATTTTTTTTAATTCAACAGACCGTGCCCGGCAACGGCGAGTACTGACTAAACTGATAATAAGTAATCTGACCATCACTCATCTCTTAATGACAAGTTTTACCTTAAATGCTTGTATCGAAGAAGCGAAACATTCGCTGAAAATAGCAGATGGTAAATTGAAACCACGATATCGACAATAACATTAAACATACGCGTTTTAGTTTAACTTTCTACTGAATAAACCGTTCCTTCTGATGTGGTGGTAAAACCCCGAACGCCGTCCATGATATGGCATTATTTGCAAAGAATAGTATGAACTGGTATGTACCCACGCTTTCGACTGTTCCACAAAATATGCTACAAAGCAGTTAAATTTTGGATCGAAATCGAAAACGAACTGCTACGAACATAGGCACAAGTCAAAGTCGGTCTGCAAGTTAAGTGCGCTTAATAAGTAGGTACCTTTTGAATGAGATATTATAACCGAACCGAGTTTCGTATTGTGATTAGTCATGTCGGAAATCTTGTTGGTTGTTTGGCGCTCGGGAGCACATATTAGCTGGCCGCCACTGGAAAAGTCCCCGATGGTATATGTCTATCTCCTAAGGATAACCCCTAGCAACGCTGGGTACATGTCCGCTAGTAATGTATAAAAATTCAGCCTGCGTAAGTTTGCGCTCGCAACACTCCAAACGCAGTCGACCGACATTTCAAAGTGTGTTCTAATTAGTGCCAGGAGTGCTTAGAGAGTGGTTTGAATGGTAGAAGAAGTCGGGGGCGCCCGAGGAATATTTAACTTAATATCTTTGCACAGGAATGAGCTGCACAGTCGAATTAGTGTGGATGTAATGTAGTTTTTCAATACTAACATTGTGGTGTACAATAGTGAATTTTTATAATACAGGGTGTCCGGAAACTCGTAGTACAAGCGAGAAACTGGTGAATCTACATCACATTTGGAGTCGATTTTGTAGTATATTTTTTTTTTATTTGAGCTTTCGTTATCGAGTAAATCGAGTTTGAAGTTGATTTTTTTTTTTTTTTTTTTTTAATCAAATTCTTATAAATTATTACTGAAGATCAAAGTACCCAACTAATTAAAACTATTTGAAAGTAAAAGAAATGAAGAAACTCGGATTTGAAGCATTATTTTGAAATCACCCTTCATTTAACCCGGTGTAATCATAAAATATTTCTGCTCTGCAGGGTTAAAACATCTGTTATTCAACCCTAAACACCAGAAAAAACTTTAACCCTAAAATAGCCGAAAAATATTTTTTTTTGGTTTTTTTTTTTTTTTTTTTGAAAATGCTCAAATCAAAAAACTTTATGTTTTTTCGGGTTCCCCATGTGGTGTAGATTCTCCAGTTTCCCGCTTGTACTACGAGTTTCCGGACACCGTGTATAATATTGATTACATTTTATGCTTTTGACTGCCCAACTTGGAAGGATTCCCGTTTTAGGACAGTCAATTTTACAGGTTTCAAGTTATCCTAGACGAATACAAGATTTAAGACTAGATAAAATAAGTATATTAAAACGAAGATACATAAAAGATAAATAAAAAGATACATAAAAATACATATAGGCGTTCATGATAAATAATTATCAAATTACATTTTTTATTAACATTTCGGAATCAGTCCTGCCTAGATCCAACAACCATTTTGTCACTCTTGGACCGAAGGATGACAATTCACACAGTTTCAGCTGATAGGGGATTTTATTATATATTTTAGGACTGAGATATGAGAATATTTTTTGATAAGCCGCTCTGTTGCTTGTTGGAACGGAAAGGTCATTACTTCCCTTACTTCTGGTTTGATGTTTGTGTTCGGCTGTTTTCATTTTGTTTTTCTTTTTATGAACATGGATTATAATTTTTTTTATATAACACTGTCTATATCTTATCTTATTTTGATTTTTTTTTTTTAATTATTCAGTTCGGTTGGGTATTTTGGCCTCAAATCCAAAATTAAGTTTTGTATGGAAAAGGCTGCGCAGGCGTTCCTCTTAAAAAAATTTCTCAATAACATACCAAATGTTGTATCTCCGGGGTTTCTCACAAATTCTAAGTCCGGTGTAAACAAAACGCTTGGGTTATGTGATATATTTACAATGGGTTCTGATATCTTAATTAGCAGGCGGTTGGAATAATCTGGACCCCGACCTTGAGATTGCACATTATTTATTGTCCACTCGGTCTCTACCATACTCGACAGCTAAGTTACGTTGGAAGAAGCCTGGTTTTGCAGTTGATGGTTTTAATCAGTTTACTTGTATTGAACTTATTCATGTGTTTATCTTCAACTAATCATGCATTTATATACTTCTACAGGATCGGAAGGCAAGATGAAGCACTACATGAAGGGCTCTCTGGCCGGATTAAACGTCCTTCTGAACGCAGTCGAAGGACACCAGCAGCTGAAGTGCCTGGCCCAGTGCAGAGAAGGACTGAGCCTGGCTCCCGACCTATGTTAGTTGCATCATTCTTTTATAACTCTCACTGTTTAGAAGTTAGTTTATGTTCTTCTTTTGGTCGAAACGAGAATGCTTCTGAAGAAAACATCACCAGTTGATGCATGAAACTGACGTCAGAATAAATAGACCTCAATCAAAATTTGCGTACCATATCGACGACCTGGAAGGAACCACGTGACAACCTATTTTGGCACCAGCGGGGGGTTTACACATTGAATAAAATATGTCGTCATTAGTATTTTGACTCCCGGTTGCACACATCGGAACATTTTGCTGAATATCTCCGCAATTATGGTTTCCTTTGCATTCAAACTATGAATAAATATATAAATGGTAAATAGACTAATCAATTTAAGCTTATTCAGTTTAATATGAACGGTTGAACAGTCAACAAGAGATGGCTGTTCGTAAGCAGATTTCATTATCGAAGACTAAAATACTTTTAAACTGTAATCAGAGGTGCCTGCAGACTGTCAGATACATTTATTTGCTAATCACTGAGAGGTAGGCACCCACGACCACCCCACTGCCCCGCTCATGTCAGTTTATATCTGTTATTTCTTTAATCTGTGATTAAAACATTAGCTTACATAGTCTAATCAAATATTGTTTTCTTCCAGACCTCAACTCCGTGGTAGTGGAGGGAGACAGTGTCAAGGATTTGGAGACACTCCTCAGGAAGGTGACCTATACCAATTCAAGACTTTTCCCCACACCTGGTAGGAGGAACGTACACATCGCCACTTCTGTCAGGTAAGAAATATCATCATTTAGCTTATATTTCCTGGTGGCATCCTGAGGGAGTATTTTTGTCAAATCAGGTTGGGGACCCATTGCCTCCAAGCGGTCCTGTTCTGCGCTACTTCAGTGGCCTCCGTCCATAGCAGATCCAGCATCTCGCTCAGCCTCTGGAGTTGTTTCTCCCAAATATGTCTGGAGTGGCTCATTGAACATCTTCCTTCTGGCATTCTTAAATGACCAAGTCACTTCGATTTTGGCTCCTCTGAGAATAGTCTTCTTTGGTTGTTTACTCATTTCTGAGGATTGTGACACCCACCCCAATCTCCCTACTACTTCTACTTCCACTCCTCACGGTCCTGTGCTGCATGAAGAGCTGGGGACACTGTCGCATCCGTGATATTATTCTGTTTCTCCTGCCTTCCATTTTGCCAATCACCATCTGTTTCTCCTCGTGGGAGTTCCCAGTTTGGCGAGCAATGTAGCTTAGGATATGCTGTGGGGGCAGATATTTGGTAGCAGGGTTTATTTTTTATTGTTTTCCGAGTTACCTAATAATTGTATGATGCATTTCCAGTTGTGAGAATGGCTCCACAGTGAAGGTGCGCCCCTCCGAGTCCTACATCATGGTGCTGCAGCCGCAGACTCCCACCATCCTCATCTCCGGCTCCTCCAACACGCCCTGCGACTACGCACAGTTCAGGGCTAGCGTCGGGGTCTTCAGCAACGTCACCGTGCAGGTGCTTAGCTCAGACCACTCCAGGCCCAGAGGTTAGTTGCTCACGTATTCTGTGTATTAAGTGTCCATGTTCTTGGATAATTTCTGTTTTGTCCGTTTCCTTCTTCATCTCCTTCGCCATCTATTTCATTATCTCCTTCTTCGTCTACTTGATCATCTCATTCTCCATCTATTTCTCCATCTATTTCTTAATCTATTTCATCATCTGCTTCTAAATCTACTTCTTCATCTCCTTCTCCAACTACTTCTTCATCTATTTCACCATCTCCTTCTCCATCTACTCCTTCATCTATTTCATCATCTGCCTCTTCATCTATTTCATCATCTCCTTCTCCATCTACTTCATCATCTCCTTCTCCATCTACCTCATCATCTTTGTCTTTAGCTTCCTCTGTCTTGTAATATCGTTGGACCACCAAGTTCCACAACAGTTGAAAGCCTTTACCACAAAGATCACCGCCATCAGAAACATGTTGCGCTTTCCTTACCATTAAATCAAACTAATTAACCATATTTTTTCAGACAAAGCAGCCCAGAAGCTGGACTCCTGCGTTGTGTCTGTCTACCCGGCCCTAAACCCTGACCACGAGGCCCTCAGCATCAAGGATGTGGTGGACCTGCCCCTGACTCATGATATCCGTGCTACAGTGTCCCGTGACGGTGTTATCCTGGGAGGCGCAGACTCCGTGGAGAGCTACCAGGAGGTAAATACTTGTTGCTCAATACCCAAATATCTCCAAACAGTTGATCCCTACAAGTGTGTTTACTAATCTGAATGAAACTGACTGCAATTTATAAAAAAAATTACAAGTAGATAAATGTATACAAGGCATACAAAACGATTTGTACATGAAAATTTATTCAAGACATTTCATATGAGACATTACAAGATGATTTATAATACAATTTATACAAGACACTTATTTATCCAAGACATTTCTTCGAGGCAATTTAGAGAAGACGATACAAGATGATTTATAATACAATTTATACAAGACACTTATTTATTCAAGACAATTTAAAAAAGATGATTTGAACTTCATACAATACAATTTATACAAGACAATTCAACAAGAAAATTTATACAAGAAGATTATTTACAAGAAACATTTCATACAAAACAAGAATTAAATACCGTGTTTTTAATATTGATTTGTTGCCTCCTTGACCCAGGTCCTGCGTCAGATCCAGTACACCAACAAGAAGCCGGCCTACTACCTGAACCGAGTCTTCAAGCTCACCTGCTCCGAGTTGAATGGGAGATTCACTAGCAATGAATATGTTCAGACTGTGAGTACCAATTATTATTTGACATTAGCCAAGTTTTTGGGGTGGCGGATTAGTGCCAGATTTTTTGTATTCTGTTCACGGAACCGTTTCTTTGGCTATTGGTATATTGTGACTAATGATGATATTGTTTCTCCAGCTGACAGTGATCCACCCGCACCTGAAGAACTCGGAGCCGCAGAAGGCCAAGGAGACTCACCTCCACCACAGCGCCGAGATCCACACCGGCATGGCCGACAAGATGGACACCCTCGACAGGATTGCCAGCTCCGTGAGTATACACCTTCACGTATCTATTTATATAAAGAAGAGTTACATTTAGCAGAAGTCGATGACGCCCCTTTGGAAGACATGGCACAATCAAGCGAATCAGATACTTAAGTCGGGCCATGTCAAGAGTAGGAATTATAGAAGAGTATGTATGAATGTGAATGATGCAAGGAGTGTGTGCCAAGACCGAGTTACATTTATTGTAGGTTTTGGGGTATTATGCCTTATTGAACTACCTGGACAGTTTTGGACAGCATTGTCTGTAGATGCGATTCTGTGTAGTTCACGAATTTCAAAACTGTGATAATATTGTTTTGTGCATTATTTTTCATAGTTTTTCGCATTATTTTTGTCACAAAAGAAAAAAACCAAAAAAACTTTGAAGAATCCCAATGTAAGATATTATGATAGATTTATTTCTTCTTTTGACCACCTTCAGAGATTTAAATATGGCAATGCGTAGCAAGGATGACCAAGTGATCTTGTTAGTCAGGTGAATAGCAAAATATGCATATGCAACGAATAAATAAAAGTTTTTTTTCTCATAAAACAGGAGTCGCACCCACATTCGGCCGAGAGCTACGCAAAGTCTGCTAATAAGCACAACCTCCCGCTGCGTCAGTACGCCGCGCACGCGCAGCTCAACGCGCACAGCGTGGAGATGTTGTCGCCGCGCGTCATGGAGACCAACCAGGGAAAGCAGAACAGTAAGCAATTTCAATTTTCAATTTCTTAGAATACATAACAAAGAAAATTGCTAAAAAAGTTGGATTCCTAAAAAGGATCAGAAATAACTTGGATCTAAAGACAACGCGCCTTGTTTACAATTCTATTGTTACTTCGCATTTAAATTATTGTTCTAGTGTTTTATTCTTATGTAACGAAGCCCAAAATAATAAACTCCAGGTTATACAAAATAGGGGGATGAGGATGATTTTAAAATGCAACATTTTTACTAGAGTTAAAATTATGTTACAAAATTTAAATATGATGACAACCAAACAACATATAATATATAATACGTTAACAATGATGTATAAGCTTCAAAATAATATGCTCCCAAATTATCTGCAAAGAAATATTATGTACCATGAAAATGTTCACAATTATCCTACGAGAAGACGCAGAGATTTTAGGCTTCCCAAAACTAAACTTTCATGCACACAAAACAGCGCGTTTTATAAAGGGCTAAAACTTTATAATAACCTACCAAATGTCATAAAGGAAGCCACAAGCCTTAGCACTTTTCGTAGGACATGTGCTTTTTATGTAAAAAATAATTTTTGATTGTTGAACATACTCACCAATATTATTTTAGTCACCTAGATATCTTATATAATATAATTTTGTGTATTTATCTTTTTTTCTTAAAATGTAATTGTTATTTTTTGTATTTTTTATATTTTCCTACTAGATGTATGAAAAAATTTGCATACATCTAAATAAAGATTCAAAAACAAAACAAAATAAGTTCATCATAACAACCAGGCTGAGAGCTATGCAAAGGACACCAACAAATGTTTGATTTGGGTGGCGGGTATGGGTAGTGCAACCCCGGGGATCATTCAATGGGTAACCAAACCTCTGGCGTAGGTTATCCCAAGTGGTTTGCTACGCTTGGTGACTTATGAAGGGTGGTGATGAGAGTGGTGTTGTCCAGTTCTTTGTGATGGATGTGTCTGCGCACCGGCTGCAAGGCAGATAGAGAGAATCAACTTGAGGGAGACCTTTTGCCTCTCCAGCCAAACTCTCTTTCCTTCACTGCAGTGAGGAAGGGTTGATTCATATGTCAATTGTGAACATACTGATCCTCAGATCATTTCTTTCCCAGAACTCCTTTACTCTAAACGACCCTCCGAATATCATCACCAAAATGTGACATGCCATTGTCCTCAGGGTTGCTATTACTTTAGCTTAGTGCGTAGCATTCTCGAGAGTGGATCTCAGGTATGGGGGCCAGAGGACACTGTCTAAGTACTAATGGTCGAGAAAATACAATTTTTTTTTTTACGATACCTCTATATGAGAGAGTTTGGTTTTTACCCATGGCTGTTTCCAACAGCATTTATCTCGGGAATGCTGAGTATCTGCAGCCTTAGTTCCAGACAGGACGTCGCATTATTGTTGATGGCTTACAAGCTTCTGAATGGTTTACTATCAATTCCAGACATTCTGTCAAAAATAGGACTTTATGTCCCGGATAATTTCACGAGAGGCCGCCAACACAGGCTTTTAATTCTTCCCAGGTCCAGAATGCCCCTGGGTAGACTCACTAGGTTAATTAACTCCCTTCCAGCTAACTTGGATATTTTCCATATGTCCTACAACGACTTTAAGTGCGAAATATTGTATTTGTTTTAACTGTATACTTATGTATAAAATTTTCTTCCATAATTTGTTTACCGCTTTTGCAATGTATTGGTTTTTGTACTGTTTTTGCAAATAAATAAATAATATTATGTTTGAACTGACTGTTGTTTCTCTCTTTCAGATCATGTGGCGCTGCTAATCGGAGTGATCGGAGTGGGCTTCCTGCTGCTGGGCGCCGGAGTGGGGCTGGTGAGGATCCGCCGCTCGCGCTGCCCGCCCCCCGGCATGGCTCCCGTGCCTCCCGCCTCCGCCGACCACGAGATGACCTGGGACGATTCGGCCCTCACCATCACTGTGAACCCTATGGAGACTGTGAGTCACCTTCATTTCTACCTACATTCCTACCCAATCCTCATACCTTTCCTTAAAAAACACCATCCCAAAAGACGATATAGGCCTATTTTCTTTACAGCAAATAATAATTTAATTTTAGAGAGTGTACTTTTTTATGCCTGTAAATTAGAAATGTCAAAAATTGTGATGTTATTTTTTATACATATCCACATTTTTACATAAATAACTTTAAGTTGAAATATTTTTTTTTTCAATCATTTGATCCAATACAGAAATAAATTTTAAATTTTTTGAATAATATTAAATTTAGTATCTATGCAGATTTCCAATTTTTGATACAAAATTGCCTCTGAGGTGGGGGCCAATTTAATAGGTTTTCGCAATAACTTGCTTAATTTTTGAAAAATAATGTTTTTTTGTAAATTGTACGGTCTTCCCAGATAATGTGTTTATATATTTACAAAAATAGTATGTAATCTACTATAAGTATATTCCTCAGAATGGCTACTTATATATTTAGCAACGGCGGCTCACAAGAGGTTAATAAGTCTGGGATCAATGGGTTAATGAAATTCACCGAGTTGTCTTTGGGTATTCATAACTTCTGCTTACATTACAGTCTTCTTCTTTCGTATTCAGGCTGTCTCTTGGTGGGGTCCTGTATGAGATGGGCATTTCCCACGATGGTCGTTTGCCATTCATGTTAAGCAGATAGTAAATTAAGTGGGCCTCCAATTATAAACTATGCCGCTATTTAAGGGGCCGAAGGCCAATAGGTCTCCCGGCCAAGGGGAATCGATAAATATCGGGGAACAATACATTATAGTGACAAAATTATTTGCTTTTTATTAATAATGTTTTATGTTCTTTCTCATTTAGAACGAGGAGGAAGGGGGAGAGATAGACAGCTCAGAGGGAGACAGCTGCTCCGACTCGGACTCTGACTGTCAGCACGACTCTTCAGATGACGAAGATCATGACGGTTCGTCTCCTTAATATCATGTTATTTACTGTCCTTAAATCAGCCATAAATTTTTTAATTTCTCGGCCTGTAAGCATTTGATCAATTTCTAGTTTTATTTGATCAAATGTCACAACACAAAGGTCATCAATTACCTCAAAAAGGTTGGAATTTTTCAACCTTTTACATTTGACTGTTTGATCAAATCGACAATCGATTTTGAATTTTTTTTTTACATCTGAGCCGTTCCGGTTAAACGCTGTTTCTCGGCCCATTTCAGATTTTGATAAAATTTTTATTAGGCGTCAAGCTTAACAACATAACAGTAACGCTAGGTAGTTGATTGAATTTTGACTAAAACCTTAAATGGGCTGAAAATCGCAGATTAACGATAAAAGTTCAAATTTAAAAAATTCAGTTACCGTCAATCAAATGTGAAAAAACATAACGTTACACGTCGATTTTTAAAGAAGTCTGTTAACATTCGTAATATTTTGAAATGAAATTCTTTCAATTTAGATTACATCTAAAAGTTTGTAAGAATAAGGCCGTTCTTCCACAGGAATACGCAAGTATCTGATACTGATGTTGTGTATTCACGTCGCAAACATCTTGTTGTGTTAATCGCTATGCAAATCACGAGGCCCGTGTTGCCACCACCACTCGAAACTTGCGATGAGTCATTCATAGATGAGTCGTTCATAAATGAGTCGTTCATAGACGAGCCGGACTATTGAGCTAGCCCTTTTTAATGAGCCGTATTCATATGACTCTCGGTAAACTGTACCACGGCTTAGTTGAAATCTTACTATAGTTTATCAGGAGAAAATGGTATGAGGCGGCATACCGGTACCAACCGGTACCATAGGATCATTCACACGCCTACACTGGGTAGTCGTATCGTGCGAGCGCAGTATTCTATTCTCATATGCTCTGAGCTCACGGCCTCGTCCATTCTTTAAGCCGTACGAAAATATTGAACTGGTACCCATGGCTCTTAATAAAATGATTCATGTCCCATCGCTACTCTAATCGTCAAAACTAGCTTTCATATCCTCATTTACAACTATTGTAGTAGTCATTTTATGTCGACTGCTTAGTTCCTAGCATTGATATAAAGCACACGCATTCTCACAAAATGTCTCAACACAAGTGACTCGTCAATCATTTTGCTAGATCATATTTATAAATCGCTCTGCCATGTTAAAAGTCTCGACGACGAGAGTGGTAACAACTGCGACCGGCTGTTTGTGAGACTGGTGTCACCGACGAGTTTACAAAAGTCGGCAACACGTGCCTGTGTACTAATCTTCCCACAGATGTATGTCTTTAGTCTTCAAGATACTTAAATCGTCGAATATCTGATACTTGCGTATGCGCGCATCCCTGTGGAAAAAGGGTCTAATTATTTAAATCATTCAATGATAAAATATAAAATTTTAATAATAATATATAATATGTTTTGTTTTTTTTTCAGTTATAATAAAGAATCGTAATAAGTACAAGAACGTCAACCAGCTGGAGTGGGACAACTCTACAATGTAGACAGCTAGTTGTAGCGCTCATTTCTTCGTAGCATAGGCGGTCCTAGGGTCCGAAGACAAGTGGGGAGAGGAGGGGCGCTGGACGGAGTTGATTGTTGTGAATGTTGTGTACTTAAAACTAAAAATATATTATATGTAAAAATAATATTTGATGGGGATTTTGGGGGTGTCCTAGTGTCATATTATTGTAAGTATTCTTACTGTTACATTTGGGATTGTAATGTAACGTAACGAGGTTTTAAAACGCCGAATGTAATGTAACATGATTTTTCTAAAGTTAAAAATCTCGTTGGAAGTGCTTTCTGTAATAACGCATGTAGTGTTGCATTGCTTTTCATGATGAAATATGAAGTGTTACATTGCTTTTTGTAATGAAACCTGAGGTGTTACATTGTATTTTGTGATGAAACATGAATTATTACATTGCTTTCTGTAATGAAACACGAACTGTTACATTTTCTGTATTAAAGCGTAGTGTGATGCTCTACTTTCTCTAATAAAACTAGTTACAGCTGTTGTTTCTGCATGGAGTGTTACATTACTGTCTCTAATAAAGGATAAGTGTTACATTGCTTTCTGTATTGCACATGAAGTGTTACAATTCTTTCATAATAATATGACACCGGACCTTTACAGCTCACCCAGGCTTGGTTTTGTCGGGAAATGTGTTTTTTTTCTTCTGATTTACACGCACGTAATTTCATGCAACATTACATAATCATTGTGACATTTCCCGTCGAACACTGCGAAACATTCTCGAACATGGGAGGACGATTGTAGCGTCAAAGATGACGTGAAAAAATTAAGGGAAACTTTATTCTGATAATAATTATATTGTTCTTTAATTTGAATTGTTGATATTATATAATTCTTTAAAATTTGCGTGTGCCATATTATAAAATTTTGTCCATTACGAAGGATTCTTATTTTTGCCGGAATCAAGTTTTATGTGACATTGTTGATTATTATGCATTTTTACTTGTTTCGAATGTAACATTTTTTCATATTGTAATTTTTTTTTTAATGTTACATTTAATTTAAATGTTAATTACAATCTTTTTTAAAATATTTACAAAAAACTTTTGTACAGAAATGTATTCAAAACTACTTATGCTTTTATTATTATATACTTAACACATTCCAGTGTATAATCACCCTGTCGAAATTATAATATGCAGCTTTGGGGGCCCTCATCCGCCAGTGGATGGAAAAGGGCTAATGATGATTATGATAGAAGTATGAAGAAATAAATTTTTATCTATTGATTGTTATAATATCTAAATGTGTGCAATAAAAATAAAAATTTACGCGTTTTTTTTTTCTTTCTTCGTTTTTTACATTTAAAAAATTATGGTTTTCCTTAATTTTTTCACAATGTTTTTTCGCCGTGTGCGTTTAATATTGGTGTTAGAGTGAAACACAAGATTGTCTTATAAACACCGTCACACTTGCACACTAAAAGTAATTAATAAATAATAATATTAATAATGATAAAATAAATATATTATATATTACGCAAGTAAAACCTCTCACCTTAGCAGCTTTTTTTACAATTGAACAACCAACTCTAAATCTCTAGATGACTTGTTGTAATTTTCATTATTGATATGTATAACATTACCTACTTACTTATATTTCTATTTTACATAGTATGTATCTATCTCTAAAAACAAGTTACATAAACATAAATGTATATTTACTTTGCAAATGAATTGATTCACGTATAAAACCCTGAAGAATATCAATAGCTAAAAAAAAAAAAAAAATTACGCTCGTGCGTACATAAAATCACTATGGCACTCAATGGGTTGAAAAATTTTTTTTTGTAATTTTTTTTTTGCATTTTTTAATTTTCTGTACTTAGTATGCAGTAAGTATAAACTATTTTTGTTCATAAATATACTGAAAATGAATAACAACAGAGCTTTTAAATTTAATCCACCCTAAATGTAAAAAAAAAAACAATACTAAATGAAACTTGACACTTGACAATTTAAATTTCATATCAACATTTTATCAAAATGGTGTATAGTTATTGTATGTGTAAGGTTTGGCTAATTTTCTACTAAATGTACTTAAAGCATATTCTGTATGTATACGTTCCACCAACCGCTGTACGGGAATTGTTTAATTTTGCATGATGCCCTTTCCATTAATACCTTAAATATATGTTTGGAGTTATCTCTTGTAAAAGATAACTCTTTGAATTGTAACTTAACCTAACAGAATTTAATCCTTTAGCTGCTATGTCACATATATGAGTGTGACATTTATGCATGTCCGGAATATCGATGTATACATCTGTGCATATACGTAACTTTTATAAAGTTACAGATAAATAATAGCTCGGCGGTTTTGGATAAAGTTTGTCGTTATTTAAATTTTTGTTCGATTTAACTGCGGTTTTTTCTGTGGCGTTACGCAATCTTGCGTAAATCTCCTTCGATGATAAAATAACTGTAAGTATTTTCTGCTATCGTAACTTGACGTAAGAGTTCTCATAATGTATCTCGAAAAAACTTTCTTTAAAATGCTGCGTTACGTCGTAATCAATCGTTACAAATTGCTATTATAAACTCCAATTACGCATATATTTAAAATCAAATTTGCGTGCGCACAAATTAGTTTTGCGCAATGCGATGTTTCTAAAACCTAAAACGCTGTATTAGTGAACACTGTTTGGACGTATCTGTATTTTGAGTTTTATAAGTTATCGCACGGTTTTACGCGCCGATAGGATATGTAAAAAAATAAATCATTTATTATGTAAAAAATATGACATATCTTTATGGAATTATCAATTTTCTGATCGGGAAAACGCGGCGAAAGCTTTTTTGAAACAAAAATGTTCCACATGCAAATTAATAAAAATAATAATAAATATTTTGACAGCTTTTTTTTGAGATTATTTTTGGTAGCTTATTAATTTTTTTTATATCCTATCTGTTTGCGGTAAACTCTACGATATATTGTATATCTTCTAAATATTAAATTAAAAGTTTAAACAAATTGGATGACGTATGCATGAGAACTTAAGTATATAAAAAATGAATGAAGCAATTTTATTAACAAAAAACCACATAATCATCTATGTTTATAATATATAGAAAATGTAACACTATTATGTAATGTCATTCATTGAATAAAGTAAACATAGCAGTAGGTATGTTGTACGTTGATGTATATTTATATAAAATATGTATTACATTTTCTTATAAGTTTATTGGAAAATAAACTATCAAATATCTTTAGTAATGTGAATTTTATTTTGTGATGCAATGATTTTTGATGTTGTATTGAAGTTTTTAATTAATAACTATCTAAATAACTGGGTTACATTGTCGAAGATGGTAAAGTTCAGCCAGTTTTTAAATAAGTTCTCTTAATTTACAAGTAACCTAACTTAAGTTACATATATTTACATGTAACCTAACTTAAGTTACCTGAATTAACAAGTAACCTAACTTAAGTTACATATATTTACAGGTAACCTAACTTAAGTTACATATATTTACAGATAACCTAACTTAAGTTACCTGAATATACAAGTAACCTAACTTAAGTTACATATATTTACAGGTAACCTAACTTAAGTTACCTGAATATACAAGTAACCTAACTTAAGTTACATATATTTACATGTAACCTAACTTAAGTTACCTGAATATACAAGTAACCTAACTTAAGTTACATATATTTACAGGTATCCTAACTTAAGTTACCTGAATTTACAAGTAACCTAACTTAAGTTACATATATTTACAGGTAACCTAACTTAAGTTACATATATTTACATATAACCTAACTTAAGTTACCTGAATATACAAGTAACCTAACTTAAGTTACATATATTTACAGATAACCTAACTTAAGTTACCTGAATTTACAAGTAACCTAACTTAAGTTATATATATATATTTACAGGTAACCTAACTTAAGTTAGGTTAGTTTACAAGTAACCTAACTTAAGTCAACTGATTTTACAACAAGTAGAAAAGCCTTTTCACAGATTGTTTCTCCGTTATCAATGTTGAGATGGTAATATTAACAGAGTGTTCTGTATAACCCCAAAATATATAAACTTTAAATGATTTTTGCGACAAATTATGAACTTTGCCATCTTTGATATTTTACCCTTTGCGATACTGCAACACAAAAAACATTTTAAATTCATGTTACTTTGTTTTCATTCATGTTTTTGTTATTGAATTTTCTAATCAAACCATGTTGATTAAAAATATTATTTTCAAGTGTTGTTGGACTATGTCATTGAAACATACAAGATCAATGTTTTTTATGCAACAAAATAGTGACATATTATAGTAAAGTATTTTTTGAAAGCATGCTGATATCTTTTTTTTTTGATAAACCTGTAATAACATTATTTGTATCAACTTGAATTGAATAAATCAACAATTTGATTTCTGTAATATTTTAACTGTGGTGCTTATGAAAACAGAATATTTATAAAGTATTTAGAAATTCTTTTTATATGTTGGTATTATCCAAGTATTATTTTTATTTATTTATTTTAATCAGTATTTATCTTTGTGTTATTTTTCTTCCTTTTAAAAAATGAATTTTTAATATTTTTATACATTCATTCATTTTAAATTCTGTGCATTTTTTGGTTGCATTTTATGTTGCGTATAGATACGAGAAAAAACGGGCGAGCCGAGCCACGAATTGCGGGAAAGGAACGAAGCAATCACGAGCGGCGTTTCGCATCATTTGCGGTTGCTTCGTTCCTTTCGCGTAAGTCGTGGTTCAGCTCGGCAGGTCAGCTCGCGTGTGATTACACACCCTTAGAAAACCAGTAAACACATTATATACTTCTTTAACACAATATGTTATAATTATGAAACTTATTACATTTTAAACATAATTTTAATGTTAACATAAACAAATATACCCATAATTATTATTATTATTATTAATAATATTTGTTTTATGTAATTTAGAACTGGTTAAATGGCAACTTTACGTTTTGAGATTAGTTTTTTCAAATGTTTAAATAAATAAGTAATGAACTATTGTTTTAAATTAAATTTAATGAATTTTATCTGTTGAAGTTAAACCGTTTCACAAAATGTCTAGAACAAGTTAGTTTTGTTACAATAGGCTGATTAAAATGTGTTTATAGTGAAATCTCACTAGTCTGGCATCACTTGAAACTTGATGGTGCAGTATGTATTACTGAAAAATAAAAAAATATTAATATTAACTATTTTTGTCTTAACCCTCAGGAGTCCTCTTGACCATTGTATTTCTCAAAGATGCCGCGAGAAAGTCGGACAATTTGTGTGTGTTTCCGCTTCACAATAAATCCCAAATAAATGCGTTATTTCTGAATGTGTCCAAAAACTAAAATATGGTTTTAAAAGGTGATGAATTACGTTTTCAAATTTTAATATCAGAAATAAACATATAATTTTTTAAATATTAAAAAATGGCTCAATTTATGTTTGTCGTCAAAAACTGAATTAAAATTACTTATAATGAAAAAAAAAACACATTTTATTACACCAAATTATTATAAACATTATTGCCTGCCAATTTTTATGTCAATTTATATAAAAAATTTACAAAGTTTCATAATATTTTCTCTAATTGTGATCGGAAACTTTTCATTCGTAGAGTCATACATGTTAATTCTTTTATGGTTAACTTTTAGATTTGAATATAAAGCATTGTATTTTCTCTTTTTAACATCGTTTTTACCATGACGGTAAAGCAGACAACGATTTCTATGAGACTTACGAACTGTTGCCAAAAGCGAACAAATCATTTGAGGGGTTAATTTAAAAAGGTAATATGTATTTCCTGCAATATTTTCTATTGAATCCCAAAATTAATATTATCATTTAGATAGTGCCAGATTATTGAGTTTCTACTGTAAATAATATGCAATTGAAATAAAACCTTCAAATAATTTAGTTAAGTACCAACTTATTATTATTACTTGTGTTAAAATGTTGCCATAATTTTTATTAATTAAAAAAAAAAATTATAAATTTATTGAAATTTTGCATTAAAATAATCGGCCATTTTTTTTTATAAAATAAGTTTTTAAAAATAAATTTAAGTTTTCTCGTTGATCTGAATTTAAAATGTTTTCACAGAAATAAACACTTCCACAAAATATTAAAAAAAAAAAGATATAATATTTTATTTACTTGCATTTAACTCGTCATTTAAAAAAAAAACATTCTTTTGAAGAAAGGCATTTATTTTTTCCACTAATGTTAAAATAAAATAATTTTACGCTTGCGCTGCTAACTCGTCACGCTTTGCTCGGAATATGTAAATGTAAAAAAGTATATTTTCTCTACATTATCCTGTCCTACAGTTGTAAAAAAGGGAAAATAAAATTTAACTGCTCTATAAATGCCGATTTGGCACCAATACTTTCTAGAAAAAAAATATCTACACATATTGTATGTTTATAAATATACTTAGGTAAGTAGTTTTTTAAGTTTAAGAACCCTGTCCATGTAAGATAAGTATATATATATTATATTATTCTAGAAGTGATAATATTATGAAAGCGAAAACAACAACAAAAATTGAGTTAATAATATTGCACTTACTCGTGGTAGACATGAAACGATTGGTTTATTGACCTCTTCCTACCACGGACCACCGTCAAGCACCGCCATTTTGCTCTCGTCGATAAAAAATCATTTTCGTCTTTGTTGACATTTTTGACTTTGTTGACATTTTTGACTTTGTTGACATTTTTGACTTTGTTGACAATTTCGTCTTTGTTGACAATTTTGTCTTTGTTGACAATTTTGTCTTTGTTGACATTTTTGTCTTTGTTGACAATTTTGTCTTTGTTGACAATTTTGTCTTAGTTGACATTTTTGTCTTTGTTGACAATTTTGTCTTTGTTGACATTTTTATTTTTGTTGACAATTTTGCCCTTATTTTGACTTTAAAAATAATTTTTCAATTTGCGTCTTCAATACTTTTCTTTTTTGTTGTTTCTGATAAATGGTGGCACTAAAGGATGAAATGTAAAACTAACAAACAATAAAATCGCTTTTCATGTATCAGAAAAACAACTTGTACGTATAAATTAATCATCATTTGAACAAACTCTTTCCATTTCATATACAATTAAAATACACATATAATCATTTTACAAAAAAAAAACAACTTATATTTAGGTGGTCTAATTTTTGGATGGCTTAATCAAATTATCTGATTTGTTTATATAATTGCGAAGATTGTTTGAAATGATTGACGAATAATAAGTTTAAAAACTATCACGCGCACACAAGTCACGTTTTCCGTATGATTTTGGATATTTTATAATAATAATTATTATTGTATTTGTCGGTTTTTAGAGCAGATGTAAGTATGATTTATGTATCGCATCGTCTATGGTAGAAGGCGGCCAGCTATTGCGCCATGCGTGGCTAGCGGAGTTGCCGCTGCCACGCGCGTACGCCCGCGTGACGGCTGTTTCGTCCGCGCGATACTCGGTGTATTTAAAGGAATAATAATTGTACAAGGACAGACCACTCTGGTTGTATGTTAATTTGGATGCTTGTAATTAAATTAATAATTTTAAAATGTTTTATTTATTTATTTTTATCCTACATTGTACCATTGTTTTAATCCCTAGAAGTATTATAGTATCTGGCCAATTATTACTATTCGGCCTCAAGCTGTAGAGTCCAAAAGTAAAAAAAATATCAGACAACAATTGACTGAATCAAAAATGTTTTTATTTTATCTTAACACACTTTATATGGACGAAAACAAGGGTCCCATTCGAGAAAATGGATTTTGTTATGAACAGCTATATCTTTCAAAATAATACATACAGTCGAACATGGATATAACGCAGCTGTAGGCAGTCTGATGGATCCTAAGCGCAAGCCAAATACTAAGTTTGGCGAACGCGCTTTCGGAGCATCTGGGCCGAAGGCTTGAAATAAACTCCCTCCGGAACTAAGATCCATAACAAGTCCAACAGAATTCAGGTCTAAACTATAAACTTACCTTTTTAAGCTGTCATACCCTTAAATTAAATATACCATTCCTTAGAGAAACTCCAGTTAAATCCAATTGGGACGGACCTGGTGTACCTTAGAAGTGGGCAGGGGAATGGGTTGGGAAGAGTTAGGTTGGAAGGACCTGGCATACCTAAGAAGTGGGGAGGGGAATGAGTTGGGAAGAGTTAGGTTGGAAGGACCTGGCGTACCTAAGAAATGGGGAGGGGAATGAGATGGGAAGAGTTAGGGTTGAAAGGACCTGGCGTACCTAAGAAGTGGGGAGGGGAATGAGATGGGAAGATTTAGGTTGGAAGGACCTCGCGTACCTAAGAAGTGGGGAGGGGAATGAGATGGGAAGAGTTAGGTTGGAAGGACCTCGCGTACCTAAGAAGTGGGGAGGGGAATGAGATGGGAAGAGTTAGGTTGGAAGGACCTCGCGTACCTAAGAAGTGGGGAGGGGAATGAGATGGGAAGAGTTAGGGTTGAAAGGACCTGGCGTACCTAAGAAGTGGGCAAGGTAAGGAAATGGCAAGAGTTAGGTTGGAAAGACCTCGCGTACCTAAGAAGTGGGGAGGGGAATGAGATGGGAAGAGTTAGGGTTGAAAGGACCTGGCGTACCTAAGAAGTGGGCAAGGTAAGGAAATGGCAAGAGTTAGGTTGGAAAGACCTCGCGTACCTAAGAAGTGGGGAGGGGAATGAGATGGGAAGAGTTAGGGTTGAAAGGACCTCGCGTACCTAAGAAGTGGGCAGGGGAAGGAGATGGCAAGAGTTAGATTGGAAGGACCTGGGGTACCTAAGAATTGGGGAGGGGAATGAGATGGGAAGAGTTAGGTTGGAAGGACCTCGCGTACCTAAGAAGTGGGGAGGGGAATGAGATGGGAAGAGTTAGGTTGGAAGGACCTCGCGTACCTAAGAAGTGGGGAGGGGAATGAGATGGGAAGAGTTAGGGTTGAAAGGACCTGGCGTACCTAAGAAGTGGGCAAGGTAAGGAAATGGCAAGAGTTAGGTTGGAAAGACCTCGCGTACCTAAGAAGTGGGGAGGGGAATGAGATGGGAAGTGTTAGGGTTTAAAGGACCTCGCGTACCTAAGAAATGGGGAGGGGAATGAGATGGGTAGAGTTAGGTTGGAAGGACCTCGCGTACCTAAGAAGTGGGGAGGGGAATGAGATGGGAAGAGTTAGGTTGGAAGGACCTCGCGTACCTAAGAAGTGGGGAGGGGAATGAGATGGGAAGAGTTAGGGTTGAAAGGACCTGGCGTACCTAAGAAGTGGGCAAGGTAAGGAAATGGCAAGAGTTAGGTTGGAAAGACCTCGCGTACCTAAGAAGTGGGGAGGGGAATGAGATGGGAAGTGTTAGGGTTTAAAGGACCTCGCGTACCTAAGAAATGGGGAGGGGAATGAGATGGGAAGAGTTAGGTTGGAAGGACCTCGCGTACCTAAGAAGTGGGGAGGGGAATGAGATGGGAAGAGTTAGGTTGGAAGGACCTCGCGTACCTAAGAAGTGGGGAGGGGAATGAGATGGGAAGAGTTAGGGTTGAAAGGACCTGGCGTACCTAAGAAGTGGGCAAGGTAAGGAAATGGCAAGAGTTAGGTTGGAAAGACCTCGCGTACCTAAGAAGTGGGGAGGGGAATGAGATGGGAAGAGTTAGGGTTGAAAGGACCTGGCGTACCTAAGAAGTGGGCAAGGTAAGGAAATGGCAAGAGTTAGGTTGGAAAGACCTCGCGTACCTAAGAAGTGGGGAGGGGAATGAGATGGGAAGAGTTAGGGTTGAAAGGACCTCGCGTACCTAAGAAGTGGGCAGGGGAAGGAGATGGCAAGAGTTAGATTGGAAGGACCTGGGGTACCTAAGAATTGGGGAGGGGAATGAGATGGGAAGAGTTAGGTTGGAAGGACCTCGCGTACCTAAGAAGTGGGGAGGGGAATGAGATGGGAAGAGTTAGGGTTGAAAGGACCTGGCGTACCTAAGAAGTGGGCAAGGTAAGGAAATGGCAAGAGTTAGGTTGGAAAGACCTCGCGTACCTAAGAAGTGGGGAGGGGAATGAGATGGGAAGAGTTAGGTTGGAAGGACCTCGCGTACCTAAGAAGTGGGGAGGGGAATGAGATGGGAAGAGTTAGGTTGGAAGGACCTCGCGTACCTAAGAAGTGGGGAGGGGAATGAGATGGGAAGAGTTAGGGTTGAAAGGACCTGGCGTACCTAAGAAGTGGGCAAGGTAAGGAACTGGCAAGAGTTAGGTTGGAAAGACCTCGCGTACCTAAGAAGTGGGGAGGGGAATGAGATGGGAAGTGTTAGGGTTTAAAGGACCTCGCGTACCTAAGAAATGGGGAGGGGAATGAGATGGGAAGAGTTAGGTTGGAAGGACCTCGCGTACCTAAGAAGTGGGGAGGGGAATGAGATGGGAAGAGTTAGGTTGGAAGGACCTTGCGTACCTAAGAAGTGGGGAGGGGAATGAGATGGGAAGAGTTAGGGTTGAAAGGACCTGGCGTACCTAAGAAGTGGGCAAGGTAAGGAAATGGCAAGAGTTAGGTTGGAAAGACCTCGCGTACCTAAGAAGTGGGGAGGGGAATGAGATGGGAAGAGTTAGGGTTGAAAGGACCTGGCGTACCTAAGAAGTGGGCAAGGTAAGGAAATGGCAAGAGTTAGGTTGGAAAGACCTCGCGTACCTAAGAAGTGGGGAGGGGAATGAGATGGGAAGAGTTAGGTTGGAAGGACCTCGCGTACCTAAGAAGTGGGGAGGGGAATGAGATGGGAAGAGTTAGGGTTGAAAGGACCTGGCGTACCTAAGAAGTGGGCAAGGTAAGGAAATGGCAAGAGTTAGGTTGGAAAGACCTCGCGTACCTAAGAAGTGGGGAGGGGAATGAGATGGGAAGAGTTAGGGTTGAAAGGACCTCGCGTACCTAAGAAGTGGGCAGGGGAAGGAGATGGCAAGAGTTAGATTGGAAGGACCTGGGGTACCTAAGAATTGGGGAGGGGAATGAGATGGGAAGAGTTAGGTTGGAAGGACCTCGCGTACCTAAGAAGTGGGGAGGGGAATGAGATGGGAAGAGTTAGGTTGGAAGGACCTCGCGTACCTAAGAAGTGGGGAGGGGAATGAGATGGGAAGTGTTAGGGTTTAAAGGACCTCGCGTACCTAAGAAGTGGGGAGGGGAATGAGATGGGAAGAGTTAGGTTGGAAGGACCTCGCGTACCTAAGAAGTGGGGAGGGGAATGAGATGGGAAGAGTTAGGTTGGAAGGACCTCGCGTACCTAAGAAGTGGGGAGGGGAATGAGATGGGAAGAGTTAGGTTGGAAGGACCTCGCGTACCTAAGAAGTGGGGAGGGGAATGAGATGGGAAGAGTTAGGGTTGAAAGGACCTGGCGTACCTAAGAAGTGGGCAAGGTAAGGAAATGGCAAGAGTTAGGTTGGAAAGACCTCGCGTACCTAAGAAGTGGGGAGGGGAATGAGATGGGAAGAGTTAGGTTGGAAGGACCTCGCGTACCTAAGAAGTGGGGAGGGGAATGAGATGGGAAGAGTTAGGTTGGAAGGACCTCGCGTACCTAAGAAGTGGGGAGGGGAATGAGATGGGAAGAGTTAGGGTTGAAAGGACCTGGCGTACCTAAGAAGTGGGCAAGGTAAGGAAATGGCAAGAGTTAGGTTGGAAAGACCTCGCGTACCTAAGAAGTGGGGAGGGGAATGAGATGGGAAGAGTTAGGGTTGAAAGGACCTCGCGTACCTAAGAAGTGGGCAGGGGAAGGAGATGGCAAGAGTTAGATTGGAAGGACCTGGGGTACCTAAGAATTGGGGAGGGGAATGAGATGGGAAGAGTTAGGTTGGAAGGACCTCGCGTACCTAAGAAGTGGGGAGGGGAATGAGATGGGAAGAGTTAGGGTTGAAAGGACCTGGCGTACCTAAGAAGTGGGCAAGGTAAGGAAATGGCAAGAGTTAGGTTGGAAAGACCTCGCGTACCTAAGAAGTGGGGAGGGGAATGAGATGGGAAGAGTTAGGGTTGAAAGGACCTCGCGTACCTAAGAAGTGGGCAGGGGAAGGAGATGGCAAGAGTTAGATTGGAAGGACCTGGGGTACCTAAGAATTGGGGAGGGGAATGAGATGGGAAGAGTTAGGTTGGAAGGACCTCGCGTACCTAAGAAGTGGGGAGGGGAATGAGATGGGAAGAGTTAGGTTGGAAGGACCTCGCGTACCTAAGAAGTGGGGAGGGGAATGAGATGGGAAGTGTTAGGGTTTAAAGGACCTGGCGTACCTAAGAAGTGGGCAAGGTAAGGAAATGGCAAGAGTTAGGTTGGAAAGACCTCGCGTACCTAAGAAGTGGGGAGGGGAATGAGATGGGAAGAGTTAGGGTTGAAAGGACCTCGCGTACCTAAGAAGTGGGCAGGGGAAGGAGATGGCAAGAGTTAGATTGGAAGGACCTGGGGTACCTAAGAATTGGGGAGGGGAATGAGATGGGAAGAGTTAGGTTGGAAGGACCTCGCGTACCTAAGAAGTGGGGAGGGGAATGAGATGGGAAGAGTTAGGTTGGAAGGACCTCGCGTACCTAAGAAGTGGGGAGGGGAATGAGATGGGAAGTGTTAGGGTTTAAAGGACCTCGCGTACCTAAGAAGTGGGGAGGGGAATGAGATGGGAAGAGTTAGGTTGGAAGGACCTCGCGTACCTAAGAAGTGGGGAGGGGAATGAGATGGGAAGAGTTAGGTTGGAAGGACCTCGCGTACCTAAGAAGTGGGGAGGGGAATGAGATGGGAAGAGTTAGGTTGGAAGGACCTCGCGTACCTAAGAATTGGGGAGGGGAATGAGATGGGAAGAGTTAGGGTTGAAAGGACCTGGCGTACCTAAGAAGTGGGCAAGGTAAGGAAATGGCAAGAGTTAGGTTGGAAAGACCTCGCGTACCTAAGAAGTGGGGAGGGGAATGAGATGGGAAGAGTTAGGTTGGAAGGACCTCGCGTACCTAAGAAGTGGGGAGGGGAATGAGATGGGAAGAGTTAGGTTGGTAGGACCTCGCGTACCTAAGAAGTGGGGAGGGGAATGAGATGGGAAGAGTTAGGTTGGAAGGACCTCGCCTACCTAAGAATTGGGGAGGGGAATGAGATGGGAAGAGTTAGGGTTGAAAGGACCTCGCGTACCTAAGAAGTGGGCAGGGGAAGGAGATGGCAAGAGTTAGATTGGAAGGACCTGGGGTACCTAAGAATTGGGGAGGGGAATGAGATGGGAAGAGTTAGGTTGGAAGGACCTCGCGTACCTAAGAAGTGGGGAGGGGAATGATATGGGAAGAGTTACGTTGGAAGGACCTCGCGTACCTAAGAAGTGGGGAGGGGAATGAGATGGGAAGAGTTAGGTTGGAAGGACCTCGCGTACCTAAGAATTGGGGAGGGGAATGAGATGGGAAGATTGAGGGTTGAAAGGACCTGGCGTACCTTAGAAGTGGGCAGGGGAAGGAGATGGCAAGAGTTAGATTGGAAGGACCTGGGGTACCTAAGAAGTGGGAAGGGGAATGAGATGGGACGAGTTAGGATGGAAGGACCTGGCGTACCGAAGAAGTGGGCAAGGTAAGGAGATGGCTATCTTTAAATTTTGTCCTTGTTCTTGAGGATAGTGCAAATCGTTGATGTAGACTGTTGTGTTCGCACAAACAGTTCTCCACCTCGTCGTGGAAGGAGATTATAATAATTGGTTCTTTATTATTACTCCGCGTAATTTAATGGTGACTCGATAGTTGACCTAACTAGAAGCTGGCTAATTGGAATCTGAAACAGTAAGTTTATCTGAGAGCCTTACCACTGGCCCTGGCGACTACTGGCCACTGGCTCCATCTTGCGGACTTCCACGCAAGCTCTATGCACTGCCATCTGTGCGTGCATCTACGAAGCTCTTACTTCCTAACATAGACTGATTGTATGTACGCGCTATCAGCCATGATTTTACATTTCGTTTCTACAGTTAATTTTATTCTCTTATTTTTTTGTTGCTTTTCTTCATGGAGATTTTTGCAAGGGTTATTAAACTTTGAACAAAAAAAATACAAATAATGTCTGAAACCAAGTTTGGAAAAATATGTGATCACATGCGATACTAACTTGCTAGCGGAACGAGTGCTAACCAGAGACTGACGCACTGGTGCGGAAGTCCCGGCTCACAAGTGCCTGACGTGAAGGTGGGACATTCCCTTTCTGGGTTACTCATCATGCAAAATGTCGCACGTTAAGGGAGCAATATTCTCACAATCTGTTTAACTTGTTTCGCGAATTACTCGTTATGGGAAGTGCTCGTTATGAGAGGTTCCACTGTATTTAACGTATTGATGTTTACAGGATATAATACTGGGCCCTTAATCTCCAGTATTATAACGAGGATAGGGATCTGGTAATATATATTATTAATAGTCGTAGATTCTGATATACGGAGGTTGTTTAATTGGAATATAATAAACTGACAATAATAGTAACAAGTTGCCCTAAGGCCGTCTAGCGACAGAATCACTTCCCGCCACCCGACGATGTAATCCAAGGCCTTTAGTAGCGTTCGGTTATCTTCGGTAGAACCCGAAGCTACCCGAGCGCAAACACCAAACACTACACCTTCCCTCCTTCAACTCTGAAGCCACTTACAAACCAACATAAATATTTTACATATATAAATCACAACATAGATATTCATTTTATATTACATTTGGTTTTAACAATGATTTTAAAAGATAGACAACTTAGAAATTTAAAATATTAAGCACAAAATACGATTAAATCAATTGTGCAGAGATCCACAGAGATTTCTAACAGAACTGCGCTATGCAGTTATTACAACAATTGAAGTTATTACATTTGCTAACAAATAATCCTAAGACTAACAACCGCGGTGCCTGGGTCAAGTTGCCCCGTTTCCTCTGGAAGATGTGGGTGACTCGCGTCTTGGCCGCAATCTCCCCGACCATGGTCTCTGTTGCCGGGCCTGTGTCTGCTCCGACACCACCTCCTCTGCCGCCAACCTGAAATCAGGAGGAAAACCAGTGAATCCACGCAATAAGGTTGAAGTCTCTAACTCATGAGGCTCATTCCTCGAAATTTCAGACGCGGGATGCTGTGCACTATTGCCATCTTCCTTCCAGCTCACTGACATTTCCCTCATTTGATCAACATGCCTCTTCCATGTCACATCTGTGTTCCCTATCTTAATAATATAAACTTTCTTGCCTAGCTTTCTAGAGACTACTCCCTTAGCCCAAACTACTTTATTATCCTGACGATAATCTTTTGTTAAACACTTTTGTCCAACTTTAAAAAGCCTGGTTTTAACCCCTTTGTAAAACTTAACCTGATCAGATTGAGCTTTAGAAATGTTAGCGTTTGCTTGCTTGACTTTTTCCGAAAACTCATCCCCATTTTTCACTGGAATTAAATTGTCGAAAGTAGAACGCAGCCTCCTTCCTAATAACAGTACCGCTGGTTCAATACCTGTCGAGCAATGCAAAGAATTTCTATAGTCCATTAAAAAATTTAATAACTTGACATTAAAATTTAGTGGGAATTTACCGTTTACTAACAGTTTCTTGAGGAACGTTTTCGAAGTTTTAACAGCGTTTTCCGCCAATCCGTTTGACTGGGGGTGTTTCACAGGAGAAGTCATAAGTTTAATATTTTTCTCCTTTAAGAACCCTCTAAATTCCTCACTTGTAAAAACTGAGCCATTGTCAGACACAATTAACTCAGGGTTGCCAAAATTAGAAAAATTTTTCCTCAATTCCAAAATCGTATGAGTTGAATCTGCCTTCTGTACTTCAATACAGTCCAACCATTTCGAGAATGAGTCACACACCACAAGGAACATCTTCCCCGCTAAAGGCCCACAGTAATCTACGTGTACCCTACTCCAAGCTTTACCTGGATTTGGCCAAACCGCCAATTGACTTTTTGGTGCTGACTGTTTTGACAACGCACAATCTGAACATGATTGAACGACTTTCTCCAAGTCTTTGTTCAGAGCTGTCCACCAAAAATATGCTCTAGCTATTCCCTTCATTTTAACAATACCAAGATGTGACCTGTGTAATGAATCTAACACTTGCTTTTGGAGAGAAAAAGGTATAACTATTCTGTGTTGCCAAAACAAACAATCTCCTACGATAGAAAGTTCGTTCCTTTTTAGCCAATATTTCCATATACTGCTGTCACGATTTACTCGTTTGGGCCAGCCCTGCCGCAAATACCTAAATACAAGCTGTAATTCGCTGTCCGCTGCGGTGGCTACCACAACTGCTTGAAAATTTACATGTTCACAATTTTCAATAAAATAGATTTTGTCCTTGATTGATGAAACCAAATTATTCATCACTGGAACTATCTTCAGATTAAAAATCTCCATAAAATCCCTACCCACTATCAATTCCGTGCCATTAACCACAACAGAAAATAATAAATTATTTTTAAGATTATTGTATTCTACGGTAAAACAGGCACTACCTACAAGATTAAGTGGTTTGCCATCGTATCCTGATAAAGTACGCTTATCTGGTGACAATGTTACATTTCTAAAATAACGATTGAAAATAAAATCCGGCATGACCGACATGCTTGCCCCTGAATCAATCATAGCAGCACATTTTACTTCGTTAATTACCACATTAGCCCTAAACGGATTAATGTATGAAATACTATTATTCTGGGATTGTTCAAAAATCGGATTAAGCGTGTTCCAAATTCGCAAAAAAAAGATAAACCCCTTAGACGGATCGCGAAATCTCTAACCGATTCCCCATGCGATTGCTTGGCTTGATAAAATTTTTCTCGTTCCTTGAATACCGATCGCGGTCTGGAACAATGTTTCTCAATTAATTCTATTAACTGATCGACTGCCACGTCTGTAACTTTAGCAGGGAAACATAAGTTGATCAAAAGAGTTAATGTCTCCGCTTCCAGAAGATTCAGCAAATAAGCGCGTTTCTGTGAAGCATCTAACTTAGTCGTTTTTATGTCATCACGAATTAGAAGGAACTGTTCTAACCTCAAGCGGAACAGACTCCGATCTCGATTAACGTGGGAGAACCTGGAAATTCCGCCCGATTCCATGATTGCAACGACAACAACAAAAAAAAACCCACCCGGCAACAATAACACCTTCCAGAAAACAAACAAGAAACAAGACAACCTGACTCCAGGAACCGGCGCCGATGCAGTCCAGCGCCCAGCCGCTTCCTGGAATTCCAAGTCTTCTTCTTCTGTGAAATTTGTCTGGTCTTTGTTACCCAGAGCCACCGGTCTGGCCTTTGTTACCCAGGACCACGTGGTTATTTATTCTTCGCTGGATTCTTCGTCTGGTTTTGTTATCCAGAACCACCGGTCTGGCCTTTGTTACCCAGGACCACGTGGTTATAAATTCTTCGCTGGATTCTTCGTCTGGTCTTTGTTACCCAGAACCACGAAATTATTGATTCTTCGCTGGATTCTTGGTCTGGTCTTTGTTACCCAGAGCCACGTAATTATTTACTTCCAATTGTCCTTATTATGCCCAGTTTATCTCCATTTATTGTCACCTTGACAACAAAATCCCGGAGATTTTTTTTTTGCAAGTCACTGGTGTGAAACAGATCGACTTGCCGGCAATCCGAAAAACTGTTTCCGTATACTCCTTTAAAGCTGCGCCACTGTAACGTATTGATGTTTACAGGATATAATACTGGGCCCTTAATCTCCAGTATTATAACGAGGATAGGGATCTGGTAATATATATTATTAATAGTCGTAGATTCTGATATACGGAGGTTGTTTAATTGGAATATAATAAACTGACAATAATAGTAACAAGTTGCCCTAAGGCCGTCTAGCGACAGAATCACTTCCCGCCACCCGACGATGTAATCCAAGGCCTTTAGTAGCGTTCGGTTATCTTCGGTAGAACCCGAAGCTACCCGAGCGCAAACACCAAACACTACAGTTATACTCCCGGCCGGGCTTTTACATGGTTTTTAGAGAACATAATAAAGCTAGTGAGCTACCGAAAACTATACACAAAGTTTTTAAAGCATGAAATAACGTTAAACTGAATATGAAATAATATTAGTAAAACGTGTAACAGTAACAATACATAATTTAGAAACTTGAACTACTACATACAAGACAAATCACTACACCTACATTACGAATGTTACTCTAATTTGTAGGATTCAACAAAGTGCTGGTATAGATTACGCTTAGTTCTATAAATGGAGTCAATAAATATATCAATACTAGCCCGAAACTTATTGCCCAGATCATGCATCCTATTGGTTAGTGATTGTGTGTGATAGTTGGTGTAAGCAATGGAGCTGGTCTGAGTTTAAGTTTCAAGGTCCAATAAATAGGCGCCTACCAAAACACGATCCTGCAATCTTCACTACTTCTAAGCAATGCAGCTAACCTGAACTCCTGTTTTAAGGCGTAATTGAATGGCGCCTTCCAAAACACTATCATATATGTGTGGCGTCGAGAGAATAATCCAGATTGTCTCATTAATAGTAAACAACTCGACCTACCTAAGTACTTGCGAGTTACTACCGAGAACTAATCGTAAACAACGCGACCTACCTACGACAAAACGTTGCGAGTTGGTCTGGCACATTACGCCAACTCGCTAGAAGGTTCTAGCCTATCGCCTATGCATAATAGCAGCGCCAACGAAAGTTCCAGTAGGGCCCAGACTGAGCGAGTGTCTCCGTTTTACTTGTGATCCCGCCTACCTACTGTCGCCGTCGGCTGTACCGTATAAATAAGCCCGACGCAGCTAGCAGTCAGTCAGTCATCAATCAGCCGTCAGTTAACAAGGCTCAAAGAGTGATCATCCGCGCGCCTTCATCGCGCGAAGGATAATATTCCCGGCTCTGCTCATGGACTCCATCGGGACATCATCATAGCGCCTTGGCCCCGGCCGCCGTCCCTGGCCAGCGCTACTTCGGATCTCAGCGCCCTGGTTCCAGCGCATCTGACCAGCGCTACATCCATGCACCATGACCACCACGAGGACACGCAGCATCCTCACTGGTCTACGCACCTCCCGTTCACCGCCGACAGGTCCATCGCATCTTAGGCCTTCCCGTCAGCACTGGAGTACCTGAAGACCCACGTTCTTCGCCAGTGCCTGACCGTCATCGAGTCCGGTCACCAGCGTCCAGCGTCGACTCACTGACCCGCGCTTGACCAGCACATCAACGCCTGCATCCGTAGAATTCAACATCAGTCCTACGTCATCTCATTACGGCTACCTGACTCATCAAATAAACACTGTTACCTTCACCAACTCTTTCATTTTGTGCCTCTCACGAGATCCCCAAATATTTATTGCAGAAGAATGTTACATTTAGTCGGCACATGAAATTTAATAGTGGTGGCAGAACTGTCAATTAAGTTATTAATGACTCTGCGTAACACAACCAGGTCTGACGATGCAATTGATTCATCAAACTGACATAATTAATGCATTCAATTGGAATTTTGAGCTTAAAATTTACTTACCTAAGAAATTCGTGCTGAAAAACTATTTATATAGTGTTAGAGTGAACTTTATACAAAAGGGGTATACCTAAATAGGTGAATTATATTCCACTTGACTTCTGATTAGCGAAATATAGAGGGTTCTCTTACAATCTAAGGACTTAAAATCAGATAAAATTCTGCAAAGTAAGCCAAGCATCTTTAAAGCCATCTTTGAGTTTTGGAAAATCGTATTACTTGACATTTCTGAATGTAACTTACCAATTATCCGGGTCACAAGGTTGAACAACCTGTTTTTGCAAAGTATCTTTTAGGTATTTGGGGGCTCCAGATCAGAGGTGGCTGCTGATCTCAACAGCAAGACGCACTTGCAATAATTTATTTGTACAGGGTGTAACAATTTTAGGAAGAAAATTAAAACATATTTAAATAAATAATACATTTATTATCTTAATTTGATTACATATAGTTTGATATTTACAATATTTGCAATGACTATAAAGTAATTAATTTAATAATATACAAATTACTTGCTAATATTATTATAACTAGAAAAAAAATATTACAATATTTAATTAAATTATACATAATAATTACAATTTGTGGAATTGATTTTTTTTTATAAATAAAATTATTAAAAGTGAAAAACTGAAATATTACATAGTTTCAATTTTTTACAAGCAAGGATCTTATATTTTTTTGGGTTAGCTGCCAAACTAAAGCTTTAAACATATTCACAAAAATACTGATTTAAAATTCCTTAATTATTATTATTTTTTTTTAATTTTTTATTTTATATCAGCTGTGTTAGAAAGTTAAGCAACAAGGATTTAAAAAGCTTTAGTGAAAAAATTATATTCATTATTTAAAATAAAATTACTTAAGCGAAATTTTAAATACTCGAGGGAATTTAAAATTCGTTAAGTGAAATTAAAAATTTTTAAGTTCACTTAACAAACCCTAAGTGATCTCCAAGTGAATTTAAACATCATTTTAAATTAGCTTATAAATCCTTAACAGAACATAAAAAAGCTTCACAAAATTTATAAATAAAAAAATATGACTAGTTTTAGTTAATTCTATCTATTTGGCATTTAGAACGACATACAACTTTATTATTGAAAAAAAATTGTTTTACCACCAAGAGACTGTTATAAACCGTCCATTTGTAACAATAACTATTACACGTGGCAATTTTGTGTAACGACCGTTCAATTTACATTTAGTATGAAATAGACGGCATGAGAGAGCGAGAAGAAAAAATGATTATTACCACTCGAGCGATTGGTTATACATTTAAAATATTATTTAATTAATATCGTGTATACAGATATTAATATGGAAACATATGAAACTGATTACTGAGATTTAAAGCCAATGAATCCACATAGATTTCGCCGTTCGTCCAATATTTTTCGAAGCTATAAATTTTGCATATTGCAAACTTGCACATGATATGTCAAAAATCGCTCGAGTGGATAAAAGAGTGAGAATGGTTGTCCGGTTGCACTTCTTCATTAAGTGTTTCTCTTGATAATACATTGTTCTAATTATATACAGTCTATTCATTATTATTCCGTCATCCCAATTCAAAGTATAATTGTTACGATGACATTAAACGGACGTTACATTGCTTGTAAAATACAGTTTTAATTATGATACTTATTTATATTCGTACTTAAATTTATTTATTTCCTTACAATATTTGCAGTCTACTTGAAATTAGTACAGTTAATTGATTAACTATAAAAAATATTTTATTTGAATACTGATGTGATACATAGTTTGTTTTATTATTCCTAAGGGCATTTTCATTCCAAATTTCTCAAAAGATTGCACAAATATAATCAAAATAACATTCAGACGTTCTTAATACCTAGTGGCTCTTAAAGTTCTTTTAAAAAAATAAATGTTTAACCCCTAAAGCTATATAAATTTGTTTGGTTTTGGGAACAGCTTGTACAAAATATTGTTGAAAAAAAATTATGAAACTTTGAAAATTTTTTATAAGTTAGTTTTATATGAAACGATAAAAAAATGAAGTGGCAGTAATGTTTATAATACATTTTTCTAATAAAAAGAACATTTTTTTTTGGTATCTGTTCTTTAAGTTCAGTGTTTAAATGAAAATACATAAGGTGAGCAATTTTTAAATTTGTTTGCATTCAAAATTTTAATATTTCAAAACTTGCGTTTATTTCTAATAATGAAATTAGATTCACTTAAAAAAAAAACAATCAATATTTTCGGATGCTTTCAGAAATATTCCATTTATTTAGATGTTATTGCAAAGCGGAGATACGTGCAAATTCTCCGACCGTCTGACAGCATCTTTAATAAATATAAATAGTCAATAAGCCAGATGCCTGAGGGGTTAACAGAACTTTTTTTTTGTAAAAATTCCAATTAGGTTAACATTAATAAAAGTTAAAAAATTCTAAATATTTTAATGGAATTTTAAAAATATTTGTTTATTAACTAATAATTATTTACACTGTACTAATCTTATTTTAATTTTATAAAATAATAATCAATTTAAATACTTATATTTATTATTTTATAAAACAATAATCAATTTAAATCTCAGTGTTTAAAAAAAATATATAATTATGAAAACGAATTGATGTGATAATTACAGGAAAGTCAACTAATAAATTAATCAATATTTATAATAACAACAATTAGTAAGCACAGTAAAAAATAAATGAATATGAATCATTATTGTTAATTAATATTAAAAAAAATTACTGTCCATGAAATAAGTAATAAGAAAAACTATTAAAATTGACTTCTGTTGATTCCCGTCACAAAGCTATATTCTCTTTTGTGGGCAGTAGCAAATGGCCATACCTAATTTAAATAATGGAAATGTTTTTGATGTTCTAATAATTTAATTTTAAATTTAAAAAAAATCTAAATAATGTATCAATGATAATACATCCGTAATTATGTCTTATAAAGAATGTAATACATATTATTATATTCTGGCAGAAAAGTTAATATGTGTGATTTAATTTTGTTTAGAATTAACTTGTTTTGAATTAACTTGTTTGAGTAAGCATTTTCTGCCAAAACAAAACAAATATATAAAATAGTGCGAACTCCAAATATAACTTAATATTTAGAGATTCAACTAAAATTATCTCCGTATTTAGAAAATGACAAATCATTATCATTTTCTTAAAGAATATGATTTACTAAGAAATAATTTAATTAAAAATGATTAATAATTCTATCTACAATGTAAACACAATATCAGCACCATTCTGAAGGCCAACTATATAGGAGCTTTTAGGATTTTTTTTTCACAAAAATCCTACAAAATCTCTTACAATTTCAACATGCATTCATTTCATTAATAATGTGACAATTTTTCAATTATTTCAACAACACAACTGTCACACATGTCATAATTGTACAACTGTCACAATTGTTACACATATCACAATTGTAAAACTCTCACAATTGTTACACATGTCATAATTGTACAACTCTCACAATTGTTACACATGTCACAAGCAACTTTTCAAATATCAAATTTCATGCAAATCTATAAAATCCATTAGAATCATAGAATAAAAAAGAAAACTAGAAGTGCCTTCTATACAAATTTTAATGGACACAAATGTTGCAGTGTTTCGTCTCACTTACACTGGCCTGACACCAAATACTTGGGTCATGAAACACGCCCACAATGCACTTCTAGTGTTATTTCTTATTCTATGATTAGAATGATATAAAATGTATCTAAAATAACTCTCAGTTCACAAGCCAAAAAGGTCCCGTTTTTCATTATTTGTTTTTCATTTAATTTGGCCCAACATTATTGTCGATCTGTTAATTGAAGACACATTCCATTTAATAATTGAAACTCTGACAGAACATTAAACATTGACATCCCCAACTCTTTATTTCATCAACTTCTAGGGTGTCGTTATTACGACATTATATGCTTCTAATCATTCCCAATAATCGTTGATCGTGATTCTACCCTTTATAGTGACTCTAAACAATTATACTTATTGGTTGTAGGTATTCATTTATGATTTGGTTTTAGGAGAACACCGTTTTCAGTTTTATATAACTAAAAGATATCTATTATCTGCCTAATATAACAAAATAATAATACTTTATGGTTTTTTCTCACAAATACAATAAAAATATACAACTATTAACATATTACAATACTTATATTAATGGATATTATCTTCTACAACAATATATAGAACAATACTGAAGAAAATAATACGTAATTGTGATGACGTATGAATGAATATTTAAAAGAATCTTTTAAGTAAATCCATCAGGAAATTAAGTACTTAAGTCTTTTTAATTTGTAACTATTTAAGCTAATAACTAATAAAATATGCTTAAAAATATACAATTTACTTACAATATACATTTCTTTAAGCACCTATAATAATTTACAACACATTATGCATTATTTGAATAATTGTTGAAATTATTTATAAATTTTCACAATTGAAATAGCCATAGTAAATTCCGCAATGTTAATTAATTATTTACACTTTTATTGTCTAATTTTCGATGTTATCATCGTTATAATACAGAATTTATTGAAACATTCACGAAATTAATCTGATTTCTTTAAGATTAAAAATTGATCCACATAAGTCCTAATAATATAATGAATCGGGTAAGTTATGGAATTATTCAAGTAATTAAATTTACTTTCTGTTACATAATATCTTCATTGGAGGTACGTGTTTTAAATTTCATATGAAATAAGTTACTTCTCGATACGGATAGCAATTCGCTGAGGGAGCTAGTAGAACTATTAACAGGATACCATCTCACTTACACACATCTGACACATGTAGATATTGAGATTGGAAAGCAAACACTAAAGGAAACACACTGGGTTGGCGTACGCCACGTAAGCAATAATGCATTAATGCGGACGTGTAAGATGGAAGGGCTGGTGTCACGCCTCCAACGAGTTGATTTCACATCTATGAGTGATATTATCTGTGCATCTACTATTATGTTTAATATATCTATGGTTGTTGGTTTTGACAGTAGGCTTAGTGAAATAATAAACTAAGAAAATCGTCGTCAAATTCATTCTCTGAATTGCAAGACATGACAAAGCGACGAATTGCGTCTGCTAACAAGTGAAACACATAACTGTAGTGTTTGGTGTTTGCGCTCGGGTAGCTTCGGGTTCTACCGAAGATAACCGAACGCTACTAGAGGCCTTGGTTTACATCGTCGGGTAGCGGGAAGCATTCTGTCGCTAGACGGCCTTAGGGTAACTTGTTACTATTATTGTCAGTTTATTATATTCCGATTAAACAACCTCCGTATATCAGTATCTACGACTATTAATATATATATTACCAAATCCCTATCCTCGTTATAATACTGGAGATTAAGGGCCCAGTATTATATCCTGTAAACATCAATACGTTACAATAACCTAAAAAATAAACGTCAAATCAACTGAAGTGCCTGCGTGTCGTGTACTTAAGAACCAGAGACAACCTGTCACGTAGTCACATGTGTTGCGTGTGTAGAACCAGTGAGCAAGTTGGCACGCTGGAATTGGCACGTTGTAATACGTGTATTGCGTATGTTGACCTAGTGTGTTTCTACCTTAATAGTTGTAAGACATGTGAAAAGCGTGAAGATACATTCGGGGACCCATTCCTCTATGGTGCCATTGTCCCACCTTAGTGAAAAGAAGGCTCAGATGTCTGGGAAGTTGGATACCATGTTTTAGGTATGGCTAAACACCCAATGACATGCCCAGTTAACTTTATTAAAGGGACTTGACTATTGTAAACGGAATACGGTGAAATGTGGGAGATAGCAAAAAGGGCATGTGGCCTGAATGCTTATGGTAGCTATGCACACCGTTTCCATATCGATAAATAAAGAAGCAGAAATAAGAAAACTGAAACAATACAAAGTACAAAAATATGTTTACGAAATTATGTTTAAAACTATTCGGGCCAAGTAGTGCTATATCTGTCACCAAATGACACTTATAAAACTCATTCTTTCTCTATTTCTATCATGTCAGACATATAATTTAAACAGATTTAGAAAGAGAGAACACCAAGCTTTCTCTTTGCATTTAAAAGTTTGCCATAGACGTTGCCATATAATTTAAAACCAAATCTTTTATAGAGAAAACCGCCAAGGTAAAGGTTTGCCAATTTTTTAAATAATTATTTTTACATGATACGAAAAAAAAGCAGTGACTTTTGTAATAATATGTTTGTCTAATTAACTGTGATTTTTTTAGTTTCATATAGAGTGTTAAATACAGTTCCCAAAAAAAAACCCATGGTTAAGCGATTTAAAAAACTATGTTAGAATTCAGTAAATTTTTTTTGTAAAATCAAAATCTGAAAGAATATTTCATCTGCTTTCAAAAACAGTTTTTATTTTGGGATATGTTGAAAAACAGCGAATCTATTGGAAATTTGATCAGAAGCGGGAATATTTGATGATAGTCAATTATTTTTGAAGATCAATCATTTATGTAATAAAATAGTTTTGAGTTACCCCTTCAAAAAACTCTCGTAGTCCAATTTAAAAATTCCACACAATTCCTCAACATGTATACAGATTATTCACACCATCTAATATAAAAATATAATATATCCTCACGTTAAATACAAAAATATGTCCATAACTTTCATTCTTAGCACAGCCCAGGAAAATATGAGTGTAAGTACTAACTTCACACATTCAAAATGACAGTGACTTATGCAGGGTTTTCCAATAAGAGGTGTTATTTTGATATTCAATAGTAAAAGATCAATGGTTTCGTTGCTTGTGTGGCACGTAGCGCCGTCTCGTTGAAAGTAAACATTGTCCAAATCAATACCATCCAATTCCGGCCATAAAAAAATCATTAATCATCTCTCGATAGCGCAATCCATTCACCGTAACTGTTGCTCCAGCCTCATTTTCGAAAAAGTAAGGTCCAATGACTCCGCCGGACCATAAACCGCACCAAACAGTAACACGTTGAGGATAGAGAGGCTTTTCAACAATAACTCTTGGATTTTTCGAGCCCCAGATGCGACAATTTTGCTTGTTGACGAAGCCACCGAGGTGGAAATAGGCCTCATCACTCAAGATGATTTGCATTTGATTCACTCAAGTGAATTTTAATAATTTCAATGCGTTGTTGAAGCTTGTATTGTTCCATTTTTATTAATGACGTAGTTTCTTCTTGTCAAATGTCAAAAAATGACAGCTTCAAAAGTAACATCTACCGAAATAGCGGGCTATTCAAAATAACACCTCTTATTGGAAAACCCTGTATTTATTCACTCATCAAAGTTATTTACAACAGCTGTGAAGCAAACGCAACAATATCAATATTACAACACCTGAAATTTGGGTAACTGTCAATTCAAATGTGGAAATCATCCTTATTATTTGATTAGTTAGATTAATAGATTATTTAGAATAATATCAGTTGATTTTAATTGTATTAATGGTAAGGAGAAAATACTGTTGATCTTTGTTTATAACTACGCTATAATCGACATAAACCGAGTGCTGTAAGACCCTTATAAAGTAAGGAGAAAGACAGCGCAGCCATTGTGGGACTTGACAATTTATATCAATTCCGTACCCTTTTGTAACCATTACTGCCCCATGGGGCGACGGCTTCATTTAAATAATTGAGTTTATTTTCGATAATTTCAAGTATTTGTCAAAATTCTAGTCTTAGAATTAATATCATTGTCTGAGCTGCTTAAATCTCGCAGTAAAAATGTTTCGTTTATCCAATGTACTAATATAATGTACAACAACTATGAAAAAACGAATAGTGCAAAAAATTGGACGAATATTTCAAAAATCTTGAATACTAAAATTTGGCATGATTATGAAAAAAGAGGATAGTTTGGTGTTATTGCAACAAGAGTGTGACACTATTAGATCGAATATAGTTAAAAATTGACACTTTCAGAAAGAAAGCCAAAATTTGACAATAATTACATCAAATTATGAATGTGGCAAGAATGCAACCAATAGGGAATGTCTTATAAGAATTATATTGGAATAAATAATAACATTTGAATTAGATACTATTCAAAGAAATAGCAATGAAATTTGGCATGGAAATGGGATGAAAAGGAATTTGGCTTTATCGCAATGCGTCGAGCAGTATTTAAATATTATTGTAATCTGCACTAGTATCTCGTTGAACCTTGTTTCATTATTAGAACGCAATAAGCAGTGCGCGTAGACCTGATTCGACAGTTTTAGTAAAAGCGTTGGGAGAGTTGGAGGTCAGTTGGAGGTAAAAAAGCGGAATCTATATTTTCGCTTCATGGCTCATCTAAATATAATACATCAATGTATCAGCGTAGATATTACCTACCAAATAAATTATGAAAAAAAGTCCAGGTTTAGGCATTTGTTTCATATAATAAATAATTAGAAATACTAAGGGCCTCTTGTTTCACAGAACTTGAATGTTAAATATTGATCTCATATAAATTGCAAGACAATTTGATTCAGTACTGGCCTTTCTTGATTTGGTTTTGGTAGAACAAGCCATTGGTAAACTTGAAGCTAATATGCAAGACAAATAATACTGTGCAGTTGAAATAAAATGTGGAATACTGAGCAAAGAAATTTAGTAATAAAAAGCAATTGATTGAAGAATCAGTGTCTGTTTTGGCCTAGATTGAATCAAAGAATGTTCCTTGCATGTTTTTGTTGTAGGTACAAGATAGTGTCATGTTTTGATGGATGGCCAATTAAATAATTAAATACATAATTTAAAATGTGATTTAGTTGATATCATGATATACACCATTGTTTCCAAATAGAAACAGAAATTTACCTTTTAAATTTTATATTTGGTGGATAATTAATCATGACATATTTTGATATCAATCGTAGAATGTACAAAGATAAATAAATTAAGACAATTAATAGTAATTGGACATTACAAATTTCATTCCATATCATCTGAAAGTATAAATGAAACAAATCGATTAAAATATATTTAAAAAATTGTGTTGAAATTTTGCGAATTTTGGCACTATTCTGTTTAAAATGGAATTTGATAATTTTGCTGGAAACAGCATTGAACTATGACATTTTCGAGTCAAATTGTGTTGAAGTTTGACACTACTGGATAAAATTGCACTCAAATTTGATATTCTTGCAAGATATGAACTGATATAGTTGAATTTGTTGATATTTGATGACACTGTAGGTAAATAAGTCTCTGATTTGACATTATTGTAACTAATATAGGTAGGGGTACGTTTGTAGTGGATTTAATAAATTAATAATGATGAAATTATTATAAAGCACATTAAAATATGATATAATATACTAAATACTGCTTGATTATCTGTTGAAATTTTTTAAATACTTTAAAAGCAGATTACAAGTAATATGAAAATACGTAATTAACATATAAAACTAACGAATGTAGAATATTTAAAATTTGTAAAAATATTGCTATTTGATACAAACTCAAATTTAAAAAAAAAGTATAACGTGGTTATATGCATATTTAACTATTACTAAATTAATGCTCGTTGGTGTGATTTCATTTTCAATAACTAACTTCAAATAATAATTTGTTTTAGCTAGTAAAATCTGAAAATGAAAAAATTTACGTTTGAAATTTTATACGCCTAAATTCGGGACCTTTATTCATTAATCAATAACGGACCAAGTACAAATCTAACTAAAAACATTTAAAAATACACTTAAGATTCATACTTAATACATTAAGAAAACATTTTGTAAAAAATTAATATTTTACTTAAAAATATGATATATTTATTTTTATTAGGAATGCATAATTTTTATGTATTATTAATATCACTACCGCAATTGATTACTGTTCTAATATGGCAAGTTCTGAACGAATCACCCTTAGACCGGCAATGTTGATTAACTATTTAGCTTGGTTAATCATTTAGTTAACTCAGTTAATTATTCGGTTAACCCAGTTAATTATTTGGTTAACTCAGTTAATTAATTAGTTAACTCAGTTAATTAATTATTTAACTAAATTAATTAATAGGTTAACTCAGTTAATTCAGTTAATTAATCTGTTAACTCAGTTAATTAATTGATTAACACAGTTAATTTATTAGTTAATTCAGTTAATTAATTAGTTAATTAATTAGTTAATTAGTGAGTTAATTCAGTTAATTAATTGAAAGCGTAATATTAGAAGGTCTGGTTAGCAAATAACCATGTAAATTAAGAAAATGCTACAATTTTAAGCTAGTAGGATACCGCTACCTAAGAAAACACCAGTAGTTGTAGGAAATTTAAATAGGAGGAAGAAACACCCTTCGACCCATTATTCTATGGCGCCAATACAAACCTCGATGGGAAAAAGGCTCAGATACCTGGGGAGTTGAATATCATGTTGTGGAACCAGGAGACATGGCCAAATAGACTATTTAAACTGGGTTACTATTAAAGGAAGGAGGTGAAACATGGGATAGTGTACAATAGGCCACGGCGCAGAGCTTACCGGATTGTATGCCATCTCCACATTATCAATAATAATTATATTAAATTAGTATAGCTCATTTGTCAAACAATTAATGTAAATTAATTAAGTCAAGCTCTCTCGGCGAGGCCTGATAGAAAAACTTAAGAACATAAATATAATAAGGTTAGGCACTAAATGAACTGCTAACGCAACAATTTAACCACCATCATGAACTTAAACTTCAGTCAAATGAAGTAAGTTACTAATACAACTCGTTATTAAGTATTGAATCCAACCAAAATAGATTTACAAGTTTACCAGCTATCAGTAAGTAATTGACAGGAAAGGTTAAGGTTTATCTAATCTTTCCGGATCAGCTTCCAGCTTAGATCATTCACACACTGAGATCAATGAGGTAAGCTAGATGCTGTTGGTATTGACGCGTGGAAAGGTTTTTTAATCTTTCCGTGTAAGATACATCATAAATATAACTGGTTACAAGATCACTCGAGTCAGACAGATCAAGTTGTCATTGATGTTAGTTCACCCGTGAGGTTTATTTCTTTCTCTTTTTCCAGGTTACCCGGGTACATGATTACTCAGGACAGCTCGATAGAGCTCTCGTTTATGTCAAGTAGGGTGAACAGGTTATCTAATCCTTTTGGGTCAGATAAATCACCAAAGTAATGGTAACCTAGTCACTTAGATTGATGTAGCTAGCTGGATGAAGTTGTTATTGATATCATCTAATCTTTTGGAGTAAGACAAATCACTGGTTACCCACTCACCGAGACCAATAACCGCTACAAAAGGATGCTACTAATTCCAGGTCGCCTGGAGAGGTTATCCAATCCTTTTGGGTAAGATAAATCACTCACTGAGACCAAAAAGGTCCGCTACGAAAAGTTGTTATGGATGCCAGGTCGCTTTGTCAGGTTGCCCAATCTTCCGAGGTTAGTTTCCGGGTGAGATCGGTCCCTCAAAGGACCGGTTCCGGATCTAGTCCTCGCCACCGCCACCATACTCCTTGCCCAGGCCGAGCAGGATGTAGAAGGCAAGGCCGAGGAACACGGATCCGAGGAGATCGCCGAGAGAGGTCAGGTAGGGGATTGCGGAGTTGTCAGGATCCATCTTGCTCTTCCACATCTTGTTAACGATGACGTGTGCTACATATAGCAGCACCATCACCTGAAACAAGAAAAATATAGTATTATACCCATAGACATATGAATATTAGTAGACCTGCCCTAAGTGATTAAAAGCGTATTATTCCCCACTCCCCATAGCGGTTCCATTGGAGCCGGCTGTGCTCGCGTATGGCCTCAAGTGAATTTAGAAAACGTGACGTCATCATTTTTGTGCGAGCTATGGTCGAGGCATCATCGGTTCATTTTACGAAATAACACGGCAAAATGGTGGCTTGTGGTATGAAAACTTGTAAAAATAGATGTGAAAAAGAGAATAAACCCAATTGTCATATTACATTCCATATATAAGCATTATTTTACTTTATTTTAAGCTTATTCACATCGTATAATATGGATCAGTAGTACAACTATTGTAGAAACATATACTATCACATCGAGATACGTCTGGACGCGAAACACAAAGCTGGTGGTTGCTGGGAAGTAAATTATGAAGATTATAAAAGTGTCTTAACTAAATACGTAAACGAAATATTCGACTCTGAAAATAGAAGAAATTTATTTTGCCGAATTTGGACTTCGCAAATTTGTTCATAACGTGGCGAGTAATTTGCGCTCCCATGTAAAAATGTCTATTCATTCAAAAGCAGATTTTACTTTTAAGAACTAAATGGTGATATTATAATGCGAGATGCCTATATACTGTCAGATTGATTTACTGACGAATCACAGTCAGCTTTACCCCCTTCGTTCTTCAACAGTTGATTTTACCCCTCATCTTTAATTTCTAGTCTATATATTCATATGTCTGTGGTTATACAAGTAAAACTGCTAGAAGCAAAGTACCACCCATTAATTCAAGGGTCCATAATCCATCTGGTTATTTTCTTATTATTTACTATACGATACAACAAGCAGTCCACCTGTTACGAAGGGGGCAGTCTGTAGAAATGCCTCCCAAAAAAAGAAAGAATTGTTGGTTTAATTAATTTGGTAAGTCGGACAAGTCAAGTTAAGTTGAGATTAGGTTAGTCTAGGTAAGGTTAGATTCATTTTAATTGAAGAAGGGTAAGGTGTAGGTTAGGTTACCTGTAGCGTAGAGCAGATGAGGTAGGCCACGGCGAATGCGAAGGTGATGGTGACTCTGGACATGAACATGTAGTCGGCTGCGAACATGAACACCACCTGTCCCACAACGGCCAGGAAGATCAGCAGGCGGGCCGTCTTAGCCGTGTAAGCTGAAAGAAGAAGAAGATGTAAATATCCTATAAATAATACACACTAAGGCTCTTAGAAGTTCGACAAATCGGAATTCAGCGCCATTTATAATTTTGACTCGGTATCAGTCTCAGCCCATTTCAGCATTTGATCAAATTCCAATCTGCCACCAATCACAGTGGTTATAATTGATGGCCAATGAAAATTATATCAAACCCATAAACGGCCGAAAATCTGCGAATACAGAGAAACATTAATTATTTTAACTGCGCTCATTGTCGATTTACGACAGTGTCAACAAGCGAGTCGATTATCGCCGAACTGTGAACAAGCTGCACAGATTATTAAAGAGGCTATGCAATGAAAGTTATGCGTTTGGTGTGTGGGTATAAACAAAGGCTGCTAAAGCAAAACAACTGCTGAGGGTGGAAGCGATTTTGAATAGTTTGGGAGAACGATATTTGCAACAAGGTTTCTTTTCTCCACGGCTGTAGTAGAACTCTGTTTTAACTTACTTCCGTGGAAGAGTACCCTCCAGGGCCACTCCACAATCCTGCATCCTTCGGGCAGTACTCCGGGAACTGTGGTCCGATGCAACATGGTGGACACACGCGAGGCGAGCACCGACACCAAGTTACCACCGATACCATTCACGATAGGCTGGAACACCACGAAACCCTCGAACCGGTCTACAGCCTGGTCGAGCACCAAACCTCCGAGACTGGAAATACAAATCAGTTATTAACAAGCTATTTTGCACATTGTTTTATAAGCCACTCCAGAAACACTCGAGTATAATTTAAGATAGCTACATCACTTCATTCCATCACCAAACATCACACAATAACAATGATTTAAAAACGATTTAAAATTGTATTTTGTAAGTAATGTTTTTATAATGAATTGACTGAATAAATTACACAGACTATCCGGGGTAAAGTGCATTAGGAAGGTGATTCTACGTGATAATACAAGTAAAAAATATAAATGAATTTTTTCAAAAACCAACTTTTAGGGATTCTTTTCTAGTAAAAACATAAAATTGGTCCGCCGTGCGGGTCTGGCATTACAATTTTGCGCTGTTTCTAAATCTACCATCCCGCTCCCAAATACTGTTGTTGCGTCAGTCTATTTAATTGCCGCGCTTCGTGTCAATATCTTTTATTTTATTACCAAAGGATCAGATAATTTAACGTATCTAACAGTGTTTAACCTTTCCTTATCTGTGGTGTGTATTTACTACACATTGCTTCTAATAACTTTAATAACTCTATAAATATAATAAATTCTGGGTTCAGATTTTAAGTATTCCTCCATTATACATTTATGCATGTTATGCTATTGTTTTCAAATTCAATTAAAAATCAGAGATTTTTGTTAAAAATCGGGAACAAATACACCAATACAATCAACCGTGTGATACTAATACGCGAAGAATGTGCGAGAATGTGTGCACACAACCGACACGAACGTACGAGTGCCACGGACGCCAGCTGATCGCTAGTTGATCGCTAGTTTCGTCTGAACGGTTCTCCACGCACACAGGACGCTCACCGTGCACGCCATCGCGGACGCAAAATGATCGTGGCAGTTCGGCCTTGCCTTAAGTGATTACTAGTTGAATAATTTTATTGTTCAATGTGTAACTACATTTTGTTAATTTTAGTACAGTTCTCTTTTGAATTTGATTTAAAACATACAAGTTGTAGCATAATTGTAAACGTCAAACACTCGGCCTAATGTTATTGTTTACATGAAGTTTCAATGGATACGGGCCGATCACAACGTTTCCATCTCAATCTCGGCAAGCTCACAGCGAAATTTATCGAGTAAGTTTGTACCTCACATTAAGGATTTTTAGTAAGTATGTCTTCTTTTTGCATGGGATCCAAAATTTCGAAAAAAGTCATTCACCTTTTTTACTTGTACTATCACATAGAATCACCTCCCGAAGTTAGTGCACTTTACCCCCCGGACACCCTGTATTGTATTGAAAATAATCATTAAATGGAGGCAAGAATCATAGTAATATGTCATATTTCATCATTTATTCTGGAGGAAAGAATCATTGTAGGTATGTTATATTTCATCATTCACACTGGGGAGAATTGTGTAATAATATTATAGTAACTGGAAATGGATTGTATAGAACACTTCATCGTTTCATCACTCACCCGCTGATGAAGAGAGCCACGATGACGGGCGTCCATCCGGTGGTGAGCACAGAGCGGGTGTACTTGTTATAGTAGACGATGTAGACCCACATGGGCAAGATCAGCAGGTAGATGGCTATCACCACACACGGTAGCCAGAGGTTCTCTTCTGCAAGAGCAAAGTTACATTGGGTGATGAAATCCAACAGAAGCAAGTTTGCGAGGTTATAAATGTTGACAGACTATCATACTGACAGACTGACAAACTGACAGACTGAGCAGACTGACAGAACTATAACTCACCTATGTTCCTGTACATATAGGAGGCGGTGATGGACAGCACCGTTATGGAGACCACGTCTCCGATGGAGGCAGCAAGCGGAGTGGCCAAGTTGTCGGGGTTCATCTTGAATTTGTGCGAGACGATGATCACAGACACCAGCACAAAGTCTGAAAACAACAGAAACTCACACTATAACAAAAACATCATTCAACATTTCGTCGGCTGAGGTACTTTATTAACAGCAAATTTTAGGTAAATCGACTTTTTAACTTCTTGGACAGTTACTTAGGTGTATTTTATAACACTGTGCTGTATATTGGGAAAGTAGGAGCAAAACTGTAATCAACACTTCAACAAAACTCTCAATGACTTTTTCCTGCCAAAGCCAAATGAAATGGCCAAAATTCAACTAAATGAGCATAAGTTTTGTTGGCATTTTGCCGGTATTATAGATAGTAAGATCTACTAGTTCTGTGTTGGACTCCAATTTATTTCATACTTAGTTAGGTTTGATCAGAGGTAAGTTACGTCAGGTCAAATTTAAGGTAACTTAGGTAAGGTTAGATCATGTTAGGTTGTGGTAGATTTAGGTTATGTAAAGACAGATTAGAGCAGGTTAAGTTATGAAAAGTTAGAGGTTATAGAACGTTTGGTTAGGTTAGGTATGTTTGAAAGGAATGCAAGGTAAATATGTGACGTGAATTGAAGAGAAGAATAAGTCGGGGATGCCCGAGGAATACATGGGACGGGCAAGTGATTGTACTTGAGTCTGAACATGCCAAGAGTCAAAATAATAGAAAGGTATGTACGAGACGATATATGAATGTGATTGAAGGAAGCAGTGTGTACCAAGACCAAGTTGTTTGGCGATTCCATCACTTCTAGCTACCCCTGAAGATAAACGGCTTAATGGTTAGTTAGTTAGGTAGGTTTTGGTCTGGATAGGTTGTGTTAGGTTCGACCTAGTTAGAGGTAAGGTAGGAGGTTCGGTTAGAGGTTAGGTTAGGCCTGGTGAGAGGTAAGGCAGGAGGTTAGGTTAGGCTAGATTAGGTTGAAACTGGTCAGAGATGATGTAGGAAGTTAGGTTAAGTCAGGCAGATAATTACCCAGCACGAAGCAGGTGGTGGTAGCGGTGAAGACGGCTGAGGAGGTCAGTAGGAGCGCATTGGCGAGGTTGACCTCCTGGTCCACTACAGCGTTGACGCAGATAGCAAATAGGGCCACTAAGATGGCTGCCACGATGGCTTGCACCTGGACAAAACAAAACATACCAATTAATAATATATATATATAACGGTTTGCAGCAATAAAACCATTGGGTTTGAATGTCAATGATGCAACGACGCAAGAAGAAATCTGCTTGTCATTAAATTTTACATCTTCGTAATTATCTCCACTGGCTCCAATCCTGGTCAAGTCTTCTTCTACGCAGTCCACCAGTTACTCTACTTGTCTCTCCCACTTGATCTTGATTTTATGTGTACTATCATCTGACATTATTTTCCATTACTAGCTTATGAGATTCTCAACAAAAGCTAACGAAGTGTTCATAATATGCATTTAGATTTCTTGATTTGATAATTTATTTTATTCAGGTATTCATATATAACAAGCATTTAATTCTCATTAAACGCAAAGTGACTAAACATTGTTTAATTTTATCAAGTTCAACAAGTGATAAAATCTATGCCTTTATTGGGCATAATTTAACGACAATGTTGTCTGTGATAATAATAATTATTATGAATCAGTTATACATATAATACAGTTTGCATACTGCGAGGCGAGTCAAGGGACAAGTGACCTCAGTTGTAGGAAAAATAAAAGTTTTCCATACTTTTTAAATCTCATCTGTATTTTTTGATCTGTATGTTTGTTTCATCACTAGGCATGATTGCTAGTCGAAAGGCTTACACCTCCGTGGCTTTCGACTAGCAATCCGAAGGTCGCAGGTTCTAATCGTAATGCTCAAGTAGTTTTATTTTATAAAGATGTGTTATTTCACAATTCATTAATCAAAAATAATACTCAGTATTGCCCTGATGTAAGACCACCATTCAGAATTGAAACATCGCTTGATACGGGTTTAGCCGTGTTTGGTGATCAGATCTGAACAGCCAGGTACTCCCACACCTTCCACTTCCTCATTTTCTTCCCCTACCCACTACCTTCAGCCTCACAACATACCTATAGACAGCCACAGGGGGCGAGCCTTTGAAATTAGACGCACGAAGATCTGGTCATTTGACATAGCCAAAGCCATTGCAAGCAACGTTTCCATTTGCAATGGTGAACACCAGAGCAATACTGAGAATATTTTACACTCTTCAACTAGCTGTAAGTTACATTGTTGCTTAGACATTTATCAAATGACTGATAGTCGTCAAGGTCTGCTAAAGTGAAAATTGCAAACAAATCGACACGTCAGTAAACACTTGTGTAAGGTGTACGTGGGGAGCAATGAATTGCATTGAATGATGCGCCTGCAATCTTGTTGCACTCAAGCTGGCACTTCTTATGCAGAAAAAACTATGCTAGTCATTTTAATGCTTTTTGTTAGCTTTATTAGAGTGTTTAGCCAATAAAGGTTGATTTTATGTCCTGCTCCGATATAAAATCACTTCAGACTTTCTTAAAAAAATTCAGAAAAATGCGAATTTTGCATTTGCGCTATCGCAAATGTAAATTATTAATTACCTATGTAATGCAAATTTTTTACACAAAATTCGTAATTTATACGAGAAATTCGTCATATTTACGAGAAATTCGTCATTTTTACAAGAATTTTGACATGATTTTGCCATTTTCATGAGAATACCGCGAAATTCGCATTTTCAGGCAAATAAAGAGATTTTTTGTATTTTTCACGCGATAATCTGGTATAATATACATAATTGGCTGCCTTATACAGGGTTTTCCAATAAGAGGTGTTATTTTTAATAGCCCGCTATTTCAGTAGATGTTACTTTTAAAGCTTTCATTTTTTGACATTTGACAAGTAAAAACTACGTCATTAATAAAAATTAAACGATAAACGCCTCAACAACGCATTAAAATTATTAAAATTCACTTGAGTGAATCAAATGCAAAACATCTTGAGTGATGAGGCCCATTCCCACCTCGGTGGCTTCGTCAACAAGCAAAATTGTCGCATCTGGGGCTCGGAAAATCCAAGAGTTATTGTTGAAAAGCCTCTCTATCCCCAACGTGTGACTGTTTGGTGCGATTTATGGTACGGCGAAGTCATTGGACCTTACTTTTTCGAAAATGAGGCTGGAGCAACAGTTACGGTGAATGGATTGCGCTATTGAGAGATGATTAATGATTTTATATGGCCGGAATTGGATGGTATTGATCTGGACAACGTCTACTTTCAACAAAACGGTGCTACGTGCCACACAAGCAAGAAACCATTGATATTTTACGATTGAATATCAAAATAACACCTCTTATTGGAAAACCCTGTATTATAAGAAAGTTAGTTAGTTTAGCAGTTAAATTCACTTCGAAAACGCAGTGTGCCTTGCAAAATATCATAATTTTGTTGAAAAATATACAGCTATTCCCAAAAACGCGAACTTTACCAAGCGATCCCTAACAAGTTAAATTTGTGTTAAGAAAATTGCCTTCAATTATGCGTTAGTAACAAAATCAACAGTCATAATCAACGAATTTTGAATGTTGAAAGAACGAGGGAGAGAAAGTGGAAATGACTTATTTTTATGTTCTTCAAAAATATGCAATTTTCAATAATTTAAAATACGCTTTCCGGAAATCTGTCTCTTTAAGACTTACAAAAACTGGTTTCCGGGAATCTGTTTATCAATACATACATATATTGTAAACATAGGTTTCCGGAAATTTAATTTTAAAAACATTTAAAAATAGATTTCCGGAAAATTCTCTTGTCTAATCTCGTCTTATCTGAAAATGACATACCTATGTAAACAACACACGCAATAATGAATAACTATTTAATAATAATAAATTAATTGTTTAATTAATTAACGATCTTAACGCCATTATTTCCAAGAAACAATGTTCCCGTCGTATTATCTTTATCAAAACGAATCGCAGTGACTTATCTAAAGCGTTCACGATAATAATATTGATGTATTTAATTAGCATGAACATTAACACCTCGATAACAGGAGCAAATTAATAATATATTTTTTTTAAATACATGTTTTCCAATAAGAGGTGTTATTTTGATATTCAATCGTAAAAGATCAATGGTTTCGTGTCTTGTGTGGCACGTACCGCCGTCTAGTTGAAAGTAAACGTTTTCCAGTTCGATACCATCCAATTCGGCCATAAAAAATCATTGATCATCTCTCGATAGCGCAATCCATTCACCGTAACTGTTGTTCAAGCCTCATTTTCGAAAAAGTAAGGTCCAATGACTCCGCCGGACCATAAACCGTACCAAACCATAACTCTTGGGTTTTCCGAGCCCCAGATGCGACAATTTTGCTTGTTGACGAAGCCACCGAGGTGGAAATGGGCCTCATCACTCAAGATGATTTGCATTTGATTCACTCAAGTGAATTTTAATAATTTCAATGCGTTGTTGAAGCGTGTATCGTTCCATTTTTCTTAATGGCGTAGTTTCTACTTGTCAAATGTCAAAAAATGACAGCTTCAAAAGTAACATCTACCGAAATAACGGGCTATTCAAAATAACACCTCTTATTGGAAAAATTGCAGTTGTTTTAAAATCATGAATGAATTATTATAAAAGATGACCCAAAAGTACTCACTCGATTTTCAAAGGCAGTGAACTAACTTTGTTTGTAAATAAAATTAATTATTTACACAACAGTCTTAACACGGTATTTTTTCGCTCCATTTGGACACGCTCCATTTGGACCCGCTCCATTTGGACACGGGTCAAGTTAGGGGTTACATGCGACCGAGCCGAGGAGACGAAGAACCGAGCCAGTTTGATGTAGGAAAATAATTTCCCTCAGGGCTTATGTCATCTTTTGGGATGCTGTGTGGAGGTTCTTTTTAAGGAAAGGAAAGAGAGGAAGATCGGGGGAGGTAAAAGGTACGAGCGTTGGGTATGAATCTCGGCCATGGGTCGAGAGACTAGCTGGAGAGGTCAAAGGGTCTCCCCAAACCAGCCTACCTAAACCCGCCTCCCAAATTGAAAGGATTGCTAAAGCAGGAACACGGCGTGATACCCCAAAAATAAATCACTATAAAAATAAAATTTGGTTTATTTAACCGGGATTCCACTATACTATGTATTCAATTATAACTCATTGTTAACTGAACACTTGGTAATTATTGCAATCAATCAGATTAAAGTGATTGTTTTTTATCATTGAGTCAACACGATTCTATCATTAATATCATATTTTTATGTATAATGCCCACTTGAAAACTACATTATTTATGGTTCCATGATAACTCTTCAAAATGACAATTCAACACACCTATAAAAAGTGCTATAAAGTTATGAAAAGTGATGAAACAAAAAGTAGATCACTTTTCATAATTTTATAGCACTTTTTCCGGTCACTATTATTTATATGTAATCTAAAATTTTCATTTTGAATAATACTATCAACGGCAAAAGAGTTCTAACTGTCGTGTAATATTTTAAATTGAGCCGCTATCAATAACAACCCTTACGTAGATGGCGATAAGGTTTAAATTCCCGCTTAACACCATCCGCCTGTTTTGATTTATGCAAGAAAAAAACATGGTCAAAAAGTGCCTTTTATTTTATTTTGTGGATGTTTAGGCATAAATATTTAATTTATTTTCGATCATTTTATAAATAACTTAATTTGCCACATTATACAATAAAATAATAACCGAAAATGGGTTCGTAAGTAGGAGATTTTGAACTTTAAAGCCGTTTTCATAGGCCTTATACATTATATTTTTCTGGGCTTATAAAAAGACTTATCTAAAAAATACTCGATTATTTTAAAGGCCAAGATGTATTCTACTCGCAGTATTTAATTAAAGCATCTGAAACATTTCTAGGCGACCAAATTTTCAAACCAAAAACAGATGATTTTGCATTACTACGTATGGCATCGCCTTAATGATAAACTAGTGTTTTTATGACAAGTTTTTATGCATAGCATAAAGGATAACAAAACCTTGTCTTATAAACATTAGTTTAACATAAAAAAAAATCGAATTTCATAGTTAATATGCGACCCGTCTATAAATTATCTTGTCTTATAAATGCGAAAGTTTGTTTGTTTGTCCTCACGTCGTAATGGAGAGACCAATCGTCGTAATTTTATGCATAGGTATAGTTGGAGGACTGAGAAGTGACATAGGCTACTTTTCATCCCGGAAAAAGTTTCATTCTCGTGGGAAAATTCTTTATACAGTAATTTCTACCTAATACCACGCGAACGAAGTTAAGGGTAAAAGCTAGTGATGAAATAATAACAGAATTTCAATAAAATAAATATTTTCAACTTTGAAATTTGATGAATTGCAACTCGTTCTTAAGAGAAAGCTACAAGCCAAAAATATGTATATTCTTGGTATAACTTATGTTGTAGGTAATAGGCATTAAAATCGCTTGACAAACGGAGTCTAGAAACGTTCGATTTCAAGCAAAAAAACTGGTTTTTATTTATTTTCTAAATAATTTTATAAGAAAGCAAAAAACGTTAATCAAGTGAAACTGTTACAGATATTTTTAGCTATAATACTGTATTTTTAAAAAGTTGTTTCCTTTATGAGTTCATACATTTCTATTGAAAAAATATTTTTGTTAGTAGCTTACATTTATATTTTTTATTGAGTAATTTATTATTTTATTTGTATTCTACTCAAACGAAGCGATAGGAAAACCTTCAATTTATCTAAAGCATATTTTTTGTTATTCAGAATGTACACCAATTCGTTATAAAGATTAATCAAAATAGTGATTTAGCATTAAGCTTCGCATTTCAACCCGATTATTGTCGATTTTTCGTGCATACATCAAAGGAACTTGGCGCCAACGTTGGTCCAATGTGTTGGCCCAACGTGTACTAGAGGCTTTACGCTTTATATGTCTGTTGGAATCCGGAATGGGGGGTGTTAACACATTCGCTGCCTGGAGCTTATGTTACAATTAAACTTGCATATAATTGGTTCGCCCACGGGAGTTATTGGCACTGAACCGGTTAATATACGCTAGCATAACAAAAGCGGGTAACATACCTGCACCAGCGAGATGTTCCCGATGACCATGGTGAGTATCTCTCGCGTGCTTGTCATGTGGCCCAGGTTGGCTTGCGTTGACAGCCTCGACGCAAGGCACATGTCCAGATTACCTGCAACAAACAAACAAATATATACATTACACATAGTACCATCAGCGTGTATTGAGACAAACACAAATATTTCTAGTTATCAAATTTTCAAACAAAAAACATATGATTTTGCATTAATTTCATTACACATGGCCAAAAATTATTAAAAAAGAGATAGCATGCTAATTTCCTGATAAAATATTAGTCATTCCGAATATATCGAGACCGGTCGGTGGCTGAGTTGACATCGCGTATGGGTCCCACCCAAGCGTAGTGTGTTCAATTCCTCTGTTGGCTAAGTCCTCCATCACAACACAAGAAGCAATTTCAGCTTACTGTGGTGGTAGTAGGAGATTTTCAAAGATTGTCCGGTTATTCGTAACCCGGGAATGTTTGTCTTTCTTTAAAAAAAAATTACAAATTAAAATTACGTATTCTTTTCCTAATGAATATCATGACGGAATACGACAATGTGAATATCAATATCAATATTTATATGAACACGTGTTCCGCCGTCCTCATAAAACATTCGTTTTTAACTGATAAATTGTTATGAACTCTGTCAATTCATTCGTTAAAGACCTGCAATCCCGTTTTTAACAGTATTTCATAAAGGTAAGTTTTCTCCTTACACGTCTGCCCTTATGATAGACACTGAAACGTTGGCTAAAGGAGGAGGTGCGAACGTGGCACAATACACAAATATATGAAAAAGATTTTTATCAAATTTTACCTAAAAAATTAAAACTTCGGACTCCATTTTCTCGAAAACGAGAACTCAAATCAAAAAAAGTTAGAGTACAAAATCGACTTCCAATGTAATATCACAGTAGATTCACAAGTTTCCCGCTTGTAATACGACTTTCCCGACACCGTGTACATCAGATTTATTTAGACTATGAAATAAATTATGAAAATGAATATCACGTTTTTTTTTAACCTAAGGAATGTAATATTATAGGATAGAAAATATTCAATTATTTGTGTTTTTAATTACATAATTAATTACTTAAATATATATAGGCCATAACAGATGTCAGTTTTTTATGATTCAGAGGCGACTTTGACAAATAATTTAGCTGCGTCTGTCTTTAAAATATGATGAAATTAAAACATAAAAATAAAATATGATTGTATTTTTTTAATTTAATTTTTTCAATAAAAATTCAATGCGTTCAGTTCTTCATCTGCTAGTTTCAAAGGCTTCGGATAATCCGCAAACAGCGATTAAGGTTGGATTTGAAGAGCAAATAGATAATAATTGCATTGCAATTAAAAGAAGCGCACGGAGCAGTAAATCAAGGGTTACAAATCTGAAGCAATTCTTCTTTTTTATTGGAACCATAAAAATATAGGAATTAATATGCGTAGTGGAAAAAACAAGCACTGACATACAGGGTGTTAAAGGGCGTAAATGATTTATTTTAATCAGTGATTCCAGAAATGTGATCCCTGAGGCGTATGTGTGCTAAAACCACGTATGATCTTGTGAGCATTGTGGAGATTCTCAAATAATCAAGTGACTTCTGATGCCATAGACTGGCTGAATAACTTCAGTATCGCTCAGTGACTTCCATCAACTTTCCTCCATTATAAAGAAGAAACAAACAATACTTATAGGCATATGCACTAGAAATGAGATCCCTGAGGGGTATGTGTGGTAAAACCATGTATGATCATGTGATAAATGTAGAGATCCGCAAAGAATGCAAGGCTGATGTAAGCGTAATGAGTAAGATTAAGAAAGAGACGCTTGGATGGTTTGGGCATGTAGAGCGAACAAAGGAGTGTAAGGCGAATAAATGACGCAAATGAGAATGGTAACAAAAGTCGGGGACGCCCGATGAAGACATGGCACGACCAAGTGAATCAGATACATGAGTCGGGCCATGTCAAGAGTCAGAATAATAGAAGAAGAAGTATGTATGAGACGGTGTATGAATGTGAATGAAACAAAGTGTGTGTACCAATAACGAGTTGTTTGGCGTTCCGTCCTCTCTGCCTACCCCTGCGGGAAAACGGAGTGATGGTTGGTTAGTTAGTTAGTTCCTGACATTATTTGAAGTAAAAATTTCAGTTGAAATTTTGGTCTATGTTGACTTTTTATATGTATTTTTTTTCAACAAAAAAACATAGAAAATCATTAGTATTCGGGTGATGACACGTGGAAGTTAAAAAAAAGTGTTTTTGAAAAAAAAATCTAAAATGTTATTGGAGACCGAAATTTCGTTTACATGTTTTACTCCAAATAATGTCAGTGAATCAGTGGTTAAAGTAAGTCAAGCGCGTCCCTTAACACCCTGTATATCATTTCACTTTAATAATATGATTTAATTGTTGTTTGCATTAATATTAGTACCCCGCAAGAGTCTCAACTTCTCCTGACTTTCCCAAAAAAATCACGGGATAATCTGAAATCTTTGCAAATAAGTTAAAATTCTTCTAACTAATTCTTAATATCACAAAGAGACATACGCGGATAGCGCCTTTGTTTTATAATTTATCACAAGCAATAATTAGTCGACTATAATATCAATAAAAATTGAAAATATCTCCCGAGTAAAAATAAATGCCGCCGACGGGAATTGAACCCGCGCCTTCTGATGTCCAGTCAGACGCCATGGACCACTGAGCCACGTCGGCTTATTTCCAATCCACCAAATAATTGAATATTTACTAGTACTTCAATCAATAATTACTGATTATTATATTTTTTCACCTGTAAACAACCAACTTTATTTTTGTAGGAAAGACTTTGTTAGTGCTAAATTTCTCACTAGATGGCGTCGAGACATATTATATCTACATTTGTTGGTGAATTTTTTTTTTGTAGAAAAGGCTTTGATAGTTGTTTTATACTATTTAGAGAATACTAGTACAGCGCTATTGGGGTGATTTTTCACAAAAACGGCGCTATAAAGGTCATTCAATTATGGACAGATGACTAGCTGATGGTTGATGACGAATTTTCATAACTTGTAAACATGACGCACAATCTTGTAGCAATGTTTCTCATCAAAACATCCTCTTGATTAGACATAACCTTATTGTCATTACTGATTACTGATAACTGATTAATGTTTTTGATTATCTTTTATTAATAATTATTGACAATCAAAGCACTTCATTCGAAGTTAATACTGCTGACCTTGTGCCTAATATTGTGATGGTGGATCTTACAAATATTTACCTGCTACATATTTCTGTAGTATTTAAAAAAAATAACTTCAAGAGAAATTAATCAATGCGTCGTTATCTCTAATGACATATTATTTTAATGCAAATAGTAACATTTCATTCCATTAAATGTATTTTATTTTCGAAGTGATGAAATTCCTATTAGTATTTTTTCTTTTAATTAAGAACTGTATGTGATTAAAGATCATATATTTGTAAATTTTCTTAAGGCGAAGCTTAATGCTAAATCACTATTTTGATTAATCTTTTATAACGAATTGGTGTACATTATGAATACCAAAAAATATGCTCTGGATAAATTGAAGGTTTTCCTATCGTTTCGCTTGAGTAGAATACAAATAAAATTTAAAAAATACTCAATAAAAATATAAATGTAAACTACAAAAAAAATATTTTTTCAGTAGAAATAAACAACTTTTAATAAATACAGTATTACAGCTAAGATTATCTGTGACAGTTTCACTTGATTAACTTTTTTGCTTTCTTATAAAATTATTTACAAAATAAATGAAAACCAGTTTTGTGCTTGAAATCGAACGTTTCTAGACTCCGTTTGTCAAGCGATTTTAATGCCTCTTACCGACAATATAAGGTATACCAAGAATATACACATTTTTGGCTTGTAGGCAATTTGAAAAAATATTGAATTTTTTTATATGAAACGTCAAAAAAGTGAGGTGATAACAATATTTTGTAATACACTTATTTTTACAAATATATTTTTGTGTGTTTTTTTTACTTCTACCATCATGTAGAATCACCTCCCGAAGTTTGCCACCGGACCTGTATGCTTTGAACATTGTTATTATAGGATAAGAGTCTGTAAAGAAATAAAGAATATAATATTTGAACAAAAATTGGGACTGATTTGTATAGAATTCGGACAATCCCATGATTTTTCGCGATTCTACGCCAGTATACGTCATATGTATTAAATACAGAGATGTGCTTTATTTCAAATAAATCCATTTCAAATGGAAATGCAAATGGGTATTTTCCATTTTGCATTTTAAATGCTTTTCTAAAAACCATTTTGCATTTTGCATTTTAAATGCTTTTCTCAATGCATTTACCATTTTAAATGCTTTTTTGCAACATTCTTCCTACTATCTCCACTCAACTTTTTTTCATAAGCCCCAAATATCAGTCGATCCTCAACCTCGCTATGAGAGATAATTTACATTTGTCAAGTTGCTCCCTGGTAGGAGCCCTGGCAATTGAGTGATACCATTACAAAAAATACTGATTTAAATACTGAACATGGGGCCATGACGCTGTAATATTAAATGTTAGATAGCAGTTTCTAGGTTTTTACGTTGGCAATATTAGTACCGCGCATATTTTTTGTGGTTTCATAATCTGTAGTCGTGGTGTTTTTGGATTTACCATCATGTGTTATCAATATGTTTGTTCTACATTGATGTCCATTATATTTTATTCTTTTCATTTTCTAATAGTACAGTGGTGCCTCCACAGACATAGAAATTAATAGACGAGAAGATAAAGGCGAGGGGTAAAATCAACTGTTGAAGAACGAAGGGAGTGAAGATGACTGTGATTCGTCAATAAATCAATCTGACAGTAAATAGGCATCTCGCATTATAATATCACCATTTACTTCTTAAAAGTAAAATCTGCTTTGAATGAATAGACATTTTTACATGGGAGCGCAAATTACTCGCCACGTTATGAACTAATTTGCGAAGTCCAAATTCGGCAAAGTAAGGCAGCTTCTATATTCAGAGTCGTAGTTAGTTTCAGAGTATTTAGTTAAGACACTTTTATAAATGTTCATAATTTACTTCCCAGCAACCAACCAGCTTTGTGTTTCGCGTCCAGACGTTTCTCGATGTGATAGTAACAACTGATTCATATTATACGATGTGAATATGCTTAAAATAAAATAAAATAATGCTTATATATGGAATGTAATACGACAATTGGGTTTATTTTCTTTTTTCGCATCTATTTTTACCAGTTTTCATAGTACAAGTAAACATTTTGCCGTGTTATTTCGTAAAATGAACCGATGATGCCTCGACCATAGTTCGCACAAGAATGATGACGTCACGTTTTCAAATATCACTTGAGGCCGTACGCGAGCCCAGCCGGCTCAATGGAACCGGTATGGGGAGTGGGGATAATACGCTTTTAATCACTTAGGGCAGGTCTACCTAATATTCATATGTCTATGGGTGCCTCACACAACGAACGCCTCGCACAGCGAATGCTGCACACAACGAACTTCCTTTTCGTTCATTTCACGATTCATACAACGAACTTCGCTTCACACAACGAAGTCGCCCGATCTTCTACGATCACTGCCGATTAATTGCATCCTCCCGCGCAGGCAGTCGTTAGACTCGTTAGTCACTGCGTAGTACGCTTAACTTACGCACGTATCGCAGCAATCGTTCTTCATTACGAATTAAATCGCACACGTATCACGGCAGTCGTCCTTTTAAGATAAACTCAACATTTTTTTTATATGATGGGTTCTAAAAAAAGCAGGAAGGTGATTTCTCTTGAAATGAAACAGGAAATAATTAGAAGGAGTGAATGTGGGGTAAAACAGTGTGACCTCGTCAAAGAGTTTGGCCTCAACAAGACCACCATTTTCACCATTTTGAAAAACAAGGATGCAATAAAATCAGCCAAAGGAGTACCAAAACTATTTAATGAAAAACATAGATCTTCAATCCACGAGGAAATGGAGAGGAATTTTTCACTGCACCATCGGCGGAAAATGGATGAAGATGTGCAAGATTCGATTATTTCTTAAAATTAAAAAATGTGTGTTTTTTTCATTATGTTTTTAGATGTATCTAAATAAAAATAATAACAAAAAATTTATCTTTTTTTTATGTCATCTTACCATATTTTATGCTACAGAACGAATTTTTTTTTAAACATGTATTGTTATGGGAAAACGCGTTTCACATAACGAACTTGCTCCTGGAACGAATTAAGTTCGTTGTATGAGGCACCACTGTATATACCTTTCTAAAATTTTTTATTTTATTTTTTACAAACTCTTATTGCCTTTCAGACATTTTATAAGCACTTCATTCTTGCTTATACTACTTTATTGTATATTATTACATATAATTTCTTACTTTGACTTAATACTATACTAAAGATTGCTACTTATATTTTATTTATATCTCTTTTTTTAATACTTTTAACCTTACTACTATTTACTGATTATACCGTTATACTTACATTTATATTGTTGCATTCCTTATGTTGCTGTACTATTCTCTGTAATTTAGTATGTGAATGGCACATGTTGTGCCGTATATGTAAAAATAAATAAATAAATAAATTAAATGACAAAATTCTTTAAAAATTCTATAATTATTTTAATTGCTTGACCTGAGAAACCATTTTGCATTTTCAATGCATTTTGAAAATAGGTATTTTGCATTTTCAAATGGAAAAGTTTGGACCCATTTCCATTTTGCATTTCAAATGGTTTTGGGTACCCATTTTGCACATCTCTGATTAAATACAATAATTACAGCGAACTATTTTACTGCCGACAATATTAATTATTATCTTCAGTGTAGAGATAAAACGAAATAACTCAAATACATACAATGTGGTCATTAATAAATTGTCGTCAGCGGTTTATAAATTGCTGTATTATCTTTTGTCTATGGATCTTGCGAATTAATATAATCTTATAATAGCTAATGGCCCATTCTTTGCACGGAGAGGTACAAATAAGAAATATCTTTTTGCTGTCTTTATAAGAATTCTCATATTTAAAACATCATTTGGTTGTCTACTTGCTTGCTTTTTTTCTTTATTTTTAATACTACCATCTAACTAATTATTCACAATCACACTGTTTCCTGGTAGAGATGGATTGCTACACAACAAGTAAGCTGGAGTATGCTAATGGTGTAAGAACTCTAACTAACTAACTAACCATCACGCCGTTTCCCCGCAGGGGTAGACAGAGAGGACGGACCGCCAAACAACTCGGTCTTGGCACACACTTCTTGCCTCATTCACATTCATACATCGTCTCATACATACTCTTCTATTATTCTGACTCTTGACATGGCCCGACTCAAGTATCTGATTCACTTGATCGTGCCATGTCTTCCTCGGGCGTCCCCGACTTCTGCTACCATTCGAATTTGCATCATATATCCTCCTAACACTCCTATCTTCACTCATTCGCTCTACATACCCAAACCATCTAAGCGTCCCTTTCTTAATCTTACTCATTACGCTTACATCAGCCTTGGACGCTTTGCGGATCTCCACATTCCTCACACGATACTTTCTATTATTAATCTACTTTCATACTTTCTTTGCCAGTTCCATGCCTCAATTCCATACATCAAGGTTGGTACCAGGACTCCGTTGTGGACTGCTAACTTCGCTTCTTTGGACAGCGCTTCGCTTTTTTGTTGGCGCCAACAGCGTTCAGTCCTCCATTAACGGAATACCTGCATTTACCCTTATTTACTCTCTGTCAGCCTTCCCATCTCTCTAGAACATACTTCCTAAATACACAAACTCATCCACCTGCTCCAAGTATTCCTCATTCACAACTATATTGCACACTGTTTTCGTACTCTATCTTTCAAACACCATTACTTTAGACTTACTTACATTCATCATTAACTCATTCTTCATGCATACTTCGTTCATCCTAGACACGAGAGACTGTAGATCATCCATACTATTAGCAATCAGCACCGCATCATCAGAATACAACAGGCAACATACTTTCAAATTATTCAAATTCGCGCCAAATCCCACCTCTTTCAATTCTTGCATACAATTATCCATGTATAGATTGAATAACCACGGTGACATGACGCAGCCTTGTTTAACACCTTTTGTGATATCAAAACAACCCGTAAAACCACCGTTTACCCTAACACATGCAACGCTTCCCACATACAGAGACGCAATTTCTCAAAACTCTAAGAACTCAAAACTAAATATACGAGTTTAAACGTGGTGGAACAAATTCTCGGGTATGTCTATAGACGAACGCATGGAAATTATCCCCGGTTAATGCATCGTATTATATGGACTTACTCCTTGAGACAGCGAATAGATTTAGACGTTCTTCAAATCTTGCAATATTTAGTTGTATATAAGTCTATTGACAGCCCATTCTACTTGGAATGCTATGGCTTACACATGCTTGAAAACTTCAGTTGTTGTCGTCAACACGGCTTCTCAAGATACCACACGGCAGAAAAGATATTCTAGCACAGCATAACATGACAAATTTCTAAAACAGTAGATTTATTTAATTACTTAAATTGATTTGTTTTGGGGGTATTATGCCGTGTTGCGCTACCTCCTTCTTTAGCCAACGATTCGGACAGTATGGAATGGCCTTATACTGTTAACCGACAAAACTGAGATACGTTTGACGTCACGCGTAGGGTTTGCAATCCCACAACACCACATCCCGGAATCCCGCGGAATTTCAGAAATTTTGAAAAATAACTAAATTTATACCAAAACTTTGCAGTTTTGATTATTGCACATCCTTGCCAGTTGTAGGGAAATGTCTGTTCACTTGAGGTTGACAGGATTCTCCATAGTGACATTTTTAACGATCTTATTTATTATCAAATATTATAATATTTATTACGATACGTTTTCCATATTTTTTGTATAATATTACTAGTACCAAAGAAGATTGATCTCAAACGACTGTGAAGATTCTTAAAATGTCTTCTAAAAATACTTACTATGTTACCTTTTCAATATTTTTTATAATATACTAGAATCAAAGAGGACTGATACCAAATAATAATAAAAGAATGTTCATGAAATTTTCAATTACTTAAAAATCCCGCGGTATTAATATATATTTTATTCCGCAATCCCACGGGATATGAAAAAGGTGCGGGATTTGTAAACCCTAGTCCCGCGTACCCTCCTAAGATTGTGATAGTTGTGGCGGGCTTTGAAAACTAATTATAATTATTTTAATCATGAAAACATCATTAGAGGCTTTACACACCTCCTTGCAATCGGAGGCAATATCGGGGCAGTGATGGAGAGCACCCTAGATCGCTTCATGATCAGCGCGTGAATCGGCTCCGAACTCTGAAATCGGGACCGATATCATAAGTCACCCCCAGTTTGCTTAGTGCTATTGTACCCAGTATCGCCATCTTGATCGACGAGCGCTGCGCTGATTCTCTGATCCTCCGATTGATTGCAGGGAGGTGTATCATTATCAAGTTATTATTTTATTTATAATAAAAAGGAAATAGTTTTCTTACCTTTTAGGCCTGATAGTGATGGAACGAGAACAAAAATGGACGATACTTCCAGGAACACGGCCCATGTCTGAAACAAACACACCACTATTAATACAAAGTGTTTATTAAATTTTTTAAATATAAAAACGATGGTACCTCTACCTGTATTGTAAGGATCCTCTAGGATCCTCAAGGAGAGTGAATGGTTGAAGAAGTTAAGGACGCCCGACATGACACTATTAAGGAATCCTGATCCTTGAGTCGTGCCATAACAAGAGTAAAAATAAAAGAAGAGTATGTATGAATGTGAATGATGCAAGAAGTGTGTGCCAAGACCGAGTTGTTTGGCGGTCTTTCCTCTCTGCCCACCCCTGCGAGAAACGGCGTGATGGTTTGTTAGTTAGTTAGTTTATCGCAGAAGAATGTCCACTTCGTCAAATTCCCCTGTGTCACATCTGTGCTGAACCAAGACACTTTCGATACTGTCAACTGGCTGAATAATCTCAGTTCTTGTAGATCATTGGATGCCAGAAAGCTAAAAAAGAATAATGTTGAGATGAAAAAAGAAACAGTATTGTGATGACTTACTTGCACGTGCCCCAACACCAGCCCGGCACCAATGGTCCCGATGCCAGCTATGAAGAATGGTACAGCGACTTGCATCAAAGTACTCCACCATTTTTCGTCCTTTGCCTGAAAAACACGTAAAAAATTAGCACAATATTGTATTTTCACAAATAATAAATGCTGTTAAAAATGTGTGGAATATTTCAAATATTTTTTTCTGGTTCTGATTGTCGCACTAAACTTGTTAAATTTTAATGTTTCATTGGACAAAAATCGCCAATTCATTAAGTTATTATTTTGGTAAATACACAGAAAAGCGGGACCCGAGGAGGAATTTAAAAAAATACTCATTAATGAGGAATTACACTTAAAAACAAACTTCAATTTTTAAATAGTGTATCTCATTTGTTGTGTCCTTTGTCCTTTTTAATAAACATTAAACATTGTTAATCTTAAGTGACCTCCCGGGTAAGTATGGTCCTGTATATTATTTGCCTGTAAAGAATATAAATAAATAATAATATATGTACATTCTAACGCAGCAACACGTTCATTGGTCAAATGCATTGTACAGGGTTTTCCAATAAGAGGTGTTATTTTGAATAGCCCGCTATTTCGGTAGATGTTACTTTTGAAGCTCATTTTTTGACATTTGACAAGTAGAAACTACGTCATTAATAAAAATGGAACGATACACGCTTCAATAACGCATTGAAATTATTAAAATTCACTTGAGTGAATCAAATGCAAATCATCTCGAGTGATGAGGCCTTTCCACCTCGGTGGCTTCGTCAACAAGCAAAATTGTCGCATCTGGGGCTCGGAAAACCCAAGAGTTATTGTTGAAAAGCCTCTCTATCATCAACGTGTGACTTTTTGGTGCGGTTTATGGTCTGGCGGAGCCATTGGACCTTACTTTTTCTAAAATGAGGCTGGAGCAACAGTTACGGTGAATGGATTGCGCTATTGAGAGATGATTAGTGATATTTTATGGCCGAAATCGGATGGTATTGATTTGGACAACGTTTACTTTCAACTAGACGGCGCTACGTGCCACACAAGCAACGAAACCATTGATCTTTTACGATTGAATATCAAAATAACACCTCTTATTGGGAAACCCTGTACATATAGTTTTGTATTAGTGATCGACGAACCGGTGGATGCAATCTATTAGCCATAAGTTTATAATGGTTTTTCTAGTTAGTTAGAAATAGAGTAAAGATAGAATAAAGATAAATAAGATAGAGTATTTTAGAAAGATATTATATGTTCGGCGCTATACAAATCATCCAATCAATATTGTCATAATTGATACCGACTAAGGGACATCAAATAACATTATTTATTACTTTTGATAGCATATTTTTCATTTTGTATGTCATGATAGCTGAGAGTCAATTTACAAGATGCATTCAAATTACACGAGAAAATTGAGATTTTTAATTAACTAATTTACCCCGTAGACAATGTTGACAGTGACCAGCGTTTCAAATTCTTTTAAAATGATGTGTATAACTGTATTTGTGTAATGAAAAAATAACAAAAAATAAGTGTCAATATTATCTACTACGACATAATAGCGATGAGTCATTTATGAATGAGCCGCACAATTGAGCTGGCTGTTTTTCATGAGCCGTATTCGCACGACTCCCGGTAAACTGTACAATGGCTCAATTGAACGGTTACCCACACCTTACACCTACTAACTACCCAGCGTCTTATTTTTTACACTGTGAAATACATAGCATCTGGCCTGACGTGGCCAGTCTGTATATTGGCTTAGAAGAGGAAGCGCCACACACAACAAAAATTATGAACCCAAAAATCAATCATCATTAGAGTGGAATACTTACTTCTTCGTGCAATAGAAATTCAAATACAGCATAACACCATTCACTCAAGGAGTTCCTTCCAGGTTCAGGATTATCGACGTTATCTGTTTCAGGATTCGAGGAAGGATTTGGATCAGAACTATTCTTATTCAATTCTGGAGGTGTTGGATTTGCTTTGCTTTCTTCATTTGTTTCAGCATTTGGATTGGGATTGGGTTCAGGATCGAGTTCATGGTTTGATTCAGGGTTTGTTGGAGTTTCAGGCGGACTTTGATCTTCATGACCGCCTGGTTCTTCAACTGGGAGAAGGTTTGGTTGGATTGGTAGCTGGAAGAAGGCTTTTGGAAGAGATTGGATCTGTAAATGGGATGGTGAAATAGGTTTTAGCTTTGCCACAGTTTTAATGATAAAAGTGTAGTTTTTTTTAGAATTTCTGAATTCATCCTTCTCTTTTGGAAATGGAATGGTATCGATAATCCCCATGGTCGTCTGGTTAAATTTATAGATTACGAATCCGAGGTTTGCGGGTTCGAATTCCGGCGTGTGTTTTATTTAATACGTCACGTTTTAACGTGTTCTATTACGTTTAATTAATATTTAAAAACACATCTCTTAATAGTAAAAAATAAAGTCGCTATTTGCATCTGTCTGTTTGTGAGCTTAGTTCTTCTAAACTACGCAACAGATATTGATATGGTTTTCACTATCATTTAGATAATTTCTTCTGAAAGGTTTGTATGTATAATTTATTTATTTATTTATTTTTATTTATTTTTTATTTATTTAATACATGTTACATTATTATGAAATTTACATAAAGTAGATATAATGAAACACCATACTAGGCGGCTGCCTGTTTCATGGTGACCAATTGAGTGTAATTAATTTGTATGAAATATGAAATCTAGTGTAAACATATGAAATTAGTAACTATAGATGAAGCTAAAATTTTGGAAAAATTGTAATAAAAAGTAGAAGATAGAAATTAGAAAGGAGAAAGAAGTAAATTAGCATTAGATTGTAAAAATGTACATAATTATATATATATAATTTTTAAAATGTGTGCATGCAAGCACACATGTGTATATAGCAGCAGACATACCTATATACATATAACAGCACATGTATACATACACCCATATGACGCATCCTCACGCATATAAACAATATATACACCTCTATCTGAGTACTTGGAATAGGCTACTAACACTATAACAATATAATACATGCATATTATATTTTTAGAAAAGAGAGGAAAGTCGAACAACGCTGGGTACACGTCAGCCAATAGACTATATTTTAATCGATGTCAGGTTTAAATCTTAGAGAGTTTAAGTGTGAGCTAAATAAATTTTATGTTAGGTTTTTTGATGTGTGTAACTCCAAAACGTGTAATTCTCACCATTAGTCATATTGGAAAGTAAATTCATAATAGTGTAATTTTGTCATGTAACCATTTGAGGTATGTTTCAGAGTTTTAGATACTCTTATCGCCCTGTTGAAAGACACTCGTTCAGAATCAAAGTTTTGCAGGTACTTCCCAACCTTCTATTCCCTATCTCCTTCCCTTTACCACTTCCTTTACTCTCATTACATACTTCAGTCGGGGGATGCCATTGTCCAACTGACTTGATATTGACATGTCTACTGGAATTGACTTAAATAAATAAAATAAAATCCACAAAATTTTCGTGATGACGTTTAAACTACACCGAAACATGTGACAATTTCAATAAAACATTTTTTTCTGAGTAGCGTCCTTCAGAAAATATCAGAATGAATAATTATCTACTCATCTGTTTTACGTAAGCAGACGTTTTTCGGATAAATGTCTCATAAATTTAAGTTGCTTGCAAATGTATTCTTATAATTGAAAACATCTGTACGTTGTTTACGAACATCAGGTACAATAAAACCTGGTAAATATGTTACAGAAATGCTAATGAATCATTATAATTGGAACTCGTGTTTCTTTCCCATACCAGAATTTCTAATTTTTGCAAAATAATTATAAAATTCATCTCTGCATAAGTACATTTTCAAATTTCCAATTTTTCAATTTAAAATAACTACCTACTTAATTTATTTTCGCTCAATCTATTTATATGAAGAATAGCGTCTGTGACGGGTGGAGTGGATTTGATTGTTTAATACAAATCTACAGTTTTATTCAGAGATTGATTTGAATTGAAAACTTGGCACACTTAACCTTTAAAATAAGAGAAAGGACACTATCTACATGAAATAAAATAAAAAAAATCATTCCCATTTCCCTTTCTTACCCTTGAAATAGAATTTTGATGAAGTTTTGTAAACTTAAGTACAAAATAAGAGGGAAATTACTGGCTACATCTGATTTTGAAAAACTCTTATGTAAATTCCAAGGAACCTCTTAATCAAATAAGCAGGGGGGTTTACTTCTATTTTTGCAATAGGCAATACTGACAGCGCCCTTTGTTGACTTCTTTTGAATATAATCGCCGTTTTACAAGAGTTCCTATTGCTCCCGACTATAGGACGTTGTGAGGTTGCTGGGAGTTGGTTATTGGAAGGTACATTTAAAGCAACATTTCGATTCTGAAAAGTGGAAAAGCGATACTGAGAGTATATACCACTTTGACGTCGTCTTCACAATTGCAGTCAGCGATCACAAACATTACATTTTACGCTCGGCGTCTCACCAATTACGTATGTTTGTTAAAACATGATCTTGAATTATCTTAAAGTGTCCGAATAATTTTTTCAACATATTTCAAAGTCAGCGAAACAGACTAAGAAAATAACTCTTTGTCAATTTAACGTGAATTTAAATCAGTCATTAAAATTAGCGTATTCTTTGGAAACCTGTTGTGTTCAGTTTGCATGCATTTGTCAGCCAAGTTATAAAAAATGGATGCATTCACTGTCTTAAAATGCACTCAAACAGATGTTGTTGTATCGATTGTACTATTACCGAAACAGTAACAAAAGCAAATGATGATAAAGAGGTAAGTAAGGTAAACGAATTTTCAAGGAATTATTGTTATTCGTCAGATATTTATGTAAATCTATAAAAGTTTTCCTACATTTAAGATGATTTTGAGCGCTTGCAATAAATACACATCAGAGTAGTAATTCACCCATTCTTCCGATTGAAATGGGTACCGCAAGGCTCTTTTTTGGGACCGCTACTGTTTTGCTTTATTTCAAATAAATTGGTAAAATAGGGGTAAAGTTAGTGATATGAGGCACATGATAAGCATGACGTTAGTGACGTAAGGCAGGTATTATGTGTGAAGCTAGTGATGATGGTATTGAAGTAAATATACATGTATTACCAGAGACGGGAATCTTGGTGTTCCCAAAGGTTTTGTTGTCGATGTTTCTACTAAAGGTACATGCTAGGTGTGAAGCTGTTGACGTGAGACACGTGTTAGGAGGGAAGATAGTGATGATAGCGTTAAAGTAATTATAAATATATTACCGGAGGCCTGTGGTTGACGGGGAGCTTTGTGTCCCCGATGGTACTATCGCCAATGCCGCTGTTGGAGGCAGAACTTAGGGACACCATGTCGAGTGTGGAGTTACTGTTGCTCTTTTCATCTGAGAACAACAAATATACAACAATACTATTATAAACGGTCAAAATAACATATAATTTTAAATTACGATTTCTAAGATCGTGCAGATGGACGCTTGAGAGATTGTGGCATTGAACGGGAGTAGGGGGGGAACAATCAGGACAAAACTTGTTCAGAAAAATGATTTTCAAAAATTATCCACTTGAATATGTTCATTGTGTGAAATATCACGGGATAGTCTCTCAGTTCCAATCTATCTATATATAAAAAATGTAAATGTTCCCCGCGTCTTGGTGATCTTAGTTCTTCTAAACTAAGTAATGGATTTTAATATGGTTTTCACTAGCATTTAGATTATTTCTTCCGTAAGGTCTTTCTATAAAAATAAAAATGTAAATGTTCGTTTGTTTTTCCGATTTTTGTCAGATTGATTTGAAATTTTGACACAACGTTGCAAGAGAATACGCGTGTTTTTTATATACCAATATTGTATACATAAAACGCGCTATTGTTTCTCTATCTGTACAAACATACGGAGCCACAACAACATAATTAATCGCTGAGACTCTTGTGCAGTATTTACATACAAAAAATGAGGATGCAATCGCTGAATCAGAGTTAAAGAGTTTACCGCTCTGCCACGGAGGTAGTCACTTACGAAAGCCGGCGAAAAGGATATCATAAATCGACAGTGTAAAAAATATTTTAAAAGTTTGGTGCACGACACCTTGAACTTCCAACCATGACATAATGAGATTTATTATTTTTATTATATACACTTCAGCGCTCTCCTGGTCTCAACGCTTTGTTAAATGCATTAGTCATGCAAAGATCATTTTGCATTGTTTTCAATTAACAGACCGGTAAGTTGGTCGAGTGGATACATGCGTCTGGTTCACACCCAGGAGACGCGATTTCAATCCTCTGTTAGCCAAGTTTTCCATCATTGGACATGCAACGTTTTTCCACTATAATGATGGAAGTAGGAGGAGTTCAAATGTTGTCAAGTTAATTCACGCAGAGAGAATAGACCGCCACAAAACACAGTCGTGGTACACAATCCTTGCTTCGTTTACATTCATACATGATCTCATACATACCCTTCTGTTAATCTGATTCTTGACATGGCCCGACTCGTGTATTTGAGTACTGCAAAAGAGTCCCAACAGCTCCTAACTGTCTGGAATCAACGAGGCATACCCAATTGGGGTATGTTTTGAGGCTGAAGGTATTGAGGAGAGGAAGTAGAGAAAGGTGGGGAAGCTGGCTATTCAGATCTGGTCAACAAGCACGACTAAAGCCATTTCAAACAATGTTTCGATTAAGAATTGTGGTTTTTCATCAGGGCTATTTTTATTCATAGACGTATTTAAAAAATATGCATATAGGTATTTATTTTTTTGATTAGTATTTTTTGTTTTGACTGAGGATTGTACCTTCCTCCCCTGGGACTGGCTGTGCACTTTTAAAACATAAAAAAAACAGTTTGACTAAGGACTGAACCAACCTCCGCAGGGGCTGAGTAAAATAAGTGAACATCGCTATAACTTAAGCCATACCCTAATTGGATAGTACAGAGATTTATATCGTATAAATAAACTGCTCTAAGTTTTTATAATATCATTTAATTTCAGCGACATGCGTGTGTGTGTGATTGCCACCAATAGTTGATAGAATGCATTGTCACCGACAACGAGTCTCTTTTCCGAGTTTCAGCTCGATCGGATGTAGGGAAGAGGGTTAATTTCCACATCCATTCCACTTTATTCATTCGCTTATTTTCATTAATTCAAAAAAACAAAAACGAAATATCATTGTGTTTTCACATTTATATCATAACTAGCTGACGAGTACCCGGCGTTACTGGGGGTTATCCTTAGAAAATAGACAATATAGACATATATCATGGTGGAATTTTTGTAGGTCGTTTTAAGATACACAATTCCGTAGTAAAATTTTTAATTCTATCTCATAAGGTTTAGCCAGCGTTAGCAATGTAAGCACAGAAAAAATATTTTTTACAACTTGATTACAAAACATCCAATTTTCTCTGCTTTCTGTAAGTATAATGCACATGTTTTATATACAGGGTTTATCAATAAGAGGTGTTATTTTGATATTCAATCTTTAAAGATCAATGGTTTTGTTGTTTGTGTGGCAAGCAGCGCCGTTTTGTTGAAAGTAAACGTTGTCCAGATCAATACCATCCAATTCCGGCCATAAAAAATCATTAATCATCTCTCGATAGCGCAATCCATTCACCGTAACTGTTGCTCCAGCCTCATTTTCGAAAAAGTAAGGTCCAATGACTCCGCCGGACCATAAATCGCACCAAACAGTCACACGTTGAGAATAGAGAGGCTTTTCAACAATAACTTTTGGGTTTTTTGAGCCCCAGATGCGACAATTTTGCTTGATGACGAAGCCACCGAGGTGGAAATGGGCCTCATCACTCAAGATGATTTGCATTTGATTCACTCAAGTTAATTTTAATAATTCCAATGCGTTGTTGAAGCGTGTATAGTTCCATTTTTATTAATGGAGTAGTTTTTACTTGTCAAATGTCAAAAAATGACAGCTTCAAAAGTAACATCTACCGAAATAGCGGGCTATTCAAAATAACACCTCTTATTGGAAAACCCGTATATGTAAACATTCATGAAGAAATTCTCTAAATGATGGTGAAGAACCTATCAAAATTCTTTTCGTAGTTTAAAAGAACTAAGCGCACAAACAGATAGACGCGGATGGCAAATTTGTCTTTCTTTATTTTGTAAATAATAAATGTCAACTGCAAATTTTTCGCATTATTGGCTCATTCTGGTACACAAAACTGGCTAAGAGAGGCAGCTGTCAAAATATAATAAAACATTGTCATTTCTTTTGCAGTTCATTCACTGGACATTATATTTAATCAATGCTAATAAACGTTAAATCAATATTAGAAAAAATCGCGTTTGCTCTGAGAGAAAATTGAAATACATATCTCGACACCACCTACCGGCCATTTTCTGAATTAATTAATCAAATTTATACAGGTGGCATATCTTCTTCTCTTCTCAATTATCTCTAAATAGTATAATACATAGTCACTATCCGCGTCTGCCTGTTTGTGCGCTCAGTTCTTTTAAACTATGCACAGAGAACTTTGGTTTCGTGGAGGTGTACATTTTAATTTTTCTGTGGTTATATTGAAAAATAAAGCATGGTGTTTTTTCTTTCTAATGCGGTTTATTATTTTTTTAATGATAAACTAATGTTTATAAGACAAAGTTTTAATGCATAGCACAAGGTTATCAAAATATATATATATTTGACAAGTCAAAACATTTCACCAACAAATGTAGATATAATATATCTCGACGCCATCTAGTGGGAAATTTAGCACTAACAAAGCCTTTCATACAAAAATAAAGTTGGTTGTTTACAGGTGAAAAAAATATGATGCAGCAATTGTTGATTGAAGTACTAGTACATATTGAATTATTTGGCGTGTTGGAAATAATCAGAAGGCGTGGGTTCAATTCCCGTCGGCGGCATTTATTTTTACTCGGGAGATATTTTCAATTTGTATTGATATTACAGGCGACTAATTTTTGCTTATAATAATTTAATACCGTTTAGTTCATATTTCTATCTATGACGGAAAGGAAGACAACGATTTCTACGAAACCATATGAGCTGGTCCGAAAAGCTACGGATAATAGTTGTTTGTTCCCAAAACCGAGATAATTAGCCTGAGGACTTAAGGCTCCGTAGTAAGCGTTCAAAGATGGTTTGAAAGGAAGATAATTGTAAATATGAATGTTAGAGGGAGCAAGCTAATTTAAAAAAAAACAATAATAATTAACCGAAAATTGTAAAATATTTAATAAAGCACGACTCGTTTGAAATAGACATAAAATCTCTCGACAAATTCTTTAGTTGCATTTAAAGATACACTGTGAATTTTTTCATGCCTATAACATATTAAATAATAGAACAAAATGTGTTTTTAATAATTTTCAGAGCTCACTTTACTTTGATTTTTTCTATCGAGGGAATTTCATGTAATTAATGTTTCGGCATAAAAAATGTATAGGTATTATTAATTATTTATATATTTAACGCCCAGAGGGCTTTTACATGTAGGTTGTACAATTTTAATAACAGTTTTGAAACATGAGAAAGAAATATTAAAAATAAAAGAACATAAATTAAAAATACAGCGATTTGAATGGCTTACAAAAATATAACTTCCATTTAGGAATAGTGTTTAAATAAGTATTTTACTTAATCCACAAAATTCGCAAAGTTAATATTAAATATATCGACATCACCTAAGTATTGGTTTCCCATAGTGTGAAACCGTTGTATTGGGGAGTTCGCAATGTAATTGCGCTTATGTGTGTTGCAGTGGAATAGTGTATTTTGTCGTGTTGTTATTGTAGGTATTCGTAAGTTTATGAGTTGCAGAAGTTCGCAACAGTCGAATTTAGAGTTAAGAATCTTGAATAAAAAATTTAAGTCGTTTATTTTATCTTCAAAAATTACTTTTTTTTTGGGTCCATTGGCGTTAAATTGCGGTTTGTGTCCATAACACGACTGTATCTAATTCAAGGTGATGTGGAGAATCACCTCGCTCGAGAGAATTAGATTTAGCTACAGTAACCTTGGGGTGAATGTGTTTTAAAGGATTGTTTATTAATGTGGAACCAAACAGTCGAAGTTATGACATCAAATGTTATGTTATTGTTAAGTCATTTTCATCGATGATCATAAATTATAACAATGTCATAAGAGATTTGAAATTTTTCTAAAAACGCTTTTCGCATTGGTTTCCCTGGGAGGAAAGAAGGCGTTGTGGGTTCATTCTTTTGCTGGCTAAGTCCTCCGTCATTGTACAAGCAAAATTTTCCTCTTATACCGAGCTCTTCATACTCTAAATAATATTTGTCTTAACTCTAACATTGACATTTTTTCGGATTCACTGCCCAAATTCAAACGTGGCATCATGTCAATAATTTAAAGAATTCAATGCACATACACATACATACTCACCTATATACTACACACGTCACCTGGTAAAGGAATAAACATACCACTTAACAGACATTCCAAGGAAACATATCATAGGTACCCAACATGAAGTATCTAATTCCTTTATATTGTTTCAGCACTGTAAATCATGTACTGTTTGTTTCTATAATATAAAATAAAATAAAAATAATATAGACAGGATTTTCCAATAGAGGTGTTATTTTGATATTCAATCATAAAAGATCAATGGTTTCGTTGCTCGTGTGGCACGTAGCGCCGTCTTGTTGAAAGTAAACGTTGTCCAAATTAATACCATCCAATTCCGGCCATAAAAAATCATTAATCATCTCTCGATAGCGCAATCCATTCACCGTAACTGTTGCTCCACTCTCATTTTCTAAAAAGTAAGGTCCAATGCCTCCGCCGGACAATAAAACCGCACCAAACAGTCACACGTTGAGGATAGAGAGGCTTTTCAACAATAAATCTTGGGTTTTCCGAGCCCCAGATGTGACAATTTTGCTTGTTGACGAAGCCACCGAGGTGGAAATGGGCCTCATCACTCAAGATGTTTTGCATTTGATTCACTCAAGTGAATTTTAATAATTTCAATGCGTTGTTGAAGCTTGTATCGTTCCATTTTTATAAACGGCGCAGTTTCTACTTATCAAATGTCAAAAAATGACAGCTTCAAAAGTAACATCTACCGAAATAGCGGGCTATTCAAAATAACACCTCTTATTGGAAAACCCTGTATAATATGGCAATGTCAGCCAATTATACCTCTGGGTAAGTCTAAAAACAATACATGTATCAAAACCATCAGAGCAATGACACAAGAGCAAAAACGTAAGAGGGAATTTTGATGCAGAAATATAATACAACCTTTGCTCAAAGCCACCACATTTATAAACCGCTTCACACATACTGCCACTATAGAGCATAGCAATAATTAATTTGTATAAAAGATCACAATATTACAATGGAATTGGAGACCTTATAGGTCACCCCAAGTGTTTCGCTAGGTTTGGTGATTGAGCAGGGATGCCCGGGTTCATTCATTCATTCACTCCTTATACCTTTTACCTTCCCAGAACTTCCTCTCCTACCTTTCCTTTAAAAAGACATACAACATCCCAAAATATGTATGCGGTTAATGTAAGAAAAAGACTCATCAGAAAAAGTTACACCTTGGTGGTTAATGAAAAGCATACAATTAAATTATATAGAAAATTAACTGTAGTAACATCTAATATTGTTGTTTTTACGTTGCATGAAAACGTAAAAATTGTATTTCAATTTAATAAACGAGGATTTATCGGCACTGGACTACAAACTACAATATGGTAGTAGAAGATTTTCAAGTATTGCCAGATTATTCGTAACCCGTTAATGTCAGTTTGTCTTAAAAAAAAAACCATTATTTACAAATATACTAAGAAGGTTTATACCAGAGGTTCCCAAACTTTATTTCCCCGTAGACCACTTGTCAAATATATTTTTTCCGTATTTTTGCCTGCCGAATATTGAATTTTCCTAAAACTGTTAACGTCCCATGTGATAATCATTTATCTTTTTCGTAAGAAGATTCCCTTCCCTTGCGTGTCCAACAACCGGGTGGCGGTATAGTTCCTCTGTCTTTACATTGTGCAGACAGGGGCACCCTTGTGAGGTATTACACCAAATGAAAATGGAGCAGGATAAGAAACGGGAATTTCTTTTTGTCTTGTTAGCGCTTATTCCGATCAGTTCTTCTTGTCATATGATATCCGATTCTTAAACATTCCGCTTCTACAGTCAAAATGTCCTCAAACTCAAGTCTGTGTAAAGTACATTTAAATGTTGAACGTCATTATTACCCTGGATGTTTTTCAAAAACAAGTTGGGGAACTAGGAAAATTCGTGGCTTCCGATGTGAAATGTTTTGCTTCAATATATTAATACTGACGAGAAAAGGAAAGTATAATTTTATTTATAAACCTCAATAAACAACTTTATGAAATATAAAAATATCAAATAAGTAATTTCTCATTGTATTATTAGTATTACGTAAACTGTGTTATTTGTGTAAGGTGTATTATGTCATCTACGGAACTCCTAAATGTTGACTTAAGGTAAATGGGGGTCCGCTCGTATGTACCCCATTTGAATCTCGTGGACCCCCAAATTTTTTTCTCGCTGACATAGACCCCCAGCAAGCCGATATTGACCCCTGGGGGTCTATATAGACCACTTTGGGAACCTCTGATTTATACAATAAACTATAATAATTTCTGAAAAATTCAAGAACTATCAACAGCTTTGTCAACAAACCAAATTATTTCAAACATTTGAAAACTTTTATCGTTCAATTGTGTTGACTAGAAAACATAATTCTATATTATATTTCACTGTATTTCCCTGTACACTAATTTTAACAGTTATTTACTCTTCAAAATGTATACATTTTACGATCTTGTTTAGTCTGCAGGTAAATCCCCCTCTAATTCTGTGAACAACAACACTGAAGAGATAAACAGATAGATGTGCGATATGGGCGTTTCCGTATGCCCATAATAGTATTCTCAAATTTTCCTTACTTAAATTGATTAAAAAATCAAATGTCGTGTTGACATGCATTACTCCACCGAATTACCTGTTCCTGTCTAACAGTATGGAATACCTACATACCTACAATAGTGAAATTGCAACAATTTATTATATATTACCAGTCTGTTAAGAAAACCGTTACGGCTAACATGTTACTTCAGTGCGTTTAATTCGAATCTATTATGGAAGCTTGTGCAGTGATCACCAGCAGTATCCTTCAACGCCATAATATCGATCGAAAAGACCGAGGGAATGTCAGAATCTCTTTCCAATTCTAATTGTTAACCACACTTACCCCGATAGTATATTTCGAGTCTATTATGGAAGCTTGTGCAGTGATCACCAGCAGTATCCCTCAACACCATAATATCGATTGAAAAGACCGAGGGTATGTCAGAATCCCTTTCCAATTCTAATTGTTAACCACACTTACCCCGATAGTATATTTCGAGTCTATTATGGAAGCTTGTGCAGTGATCACCAGCAGTATCCCTCAACACCATAATATCGATTGAAAAGACCGAGGGTATGTCAGAATCCCTTTCCAATTCTAATTGTTAACCACACTTACCCCGATAGTATATTTCGAGTCTATTATGGAAGCTTGTGCAGTGATCACCAGCAGTATCCCTCAACACCATAATATCGATTGAAAAGACCGAGGGTATGTAAGAATTCCTTTCCAATTCTAACTGTTAACCACAGCTACCCCAATAGTTGTGTCAAATTTTGATTACAGTCCACAAAAAAAACATAAACTTATTCGCATACATTTGCCAATCCATTTCGAAAATGTTTCTTGAACAGACAATCAATTTTATTGACCTGTCTCGGGCCTAGGAGTTGAAACGTCTCCTGTTAACTAATGGTTATGTGAGCTTTCTTTCTGATCGCTATAAATCACACTTCTATTGATTGTCTATTCAGTGTATAAAACCTTTTAATAATATGTGTAGGTACATCCGATTGTCTAAGATTGCCAACGTGTACTGGCTTTAGATATAAAACGTTTACAACTTTAGGATTATTAATTATAACTGTATGTTTTGTCTAGTAAATTGATGACTGGTGCGTGTATTAACCTTATGGGTGCTGCTGTATCATATGTGAGAATTCTACGGCGTGACTCATAAGCGACTGTCGCAAATATGATACACGAAGTTTCAATCGTTAATCTGTTAACGTTGATTTTGTAGATATTGACAGTTTATATATTTTTATGTTAAATTCATATTTATATTTTCTATTTCCTGAATTTTCTTAACTAGGTAATTTCTCAAAAATTTTGTTTTTTTTCATAGTATGTAAAAGCCTTCCGGGCGGTTAAAATAAATGCTTATATAAACGAAATCCTCAGCAGGGGAGATTCAGTGAGAATGTCAGTATCTCAATGTGTATTTGTTTTTAAATATGAATACGACACAAGAGTCCCAGCTGTTCCTAACCGTTTGGAGTCAGTGTAATAATGTTGACAGGCTGAAGTTAGTGGGAAGATGAAGTAGATGGGGAAGAAGGTAGGAAAGTTAGTATATTATTTTTAATGAGTAAATTGTTAGATAAACACAAATTAATAAAATAAAATTTATTTGTAAACGCCATGATTTGAACCCGCGATCTTCGGATTGCTAGTCGAGAACCTCACCCCTCGACCACAGAGGCGGTCAAAAAAAGAAAGAAAGTTATCTGCCCAAAAAAAGAATATACCAACACTCTTACGGAGGAAATTAAAAAACTCAATTATAACTTAGAAATAAATGAAATAAAAAAGAAAAAACCCAAATTAATTTTGAAAGGACTCAAATCGAACTTGACGGAAGAGGAAATAGTAAATGGGATACTCACACAAAACGAAGGGATTCAAGACATTGTAACGAAAAACGAAGAAAATAAAATAAATTTGATTACTGAAATAAAATACAAACATTCTAAGAAATACCAACGTGGTACTCGGGATCAAGAAGATGAAGAACAAAACAAATTCTCGAACTATATCGTGGAAACCAGCGGTACAACACGAAAAAATTTGCTATCCTTAGAAAAGATAAATATCCAGTACCAAAGGGTTAACATAGTGGATTGTGATCCTTTAACCCAGTGCTACCACTGCTGCAAATTCATGCACACAGCCGCCAGATGCCTAAATCGAATGAATCCATCGGTGTGCCCGCATTGCACGGGTGATCATACTTTTGCTAAATGCCCTGAAAGAGAAAAAACACCGGTTTGTGCAAATTGCACATCGCAAAATAAGAAATATGGCGAGAAAAATAAAACAGACCACACAGCTTTCAGTAACTTATGTCCCTACAAAAATAAAATGCTGAAAGTAGCAAGAGACAGAATAGACTTCGAAGAAAAATGACAGAATTTTTATATAACGCACTAGAAGAAAAAAATAAGACGAAAAAACATATAGCAGCTATCAAGAATATCGTACTCACCAAAACGATCTCAATCTCAGTCCTTTAATTCTACACATGAATATAAGAAGTTTGGAACGAAACATGGATGAATTTTTGACAACAGTAAATAATGATCTCAGGAAGCCCGCTTGCATTGTGTTAACGGAAACACATTCAAGTGGCGAAGTGGCGTACTATATACCGGGATATACCTGTGTATCTACTACAAACCGAATTAACAAAAACAGTGGAATCGTTATGTTCCTACAATATAATTGTGACATATTGTGCGAGGAAGAAATTAATGTGAATGGAACAAATTGCTTACATGTACAAATGAAGTGTTATAACAAAAAAATTGATATTATCTCTCTATACAGAACGCACTCGTCTACTGTAGGTTTGTTTATAGAAGAATTAAGACATGTGTTATTAAACTACAGAAACGCGAATACAATAGTTTTAGGTGACATTAATTTAAATATATCGCACGATTATACATCGAACGAAAAAGATAATTACTTAAATATGATGGCGGAATTGAATTATGTGTCGTGTATTAACTCTTACACCAGAAACGTCAATGGGCAACGTCCATCATGCATTGATCACATTTTCACAAATATCAAGGATATAAATAATTTAAACTCGGGAATTATAAAAACCTCAATTACCGACCATTACATGACTTTGCTACATTACAATTCAATAATACCTCAGGCGATAAACCAACATTGCGGACAAACTGCTAATAATAAGAAAGAAATATCTATTGTTAATATCGAATCTTTGAAAAATAAATTGTCATCGGAATTATGGTTAGATATTCTCCGAAGTGAAAACGTCAACGAGTGCTGTAAAATATTTGAAAATAGATTAACAAACTTTATAAATGATTCAAAAAAAATTATTCCAAAAGGAAATACAGCAAAATTTCGTAAAATCAAACCGTGGATAACACATGGGCTTGTTGTGTCCATAAGACACAAAGAATGGCTTTATAAAGAAACAAAAAAAAAACCACTAGACATTAAATTAAATGGTCATTTTAGAGAATACAAAAATAAATTAACCACGCTCATAAAAAACACGAAAGAAATTTATTATAAAAACAAACTTGATGATTCTGAAAATGACAGTAAGAAAGTTTGGAATATAATCAATGAAATCATGGAAAATAAACAAAAAACCAAAAGTAATACTATTAAGAGTGTAATACAAAACAATAACATAATTAACTGTATTGAAGAACCTAAAAAAGGAGCAAACGCTTTTAATGATTTCTTTGCAAATATAGGAAAGAGTCTAGCAGAAAAAATTACCATGAAAAAAATAAATAATATGTATATTGAAAATATTCCGAATATAGAAACTAAACTTGAACTCTTCGAACCAACCAATCCGTCTGAAATTGTACAAATTATATCAAAAATGCGAGATGGTTCTGCTCCGGGATTTGACGGTCTCACCGTAAAAACACTAAAAAACATTAAAAATTATGTTTCTACACCAATCTCTCATATTATAAACAATAGCTTTAAGACAGGAGTTTTCCCGAGCACGTATAAGAAAACCATAATCTCTCCAATATTTAAGTCCGGTAGCCCGGAGGACATTTCTAATTATAGACCCATTTCACTCTTATCTAATATATCGAAAATTTTTGAAAAAATTGCTAAAAAAAGACTAACTGCATTCTTAAATAAAAACAAAATTATAAATGAAAATCAATTCGGTTTCACAGAGGGAAAAAGTACCCAAGATGCCATTGCAAAAATTTCATCTAGTATTCAGAGTACCCTGGACAAATCAAATAAATGTATAGGAATTTTTATTGACTTAAAGAAAGCATTTGACAGCATTTCCCATGAAAAACTTATATTAAAATTAAAAGAAAATGGCATTGACCACTTAGCCCTTAAATGGATAGAAAGCTACTTAACAGAGAGACCTCAAATTGTAAAATTAAACCAAACTTTTAGTACACCACTAACAAGTACATTTGGCATTCCTCAAGGCACGGTCCTCGGACCATTACTATTTTTAATGTATGTAAATGACATTTTCCAACAGAAAATCAAAGGTGAATTAATCTCTTATGCTGATGATACTGTTTTATTAATAAAAGGTCAAACATGGGAACTAGTTAACAAACTTGCAAATGAATGTATTAATATCTTAAAATCATGGTTTGATAATAACCTACTCACACTTAATGCTAAAAAAACAACATATGTATTATTTTCACTACAAAAAATACCTAAACACGAAGTAAATATCATAATCCATGATGAAAATTGTGACAATATCAACTGTGAACTACTTAATCCTATGTGTACTGTAATCAACTCTTCTTCTGAAATCAAATATCTTGGTGTGATCATCGATGAAAATCTGAAATGGAAAAGCCATATTAGGGAGTTAGTAAAGAGAATAAGGAAATGTATATATATATTTGTTAGGTTAAGAAATATTTTAAATGTGAAAATACTAAAAAATGTATATTATGCTCTTGTCCACTCCCTGCTTATTTACGGAATCATAGGTTGGGGAGGATCTTATAAAAACAACCTAAACTCAGTAAAAGTCTCGCAAAAAATTATTATAAAAGTAATACTTAAAAAAAACTCTACTTTCCCAACAAAATTGCTTTTTAAATTGTTTCCAGTACCAAATATTGATGATATATTTAAGCAAACTTCCATTATAAAAATGTGTAAAGAAAAAAATAACACAGAATATCAAGAATTTTATAAACTCATGAGAAATGGAAATCAATTTATTACGCCAATCTTTAAAACAACTCAAATGCAAAACCATTATATTTACCAAGCCATAAAAAACTACAATAATCTCCCTTCCGAATTGCGCTGTATTACGAACCAACAAGAACAAATAAATAAAATCAAACTTTTTTTCCAAAAAAACTTATATTAAACAAAAATAAAATATATATATATATATATATTTTTTTTTTTTTAAACTTCCGATTTAGTTGTCCGGGTTAAGTCTTCCCCAAAGGAAAAACTTAACCCTTCCACTCACTTTTCCACAAATGATCAGCTAGTCAATCAACACTATGTAAGTGCATTATATAAGTAAAATAAATACAAAACAATACAAGAACAACAACACGTCAAATCACCAGATATCAAATGGGAAAAAAAAATTCACCGTCTCCAGATATTTTCATATCAGAGGGTTCGGCTCGGTAGAACTTCTAACAGGGCCTATAAATCCTACTGATCCCTCAACATAAATATTTAAAAAATCTTTTGTTATCCTACATGTATTCAAAATGACCGACTTTTGCATCTTTATATATAATTTTTTTGATAGATCTAATACGCCTAAATTTTTAATTAGAGAGCTAGGTATAATGCCAGTAGCCGAAATAACGAATGGTAATATTTTTATAGTCTGAGAATGCCAAATTCTTTTTATTTCGTTTCCTAAATCTGTGTATTTTCTAATTTTTTCATTAACAGATTTTTGAATGTTACAGGAATTTGGAATAGCGACATCAATGATATAAGTTATTTTTTTAATTTTGTCATGTAAAACTATATCGGGTCTATTATGACTAATCGCTCGGTCTGTTAGTATAGTTTTATCATAATATATTTTATAAAATTCGTTTTCTAAAAATGAATTTGGTTCGTATTCATAATATGGTACTACATTACGGCAGTCAATCAAGTTATGTTTAATTACCAAATTTTGGTGAATTATTTTTAAAACTTGATTGTGCCTAAATGTATACTCGGACGGTGCTAATATAGAACATCCCGATATAATATGTTCTATAGTTTCCGGAAAAGCCAAACATTTTCTACACAAATCATCAATTTGATTTGTATCTTTGATTATATGCTTTCTATAATTTTTAGTATTAATGACTCTATCCTGAATTGCAAGCATAAATCCTTCTATTTCTGCGCTCAACTCTCCAATACTCAACCATTTGTTTGACTTAATTTTGTCAACATACGTTTGGTTGAGATAATTGAAGTGTTTTGCGTGTAAAATTTTATTTGACCAGGAATCTAATAATTCCTGGTTGGGATTTATAAAAATGTTGGCATTCTCATCGTATAAATTTAAAGGTGTAATATTTCTATCTGCCTTGCAAATTATTTTGTGCATTTCTGAGCTATGAGCTTTCCTATGGAAAAAAGTTCTTAGCATTTCTACCTGATTATGTTTCAAAGAAGTTATTTTGACTATACCTCTACCTCCTAAATTTCTAGGTAAATTAACTCGTTCTATAGCTGAATTTGGATGATGGCAATTAAACTTTGTTAGCGTAGTTCTAATTAATCTTTCTAAGTTATCTAAATCTGTATTAGACCATTTAATTATGCCAAATGAGTACGTTAATAGAGGTATTGCCCAAGTATTTATTGCTTTTACTAAATTTTTAGCAGATAGATTGCATTTTAAAATTTTCCTTATCCTAGTTTGAAATTTAATCCTAATATCATTTTTAATACTACTATGGTCTAATCTATTTGATTGTGGGTATCCTAAATACTTATAAACCTCATCCCTTTTCATACTAGTAATTTGGAAATTTCTAAATATACTCTCGTCCCCATCTACAATTTTGCCTTTCTCTATATGGATCGTTCTACATTTATCTAAACCAAATGTCATTTTGATATCATCTGAAAAGTTTTTAACTACCTCGATCATTTTCTCTAAATTTTGTTCAGAATTCGAAAATAATTTTATATCATCCATAAATAATAAATGCGAAATTGTACTACTCTCCCTTGTATTACCCTTAACTTTTATTCCAAACTTGCTTTTAATTAACATTTTAGATAGAGGATTCAATGCTAAGCAAAACCAAAGAGGACTCAATGAGTCTCCTTGAAAAATCCCTCTTTTAATTGAAATGCCCGGTATTACTATTTTCTTACCTTTTAAATTGATAAGTAAATTGGTATTCCAAAAGGACATAATATTTTCCAAAAAGCTAATAATAATGGGGTTAATTTTATATATTTTTAATACTTTGATCAGCCACGAGTGCGGGACACTATCGAAAGCCTTTTGGTAGTGTTTTTTTAGTGCCTTTTATTTTATTATTATAATATATATTATTATATTATTATTATTATATCTCATTATGAATTATGAATCTAAGTAAGAATCGTGGCTCCCTTATCAGGCACAAGAGCTCCTCTTTTCTGATAAGGTATACATGACCATATATGAACCTTAATATTATATTTTGCAAAATATGTATGTAAATGTAACCCATATGATGTATATTAAAAAAAAAAAAAAAAATTATATTATCAATTAATTAGCACCATTCTTTCAAATTGTTAATTTTCTCTGGTGTTCTTGTATATGTTTCTCTTATTAGCAAAACACTTGATTGTGACGTTTCAATGACACTTCTGTTCGTTTTAAGATTACGGGTATGTTTATTATCGTCTTGTATTTTCAATGGATATCTAACTGGATTCACATCCGTTCTATAGGACGCTCTAATTTATTCTGAAGTGGCTCACTGAAGATGCTCGCCTGTAGACCCAAACGTCCAACAGTGGTATTACTACATACACCTATGGAGACACCTAACTACGTAAAACTATATTATCCTAACGACGTCTGTTGAGAGAAATTGAAAATACATACAAATATTTACAAACACTACAATTTTCGGTGACCGGATAAATCATCAAAACGATAGATTTTGCGGATAATATCAAATATCTCGGCTTAACTGTTGACCATAATCTAAAATGGGATCTCCAAATTAACCTAATAACAAAAAAAATCCGGAAACTATCATACATCTTCAAAACAATACGAAATATTATGTCATTAAATCAGCTAAAAAATATATACTTTGCACTTTGTCGAAGTATTCAGTATGGGGAGTAGCAGCAGACACTCATCTCAAATCCCTTAAAATTAATCATAAATCAATAATTCGAATTATGTTTAGAAAGCCTTATCAACATCCGACAGAACAGCTAATGATTGAAAATAACTTACTAGACATAAATAAACTGTTCATAAAGAAGATCATCTACAAAAACTGCATAAAAAAATTACCACATCACATAACTCACTCGCAAAACACGAGAGCAATTACACACAAACAATTACAAGTACCGTATATCAAATCAAATTTCGCTAAAAGACATGAATCTTACCTGGCTCCTCACATATTCAACATGTTCCTAACCAAACTAAAACTTACGTCCTACCAAATAATTTGAATTGGGTGTTCAAAAGATTTGTAAACTGGTTGATGGTAAAACATAGAACAGATATTAGAAATATTCTAAACATCTAATGCATTTTACAAACCATACTGCACACAAATTCTAACAAAATTACAAAATTTTACAATTAATTATAATACGAAATACTCATTTCATATTTTTATACATAATTCTTCAACACATATAGTACTACACTTATTTTTCTATTTTTATATTAGGTACTAATTTTTTTACTTCTCTTTTTTCTGATTATTTTTATTTTACTAATTTTTACTAAACATTTGGTTTATATATAAATTGTTAATTACCAGCCTCAGAACAGACTATGTCTAGTGAGAAGGGTAATGAAAAAAAAAACATCTGTACAGAACCAACCTTAAATAAACGCCCGGGTTGCCGGCACTGAAACTGATCATCACATCTTTAAAAAGTTATAAAAAGTCATGAAAAGTGATGAAACAAAAACTTTACTAACTGGGTTAAGTAGGTTAGGTTAGGTTTGGTTTTTTTTCCATCGTTATTAATGACTTTTTAAATGTGTGTTGAGTTATCATGGAACCACAATTTTCATACATTACACCTTTCACTTCTTGCATGCAATTTTCCACGAACAACACGACATTCACCTGTAACTGGTACATAATGTTGTTCAACGTAGGTACTAGGTAGCTATCTAAATCATTTTTACGACTTAACAAAGTTGTTTACACTATTAAAACAATTCAAAAGATAATGTATCAGATTTGTTCAGATTTAACTCGATAAGGCCGACCTTAAGGGGTTATGTTTTGATGAAAGGTGACCGTTAATTACTACAAGGTGTTAACCTCATAATTTGTAAACCTGCACGGGTTTTTTGTTCAATTTAAAGTGTAAATCTGCAAACTTTAATGTGACGAACTCAAAAAGTCTCAACTGAAATTGGTTTATGTAGTAAGACTCAAAGAGGCGAGAAGGAAATGAAATGGGAAGAGGAAAATCTAGAAGTGCCTGGTCATTGAGATCTGATCACTCAAAACTGCGTTTCTATTCTGAATGATGGTCTATAAACAGAGCGATACTGAGATTAATCAAATGCAGTGTACAAATATATATATTTTTTTTAAAGTCGGAGGCGGTTTACTTATGTTCCCCGCGAGCACTTAGGCCATAGGCCCATTGTACTATCTCCCATTTTACATCATTCCCTTGCCAGTAACCCGGTCCCTTTTATGAAGTTCACCAGGGCTGTCATTGGATATGTGGCGATGTCTTCTGGTTCCACACTGTGTCTTCCCAGGTATCTGAGCCTTATTCCCAGCAGAGCGGGACATTGGCACCATAGGTGAATTGGAGTCTCTTCCTCCTCTTCACATTTCCTACAGATGTTGGTGTTTTCCACTCCCAACAGTTGCATGTACCAGTTCCCTCGGTGAGTTTCTGTCCATATCGAGTAGTTGCCTGGTTCGGTTAGGGTCCGGTCCGTTTATGAGTACTTTAGATTGCCTCATTCCGGGTGCCTTCTTCCATTCCTTCCAGTGTTGTATAGTTTTGTATTAGTGATCGACGAACCAGTGAATGCAATCTGTAAGCCGTAATAATAGTTTGTCTAGTCTATCGTTAGTAATAAGATAGAGCATTGTAGTAATATATTATATATTTGTACAGCGCCCTTGAGGTGATTTTGCACGAAAACTATACAAATCATCCAAATGTTATGATTATCTATCACTCTAGTTTTGCTCATCGAGATTAGGTACCTAACTACCTCACCTAAAATACAGATATTTTCTTTTAAATTTAAATCTCCTAATGGATTCAAACACCAACACAGTAAGCATAAAACAGACCATCTTAAAAAGATAATTACAATATGACTGATAGAAAGTGTCAGAAAAGAATCGAAAAGCTTTCGAAATGAAACCTTTGTCTGACTGAAAAAATAAATTATAACGAATCGCTGTGGAAATCGGAGAAAAGATCTTTCTCTCCGTCTTTATCCCGACCGTCTTTATGTCGATCAACCCTGACTTTGAGATAAACCTCTTATTGAGAAATGAAGGATGTAGTATAAGTATAGGAATAGAACTGAACACGAGATCTGGACTGGACAGGACTGAACTTGATGACTGGAGAAGGAGATTTATAAGAGTCCACTGTTATCCAACATGACGTCTCCGAATTTGCCTACCAACACCGAGGTACCCAAATCCGTCAGCCTCCAATAAATGGACAGCTGCCCAAATAATGGAACAAAGATAATAATATTTTTTTACCAGCTGACGGGTACCCGGCGTTACTGGGGGTTATGCTTAAAAGAGAGACATATACAATCACGGACTTGTCTGTAGGTCTTTTTATTTCCGTAGTACATTATTTTGACGTATCTCATAGGGTTTAGCCAGCGATAGCAATGTAAGCTACCAAGTTTTTTTTACGACTTCACTACAAAACATCGACTTTTCTCTCCATTCTATAAATACAATATGCATGTATTTTATATATAAACCTTCCGGAAGAAATTTTCTAAATGACAGTGAAAACCTTATCAAACTCCGTTGCGTAGTTTAGAAGAACTAAGCGCACAAAAAAACAGACGCGGATAGCTATTTTATACTATGGGGTTTTCCAATAAGAGGTGTTATTTTGATATTCAAAGAGCTATTGAGAGATGATTAATGATTTTTTATAGCCGGAATTGGATGGTATTGATCTGGATAACGTTTACCTTCAACAAGACGGCGCTACGTGCCACACAAACAACGAAACCATTGATCTTTTACGATTGAATATCAAAATAACACCTCTTATTGGAAAACCCAGTATTTAGATATTCTTAATTATGTTGCCACCATAATACTGGCATTTGCTTAGTTTTGGGCATTTCAAAAATAAATAAATAATATTTTATCAATTGCACCCACAATTTAACCCCTGTTTCAGTAGCTTTGCAGGACGATGGTTGTCGACACCTGACATAGAAAAAGAATAGACATTATTCGCAGGCATAAGCAGCGATGACAGAACGTCGGAAATATCATTGAAAATATTGTCATATTTGCACCAATAATGATTGACGATAGGGGAAAAACCGATATACATGATAATAATTTTGGTTAGTTTTACCGAGTTATTTTGTATTATTATGACGTATCTTTAATCTCGGAACAAACGATTAAAGCCGATAGGCTTTGATATACATTATCATTAATTAGATAAACAAAAAGAGATATTCAAATACTTGGAGCAATAATAATAATAACATGGCATTTATATAGCGCAGTTTAGTGTAATTTCACTTCAAGTGCGCTTTACTATAACAAACTTAAAAACTGTAATATAGTATTAGTGGTCATGTTCTTAAAATTATTCAACTAAATATACTGTTTATACAACGTGATGACAAAACTTAAAATAACAATAACAGCAGGACAGGACAAAACAAGAATATTAAAACTAAAACATAATATAAAACAGGAGGCAGTTTGTGCTCAGAAATGAAAATCTTCTGATCAGACATTTTAAAAGGTACAATAAGGAGGCAACCGAAACCAAACAATTACCGGAAGTTTTAGAATATGGCTTATTATAAAATATTGCAAAGAAGTTAAGATTTATGAACGGTAAGATTTTTTAAATAATTTTGTTTTTAAAGCCTGTTTAAATTCAGCCAAATTCTGGAGATTAGTAAGAGCTGAGGGAAGTCTATTCCAGATGAGCGGGCCTGTTACACTAAAAGAACGATCATAGTAAACGGCTTGATTTGACCTAGAAAGTTCGATTAGACGAGTACTAACATCTAGATCTGCTGACCTTAGAGAGATATACCAGTTTGTGTATGATTTGGGAAATGTTTACGAGAGATAGAAAGGCTGTTAGAGATAGATATATTGAAAGAAGAAATTTTAGGAAAAAAATATGCTTCATAGTATTAAACAGATTTATTTGTTTGCGTCGGTACAATATGAATATATAGTTTTATCCGTATACAAACGCGATTCTTTCAAGAAAGGCAAACAAAATACAATGTTCCATAGGTGATTCAATCCAATATTGTATTTGAATTCGTGAAGTTCCGGCGTTGCCCGAGCATCACGAAGAAATTCATTTTTATCTTATTTTGAATTATGAACGTCATGTTGTCATGAGACGAAGTATGAATGTGAATGAGGCAAGGAGTGTGTACCAAGACCGAGCTGTTTGACGGTCCGTCCTATCTGCCTACCCCTGCGGGAAACAGCATGATTCTTAGTTAGTTATGTGTCTAATTATTCACCAAGAAGTGAGAAAATTTTGCTTTTAGGGGTTGGATGAGGGATGGAGGTGGTTTTTGGAATATCTTGTAAACAGTGACTTTCCTATTGTTTTGAAAATCAAGTGTGCGAAATTTCATCAATCTCTGAATAAAACTGTAGATTTGTATCAGACAAGAATCAAATCCTCCCGTTCTACAATGAGTTTTGTAACTCATCGGGATTCCTCTAGTAAGAAATAAAAATTATAATAAAAAAATTGTTTCTTGTTGTGTTTCATGTTTTATTTAGATTTGTCAGTATTATCGTATCCTTAAATGATATATTATATTGATGGAGATAACCTTAATAAGTTAAAGAAAATTTGTTGCAAAAAAAATGTTAATTTAATTGCATTCCGTCGTGTGTAAAACATTTTTTACAATTAAATGACTTTATCACTATCAACACTCGCTATCTATGTTGCACTTTGCATTCAATAATTAATTTAATCGTTGTTTTTACTTCTGTGTTGTCCGTATTTTAATCGAATATCAATCAAAGGCTATTAAATGAAATCCGAAGGACATCGCGGGCAGGATTCTGCATCACTTTCTTCAAATACCTCAATATCCGTAATCGTCATATGTTTGTCAATAATCTCCTATATATAGGATTTTCCAATAAGAGGTGTTATTTTGAATAGTCCGCTATTTCGGTAGATGTTACTTTTGAAGCCGTCATTTTTTGACATTTTTCAAGTTGAAACTACGCCATTAATAAAAATGGAAAGATACACGCTTCAACAACGCATTGAAATTATTAAAATTCACTTGAGTGAATCAAATGCAAATCATTTTGAGTGATGAGGCCCATTTCCACCTCGGTGGCTTCGTCAACAAGCAAAATTGTCGCATCTGGGGCTCGGAAAACCCAAGAGTTATGGTTTGGTACGGTTTATGGTCCGGCGGAGTCATTGGACCTTACTTTTTCGAAAATGAGGCTGGAGCAACAGTTACCGTGAATGGATTGCGCTATCGAGAGATGATTAATGATTTTTTATGGCCGGAATTGGATGATATTGATCTGGACAACGTTTACTTTCAAAATCTTAAATCTCCTGAAGCTCTTCACCGATTGCTTTCAAATTTTGACACAAAGTTGCATTAGAATACTCGCGTATTGTACAGCGCTATCTGTTTGACGTAAAAGCAACACGCGCTATTCTTTTTCTATCTATCGGCACCACAGTAATGCGTGGTGAGGTACAGGTAATCAATTTTATAATAACAATAACTGAGCCGATTGCAAAATTTTACGATAATTTTTTTTTGTGAACAATGCACTAGAGTCTCAACTGCTCGAAGGCAGTGGGACAATAGAATCCGTGAAAGGGTGAGTGAAGGAGATGCAAAAGGCGAAGGCCAGGGAGTACCTCTCTTTTTAAATACATCTATTTCTATTTAAATTATAATAATATTTGGCCAATTCATGTAGCGCCGTTTTCGTGAAAAATCACATTAAGGGCGATGTACAAATATATTTATTAAATAATAAATACATCTGGCTTACAACTAGGATTCATAATAACTAGTGACTTACATCAACGACTTACATCTAGTGACTTACGACTAAGGCCTATAACTACTGTCTTAATGACATATATATTTACATATGTAGAAAATTACAGCTTACATACTTACATTTAAAAATACATCGATAAATACTTTTTTCAATTTTACTAGCGCCAGAAGAAGAAGGAAGTTCTATAATTAATTTTAGAACACGGGTGTTAAAAACAAGAAATTTACGATAATAATTGGGTATGTCTTAGTCCCATTGTCGTGTTTTTTTTACATTAGCTCCACACAGGAAGCCCTGAGGAAAAAAAATCCGTCATTTTTGGGGATGCTGTTTAGAGGGGGAAATGTGCAAGGATGATGTTAGCGTAATGAGTAAGATAAAGAAGGGACGCTTAGATTGCTTAGGCATGTAGAGCGAACGAGCGAAGAAAGGAGTGTATACGATGCAAATGTGGATGGTAGCAAAAGTCGGGGACATGGCACGATCAAGTGAATCAGATAATTGAGTCGGGCCATGTCAAGAGTCAGAATAATAGCTTGGGGAAGCGCTACAAACACAACAATTGACCTAATTCAAAAAGTTGAAAAGGCAATTATAAAACTCATACTGCAAGTACCATTCTACACAGACTCAAACAAAATCTTCAAAACACTAGACGTCATGTCAATAAGACAACTTTACGCCAAAACTGCTCTCCTACATCTTATTAAGAATAATCTTCATATTACGAATCAACCAATAGCCATAATAAAAACCAGGTCATCAACAAATAAAACACTGAACATTCCGTTAACACACACCACACACGGACAAAGACACTTTCAATACTACGCAACCAAATTTTTAACAGTATGCCCATTACTTTGAAACAATTAATGACTACAAATACATCTACAAACTTTCTCAAAAAACATATCGTAGCCTGGATAAAAAATCAAGATATTCACTTTATTCAAAAGATTATAATTCCAAACCAAACATAACCAAAATATAATAAGTAAAATTAAATATTATACACGTTATTCAAGAATTATCCAAAAATACATACTCTCACCTTCACATATAAATGTGTGTTTTCATGTTTCAATATATGTCTATGAAAAAAAAAAAAACTTTCTACTACAACACATAAATACCTGTCACACTTAATCACAAACACGTTAACACCTCAGCACAGGTTCTCCTAGTGAGGTGTTGTTCACGTAACATACAATATTACCCACACACAGTTTTACCTATATCAACTTATGTTCTTTATTTTTTATACCTTTTTTCTGTACTACAATATAAACCACTGTAATCATTTGTAAAATGTGTATTTAAGAATAGACATAAATAAATAAATAGAAGAGTATGTATGAGACGATGTATGAATGTGAATGAGGCAAGGAATGTGTGCCAAGACCGACTTGTTTAGCGGTCCGTCCTCTGCCTACCCCTACGGAGAAATGGCGTGATGGTTAGTTAGTCTCGATTACTGTAACGGCATTTATGCCAGTCTTCCAAAATATCAAATTGACAAACTTCAATCAGTGTTTAATGCAGCAGCACGGCTCATAACCGGGGTTTCAAAATATTCGCACATTTCAGAACACCTTCGTAACCTTCACTGGCTTAAGTGCCCCGAAAGAATCCAGTACAAACTGTGCTGGATGGTGTTTAAATCCATCAATGAAATGGCCCCACCCTACATCTCTGAACTATACTTCCCGGAAAACACTGGTCTGAGGCAGTCAACTCTTAGATCAGCAACATCATCAGCTGTAGGCAGACTGATAGAACCTATGCGCAAGCCAAATACTAAGTTTGGTGATCGCGCTTTCGGAGTATCTGGGCCGAAGGCTTGGAATAAACTCCCTCCGGAACTAAGATCCATAACTAGTCCAACAGAATTCAGGTCTAAACTAAAAACTTACATTTTAAAGCTGTCATAGCGCCCTTGAGGTGATTTCTCACGAAAACGGCGCTATATAAATTAGCCAAATATTATTATTATTATACCCTTAAATTAAATATACCATTCCTGAGAGAAACTCCAGTCCAATTATGTACCAAATGCTGTATCTAAACGTGTTATTAATAAATTTCGTTAATTAAGTGTTAATCTCAAGTGACCTATCACGTAAGTATTGTACTGTATATTATCTCCATATATAGTTAGTAATAACAAAGTAGAAATGTATTATATACTTGTACAGCGCCCTTGAGGTCATTTTACACAAAAACGGCGCTATAAAAATCATCCAAATATTATTATTATTATTAGTTAGTTAGTCCGTTTAGAGGGTGTTTTTATGGAAAAGGAAGGAGAAGAAATTCTGGGAAGGAAAAAGGTATGAGGGGTGGGCAGGAATATAGGGAGTGACGGACGTTGAATCCGGCTGGAGAGGTCAAAAGGTTTCCCCCTGAACCAGTCTCATCGTTTTTTTTTTATTTTTTTTATATTAACTCCACACAGGAGGCCCTGAAGAAAATAATTTCCCTCAGGGCCTATGTCATCTTTGGGGATGCTGTGTGGAGGGTCTTTTTGTGGAGAGGAAGGAGTGAACATGGGTCTTGAAGAGTCCCATGTTGTAGGAGGGAGGAAACACAGAGGCCGGCAGTTCGTTCCACAGCCGAGCTGTTGAACTTAAGAACGAATCGTAGAAGCGACCCGTTCTCATGTGACAAGTGTCAACTGTGTACAAATGTTGGGCGCGCGTTTGGCGTGTATCCTGACTACGCACCGGTGCCGAAGGGATCAATGACGCTAGTTCCTCAGAGCATCTTCCATTGTAATACCGATAGATCAAGGACAGCATACCTACCTGACGCCTGTGCTCTAAAGATTGCAGTCCGTTTGTTAAGATTGGGGAATCTATCAAACGGACCGCCCGTTTTTGCACAGAGTCAAGGGGTTTTTTTCAGGTATTTAGGGGCTCCGGGCCAGAGATGGCTGCCAAATTCGACAGTAGGGGGCACTTGCGATTTGTACAGGGTCAGCAGTTGTGTATTATTAAAGTATCTGCGGGCCCTGTACAGTACGCCCAGCTTCTGAGAGGCCAACTTTACTCTGGCTTCGATGGAGCCCCCGTACCTGAGCTGGTCACTTATAGTTATACCAAGCATATCAATGGAAGGCCTGTTCGGAAGATTGCTTCCGTTGAAGGAGACTAGATTATCATTTGGATCCCTTTTAGACGTAATCAGACAGGATTGGGTCTTTGAAACATTAAATTCGACGAGATTATTTTTACCCCAGGAGGAAATACTCTCGAGATAACCGTCCATTCTCTGTTTCAAAGTCCTCCGAGCCGTTGGAGTTTGTGTGCCCTTTGGGGGCTTGTCAAACAAAAAGCTATCATGAACTGTACTGTCATCCGCGTAACAATGAATGTTTGGGTCTGTTCAGTCTGTTGTCATATTTTATCCGCGATAAATAACCTGTGAACAACAGTATAGTACTGTACAGGCACGTGCCATGATATCTTTCAATTTGATAAAAAAATTCCAACGAATAATATTATAGCTTGAAAACAGTTAAGTAGACAGTTTTTTTTCTTATCAATAATGAAATATGGGAAAAATCAAAACAAATCGTTTTATAATCCGTTAAGACTGTTTTTCTGCTTTTTAATACGCACGGAGAAAAATGATCCTGTTAAAAAAGTGATACCAATTTCCTGATAAAATATTAGTCATTCAGAATATATCGAGAGCACGCCTTATTTTCCTAATAAATATCAAACGTTATTTTTTAAGATAATATCTATATATTTGTTATGCCGAAACCGTAATTATATGAAATTCCCTCGATAAAAAAAGGCTCCAAAAATTATTAAAAACACGTTTGATTCTGTTAATTAATATGTTATAGGTATGAAAAAATTACTTTATCCAGAGATTTTTGCTCTATTGCAAACGAGTTGTGTTTTATTAAATATTTTCACTATTTTCGCTTAAGGCGATGCACTACGTCGTGTAATATTTTAAATTGAGCCGCTATCAATAACAACCCTTACGTAGATGGCGATAAGTTTTAAATTCCCGCCTAACAACATCCGCCTGTTTTGATTTATGCAAGAAAAAAACGTGGCCAAAAAGTGCCTTTTATTTTATTTTGTGGATGTTCAGGCATAAGTATGAAATTTTTTTTCGATCATTTTATAAATAACTTAATTTACCACATTATACAATACAATCATAACCGAAAATCGGTTCGTAAGTAGGAGATTGAGAGCTTTAAAGCAGTTTTTATAGGCCTTATACATTATTTTTTTCTGGGCTTATAAAAAGACTTATATAAAAACTACTCGATTATTTCAAAGGCCAAGATGTATTCTACTCACAGTATTTAATTAAAGCATCTGAAACATTTCTAGGCGACCAAATTTTCAAACCAAAAACACATGATTTTGCATTACTACGTATGGCATCGCCTTAATTATTATCGTTTCTTAATGATTAGCGAGCTCCCTTCAAAATTCGTATTTACAAATCTCCTTTTTAAAGCGTCTAAACTAAAAACTTACCTTTTTAAGCTGTCATACCCTTAAATTAAATATACAATTCCTAAGAGAAATTCCAGCTATATCCAATTATGTCCTAAATCCTGTATCTAAATTTCGCTAATAAACAATTAGTCAATGTTAATTAAGTGTTAATCTCAAGTGACCTACCAGGTAAGTATTGTACTGTATATTATCTCCATAAATAGTTAGTAATAACATAGATCAACGTAGAAATGTATTATAAATTTATACAGCGCCCTTGAGGTGGTTTTGCACAAAAACCCTGCTATACAAATCATCCAAATATTATTATTATTATCTTTAACAAAGGTGATGATACTGAGAGTATCTGTAACAGGTGTTTAGTATAAGTTAAAGTCGATTGTAATGATTGATTTAAAATTAAATCCTTTAAGACTTTTTGAAATTTCTTAAAATTTTTTCCATAAATCTGCTTCTTTTTTAATTAATTTCTTACGTCACAAATTGTTATTTAAGAAAATGTAATTAAGATGAACGTCACACTATGTTATATAAGTTGGATCTAGTCATCGATTTAAACAAATCAAAGTTGAATCAGTGGCGTAACGATAGTATCTCTTAGCCCCAGGGCACTTTTAAACAGTTATCTTTCCTAAATATCGTTGTAACTATGCATACTGGATGCTTGGGAGATGGATCATAAATCAATATCCTCAGAAAAACGATTTCCTTTTGGGCCCATATCACGTATTTGGGGAAACTATCTGGAGAGGAAGTTATGGGAAGGAAAAAAAGGTATTTAAGGTGTGTAGGAAGCTGGTCAGTGTGCCCAAGTGTGAAGGACGTGTGAATTGATCCCCTTACCGCGGTCCGTATGGAGAGGTCAAAGGGTCTTCTTCAAACAGTATCTCCATATTCATATTGCATCATTGCATCTTCTGGCAAGATCTGGACAAAGCTCACTCCACAAACTCGCACATCACCACACTTTAATTCAAAAAAGAACCAAATTCTAGACATAACACGAAATAAATACTACAAGTTGAAAACGCCATCATTCACGACGACTTGGTACTATTACCTAATATAAGCTATAGATATAACTTATTAACTATATTAACTGGTTCCATGATAAACCAACATAATGACAATTCAACACACTTTTAAAAAGTGATATAAAATCATTAGAAACGATGAAAAAAATTTTAAACCTAACCTAACCTAACTTAACCTAACCTACTTAACCCAGTTAATAAAGTTTTTGTTTCATCACTTTCCATAATAATAATTGGATAATTTGTAGAGCGCCGTTTTTGTGAAAAATCACCTCAAGGGCGCTGTGACCATGACTTTATTTAACTTTTTAAAGATGTGATGAATTATCATTTTGATGAGTTATCCAGTCACCGGTGATCGGATAAATAAGTTGTATAAAATAAGTAAAGTGAGTAAAATAAGTTATATAAAGTCATGGAAAGTGATGACACAAAAAAATTATTAACTGGGTTAAGTAGGTTAGGTTAGGTTAAAAAAATTTTTTTTTCATCGTTTTTAATGGACTTTATATCACTTTTTAAAAGTGTGTTGAATAGTCACTGTGTTGAGTTATCATGGAACCCCGGTCACCATATTAACTATATTTCTTCTCTCGGGGCCCTCTAAGTTCGAGCTCTCGGCGCCTGCCCATTCTGCCTGACCGTTTGCTACCTCAGTGGCAATCAATAATAAAATGGATTATGAGATTATTACACAATAAATTATCTGTTTAAAACCTAGTGGGAACATTGACTCCGGTATAATTCCTCGTATACAGTAGATATATTTCACACTGCACTTTCCGCAGACCCGGTACGTTGCGAGGCAGAATGGATTAAGGAGTTTACAATGGTTTATTACATAATGTTGCTAATTAAGTTCTTTAGAAAATTATGGTAAAAAAAAGTTTATTTATTTATTTATTTTTATTGTGTAACTTATAACATTGTTACATTGTACATAAAATTAGGTAATAATAGGTAATAGTGAAAAACATATGTTATTGAATTTCTACTCCAATGAAGAGTGCTAGCTCTTGAGCTTGGCGTAGGAGTTATTTCACAATTATTTCATGTTTATATCAGTAATTAATATAAATACAGTACAATAAATATAAACTTAAAAGAGGATTGTGACGTTAATTTTGGTTGTAACATGAATTGAAGTTATAACATTTGAAAGGTGATATTAATTTTTTTTAAAGATAAATTTGATCTTTTTTTTGAATAAAATAAAATCTGGTATTTTTTTCACTTCTTCGGGAAGACTATTAAAATATCTTATGCCTTTGTAAATGTAATTATTGTGCATTTGTTGTGTTGAAAATAGAGGAATTTGGATGTTAAAATTATGCCTTAAGGATGAGTTAAATTTAAGTTTTTTTTATTACAGTTTCTTTATATATTTGTAATATTGCATCTTTTTTATAGAGGTTCAATTTTTGGTACTTCGTAAATTTTGAACAATGATGCTGAATGTTGGTTGTTTTTTCAAAATTACTAATAATTAGTTTTTGTACCACTTTTACAGAGCTTAAAATTTTTTCATATGCACCTCCCCACCCAAACCTGTTAATCAATATTTGTATCTGAACAAAGCAAAATAAAATAAAATACATTTGCGATGTTCGTTTCTTGCAGAAATCGAAACCGGAGGCTGTTAAGAAGAGACAATCCCCCATATTAAAGCCAAAATCTTAACGACGTAAGTGAAGCAGCCGTGCATAAAAATTTTCGTCGCGCGGCTCTGCTGCTTTGGACAGACGTGAGGTTGAATTTGCCCTATCAAATCCCTGTAAGTGATAAAGTCGCGTAAACACAATATTAGGCGCTCGACCCGTCGTAATGGACGGACCTACGATCGACTTTGCCCTAGCAGTCCTAGAAAATCAATCTTTCCGTGGTATTTATTTGAATTATTTCTAATGAACGTATTACTAAAATCTCAATTTTTTCTATTGGGATCCTTGGGGAAGTTACTAATTCATCGTCTAAAAATATAAAAACTGGTGATTACCACAAATTTTATAGTTGAAAAACGTTTTACATAAAATATTTTAATGGTAATGTCCTGTTTTTATTAATCTTAAATATAAATAACTTACTTCCGTAGGGATCCTTCTAGAAACATTTGAGGTTTTAGTAATACGTTCATTAGAACTAATCAAAATGTGATCGTTGAGCAAACCCCCGTTATTAGTATCTTAGTCGCCTTATGCGGGAATTTAAACATTATCGCCATCTACATAAGGAGTGTTATTGTTAGCGGCCTGATTCCAAATGTTATACGACATGCATCATCTTAAGGCGAAGCTTAATGCTAAATCACTATTTTGATTAATCTTTATAACGAATTGGTGTACATTGTGAATACCAAAAAATATGCTTTAGATAAATTGAAGGTTTACCTATCGCTTCGCTTGATTAGATTACAAATACAAAATAAATTACTCAATAAAAAATATAATTGCAAACTACTAAATTTTTTTTTTTCAATACAAATGTATGAACGCGTAATAGAAACAACTTTTAAAAAATACAGTATCATAGCTTAGATTATCTGTGATAGTTTCACTTGATTAAGTTTTTTGCTTTCTTATAAAATTATTTACAAAATAAATAAAAACCAGTTTTTTGCTTGAAATCGAACGATTCTAGACTCGTTGTCAAGCGACTTTAATGCCTATCATCTACAATATAAGGTATACCAAGAATATCCACATTTTCGGCTTGTAGCTTCCTCTTAAAAGTCAAATAAATCGACCGTATGACATAAATCTATTGTTTACAATTATTATTCTTAACAAATAATGTAAAACTTAAAACGAGATTTTAACCTTGTATCTGTTCAGAGACGACAATGAAATTCCTTGTATTTATGTGAACCGCAATATAATAGAATGTTTATTAGAAAAAAAAGTGAAATCCACTTCGTTACATTGAACGGATTTGTAATACAAAACGATCATATTGAAAACAATTACAAGACCAGAGCGGTAGAAACTCTCTGTGCCCTAGTGGAGGACCGCCATTCAAAATGATTGGAACGTTGCTTAAAATGACTTTAGACCACAGACGTCCAAATTAATAGACTGGCGCTTACATGAAATCTGCGTATCGTTTCGACGAGCTGTAGGCAAACCACGTGACCATATTTTGGGTTCGAAAATGTTTTGAATAAATTATGACATTGACCACTGAAGAGCGCGCATTGAAATAACCAGAACCTGTGCAGTAAAGTAAAGCTCGCTACTGCATATGATCTGAATGTTCGTTATTAAACGAATCACCTGGCTTAGAGAAATTAAAATAGAATGGTTATGAGTTATGAGCCTTAGTGGTTTTTCCTTCCCAGAATTTCCTCTCCTTCCTTTCCATAAAAACACCCTCTAAACGGACTAACTAACTAACTAACCTTCATGCCGTTTCTCCGCAGGGGTAGGCAGAGGACGGACCGCCAAACAACTCAGTCACCACACACTCCTTGCCTCATTCACATTCATACATGCTCTTCTATTATTCTGACTCTTGACATTGTCCGACTCAAGTATCCGATTCACTTGGTCGTGCCATGTCCCCGACTTCTGCTATCATTCACATTTGCATCATATACACTCCTTTCATCGTTCGTTTGCTCTACATGCCCAAACCATCTAAGCCTCTCTTTCTTGATCTTACCCATTACGCTAACATCAGCCTTGCACTCTTCTTGCGGATCTCTACATTTCTCACTCTAAACAGCATCCCCAACCCCAATCTAATATTATAGAACTTCCTTCTTCTGGCGCTAGTAAAATTGGAAAGAGTATTTATCGATGTATTTTTAAATGTAAGTATGTTAGCTGTAAGTTTCTACATATGTAAATATATATGTCATTAAGACAGTAGTTATAGGCCTTAGTCGTAAGTCACTAGATGTAAGTCCTTGATGTAAGTCACTAGTTATTATGAATCCTAGTCGTAAGCCAGCTGTATTAATTATTCAATACATATATTTGTAGAGCTCTTTTCAGATGATTTTTCACGAAAAACAGCGCTACATAAATCAGCCAAAAATATTATTATTGTATTATTATCGATATCCAAATTTAAATACATAATTTAAATCCGCTAAACATATTGTACCGCACGTTTTAACTGAATAATTCAGGTAAATCTTCATATTACGCGATATTTTTTTCAGGAGAGCCGTCTCCCGGAAGAGTATTATTAGTATGTTTATTGTTATTGTATTTATTCTACCAATCAAACAAAACAAGCATATTATGTTTTTTAAACTAGCTGATAAGAACTGTCAATTTTGTATTACTATCATATTTTGTTGAAGAAGAAGAAAAGAAATGTGACGTGGGCGTGATTCGTAATAACAAAGTCTGACCATTCTTTGCTTATTCGAAATTTAAAAAATATTAAGTTTCTAAGTTCCTAAAAAATATATGTCATTTTTGAAGATAATATCTATGCATTATTTTGTTGAGCCGAAACAGTAATTATATGAAATTCTCTCGATAAAAAAAACGCAAAGCGAGCTGCGAAAATTATTAACACTTTTTGTTCTGTTATTTAATATGTTATGGGCATGAAAAAATAACAGTGTATCTTTAAATGCAACTAAAGCATTTGTCGAGAAATTTTCGCTCAATTTAAAACGAGTCGTGTTTTATTAAATATTTTCGGTCCCTCTAACATTCGTATGTTCATATCTCCCTTTCAAACCATCTCTGAACGCTTATTACGGAGCCTTTAACCCCTACTGTGGCAAAAAATCTATCATGATTTTTCTAGTACCGCACTGTCTCGATTTTATGGTATTTTGGACCTTAAAAAAGCTCTTACAATACTAAAATACAGATTATTCGCTTGGCATTATAATATTTAATATTATTCCAATTTGTCGTTTCGTCACTCGCAAACATGTTTATTTTATGTTTGTTATTTGTTTTTGGGGTGTTATGCCGTGTTGCGCTAACTCCTTCTTTAGCCAACGTTTCGGACAGCATTGCAGTGTCCATCATCAGGGCAGATGTGTTAATTCCCTGATGATGGACACTGCAATGTTGTCCGAAACGTTGGCTAAAGAAGGAGTTAGCGCAACACGGCAAAACACCCCAAAAACAAATAATAAATATACTTTTAGCCGTGAAAATCTTATATAATATTTTCTTTCAATATATTCAAGCCATTAAAAGATAATAAAACACTTATTATTATTATTATTATTATTATTATTCTGGGAAAACTACGATATACAGGGTTTTCCAATAAGAGGTGTTATTTTGATATTCAATCGTAAAAGATCAATGGTTTCGTTGGTTGTGTGGCACGTAGCGCCGTCTTAGATAAAGTAAACGTTGTCCAGATCAATACCATCCAATTCCGGCCATAAAAAATCATTAAGAAATCCATTCACCGTAACTGTTGCTCCAGCCTCATTTAAAAAAAGTAAGGTCCAATGACTCCGCCGGACCATAAACCGCACCAAACAGTCACACGTTGAGGATAGAGAGGCTTTTCAACAATAACTCTTGGGTTTTCCGAGCCCCAGATGCGACAATTTTGCTTGTTGACGAAGCCACCGAGGTGGAAATGGGCCTCATCACTCAAGATGATTTGCATTTGATTCACTCAAGTGAATTTTAATAATTTCAATACGTTGTTGAAGCGTGTATTGTTCCATTTTTATTAATAACGTAGTTTCTACTTGTCAAATGTCAAAAAATGACAGCTTCAAAAGTAACATCTACCGAAATAGCGGGCTATTCAAAATAACACCTCTTATTGGAAAATTCTGTATATATACCAAATGATGATATCAAATGTAAAATTTTTATATATAAATAAAACATAATTGGAAAAAAAGAGCGCGTGCTAAATGGGTTAGGTTAGAACCAAAATTTGGTGTCCATTAAAATCTTCATAGAAGGCATTTCTAGTTCATTTTATATTCATTGCTAGTGGCAGTGGGGATGATTGAATTTATTGCCATTTAATCACAGTTTATTGCTAGGTAATAACAAAAACACATGTTATTCTAGAGTCAATAATAACAATAGCGGTTTTATCTACGATAACGGGCTAAACTATGATATAAGGAAATAATTTGTATTTTTTATCACTTCTAAAACGTAATCTTAACCTTGAAAAGCAGAATAATACATATAACAGTGTCTATGGCGGGCCTGTGTTCTTTTTATACTAACGTGAATACAGTGCAAGAGTGCCAACTGTTCCCAACCGTCTGGAGCCAGAGAGACTATGGCATCCCAAATTGATCCAGAGATGGGGAAAGATGAAGGTGCAACGTTTAAATTCTGAATGCATGTCTTACACCAGGGTATCGATTCTCCAATCCAGGACGCTCGCAATCGTCTTTTAAAGTTCATACTTTGGTCGACGTTCTTATTCTTGAGTCTCGTCAAAGGTGCATACTTACATACGCCAAATAGCAAAGACATTCCACCCGAACAACGAGTGGGTCAAAACACTCGTTGTTGGAGTGGAATGACGTCGAGAATCGAGGCCCAGGGTATCTATTCCAGAGTCTCTACCACGAATTACTCGCTATGCGCCATCTACGAACGAAAATCTCTACCACTTTTGTCATATGTTCTATATTTATACATTTTTGAATGTCGCACGGTTGAAGAGATGACTGTGTTGGCAACCCTGTGAATATTGTCTATGTTTCTGATGTGTTTGAGGTTTCTATGGAGTTAATTTGAAATGTCAAAAACAAACCGTTGCCGCGTCGTTCTGTCAACGTTTTTATTTGCTACCGCACTTTTTCTGAAATGAATGGCGGTGGTGAATACATATCGAAATGCCAGAAAAATGGTTAAAACAACTTTGCAGAACTAAAAGAATCCGATACCAACTTCGAAAAGCGCGAGGGAAACGATCTTTTTTTTGTATAAGGCAATTCACCAGGATGCAATGAGATTTTGACAGTTTTGCCGATCTCTACTGCTTCGACCCACTCGTTGTTTAAGTCGAATGAATTTTGACGTATGGCGTGTAGTATGTACTTTCGGTGAGACTCAAGAATAACAAACTCTACCAGTGTATGTACTTTCGGCGGAAATTGCGAGCGATCGAGACTGGGGAATAGATACCCAGGGCGATTCTGAGAGTATCTCTCACTCTATTCCATCTATGTTTATTAACAGATGGATTGTAATATGAGGATTGAATCTTCCTACCCAAGGACAGAAGTCAATCAGGCTAACAATTGAGCCAAATCCCAATTAAGTAGGACTGACATTTATTTCGCATCTGCTGTAATGTAATCCAATTTCAGAGAAACTAGACTCGTTGCCACCGACAACGAGTCTATCTGCTGAATTTCAGCTCGATCGGATGTCGAGAAGTGGGTTAATTTCCATTTCCAAGATTCCACTTCATTCATAAATTCAATCAAGAAAACAAAAGTCTAATAAATTTGTATTTAAAAATGGATACAAGAGTATGATTACATAAGGTATATTGATTAATTAATTATTTTGCATTCTTTCTCTTCCTGCCTAATAAATTTTAACGATGGTTACTCTTTGACATTGTCAATGTTACGTGTTCCGTAACACGTACGTGGCATAAGGTAACCCTGTGTGACACGATGGAACATGACCAATAAAATACATAATATCGTAATTATTTTTCTGCTTTGACAGTGACAATTAATGGAACCTTCGCGATCCAAAAAACTTTAAGATAAATGGGTTAATATTTTATACTGCTATTGACCTATCAAGGGAATAAATGACGGTAATGATTTGATTGGAAAACAGTGGCGTAGCAAACATTTTAACAGATTGCGTCACGGAAATTGAAGAGGCCAGTCTCAAGGGGCAAGGGTCTCGACTAGGAATCCGGAGGACGTGGGTTCAAATCCCGGCATAAGCTAGTAAATTTTATTTGATTAAGTTGTGGTATAACTCTACGTTATGGTCTCCATTTTTCAAAATTCATTCAGATAACATTGAAAAGATTCAACGGAAGTTTCTAAGGTTTATAAATTATAAATTGCATATTCCTATACAAAACATAAATTACAATTACCTCTTGGATAAAATGTCTCTATTGAAACTTTCAGAAAGAAGAATAAGCACAGATTTAATACTGTTACAAAGAATACTACTTTTTAAAATTGACTGTCCCGAATTACTTCAATGTATCAATATCCATGTTCCCAAAAAATCATGCCGACATTTCTTACCTTTTTACTTCAATAACACCAGGACACTAGCTTACCAAAATTCTCCGATTCCGAGACTTCACAATCTCGGAAACAAATATTCTGATCTGGGTGATATATTTCATTTGAAAACTAATCAGTATAAATGTTGTATATTCTATCACTTGTATTCTTCTAGACACAAATAGACCTATGTACCCATATAACTTCTCCGCTTCTAATATTTTGTTTTGTTGAATCTTTTAAATTCAATTATATGTGTGAGGATTTATTTTTGCCATTATGTTTACATTCTTCTTTATTGTACTCGTATTAATTTTTAAGTGTTTACTCTGATACAAAATGTTTGTATTTTTTTTAAAGAAAACCCCTCTAGGGCGTGTAATAAATAAATATATTGTGTTGTCTTATACAAAAATATGAGAATGGTTTGAAGGTATTGGAGAAGTGAAAGAGACGTGGAAGATGATGGTTGGGAAGTGCCTGGATGTTCAGATCCAATCACTAAACACGACTGTTACCATTTCAAGCCACGTTTCGATATTGAAGTGGTCTTTAACCAGGTTGATACTGAGAGTATTTGCTAATCTGCACAAGGAGAAAAATTACTAAAATTAAATATTGCTAATTTACTAAGAATCTTTTCAAAATACTCGCAATATAAACCTTACTAAAAATAATAATATTTTTGTTAAATGCAGGTGCATGAACACGTGTTCCGATATATCAGGAAATTACTCAAAATTAATCAGGAAATGGTCTGCAATCCCCTTTTAACCGGATTACCAACAATTTTGAATAAATCATCAATACTCATTTATCGCCGTGCAATTCATTAGGTGACAATAATTGGCAATCTTCGATGGCATTCGAAGAAGAAGAATTATTATTAGCATTCAATACGTTATGCAACATTACTTAACTTATTGAGCCAACAAATCACAATAGACAAGTAGCGAACCATTCAAAAGTTACTTTTAGAACTTTACTATTTAAATATCGAACGAGCGTTTGAATAGGGAATTCCCCGTAGCGGTTTTTTCCCGCCAAATCATTACAAATTCAAAACGCATGAGCGTGGATGAACTCGTGACAAAACTAAGCATTTAGCCAGTGCATCTAACGATAGATTTAAATTAATTATTTATAGACATAAGGAACATGAAATTGAATTAATTAATTCTGTGTTAAGGCGATGCACTACGTCGTGTAATATTTTGAATCGAGCCGCTATCAATAACACACCTTACGTAGATGGCGATAAGGCTTAAATTCCCGCTTAACATACCATCTACCTGTTTTGATTTATGCAAGAAAAAAACAATGCCAAAAAGTGCCTTTTATTTTATTTTGTGGATGTTCAGGCATAAATATTTAAATGTTTTTCGATCATTTTATAAATAACTAAATTTGCCACATTATACAAGAAAACCATAACCGAAAATGGGTTTGTAAGTAGGAGATTTTGAACTTTAAAGCAGTTTTCATAGGCCTTATACATTATTTTTTTCTGGGAAAAAAATACTCGATTATTTCAAAGGCCAAGATGTATTCTACTCGCAGTAGTTAGCATCTGAAACATTTCTAGGCGACCAAAAACACATGATTTTGCATTACTACGTAGTGCATCGCCTTAATCATTATCCTTCTCACCACCCACTATACCATATTTTTCTTCTTCCCTGATAATAAACTTAGCTTCTTGAAGAGATTATGGCTCTCGACTGTGATTTCGGAAGTCGCGATTAATTAAAAATTAAATTAAATGATGAACGAGTGTATTTGCGGAACGTTCCAGAGTGTTAGATTCTCTCAGTATCACCCTGGTAAAGACCACCATTCAGAGTTGAAAGGTTGCTTGAAATGGCTTTAGCCGTGTTTCGTAACTAGATCTGAATAGCCATATACTCCCTCACCTTCCTTTTCCCCGTCTCCTTTCCTTTCCACTACCTTCAGCCTTACAACTTACCCCACTTCTATGACAAGTCGTGTCCAAGAAAACAGAAGTCGCCAAGATACGAGTATATTATAAGGCTGTTTAGAATATTCTAGAATATATATTACAAGTTATTGGGTTTATAAAAACAGTTTATTTTTAAACAAGTTCTGCTGTGAATTATTATTACGCGTGACAGCTGTTTCGCCCTCTGAAGGCATTATCAAACTGTCGTAATAATAATTACACAGCAGAACTTGTTTAAAAATAAACTGTTTTTATAAACCCAATAGCTGTCGTACCCTTAAATTAAATATACCATTCCTAAGAGAAAGTCCAGTTATATTCAATTTTTCAATTAAGTCCTAAATCCTGTATCTAAATTTCGCCAATAAACAATTAGATAATGTTAATTAAGTGTTAATCTCAAATGACCTACCAGGTAAGTATTGTACTGTATATTATCTCCATAAATAGTTAGTAATAAGTAATAACATAGATCATTGTAGAAATGTATTATATATATATATATATATATATATATATATATATATATATATATATATATATATATATATATATATATATGTACAGTGCCCTTGAGGTAATTTTGCACATAAACGGCGCTATAGAAATATTGTTATTATTATTATAATAAAATGCAGCACAGTGTACATTTTTTTATCCTCTAATCCTTCAGTTAGCAAACTTCTATCAGCTGATACGTCTTTCAGCACTTCCCATTCCATAACTTACAAACAACTCAAGGTTCCGCTATCGCCAGAAAACCTTGACAAAGGCTTGTGTCATGCTAGGTACAGAGCTAAACAGTGCAATAGAAAGCACTGAACATGGAATCCCTCGAAGTGAGACCTACACAGGCAGATTTCAATGAAAACGTCTACAAGATATATTACAAAGACCTTTTAGAATGTTAATTATTGATTATTATATTACCAGTGAAGTTGCTCGAAAAATCGGGTGATAATCTGAACTCTTGGCATTTTGAAAAAGACATTAAAATAATTTTCTGTAAAAATATTTATATCACAGGTGAGTACGTTGGTACTTTATCTCTTGTCTGAATTCTTCAAACAAACAGTTACAATTTTGAAAATGACACTTTTATTCAAAGCAAATCCGAGTTCTAGGGTTCATTGACCGAAGTAATTAATTCATTCGGTCAATGAACTCTAGAACTCGGATTTGCTTTGAATTAGAGTGTCATTTTCAAAATTGGAACTGTTTGTTTGAAGAATTCAGACAAGAGATAAAGTACCTACATATCCACCTGTAATATAAATATTTTAACAGAAAATTATGTCACACATTATGTTTTTGCCGAAAATATTAATAAGTCACTTTAAACGTCACTAAACAAATGATGTAGGGGTAAATAAAATTGTATAAATAACGAAACAGCTTACAATAATAAAAATTGAAATGCTGGCAGAATTTTATAATATCTATCTAATTTATTCGTACTAATTTCGTTGGTGTGGTAAAGCCGGCCTTGAGCTTTGGTATAAGACCGTTTTAAAAAGTCACTGTTCGGACCTCACGCTACGCTCAATTTTCCCACCACGTTTTTAGTAAAGCTGATTAACAAATAAATAAATATATTAGGTTCAAGATTTTTTTTCGATATTCGAATGTTTTATCTATTTCGCCGTAAAGTAAGGAAAAAATAGCACACTTCGGACTTATCGACACTTCTATAGCTTTATCTCTTCAGTGGAAGAAAGGTAGGTACTCCCTCATACAATGATAATGGACTTAACATAGTCTATGCATGTACTGACTGCAATTATACTGCAACGTATATTTTTTTATTAATAATTACCTATGAATTGCAGACTAAACCTGCTCGTCTATTATGACCGCAGTTAAAAGTGTTATATTATTTTTTAACAGTAATTTGCAATATGTCTGCTGTTAGGTTATAAAACATAATACTATCTCAACAACTTTCGAAGGTATATGTTTCAGTCAATTTTGGTATTGAATTTGACAGCCACTTCTAAAAATAACCCGCAACCACGTTTTTGGGTTAAAATTAATAGCATTTATTAAAAAAAATGTTCATGACCGGATTGCTAATCAAAATGACAATTCAGCACACGAAAAGTGATGAAACAAAAACCAGGCTCAATAGGTCAATGGAGCGATTTTTGGCATATTAAGGCAAATTTGCAAAAACCTTTTGAACGATCACTTGACATAATCTGTCAAATTTATAGACCCTAAATGTAGGGGATAAATGGCGAAATCGAGATGGATACATTGGCTTTAAACCGCAGTAAGCAGTTATCGAACAGCGCAAAACGCCGCTTTAAATTTCTTCGTTCATTTCCCACAATTCGTGACTGGGCTCGCGCTTGGTTCGTACGCGTATATGCAGCTTTGCATTGAAACAAAGGGTTTCCGATAAATCTTTGGAAAATTGCTATATTAAAGCACTCCCCAAGGTCCTAACTATGCAATAAACTGCTGTAAATACTAAAAACTCTGTAAATAGAATTGTCATTTTTATTACGTCTTGTTTATTGATTTACCATTGGCCTTACGGCATAGCCGACGTGTGCCTTTAATAATTACCATTACATAGCAATCAACAAATCCAAACACATTAGACAAAGCGTCTAAGAAAATATGTTCAAACAAACAATAAAAATGAATCATTCGCCTTAAGAAAACAAACATTCATTGAACCGAACATTGGCCTACGTGAGAAACGGAATCCCAAGATGAATCAAAAATACTTCGTGCTTCGATTTGTTAAGAAAGATGAATCAAAAATATATCGTGACTAGATTTGCTAAGTTCTCCACGTTTACTTTCTGTATTTATCCTGTTTATTTGCATTTTATTGCGGAAAATACGAGATAAATACTAAAATAGCCAGTGTTTAAGGATGCATCTGTCAGGTTTCCCGCCCACTTTTGTCTATGGTGCACGCGTGCGCAGTTCGAACGTGATCAGTATTCCAAAACACATCCTACATGGAACATGAAAGACGTCAAAGCGGGGCGAGACGTTTAAAATTTTAAACATTATTCGATGTAAATGGTGTTTTGAGGCAGTTATTATCTGATTAACAAACGCACGAATGAAGGACGAATTAGATCCTACGCTTGTGACGTGTTTCTTACGCGAAATGATTATTAATTGAGCGATTACAATCGATCAATCGAGCGGATTTGAAATGTTTGGGTAGGCAATACAATGGGACAGTGATTCACTGGGAGAACTCGCGATCGTCATTGCAGTTTTTAGGGGAGAGTGATGTGCTATTTTATTCTTGATGTTTTGGAACATCTTAGTTACATTTCGCACTAACTAAACTACGCTTCAATACGTAAAAAATCGGGCCTAACACTAGCGACCTAATTTCTTGAACACAATGTTTTATTTATTAATGACTACTTGTCTTACGATACATTTATCAAGTGTTACATAGAAGTTTTTTTATATTTACAGTACTGCTAACTAGGGATTCTTTTTCCGAAGCGAACTCTAGGTTTTTGTGTAAGTGTTGTAATAATTGTAATAATAATAATAGATGTAAAAAACCAATGTTGTAATAATAATAGATCCATTAATTAAAGCTCAAAAATTGATAATGCGGACTATTTACAAAGTGCACTATATTCACCCCACGAAGGACTTATTTAACGACTTCAAAGTACTCAACATAAAATCCTTATACGTCAAAACATATCCTCCTACTATAAATTCAAACATACGAAAAAAAAAAATTTTTGAATCGACCCATAATACAAGATATTCCAACAAATCCAATTATACTATTCCCCCAATAAAAACCTCAATGGCACAAAGACAATTTAACTTTCTTGCTCCAAAAATATTCAATAATTTAACGTTAGAAATAAAATCAATAGCCAAATACGACAGTTTCAGGAAAGCGCTCGGGGATTTTTTGATGTATGATTGTTATAGTGTTAGTAGCCTATTCCAAGTACTCAGATAGAGGTGTATACACGGTGTCCGGAAACTCGTAGTACAAGCGGGAAACTGGAGAATCTACACCACATGGGGAACCCAAAAAAACATAAAGTTTTTTGATTTGAGCATTTTCAAAAAAAAAAAAAAACCAAAAAAAAATATTTTTCGGCTATTTTAGGGTTAAAGTTTTTTCTGGTTTTTAGGGTTGAATAACAGATGTTTTAACCCTGCAGAGCAGAAATATTTTATGATTACACCGGGTTAAATGAAGGGTGATTTCAAAATAATGCTTCAAATCCGAGTTTCTTCATTTGTTTTACTTTCAAATAGTTTTAATTAGTTGCGTACTTTGATCTTCAGTAATAATTTATAAGAATTTGATTAAAAAAAAAAAAAAAAATCAACTTCAAACTCGATTTACTCGATAACGAAAGCTCAAATAAAAAAAAAATATACTACAAAATCGACTCCAAATGTGATGTAGATTCACCAGTTTCCCGCTTGTACTACGAGTTTCCGGACACCCTGTATATTGTTTATATGCGTGAGGATGCGTCATATGGGTGTATGTATACATGTGTTGTTATATGTATATAGGTATGTCTGCTGCTATATACACATGTGTGCTTGCATGCACACATTTTAAAAATTATATATATAATTATGTACATTTTTACAATCTAATGCTAATTTACTTCTTTCTCCTTTCTAATTTCTATCTTCTACTTTTTATAACAATTTTTCCAAAATTTTAGCTTCATCTATAGTTACTAATTTAATATGTTTACACTAGATTTCATATTTCATACAAAGTAATTACACTCAATTGGTCACCATGAAACAGGCAGCCGCCTAGTATGGTGATTCATTATATCTACTTTATGTAAATTTCAAAACAATGTAACATGTATTAAATAAATAAATAAAAATTATGCTAACCTAACTCAAATTTTAGGAAGTTTTATACTTTCTTCTTCTCATTTGAATTTTTCTCATGTGAATACCGCACAAGAGTCCCAACTGATCGCAACCGCCTGGAGCCGGTGAGACTATGGCATTCCCAATTGGAGTATGTTGTGTGGCTGAGGGTGTTGGGGAGGGGAAGGAGATGAGGAAGAGGAAGGCGGGAGAACACCTGGCTCAGTCGGACCTGGTCACCAAACACAGCTAAAGCCATTTCAAGCAACGTTTCAATTCTGAATGGATGTGTTGCACCAGGGCAATAAAAATAGTATCTTCCGCTCTGGAGCGCGTAACATTTTATTTAAAATGAATAAATTGAATGACACAAATTCAGCAAATAAAATTTACTTGCGCACGCCGGAATTTGAACCCGTTTTGAAAATTGTTTATCTTATTGATATGTTTGTGCTTATTTATCTTCATGATGCTTACTTAGTCAATTGTTGAAGTTGCGAAATAACATTCAATAATCCAACCTCACAACAATAAGCTAAGCACTTATATACGTAAGATATTAAATGTAGATTTTATGAAAAGATACCACTAGTAATAGTTGTTAGTACTAGGTATTTGTTGCTTTTGACAGATTATTATTATCAATAAGATGACGATTGTTCTAAATCGTTAAAGTGACAGTTCAACGCCATTTGTGAGTTTCGGAACATCAATTCCAAATTACATAATATCCCACAAGATAAGCGAACTTTTATAATATCTGTATATTATTCAAATTTACAGATATTTGAAAATAAAGCTATTGGAGTTCCAAAATAGGTAGGGGTCTCTCAATCACATCTAAACGCAGTAGTCTTGCAGACTTTGCGCATTTGGGACATTAATCTATGGTCCTATTGTGACACAATGTACAGTTTTGATTATAAAAATATATAATGCACAAAACAGATAGGAATTAACATTAAAATTTTATAAAATGAATACCAACCTAATATTTTAAGCCCCTAGTACACGCTGGGCCAACGTTGGTGGGTCGGCATCAATACCCTTTGATGTGTGCACGAAAAACCCACAGTAAGAAGGCTCACGTAGCCAGGTAGTTGAAAACACCCAATAACAATCCTGGTGAACATTATTAAAGAAACTGATCTACTATCAAAGGAATAAGGATAAACATTAGTATAAGGATAAATATGGTAATAAGGATAAATATGGTAATATGGATAAACACAACAAAGTCCACAATGGAGTGCTGGTACCTACCCCGATGTATGGAAGTGAGTATGTTCGTGTATGTGCGGTAAAACCAATTATGATCGTGTGAGAGATGAAAAGATCCAGGCTGCAAGGTGCAAGGCTGATGTGAGCGTAATGAGTAAGATTAAGAAAGGGACGCTTAGATGGTTTGGGCATGTGGAGCGAATGAGCGAAGAAAGGAGTGTATATGACGCTAATGTGGATGGTAGCAGAAGTCAGGGACTTTCTCGCCCTCATTTAAAAAAAAATTATTCCTCTGAATTTTAATACGGAGACATATAAACTGATTATAGAGTGCTATATACCCAATGAATTCACCTATATTTTACTGTTAATCCCATAAGAAATGATTAAAAAATCGTATTCTGCAATAATTCGTCAATAATGGCATATTATGGCGTGTGATCACTTAAGACGTTTTGCAAACTCAGCTGAAAACAGTTATTACAAAAGTATTATATAAAGAACTTTTTTCATTTGTATTAAGATTAGTTATTTTTCCAAGAGAATAACATTCATATAATCCTCATCTGACGAATTAACCGGATTAATTTCATTAGCAATAATATTTTCCATTTTTTCTTGCGATTCCTCTGAATTTATTTCAAATAAAGTTTCTGGGCACTAAAACGATAAAATAATGTCAAATAGGTACGATGAATCCAAATAAATTTTGTTTCAAACTCTCAGTTAGGGATTAAACGGCAGCTGAACAAGATTCAAAGAAAAGTTAGAACCTTGTCAAAATAAATGAAAATTAAAAGTGTCTGATATTAGAACTCTGGCCCATTACTAACTTTTTTAATACTCTTTTCCACTTCTAATTCAAAGGTTATGTTCGTCCTAAATGTCAGTCAGAACCTTGTCTAACCAAAGTGACGATTAGGGTATAATTATTTTCCATATTGCGCTGGGTATTTAATTCAGCAATTTAAAAAGACTGAAGATTGTCGCTAAGGAAAGATTGCATTTATAAAAAAAATAAATTGCACTCAAACACAATGCTTCCGTGGCATTAATTATTGTCACAAAACATCAGCTGATAATAAAATAAACTGTGTTATTTCTTACAAAGCATATACTTAATTAGACGTAAAACATGGAAATTTTCTTCTAAATTGTTGTACATAAGGTACTACAACTGCGAGTCTACCAGCCTCGTTAAAAAATGTTTTTTTTATTTTTTTAGTGACAATCGCATCCCTAATTGGGGTATATTTTTGGGCTGAAGGGGGTGGAGAAGGGATGGAGATGAGGTAGACGAAGGTTTAGTCACTAGATATGGTCACCAAACACGGAAGTTGTCTCTTTTATCGTAGCAACATCTTCTCTATTATACTAAAATAATGTCGCTTCCGCGTCTCTCTGCTTGTGCTTTAAGTTCTTCTAAACTACACAACGGATTTTGGTATGGTTTTCACTATCATTTAGAGAATTTCTTCCGAAAGGTTTATATATATAATACATGCATATTATATTTATAGAAAGTAGAGAGAAACGCCGGGTGCTATCTCCCAGCCTGCAGGACTAACTTGCCAATGGTTATGCCTGTGGGGAGAGCAATATTGCTGTTGAACAGAATCAATTCAGATATCGACATTTTTAGCATCAATGAAGCTGCTTTTAAAAGGCAAACTCTATTATTACTGGTATTGTTGATATAAACATTAAAATTATCAATATTGTAATGTTTTTAAAATGAATAAACTGAATTGAATTGAATATTTCGTTCCACTTGTACACTTACTTTTATAATCTTGTATATTGATTATCATCTATTTTATTTACTTACCTAATGTGTAAGCAAATATACACTGCACACTTAACATGTTTTTATAGTTATAGTTAAAAATTTCTTACAGTAAAGATATATCATTATTATATTTTAAACATTATTTTCATTTTATTATATGTGTGAAGTAATCTTCTATATGCATAATAAAGAAAGAAGGATGTCTGTGGCTTTATTTTTTATACAAATCTACAGTTTTATTGTTACTGTCTACGTGATATTCCGAAAAACCACACCCCCAACCTTTTACCATCCCTTAAAGCAGAAATTAAATATTTTTGATCAAATTTCGCACACTTGGCGTTCACAATAAGAAGAAAATTACTGTCTACATCTGATTTCTAAAAAACGTTGCGTAAAGCCCGGGCATTGCTGTCGACTTCAACTATATCTAACCTCAAATTATGCGTTCGTTGGATAATAAACGGCAATTTTATTTTACATCCAAAATTTTGCGATTTTAAACGTCTAAAAAATCATTATGTTGGATATTTCTACGCTTAAAAATGATAACGTATTAATAATGGTTGTTTTTTGCACATTTAGAGGTAATTGCCAGACAAGGAAATACATTAAAATGAATAATTACTGCAAAATCTCCAAAGCACAGGTAATTATTAAGAGTCCACACAGTATTGACACAACTGTCAGTATATACACAAATTAATGCAGTAATTCTTAACATAATAAACTGCATCTAGAATAATGCCATTTGGAAGTTATTTAAAAAAAAACTATATGAAAATGAAACACTTTGTATAGTCCACTCTTTTTCTTCTTCTATATGTACTTTTTTGTCTATAGTTGTTTCACAGAAATTTAAACGTAACGTTGTCATCAAATAGCCATTTAGCGCCATTTTGTTTTTTGATGTTTGAAAGGTCCGCTAAAAACGCCGATTCTGTGTGCAATTCAGTTTTTTAACAGTTCGTAAAAAGCTAACAAGCTTAACGACATGATAGATGTCCCTTTCTGCATTTAAAGGGGACCTTTCAACTGCCAAAACAGAACTCGTTTCAAATCCTCAGGGCAGATGTGTACATTATGCAATTAAATTAAATTTTTGGGAGAGGTTGGTTCAAACATTTGAACCAAAGGCAAATAGATGGAACCACACCTCTTCTATCAATTCTGGCGTTCCCCAGGGCCCTGTTTTGTCTCCACCACTGTTTTTTTAGCACATTAATGGCCATTTTTCGTATGCATCAACACATTTTTACGCAACTTTAAGTACAACGCATGATAGTTTAATGTTTGAATCCCCCGAAAATCGATAAAAATGCCCAAAGGGCGAGGAAAGACGAGGATTCGGAGCGCTTTGAAGCAGTAAGAAAGATTAAGAGAGTTCATTCCAATAAGTTAAGAATGTAGAATTTGGTGTTTCGACGTGACCGAATTATGTCTGATTAAGGACGGGTTGTTTCGGAGAATCTGAACAATTCATCAAATTTCAAAGTTCATTTTCAAGTTCTGTGAAAGATTTTTTCAAGTTCTGTTTTTATTTCAGTTTTGTCAAGCAACTAGCCTACAATGATATAAAAACAGAACTTGAATAAGTCTTTCACAGAACCCGAAAATGAACGTTGAAATTTGATGAATTGTTCAAATTCTCCGAAACAACCCGTCCTAAGACTAAAATGATAATAATAATCTAGTCTCCTTCAACGAAAGGAATCTTCCCAACAAGCCTTCCATTGATAAGATTATTTAACTTGAAAGTGACTAGCTCAACACAGGTAAACAAAATCAAGCGTGACTCGAGAGTCTTTCTGTTTGGGATAAAAATAACCCTCTGTTACGGGAAATTAATGGACTGGGTACACCGTGGTAAAACAAAAATATCTCGAAGGACACGGATAGCTCCCGATCTCCAATGATCGTAGAGGAGGTCCAAGAAACAGAAGGTGATGGACGAAGTTGGTTGATTAATGGTGGTTGTCGGGTGAGGATTGATAATGGTTGTTGGTTGATGGATGATGGTTGTTGACAATTTACGAAGGCACTCACCGTTGATGATGTATATCTCCTTCGGGCCCACTCTATCTGCCGGCAGGGGGGTGGGCTTCTCGTCGATAGGACTATCTTTACTCTGCTCCGACTTGCCGACCATTCCTGCAACAAACAAATAAACGCGATAAGTCAATTGATCAACCATTAAGTTAGTAAAACAATTAGTACAGTATCATTAAAATAGGCAATCGTTGTGGAACTGAAAGAGGCAGTGCGATCAAGGATTGAACTCTTCTATTCATCCCATGACTTATCATTGGTGACTAACGCGTTCAGTCCTTCATTAACGAATTTCCGTGCATTCATCTTTCTTCCAACGTCCTTTACAGACTTTCTGTCTTTCATTAACATACTTCCCAAATACACAAATTCACTTGCTATAAGTGTTCACCATTCTTGAGCATATTGCACAGTTTAACTGGTAGGACAACAGGAGTGAAAAACACCAATAGATCCAGGAAATTTTAAGACGATGAAGAGACTCCACCTTTAGTGCCAATGTCCCGCTCTGTTGGGAACAAGGCTCAAATACCCGGGAAGACACATTGTGGAACCAGAAGACATAGCCATATCCAATAACGATTAGGAACTTTATGAAAGGGGCCTGTTACTTTTAAAAGAGTGAGGATAAGTGGGAGATTGTAGATTAGGCCCATGGCCTAAGTGCTTACGGGAACTATAAGTTCATACTACGAATTTGGACTTGCTTAGATGTTTCATCAATCCTAGACACGAAATACTCAAGAACTTCACCATCAAGACAAAACAAATTCCATGTGTCATCTGTGACGCATATCATGATCATATCACGACGCAAGCAAATAGCTAATAAAAACATTATAAAATTTGATAAAATACCAATCACAGCACCTTCAGTACATACATATCTCAGTACTATCTTAAACCGAATGATATCTTTTTATTACGCCTGTCGATTTTTTTGTTTTACAAGCGACGCGACGGTGGTACTTTTAGAGCTACTTTACAATCACAATATCAGAGATAACAGTGGATTATTCTCAATTATCATAGACAAGCGAATAATATTAATCGTTTTTTTTTAATTTATGGCATGATCCGCGCGTGGCAGAAAGCGTGAATGATTTCAGGTGTATGTCCTAAATAAATAATAATGTTTACGTTGGTGGTTCAGTGTATTAAAGTATTAGAAAAGTATTAGAGCAGGACGGGTAGGACTGAAGACTGATCCCCCGACAGTTGACCCCTCGGACACTTGATCCCCCAGAGGATTATTAATTTCTATTGTACTTACACACTGGTAATTTATGCAGAGAAGACACACGTCAGGGAGATCTATCATCCAATAAATAATCTAATTTATTATTTTAATTAAATCAGATATTTGTCTTCTACCAATCAAACATACAATATGGCATTATAGGATGTGGGGAACTTATAAAAAACGCTTGGGATCAACCGTTGGGGGATCAAATGTATGGCGATCACTATTGAGGTATCAAATATCGGGGGATCAAGACACGGACCACCCTTAAATCAATAAGGTTACTATTAGAATCGGCCATCAAATTCTCTTCAAATAATAATTAAATCAAAGATTCAATTGAAGATCTAAGATTTACATCGCAATTAAAACGAAAAAATGCAGTTCTGTTAGCGTAACTTTAATACATTTACCTATTTCGATCAATGATTTGTTTCAATTTGTCTTCAAAATAGGTGGATAACATATAGTTTCAGAGTTGAACAAACGCTTACCTAAAGTGTTTAAATGTTTCGGCCAATGATCTTCGGTGGGATTTTAAGGTATTGAAATCAAGTAGTCCTGTTAATAATACGAATCCATGTAACAGGAAGGGATAGTTCAGAGAAAAGGTCTGCATTAAATCAGGTATAAAGTTACTATTATTGTAGAGAAGATTCGAGAAGGCCAATTGATTGTAAAACTCCAACCAAACTCCGACCTACTTTAGATAACGTTTCGGTAATTCTACCAATTCCGAGTCCGTACGTAATTGCTATTGAAAAACTGAACCTTTCATCACATTTCTTTTTCAAGAACACAGGGTTTTCCGTACATATTTAAACCTTGAAATATTAAATTAAAGCCGCACAAGAAACAAACGCCCGAATATGACACATGCATATTATTGGAAGAGAGTGTATTTTTGTTGGAAGAAAGACCATTTTTGTTAGAAGAAATGCTATTTTTATTAGAAGAGAGTCTATTTTAATTGGAAGAGAGTGGTATTTTTTTGGAAGAAATACGATTTTTATTGGAAGATAGACTATTTTTATTGGAAGAGAGTGGTTTTTTTGTTGGAAGAAAGACCATTTTTGTTAGAAGAAAGGCTATTTTTATCGGAAGAGAGTGTATTTTTGCTGGAAGAAAGACCATTTTTGTTAGAAGAAAAGCTATTTTTATTGGAAGAGAGTGGTATTTTTGTGGGAAGAAAGACTACTTTTGTTGGAAGAACGGCTATTTTTCGCTCTGTTACATAATATAGTTATAAGATTTAGTCATTAGACCAGCTAATTACTAGAACGCTATTAAATTATTTCAAGGTTGAACTATTTTATTTATACGTATCGAATTCAAATGTGTGAAAACGTTTAATGTATTGCACTACATGAACTGAAAATAACTAAATACTAAATAACTAGCTAAAATACTAAATAACTAGCTGACGTACTCAAAAGGTTTAGCCAGCAATAATGTTTTTAAGTCTTCATTACAAAACATCGACTTTTAATTACTTTCTATATAAATAAATATGTACGTATTATATATAAACCTTTTGAAAGGAATTCTCTAAACGAGATTGAAAACCTTATCAAAATCCATTGCGTAGTTTAAAAGAACTAAGCCACAAACGGATAGCGACTTTATTTTACACTATTTAGATAATTATATTTATCATTTTAATTAAATCAGAAATTTTCCTTCTGCCAATCAATCATAAAACATAGCATTATAGGATAAGGGGAATTTATAAAAAAAAACACACAACCGAGTAACATGGCACAAAAAATACTATTAAGTACGTGCTGTAGGAAGGGCTTTATTAATGCGGGTCTTCAAGAGGCCCGGATTATATGAAGGAGGAAAACACTTGTCAATGTCTATTAAAAAAACATGTATTTTATTAATAAATAAATTTTAAAATGTTCACACGACCACCTTCCTCTCTCTTCTTTCCTCCATGATATTATCTATTTTTGTTTAATTTAAGTTATTAAATTAGTTTCGGAACGCCCGGTAGTAGATCAAAGCGTGTCGTTTTTTCGATTACGCCAGTCAGTATTCGATATTGGATAACTCTCCATAGAATGCAATCACCCGAAACCCTTGCAGCGTTTTGCAAGCGGTCACTGTTGGCCAAATATCGTACAACAAAGTAAAATGGCGGACATCTGCATAAACAATTGATGAATCTAATTCAATATTTTTACAGTGGAACTAGCTGAGGTGTACCCGGCGATGCTGGGGATTATCATTACGAGATAGACAAATATAATTTTTTTTTTGGCCTCTAAAGAAATACAATTCCGTACTACATTATTTTGATGTTTCTCATATCCTGTCCTTGTTTAACCAGTGTTAGCAACAATGTAAGCGTACATAAATATTTTTTACGACTTGATTACAAAACATTGATTTTCTCTACTTTCTATAAATATAATATGCATATATTATAAACAGGGTTTTCCAATAAGAGGTGTTATTTTGAATAGCCCGCTATTTCGGTAGATGTTACTATTGAAGTTGTCATTTTTTTACATTTGACAAGTAAAAACTACGCCATTAATAAAAATGGAACGATACACGTTTCAACAACGCATTGAAATTATTAAAATTCACTTGAGTAAATTAAATGCAAATCATCCTGAGTGATGAGGCCCATTTCCACATCGGTGGCTTCGTCAACAAGCAAAATTGTCGCATCTGGGGCTCGGAAAACCCAAGAGTTATTGTTGAAAAGCCTCTCTATCCTCAACGTGTGACTGTTTGGTGCGGTTTATGGTCCGGCAGAGTCATTGGACCTTACTTTTTCGAAAATGAGGCTGGAGCAACAGTTACGGAGAATGGATCGCTATCGAGAGATGATTAATGATTTTTTATGGCCGGAATTGGATGGTATTGATCTGGACGACGTTTACTTTCAACAAGACGGCGCTACGTGCCACACAAGCAACGAAACCATTGATCTTTTACGATTGAATATCAAAATAACACCTCTTATTGGAAAACCCTGTAGATAAACGTTCCGGAAGAAATTCTCTAAATGATAGTGAAAACCATATCAAAATCAGTTGCGTAGTTTAGAAGAACTAATCGCACAAACAGACAGAGGCGGATAACTTTTTGGTAACATCTTAAATTTTAATATTGAAGCATTCAAGATCAGAAAGAAGTTTCAGGAATTGAGAAAATAAATATAATGTTAATATTTCATAGTTGAAGTATGATATAGTAAAATATGAATAGGGTCGGATTAGCTCAGTGGTAGAGCGAAGCCCCGGAAAGGCTGTGGTCCTTGTTTTAAATCATAGATGCGACTGAAAGCATATAACTCAAAGTCTAATTTGAAAGTACGGACATTTATTTCGTATATTAACTACGGTAATTTTTTAATTTAATAAATATAATGTCATACAATTTCAGAAAATTGCGTGTGTGTGCGTGTGTATGTGAGTGCCACCAATGTTTGAAGAATGCATTGACATCGACAACGAGTCAATCTGACGAGATTCAGCTGGATCGGATGTCAGGTTAATTTCCACTTCATTCATTAATTTATTTATTACTTCAGATGAATTATATTAATACTAATAACACTAATCGTTATTTCTTTCTTAATTGTTTAGTCAATACAAGAGTGAAAATACTATTATTTGGTATGCTATCAGGCTGAAAGGAGAGAGACGAAGAAGTGGAAGGTTGGAACTTACCAGGCGATTCAGACCTGGCCACCAATCACGTCTAAAGCCATTTAAGAGGACGCTACAAGCAGTAAATGTATATATTCTTGGTATGCCTTATATTGCCACGAATGTAGGTAATAGGCATTAAAATCGCTTGAAAAACGGAGTCTAGAATCGTTCGATTTCAAGCACAAAACTGGATATCTATTTTGTAAATAACTTTATAAGAAAGTTAATCAAGTGAAACTGTCACAGATAATCTTAGCTATAATACTTTATTTTTTTAAAATTGTTTCCTTTACGCGTTCATACATTTCTATTGAGATTTTTTTTTTTGTAGTTTACATTTATATTTTTTATTGAGTAATTTATTTTTTTATTTGTGTTCTGCTCAAGCGAAGCGATAGGAAAACCTTCCATTTATCTAAAGCATATTTTTTGGTATTCATAATGTACATCGATTCGTTATAAAGATTTATCAAAATAGTGATTTAGTATTAAGCTTCGCCTTAGAGCATCATTTAAATTCTTAATTTCTGATTATGTCTTTCAAAAAGTCCAAACATAGAGAATCTAGTGCCTACGGTTCTAATCATAGAAAGATGTGCATGCAATGGTTCACGATGGATCTCACTATAGTACACGTCACGTGGATTCGCTGTGATGGCATGTAGGAAGTAATATATTATTAACTGGGATGTCTAGTGTGTAGGTACCCGGCTAATTGCACGGTCATAATCGACGTGACCGCAGTTAACCGCTTATTTACCAATGAAGCCAATCACAAGATGCACATATGTATTATCGAGGAGATGGGAACAAACGGGAGTACTTTATATTATGAGAAAAAAATCTTAAAACAACGATAGAAGCTTCGTTTAAGGCGATGCACTACGTTGTGTAATATTTTAAATTGAGCTGCTATCAATAACAACCCTTGCGTAGGTGGCGATAAGGTTTAAATTCCCGCTTAACACCATCCGACTGTTTTGATTTATGCAAAAAAAAACATGGCCAAAAAGTGCCTTTTATTTTATTTTGTGGATGTTCAAGCATAAATATTTAATTTTTTCCGATCATTTTATAAATAACTTAATTTGCCACATTATACAATAAAATTATAACCGAAAATGGGTTCGTAAGAAGGAGATTATGAACCTTAAAGCAGTTTTCATAGGCCTATACATTATTTTTTTTCTAGGCTAATAAAAAGACTTAAGTATATAAAAAAAATACTCGATTATTTCAAAGGTCAAGATGTATTCTACTCGCAGTATTTAATTAAAGTATCTGAAACATTTCTAGGCGACCAAATTTTGAAACCAAAAACACATGATTTTGCATTACTACGTATGGCATCGCCTTAAATTGGCTTTAGCCGTGTTTGGTGACCAAATCTGAATAGCCAGGTATTTCTCACAACGTAAATGGATCGATTTGCCTTGATAATACATCAAGATGATGATACTAAGAATTTTCGTTGTAATGCAAATATATTCGGATTTTCAGGAACACGTGTTCCGACATCATGATAATATATTCGTAATTTACTAAAAGTTAAAACAGGAAACCTGTTAGTTCATTCTCAGACCATAAAAATATTACCATTTGTTATTTCGGCTACTGGCATTATACCTAGCTCTCTCATTCAAAATTTAGGTGTATTAGATCTGTCAAATAATTTATACATAGAAATGCAAAAATCAGTCATTTTAAATACATGTAGGATTATGAAAGATTTTTTAAATATTTATATTGAGGGATCAGTAGGATTTATAGGTCCAATTAGAAGTTCTGCGGAGCCGAACCCTCTGATATGAAATTATCTGGAGTCGGTGAATTATTTTCCCATTTGATCTCTGGTGAGTTTACGTGTTGTTCTTGTGTTGTTTTGTATTTATTATGCTTATTTAATGTGGATTGACTAGATGATCATTTGTGGAAAAGTGTGTGGAAGAGTTTAGTTTTTCCTGTGGGGAAGATTTAACCCATATAAATTAAACATGGCATTTATATAGCGCAGTTTAGTGTCATTTCACTTCAAGTGCGCTTAACTAGATATAACAAACTTAAAAACGGTAATTTAGTATTAGTGGTCATATTCTTAAAATTATTCCTACAGTGTGGGTAATTGGCATCAGATTTATTTTTCAAATCGGTATAGATACATATAACTATTCTAGGAATTGTATGTACACTGGCTGTACCTATACTATAAAAAAAACACAAAATTAAAATAAATTACCAAGTCCTAGGAATATATTTTGAATAACGAAAAAACACTGCGTTTCCATTGCAATTGTCAAGCTGTAGTCTAATTTTTTTAGAGTTTTGAATTATTGACATTTTAAAGTAAATTCGTGCGGGTGTTTATAATTCTAAAGATTATATAAATATTTACAAAAAAACACTTGAATATATAATATACATACTGGTAGCCATAGATAGCTAGCTACCAAACGTTTTTTTAAACATTTTTCTTTGCATTATTTATCAACTTATCAACTAGTTGTTTCGCAGTAAAAAAACACAGTTCTTTTTTAAGGCGATGCAATACGTAGTAATTTAAAATCATGTGTTTTTGGTTTGAAATTATGGTCGCGTAGAAATGTTTCAGATGCTTTAATTAAATACTGCGAGTAGAATACATCTTGGCCTTTGAAATAATCGAGTATTTTTTAGATAAGTCTTTTTATAAGCCCAGAAAAAATAATGTATAGGTCTATGAAAACTGCTTTAAAGTTCAAAATCTCCTTCTTACAAACCCATTTTCGGTTATGGTTTTATTGTATAATGTGGCAAATTAAGTTCTTTATAAAATGATCTAAAAACATTTAAATATTTGTGCCTGAACATCCACAAAATAAAATAAAAGGCACTTCTTGGCCATGTTTTTTTCTTCATAAATCAAAACAGGTGGATGGTGTGAAGCGGGAATTTAAGCCTTTTCGCCATCTACGTAAGGGTTGTTATTGATAGCGGCTCGATTCAAAATATTACACGACGCACATCTTTAAATGTCTTTTAAATCTTTTTTTAAATAGTTTGACTGAGATTTGAACCTTCCTACCCAGGAATTTAATCGACATCTCTACTAACCTCGTCAAATGCTGATCGCTTAGAACCGACATTTATTTTGAGTATTAATTGCTGTAATGTCATCCGAATTCAGAACAATGCTATGTCCCCGTGTGTACGTGATTGCCACCAAAAGTTAAAAGAATGCATAGTCATCGACAACGTTTCTACCTGTCGAATTTCAGCTTGATCGCAATTCATTCATTACCGAAAACAATAGTGAAATTCAAATAGATGCATTTAAATAATGGTAAGCTCTGGCGTCATGAAAACATAGGTAAACCACGAATGTTTTCAGCTAACAATTTTCATCTTGAATTGTGTAACATTTTCAAACGTTTTGAATTTATGATAATTTCAGTGTTGTGTTTAGGGATTTTTATTTTGATTTTGAAAATTGGAACTGACTATTGGGACGAATCAGACAAGCGATAAAGTAGTTACCAAGATTATTTAATTAATATAATTCTATATTTAAACTGGGTATTTTTTTATGTGATTTGAGATTTTCAAGGCCAAAAGTATTATAATGATTTATTTTTGGGGTATTATGCCGTGTTACGCACCTCCTTCTTTAGCTAAAGTTTAGGACAGCATTACAGTGCCCACCATCGGGGCAGATGTTTAATTAAACTACTGCCCTGATGATGTACATTGTCCGCACTGTTGGCTAAAGAAGGAGGTAGCGTAACAAGGCACATTGCATCAAACAAAATTCAATTGGGTATTTCTTTCGTTTAAATTTTTGACAGATGTCGTAATTTTTCATGTTTACTAAAGGTGTTCATAATGTTCATTCGAAAGATATTTTTTTATATAAATACTTTCACAGTTCAACAGCTCGGCTGTGGAACGATTTGCCAGCTTCTGTGTTTCCTCCGTCCTACAACAGTCTCTTCAAGACCCACAGTCGCTCATTCCTCTCCTCTAAAAGAGACCCTCCACGCAGCATTCCCAGATATGACAAAGGTCTTGAGGGAAACTATTTTCCTCAGGACCTCCTGTGTGTGGAAAAAAAGCTTCACAAATATAATATCCCGTGATTTTGTATAGGTCTGCGCTAGTCAAATTATAAATACAGTCAAAATTCAGAGAAGTTATAAAGTTTTAAAAAATCTAACCTAACCTAACATTGTTTTGTTTCCAATATGAAATTCACGTAGCACAGTAGATGTAATTTAATTCCAGTAGATGTAATTTAATTCAAGTAGATGTAATTTAATTTAGACCATGTGAAATTCATCTGATTTTCTTCTTGTTTAACAATAATATCCCTCGATTTCACGACAAGAGGCCCCGACTTTCCCGACCTTGTCCTTAAATTATAGCAGCTTCCTTTGCAAGTTCAAGTTACGAGGAACGCGAGTAACTTGCACTGTACTGAAGTAAAACGGAAGTGCCCGCTGTAATGCATGATACCAATTACTTCCGATTTGCTAACATTATTCTTGTCGAGGAACCCGCACTGAAAGCGGAATTCATAGATGTAACCTAGGCTATCCTAACCTAACCTAAACCAACAGACAGAAATAAACAGAATAATCATTTACTTATAAAATTTAAACGTACTAATTTTGGTTGTTGGTGAATGGGTAAGTAAGTTCCGTTAAACTACTTTTGATGTCAAAACGCTATTGACTTGCCTACCAATGGACAATGGACAATATCAGTGGGAACATAACACGTCAATCGGTTTAATTGTTGGCAGATGAATCATTTAAATGTGTTAAAGATCGACGATTAATTTCATTCATTCACTTCATTCATTTAAGATATATATCCAGCTTATTCATTGGGCGCATTTTGCACCCTAATATTATAGAAATTCCTTCTTCTGGCGCTAGTAAAATTAGATTGTTAATGTTAATTTTAGATGTAAGTTTCTACATATGTAAATATATATGCCACTAAGATAGTTATAGGATAGACCTTAGTCGTAAGACAGTAGTCACTAGATATACGTCTTAGATGTAAGTCACTAGTTTTAAGTTAGTAGTTCTAGCCTAAATTATTTAAGAAATATATTTGTACAGCGCCCTTGAGGTGATTGTTCACGAAAACGACGCTATATAAATTAGCGTATTATTATTATAAATGTAAAATATTCTTGCGTAATGCTTAAAATTTTGTTTTGCGTTACATTTCATAAAATCGATTTTATTTCGATTACTGTATAATAATGACTAGTGATTTAATAAATAAAGATTAGAAATTTTAAAATTGGAAATTCATATGCCATACGGCATATATTCTGGTCTAGTATAATGTGTAATTTCTATCACCTAAGAAATTCTAAAAAAAAAATTACTATTGGATTCATATGTCTTATACTGATTTATAAATGTGGAAATTCTAACTATACAATTGTAAATGTTCTCCAAAAGGCCCTGGAAAGAATCTCAGACTTGTGATGTCCCGAAAGAAACCATTCATCTGTTCTGAATGCAATTACTAATGTTATCCAAATTGAACCTGGTAATAAATTACATCTTTGCGATTCTTTCAAGGATAAAGATCATCCTATCACTTCGAATGCAATCAACAGCGTTCTCAAAATTTGTTTTGACAGCATCGCCATTCCATTGTAAGAATATTATGTACTAAATACACAATTTGGCTGTCCTTAAACGGGAATCCTTCCCAGATGGACAGACAAAGGTTTATTTTGTTTGTATTGTTTGTAATTTATATAAAATAAATAAATAAAATATGCTATCAGAAGGTCGGAGTATTTGGGTGTATTTTCGCTTCTAAATAAAATTCAAATATATGGAATATTTATGAACGTATCCGAAAATTAAAAACTGTTTTCGAAAGGTTAAGAAATACCCTTTTAAATGTCATCATTAGAAAAACACTTTATAATTTTCAAAGTATTAAATTTTTTAAATCAAAGTTTTAAAAATTGTTAATCCTACGTTTTTTGTTTGTTTAAACATTGAACCAAATAAAATCACTAAAAACTAAAAAGGACACATTTTAAACTTTACCGACACCTTACTTTTTGTCGTTCCTAAATAAATATAATTTGTAAAAAAATCACAATTTTTTCTCAAATTGTGGGTGGAAAATTGGGTTCATATAGGTTTACATTTGAATTATTCTGCAGTTAACTTCTATATTTGCACATAAAGCTTGGTGTTTTCTCTATTTAACACTGATAGTTCATATTTCTAAGTTTGACGGTAAGGGAAAGACAATGTTATTTATAAGACCATATGATCTGTTCCAAAAAGCTAACAAATTTACTCTGCGGATAACAGCTGTTAGAAAATCAAACAATTTAGCCTGAGCAGTTCATAAATTCTTACATAACATCCAGTGATTTTCACGGGTCTGAGCTAGAATTTTCAGTTATATCTACATAAAAATTAATGACATCGTGTCATCTTTTGTTGTCCGGTAATACAGAAATCCAAGGTTCAGTTCCCAGTCGGTAAAAGTTAACCTTTTTATTTTCTGTTTCATGTTTCAACACTTAGAGACTTAGATTAACAGCAGAAATGCGTAGGTTATAATACATTAATATTAATTATGTCTATTTTAAGAAATAATTGCGGAAATGGTACAACTGTCTAAATAAAAATTAGCAAAGACGTTTGGACTGTATTAATTATTATTTTACACAAAGTGGGCAAATGAATTTGCAGGCGGAAGTACCAATAATGGGAACTTTATAAGAATTGCAAAGCTGTTGGATTTTTATTTTATTTTTTTATTACGTAAGAAAATGATCAACAGATTTTCAAGGAATTTTAAAAAGCGTTAATAAAATAGAGCGAGACATTAATAATATATGTATTAATTTTTTAAACTATTGTACGACAGATTAATCACCTATTTAGACAAGCCGAAAACTTACTGATAAATAATATTTCTAATTTACTAAGAATCTCTTAAAATTACTAGTATTTCGATTAAAAACGGGTTTGCAGGCCCGAATGAATTGACAGGCGTCCTGATTAACTTTTAGTAAAATACCAATGTATTAATATTTAGTCATTAATAATAATAAAATAATAATACTTGGATGACTTGTATAGCGCCGTTTTTGTGCAAAAACACCTCAAGGGCGGTGTACAAACTTATAATACATTTCTACAGTGATCTATGTTATTACTTAACTATTTATGGAGAAAATATACAGTACAATACTTATCTGGTAGGTCACTTGAGATTAACACTTAATTAACATTATCTAATTGTTTATTGGCGAAATTTAGATACAGGATTTAGGACTTAATTGAAAAATTGAATATAACTGGACTTTCTCTTAGGAATGGTATATTTAATTTAAGGGTACGACAGCTTATTATATTATTAAGACAAACGCAGGTGCATGAAAACTTCTTTTGTATATTATTATGCAGTCCCGTCTTTAACCGGATTATCAATAATTTGAATCATTTAGGCAATCAACAATATTAATTTTTCTCCTTACACTACAAGCTTTACCATTTTTTTTACATTTGGAAGATAGGTATACAAGAAAATTAAGATTATTTATGGTAGTTATTTCAGAGAATTTCAAACAATTTTCAAATTTGAATTTCAAGTTCTGTGAAGGTTCTATTCAAGTTCGGTTATTATTTCAGTTTTGTGAAACATCTTTCCTAGATATATGTATTTTATCAAGTTAAATATATGTAGTTTATTTAACTAAGTTTAATTTGAAGAACTTTGTTTTAATTGTTTTTTAATATTCAATAATACGTATTATAATTATTCAATTTATAAAAAAAAAATCAATCCGTAAATTTTATTTCTTTACTATAATACATCAATTTGATGTATTTGAAAAAAAAATTGGTTTGACTGAGGATTGGACCTTCCTCCCGCTATCACATTAAGGCCCCGTAGTAAGCGTTCAAAGATGGTTTGAAAGGGATATATATATGTAAATACGAAGGGAGCGCGTTAATTTTGGAAAAAAATATTATGTACATATTTAATTCGTTTGAAATAGAGCAAAAATATGTCGACAAATGCTTAAGTTGCATTTAAAGAAATACTGCGATTTTTTTATACCTATAACATATTAAATAACAGAATAAAAAGTGTTCTGAAAAATTTTCAGATCATACTTTTGCGATTTTTTTTTGTCGAGGTAATTTCATATAATTACCGTTTGAGCTTATCTTAAATTTTAATGGGAATTAATTTGTTAGAGTTAAAACGAAATATCTTATAAATTGGTAGAAATTGGGAAAGCGGGGGCTTAAGCCAAATCCTAATTGGATGTTACCGACATTTATTTCGTATATTAACTGCTGTAAATTTTGATAATAGCGTCCAATTTTAGAAAAATGCTTCTGTGCGCTGATAGTACATGAGTTTCACCAACAGGTAGGTAAGTGATAGAATTCAATCATCAGAAGTAGATGTCTTTAAAAACATCAGTTATTAATATCCAGTGATAAATTATTTTTTAATGATAAACTAATGTTTATAAGACTAGTTTTTTATGCATAGCACAAAGGATAACAAATTATTATAAACAACAATAAGTCGCCTGAAATATCCATACAAATTGAAAATATCTCCCGAGTAAAATTCCCGTCGGAAGCATTTATTTTTACTCGGGAGATGTTTTCAATTTGCATGGATATTTCTGGCGACTAATTATTTCTTATAATAATTTTTTAGGCATTATCATACAGAAGTGAGTCACTTACAGACGAACTATTGATGTTATTATTTCTATGTAGTAACGAATAATACAAATCAAATTGCTTTCAATTTTATTACGTACGCCCTTACAGATTCCGAGTAAATTGCCGGTAATTACTGAAGGTCATTACCATAAGTTAAGTTATTTTGTTTCCCTACTAATTGCATTGTTTAAATTTGACTAAAGGTCGTTAAAGTTAAGGGTTTCCGAATTAATATTGTGTATGACTCACTGCTGGGGTTTTTTTCACGCTTAAGGCTAATTCTTTATTTTCTTTGTATATAATTGAACTTGCTGACCGTGTGCCCAGCGTTGCTGGGAGTTATTTTCAGGAGATAGACATAAACCTTTAAAGACTTTTCTGTAGGTGTTTTTAAGATATACAATTCAGTAGTATATTACTTTGATGTATCTCATAAGGTTTAGCCAGCGTTAGCAATGTAAGCTACTAAGTATTTTTTACGACTTCATTACAAAACATCGATTTTTCTCTACTTTCTATAAATAAAATATGCATTTATTATATATATAAACGTTTAGAAAGAAATTCTCTAAATGATAGTGAAAACTTTATCAAAATCAGTTGCCTAGGTTAGAAGAACTAAGCGCACAAACAGACAGACGCGGATAGCGACTTTATTTATACTATTTAGAGATGATTCTACTCCGGAACATGCCGCAAATTTATTAATTTATTTTATTTTATATATGTATATATATAAATTACAAACAATACGAACCTTTGTCTGTCCAACTGGGAAGGATTCCCGTTTCAGAACAGCCAAATTGTGTATTTATTACATAATATTCTTACAATGGAATGGCGATGCTGTCAAAACAAATTTTGAGAACATTGTTGATTGCATTCGAAGTGACATTATCCTTGAAAGAATCGCAAAGATGTAATTTATTACCAGGTTCAATTTGGATAACATTAGTAATTGCATTCAGAACAGATGAATGGTTTCTTTCGGGACATCACAAGTCTGAGATTCTTTCCAGGGCATTTTGGAGAACATTTACAATTGTATAGTTAGAATTTCCACATTTATAAATCAGTATAAGACATATTAATTTAAATTTTTTTAACTTTAAAAAGAAAGACAAACATTCCCAGGTTACGAATAACCCAACAATGTTTGAAAATCTCCTACTACCGCCACAGAAAGCCGAAAATGTTGCTTGTGTTGTGATGGAGGACTTAGCCAGCCGAGGAATCGAACACGCGACGCTCGGGTGAGACCCAAGCGCTATGCCCACTCAAACACTGACCGGTCATATGAATCCTATAGTACTATATTTTTAGAATGTCTTAGGTGATAGAAATTACACATTAGTAGACCAGAATATATGCCGTATGACATATGAATTTCCAATTTTAAAATTTCAAATCTTTATTTATATAGTATATATTTTATTTTATATTATTAATTTGTGAAATAACACAAATAGGATGATACTGAGAATAACTTCTACTCCGGAATATGCCGCCAAAATAGTATATATTATATTTCATTTTGAATGAGTAATTTGTGAAAAACACAAATAGATCGAATGAAATTTATTTGTGCCCGCTCGGCCACGAATGCTGTCATAAAAATATTATATCACATTGTCAATACAACAAGCCCGAACCTTTTAAAGTAAAGAAATTTGAAAGTACCATAATTCCATTAGTGTAGCAGTTGTTTAATAAAATAATTCTGTTTTAATCCAAAATTAATGGCTTCAACGTAATTTTATGATAATTTATAATAGTTTTTAAAATGTTTACTTACAAGCTTTGTAAAGCGTAACGTGTTTTTATTATAATTATTTTTTCCGTAATTTATTTATTTTCTTGGTTGGTAACCCGTTTTTACGTAAACCAGATAAAACTGCTGAATTTAATAATTAAATATACTTTTATATTACGTAATTGAACTGCGTAAATTATATCATTATGATAGATAATTGAGTTGACATCGGGTTTGGGTCCAGCCCAGGCGTAGTGTGTTCAATTCCTCGGCTGGCTAAGTCCTCCATCACAACACAAACAACATTTTTCGCTTACTGTAATGTGAGTCTTTCTTTTTATAAAAAAGAATATAAAGAGTCAGATCATGTCAGGAGAATAATAGAAGAGTATGTATGAATGTGAACGAGGCAAGGAAAGAAATGAAATGTAATGAAAATAAATAATTGACATAATTTCTTTGGTTTCTTCAACAATGCTTTCTTTGTCAGGATAAAAGAAATAATTAAACTAATCTATGTAAATAAAAATTAATGTGTGTTTGTTTGTCCCTTATAAACTCAACAACTACTAAACTGATTTCGATTTTAAAGTTTGTTCTTATCAGTGTTAAGATTGCTTAAGGCGATGCCATAAGTAGTAATGCAAAATCATGTGTTTTTGGTATGAATATTTTGTTCGCCTAGAAATGTTTCCGATGCTTTAATTAAATACTGCGAGTAGAATATATCTTGGCCTTTGAAATAATCGAGTATTTTTTAGATAAGTCTTTTTATAAGCCCAGAAAAAAATAATGTATAAGGCCTATGAAAACTGTTTCAAAGTTCAGAATCTCCTACTTACGAACCCATTTTCGGTTATAATTTTATTGTATAATGTGGCAAATTAAGTTATCTATAAAATGATCGAAAAAAAATTAAATATTTATGCCTGAACATCCACAAAATAAAATAAAAGGCACTTTTTGGCCATGTTTTTTTCTTGCATAAATCAAAACAGGCGGGCGGTGTTAAGCGGGAATTTAAACATTATCGCCATCTACGTAAGGGTTGTTATTGATAGCGGCTCAATTTAAAATATTACACGACGTAGTGCATTGCCTTAAATGGCAGAGAAAGTCGTTGACGCCCGATTAAGACTAATGAAATGAGATACGGAGTAGAATAAAATTAGACATAATCTTTTTTAAGTTACCAATGTGTTATAGAGTAGTGAATTGTGGAAGTCGCGGACACCCTAGGAAGACATGGCACGATCAAGTGAAAAAAAAGATAACTTTTCAATTCTTTAGAACAATATTATTTCACCTTAAAACATAGACTCATTTTTCAGGTACACTAGATTAACCGCGATCAACGCCGGGTTGGCTTGTAACGACAATATTTTAAAAACTATAACAAATTAAACAAAACAAAAACACAAGTAGGTACTTACTAGAAAAAATATTATCGTGCTTCATTTTGGCGGCAAAGAAAAAAAAAAACATAAAATTCAAAATTGACCACAAAACATCACTTTAAATTTTTCGATGCACAAAATATTTTTCTATACACAGTAAATTGACACAAAAAAATTAACACTTAATTAAATAATTCAAATTAATTTATGTGTCACTGTCACTTTTAAAATTACGTTTTATTTTTCAAATTTAATTAAAACTGTTCTAAATTCGAATCTGACAGTTATGTTGTCAAGATGGTGTCGACAATGTTTAGTATTATTTGCAATTATTCGACCGCTCTGCAACGATTTGTCGACCGTTTGGGCTGCGATTTAGCGAGCGACTGACTTAAAATTGTAACTAGCGGAAAATTATATACGCCTTGATAAGACGTATCAAGTACTGTGACAGTTGCTGTGACGGCACTAGGTACAGTCGATAGATAGATTATACGTTCACTGCGCTTTGCAGGTAGTAAGTCCGTCTTACATTGGCTAGTTGAGCCCACCGAACGGTGATTATCTCTAGAAATGAGTAGGAAGTTTATTTGAAAAAAAAAACATTTATAATCAGTTACAAAAAAAACGAAAAGTAAGTGTTGAGTTTCTTGAAAATGCAAAATAATACATGACGCCAACGAGACCTGAACCCGTGTCCTTTCGATTTCCGGTCGACAGCTCTGACCACTGAGCTATGGCGGCTTATCTCTTATCCGCGAAATAATTCAATATATACCAGTGTTTCATTCAACAATTACTGCTTGTTACATTTTTTCATCTGAAAACAACCAACTTTATTTTATATGAGAAAGGCATTGTAAGTGCTAACTCTCTCACTAGATGGCGTCGAGACAAATTGTCTACATTTTTTTGGTGAAGATACTAGAACTTGTCAAATATTAATTATTATTTTTTTTTGGTAAACTAATGTTTAAGACAAGATTTTTTTATGCATAGCACAAAGGGTAACAATTATTTTACAAGCAATAATTATTCGCCTGAAACACTCATCCACATTGAAAAATCTCCTGATAAAAGATACATGACGCCAACGGGACAATTTTAATATTTTTTTCGTTCAATTTAAAATCGTTTTTTTTTCTATTTATTTTTGTGAATTTCGCAATAAAGTCGAGTGGTAAGGCTCTCGACTAGCAATTCGAAGGTCACGGGTTCAAATACCGGCGTGCGCAAGTAAATTTTATTAGATCGTTTTGCAAAATTTTACAATTATTGATTCATAAAAAATAATATGTAGAATTATTGCGGCACGTTGCGGAAGATACTCCCAGTATCACCCTGATGCAAGATCACCATTTAGAATTGAAACGTTGCTTGAAATGGGTTTAGCCGTGTTTTTACCGTGTAGAGCCAGTGAAACTATGGCATTCTCAATTGGGGTGTGAAGGTAGTCGAGAGACGAAGGAAATGGGACAGAGAAAGGTAGGGAGTACCTGGCAATACAGATCTGGTCAATAAACACGGCTAAAGCCATTTCAAGCAAAGTTTCAACTCACGCGAAGGTGAATTTTAGAAAAAGTCGGGGACGCCTGAGGAAGACATGACACGATCAAGTAAACCAAATACTTGAGTCGGGCCATGTCAAGTGTCGGAATAATAGAAGAGTATTTGTGAGACGATGTATGAATGTGAATGAGGCAAGGAGTGTGTGCCAAGACCTAATTGTTGGTTGACCGTCCTTTCTGCCTACCCCTGCAAGGAAACTGCGTGGTTTCTGAATGACGGTCTTACACCATGGCGATACTGAGAGTATATTTTACTCTGGAACGTGCCGCAAATAAACTATATATATTATTTATTATTTTTTTGGTAAACTAATGTTTAAGACAAGATTTTTTATGCATAGCACAAAGGGTAACAATTATTTTTATAAGCAATAATTACTAGCCTGAAACATAATAATAATATTTGACAAGTTCTAGTATCTTCACCAAAAATGTACCTAGACAATTTGTCTCGACGCCATCTAGTGAGAGAGTTAGCACTTACAATGCCTTTCTCATATAAAAATAAAGTTGGTTGTTTTAGGTAAAAAAAAAAAAAAAAACTATATATTATTTTAAATTACTAAATTGTGAAATAATACAAATTAATCAAATGAATCTTACTTGCGCACGCCAGGATTTGAACCCGCGACGAAGAGAGACTAGTAGAAGGCCTTACCCCTCGGCCACGAAGGCCGTTACTCGTTTTTCGCTTGGCGTACAATATTATCTTTTTTTATTAAAATGCATTCTTTTCCATATCGGTCACTGAATAGCTGTTACTCAACTGATATAAAGGGTTTTTAAAATAACACGTGGCAATTAACTGTGTCGGTTTTCCGTATATTTACCTAATTAGGGATTTATTGCAATTAGAAGGGAAAAGCCAGTAAAGTGGGAAAAAAGTTAAATAGGGTTTTGTGACTCTTAAATATTTTCCCTCTTATCCGGTATTTCCCTTCTAATGGTATTGTAATTACTAATTCTAATAAACGTCCCCCACTTTTAACCCTCCCTTTTCTTCTCTCAACCCCTCCTCCAAAGTTGATATATATAGGGTTTTCCAATAAGAGGTATTATTTTGAATAGCCCCCTATTTCGGTAGTTGTTACTTTTGAAGCTGTCGTTTTTTGACATTTGACAAATAAAAACTACGCCATTAATAAAAATGAAACGATACACGCTTCACCAAAGCATTGAAATTATTAAAAATCACTTGAGTGAATCAAATGCAAATCATCTTGAGTGATGAGGCCCATTTCCACCTCGGTGGCTTCGTCAACAAGCAAAATTGTCGCATCTGGGGCTCGGAAAACCCAAGAGTTATTGTTGAAAAGCCTCACTATCCACAACGTGTGACTGTTTGGTGCGGTTTATGGTCCAACGGAGGTATTGGACCTTACTTTTTTGAAAACGAGGCTGGAGCAACAGTTACGGTGAATGGATTGCGCTATCGAGAGATGATTAATGATTTTTTATGGCCGGAATTGGATGGTATTGATCTGGACAACGTTTACTTTCAATAAGACGGCGCTACGTGCCACACAAGCAACGAAACCATTGATCTTTTACGATTGAATTTCAAAATAACACCTCTTATTGGAAAACCCTGTATTTCAATATTTAAACAATGTAAATAATTAATGATATTGGAATAACTTTTTTTGATAATAACTTTCCAAGGTTATTCCCATCAATCTAATTTACAGAGATATATTATTAATTAGAGACGATGTTCACTCAGTTGACAGCACCGGCAAGGAAAGGTTAAACTACGAACATATTGGTTTGTTAACCCGAATGATACAGAGTGGGACTTTGTAATAATTCAAGAAGATAGCAGCCAAAATATAGGAAAATCAATTGACGATAACATTGTTAATTCTGAATTTTATATAAGGGAGCGAAAAAATTACATAAAATAAGTTTTTTTTTATTGGAATTCCTTCTTTTAGGTACCAAATGAGACCGTTATCTTATTATTTTTCTGTGTCTTATTCTGTTTCACGTCTCGTTTAGATTTATTAGTATTATTTTCTTCGTCAATAATTTTAATATTTTTACTCCCAAAGCAGTGGACATCGTTCACGAAGCATTTAGATTGCCTCCATAAAAATAAAGTGACGTAAAAAGTAAAAAAAAAATACAATTTTGCTATTTAAATACATAGTAATTTATTTTATGAGGTGATTTTACACTAAAAACGGCGCTATACAAATCATCCAAATATTATCATTATTATTAATTGACTTAGCATAGCTTAGTCGTGATTTAATTCGGTTCTTTGGCATTTCGTCTGCCTGCAAATTTGTATGTGCGTTGCGTTTCCGTTTTCGAAAATCTGCTGCATTTCACCACAACCTCAAATAACACATCTGCCCTGATGATGGACACTGCAATGCTGTCCGAAACGTTGGCTAAAGAAGGAGTTAGCGCAACACGGCATAACACCCCAAAAACAAATAACAAAAAAGGCTAAACATTTATCTCTATATAACCATACTAGCGCAGATCTGTGAAAAATCAAGGAATATTATAATTGGAGGATTAGTGAACTTGAAAGTATTTATAAAATATTTTCCCCATAAAAAAAATCAATTGCAGATATGAACAGAAATTTATTTTGAAGGAACACCATCATCAAGTTTAAAAGTGAATATTTAAGTTCTGTGGAAGTCCTATTCAAAATCTTTTACTATCCAAGTACTGTCAAACAATGACAGAACATGAATAGAACTCTCACAGAACTTGATTTTTTTGTTCAAATTCTGTGAAATTGAACATTTGTCAATGTATTAATTTTTGGCAGATAGATTTGTCAAAAATTTAGGCAACAGATATACAAATTTCAATTATCGAATTATTATTAAAATAAAATAATTTCGGTACACACTTACCGATTGGTTCCCACAATCAGTTCCAATTTTGAAAGTTAAAAGTGAATAATTTAACGAATTACAATATCAAGTAATTTCACATAATCACAGACAACCGAAATTAGCACGTTTGATGTAAATAAATGGCAAAGAACTAATATAATTTTTTTGTAAATACCTAAATAAATTATAAATTTTTTTTAAATTCTCTACCCCTTTTTATCGCAGAGTGGGGGTCCATCGGTTCGATATGGCACTGTAAGAATGCAGGGCGGGTCCCAGACTGTAAAAAACAGTGACAAGAACAACAACATCGTTCGCTCAATGAGTTCGCGTTGCCACATATGTAGTTTTTGTGACAATAATGTTGTCAATTGGAAATCACCGATTAAATGACACGCGTCCGAACACGTCGGAGTTTTGACGTGAACTGAAATCATAAAAGTAGGAACTACATTACCTACATTTTTATTATGTATAAACATATTTTATGACATATTATAATAGTTTATACTACAGGGTTTTCCAATAAGAGGTGTTATTTTGATATTCAATCGTAAAAGATCAATGGTTTCGTTGCTTGTGTGGCACGTAGCGCCGTCTTGTTGAAAGTAAACGTTGTCCAGATCAATACCATCCAATTCCGGCCATAAAAAATCATTAATCATCTCTCGATAGCGATCCATTCTCCGTAACTGTTGCTCCAGCCTCATTTTCGAAAAAGTAAGGTCCAATGACTCCGCCGGACAATAAACCGCACCAAACAGTGACACGTTGAGGATAGAGAGGCTTTTCAACAATAACTCTTGGGTTTTCCGAGCCCCAGATGCGACAATTTTTCTTGTTGACGAAGCCACCGAGGTGGAAATGGGCCTCATCACTCAAGATGATTTGCATTTGATTCACTCAAGTGAATTTTAATAATTTCAATGCGTTGTTGAAGCGTATATCGTTTCATTTTTATTAATGGCGTAGTTTCTACTTGTCAAATGTCAAAAAATGACAGCTTCAAAAGTAACATCTACCGAAATAGCGGGCTATTCAAAATAACACCTCTTATTGGAAAACCATGTAGTTGTTAGCGCGAAAAATCACGGAACGTAAATTTACTTGCCTGGATCCAAATGTTCACAACAAAATGGGGGTTTTCTGTGGCGTCCCCGCTTGAAACATTAACCATTATTATGTGAATACCTTACAAGAACTGCAACCGTTTGGAGCCAGTGAGACTATAGCATTCCCAGCTGGGGTATTATTATCCGCCAATTATGCTACATTTTTAGATCTCTCAGATCTATCCTTAACCTAAAAACATTAAAATGTGTCCACTTTGTACTCTTTCAAGCAATTGCTACATATGGGATGTGGGATGGGGAGGTTATGCATCTTCAATTCTCCGTCCCTTGATTTTAACTCAAAAACTATTGCTAAGGTTAATATTCAAATGTCACCCGTCACACCCATCAGAGCCACTTTTCAAAAAATTTATAATCCTAGATATTCGTCAATTATAATGATATACATTAAGGCGATGCTCTAAGTCGTGTAATATTTTAAATTGAGCCGCTATCAATAACAACCCTTTCGTAGATGGCGATAAGGCTTAAATTCCCGCTTAACACCATCCGCAGGTTTTGATTTATGCAAGAAAAAAACATGGCCAAAAAGTGCCTTTTATATTATTTTGTGGATGTTCAGGCATAAATATTTAATTTTTTCCGATCATTTTATAAATAACTTCATTTGCCATATTATACAATAAAATCATTACCGAAAATGGGTTCGTAAGTAGGAGATTTTGAACTTTAAAGCAGTTTTCATAGGCCTTTACATTATTTTTTTCTGGGCTTATAAAAAGACTTATATAAAAAATACTCGACTGTTTCAAAGGCCAAGATGTATTCTACTCGCAGTATTTAATTAAAGCATCTGAAACATTTCTAGGCGACCAAATTTTCAAACCAAAGACACATGATTTTGCATTACTACGTATGGCATCGCCTTGAGACTATTCTTATATGCATATGGAATAAAAACACAACAAAATATTCATACGCGTTACTCGTCACACTTAAAATGTGTAATTCCTCCAACAAAAACATCATTTGCCCAGCTTCAATTTTCCTATATTGCTCCCAAGATATTCAATTGACTCAATATACATACCAGAAAATCGGAAACTGAACATCTTTATATAAAAAATATTCAGAATTGGCTATTGGTAAAGGGAAGCAACTATTACAAATAATGTTTCGTGTCATTAAATTAAATTAACTACTCTTTTATTCCGTTATATTCATATGTTTTCTTCTTATTTTTATTTTTCTTTCTCTTATTTCTGTATATCCTAACATCTTAACATTGTAATCTAAAGAAGTATGGCTACCATAATACGGGCATGTGCCTAGTATGGTGGCTGTAGAAACAAAAAACTGTAATCATTCAATTTTTTTATGAAAAAAGAAACACAAAAAAAAAGTATACTAGTAAAGAAGGCGTGTATAAAAATATGCGGCACGCGGCCCATGCGTATTGGACGGATCTACGGTCGAATTTACATTAGCAGGCCTAGAAAATTGATCTTTCCGAGGGGTATATTTATATATATTCATTGGATAGGACCACGGAGGAAGGTCTTCCTTCCTCCATGGATAGGACGAAGCGCAAACAGATAGACGCGGAGAGGGACTTCCGGAAGGTTTATTATTTTATACTATTTAGATATTAGAGACCAGCTGACGTGTACCCGGAATTTTCTCTGCTTCCTATAAACATAATAATAATCCTTCCGGAAGAAATTCTCTAAATGCTAGAGAAAACCATTTTGATATGCTACAGATTTTGATCCGTTGCGTAATTTAGAAGAACTAAGCGCACAAACAGAGAGACGCGGAAAGCGTTTTTAATTTATACTATTTAGAAAAGATTAAATTGAAAAATGTACTTTTGATTATTATATTATGGTTGTCGATCACTTGATTTATATAATTAAAGGTGACAATTCGTACTGGTTTTAGCTGTACAGTACTAGTTATTGCTCCTCTGTCTAGATTGGTCGTTGTCCCAAACCAGTACAGAAGTCCCAGAGAGAGGTCGTACGTTATGTCATCGTTCTGGTATCTTTTTCGTTTTCTAATACTGCGTATACATTTATGAACGGAAGCGCGAGCCGAACCAGGAAAGGAACGAAGCAACCGCAAACGGCGCGAAACGAAATACAATACAGTATTTTCAATGTTTTTTTTATTATTAAAAAAATACGATATTGAAGGTATCTTTATTTTATTTTTATGTTGACGAATAAATTTTCTCTGTCGATTTAAAATGTACCATTTTCGATTTGCCGCCAAAACGAAATGTTTGTTTTTATTCATGAATTCGGCGGTGTTGACGTCACGCCCGGCGACGTTGATGACAGTCGTCTTACAGCATTTTCTTTGTCATAATGACGTTGTAGCCAGTTGGAATCGTTTGGGAATATGTGGTTTTAGATCGTTTATAAAGTCAATAATTATGAATGAAAATATTAAAATTACACATTTTTAGTTGATACAATGATCAGAAACAGAAAAATAATTTTTAAAACTTACAAAATTTTTTTATGTACTCAAAGTTTGTAAAATTACCGCAAAATTTGCATCATTTTTTGGAAAGCAGGCCACACGTGACATTAACTCCTCGGGTTAATTTGTTCGGTTTTGCGAACAAACAGATATTGCCGGTAGAGTCAATTTGTTCGGTTTTGGGAACAGCTCATATGGTCTCATTAAAATCATTGTGTCTCCCTTACTTTAATGGTGAGAAATACGATGAAAACGGTGTTAGAAAGAGAAAACACCAAGCTTTATATTCAAATTTAGAAATTAACTACAGCAGAATTAAAATGATTACTTCTATAAAGGATTCATTTATATGTGAAAAAAAATTTGTACAAAACTAAAAATAAGCGAGGTGAGTATTTATTTATTTATTGGATGATTTGTATAGCGCTTTTGTGAGATATCACCTCAGGGGCGCTTTTAATTAGTATTCATCAATCATCACCATGGCCGCGTTTATAGTACCTTCAATTAATCTAATAAATAAGTGCATAAAACCCCATCCTGTACTAAAATTTGATCGTGGGGTGATTTATTGTGACGTGTGTGATATTTCTTTAAAACAATTAAAAAAATATACAGTAACTAAGCACGTTTCAAGCAGAAATCATTTGATAATGAAGACAAATGATAAGTCTAAAACAGATTTCTATTTTGATTTAGCTATGTTTTTAATATGTTAATATGTAATATTCCATGTAATATTAGTATGTAGTATTAGTAGTGCTTATAATACATTTTTCAGATAAAACTCCTTAGAGGGTCGTGCCAGAGGACGAAGCGCAACTAAGTGTATATCGTTCCATTTTTATTAATGGCGTAGTTTCTACTTGTCAAATGTCAAAAAATGACAGCTTCAAAAGTAACATCTACCGAAATAGCAGGCGATTCAAAATAACACCTCTTATTGGAAAACTCTCTATAAAACAAAAAATTACGCATTTTTTAAAAATTTAATAATATACAAAAGCAGTCAGAACTCATTGACCTTAAATCATGATCGTTGCAGCAAACAGCACAATGATTTATGAATTAATTATTAATTTATTTACGAAATCAACAATGGCAAAATGATGTTAGTAACAATTTGGAAATTATTTTATGATGAAAACTAGACCATCGGAATTGATTTGATATTAATTGTCGTAACAGCAATTCAATATGATTGTATTTTGCTAATCAATTTCATAAATTTTATCTTATTTTTAAATAAATCCACTTGAATTACTCAATTGTTTTCAGGAAAAGTGAATGCAAATCTAGGAAACGGAATTTAACCCATTTTCCGATATCCGATCAAGCTGAAACTCGGCAGATATGCTCGGCGTTGATGACAATGCATTCTATCAACTTTTGGTGGCGATCACGTACATACTCGCGGATGTATAGGCATCTCTCTGAAATTCAATCAGGATCAAAAACAAGCCTTTCAGATGAACACCGCCATACACTTAAAATAACGATATCGGTCAAAAAATTTAACAAAAGAAATGCACATTTGATACAAATATAGAATTATTATTATATTTATAAAAAAATTGTGCCTACTTTATCGCTTGTCTGTTATGATTCAAATTTAGAAAAAATTAAAGGTGAATGAACGTGAATAATTTTACGCATTACGCAGTAATATTTTAGATCACTTAACGCACGCACCGACAGCTGAAATTAGTATGTTTTATAACATAACATAACATTCATAACAACAATGAAACAGAACAGAAAAAACATTTTGAGAGTGGTTTAGACGTGTTTGGTGACCAGTTATGAATGGCCAGGTACTCGCAAACCTTCCTCTTACCCATCTCCTTCCCTTTCCCACATTTTTCAACCTTGCAACATGCTCCAATTGGGGATGTCATAGTCCCACTGGCTCCGGACAGTGCAGTATTCACATAAAAAAATAAATGTAATAAAAAACAAATGGTTCAATTGTAATTAATTAAATGTTAATTAATGGATATTTCTAGACCATGTAAAACGGGCTTCGGACAATACTTCGAACACCAATAATAATATCTTCATCTCCTTTACAGGTATCTGGCGATTACGATATTGAATAACTGTAAAGGAAGCAGCCAAACTTTGAAATAAATTATTGAAATAAATTAAATAATTTTTATTTTTCCTTTCTTTATCAGTGTTTGTGATTTTTTTTAATATTTTAATCTCTAAAGAGTTTCAAATAAAGTCGCTATCCGCGTATGTCTGTTTGTGCGCTTAGTTCTTCTAAACTACGTAACGGATTTTGATAAGGTTTTCAGTACGCTGGCTAAACCTTATGAGATTCCTTAAAATAATGAACTACGGAATTGTATATATTAAAAAGGCCTTTGGAAAAGTCCAGGACAGTATTTGTCTATCTTCTAAGGATAACCGCAAGTAACGCCGGGTTATAAAAACAACATTTTAAATGTTGTTTTTATAACTACCTATTAAATTTCTTACATAATCTCACCAGAGATGTGCAAAATGGGTACCCAAAACCATTTGAAATGCAAAATGGAAATGGGTCAAAACTTTTCCATTTGAAAATGCAAAATGCAAAATGGTTTTTAGGAAAGCATTTCAAATGCAAAATGCAAAATACCTATCTTCAAAATGCATTGAAAATGCAAAATGGTTTCTCATGTCAAGCAATTAAAATAATTATAGAATTTTTAAACAATTTTGTCATTTAATAATGGACATCAATGTAGAACAAACATATTACATGATGGTTAATCCAAAAAAACCACGACTACAGATTATGAAACCACAAAAAATTTGCGCGGGACATTAGTCAAGTTGCCAACGTAAAAACATAGAAACTGCTATCTAACATTTAATATTACAGCGTCGGCCATGTTCAGTATTTGAATCAGTATTTCTTGTAATGGTATCACTCAATTGCCAGGGCTCCTACCAGGGAGCAACTTGACAAATGTAAATTATCTCTTATAGCGAGGTTGAGGACTGACTGATATTTGGGGCTTATGAAAAAAAGATGAGTGGAGAAAGTAGGAAGAATGTTGCAAAAAAGCATTTAAAATGGAAAATGCATTGAGAAAAGCATTTAAAATGCAAAATGCAAAATGGTTTTTAGAAAAGCATTTGAAATGGATTTATTTGAAATAAAGAACATCTCTGAATCTCACGCATTGAGTACAGGTAAAATCAGGTTTGCTAAATGACATAATTCGTGCATTTTCACCGATTTCACCGATTGAAGACCGCACAACTCTATGTATTCTGGTGTAGGTACCACATAGTTCCCTATTTCACCGATTGAAGGCACAACTCTATGTATTCTAGTGTAGGTACCACAAAGTTCTCAATTTCACCGATTGCAACAAAATAAGAATGAAATTTGAAAACAATCTACGAATCTGGATTGGTTGGAACCAACTGAACTATTGGAATGATAATAATAACAGGAAACTGTCACCTTATGCCTTTTATGGCATCTTCTAGACCGTCTCATCTTGTCTCTTCTGGTCTCTTCTTGATTCTTCTTAGCTCTCCTTGCCTCTTCTTGTAACTTGCTCACCCCATCTTGGCCAGTCTTGTTTCTTCATGTCTTTTCTAGTATTTTCTTGCCTCTTATTGCCTCCTCTTGCATCTTCTCGCTCTTCTTTGGCAAATCTCATCTATTCACATATTCCGTGTGCAAAACAATGACACTCCTCTGAAATGTGATGAATAAAAACCGACTAGAAAATAAGACAAAACAAAAAAAAACATAAACAATTAAGAAATGGTTCGAAACCACTAAAAAAATATCACTTCGTTTTGGTCGGATTTTGCAGGACATATTGCTTGTGTCCGATTTTCGGCGAGATGCCTGCAACACGGCTGAGAGAGTAACTTGACACGATGATATCACACCTCCGATAGGTAGAGCCCAGGAAGAAGATTTAAATCACGTTTTTAAAATGAATAATTAAATAATTTTGTAAAATTATAATTTAAAAAAAGTGACAGACTGGTGGATACGCTCAGAAATTAACATTTAAAAATGAAAAAAATACATCTATAATATAAACTTTTCTTAAAATTATTTTAGCCACTGATTTGAATAGTGAGGCTTTTTCAATAAAATTACAATTAAATTGGGGAAGAAGCAAATAGTAAATTTTAATAAATTAAATAAAATGTAACGCGTCCTCTATAATTCTTTTCCCCATATTTTTTACGATTACAGTTAGCAAATAATTATTGGTATCGCAGAAGTATCCTTGCGAGTGCCGCGTGCGATTATTCTATTTGCACAAGATGAAGATAGGGACCGTTGGCGTGTGCAAGTGCCTACTTACATACAGTCGGTGGTAGCACCCGGTCAGCGATAAAGAACATACTTACTCAGATACTCCACATATTATATTTTAAAAACGCACTAAACATTAAATATAATCTTATAAAACAATTATTATGTATTTAAATGACTTAATTTAATGACTTAAAAAAATTATGGGGTATAAAAGGTATATGATTTTGTGGAATAAAATGTGCATGATTTTGTGGTATAAGAGAATTATGATGTTGTGCTATAAAAGGTATATGATTTTGTGTTATAAAAAGTATATGATTTTCTGTTATAAAAAGTTTTTTTTTGTTGTTTCTTTATTCATAAAAATTTAAATGATTACAGTTTTTTTGTTTTCTACAGCCACCATACTAGGCACATGCCCGTATTATGGTAGCCATATTTCTTTAGATTACAATGTTAAGATGTTAGGATATACAGAAATAAGAGAGAGAAAAATATATGTCAAAATAAAAATAAGAAGAAAACATATGAATATAATGGAATAAAAGAGCAGTTAATTTTATTTAATATGATTTTGTGGTTTAAAAGGTATATGATTTTGTTGTATAAAAAGAATGTGATTATGGGGTATAAAATTTATATGCTTTTGTGGTATAAAGGGTATATGATCGGTGGCTGAGTTGACATCGCGTTTGGGTCCCACCCAGTCGTAGTGTGTTCAATCTCAGACTGGCTAACTCCCCCATCACAACACAAGCAACATTTTCAGCTTACTGTGGTGGTAGTAGGAGATTTTAAAATATTGTCAGGTTATTCGTAACCAGGGAATATTTGTCTTTCTTTAAAAAAAAATAAAATTGAAAAAAAATATGTTGTGGTATAAAAGGTATATGATTTGGTGGTATAAAAGTTATATATTTTGTATTATAAAAGGTATATGATTTTGTGGTATAAAAAGTTGCATCATTTTGTAGTATAAGAAGTATAAGATGCTGTGGTATAAAAGGTATATGATTTTGTTATATAAAAAGTATATGATTTTGTGGTATAAAAAGAATATGACTTTGTGGTATAAAAGGATATGATTTTGTGGTATAAAGGGAATATGATTTTGTTAATAGAAAATAAATTACCCTGGCATACATACCTACCCCGAAAAATTCTGATAGATATTATATACTATTATCATGGTGTTGATATAAATAATGGTGATGAAAACCAAGTTTGACTAAATATCTGCTAGATTAGAACTCTATTTAAATAATCTTGTATTGCTTCATAGTGCTTCACACAAACGAAGTATTGAATTCCGTAAGTCTAAACGTTAGTATTTAGGTTGCACAGTTTACACCCGCGCTGTGCGAGCGGGTTCCCTACAGAGCATCGGACCATATTTATACCTGTCAATGTTAGGTGTACAATTCTTAAACAATTATAGGTCTATTGCTGGGACCATGGCGTGATATCTCTTTCAAGAATTAAAATAACGATTTCAAATTATAAAACCACATTTATTTTGCAAGTAAACTCCACATCAACCTTTCCCCCAGAAACAAAACTAATAAATAATTTCACCCCTCAAGCCTCTGGCACATTGATGGTAATATTTCTTAAGGCGTTAACAGACCGATTGCCTTCTCTAATGCATAGACGCAATGTAGGCATGCTGTGTCTGTTCTACAGGTATTTCAATGGAGCCTGCTCCAAGGAGCTAGCAGCGTTGATTCCTGATGCACCGGTGCACGTGCGCGAAACTCGACGGACACGAACTGAACACCCGTTCACGGTTGACGTTGGCTTCATGAGAACGGGCCGTTTTTACGACTCGTTTTTGTGTAAGTCGGCTCGTATGTGGAACGAGCTACCGGCATCTGTTTTTCCTCCCTCCTATAATCCGAGCCTCTTCAAGGCCCGCATTAACAAATCCCTTCCTACAGCCCCTACCTTATTCCGCCTCACAACGCCGCCCAACCGGGTGGTGACATAGTTCCCCTGTCTGTAGACTGCACAGGCAGGGACACTCTTGTGAGGTGTCACATAAAAAAAATGCCATACGTAGTAATGCAAAATCATGTGTTTTTGGTTTGAAAATTTGGTCGCCTAGAAATGTTTCAGATGCTTTAATTAAATACTGCGAGTAGAATACATCTTGGCCTTTGAAATAATCGAGCATTTTTTAGATAAGTCTTTTTATAAGCCCAGAAAAAAATAACGTAAAAGCCTATGAAAACTGCTTTAAAGTTCAAAATCTCCTACTTAGGTACGAACCCATTTTCGGTTATTATTTTATTGTATAATGTGGCAAATTAAGTTATTTATAAAATGATAGAAAAAAAATATATTTATGCCTGAACATTTACAAAATAAAATAAAAGGCACTTTTTGGCCATGTTTTTTTCTTGCATAAATCAATACAGGCGGATGGTGTTAAGCGGGAATTTATACCTTATCGCCATCTACGTAAGGGTTGTTATTGATAGCGGCTCAATTTAAAATATTACACGACGTAGTGCATCGAAGATGATGTAGGAAAGTTGGAGAATTTGTTTGTATTTCCGTTTCGCAATAAAACCCAATTAAATGGGTTATTTCTAAACGTATCCGAAAACTAAAAACTGAATTTGAAAGTAATGAAATACGCGTTCAAAGTTTATTATTAAAAACTAACTGTATCCCGCCACGCCTTGCTGTGGGTCAGCCTGTATATGCAGATAGAGAAACAATAGCGCGTATTGCTTTTACTTCCAACATATGGAGTTGTTTTTAAATATATATAAAAACAAGGCGTTTGTGCCAGGATGGAGATATTGGGCGATTATAGATAGTTATTATATATAGTCCGAGATTGATGAAATTTCGCACACTTAACCTTCAAAGCAAGAGGAATGTCACAACTGTTTACAAGAAATTTCTAAAAAAAATCGTCACATTTTCTCTCACCTTAAAGTAGAATTTTGATACTCCTTGATGAAATTTTGCACAATTTCAAAAATAAGATGATAAATGAGTATTGCTGATTTATAAAAAAAAAAATGAAATTATTAGTAATCCAGTTAAAAACAGGATTGCAGACCGTTTCCTGATAAACTTTCAGTACATTCCTAATATATCGGTACACGTGTTCATGCACCTGCATAATAATGACGAAATGCGAAAATATTATGATTTTTATAAACCAATGATAATACATTCTTCCTTTATTATAAGTTTAACAGGAAACATATCAATACATTTGTTAAGGGCCTGCAATCCCACTTTCAACCGTATTATAGAAGATGAAGAGATTCTTAATAAATTAAAATATCCTCATTATAATCTCTTCTCTATTCTAATATTATCTAAAACAACTTAAAATAAAATCAAAAAAAATTTACATACTAAAATATATTCTACCGTAAGCAGTGTTAGGGGGATTTACCTTCTGGCCCATTGCAGAAAATCATTTACATAATGTATTTTCAACAAATATAATAACAATAAAATATGCATTAATTATTGTCGTACTGGGAACCGTTGCAATTATTTACAACAAAACGTACACCGATATTGTCTCGTTTCAAAGAAATTGTATTCGAGATATATTCCCGCATACAATGTATGACTAATAATACATTGTTATTCTGAAGTGGGATTTAACAGTGTCATGAGTAGAGACAAGGAATCCCCTAAAAGTCATGGCACGATTTAGTAAATCGTTGATCGGTTCGAAATAATAAAATTCCATGGGTTTTTGAAAACCCTTCATACAAAGAAAATTTCAGGAAATTGTCTACATAAATAATATTTTCCACACCAGCAAAGTGATTTCGAATTATCGATAGTAATTGATTGAGCGTATCGAATTCCTGTTTTATCTCGATCGTTGTGCATTTCGTCTGTATATAGATTAATTTGTACGTTACGTTTCGGTGGCAATCTTAATGGTTCAGTAAATATAATTGTTCAATTGTGGTATAGTCAGTTATGCGCTAATATGTGTTCAAGGGAGATTAGCATCCAAAAATATACACAAAATCAAAACAGCATATTTTATTATCTTTGAAATATTAAATTTTAACAATAATTGATACTAAAAATATAATATTAGGCGTTTGATTAAATCTAATCACAATATAAATAATGTTATTGTTGTAGGCCTGTGTCAGTATTACGTGTCAGATCTGTATATAAGATATCTACGCCTATTCATATTGGAGTTAAACTAAATACACGGAGTTACATCGTGATCAGATCTGGATAGACAGATTTCCCCGCATTCAAACCAAAATTAATATCGTAAATTCCGATTTGGGCTCATGTTTGAAGTACATCATGAAATCTTCAAACAGACAAGCGTAATTCTTGATTTGTAACAATCGATAATCGGATCGATTGTTGAAATACAAAAATATTTAAATTGACAGGGGAGTCCCTAAGATTTCTGATAAAGAAGTTATTCTAGATGGGAAATTCGTTCAGTAGATGCATAGATTATTTCAGTAATACCGCGCAAGAGTCCCAATTGTTCCCAACCGTCTGAAACCAGTGAGACTATGGCATCCCCAATCGGGGTATGTTGTCAGGCAGAAGTTAGTGGGGAGAGGAAGAAGATGGGGAAGAGAAAGGTGGGGAGTACCTGGCTATTCAAATATGGTCACCAAAAACGGTCAAAGCTATTTCAAGCGACGTTTCATTTCTTAATGGTGGTCTTACACCAGAGGTTCCCAAAGTGGTCTATATGGACCCCCACGGGTCGATAAGGGCTTGTTGGGGGTCTATGTCAGCGAGAAAAAAATTGGGGGTCCACGAGATTCAAATGGGAGTACATACGAGCGGACCCCCATTTACCTCAACTCATTATTTAGAAGTTCCGTAAATGACACAATACACCTAATACAAATATTTAGGAGTTCCGTAAATGACACAATACACCTAATACAAATATTTAGGAGTTCCGTAAAATGACACAATACACCTAATACAAATATTTAGGAGTTCCGTAAATGACACAATACACCTAATACAAATATTTAGGAGTTCCGTAAATGACACAATACACCTAATACAAATATTTAGGAGTTCCGTAAATGACACAATACACCTAATACAAATATTTAGGAGTTCCGTAAATGACACAATACACCTAATACAAATATTTAGGAGTTCCGTAAAATGACACAATACACCTAATACAAATATTTAGGAGTTCCGTAAATGACACAATACACCTAATACAAATATTTAGGAGTTCCGTAAAATGACACAATACACCTAATACAAATATTTAGGAGTTCCGTAAATGACACAATACACCTGATACAAATATTTAGGAGTTCCGTAAATGACACAATACACCTAATACAAATATTTAGGAGTTCCGTAAAATGACACAATACACCTAATACAAATATTTAGGAGTTCCGTAAATGACACAATACACCTAATACAAATATTTAGGAGTTCCGTAAAATGACACAATACACCTAATACAAATATTTAGGAGTTCCGTAAATGACACAATACACCTAATACAAATATTTAGGAGTTCCGTAAATGACACAATACACCAATACAAATATTTAGGAGTTCCGTAAAATGACACAATACACCTAATACAAATATTTAGGAGTTCCGTAAAATGACACAATACACCTAATACAAATATTTAGGAGTTCCGTAAAATGACACAATACACCTAATACAAATATTTAGGAGTTCCGTAAATGACACAATACACATAATACAAATATTTAGGAGTTCCGTAAAATGACACAATACACCTAATACAAATATTTAGGAGTTCCGTAAATGACACAATACACCTAATACAAATATTTAGGAGTTCCGTAAATGACACAATACACCTAATACAAATATTTAGGAGTTCCGTAAATGACAAAATACACCTTATACAAATAACACAGTTTACATAATACTAATAATAGACTGAGAAATTACTTATTTGTATGTTTATATATCGTAAAGTTGTTTATTGAAGTATATAAATACGTCCCTTTTCTCGTCAGAATTAATATATTGAACCAAAACATAGCACATTGGAAGCCGCGAGTTTTCCTAGTTCACCAACTTGTTTTTGAAAAACGTCCAGTGTAATAATGACGTTCAACATTTAGATGTACTTCACACAGACTTCAAAACTAAGTTTGAAAACATTTTGACTGTGGAAATGGAATGTTGAAGAATCAGATATCATATGACAGGAAGAACTGACCGGAATAAGCACTAACAAAGAACTTAAGGGGCAGTTCTGTAGGGCCAGCTACAGAAAGAAATTCCCGTTGCTTATCCTGCTCCATTTTCATTTGGTGTAATACCTCACAAGGCCGCCCCTGTCTGCACAATGTAAAGACAGAGGAACTATACCGCCACCCGGTTGTTGGACAGGCAAGGGAAGGGAATCTCTTTACGAAAAAAATAAATGATTATCACATGGGACGTTAATAGTTTTAGGAAAATTCAATATTCGGCAGGAAGGGCTAGTCGAGAGGCCGTCATAAGAATTCAAAAAACCTTACGAACCAACGTGATGTGTTTTTATCAATCAACAAGAGATTAGACGTCTTTTCGTTCTTCGCGTAGCAAGTAGATACGTGAGAATCAATAATCCATATCGGATCCACGTTGAACAGTTGAGATGAGTTTACAAACGGATCAAATCAATATTACCTGCGAGATTCCAGGTGAAATTGCCACACGAAAAGCAATATATTTCTGTGTGACGTTTGCTGAAATATATTATACCATTGAATACACAAAAACCAAATAAGTATGATCTATACCGATTTGAATGAAAATTGATATCTCCAAGTTAGTTAGTAGTACAAAGTAAAGCATTTTCATGGTATTTACTATTTTTTAATGTTTGCAGATTCCGAGTATAAAGTAAAAACGAAAAGGGCGGACAGTTTGATATCTTGACAAGCGGATTAAAATCTTTTGAGCACAGGCGTTTAGATCAGTATGCTGTTATTGTTCTACCGGTATTACGATGAAAGATGCTCTGAAGAACTAGCTTCGTTGATCCCTTCGGTACCGGTGCATAAGCGGGAAACACGCCAAATACGGGCTCAACATAATATGTACACGGTTGACATTGGTCACATGAGAACGGGTCGCTTCTATGACTTGTTCTTGAGTTCAACAGCTCGGCTATGGAACGATTTGCCGTCCTCTGTGTTTCCTCCCTCCTAAAACCCGGGTCTCTTTCAGGTATATGTGGTAAAACCATGTTTGATCGTGTGATAAATTTTGAGGTATGCAAAGAATGCAGGACGGAAGCATAATGAATTAGATTAGGAAAGGTACGCTTAGATGGTTTGGGCATGTAGAGCGAATGAACAAAGAAAGGAATGTAAGGAGAATATACGATGCAAATGTGAATGGTAGCAGAAGTCGGGGACACCCGAGGAAGACATGGCACGATCAAGTGAATTAGATGAGTCGGGACATGCCAAGAGTCAGAATAAGAGCATGTATGAATGTTAGTGAGGCAAAAGTGTGTGCCAAACCGAGTTGTTGTTCTCTCTGCCTACTGCTTCGGAGAAACGGAGCGATGGTTAGTTAGTTAGGTTAAATAAAGTTTAGATGAAAAAAACCATCGCTAAGCGATTTAAAAAACTTTAGCTATGCTTGCGTTCAAAATTTTTAATTGCAATGTCGGTATTTAATTTTAAAATCTGAAAGAGTTTTTCATCTGCTTTCAAAAACAGTTTTTCATTTTGAGATGTGTTCAAAAGCAGCGAATCTATTTAAAATTAAATTTGAAGCAAGAATCCGAAGGGCTGAACTTTAAACGACCCCCAAAAAGCCTACTTCACAAACAACACTAATCACTCTATCAAGTATAATATAAGACAGATTTATCGACATATCAGTACGTGCATCAAAACACAAGGCAATACAAGTCGACAAACAGATCGACAATCGACATATCGGCACTAGATATCAGTATTGCGTTCGATGTGACAATAAAAGGACGTTTATTATGATAAATTCATAATAATCAATTGATAATTGATTTGAGACCCGGCGTCGCCCGAGATTAAAACTGCATCTCTTTTTTTTAAGAAAAAAATTACGAAGTTACGAATTACCTGGTGAAATGGTTTATTCCTGTATGAGTTGAGATTTTCACGGCCAAACGTACAGGGTTTTCCAATAAGAGGTGTTATTTTGATATTCAATCGTAAAAGTTCAATGGTTTCGTTGCTTGTGTGGCACGTAGCGCCGTCTTGTTGAAAGTAAACGTTATCCAGATCAATACCATCCAATTACGGCCACATAAAATCATTAATCATCTCTCAATAGCGCAATCCATTCACCATAACTGTTGCTCCAGCCTCATTTTCGAAAAAGGAAGGTCCAATGACTCCGCCGGACCATAAACCGCACCAAACAGTCACACTTTGAGGATAGAGAGGCTTTTCAACAATAATTCTTGGGTTTTTCGAGCCCCAGATGCGACAATTTTGCTTGTTGACGAAGCCACCGAGGTGGAAATGGGCCTCATCACTCAAGATGATTTGCATTTCATTCACTCAAGTGAATTTTAATAATTTCAATGCGTTGTTGAAGCGTGTATCGTTCAATTAATGGCGTAGTTTCTATTTGTCAAATGTCAAAAAATGACAGCTTCAAAAGTAACATCTACCGAAATAGCGGGCTATTCAAAATAACACCTCTTATTGGAAAACCATGTATAATAGTGATTTATTTTTGGGGTATTGTGCCGTGTTGCGCTACCTCTTTCTTTAGCCAACGTTTCGGACAGCACCAGGGTAGATGTGTAAACTGCCCTGATGATGTGTAGGGATTACACATTTGCCCTGATGATGGACACTACAATGCTGTCCGAAACATTGGCTAAAGAAGGAGTTAGCGCAACACGGCATAATACCCCAAAAACAAATCAATACAATGATCATACCTTTTAAAATATCAAAGTTTTAGAAAACATAATTAATTACACTTGTCTATCTGGGGCCAAAAATGAGTAGAAAGGTTTTATACAAATTGGCGACTTCCGTTTTCTTAAGTCAGTTTGATCAGAACGCCCTTGTTTTCTGTTCAGTAATTATTTTCACGTGAACACCGCGCATGACTCCCAACTGCCCAAACCTTGCCATTGCCTGCATGGAGAAAAATGAGTATTACTGATTTAACATAGAAACACGTGTTCAAGAATTTGCATTTGCCCTATCGAACATTGCGACTTCGAATATAATACATTCCTTTAACTAAAATTTTAACATGAAACCAGACAATTCATTCGTTGAGGGCCTGCAGTCCCATTTTTAACCGGATTACGAATAATTTGAAGAGATTCTCAATAAATTTGCAATATTTTATTTCAATAGTTTTAATTATTATTTTTTTAGTAAACTAATGTTTAAGACAAGATTTTTTTATGCTTAGCACAAAGGGTAACAATTATTTTACAAGCAATAATTATTCGCCTGAAACACTCATCCACATTGAAAAATCTCCTGATAAAAGATACATGACGCTAACGGGACTTAAACCCGTATCCCTTCGATTTCCGGTCGACAGCTCTGACCACTGAGCTATGGCGGCTTATTTCTTATCCGCGAAATAATTCAATATATACTAGTGTTTCATTCAACAATTACTGCTTGTTACATTTTTTTTTCACCTGAAAACAACCAAATTTATTTTATATGAGAAAGGCATTGTAAGTGCTAACTCTCTCACTAGATGGCGTCGAGACAAATTGTCTACATTTTTAGGTGAAATACTAGAACTTGTCAAATATTAATGATTATTTTTTTAGTAAACTAATGTTTAAGACAAGATTTTTTTTATGCATAGCACTAAGGGTAACAATTATTTCACAAGCAATAATTATTCAAGCAAATGTTTTCTCTGTGTGTTGAACCAAGCTATCCCTTATTTGGGTGTGGAACCATGTAGTGAGGCTGAAGGTAGTGGGGAAGGAAAGGAGATGAAGAGGAGGAAGGTTGGGAAGTATCTGGCTGTACTGATCTTGTTACCAAACACGTCTAATATCATTTCAAGGAACGTGAGCGTTTCGACTCTGAAAAAAATATTGTGGTCTTCATATAAATCAATAATTGAATTACTTGTTTCAACCAGTGAGATTCTGGTGTAATGTTCACATAAAACATTATAATGATTGTCTTAACAAAATATATTGGAAACAGAGTTTATACGAAAATAAAAGATCAGTTGAAATTGTTTTCAGCGTTCCTGAAATATTGTTTCTTTCAGTTTTTTGCCGAAAGTCAAATATACTCTTGCAACCATAGACTATACATCAATGCTTGCAACCCAATATTGTGGATTAATGTTTGGCGGGAAGAAAATAAGGGAGTTAAAAAGAGAAGGAAATATGCTGTAACTTCCAAAAAATTACAAAACGTCTTTTATCATATCGGTTTATTAACCTCTTTTGGCAATTTTGAGAGATATTTTCTACAGAAAACAAACAACAGTAGTCTTCTTGGGGGGTGTATGTATTCTATATTCCAGCCTGACAAGGTATCTTAATAATTTATGCTATCTTTTTTTATCGCGGTGAGAAATGTGATTTAAACAGTGTTAGAAATATAAAATATCGCGCTTTCAGTATGCATTCTCTAAATAGTATAAAATAGAGTCGGTATCCGTGTCTGTCGGTTTGTGCGCTTAGTTCTTCTAAACTACGCAACTAATTTTGATAGGGTTTTCACTATCCTTTAGAGAATTTTTTCCGGAGGGTTTATATATATAATACATGTAAATTATATTTATATAAAATAGAGAAAAGTCGGTGTTTTGTAATCGAGTCGTAAAAAAATATTTTCGGGCACTACATTGCTAATGCTGGCTAAACCTTTTAAGATACATCAAAATAATGTACTACAGAATTGTATATCTTGAACAGGCCTGTAGAAAAGTCTATTGTGATATTTGTCGTATAAATGGTACATTCCCAGTAATTCATTTGTATTTGTTACTTTTATGCACTGGTATCCCGATGTTCGACAAACACAGGACGCTCTCGCCTCGTGTGTTGCTGACGAACCAAGAATGTACGAGATGTAATTTTAAAAGTATCTATCCCGTTTACTGCTTTGTGTTTTTTGATTAATTCTATGAATGGAGTCAGTAAATATATATACATATATAGTATCCCCATACTTGTTGCCCAGATCATGCATCCTATTGGTTAGTGAGTGTGTCTGATAGTTAGTTGTGTTTGTATTGCAGAAAAATGTTACGTTCTGTATTGTGTTACTAGTCGGTACATGGAATTTAATAGTGGTAACGATGGCAGGGCTGTCAATTAAGTTGTTAATGATTATGTAACATAACCAGGTCTGACATAATTTTCTTGTCAGACAGTGTTATTAGATGCAATTGATTAATCAAACTGATATAATTAATGTATTCAATTGGAATTTAGATCTTAAAATTTATGTACGAAAAAAAATTGTGCTGAACTCGTTCTATATTGTCAGAGTGAACTTTATTTATTCAAAGGGAACCAAGTAGGTGAATTATATTCCACTTGACTTCTAACTAATTAAATATAGAGCTTTCCCAAACAATCTAAGAACTTAAAATCAATTAAAGTTCTGCAAAGGAAGCCAAGCATCTTAGTCAAAGCCTTATTAGTGAGTACTAATTAATATTATTATGATATCAGCCACTGTTGGTACGCAGTACAGAGGTACAGACAAGGCGGCTATGTGATGTATATTTATTTAGTACAGCCTTTTCCAAAGTGGTCTGTATCGACCCCCGGTGGTCGATTTCGACTTGCAGGGCTTCATGTCAATGAAATAAAAATTGAGAGTGCATGAGATGTAAATAGGTTCACAAGATTGGATTCCATTTAGGCCATTTTGTGTCACTTTTTGTGTTTTCATGTGGAAGAGAATAACTCATACATACAAACACATTTTGAAATCAAGAGAGATTTCTGTCTGAAAAACCAATATTAGGGGTCCACCTAAAACAGAAAAAATCGAAACGTGGTCTACTGGAAAAAAAATTGGGAACCTCTGATATTGTGTTACGTGTTACCCAGGATAGTGGTCATAGAAATAACGTTTTCAAGAATGATTAAGGTCAATAAACCTTTAAATAATATGGGGTTTTCCAATAAGAGGTGTTATGTGTATTTAATTCCGGCCATAAAATGATTTTTATGGCTGGAATTGGATGGTATTGATCTGGACAACGCTTACTTTCAACAAGACGGCGCTACGTGCCACACAAGCAACGAAACCATTGATCTTTTACGCTAAAAGTTTCCGGACCGTGTTATCTCTCGAAGAGGTGATCACAATTGGCCACCGAGATCTTGTGATTTAACACCTTGCGACTTCTTCCTTTGGGGCCACGTGAAAGAGAAGGTCTACGCCAACAGCCCAGCGTCGATTTAAGACCTCAAAGATGGAATTCGTGATGCTATCAAGGACATAAGGCAGCCACTTTGCGATTTGGTTATGGAAAATTTCATTAAAAGGATATGGTCCTGTAGGCGTGGTCGTGGTAGTTATTCGACTGATTTTATTTTTCACTATTAACGGCATACCTTTCTCTTTATAATGATATAAAAATTCGATAATTTATATTAAAAATGGCATTTTTCTTTGAATATCAAAATAACACCTTTTATTGGAAAACCCTGTATATAACCGAACACTTACACACGAAACCAATTACATTTTATCATAAAATCTGACAAATTCGCTCTCAAAATCGAAACATTTTGATCAGCGCCGATTAATTGATACGTGGTTTCGATACAAGATAAAATGCTTAACAATAGAAGATAATATACTTTGGTGTTTTATGCGTGTAATGCAGTCATTAAGTTTACAGTATCAGAACATTAAATCAATATTAATAAAAAATATAAGGTGACGACAATCGAGGTGTTTTGATTTTTACGATTATCACAGGATGTCAGAAGCGATAAGGAATAAATGGAATTTTGATTTCTTTGTCACCATTTTTGCTAAAAGCGAGGTTAAAAGTTCATACAGGAGTTTCGATACTAATCTCTAAATAGAATTTATTTTTGTAATAACTTAACAAGTAAAACCTCAAATTGTAATATTTAATTATTGAAGACAATATTAGCAATTCTTAAGAGGAAGCTACAAGCCAAAAATGTGTATATTCTTGGTATACCCTATACTGTAGGTAATAGGCATTAAAATCGCTTGACAAACGGAGTCTAGAAACGTTCGATTTCAAGCAAAAAACTGGTTTTTATTTATTTTGTAAATAATTTTATAAGAAAACAAAAAAGTTAATCAAGTGAAACTGACAAAGATAATCTTAGCTATACTACTGTATTTTTTACAAGTTGTTTCTTTAATGCGTTCATACATTTATATTGAAAAAATATTTTTTTAGTAGTTTGCATTTATATTTTTTATTGAGTAATATTTTTTTTATTTGTATTCTACTCAAGCGAAGCGATAGGAAAACCTTCAATTTATCTAAATATATTTTTTGGTATTCATAATGTACACCAATTCGTTATAAATATTAATCAAAATAGTGATTTAGCATTAAACTTCGCCTTAAATGAAAATTTAACCCAGGACCCTCAACTTGCCTTTTTAAAAATTTTTCAGCCAAATCGATCCTGTAGTTTTTGACTCCAAACAAAGAAACATTAATTTTAATCTATTTTTATTTATTGGACTATATTTATTAATTTTAATCTATTTTTATTTATTGGACTATATTTAGGAAACATACAGTAATACATGTGAATTAATTTCGCATTTTAGATGTTGAGTGTAAAACAAACCAGTTAAGTTCCATTTACCATCTATTTTATGGTTACAGGTTAGGAAAAAAGTATATATTTAAAGTTATAAGTGAAAAAAAATTATGAAAAGAATAGACGATCAATAAAAAATAATTCTTTTGATTTAGTACATTGTAAGATTACATTAAAACTAACTAACTAACTAACCATCACGCCGTTTCCCCGCAGGGGTAGGCAGAGAGGACGGACCGTCAAACAATTCGGTTACACCATACACTCCTCGCCTCATTCACATTCATACATTCTCTCCTATGACTCTTGATATGGCCCGACTCGAATATCTGATTTACTTGATCGTGCCATGTCTTCCTCGGGCGTCCCCGACTTCTGCTACCATTCACATTTGCATCATATATTCTCCTTACACTCCTTTCTTTGCTCATTCGCTCTATATGCCCAAACCATCTAAGCGTCCCTTTCTTAATCTTGCCGATTAAGCTTACATCAGTCTTTGTGGATCTCCACATTTATCACACGATCATGCATGGTTTTACCACACGTACTGTCTTGCCAGTTCCATGCCTCACTTCCATACATCAGGGTAGGTACCAGCACTCCATTGTGGACTGCTAACTTCGAAATTAAGATTAATTATTATTTTTTAAGTTTAATTTGATTTTTTAAATATTAAGGATACAGTAGGAAAACATCAATATCTCTTACCTAATTGTAAGTTTTGCAGATACGTCCGAATAAAGAGTTTTGGTCGTATTTTGATTTGAATTGTTATATATCAAATAAGGTATTCGATCTGGTGTTGCGTTCAGTTCAAAGAAATGCAATCTTTTCTAATAGAGCTGGCGAGTCAATAATGCAGTTCGCGATCGTATGCTACGTATACATACGCGAGCCGAACTGCCGAACTGAACCTCAACTTATGGGAAGGAACGAAGGGTTCAATGATATTTCATCAAATGAAAATTCAAGACACCTTTAAAAAGTGATATAGAGTCATTAAAAGTGATGAAACAAAAACTAGGTTTAATAGTTACCTATGTAACCTATTTAACCTAGTTTTTGTTTCATAACTCGAATTGTCCAATAAATAAATAAGTCCAACAGAAGTCAGGTCTAAACTAAAAACTTACCCTTTAAGCTGTCATACCCTTAAATTAAACATACTATTCCTGAGAGAAAGTCCAGTTATATTTAATTTTACAATTATGTCTTAAATCCTGTATCTAAATTTCGCCAATAAACAATTAGATAATGTTAATTAAGTGGTAATCTCAAGTGACCTACCAGGTAAGTATTATACTGTATATTATCTCCATAAATAGTTAGTAATAACATAGATCACTGTAGAAATGTATTATAAATTTGTACAGCGTCCTTGAGGTGATTTTGCACAAAAACGGCGTTCTACAAGTCATCCAATTATTATTACTATTATTATTAACTGTATATCACTTTTCGTAGGTGTGTTGAACTGTCATTTTGAAGATTTACCCGGTCACCGGAACGAAGAAACCTCAAATAGCGCGAAACGCCACTTGCAATTGCTTCGTTCCTTTCCTGTAATTCGTAATTCGGTTCGCGTATCGGTTCGCAAATGTATTCGTATCATTATCACGGTAAATCAAAAATGTTTCTCCGTTTGTAAAGAGAAATAGGGTTACCTTGAACGAGTAATTACTGAAAAGCTTCCTCTCAATTTCCGCGCTATCTAAATTAGTTATTTCAATACAGCTTCTAATCTTCCGTCAACTATCTTTAGATATTTGCAAAATGACGTAGGTACTAATAATTAAAATGTTTCGTCTAGGCTGGGAGCAATTTCGCCTACCCGTTTCAAATATATATCGTGGGCGGCAAACTTACAATCTGCGTGGGTTCTCTTCCGCCGTCATGCCCTACCCGCCCTACCCGCTATACCCGCTATACCCGCCCTACCCGCTGTACCCGCCCTACCCACCGAGGTTTAATTTCATTCAATTGCACAAAGGTCAAAGGTCCCGAGAGAGTTTGTAAATAAGATCAAGACATTTCGAAAATATTTTAACTGCATCTTTTTACATTAGCTCCTCACAGGAGACACTGAGGAATCCCTCGGGGCCTGTGCCATCTTTGGGGATGCTGTGTGGAGGTTTTTTTTAGGGAAACTAAGAAGAGAAAGTTCTAGGCAGGAAAATGGTATAAGGAGTGACGGACGTATGAATCCCTCCCACTGCTGTGCAAGGCGATGCTTCGAGAGATGGTTCGAGAGAGAGTCTGGCTAGATCCGAGCCGCCACGCAATATTGAATGTATTGCATTGCACTACCCCTGCATACATTCTGGAATAAACTCTCATTATTATTTAAGTGTTATTTTTAAATATGTAATGGAAAAAACTCTTATTTATTATTTGTCTCTTATTTGTTATTTTAAAATATGTAATGGAATAAACTCTTATTATTATTTGTCTGTTATTTTAAAATACAGGGTCTTCCAATAAGAGGTGTTATTTTGATATTCAATCGTAAAAGATGTGATGGTTTGAATAATCACGAAAATAAATAAACGATAAATAATAAACGAACGTGCTCAAAAAAAATTTTTTGTTTAGACAACGACGGAAGATTTATTGACAGACAGGCCTGGAGTAAGCACATTCACACGGGACAGGGCGCAGGTACAGTCAGTGAGGTTTTGAACTTGAGTACGTTGACAGCGCCGTGAAATCGATACAAATGAGAAGTGTTGTTTGAAATTGCAGTGAATTAGTGAATTCAGATGGCGTTAGAAAGCTTTGTTGGTTTTTGAATTAAAGTGAAATATTATTGGAACGGTTTTTGTGTTAAGTGAAAGTGGTTGGACTCAGTGAGAAAACAATTAATAATAATGACAATAATAATAATTGGATAATTTGTAGAGCGCCGTTTTGTAAAAACCCACCTCAGGGGCGCCAGGTGTTGTGCAATCGCGATTGTGTTATAAAGTTGTGTTGATTTAAACGTGATTTCGTATACAGTTCGAACTAGATTGCTTGTCTTAAAAACATGAAGATAATAAAAATAATGATTGCGTTTTTAAAACAGAGTGAACGTACTTAAAGGCGGGAAGTGTTTAATCGGGCTAGGTTATTGATTTGGCGAGATGGCATTTATCCACGGAGACCGAAAACCAGAGAAACAAATATATCATTAACTGTGGGTTCGAATCCTGACAGATTAGGGAGGTACAATTTTATTTACAGGAATATTTAATTACCCTTTTAAAGTCGTAGGGAGGGGACCAAAATGGAACAAATTACAAGGACTTAAAAGGAGAAAATGATTAATGTAATGGAATGCCGGTAGGGAGGAGACCGAAAATTAAACTGATTTAGCTATATAGTGTGTAACCAGGTAAGCTTCACACTAGGATTTGGAGGTGACTAGCAGGGTGAGTTTTTTTAATATTATTTATTAAACAACAGAAGTCCCTTTTAAAGGACGGATACAGCATCCAAGTTTACAACCCCTGTCGTCCAAATAATGTTTCGAAAGGGAATGTGTCAATCAGACTATCTACCAGCTGGAAAAGGGAGACGGGCCGATGACCTTTTCATATATAGGACAAGACGCAGGTACAGTCAGTCAAAGGGGAAGTTTTGCTAGCGTATGACCGCCCAAATAGAAAGCGATCGGATGCAACCTGACAAAACAGAATGAATACTTTTCTTCTGTTATTTGACTTTCTAATTTAATACTTTTCATCTATTGTTTGACTTTCTAAGTTACGAATTGGGATGCACAAAAACAAATCTAAAGTCGAAAGAGGGAGATGGTAATCTCCGAGATAAAACTACCAACCGAACAACTTTTTCAACAGGTCCCTTTCGAGAGGTAGGCAGCCTCTTTAAATTAAATGCAAAAATCAAACCAATTATCCGTTTATAGCTACCTGAGAGGATAGGTATTCAGTAGGAGTTACCCATACCTAATACACGAGGATGCTAGTAACCTCATAAAATAATTACTAGAACCGAATATTAAAATACAGACAGTCCTCATCCTAAATTTGGCATTTCGAGTAGACCTTACATATATCTCACATGATAATTGGCTGAATGGGTAGGCACACAACCTATCGTTAAAAAGCAGGCTAAATGTCGACAAGATCGTCGTGTGTTATCTATGTATTGACCTAGAAAGGGATGTAAATCCCCGACGACGTGGGAGTTACAACGTTTTCTAGAGGTGGCACGTAACTTAGGACCTTGCGTGTCACATTTTCGCGACTAGATTCGTGACAAGGGATGTCATGGTTTTCCCCTTCTACACTCAGTAAAGTAGATTTTCCTGGAGGTGTATGAGATTGGGGCAATTCTGAAAAATGGTGATGAGACCTGGTTTTCTTTATTCTGGCGTGACGGTTGCCGATTTGGAACAAGGGGAGACCCGGCCGGTTGTGATATCCAGACACGCAGATATCGATCGCCTTGCTCAAATTATCATCCATCAGTTTTGTTTGGTAAGAGGAGGAGTCAATCTTAGCTTGAAAAAAATTCATTTCCTTTCCTCTCCTTCCCCTCCTAAAATATATACATGGATGGCGCCGACAACTAACACCATAAATTTATCGTATGTATATCACATATATAAAATCTAACACTTTATTATACTCACATTACCCTATGACAGGTAGAATCACGTAGCTAGTTTGAAGAGCAGGCGACTTCAGAAAAATAAGGTTTATGAAATGGCTTTAAAACACAGCGATAATGGATTCAACCCACTCTATCTCAAAAGAACCAAGGGATACCACACATACATAGATAACTAGGTTTCTAAACCGAGAAACAAAAAACCAACACAACGTTCGGTGAAGCCTTTTTATACTGAACCGTCACGTGAAATGAGTACGTTCAAGGTCGTACGTCACGTGGACCAACTAGGATGTACACACTTGAAGGGGTGTGTAATAAAGAGAGGAGCAAAGGCTTGTAGAGACGGCAGGGGAGGAATTTTCCATCCCTGCGAACACATATGCAAAGCCTTATGGAAAAGCTACCTATGGGACTTTAAGGAAAAATTATCGTAGAAAGAAGAGAAGGAAAAGTTTGAAGTAGAAAGGGCAAATCATTACATTTGATGCCGCAGACCAGGAGAGATAGATATGCAAGCTGGCTTGAATTCATTACTGTTGTTGAGAAAAAAAATGGATTTCATAAACCTTATTAATTCACATTAACAGCAAAAGAAATGGTACCTATCGTCGAAAATGATAACAGAGACATCGTACTTCAAAGGCAAAATAGAATAAACAGACAAACCCGGAAAACATTGAATTCATTGAAATTCAAAAAAATAATAATCGTACCTACGAAGCGAAGCGTCGTGCTCTGTCAAGCTATCGTTAATAATAGTAAACAACTTTACAATAAATCCGACGGAAGATAAAACGTAATCGTCGTTAAAAACAACGAAAGTTTAACACGTGGTAGTGTTCTCCAGTGACTTTTTAACATTTTACCTTTGTTTTTTTAATAATATAAACTATAAAATTCACTGCATCCCAAACCAAAGTGTTGTGTACAACGGATAAAGTGCGCGGATTGGCCGCTTTAATTATGAGCTCACCATTCAGGGCTCCTATTGGTTGCGTTTGTGTTGTGAATTTGTGATACCCCTTGTTTACAATCGAAACTATCTACATTCTCTGTATTAAATCCTTTTAAAGTGACAATTGTGCGTTGAAAGAGATTACTCTTATCTCGCAAAATACTTTTTAGTATACATTTGTGTATTTTTTCTTTTAAATAAAATTATCCAGAACCTACAAAAAAACATATCCGATAATTTCGTGAATAAAACAGAAACTTTTCGGTAAAACCGATAGTGGATTTCGTAGATACATTCATAGTGATAAACTGTTTAAAGTTATTTGTGCTCAATTAGTGCAAATATAAAAAAAATCGTGATATAAAAACTCGATACGGCGACTTTTGTTTTGATTTACATAGAGCTAGACCGATTGCCCACCTACGAATTTTCAGGCGCAAAGCTGAACAGAACTAATACTTTGTTTCAAACATTGTTTTTTTTTATGTGTCCTTATAAAGTAGTGTTTAATAATGAATCGTCCTAAAAAACGACACATAAGCACCATGATGTCTCCTAGTCCAGAGGATATAGGAGGAAAGTGCGTCACGATTGAGGATGCGGATGAAAACAGCTCGGTTACGTCATCCAAAGGCTCGGACGTCACCGAAGCGGAATATCCTTGCGCTTCAGGAGTAGATGTGCTCAATGAAACCCAAGCACATTTGACAGCTCTTCAACTTGTGTTAGCAGAGAAGCAATCTAAGGTCTCAAAAGACCAGCATTGGAGGGGGACCCACCCTTTCCCGACGGCTGTGTGAGGAAACTGATTGTTTAACCTCCTTAGCCGCACACGTCAGGACTCTAATTTTGTAAAAAGAAGCTACATTTATTTTAAAATGAATCTAGACCCTCCAATGTCCCTGCATGCATGATTGTTAGTACGAAATAATGTATGCATACTTACATTAATAGTAACACAAAATAAGAACACATATGAAATGTGTTCGCCTGGTGGTTTGGCATCTAAAATTAAATAATAAATAAGGAGCACAAATTTTATAAGTGGAAGTATGATTGAAACATAAAAATATACAAGCCGCGTATCGAGGGCAGTTTACCCCACTATCACGGGGCGGTCCCGGCAAGAATGAGCGTGGCAAGCGGCCTGGCCACAACGATCCCAAGCACCCGCGTCCCTTAGCCAGTTTTCCGAGAGTACCCTCGAAGAAATGTAAATGGGGGGAGGGGGGGGGGAGATACTCCCAAAGACCCTAGGGAATGAAGTGAGCCTCAGGTCACCGGAGGCAGGACGGAAGGGGACCGGGCTCGCGCAAACATTCCCCAGGCCCGCTCATGATGCCGGGGGAGGCACCCGTGGTTCGTGGGACAGCCGCCCCGGATTAATGTCACCTTACTGGATGCAGGAACAGGGTCTATCCGCCCCCGTGGTGGGGAAATGAACAATACAGTACGATAGAGTTCAGTTCGACAACCTATTCATAAACCAATTTGTAAGTAACAAATAAAAAGGCAAATAACAAACGTAGAAAATAAGTTGTGATCAACAACAAATTGACCGTTCATAATAGAAAAAAAAGAAGGGAAAAAAAGATTAACATAGTAATAAAGAGCTAAAACACAAAAAGAAACAGTATTATCATTATCAACGCGTTCCTAATAAATAAATAAGGCCTAAATTCAAAAGTAAAAGGAAGAATGTGCATTAAAAAAAAACAGTGTAAAGAATTGGCAAAAACGGTGTAAAAAGCCAGTATACACAATAAATGAATAAGAAATAATAAAACAAACAAATAAAATAATAAATGCATTGCGATCATGCCATAAGACAAAGAAAGTAAAACCAATGAGTATATAAAAATAAAAATAAAAATAAAATATAAAGCAATCGCGCATAAACAATATTAAATTTGTTATAAGAGGAGTAACCGTGGAGTGACAGGAACAATACGCTTGGCACCTGAAACAAAGATGATTTTAATCTAAATCAGCAACTCTAAGCACAGGCCATCTCTCTACCCAGGACTTTACAAACTTTTTGAAGCATTCAAAATTTTCTCTGTTCAACACGAGATCGGCATTCCATGCCGGTCTTGTAATCCCTCTCAAGCCATCCAACATTTCCTCTCGGGCATCCTTCATCAACTCGCAGTGCCACAGAATGTGCTCGGCTGTCTGGTTAGTGTCACCACATGAACAGTTCGGATGAGGAGACAAGGCGAGACTATGTAGCCGCCCCCTGAACTCCCCATGACCGGACACCAATTGCGTCATATAGTGATCCAGTTTTATGTGCGCCCCTTCCATTCTGCTTTTAACTGAAGGGAAGAAAGAGAAAGTCCATCTACCCTTCGTCGACCTATCCCATCGCTCTTGCCATACACTCAGCGTTCTATCTCGCATGGCTTTCAATAAGTCAGGAAGGGACACCGCTCCACCGGGTGTCAGTTCGACTCCCAGGTGGACAGCGGCCTTACCTCTTGTCAATGCCTTTTTTGTCAAAACTTCCCTTATTTCCAAGTCAATCGGCATCATACCAGCCAGAACCGGTAATGCATCATTAGCCACAGTCCTATATGCGCCCGAAAGAGCCAACAGGGGAGTCCGTTGGCCCTGCTTGAGGGCCAAGTGGATCAATGCATTATCCAGCCGGTGCTCCCACACAGAAGCTGCATACGAGACATGCGTCACGTAAACACCCCTATATATGAGGCGAAGTGCCGGAGTCCGCAATCCCCACTCAGCCATTGAGAGCCTTCTCAATTTCAAGAATAGGGCCTGGGCCCTGCTAGAAACGCTCTTGACGTGCGCTAGGAACGAAGAAGATCTATCTAAAGTGACGCCTAAATACCTGGTGCTTTCAACGAAACGAATAGTGGAGCCTCCCATTCTGATGGTAGGGTTTCTGGCACGACTGAGCATACCCTTCATCAAGAGTCCCACGGTCTTATGGGGAGCGAAGTTCAGCCTGTTTCTCTTACCCCATTCAAGAATTTCACGCAGACCCTCTTCTGCTTTACACTCCACTTCCTTTCTGCTGTCCCCTGAGACCAAAAGAAACTTATCATCTGCGTAGTCGACCGATATGCATCCTTCAGGCAAGGGTAACCTAGAGGAGTCGTCAAAAAGGATGTTCCACAGGTCAGGCCCGAGGATTGACCCTTGTGGACAGCCCATGTTAACGTCACGTATGATGAAGAAATCACCATACATCACAATAACCTTTCTGTTACGTAAATAATCACTAATAATATTGAACAGTAAAGGCGGGCAATTACGACTTTTCAACTTAGTTCAAATCATCGGCCACCACGCATGATCGAAGGCACCCGAGATGTCCAAAAATATTCCAATTACATACTTCTTGGTACAAACCCTCACCCATTCAAGCGCATACTTAATGGCGTGCTCAGTGGACTTACCGGGGATGAACCCAAATTGGCGGCCGCAGGGTGGAGACAGGGTGAGACGGAGCCTATGTTTGATGATTTTTTCCAGTATTTTACCTAAGATTGGAAGTAAAGTGATGGGTCTGTAGGCTCCGATATCTGTTCTCGGCTTGTTGTTCCCCTTTGGTATAATCCGGAGCACGCCTTTCTTCCATTCTGTAGGGAATACTCCTCTACGCAAGCACGTTTCCAACACTTGATAAAGCTCCTCTTTAGCGTGGATCCAAACATTCTTCGCTATTATGCCGTTCAATCTGTCAAATCCCGGTGCCTTCTTCGGACCCAAACCCTTAATTATGATTTCAACCTCTGCTCGACTTAATGGTGGTACGCCGTCCCCCTGGGCGAGGTCTCTAGGTGGAAGCCGTGACAGGTTTCTTACCTGTTGATGGTGAACACTTTCCCCATTAACTGAGTCTAGAGGAACTAACTTGCCCAGAAGTGTCTCAAGAGTGGAGACTATGTCAACACTCTCTGCGTTCCCTTCGCTATTACCGAGCACAACGCTCGATAAGTATCGTTCTGATCCTTTTCCCGAGTTTTCAAGAGCGCTGTGGATTTCCCACGGGTTGGCGTTACCCACTTCATCTACCCAACTATGCCATGCAGCTCGTTTTGCTGAGAGGACGGCCGAACGATAGGCGCCACGGGAAGCCCTAAAACGGGCCTGAAGTGCAGCCGCTTCTTCAGGCGAGCATATACTCCGCCTAACCACTACCAGGCCCCTATAGGCTCTTTTGTAGGCCCCTTTCAGCAAAGTCAGCTCTTGTGTCCACCACGGCGTCCTAATTAACTTCTTTGGGTTTGATCTGCCCAAAGAAGTTTCAGCGGCTGATACCACCGCCGCGTTGAAGAAATTCCCCAAGTTGTCCGGTTCCCTAGCGGCTACGTCATGAAAACCCCTTAAAGATTGACGCAGCGCATCCCCAAAGCTATCCCAATTCGCCCTAGTGGTTCTGAAGTTCCAAGATGATTGTGGAGCTTCTGTCTTTGTAATTCCCACTGAAAAAGTTATCAATCTATGATCAGAAACTATCGCACACTCATGAACCGTCCACTTTGATATTTTTGACGCAACAGATCCAGAGCAAAGAGTGAGATCAATGTTGCTTTCGCCACCGGTTCCTGAAAATGTTGAAAACGTACCTGGTTCATTGAGGATGAACAGACCTTGCGCTGAGATAAGATCTTCGACGGCATAGGATCTTTCCGTTCGATTTCCGTTAAAGTCAAACCAGAGAGGCGAGCGCGCATTGAAGTCACCTCCAATAATTATGTTTCGGCCTTTTAATTTATGCAAGGCACGCGTGAGGCTCAAAATATCAAAATCAAAAGACCAGCAGCTGAGGATCGCTAGAAACGTATCGGAAGTTTTCAGATCCGTATCTCAGCTGTTGTTGGAGCGAGAGACGATGCGTGCGGATTTAGCTACAGTTACAGCACAACTTAGAATGGCAGAAATAAAAATACGCCACGAGAAGAGGGAAAAAAGGCACCTTGAGCAAAAAATCATACAATTAGAGTCTGATCTCGGGCCTGTAATGCGGAGAGTGGCAGTGGCAACGGAGGCTACCCTCTCTTTTGCTGACATCGCCCGTAAACAGCCATATGATGCTCACCAACCCCCACCAATCACTCAACAAGGACATCGCGTCGGACCACCAAGACCTGCCGTTTGCATCTTTCCAACGGATGCGGACGCCACAAAGGACAGTGACGGTACGAAAAAAATGATTGAAGATACAATTCGGCCATCTGAACTAGGCGTTCGGGTCACGGGAATAAAAAAAATAAGAAATAAAGGCATCCTGATCAATACGGCAACCACGGGCGAACAACAAAAGCTATTAAATGCACCTTGCTTCGACAACTCGAGCAAACTGAAGGCCCGACTACCGTCAAAGCGTCTACCGAGACTGATATTCTTTAATGTTCCCCGGGACCTGACCGACGAAGATTTTTTAAGGATGGCTCTCACTGGTATTCCCAACGTTGAAGACATTGAAGAAACTATTGCAGGCTGTAAACTAAGTCACCTGGCTGGTGCTCGCATAGGTAACGCTTGTCACCGTATCTACGCAGTACCCGCTACCGTACGTAAATTTCTAGTCGAGCAAGAGAAAGTATTTATAAGCTGGACTATTTGCCGCGTCCGAGATTTTATTGGCCTTACTGTCTGCACCAAATGCTACATGATTGGTCACTCATACAAGTATTGCAGAGATACCAAACCCACATGTGGACATTGTGCTCAACAGAATCATACTGGTGAGTCCTGCCCAAATTCCACCATCAAACCAGTTTGCGCGACATGCACCAGATTTGGTAAGCCTGCTGATCACTCAACTGGAGATAGGGACAACTGCCCGGCCTACATCGCTGCACTCAAGAACGACCTTGCAACTATAGATTATGGAGTGTAACATACATGAGCATAAGTGCCTCACCATCGAGAATTATAATCCCGTGACGAACTGTCTACGAATAATGTATATGAACGCGAGAAGCATCCGTAATAAGTTTGATGAGATCGAAGAAAAAGTAAGAAGTTCGCGGTACATTGTACACGTGCTCGTCATTACGGAAACGTGGCTTAAGATTGGAGAGGAAAAGTTTTACTCCCTGAATGGTTACAAAAGTGTTTTTGCTTCTCGCCCCAACGAAGGAGGAGGCGGCGTAGCAATATATGTGATTGATACTATGAAGTGTGCAATTATTGAAAATTTCTCAAATGAAAATTCCTTTTTAGGTATAACGCTTAGTAGCAGTGATAGGAAACCAGTTAACATCTATGCTATCTATCGAAAACCCAACACAAATATGCAGGATTTTCTAATACATCTGGAAAAAATACTGAACGAAAGTAGACAAGATACATTAATATTCGGAGACTTTAACATTGACATATCCATATCCACACACTCTTCATTAAATTTTTGCAACATCTTACAATCTTACAATTTTTCAATACATAACAAAACATTTCCCACGAGAGTCACTGATACAAGCTGCACCTTAATAGATCACATCTTATCAAATAGGCAAAACATTCAGACTACTATATCGAATATTGATGATCCACTTAGTGACCATAATATACTTATTGTTGATTATAAGAACAATTTAAAAAAATGTTTTAATAATAGAACCAAATCCCGGATTACGAGACCTATCATCAACAGTATGTCAGTAAAATCCTATCTTCTTGATAACAATTTCACGATCAACTTAAGCAACTCAGAAGACCCTTTTAAAAGTTTCAATTATCACATAAAAAAGGCAATAGAATCAGGTACAACTACACCAAAAACAGGATTAAGAAGTCGGGTACAACTGAATACTCCGTGGTTTGATTCCAAATTAAATACATTAATCAAAGAACGAAACCAGATTCACAAGCAGTGGAAACAAGACCCTGGTAATCTTACTCTTGTAACACTTAAAAAGAGATTGAGAAATACCATTACTAATTATAGGCGAAATCTAAAACACAAATATCATGCGAACAGCTTTCAACAAAACCAAAATAACCCCACTAAAACCTGGAAAATCATAAACTCTATTCTATCAAACCGAACACATAAACCAACTAACGAAATAGAATCCCTCGTGGTAAATGACTGCGTAATTAAGGATCCGAGCCAAATAGCATCCGCATTTAATGAGTTTTTTCTCTCAATAGGAAAAAAGCTAGCAGCTACCATTCCGTCATTCCCGGATGACTGTAATACCGTATTTGTGGAACCGAAGGCTTGCCAATCCTTGTACATGGCTAGGACAAACAAAGATGAGGTACTGAGGATCATCTCTAAAACTAAGCTGAAAGCAGCACCGGGACTCGATGGAGTAACACCATCAGTTCTTAAGACTTGTAAAGAAGAATTAGCGGGTCACCTTACAGAACTTTTTAATTGGTCACTGTCCTCGGGAAAGTTTCCAAATGAATTAAAGTTAGCGAAGATAATACCTATACACAAAGGAGACTGTAAAACATGTATCTCTAACTACCGTCCTATATCAATTCTATCGGTTTTTTCAAAAGTATTTGAGACCATAATCAAAGATAGACTCCTAAAATACATATCTGCGAATAATATCCTTACACCACAACAATATGGCTTTCGGAAAAATTCTAGTACTCAATGTGCCGCCTTTGATTTTATCTCCAACCTTCAACAGTATATAGACCAGGGTGAATATGTGGCAGCCATATTTATAGATCTCAAAAAAGCCTTTGATACGGTCGATCATGAAATACTCTTAAAGAAATTGGAATATTTGGGAATTGTTGGGAAGCCCCTAAATCTCCTCCGAAGCTACTTAGATGATAGATTTTGTCTTGTTGAAGTCAAAGGTGTCTCGAGTGGCTTAGGTAAAATCACATGTGGAGTGCCACAGGGATCAATTCTTGGGCCTCTGCTTTTCTTGCTATATGTCAATGACATAACTAAATGTGGTATCTCTGGAAACCTCCAACTTTATGCGGATGACACTGTAATCTATTATCACAGTACAAGCCTGAGTGACCTGGAGTCTCAAATGAATGTAGATGTCTCAATTCTAGCTAATTGGCTGCGTATTAATAAATTGAGCCTCAATATAAAAAAAACGCACTACCTAACTTTCGGTAATAAGGATTATGTGCCCATGAATATCACACTTGGAACTGAGAAGCTCCAAAATATAGAAGTCACGAAATATTTAGGGCTATTAATAGACTCTAAACTTTCGTGGAATTCCCATGTTGAGCATGTGAAATCTAAAATATCCCCAATAACCGGCGTACTGTACCGACTCCAAGGTCTTCTCTCTACATCTCTACTAAGGGCCACATACTATGCGATGATTCACTCCCATCTGAGTTATTTAGTTAGTATCTGGGGCACTATTACTAAAAAACAAATATCAGAAATACAAGTGATTCAAAATCGAGCAATAAGGAATATCTACCGTCTACCGTGGGATATACATATCAAAGATATATATTTAAAGACAAACATACTTCCTTTTACGGTTCTACCTAAATACAATATCACTTGTACAATATTACAAATCATACATAGATCCTCACACACTAACATCAAACCAGCATTTAATTCAGACATACACCAGCACAAAACACGGTCCCAAAATCTAATACACCTAGCATCGTCTACCCACACAACAAAATTTGGTATTAACTCATTACAATATATTGCATATAGACAATACAATGCATTACCTAATGAAATAAAGCAATCAGTAACTAACAAAAAAATATTAGTTAAAACGCTTAAAGATTATTTCCTGAAAATGTTTTTAAACCAGTGAATTTTCGCTCGCTTTCATATGTTGGTTTACTATGTTTCATGTGTATAGATGTCTCTCAGTATTTCTAAAATCTCTATTCTTAACAATGTATTTTTCCTTTTTTATTTATTTTTCTTTTCCTTTTCAATATGTTGTATTTTTTTAAAAGTGTAATATCCTTGTAAAATGTATTTTATGTGTCTGTACTTCCCGTAATGAGTTTTATCTCAACTCATTGGGAATAATGTGTTACTTACCATGTTTTTTGTAATACATTATAAATAAATAAATAAATAAAATTGTGACGACAAAAAACATCTAAAATGTTCATAAACAACGAAGCCAAAGGATAAACAAACATCGAAATCGGATTAATTATAACACAAGAATAAGATAGCTGGGACAAATCTAAAATAAACATTGCATTCGGATATCGTGAAGTATATGGCATATTTTATACCGTTGATATTAGAATAACTGTAAACAATTATTGTTTATTCCAGATCTAAAAGGCAGAGAATGTTTAAGTCATAAATAAAAAGACGGACAAAAACCATCGGATCACCGCCGAGGACACAAAATAAAAACAAATCAACATGAAAATAAATAACACTCGAACATAATACAAATAACGTATTGAGATGAAACAACACTGTTTAAACAATTAACTCAGAGTTTAAAATTCGAAAATAAACAAGTGTGACATGACATATTGAATTTCTACCCATAGAGACACGAAACACTTGAAACAGCCGAGGGCAAAAAAACTCACCAGTAGAACGAGTCGATAATCACGGGAACCAAAATGTAAACAGATGGTAGGTTGCGAAGAAAAAACCGAAGAACAGGGGCGCTCAACATTTTGGAAGAATTAAAATAAAATTTAAAATAAAAATAAAAAATAAATACAGAGGTATTCGAGAAACGTAAATTACCTATAGTTATTTCTAATCCCATCGACTAACACGTGGAAGCGAGATTACCCGCTGGGCTTAGAACTAAAGGGAGGCTGTGATGGTTTGAATATTCACGAAAATAAATAAACGATAAATAATAAACGAACGTGCTCAAAAAAAATTTTTTGTTTAGACAACGACGGAAGATTTATTGACAGACAGGCCTGGAGTAAGCACATTCACACGGGACAGGGCGCAGGTACAGTCAGTGAGGTTTTGAACTTGAGTACGTTGACAGCGCCGTGAAATCGATAAAAATGAGAAGTGTTGTTTGAAATTGCAGTGAATTAGTGAATTCAGATGGCGTTAGAAAGCTTTGTTGGTTTTTGAATTAAAGTGAAATATTATTGGAACGGTTTTTGTGTGAAGTGAAAGTGGTTGGACTCAGTGAGAAAACAATTAATAATAATGACAATAATAATAATTGGATAATTTGTAGAGCGCCGTTTTGTAAAAACCCACCTCAGGGGCGCCAGGTGTTGTGCAATCGCGATTGTGTTATAAAGTTGTGTTGATTTAAACGTGATTTCGTATACAGTTCGAACTAGATTGCTTGTCTTAAAAACATGAAGATAAAAAAAATAATGATTGCGTTTTTAAAACAGAGTGAACGTACTTAAAGGCGGGAAGTGTTTAATCGAGCTAGGTTATTGATTTGGCGAGATGGCATTTATCCACGGAGACCGAAAACCAGAGAAACAAATATATCATTAACTGTGGGTTCGAATCCTGACAGATTAGGGAGGTACAATTTTATTTACAGGAATATTTAATTACCCTTTTAAAGTCGTAGGGAGGGGACCAAAATGGAACAAATTACAAGGACTTAAAAGGAGAAAATGATTAATGTAATGGAATGCCGGTAGGGAGGAGACCGAAAATTAAACTGATTTAGCTATATAGTGTGTAACCAGGTAAGCTTCACACTAGGATTTGGAGGTGACTAGCAGGGTGAGTTTTTTTATATTATTTATTAAACAACAAAAGTCCCTTTTAAAGGACGGATACAGCATCCAAGTTTACAACCCCTGTCGTCCAAATAATGTTTCGAAAGGGAATGTGTCAATCAGACTATCTACCAGCTGGAAAAGGGAGACGGGCCGATGACCTTTTCATATATAGGACAAGACGCAGGTACAGTCAGTCAAAGGGGAAGTTTTGCTAGCGTATGACCGCCCAAATAGAAAGCGATCGGATGCAACCAGACAAAACAGAATGAATACTTTTCTTCTGTTATTTGACTTTCTAATTTAATACTTTTCATCTATTGTTTGACTTTCTAAGTTACGAATTGGGATGCACAAAAACAAATCTAAAGTCGAAAGAGGGAGATGGTAATCTCCGAGATAAAACTACCAACCGAACAACTTTTTCAACAGGTCCCTTTCGAGAGGTAGGCAGCCTCTTTAAATTAAATGCAAAAATCAAACCAATTATCCGTTTATAGCTACCTGAGAGGATGGGTATTCAGTAGGAGTTACCCATACCTAATACACGAGGATGCTAGTAACCTCATAAAATAATTACTAGAACCGAATATTAAAATACAGACAGTCCTCATCCTAAATTTGGCATTTCGAGTAGACCTTACATATATCTCACATGATAATTGGCTGAATGGGTAGGCACACAACCTATCGTTAAAAAGCAGGCTAAATGTCGACAAGATCGTCGTGTGTTATCTATGTATTGACCTAGAAAGGGATGTAAATCCCCGACGACGTGGGAGTTACAACGTTTTCTAGAGGTGGCACGTAACTTAGGACCTTGCGTGTCACATTTTCGCGACTAGATTCGTGACAAGGGATGTCATGGTTTTCCCCTTCTACACTCAGTAAAGTAGATTTTCCTGGAGGTGTATGAGATTGGGGCAATTCTGAAATTGGTGATGAGACCTGGTTTTCTTTATTCTGGCGTGACGGTTGCCGATTTGGAACAAGGGGAGACCCGGCCGGTTGTGATATCCAGACACGCAGATATCGATCGCCTTGCTCAAATTATCATCCATCAGTTTTGTTTGGTAGGAGGAGGAGTCAATCTTAGCTTGAAAAAAATTCATTTCCTTTCCTCTCCTTCCCCTCCTAAAATATATACATGGATGGCGCCGACAACTAACACCATAAATTTATCGTATGTATATCACATATATAAAATCTAACACTTTATTATACTCACATTACCCTATGACAGGTAGAATCACGTAGCTAGTTTGAAGAGCAGGCGACTTCAGAAAAATAAGGTTTATGAAATGGCTTTAAAACACAGCGATAATGGATTCAACCCACTCTATCTCAAAAGAACCAAGGGATACCACACATACATAGATAACTAGGTTTCTAAACCGAGAAACAAAAAACCAACACAACGTTCGGTGAAGCCTTTTTATACTGAACCGTCACGTGAAATGAGTACGTTCAAGGTCGTACGTCACGTGGACCAACTAGGATGTACACACTTGAAGGGGTGTGTAATAAAGAGAGGAGCAAAGGCTTGTAGAGACGGCAGGGGAGGAATTTTCCATCCCTGCGAACACATATGCAAAGCCTTATGGAAAAGCTACCTATGGGACTTTAAGGAAAAATTATCGTAGAAAGAAGAGAAGGAAAAGTTTGAAGTAGAAAGGGCAGATCATTACAAAGATCAATAGTTTCGTTGTTTGTGTGGCACGTAGCGCCGTCTTGTTGAAAGTAAACGTTGTCCAGATCAATACCATCCAATTCCGTCCATAAAAAATCATTAATCATATCTCGATAGCGCAATCCATTCACCGTAACTGTTGCTCCAGCCTCATTTTCGAAAAATTAAAGTGAAATTACTCCGCCGGACCATAAACCGCACCAAACAGTCACACGTTGAGGATAGAGAGGCTTTTCAACAATAACTCTTAAATTTTACGAGCCCCAGATATGACAATTTTGCTTGTTGACGAAGCCACCGAGGTGAAAATGGGCCTCATCACTCAAGATGATTTGCATTTGATAAACTCAAGTGAATTTTAATAATTTCAATGCGTTGTTGAAGCGTGTATTGTTCCATTTTTATTAATGGCGTAGTTTTTACTTGTCAAATGTCAAAAAATAACAGCTTCAAAAGTAACATCTACCGAAATAGCGGACTATTAAAAATAACACCTCTTATTGGAAAACCCTATATTTTATCGAATATTTTTATGTTAATTACATGGTACAATTTTAAACGATATAAATATATGTATAATAATGACGATAATATATAAACAATTAATAAATTATTAAAGAATAAGTAATACCAGTGAATTTAAACGAAATAAAAACAGAACAAGACACAGAAAAATAAAAAGATAACGGTCACAACTAGGAATTGAACCCAGGATCTTTTGTCTTATCCGAGACGCTTTCTAGGTTACAAACCAATTTCATTAGAAACAATGTTTCCATTTAAAAAGGTAGATGCCAAAAATATGGGAAAAATTAATTGCAAGATTATATTGTTAAATCTGAATTTTAAATCGACAATCAGATCGACAAATATGATTTTTCATAAATAGGTCCCAATGGTCGAGTGGTTTAAGACGCCTTTCCCGGTAAGAGATCCTGGATTCAATTCCTAGTTGTGACCGTAATTTTTTTTTTGTAATCTTGTTAATGTTTCATGTTTCATTTTGATTTATTATTATGCTTTCAAAAACAGTGTTTCATTTAAATCATCACAATGATAATTCATCACATCTTTAAAAAGTTATATAAATCATGGAAAGTGATGAAACAAAAATTTTATTAACTGGGTTCAGTAGGTTAGGTTAGGTTAAAAAAAAATTCATCGTGTCTAATGACTTTATATCACTTTTTAAAAGTGTGTTCAATTGTCACTGTGTTGAGTTATCATGGAACCCATTTTTAGATACATTAAAAAATAGCGAATAATTTCAAAATTGAATTTATTAAAAATCTATTCAAATTATTGGTAATCCGGTTAAAAAGGGGACTGCAGGCCGTGTCCTGATAAACTGTTAGTAAATTCGTAAAAATATCAGAACACGTGTTCATGCACCTGCGTTTGTCTTCATAATATATAATGACGAAATGCCAATGTATATTAACGTTAATATTTCAATTCGACATTAGTATTTTTAAATTTGTCGATTTCACAGTCCCAATTCCAGTGTGTGTTTTGAGTTGAGATGGCACTGTCCTGTTAAAATATATTTCTAATATCTCCTTAAACTTTAACTTTCTTTCATTCTCGCCTTTATTTTTACATTATTAATTAGTTAAATTCAACGTAGATACGTTATTCTTCGAAGAACAATAGTCACATAATTTCTATGAACTATTTGAAATAATCAGATAAATCAAAACACATTGATTGATGTCAATCAATCAGGAAACGTGTATCGATCTATCCAATAGCTGATCTCCCCGGAATGTAATTATATTATGTACAGCAGCACAGAAGACCGTGTAAAACAAGCCAGATGGACAAAAATCATACATGATATTAACAAATCGATCATTGGAATACGTTAAGATATAGTTGGATATAAAAAACTTTTATCGTCTTACTCATAAAACATCATACGAAGGGATAAGAGCAGGTTAGTGTAAAACGTTACTCACAATCATACTGCATATACCGGCCGTAATACCACAGTATTAATGGCTGACAGATGTTTAAACTACTCGACCCCCAGGATTAGGGACGTATTACTATGATATTAATGCAGAGATCACGGACTTTGTTAAAAATCTTGACGATTTAAAAAATATCGAAAAGCAGTAATACACATTTGCAACACTATCAGAGGAATATCTTAAATCAAAATATCGATTTACCAAAGCAAATACAGAACACATAATCAAATTGGCCAAATTACGAAGCAATTCAAAGCAGACTGGGTCAATGACATCGCAAATGTCATCTGAAGAAACGTGAAGTTAGCAACTAAATGCGAAATGCATAAATGACCGTGATTTTGAGGATTGGAACAAAGTAGTGCCAGTCTAAAAAATCTTACATAAATATTATTGTGATATATACGTTCATGTTCGGGTTACGTGAAAGTTATATCCAAGTTCTGTTATTATATCATTATAGGCCAGGTACATAAAAGAACTGAAATAATAAAAGAACCCGAAAAAAACTTGCACAGAACTTTAAAAATAAATCGTCCTTAATTGTTAAGGGGGTATTTCACTATCTCTGATTATGTTCTGACCAAGCACTAATCCGCGGATTAGTCATTTTTTCGTTTTCACTATATCTGAAGAACGCTAACGCTCGGGTCAAAGTTAGATTTGACTAATCAGTGCTCGAACCAGACGTTAGGCGCTATTCCTCGAATCAAAGATGGCGTCAAAACATTCCGAGTTTAACAGCTGAGAAGTGAGTCGAATTTTGTAGAATGAATTTGAATGCTTTTTTTTTTATAGTGAATACCTCACAAGAGTCCCAACTGCTCCCGTCTGGAGCCAGTGAGACTATGGCATCCCCAATTGGGGGATGTTGTGAGGCTGAAGGTAAGTGGGGAAGGGAAAGAGGAAGGTGGGGAAGTACCTGGCTATTCAGATCTAGTCACTAAACACGGCTAAAGCCATTTGGAGCAACGTTTCAATTCTGAATGGTGGTCTTACACCAGGGCGATACTGGTAGTATCTTCCACTCTGGAACGTGCCGCAAATATACTATATATTATTTTAATTAATTAATTGTGAAATAACAACAATAACATTGCTTACAACTGCTGTCAAACTTTGCTCTTCCAATATTTTTTTTAATAAAATAATATATTGCGATCATTTTAAATAAGTTATAATTTTAAAAAAATTTATTACATTATATAATAATGACAACGCGATCAAACTCTAAGCCTGCCAGCAATCCGGAACTTTTGCAATTACTGGACAACAAGTTTGAAGACTTCAAAATTCATTTCCTAGAGAAAACCTTTAAGGAATTTAAAAACACTATAGTCGAAGTCATAAAAAATGAATTCAAGGAGGAAATTAACGAGCTTAAAAAGAAAGTGTTCCATTTGGAAAAACAAATTGAAAGCAACGACCAATTTAATCGTTCAAATAACGTCATTATAAGTGGGATCCCCGAAACCAAAAACGAAAATGTGTACGACATTCTCTCCAAAATTAGTGCTACCGCTGGTTGCAATATCACCCGACAAGAAGTGGATTTCGCCAGCAGAATTGCTCCCAGAAAAAATCATGATGCAAATAATGGTAAACCAAGGAACATTATCGTCAAATTAACACGCAGGTACCTCAAGGATGAACTTATAGCTGCAATAAGGAAGAGGAAAGGGATGCTCGCTTCTGAATTACAGCTCCCTGGTGCCGGTAAAATATACATCAACGACCATCTAACCCCAAAAAACCAACATCTGCTGAAACAATGTCGCGACATAAAAATAGCCGGTAAAATTCGCTATTGTTGGGTAAGAAACTGCAAAATATTTACTCGTATAAGCGATTCAACCCCCATAATCCTAATTGCTGACCAAGAGGATGTCAACAGGCTATCAACATTGAAGTCAACACAAGATGCACATTCTACCAGATCAACCGGCCCTTTAGGAAATATATAAATCTAACATTATTTAATTGCTGTACAAAGTCACTAAAAAACACGATTCACACGATCTGTCACTACTCTCATGCATTATTACAACCTGCTAAGTACAAAAAACTATTACACATCATTGCAAGTAATTGTGCTATTACGACACAAATGTTATGTTTACAATCAATTAACCTAATCATAAATGAACTTCTTAACCTAGTTCTGTCAATATCTGATACCATAGACAAAATCACTTACCACAAACAAACAAAATATTCTCATGTTCAAAATTGCCCCTTTTCAAAGCATAATTACTTAATAACACATAAATTATTTTCACATCAATTTTACAAAAATACATATTTAGTAATGCTTAATTATATACTTTCAAAATGCATTCTAGCAAAACGGCAATAACATTTTACTATCAAAATGTACGTGGTTTAAAAAGCAAATTAAATGATTTGCACTGCGAAGTGCTCAGTTGCAATTATGATTTAATTTGTCTTACAGAAACATGGTTAGACTCCTCAATCTATGACCATGAAATAGTAGATGATCGATATAATATTTACAGACGAGATAGGGACACATCGAGTTCTTTTAAAAAATCAGGTGGTGGAGTTCTAATAGCCATAAAAAAAGAAATGACATCTATCACAGTCCCAACACACAACTCAAAATTTACAGAAGATTTATGGATTAAATTTAAATTGTATGAAACATCTAGGCAAACCATCAACTTATGTTTGGCGTATTTGCCTCCAGATATTCCAATCGAAAATCTCAGAGATTTTTTCGAAAAGTGTCAAACAACATATAATAATTTATCATCAGAGGATGTAACAATAATAATGGGCGATTTTAATGTACCATCTATTCAATGCCCACTAAATGTCAATGAAATTCACACCAGACCAGTCATATATAATAGCCAAAAATCAATATCCCTACTAGAATTTCAAAATTTGACTGGACTTAATCAGTTCAATCACGTCTCTAATAATATAGATCGAATTTTAGATTTAGTGTTTTCCAACAATCACCTTGAAATTCAAATTGCTTCACATGTGCTATCTAAAGTTGACTCCTATCATCCTCCCATTGAATTCGAGTTTCTAATGTCTAAATACAGACTCCTACCCACCAACCCAGATCACATCAAATATAACTTCAATAAAACGGACTACACTAAATGCAATGAAATGCTATCACTAAATAACTGGAACGATCTTAATACTCTGAATTGTAATGACTCCCTACTACATTTTTATAACCTATTATGGCTATCAATTGAAAAACATACTCCGCGCTTAAGAAACAGCAACAAAAGGTTTCCAATTTGGTTCAGCAGTGCTTTGATCCACCAACTCAGAGAAAAAGAAAAGTTTAGAAAAAAGTGGAAAAAATACAAAAATCAATGTGACTATGACAGTTTTTCCATCTTGAGGGCTAGAGTAAAATTATCCATACGTTCCTGCCTTAAAGCCTATGTAGATTCCATAGAAAATTCTCTCCCTAACAGTATCAAAAATCTGTCAACCCTCATTAAATCAAAAAGAGTTTCTAATTCTCTCCCAAAAATCATGCATCTCCACGACAAATCAGCAACAAATGGCAAAGAAACATGCGAACTCTTTTCTACTTACTTCTCTTCTGTATTTAGCTCACCATCTAATTCTAAAAGTGACTCTAAACATTCTTTCCCACTCTATAATTATCCACTATCTCATATCAAAATAACCCTAGACGAGGTCAAGGTGAAGTTGAACACTCTCGATATCAATAAAGGTTCCGGTCCAGATGGTATTCCTCCACTATTCATTCGAAATTGTGCAGATCAACTTGCAGCACCTTTACACAAATTATTTGTCAAAAGTCTGAACGAAGGGGTATTTCCAGATCTGTGGAAAGTTGCCCACGTCATTCCGATCCATAAGTCTGGCAGTAAAAACGATGTAAAGAACTACCGTCCTATCAGCCTTTTATCTTGTTTTGGCAAAATATTTGAGTCCATTGTATATAAAGAAATATTTAATCATGTAACACACATACTTAGCCCTTTTCAACATGGCTTTGTAGCTAAACGATCCACAAACACTAATTTAATCGAGTATATGGAATTTCTGTGTAAATCAATGAATAAAAAAACACAAGTAGATGCCGTATACACCGATTTCAGTAAGGCTTTCGACAAAGTTAGTCACCCTATCTTAATGAATAAACTGGATAAAATCGGCATACACGGAAATCTGCTTCGTTGGTTAGAATCATATTTATCAAATAGAAGTCAATTGGTTACTGTTAACGGTTTTAACTCTTCCCCAATTTTAGTCACGTCGGGCGTTCCACAAGGATCACACCTTGGACCCTTGCTTTTCTTAATCTTCATCAACGACCTTACATGTAAACTCCACTGTAATTTTTCTCTATACGCTGACGACCTCAAGATATATAAAGCAATTAAATCTATGGAAGATTGTGAACTCTTACAACAAGACCTTAACACATTATCTGCCTGGTGTATTGACAATGAAATGGAATTGAATATAGCTAAGTGCAAAGTTATAAATTTCACCAAGAACACCAACAAAACTCTATACTCATATAGCATATGTGGTCACAATCTGGAAACAGTTGAATCGATCAAAGATTTAGGAATTATATTCGACAACAAACTAACGTTCAACCAACACATAGAATACATTGTAAATAAATCAAATAAAGTACTAGGTTTTATTGTAAGATCAACTAAACTGTTCAAGAACTCTAATAGCCTAATAATTCTATTCAATTCGTTAATCCGCAGTGTTCTTGAGTACGGGTCAACAGTCTGGAATCCACATTACATTACACAAGTATCCAGACTTGAATCTGTCCAAAGAAAATTTACACGGATTTTGTCTTATCGATCAGGTGTCTACCATCTTCTAAATGGGTATGAACAAAGACTTACATATTTCAAATTAGAGAGTTTAGTTAAAAGACGAAATATAAATGACCTCTTAATGCTTTACAAAATTGTGAATAATCGTGTTAATAGTAACTTAGTCAATCAAATCAATTTTTACGCCAGGCCCAAATATACTAGAAATATGAACATATTTTGGACCGAAATTTTTGCCAATAACACTGGATATTTTAATCCTATGTCTAGAATGTCTCGATCATACAATGATCTTGCTAAAATACACACTGTCATAGATATTTTTGCAAATAATATAACGTGTTTCAAGAAATATCTCCACGATTTCTGTACTTAAAAAAAAAGAAAAATAAATAAATAAAAAAAATGTTTAGTGGTTTAGAATTTTTTTTAATATGTACTCTTTAGATTTTTCTACTTATTATGTGCTTAAATCTTTGTAATTAAGTTTTAAGTTTTGTATTTAAATACTGTCATTATTTTACATGTTTGCTTATGTGAATGTGCAAATGTGATTGCTGCAGACACATTAGTCTAGGGATATTTATAATTGTACTTTTTTATTTTGTAATCCATTATTAATGTTTTTATAAATATCCTGTTTGTGTCTCGAATAAATAAATAAATAAATAAATAAATAAACACAAATTAATCAAATAAAATTTATTTGCGCACGCCGGGTTCGAACCCGCGACCTTCGGAATGGCAGTCCAATGCGTTACCACTGGACTATGCCGGCCGTCAACTTGTATGATCCATCCTGAATTATTTGATTGTGTTCAAAATAAGAAACAATGTATTAATTCGACACGAATCTATCTAAAATGACCTGATAATCGACATAACATAACCAAAAAAATGCACACTTCGCGGTGTGCGGACTGTGACGCATGACAGCCGTGGCAGTAGATGGAGAACTGCAAACATTTTGCGATGTTGCCAGACTATTTCGAGTGTTATCTATCCGGAAGCTCGAAACAATGGTGAAACGGTCATCGTTGAATAACGAAGTTATTCTGATCTTTAAAGCCAACTAACGGATAGTTAGTCAGATATTTAGCCCGACATAGTGAAATACCCCCTAAGTATAATTCATGTACCGGGACCTGCACTAGAAAGCACCACGGAACAACTATTTCATTTTTTCAGAGACGAGTTTTGTAAATGTTATTTTATTTTTTTAATATTTCAAATGTTCTTATTGCCAAACTTTTATGTTAAGGCGATGCACTACGTCGTGTAGTATTTTAAATTGAGCCGCTATCAATAACAACCCTTACGTAGATGGCGATAAGGTTTAAATTCCCGCTTAACACCATCCGCCTGTTTTGATTTATGTAAAGAAAAACATGGCCAAAAAGTGCCTTTTATTTCATTTTGTGGATGTTCAGGCATAAATATTTATTTTTTTCCGATCATTTTATAAATAACTTAATTTGCCACATTATACAATAAAATCATAACCGAAAATGGGTTCGTGAATAGGAGATTTTGAACTTTAAAGCAGTTTTCATAGGCCTTTACATTATTTTTTTCTGAGCTTATAAAAAGACTTATCTAAAAAATACTCGATTATTTCAAAGGCCAAGATGTATTCTACTCACAGTATTTAATTAAAGCATCTGAAACATTTCTAGGCGACCAAATTTTCAAACCAAAAACACCTGATTTAAAATTACTACGTAGTGTATCGCCTTAATAAAAAGCAATGGGGGGAATAATGCTCCGATGTCGTAATACTGATAATATCTATGGATCTTTTCATCGATGTACACTACACAATAAAGGTATCTCCTGATATTTGACATGATATGTAACATAATATGTATTATTACGTATATACAATATACACTCGCATATCATGACATATCCCCGTGAGGTTAAACAGATAGCATAGACTGGCACACATCAGTTTCACGATGCCAACACCAAATTTCCATTGTTATAATGACAATACAGATTGAGGCAGAATTAATGACCCGGTTTTGAGGATGTATAAAAAAATAATATACTTAAAACTATTTTTACTGTGCTCTGTTACACAGACTCATTAACAACTTATTTTACAAGCAATAATTATTAGCCTGAAACACTCATCCACATTGAAAAATCTCCTGATAAAAGATACATGACGCCAACGGGACTTGAACCCGTGTCCTTTCGATTTCCAGTCGACAGCTCTGACCACTGAGCTATGGCGGCTTATCTCTTATCCGCGAAATAATTCAATACATACTAGTGTTTTTCCCGTTGTCCCGTTGGCGTCATGTATCTTTTATCAGGAGATTTTTTCAATGTGGATGAGTGTTTCAGGCTAATAATTATTGCTTGTAAAATAATTGTCACCCTTTGTGCTATGCATAAAAAAAAATCTTGTCTTAAACATTAGTTTACCAAAAAAATAATAATTAACAACTTAATTGATAGTGTAAATTTAATGTGCCGACTAGGAATACAATACAAAATATAACATTCTTCTGCAATACATACACGACCAACTATCAGACACACTCACTGACCAATAGGATGCATGATCTGGGCAACAAGTATGGGGGTGCTATTGATTTATTTATTGACTCCATTTATAGAATTAAGCATAATCTATACCAACACTTTGTCGAATCCTACAAATTAGAGTAGCGTTGGTAAATTAGTTTTAATGTTTTGTCTTATATGTAGTGTTGTTGTAATTTATTTTTTAGTTTATGTTACTCTTACGTTTTACTAATATTGCTTCATATTTTGTTTTTTTTTTGTTTTTTTAATTATTTCTTAATATTTTCTCATTATACTTGTAATCACAATTTTACAATTGTGTCTTTTGTACATACTTTACAATGGATTTCATCTATTTACTGTCAGTATCTCCTGTATAATACAGATATTCTCCTATGTACACTGCATCATGTATCACTTCGCCTTTTTAGGCGTATATATAAAAAATGAATAAATAAATAATGACATTAGTTTTGAATACCATTTCGACAAGATGACGGCCTTCAGCAGAAATACATTGATATAGTCTATTTCTGTAGTTTTGGGCTGCTCGGGAGAGGAGGGGATGTAAGACGAAGGTTGGGAAGATATTTTCTCCATAAATAGTAAAGTAATAACACAGATCACTGTAGAAATGTATTATAAGTTTGTACAGCGCCCTTGAGGTGTTTTTGCACAAAAACGGCGCTATACAAGTCATCCAAGTATTATTATTACCTGTCTATTCAGATATGACCACTAAGCGCGGTCAAGCCATTTCAAGCAAGACCAACCTATTTTGAATGGTTGTCTTGCATGAGATTAAGTTAATATTCAAGTTTTGTGAAAGTTCTATTCAAGTGCTGTTATTATCCGAGTATTGTGAAACACGACGAAAAATGATAATTGCAATTTTTTTAAGAAACTCTTTATAAATTATTGGTAATCCGGTTAAAAACAGGATTGCAGGCTGTTTCTTGATAAACTATTAGTAAATTCCTAATATATCGTAAATTCCTAATAATTCCTAATTCCTAATATAACACGTTTATATTTGTCTTGATTGGTTCCATGAAATGTCAACACAGTGAAAATTCAACACACTTTTAAAAAGTGATAAAAAGTTATTGGAAACAGTGAAAAAAAATTTTTTTAACCTAACCTAACTTAACCTGATCTACTTAACCCAGTTAATAAAGTTTTTGTTTCATCACTTTCCATGACTTTATATAACTTTTTAAAGATGTGATGAATTATCATTGTGATGATTTATCCGGTCACCGTCTTGATAATACATAATGACGAAATGCGAAAATATTACTTTTTTTTTAACACATGTTTCCGACATCATGATAATTAATACATTGAGGTTTTACTAAAATTTTATTAGGAAACCTGTCAATTCATTTGTTAAGGGCCTACAATTCCATTTTTAACCGGATTACGATTAATTTGAAGAGATTCTTCATAAATTAGCGATACTAATTTTTCTCCGTGCAAAGTGCAATAATAACAGTGCTTGAATAGAACTTGAATTTTAATAACTTTGAAATTGGATGATTTTTTTTTAATTCTGTGAAAAAAACTGTACTTAGAGTCACTTAGTTCCTAAAAATACAGAAACTTATTAATAATAATATAAATCAATCAAAGTATTGAAAAGCGTGTTTTCCCAAAGTAAAAAACACGTGCTTTATGGACAGATTTTCCAATACATTCATTACGAGTATATACGCGGACAAAAATAAGTTTTGCTAATCTATTAGATTGGTTACTCGATAGCAGAATGACAACTGAACACACCTTTTAAAAGTGATATAGCCATTAAAAGTGATGAAAAAGAACTAAACTACAAACCTAACTAATCATCACGCTGTTGTACCGAAGGGGTAGGCAGAGAGGCTGGACCACCAAACAACACGGTCTTAGCACACGCTCCTTGCCTCATACATATTATTCTATTATTCTGACTCTTGACATGGCCCGATTTAAGTATCTGATTCACTTGATCGTGCCACGTCTTCTTCGGGCGTCCCCGACTTCTGCTACCATTCACATTTGCCTCATATTACACTCACACTGCCCAAACTACAAACCTAACTTAAGTAACATCACTTTTCATGATTTTATATCACTTTTTAAATGTGTGTTGATTTGTCATTTAATTTATCCGTATACGCTTCAAAATATTGGGAATTCAGTTAAAAACGGATTGCAGGCCTTAAAGAATCATTTAACAGGTTTCCTGATAAGCTTTTATTAAATAAAGAGAGTACCTACCATATTATTGTAGCAATTCTATATCAACGTCCCAATATCACACTCCTATGCGACGGATTCAACAGCTAGGAAACAAATACTCAGATGTTGTTGATATATTTATTACATCAATTTCAATATATAAGCATACCCTATTGAAGTTTTTTTCATCAAGTAGTGGAATAATTTAATAATTTAATTTGACTAACACATAATAATTTTGTGAACTGAAACAGAAAAAAATATTTTGCATTATTTATGTTTTGTGCCTACATACTGTGTAGATCAAGTTCAGTGATATTTTGACATTATTTTTTTGCAATTGTTTTAAATAGTCGTTTCCTGCACTATTTTGGTGTATAATTTCGTAAATATTTTTATATAGGGTGTATCGGCACGTACCCGACAAACTTTAACCAGCTATTCCTTAGCATATTTGGAGCAAAAAATCTTATGTGCACTTTGCTGTCCGGTAACGTTTTTTTTAATAAAAAATTTATTATTCATATTTTCACCACTTGTCACCACTGTTTTATCCTTTGTCAAAGTTTGAAAACCCATCTGGCAATATTTTATTCGAATTCCGTTGAATAATGTACGTGTGTACCTATATTGGCACGCTTTTACAATCACAACGAAATGGCACGGCACCATTCGTCTCATTTTTAACTATTATTATTTAGTGTGTGCGAAAGAGCGAAGACGCTCTTCGACATACTTGCTTATAACAGCTGTTGAACACGAAAAGCAATGCCAATGACAGAGATGTAGTGTGGAAATTTTTATTTTTTTTTGTTTTTAATTGAAAAAAAATGCTACCGGACAGCAAAGTGCCCATAACATTTTTTACTCCAAATGTGCTAAGGAATAGCTGGTTAAAGTTTGTCGGGTACGTGCCGACACACCCTATATGCATGTAAAAGCCAATAGGCGTGAAATAAATAAACTACGAATTATTATTATCAGGACGTCGGAACACGTATTCATGAAAATAAAATGCACAAGCGTTTTTAACCGGATAACCAACAATTTGAAGAGATTTCTAATAAATTCCTTGAAAATTCACTTTCAGAACTAATTTCTTCACTAATATAGTAAATAAATTTATTTATCATCTCTGTAAATGTGTAATTATGAGTTTGTTCAAAATACATATTTTTGCAGAAAAATATGAATTAACTCACTTACTAACCATCATCACGCTTCTCCGGAGGGTAGGCAGAGTGAATAAGCCGCCACACAACTCTTGGGACACATTCATACATACTCCGTGGTCGAGGTGTAAGGATCTGAACTAGCAATCCGGAGATTTCGGGTTCATATCCCGGCGAGTGGAAATAAAATCCTTTTCAAAAATTATTCAAATAAAATAATGTAAGGTATATTCAACATTCCAGAGTGGACGATACTCTCAGTATCGCCCTGGTGTAAGACCGCCTTTCAGGATTGAGACGCTGCTTGAAATGGTTTTTACCCGCGTTTGGTGACCAGATCTGAATAGCCAGGTAGTTCCTAACCTTCATCTTTCTAATCTCCTTCCCCTCCCCACTATCTTCAGCCTTAACGCCAATTGGGGATGCCATAGTCTCACTGGCTCCAGATGCTGGGACTCTTGTGTTGTATTCACATAAAGAAACTATTCGATTATTCTGACTCTTGATTAGACCCCACTCAAGTATCACTTTATTCACTTGATCGTGTCAAGACTCCGGTCGGGCGTCCCTCACTTCTTCTGTCATTCATTACTACTTTTTATTAGCCACAACACTATTCAATTTCTATGCATTCACACGGTTTTACCCACACACGTCTCAGAAAACCCATTTTTACCAGGCATCTCTTAAATTATCAAATACTTATATTAAAAAGATTATATAAACCAAAAACCATAAATGTCCAAATCAAAATGTCACATTTTATAAAAAAGACACACGTGGGAAACATCTGACGCTTTTGACATACATTTCATCATATTTTTATGACGTTTATACAATATCGACAAAAATGACGACGAACGCTAAAAAGACACCACAAAATGTAAAAAAACACATAATTTACAATCAATTCTTACATAATATATCACATACACAATATATATATTTATAAAACATCTATTTTTAGATTGTGCATCCTACACCAGTTTTAAAATAACCTTAAAAGTTGCACAACATTTCATTATGAAAAATTACAAACATCATAATTTTCAGCGCTGAAAACGTTTAAATTAACCAGTTTTATGTTGGGAATTCGACTTACCACATTTCCGATGGGAATTAATTGAGCACTTCGGCACAAATTACACAAATGTCGAAGACACAACATATATGACAGTTTGCGCTAAACGATACTGAAAATTGAAGGTTAGACGTCTCTAGGGGATGTTGGCGCATGCGCAGTTGACAGGGGTAGATTTATTTTCAGCTGTTAGAAGGTACTTGAATGTTGCCATACGAATAAATACATTTTTCGTGGAATTTTCTATACTATCAATTGTGGGTAGGTACCGTAAACAATATTCCGTATAATTTTATTTCTTAGAATCAGGATTTTATTTCGTGGAACACATATTTTTATGAATGAAAAATTGGTGTTTACCGAAAAATAAGAAGGACGGGTTGATTCTCAGAATTTTAACAATTCGGTAACTAATTAACTAACTGACTGACATTACTGCCGGGAATAATTGCACCCCCCCTTCGGTGAACGTCGTAAAGGCACTGCAGAACTGCGGAAGTTAAGAGGAAGCTACAAGCTAAATATGTATATATTCTCGGCAAACCTTATATAAAATCGCTTAGCAAACGGAGTCTAGAAACGTTCGATTTCAAGCGAAAAATCGGTTTTTACTTAATTTGTAAATAATTTTATAAGAAAGCAAAAAAGTCAATCAAGTGAAACTGTCACAGATAATCTTAGCAATAAAACTGTATTTTTTAAAAGTCGTTTCTTTTACGCGTTCATACATTTCTATTTATTTATTTCATTTTTATTTTTTTATAATATAATATTGATTACATTTTATGATTTTGACTGTCCAACTAGGAAGGATTCCCGTTTCAGGACAGTCAAATTTACAAGTTTCAAGCTATCCTAGACGAATACAGGATTTAAGACTAGCTAAAATAAGTATGTTAAAACGAAGATACATAAAAAGATACATAAAAAAGTTACACAAAAAAGATACATAGAGGCGTTCGTGATTTCAAATTACATTTTTTAGTATCATTTCGGAATCAGTATTGAAAAAAATATATTTTTTAGTAGTTTACATTTATATTTATTATTAAGTAATTTATTTTATTATTTGTATTCTACTCAAGCGAAACGATAGGAAAACCTTCAATTTATCTAAAGCATATTTTTGGTATTCATAATGTACACTAATTCGTTATAAAGATTAATCAAAATAGTGATTTGGCATTAAGCTTCGCCTTAATTAACTGACCATCACGCCCTTTCTCCGCAGGGGTAGTCAGAGAGGACGGACCGCCAAACAACTCGGTCTTGATATACACTCCTTGCCTCATTCACATTCGTACATCGTATCATACATAACTTTCTGTCAGTCTGTCTCTTTACAAAAATACATACCCAAAGTATTTGCTTCACCAAACTTGATCATGCGCCCCCGACTTCAAATTTGCGTCATATATTCTCTTTATACTATTTTTTGCCCAAACCATCAAAGCGTCCCTTTATTGATCTTACTTATTACGCTTACATCAGCCTTGCATTATTTGCGAACCTCCGTATTTCTCACACGATCGTATACATGATTTTACACACATGCATCTCAGTGATCTCATTTTTACAGCATTCAGTTTACTTTCAGTACCAATTTTAACTGAAAACCGTACGCAACTTAAATATATTTTTCCGTGCCCAGAATTAAATACTTTAGCTGCACAAAATTATTATACTTACTGATTAAGAACTTAGAACATAATGACAAAATCCAAACATTGAACTCTGTCAAAAAGCTTATCAAAAAAATTGTTTCAATTTAAATTGATCTTCAAATTTTTATTCATTTTCCAGAACTAACTATTTTTTATTTTTTATTTATTTATTTCTATACATACATTACAGTGTCTACCAAATATTTACATTTGCATATAATACATAAATTTAGAACTGTTGTTAATATGGTGTTTTATGCTGGGTGTGAGGTAGGTTTGAGTAGGTGACACTGTGGTGGGTAATGTTATATGTTTCGTGAACACCTCACTGGGAGAACCTGTGCTGAGGTGTTTACGTGGTTATGATTAAATGGTACATGTATTTATGTGTATTGGTTAAATTTTCTTATATAAGTGTAAGTTGGGATTTTAAATTATTTTTTTTAATGGTTATTGTATATTGTTATTTAAAGAAAATGGAAAAAATATTTATTTTTATGCACATATATACATACACCCATGTATACATACATAAATACACATATATATTCATGCATACACACATATAAGTAAACACATGCATACATACATACATACACATTCATCCACAATATATACATAGCCAAACCATTCAATCAAAAGTAAATACTTCAAACATTGAAGCGTCCTACAGGACACAAAAACACAAAAATGGACCTATTGTTTTTAAACTGACCTCGAATCGCGATCGAGAACAATTACTATCGGATATAAAAGCCTTCCACAAACAAGCATCCAGTCCCGAGGAGAAGCTCAACACTCTGAACTTAGGGATTGCCGGACCAAGCTCACCAGTCTACGTTGCGGAACACCTGACATTTCGTGCTAACCACTTGTGGTACCTGGCCCGCAAAGCTACAAAGGAAATTTTTTTTAAGTATTCGTGGATCAAATCAGGGCAGATCTACGTACGTAGAGATATCGGAACACCTGCAATTCTTGTTTCTAATGCGGAGACACTGGCACTACTCTCACCAAATTCATCACAATTATAGTTCTAAAATTATCATGTGTAAAACTTTTATTGTATCGTATTATTATTTTTTTATTGTACTTGTTTTGAGGTATCACATATATTGTACTAGTGTCAGAATCAAGAATCCGGTAAAAGATACTATTCCTATTTCTATTGCTTTGAAACATCAACATTATTTTCTAACATTGCCAACAGTAAAAACTCTACATACAACTTGTTTTCTAAATTGCTCGCCAAGTTTTGTTCAGCTTCTAGTCTTCATCCAAAGTTCAGCTACCAACACCCTACACCAATTTAAAAAATGGAAGATAGTATAAATAATATTTTAGACAATTTGTCGCAGATTCCATGTATCGAAACAAGTAGTTCTGTAGAAGTTCAAAAAACCCTAAATAAATCCAACCTAAAAATATTTTCCATGAATATCAGTAGCATGAACAAAAATTTCAATGAACTAATGATACTACTTACAGAACTTGACTCAGACTTTGACTTGATTATTCTGAGCGAATGCTGGATCAGAGATAACTATATTCCTAAAAACATAAAAAACTATAATCAATACAGTACTCAGAATAACCAATTACAAAATGATGGCGTTATTATATACATAAAAAATCGTATACAATACTCTATAAAGGAAATCACAATAACTTACTCAAATTGTCTTAAACTTGAAATAGAAAATAGCGTTACTGTTCTAACTATATACCGATCACCGAGCACTTCCAATATAACACCATTTTTAAACTCGCTTAATCAGTTTCTGGCATGTATTAGAGATCATGAAAATGTTCTAATTATTGGTGACCTAAATATTAATATTATAAATACAATGCATCCCCAAGCAAACGACTACATAAATTTATTAACTCTTCAAGGATTTATCCCAGCTATTACAGCCCCTACTCGTGTCTCAGAGTTATCCGCCAGTTGCATAGACCACGTCTTTGTCAAATGTAAGCTAAATATCAAATCTCTCATATATCAGTGCACTGTGACAGATCACTACGCTACTATCACCTCCATTTCTCATAAAATTCAAAAATTACCAGCATCCACTATACAACTAAAGAAAATTTCTTATGACACTCTCTTCAAACTGGTTTCCAATGAAAACTGGTCAAATTTCTACAAAATTAGCGATCCAAACTTAGCGTGTGAATCTCTCATCAACATCCTACATAAGCATCTGAAAAATGCCACATCCCACACACACAACAATCAAAGTAGTCGTACAATTAAACTAAAACCTTGGATAACTACTGGTATTTTACACTGTATCCGCAAACGTGATAAACTTCATAAATATTGTAAAAATAACCCCACTGATTACGAATCTCTCTTATTTTATAAAAGATACAGAAATGCCTGTAAAAAAATAACCTGTACGGCCAGAGAAGATTATTATAGGAAACAGATAGAGGAAGCTGCGAATGATAATAAAAAAATCTGGAACATTGTCAAAGAAATATGCTACACCGACAAAATTACCACACCCATAAATAAAATAACCATCACAAATAAAACACTAAATGCAACCGAAAATTCAGAAACAATCGCAAATCACTTCAACCAATTCTTCTCTACAATCGGATCGGATCTAGCAAACAATATTTTAAAAAGAAATAGCAAGTCTGAAAATAATCTTGCAAATACTATCTTTCTCGATAATCTGAGTTATGACCCTTTCAATCTCACACTAACAACAGAACAAGAAATCACTGAAATCATCAATTCACTCAAAAATACACACTCCACGGGAGTTGACAATATATCCACTAAACTAATTAAACACCTTAAACCAATCATTGCTAAGCCCCTTGTATACATCACAAATCTAAGTTTTCGAACTGGCCTTTTCCCAAACACTCTAAAACATTCAACAATTATTCCTATCTTTAAATCAGGGGACAGATCAATCGTCAATAACTATAGACCAATATCTGTACTGAGTCCAATCTCTAAAATAATCGAAAAAACAGTAAAACAAAGGCTCTACAAGTTTCTCGAAGAAAATAAAATCCTGTCGAAAAACCAATACGGCTTCCGCAAAGGTCTTAGTGCATCAGATGCAATTGCAGCTTTTACTAAATTAATTTCTGATAACCTCGATAAAAGTCGCAAGCCCCTCGCTGTATTCTTGGATCTGGCTAAAGCCTTTGACACTGTATCTCACCGCATACTTTTGAAAAAACTCTCACAGATAGGAATAAAAGGTGTTCCTCTTAAATGGTTTGAGAGCTATCTAACAAATAGGTCCCAGTCAACTATTATTAACTCCGCTAAAGAGTATAGAAGTACAAGTTTGCCAATCACATATGGCGTGCCCCAAGGCAGTGTGTTGGGCCCACTTCTGTTTCTAATATACATTAACTCGTTATGCAATTTGGATACTGGTGGCACTATTATATCTTTTGCCGATGATACGGTTATCATATTTGCAGATGAAAATTTGAATTCAACATTTGAAAAAGCAAATCATGGTATAAATGAAATAAAACACTGGTTAGATTCCAACCTCCTCACTCTAAATATTGAGAAAACTAAATACTTACTTTTTTCCATACGCAAACCTAATCTCCCTCAAAACTATCATAAACTTACCATACATTCATGTTCACAGAACTTCAACATGGCTACATCACCTCACAAAAATTGTTCATGCGATAACCTTATAATATCAAACGAAATTAAGTACTTGGGGGTCATTATAGACAATCAACTGCGATGGGAGGCCCATATAAATTCTACAACAAAAAGGCTTCGCAAATTATGCTACATTTTCTACTCTCTCAGATCTATCCTTAATCTACAAACACTAAGATGTGTATACTTTGCACTTTTTCAATCAATTACTACATATGGTATAGTGGGATGGGGAGGTTGTGCAAAAACGATTCTTCATCCCATGGTTTTAATTCAAAAACTGTTACTAAGGATAATATTCAAATGTAAGCCAACAAACCCATCAGAACCACTTTTTAGAAAACTCAGAATATTAGATATTCGCCAATTATATGTTAAGACCATTCTCATATACATACGGAAAAATGACTTGGTGAATAAAACACAACAAAAAATTAACACCCGTTACTCGTCACACCTAAAATGTAAAATTCCCCAAACGAAAACAGCTTTCGCCCAGCGGCAGTTTTCTTATATTGCTCCCAAAATATTCAACTCGCTGAGTATTGATATCAGAAAATCAAAAACTCACAATTTGTATGTCATAAGTGTTCAAAATTGGTTATTTATAAAGGGAAGGAACTTTTTCAAGGAATGCCTGCCATCATTAAATTAAATTAAGCTCATTTTCTTTATTAGTCATTTTTGTTTTTCATTCAATTCTGTAAAGAAAAAAGTTTAATAATTAATTAATTAATCTTTATTTTCATTATTTCAACAAGTTCATTCTCATAATTTCTACTTTATTTTCATTATTTTAACAAGTAAAGTAACCTATTTATTTGCTGATTGTGTTCATTTTATCTCATTAATATCAACAGTTTAAAATACGGTTGATGTACACTTGAGCAATCTACTGAACTGGGAACCAGTAAAAGTGTCACCTATTATACACATACATTGCATGTAAGAAAAAAAATACTTAGATTAACAAGTTATCAAATATTACATTTATATAATTATATAAACCTATGTATATAAATTTCGACTACCATAATACGGGCGTGTGTCTAGTGTGGTAGTCGAAAAGCATGTAAAAACTGTACACATTAATATTTCATGAATAAAGAAAAAAAAAAAAAAAAAAAAAAAAAAGTAATTTTAGATGCGTTTTAACTACTTGCATGTTTAACACACTAGCTGTACTCCGTCACGCATTGCTGTGGCTCATTCTGTCTGTGCGGATAGAGAAACAATAGCGCGTGTTGCTTTTACGTCCAAAAGATGGCGCTTTTTTTCAGAAAAAGCACGTTTGCCCAACAGATGGCGCTATTTAAAAAAAACGGTGGCCGGATAAATCATCAAAATGATAATTCATCACATCTTTAAAAAGTTATATAAAGTCATGGAAAGTGATAAAACAAAAAATTATTAACTGGGTTATGTAGGTTAGGTTAGGTTTAATTTTTTTTCATCGTTTTTAATGACTTTATATCACTTTTTAAATGTGTGTTGAATTGTCACTGTGTTGAGTTATCATGGAACCGATTACAAAAACATCGCCTTTTCTTTACTTTCGTAAGTATAATATGCATGTATTATATATAAATATATAAATATAAATCTTTCGGAAGAAATTCTCTAAATGCTAGTGAAAACTCTATTAAAATCCGTTTGGTAGTTTAGAAGAACTAAGCGCACAAACAGACAGATGAGGATAGTGACTTTATTTCGAAGATTAACTAATGTAATATAATTATTTTTGACTTTCTGTCTTCAATGTACTTATAACAGCACCTAATATGCTGTACTCAAAGTAGTATTCAACTGTAGTATTCAAAAGTTAATGAAAATACTATTTTATATGTATTTACCGTATTTAATATAGTAAAAAAAAATAAGCGAAAGTCCAAAGAAGCGAAGTTAGCAGTCCACAACGGAGTGCTGGTACCTACCTTGATGTATGGAAGTGAGGCATGGAACTGGCAAAGAAAGGATGAAAGTACAATGAATGCTGTTGAAATGAGATCCCTGAGGCGTATGTGTGGTAAAACCATTTTGATCGTGTGAGGAATGTGGAGATCCGCAAAGAGTGCAAGGCTGATGGCAATGATGCAAGCGTAATGAGTAAGATTAAGAAAGGGACGCTTAGATGGTTTGGGCATGTAGAACAAATAAGCGAAGATAGGAGTGTAAGGAGGATAAATGATACAAATGTGAATGGTAGCAGAAGTCGGGGACGCCCGAGGAAGACATGGCACGATCAAGTGAATCAGATACTTGAGTCGGGCCATGTCAAGAGTCAGAATAATGGAAGAGTATGTATGAGACGATGTATGAATGTGAATGAGGCAAGGAGTGTGTGCCAAGACCGAGTTGTTTGGCGGTCTGTCCTCTCTGCCTACCCCTGCGGGGAAACGGCGTGGTGGTTAGTTAGTTAGTTAGTAAAAAAAACTTTTCAGATAAAAAAAATTAAAAGATGGATTAAGAACAAAAGGGTAAAATTAATAAAAATTGAAAGAAAAAAAAATATATACAATACACAATACCATTAAAATACATACTTCATAATATACAACCGTACCTCATAATATTTGACTTTTTTTCTTCTTTACTGGCCTTATTATTGTTTCATATTTATGACACTTTTATGATCGTTGCAACAATCCAGTTCCTACCTAAACCGCCTTTTACCTTGTTTTGTTCCATATCCTAATGGTCCTACCTTCGAAGAAAGCAGGTATGAATATATTTGAAAAAAGAAGCCCACAGCAAGTGTCTCTTGTTTTGATGTTTGAATTTTGTCTTCGTCGCATGCATATTTTTTTGAAAAGAAAGACAAAAATTCCCGGGTTAAGAATAACCTGACAATATTTGAAAATCTCCTACTACCACCACAGTAAACGGAAAATGTTTCTCGTGTTGTGATGGAGGACTTAGCCAGTCGAGGAATTGAACACACTACGCCTGGGAGGTACCCAAACGTGATGTCAACTCAGCTATTGACCGGTATAATTAATCTAATGAAAAGTTTATAAAACAGTTATAATTATCAGCCCCATAGGAATTTACATTAAATATTGTTGTGTGTGATAATTGTGTTGTGAAACGGTGCTCGATGTACATCTATACACTATAATGCCTACAGAACTACCAAATGAAGCAAGATCATTCACAAGGTAAAGGCCTCCTTTTCCTGCTCCTTAATTTCTTTGACAGATGTTGGCAAGTAAGAGCTTCACAGATCCACTCATAGAGGGCAGTGCATAGAGCTTGCTTGGAAGTCCGCAAGATGGCAGCTAGTAGCCAGTAGTCGCCAGGACCAGTTAGAATGCTCCCAGACAAACTTGGTGTTTTCAGATCTCAATTAGCCAGCTCCTAGTTAGGTCGACTATCAAGTCACCATTGTAATACGCGAAGTATTAATAAATCCCTGATTTAACACAAAGAACCTATTATTTAGAATCTCCTTCCACGACGAGTTGGAGAATTGTTTGTGGGAACACATCAATTAATTTTTTTATTTGGTACAATATTTTTTACATTTCAAAGTTTTCCAGTAATGTTGGCCTCACTGGGTGGCTTGCCCGTGCTGAGGCCTAATAAACACGATCGTTTGATTTTTTTTACTACGTTTAAACTACAATCCATTCATCCAGTACCCATCGTTCGGTAAGCAACAATTGTTGTATTTCAACTCAGTTTTATTTTATTTCGTTTCATTATTTCAATTTCACAATTTTTTTAAAATAATGTAGTGGGTATATTTGCCGAACATTTTAGAGTTGCAAATACTCTTAGTATCGCCCTGGTGTAAGACCATCCACCATTCACAATCAAAACGTTGCTTGAAATGACTTTGGCCGTGTTTGGTGACCAGCACGGGTAAAACACCCAGTGAGGCACACATTACAAAATCATACTATCATTAAAATTATCTTTAGGAAACCCTACGACTTCCCAACTTAATAGATATTTATTTCGGTGATTTAATGTACCAACTATCACAGAATTGTATAAAAGAAACGCCTTATATCAAATTTATAAAGAATATTTCATCAATAAAATTGACCCTTAGATAGCAAAAGCAAATGATTCAAAACAAAGGGCGTAATAGCCATCCCAATGCTAAGAACGTTAGGTGTAAAATGGTACAATATATTATTGTCCAAAAAACAAAATTAAGGTAACCGAAACTTTGAAATGTGAATAATTCCAAAAGAAAATTAACTCCCCGAAATTAAATAATGATACTCGTACATTACTCGTAAACTTAATCTATACTATGAGAAATTACTTTTTTAAACTTATTATTGAAACTAAACATAAATTATGTTAATTTGTCTGTTGAATTACGTTTGTAGTTATTTAATAAACTTTGAATATAGTTCGCACGTCGCCTTTTGATCATTATTTTCTTTTTGTATATGCTTATTCCTCCCATAAACACGAGTTCCTGGAGCTCACTTTATGGAGTAGTAGAATAATTAAGAAAAAAATATTCATTTTGCATAATGTTATAATTTGAAATCATGTTTTATTTTGTAATAAATAAAAAAATAAGTGAAAAAATATATTTTTTTAAATCTATTGTATCAATAATAAATGAAGAAAAATCATCTGAATTGCCAGATACTTCTCCATCTCTTTCCCTATATCATGCCATAGTGTCACTGGCTCCAAGCGGCTGACGGTGTAACAATTTTTTCACACAGGCACAATTTGGTAACAATTTAGTTAAAAGTTAGAAAAAGACACTACATCAAGTGTACTTAAGTAGTTCAGTTCTCGCCGCCCGCTAGTGCAGTCGCTTTAATCTCGCTCCGGAGTTACAATTCTCAAACCTTGTAGTACTCCCGAAAATAACGAAAATTTTCGCTTTTTTTAATATTTTTTACATATACGTTATCAGTATCACTATTTACAACACAACAGTGTATTTCTTTTGTTTAAATACGGGCTTTTGCCCGTTTTTACGAGTGTTTTCCGTACTACGCAGTACTTTGTCGTATTTGCGTACCCGTTTTTGTGTTTTTTCTTTCTATTTAACAATATAAATTCAGTTATACGTTCGATCCTCTATCGCCCATACTTTTCCCGTTAAAAAACAGTGATTTTGTGATATTCCTTTGTGAAAATAGTGTTTTTTTTTTCTCCAGGGCAGTGACCTTATTGTTACCATGTTTTTCTCTAGTCTTTTTCCAGAACTCTCTAGAACTTTCTAGAAGCTCTCGCGTAAACATTCTTCTGTGACGTCACTTGTTTACAAAATTCTTTCCTTTCTTACCACGTGCTATTTTTTTTTTCAATGGATTGTTCTAGAACATTCTAGAGCCTTCTGGAATCTTCTAGAGGCTTCTGGAAGCTTTGTTGGATCAATCCTAAATACTTTTTTTAAATATTTATTGATTTTTCTTTAAAACATTTTTCGATATCCAATTTTGACATTTCTTCATATGTATTGACATTTTTGAAAAGTTTTTTCCCGACATTTTTCCCCATTTTTGGGGAAAATTTTGTAAAATCTGGGGAAAAAATATTTTTTCCCCATTTCTTTTTTTTTCCTTTTTTGTCTTTTTTTCCCTCTTTCTTTATAAATGGCGTCTAGTGAGGGTCCTTCCGATGATTCGGACAGCTCCATTGGGAATTCTGCGATTCCTCCGAAGAGTCGTAAACAATTGTTGAAAGAAATTGAGGATATTTTATCCACCATTCCGCCTACTGCTGGACCTTCTAAAGCCACAAAATATAAAAAAAAGTCCCATAGGGATATTGTTACAACTGAGGCAGACAGTGAAGCAGGAGCTGCACAAACTACTGCCCGGCATATTCCGACTATAGCTGATAACCAGGAAGTGCCCTCCGCTGCTCCCTCCACCACTCCGACTGCTGAAAATAAAAAACGAGCTGAAGCAGGTACTACACAAACTACTGCCCAGGATACTCCGACTAGAGCTGATAATCAAGAAATGCCTTCCATTGTTCCCTACACCACTCCGAATGCCGAAAATAAAAAACGAGTTAGGTACAGTGACTCGCCTGGCAATCAAGAAATGAAGGCAATTCCAGCTCTGGAAAAATGCCAAAAAATTCGTGTAATAATCTCAGATGGTAGTAACAAGCTTAATAAGGCTGATAAAAACTTGCTGAACTCCACCCTAGATGACCTCATGTCGGACATTACTCGTCTGATGTTGGAAATGAACACTCTCTCGACAAGAAGTTCTACCATAGACGAGATGTTGAATGCTCAATCGGCCATTACAACTAGGCTAGACCTGCTCATTAACTCTCGATCAGTTCCTGCTCCTACTATGCCACTACATAAGGAGACTTTCTCCTATGCTAACGCTGCTGCTAACCTGCCTGCTTCAAAAAAGATTCTGGTGAACGGTCATGAACGACCGATTCCTCAGAAACCGCTGACTGTCCTATTCTATCCTCAGGTGCCGGAGGGTAAAACTTCGGAGGACACTCTGAAGAAGCTTGAGAAGGTTCTCAACCCTAAACAAGATGACTTCCAGATTGTTCGGTCCCGCAAAATCAAGGGTGCTGGCATGGCTTTCCAAGCCAGAGACAAAAAAGGATTGGAGAACATCAGGAAGGCCGAAGCGAAGCTCGCTGCAAATGGTCTTAAAATGATCAATCCACTTGGACGCCTTCCCAAGATTGTCTTATACAATGTCCCTAAAGGAGAGCAATCTGCAGACCAGGAGCTCTTCTCTGAGGTCTTTACCAATAATCTAGTAGGTCAAACGACGCTTTCTCTTGAAGATCATCTTAGAACCATGCGGCGAGTTTCGCTTTTTGGCAAGAGAGACACTCCCACCATGAACATGGTGGTTACATGTCACCCGTTAGCCAGAAAAGTTCTCATAGACAGCGGTATGTGCTTCCTTGGATGGAATGCCTGCCGTACTCGGGATTATACGGGGGCAACCAGGTGTTTCAAATGCCAACAATATGGGCACATTAGTAAGTATTGTCAGCAAGACAATGAAACCTGCCGTCACTGCGCCACTTTGGGGCATAACTACGAGACTTGCCCTAAGAAAGCCCTTCCCGCTGTCTGTGCCACTTGTACACGTTTCAAAAAACCTGCCGACCATCCCACAGGGGATAGAGATTGCCCTGCCCAAGCTGCTGCAATCAATGTACAAGTGAGGATGACAGACTATGGTTCAAGTTAATCTTATGGCACTGGCAACTCTACATGTTTCTTGTTTCTTCTTTCTAGCATATACTTATCTACTTTTATAGTAATCCAAACAATGTGTTTCATATGTTTTTATTTTTACTTCTTTTATCTAATTCTCTTATTCTTTCAGGTAAAACTTTATGATTGTTAAATTGTTGACTTTATATTGTTTATTGCGATTGTTAATTTTCATCTACTTAATAGACACTAATGTTTTCTGACTGTATGTTTTTTTTTTCTTTTTTTTTCTTTTCTTTTTTTTTCTATCTTAGATCTTGAAACCATTCAGACCAGAACTGAACTCCATTGCTTGTTTTGTGTTGTTTGATATCCCCATAAGGGGTTGTTCACGGACCTAGTCCCCGCATAAGCTCACTGAAGCTCTAGCACTTATGGAACTCTGCCAGACATCTGTGCCACCCCTGAGGGTGGTTGTGGGTCAGAGGGAAGTCCGTGCTGACCTGGGTGCCTTCCGCCCTGCCTCCGACTTCCTGACGCTTTTCTCCCCTAGGGTCTTTAGGGTTAATCCCTATCATCCCATATACTTTCTTCTGGGCACCACCACGAGGTCGGCTTAGGGGCGCGGCACTTGGACCTGCATTTGTCTTCCCAACCACCACCAATCCATCCTCGGGACTGCCAGCTGCGAGGCATTGAACCACTTTTCTTTTGTGTTTTCTTTTTCTCTTGCTTACAGCTCACCTGAATTCGGTGACCACACGATATTCGCGATGGTTACTGATCATGTATTTTTTTCTTTTTTTTTCTTATTTACCATGTACTTCTCATCTCTTTTCTCTACTTTAGGTTGCTGATACTTTGGTACAATATGTTCCTCTTTCTTTTTTCTCCCTTTTTCGTTCTCGTAAATAGACTGTGAATTCTACGCTTTCTAACTTTGTCCTGATTTTCTATGTTTATTTGTTCTTGTTTTAAATTTTTGAGAAGTATTCATTGATCATAACACCCATTGTAGTCACTCATCTGTAAGCGCTTGCATACCGCTTCCTAACACCGTATGCGGGGACATTGAAGGTCTAACTTCACTTTAAATTGTAGAGCCGTTTATTCAAAAAAATTAGATTCTTGCGAGAACTCCGAAGGGGTGACCATAAGTCACCTATACCGGGGTGGGAAAGCGGTGGGTAACTTCAATGTACTTAATGATGCAGTTAAGAAGAAAACAGAATAAAACAATACAAAAGTGGACGATAAATGCAAGTATTTAAAAACATTTCCAAAAACTAACACAACAATAAGCCATTCGGTAGAACTAAAAATATAATACACGTGCCAATCAAATTGTATTATATTTTGTTTGGAACGAATAGGTTTTGGAAAAATTGTGTACCTCTAATTTTTATCCATTATGTGATCTGTTTAAGGCTTTGATGTAAAAATACTAGATTTGCCCTCTGGAGTTAATTCCAATCTGAAAATAACCCAACGTTGGAGTAATTTCACAATACAACTCCTCTTCAAATTCCGCCACCTCGCTTAGAAAGCATTGATAATATAATTGTATGTCCCTACAATCTAAAACAGAGCACGAAGTTATCGCTCAGTTTCCGTAGCGTAGTTTGCTCTTCCATCAGCCAATAGGAAAGCCTAAACAGCCTGCGTCACACGATATGGAGATGAACTTAACAATCGAACTTGGTGTAAACTTTGCGTACAAGCTTCTAATCTCGTAAGCGAAACCAATGAAGAGCGTTCATTTTGTTACCGAGGTGTTGTTGTAATTTGAATACAAAACCAACATTTTTTGCTAAACCAGGTCTGAATCAGGTGAAGGAAAAAATTTCGTGCCATACACATCCAAGTACATCTAAAGGAAAAACCCTACTATCTTTTATGTACCTAAATGTCAGAAGCTTGAGAGGTAAACTAGATGACATCAAATGCTTACTGAAATCCACTAACTCGAACTTCAACATCATCCTCTTGTGTGAGACTTGGCTTAAAGAAGCGGACCTGAAGTACTTCAACTTAGAAGGATACAAACACGAAGCATCCGGACGGTTGCAGGGAGCTGGACTTGGTGGCGGACTCTCTATATTTCTGCAAAATTCTTTAGAATACAATGTGATTGCTAACACGTGCGACTCTGATAACAACTTTCTATGGATTCATGTAAGCAAGCTCAATCTTAAAATAGGATTAGTATATAAAAAACCAAATATTGTTTTCAAAGACTTCTTAGAGACACTTTCCTCTCAGCTAGAAACATATAAAAGAGGTATTGTATTTGGAGACTTTAACATAAATCTGCTTGATCCAACTAATACACACACTCGTAAATACACAAATACAATTAGTTTAAATAATTTTACCATTTTGAACAAAATAAACAAAAAACACGCAACACTTATCACAGAAAATACAAACACAATCATTGATCCTATACTCACCGACATAAAACTAGAATACTCATTAACGAACTGTGATAATTCAATATCCGACCACAATATTTTACTCCTTGATGTAATTCACACATATACTAAAAACACATCTATACACATATTGATTTTGATAATCTAAAGTATGATATCATCCAAAATTCCTTTCATCTTAATATGAATGACGACTCGGTATTAAACTATGACAATCTTGTAAACTACCTCACAAATAAAATTAATTATAATAGCATCACTAAAATAAACACAAAATACATAAATAACCCAGACTGGATAACCAAAGACCTTATAAAATTAATCAACAAAAGAAACATGATTTAAGATTTTCACGGCCAAAAGTATTTTTGTTATTTGTTTTTGGGGTATTATGCCGTATTGCGCTAACTTCTTCTTTAGCCAACGTTTCGGACAGCATTGCAGTGTCCATCACCAGGGCAGATGTGTTATTTGAGGTTGTGTTAAAATGTGAGTTATGTATGAGGTTGTGATACCGTGTTGCCAGCTCCAACCCTCTGAGCTAACATTAACGTATCATTTTTTATTTAAAGTGGTTTTCTTCGTTTAGCTCTGGTGTATCCGTCAATTACCGGATACCAAGAACTATTAAGCTTAGCTCCATCGTCTCTATTAATGTTTACGGGATTTTTATGAATTTCAATGGCCTCCGTAATCAGCCGTGCTCTATAAGTTTTCGGTCTCCCCAGGATTTCAGGAACTAATCCAAAGTAATGCCCGGTGTCAATCAAATGCTCGGCAATTGCCGATTTGTCAGGGTGGCCGAGTTTACAAGCTCTGAAGTGTTTTGAAATTCTTTTGGAGATAGTCCGCTGTGTCTGGCCTACATAGACCTTGTCACATCCGGAACAGCTGAGTTTATACACTCCATCTGTTTCCAGAGGAAACTTAGTCTTTGCAGACCTCAGTAAGTCCTGTATCTTTTTTGTTGTTCCGAAGACAGTCTTGATATTTTCCTTTCTCAAAAGCCTGGCAATTTTGTCTGTCACATTGTGCACATAAGGCAGGAAGGCACAGCCTTTCGACTCTTGTTCAACTCTGTCTTCGTTTGGTTCAGATTTGGCTCTTATGATTTGCCTTGTCTGACTTGCTGGGTAGCCGTTACGCTCCAGTGCATCGGTCAGCTTCGTAAGTTCCGCTCCGATTTTATGTTCTTCGCATATTCTGGTCGCTCGGGTCACCAATGTATGGATAAGTCCTCTCTTCTGCGCTGGGTGGTGGTGCGAATCAGCGTGTAAGTACCGATTCGTATATGTTGGTTTCCTATATACAGTATGCCCTAGGCTACCATCGTGTTTCCGCATCACCTCCACATCTAGAAAGGGCAGGATTTTATCTTCGTTTTCCAGTTCCATTGTGAATTTAATTTTGCTGTGGAGAGAATTAAGATGGTCCAGGAATTCGTTTAGTTTCTCCGTTCCATGAGGCCAAATGGCGAAGACATCGTCGACGTAGCGCCACCATACTTTAGGGACAACCGAAGCTGTGTCGAGTGCCACTTCTTCAAACTTCTCCATAAAAAAGTTGGCTAGTACTGGCGATAACGGACTGCCCATCGCAACTCCCTCCAATTGCTCAAATAGTTCACCCTGAAACGCAAAGCATCCCGTTTTGAGGCAGTGTTCAAAAAGTTTACAAATGTCTTCCTCATATATCTCCCTGAGCATTGTCATGGAGTCTTCTAGAGGCACATTTGTGAAAAGTGACACGACGTCAAAGCTGACCAGAATATCTCCTTCCTCAGTCTTAACTTTCTTGAGCTTACTTATCAGATCTGTTGAATCCTTAATCCACTATTCAGTTTTACCAGTTTGCATCTGCAGTAATCTCGAGAGGTATTGGGAAAGTTTGTATGTAGGAGCGCCAATAGCGCTGACAATCGGTCTCATTGGGATTTCCTTTTTATGTATTTTTGGGAGACCGTACAGGGCAGGAGTTCTAGAGGCTTTTACAAAAAGCTTAGACCAATCCTCTTTCCTGATGCTAGAAGCTTTCACTAGTTCCCTTGTCTTTATGTCAATCTTGTTGGTGGGGTGGTTTTTAATCTTCTTATAGGTGCCTGAATCGCACAAGAGGTCACTTCTCGAGATTACTGTAGATGCAAACTGGTAAAACTGAGATTTAATCAAGTTAATCTAATTCTATTAACTCTAATTACTGAGGTCTGCAAAGACTAAGTTTCCTCTGGAAACAGATGGAGTGTATAAACTCAGCTGTTCCGGATGTGACAAGGTCTATGTAGGCCAGACACAGCGGACTCTCTCCAAAAGAATTTCAAAACACTTCAGAGCTTGTAAACTCGGCCACCCTGACAAATCGGCAATTGCCGAGCATTTGATTGACACCGGGCATTACTTTGGATTTGTTCCTGAAATCCTGGGGAGACCGAAAACTTATAGAGCACGGCTGATTACGGAGGCCATTGAAATTCATAAAAATCCCGTAAACATTAATAGAGACGATGGAGCTAAGCTTAATAGTTCTTGGTATCCGGTAATTGACGGATACACCAGAGCTAAACGAAGAAAACCACTTTAAATAAAAAATGATACGTTAATGTTAGCTCAGAGGGTTGGAGCTGGCAACACGGTATCACAACCTCATACATAAGCTCACATTTTAACACAACCTCAAATAACACATCTGCCCTGATGATGGACACTGCAATGCTGTCCGAAACGTTGGCTAAAGAAAGAGTTAGCGCAACACGGCATAATACCCCAAAAACAAATAACAAAAGAAACAGATTACACCGGAAACAAAAAAAAAAACAACCAAACAATACGTAATTGAAAACAGAATTCCTAGTAGTAAGAAATAATATTACTAAGAAAAAACGAAACTTAAAACAAACACACTACGGTGATCTAAAAAATGCGAAAATAACATTAAAAAAACCTGGAAGTTTATAAACAACATCATACAGAACCAATCGAATACTTTGAATACTTTTTGTAATAAATTAATCATTAACAACGAAATAATCACAAACAACGTAGAGATATGCGACCACTTTAACAAATTTTTTTTGTAACATTGGCTCCTCCTTAGCTAATAATATACACAACAAAATCACACACACTCTAGCCAATGAAATAACATTAGTGAATGATAGCATGGAATCATTATATCTTCAACCTACCACGGAATTAGAAATAAGTAAAATAATAAAATCCTTAAAACTAAATGTAAGCGCTGGTTATGATACACTCAAATGTAAGACAATTCCAAGTCTCTCCACAGAATTGGTTCCTATTTTATCAAAGTTAATTAATCAATGTCTTAAAGAGGGAACTTTTCCAGATAGTTGCGAAATTGCTAAGGTAATACCAATTCACAAAGGTGGGTCCAAAACGAATACCTCAAATTACAGACCCATTTCTATCTAAAATCTTTGAACGCGTAATCTACGATAGATAGTATAGCGCCCTTCGTGGCAGCAGGACGCGTCCCAACGCGTCCTCCAACCGCTTTGTGTTTTTTTGTATTTTCAAGGGAAATGAGGCAAAATCCCTTAAATTATCCTTTCCCTTATTTTCAAAATCAATCAAATAACATTTTAACTTTAATAAAAATAAACTTAACAACCAGTTATTAGAACTTTTTAATATGTGATTTGAGTGCAGTGTTTTAAAAGTGAATATTCTGAAATTTCGCTCAAAAATATTCGATATTCGAAACGAACGTCGATCGATAAGTGCAACCCAGATGTTTTCAACCGAATTCTCGGAAACTCTGAAGGCAAGTGTTCTGCTAAGCCCAGGGTAATTTATTATCCCGTCGCTTTTTATTGCGGGCAGAATGCACCACTTCAACAATCACCAGGAACAGGATTAGATGGAGATGAATGATGGACTCGCCGAACATCACAGCAGTACTGCCAGGGTCTCTTATCTATCTGAGGTGTCAGCGCTTTATTAGCAGCAGACACACACCTGGACGGATGACGAACCTCGTGCTGTTGGTGGATGCGGTGGACTCTCTCGCTGCAGCAGCTGGTCCAGTTTCTTCACCACCAAAGATTCTTGTTGCAGAGTCTCCATTTTCTATCTTCGTCGAACGTCACAGCGGTGCTGCCAAGGTCTGGTATCTGTGAGAGGATATTGTTTCAGCGCTTTGTTAGCAGCAGACACATACCTGGATGGATGACGAACCTCTTGGACGCGGTGGACTCTTTCGCTGCAGCAGCTGGACCAGTTTCCTCACCACCTGGGATTCTTGCTGCAGAGTCTCCATCGTCTATCTTCGTGTCACCTGTTTCTGTACTTCATTTTACTTAACTTAAATTCAGTTTATTTTTGTAATATTTATATTTTTGTAATACCTGCATCAACTGTAAAGCGCCCCTGAGGTGATATCTCACAAAAGCGGCGCTATAAAAATTGTCCAATAAATAAATAAATAAATTGAACAACTTTCTATCAAAAAAATCGTTCTTATATAAAAAAAAAAACAATATGGCTTTAGGAAAAATCAAACACACTTGCGGCAATAAATGACTTAATCAGTAAACTAAGAAGCAGCATTTATGGTAGAAATTATATTTTATCTATACTAATTGACCTTCAAAAAGCCTTTGATACAGTAAGCCACGACATACTTCTCAAGAAACTCGAGAAAATTGGTGTAGTTGGTCCTGCTCTTAATCTATTCAAATCATATCTTAGCAACAGAAAGCAATTCGTTAGCATCAATAGTTAAAATAGCAACCACCTAGGCACCTACCAATAAACTACGGAGTTCCGCAAGGATTCATACTAGGACCACTTCTGTTCCAAATTTATGTAAATGATATCTCCCAATTAGATTCAAACGGTGATAATTTTTTATATGCAGATGATACTGCAATTTTCTACTGGGGTAAAGATTTAAACATCTTACTAGAAAATGCACAGAATGACTTTGACAAAATTAACAGTTGGCTCCAATCAAATATCCTAACAATGAATGTTAAAAAAACAGGATACATGATTTTAAGCTCAACTCGTAAAATAATTCCTCCTAATGTACCCTTAAAAATTGAATATAACAACCTGCAAATCCTGATACAGGAAAAATATCTTGGGCTGTGCATTATAAACACCTAACTTTTAAACAGCATATTCAAGATATTGAAGATAAAATCACCCCCTTAATTAGCGTATTTAGCCGGATATCATATCTGTTGCCAAATAAAATTTTAAAAAGGCCTATATTATAGCCTCCTACACTCACATTTAAACTACTTGATTGAAATCTGGGGAAATATATGTGAAACATATATAAATGAACTACAGGTAACACAAAACAAAGTAATCCAAAAAAGCTATTTCATTTCAAACCTAGAACATCAACAAAAAAATTATATATGGAAACAAAACTATTAAAATTAAGAAAATTATATGAATATAATACATGTCTCCTTATTTAAAAAATAAATAATAAACTCATACATACAAATACAGAACTCATTAAAACGTTCCAAGTACACACACACTTTACACGGCAACACGATAAAATACATTTAAACACCATACATACTCATTATGGCAAGCAATCCATTAGTTACCAAGGGAGCAACATATATAATTGCCTACCAGACGAAATTAAAAATGAAAAATGCGTAGGTACATTTAAAAAAAATTGTTCAGTTTTATGCTCAATCAACAAAACAATGAAAGTGAATAATATCGTTGTGTAATATATTTATGTGTAATGTATTCGTTATTTCTAGTTAAATAATTAAAAAATGTAATTTTCTTTTATCTAGAATTAAAAAAGGACTAATAAATAACACAAAATGATTTTACACTTTGTGTTATTTAATTGACATATAATTTAATCTGCAAATAATTGTAGACGTAATAAAACCCTAAATTAGACAAGCCCAAACAAATAACCCATACTTAAAATGTTTTTCGCGCGTATCAAGTAAAAACGCGTGATTTTAACCAACACATCAATAATTATCATGTGCCAGTCTCGTGCCATGTCGTATTGTGTAATATTGGCTAATAGTGTGACACACACTGCATGACGTCATGATTGGGAGTAGTGTGAATGATGACGTCAGAAACTTTGCTTGAAATAAGTACAATACTGTTAATTTCTGAAATTTACTAATACGCTGCCTTCAAGCTATCTGTAAGGTACTTATATTTTTGTATTCAGATAGCTGATTACATTTTCTAAAATAAAAATAAAACATACAATCTAAAATATTTGGAAATGGGTTATTTTTATGATTTAAAAAATGAACTTGCCCAGCCATAGCTGGGAAGCAAAATAGGTTAACTCTAGACCAACAAAAGGCGAAAAGCAATGCACAGTGTCCATTTGTGTTAAATACAATTACATCATAATAACACAGACACAATGTGGTAACAATTTAGTGAAAAGAAAAGGATACTACATCAAGTGTACTTAATGATACAGTTAAGATGAAAACAGAATAAAACAAAACAAAGTGGATGATAAATGCAAGTATTTAAAAACATTACCAAAAACTAATACAACAATAAGCTTTTTGGTAGAACTAATAATATAATACACATGCTAATCAAATTGTAATATATTTTGTTTGGAACGAATAGGTTTTGGAAAAATTGTGTACCTCTAATTTTTATCCATTATGTGATCTATTTAAGGCTATTGTTTAGTCAAATCCCAACGCATTGTTCCATAAATACGTTGTTTCATTAATCATAACTTGTTGATGATTTAATTTCGGTGAATATTATATCGATGATATCGCGACTGTCGTAATGGACATTGATAAATAGGTTACTCATCAATGAGTTATTTTATATCTTACGATTTATACCTCTCTTCCATTGAAAGCATTTGCTTGAGGATGAATCAATTTACAAGATATTTCTATTTTACTCTGATTATCTCAGTACTTATTAATGCATAATACATATTTAATTAAGAGAAAAATACGATAATTTTTCGTATAACGAGATGAGATTTTAATTACGGATGTAAAATAAGCGATGGACTTGTGATTGACGGTTAAAAAAAATGACTGCTGTTAAAAAAATAAGCATCAAAATGTTTTTTTTATCTTAACACCGCGTTAGATTCAAATTGCATCACCCTGAACTGGTCGGGATCAGTGTTGCCAACTCAACTACTTCAAAATATGCTAGAGTGATGAAAAAAATATGCCAAAAATATGCTAAATTCCTTTAAAAAATGCCAAAAAAAGCCAACATAAATTTAACTTATTATTTGTTGAGAAATAGAGTGATGGGAAAAATATGCCAGAAAAATGCTAAATTACTTTAAAAAATGCCAAAAAAAGCTAACATAAATTTAACTTAGCAATAAAATCAGTGAAATAAAATATCAATATATTCATGTTCATCTTCTTCTTCTTCATTAACAGAAGCTGATGTGGAAGGCTGAGAGTCGTAACTTTCTTTGGTCCCAATGTTGTTATAATTATATTTTAATTTTTAATCTTTATTTTTATTTTAAATTTATCTTTATTTTAATCTTGTTTTTCTTTGTTTTTAAATGTATAAATTCTTAAATTATAAAATGGGGGCCTCAGCACGGGTAAACAACCCAGTGAGGCCAACATTACTGAATTGAAATATGAAATATTGTAAAAAAAATGTATCAACAATAAAAATAAAAAATAAAAATGCAGCGTAGTACTTCGTCAGGAACAGTGTAAGAATAACAGCACTTTCCTGCTCTCTTTAGGCCAAATCTCACGTACAAAATGGCATTCGGGGTTCTCACCGCCAAACGATTTCGGAGTTTTGTTTTGACCAGACTCATTTGGCTAAATACACGTTCAATGTCCGCATTTGAATGCGGCAATGTTAAAATAGACATTGCAAACTGACATAAATCACCGAAGGGGTTATTATTAGCTGCATCTTTATATTTCATGACTTCATTCCAACACTCTACAGTGGAAGTCAAGGATTCCCATTTAATGTGAACTATGTTTCTCCATTGAGACACCAGTTTTTCAATCGATATCATTTTTGTTATTTAAAAAATTGGTTTTTATTATTTTCATGTTTCTGTAAAAATAAGCCAAATAAATATGCTATATGCTAAAAGCATAATAGTTATGCTAAACATGGAGTAATTATGCCAAATTTAGCATATAATATGCTAACTTGGCAACACTGGTCGGGATAAGTCATCCCAATTTATTGGGGTGTGTTGAGAGCACTGATATATTAATGTTCCCTAGAATGTATTATTGCGACAGTTATACTACGGTTTCATGCTGCAATTCTGTTATAAATAGATTACACACCATTTTTGCGCCACAGAATTGCCAGGAGGAGTCAGCAATGCCAGAGAACGGACAACACTCTTGTGGCAGGGAGCGCCTCTACACCAGAGATGGAGAATTTCACTCAAGCCATAAAATCCTAATGTGTTCATCAATTTACTCATTTTTTATTTATTTCCATATTGATTTTTTATGTATTAACTTAAATGTAAACTTTTATGGCAGGCAGAGCATTAAACACACCGGTCTTTCCAGCTGAAATAAACATTATTATTATTGGTAACTCTTATGGTATGTTAGCTGATGTTTTTCAGAAACATAAACAAAATAACAGGTTTTTGTTTTTGTTCCTCTTCATTTCTTTCACTAACTTTCTACTGATGTATATGCTTTTTTCTTTTGTCTTATTTTTTAATGATAAACTCACGTTTATAAGACAAGGTTTTTTATGCATGGCACAAAGGATAACAAATTATTATAAGCAATAATAACTCGCCTGAAATATCCATACAAATTTAAAAGATCTTCCGAGTAAAAATAAAAGCCGCCGACGGGAATTGAACCCGCACCTTCTGATGTCCGGTCAGGTGCTCTGAACCACTAAGATACGCCGGCTTATTCAATTTGTACTAATATTTAAATATAGATATTTTCAATGTGTATGGCTATTTCAGGCGAGTAATTATTGGTTATAATAATTTGTTATTCTTTTGTCTTGTTTACTTGTATCATCTTATATATATTTTTTAATGTTCTTCTTTCTTTATTGTACTATGACTATCAATAACTATCGTGTATGTAAATGACACTTTGGCGTTATTATCAATAAATTCCATGAGCTGTGATGTTTGAAATATCCATCCACCAATAAAATGCATAGACTTGACAGTCTCCATAAGAGCGGGAGCACACGGAGAGCGGTCAGAGTTCTGCATTCTAGTGACCGTTGACCGCTCAAGAGTTCCAAAGCACACAAGCGGCGTTCAAATTCTCGCGTTCTAGTTTCGTTTGGGTCTTTGCATATGCAACATGTCACTAGAAAGTTCATCATCCGATGAAGAATTATTGCTCTTGTGGAGCTTAGCAGCTTCTAAAAAGAAAAGGAAGTATTGGATACACCCAATCAACACAACGCGAGAAGAACAAGGCGAATTTACTAGTATTTTTCAGGATTTACTTAAAGATGAACAACGATTCTATATTTATTTTCGAATGTCGATTGATAGTTTTAATGAATTGTATAACATCATACAACCCGATATCGAAAAACAAAATACTAACTGGAGGAACTGTGTTTCGTCAAAAGAAAGGCTGGCTGTATTTTTAAGATGTGTATTTATTTATTAAGGATAAGAAAAGACATTAGAATATTTAGAAATAATAACAAAATATACGAATAAATAATTTACATCGCTTAAATCGTATAATAAACTCCTTTCCCTAACCAATTCAATTAACTTTTCCGTGTTTGTAACCTCAGACATCGCGGCGTTCTGGCGTTCTCTGCCTCGGCGGGAAAATAACTCTTAGAACGCGACGTTCCGTTTTGACCGCCGCGGTCTGACTGCCCGCTGTGTGCGTTGTTGTTATAGTATCAGTACATTTTAATGAACGCCGAACACGGAACTCGGAACTCCTGACCGCTCTCTGTGTGCTCCCGCTCTAAGAGAAAAACTCCAACACTTTGTAAACGTGTTACGTTTTATCGTAACAATTTACAATTAATTGTTAGTTTTATCTCAATTGATCTGAGATTATAAACATTATTGTTTTATGTCGAAATGTGCAATCAATCATGTCAGTTAATAATCTACAATACTTTATCTCATAACTTTCTAGAAAACGTAGCGTCAGTGTAAGCAGTTACGATTGATCTGTCTTCAATACTAATGTGGAGAATTAGAGAATGACAAAATGGGATACTGTGTTTATCCAGCAGGTCGACGGCATCTCCTGAAACTGATGAGTAGACGTTATTCTAATAATAATAATAATATTTTTTATTCAGGGATGTGAGGAGGTTAGTGCAATCCCACACGTCCCATTTATATATACATATTTTTTGTACAGTAGGTATGTGAAATTGACAAAATATATGACGAAGAATAAATTAACAACAAAGTAATTAACAACTATGCAGGGCGTGGTCTTGAGTGAGCTTGGGCCCAGCGCTCACTCAGTAGTGGCGTTTGGTGCTGGTAGGCTGCCGCCGCATCCTGGCTCCAGTGACCCGGTGTCTCATCAGGCCGGCAAATCCATTCACTCCTAGTTCTGTGAACATTGTCGATGCGCTGCTGTATCTTCGGTATCCAAATATGATTCTACAGGCGTCATTATATTGAATTCGGAGTCGTTCCATCGAGCAAGTTCGGTAGTGACACCATGTCTCACACGTATACAGGCCAGTACAGAATGCGTTGAACACACAGACATAGGAATTAATAGACGAGAAGATAATGGCGAGGGGTAAAATCAACTGTTGAAGAACGAAGGGCGTAAGGCTGACTGTGATTCGTCAATAAATCAATCTGACAGTAAATAGGCATCTCGCATTATAATATCACCATTTACTTCTTAAAAGTAAAATCTGCTTTTGAATGAATAGACATTTTTACATGGGAGCGCAAATTACTCGCCACGTTATGAACAAATTTGCGAAGTCCAAATTCGGCAAAAAAATTCGGTTCTATTTTCAGAGTCGAATATTTCGTTTAAGTATTTAGTTAAGACACTTTTATAAATGTTCATAATTTACTTCCCAGCAACCAACCAGCTTTGTGTTTCGCGTCCAGACGTTTCTCGATGTGATAGTATATGTTTCTAAAACTGATCTATATTATACGATGTGAATATGCTTAAAATAAAGTAAAATAATGCTTATATATGGAATGTAATACGACAATTGGGTTTATTCTCTTTTTCACATCTATTTTTACAAGTTTTCATAGTACAAGTCAACATTTTGCCGTGTTATTTCGTAAAATGAACCGATGATGCCTCGACCATAGTTCGCACAAGAATGATGACGTCACGTTTTCAAATTTCACTTGAGGCCATACGCGAGCCCAGCCGGCTCCAATGGAACCGGTATGGGGAGTGGGGATAATACGCTTTTAATCACTTAGGGCAGGTCTACTAATATTCATATGTCTATGGTTGAACAGTATTTTTTTGACGGCATTGCTGCATTTGCAGAATCTGCGGGCAATCATATTAGGCACTATGCTTAGGCTTCTCCTTTGTCGTTCGATATCGCCATCATCCGATAGGTCTTGATTAATAATGTGCCCCAAGTATTTTACGTTCGAACATGTATTGATTCTTGCCTCGTTAAGGTATACGGGGAGCATCTTACTTGTATCTGGATTTTTTTTCCGTGGTGGAACGCAATCAATTCCGTCTTCTTCGGGTTATATGGCTTATCATATTATGCTGTTTTCCATATTCTTCACAAATCTTTAGAAGTAATCTTAATCCCTTGATCGACGGAGCTAGGAGGTTCATGTCTTCTGCGTAGCTTATATGGTTAAAACATACATTGTTAACACGACAGCCTGCTCTGATGTCCAGGCGACTTGATAACTCGTCCATGTATACATTAAATAGGATGGGGGAAATACACCCTCCTTGCCTTACTCCTGACCGCAAATATAAGATGTGTTTATAATTATTTGCACATAATTCCTCATCATTTTCGTGCACAGCACAAGCTTATAGAAGACCGTGCAGATCACAGGTTCTTAAACTTATTTCGAATAGCGCCCATTTTGAGATTTAAAAAAAATCTAGTGTCTTCAGCTTCAAACGTAACATCTACCGAAATAACGGGCTATTCAAAATAACACCTCTTATTGAAAAACCCTGTACTTTGTAAATTATGATCTACTACTATGATTTTTTGTTATTTGTTTTTGGGGTATTATGCCGTGTTTCGCTAACTCCTTCTTTAGCCAACGTTTCGGACAGCATTGCAGTGTCCATCACCAGGCAGATGTGTTATTTTGCCAAAGAAGGAGTTGCGCAACACGGCATAACACCCCAAAAACAAATAACAAAAATACTTTTGGCCGTGAAAATCTTAAATCATATACTACTATGATTCCTACATCTCTAGCGTGGCGGTTGAAATAACATTAAAAATGTATCATCCAATGTAAATTTTCTTTGAAATAAAATTCCATTATTAGTGTTTTTTTACATTTAATTGGCAGATACCCAGTTTTCTTATAAAGAAGTAATACAAACCGTATTTTGATAATTATGTCGGATTTTGATAGATAAAATTTGTATACCGTCGTCTCTCTAGATTTCTTTAACGCCCTCTTATTTCCTAGAGTATTTTACTGCCCCCCTGAAAGCCTTCAGCCCCCACAAGGGGGCGTTATCGCCCACTTTGAGAAAGACACAAGGCATACGTGATATTAAAAAATAGATTATTGGAACACGTTGAAGCTTAATGCTAAATCACTACTTTGATTAATCTTTATAACGAATTGGTGTACATTATGTGCGTAAAGAAAACAACTTTAAAAAATACAGTATTATAGCTAAGATTATCTCTGACAGTTTCACTTGATTAACTTTTTTGCTTTCTTATAAAATTATTTACAAATTTTTATTTTTTTATTTTTTTATTTTTTTTATTTATTATTTAACATTATAAATGATAACAATATGCAGACTTATAAATAATTTGTTCATTATTATTCTATTTCTCCATAAGTTGAGCTCCAGGAGCTCGTGTTTATGGGAGGAGTCTTTACATTTAGTTCTAATGATTTTTTAAACAATAATCAAAAACTTTTGAAATAAATACAAACATAATATTAACATAGGTACACAAATTAGAAAATTGTTTTTTAAAGATAATTAAAATAATTCATCTTTTTACAGATTAAGTAAGCGTGAGGAAATTAAGGGTACAATATATCAAGAAAAATTTAGAAAAGTAGTTTTTTTTAAAGACAATCAAATTAATATATATTTTTTACAGATTGAGTAAGTGTAAGAAAATTAGGGGTACAATATATCACTATCCAATTTTAGGGACTTAATTAACTTTTTGAATTGTTCATAATTCACAGTTTCGGTTACACTAATTTTATTTTTGGACAATAATATATTGTACCATCTCACACCTAAATACGAATAGTGGTGCTGAGCCGTGGTCGTTCTAAGCATAGGAATGGCTATTAAGCCATTTGTTTTGAATCTATTGCTTATGCTATCTGAGGGGTGAATTTTATAAATAAAATATTCTTTATAAATTTGATATAAGGCGATTCTCTTATACAATTCTGTTATAGATGGTACATTAAATTCCTGAAATATCTCTAAAGTAGGGGAGTCATATGGTTTTCTAAGGATGATTTTTATAATTATTCTTTGAATTGTAATTATGGGCTGTAAAGAAGCCTTAAAAGCCCCTCCCCACCCAATAATCCCGTACTGCAATAAGGACTGAATTAATGCATAATAGACAATTTTGATAGTTTTCTTATTTAAAATATTTCGTATATTATAGAAAATATAGATAAGTTTTCTTATTCTTTCAACAGTGAGATTAATATGGTCTTTCCATTTAACATTTTTATCTATTAAGATACCAAGATATTTTATATTGGATTTATGATTTAGTTTCGCGCAGTCCGTATTACATGTACCGTCATTTACACAGTTTTTAGAATGAATTGTTATGTTAATTAGGTTATTTGGCACATCTTCTTGTAGAGTGAAAGGAATACAATATGTTTTTTCTGTGTTAAGTGATAATAAATTGCCATCGAACCAATTTTTTATAACCTTCATATCCTGATTCGCTGCATTGGTAATTTCGTTCCATGTCTTTTTTTCGATAATTATTGCAGTGTCGTCAGCAAAGGATATAAGTTTACCATTAAGTGATAATTTAAACATATGGTTATCGTAAATTATAAATAAAATTGGTCCAATAACAGTCCCTTGGGGAATTCCAAATTCTAAAGTTTCATCTACGCTAAGTGAGTTATTAAGTTTTACTTTTTGGTTTCTTTGAGTTAGATAGCTTTGCAGCCAATACCTTACCTTTCCAATAATACCGATATCATTTAATTTATTAATTAGTTTTGTATGGGAGATACTATCAAAAGCCTTACGTAAATCAATGAAAATGCCAAGGCATTTATTTTTTTTATCTAATGCACGGTATATAGTTGAAGTTAGTTCTGCAATGGCATCATGAGTGCCTAGTTTCTCTCTAAATCCAAATTGGCTAGGACTAATTATTTTATTATTTTCAATATAGTATAAAAGTTGCTTTTTTACGATCTTTTCGAAAATTTTTGCAATGTTTGAGACAACAGATATGGGTCGATAGTTTGATATTTCTTCAGGGCTGCCAGATTTAAAAACGGGTGTTACAATAGATTTTTTATAAACGGAGGGGAATATTCCACTATTTAAACTAATATTTATAATGTGTGTAATTGGAATTAATAATTCATTATAATTTTTCAACATTTCTACTGTGACTCCATCAAACCCTGGTGCAGATGCACCTTTTAATTCACTTATAATATTTTTTATGTCATCTGTTGTTACCGGTTTGAAAACTGACAGATTATTTTGTTTGTGACAGTCCTTTTCGAAATTATCTATTTTATAATTTTCATCAATCCGTGTAGCTAAATTTTGTCCGACGTTAGCGAAATATTTATTGAAGGCATTAGCACATTTTGTCGGTTCCATTAGGGCATTAATAGAATTTTTTCCGATATTAATTTTTTTAATTTGAGTTTTTTTGTTTTTTCTACTATTTATTTCATTTATTGTTTTCCATATATGTTTTACATTTTGTTTAGCCACATCAATTTCATTTTTGTAAAAGTTTTCTTTAGTTGTTTTTAGTAAACAGGTTAATTTGTTCCTAAATTTTTTATAATCTGTGTATATTTTTTTATCAAAGGGAAATTTCTTTGTCAAGCGATATAACTCTTCTTTTTTTCTAATAGACACGATTAAGCCATGTGAAATCCATGGTTTTATTTTTTTGAATTTTGATTTAATTTTTATGGTTTTAATATCTGTTGATGCTGTAATATAATTGCATAGTATCAAAAATATTTGCGCATGTTTCAGCATATGTTGATTCTAATACGGAACGCCATGTTTCTGTTTTTATTTTTAGGCTTAATTTATGATGGTTTAGTGAATTTTTTGTAAAAGTATTGCATTTTGAATCAATATAATTATTAATATTAAGTTTTTGTATATAGATGCAAGTGTGATGATCAGTAATATTATTTTTTAATATTATCGTGTGTAATTTGTCGGTATCTTTAGTGTTACTCCATATGTGGTCGATACAAGATGGACGTTGACCCGTAATTTCTCTAGTATATTTATTTATACACAATATGAAATTCATTTCCGTCATATAATTGATAAATTCAGTTTTTATTCTGTTACTATTTTCGTTTGAAACATCTATGTTGAAATCGCCGATTATTGTTATGTTCTGTTTATTTTTTTTGATAAGATAATGCTTCTCAATTCATCCATAAATGTGTACTCGTTTGATCCGTGTGTTCGGTAAATTGCAATAATATTAAAACACATTTTATTTACATTTAGATTAATATCTAAGCAATTAACTCGCTGCATAGGTACTTCTTCCACTGCGATGTTTGAATAGCAAGATTTAACAAATACAACAATACCACTATTTCTATTAATAGCACAAGATGTTGCGAAGTAGGTATATTCTGGTATGCAAAATTTATTGTATACGTTGGTGAATGCTTCCGTTAAAACTATAACGTCCGGTTTATGATTTAGTAAATTAATTGAGAGTAAAAATTCATTGAAATTTTGTTTCATTGATCTGATATTTAAATGGAGTACAGAGAATGAATTTGTTATTTTATCCACGATTTTATTACAATCTTTTAAAGTATGACAAATATATTCTGAAATATTAAGCGTTTTATCTAATTCCTCAGTGAAGAAATTATTCATTTTAAAAGAAATAAGGAAATAATATTGTTATAACTAATTGTCAAAAATGAATTTGATTTTGATGACAAACTATAAATTAGCAGCATATGTTCACGGATAATATCAAGGTTGACTTGAAATAGTTTTGGTGACAATATTGAACAACTTAGCATTATATTACTAGTGATGATATTATGAAGATGATACATACTATGTAGTATATTAATTTTGTTTTGTATAAATAATATTTTACAAACATTAACACTTTGAGAGTAGGCTAATATTTTAATGTTGTGTTTTTGTCTTAAAATTTTACAGAAATAGTTAATTAAATATTTTTTGGATATTACTGATAAATCGTTATCTCTTCGATGGTAGATTAATAACATTGAAATGTTTCTCAATTGTTCGAAAGTTTTAATATTAATAGCTAAATTGTGCGAAAAGTCAGAAAAGTGTGAAAAGTCAGAAAAAAAGCGTATTTGAAACAAAAATATAAAATTTGGTATTGAGTTTTTAATCTTGTTAAGAATTTTAAAGTTAGTTATTAAGAATGTTAAAGTAGGTACATACCTATTCATAATTTATACGCCCTTGGGCAATAGTCATCATTTTTTTTAAATACATACAATTTTTGCTATTTGCTTTATGATTTGTATCGTTTGTTGACTTGAAAGTGTTGTTTTGGAAATCACAATTTTTGCATTTCTCTTCTTTGTTTTTATTGGGACAGTCTTTCCAAGGATGGTCCATGGCGCAGTGCAGGCACGAAGCATTCTTGTCCTTATTAAAGCAGTTGACAGCTGAATGTCCAAATCTCAGGCAATGGAAGCATTGCATTATTGGATTAGCATCCTCCACCCGCACTCTGTGGTATCCAATATTAATTTTCTCTTTAGATATGAGATATTTCCTAAGTTTTCCACTTGTTTCGACTATATAGTTTGTAAGATTGTTTTGTCCTTTTGGTTTAAGCATTTTTACTAATTTTACTGAGTTTTTCGGATTTTCATCCATGATGATTTTAATTCCATCATTTTGGGTTATTAATGATTCTATTATTTCTTCTTCTGATAGGTCGATAGGTAGGTTTCTGATGAATAGTTTAGGATTTTTTTTTTCTAATTCTTTCGCGATCATAGTATTTTTGAAGACTATATTTATTTCTTCTGTTAGTTTTTTTGCGTGATCCTTTTTGGGGCAAGAGATGATTAGTTTCTTATTTGATGCTTTTTGTACTCCATTTACTGCAATCCCCAAATGCGATGTTTTAATTTTTTTAACTATCATGTCTCGAATATCATCAGATGTTGTATTAGTATTTTCACTTGCAATTATTAATGAGTATTTGGCCTCTGGTATAGGTATTGAGAGGGTTGACTTGTTGTACGTAGTATTAGTTGATTCATTTTTTTCCTTTAAATAATTTTCAATTTTTTCTGAATGTTTTTCTTCATTTAATATAAGTTTATTTTGTAGCTCAATTATTTTTTCTTGTAGTTGAAGTTTTTCCTTGCACCATATTTCCTCTAGCTGGTGTATATCTTGTTCTATGTTACTCCTTTGTTTTGCCTCTTTGACAGATGAGCATTTTCCTATTTCAATTTTAATTGAGTCAATTAATGATTGGACACTTCGGTCCATAATGAGTTATTTTTTTTGCGGGCTGTCTGGTGACTAAACGCAGCCAGCCTGCTTTATTTTTGCAACAACAATATGTTAAACTGGGTATCACTGTGGTTTGTGGTTACTGAGTTTATCGAAATTTCTGTCCGTGCGAGCTGCACGGCAGCAGAAACTAGACTGAATAAATAAAAACCAGTTTTGTGCATGAAATCGAACCTTTCTAGACTCCGTTTGTCAATCGATTTTAATGCCTATTACCTACAATCTAATGTATACCAAGAATATACACATTTTTGGCGTGTAGCTTCCTCGGGATGGTTAGATAGAATAAAATTCGAAGTATTACGTAATTAGTCACAACCCGGGAGAAACATAGAGTCACCGAAGGTAATGAGATATTCCTATTTCCGACTAATTTTTAGTTCGATTTTGGTGCTTCAATCGACAGCACATATATTTCTGTGTGCAGTGCTGTGGATTAAAATTTCGTTATGGATATTATTACAACGGTTAAAACAATTGATTAGTAAATTAAATATTTGATTTTGTAAGAGAATAAGGTGTGTATTTTGATAATTTAGTTGAAAATTAAATAAAATAAACATATTTTGCACTTGTTCTACAGTGGCTGGGGGAAATCCTCCATCTAGTAGGGGCGAGCCCTGCCACTGGGCGACGGCCTGGACAAGAGTGTTTTCCGATGTCCGGTAGCGCTGACTCGTCCCGGCTACTCTGTGGCGCCATGCACCCTTCCCTCTGCGAGGCGCTGCATCGCCAAGGGAGGCCGAACAGCGCCCTGTACGCGTGGTTATACTATACTCGGAGGGTGTTCATAACACCTTGTATGTACCTTTTCCATAGTTCGCAAGTGTAAAATCTCATGCAGTATGTTTGGAATAGTTGCTTCTTCACCGGAGGACTGCACTTGTTGAATCTCTTGGCGAACATGTTGGTTCTTCTTTGGCCTTCTATGTCAAAAAAAAATCAAAATAGACATTTACTATACCCATCCCCAGTAAAGTTTTGTGTTCAAGTGAAAGAATACATTATTTTCAACTATCATTCATATACCGCGATTTGCACCCGACTGCGCCCAGTACAACTTTTCTATTTTTCAGAAACGAGTTTTTTAAGATTATTTTATTAATTATTGAAGACAATATTAGCGATTCCTAATCGAAAATCTGAAAAACATTCGGTCACATCTAGGACTCGTACCCAGGGCCCTTGCCTTGCCGGGGCACCGCTCTACCAACTAAGCTAATGGAACCCTATATCCTTCAATAATGAAATATTACAATTTGAGGTTTTACTCACCTATATACAGTTATTCCAAAAAATAAAAATAATTTTATTATTTAGTATTTGAAATGTTCTCATTCGCTCTGTTTTATTTTTTAAGTACTTCCAAATAATGTGCAAATGTCAATATTGAATGTCAAATAATGTGCAAATACAATAATAAATTAATTTTGAGTATTTCAGTTGGATGTCGTTACGAAGGAAGTAAAATAGTGCGTAACCGTGTTTCTCAATAAATATTTATTTAATTTGATAATTTTACAATCTTTTTAGTGCGGCCTGCGAGCACTTTCAGTGCAACCTGCTGATCACAAAAAAAGTTTCTTTCGCGGTGTTTCAAATACATTTTAAGACATTATTACAAAACCCAGAGAAAGGTATAACCTAGCTGATAGGTACTTGTGTATGGACCTACGTTACTAGAAAGCAGTTTAGACACAAATAAATGGATACACAAATAAACATATCTTTTAAATTCAATTTCGATTTATTATTATTTTACAAATAATAAATTAAATGCGTAATAATAAAAGATGAGTGTAATGCTAATTAAACTGGGGAATTGCTTACAGATAAATTTTCAATTATGGATCAATCTGCAGACGCATTTAAAGTGCAGTTTGAGTTTAATTTTAAAATTCTAGTTGGAGACTATTTGTTGCAAAAATCGTACGAAACCATTTTCGTGTTCTATGTGTAGTTTTAATAAAAGTTTTGGACTTGTTCAAGGGTACATTCTTAAGAGGAAGCTACAAGCCAAAAATGTGTATATTCTTGGGATACCTTATATCGTAGGTAATAGGAATTAAATCTTGACAAACGGAGTCTAGAAACGTTCGATTTCAAGCAAAAAAACTGGTTTTTACTTATTTTGTAAATAATTTTATAAGAAAGCAAAAAAGTTAATCAAGTGAAACTGTCACAGATAATCTTAGTTATAAAGCTATTTTTTAAAAGTTGTTTCCTTTATGCGTTCATACATTTCTAATGAAAAATATTTTTTGTAGTAGTTTGCATTGAGAATTGAGAGTAATTTATGTTTTTATTTGTATTCTACTCAAGCGAAACGATAGGAAAACCTTTAATTTAACTAAAGCATATTTTTTGGTTTTCATAATGTACACCAATTCGTTATAAAGATTAATCAAAATAGTGATTTAGCATTAAGCTTCGCCTTAAATTTAAAAAAAGGTTTGTATTCAGACATTAATTTCGAAGGAAACCATTCTCTTGTTTGAAGTGCAGTTATAAAATTATATTTGTAGAAATGTGTTATATATTTTAATTATAATTTTATGAATTGTTATGGTCATACATGGTTTAAACCAAAGGTTCCCAAAAATTTTATCCCGTAGACCACTAGCCACATCTTTTTTTTTCTTAGACCCCCTACATACCGAATATAGACTCAATAAACAATTTTACGAAATATAAAATTACGGTTCCATAATAACTCCTCAAAATGACAATTCAACACACCTTTAAAAGGTGATATAAAGTCATTAAAAGTGATGAAACAAAAACTAGGTGAAATAGTTGCATATATAACTTAGTTTTTGTTTCATCACTTTTCATAACTTTATAACACTTTTTATAGGTGTGTTGAATTGTCATTTTGATGAGTTATCCGGTTCCCTAAAATTACAAATATTCGTATGTCCCCTATTTGGATCTCGTGGACCTCTTTTTTTCCTCGCCGATATAGACCCCCCAGCAAGGCGATATCGACCCCTGGGGGTCCATACAGACCACTTTGGGAACCTCTGGTTTAAACCAACGATAATAAAATACAAGGTTTAAATACACTGACGCCTCAACAATAACATTACGCATAATTTCATCCTTTCTCTGTAAGTTTCATGGCTCACTACCATACATCAGGGACGGTACCAGACGGTTAGTTTCACCTATGTCAATGAAAGTCAGTATCTCTTTAAGTTTATTTGGGTCACGCCCTTGAGGGAAAAATCCACAAAAACCGGCGCCTTATAAATGATCTATCTATTATTCATTACGATCAGAGATGTGCTTTATTTCAAATAAATCCATTTCAAATGGAAATGCAAAATGCAAAATGGGTATTTTCCATTTTGCATTTTAAATGCTTTTCTATAAACCATTTTGCATTTTGCATTTTAAATGCTTTTTTCAATGCATTTTCCATTTTAAATGCTTTTTTGCAACATTCTTCCTACTATCTCCACTCATCTGTTTTTCAGAAGCCCCAAATATCAGTCGGTCCTCAACCTTGCTATGAGAGATAATTTACATTTGTCAAGTTGCTCCCTGGTAGGAGCCCTGGCAATTGAGTGATACCATTACAAAAAATACTGAACATGGGGCCATGACGCTGTAATATTAAATGTTAGATAGCAGTTTCTATGTTTTTACGTTGGCAACATTAGTCCCGCGCAAATTTTTTGTGGTTTCATAATCTGTAGTCGAGGTGTTTAAGGATTTACCATCATGTAATATGTTTGTTCTACATTGATGTCCATTATTAAATGACAAAATTGTTTAAAAATTCTATAATTATTTTAATTGTTTGACCTGAGAAACCATTTTGCATTTTCAATGCATTTTGAAAATGGGTATTTTGCATTTTGCATTTGAAATGCTTTTCTAAAAACCATTTTGCATTTTCAAATGGAAAAGTTCTGACCTATTTCCATTTTGCATTTCAAATGGTTTTGGGTACCCATTTTGCACATCTCTGATTACGATAATTAAGGTTTTTGATCTTATAAAAAATTATCTTTTGTACTTATTAATCTGTTACAAATCTCAGTGAACCTTTGAGCGAATTAATAATGTCAATTAAGTCAATGTATTTGGCGATTTCCAAGCGATAAACAACTTAATGCATTCTCGATTTTATCATGTAATTGAGATGATGACATCTTCTATTAATATAATTATTCTTGGAAAAGCGTAACAAAGGTTTTCTATTAATAGTAAATGAATATGTAACGGAAAAATTAACACAATTTTTGTAGAATCAGTTTGCAAGTTATGACACGTATTTTTAGCAGTTCAACAATAGTAACATAGTGAAATAAACTTTTAAAACCACTGTGTTCACTAAGGTACAACTTACACCTGCATCGTTCCTCACTCTGGAAAATAATATGGGTTTAAGAGGAAGTTACAAGCCAAAATTGTGTATATTTTTGGATATCGTAGGTAATCGGCATTAAAATCGTTTGACAAACGGAGTCTAGTAACGTTCGATTTCAAGGACAAAACGGTAATTCAAGGTAATTTTTAAAGAAGAACAAGGAATAAATTAGATGTACAAGTAAATTGGTTTATAATAGTATAGTAGCATACCATTTAAATTACTGATCTATTTTCCTTTTCTTGTGCAATCAAACACAGATAAATAAATTGCAAATAATTAAAAATAGAGGTATGCGAGTAGTATTGAATTGTAGTAGATATACTAAGATAATTAATATGCAAAAACAACTAGGTATATTAAGTGTGAGAGAGCGTATGATTTACAATACCTTAATATTTATATTTGATCTCAAAAATAAGATGCTCCCGAAATACATGTTTAAGAATGTAAATTTCATTTTGGAAATACATGGCTACCCCACGAGAAACTGTGGAGATTTTAGACTTCCGTAAACAATTTTTTCGGGAACCCAAAATAATATCTATTTTAAAGGACTTAAGATTTTCAGTGAACTACCAACAGATGTTAAAGAAGCTAAAATCCTTGCTGCTTTTCGTGGGTTATGCCTAAATACTAGAATAAGTTTGAGATGTACAGGGTTTTCCAATAAGAGGAGTTATTTTGATATTCAATCGTAAAATATCAATGGTTTCGTTGCTTGTGTGGCACGTAGCGCCTTCTTGTTGAAAGTAAACGTTGTCCAGATCAATACCATCCAATTCCGGCCATAAAAAATCATTAATCATCTCTCGATAGCGCAATCCATTCACCGTAACTGTAGCTCCAGCTTCATTTTCGAAAAAGTAAGGTCCAATGACTCCGCCGGACCATAAACCGCACCAAACAGTCACACGTTGAGGATAGTGAGGCTTTTCAACAATAACTCTTGGGTTTTCCGAGCCCCAGATGCGACGATTTTGCTTGTTGACGAAGCCACCGAGGTAGAAATGGGCCTCATCACTCAAGATGATTTGCATTTGATTCACTCAAGTGAATTTTAATCATTTCAATGCGTTGTTGAAGCGTGTATCGTTCCATTTTTATAAATGGCGTAGTTTCTACTTGTCAAATGTCAAAAAATGACAGCTTCAAACTAACATCTACCGAAATAGCGGGCTATTCAAAATAACACCTCTTATTGGAAAACCCTGTTTTATGAAGAGTCCTAAATGTCATAGAATTAAGTTGTTAGTAGTTAGTAAAGGTTTATACTAGATATAAAAAATGACCTTTCATCAGCTGTGACATTCCTTCCAGTCGAGCCTCCATAGTCGGGGGGTAAGGCTCTCGGCTAGCAATTAGAAAGTCGCCGGCTCAAATCTCGGCGTGCGCTAGTAAATTTGAGATACTCTCAGTGGTTCAAGACCAACATTCAGAATTGGAACGTTGCTTGAAATGGCTTTAGCCGTGTTTGGTGGCCAGCTCTGAATAGCCAGGTACTTCCAAAACTTCCTCTACCCATGTCCTTCCCCTCCCTACTACCTTCAGCCTCGCAACAAACCCCAATTGGGAATATTTTTATTTATTTATTGTCTTGTGTTTAATTCGTAGAACTCCATTTATTGATTTTTAAAATTAAATTTAATAATATAATTATTAAGTTCTGCGTGTATTTTTTGGTTTTTGTTATTGTTACAGCTGTTTCGGCTTCCAAGGCCAAACTCAAAACTTCAAACTGTGGTTTTAACCACGTTTAGACGACTTATTTATATGATTTTATTTTACCCCCTACCAATTTAAAATGATTTATTACCGGACCGATTTATTGATAAAATAATTGTGACAGTAGATTTGATATTCTGTGGGGGTATTTTGAAGTCTTTTTTCCCCACATTAATATTATCTTAATTGTTTAATAATGATGTGGCTGCTATGTGTTATATTGTTTAGGTTTTGTGAACATACTTAGAAGCGGGGAATAAATCATTTTCCTTATTTTATTAATCAATGTTATATTAGGGTCATTGGTTCTTTTATTGATTTCCAATGGTTCTAGCTGTTCTAAGCCGAAACAGCTGTAACAATAACAAAAACCAAAAAATACTTGCAGAACTTAATAATTATGTAGCAGAAGAATCCAGATTAATTCATTAATTATAAGCAGCTCGACGCTACTTACGGTACGTACTTGCAGGTACGTAATTGCAGCCGAAATCAAAACAAAGCAACCTACCTGTTTCAAGTATCTACTCGCGACAATACTATCGCGCAGTCAGTCTGGGACATTACGAGAACTCGTCAGAAGGTTCGAGTCTGCCGCCTATGCATAATTGCCGCGCTGTCGAAGGTTCCCGAAACACAAAGACCGAGCGAGTGGCCTCGATTTAGTTGCCATTTAACTACATGCTGTTGCCACCGGCCGAACAGTATAAATAAGCCCGACGCAGCGAGTCAGTCAGTCAGTCATCAGTCCGCCGTCATTTAATAAGAACCAACGAGTGCTAATTCGCGCTCCTCTTACTAGCGCGAAGGACAAGATACCCGGTTTCGCCCTACCATCATGAACCCTATCGGGACATCATCATAGCGCCTTGTCCAGATCGCCGTCCCTGGCAAGCGCTATTCGGATTACAAGCGCCCTGGTTCCAGCGTCTCTGACCAGCGCTTCTTCCACGCCACCATGACCACCACGAGGACACGCAGCATCCTCACTGGTCTACGCCGCTCCCGCTCAACCGCCTACAAGGTCCGCCGCACCTTCGGCCTTCCCGTCAGCATCGAGTCCCGGTCACCAGCGCCCGGTGTCGACTCACTGACCCGCGCTTGACCTGCCAACACAGCCAGCAACCGGAGTATTCAACATTTGTCCTACATCATCTCCTCGTCACGGCAACTGACCCAATAAACACTGTGACCTTCACCACACGCCTTTCATTTCGTGCCTTCTCACCTGATCCCCAAAATTATATTATTAAATAAAAAAAAACACATTTTTACTTAATTTTTTTCTCTGATCATAGAAAAATTGAGAGAAAATCGTTTTGTTTGGGGAATTTGTAAGAAAATTGTACTTTCACTTGTATCTCGTTCATATAATAAAAAATGAGAAATAATTTTTAAAGTTAAGCCGATTTTTTCGAAAGCGGCGCGAAAGATGAATTATTCATTTTGCCTTTTTCTAGGATTTTATCAATAGATTCCATTTGAGGCAAACTGGAAAGAATTATTATTTTTCTTTCTAATGTAAAAAAATAAGTATTTTCGCATGATAGAAAAAAATATAAAAATACTTTTATAAAATGTGGACACCCGGTCATATATGACCCTCAAAAGCTGGAGAGGTTAATTAAAATTATATATATGACACCAATCGCTGAATTTGAAAAGTTATCAACCTGTCTATGACGACGTTGTATTCATCTACCCTTCATCTCATATTTTATATTATTTTATATTATAGAAACAAACTGCATGATTTACAGAGATAAAACAATACACAGGAATAAGATACTTCATGTTGGGTACCTATGATATGTTTCCTTGTAATGTCTGCTAAGTGGTATGTTTATTCCGTGTATATAGGTGTGTGTGTGTGTAATGTATGTGTGAGTGTTTGTGTGTGTGTGTCTGTATGTATGCGCATTGAACAGTTTAAATTATTGACATGATGCCACGTTTGAATTTGGGCAGTGAATCCGAAAAATGTCAATGTTAGAGTTAAGACAAATATTATTTAGAGTATGAAGAGCTCGGTTAATTGTCGAATTAGATGCTGCATTTGTTTTATAATTAAGCGTGTGGAATAGCACTGTATGTCGTGTACGTCTCAAAGGTAAGTTAAAGTTAATAAGGGACCTAATAACCTTCACCTTTCGTTTCCGCTTTCTCTTGATGTCTCTTCGAAGTGATTTTATTAACTGGTGTGAATGACTTCTTAATCATATCGCGAGTGCATCTGATATGATTAACTCGTACAACGACTGTCTGGTCACGATGTGAGCAGAGATAAGTATTCATTAAAATAAGTATTCATTATTTCTTTATGACTGCTGACATGTACAATCGATAGCAAATGTATCGATATACTGAAGCGTTCACATGCGAGTTGACGCCATCTCTTTTTGAACCAGACCCTAGACTAGATGAACCAGTCAAATAACTCAATTTGGACAGTGCATTCACCGAGAGAACTGGTAGGACTACTAACGGGATGCTGTCATCTCAGGAGACACAGCAGCTGTTATAAAAACCCCAATAGATGCAAGTAAGCAATAAAAGAAAAGTGAGGAGACTCCAATAATGTTTCCAATGTCCCGCCCTGATGGGAACAAGGCTCGTGGGACCAGTGTTGCCAACTCAACTACTTCAAAATATGCTAGAGTGATGGGAAAAATATCCCAGAAATATGCTAAATTCCTTTAAAAAAAGCCAACATAAATTTACCTTAGTATTTGTTGAGAAATACATTGATGGGAAAAATATGCCAGAAAAATGCTAAATTACTTTAAAAAATGCCAAAAAAAAGCTAACATAAATTTAACTTAGAAATAAAATTAGTGAAATAAAATATCAATATCTTCATCTTCACCTTCTTTTTCTTCATTAACAGCAGCTGATGTGGAAGGCTGAGAGACGGAGTCGTAACTTTCTTTGGTCCCAATGCAGCGTAGTACTTCTTCAGGAACAGTGTAAGAATAACAGCACTTTCCTGCTCTCTTTAGGCCAAATCTCACGTACAAAATGGCACTCAGGGTTCTCACCGCCAAACGATTTCGGAGTTTTGTTTTGAACAGACTCATTTGGCTAAATACACGTTCAATGTTCGCATTTGAATGCGGCAATGTTAAAATAGACATTGCAAACTGACATAAATCACCGAAGGGATTATTATTAGCTGTATCTTTATATTGCATGACTTCATTCCAAAACTCTACAGTGGAAGTCAAGGATTCCCATTTAATGTGAACTATGTTTCTCCATTGAGACACCAGTTTTTCAATCGATATTATTTTTGTTAGTTAAAAGATTGATTTTTATTATTTTCATGTTTCTGTAAAAATAAGCCAAATAAATATGCTATATGCTGAAAGCATAATAGTTATGCTAAACATGGAGTAATTATGCCAAATTTAGCATATAATATGCTAACTTGGCAACACTGTGTGGGACTAAGAGATACAGCCGAGTATCTTATGACAACCATGGTAAACTTTATCAAAGGGACCGGGTTTTTTTTTAACGAATGAAGTAAAATGGGAGATAGTACAATGGATCTACGACCCATGAACCTAAAACGAGAAGCTAAAATTTGAAGCTGCGTGGCGAGGGGAAGATGTTTGAAATATGCCAAAACCTTCTTAATTTTTAATAAATTATTATTTATTTATTTATTCATTTATTTAACGCCCAGAGGGCTTTTCCATGTAGGTGGTACAATTTTAATGGCAGTTTTGAAACATGAGAAAGAAATATTAAAAATAAAAGAACATAAATTAAAAAATACAGCGATTTGAATGGCTTAAAAAAATATAACTTCCATTTAGGAATAGTGTTTAAATAAGTATTTTACGTAATCCACAAAAAGCGCAAAGTTAATATTAAATATATCGACATCACCTAAGTATTGGTTTCCCATAGTGTGAAACCGTTGTATTGGGGAGTTCGCAATGTAATTGCGCTTATGTGTGTTGCAGTGGAATAGTGTATTTTGTCGTGTTGTTATTGTAGGTATTCGTAAGTTTATGAGTTGCAGAAGTTAGCAACAGTCGAATTTTGAGTTTAGAATTTAGTTTTAATTTAATTTAGTTTATAATTTTTATTATAAGCTATAGTGAGTCAGTCACCTGTAAATATCAATACAAATTGAAAATAAATGCCGCCGACGGGAATTGTTCTGATGTCCGGTCAGACGCTCTGGACCACTGAGCCACGTCGGCTTATTTCCAACACGCCAAATAATTCTATATGTACTAGTACTTTAATTAACAATTACTGCTTATTATTTTTTTTTTACCTCTAAACAGCTAACTTTATTTTTGCAGGAAAGGCTTTGTTAGTGCTAAATTTCTCACTAGATCGCATCGCGACATATTATATCTACATTTGTCGGTGAAATATTTTGACATGTCCAGTATTATTTTTTTTAATGATAAAGTAAAAAAAGCGCAATACCTTTGCAGGAAGATGTCGTCTCCCACCGGCATGCTTCTTGTAGTCCCGAAAGCCCTTCTGGGCGGAAGGAGAGAGGCTCCTTTGATTACCTCTCACCCCAGAAGATAGGTGGAAACTTGAGTGGCAAACGGCCAACGTGGGAAATGCCCATCTCATACAGGACCCCACCGAAAGACAGCCTGGGTTCTCATTAAGACGCAAAACATGGTCCGCTATCAATAGGTTAAGGTGCTCCCATAGCCCTGTCCCCACATGATGCACAGATGGGGCCTTAAAGAGACGGCGATGTGTGAATGTGGTGCGGTGCAGACCACCGAACATGTGGTCAACGAATGCCCGCTACATTCATTCCCCGGCGGGATTGATGAGGTCCACATGGCGACGCCTGAGGCCCTAGACTAGCTCGCAGACCTAGATGTCCCCCTCCGACCCCCTTACCATACGAAAGAAGAAATTTATAAGACAAGATTTTTATGCATAGCATAAAGGATAATAAATTATTATAAGCAATAATTTATTATCTTTTGTGCTATGCATAGAAACCTTCTCTTATGAACATTTGTTTATCATTAAAAAAAAACTTAATTTTTGTCATAAAATACCAAAAAAATAACATAAGCCATAAACTATATTAACAATGCAAAAATAAAATTATAATAATTCATTATGTACAACTTTGTATACAAGTCATTTCAAAAGTTAGTCATACAAGATGGCTGCCACACAATTTCCCTTCGCCCTAAATTTGACATCAATGCCATTCATTCAAAATCGCACTAATGCTGTGTCCAGGGCTTTTTAGGTCCATGTATCAGAACGCGCAAAATCAACAAAGCGATTCTGCATTGACCATTGACATATGATTGACATGTTCAACGTCACATGCAGACAGTTGACATATGTCACAAAATGATAAAACTGCCCCCATGACTTTTTATACTTACATGTACCACAAATGCATGATATTGTAATAGATAGTAGATAGTTTTGAAAAAATAAATTAGCTATCAGGAATGTGCTCATTAAAAAGACTTAATCAAAATTTACATGGCTCTCTGCAAATCACTGTTAGAATACGGTATTATCGGATGGGGCAGTGCAAATAAAAATATACTAAATCCACTAATTAAAACTCAAAAAGCCATAATGAAAATTATACTGAAAGTTCCTGTAAGAACTAGCACTGACGAAATCTTCACCAATCTTAACATCATGTCAATTAAACAAATATATTCTAAAACTATACTCATTTACATTCATAAGTACAAAACCCAAGAAATAACAACAAACACGTACAATAGAAACACTAGATCTCATGGTCAAAAACTTATCCAACAAATAACTACTAATACAACTTTTGGGCAAAAAAGCTTCTTATATCATAGTATTAAACTCTACAATAAAATACCACTCTTACTCAAAAACCTCAACATTATAACATTTAAATCTCAAAACTGGATACTTAATATAGGGAGATCTGAAATAGAAAATATACCTACTGATATCAAACACAGACTAAAACTGAATCTACTAAACTGAACTATACAAAAAAACAATATCTTATAATTTTACTACATGATATATGTTTTTAATTAAATTCATTATGTTACTTTGTTGTAATATTAATTTCTTATAATTAAATTATAATATGTAAATGAAATCCTCAGCACGGGAGATCCCAGTGAGGATATCATTATCTCTATATGTTACTAAGAAGAGAAGACAATAAATCATTATTATTATTAAATCATTATTATTACCAAAGTTTGGTAATTAAACATAACTTGATTGACTGCCGTAATATAGTACCATATTACGAATACGAACCAAATTCATTTTTAGAAAACGAATTTTATAAAATATATTATGATTAAACTATACTAACAGACCGAACGATTAGTCATAATAGACCCGATATAGTTTTACATGACAAAATTTAAAAAATAACTTATATCATTGATGTCGCTATTCCAAATTCCTGTAATATTCAAAAATCTGTTAATGAAAAAATAAGAAAATACACAGATTTAGGAAATGAAATAAAAAGAATTTGGCATTCTCAGACTATAAAAATATTACCATTCTTCATTTCGGCTACTGGCATTATACCTAGCTCTCTCATTAAAAATTTAGGCGTATTAGATCTATCAAAAAATTTATATATAATGATGCGAAAGTCGGTCATTTTGAATACATGTAGGATAACGAAAGATTTTTTAAATATTTAAGTTGAGGGATCAGTAGGATTTATAGGCCCTGTTAGAAGTTCTACCGAGCCGAACCCTCTGATATGAAAATATCTGGAGTCGGTGAATTATTTTCCCATTTGATCTCTGGTGAGTTGACATGTTGTTCTTGTATTGTTTTGTATTTATTTTGCTTATATAATTCACTTGCATAATGTTGATTGACTAGATGATCATTTGTGGAAAAGTGTGTGGAAGGGTTTAGTTTTTCCTATGGGGAAGATTTAACCCGGACATAAAATCGGAAGTGTTTATTATTCTCCGTGATATATTGATGCACAACCGTTTTATGGAGAACATGAATAAATAAATTAATAATATGAATGAAAAATGTGAAAAAGCTCTCAGTCGAAGATCCAGTTAAAAATAGCGGAAGTTGATTAGTCAAATTAACTCAGTGGTCAGAGCATTACCCCGGCAAGGCAGAGGTCCTGGGCTTAATTCCTAGATGCGAACGTATCTCTTTCTGTGATTAATATTATCTTCAATGATTTTTTTTTCTAGATGAAAAAATGATAATATTTAGGACAAGGCCCTGATTTGCACTACAAATGGAAAGTATTTACGAGAGAAATCACTGATGTTATGATAAAGATTATCAGCAAATTACAAATTTATCCTTCAATTTTTTATGATTTTACTTTTCCATGAAATAGTGGCGGCCCTTAACACTACCAACCAAATTCTTGCAATTTTTTTATGAAATCTGAAATTCTAATGACTAGAAAATCTAAAATGCAGTTAACCTTAAATACATTTAAAATAAATCACATTTAAAAACATTATTATTAAGTTTTGCCAGCATTTTAGTTTTTATTATTGTGACAGCCGTTTCGGCGTGCAATGTTGTACTTCATAATACAGCTAAAGCCATTTCAAGCAACGTATAAATTATGAATGGTGGTCTTACACCAGGGCGATACTGAGAGTATCTTCCACTCTGGAACATGCCGCAAATATACTATATATTATTTTTAAATGAATAAATAATGAAATAACATAAATTAATCTGAAAAAATAACTGTTTTTTTATTAAATATGCAAAAATTACTATATGTACTAAATATATATATGTGTGTGTTTTTCTTTATTCATATTTCTTTTTTCATTTAAACCATAGATAATGTAACCACCACTGTTTTGAATACATACCTTATAATGCCCACGCACAGGCTTCGCCTTTGTGGGATTTTTTTGTTACTGCCTTATATTTTGTATAATTTATATACAGCGTGTATCGGCAAGTACCCGACAAACTTCAACCAGCTATTCCTTAGCACATTTTGAGTAAAAAATGTTAAGGGTACTTTGCTGTCCTGTAACATTTTTTTTCAATTAAAAACAAAAAATAAATAAAAAATTAACACTCCGTCACTGTCATTGGCATTGTTTCTCGTGTTCAACAGCTGTTATTAGCAAGTGTGTCAAAAAGCTTCCTCGCTCTTTTATACACACTAAATAAAAATAGGTAAAAATGAGACGAATGGTGCCATGCCATTTCATTGTGATTGTAAAAGCGCGCCAATGTAGGTACGTACGTACATTATTCAACGAAACTCGAATAAAATATTGCCAGATGGGTTTTCAAACATTGACAAAGGATAAAACATTGGAGACATGTGGTGAAAATATGAATAGTAAATTTTTTATTAAAAAAAAAATGTTACTATACAGCAAAGTGCCTATAACATTTTTTACTCCAAATGTGCTAAGGAATATGTGGTTAAAGTTTGTCGGGTACATGCCGATACACCCTGTATGTACCTGTATTTATCAAAAAAATTGCCAATAAAAAAAATCAATAAAATTTACTTGCGTACGCCGGGATTTGAACCCGCGACCGTCGGCTTGCTAGTCGAGAATCTTACCCCTCGACAACGGAGGCCGTCAAATCATCTAAGCCAGCGAATCCTAAACGGTGTTCCGCGGAACCCTAGGTTCCGTAGAAGGATCACAGGGGTTCCGAGAGTTAGGGCATGATCATGTTGCAGAAACCAGACTATCATGGCTGCTTCCCTTTGTCTCGACTTACCGATGCAAAACTGGCTCTTCAGCTTACGCCTAAACCAAAAACAAGTTTAAAACTCGACAGAATGCAATCTGTAGCGACAGACCTGCTAATTCCAATGAATCACTGTCACTTGGTCGCTTTTGAAGACTTCCTCAAAATACTTCATCCATCTCTTTTTTAATTCTTCCTCATTCGTCAACATTTTTCCTTCTTTCGATTTTATCACTTTCATGCTTTCGTTTTCTGAACCACTCCGGAACCTTTTGACTTCCTTCCAAAACAACATAATGTTTTCTTGAAAGTTGTTGGTCATTTTAATCTTCCTTCCTTCTTCCTCTTCCAGGTGCTCGATCCTTCTCTTCGCTGGAAGCACTGCCAGCCGCAATCAGACATAATCTGCTTTCTTCTTCTCTGAGACCAGTGCTTTAATCTCATCATCCCACCATGCATCACCTTTCTTCCTACCTTGCATACTTATTCCACAAACCTCTTTTTTTTTAATGGGAAAATTACATAAAATACAGTAAAATTATATTTTTCATTGATTTATTAATCATATTTTTATTGTTATTCATAAAATTTTATAAGAAATAAAATAACATGTCATTAAATAAAGCAGCAAATTTTAACATAATTCAACAATTTTTGATATTCTTTGGCAACTTCATAAATTAATATAAGATCTTTGGTAAATAACTCATACAAAATATTCATAAACGTAATACAAAATTTCATCAAAAACTGGTATTTTTTTAAGTACCACCTCATCATATTTTTGGCACGAATTCTTTAGTATGTGGAAAAAAAAATATTTTTAAAACATTTTTTGTATTTACTATAAAACACAAAGATACAAAACTTACACATAAATATTTATAAAAAATTATACTTAAAAATAAAGGCATAACCAAATGTTGTTGTATACGAAATATTATAACTTTTTTTTAATTAAAAATAATATTAAAATAAAATTACTAAAAAAACATAAGTGATGAAAAATAAATAAATATGAATTAGAATAAGTGAATTTTAATGGACTGAGTTGAGGAATTGATTGATTATTGAAACTCTCTGTCTGATGATAATGCGGTAGTTCATTAAAAGGGAAACTTAGTTTGGATATGAAACATATGATTCAAAAGTGAATGGTAGATGAATTCCTAATACTTGAGTTGTCATGTCGAGAGTCAGAATATTAGAAGATGTGGTATGAATGTGAATGAGGCAAGGAGTGTGTGCCAAGACCGACTTGTTTGGCGGTCCATCATCTCTGCCTACCCCTTCGGGAAACGGCGTGATGGTTAGTTAATAGTTAATTCTTGTTTCTATAATCTATGGATAATTCACAGAGATGTACTTTATTTCAAATAAATCCATTTCAAATGGAAATGCAAAATGCAAAATGGGTATTTTCCATTTTGCATTTTAAATGCTTTTCTAAAAACCATTTTGCATTTTGCATTTTAAATGCTTTTCTCAATGCATTTTCCATTTTAAATGTTTTTTTGCAACATTCTTCCTACTATCTCCACTCATCTTTTTTTCATAAGCCCCAAATATCAGTCGGTCCTCAACCTCGCTATGAGAGATAATTTCCATTTGTCAAGTTGCTCCCTGGTAGGAGCCCTGGTAATTGAGTGATACCATTATAAAAAAATACTGATTCAAATACTGAACATGGGGGCATGACGCTGTAATAAAATGTTAGATAGCAGCTTCTATGTTTTTACGTTGGCAACATTTGTCCCGCGCAAATTTTTTGTGGTTCATAATCCGTAGTCGTGGCATTTTTTGATTTACCATCATGTAATATGTTTGTTCTACATTGATGTCCATTATTAAATGACAAAACAGTTTAAAAATTCTATAATTATTTTAATTGTTTGACCTGAGAAACCATTTTGCATTTTCAATGCATTTTGAAAATAGGTATTTTGCATTTTGCATTTGAAATGCTTTTCTAAAAACCATTTTGCATTTTCAAATGGAAAAGTTTTGACCCATTTCCATTTTGCATTTCAAATGGTTTTGGGTACCCATTTTGCACATCTCTGATAATTCATAATAATCATCGTAAGCTAAATAATATAACAGAGGAACTATGTAGATTGCAAAAGGACGAGATGAGATAGGAAGAAATAAAAAGGTTCGATACAAAAGGTTAAATAATCAAATAATACATATAATTTCTATTATAATGCAAATTTTTCAATTGTAGTTCCGTTAAAGTATTTTTTTCAATGTTAATTATGATTTTTTCAGACTTTTTTCGTAGTTGTGTTGCTTACTGAAAACAAAAGAAAAATACTTTTAACAAATAAATATTCATCAAAATTATATACACTGATTTTTCACACAATTAAGTACAGTATCACATCATTCAAAAGCGCAAGTTTTCTTTATATTAAGGCCTCGTAGGAAGTGTTCAAAGATGGTTTGAAAGGGAAATATGTAAATACAAATCTTAGAGGGAGCGCGCTAATATTAAAAAACTATAATAATTAATCTTAAATGGTGAAAATATTTAATGAAACACGACTCGTTTGAAATTCTTTAGTTGAATTCAAAAATATACTGTGAATTTATATGTTCATAGATGGCAAAATATAATGTATATGTTCATAAATGGCACTAATTTAACAATTTTTTGAAAATACACTTTTTGCAAGTTATGCTTTAAAATGTTAAGATGGATAATTTGTTTGCGCATGTACATACGGAATATGAATATAAATAAATAGTTTTGTAAGTATAAAAACACAATACTTTCTAAGAAAGACATACAAATACAATATTGGATTGAATAACCGATACAATATTGTTTTTGTATGCCTTTCTTGAAAGAATTAAGTTGTTATACAAACAAACCTATTTATTTATATTTATGTTCCGTATGCATATGCGCAAACAAATAACTCATCTTTATATTTGAAAGCATAAGTTGCAATAATTCATCTTAATATTTGATCCAATTTGATTATACACCATCAATGAACGAATATATATAATGTATGTTCTGTTTAGCCTTAATTCCACAAATGAGGCCTTGCGCGAAATAATTTCTCTCGGGGACTTAGTCATCTTTTGGGATACTCTGTGAAGAGTCTTTTTTTAAGGAAGGAAGGAGTCTTGAAGAGACCCATGTTTGTAGGAAGGAGGAAACGCATAGGCCGCCTAATCATTCCGCAGTCAAACTGTTGAACATAAAAACGAGTCGTAGAAGCGACACATCCTTATGTGACAACTTAGTGACCGTGTGTACTGGTGCTTATCAATGACGCTAGCATCTTCTATTAAAATATCAGACATGGAAAGCATTTTCACCTGGCGTCTGTGCTTCTCAGACAGTAATCAGTTTGTTAAGATAGGGGAATTTATGAAACCGGCCGCCCATTTTAACTCATGTTCACATTGTATTTGCATAAAAGATTGATCAATAGTAAGTAATGTTTCTTACCACAAATCTGTTGACTTTGGACTGGGCGAGATTTTTGACAACGCTGGTGGTGCGCATTGACTCAAACTTGTTCCTCAGGCTGAAATTAGAAAACGCACACTGAATTATAATACATAAACTCTCAATAATGGAACTGCTGCTACCCATATCTCCCTTTTCCATCATTCCCCAGGGATCAAACCTTGGAACTCTTTTATTCATTAACGACATTGGCAAGACTATTAAATGCCCTAACTATCTTCTCTTCGACTCAAAACTATTTCGACAGCTGAAATGAGAAAACACCCATTGAATTACATTATAGAAACACTCAATTATAGAACTGCCGCTAGCCATATTTTCCTTTTGCGGCATTCCCCATAGATCGTACCTTAGACCCTTCCTATTTCCTTCATTCATTAACTGTATTGGTGACATTACATTAAAATGGGGATGGCATGAACATATTATATGTTAGGCTGACACACTACGCTATAATCTTCCTCAGGAGAGGGTCAGATCAAGTGGGGGACTGCAGCGAAATATCATTTCTTTGTATGGAAGCTGTCACTTTGACAGATGACAGCCGCGTAATTATGGCGCTCTGTAAATTGTTCCCACCCCTTCTCCTGCCGTAGGTAGGAGAAGGCACATCTTCTTTTTAGGTGTGACAGGTCTGTATGGGATTGTATGGCGAGCAATATGGAGTTATATAAAAAGCTTTGAACTAACTTAAATCTTATCTGAGGCTCAAACTTGTTTGAAAGGCTGAAATAAGACAATACCCACTGAATTACACTAAAGAAACACTCAATTATAGAACCACTGCTCTATATTTCTCATTTCAGGCATTTCCCAGAGATCTAACCTTGGACATCTCCTATTTCTTTCATTCATTAACCATCTTGGCGAGACCATTAAATGCCAAAACAGTCTTCTATTGGACTCATTTCAGAGGCTTAAATAAGAAAACACTGGAATGGAATCCTTGAAACCCCCATATCCTATTTCATGGTTTTCTCAGGGATCGAACCTTGGACCCCTCTAATTCTTATTCTCAATCTTAATTTAATGAAATAAATTTGAGGAGGTCAATACAAGAGTATACTGAATTCATTGAACTCAAGAAGCCAAATGTCTAACAAAATGATGATTTATAGAATTCACTGCTTGACGACAGGCAGCTGTCTATCAACATTAGACATTGTAGCTTGGACTAGATTCTATGACACCAATATTGGAGTTCAACGAAGGATTTGAAATAAAATTAGATTTTGTAATTATAATCTGTGATTTGCTAAAATAGTCTTTAAGAACACATATATTAAGGTTTATCAAACCTCTTGGCGGACTCGATCTGGGACTCATCTTCTCCGGTGTTGGACTGATGCTCGAAGATAACGGAGGATGACTGCGATACTTTAGGCTCATGGTCGGCCCAGTTCTCGAAACGGCTGCGCAGGTTCTTGGCCCTTGCAGCAGCTTGTGCCTGCAGGTGGAATTTATAGGCATTAATAACATATAAAGAAGAATAAAAATCGAATGAATTGTAGAAGAAGTCGGAGAGGCCTGTGGAAGACATGGCATGATCAAGTGAACCAAATACTTGAGTCGGACCATGTCAAGAGTCAATAGAATAACAAGATGTATGAGATGATGTGAAGCAAGAAGTATGTGCCAAGACCGAGTTGTTTGGCGGTCCATTCTCTTTGTCTATCCCTGCGGGAAAGGCATAATGGTTAGTTAGTTCAGAAAGATACCCCAACCACTCCAAATGCGCATATTTAACAACTGTATACTTCCAAAATGAACGCTCAAAATGCAATTGCGGATGCCTTGACAAAACAAGGAGCGTCCAACCCTGTTGTTACCCTCGTAAACCACATTACCCTATCTGACATTTCTTCCAACATCAAAGATAGATCCCGCAATGATTGGGCACAGTATTGGCATATTGCTAGTCAATCCAAGGGAGCCTGCTATGCCTCAATACAAAGGACTATCCCATCAAAACCGTGGTTTCAGCAATTTCCCCATTTTTTCCAAAAAAGAAGTTTCTTCACTCATTCGAATGAGGATCGGACATTGTTCCGTTCCTTCCCACCTTTTTAAAATTCACGTCGTTGACTCCCCAGATTGTACATTCATTCATTTTACATTGAAGCCTTATCTAAAATTGCCTCCCCTCCATTCAACATCTCATCTCTTGTCTGAACTTGACTCCAATTTTCATTTTAATTTTGAAATTTGCCTATTTAAATAAAATTAATATCTAAATTCACCTTTCGTTTCTCCATAATTTTAAATGATGGCCAAGAACACCCTTGAAGGGTGAAAGCCAGAAATAAAAGAAAAAAAAAATGCAAACATGGACTTTAACCTTTAACGTAATGGTGAAAATGCCCACCATGATATAGCCATTATGGAGTGATTCTATTTTATATAGAGGAGTCTGATTCTAAAATTCATTCTTCTGAATGGTTGTCGCGTCGCCAATATCGAGCTCTTGTTTTCTGCTCTCGTATTTGCAGGCCAAAGTTGTTATTCAAATATTGGTTTACCTGCTTGAGCACCTCGTCTTCATTGCTGTACCGCCGGTGTTGTTCCACCTCCTCGCCCTGACTCTCGTCGGAGTACTCGGATCCGCTGGAGTAGTCCTGTTCCCCGTCTGAAGAGGAGGGTGCGTGGTAGTCTGCACCAGGTGGAGGCGGAGTGAAACACTTCAGCGGCTTGGGACCTGGACATAGATAAGATAGATTAGAGATGTTTAAATGTAACAATAAAATCCAGTTCCAGGGAATTGCTCTATAGACAGTGTATATTTGATATTGTTTAGGTGTGCTAAACACAGATGGCACTAGTAGCATTAATTCAGAGCTACCGATATTACAGAGAACTACAGGATTATGTTACATAAGCGCCAACCCATGAAAAATCACGGAATATTATAATTGTATTTATAAAAAAAAATATTCGCCTCAGGATCATTCATTGCCTTTCAAAGAAGAAATTTACTTTTCAAATGTTAGTAAACTCAAAAAATTACAACATTATCCGATGACATCTTAAAATAACAAACAGATTATTATATTTTTGCTATTTTTTTTTGGGGTGTTATGCCGTGTTGCGCTAACTCCGTCTTTAGCCAACGTTTCGGACAATGTTACAGTGCCCATCATCAGAGCAGATGTGTGTATTATTACATTCATTCTAATCTAACAAAAAATGTAGCATTGCTTATGGAAAAGATAGCGATTAAAGAAAATATGTATGTAGTAATGAAATAGCTATATGAACGTGAACGACCCGCTAAAGATAGTTCAGTGAATTATAATTAGAATTATAATTAATTCATAGCAATAAAGTCATTAGTAAATAATTAAGAACCCATTACCATTTACTGAGGGGAAAACATAGATTGGTTTAACCAACAATAGATCATGTCATCGGTGTAACCAGTAATAAATCAATGTATGCACCTTCAAAATTTACATTTGAAATAGTATAAAAACGTTGTCTCAATGTGGACTAACCACAGTTTGAAAATGGCCTTGTAAGCCGAAACAGCTGTCACAATAATAAAAAACTAAAACACTTGCAGAACTTAATAATAATATTATCAAATTTAATCTAAATTAAATTTATAAAAAAATTAAATGGAGTTCTACGAATTAAACACAAAAACAATAAATAAATAGTTCAGTGAAATTACGCGCACTATCTCAATAATGTAGCTTCATTCCATTAATTAATCTAAGCATCTGTCAAACTTTTAAACGAAACAAATACACATTTCAAGTAAAGAATTATTAATTTTAATTATTATGGTACCTGCCTGCTTTCTGATATGATTTGTGCTTCAATATCAGATTCAACTTTGAATAATTTTACGCACTACGCAGGAATAAAAATTCAAATCGACACACCGACAGCCGAAATTGATGCGTTTAGTGTAATAACTTCTCAAGGTCAAGCTCTGATAAAGATTCCCACCGTCAAAGAATATGAACATTGGCCTTCTGGCTGTATTTCCAATTTCATCACAATTACATCATTAAAATAATACAGTGTTTTGTGTATTCTCTGAGTTTCATTTGAAGAACTATCTTTGTGATACAATACAGAGACTAACCCTTGTTGACTTCCTTCTGTGACTCCTCTTCCATCTGCTTGAAGACGGAGATCATCCGAGAGGCCGTGTGGCGCTCCTGAGCGATGGTGGAGTCCAGTCCCGTATCGTCCTCTTCGCGTACGATGCACGGGTCTCGGTACACCTCCAGCTCAGGGGAGTCGCGCTATAGTCAGGATAAACAAATAGTCATTATAATTATGTATATCTTTGATGAAGATAATTTCAACAACTCTCAATGAAAATATTGAACGAGCAGACACTAAAATAACATTTGCAGCTGGGACTCGAACCTAAATCCTTTAGTCTTACCTAGACAGATGTCTCTACCAATTGAGCTTTTTCCACCTGAGTACATTCCGTTATTTTTAACAATCTCAAAATAACATTTTTTAAATTTCTAACTAATGAGATTTAATTAAATAACTAATTGAGATATAATTGATTGACTAATTGAGTTTTTATTATTTAATAATTGAGTTGTTATTAATTAACTAATTGGGGTTTATTAATTAACTAATTTTTATTGTCCTTAAACATATCTAAGTGTCACTCGATTACATTTACTAGAAATAAAAACAAATTCATCTATCCATACAACTTGAATAACAAACCTTTACAACCTATGTCTATGTGTAAAGATCTAGGTGTTTACTTAGATAGCAAATTAATTTTTGACAAGCAAATTGAACACATTATTTCAAAATCCTACAGAATGCTAAGTTTCTTATTAAGAATATGCAAAGTTTTCAAAAGTGCTAAGACTCTGAAAATTTTGTTTTGTTCATTGGACAGAAGTCCACTGGAGTATGCTTCCACAATATCGAATCCTTAATATAAGGTATACATAGATTTAGTAGAAAGTATACAGAATAAATTTTCGAAACATTTACTCAAGAAATACAACAAAACTACAAATAATATGTTAACTTTACAAAAAAGACGCACATTGTCAGACCTGTTGCTTCTACATAATCTACTAAATAATAAAATAGATAATCCCGAATTGCTATCCGTCATTGGTTTAAATGTTCCAACGAGGCGTACCAGGCACGCTACACTTTTTCATATTGAAGCCAACAATACCAATGCAGCAAACAACTCAGTAATTAATCAGGTAAGTTTTTAGATTCTCACGGCCAAAAGCATTTTTGTTGTTTTTTTTTGGGGTGTTATGCCGTGTTGCACTAACTCCTTCTTTAGCCGACGTTTCGGACAGCGTTGCAGTGTCCATCATCAGGGCAGATCCGGTAGATCCGAAGATGTGGACACATGCGCAACACGGCATAACACCCCAAAAACAAAAAAAAAAAAAAAAAAAAAACTCAGTAATTACTCGTGCAATCACAACATACACCCAATACGAAAAATTACTACATTTAGACATCTTTCATGATTCCTTTCTAACATACAAATTTATATAAAAATAACTTATTAAATTTCTTAGCATGACATATTTCAAAAATATTTTCGCATAATTTTTCAAAACTTCTATGTATTAACAGTCAATTACAATTCGTGAGCTTATTAAAATTATTGTTTTCAATTCATTTATTATTATCTATCCACACACTTCCTTCCTTTTATAACAATCTCAGGCGAAATTACGTAATGATATTTTATGGACATGCGTAATAGGTACTACAACAGAACTATGTAATAACTAAAAATATCTAACTGTATCTTATTGTACTGTGTATGTCTTAACAAATAAATAAATAAATAATTGAGTTCTTATTAATCTATGAACTAATTGAGATGAAGATTCGGTAAGATTTATTTACTAACGGACCAAGTCCAATTAAGACATTAGATATTACACAAAGTTAATATAAGGAGAAATGTTACAATAAAGATGCTATGACAAAAATTGGATACAAAAACAATAAAGATAATGTCACGTGAAGACAGGAACAAGGTTTTGATGGAGTTCACAACTTCTGCCATATCAATACAAAATATTACTTACATTATGACTGATAAAAATCATTTAGGCTTACATCAAAAATTCAAGGTCCTGACTTGAGTTGACATGTCTTGCCATTCTGGGCATTGGTGAATGGTATCCATAATTTGTGGAGTGTTGATTGAGGAAAAACTAATCATTATTTCTGTGTCTGAGATGACATAAGACTGACCTTATCTGTGGACCTGGGCGGAGTCATGCGGAACTGTTTCTTCTCCTCACGCGGGGTGTAGGTCTCGAAGAACTTGAACTTGTTGGAGATGTCGCTGGTCTCGATCTTCACGTCGTCCACGCGGTCTGCCGAGCGCACCACGTCTTTGGGGATGAAGGGCTAAGAAGAAATGAAAAGTCAGTTATCATCAATTTCAATATCGTAAGAAGTTAGGTTTGTAGAAACAACTAGTTAATATTATTGGACTTCTTCTTCAAGATCCTTGGGTAAGGGTTCGTGTTGAAACAGTAACTTGTAAAGTTAGCGAACAACTGACTACGAGATGAAACGCACCCTTATTATTGAGTTAAAAGTGTACAGTTGTTCGGCGAATCCACGCGTCAATAGGGGTAATTATTCTAACCTCTACTCAGGAATGCATACAATAGAGGAAAATATAACATACTTTAAGATGCATCATAGCCTCAAATATCAGTTGCATAATACTCACGGTCATGGGAGTAATTTAGCTTTGTAAAAGCTGTAGGATGTGTGTATAACACCAATTCTAAAATTTTAGGTATAAGTTCCTGATGTCCGACACAATGCTATTGAAGTAAGTTGGTACATTTTACTAGGATCGTCATTTAATCTTTGGACATGTCTCCTGATTCCACAACATGGTATTCAACTCCTTAAGTAGGTGTCTGAGCCCTATTTGTCCCATCGTCTTTATATTTCCTCGGACATTTCATTTACAGACAGAACACATTCAAACAGTTCCTACCTTTTCTTTGCGTTTGGGTTCAACATTCTTCGTTGGCGTGACAGGTCCGGCGTTCATTATGTTAGCGTCAATCTCCTCGAATATGGACCTTGACTGTTTGCTGATTCCTAAAATAGAAAAAATTCTGAATAAATGTTGGAAATCTAGGAATTGAAAGCTATTATAGTATGTATTTGTAATTAACTTACCAGCGCTGAAGAGTCCCTCATCGTGGATATCTCTGGATTTGGACTGGCCATCGTCGTCCCTGAAGATCTTGCCGTTCTCAAACTTCTCCTTCAGCGAACTTGCCTTTTCCGTGTCCTGGGACATCTCCTTGGCGATCTTCTCCGCCGATGTAACGCCTGGGAAGGGTATATTAAACGTCATGAAAATTTAAATAGTGGTGTGCCCCAGGGGCCACGGTTAGGACCAACACTATTTATTTTTACTAATGAAAATAATTCTCAATGAAAATTTGAAACAGAAGAAGACACAGAAAATAAAAAGACACGAACTCATAATCTAGTGTCTGTAGAGTGGAGTGGAGTGTCTCGAAAATATGAAACAGAAGAAGCTGTTTCATGTTTTAATTGAGAATTATTGATATTTACCATATACTTTATTTTGTTTAGAAATGATGACATTTTTATCAGATATTGAAATGTCCAGCTTATCGCAGATGACCGTTAAATATTTAGGACGCAATTAGGATCGCAGTTTTGAGGACTACTGGGACAGCAAGATAAATTAAACAATTCGCATTATGATATAAGCAAGTGGCGTATTATTTATATGCACAGATCGAATTTACATGTGTGAGAAGATTAGTCATCATAATAAAACCCGTTTGGGTTGACATCAATATCATATCAGCGTTGAAATATAAATATATATTGTAAAATTAAGAAAGAAAATTATAAGATTCTTACTCTGTTCACTTTGAGCCACAGACTGCTGGTACATTTCCTTGATCTTAGCTTGTTTTCCCTGAAAGAATTTTTTTTTTATTAAACAAGAGTAATTTAAAGCATTTTGTGTGCCTTCCCCAATCTCTGGTTGACCAAACTAACTCATAACGAATATCCTGCTCATGATGGACTGTATCTTATGATTCCTTTTTGTGTCTGTATCTGATGCATCATTGTTCCTATCCTAGGTGACTTCTCCTAATTCTAACTTTCCCACTATCTCAGACAGGTTGGGTTAGCCTAACTCAATTGCATCAGGACACTCCTGAAGAGAAGTGGCAAACTAAGCACCTTTCGTGAACCCAAAAATTAAATTTCCAGGGTTCTCTCTCCCTCGGAAGTCGTGGATCTTAATAAGCCTCATTCGGTGCAGTCCCAATCGCTTTGCATATATGATACTCAAATGGGGCTTAAAGGATTCTTAATTGTGTGAATGTTAACATATTCAAACAATAGAATCTCTTCCCCGGAGGCAAATCTATGCTGAATCAAGTGTCTCCTAGCTAGATAACCTCAGCATCTGACTTCAAAGTATGTTTACAAAGAAAAGGAAGATCTAACTCACCATGAACAGCCTGCTCCTGATGGATTGTATCTCCTGCTTCCTCTCACTGTTCCTGTCCTTGACGACGTCGCCTGACTCGAACTTCCCCACAATCTCGGACATGTTGCAGAAAGAGACAGGTTGCTCGCGATGCGCCGTGCGCTTGTAGGACTTGCGGAGAGTTGCATCACCATCTTCTGCAAAATTAAAATAACACACTTTTTAATATTGTCTCTTTGTGAGGTGAAAGCCATTATGGTCTGTGAGTAAGTACAGGAGAATGTGGGCATTGGGTAAAAGAACAATATTAGCATATGCTCCGATAGCCAGATAGTTTAAATGGCACTGGAAGGACTGCAAACTAGTAGTGATGGAATACAGTATTGCCCACGGAGAGATGACAACAACAGGATAACCTTAATCTGAGCATGAATAATTGTATTAAATAAGTAGGGGAAAAGATAAGGAAAAGGAAAGAAGGACCATTGGATGAACCAGAGCCATCTGTTAAATCTACATTGGAATGGAAGAAACCCAGCAATGAGATTAATCCAAAGAACCAGGCAACTGTCCAACATTGATGAAAACATGCTGAAGGAGCTATTAGAATTATTATCAGGATACTACCACCTCAATTGTTGGGAGTAGAAAGCATCAAAAGCTGTAGGAAATGCGAAGAAGATATATGTGAGGAATTGAACACCATGTTGTAGAACCAGGAGACAGCCCAAATACTCAATGACAACCCTGCTGAACTTCATGGAGAGATTGGTCTACTGTCACGGTAAAAGCGTGAAACATGGAAGTTGGCACAATGTGCCTAAAGCCCGAATGCCCACAGATCGTATAGAACACAATAAACTATCAACTATCTGCCTACAGTGTATCCAAAGATATTTTGGGACTCGAACCAAAAGACAGTGGAAGATGGGATAAGGATAAAAAGATCACAAATGCGTTGGACAGACCAAGTGTCAAAGGGGCAGTAACGTGAGGAGTAAAGGAGCCTGATTCAACTATTAGAGCGGGGTTACGATCTTCAGCAAAGAGGCCACGACCAAAGATGAAGAACTTGTGGCTTACCATCATTGTCTTCGCCTTCACTAGAGCTGGGCTCGATGGGGATTCCATTGAGATATTCATCCGTCACTCCGATATCCATTCCCTTTGATTTGAACCTGTAAAAATTAAAAAAATAAGATTCATAAAGCAATTAGGCTAATTTAAGATTCTTGGTCTTCTTCTCAAACATGTTTGAAGTAAAACAACTTTTGGCGCGCCTGGGGGGGTTTAATCGACTCTTGCATACCAAGCGTGGCCAAATGACGCTCTTGCACGGAACGATGCTTCATTCGGCCAGCCTTGTAATTACTCGGCTCTTTCCGCCCGGCTCCCAAACCTCTGTGCGGTATATTTGCTTCTATTTTCACTAAAATTGGCAATGGATCTATTCTGAAATGATGTTGAATTTTTAATTTGTAATATATTATTTCCTTGTGTATCTTTTAATAATAATAAGAGGATTGTTTTATAATCAAAAATAAAAAGATTTTTTAATTTTCATTTTCACTTCCTCCAATAAAAATAAACTTTGATGTTTCAAATCTACCAGCTGTCCCGTGATAGCTATTTTAAAAATATTCCTGGATTACGAACCTGAAAATATTTGAAAATCCACGAGTACCATCTCAGTAAGCGGAAAACGTTGTTTGTGTCATGATGGAGGATTTAGCCAGCTGAGGAATTGAACTCACGAAGACTGGGTGGGAAACAGACGCGATGCCAACTCAGCCACTGACCGGTCTACATTGTACACTAGCTATTGCACCACCAATTTTTTTTATGTGATTACCGCGCAAGAGTCTCAACTGCTCTCAACGTATGGTGTGTTGTAAGGCTGAAGGGCATGAATAAGGGAAAGAGATGAGGTAGATGAAGGTGTGAAAGTACCTGGCTATCAGATCTGATCACAATGGTTTCAGCCATTTCAAGCTACGTCTTGATTCTGAACAGTTGTCTTTCGCCGGGGTAGCAAGTGCAGTGTTTAGTGCAGGGGTTCCCAACATTTTTGTACTCTAGAGCACATTCTAAAATATCGGTAGGGTGGCGGTCACCACCTATTTTTAATCGACAAACTCGGGGCAGCAATCACAATCAGAATGACAACAACACGGTTCCAGGCGGGGAATGCTATTTGCACATCACTCCTTGTACACGCCGAAAACCCGAAGTGAGCCGATGATCGCCGAACCGATCAGGACGGTACAAGTTCGTGACTACTGTCAGTTTGACTGTCAGGACCATGCTTATTGCTTTCACTGTCAGACAGAGCTGTCAGAGTCGTGTGCCATGTGTTTTGACGCCTTCGGCGTTCATTGGCTCAGTTCGTGGCGATCGTTCACTTCGGGTTTTCTACGTGTACAAGGAGTGATGTGCAAATAGAATTCTACGTTCCAGGCTAGCGTGAAGAGTGCAGTCTGGCTCACCGCTAGACAGGTTGTGACAAGTACTGTCAGCAAATGAACCACTCATACATAAAATATCGCAAACATACGAACGTATTTAATAAACCTAGGCACTCAAAAAAATTAAAACTCTAACAAATAAATAAAAATAATTCACATTTTTAATTAATGTTGATGAAAAAATTATTTCACTGTCGAATAGTGGCGGGCACATACGAATCGTTGGCGCCATGGCGCCCGCGGGCACGGGGTTGGGGACCCCTGGTTTAGTGGATGAAAAGATGGTCAGAAAGTTAGTAATAAATGAGAGTACTGAATTAGAACTGTGAGATATTGTGAATGTAAACATCTGGTCTGTTTCAAAGTTAAAAACATATTAAAAGATTTTAAAGTGTGTTGAGTCTGTCAGATAGTTTGTTTATTTGTTTGCAAATTAACACCTTTGATCTAGAAAGAAACATCTCAGAGAATTCATCAACCATTCAAATAAATTTACTTTGGCACGTGTTACACTTTATGGTCTAATGCTGCGGGAAAGGGACGGCACGTAACATTTGGTACAAGTACACGGTCAGTAGCGACATGTGAAAGAAAGACTTAACATCCGGTGAGGCCAGTTCATAGAAAATAGAAACAAAGAGATATATGGTATGGAAGCGTGCAAACTATCGCTGAGTACAACCAAACCGCAAACCAAAGTTATTCGTTCGATGTGTAGGTAGAAAAAAGGCAGGGCGCCACTGTGCGTAGATTCGAGCAGCAGTAATGAGGGTAATCGATTTTGGTGACACTTTTGTATACACAGTTTCATTCTAATTTTAGCTAAGTTCATGGCCCATCCCTTGTTTCTAATACCTATTAGCCAGCTCTTCCTGAAATTATGTAAACTTTATAATATTGAGGTATGGTTACTGCCGCCCATATATTGCTTAACCCGCGGTAGCCATTTATTGGATTACCAACACCTCTGCCATAGGTCACCCGAAGATGTTGGCTACGTTTGGCGATTAAGCAGGGGTGCCCGGGTTCATGGGGTGAGGTTTGTCTAGGTCGTAGCGGTGGACACATTTGCCCACCCACTGCATGGCAGACCGGATCGGGAAACAATGGCTGAAGGAGACCTTTTGACCTCTCCAGCAGGTCTCTCTTGACCCATTAACTTTTGGACACGCTGACCCTAGATTACTACCCACCCCTTATAACTGTTCTCCTCTCCTTCCTTTTCTTAAAAAGATCATTCACACAGCATCTAGCCTACTCTGTGGAGCTAATGTTAAAAAAACTAGTGCTCACCTATATAATCTGTAAAGGTGACTTACTTGGCCAGCTTGGACAGTAGGGTGGAGCTCTTGTCCCGGGATAGGGGGTGCTCCAGAGGCTTCAGCTCGGGCTCTTGGGGGCCCTGCTCGAACATCTGGAAGCGAGACTTCACGTCCAGCGAGGCCAGCTCCTCCAGACCCAGATCTGGCTTTTCTGAAGCTATAACAATTAATTACAATTATTATAAACAAAAAAATAGTGGTGTACCGCAAGGTAGTCTTATTGGCCCTGTTTAATTTCATGTTTTATAAACGAAAAATCAACTGCTGTAAAGGTGTATTGCTACTTACAAGCTATTTCTATGTACATATAATAAACTATTGTCAACTATAATTTTACCCATTATTATTTTATTAATTATAATTATTAATATTGGCGTTTACTTGGTTAATGGTGGCAGAAGATTTTATATAATTATTTATGTGTTTTATTTTTGAATAACTTAATGAGTAACACCTCAAAATGTAAAATTTAATTATTGAAGACAATATTAGCGATTCCTAAACGAAAATTTGAAACTAAAGGACTCACATCGGTCCTAGATGTGTCCGTATCTTTTTCTGATTTTTGTGTTTCAGATTTTCGTTTGGGAATCGCTAATATAGTTTTCAATAATTAACTTATTTATTCTTTTTCCTGTGTTTCGTTAACTCTTGTGCATTATTAATGTCATTTTTACATGCTTAAAATTGGAATTTCTCAATAGAGATAAACTGTATTGTAAAAGCCCTCTGGGCATTTAAATAAAATAAATAAATTTAAAATGGCAGGAATTACATATACAGCATTAATCCGAAATAAATACCAATTTCTAATTATTGAAAATATATTATTTTAATTATTATTTTTTTGGTAAACTAATATATTATTTTATTTTATTTATTTATTTACGCCCTTGTGGCTTTTGCATAATACAACTGTGAATAACATTGATGTATAGAAATATGAATGTATAATATTAAAAAATAAGAGAGGAACAAAATTAATCATACAACAAATTTCACAACCATTGATGTAGGTTTTAAAAGTGTTAAGGTCATCGGCAAACAGATTATGTATACTCCTTTAAATTTTTTTTTTTTTTATAGTGAATACCTCACAAGAGTCCCAACTGCTCCCGTCTGGAGCCAGTGAGACTATGGCATCCCCAATTGGGGGATGTTGTGAGGCTGAAGGTAAGTGGGGAAGGGAAAGAGGAAGGTGGGGAAGTATCTGGCTATTCAGATCTAGTCACTAAACACGGCTAAAGCCATTTGGAGCAACGTTTCAATTCTGAATGGTGGTCTTACACCAGGGCGATACTGGTAGTATCTTCCACTCTGGAACGTGCCGCAAATATACTATATATTATTTTAATTAATTAATTGTGAAATAACACAAATTAATCAAATAAAATTTATTTGCGCACGCCGGGTTCGAACCCGCGACCTTCGGAATGGCAGTCCAATGCGTTACCACTGGACTATGCCGGCCGTCAAATGTTGTTACTCCTTTAAATATTGTTACAATATCATTGATAAATGTGAAAAATAATACAGGTCCCAATTGAGAACCTTGTGGAACTCTACTGAAAAACTCAAATTAATATAATTAATATAAATTATTTTTTTAGTTGAGATTTTATATGACCTTATAGAATGCTTTGCTAAAGTCTGTGAACACTTTATCTGTTTGGGAACATTTATTTATTATAGAGAAAGTAGCTGAAATTAAATTTTTGGGAGGAGTAGCAGGAGGTACAAATAGAGATAAATATGATATAGGTATAATCTTACCCCTGACTACATCTGGGGGCAGCTCCTTAGGGTGACTTTCACAGATGATCATTTGGTGCTTCTTTGGTCTTTCTGTTAACAAAGCAAACAATGTTGTAATAACAACTTTAGGAAAAGATATGATAGCAATTATAACAAATTTTTCATAACAGCCCCACGTTGGGCACCAATTCATAACACTGATCAATTACCATCTCTAAGGTTGGTAACTGATTCTGCTTTACGTATATTTTATTACAGCATTGATCTCCTGCCCATACTTGGGAGAAACTCAGACAAACACCCTTCCAAATTTGATATCGGCAGTACATACAAGAATAGATAATTTCTCTCATCCTCGTGTAAAATGGCTCACACGCCTTTCCATGTTAGTTAACTGTGGCCTCTTCAATTCCCCAATTAACAAATCCCTGCCTTAGCCCCCCTCACAATGTTGCCAGCCGGTGGAGATATGGTTCCCTTTACATTGTAAACGCAGGGGCAAACCAATCACTAAATAATAATTTTTGAAAACGGAGAAAAATTACACAATTATGCAACCCATTTACAAGAAATGGTCACATATTTAATTTCATCTAGCAGTAATTTAGCAACGGGCTGTTTTGTAAGACATTTACCCATATTCAAATACTTCTTTCCAGTGATATCGATTGATGCAGGCATGCAGCATGCAAATTTTAGATTAGCTCTTAATTGCGAATTTAGGAGAATGAGCCAAATATCAAATATATTCATTAAGTTTTCTAATAGGTAATGGCTTACTCTTTTCCTGTTCATCTTCCTCCACAGCCTTGGGGGCGAACAGCAGCTTGAAGTGCAGGTTACAGTAAACGTTGCTGAGATGGCTCTGGAAACCTTCCAGGCTGGAACAAAACACACTGTGTTAGACACAAACACAACCATGGAGTCTACAACATTAGCTGCCCAGAGAGGGTGTTACGTAATACAGTCTCCCTATTAAATTAAATAAGGCGTAGTTACCCCAACTTCCCCTCACAGCTAGTTGCGGCGTATTCAACACACGCGGCCAGATGGTCAAAATACGTGATCGGCACGGACCACCCAGGCTGCTAGAGTCAACACGGGCCGGCCCTAGGCGCGCTTCGCCAGTGCAGAACCAACCTTGGTCTAAACAACACTGTCGCTCGCGAAGGCGAAAAACTACTCGCGAACATGACTTGCATAATTACGCGATAACGAACGCGATCTCGTTCCAGTTTTCTAACTAGATGCATTTCGCTATCAATTACCAATCATGATTATTATCTCGGCTCAAACTAAACTCAATGGAGTCCCGTTCCCGTGTAAAATCCCGAGTGCATATCACCACATCAACAGTACCGCCGCTTTTGAGCGCGGGAAACCTGAGTCAACATGATGTACCGCATCTCAAGGCGAATCGTAAGCTTTCAACCTATCCCCTTTCTTGTGTTCAATTCTTGTAACTTCATGTAGAATCCACGCTTCATCCGGTCGTCGTCAATTTAGAGGAGAGAGTAGAAAGATCTATGTCACCCCTGTATTTCTCGAGATGATTAATATACCTTGTGCCTTTCTACCCATTGTATTATTATTGTGTGTTAACCTTTTCCAACCTCCTAACCGATGGACGAGCTAATGATTAAAGGAACTGCCTACCCCTGATAGTACACGAGTCTCATCTGCCTACCTTTTTACTGAGCTTAGCCAACTAATTACCTGGTTCGACTCCGGGTTAACCAACACTTAGCAAGGGAAAGATCTGTAATGTTAGAAGGAATGGAAATATATCAAATACCAGATACCAAATACCACAGACAACCTTTGAGATACTGTAGGAAAATACATGCGAAAGTAACAGACTCTGTTTAATGCCCTTATAGTCTCAATATTGGATTACTACAATAGTTTGTATGCTGGTCTGCATTCAAGCCATTTATGGTAGGATGTAGGGTCACGCTGTGCCAGTGGGCGACAACCTGGACGAAAGTGTTCTCGGAACACAAGGTTCATAAAAAGTCACTTATCCTTACTATCCCAGTGTTGACGCCCAATGACAATTAAATGAAATCTTAAAGCTTGATAGCTAAGAGAAATTGATGACGGGCATTTGACCGAGTTTGAAGGAACAATAAAGTCGGAGATAGAACCTTATCTTATAATTCTTTTCTCATGTGAAATCCACAGTTGCTTCTAAGTACTAAACCACACAACGCTTCTTTCCACTTCATGCAATAACACACGCAATCACCAGTTTATTTATCACTAAGCGACGACAAAGATTTAAGATGCCACGACATTTAAGTATGAGATTTTTAGCGGTAACACAACGAACTGTTGTAATTAACTACAAGATTTGGAATGGGCGCTTTTAATAATCCCACGGCTACAACACGGCAACAGCAGGCGTCGTCTCATTTCTTTTTCAAGTGATAATGATTGCATTTTTCCTATGGAGAAAGCAGCCAAACATACATTGTTTGTTTCACTATTATTTAGTGTGTAAGAAAGAGACGTAGCATTATTGTGATGAAGAATGAACTTTTATGCATTCGAGAATATCAAGAAGCGCCCAATGGCTAGTTTAAATTAATTACAATTGGACAACAATGACGGAGTATGTCCGTCTTCTTTCTTGATGTGAAACAGGAAGAAGATGGCAATATTAAGTAAAGGACGTAGGTATAGGAAGCAAGCTATGTCAATATTAAAGAGGGGAAAAGGTAGCGTAAAATATGTCCGTGACTACCTCAATGGCTTGTTGCACTCCTTGCAGCGGAAGCACTCCCGGTGCCAAGAGAGCTTCTCGGCCTTGATGCGCTCCATGGCATATACCGCCTTGCCGCAGGACTGGCAGGCGGGATTGGTGTCATGCTTCACCGACTCCTCGTGCTTAAGCTTTTTCTGAACTTTCTCGGAGCTTGATTTCTGCAAGACAAACAAAAAAAAATCATAGTATTACGTTCAATGGAATTAGGAACAGAATCATGACATCCAAGAAAACTTTTTGATTTAGTCAAGATACATTACTGAAGAATCGTGGCAAACTCAGAGACAGATCTCAGATCAGATCTGGGGACACCTAAGGCAGACATGGCATGATTAAGTGAATCAGATACTGGAGTCAGGCCATGTCAAGGTCAGAATAATAGAGAAGTATGTATGAGACGATGTAGGAATGTGAATTAGGCAAAGAGAGAGAGCCAAGACAGAGTTGTTTGGTAGTCCGTCCTCTCTGCCTACCCCTGCGGAGAAACGGCGTGATGGTAAGTTAGTTAACTTCCGCAGTTCTGCAGTACCTCTACGATGTTCACCGAAGGGGGGGTGCACTTATTCCCCGCCTGAAAAAAAAAAATTCTCTGAGGGCCTGTCATCTTTGGGGCACTGTGTAGGGGGTCTTTTTGAAGAGAGGAAAGTGCGAACTTGGGTCATGAAGAGTCTTGTTGTTTGTTGTTGACCCATGTTGTAGGAGGGAAGAATCACAGAGGCCAGCAAATCGTTCCACAGCCGAGCTGTTGAACTCAAGGACGCGTCATAGAAACAACCCATTCTCAACTGTGTACAAATGGTTGTGCATTTGGCATGATTCCCGACTGTGCACCGGTGTCGAAGGGATCAATTACGCTAGTTCCTCAAAGTATCTTCCATTGAAATACCAGTAGAACAAGGTCACTACACCCACTCGAAACCTGTGCCCTAAAGATTACAATCTGTTTGTTAAGACAGGAGAATCTATCAAACAATCCGCTATACTCTGCATAGAATCAAGGGTTTTTTCAGATATTTTAGATCTCCAGACTAGAAGTGGTTGCCAATTTCAACTGCGGAACGTTGTACAGGGTAATGAGAATTATGCACTATTAACCCTTGATTTACCCGGTAGGTCCCTGGGACACCATTGAAAACTTTCAGCGCTGATAAAACCATTCGTTTTTGGAATTACAAATTGTGCGTTCCAGTACCTTCACGCAGTGACGCGCCAAACGCGAGGGAGAGCGGACGTCGATGTGTGTGGCTCCGATAGGTAAGTAATCACGCTAGTGGAGTCCGTGGGACTCCACCGGGGTAATAATATTACAGTTTAAGCTTCCTTAATAAAAGGCCGTGATTCTATAATTTTAAGTAAAAACCTATGCCATTGTAAAACCAAATACATAATAAACAAATGTGACTAGCATTTCATTTAAAAAAGTGTTTTATTTCATGTTAAATTAACGATTTTATTTCCGGGAGTCCTGGGGACTCCTCCAGGTAAATTGTGTATGTATGAAGTCACCGGGTAAATCAAGGGTTAAAGTACCAGGCCCTGTACCGGTACAGTACGCTCAGCTTCTGAGAGGTTAACTTAACTCTGGCTTCAATGGAGGCACCGTGCCTGAGCTGGTTACTTAAGAGTCTCAAGGCACGATGGCAAGATTGTGGTAATCCAGCCAGTCGACAGCATCGGGAGTCACTTGGTTCAGCACCAATATGCCATTGGGAAGCTTGTGCAGTGGACAACCAACAGGAATAAAACTAATAACAAATACTCACAACAGACACATTTTTATCGTCCTTCTTGGACTTCTTGCGATGCAGCGAGTGTGACTTCTTGACGGCGGAGGAAGAGCTGGTCACGGAGCTGGACACGGTGCTGGAGCTGGTCACCTTCATCTCCGAGAAGGTCTCCGTCCGCATGGCTGAGGTCTCCATCATCTGCGTGGAATTCATTGCAGGCTGGGCTAGTTAGCGCTGCAAACAAATACACAACTATAATTTAAGACTTCCCAACGGCAAAGTGTAATGGTAATGAAACAGTGGATGAAATCTATGATTTAAAGCAGTTATAGCATATATGGAATGGAATAGGGTCCCATAATATGGAATGGGGTCCCAGTAGCGGGGAGGTAGGTGCAGTCCACAATGGAGTTCTGGTACCTACCGGCCTGCTGCAGCATTGCGGCATGGAACTGGCTGAGGAAGGATGAAAGTAAACTGAATGCTGTAGAAATAATATCCCTGAGCGGTATGTGTGGTAAAAACATGTACGTGGTTGTATGAGAAATGTAGAGATTTGCAAGTAAGCGTAATGAGTAAAATTAAGAAAGGTACACTTAGGGCCCGTTCCCACTTCCGTTTTCAAATCGGAGGCGGGTCCCGTTTTAAAAACGGACGGCCAATGGCCCTGTTCACACTACCGTTTTAAAAACGGATCCGTTTTAAAAACGGACCATACTCTACGAAAAAAAATAATTGTCGATTCAACAAAAACATGTTATTTGCTCATTATTCAGTAATGGTGCGCAATGGACGACGATGAAGCTCTTGTTGTCATGTGGTACTTATTAAATAGAAGGAAAAAAGTGAAAAGAAAATTTTGAGTACACCCAATCATAGCCGAATGATTTTCTGTAGGAATTTTCCAAGTGTTAATTGGTGAGTTAAGAAGTGATGAACTAAAGTTCTTTAATTATTTTAGAATAATAATGAATGGATTATTTATATTGCGCCGTTTTCACCATGAAAAATCACCTCAAGGGCGCTTAATGGCTTAAGAGAATGTCTATCACTTCCTTTAACCATCTACTGGAATGAGTTTCAGAGAGCTTAACATATCAAAATACAAAATTGAGAAAGTGCATTTGTCCTGAAGAAAGGCTATCGATATTTTAAAGTAAGAAAACAATAAACACTCAAATATTTTTTATTATGTGTTTATTTAACTAATACGCTCTTCCGTGCATCTCATTAAAGCTTTAAAATTTAAAAAAAAGTAAACTTAAATAAAATAAAATAAAAATTTTGATGTACAAAAGTTGTGTACACCAAGTGTTTTGTTTTTATTTAGTTAAAGATAAAATATTACCATACTCTTTCTTCGACCAGTGGTATTAAATTTTCGGGATTTATTTCCTTATCCATTATTGTAGTTTTGATTTATTTACTTAACAAAATAACCAAATACAAGCACGCAGCGTGCCTGCTTCCTTGCGACAGGGAGCGGGCGGGGAGGGGTCGGGGTTTGGCGGGGACTCTGCCGGAACGACTGGACGACAAGTGTGAACAGCTCCATACAACACTATGAGCGAGCGTGTGCCGACACGATTTGAAAACGGACGCGCTGCGTAGGCGAGCCATCCGACAAAAAATGTCGGATCCGTTTTCAAATCGTGTCGGACAAGTGTGAACAGCTCCATACATCCACTACAGCCACTAGGGCATCCGATTTTAAAACGGGACCCGCCCCCGATTTGAAAACGGAAGTGGGAACGGGCCCTTAGATAGTTTGAGACACCCTAGGAAGTATGGCACGACCAAGTGACCCAAGTTCTTGTGCTGGGCCATGTCAAGAGTCAGAATAAGTCATATGCTTGACTTTCTCGGTGTAAAGCGATACAGAGAGATGACAGTTGTGTAAAAAAACACATATTGTGGGTTAATCTCCCTCTCACATCTCTGTATCCGTAATTTTTCTACTCGGTTAACAATAAACCACATAATCTATCTCGGAGTAACATTTATATGAATACCAGTACCTTATACTAATAGTGGTATAAACCGTATAATAACAATACAACAGGGGGTATTGTGAAACATTGTAAAAACGTTATTAGAAGGGTATGCATGAAACGATGTATGAATTTGAATGAAGCAAGGAGTGTGTGTCAAGACCAAGTGGTTTGGCGGTCCATTATCTCTGCCTACCCCTGCGGTAAACGGCGTGATAGTTAGTTACTTAGTTATATATAATTCAGAGAAACATTCCTTACCCATTCATTTCCTTATGTGAACACATTAACTGCATATTTACACTTGTCATTAGACGGTGCCAAGTCTCCGTTAGACGATGGAATTTGGAATGCAAATATAATTTGCTTGTATTTACATCATATATTCAATGGTGTACTTTCATTAGTGTACAAATAATCTCAGATTCTGCGATCTATACCGTTTAAAAGAAAATTGATGTACACAGTTCATTTTTGAGGTATTGCATTACCTATTTTTATAGCCAAGGTTTCGGACAGCATTACAGTGTCAAGTGTTAAATGTTACACATCTGTCTTGATGATGGACACTGTAATGCTGTCCGAAATGTTGGTTAAAGAAGGAAGTAGCGCAACACGGCATAATACCCCAAAAATATATTACAATAAGACTCAGCATAACTTAACTGTGTATGTGTATCAAAGAAGTCAATTGTTAACAAAAAAAAATTCAATCAGTTTAAAAAACCTTCTTTTGCACCGGTCGATGAACTTGATAATCTGTTCTAGAAAGAATGTTGATAAAATTCACCAGAAAGGAAATATTGAGATTAATTTGTACCCACGGACACGCCCAAAATGCACTTCTATCAGATTTTCTCTTCAGTGTTGTACATGGAAACTGTTTTTCCATCATAATATTGATAACTCTCAAACGAAAAATGTGAAATAGAAAAATATTCAGTCGCATTTAGGAAATAAACACAGGACTTCAGCCTTGTCGGGGCTATGCTCTACCACTGAGCTAATTCGACCTATCCCCTTCAGTCGTATTTAACTGTATCATACTTCGATTAAGAACTACCAACATTTTCTTAATGCATGTTTTTTCGCTGCTATCTTTATACGTGATTGCAAGATTCTACCTGAATTTAATTGCGATCTTGATAGTGTCTTGGATAGTACCTATTTTTATTTTTAACTATCTGTACTCCGCCACTCGTTGCTGTGGTACAGCATGACGGTGCAGATAGAGAAATAATAGAGCGTTTTGCTTTTACGTCCAACGGAAGATACATTTTTTTACTTGTCGTATTTGACATCTAAATAATATAGGTATATAAAAACACACGCATATTCGATTGCAACATTGTGTCAAAATTTCAAAGCAATCGGTGAAGATCTTCGGAGATTTAAGATTTCGAATAAATGAACATTGACATTTTTATTTATATAGATAAGTGACATCTATTGACTTTCTTAAAAGATATGTTTTTTACACCCCTATTGAAGCAAATCAGTTTACAATCATAATATTATTTTAGTGATCGTGATTGTAAAAAGGAAAAAAAGTTTCAAGGGGAACACATCCAAAGGGACGCCCAAGACAAAGTTGCAAAGTATCTCTGGTCAGGTGCGGGGGCTCCATCGAAGCCAAGTTAGTAGCCTCACAGAAGCTGGGTGTACTGTACCGGGCCCGCAGTACTGCAGACAGTAACTGCTGATCCTGTACAATTTGCAATTTGCAAGTGAACCGCAATATTTAATTTGGCAGCCATCGCGGCTCCCCAAATACTTGAAAAGAAACTTGTAAGACTCTGTGCAAAAACGGGCAGTCCGATCAATCAATCCAATAGATTGATTGATTAGACATGCGGATTGCAATCTTTAAAGCATATGCGTCAGGCGGGAATTCTGTCCTAGTTGTATCGATATTTTAATGGAAGATGCTTTGAGGAACTAGCGTTGTTGATTCCTTCAGCACCGGTGTATGGTCTGGAAACACGCCAAATGCGTGTCCAACATTTGTACACGGTTGACATTTGCCACATGGATCTTCTATGAGCTACTACTAATACATATGGTTCCCATGAGCATTTAGGCCATAGGCCTATTGTGCTATCTCCCATTTTACCTCAATCCTTAAACAGTCACCCGGTCCCTTTTATAAAGTTCACCAGGGCTGTCATTGGATATGTGGCTATGTCTTCTGGTTCCACAATGTGTCTTCCCAGGTCTCATCTCTCCTCTCCTCATCTCTCTCTTGGTTCCCCAAAGGCCCCACAAGGGAAGAGAGCCTCATTTTTCCTCTCCATTCCCCTTTGGTTCCGTGACGGCCCCACAAGGGAAGAGTCCACGGAGGTGGCCTCATCTCTCCTCTCCACTCCTCTTTGGTTCCCTAAAGGTCCCCTACTAATAAGCAAAGTTGGGGGAATCAACTGCAGAGGCTGGACCTTCTATGGATGGAAGCCGCCGTATGATACACCACAAAGCGTTTACTTCATAATATATGATAAATTAAATATCTTCTTTTATATAATTGTCTCCCAATCATTCAACATTCCACCTCTCTAAAGCTCTCCGAACATCTCCGGGAAAGTCATCATCAATATCAATTGTTCCATCAATTTGGCAATTGAAGCGATTGACAACTAGTCGAAATTTCATGTGACGATAATTTAAAATGAGCGCCTGGACAAACATAGCCTAAAACACTCCCCGGGAGAAGATCAATGTCAATTGTCAATAGTTACATCAATTTATATAGTAATTGCGGCCACCGAAGCCATTGACAAATTATTTATTGAAATTTCACATGATGTGTTTTTTGATTGAGTGCATAGACAAGTACCATTGAAGCAGCATAATGATCGTTTAGCTGTGTGATTGACAATTGTTTGTTCAATTGCTCTATCTATATAGCCCGATGGAATTCAGTTTCATCGTGGAAGGAGATTTTTTAACTAAAAAATGCGAGACGATGTTCCGAGAGAGTCCTGCCTGAGAAATCAAAAGGTCTGCCTCAACTATTCTCTCCCGATCCGTCCTGCCACGCAGTTGGTGGACTGACAGTTGATAAACCTTACCCTATGAACCCCGGGCACTCCTGAGGAGTCACCAAACATAGCAAACAACTTGGGATAATTGATTAAATCGCGATCGTCCATAGTTATGGATAGTAAAATCAATAGATTATCACTGTATTCGCACACTCGGCACAGTTTTGCTGACATCCACGAAGCAACTGGAGCGAAAAAACAGGTCAACTGAAGTTCCGTCAATCACACTTCAATGCACATTGTCAATTGACATTGATCTCCCGACCCCATTAATCTGAACTCCAATTTGCCAAATTATTTAGAAATAATATGTGATATTAATATGTCATCCCTTTCCTATTTATTGAAACGATGGTCAAGAACACCCTTGAACAGCGAAAGTCAGAAACATTTACAAAGAAATGTCACTCGACAGCAAAGATATTTGATTTGGGAATCTTCTAAAGAACTTCATTAATTCTAGAAACGTGTAAATGTAATCAATGATGAAATGGGAGTGGGTGGGAAGCCCACGTGAAGATGTGGGATTAGTTATGAATCCAACAAAACACCCATAAAAAAATACCTTAGTAAGACCACAAGAATAGCTTTTAAAAACTTGCTGTCTGAAATGACTTGAAATGTATTTTAAAGTGCTTCACGTGGATTTGAAGAGACAAATTGTAATAGAAATGCTGTCTTTATTCATAAGTTGAGAAATTATTATATTTTTTTGTATACTATGTGAATAAGCACAGAGTTCCAACTGACTGTGGACTATGTGATCCCCGGTTATGTTCTGGGGCTACAATTCATAGAAACATTCACTCACCCAAGCATGGACTTCTTTAAATCTTGCTTAAGGTTAAACGCGACGCTCGTTATAATCTACGCGTTCGTATATGGCATTAATTAATTTATTTTATTAAAATACGCTTTTTGTAAGTATTGATTTACAATATTAAGGCTATGCACTATGTCGTATAATATTTTAAATTGAGTCGCTATCAATAACAACCCTTACGTAGATGGCGATAAGGTTTAAATTCCCGCTTAAAACCATCCGCCTGTTTTGATTTATGCAAGAAAAAAACATGGCCAAAAGGTGCCTTTTATTTTATTTTGTGGATGTTCAGGCATAAATATTTTTTTTTTTTTATCATTTTATAAATAACTTAATTTGCTACATTATACAATAAAATCATAACCGAAAATGGGTTCGTAAGTAAGAGATTTTTAACTTTAAAGCAGTTTTCATAGGCCTTAATACATTATTTTTTTCTGGGCTTATAAAAAGACTTACATATATAAAAAATACTCGATTATTTCAAAGGCCAAGATGTATTCTACTCGCAGTATTTAATTAAAGCATCTGAAACATTTCTAGGCGACCAAATTTTCAAACCAAAAACACATGATTTTGCATTACTACGTATGGCATCGCCTTAAGATAAATTATTTGTTTGCGCCTGTACATTGGATTGAATCATCGGTACAATATTGTATTTGTATGCCTTTCTCGAAAGAATTGAGTTTTTAAACGTACAAAACTATTAATTCATATTCATATGTACAGGTGCAAACAAATAATTTGTCTTAATATTGTAAAGTAATACCTTGCAAAAAGCGTATTTTAATAAAATAAATTAATTAACGCCATCTATATAAGTGTAGAATATAATGAACGTCGCATTTAACCTCAACTTCCGTGATCGATTGGTAAATGTTGTTTCAATGTTTGCCCATCTTCAAAGATGAAGACGAAAGAATATAATATAAGCATGACAAGTTAACCAGTGTTCTGGACTGTATGAGAAACCACATTGTTTATAACAACATCTTGTACAAATATGCACATCTCTTCAATTACCCAGATTTCATTGAAAAAATAGAGCATACATAATTCTGTACTTTCAGCAGGCCACAAGTAAATGGTGAAATATTCTACTCTGTTGAGTCAAATCTATTCATGTTCAAGTACTTTTTCATTTTACATAAATAGTACCTGTGTATGAAATGTTCCGGGCTTCGGTCTGCAGGGTGTAGATTGTCCTGATGATAGCCAATATTTGATAGGAGAGAGCACCAGAAGAAATACATATACGGAAAATTACTTTTTACATACTTACACTTTCTGCCTTTTATGCAATAATATTATAATGTAATAACTATGCATCAGATTATAATAGAACTAGATGTCGTGTACCTGGCATCACTCGGGGACTTATATGGTTAGGGGTAAAGTTTTGAGATATGCAATTCCGTAGTACATACATTATTTAGATGTATCTCACAAGGTTTAGCCAGAGTTAGCAATGTAAGCATGATACATTTTACAGTTACAGCGTTAGCATTTTTTTTTACGACTTCTATAAAACATAGACTTTTCTCTACTTTCTATAAATATAATATGCATGTACAGGGTTTTCTAATAAGAGGTGTTATTTTGAATAGCCCTCTATTTCAGTAGATGTTACTTTCGAAGCTGTCATTTTTTGACATTTGACAAGTAGAAACTACGCCATTAATAAAAATGGAACGATACACGCTTCAACATTACATTTCATTCATTTCACAATCAAATGCCACATTTGTAATTCTTTTCTTTAAAATATTTCTACGTTTTTAACTGTGACATGTTATCATTGTTTATGGTATATTCATACCGTTGATATTAAATAAATAAATAAATAAACAACGCATTGAAATTATTAAAATTCACTTGAGTGAATCAAATGCAAATCATCTTGAGTTATGAGGCCCATTTCCACCTCGGTGGCTTCGTCAACAAGCAAAATTGTCGCATCTCGGAAAACCCAAGAGATATTGTTAAAAAGCCTCTCTATCTTCAACATGTGACTGTTTGGTGCGGTTTATGGTCCGGCGGAGTCATTGGATCTTACTTTCCCAAAATGAGGCTGGAGCAACAGTTACGGTGAATGGATTGCGCTATCGAGAGATGATTAATGATTTTTTATGGCCGGAATTGGATGGTATTGATCTGGACAACGTTTACTTTCAACAAGACGGTGCTACGTGCCACACAAGCAATGTAACCATTGATCTTTTACAATTGAATATCAAAATAACATCTCTTATTGGAAAACCCTGTATTGTATATATAAACCTTTCGGAAAAAATTCTCTAAATAATAGTAAAAACTCTGTCAAAATATGTTGCGTAGTTTAGAAGAACTAAGCGCACAAACAGACAGATGCGGATAGCGACTTTATTTTATACTATTTAGAGATATGCACTATCAATTATTATGAATCCTAGTCGTAAGCCAGATGTATTAAATATTTAATAAATATTTTTGTACAGCGCCCTTCAGATGATTTTTCACGAAAACAGCGCTACATAAATTAGCCAAATATTACTATTATTATTTAAAATGGCGACATAAGCATGCAAATATGCATTGTTAATGACCAAAATATGCCTAAATTATATGATAAAAAAAGGAATAGGTCTTTTGGAATGTTGTTTTGACGCCAGGTAGGAATGCTGTTCTTGTTATACGGGTATTTCAATGAAGCATGCCCGAGGAACTAGCGTCATTGATCCCTTCAGCACCGGTGCATAATAGGGAAACATGACAAACGCGCGCCCCAACAGTTGTCATTTGTCACATGAGAACGACGCATTCTTGAACTCAACAGCTCGGCTGTGGAATAATTTGCCGGCCTCTGTGTTTCCTCCCTTCTACAACATGGCTTACTTCCTCTCTTCAAAAAGACCCTCTACATCTCATCTTCAAAGATGACACAGGCTCTAAGGGAAATTATTTTCTTTAGGGCCTCCTGTGTGAAGTTAAGGCGATGCCATACGTAGTAATTCAAAATCATGTGTTTTTGGTTTGAAAATTTAGTCGTCTAGAAATGTTTCAGATGCTTTAATTAAATACTACGAGTAGAATACATCATGACCTTTGAAATAATCAAGTATTTTTTAGATAAGTCTTTTTATAAGCCCAGAAAAAAATTGTGTAAAGGCCTATGAAAACTGCTTTAAAGTACAAAATCTCCTACTTACGAACCCATTTTCGGTTATGATTTTATTGTATATTGTAGCAAATTAAGTTATTTATAAAATGATAGAAAGAAAATTAAATATTTATGCCTGAACATCCACAAAATAAAATAAAAGTTACTTTTTGGCCATGTTTTTTTCTTGCACAAATCAAAACAGGCGGATGGTGTTAAGCCGGAATTTAAACCTTATCGCCATCTACGTAAGGGTTGTTATTGATAGCGGCTAAATTAAAAATATTACACGACGTAGTGCCTTAATGTAAAAAAAAAATGGTTCTTAGGCAAAATCGACCATTTCCAATTTTAACAGCTCACAGTTTGAAGAATTTTAAGACTAAAATAGGCATTAATGACAGAAAAATGCTCAAATATGCATTACGCACGTGTAAATGCATATAATCCGATGCCTATTAATAATTATACGGGACTTGAAGTATCAAGTTTACCCGGCAGACTTTAACCAGCAATTCTTGAGCTTAATTGGAGTAAAAACGTAGTTGGCATTTTGGTCTTTGGTGACAATAAAAACAGATCTTTATTTCTTTTACATATCGTCACCGACAAAACCTAATGCCGACACTCTTGCACCAAGCGATATGCAGCATCCCGTCATGCACCATCCCGTACACATAGACAGTAAGGAAAAGTGCAAATCACTTAATATATATCACATCAAAGCGTATGATGTATATGTTTTTGAAACAAGATTATTGAGCCTGGGCTCATCTAAGGTTTTTATCATTGTTTACATTATTTAAACAAACCATGCTTTTTTAGTTATCCATAATGTTATGAGGATAAGGGAAAAGTGCAAAACAAAACACAAATATCCTACAAAATGCTTTATTTCATTTAAAAACAAACACAACACAAACTTAAGTTTATTATAAAAATAATGTTAATGTTAATTCATACAGTTAAATAAAATAAAAATCAAATCAGAGTTATGTAATTATAATTTTTTGTTAGTAAACTCAATTTGTTTGGTTTTCCAAGTTTTAATGCTAAAATTATGCATTTGTTTCATCTGAGATATAGCTAAAGAAAGTTTTCCCTTATGTTAGGTAACCTCCGATAGGATAGGGCACCTAAATAAAAACATTAGATAAGTGGTTTTTTAGCCAAATCTTCACATTTTAAACTAAAGTTACAAAATTGCATACATATTTTCATATTATATAACCTATGTTTTATGATTGTTTTTCCTGTCAGCTGATCAAATGTGTTCAAAAGCTGAAACGCATCGAAAATCTGCGATTAACGAGGGGGGCCATTCAATGTCAAATAATAAAACGATACTGATCGACAATTTAATATTTATCAAATGTGACAAGAGTTTGAAATACCCTAACCTAAGTACTTACTACAATAGTATAATGCTTACTAATAATAGTACAATAAGTAAATAAATATACTCTTATAAACAATATACTTAGTATATTATTATTTATACTCTTATAAACAATAATATACATTAGTTTTAGCATCGCTTTCCTATACCATGAATGAAACAACCCAGTCTTAGTATACTTTGAAAAATTTTGAATCTTTTAATTTATCAATTTCTCTTTTGACAGTAATAAAGTTATTTGTTATTTGTCCAATGAAGATGACATTACAACACCAAGACAACAACAACACACATGCAAAAATATCCATGTTTTTCACTGAGACAGCAATAAATTGAATGAAAAATAACAAAACCTAAAAAAGCTATAAGATACAATAAAAGTTAACATAATACTTATGCAAGAACATTTTTATGCTACGGAATAATAAATTGAAACGACAATGCCTATTATAGTGCCAATTTCTTGATATGACGAAGGCTCAGTAACCTGGGGAGTTGGATACCGTGTTGTGGAACCAGGATTCATGGCCATACTCCCAATGACAATAACTAACTAACTCTATCAGCCTTTCCATCTCTCGTAACAATGACAATTCTGCTGAAATTCATTAAAGTGACATCTCTATCAGCCTTTTCATCTCTCGTAACAATGACAACTCTGCTGAAATTCGTTAAAGGGACATCTCTATCAGCCTTTCCATCTCTCGTAACAATGACAACTCTGTTGAAATCCGTTAAAGGGACATTTCTATCAGCCTTTCCATCTCTCGTAACAATGACAACTGTGCTGAAATTCGTTAAAGGGACATCTCTATCAGCCTTTCCATCTCTCGTAACAATGAAAACTCTGCTGAAATTCGTTAAAGGGACAGGGCTGCTGTCAGGTAAAATTGTAAGAACACAAAATATGGCCTGAGTGCTTATGAGAGACTGTCTTTGTATCAATAATAATATGTACATAACGAGAAGTTATAAATTGAGACATTTATAGGCCATAAATTCATTTAGAGATGACATCCACACAGGAAACTTGGTAACTTTCCAATTACGACATATCCATGAGAAATTTTACCCGAAATAAATTAAGTGACTACAGTACTCCAGAAATTTTATTATTTTTGTTAATTTATAATGCTTAGGAAAACTCTGATGTCAATTTTCAGCAAACTAAACAATAAACAATATAAAAGAACCCTAAAACAGAAAATTGAAAACCCTAACTAACTAACCACCATGCCGTTTCACCTAAGGGTCAGGCAGAGAGGATCGTCTGGGACACAACTCTGTGTTAGCACACACTCCTTGCTTCATTCAAATTCATACATCCTTTTCTTTTATTCTGACTCTTGACAGAACCCCTCAGAAGAATTTGAGATAAAGTTTCAAAACTTACAATACAAGACCAATGACATCCGCCATGTTTGATTTTATTAGTATGATATGACTGGTTTGTGGAAAGGTTTTGTGTTAATCTAAATATGAACAAATTATTTAAATAACCCAAACTAAGAATCTATTATAATATTAATACTATTTAGATGATTTTAACATGCACCTAATTTGTGATACCGCCAACGTAAATAGTTATTTTTTGTAGTAATTAAGTTGAAACAAAGTGTTATTTCAATAATTTGGGCGCATTTAGAAATATGCAGAGTAAGGAAATGCAATGTCTTCCTCAGGCATCCCCGACTTCTTCTACATCCACTCTAGCGTAACAACTATATTCTCCTAACACACCTTTAACCACATGTATACCATATATCTATTTGATTGTAGAAAGAAAAATATATATAAGGCAAACTGCCCAAGTCATTCTCATTTGAGTTATGGTGTGAGGCTGATGGAAGTTAGATGGATAGGAGAAGAGGAAGTGGAAGGTTAGGAAGTACCTAGCTAATCAGATCAGGTCACTAAACATGGCTAATGAGCGATACTAATTTTGAACAAAGAAAATATGAACTGCACAAGAGAAAGGTTTGGAAGTGTGTGGCTATTTAGATTCTGAATGGTAGTCTCAAAGTTCTCTCAACAGGGCGATACTGAGAGTATCTTCCACAGTGAAATATTAACGAGAGGGTTTCTGCTACAAATAAAATATAGAATGACATGTCAGATTCAGATCTGGTTACTGAACATAGTTAAAACCATTACGAGGAATGTTTAGAATGAACAAGGGTGATACTGAGAGGTACTCGAATAAAGAAAATAAAAAACACTGCTGAAACTATTTAAAGCTTCTCAATTATTGTGCTCTTTCGGCAGGGTAATACAAATTATCCACACTATCTACAGATCTAGAACAAAGAGCAAATATGCAAGGCGATTCTGACGGTAACTTCCACATTGAAATGTGAACGATAGATTTTCTGATGTGAATACCGCACAAGAGTCCCAACTGTTCGGTCTAGTCACCAAACACGGCTAAAGCTATTTCAAGCAACATTTAGATTCTGATTCTGGTGGTCTTACACCAGGGCTATACTCAGAGTATCTACCACTTGCACAAAGAAGATATAAACTGACACGAACAAAAACAAATTGTATTTTGGCGACAAAACTAAAATAAATAAACTCCGTCCACATACGCGACTAATCGGGAAAATGTCCGGTCTAATTTTAAAACCAGGAAAAGATCACGCATGTTGTTTTTTACAATCAAAATTAAATCAATTCGGGCTGTTAGTAGCAAAATGCAATGGCGACACTCGAACTAAAACTTTATAACTTACTATTTTAACAAAAAAACACGGCCGACGAACGTTATTTAACTTTAAAATTAATAAATTCACACAGCACAGTCCATTGACACTCTCAGCACAACTTTGTCAAAATAAATGAGTGAAAGAAAACTAGAAAAGTAAAATGTTGCCAGTCTGATAAAATTTTAAATATATAATACTCCAAAACTCAAAAACATTTAAATTACTCAAAAGCTGCTTTAAAAAAGTGTTTAAAATAAAAAAAATCACAGGTGAAATTTGCAAATTTCTTTAACGTATACTTTAAGAATTTTAAATGTGTGTTTTAAAGCATTTTTCAATGTTTTTTGACGTAATGTTGCCAGTATTGCGTTTTTTCGTTGGCGTTTATGCGTTTTGCAGCTTAGTTCACGCTATGACATTCTGTCGGCATTCCTACTCGATGGGGGACTCACGTTACCTTTCCAATTATTATTAGGTGGTGCCTCTATTAATAGGTCAGATATTCACGAGTCTCCATTCTCCGGTGGAGCGGGCCGTTGAATCTGCACACACTTGCTTTTATTGCTTGCACTCACCAAAATGGCTTAGCAGTCTATAGATTTAATTAATATTCATTAAAATTCTTCGCGAAAACATTTTGATGTGATAAAATTCCGGTACCTACACACACCATTTGAGAGAAAGATGCGAATTTATTTTTATCGTTGGTATTATTTGCGGTAAGAGGGAAAATATGTAAACAACACGGGTAGCAGTTTGTTGATTTTGGACTACCTACTCGAATAAATTCCCACCCATAAAAACGAAACGATGAATTTTTATGACTTACGTAGATACCAAGCTAATGTGCTGGGAAAAGTTAAAATTATTTAAGTTCTGTAAAGGCAGATAACATACTTACAGGACCATACTAAGCTGGGAGGTCACATGAGATTAACACTGTTTATTATAGAAATTTAGATGAACAGTGTGCAATATAGTCGTGAATGAGGAATACTTGAAGCAGGTGGATGAGTTTGTGTATTTAGGAAGTATGCTTACGAGAGATGGGAATGCTGACAGAGATATTGAAAGAAGGGTAAATGCAGGTAAATCCATTAATGGAGGACTGAACGCCAGCAAAAAATTCACCAAGGAAGCGAAACTTACAGTCCACAATGGAGTGCTGGTACCTACCCTGATGCTTGGAATTGAGGCATGGAACTGGCAGAGAAAGGATGAAAGTAGACTGAATGCTGTAGAAATGAGATCCCTGAGACGTATGTGTGGTAAAACAGAGATCCGCAAAGACTGACGTAAGCATAATCAGTAAGATTAAGAAAGGGACGCTTAGATGGTTTGGGCATGTAGAGCGAATGAGCGAAGAAATGAGTGTAAGGAGAATACATGACGCAAATGCGAATGGTAGCAGAAGTTGGAGACACCCGGTGAAGACATGAGTCAAATCAAATATGTGGTAAAATAAGACGTACGTAATGGACGAAGAAATGTACGTTATGGATGTGGAAGAGAATGGACGCCCAAGGAAGATGTAACAAAAATGAGAGTCAAACATATTTATTAGAGTACAGGTAGGCAATACAAAAAATAATAATAAAAAATGAACAAAATATAATTCATTTTAGTGAGACGTCTGATTTTGTTTGTTAGAAGTAAGTGCATCAATGTTGATAACAGTTTTTCAATTGTTCATCAGTGATTCGTGTTCTCATTTGAGATTTAATATGCCTTATTCTACGAAAAAGCTGTTCACACGTGTAAGTGTTTCCAAATAGCGAAATTTGTGAACGTGTTTGTAAAATGCAGGATATTTCTCCCAAGGGTTTTACAAAACATATTCGGACAAGAAGAAACATTTATTTTTATACACATAATAGATAGACTAGCTAAAGTCCCCGTCGTTGCTCAGGCTTTACACCGAGTTTTCGAAATCAGATGCGGGTAATTATTTTCGTCTTATTTTGAAAATTAAATTTAAATTCTGCTTTAAATCTCGTAGACAGTCGCTATAGTTCTTATTTTGAAGGTAAAGCATACAAAATGTCAGAAGTCTTCGGACAAAACTATGTATTTTTTATATTTAAAATAAACAAAGTCATTCCGCCACAGACACTCTTCTTGACATATTATTTATTTTATTTTACATGAAACCGCACAAGAGTCCCAACTGCTTCCAACCGCCTGGAGCTAGTGAGACTATGGCATCCCCAAATGGTATGTTGTGAGGCTGACGGTGTTGGGGAGGGAAAGGAAACGGGAAGAGAAATGTGGGGAAGTACCTGGCTTTCTGATCTGGTCACCGAACACGGCCAAAGCCATAGATATATGAATATTAGTAGACCTGCCCTAAGTGATTAAAAGCGTATTATTCCCCACTCCCCATACCGGTTCCATTGGAGCCGGCTGGGCTCGCGTATGGCTTCCCGTGAATCTTGAGAATGTGACGTCATCATTCTTGTTCGAACTAGCGTCGAGCTATGGTCGAGGCATTTTACGAAATAACGCGGCAAAATGGTGGCTGGTGATATGAAAACTTGTAAAAATAGATGTGAAAAAGAGAATAAACCCAATTGTCGTATTACATTCCATTTGTAAGCATTATTTTAAGCGTAATTACATCGTATAATATGGATCAGTTTGTAGAAACATATACTATCACATCGAGATACATCTGAACACAAAGCTGGTTGGTTGCTGGGAAGTAAATTATGAACATTTATAAAAGTGTCTTAACTAAATACGTAAACGAAATATTCGACTCTGAAAAGAAGAAATTTATTTTGCCGAATTTGGACTTCGCAAATTTGTTCATAACGTGGCGAGTAATTTGCGCTCCCATGTAAAAATGTCTATTCATTCAAAAGCAGATTTTACTTTTAAGAACTAAATGGTGATATTATAATGCGAGATGCCTATATACTGTCAGATTGATATTTTGACGAATCACAGTCAGCTTTACCCCCTTCGTTCTTCAACAGTTGATTTTACCACTCACCTTTAATTTCTAGTCTATATATTCATATGTCTGTGGCCAAAGCCATTTCAAGCAACGTTTCAATTCTTAATGATGGTGTTATACTAGGGCGATACTGAGAGTATCTTCCACTCTGGAACGTGCCGCAAATATTCTATATATTATTTTTAATGAGCAATTTGTGAAATAACACAAATTAATTAAATAAAATTTACTTGCGCACGCTGACATTTGAACCCGCGACCTCTGGCTTGTTATTCGAGAGCCTTACCCCTCGACCAATGATATATACGTATATATGGAAATAGATATTGACAGATGTAGAGTGTAGACATGTATAAATGTGCTAGTGTCATTGGACATTGTATTGTGTCATTATCCACCAACCACAAGGGGACATTTTCATATTATCAATTATTGTTTTATTTAATATTTATTAATTTTCGGGAAATAGACAGTTTACATTTATTTCAGTTTGTACATAAGTATTATGTAACCAAAATAAAACCAATTATGGATTTCCTCCTTGTGACTTTACCTCTTCTGAGACTGTATAATATGGAATAAGTAAATTAAATTTGTAAGAAAGGAATATGAATTAAAAAATTTATACAAAACAAAATATTATATAAAACGAAAAATTTACAAAACAAAACATTTATCAATACATTTATAGCCATGGAGAGAGGTTGTAGATATAAATCAAAACATAATATAAATATAAACAATAGAGACATAACATTATTCATAAACCATCAGAGAAATATTCTTTTATGGACCTCTTGTATTTGGTAAGTTCACAGCTGAAAATATCCACCTTGGATAATACGCTATTTAACTCCATACTTCATAATAATGTATTACATTTTTAACAGTGTCTTGAATCTATTTTTGAATCAGTTACCTATCTACAGTATGAATATCCGGACCATATCTGTTTTAATTTTTTCGTTTCGTTTCTCCATTTCTCGTGGTTTGACTTAATCCCTTATTGCTCCCCGATGGTAATTTTCTGCACAGTTAAGTACCTGCTTACTGTTTTAATTTATTTTTTAAATACAATAAAATATATTTCTGACGACTACTTCAATCAGATGGCATCATAGATTGATATATAACTACTCTTATGTTATTCTGACTCTTGACAAAACTAGACCAGACTGGTATTTGACTCTCTTGGTCATCATTTGATATCTTCCTTGGACGTCCCCACTTCTTTGACCATTCACCTTCACGTACAACATTTTTCTTGTACTCCTTTTTTTCTTTTTCTCCATTCAGGAGAATAATTTTCATCAGGCCCTACGTCAACTTGGGGATGCTGTAAAAGAAAGAAAAGAACGCTCAGACTAGCAATGCGAATGGCAGCAGAAATCGGGGACGCCCATATCAGATACTGGAGTTGGGCCATGTCAAGAGTCAGACTAATAGAAGAGTATGTATGAATGTGAATGAGGCAAGAAGTGTGTGTCGAGACCGAGTTGTTGGTCCGTCCTCTCTGTCTACGCCTGCAAAAAAACGGCGTGATGGTTAGTTGTTGGGTTGGTACGAGTCCGGCCGGAGATGTCAAATGGTTCCTGATCGATCTGGCCGGCCACACACCTGTAGGAAAATGGACAAACCTCACCCAGGCAGCCCTGCTAGCGTCAGCACTAGCCACTACTCGGGGTGACCTATGATGGCATAGGTGTTGGTTATACAATGTATGATTCCCGGGGCGGCGGTACCCACATCTGCATACCAAAATGAACTCCTTTCTGAATGAATGAAAATACGTTACTTACCTAAGAGTGTAATAACAATTTTCACTAATTATGTAAAAGTACATTTTAAACGATCGGAAAAAAAATTCGATGCAGTTTTCGTTTCCATAAAGATCACACGGCCTTGCCAAACGGAAAAATAGGTTGAGGTTATTTTTTTCACACGTTTTATTTTTGAAACAGTGCCAGGTATCTAATACAGCTTTCCGTGTCCACTCACTCGAAGGTTGTCCATCAAAAGTTAAGGTGAGAGTGAGATGTTATTGTTTTCTTATATACCTGGTCAGACCTGGTTTTTCGAGGTCTCCGCTCTCTAATTTTTCTCGGTTCGTTTATAAACAGAAAGTGCTGTGAAAATTGATTTTGATAAAAAATAAAGTACGTAAAGCATTTTTAAATAAAGCGTGTGTTCACAAAGTATGCCACTATCGCCCCGATTCATATTAATCGCCCCCCCCAGAGCCCCATAAGCCACTTTAATCGCCCACTAGGCGATATTGCCCGGGATGGAAATCACTGCTTTAATTGAACAATATTTTGTATTTTTTGACTGAGCTTAGACCATTTGGCAATTCATCTGTATCTGTAAATTTGTTTATAACGTTCCGGTTCCGGTTTCAAGATGGTGGTTCCGTAAAGATTTTTTTTCAAATGCGAAATCGTATGTTTATTGATTATGTACTCGTATGTAGTATTTAAGTACCTACATACAAATCTTATCATTTCAGATGCATTTTTGGTTTTGATTTAAAATAAGGGAAAATTAAAAACATTTTTGAACGCCAGTTCTACTGTTCACAAAACTACTGGTTAAATCGGGTTTGGTGACCAGATCTGAATAGCAAGGTACTCTCCTACCTTCCTCTTCCCCATATCCTTCCTTTTCCCGTTACTTCAGCCTCACTGGGGCTGTAGGAAGGGACTTATTAATACAGGTCTTGAAAACACCCGGATTATATGAAGGAGGAAAAACAGATGCCGATAGTTAGTTCGATATACGAGCCGTCTTACACAAAAACGAGTCGACATCATCATCTGCGAACGGGTGTTCCTCTCGCGTACATCGAGTGTCACGCACGTGCACCAGTGCATCGGGGATTCTCCTTCGAACAGGCTCCATTAAAATATCTATAGAACAGACTCAGCATGCCCACATTGCGTCTGTGAATTAGAGATGGCAATCGGTCTGTTAAAAACGGATTGTCAATCAGACGGACCGCCCTCTTTATCTTGTATTGTGGGGGTCCAGCCCAGAGGTGGCTCCCGAATTCAATTGTTGAGCGTACTTGAGCCCTATTAATAATAATAAAAAATAATTGGATGACTTGTAAAGCGCCGTTTTGTGAAAAATCACCCCAAAGGCGCAGTAAAATTTCAGGAAAACATACTTATTTACAAACAGATTCAGAAAAACATACTTAGTATTTACAAAGAGATTCAGAAAAAAATAGTTATTATTTACAAACAGATTCAGGAAAACATATTTATTATTTACAAAAAAATTCAGGAAAACATACTTAGTATTTACAAACAGATTCAGAAAAATATAGTTATTATTTACAAACAGATTCAGGAAAACATAGTTATTATTTACAAACAGATTCAGGAAAACATACTTATTATTTACAAATAGATTCAGGAAAACATACTTAGTATTTACAAACAGATTTTTTATTGAAAGGATTTTGCCATAAGATGTTAATTAAAGAACACACAGCTTTGAACAATTATTATAGTATTTATATGTGGGAAGTCGACTTCCTTTGATAGTGGTTTTTATAATATTTATATTTCAATATCAGCGGGAATATCGCATTCCCCGTAAATACTCGTAGCTTATTACAGATAACATTAATTTCCCCAATTGCAATGGTTTGATAGTAACGGAATTCACGCATTTCCTCCTAATTAACTAATAATTAATTACATTTCACGGCCCGACAAAAATAATAATTGAAATTGCGTATTGCATTTGGTAGGTAGTTAATTTGAAGCATGATTTTTTAACGTGGTTACTGCACTACAGTCTCAAATACTCGGAGCCGGTTAGAATATGGAGAAAACGTACTGATGTTGTAAAATATTGTAAATATATTGAAAATCTGATCAAATTATTGTTGAAAACGGGACTGCTCGCCGTTAACAGATAGATGACTTGACAGATTTCCTTACAAAATATCAGTAAAATTTGTCAGCCAATACTTCGCCAATAACACGTGTTCTGATATATTCTAAATGGACTCAAATTTTATTAAGAAACCAATTGCAATCACGTTTTTAACAGGATTTCAAAAAATCAGCCAAACTCATTTTTCTCCGTGTAGCATTCCCAATTGGGATATGTCATGAGGCTGAAGGGTGTAGAGAGGGGTAAGGAGATGTGGGGAGAGGAAGGTTGGAAATAATACTTGGCTAGTCAGATCTGGTCACTAATCACGAAGGTATCTTTATTATTTATCACAGCGAGTAGATTTAACCCAAATTCTTATTGGTGGTGGTTTTAAAATTTTAAATCTACTGAAATTTAGTGATTTTAACTGGATATACTTTTTTTAAATTAATTTGTAGGTAATATTTTAACCTGTTTACATTTAAAAAAAATAATGTTTCTTTTTAGTTTGCATTTATATTTTTTATTGAGTAATTTATTTTTTTATTTGTATTCTACCAAGCGAAGCGATAGGAAAACCTTCAATTTATCTAAAGCATATTTTTTGGTATTCATAATGTACACCAATTCGTTATAAAGATTAATCAAAATAGTGATTTAGCACTAAACTTCGCCTTAATTGAGTAAGTGGAACTTCGACCACAAGTGATAAGAATAACGTTTGTTTGTTTGCGGCCAATGTCAATTTGCAAATTTAATAATGATAACATTAATGACTTGAAATTTTATCCCATCTCCTTCCGCTCAACAAGTCTGCGTGCATTAATTATTAATTGGCAAGTTGCAGTTGAATGCTTTGTGATTACAGTACAAGAGGCCCAACTACTCCCAACCGTACGGAGCCAGTGAGACTATGGCATCTCCAATTAGGGTATGTAGTGAGGCTGAAGGTTGTGGTGCGGAAGAAACTGGCTATTCAGATATGATCTAAGCTATTTCAAGCTACGTTTTATGGTATTTTAAATTCATAAATTGTGAAATAATTAAAATTAATTATTGAAGAACGTAAATACTTTGTAACTTGACATTATGCAAATGAAAAAAGTTATTTATTTAAAATCACTTTATTATACAGCTCGACCGGTTTCGGTTGATCTCAATCTTCATCAGGACAATAAACATATAAACTAAGAATAAAAACATACATTTAAACAGTTAACTCAAATAAATTATTATTTTATTTGTCAAATTAATTAAACATAATTTATTTGCGCTCGCTGGGATTTGAACCCGCGACCTCCAGATTACTAGTGGAGATCCTTATCTCTCGACCACGGAGGCCATCATATTCCACAACTATGTACAACTGTACAATCACGCTTAGAATATGGAATTATTGGATGGGGATCTGCCTCAAACCTTCACATGAAGCAGCTCGTTAAAACACAAAAAGTAATAATAAAAATAATCCTGAAAGTACCCATTTGGACTCCATCAAAAGAAATTTAAAAAAAAATTAACGTGTTCAGCATTATAAAACTGTACTCAAAAAATGCACTAAGTACTAAATTTTAAAGAAAAATATGAGTTCCTTGCTGAACAACACACCTACACTACAAGGACGAAATCCTCAAATCTACTAAACATTCCAAAATTAAATACATCTTTCAACCAGAAAAACCACTATTTCCATGCTATAAAATTATGTAATGCCTTTCCTATTAAAATTAAAAACACCATGGATATAGAAAAGTTTTAAAAAGACATCAAATTATGGCTAACTAAACATGAAGATGAGGAAATCATTAAATTTATGAAGTAACCTCAACGTAACCTACAGACAACAAACATAAATTAACACTACATTACAGTAACAACACGACAAAATACAATATTCTACAGCAGCACACATAAGCGTAACTACATTGCCCACTCTGCGATACAACGACTTCACACCATGGGAAATCATTACTTGGGTGATGTTGACATATTCAATACCAACTTGGCAAGTTTTGTGGATCATTTAAAACATTTATTTCAACAATACTCCTAAATACATCATGTAAACCTACAAATAGCTGTAATTTTCTGTTTTTGTTTCTTGTGTTTGTATGACTTGTTGCATAGCTTTTATCAAATGTAATTTTATTCTTATTTTTTTATGTTTCAAAGTATTTGTCAAATTAAAATTATACTACCAACCATGTAAAATCCCTCTGGGCGTTAAATAAATAAATAAATAAAATAAATATCTTTATTTTACATAATATTGTATCTTTTTTACTTTACTTTATATTGCCGTTAAATAAATAAAAAAATAATAAAAAACATAACTGTTTTTCGGAGACTATCTAATGCTGCGTATAAATTCCGCGAGCCGAACCACGAATCATGGGAAACTTTTTGCGCAAATTCTCCTGTTTATACGCAGCATATGTGTTTCAAAGCGGGCGGGAGGCTTTGCTTTTTATACTACCTATGTATTTTTAATGTCTTTTTTTATTGGTCAACGATATAAAAATTCGTAACACTGTCAAATATTTTTTTTTAAATTTTATTGAGCTAAACATAACATTTAGAGTTTACGGTATTTAATCGATTAAGGCGATGCCATACGTAGTAATGCAAAATCATGTGTTTTTGGTTTGAAAATTTGGTCGCCTAGAAATGTTTCAGATGCTTTAATTAAATACTGCGAGTAGAATACATCTTGGCCTTTGAAAGAATTGAGTATTTTTTAGATAAGTCTTTTTATAAGCCCAGAAAAAAATAATGTATAAGGCCTATGAAAACTGCTTTAAAGTTCAAAATCTCCTACTTACGAACCCATTTTCGGTTATGATTTTATTGTATAATGTGGCAAATTAAGTTATTTATAAAATGATCGAAAAAAATTAAATATTTATGCATGAACATCCACAAAATAAAATAAAAGGCACTTTTTGGCCATGTTTTTTTCTTGCATAAATCAAAACAGGCGGACGGTGTTAAGTGGGAATTTAAACCTTATCGCCATCTACGTAAGGGTTGTTATTGATAGCGGCTCAATTTAAAATATTACACGACGTAGTGCATCGCCTTAAAGGTATTTCAACAAAGCTGTCACATGACATAATAATGAGATTTAATAAAATTAAAATCCATTACTCCATCAAACGATATAGTGCTAACACCTGTAATCGAGGTAAACGATTTGGGTGTATAATTTGATCAAACACTTCACCTGACTCTCGTGAACTTGAGCCCAAAATAATAAAAAATCGTCTTCCTCAAACAAAAGCTTAATGTTATGCGTTTGAACGTAAGTAGGGCAAGTTATGTAGTATACGGGTCGAGATGGGAAGCCACCTCTGGACTTAACCTATTTTTTTAAGTTCCGCCCCAATTATTTTGACGGATGAGGATGACAAACAGTTCATTGTAACCTCGACACATCCGAGTAAAGCTTCAAAACCAATGATTGAAGAAATATAGAGGTGGCGTTTTTGCTTTTTTATGTGAATACCGCTCAAGAGTCCCAACTATCTGAACCCAGCGGGACTAAAAAATAATATTAACAAAATAAAGAAATTAAAAAAATGGCATTTTTAAGTTAAATCTAATGCATTTTTAAATACATTAAAGTGAATTTCACTTTTTTTCGTGAATGAATGAACGCTAATATTGTAAAGTAATAAACCCATTTCCCGACATCCGATCGAGTTGAAACTCAGCAGATAGACTTGTTGTTGTTGTCAATGCATTATATCAATTTTTGGTGGTAATCTGGAATACACACGCGGAAATATACTCATTTATCTGAAATTCAGTGAAGTTAGCCTCTCAGAATCTGGGTGCACTGTACGGGGCACGCAGATGGTATACCTACAACTGCTGACCCTGTACAAATATTAAGTGCGCTCCACTATTGAATTTGGCAGCCACCTCTGGTCTGGAGCCCCAAAACCCTTGACAAACCCTGTCCGTTAGATATTGTAATGGAAGTTGAATTTTGTCACATGGGAACAATTTGGGTATATATCTCGGTGCATGGGAATCGGTTATGGTCGGCCCTGTGCGGGCGCAATTGGGGCAGCCGCTCCGGGCGCCGACTTGCCAAGGCGCCTATAATACCTAAAACCTAATTCAGCGCCCTTGAGGTTTTTACTATAGCGCCAAGCGCCGTTTGGCTCAGGGCCGGCTATGGAACGGGTCGTTTTCGCCACTCGCTCTTGAGTTTAAGAGGAAGCTACAAGCCAACTGTGTATATTCTTGGAATGCCTTATATTGTCACGAATGTAGGTAATATGCATTAAAATCGCTTGACGAACGGAGTCTGGAAACTTTCGATTTCCAGCACAAAAGTGGTTTTTATTTATTAATAATTCCGACATACACCAGCACAAAACACGATCATAAAATCAAATACGCTTATCGTCATCTACTTACACGACTAAATTTGGAATAAACAATACGTTGCACAGAAGCAATACAATGCATTACATAGTAATCTAAAACTTCCGGCAACGAACAAGAAAACATTGGCAAAAGCTCTTAAAAGCTATTTCCTCGGCAGTTTTATTAATGACTGACACATTCTTTCTTTGGAACTCCCAAAATAACTTCTGCGTTTATTTGTTTTAATGTATTTATGTTGTCTTGTCTTTAATCTAATGTTGTCTTTCCCGAAATGAGTTTTATAACTCATTGGGAATAATACATTAAAACTTATTATTTTGGAATAAAAAAATAATAAATAAATTATGGCTGCTATAATTGGAAATTCAGCTGAAAATCATTGTATCCCATCCCTATGAATCCTCACACCTTCCACCAAAGGTTATGTGTATAAACCATAGTTCAAGATAATCAATTATTATAAGCAATAATTAGTCGCCTGTAATATCAATACAAATCGAAAATATCTCCCGAGTAAAAATAAATGCCGCCGACGGGAATTGAACCCGCGACTTCTGATGTCCGGTCAGACGCTCTGGACCACTGAGCCACGTCGGCTAACACGCCAAATAATTCAATATTTACTAGTACTTCAATCAACAATTACTGCTTTTTACATTTTTCCCACCTATAAACAACCAACTTTATTTTTGTAGGAAAGGCTTTGTTAGTGCTAAATTTCCCACTAGATGGCGTCGAGACATATTATATCTACATTTGTTGGTGAAATATTGTATGTTGAAACATAGTTCAAGGAATAATTGTACAAGTCTAAAGATGTCTATAATAAGCTGAAACCAGTAATGGTGGAAAAGGAAAATATGTACATAGAAATAAGTTTAAAATTGTATCATTAAAATATGATCGTTTCACTTCATCCCAACTTTCTTTCCCCATTTGTGTAACGAAATTGTAAAGTAAAAACTATGAAGTGAAGTGTGTTTTTTTTTCCGGAAAACTGAGATTCCTGGCACCTGGCAATGCGAACTACTCCACATTCTAATTATACATTTTTCCAGACTATTTCTGTCCTCCGCCAGTAGTTGGAGTCTGTAGGTGTCGGCGAGGTGGTTGGGGAGAGAGGAGAGGGGAAACGGAGATGATGTGACTCATCTGATTCCTGGGAAGACAATGAGTCGGCCAAGCAGGAGATATGGAAATATCTAAATGTTCTGGATGACGCTACGTGTTCAGGGTGGAATGGGGATCTTAAAGTTCTGGATGACATGCGGTTGGGAGGAACGGGGATCTATAAGTTCTGATGAAATGTGGCAGATGGACTAGAATCTAGATGTTCGAGATCAGAGGTTCCCAAAGTGATCTATATGGACCCCTAGGGGTCGATATCGCCATGCTGGGGGTCTATGTCAGCGAGAAAAAAATTTGGGGTCCACTAGATTCAAATGGGGGTACATACGAGCGAACCCCCATTTACATCAAGTCAACATTTAGGAGTTCCGTAAAAGACACAACAGACCTAACACAAAAATAATAGACTGAGAAATTACTTTTTTTTTTTTATTTTTTTTTTTACAGTAATACCGCACAAGAGTCCCAACTGCTCCCGTCTGGAGCCAGTGAGACTATGGCATCCCCAATTGGGGTATGTTGTGAGGCTGAGGGTATTGGGGAGGGGAGGGAGATGGGGAAGAGGAAGGTGGGGAAGTACCTGGCTATTCAGATCTGGTCACCAAACACGGCTAAAGCCATTTCAAGCAACGTTTCAATTCTGAATGGTGGTCTTACACCAGGGCGATACTGAGAGTATCTTCCACTCTGGAACGTGCCGCAAAATATACTATATATTATTTTAAATTAATTAATTGTGAAATAACACAAATTAATCAAATAAAATTTATTTGCGCACGCCGGGTTCGAACCCGCGACCTTCGGATCTGTAGTCAAAAGCGTATACCACTAGACCACGCCGGCCGTCACTTATTTGATATTTGTATTTTTATATTTCGTAAAGTTGTTAATTGAGGTATATAAATAGAGTCTACGTTCCTTTTCTCGTCAGAAATAATATATTCAAGCAAAACATTGCACATTGGAAGCCGCGTTTTTTCGTAGTTCCCCAACTTGTTTTTGAAAAACGTCCAGGACGACGTTCAACATTTAAATGCACTTCACACAGACTTCAAAACTAAGTTCGAGGACATTTTGACTATGGAATGAATGAATGAAATGAATGCAACGTTGAAGAATTGGATATCAAGAAGAACTGACCGGAATAAGCACTAACAAAGAACTTAAGGGGCAGTTCTGTAGAGCCTGCTACAGAAAGAAATTTCCGTTGCTTATCCTGCTTCATTTTCATTTGGTGTAATACCTCACAAGGATGCCCCTGTCTGAACAATGTAAAAACGGAGCAACTATACCCCCACCCGGTTGTTGGACAGGCAAGGGAAGGGAATATTTTTACTACAAAAATAAATGATTATTACATGGGACGTTAATAGTTTTAGGAAAATTCAATATTCAAAAAGTTTAGGAACCTCTGTTCTGGATGGTAAGGTGGAGCATAAAATAGATGTTCAGGGTAATAGGGTGGACTGTTAATTCAGATGTTTTGGATGACGTGTTACAAGGTCCACCTTAAATATGGTCAAAAAGTTCTGGAGCTTAGGGCGGACTAGAATCTAGTTGTTCTGTTACTAAGGTGGTATGGGAATATAGAAGTTCTGTATGACAGGATTGATCGTAAATCGTTAAGTTCTGGAAAATTTTGTGGAATCTACATATTCTGGGCAGTGAACGAGGCTACAGAACCTTAATATTCAAGACGACAGTGGATCCGTAATCTACATACGATGGAGCGCACGGTGGGGTGAACCAGGAATCTAATGGTTCTTAACGACAGGGATGATTATGATCAGATTCTTTTGGACCGTAAGATGGATACGAGATCTAGAAGTTCTGGATAGAGGAGTGGACCGAAATTCTAGAGGTTTTAGAAAATAAGGCAGATTTGATCGTGCCATTCTGCACGCAATGTAGACCAGGAATATACACGTTCTGAATGGCAGAATAAACCATAATTAAAGTTGAACTGGAAATTTAGATTCTAGAAGGTAATTACAGAAAACATAAATTTTCTGGATTGCAGGATGAATAATATAAAACTCAGATGTTCTGAACTTAAGTTTGTTGAACTAGGATTTAGGCGCTCTGAAAGACAAGAAATCTTGCAAACATTGTACAGTAAGTAAGTATTGTACTGTATATTATCTCCATAAATAGTTAAGTAATAACATAGATCACTGTAGAGATGTATTATAAGTTTGTACAGCGCCCTTGAGATGATTTTGAACAAAAACGGCGCTATACAAGTCATCCAATTATTATTATTATATAAAATTATATAGAATTGAAAATATGCGAGAGTTGTTGAGGGACAGCAAGTACGGAATCCTAAGGGGAGACTGGTGGGTGATTTTATTAAGCAAAAGATACATTGTGCACCTGATACATTTATTAAGCCTCTACAAATAATTCAAAAACACATAATTAAAGTCATAAATAACAAAAATAAAACATTCTCGACCGACCTATTATACAAGGAATCTAAATTATTTAACATTCGTAAATTATTTATATTACAAACTATGAAATATTTATTTAAAAACAAAAATAATTTCAAAATAAATGAAAACAGAATGAGCAAAAGAACAAATAATATACTTTAAACCCCCCAAACCAATACTAAATTAATGCAGACACATAGCAGTTTCATTGGTCCTCGTACATTTAGCCTTCTACCACTACAAACTCAAATGATAAATAAAAAGATAGAATATATTAAAGAGGTAAAATTATGGCTGAATGAGGCAGATATTGAAACGCTTTTACTATAAATTTATTGACCCTTTCTACAACTCACTTGCTGAAACTTTATAAACTATTGTACATAATGTTTTCTCTTTACTTTTTATAATAACTATAAACAAAAACAAAAAACTTTTTCTTCTAATGTATATTATACTTTAGGTACTTGAAATATAGTAATCGTTTTATATTACCCACACTCAGGCAGTGCCTTAGTGGGTTTTCATTTCTTGTGTATACTATTTGGTATTATATATTGTGTTATTATATACTATCTATTAATATGTATAATATGTGTAAAGAAATGAAAATAAATAAAGTTAAAAAAAAAAAAAAATGTCTTTGAAAGAAGAATGGTTTTTACAACTTCGATTCACATCTTCAAGCGAATGGCAGAAGAATTCGGGGACTCGGAAGACATGGCATGATCAAGTTAATCAAATCCTTACTTGAATCGGGTTATCAAATAACAGAATAGTATGTATGAGACAATGTGGATGAAACAAGGAGTGTATGCCAAGATAGAGTTGTATGGCGCATTATCTTATCTGCCTACCCCTGCGAGGAAACGGCGTTATCGTTGGTTAGAATCCACATAAAGCGCTCTCCCTTCCACGCTTCTGTATAATGCCAGTGCAATTCCGGGAATAATAACAACTCCTTTATAATAATATCCGCAATGTGCAAGTATACCACTGTCGAGAGAGAAAATAACCACTTTTATCCTATAGATAAAATGTTACTTTGCGGACCAATGAAAAAAATGGACAATCAGAATGTGATTTTTTTTTTTAAATTTTTATTTCTAGGAATTTATTTATTCTCGTATACTAAATCAACTATGACAACCACTGAAGAGATAAACTAATAGAAGTGTGTTGTGTGTGGGGAATGTCTGCCCGAAGTAAGTTCGATTTCTCCTTACTTCGTTTATAATATCATAATTTTCAACACACATAAATAATAGCTTATACATGTACTAGTTATTTGTTATTACTTTGTATTTAAAATAATATTATTCAGTTTGGTTGGGTTTTTTGGCCTCCAAAGTAAATTTAAGCCGCCTAGCTCTTCCTGTTAACTCATCAGAGATTACTTAGTACATTTACGACTCTGTAAAAAAAACATATTATTGAAGATAATATTAATGAATCTCAAACAAAAAATGCGAAGAAATCAGAAAAAGGTTTCTCTAGGAAGTGAACCCAAGACTTCAGCTTTTTTTTAAACGTTTTCATTAAACTAATGGTAGAAATAACAAACATATTTTTTTTAAATTATCGATTTTTACAAATGCTCTCACTTACGTGAGAACAATCCAGTTATAAAAACTCCAATTAATTACACATACAATTACAAAAATCTACTCAGACCTAAGATACATTAATTTGCATACATCTTCATGAAGATTTAAAAATAAAAACAAAACAAATAAAACTACAAATTTATAAAAAAGCTGACTCAAATGACAAATAACACAAATAGAGATAAGGGACAAAGCAGATATAAATAGAGACACAAGTAATACATAATATAATTAGCACAACATAATTATTAGCACGAACAGATCCTTTTTTATGAATCCGTAAATTATTGAAGAAAATGTCTACTTCAGCACACTCCACCTTTTTTTTTACAGTCGACACATTTGGGTCAGAGGGCTAAAACAGGCAATATTATTTTTAAATGTGGGTGAAACATGCTACAATAATAATAGAGACAAAAGAAATACATGATATAATTAGCGCAATATAATTTTTAGCAAGAACAGATCCTTTTTTATACATCCGTAAATTATCGAAGAAAATGTCTACTTCAGCACACTCCATCTTTTTTTCATATAGTCGACACATTTTGGTCAGAGGGCTAAAACAGGCGATATTATTTTTAAATGTGGGTGGAACATGCTAGAATAATAATAGAGACACAATTAATACATAATATAATTAGCGCAGCATAACTTTTAGCAGAAGCAGATCATTTTTTATGAATCCGTAAATTATCGAAGAAAATGTCTACTTCAGCACACTCCATCTTTTTTATAGTCGACACATTTGGGTCAGAGGGCTAAAACAGGCAATATTATTTTTAAATGTTGGTGAAACATGCTGTAATAATAATAAAGACACAAGTAATACATGATATAATTAGCGCAATATAATTTTTAGCAAGAACAGATCCTTTTTTATACATCCGTAAATTATCGAAGAAAATGTCTACTTCAGCACACTCCATCTTTTTTATAGTCGACACATTTGGGTCAGAGGGTTAAAACAGGCAATACTATTTTTGAATATGGGTGAAACATGCTACAGTAATAAAAGAGACACAAATAATACATAATATAATTAGCGCAGCATAAATTTTAGCAAGAGCAGATCATTTTTTTATGAATCCGTAAATTATCGAAGAAAATGTCTACTTCAGCACAATCCATCTTTTTTTCTAATTATAACTTTTAGCAAGAGCAGATCATTTTTTATGAATTCGTAAATTATCGAATAAAATGTCTACTTCAGCACAATCCATCTTTTTTTCTAATTATAACTTTTAGCAAGAGCAGATCATTTTTTATGAATTCGTAAATTATCGAAGAAAATGTCTACTTCAGCACACTTCATCTTTTTTTTATAGTCGATACATTTGGGTCAGAGGACTAAAATAGGCGATGTTATTTTTAAATATAGGTGAAACATTCTATGGCGTCGTAAACAATGGGAATTGGGAACATTTAATTCAATATTTCTAGGACATTGTGTAGAACCAAGGTGGCCGAGAATTATTATGTGTAAGCCTTTTTTTATATTAACTCCACACAGGAGGCCCTGAAGAAAATAATTTCCCTCAGTGCCTATGTCATCTTTGGGGATGCTGTGTGGAGGGTCTTTTTGTGGAAAGGAAGGAGTGAACATGGGTCTTGAAGAGTCCCATGTTGTAGGAGGGAGGAAACACAGAGGCCGGCAGTTCGTTCCACAGCCGAGCTGTTGAACTTAAGAACGAATCGTAGAAGCGACCCGTTCTCATGTGACAAATGTCAACCGTGTACAAATGTTGGGCGCGCGTTTGGCGTGTATCCCGACTACTCACCGGTGTCGAAGGGATCAATGACGCTAGTTCCTCAGAGCATCTTCCATTGTAATACCGATAGAACAAGGACAGCATACCTACCTGACGCCTGTGCTCTAAAGATTGCAGTCCGTTTGTTAAGATTGGGGAATCTATCAAACGGACCGCCCGTTTTTGCACAGAGTCAAGGGTTGCCTGGGCATTCGAATTATGTTTTTATTTTTAACATTATTATCTTCAATGATTAAATATTACAATTTGACGTTTTACTCAATAAGTTATTTCACCATAAAAATACTGAAGAGAAGTAATATTTATTTTGAGTAACCTCCTTGGTTTTCTGAGCTCACCGCATCTGCAAGCCGTCTGCCGATGTGCCTACCAACACATTATGACCCAGCCTAACACTTCCGCCCACCGAATTGACAACACACACTAGAAATGCCTTCTATGTAGATTTGAATGGAATCCAATGTAGCCACATTATACCAGTTTGATTCTAGCTCATTTAGCACACGCTCTATATTTCATAATGATGATGAAACATAGAAATGTTTAATATTGACGAGACAATAACCTAAGATAAAGCCAGAATCTTAACGTCGTAAGCCCTGGTGTATTGGACAGACCAGCGGTTGAATTTGCCCTATCAAATCTAAAAGATACAGGGTTTTCCAATAAGAGGTGTTATTTTGAAAAGACCGCTATTTCGGTAGATTTTACTTTTGAAGCTGTCATTTTTTGACATTTGACAAGTAGAAACTACGCCATTAATAAAAATGGAACGATACACGCTTCAACAACGCATTGAAATTATTAAAATTCACTTGAGTGAATCAAATGCAAATCATCTTGAGTGATGAGGCCCATTTCCACCTCGGTGGCTTCGTCAACAAGCAAAATTGTCGCATCTGGGGCTCGGAAAACCCAAGAGTTATTGTTGAAAAGCCTCTTTATCCTCAACTTGTGGTGTGGGTTAAGGTCCGGCGGAGTCATTGGACCTTACTTTTTCGAAAATGAGGCTGGAGCAACAGTTACGGTGAATGGATTGCGCTATCGAGAGATGATTAATGATTTTTATGGCCGGAATTGTATGGTATTGATCTGAACAACGTTTACTTTCAACAAGACGGTGCTATGTCCCACACAAACAACGAAACCATTGATCTTTTACGAGTGAATATCAAAATAACACCTCTTATTGGAAAACCCTGTATAAGTGACGAAGAAAACAATATTGCCCTACGCGACTTTGCCCTAGCAGACCTAGAAAATCGATCTTTCCGTGGAGTATATTTTAATAATTTCTGATGAACGTTTTACTAAAATCGTAAATGTTTCTTGAGGGATCCTTCGGGAAGTTACTAATTCATCGTCTAGAAAAATAAATCTGGTGCTTACAGCTAATTTTATTGTTCAAAAACGTTTTATATAAAATATTTTAATGGTTAAGTTGTATTTTTATGAATCTATAAATAATTTACATCCGTAGGGATCCTTCTAGAAACATTTGAGATTTTAGTAATACGTTCATCAGAAATAATTCAAATGTGAGCATCCAGCAAGCCCCCGTTATTAGAGTCTTATGTATCTTTTGGATCACAAAACACGCCCACGACGCCTTTCTTGTATTTTTCTTTATTGTATGCTTCCACCGAACTAACAAGATATGGAATTAATATCATGTAGAGTAGCCCTTACGTCTACTAAAACAACTTCACTTCTAACAGTCTGGTCAATTGGAAATTAGACTTTTCGTCGTTAGTTAATTTTTTTATTTATTACAACGAATTCGGCCATGTCGCTATGGACTGCTTGATTACTTTCTCCTGTGGACAGATGAAACGTATGTCTGTTTGACAGGTACTTCAAGCAAGCCGATAATTGAATCCTTAGGAAACACGTAAAGCAAGGAGAAAACCACAAAAAGAAGTCGGCAGGTAGAGAATCAGATAATAGTAATAATAATATTTGTATGATTTGTATAGCGCCGATTTTGTGCAAAATTACCTCAAAGGCGCTGTACAAATATGTAATACATTTCTGCAAATGTACATATGTTTTCATTCTCATTTATTTATATTTTGTACAGGCAGATAATATACTGTACTATACTTACCTGGTAGGTCACTTGTGATTAACGCTGTTTATTGTTTATTAGAGAAATTTAGATGTAAAGGATGTAATTGGACTTTCCGGTATTTATTTTAATAATATGTATTTATGTTCTTTAATGAGCGTGTTTAGGAAAAGAAAAGCTAATTTTATGCTGCCGGTACTACAGTACAAGGTTTTGATCAGAATTCCTCCTCCTAAATGTAATTCGTCCCTCGGTATAAGACAGATTTCGAATAATGTAAGAGAAGTGTGATTGGGATGTATTTTAGGGAATTCAAGAATTCTACTCTCAGACAGGTATATTTAATTTAAGGGTATGACAGCTTAAAGAGGTAAGTTTTTATTTTAGACGTGAATTCTGTTGGACTTATTATGGATCTTAGTTCCGAAGGAACTATATTTCAAGCCTTCGGCCCAGTTGCTCCAAAAGTGCGATCTCCAAACTTAGTATTTGGCTTGCGCTTAGGTTCCATCAGTCTGCCAACAGCTGATGATGTTGCTGATCTAAGAGTTGACTGTCTCAGACCAGTGTTTTCCGGGACGCATAGTTCAGAGATGTTGGGTGAGGCCATTTCATTGATGGATTTAAACACCATCCAGCACAGTTTGTACTGGATTCTTTCAGGGCACTTGAGCCAGTGAAGGTTACGAAGGTGTTCTGAAATGTGCGAATATTTTGAAACCCCGGTTATGAGCCGTGCTGCTGCATTAAACACTGATTGAAGTTTGTCAATTTGATATTTTGGAAGGCTGGCATAAATGCCGTTGCAGTAATCGAGACGTGAGACTACGTACGAGTTGATAAGTAGTTTTGTTGCTCTGTAGGAAAGTTTCTTCGGACAGACTTGAGTTGTCTTAGGTGAAAAAACCGGTGCTTACAGTCCTATTTATTTGACTTTTAAACGAAAAGTCTGAATCTAAATTGGCACCGAGAAGTTTGACTGTTGTTTTTGGGATGTTATCGCTGCCGGAAATAGTAATAGGTGAATCGTCTATGAAATGTTGACGTTTGTTTGTGGCTGCCCAGAGAAACTCAGTCTTAGATGGATGGAGCTTCAGCTTGTTTGAAGACATCCAACGAGTTATTACTTCTAGACATTCAGTTATACGGATTTTGAGACTATTGATTTCATTTGGAGCGCAGTAAAAATAAACTTGCTGATCGTCAGCTTAGCAGTGAGACAAGAGATCAAATGAATCTTGTTCCCTGATTTAACCGGGCATTTTAAGCTAGCGCTAATACGCCAAGAAAAAAATAAACAGACCCTTCATTTAAACAGCTAATTCATTTAAAAGTTACCAATCGGTTTCGCTTTGCTTAAGCTTCAACAAAGAAATAAATTAAATTAATCTGTTTAAATTGTCAACCAGAACTATCCACTAAATATGTTAGCTGATTGCTGGAGTTCAAAATATATTCATTTTAATAGGATATACCACATTTTGAAAAATTCGGAATCCGACCGTTAACAATAATACTCTTTATGTAAATGGCGATAATAATAATCATATTTTGTTGATTTTTATGGCGCCATTTTTGTGCGAAATCACCCCAAGGGCGCTACGATAAGGTTTTAATTACCGCTTAACACCTGCCGATTTGTTTTATGCAAGAAAAAAACATCGACAAAAAGTGTTTTATTTTATTTTGTGAAGTTGAGTCACAAATATTTAAATGTTTTACGATCGTTTTCTAAAGAACATTGTACAGAAAAAAACAGAATCGAAAAAGGGTACGTAAGTAGTATATTTTGAACTTTAATTCAGAAACGGGCGGTCCGTTTGATAGATTCCCCAATCTTAACAAACGGACTGCAATCTTTAGAGCACAGGCGTCAGGTAGGTATGCTGTCCTTGTTCTATCGGTATTACAATGGAAGATGCTCTGAGGAACTAGCGTCATTGATCCCTTCGGCACCGGTGCGTAGTCGGGATACACGCCAAACGCGCGCCCAACATTTGTACACAGTTGACACTTGTCACATGAGAACGGGTCGCTTCTATGATTCGTTCTTAAGTTCAACAGCTCGGCTGTGGAACGAACTGCCGGCCTCTGTGTTTCCTCCCTCCTACAACATGGGACTCTTCAAGACCCATGTTCACTCCTTCCTCTCCACAAAAAAACCCTCCACACAGCATCCCCAAAGATGACATAGGCCCTGAGGGAAATTATTTTCTTCAGGGCCTCCTGTGTGGAGTAAATATATAAAAAAAAAAAAAGTTTTTAAAGGCCTGATTCTTTATTTTTTCTGGGCTTATAAAGAGGTCAAGATGTGTGTCTACTCGCAGTATTTAAGGCGATGCAATACGTAGTGTAATATTTTTAATTGAGCCGCTATTAATAACAACCCTTACGTAGATGACGAAAGGTTTCAATTCCCGCTTAACACCATCCGCCTGTTTTGATTTATGCAAGAAAAAAACATGGCCAAAAAGTGCCTTTTATTTTATTTTGTGGATGTTCAGGCATAAATATTTAATTTTTTTCAATCATTTTATAAATAACTTAATTTTCCACATTATCCAATAAAATTATAACCGAAAATGGGTTCGTAAGTAGGAGATTTTGAACTCAGTTTTCATAGGCCTTTACATTATTTTTCTGGGCTTATAAAAAGACTTATATAAAAAATACTCGATTATTTCAAAGGCCAAGATGTATTCTACTCGCAGTATTTAATTAAAGCATTTGAAACATTTCTAGGCGACCAAATTTTCAAACCAAAAACACATGATTTTGCATTACTACGTATGGCATCGCCTTAAGTAAAACATCTTAAATATTATTAGCGGTCAAATTTTCAACCCAAAACATATGATTTTGGATTACGTCGCATACAAGTGGTTAAAGGGAGATATTGTGATTGTCTCATTAATAAATTGTAGTTAATTAGTCAAAGAATCATAAGTAGTTGCATTTCCTAGGAATATTTGAATCAATGAACAACAGTCATTGAGCCCATATCGCACGTTTCCTTTCAGCGAGGGTCATCTAGTGATTACAGTGTCAATGTTTGATTGCATATAAACCAACACATAACAGAACACACAGTGTCATCGCAGAATAGGCAGAGAGGGTAGCACGCCACACAATGTTTCCTGATATTCAAAAATAATAATATTTTTATAATTATTTAACGGTGGGACCATGGCACCTCGAATTTGTAAAACGCCGTAGTAAAATATCAATCCAAGACTTCCAGATAAAGTCAATAGATGTCGCACATTAAAATTAAAATAAGATATATTTATCTAAGACACTGTATAGATTGCATTTAATTTGAGTTGAATCTTGCGATCATACAAAAATGAGTGCAATGTGGGTAGTTTTTATTCGAAGTATTATACAATTGGTAACCGGATCACATCACATCTTTAAAAAGTTATATAAAGTCATGGAAAGTGATGAAACAAAAACTTTATTAACTGGGTGTTGTAGGTTAGGTTAGTTTAGGTTAGGTTAATAAAAAAATTCTCATCGTTTCTAATGACTTTATATCACTTTTTAAAAGTGTGTTGAATTGTCACTGTGTTGAGTTATCATGGAACCCCGAAAGCACCCTCACCGAACTTAGTATCTGGAGTGCGCTTTGCTTCCTTCAACCTTCAGGTAGCTGATGGCGCTGCTGGCCTATTCAAGGGTGGACCGTCGTGAATTATGAGACTGAAGGGTAGAGGAAGGTTGGAAATATCTGGCTATTCAGATTTGGTCACTTAAAACAGCAATCAAATAAATAAATCACTTAATTCATTTCAAGCAACAACGTATTCTGAATGATGATGTTTCACCAGGGCGTTACTTTTTATTGTTCTTTAAAGTTTTATCCCGTTAAATCACAATTAAGTTTCTTTCCGTTAAACCAAAATCAAGTTTCTTCCCGCTAAACCACAAATAAGTTTCTTCCCCTTAAACCAAAATCAAGTTTCTTCCCGCTAAACCACAATTAAGTTTCTTCCCCTTAAACGATAATTAAGTTTCTTCCCGTTAAACCACAATTAAGTTTCTTCCCCTTAAACCAAAATCAAGTTTCTTCCCGCTAAACCACAATTAAGTTTCTTCCCGCTAAACGATAATTAAGTTTCTTCCCGTTAAACCACAATTAAGTTTCTTCCCCTTAAACCAAAATCAAGTTTCTTCCCGCTAAACCACAATTAAGTTTCTTCCCGCTAAACGATAATTAAGTTTCTTCCCGTTAAACCACAATTAAGTTTCTTCCCCTTAAACCAAAATCAAGTTTCTTCCCGCTAAACCACAATTAAGTTTTTTCCCGCTAAGCCACAATTAAGTTTTATCCCGTATAGCCACAAATAACCAGTTTGTCAACAGGATGTACATGTTCAATTACAATGTAAGCATTATGTATACATTATATTATTACTAATTATAAATATACATAGTATTGTTGCTACTTATTAAATATTCAGATTATTATTGTTGGCACACAGTCTAAAATAACACTAAATCTACATGCTAATAAATAACTATTGTTTATAAGCAATAATTATTAGCCTGAAACACTCATCCACATTGAAAAATCTCCTGATAAAAGATACATGACGCCAACGGGACGTGTCCCGTTACCCTTTGTGCTATGCATAAAAAATATTGTCTTAAACATTAGTTTACCAAAAAATAATAAATAACTATTGGTTGATAGCAATGATTATTATAAAGTATTTCTACTTATGAGCCGTGTTTTCAGCATATATCTGAATCTATTTGGGAATTTATAATTTTTTATTTTACTTGGCAACGTGTTGAACATTTTTGCACGTTATATTCTGGAACGAAAACACTTTATATATAAACAGTTTAAACAATATACCCAGTATCGCTGTCTTTTACAAATATTGTTCAACTGAGAGTAGGTATCAACCAATTTAATATTTATCAAGCCCTTCAAGACTCTGGCATATCGACCGTTAAAGATGATGTCAAAAAGTTGGATATATTTCCACTTCTCAATAAAATTCAAATAAATGGAATATTTCTGAACGCATCCGAAAACTAAAAGCTGTTTTTGAACGGCGATAAGTAATTAATAAATTTTATTAGAAACACCATATAATTTTTTAAATAATAAAATTATGCAATCAAACATGAACAAGTTAAAAAATGACTCACCTTCATAGACATATGAATATTAGTAGACCTGCCCTAAGTGATTAAAAGCGTATTATCCCCACTCCCCATACCGGTTCCATTGGAGCCGGCTGTGCTCGCGTATGGCCTCAAGTGAAATTTGAAAACGTGACGTCATCATTCTTGTGCGAACTATGGTCGAGGCATCATCGGTTCATTTTACGAAATAACACTGCAAAATGTTGACTTGTGATATGAAAACTTGTAAAAATAGATGTGAAAAAGAGAGAATAAACCCAATTGTCGTATTACATTCCATAAGTAAGCATTATTTTACTTTATTTTAAGCTTATTCACACCGTATTATATGGATCAGTTTTAGAAACATATACTATCACATCACAATGTAGCGATTCTCAAGTGTGCTCATCGTTGTTTACTGGGGTAAGTAAATTATGAAACATTTGTAAAAGTGACTTAACTAAATACTCTGAAACTAACTATGACTCTGAAAATAGAAGCTGCCTTTCTTTACCGAATTTGGACTTCGCAAATTAGTTCATAACGTGGCGAGTAATTTGCGCTCCCATGTAAAAATGTCTATTCATTCAAAAGCAGATTTTACTTTTAAGAACTAAATGGTGATATTATAATGCGAGATGCCTATTTACTGTCAGATTGATTTATTGACGAATCACAGTCAGCCTTACCCCCTTCGTTCTTCAACAGTTGATTTTACCCCTCGCCATTATCTTCTCGTCTATTAATTCCTATGTCTGTGCTCACCTTGCATTTTTTGTCTAAACACTGACCTAAAACCTTCGTGAGAAGTTTCATATAAAAATAATTTATAAAAAATTCACAAGATTCATAATTTTTTCGCAAATTGCGGTTGGAATCTTTGGTTTAATAGAGGAGTACATTTTAATTATTCTGTGGTTAACTTCTGTGTTTGAATATAAAGCTTGGTGTTTCCTCTTTCTAACATCGTTTAGTTAATATATCTAACTATGACGGTAAGGGAGATACAACGATTTCTATAAGACCATATGAGCTGTTCCGAAAAACGAACAAATTGACCCCACGTATAATAGCTGTTTGTTCCCAAAACCGAACAAATTAGCCTGAGTAGTTAAGGCCCTTTTTTAAGAGTTCAAAGATGGTTTGAAAGGGAAATAAATATATTAAGAGGAAGCTACAAGCCAAAAATGTGTATATTCTTGGTATGCCTTATATTGTAGGTAATAGGCATTAAAATCGCTTGACAAACGGGGTCTAGAAACGTTCGATTTCAAGCACAAAACTGGTTTTTATTTATTTTGTAAATAATTTTATAAGAAAGCAAAAAAGTTAATCAAGTGAAACTGTCACAGATAATCTTAGCTATAATACAGTATTTTTTTAAAGTTGTTTCCTTTACGCATTCATACATTTCTAAAGAAAAATATTTTTTAGTAATTTACATTTATATTTTTTATTGAGTAATTTATTTTTTTATTTGTATTCTACTCAAGCGAAACGATAGGAAAACCTTCAATTTATCTAAAACATATTTTTGATATTCATAATGTACACCAATTCGTTATAAAGCTTAATCAAATAGTGATTTAGCATTTAGCTTCGTCTTAATACAAATGTTAGAGGATAAGCGCTAATATTAAAAAATGTTTGTAATTTAGCGAAAATGAGCAAAAATCTCTCGACAAATGCTTTAGTTACATTTAAAGATACACTGTGAATTTTTTCATACATATAACATAATGACAGAACAAAACGTGTTTATAATAATTATCGGAACATACTTTACGAGGAAACTTCTCAAAATTACCGTTTCAGATTTACAAATATATAGATATTATATTACCCACTTGCGGCATTTTCTAGAGTGGTAGAAAGGGGCCGTTCAAGTATTATGTAAGCACTATAGGGGGGCAGGGGGGTCTTTGCTTTGCTTATTTTTGATGACATGGGGGGGTGGGGGGTCGAGATAGTGATTACGTCAGCACTGCTCAGAAGTAGTTTTTTTTTTTTACACATTGGCAACCCACACATTGTCTATGTTTGAAAACCGAATACATATTCGGGGATTCCCACAAATAATTAATAAGTTTAGGTATTCGCTTAGAAGCGAATGGGGGAATTACCGCGCGCTACTCACTTGTCAAAATTTCTTCCATCAATCTATTGTTTTGTTTCAGTACGATTGACGATTTGACGTGTTGTAAGCAAATCAAAGCAAGTTAATATTTGTGTTACCGTTGATCCTCTTTCGCTTATGAATCAATAAAAAAACAGAATACATTAACAGAAAAATGTACATAGGTACCAATTTTTACGTAAGCATGGGAGGGGGGGGTAAAAGCTTTGCTTACTTTTGGTGACAAGGGGGAAGAGGGGGTAAATAATTGTAATAAATCTGCTTACGTAATACTTGAACGGCCCCAAACTCAGTATCGCCCTGGTAAATGACCACTATCCAGAAGTAAAACGTTGCTAGAAATGGCTTGGTGACCAGATCTGAATAGCCAGGTACTTCCCTACCTTCATCTTCTTTCACTTATCGAAATATATCATTCTCATGTCCATTGATTCCATACACCGGCAGTTGGAGAACTCTGACCGTAGAGCCATATAAGTTAGAGGCGCTATTACTTACTAATATCGTGTTTCACTATTAGAACGTGATAAGCGGTGCGCGCAATTGGAGGTTTTTATAATATGCTCAAAATACCATGTCTTTGGGTACTTGTCTGTAATGGTGTAAACCCAGTGGCGTAGTTAGGTAACCAAGGGCCCTGGGGCAAATTAAAAAATGGGGCCCCACTGCTATGTAAACTGATTAGGTTTTATCAAATAAAAATATGAAATATACAAACACTTTAAAAATTCTAAGCTATTTAAGCTCTTTTTTGTGCACTGCATACTGCAGGGCAGGTAATAAAAATATTAAACAGTAACAACATAAATTACAATTAATACTTGGTGTAGGTTTGGCTAATAAAACGAAATCGAGAAGATTCAAGGGTTTATTATATAAAGGTCGGGCCTACCAACATACTTAGAAAATACTGACTAAATAACAATTATATTTACAAACTTTAGTTTTCGCAAAAGCAATGACTTCGTTTAAATCCAGGCTTGATGCGGTTTTGTTTTTAATTGCTATTAGCGATAAATGTCGGAGTCGAGTTTGGCCCATCTTATTTCTTAAATATTTTTTTATTATTTTTAATTTGCTAAATGACCTTTAAGCTGCTGCAGAAGTGACAGGAATTTTAAAGAATAATAACATTGCTGTAAATACTTCCGTTAGGTCGCATTCTAGCACTCCATATTTGCTCATTATTTCCTTACATAATTGGTGAACAGCCCATGCTTGAGTTAGTTGAGGTAAAACTAGATGGTAAATATTAATAAATTGAAGTGAAAAACTAGGGCCTATTATATCTGAATATTTTCTTTGGAATTCGTCACATAAAGTTGCTTCATCAACATGTAATAAAAATGTTGGTGTTAGAAAATCGAATATATGACAGACTGCACTCATACCAATAAAACGTGTATCTAATTGAGATATTTGTGTCTAGTGCATTATTGAAAATCTCATTTTTAAATATTTTTTCTCGGTTTGGAAATCGGTGATCAGCAGCTAATTCATCAAAATGTTTTTCAACTTTTCTTTGCCTTTTTTCTTGAAAATGGGTATCAATACCATATTTTCTTGCAGTTTCACTGGCTTTGCACTTGAATAATTCGAAATCATTTCTATAAATTTGCAACTTTGCTTTGGTCTCTGCTAAAACTTTACTCGCCTCGCCCACATCGATGTCGCATTTTTGTAAAGTTTTGGATGCATAATTGATGTCGTTCAATACACTGTGCATGAATTCGCAAAGCAACACGAACTCGAAATTTAGCATTTTTGTTTTAATACTCTCTGCTTCACTACGCTCATCTTTGAATTTTTGCACTCAGATATCTTGTAGATCCTAAAAACACAATTTCAAAAAAGTCAAGTCAAGTTAAACAGTTAATTATAAACAAAATAAAACGATAAAAAAACTTAGAAATAATTATTATTACCTTTGGGCAAATCCAAAACTTGCCGCAAAATGTGATCATATCGAGCGACAAGCTCTACAAAGGACAGAAAATTTCCGTGGTATCCTTCCTGACTTAAGTCTTCTTGATGTCCTCTCAAAGCCAAAGAACTAATAATATAATAACCTTTGAAGAACCATTTTCCAAAATGATGCTTCTTTGCGAATTTCATCTTCAAGTTCCTTTTCGATAGTATTAGTATCGTTTTTTTTCCAAAATTCATACACAGCACATGCTTCCGAATGGCAAACAACTGTGTTGTTTAATTCTTTCTGATAAATGCTTCCAATCTCGAATTCCCGTACACCAAACATTATTCCTTTGTGAAGCAAATAACCAGCAGGGTTGACAATAGGCAGCGTCTAGTATTTTGGAATAACACAACCAAAAACGATTAACTGGCCCATATTTCTAAATACGTGTTCTAAAAACACCTATTGTTCTGGTTGATGTCTGTTGGAAAAGGTCCTGAAGGCTGTAAAGGCCCCATATCAAGAATTTGACGTTTTTCGTTATCATTTAATATTTTGTTCGTGAAGTTTCCCAAGTCATAAGAAGATTTGTCGTACACATTTTCGAAAAATGTAGAGGTCTGTGGTTCCTCCAAACCTTTCGCTCTTATGTGTGTCATTCAAACATCATCCACGTTCACATGATCGGCGGCGGAAGTATCTCCAACTGCAATAATTGTCGAATCTTTTTCAGTAGGCTTCTCAACCAACACTGCAGTTACCACATTATTTGAGTCACTATCAATAGAAATATTTTGGCCAGATGTACTTGGAGAAGGCTGACTAAAAAATTTGTCAAATTTTTGTTTACTATCTTCTCTTTCTTGGCGTTGTTTGCGTTTAAATGCACCACTGGGTTTCTTCTTTTTATTCATATTTTAATACGCTACAAGTGTCGTTGGGGAATGAACACTGCCAACCTACAGAAAGAATTTAGGGGAATTCCCTAGGCATAACTTTTGAATTTCTCTCAACTGAGTTGTCATGATTAAAGTGGGGTTGCAAGTTGCAACCTGTCATATTTATTTTGAAAATGGGAGAAATTTCCAAAAGTTCAGTTCGATCGAGATTTCTGGTAAAGATTCGAGGGCCCCCTGAGCTTGAGGGCCCCGGGGCACTGCCCCGCGTAGCCCCTAGGTAGCTACGCCGCTGTGTAAACCCCGCAGGGGTAGGCAAAGAGGACGGACCGCCAAACAACTCGGTCTTGACACACACTTCTCCCCTCATTCACATTCATACACACTCTTCTGTTATTCTGACTCTTGACATGGCCCGACTCTAGTATCTGATTCACTTGGTCGTGCCATGCCTTCCTCGGGCGTCCCCGACTTCTGTTACCATTCACATTTGCATCGTATATTCTCTTTACACTCCTTTCTTCGCTCATTCGCTCTACATGCCCAAAACATCTAAGCGTCCCTTTCCCGATCATACTCATTACGCTTACATCAGCCTTGCACTCTTTGATCATACATGGTTTTACCACATATACGCCTCGGGGATCTCATTTCTACAGTATTCAGTCTACTTTCATCCTTTCTATGCCAGTTCCATGCCTCACTTCCATACATCAGGGAATGTAGCAGAACTCCATTGTGGACTGCTAGCTTCGCTTCTTTGGACAATTTTTTACTAGCGCCAACCGCATTTAGTCCTTCATTAACGGAGTTACCTGCATTTACCCTTCTTTCAATATCTCTATCAGCCTTCCCATCTCTCGTAAACATACTCCCTAAATACACAAACTCATCCACCTGCTCCAAGTATTCCTCATTCACAACTATATTGCACACTGTTTTCGTACTCTCTCTTTCAAATACCATTACTTTAGACTTACTTACATTCATCATCAACTCATTTTTCATACATACTTCGTTTATCCTAGACACGAGAGACTGTAGATCTTCCATTGTATTTGCATCTCCTCTTCCGTTTTGTCAGCCAAGCCAAGCACGTTGTTCCATTCATAACCTAATTATTTTTTTATTATGAACAAAGGTCAATTGAAGGTAAAAAATTGGAACCTATTTTTCGCTTCATGTTTCATCGAAATTGTAAAATGACCTTACAAGATACATAAATGACTCTTATGCGGTATTCACAATATTTTTTACCTTCATTTTACAATATACCCATTTGTAAAATGACCTAATAAGATACATTAATGACTCTTATGCGGTATTCACAATATTTTTTTAGCTCTATTTTACAATATACCCATTTGTAAAATGACATGATAAGATACATAAATGACTCTTATGCGGTATTCACAATATTTTTTACCTTCATTTTACAATATACCCATTTGTAAAATGACCTAATAATATACATTAATGGTTCTTATGCGTTATTCACAATATTTTTTTACCTTCATTTTACAATATACCCATTTGTAAAATCACCTAATAAGATACATAAATGACTCTTATGCGGTATTTACAAAATTATTTTAAACGTGAATACTTATTATATGATATTATCTAAAATTAGGTCATTTTACAAATGTGTATATTGACAGGCTTTGTTCTAACCGATTTACTACCAACCACAATTTGATAAGATACAAAATATTAAGTAACCTTTATTTTAAAAGTACAGATATAAAATATTTCTAAATTCTTTCCTCCTATTGGCAAAAATTTCTGACCGCAACATAACGTCTGTCTCGACACAGGTTTATCCTAGTGAGACAGACTTCGAAAAAATAAACCTGTAAAAAAACTTTATATTGATAATAAAAAAAAAAAATAAAAAAAAATAATATCATAAACTGATAAAACTGGTAAATACAATAAATACAGAAAATATGCACTTTTAGTAAAAAAAACACTGTATATCTGTTATTATTATTATTACAACATTATCCAACTACCACAGAGTATTTTTAAAACAAGGTTTGCGTATTCAGTAGTACACTTGTTCGTATTTTCTGTTGATTTGAGATTTCGTTTTCAAGTAAATCGAGTCAGAAGATGGAAATTTTTAATGTCAAATTTAAAATGAAATCGCTCTATAGCGTTTACTGGTTAATATCAGCTGTTTAATGTACAGGGTTTTCCAATAAGAGGTGTTATTTTGAATAGCCCGCTATTTCGGTAGATGTTACTTTTGAAGCTGTCATTTTTTGACATTTGACAAGTAGAAACTACGCCATTTATAAAAATGGAACGATACACGCTTCAACAACGCATTGAAATTATTAAAATTCACTTGAGTGAATCAAAAGTAAATCATCTTTAGTGATGAGGCCCATTTCCACCTCGCTGGCTTCGTCAACAAGCAAAATTGTCGCATCTGGGGCTCGGAAAACCCAAGAGCTATTGTTGAAAAGCCTCTCTATCCTCAACGTGTGACTGTTTGGTGCGGTTTATGGTCCAGCGGAGTCATTGGACCTTACTTTTTCGAAAATGAGGCTGTAGCAAAAGTTACGGTGAATGGATTGCGCTATCGAGAGATGAATAATGATTTTTTATGTCTGAAATTGGATGGTATTGATCGAGACAACGTTTACTTTCAACAAGACGGCGCTACGTTTTGCGCTTGTGCCACACAAGCAACGAAACTATTGATCTTTTACAATTGAATATCAAAATAACACCTCTTATTGGAAAATCCTGTATTTTAAAATGCTTCGAAGCGTAGACCACTCTCCAAACATAATCGAAATGCTCAGATCGAAAAAAAAAGAGTTTCTTTATGTCACGAGTTTCCGCACACCCTATACATATTTTTTTTAGATAAATAAGTGCACAAGTGTCCCAACTGTATGGAGTCAGTGGCAATATGGCATCCCCAATGTGGGTATGTTACAAGGCTGAAAGAATACGGTAGGGGAAGAAGGAAGAAGAGGAAGGTAGGTAAGTACCTGGCAAATTCAGATCTAGGAACTAAACTAACTTACTGATAAACCATCACGCCGTTTCCCCGCAGGGGTAGGCAGAGGACGAACCACTAAACCACTCGGACTTGATTTATTCACATTCATACATACTGCAGTGTAGAGCAACACTGAACAGGCGGATCGGAACCGCTCGGTCGCGTAAACGGCGAGCGTTGCGCGGAGCCGGCCAAACGGAAATTTACCCTGCTAGCGAGCACACGTTACCAAACTAAGATTGTACAACTCGGTTGTAATAACATTTTTATCGTAATCAATCTGAATACGAATGAGCTTCAGTAAAAGTGTAGTAAACACAAAACACTACACATTTCTTCTATTATTCTGAATCTGGATATGGTCCAACTGAAATATTTGGTTCACTTGATGGTGCCATGTCTTCATCGAGTCTCTTTGACTTCTACCATTCAATTTTGAGTCATATATTCTCTTTACACGTTGTAATTAGTCAAACCATCTAAGCGTCCCTTTTGTAATCATACTCATTACGCTTACATCAGATTTATATTCTTTGCGAATCTACACATTTCTCATATGATCGTATATGGTTTTTTTTTTTTGGTAAACTATTTTTTTCCATTTTAGAGTTATCCAGTAATGTTGGCCTCACTGGGTGGCTAATTTTATAATATAAAAATATAATCTACATAATACATTTCAAATATAATCTTATGTATAATATCTTCCAGAAAAGAGTAGGCTGATTCAGCATCTTATCTCTTTAAGTGATTATTGGAACAGACACAGATCTACTAATATTGCTTGTAACATTATGCTTGTTTTCATTGCTTCATTGTTTCCTTTGCCACTTGTACAACACCCACCAGTACAGTGTATAAAGTTCAGTTTATTGTACATAAGTAAGGTGATCAATGAATACTCATTTTATCTGCACATGCTGTCACAGGATGTAACACAACCTCCTCATTGTCTGGTGTCGGGAAAATGAAGGCAGTAAATTAAGATTTAAAAGACACGGCTAAGTATTCATTCAAGTGTGGAAAAGAACTTCGAAAATTTTGAATGCTTTCTTTTAAGTTTGTAAGGATTGTCGAAATATTAGAAACTTGATGAGGCTAGATATTTCAAATTAAGATGTCTCTTAAATCTAAAGTATTAAATCTGAAAAAAAAAATTACTTAAGATTTACGCGTAATTCGAAGAAAGACATATTATCTCCAGCACTTTATTCCACCTTTGGTCAACGTAGCTTTAGATACTTTGCCACAAAAATATTCAACATGCTCCCAGAAAATATTAAACTGAGTCAAACACAGAAAGAGTTTAAAAAATATATTAAAATTTGGATTTATTCAAATGATCGAGCATATACTGGTGCCCTCATCCAAACGCCTTGTCGCTTACAGTTATTGTAGTATGTATGGTGATAAAACTTGCTGTATTTGTATTGTGTATATACAAACAATAATGCAACCTAACCAAACGCCTTGTCATTGATAGTTATTATAGTATGTGTTGTGCTAAAACTTGCTGTATTTGTATTGTGTATATGCAAACAATAATGTAACCTAACCAAACGCCTTGTCATTGATAGTTATTATAGTATGTATTGTGCTAAAACTTGCTGTATTTGTATTGTGTATATACAAACAATAATGCAACCTAACCAAACGCCTTGTCATTGATAGTTATTATAGTATGTGTTGTGCTAAAACTTGCTGTATTTGTATTGTGTATATGCAAACAATAATGTAACCTAACCAAACGCCTTGTCATTGATAGTTATTATAGTATGTATTGTGCTAAAACTTGCTGTATTTGTATTGTGTATATGCAAACAATAATGCAACCTAACCAAACGCCTTGTCATTGATAGTTATTATAGTATGTGTTGTGCTAAAACTTGCTGTATTTGTACTGTGTATATGCAAACAATAATGTAACCTAACCTGATAAATGTTCCCCTAAACCGAGAAAAACTTGTGTTTAAAGAGATTGATGAAACATATCTTTTACAGATTCTAAACAGCACCAAATCAAAAGAGAGTCCAGATGGAATAAGTTTTACGGTTTTAAGAGATGCAATGCCAGTGATAGGACCTCATCTACTGAACATAATAAATGAATCGTTAAGAAGTGGAAAATTTCCAAACACATGGAAAACATCTATTGTGATCCCGATTCCGAAAGTTGTTAATACCAGAAAATGTGAAGAATTTAGACCTATAAATATGTTACCAAAATACGAACAGGTACTAGAAATTGTAATAAAGAAACAACTCGTTGAGTATTTGGAAAAACATCATATATTATGTGACGAACAATCAGGATTCCGTAATAATAACTCTTGTGAAGCTGCATTAAACATTGTGATTGATACATGGAAGAAAGAAACAGATAATAAAAAAATCACCATTGCAGCATTCTTAGATTTTAAAAGAGCATTTGAAACGATAGAAAGGAAAAAACTTTTGGAAAAATTAGAAGATATAGGTCTTTCTGAAGTAGCTCTAAATCTTTTCAAAGAATATCTCCATGAAAGAAAACAGGTAACAAAAGTGGAAAGCTCAGAATCAGAACCGATAGAAAACAACCTCGGTGTTCCACAAGGGTCGGTATTAGGTCCAATTCTATTCATTATTTACATTAATGATATAATTAAAACCATAAAACATTGCAAAATTAGATTATTTGCAGACGATACATTAATCTATATTTCATGTGAAGAGTACATAGATGCAATCAATAAATTAAATGAAGACCTACAAAATATAGCGAAATGGCTGAAATTAAACAAATTAAAACTGAATGTCAACAAAACAAAATATATGGAAATAGGCAACAAAACGCATAACACAGAGTTAAAATTGACAATTAATGACGAAAAAATTGAAAAAGTAAATGAAATTAAGTACCTAGGTGTGATACTAGATTCAAAACTAACTTTCGCAGCAAATTTTGAATATGTGCTAAAGAAGGTATCTAAAAAAGTCAATTTTCTTAGAAGATTAAGAAATAAACTAAATGGAAACACTACAGAGCTGATTTATAAAACTATAGTTGCTCCACATTTAGATTATTGCTCTACTATGTTGTATTTGGCCAATGAAGGAAACTTGAACAAGCTAGATGTTATACAGAATAGAGCTATGAGATGTATACTAGGAAAAGGAAAATACGCAAGCATAGATCAAATGAGAGAACAGCTAAATTGGATTTCTATAAAAAAGAGACTATTATTTAATGTGTTAATTTTTGTACATAAAATCATGAACAACCACATGCCAAAATATTTTAAGGATGTAATTGTTTTTAATAGAGATGTTCATAATTACGAAACCAGAAATGTAAATAGGATTAGATTGCCACACATGAAAAAAACAAAATCACAGAACTGCCTAATGTACAAAGGACTAAAAATGTATGATGAAATGCCTGAAAGTCTGAAGAATGAAGGAAGAATGAATGTATTTAAAAAGAAATGTTATATTTATTGTAAAAATATGTAAAATTACAAAATGAAATATGATCTTGTTTATATTAGTTTATATTCAAATGTATAAACTAACTCAATAAATAATAAAAAAAAAAAAAAAAACCAAACGCCTTGTCATTGATAGTTATTATAGTATGTATTGTGCTAAAACTTGCTGTATTTGTATTGTGTATATACAAACAATAATGCAACCTAACCAAACGCCTTGTCATTGATAGTTATTATAGTATGTGTTGTGCTAAAACTTGCTGTATTTGTATTGTGTATATACAAACAATAATGTAACCTAACCAAACGCCTTGTCATTGATAGTTATTAAAGTATGTATTGTGCTAAAACTTGCTGTATTTGTATTGTGTATATACAAACAATAATGCAACCTAACCAAACGCCTTGTCATTGATAGTTATTATAGTATGTGTTGTGCTAAAACTTGCTGTATTTGTATTGTGTATATGCAAACAATAATGTAACCTAACCAAACGCCTTGTCATTGATAGTTATTATAGTATGTATTGTGCTAAAACTTGCTGTATTTGTATTGTGTATATACAAACAATAATGCAACCTAACCAAACGCCTTGTCATTGATAGTTATTATAGTATGTGTTGTGCTAAAACTTGCTGTATTTGTATTGTGTATATGCAAACAATAATGTAACCTAACCAAACGCCTTGTCATTGATAGTTATTATAGTATGTATTGTGCTAAAACTTGCTGTATTTGTATTGTGTATATACAAACAATAATGCAACCTAACCAAACGCCTTGTCATTGATAGTTATTATAGTATGTGTTGTGCTAAAACTTGCTGTATTTGTATTGTGTATATACAAACAATAATGCAACCTAACCAAACGCCTTGTCATTGATAGTTATTATAGTTTGTGTTGTGCTAAAACTTGCTGTATTTGTATTGTGTATATACAAACAATAATGCAACCTAACCAAACGCCTTGTCATTGATAGTTATTATAGTATGTGTTGTGCTAAAACTTGCTGTATTTGTATTGTGTATATGCAAACAATAATGTAACCTAACCAAACGCCTTGTCATTGATAGTTATTATAGTATGTATTGTGCTAAAACTTGCTGCATTTGTATTGTGTATATACAAACAATAATGCAACCTAACCAAACGCCTTGTCATTGATAGTTATTATTTATTTATTTATTTATTTAGATTTATTTATTTCATTTAAACGCCCATAGGGCTTTTACATACAATGCAATTATGTTTTTTAAATACAATAACAGTAAAGAGTTTACATAATATATAAGAATATACAGATTACATAAAATATAAGATTTAACAGTGCATAGGTTAACAAAATATAGGTAACATGAAACAAGAGTTTACGAAACTTAGGTAACATGAAATTTAAGTTAATGAAATAAAAATATACGATCTGCCAATATCCTCCAAATCAATTGAATAAAAAAGGATGAAATTGTTGTTCACATTAGCCTATGAACTATGTAACTCTAATTAACAATCTCTATTACGCAAGATTAGGATAAGAATCGACAAAAAGTCTAATAGAAAGTATTACAATATTAAACCAAGTATCACAATATTAAGTCAAGTATCACAAAGTTATTTCAATCTATTTAGACTTATCTAAAGCCTTCGATACAATTTCGCACAAAAAACTTTTCAAGAAGCTAAAAAACATTGGCATAAATGGAGTAGAATTTGAATTAATGAAAAGTTTCATGTCTGACAGAACACAACAAGTTAAAATTGATAACAAGATAAGTGAACCACTCTTAATCACATACGGAGTCCCACAGGGGAGTGTCCTTGGTCCATTAATATTCCTCATATACATAAACGAATTATGTGACATTGATATTGATGGTAAACTCGTGACCTTCGCTGATGATACAGTTCTTCTGTGTCAAGCAGCCACATGGAAAGATTTATTCATAACAGCTGAAAAAAGTTTGTCTATTGTCATAAAATGGCTAAACAGAAATACTCTTACCGTTAACACAGTCAAAACAAAATATATCACACATAGTATTACACAAAGAGGTCAACCTCCTTCTAACTTGGACTTGTTTTTGCATGAATGTAAACAAACATCATCCAATTGCCAATGCGAACACATTGAAAGGGTTAAACAAATAAAGTACTTAGGAGTTATTATTGATGCATACTTACAATGGACTGACCACATTACTTTTATTACCAATAAACTAAAACGAGTCTTGCACCTAATAAAATCCATTAAAAACATTTTCCCACTAACGATACTCAGATCAATATATTTTGCACTGTGTCAATCCATTGCCACTTATGGAATATTAGCTTGGGGAAGCGCTACAAACACAACAATTGACCCAATTCAAAAAGTTCAAAAGGCAATAATAAAACTCATACTGCAAGTACCATTCTACACAGACTCAACCAAAATCTTCAAAACACTAGACGTCATGTCAATAAGACAACTTTACGCCAAAACTGCTCTCCTACACCTCATCCATAATAATCTTCATATTACAAATCAAGCAAAAGCCATAATAAAAACCAGGTCCTCAACAAATAAAACACTGAACATTCCGATAACACACACCACACACGGTCAAAGACACTTTCAATACTACGCAACTAAACTTTTTAACAGTATGCCCATTACTTTGAAACAATTATTGACTACAAACACATCTACTAACTTTCTCAAAAAACATATCATAGCCTGGATAAAAAATCAAGATATTCACTTTATTCAAAAGATTATAATTCCAAACCAAACATAACCAAAATATAACAAGTAAAATTAAATATTATACACGTTCATCAAGAATTATCCACAAATACATACACTCACATATAAAAGTGTGTTTTCATGTTTCAATATATGTCTGTGAAAAAAAAAATAATAATATTAACTTTCTACCACAACACATAAATACCTGTCACCCTTAACCACAAATACGTTAACACCTCAGCACAGGTTCTCCTAGTGAGGTGCTCACGTTACATATAATATCACACACACACAGTTTTACCTAAATCAACCTATGTTCTTCATTTTTTATACCTTTTTTCTTCATTTTTTATACCTTTTTTCTGTACTTTTTTTCTCTGTACTGCAATATAAACCACTGTAATAATTTGTAAAACGTGTATTCAAGAATAGACATAAATAAATAAATAAATAAACAATATTAAACCAAGCATTATAATATTAAACTAAGTATTACAATATTAAGTTAAGTATTATAATATTAAACAAAGTACTATAATATTAAGTTAAGTACTACAATATTAAACTAAGTATTATAATATTTATTTATTTAAACTATTTTGTAGAGTAGTAGAAATAGTTCGCACATACTCCGTTTAATGTTTGCCAAGTTCATATTTGACATACAGATTTAATAATAATGTGTTTAAGAGTGATTGTATACCTAACAAAATCAACTATTTTCGACACACACGAACTCTGTTGTTCATTTCCAAAACAATATTTTTTCTAACTAGAATTTATTTTAAAAACGTTTGCCTGAAAACAGTAAGATGGCGGTAATGTAAATCTTCGTTATAAAAGTTATGAATTTCAGTTACCAGATGGCACTTTTTTTTGTATTATTTATTTAATTAGAATATAAACGAATATATACAAGGTAACATTTAATTTAATTGTATGTATTTTAATATTTTTACAGAAAGCCTGACATTTCTTTTTTTTTATGCTTCCGATTTTGTTGTCCGGGTTAAATCTTCCCCATAGGAAAAACTAAACCCTTCCACTCACTTTTCCACAAATGATCATCTAGTCAATCAACACTATGCAAGTGCATTATATAAGCAAAATAAATACAAAACAATACAAGAACAACACGTCAACTCACAAAAGATCAAATGGGAAAATAATTCACCGACTCCAGATATTTTCATATCAGAGGGTTCGGCTCGGTAGAACTTCTAACAGGGCCTATAAATCCTACTGATCCCTCAACATAAATATTTAAAAAATCTTTTGTTATCCTACATGTATTCAAAATGACCGACTTTTGCATCTTTATATATAATTTTTTTGAAAGATCTAATACGCCTAAATTTTTAATTAGAGAGCTAGGTATAATGCCAGTAGCCGAAATAACGAATGGTAATATTTTTATAGTCTGAGAATGCCAAATTCTTTTTATTTCATTTCCTAAATCTGTGTATTTTCTTAACAGATTTTTGAATATTACAGGAATTTGGTATAGTGACATCAATGATATAAGTTAATTTTTTTAATTTTTTCATGTAAAACTATATCGGGTCTATTATGACTAATCGCTTATATTATTATTGTTTCTTCATATATCTTTAGTCCTGATTTTCCATATTATGACATGTATGATGATGTATGTGCCAATTTCTTAATTATGTATATCTCTATTAAAAACATTTTGGCATTTGGTTTTACATAGTTTTATGCACAATAATTAACACATTAAATTCAATAGATAACAATGAATTAAATGAAATAATATAAATAAATAATTTTTTAAGTACTTAAAATTTGAAATACCAAAATACTTTTAACAAAATAAAATTTTATTGATTCTGTGGTCCAGAATAAATATCTAGGTTCAGATATAAATGCTAATACTTCTTTATTTGCGTACACCGGGTTCGAACCCGCGACCTTCGGAATGGGAGTCCAAAGCCTCACCCCGGACTACGCCGGCCGTCAGATGCACGCATTGTAAAAAATATGCCTACATCTGGTCAAAAAACAGAGTACCTGTGTTCGTTCTACCTCGGTCAACAATAACCGTTATAAATAACATTATTGTTTTCTAAGGCCCACAGAAACGCCATCGGGCCCAAAATTCGCTTGTATTCAACAGTCCTTTGTGAAGCAAAACGCCAGATTTGGCAACATTCAGTTCATTTACAACAATGCCACTCAGCACTCAGAACTAAAAAGCGCCTTGCGCGGGTGGACATTTTTGTAAGTTGTTTTACAGTGGACGGTAAATTGATATCCCGACCTAAAAATGTCCGACCGCCCTCTGCAATGGAGCGAACTGGCGCGTTATGAAATGATACATTTTTACTAAGGATATCGGTGTAAAAAAATTGTCGCACGCCTGCGCCCAGTAGGTACGTTTGTATACAAGATGCAACAAGATATTCATTCAAACTTCTCACTTTCAATAGACAGTTTGTTGTCAGGTCTGGTGTGTTTCTGGATGTCAAAAAAATAAAACATATATTTTTTATATACCGCACAAGAGTCTCAACCGCTCCCGTCTGGAACAGCGAGACTGTGGCATCCCCAATCTGAGTACTAGGGTGAAGGTATTAGGGAGGGGAAGAAGATGGGAAGACAAATGTAGAAAAGTACCTGGCTATTTATATCCGGTCACTAAACACGGCAAAAGCTTAGAAATAACGTTTCCATTCGGAATGGTGGTCTCACACCAGGGCGATACTGAGAGTAAATTTCACTCTGGATCGTGCTGCAAACACACTTTATATTATGTTTAATGTATTAATTGTGAAATAACACAAACAAATAAAAATTTATTTGCGCACGCCGGGTTTGACCGTCAGATGACCTTTATGAGCGTTGACTCACACTTGCACCATAATCACGTGGCACTAGCAATTACGCTTGCTCGCTTAGACTTTCAAAATACTCTAGCCACAAAATATGGCAGTCAGGTTATTTGTGTTTGGTCTTTTCATTCATGTTTTTTTAGAATAATTTACAAAAACAATAATAAATATCGAGATATGGCCCGACTCAACAGGATGACGACCTCCGTGACGTCGCGGGTTACAATCTTGGCGTGCACGAGTACCAACCTACATTTTATTTTAATAATTTGTGTTATTTCACAATGTACATAAGTATTATATTTGCGGCATTTTCCAGAGCGTTAGATACTGTCAGTATCAATTTATATGTCAGTGTCAATTTGGTAGGCGAGAATGGGTACCGCCGCCCTGGGAACCATTTATTGGATGACCAACACCTCTGCCACAGGTCACCCCAAGTGGTTCGCTACGTTTGGTGACTTAGCAGGGGTGCCCGGGTTCATGGGTTAAGGTTTGCCCGGGTCTTGGTGGCGGGTGCGTCGGCCCACCTTCTGCGTGGCGGGCCGGTTGGGAGATGCTGGTTGAGGGAGACCCTTTACAACCGGTTACCGCTGTCCGGGCCGCTCGATAGTACAGGGGCCCGACCCTCAGGCTCACGACTAAGGGTGGGCTGCCCCATCAGCGAGTGAAAAAACTGCTGTTGTGCCGGTTCGTGACCGGAGGGGACCCAGCAGCAGCGTTTGGGGCGCATTGGATGCCCTCTCCAGCCGGACTCTCCCAGCCTATCGCCTAGCACCGCAGTGGGTGGGCTGGAACCAAACGCTCATCACTCCTGGACAGCCTGAACCCCAGATTCCTACCCACCCCTCATACCTTTCCTTTCCAGACCTTTCCTTTCACCTCCTACCCTTAAAAAAAAAAAAAAAAAAAAATTAAATTCAAATGAACATACAACACAACAATTTAAACATCATTACAGCGGCGAGTAGCAGGCGTCCCCGGTGCGGGCCAAAACTGTTGGTAAATTTTGCCAACATTCGCGGCCTGCACACAAATATAAATTCCGTCCATCACCATCTTTTGTCCCAACGTCCCAACCTTCTTTTCCTATCCGAAACTCAGATAGCCGAGCCGCCAGACTCCTCCTATCTGGACTGCCCGGGCTTTACCCTCGCAAGCAAATTCCGCCTGAAAGGAGGAGTCTGCCTCTATAGTCGAGCTGACGTCAACTGTGTGCGACTATTGAGTCTGGAAAACTCCAGATTCGACGTAATGTGGGTGCGCGTCAATCTTGCCAGTACGGCAAGATTCTACGCATGTCTATACCGCTCACCGAACCATAGCGAATCAGACACTTCCGAGCTCTTCAAACATTTGAGCGATACTATTGATGATCTCTTGCCCCGCTACCCTTCGGCCGAGTTTGTTGTTCTGGGGGACTTCAACGTTCATAACGAACCATGGTTGAAGTTCTCAGGCCCAACGGACTCGGCTGGCCGACAGGCGGAATCCTTTGCCATTTGCTACGGATTAGAGCAATTGGTTCAGGAGCCTACAAGGGTTCCTGATGTCCAGACTCACCGCTCCAATCTGTTAGACCTATTCTTAACTACTGTGCCACACGGTTATAAGATTGACGTCACAGCGCCTCTGGGATCATCTGACCACTGCCTAGTGACGACATCAATCCCCGTTAGCCTCAGACCAACCAATGAGAGGCTGAGGAGAAAAGTGTGGCACTATAGGTCAGCAGATTGGTTCGGTATGCGGGCCCATTTCAACGCTTTTCCGTGGTCAGCTGTTTGTTTTCGGACTTCGGACCCTTCAAGATGTGCCCAGGAGATTGGTGAAGTCATCAAATCGGCGATGGATGGCTTCATACAATCGACTACTAAAGAAACTGTTGTGGGCTCAAAGCCGTGGCTCAGTCGACAATGCTCCGAAGCAGTTCGACGAAAAAACGCGGCTTACCGAGCCTACAACACATCTCGGACGCCCGAAAGCAGATCAGCATACAACAAATCGGCAAAGGAATGCAAGAGAATCATCAATAGGTCAAAATTCGAACACGACCTGCAGATCAGCAAAAAGCTGGCTGCCTGCCCGCATGGCAGCAGAGCATTCTGGTCGCTTGCGGGCTCAATAGGTCGAAATTTTTGCAAACCCAGTTTGCCACCTCTTACCAGACCTGACGGCTCACTAGCAAACACCGCCACCGAAAAGGCAAACCTATTAGGGAAAATGTTTGCGGAAAATTCGACCCTCGACGACGGGGGTGCTGTTCCGCCGTCGGTTCCTCACTGCGGCTTCTATATGAAAAAGCTGAGGATCCGGCATCGGGATGTACTCCACGTCATACGGGGGCTCGATGTTAACAAAGCTAGTGGACCTGATGGAATACCCGCCCTGGTATTGCAGAGGTGTGCTGCGGAAATAGTTCCAGTTTTGACAAAGCTCTTCAAAATGTCCCTGAAGTGTGGCACTGTGCCCTCTGGTTGGAAAAAAGCGGTCATTCACCCTATTCCCAAGAAAGGTGACCGCTCCAACCCGGCCAACTGCCGCCCCATAGCGATTACATCAGTTCTGTCCAAAGTGATGGAACGTGTGATCAACGACAAACTGCTCACATACCTCGAGAAGAACAAAATTATCAACGACCGTCAATACGGATTCCGGCGGAACCGCTCGTGCGGTGATCTTCTCGCGTATGTGACGCATGTTTGGGGGCGGTGCCTGGAACGTCACGGTGAGACCCAAACGGTCGCACTAGACATATCCAAGGCCTTTGACCGGGTCTGGCACCGAGGACTTGTCAACAAATTGCATTCTTACGGACTTCCCGCATCCCTGTGTACGTGGATTGCTGACTTTTTAAGGGATAGGTCGATTCAGGCGGTTGCTGACGGTTTCACCTCTTCCTCGCACTCCATAAATGCTGGCGTCCCACAGGGATCGGTTCTGTCTCCGACTTTGTTTTTGTTGCACATCAATGAACTTTTGACATGTGCACCGATTCATTGTTACGCGGATGATAGTACAGTTCATGATAGCTTTTTGTTTGACAAGCCCCCAAAGGGCACACAAACTCCAACGGCTCGGAGGGCTTTGAAGCAGAGAATGGACGGTTATCTCGAGAGTATTTCCTCCTGGGGTAAAAATAATCTCGTCGAATTTAATGTTTCAAAGACCCAATCCTGTCTGATTACGTCTAAAAGGGATCCAAATGATAATCTAGTCTCCTTCAACGGAAGCAATCTTCCGAACAGGCCTTCCATTGATATGCTTGGTGTAACTATAAGTGACCAGCTCAGGTACGGGGGCTCCATCGAAGCCAGAGTAAAGTTGGCCTCTCAGAAGCTGGGCGTACTGTACAGGGCCCGCAGATACTTTAATCGTACACAACTGCTCACCCTGTACAAATCGCAAGTGCGCCCTACTGTCGAATTTGGCAGCCATCTCTGGTCTGGAGCCCCAAAATACCTGAAAAAAAACCCTTGACTCTGTGCAGAAACGGGCGGTCCGTTTGATAGATTCCCCAATCTTAACAAACGGACTGCAATCTTAAGAGCACAGGCGTCAGGTAGGTATGCTGTCCTTGTTCTATCGGTATTACAATGGAAGATGCTCTGAGGAACTAGCGTCATTGATCCCTTCGGCACCGGTGCGTAGTCAGGATACACGCCAAACGCGCGCCCAACATTTGTACACAGTTGACACTTGTCACATGAGAACGGGTCGCTTCTACGATTCGTTCTTAAGTTCAACAGCTCGGCGGTGGAACGAACTGCCGGCCTCTGTGTTTCCTCCCTCCTACAACATGGGACTCTTCAAGAGCCATGTTCACTCTTTCCTCTCCACAAAAAGACCCTCCACACAGCATCCCCGTGTGGAGTAAATATAAAAAAAAAAAAAAAAAAAAAGTATCGCCCCGATGAAAGACCACAAATCATTATTTAAATTTAGACCGCAGAACGGGTATTATTTATTGAATAAGTGAATCTACCTGGCTATTCAGATTTGGTCACCAAACACGGCTAAAGCCATTTCAAGCAACGTTTCAATTCTGAATGGTGGTCTTACACCAGGCGATACTGAGAGTATCTTTCACTATGGAACGTACCGCGCATATACCATACGTATATTAATTCATTAATTGTGAATAACACAAATTAACCAAATAAAATTTACTTGCCCACCCCGATATTCGATCCCGCAAACTTCGAGGCGAGAGTTTTACAGTATAGTGTACAGAATAGCATAACCTAAGCCAGTGGCCGTTTGGCTTGAATAACTGAAACCGATTTATACATTGAATATTGGCGGACATGGGAAGAGTCGATAGCGAACCATGATAGCGCCATCTGTTGGGATATTTAAAAGAAGCTTTTAGTTCGATGTTCTACCGTATTTAAAATTTCAAATAGGCGCCAGCAGACGGCCTATTTTAAAAGTAAATTAAAAATCTTAGTGTTCTTTCTTAAATTGTAGTATAAAAAATATTAAATTAACTTTAAAAAATGGAAAAATATAATACCAATAATTTTTCGTTTAGTTTTGTTAAATAAACGTATCCAAAGTTTTATAATCTGCATTTTAAAAACAAGTACAATTAGTGTTTATGAAAAAATTAAACTACGAACCTATTTTATTTATTTTTTAGTTTTTTTTTCGTACATTTAAAGAAAACCCCTTCAGGTATTTTTTGACGATATTCAGCCTTTAATAGTATTTTTTAAAACGCACGTATTACGGTCTGAAAAAAGTCATATTTTCGATTTGATTTTAATAATTACTAAGCCTATGTTAATTTAAAAAATATATTAAAAAAATTTACTTGTTGAAAACACTATCATAATCGATTTGCTTAATAATATAATCATTATTTTAAATTAATAAAAAACTACACTCGGCCTTAAAGGCTGATAGACATTCAGTACCGTTAGTGTTCACGCAATATTTATTTCCTGCACTGTGTAGTCGGTTCATTACTGAATTTATTTCTGCTTTGGTACCTGCAATGTTACAATGGTAAGGTACCTTCTGACGAACCGTTCTACTAGGCACATGAAAGTCGATCAACCTAAGGAGTTCAGGGGAGTCAAACATGTTATTAACAATTTTATAAAGAAAAAAGAGATCAGAACATATTCTTCTTTCTTTTAATGTGGCAAGGCCCATGACTTTCAACAGTGAGGTGTAGTTAATGTTTTCAATAGGAATACCTAATCTATTTTTCTAAATTTATGTTGGATTCGCTCGATAGATTTTTCATGAATATTGTAAAATGGATTCCAAATGGTTGAGTTGAATTCTAAATGGCTTCTGACAATGGATGAATACAATATTTTTAAAGTTTTTAAATTTTTGAAATCTTTTGAAATTCTTAATATGAAACCCAACATTTGCATCGCTTTAGTGGTTATATTGTTAATGTGGGAGATAAATGTTAATTTGGTGTCAAATATTATCCCCAGGTCTTTTATTTCGGGTACAGATACTAAGACTTGATTATTCATACAGTATGTGAAAATCAATGGGTTTTTCTTCCTCTAAAATTTCATGACTTGACACTTTTTTACATTGAGGGTTAATTTATTTAGGATACACCAATCAGAAAAGCTAATGAGATTTGATTGTAATAATAAGCAGTCATCAATATTGTCAATAATTCGGTAAATTTTCATATCATCTGCGAACATCAAAATAAAGACACTTTTAAATACATTTGTAACGTCATTTATAAATATGTTGAAAAGAATGGGTCCTAGATGTGATCCCTGGGGCACACCGCTTGTAGCTGAAAAAGTGTAGGACAGTTGACCTTTAATGCAGACAGTAAGCTCTCGATTAGACAGATAATTCTTAAACCAGGATAGTACGTTACCGGTTATGCCAATTTTCGCCAGTTTGCTAACAAGAATTTTATGACAAACCTTATTAAACGCTTTGCTGAAATCAGTATGTATATATAGAATCGACTTGTTGTCTATTAGCAAGTGCATTTGTTATATAATTTTCGTACAGGGATAGATTGGTTAAGGTTGATCTGTTTGAAACAAAACCATGTTGGCAAGTTGTAATGATGGATTTCACGCTGGGGTTTATCTATAGAAGAATTAATTTTTCAAAAATCTTGGGTATTGATGATTGGATACAAATTGGACGATAATTTTCAATTGCAGATTTATCCCCGCATTTAAATATTGGAGTTAAGTAACTTTTTTTCCAAAGTTTTGGGAAAATTCCCGTTGACAGAGACTTATTAAATAATATGAACAACGGAATGGATAAGCTGTCTGCACAGTTTTTAATAAAAATGGGTGGAATTTGATCCGTCCCGGAACTTAATTTTGGTTCAAGTGTTTTAAGGTAATTTGTAATGTCGATGATGTTAATATTAATATTTGATAATTGCAAGTTTATATCAGAATTAAATTCCGGAATTTGTTCATCTGAAATGTCAGGTTCAAACGCATCTTTAAAGAAATCGGCAAACATGTCAACAATTTCTTTTATGTTGCTAGAACTCCTTTGTTTATGATTCATAGTTCCGGGGATCCCGACATCATTTTTTTTCATAGACTTTACGTGTTTCCAGAAATGTTTTACATCATGATTTATAGTATTTTCCACTTCCATTATATAATTTTTATAACTATTTTTAGACAAATTTTTGCAAGCTTTCCTGACACTTTTAAATTTAATATAATTAGATACAGATCTATGTTCTTTATAGATTTTATGAGATTCTTTTTTACAATTTATCAAGTTAATTAATTCCTTAGTGAACCATATTGGATACGTTGATTCTTTATGTTGGGTAAGAGGAATATTATTTGAAATTACATTATTGAGTTGCGAGTAAAAATAGTCAGTATTGTAATCAATATCACCGTCATTTAGACTTGTCCAGTCAATGTTAGACAGTACCTCATTAACTTTATTGTAATCTGCGTTTTTAAAATTATAACAAATTCTTGAGATTTTAAGATTATCATTTCCAGTGTAGGGTATAGAAATTATAAGTGTAGGATGGTGTTTATCTATAGGGACAATGAACTCAGGAGATTCGTATACATTTACATTATCTTCATTTGACAATATAAAATCGAGAATGCGATTGTTAACATTGGGTACGTTATTAAATTGAGAAAGATTTAAATAAGAACACATAATATATCCAGAATATCCCTTTCACAATCAGAAATTGGCGAGTAATTAGGATCATTAAACTTACAATTCGGTAGGTTGTAATCACCACAGACAATTATTTTGTGTGTTGGATATTTTGTTTTTACATACTCGACGTCCTCACAGTGATTTTTGTATATCGACAAGTCCGAGTTGGGAGGAATATATACACTGCCAATAATAGTTTTACATGATTTTCCGCTTAATAGTACAAATATTTGCTCAACATCATAATTTTTATGTTTAATTAATTTAGAGTTAGTGCTTTTATTCACTGCTATTAAGACGCCCCCTCCTCTTGATTTGGCACTAGTATTATGACTCCGGTCCATTCGGTATATGTTGTGATTCGGTAATCCGAGCTCCGCTGAATGAATGGAAGGTTCCAACCAGGTTTCGGTGAGTACGATGACGTCTTGTGTGATGGTTGGAGCTGTAACTTTGAATTTGCCGAGTTTTGATTTGATACCCCTGATATTTTGGTAGTAGATGCAGCATGATCCCGGCTTAAGTTTATTAGCTGGCCTCTGTAATTTCACATCTAAAACCTTCGTGCGTAATTCTATAACATTTCTGATATTGTGATAGTACAGGTTACATTTATTTAGTTGGAGTTTTTTGGCAAAACATTGATAATTTTGGGGAGGTATTAATATATTTTATAGTTAAATTTGGTTCGCTATTTTTCTGTCTAGTTTCCAGTTCGTCCCGAAGCATCATAAGTTGTTTTCTTTGTTGACTCGTCTGATCGTTGCCGGCTTTAACACCATCTTTGAATTTTTTGTTATTAATTAAGATTGTCCGGACTAAATGCTCCTCATTAAGTTCTATCTTGATTGGTCTACATTTGTTTGAAATTTTCTTCGTTCCCAACCTGTACATTTTAATGTCTTGAGTATTAATGGTAATATCAATATTTTTCAGGGCCGTAGTAACTTTTTAACATCATCGGAAATATTTATAGATGTTAGATCTGACGTACTCTCCGGGATATTGAAGAGAAATATGTTTTTTGCACGAAGCTTCCTCTCTTCAATTTCGGTTAATACTTCACAAATATTAGATGGAGGATTTGTGGGGTTAGTATCAGTAGATTGAGTAAGAGCTGCACTTTTTAAGGTCGATAATTCTCCTTCGAGAATACCCATCCGGACTGCCACTTATCCTGTTGTTCCCAAGAGTTCCGTTGTTAAAGGTGTTATTTTTCCCATATTATAGTATGTATGGTGCTAAAACTTGCTGTATTTGTATTGTGTATATGCAAACAATAATGTAACCTAACCAAACGCCTTGTCATTGATAGTTATTAAAGTATGTTTTGTGCTAAAACTTGCTGTATTTGTATTGTGTATATGCTAATAAAAATGTAACCTAAAATAATGTATTGCCATATAGGAACCTATATTAAACATTTATAAGTAAACCATAGACAAAATGCGAGAAATAATTAACAAAAAATCTGTCTCAACACAGGTTCGCCTAGTGAGGCAGGTTATGCACAACTTAAAATATAGTATATTATGCCATATCTTTATAACACTCATACCTGGCTATTCAGAGTGGAAGATACTTTCAGTATCGCCCTGGTGTAAGACCACCATTCAGAATTGAAACGTTGCTTGAAATGGCTTTAGCCGTGTTTGGTGACCAGATCTGAATAGCCAGGTACTTCCCCACCTTCCTTCTTCCCATCTCCCTCCCCTCCCCAATACCCTCAGCCTCACAACATACCCCAATTGGGGATGCCATAGTCTCACTGGCTCCAGACGGGAGCAGTTGGGACTCTTGTGCGGTATTACTGTAAAAAAAAAAAAAAAAAAACATATGTACTTTTTCTTTTATTAGAAACTGTTATTAAACTATTATTGTAACATTAGTTTTTCAACAATGTCATTGTTACTAACTCACATATAGGTATTTTACTTACTAATGATATATTATATATTCTGTAATGTTTTTGATGAAAAATGAATTTAAATTTAAAAGTTGATTTGGCAAGACTTCCGCCAACAAAGAACGCAGCCCGCCAGCATCTCATAAGGATGCTCCTCTAAGTTAAAACATTGCTAGGAAATGAACAAGCATCTAATGGATAGAGATGGAAAAGTAGAGAATATGAGTTTACACCAATAAATACCAATAACATGACCAATAATATAATATAAATATAAAGTAAATAAATAATATAAAGTAAATAAAGAAACATGCCAGATAATATACAATACAATTATATCACCACACTTTAATTACTGTTCAAGTATTCTTTTTCTCTGCAATAAAGAGAAAATGAAAAAAATGCAAATACTGCAAAATAAAGCAATGCGAATAATACTTAAGCGCAACATATACACACGGATAAGAGACATGTTAAAGGAGCTGAATATTTTGACGGTGAAGCAAACTGTGTATTTGAATGTACTTATTTTTATACATAAAATTAACTTAGGGATGATGTCTAAGGAACTGAAAAGAAAAATAAATTACAATAACGAGATACACGGACACGGGACGAGAAATTCTATGCAAATTAGATTGCCAACAAGAAAAAAAACAAGCACCCAAAAATCTCTGATGTACTAGGCCGTTCAACTCTATAACAAAATCCCGGAGGAAATTGCTGTGATAGAAAATATTAATAAGTTCAAAAATGAATTAAGAAAATATGTCTATCTCAATTATTAATGTTTCTTTTTTGTGACTTTATTGAAATATTTAAAGAAAGATTATGTTTGCCAAACAATGTACATGTTTATATGTTTATAAAACTATTAGCACACACGAAGATGTGAGCTAACTTAAGATTAATAAATAAATAAATAAAATAAATAATTTTTAGGTCGTTTTATGAACAGTTCATTGGTGAATTTTTTTTTGAGTACATGTTTTAGTTTAGAAGATATAATGACTTTAGTAGAACTCTCAATGTTTGTGGGGGCACAGGGGGAGAAAGCAAGCGGGGGAGGAGTGGGGACTCTTGTGGAAATACCCTCTGGGATAGGTAGTATTCACCTGCAAAAAATCAGCTTTCCCCTAATTTATTCCAGTTCAATGCGCTCGTTGACTGGGCTAAAAGCTACGCGGCGTGTAAGGTCAGAACAGTGAAAAACTTGACTAATTACGAGTACCATGGCGTTTGGCATAGAGATATACAGGGTTTCCCAATAAGAGGTGTTATTTTTAATAGCCCGCTATTTCAGTAGATGTTACTTTTGAAGCTGTCATTTTTGACATTTGACAAGAAAAAACTACGTCATTAATAAAAATGGAACAATACACGCTTCAACAACGCATTGAAATTATTAAAATTCACTTGAGTGAATCAAATGCAAATCATCTTGAGTGATGAGGCCCATTTCCACCTCGGTGGCTTCGTCAACAAGCAAAATTGTCGCATCTGGAGCTCGGAAAACCCAAGAGTTATTGTTGAAAAGCCTCCCTATTCTCAACGTGTGACTGTTTGGTGCGGTTTATGGTCCGGCGGAATTATTGGACCTTACTTTTCGAAAATGAGGCTGGAGCAACAGTTACGGTGAATGGATTGCGCTATCGAGAGATGTTTAATGATTTTTTATGGCTGGAATTGGATGGTATTGATCTGGACAACGTTTACTTTCAACAAGACGGCCACACAAGCAACAAAACCATTGATCTTTTACGATTGAATATCAAAATAACACCTATTATTGGAAAACCCTGTAGTATAATATAATCACTGGCTCTAGGCCGGCTGTAACACACCAACGTTAAACGGGTGTGTAAGAATCTATTTAGTAAGACGGTTAATATATAGTCTTTTTGGTCAATTGAATTGAACTCGCAACATCTGGATTAGTTTTCAAGGATCACATCTATCGAGGACGGAGGCGGCATCAAAACCACAAAACCACACTGTAAGTAAATAATTTGTAAAACTATAATAACCAAATATAATTTATAACTGCGTACTTACCGGTTATGTTAAATTATTTTAATGAAAATTTAACTTCTGAGAAAAGACTAGAAAATTTTTGACTTCAATTCAGCAAAATTATAAAAATTAAATTTTATTTTTTTTAAACTAAACTAACTAACCATCAAGCTGTTTCCCCGGCTGAAAATATGATGAAAAATCGGTCTTAGCACACACTCCTTGCCTCATTCACATTCATACATCTTCTCATGTATACTCTTCTATTATTCTGACTCTGATCACTTGATCGTGCCATGTCTTTCTAGGGCGCCCCCGACTTCTCCCATTCCCATTCGCGTCGTATATTCTCGTTACACTCCTTTCTCCGTTTATACAATCAATATACCCAAACCATCAAATCGTTCTTTCTTAATCTTACTAATGCATTACACTTACGTCAGCCTTGCATTTTTTGATAATCTCCACATTTCAAACACGATCATACATGGTTTTACCACACAAACGCCTCAGGGATCTCATTTCCACAGCATTGTGTCTACTTTCGTACTTCCACTGCCAGTACCATGCCTCATTGCTATGCATCAGGGCAGGTATGAGGACTCCATTAAGGACTGCTAGCTTTGCTTCTTCGGACAATTTTTTTTAGTGCTACCCCCGTTCAGTTCTCCATTAATGGAGTTACCTTCATTTAACCTTCTTTCAATATCTCTGTATCAACTGGAAATCGATCCCAGCATATCTGTCTTACTGGGACAACGCCTCTAACCACTGGACCATTGGGATCTAATTAATGTACGTTATTTTGTCGATCTCATATTTAAATTCAATATTATCATGCAACTAATTTTTATCAGGCAGCTTTCTTTTTGAATGGTCACAAAGTCTTAAAGAATTGTTTTGTAACCAAGATAGTGTATAAACAAATAACGTATAATAATTAGATACCAATGGCTAAGTGATTACAAGCGTTTTCCCAGCAAGTCAGAGATCCTTGGTTCGGTTCCCAGTTGAGACCGTTACCTTTAAGGCGAAGCTTAATGCCAAATCACTATTTTAATTAATATTTATAACAAATTGGTGTACATTATGAATACCAAAAAATATGCTTTAGATAAATTGAAGGTTTGCCTATCGTTTCGCTCGAGAAGAATACAAATAAAAAAATAAATTACTCAATAAAAAATATAAATGTAAACTACTAAAAAAATATTTTTACACTAGAAATGTATGAACGCGTAAAGAAAACAACTTAAAAAATACAGTATTATAGCTAAGATTAACTGTGACAGTTTCACTTAATTAACTTTTTTGCTTTCTTATAAAATTATTTACAAAATAAGTAAAAACCAGTTTTTTGCTTGAAATCGAACGTTTCCAAACTCCGTTTTTCAAGCGATTTTAATGCCTATTACCAACAATATAAGGTATACCAAGAATATACAAATTTTTGGCTTGTATCTTCCTCTTAATTTTTCTTTGTCTTGTTCTGTTTCATGCTTAGTTTAGACTTGTTAGTATTATCTTCTTCTTCAGATATATTACATTGATGGGTATATTCTTTAAAGTTATTGAAAAGTTATCCCAATAAAAGTGGATTTATCATTTGCAAAATTATCAAACCATTTCTTAGAAAATATGAAAATTTCATTTTCCCCGTAGTCTTTGGTTCGTGCGGTATTTTTTGTTTACGTTATCACTTTGTGCCCACAGATGACATATCCTAATATTAGAATTATCTAATAATGTTTTGTTAATAAGGCCCGGTATATCATCGTTCGTAGCCTCGATAACTGGGGCATTCCTCCCTAAAATTTAAGCTGGCTAAATCGGCCGCCTGAGCCTTGGTAAGTCGCAGAATAGTTCCCTTTTTGAACGTCAAACCGCTAGCAGTAAAATTGTCAAATTACGTATATCCATCTCACCAAAATATTGCCCTGATGTTGTATCAATCAAAATAGACGAATAGTTTGGTAAAGTATTAATAAGAGGGATTTTTCAACGTGAGGACAGTGTTTTCAGAGGTTTGTATGTCATAATTTCATGAATAGTGCATTGACTCCAGAAAAAACAGTATTTAAATTTATTATTCTCGCATGAAGCATATATATAGTAATTTATTATTCTCGCATGAAGCAAACTCGTAAATTATATAGTAATTATATGCAAATTATATAGTAATTTATTATTCTTGCATGAAGCAAACTCGTAAATTAAACCCGCCTAAAACATTTCCCATTTACAAAGCTTTCGATCTCCCCATGACAGTAGAGAACATAGATTTTCCACTCACGTAGACAGTAATTTGGTTTTACATTGAAAAAAGAAACACATTCTTTGATTAAGATCATAGATAAAACATATAGAAAGAAAGGGCCTTAGATTAAATTTACTTTAACAATTAGAAATCAATAAAAGAACCAATGACCCTAATATAACATTACCAATAAATTAAGGAAAATTATTTATATCCCGCTTTTAAGTATGTTCACAAAACCTAAACAATATAACACATTTAAATAAATTAATAACTGCTACATCATTATTAAACAATTAAGATAACATTAATGTGGGGAAAACAGACTTCAAGATACCCCCACAGAATATGAAATCTATTGTCACAATTATTTTATCAGTAAATCGGTTTGACCGGTAATAAATCATTTTAAATTACAGGGGGTAAAATAGAATTATATAAATAAGTCGTCGAAACGTGGTTATAACCACAGTTTGAAAATGGCCTTGACAGCCGAAACAGCTGTAACAATAACAAAAACCAAAAAATACTTGCAGAACTTATTAATTATATTGTTAAATTTGATTTAAATAAATAAATTTTTAAAAATAGACAAAACATATATTACTTATATCTAGGCTTACGACCTGTGTATTATGTTATGTTTATGTTTCAAGGTGCGCTAGACTCGACATTCCAACCAAGCCGAGCTTAAAATCAACTGATATACCGGCCCTAAGAAGATATTATTTAGTTTTAGTTAGGGTGTATTTCCTAGGCATAGATGATAAGGTTTTTTAGGTGGGACCATAGATCTGTCCATAAGGGCGAAGGGAACAAACCAAGTTGCGCAGAGCGCGTAGAAGGCGTAGGCGACAATCTTTCAATGATTTGTCAATAAATGAATCCAACATTATACAAGCAACTTGCATTGTACTATCCAGAGATGTACTTTATTTCAAATAAATCCATTTCAAATGGAAATGCAAAATAGGTATTTTCCATTTTAAATGCTTTTCTCAATGCATTTTCCATTTTAAATGCTTTTTTGCAACATGTGATGTTTTGAATATCCACAAAAACAAACGATAAATAATAAACGAACGTGCTCAAAAAATTTTTTTTGTTTAGACAACGACGGAAGATTTATGGACAGACAGGCCTGGAGTAAACAGATTCCCACGGGAAAGGAGAGACCGGAGGGACAGTCGAGTTTTGAACTTGGGTGCATTGACAGCCCCGAGAAAGGGATACAAATCAGAAGTGTTGTTTGAAATTGCAGTTAATTATTGAATTCAAATGGTATTAGAGAATATTGCGGAATATTGAATTAAAGTGAAAGATTATTGATCCGGCGTTTGTGTGAAGTGAAAGTGGTTCGACTCAGTGGGAAAACAATTAATAATAATGACAATAATAATAATTGGATAATTTGTAGAGCGCCGTTTTGAAAAAACCCACCTCAGGGGCGCCAGGTGTTGTGCAATCGCGATTGTGTTATAAAGTTGTGTTGATTTAAACGTGATTTCGTATACAGTTCGAACTAGATTGCTTGTCTTAAAAACATGAAAATAATAAAAATAATGATTGCGTTTTTAAAATAGAGTGAATGTACTTAAAGGCAGGAAGTGTTTAATCGGGCTAAGTTATTGATTTGGCGAGATGGCATTCTATCCACGGAGACCGAAAACCAGAGAATCAAATAGATTATTAACTGTGGGTTCGAATCCTAACAGATTAGGGAGGTACAATTTTATTTACAGGAATATTTAATTACCCTTTTATAAGCGTAGGGAGGAGGTCGAAAATTAAAGTGATTTAGCTATATAGTGTAACCAGGTAAGCTTCACGCTGAGAATGAGAGGTGCCTAACTGGGTGAGTTTTTTATATTATTTATTAAATTTCAGAGGACCTTTTTAAAAGACGGATACAACCGAGGTACAGGAACTAAGTTTACGACACCTGCCGCCCAAATAATGTTATCATTAACAGGGATGTGCTAGGCGAACCGTCAATCAGCTGTGAGCGAGAGACGAGTCAACGACCTTTTCATATATAGGACAAGGCGCGGTGTACAGTCAGTCAAAGGGGAAGTTTTGCTAGCGTATGCCGTCCCAAATTGAAAGCGATCGGATGCAACCAGACGGAACGAAATGAAAACTTTTCTTCTGTTATTTGACTTTCTAATTTAATACTTTTCATCTATTATTTGACCTTCTAAGTTACGAATTGGGATGCACAAAAACAAATCTAAAGTCGAAAGAGGGAGATGGTAATCTCCGAAATAAAACTACCAACCGAACAACTTTTCTCAACAGGTATCTTTCGAGAGGTAGGCAGCCTCTTTAAATTAAATGCAAAAAATCAAACCAATTATCCGTTTATACCTTACCTGAGAGGATAGGTATTCAGTAGAAGTTACCCATACCTAATACACGAGGATGCTAGTAACCTCATAAAATAAATACTGGAACCAAATATTAAGATACAGACAGTCCTCATCCCAAATTTGGCATTTCGAGTAGACCTTACATATATCTCACATGATAATTGGCTGAATGGGTAGGCACACAACCTATCGTTAATAAGCAGGCAAAATGTCGACAAGATCGTCGTGTGTTACCTATGTATTGACCTAGAAAGGGATGTAAATCCCCGACGGCGTGGGAGTTACAACGTTTTCTGGAGGTGGCACGTAACTTAGGACCTTGCGTGTCACATTTTCGCGACTAGATTCGTGACAAGGGATGTCATGGTTTTCCCCTTCTACACTCAGTAAAGTAGATTTTCCTGGAGGTGTTTGAGATTGGGGCAATTCTGAAATTGGTGATGAGACCTGGTTTTCTTTATTCTGGCGTGAAGGTTGCCGATTTGGAACAAGGGGAGACCCGGCCGGTTGTGATATCCAGACACGCAGATATCGATCGCCTTGCTCAAATTATCATCCATCAGTTTTGTTTGGTAAGAGGAGGAGTCAATCTTAGCTTGAAAAAAATTCATTTCCTTTCCTCTCCTTCCCCTCCCAAAATATATACATGGATGGCGCCGACAACTAACACCATAAACTTATCGTATGTATATCACAGATATAAAATCTAACACTTTATTATATTCACATTACCCTACGATAGGTAGAATCGAGTAGCTAGTTGGGGGGGGAGCAGGCGACTTAGAAGATAAGGTTTATAAAATGGTTTTAAAACACAGCGGTAATGGATTCAACTCACTCTATCTCAAAAGAACCAAGGGATACCACACATACATAAATAACTAGGTTTCTAAACCGAGAAACAAAAAACCAACACAACGTTCGGTGAAGCCTTTTTATACTGAACCGTCACGTGAAATGAGTACGTTCAAGGTCGTACGTCACGTAGACAAACTAGGATGTACACTCTTGAAGGGGTGTGTAATAAAGAAAAGACGGCAGGGAGGACCTTCCCTCCCCGGATATATATATAACCAAAGCCTTATGGAAAAGTTACCTACGGGACTTAAGGAAAATTATCGTAGAAAGAAGAGAAGGAAAAGTTTGAAGTAGAAAGGGCAGATCATTACAAACATTCTTCCTACTATCTCCACTCATCTTTGTTTCATAAGCCCCAAATATCAGTCGGTCCTCAACCTAGCTATGAGAGATAATTGACATTTGTCAAGTTGCTCCCTTTTAGGAGCCCTAGCAATTGAGTGATACCATTACAAAAAATACTGATTCAAATACTGAACATGGGGGCCATGACGCTGTAATATTAAATGTTAGATAGCAGTTTCTATGTTTTTACGTTGGCAACATTAGTCCCGCGCAAATTTTTTGTGGTTCATAATCCGCAGTCGTGGCATTTTTTGGATTTACCATCATGTAATATGTTTGTTCTACATTGATGTCTATTATTAAATGACAAAACTGTTTAAAAATTCTATAATTATTTTAATTGTTTGACCTGAGAAACCATTTTGCATTTTCAATGCATTTTGAAAATAGGTATTTTGCATTTGAAATGCTTTTCTAAAAACCATTTTGCATTTTGCATTTTCAAATGGAAAAGTTTTGACCCATTTCCATTTTGCATTTCAAATGGTTTTGGGTACCCATTTTGCACATCTCTGGTACTATCACTATTAGTCTTCAAAAATAAATTCTGCTTACGAATTGCTGGTACTTTTTACAATGGCGCACGAATTACTCGCTACAGTAATAAATGTTATCACAAATTCCAAAAAGAGTTTCGCTTGTTGTGAGGCTCAGAAGCGTCCGGAGGGGAGGAGATGGGGAAGAAGAAGGGTGGGAAGTAACTGACTTTTTAAATACAGCGCCCTTGAGGTGATTTAGCACAAAAACGGCGCTATGCAAATCATCCAAACATTATTATTAGAATTTCACTATTGTTTTCGGGAAGATTGAATGCAGGAAATGCGGAAATTAATCCACTTCCCGACATCCGATGGAGCTGAAACTCGACATATAGACTCGTTGTCGATGACAATGCATTCTATAATTTTGGTGGTAATCACTTTAAAATGTCTAGCCGACATTGTCGACATTAGGAATGTCAATTCAAGGACAGATGCGTATGCAAGTGTCGCCAGCGTATGTTAATTTACATTATCAATATTTTATCTCCAAATTAACTTTCAACAAAAACATTATATTGCTGATGCGATTATTCTTATTTTTATTTCTATTTACTTAACATTATCTTTAGTTTTATTTTTATTTTTACAAGATTCAACTCCTTTCCTGTATGTGATCATCTACCTAATACTATACAATTGGTTATTTATGAAGGGAAGGAACTATTTTAAAGAATGCCTAACATCATTAAATTAAGTTCATTTGCTTTATTATTCTTCTTTTACATTTTTTTTTTTTATGTGACACCTCACAAGAGTGTCCCTGCCTGTGCAGTGTACAGACAGGGGAACTATGTCACCACCCGGTTGGGCGGCGTTGTGAGGCGGAATAAGGTAGGGGCTGTAGGAAGGGATTTGTTAATGCGGGCCTTGAAGAGGCTCGGATTATAGGAGGGAGGAAAAACAGATGCCGGTAGCTCGTTCCACATACGAGCCGACTTACACAAAAACGAGTCGTAAAAACGGCCCGTTCTCATGAAGCCAACGTCAACCGTGAACGGGTGTTCAGTTCGTGTCCGTCGAGTTTCGCGCACGTGCACCGGTGCATCAGGAATCAATGCTGCTAGCTCTTTGGAGCAGGCTCCATTGAAATATCTGTAGAACAGACACAGCATGCCTGCGACACATGTCAGCGCTATATTAGCGGCGGACACATGCCTGAACGGATGACGAGCCTCGTGCTGGCACAGTTGGTGGACGGGGTAGTCTCTCTCCCTGCAGCAGCTGGTACAGTTCCTTCGCTACCTAGGACTCTTGCAGCAGAGTCTCCATCTTCTGTCTTCGTCGAGCGTCACAGCGGTGCTGCCAAGGTCTGTTATCTATGTGAGGATGTTGTGTCAGCGCTCTTTATTGGCAGCAGACACATGTCAGCGCTATATTAGTGGCGGACACATGCCTGAACGGATGACGTCCTCGTGCTGGCACAGTTGGTGGACGGGGTAGTCTCTCTCCCTGCAGCAGCTGGTACAGTTCCTTCGCTACCTAGGACTCTTGCAGCAGAGTCTCCATCTTCTGTCTTCGTCGAGCGTCACAGCGGTGCTGCCAAGGTTTGTTGTCTATGTGAGGATGTTGTGTCATCGCTCTTTATTGGCAGCAGACACATGTCAGCGCTATATTGGCGGCAGACACATGCCTGAACGGATGACGAACCTCGTGCTGGCACAGTTGGTCTAAATAACAAATGTAGATCCTAGGAAATAAATTGTACAGCGCCCTTGAGGTGATTTTTCACAAAAACGGCGCTCTACAAATTATCCAATTATTATTATTATTATTGCGTCTATGCATTAGAGAAGGCAATCGGTCTGTTAACAACGGGTTGTCAATCAGACGGATCGCTCTCCTTTGCACAGATTCAAGCAGGTTTATTAAGTATTTTGGGGCACCAGCCCAAAGGTGGCTCCCAAATTCAATAGTTGGGCGGACTTGAGACTTGTACAGGGTCAGCAGCTGGTCACTGTTGAAGAATCTCCTAGCCCTGTACAAGACGCCCAAATTTAAATTCTGTTTAAAATTTCTTTCTAAAATAATTAATTAATTTATCTTTATTTTCTTTAAATCAACAAGTAAAGTCATTTGTTTATTTGCCCATTTATAATTATATTTATTTTATCTCATTAAAATCAACAGTTTGCAATACGGTTGGTTTATTCTTGTGAAATCTACTTAACTAGAAAACCAATTAAAGTACCTATTACCTATTTTACAAATACATTGCATTTAACAAAATAATATATTAACAAATGAACATGTATTACATTTATATATTTATATACAAATTTCGACTACCATTATACGGACATGTGTCGAGTGTGGTAGACGAAAAGCATGTAAAAAACTGTATACAAATATATTTTACGAATAAAGGAAAGAAAAAAAAAATGTATATCGGTCAGAGTTTCAACAGCGCAACCGTGCTCGGCAATTCGGTTTAAAATCATCGGTAGTTACGCCTATCCGACAGGTTTCTTTCAAATCGGTACCTACCAAAGCTGATTATATTCATTCACCTCTTAGATTCGATTCATGTTAAGAACATGTTTTAAGGCGAAGCTTAATGCTAAATCACTATTTTGATTAATCTTTATAACGAATTGGTGTACATTATGAAAACCGAAAAATATGCTTTAGATAAATTGAATGTTTTCCTATCGTTTCGCTTGAGAAGAATACAAATAAAAAATAAACTACTCAATAAAAAATATAAATAAAAACTACTAAAAAATATTTTTTTCAATAGAAATGTATGAACGCGTAAAGGAAACAACTTTTAAAAAATACAGTATTATAGCTTAGATTATCTGTGACAGTTTCACTTGATTAACTTTTTTGCTTTCTTATAAAATTATTTACAAAATAATTAAAAACCAGTTTTTTGCTTGAAATCGAACGTTTCTAGACTCCGTTTGTCAAGCGATTTTAATGCCTATTACCCACGATATAAGGCATACCAAGAATATACACATTTTTGGCTTGTAGCTTCCTCTTAAGCGCAATCGGATAATTTATTTGTTAGATGGAAATAAAAGATTTTGTTTATATTTTTTAGGTCTGTGACCTCTGTTGCAGAGCAGTAAGATACTTGGCTCTGGCCCCAGAAGTTTAAATGTATTAGATTTATGGGTTTTCTCACACTTTTTAAAATTAGTACGTATTTTTATATCTTGTTCCAGAGCAAAAGATTTTATAGGACCGCAAGTCAGTTGCTTATACATTTTTTTTATTCAAAAAATAAAGATGAACAATCCCGGTTTACGAATAACCTGACTGTATTTGAATTCCTAATGTGAAAATGTAGCTTGTGCAATGATGGAGGCCGCGGTAAAAAAAAAAAACAAATATAACCTGTAGAACGTGTTTTTTTATGTGAGTATTTGATAAAAATAACTTTTTTATCATATGTATTTGGAAATATGGTTCGCCATTTGGCCATTTTACTCAGTCACACGTGCTGATGCCCCCAATTTACAGTTTAACGAGATGTATGGTATCTTAAAATACCTACGAATTATATCTGATATTGTTGTTGACTGCAACAATTTCACTGGAAATATATTTTTAGTTCGTGTGACTCTATTAGGAAAATCAATTCGAATAATGCAGGGCTTGCGTGACTGGCAGGTAAAAAAAATTACGTTAACCCCCACACAGGAGGCCCTGAGGAAACTAATTTCCCTCGGGGCCTATGTCATCTTTGGGAATGATGTGTGGAGGATCTTTTTAAGGAAAGGAAGGAGATGAAGTTCTGGGATGGAAAAGGTTATGAGAAATGGGTGGGAATATAGCAAACAGGGTCCAAGAGGTGAATGATCTATCCCTCCCGCTGCGGCGCAAGGCGATGTGTCAAGGAGGCTAGCTGAGAGATCAAAGGGTCTTCTCAAACCAGCCTCTCTCGATCTGGCACCCCTGAACATGCCTCACCCGATGAACCCTGACACCCCTGCTAAATCACAGACGTTAAGTCACAGCTTGCCACATGGGGTGACCTGTGTAAATACTTTAGTATTTATTTAAATTGCATGATACAATTAATAAAATAATAAAAATACTTTCAAATCAATTCCATTTAATAATTCATGACATTCGCTTAATGCTAAATCACTCTTTGGATTAATCTTCATAACGAATTGGTGTACATTATGAATACCAAAAATATGCTTTAGATAAATTGAAGGTTTTCCTATCGTTTCGCTTGAGTAGAATACAAATAAAATAATAAGTTACTCAATAAAAAATATAAATATAAACTACTAAAAAAAATTTTTTTTCAATGTATGAACGCATAAAGGAAACAACTGTTGAAAATAACATAATTGTGGCTAAGATTAACTGTGACAGATAATAATCAAAGTAATAATCAACTTACAAACATTATGAAGACAATGTAAAGACAATTCAAAACTAAATACAAAAATTTAAGAAAAACTACAGGCCGCCTCAGAACAGGAAACCCTAGTGAGGAGGACTGTGAAAAAAATACAAAAAATATACTTATATTATACTTTAAACCTACATAATGTACAAATTTTGCTATTGATATTAATAAAAAAAAAAAAAAAAAAAAAAAAAAAGCTCGCCCCTGTCCACGGAGTTTTTGTGTTTTTTGTCTCCCTCAATGGTTGTATTCCCTCATATTTATGGTGTCTTTGTCCAAAGCTCGCCCCTGTCCACGGAGTTTTTGTGTTTTTTGTCTCCCTCAATGGTTGTATTCCCTCATATTTATGGTGTCTTTGTCCAAAGCTCGCCCCTGTCCACGGAGTTTTTGTGTTTTTTGTCTCCCTCAATGGTTGTATTCCCTCATATTTATGGTGTCTTTGTCCAAAGCTCGCGCCTGTCACCGGAGTTTTTGTGTTTTTTGTCTCCCTCAATGGTTGTATTCCCTCATATTTATGGTGTCTTTGTCCAAAGCTCGCGCCTGTCACCGGAGTTTTTGTGTTTTTTGTCTCCCTCAATGGTTGTATTCCCTCATATTTATGGTGTCTTTGTCCAAAGCTCGCGCCTGTCACCGGAGTTTTTGTGTTTTTTGTCTCCCTCAATGGTTGTATTCCCTCATATTTATGGTGTCTCTGTCCAAAGCTCGCGCTTCTCCACGGAGTTTTTGTGTTTTTTTTTGTCTCTCTCAATGGTTGTAAACCCTCATATTTATGGTGTCTTTGTCCAAAGCTCGACCCTGTCCACGGAGTTTTTGTGTTTTTTGTCTCCCTCAATGGTTGTATTCCCTCACATTTATGGTGTCTTTGTCCAAAGCTCGTGCCTTTCCACGGGGTTTTTATTGCATAATATTTATGGTGTCTTTGTCCAAAGCTCGCCCCTTTCCACGGAGTTTTTGTGTTTTGTTTGTGTAAATGCTTCGGAACTTGGGCAAAAAATTGTATTCATCTTGTCTCTTCTGAACCGTGTGCGCGCGCAGGAGATAGTTGATGGAAGACGCGGCAAAGGAAGATGGCACACTTCATGACTTGTATATTACTTGTACGGGCACTGTTCAAAATGGCTACTGAATGAATCCAAACTTCATTCTTCCAAGACTTTATCTATTACATACCCCCTTAAGACCCCGTAGTAAGCGTTCTAAAATGGTTTGAAAGGTGAATATGTAAATACGAATGTTAGATCCCTCTGTTAGAATGCGCTAATATAAAAAAAAATAATAATTAAGTGAACATGGTGAAAATATTTAATAAAACACGACTCGTATGGAATAGAGCAAAAATCTCTTGACAGATGCTTTAGATGCATTTAAAGATACACTGTGATTTTTTTCATGTCTAATAATATTTAGAATCCTTCTCCTTGCTAGATCCCAACCAGTATGGTTTTCAAAAGAAAAAAGTACGGAAATGTTGCTTCAGGAATTTTCAAATCATGAATTAAATTTTTAAAAACATGTGTTGGTTTTATTCATAGATAACTCGAAGGCGTTTGATACCATTGATAAAAATAAACTTTTAGAAACAATGGATGCAATAGGAATACGAGGAAAGCTACTAGTTTTGTTAAAAAAAATACTATCGGATAGACAAATAACAGTAAAAATTTAGCAAAAGAAAATATATTTCAACAGGTGTTGCACAAGGGTCAATTTTAGGGCCAACCCTATATATTATATACGTCTCAATTATGAGTAAATTGTTTTCTTTCGTTAAACATTTTGTGTACGCAAACGATACGGCACTCGTAATATCACACGAGGATTTGATTACTGCAATGAACCTTATGCAGCTTGATTTTATTGCTCTCTTAAAATGGTCTCATAACGCGGGTCTCATAATAAATGCCAAAAAAACTAAAATTATGCACATAAGATCACCACACGCCAGATACAATTTAATCCCTTCGTTATATACACATACTTTTGACTGCTTACACAGAAATGTTGCACAGCCCTGTTCATGTGAAACCATTGATTTTGTCAAAAATTATGTATATTTGGGTGTTACTATTGACTGCCACATGAAATGGGATGTACACATTACTAATGTTTGTAAACGTCTACGGTCTATTGTGGGTAGAATTTATAAAATAAAATATGTTGTGCCTGTAAGTACTTTAAAATTAATCTATCTAATCTCTGGCTGAATTCACAATCCGTTATGGAATCACTTCTTGGGGACATTCTTGTAAAACTAATATAAGTTATATCCAAACATTACAAAACTCCCTTACAAAATTGTTAATCCATAAATATACCAATGCACACAGAAACCACACTAAATGAATATACAAGTCTCTGAATGTTTTACCTGTCAGAGGATTATTGTTTTATAATATTGTAAGTCAACATCTTATATTGTCTGATTCCTTCTATAGAGAAAGAGTTTTCCATAAACATAATACAAGATTCACCCAAAATGAAGGATTGGTGGTCCCGAAATGTACCAATAAATACGGTGAAAGAACCCTAAACTTTATTGTACCCAGAATATTTAATAAACTACCAATGAAAATTAAAAATATAAACGTTTTTACAGCCAAAGTCAAATATAACCTAAGGAAATGGCTATTAGATACTGAGAATTTATATTGTTGCACTACTGAAGACCTTGTTTTCCTAATTGGAATTCACATTCTAGGGAAATGGAAAATCGTTATAAATTTGTATTACCTTATGTTTATTAAAACCATAGAAGTACTTGTTGATTATATTCATTTGATTATATTAATTTGTTCATATTAAATTCATTTGTGCTTGTTTTGTTATATGAGCCTTATACTGCTTCTTACATATTTATATTTATACAATTCTGTAATTTAACCAACTTATCATTTATTGTTAATTTATCATCAACATTATACATACCTACATACTGTTTACCATTGTACCATGTTATTGCAAAAATGTTGTCATTATGTACCTGCTGACAAACTATATAAGTAGTTTAGCAGGTTTGAATGTTAATAAATAATTTTAAAAAAGATATAACATATTAAATAACAAAACAAAACGTGTTTTTAATAATTTTCGGAGCTTACTTTTTCATTTTTTTCTATAACAAATGTATAGATATTATCTTCGAAAATAACAATTTTTGACTTAAAAAGAGATAAAGAGAAATACACATGTTGAAAATTGGTAGAAATTGTTATTGTTTTACAATAAATGAAAAAAGGGTCCCTTTCCTTATCTTATCCATTATTCCCAAGTAAGGAATCGTTAAAAATACACATGAAAGACATTCATTAATCATTACTTCCACTTTAAACGGATGCAATCGGCCAGATTGACTATTATATATTATTATTTAAATAGCTTTATATTATCAGTTAAACATGGCCGGATTTACAACATCCTTTTTGGTAGAAAAAAATAACTTCCTGTAAAGCACTTATCGCAAAACGTCCAGAACAATTATTGTGATTTAAACTCCGCATTCCATTCTATATTCAAATCATTTGACATTCAACTATACTCAGCAAACGTCGCGTCGCGTCAGGCGGCCATCTTGAAAACTGAAAAGAAAATGGCTGAAATTCAAACAGTTATTAAAAAAATTGCAGATGTTTTAATAAATTAGAAAAAATAAACATTTAAAACACTGCTGAAGTTAATACAGTTATAACAAGTACAATTTTACAACAACAAGAATTGAAAATTGAGTGCTTTTGAGAATTTTAAAAAGAAAATAAGTGAAATTTCATAATTTAAAGGTTTTTGTGAAGTTGTAATTTTATGCAAAATGTTGTGTTCTATGGATAATTTTATTTGGTGTGTTTTCTTGCAAGGACTGATATTGGTTTTACATCTTTCGTCAAACTGTGAAGGTAGGTTTTTAATTCATCAAGCTCATTTGTTCTGTTTTGGTAACAATCCGCCATTATCCATGGATTCAATTTGTTCGATTAAAATCGTTGTTCCTCCCTTACTGTAATTGTTAGAAATATGTTCTAAACGGTGTTAGAAAAAGAAAACACTACACTTTATATTTGAATCTAGAAATTAACTTGAACAGACTAATTGAAATGTTTACCTCTATGAAACCAAAGGTTCCGACCGCAATTTGAGAAAAATTTATGAAACTTTGTTAATTTTATTTATGAAACAACAAAAAAATTAGGTGCACATTTGTTTGTGTTTTTTTTTGCTATTCAACATTTTTGTTCAGTGTTTAGACATAAAAATTAAAGTAAGCCATTTATAAAACGTTTTTATGTTTGCATTCAAAATTTTAATATTTAAAAAAATATATATTAATTTATGTCGAAATACTCCATTTTGATTTGGATTTTATTGAAAATTAAATACATTCGTTTTCTCTGAACTTTTGACAGCATCTTCGAAATATAATGGTCAATATGCGAGAGGTTAAAATAAGTTTTGTTACGTCTGTTTTCTAATATGATCATCATCGTCATTGAAATCAAAATGATTGGCTTGTAAAATTGGGTCCAACATATAAAATTCTCTCTGATGTAGATATCTTCAACATATAATAATATGTAATCTGGTGTAGATATCTTCAACATATAATTTGTAAAATGTAATAAATTAATTAATGAAAATCAGTTCGGTTTTATGGAAGGTAGAAGCACTCAGGATGCAATTGCAAAATTAACTAGTCTTGTTCATAATTCATTAGATAAATCATTAAAATGCATTGGAATTTTCATAGATCTTAAAAAAGCTTTTGATAGCATATCACACGACAAACTTATAAGTAAATTAAGAAACATTGGATTAAGTGGTACAGCTATAGAATGGATAAAAAGCTACCTTTTCAAACGCCCTCAAGTCGTAAAAATCAACGATGTACTTAGTCAACAAAAAACAAGTCACTTCGGCATACCTCAAGGTACAGTCCTGGGACCGTTACTGTTTATCATTTATGTAAATGACATATTCAATCAAAGATTAAATGGAAAAATAATATCTTATGCTGATACTGATATTAATATACTGAAAAATTGGTTCGATAAAAACCTCCTCTCATTAAATACTGAAAAAACAAAATGTATCCCATTCTCTATCAACAAATTTAAATCAATACCAGAATTAAAAATTATAATACATCAACTTAAATGTAACAGAACTAATTGCAATCAAGAATGTTCTATACTTAGTCTAACTTCTGAAATTAAATATCTTGGTATATATATAGATCAACATTTTAAATGGAAAAAACAAATTTGTGAACTTGTCAAAAGAATTAGAAAATGTATTTATATATTTATAAGACTTAGAAATATTCTTAGACCTAAAAAGAGTGTACTATGCAATTGTAAAATCTATATTACAATATGGTATTATTGGCTAGGGAGGAACTTATAACAATATATTAAATCCACTTAAAATAGTTCAAAGATTGATAATTAAAGTAATGTTGAAAAAACCATCCAAATTTTCTACTGAGATTCTCTTTTCAATATTCAATGTACCCACAATAGACAATATATATAAAAAAATATTCAATTCTACAAATTTATAAAGAAATACAGTTAAATAACTTACAATTCAATTCATCAGTAAGATATCAAAAAACTATCAAAATCCCAAAACTTAATACAAAGCACACACAAAATACCTATCTCTATCTAGGTATAACATATTTTAACATCCTTCCATTATATCTAAAAAATATTGAAGATATTCAGGAATTTAAAATAAAATTAAAAAATTACCTAAAACTACTATAAAAGTCCATATCTTACTCTTATTATTATTTCCTTCAAATCTTGAAACTGTATTATTGATAAATCTTGCCTATTTCTTACTTATCCCTTTGGTTTTGCAAATATATTATTTACTTACTTATAATTGAGCTAGGATTCATTCACCAAACACAAGAGCCTCGTCTCTTTATGGTGAGGAAAAGCTATTATTATTTACCTTGATAACACTGTATAATTGTATATTTATTGTAAAAAACATACAAATATTAAATAAAAAATAAAAAATAATAATAATAACATTTCCTCTGGAGTAGATATTTTCAACATATATAAACATTATCTCTGATTACAAATAATTATAAGCAATAATTATTTGTCAATTTGTATTGATATATCAGGCGACTTATTATTGCTTATAATTATTTGTTATTCTTTATGCTATGCATAAAACCTTTTCTTATAAACATTAGTTTATCATTAAAAATAATTATCTCTGATGTAGATATCTTCAAGATATAATAACATTTTCTACGGTGTAGATATCTTCAAAATATCATAACATTCTCTCTGATGTAGATATCTTCAATTGTAACTGAAATAAAAAACCTAAAAACCCCCTATTAAAAAATCCTCCCGCAAAAACAAAGTGTTTTTACTGTAATTCATCTATTTTAAAATGTCTTTTAAATGTTGGCTTTGTGATAAGGTTACACGATAATGTTTTATTTATTTTATGAGCTTGCAAAATATTCTTTATTTTAAGTTGTAACCACAAACCGCAGCCGTTAGTTCCCACCAACATATTATTATTATTTTATTTGTATTTGCGTTTCCAATCAACTTACTAACAGCTTTATGGATTTCTAAATCAACTCATTTATTTCTCATTTTTATGTTTCTAATGAAAAAAAAACAGGAATAAAAACCATTGATATAATTCAATTATAAAAACTAATGAGAATGAACCTATGAAGCCTGTTTCTTAAAAAATCATGTTTGGAACGTAAGGCGTAAGATGCATGATTAGATGGAATGATATTTTTTAAATCAAAAGTGTGCCATTTTAGTTTTGTTTTTATTATAAAACCTGTGTTGTTTATACAACAAAGGATGCCGATTTTCGATTTGACAGCTTTGGCAATTATTTGTGACGAAATGAAAGTTTTTTTTTACATTAGCTACATACATGAGTCCCTGGGGAAAAAATTGGAAGGTATTTTTAGGAAAAGGAAAGGAAGAGGAAAAATGAATAGAAATGGGTATAAAGGATGTATAAATCCATCTCATCCTCTGCGGTGCAAGGCGATGAGTGAAGAGAGTCCGTGTTGAGAAGTCAAAAGACCTCCCTCAACCAGTCACATTTAATCCGGCCCGCCACGTAGCAGGTGGGCAAATATATCTAGACAAACCATGAAAACGGGCACCCCTACTAAGTCACTAAACGTAGCAAACCACTTGGGATGACCTACGACCTATGGCAGGGATGTTGGTTACCCGCCTCCCAAATATTTAAAATAAATTTACCTTGAAAATATGATGAAACATGTAAACATATTTTACTTTATAATTTATAGTCACTAAATACCAGGATTATAGGACCTTATAGGATTGCATTGAACATTTTAATTTAGTCGGCTCCCTAAAAGTAAAGATTTGCAATGTTTATTTTTAAAGTGCGGTTTGTGGTGACAAATAATCACAAATCGGATTAATTTCTCTTCATAGAGTTTAAGCATTTGTTTTATGGAACATAAGAAATATATTTTATAGTCAAAATAGCGTACGTACTGAAAAAATACTTACCTAGTATAGAATTGACCCCAAATTAGTCCCCTGAGGAACGCCACTAAAGGTAATTTTTGGTAAATTACTGACATTTCACGAATTTTTAAATTCACAACATGGTATTTAACTCTTTAAGGATCTGAGCCTTCTTCTATTCGTAGGTGAGTGTGTGCTTCTTCGTATCTTCACATTTCCTTTTGTCTGGTTTGTTTAAGGTGACAGTGTCCAGTTGATTCATATTTTTGGTTTATTTATTAGGATACTCGCCCTTCGTATCCCGCAACGCTGCCCAGGAATGCCGCGCGCCGGTGTTCAGCGGAAGGACGCGCACGAAGCAACGAGGCCGCATGCTCAAGTACCAGTGCAATTGGGGGTACGAACTGGTAGGACAGCGCTATGCTACCTGTGTCAACGGCAAGTGGGACTCACCAATCCCCCTCTGCATCAGTGAGTAACGCTAATTTACCATTGAATAGATGAAATCCCGGGATTTTTTATTTGGATACCGCGCAAGACAACTACTCTCAACGGTCTCGAGCCATTTAAATTATAGCATCCCAAATTGGGTATGTTGTGAGGTTAAACGTAGTGAGGAGGAGAAGGAGATAGGAAAGAGAAAGATGTGAAATACTTAATAATAGATATAAAAATAATAGTAAATTAGTAAAAGATACGTTCGCATCTAGGACATGAACCCAGGATCTTCGCCTTGCTGGGGCGCAGCTCTATCAACTGAGCTAATGCGACCTATTTCCTTTGGTCATATTTAACTGTATCGTACTTTACTCTTTTTACTCTAAATAAAAGTATTTTGTTGTAAAGAAGGCGTCATTTATTTCAAGAATACAAAACAATTTCTTTTCCAGGGCCTGGATGTCCGAAGATCGTGTCTCCAACCAACGGCCTGCACGTGTACACGCGCAGGAATGCCGCTGTCATGTTCTTCTGCAACCCCGGATTTGCCATGGTGGGCAGTCCAACACTCTACTGCAATGGAACCGTGTGGAACGGCACCGCCCCGCTCTGCTCTTGTGAGTCCACCTTCTTTCGTCTTACCTTAACCCCACACAAAAGGCCCTGAAGAAAATAATAAACTCTCAAGGCTTATGTCATCTTTCGGATGTTGTGTGAAAGATCTTTTTAAGGAGAGGAATGACAGGAAGTTTTGGGAAGGAAAAGGGTATGAATGATTGGTAGGAATCAAGGGATCATAGTGTTCAGGAGTGAAGGACGAATGATCTATCCCTCCCGCTGCGGCACGATAAGGCGATGAGCCCATAGAGACCAATTGGAGAGGTCAAAGGGTCTCCCCAACCAGCCCCTCTCGTACCGGCACGCCACACAGCTGGTGTGCAGATGCATCCTGAACACACCTCACCCGAAGAACCCGGGAACCCCTGCTTAATCATCAAATGTAGCGAATGTCTCACTGTACCTCACCTTACATGGGTGACCTATGGCAGAGGTGTTGGTTATCCAATAAATGGTTCCCGGGGCGCCACCTCCCAAACTATCTCTCTCTCTGGTTTCAATTCTGGGATTGGTTTGCAGCAATTTCATCTAATCTCCTCTTCCATTCTTCCCTGTCTTGTGCGGCTCTTTTGATTTCTGCATATGATGAGCAGCGCACGTCCACCAGCAGGTCCTCCAGGTACTCTCGGCGTGGGCGTCCCCTAGAGTTGGTCCCCTCGGTCATACCCTCTATTATGACATGCAAGAGGCCTTCTTGTCGTATAACATGGCCGATCCATCTTGCACGCCTTTCGGACAAGGTCCTGAGCAGGTGCCTTCCTCCTTCGATTCTTTGGAGAACCTCCTCATTTGTAATATGGTCTCTCCAGGAAATTCCTAACAGTCTTCTTTAGGACCACATCTCAAAAACCTCTAGTCTCCGTTTATCTCTTTCGGATAGGCACCATGTTTCGCAGCCGTAGATCAAGATACTCCATACATAGGTCTTGATGAGGAGTATTCTCAGTTTTAGGTCTATATTATTCGATTCTATTATTTTCAACCTTTTAATGTTAAATAATTTAGATTCCTTGTATAATAGGTCGGTCGAAAATGTTTTATTTTTGTTATATATGACTTTAATTATGTGCTTTTGAATTATTTGTAGAGGCTTAATAAATGTATCAGGTGCACCACCCCATCCTATTATGCCATAAGTGATTGCAGATTGCACCAGGGAGAAGTAGATCATTTTTAATTTTTCAGGGTTTAAAATTTCCTTGAAGTTTCAGCAAGTGAGTTGTAGAAAGGATAAATAAATTTATAGTAAAAGCGTTTCAATATCTGCGTCAATCAGCCATAATTTTACCTCTTTAATATATTCTATCTTTTTATTTATCATTTGTGTTTGTAGTGGTAGAAGGTTAAATGTACGAGGACCAATGAAACTGCTATGCGTCTGCATTAATTTAGTATTGGTTTGGGGGGTGTAAAATATATTATTTGTTCTTTTGCTCATTCTGTTTTCATTTATTTTGAAATTGTTTTTGTTTTTAAATAGATATTTCATAGTTTGTAATATAAATAATTTACGAATGTTAAATAATTTAGATTCCTTGTATAATAGGTCGGTCGAAAATGTTTTATTTTTGTTATATATGACTTTAATTATGTGCTTTTGAATTATTTGTAGAGGCTTAATAAATGTATCAGGTGCACCACCCCATCCTATTATGCCATAAGTGATTGAAGATTGCACCAGGGAGAAGTAGATCATTTTTAATTTTTCAGGGTTTAAAATTTCCTTGAGTCTATAAAATATGTAGGTTAGATATCTTAGTTTTGAAGTGGTTTGATTAATATGAGATTTCCAATTAAGATTAATATCTATTGATACTCCTAAATATTTTATATTTTTGACATTAGCGAGTTCGTTGCACAGGAAGCACATTTCTTGATTGCAAGTTGTATTATGGATTCTAATTTTAAGGTTGTCTTTTGGTTTGTTTTTGATGTTTTTATAAAAAGGTAAGTAAAATGTTTTGCTGTAGTTTAAGACAAGTTTGTTGTATTTTAACCATTTTGAAAGAAGTGAAATACATACAGTTGCATTCGAAAAAGTTTCTGTCCAATTATTACCATCCACTATTATTGCCGTGTCATCGGCGTAAGAAACAATTTTACCAGGGATTACAAAATTACATAAATCATTAATATAAATTAAGAATAAAATCGGGCCAAGAACAGTTCCCTGCGGAACTCCGTTTTTTATCTGTGTTTCTTATCTATGGACATTTCTATTATCTATGGACATGGCTTGTAAAATTATTGTACAGTCACAGATCACAGGCGATGCTTTCGCCGGATTTAAAACACATCATGCAACTATAGGTACAAACTTTTTGGTGTATTTTTACATCTTGACAGAAAACTGTGACCGGATCATAACAATGATAATTCATCAAATCTTTAAAAAGTTACATAAAGTCATGGAAATTGATGGAAAAAAACTTTATTAACAGGGTTAAGTAGGTTAGGTTAGGTGAGGTTAGGTTAGATTAAAAAAATATATATCATCGTTTCTAATGACTTTATATCACTTTTTAAAAGTGTGTTGAATTTTCACTGTGTTGAGTTATCATGCAACCCAGAAAACAAAATGTTTTTGATTTAATTTACAATATATTTATTGTTTTTGTGTTTAATTCGGAGAACTCCAGTTAATATTTTTAAATTTAATTAAAATCAAATTTAATAATGTAATTATTAATTTCTGCAAGTATTTTTTGGTTGGCCATTTTCAAACTGCCCTTGAAAGCCGAAATAGCTGTAACAATAACAAAAACCAAAAAAAACATCGATATCCCACAGGAAATATTCAAGCACGCAATGGTGTCTATTCTATACAGGGTTTCCGGGGGTAAAATGCGCTAACTGCAACTACAACATGTGATTCTGCATGATAGTAAGTAAAAAAAAATAAAAATAATTTTTTTGGAAATTCCAACGTTTTAAGGTAGTTTTTAAGCAAGAAAGTTGAATTCTTTGTATAGAAAAATAAACATCGGAATTTCGAATCATGTAGAATCACCTCCCGAAGTTGAGGCATTTTACCCCCGGACACCCTGTATAGGTACGGGAATATTGTACAATGCAATTATTAAATCTTCTGTGTAGTAATGTAATTATTAAATGTCAAAGAATCGCAGCAGAACATCCCCACCATCAGTTTCTCGGAGGATGATTTCTGTGCTGAACCAAGTGGCTCCCGATGCAGTCGACTGGCTGGATAACCAAATAAATGGCCCCAAGTAAAGGATTTTCCAATAAGAGGTGTTATTTTGAATATTAATTAAGGCATTAATGATTTTTTATGGCCGAAATTGTATGGTATTGATCTGGACAACGTTTACTTTCAACAAAACGGCGCTAAGTGCCAAACAAGCAACGAAACCATTGATCTTTTACGGGAAAAGTTTCCGGACAGTGTTATCTCTCGAAGAGGTGATCACAATTGGCCACCTAGATCTTGTGATTTAACACCTTGCGACTTCTTCCTTTGAAGCCACATGAAAGAAAAGGTCTACGCCAACAGTTCAGCGTCGATTCAAGACCTCAAAGATGGAATTCGCGAGTCTGTCGAGGACATAAGGCAGCCACTTTGCGATTTGGTTATGGAAAATTTCACGAAAATGATATGGTCCTGTAGGCGTGGTCGTGGTGGTAATTTTACTGATGTTATTTTTCACTATTAACGGCATACCTTCATCTTTATAATGATATAAAAATTTGATCATTTATATTAAAAAATGGCATTTTTCTTTGAATATCAAAGTAACACCTCTTATTGGAAAACCCTGTACATTAGATAATATGAATTATTTTCTGACCTAAAATGATTCTCTCTCGTTGCAGCCAACACCAGCGTGAACCCAGCGTTGTCCTGTGACTTTGAGGATGCAGCCATGTGCGGCTGGACGCACGACCCCTACCACGACTTCGATTGGCGCAGGCAAAACGGACGAACCCCCAGTGGACATATCGGCACAGGACCCACAAGCGATCACACCCACGGCTTAGGGAAAGACGGTACGTGGTTAAAAGACAATATTGAGTAATAAGAAATACACAGTAATTACTTTTATTATACTTCAATTTCTTATTAAATTTCTATTTCTTATTCTAGCTCTTTGTCTTTTTCTATTTCCTATTCTTTTTTTTGACTTTATGTCCGGGTTAAATCTTCCCCACAGGAAAAACTAAACCCTTCCACACACTTTTCCACAAATGGTCATCTAGTCAATCCATATTATGTTATGTAAGTGCATTATATAAGCATAATAAATACAAGAACAACACGTCAACTCACCAGAGATCAAATGGGAAAATAATTCACCGACTCCAGATATTTTCAAATCAGAGGGTTCGGCTCGGTAGAACTCCTAACTAGACCTGTAAATCCTACTGATCCCTCAATTTAAATTTTTAAAAAATCTTTCGTAATCATACATGTATTTAAAGTGAGTGATTTTTGCATTTTTATATATAAATTCTTGAAAGTCTATTGTGACTAAATGTATACTCGGATGGAGCCATATAATATGTTCTATAGTTTCCGGAAAAGCCAAACATTTTCTACATAAATCATCAATTTGATTTGTATCTTTGATTATATGCTTCCTATAATTTTTAGTATTAATGACTATATCCTGAATGGCAAGCATAAATCCTTCTATTTCTGCGCTCAACTCTCCAATACCATACCATTTGTTTGACGAAAATCTGTCAACATACGTTTGGTTGAGATAATTGAAGTGTTTGGCGGGAATAATCTTATTAGACTAGGAATCTAGTAATTCCTGGTTGGGATTTATAAAAATGTTGGCATTCTCGTCATATAAATTTAAATGTGTAATGTTTCAATCTGCCCTGCAAAATTATTTTTTGCATTTCTTATGAAAAAAAAGTTCTTGGCATTTCTACCTGATTGTGTTTCAAAGAAGTATTTTTTTTTTTGTTAATTAAGCTGATCTTTACTGACTGAAAATTTTACTTTTTTTTTTTTAGACTATGTATAGATAGTCCCACGAATCTGCCACATGGCTGCTTGTCTGCAGGTTCTATCTCAATATACAATTATAATACAATATAAGTCTCCCGTTATATAAAATAAATAACAGACTCTTACATACAATCAAAGAACTCACTAAAGCGTCCCAAGTACACTAACACTTTGAATGACAATACGATAACGTACATTCAAAAGTACAATACAATAAAGCACACAGATAACACACATTCAAAAGTAAGACATATACGATAACACACATTGAAAGTGAATAACATCGTACTGTAGCACAATGTAATAGAATTAAAATTCTAGTTAATTAAGTGAAAAATGTTATTTAAAAAAAAAATTCTGGAAATAAAAAGCTTGTTAGTGAAATAAAAAAAACATTAATTTATATTTGAATTAAGACTTTCACATAATGTCTTTCCTTTTCTTCTTTGTTTCCTCTATTTTTTATAGATATACAGATTTTTCATTTATAAGCCACATCTTTACAGTTTTCATGCTTAAACTCTTATTTTCTGAAAAAACAAATTTATTTTTGAGCTTATTAAAAATCACTGGTACACAGTACTCCAGCATTCGGCTTCCATACTTATTTGGTATTTTGGGTATTTTCAGCCCTTTTTTCTGTAAGACGTGTGCTGTGACTATGTACCAGTGGTTTTTTATAAGTAATATCACCCCAGTTATCTTAAATGGTAAGGAACCAAAATAAACCTTTTATAGGTAGCACAATATAAGAGTTGAACATTGTGTCTTTGTCTATATATATTAGGTGATACAATTTTTTTAATGATAGAGGTTTGCAAATTTTGTACATACTTAATATATGTCATGCTTGTATTTCCCCAGCTTCTAATTCCATATCTAAGAATAGATTCTACTAATGAGAAATATACTAGTTTGAGTGTGTTATGAGGCAAGACAAATTTTAATTTATAGAAACTGTTTGCTAGAGCTCTTAGCTGGTTACATATTTTAGTAACTTGCTTATCCCATTTAAATGTGTTATCTACTTTTAATCCCAGATAAGTATACTCGTTGACAAAATCAATTTTCTCACATTGGCAGTTTGATATTATTTTTCTAGGGATGCATTCAAAGTTATGTGCGGTTAGTTTGGGAATTTTCCACATTTTTCAACTTGGTGATCTGATATACATGCATTTTGTTTTCTTTACATTTATAACCAATCCTACATCGTGTGCCCATTTTAGCAGTTCATCGAAGTCGGTTTGCAATTCTTTAATCGCTATTTGAGGATTTTCATTAGATACTACAAGTGCGGTGTCATCTGCGAAAATGAATCTGCGCGCTTTTCTAAATAGTTTCAACATAGCTATGACATATATAATATATAATTTTGGACCCAAAATTGACCCCTGTGGGACACCAGACCTTACAAATTTAGATTTACTCATCTCATTCAATATTCTTACCCTCATTTTTCTATTTGATAAGTAGTTATTAAAAAAAGTTAGCAGTTTACCACGGATTCCAATAATTTGTAGAAATTTTATTATTTGTTTATGGCATAGTGTATCAAAGGCTTTAGAGAAATCAATAAAGAGTACAAGTACATGTTTTTGAGAGTTGAGCTGGGTGTTTATGAAATTAGAAAAATTATTAAGTGGTGCGTCACAGCTTTTTTTTCTGGAACCCGTACTGACATTTGTCAATGATACCAAATTTATTTAAATATCCATCTAGGTATATGGCTATATATTTTTCGAGAATTTTTTCCAAGGCAGGTAATAGGGAAATAGGTCTGTAATTATTTATAATTGAATGATCACCGCCTTTAAAAATAGGTCTAACAATACTAGTTTTTAATTCTTCAGGTATTTGGCAAGTATCAATTATTGTGTTTATAAAATGAGTAATTACTGGGCTCAGTATTTTTACATGTTTTTTTTATATCATACATACGTATTTGGTCCAATCCTGGTGTTTTTGAGTATTTCAATATTTCGATAATAGATTCGATTTGTTTTACGCTAGCTCTGGGTAGGTACATAGAATGCGGTAAATCGTCTAGCTGGTATGGAGACGCACGGACATCACATTTGTGTAGTAACTCATTTACTCCCTCATCAAAGAAGTTAGCAAAATTTTCTGAAACTTTATCCGTCGGTTTGGTCTTCAAGAAGTATTAAGATATAACTGCGTCACAACTGGATTTGTTTTTTCTTCCTAATATTTTGTTTATTTCGTTCCACGTTTTTTTTTTTTTTTTTTTTTAATTTTTTTTTTTTTTTTTTAGTTATTTCGACTATTCCTCTACCTCCTAAATTTCTAGGTAAATTAATTCGTTCTATGGATGAATTTGAATGAAGGCAATTAAACTTTGTTAGGACGGGTTGTTTCGGAGAATCTGAACAATTCATCAAATTTCAACGTTCATTTTCAAGTTCTGTGAAAGATTTTTTCAAGTTCTGTTTTTATTTCAGTTTTGTCAAGCAACTAGCCTACAATTATATAAAAACAGAACTTGAATAAGTCTTTCACAGAACGCGAAAATGAACGTTGAAATTTGATGAATTGTTCAGATTCTCCGAAACAACCCGTCCTTAGTGTAGTTCTAATTTATCGTTCGAAGTAATCTAAATCTGTATTGGACCATTTAATTATGCCAAATGAGTGCGTTAATAGTGGTATTGCCCAAGTATTTATTGCTTTTACTAATTTTCTAGTTCTGTTTTTATATCATTGTAGGCTAGTTTTCTAGTTCGAAATTTAATCCTAATATCATTTTTAATACTAGTATGGTCTAATCTATTTGATTGTGGGTATCCTAAATATTTATAAACCTCATCGTCTCCATCTATAATTTTGCCTTTCTCTATATGGATCGTTCAACATTTATCTGAGCCAAAAGACATTTTAATATCATCTGAAAAGTTTTTAACTACCTTGATCATTTTCTCTAAATTTTGTTTAGAATTCGAAAATATTTCTATATCATCCATAAATTAATTAAAATATATTTATATTTGCATTTCCATGTCCATTTCAATTTATATTTATTATTATTTCTACTTATTCTATTTATATTTATTATCCATTGTATTTGATTATTGTATTTCCTAACCTGTTTATATTTCCATTTCTATGTCTATTTCTGTTTCTTATTCTATTTGTATTTATTTTTTCAATTTCTATGGATATGGCAAAGATCAACTGCCTTTTGTAGACACATCATTACATATATTACATTATGATATTGCTTTTCCAGGTTACTATATATACATCGAGAGCTCTTCTCGCGTCGAGAACGACACTGCCCGCCTCATCTCCCCCGTATATCCGGCATCTCTTTCGCAATCGGGCTGTTTCTCCTTCTACTACCACATGTATGGGCGCACTACCGGGCAGCTCAATGTGCTGGTGCACCCAGCAAGCATGGAGCTATCCAGCATCCTTGCAGATGACGACCTCAGGAAGAAATACACACTGTTCAAGAAATCCGCGAATCAGGGAAACGCCTGGTTACACGGGTTCTTTGATCTGGATGTGACGGAAGATAATTTTCAGGTAAGGTGGTTGGTTGACTGTAGAGGTCCTATCTATTCTACCTTTTCTGGTTGCTGGTCGTGCTCACTTTCTAGTTCTCCATCTTAATTTTAAGGCGCCCACGTGATGCATAGATAAGGCCTAAAACTTTTTATCTAAACTATCTTTCTTTCTATCCGAAGGAAATTGCTGTGATAGAAAATATAAATAAGTTCAAAAATGAATTAAGAAAATATGTCTATCTCAATTATTAATGTTTCTTTTTTGTGACTTTATTAAAATATTTAAAAAAAGATTATGTTTGCCAAACAATGTACATGTTTATATGTTTATAAAACTATTAGCACACACGAAGATGTGAGCTAACTTAAGATTAATAAATAAATAAATAAACGTGTCGGTGATGTGTGAATGCAGTACAGTGCAGAGTAACGAAGATTTTCTTAATGTATACTCACTCCGTTCATTCCGAAGAGAAGATTATAGAAGAGTTTGGCGTTCTGGCAATAGCCTATTGAAGAAAGTACGCACTAGGAATTTACGAATCAATGGAATATCTGGTTTCAACGCTTTCTAGATATGAACTCTTTTTGGTGCTCTGGCGATTGACAATATTACCTGGAATATTGTGATTCTTGTTAACAATACAATTATTGGTTCATAAAAATGTTTTTAGGACAACGTCAAAGCGCTGAAACAAATGTGAATTCTTCTTAATTCTTTTGATGCTCTCTTTTATCGGTGGTTGGCTGTGCATGCCTGAAACATGTCTGCAGAACGTCCTTCACACATACCAATCGTGCGGATTTTGAACAAGTGAAGTGAAAAGTGAAATGCTTGACCGTTAGCAGTCTTCACTGAGTAACCGAATTAAATCTTAAATTATTTTTTATTTGCTCAATTGAAAACAACTATAGGTAAACATTAAACAGTGCTTACATATATTTAGATTACTTTCGGGCCGGCCCTGAACCAAATGGCGACTGCGCGATTCAAATTTTGGCGCCCCGTGACAAAACCTGTAGACGCCTAGTTAAGAGATCACTGTAACCAATAATATTTGAATGATTTGAATTTTTGTGTAGCGCCGTTTGTATAAAAATAATTTCAAGGGCGATGTGTTAGGACTGTTATGTGTTAGGTTGATCAACCTGATGAAGCTTCAATGCTAAAATAATTAACCATAACATTAATTGTTCCCAGATTGTCCTGGAAGGTGTCAGGGGATCAGGGTACGTGAGTGATATAGCAGTGGACGATGTTTCTATCCTGCAGGATGAGCAATGCGTGCAGGAAAAAGACCAGTACGCCGTCGTCTCCGACTATCCCATCACCATCAAAGGTAGTAGCCAGTCAGTTAGTCTTTGCACGAAAAACCAAGATGGAATTGATAGCATGTGAGGCTACGCTAAGTACGGCGAGGCACGCACATCTCACCAAGTTGGCATAACAAAAGGAAACTTTTTTAAACTTAGTCTTCTTCTAGAGTCATCTCCCATCTGAAAACTGCATCTCGGAATAACTGTACTCGTGTCAGTCACATAGATTTCGTAGTCCTGAAGTTTGTAGTTATAGGCAATGGATATAAAAGTGCATTTGAATAAGTGTGAAAGCATGTAAACTTTTTTCAATTCATATTGTTGAATAACACAAAAATCCAGTGTCATCTTTTGCAGAAAATAGTGGACACTACGCTGTTTTGTACGCAATCTAATCAACATTTTTTTGTTTATTTAGATTCATGCGTCAACCGCTGTGACCTGAAAGAGAATTCCTCCAGAAGTGGCGAAAACTTAGATTGCTACTGCAACGAGGATTGCGAAGACCTCGGTTCCTGCTGTGTGGACTATAGGGATCTATGCGTCTTTGGTTGGCAGAACTATAATTTACACCATCATAAATATATAGATATTATGTGCGACTTCGGTAAGTGTGACTAAATATAATTGTTTGCAGGTTTGACAAATATCACTGGAGACAATAATGATTCCTCGACTGATTCGAGCAGGACGACAGATGCGAATGGACAACCGCCACCACTTCCACCTTCACTCAAACAGACAGCAACTAAATCTCCTTCCAATGACAATTCGGACGTATTTACAACAGAAGAGTCTGAGTATGTGACGTTTCAGAAAACAATCAAACAAACCCTACCAACCACAAGTAGCACAACAACTGCTAAACCAACAACGGTTAAACAAACAACATTAATGCCCTCACCATCTTCAATATTGCCAACAAGAACAACTCCAAAAACAACAATACCGACGCCATCCACAAGAATAACTCCACTATTTGCTTTAACAACAACAGTAAAACTTTTTGTTAAAGTAGACAGTGCAGCAACTTCAACCACAACTAAACTAGAAGTTAAAAACGTTGAAACAAAAATCGGTCCAATTCAAACCGATTTGAGACTCAAACCAGTTTTGCAAATCCTCACCCCTTCTCCGCCTTACAAAAATGCAACAGGTGTTTTGAAAAAAGCCATCGATGAAGTAGAACCGTTACCTGAAATCGTAAACAGATTACCAAAAAATGACGATAAATCTAAAAATTATACAGTCGTAGACAAAGACAAAGGGACTACTACAGAATTAATAGATTCCGTCAAATATTCAAAAACGTACGAACATTACAGTAAAAACTATCCAAAGACGAACGAGTCTTCTACGTTGAATTCTAAATATGTTCATAAACTTGTAAGGGCGACAGCTGCCACATTTGAAGTAACTGAAAACTACCAATCTACACCGTCAGCATTTTTGATCAAGAGCGAAAGGATAATGGCATACAATGATGGTTAGTAGATCATTATTTTATTATACGTATGTTTTCCAGGAAATTGTACATTTAAATTTTTCTTACTTCTTTTAATGCAACTAAAGGGTTTAAAAACTTTTGGAGCCATTGTACCGTGTAAATATCACATTGCTGATGCACTGGCAACATTTTTCATATTTCATATGCGAGCATGACCAGCAGATGATTAAAAAATGTCCTCTTGGTGTCTCTGATATCTAGTTATACCATTTCTTAAATGATATTTTTTCCGTAATATCTAAATTATTATCTTCTCAACCCTTAATAATAATAATATTTGGATGATTTGTACAGCGCCGTTTTTGGGAAAAATCACCTCAAGGGCGCTGTACAAATATACAATACATTTCTACAGTGATCTATGTTATTACTAACTATATAGGAAGACTCACTAGGTTAATTAACTCCCTTCCAGCTAACTTGGATATTTTCCATATGTCCTACAACGACTTTAAGCGCGAAATATTGTATTTTTTTTAACTGTATACTTATGTATAATTTTTTTTCCATATTTTGTTTACCGCTTTTGCATATGTTTTAACTGTATACTTATGTATAAAATTTTCTTCAATAATTTGTTTACCGCTTTTGCAATGTATTGGTTTTTGTACTGTTTTTGCAAATAAATAAAAATAAATAAATAAATAAATAAATGAAAAAAATATGGAGATAATATACAGTACAATACTTACCTGGTACGTCACTTGAGATTAACACTTAATTAACATTAACTAATTGTTTATTAGCGAAATTTAGATACAGGTTTTAGGTCATAATTACAAAATTTGATATAACTGAACATTCTCTCAAGAATGGTATATTTAATTTAAGGGTATGACAGCTTAAAAAGGTAAGTTTTTAGTTTAGACCTGAATTCTGTTGGACTTGTTATGGATCTTAGTTCCGGAGGGAGTTTATTCCAAGCCTTCGGCCCAGATACTCCGAAAGCGCGATCACCAAACTTAGTATTTGGCTTGCGCTTAGCTTCCATCAGACTGCCTACAGCTGATGATGTTGCTGATCTAAGAGTTGACTGCCTCAGACCAGTGTTTTCCGGGACGCATAGTTCAGAGATGTAGGGTGGGGCCATTTCACTGATGGATTTAAACACCATCCAGCACAGTTTGTACTGGATTCTTTCAGGGCACTTGAGCCAGTGAAGGTTAAGAAGGTGTTCTGAAATGTGCAAATATTTTGAAACCCCGGTTATGAGCCGTGCTGCTGCATTAAACACTGATTGAAGTTTTTGAATTTGATATTTTGGAAGGCTGTGTTAATTTCTAATATGTTCAGATACAACTTCTTACCAAATATTTTAAAAATTATTTTCCTTAAATTTCCCTTCCAATCAATGAAAATATAGGGCCAGTATTAGGATATATCAAGCTGTATTTTGAAATAACTTTTTAAAAATTTTATCGTCTTCTTTCTTTTGATCTCCAGATCTCCTATTTAAAAGGGTAGAAGCGACTTCATCATCGACTGGTCTGATCGTCGCTCTTTCACTCCTTGTCGTCTGTTTTGCAGCTGGAGCTGTCTTCCTGGTTAAGTCTGGCCTCTTCAAGAGATTGGTCGACAAGGGAAGGAGGATCAGATTGGAGGGAGGATCTTCCAACAACTCTGATATGAAGTACTTAGTCCAAGATGAAGAACTCGAACACGACTATGACGATCTGTAGCGATTTAATAGATGAAGAACTTGTAGTAGAAGTATGACCCTTTGAAGATGATGATTAATAACTCGAAGATGACGTATGACCTCTTAAAGATGAAGATGAAAAACTTATAGATGAAGTATGACCTCATGAAGGTGGAGAACTTAGATAAGGAGCATGGCCTCTAAAAAAATGAAGACGTAAAACTTTTAAAATAAGTGTGTCATCTTGAAGATGAAGAAGAACGTGTAGATAAAGTATCAGCCCATGAAGTGGGAGAACTTGGATAAGTAGCATGGCCTCTGAAAAATGAATAACTTGTTGAAGAAGTATGACCTTTTTGAAGATGAAGCTGAATAACTTGTAGAAGAATTATGACCTTTTGAAGATGAATCTGAATAACTTGTAGAATAAGTATGACATCTTGAAGATGAAGATGGATAACTTGTGAAAAACGTAAGACCTCTTGAAGATGAAGATAAAGAACTTGAATATGGAGGAATACCTCTTTAAGATTCTCATCGACAATAGTAGAAGGACCAAACCGAAGGAGACTCTTCAACCAACGCTAATTTGAAATAATTTGTTTGTGACTAAGAACGAAAATGACTATGACGATATGTAGCAAGTAAGATAAGATGTTGAAGGACTTGTCGCAGTGTTTAATAAACATGAAAGTGATTTCCTTAAAGATATTTGACAAGTTCCTGTAATTACATTAGGTTTATTGTTGATAATGGACCAGAATAAAAGTATAGGAAGTTTTAAAAAACTGTTATTTTCTTGCGGAACAATTTACTTTAGGATTTACTGGCTGGTTAAAATGCAATCAATACAAACTTGTGGTAATCCGACAGGTAATCAGAAATAAATTGACAAAATTTTAAAATTTCTATTATACATACATTATACATGTGATATCCATGTTTATTGTTTTGTTAGAATGACATTTTCAGTTGAAAATTCCAATATCCTTTCTGACTCTATTGCTAAATACCTAATTTAACAATTTTCATTTGTTTCTAGTCGATTAAGATGTAAGAAATATATTTTTTAATAAATCTAATGTAAAATGAATAATTCTTTTATTTATTTAGTGTTTCAAAAATTTACGGAGTTTTAGCAATTGTTAACTTTGGGATGTGCATAGATATAAAACACTCCAACTAAACATGTTCAAAGCATGCTTAAATAAAAGTTTAGTTGTTGAAACATAAATAAAAATATATTAATACATATAATAGCAAAATAAAATATTAAACATACCAAATGTTGCATCAGAAACTGTTTCCGAATCACAACTTCAAATTAATTGAATTATGGACTGTAAATTAATTTGAAACGAAACGAAACGAATTATATTTGTTGGAATTGGGTGATCATACGTGTAGGGATGAAACAATGTGTTAAAAAAGGGAGAAAAGAGACCAATCACTTACCACGAAGCAGCACACAACACAATATAGTAAGTTAAAGCACAACACAATCGCATGAGTTCCACCGCGATAACTGGATGTCATAACTATAGCCACATCATAACGAATGTATAAGCTCTTTCAATATATTTTTGTTATTTGTTTTTGGGGTGTTATGCCGTGTTGCGCTAACTCCTTCTTTAGCCATTCGGACAGCATTGCAGTGTCCATCATCAGGGCAGATGCATAACACCCCAAAAACAAATAACAAAAATACTTTTGGCCGTGAAAATCTTAAATCATATTCTTTCAATATAGTTTAATTCCTTCTTTTCAAAGATCAAACACATGATAAAAATCAACAACTTGTTTCCAGTAGTTCAATTCTTCTTCTGTCTTTTCCAAACAAATGCACTCGAAATTTGCAAATGGTTCTTGTCATTGTTCTAAATTTCAAATCTTTTCAACAAGGTGAGGTTGGAGGTAGGTAGGAATTAGATAAATAACATTCCATGTTATAATAATAATAATAATATTTGGATGATTTGCAAAATCACCTCAAGGGCGCTGTACAAATTTATAAAAAAATAATACAATGCTCTATGTTATTACTAACTATATATGGAGATAATATACAGTACAACACTTACCTGGTAGGTCACTTGAGATTAACACTTAATTAACATTTACTAATTGTTTATTAGCGAAATTTAGGTACAGGATTTATGACATTATTGAAAAATTGGATATAACTGGACATTCTCTCAGGAATGGTATATTTAATTTAAGGGTATGACGGCTTAAAAAGGTAAGTTTTTAGTTTAGACCTGAATTCTGTTGGACTTGTTATGGATCTTAGTTCCGGAGGGAGTTTATTCCAAGCCTTCGGCCCAGATACTCCGAAAGCGCGATCACCAAACTTAGTATTTGGCTTGCGCTTAGGTTTTATCAGTCTGCCTACAGCTATACAAATCATCCATAAAATAAATAATAAAAACATAGTAAGTTTACGGTACCGAGAAACAGAGTACAAATAGAAATAATAATAAAGCAATATCATTTTGAAGTGAAACTTCTTTACGCGCGTCATGCAATTTCGAGGACCGGAGTAAAACCGACTCATGACCGAAACGAAAATGCGGGTACCCCCACCACCGATTAAAGTTCATTTGATCTAGTCAAAGTTTTGAAGTAACATATAAATGCTTCTTAGCTCATCCCGACAACTGGCGTTGGTGGTGTAATGGTCAGCATAGTTGCCTTCCAAGCAGTTGATCCGAGTTCGATTCTCGGCCATCGCACATTATTTTTTTGTTTTTAACGCCTTTTTCATTCAATATCTTATTTTTTAGTAGGTCAGAACATTTTTTAAAAGAAAATAATATTGCAAAATAATAAAAACACTTATCTCACTGTGATAAAACATTACTCCGCTAGAGCGCGCTTTGCGTTATTGTGTTGGATTAAAATTATTATCTAATCCGTATATTATGATAATTGTATTACATTTATTTAATTAATTTATTTATTTTGATAATATGTAATAATTTACAGAAAAAAAAATTAAAACTATCTCCCTCTGATAAAATATCCGTTCGCTAGAGCGCACTACGCGATCTTGTGTGGGATTCTATTTCTGTACATTGTACATTATTTTTAAAAATATATTATATTTTGGGTGTGATGTAGGTAACATTATAAAACATAACAAGCTCTCATATTTTCAGAACCTACATAATATAATCAATTTATGCGGCTTTGCTTACAGTTGGTGCTCAGCGTGGTTGGCTTTCAATCAGTTAAGCGAGGTTCGATTCTCGGCTGTGGCATTTTTGAAGTGAAACCTTGTTGAGGTGGGGGAGCCGCTCACGAACGTTCTCTCTCTTCTCTTCTTTCCTCTCTCTCAGACACCAGCGAACTGCGCCACGCCAAGCATCAGCTGAAACTAGAAGTTTCACTTCTGTCTTGCGTAGGCTTGACACACCCACTTTTTTTATCATTAAAGGAGACAATACAAACAAATCTAAATTAAACAGGAATCGAATCCAGGATCTCTTGTCGTACTGGAACATCGTCTTAACCACTCGACCATTGGTACCTAGTTATTTAAAGTCATACTTATCGATCTCATATTTCAAATTCAGAATTAACAATATTATCTTACAAATATTTTTTCACATATTTTTGGTAGCTATCTTTCTAGCTTATTTTGGTTGCTAAAATTCCCAAAAGTCGTATTCGCCTGAAGACGATTCTCATGTAAATTCCCAAAAAGTCGTATTTTACAACAAAAAACCTTTGGGACAATTTGCAGACATAGACTGCAGGATTATCTGCAATGCGTCTGAATCGAATCAAATTTTGAGGTTCCGCTAAATTTGATAGTCTGAAGACGATTCTAAAAGAAAATTTTCAAAAAGTCATGTTCAAACCCGCGACCTCCGGTCCAAAGCCAAGAAGACTGGCTATAACCAAATAATATTTCCAACTTCAGTGAAATAGTGGCAATTTCAACAACTCTAGCCGCTAGATTGACGGCCGGCATAGTCCAGTGGTAACGCATTGGACTGCCATTCCGAAGGTCGCGGGTTCGAACCCGGCGTGCGCAAATAAATTTTATTTGATTCATTTGTGTTATTTCACAATTAATTAATTAAAATAATATATAGTATATTTGCGGCACGTTCCAGAGTGGAATATACTACCAGTATCGCCCTGGTGTAAGACCACCATTCAGAATTGAAACGTTGCTCCAAATGGCTTCAGCCGTGTTTAGTGACTAGATCTGAATAGCCAGGTACTTCCCCACCTTCCTATTTCCCTTCCCCACTTACCTTCAGCCTCACAACATCCCCCAATTGGGGATGCCATAGTCTCACTGGCTCCAGACGGGAGCAGTTGGGACTCTTGTGAGGTATTATGAGATAAAAAATAAAAAAGATGCGACATTCCTTTCAATGGCGGCAAATCGAATTTATTTACTACTTGGTGGCGGTGTTTTGTTATATATAAAAGTATATTCTGTGTGCAGATTACGGATATAATAATTAAAAACAAACTCTTGGTCGTTTTCACTATGTCAAAAAACATTTTTTTTATTGTTGATACATTATTTCATATTCTAATTCAGTAATGTTGGCCTCACTGGGTTGTTTACCCGTGCTAAGGCCCCCATTTTATAATATAAGACTTTATACATTTAAAAAAAGAAAAACAACATTAAAATAAAGATAAATTTAAACTAAAAATAAAGATTAAAAATTAAAATATAATTATCACACTAAAAGAAAAATATTAAAAGAGAATGTAAATCGGCATTTATAATGATTTATGTGTTTGTGCGTGTTGTGTGTTTTATATATTTTTTTGTGTTGCGTGTATATGTTTTATTAGATTAGTTGATCAAATGTAATCAATATGAGTTTATTAAATAAAATGTTCTTGATTGCGTAAAAGCAAAGCTGTATTAGTTCCTTGTAGCATTCTGTGTTCATTCTGTATGTTGAAGTTGTAAATCGTCCTCAATGTTTATGTTAAAACACACATTTTTTAATATGTTTACATAATTTATTTAAATATAACATTAATATATGATATTATTTTATGTAATAATATAATTAAGTATAGGTTATTCAATCTATACATGGATAATTGTATGCAAGAATTGAAAGAGGTGGGATTGGGAGCGAATTTGAGTAATTTTAAAGTATGTTGCCTGTTGTATGCTGATGATGCGGTGCTGATTGCTAATAGTATGGATGATCTGCAGTCTCTCGTGTCTAGGATGAACGAAGTATGCATGAAGAATGAGTTAATGATGAATGTAAGTAAGTCTAAAATAATGGCGTTTGAAAGAGAGAGTAATAGGAATACTTGGAGCAGGTGGATGAGTTTGTGTATTTAGGAAGCATGTTTACGAGAGATGGGAAGGCTGACAGAGATATTGAAAGAAGAGTAAATACAGGTAACTCCATTAATGGAGGACTGAACGCAGTTGGCGCTAACAAAAAATTGTCCAAAGAAGCGAAGTTAGCAGTCCACAATGGAGTGCTGGTACCTACCCTGATGTATGGAAGTGAGGCATGGAACTGGCAAAGAAAGGATGAAAGTAGATTGAATGCTGTTGAAATGAGGTCCCTGAGGCGTATGTGTGGTAAAACCATGTATGATCGTGTGAGGAATGTGGAGATCCGCAAAGAGTGCAAGTCTGATGTAATCGTAATGAGTAAGATCAAGAAATGGACGCTTAGATGGTTTGGGCATGTAGAGCGAATGAGCGAAGAAAGGAGTGTAAGGAGAATATACGATGCAAATGTGAATGGTAGCAGAAGTCGGGGACGCCCGAGGAAGACATGGCACGACCAAGTGAATCAGATACTTGAGTCGGGCCATGTCAAGAGTCAGAACAATAGAAGAGTATGTATGAAACGATGTATGAATGTGAATGAGGCAAGGAGTGTGTGCCAAGACCGAGTTGTTTGGCGGTCCGTCCTCTCTGCCTACCCCTGCGGAGAAACGGCGTGATGGTTAGTTAGTTAATTAAATATAATTTTTTGACACAATTGAGTTTAATATAAATAGAGTCTACATTCCTTGCAATATCAGTGTGAAATATTGTTCCCGTGCGTTAAGTAGGAATGGGGTGTGGCGGCTGTCGATGTCGCCCGAATCTTTCTAACCGCGAACGAACTCAACGAACGAGTCGAAGGTGACCGGCGACCGCGCGGTTGTTAACATTAATAAATCAATTTACAAGACTACTGACTATAGTAAAACCCTACTAACCGAAGAAAGGTTATATCAGTGCTTTCCTTGTATTTTCCAGAACGACTTGTAGAATGTCTCAGCGTGCATGTCGGCATCGCCGAAGACTAATAAACTCAGTTCGTTAACCTAGGTAGGTACTTTCTCAAGAGGTCATCATTCAGAACAGAAGAATCAAGTATTGTGTTTTCCCTCTAGGACATAAACCGTCTTACTCCTAATCACAGACATAGGAATTAATAGACGAGAAGATAATGGCGAGGGGTAAAATCAACTGTTGAAGAACGAAGGGAGTAAGGCTGACTGTGATTCGTCAATAAATCAATCTGACAGTAAATAGGCATCTCGCATTATAATATCACCATTTACTTCTTAAAAGTAAAATCTGCTTTTGAATGAATAGACATTTTTACATGGGAGCGCAAATTACTCGCCACGTTATGAACAAATTTGCGAAGTCCAAATTCGGCAAAAAAATTCGGTTCCCTTTTCAGAGTCGAATATTTCGTTTAAGTATTTAGTTAAGACACTTTTATAAATGTTCATAATTTACTTCCCAGCAACCAACCAGCTTTGTGTTTCGCGTCCAGACGTTTCTCGATGTGATAGTATATGTTTCTAAAACTGATCTATATTATACGATGTGAATATGCTTAAAATAAAGTAAAATAATGCTTATATATGGAATGTAATACGACAATTGGGTTTATTCTCTTTTTCAAATCTATTTTTACAAGATTTCATAGTACAAGTCAACATTTTGCCGTGTTATTTCGTAAAATGAACCGATGATGCCTCGACCATAGTTCGCACAAGAATGATGTCGTCACGTTTTCAAATTTCACTTGAGGCCATACGCAAGCACAGCCGGCTCCAATGGAACCGGTATGGGGAATGGGGATAATACGCTTTTAATCACTTAGGGCAGGTCTACTAATATTCATATGTCTATGCTCCTAATAGATAATACGGGGGGATAAGCACGGGTTAGTAGAAAAGGCTACTCATAATCACGCGCATGCGTGCTGCGTATACCGTTCGTAATACGACGGTATCAGTATAAAATGTTCTTGCTTTATTGTGTAGGTATAGAATAAGAACGCGGAATAATATACGTAGTAATAAGTTGATAAACTGAGCTGATAAGCCCCGATAGCATATCTTTTGACCCTTGACTTATGTTCGATTTGTTTTTATTTTACATAGAGATGGACTTGGGGAATTAAAATGAAAGCAAATTCAAATTTACGTACCCTAGAGAAAAATAAAAAATACAAATATATCTATATATATACTAACTAATGTGTACCCGGCGTGCTGACTTATAAATGGTTTGGGCTTGTGAATTCTTGAGTACCTGACAACTGGGTTCATTTTTAATGTGAAAATAATATTTTTGTATTGTAATAAGTATTTTTTTCACTTGATCGTGCCATGTCTTCCTCGGGTGTCCTTAACCTCTTCAACCATTCACTTCCAAGTCACATATTCTACCTACACCTCTTTCTTTGTTCATCACTTACGTCTGATATCATATGGAGCTTCTCTGTTTTATCAGCAATGACCTTTAATGTAAAATGATATCACATGGAGCTTCTCTGTTTTATGAGCTTTTTGATTTTTTTTTTGATTTTATGGATTCTTTCGTAATCCTCTAACTAGCTAGGGCTTATAGCAATACCATTTCATGTTTCTAGCTGACTAGTACTGCGGCTCATTTGGCCTTATTACTATTACCATCTGATGGTTGTATTTATTTGACTGATTTTATGTTACATTAATGAGTTTTATGAGGAAAAATTCTTAACTGGATAAAAAACCTCCAGCAAAGGGCTTTTACTGTCATCTGATAACATATGGAGCTTCTTTGTTTTATCATCAAAGTACCTTTACTGTCATTTGATATCATACGGAGCTTCTCTGTTTTATCATCAAAGGACCTTTACTGTCATCTGATATCATACGGAGCTTCTCTGTTTTTTTTTTTTATATTTGGTACATTATTTTGTTACAATTTATGTTTTCCAGTAATGTAGGCCTCACTGGGTGGCTTGCCCGTGCTGAGGCCTTCATTTCAGTTTTATCATCAAAGGACCTTTACTGTCATCTGATATCATATGGAGCTTCTCTGTTTAATCAGCAAAGGACCTTTACTGTCATCTGATATCATATGGAGCTTCTCTGTTTTATCATCAAAGGACCTTTACTGTCATCTGATATCATACGGAGCTTCTCTGTTTTTTTTTTATATTTGGTACATTATTTTGTTACAATTTATGTTTTCCAGTAATGTAGGCCTCACTGGGTGGCTTGCCCGTGCTGAGGCCTTCATTTCAGTTTTATCATCAAAGGACCTTTACTGTCATCTGATATCATATGGAGCTTCTCTGTTTTATCAGCAAAGGACCTTTACTGTCATCTGATATCATATGGAGCTTCTCTGTTTTATCAGCAAAGGACCTTTACTGTCATCTGATAACATATGGAGCTTCTCTGTTTTATCCTAATTATTTACATACCTTAACCTCTAAGAGAGTATGGCCTCACCGTTGGCGTCCGAAATAAAATCTGCTCAAAGGAGTATGGACGCCCATGGTGTGTCGGTGCTTGTAGAAATCATTCTATCGAATTTATTCATAAAAAGGACATGCTAGTGACATCTCTTGACGAATTCCATAAATATGCCGAAGAAATATGTAGATTCCGTCTATTTTTAACGGATCTACAGCGTTTTGAAAATACACGTGGTAATGGCGCGTCAGTTGCGTTGATTGTAAACATTTTATTGACAGTTCGCGAGCGTAAACGACATTTTTACCGATTTTGTTAGAGGTATTTGCATTGTTTTCGTGACACAAACACTTGAATGTTTCTGTGTTGTTATTACGTGTTAAATATGCGTATTATATCGCGAAATTAACAAATAATTTTGTGCGTTTGTGACATTACTGTGAATTGTGGATTTTTTAGTTGGTTTTGTGTATTGTGGGTCCTATTTTCGTGTATTGACGACAAGTTTCTTTTCCGTGAGATATTCTCTAACATTCTGTTTTAGTTTTGGATAATTTTGAGTGTTTTTATATATTATACTTTTCACATTGAAAGGTTGTGTGTTTTGTGGGTCCTATTTTCGTGCATTGACGACACATTTTTTTTCGTGTGATATTCTATAACAGACTTTTTTAGTGTTGGATAATTTTGTGTGTTTATATACTTTTCAAACTTTTCACATTGAATATGTCAACACCTTTGGATGAAGACGAAATTACGGCCGTATTAGCCGAAAGTGATGATGAAGACTTTTTCAATGATATCCAAGATTTACCAGTTCATTCTGATAGCTCTTCCGATGACTCAAATATTTCTGATGATGAAGAAGATGAACCACCATCTTCGAAAAAGCAAAAATTGTATAGTCGAAAATGGGTTCAATCTGATTTTGTACCAACCTTGCATGATTTTGACAGCAGGCATTCAGGTATAAGAGGCGATATAAATTTGGATGAGAACGCAAGCGAACTCGACTTCTTTGAATTGTTCTTTACTAATACCATAGTTCAGTCAATTGTAACGGAAACAAATAAATACGCTTCAACACTGGCTCTCAACGTAAGTCTAAAATCAAAAATGAATAAATGGGTTGACACTACTGTGTCCGAAATAAAGATATTCTTGGCGACACTTTTGCTTATGGGTCTTGTTGGTAAAAACTCATTGAAGAAATATTGGTCAAATAACCCAATAATAGAAACGCCATTCTTCAGAGTGTTATTTTCACAGGATAGATTTCTACTTTTACTGCGGGCTCTGCATTTTGCCGATAACAATGTTCGGACAAATGATAGATTATATAAAATAAGGAATCTTTTGGATCCTTTGAAGAAAATCTACAAACAGACCTTTTACCCATTTCAGAACATATGTATAGATGAAAGCCTCTTATTGTGGAAGGGAAGACTTTCCTTCAAAATATATATACCGTCCAAACGACACCGTTTTGGAATAAAATTATTTGTCTGTTGTGATGTAGAAACAGGTTACGTCTTAGATATCATAGTTTACACTGGATCAGATTCAGACATCATCATGGATCCAAATATTGGAGTGTCTGGGTCAGTTGTAACAACTATGATGAAGGACTATCTTGGAAAAGGCCACAGACTCTTTGTAGACAATTGGTATACAAGCCCAAAATTGTTTGATGTTTTATTTGAAAACAAAACAAACGCTTGTGGAACTGCAAGAGCAAACCGAAAGGAAATGCCTAAGTTCGGAAATGCTAAAATGCAAAGAGGAGATGTAAAAGCATTTCATTCAAATGATCTCTTGGCAGTAAAGTGGCGTGATAAACGAGAAATTATTATGTTGACAAACATACATGAAAATAAAATGACGATCACCGATAAAATTGACTATTCTACCAGGGAAAACAAAATAAAACCAGAAGCTGTGGTAGATTATTCGAAAAACATGGGGGCTGTAGATAAGGTTGATCGAATTCTTGGTTTTGTTGACAGTTCTCGCAAGTCTTTCAAGTGGTATAAGAAAATTTTCTTTCGCCTTTTAGACATAAATGCCCTAAACGCCTTCTTTCTACATCGTCAGAGAACAAACAAAAAAATAAGTTTTAGTGAATTTCGTGAGAATCTTGTAGGTCAGTTGGTAGAAAAATATCACACCGAAAGGCCACCAGCATCTGGAGGAAGACGAGTAACAGATTGTCCTACTCGTCTAACTGAACGACATTTTATCAACCCGCTTCCACAAACAGAGACTCAGGGAAGGAAAACACGAAGGAAGTGCCATGTTTGTAGTCAGAGTCACACAGCCGTTCAGCCAAGGAAAAGAACAGAAACAAGATACATGTGTATTCAATGTAATGTGGCTTTGTGCTTATTTCCCTGTTTTGAGATATATCACACAAAAAAACAGTATTAGATTGTAGTTCTTCAGTGTAAAATGAAAATGTGAAAAATAGTTTTAGATGACATTTTTTAGTTTCTTTTGTGTAAAAAAGTAAGGTGTAAAAAGTTTATCCCATAAAAATTTAAAAAAAATTGAAAAAAAAAATTGTGTAAATAAAACTTTTTTTTAGTGTAAATAAAACAAGTTCTATAGTGAAAACAACATTCGGATGAGGAAATATGGAAGTACAAAATAAAACTGAAATAAAAATTGGTAAGTAAATTTATGTTCTAGGTTGTACATTTTACGTGAACCGATGGTTGACAAAACATGAATCACATATTTTTTGTTATCGGATTAATTCGGTTATTTTGATATTTCTATATGTATTTCTTTAGCAAAGTTTGATTTTTATAACACATGCTATGAATATAATTTATAAAAAAATCAAATTTTGAAGGTAAAAAAAACTCACTCTACTGAACACTTTTTGCTCTCAGAAACTCACTCCCTTAGAGGTTAAGTTACACATATTTTATTAAATTTAAATCTATTTTAATTTCTCCTTTGTTTTGGGTAATGAATAAATGCAAATCTTGGAAGTAGAATTTAACCCACTTCCCGACATCCGATCAAGCTGTATAAACTCGTTGATGACAATGCATTTTATCAAATAACAACATATATATTTCTATGTTTAATGTACGTACATAGTGACCCACTTGACTGAGCGTAGTAATGTCCTGTTTTTACTCGACAGTTTGGAATTTCACCTGTTTTATATTTGTTTGTTACGTTCCGTCTCCGGTTCAAGATGGTGGCCATGTTGGATACTACCTTTTTATCCCACAAGAGTTCGCATTAGCGTGGTTCCTACATGCTGTCATACCGGAGTAATGAATATTATGGTATCTACCGGCATGAAGACGAATTGTCATTGAGATTGTGACGTTTCTTTAGACAAGTTGTAGACAAAAAAAGTTTAGTTAAATATTTCATGGTTTTTATTTGCGTTGGTATTTAAATACCAACTTGCAATTCTTAGGAATTCTGTATTCTTATGTTCACAGAACTACTAGGTAGTGATAATAATAGTCATGTGGGATAACCGTAAACATTTTTTACATAGGAATTTGTAAGTTTATCAGGAAGCCTGTTAATTCATTCGTCAAAGGCCTAAAATCCCGTTTTAAAACGGATTTTCAAAAATTAGAAGAGTTTTTAAATTAGCATTACTCATTTTTCTAAGCAAGATAAAATTAAAAACATACTTTTTTGGACGAGAATTTTACTGTTCACAGAACTAATGGCATAAAAAATAAATATTTTAAATGTCTAATTCAAATCTGTAAATAAACAAAAATTAAAAATAATTTTTGATAAATACCTATGTACTTCAATCTCTTTTGGTTTTGTTGTTCAGTTCTCTGAGAATATTGGTTCCGTCAATACATTCTTATCTGACGCGTTCTAAACACATATTTAATCTTATCGGTTCTGTGTTTATTAAAGAAAATTAGCTTTAAAAATAAATAACTTTAAAATATTCTAACTGATTTGTGATAACCAAAGGTTTCATTACGATATAAAAATGTTCTAAAAATTCAAAAATTATTAACTTGTGTATATTTGTATTTGTTGCATGCATTAATTTAAATAGTCAATGTTACTAACATATAGTTACTAATTTAATATCAATAAGTTAATTTTACTAACATGTTAATTAGATAATATAAAAAAGCTAATTACCTATGACCAGTTAATTTTAATAACTTAGTGTTAGGTTTTTAGTAGTGCTAACTTAAATGTTAATAATTTAATGTTTTTAAAGTTGGTTTAAATAATTTTATTTTATAAGCAATAATTATTCGCCTGAAACACTCATCCACATTGAAAAATCTCCTGATAAAAGATACATGACGCCAACGGGACTCGAACCCGTGTCCCTTCGATTTCCGGTCGACAGCTCTGACCACTGAGCTATGGCGGCTTATCTCTTATCCGCGAAATAATTCAATATATACTAGTGTTTCATTTAACAATTACTGCTTGTTACATTTTTTCACCTGAAAACAACCAACTTTATTTTATATGAGAAAGGCATTGTAAGTGCTAACTCTCTCACTAGATGGCGTCGAGACAAATCGTCTACATTTTTTGGTGAAGATACTAGAACTTGTCAAATATTAAAGCCGCCATAGCGCAGTGGTCAGAGCTGTCGACCGGAAATCGAAAGGACACGGGTTCAAGTCCCGTTGGCGTCATGTATCTTTTATGAGGAGATTTTTCAATGTGGATGAGTGTTTCAGGCTAATAATTATTGCTAACCAACTACAAGTGATCATTGTACTAAAATGCGTAATTTAATATTTTCATTCCTAATTATTGAATTCAAAAACATTTTGAAAAGTTTCCAATTGGCAACAACGTCATTATGATATAGACACCGCTGATGTCTGGTAAGACGGCTGTGACCAATATCAACCGTCAGGAGCCAGTGAAACTATGTAGTCCTTCATTTGGGTATTTTGTGAGGCAGAAGATAGTGTTAGGGAGGAAATGGGAAAGAGGAAGGTGGGGGACTACCTGGCTATTCAGATCTGGTCACCAAAATGCATTTCAAGCAATAATATATACCTTATATAATTATAAATTATTAAATTGTGAAATAATACAAATCAATCAAATTAAATTAACTTGCGCACGTTGGGATTTAAACCCGCGACCTCCGGATTGCTAGTCTAGAGCCTTACCCTTCACGATGGAGGCCTGGTTATAATAATAAGTTAGCTTATCTTGTTAGTATTATCTGAAATGTAAATAATTTAATTGCACTAACTTAATATGAAATGTGGTATTGTTGAGATATTGTTGAACCTTAAAGCTTTAGGGAATAACTCACACGGTCTCATATAAATAGTTGTATCTCCAATATTGTCACGGTGAGAAATGTGATTTAAACCGTGTTAGAAAGAGAAAACACTACGCTTTATTTTCAACTCTAGAAGTTTACTACAAAATAATTTTAAGTAACCAAAAAATGCAAATTTGAAATTTGAAAAAAAAAAAAAGAAAATTAGTGAATTCTATATTAACCGATAAAAAAGTGAGGTGAAAATTACGTTTGTAATACATTTGTCTAAAAATATGCGGATGTTTTTTTTTTCGTTATCTGTAATTTCAGTTACTAAAAACGTAAGATGAGCCATTTTTTTATGTTTTCATTCACAATTAAATGTTTGCATAATAAATATCGAAAATTATATTTATATTTATAATGATACAATTTGAAAGCGTATTTTATCACCTTTCAAAATCCGTTTTTGTTTTCAGATACGTTCAGATATATTCCACTTACATGGATTTTGTCAAAATATCGCTGAGGCCTGAAAATTTAATTAAAGTTAGCACTAACATGTAAATAATTTAATGTTACTAACTTAGAACGGGTTGTTTCGGAGAATTTGAACAATTCTTAGAATTTCAATGTTAATTTTCAAGTTCTGTGAAAGATTTTTTCAAGTTTTGTTATTATTTATGTTAGGTTGGACTGCCCTGACACTATAAATTTGCTATCTTTACATATACCTGCAAAATATACTAGACGGAATATTTTATTCTACAACAATAACTTCGCTACGAATTCTGTGTTAGAAAGAATACATAGGTTGGGCAATGAACTAAGTGATATTTAATTTTAACTTCAATACTTTTAAAGCCAAATTAGTCCACCATTTTTTAAATGTAAGTAATGTATGTGAAATCAATATATTTTATTTCGATTTTCTATTGTTTGTTTTATACTGTTGTTAAAAATTAAATTGTTATGTACTTAAAAGCCCAATAGGGCGTCAATAAATAAATAAATTATTTCAGTTCTGTAAAGCTACTAGCCTATAATGATGCAATAACAGAACTTGAATAGGACTTTCATAGAACCCGAAAATAAACGTTGAAATTTGATGCGATTGTTTAAACCTGTCCTTAGTGTTACTAACTATGATAAAAGTTTCTACTGAATGTGAAATGTAATTTTATTAATAACATGAATTCATTATTTCAAAAAACTTCTTAAAACATAGTTCCAATTGTTATTTAGTTATCTTAGTAAAATCCTCATATAGGGTGTCATAGTCCAATTAAAACGGGATTTTAGGCCTTTGACGAATGAATTAACAGGCTTCCTGATAAACTTACAAATTCCTATGTAAAAAATGTTTACGGTTATCCCACATGACTATTATTATCACTACCTAGTAGTTCTGTGAACATAAGAATACAGAATTCCTAAGAATTGCAAGTTGGTATTTAAATACCAACGTAAATAAAAACCATGAAATATTTAACTAAACTTTTTTTTTCTACAACTTGTCTAAAGAAACGTCACAATCTCAATGACAATTCGTCTTCATGCCGGTAGATACCATAATATTCATTACTCCGGTATGACAGCATGTAGGAACCACGCTCATGCGAACTCTTGTGGGATAAAAAGGTAGTATCGAACATGGCCACCATCTTGAACCGGAGACGGAACGTAACAAACAAATACAAAACAGGTGAAATTCCAAACTGTCGAGTAAAAACAGGACATTACTACGCTCAGTCAAGTGGGTCACTATGTACGTACATTAAACATAGAAATATATATGTTGTTATTTGATAAAATGCATTGTCATCAACGAGTTTATACAGCTTGATCGGATGTCGGGAAGTGGGTTAAATTCTACTTCCAAGATTTGCATTTATTCATTACCCAAAACAAAGGAGAAATTAAAATAGATTTAAATTTAATAAAATATGTGTAACTTAAGGTATGTAAATAATTAGGATAAAACAGAGAAGCTCCATATGTTATCAGATGACAGTAAAGGTCCTTTGCTGATAAAACAGAGAAGCTCCATATGATATAAGATGACAGTAAAGGTCCTTTGCTGATAAAACAGAGAAGCTCCATATGATATCAGATGACAGTAAAGGTCCTTTGCTGATAAAACAGAGAAGCTCCATATGATATAAGATGACAGTAAAGGTCCTTTGCTGATAAAACAGAGAAGCTCCATATGATATCAGATGACAGTAAAGGTCCTTTGCTGATAAAACAGAGAAGCTCCATATGATATCAGATGACAGTAAAGGTCCTTTGATGATAAAACTGAAATGAAGGCCTCAGCACGGGCAAATTGTTCCCGAGGCTCATATCGCCTTCCAAATCAGGCCAAACTTAAGATATATATTTTTTTCAAATAGAGAAAATAATTAGGACTATCACATAATAATTTGTTGAGAATAATTTACGGAAAATAAACATAACTTTTGATATAATTTCAAAAAATGTTCAAAAAATCTCTTCAAATTGGCCACATTTTGGGCAGCGGACGCTCGTAGGTGTTCGCAAATTGACCAGAATGTGGCCAAAAATGCTCCAGCGGTTTTCATCAACTTATAAGAACTGCACTCCACTGCTAGTACCTAACATGATTTATGTTGCTCGACTTTTCTATAAATATAATATGCATGTATTATACAGGGTTTTCCAATAAGAGGTGTTATTTTGATATTCAATCGTAAAAGATCAATGGTTTCGTTGCTTGTGTGGCACGTAGCGCCGTCTTGTTGAAAGTACACGTTGTCCAGATCAATACCATCCAATTCCGGCCATAAAAAATCATTGATCATCTCTCGATAGCTCAATCCATTCACCGTAACTGTTGCTCCAGCCTCATTTCGAAAAAGTAAGATCCAATGAATACCATATCCAATGACCATAAACCGCACCAAACAGTCACACATTGAGGATAGAGAGGCTTTTCAAAAATAACTCTTGGTTTTCCGAGCCCCAGATGCGACAATTTTGCTTGTTGACGAAGCCACCGTGGTGAAAATGGGCCTCATCACTCAAGATGATTTGCATTTGATTCACTCAAGTGAACTTTAATAATTTCAATGCGTTGTTGAATCGTGTATCGTTCCATTTTTATTAATAACGTAGTTTCCACTTGTGAAATGTTAAAAAATGACAGCTTCAAAAGTAAAATCTACCGAAATAGCGGGCTATTCAAAATAACACCTCTTATTGGAAAATCCTGAATATATATATAAACCTTTCGAAAGAAATTCTCTGGATGATAGTGAAAACCTTATCCAAATCCGTCGCTTAGTTTAGATGAACTAAGCGCACAAACAGACAGACACAGATAGCGACTTTATTTTATACTATTTAGAAATTAAAGAAATTTAATGTAGTAATAATTAGTGACCGACCGAAGTTTCGGTTTAGGGTTCAGCCTGTTTCGGCCGCGCTTTCGGTTCAGGCCGAATTATTACAAACATCGTCTCAGCCGAAACTGCGTTCGTGGTGAGTGTGACTTTAATCGGTCGCGCGGGTGTGTGTGTGTGTGCCTCTTTTAAATAAGGTGTTACATAAAACTTATTTTAAGGCGAAGCTTAGGGTGCGTGTAAACAAGACTATTTTTCTAAGGTTGCTTTATTATTTTCCCATTTTGTCTTGTTTATACGTAGCGTATTAAGGCGATGCACTACGTCGTGTAATATTATAAATTGAGCCGCTATCAATAACAACCCTTACGTAGATGACGATAAGGTTTAAATTCCCTCTTAACACCATCCGCCTGTTTTGATTTATGCAAGAAAAAAAACATGGCCAAAACGTGCTTTTATTTTATTTTGTGGATTTTCAGGCACAAATATTTAATTTTTTTTCGATCATTTTATAAATAACTTAATTTGCCACATTATACAATAAAATTCTAAGCGAAAATGGGTTCGTAAGTAGGAGATTTTGAACTTTAAAGCAGTTTTCATAGGCCTTTACATTATTTTTTTCCGGGCTTATAAAAAGACTTATCTAAAAAATACTCGATTATTTGCAAGTCCAAGATGTATTCTACTCGCAGTATTTAATTAAAGCATCTGAAACATTTCTAGGCGACCAAATTTTCAAACCAAAAACACATGATTTTGCATTACTACGTATGACATCGCCTTAGCAACGAACTAAAAAGCGCTGAAAGTTCATTGTACATTTGTGTAATATTAACTTAAATGAACTGTTACAAGTTTTACAATACAAAAATGCCTAATTTCGGAATTTAGAGTATTTTTCACATATTTAAATATGTTTTCGTTTTTATCAAAAGAATATTGAACAGAAGCCGAAATTCGACTTCGGTTTCGGCTAAAAATCTAGTTACGTCCGACACTAAATAATTACAATATTTGGATGATTTGTATAGCGCCGTTATTGTGCAAAATCACCTCAAGGGCGCTTTACAAATATACAGGGTGTATCGGCACGTACCCGACAAACTTTAACCAGCTATTCCTTAGCACATTTGGAGTAAAAAATGTTATGGGCACTTTGCTGTCCGGTAACATTTTTTTAATAAAAAAATTATCATTCATATTTTCAGCACATGTCACCACTGTTTTATCCTTTGTCACAGTTTGAAAACCCATCTGGCAATATTTTATTCGAGTTTCGTTGAATAATATACGTACGTACCTACATTGGCGCGCTTTTACAATCACAACGAAATGGCATGGCACCATTCGTCTCATTTTTAACTATTATTATTTAGTGTGTATGAAAAAGCGAAGACGCTTTTTGACACACTTGCTAATAACAGCTGTTGAACACGAGAAACAATGCCAATGACAGTGACGGAGTGTGGTTTTTTTTATAATTTTTTTGTTTTTAATTGAAAAAAAATGTTACCGGACAGCAAAGTGCCAATAACATTTTTACTCCAAATGTGCTAAGGAAAAGCTGGTTAAAGTTTATCGGGTACCTACGTGCCGATACACCCTGTATAATACATTTCTACAATGATATATGTTATAAGTAACTATATATGGAGATAATAAACAGTACCATACTTTCCTGGTAGGTCACTTGAGATTAACAATTAATTAACATTAACTAATTGTTTATTAGTGAAATTGATGTTCTAACTAACGTGTAAATAGTTGTTTTGTCCGGGTTAGTAGGAAGACATTAGACATTTGTGTAGTTTTGTATTGTGGTGGGCACCAAACACTAAACAAATTAATAACTAACAACAATGAGCGTCTGTGCCAAGGGACAACTACAGCCTCTGAAAGGATCCGACGGGAAGATGCTGAAATTGGGGTTCCTGGGCGGAGGGGTGATGGCGAACGCTATGGCCAAAGGATTCATTGCTGCAGGTTGGTACAAACTACAATAATTACACCGTAAAATGGAACCACTTTGTCCATCAATCAATTTTGAAACTAAACGTTGTGATAATAATGTGTCATCTTTGGGGATGCTGTGTGGAGTGTATTTTTAAGAAAGGAAGGATTGGAAGTTATGGGAAGGAAAAAGGTACAAGGGGTGGGTAGGAATCTGGGGTCAGTGAGTCTGTAAATGTAAATGGTCCCCGGGGCGGCGCACAGTGGGCTGAAAATCGCCTTTCATAGACATAGAGACTTGAATTTTCAAGGGTATTTTTTTGGCTAGAAATGGATTCTGCTGATCATTACTATGCTATAAAATTTCGTACGAAGCAATTGCGTGTACAAATGAAGGAGTTATCATTTTTTTAAGAAAAATTTGTATGGCACTGACATTAAAAATGAGGCTATCTCTGGAATCATAAGGTTGGCCATTCTATCCTTACACACAGATATACTACTATTTATTTGTATTTTTTTGACATACTTTGTATTGTGGCGCAACTTGCGATTTTTTTTTTTAAATCCTTAAAGTTGAAAAAAACACTTTTGAATGTTGATGATTCATTTTAATGCTTAAATGCTTTTCATATGCAGTGTTAATAAAATATTGTTAACTAGGCAAAGCCTACTCATATCTAAAGCATTTAAGCATTAAAATGAATCATCAACATTCAAAAGTGTTTTTTTCTATAATCCTCCTCAGGAGAGGGGGTTTGATCAATTGGTGAACTGCCGCCGAATCTCATGTCTTTTTTATGGGATCTGTCACTTTGACAGCATGACAGCCACCTGATTACGGCGATCCGAAAATTGTTCTGACCCATTCTCCTGCCGTAGGTAGGAGAGGGGGTCGTATAATTTTCAAATATAGCCTGTCTAGCAGATCACAGAGCATATCGTCGCCACGCCCACATTTATAACACATCATCTTTTTAGGTGTGGCAGGTCTGTATGGGATTGTATGGCGAGCAATATAGAGTTAAATAAAACGCTTTGATCTTACAGCGGAATCTGTCACCTCCTTTATTCTTGTACTTCATAATATCGCCTTTTTGTTCTTTAATCCATCTTTTAATTTTGTGTCTGTTATCCAATTTTTATCTATTGCAGAAAGGTTAATTTTATATGTAAAAGGTCACATACAAATGGCCAAAATTTGATATTACAATAAATAAAATTCTTAGGTTTGGTGAAAGCGGAGAATATGATAGCCAGCTGCCACCCAAGCGACAAAAAGAGTGCGGCAGATTTCAAGGTAAGGAGAAATATCCTATCAATACTTTTCTCGCCCTGAGAAGTTAGTCATTGAATAAATCAATTCCCAATTGACTCATTTTTTACATTGGTTCCATACAGGAGGACTTAAGGAAAGTCAATTCCCTTAGGGCTAATACTCTGGTGTAATATATAATAATCTGAAGCCTGGAAGTACCTGGCAATTCAGATCTGGTTACCAAACACGGCTAAAGCCATTTCAATTCCAGGGCGATACTGAGAGTATCTTACACTCTGGAACGTGCCGCAAGTGTACTACACAATAATTATTTTAAATTAATAATATTAATTAAATAAAATTAACTTGCGCACGCCGGGATTTGAACCTGCAATCTTCGAGCCCTTCGAGAGTAGGGAGCCTTATCCCTCGCCCACAAAGGCCCTGTGATTCTGGGAAGGAAAATATATGTGGGGTAGGCAGGAAACTGGTGGTCAGTATGTCCGTGAGTGACAGACATGTTGATCCATCCCATCGTGTAAGGAAGTTCATGGGTCAAGACAGCCCGGCTGGAGAGGTCAAAGGCTGGCCTCTCCCGTTCCGGGTACATCTGCATGGCGGGAAGACCCATCCGCTGCCAAGACCTGGATAAACCTCACCCCCATAAATCCAGGCACCCCGGCTAAGTCACCAAAAATTACGAACCACCTGGGGTAACCAAGAAGTTACTATTGCAGAGGCGTTCGTAATCCAATGAATGGTTCCCAGGCAACGGTACCCATACCTGCCTCCCAAAATGTATTGCTCTGAATCCGTCCCCAATTTGACATTAAGTACTTACCTATACAATACAAATTGTCCAAATAAACGTCACTATCTCAATGACAGGTTTTTTTAAAACTCTCTTCAGGCAGGTAGATACCAGAACATAGAAAAAATTCAAATAAGAAAGTACAAAAGTGAACCATTAAAACGGCCACCATCTTTAAGCAGAAACAGAATGTACAAACAAATCTACACACAGACGAAATGCAAAGCATTAAATTCACAAAAAAATTACAAAAGTTATTTGTCAATGGAACCGGTTATATCTGTACTTAAATTATATATTCCCCTTCCTCCATTACATCATTATATGGCTCTCTGATGTTCTCTGATTTGTCATCCTATTTCCTTGACAAGTTGGCTCATCTCATCTGAAAGTCTGCCGACTCCTGGTGCAGGTCAATGCCTCAAAATCCAGCTGATTCCAAACTAATAACTGCTACATAACTACACCAACTATGTATCTGTCTCTAGGCGCTGGGTGCTGAGGCTATCTTCGAGAACATTTCGGTGGTGAAGAGTTCTGAGGTAGTGATGATCTCTGTAAAACCCTCGGTGGTGCAGGAGGTCCTTCACGACCTGAGATCTATACCCGACTTGAAGGACAAGCTCTTCATATCCATCGCAATGGGTATCACGCTGGCAGATATCGAAGGAGTATGTACAAAATTATTGCATATATATTTTTTTTACAACTTAATTGTAAGGGAACGTTGTCTGAATGTATGAAAGAGACAACCGAGTATGAAAGAAGCGCATGATAGTGAATATGCAATAAAAACATATGACTGCTGTGTTCCCCGTCTTTACCGAATTACCTTCCTAGTTTGTAAGTAACTTATATCTTAGTACGAATAATAGCCACCAAGGTGCTGATTTTCCCCATATTTCTATACACTTTCTCACGTCAAGACTGTACTTTTTTTTTAAAAATGAACTACTATTATATGATTCTAAAAACCCCTGACTGTCCCTACACTGTCCCACGGCAAAAAACATTTAAAGGTACTTTTGACATGTTGCTCGTCAAACTGAGAACTCGAATCAGGATAATCTCACTATTGGTGATCATCAGATTATCCAGTGTTTGGCAGAAGAAGCAAACGACCTGCAGATCATCAAAAAGCTGGCTGCCTGCCCGCATGGCAGCAGAGAATTCTGGTCGCTTGCGGGCTCAATAGGTCGGAATTTTTGCAAACCCAGTTTGCCACCTCTTACCAGACCTGACGGCTCACTAGCAAACACCGCCACCGAAAAGGCTAACCTATTAGGGAAAATGTTTGCGGAAAACTCGACCCTCGACGACGGAGGTGCTGTTCCGCCGTCGGTTCCTCACTGCGGCTTCTATATGAAAAAGTTGAGGATCCGGCATCGGGATGTACTCCACGTTATACGGGGGCTCGATGTTAACAAAGCTAGTGGACCTGATGGAATACCTGCCCTGGTATTGCAGAGGTGTGCTGCGGAAATAGTTCAGGTTTTGACAAAGCTCTTCAAAATGTCCCTGAAGTGTGGCACTGTGCCCTCTGGTTGGAAAAAAGCGGTCATTCACCCTATTCCCAAGAAAGGTGACCGCTCCAACCCGGCCAACTACCGCCCCATAGCGATCACATCAGTTCTGTCCAAAGTTATGGAACGTGTGATCAACGACAAACTGCTCACATACCTCGAGAAAAACAAAATTATCAACGACCGTCAATACGGATTCTGGTGGAACCACTCGTGCGGTGATCTTCTCGCGTGTGTGACGCATGTTTGGGGGCGGTGCCTGGAACGTCACGGTGAGACCCAAACGGTCGCACTAGACATATCCAAGGCCTTTGACCGGGTCTGGCACCGAGGACTTGTCAACAAATTGCCTTCTTACGGACTTCCCGCATCCCTGTGTACGTGGATTGCTGACTTTTTAAGGGATAGGTCGATTCAGGCGGTTGCTGACGGTTTCACCTCTTCCTTGCACTCCATAAATGCTGGCGTCCCACAGGGATCGGTTCTGTCTCCGACTTTGTTTTTGTTGCACATCAATGACCTTTTGACATGTGCACCGATTCATTGTTACGCGGATGACAGTACAGTTCATGATAGCTTTTTGTTTGACAAGCCCCCAAAGGGCACACAAACTCCAACGGCTCGGAGGGCTTTAAAGCAGAGAATGGACGGTTATCTCGAGAGTATTTCCTCCTGGGGTAAAAATAATCTCGTCGAATTTAATGTTTCAAAGACCCAATCCTGTCTGATTACGTCTAAAAGGGATCCAAATGATAATCTAGTCTCCTTCAACGGAACCAATCTTCCGAACAGGCCTTCCGTTGATATGCTTGGGGTAACTATAAGTGACCAGCTCAGGTACGGGGGCTCCATCGAAGCCAGAGTAAAGTTGGCCTTTTAGAAGCTGGGCGTACTCTACAAGGCCCGCAGATACTTTAATAGTACACAACTGCTGACCCTCTACAAATCGCAAGTGCGCCCTACTGTCGAATTTGGCAGCCATCTCTGGTCCGGAGCCCCTAAATACCTGAAAACCCTTGACTCTGTGCAAAAACGGGCAGTCCGTTTGATAGATTCCCCAATCTTAACAAACGGACTGCAATCTTTAGAGCACAGGCGTCAGGTAGGTATGCTGTCCTTGTTCTATCGGTATTACAATGGAAGATGCTCTGAGGAACTAGCGTCATTGATCCCTTCGGCACCGGTGCGTAGTCGGGATACACGCCAAACGCGCGCCCAACATTTGTACACGGTTGACATTTGTCAGATGAGAACGGGTCGCTTCTACGATTCGTTCTTAAGTTCAACAGCTCGGCTGTGGAACGAACTGCCGGCCTCTGTGTTTCCTCCCTCCTACAACATGGGACTCTTCAAGACCCATGTTCACTCCTTCCTCTCCACAAAAAGACCCTCCACACAGCATCCCCAAAGATGACATAGGCCCTGAGGGAAATTATTTTCTTCAGGGCCTCCTGTGTGGAGTTAATATAAAAAATAAAAAAATGAAGGTCAACAATGCGCTGGAGTGACCAAGTGTCATTGGCGTACGTCGGTGTCCTTAGCTTTCTGGATATTTGGCATAATGCAATACACAATATATATATATACAATACCATGTGGGCGTGTTTCATGATCCAATAGTCTGAGGATTCTCCGCTTAAATTTGAAATGCAGAACTGTGTTTCATCATCATTCAAAAGGAATGGCGATATACAATCTAAAACCAAATATAAAAGAGACAGAGCGCGTGCTAAATGTATTAGAACCAAAAAGTATTAAGTCAGTGGCGACATTGACAGTGGTTTCCATTCAAATCCACGTGGAAAACATTTATAGCTTACTTATTTTTATTTGGAGTAAAAGAATGTAAATGTTGTTTTGCTGTACGATGATATTTTTAGGCAGTTAAAACAAATCACACTGCCACACGTCATAATGGATCACGTGATTCGCGCACTATTTTATAAGTACGATGCTGCTGGAACGAGACGGAGTGAATATCACGGGATGCGCTATGTTGTACGCAACAGCAAAGTGTGAATATTTTTTTTTTTTAATTGAAAAAAAATGTTGAGGAACAACTATTTCTTCTTTAACTTTTTTATGTAATATATCATTGATGAAGAAGATAATACTAATAAATCTAAATGAAACAGAACAAGACACAGAAAAATAAAAAGTTTACGGTCACAACTAGGAATCGAACCCAGGATCTCTTGTCTTGAAACTTGACCATTGGGACTTATTTATTAAACGTCATATTTGTCGATCCTGGGTTCGATTCCTTACTATTTGCGACCATTATCTTTTTCTCTGTCTTGTTCTGTTTCAAGTTTCATTTAAATTTATTAGTAGCTCAGGAATTGCTGGTTAAAATCTGTCGGGTACATGCTGTTACACCCTGTATAATGTACATATACCTACTTTGATCAGTAATTTGATTTATTTATCGTTTCCAAATTCAATGCAAAAATCAAAACATTTTTTTTAATAATTCCAGTGGTTACCGCCCGCTTGCCGAGTAGTACGGGTGATGCCCAACACGCCGGTACTGGTGCGCGAGGGTGCCGCAGTCCTGGTGGCAGGCAGCTCTGCCGGTGAAGCCGATGTGAAGCTCACGCAGCAGCTGTTCGAGTCCGTGGGCTCGTGTGCTGTGGGCTACGAAGGACAGCTGGACGCGGTCACTGCACTGAGTGGCTCTGGACCGGCTTATGTGAGTTTCTTTAGCATTCTTCTTATGGAGTCGTAACCACACTGCTGAAGATTGTGACCCTGATGAACCAGGCTTCTCCACTGCTCACAATCCTGTGTTGCATGGAGAGCTTTGGATACAAGTTATACTTGAACGGGAACCATTAATGGAGATGGAAAGCACACAGGTACACCGGCCAATGTAGCTGTTGAGTATGGACACACCAATAGCTGTGAAATGTGATGTAGGTGAATTCATAATATGTATACATATCATTATTAGAGATGCAACGGATAGTGAATTGGCCGAATGCTGGATATACGCCGTATGCCTTGATCAGATAGCCGGATTTCCGGCCAGTACTAAGCATGAATTGCGCATGAACAAATGATATATTCAAGTCCAAACTCATTAGAGAGCGCACGCAAGCAATTGACAAAAATATTTTTGATTTTGCCTACCTCTTTTATTCACTTTTCAACTATCTGGATTCAACCGATATCACTGTAATGAAGTGGCTGGATAGAAACCGGATAACAGATAATAATTATTATGATGCCATGTCACCCCGCAGTAGGAAGAAGGTTCAGATACCTCGGAGAGTTAATTAGCGTGTTTTGGAACCAGGACACATGGCTAAATACCCAATGACAACCCTACTGAATTAATTAAAGGGACTAGGTTACTCTCAAGGGAATACAGGAGCCAAGGCTGTGAGTTGAGTTTATTTGGATTTGGTTCCAGGTGTACTTGATGATCGAGGCGCTAGCTGACGGGGGGGTGAAGATGGGTCTCCCCAGGGCGCTGGCTCAGGAACTGGCCACTCAGACCATAGTGGGTGCCGGGCGCATGGTCCAGCAGACTGGCATACACCCCGCTCAGCTCCGGGACAACGTCACCAGTCCTGCTGGATCCACGGCCGCAGGGCTGCATCATCTGGAGAAGAACGGTAATTTCTTCTTTCTTCTGTCATCCTTTTATCTCATTTCTTCTGTAATCTTTATTCGGTATTTTGTCTTCTCTTCACCGCCTTCGGTCTTCTGTCTTCCTTATTTTTTCTTATTCCTTCATTCTTCTCCAAAAGATCTACCTTGGGACTCAGACAGTGGTTGATGGTCCAGATTACACCCATCAGCGCCTCGCAGCACACTGCCCCAAACATAGAATAGGGAAGAACTCAAAAAGGTTTCATGAACTGCATTTCACCATCATTATAAGAGAGACAGAGCGCGTGCTAAATGGGACAGAACCAAAAGATACTAAGTCAGTGGCGACAATTTATTTATTTATTTATTTATTAAACGCCATAAAAGGCTTTTACAGTAATGTGAAACATGGGATTATAAGTACACAGTTCAGGGCTGTCAGAGACTTGACAATTAGAAATAGCATTTTTCATTAAAATAATACATTCACAAGCAGTTTTTATTGATGCTATACATATACATTTCACATATATGTATATATGTGGAATGTATATGTATAGAACACCATATATATGTTACACATAAAGAAGAACACAACAGTCAGTATGATGCAGTACAAACAGACATTTAACATTTCACAAACATATCAATTACATTCATAACCAAGTATTTTTGCCTTGATGCAAGACGGTGAGGTTTTGAAAATATCAAAAAGGTCTGTATACGTGTTGGCAGTGCGGTGAAAACGCGCCAACGGTGAATGATACAAATAGTTAGTGCTATGATTGTCACTGTGGAAAAGATGGTGGAGTCGAGTTGATTTAACAGGGACACGAAAATTTATAACACTTAACATTTGAGGGCAGTCTATGAGATTGTTCAGTAATTTAAAAAGTATAAGAATGTCATTAATAGTTCGCCGGGTAGAAAGAAGTGGTAGATTTAGACCAGACATTAATGTATTATAGCAGATATCAATTACAGGCTGTCTCAATTTGAATTGAACGTATCGAAGAAATTTTCTTTGTACTTTCTCCAAGCGGTGTAAGTTACAGGTATAAATCGGAGACCATACAGGAGATGCATATTCTAGGTGCGATCTCACAAGAGAGCAGTAGAGTAATTTAATTGACTCAATGTTTTGAAAAGTCCTTGTGTTACGCATTACAAAACCTAGAATTTGCATGGCCTTATTGGAAATTGTTTCACAGTGACGATCAAAGGTAAGTTTTCTGTCAAAAATAACACCAAGGTCTTTGATAAATGGTACTAATGCAATTTCATTATTGTTAATTGAATACGATATGGTTATTGGAGTCCGTGAACGGTAAAAACACATGTGGAAACACTTTTTTACGTTTAGGAATAATTTGTTTATTTCACACCAGCTAGCAAGTCTATCTATATTATGCTGAAGGATAAGTGCATCATTTAAACATTTTATAATCTTAAAAAGCTTTAGGTCATCTGCAAATAGAATGAATTTGACATTTTCGAAACATAAAGATAAATCATTTATAAACAATACGAAGAGAAGTGGGCCCAGATGAGAGCCTTGAGGAACTCCAGATGTTACTTTAAATTTATATGAGACTTTATTATTTAATTTTACCATCAGTTCGCGGTTACAGAGGTAACTATTCAACCATTTTAGGAATGATCCATGTATACCAAGGGCTTGCAGTTTCGCGAGAAGGATATTAATATTTAACTTATCAAAGGCTTTTGAAAAGTCAGTATATATTGAATCTACTTGTGCACGAGACGTGAAAGCTTCACAGATATAGTGTTCATACAATAGAAGATTGGTTGTGGTAGACCGACCGGTCACAAAACCATGCTGTTCTGGAGTAATAATATGCCTAAACTTAACAGCAATTTTATCTAAGACAATACTTTCAAACATTTTCGGGGTGGTAGACAGTATGCAAATTGGTCTATAATTTAAAACACAATTTTTATCACCTGATTTAAATACAGGTGTCAAGTGATTAAGTTTCCAAGGATCAGGATATATTCCAGTTTGAAGTGACAGATTGAATATGTGTTGAAGTGGAGCTGCTATAAACTGAGCGCATTCCTTTATGAATACCGGTGGAATTTTGTCAGAACCTGACCCCTTCTTACAATCTAGAGATCTGATCTTTGTATTAACATCATCCAGAGAAATGTGGCATGTTGATATGTCAGTTACATTGGTGTATTTAAATTCAGGTATAGTTACATTATCATTTTTCTGTTCATAAACACTTGAGAAATGATCAGCAAAGAGGTCAACTATTTCTTGATTTTTTCTTGATGACAATGACAGTGATTTCCATTCAAATCTATATGAAAGGCATTTCTAGTGTTCTTTCTTATTCTGCGGCCTATATATATCTATAGATATACATTGCACCCCTTTCTTCGTTCATTTGCTCTACATGCCCAAACCACCTGAGCGTCTCTTTGCTGTCCCTTTTCCGCTAACCACACTTCTTCAAACGAGACAAAGGACATTGTGCATACAGGGAAATGAATATATATTTTTAAATCATTACGTTAATGGAAAACATATCTTGATAGATAAGTGCAAGTACAGGGTTTTCCAATAAGAGTGTTTTTTTTTTTTATATTCAATCGTAAAAGATCAATGGTTTCGTTGCTTGTGTGGCACGTAGCGCCGTTTTGTTGAAATTAAACGTTGTCCAGATCAATACCATCCAATTACGGCCATAAAAAACCATTAATCATCTCTCGATAGCGCAATTCATTCACCGTAACTGTTGCTCTAGCCTCATTTTCGAAAAAGTAAGGTCCAATGACACCGCCGGACCATAAACCGCACCAAACAGTCACACGTTGAGGATAGAGGGGCTTTTCAACATAACTAATAACTCTTGGATTTTCCGAGCCCCAGATGCGACAATTTTGCTTGTTGAGAAGCCACCGAGGTGGAAATGGGCCTCATCACTCAAGATGATTTGCATTTGATTCACTCAAGTGAATTTTAATAATTTCAATGCGTTGTTGAAGCGTGTATCGTTCCATTTTTATTAATGGCGTAGTTTCTACTTGTCAAATGTCAAAAAATGACAGCTTCAAAAGTAACATCTACCGAAATAGCGGGCTATTCAAAATAACACCTCTTATTGGAAAACCCTGTATTACAGCAACAGGAATTGTCTTTATCCTATATTTACTAGTAGTATAAGCAGTCCAATTAATAAATGATATGAAAATTAAAACAAACTGGCCAAAATAAATCTACTAAGATTATTTCACTTTCGACATATTGCACCCAATCGTAATGGAACTGATAGTAATAGGACACGCTGTAAGCTTCCATATTATTTTACAAGCATCGTATACACTTACTGTCCCTCTTCCGCTAGAGACAATGTGTAGGCGAAAACAAGACAAAGGGCTGTTCCTCATCGGTGGCAGTGTATACTGATATACAAATATATTCAATGTTAAGCTTTTTTATTTGTAGCCAACTCTCGCTGGTCAAATTTTACTTTCATATTATCTTGACTAATTAATAAATAATACTGTTACAGCATTCCGAGGCACAGTAGTTGGAGCGATAGAGGCTGCGGTAGGAAGATGCAAAGAAGTCGCTGCCGGGAAGAAATAATTACTCACACAATGTTTGTGCCAATACTCTACAAACAATAACCATTCCAACTGTGTAAATAAAATTCATTTTAACAAAATATGGCATAATCCTTAGTGCATTCTTATTTAAAATAGTTTTTATCTACCTCGACTTTACCTCCGCATTACAGTTCCAATACTTCTAGTTCTTTGAACAGTTCAAATCTTATAAAATCAGTTCGCGTTAAAAACATATGTTTCTAATTTTCTCTTTTTAACCTTTCCCTTACTGTGCTAAAAAAATCCACGCGTTCCGGTGCTGTGTAGTCAATACACATCTCAAAATAAGCGATTTAATATTGGAAAAATATAATTATTCATATCTAACCGCTTATGTTTATTATATTTTATATCAAAAGTGATAAGAATTGTAATTTAATTGCTGAAAACATGAAAAAACCATCGACAGATGCTAAAAAAACGTGCGAGCGGTCCACATTTAACGACGGTCCTCGACCTACTGGCTGGCACACACACATAGGTCGTAGGTATCGATGGTCTAAATCAAAATACAACTGCGGACGTGTGGATTTCTCTTTTTCCCGCATAGCAAACTAAATCGGGACATCAATAGCGTGTCATTTCCTCGCACACTCTTCGCGTAATAGTGTCACAAGGTTGATTGTATTGGTGTATTTGTTCCCGATTTTTAACAAAAATCTCTGATTTTTAATTGAATTTGAAAACTATGTAAAATATTATTTTTTAATTCAGTGCATAAATGTATAACGGAAGAATACCTAAAATCTAAGCCCAGAAATTATTGTATTTATAGAGTTATTAAATTTATTAGAAGCAATGTGTAGTAAATACACACCACAGATAAGGAAAGGTTAATAAAATATTGATTTGTATGTAGGTACTTAAATACCTAACTAATTAATTATAAACCATATATTTGATGTAACGTTTCTTTATTTCAAATAAGGAATTATACAATTTATCCAAAGAAACGTCACTACAATGACAGTTCTTTTTTCAAACTTTCTTCAGGCAGGCAGGTACCATAATATTGAAAAAATGTGAATAAGAAATTCATTTGAAAGAACGAATCCTTAATGAAGCACTGTAACGGCAACCATCTTTAACCAGTGGAATGCCGATGGGTGTCCGGAAAACATGCAAGCCTTCTAATATTGTCCTTACTAGAATAATTTGAGATGCAATTTTGACCTAAATGCTTCAAAAAATGTATGAAAAACCAAATCAGCATCATTTTGGCTAATAAAACTTTAGGTTCCACTAATATTTTTCTGTTTTATGCTCCGGCCTTCAACATTCAACAGGTCAAACGTAAGTGGAATGTATAAACAAATTTACAGCCAGACGAAAAGCAAAACGGTTGAGTTAAAATAGGACTTTGCCAGGCTCAGTCAAAAAATCATTATGATATCCATCATTCAATCCAAGATCTGCGGCTCTGCCACCATTTTTATCAATCTCATACATATTATAAAAATGACAGAATGTAATTAGGTGGCAATAGCTTAATTGATAGAGACGCCAGTCCCGACAAGAATAGAGGATCTTGGTTCTAGTTCTATTTGCGACCATTACCTTTTTATTTTTAGTGTCTTTATCGCTTTCATAATATTTATCTTCTACATTAGTTTCATCCACACGACAGCTGCGTATCGCACCGAGCCGCTCCCAACTAATTAACTAACAAACCATCACGCCGTTTCTCCGCAGGGCTAGACTGAGAGGACGGACTGCCAAACAACTCGGTCTTGGCACACACTCCTTGCCTCATTCACATTCATACATACACTTATTATTCTGACTCTTGACATGGCCCGACTCGAGTATCTGATTCACTTGATCGTGCCATGTCTTCCTCGGGCGTCCCCGACTCCTGCTACCATTCACATCTTACTCATTACACTTACATCAGCATTGCACTCTTTTCAGATCTCCACATTTCTCACACGATCATACATGGTTTTACCACACATACGCCTCAGGGATCTCATTTCTACAGCATTCAGTCTACTTTCATCCTTTCTCTAACAGTTTCATGCCTCGCTTCCATACATCAGGGTAGGTACCAGCACTCCATTTTGGGCTGCTAACTTCGCTTCTTTGAACATTTTTTGTTGGCGCCAACTGCGTTCAGTCCTCCATCAATGGAGTTACCTGCATTTACCCTTCTTTCAATGTCTCTGTCAGCTTCCCATCTCTCGTAAACACACTTCCTAAATACACAAACTCATCCACCTGCTCCAAGTATTCCTCATTCACAACTATATTGCACACTGTTTTCGTACTCTCTCTTTCAAACACCATTACTTTAGACTTACTTACATTCATCATTAACTCATTCTTCATACATACTTCGATCTTCCATCCTGTTAGCAATCAGCACCGCATCATCAGCATACAACGAGCAACATACTTTCAGATTACCCAACTAGCAAGTAAGTTAATAAATACAACATTGATTCATGTACACTATTAACCCTAGACTCTGTGCAGAAAAGGGCAGACCTTTTAATCGATTCACCCATCTTAACAAACAAATTTAAATCTTCAGATCACAGGAGTCAGGTGACAATGCTATCCTTGTTCTACCGGTATTTCAATGGAAGATGCCTAGAGGAACTAGCGTCATCGATCCCTTCGGCACCTTCGGCAAGAGTCGGGAAACGCGCCAAACGAGGCCCAAAATTGTACACGGGTCGTTTTTATGACGCGTTCTTGGCAAATTATTTACTGGCCTGTGTGTTTCCTCCGTCCTCTCTCAAGACGTCTCTTCAAGCCCCATGTTCACTCCTTCCTCTCCTCAAAAAGATCCTATGCACAGCATCCCTAAAGATGATGAAGGCCATGAGAGAAATTATATATGAAAAATTAAAGTCACAATCAATTGATTTAATTTTTTTTTGCCATTTTGACTGTCTAATTATTAATTTATGAAAAACGAAAAATTTTACTAGGTCGTGGGTACATAGCAGGTCAATCAATAATTTTAATTTTTTTGCAATAGCTTTGATCTTTGTACGGATATTGTTTGTTGTTGTGAACACCGCACAAGAGTCCCAACTTCTCTCTACTGTCGGGAGCCAGTGGGACTATATCAATTACAATTGGGGTATATTGTGAGGCTGAAGGGAATGGGAAAGGGAAGAGTAGGGAAGAGTAGGTAAGAGTAGGTAAGAGTATTTGCCACTCTGGATTGAAGATTGCGTAATACTTTTACAAGAATTCAGTCACCAGTGTGGAGGGCGGTATGCGTCTCGTTAATTTTAAAATTAATGATAAAAACATATTTGCATAATTATTTTGTATATTTTTGTTGATTCGTGTATATATAATAAGAGTTTTTTCTATTTACAACAAATAACATCGTAATGCAAAATTATAATCCTTTCAAAATCATCTGCTTTAAAATATTATCAACAATTAATTGAAGTGTTTACCACAGATAATAGATTCAAACGGAAACGTGCCGACTGTCGACGAGCTACAACCAAACTGCAGTAACCAATTGAGTTACGCAAGAAGTTATGCGTTTGGTGTTAGGTAGAAACAAAGGCGGGGCGCTGCTGTGCGTAGGCGTGATTTGCAGTAGTATGGGTTAACAACGTTTCATGCTAACAATGGTTCATGGCCAATTCCTTTGTTTCTATGATCTATGGTTTTTATACTATTCCACAACAGACGCGAGACACCTTAATATAAGAAAATAATATATATACACGGCGTTTGGAAACGCGTAGTACAAACGGCAAACTACTGAATATGAATCAAATTTAGAGTCAATATTAGGTTATAATAACTTTTTTGACATGAGCTTTAGTTTTCATGTAAATCGAGTACAAAGTTGGAATTTTTTAGGTTCAAATATGAAAAACATCGGTCATTTGGAGGTTAAATCAGCTGTTTAATATATTTAAAAATGTGTTGAAGCGCAGACCCAGTTCCAAAAGTTTTTTTAAGCCAATATGTTGTTGAAAAAATGTAAAAAATTTTTTAAAATAATTGAAATGCTCAAATTCATCATAATGCTCAGATCCACCGGTTTCCCGCTTGTACCATGAGTTTCCGGACACCGTGTATAAAATATTCAAACTAATGTACATAAACATGTTATTTTCACTTCAGTTATGAGTACCAGAGAGCAGTGGCGGCTCGTGACTTTTGGGTTACTAGAGTGCTAATATTACAAAAAATGGCTTACTTGATGTTGCTGTAGCTGAAAATGATTTTATTTTTTTTTTTTTTAAATTGTTTTTTTGTATGAAGATTTTCAGGAATTCCGTGCGGCGCACGGCTATACTGAAATTTCCTGAAAATCTTCATACAAAAAATCGATTTTCGAAAAAAATAAAAAAATCGTTTTCAGTTATAACAACGTCAGAAATGCCATTTTTTTATAATATTAGCACTCTAGTACACCCAAAAGTCACGAGCCGCCACTGCCAGAGAGATAAAGCAATACAAGTGTTGTGGGCGTTTCAGTGTGCCAAAATTAAGCTCAATTACTCTTACTTTAAGAGAAATTTAACTTTTTCAAATACCGAAATTTTTTCTCGGGCAGATAAACAATAATTTCACTGGCCCGTCCAAACCTACGAGTCGATAGGTAAAATTAAATCACATTTTTAGTGATTATCAGTTCACTGGTTGTGAGAGAACGGCATAAAAACATAATACACAGGTGTAAAATTTATCGTCTGATTCACATTTGATGACCATCAATTTTTCGAACGGAGCCATTTTAAATTTTCGAAATTCAAAGGAATGATCAAATCGTGATCAGTTGTGACGAGATGTTGAAACGAGCCAACCTTAATTCTTTAAACTGAAACAAAATGAATTATCGTAATTTTTATTAGATTTACAAATTATAAATAAATAAACATTTGTCAAATAAACGCGGAAAAACTTTGCAGGCGGAGCAAAAGAACAAATTAAAATGATAGATTATTTTTAACAATATAGCTAGTGACTGCCCCCACTGGCTGCAAAGTTGAACGTGACGATCTGCCCCTAGTGAAAAAAAAAGTTAACTTCAAGAATCGGAAAAAAATTGTGCAGTAGAATTTAAATTTGCTTTATTTTCGTCTTAAAATAAAAATTCACCAAAATTGATTTCAGCGATAAAAAACAATTTAAATAAATGCAAAATTTAATAAGAAAAAAAATTACACAAAAACTAAGATGAATCGCCGAGTGTTAAAATTTTTTTTTTTTTTAATAGTTCTATTTTCAAAATTTTAAATTTAAAAAACAGAAATTTATTTTGCATTTTTTTTATTTATTCGAATGCATATTGGCAAATAAGAAATACTAACTATTTTAAAAGAAAAAAAAACCAATAAAGTAGTTTAGTATTTGATATCACTCGTAGACACAAATATACTCCTAACTAACTATGCCTCTAATATATAATTATTTTATATTAATAATAATTAATATTTTATTAAAAACTAGAGTTACATATTATTAAATAATGCAAGTTATCCCAAAAAAATATATCTCACTTCTGATTTTTAGCATGGCATTTTTTCAAAAGAAGAAAAATTTGAAACAAACAAAATGCGTAAGGGATACTTTAAACATATGCAGCAGATAAATAATGACAGGCTTGCAATATAACTTTAAATTTCAATTTTTCAAATTTTTGTTTAAATAACAGAAAAATGTCTTTAACCACTGGAGCGTTTTTGTATGGATACAAAGCAACTATGTGCAAGCACAAAAGTACATTGGTTATTTTTAGTGGATATATTTCTTGGGCCACACTCTAATAATGTACAATCTAATTTTACACAAGAAAGCAGTCAGAAAAAAATGTTTCCGTTTTAAAAATTGACTTTAAGACATCATTTTTTTTATTACAATTTTTTTTTGGACAGTTCACATTAATTCGACAAAAAAAATTGTAGCAATTTAAAAAAAAAAAAACCATCTCGTCAATGTAAATTTTGCGCAATTTATTTGAAACACTCAGTATTTTATTTTATTTATTTTGGGTGTTGACAACACCCTGACCCGTTTGTTCCGTTTACTTATTAGTCTGCCGTTTTAATGCTATACTAGCTCTCTCCGTCTCCAAAAATCATTCTGTGATTTTTTCTCAAATGTTTCTTAGTAAAAAAAAAGGAAGAAAGACAAACATTCCCTGGTTATGGCCAATATTTGAATTCCTCGTACTACATCATAGCGACCAAATGTTGCTTGTGCAATGATGGAGAACTTAGCTGGCTTTGGACCACTCGGCCACTAAATGGTGTAGTTCAATAATTTTCAAATACAATTTATGAGTCATCCACTTAAAAACTCTCAGTATCGCAGCTGATACGAGACTAACAGTAAAAAAAAAAAAGAAATATTCTGTAAATGGCTTTATGAATGTTTGGTGACCAGATACAGATAGTAAACTCATACACCGTAGCATATAAATTAAAAAAAGTATTGCCGTTATAGAATATCTCGTCAACAAAAAATTTCACGTTTCAAATATATTGCACATAATTTTGTAAACGGTAAAACATCTGCAATAAAAACTCACATTCCAAGTGTTTTCTTTATTAACTCTTGCGGATGCTATGTAGATCAAGATACCATGTAAATATTTTTTGACAATTCAAAGCAGGTAAGGAAACTACTCATCATGGATAGAAAACCACTGACGGAGCTGGTAGGACTCTGGTCCATCTTCATCTTCATCTTCATCTCTGGATGACACATAAGCACTCCCTACTCTACCCATAAAAATGTTGAAAATTATAATATTATTGCAACAAATCAATTTACACTTTCAAAAATATGCACGGAGTGGTATCGCAGCACCAGGCGCTTCCTACCGAACGCCTTACTATAATGTGTCAAAAGCAGGAACTAAGCAAAATGACGCACAAGTCACATTTATGTTAATCAAAGTACTTGGGTGCATAATGCGCATTCAATGAAGATTCACATTAATGAGCATTCGTTTGTGTTAGTGTCGAAAAGGCAGTGCCTTTTGCTACAAATGTCACGTTTATGTTTGTTTTTAATATCAATTAATTTTTCCCACTGGCTACCCTGTTGAAAAACTCTGTGCACACAACCGAGTAGGACTATAATGTATTAACGTGACACTGTCACCTCACACACGTCACATTCGGCGTTGAAGGTTGAAGGACCACCATCCATTCATTTAAGGTAATGTCCCGCCTTGACGTGACGCAGGCTCAGATACCTTAAGAGTTGAATACCTTGTTGTGTAACCAGGATACACCGCCAAACACCCAAAGACAATCTTGGTGAACTTTATAAAAAGGACGAGGCTACTGTACTCATAATGGGCATTTTAATGCTTTTCGTTATCAGTTTGGGGATGGAAAAAGGACGTCATGTTCAATTTTGGTACCGTTTAACTCCTCTGGTGAAAAATATGATCTAAACAGTGTTAGAAAGAGATAACACCACGCTTTATATTCAAATCTAGAAGTTAACGACAGAAGAATTAAAATGCACAACTCTATAAAACCAAAGGTTCAGACCGCAATTTGAAAAAAAAATTATTTAAGTTTGTACGTTTTTTTTTTATATGAAGACAAAAAAAAGTGCAGTTACGATAGCGTTTGTAATACATTTGTCTGTAATAAAATATGTGTGTGCGTGTTTTTTTGATTATCAGTAATTTTAGTTAACGTAAGGTGAGCAATTTTTAAAACTTTTTTACGTTAGCATTAAAAAAAATTATATTTATTTCTAAAAGTAAATTTTAAAAGCGTCACCTTTCAAAAACAGTTTTTAGTTTTCGGATACGTTCAGAAACTTTACATTTATTTTCATTTTATGCCAGAGGCCTGAGGAGTTAAGATGGCTGACATTATTTAACATCTGCCATGGTTTTACACTATGGGAAAATTACGTTTTATATTTAAAAAACTTAACTACACATCCCAAATCGGGTAAACAAATTTTCCAGAGCGTTTCCAAAATTTAATATATTGTTATACTATCAAGTTAGACACTTTTGAAATGTGTTATAATTTAGCCGCCTCATTCAATTTTAGGGTAGTTACACCAGGCAATTAGTTTAAGAATGATCATTGAGATTGTGCGCAGAAAAGTCCCACGATGGACAGCGCTTCAAACCTTTTCTGCAAATAGTCTAGTTATTTCAATGTGCGGTGGTCAGTGTACGACCAGTGTACAGAATCTCGAACCCTCCTGCCGAAAATATGGTTATGTAGTTTGCCTCAAGCGCTTCGAAATGATACCCAGATTTGGTGTTAGGGCAAGTCTACTCTATGGTTCGATAAGAAATGGAATTACATGATAAACATAGCCTTTCCACTCGAATCAAGACAATCTCTTACATAATTAGTATCATAAACACTTTTCTAGCCAACCTTAAAACTACAATAATATAATATTTCATTCAGTACAATCTAAACAACACAAAAGTGCTAAATCTGATTTTCTGTATTTTTTAAATATATATCCAATGATTATATTTTAATATAATTTTTTTTCTTTTTTTTTTATACAATATATATATAATATTCTTTTCATACGTTATTGATTTTGATAAAACAAAAAAATTATATTTATTTATTTATATAATGTAAGAGGAGTTAGTTATTAATAATATTCATCGATATTTAAAGTTAATTCGACACTTAAAAAATCTTTGCTGGATATTTTTGTATGCGTTGACATTTGTTACTATATTTAATTTATTATTGTTATTATGCCGCTGCGTTACCAAACCCCCTGTAATTTCACATATTTCGATACTTTGTATCTTTTTTAGCAGTATGGCGACATCGGAAACAGTATTCAATATGGCAACACTGGCTAGAATACATTACATTCGCAGAAAGTCCCATTTTATTCATTTGTACAGTCAAAAAAAAAATAATGATTTGGTTTCATAAAAAATTGCAATACTGACAATTTTTGGTACAAAATTTTAAATTTTACTTTTTATACATTTACAAATTGTGTCCAATTTTCCAACCAAAAATTTTCATGCAATTTTGTTGTTGAAACCTAAAAACGTGAAATACAATGAAGACTGTGTTATGTATAGCATTTTTCATTAACTGAAAAATCCTTGTGTAAGGGTTTACTGTAATATATAATTTGAAACATTTTGACAAATTTGAAATCAGAACATAGAACGGAGACATTTGAAATTAGAATCATTTCAACTCTTACTTTAAATATGTTAATCATTAGTTATTTGCATAGTAAGTACTTATTTAGGTACTTTCCTTGTATCTAAAGCCAGTTATATTACTCTAACTAGCTCAAAAATAAGCATAAAGAGCCATACTATTGAATGTGTTTTAAATTTTATACAACTGGGAAACAACCATTATAAGAGAAAGATTATTCCTTATTTGGCAAAAGAATTATGTTTCATCATTTGAAAAAAGAATGGATTATTCCTTATTTGACAAAAGAATTATGTTTCATCATTTGAAAAAAGAATGGATTATTCCTTATTTAACAAAAGAATTATGTTTCATCATTTGAAAAAAGAATGGATTATTCCTTAATTGATAAAAGAATTATGTTTCGCCATTTGAAGTAAAACGGAAGTGTTATTACTTAAGAGAATAATTCCATATTCGGCAAATAAACAATGTTTCATTTGACAAGAGAATATTTTTCATAATTTGACATAAAAACCAATTTTCATTAATACACATAGGGTAAATGGTTGTTTATCAGTTGTGCAAAATTTAAAACATATTTATTAGTACGGGGGAATATATTATAGAATATTATAGAATTTTTTATTTCATTTAAAAGAAAGACAAACATTCCCAGGTCACGAATAACCTGATAATTTTGAATCTCCCACTACCACCACAGTAATCGGAAAATGTTGCTTGTATCGTGATGGAGGACTTAGCCAGCCGAGGAATTGAACGCACAACTCCTGGGTGGGACCCAAACGCGATGCCAACTCAGCCACTGAACTGTGCTGTGGGTGTATATGATGTGCCCTAAGTAAGTTCAATTTTTCCTTACTTTTAGTGTAATGATAATATAGGTTAGGTTAGGTTAGATTTGATTAGGTTAGGTACATATCCGAATTTAAAATATACAGGGTGTCCAGGGGTCAAGTGCACAAACTTCGGGAGTTAATTCTACATAATAGTAGTACAAGTAAAAAAGATAAATAACTTTTTTGAAATTTCAACATTTCAAGGCAGTTTTCAGTTACAAAAGTTGAATTTTTTTGTATGGAGAAAATAATATTCTTCCCTGGAAAAATTTTTGTATGGAAAAAAAAAAACAACAGAATTTCGAAAAAAGTTATTTTTCTTTATTCACTTCTACAATCATGTAGAATCACCTTCCGAAGATTGTGCACTTAACCCCCTTAGATTGGTTTATAATATGACTAAAATATATTCCTCAAAGCAGATTTATTTGTTTTCGCGTTAATTTGATTTTCGTGCCGTCAGAGACAAGCGGCATTAAATAACAGGAAAGCACCCTTATTTATAATTTAAATAATTAATCCATAGACATTAAAGCATTGGAGACGAAACGCACACAGGTCTACTAGCTATCACATATACATATCATATCATTAACAGACCAGCGTGGCTAGACCATCATTTCTTATAACAAAACTGATGACGATAACTCAAAAAATGGCGGTGGTGTTGCTAATATAAAAATATCGGCTTATTATTTGAAAAAATAAACTATCGCTATGTAGTCTTCCATTTGACAAAAGAATAAATTTTCTCATTTGAACAAAATAATTACTATTCCTCTTTTGACAAAAGAATGATTTTTCCGCATTTGAAAAGAGTGATACATAATTCCTTATTCGACAATAGAAAGATGTTTCATCATTTGAAAAAAGAATTGATTATTCCTTATTTGACAAAAGAATGATGTTTCACTATTTGAAATAGAATGAGGTTTCTTCATTTGAAGTAAAATGTAGTTTCATTATTTGAAAAGAGAATAATTCCATATTCATAATTTGACAAGAGAATATTTTTCATAATTTGAAAAAAGTATGATGGACAAATCTGTATTTGGCAAAATAATGATGCTCCATTATTTGAATAGGGAATGATTATTCCTTATTTGACAAAAGAATGACGTTTCATTATTTGAATAAAGAACAATTATTCCTTTAGGAAAAAAGATAAAGTTTTATTATTTGAATGGAGAACGATTATTCCTTTTGGCAAAAAGATGATGTTTCATTATTTGAATAGAGAACGATTATTCCGTATTTGGCAAAAGAATGATGTTTTACCATTTGAAAATGGAGTATAATTCTAAATAGCATTTCCTATTGATCGACTGAGAAAAATGAATTCTACGCATTATGTATTACCTACATAGTAATTTTTTTTATTTTCCAAACAGCCATTTTTCAAATTTGAATTTTTGTTCTGGAACAACACATTTGAATGATCCATAATGATAAGCCTAAATTTAAATTCGTGCTGAGACATGCTGTACCTAAAAAATAGTATATTATTATTATTAAAATTCGAAACGCTACACATTATTATTATTATTACATCTTGTTATTATTATTAAAAAAATATAATAGTGACTCAACATTCAAAGGTCCGAATTGGAAACGCAATCCGCTTGTTTTAAATCTAAACTATTTGAATTTGGAATTTTTCATATTTGAAAATACAATACTGAAATTGGAGTGCAAGATATAAAAAAAATTATTTGCAATTACATACTTTCAAGGGTTTTAACGCATGATACTGGAATTATGTATACATAGTATTTTTCGTTGGATTTTTTAGAATTTTGATAAAACTTTGGAGAAATTATGTATTGCAAAAATTCTGATGGCACAAGAGTAGTGTAACGATAGACTTGTCAAAATACAAAAATACTGCTTTTAATGGCACCGAGACATTATTTTTTATCAATATAATAGGAAATTGAAAGTTAAAAGCATCAGGCTAACTTTGTTACAGATGCTGCTTTAGAAAATTCAGAACTGCTGAGATTCTGATTCGGAATCGCAAAACATATTTCAACTCGGTGTCTCTTCGACCGACATTTTATCACAAATGGCAAACAACCAAATTATTACGAGGAAAATCCTCAAATAAAATTCCCAAATACAAACTCTTCCAAATTCAAACAGTGTCAAATTATAAATAATCCTTTTATCAAACAATTGACAAGCATCTGTGGTTCCAGATTCAAATTGCTTCTTTTCAAAAAAAAATCGGCTTAAGCATAATTTTCCTTTTGGAAAATGTTTAAAATCTCGACTCGACGTTCCGATTTCAAAAACTGACACAAACTTAAAATGATTATTATTCAAAAGGGACAATTTCCCGATGTTAAAGATTTCAATTCTCAAAGAAAGCAGTAGTTCATCAAATAAAACAATAAAAAATAGCTGAGCATAGAGAAGCTTTCCGCCATTTCTAATTCCGATTTCAAAAGTGATCACATTATCAAACAGAAATTTCCATAATTTACCATCATTCTTTGTTCCGATTTCAAAAATGGTCACAATATCAAGCAGAATGTTCCGTAATTTACCATCATTCTTTGTTCTGATTTCAAATGATGTCACATCATCGAACAGAACATTTGTTTGGAATATTGAAAATAATTTTCCAACTGTTCCGAATTTAAAAATTGAAACAGGAACAAATAATCCAACGGTTTTGGGGATTGGTACTCCGACTTGCATTTTGATATTCCTTTTGCTTCGTTATAACTCCATGTCCCTCGCTTCGTCCTCGCTATAGTCGCTCATGGAGGATTCACTGTCGCTGCCTCCGCCCGCGTTATTGTGGTCGCCAGAGCCGAGCGTCGGAGCGGCGGCAGCGGAGTTGTTTGAGCCGTTGGCCGTGGAGGAGGTGGATGAGGAGCGCTCGTTGAGGGCTTCTTCGGTGGCAAACTTACGCACGTAATCTGGAATAGATTAAATGGATTTTAGCTTGAATTAATAGTATACAACTGCTAACCCAGTGCAAATCGCAAATGCACCCCACTGAGCCCCAAAATACTTGAGAACAAAAACCCCTGCAAATGAATTGAAACCTTTAAAGCATAGATGTCTGGTGTAGAGATGAGTCGTTCATGAATGAGCTACACGATTACGACTCCCGGTAAACGGGGCCTTCAACACAGAATGATTTGCGCAATTAATTTATGTACAGAACAGATAAATTAATTCGGAAGTATGCATTATGCTTGTGAGTTTGTGGGTCTCACCTGAAACTTTCTTCCTGTACTCGTCAGGTTTGTGTAGGTACATGGCAGCCGCGTCCCCGTTCAGGGGGTCGATGGGGTTGGGGTAGGTCAGCAGCTGCGGCAGGAACGACTCAAAGATGTTCGACAGATCTGCAACCAATGAGAATCAATCAACTTCATTATTCAGTTCTAGCGGACCCGGAAATCCTTCGCTATTGCGAATATCTTCCTCGAGCGTCTCCTACTTTTTCCACCATTTACTACCACAATGTTTTTTTTTTTTAAACTACATATCGACTGTAATTCATCTCCGTATCTGATTCTAGTGCAGAGATATTGCGTTATTCTAAAAGTATATTATTATACAGGGTGTATCGGCACGTACCCGACAAACTTTAACCAGCTATTCCTTAGCACATTTGGAGTAAAAAATGTTATGGGCACTTTGCTGTCCGGTAACATTTTTTTTTAATAAAAAATTTACTATTCATATTTTCACCACACGTCACCAATGTTTTATCCTTTGTCAAAGTTTGAAAACCCATCTGGCAATATCTTGTTCGAGTTTCGTTGAATAATGTACGTACGTACCTACGTTGGCGCGCTTTTACAATCACAACGAAATGGCACAGCACCATTCGTCTCATTTTTAACTATTATTATTTAGTGTGTACGAAAGAGCGAGGACACTTTTTGACGCACTTGCTAATAACAGCTGTTGAACGCGAGAAACAAGGCAAATGACAGTGACGGAGTGTGGATTTTTTATTTATTTTTTGTTTTTAATGGAAAAAAAATGTTACCGGACAGCAAAGCGCCCATAACATTTTTTACTCCAAATGTGCTGAGGAATAGCTGGTTAAAGTTTGTCGGGTACTTGCCGATACACCCTGTATAAGTATTCCTCAGACGTCCCCGACTTCTTATACCATTCAAACCAGTATCTAAACACTCCTGGCAGTAATAAGAATAAACTTTAAAATTTTCAGCGAAATCGGTCAAGTAGTTTTGAGTCTATAAGTGCACAAACATACAAACATTGTCTTATTTTTATAGATGGTTTTGTAGGGCAGACCCGTGAAAAACCACAGGATATTATAACTGTAGGATTTGTGAAGCTGATAGTATTTATAAAATATTTTCCTTGGGAACCGTGCCTTTCAAAAACAAATACAGTATAGTCTCTGTAATGCGAACTTGCAGTAATACGACCCACCAAGTGACGGGAGTGGGTGGAAAACACAAGACGTTAACCATTTTTTAAACAGCGTAATTTAGGAGACTTATTTTTATTTTTTTATAGAGCTACTACTATTTATTATTTATTTATTTATTGGATGATTTGTATAACGCCGCTTTTGTGAGATATCACCTCAGGGGAGCTTTACAGTTAATGCAGATATTGCAAAAAAATATAAATATTACAAATTGAAATTAAGTTAAATAAAATGAAGTACAGAAACAGGTGACACGAAGATGGAGAATCTGCTGCAAGAATCCAAGGTGGTGAGGAAGCTGGACCAGCTGCTGCAGCGAAAGAGTGCACCGCGCTCACCAACAGTGCCAGCACGTGGTTCGTCATCCGTCCAGGTATGTGTCTGCTGCTAATTAAGCGCTGTCACAGTATCCTCACATAGATAACAGACCTTGGCAGCACCGCTGTGACGTTCGGCAAGTCCATCTCCTTGTACACTTGTTCGTGGTGATTATGATAGTGGTGCATTGTCCCGCAATAAAAGGCGACGGACGGGATAATAAATTATCCTGGGCACTTGTTAGGGCTTTCAGAGTTTCCAAGAATTCCATTGAAAACATCTGGCGTACCTACAGTTACCGATTCTCGTCCCAAGTTCAACTTCAGCGAATTTAGAATATTTTTTAGCACAATTTTCGATTATTCATTTTTAAAACACTGCACTCTAATCACATTACTATAAAGTTCTGATTACTAATTGGTAAGTTAATTTAAAATGTTGAATAACTGATTTTTAAAATAAATTCAAAGGGATATTGCCCCGTTTCCCTTGAAAATACTAAAAAAAACACAAAGCGGTTGGAAGACGGCATGACGCGTCCAGCTGCCACAAAGGGCGCATACATATAGTTCCCGTGAGCACTTAGGCCATAGGCCCATTGTGCTATCTCCCATTATACAGTGAAACTCTCTTAAGAAGTTTTCCAAGGGACCGGGGAAAAAAAACTTCTTAAGTGGGAAAACATCTTAAGTGGGATTCAATTTTAGCCATTTAATAACTCGAGACCGGGGCATACGTCATTCCTATGTCTACCTATGTTAAATTGTCGTGAAAACAAGCTCATATGATCCAAGCGGTCAAAAAAAAATATATATATATACATCTTCTAGTTATCATGCGTTTCAATCTACATTTTAAATTTATGCATATGTATTTCCTAACCTTCAAACTTAATTTACGACAAATGTCAGATGAAACATGATGCACGGCAATTTTTGATGTTTGAATGAAAAAAACGTAATTATAATGCATATTTTACCATCTCCCCCGCCATATAATCATGTTGTTATGTATTTAAAGGTGAAATATTCCGTATTAACCGTGATCCGATAGATTATCAAAAGTTTTTCGTGTTTTACAAATTCGATGGAATAAAAATTTTATACAATAATATTACGAAACATCTCTATGTTCATTAACAAAGGGAAGATTATTGAAGGAGGCGTCAAATGTATGCAAATGTAGATCTAGCCCACGTTGTCATTAAGGTTGAGTTTAATATAATCTATCATGTTATTTGGGCCTTAAAGACGCTTGCATATTTGTTACATAATTCCGCATTGTTTATTCGTTCTATTGCTATTTTACCTAGTTAGGGGATTAGGAGACGGGGTATTTGGTTTATTTATTGGTTACGGCAGGTTACGGCTTACGGCCCGGCGGCCGACAAAGGGTTTTATGGTCTCAGGTACTAGGTATGGGTTTCAGTCAACGTCTTTCAATTTATGACTTGGAAAAAGGTTCATTTTAGATATTTTGCGACACAATATTTCGTTTGTGTTGATTTTACCGCCGGATTTCTAAAACCTCTTAAGCGGGAAGCAGTTTTAGCTCTAAAACTTCTCATGTGGGAATAAATCGTGGTTTTTGTATGGAATTTTCAAGGGACCAAAAATCAAAACTTCTTAAGCGTGAAAACTTCTTAAGTGGGAACTTCTTAAGCGAGTTTTACTGTACCTCAATCCTTTAACAGTCACCCGGTTCCTTTATAAAGTTCACCAGGGTTGTCATTGGATATGCGGCTATGTCTTCTCTCCTCTCCAAACCCCCTTGGTTCCCTGAAGGCCCCACAAGAGAAGAGTTAAATTTATTGAAATAAATAAATAAAATAGAAGACTTGAAAATTAAACAAAAGAAAAATACAAAATTAAAATTATTTTCCGACATAAAAAATATTACATTACGGGCAATATTAGTTCCAATTTCGAAAATGACACTTGAATTTAAAACAAATCCGAGTTCATTGAACCAGAGTTACAATCACTCGTAGACAGACCCAAAGCTAAGCAAAAAAGTTCCAATTTTGAAAACGGCAATATAAATAATTTTCTGTTTAAATATTATATCATCAGTAGGTACTTAAATCGCTTGTCTGAATTCTCGACAAAATCAGTTCCAATTTTGAAAATTACACTAAAATTTAAAGCAAGTTTCAGGAGTCGTTGAACAAAGTTACGCAAGACTGTGACCGGATAAATCATCACAATGATAGTTAGGTTAGGTTAGGTTAATTTTTTTTAATCGTTTCTAATGACTTTATATCACTTTTTAAAAGTGTGTTGAATTGTCACTGTGTTGAGTTATCATGGAACCACCCAGGACACATGCACAACCGAAAACAGTATTTTTAAATTTACACTTATATAATTCATAAATACAGATATACCTAATGGTAACGGGATAAAACCAAACAGTGATACATCACAATGTGACAGATGATGTAGTAGGTTAGATTAGGTTAGGTTAGATTAGGCAAATACTACAGAATAGTTATAATACCTCCAACTTCTGACTTTTTACATACCTACATTCTGATGGCGGTATTCTACACTAGCGCCTCCTAGCAGAACGAGTTGTGAGGCTTGGTTTACTTTCATACATTTTAAAGGGAATTTTTCAATTTGTGAGGCAGGTATGGGTACTGTCACCCCGGGAACCATTTATTGGATAAACATAGGACAGTCCAAGTGGTTCAGTATGCTTGGTGACTTAGCAGGAGTACCCCAGTTCATGGGAGTGAGGTTTATCCGGGTCTTGGCGGTTGATGCATCTGCCCACCAACTGCGTGGCATGCCGGATCAGGAGACTGGTTGAGGGAGACCTTTTGACCTCTCCTGCAGGACTCTCTCGGAACATCAGAGGGAAAGATTCATACATTCCTACCCTCATACCTTTTTCCTTCCCAGGACTTCCCCTCCTTCCTTTCCTAAAAAAACCTTCCACAGAGCATCTCCAAAGATGACACAGGAGCTAATGTAAAAAGAAAAAGCATTTTTTGCACGATTATGCCATGCCACACTAGCACCTCCAGAGGGCAGAGTTGTCAGCCATTACAAGTAATGCCAATATTTAACTGGAGTTGGACGTATTATTATTGATAATCTAGAGGGTATCTACTTCAGGTGAGGTTAGGTTAGGTTGTTATTTTTCTTCAATGTTCTGTTTTCGTGTCACCGCCCCGTTTGTAATGCAAACAATAATAAGGTACCGTAGAGAGCGGTCCAGGCCTGGTTGATGACGTCGAGGCAGACAGTGCCCGAGACCTCGTCGATGTTGGGATGGTAGACCTTGTTCATGAAGCCGATGGAGGGCGACTTGAAGGGGTAGTGCTCCGGCAGGTGGACGCGCACCTTCCAAACGCCTCCCTCGTAGGGTGCTACAAACAAACAAACAACATTATTGTGATATCTCAGATATTCGTTTAAGAGGTTATCCATAGATGGCACTGGTAACAGTGGCTGTCGATAATTGTAATGTCTTTCAATTACTACAGGGTTTTCCAATAAGAGGTGTTATTTTGAATAGCCCGCTATTTCGGTAGATGTTACTTTTGAAGCTGTCATTTTTTGACATTTGACAAGTAGAAACTACGCCATTAATAAAAATGGAACGATACACGCTTCAACAACGCATTGAAATTATAAAAAAATCCATTTGAGTGAATCAAATGCAAATCATCTTGAGTGATGAGGCCCATTTCCACCTCGGTGGCTTCGTCAACAAGCAAAATTGTCGCATCTGGGGCTCGGAAAACCCAAGAGTTATTGTTGAAAAGCCTCTCTATCCTCAACGTGTGACTGTTTGGTGCGGTTTATGGTCCGGCGGAGTCATTGGACCTTACTTTTTCGCAAATGAGGCTGAAGTACCAGTTACGGTGAATGGATTGCTATCGAGAGATGATGATTTTTTATGGCCGGAATTGGATGGTATTGATCTGGACAACGTTTACTTTCAACAAGACAGCGCTACGTGCCACACAAGCAACGAAACCATTGATCTTTTACGATTGAATATCAAAATAACACCTCTTATTGGAAAACCCTGTACTAATATTCAGATTCCATTTGCATTATGGGACATTTATTGACGGTTTGTCTAGATCACAAGGTTATTTATTTACGATAAGAATTACTGGACTAACGTCCCATTTTGTTAAGTCAGTTAATTCTTCTGATGGAACAGCTTTGAATACTGCACTGTCCTCCTACAATCGGTTATGTTCGGGAATCGTCTTCCGAACCTTTCAGAACCTGGCGTGCGCGCACACTGGATCTACCGTGCCGAGGATTTCATTTACGTATAAATATATAAGTAATTATAAATATAAATTTTAGAGAAATTTTAGATATTTTGCAACAAGGCTCTATAATGCTCTCCCACTAGCCATTAGACTGAACGAATTTTTTTTGAAATATAAAACAGACATCAAGTCTTGGATCATCAGCCAAGACAGATCCATGGTGATTTTTAGTGCAATTGAGTGGCTTCAGTGTCAGTATATTTTCTATTTCGAGATCTCCTTATGTTTTGTATCCAGCTTCTTATTTGATATTTAAATGTTATAATACAGGGTTTTCCAATAAGAGGTGATATTTTGATATTCAAAGAAACTTTTCCCGTAAAATATTAATGGTTTCGTTGCTTGTGTGGCACGTAGCGCCGTCTTGTTGAAAGTAAACGTTGTCCAGATCAATACCATCCAATTTCGGCCATGAAAAATCATTAATCATCTCTCGATAGCGCAATCCATTCACCGTAACTGTTGCTCCAGCCTCATTTTCGAAAAAGTAAGGTCCAATGACTCCGCCGGACCATAAACGGCACCAAACAGTAACACATTGAGGATAAAGAGGCTTTTCAACAATAACTCTTGGGTTTTCTGAGCCCCAGATGCGACAATTTTGCTTGTTGACGAAGCCACCGAGGTGAAAATGGGCCTCATCACTCAAGATGATTTGCATTTGATTCACTCAAGTGAATTTTAATACTTTCAATGCGTTGTTTAAGCGTGTATCGTTCCATTTTTATTAATGGCGTATTTTCTACTTGTCAAATGTCAAAAAATGACAGCTTCAAAAGTAACATCTACCGAAATAGCGGGCTATTCAAAATAACACCTCTTATTGGAAAACCCTATATTATTGTTAGTTTTGAACGAGAGTGGGATTTTGCTGTACCAAAGTACAGGAAGCATTTTTGCCCAAATGCTTGTTGGATATGTTTTATGTGAAGTTAAGATTGTTGAAGATTTCGTCAGCGATAGTTCTTACAGGGACTTTCAGAATAATTTTCAGTATGGCTTTTTGGGTTTTGAGTGATTTTAGGATTTTGTCATTTGCCCTGCCCCATTTGATAATACCGTATTCTAAGAGTGAATATCCAAAGAGCCATGAAGATCTTAAATGTATACATGATTTGATGATCAGGACAGGTGTTTAATTAATTATAATTGTATAATAAATATTACAGGAATAATCAAAATCTGGTTTTATACTCACTTCCCCGCGGTCCAAAGAACTTAACGCAGAACTCATTGAGGCCGCCCAGTATGGTGACTTCGTGTTTGCTTTCGATACTGATGCTCGGAGTCAAGGAGGCATATTTACATGCATTCAATACTCAAATAATAATATGATCAAAATTGTATTAATAACCAGAAACATAATGATATTATGACATGTAATGCTTTAGAATTACTGATTATTAAGGGGAAGTAATAATGAGAAAAATATTACTTTTATTATTAAATTGTCTAACTAACTAACCATCAAGACGTTTCTCTGAAGGGGTAGGCAGAGAGGAAGGACCGCCAAACAACTCGGTCTTGGCACACAGTACTTGCCTCATTCACATTCATACATCGTCTCATACATACTCTTCTATTATTCTGACTCTTGACATGGCCCGATGCAAGTATCTGATTCACTTGATCGTGCCATGTCTTCCTCGGGCGTCGCCGACTTCTGCTACCATTCACATTTGCGTCACGTATTCTCCTTATACTCCTTTCTTCGCTCATTCGCTCTACATGCCCAAACCATCTAAGTGTCCCTTTCTTAATCTTACTCAAAAACTATCTATAATAAGATTTTGGTTTCACCCTTACAACGAAATAAATGCTAATTGTGGGGCATTCGTCGCCGCCAAGAAACTATACGACAATGATGTCAAATGGACTTTTCTTTCCGACGTCAATCCACGCCTTCTCCGATAAATCCCTTCTAACGTATCCTGCTAAATTACAGTTACATAGACATGAATATTTTCCTACCTCCAGAACAAATTTAACATTCAATTCATGTTTGGACGTCATTTCTGTCAAACGAGCAGTAGACTCAAATGCATCTCGCGTAGCGTGCTACCAGCACTGTCGCAGTCACAGTAGCGTGCAACTGATGTCAAACCTGCCGTCGACGCGTCGCATCATGTACGAACCAGGGCATAATAGTATGGCGGATACTAACGAGCAGCGCGTATGCTACGCGCAAAAAACTCGAGTCACTTGTAAGTATCTCCGAAAAACAGCGTTATTTTGGTAACGACTCTACGTTCACAGCAAAAATCTGTACCAAAGATGGCAGCACATGGCCTAGGGTGACGGCCGGTAGCCATTTTCCATACAACGTCAAGACAAGTCGACCATTACTTATTTGCAACTGGTGGTTTGTGCAATCGGGGCTCTGCACATTTGTCGTTATTATGGTGATAAAATTTTATATCTGCATTGTGTTATTTTGTTAACATGCTGTAACATTTAATAGTCTAATTTTAAGTCTGGAAGATTTAATATTAATTGAAATAACTTATTACATATAAATTTATTAGTCTTTCAATATGTCGATGTTCACTACAGTCAAATGCAAAATTAATCTATTATCTCAGAACTTTGTCACATGAGAATGTGTGGTTTCTATGGCTCATTCTTGACTTCAACAGTCTCGGCTGTGGAACAATTTGCCGGCCTGTGTTACCTCACTCCTATAAGGTTCAAGACACAAGTTTTTTTTTGCATTAACCACTTGGGGTGACCTACGGCAGAGGTGTTAGTTATCCAATAAATGGTTCCCGGGACAGCGGTACCCAAACCCGACTCTCAAATTATTCAATAACAACCGAAAAAAGTGATGAAAATGGAAGGAACCGGGCAGTAAAGCAAGTTATCGTAATAAAATTACCATTAGCAAAATGCAATTTCCTTTCCCTGAAAACATAGACAGATCAATTATGTTTGTATAATTAATACATAAAAATGTCTGTTTTGCTGCCAAATTGCGTAAAGAAACGTAGGTATTTTACGTAACACGACATTTGAACAAATAATAATAACCGAGTGTTATGAAAGTAAAAACATCATCATTTTTATTTCAATAACAAAGTGATTCACAACACCGAACAGACGATCCCTAGAAGTGCGATATATACACGGTGTCCGGAAACTCGTAGTACAAGCGGGAAACTGGTGAATCTACATCACATTTGGAATCGATTTTGTAGTATATTTTTTTTTGATTTGAGCTTTCGTTTTCGAGTAAATCGAGTCAGAAGTTGATTTTTTTTTGATCAAATTCTTATAAATTATTACTGAAGATCAAAGTACCCAACTAATTAAAACTATTTAAAAGTAAAACAAATAAAGAAACCCGGATTTAAAGCATTATTTTGAAATCACCCTTCATTTAATCCTGGGTAATCATAAAATATTTCTGCTCTGCGGGGTTAAAACATATGTTGTTCTAAAATTCATACCTATCTCTGACATATTAGCAAAATATAGCTTTCTCTAGTATTCTAGGTTCAACTAACATATGAAGGAAAGAGACGCAAGATAAGCAGATGTCACATTTCTGTTAAATCGTAAGTAGGTAGGTCAATTTTGGTTTATGGGTCACCGCACGTGGCCGTATTCATGTGATTGTTTACATTGCATTTTGCTTTAAGAAGTTTTCTCGTTAATGTAAACATAAAAGCGAATTGTGGTCGAAATTTTTTCTGTTTTAATATGCGTTATTATTGTTTTGATAGTGATACTTTAAGATTTATCATCGATGCGTTCGACGTGTTTGAAAACAGTTGTACGTTTTTAATGTTTTGATTTTGTGACTTATCATCAATGCCTTCGACGGGGTAAAAATTAACTCCGACATGATTCAAATAGTGCGATAATCAATCATCAGACGGACCTAACTGTGATTGGAAGTTAACGGTGAACATTTAAAATAATTTATGTGACGTGTTTGTGTGTTTGAATTGGAGATCGGAACATCGCTACATATTGTGAGTACCTACCTATGCTAATAATAATTCCTATCCGTTGCGTCGGCGTCTCAGATCGAATGACGAAAAAATTTTAACCCTGAAATAGCCGAAAAATATTATTTTTTGGTTTTTTTTTTTTTTTGATGAAAATGCTCAAATCAAAAAACTTTATGTTTATTTGGGTTCCCCATGTGGTGTAGATTCTCCAGTTTCCCGCTTGTACTACGAGTTTCCGGACACCGTGTATATACTGATTTGAAATAAAACTGATATGAGACCTTTCCTACAACAGACACGCTGGTGAAATTGATTGGCTGACATAGATTAATCAAATTGATAGACTTGCCGTAACGTGAAATCTGGGTATCATTTCAACAAGCTGAAGCAAAACCACGTGACCATATTTTTGGCACCGGGAGTGTTTGAGAATGCTTTGAATAAACTATGAAATCAGTCGTACGTACACTGACCATCGAAGAGCGCACTTTGAAAATAAGTAGGGCAACGGTCTTCAGGGCTTTCCACCGTGGGACTTTTCTGCGCAGGATCTGAATATTCGTTTTTAAGTAGTGATGCTAAAAATGAGTGAGGTGGGTAGATTATAACAACTTTGTAAAAGTGTCTAACTAAATTGTAACAAAATATTAAATTTTGGAAACAAGACTGAACTTTTGTCTATCCAATTCGAGATATGTAGTTAAGTTTTTTACACTTAAGCAGAATATATTTTCGAGAACCGAATGGTGATATTACAATGTGAGTTGCCTGTATACTGTCAGATTCATTTATTGACAAATCACCGAAAGTGGGACAGTCTCCCGTGCTCTGCGCAAGCTGGTTTGTTCCCCATTCTATTAATTTGGATGTCTATGGTCAGCTCAAAGAAAAATTCGATATTTCAAAATTTTTTAACAATTTCACATTGAAGTGAGGAAAAATTGACCTTACTTCGGGCACACAGATTTGGAATAAAACTGATGTCGCCTATACATATAGGACCTTTCGACTCCTAGGCCATAAACATGACAGTGAAAATCTGTTCAAGAACGAAATCCAATGTTTTTTCGAAAAAGTTTTATCAATAGGGAATTCTCTTCACACCAAAAAATCACTTATTATTAATTATTCACATGTAGAAACACTTCAGACACAAGAATACATACTTTTTATAATTTTCAAAAATCATTTATTAAAGTTATAATGACTTTAAAAACAGGCACGAACGAAATATTTCAATGCAGCTAAAAACGCCCGGTGATTGATCAAGCGTTCAAGGGCGAACGATGACGTCACTGTTGACCGGCCCGAGTAGATCCTGCAAACCGATGGCGGCGGCGGCGGCGGCAAAGGTGTGACGTAGCACTTGTGACGTAGCGGTCAAAATGGCGCATGACCGTTTTCAGAGCCGAAATAGCACGCAATTTTTAAAACTACAAAAAATTGAAAATGCATTTAAAAAAAAAGAGGCACATAATAAAATAATTATCTTTATTGAAATGAATTATTTACAAAATGCACGAGAATTCCCTATTCAACATTGATGTGAGGCAAAATTGACCTTATTTCAGGCATACAGACTAAACTGATGTTGCCAGTTTACATAACATCTACTCCTAGGTACCAAACAGGTTGATGAAATTGATTATCTGTTCAAGAACGAATTTACTTACTACGGGCATTCAGACACGCCCACAACACACCTCTTTCAGTTAACGTCTTCAGTGAATAACAACAACATTATATTAGATTGTGTGCGGTGTACACATCGGTGCGGTTTTAGGTTAAGTTAAGTAGGATATTTTCTGTTCGTTAGTGTTTGGTATTCAAAGTGAGATAGCTGCGATGCTAGCCAAATTCCGATGGGAGATCGCACCCTTTCCTTTGTTGTCGAAGATGGGACTAATACATACACACATAGCATAGGCCTCGCTGTATATGTGTATATATCATTATTACATATACTTGCTAGGGTAAAGGTTTGTCTACGTTTGATTTTTCTAAAACTGGGTCAGGGCCAAACCAGTATAAGTACCTAATCCAAACTTCGGTACTTAAATGTATGTACCACAGAACATAGAATTAGGCCCTAGCATACATTTATTTTCAACTAACCTGCAAAAAAGAAGACAAGAAATTTTCTACTGAGATACAATATAAAAGAGAAATATTTTTAGGTTAAGCCCCACATTTAGAATTTCTGCCGATGTATATCAACACTTCAAGTTTTTAGTTCCTAAAAAAATATATGTTGTATTTGAAGATAATTTTTGTACATTTGTAAAGATGAAGCAGTAATTATATGAAATTATTACCTCGATAAAAAAAAAAACACATTTTGTTCTGTTATTTAATTACAGTGTATCTTTAAATGTAACTTAGGCATTTATCGAGAGAATTTTGCTATATTTTAAATGAGTCGTGTTTTATTAAATATTTTCACAATTTTCGCTTAATTATTATTGTGTTTTTTTTTATATTAGCGAGCTCCCTCTAACATTCGTAATATATACATAATCTCCCTTGCAAACCATCTTCTTATTTTATTTGAATGCATACTATGCAGCCTTAACCTTTCCTTATCTGTGGTGTGTATTTATTACACATTGCTTCTAATAACTTTAATAACTCTATAAATATGATAAATTCTGGGTTCAGATTTTAGGTATTCTTCCGTTATACATTTATGCACTGAATTAAAAAATAATATATTACATAGTTTTCAAATTCAATTAAAAATCAGAGTTTTTTGTCAAAAATCGGGAACAAATACACCAATACAATCAACCGTGTGATGCTAATACGCGAAGAGTGTGCGAGGAAATGACACGCTATTGATGTCCCGCTTTAATTCGCTATGCGGGAACATGAGACATCCACACTTCTGCAGTTGTAGTTTTTGATTTAAACCATCGATACCTACGACCGCACAGCTGTGTTTGTGCCAGCCGCTAGCCAGTTGGCCGCGAACCGTCGTTAGATGTGGACCCCTCGCACGTTTCTTTAGCATCTGCCGATGGTTTTTTCATGTTTTCAGCAATTAAATTACAATTATTATCACTTTTGATATAAAATATAATTAACATAATAGATTAGCTATGAATATTCATATTTTTCCGATATTAATTTGCTTATTTTGAGATGTGTATTGACTACACAGCACCGGAACGCGTGTATTTTTTTAGCACAGTAAGGGAAAGGTTAAGATTGGTCTTCATTTCAAGTGAAACCTGACAATTTTGTTTTGCCACTGAACAGACCTTTCAGGTTCGATCCCAGGCAGGCTTCGACATTCGAAAATAATTGATTAATCTCACCCTAAGTGAGATAAAATTGAGCTTACTTCGCACACACAGACACACCCACAACACACTTCCGTCAGTTTTATCTTCAGTGTTCAACATGTCAATACTAAGAATTTGAACAATTCATAAAATTTCAACGTTCATTTGAGAATTCTGTTAATGTCCTGTTCAAGTTCAGTTATTAAATCATTATAGGCCAGTTAATTGGCAGAACTGAAACAATAACAGAACTTGAAAATAACTTTCAAAGAATTTGAAAATTAACTTTGAAATTTGAAGTATTGTTCTAATTTTCCGAAACAACCTGTCTTTTTACATTTATTTACTCTCAGAATCGCTCTAATGAAAGACTACCATTCAGAATCAAAATGCTGCGTGAAATGGCTTTAGGCATGTTTAGTGACAAGATCTCAATAGCCAAACACTGCACAACCTTTACCTTGCCCGTCTCCTACCTTTCCCAAATCCCTGCCTAGCTCACACTGCCCACAGTTGGGACTCTGGTGCGGAACTCATAAAAATAAAAATAAATCTAGCAAAAAAATATGGAACGCAATCTAAAATAATGGTAGAGAAAAATCAGAACAAAAAAAATTACTGAATGCTGGATTATTTTTGATATATTATATGGGCTGATAACAAAGAAATTTGTAAGAAAAAAAAATTGCTAAATAATAGATTATTTTTGATCCCATGCAATATGTGCTCATGACAAAGAAATTCGTAAAAAAAAACCTTTTCTTTATTACTTTCCTATCGTAAGTCGGCTAGCATCATCTATGTATATGAGAAAAACGACTGTTACATCAATTTCGAAGGAATACAACACAATAGATTCACTGATCGGAGCTAGTGAGTTTATTGCAGCACAATCGAAATTTGTAAATATTGAGGCAGAAAGGATAATAATTGGGGGGGGGGATAAGAAAGAGAACCTAACTATTCAAATCTAGTCAGTAAATCAAATACCAAAAGCTATGTATTAGGTTTTTAAGAATATTGTAAGGGGTAGAAAATTTTATGATTATGTTTCTGCCGCAGAGAGTTACCTTGTAACCTCTCTTTCTGTTGCACGCGTCATTTATATGCAAGAGAGAGAGGTTTGTTATAAGTTATAACGCTATTATTTAACCATTGATATTCTGATCACGGAAAAAATAATTAAATGGATAAAATGTCACTGCGTGACGATAAAAAAATGATATTAAATTATTACAAAGAATTATGCAAGGGAAAATAATATTATTATGTAGAAGTAAACACGTCACACGACATGATAATAATATTAGCAGCCATTAGAAAATTCTCGTACAAAATGTCGCAACATATTATTAATATCACACTGCAAATTGTCGGGAAAATGTGACAATAAATCACATAAAAATAAAGCCAGGAACAAATGGATCGTGATAGAAGTTTTGCTAGGGATATTGCCATTGTGTTAAGATGCAAAATATCGATTTTCCTAGGGCACTGACAATCAGCTGATGGCAGTATCCATATTTGATATTTACAATGGTCGACCAGTTCTGATAACAAAGGAAGGATACAGTTTGATGACGTCCGTGTCCATGCGACGTTTGCCAGCGCTTGGGGAAGACATTCTTCTCGCGACCAGAAAGCCTCGCGTTCTTTAATCACTCGCGGACAATTTTGTTTCACGTGAAAAACTGTGGTAGATTTGTAATAATAATTCGTCGTCGCAGCGGACAAAAAAATAACATTGGAAAACAATGGCCGGCCATAGACTGCTGCAGAACGTAGATGGAGATTTCTATGAATTTGGACAAAATAGTCAAATAAAAGGCAATGTGATTTCGCTTCTATTTCTTTGTACCGATTTTGTATTGAAGTCTAGCGGATTGAATTGGTACTATCGCAAAAAACTTATACAAAATTTTCAAATGGTTTGATTATGCATGTGTTTACATGTGTTCAGTTTTAGTTCGCTTTCAAGGCGCAAGGCCTATTTTCAAAAAAAAAAAACTTTTTAATGGCTGTAATCGGAAATCACTACATGGCGAGAACGGTATTGAAGAAAAGAGGACCGGTGCTTGGAAAAAGCAAAAATTCCAATTGCTTCCATTGGAGAACTGCCCAAGATTATTGAAGATAAGCAGTTCGAAAATATCGAACACCTGCTTATTGCTTCATAGAAAAGTAGCAATTGAGGTGAATTGGTCATGTATCAGAATACAAGAACACCTACTTCCACTGAAAATACTGAGAGCGAATCTAAAAAGAAGACGTCTAGTTTGCCGCCGCAGACAAAGTTTGGAGAAGTGACTCCAGAGGATATACGACTTTCTTCACAAAGCCTACTGCTGGGCCTATTATAGCAGAAGTAGCGTAGGATAGGTACGCCTGGAGGCGCCCACCTTGTCGAAGAAATTAGTTCCTGACCCAAATTGGACAAGGGTGAAAGAGAGTGGTTTATTTATGGGGTGAAGTAAATGTGATGAGTTCCGAAGTCAAACATCCAATGTTAATAATATTTTTACATATATATGTCCTGTTGCTGTACTCTATGTATCAGAAGTGGGGGCTAAATGAAACTTCAAATTTCGCGTCAAAAACATTTTTTATGCCCATTATTGCTAAACTGGGACCACTAGGACCTACTCAATTCAGCCATCTTTCATCTTCGTCCGTCCACATTCTTCTATGGGAAAGTTGTTAAAAGAATTATCTTCGCCGTGTGTGAGAAATTATTATTTATAAATTGGTTACAACGATTGCGTGTCCGGTTCGATGTTGTGATATTGTGCAAAACACCCCCGGAAACGAATCTGGCGTTTATTGTCACTGAACAGAGTGTTTAATGTAATAAATCGCCATAACAAAGTGATATGTGACAGATGGGTGTTATACTTCGGCCGCTTCGAATGGGGTTGAGGAAGCTCTGATGAATAATTAACATATAAATTACTAGCGATTCTGGCGGCGCGATTGTGAACTAAAACATCTCCCATAGTGAAATTTCATAGACACTGAGTGAAGTTTTGATAAATTCATTAATAAAACATATATTTCTCGTCCTTTCCGATAGAGGATACAGTTAAAAAAAGTTGATTCATAAAATGTATGGTTATCGATGATTGCTTCCCGTTTTGTCAGCTAATAGTATGCGGATTGTATGTCATATTTACATGCTCTTCCACTCGGCTCTGACGTTACGCAGATGTTTATAATTGTGTAAATACTGGAACGGACTAATTTTAGCCCCGACGGTGAACTGATTCACGCATTTTTATAACTCCGGCATGTCGGAAGTTCAATTAATAGTTCTCCTGGCCGCGACGGCTTCATAACCTGCGCGCTATGATGATGAGATTTCTCGAAGATCTCGAAGACATAGACGGAGTTTTGTGTTTTTGAAATTGATACAAAATCAGGAAAGATGGCTGTTACATTCGACCAGAATGATATGACGAGGTGAGCTTATTATAAATGCTAAATGTTTCATTTTGATTATAAAACAGGTTAGTCAAGAAGAGTTAGTTATGGATTTCGCATTCAAACTCTAACTAACTAACCATCACACTGTTTCTCCAGAGGGGTAGGTAGAGAGGATAGATCACCACACAACTCTGTCTGGGTGTTAAATACTCTCTAGTTCTGCACTAGTGAAACACCTTCATTCAGAATCGAAACTGTACTTGAAATAGCTTTTGCCATGTTTAGTGATCAAATCTCAATAGACAGAATCTTTCCAACCTTCCTCCTCCTCATCTCCTTCCCCTCCCATCTCCCTCCAGCCTCACAACATATCTCAATTGAGAATACCATAGTTCCACTGGTTCCAGACATTTGAAACTCCTATGCGGTATTCACATATTAAAGAACGCTTCCCAAACTTTGTCTCCCCGTCTCCTTCCCGTCCTCACTTCAGCCTTACAAGATACCCCAGTAATTATTTCCCCAACCACCCCCTTTATGCACAAATTATGGAAATTACACTTGTTTTGACAATTATTACTAGAAACAACTATTTACATGCACAAAATAGGCTATTAGGTTCTAAGGTTGGGTTAATTAAGTAATTTATGTATATTTAGATTTAAATGAAACTTCCCCAAGTGTCAATCCATACAAAAAGGGTTCAAAATGGCAGCAAAGGGATCGTTTTATAAGGTAAATTTCTAGCTTTTATTGAATGAAAATGTAATTATGTTGCTTTTTTTACCATCTATGCCGACGTAATTTTTTTTCTTTTACCATCTATCCCGACGTAAATTGTTGTTTCTTTTACCATCTAACCCGACGTAAATTGTTGTTTCTTTTACCATCTAACCCGACGTAAATTGTTGTTTCTTTTACCATCTATCCTGTCGTAATTGTTTTTTCTTTTACCATCTATCCCAACGTAAATTGTTGTTTTTTGTTGTAATTAAGTTGAAACGGACTGTAATTTCTATAATCTGTGCTTATTTAAAGTGTGCCGGTTAGTGAAATATGTACCCGTACCCCAAATGCTGGGGATGCGATAATCCTGGCTGCGCTAACAGTTAGGACTGATCACATTTGTAAAAATAAACCATGCATTTTATATATTTATTTAAATGAGAATCAACTCTAAATCTGCCAATCTTGGATTCCCATTAAAGTTCCGAAGAATTCTCCGGCCAAGTTTTATTTATTCAAAGTTTGTTTATTTACAAATTCTCCGTCTATTGTGAATAAAGCTGCATTACCAACGGGCGGCATTCGAAAACATTATTTCTTTTGGCACCACGCACAACTACTGTTCATTGTTTATTATTTATCATTCTAAGTCCCGCACGTTCAATGTTATAGCAATCCAAGAAAGAATTAAAAATCGGCTGTTTAATGTTTGAGATATGCAACGGCCTCCGTTGTCGAGGGGTAAGGCTCGATCAGCAGTCGCGGGTTCAAATCACGGCAATGAATTTGTGTTATTTCACAATTTATTAGTTTAAAGATAATCTATAATGTACTTGCGGTACGTTCCAGAGTGGAAGATACTCTCAGTATCGCCCTGGTGTAAGATCACCATTCAGAATTGAAACGTTGCTTGAAATTTATTTATTTTTTAAGAAACAAACAGCTTTTATATAATATACAATGATAGATATAAATATACAAGTTAACTGAAGTCAAGCCACAGAAGTTTCTTATGTTAAAGTGCATTAGAAATGAAGTTTTAGTATCTTAAAATTAATTTGGTGTTAAAGGAAGGGGAAAATAGGAAGAGGATAGGAGATGCTGCCGATACATATTGTACTGGACGGGAGTCCGCACAAGACTGTAGATTTAGGCGCCGGGTCCAAACCGTGTCTTCAACCGATGAGAATGCTCCTTTACGGCCGATGATGATGATAGTAGTAATATTTGATGATGAAATCTGCCTCCGGCACCCAGGCTTGGTGAATGTTGGGCACTGGGTGTGCTGTCGTCTCTGCTCGCTTCTGGCGTTGGCGGTTTTCCAGAGGAGGGCCGGCTGGTCTTGAAGAGGTAACACCAGAAGATCTTGGAGCAGAAGACTTGGCGAGGTGAGGCAGATGTTGGGCAGGAGTCACTTGTAGATAATAAAACGCTTGGTTTCGGTGGTAAAGATGAACTAATTTATTTTCAATTATGTGGCTGCTTATATTTAATTAGCCTGACTCGCGCCCGACATTGGGCTGGGAGCCCAAAAGTGGTGGGGGATTGTACCCGCGCCAACAATGAGTTTATAGGCCCCGGCAAAATGTCGCATATTCATTTTGCCGGCAGCACCGGCGAAAGTAGTCGCTTAAATTTGCGAGTTAGAAAAGATTTTGAACGCTTACATGAATAACAATTACATAGTTTAAATGCATAGTAGTTATAAGAATGTGTATCTTGACAACTAGATTTTTCGTTTGTCAAGATACGATAAAAAATAAGAAATGTTTGTAAATAAATGTGTAAAAATGATCTTAAAGCGATCAAATTTGTAAAACATTGTTAAGTTGGTATTTTTCCCAGGTCCCCCGTAACATAGCGCTCAGAAAGAGATAAGATTCACTATGCTACGAGGTTCCTGGATTTTGTACACGCAAAAAGGGTAAAAAATATTGTTCAAAAAATGGTTATACATATGTGTGAAAAACAGCTTTTTTAATATCTCCTCAGCGGTAGTATATAGAAAATAGTGTTTATTTGACTACCGCCGAGGGGATGAACAAGTAAAATATAAACATTTGCAATATTTAAAAATTGATTTTTCCTAGTAAATTTTACATAGAAAAAATGTTGGACATCGATCCACGCGGCAGGTAAGCCGGCGATGCGGTATCGATGCCGTTCGTAGACAAAGTTTTTCAAGCGGCCGGGAACAAAATGGCCAGTGGCGGGGAGTGGTGATTTCGCCAGTGGCGTGGGGTAGGCACATTTTATAAATGTTAAACAGATTTTATAAAATTGAATAATGTGGTCAGCTACGTCCGTTACACATATTGTATATCCATATATATATCCATAGTACGAGAGCCCACGACCAAAACCATGTCTCATAGCAATACGGCAAAAACCCTATAAAATCGTTAGATTGTATGATTCTGAACCCGACTAGGTGTGTAGTAACGGTCGAAAGTGTAGCAACTGCGTGGGAGGCCATTTCTGCTGTGTCAAAAAAAAAGACAGTCGGTATTATAGCAATACGTCTGATAGTGAAAATGTACATAGATTTTATAATTGTATTACGAAAAAGTTTGTTTTCAGACATTTTGCACGTAGCATATAGCCTGAGCGCATTTTTGAAAATGTCAACAAATTTAGCCGACCTGTATCATAGCAATACGGATAATTTTTTTTTTCAACTTTTCGTATTGTTGCCATGATTACCAAAAACCTGTTTTCAGACACTTTAAGTGTAGCATATACTCCCAAAAACGAAAATAACGTTTCGGAATCGCCTGGACGACGCCTCTGTTAAATGTTTTTTTTAAATTTACAGCCTTCATAGATATTCAAGAATCTCCCAACTTGTCTATTATATGTACTTTGACAGATGACAGATGTCATTACTTATTTCTTTTGTAAAAGTTACTCAAGTGTGCTTTAAATAAAACCAAAACTATCAAATCAATCAGTATTTAATTTCAACAGCCTCAGCGCTTGTTACGCTCCTGCCCCTCATTGTTTGGTTTGTAATTACCCCTCATTGGTTTGTAACAGAAAATTCAAGATGCCTCAATACGATTTTTAAATGATATCTGAGTATCGAAAAGTTGTCTGATAGAGAAGATGCTACACTTAATTTGTCTGATATAAATTTTTTGCACATGTGGACAACTTATTTTATCATGTCCAACAATTTTCAGATATATTGCTATGATACCGATCGGTAAAATTTGTTAACATTTTCAAAACGGTCTCAAAATTTAATGCGTTCACATTTCCGTCTGAAAATTGTTTTGTTCGCATCAAATAACCAAAATTTACTAATAAAAAAGATTTTCAGACGTATTGCTATGAGACATTTTTTTTGTCTAATTTTTAATTTTTTGAAGTGATTTTACGGGTTTGCGCTACACCACTAACGTCTGAAAAATATGTTTCCGGTATCTCAGAACTATCATTCAACTACAGTCTGCAAATCAGACATATTGCTATGATGCAGTTCGGTAAAATTCTTTGACAATTTTGAAAATTCGGTCAGATCAAACGCTACGCGGAAAATGTCTGATATTGGTATTTTCGAGTTCAGGATAATCGTATCTATCGATTTGATGCGGTTTTGGCCGTATTGCTATGAGACAAAAATTTTGGTCGTGGGCTCTCGTACTACATACTCTCATATTAATAATCGATCGTACGCATTACTTCATATCGATATTTCTTTAGGTTATTACCAAAAATGTCAATGCTGTAAAATTTTGTATTATATTGTGCACATATATGAGGAATTGGGGAATTTGTTCGAATGTTTGAAATGGCTTTAGCCGTGTTTGGTGACCAGATCTGAATAGCCAGGTACTCCCCCACCCATCTCCTTCCCCTCCCACTACTTTCAGCCTCACAACATACCCCAATTGGGGATTCCATAGTCTCACTGTCTACAGATGGTTGGTAGCAGTTAGGACTTGTAGGGAATTCGCATAAAATAATTCAAGTGGTCATTATCATATACATCTAAGTGATGGTGGGATTCTGCTTCCTACACAAATGCTCTCCGCTGGCTGCAGTCGCTCGCCACTCGCCTCTAGTCTTTAGTCCTTCCCGTCCTGCTCCAATCCTCTTCCACGCAGTCTCAGTGGCGTGTACGGAGTTTTTAATCAGGGTAGGCAGTAGGTAAAACAGAAAACTAATTGAAATTAAACCTTTGTACTCCAAATTTTTTTTATATGGCGCACCTACTAATGTAAAAATAAGAGGAATAATTACGATATTTTTAGAAAATTGTTAGGACACGTGTCACAGTACTCACCGGTTTCCCGTCTGCCACCTTTAACTGCCCTTTTCGAGCTGACCACACAGTCCTGCTTGGGACCTTTTCTTAAAATATGGAGTTCTCCATTAAGCCTGGTCTCTGATGGAGTGAGAATATTATTTATTACCCAGTAAAAAATATTCAAATACAATGAATGCATACTTATTGTTATGTATGAAAAACAGAGCAAAAAGCACAACCAATCAATCGTAAGTGGGTACTGTATACAACTAAATACTGAAGGACCCTTTTATTTTTTTAACAATAAAACGTATACCCATTGTTTATGTAGCCACTGCGGTGCCATCGAAGTTGTTAGAATGTTTACAAAGAGTTAATAAAGTTTACTGCAGACATTAGCGCAGGGAGTGTGATGAATCCATCGCTCAGAGTGGGAACGCATCCTGCAGCAGCTATCACAAGCCAAGGTATGAGATAACGTGCTCAGGCTGAATCACACGGGGGTACAGTGTCATGAACGGCGCCTCCGACATACAGGGACGCATCTTCCCGCGGAGGCTGTACCCTTACCCGCCTCCCAAAATGAATGATTATAATTATTCCTTAATATTTCCCGAATAAATGATTATTTGATTTACTCGATTGTGCCATGTCTTCCTGGGAGGTCCCCGACTTCTATTGCCGCCAAATCCATCTGTACAATCTTTTTAAACATTCTCAGTGATATACATGGTCCAACGTTAATTTAATGATATTTAAATTACCAATGATTTGCATTTAGTATTGATTCAAATAGATTGGAATTTCGTGAGCAGATTGAGAAGGAAGTAATAAATCAATAAACAAAATTTATGGTATGTAGTTATGTCTGTCTGACCGGCATTCAGGATTGAAACATTGCTTCAAATTATTTTAGCCGTGTTTGGTGACCAGATCAGAATAGCCTGGTACTTTGCAAACTTCCTTTTCCCTATCTCCTTCCCCTTCTCACTCGTTTCAGCCTCACAGCATACCCCAATTTTAGATACCTTCGTTCAAATGACTCCGGCAGATGTAGACACTTGTGCGATACCATTCGGAATCAAAACTGTTGCAACTTCCGGAATATATATTTTTTTAAATTTTCCCCATTTAACATTTTTTCAATAATTTCTCCAGAAAAATCATTTCCCTCGGGGCCTATGTCATCTTTGGAGATGCGGTGTGGTTTAAGGAAAGGATTGAGAGGAAGTTTTGGGAAGGTAAAAGGTATTAGGGGTGTGCAGGAATCCCTCCCACTGCGGTGCAAGGCGACATAGAAATAGAGGTCAAAATGTCTCCCTCATCCACTCTCCTCCCGGTCCGGCCTGCCATGCAGTCGGTGGGCAGATGCATCCGCCGCCAAGACCTAAACACACCTTACCATGTGAACCCAGGCATCCCTACTAAGTCACCAAACGTACGGTGACCTGTGACAGAGGTGTTGGTTATGGAATAAATAGTTCCCGGGGCAGCGGCGGTGGTACCCATACCCGCCTCCCAAATTGATAGCTCTTCAACGAAACTCCGGGATTACACAAAATATTGTAGACTTTTATTGACGTAAATTATAATTATTGATGGTGGACAGCCAGTAGGCCAATGTCCTTGTTAGAACATGGTAGGAATATTTGTGAGTTCACTTGACCTTGAATAGCAGTGGTATTTATCCTGATCCTGCAGATCTCTACAATATCTCTACTAATGCCCTCTGTGATCCTTCTCCTTTCACCTCTCCCTTCAGTTTCACAACATATCTAAATGGTGTAGCCATTGTTCAACTGACTCCACAAAACCGAGACTCTCGTGCTTTATTTTGTTTGTTGTGGATAAGAGTTTAATTTTGTTCCAGTTGGTACTTTGGCGGTCTGACCCGCTTGGAAGCCACCCAGATGCTGATGGGGGAGAGAGAGAGCGGCGTGTTCCTGGTGCGAGACAGCAACACTATACAAGGGGACTATGTCCTGTGTGTCAGGTGAGAAGCAAACAATCCATCCACATACTTTCATATTGAATTCAGAGGATAAATAATCTCGTCGAATTTAATGTTTCAAAGACCCAATCCTGTCTGATTACGTCTAAAAGGGATCCAAATGATAATCTAGTCTCCTTCAATGGAAGCAATCTTCCGAACAGGCCTTCCATTGATATGCTTGGTGTAACTATAAGTGACCAGCTCAGGTACGGGGGCTCCATCGAAGCCAGAGTAAAGTTGGCCTCTCAGAAGCTGGGCGTACTGTACAGGGCCCGCAGATACTTTAATAGTACACAACTGCTGACCCTGTACAAATCGCAAGTGCCCCCTACTGTCGAATTTAGCAGCCATCTCTGGTCCGGAGCCCCTAAATACCTGAAAAAAACCCTTGACTCTGTGCAGAAACGGGCGGTCCGTTTGATAGATTCCCCAATCTTAACAAACGGACTGCAATCTTTAGAGCACAGGCGTCAGGTAGGTATGCTGTCCTTGTTCTGTCGGTATTACAATGGAAGATTCTCTGAGGAACTAGCGTCATTGATCCCTTCGGCACCGGTGCGTAGTCGGGATACACGCCAAACGCGCGCCCAACATTTGTACACGGTTGACATTTGTCACATGAGAACGGGTCGCTTCTACGATTCGTTCTTAAGTTCAACAGCTCGGCTGTGGAACGAACTGCCGGCCTCTGTGTTTCCTCCCTCCTACAACGTGGGACTCTTCAAGACCCATGTTCACTCCTTCCTCTCCACAAAAAGACCCTCCACACAGCATCCCCAAAGATGACATAGGCCCTGAGGGAAATTATTTTCTTCAGGGCCTCCTGTGTGGAGTTAATATAAAAATAAAAAAAAGAGGAAGCTATATACCATACATACTTCTTTAGTCGTTGCCTCATTGGTGAGGACAGATCATAAAGTCAGAAACCTTTCGTCTTCACAGTTCGCGACATTGAAAAAAAGTAAATGTGTAAAAAGTGTAAACAACTACGAATTTCTCTTCTAATATTTCTTCAATAATAATATAGCTTTTTAAGGTCATTTCATAAAAATTCTCCAGTCTTTTAAAAGAAATATCATCTCTACTTTACATACGGAATCATAGCATGGGGAGGTGACACTTCATCTGCACTAGACCCAATTACAGCAAGGGGAGGTGGCACTTCATCTGCACTAGACCCAATCATAAAAGCACACAAAACCATAACCAAAATAATCCTTTGGCTACCTCTAATTACAGACTCCAACTTAATCTTTAATATTATTTATTTATTTATTTATTAACGGACATCGTCCAAATTACAAAATAATAACACAAATACAGTAAAATGAAAAATACAGGAGTAGACAAAGGTACATGAAAGCAAAGACATAAGGCAGATATAATATAAGAAAATAAAGTGACAAGTCGAATCAAGTCAAGACTACGCCGTGGGTCAGGACCACGGGACACTTATAATATTCCGTGACTTGTTTAGCGACCAAAAGTTTAGCGGCAAAAATCATTCAGACTTATCCCAAAAAAGTTAAGGTTTTGACTTGAGTTGACCAGTCTACACATTCTGGACAATGGTGAATAATATCCAAAATTTGTCAAATGATGGGTGAGGAAGAGCAGTTCATTATTTCTGAGTCTGTGCGAGGGGATATTGAAAGGAATGAGTTGCAGTAGAGTAGGTGAATCAATAATACCATTTATAATTTTGAAGAAGCAAATGAGGTCATTTCTTTCCCCACGGACTTCCAAAGGAGAGAAGTTTAGAGTTAGTTCAATTTCATCATATGAGTATTTGCCTTATTTTTCTAATCCTAGCCTCCTAGCAATCCCTCTTAAGAACCGATGTTGAACAGATTCAATGCGTCGAATGTGGACAGCATAAAAAGGAGACCAGATAACACAAGCATATTCAAGATGGGGGCGAACCAAGGAGCAGTAAAGAGTTCTAAGGGTATTTACGTTTTTGAAGTCCGAAGTGATTCTAGTGATGAAACCAAGTAGTTTGAGGGATTTATTAACGATTGCAGCTATGTGATCCCAAAAAGAAAGCTTGCTATCAAGAGAGACACCAAGGTCTTTAACCATTCCGGGAGTATGGACGCGAATGAACGACGGTACACACTTTCGCCAAAGGAGTATGGACGGCTATGGACGACAGGGTCGCATATTCATATTCGATGCATATTCTGTAAATATGCATCGTATTGCCATCTATGGACATATTCCTGTGACTTTACACCAATTTTAAACATTGTACATCATTATCGACAGAGATATCGGCTGTTATTTATTTTGCATACTATCATAAAATTTAATAAAAAAATATATATCTTTGTTTATGTAAAAAAAACTCACTCCCCAGAGCACAACCAGAATTACGTAACTTACTCCCGGAAAGGTTAATAGATGTAACAGTTCCTAAGCAAATATTATTAAGTTTGTATTCGAAGACAATCGGTTTTTTTGATCTATCGAAGGACATAATTTTGCATTTTTCGACATTTAGTTTCAAACAATTAATTTTACACCAAAGAGTCGACATCCGATTGGAAAAAAAGGCAGTCATCGTGATTTTTTATTATTTTTTTAATCTTGTTGTCGTTCGCAAAAAGCCAAAAGCGTGTATGAGAGAAAATACTCATAATGTCGTTTACAAATAAGTTAAAAAGAAGCGGCGCTAGATGTGCTCCTTGAGGTACGCCGGACGTTACTTCAATAATAGTAGACACAAAGTTGTTTAATTTTACTCTTTGTTTTCTATTGCTTAAGTAAGAATTAAAGAAGGATAGCAAGGGGTTTCTAATACCGATAGCATATAGTTTGGCCATAAGGATTGAGTGGTTTACTTTGTCGAAAGCTTTAGTTTTTTTCCCAGCTTTAGCTTTATTATGAATGTGTTTGACATTTGGCAGATGTACGCAAAAACAATCCTCACGCACCTATATACAAACATACATAAATAGTTTAAATACTCGCTGTACTCGAAACTTTGCGTTTTGCCCATGGCGTCTTTAGTCAGTCAAATTCTTATCAATTCTGCTGTGCCATAAAGCATCTTAATGTTTAATTTGACTAACCCGACTTGTTATCATAATTCCAGAGAGGATGGCCGCGTCTCCCACTACATAATAAACCGGGTGGTCCAGCCCGATGGGATCCGCTACCGCATCGGAGACCAGCTCTTTACGGACCTGCCAGCGCTGTTGGCCTTCTACCGCCAGCACTACCTGGACTCCACGCCGCTTGTGCGACCGCTGCAGCAGCCCCCCTCCTCGGTGCTGGAGACCGTCATGGCCAAGTACGACTTCGACGGGAATGTGAGTAGTTAACCGCCAATACATGTCACTGGGTGTAGCCTTACTAAGCAATATTATTATTCTATTAGTTTAGGCTCTTGACATCATTGAGATGTTTATTTCAGCGGAATAGAGCGGTGGATGCAATAGTCTATCTGTTCCCGGGTTACGAATAACCTGACAATATTTGAAAATCTCTTACTACCCCCACAGTAAGTGGAAAATGTTGCTTGTGTTGTGTTGGAGGACTTAGCCAGCCGAGGAGTTGAACACACTACGCCTGGATGGGACCCAAACGCGATGTCAACTCAGCCACCGACCTGTCAAATGTAAAAGGAAAGAAATAAAAACAATATTTTTTGTTTAAATCCACGATTTTTTATTAATTTTAAGACCGACCGGTTTCGCTACACTCGAGCATCGTAAGGGTACAAAATTAAACTAATCAAGCTTTTTGACAAATCTAATTGATTATTCAGAATTAAACTTTTGGTTTTAATTGCTTTCTTTATTTCGAGTGCTTCTAGGTTATTCAATTTGTTACTATGGTCTTTTCTATGGAGAATCTTAGCACCGGTGCTTTTATTGAAGGTATTTACAAAAAAAAAAAAAAAAAAAAAAAAAAAAAAAAAAAAAAAAAAAAAAAAAAAAAAAAAAAAAAAAAAAAAAAAAAAAAAAAAGGAAAGTAAAAGGAAAGATTCACTTGATCGTGCCATGTGTTCCTAGGACCTCCTTGACTTCTTCTACCACTCATTTTCACATCATATATTCTGCACTTCATCCTCAGATCATCCGGTCTGCATGTACTAAACATCTAAGCTTCCCTTTTTTTAATCTTGCCCATTACACTTACATCAGCCTTGTATTCTTGTTGGATCTCCACATTTGCAATTTATTTGATTGTTAACACCCTTTTTAGTAGCTTTTACATAGGAATAGTAAAGATATACAGTTTTTTTCTTACTTTTTATACATAACTGAACCTCCCCAACAACAATTTATTTAGTGACAAAGTGAAATGTCCACTAACTCAGCATAATAATTTATCTGCCTTAGTATTCTGTGCAATGAGGAGTACATTTAAGGTAATTATTCTGAACAGAATTTCTCTCCCTTAGTATTCTGCGCAATGAGGAGTACATTTAAGGTAATTAGTCTGAATAGAATTTCTCTCCCTTAGTATTCTGGGCAATGAGGAGTACATTTAAGGTAGTTAGTCTGAATAGAATTTCTCTCCCTTAGTATTCTGGGCAATGAGGAGTACATTTAAGGTAGTTAGTCTGAATAGAATTTCTCTCCCTTAGTATTCTGGGCAATGAGGAGTACATTTAAGGTAGTTAGTCTGAATAGAATTTCTCTCCCTTAGTATTCTGGGCAATGAGGAGTACATTTGAGGTAATTAGTCTGAATAGAATTTCTCTCCTTTAGTATTATTCTGAGCAATGAGTACATTTAAGGTAGTTAGTCTGAATAGAATTTCTCTCCTTTAGTATTATTCTGAGCAATGATTACATTTAAGGTAGTTAGTCTGAATAGAATTTCTCTCCCTTAGTATTCTGAGCAATGAAGAGTACATTTAAGGTAGTTAGTCTGAATAGAATTTCTCTCCCTTAGTATTTTGAGCAATGAGGAGTACATTTAAGGTAGTTAGTCTGAATAGAATTTCTCTCCCTTAGTATTCTGAGCAATGAGGAGTACATTTAAGGTAGTTAGTCTGAATAGAATTCCCTCCCTTAGTATTCTTATTTGTATAGCCTTCAATCTACTTCCATCCTTCCTCTGCCAGTTCCATGTCCCACAGCCATACATCAGGGTAGGTATCAGCACTCCATTGGGGACTCCTAGGTTCGCTTCATTTGACAACATTCTATTACGAGGCGTATCCAGAAAGTAAGTGTACTGAGGCTCTCACAACCGAATGAATTCTGTTGTGAGAGTGTTTCTGCAAATCTCCAGATCTCTACTACACGAAACCATCACAGAAACCCTCGGATATCGGAAACTGTCCGCAAGGTGGGTCCCAAAACAGGTGACAGACCAACACAAGTTGAATCGAGTGGAAGCTGGACAAGAGTTTTTGAGGCACTGCAAACTCCATGGAGATGAATTTCTCCGCTCCATCGTTACTGGAGATGAAACTTGGGTTACACACTACACGCCCGAAACCAAAAGGCAGTCTCAACAGTGGCGTCACACCTCTTCACCCTCCGCCAAAAAGTTCAAAACCACAATTTCAGCCAAGAAAATCACGGCATCCGTGTTTTGGGACTGTCAAGGCATAATTTTGATCGAATATCTGCCTCAAGGGGAGACCATCAACTCTGCAAGATACTGTGAGACCCTAAAAAAATTGCGGAAGGCGATTCAAAACAAGAGGAGAGGCATGCTGACAAAGGGAGTCAGCCTGCTGCACGACAATGCCAGACCACACACGGCCAACACTACGAAGGAACTGCTTGCCTTGTTTAAATGGGATGTCCTGAACCACCCCGCTCATTCCCCTGACCTAGCACCTTCAGATTATTATCTCTTTACCTCCCTGAAGCTGTACATGGGTGGAAAAAGGTTTTCAACCGACGAGGAGGTAAAGGGGGAGGTGGAGAAGTGGACGAAGGGGTTGGCGGGAAACTACTTCGAGGAAGGCATCAAAAAGTTGATACCCCGCTTCACCACCTGCATTGAGAAGAATGGCGACTATGTCGAAAAATAGCTCACATATGTACTACGGTAACCATGTAATTTTTTTGTTTCAATAAAAAAAATTTGTAACCTACAAAAATTCAGTACACTTACTTTCTGGATACGCCTCGTAGCAACTACCATTCAGTTTTACGTTAATAGAGTTTTCTGCTTACCTCCTTTTTCCATTGTTCTTATCTGTCATTTCAACGTTTGTTTGTTTGTTTAATGTCAAGGACACCGATGACCTCCCGTTCAGGAAAGGAGAAGTGCTGGAAGTGATCTGCAAGGACGAGGAACAGTGGTGGACCGCCAGGAACCGGGCAGGAAACACAGGATCCATTCCCGTACCATACATCATGAGGGTGATTATACCATTCTTCACTTTCACCAACACTAGTAGTTCTGTGAACAGTTCATTTTCTCTTATTTAACCGTTAGCGTTCCGAGACATCCACCGTGGATTTACTAGTTGCTCGACGCACTTCCCTCGATTTTATGGTATTTTAAACCTTAAACAATGCTCCTAGCATACTAAAATTTGTTTTTTTCGCTTGGCAACAAAATATGTAATAAAACTAATGAATATTTACACATTCCTTCATTATATGTAATATTTTTTATAACAATAGAGAGAAAAAAATAAACATTGCTCTGAATATAAGTAGCTGTCCTGAGTAAAATACTCACAGATTTTTATAAATACCTATATAAAATCACATTATCTGGTAAGTCCTTCTAATTTACAAAAACATAATTTTGCAAGGGCCACTTGGCATTCCAGGATATCTGGCTCTCACTGAGAAGGCTCGGGTTCGATACCCGGTACTGGAACTACATAAATGTAAAATGACGTGATTGCCTCGTGCCGTCTAACGGGTCAAAGAGAAGGAACTCGTTTCCCGTAGTTTCCTGTAGTTCCGATGCAAGTCTGAATGCCCCACACCAAAACGAGAGTATTGCACAAGAAAGCATACTTAATGCAATTCTTCTTTAACGCAATTTAGTTGGGTCCCGTGACTGAATAATACGCACTTCTTAACATGTATTATCTCCAGTGAACGTCACTTGGATAACCATGTGTTCCACAGCGATAACTGTACAACCAGGTGAGGTCATAACAGAGCAAATGGCGGCAACAGAACATTTCTTGCAGAGTTGACAGGTCTCACTCAAATCCTAGCTCCCTTTGGTGCAGAACAATTCAAACCCACCAAGAACCAATAGCATTGGCCATCACGAAACAAGCGTTAATAGAGATTTTAGTGTAGCAAGGCAAGATGTGGTGGAGATTCAAATGATATTTATTGTTTGTAATAATTCCAGTATGTGGAGACCAGCGCCAACAGCAATAGCAACAGTGTGAGCGCGACAGACGGCCTCAACCAGTCGGCCCTCAACAACAGCGGCTCACCGCTGGCCCCCGACACTCCCCCCAACCATTCGCAGGGCAAGACTTCCATGCAGGTTGGTACACCCATCAAACTTATTAATAATTGGATAATTTGTTTAGCGCCACTGTTGACGCAACTATATTCCTTTAACATTGTCCTTGAAATTTTCCCATCCTATTACCTACAAGTACCTGTCATTATCCGACTGTAGCCACGTTTGTGTGACATTTACAACAATAAACTTAACTGTCAAATCAGTTTATTGATGAAGCCGGTGTGATGAACATCTCTTTATGATCAGTGCTTTTATTGATATCAACTCGGGGTAGAATACTGTGCCGTGAACATATTCGGTTCCCTCAGTGTGTTTCTTACCCAACCCAGATGTTGTGGAAGTTGCGTGTGCAATAAATCATCTCCTGTGAGTAAAACCAACCAGCAACATCGTTGACGAACATCAAAGGGGTAAGTCGGATTCCTTCCTTACTCCCTGTTCACCATCTCTAACCATTGTTGTGTCAACTTCAAGTTCACAATTAATTTTACAGTCCATTCTTGATTCGCCTTGCGATTACAGCCACTTTGGTGAAAAATCACCTCAAGGACGACACCAAAATTGATTACTCAAAAGGGCACCCCTGTCTATACAGTGTAAAGAAAGGGGAACTATGTCTGTGAACTCTCGAAGCCAACATCAACTGTGAACGGTTGTTCCGCTTGTGTCCGTGGAGTTTTACCCACTTGCACTGGTGTGATCACGCTTGATCGATGCTGCTAGCTCCTTAGAGCAGGCTCCATTAATACCTGCAGAACAGACTCAGCATTTTCAATTGTTGGGTGTACTTGAGTTTGTATAGGGTTAGCAGATGGTCTCTATTGAAGAATCTGCCACCCCCCATATAAGACACCCAGTTTGTTGGAAGCCAGATTTACTCAGGCTTTTATACAGCCCCGATACTTAAGGCCGAGTGTAGTTTTTTATTAATTTAAAATAATGATTATACTACTAAGCAAATCGATTATGATAGTGTTTTCAACAAGTAAAATTTTTTTTTTACATTTTTTAAATTAACATAGGCTTAGTAATTATCAAAATCAAATCGAAAATATGACCTTTTTCAGACCGTAATACGTGCGTTTTAAAAAATACTATTAAAGGCTGAATATCGTCAAAAAATACCTGAAGGGGTTTTCTTTAAACGTACGAAAAAAAAAACTAAAAAATAAATAAAATAGGTTCGTAGTTTAATTTTTTCATAAACTCTAATTGTACTTGTTTTTAAAATGCAGATTGTAAAACTTTGGATACGTTTATTTAACAAAACTAAACGATAAATTACTGGTATTATATTTTTCCACTTTTTAAAGTTAATTTAATATTTTTTATACTACAATTTAAGAAAGAACTTTTAGATTTTTAAATTACTTTTAAAGCAGGCCGTCTGCTGGCGCCTATTTGAAATTTTAAATATGGTAGAACATCGAACTAAAAGCTTCTTTTAAATATCCCAACAGATGGCGCTATCATGGTTCGCTATTGACTCTTCCCATGTCATAAGCCAATATTCAACGTATAAATCGGTTTCAGTTATTCAAGCCAAACGGCCACTGGCTTAGGTTATGCTATTCTGTACACTATACTGTAAAACTCTCGCCTCGAAGTTTGCGGGATCGAATATCGGAATGGGCAAGTAAATTTTATTTGGTTAATTTGTGTTATTCACAATTAATGAATTAATATACGTATGGTATATGCGCGGTACGTTCCATAGTGAAAGATACTCTCAGTATCGCCTGGTGTAAGACCACCATTCAGAATTGAAACGTTGCTTGAAATGGCTTTAGCCGTGTTTGGTGACCAAATCTGAATAGCCAGGTAGATTCACTTATTCAATAAATAATACCCGTTCTGCGGTCTAAATTTAAATAATGATTTGTGGTCTTTCATCGGGGCGATACTGACAGTATCTAACGCTCTGGAAAATGCCGCAAATATAATGCTTATGTACATTGTGAAATAACACAAATTATTAAAATAAAATGTAGGTTGGTATTCGTGCACGCCAAGATTTTAACCCGCGACGTCACGGAGGTCGTCATCCTGTTGAGTCGGGCCATATCACGATATTTATTATTGTTTTTGTAAATTATTCTAAAAAAACATGAATGAAAAGACAAAAAACAAATAAGCTGACATTTTTAGGTCGGGATATCAATTTACCGTCCACTGTAAAACAACTTACAAAAATGTCCACCCGCGCAAGGCGCTTTTTAGTTCTGAGTGCTATGTGGCATCGTTGTAAATGAACTGAATGTTGCCAAATCTGAGGTTTTGCTTCACCAAGGACTGTTGAATACAAGCGAATTTTGGGCCCGATGGCGTTTCTGTGGGCCTTAGAAAACAATAATGTTATTTATAACGCTTATTGTTGACCGAGGTAGAACGAACAGAGGTACTCTGTTTTTTGACCAGATGTAGGTATATTTTTTACAATGCGTGCATCTGACGGCCGGCCTGTCCGGTGGTGAAGCTTTGGACTCCCATTCCGAAGGTCGCGGGTTCGAACCCGGTGTACGCAAATAAAGAAGTATTAGCATTTATATCTGAACCTAGATATTTATTCTGGACCACAGAATCAATAAAATTTTATTTTGTTAAAAGTATTTTGGTATTTAAAATTTTAAGTACTTAAAAAATTATTTATTTATATTATTTCATTTAATTCATTGTTATCTATTGAATTTAATGTGTTAATTATTGTGCATAAAACTATGTAAAACCAAATGCCAAAATGTTTTTAATAGAGATATACATAATTAAGAAATTGGCACATACATCATCATACATGTCATAATATGGAAAATCAGGACTAAAGATATAGGAAGAAATAATAATAATATAAGCGATTAGTCATAATAGACCCGATATAGTTTTACATGAAAAAATTAAAAAAATTAACTAATATCATTGATGTCGCTATACCAAATTCCTGTAATATTCAAAAATCTGTTAGCGAAAAAATAAGAAAATACACAGATTTAGGAAATGAAATAAAAAGAATTTGGCATTCTCAGACTATAAAAATATTACCATTCGTTATTTCGGCTACTGGCATTATACCTAGCTCTCTAATTAAAAATTTAGGCGTATTAGATCTTTCAAAAAAATTATATATAAAGATGCAAAAGTCGGTCATTTTGAATACATGTAGGATAACAAAAGATTTTTTAAATATTTATGTTGAGGGATCAGTAGGATTTATAGGCCCTGTTAGAAGTTCTACCGAGCCGAACCCTCTGATATGAAAATATCTGGAGTCGGTGAATTATTTTCCCATTTGATCTTTTGTGAGTTGACGTGTTGTTCTTGTATTGTTTTGTATTTATTTTGCTTATATAATGCACTTACATAATGTTGATTGACTAGATGATCATTTGTGGAAAAGTGAGTGGAAGGGTTTAGTTTTTCCTATGGGGAAGATTTAACCCGGACAACAAAATCGGAAGCATAAAAAAAAAGAAATGTCAGGCTTTCTGTAAAAATATTAAAATACATACAATTAAATTAAATGTTACCTTGTATATATTCGTTTATATTCTAATTAAATAAATAATACAAAAAAATAGTGCCATCTGGTAACTGAAATTCATAACTTTTATAACGAAGATTTACACTACCGCCATCTTACTGTTTTCAGGCAAACGTTTTTAAAATAAATTCTAGTTAGAAAAAATATTGTTTTGGAAATGAACAACAGAGTTCGTGTGTGTCGAAAATAGTTGATTTTGTCAGGTATACAATCACTCTTAAGCCAGTTTGATACATACTCCAAGCATTTCAATGAAGTCTTTATTGAGGAGGGTGCTTCCATCCAATTAAATTGAATGTGATCTGGATTTGCTGTGCTAAACACATTCATTTCATGGTTTATAAAATCACTAGCTGACGTGTATCCGGCGTTACTGAGAGTTTTCCTTAGGAGATAAACATATACCACCGTGGACTTTCTGTAGACCTTTTTAAGATATACAATGCTGTAGTACATTATTGTACTGTATCTCACAAAGTTTAGCCAGCGTTAGCAATGTAAATGTCTGTAAATAAATTTTTTACGACTTGATTACAAAAAATCGTCTTTTCTCTACTTTTTACAAGTATAATATGCGTGAATTATATATATAAACCTTCCGGAAGAAATTCTCTAAATGATAGTGAAAACCCTATCAAAATCCGTTGCGTTGTTTAGAAGAACTAAGCGCACAAACAGACACGGGATAGCGACTTTATTTTATACTATCTGGAGATTTGTAAGAGTTGATTTTATGTAGTTCATTTAAGAAGTTTTTTTTTTTAATATCAACTTTGCACAGGAGATCGCTAGGGAAATCAATCACCTTTCTTGGTGCCTCTGTCCTCATTGGGGAAGCCTTGTGGAGGGTGTGTTGGGGGAAAAGAAGGAGTGAACCTGGGTTTTGAAGAGATCACAGGAGGGAGGAAACATAGAGGCTGACAAATCATTCCACAGCCGATGTGTTGAACACAAGAACAAGTAGAAGCAACCCGTTTTCGTGTGATGAATATCACTATGTTGGGCGCGCGTTAGGCGTGTTTCCCGACTGCGTTGGCGCTGAAGGGATCAACGAAGCTAATACCGGTAGTATAGGAACAGCACTCGCACCCAACACCTGTACTCCACAGATGCAATCCGTTCTTTAACCGGTCAGCAACGTAAGTAGATATACACGATAAAATAACGATAGCAGTCAAGTACAATAAGCGTGTTTACACGTCAACGCGTGTGTTTCCACAAAAATCGTCATAACTCCGTTATTCTTCTAGTGACATCCCTAAAACAAAAAGTAGAATATTCGTATTGAATGAAGCTTCACATCTCTATTCAAAGTTATCCATAGAAACCCGTAAAAAGACCTACTCAGTGGAAGCAAATTTTACCCGCCAAATCGTAAAACGACGCCAAGAAAGCCGTTTGACGTGCCGACCCGCCTCGCAAGTTTAATTATTTTTTTTTTAAATATATTTTGTATGAAATGGTCAAAAAGTGAAGTGACAGAATTGTTTATTGTACATTTGTACGATGAAATAAGTGTTTTTTTTTTACATTATCCATGATTTTAGTATCGTTTTTACATAAAACATTACAGGTGAGTCATTTTTACAATTTTTTCATGTTTCCATTCTAAATTTAAATATTTACAAATGTTAATATTTATTTATGATACAACAATTTGAAAGCCTATTTTGTAACCTTTCTAAAACAGTTTTTACTATTCGGCTCCGTTCAGTAATGTTTCATTTATAGAGCTTTGATTGTGAGGCGGTAATAACACAACGTTTTCGTGAAATTGACATTTCGGTAAAGACATCTTAGCTTCAAGTTCGCGAAAAGTCGGAGGGGTTAAGATGGGGGAATCTGGGAATTCTGGCAAGTTGGAAAAACTGTCAACAGTGGGCATGCTTTGACACCATGTGATCCTGAAATGCCATTTGACTGAATTAAAATGCTGCTGCAGTAATTAACTTGTGACACATATTTTTGCTGAACTGGTTTATAACCACTCTTGCGATAGCTTATTTAAAAACAAACATCTTGAGATCATACATACAAATATTAACACACTTTATACAGGCAAATACGAGGGTCCCATTCGAGAAAATGGATTTAGTTTTTAAACAGCTATATCTCTGAAAATATTACATATATTTTAATTTGCAGATATCTATAGATTTGTATATTTGATAGTAGGTATGTACAGCATCCTTTTTACAAAAAGTCGTCTACCCCCTCTGGTAAGCACGTGAATTCAGTATGTTAGTTTCCAGAAATTGCCCTAACATTTGAGACAATACTGAATATAACTATTTCTCTACGTTGTCTATGATCTACTGGAAATTTTTATAGTAACAGACATTAAAAAATGCAATTTTTAACATGTAAACAACTCTTCCCTTGTGGGGCCTTCACGGAACCAAAGGGGAATGAAGAGGAGAGATGAGGCCACCTCTGTGAACTCTTCCCTTGTGGGGCCTTCACGGAACCAAAGGGGAACGGAGAGGAGAGATGAGGTCACCTCTGTGAACTCTTCCCTTGTGGGGCCTTCACGGAACCAAAGGGGAATGAAGAGGAGAGATGAGGCCACCTCTGTGAACTCTTCCCTTGTGGCGCCTTCAGGGAACCAATGGGGATTGGAGTTAAGAGATGAGACCTGGGAAGACACATTGTGGAACCAGAAGACATAGCCACATATCCAACGACAACCCTGGTGAACTTTATGAAAGGGACTGGGTGACTGTTAAAAGAATAAGGTAAAATGGAAGATATCACAATGGGTCTATGGCCTAAGTGCTCACGGGAACTATATGTAAACCGTCTCTGCTCTACAAATAAATAAACGCAAACAGATGTTCAATTTTTAGAAAATAATTTAAAATGTCGTCTACGCGCAATATAAAACATTATCTGGAATATTACATAAGAGGAACAATAATGACACCTTTTGGCATTCGATAGAACATATTCGTTGATTGCGGGAAGTATAAAATTAATTTTTCACTTGTAGCAAACACTTTGTGGGTATACATAATTATTATAAAATTAATTCATAAAAATCACCCACCTTTCGTTCAAGGAATGCCTAGTGATTAAATCTTCTACGTACAGTATCCAACATGGCCCTGCCTTATAACTGTAAATTGTTTCAGTATTCGGTTGACGAAAGGAGATTCAAGATATTTTAAATTACGTTAATTTTCCATCATTAACACTTTTGTATTTTTTCCAGCGTGTGTTGCCCGCTCTGGCTCGCGTGTGCCAATCCCGCGTGCCTAATGCCTACGACAAGACCGCCCTGCGTCTCGAGCGCGGCGACGTGGTCAAGGTGACCAAGACGAACATCAACGGGCAGTGGGAGGGCGAACTCAACGGGCGCACGGGCCACTTTCCCTTCACGCACGTCAAGTTCGTGGACGACGAACCTGCCGGCGGGGCAAGCTAAGATTTACTGCTGGATTGAGGGTTGTGTAAGCTGAATTGATGTGGTGTGGTGTTAGTGCAAAGTGCAGGACTACAGGAGGACGGTTTTCTAAGCCAATGTGTTGGTTATGTATGCTGAAATGAACATTATGTGAAATGTGTAGATTGTTTGAACTGAAATGAGAATTATATAAGCTAATGTGTAATGTTTGAACTGAAATGAGAGTTATGTAAGTTAATGTGTATATTGTTTGAACTGAAATGAGAGTTATGTAAGCTAATATGTAGATTGTTTGAACTGAAATGAGAGTTATGTAAGCTAATGTGTAATGTTTGATCTGAAATGAGAGTTATGTAAGCTAATGGGTAGATTTTTTTAACTGAAATGAGTTATGTAAGCTAATGTGTAGATTGTTTGAACTGAAATGAGAGTTATGTATGCTAATCTTTAGATTATTGATCTTTTGGGGAATTGTGTAAGCTAATGTGAAGATTATTTGAGCTTCTGGAGGGTTATGTAAGATAATAGATGGCTTATATGAGCTGAAGTGAGAGTTATGTAAATTGATGTGTGGAATATGTATGTTGAAATGAGGGTAAAGTTAAGATTATGTGAGTTAGAGTGAACTATAGTGAGGGTTATGCAGATTATTTGAGATTTTGGAGGGTTATGTAAACTAATGTGTAGATTATTTGAGCTTCTGCAGGGTTATGTAATCAAATGTGTGCAATATTTGAGCTTCAGGAAGGTTATGTAAGCTAATGGATGGATTATGAGAGCGAAGTGAGATTTATGTAAGTTGAAATGAGGTTAATGTTAGCCGATGTATAGATTATGTAAGATATTGAACTACATATAGTGACGGTTATATAAGCTCAAGTGAGGATTGTATAAACTACAGTGAGGGTTATGTAAGCTAATGTGTGGATTACGTAAGCTAAAGTGAAGGTTAGAGAACTTACAAACAGGCAGAGAATAATTCTCGATAAATCATAGACAATTGAGTGTTATGTAACTTTGCTACAGTCTTTGTAATGACTTGTTTTAAAGGTGTACCCTATAATTATTGACAATTATTACATAGGTAAAGTTATTTTGAGGGCTATTATAATCGACAAAATTTAAAAAAATTTAATTAAACCAACAAGTGCGGAATCATATTAACCACTTCCATTGGTTGATCTTTCTAACCAACTTATTGTAAATTATGTGAGTTCAAATGAGAATTATTTCAATCTAAGTTAAATCTAAATTTTTAATTTTCAACGTTTCGCAGCCCGTTTCAGCTTTTGATCAATTTGTGATCTAACTGTCAACAATAATAATATGACTATGCTTTACGCATTATTAATAGAAAGCAAATGTACCAATGTAGTATTTTTATATTTGACGTAATATTAAAATAATAAAGTTTGCGTAGATTGATTCAGAATTATGTATTGAATGCAGGTTGTGAAATTTTACAAAGTTTTATAATGGGCCAGTATTGCATTTTGGTAAATTATTTACATACAGTAGGATCGCATTATTCCAACTGACTAGCTCATAGTATCGATGTTCCACTCTGGTGTCAAGCCTTTCTTGCAGAATTTTTTTCAGTGTTTAATATTGCAAGAATCATGAAGGCCTCAGTGGTTGAGGGGTAAAGCTCTCGACTAGTAAATAATACGGAGATTGCGGGTTCAAATCCCGGCGTGCGCAACTAAATTTTATTTGATTAATTTATTCATTTAAAATAATATACAGGGTGTATCGGCAAGTACCCGACAAACTTTAACCAGCTTTTCCTTAGCACATTTGGAGTAAAAAATGTTATGGGCACTTTGCTGTCCGGTAACATTTTTTTTTAATAAAAAATTTCCTATTCATATTTTCACCACATGTCACCAATGTTTTATCCTTTGTCAAAGTTTGAAAACCCATCTGGCAATATTTTGTTCGAGTTTCGTTGAATAATGTACGTACGTACCTACGTTGGCGCGCTTTTACGATCACAACGAAATGGCACGGCACCATTCGTCTCATTTTTAGCTATTATTATTTAGTGTGTATGAAAGAGCGAACACGCTTTTTGACACACTTGCTAATAACAGCTGTTGAACACGAGAAACAATGACAGTGACGGAGTGTGGCTTTTTTTAAATCATTTTTTGTTTTTAATTGAAAAAAAATGTTAGCGAACAGCAAAGTGCCCATAACATTTTTTGCTCCAAATGTGCTAAGGAATAGCTGGTTAAAGTTTGTCGGGTACGTGCCTATACACCCTGTATAGGTGGAAGATACTCTCAGTATCGCTCTGGTGTAAAACAACCATTTAGAATTGAAACGTTGCTTGAATTGACTTTAGTCATGTTTGGTGACCAGATCTAAATAGCCAGGTTCCTCCCCACCTTCCTCTTTCCCATCTCCTTCCCTTCCCATTGGGGATGTCACAGACTCACTGGTTCCAGGCAGTCGGGAGCGGCTGGGACTCTTGTTCGCTGTTCACATTAAAAAAATGTATTTATGAATAAATAAGGCATGTTGTTTGCAAAAGTGTTATTTTGTCAAAACTATTTTTAAATCGTGTACATATTGCAAGATCGCATTAAAATACCATATTTATATAGTAGTTATTTTTTATCTGCGTTTGTGAATATCAAACGTTTTTACATGAATATTGGACGCACATGTACATATAATAATTTTAAACATTACGGATAAGATGAAGAAATGTACCATTGCAGATGGTAGCTATTGATTATTTCATTTGTAACGCATAAGCAACGAAATTTTGAATAATAATATTATGATAGATGATTTTTTTTACACTAAAATAAGAGTTTTACATATTGATACAACGACAGTATACAAAGCTAATGTAAACACTACATAGGCCAATTGTGCTAACTCCCGCAGTTCTCCTTGATTGTTTCAGTATGTAGCTCAATCCCTTTCACACTTCAGGCCTCTGGCACATTGACCGTTACATTTCTTAAAGAAGCTATTGGAAAGTCGGAGAATTTGAATGCATTTTTGCTTTCCAATAAAATCCAAATAAATGGGATATTTCTGAACGCATCCTAAAACTAAAAACTGGTTTTGAAAGACAATGAGATAAGCTTTCAAATTTAATGATTATAAATAAACATACAATTTTTAAATAGATTGTAAAAAAGTTTTTTAAATGGCTCACCTTTAGGTTTTTTTGTCTAAACACTAATCTGAAACCATTGGTAATGAAAAAAACATGTTTTATTAGACAAATGTATTATAAACATTAATTTCACCTGACTTTTTGTCATTTCATATAAAAATAATCAATAAAATTTTTCAAAATGCGGTCAGAACCTTTTACTTCATAGAGAGGTGTACATTTTAATTATTCTGTGGTTAACTTCTATGTTTGAATATAAAGCTTGGTGTTTTCTCTTTCTAACGTCTCTCAGTTGAGTTCATATTTCTAACTATAAAGGTAAGGGTACAAAATCCAACAAATTAGCCTGAAGAATCAATAAAAATCATTAGGATTGTAACTAATTTTTTACAGTTATTTCATTCGAAAACAGGTTCTATAAGCCACCTATGAACGTGTCCTATCTACTTGCTAACACAATGCAAAATGTAATTAAATGTACATCGTTTCTCTGTACGGGTAGGCAGAGATAATGTAAAGCCGCACAACTCTATCTCGTCACACACTCCTTGCTCATTCGCATTCATACATTGTCCCATACATACTCCTCTTATACACGGTGTCCGGAAACTCGTAGTACAAGCGGGAAACTGGAGAATCTACACCACATGGGGAACCCAAATAAACATAAAGTTTTTTGATTTGAGCATTTTCATCAAAAAAAAATATTTTTCGGCTATTTCAGGATTAAAATTTTTTCGTCATTCGATCTGAGACACCGAAGCAACGGATAGGAATTATTATTAGCATAGGTAGGTACTCATAATTTGTAGCGATGTTCCGATCTCCAATTCAAAACACAAACACGTCAAATTATTTTTAATGTTCACTGTTAACTTCCAAGTACAGTTGGGTCCGTCTGATGATTGATTATTGCACTATTTGAATCATGTCGGAGTTAATTTTTACCTCGTCGAAGGCATCGATGATAAGTCTCAAAATCAAAACATTAAAAACGTACAACTGTTTTCAAACACATCGAACGCATCGATGATAAATCTTAAAGTATCACTATCAAAACAATAATAACGCATATTAAAACACACAAATTTCGACCACAATTCGCTTTTATGTTTAAATTAACGAGAAAACTTCTTAAAGCAAAATGCAATGTTTAAACAATCACATAAATACGGCCACCTGCGGCGACCTATAAACCAAAACTAACCTACTTACAATTTAACAGAAATGGGACATCTGCTTATCGTGCGTCTCTTTCCTTCATATGTTAGTTGAACCCAGCATACTATAGAAAGCTATATTTTGCGAATATGTCAGAGATAGGTATGCATTTTAGAACAATAGATGTTTTAACCCTGCAGAGCAGAAATATTTTATGATTACACCGGATTAAATGAAGGGTGATTTCAAAATAATGCTTTAAATCCGGGTTTCTTTATTTGTTTTACTTTTAAATAGTTTTAATTAGTTGGGTACTTTGATCTTCAGTAATAATTTATAAGAATTTGATCAAAAAAAAAATCAACTTCTGACTCGATTTACTCGAAAACGAAAGCTCAAATCAAAAAAAATTATACTACAAAATCGACTCCAAGTGTGATGTAGATTCACCAGTTTCCCGCTTGTACTACGAGTTTCCGGACACCGTGTATACTGACATATTGACTCGACCCAAGTATTTGATTCACTTTAATTCGTTAACCCATCAAACCTCTGGCATGTTCTGTCAGTAGGAGTATGTATTTCCGCTTTGCAATGAAATCCAAATAAATTAATATTTTTGAATGTATTCGAAAACTTAAAAAGGTGACGAAATCAGAAATAAACACAATTATTGAAAAATAATTTTTTTTATTGAAACATAAAAAAGTTTTAAAAATGGCCGTTAATGAAAAAAATCACACATTTTATTGGAAATTTGGTGTTTTCTCTTTCTAACACCATTTAGATCATATTTTTCACCATGGCAGTAAGGGAGACAACGATTTCTGTGAGAACTTATGAGCTGTTCCTAAAAGTGAACAAATTATCCTGGGATGTTAAATAGTTCATATGGCATTAAAAAAAGGACATTTATAAAGCAAAATATACAACAGAGGGAAGATGTGATTGACTTGTTGGAAAGTTGTGGGTTCAATTCTCTGCACAGTGCAAAAATATATTGACAGATATTGTAAATAAATAAATAAATAAAGTTACTGAAAATATGCCTGGTTTATGTAATTGAAGTACGTATTGAATTGAATTTTGTTGGAAATCCATTTTTATGGAAACCCGTTTATATGGAAACCTGTATATACGAAAATTCCATTTCACTGGGAACATAAATAAATAAATATAGTATGCAGTAATATGGGTACGCTCATAAATTGCTAAAAATGTTTTCTTGGAAATCCGCTTTTACGGAAACCGTTCGTTATGAAAACCATTTTTACTGAAATTGGTCCTATGGGAACATTGATATCTAAATACAGTCAGTAGAAATATTACCCATACATTGCTAAATATATTATTGCACTGGATTAATTGGAAACCCGTTTTTATTTTACTTTACGGAAATCCATTTTTTATGGAAACCCGTTTTTACAGTTATTGGATTTCACTGGGAACATTGATATTATATAAATGAATAAAGTCAGTAGTAATATTTTCACCACTTTGTAAGTTATTGAAAAATATTTAAAAAATGGCAAAATCATTTTAACAATGGTAGCTAAACAATATAAAGTAGAACTAGCTTTTGTATAAACAATATATTTAATTTAGATTAAAATAAATTTTGTACAGTTTTTACTACTTATTATGTATTTAAAAAGTGTACTTTTATATCGTAACTTTAAGCACTATTTAAGTGTATAACTTTTAGTAATTTATACATTTAAGGTTTGTATTAAAAACAAAACAGACACTTTTATAAAATTTTAATCATTTTAATGGAAAATAACATTTAAATTATTCTGCTCATAAGAAAAATTATTACGCACTTATAGAATTGTATTAAAGAAGTCTGGTTTGTAACTCAACCAGACTTTAGCATCTTAAATAGCTTGGCGCCAACTGCCTTTGGGGATGCTCTGCGGAGAGGCTTTATGAGGAAAATATTCACAGTTAAAATCTTAACTTATTAGTTGTCAAGTAAATGCAACAAACCACTGAAAATAAAATGGCCAGAAGTGTGATCTGTACTGATCTGAAAGAAAACAGATCTCTTAGCCTAAAAGTAAGGTAAAATTTAGCTTACTTTTGCTGCACAGAAACTACCACAACACACTTCTACCGATGAATGTCTTCAGTGTTTTAATGACATATTAAAATACAGCATTTCAAAACATCTGATTATGTATAAATAATGGGTCATTTTCGACCGAAAGAACCTTTTTAGTCCCTAGCGTAAAATATAAACTTTATGGTGATCGGATAATTCATTAAAATGACAATTTAACACACCTATAAAAAGTTTTATAAAGTCATTAAAAGTGATGAAACAAAAACTAGGTTAAATAGTTACATATGTTTTTGTTTCATAACTCTATAACACTTTTTATGGGTGTGTTGAATTGTCGTTTTGACGAGTTATCATGGAACCAAACATTATTATGTATGTAAAAATATGGATTATTTATTTAATTTTACGCCAATTTGAGTTAGGTTCTTTTAAGTCATACAATTAGCACATTGTACAAAATAATGAAAAACCTTTCAAAAAATGTCAAAATTTTGACTAAATTATGAAAACAATTTCCAAGTGTGCCATGAATCTATTATTTCAACACCTTTTTTGTTACCAAGTCTTGTTTAACCCCTAGGAGACGAAGCCCTGCATTTGCAGTGTTAAAGAATTGTGCCGAGGCACGTCTCGAAGCACTTCAATTGCAGTGTTGACTTTATACATTCATATTGCCTTTGGATATTAATTCTACTGTTTGTTAAACACAAAAATCAAAATGTCACTTTATCAATTATGGTAATGTCTACATGTTGACCTTTATAATGTATTTTTATTTATTGAATATTCTTGTCGGCTCCTATGGGTCAAAATAAATAAAACTATTTTTACTCTAACATACGACTTAATCCGTTTTTAGCACGGAACAGACGAAGTGTCATCTACATAGATTTGTAAGAAAACTGATGTCTTCAACTTACATAAGACCTTTCGAGTCCTAGGTCCCAAACAGGCCAAAGAAATTGATTATCTTGCTTAATAAAGAATTGAGAAATTTACAATCAATTTTTCCAGAAGCGAGGAAAAATTGAGCTTATTTATCGGGTTTTTTAAAATTGATAGCTTCACAGCTGTTAGGAACATTATTTATAAATGGTGTGGTAAAAAATCTACACAATTCAAAGCTCTGTTGTCCACTATTATTATTGTCATAATATTTCAAGCATGTGAAATAAAATAAACAATTTAAACTGAATTCTTTGTTTTTTATTTGAAACTTGTAAATACTCTCAGTATCACCCACCTTGGTGACCAGATCTGAACAGCAAGGTACTTCTTAATCTTCCTCTCCCATCTCCACTCTCTTCAGCCTTACAAATGCCTCAATTTTATTGGGGATACTATAGCCTCACTGGCTCCGGACAATGGGGAGCAGTTGAGACCAATGCCGGCTCTATGCGGGCACAATTGGAGCAGTCCGTTCCTGGAGCTGAATGATAATATCTAACACCTAACAGTCTTAACACGTTCACGGGCAGTGAAACAGCCTACTTTGTCACTATTTTTTTGTATTAGATTTTTGCGATTGCTCTAGCATTTCCGTCATGATACGTACCAACCAACACCATCAAGTGCGACGCGAATGCTCTAGAAGACGTATCTCAATACATTTGACGCATGCTATAGCATACGCAACCACGCGGGGTACGCCGGGCAAGCTGTAGGGGAAGGGGTAAACACTGTTTTATCTTTGTGTGCAGAAAAGGTCTCATGTGACAGTAAGCGATCTGTGCTTGTGTCAGCAGTGACAGTAAGAAATAGACTACCTATATTTTATAAGGATAAAGCAACTGCTCAAGCATATCTGACAAAAAAACTCAATAAACTTCGAATGCTATAGCATCCGCGACATAATTAAACTATCCAATGCGAATGCTATAGCATGCTCGTCCGGGAACGTGTTAAGGCCATTTGCACATGAAGATACTTACAAGTGACTCCAGTTTCGTGTACGTAGCACACGCGCTGCTCGTGAAAATCTGCCATACTATTTTTCTAGTGTTCGTACATGACACAGCGCGTCGACTACGAGTTTGACGTCAGTTGCACGCTACTGCATTCACTTCTATTTTGACAGAAATAAGGTCCGAACATGACTTGAATGTTAAATTTGTTCAGAAGTTAATATATGAGAGCAATATTATTTTCTTCGTCGCTAGTCACTTGACATCATATTAATTCCACAGCTCCACTTGAAAAATGATTTAAGTTCAACATTATTGGAATAACGCCGTGTACGGAAACCAGATTTAAAGAGTAGCATGTCAGTAGGTTACTTGTGGTTGCATCAGTCACGTAGCTTGAAGTATCTCAGTCAATCTCTAGGCATCTACTGGTTTTGACAAAGGATGCCAAAATTTTACTTGCACCAGGTGCGGTTTTGACTCAGGGCTTTGGCTTTTGTATCCACATAAAAAAAATGTAACCAGGGGGGGGGGGGAAATGGGGAGGAAAAAAATAATTAAAGAATAAAATATTTTTATCTAATCATATATATTTATTCTATATATTTTTTAACTTGTATAAATATTTAGATGGTGTCTATAATATAATATATACAAATCGAATAGTTGAGTCGGATTTCAACAATTTTATGGTTAATTTTGCAAATGTTAATAATAAAGGTTAAAGGATTGCTTAACAATGATTAAATTTATACATTCTTATAAATCGGTACATTATTGTGTTGGTTTCTAATTCAAATTTTTACCACTAGAGCGGCAGCACTGTCAAAAATGCAATCTATTTACTAAAGAAAGCAAATTTTTAAAATTGATTCAAAGTTTTTGAAAATTACGCAATTGTGTTGTACCTAACAATGTATAGATTCAATTATTGTCATTCTTCAAGCATATTTCGTGTGCGTCAAATGATTCAAATTCTACAATAGTTCATCATTGGTGTCATCTAGGATCAACAAAATCATTTAGTAATGTTGTACCAAAGAATGAAAACACATTAACAAATAATTTTTACTACAAACAACTTTTTATTTAATACATTTCACTTTTGTTTTCGGTAATGAATGATTGCAAATCTTGGAAAGGTAATTAACCCACTCGATTTCAATGCATTCTATCAACTTTTGGTGGCAATCACACACATATATGTGGACATATACTCATTTTCTCTGTAATCGGATGTCAGTACAGTAGTTAATATACAAAATAAATGTCAGTCCTACCCGATCGGCATTTGTTGAGGTTGGTCGAGTTTTCGACTGCAGTTCCTGGGTAGGAAGGTTCAATACTCAGTCAAACCAAAAATTATTTTTTAGTTTAAAGACATTTTAAAATAGATGTATTATAGTAAAAAAAACTTAGTTTTCTAAGAGTTGATTTTTTATTATTACTGATGGTTTAATAAGTTTATTTTGTTGCATTAATAACATGTAAATTACCTAGATAATAGTAAATACAAATATTATATGTAATGATGATAACAACTCCACTATAAAAAGAAGTGACGCGATGAAGAAATTAAATATATTTGATTGAAATGCATTGTAAAAAAAAAATTACAATAAAAAAATCAATCATTGAACCAGTCAACTATAAAGGGAAAAGAAAATTAACCTTACGTTTTGTATAAGAAACTGAAACAGCAGGATTACAATTAATCATGTCTACAAAGTCCTGCGCATGCATCAACAACCAAGCAGCCAACATGAAGACTCTTTTATGTTAACGATAATTATCTTAAACCTACTTTATTAAAAATGCAGATGTCCCGAGTAGTAGATACTCTCAGTATCGCCCTGGTGAAAGACCACCATTCAGAATTGAAACGTTTGAAATAGCTTTAGCCATGTATGGTGACCAGATCTAAATAGCCAGGTACCTCCACATCTCCTTTCGTTCTCTTAAAAAAATTAATTCTGCATATTTTCTAAATTTTGCATAAAAGCAAGAGTGGTAGACATGAACTAAATAAGATCCAAAACACTCAAAATGAACAGAATCATAAAACAAAATATAATAAACAATGCAAACGTAACTTAACCCTTAGGAGCCTGAGCCCTGCAATTGCAGTGTTGAAGAATTGTGCCAACGCACGTCACGAAGCACTGCAAGTTCAGTGTCGTCCTTATACATTCATTTTGCCTTTGGATATTAATTTTTCAGTGTTTGTTAACCACTCAGAACATTAGAACGTCAAAAGACGTAAATATGATAATAGCCGTCAAGACATTAGTACGTCTTTTCACGTAAACGCGCGAGATTTTACAAAAATCGATTTATTTCCATCACTAGTATACGGATTGCCATGATTTAAAAAACAGAGTATCGATAATGAATAACGCTACGCGTCTGTATTCAACAATATCTATGGAACGTAGAACTGCATTATCTAAGCCGATTGAATCTGTCATCGTGTTCGTTCATAATTTATTGCGTTTCTAAATAATTTATTAAAAATATTTTAGTTTGGACGGTTAATATTTTGAGGTGACTAAAGGCCTATCCACACACAACAGTGCCGGCACGTGACCGACAGTTCCGTACCGTACAGTACCGTGACGTGCTATTCGTACATGTCAGTACCGACACGGCACGACACGGCGACGCGCAGTGAATGGCGCAGTGATTAGTAGGTACTCTACGCAGCTTCAAGATCACAATTAGCAGCGATTGCTTTAATATTAGATGAAGACGAAGAAATTAATGTGAGAAGAAGGCATTGGGTTCATAATGCGTGGCGGAAAAGAGAAAAAGAAGGAGAGTTCGCCACCCTATATAAACATCTGATAGATGATGAATCAAAGTTTTTCGAGTATTTCAATATTGTTCCACATGTTTGATTTAAAATTAAGGTCCATGTATTTTCTATGTGAAAGGTCATAAATTGCAGAATGTACACGGACCAATTCAATCAACTGTTCGTCGTCCATCTTGAAATACTGCGACCGTGTCAGTGAAAATATTGTCCGCTAGAAATTCACGTCCCGTCACGGCGAGCGTCGGCGCAGCACTGACATCACTGAACGTCACTGTCACTGACGAGTACGGATAGTGCCGTACCAAATGTATGCCACAATATCATTTTTCACTGACACTGATGGATACGACACGTGTCGGCACGTGTCGGCACTGTGCCGGCACTGTTGTGTGCGGATAGGCCTTAATAGTTTTTAATTATATTTCTTCAATATATAAAGTGTTATTTCTTTATGATACTCAGAAAAAAGTACATTTTTCAAGGCTTTGAAATAATGGTAAGCGATTTTTACATATTTTTGACGTTTTCATAAAATGTATATTTAGAAACGCAAATATTTACGTATTACAACATAATGCGATAGTGGATTTCATAATCTTTCCAAAACATTTTTTTAGAATGAGGCTACGTTTCCCAAAACGTGAGTTATGAAGCTTTTAGCAAAACTCGAAAATAACACAAAAATTATTACGTTTTGACAGTTCTCAAAGGAACACATAGTAAAAAAATGTCTTTGTCTGAGAGGTTAAGGTGATGCACTACGTCGCGTAATATTTTAAATTGAGCCGCTATCAATAACAACCCTTGCGTAGATGGCGATTAGGTTTAAATTCCCGCTTAACACCATCCGCCTGTTTTGATTTAGGCAAGAAAAAAACATGGCCAAAAAATGCCGTTTTATTTTATTTTGTAAATGTTCAGGCATAAATATTTAATTTTGTTTCGATCATTTTATAAATAACTTAATTTGCCACATTATACAATAAAATCATAACCTAAAATGGGTTCGTAAGTAGGAGATTTTTAACTTTAAAGCAGTTTTCATAGGCCTTATACATTATTTTTTTCTGGGCTTATAAAAAGACTTATCTAAAAAATACTCAATTATTTTAAAGGCCAAGATGTATTCTACTCGCAGTATTTAATTAAAGCATGTGAAACATTTCTGGGCGACCAAATTTTCAAACCAAAAACACATGATTTTGAATTACTACGTATTGCATCGCCTTAACAAAAAAATTATTATTTAGTGTAGTTTCTTGCAGGCCCCTACGGGTTAAAGATAAAACTTCAAACATTACAAATCAATTTTGTTAATGTGGGTACATTGTAATAGATCTCTTGTACCTTTGAACAGTTATCTTCCATAATTAAAATTACTTAAAATATGTACTTGACAAGTTGACCAGATAAAAACCATACTTATTGATTTTTTTAAATTTTAATTACATACAATTGGTGCAGATATACATATTATTTAATCTGCAGAACACAACCAGTGAACATAACATTATTAAAATCGATCCAACTATTCAGGCATCGGTGTGCACAAACTTATAGGTGCAGTTAGGGGACAGAGTCAATCAAAACAAACAAAAATTTTTAAAGACAAACAATCCGAGGTTACCTGACAGTATAACTGACATACCATCATTACAGTGGGAAAATGTTGCTTGTGCAGTGATGGAGGACACAAAGCTGACTCATCCGCTAACTGGTCAAACATAAATAATGATATCGCAAGCTTATGACAAGTCAATGGAAACTGTAAGCTGCAGTTGGCATTTAAATTAACTTAAAAAGTGCTTGCGATATCAGCGAATATAAATATTTCAAATTGAATGTCAACTGGGAATATCTGACGACATACACAGGGGTAACAGACGCGAATTTGAAGTCCGGTAAGGAAAAATAAAGATGAATAAAATTTATAGGTTTCTCTCAGTATTGACCACCATCCAGAATCAAAACATCGCTTGAAATGACTTTGGCTATGTTTAATGACCAGATCTGAATAGGTGGGTAATTCCCAACATTCCTCAAGTGCAGATTCCACAGTACCGCTGGCTCCGAACAGTTGCGACTGTTGAGGAAAAAGACCACACGAGGGACCGAAGGTCATTACAATATTCCCGTCACGGTAAGGTTTTAAAAATGTCACTCAACCTAACCTAACCTCGACGCTGCACGACAAAACTTTGTAATAACATTTTAAAAGACTCCATCCCAAAATGAGAAAAATGCAAATCAAATTTAATAATACAGTAAAAAATTAATTAAAAAAAAGTTGTTGTTTTTTTGTGAAAGATTATAACAGACGACAGATAGAAAATGACACTATAGACACACTTTTTAAAATGGCAGGTGCGATGGTAAAATTATAATAATAACAACGAAATGCCGACGTGGTGCTAACACTTAACTTCGCTGAGCAGCTGTCGGCACTCAAATAAGTCTTTGAAACAAGTATTTAATAATATAAGTCAGTTGATTTGGACATCGCTTATGATTGGTGGCAACGATGTAGCGGAATTGTCATCAACAGATTTTCAACACTGAATTTAAGATTTTTATTATTTTTTACGGCGACGTTCCTTTTCTCCATTTTGAAAAATAAAACGAACTCAAGCCATGCGAGACGATCATCACTATAAGTTAAAAATCTTTTTTGGATTTCGATTCTTCAAAATTTTTAGTTTGAGTGTTATAAACAGGCCTAAAACATGACACTTTTTGAAGTAAGGATATATATTGTTATTATCATTTATGTTACCACTTTTTTAAATAAGGATTCCATTTATATAACCACTTTGAAAAAAGATATCATTTATGTTACCACTTTGAAATAAGAATATCGGTTATGTTACCACTTTGAAATAAGAATATCTGTTATGTTACCACTTTGAAATAAGAATATCTGTTATGTTACCGCTTTGAAAAAAAGATATCATTTTCATTACCACTTTGAAAATAGAAATAGCATGTATCAACCAATTTCATACATTTCCGCATCTCTGATGTCGTGAATATTTCTGTTGACGTAATCCATTGCTAGTAGCTCGATGAAACTCGAACAATTAATTGCAAAAGTGACCTAAGTTAACCTATGATTAGGCCGCAGCCGAAGCGGAACTGCTGCTTGCCCTGGTTGGCCATCCCTGAGAGGGCAAAGCTGAAGGGCAGGGGGGACAGGCGCTTCTCTAGCACGCAGCCCACACTCCAATTGCTGTCAACCATGGCTGGAAAACACAAAAAATCAATAATTATTTAATTAATGATTGAAACAATATTTAAAAAAAAATGGATCAAACAGAATCAAAATTAACGATGAACTAACTCTAAAGATGGGTTGTTTTGGAGAATTTAAACAATTCTTCAAATTTCAAAGTTCTGTGAAAGATTTTTTCAAGTTATGTTATTATTTCCGTTCTTTAAAGCAACTAGCCTATAATGATATAATGACAGAACTTGAATAGGACTTTCACAGAACCCGAAAATGAATGTTGATTATTTTTTTAAAGCAAGTTATTTTATGCATAGCACAAAGGATAACAAATTATTATTAAAATATGATAAGCAGTAATTGTTGATTGAAGTACTAGTACATATTGAATTATTTAACGGGTTGGAAATAAGCCGACATAGCTCAGTGGTTTCAGAGCACCTGACCGGACATCAGAAGGCACTGGTTCAATTCTCGTTGGCAGCATTTATTTTTACTCGGGAGATATTTTCAATTTGTATTGATATTTCAGGCGACTAATTGAGTCGTGTAATTTCTATACCCGCTATATCAACTTTCATTGATTTGGAGAAAACCGCAAAAAACTGTCACATCTCTAGCGTACATAAGTAAATGCATTACAATTAATATATTTCGAATTGGAGTAATAAAATTTCGAAAAGCATTTATTTTTCTATATATGTCTAGCAATAATTAAGTAATTTCGATAAATAAAATGGATATAGCGGATTTTGATACTCACTTCGTGATTTTGAAAGTCAACTGAGCCGACATGGCGGGTTTAGAAACTCACGCGTAGATCATTTTGACATACGAGCGTGGCGTCAGAGCGGCGGCCATATTGTATTTTGGCAAAATAACTGCTTGTGATTCGTTGAATCCGATATAGCGGGTTTTGATAGTAACTTTCTGTATGATATAGCGGATTTGGTTTCTCACTTGCAGTTTTAACATGGTTTTTGGTCGCGATAAGGAGGGTTTTTAAACTCAATTTTAGGCTCCTCTTGTTGCTCGTAAAAATGTGAACAAGATGTCATACTCAGATCATTTTGTCAAAAAATCGGATATAGCGGGTATAGAAATTATAGGATTCAATTATTGCTTATAATTATTTGTTATCCTGAATATTGAAATTTGATGAATTGTTCAAATTCTCCGAAACAACCCGTCCTAAGGCCCAGTTGTTTCGCAGAAATTCATGTGTGACATACATCATCAGTTCACATGTTCAGTCATCAAATGGCTATTCAGCACCATTTTGTTTTTTACAATTTGATAGAAAGCTGAAAGGCACCTAGAATCAGTGTTTAACGAGGACCTTTCAAAATGAATGTAAAAAAAATCAAGTTACACCGAATGGTCATTTTATGACAATGTTACATTTGTGTTTCTACCAAACAACTGGGCCTTATTTTGAGCATGAGACCATGGTAAGGTTCTGTAGGTTCCAAAGGATGTGATCGGCTGGACATGTTGAAAGAATGTAAAATGGCAGGAAAACAAAAATGACAACTGCATGGCAGCCCCAGTGGAAGTTATTCAAGAGGCAGATATCGAGGATTGGAGCTGGACGGGAAAGACTGAGGAGCAGAGGAGAATGGCGACGGACTGCAGCCTGAGGAGAGTTTTTGTGAAGGAGGACAAATACCACTCCGGGATGAAACGCAGTGATGATTCAAACAGTAAAAGTTTTTCAAATATTGTCATGTTATTTGTAACCAGGGAGTCTGTACCTTTTGCTTTAGCTAACGCACTCCAGTAACAGACTACCCACAGGATTTAAATTTGTTGATTTTCATTTGGTAAATGTTATGTATTTTACCTCTAAAAGTGAGATCTGCCTTTGGCAGTTGGACCTGGTATCCGATAGTTCCCACTGACTCCTGACCTCGTAATGATGTCTCCACTTCTACTCCAATCTGAAAAATAATATGTACATTCATTTTAACTCAACCCATCAACAATTATTCTTCTTTCGTATGGTGGGTGTCAGAGGGGAACAACTAGGTCTGTCAGCCAGTCAAGGGTCTCAGGAGTCGCCCTGCAGACTTCATCAATCCACTCACACATTGCAGACTCTTCAAGACCCTATGCATCGTGTGCCGCAGACAACGGCGGTGTCCGCCGTGATGTATACAGTGTGACAAGCACGTGTATTGTTACTGCGCACGCTAGTTGAGGCAGTGGTGAAGCGGAACCCAAAGTAAGTGGTTATTCAACTGCTAAATATGCCACTATATAAGGGGCCAAATACAGACAGTGACTTGACTCAGCCAAGGGGAATCATTTAATATCAGGGAACAATTAAAAATGTTGTCCCTGAATATTGAGGGAACTTTCTAAATCAACAGTACATAACAATATGTTATAAAATTTTTAGTTGCTTTGAGAAGAAAATAAGAATATGTACTAAATACGAATGCTTACTCCCAACAGGTTTCAATAAACCGCTACTATTAAATAGTAAACATTAATCACTAAAAAAAACAGTTAAAATAACGAAAGATAAAAGATTGGCAAATCTGTCGGTGATATATCTTACCTGCACTTGTTCGCTGCATTGTTTATAATAACAAAGGTGTATGCCAGCCATTCCCAAAGTTCCCGATATTTCTGAATCTGAAATAAATCGAACACAGCTTCATTATTGAACGTCCTAATCGAGTAATGCAATAATTACAACATCAACCGTTTGTTAAATAAATGATTTTTAGATGGGAAGGTCAGAGTCATCAATACTGGTATCATTTGTGTATCAATTGTTTGGTTTCATCATGTGATTTGAAATCATCTAAATCCTATATTTGAAAGTGGGCCAGATGCAAGCACAGGAATAAATGGGATAATGATGCACTCATATTCAGACATGTAAATCTAAAGTGTTGATAGATCAGGCAACTAGTTACCCAAAATGGATATAAATCCACTGAGGGAGCTAGGACTAGTGACAGGACTCCTCACACACACCTAGCACATACAGCTGTTGTGAGTGAAAACATCAACAGCGCGGTCTTAGGTTTGCATCAGCGCCTTGGCGACTTGACAAGTCGAACCAGCCCTGGGTGCAAATGTCACACCTTGATGGGAAGAAGGTTCAGATACACGGAGAGTTGAATACCGTGTTGTGGAACCAGCGGACAGGAGACATGACCAAACATAAAACAACAACCCTGGTGAACTACAATAAAGGTATTGGGCTACTGTTAATGTGATAAGTTTTAAATGTGGACAGGATGAAGAAACACCCATTCATCAATGAGGCTAATGTCTTGACTACATAGGAAGAAGACGAATCTGGTTGTTATAAAAGGGACTGGGCTACTATCAAATCGGGATACGGTAACAAAGCAGTATCCTTCATGGAATGTGGTTGGTGTATGTATGTTTGGTGACGGCCAGCAGATAGTGGCATGTGTATAAGAGTGGCAATGTGGGGGACAGCTAGTAAAGGAACCTACCCTTCATGGAGTACCGCCCGGCTGCAGAGACTATAGCGATCTCTCCTCCGGGTATCTTGGGGCTGCGCTGGTAGACCAGCTCCGCGCCTAGGGCCAGCTGCTTGGTCACAGCCTGCAGGTAGTGCCCTACGGCCACCCCGGAGCCCTCCAGGGGCTCCTGGGAGCCCAGGGTCAGGGCTGCCGTGTGGATGGCCCCCCTGTACTCGGTGGTCAGCTGGAGGGCTGAGAGTTTCATGGCTTGGATCTGCAGATAGAAGAATAAACGTTAGAATCTGTGCCAAAATCTAACTTATCTAGGAGTAACATGACAGATAAACAAAGCTCTACAACTCTGCAGTGACACCTCACCCCTAAAAGATTGCAATTACACAATTAATTAGTTCAGTTCTTCTTCTTTGTACAGAGTGTGGGTCAAAGTGGGATGCAGGGGTTATTCAGCAGCTAGTCGATGGGATCGGGAGTTACTTGGTTCAGCATAGATGTGCTAATATGGTTCTGTTGTTTGTATTTCTCCATATTCACACAATGTGGAATCCTTAAGGCCTCATTTGTACATAATAAATGCACAGCGACTGTTACTGCACTTAGTCTAGTGTCTTAGTGAGGCCCATGTAGGGGAAGAGAGAACCCACACTTATGACATCTTTGAGTAATGTATGTTTGTAATTTATTTTTAGTAAAGGAATAAGTGCCCTCTTCCCTCGTGGGGCCCTCAGGGAACCAAGGGGAAGTGGACTCTTTCGTCGTGGGGCCTTCGGGGAACCAACAGGGAGTGGACTCTTCCCCCATGGGGCCTTCGGGGAACCAAGGAGGAGTGGAGAGGAGAGATGAGACCCTGTTCCCTTGTGGGGTCTTCAGGGAACCAAAGAGGAGTGGAGAGATGAGGCTTTCTTCCCCTGTGGGGCCTTCAGGGAACCAAGGGGGATTGGAGGAGAGATGAGACCTGGGAAGACACATTGTGGAACCAGAAGACATAGCCACATATCCAATGACAGCCCTGGTGAACTTTATAAAAGGGACCGGGTGACTGTTAAAGGAATGAGGTAAAATGGGAGATAGCACAATGGACCTATGATCCAAGTACTCACGAAAAGTATATGTAAACCGTCTCCGCTCTATAACTAATTGAAAAGTGAACCTGGGTCTTGGGTGAAGAGTCCAAGTTGTGGGAGGAAAGAAACACAGAAGCTGGCAAATCAATCCATAGCCAAGCTGTTGAACGCATAAACGAGTCGTAGATATAACCCATTCGGGCAAACTTTTGGCGTTTTACACCTGTGCCAAAGGGATGTATAACGCTAGTTCCTCTAAGCATCTTCAGTTAAAATACCGATAAAACAAGGACAACATAACCACCTGATGCTTGTGCTCTAAAGATTGAAATCCGTTCTCCGTGCAAGGTTTTTACATTTGGGGCTCAAATAAATACATTCATAGGGGCCGTCTGTTTCAACGCTAGCTATAGTAAAAGTAAGAATAAAAGTAAATGCTAAAGTTAAATTTCTCCAAAATGCGTTTTTCAATCAATTTAACTCCTGGTTTTACGTCACTTTTAACTTTTGTTTTAACTTCCCGAAATCCGAGAGTTACTCGCGAGTTATTCGCGATTCTCGAGTTACTCCGCCATTTTGACATATTTGACAGTTCTATACGTAAGGTTCTTCTGTTGAGTGTTGTTACGAAACGATTATTAATCATGATTAATATTATCGAAGATGACAGTAGTGAAGATGAATTCGTCATGCAATATGTTTTACAGCGAAAGCCAAAAACATTTCGACCCCGTGTTAATAATATGGTCATTTGGGATGATTCCGAATTTTTGGCAAGGTATCGCATGTCGAAAGAGCTTGCAAAATTTGTGACGGATCAAATTGAGGGAGATATTACGACTACTGGAAAGTAAATTATATTTTTCCGTGTAATATCGTATATATTATAACAGGTCGTCATTTATTTTTAAATACCCACAGAAATATTTTTCTAGGAACAAAACAATGTAATAAAAGTATATCTTTTTTCATAAACTTTGGTATAAAACTTATTATTATATTAAACCCTGTATATAATGTTTCAATATACATATTATAATTGAAAAGAAACTATGTAATAAATATATAACTTTTTTTACAAAGTTTGGTTGGAATTATTAATCAAAGGAAACTAGCCCCTCCAATACTCTCAAGAAATTATTCCTAAAACTATAAATCGATCTTCATCATGTATGTAAAAATTAAATTCTGAAATAAAAAATTCGAACACAATAACAAACAAGAAGTCAGAAGAGGTTATAATGACGCACAACAAACTTCTTGCTTCTGTATTTTGAGTATTTTGACAGTCACTTAACCAGAGATCATATTTAATCTTCGGTGTGGCCGTACCAAAAAATAATGCCGTGCGTTTTTCCACGTAATTTCGAGGAATATTCTGCTTTTTAGACTGGCCACACTAGTAACTGTTACTTTTGCATAAAGGCACTTGAAACAGCGCGCGGTCCGATTTAACATCCTTGTTACTTTAACTGACAGTTAAATTTTTAACATAGCTCACGATTTAGCATTCTGTTGAAACAGACGGCCCTAAGTGGGGAAAACATACGATTCGGACAGGTCAGCAGTTGTGTGCAGTACCTCCAATTTCTAAGAGGCTAACTTGACTCTGGCTTCGATGAAGTCCCCGTGCCTGAGCTACTATGTATGTATTTGTGCTATGTTTGTTACCTGGCCGAGGAAGCGGCACTTGATGGCAGGTGTGAACTGGTGGATGATGTTAGCGTTGACGTTGCCATCAGGGTCCACATCCCCCAAGATGACAGGGAAGGCCTCCGTGGGGCTGGTCTGCTTGGTACCCACGAACGTGGCACCAACCTTGTAGCCACTGGGCGACATGGAGCTCATGTTCAGCGTGTGTGAGATCTGAAAACAATTGTAACACTATTTAGAAATTGATTATCAATAGCAGCATGTGAAATTATGACCCTTGACAATCTTAGACTTGGAGCTTGGGTGCATGGGCGCAGTGAGCTTGTGCTAAACGTCTCACGGAGTCAATCTGCCACAGCTAACTTTCATGTGTCATTTAAAAGACAATGACAACCAACCAACTAACCACCATGCTGTTTCCCCGCAGGGGTAGGCAAAGAGGACAGAACACCAAACAACTTGCTTTTGGAATATGTGGCACACATCGCTTGCTTCAGTCACATTCATACATACTCTTCTGTTATCCCGAATCAAGTATTTGGTTCACTTGATCGTGCCATGACTTCCTCGGGTTTTCACATTCGCATCAGGACAATGTGACAATGACAACACCATGCAATATAGTTTTGAATGATGAATTCTTGGAACAAATATATGACTTGTGTGTATTTGGAAAGTATGTTTGAGAGATGGAGGATATTGGGAGAACGGTGAATGCGGAGAACTCCATTGGAGGAATCAACGCGGTAGTAACTAATAAAGCAAGGCTAGCAGTCCACAATGGAGTGCTGATACCAACCCTGATGAAGGCAGTGAGGTATGGAACTGGCAGAAGAAGGATGACAGTGTCTAGCTGACAACTAAATGCTACAAAAAAAATATGAGTGAGAGATACAATTAGTATCGCCCTGGTGAAAGACTGTCACCATTCAGAATCGAAACGATTTAGCCTTGTTTAGTGACCAGATTGGAATAGCCAGATACGGTCGAACCTTCATCTGTTGGAACTATTGTGTTTTCACTTTTTTTGTGTGAATGGTTACTTAGCCTTGTCTCCTGGTTCAACAACATGGTATTCAACTAACAAAGCATCTGAGCCGTTTTCCATAGATTAATGTATCTCTACCAACAACTGCAGGGGGGAGATTGACATAGTTATTACATTAATTTTTATTGAGGTACCCTACTAGAAAATTATCAAAATGTCTTACTTGAAAATGGTTGCTAATTCCCCTGTTAACCATTAATTTACCTCCCTCAAAGTTTACAGGGAAGATTTCTGAAATAAAAATAAATCAAAAATTATAATAATGTTTTCAGTTCTTGAAAACTTATATTTTTTTAAACGAACGAGTTCAATGGTTTAACTAAATACAATGGTTGTCTTCCATCATGGCGATACTGACAATAACTTCCAAAAGGTAATAGAAATTGTATAGATTTTAATAATTTTAAGTTCAACATTATTGAAAAGTTGGTTGGGTTTGTAGACATGATGAAATAAAAAACATTATTGATCCAATATTGGAAATATAATTATGTAAATAAAAGTCAAAGATAAAGACATAATTCTGTTATCAACGGTTGTATTCTGCAATGGCGATACTGACAGCACCTTTCAGTGTAAAAGAAATTTAATTTAGGGGTAGGTAACACTTGTCATTTAGAAATAACTGTTAATCGAAGAATTGGCTTGATTCGCGGACATGATGAAATAAATACATACAGAAATAAATTACAGATCTAACAGAAATGTAAATAGATTCCAAATGTAGACTTGTACCATGGCGATACTGGCGATATGACGTTATGCATGACAATATTCAAAAGCTGTCATTTAGAAATACGTCGTAATCAAAGAATCCGATTGATTCGCGGATATGAAGAAATTAATACGTACTGAAATAAGTTATACATGCAACAGAAATGTAAATAGAAGCCACTAACCCTTGCACTTTTTGTGTAACTCATCCAAGGAACCGGGGTTTTCCATCTTGGCCTCGTTAAATAGAACTTCTGTGGGAGGGTCGACCGCCCCGGACATGTGTACGCGACGAGAACTGGCGAACGCGCCCATCTTTATATAATAATTGTTATTTTAAGTAAAATCGGCTTGGACAGAAGCGGTCCTAGCACATGTAGGAGGTTATCACGCCGCCATGAGAAATAGAAGAAGACGGAATGGTGTTGCCGTGTAATAAAAATATGTTTCCTCAGAAAAATTGAATATATTTAAAAAATATGTTTATATTATTATCATATTCCTGTCTGTTAAAAAATAAGACACAATTAATAAGCGTGTCTGCGCTTTTGGATCGACATTATTATTGAAAATTTTCTGAATATTTTGTAATGCGTATATGGATACAAGAGATTTACATTTTGCCAGGAACGTATTTTCTACTTAGATCTGGGTAAATCGTGATTGATATGGCATTACTGAATAGTATGGATTACGCTACCAACTTACAGAAGTACTAATAAAAAACTAAATCATCACCAAGTGCATGAACAAAAACATGCAATTATGAACCGAAAAAACATTGCAAAAAATTTATTTATTTATCGCACCCCACAAAACGAAAATATTACAGCAACGTCGCACTTATTTTTCGAAAGTGTTTTAAAACCAAGAACAATAAAGTTTATAAAATTTAAAATTTTGACGAACTTGTGATAATTTTTTTACTAACATGGTTTATTATCAGAGAGAGCCATCTAAATTTCTAGCTCCTTGTTTCAAAGCACACCAACAAAACAAAACTATAACTAAGCTGCATATACACTTCTATCTATTTCGGTAGAAATGATTATTTACAAAAATTGTAAAGCATGATCTACACAATAATGTCAATATTAATTAATAATATTATTATTTTACTATATTTTTGACAAATTCGAATGTCAGTGAATTTAAATATATATATACATATATTCATAATAAATACTTCATTTTATTGCAAAGCGTAGTGGGTTTATTCATGATTAATTTTAAATAATTATTTCTTAACGTCGGCTTATCTCGTAAGAAATGTCAGGGCTCTTACCAGAGAGCAACTTAACGGATGGGAATTTCCATATTCTCTCTTCAATTTTATTATTGTTTAAACGCTTTTCCTCTTTCTTGAGCTTTTGCCCTGACAATGGATACTGCTAGGCTATCTGAAACGTTGGATCAAGAAGACTAAGAAAAATAAAAGCAGTCAATACTCTTCAAGTCCAAGAGAAACTGAAAGTCTTACTTAATTAATTAGATCACCAAGATTAGACATGACCTTCCTCTTATTTTCAGTGTTATCTCTAAACTACGTTTATATTTTTTTATTATGATAGCGATTTGAGTTAGATAACGACAAGTTGTGAGAAATAATTTGGGGGAATTGTGCCCACAACAACTGTTTATCTTTTTAGAGATAACAAAGATGATATTTCTATTTTTGGAAATGTCGTTAATGGTGGAATTCCATTGAAACACACATTGGTGACACAATGTTTAAATAACAGAGGCTTGCTCAAGGCTCACATTTTAATTGATTCCGACGAATTCGTAACTATAACACATCTTTCCATACCGATACCCACGAATGTAAGTTATTTGTGTTTAAGGTTAATAAAAACAGTACATTTCCATTCAAATATTTTACGTAAAATTATGTAAGCACCACATTTTATTTTTCAAGACAATGAATTATTAAATTCCGATGTATTAATTAAAATAAACCCGCAGAAAGACACATTTTTCTAAATCTGTTAGGACGAGTTTGAACGTAGGTCCGTCACCGCGTCGGCCGCGCGTCGAAAGTTTTGTATTCGCCTACTCCACTTACATCGTTAAGATTCCCACTAAAATCTAGAGTATTTGCTAGGGCAAATTCGACCGCAGGTCCGTTCAATACACCGGGGCCGCCCATCGAATCTTTTTTACACGCCTTCTTTGCTTAAGTCGTTAAGATTCCGGTTATATTTTAGGGAATTGTGTCGCGAGAGTTTTTTGATTTTTGAACGGTCTTCGTTGCAGGATAAAGTACTTTTCAAGGAGCCACCCACAATTATTTTATGTGAATGAATCACTAAAAAGAGGTGTAATTTATGAACGAGGTTTTCCAATAAGAGGTGTTATTTTGATATTTTTCCTTTAAAATATCAATGGTTTCGTTGCTTGTGTGGCACGTAGCGCCGTCTTGTTAAAAGTAAACGTTGTCCAGATCAATATCATCCAATTCCGACCATAAAAAATCATTAATCATCTCTCGATAGCGCAATCCATTCACCGTAACTGTTGCTCAAGCCTCATTTTCGAAAAAGTAAGGTCCAATGACTCCGCCGGACCATAAACCGCACCAGTCACGCGTTGAGAAAAAAGAGGCTTTTCAACAATAACTCTTGGGTTTGGAGATGCCATAGTCTCACTGGCTGCGAGACTATGGTACTGTCTCTTGGGCGATTTTCACATCAAAAAGACGGAAGTTTCGATTGCAACAATTATGGCAACAATGATACCTTCTTCGTTATGATGCATTCTCCCGTCGGAGGTCAGAGAGTTCAGAAAGACGTGAGTGGTTTATTTATGCAGACGGTTCTGAACCTGAACACCTAAAATTCTCGTAAAAAATACGAAAATTTGGATTCAATAATCGATATAAAGAGCGAAAACATTGAAATTGCGTTTCTACTATACTAATATAGAAACATGACATATAAAACGCAGACATTGGTCGCAAATGCGGGAGGCAGTTATATTTACGCATAAAAAACTACGATGTTAGGAAATGGGGTAGGTACTATCCGCATGAAAAAAAATCTATTTTGACAGAACAAAAATTGCGCAATAGTTGTTTTTGGTTTCTGAAGGAGCGAGAGCAAGCGAGAGTTTGACAGTTCGCGCGAAATGACAGCGCGAGGAGGGGAATGATTCATGGCATTCACACGAGATACAATGATAATAATTAATATTATTTTACATGGCTTTTCCCTCCTCCTCTCGTGAATCAGTCAGAGTCGGAGCCAGCGCTCGCGCAGGAGTGTTGTGTGGTTCGCAAGGTAATCAAAAGTAAAAGTTGCGTTCTTGTGTCAGTTTTTTGTGCCAACCAAAGGAATACAGTTCACAAAGCAATACTGCGTCTCTGCAGAACTAGGTGAGTGTTGACATAACTTTAAATAATACAAAACAATCGTTGAATAATAATATATTTGTTATTATAATATTACGACTTCAAATACTAATGCCATGATTATTTGTAAAAAAATAACTCGAGGGATCAAAGGCTCGTTAGATAAATGGTTTAGCCTTCAAATAATGGTAACGCAATTCGTATAATAACGTTTGGTAACGCATAGATATAATTCCTTTAATTTGAGATTGAATTTTCGCTTCTTTTTATTAGGTTATGATAAAATCTGACGTGGAGATGACGGAATAAACAGTTTCTGACGTTACAAAAGGACGACAGCATGGCATAATCAAGTGAATCTATTAGTTTTAGATAGATCATGTTGCTGTCTGTATAATATACTGGTTTAAACTAGAGAAATATGTTTATAATATTAATTAATTATACTTATCTGATTAGCTTAGATGTAAAATATAACAAACACTCGATATCAAAGAAATTGAGATAAACGCAATTAATTTATTAAAATATATTGTATCGTACATGTTGTATTTCATGTTTGAAAGTTTGCAATTTTTGTTTAGGTCAGGTTAGGTTAGGTTAGGTTTTATAGCGTAATTTATTAGTAATTAACACAAACACACACGTGAGACGAGGAAAATAAATTAAATAAGACTCCCCTTCAGAAAAATAAAAACCGGAGTCAAAATTCTGTAAATATTAATATTATTACCTCATTTTGAGATTCCATTGTCCCATAGGCTTCGGCCATCCTGAAGAAAGGACACAGTATCGAATTAGCAATGGTCCAATTCCGTGCAAAATCATGTGTTTTTGGTTTGAAAATTTGATCGCTTGGAAATATTCCAGATGCTTTAATTAAATACTGGTTGTAGAACACGTCTTGACCTTTAAAATAGTCGAGCATTTTTTTTTATAAGTCTTTTATAAGCCCAGAAAAAAATAAAGTATCATACATATAAAAACTGCTTTGGAGTTCAAAATCTCGTACTTACGAACCCCTTTTCATGTATGGTTTTATTGTACAGTGAGGCAAATTTTATTCTTTAGAAAATGATCGAAAAAAATCTAAATTTATGTGCATGAACTTCGCAAAATAAAATAAAACACACTTTTAAGCGATATTTTTTTTCTTGCATAAATTTAATGTCAGGCGGCTGGTTGGTAAGCGGAAATTTAAACCTTATCGCCATATATTATATACAGAGTTTTCCAATAAGAGGTGTTATTTTGATATTCAATCGTAAAAGATCAATGGTTTCGTTGCTTGTGTTGCACGTAGCGCCGTCTTGTTGAAAGTAAACGTTGTCCAGATCAATACCATCCAATTTCGGCCATAAAAAATCATTAATCATCTCTCGATAGCGCAATCCATTCACCGTAAATGTTGCTCCAGCCTCATTTTCGAAAAAGTAAGGTCCAATGACTCCGCCGGACCATAAACTGCACCAAACAGTCACACGTTTTTTTTCTTATCCTATCGAGAGGCTTTTCAACAATAACTCTTGGGTTTTCCGAGCCCCAGATGCGACAATTTTGCTTTTTGACGAAGACACCGAGTTGGAAATGGGCCTCATCACTCAAGATGATTTGCATTTGATTCACTCAAGTGAATTTTAATAATTTCAATGCGTCATTGAAGCTTGTATCGTTCCATTTTTATTGATGGCGTAGTTTCTACTTGTCAAATGTCAAAAAATGACAGCTTCAAAAGTAACATCTACCGAAATAGCGGGCTATTCAAAATAACACCTCTTATTGGAAAACCTGTATAAGGAGTGTTGTTGTAAGCGGCCTGATTCCAAATGCAAAGAAATTAACAATAACACTCGTCTTCAACTTAATTACTACAAGAAACAACAATTTATGTCGGGGAGATGTTAAATGATGCATTAAAGTTCCATATTTTTTTTATCAAAGTTATGTTTGAAGGTTAGGAAATTAAAATATGAATTGACTGTCAAGAGTTGAATAAAAATGAACCAACGTGTTTATTATTTATATCAATGTAATGGCTGTAAAACCTTGCAATACACTAATTTTGTGAGTTTTGTAGTGTTTCAAGGTAAAGCCATGTTATTGTAAGCGTTCAAGCAACGTTGTATGTTTTATTTCAAAGAAAAACTGTACAGTTATATGTGTCAATAGTAGTTACTTAGGTAGCTATCTCTACGGCTGCCATTGGTCAGTTAGATGTTTTGAACAGCCATAAATCAGCTACCGATGAAATCCAAGGATAAATAAATAATTGGTTTATTGGATAGTGGTTCTTGCAATATTATGCTAATTTTGCTGTTAAAATCATTGTTATATTAGACTATTTCATACAAAATATCGTTGTGGATTTTAGGCTAAATTACATAATAATGAATATCTAAATTTATTTATTTATCGAAGACAATATTGGCGATTCTTAAACGAAAATTTTAAGGCGATGCCATAAGTGAGTATTTCTCAAAAAAAGTGTACATTTTGGAAAAATAAAGTGTGCCTAGAAACAGTTCAAAAATTACACATGTTTTTAATTAATCATACAAAAAAAATATGCACCATTTTGTAGAATAAATATTAGGCTTTAAAATATCGAAGAATTAACATTACAATCGTATTAATTCGCAAATATTTTAATTTTTTAAAAAATATCGATTTTTACCTTCCATACAAAATAAAATTGCCACCCTACCCACCTCATTTGTTTATACTTCATAAAATGCGATAATAACGTTATAATATGTGATTTTTTGTAAGTTTTAGGGTCTTAATTAAATTTAGTTTCTGTACAAAGTAATTTTCTATGGGGTTTCATAATAAATTGATAATTTATGCACAAAAAACAAAGTGAGACATCATCATTTACTTTTTAGTAACTACTCTTTAGTTACGTTTTATTAGTACTTCCACCGTAATTTTTGAACCCATTCGTATAATTTAACATGGGCAACACTAGCCTCTTTCTGATTAGTTATTGGTCTGACTTCTCCGCCATAACATTAATTGTTAAAATCAGTAACAACGTGTTTCTTTAGTGGGACCACTATTTCGTAACAGGAAATATTATAGCCTTTTTTCACAAAACGGTAAATCTTTTTCTACTCATCTTTTTGTAATATGTGCGGTACAAAGATTGCTAAGCTTACATATTAACACTTTTAAATTTTATCAAACCATTGACTTTTTATAAAATAAATTCTTATTACAATTTCGTAACGTTTGTTATGAATTTTGTAACGTAACGAAAAAGTTCAATGTAAAGCTGAGTGTACACAGTTACAACGTGATTAAGAAAAGTAAGTATATTGTTAGTGTATCTAGCATTTTTATGAAAGTCTTATCTAAGTTTGGTAATAATGTAATATATTATGCACAATGAACAAATATACATATGTATTTAGATATAATAGGAAAAAAATAAAATTTATTATACCATAGAGCAGATCTGTTGATGGCGCTGGAAAGTAGGTAGGTTGTAATACAAAGGATGCGCTGGAAATTCCTGATGGTCAATGGCAGAGCAGGTGTCGTCGGACTTGTATGTTTTATTATCGCGATTATATGGCATTATACATAATGACAAGTACTTGAAGATCAAGCTGAGCCGTCCAATACTGGTTTTATTTTAAATAAGCTTGAGGCACTCATACACAATATCCGTTCTACAGGCGCTCTATACAATATTTATAAGTGCCTTAAGTTTTTTATAAAAGCTTATTTTTATATAAATTTATTTTTATTTACTCTGATAAAACCATAACTACAGCATAACTTTTTTTTAGGAATGCCCCCAAAAACCAATGCCGAAAGGCAAAAAGCTTACAGAGAAAGACTGAAAAAGGAAAAGCCAAATAAATATGAGGAAATCCGAATTAAGCATTTGACAAAAGTTAAAGAAAATATCAAAAAGAAAAAAGAACTTCTTTCAGAAGAAGAAAAAGAAGAGCTACGAGCAAAGTGGAGACAAGCCAATGATAAAAGAATGAAAAAGGCTAATCCTACGACACAAGAAAATAATACATTTGATGGTAGAAAAAATAATAAAAAAATCCTAAAGGAAAGACTACAAAAGATGACTGAAGAAAATACTCGATTAAAAAGTCGAAATAAGAATTTAAGACAGTGCTGTAATCGGATGAAAAGGCAAGTGAACATTCTGAAAATATTATTGCATAAACAAACTAAGACTAATAATGATGCTATTCCCATTGAAACTGGATTATATTATAAATCGGAGATGTTATAATAGGAAATAATAATGCCATAGAAAATAACACTGATATTGAAAATATGAATAGTGAAAATGAAATTGAAGATTCTCACAAAATCAAAGATAAACCATGTGGAGTGACTATTCTTAAAAACGAAAAACTGGAAAATATTCATACAAAAAAGAAAGTGGTTTGTAAGGGCCTTATCTCTAAATCTCTATCACTAAATGACTATATTCATCCGCCAAAGCGGAGTGATAAACCAAAGACTGAAAAACTGACTGTGAAACCAAAGGAAAGATTTCAATTATTATAAAGATGAGGAAGAAATTTATAAAACGCTAATGGATAGTGATTCAAACTAAATAATTGTATGTTATTAAATTTTTAATAGTTTAAACAGTGCCTGTTTTTTAATTTCTTAAGATTTGTTGAATATAGTGTTAGGTACTTCAATTTGGGAGCTGATAATTGATTAAAAAACATTTATTTATACTCCCTTGTTTTTTTTAAACTCCTTACAACGGGTATAACAAAATACAAGTATTTGGGTCGTGAGCTTATGTATGTTTGTAGTATGTACAATAAATAAAAAGTAAAGGATAATTACTTACATTTAAAAAAGACGACAACTAAATTAATTTAATAAATAATAAAAAAAGTAAAATAAAATTTGCCATTGTGTAAACAAGCCTTATGTTTACTATTTAGTTACGTCTTATGACTATTTCGTAACACTATTTCGTAACTACATTTTCGTTACGTACATTTATTTTGAGAAATACTCAAGTAGTAATGCAAAATCATGTGTTTTTGGTTTGAAAATTTGGTCGCCTAGAAATGTTTCAGATGCTTTAATTAAATACTGCGAGTAGAATACATCTTGGCCTTTGAAATAATCGAGTATTTTATAGATAAGTCTTTTTATAAGCCCAGAAAAAAATAATGTAAAGGCATATGAAAACTGCTTTAAAGTTCAAAATCTCCTACTTACGAACCCATTTTCGGTTACGATTTTATTGTATAATGTGGCAAATTAAGTTATTTATAAAATGATCGAAAAAAAATTAAATATTTATGCCTGAACATCCACAAAATAAAATAAAAGGCACTTTTTGGCCATGTTTTTTTCATGCATAAATCAAAACAGGCGGATGGTGTTAAGCGGGAATTTAAACTTTATCGCCATCTACGTAAGGGTTGTTATTGATAGCGGCTCAATTTAAAATATTACACGACGTAGTGCATCGCTTTAATGTTTTTGTTAAAAGAAATACTAAATTTAGCTACTTTTTGTAGATTTTATAGAAAGGTCAATTTTATTGCAATTTTACTTCTAAGGGTGGGTTTTTTCATTTACCTTTACTTTTAGCAGTGCAGTTTACAGTTACTTTCGCAATACATTTGACATTTAAGGAAAAATGAGTTTTTTCACGACGCCAACTGCTAAAGTAAAGGTAAATAGGGATGACAGCATGATAACTAATCTAATTCCCAAACTTTTGTTTTGGGAGCTGTTCATATATTTTTTTCATGTGGCAACTCACACATTAAATGTCAAACATTCTATGAATTCTATGCGTATTGCGTTGTTTATGATTGTATCTTCTGGTGTAAATATTGTTATTTAAATAATAATAATGAGTTTTATCGTCGAAAAGTAAGTAAAAATTCAATTAAATTAATATTAATAGTTATTTTTCAATATATAACCAATGTATACATGTTTGCAGCGAACGTGGAAACAATTTTTCGGCGAGGGAAATCGACATCTTAAAAGATTTGCTACAAAAATATGGAGCCATAATTATGTGCAAGAGATCTTATGCATTGGGCTCACGTGACAGGGAAAAAGCCTGGAGCTCTTTGACAAGTGAGTTCAATGCATCGACAAATGTGCTCCGGACAACGAAGCAGCTAAAATATAAGTGGGAATATATAAAGCGTGTTGCTAGAAAGGTATTACAATCACTACTCATTTGATGTTATCTCTCATCTATTCGTGATAATTTCACTTGTTTATAATTGAAAAAAATGTGTGTTTTGTATATTTTAGGAAGCTGGAAAGCAAAAACAGTCACAGCAAAAAACAGGTGGTGGGCCTCCCATTCCGCCAATGTCGGAAACTTCTGAGTGGATTTCGGGCATTATAAAGGAATCCATTGTGGGGATTTCCTCAACATACGATGGAGATTGTAAGTTCTCATAGACACGTCATATTCCTAAGGAAATAAATGTATATCATGTGATGTGGTGTGTAGATGCAGTAATGTGGATTATCTCTTGCCGCGGGGTGTGGTGATGAATACTGTTGTCTCATTATTTCATCATATTTTTCATGCAGTTTACAGTTATTTTTATATAATAACAAGTTAAACTTTTAACAAAGGTGATGTCTAAAAAAAAAACAAGCCGGTTTGGTATTTATATAAATATAATTCATCTTTTCAGCTACATCAAACACAAACAGTTCTAAATTAAGCGCTGACAAACTACAAATTGTACAGCAGCTCATGGGTTCAGGTAAGAAATTCTCTAATTTTATAATGTTGTATAGATGCTTGAGATCCTTGCGGCCAGGCAGATAAACATGTAATTTACAAACTTCAATCTCAACCTGCAAAGCAACCGCCCGTTAAAGACTTGCTCCCAACAACTGTCATCATTTCTTTAAGCAGAAGTTTAAGTACATAGCTATTTTTTGATTTCAGAAGAAAATCCTGGAATGGATATACTTCCATGTCAGCAGTCATCAGTGGTAGATGTTGACCTTATAAATATTGAAAACCAGAATAATTTCCCAGCAGAAACTCCCTTGAGAAGTAAGTGGAAACATTTTTATCAATAAAAATTTGTGTATAAATTAATTTATGAATCCAATAAATAAAAAAGTGTGTTTATTATCTTTTTCCAGACATTCGCAAAAGGTTTCATACAAAAAATTCCCCAAAACAGACAAATCTTTCTGTCAGCACTACTAATTTAATAGAATTGAAGGGAGAGAAATTACAAATGGAAATAAATATGATGAAGCGGGATAATGAAAGAAAAGAAGAAAAACATGCTGTTGAGATGGAAAACTTTGAACTACAAAAAAAGTTTAGAAATACTTATATTACAAAAACAATTAAGTGAATTTAATTGTTAATTAAATAATAAATAATACATAAATCATATTTTCAAAAGAGTGCATCATTTCAATTCCTCGTTTTCTTATTTCTTATTCCATATAATGTGCACAGTACACACTGCACGTGAGTTACAAGTGCGAGGTACAATGGTTTTCACATTGCGTCTCTGACAGCCAACCAAAAAAAAAAATATTTTTTTTTTTTTTTTTTTATTTATTATTTAACATTATAAATGATAACAATATGCAGACTTATAAATAATTTGTTCATTATTATTCTATTTCTCCATAAGTTGAGCTCCAGGAGCTCGTGTTTATGGGAGGAGTCTTTACATTTAGTTCTAATGATTTAACAATAATCAAAAACTTTTGAAATAAATACAAACATAATATTAACATAGGTACACAAATTAGAAAATTGTTTTTTAAAGATAATTAAAATAATTCATCTTTTTACAGATTAAGTAAGCGTGAGGAAATTAAGGGTACAATATATCAAGAAAAATTTAGAAAAGTAGTTTTTTTAAAGACAATCAAATTAATATATATTTTTTACAGATTGAGTAAGTGTAAGAAAATTAGGGGTACAATATATCATTATCCAATTTTAGGGACTTAATTAACTTTTTGAATTGTTCATAATTCACAGTTTCGGTTACACTAATTTTATTTTTGGACAATAATATATTGTACCATCTCACACCTAAATACGAATAGTGGTGCTGAGCCGTGGTCGTTCTAAGCATAGGAATGGCTATTAAGCCATTTGTTTTGAATCTATTGCTTATGCTATCTGAGGGGTGAATTTTATAAATAAAATATTCTTTATAAATTTGATATAAGGCGATTCTCTTATACAATTCTGTTATAGATGGTACATTAAATTCCTGAAATATCTCTAAAGTAGGGGAGTCATATGGTTTTCTAAGGATGATTTTTATAATTATTCTTTGAATTGTAATTATGGGCTGTAAAGAAGCCTTAAAAGCCCCTCCCCACCCAATAATCCCGTACTGCAATAAGGACTGAATTAATGCATAATAGACAATTTTGATAGTTTTCTTATTTAAAATATTTCGTATATTATAGAAAATATAGATAAGTTTTCTTATTCTTTCAACAGTGAGATTAATATGGTCTTTCCATTTAACATTTTTATCTATTAAGATACCAAGATATTTTATATTGGATTTATGATTTAGTTTCGCGCAGTCCGTATTACATGTACCGTCATTTACACAGTTTTTAGAATGAATTGTTATGTTAATTAGGTTATTTGGCACATCTTCTTGTAGAGTGAAAGGAATACAATATGTTTTTTCTGTGTTAAGTGATAATAAATTGCCATCGAACCAATTTTTTATAACCTTCATATCCTGATTCGCTGCATTGGTAATTTCGTTCCATGTCTTTTTTTCGATAATTATTGCAGTGTCGTCAGCAAAGGATATAAGTTTACCATTAAGTGATAATTTAAACATATGGTTAACGTAAATTATAAATAAAATTGGTCCAATAACAGTCCCTTGGGGAATTCCAAATTCTAAAGTTTCATCTACGCTAAGTGAGTTATTAAGTTTTACTTTTTGGTTTCTTTGAGTTAGATAGCTTTGCAGCCAATACCTTACCTTACCAATAATACCGATATCATTTAATTTATTAATTAGTTTTGTATGGGAGATACTATCAAAAGCCTTACGTAAATCAATGAAAATGCCAAGGCATTTATTTTTTTTATCTAATGCACGGTATATAGTTGAAGTTAGTTCTGCAATGGCATCATGAGTGCCTAGTTTCTCTCTAAATCCAAATTGGCTAGGACTAATTATTTTATTATTTTCAATATAGTATAAAAGTTGCTTTTTTACGATCTTTTCGAAAATTTTTGCAATGTTTGAGACAACAGATATGGGTCGATAGTTTGATATTTCTTCAGGGCTGCCAGATTTAAAAACGGGTGTTACAATAGATTTTTTATAAACGGAGGGGAATATTCCACTATTTAAACTAATATTTATAATGTGTGTAATTGGAATTAATAATTCATTATAATTTTTCAACATTTCTACTGTGACTCCATCAAACCCTGGTGCAGATGCACCTTTTAATTCACTTATAATATTTTTTATGTCATCTGTTGTTACCGGTTTGAAAACTGACAGATTATTTTGTTTGTGACAGTCCTTTTCGAAATTATCTATTTTATAATTTTCATCAATCCGTGTAGCTAAATTTTGTCCGACGTTAGCGAAATATTTATTGAAGGCATTAGCACATTTTGTCGGTTCCATTAGGGCATTAATAGAATTTTTTCCGATATTAATTTTTTTAATTTGAGTTTTTTTGTTTTTTCTACTATTTATTTCATTTATTGTTTTCCATATATGTTTTACATTTTGTTTAGCCACATCAATTTCATTTTTGTAAAAGTTTTCTTTAGTTGTTTTTAGTAAACAGGTTAATTTGTTCCTAAATTTTTTATAATCTGTGTATATTTTTTTATCTAAGGGAAATTTCTTTGTCAAGCGATATAACTCTTCTTTTTTTCTAATAGACACGATTAAGCCATGTGAAATCCATGGTTTTATTTTTTTGAATTTTGATTTAATTTCTATGGTTTTAATATCTGTTGATGCTGTAATATAATTGCATAGTATATTATCAAAAATATTTGCGCATGTTTCAGCACATGTTGATTCTAATACGGAACGCCATGTTTCTGTTCTTATTTTTAGGCTTAATTTATGATGGTTTAGTGAATTTTTTGTAAAAGTATTGCATTTTGAATCAATATAATTATTAATATTAAGTTTTTGTATATAGATGCAAGTGTGATGATCAGTAATATTATTTTTTAATATTATCGTGTGTAATTTGTCGGTATCTTTAGTGTTACTCCATATGTGGTCGATACAAGATGGACGTTGACCCGTAATTTCTCTAGTATATTTATTTATACACAATATGAAATTCATTTCCGTCATATAATTGATAAATTCAGTTTTTATTCTGTTACTATTTTCGTTTGAAACATCTATGTTGAAATCGCCGATTATTGTTATGTTCTGTTTATTTTTTTTTGATAAGATAATGCTTCTCAATTCATCCATAAATGTGTACTCGTTTGATCCGTGTGTTCGGTAAATTGCAATAATATTAAAACACATTTTATTTACATTTAGATTAATATCTAAGCAATTAACTCGCTGCATAGGTACTTCTTCCACTGCGATGTTTGAATAGCAAGATTTAACAAATACAACAATACCACTATTTCTATTAATAGCACAAGATGTTGCGAAGTAGGTATATTCTGGTATGCAAAATTTATTGTATACGTTGGTGAATGCTTCCGTTAAAACTATAACGTCCGGTTTATGATTTAGTAAATTAATTGAGAGTAAAAATTCATTGAAATTTTGTTTCATTGATCTGATATTTAAATGGAGTACAGAGAATGAATTTGTTATTTTATCCACGATTTTATTACAATCTTTTAAAGTATGACAAATATATTCTGAAATATTAAGCGTTTTATCTAATTCCTCAGTGAAGAAATTATTCATTTTAAAAGAAATAAGGAAATAATATTGTTATAACTAATTGTCAAAAATGAATTTGATTTTGATGACAAACTATAAATTAGCAGCATATGTTCACGGATAATATCAAGGTTGACTTGAAATAGTTTTGGTGACAATATTGAACAACTTAGCATTATATTACTAGTGATGATATTATGAAGATGATACATACTATGTAGTATATTAATTTTGTTTTGTATAAATAATATTTTACAAACATTAACACTTTGAGAGTAGGCTAATATTTTAATGTTGTGTTTTTGTCTTAAAATTTTACAGAAATAGTTAATTAAATATTTTTTGGATATTACTGATAAATCGTTATCTCTTCGATGGTAGATTAATAACATTGAAATGTTTCTCAATTGTTCGAAAGTTTTAATATTAATAGCTAAATTGTGCGAAAAGTCAGAAAAGTGTGAAAAGTCAGAAAAAAAGCGTATTTGAAACAAAAATATAAAATTTGGTATTGAGTCTTTAATCTTGTTAAGAATTTTAAAGTTAGTTATTAAGAATGTTAAAGTAGGTACATACCTATTCATAATTTATACGCCCTTGGGCAATAGTCATCATTTTTTTTAAATACATACAATTTTTGCTATTTGCTTTATGATTTGTATCGTTTGTTGACTTGAAAGTGTTGTTTTGGAAATCACAATTTTTGCATTTCTCTTCTTTGTTTTTATTGGGACAGTCTTTCCAAGGATGGTCCATGGCGCAGTGCAGGCACGAAGCATTCTTGTCCTTATTAAAGCAGTTGACAGCTGAATGTCCAAATCTCAGGCAATGGAAGCATTGCATTATTGGATTAGCATCCTCCACCCGCACTCTGTGGTATCCAATATTAATTTTCTCTTTAGATATGAGATATTTCCTAAGTTTTCCACTTGTTTCGACTATATAGTTTGTAAGATTGTTTTGTCCTTTTGGTTTAAGCATTTTTACTAATTTTACTGAGTTTTTCGGATCTTCATCCATGATGATTTTAATTCCATCATTTTGGGTTATTAATGATTCTATTATTTCTTCTTCTGATAGGTCGATGGGTAGGTTTCTGATGAATAGTTTAGGATTTTTTTTTTCTAATTCTTTCGCGATCATAGTATTTTTGAAGACTATATTTATTTCTTCTGTTAGTTTTTTTGCGTGATCCTTTTTGGGGCAAGAGATGATTAGTTTCTTATTTGATGCTTTTTGTACTCCATTTACTGCAATCCCCAAATGCGATGTTTTAATTTTTTTAACTATCATGTCTCGAATATCATCAGATGTTGTATTAGTATTTTCACTTGCAATTATTAATGAGTATTTGGCCTCTGGTATAGGTATTGAGAAGGTTGACTTGTTGTACGTAGTATTAGTTGATTCCTTTTTTTCCTTTAAATAATTTTCAATTTTTTCTGAATGTTTTTCTTCATTTAATATAAGTTTATTTTGTAGCTCAATTATTTTTTCTTGTAGTTGAAGTTTTTCCTTGCACCATATTTCCTCTAGCTGGTGTATATCTTGTTCTATGTTACTCCTTTGTTTTGCCTCTTTGACAGATGAGCATTTTCCTATTTCAATTTTAATTGAGTCAATTAATAATTGGACACTTCGGTCCATAATGAGTTATTTTTTTTTTGCGGGCTGTCTGGTGACTAAACGCAGCCAGCCTGCTTTATTTTTGCAACAACAATATGTTAAACTGGGTATCACTGTGGTTTGTGGTTACTGAGTTTATCGAAATTTCTGTCCGTGCGAGCTGCACGGCAGCAGAAACTAGACTATATATTATACAATATATGTATATAAACCTCCTCTGCTTCCGCCACATTCATACTTCTATGTATTGAGTTGGATCCTTCTAATTTCTAATGAATTTATGTCAATGAAAACCTGCAAAGGGTCACTTAATGGAGTACTGTAAGAAAGTGGTTATCTATGTTCATAAATATGAAGGATACAAGGAATAAATACTTAGTGGTCAAAATAGGAATGAATGAGTGCTTCCCTAGCATTGCTTCCAGAGGTGGTCGGCGCACCGCTGCCACCGCCTTCATTGTTATCCATTCGGATCATATCTGTCGAGCTCAACATACATTTCCGGATCTACCTCAGGAATGTTCTTTTTTAAACAAATATTGTGTAAAACTGCGGTGGCAAGTATGACACTTTCGATTCTGTTTTGATTTAATCTTAATTTGGTCGCAATGCAGGGAAAACGTCTCTTCCAGACACCATACGAACGCTCTACTGGATTTCTGGTGCGAATATGGCATCTATTGTATAGTTCCTGCCCTGGTGTAATTGGATTCCTAAGAGGTGTTAAAAGGTAGCGCTGCACGCCATAACCCCCATCTCCCAAAATTACGTTGCTTCCAAAATCTCCATTCTCCAACCTGCCTTTAATGTTGCTACCATTAAAAATGGTGCTGTCATGGCTAGCTCCTGGCCATCTACATACAATATCCAAAATTAGTAGATCAGCATTACAAATTGTTTGGACATTGTATGAGAAATAACCTTTACGGTTTCTGTATAACTCCGCAGTATTTCCACCTGAAATTATAAAATATTGTAGTATATTCCAATTGCATAAATATATGCGAAAACCAAATATTACTGTTTTGTCTCATTTACATTCATACATACTCATCTATTTTTCTGACTCCTGACATGGCCCGACTTAAGTATCTGATTCACTTGATCGTGCCACGTCTTCCTCGGGCATTCCAGACTTCTTTCACCATTCACATTTGCGTCATATGTTCTCCTTTCCTTTCTTTTCCTTCTTTCTTCATTCATTCGCTCTGCATGCCCAAACCATCTGAGGGCCCTTTCTTAATCTTACTTATTACAGTTAAATAAAAACACGAAAAGCTTATTTACCTGGAGATGTTATTGGTACATGGGTACAATCGATGGCTCCTATAACATTTGGGAATTTGGCCAATCTATGAAACTTTCTGTTATTCTCTAACATTTCAGCGTCACTTCTGGGCATTGATATAAAGTTTTTATTGAGTGACGCTATCGCCTTTGACACATTGAAAATTATTTTACATACTGTACTTTTGTGTACATTTGCAATGTCCCCAAGTACTCTTTGCATTGAACCAGTTGCATAAAACCGCAAAGCCAGTAACAACTGTTCAGATGGTTTGACAGCATTATTCCTAAGGAGAGAAAGAAAGTCATTATCATTCTATTTACGTGATGTAATTTGAATAAATTGTTGTAAAAATGTTTGTAATTTCATTTTATTAACCATTACTTACATATCGGTGGGAGTACATATCATATCTGCGATTAATGTAGTTAAAAGTCGAGCAGTTTCCTTATTGACACGAAATCGGCAAATAAAATCATGATCTTCCATTAGATGATTAGATACATGTTCCGACGTATATTATGTCGCTTAACACGTCGCGTCATATTCATTACAACTTCATCATCAGAACTTGAAGAACTGTCACTTGTTGCAAACATTTTGTTAAGTAATATTGGTAATATATAATAGCAAATACCGCCAAATAGCTACAACAAAAAATAACCTCTAAACTCTTGAACTGTCACTTCGGCAATGGCAGCCATTTTTTACTTTACAATTAGCATTTACAGCACGGTTGCCTAGCTGTAAGATTGTAGGTAAAAGTAAACGGTAAATGTCAAATGAAAAAACTCATTTCTATGACTTTTACTGTTTACTTTTACAATTAGCATTGCATTTAGCATTCTCGGTAAATGAAAAAACCCACCCTAAATCTTTAAATTTTACAGTCAATTCAGTTATGGAACTATGCAGTAAATATAATTATTAATCTGTTTTGCTAAATTTAAAATTAATTGCTAATCAATTAATCACCACTGAATCCAGTTTTACTTGGTTTTGTTTTTGCACGTTTTAGATAGATACCAATTCTCTGGTTCGCAAAACAAGTAGATTCCATTTTAATTGATTATTAATTTTATTAAGTTGTTTCGGTAATATGGTGTTTTTACAAATTTCCCAGAAGCGTTTTGAATTTTTATGAATATGAAATAAAATAGTGCTGGTACATTCCTAATCTGTTGGAAAATGTCGTTAAAAACATTTATGGAGAAAATTCGACAAGGTCTTTTTTGGTAAATATAAATATAGCATATTACGTGTTTATATGTGTAATTCAATATAAATCTTCTAACAATAATAAGAATAATATTTGGATGATTTGTATAGCGCCGTTTTTGTTTTTTCGTTTCTCTCGTTTTTGCAAAATCACCTCAAGGGCGCTGTACAAATATATAATACATTTCTTCAATGATTTATGTTATTACTAACTATTTATGGAGATAATATACAGTACCATACTTACCTGGTAGGTCACTTAAGATTAACACTTAATTAACATTAACTAATTGTTTATTAGCGAAATTTAGATACAGGATTTAGGACGTTGTTGGAAAATTGGATATAATTGGACTTTCTTTCGGAATGGTATATTTAATTTACGGGTATGACAGCTTAAAAAGGTAAGTTTCTAGTTTAGACCTGAATTCTGTTGTACTTGTTATGGATCTTATTTCTAAATCTTTAACCTGGATATAGTGACTCAAGATATAGCGATACTCGGTTATATTGATTTCAGATATTGTGACACTCGGTTATGATGATCCCTGTTACGGTTACACTCGACTACACTATCCCAGATATAGTGTCGTTCTGTAATAGTGAACACAGGTGTATTTACAGTGTGTTATAATGACACTAGTTGATAACGACCCCAGATTTAGTGATATTTGGTAATGGTGACCCCATATGTATTGAAATTTTCTTATCGATAGCGACTCTAGTTATACTAACATTCGGCTTTAGTGACTCCAGATTTGGTGACACTTCACTACAGACTACAGAGTAACTCCAAATATAGTGACATTCTGAAATAGTGAACACATTTGTACTGACATTCTGCTATTTATAGTATCGCTAATAGTGTTAATATAATGGCACTCAGTTACAGTGACTTCAGATAAAGTGACACTTTTAATAGCAAGCCCATATGTATTAATTATTGTAAGTCTGCTGTATGACTGATATAGGAACCGTCGACTTTAGTGACTTCAGATTTAGTTATACTCAGATGTAGTTGCTATAGATATCGTGACATTCGACTATAGTGACCCTAGATATGGTGACTTCAGACATAGTGACACTCATCTATATTTACTCTGTATGTAGTGCCACTCGACGATATTTACTCCAGATGTAGTGATAATAGTCAATAACATTCTCAGACTTTGAGACATTTATCTCCAGTGACATACGATGTAGTGACACTCATCCATAAATTTATTACTCGAGATATAGTGACACTCGATTATATTTACTCCAGATATAGTGGTAGTAGTCTATAACATCCCCAGACTTTGACACTTAGCTACATTCACTTCAGATATAGTGACAATCAACTATAATTAATTACTCTAGATATAGTTACACTCGACAGCATTTATTCCAGATTTAGTGAGAGTAGTTCGTAACAATCTCAGATATAGTGACACTTTGCTGTAATACATATGGACACGTACATTTCCTCTTTTCTGCAATATATATATAACAAAGCTTAGCATAATTATTTTAAAATTTAGAACGAATTAGTATTTTATCTTTTAAACACATTTCCTATATTACGTATTAATATAATTATGAATACATTTATTTTATCTCTACTTAAATATTTATACATTTTTAATCTTTAATTTTTCATTCCGTGTGTTTCGGTTCACATCCATTGGACCTTGGGCAACTACGTTACTAATTAAATTAGCATAAAAATAGCAAGGAAAACTTTCAGATAAATATTACTGTATTTTCCAGATCTGACAGATTTTATCGTTTTTGAATTTAATCAAAACTGGTTAAAAATAATTAATTTAAATGTTATCTTCAATTTTTTGTTTTTTTAAAAAAAAATTTATATAAGATATATTAAATAATAATAATAATCGTAAGTTTTTTAATCCAGGATATGGGGAGGTTGGTGCAATCCCACACGTCCTACATTGGTTATGTTAATAGATATATTATAGTAAAATGGTGTAGCTAAAAGGGTCGCGGATTATAAAGATCATTTATGAATGGACAATCGTTTAAAATATTACTTATTATTTCAAACAAGATGCACGCGACAATATCATCAGAAGACGAACACGGGAAGAAAGTGTGCGTCTTTAGCTGTCGGAGGAATCATGTTCCAAAACAACTCTTTTGTTATTATTAAAATATGCACAAATAAAAAGCGTAATATATTATTAAGGCAGGTGCATGAACATTTGTTCCGATATATTAGGAAAAGACTAAACGTTTATCAGGAAACGGACTGGAATCGGACGGATGTTTTATAAATCAGCAATACTAATTATTCTACGTGTAGTAGAGGAAACGATAATATAGGCGAGTCTTGGCGGCGGAACGGAAGGAGCCGACGAGTTCCGTCACGCTACGCAAGAATCGACCTTCCCCGCACAGAGTTTTGGCGGCCGAGCGGTCCCTTAAAGAGGCGGTTTTGTCCCCCCAAGTCGCGATACAAATGTTTCACATCAAAATAGGATTAAATTAAATAAAGAATAATGTCGGGCGTGGTTCCGGAGGCCATCAGCCACATTACTTGAATGAAATCTTATTTCTTGGCTTTTAATAGTGTTTGCCGAGTAACGAAAACATTTTTTCATCACGCACGAGGGCGTTTTGGCACTTTTTTAATGCAATTTACTTACAGGTAGCACACAACCTTACGCGACGCGTTGTAGTTTAGTGCTAAAATTACGAAAATGAAAGCACTACAATTGGCTTGCCTTTGACTTGCCACTTTGAGATTTGAGACAAAAGTATTGCAGCGTGAATATCGTCGAAAGTTTTTGGCGTGATAAATCTTTTAAAAACAATTAAAATTAGGGAGCTTCGTGTACGTGTTGAATTATTAAAAAAACTCTTCCATTCTCCACATACACCTTTTTCCTATTTAGTATTCTTTCTTATCACTACTCACACCTACGAAATTAACAAGAAATTTTAAGGACTTACGTATATTTATATTTTCTATGTATAATTTAATTTCGAACCATATAACTTGTAGTAAAATGTATTGCGAATGTGCAAATATATAAATAAATAGATAAATGACATTACTTTTGCCCCAACTTGTATATTGCCATTAGCAGTTGGCCGTTAGGATATTAGCGAGACAATGCCGATAATAAATAATATATAATATACCCCATACTTCCTTATTGATAAAATAACACTTAGATTATAAACATCATATTATTATACAGTCATCAAACATTACATGCCTTTGTCATTCTATTTTGTCTCATTTAAAAATTATCCTTTTAATGTACATTTAAACTAAAATTAGCATTTAAACTGACTGGTTTTTTAAAAATTATTTTTGAATGCTGCAGAGTACAAATTGCTCCCAACCATCAGCGGGACTATCATGTCCCAAATGGCGGTTTCAAGAAACATTTCCTTTCTAAATTGTGGTCAATGATTCAATAGTGGATTCTGAAATTAAACTCTGCCATCCCAATATAAATACATATATTTTACTATCAACTTCTATGATATAATTTCTGATATCTATACATTTTTTTCGCGCAGTACATTTACTCGTATATGGAAGTAGGAAGTTGTGTATTCCCAAATACTTGATGTGTAGGAAGCTTCGGCATCAAGCCCTGCATTTTAGAAGTGAGTCGTTCGCGAACGAGTCGGCTCAGTGAACCGGATCTTTACACGGATCCGTAAGATCCGGTTCCCAAATCAGCCGCTCACTCGTTCGCGGATCAGTAGTGACTCACCCGTTCGGGAACGGTGAGCCGGTGACCCGGTGACCCGCTTCACTCGTTCGCGAACGGTGAGCCGGTGACCCGGTGAGCCGGTGACCCGGTGACCCGCTTCACTCGTTCGCGAACGGTGAGCCGGTGAGCAGGTGACCCGCCAGACCCGAAGAGCCGACTCACCCGTTCGCGAACGAAGATCCGCATACATCGTTCAACGGATCTCACGGCTCGCGGGTCACTACTGACGTACTGACCGGATTGATCATATATACGACATAATAATACTGGTATTGACGCTTGCATAACATTTTAGTTGTTGTGTCGGCACTTATTTAGTTTATTATAACAGGAACAAGGAAGAGTTATATTATGTTCATGGTTTATTTTCAGTTAATCATTGATATCGAAATAATCGTAAATGTTGGCATTGAGTACTTACATGAACGACGTTTAACTATTATTTTCACACCGAAGTATTTTGTTTCACAACACAATTTTTATATTATTATTACACTTATTAAGTACACAATTAATTTAAAATAGATTTAAGTTTATTTTCATTGTATTCTTTATTTTAATTCCATTCACCAATTGTTTTTTTTTTAATTAATTTAAAGAAACTTTTTCAATAGTATTGCTATAGATTATAGATTGTAATTTAAAAATAACACATCTGACAATTTTTGTGGCCGCAGAAAAATTATTCCAAATTTCACTCTTTTTTCTTGTGGAAATCATGGTAAATTTAAATTAAAGCTTTTATAAAGTTCGTAATTATGTTTTCCGGGTAAAAAAACTAAAAAGCGATAAGAAACGTGATTCAACGATTACCGTACGATTGAAGTTTGACGTTTTGTACCAAAAACCTAACAAAACAAAAAATTTCTCGATTTCATTTTTTCATTCTAATAAAAGGGTATTCCAATAATATTGGGAATCCCCTTTGAATGAAAATTCCCCTTCATAAATATACGATACATAGATCGATTTTTCTGGGCAAAAATTTTGTCTTCGAAATATATAATATTCCCAAAGAAGCAAAAATTTCGGAATGTTTCCTCACGATAGCAAGGTCCCATCTGACGAAGCGCTGTCCTGAGAAATGACCTTTAAAGCATTTATCTTTTCAGCTCATTCTTCCGGAGGGAGCTTTGTCAGACGCAACCTGTTATGAAAAATCATAAAACCCTCAAAATATTTTAAATGCAACTTTTATAAAAGAAAAATGAAATCTCATGGTTTCATGTTTAAATACTTGTATTTTATAAGCAATAATCATTAGCCTGAAACACTCATCCACATTGAAAAATCTCCTGATAAAAGATACATGACGCCAACGGGACTTGAACCCGTGTCCTTTCGATTTCCGGTCGACAGCTCTGACCACTGAGCTATAGCGGCTTATCTCTTATCCGCGAAATAATTCAATGTATACTAGTGTTTCAGGCTAATAATTATTGCTCATAAAATAATTGTTACCCTTTGTGCTATGCATAAAAAATCTTGTCTTAAACATTAGTTTACCAAAAAAATAATAAGAAATACTTTTAATTTCGCCAAAACATAAAAATAACGCATTGTATAATAAACGATCCAATTTGATTTCGGTCGCAATGAACAATTAAAATAAATTTCACTAGCGAATCTTAAACATCTTAGGACACTGTAGAGTGTAGAACACAGGTCGATTTCAATATCTGTACCATTGTAATAATATCGACGACTACAGGTATGTATTCTTTTATCGCGAAGAACTTTATTTTTATTTTATTTATGGAGTGGTGGGAGGGGTGGGGGGGTTCAATCGAGCCGGTTCACTGAAGCGGATCTTTCAGGTGAACGGGACCCAGTGAACCGGCTCCCTCAACTGAGCCGCTTCGCCCATCTCTACTGCATTTGCCTATCTACTCAATTTACCCATCATAAAATGTCTAAAATGGCTTAAATCTTCGTTTGAATAATGATCTGCGCTTTACACTTTATACTCCCACACACTTCTAATAATACTATTGTAATGATGACAGTACAGTTTAGGTTTGTTGCAAACGGAAGTGGCGCCCTCTGTTATTTAAAAAAGGAACCGTTGAAGTTTTCTAATAAAATTCCCGTTGAGAAAATGACAAAGAAAATTTACAAAACATTGAATTTCTCCGTTTTAAAAAACTTTTACACGATTTCCGCAGTTTTATTCTGCTGGTTCGTAGTATTGCTTTTGTACAGGGTTTTCCAATAAGAGGTGTTATTTTGAATAGCCCGTTATTTCGGTAGATGTTACTTTTGAAGCTGTCATTTTTTGACATTTGACAAGTAGAAACCACGTAATTATTAAAAATGGAACGATACACGCTTCAACAACGCATTGAAATTATTAAAATTCACTTGAGTGAATCAAATGCAAATCATCTTGAGTGATGAGGCCCATTTCCACCTCGGTGGCTTCGTCAACAAGCAAAATTGTCGCATCTGGGGCTCGGAAAACCCAAGAATTATTGTTGAAAAGCCTCTCTATCCTCAACGTGTTACTGTTTGGTGCGGTTTATAGTCCGGTGGAGTCATTGTACCTTAATTTTTCGAAAATGAGGCTGGAGAAAAAGTTACGGTGAATGGATTGCGTTATCGAGAGATGATTAATGATTTTTTGTGGCCGGAATTGGATGGTATTGATCTGGACAACGTTTAATTTCAACAAGATGGCGCTACGTGCCACACAAGCAACGAAACCATTGATCTTTTACGATTGAATATCAAAATAACACCTCTTATTGGAAAACCCTGTACATACAAAGGGGCAAAACTCTACCATCAGGGAACTTTTCTAAATTGGGCAATAGCAGCAAGAACACGGACCAGTACATTTTGAAGTTGAAGATGTCGTTAAAATGCGTTTTATAGTTAATCCTGTTTTTTTTTCGGTATAAAAAAGCTGCTCCTTTTTAGTATATGTATATGCATAAATTGATCGCCAACCTGTTGGGTGCAAAAAAAAAAATTTTTGCGTACGTGCTGAACCGGTGATGCGCTTTCGATGTATCTAAAAAAACATAAAGGTCGTACGTACAATTTATTGAATTTTTTTGAAATTATTTAATTTTAATCTTTTATATCTAACTAACTTTTTTCAGTCTGAAACTTGATTTATTGTTACATAGCTGCATAATAGAATAATCTATATACAGGGTGTATCGGCACTAACCCGACAAACTTTAACCAGCTATTCCTTAGCACATTTGGAGTAAAAAATGTTATGGGCACTTTGCTGTTCGGTAGCATTTTTTTTTCAATTAAAAACAATTTTTTTTTTAAATTTCCACACTACATCACTGTCATTGGCATTGCTTTTCGTGTTCAACAGCTGTTATAAGCAAGTATGTCGAAAAGCGTCTTCGCTCTTTCGCACACACTAAATAATAATAGTTAAAAATGAGACGAATGGTGCCGTGCCATTTCGTTGTGATTGTAAAAGTGCGCCAATATAGGTACATACGTGCATTATTCAACGGAATTCGAATAAAATATTGCCAGATGGGTTTTCAAACTTTGACAAAGGATAAAACAGTGGTGACATGTGGTGAAAATATGAATAGAAAATTTTTTATTAAAAAAAACGTTACCGGACAGCAAAGTGCACATAAGATGTTTTACTCCAAATGTGCTAAGGAATAGCTGGTTAAAGTTTGTCGGGTACGTGCTGATACACCCTGTATATATAAATTAATGTTTCTTTCTTTATCCCTATAGACTCAAAAATACTGGACCGATTTGGCTGAAAATGTCAATGTTTGTTCTTATTAGTGCCAGGAGTGTTTAGAGAGTGTTTTGAATGGTATAAGAAGTCGGGGACGCTCGAGAAAGACTCACCTCATTATCTCTGTACTGGAATGAGATATGAAGTGGAATTGAAGTACTACGAAGAGAAGGAGACGAGGAAGAGAAATATTGGAAAGAACCCGGCTATTCAGATCTGGTCATTAAGGCGAAGCTTAATACAAATCACTATTTTGATTAATCTTTATAACGAATTGGTGTACATTATGAATACCAAAAAATATGATTTACATAAACTGAAGGTTTTCCTATCGTTTTGCTTTCTTATAAAATTATTTACAAAATAAATTAAAAAACAGTTTTGTGCTTGAAATCGAACGTTTCTAGACTCCATTTGTCAAGCGATTTTAATGCCTATTACCTAAAATATAAGGTACATCAAGAATATACACATTTTTGGCTTGTAGCTTCCTGTTAAACACGACCAAAGCCATTTCACGAAGCACAAATGTTTATAATTAATGAATCACAAAATGTGTACGGAAATAGAACAAAGAAGCATAAATTCCCTGAAATATTTAACGCATTACCTGAACACATGAAAATAGAGACATCTATCTCTAAAATGAAAACAAAATCAGGTATTTCTACCTCCGTAGAACATGAACACGTATACCTAAGTATAAATGAATGTATAATACCTAATATGCAATATTTAAAAAGACGTACCGTATCTAAGATGGACGTCGTAGAAATCAAACCTAGTTTTATTATATTGCATAAATTTAATATAATCCATCACGTAAAATTTTAAATAATTTATGTAATTAAAACCTAAATCAAATTATCAAGATACAATACGTATTAATGAATAAATTAAAATTAATTGTTAGAAAAAAAAATTATGATAATACCTTTGCATATTGAAAAATTGTAAATATATGAGATTTCTTACAATCAAAATGAATTAAGACACTATGGAAAATGAGAGAAGGTTTATATATTCAATACATGCATATTACATTTTTAGAAAGTAGAGAAAATTCGATGTTTTTGATCAAGTCGTAAAGAAATATTTTCGGGCGCTTACATTCTAACGCTCGCTAAACCTTATGAAATACATCAAAATAATGTACTAAGGAATTGTATATCTTAAAAAGGCCTACAGAAAAGTCCCTGATAGTATATGTCTATCTCTAAGGATAACCCCCAGTAACGCCGGGTACAGGTCAGCTAGTTACCAATAATTTGTTGTGTTACAACATCTGATACTATTATATGCATAGACATATGAATATTAGTAGACCTGCCCTAAGTGATTAAAAGCGTATTATTCCCCACTCCCCACACCGGTACCATTGGAGCCGGCTGGGCTCGCGTATGGCCTCCCGTGAATCTTGAGAATGTGACGTCATCATTCTTGTTCGAACTAGCGTCGAGCTATGGTTGAGGCATTTTATGAAATAACACGGCAAAATAGTGGCTTGTGATATGAAAACTTGTAAAAATAGATGTGAAAAAGAGAATAAACCCAATTGTCGTATTACATTCCATATGTAAGCACACAGACGTAGGAATTAATAGACGAGAAGATAAAGGCGAGGGGTAAAATCAACTGTTGAAGAACGAAGGGAGTGAAGATGACTGTGATTCGTTAATAAATCAATCTGACAGTAAATAGGCATCTCGCATTATAATATCACCATTTACTTCTTAAAAGTAAAATCTGCTTTGAATGAATAGACATTTTTACATGGGAGCGCAAATTACTCGCCACGTTATGAACAAATTTGCGAAGTCCAAATTCGGCAAAGTAAGGCAGCTTCTATATTCAGAGTCGTAGTTAGTTTCAGAGTATTTAGTTAAGACACTTTTATAAATGTTCATAATTTACTTCCCAGCAACCAACCAGCTTTGTGTTTCGCGTCCAGACGTTTCTCGATGTGATAGTAACAACTGATTCATATTATACGATGTGAATATGCTTAAAATAAAATAAAATAATGCTTATATACGGAATGTAATACGACAATTGGGTTTATTCTCTTTTTTCGCATCTATTTTTACCAGTTTTCATAGTACAAGTAAACATTTTGCCGTGTTATTTCGTAAAATGAACCGATGATGCCTCGACCATAGTTCGCACAAGAATGATGACGTCACGTTTTCAAATATCACTTGAGGCCGTACGCGAGCCCAGCCGGCTCAATGGAACCGGTATGGGGAGTGGGGATAATACGCTTTTAATCACTTAGGGCAGGTCTACTAATATTCATATGTCTATGTGTAAGCATCATTTTAAGCTTATTCACATCGTATAATATGAATCAGTTGTAGAAACATATACTATTACATCGAGATACATCAGCGGATGTAGCGGTCGAATGTAGCGATTCTCAAGTGTGCGCATCGTTGTTACTGGGAAGTAAATTATGAACACTTATAAAAGTGTCTTAACTAAATACGTAAACAAAATATTCGACTCTGAAAATAGAAGAAATTTTTTTTGCCGAATTTGGACTTCGCAAATTTGTTCATAACGTGGCGAGTAATTTGCGCTCCCATGTAAAAATGTCTATTCATTCAAAAGCAGATTTTACTTTTAAGAACTAAATGGTGATATTAAAATGCGAGATGCCTATATACGTCAGATTGATTTATTGACGAATCACAGTCAGCTTTACCCCCTTCGTTCTTCAACAGTTGATTTCACCCCTCACCTTTAATTTCTAATCTATATATTCTTATGTCTGTGATTATATGACTGTACAGTTTTGATTATTGTAGACGATAGTGGCGCCCTCTGTTATTTAAAAAAGAATCAGGTAGCAGGTTTTTATCTGCTATTTTGAAGAGATTTCAAATGGTTTGAGTTTTTTTCAGTATATGTGACGTTTTATATGAATCATATAAAGCAATTATTTTACTGTAATGTTGGTCTTTAGTGTTATTACTATGGACAACCGTTAAGGTTAGTTTAGTTTACATTACGTTAAGTTAAGTTACAACCATTTGTGTTAAAACATCTGATACTATTATTTTTTTAATGACTGTACAGTTTTGATTGTTGTAAACGATAGTGGCGCCATCTATTATTAAAAAAAAAGAATCGAACCCGAGGTAGCAGGTTTTTATCTGCTAGTTTTAATTAATTCCTGATTCTTATGATAGATCGGTAGATCATACAAAATACGCACAAGTCATTCATTACCTACATACTTCATACACATAATATAAATATAAATATTCCCATCAATTACCAAGTTCACGTACTAATCTTAATTAGAACAGATAAAATTCCCCCTATACGTAATACAGGATATCATATTATTTATTACTTAATTCGATATCTTATCATAATAATTTGGTAATCCACAAAGGATTTTGATATCAGATTATAATTATCTTTTTGTTCGCAGTTTCTTAATTTATGTGTTTATCTAAATGATTGATTTATCATAGTGTCTAGTCACAAGTTTACTCGAAATATTAACGTTTAATCAATGTTAGATGTTTATTTTTTTCTTTGAAAGTAATCGCATAACGCCTGTCGCCACCATCGTTCACCCATCCTACCGCTGCTCGAATCTACGCAATGTAGATCCCGCCTTAGTTTCTACCATTGATTTATGTAACTAGAGTCTATGTTCCTTGTAAATTCAGTGTAAAATATTGTTTCCGTGCGAGAAGTAAGCGGAGGAATGTGGCGGTTGTAGATGTCGCCCGAATCCTTCCGACCGCGAACGATTAAAAAGCCAATTTTCACGACAAGAGATTATGGTAAAACCCTATTTACTGATGAAAGGTTATATCGTTGCTTTACCTAACTTTTACAGTACGACTTGTAGAATATCTCAGCGTGCATGTCGGCATTTTGAAGTTATCGCCGGAGACCTGTGCCCGACTAGCGCTTGTAACTTGTAATCTACTAAAGGCCGTGGTTTATCGTGGTGAATCTCATAGCGGGCAATTAATCGATGTTTGTGAATCAAAATTCGAACGCCAATGTTAGTTCTATACATAGTATATATACCTCAATGGTTTCTACCTACACACCAAACGCATAACTTTCATTGCATAGCCGCTTTAAATTCTGAATGGTAGTCGAAAGACCACGGCGATACTGGAAGTATCTACCACTCTATTTATCGCTAATGTTGATATTTTTTTTGTTTAATGTCCACATATTTAATCTTCGCTTAGTGTCAATATTTGATCGGCAAGTTTGGCTAGAAAAATAACACCTCTTGGATTCCGCAGCTTCTTTTGTAAATTGCTTCGTGTTTATTATACAAATATTTGTACTTACTTTGCTTGGAAGAATGCATAACTGACCGATTAGGATAAAATACGAGATTTTTTTTGATTTACAGATATCACGATACCAATACAAGCATTCTTAATCAAATTGATGACCTCCGTGGTAGATTTGTAAGATCCTTATCCCAGAGTTAGCGGTTGCATTTTCAAATCCTGGTGAGGGTGATTTAAAAACTTGAAATTAATTATGTATTATACACATCTAGACGATCGATGGTCTGTATGTATAACAGTAATGAGAACAACTTTTAAGCGACCTTTTTAACGATCCTTGTGGAACGCTTGCATTGATTGCATATTTTTTGGTTGTAGATGGTACCATCGTCCGCATGTCACGAAACAAGGCTTAGTCCAGTTAAACAACGTTTCGTTTTTGAATGGTGGTTTTTCACCAAGGATATCTGGGCATTTTCTCCAAAAGAGCAATTGCGATTTTGTCATGTCCCGAGATTATAATTGATCTTTTCATAGTTATGTATGATAGAATACTGGAAAGTTAAATATATTTACATCATGCAATTGTAAAACCTGTGTACATTATTGATAAATTATTTATATCTAAAGGTAGTGGCTTTTTACCATGTCCCACTTCTATACTCAATTAAACAAAGTCATTAGTAATTTTAGAAAAAATATTATATAGTTTTTACTTAAATTTGAACAACATTGAAAAAAATCACCCTTTTCTGACATAGAATCAGTTACTTCCATTCCGAAACTAATGGAAAGTTACAATTGAAACTCAAAAGTAATTAAATGGAATGCACAAAAACATCTACTTACAAACTTTGGCGAAAATGCCCATCTATCAGTTCTATACCACAAAATTAATTAAATCTGTAATAAAAACAATGTTGAACCAATGACCGATCCCTGTGGGACGCCAGCAATTATTAAAACCGTTGCATCACTAATGAATATAGTAATCCGAGCAGGTAGCTAATTGATATTTTACGATGAATTCAACGCGGTAGTTCTGTTTGTGACCGCAGATAAAATACCGTTGTTTTGCGGTTAGAGTTAATCGAGTCGTTCTCAGTAATTTGTTAATTTCTTCGTTTCCAGCTGTTGACGAAGAACTTTACCATGTACAATGATGAAAGATCTTTTGTTTGTGTTTTACACAAAGCATATTATCTTGTGCTGTTATAAAAATAGACGGACAATCTCCGTGATAAACCGGTATGCTCCTTGGCTCCTGACTCAGAGGTTGCGGGCTCGAAACCCAATCTAGGCAAATAAAGTATTATTTTGAAAATTGTGCAGGAGCCTGTAAGACTATTCTATCCACATACATTAAAAAAGACGAGCTAATCAAGGAAAGGGGAACAAAACCGTGTGACCGTCCCACTTTCAGTGATGAATCTGACCGTATACAGGCAACTCGCATTGTAATATCACCTCGTAAATAAAATCTACTTACGAATTACTAGTCATTTTAACAATGGCGCGCAAATTGTGAAAAAATCTTAACTACACATCGAAAATCGGGTAAAAGGTTTTTTTACAAATTTTAGTATTTTGTTTCACTATTTAGTTAGACACTTTTACAAGTGTGTTATATTACCAACCTCACTTAATTTTAGCGTCGCTATGCTAGGCGGTTCGTTTAAGAATGTACATTCAAATCCTGCGTTAAAAAGTACCACGATGGACAGCGCTGCAAAACCTTTGCTTTACGTTAGCGAACTTTACCTTTCTGCGCATGGTGATGGTTAATTCAATGTGCGCTCTTCGGCGGTCAATGTCATAGTTTATTCAAAGCATTCTCGTACTCCCCTGGTGCCAAAAATATGGTCACGTGTTTTATCTCGACCTTGTCGAAATGATACCCAGATTTCATGTAAGAGCGAGTCATCTTTTCAGGCTAGATGGAGTAGAGGCAGGAAGAAGATGGAGCAGAGGAAGATTTGGGAGTTACTAGTTGTTCAGATCTCTTCACTAAACACAAATAAAGCCATCAACTTGACCTTTGAAGTAATCGAGAATTTTCGGGAAACATGCCAGACGCGCACCCAACCAATGCAAACGGTTGATATTTTTCAATTTTATTTATTTATTAATTTTTTATTGTTTTTTTTTATGGTGTCATTGCCCAAATGTTTATATAGGTACATATATTTAAATTTATTGCCGGCGTCCTGTAGAAAAATCAAAACACACAACATTTATTTTGAATATTTTTGTACTTATGCAAAACAAAATGGTCGAATTATGTATTTTTACTGAATTTTATCCTTGTATTTTCAATAAATTTAAAATGATTTTTATCACCGATGTCGTAATAATAAAGTATGTTAAATTATACTGTACAGGGTGTTCGGGGGTAAAGTGCACAAACTTCTGCTTTTTGTGATGGTAGATGTAAAAAATGATAAATAACTTTTTGCAGGGGTTTTGCTAGTGAATTTTAGACAAGGCACTAAGTCCCCAATTCGCCACAATAATTTCGTAATCATTAATTCCCCACAAAATATTCGCCGGATAATTTGAATGTTTCGAGATTTTCACTACAATATTTGTAATTTAAAAACTGTTTCACGTGAAACCATAAAATATGTGTCTTAAAGAGTTCTCACGCACCCCCAATTTTTTTTCTTCATTGTTTAGACTCGCCACTTGGGGAATGACTGATCTAAATCATGTACGACTACCATAATACGGGCACAATAGTAAAATGAGTACGGGTTTTTATAATCTAGATTGTGTTAAAAATGTGATTGCATGACCATGTCCTAATAAAATATTAGTCTTTTAGAATAAAACGCAAGCAGAATATGGGCAACGCAGGTTGCCTTGTCCGAATAAAGATTATTAATTTTAGGAACACTTGTTCCGACTTCCTCATAACATATTCGTGCTTTACTGATAGTTTGTTGAATGAAATTGGTCAAATCATTCGTCATAGGCCTATAGTCCCGTTTTTAACAGGAAAACGCATAATTTGACCTAATTTTTAATAAATTAACAATATTTTATATCAGTAAGTTTTCTCCTTGTATGGTAGTTGAGATTTCGCAAAAATTAACAAATTTGTAAATAAATAAAAAGAAGAAAATAAACCATTTTTTTCATATATATGTAGTTACCATACGCGGATCGATAAACTCCCATAATTACAACCGTGCAGGACGAAAGATAACTAAAAAATATATATTTCGCACTCTTATAGTTATTAATTTATTATAATCAATATAATATTATAAAATAAAGTGTACAATTTGCGTACGCTAAAATTCAGAAACGACTCGCGGTACGATCAAGGGAGTTATGTGGTGTGGTAGCTCTCTATCCCCCATCCGCGAAGAAGGTTCCCGTTTTTACCTGAAGGGCGTGCTTTTGAAGATATAAGGGCTGGAAGTTTTGCCCTCTAGACAACTAGAACAGTCCAGAACATTCGAAAGTATTCGAGAGCATTCCACAAAATTTAAACATTCTGGAATGTTCGTGAATAGTCTGGAACGTTCGGGAACATCTTAATACAGGGTTTTCCAATAAGAGGTGTTATTTTGATATTCAATCGTAAAAGATCAGTGGTTTCCTTGCTTGTGTGGCACGTAGCGCCGTATTGTTAAAAGTAAACGTTGTCCAGATCAATACCATCCAATTCCGGCCATAAAAAATCATTAATCATCTGTCGATAGCGATCCATTCACCGTAACTGTTGCTCCAGCCTCATTTTCGAAAAAGTAAGGTCCAATGACTCCGCCGGACCATAAACCGCGCCAAACAGTCACACATTGAGGATAGAGAGACTTTTCAACAGTAACTCTTGGGTTTTCCGATCCCCAGATGCGACAATTTTGCTTGTTGACAAAGCCACCGAGTTGGAAATGGGCCTCATCACTCAAGATGATTTGCATTTGATTCACTCAAGAGAATTTTAATAATTTCAATGCGTTATTGAAGCGTGTATCGTTTACAATTTTTATTAATGGCGTAGTTTCTACTTGTCAAATGTCAAAAAAATGACAGCTTCAAAAGTAACATCTACCGAAATAGCGGGCTATTCAAAATAACACCTCTTATTGGAAAACCCTGTATATAAAAATTCAGCCTGATTATGTTTGTGCTCGCAAAACTCGAAAAGAAGTCGACCGACATTGGTGAAAATTTCAAAGTTGTTCTTATTAGTGCCAGGAGTGTTTAGAGATGTTTAAATGGTACAAGAAGTTGGAGATGCCCGAGGAATACTCAAAGTAATATCTCTGCACCGTTATGAGATACTGAGTCGAATTATAGTCAATGTAATGTAGTTTTTAACAGTAACTTTGTGGTGTACTTAGAAGTCAGAGGCACTCGAGAAATACATTATCAATAGCGAGGGATCTACTAGTTATAATTATTTCACATCATAAAAATCGCAGACTAATAAAATGTGAATAATATTTTAAAATTAGTGCTACGTTAATAGTCATTATGGGTTTTGTAACGCTTGGCCTTTGTCAGCAGCCATTATTGCTACTGGTCAAACAAATGGTTAACTAAGAAATAATTAAATATAATGGTGCAATGTTCACTTTTTCTTTAATAAGCTAAGCAAATAATGCTTTTTAAATGTCAGCTTATTTTTTATCGAGGTTGTCTCCTAACTATTTTAATGGAAATGGATTATAATATACAGTCATTAACAACGGAATAATGAATAACACGAGAAGTGCCTTGCGGGTGTGTTTCGTGATCCAAATATGAGCCTAATTTGGATGTATATTTCCGTTAAAACTGTGTTTAATTATGTTAAATTGGATAGCGATCAGTGTTGCCAACTCAACTACTTCAAAATATGTTAGAGTGATGGGAAAAATATGCCAGAAATATGCTAAATTCCTTTAAAAAATGCCAAAAAAAGCCAACATAAATTTAACTTAGAAATAAAATCAGTGAAATAAAATATCAATATCATCATCTTTATCTTCTTCTTCATTAACAGCAGCTGATGTGGAAGGCTGAGAGACGGAGTCGTAACTTTCTTTGGTCCCAATGCAGCGTAGTACTTCGTCAGGAACAGTGTAAGAATAACAGCACTTTCCTGCTCTCTTTAGGCCAAATCTCACGTACAAAATGGCATTCAGGGTTCTCACCGCCAAACGATTTCGGAGTTTTGTTTTGACCAGACTCATTTGGCTAAATACACGTTCAATGTCCGCATTTGAATGCGGCAATGTTAAAATAGACATTGCAAACTGACATAAATCACCGAAGGGGTTATTATTAGCTGCATCTTTATATTGCATGACTTCATTCCAAAACTCTACAGTGGAAGTCAAGGATTCCCATTTAATGTGAACTATTTTTCTCCACCTTGAGACACCAGTTTTCAATCGTAGGTTCATTTAGTCGGAACTCTTGGGCTATTTTTACAATGGATGGTTTTACTACGTTTAAAGTATCTTTATCTTTATCGCCCGAAAAAGTGTTGTCCATAGTGCAAGTGAGTTGGGGAGACCGACAAAGTTATCGATATCATTTTTGTTAGTTAAAAAATTGGTTTTTATTATTTTCATGTTTCTGTAAAAATAAGCCAAATAAATATGCTATATGTTAAAAGCATAATAGTTATGCTAAACATGGAGTAATTATGCCAAATTTAGCATATAATATGCTAACTTGGCAACACCGATAGCGATATACAATTTCAGGCAAGTGTTAGGCAGTTGTCCCACGGGTCGGTGAATCGACAAACACCGAGTGCGGTATATCGAGAGCCCACCGAACCATGAATTAGTATTAAGGCCTGCCTCTGTGGTCGACGGTTAAGGTTTGCTACTAGTAATTCGAAAGTCGCTGGTTCAAATCCCGGTATGGCAAGTACAATTTATTTGATGGTTTTGTGTTATTTCATTTTCTGTCACAATTTATTCATAAAAAATAATATATAGTATACTTGCAGCATGTTCCGGATTGGAAGATATTCTCAGTATCGCCCTGGTGTAAGACCACCATTCAGAATTGAAACGTTGTTTGAAATGGTTTTAGCCGTGTTTGATGACCAGATCTGAATAGCCAAGTACTCCCCCAGCTTCGTCTTTTCCATCTCTTTCCCCTCACCGCTGCCTTCAGCCTGACAATATAATCGAAATTGGGGATGCCATAGTCTCACTGGCTCCAGACGGTTGGGAGCAGTTGGGACTCTTGTGATGTATTCACATTTAAAAAATACACATATGGTGTCAAAAACTGAAAAAGATTTTTGACAAAGATGCGGAGATCTGCCGAAATCTAAAACATTTTTTCATTAGGCCTCCGTCAATGTACAACATTAAAAAAATCATAACTTCCCCATTTGATGCAAGGTAAGATGTTTAAATTTGCGCAACTACTAGATAAATGTGGTTAGCTGGAAGAAATGGGGTCTACCCATAAGCTATACCTTTTGTAATTTTAATTTTACAATAAATAATTTTTGATTTGATTTGATTTGATATTTGCTATACCTTTTGATAAAATCATAACTACCCCATTTGATGCAAGGTAAGATGTTTAAATTTGCGCAACTACTATATATTTGCTATACCTTTTGATAAAATCATAACTGCCCCATTTAATGCAAGGTAAGATGTTTAAATTTGCGCAGCTACTACAGGGTTTTCCAATAAGAGGTGTTATTTTGAATAGCCCGCTATTCCGGTAGATGTTACTTTTGAAGCTGTCATTTTTTGACATTTGACAAGTAGAAACCACGCCATTAATAAAAATGGAACGATACACGCTTCAACGACGCATTGAAATTATTAAAATTCACTTGAATGAATCAAATGCAAATCATCTTGAGTGATGAGGCCCATTTCCACCTCGGTGGCTTCGTCAAAAAGCAAAATTGTCGCATCTGGGGCTCGGAAAACCCAAGAGTTATTGTTGAAAAGCCTCTCTATCCTCAACGTGTGACTGTTTCTTGCAGTTTATGGTCCGGCGGAGTCATTGGACCTTACATTTTCGAAAATGAGGCTGGAGCAACAGTTACGGTGAATGGATTGCGCTATCGAGAGATGATTAATCAGTTTTTATGGCCGGAATTGGATGATATTGATCTGGACAACGTTTACTTTCAACAAAACGGCACTATGTGCCACACAAGCAACGAAACCATTGATCTTTTACGATTAAATATCAAAATAACACCTCTTATTGGAAAACCCTGTATATATTTGCTATACATTTTGATAAAAAACATAACTACTCCATTTAATGCAAGGTAAGTTGTTTAAATTTGCGCAACTACTAGATATTTGCTATCCCTTTTGATAAACATATAACTACCCCATTTGATGCAAGGTAGGATGTTTAATTTTGCGCAACTACTACATATTTGCTATACCTTTTGATTAAGCAAATATTTTTTTAGTTTCGCATGGTATTTTGGCCTCAAATTCAAAATGAAGTAAGTGAAGATTTGTGTGAAAAAGGTCGCTCAGCCGAACCTCTGAAGGTTGGAGATTGTCATGTTAATGTCGGTCATATAAACATGATATTTGATCAAAAGCTTGTTCTCACTAAACCAATATTGTTGGTAATTTATTAGTTTCTGTTTATTAATTGCATGACGCCACCGCGCCAGCCGGTGATTGGCTGTCGGCTGTACCTCGGACGGTTATTGCATAACCCGGTCTGGCACTTCATAATGTCTCTCTCAGATTATATTTGAATTCTTTTCTCAAGGCTTTATTCATTCTCTTCTAGCTCTTATGGTACGTATATATTTGCGAACCGAAACGCGAGCCGAGCCACGCATTACGGGAAAGGAACGAAGCAACTGCAAGCGGCTTTAAGAAGAAGCTACAAGTCAAAAATGTGCATATTCTTGGTATAACTTATATTGTCGGTAATAGGCATTAAAATCGCTTGACAAATGGAGTCTAGAAACGTTGGATTTCAAGCACGAAACTGGTTTTTATTTATTTTGTAAATAATTTTATAAGAAAGCAAAAAAGTTAATCAAGTGAAACTGTCACAGATAATCTTAGCTTTAATACTGTATTTTTAAAAAGTTGTTTACTTTACGCGTTCATACATTACTATTGAAAGTAAAAAAAAAAATAGTAGTTACATTTATATTTTTATTGAGTAATTTATTTATTTATTTGTATTCTACTCAAGCGAAACGATAGGAAAACCTTCAATATATCTAAAGCATATTTTTTGGTATTCATAATGGTCACAAATTCGTTATAAAGATTAATCAAAATAGTGATTTGGCATTAAGCTTCGCTAAAGCTGCGCCGTTTGTGGTTGTTTCGTTCGTTTCCCATAAGTTCAGCTCGGCAGTTCGGATCGCGTGTGTATACGTAGCATTAGATATATTATGTACCTATAGACTGTCACATTACAATGTCGTCTGTATTTTTTATTAATTTATTTATTAGTTCACATATTACAAAAAATCAACACGTAAATAAGTTCTTTTTTCTGTATACAGAAAGAAAAATGAGTATTGCCAATTTATTAAGAATTTCTTCAAATTATTGGTAATTCGGTTAGAAACGGGATTGCAGACCGTTTTCTAATAAACTTTTAGTACATTCCTAACATATCGGAACATGTGTTCATGCACCTGCGTGACTATATGAACACGTGTTTCGACATCATGATGATAATACTGAGTCCCGATTGGATAGAACCGACATTTATTTCGTATATTAACTGATGTGTTGTCATCCGATTCCAGAGAAATGTGTATGTGCGCGTTTGTATGCGTGATAATGAATTGCCAACGATAGCGACTCTACCTGCCGAATTTCAGCTCAATCGAGTCAATGCTCAATGTCGGGAAGTGGGTTAATTTACACTTTTGACGTGTTCTTAGATTTGTGATCTTATCAAATTCTTATAAATAACTGTGTAATTATTGCAAACTTATAACCTAGTTATTTTACAACCTTTTGGACCTGGCCGGTTGCTAAACATTTCCATTTGACTGGTTTTCTAGTCAAACGAATGCAATTTCAAGTAACTGGCACAATATAGTACGGTCTGTGGAACCCTTACTAGTGATGGAAATTCTCCTAATCGAAACATCGATTAAAGAAACATTTTTACAATCGACATATTAAAATTCTATAAAATTTTTAAGTTTACCAAAAAACTACAGGACAGGTTTGGATGCGACGGAAAATCGAACTCGCAACTTTTTGCTAGCTGGGTTTTTTAAAAATCTTCAAATTATTCGTTATCCGGGAATAATCCTAAAACGGGACTGCAGACCAACGTTTCCTCTGTTTTTTTCATTGTGTGTGCGGCACGTCACCTTATTTGTGCAGGATATGAAAGAAAGAAATGGAAGACGGGTTCAATTCCCGTCGGCGGCATTTATTTTTACTCGGGAGATATTTGTTTTTAATAAATAGGTCCCAGTGGTCGAGTGGTTAATACGCTGTACCGGTAAGACAAGAGATCCTGGGTTCGAGTCCCAGTTGTGACCGTTATCTTTTTAATTTCTATGTCTTTTTCTGTTTAATGTTTCGTTTAGATCAAGGCTGCCCAACCTTTTTAACAGTTGGGCCAAATTGACGATTTTGAATCACTGGCGGGCCACTGAATACCCGACGGTTCCTATTTCCATGGGGGGGGGGGGGGTTGTTACGGAACTTCGCTGAAAAAAAATTCCGCGCACCCAAAAAAACATCATATGTGATTCCCCACAACAATTTTTCGAATTCCATGGGGGGGGGGGGGTGGCTACAAGATTCCATTTCGGACGCAAAAAATACTATATCAAAACCGGTGTATTTTTGTTTAAAAAGTAAGTTCAACAGGTTAGATTTTTTCGTCGCTGATTCTCGTTCTGAGTAGCCCAAATAGCGATAAATCGCCTTCGTTGGCAACACTGGTGACCGCGCGCAAGCGGCATTGTTTGTTTTACCGCGGGCCCGCGACACTTTTTCAAATTGGCGTATGGCGGGTTTTTTGAAAATGGTTCACGCGGGCCACTTATAATTCGTTCGCGGGCCACATTATGGCCCGCGGGCCTCGGGTTGGGCAGCCTTGGTTTAGATGTATTAGTATTATCTTCTTCAATGATATATTAAATTGGGTTGCATGATAACTCAACACAGTGACTATTCAACACAATGAAAAAAAAAATTAAACCTAACCTAACCTATTTAACCCAGTTAAAAAAGTTTTTGTTTCATCACTTTCCATGACTTTATATAACTTTTTTATTTATTTTATTTTATTTTATTTATTTAACGCCCAGAGGGCTTTTACGTGGTTGGTAGTATAATTTTAATTTGACAGATATTTTGAAACATAAAAAATAAGAATAAAATTACATTTGATAAAAGCTATGCAACAAGTCATACAAACACAAGAAACAAAAACAGAAAATTACAGCTATTTGTAGGTTTACATGATGTCTTTAGGAGTATTGTTGAAATAAATGTTTTAAATGATCCACAAAACTTGCCAAGTTGGTATTGAATATGTCAACATCACCCAAGTAATGATTTCCCATGGTGTGAAGTCGTTGTATCGGAGAGTGGGCAATGTAGTTACGCTTATGTGTGCTGCTGTAAAGATCTGATGAATTATCATTTTGATGATTTATCATCTCACCATTAAATTGATGGGTATAATCTTCTACAAAATGTTGTCCTAGTAACACTTAAATTTTTGTCATTTAAACAAACAAAAATGTTTCGATTATTTCGAAATGAACAAGTCGATTGTTCCCATCACTATTAAGCCTATTAGAAATATGATAATGTCGATATATCCATTTCCATCCCTCTCCTATGTCGTTTAGTGCGTACTTATGCAGGTACCTACTGCCGCAATGGGAAACTGCTAGAATTGTGCAACTGAAATGATTGCAATCACCATCAGTCACCATCACCACCATTGCTGCATTTCGTTGTGTAAATAATATAGGAAATGGAGCTACGTAAATGCGCTTTGCAAGTTGCTCGTTGGGAGGTGAGAGAACCTTTGGAACCCTTTATGAAGGTCTCATTTTCTCAAAGGAACCTACTTGTTTATTACAAGTCATTTACAAAGCCTTACTTCTTTAGTCGATTCTTTATAAAATAATAAATGTTAAAAAAATAAAAATAAAAATTTATCTCACTTACTTACACTTACTTACACTTAACATATCAAAGACAAAATTCACAACATACAGTATAAATAGCACGGGACAGCCAAAAAACAAAACAAACACCATAAAAATACACGAATGTTTAAACACCAACATCTGCGATTGCCCTCCTCTAGAAAAAACAGAACAAATAAAGTATCTAGGAATAGTAATTGACCATAACCTTAGATGGATACCTCACATCAAACAAATCACAAATAAACTTCTCAAAACAATACACATTTTCCTAAACATAAGAAACATATATAAAATAAAACAATTGAAAACAATATATTTTGCACTTTGCCAATCAATAATAAAATATTGAATTATTGCTTGGGGAGGAGCAACAAACTCGGCTATCAATTACATAGAAACCGCACAGAAAACGATTTTAAAGGTAATACTAAAAAAACATAGACTGACTGATACAGACCAAATATTCAACAGCTGTGACGTACTAGATATACGCCAATTATACGTTAAAACACTACTAAACTACATTTTTGACAAAAAAAATAAATTTCAACATGCACAAAATAGCACTAACAGACCAGTTAGACAAGCATACAAAGAAAACATAAAAACTCCGACAGTAAATTCAAGCTTTGGACAAAGACACTACCAATACCATGCTATAAAAGCTTTCAATAGTTTAAAAATTGAAATTAAAATTGAAGAAAGTAAAAATAAATTCACACACAAAATTACAAAATGGATTAAAGAACAAAAAAGACAATATTACCAAAATGTCATAGCATAAAATAAAAATAAAACCTACACGTAACACAAAAAACCAAAATAAACACACATCGCTCACAAACACACAAGATTATATATTAAATGTATTATTTTATCTTATATTGTAGATTGTATCTAGATTATATTTTCATATTATAAAATGAAGGCCTCAGCACGGGCAAGCCACCCAGTGAGGCCAACATTACTGGAAAACTTTGAAATGTAAAAAAAATATTGTACCAAATAAAAAAAAATTATCTTCCCTTTTTGCAACAAATAGAAATAATGATATCCTTACTGGGATCTGTCGTTTCACCCATGTCATATGTCATCACTGGTCACTCAACCTAGTAACCGACCGACACACAGTATTTTTTTTGCTAGAAATGGATTCTGCTGATCATTACTATGCTATAAAATGTCGTACGAAGCAATTGCGTGTACAAATGAAGGAGTTATAATTTTTTTAAGAAAAATTTGTATGGCGCTGACATTAAAAATGAGGCTATCTCTGGAATCATAAGGTTGGCCGTTCTATCTTTACACAGAGATAATACTACTATTTATTTGTATTTTTTTGACATACTTCATATTGTGGCGCAAGGTGCGATTTTTTTTTTAAAATCCTCAAAGTTGAAAAAAACCCTTTTTAATGTTGATGATTCATTTTAATGCTTTACACACAGATAAATAGTAGTATTATCTGTGTGTAAATATAGAACGACCAACCTTATGATTCCAGAGATAGCCTCATTTTTAATGTCAGCGCCATACAAATTTTTCTTAAAAAAATTATAACTCCTTCATTTGTACACGCAATTGCTTCGTACGACATTTTATAGCATAGATCAGCAGAATCCATTTCTAGCCAAAAAAAATACCCTTGAAAATTCAAGTCTCTATGTCTATGAAAGGCGATTTTCAGCCCACTGTGCGACACCTCAACCCGTTCTTGACTGTCCAATACCTACTGATTTAAAAAATTTAATTATTGAAGACAATGTTAGCGATTCCTAAATGAAAATTTGAAAAATTTGATATGGTTACATCTAGGACTCGTACCCAGGGCCCTTGCCTTGCCGGGGCACTGCTCTACCAACTGAGCTAATGGGACCCTATCTCCTTCGGTCATATTTTAAATGTATCATACTTAGAATAATAACTACCTACATTGTCTTCATTTTTAACCCGAACTAAATGCAATCTAGACATCGTCTTTAGATATATCGTATTTTAATGTGCGACATCTATTGAATTTTTCTGCAAGTCTAGGATGAATATTTAATTTTTTGGAATAACTCAATCAATAAAACCTCAAATTGTAATGTTTAATTACTGAAGACAATGTTGGCGGTTGCTAAACGAAAATTTGAAACAGAAAAATCAAAAAAAAGAAATGGTGATTGAATCTTGCGATCATACATAAAGACAATGTTGGTAGTTCTTATTCGAAATATTATACATCTTAAAAAATATGACCGAAGGAGATAGGGTCCCATTAGGTTTGTTTGGTAGAGCGGTGCCCTGGCTAGGCAAGGGTCCTGAAAATCCTTTTCGTTTAGGAAGCGCTAACATTGTTTTCAATTATTAAATATTACAATTTGACGTTTTTATTCATTTAGTTATTCCAAAAATTTTTTTTTTTTAATATTTTAAGCTGAATATAGGTATCCAGAACACCCTGTAAGGGCTTTCCTGACCTGCTACATGTATTTCTAATCAATCTGATTGACTGTACAAAGGCGAGGTGGGCTCACCTTGGTATTTCGACTATTGGACTTGGAGGTCATCCATTCAGGTTTATTTAAGGTTCTACAGTAGGGCGAAGATGTGGTAATACTATGATAATATATTATTTTGAAGGTAGCTGCAGTATGGGTCAAGGAGATTTTAGACACGTGTTGTCAAACTATGTCTAATCTCGTAGAAACATACAGATTTAAAAAAAAAAAAACTTTTTGTTCATACATTGTGGTCAGAACTTTCGTTTTCATAGAGGTGATTTTAATTATTCTATGGTTACATTCTACAGGGTTTTCCAATAAGAGGTGTTATTTTGAATAGCCCGCTATTTCGGTAGATGTTACTTTTGAAGCTGTCATTTTTTGACATTTGACAAATAGAAACTACGCCATTAATAAAAATGGAACGATACACGCTTCAACAGCGCATTGAAATTATTAAAATTCACTTGAGTGAATCAAATGCAAATCATCTTGAGTGATGATCATCCATTTCCACCTCGGTGGCTTCGCCAACAAGCAAAATTGTCGCATCTGGGGCTCGGAAAACCCAAGAGTTTTTGTTGAAAAGCCTCTCTATCCTCAACGTGTGACTGTTTGGTGCGGTTTATGGTCCGGCGGAGTCATTGGACCTTTCTTTTTCGAAAATGAGGCTGGAGCAACAGTTACGGTGAATGGATTGCGCTATCGAGAGATGATTAATGATTTTTTATGGCCGGAATTGGATGGTATTGATCTGGACAACGTTTACTTTCAACAAGACGGCGCTACGTGCCACACAAGCAACGAAACCATTGATCTTTTACGATTGAATATCAAAATAACACCTCTTATTGGAAAACCCTGTATATTTGAATATAAAGCTTTTTCTCATCTAATACCGTTTAGCTGTTCCGAAAAACTAACAAATTAACTCTATGGGTAATAGCTATTTCTTAATATTAAAAATATCCTCGTACCTTCTTAAGATTGATAAATTAATAACGAAATAAAATTTGAGTGAGACCAAAGAAAATAGAAACACGGAGATCTGACATCTTTGTCAGATCTCCGACTGTCGCCTCGCTGCGACAAAACTAAGCAGATTTTCAAAGCGAAATAAGTTAATAGTTTTGTTTGTAGGCAGAAACAAAGGCGGGGCGCCGCTGTGCGTAAATTCGAGCACAAAAACGGGTAGTTTCTACGACTCGTTACTGAGTTAAAATTGCAATAGAACATTCACAGAACTTTAATTTTAACATTGAAATTTGATTAATTGTTCAAAAAATTACAATTTTTTTTTTAGTTCTCTATGTGATTTAGCTTCACTAGTTTCGCGTTCGTACTACGAGTTTCCGGACACCGTATATGATACTAAACTTTGAACTTAGCCCACCCCATTTCAAGAACACGTCTTAACTTGAGAATTCACGTTAAACATAAACAGGAAAATGATTCAAATAATTTTTTTTTAAATCAATATAAAATAGATAGTGGCTGCTTAAAATTTTTATAAAACTTAAAACCCAATTCAAATTATTATGCCTAAAATATTCGACGAATAATATTATAAAAAAACAAGTTTGTGACAAAATGAAAACGAGGATTCCAAACAGGAATAATTAAAAATTACAATAAACACATTAAAATTATGTAAAACTGATTACCACATATCGGTTTTATATTGAGATGAAATGTGCGCTAAAGCTGTCATAAGTAAATATTATTTATGAGTTACGATTCATGTTCAGGAACAACTTTTCTTTTTAACTTATTTTGAAGGTTATGAGATATTATATAAAACTACCTGACGTGTACCGTGTGACGTGTTGCTCAGGGTTGTGAATGATTTGGAGTAAAGTTTTGTTATCTACCTGACGTGTACCGTGTGACGTGTTGCTCGGGGTTGTGAATGATTTGGAGTAAAGTTTTGTTATCTACCTGACGTGTACCGTGTGACGTGTTGCTCGGGGTTGTGAACAATTTGGATTAAAGTTTAGAGGCTTGACACGCAAATGCGAAAACAATCGGATTTTCATGAATACGTATTTCGCCATCGCGATAGTATATTTGTAATTTACTAAAAAGTTTATCAAAAAACCTGCTAATCCATTCGTCAAGGCTTGCAATCCCGTTTTTAACCAGATCTCCAGTAATTTTAAGAGATTCTTAATAAATTAGCAAACCTCATTTTTCTCAGTGTAGTAAAGATTAATAAAACATAGTGATTTAGCATTAAGCTCCCGCATTCCCAATTTCTAGCAATTTATAACATGTTTCTCTTTAACTCTTTAGGTTTTTTAGTTTAAAAACAAAAAAATATTTTTGAGGATAATATCTATACATTTGTAATGCAGAAACCGTAATTATATGAAATTCACTTGATAAAAAAAAAATCGCAAAGTAAGCACGGAAAATTATTAAAAACACGCTTTGTTCTCTTATTTAATATGTTACAGATATGAAAAAATTCTATCTTTAAATGCAACTAAAGCGTTTGTCGACAGATTTTTGCTCTATTTCCTACGAGTCGTGTTTTATTAAATATTGTCACTTTTTTTCTTAATTATTATCGTTTATTTAATATTAGCGTGCTCCCTATAAGCTTCGCCTTAAGAGGAAGCTACAAGCCTAAAATGTGGATATTCTTGGTTAACCTTATATTGTAGGTAATAGGCATTAAAATCGCTTGGCAACCGGAGTCTAGAAACGTTCGATTTCAAGCACAAACTGGTTTTATTTATTTTGTGTATAATTTTATAAGATAGCAAAAAAGTTAATCAAGTGAAACTGTCACAGATAATCTTAGCTATAATACTGTATTTTTGTAAAGTTTTTTTCCTTTATGCATTCATACATTTCTATTGTTAAGTTATTTGTTTTTTATTTGTATTCTACTAGCGAAACGATAGGAAAACATTGAATTTATCTAAAGTAATTTTTTGGTATTCATAATGTATACCAATTCGTAATGCTATCGTAAAGATTAATCAAAATAGTGATTTGGCATTAAGCTTCACCTTAACTTAGCACTATCCGTTTAGATTGATGAATATTGTCGTCAAATAACATATTTTATAGATCCTGAATGTTGAATAACAAAATATAATATACTAAAACATATGCATTATGTAGATAATAAATCATTCATTATTTTACCTTAGCCCATAAAAATGACCTCGGATGAAATTTAATTAGAATTTGACTGTTAAATACCAAATCAAAGTTAGCCATTGACACTAATAAGTTATGACATTTTTCATCTTAACATTATGTATTATATTGGTTTTAATTATGGCCGAGTTTGAATTTCACCGGTTCCTTTAGCCACTTAGTTGCGTTTTCTATAAATTGATTGAGTGACGCACACGTGTGTGAAGTGCAATTTTAATCGATGGCTAAGTGCACATATGTGTTAAGTGCAATTTTAATCGATGGCTTAGCGCACACATGTGTTAAGTGCAGTTTTAATCGATGGCTTAGCGCATTCATGTGTTAAATACAATTTTAATCGATGGCTTTGCGCACATATGTGTTAAGTGCAATTTTAATCGATGGCTTAGCGCACACATGTGTTAAGTACAATTTAAATCGATGGCTTAGGTTTTTTTATTTATTCTTGGATAATTTATATAGCGCCGCTTTTGTGAGAGATCTCCTCAGGGGCGCTTTACAGTTGATGCAGGTTTTACAATAAATATTACAAAAGAAGAAGCTAAGTTAAGTAAAATGAAGTACAGGAACAGGTGGCACGAAGATAGAAGATGGAGACTGCAGCAAGAATCCTATATATGTGTTCAGTGCAATTTTAATCGATGGCTTAGCGCACACATGTGTTAAATGCAATTTCAATCGTTTGCTTACGTCAAAAATGTGTTATGTTTTATTTTAATCGATGTATTAGTGCACACATGTGTTAAGTGCAATTTTAATCGATTGTTTAGCGCACACATGTGTTAAGTGCAATTTTAACCCTACAGGCTAATTTGTTCGCTTTTGGGAACAACTCGTATGGGTCTCACTGAAATCGTGTCTTCCTTACTGTTATAGTTAAAAATAAAATTTTCAATGTAAAACCACTACACTATTTAATGAAAAAGAATCGACATGTTTCAAAACCAGTGATTTCTGCGTCAGAATAAACGTATAGTGAAAATTAATAAATTTGAAAATAGACAAACAAGTACTTATAGACAGAAATATTACATTGGACGATGATTAATTATTAGTTATTATTACACAAAAAAAAACATTTATGTAAAATTAATTAAATTATTTAATTTTTAGAATAATTTTATTGAGTAATACCTCAAATTGTAATATTTAATTATTGAAGAAAATATTAGCGATTTCTAAACGAAAATCTGAAATCAATCAGAAAAGGATACGGTCACATCTGGTCACATCGCTAATATTGTCTTCAATATATTAAATACTATAATTTGAGGTATTACTCAATAAAGTTATTCCAAAAATTAAATATTCATCCAAGACTTGCAGAAAAGTCAATAGATGTCGCACATTAAAATAAAAAGGATTTCAGAACACTTCAGAGCTTGTAAACTCGGCCACCCTGACAAATCGGCAATTGCCGAGCATTTGATTGACACCGGGCATTACTTTGTATTTGTTCCTGAAATCCTGGGGAGACCCAAAACTTATAGAGCACGGCTGATTACGGAGGCCATTGAAATTCATAAAAATCCCGTAAACATTAATAGAGACGATGGAGCTAAGCTTAATAGTTCTTGGTATCCGGTAATTGACGGATACACCAGAGCTAAACGAAGAAAACCACTTTAAATAAAAAATGATACGTTAATGTTAGCTCAGAGGGTTGGAGCTGGCAACACGGTATCACAACCTCATACTTAAGCTCACATTTTAACACAACCTCAAATAACACATCTGCCCTGATGATGGACACTGCAATGCTGTCCGAAACGTTGGCTAAAGAAGGAGTTAGCGCAACACGGCATAATACCCCAAAAACAAATAACAAAAATTGATAGTTCTTATTCGAAGTATGATACAGTTAAATGTGACCGAAGGGGATAGGGTCCCATTAGCTCAGTGGTAGAGCGGTGCCCCGGCAAGGGTCCTGGGTTCGAGTCCTAGAAGTGACCGTATCCTTTTCTGATTTTTCTGTTTCAGATTTTCGTTTAGAAATCGCTAGTCTTCAATAATATCAATTAAATTATCCTTAAAAACTAATTATTGCATTTATGTACCTATATAAAAACAACTTTTTATAAATTAACATAACAGAATCCACGAGGAACTAACTTGTCTAAATAACAACAAAAAAAAACAATACGAGTGTCATTGCGAAAATAAAATTGAGATGGATATTTAAAAAATATTAACAAATTAATAATTGACTAATAACACTTTTTATAATCTCTAAAATTTCAATTAATTGGATATAATTTTTTTTAATCCTTTATTTATATCAGAAGAATGAATTGTTTCCAAAATTTATTTGGCTAATTCAGATTAATTATTATTATTCAAACACCTTATGCTACGTATACATACGCGAGCCGAACATCTGAACTGAACCTCAACTTATGGGAAAAGCAACCGCAAATGGCGCGAAATGCCGCAAGCAGTTAATAATAAAAATAATATTTGGATGATTTTCATAGCGCCGTTTTTGTGCAAAATCACCACAAGGGAGCTGTACAAGTATATAATACATTTCTACAATGATCTATGTTGTTACTAACGATATATGGAGATAATATACTTTACAGCTTCGTTCCTTTCCCGTAATTCGTGGCTCGGCTCGCGTTTAGGTTCGCCAATGTGTACGTACCATTAGGTGAAGCTGAACTAATTGAAGTTTTTCGATATCAGATGTAGACAGTAATTTTCCTCGTATTTTGAACGTCAAGTGTGCAAAAAATCATCAATACGCATCAAAATTCTGCTTTAATGGGAATAAGGTGATTTTTATCATTTCATCTCATGTCGAAATTGACCTTCCTCTTGTTTTGAAGGCCAAGTGTGCAAAATTTCATCAATAAGTATCAAAATTCTGCTTTGAGGGGTGGGAAAAGGGGATAAATTGGTTTATTTATTTATTGGACAATTTTTATAGCGCCGCTTTTGAGATATCACCTCAGGGGCGCTTTACAGTTGATGCAGGTATTACAAAAAATATAAATATAAAGTGAAATTAAGTTAAATAAAATAAAGTACAGGAACCAGTGACACAAAGATAGAAGATGGAGACTCTGCAGCAAGAATCCTAGGTGAGGAGGAAACTGGACCAGCTGCTGCAGCGAGAGAGTCCACCGCGTCCACCAACAGTGCCAGCACGAGGTTCGTCATCCGTCCAGGTATGTGTCTGCTGCTAATAAAGAGCTGACACAATATCCTCACATAGATACCAGAGCTTGGCAGCACCGCCTTGACGTTCGACGAAGAAAGAAAAAGGAGACTCTGCAGCAAGAATATTTGGTGGTGAAGAAACTGGTTGTTCGAAATCTCATGTTGACATTAACCTTCCTCTTATTTTGAAGGTCAAGTGTGCAAATTTTCACCAATCTCGGAATAAAATTGGAGATTTTTATTAAAAAAATGAGCTATGCTGCCACAGAAAACTTTTCATAGATAGATGATGTAAATTTATGCCATTATTTTTTTAACACTTTTTTTTTATTTTTTTCAGGTATGCTTCTAATTTACACATCATTCGATTTTCCGGTTATTTCGGAGTTACGTAAGTATTTTTGCTATTTTGGTTGAGCTGTCTAGATCTAATAGTCGAAAGGTAATCCCTGTATCTTTATATATACGTCAGCCATGATATTATTGTGTGTAGTATCGCACGGTTCGAGGACCGCTTCCCACTGACACAGATAAAACCTGATTCCTCCTAGCCTAGAGCCTTACCCAATCCCACCACAGTCACACTACCTCAAGTGCAATCAACACATCTCTATGTATAGACACAACCTAACACAAGCTACACTAGACTAGCCTAGGCAGAGGCGTGCTATCCATGTGCACTGATTACCCTAACAAATTAAAATATCTCTGGGTATTCTCGTATTGAATTTATTTATTAAACGCCATAAAAGGCTTTTACAATAATGTGATTCATGAGATTATAAGTACACAGTGGTACATAGGCGAATATTAGTATTACATTTAAGAACACAACAATATGTATACAAAACGACATTGAATGTGATACAGCTGAAATTTTCTTAAGGCATAGAATGCTACAATAATAGAAAGCACTTCATTTAAACAGGATAAAATATTCAGAAAAGGTGACTTTCCAACAGATATAATCTGGAAAAATATTATAATAGCGCAAATAGTAGTGAGTTTATTGTTACAATCAAATTTATCTCCACTTGGCCACTATGGCCGGCTTGTATGGCAAAGTAGCTTCAACAATTCAGGGCTGTCAAAGACTTGACAATTAAAAATAACATTTTTCATTAAAATAATACATCCGTTAGCCAACACTATAAGACATCTGAAGCAAGCAGTTTATATAGATGATATACATATACATTTCACATATATATGTGGAATGTATATGTATAAGAACACCATACATATGTTACACATAAAGAACATGTCAGTATGATGCAGTACAAACAGACATTTAACATTTCGCAAACATCAGTTAAATTCACAACAAAGTATTTTTGCCTTGATGCAAGACGGTGAGGTTTTGAAAATATCAAAAAGGTCTGTATACGTGTTGGCAGTGCGGTGAAAACGCGCCAACGGTGAATGATACAAATAGTTAGTGCTATGATTGTCACTGTGGAAAAGGTGGTGGAGTCGAGTTGAATACGGAATTATAGGATGGGGATCTGCTGTATCTAAGTATATACATAATCTGAACACAATTCTAAAAGGAATTATAAAGATCATACTGAAAGTAGTTTAGTTTTGAAAGTAGTACTAGTTTTGATGTACCAAATGTGCAACAAATATAATGCTAAAAATGTACTTTTGATACTATTCAAAAATACTGAATCCTCTACAATTCCGCGTATTCATAAAACAAGGTCAAATCACAATGACATAAAAAATATTCCAGGTCATAAAACCACATTCGGACAAAAAAATTATATTTATTTTTCGATGAAACTCCGCAACATCCTTCCCCCTGATATAAAGCGAATAGAAAATTTTGATGATAATAAATCAAGAATAAAAATCTGAATGAAAGAGATTAATGAAAAACTCTGAAAAAACATTAAAAACGACGTAGAAAACTAATAAAACAGAAATGAATAACTTTAGTTCGCTTCAGCACAGGTTACCCTAGTGAGGAGGACTAAGAAATACAATTTACTATACATATATTTAACATCATATTTTGTATGTACATATAGTAGCTATAAAAAAACTTGGGATTCGTAATCGATAACAAATTAAAACTTAACACTAACTCTGAAATGTAAACTAAAAAATCATGGCAAAAAAACGAAATAAAAACACTTTTTTCAAATGTTAATTTATTTAACGCAAACATTTAAAAAAATGTTATTTATTTAATGCAAACATTTTTTAATGTAAATTTATTCAACGTAAACATTTTTTAAATGTAAATTTATTAACGCAAACATTTTTTTAAATGTAAATTTATTAAACGCAAACATTGATTTTAAATGTAAATTTATTTAATGCAAACATTTTTATACAGGGTGTATCGGCACGTACCCGACAAACTTTAACCAGATATTCCTTAGCACATTTGGAGTAAAAAATGTTATGGGCACTTTGCTGTCCGGTAACAATTTTTTTTTAATAAAAAATTTAATATTCATATTTTCACCACATGTCACCACTGTTTTATCCTTTGTCAAAGTTTGAAAACCCACCTGGCAAAATATTTTATTCAAGTTTCGTTGAATAATATACGTACGTACCTACATTAGCGCGCTTTTACGATCACAACGAAATGGCACGGCACCATTCGTCGTAGATGAAAGATTAATTAGCCATTTTTCTCACTACTTACGATGATTAAAAACTATGTGCACGGCACTGAGCCCAGGCTACTTATTATGCCAGCTGCTGCCAAGCCACGTTAGCCAAAAACAACAAAAATGTGGATATTCCGTTAATAATTGAGTAGTCCTTAAGCCCAAAAAAGTGTCTTTCTTAATAAATCTCAACCAAAATTTCCTCTGAAATCATAAGATCAAATATGTAAGTAGGTACATACATATCTACTTACTTAATTATAAAGCATAAAAACTATTTTAAAAACATTTCAAATAAGGAATACAACTTTTCCCAAGAATTTTTCAAATAAGGAATTATACAATTTGTGCCAAGAATTTTTCAAAAAAGGAATTACATAATTTGTCCCAAGAATTTTTCAAATAAGGAATTATACAATTTTTACCAAGAATTTTTCAAATAAGTAATTATACAATTTGTCCTAAGAATTTTTCAAATAAGGAATTATACAATTTGTCCCAAGAATTTTTCAAATAAGGAATTATACAATTTGTCCTAAGAATTTTTCAAATAAGGAATTATACAATTTGTGCCAAGAATTTTTTTTCTCCATAAAACGGTCCTCAAATTTGAGGTTCACCTTAGTATAAAAAGGTCATGGGGGCAGTTTTACTATTTTGTGACATAGATTAAAAGATAGTTGCTGAACTGTCTGTAAGTGACCTTAAAATGCCGATGGTCAATGCAGAATCGTTAAGCAGTTTAGTCGCTCTGTTGATTGGCAGTTCTGATAATCAGAAGTCCTCGCTTTCGGAGTATAAAAAAATGGATGGGATCTCCCACGAGCATACTTGTTAGGCACACATATAAGTTAACCTCTTAAAATATAGTGGATTAAGTATATTTCCATAGATAGGTTAAAAAATGTTGACCAAATATATTTTGACGTGCTTCTGGTGTGTTGAAATCGAGCATATTCCGATTTGAAAGCTCGTAGTAGGAACCACGATCATGCGAACTCTGGCAGTATAAAATTGTGGTATCTAACACGTCCACCATCTTAGATCGGAACTGGAACGTAACAAACAAATTTGCAGAGAGATGAAATGACAAATTGTCGTGTTATCACGTACGCCTCATTTTATTTAATTATTTGATTCATTAGCATTTCTCGGACGTCGCCGAATTTTTCTACCATTCACTACTGTATACTATACAGTTACTGTTAAATAATTAGGGGGTATTTCACTATCTCTGATTATGTTCTGACTAAGCACTAATCCGCGGATTAGTCATTTTTTCGTTATCACTATATCTGAATAACGCTAACGCTCGGGTTAAAGTTCGATTTGACTAATCAGTGCTCGAACCAGACGTTAGGCGCTATTCCTCGAATCAAAGATGGCGTCAAAACATTCCGAGTTTGACAGCGGAGAAGTGAGTCGAATTTTGTTGAATGAATTTGAATGCTTGTATGATCCATCCTGAATTATTTGATAGTGTTCAAAATAAGAAACAATGTATTAATTCGACACGAATCTATCTAAAATGACCTGATAATCAACATAACATAAACAAAAAAATGCACACTTCGCGGTGTGCGGACTGTGACGCATGACAGCCGTGGCAGTAGATGGAGTAACTGCAAATATTTTGCGATGTTGCCAGACTATTTCGAGTGTTATCTATCCGTAAGCTCGGAAACAATGGTGAAACGGTCGCCGTTTAATAACGAAGTTATTCTGATCTTTAAAGCCAGCCAACGGATAGCTAGTCAGATATTTAGCCCGACATAGTGAAATACCCCCTTAATCTTTTATTCTACATTCCAATGCAGATATATTGGGTTGTCTTACTCCTTTAAAACTACACTCTAAAAACTCCTGTCACCAATAAGAAGGAACGTTGAAATTTTTAGGTAATTCTTTCAAATAATCTTTCGGCTCTCCTCATCTTCTCGTGTTTTGGAGTTGCATCCGTATGCTTCTCGGGTACAGATATACGAGCATATGTTTAGATTATTGTGTGCTCTTTAATGCTCCGAAGCTATTATAATTTGTTTTAAATTAATAATAAGTTTACAAAGTACTCAAGTAACATGTAACTGACCGTTCTTTGCTTTGCATATTAATGTTTAACTATAATAGTAAGCAATTTACTAGAATTAACCTATTGATGCTTGTAAACCTCATTGTAATATTTACTCGACTTAATATCAACAACTCAAAATGAAAATATTAAGGAGATTGTTGTGTCTTGGAGCATCAAGGAAAAATATTATTTTCGATACCATCTTTTTGTTGTGATTGCAACTTCTACTCGAATCTCTAAATAGTATAAAATAAAGTTGCTATCCGCGTCTGTCTGTACGCTTAGTTTTTCTAAACTACGCAACGGATTTTGATAGTGATAATAATAATAATGATTTATTGTCTTCTTTTCTTAGTAGCAACATAGAGATAATGATATCCTCACTGGGATCTCCCGTGCTGAGGATGTCATTTACATATTATAATTTAATTATAAGAAATGAATATTACAACAAAGTAACATATGAATTTAATTATAAACATATATCAGGTAGTATAATTTTTTTTTAAATAAGTAAGATAGTGTTTTGTTGCATAGTTCAGTTTAGTAGATTCGGTTTTAGTCTGTGTTTGATATCAGTATATTTTCTATTAGTATCCAGTTTTTTATTTGAGATTTAAATGTTATAATGTTAAGGTTTTTGAGTGAGAGTGGTATTTTATTGTAGATTTTAATACTATTTTTTATAGGGTTTTCACTATCATTTAGAGAATTTCTAAACTACGAAATGGATTTTGGTGGGGTTTTCACTATCATTTAGAGAATTTCTAAACTACGCAGCCGATTTGATAGGGTTTTCACTATCATTTAGAGAATTTCTAAACTACGGATAGGATTTTGATAGGGTTTTCACTATCATTTAGAGAATTTCTAAACTACGGATAGGATTTTGATAGGGTTTTCACTATCATTTAGAGAATTTCTTCCGGAAGGTTTATTCATAATATCCATGCATATTATACTTACCTATATGAAGTAGAGAAAAGTCGATGTTTTGTAATCAAGTCGTAAAAAAAATATTTTCGGACGCTTACATTGCTAACGCTGGCTAAACCTTATGAGATATCTAAAAATAATGTACTACGGAATTGTATATCTTAAAAAGGTCTACAAAAAAGTTCATGGTGGTATATGGCTATCTCCTAAGCATAACCCCGACCAACGCCAGCGTACATGTCAGCTAGTATTTTTATAACCCAGATACTTGGCTACACGTCTTTTTGACCTTTATATAATCTAGGATATGAATATTCAATTTTTATGTACTTATTTAAATTCATTTTTTTAAATAATTATTTATTTATTTATTTTATTTATTTATTTATTCCTTTAGATTTACACACAGTACAATATGATACAAGATATAATTAAAATATTTTTAGTGATTATAGATTATTGTACCTTATCAGGTCGAAATTATTGGTTCCTAACTAGGCAAATTGCCCGTTCCAAGGAACCAAAAAATATGTGAAAGTAAGTGTGTGATTTGTCTATGTCTATAATATATCTCATAGATGTATTAATTTGTGATGTTTAATCGTTACAATCTTATTATAGAGTCGAACTTGAGCTGTTGTGTATGTTTCAATTATGTATGAGCAATAATTAGAATAATGGAAGATATATACACGGTGTCCGGAAACTCGTAGTACAAGCGGGAAACTGGAGAATCTACACCACATGGGGAACCCAAAAAAACATAAAGTTTTTTGATTTGAGCATTTTCAAAAAAAAAAAAAAACCAAAAAAAAAATAGTTTTCGGCTATTTTAGGGTTAAAGTTTTTTCTGGTGTTTAGGGTTGAATAACAGATGTTTTAACCCTGCAGAGCAGAAATATTTTATGATTAAACCGGGTTAAATGAAGGGTGATTTCAAAATAATGCTTCAAATCCGAGTTTCTTCATTTGTTTTACTTTCAAATAGTTTTAATTAGTTGGGTACTTTGATCTTCAGTAATAATTTATAATAATTTGATTAAAAAAAAAAAAAAAAAAATCAACTTCAAACTCGATTTACTCGATAACGAAAGCTCAAATAAAAAAAATATATGCTACAAAATCGACTCCAAATGTGATGTAGATTCACCAGTTTCCCGCTTGTACTACGAGTTTCCGGACACCCTGTATAGGGTGTGATTAGTCTATGTCTATTTATTATGTGACGTTTAACATTTTTTCAGATTCTCCTCTGCCCAGTCCAATCAATCATTTAGTTATTATTGGGCCTATGTATGAAATATTACAAGTTTTTATGTTTAATTAGAAACACGAATTAAATATTTATATAAAATTTCAAAACAAAATAAGTTGTAAGCTAGTCTGCATTTAATATCTCAAAGAAATGTGTTGAATATATTCCCAATAAAGTTTAAGAATTATTTAGCAACGAAAAAATTTTTATTTTATTTTTTAAAAAGAAAGACAAACATTCCCGGGTTACGAATAACCTGACAATATTTGAAAATCTCCTACTACCACCACAGAAAGCGGAAAATGTTGCTTGTGTTGCGATGGAGGACTTAGCCAGCCGAGGAATTGAACACACTTCGCCTGGGTGGGACCCAAGCGCGATGTCAACTCGGCCACTGACCGGTCATGTTAATTTCATGAAACAATGTTAATTTTTATACTGATGGAAATATGCAAACAAACGGATATATAGAACTGCTTGACCATCTGCCTTACTCACCAGATCTAGCCCCAAGGACTGAAGGCGGAACAAAGTCACCCCAAAACGGTTCGAAGATTTTGTTCGAATTTTCTCTACTTTCTATATACATGTGTTATACATATAAACCTTAAGGTATATTATAAGCAATAATTATTAAATTGAAAAAATTATCCGGGAAAAAATAAAGGCCGCTGACGGGAATTGAACTCGCACCTTCTGATTGCCGGTCAGCTGCACGGAGCAACTGTGCTACGCCAGTAGTGTAATAACTAATTATTTCTGGATTATTGGAGACAATATTAGCGATTCCTAAACGAAAATTTGAAACAGACAAATCAGAAAAAAGATACGGTCACATCTAGGACTTTTTCTGATTTGTCTGTTTCAAATTTTCGCTTAGGAATCGCTAATATTGTCTTCAATAATTAAACATTACAATTATTAGGTTTTAAAAACTAAGTTATTCCAAAAATAAAATAATATTTCTGATTTGAAGTGTAAAAAAGTTACTCGTGCCTGTTAGATATTTGCAAGACTTGTATCGTTTAAAGCGAAGCTTAATGCTAAATCACTATTTTGATTAATCTTTATAACGAATTGGTGTACATTATGAATAGAAAAAATATGCATTAGATAAATTGAAAGTTTTCCTATCGCTTCGCTTGAGTAGAATACAAATAAATATATAAATAACTCAATAAAAAAAAAATAACTACTTAAAAAAAAAAATTTTTTCAATAGAAATGTATGAACGCGTAAAGGATACAATTTTTAAAAATGCAGTATTATAGCTAAAATTATCTGTGACAGTTTCGCTTGATTAACTTTTTTGCTTTCTTATAAAATTATTTACAAAATAAATAAAAACGAGTTTTTGGCTTGAAATCGAACGTTTGTCAAGCGATTTTAATGCCTATTACCTACGATATAAGGTATACCAAGAATATACACATTTTTGGATTGTATCTTCCTCTTAAATCCGGTCAGTTTACGACTGACGCTGTATTTTTTTATATGTTCTATTTATTAAACATTCTTGTCATGTTTTTTAATTTCTCCATTTGTATATTCAATTGTTTTCATTATAATATGGACAACTTGGAAGAATTCAATTAGGTATAACTTTTATGATGACTAAGAATTGAAATTATGCTTTGTAATCGTCTTCTATCTACTATATAAAGATGAGTGTCTATGGCTGAATGACTTTATTTTTAAAATACATTAATAATTTAAACTTTAGTTTTGTTTTCGGTAGTGAATTAATGCAAATCTTGGAAGCAAAAGTTATCCCACTTCCCGTCGTCCGATCGAGCTGAAAATAGGCAGATAGACTCGTTGTCGATTGGTAATAGCAATGACTGATATCAATAGTGATAGCAATCACGTATATACGCATTTATCTAAAATTAGATTACATTATAGTACTTAATATACGAAATAAATGTCGGTCCTGCCCGATCGGTATTTGGCGAGGTTGTTAGCGCGGTTGAATCCAGTACCTTGGAAGGAAGGTACAACCCTCAGTCAAACCAAGAAAAACATTTTATAGTAAAAAAACTTTATTTTTTACGGGTTGAATTTTATTAAGAGATTGATGAAATTTTGTACACTTGACCTTCAAAACAAGAGGATTATTACTGTCTACGTCTGATTTCGAAAATGTCTGCGTAAAGCTCGGGCAACGCCGGGAACTTCATCTAGTATTTAGAATTTTAAATTTGCTTGGAATTGCTTTAACCGTGCTTGGTTAACAGATCTGAATAGCCAGATACTTCCCAACCTTCCTCTTCCTCGTCTCCATCTCCTTCCCGCTTCCTTCCCCCCAATCAGGGATGACATGGTCCTAATGACTCTGAGCAATTGGGACTCTCGTACAAGGAGACAAATGCGTACAAGGAGACTAATTTATTTTTGTTTTTGCTTAAAATTATATATTATTAAATATATATTGTGATTATACATATATTTGATAATATGTAGTCATTACGTATTTGATAATATATATATATAGGCAATAAAGATTTTATAATATATAAAAAATATATATTATAAAATGTATAGTCATTTTACGTATATTATCAAATGTATAGTCATTATATGTATATTATCAAATATATAGTCATTTAATAATATCGAATATATAGTCATTAAATATTATCAAATATATAGTCATTAAATAATATCAAATATATAGTCAGGAAATATTATCAAATATATAGTCATTAAATATTATCCAATATATTGTCATTATATATTATCAAATATATAGTCATTAAATAATATCGAATATATAGTCATTAAATATTATCAAATATATAGTCATTGTATATTATGAAATATACAGGGTGTCCGGAAACTCGTAGTACAAGCGGGAAACTGGTGAATCTACATCACATTTGGAGTCGATTTTGTAGTATATTTTTTTTTATTTGAGCTTTCGTTATCGAGTAAATCGAGTTTGAAGTTGATTTTTTTTTTTTTTTTAATCAAATTCTTATAAATTATTACTGAAGATCAAAGTACCCAACTAATTAAAACTATTTGAAAGTAAAACAAATGAAGAAACTCGGATTTGAAGCATTATTTTGAAATCACCCTTCATTTAACCCGGTGTAATCATAAAATATTTCTGCTCTGCAGGGTTAAAACATCTGTTATTCAACCCTAAACACCAGAAAAAACTTTAACCCTAAAATAGCCGAAAAATTTTTTTTTTTGGTTTTTTTTTTTGAAAATGCTCAAATCAAAAAACTTTATGTTTTTTTGGGTTTCCCATGTGGTGTAGATTCTCCAGTTTCCCGCTTGTACTACGAGTTTCCGGACACCGTGTATAGTCATTATATGTATATTATCAAATATATAGTCTTTATATGTTTATTATCAAATATATAGTCATTTTTTTATTATTTTTATTATTTTAATATACATGATATGGGTTACATTAATACATACATATTTTGCAAGATATAATATTAAGGTTCATAATATTGGTCATGTATACCTTATCAGAAAAGAGGAGCTCTTGTGCCTGATAAGGGAGCCACGATTCTTACTTAGATTCATAATTCATAGTGAGATATAATAATAATAATATATATTATAATAATAATATATATATATTTTTTTATTTTTGTTTAATATAAGTTTTTTTGGAAAAAAAGTTTGATTTTATTTATTTGTTCTTGTTGGTTCATAATACAGCGCAATTCGGAAGGGAGATTATTGTAGTTTTTTATGGCTTGGTAAATATAATGGTTTTGCATTTGAGTTGTTTTAAAGATTGGTGTAATAAATTGATTTCCATTTCTCATGAGTTTGTAAAATTCTTGATATTCTGTGTTATTTTTTTCTTTACACATTTTTATAATGGAAGTTTGCTTAAATATATCATCAATATTTGGTACTGGAAACAATTTAAAAAGCAATTTTGTTGGGAAAGTAGAGTTTTTTTTAAGTATTAATTTTATAATAATTTTTTGCGAGACTTTTACTGAGTTTAGGTTGTTTTTATAAGATCCTCCCCAACCTATGATTCCGTAAATAAGCAGGGAGTGGACAAGAGCATAATATACATTTTTTAGTATTTTCACATTTAAAATATTTCTTAACCTAACAAATATATATATACATTTCCTTATTCTCTTTACTAACTCCCTAATATGGCTTTTCCATTTCAGATTTTCATCGATGATCACACCAAGATATTTGATTTCAGAAGAAGAGTTGATTACAGTACACATAGGATTAAGTAGTTTACAGTTGACATTGTCACAATTTTTATCATGGATTATGATATTTACTTTGTGTTTAGGTATTTTTTGTAGTGAAAATAATACATATGTTGTTTTTTTAGCATTAAGTGTGAGTAGGTTATTATCAAACCATGATTTTAAGATATTAATACATTCATTTGCAAGTTTGTTAACTAGTTCCCATGTTTGACCTTTTATTAATAAAACAGTATCATCAGCATAAGAGATTAATTCACCTTTGATTTTCTGTTGGAAAATGTCATTTACATACATTAAAAATAGTAATGGTCCGAGGACCGTGCCTTGAGGAATGCCAAATGTACTTGTTAGTGGTGTACTAAAAGTTTGGTTTAATTTTACAATTTGAGGTCTCTCTGTTAAGTAGCTTTCTATCCATTTAAGGGCTAAGTGGTCAATGCCATTTTCTTTTAATTTTAATATAAGTTTTTCATGGGAAATGCTGTCAAATGCTTTCTTTAAGTCAATAAAAATTCCTATACATTTATTTGATTTGTCCAGGGTACTCTGAATACTAGATGAAATTTTTGCAATGGCATCTTGGGTACTTTTTCCCTCTGTGAAACCGAATTGATTTTCATTTATAATTTTGTTTTTATTTAAGAATGCAGTTAGTCTTTTTTTAGCAACTTTTTCAAAAATTTTCGATATATTAGATAAGAGTGAAATGGGTCTATAATTAGAAATGTCCTCCGGGCTACCGGACTTAAATATTGGAGAGATTATGGTTTTCTTATACGTGCTCGGGAAAACTCCTGTCTTAAAGCTATTGTTTATAATATGAGAGATTGGTGTAGAAACATAATTTTTAATGATTTTTAGTGTTTTTACGGTGAGACCGTCAAATCCCGGAGCAGAACCACCTCGCATTTTTGATATAATTTGTACAATTTCAGACGGATTGGTTGGTTCGAAGAGTTCAAGTTTAGTTTCTATATTCGGAATATTTTCAATATACATATTATTTATTTTTTTCACGGTAATTTTATCTGCTAGACTCTTTCCTATATTTGCAAAGAAATCATTAAAAGCGTTTGCTCCTTTTTTAGGTTCTTCAACACAGTTAATTATGTTATTGTTTTGTATTACACTCTTAATAGTATTACTTTTGGTTTTTTGTTTATTTTCCATGATTTCATTGATTATATTCCAAACTTTCTTACTGTCATTTTCAGAATCATCAAGTTTGTTTTTATAATAAATTTCTTTCGTGTTTTTTATGAGCGTGGTTAATTTATTTTTGTATTCTCTAAAATGAACATTTAATTTAATGTCTAGTGGTTTTTTTTTGTTTCTTTATAAAGCCATTCTTTGTGTCTTATGGACACAACAAGCCCATGTGTTATCCACGGTTTGATTTTACGAAATTTTGCTGTATTTCCTTTTGGAATAATTTTTTTTGAATCATTATATGTATATTATCAAATATATAGTCTTTATATATTTGATCTTTAGACCGGTCAGTGGTTGAGTGGGCATAGCGCTTGGGTCTCACCCGAGCGTCGCGTGTTCGATTCCTCGGCTGGCTAAGTCCTCCATCACAACACAAGCAACATTTTCGGCTTTCTGTGGTGGTAGTAGGAGATTTTCAAACATTGTTGGGTTATTCGTAACCCGGGAATGTTTGTCTTTCTTTAAAAAAAAAAAATATATATGTTTATTATCATATATATAGTCATTATGTGTTATCTAAACAAATGCAGGTGCATGAAACAGTTTCAATATATAAGGAATTTACTAAAAGTTTATCAGGAAACGGCGTGCAATCCGGCTTTTAACCGGATTACCAATAATTTGTAGAGATTCTTAAAAAAATAGCAATACCTACTCATTTTTCCCCTGTACGGTGTTCACATGTGTGATTTTTTACCAGTTAGTAAAATAATTTAGATGAATTTAAACAAAAGTAAGAACAAATTGACCTTACTTCAGGCATAACATATTTCTACCGGTTTGAGTATTCATTGGCTAAAATCCATCAGGTCATGGTGCCTGGCGTTTTGCTCTCAGTTATCCTTCGAACTATAGCCATGACAAAATTCTTTTAGACAAATATCTTTTCGTTCTTTCATTACAGATACATGTCATGGTTGTATTTTTACAATTTAAAATTCGAATACGCTTCTCTTTATTTTCAATTCGTAACAAAAGAAACCGCAAACAAAAGAAGCGGGAATAATAAGTTTGGAGAAGAAAAGATTTTGCTTCTTTATTCAAATTCATAAATGATGCATTCTTTTTTTGAATATTTTGTTGGTTAGCACTTGAATGTCATCCTTTTGTCATTATTTATGATTGTACAATAATAAATAAGAGAAGGAAAAAACAAACACGGGTGTTTTACGAATTTGTGGTTTCAATTACATTGACGTAAAATAATATCGATGTATTTTGATAAACGACCTCGTAGTCGAGCCGACAACAGGAAAGTTTTAGCAACTGAAATTTGTGGCTTATAAAGGTGGTTGTTTACAGGTGAAAAAATATAATAAGCAGTAATTGTTGATTGAAGTACTAGTACATATTGAATTATTTGGCGGGTTGGAAATAAGCCGACGTGGCTCAGTGGTCCTGAGCGTCTGACTGGACATCAGAAGGCGCGAGTTCAATTCCCGTCTGCGGCATTTATTTTTACTTAGGAGATATTTTCAATTTGTATTGATATTTCAGGCGACTAATTATTGCTTATAATAATTTATTATCCTTTGTGCTATGCATAAAAAAACCTTGTCTTATAAACATTAGTTTTTTCGTTAAAAAAAATATTTTTAAAGTAGAATGACGCCAAGCATTTTTAATAGTTTTATTTGTTACTGTATTGATGTGAGAAAGAAAATTGAATTTGCAATAAAAAATAATGCCAAGATCATTAGTTTCATTGACAGAGGTGAGGAAAACATTGTCAATTTTTTTATCGATACTTAAATGGTTGATTTATTTTTAAAATCTTATTAAGTGACATTTACTAATGTTTATATATCTTTTGTTAGATATACACAACCAAATAAATCATAAATCATGTAATGTATTTTTATGTAAATACAGCCATCAATAGTTTTTTATAAGTTTAATGGTTATTAGTTATTTCACATTCATTCATATAATTATTTGCGACTTGTTCCAGAGTTGTAGATACTCTGAGTATCGCCCTGGTGAAAAACCACCGTTCAGAATCGAAACACCTAAAAAGGCTTGTTTGATGATCCGATCTGAATAGTCAAGTGCTTCCTAACCTTCATATTTCCTATCTCCTTCATTCTCTGATGAGAATGAATGATGGACTTGCCGAACGTCACAGCAGTGCTGCCAGGGTCTCTTATCTATGTGAGGATACTGTGTCAGCGTTTTATTAGCAGCAGACACATACCTGGACGGATGACGAACCTAGTGCTGGCACTGTTGGTGGACGCGGTGGACTCTCTCGCTGCAGCAGCTGGTGCAGTTTCTTCACCACCTAGGATTCTTGCTGCAGAGTCCCCATCTTATATCTTCGTGTCACCTGTTTCCGTACATCATTTTACTTAACTTAACTTAACTTTATTTTTGATATATTTATATTTTTTTTAATACCTGCATCAACTGTAAAGCGCCGCTGAGATGATATCTCACAAAAGCGGCGCTATACAAATTGTTCAGTAAATAAATAAAAATAAATAATATTATGAATCTAAGATCATGGACCATAACCTCGCGGTTTACGTAACTGGTTATATTTCGGTTAGGTCGTGTTCAGACAGTTGCTGACTAACGCATAGAGCACTGACTTCACAGTTAAATGTTAACTGTTAACATTTAACTTGAAAGAAAGTTCTTGCGTAACCAAAGCCCGTGGCTTTTATTATCTCAATTGTAACCGGTTCTGCCAGCGATCTCTGTAACGCAGTGAATGCATATAAAAAGAAGATATAACATAAGGATGTGTTATTTTTATTGCTTAGGTAACTTTACGATATGCGACATAATGCAAAATCATGTGTTTAAAATAAAAATCTAATTTGAAGATTTGTTTGCCTAGAAATATTACTTTTTTAATGTGAATACCGCAAAAGAGTCCCAACTGCTCTATGGTATCGCCAATTGTTGTGTGGCTGAAGGTTAATGAGATATGGAAGAGGAATTTTGGAAAGTACCTGGCTATTCAGATATGGTCACCAAACACGGCTAAAGTCATTTCAAGTGGAAGATACTCTCAGTATCTCTCTAGTTTAAGATCACCATTCAGAATTAAAACGTTGCGTGAAATGGCTTTAGCCGTGTTCCATGACCAGTTTTGAATAGCCAGGCACTTCCCCGCCTTCCTATTTCCCATCTCCTTCCCTTCCTCGGAACTCCCTGGCGCCTCACAACATACTTAATTGACATACTCAACATAGACTCACTGACGTTTGGGACTGTGCGGTATTCACATAAAAAGAGCATTTTGATTCTGAATGGCGGTCCTTAACCAGGGCGCTACTGAAAGTATTTACCACTCTGGAACGTGGCTCAAGGGCGCTGTACAAATATATAATAATTTTCTACAATGATCTATGGTATTACTAACTGTATATGGAGATAATATATAATAGATTCTACATATTATTTTAAATTAATGAATTTGTGGAATTCTATGATCAAATTCAAATTTGTGGATTTTTTTTTAGCTACGCTATTCATTTGGTGCCGTGACCAGGAGGATAGCGCGGTTAAAAAATCATTTCAATTACAACTTACTGTTTCCGTTTGGGAAACATCGGGAAAATCGAAATTATCGCAATGTTTCTTAAAAAAATAAATAATTCATCGTGTCATATCTCTACATTTATATAACTGCAAACTTATCATAATACCTCCCAACATTCATGCACAGAATTCATCTGAAAGTGAAAGTGATCCATTATGTTTTCTGAATTCATCTCTCTCTGTACTTACTTCATAATGACACTCCTTATGTACGCCCCACACTGCACAGAATTTCGTAACCACTGTTTATACCTGAGTGGGATCTATACCGATCTGTAAGGAAAACGATGTCGCAAACTTGCATAAGACTTTTCAACTCGTGGGCGCCAGGACAATGAAATTGTTTATCTGCTCAAGAATGATTTTTTTTAACCTCTTGGGCATCGACAAAATAATATCATGTCATCAAATATTTCCGCTTGACATTAAATTTCGAATAGATTCAAACGCATCTGGCTTTCACCCTTCAAGGGTGTTCTAAGCCATTATTTTAAATCATGGAGAGAAGGAAGAAAGGTGATTTTAAATATTATTTTTATTTAAATGGTCAAATTTCAAATAGATTCTAAAAAATAGTATAAAACAATGGCGCTATCCGCGTCTGTCTGTTTGTGCGCTTAGTGCATCTAAACTACGCAACGGATTTTAATAGGGTTTCACTATCATTTAGAGAATTTTTTCGCTAGGTTTATATGTATAATACATGCATATTATATTTATAGAAATTAGAGAAAAGTCAATGTTTTGCAATCAAGTCGTTAAAAATTATTTTCGGGCGCTTACATTGCTAATGCTGGCTAAAACGTATGAGATACATGAAAATAATGTACTACGGAATTGTATATCTTAAAAAGGCCTACAGAAAAGTCCCCAATGGTACATGTCTATCTCCTGAGGATAACCCCTAGCAACGCCGGATACATGTCAGCTAGTTTAAAAATAAAATACTGTTTATGAAAAGAGATGAAAAACTCTTTCAGATTTTAGTATCGACATTATATGCAATTAAAAAATATTAAAATTTTGAAAGCAAACACAGATAAAAGTTTTTGTTTATTCTTTTTTTTTCGTTGTACATAATTTTTTTTTCGTAATAAATGATGTTGCATAGAATTATTAAAAAAAAATCGGGGCGTCTAAAGTAAACTGTGAAATGCAAATACAAAGCGTGTTATCTCTTTCTAATACTGTTTAATTTAAATCATATATCTCACCGTAATGAAATATGAGACTAAGTTTGTCCAGGTTTTAGCGGCGGATGCAGCTGCCCGACAACTGAGTGGCGGGCCGGATCGGGAAAAGCGAGTACAGGGAAACTTTTGACCTCTCCAGCCGAATTCTCTCGACCCATCGCATTGAACCGCAGTAACCCCCAGACTCCCACACACCCCTTAAACCTTCTTCATTTCCAGAACCTCCTCTCCTTATTTTCCTTAGAATTATTTTCCTGTGTGGAGGTAGTGCCAAAAAAATCAACCCGTAAATAACAAAGCTTTTTTTAACTATAAAACATATGTTTTTTTTATATATCGGTAGGATTGACTTTTATTTCGCATATTAACTGCTGAAATGTCATCGAATTGTCAAGACATTGAGCAAAAATAAAATTCAAATCAAAACGTGTAAATCAAATGGAGTGCCGTAGAAAGCAAGTCCTGGACTGTAAGACTCACAAGAGTCTCATTAATATTCATTATGACGACCTTTCCACGTTACGTTAGTTAATTATACCCACTTGTTATACCAAGGCTATTTACGATAACATTTTAAAACTAAATTTTGATTTGGCAAAAATAATTAGGATCGACCAGAGGCGTTACGACAAACTTACTGGCCCCGGGGCTTTTTAAAATTAACATTATAACACCACCCACCTATTCTTAACAAGACGAGTACCGCCACCAATCTTCTATGTAAATAAAAGGCAATGTTCGTATGTGTGTGCACTTTAGACTCAAAACTACACAACTGATTTCACTGTAAATTTCAATTTTTTTTCTTGTTAGTGCCAGAAGTGTTTAGACAGTGGTTTGAAGGAAATCCAAAGTGGTGTGGAGGCGGGCGGTATTTTGTTTTTTTTTATACAAATCTGCAATTTTATTTCTGAAATTTTGCACAATTGACCTTCAAAATATCAGGAAGGTCACTGTCTAAATGAGATTTCGAAAAAAAAACTGTGTGTAAAGTCTGTCTCTCCCGGGCAACGCCGAGGATTAAAATATTTTATTACTTTACTTTTAAAACTTTAGCTTTTCACTGTTTTTCAACAAAGTTTTTATTTAAATTCAAGTACGTTTTTAACTTTTCACTAATTTGAAAGTTCCTTTGTACAGCCCAGACTGTACTCCATCTGATTTCCATATTGTTCATCACACTAAAACGTTGAGACAAACCTGCGAATGCTCCAATGTATTGAACATTTTAATACATTAGGGTTGTATTTAGTCAATGATTGGAGCAGTTACAGGGTAATAAAAAGTAAATACAAAAACACAAATAAAAAAGGTATTAACGAAAAAATCCCACATAAAAATGTGCAATATTTTAAAACATATTTCTCTGATTTAAGATTTTAAAAGTATAGGTATTATGTAGTTATATAGTATAGTACAAGTTACAAGCTGTTGATACCTCCCTAATTGAGAGTAACTCGTGTATAGGGATGGAGTTATGTAGTTTGTCACCAGGTTAAATTTAAAAAAAGAAAAATTACATAAAACGTTGTTAGTTTGACATTATTTTATGTAATTAAATTGTAGATTTTCAAACGGTATATATGAATCATAATAATTATGATAGATTAACAAAAATTAATCATTGGGTTAAATTAACAGAATAGTATAAATATATAGATAACAGAATAAGCATTTTCAAACGGTATATATGAATTATAATAATGCTGATAGATTAACAATAATTAATCATTGGGTTAAATTAACAGAATAGTATAAATATATAGATAGCAGAATAAGCATTTTCAAACGGTATATATGAATTATAATAATGTTGATAGATCAACAATAATTAATGATTGGGTTAAATTAACAGAATAGTATAAATATATAGCTAGCAGAATAAGCATTTTCAAACGTTATTTATGAATTATAACAATGCTGATGGATTAACAATAATTAATGATTTGGTTAAATTAACAGAATATTATAATTATATAGATAATGGAATAAGCATTTATTACAAACGACGACAAATGAACAGTCATATCAATAGTTTCATCGATATAGGTAGGTTAATGACGTATTTTCAAAATTACAACAATAATTTCGAATAATGTCGTGGGATAGATAATTTTTCTAGTTTACTTACTGCCCCATTCGAAAGGTAAATTTCTTCCTTTGAAAGGAAATGATCCTGAGGCAAATGATTTTTTTAAAATAATTAGTTGCAGTTTTACAAATCCCATAATGTCTTGCCCCCGGACAGTTGCTCTGGCCGCCTGGACTATCGATACGCCACTGTGTTATGCCTTTCTCTGCCCACTGTGCCCACCCTCTCTGTCCAATGTTAGAATTCAAGCGAAGTCCAAATCGTCAAGTCAAAATAATTATTGAGCTTGAATTGTTTTAACGTAATTTGAATTTTGTGACATTTCAACGGCCCCCGTTAAGGCGAAGCTTAGTGCTAAATCACTATTTTGATTAATCTTTATTACGAATTGGTGTACATTATGAATACCAAAAAATATGCTCTAGATAAATTGAAGGTTTTCATATCGTTTCGCTTGAGTAGAATATAAATAAAATAATAAATTACTCAATACAAAATATAAATGTAAAAAACTAAAAAATTTTTTTTTTCAATAGAAATGTATGAACGCATAAAGGGAACAACTTTTAAAAAATACAGTATTATAGCTAAGATTATCTGTGACTGTTTCACTTGATAAAATTTTTGCTTTCTTATAAAGATTAATTACAAAATAAATAAAAACCAGTTTTGTGCTTGAAATCGAACGTTTCAAGAATCCGTTTGTCAAGCGATTTTAATGCCTATTACCTACAATATAAGGTATACCAAGAATATCCACATTTTTGGCTTTTTGCTTCCTCTTAAACGTCAACAGAGCCCAGGTCAGATCAATCAGTGATCGGCTGACAAGCATAACAACATGGCTGTTAGGCTTGATAGCATTTGATCAAAAGCTGAAACGGACCGAGAAACGGCGTTTAATTGGAACCGTTCAAAATTAAATTGATCTTACAGTATTTTGAGTTTTCTCTGAAATTAACAAATTTGCAATAATAGGCATGCCCATAGACTTCCAAATTGATAGACTTGCCTAGCATGAAATCTGGGTATCATTTCGACGAGCTGACTTGCCTAGCATGAAATCTGGGTATCATTTCGACGAGCTGGAGGCAAACCATGTGACCATATTTTTGGAACCAGGAGGGTTGATGACGACGGTCGGACGTTGACCACCGAAGAGTGCACATTGAAATGGCGCAGACCATGCGCAAAAAAGTAAAATAGTAAAAATAAAGTTCGCTACAGTAAGCCAAAGGTTTGGAGCGCTGTCCTTTGTGGGACTTTTCTGTTCGTTATTAAACGAATCGCCTGGCGTAGCTACGCTAACATTAAGTGAGGTGGTTAAATTATAACACATTTGTAAATAGTGCAACAAAATATAAAATTTCTAAAAGAAGCATGAACTTTTGTTTACCGATTTGGGATAAGTAAAGGTTTTTACGCAGCAAGCAATTTGCGCGCCATTGTAAAAAAGACTAGTAGGTAATTCGTAAGCAGATTTTATTTCGAGGATCGAATGGTGATATTGCAATGCGAGTTGCCTATATACTGTCAAGATTCATAAATTGACAAATCACCGACGGTGGGAGAGACTGAATGCTGTAGAAAAGAGATCCTTGAGGCGTATGTGTGGTAAAACCAATTATGATCGTGTGAGATATATGGATATCTTACATACGAGTTTTAGACTCTTGTAAAGGTAAACATGTTAATTTTTATTTGAAATATGTTCTTACTATGTAAATTTAAATAATTATACTGTATTTTATAAAATAAAGAAAAAAAACCTGCAAATAATGCAAGGCTGATGTAAGATTAAGAAAGGAACGCTCAAATGGTTTGGGCACGTAGAGCGAATGAAAGAAGAAAGGAGTGTAAGGAGAATACACATAAATATGAATGTTAGACGAAGTCGGGGACGCCCGAGGAAGACATGGCACGATCAAGTGAACCAGATACTTGAGTTAGGCCATGTCAAGAGTCAGAATAATAGAAAAGTATGTATGAATATGAATGAGGCAATGAGTGTGTGTCAAGATCTAGTTGTTTGGCGGTCAGTCCTCTCTGCCTGCGAAAAAATGGCGTGATGGTTAGTTATTTAGTTACCCAAAGTGGGACGGTCACGCTGCCTCCAGCGTTTCGCGCAACTTGGTTTTTTCCCCTTTTCGTGATTGGCTCGTCTATTATTTTGAATGTCTATGGGCAAGCCGGATAAGATAAAGGTACGTACGCATGTGTGATTATACTGGTATGAAATTTTGACAAATCCAAAAACTGTTATTTTTGAGAGATAGATTAATATTATTAAATTCCTTGACGACAGATTTTTTGCCATTTTGTCAGGTTTATACATCAATCAAAATTATTATTATCGTCGTAGTATTATTACCTTGAACGATGTTATGCTATGTACGTACGTATTATGTTCTGCGTTTTTCCGGTAAATTCTGGGAAGTGATTATTGATTGAACGTAACGAAGTCCAATTTTTACATTAAGAGGAAGCTACAAGCCAAAAATGTGTATATTCTTGGTATACCTTATATCGTAGGTAATAGGCATTAAAATCGCTTGACAAACGGAGTCTAGAAACGTTCGATTTCAAGCAAAAAACTGGTTTTCATTTATTTTGTGAATAATTTTATAAGAAAGCAAAAAAGTTATTCAAGTGAAACTGTAACATATAATCTTGGCTATAATATATTTTTTAAGTTGTTTCCTTTACGCGTTCATACATTTCTATTGAAAAAATATTTTTTTTTGTGCTGCATTTATATTTTTTATTGAGTAATTTATTTTTTTATTTGTATTCTACTCAAGCGGAGCGATAGGAAAACCTTCAATTTATCTAAAGCATATTTTTTGGTATTCATAATGTACACCAATTCGTTATAAGGATTAATCAAAATAGTGATTTGGCATTAAGCTTCGCCTTAACTCGACACACGAAGCACTGAGGAAAATTTTCTTCAGGGCCCATGCCATCTTTGGGGATGGTGTTTGGAGGGTATTTTTGAGGAGAATAAGGAGTGAACATCATTCCTAAAGAGACCCATGTTGCATGAAGCCGACAAATCGTTCCACAGCCGTGCTGTTGAACTCAAGAACATGTCGTAGAAGCGACCCGTTCTCATGTGCCAAATGTCAATCGTGTCAAGGATCAGTGACGCTAGTTCTTCGGAGCATCTTTCATTGTAATACCGGTAACAACATACCTACCTGACGCCTGTGCTCTGAAGATTGCATTCCGTTTGTTAGGTCGGGGGAATCTATCAAATGGATCGCCCGTTTCTGCCCAGAGTCAAGTTTCTTTTAAACTTGTATTTTGGGGCTCCAGACCAGAGGTGGCTGTCAAATTCAACAGTGGGACGCACTTGTGATCTGCTGGCCCTATACAGTACGCCCAGCACCTGAAAGACTAACTGGACCCGTGAATATTTTATCTCGACCGTCTGTAATTTTTTTGTACGTTCCATTTCAAGATGGTGGTCGTTTTAATGGTTCAGTAAAGAGGAATCTGAAATCCTCGTTTTTAATTGAACGAAAGTTGGAAAAAAGTTAGAAAAATAATTGTCTTTGAGATAGTGAAGTTTTTTGAACAAATTGTGTAATTCCTTATTTGAAATTTTGAAAAAGATACATAAAATATAATATGGTTTATAATTTTAATTTCAATGTCGCATAACAATCATAACCACATTTTGATAATGACCTTTAAGGGCGAAATAACTGTCACAATAATAAATAAATGAATGAAATGCTTGTAGAACATGATAACATTACTTAAAATAATATATAGTATATTTGCGGCACGTTCCAGAGTGGAAGATACTACCAGTATCGCCCTGGTGTAAGACCACCATTCAGAATTGAAACGTTGCTCCAAATGGCTTTAGCCGTGTTTAGTGACTAGATCTGAATAGCCAGGTACTTCCCCACCTTCCTCTTTCCCTTCCCCACTTACCTTCAGCCTCACAACATCCCCCAATTGGGGATGCCATAGTCTCACTGGCTCCAGACAGGAGCAGTTGGGACTCTTGTGAGGTATTCACTATAAAAAAAAAAAAAACTAAATTAGATTTATTTTAAATTTTTTTAAATTGGTTATAGTGTTATTTAAAAAACAATCCATTTGAATTTTACTCTTGTTTTCCGAAATGTACGAAAGCAAAGCATATTTAATCCACTTCCCGACATCGGATCGAGCTGAAACTCGACAGAAAGACTTGTTGAATCCAGTTCCTGGGTGGGAAGCTTTAATCCTCTGACAAACCATTTAAAAAAAATTTTAACGACATTTTGACATAGATTTTTTAAACTAACAAAACTTTGTTTGTTTTTCCATCATTTCTCTATAGTGTTCTGTTTTCCATGTTACCAGCTCGACGACAGTCGGCACGTTTCAATGCCATATCTCCTATAGTTTCTATTATCAATGCTTGGCACCAACTGTCCGAGGTCAATGTCCAGAGGCAAGCGGTACAAGTTATTATAGCAAAGTCACGAGGCGAGACAACACAAAGAAATAGGAAATTAATCTGAACAACTCGCACGCAAACTTTCTACTGACTAATAACCGCTAAGGAGAGATCTGATAGTTAATTTTTTATTTATTTATTTAGTGCAGGATACATAATACTTTTTTTTTACTGTTGGACTAAAAAAAATTCCCGCTTTATAGCACAGTTAAAATTTTGATAAGTTAGCATACACATTTTGGACAAGAAGAATAAGAAAAGGAGAGAACGAATTAAAAAAAAAGAAAATTTTTTAAAACATAAAGTTAACTGATTGTTTGTTTAGCATGCTTATTAAAATAATAATAATAATAATAAAATGATAGGTACAAATATATTATTAAAACACAAAGTTTGGTAACCTATGGTTGCATTAGTGTAACAACAAACAACACAAAAATGTAACACCACTTTTGCTCAACATCATTCCGTGTCCCGGAAAGACAAGGGTCCTGGGTTCGAGTCCTAGATGTGACCGTATCCTTTTCTGATTTTTTTGTTTCAGATTTTTGTTTAGAAATCGCTAATATTGTCTTCAATAATTAAATATTACAATTTGAGGTTTTACTCAATAAAGTTATTCCGAAAAATAAATATTTTGATAATATATAAATATTTTGATAATATATAATATATTAATATAATGAAAAAATGATTTTATTTTTTATTTCTTGCTAGAGCAATCCCGACGAGTTACAAAACTCATTGCAGGACGGGATGAACTTACAAACATAGGTGACACAATATGTACAATTTTGTATCCATTGTGTGCGTTTGGTATTTTGATATAAAAAAGTTTCACATACAAATCCGTACAAAAACAGTAAAAATTATAAGTTTCACATACAAAATTAGAAAAATAGAGGTAAGCAAAATAAGGAAAAAAAGACAAAAAAAGAAACAGACAGGGATATACACATAAGTACAAAGCCAAGGTAGAAATTTTCAAAAAGATACCCATTAATACATTGGTAAAAATAGATAATGCTCGATTACAAATACAAGGGATAGGAATAGAGAGCGAAAGAAACCAGACAAAATACAACACGACAAGCATTACGTATTTTAGTTTTTGTTTTTTAAAATATTTTTTTAAGGCGATGCCATACGTAGTAATGCAAAATCATGTGTTTTTGGTTTGAAAATTTGATCGCCTAGTAATGTTTCAGATGCTTTAATTATATACTGCGAGTAGAATACATCTTGACCTTTGAAATAATCGAGTATTTTTTATATAAGTCTTTTTATAAGCCCAGAAAAAAATAATATATAGACCTATGAAAACTGCTTTAAAGTTCAAAATCTCTTGCTTACGAACCCATTTTCGGTTATTATTTTATTGTATAATGTGGCAAATTAAGTTATTTATAAAATGATCGGAAAAATTTAAATATTTATGCCTGAACATCCACAAAATAAAATAAAAGGCACTTTTTGGCCATCTTTTTTTTGCATAAATCAAAACAGGCTGATGGTGTTAAGCGGGAATTTAAACCTTATCGCTATCTACGTAAGGGTTGTTATTGATAGCGGTTCAATTTAAAATATTACACGACTTAGTGCATCGCCTTAAAGCATTACTTTGAATTTTTTGTATGTATCGGCTTATTTTACACATATCTGGAAGAGCGTTATAAAGTGTGTAGGCAATATAGTTAATAAGAGATTTTGTCTCATATTTTGTAGCGTGCGGTAGAGGAATGCATACGGAATTATTGTCAAACATACATATTTTCTAGAGCAAAATTAGTCCTTTCGTACATATTTTGTAAGCAGAAGAATCTTTGACATCAATTTGAATTTGATGTTTATTTTTTTGTTTGGTTTTTTGTTGTTTTGTTATGGTCCTACATCAGGGTTGCCAGATGTCCAGTTTTGGACCGGACAGTACGGTTTTTTGAACGGCTGTTTAGTATATAAAATTTTGGAAAACTGGACAATAGAATGTCCGGTTTTTTGAAAATACGAGACATACGAGTATATATACCTCACTCACGGGATAATTTATAGATCAAAAGCCGTGAGCAATTCTGGCGGGTGGTAGCAAGACTTGCTAAAATCTGTTGAAAATGGTACAATATTATGTGTGCAGTGTTCCCGTCTCCGATGCCTTCGTAGAAAGAGTTTTTAGTGTAAAGGGTAATGTATGGACTGACGAAAGAAATATACTAGACGTGAATATCGTTAAAAGCGAATTATATGTTTTCTTCTGTTTAAATGTCAGTTGCACTGAATTTAAAGATACATTTCAGGCAATAAACGTTTATTTAAAGCATTATCATCTAGTGGAAAATATGTTAATAAGTGTTTTGGCCAAAATCAAAGGGGTTTATGATTATCAAAGGACCCTTTGATTTTTGACAAATTGTACCAAATAAAATCAAAGGGTGGAACCTTTGATAAAAAAATGTTATTTTTTGTATCTGGACCATCTGTCAACCCTATCCTTCGTACATATTTTGTATAAAAAGAAAAAAAGGCAAGAGAAGACAGAGAATAAATTAAAAGAACAGATTATGACATAAAGTTAACTGCGATTTGTTTAGAAAAATGTTTGTTTTGCTTATGACAATAATATGCAGGTAAATTTACCTAATGATAGAGGATTAAAACATTATTAACGTTATAAAGTTGAAAGATAACGTAACTCAACTTAACGTAACCTAAGTTTAACCTAACGTGAAATATATACAATAAACAATATTTGATAGATGGTTTAGGCATGTTGTGCAAATGAACGAAGAGAAGAGTGTATGGAGAATAATGCAAATGTGAATGCTTGACGAAGTCGGAGACTCCCGAGGAAGACATGGCACGATCAAGTGAACCAAATACTTGAAACGGGTTAAGTTAAGAGTCTGAACAACAGAAGGATATGTGTGAGACGATGTATATATATGAATGAAGCAAGTAATGTTTTTCAACACATATTTATGAAGTTAGTTAATTTTATAATAAACATAAATAAAAAATATGAAATTTTCCCCTAGATTGCACCTCCAATACCCAAACCTCGCAAAACTGGTATTACGAACAGAAAAAAACATTCTTATACGCTCAATATTCGGCAACCAAAATATGCTCAATCAATTATTATTATATAACGTTTCGTTTACATACCTTGTATAATATATACAATATACTATTACATGGTCGTGAACTACGTCACATTACAACCAGTTACATTCCCAAATTACCATTTATGACTGTCATTACCATTACCAGCCATTATTCGAATAGCTGGTTACGTTTTGGCTTACAAAATAGGCTGTTCACGTTTTGGAGAAATTTTGCATTGCGTTTCATTTTTATGGTTTGTTTTTGGTGCTCGGCGTTGCCCGTGATTATTTTTTGTATTAATTTACGATATGTTATTAGTTATTTATTTTATTATACTACATTGCACGATCAAGTGAACCAAATTCTTGTGTCGGGCTATGTTAAGAATCAGTGTAACAAATGAACGAAGCAAGGGGTGTGTGCCAAGCAGCTGTATTGTGGTCTGTTCTCTCTGCTTACCACTGCGGGGATACGGCGTGGTGGTTATTTAGTTATTTTAAGTATGCAGTTATTAGTATCGCCCTGGTGTAAGACCACAATTGAGAATTGAAACTTTGCTTGAAATGGCTTTAGCCGTGTTTGGTGACCAGATCTGAATACCCAGATTTACCACCTTCCTCTTCCCCATCTCCTTCCCTTACCTACTTCATTCAGCCCACAACTCTAATTTGGAATGTCATAGTCTCACTGGCTCCATACGGTTGGGAGCAGTTGGGACTCTTATACGGTATTAATCCGCAATTCGAATTATTCGAACACAGAATAAATCATAAATAAATGAATAGAATAAAGAATAACACAAATATAAGCCCGATCGGGGCCTATATTTCCATTAGTACAAAATCTCCATTTGAAATTCGTATGGGATGAAGATTTACGATATCAGGCGAGTGTAAGTGAGACGGAGCGCTGAGCTATTGGGCTTAATTGATCTTTTGTTTCTATACATATTTGTATGGAGGACACTTCAGGTGTTATATTTTTTATTCTATGGTTCGAAAGTATTTGGTTTTCAGATCTGTTCACAAAACATGGCTAAAGCCATTTCAAGCCACACAACGTTTTTATATTGATTACAGGTTTTCCACCAGGGTGATACCTACCAATGGTAACAGTGGTAGACTATATATCTACATACAAGCATAATATTGTAACATTTTTCGCAGTGCGTTGATTCTGTTCCGTGGAAAATCGAGGTTTTTATTTATGCCGCTAATACTCATCGAAAATCTGGTTTATAGTGGCTGAGAATGATGGCGTGTTTAAAGCTAATTTCAATATCATAGTTACAATGGAAATCTAGCTAATTACCTACGTTATTTATTAGCTTTTCGAAGTATTACATTCTCTAGTATTTATTGTTCTAAAATACTTCTGTAATAATTTCCTGAGATTTTATATAATTCCTTCCTGGTTGCTGCGGTTCATCTTATAAATCTCTAAATAGTATAAAACAAAGTCACTATCCGCGTCTGTCTGTTTGTGCGCTTAGTTCTTCTAAACTACACAACGGATTTTGATAGGATCACCATCATTTAGAGAATTTCTTCTGGAAGGTTTACATATATAATACATGCATATTGTATTTATAGAAAGTAGAGAAAAGTTGACATTTTATAATCAAGTCGTAAAAATATTTTTTCGAACACTACATTGCTAACGCTGTCTAAACCTTATGAGATACATCAAAATAATGTACTACGGAATTGTATACCTTAAAAAGTTCTACAGATAAGTTAAACTTGGGATTTACAAAATTTGATTATAGGTAATGTTTTCCGCTCTAGGGATCCCCACGCGGAGGAGGCATTAGTTTTACATATTTTATTTGAATATATTGATTGTTTAAATACATTTTAAATGAAATTTTGGAACTTGAACTTGGAACCTCTGCTCTAACCGGGAAGGAGTTGTGCATCTAGTCTTTTTAAATACGTCTATTTGAATTTCATTTTTGTTTTCGTTAAGAGGAAGCTACAAGCCAAAAATGTGTATATTCTTAGTATACCTTATATGGTAGGTAATAGGCATTAAAACCGCTCGACAAACGGAGTCTAAAAACGTTCGATTTGAAGCAAAAAAGTGTTTTTTTTTTTTTTTTTTTGTTTTTTTTTAAAAAGAAAGACAAACATTCCCAGGTTACGAATAACCCAACAATGTTTGAAAATCTCCTACTACCACCACAGAAAGCCGAAAATGTTGCTTGTGTTGTGATGGAGGACTTAGCCAGCCGAGGCATCGAACACGCGACGCTCGGGTGAGACCCAAGCGCTATGCCCACTCAACCACTGACCGGTAAATAATTTTACAAGAAAGCAAAAAAGTTAATCAAGTGAAACTGTCACAGATAACCTTAGCTATACCTAATACTGTATTTAAAAAAAAATTTCATTATGCGTTCATACATTTCTATTGAAAAAATGTTTTTTTAGTAGTTTATATTTATATTTTTCTATTGAGTAATTTTTATTTTGTTTGTATTCTACTCGAGTGAAACGATAGGAAAACCTTCAATTTATCTAAAGCATATTTTTTGGTATTCATAATGTACACCAATTCGTTTTAAAGATTAATCAAAATAGTGATTTAGCACTAAGCTTCGCCTTAATGAATGAATGCAAATCTTAAAAACGGAAATTAACCCACTTCTCGACATGCGATTGAGCTGGAACTCGACAGAGAGACTCGTTGTCGATGACAATGCTTTCTATCTATTTGGTGGCTATCACACATACACACGCGGACATGTTCGAATTTCTCTGAAATCGGATAACATTGCAGCAGTTAATAAACGAAATGAATGTCTGTCCTACCCGATCGGCTTCTGGCAAGTCGGTAGCGCGAGTATTATAGTAAAAAAAGCGTTGTTTTTTTCAGGTTGATATTTTATTTTAGTCATTTGTACATCCAAGTTTACAAAAGCCTAATCTATTGTGACTGCCAACGGAACTAGCGAAATCTTTGTAAATACTGTTACCAATATTTATCATATCAATGATTAGGATGGACAACTTAATATTTAGGATGGGTTATTTCACAGAATGTTAACAATTCATCTAATTTCACAGTTAATATTCACTTTCTATTAAAGTTTCATACAAGTTCTGTTATTATTCACGGTACTTGGGTAATGACAGAACTTGTTTAGGACTTTCACAGAACTAAGTTTGAAATCCGGTGAATTTTTCAAATGATGTGAAATGACTCGTACTTAGTGATTTTTTCTGAAATTGTAAACCATATTTTTATTTCGTCAATTTACATTAATCCTCTTGATTCCTAGGCACCAGGTAGGCTTACGAAATTGATCATATATGTTTTATTTTGTGAAACCGCACAAGAGTCCCAACTACTCCCATCCGTCTGGAACCAGTGAGATATGTTGTGAGGCTGAAGGTAGCGGGAAGAGTAAGGAAATAAGACGAGGAAGGTAGTGAAGTACCTGACTATTCAGATCTGGTCACCGAACACGGCCAAAGCCATTTCAAGCAGCGTTTCAATTCTGAATGGTTGTCTAACACCAGGGCGATACTGAGAGTAGCTTCCACTCTGAAACGTGGCGAAAATATGCTACAAATTATTTTATATGAGTAAATTGTGAAATAACACAAATTAATCAAATATAATTTACTTGCGCACACCGGGATTTGAACCCGCGATCTTCAGCTTGCTAGTCGGTCGAATTCACCGACGCAGATATGGTTACAACTCATTTCTACCGGTTTATCTGTTTAGTATCAAATATTAGAGTATTATGTATCTGATATTATTATGGTGACTGTACAGTTTGGAATTGTTGCAAACGGAAGTGGCGCCATCTGTTATTTTCAAAAAGAACCGTTGAAGTTTTCAAACAGCGACAGCCGGTTTTTATCTGTAAGTAATAATTTATTTATTTATTTTGTAAGAAACAAAGAGCTTTTATATAATATACAATGATAGATATAAATATACAAGTTAACTGAAGTCAAGCCAAAGAAATAATTAATGTTAGTAATGTTAACATATTAAATATAGAATTTAAAGACGTAAATAAATATTATAACATTATTGCTATTTATCGTACGCATACATCGATAGTACCTCAATTTATAGATGAATTAAAAAATATTCTGATATAAAAATATTCTATTGTTAAATTTTAGAAATAAAAATACTATTATTGTTGGAGATATGAATTTAAATATTCCAAACGACTATTCTAGTAAAGATAAAGACACATATCTAAATATGTTAGCAGAACTCAATTATTTATCGTGCATAAATTCTTATACTAGAAATGTTAAAGGTCAACGCCCCTCATGCTTAGATCACATTTTTACAAATATTCCTGATATCCAAAATATAAAATCAGTTGTCATTCATTCAACTATCACTGGTCATTATTCATGTATTTTTAACTATAAATTAAGCAATCCAACTTTGCCATTATTTAAACAAAATAATTACTCAAAAAAGTACCTAATATGGATACATTAAAACACCAATTAGAATCAGAAAATTGGAATAAATTATTACAATGTAATGATGTCAATATATGTTGTAAAATGTTTGAAGAAAAAATATCTAAATGCATAAATGACTCGACAAATAATAATATAATAACCAAATCCAAAGTGTCGAACTTGAAACCTATAAAACCATGAATTACTCATGGTTTAGTAGTATCTGTACGACATAAGCAAGCTCTTTACAAATTAACTACTCAACAACCAAATAATAAAAATTTACTAAATCATTTTAAAGCATATAAAAACAAACTTTCATATATTATAAAAAAATACAAAACAAAAGTATTATAAACAAAAGTTGAATAAGGCTGAAAATGACACTAAAAGAGTGTGGACAGTTATAAATGAAATAATTGACAAGAAAAAAAAACAAGAATAACGACATCGCTACTATATTTCATGACAACATGAAAACATGTTGTAAAAAAAATCCCTCAAAAACTGCAAACATATTTAACACCTTCTTTGCGAACGTAGGGGAAAATCTTGCCAATCTCATTCATACTGACCCAAATATAACATTTCCAGACTGTAGTATTGATACTGACAATAATATAGCAACATTCCAAGTCACCACAGAGAACGAAATAATATCAATTATAAACGGTATGCAAGGAGGTTCTGCCCCGGGTTTTGATGGAATAACAGTTAATATTTAAAAAATATTAAAAATCAAATTTCTAAACCGTTAAAACACATAATAAATGTAAGTTTCCAAAGCGGAGTGTTTCCATCAATCTACAAACAAACTACCATTACTCCAATATTTAAATCTGGTAACCCAGAAGAAGTTAGCAATTACCGACCCATATCAGTAATCTCGAAAATAGCAAAATTTTTTGAAAAGATAGTTAAAAAAAGGATCAATTTGTAAAATGTAATAAATTAATTAATGAAAATCAGTTCTGTTTTATGGAAAGTAGAAGCACTCAGGATGCAATTGCAAAATTAACTAGTCTTGTTCATAATTCATTAGATAAATCATTAAAATGCATTGGAATTTACATAGATCTTAAAAAAGCTTTTGATAGCATATCACACGACAAACTTATAAGTAAATTAAGAAACATTGGATTAAGTGGTACAGCTATAGAATGGATAAAAAGCTACCTTTTCAAACGCCCTCAAGTCGTAAAAATCAACGATGTACTTAGTCAACAAAAAACAAGTCACTTCGGCATACCTCAAGGTACAGTCCTGGGACCGTTACTGTTTATCATTTATGTAAATGACATATTCAATCAAAGATTAAATGGAAAAATAATATCTTATGCTGATGACACTGTCATAATAATTGAAGGTACTGATTGGAATAATGTTAATAACTTAGCAAATACAGATATTAATATACTGAAAAATTGGTTCGATAAAAACCTCCTCTCATTAAATACTGAAAAAACAAAATGTATCCCATTCTCTATCAACAAATTTAAATTAATACCAGAATTAAAAATTATAATACATCAACTTAAATGTAACAGAACTAATTGCAATCAAGAATGTTCTATACTTAGTCTAACTTCTGAAATTAAATATCTTGGTATATATATAGATCAACATTTTAAATGGAAAAAACAAATTTGCGAACTTGTCAAAAGAATTAGAAAATGTATTTATATATTTATAAGACTTATAAATATTCTTAGACTAGAAAACCTAAAAGAGTGTACTATGCAATTGTTCAATCTATATTACAATATGGTATTATTGGCTGGGGAGGAACTTATAACAATATATTAAATCCACTTAAAATAGTTCAAAGATTGATAATTAAAGTAATATTGAAAAAACCATCCAAATTATCTACTGAGATTCTCTTTTCAATATTCAATGTACCCACAATAGACAATATATATAAAAAATATTCAATTCTACAAATTTATAAAGAAATACAGTTAAATAACTTACAATTCAATTCATCAGCAAGATATCAAAATCCCAAAACTCAATAAAAAGCACACACAAAATACCTATCTCTATCTAGGTATAACATATTTTAACATCCTTCCATTATATGTAAAAAATATTGAAGACATTCAGGAATTTAAAATAAAATTAAAAAATTACCTAAAACTACTATAAAAGTCCATATCTTACTCTTATTATTATTTCCTTCAAATCTTGAAACTGTATTATTGATAAATCTTGCCTACTTCTTTCTTATCCCTTTGGTTTTGCAATTTACTTACTTACATGATTCCATATAATTGAGCTAGGATTCACTCACCAAACACAAGAGCCTCGTCTCTTTATGGTGAGGAAAAGCTATTATTATTTACCTTTATAACACTGTATAATATGTATACATTGTATATTTATTGGAAAAAACATACAAATATTAAATAAAAAAAAGCCACAGATGTTTCTTATGTTAAAGTTCATTAGAAATGAAGTTTTAGTATATAAAAAATAATTTGGTGTTAAAGGAAGGGGAGAGGAAGAGGAAAATAGGAAGAGGATAGGAGATGCTCCCGATACATTCCATACTCTCATATTAATAATCGATCGTAAGCATTACTTCATATCGATATTTCTTTGTGTTCTGAATGCTATGAAATAATATTTATGACAGCCTTACCCACATCAACAAAGACAGAAGAGGTACACATGTACCCGTTTTAACGATGATTATCATTATTTGTTCAGTATTATAATACGCGATTATCCTGTAAAATATGAAATTTCTCTCGTTAAGTGCAACAGTGCAATTTGAAGTAAGTTTTAAGGTCAAGTCGTTTCTTCGAGAAAGGCAATATGTGCAGTAAGTTGTTATTTGACATTTCTCCATTATAATAATAATATAATCATCGTTTTATCTACGTTCTGATGCTAGATTTGTGAAAGGCAAAAGTAGACGGAGGAAGAAATCGGGGTCGAATCTGGAAAATCTAATACGAAATCTCGTTAGGTCTAACATCGAGACTTCTCTCTGCTTCAAAAGACTCGGACCTCACTGTAGTAATGTATCCGATGCAGTCAGCCACTGTGGTGCATACACTGGCGCCTAAATTGTATCTCTAGGATCCTAAAGGACTTCTGAATTCTGTATAAATAACTCCAGTTAAAAGCATAACTAACCATCACTCCGTTTCTCCGCAGGGGTAGACAGAGAGGACGGAGCTCCAAATAACTCGCTCTTGGCACACACTTCTTGCCTCATTCACATTCACTGATCGCCTCATACATACTCTTCTATTATTTGGACTTTTGACATGTCCTGATTCAAGTATCTGGTTCACTTGATCGTGACATGTCTTCTTTATCTTACTCATTACGCAGCAGATCTATTCATATTTCACATAATTATACATGGTTTTACAACACATACGCCCCAGGGATTTAATTTCTACAGCATTCAGTCTACTTTCATCCTTCCTCTGGCAATTCTTAGCCTAACTGCCATACAGCAGGGTAGGTACCAGCACTCCATCGTGGACTGCTAGCTTCGCTTCTTTGTTCAATTTTTTGTTAGCGCCAACTGCGTTCAGTCCTCCATTAATGAAGTTACCTGCATTTACCCTTCTTTTAATATCTCTGTCAGCCTTCCCATCTCGCTAGCTCTAGAACATACTTCCCAAAACACAAACTCATCCACCTGTTCCAAGTATTCCTCATTCAAAACTATACAGGCCTCCGTAGTCGACGGGTAAAGCTCTCGACTAGCAAGCCGAAGTTCCCGGGTTCAAATACCGGCGTGCGCAAGTAAATTTTATTTGATTAATTTGTTTTATTTCACAATATATTCATTTAAAATAATATCTAGTATACTTGCGGCACGTTACAGAGTGGAAGATACTCTCAGTATCGCCCTGTTATAAGACCACCATTCAGAATTGAAAAGTTGCTTGAAATGGTCTTTGCAATGTTTGGTGACCAGATCGGAATAGCCAGGTACTCCCCCACCTTCCTCTACCCCATCTCCTTCCCATCCCCGCTACCTTCAGCCTCTCAAAATACCCCAATTGAGGATACCATAGTCTCACTGGCTCTAGACAGTTGGGAGCAGTTGGGACTCTTGTGCGGTATGCCTATAAAAAAAATCTCTCTCTTACAAACACCATGACTTTAGAATTATGAACAAAAAAATTATGGTCAAACGGACAGACGACCTCTGACATTATGATAATATATTTTAAATATTATTACTAGCAAAAAAGTATGATGCGCAACACGGCATAATATCCCAAACATTAATCACGATAATATTAGACGCATATTCCTTACAGATAATGGATCTGCAATTATTACAATAAACTTGAATTCTTTTTATCGCACCAAAAAATTCCCAATAATTGCCTCTGATTATCAGATAAGTACCTCTACCTATTGCAATGATTTGTTCTTTAGAGTTGATTGTTTACATCATCATATATTAATGTTGCTTTGCCTACTTTCCGAGATGAATACAACATAATAATTGCATGTTGCCACATTATTAAGTAGTTACCTTTGCATGGCCGATGCAGAGTAAGTTAGAACGATTGGCCTATATCTGGAGAACATGGAGAGTTCCATGATATATCTTCGCATGAGCGATGCAGAGTAAGTTAGAACGATTGGCCTATATCTGGAGAACATGGAGAGTTCCATGATATATCTTCGCATGAGCGATGCAGAGTAAGTTAGAACGATTGGCCTATATCTGGAGAACATGGAGAGTTCCATGATATATCTTCGCATGAGCGATGCAGAGTAAGTTAGAACGATTGGCCTATATCTGGAGAACATGGAGAGTTCCATGATATATCTTCGCATGAGCGATGCAGAGTAAGTTAGAACGATTGGCCTATATCTGGAGAACATGGAGAGTTCCATGATATATCTTCGCATGAGCGATGCAGAGTGAGTTAGAACGATTGGCGTATATCTGAAGAACATGGAGAGTTCCATGATAAATCTTCTCCATATTGTGAAGTGGCAATCCTAGACGGGCTTCCCCCGGGGATATAAAAGTTTGTCGCAACGCCACTGTAAAGTTTTACATCTTATGCTACGTATACATACGCCAGCCGAACTGCCGATCTGAACCTCGACTTATGGAAAAAGAACGAAGTAACCACAAATTGCACGAAACTCAGCTTAGTTGCTTCGTTCCTTTCCCGTAATTCGTAGCTCTGCTCGCGTTTCGGTTTGCAAATGTATACGTACCTTGGAATTGTACCCGTATATTGGAAACCATTAACAGTAAATTTAATATGTAGCACAATTAACAGTAAATTACTATCTGAGTTCTGTATTCAATTCTAATCTTGATTGCAAAAAATGTGTGGTTATTAATTTATTAAGTTTTTAAATAATTTCTAACTGCATAGAGAGAAAGTCGGCGCAATACATTTTCTACCATATTTATTTATATAAGCGATTTCATATTTTTACATTAATTTTATCATTCTATATAAATTCATTTACGTAAGTATTTCCTGTGAACCAATCTTGAAGAAAACATACAACATTTCAGATACAAAATGAAAGACAATATTACAAACCGAACATTATAATATTTGCCGATTATTAATTTTTTTTATTACCGCCTTTTTATTTTATTTCTATAAATTGAATATTATTAAATAGTAAAATGAAGGCCTCAGCACGGGTAAAGCACACAGTGAAGCCCATGTTATCAAATTGTAAAATGAAGGCCTCAGCACGGGTAAAGCACACAGTTAAGCCCATGTTATCAAATTGTAAAATAAAGGCCTCATCCCGTGTAAAGCATCCAGTGAAGCCCATGTTATCAAATTGTAAAATGAAGGCCTCAGCACGGGTAAAGCACCCGGTGAAGCCCATGTTATCAAATTGTAAAATGAAGGCCTCAGCACGGGTAAAGCACCCAGTGAAGCCCATGTTATCAAATTGTAAAATGAAGGCCTCAGCACGGGTAAAGCACACAGTGAATCCCATGTTATCAAATTGTAAAATGAAGGCTTCAGCACGGGTAAAGCACCCAGTGAAGCCCATGTTATCAAATAATGTTTTAAAATGTGTAAAGTTATTTTATCTTTAAAGTTAGTTTTTGTTTTAATATTTAGTACCTTAAAGCTTCTAGTTAAATGTGAATATACAAATCTATAAATACGAGGTATAAAATAATAAATAAATAGGTCTGTTTGTGCGGTTAGTTCTTCTAAACTACAAAACGGATTTTGATAGGGTTTTCACTATCATTCAGAGAATTTCTTTCGGAAGGTTTGTGTATATACATAATATATCCTCATAATATTTATAGAAAGTAGAGAAAAGTCAATGTTTATCCTAGAATTCACAACCTCAAAACTTTACTTAATTTTTAATTTTTTTTTTAAAGAAAGACAAACATTCCCGGGTTACGAATAACCTGACAATATTTGAAAATCTCCTACTACCATCACAGTAAGCGGAAAATGTTGCTTGTGTTGTGATGGAGGACTTAGTCAGCCGAGGAATTGAACACACTACGCCTGGGTGGAATCCAAACGCTATGTCAAGTCGGTCACCGACCGGTCAACCGCACGGCGCATTGGACCGCGGCGCGACGGGTCTCGGTGTTATGCTAAGGGAGAAGTGCACGCGCTCCGGGAGCCTGGCAGGGCACCCGCGCACCCACCGCCCGACCCGAAAGCCGAAGGCGAAGGTTTGCGGAGGCGCGAGCCCCGACGGAAGACACGATGAATCTCTCCGTTCGCTTGTTTGAGTTCCACAGGTTTACCCCTGAACGGTTTAACGTACTCTTTAATTCTCTCTTCAAAGTTCTTTTCAACTTTCCCTCACGGTACTTGTTCGCTATCGGTCTCGTGGTAGTATATAGCCTTAGATGGAGTTTACCACCCATTTAGGGCTGCACTCTCAAACAACCCGACTCTAGGGAGAGAGACCGACGCGGCCGGCTACCGTCACCACGGGCCTGGCACCCTCTGCGGGTAAGCGGGCCCCGTTCAAGATGAACTTGGACAGGCAGCCGTGACTAATGACCGCGCGTGTATGCTTATACTTCATGCTTATGTGTACCTAGTTACTAGCTACCTAACTAGTGTGATAAGACTGTGATTATAACGGGATGAATCGACATTATTTCTTAATCTTCGTCTTTATACATAATAACTCTGTAATTATTTAATACTTTTCGATACTATCTGGCACACTCGGTCAATCGCTAAATACAGGGTTTTCCAATAAGAGGTGTTTATTTATTTATTCACGGACATCGTCCAAATTACAAAATAATAACACGAATATAGTAAAATGAAAAATACAAGAGTAGACAAAGGTACATGAAAGCAAAGACATAAGGCAGATATAATATAAGAAAATAAAGTGACAAGTCGAATCAAGTCAAGACTACGCCGTGGGTCAGGACCACAGGACACTTATAATATTCCGTCACTTGTTTAGCGACTGGCAAAAATCATTCAGACTTATCCCAAAAAAGTTAAGGTTTTGACTTGAGTTGACCAGTCTACACATTCTGGACAATAGTGAATAATATCCATAATTTGTCGAATGATGGTTGATGAAGAGCAGTTCATTATTTCTGAGTCTTTGCGAGGGGATATTGAAGGGAATGAGTTGCAGTAGAGTAGGTGAATCAATAATACCATTTATAATTTTGAAGAAGCAAATGATGTTATTTTGAATAGCCCGCTATTTCGGTAAATGTTACTTTTGAAGCTGTCATTTTTTGACATTTGACAAGTAGAAACTACTCCATTAATAAAAATGGAACGGTACACGCTTCAACAACGCATTGAAATTATTAAAATTCACTTGAGGGAATCAAATGCAAATCATCTTGAGTGATGAGGCCCATTTCCACCTCGGTGGCTTCGTCAACAAGCAAAATTGTCGCATTTGGGGCTCAGAAAACCCAAGAGTTATTGTTGAAAAGCCTCTCTATCCTCAACGTGTGACTGTTTGGTGCGATTTATGGTCCGGCGGAGTCATTGGACCTTACTTTTTCGAAAATGAGGCTGGAGCAACAGTTACGGTGAATGGATTACGCTATCGAGAGATGATAATGATTTTTTATGGCCGGAATTGGATGGTATTAATCTGGACAACGTTTACTTTCAACAAGATGGTGCTACGTGCCACACAAGCAACGAAACCATTGATCTTTTACGATTGAATATCAAAATAACACCTCTTATTGGAAAACCCTGTAGTATAAAATAAAGTCGCTATTTGCGTCTGTCTGTTTGTGCGCTTAGTTCTTCTAAACTACTGATTTACTTATTAACTCTATAATACTATTAACTCTATAATTTAGAGAATTTCTTCAGGAAGGTTTATATATATATAACACATGCATATTATATTTAAAGAGGGTAGAGAAAATTCGATGTTTTATAATCAAATCTTAAAATTTTTTTTTTCACTACATTGTTAACGCTGGCTAAACCTTATGAGATACATCAAAATAATGTACTACGGAATTGTATATCATAAAAAGGCCTACAGAAAAGTCCTTCGTGGTACATGTCTAAGTCTTAAGGATAACCCCCAGTAACGCCAGGTACATGGTAGCTAGTTCTTGATATTAACACAAATAGAAGAGATTCCATCAGTATATTTCCTAATAACTTAACATTAGAGAGAGTACCAAATGACCTAAAGTAGCACAGCTGGTAATAGACAGATCATCAGTGCAAATGCTTCATTAGAAGATCTCTTTGATGTTTAGGTTGGATTAACTGGGACATTGAATGTACCGTAAAATGAGGTGACTTTGATAAATTTTCAACTTTGAGACTAAATAACGTTTTTTTACGTAATCATGTGTGTTGGAAAATTTTATGTCGTATTTATTGCAATCGAAACCATCGAAATTTTTGTGTCTGAGAAGTAAAAAAACACGGTGATCAAAATTACCATATAATATGTTAAAAGGTATTGACCACTCGAGCGATGGTGTGTATTTAATTTCTCTATAATATACACAAAATTCGGGAGATGATTCATTACATGATGGTAGAAGTAAAAAAAAAGATAAATAACTTTTGCCGAAAAAAATGATTAATTTCCGAGTGGTAGCGATAATTATACTCGTTGATCAAAGTCGTCCCCCGATTCAAAATTCACCCCATTTTACGGTTTCTTCATTTGGGCCTTTGCTTGTGACCCCAATGCGCATGCGCTTGGGTCAAATCATAAAAATAGAAAAAGAAAACAAGAACACCAAAATTGAAAGAAGAAGAAAAATATTTGTGTGGGTTTCGTTGGGAAAGTTTTGGCCCTTTACACTAGCGACAAAATTCTTGTAAATTTTATCGTTTTACACGATGTCTTTTTCGTCCAGTTTACACATGGTTCGTCTTTACATGATATGAATTCGGGATGAAAAAAAAAAGTGTTCCATTATGGCAACGATTTCATACAGTTTAAGATGGTTCCTATTATTTGAAATCTGTCTTCTGTCATTGTTTTACATATCTATATTATGTGGAAATATCGCAAGTTTGCTTCGTTTTATTTTTAAAATATTGAGAAAAAAAATCAACCCGTCAAATATTAAGTATTTTTACTATAATACATATATTTTTACACCTTAAACTTCCTTCTCAGGGAATGGAGTTAACCGCGTTAACAACTGAGCCTAATACCAATTGGGTAGACATTTCTTGCGTCTATTGCCTGCTCTAGTGCCATCCAATTTCAAAGAAATTCGTGTGTGCGCGCGTGCGTGTGCATGAGTGCCACAAAAAGTTGAAAGAATGCATTGTCATCAACAAGAGTCTATCCGGCGAGTTTCACATCGATCGGAGGTCGGGAAATGCGTTAATTTTCACTTCCAAGTTTCCATTTCATTCATTTTTTTTATTCATTCAAGAAAACAAAATAGATCTAGTTAAAAAAACACATTATTGTGAAAGTACGTTACTGTTCGGTATTGATTTCATGATCCGTTGACGGCAACTGCATAGGTAAATAACAGATGCTTTCATGTCGTTTTATGTTCATGGTATTGCAATTTTTTAAGGATTTTGTGCCATCCCGAAATATAATTTCTTCTCTAATGAAAACTATCTGTATGAAATCGTAAGTATGAAAATAATGACCGGTCGGTTGCTGATTTGACATTACGTTTGGGTCCCACCCAGGCATAGTGTGTTCAATTCCTCGGCTTGCTAAGAAGTCCTCCGTCACAATGCAAGTAACATTTTCCACTTACTGTGGTGGTAGTAGTAGATTTTCAAAAATTGTCAGGTTATTCGTAACACGGGAATATTTGTCTTTCTTTTAAAAACAAAAAAATTATAGTGTGATATTAGATATGATAATAGATATGGTTTACATATGGGGATGGGTATGAAAAAAAGCATCGTGTTAAATGTCCATAAGCAGTCCGAGATTTTGTCGGAGTTTCAAGTAGGTACTGAATTGCAACGCTATGATTTATTGATTTTGACCATTCTGATAACGTCCTAAAATAGCTTAAAAAAACATTGACCATAACTCAAGACCAACATGGGTTGGGTTAGCTTGGATTTATTCAGCAAGTATTCCTGATTTATGCGTCTGCTTAAACCAGTGGTTCTTAACCTTGTTAGAGGTACCGACCCCCGCCAGTTTCATATGCGCATTCACCGAACCCTTCTTAATTGGAAAAATAAAATATGATTTTTTTAAATTCAAAACATAGGTACATAATTATACATAACTAACTAACCATCACGCCGTTTCCCCGCAGGGGTAGGCAGAGAGGACGTACCGCCAAACAACTCGGTCTTGGCACACACTTCTTGCCTCATTCACATTCATACATCGTCTCATACATACTCTTCTATTATTGTGGCTCTTGACTTGTCTTCCTCGGGCTTCCCCGACTTCTGCTACCATTCACATTTGCATCATATATTCTCCTTACACTTCTTTCTTCGCTCATTCGCTCTGCATGCCCAAACCATCTAAGCGTCCCTTTCTTGATCTTACTCCTAACGCTTACATCAGCCGTGCACTATTTACGGATCTCCACATTTCTCACACGATCATACATGGTTTTACACCACATACGCCTCAGGGATCTCATTTCTAAAGCATTCTTACATTATTTATACATAGGTGCACAAAATGAACAAAACCATTAAAACATGATTTTTACATTAAAATTATATATGTTATACATGTGAATCTATATTTTGACCACTTTATTTTTTGCTCGACAAAAAATATGCTTTAGATAAATTGAAGGTTTTCCTATCGTTTCGCTTGAGTAGAATACAAATAAAAATATAAATTACTCAATAAAAAATATAAATGCAAACTACTAAAAAAAATATTTTTCAATAGAAATTTATGAACGCATAAAGGAAACAACTTTTGAAAAATACAGTATTATAGCAAAGATTATCTGTGACAGTTTCACTTGATTAACTTTTTTGCTTTCTTATAAAACTATTTACAAAATAAATAAAAACCAGTTTTGTGCTTGAAATCGATCGTTTCCAGACTCAATTTGTCAAGCGATTTTAATACCTATTACCTACGATATAAGGTATACCAAGAATATACACATTTTTGGCTTGTAGCCTTCCTCATAAGAACCATTGGCCCAAACGGAATGAATAAAGCATATTATTGCAAAAGGATTGCTAACGTGAATCGGATTTTAGTCATTGGAGTGCATGAACGAGACCTTTCTTTGCCTTGTAAAGGTTCAATAAAGGTCAACTTTGAATGAGAAGAATATTTAAATTATTTTAGTCAACGTAATACATAATTTACCCACGAAAGAATAAAGAAATAAGAATTAATTTAAAGTCATGATTCGTTTAAATGATTATGATAATAATGATTTATTGTCTTCTTTTCTTAGTAACAATATAGAGATAATGATATCGTCACTGGGATCTCCCGTGCTGAGGATGTCATTTACATATTGTAATTTAATTACAAGAAATTAATATTACAACAAAGTAACATATGAATTTAATCAAAAACATATATCATGTAGTATAATTATACGATAGTGTTTTTTTGTATAGCTCAGTTTAGTAGATTCGGTTTTAGTCTGTGTTTGATATCAGTATATTTTCTATTTCAGATCTCCCTATATTAAGAGTATCCAGCTTTTTATTTGAGTTTTAAATGTTATAATGTTGGGGTTTTTGAGTGAGAGTGGTATTTTACTGTAGAGTAATACTATGATATTAGAAGCTTTTTTGCCCAAATACATCTACATGTTTAAATTTCACTTTTGTTTTCAAGAATAATTGAACGCAAATCTTCGAAGCGTAAATTAACCCACTTCCCGACATCCGATCGAGCTTAAACTCGGCAGACTCGTTGTTAGACACGTGGAGATATACACGTGGAGATATACACGTGGAGATATACACGTGGAGATATACACGTGAAATCGTATGACATTACAGCAGTTAATATACGAAATAAATGTCGACATTTGTCGAGTTATCGACTCCAGTTCCAGTTTTAAAATAAAAGTATGTATTATATTTTTAAAAACTTATTTTAATGGGTTGTTTTTTTTTAAACGTGAATACCGCGAGTCCTTATGTTACCGACTGTCCGAAGTCAGCATGACTATGACATCCCCAATTGGGTTGTGAGGCTTAGGTAGTGTAGGGTGGGAAAGAGAAAGGTTGGGAAGAAGATACCTGTTTTACCATAGACATATCTGGGAATGTTGTGTGAAGGTTCTTCTTGGGGAGAGGAATTAGTGAAGGAACAGGGTTTTTATGAGATCTGTGTTGTAATTAAAAATAAAACCATATACTACGGGCTGTGTAACTCAATCATTACCTACGGTTGCATTGGGTGGGGAGGTACAGGAAGAACAATATTAAACCCGTTATTGAAGGCACATACATTATTTTACGTGTTATTATGAAGAAACCTTTCAGATATTCGAATGAAGCTCTCTTCAAGGAATTTAATGTACTAGATGTCCGACAGTGCTATATAAAAAAAATTGTAATCCATGTTCGTAAAAATAAAAACAAAATGAAAACAGCCGAACACAAACATCAAACCAGAAGTAAGGGAAGGAATGACCTTTCCGTTCCAACAAGCAACAGAGCGGCTTATCAAAAACTATTCTCATATTTCGGTCCTAAAATATATAATAAAAACCCCTCTCAGCTGAAACTGTGTGAATTGTCATCCTTCGGTCCAAGAGTGACAAAATGGTTGTTGGATCTAGGCAGGACTGATTCCGAAATGATACTAAAAATGTAATTTGAAATCACGAACGCCTCTATGTATCTTTTTATGTATCTTCGTTTTAACATACCTACTTATTTTAGCTAGTCTTAAATCCTGTATTCGTCTAGGATAGCTTGAAACTTGTAAATTTGACTGTCCTGAAACGGGAATCCTTCCTAGTTGGACAGTCAAAATCATAAAATGTAATCAATATTATATTATAAAAAAAATAAAATAATAATAATCACTCCACGGCCGAGCTGTTTGCGTTTTATATTTAAAAAGTTTCGTAATGGTATTTGGTCGCTAGTGCGGAGGGCCGTTGACCCTTGGAATACCATCCCTCCTCGACCTAAGTACCCCTTATTATGCCAGTGGTAAAACGCCAATCACCTGCCGTATACCGGCTGACACTATTTCCATAATAACTTACTTGTTTTTTGCAATGAAGCATGTATGAAGAATGAGTTAATGATGAATGTAAGTAAGTCTAAAATCATGGTGTTTGAAAGAGAGAGTATGAAAACAGTGTGCAATATAGTTGTGAATGAGGAATACTTGGAGCAGGTGGATGAGTTTATCTATTTAGGAAGTATGTTTACGAGAGATGGGAGGCTGACAGAGATATTGAAAGAAGGGTAAATGCAGGTAACTACATTAATGGAGGACTGAACGCGGTTGGCGCTAACAAAAATTTACCAAAGAACCGAAGCTAGCAGTCTACAATGGAGTGCTGATACCTACATTGATGTATGGCAGTGGGGCATGGACATGGCAGAGGAAGGATGGAAGTAGACTGAATGCTGTAGCAGTGAGATCCCTGAGTAGTAAGTCTGATAAAACCATGTATGTAGTGTGAGAAATATGGAGATTCGCAAAGAATGCAAGGCTGATGTAGGCGTAAAGAATAGGATTAAGAAAGGGACGCTCAGATGGTTTGGGCAAGTAGAACGAATGAACGAAAAAGGAGTATAAGGAGAATTTATGACGCAAATGTGTGTTTTCCCAGGATACCTACTTATGTTTATGTCTATCGGATGTAGTTTCCCCAGGATACCTACTTATGTTTATGTCTATCGGATGTAGTTTCCCCAGGATACGTACTTATGTTTATGTTGATCGGATCTAGTTTCCCCAGGATACCTACTTATGTTTATGTCTATCGGATGTAGTTTCCCCAGGATACCTACTTATGTTTATGTCTATCGGATGTAGTTTCCCCAGGATACCTACTTATGTGTATGTCTATCGGATGTAGTTTCCCCAGGATACCTACTTATGTTTATGTCTATCGGATGTAGTTTCCCCAGGATACCTACTTATGTTTATGTCTATCGGATGTAGTTTCCCCAGGATACCTACTTATGTTTATGTCTATCGGATGTAGTTTCCCCAGGATACCTACTTATGTTTATGTCTATCGGATGTAGTTTCCCCAGGATACCTACTTATGTGTATGTCTACCGGATGTAGTTTCCCCAGGATACCTACTTATGTTTATGTCTATCGGATGTAGTTTCCCCAGGATACCTACTTATGTTTATGTCTATCGGATGTAGTTTCCCCATGATACCTACTTATGTTTATGTCTATCGGATGTAGTTTCCCCAGGATACATACTTATGTTTATGTCTATCGGATGTAGTTTCCCCATGATACCTACTTATGTTTATGTCTATCGGATGTAGTTTCCCCAGGATACATACTTATGTTTATGTCTATCGGATGCAGTTTCCCCAGGATACCTACTTATGTTTATGTCTATCGGATGTAGTTTCCCCAGGATACCTACTTATGTTTATGTCTATCGGATGTAGTTTCCCCAGGATACGTACTTATGTTTATGTTGATCGGATCTAGTTTCCCCAGGATACCTACTTATGTTTATGTCTATGGGATGTAGTTTCCCCAGGATACCTACTTATGTTTATGTCTATCTGATGTAGTTTCCCCAGGATACCTACTTATGTTTATGTCTATCGGATGTAGTTTCCCCAGGATACCTACTTATGTTTATGTCTATCGGATGTAGTTTCCCCAGGATACCTACTTATGTTTATGTCTATCGGATGTAGTTTCCCCAGGATACCTACTTATGTGTATGTCTACCGGATGTAGTTTCCCCAGGATACCTACTTATGTTTATGTCTATCGGATGTAGTTTCCCCAGGATACCTACTTATGTTTATGTCTATCGGATGTAGTTTCCCCAGGATACCTACTTATGTGTATGTCTACCGGATGTAGTTTCCCCAGGATACCTACTTATGTTTATGTCTATCGGATGTAGTTTCCCCAGGATACCTACTATGTTTATGTCTATCGGATGTAGTTTCCCCAGGATACCTACTTATGTTTATGTCTATCGGATGTAGTTTCCCCAGGATACCTACTTATGTTTATGTCTACCGGATGTAGTTTCCATAGGATACCTACTTATGTTTATGTCTATCGGATGTAGTTTCCCCAGGATACCTACTTATGTTTATGTCTATCGGATGTAGTTTCCCCAGGATACCTACTTATGTTTATGTCTATCGGATGTAGTTTCCCCAGGATACCTACTTATGTTTATGTCTATCGGATGTAGTTTCCCCAGGATACCTACTTATGTGTATGTCTATCGGATGTAGTTTCCCCAGGATACCTACTTATGTTTATGTCTATCGGATGTAGTTTCCCCAGGATACCTACTTACGTTTATGTCTATCGGATGTAGTTTCCCCAGGATACCTACTTATGTTTATGTCTATCGGATGTAGTTTCCCCAGGATACCTACTTATGTTTATGTCTATCGGATGTAGTTTCCCTAGGATACCTACTTATGTGTATGTCTACCGGATGTAGTTTCCCCAGGATACCTACTTATGTTTATGTCTATCGGATGTAGTTTCCCCAGGATACCTACTTATGTTTATGTCTATCGGATGTAGTTTCCCCATGATACCTACTTATGTTTATGTCTATCGGATGTAGTTTCCCCAGGATACATACTTATGTTTATGTCTATCGGATGTAGTTTCCCCATGATACCTACTTATGTTTATGTCTATCGGATGTAGTTTCCCCAGGATACATACTTATGTTTATGTCTATCGGATGCAGTTTCCCCAGGATACCTACTTATGTTTATGTCTATCGGATGCAGTTTCCCCAGGATACCTGCTTATATTCAGATAAATGTTTTATTTTCTCTCTAACGTTATGAAAAATATAATATAATATGATGTATTGTAGCGCCCTTCGTGGCAGCAGGACGCGTCCTAACGCTTCCTCCAACCGCTTTGTGTTTTTTTAGTATTTTCAAGGGAAATGAGGCAACATCCCTTTGAAATTATTTTTAAAATCAATCCATCAACATTTGAACTTAAATAAAAATAAACTTAATAATTATTAGAACTTTATTATATGTGATTTGAGTGCAGTGTTTTAAAGTGAATATTCTGAAATTTGCTCAGAAATATCGGACTTTCGAAACGAACGGCGACCGGTAAATGCACTCCAGATGTTTTCAAGAAAATTCTCGGAAACTGGGCAAGCTTGGACACTGGCAAGTGTCTAATTTTACTAAACCCAGGGCAATTTATTACCCAACCGTCGCTTTTTATTGCGGACAGAATGCACCACTTCAACAATTACCAGGAACAGGATTACATGGAGATAAATGATGGACTTGCCAAACGTCACAGCGGTGCTGCCAGGGTCTCTTATCTATGTGTGGTGTCAGCGCTTTATTAGCAGCAGATACATACCTGGACGCTGTTGTTGGACGCGGTGGACTCTCTTACTGCAGCAGCTGGTCCAGTTCCTTCACCACTTAGGATTCTTGCTGCAGAGTCTCCATCTTCTATCTTCGTAGAACGTCACAGCGGTGCTGCCAAGGTCTGGTATCTGTGAGAGGATAGTGTGTCAGCGCTTTATTAGCAGCAGACACATACCTGGACGGATGACGAACCTCGTGCTGGCACTGTTGGTGGACGCGGTGGACTCTTTCGCTGCAGCAGCTGGACCAGTTTCTTCACCACCTGGGATTCTTGCTGCAGAGTCTCCATCTTCTATCTTCGTGTCACCTGTTCCTTTACTTCATTTTACTTAACTTAACTTCACTCTATTTTTGTAATATTTATATTTTCTGTAATACCTGCATCAACTGTAAAGCGCCCCTGAGGTGATATCTCACAAAAGCGGCGCTATACAAATTATCCAATAATAATAATAATAATAATGAACATACGAAAGTATTCTTGATATTTATTATGTTTTCCAGCCAAATGGGTATACCATTTCTTTAACCGTTATCAAGATGAACTTTGGTATGCCACTAATAAAAATAATCTATAATTGATTTGCAATTTAACTTAGTCTGGTGCAGAGGTTTTATTACACATATAATGTCATTTTTCTTAATAAAATATCTGATTGATTGATTTATGATTAAATGTGATAACTTAAAATCACTTGTCATACATAATACGCATTGTTGTCAAGAGATAAGAAATTAATAATTTAAGTTTTTACATGTATCAAACACTTTGTTGATATACATAACTATAATAATTAAAATAAAATAACTTTGTTTTTAATACCACGATATTTATTGTACGGCAACATGTTTAGTATGCTCGTTTGTTCGAATGCTCATTATACCTACATAACAAATCAGGATAACGATAGTTATAACAGAACTTGATCCTTTTCGAAATTTGGATTATTGATTTTTACGTGTAGAAATGAATCATCAACAGGAGTTTAAAAGCCGTTAAGGGATAAAAAAATATTAACTGAAACACAACCACTAAAAAAAATATATTTTCGAGCGCAATTTTTGACAGACTTACCTGGCAGGCAATTTAGAAAAACACAAGGAATTTAAAAAAGGCAAATTTAAATTATTTTATTTTATTGAGACATGATTGTACATGTGGTTTTTTGTGATATTTCACCCTTTCTTGCTAGCGATGACCCTGTGTTATTGCGGGTGAATTTTACAGTTTGCGGACATAGAATCTATACATTACTATAATATAAAAAAAGAAAAATGATGTATAGCTAGTTTGGTTTGGAAGAAGAGGATGGAGAAGTTAGAGAATTATAAGAAGATGAAAAATTTGAGAAATTATTAGTGAATAGATCACACTAATTAATTATGTACATACTATACCGCTAAGTTAGGAAATAAGGATATATTATGTTTTGTCTGAAAGGTGATTAAATTTACAGAGTGTAGAATGAATGGGTATTGTAGTTGTAATGTATTCCGTGTGTAAGGATCCAAAAAATTAAAAAAATTACAAACGACTGATTGATGTTGGATCACAAATTTGTCTATTTTGGAAAACAGCCCAATCTGTCAGTATAAGTATGTATATGTTTTGATTCCAGGTTTCGATATATGACACCAACCGGTTTCGGTCACCCTAAACTTCTTATAATTGCAAAAAAAAAAACAATTTTTTAAAGAAAATTAAAAACCTATTGCGGGAGTCCTAAATGTTTTACAATTGGATAATTTTTTTGTGGTATATGTTAGTCCATAGATATTTTCGTATAGTTAAAAAAAATATATAATATCGAAACACCCTAATATATACTATAGTACCGTAATTACATATATATTTATTTATTTTAAAACATTTCGAGTTCTTTTCATAACTGCTTTTTGGTAGAATGTTAAATCACTATGTATTGGGAATGACGTAGCGAGCTGAAAAGAGTTGACGTGGAATCTATAGAATATCCATTAAAACTGTATGAATTTCCTTTGCGGTTATTGTTGCAAAATGTTAATGAATTATTGTAGGTGGTCATGGATATAAAAAAGAGTTTCTTGTTGTTAATATACATTGAATCACGTTGCAAAGGAATCATTTCGACTGGTTGGAGAATCTGTATTGTTAATATTCACGGCCTCCGTAGTCTAGGGGTAAGGCTCTCGACTAGCAAGTCGAAGGTCACGGGTTCAAATCCCGCACAAGTCTGTAGCCAGTGCGACAATGGTATACTCAATCGTGGTATATTGTGATGTTAGTGGGGAGGGGACCGATATAGGAAAGAGGAAGACGAGAGAGTACCTGTCTATTATATTATTATATAGATCTGCTCCCCGAACAGGGATAAAGCAATTTGAAGCAACGTTTTAATTCCGAATTCTCCCGAGGAGAACTGTCAAGATGCAGATTTCGCATTGCATTCGATTGCAGAGAAATTCATTGTTTATGAACGTATTTCTGAATAAAACACTATTTTTAAAAGCAGATGAAAGATCCTTTCAGTTTTCAGTACAAACAATACAATACAAGTACAAATAATATCAGCTTAAAACTAAGGCAGAGAATGCTAAAATGTTATGTGTGGTCGGTCTTGTTGTATGGATGTGAAACATGGACCTTGAAAGTAAATACCATGAACAGGTTAGAGGCTTTTGAAATGTGGCTTCACCGGAGAATACTCAAAGTCCCATGGACCGACATGATCACCAACACAGAAATTCTCAGGCGGGCTAGAGCAGAGAGAGAACTGCTTAGATTAATAAAAATCAGGAAAATTTCATATCTGGGTCATGTACTTCGAGGGGAGAAGTATCACTTGCTCCAGTTAATATTGAAAGGCAAGATAGAGGGTCGCAGAGGGCCTGGTAGGAGACAAATGTCTTGGCTGCGAAATATACGAGAGTCGACCGGCATTAGAAGTGTGGAGGAGCTATTCCGGGCAGCGCAAGACAAAGAGACACTTTCTAGAGTGATCGCCAACGTCGGGGGGACCTGATACGGCACATAAAGAAGAAGAAGTACAAATCGACATATGTTTGAATTTTGAACGTAAACATAGATAAACTTTTTAAGTCTCTTACCGATGTGTAAACTGTATTTTATTGTGTAAACTGTAATTACCACTCCAATTATCGAAAGCGGTTGGTACCGAAAAAACAATATTCAAATAAGCGAAGCTAGCAGTCCTCAATGGAGTGCTGGTACCTACCCTGATGTATATAGGCGTGGAACTGGCAGAGGAAGGAAGAAAGTGGACTGAATACAAAGTGCTACAATTAGAGGCGCTATTTCGTACTAATATTGGAATAATGTATATAACATAGCGAATTTGGGAATCTCACAAGTGAAAACATGGCTAGACTCAAACATACTTACACTTAACATATCAAAGACAAAATTCACAACATACAGTATAAATAGCACGGGACAGCCAAAAAACAACACAAACACCATAAAAATACACGAATGTTTAAACACCAACATCTGCGATTGCCCTCCTCTAGAAAAAACAGAACAAATAAAGTATCTAGGAATCGTAATTGACCATAACCTTAGATGGATACCTCACATCAAACAAATCACAAATAAACTTCTCAAAACAATACACATTTTCCTAAACATAAGAAACATATATAAAATAAAACAATTGAAAACAATATATTTTGCACTTTGCCAATCAATAATAGAATATGGAATTATTTCTTGGAGAGGAGCAACAAACTCGGCTATCAATTACATAGAAACCGCACAGAAAGCGATCTTAAAGGTAATACTAATAAAACATAGACTGACTGATACAGACCAAATATTCAACAGCTGTGACGTACTAGATATACGTCAATTATACGTTAAAACACTACTAAACTACATTTTTGACAAAAAAAATGAGATCGATGTGCAGTAAAAACATGTATGGTCATGTGAGAAATGTAAAGATTCGCCAATAATGCAAGGCGTAATGAGTAAGATTAATAAAGGGACGCTTAGATGGTTTGGGCATGTCGAGCGAATGTAATAATATTGATAGTAAAACCTTGATTTATTAAATTGTTATTAATTTAGATGACTGAGTACATTGGACATAGAATGAGTTGCGGTTTTATCAGCAGGAACAAAGTCCTTTGTTTAAGCTCGTAATAATCTACTATAGGTACGTTTTTATTTGTACCCAATATTGTCATGTGTGTAAATAATTATATACTTGCATTATCTTCTCTCCGTAATAACACGCACAGGATGTTTCAAATTATTATTAAAACAGCGCAAATACGTGGAAAATCGCGGGATATTCTGAATGAGGTCGTATACAAATTTATTTATTTTTTATGAAATTGTACAGGGTTTTCCAATAAGAGGTGTTATTTTGATATTTGATCGTAAAAGATCAATGGTTTCGTTGCTTGTGTGGCACGTAGCGCCGTCTTGTTGAAAGTAAACGTTGTCCAGATCAATACCATCCAATTCCGGCCATAAAAAAATCATTAATCATCTCTCGATAGCCCCAATCCATTCACCGTAACTGTTGCTCCAGCCTCATTTTCGAAATAGTAAGGTCCAATGACTCCGCCGGACCATAAACCGCACCAAACAGTCACATGTTGAGGATAGAGAGGCTTTTCAACAATAACTCTTGGGTTTTCCGAGCCCCAGATGCGACAATTTTTCTTGTTGACGAAGCCACCGAGGTGGAAATGGGCCTCATCACTCAAGATGATTTGCATTTGATTCACTCAAGTGAATTTTGATAATTTCAATGCGTTGTTGAAGCGTGTATCGTTCCATTTTTATTAATGGCGTAGTTTCTACTTGTCAAATGTCAAAAAATGACAGCTTCAAAAGTAACATCTACCGAAATAGCGGGCTATTCAAAATAACACCTCTTATTGGAAAATCCTGTATTATGTTTAAATAATGAATTGAATTTTTGGAATATACCGAAAGTACCGAAGACAGTAAAACAGACCGTGCAGTTTTGAAGTGTGTTCCTACCTCCACCAGGTGTGGTCACCCATCGCCTTGCGCCGCCCCAGAACTTCCTCTCCATAAAAAAACCTTCCACACAGCATCCTCAAAGATGACAAAGATGAGGGCTTCCTGTGTGGAGATAATATAACAATAAAAAACTCTCTGTATTGACCTTGTTGCTTTAATTTTTTTTGCTTTTTTAGTGACCAGATCTGAATAGACAGGTAACTTCCTCTACCCATCTCCCACCCCCCTCCTTTCAGATTCACAACATAGCTGACTGCCTCCGTGGTCGAGGAGTAAGGATCTCGACTAGCAATCCGAAGGTCGCAGGTTCAAATCCCAGCGTGCGCAATTGATGAATTTGTGTTATTTCACAATTCATTAATTCAAAATGATATATATTATCATCATCATCATCACTTTTGGCTCTACAACCCCTGGTGGGTCTTGCTTGGCCTCCTCAAGAGTCTTCCTCCACTCATCTCGGTCCCGCGCCAGCTCTCTCCAGTTTCGAAGCTCCAAGGCAGACAAATCTTTGAGGACGTTGTCGCTCCATCTTAACCTTGGCCTTCCCAGGCTGCTTCTCCCTATCGGTCTTGAGCTCAGCAGGGACTTTGGTTCTTGATGCTCGGTCATTCTCTCCACATGACCTAGCCACCGAAGTCTTCCCAGTGACATGAACTTTGTGACGTTTAGCTCCTTAAACAGAGTACAGAGCTCATTGTTATAACGTCTGCGCCAAAATCTATTTTCTAGAACCGGTCCGAAGATGCGCCTCAAAATTTTCCTTTCAAAAACGTCCAGTGCTCGCTCATTCTTCTTAGTTAGAACCCACGTCTCGGCTGCGTACGTAAGCACTGGTCTAATTAGTGTTTTGTACACTAATACCTTGGTGGTTCTGGAAAGCAGTCTGGATTTTATTTGTTTTTGTAGGCGGAAATAGCAGCGGTTTGCATTCACGATGCGCTTCTGGATCTCCTCTGTAGTGTTGTTATTGTTTGTTATTAGGGAGCCCAGGTATGTGAATCTTGGTACCGTTTCAAAATTTTGGCTTCCACATACGAGAGATGGGGTTTGTTGGGTACATCCTACGGCCATGTATTTGGTCTTCTGCTGGTTTACTATAAGACCCATATTTTTGGCAGAAATTTATATATATTATACTGCAGCACAATCCAGAGTAGAAGATACTCTCAGTATCGCCCTGGTGTTGTTCTTTCAGAATTGAAACTTTGCTTGAGATGGCTTTAGCCGTGTTTGGTGACCAGATCTGAATGGCCAAGTAATCCCCCACCTTCCTCTTACCATCTCCTCCCCATCACCACTACCTTCAGACTCACAGCACACCCCAATTGGGGATGCCATAGCCTCACTAGCTCCAGAGGGTTGGGAACAGTTGGGATTCTTGTGTGGTATTCACATAAAAAAAAAAAAAAAAAACAATTGGGTATGCCCCAGTTCCACTGACTTCGAACAGTGGAGAGATGCTAAGACTATTGTGCTGTATTCACATTAAAAAAATACTAAAATACTATTAAAAACTATTTTCCAACATCCTGTAGTTATATGTATCTGATAAAAAAACTGTGTATAATTTGACTTATCATCATTTTCTCTGTATTGTTTCAGAACAGTTGCTATCTCCTTGCGACGAGTTGTCTTAACCGGAACGTCGACTCGACAAGAAAATACAACAAATTGAACAAACGCATCGTAAAAACTGCAACATATTGAACAAATCCACTAATAAACAATAATTATACGTTTTAAACAAAGTGCTGACAAAGATTGTGATGAAATGTTCGTTATAAATCCATGTGAAATTATTTAAAAATAAGTGATTTTAAAAAATAATGCTGATTCGAAACATTCTACGTTAAGTTAGTGATAAAAAATGTCGATGAGCGAACGTCGTTTTTCTCGCGAATTTGTGGGATTAAAATGTGATATTAATAATAATTAATACGATATTATTTTAATTTAAAACGATGTAATAATACATTATATTAGCATTAGTCGATTATCGATCGAATCGAAGTGTCGTACATGCGTTATAAACGCATTATAGAAGTGTGCTACTTATTGATTTAAATTTTTTTGAATATTTTTTCGACAAAATGCCGGCTGTTTTGTCAAAAGTTCGCGACGATGTTGCCAGGGCGTGTGCGAAAATACCTACCCCTGCTGTTTATGGGTTAGGTGTGGCAACAATCGGGCTGATCGGGTACAGGATTATAGCAGCTTCCTCAAAGGGTGCGAAAAAGGTTGCAAGAAAACCACACTCTAATGGAAAACATATGAACAATAATTACGAGAAAGTTCTTGTGGAGAAATGCAAGACTCCGACCACTTGCAGTGCAAAGTTAGAAGCTGACAGATGTAATGTGTGTCGGGGTAATATAGAGTATGAAAATAACCAGGCGCCGTCGGATTCAGACGATGAGAGCCCGAAGATTCTGAGATCTCTCGGAGCGAGAGTTCCAGGGTTGAACAGACAGTTTATAAAGCAGATTTTGACGTTGGTAAAGATAATGGTACCGAAGTTATACTGTAAAGAAACTGGGTTATTGACGGTACATACAATGTGTTTGTTTACTAGAACCTTTTTGTCCATTTACGTAGCATCCATGGAAGGTTCTATCGTCAAGTATATAGTCAAGAAGGATGTGAACAACTTCATGCTGATGTTGCTGAAATGGTTTGGAATTGCGATACCTGCCACGTTTATCAACTCCATGATAAGATACCTGGAAAACAGACTGGCGTTAGCTTTCAGGTAAATATTGTTTCTGATCTTACTATGATTAACTTATTGAAGCTTATAAACCTCATTCTAATATTTAATCATTGAAGAATATTATAGAGAAAAAGTCACAGAAAATAAAAAGATGATTGTTTGCATCTGGGACTCGAACATAGATCCTATTGGCAATACCTTAACTGAGACATCAGTAAGACTAGAGGATTTGGGTTCTAGTCCCAGTTGCGTCTATTACCTTTTTAAATATTTGAAATTCACTTTTGTTTTCTGTAATGTATGAATGTAAATCTTGGAAGCGGAAATTAACCCACAACCAGATATCCCATGGAGCGAAACTGGACTCGTTATCAATGACAATGCATTCTATCAAATTTTAATATACGAAATAAATGTCAGTCCTATCCGATCGGCATTTAGGGTGCTTTGTAGAGTTGTCGACTCCACTTAAATATTTAATATTTTAGGTTTTGTGTCAATTTCCTCTTCGAGTGAAATGTAGAAATTCTCTTGGACTCATTCTCTTGGATCAATCACTTTCATTGGATCAAATTCTCTTGGATCAATCACTTTCATTGGCTGTTTAGAGTCTAGGAGCCGAAATGTCTTACCTAAAATTGACTGGTGACCATAACTAACCTATAAATCTAACCTATAATCTAACCTAGTTTTTTTTCACTACTTTTCATTTTATCAATTTTAAAGTTGTGTTGAATTTTCACTGTTTTGAGTTATCATGGAACCGATGTTTTTGTTGTAAACAGATAGAGTTAGTAAACAACAAGCAATGGAGCGAAACTCACCTGAAGAACGCGGAATTATTGTTACTGCTTATTTGACCAATTTCCGGTCTGTTGTTTTAACGCAGGTGGGGCAAGATTAATATCATAATGTGAATAGGCTGCCATTTTGTTAGAAATTTAAAAAATTGGGCTCTGTTTTCACAGAAAGTTTATTTGAAGGTTTGCACAGACGCTCAACCAGACGCTTAATGGGGTTGACAGATTGCGCTATACGCATAATGGCTTAGCCTATTTTAGTATATCGCTCGCCATACAATCCCTATGGAAAAGAATGGCGAGCGATATGCTGAAATAGGCCAAGCCACAAGAATATAGCGCCCTTATGGCATGGTTTGTCACAGGCTTAATTATTCGCGCACATGGTGCAGGACGGTGAGGAAAACGACGACGAAATTCACGCCGCGTTAAAACAACAGACAGGAAATTGGTCTAATAAGCAGTAACAATAATTCCGCGTTCTTCAGGTGTGTATCGCTCCATTGCTTGTTGTCAACTAATTCCCTATCTGTCTACAATATTATTAATGTCAAAGCACAGTGACATTTGACGCCATTTGCAAACATTATGGCACATTCACTTATGACATTACTTTTACTTCGACATGACATTACTTTTGCCCCACTTGTATATTCAAGAAAACCTCAATTTCAATAAATTTCGATCCATTCTGAAATGCGTCATGTATCACTATGCATTATCTCTCCCTCGATTATATATGGAATATGACTGGAGCTGGAGAACAAATTAATGATAATCATAGCAAAAGCGTTTGTCATTATTCAAATTTATCTTTGCTTAACTGTTTATATTTTTGGATTAATTAAATTAAATGCAATTAGATACTCTTGATATAAAATTCGTGATAATTACATGAGCGTCGTTTACAAACTAAATTTACTGATAAAAAATATTGCTATTTTATTAATAATGTCTTCAAATTATTCTTAATCTGAAAAACGGGACCGGTTGGAGTTTAATCGACCCGTATAGATGGCAGCCTAATAAGACAATATTGGAATTTAGGATGGGCACGATGACAGGGATTTTATTGAGCGTTATTTTCTTTCTTCTTCTTGCATCTTGGCTCTTGATGGTTCTTTCTGGTCCTTCTTGTCTCTTCTTGCCTCTTCTTTATTCTTCTTGGCCCTTCTTGTCTCTTCTTAACTCTTCTTATCTCTTCTTGGAACTTCTTGATTCTTTTTGGCACTTCTTGTCTCTTCTTGCCTTTTCTTGGTTATTTTTGATTCTTCTTGGCTCTTGTCTCTTCTTAACTCTTATTGGACCTTTTTGATTCTTTTTCGCCCTTCTTGCCTCTTGGTTCTTCTTGATTCTTCTTGGCCCTTCTTGTCTCTTCTTAACTCTTCTTGCCTCTTCTTGGATTTTCTTGAATCTCCATGGTCCTTCTTGTCTCTTCTTAATTCTTCTTGGCTCGTCTTGTTCGTCTTGGATCTTCTTGAATTTTCTTGCATCTTTTTGCCCATGTCCATCCCAGAAATTTACAATAAACATTTCAGCGCAATGTTAATGACAGATTACGGGCACACGGGCACATATGAACGTCCTAACAACCTAACAACATAACCTAACGTGTCTTACTAGAATTCTAGTCGTTTCGTCACTTGCAAACATTGATTTTTTAGCTGTGAAAAAGTGAAATTTTCGTGTCAAATGTCATCATTTTTCATTTTCTTAGTACTGTATTAATTTGCAAAAGATCCTCATATGACTTATTTTTGTGGTAAAGAAGAAGGTTTACTTGGAAAATTTAATAAAACTCAAGAATATTTTCGTATTATAACAGTAGAGGGAAAAAAAACATTTCTCTGAATAACAGTAGCTGTCCTGGGGAAACTACATAGGAAAGATATATAAAAAAATTATAAATGTATAAAAATATTACTTAGTTTATTTTATTTTTTATTATTTATTGAGTGAGTTTATACAACATTTGAAAATAAACTAATATAAACAATATAATATTTCACTTTAAATATTTTTACAATAAACATATTCTCCTTCATTCTTCAGACTTTCAGGCACTTCCATCATACATCTTTAGTCCTTTGTACATTAGGCAGTTCTGTCATTTTGATTTCTTCATACGTGGCAATCTAATTCTATTTACATTTCTGGTTTCGTAATTATGAAAATCTCTATTAAAAACAATTTCAACCATAAAATATTTTGGCATTTGGTTGTTCATGACTTTATGCACAAAAATTAACACATTAAATAACGGTATATTTTTTTAATGGAATCCAATTTACCTGCTCTCTCATTTGATTAATGCTTGCGTATTTGCCTTTTTCCAGTATACAACTCATAGCTCTATTCTGTTTAGCATCTAGTTTGTTCAAATTTCCTTCATTGGCCAAATATAACATAGTAGAGCAATAATCTAAATGCAACTATAGTTTTATAAATGAGCTTTGTAGTGTTTCCATTTAGTTTATTTCTTAATCTTCTAAGAAAATTGACTTTTTTGATACCTTCTTTAGCACATATTCAAAATTTGCTGTGAAAGTGAGTTTTGAATCGAGTTACATTAAGTACTTAAATTAAGTACCTAGGTGTAGGTACTTAATTTCATTTACTTTTTCAATTTTTTCATCATTAATTGTCAATTTTAAGTATGTGTTATGCGTTTTGTTGCCTATTTCCATATACTTTGTTTTGTTTACATTTAGTTTTAATTTGTTTAATTTCAGCCATTTCTCTATATTTTGTAGGTCTTCATTTAATTTGTTGATTGCATCTATGTACTCTTAGATTAATGTATCGTCTGCAAATAATCTAATTTTGCAATGTTTTATGGTTTTAATTATATCATTTATGTAAATAATGAATAGAATTGGACCTAATACCGACCCTTGCGGAACACCGAGGTTTTTTTCTATTGGTTCTGATTCTGAGCTTTCAACTTTTGTTACCTGTTTTCTTTCGTGGAGATATTTTTTGAAAAGATTTAGAGCTACTTCAGAAAGACCCATATCTTTCCATTTTTTCTTTCCTTTAGTAAGATGTTACAATTTACAAAAACATATTTTTGCAAAAAAACAAGTTAGTTATTACGAAAATAGTGTCAGGCTGTGTACTGCGGACGATTAGAATTTTTCCCGGGGCATTACGAGGGTTAAAAACATAGGAAGGTTTCGTTTAATTATTATCTTATTTTGTTGCAGATCTCGCCTAGTGGACCACGCATACAGGATGTACTTCAAGAAGCAGACTTACTACAGGGTGTCCAATTTAGACAGCAGAATAGAAAATGCTGACCATAGGTATGTTTCTTATTGACTCCTGTATTTTTCCGTTTATTTTGACTGGCGTACAAATACAATGTTGTATCAGAGATTCAATCCAATATTGTATTTGTACCTTTCTTGAAGAATTGAGTTTTTTATACGGACAAAACTATTTATTCGTATTTATATTGCTTATGTACGGGCATAAACAATTCATCCTAATCTTTTGAAGCGTAACTTGCAAAAAGTGTTTTTTCCTAAAATTATTATTTATTTATTTATAGAGCGATGACGGCTTACATATAGTTCCCGTGAGCACTTAGGCCATAGGCCCATTGTGCTATCTCCCATTTTACCTCAATCCTTTAACAACAACCCAGTCCCTTTAATAAAGTTCACCAGGGTTGTCATTGGGTATGTGGCTATGTCTTCTGTTTCCACAATGTGTCTTCCCAGGTCTCATCTCTCCTCTCCAATCTCCCTTGGTTCCCTGAAGGCCCCACAAGGGAAGAGGGCCTTATCTCTCCTCTCCATTCCCCTTTGGTTCCCTGAAGGCCCCACAAGAGAAAAGTTCAAGGAGGTGGCCTCATCTCTCCTCTCCACTCCTCCTTGGTTCCCTAAAGGTCCCACGAGGGAAGAGGGTCTAATCTAATTTATTTATAACTTACCCATAAAATAATATTATTTTTAACACAATTTTCTCATCAAAAATACATTATTTAGTAGTTTTTGCATATATATTTTTTTATAAATTAACTAGCTGTACCTCGCCACGCGTTGCTGTGCCGCAGTCTTTCTGTAAATATAGAGAAACAATAGCATGTGTTGCTTTTTTACGTCCAACAAATGGCGCTGTTAAAAAAAAACAACATGTTTTTACTTGTTACAGGTGACATCAATATAATATAGATATACAGGGTGTATCGGCACGTACCCGACAAACTTTTACCAGCTATTCCTTAGCACATTTGGAGTAAAAAATGTTATGGGCACTTTGCTGTCCGGTAACATTTTTTTTTAATAAAAAAATTATTATTCATATTTTCACCACATGTCACCACTGTTTTATCCTTTGTCAAAGTTTGAAAACCCGTCTGGCAATATTTTGTTCAAGTTTCGTTGAATAATGTACGTACGTACCTACGTTGGCGCGCTTTTACAATCACAACGAAATGGCACGGCACCATTCGTCTCATTTTTAGCTATTATTATCTAGTATGTAAGAAAGAGCGAGGACACTTTTTGACACACTTGCTAATAACAGCTGTTGAACACGAGAAACAATGCAAATGACAGTGACAGAGTGTGGATTTTTTTTATTTATTTTTTGTTTTTAATGGAAAATAAATGTTACCAGACAGCAAAGCGCCCATAACATTTTTTACTACAAATGTGCTGAGGAATAGCTGGTTAAAGTTTGTCGGGTACTTGCCGATACACCCTGTATAAAAACTCACGTGTATTCGAATATCAACGTTGTGTCAAAATTACAAAGCAATAGGTGAAGAACTTTCGAAGATTTAAAATTTTTCACAAACAAACACTTTCATTTTTATTTATATATATATAGTAATTAACAATTGTATCGTAATTCTACTCGGGCGAAACAATGGAAATAGTTTCAATTTATCCTAAGCGTATTTTTTGGTATTCATAAATCTAAATGTATTCGTAGTAAAGATTAATCGATTAATTGATGATATCTCTCTGAATATTTACTGAAGATAGTAACTTATGTTTGTTTGTTTGTTTGTAGACTGACGGACGATGTGTGCGTGTTCGCCTCGTCCTGCGCCCACCTGTACAGTCACCTGACCAAGCCCTGCTTCGACCTGCTGCTCATTGCCATCACCATGGCAAGGTTTTCCCACAAGATGAAGGCGAACATCATCGCTGGTGAGTAATAACCCGAGATGTGCTTTATTTCAAATAAATCCATTTCAAATGGAAATGCAAAATGGGTATTTTCCATTTTGCATTTTAAATGCTTTTCTCAATGCATTTTCCATTTTAAATGCTTTTTTGCAACTTTATTCCTACTATCTCCACTCTTTTTTTTCATAAGACCCTAATATCAGTCGGTCCTCAACCTCATTTGTCAAGTTGCTCCCTGGTAGAAGCCCTGGAAATTGAGTGATACCATTACAAAAAATACTGATTCAAATACTGAACATGGGGCCATGACGCTGTAATATTAAATGTTAGATAGCAGTTTCTATGTTTTTACTTTGGAAACATTAGTTCCGCGCAAAATTTTTGTGGTTTCATAATCTGTAGTCGTGGTGTTTTTGGATTTACCATCATGTAATATGTTTGTTCTACATTGATGTCTATTATTAAATGACAAAATTGTTTAAGAATTCTATAATTATTTTAATTGTTTGACCTGAGAAACCATTTTGCATTTTGCATTTGAAATGCTTTTCTAAAAACCATTTTGCATTTTGCATTTTCAAATGGAAAAGTTTTGACCCATTTCCATTTTGCATTTCAAATGGTTTTGGGTACCCATTTTGCACATCTCTGGTAATAACCTTAGTCTTTCTTGAATCTTTCTTCAGTCCATCTTGCTCGGTTAATTCTTGGCACTTTGCCTGACCACTGGACCAGGTGTATCCATCCTGTATGAGATTGTCAATTATTCCCTGACTTGATCATATTATAGAGAATATTTTAAATAATTTTTTTACATTATTATTAAGACAAAATGTAACATTATTCTTCAATACATACAACATCAATTATCAGACACACTCACTAACCAATAGGAAGCATGATCTGGGCAACAAGTTTGAGGGTACTATTGATATATTTACTGACACCATTTATAGCATTAATCGTAGTCTATATCAGAACTTTGTTGAATCCTACAAGTTATACTAGCTTTGGTAATCTAGTTTTAGTGATTTGTCTTATATCTAGTAGTGTTCTAATTTCTATTTTATTTTATGTTACTGTTATATGTTTTACTAATATTGTTTCATATTTAGTTTATCAGTTGAACATTACTTCATGCTTTACAAACGTTGTGTATAATGTTCGATAGCTTAATAGGTATATTCTATTCTCATAATCCAAATAAAAAAATAAATAAACTATTATCAATTTCTTTTAAAAAAATCACGTGTTAGTGTGTTCTTAAATGCTAATCTCCGAAACCGAATAAAAAATGTATATCGAAAGTGTTTTCTATGGGTCATATTCGTATGGCAATCTGTCACACTGTGAAAGACATATACTTCAAGGTACTTTTAAGAGTATAGAATGGCACCGGTCGCATTTTTACTTATTTTCTATCGTACTGAATAATAATCACAATCTGCTGAAATGATCGATTTCAAATGAAACGTCTACATTATCTACGATGGATGTGACTTGCGCATGTATTCTATTTATGTCAAATGCATAAAATATCTAACAGATAAACGGCGGTCTACATAAAATGAGGTCTGTATAAATTGTGGTCTACATAGAAGGCAGTCTGTGGCAGTACAAGGTCTGCCCGGACCCACTAGTATTACTATAAATTTAACATTTTAAGAAGATACCTACCTATACAAAATATAAATATATTAGGAGTTGTAGATTTTTTAACTAGCCCTCCTCACTAGGAGATTTAACTAGGTTTTCTTACTTAGGTAGGAGACTTCTATAGTTCAACTTCAAGGTTTGGGTAGGATTTTTTTAGTGTTGTGTTCCCACAAACAGTTCTCCAACTCTTTGTGGAAGAAGATTTTAGAGAATAAGTTCTCTATATTAAATCAGGGATTTATTCAATACTTCGCGTATTACAAGAGTGACTTCGATGGTTGACCTAACTAGGAGCTCGCTAAATGAGATCTGCAAACACCATGTTTGTCTGGAAGAAGCCTAACTGGCCCTAGCGACTACTGACTACTAGCTACCCTCTAGGAGTGCATCTATGAAGCTCTTAGCTAACTCACTTCTCAACATTTACTAACTTCTATGACAATGTTTTTATAAATACTAATCAGTTCTTTTTCTGATAATTCGTTGCCAAGATGTGGTTGACTTAATGTAGTTAGTAATTGATTTAATTTGTTTGATATTGCGTGGGAGTTTGTTATACATATACCTTATTAGTTATATATTACTGATTCAGAGCTTCTTCGTCCAAAGGTAGTTTTACACTTGGGTATATTTAGCTTGTCTCGTTGCGTTGTTTTGGTTTTATGATTATGTGGAGTGTTTGCCAATCGTCTACATTTGTGTCAATTTTATCTTTTCTTGTGGGTACTTTATTTCCACTCTGGTGTTCAGCCTCAAGTCTGGGTAGCTGGTCAGTGAGAAGGCCCATTCCTTCACCTCTTTTCTGTGCCTTGACTAATGTATTGTTGTGTCGCCAGGTCCCCTGTTCGCTGTTTGCGTGGTGGCCGTCACGGGCAACATAATGCGTGTGCTCAGCCCCAAGTTTGGGCAGCTGGTCAGCGAGGAGGCGCAGAGGCATGGCTATTTGAGACACATCCACTCCAGGATCATAGCACACGCCGAGGAGATCGCCTTCTACGGGGGGCACAAGGTACAGTACAATACAGTAAATTAGTTAGACAACTCTATCGTCCAATGTCAGAGCGTATAAGCGATGAGAATATTGTGCTCGATACGGCTCCCAGCGTTTGAATGATTGTACGACTCTTGTTACCGGTACGCCACCTCGTAACACGAGATAAATAAGATAATAGGTAGTTAGTAGGTGTGGATACATACATCCAAGTCCAGATGTCGAACTGTCAGACGCCATTCACTTGTCTGAGTAAGTAATAACAATTAATTCTCGGATAATTTTAATGGCGCTATTTTTCTAAAATATCTCCTCATAAAAATGGTGACTGTTCAATTGAGCCGTGGTACTGTTTACCGAAAGTCGTACAAATCTGGCTCATGAAAAAGAGCTAGCTCAATTGTGCGGCTTGCTCAGGAACTACTTATTGCTAATTTCTATACCTTTTTTGAAAGAATTGTGTTTTTATACGGACAAAACTATTTATCCATATCCATCCTCATTCAATGTCACCAATTTGTTAGTTAGGTTAGTTAGTTAAAAATAATAGTTACCCAAGAACAGAGTCCTGTGGTACACATCTTATCTTATATCAGAGTACAGTACAATAATTAGACAATTCTATCATCCAATGTTACCAACTTTGTTAGGTTATGTCAGTTATTTACAAATAATGGTGACCAGGGGATATAAAGTCATGAAAAGTGATGAAACAAAAACTAGGTTAAATATGTTACATAGGTAACTATTAAACCTAGTTTTTGTTTCATCACTTTTAGTGACTCTATATCACTTTTAAAGGTGTGTTTAATTGTCATTTTGATGAAATATCATGTAATGTATGCAATTTTAGGTAGGTACATTCCAATGTTTAAAAGGAAACGGTAGAGCTGAGATGTCCATCTCATGATTGTGGGATAAATTTCCTGTCAAGTAGGTTGGGTGATCATAAATAATAAGAATGAATTCTTAATGGAAAATATATTGAAACATCAAAAGTTACAACAAAAGAGTACAGATGATAAACATGTAACCATAGAAATAAATATAGGCACATACCCGATGGACTCCTGAATCAAACTAAACTAACTTAACGTGAAACGAAAGAATGACAACGGATGGCGAACGAAAACTTGCTCTCGGCAGCGGGGAACGGACCCGGGACGAAGGCCAGGACATCCTTCTCTTAGTGGAAGCAGGAGGACGCATCTCCTTCAATGGACGCCTGCAGGGGCATCAGGCCTGCAGCACGTGGTAGTCGACCAGACTCTTCAACGGAGCCAAGACAGCAATCCGTTTTCTTAGTGGCAGCGGGAGGACAGCAACTCCCTCAATAGACGCCTGCAGGGGCATCAGGCCTGCAGCACGTGGTAGTCGACCAGACTCTTCAACGGAGCCAGGACAGCAATCCGTTCTCTTGCGACACGGGGACACTCCGCCAAGAACAACCAGCCACAGCTAGGACCAAACCAATCTCGGTTTCAAGTCCGTAACACGAGCACTCCGACATGACCATCGGCCAACACTCAATAAAAGCGGGATTCCATATTCCCCACTAAAATAATAACAAACACGAACTGTACGTGAATGGATAAACACCCCGCGCCTTTTTTTAAAGAAATAATAACTCCTATTCACATGATTAACTCAGATTCAAGCCCCTTTAAAAGAGAGTGACTGGATCCACCGATCAGCAGGCCTAGCTGACCGGGGAGGAAGTGACCATAAACAAAACTGTACTTCCTTCCTTCAAAATATTGCCAAAGTTCGAAAAAAATACCCATAGACAAAATAAACCCAATTAAGCAAGAACTTCTCTTGTCACAAATATTTATGTGACAATTCCCCCCTTCCCACAAAATGTTTGCCCTCAAACATGAACAACTAAGACCACTAATAAACTAAACTATGAGTCCATCAGGTGTCTAGAAAAATGAAAACATAAACAATAATTAGTAGTTATAATAACAACTTAGAATTAAGTTTCTTAAAAACTAAATTTCTTAAAAATAAATTTCTTAATAATAAAGAAAAAAAACAAGATCACTTTTCCTTGCACAGGAAATCAAGGCCAATTTGGCTTCACTTTAGGGTGGTTAAACAGCCCTCACTTGCACTGAATTTACGCTATAATTAAATAGCAAAATGAGAAACCTATCTAACTAAGTCCATCCGGTTTAACAGTCTTATGACAAAAATCTTATGACAACATTCTTATGACAAAACTTAAAATTAAACAATACTTAAAATTAAACAATCATAGATAATGAAAATATCTTTATAGATATACATTTTTTTACAATTCAGAACAATGCAGTTCAAAGTAGGCAAAATTAGTACACAAGAAAATACTTTTCTGTGTTATAAGTAATATAGAATCAGTTTACAAACTGTCTATCAGACGTGACCAGAGTATGGGTTTGTATTGGATTATTTATCCATCATTTTTTATCGTTCGTTATTGAACCAGGATTTACAATTCCGAAGAAATACCAATAAGTAACAGAGTCGTCAAACAAGAATAATATTCAAATTATCCATTTTGCGAAAGTCAAATCAGGTCAGGTTTATAAAACTATAAATACCTGCCAATCAAGGTGGACAGAATAGGATTTACATAACACAATACCCATCTATTTATCAATCAGTTCATGACCAAAGTCAATTGGTACTAAAAAGCAAAACAGAAACTAGTAAGTTAAGCTCATACCTTAGGATATACAAAAATCCATATAACAACCTGCAGCAAACACTCAACAGAGTGACATTGTTTGTAAAAGAAAAGAGACCAAGGCAATAACCAAGCTGGCATTCCTTAAAAGAACACTCCAAGTGTAGACAAAACGTCAGCATTTCTTGTACAAACAAAACAAAATTGTGTGATCAACTATGGCTTTCAGTGAGTTGACACTATTCGAGGGGTGATCAATCCAAAATTTAATGAATGACACTAGTAATACTTAATTTATAGTCTAATACTGGTATTAACAGTAAGACTCTAATGTTTATCACATTTAGACTTAAAAACTAAACAGAAACACACTTTCCTGTATTAGAGGCAAAGTGATAATTCCAAAAGAATTAATTACTAGTTAAGCACGCCAAAGCAGTACTTACTTTGTTAGAGACAAAACAACTTTCTTATGAACTAAGACTTATTTAAAGAACTTTTAGGAAAGCTATACCATACTTAAAGTTTATGAAATACAAACTATCAATAATAGAACTAACAGAACTTTTGTGCATCAGAAAGTAGCTCAAGTCTCTGAAACACAAAATTCCAAGATATACATTCTCAAGTTCCCTGGAGGTTCAATGGGCCGATAAAAGGGCCTCCAGTGGACTAAAGAAAGAAGGGCTTAAACTTAAAAATAAAAACATTACAACATAATCCGTTATACAGACGGAACCAAGAAATAAATCAATGTGTGTGCATGTATATAACTAAGTGTATGATAACCAATATAATCAAATATTTGAAACTACCAAAATCCCGAAACTAGTGTATGTTATTAATAACAAGAAAAAACATAGTAACGAAGAAAGAAAGACTTAACTAACAAAATTTGGGCGCCAGTGACCACAAGGATCACGTTCCAGTTTACCGAGGGTAAATAAACGGTTTATCGTCAATAAACTAGATTATAGTGTCCGTACTGAGCACAAGAAATGAAGGTACCAAACTCCAAATCATGAGAACAGAACAGTCACAAAAGAATTATAAATATATATTGCAATAATGTGAAGGCTTTGGTAGGCCTACACACTAAAACATTGGCTTCCTTAAAGAGAAAAAACAAAACTAATCTACCTGAAAAAAAAAACCAAATTCTTAATTTTAATATTAACAAGTGGTCTAACATCTTGTCCACAATGAGATAGCGACACACATGCGTCCATGTTGTTTGTTGTAAACTTATATTTATTACTAGTAACTGCTGACGACCTATTGTCATCCTTGTGCACAGAACGCAAAAGATCGTTGGCTAGTTTTTGAATTATACTTAATAATAACTAAAACGTCCTGTTGACATTTACTTTATTGTACTTTAATCAAAATAAACAATTATCCAAATTGTTATTATAATTGATAAAGAAAACAATTAACCAAATTCTTTTGAAAATTGATAAAGATGATGATGATGCTCTTTATTAAGGAATAACACGTCGTTATTTTCGATTAAATATACGGCAAAAAAGAAACAACGAAGTCTTGTGGAGACATTGACAGTTATCCATGTTTGTAAACAATGTAGTATTTACTAGTGCCTAATGTCAGATGACACCACAACAACAACATATTCAATAATGACAGAAGTGCGCTGTCATTGAAAAATAACCATGAAAAGTCTCGTTACCATTTTTGTATATGAAATGGTAATATCATATAAAAGATTCTTTGAAAAAGGTATTTCATTATATAATAACAATATTGAACATTATTTGCATGTTTATGTTTCATCATGATAGATGAAAAATGTCAATGTACACATTTTGACAGATAGTATTTTTAAAATGTAAACAAGGTATATGTTTTGACAGTATTTGCGATAATAATAAGGTAGGTAATTTATTTTTCACAAATTCGTAATTTAAATGTGTACTGGATTCATAAAAACTTGAATATTACTGTGCAAATATATTTAAAAAGTATGTATCGTACGTATGTTTGTACCTTGTATGCATTGCAATTACAAATAAACTGAATTTTAATATCACAGTTGTTTGTATTGATATGAAAAATATACCTCCGTATTGAATATAAAAACACAAAGATTTTAACAAATGCATGTTAATTTTTTAATTTGATTCGGTATTATTATTTACCATTCATAAAAATACAATAGCTTTTGATTGCTGTAATCATTTGAAAGTGTAAAAAAATACAACACTCGTTTTGACGTTTAACCTTTGTTTATTTTGACAACTAATCTTGTTCATAGATCAACAAAAAAAAAAATCAGAGACAATCGATATTATATTTTAAGAAAAAATAATAATTAATTTACTCAACTTTCGAAAACTTCAAACTTCAACAGTAATAAGTTGTCTATACTCAAACAATGAAAAGTTCTTTGCAATACAATGACATTCGGAAATGCAAACAACATAATTATTATAGGTTATGTATGAGAATACATGAACATAACATTGAATAACATTAATATTAAAGGTTATAATGGTTATGGCTCATGAAAAAGAGCTAGCTCAATTGTGCGGCTTGCTCAGGAACTACTTATTGCTAATTTCTATACCTTTTTTGAAAGAATTGTGTTTTTATACGGACAAAACTATTTATCCATATCCATCCTCATTCAATGTCACCAATTTGTTAGTTAGGTTAGTTAGTTAAAAATAATAGTTACCCAAGAACAGAGTCCTGTGGTACACATCTTATCTTATATCAGAGTACAGTACAATAATTAGACAATTCTATCATCCAATGTTACCAACTTTGTTAGGTTATGTCAGTTATTTACAAATAATGGTGACCAGGGGATATAAAGTCATGAAAAGTGATGAAACAAAAACTAGGTTAAATATGTTACATAGGTAACTATTAAACCTAGTTTTTGTTTCATCACTTTTAGTGACTCTATATCACTTTTAAAGGTGTGTTTAATTGTCATTTTGATGAAATATCATGTAATGTATGCAATTTTAGGTAGGTACATTCCAATGTTTAAAAGGAAACGGTAGAGCTGAGATGTCCATCTCATGATTGTGGGATAAATTTCCTGTCAAGTAGGTTGGGTGATCATAAATAATAAGAATGAATTCTTAATGGAAAATATATTGAAACATCAAAAGTTACAACAAAAGAGTACAGATGATAAACATGTAACCATAGAAATAAATATAGGCACATACCCGATGGACTCCTGAATCAAACTAAACTAACTTAACGTGAAACGAAAGAATGACAACGGATGGCGAACGAAAACTTGCTCTCGGCAGCGGGGAACGGACCCGGGACGAAGGCCAGGACATCCTTCTCTTAGTGGAAGCAGGAGGACGCATCTCCTTCAATGGACGCCTGCAGGGGCATCAGGCCTGCAGCACGTGGTAGTCGACCAGACTCTTCAACGGAGCCAAGACAGCAATCCGTTTTCTTAGTGGCAGCGGGAGGACAGCAACTCCCTCAATAGACGCCTGCAGGGGCATCAGGCCTGCAGCACGTGGTAGTCGACCAGACTCTTCAACGGAGCCAGGACAGCAATCCGTTCTCTTGCGACACGGGGACACTCCGCCAAGAACAACCAGCCACAGCTAGGACCAAACCAATCTCGGTTTCAAGTCCGTAACACGAGCACTCCGACATGACCATCGGCCAACACTCAATAAAAGCGGGATTCCATATTCCCCACTAAAATAATAACAAACACGAACTGTACGTGAATGGATAAACACCCCGCGCCTTTTTTTAAAGAAATAATAACTCCTATTCACATGATTAACTCAGATTCAAGCCCCTTTAAAAGAGAGTGACTGGATCCACCGATCAGCAGGCCTAGCTGACCGGGGAGGAAGTGACCATAAACAAAACTGTACTTCCTTCCTTCAAAATATTGCCAAAGTTCGAAAAAAATACCCATAGACAAAATAAACCCAATTAAGCAAGAACTTCTCTTGTCACAAATATTTATGTGACAATTCCCCCCTTCCCACAAAATGTTTGCCCTCAAACATGAACAACTAAGACCACTAATAAACTAAACTATGAGTCCATCAGGTGTCTAGAAAAATGAAAACATAAACAATAATTAGTAGTTATAATAACAACTTAGAATTAAGTTTCTTAAAAACTAAATTTCTTAAAAATAAATTTCTTAATAATAAAGAAAAAAAACAAGATCACTTTTCCTTGCACAGGAAATCAAGGCCAATTTGGCTTCACTTTAGGGTGGTTAAACAGCCCTCACTTGCACTGAATTTACGCTATAATTAAATAGCAAAATGAGAAACCTATCTAACTAAGTCCATCCGGTTTAACAGTCTTATGACAAAAATCTTATGACAACATTCTTATGACAAAACTTAAAATTAAACAATACTTAAAATTAAACAATCATAGATAATGAAAATATCTTTATAGATATACATTTTTTTACAATTCAGAACAATGCAGTTCAAAGTAGGCAAAATTAGTACACAAGAAAATACTTTTCTGTGTTATAAGTAATATAGAATCAGTTTACAAACTGTCTATCAGACGTGACCAGAGTATGGGTTTGTATTGGATTATTTATCCATCATTTTTTATCGTTCGTTATTGAACCAGGATTTACAATTCCGAAGAAATACCAATAAGTAACAGAGTCGTCAAACAAGAATAATATTCAAATTATCCATTTTGCGAAAGTCAAATCAGGTCAGGTTTATAAAACTATAAATACCTGCCAATCAAGGTGGACAGAATAGGATTTACATAACACAATACCCATCTATTTATCAATCAGTTCATGACCAAAGTCAATTGGTACTAAAAAGCAAAACAGAAACTAGTAAGTTAAGCTCATACCTTAGGATATACAAAAATCCATATAACAACCTGCAGCAAACACTCAACAGAGTGACATTGTTTGTAAAAGAAAAGAGACCAAGGCAATAACCAAGCTGGCATTCCTTAAAAGAACACTCCAAGTGTAGACAAAACGTCAGCATTTCTTGTACAAACAAAACAAAATTGTGTGATCAACTATGGCTTTCAGTGAGTTGACACTATTCGAGGGGTGATCAATCCAAAATTTAATGAATGACACTAGTAATACTTAATTTATAGTCTAATACTGGTATTAACAGTAAGACTCTAATGTTTATCACATTTAGACTTAAAAACTAAACAGAAACACACTTTCCTGTATTAGAGGCAAAGTGATAATTCCAAAAGAATTAATTACTAGTTAAGCACGCCAAAGCAGTACTTACTTTGTTAGAGACAAAACAACTTTCTTATGAACTAAGACTTATTTAAAGAACTTTTAGGAAAGCTATACCATACTTAAAGTTTATGAAATACAAACTATCAATAATAGAACTAACAGAACTTTTGTGCATCAGAAAGTAGCTCAAGTCTCTGAAACACAAAATTCCAAGATATACATTCTCAAGTTCCCTGGAGGTTCAATGGGCCGATAAAAGGGCCTCCAGTGGACTAAAGAAAGAAGGGCTTAAACTTAAAAATAAAAACATTACAACATAATCCGTTATACAGACGGAACCAAGAAATAAATCAATGTGTGTGCATGTATATAACTAAGTGTATGATAACCAATATAATCAAATATTTGAAACTACCAAAATCCCGAAACTAGTGTATGTTATTAATAACAAGAAAAAACATAGTAACGAAGAAAGAAAGACTTAACTAACAAAATTTGGGCGCCAGTGACCACAAGGATCACGTTCCAGTTTACCGAGGGTAAATAAACGGTTTATCGTCAATAAACTAGATTATAGTGTCCGTACTGAGCACAAGAAATGAAGGTACCAAACTCCAAATCATGAGAACAGAACAGTCACAAAAGAATTATAAATATATATTGCAATAATGTGAAGGCTTTGGTAGGCCTACACACTAAAACATTGGCTTCCTTAAAGAGAAAAAACAAAACTAATCTACCTGAAAAAAAAAACCAAATTCTTAATTTTAATATTAACAAGTGGTCTAACATCTTGTCCACAATGAGATAGCGACACACATGCGTCCATGTTGTTTGTTGTAAACTTATATTTATTACTAGTAACTGCTGACGACCTATTGTCATCCTTGTGCACAGAACGCAAAAGATCGTTGGCTAGTTTTTGAATTATACTTAATAATAACTAAAACGTCCTGTTGACATTTACTTTATTGTACTTTAATCAAAATAAACAATTATCCAAATTGTTATTATAATTGATAAAGAAAACAATTAACCAAATTCTTTTGAAAATTGATAAAGATGATGATGATGCTCTTTATTAAGGAATAACACGTCGTTATTTTCGATTAAATATACGGCAAAAAAGAAACAACGAAGTCTTGTGGAGACATTGACAGTTATCCATGTTTGTAAACAATGTAGTATTTACTAGTGCCTAATGTCAGATGACACCACAACAACAACATATTCAATAATGACAGAAGTGCGCTGTCATTGAAAAATAACCATGAAAAGTCTCGTTACCATTTTTGTATATGAAATGGTAATATCATATAAAAGATTCTTTGAAAAAGGTATTTCATTATATAATAACAATATTGAACATTATTTGCATGTTTATGTTTCATCATGATAGATGAAAAATGTCAATGTACACATTTTGACAGATAGTATTTTTAAAATGTAAACAAGGTATATGTTTTGACAGTATTTGCGATAATAATAAGGTAGGTAATTTATTTTTCACAAATTCGTAATTTAAATGTGTACTGGATTCATAAAAACTTGAATATTACTGTGCAAATATATTTAAAAAGTATGTATCGTACGTATGTTTGTACCTTGTATGCATTGCAATTACAAATAAACTGAATTTTAATATCACAGTTGTTTGTATTGATATGAAAAATATACCTCCGTATTGAATATAAAAACACAAAGATTTTAACAAATGCATGTTAATTTTTTAATTTGATTCGGTATTATTATTTACCATTCATAAAAATACAATAGCTTTTGATTGCTGTAATCATTTGAAAGTGTAAAAAAATACAACACTCGTTTTGACGTTTAACCTTTGTTTATTTTGACAACTAATCTTGTTCATAGATCAACAAAAAAAAAAATCAGAGACAATCGATATTATATTTTAAGAAAAAATAATAATTAATTTACTCAACTTTCGAAAACTTCAAACTTCAACAGTAATAAGTTGTCTATACTCAAACAATGAAAAGTTCTTTGCAATACAATGACATTCGGAAATGCAAACAACATAATTATTATAGGTTATGTATGAGAATACATGAACATAACATTGAATAACATTAATATTAAAGGTTATAATGGTTATGGCTCATGAAAAAGAGCTAGCTCAATTGTGCGGCTTGCTCAGGAACTACTTATTGCTAATTTCTATACCTTTTTTGAAAGAATTGTGTTTTTATACGGACAAAACTATTTATCCATATCCATCCTCATTCAATGTCACCAATTTGTTAGTTAGGTTAGTTAGTTAAAAATAATAGTTACCCAAGAACAGAGTCCTGTGGTACACATCTTATCTTATATCAGAGTACAGTACAATAATTAGACAATTCTATCATCCAATGTTACCAACTTTGTTAGGTTATGTCAGTTATTTACAAATAATGGTGACCAGGGGATATAAAGTCATGAAAAGTGATGAAACAAAAACTAGGTTAAATATGTTACATAGGTAACTATTAAACCTAGTTTTTGTTTCATCACTTTTAGTGACTCTATATCACTTTTAAAGGTGTGTTTAATTGTCATTTTGATGAAATATCATGTAATGTATGCAATTTTAGGTAGGTACATTCCAATGTTTAAAAGGAAACGGTAGAGCTGAGATGTCCATCTCATGATTGTGGGATAAATTTCCTGTCAAGTAGGTTGGGTGATCATAAATAATAAGAATGAATTCTTAATGGAAAATATATTGAAACATCAAAAGTTACAACAAAAGAGTACAGATGATAAACATGTAACCATAGAAATAAATATAGGCACATACCCGATGGACTCCTGAATCAAACTAAACTAACTTAACGTGAAACGAAAGAATGACAACGGATGGCGAACGAAAACTTGCTCTCGGCAGCGGGGAACGGACCCGGGACGAAGGCCAGGACATCCTTCTCTTAGTGGAAGCAGGAGGACGCATCTCCTTCAATGGACGCCTGCAGGGGCATCAGGCCTGCAGCACGTGGTAGTCGACCAGACTCTTCAACGGAGCCAAGACAGCAATCCGTTTTCTTAGTGGCAGCGGGAGGACAGCAACTCCCTCAATAGACGCCTGCAGGGGCATCAGGCCTGCAGCACGTGGTAGTCGACCAGACTCTTCAACGGAGCCAGGACAGCAATCCGTTCTCTTGCGACACGGGGACACTCCGCCAAGAACAACCAGCCACAGCTAGGACCAAACCAATCTCGGTTTCAAGTCCGTAACACGAGCACTCCGACATGACCATCGGCCAACACTCAATAAAAGCGGGATTCCATATTCCCCACTAAAATAATAACAAACACGAACTGTACGTGAATGGATAAACACCCCGCGCCTTTTTTTAAAGAAATAATAACTCCTATTCACATGATTAACTCAGATTCAAGCCCCTTTAAAAGAGAGTGACTGGATCCACCGATCAGCAGGCCTAGCTGACCGGGGAGGAAGTGACCATAAACAAAACTGTACTTCCTTCCTTCAAAATATTGCCAAAGTTCGAAAAAAATACCCATAGACAAAATAAACCCAATTAAGCAAGAACTTCTCTTGTCACAAATATTTATGTGACAATTCCCCCCTTCCCACAAAATGTTTGCCCTCAAACATGAACAACTAAGACCACTAATAAACTAAACTATGAGTCCATCAGGTGTCTAGAAAAATGAAAACATAAACAATAATTAGTAGTTATAATAACAACTTAGAATTAAGTTTCTTAAAAACTAAATTTCTTAAAAATAAATTTCTTAATAATAAAGAAAAAAAACAAGATCACTTTTCCTTGCACAGGAAATCAAGGCCAATTTGGCTTCACTTTAGGGTGGTTAAACAGCCCTCACTTGCACTGAATTTACGCTATAATTAAATAGCAAAATGAGAAACCTATCTAACTAAGTCCATCCGGTTTAACAGTCTTATGACAAAAATCTTATGACAACATTCTTATGACAAAACTTAAAATTAAACAATACTTAAAATTAAACAATCATAGATAATGAAAATATCTTTATAGATATACATTTTTTTACAATTCAGAACAATGCAGTTCAAAGTAGGCAAAATTAGTACACAAGAAAATACTTTTCTGTGTTATAAGTAATATAGAATCAGTTTACAAACTGTCTATCAGACGTGACCAGAGTATGGGTTTGTATTGGATTATTTATCCATCATTTTTTATCGTTCGTTATTGAACCAGGATTTACAATTCCGAAGAAATACCAATAAGTAACAGAGTCGTCAAACAAGAATAATATTCAAATTATCCATTTTGCGAAAGTCAAATCAGGTCAGGTTTATAAAACTATAAATACCTGCCAATCAAGGTGGACAGAATAGGATTTACATAACACAATACCCATCTATTTATCAATCAGTTCATGACCAAAGTCAATTGGTACTAAAAAGCAAAACAGAAACTAGTAAGTTAAGCTCATACCTTAGGATATACAAAAATCCATATAACAACCTGCAGCAAACACTCAACAGAGTGACATTGTTTGTAAAAGAAAAGAGACCAAGGCAATAACCAAGCTGGCATTCCTTAAAAGAACACTCCAAGTGTAGACAAAACGTCAGCATTTCTTGTACAAACAAAACAAAATTGTGTGATCAACTATGGCTTTCAGTGAGTTGACACTATTCGAGGGGTGATCAATCCAAAATTTAATGAATGACACTAGTAATACTTAATTTATAGTCTAATACTGGTATTAACAGTAAGACTCTAATGTTTATCACATTTAGACTTAAAAACTAAACAGAAACACACTTTCCTGTATTAGAGGCAAAGTGATAATTCCAAAAGAATTAATTACTAGTTAAGCACGCCAAAGCAGTACTTACTTTGTTAGAGACAAAACAACTTTCTTATGAACTAAGACTTATTTAAAGAACTTTTAGGAAAGCTATACCATACTTAAAGTTTATGAAATACAAACTATCAATAATAGAACTAACAGAACTTTTGTGCATCAGAAAGTAGCTCAAGTCTCTGAAACACAAAATTCCAAGATATACATTCTCAAGTTCCCTGGAGGTTCAATGGGCCGATAAAAGGGCCTCCAGTGGACTAAAGAAAGAAGGGCTTAAACTTAAAAATAAAAACATTACAACATAATCCGTTATACAGACGGAACCAAGAAATAAATCAATGTGTGTGCATGTATATAACTAAGTGTATGATAACCAATATAATCAAATATTTGAAACTACCAAAATCCCGAAACTAGTGTATGTTATTAATAACAAGAAAAAACATAGTAACGAAGAAAGAAAGACTTAACTAACAAAATTTGGGCGCCAGTGACCACAAGGATCACGTTCCAGTTTACCGAGGGTAAATAAACGGTTTATCGTCAATAAACTAGATTATAGTGTCCGTACTGAGCACAAGAAATGAAGGTACCAAACTCCAAATCATGAGAACAGAACAGTCACAAAAGAATTATAAATATATATTGCAATAATGTGAAGGCTTTGGTAGGCCTACACACTAAAACATTGGCTTCCTTAAAGAGAAAAAACAAAACTAATCTACCTGAAAAAAAAAACCAAATTCTTAATTTTAATATTAACAAGTGGTCTAACATCTTGTCCACAATGAGATAGCGACACACATGCGTCCATGTTGTTTGTTGTAAACTTATATTTATTACTAGTAACTGCTGACGACCTATTGTCATCCTTGTGCACAGAACGCAAAAGATCGTTGGCTAGTTTTTGAATTATACTTAATAATAACTAAAACGTCCTGTTGACATTTACTTTATTGTACTTTAATCAAAATAAACAATTATCCAAATTGTTATTATAATTGATAAAGAAAACAATTAACCAAATTCTTTTGAAAATTGATAAAGATGATGATGATGCTCTTTATTAAGGAATAACACGTCGTTATTTTCGATTAAATATACGGCAAAAAAGAAACAACGAAGTCTTGTGGAGACATTGACAGTTATCCATGTTTGTAAACAATGTAGTATTTACTAGTGCCTAATGTCAGATGACACCACAACAACAACATATTCAATAATGACAGAAGTGCGCTGTCATTGAAAAATAACCATGAAAAGTCTCGTTACCATTTTTGTATATGAAATGGTAATATCATATAAAAGATTCTTTGAAAAAGGTATTTCATTATATAATAACAATATTGAACATTATTTGCATGTTTATGTTTCATCATGATAGATGAAAAATGTCAATGTACACATTTTGACAGATAGTATTTTTAAAATGTAAACAAGGTATATGTTTTGACAGTATTTGCGATAATAATAAGGTAGGTAATTTATTTTTCACAAATTCGTAATTTAAATGTGTACTGGATTCATAAAAACTTGAATATTACTGTGCAAATATATTTAAAAAGTATGTATCGTACGTATGTTTGTACCTTGTATGCATTGCAATTACAAATAAACTGAATTTTAATATCACAGTTGTTTGTATTGATATGAAAAATATACCTCCGTATTGAATATAAAAACACAAAGATTTTAACAAATGCATGTTAATTTTTTAATTTGATTCGGTATTATTATTTACCATTCATAAAAATACAATAGCTTTTGATTGCTGTAATCATTTGAAAGTGTAAAAAAATACAACACTCGTTTTGACGTTTAACCTTTGTTTATTTTGACAACTAATCTTGTTCATAGATCAACAAAAAAAAAAATCAGAGACAATCGATATTATATTTTAAGAAAAAATAATAATTAATTTACTCAACTTTCGAAAACTTCAAACTTCAACAGTAATAAGTTGTCTATACTCAAACAATGAAAAGTTCTTTGCAATACAATGACATTCGGAAATGCAAACAACATAATTATTATAGGTTATGTATGAGAATACATGAACATAACATTGAATAACATTAATATTAAAGGTTATAATGGTTATGGCTCATGAAAAAGAGCTAGCTCAATTGTGCGGCTTGCTCAGGAACTACTTATTGCTAATTTCTATACCTTTTTTGAAAGAATTGTGTTTTTATACGGACAAAACTATTTATCCATATCCATCCTCATTCAATGTCACCAATTTGTTAGTTAGGTTAGTTAGTTAAAAATAATAGTTACCCAAGAACAGAGTCCTGTGGTACACATCTTATCTTATATCAGAGTACAGTACAATAATTAGACAATTCTATCATCCAATGTTACCAACTTTGTTAGGTTATGTCAGTTATTTACAAATAATGGTGACCAGGGGATATAAAGTCATGAAAAGTGATGAAACAAAAACTAGGTTAAATATGTTACATAGGTAACTATTAAACCTAGTTTTTGTTTCATCACTTTTAGTGACTCTATATCACTTTTAAAGGTGTGTTTAATTGTCATTTTGATGAAATATCATGTAATGTATGCAATTTTAGGTAGGTACATTCCAATGTTTAAAAGGAAACGGTAGAGCTGAGATGTCCATCTCATGATTGTGGGATAAATTTCCTGTCAAGTAGGTTGGGTGATCATAAATAATAAGAATGAATTCTTAATGGAAAATATATTGAAACATCAAAAGTTACAACAAAAGAGTACAGATGATAAACATGTAACCATAGAAATAAATATAGGCACATACCCGATGGACTCCTGAATCAAACTAAACTAACTTAACGTGAAACGAAAGAATGACAACGGATGGCGAACGAAAACTTGCTCTCGGCAGCGGGGAACGGACCCGGGACGAAGGCCAGGACATCCTTCTCTTAGTGGAAGCAGGAGGACGCATCTCCTTCAATGGACGCCTGCAGGGGCATCAGGCCTGCAGCACGTGGTAGTCGACCAGACTCTTCAACGGAGCCAAGACAGCAATCCGTTTTCTTAGTGGCAGCGGGAGGACAGCAACTCCCTCAATAGACGCCTGCAGGGGCATCAGGCCTGCAGCACGTGGTAGTCGACCAGACTCTTCAACGGAGCCAGGACAGCAATCCGTTCTCTTGCGACACGGGGACACTCCGCCAAGAACAACCAGCCACAGCTAGGACCAAACCAATCTCGGTTTCAAGTCCGTAACACGAGCACTCCGACATGACCATCGGCCAACACTCAATAAAAGCGGGATTCCATATTCCCCACTAAAATAATAACAAACACGAACTGTACGTGAATGGATAAACACCCCGCGCCTTTTTTTAAAGAAATAATAACTCCTATTCACATGATTAACTCAGATTCAAGCCCCTTTAAAAGAGAGTGACTGGATCCACCGATCAGCAGGCCTAGCTGACCGGGGAGGAAGTGACCATAAACAAAACTGTACTTCCTTCCTTCAAAATATTGCCAAAGTTCGAAAAAAATACCCATAGACAAAATAAACCCAATTAAGCAAGAACTTCTCTTGTCACAAATATTTATGTGACATCATGGAACCGGAAATAATAGTGGCCCAAGAACAGAGCCATGTGGTACACCACGGGTTATCCTTCTCAGAGTACAGCCAAATAGTTAGACAACTCTATCATCCAACGTCATAAATATTTTTTCGTTACCTTTGGTAGTTGGAAATAATAGTGGTCCAAGAGAGAGCCCTATGTATATATGGTATACCACCCTGGTATATCACAAGTTGTCTTTCTCGGTTAGCTAGTTTTGATTTGTACATAACAGCAAAATTAATGGTAACCATATAAAATAGAACAGTGACAAAACTGATGAACAAAAGGTTAATAAATTAAAATGTGTTTTGTCTGTGTCAGGTTGAACTACGCCAGCTGTTCTCGGCCTACGATGGGTTGGTCTGCCAGATGAATGTGATCTTCGGGCAGAAGCTGTGGTTCGTCATGCTGGAGCAGTTCTTCATGAAGTACGTGTGGAGTGGCACCGGCATGGTCATGGTCTCGCTGCCCATCCTCATGGGCACCAGTGAAGGTACTAACATTATACTACTACCAATATCGTATCATTTTGGGAGACTGGTATGGGTACCGCTGCCCCGGTACCATTCATTGGATAACCAACACCTCTGCCGTGGGTCACCCCAAGTGGCAAGCTTCGGCCGGTGATTTCGAAGGGATGCCTGTAGATGCAGGCGTTTGGCGTGTCTAATTATTAAATCTCTTTTTTTCCATTTTACTTCCGTTTGTTATAAAAAGTGATAACAACATAATCTAGTCAAGTCTGAAACCATTTATTACAAGAAAAAAAACAAAACGGTTTTTGCAAACTTGTTTTTTTGTTAAACTGGGAAATATTTATTTATCACTTAGGAGTTATTACATGAGACACTTAAATAATATTGTCACGTGTCTGAACACATTTATCTTTACAGTTTTTTCCCCTAAATTACGCTTTCCGCAAATCGTTTCCATAAAACATTACTCTACATGGTGTGAGTACCGTGTTTTTATCAACATTATTTATTGTGATACTTATAACCAATGACATTACAATTCTTCTAGATCTGTTATTGTCTAACAAAATTAACAGAAAATGTGGCAAGTAACGAACCTTCTTATGTTTCCAGTAAATTCTTTGACTTTTGATATAGTGGCATACAGAGCTTTAGGCCAAAAAGGCCCCTTTCTCTTTCATCATGAGTTTAAATTGGTTGTTGGATAATAATTTTTAGTTTTTTGTGAAAAATTTTTTGCAATGTAACATGGCTGCAATTAGGGGGATAATTTACGTAGGGTTTGTTTTAGTTTTTTAAATTGAGTTTTGGCATTTGCGTCGTACTGGGCGAGACAATTGATGGACGGGTTTGAATGGATTGGAATGCCCGAATAAAAAGATTTATTTATTTATTTCTATACATACATTACAGTGTCTACCAAATATTTACATTTGTATATAATACATAAATTTAGGACTGTTGTTAATATGGTGTTTTATGCTGGGTGTGAGGTAGGTTTGAGTAGGTGACACTGTGGTGGGTAATGTTATAATATGTTTCGTGAACACCTCACTGGGAGAACCTGTGCTGAGGTGTTTACCTGGTTATGATTAAATGGTACATGTATTTATGTGTATTGGTTAAATTTTCTTATATAAGTGTAAGTTGGGATTAAATTTTTTTTTAAAAATGGTTATTGTACATTGTTATTTAAAGAAAAAGGAAAAAAAAACATTTATTTATATGCACATATATACATACACCCATGTATACACATACATACATAAATACACATATATGCATGCATACCGATTCCACGAGACTTATGATGTGGTCTGTAAGGAGAGGGAAAGTAAATTCTTAATTTAAACGCCGTTCATGTATGACAAAGAGAGACATTCAAAGAATATGTGTGTATGAATGAAAAAGAATATATAGGATCAGGCGGCGTTTTTTCATATAAAAGTTGCATCGAATACTATATATTAATCTACATTACACTAAGATGTAAACAGAAAGCTGTATGAGACGACCTACTGCCAGTAGGTTATCCTTATGTTTATGTGTAGCTCTATCTTTGGGAAACATTTGAATTAATTGTATTATTTATAATAATACTAGCTGACGCGTCCCCGGTGTTGCTTGACTTTTTTCTACTTTCTATAAATATAATATCCATGTATTAAATTAATAACTATACTTAAACCTTCTGAAAGAAATTCTCCAAATGATAGTGAAAACCCTAGCAAAATCTGTTGAGTAGTATAGAAAAACTAAGCGCACGAACAGACAGACGCGGATAGCGACTTTATTTTATACTATTTAGAGAAGTAATTTGCATGTGTTTACAAATGAAATTGAATTCCTTTAGTTTTACTAGTGTTTGCCACGTAATGATAGTTTAGTACTAAAATCACTAAATCGAAAGTACGACAATTACTGCATCTTGTGCTTGCCACTTTTAAGAACTCTACAACATGTCTGTAGTTTGTAATTTTTAATGTCATTGCCTATAACAATTACAGGTTTATTATTATTTTTGTCCCATCCTATGACATAGGTTGACAAGAAAAGCATCCAAAGTGCAAAATTAACAAAATTCAAGTTTTATTTTGTTATTATGTTATTATGTACATATCTGTTTTATTACTATCTTTGAGTTAAAGTTCAATTCTTATTATAATATTTCTTTTGTTATCGTCTAATGATTATTTTTTATCTCAATATATTTTTACTAAAATCATCTCGATTCATTTAAACATTTTTTTTCTTTTTTTGATTTATCTTTGCAACAATTTAACTACTAACTGATAATGCATGTTAGCATTCTTCCGGCGGGAATGGTAGTTCTACCTTTTACGTCAGTCCTACTTGAATGGCTGTAAAATAGCGATGAGTCGTTTACGAGCGAGCCGCACAATTGAGCTAGCTCTTACTGATGAGTCATATTCGTACGACTCCTGGTAAACCGTACATTGCTCAATTGAACGGTTACTCTTTTCGTTAGGAGATATTTTAGAAAAATAGCGCCACTAAAGTTATCCAAGTATTAATTGTAAATACATACTCAGAGACGTGAACGGTGTCTGACAGACTATCTCTATTTTATTCAATTGTCACTATTTCATCCATCTGCCACTATTTCATCCATCTGCCACTATTTCATCCATCTATCACCATTTCATCCATCTGTCACTGTCACTGGTATGCGTGATTGCCACCGAAAGTTGATAGAATGCATTGCTATTTTATTTTATATTATAGAAACAAACAGTTCATGATTTACAGAGATGAAACAATATACAGGAATAAGATACTTCATGTTGTGTACCTATGATATGTTTCCTTGTAATGTCTGCTAAGTGGTATGTTTATTCCTTAATTACCAGGTGACGTGTGTAGTATATAGGTGTATGTGTGACGTGTGTAATGTAAGTGTGTGTCTGTATGTATGCGCATTGAATAGTTTAAATTATTGACATGATGCCACTTTTGAATTTGGGCAGTGAATCCAAAAAAAAGGTCAATGTTAGAGTTAAGACAAATATTATTTAGAGTATGAAGAGCTCGGTTAATTGGCGAATTAGATGCTGCATTTGTTTTATAATTAAGCGTGTGGAATAGCACTGTATGTCGTGTACGTCTCAAAGGTATGTTAAAGTTAATAAGGGACAGAAGTTCAGTACAGTCAATGTCATTGTTTAAAATTCTGTTTATAAATATTGAGTCAGATACTGCTCGTCTCCGCTGCAAAGTTTCAAATGTACACTCAAAGTTATTGTTGAATCTGTAGGTAATATATTTTATAAATTTGTTTTGGATATGTTCTATACTATCTATGTAAAGTTTATATTCTGGATTCCAAATTGGCGATGCATATTCATGTGTACTTCTGACTAATGCGAAATATAATATTACAATTGTACCCGGACTACTGAATATTTTACTTACACGTAGCACGAAACCAAACATTTTATACGACCCATTAACGATTGATAGCAAACTTATTAAATATATTCAATTCAATTCAATTAGTTTATTCCTTTAAAAACATTACAAAATTACATTTTATTTCGTTTTTAAGTAAATTTGTAAAATGGTATTACATAATAAGTAAACGGTGTATAAACTATACCAGCATCAATAGAGCTTGCCTTTTAAAGGCAGCTTCACTGATGCTAAATATGTCGATATCCGAATTAATTCTGTTCAACAGCACGACTGCTCTCCCCACCGGCATGACCATTGGCAAGTTGGTCCTGCAGGCCGGGAGATAAAACAGTCTATGCTGTCGGTGACGGAGATAACCATCAGGAACATAGAGACTAATACTCTCCATGATAGTCGGATTTACTAACCATCCACGAATCAGTTTGAAGAAGTGTGATACAATATGCACATCTCTTCTGACCCGTAGATGGTTCATACCGAGCATGCCCAAGAGAAAGTCAGTAGGATAGAGCCACGGGTAGTAGCCATACTCCCTCAGGTAGAGGAATCTCAGAAATTTCTTCTGCACTCTCTCCAACATAAGGGAATACTTCACCTGATGTGGGCTCCAAACCACCGACCCACTCTCAAGCCTACTCCTAACCAACGCAATGTATAGCACTTGGAGAACCCGGGTGTCTCTAAAATTCATCGCAGTGCGTAGGACGAAGCCCAGCATTTTCAGTGAAGCACTACACGTCATTTCGATATGAGTATGAAATGTCAGCCTACTATCAAACATGATGCCAAGATCTTTCATAGTGGAGACACGTTTTAAACTTCGGGCATTCATGGTATACCGGTAAAACCAAGTATGACGTGCCCTTGTGAAAGAAAGAATGAAACATTTAGAAACATTGAATTCGATCCGATTCCGTTTACTCCAGTCAACAATTCTATTAATGTCCGATTGGAGTCGAATGCAGTCTTCTAAAGTTTTAATTTCCAAGAATAGTTTTAGGTCATCAGCAAAAAGAAGTGACCTGGAATGCAGAATATTTTCTGTAATATCGTTAATAAAAATTAGAAAGAGGAGCGGTCCTAAATTAGAGCCCTGTGGAACGCCTGAGAGTACAAGGAATAATTTTGACATGAATATTCCATGAGATACAAATTGCTTTCTTCCAGTAAAATAGCTTGCAAAGAATATGAGAAACCGTAAAGAAAAACCTATAGTTGACAATTTATTCAATAATATGTCATGGTTTACGGTATCAAATGCCTTCGAGAAATCATTATATGAGCAATCTACTTGGTAGCCCTTATCTAAAGATTTGGAAACATAATCTGTGAGTACCAGTAGGTTAGTATCTGTTGATCGACCTTTTCTAAACCCATGCTGTTCCGATATTAAGAAAGGCTCTACTTGAAACAGCACATGTTTATGAATTATCGATTCGAATAACTTAGCCGGGGCGGAAAGTATTGCCACTGGCCTGAAATTTTCGACAGATGTCTTTGATCCACTTTTGAAAATGGGACAAATTTTTGAGACTTTCCAGGAATCAGGAAATACACCAGTATCTAAAGATAGGTTGAATATAAAACTTAGTGGCATTTTTAAAAATTCAACACATCCTTTTAAAAAAAATACTGGAAGAAAGTCTGGCCCAAGTGAATGTGTATGCTTCATGTTATTAATTGAAGATTTAACATCTGATTCGTCTATATGACTTATATCAATGTTTTGGGCTCCCTTCACATTCATCTTGGAAGCAGAAATGGGATTTAGTAATGGAGGCTCGTTACTGTACACTGATTGGAAATGAGTTGCAAATGCATTGGCTACATCCGCTCCTCTAACTTCCCGATCACCATGCATCATGATGTCTGTTATACCACCATCTTTGCGCAGTGATTTTACGTAGTCCCAAAATGCCTTGGGATCATGCTTGATATCACTCTCTATTGAGTCGACATACGTTCGGAATGCTATATGAACATTTCTTCTAACAACTGCTCTGAGGTTACTGAACATTTCATACTCATTTTGGTCACCAGTAGCTTTCCATTTTTTGTGGTGAGCATGTTTTATCTCAATGCTCCTGATGGTATCTCTAGTGAACCACTTCGGATATCTACGTCCACCTCTGTTGGGAGGTTTCCTAGGGAAGCAAGCGTCAAATACATTATAAATACATGAATAAAAATGGTGTAGCGCCTCATTAACGGTATCGAATTTAGAAAGTTCATGCCAATCCAATTGGCTCATCATCTGATAAAGTTTGACAAAATCACCCCTACCAAAAATCCATCCCCGCAAAGTGCCGTCTGTAGTTTTAGGTAATTTGGTAGTCTTTGGAGGCTTTTTACAAGAATACCGGAACTCTAATGCGGGGTGATATTTGTCCTCATATACGAGGGGAGAATCGCTATGTATGACATTTAATTCAATGTTACACAAAACTAGATCTAACATCCTCAACTCAGAATTGGGAATACCATTATTCTGGGTGAGCCCAAACACTTCGCATAAAAAATTGAGGTCATTTTCAACATCCTTGCCGCTACGCGCTGAATGGATGTTGAAATCTCCCAAAACAATAATATTCCTTCCTCCGAGAAGATCCACGTTTTCGTGAAACTTATCGAAGAATAGTTGATATGTTTCCAGAGTTGATACCGGTGGAAAATATATTACACATATAAAAGTAACAGACAAATCGATTGTAATTTTTATCCACAAGTCTTCGATGTCAGCTTCCAGATCAGGCATGTGTTCGGCCTTAAACTTAGTTTTGACAGCCAAAAGGCAGCCTCCGCCTTGTCTGTGGCCACTACCACTATCTCTGTCCTTTCTGTACACTTGAAAACTGTCATCGAATAACTCCTGGTTGCACACACTGGAGTTCAGCCAAGTCTCAGTGAGCCCTATTACATCGTAATTGTTTACCAAAACGTTAGAATAAAATAGAGAACATTTAGTTTTTAGTCCCCTCACGTTTTGGTAAAAGAAATGAAAACTATTGTACTGTCAACTATGTTTAATATTTGGTAGCCGTGGTGTAATTACCTTATTGACCCATTCTTTTAAAAACGAATGCTTAGGCCAATGCTTAGACTGCAGTAATTCTGCCACCGCTGACCCGGGTACACCGATTTTAAATGATGCATATTCTCCCCTCGTTTTGATTTTTGTTATCTTGAATGAGGAGATACTGACAGATTTACTTATTGTTTTGAGGTGCGATGTTAAGTCATCTACTGTAGTGTCTGGATGCAAGGGGTAAAGATGGAAGTATTTCACTTCCTCCTGGTCCTTTTGACTACCTCGTACGGTGATGGGACGCCGTTTACGATTACGATTAATCAAAGTCCAAGGTTGACTTCCTGGAGTTTGACTTAAGGGCGGTGCATCTGCTTTAGCTCCATCGGGCGGGGGCGGTGCATCCACATCAGTTCCGCCGGCCGGTGGCAGCGCATCACTATCAGATGGCGTGGAGGTAGACGCTGTGGAGGTAGACGCAACGGGTGTCACATCAGGAGTACTTCGGGATGAAGCATACGGGGAAGAAGATTGTCCCTTGTCTGAAGCGTTACTCGTTTTTTTCCCTCTTTGGGAGGCTTTTGCAGCCTGTGAGCGGGTTATTATTTTTCCGACGGCCAAACTTGCTATCAATCCATAATGAATCTATCTGCAGAGTTTCAGCTCGATTGGATGTCAGGAAGTGGATTAATTTCCACTCCCAAGATTTGCATTCATTCATTACCGAAAACAAAAGTGAAAGTTCAAATAGATGTAACAAAAAAGCCATCAATTTGTAAAACACTACCCCACACAAAAATGAATTTTTTACACTCAATCAGGAAATTGATAAAGAAACATAAACAATATCTTTGATTTAATCTGCCTTCAAGGTAAAAATTCAGTACACTTGCACTGGTTTAAGATATATTTAGTTTTAGATGTGCTAATTTAATTGGGCAACTTTATTATTATTATTATTATTATTCATCGCCAACTAGTTCATTTGCATTGAACGTTGAAGCGTACAATGTTGTATCCTTGTATAAGTTTATCATTGATTGATAACCTCGTTTAATAGTTTATAATTTTTTTATGTTAATTAATGAAAACATTCTTGATGACGTTTTTTTTTTGTCGTTTTTGTCAAGCTAATGAAGTTATAAAATTTAAAAAATATATGTTTTTTTCACAATGCAACCTTCTGTTTCTAAGTAAACATCGATCATTGCTTTATCCATCTATCACAATGCAACCACTGTCAACTGAACCTTATGATTTTTCTTGACAGAAATGATGCCATCCATTTGTAACTAATTCATCCATCTCACAATTTCACCCATCTATATCTATTTCATTAATTTGCACTATTTCATCCATCTGCCACTATTTCATCCATCTGTTACCATTTCTTCCATCTGTCACTATTTCATCCATCTGTTACCATTTTACCCATCTACCTCTATTTAATTAATTTGTCACTATTTAATCCATCGGCCACTATTTCATCCATCTGTTACCATTTCTTCCATCTGTCACTATTTCATCAATCTGACACTATTTCATACATCTATCACCATTTCATCCACCTGTCACTATTTCATCCATCTGTCAAAATACAACCACAATCAACTGAACTTATGATTTTTCCTTCTATCCAAAAACAGACATGATGTCATTCACTTGTAACAATTTACCTATTCTTCAATGCAACCACTGTCAACTTTCCTAAACCTTTATGTATTTTCCTTCCAGCCAAGGATAGAGATGGCGCCATCAGTGAGAGATCCCAGTACCTGACTACCTCCAGAAACCTCCTCAACTCTGCAGCAGATGCCGTGGAGAGATTGATGTCCAGCTACAAGGTACACAAAATTATTATTATTGATATGGAGAGTATCGCCGATTTTAAACAATAATTAAGGTAAGGATATACTGGGCCCAAACACGCAATGTACGCTACGCATTAAGACATCTGGACAATTTTATATATAGTATAGGATCCCTTAAAGAACGACCGTCACCGAGATGTTTATTTGATGAAACGTATTTTATATTTAATTTAATATGTCAATAAATATATTTCATATCGGTTGCCTAGCAAATTTTAGTCCAGGGTATGATTAATTAATAATTAAAAAATTTTAAACACCGGTTTGATTATTATAGAAATTCTATACCAATCGAAAGTATGAAACCCATAGAATATGCAAACGTTAGGTTGCCTACTCTTTTCCGGTCACAACTCTCAGGTTGCCATGTATAAACAGGTAAATCGAAAAAGCATTTTGCACCGGTCTGATTATTGAATAAAAATTATATGAAATTAAAGATTATTTCATTATGAACACGATGGTATAAGGTTGCCTGCTAAAAATCAGTCCCGAATTCCGGTTGTCGAATTTTGAAAACTAAAACTTTTTGAAAACTTGTCGCGAATCCTCGTGTGCGACTGAGAGGTCCCAACCAACCATCCCATGCGATAGAAGAGGACAAAGCATAGCAGCTGTCCGTCCATTAAAACAAAGAGAGTGCGCATGCTATTTGTTCTTGAAAATGAAAAGGATAGCGATAGACTCGTGCACTCTGTGCACTCTAGACTAGATGGTACCCTTGAGTAAGATTTGAACATGAAACGTTTTAAATGGGGTAAATTTAGATAGAAACATTACCTATTGCAGAAGGAGCTTATGATTTTATGATTCTCATCAGATTTCGATCAAACTTGTTTGATAAATTATTCGATACAATCAACTAAACTGCGTCTAGCAGAAATACATATATAATACTAATCTAAAAGACAAAATATAACCTTCTTTTTTGTTAAATATGTATATATATACTCTAGTGTCACATAAAAAAATATACACACATAAATAATTAATTGATTAAAAAATATATATATTTAGGGGATCTTACCGCAGAGTCGGTCGCGGAGGTAATAATTCGCGGCAAGTTTTTAAAAAGTTTTAGTTTTCAAAATTCGACAACCGGAATTCGGGACTGATTTTTAGCAGGCAACCTTATACCATCGTGTTCATAATGAAATAATCTTTAATTTCATATAATTTTTATTCAATAATCAGACCGGTGCAAAATGCTTTTTCGATTTACCTGTTTATACATGGCAACCTAAGAGTTGTGACCGGAAAAGAGTAGGCAACCTAACGTTTGCATATTCTATGGGTTTCATACTTTCGATTGGTATAGAATTTCTATAATAATCAAACCGGTGAAATGTTTAAATTTTTTTTTTTTTTAATTATTAATTAATCATACCCTGGACTAAAATTTGCTAGGCAACCGATATGCAATATATTTATTGACATATTAAATTAAATATAAAATACGTTTCATCAAATAAACATCTCGGTGACGGTCATTCTTTAAGGGATCTTAGACTAATACACATGCAACGCAATCATACTATCCCCAAGCAACGCCGATCTGCACTGTCCAGATAGGTGTGGGACGAATATAACAAAGATGGCATTGATTGAAGACCTTTCTACGAGTCGATTTGACGGTTAAGGTTATGTTTATTTTAGCGTTTGGCTAGTTTTTTTGTTAAAATGAGTGATTAACAACTAATAGATTAAGTAAAACGTTACAAAGTGATGCATAACGTAAAATCCATTGAATATCGCGATACTACGATTTGAATTTGCGTTGCCTGCGTAGTACAAGTGTGCACTTTGGCCTGGGAACGTAGTAATGCACACATTGTGTACATAGGACCAGTGTGTCCTTACCTTTATGGTACTGTAGCGATGCTGCAAGATTCATCTAGAATGTCTCGCGTATACAAAAAGCATCGTAACAGGAATAGGCTATCGATTTCTAGAACTACCTACGACAATACGTTGCGAGTTGGACTGGCACATTACGCGCATTCGCTAGAAGGTTCTAGCCTGTTGCCTAAGCATAATTCCAGCGCCAACGAAAATTCCAGAAGTACCCAGACTGAGCGAGTTGTCTCCAGTTTACCAGCGGTCTCGCGCGCTTACTACCGCCACCGGCTGGGATACATAAATAGGCCCGACGCAGCGAGTATTCAGTATTCAGGCAACCAGCTCGCACGCTCGTAACCTTGACCTAGATATCGCCTGCATTCTCGTATTATTCCCGTAAAATCAATGCGTTATTATTGTGAAGTAATTACTATTTGTGCAATTTTAAATAAACGCTCCAACTGAGTAATTCGAGACTTTTATTTTAGTACACTTAGATAACCACAGTACATTTAGATGTGGGGTTATGATTGCCTTCTGAATTTAATAGGAAAAACATAATTCATTACTAAAAAAAAAACTTTTCCTTTTAATTACACATTTTGCTTCTATTCAAAAATTGAAAGTTTGATTATTAAATTAACTTTAAATAATAACTAGCTTTTTTTCCCGTTGCAGGCAATTAATAAGGAAAAATTACTTTATTAAACTAAAGTGTAAAAAAAAGATATGCTTGATTTGGGGTTGAATGTGGATGAGGCAAGGAGTGTGTGCGTACAAATATATTAAAATGTTGATGACGAAATGAGTGTGTGGATGAAGCAACACAACACACGCTCTTGGGATTGTATGTATTGATGTCAAACGTCACTGAGAAACAGCAATTTGTCAATTGGTACAGATCACACTTGTATTCATTTTCTATGTGCATAGTTTGATACCCAAATCGGCTAGGTTCCTGCTCCATCTATTAAATAATTAAAGAAAAAAATATTGTATATTGATGCATACACAGTACCTACCTTCGGTTCCCACCTAAAGCACCTACCTACGGTACCAACCTGCAATACCTACCTACAGTATCTACGCAACGCACACTCTTGGGATTGTGTGTATTGATGTGAAACGTCACTGAGAAACAGTAATTTGTTCAGAAAGTATCACTAAATTCTGAACAATAATGTACAACAATAATGTACATCTGTATATAATAATGTGAAAATCTACAGCTCAGAGATAAACTATTGCAAGTCACATTTGTAAAATTTTGATATTTGTTTGTTTTGTCCAGGAAATCGTAACCCTGGCCGGCTACACCCACCGCGTGGCATCAATGCTCGTGGTGTTTGAAGACGTGGCAGAAGGAAAGTACATCAAGACGGCCGTGGATCAGGCCTCTCCCAAGATGAACAGCATCAGCGGGAAGGACGACTTCAAGGTGGACTTTGCCAATGGGCAGCCCATCGCTAAAGGTATGTCTCAAGTGTGATGACTGATGTTTGAAGTCTGAAATGTGACGACTGATGCGTCTTCACACATCATCAGTGATGTGGGAAAACTGGAGTGTGACAACTGAAGGATGAAGACTGAAGTGTGACGACTGAAGTGTGACAACTGAAGGATGAAGACTGATGTGTGAAAACTGGAGTGTGACAACTGAAGGATGAAGACTGATGTGTGAAAACTGGAGTGTGACAACTGAAGGATGAAGACTGATGTGTGAAAACTGGAGTGTGACAACTGAAGGATGAAGACTGATGTGTGAAAACTGGAGTGTGACAACTGAAGGATGAAGACTGATGTGTGAAAACTGGAGTGTGACAACTGAAGGATGAAGACTGAAGGATGAAGACTGAAGGATGAAGACTGAAGTGTGACGACTGAAGTGTGACAACTGAAGGATGAAGACTGATGTGTGAAAACTGGAGTGTGACAACTGAAGGATGAAGACTGATGTGTGAAAACTGGAGTGTGACAACTGAAGGATGAAGACTGAAGTGTGAAGACCGAAGTGTTGTGATGTCTGTACGAATGTGGATGAGTGCAAGCGAGGTGGAATGCTTGCAAGATCTTATAAAAGGCGATGCACATTAGTTGTGTGCCCTGTTTTGTTACAAACAGCTCCCCAATAAATACAAGTACATAGATCACCTAAGAGTATTATTGCATACTACCCGACACGCTACAATAAAGGCACGATAATACTCCATACACTACAAGTGTGACGACTGAAGTGTGATGACTGAAGTGTGAAGACTGAAGTATGATGATTGATGTGGGAAAACTGAAAAGTGTAGACTGAAGTGTGCACTCTCTGCTCCATGCTCTATTGGTGTTTGGTGTTGCTAATCTGGTTATCATTGATAAGGGACGATCTGCCTTGTGATAGCCCCACAGAGGTGTCTGCGAGAAATGTTATCCCTTAGGGCCTGTTAACTTTGGGGACGCTATGTGAAGGAGTTTTTTGAGAAAAGGAAGGAATTAACCATTTCCCTTGCTTGCAGTATCTGCGATATGAGCTCTTCTACTGATGTGCCACCTATTGTCTGTTGCAGGAAAGATTACATATCATGACGACCTATCCATTGACCTGATCGACGTGCCCATCGTGACGCCCAATTGCGACGTGATGGTGTGCAAGATGAACCTGCACATTGAGCCTGGACAGCATCTTATCATCACCGGGCCCAATGGCTGTGGCAAATCCAGGTAAACCCCACTCCATTAACCGGTCAGCAACGTAAGCAGATATACACGATAAAATAACGATAGCAGTCAAGTACAATAAGCGTGTTTACACGTCAACGCGTGTGTTTCCACAAAAATCGTCATAACTCCGTTATTCTTCTAGTGACATCCCTAAAACAAAAAGTAGAATATTCGTATTGAATGAAGCTTCACATCTCTATTCAAAGTTATCCATAGAAACCCGTAAAAAGACCTACTCAGTGGAAGCAAATTTTACCCGCCAAATCGTAAAACGACGCCAAGAAAGCCGTTTGACGTGCCGACCCGCCTCGCAAGTTTAATTATTTTTTTTTTAAATATATTTTGTATGAAATGGTCAAAAAGTGAAGTGACAGAATTGTTTATTGTACATTTGTACGATGAAATAAGTGTTTTTTTTTTACATTATCCGTGATTTTAGTATCGTTTTTACATAAAACATTACAGGTGAGTCATTTTTACAATTTTTTCATGTTTCCATTCTAAATTTAAATATTTACAAATGTTAATATTTATTTATGATACAACAATTTGAAAGCCTATTTTGTAACCTTTCTAAAACAGTTTTTACTATTCGGCTCCGTTCAGTAATGTTTCATTTATAGAGCTTTGATTGTGAGGCGGTAATAACACAACGTTTTCGTGAAATTGACATTTCGGTAAAGACATCTTAGCTTCAAGTTCGCGAAAAGTCGGAGGGGTTAATATGCTAAAGCTTCCTATTACTTTGTGCAGAAACGATAGGTCTATTTGACTGAATATTCTCTTATCTTAACAAACGGAACAGATATTAGGTGGGAATGATGTCATCCTACCGGTGTTTCAATTGAAGATGTACCGAGGAACTAGCGTCATTTCGTCACCACACAGTCGGGAAACACGCTAAACACGCATCCAACATTTGTAATGGGTCGTTTCTACGACTTGTTCATATGTTGAACAGATAGGCTGTGGAATAATTTGTTAACCTGTGTGTTTCCTCCCTCCACTCTGCATTTCCAAAGATGATTTCCATCTGGGCCTTCTGTTTGGAGTTTTATTTATTTGCATTTATTTACAAATATCAGAGTTTCCCAACCTTATTTGTTGCCCCGACTCCTTTTCAACAATGATTCAGCACTTTGCCTTCAGATTCTCCCCTTCAGGAAAACTGACACAAATTATACAGGGTGTCTGGATTCTCACTAACTTCGGAAGATGATTTTACGTGCTTATTACAAGTAAAAAAGATTAAATTTAAATTTAAAAAATTGTGATGCTGCAGCTTTATCTAGCAGATACAAGGATGGACCATCAAACAGCTCGGTTTTGTACACATTCATACCGTCTCATACATATTCATCTGTTATTCTGACTATTCTGGCAATTGGGCTAAATGGAACATGTGTTTCCATTCAGATTTGTATGGAAAGCACTTTGTACCATTTACACTCATCCATCATGTATTTTATTACACATTGTGGGGATGAAATAACAAAAGATGATTTCAATTTAGTATTTATTTGCAAAAGTGTACATACACGTGTAATTTAGAAATTAATAATAATACACTACAAAACCCTGAACTACAGGGTTTTCCAATAAGAGTAAGTAGAAACTACGCCATTAATAAAAATGGATCGATACACGCTTCAACAATGCATTCAAATTATTAAAATTCACTTGAGTCAATCAAATGAGTGATGAGGCCCATTTCCACCTCGGTGGCTTCGTCAACAAGCAAAATTGTCGCATCTGGGGCTCGGAAAACTCAAGAGTTATTGTTGAAAAGCCTCTCTATCCTCAACGTGTGACTGTTTGGTGCGGTTTATGATCCGGCGGAGTCATTGGACCTTACTTTCTCGAAAATGAGGCTCGAGCAACAGTTACGGTGAATGGATTGCGCTATCGAGAGATGATTAATGATTTTTTATGGCCGGAATTGGATGGTATTGATCTGGACAACGTTTACTTTCAACAAGACCGCGCTACGTGCCATACAAGCAACGAAACCATTGATCTTTTACGATTGAATATCAAAATAACACCTCTTATTGGAAAACCCTGTATGTATATATATAATTAAGGAATCAATAAATCTCGGGGGGTGTACAAGGTTCCTTTAGAATCGCTTGTAAGTTGGTCTAATTGCAAAGCATTTATATCGTACATGTGACATTATAAAACTAGAAGTACTAACCTTGGTATACAATTGTCGGGTGCCGTGTGAGTCAAATGATTGACATCACAAATTATAATAAAACTAGAATTACGATAACCAGTATCAAATAACTAGATGACTCCTTTCCGTGTCGTCCAGAGATTCACCATTAGTCGTTTCCAAGAAGGCTGCTTCCGCGGACTCTCCGCTGAGCACTGAATTCACTATTTGTCTGCCGATGACGATTGGTGACGTTTCAAGTCAACATCTGTTACCAGTTACTGATCGAGTCAACATTCGATTCCTGGTGTTGCAAGTATAACTGATACAACTTCTAGTGTTATTCTTTATTCTATGGACGTTTTGGGAAGTTACCAAACGAATCGACGAACGATCACCTAGCGATCCCAGGCGAGTGTAAAAGGACCAGAGATGTGCAAAATGGGTACCCAAAACCATTTGAAATGCAAAATGGAAATGGGTCAAAACTTTTCCATTTGAAAATGCAAAATGCAAAATGGTTTTTAGAAAAGCATTTAAAATGGAAAATGCATCGAGAAAAGCAATTAAAATGCAAAATGCAAAATGGTTTTTAGAAAAGCATTTAAAATGCAAAATGGAAAATACCCATTTTGCATTTTGCATTTCCATTTGAAATAAAGCACATCTCTGAAAAGCACCGATATCTGGTAAGATGGTTGTCACAAACAAAACATGTAAAATTATTGAAATACCTGCAAATAAATTACTTTTTTCAAATTCCGAAGCATTATGTTAATTTTTAGGTAAAATAACTTGAATAATCCAAATCAAAATGCTTTGAATTTTACTACCAACGCCCTTATTGATTTCCTAGTAAATTGTCGGAAATTATTGATGGTTATTACCATGTAAAGTTTCCGCACTTATTGTATTATTTAAATTTGACTAAAGGTCGTTAAAGCTAGGTGTTTTTCCGAATTAATAATTTGGATTACACACTGGGGTTTTTCCCCTATTGCTTAGTTTTTCTTTTCTTTTCTTGGTCCGATTGAACTCGGCTTAAACATCTCTAGGAATGATGAAAGAATTACATTCTCGTGTTCATTTATTAGATTAGCTTTAGGATTATTAGAGTTTTCATTAATTTCCAACTGCTGTAAAAGATTTAGTTTGCGGCCATTATTATTGTGTTGGCTTATGATTATCTATGAATTTTTATCTACGAGATGTTTCTCAATTTGCCAAACATCCCCTAGACAAAAATCTAGGTACTTTGGTACTAGACTGCGTCGTGGAGTGAGAGCATAAAGATTGTGAGTTATTTGTTTGTTCCAGCTTATTCCGCATAGTCTCGGGACTCTGGCCCGTCTACGACGGAGAACTGAAGATTCCCAGGAACTATGCAGAGGAGCAGGAAGCGGCGGGAACCGATATCGTCAGACCCAAAGGTCAGCAGACTGAGGTGATGAGACCCACACTGTTCTACATCCCACAGAGGTAAGATCTTCTACATTTATAACTGGTTCTGTACCATAACAAGTATTCAGTACTCGACGATTCAATTATCTTGACGATTACCACCGTGCATCTGCATGGAGTTTCGCACACAGGCCAGGCACACGTTGTCGACATTTTGTAAACGACACCAGTCTCCCGTGACCAACTGGACAAGGCCGTTCCCACTCACGTCTTCGAGACTTTAAACATGTTGTCATTTGCTGACATTTTGTAAAAATAAGGGTGCTTTAGCTCAATGAATGCTAGGAACACAACAATCAATTAAAAATGATACCTAAGGCAATTACAGTTTGGTACTGAGTGAGGTTAAGACAGAATTCTAGTTTTGACATATCAAGAATTCAATAATGATTGGTGACGATGCAGGTATCGTGATTCCAGTAGAAAAGTGTGTGGACTGTGCACGACAAGTTGTTTGCGACGTGAGTACACAAGTTCAGTATCAAATACTTCCCTGTAGAGGAAGGACCATACAGTATCGTACCGTTCATATTTCCTCAAGGAACTGTCTTAGGGCCACTACTCTTTCTAATCTACATCAATGACCTATGCAATATTGCAATACCAGGTAAAATTCTCTCTTTTGCCGATGATACTGCAATAACAGTACAAGGTAAAACGTGGGAAGAAACAACCAGTAAAGCCAACAAATGTATTGCAACAGTCAAAGATTGGCTTGATAGAAATCTCCTCAGTCTAAATTTGAATAAAACTATCTTTATTCCCTTTTACAATTCCCAAAAGTCATCCCCTAAAAATAATCTTAATCTGAAGTTCCACAACCCTAATTGTAACTTTGCGACATGCTTAAACTGCGAAGACGTGAAATTCGGACAACATATCAAGTATTTAGGAGTTACTATAGACTGCCAACTCAAATGGACTTACCATATAGAAAAGACGGTCAATAAACTGAGATACCTAAGTTACATTTTCAAACGAATGAGCAACATTGTCAATATAAGAACCATGAAACTTGTTTATGACGCGTTAGTGCTTTCATCTATTTCCTATGGAATAATTGCCTGGGGAGGAACTTACAATAATCACGTAAAACCCTTAGAAATCGCTCAGAAATCCATCATTAAAATAATGTACCAAAGGACCAAGACATATCCCACCAACCAGTTATTTCAAGAAACAGAAATCATGGAACTAAGACGGATCTATTGTATTCAATGCCTCAAATTTATATTTACGCGTCCTATCAATTTCACCAAAAACACAAATCGCTCGAGCCAGAGACATACCACATGCGTGTTCACAGTCCCTCACTGCAAAACTAGGCTGGGCCAAAGGCACATCAACTATATTGCCCCAAAATTGTTCAATTCTTTACCCAATTCCATCAACATGTCTCAAAACCTGAACTTATATAAGAAAAATGTTAAAAGTTGGATAAGAAATAATTTCGAAGCGAGTAACTTTTTTCTATAATTTAAGCCATCTGTTTCTAAATAACTAAACTACCACATGTCTTTCTGTAAATTAAAGATTAATTTCTTTAAATCAAAGAAATATATACATGCATCTATGTTTTATGTGTGTGTGTGGGTGTGTGTGTGTGTGCGTGAGTGTGTGTGCGTGTGTCTGTGTGTGCGTGTGTCTGTGTGTGCGTGTGTCTGTTTGTGCGTGTATCTGTGTGTGTATGTGTGTGTGTGTGTGTGTGTGTGTGTGTGTGTGTGTGTGTATATGTTTGTAAATTTAAAAAAAAAAAAAAAAAAAAAAGAAAAAATAGAAACTTCTCTAAAAAAAAAAAAACCAATCACATTGATCTCTATAGATACATTTAACAAGTTTAAAAAAAACTATATTTTAAACACCACTGTTTTATCCTTACACTATAATACCCACGCTCAGGCTTCGCCTTTGTGGGATTTTTTTGTTACTCTTTCATTCTATATTACTATGTATGTACCTGAATTGTATATGTATCAAAAATTTTGTTAAGCGCTTGTTATATGATAGCGAAATTTCGCAAACTGTCAAAATGTCTTCATTTTTATGTCACTAGAGGGCGGTAGTTGTACATTAATGAACTTGTTAAAATATAACATCACATGTGCGTTTGTCGCAAAGCAATGAACGTATAATATGAATGTGAAATATTAAGTAAAACAAACAACTTAGTAAAAAAGTATGACTTATTTGCAGAACCTACTATTTTGGTAAAGCATTTAATTTGACATTTTTTATAAATGTTTCATCATTCACTTGCTGTTGTCATTAGTGTTGAGGAACATTTCCGATACATATAGTTTGTTTTACACGGTGTTCGGAAACTCGTGGTATAAACGGTAAAACCCTTTATAGGTCATAAGCTAAAAACGGATAGTTTTGAAACCTGCAACATTAAGGTTTATATTTCTTTATGTTTACAAGTTATAAGCCCTTGGGTTGTAATCATTCTGAGGTAACGCACAGAGGTCTTGAATCGAACCAACCGCCCAAAGTTCTCACATGTTGAGTAAATTTACGAAAATCGCGTCCTGGTCAGTTTCTCTATAAAATTATCAAAGCAGTTATTCATTTATTGTCAATTTTGGGTTATGACTTTTTTTATTTGAGCTTTCGTTTTCGAGAAAATCGAAGGTGGATTTATTTGGTAAATTTCTTAATTTTATATTTCATAGAATATCTATACATATTAATACCATCATTAATAAATTGACCTCGAGAAATGAAAGAAATTTTATTTTTTTATTTATATATTTGTTAAATTATTCTGTGTTATTTAGTACAACTAAACAATAATCTTTTTTCATTTATTCGTTACTTGAAGCATACCTTGTTTGGAGTATTTTTTCCGGCTGCCATGGATAAATCATAATATTGATCTACAAAGAGAAAAATAATATTGGTAATTTTTGGTTCAATTACCAAACGTGCCCTATGATAAAACGTTCACTCTCCCACTTGGTCAGAGCGCGTAAAGACAATGAATTCTCTCACACACACTTGCATAAAGATGCCGCCAGTAAACAACATGACGTTAGTGCTAACCGTTAGGAAAAGGAACGCATATTAAATGTTGAGTTTTAAAATATGACACTTGAAAAAATACAATACGTCAAATTTACATGAAAAAAGAGAATTTGTGAGTAATTACTGTTTTTGTAGCTTCATTAGATTATTGCAATGCTTCAAGTGAGTCGGTATTCTACTTTTAGACCCATTAATGAAACATTTTGATGGCATTTTCGAAATATATACGCCGTGAAACAGGGAGCGATAGCTTCAGTACCGTTCACGGGGGCTTCTCACCCGTAATAAGTAAAATACTGTGAAATGTCTTGAAAATTTGGTGCAAGATGAAGTATTTATTTAATTGTTAATATCCACAGATATCATAACGATAATAAGAGGCCGTACTTCTACAGATGTGTGTATTATATACATATTTTAAATTAAAAATATTGTGTAAAAGCGTTTTTAATGCGATAATCATGGATCGAAGTTTTAAAAGTGGGTTGTATGGTGTATCAATGTTTTTATTTTTTATAGTCGAATGCCTACAACAACTACAAAAAAAAATAGGCAGACTGAAAAATAATAGTCCATTAATTGGTATAAAAAAATATGAAGTCTGAGAATGACATACGAAAGGTAGTATTAAGCCGTTTTAGGGAGCTGTTTTCCAGCAAATCACCATTATGCCCTATAACCCACTCTTAATAAACAAAAAAAAAAAAAAAAAAAATATAGTGACAGCACAAGAAAGTCATCTCGCTGACCACTTTTCAGACAAATAGCGCGAAAGGAACTGCAGTTAAATAGCCAAACACTACTTACTGACCACTTTTCAGATACATAGCTTAACACATTTTTTGCGGGAGACGCTTAAAAGCGTCTTTTGCGTACTGTTGGTAGAGAGCGGGAGACGCTTAAAAGCGTTTTTCGTATTTGTACACTATTGGTAAAGTGCGGGAGACGCCAAAATGCGTTGTAGGTACACATAGAGTAACAATATATTACGAGTAACGTATGATGTTGGTTACTCTGTGAAGTAAAAATTATGCATTAGCTCTTGTGACACGTGTACTAGGTACCTGGCAATTCGTGGAATTGGGTCGGGTGGCCGGCCGACTGTGGTCATAAAACATGCACTTGAAATAAAATAACTGTAAGATAAATGTTTCGTTTTTTTTTAAATCTTTATATTTCTTCAGTGTTAAAGCGATATTGTTTCGTTCAAGACGTTCTCTATTTTCTTTTCTGTCTACATTCCGCTTTAAAAATTTCGTACAAAGTATTTGTGTGCTGTGCTCGAAAATTTATTTGTTACATAATAAAGGGATATTTTTTCATTAAAAAATACCCTATAAAATGGACTACGGTAATGATAATCGATTACAATAAATATATGAAAGGCATTGACCTAGCAGACCAATATCTTTCGTATTATTCTATTTTACGAAAAACCACTAAATGGACAAAAAGGCTAGCGATGTACATATATAATAAATTGTGCATTATTCAACTCATTTGTTGTGTACAACTCCGTAAAAGAAAGGAAAATAAAATATAAACAATTTTTTAAGGAAATCGCAGAGCACTGGGTGGCTGATCAGATTTTGTCAGATAATAGTCAAGACCCGGAACCAACACCATCAACATCTGGTATCCGAAAAAAATCTTCAAAATCTGATCCTCCAGGAAGACTATCGATGGATGCGAAAACATATATTGGAAAAGATTGAAGGCCCTGGTAAAAATAAGAATCTGCGAAAGCGATGTTGTGTGTGCGCGGTACACAAAATACTTAGCGAAACCCGGTACATGTGTAAATTCTATGATGTACCTTTAGATGAAGGGAATTGTTTCCAACGATTTCATACTTTCAAACAATATTAGTGTTTAGTGGTGTGTACAGTAAAACTCGCTTAAGAAGTTCCCACTTAAGAAGTTTTCACGCTTAAGAAGTTTTGATTTTTGGTCCCTTGAAAATTCCATACAAAAAACACGATTTTTTCCCACATAAGAAGTTTTAGAGCTAAAACTGCTTCCCGCTTAAGAGGTTTTAGAAATCCGGCGGTAAAATCAACACAAACGAAATATTGTGTCGCAAAATATCTAAAATGAACCTTTTTCCAAGTCATAAATTGAAAGACGTTGACTGAAACTCATACCTAGTACCTGAGACCATAAAACCCTTTGTCGGCCGCCGGGCCGTAAGCCGTAACCTGCCGTAACCAATAAATAAACCAAATACCCCGTCTCCTAATCCCCTAACTAGGTAAAATAGCAATGGAACGAATAAACAATGCGGAATTATGTAACAAATATGCAAGCGTCTTTAAGGCCGAAATAACATGAAAGATTATATTAAACTCAACCTTAATGACAACGTGGGCTAGATCTACATTTGCATACATTTGACGCCTCCTTCAATAATCTTCTCTTTGATAATGAACATAGAGATGTTTCGTAATATTATTGTATAAAATTTTTATTCCATCGAATTTGTAAAACACGAAAAACTTTTGATAATCTATCGGATCACGGTTAATACGGAATATTTCACCTTTAAATACATAACAACATGATTATATGGCGGGGGAGATGGTAAAATATGCATTATAATTACGTTTTTTTCATTCAAACATCAAAAATTGCCGTGCATCATGTTTCATCTGACATTTGTCGTAAATTAAGTTTGAAGGTTAGGAAATACATATGCATAAATTTAAAATGTAGATTGAAACGAAACTTCGCAAATGATTTTTCTAGTTTTTGGATGCGTTCACAGATTATACATAATTCCAGCGTCAAACAGCTTGTATGATATAACTTTCTGATTCAAGCATCAAGCCATTTATTTATGTGCGAAATCGTAGCTATTCGATGTCTGCTAGTTAGGTATAGGCAAAGAGTATGGATACTAGAGAGACAGCATGTGAAGTGTGCCCGCGCGCTCCAAGTGTGAATTTTGTGGAATTTTACGGAGACGGCTGACATTAGCTTTTACACCTCGGTCGCGTATTGAGCTCCTAGTAAAACGTTGATAAAACATAGAAAAATGGTCAACTGCGCCGTAAAATTGTGTAAAAGCAATTCTGTGAAGAAAATTGAGAAGAAAGACGGTCTTACCTTTCACATATAAGTATTTAAACACCGCTCAATTAGAAATTTTATAGTTAATTTTTTGACGAGTTCATTTCAACCGCCATCAGGCCAGCACGGCCATGTCGGAATCACGCGGCGGACGAATGTCAATGGGCCGAATCAGTCAACTTATTTTATAATAATTAAAAATTACCAACAAACCTTTATTTTTTATTAATTATAACACACGTTTATAATGAGTTGTCTTGTATGGTGACCTGATAAATCAACACATCGAAGATTCAACACGAATTTTAAAAGTGGTATAAAGTCATGGAAAGTGATGAAACAAAAACTTTATTAACTGGGTTCAGTAGGTTAGGTTAGGTTTTTTTTCTTTGTTTTTAATGACTTTATAATGTACTTTTAAAATAAGTGTTGAATTGTCGATGTGTTGATTTATCAGGGAACCGTCTGTATATATACCTAGGTCGTACTTTAAATCCTAGTTTTTTTAACAATCCCTCATGGGCGCGCGTCGGTAAGACGAGATGTGTGTCACTATCTTAGGTTTTCGATAAATAACTCTTAAAAGTTCGTATTACAAAAAAAAATTGTCTTCACTTGCATTAGTGTAGATTTAGTAAACCTCTACAAAAGATCCAGAGTTTTTTTTGTAGGACGCACCATTAAACCAGCGGAAACCTAAAATTGTGATTCAAAACTGGTGATACCGACGCGCGCACGTGCGCAATTTGTCAGAAAACCTCGATTTTTAAGTACGATCTAGGTACAGATAGTTCAAACTATATAATCAGTATATTGTTACGTAAAAGCCCCATTGGCGTATATAATGTAATATTATTTAGTCTTATTGATAGTTTCCATAAGACTCTAATAGAAAAAGAAGTTGGGTTGATGCCTTGAATCGGAATGATGACTGGTTCCCAAACAACACAAGCCGCGTTTGTTCCCATCACTTTTCGCAAGATTCTTTTTATTCAACTCCGAAAGGATTCATAAAATTGCACAGACATGCGGTACCTTCATTTTCTATTGACCAGGTAATTAATATTTTATTGAAATAACGCTCTCAAAGTATTCAGAAATGAGCTGGTTATAGGTTCAGAGTTAATTTTTTTTATTTTCAGTCGGCAACTGATACAATTCCAAAATGCACAAAATTGTACTCTGCAAATCTGTTGATTATTTAAAATAATTCTACCTAATAAAGAAAAAAAATCTATATAAACTGATGAATTGCGCAATGTTAGCACCAAGGAATGGCGCTGCGAGTTTCAGCAAGTTCAAAACATTAGTTTTTTACCCAATTGCACTTGTTAGATACATTCCCTGAAGATTGATACCGATTTATCGATTGATCTTGATTTGGCAAAAAAAAAATTACCTGAAATCAGATTAAGGTAATTTACAATAACATGTATGGTCCAATAAATAAATAAACAATATGTATGTCTTTTGTTACTTCCCTTTCCGCACTAGTTAATTTTATATTTTTACCACCATTCTTTGTTTGGCAAATAATGCGTAATGCGCTGTATGCCCAAAATGTGATAAAAAATTATGGATGTTTTTTTAATAAAAAATAAATAAAATAATGTGCAGCCCGTTCACAGTTCGGCCCTTATCTCTGACCCATGACCCCCTCCGCGCTCGCTTACCGCTCTTCCCCGTCTCTATCCCCTCCCACAAGGGCGTCGACAATTATGGGAGCTTCATTGGTTTTGCGTATTCTAATACATCTCGACAAATTATGCCGCTTCCATTGAATCCTAGTTCCATGGGTATAGGGTTGCCATCTCTAAAATTTGGCAACCAGGACAAGAGGCGTGAAAACCCCGGATTTTAGAGCCCATAACCCGGACATGTCAACAGGTTTTTTTAAACACAGTCAGTGTAATAAAAACAGTTTAAAATGTCATAAATCACCTTTTTATTTATTTTCAGACCTTAAAATTGAATTTTACATCTTTTATCATCATTTTAAATGAACCTAACAAAACAGAATCTTATTACAGTTTGTTATACATTGTTTTCATAATCAGTTAGAATTTTTTCATTCTTAAAATAAAACAAAAATTATTATTATACTCTGTTATGAAAACTAAACCTTATTAAAAATTCAATTTAATTTTTAAACAAAAATCTTAAAAATACTGAGACCATTTTAGTATTCAGTCTTACAATTTTTGAGGTAACTCGTTTAACTGAATAATAATTATCTTCTTTAAATTTGTATCAGCAGCCATTTACACAACAAAATATCTCTTAACATAATATGAACTAAATTCAGTCTTCTTAAATCTTAAGCAACAAAACTGACCCTTTTTAAAGTTTAGACTTACTGGAATGTAAGTTACATTATTAATTTTTTAAAACATAAAATATCCAAAACTATTCTCATTTATATCACCTTAAATTTTAATCAACAGCCATATTACCTTAACACGAGTATTAGCCTAGTATGGTTGTAAAAAAAACATAACAATTGTAATTTCAAGAAATCTATGAAATAATCAAAAATAAAAATTCGACGTTTCTTTTACGTAATAAAAACAATCATAACTTTAACTACAAAAATGAATAGAAATTATAGCACTTGTAAGTATTATTTGATTATCTAGCTATTAAAGATTTTTCCTCAGCCTCTTGCCTTTTTACTTTTCAGTTTTTTTTTTGTATTTATCACTCTTTCCGATAGCTTTTATAATATCTTCCCTTTTTAAAAGGAATCAGTAAAAACAATGCAGCTGTATTCTTGGAAATTGAATTTAATTTTAATTACTGACGAGATTGTTTCTATGTTTAGTAAATGTCTTTCTTTTGTCCATTGTTGTGAAATTAATGAGAATATTCTCTCCACGTTGGCATTATGAGCCGGAATGCAAAAAAACTGTGCAATTTTCAGCAATTCCGAATATAAATTCGCATTTGGTGTTTTAAAAAATTGTACCCAAAGTTAATTTGAATTTAAAAGCTTATCTTGTTCAGTTAGGTTTTGACTAAAAGCCTTTAAATTCACCCACTCGTCAAATAATTTTGCGTCGTCAATATCTATTTTTGTCTTTTAAATAAAGAACAGTGTCTTCAATAAGAGTCCATTCTGTGTTGTTATTAATTTTTGGCAAAAACATCCAGTCAAATTTCTCAAATTGTTTTAACGGTTGCATCCATTCTTCAATGCACGTTTTGATTTCCTTGTAGAAGTCATGCGAGCATTTTATAAACTCTTGTTTCGTGTTTTCATCTTTATTTATAATACTCTGAACATTCAACGGCACGAAACTTTCCTTAATTCGGTCATCTAAGCTTTTTGTTATGGATGCAAGTATGCTTCTGGTTTCAAGGACTGAATTATCACTTTTCTCTAATTTCTGTATTTTTGAGTGAACGGTGTGCATAATTGAGTGTATGAGAAATAAGTATGCCTCCGAGAGAGGATTTTCAAAAAAACTGTTTAATTAAAACAGGTGGCCTTTCTATGCTTTCAAAATAATCTTTTAATGGACGGTAGAGCTTCAGGAGTCGCTCGACAGCTGGAAACAGACTTAGCCAACGCGTCTTGGAATGATACAGAAGCTGTTTATATTCGACCTCAGCTGTTTCACAGAATTCTTTAAGAGCTTCGGTTCGTACTGTTCGTGGCAAAAAAATTATAAATTTTTAAAATGATGGATTCGACGTCTACCGGCAGTAAATCACATCCGTGGTGCACTGCGTTGTTAATGACATGGGCAGAGCATCCCACACCAACCATGTTTGGGTTTAGATTTTCTTTCAGCTTGTGGAAAACATTGTTGGTTCCATTTCGTTCTATTCCACCGAAGTTTGTATTGCAATTATCTCCAGCAAAAGCAATACATTTAGTCAAGAGGTCATGCTGGCCGGCCCAAGACTTTAAACCCGGACTACAAATGAAACCCCGCCCGGACGCTCCCCGGACGCCTTCTAAACTAGGACAAATCCGGGGAAACCCGGACGGATGGCAACCCTAGTTAGGTAGGACCATAAATGAACCTACAGGTACATAAAATTGAGCTGCGCATATTATTTTCATAAGGAATTTCTAGAAAAGGATTAAAATATCTTTAAAAATATACGATAGTCGACTGTGCCTGGCGAAAATACATCATAACAATAGTCTTAGTCTCTCAAATCTCAAATGCCATTGGAGCAAGCAGCAAGCGTGCAAAAAAGTTAAAGTCCGCCAACTAATAAGCAGTTTGCCGCGTAGACTTTGTGAGATTTTTCTGTGCAGTGCCATGGCAGGGTTGCAGTACGCAAACGGTTCTGAGACAAAGAACCCGCTATCATTAGTTTGCGGTTAGCAAAATTACTTGCGGTGTCCTTTTATCAAACCGCTTGGTAAAATTAACCACAACAAGTCTTTCTTTCTCCCTCAGTTCATATAGTAAACGAAAGCGTAAAAAAGAGACGGCGTATATCCACAGCTCTGTCTTCAACTGTCAAGTTAAGAGTGAGTAATCACTAACAAGTAAATATGTATAATCCATTGCCTTTACACCAATTTAAAATAAGATCAACAGTATGAACCTTTTGGAATGCTGCAACTTTTACTATCCGAATTCGAGTGGCTTTTTCGAGGGATGTACTTTAACAGTTTTAAAATTGTGTTTACTTTGTCCATGGGATGGTTTTGTTTTGATTTGTAATGTTTAGTCAAAATTTTACAACAAAAGAATTCAATAATAGAGTTAAGCAATCTACTATAGATAAATACTTCGAAATTTTTTTTTATTTATATGTAGGTATGTAAATAAACTTTTTATAATCAAATATGTTCTACCATTTTTCATTTATTTTACTTTCCCACCTTTTTCTAAATACATAATACTAATTACCATGATAACTAGAAGATGTATATGTATATATTTTTTTTTTTGACCGCTTGGATCATATGAGCTTGTTTTCACAACAATTTAACGTAGGTAGACATAGGAATGACGTATGCCCCGGACTCGAGTTATTAAATGGCTAAAATTGAATCCCACTTAAGAAGTTTTCCCACTTAAGAAGTTTTTTTTCCCCGGTCCCTTGGAAAACTTCTTAAGAGAGTTTCACTGTATTTAAAAAAATATATATACTTTGTTGAATGTGCATAAAATGACTAAATAGACAATACGACAAAAGTGCAGTTTTTTAATTTAAACTTATATATCGTAATTGTTTCTTCAAAAATATAAAAAATTGTGACCAGATCATAATAAAAAATTTCGAATAAGGTAAAATACTGAAAATTTTATTTAAATTTGATCAACAGTTCAGAAGTTATAGCTATTTTACATGAAACGGAATTTTGCGCGCGAACATGATAAAAATTGCCCGCTTTACGGCGTAGATTGATTAAAAAACCCCCCGCAAACATTGTGTTAAAAAACCATTATGATCACTATGTACAACCCAAGGTGAGATTTGGCCTTTTCCACAAATGCTATCCAGTCCTTAGTATAGTCCTGGGTCGATTGTGAACTATCCGATCGTTGTAACCCGGTATGTGACCATAGATGTAATCTTTGTAGACCGGGCGTCTCGAATCTCCTTCTCGCGACAGAAATAGAGATGGTAAGTGTGTACTTGGTATCCAAATTGGATTATATTAGCAATTACTACTATACTGATAAAACTTCCCACCAACGGAAACCAGTTCCAAAAGTAACTATAAAGAATAAGTTCCATGTAATCCATGCATAAATCCATGAGATGCCCGGTCTGCACAATTTATACACCTATTGTCTATTTATTACCTACCAGAAAGTATCTAAGTAACCCGATCTTTGATCACTTCACCAGTTAGTCGTGTAGGATGATTGACCCAGCTATACTTCATATGATGAAAAAAAATCTGACAATGGTTTCATTTCATGGTTCATTTACTTCTGTATTCAAAGATATTTCAACAGTTAAATAGGTAAACGCATAATAATCATATTGTGTTCTCCCCAGGCCCTACATGTCCATCGGCACGCTGCTGGACCAGGTGATCTACCCAGAGACCCCCGAGGATTTTGCGGGTCGGGCGGGGGGCGAGGAGAAGGTGCGCTCCATCCTGTCGCTAGTGTCCCTGGCACACGTACTGCAGCGCGAAGGGCTGCACGCGATGCGCGACTGGAGGAATACCCTCAGTGGCGGAGAGAAGCAGCGCATGGCCATGGCAAGGCTGTTCTACCACAGGTATGCTATATGGAAACTAAAATTGTTCTGCTGGTGGTAATACTAGATCACTCTGACTACGCCAGCCAATTTTTTTCCTAAATTTCACCAAATTTGACAATGTTTGATCAGTTTCTGCCAAAATTTACACTTTTGACTATATTTTATAAAGAATAAAGAACACATGAAATGCGAAAATGGATGCGTTTCTTGGGGTAACTGGGCAACCGAGGACAGTGGCCATTTAACACCCATTTTTGCAACTTGATGAAAAAAAACTAGGTTAATAGGTTAGGTTTATAGGCCAGTTCTTTTTCCATCACTTTTAACCTTTTGTCTGAGAGTATTCGGAACCACACGCAAATTAATTATCTTGATTAGTTTTGTCCAAATATCGGGATAAAAACACTGTTATAATTTGTTTTGTAATTGTTTTTTGTTAACCAGATAATGTATCATTATTTATATTTATTCCAAGTCAACTATAATCAAATAAACCAAATTTTACCATCTGAAATTTGATCATTGATGAAATTTAATCATTGATGAAATTCGATCATTGATGAAATTTGATAATTGATGAAATTTGACAATGTTTTCATCAACATGTTACCAAGCAATATAAAAAAATGCGAATTACCTCAGAGATTCAGATATATGCCGAAAACATGGCTACTAAGCAGAGATACTCTGTATTAGTAATACTTTTGATTATGGCAGTGGTTGGTGATAAATATGATGTATAAGTTGTATTGTAATAAGTAATAATATTATGAAACTATGTTATATTGTAATTGAACATGAACATCCTGTTGACAAACTGCTTGATTGCGGTTTGATGGGATTGTACTTTGAAGAACAATAGAAAAAAATTAAAAAAAAAAAAAGCATGCTGTTAAAATATAAAAAACATTGATTTATTTGACTAATTATTATTTGACCAATTTTCATGATGTTCAACCTAATTTCCATACATCGTAGGTGATGTAATATCTTGTTTGTGTGGATTGCAGACCTGTGTACGCGCTCCTGGATGAATGCACCAGCGCAGTGTCCATGGATACGGAGATAACTCTGTACGAGTCGGCCATCAAGGAAGGCATCACTCTGCTGTCCATCACACACAGGCCTAGTTTATGGTGAGTCCTAAACCTAGCTTAACTGTTTTAAGTAACGTAAGGTTGAAAGTATTGTATTGTGCCTGTTGTATTCTGATGATGCGGTTACGATTTCTAAGAGTATGTTAGATCTTCAGTTATTATGTAATGAGCAGGCAACATTCTGCAGATGCGCTTATATATGATTTCACAACAAGTTTAACAGTAATTGAGTTGTTTTACATTTTAAATAAGTTTATCCTTTCTTCTCTCCAAATAAGAATCTAATCTAGCTTTAAATTGGTTTATATTAGTACAATCGATGACGTGTGGAAGTTTGTTCATTGCTACCACTACTTGGAAGGAAGTATTTCCTAGGATTGAATGTAAAAAGTGTTTTGTTAATTTTTTTTTTTTGTGATTAATTAATGATTTTTAGAATTAAAATAAAATAAAATTTAAAGTGATTTTTAGTAATAATAAAGTGTGTGGGATAGCGCTCTATGTCGTGTACGTTTCAAAGGCATGTTAAAATGAATTAAGGACGGTCGATGTTATCGTTCAAAATTCTATGAATAAATGTTTTAAATATTTTTTTGGTATTTGTTTCAGGAAATACCACACACACATCCTGGAGTTTGACGGCGTCGGCAATTGGTCTTACCGCCCTCTTTAACTAATAACTTAGAGCTAACAAACTATTTAAAGTATAATGCTAAACTTACGTATTGATGCGTCTAAACTCTATCTTACAAAATGTGACTATTATTATTATGTTTTGAAAATTAGTAACCTTTTGTAAAATTAACACTGTAACTTTGTATATATCATCAGGATCATAGATAATAGAAACAAACGGAGATGTGGCATGTTTGCTTGCTGGCTGTCGCCCTGGACGGACCACATAATAGAGAAGAACAAAAGAAATGCAATGTGAGTGTGGTTTCGTTATTCAAAAGTTTGGCAAATACGACCTTAAATTTCCAATGTAAATCTGTGTTAATCATCATTATGAAATTCAAATAGGACGGCAATATACAATGTCAGTACACAGCGCTTTCCCAATTATACTTGAACTTGATTTTTTCAAGTGCACCCGTGAAATTAATACCATGTCCAGTGACTAGCGACGAAGACAATAATTTTGTTCTTTTTATATTTACGAGCATAAAAAAACCATTTAAAGGAAAGTTTTGGGTTCAGCCATACGACGAAGTAAATGTTTATTCTAGGGTTTTCGTTGCCGCTAAGAAACTACATGAGAATGATGTCAAATTGACTTTTCTTACCGACCTCATTCTACGCCTTCTCTGCTAAATCCTTTCTAACGAGTTCCGGTAAATTATAGTTATACAGGGTGTATCGGCACGTACCCGACAAACTTTAACCAGCTATTCCTTAGCATATTTGGAGTAAAAAATCTTATGTGCACTTTGCTGTCCGGTAACGTTTTTTTTTGATAAAAAAATTATTATTCATACTTTCACCACATGTCACCACTGTTTTATCCTTTGTCAAAGTTTGAAAACCCATCTGGCAATATTTTATTCGAATTCCGTTGAATAATGCACGTGTGTACCTATATTGGCGCACTTTTACAATCATAACGAAATGGCACGGCACCATTCGTCTCATTTTTAACTATTATTATTTAGTGTGTGCGAAAGAGCGAAGACGCTTTTCGACATACTTGCTTATAACAGCTGTTGAACACGAAAAGCAATGCCAATGACAGTGATGTAGTGTGGAAATTTTTCATTTTTTTGTTTTTAATTGAAAAAAAAATGCTACCGGACAGCAAAGTGCCCATAACATTTTTTACTCCAAATGTGCTAAGGAATAGCTGGTTAAAGTTTGTCGGGTTAGTGCCGATACACCCTCTATAAACATGTATTTTTTCCACGTCCAGAACAAATTTGACGTTCAATCATGTTTGGACGTCATTTCTGTCAAACGAGTAGTAGATGCGAATGCAACTTGCGGAGCGTGCAACTTGCATCATACCTGTTGTCAACACGTCGTAACGTGTACGAACACGAACAAAATAGTATGGCGGATACTCACAAGCGCTACTTTTATATGCTACGTGCATAAAATTCGAGTCGTTTGTAAGTATCTCCATGTACAAATGGCCTAAGAGAGACAGAGCGCTTGCTAAATGGGCTAGAATCAAAATGTACTAAGTCAGTGGCGATATTCGTTTCCATTCAAATCTATATTGAAGACATTTCTAGTGTGTATTATCTAGTGATAAGTACTATCAAAGCGGCTGTAGGTAGAAACAAAGGCGTAGCGCCACTATAGCAGTGGAGGTGAACAATGTTGGCGACACGCATTGCACGTGCGGAGCGTTACTACTAATGATTCATGGCCCATCCCGCTTATTTCTATTATCTTTGCGTCAAAACGTGCCGCATTATGAAATAGCTTGCATTAAAAATGCCAGCGTTGTAACGGTTAATTGTCTAACAATGACTTTACGAAGATATTATTATAATGTTCATTCATTTTAATTGTAATAAGTAGTATTTATATATAGAAAAACAATTATTTCAATAATTTTGTCCAAAATTACTATACATAATATTAAACCGTGAATTATCGTTGTTTACATTTAGTAATTCCTAACACAATACCTGATAATTTTATGTTTTTGTGTGAAATTAAAACCAAAGAAACATTGTTTTGAAAATTGATTTGAAATTATGTTTTGTATCAATGTTGCAATAGGGTGACATAAAAAATATTTAACCATTTATAAATTGTGATCGAAGTAAAATTATATTTTTTATAATTTTTTTATTTTGAAAATATATATTACGTACCGATTTAATTAACGAACATTTAATGTTGTTTAAGATATTTTTTATATCAATGTACTACCTTTGTATATTATTTTTTTATTGAAATTATTTGTGATCTTTTGTGATTGGCGTTTTCTATGGAATTCTGCCATTTTGTTTATGTCCTATACATTATTTAAATGTATATATTTTTTTGATTATTTGCTTTATTTTTTACAAAAATATTTTTAGGTTTTGTTAAAATTGGTTACAGAAATGTGTATTTTTAGAATACAAAAATAATTCACATGTTCAAATGTAAAAAAAAATATAAAAAATAGTACACTAAAAATAATCTTTTTTAGAACAGTGATCAACCATTTCAACCGGACGGCCAATTTATCAATTTTTAATTTGTTCGCTTTCCGCAGGAGGGTAGGGTACGTATACCTTGACATGGTTAACTTTGCAGATGGTGATGTCATAATTCTATTTGTGTTTTCAATAAAATAATCACAACACAAAATAAGTGCCGCAGGCGAAAATTACATATCTCTAAGGCCAAACAAATAAATGCTGTCGATTTTTATCATTCTGAAATATTAAAGAATGTATAAAAAAAACTTGCAATTTTCGGCGGCTGTCTAAAAACAGACATAAAAGTTTGTAGTGAAAGTGTTTCGTATTTTGTAATACAGGTTTTGAAAACATTAAATATTTTTATCGTAGCAAATGCAAATCCAGAAATATCAAAATACTTATCTTAATATGATTCGTGATCTGTTCATTTTTGGGGTATTATGCCGTGTTGCGCTAACTCCTTCTTTAGCCAACGTTTCGGACAGCATTGCAGTGTCCATCATCAGGCCAGATGTGTAATCGAAGATTTTTAATTTTTTTTTTAATTTTTTTATTTTTTTTTATATTAACTCCACACAGGAGGCCCTGAAGAAAATAATTTCACTCAGGGCCTATGTCATCTTTGAGGATGCTGTGTGGAGGGTCTTTTTGTGGAGAGGAAGGAGTGAGCATGGGCCTTGAAGAGTCCCATGTTGTAGGAGGGAGGAAACACAGAGGCCGGCAGTTCGTTCCACAGCCGAGCTGTTGAACTTAAGAACGAATCGTAGAAGCGAATCGTTCTCATGTGACAAATGTCAACCGTGTACAAATGTTGGGCGCGCGTTTGGCGTGTATTCTTAAGCGGTTTGGCGTGTATGCGTAAGATTCTTCGATTATACATCTGCCCTAACGATGGACAGTGTAATGCTATCTGCAACGTTGGTTAAATTGCGCTAACTTTGAGGGGGTGATTCTATATGATTTTAGAAGAATATTAATAACTTTTTCGAAATTCCAATGTTTTAAGGAAGTTCTTAATTTAATGATTTGTTTGTATGGGAAAATAAACATTGGAATTTCTAAAAAAATTATTTATCTTTTTTACTTCTACCATCATGTAGAATCACCTCCAAAGTTATCGCACTAGCGCCTGGACACCCTGTATCCTTTGATATCCGCAATCGTTTTTGAGACATTTATACAAAATTAAATCATACATGTATGCGCGTTACGGGTTAATTGCGCATACATGAATGTATGGAGTGACGAGAAGGTTAAAACGATCATATAATTATAATTAATATTTAACCCCTGAGGCCTCTGGCATATTGACCAAAATATTTTCTAACAGAAAGTCGGAGAATTTGTGTGTATTTCCGCTTCGCAATACAATCCAAATAAATGGAATGTTTCTAAAAGTATCCGAAAACTAAAAACTGTTTTGAAGGGTGATGAAATACGCTTTCAAAATTTATTATTAGAAATTAACATAATTTTTGATTATTAAATGTTGAAAAAAAACTCATATTTTATTAGATAAATGTTTTATAAACATAATTGTCAACTCACTTTTTTATTGTTTCATATAAAAATAATTAATAAAAAAGTTTTATTAATTTTTCTCAAATTGCGGTTTTATAGAGGTGTATATTAAAATTTTTCTGTATTTAACATCTAAATTGGAATTTAAGGCGCAATGAATTCTCTTTCTAACATCGTTTAGATCATATTTCTCACCATGACAGTAAAGGAAATACAATGATTTCTACAAGACCATATGAACTGTTCCCAAAAGCGAACAAATTGACTCTACAAAACAAATTGACTCTACAAAACAAATTGACTGTAAAACAAATTGACTATAAAACAAAATGACTCTACAAAACAAATTGACTACAAAACAAAATGACTACAAAACAAATTGACTACAAAACAAAATGACTACAAAACAAATTGACTATAAAACAAAATGACTCTACAAAACAAATTGACTACAAAACAAAATGACTACAAAACAAACTGACTCTTAAAAAACAAAATGACTACAAAACAAATTGACTCTAAAAGAACAAATTGACTCTACAAAACAAATTGACTATACAAAAAAATATTCTCTACGGATGATAGCCGCAAAACGAGGGGTTAAATAAAGTATCACTGAAGATATAAACCGATATAAGTGTATTGCGGGCGTGTGTGTGTGCCAGAAATAAACTAGAATTATCGTTACTTTTGGAGAAAAAGATCAAAATTGTTTTTTGAACATTGCATCAATTTTGTTAGCCTCTCTAGGGCCTAGGAGTCGAAAGGTCTGTTTTTAATAAAAAAGCTCAGTGAAATAATTAAGGTATAAAAGTTAAGTCTATTATTTTTGCTCGAAAACAACCAGTTTTTTTTTGTCTAATTCCTCTGTTTTTACAATTCTTTACATTTTAACCAGTGTACTTTTCAATTTAATTATTTACAATAATTTATTGCAGATAAACTAAGAATTATTACAAAATTTCATACTTGCCACATGTGATACTAAATCTACATTTTTTAAATTCTTATTTATACTCCTTTTCTTTAACTTTTGGAGGTTATACATCAATGGAATATATCATTGAAGAAGAAGATAATACTAATAAATCTAAAGTCAACATGGAACAAAACAAGACACATAAACATATATAGTCGATAGGTGTCCCATATAAATAAAAATCGGATATATTTATCCGAGACACTATCTATGTTACAAACCAATTCTTTAAAATTTTGTAATCATCAAAGAAATATAGCCCTCAAAAATATGGGAAAAAATTGTTTGCAAGATAACTAACTAACCATCACGCCGTTTCCCCGCAGGGGTAGGCAGAGAGGACGGACTTTCAAACAACTCGGTCTTGGCACACACTCCTTGCCTCATTCACATTCATACATCTAACCTACCGATACTATAACATCGAAGACTGCAGAAACCGATACAGCAGAATCCAAATCGGAAACAGAAGCCTATACCTCCACTTCGGCTAACCCCAATTGGCGCCGAGTCACGCATAGGAAAAAAAGACGACCAGTACTTCATGGTACCGCGACTGAGCATAAAGGCCTCATAGCCGTTGAAAGGCGCAAGTATATTCATGCCTGGCAATTCGATGTCAACACTACGGTCGAGGATATTGTATATTTCCTTCTCAATATAAACAAAGAAATTGTTTACGATGTTGTCAAATTGACAGCCAAAGCTGACTACGCCTCTTTCCGGATTGGAGTCCCGGAATCGAAGCTTTCATTTTTTATGGACCCGAACATATGGCCAAACCATGTTGCATTCAATGAGTGGTTTTTTCGGAGAAACGTTGCAACCAATGATAAAACGAAACACTCTAAGAGTGAGAAGTAATTCTAACCTCTCTATCTATTACCAAAACGTTCGAGGGCTAAATACGAAATTGGCAGTATTTAAAAACAACCTATTTGCTCGAGATAGCTTAGATTTAATAGCAATCACTGAATCGTGGCTGAAACCAAGTGTGCATAATTCAGAGCTATTTCCAGAAAATTATGTTGTCTTTCGTCGTGACCGCCTCACACGAGCGGGGGGTGTCGTCCTGGCTGTTCGTGCTGATTCTGTAACCCATGCTGAGAGGATTTATTCAATGGACCTCCCCGACACTGAATCCCTGTGGGTGAAGCTATCCTTGAAATCTTCAACTGTTTTCGTATGTGTGATATATGTGCCACCTCGTTCTTCAACTTCGTTATACTACAACATGTTCGAAAAAATAGAAAGTAATTATAATCTTCTCAGTGACAAAAATATCTTAATATTAGGTGATTTGAACCTCCCTTCCTGTAACTCCAATATTGTGAACATGTTTAACTATTTTAAATGTTTCTACGGTTTGCAAGAATATAACTTGATATGTAATGATTATAATAACACTCTGGACGTAGTTTTATGTAATGCCAAGGATCTTATAAAGTGTGTTGAGAAATGTCATGACCCTATTACAAACGAGGACAAGCACCACCCTGCTTTGTCTATAAGTATTAGTGAAACTCACTCAGGTGTTGCAAATTCATGTCTAAACCCAAGTCCAATAGAAGTTCCCTCCTATCATGGAGCTAGAACCATAAACGCATGGAGATTCAACAAAGGAAATTTCCACTTATTATATGAATTGCTTTCTGAATGCTCATGGCAACCGGTCTGCCAAAGTTCAACAGATATAAATGCATTATGTACAAATTTTTACAATTCAATTTACAATATATTCGACAAGTGTATACCCATTTCCACACCTCGCACTACGGCACACAGAGTATATCCTAAGTGGTACACCAATAGTATTATTTCAAATATTAAAATTAAACATATTTTTCATAAGCGATGGAAAAAAAACACGTCACAACTTGGACTATGCTAGTTTTTCAGCCTATCGCTCCATCGTAAAACATGAAATCAGTGAAGCTTTTAAAAATCATTTAACTTCAATGGAAGAAAAATTATCTATCGATCCCAAACAGTTTTGGAAGTACATTAAGGATCTAAAAAAATCCAACAACTCATTTAAGTCTATGATTCTTGACGGAGAGGAATTGACTACTGATGATAAAATCGCAAATAGTTTTGCGACCTTTTTTTCATCTGTTTACAAAAATGTCCAACCAACTCTCAATATTGACTCTACCCTTCACACTGTACAGATTGGGCCCTCATTCGACCTGGTCAGTATTTCAGAAAAAGATGTTAAGGAGGCACTCTCAAATTTAAAGAAACCTCACTCCATCGGTCCTGACAATATTCCAACATTTATACTAAAGGGTTGTTCCGACCTTTTAATACCACCATTATGTCATCTCTTCAATGTTTGCCTAAAAAACGGGATTCTCCCAGACATCTGGAGATTAACTAAAATAACCCCTATCTACAAGAAGGGAGATAAACGCGATATCCGGAATTATCGACCAGTTGCCGTTCTATGTTCCATCATGAAAATATTCGAGAAAATTCTACATAAATATATACTTAATCACGTTAATCCAATTCTTGATGACCGTCAATATGGTTTTAGACCCCAGATGTCAGTAACATCAAACCTCTTATGCATCTCAGATTTCTTATCACAAACTCTCGACAATCGGGGACAGGTGGATGTTGCTTATTTCGACCTGGAAAAAGCATTCGACAAGGTTGACATCGACATTCTTCTAAATAAGCTAGCTTCATTTGGTTTTTCCAAAAGACTACTCTGTTTTTTTGCTTCATATTTTCGAAATCGTAGACAGTTTGTTTATTATAAGGGTTCCAGTTCTTTGGAATTCACAGTTTTTTCTGGAGTTCCTCAGGGGTCTATCCTTGGACCACTTCTGTTTCTGATTTTTATCAACGATATTGGTTCAGTCATCACACATTCGCTGTATTTACTATTTGCAGATGACTTGAAACTATATCGTTCAATAAAAAACCATCTTGACTGTATTCTCCTTCAACGTGACATTGACTGCGTCTCAAACTGGGCCAAAATAAATGGCTTGAACTTCAGTACACCCAAGTGCAATATCGTCTCCTATACAAGATCAAAGAAACCGCATGTATTTGAATATACAATCAATGAAATTATTCTCCAACACCTAAATCAAATCAAAGATCTAGGAGTTATTTACGACAGCAAACTAACCTTTCACCAACACATCGATGATTTAATAAGCAGAGGATACAGGCTTCTCGGCTTCGTAATTAGAAACTCATATCCGTTTCGTAACACAAAAACACTGACGTTATTATATAACACACTAGTCCTAAGTGTACTTGAATCAAACTCGATCATCTGGGCTCCACATGAATTAACATACACTTTACGCATTGAAAGAGTCCATAAAAATTTTTTAAGGTTTTTATTCTCGCGGCTCTATGGACGTTACCCTTGGCTTTACCCATCGATTTATATATTAGGCATGACCAATTACCACTCCCTAGAGACACGTAGAGGTATTGCTTTGCTTAAATATTTTTTCCAACTAATAAACGGTCACTTATCTAATAATGAGATACTGGCCCAATTAAATTTTTTTGTACCAGAGTCTCACTCTCGAGGACGTCATCACAATCTTCTATATAGTAGAGCAAGCCGCACTAATTTATTAATGAACTCACCTGTGGGGAGAGCTACGTGCTTTTTGAATGCGGTAGATAAGAAATTAGATTTATTTTTTGTGTCCTATAGCGCATTTACGAGATTTTTGGCATTGCATATACACTGCATAAATGGTACAATTATAACGTCTTAGGCTTTATTACCTGTAATTGTTATAAATAAATGTACTAATTATATATATAAATAAAAAATAAATAAATACATACTCTTCTATTGTTCAGACTCTTGACATGGCCCGACTCAAGTATCTGATTCACTTGATCGTGCCATGTCTTCCTCGGGCGTCCCCGACTTCTGCTACCATTCGCATTTGCATCAGATATCCTCCTTACACTCCTTCGCTCATTCGCTCTACATGCCCAAACCATCTAAGCGACCCTTTCTTGATCTTACTCATTACGCTTACATCAGCCTTGCACTCTTTGCGGATCTCCACATTCCTCACACGATCATACATGGTTTTACCACACATACGACTCAGGGATCTCATTTCAACAGCATTCAATCTAATTCAATTCTAATTCAAAGGTAATATTGTTAATTCTGAATTTGAAATATGAGATTAACAAGAATGCCACAACATGCAAAAGTGACATATTAATAATTAGGTCCCAATGGTCGAGTAGTTAAAGACATTGTCCCAATAAGATAGATATCCTTGGTTCGATTTCCAGTTGAGATAGTTATGTTTTTATTTTCTGTATCTTGTTCTGTTTCATCTTCGTTTAGATTTATTAGTATTATCTTTTTCTTCAAATTGTTGTTAAAATCTTCAAACCTGAACGTGTAATGCCCAAGCGTGCTGTAACAGAGGGTCTGGAAAACAATAACATAAGAATGCGGGTTATATAATGTAAAATTACACACCTTCATATAATTGACAGTCAAGATAGCCGCCTATCTCTAACATGGTAGGTACTCTCAGTATCGCCCCGGTGAAATATATGAATATGCATATTTATATTCAGATGTGTTTTGATAACAATTTTTTGTACTTATTTATTTTTGGAAATTGAAAACTGAAGGCCTTGAACACAATATTTCTTTTAAATTTGATATTGTGTTGCTCAATTTGAATCCAAAATTAATATTTTTTTAATGATTTATTGTATATATTTTAATAATAATTTTTATAATAATAAAAAATATATATATGGAATAATTTGATATTAAAGAAAATTGGGCTCTTGCCAAAACACCACCGTTAATTTAGTGAATGCTTTCTTGGTTGGTATACCTTAATTAAACTTTCCTTCCTGCCAAATTGATAATAATATAAACTCTTTCGTTTACTTTTTCCTCTTTATATTATATTTTGTTTTCCCTCAGAATATAAACCATTCCTTTTATTTTTCCTCATTATGTAAACCTTTCCTTTGTATTTTTCCTCATTATGTAAACCTTTTCTTTTAATTTTCCTCAGAATATAAAACCTCTCTTTTACTTTCCTTGGTAATTTAAACGCTCTCTTTCGCTCTTCCTCATGTCAACAAACCTTTAAATATGATTTTCCCTCAATATATAATATTCCCTATCTTTTGTTTACCCTAATTATACTTATGAACCCTTAATTTTTTCTTTTCCCTAATCATATTAATACTTTATTTTGATTTTCCTTCACAAAAATTATTCTGATTTTTCCTCAATATACAACATAATTAATTTGATTTTCCTTCACGATAATTATTCTGATTTTTCCTCAATATATAACATTATTAATTTGATTTTTCCTCATTATATAATATAAATAATTTGATTTTTCCTCATTATATAATATAAATAAAATATTTAGATTTTTCCTCACAATTGAAACCAGTTATTTTGCTTTACTCACTTATAAACCCTTTCCTTTGCTTTTCCCTCAAAATATTATGAAAAGTTCCTTTTATGGTGTACCTTCGTCTGAGACAAGTTTCTTTCTCTCTTTTTTTAACCTAAATTATAAATCTTTTTCCTTCATGAAATAATGATTATATCAATAAATAAAATAATCATAATGAATAAATGTCAATAGTTGTAAATGATCATAATATAATTTAGTTTAAATGTCAAGAAATATTGTATATTTTTGTGTACTGCGTAAGTTGGTCTTATTTGTAAGTAGGGAAATTAAACAAAAGATATCTGACATTATGTGGAGATTTGTAATGGCACCTTTATTTTTAAATAAATATCACAAAGATGAATATTGAGCATTATTTATTTTAAAACTTCCCAATCTTCCTCTTCCCATCTCTTTCCCTTCGCCAACTCTTCAGCCTAACAGCATACCCTGATTTAGAATGCCATAGGTTCAGAACAGTTGGGAATATTACCTTGGGAATGGGTGGTAATAATGTGTTAAGTTGCAAAAAATATGCTACGCAAAAGCTGGCAATTAAAATTACCAAATGTAATGAGATCTCCATTAGTTTAGTATTGAAAACAGAAGTTTTATTTCGCGACGAAATAGGATCATCATATTTCTACGTCCGTCTGACAAAAAGGGTTTGCAAAAAAACTGCCATCACAGGTGGCAGGTTCACAGGTTTGACAATCGCAGCAACCAAAAATAATGCAATTGTGCAAATATTGCCAACACAATACTAGTTCTTCATTGATACAAGTAGAAATGCCCACACACCGAAACTTTGGTTAAATCATATGTAAAGGTATACACACACTTTTTTTCAAACATCATTTATGTAACTTCAGTACATTTGTTCAGTTTCAATATTTTCTGTGTATTTAAAATGCGCTAAACATCTTATTTTTTAATTTTCCATAAAAACAAATACTGTTTTAGAAACTAGATACAATTATTTTAAAATCTGAAAGTAGTGAGGAGGGGAAGAAGATAGGGTAGAGGAAGGTGAGGAAGTACCTGGCTATTCAGATCTGGTCACCAAACAGGGTCAAAGCCATTTCAGGCAATTTTTCAATTTTATCGGATGGCATTCAAAGGGTTAAATAGACTAGAATACCGTTAAGGCGAAGCTTAGTGCTAAATCACTATTTTGATTAATCTTTATAACGAATTGGTGTACATTATGAATACCAAGAAATATGCTTTAGATAAATTTAATGTTTTCCTATCGTTTCGCTTGAGTAAAATACAAATAAAAAATAAATAACTCAGTAAAAATATATAAATGTAAACTACTAAAAAAAATATGGTTTCAATAGAAATGTATGAACGCATAAAGGAAACAACTTTTTAAAATACAGTATTATAGCTAAGATTATCTGTGACAATTTCACTTGATTAACTTTTTTGCTTCTTATAAAATTATTTAGAAAATAAATAAAAACCATTTTTGTGCTTGAAATCGAACGTTTCTAGACTCCGTTTGTCAAGCGATTTTAATGCCTGTTACCTACATTCGTGACAATATAAGACATACCAAGAATATACACATTTTTGGCTTGGAGCTTCCTCTTAACGTGGATATTTTGATTATTATTAGATACCGATTACTAAATTAAATGATGGGCGGTCTTAGACAAGGCAAGGTTACCCAATCCAATAAAGTTTAATAGGCAGAAAATTATTCTAGAATTAATTTGTTATAAAATAAGTCATAAACTACAACTGAAGGCTATTTCAATGCAAGAGGCGCATAGGCCAAACATTATTTTAAGCGCAGCTGAACTTCGCATAAAGATTCTATGAATTGTTAACAAATCTGACACACCACTCTGTCACTCTAACCTATACAGAGGGTCCGGAAACTCATAGTACAAAAGGAAAACTGTTGAATCTACATCACATAGAGAACCGAACAAAACTTTTATGCATTTTTTCTGCAACGAAGACATTAACCCCTCCATTGATTTTTATATAAAATTTAATATAATGTGAAGCACATTCACCTGATTTCCGCTTGTACTACGATTTTCCGGACACCGTGTATTGGTATATTGAAATACCACAGCTCAGTATCGAAATATTGCTCGAATTGGCATTAGACATATTTGGTGACTTTTTTTAACATTAGCTAATGGGGTCCAAAGGAAATCAATTTATCTCAAGGCCTATTTCATCTTAGGGGATGCTGTGTGGAGGGTATTTTTATGGAAATAAAGGATAGGAAGTTTTGGGAATGAAATAGGTACTCGGAGAATAATTACTCATATTGAATATTCTTAATAAAAACGGGATCGCAGGCCCTTAACGAATAAATTTATAGGTTTCCTAATAAACTTTTAGTAAAATACGAATGTGTTCATAAAAATCCTAATATTAAATGTAAATTATCAAGACAAATGCAGATGCATGAACACGTGTTATATTAGGAATTTACAAAATTTTATCAGGAAACGGCCTGCAGTCCCGTTTCTAACTGGCATTAGCAATTGCTATTCATTTTTCTCCGTGTAAGAATTTGAGGGTCAGTGTGTCCAGGAGTGTCGGAAGCGTGAATCCATCCCTCCCACTGCGGTGCCAGTCGATTGGTCGTCATGCTGGAGAGGTCAAAGGGTCTCCATCAACCAATGTCTCCCCATCCAGCCTGCCGCGTAGTAGGTGAAGACGTAGACAATCTTCATCCCATGAACACGGGCACCCCTGCTAGGTCACCAAACGTAGCGAGCCATTGGGGTAACCCATGGCAGAGATGTTGGGGGGTACCAGTAATCGCCTCCCAAGTTGAATAGCCAGGTATTTTAACTCTCCTCATCCCCACCTCGTTCTTACCTCCACTTCCTTCAGCATCACAATACACCCCAACACATGTGCGATGTTAAACAAAAAAAACCTTCTGAGCAATAGGAATTGCGCTAGCCTTGCTTAGTGACCAGATCCCAAGAGCCAGTTTTCAACATGCCACACGGAAAAAATGTATGGCTGATTTATTAAAATCCTGTTAAAAACGTGATTGCAATACATTTCCCAATAAAATATTAGTTTATTCAGAATACATCGGAACAAGTGTACATGGATATGTCCTTTTTCTAATACATATGACGACGAAATTTTACAATATTAGATTTTTTATGAACATGTGTTCTGACATCCCAATTTATACATATTCGTGATTTACCGACAGTTTATATTCGTTAAAGATCTGCAATCTCGTTTTTAACAGGAGTAAAAATAATTTGACCAGATTTTTAATAAATTATTTTAATATTTTACATCACTAGATAGGTTTTCTCCGTGCATAGACCTGCTGGTTTTGGATAGAAGTTATTGCATAACAAAAATACATTTCAATCGTTTTTATTCAATTAACAATAATTAGTTAAGTTAATTTCGAATTTATTCGATTGACTATTACCGTAGTAATAAATTATCTATGTAACTATTGCAGTGGCGTATCTTTATTCCATACATCGGAAATTTTCTACGTAGCTATTGCAGTTGCTTATCTTTATTCCCTACATCGGAAATTTTCTATGTAACCTTGCAGTGGCTTATCTTTATTCCCTACATCGGAAATTTTCTATGTAACTATTGCAGAGGCTTATCTTTATTCACTACATCGGAAATTTTCTATGTAACTATTGCAGAGGCTTATCTTTATTCCCTACATCGGAAATTTTCTATATAACTATTGCAGAGGCTTATTTTTATTCCCTATTTCTGAAATTTTCCTTCTTTAATACATTAGCGCAGACCCGTGAACAATCACGGGATGGACTGAATTCTTGATAAATTATTTTTGAAAATGACAATTAAAATAATTTCTTTTAAGGGAGTACCGCACAAGAGTCCCAACTACTCCCAACCGGCTGGAGCCAGTGATACTATGGAATCCCCATTTGGGGTATGTTGTAGGGGAAGGCGATGGTGAAGTTGATGGTGGGGGAGTACCTGGATTCAGATCTAGATCCAAAGATCAGATCTAGATCTAGATCCAAACACGTCTAATGCCATTTCAAGGAACGTTTCAATTCTTGATGGTGATTTCCACTCTGACACATGCCGCAAATATATGAATAAATTGTGAAATAAAACAAATTAATCAAATAAAATTTACATGCGCACGCCGGGACTTAAGCCGCTATCTCCGGATTGCTAGTCGGCTTACCCCTCGACCACAAAGGTCGTTACATTACTAGCGCAGACCGGTAAAAAATCACGGGATATTATATTTTTTTTTATTTTTTTAATTTTTTTTTTATATTTATTTATCTATCAATATAAAGTTTTAACTCTTATTTATCGACATCTGTCTCACTAGGGTACACCTGTGTCGAAACAGACGTATACAGATACTTATAGAATATTTACATGCATGACTAAATCAAAATCAAAGTACAAATTACAAAGTTGTATACATTTTAAATTATGGTGTCAATAGATAGGTAATAGAAATAGTAGGTACAGGTATGACAATATTGTGAATATATATGTAATATAAATGCATTTAATTGGAGGACGTAGTTACAAAGGGGCTTTTATAAAATCATTGATTCTACTATTTTATTTAGTATTTGAATTGTTGTTATTGTTTACGTGTAATTTGGTTTACAGATGTTTGTGATAATGGGACGCCCAATACTTGTTATCCATTTCTTTATTTCATGTTTGAATTTGGTTATTGACTCTGTTTGTCTAATCGTGGTTGGTAGTGTATTGTATAGTTTACAAGCTGTGTATTCAAAATGTTTTTGCCCAAAGGTGGTTCTAGCAAAAGGAGTTTGGAGAAGTTCTTTATTTTTGGCTCGGGTATTGTGTATCGTTTGAGTTGGTTTGTATAGTGTTTTGCTGTTTTGGTGTAAATTAATCAAGATGGATCTTGCAAAGAGCTGTTTTATGTCCATATCGTTGATAACGTTGATAGTATTGAAGATAGTATCAGTGTTGGTAGAAAGAGGGAGTTTGAGAATTATTTTTATGATTAATTTTTGTGCTTTAATAATGGGGTCGAGGGCACTAGAAGAAGTATTACCCCAAGCTAAAATTTCGTATTCTATGTGTGATTGGCATCGTGAAGCTGAAATTATTAATAATAAAATGCTTGCCCCAGATGTTTTTAAAATTAGACATTTTCCTTTCGCTATTCAATGAATAAATTAATTATTCATCCAGGCATCCGTCAAACATTTAAACAAAATAAATACACATTTCAAACAAATTATTGTTAATTAATAAAATAATTTTGATACCTAATTTATTGCTTTTGAAAATAAGAATTTCATTGGATTCACACTAGGCAGGAATACCATTTCACATCACGCACTCACACATCGACAACCGAAATTAGTACGTTTAATAGGTAGGTTTATCGCTTGTCTGAATTTTCGACATAATCAGTTCCAATTTTGAAAATTACACTTAATTTCAAAACAAATCACAGTTACACAGATAGACGACAGATCCACAACAAAAAATAGACAAACTGATAAAGACATGGCACGATCAAATGAATAGGATAATTGAGTCGGACCATATAAGAATTACATAATGGTATGAATGTGGATGAAGCAAGGAGTGTGTGCCAAGATCGAGTTAGGCGATTTATCCACTTCGTTTTCCCCTGCAAGAAACGGCATGATGGTTAGTTAGTTTAATTAGAAAAAGAGAATAATTTGTATAAAATCTCTTTTATTTGTCGATATCCGGTTAAAAACGGGTTTGCAGGCCGTTTCCTGTTCAACTTTTAGTACATTCCTAATATATCGGAACACGTGTTCATGCACCTACACCATGCCTTGATAATATATCATGGCGAAGAATACGTGTTCGGACAAAGAGATATTACATTACTTTTTTACTAAAAGTTTAACAGGAAACCTATCAGGCGAATAATTATTTCTTGTAAAATAATTGTTACCCTTTGTGCTATGCATAAAAAATCTTGTCTTAAACATTAGTATACCAAAAAAAATAAATTAATATTTGACAAGTTCTAGTATTTCACCTAAAAATGTAGACAATTTGTCTCGACGCCATCTAGTGAGAGAGTTAGCACTTACAATGCCTTTCTCATATAAAATAAAGTTGGTTGTTTTCAGGTGAAAAAATGTAATAAGCAGTAATTGTTGAATGAAACACTAGTATATATTGAATTATTTCGCGGATAAGAGATAAGCCGCCATAGCTCAGTGGTCAGAGCTGTCGACCGGAAATCGAAGGGACACGGGTTCGAGTCCCGTTGGCGTCATGTATCTTTTATCAGGAGATTTTTCAATGTGGATGAGTGTTTCAGGCTAATAATTATTGCTTGTAAGATAATTGGAAACCTATCAATTCATTCGTTAAAGGCTTGCAGTCCCGTTTTAACAGGATTACGAATTATACGAAAAGATTGTTAATAATCTCTTGCTATTTTTTTAAAGATTTTTTTAAATTTTTTTTAATGTTCCTCTTCTATAGAAGCTGTCGCTTGTGTCTAGAAAAGTGGTGAGTATCAAGATGAAGAATATTTAGTGTTTAAAATTATGAATATTAAAACTTATAAATTAATTAAAAAGATAGTTTCATCAATTTGGTATTTTTACATTGAACTTCTCTTTAATTGCTTTTAGTAGGTGTTTATTGTTTTCTATTGTTCTGATATTTTCTGGTAGTCTGTTGAAGTATTTTTTCCCTAGATATATGTAATGATGTTGAGTAAAAGTGGTGTTACATTGTGTTAAGTGGTGTTATGTTTTTTTGGACAAGATCATTAAATTTTAATACCTTAAATTCTTCAAAAATTAGGTGTGTTTGATAATCTCTTAGTTTTTTCAATATTATTTTTATAATTAGACGTTGTACAATTTCAACAGGGAGTAGATTTGTTTTGTATGCAGTTCCCCAGCTGATTACAGCGCATTGGAGATTTGATTGTACTAAAGCGTGATAGAATTTCCAATTTCCAATAGATTGTTAATATCAGAAAGTTTTCTCCGTGTGTATTGAAATTTGATTAGTTTTGTTGTATGAACGCACGCCGCTGATGTACGGTAGTATATTTTTTTAACAATGGCTTGCTTCTTTACGGCATTTAAACGCAATTCTGGTGTAATTATCCTGTCAGGGCCTGTCAACCGCAATTAAAATGGTCCTATTATTTAGTCAATCGATCCCACATACTTATCAGTTGTCCTTCTCTGGACAAGGTTATGTCATTGTTCTCACAAATTTCTGATACGGCGACCATGTTTTTAGCTTTCACCCTTTAACTAATGTTTATAAGATCAGGTTTTTTAAGCACAGCACAAAGGATAACAAATTATTATAAGCAATAATTAGTCGCTTGAAATATCCATACAAATTGAAAATATCTCCCTAGTAAAAATAAATGGCGCCGAAGGGAATTGAACCCGCGCCTTCTGATGTCCGGTCAGGTGCTCTTAGACCACTGAGCTACGACAGTTTATTACCAACAAAAAAATAATTCAATATGTACTAGTACTTCAATCAAAAATTACTGCTTATTATATTTTTTTCACCTGTAAACAACCGACTTTATTTTTGTAAGAAAGGCTTTGTTAGTGCTAAATTTCCCACTAGATGGCGTTGAGACAAATTATATCTACATTTGTTGGTGAAATATTTTGACTTGTCAAATATTAATATTTTTTTAATGACAAACTAATGTTTATAATACAAGGTTTTTTATGCATAGCACAAAGGATAACAAATTATTATAATAACATAAATTCTAATTGTTATGGAGTGAGAGAAAGCAAATTTATAAACTGAAAATCTGCGACCCCGGCGTTGCCCGGGCTGTACTCAGAGTTTTACGAATTTCTGAAGTATACAGGATTTCCCTCTTGTTTTGAAGGGTACATGTGCAAAATTTCATCAATCTCGGTATAAAGATGTTATTGAAACAAATCTATTCCGACCGCACGGTGTCAGACACTCTTTATTATATAAATAGATAGAAATATGTGTATAGCTGAAGTCCTTCGAGTTAGGAGAGGATATTTGTTTAGAGAGGGACAGCCAAAAGAATGTGATAAAGTTCCCACTTCTAGACCACAGAATGTACAATCTGAGGAGTCAAGAATGTGAATCGTATAAAGGTGAGAAGGAACGGAACAAAGTCCAATCCTTATTCGAATAATAGAGAAAATATTTTTTTTGGAGAAATAGGGAAATTGTTGCAACCACAGTTTTGATGGGATAGCCCTTTGTATTGAGGCATAGCAGGATCCCTTGGATTGACTAGCAATGTACCAAAACATTGCGAAATCTATCTTTGAGGATGAAAAATTCTCAGATAGAAGAATGTGGTTTACGAGGATAACAAGAGGGTTGGATGCTACTTATTTTGCCAATTAATTCGCAATGTCGTTACCCATGATGCCAAAATGTCCAGGAATCCAAATCAAAGATACGGTTTTCCAGAGCTTTGAATGGAGGCTATTAGCACTCGAACCAGGCGTACAAAGTGAACACCAGGATGGAGAAGATAACTGAAGAGAAAGAAAGGCATTTGAAACATTTATAGATGAACTACAGGTAACAAAAAACAAGCAATCAAAAGGATATTTCACTTCGAACCTAGAACATCCACAAAAAATATACATGGAAAGAAAACTGCCAACAAAGAAAATTATATGAATATAATACATGTCTCCGTATATACAAAATAAATAATAAACTCATACATACAAGTACAGAATTCATTAAAACGTTCCAAGTACACACACACTTTACACGGCAACACGATAAAATACATTTAAACACCATACATACTCACTATGGCAATCCATTGATTACGAGGGGAGCAACATTACAAATGAAAAAAGTGTAGGTACATTTAAAAAAAAATTGTTCACTTTTATGCTCAGTCAACAAAACAATCAAAGTGAATAATATTGTTATGTAATGTATTTATGGGTAATGTATTAGTTATTTCTAGTTAAATAAGTGAAAAAATAGTTTTCTTTTGTCGAGAATAAAAAAACTTTACAAAAACTACATTTAAGTTTTTGGAGGGAACTGAGAGAGTCAGAGAGAACGTGGAAATGTTTGTTAGAATTTCACTTTTTGCAAATCTTGGAGGTGAAAATTAACCCACTTCCCGACATCCGATCGAGGTGAAACTCTGCAGATATACTCGTTGTCGACAGTGAATTCTATAATTTATTTTTTAACATTCTATTTTGGTGGCAATTACATAAAAACATGCGGATATATATGCATTTATCTTAAATCGGAATACATTACAGCAGTTAATATACGAAATAAATGTTGGTCCTACTCGATAGGAAGTTGTCGACTCCAGTTTCTGGGTAGAAAGGTTCAATCCTCAGACATATCAAAATTTTAAAAAAAAAATTTTTGAAAGACAAAAAAAAATGATTTACTAAAAAAACTTTATGGATGGATTTTATGCCTATATTATCTATATAAGTTTATTCATAACCAATGAATTTTTGTCATAAAAAAGAACAAGGCACATTTTATCAATTTCATCAATTTTATTCCCATATAACGTTAAAACATAGTCCCTTTAATAGGGTTATGTCACAAATCCCACTCAAAAGAATTTCGTAGAATAATTGGTCAGTAATTTAATCGCGCAATTATGTCGTTATTGGCAAATTGGTAAAACGTATTTTGCAGAAAAATTCTATCTGTACATATGACTTATGAAATACACAAAAAAATCCACTTTCTGTAAATGTTAACAAAGGACAAAATAAATTAATGGCCCTTCAGGGACACGGAGAAAAATGAGTACTGCAATTTATTAAGAATCTCATCAAATTATTGACAATCCGGGTAAAAACGGGATTGCAGGTCTTAAATAATGAATAAACAGGTTTCCAGATAAACTTTTAGGACGGGTTGTTTCGGAGAATTTGAACAATTCATCAAATTTCAACGTTCATTTTCGGGTTCTGTGAAAGACTTATTCAAGTTCTGTTATCATATCATTGTAGGCTAGTTGCTTGACAAAACTGAAATAAATACAGAACTTGAAAAGATCTTTCACAGAACTTGAAAATGAACGTTGAAATTTGATGAATTGTTCAAATTCTCCGAAACAACCCGTCCTTAGTATATAACGAATATATTAAGTGTATTAAATTGATATATTTTGGTAGTTATATACGAAATAAATGTTAATGCTACTCTATAGGAATTTGGCGAGGTTTGTAGAGTTGTTGACTCCAGTTTCTGGTTAGAATGGTTCAATCCTGACAGATAAAAATTTAAAAAAATGTTATAAAAGACAAAAAAAATATGATTTTACTTTATGGATGGATTTTATGCCTTCATTATATATTAGTTTATTCATAACCAATGAATTTTTGTCTTAAAAAAATAACAATATACATATCATCAATTTCATAAATTTTATTCCCATAAAACGTTAAAACATAGTTCCTTTAATAGGGTTATGTCACAAATCCCACTCAAAAGAATTGTTAAATTGAAAACATTGTTAAATAACACAACTTAATCAAATAAAATTTACTTGCGTGCGCCGAGAATTTAACCTCATAATTATATATAACATTAAATAAATGCTTTTTCAAAATTGATTTCATTACAAAATACTACATCTTTCAGTTTCGGTCGGTCTCTAGATGAATTGACGCGTGATCTACAGAATATAGATTGTTATATTTGATACGCCTATTGCCCACCTTAAGCACCGTATTTTCCACTTGGATAGGTACCTTATAGATTGATACTTACATTTAAGACAGGGTTCAAACCACACAAATATGTAACCAATAACAATATCATTGAATGACGTTCGTTAATTCGGTTAATTCCATTCGTTTCATAAATCTGAAAAAATATGTAATGACCAAACTCAAACAAACAAAAAAAATTGTGACTCGTCTGTTCTTTCTGCCCAGCCGCCAAAACTCTGTGCGGGGAAGGCTCATCGAAGAGCAAGCTTGTGGGATGTTTTGTTGCCATGTGTAGGTATCTAGAACGGTAGTTTGATAAAACCTTATACCAACACGATATTGACAATCAGTAGACAAAAACCGGCTTTCTAAAAAAAGCTTTTAGAAAATCATTTAGCGCGGCCTATAAGGTGTCAGATAAGCTCTCAATACGCACAAATTTTGACTTATGGCGATGCACTACGTCGTGTAATATTTTAAATTGAGCCGCTATCAATAACAACCCTTACGTCGATGGCGAAAAGGTTTGAATTCCCGCTTAACACCATCCGCCTGTTTTGATTTATGCAAGAAAAAAACATGGCCAAAAGGTGCCTTTTATTTTATTTTGTGGATGTTCAGGCATAAATATTTAATTTTTTTCCTATCATTTTATAAATAACTTAATTTTCCACACTAAACAATAAAATCATAACCGAAAATGGGTTCGTAAGTAGAAGATTTTGAACTTTAAAGCAGTTTTCATAGGCCTATACACTATTTTTTTCTGGGCTTATAAAAAGACTTAAATAAAAAAATACTCTAAAATGTAAAGATGTATTCTACTCGCATTATTTAATTAAAGCATCTGAAACATTTCTAGGCGACCAAATTTTCAAACCAAAAACACATGATTTTGCATTACTACGCATGGCATCGCCTTATGAATGGGGAACTAACTAAGCTGTTAGAGATGAAATAAATTGTATACATGATCAAACCAACCGTTCTCTTCTCCTTCTTTTTGCGCTACGCGCTCTCTTCGACCTCACAATATTTACCCCAAATGGTAATGCAATAGTTCCGTGAAAAAAAAAATTATTTGATTTAGGTCAACCTTGTTTCAGTACCATAAGAAATAGTATATTTAACTGTACAGTAATTATGTCGGCTATTGTCTGGGATCGTGGGAACATCTTGTTACATCGGGGTCAACCACTGTAATAACACGTAATCATAATATATAACTTATAGTATACACTAGGGTCTGACTGTTGTTATAATATTGACATCATTGGGGGTGGAATTATGTTATATTGACAAATAATAATATTGAGAAATTGGTCGGTTACAAGAGAGTACCTACCATATTATTGTAGCAATTCTATATCAACGTCCCAATATCACACTCCTATGCGACGGATTCAACAGCTAGGAAACAAATACTACGATGTTGTTGATATATTTAGTACGTCAATTTCAATATATAAGCATACCCTATTGAAGTTTTTTTCATCAAGTAGTGGAATATTTTAATAAAGGTATTTAATTTGATTTGACTAACACATAATAATTTTGTCAACTGAAACAGAAAAAAATATTTTGGATTTTTTATGTTTTGTGCCTACATGCTGTGTAGATCAAGTTCAGTAATATTTTGACTTTATATTTATTTTTCTGCAATTGTTTTAAATAGTCGTTTCCTGTACTATTTTCGTGTATAATTTCGTAAATATTTTTTATATATATGTATGTAAAAGCCTTAATAGGCGTGAAATAAATAAATAAGTAAATATTAAGAGTGACTGCTTATCGCATAACGGTCAGAACAGCTGTGAGCTTTGACCATGTCATTCCCTAATTGGGATGTGTTTTGAGACTTCAGGGAGTGAGGAGGAGATGGAGATAGGGTAGAGGAAGGTTTGGAAGCATCTGGATATTTAGATTTGGTCGGTAAACATGGCTAATGCGACAAGCAATGCTGACAATCTGAAATTATCCGTTTCCCTTTTACTGAAGGGTCTTTCTAGGGAAAGGAAGGGGATGAAGTTCTGGAAATGAGGGATGGATAGGAATCTGGTGGTCAGTGTGTCCAGGAATGACACTGAGGGCCAAACTGGACCTGGCGCGAGTAAATTTTTTGCGCCCCTTGTAAGAACCAGTAAACGTCTAGGTACGTGATCACTCTAATCAATAATATTCAGATGATTTTCATTTTTTTAGCGCCATTTTTATGAAAACTAATCTATAGGGTATTAGGACTGTGGGTGTTAGGCAATTTCAGCGCCTTGGCAACTAGGCGTCCGAAACGGAATGCTCCAATTCGTCGAGAGATTGGTCGAGAGAATCCGGCTGGAGAGGTCAAAGGGTATCCCTCAACCGCCCTTTCCCGATCCAGCTCGCTCTGTAGTAGGTGACCAGATGCAACTTCATACCACAAACCCGGGAATCCTTGTTAAGTCACCAAACATAGCGAAACACTTGAGGTGATCAATGGCAGTGGTGATAGTTATATAATAAATGGCCTTGAAGAAGAAAACATAGAGGGCTGCAAAGCAATCCACAGAATAGCTTTTGAACTCAAGAACTAGTCGTAGAAACAACCCGTTCTCATGTGACAAATGGGCCGACTACGCGTTGTGCACGCATTTTTCATGTTTCCCGACATTCGCACCGAAAAATGTAATTGTTATTTTTACCTTTAACTCCACACAGGAGGTTACGAGGTGCCGATCGGGTAAGACTGAAATTTATTTCATATATTAACAGCGGTAATGTCATCCGACTTACAGAGAAATGCGTATATCAATGAGTGTACGTAATTGCCACCAAAAGTTGATAGAATGCATCGTCATCGACAATGAGTCTATATTCGAACTATGCAATGTGAACGTATGTATCTGTAAAGTTATTCGAATGTTTGTGCCAAAATATGAATGAGAGAATGCAAGGTCGACGTGAGCCAATGTATAAGACTAAGAACGTGACGCTTCAATGGTTTGGGCACACACAGCGAATGGACAAAGAAAGGAATTTCAGGAATATATTCTCGATACAAGAACAACTGCAGCACGTTCTAAAGTGGTAGATTCTTTCAACGTTCCAACTGTTAGAGGCAGTGGAGCTATGGCATCCCAGATTAGGGTGTGCTGTGAGGCTGAAAGAAGTGCGGATGAGAATGAGATAGGGAGGAGAAAGGTTGGGAAGCGCTTGGCCATTCAGATCTGGTCACTAAACACAGCTAAAGCTATTTCAATCCTTTAACCAGGACAATATTGACAGTTACAATTTTAACCGCTCGACAATACGAGTGTCAAATAAAGTAATTTATATTCATTGAAGACAATATTAACAACTCTCAAACGAAAGATGTGAAACAAAAAATAATTCTGTCGTATCTTGGCACTGAGCCAAGGACTTCTTCCTTTCCCGGGAAAGGATCTGTTAAATTTTCTTGAATAATGAATTATCACCAATGTTTTTTATACCAAAATTCTTTAATATATCGCCTGCATGGATTAGGAAATGAATACTTTGATATCAATAATGAAGGAAGTCTGTTATATTATAAAAGATTAATAAAAAATATTTTTTACGTATGTATGAATCAAAAGATAAGTAATTAAGCATACATTATCGTTACTTTAACAATTAATTATCATCTATGTTTGATAATAAATAATTCTTCTAAGTCATTATTAACAATAAATATATTTATTCTTTATAATTAAAGCGATGCACTACGTCGTGTAGTATTTTAAATTGAGCCGCTATCAATAACAACCCTTACGTAGATGGCGATAAGGTTTAAATTCCCGCTTAACACCATCCGCCTGTTTTGATTTATGCAAGAAAAAAACATGGCCAAAAAGTGCCTTTTATATTATTTTGTGGATGTTCAGGCATATATATTTAATTTTTTATCGATCATTTTATAAACAACTTTATAATTTTCCACATTATACAATAAAATCGTAACCGAAAATGGGTTCGTAAGTAGGAGATTTTTAACTTTAAAGCAGTTTTCATAGGCCTTTACACTATTTTTTTCTGGGCTTATAAAAATAATTATCTAAAAAATACTCGATTATTTCAAAGGTCAAGATGTATTCTACTCGCAGTATTTAATAAAAGCATCTGAAACATTTCTAGGCGACCAAATTTTCAAACCAAAAACACATGATTTTGCATTACTACTTATGGCATCGCCTTAACTTAAATTTATATTTATCATGACACTTTACAAAGTAAATTATACTTCATACTTAACTTTATATTTATCCTTTACACTTTATACCGTATTTTATACTTTAAACTTTATGCTGTATACTTTATACCTTGTATTTTTAACTTCATATTTATATTTAAGTGGCACATGTCGTGCCGTTTGTACAGGCTTTTCCAATAAGAGGTGTTATTTTGAATAGCCCGCTATATCGGTAGATGTTACTTTTGAAGCTGTCATTTTTTGACATTTGACAAGTAGAAACTACGCCATTAATAAAAATGGAACGATACACGCTTCAACGATGCATTGAAATTATTAAAATTCACTTGAGTGAATCAAATGCAAATCATCTTGAGTGATGAGGCCCATTTCCACCTCGGTGCCTTTGTCAACAAGCAAAATTGTCGCATCTGGGGCTCGGAAAACCCAAGAGTTATTGTTGAAAAGCCTTTCTATCCTCAACGTGTGACTGTTTGATGCGATTTATGGTCCAGCGGAGTCATTGGACCTTACTTTTTCGAAAATGAGGCTGGAGCAACAGTTACGGTGAATGGATTGCGCTATCGAGAGATAATTAATGATTTTTTATGGCCGGAATTAATCTGGACAACGTTTACTTTCAACAAGACGGCGCTACGTGCCACACAAGCAACGAAACCATTGATCTCTTACGATTGAAAATCAAAATAACACCTGTTATTGGAAAACACTGTACATGGATCATTTTTTCCAGTGTCGCAAATATGTCATGCTTCCGATGTCTCATATTTGATACGGCAGTACCTAACAGGTTAAAAAAACAATAATGTAAACACACAAGAAAGGAAACCATTGATCTTTTACAATTGAATATCAAAATAACACCTCTTATTGGAATATTACCTAATTTTATTTACGCAGGAATTGGCCTCTTTCTTCCTTTCATATCTTCTACAGATAAGTTGATAGGCTTTTAAAGAGTGTGAACCACTGAGAATTAACAAGCCCACGCTCAGTAGATTTAGCTATGAAGTACGTAAGTAGGAACCTACCTACCGGCGAGCCTATATATACCGGTTTCGCCCTGATCTCCCGCCATTCGGGATCCGCAATCCCATCGCGCCGCTAACGTAGCATGCCATTCAAGGCGCCCGACGGGTACGACCAAGTCGAACTTGAAGAAGGAGGGGTTGAAGTTGGGGAAGTTGGAGACAGTGATATTGGGGTGCATCAGCAAAGGAAGATGTCGTCTAGGGAGGATAATCCAGGAGTTGCTAGGGGGAGAACGGACAGCGGCCCTAGAACAGGATCGACTGATAGCGCTAAGCATCAGGTAAAAAATAACATCATACCAACAAATATTTCTAGTTTTATTGATCGACTGATAGCTCTAAGCATCAGGTAAAAAATAACACCATACCAACAAATATTTCTAGTTTTATTTTATTTTATTTTTTTATTTTTATTTAAAGAAAGCAAGACAAAAATATATATTACAGTAAATAATAAGATAAAATACAGAAAAAGTACTACTTTTCAGTAGTTTGTCGATGGCAACTTTTCACATAAAAAATATTAAAAAAGATAAAACTTATTTTACTTAATGACAAGAGTGATAACAATAAAAAATAACAATTTGTTTTAAAATATAAAAAACATATACGCAACAGTGATAGTATCTACCTATAGTTTGTATTAGACTCTAATACAAACTATTTCTTTCAGCGAGCCAATTTTTCAACAGAATATTTGTTTTTACATTTGTACATTTTTTTATTTCAGCAGGTAACATATTTAAGCAACTAGGTATCATGTAGTCCAGTGTTCTTTGTCCATATTTGTTTAAATGCTTAGGTACAATTAGTCCTTCATTTAACGTAAAACGAGTATTGTAAGTGTGGTCCAGTCTATTTATGTATATAGGGCTATTCATATGCTGAAATATAATTTTATACCACAGAATTGATCCTACTGAGAAAATTTTAAGATTCTGATTAAGGTATGGAACATTATGCCTTTGTTCGTATAAACTTTTATGAGCTAATAATTTAACTAGTGAATTTTGAACTGATTGAACATGGTTTATATTTGTTTTACATGAAAGTCCCCAAGCTGTGATTCCATACCTTATAAAAGTTTCAGCTAGTGATAAATAAATTATTCTTAATTAATATTCTTATTAAGTGTACGTATTGCAACATAGAATTTTAATTGATATAATCTTTGTTGACATTTAATAGCAAATAGATTCACTGTTTTTTTAATGTATCTACATATACAACAGCACTAAAAACGCAGAAAAAATCAAATACACTTTTCGTCATCTACTCAAAATTAATTAATTTTTAATTAACTACTTACAATACAACGCATTACCTAACACAAACAAACATTGGTACAATCTCTCAAAGGTTATTTCATCAGCAACTTTTTTAATAAGTGACAGAATTTTTCCTTTGAACTCTCTATGTAACTTCTGTATATCATTTTTAATGAATTTATGAAATATTTTCAATTTTGTTAGTTTAAGTCTGTCTAGTTTGTTTTCAAATCTATGCACACTTCATCGAACTCATTTTAAATGCGAAGATTAATTCCAAATCACTATTTTGATTAATCTTTATAACGAATTGGTGAAAATTATGAATACCCAAAAATATGGTTTAGATAAATTGAAGGTTTTCCTATCGTTTCGCTTGAGTAGAATACAAATAAAAAAAAAATACTCATTAAAAAATATAAATGCAAACTACTAAAAAAATTTTTTTTTCAATATAAATGTATGAACACATAAAGGAAACAACTTTAAAAAATACATTATTATAACTAAGATTATCTGTCACAGTTTCACTTGATTAACTTTTTTGCTTTTTTATAAAATTATTTGCAAAATAAATAAAAACCAGTTTTGTGCTTGAAATCGAACGTTTCTAGATTCCGTTTGTCAAGCAATTTCAATGCCTATTACCTACAATATAAGGTGTACCAAGAATATACACATTTTTGGCTTGTAGCTTCCTCTTAAATTCGTATTCATTTAATTGTATAATTTTGTCGTTTCCGAAATAAGTTTAATTGATTATTATATATTATCACATAAGTCAAAAACTTTAGAGGAAGCTACAAGCCAAAAATGTGTATATTCTTGGTATGCCTTATATCGTCACGAATGTAGGTAATAGGCATTCAAATAACTTGACAAACGGAGTCTAGAAACGTTCGATTTCAAGCAAAAAACTAGTTTTTATTTATTTAATCAAGTGAAACTGTCACAGACAATCTTAGCTATAATACTGTATTTTTAAAAAGTTGTTTCCTTTATGCGTTTACACATTTCTTTTCAAAAATATTTTTTTAGTCTTCTTCTTCTTTCGTATGGTGGTGGTCAGGGGGGCACATCTAGGTCTGCGAGCCATTCTAGGGCCTCAGGCGTCGCCATGTGGACCTTATCAATCCCGCCGGGGAATGAATGTAGCGGGCATTCGTTGACCACATGTTCGGTGGTCTGCACCACTCCACATTCACCTTTAGGAAAACCTTTAATTTATCTGAAGCACTTTTTTGGTATTCATAATGTACCTACAGCAATTAGTTATAAAGATTAATCAAATTTTTATGATATGTAAATTTTAAAATTGGCATTCCTAGAGAAAACCTAAATTACGATAACGTAATTTGTTCATTAAATTTAATAAAATTATCTAATCGCAGAATTATTTCCGATTTAACCTGTTTGTATAAAATCATTAATTCCATGTTTGATACCCCTGATTTATTATATGTAATCTCTTTTCATACTCGAAGCAGGTCGGTTACAAGACAGTACCTACCATATTATTGTAGCAATTCTATATCAACGTCCCAATATCACACTCCTATGCGACGGATTCAACAGCTAGGAAACAAATACTACGATGTTGTTGATATATTTAGTACATCAATTTCAATATATAAGCATACCCTATTGAAGTTTTTTTCATCAAGTAGTGGAATATTTTAATAAAGGTATTTTATTTGATTTGACTAACGCATAATAATTTTGTCAACTGAAACAGAAAAAAATATTTTGGATTATTTATGTTTTGTGCCTACATGCTGTGTAGATCAAGTTCAGTGATATTTTGACTTTATATTTATTTTTCTGCAATTGTTTTAAAAAGTAAATAATTTCGTAAATATTTTTTATATATATGTACGTAAAAGCCTTAATAGGCGTGAAATAAAAAAAAATAATAAATAAAAAATAGTGATTTAGCATTAAGAATTGAAAAACCTTATGTTTTGCGATTTTTCGTTTCATAAAATTATATCAAATTAACTTTTTCTGGCCACCTCGAAGAGCCAATTTCATTTAGATAATCGTTATAAGTTATTTATCGAATTACGTACTTTAATTAATACAAGGAATTCAAAAGAAAAATATATTAACCCTCGGGTCTAAATAAAATAATATCGTCTCTTCAAATAATCCCGCTTGAGATTCAATTGTAAATAGATTCGCTATTTTTGAACATATCCAAAAATGAAAAAATTAAAAATTGCTCAGTGATGTTTTTTTTCTTCTTATAAACTGTATTTTAATCATTTTATACGAAACTAAAAAATACACATTTAATTAGACAAACGTTATAAAGGTTATTGTCACGAAACATACTAAATTACGCCTGTCTGTGCTGTGAAAAATAATTAAATGAAGTCAAACTTGCTTTGAATTTAAATGCCATTTTCCAAATTGTAAACTGTATGTATTTTTTTTTAAAATTTGAATACCGCACAAGAGTCCCAACTGCTCCCAAAAGTCTTGCGACATTGAAGCATAGAAGACTTAAATTGACTAGAAATGTGTCAATACTCTGTTAAAAATTATGGGGTTTAAATTAATTTAAATTAGCATAAAAACTAAGTTATTTTTTTCAATTATCCTGTTTGAAGTTTCGCCATAATTTTATTATTTATTAAGTAGGTACCTAATATATATTCCTTCCAAGGATGAGAACGAGATGCCCATCCTTTAAAATAATACCATTGTTCTCATATTATTACTTCTTAATGGACTGTTTAGACTAGGAGTGGCTCGGTAGGTTCACCATTCAGACTAAAATCACTTCCTGTATTGGTCACTGTGAATTTAACATGCAGTACCATCAATGGACGATATGTCGTTAAAACACATGATCCGGAAAATTTGGTAAGACGGAGTCGAAATTATGCTATCGGCTTCGATCTGTCATTTATTGAAGACACCGTCTCAATGATCGTAGAGCTTGATGACCTCTGTGACTGGGCGGTAAATTTCTTGGTTCTGGATCCTGACGTCACAGTTCCATGATTACTCAATTCAAATGTTTTAATTACATAATGTTTTCTCTTTACTTTTTATAATAACTATAAACAAAAAAAACAAACTTTTTCTACTTATATATATTATACTTAGGTACTTGAAATATAGCAATCGTTTTATATTACCCACACTCAGGCAGTGCCTTAGTGGGTTTTCATTTGTTGTGTATACAATTTGGTATTATACAGGGTGTATCGGCACGTACACGACAAACTTTAACCAGCTGTTCCTAGCATATTTGGAGTAAAAAATCTTATGTGCACTTTGCTGTCCAGTAACGTTATTTTTAATAAAAAATTTACTATTCATATTTTCACCACATGTCACCACTGTTTTATCCTTTGTCAAAGTTTGAAAACCCATCTGGCAGTATTTTATTCGAATTCCGTTGAATAATGTACGTGTGTACCTATATTGGCGCGCTTTACAATCAAAACGAAATGGCACGGCGCCATTCGTCTCATTTTTAACTATTATTATTTAGTGTGTGCGAAAGAGCGAAGACGCTTTTCGACAAACTTCCTTATAACAGCTGTTGAATACGAAAAGCAATGCCAATGACAGTGATGAAGTGTGGAAATTTTTAATTTTTTTGTTTTTAATTGAAAAAAAAATGCTACCGGACAGAAAAGTGCCCATAACATTTTTTACTAATAGAATAGCTGGTTAAAGTTTGTCGGATTAGTGCCGATACACCCTGTATATTATGTTATTATTTACTATCTATTAATATGTATAATATATGTAAAGTAATGAAAATAAATAAAGTAAAAAATGACAATTCAACGCAACTTAAAAAAATGATATAAAGTCATTAAAACCTAACTTATTAAACCTAGTTTTTGTTTCATCATTTTTCATGATTTTATGTGTACAAGGTGTATAGAATTGTCATCTTGATGAGTTATCCTGTCACCTTTTTAACATGTCTTAATTATATATCCCACTAGAAGACTTACAATATCATTTTTTATTAAATACTTTAAAAATACATTCATTGGAAGACAGGCGTAAAATAAACGCCTTAACTTTTTTATTCTATCTCTAAATTCGACTTGCGAACTTCTGCAACTCATAAACTTACGAATACCTACAATAACAACACGACAAAATACACTATTCCACTGCAACACACATAAGCGCAATTACATTGCGAACTCCCCAATACAACGGTTTCACACTATGGGAAACCAATACTTAGGTGATGTCGATATATTTAATATTAACTTTGCGAATTTTGTGGATTACGTAAAAGACTTATTTAAACACTATTCCTAAATGGAAGTTATTTTAATTTATGTTCTTTTATTTTAAATATTTCTTTCTCATGTTTCAAAACGGTCATTAAAATTGTACCAACTACATGTAAAAGCCCTCTGGGCGTTGAATAAATGAATAAATAAATAAATGAATGAATGTCTTTAGGATAGGTTGTTTCAAAGAATTTGATCAATTAATCTCTCTCTCTCTCTCTCTCTCTCTCTCTCTCTTTTAATATTTTTCTTTTAGTGTGATAATTATATTTTAATTTTTAATCTTTATTTTTGGTTTAAATTTATCTTTATTTTAATGTTGTTTTTCTTTTTTTTTAATGTATAAATTCTTATATTATAAAATGGGGGCCTCAGCACGGGTAAACAACCCAGTGAGGCCAACATTACTGAATTAAAATATGAAATATTGTAAAATAATGGATCAACAATAAAAATAAAAAAAAACAAATTTCTAAGTTAAAATTCAAGTTCTGTAAGTCCTATTCAAGTTGTGTTGTAATCCTAGTACTGAAAAGCAATAATAACAGAACTTTAATTTTAACTGTGAAATTTAATAAGTCGTTCAAATTCTTTTCAGATTTTGAAATATTCATTCAAATTCAAATTAAACAATGAAGTCCTGAGGGTCAGTTTTTCATTATCCTCAAGAATGTTAGTAGTCGGATTGGGTTGTAATCTTGAATTGACGAAAGTTAATATTTCTTATGGAATGCCAATCGCTCGCCACACCGGCTAACACTATTTTCGTAATAACTTACTCGTTTTTAGCAAAACGATGTTTTTGTAAATTGTATATCCTTACCAGATAATGTAGATAGCTTTTTATGTTCAGAGAAATGTTTTTTCTCTATATGATGTTATAAAAATTATAATATACTGTAAATAATTTCAATACTACGACATTTGTCATTGAATTTTGCGACGCGCTTTTTAATAGAAAAAATAAGCTTATTTGAAAGTACAAAACGACACGTTAGAATAATATTAAGATGCATTCTTTCCCTGCAAATCGAAGAAAATATATTTTAGTATGCTAGGAGCATTTTTCAAGGTTCAAGTGCGGTGAAGTACTAGCAAATCCAAGGTTGAGTTCTTTTCAAAAGCAACTGAGGATTTTTTCCTCAGAGCCTCGTGCGTGGAGCATATGTAAAAAAACAACATAAATGTGTTCAATACATATACTTTTTTTATTTCCAGATGAACGACAGTCACTGGAAAGAGCAGGTCCACACAATGGTGAAAAGCGACTCTGAATCAGAACTATCCGATTCAGAACACTTCCTGACTAAGGGAGCCTTCCTGCTGACTCCTTCCCACGACCTCTCCATGGAGAAGGCCTCGACCATTTGCGAGAAGATGACCTTCAAAGGCTGTTTCAGCCTCACCAAGACAGCCACCGGCATACTCTTCAAGTTCTCCGACTTTGAGGACTACCAGGCCGTCTACAGGAAGGGATTTCACAAAGTCACCAACTCTAGGTTCTACAGAAAGGTAACTAATTCAGCTTAAATACCTTTAATGGTTGGTTTTACTTCTTTAAAATGGTCTCTAGCATTTTATTCAAGTTCCCTGATATCTATTAAAATGGGCTTCACAAGATCACCAAGTCCAGGTTCTACAGAAAGGTAACTAATTCAGCTTAAATACCTTTAATCGTTAGTTTCACGTCTTTAAAATTGTCTCTAGCATTTTATTCAAGTTCCCTGACATCTATTGAAATGGGATTCACGAGATAACCAACTCCAGGTTCTATAGGTTCCAGGTTATATATATCGAAAGGTAATTTATTCAGTCAGAATACATTTGATCGTTGGTTTCAAATTCTTCAAAGTGGTCATCAGCGTTTTCTTCAAGTTATCTGATATCTATTGAAAGGGATTAATACATCTATGAAAGTTCCACAATGTCACCAACTCCAGGTTTTACGGAGAGGTAATTGATTCTGCTTAAAATCGTTGGTTTCATGTCTTCAGCCTTTTTTTAAAGTTTTCTGACGTTTATTGAAAAGGGTTTCGCAATGTAATCAACTCCCGATTTTACAGAAAGGTAAAATATTTTACAAATTTAAACTTAATAACTTTTACTGGTTGGTTTAATGTCTTCGCCAGTGATTTATAAAAAGGGATTCCACAAGATTGTTAATTAATTTAAGATGGCCACATAGGTTTCTTCAAGATTTACGAATTTGAAGATTGCTATAGTGGGAATAAAACAACTGATAGATACGACCCGTTCTCATGTGATACATGTTAACCGTGTTAAAGTGTTGGACGCGTATGCCATGTAGGATAGGAATTGTAAAATAAAATAAATTGTAGCGCTATAAGAAACGATCTACCTTTCGATGCAATGGTGCACTCGACAAACTATCACTATTGCGGAACTAAAACTATGTTGGAAGCAGAAACGATCCCTGTGGGATACCAAAATTTAATGAATGTGGTTTTAGAGAGGCTAAAATTACTTTAATTTCAATGAAGCCCCTATAATTTAGTTGGTCCCTAAAAATCACACCGAATATGTCGATGGAAGGCTTGAAGAACGCATGATGCTTTTGGTTGAAGCTTTGCTTTGTTAAAGATGTCCATCTCCTTCCAGGTGATCATCCCCTGTAGGCCCCAGAAGACCTTCACAGTGTACGTGTTTGACATTCCTGACGATCTTCCGGAGGAGGACGTCCGCCACTCCCTCTACAAGTTCTCCTCCATCGTGGAAGTGGTCAGGATACAGCTCACGTCAAGCGTTCCGTCCAATAACACTGGTAATAATGCTGTTTTTGTCTCAAAACACGTCTCTTTAAAGACGTAAGGGTTAAGGCCATTTTTTGGCAAAAAAACATGTGGTATTTTTATTTATATTTCTTTTTGTTCCTTCTCTTATCGGAATTAGACTATCAACAGGGATCCACACAAAATACTTTATATTATACAGCAATGTAGTATGTCTCATAATATCTCGAGAAAAACAAAAGTATTAACGATCGTCGATACGGATACCGTCGGAGTATGTGATGCGTATTTTGGAGCTTTGCCATATCTGAAATACTACGGTGAGAGCCAAACGACAGAACTCAACAGTTTTCAAGCCCCAGGTTCACACAGCATTCCTTTAAATGTAGCAATCAATTCATGAGATTTTTCTACCCAAGGGATATATTTTGGCTACCACCCGCGGCTGTATCCTGCTGAATTTCTCTTGGGTATGCTTTGAATTCCTACGGGACATAAGCGATGTACACATTTCTGTATTTTAATTTCTTCAGATTAATTAGCGGATGGTTCAAAAACTCCGCTATCGCGGAGTGTATTAATTTCCGTGTCCCTGATTGTTATCTCTGTCACCGACATCCTCCATTGACATTCGTCGACTGACATTTTATCTCCCGGCCTGCATAACTAACTTGCCGATGGTCATGCCGGTGTGGACAACAATCTTATTGCTAAAATTGTATGTAAAAACCGATTGTCGGATTCCATATTATATAAACAAAAAGTAGATCACACACACAGCACAAGATTTAGTTAAAATGAAGGAATGTTCATTCCAAAAATACTAATAAATACGGCCAACGAACATTCACTTATCTTGTACCTTCCATATATAATAATATGCCAATGGATTTAAAAAACGAATCAACCTGCACCACTGAACCAAAAAAGCTAAAAAATGGTCAATAGATAAACATTTTTTGTATAGATGTTGTTTATAAATACCACTGTATCCATTGATCGTATGTATGTAATTGTATAAATATGTCAATGGGTGTGTTTAGGTATGTTGTGTGCCTTTGAGTGTGTGTGTATATGACTATGAGTATGTTGACTGTGTTATGTGTCTATACATTTTATGCCTTTGTATTGTAGTCACATGAAATGTTATCCTTCTTTATCTATTTTCTATATTGTGGCTTCTAACTTTTGGTGTTATAGTTCATATTGTGAAATTGACCTGCTAACAAACTGCTTTGGCAGTTTAGCGGATACTTGTGACGGAGAATAAAAAAAGAATCACTTCGAATATTGACATATTCAACATCAAAGAAGCAGCTTTGTTGGAGCTCGCATAAAACCGGCATTTATAATGTTTATTTTTTCCTTACTTACGTTGATCGACATTATTTTTAAAAGCGTAATTTTGTAAAGTTTTTAAAAGGAGTAAAATTATTTAATCAAATGCGAACTGCATGGAGATGATGTAAAATTTTTTTTTTTCAATCTCATGTATCTTCCATTCCAGCTACTTCAAAGGCCGGCGCCCGTCGTACAAGTCTGGCTGACAATGAAGAGCGTTCCGTGCAGCCGTCATCAGGCACAGGGGTGCCCAGCGTGACCCTGGTGCCCCCACCGACCCCCTCCTCGCCGGGGTACGCCGTGCGCGTGACGCTAGCATCTGTGGAAGAGTGCAACATACTGCTGCAGAACGGGCTCGACTTCTACGGCGCCACTTTCTTCCCAACGGAACTGGCTTCACCGCAGCAATCGGCCAAGATCGTCAAGCCGAGCAGGTAAATTAAAATATTTTTTTGTAAAAATCTTTGGAACTACAATATGAAAATGATAATTCAGAATTAGTTCACCAAGGTTTTCATTGGATGTTTTATATAATATATGTCCCTTGTTTCCACAAGAGACATATGTAAAAATACATATATTCCTCTACCTGAGGGAGTATAGCTACTACCCGTGGCTCTATCCTACTGACTTTCTCTTGGGCATGCTCGGTATGAACCATCTACGGGTCAGAAGAGATGTGCATATTGTATCACACTTATTCAAACTGATTCGTGGATGGTTAGTAAATCCGACTATCATGGAGAGTATTAGTCTCTATGTTCCTGATGGTTATCTCCGTCACCGACAGCATAGACTGTTTTATCTCCCGGCCTGCAGGACTAACTTGCCAATGGTCATGCCGGTGGGGAGATCAGTCTTGCTGTTGAACAGAATCAATTCGGATATCGACACATTTAGCATCGGTGAAGCTGCCTTTAAAAGGCTAGCTCTATTGATGCCGGTATAGTATATACACCGATACACCGCTTACTTATTATGTAATACCATTTTACAAATGTACTTAAAAACGAAATAAAATGTAATTTTGAAATGTTTTTAAAGGAATAAACTAATTGAATTGAATTGAAAAAAAAGAGTGTCTTCCCAAGTATCTGAGCCTTGTTCCCACCAGGGCGGGACTTTGACACTATAGGTGAATTGGAATTTCTTCACATTTCCTGCTTCTGTTGGTGTTTTCTATTCCCAATAACTCCATGTTTCTCCTGAAGTGGCAGTGTCCCGCTAGTAGTTCTACCAGATCCCTCCATGATTTTTTGTCCATATTCCATCGGAGCATTGTGGAGTCTAACGTAAGATCTGTAGGTTCTAAGATTGCGACGGGTAGAACATGTTGATAGAATGCCAGATGAAAAGACACCAAAAATTGTGAATATACACAATTACAAATAAACTATCAACTACGAAATCGAACATCTAATTGACCACGAGACCATTTTAAGATTTTTTAGATCCCAAGGACTGCGATGGGCTGGGCATTGTTATTTAAGGAGTTTTTGAAACGTTTTATTAAAAGCTTTTTCTTATTGAAACTTATTGACTAAAAACCATATTTTTTCCAGGGTGATCGGGGGATCCATCTCGGCCAGAGTTCGTGATCTGCTTCCTGTCTTCGACAACTCTGGATTCGCCAAACTTCCACCCCCGGCCATGAAAATGATCAAGCCACGAGGAAAGTAACCAAAAAACCTGACGACAAACATGGTATGAATACAACGGTAGATGAAAATGACAACCCTATCCAACTCACAGACCAAATTCAACTGCTTACTGAAGAAAAACGTGATAAATAATGCTTTAAATGTCTTCATAAACCTTCTGGCGATCAATTTTGTATGTAGGTCTTCCTTTAATATATTTTGCTTAATCTTCATGGGATTTCTGTGCATCTGAAGCCAGCAATCTTTATAAATCGTCCTGCGATATATATTTTAACATGTCGTTTGGGCTTAGGTCTTTCTCCAACATGTCCAATTTTGTGAACCAATAATTCTTTATAATCGCCTATAGGTTGCATAAATTTAGTTCATCTTAAGGGTTCAGTTTTGGACATGCTTCCCTTAAATGTTTTGATTCCTAATTGATTCTCATCCGTCTAAATCCTGCAGCCCTCTGTAGGTTGTTAGGCCATCTCGTCTGTGTTTTTTCTGTCTTTTCCCATCACGAACATTATTCAATTCCAATTCATCTCTACGTGGTCATACTTTTGTGTTTAGTAGATCATAATTTAAAACGAATTTTTTGGTTGCTCCTTATCCTATCTCATCTTATCACTTATACCTCATCTTCTTCACTTTGTCCTATTCGGTCCAGGGACCCGTTGTTTTAAGGAGGCATTGCAGGCTCTCCTTGAAAATCCTCTTGTTGAAAAAATTTGAAATCTCTAGTTTAGTCTGTCGCAGAAAATTGTACCCTTTGGTTCTGTGAAATTTGCTGGATTTTATCCAGAGTCTTAAATATCAACTTCAAAATCGAATCCGAAAAGTCCATATTGTTCAGTATTTAGTTTAAAATAATGCGTATTATTATATTATATTTCGATAATCTTTTTATATGATATCATTTTATATTACACCAGCTTTATTGTAAAATGTATTTATATTGTTTATTAAAAATTGTAGTGAATAAAGTGCCATACAACATAATACCTGCTAAATGTTAAGAGAATCAAATATTATATTTTATAACACTTTTACAAAAAATAGAAAAACCTTAAATATTATTTGTTTTATTTATTTTTATGATAGTACTTACCTTTATAAGGAGCGTTAGAGCAACGCACTCCCTAAAATTTGGTCAGTAAATATAATTCTATAAAAGTATTAAGTTAAATTCAACCGGCTCGAATTTTCGTTCTTTGTATCACGTATCATAAGTGGTGGGAACAGATTACATATTGCTCGTCAAGAAATGTCACCTGGGAACATTAATTATCTATATGCGCGAAGCGTGAAGGTGAAGGCGACTCCTCCGAAACATGAACGGAGCTCACCAATGCCTCATTTAGAATACATTTATTTATCGCGCCGAGATGGCACCACTTTACTTCACAATTCGTATACCGATAATTCCAGTCTGATTCTGTATCGTTAGCGTTTATTAATCTTCAAAATTGTTAGTATTCTTTGCTTGGCGTAGGATATAGACTGACAATAATATTTTTGTGAGTACTTACAAGGCGCCACAGCTTTTGGCACAGTTTGAATTAGAGTTTTTACTATTAAATAATAAAAGGGCTATGAAATAAAACAAAGATTGTTACATTGGACAGATATATTTCTTACATTTTTACAGGAAATGTTACAGAGCGTCTTTTCTGGCTATTGTTAAAAAAGCTTTTTTGCAAAACACACTCCCAACATAAATCAAATTTAAACCAGCTTTCAAAAAGGTGTCATAAGCAGCAAATTAGTAGCAAATATCAGAACAAAGATTGCTTCTTTTAAATGTACCAGATTTTTTTACATTTTCGGAGCTACTATTTTCCAGAGCTTTAACCGGAAAAATCCGGAACGCGAAATACACGGGTTTCAAAGTTCCTGTTCGTGAAATTTATAACAAACACAGCTCCGGCAGGCAAACCTCCAAAATAATTTATTCCTAAACTTTTCAAAAGATTTAAAAAATTCTATTCAATTCTTCTTACTATATTGCTCTCTATAGGAAGTTGGCTATCATCACAAACATTTTCAACTACAATTATTATGAGCAGGTAATATAGATCGTTGATTTCCCGTTGCCTTGTCCGACAATCAATAAAAATCTTTTAAAAAATTATCCTGCGGCGCATTTCTCACAAACCTTTACCATTTTACAAATAGTAACGAATGTGTAGGATACGTACAGTAATTACAAAAAAAAAATGAAAAATTGTATTTTTGAAAATCCGTAATGAATTCAAAACTTTCTAAGAAATTATCCTGCGGCGCATTTTTTTACAATCCTTTACCTAAAATACCTGATCTGTAGGATATGTGCAGGAAAACAAGCAAACGAAGAGATTTTAAATCCGAGAGATTAAAAAATTGAAATATTTAACGGTTTTTGTAGTAAGAACAATTTTTTTAAAGCGGTTTCGTGAAATGAGATTGAATTTTGCAATGAAAAGCTTTTGTAACAATAACCATAGGAATATTTCCAGTATATGTAACATGACTTGATATGCGTTGTACATAACATGCCATACAAGTACACGTATAAGATTATTATTTAGGTGCAAACATCTGTGTGAAAAATAGATACCATTTAATTCAGAAATTGAATATTATTTCCATATCCACTTTGAGAATCACTGGTTTTAAGAAAATTGAAAAAAAAATTAAACTTTTTTTAATTGATACGATAACTATAACATGATTATTTTTATACAGAGAGACTGGTAATTGATGCGAAATATTAAAAGGCATGACATAAACACATTAATGTTTATTTGAATGTTTGTGTCAATTCTTAACTACCGGAGCAAGGTCTATATTGATGGGCGAGGGAGAGGAAGGAAAATGGTAAGAGGTAGGTAGAGATTCTACTGACCATTCATGTCACTAAACACGGCTAAAGCTATAATACCTACAAGCGCGTAGTGGATTGAAGCTAGCGGCACGGTATCGCTTCCAAGTAAATAAGCACAAACTCGACAGCCAATAATTATACATCTTCGGATCTACCGGATTTGCCCTGATGATGGACACTGCAACGCTGTCCGAAACGTTGGCTAAAGAAGGAGTTAGCGCAACACGGCATAACACCCCAAAAACAAACAACAAAAACGGCTAAAGCTATTTAATTTATTTTTAATGGGTGGTCTTTCGCCAGGGATCACTTATTTGTTCCAAAGATACTCTCAGTATCGCTATTTCAGAATCGAAACGTTGAAAACATTGGTTTTGGTGACCAGATCTTAATAGCTAGGTCCTTCCCACCGTTCTCTCTCCCATCTCTCACCACCCCACTACCTTCAGACTCTCACAGCATATCCCAATCAGGGATGCCATAGTCTCTCTGGCTCCAGAGGGTTGGGAGCAATTGGGACTCTTGTGCGGTTTCACATAAAAAAATAGCGATACTGAGAGTAAATACTTTTATATTCCAATAACTATTGAATTGACACTATATTCATGTAAGTTTTTTTGCATTTACACGTCATCTGTATAAATTCTTTAAATAAATCGCATCAATGTTACTCTAAAATAAATATAAAAATTCTAAATAAATTGTTAAAAAAAAACATAACATCATTTTATGTGCTTGTTTGACTGAGGTCATAAAATAATTTTAAAAAAACATATCTACCATTAAAAACGTGTTTTTAACAACAGACAGAGAGTGGTGGAAATTTGACTTAACATATTTTTGAGTAGAAATAAATTGTTACAATTACTTACAGAGGATGCACAGATATTAACCGTTTCAGGAAGTACTGAATCACAAAACCATTTTTAATTATATGTCTGCCCTGATGAAAGACACTGTAAAGCTGTCCGAATCGTTGGCAAAAAATAAACCGTAAATAACATAAATTCAATCAAGATGAATGGAAATCATCTAGGAATGAGGTGTTTCAACCTCCGTTAAATTTGACATTTGAACGGTTCCCATCAGTCAGATCAGTCATCAACAGATCGGATAGGCTGTTGTGCTTAGATGGGAGCAAATACGCGTTCTAATTAATGTCAACAATGAAAACAATAGAAGATCGCTTGACCGTTTTCTTTGAGGTTGTCAGCATAAAATGTATTCAAATATTACAAAAGGTGTCAAGTGTGAATGCTGTGTCCATTCTACTGGTATTTTAAATATAAGGTATTTGGCATCGGCGCACAACCGCGAGATACGTAAAACGCGTGCCCAGAATTTGTATAGTATGGTATTTTTACTGTTTTTTTTTGTTCTCGAAAAATATTCGATATCAACAGGTGTTATAAATTTATTTTTAAGTTGACGTAAATATTTTTTCAAACCATTGCAAATGTGCAATTTTCGATTTGCCGCCAAAATGACATGTTCGTTTTTATTCTTGAATTCGGCGGCGTGACGTCACGCCAGGCAACGGTTGTGACAGCGGCCTTACCAGCCAATGGCGGTTTCTATGTCATAATAACGTTGTAGCCAGTTGGAATCGTTTTCGAATGTGCTGTTTTAGATCGTTTTTAAAATCCATAACTATGAATGAAAAAAATAAAATTACACGTTTTAAGTACAATGATCAGAATATGAAAAATAAACGTTTAATCTTCCACACATTTTTAACGGTATTCATATATTTTGAAAATACCCAATGTTGACGATTGACGTGAAAACTGGTTATACTGATTTGTCTCATGAAGACACTGGTTTTTACTGATTTGTCTCATGAAGACACTGGTTTTTACTGATTTGTCTCATGAAGACACTGGTTTTTACTGATTTGTCTCATGAAGACACTGGTTTTTACTGATTTGTCTCATGAGGACACTGGTTTTTACTGATTTGTCTCATGAAGACACTGGTTTTTACTGATTTGTCTCATGAAGACACTGGTTTTTACTGATTTGTCTCATGAAGACACTGGTTTTTACTGATTTATCTCATGAAGACACTGGTTTTCTCTCCAAATGGCATCCTTATTAATGAAATATATATTTAAAAAAATGTTACTCTTAAGTTTTCCATTAAAGAACCAGGATTTACTCAAATCAACCGAATTTTACAATAAATTTTCTTAAATTAAATTAAAATATTAGTAGACAGAATTGAAGAAACATTTAAAAATGATTTTATGATTATACAACGGTTATTTATATTTCGTTTTCCATTTGAAAATAACGACATTAATTTAAGTTCACTAATAACTTTTTTTGCTAAAATTACAACAAATCTCTAAGTTTTTTATAATTATATCAAACATCTTACTAAAAATAAACATCACAAAGAAAACTTAAATTAATATTCACATTTTATGATATGTATGCGTTAATTTTCTCACGTCCTTCATTTCATAATAAGGAAGATAATTATTAACTATTTTTCTAAAACAATTTTTTTTTTAAAAATCACTTCTAATAATAATTGCAGCAAGAAAACTACAAACAAAATAAGAAGAGAATAACATAAATTCCATATTATTATCGTGATTATTTTCTGGTTATGATGCTATGTGTCTTGTACATGATGGATACTGTGTAACTATTACCGGCATAATTAATTAAAAAAATCATCACCATAATGCTTTTTTTAAATCTTAAATAATGTCTCCCTTTTGATTGCTTATGTAAAATCAAGACAATATTGTTTTATTTTAACCTGTTAGGTACTGCCGTATCAAATATGAGACATCGGAAGCATGACATATTTGCGACACTGGAAAATTACACGCGGGCTATTCAAAATAACACCTCTTATTGGATATTTCAAGAAAACTTAATTGTAATACCTGTATTTAAAAAAATACAAATATGTAAACATTAGAGATTTCTTACAATCAAACTGAACAGTACTGAGCTTTGAAAAACTTATGTGTAGTATAATTGTAAAAAAGCAATATACAAAATTGAAACTAAAATCAGAATCTTTTGAAGAACAGAAACAATCTTTGTCTATAATAGTAGTGCTTGGATATGGTATCGATGTAAACAAGTTTCGAGATTATGGCAAGGCTTAAATTAACATACTTCTAAAGTTAAACAAAATAACTTATGTAAAAAAAATGTTAATTCTGAGAAAAAAACAATTGTAGGGGTTCAATTGCCTGGTGTTTCCAAATATTCGATTGTCTTATTTAACAATAGTTTATTGAACTTCGGTGAAAAAACATTAATGGTTTGAAAAAATATATTTGCATCGATAAATCAACAAAGGCCAACTCTGAAAATACAAGTTTTATTAGGTATATTTATAATTTTAAGTAAAATTAATGAATCGTTAATCGCCCTATTTGCTTGACATTGTTAGATCGGCGGCTTCTGACGTCACGATTAACCAAATGATTTTATTTGTTTCGGTTTTATAATATTGTTATTATTCTTATAGTTACAGTTTTGAAATCGGTTCATAATTTTAATTTCAGTTATGGTTTGAAATGTAAAATTCATTCACCATGACATCGTACCCGACAAACCATAGATTGAGTACGTTTTGGAGGGCCTTGAAAAAACACTAGATTTAAAAAATATATACATAATTATAGTGGCATTTAAGTTGATGAATATAGATAAAAACAACCGAGGACAGAAGTTAATCATGGTGGAACAGAAAGTAACAAATACTTAAAAATAGTTTTGTTTTAATTATAATATTTAGCCCAACTGATACGAACAAAATACATGTATTTATAAATTTTTGTTTTAGTGAGACATTAATATCGCATAAGTTTGATAAATTTTCATTCTAAATATCACGACATTTTGGAAAAAATGCAATAAAGTCATATTTTTGATATGTTTATGATTTTTACAACATAATATAATTTATAAACGTTATTTTTTTAATATCTATTCATATGAATTTTAATACAAATAACATATGCAATTCAGTTTAAACTTAAAACAATTTTAAATTCGAAAAGCGTTAAAGCTTGGGACAGATTTAAAAAAATTGTGTAATTATTTGAATTATATTTCTTCAATATTATGTCAATTTTTATCAGCGTTACATTTTTGCTAAAAAGATTAATTATAACTAAGCTTCTAAACACAAATAATATCTTCACAGATAACTTAAATATGAATACATGTTAGATAATAATGGTGTCATCCATCCATCCTAGAACGGGAGACCTTCCTAGTTGGACAGTCAAAATCTATGCTGTAATATTTTTGTAACAAACAAATAAAAAACAAATCCATTTTTCATATAAACGGGTTTCCAATAAAAAAATATTTCATTTTATACCCGGCTTTCATGATGTTAAATGTCTCAAAAAATCTGTAGTCATTAGGGTGCATGGATATTTATAGCTGTAGAACAGGTTATTTCGGAAATATTGAAGTAACAATAGTTGAAAATTCAAGATTCAGTGTGCCAATTGAGACCAAAACACGCTAATACATATTATTACTGAAACATTAAAAAAACGGGTTTCCGGAAATTATTTTATAAAAAAAATGTTATGGAAACCCGTTTTTGAAAAATGTTGGAATCCCACTGGATGACAGCCTTGGCTTTATGAAAATGTTTCGCTTATAATCTTATAAACAAAATTAAACGAGGCATTTACGTAAAATTGATATGTTTTGTGTATTTTATAACGATATTTGTATACGTTTAGTGTTAGACATCAATAATACATATGTAATAAAAACATTAAAATTAACATAGCATCCCATATTTAAAATATGTCACTTGAAAGATTTTCAATAATTTTTTTCGCGTTCAACTATAAAATTTTCCAAATCTCAACAGTCATTTTAGATTTATAACTTTTTAAAATTTCAACAAATATATTTTTTCGTGACGAATCTAATAGTAAATTGTAAAGTCAATAGGATATGTTTTTTTAGAAACTTTGTTTAAATTTTTGTTTAACAATAGTAGATAATATTATTATCAAACATTTTAGCTAGAGTAATAAATATATATCAAGAAATGTATATAAGTAGCGATTTTGATTTTTATTTTCAGGACATAATGACATTTATATGATATAATGACATATCATATCATTGTAAATAGATTTGATCCAATCTTTTAATCAGCCAATAAATTTATCATTTAAAAAATCGTGAGGGTTTTCAAAATGAAAGCGTTTAAAAAAAGTTAATAATCAAAAACTACTGGAATTAAAAACAGAAAAATATAATTATTTTATGTGACCATTTTTTCGCTTTCTTATTTCATAGTAAAAAAATGTAATATTGATATTATTGTATGTGGAACGTAAAAAAACCATATTAAATAGTAAAACGAAAACGCACAAGTAAGTTTTACTTTCAAATATTATATGTATGATTTGAATGATAGAATTTTCGTCCAAAACAATGCGCAATGAATATTGCCTACCTTTAACCTTGTTAACCTTTCCCTGTCGTTGCACTGAGTAAAATCCCCATATATGCAACATCGATAGTATTGTGTGTGGAATGTAAAAAACTATACGGAATAATAAAACGAAAACGCACATAGAAAATTTTGCTTTTAAATATTAGAAACATGATTGTAAAATGTAATGTGTTTTTCCAAAACAATGCGCATTGAATATTGTCGACGCGCGTGGTCAACCTTTTCCTGTCGTTGCACCTAATAACCTCCCCATAAATGTAACATCGATATTATTGTGCGTGTAACGTAAAATATATTATGAAAAATAATGCGAAAACGAACACAAATATTTATTTATGTAAGAAATTAATTATGTGAGAATTTAACCTTAAAATAATGCATAATTCCTAATCAACGCGCGATGAATATTGCTGACGCAATTAACCTTTCGCTGTTGTGGCACCGAATAACTTCCTCATAAATGTAACATGGATATTATTGTGTGTGTAATGTAAAAAATGTGATGAATAATACGAAAACAAACGAAAATTAAAAAAACATATATTATGTATGAATTTAATCTTCAAATACTTTATGATTCCTAATCAACGCGCAATAAATATTGCTGACGCTGTTAACCTTTCTCTGTTGTTGCACCGAATAACCTCCCCATAAATGCAACATCGATATTATTGTGCGTGAAACGTAAAAATATTTAAAAACGCATAATAAAATTGTGTGGTAATTGTACCATCAAATTATGATATAATTGTGTGAAGTATTTTGTGATACGTGTTTGAATTTTGTGACTAAGAAGCAGTGCGCTTGAACACATTGATTTTAACAACAACTTGTGATATTATGTTTTATTACTAACAGATGGGAATATGAACATTTGGTTAACTGTTACTATGAAAAAATGGGTGAGTACAAAACAGCCTGAATGACAAGTTTACCGGACGGACAAAAGAGCCTGGCAAGATAAACATTAAAAAAATAGTCAAGACTATTTCTTGAGTACTTTGACCAATGCCGCTTGTGTATAATATGTGTAATTGTTATGCAAATTTTGAAAAAGTTGATTTAAGAGTATGAAAAGTTTATTAAATTTTTATTGGAATGACTTTTCGTTTATCTTTTGAAGATTAAAAGATCAAGGTTATATATCACCGAAGAAAAAAGTAATACTAAAAAATCCAAACGAAAGATGAAACAGAACAAGACATAATAAAAAGGTAGTGATCTCAGCTGGGAATCGAACCGAGGATCTCTGTCTTGTTGCAGACAATGCCTCTAACCACTGGCCCCAATGGCCGGGTGGTTAGAGGCGTTGTCCTGGTAAAAAAATTTAAATTTTTATCGGACATCTTGTATGAAAGAGCAAGAAGAAAGGACTATAAAGACAGATAACGAGTATCTAATCTTTTTCATTACTCGTTACTCTGAATTGTGTTAATTACAGATTATTAGTCCATCACTCCAATTCACAGCAAAATTAAAGACGATATTAAATGGACATTACAATAATATTTGACTGATATTGCTCATTGAAAATCAAATTTATCAATACGTTATGTTATAAAAATATCGGGGGATATCTTAGGTGTGTGTTTTATTTAGAAGAAATTATTATAGCTTTCGACAACACTTTAAACTAGTGATCAAATGCTTGTAAAATCACAACGAAACCTTATATTCAATAAAAGATATAAGCTGTAAATAACCTAAAAAACGAGAATGCTGATCTGCTGTTTTATCATCAATTCACATTACTACCTATTTTCATGATTTAATGTCCCATTTATATTCGTTGAATACGTTAATATATATTTCTTCTTAACATCTCCCAGCAACATCGGAGCGTCGATTGAATTAAGATATATTTAAATTTATATGGTAAATAGCGAATTGAACCTAGAAATTAAAAAAAATGTATTAATGTTAGAGATAAGATTTAACATTTCGTAACACTTTTACAGTAATTTGATTTTTATTGTAGAGAGCCATTAACGTGAAGCTATTTTGTTTATTGCTACAGTTCAGTCAGGCGACTTTGTCAACGGCTGTTTTGTCATTGACCCATTTTTATCGTGGGAGTAATTTTTTTATCGTAGAATAATGGATATTTTATTAATCTAACCCGCATTAAAACAACATAAAAATATTAATAACAGGTATATTCCTACCCAAATCTTTCTCTGCTTCCTTTCCTTAAAAAGCCCCATCGTACAGCATCCCCAAAGATGACATTGGTCCCGAGGGAAATTATTTACCTCAAGGCCTCCTGCGCGGAAATGATGTAAAAAATAGTTGCAGGTGAATCTTTTTAATAAGTTGACTATGGTGACGTCCATCAACAGGGGGTATAACTCCGATAGAAAATTTGAACCGAAATATTGTGACGTCATATGTTTGCCTAACTATATCCACCAATGAAAAACTCTGAAAATCTATGGAATAAACCTTAAAAGTTTTCATTGGTGTATAATAAGTAGGCTCCGAATGAGAATTTTACTGTCTATATATTGGCATATCTATGGTTTCTTAGGACAAATTTGTTTCATACAAAAAGCCTGAAGTTATCTATCTATAGAAGTTGATTTACGTCCATGATCTTGAGAAAAAATGACATGCCGAAAAATCGTAGACAATTTATTCCAAAGCCGTCAGAGAAGCTGGATACATCAAATAAAAAGCATTTTATAAAACGATTCTGAACTTATTGTTCATACAGTTTATTTGTAATAATAATAATACTTGGATGACTTGTATAGCGCCGTTTTTGTGCAAAAACACCTCAAGGGCGCTGTACATAAGGGTAAAAATAGATTTTTTAAATTTCATCGATATTTTAATGCGGTACACCGGTGTCCCACCTACAGTTGACAGGTTAAAGAGAATTTTGTTTTTGTAGTAGTGTACTTAGTGGATAAAAAAAAAAATGTTTTTGTAAGGAAGTTGAAGAATGAAACAAAAAAATATTGTAGAATAAAATGGTGAGTCTAAATTTAAACGGAATTGATAAACGTATCAGTATCTTTGTGAATTTGCGGGGTAAGAGGGGACAGCAGGTGGGTGTTCCAAATTCAAAAGTGTATTCTTAAAAATGATTCGCCTGCACTATTACAATGAATTATTTGAACATCGTATTTCTTGTGTTTCTCTTCGTAACATAGCTGAGTGATGCTAGTAACAGAGGGACTATAGCCTCAATGATTGGGATATGTTGTGAGGCTGAAGGGAGCGGAGAGATAAAGGAGAAAAGAGAAGGAGAGAGTGAAAAAGAGATTGAGAAATGTCGGAATATTTAGGTCTGGTATCAGGTCATCAAACACAGCTAAAGTCAAAGGCAACGCCAACGTTTTGATTCTGTCTTTCACCATGGCTATGCCGAGATTCGAAAAAGTGCCACATTACGTAATATTGATTGTATGTGATAGGTATCTATAAGACATTTCGAACCCGTGACCTCGGAGGTCTTCAAATGCTTTTTGAAATAGGTTTAAAAAAGAGTATTAAATTAATTTAATGAATTTATTAACTATACGGTATATTCTGTATGCTTTGGATATAAAAATGTGATAAAACGTATACTTTTCCGCATACAGGATACCTTTCCACAATGCCAGTTAAAATGCGAGTTAAATAGATTAAAAAATTATACAAATTGATTGTGAAGTATTCAAAGTGTGTATGAATGTAAACATGTAGTTTTTCTTCGTTTCTAAGAAAGTCGTCTATAGCAAAATGTATATATAAAGTCGTCTAAGGACATAAGAAATGAGGAGTACACCGAACCAACCTATGTTGCTAATGTAGATTCTAATTCTTAACATACAAGACACTACCTACGGCCAGTTTAAAGCTTTTATAATTATCTAACGAATGTGTGGTGAAATGTCGAGGTGTCAGACACTTTGGGGTGGTCTCCGGGTTGAATTTTTCCCAGAGAAACGGGCAAAAGAATGCCCGGGATCATTTTGGATCCATTCCACCTCAAGTGCTTGATTTGCAATAGGTGCAGTTGGGTAAACATCGAGGTGACATGATTGCTGTGAGCTGCTGACAAGGACACAAGGTCTCGGAAATCTGGTATGCCAGAGTTGTTGAAATCTAGCATTGTAGAGACCTGGTCTTTGCGATATTGCAAGATCTTGTCATTTTGACCTGATTTGGTGCAGAGATCACGGTGACCTAACAAAACGACCCTAAGATCTGTCAACACGTTGACAAGATCAATACGATCCGTCATCATGGCAAGTTCGTTAAGATCTCTCAACAGAGCGACTAGGTCAATACGATCAGTCAACATGGCGACCAGGTCTTTGCGACCTGTCAACATGGCAAGTTCGTTAAGATCTCGCAGCATGGTGACTAGGTCGTTGTGACCTGTCAACATGGCGAGGTCAATGAGACCCTTCAACATGGCGACCAGGTCTTTGCGACCTGTTAACACGGCGATAAAGTGAGCGTGAGAATGACAACCAACAACGGGAAGAAAAACATCTTTTAGAAAAATATGCGAACGAGTGAAATATTTCTGAACACCAAAAAACCCTTTATAAAACAGTAAGAAATCATCAGTCTTCGATCGAGCGCTAGTGGTAAAAGCTACATCTGCAGAATTGACTATAAGAGAACCTCTATTCATCATACTCCCATGATCATCTACTCTATCATCCCTACGGACACACATAACACTTAATATTATAACCTTATCATCTAAATCATGTTTCACAGCTAAATTGATATGTATGTTGTTGGACTTAGAGTAATTGCTTAGGACTATGGTGCAAGGGACAATACTCCCTATTAAAGTGAATCGAAAGCACATATTTTCAAAAGACAGTCTTGCTACAGGCATGACTTCATTGAGCTTTATAGCGTCTCCAGACAGCGTAATCATCAATCCAATAATCTCTTTTAAATCATCTGCCTGCGTAAACATGGCTTCACCAAGCTTCTTCGTGTTCACCCTATCAACCGTGACTTCTGTTTGCGCTGTCATGACTTCCCCAAGCTTTTTCATTTCTCCTGACTGCGTAGTAATGATTCTGCCAAGCTTTTTCGTGACTTTTGATTGCGTGTTCATGACTCCTTCAAGTTTTTTTGTGTCCGCTGACTGCGCAATTATCACTTCGGTAAGCTTTTCCGTGTCTTCTGATTGCGTAAACACTATTCCACCATTCTTCTCCGTAGTTTCTGATTGGGTAATCATAACAACCCTAAAAATCCCCTTGTTTTGAGACTTGGCAATCACGAGATTTTTCGAGTCGCTCGACTGCGTAGTCATAACTCTTTCAAGTTTTTCCTTGTCTTCTGACTGCGTGAAGCGGGAAACCATCGCCTTCACATTAAACCTAACAATACATAAACAGTGAGCAACATTGTCTAACATTAATTTGTAAGTGCGTCTCTTAAAAATATCTATAAATAGTCCGGCGGTGGCGCAGACAATTGTGCAGGTACTGGCTAGAATGAGCAGTGCTAGGTGCGCCACGGGGGCATATATAGCGACCCACAAGATGGCCGCCACGTACAAGAAGATGGCGGCCGGCCCGCGGGAAGCGGTGGAGGAGGGGGGCGGGTAGACCACGTCGACCTCGGCTATCTTAAAAATAGAGAGCAACAGATGCGAGGAAATGTCATAGTCCTGGGAGTTAATCTTGGACTTGATGGTCTCCAGCAAACCGATGCATTCAATCTGGAAAAAATAAAAAATACAATCATGTGGGTATAGCGCCATTAAGTTGCAAAGTAAAAGACTTATAGGGCCTTCAGACATATTGAATTTGCCCACCGTTTGAATACATGTGGGAGGAGATAAAAAGTGGCTTCAGCTAGCAGGAAAGTCTGTAGTCTGCTTTACAACAGATAATCGTTGGAATTATAGTATCATCAAATGGCATCCTTAATTGGGAAAGGGAATAAGTTTGTCACATTCAATATTCACATCCATTCCATTTTTTGTAGGATCACGAGTACCCCAAGGCTCCAAATTAGGCACAATCCACTTTTACATATTTATTTCTTTCTTTCTTTGGAACTCCAAAAGAACTTTTGTGTTTATTTCTTTGAATGTATGTGTGAAATATTTTCCTTTTAATTTTGTTAAGCTTGTCTAGTCTGTTTTAAAATATATGCACACTGTTCATTCAACTGCCTTTTATCTTTTAAAAAATAAGTTTATTTTATTTTATTAGTGTTGTCTTTCCCGAAATGAGTTTTTTTTAAACTCACTGGGAATAATATATTATTTTTTAAACTTCCGATTTAGTTGTCCAGGTTAAGTCTTCCCCAAAGGAAAAACTTAACCCTTCCACTCACTTTTCCACAAATGATCAGCTAGTCAATCAACACTATGTAAGTGCATTATATAAGTAAAATAAATACAAAACAATACAAGAACAACAACACGTCAAATCACCAGATATCAAATGGGAAAAAAAAATTCACCGTCTCCAGATATTTTCATATCAGAGGGTTCGGCTCGGTAGAACTTCTAACAGGGCCTATAAATCCTACTGATCCCTCAACATAAATATTTAAAAAATCTTTTGTTATCCTACATGTATTCAAAATGACCGACTTTTGCATCTTTATATATAATTTTTTTGATAGATCTAATACGCCTAAATTTTTAATTAGAGAGCTGGGTATAATGCCAGTAGCCGAAATAACGAATGGTAATATTTTTATAGTCTGAGAATGCCAAATTCTTTTTATTTCATTTCCTAAATCTGTGTATTTTCTTATTTTTTCACTAACAGATTTTTGAATATTACTTATTATTAATGTTATTATTTTGTAATGTAACGTATTGAAACGTATTATTTTGTAATTTAAAAAAATAATGCAAAGAAACTGAATTGAATTTAAGATAACAACACTGCGTGGATGGACATGATGAGTGCAGTCAAAGACCGGCGAGGATTTCTAAGAAGTGACAAGTGGGTTCTCCAAGGGTGTTGGGCGTGGTTTTATTTACCTTGTCATTATCAAGAAGCAGCAATGGAGTGGTGGCCCTCTCCTTCTGCGTGGAAGGAACGGCAGCTGTTATGATCATGTTCTCGTTGGTCACGTTGAAGAGGGTCAGCGTGCAGTTTGTCTGGAATCATCATCAAAATAACATTTATTTGTCACCTTAAACATCGTCTTTATCTGCAAGAAAGCGAGGTCCGTAGTCTACATAGAATTATCTCGGTAGCAAAGATGCATTATATGTATACAATCAACACTTCCAAAAATTTTTGAATCCCTTGTTCTCGATATAATTTATACATCAATACTCAAAGTAATTGATAAAAACCAACATTGATTCTTTACTGGAAGTTCAACTGCTACTAACCTGCTACTCTACCACAACTATATTACGGAATCTTTTTCCAACAAAAAACAAGTCGACAGTATCTATACAGACTTTTCAAAAGCTTTCGACAAAGTATCCCATAAATGATTGCTTAGTAAACTGTATGCATTGGGAGTGAGAAGCAAGTTGTTGGATTGGTTCTCGAGTTACTTGTCTAAAAGAATTTTATTTCTCAAAATTAAATATTCCAAACGTAAGTTATTTCATGCAACTAGTGGCCTACCGCAAGGGAGTCACCTTGGTCCAATTCTCTTTCTTATATTTATAAATTATATCATTAATTATTTTGACGATGTAGAAGTTCTGCTTTTTGCCGATGACATCAAATTATATAAAAGAATATCTAATATAAGCGATTGCCTAATCTTACAGTCAAACATCGGGAAATTACATAATTGGTGTATAGCTAACAACTTATTCCTCAATATTGATAAAAGAAAGACATTAACATTTTGTCGAACAAAGACCCCACTATTATTCACATACACAATAGCAAGCGAAATGTTAGAAAAAGTGAACGAAATTCGGGACCTTGGAGTTATGTTTGACACTCAATTAAATTTTGTAAATCACATACAACAAATATCTAACAAAGGTATGAAGACACTGGGATTTATAACCAGAACCATCAAAGACTTCGACTCGTTGGAGGTTATAAAAATCGTGTATCTGTCGCTAGTACGCAGCTTGTTAGAATACAATTCAATAGTGTGGTCCCCATACTACCAGATTAATATAAAAAAAATTCGAACGTTTGCAGCACAAATTTTTATGATTTATTAAATTTATTAATTGTGTACCTACTCGAGCAACTAGGAAACATATTATTCTGCAACAATAACTTTAGTACCAACTATCACATACATGCACCTATTTCTCGCTTTCACACACTTGGAAACAATTCACCTTAAATATCGACCGTTCCATGATAACTCAACACAGTGACGATTCAACACACTTTTAAAAAGTGATATAAAGTCATTAGAAACGTTGCAATTTTTTTTGACCTAACCTAACCTAACCTATTTAACCCAGTTAATAAAGTTTTTGTTTCATCACTTTCCATGACTTTATATAACTTTTTAAAGATGTGACGAATTATCATTGTGATGATTTATCCGGTTACCATCCTGATGGTATGAATGCGGTATTAACTGGAAAAGGAAGGATAAAAATAGACAAGCATTTATTTGATACCGTGGACATTGGACTGAAACAAGATGGTCATCATGAGGTGTGTAGCGAACTTAACAAAGAATTAAAATATAAAAATCAACAGAAAAACGTATGTTTATAAGTTGGGATGGCTGTAATTTCGATGTGTTGGTGATTTTTAGTCCGAATGTATATGGGTAAAGCAAAAATTAGTGATGTTAGGTTATACTTGCTAAGTTAGGTTATAATTTAGACAAGAAGAAAAAAACTGAGTAAGCCAAAGTCCCTACCCCTTCATCAGCCAGGGTAAGCATGTATTCCTGCAGGATCCTGACTGCATCCTCAAGACCCAGGCGCGTATGAGGCCTCAACAGGGCCTCGTCCTGGCTACTGAAGCCTAGCAGAAGATAGACACCTGGAGGGAGGCTGTATTCACCTGGTAACATAAAGAATGTCCTGTTAATGACTTATTTGATATATTTAATTTCAATGCTGAGAGCGCGTGCCAATTCAGTAAATATTCTCAGAGACATTATCATAGGTAAGTAAGTTCTGGATATAGTAAGAGATGGCTTACCAGGGTTGGGCCGCATGCAGATGAAGGACCCGCTGTAGCAGTAACAGCGGCCTCTGTAGGCTTGGTAGGCCGGCGCGGCGTGACTGTAGAATGCCAGCGCCGTGCGACACGGGGCGTGACGCACGCACACGGCGTGGCACGAGACGGACAGGTGGCCGTCACAATGACACAGCTCGGAGCAATCCAGCTCGGCATCACGATAGAGCTACGGCAGATGAAAACAGTTTGATCACACTTGTTCCAAAAGAAGACAATAGCTTTTCAATTGATCAGAACATCTGTATTTGAAGAGATAAACTGATAGAAGTGACTAATAGAGGTCTGGGGGTCAAAATGTCTAAAGTAACTGGCGATATCAGTGTTCTTTCAAATCAAATTCGTTTATATTTTGAGGGTAAATAAATGTTTAGTCTAGCTAACTAACTGTTGTCGTTTCTCCGTAGGGGTATGCAGAGAGAACGGTCTGCTAAAAACATCGGTCTTGCCTCATTTAAGTTTATACATCATCTCATACGATCCCTTATGTTATGTTTACACTTAACATGGCTCGAATCAAGTATTTGGTTCAATTGATCGTGTCCTGTCTTCCTCGGACATCCCGGACTTCTCCTAACATTATCCTAACGCTAGCGTTATCTATTATCTATTATCCAGATACTCAAACCATCTAAGCGTCCGTTTCTCAATGTAACTCATTACGCGTCTTGCATTCTTTGCTAATCCCCACTTTTTTCATACGATCGTACTCGGTATTACCACCAGCGTGACTTTTAAGTGTGATAGGGTGCTAAGTTTTACAAATTCGACATTATTGATGCTGTTTAGTCCAAAATGATTTTTTATTCTTTTTGGAAAATTGGATTTTTTATATGAAGATATTCAGGAAATATCAGCTTGGCCGTTTTAGTAATATTATTAGTACACCCAAAAGTCACGAGTCGCCTCTGATTACTACACAGTTATTTATTTATTTAAATGAAATGGACGATTCAACTACTTTTTCGATAATTAAAAAACCAATGTGCTAAAAATAAATGTTTAAATTATTTAATATTAAACAATTCAATGATAATTATTACCCTTCTAGTATGCCCTTTCTGCACAAATTGATCATCGAGTTCTGGTCTCTGCACCACGCAATATTTCACCGGCTCTGGCGTTGTTGACGTTGTTGTTGTCCTGGTCGTCGTCTCCCTCTCCGTTGTAGTTGTCACAACAACAGTCGTGGTCTCTTCCTCAGTTGTCGTTGTCAGAGTTGTGGTCTCCGCAATGATGACTTCCACTTCTTTAGTTCCCTGGTTGTTGACAATCTCCACTTCGATGTTTCGGCCATTCTTGATTTCCTGCTCCATCTTGGAGTGGGTGGATTTAGGGGTTAGGATGATTATAGGGGGTGGTATTGTCGGGTGGGTGACCATGATCGCAGTGGTGTGTCGAGGGGTTTCTATTTCGGGGATGGTTTCGTGGATGGTGCGAATGCCGTTGTCAATGATGGTGGTGGAAGTCGATCCGTAGGTCTTGATGTGGAAGTCGCTCTGAGATTCAACTGTAACAACAAAAATAACACGAAAAATCAATGTCATTGATTTCCTTCTGGATTTGCCAACATAATCAGTATCGGTGACAACAATGTGTGCATTGATTTTCCAAAAATACCTAAGCACTGACTACTGACATATATATATTTGTTCTGTTCTTTGAAAAGGATCTTATCGCCGCAAAAGCATGGGACCAAGTACTCCAACTTCTGACATTGCCTATACATTTTAATGGCAGTATGCTACATCGGAGGGGTCCCACACCTTCCCAACGACGGTATAAGGAAACTGATAGTTTACCTATTGTGTCGTACACGTCAAGACTCTAATATTTTTTATTAAAACATTGGTAGCATGGTACACTAGCGCCTCCTAGCGTTATGAGGCTTGGTTTACTTTCATATGTTTTAATAGATTTTGTGCATGATTATGCCATGCTACACTAGCGCCTCTAGTGGCTAGAGTTAAATATGATACTCCAGGGTGTTTAATGGAACCAATGCACTTAATTTTAATGTTTTTCGGCCCCATGAGGTATTTTAGAGGACTGTTAAAGTCTCCCATTGAATTCCTGTGACGAGATAAGAATAAACACATATATTCAAATAATTACCACTATTAAATAAATGTACAATTTTTCTTAATAAAAAAATAGAGAAGGGCTTTGAACAAGCAGGCATTCATCATCCTATAGGATTTAGGCCAAGTAATACTTTTTTATTGACTATCTTCCTTATGCTCCTACAAAGCTCATAACGGACTAAACTGAGATCAAGGCATCGATGGGTGTCGGTGTCCTATTGAATTTACAGTATTTGTGCGGACTCCGCTTATCATATATAATATATTTATTTTATTTTATTTTATTTATTTAAACGCCCATTGGGCTTTTACATACATTGTTATTAGTGTTATTACATTAACTATGTGACATTTAAAAGTTTACGTACATATATAAATAAAATAGTTATTATATCTGTAGTACATAAATGTTTTACAAATAATACAGAATACCATTATGGAGAACAGTTTTTTTTTTTTTTTTTTATATATTTGCATATATAATCTTTCATATTTTTACTACAATATTTAACCGTCTTCAATTATTGCGCGAGTGAAACACATCTTGGTCTTTAGTTATATGAGTATTTCTCAAAAAAAGTGTACATTTTGGAAAAATAAAGTGTGCCTACAAACAGTTCAAAAATTTCACATGTTTTTAATTAATCATACAAAAAAAATATGCACCATTTTGTAGAATAAATATTAGGCTTTAAAATATCGAAAAATAAACATTACAATCGTATTAATTCGCAAATATTTGAATTTTTTTTTAAATATCGATTTTTACCTTCCATACAAAATAAAATTGCCACCCTACCCACCTCATTTGTTTATACTTCATAAAATGCGATAATAACGTTATAATATGTGATTTTTTGTAAGTTTTAGGGTCTTAATTAAATGTAGTTTCTGTAAAAAGGTAATTTTCTATGGGGTTTCATAATAAATTAATAATTTATGCACAAAAAACTAAGTGAGACATCACCATTTACTTTTTAGTAACTACTCTTTAGTTACGTTTTATTAGTACTTCCACCGTAATTTTTTAACCCATTTGTAAAATTTAACATGGGCAACACTAGCCTCTTTCTGATTAATTGTTGGTCTGACTTCTCCGCCATAACATTAATTGTTAAAATCAGTAATAACGTGTTTCTTTAGTGGGACCACTATTTCGTAACAGAAAATATTTTAGCCTTTTTTCACAAAACGGTAAGTCTTTTTCTACTCATCTTTTTGTAACATGTGCGGTACGAACATTGCTAAGCTTACATATTAACACTTTTAAATTTTATCAAACCATTGACTTTTTATAACATAAATTCTTATTACAATTTCGTAACGTTTGTTATGAATTTCGTAACGTAACGAAAAAGTTCAATGTAAAGCTGAGTGTACACAGTTACAACGTGATTAAGAAAAGTAAGTGTGTCTAGCATTTTTATGAAAGTCTTATGTAAGTTTAGTAATAATGTAATATATTATGCACAATGCACAAATATACATATGTATTTAGATATAATAGGAAAAAAATAAAATTTATTATACCATAGAGCAGATCTGTTGATGGCGCTGGAAAGTAGGTAGGTTGTAATACATAGGATGCGCTGGAAATTCCTGATGGTCAATGGCAGAGCAGGTTTCGTCGGACTTGTATGTTTTATCATCGCGATTATATGGCATTATACATAATGACAAGTACTTGAAGATCAAGCTGAGCCGTCCAATACTGGTTTTATTTTAAATAAGCTTGAGGCACTCATACACACTATCCGTTCTACAGGCGCTCTATACAATATTTATAAGTGCCTTAAGTTTTTTATAAAAGCTTATTTAAATATAAATTTATTTTTATTTACTCTAATAAAACCATAACTACAGCATAATTTTTTTTAGGAATGCCCCCAAAAACCAATGCCAAAAGGCAAAACGCTTACAGAGAAAGACTGAAAAAGGAAAATACAAATAAATATGAGGAAATCCGAATTAAGCATTTAACAAAAGTTATAGAAAATATCAAAAATAAAAAAATAAATTCTTACAGAAGAAGAAAAAGAAGAGCTACGGGCAAAGTGGAGACAAGCCAATGATAAAAGAGCTAAAAGAAAGAAAAAGGCTAATCCTACGACACAAGACAATAACTAAGACTAATAATGATGCTATTCCCATCGAAACTGGATTATATAATAAATCGGAGATGTTATAATAGGAAATAATAATGCCATAGAAAATAACACTGATATTGAAAATATGAATAGTGAAAATGAAGATTCTAACAAAATCAAAGATAAACCATGTGGAGTGACTATCTTAAAAACGAAAAACTGGAAAATATACATAAAAAAAAGAAAGTGGTTTGTAAGGGCCTTATCTCTAAATCTCTATCACTAAATGACTATATTCATGCGCCAAAGCGGAGTGATAAACCAAAGACTGAAAAACTGACCAAATGTGTCTCGGAAAGATTTCAATTATTATAAAGATGAGGAAGAAATTTATAAAACGCTAATGGATGTGATTCAAACTAAATAATTGTATGTTATTAAATTTTTTATAGTTTAAACAGTGCCTGTTCTTTAATTTCTTAAGATTTGTTGAATATTGTGTTAGGTACTTCAATTTGGGAGCTGATAATTTGATTAAAAAACATTTATTTATACTCCCTTGTTTTTTTTTAAACCCCTTTGGTATAACAAAATACAAATATTTGGGTCGTGAGTTTATGTATGTTTGTAGTATGTACAATAAATAAAAAAGTAAAGGATAATTACTTACATTTAAAAAAGACGACAACTAATTAAATTGAATAAATAATAAAAAAAGTAAAATAAAATTTGCCATTGTGTAAACAAGCCTTATGTTTACTATTTAGTTACGTCTTATGACTATTTCGTAACACTATTTCGTAACTACATTTTCGTTACGTACATTTATTTTGAGAAATACTCATATAGCGCATTAAAAAAAGTCTTTTAATAAGATTTTTTTTACATTAGCTTCATACAGAGGCCCTAAGGAAAATAATTTCCATCAGGGCCTACGTCATCTTTGGGGATGCTGTATGGATTGTATTTTTGAGGAGTGGAAGGATTAAGTACGGGTCTTAAAGCGACATTATGTTGTAGTAGGGAGGAAACACAGAGGTCAGAAAATCGTTTCACAGCCGAGCAGTTGAACTCAAGAATGAGTCGTAGAACAGTCCCTGTTCATGGTACGAATATCAAACGTGTACAAAAGTTAGGCACGCTTTTGGCGTGCTTCTCGATTATGCACTGGTGACAAAGGGATCGATGGTGCTAGTTCCTTGGAGTATCTTCTATTGAAATACCGGTAGAACAATGACAGCTTTCCCACCTGATGCCTGTAATCTTAAGATTGCAATCCGTTTGTGATAGTGGATACATCAAACGGATTTCCTCCTTAACTTGACTATGTGCTCATTTCTGCACATAGCCATGTTTGAATCGTAAAAATTCCCAGATATCAACCTTCTTCCAGTAACAATCTTATTTATATTAATATGATGCACAAATTAAATATCAGAAGATATCGTAGTTACCTGTGCTGAACCAAGTTACTTCCGATGCCATCGACTAACTTCAGCATTACATTTTGAGCTCCATCATTTCTCCTCCACCATACGAAGGAGAAATCGAACTTACAAATTGAAGTGAATTATGATCTCTAGAATTTAATTGAACATACCAAATCGCAAAGGCCACGTGGAAAGAATATCAGATGACAGGATACAGAGGAATACTGACCAACGCAAGGGTTCAGCCAGAGCAGCCGTTGCCAACCTAGACAGTCGTACAGCTGCGTGAAGTCAGTCCCCTTGCATGCGCAGGCTGTGCGAAGGTCAGTCCCCAGCATGGATAGTACAGCTGACCGACATGCTTCGGGGGCGCCAGCACAGCGCTTCGTCACCGAGTCCACAGCGCAGGATTGCTCGTACAGTTCCAGGCGGCCCCTGGAATAAAACATGGTTTTTTTAATTACCATTCGCGGTAAAAATCACTAAACGGCTCTCGTACTCGGCTGGCATAATTGTGTTCCGAGTATATACAAAAAAATACAATAATGACAGCGGGAAGGCTCCAGGTAGTATGCAATAATCCAAATTCGTTCCAAGGCTTCCTTTCAGATACTCCCTCATGGATGTTAACTTTTAATAACTCTATGAGTAATAGAAGTAATAGTAACGATAATTATGCATATCTTCCAATCCAAGAATGCTATTTTGGTACAGCTTCCCGTCATCTTATATTCATCATCAAATGATCTTTCACTATCAGTTGAAGTTTATTAATCCCGCCAGAAGAGTCTTAAAAGTTTCGTTCGGTGTTCTAAGCTGTGAATATTCCTTAAACGGGTTAAAGTTATAAAAAACTACGACAATGAGCGAGTTTCGACAAATAAGCTTCTTTTACCGATCAAACGATGCCATATATGTCTGAATCAAGGAAACAACCCATCGATTTGCGTGATCGAAGAGGTTTGTCATAATAGATCAATTATCTTCCAATTAAATGATCGAAGCAAAGATATTATCAATAAATCTCAATGAAACGTGAAATAGGAAAACACAAATAAAATTAATAATAGTCGCAAATGGGAATTGAACCAAGATCCCTCTGTCTTACAAAACTCTCGCAAATTGAGCTATCGAGACCTTGTTATATTCGGTCATTTTTAAAGATTTAAAATTAAAATTGAAAAAAAAATCACTAGCAATATTTACAATTGACTTAGGAGAGTGTTTTTTGGTGAAAGAGAGGATCTGGATTCAATTCCCTGTAGTGACCGTTTTTCTGTGTCTTTTTCTGTTTTATATTCCGTTGAATAATAATAATAAAATCTTCCCTTTTCATTACAAGTGGAGATAATGGAATCTCTTTTCTCCCGTGCATTAAAATTGAGTTATTATGAAGTAATTATAAATATATTAGATGGTGTTTTTTAGTGCAACTGTGTTGTTTTCTGTTTCAGCCTGTATTTGGTATCGATATCTTTTCTATTTTTGATCTTCCTTTGTTTTGTATCCAGCTTTTTATTTAAGTTTTAAATGTTGTGAATTATGAATGAGGGTGGGATTTTGTCGTAGAGTTTAGCAACATAGTAAAAGAAGTTTTTATGACCAAATGTTGTATTTGTACTTGCTTGTTGGATATGTTTTTGATGTAGTGTGTCTAAGTATTTGTTGTTATTTTTTATGTTTTGTATTTATGAATGTAAAGGAGTATCGTTTTAGAATAGAGTTGTTTCATTGAAATGATGTGATTATTCTAATTAATAACTCGTAAAGAGAGTGACCTGCATTCAGGCTGTTCCCTGCAGGACTGGGCCAGGACATGGCAGGCGGGTAGCGGTGCTCCGGGCTCCCTCTGCGCGCACACCGGGTGAAGTTTCTCCTGCGCGTTCATGCAAGGGTCTTCCTTGTTTTCTGTCTTCCTGGAAGGCACAAAGCGAACATAGGATCACAAACTGTTAGTGGCAACCTCTAAAATGATCCCTTAATTGACAGGTGAATATAAAAAATTACACTATTATTTTTGTATTGCACTTACTTGCAAAGACAGAACGCAATCTCCAAGTTCCACTGCACGTTCGGGGTCCGGTAAAAGTTCCGCAGGGATCCCATGCAACCTTCTCTGTCACACCTGAAAGAAAATGTCAATCTAGTTATCTTCAAAACAAAAAAAAAATTGTACGACAAATAACCTAAGTACCAAATTCATCCAAATACAAGATTTCTTATTTTGAGATGTTTAAGGTTATGATTTAAGATTTTCACGGCCAAAAGTATTTTTCTTATTTGTTTTTGGGGTGTTATGCCGTGTTGCGCTACCTCCTTCTTTAGCCAACGTTTCGGACAGCATTGCAGTGTCCATCATCAGGGCAGATGTGTTATTTTACACGTTTCGGACAGCATTGCAGTGTCCATCATCAGTCACTTCTGCCCTGATGATGGACACTGCAATGCTGTCCGAAACGTTGGCTAAAGAAGGAGTTAGCGCAACATGGCATAACACCCCAAAAACAAATAACAAAAAAAAATGTTTAGGGTTACTTAAACAATAATCAAATGTATTCATTGCTTCAGAAATTTAATTCAATAGCACCATTCTTCTGGACATGCTTTTCTGTGCTAGAACATCTGTTCTGCCGTGTGGTATGTTAAGGAAGTCGTGAAGTTTTCAGGGATGTATAATTCATTCCTAGAGGAATGGAATATGAATCAGTTCCATGCATCCGCATATAGATATACCAGAGGATTTATTCTTGGATTTGTTCATGCATATACGTATTTATATATAAATAAATAAATAACTAACCATCATGTAGTTTCCCAGATAAGTCAGGCCGCCAAACACTTTGGTTTTGGCATACACTCCCTGCCTCTTTCACACTCATACACTTGAACCAATCGCTGTGGAATTCGGGGAAAAGAAATGACCATTCATACCGTCTTTATCAGTATTATCGATCAACTCTGTTTGAGACATCCTTGATAGTTGAGAAGTGAAGTATATAAGTATACGAGGCGGGTTTGGGTATCGCCGCCCCGGAAACCATTTATTAGATAACCAACATCTCTACCATGGATCACACCAGCTGGTTCGCCACGTTTGATGATTTGTCATGGGTGCCTGGGTTCATCAGGAGGGGTGTGTTCAGATAACACGCCTGTCCACCTGCTGCGTACCACGCCGGATCTAGAGAGGCTGGTTTCGGGAGACCCTTTGACTTCGTAAACTGGTCTCTCCTGACACATCTCCTTGCGCCGAAGCGGGAGGGATATATTCATTCGTCCGTCATTTCTATACATACTGAACACTAGATTCCTACTAACCCCTCATATCTATTTACTTTATAGAACTTCCTCTTCTTTCCCTTCCTTAAAAAGACCCGCCACACAACATCCCCAAAGATGACGGAGGGAGGACTGAACTTGAGATCTGCTTTAATCCAACATGACGTCTTTGGATTTGCCTACCAACACCGAGGCACCCAAATCCCAAAGTCACCAACAAATGGATAGCTGCCCAAATAATGAAACGGAGATGTCGAATCATTATTGTTTTTGTTGTTGTATCGTTATTATTAGTTTTACGATGTCGTTGTATTATTCTTATTTGTATTATGTTATAATCATAAGATAGACCTTTGCCTAGTTCGGGGTATTTTTATTAATAAAATAAACTACAATATCTCATTTGTTATTCTAATTCTTGACATGGCCTGACTCAGTTTCATTTGATCGGGCCATGTCTTCATGGGGCGTCTCCGACTTCTTCTATCATTCACATAGATTATCCTTAGACTCCTTTCTTTTTTCATTCGCTCTACATGCCACCTAAGCGTCTCTTACTCATAACGCTTACATCAGCCTCGCATTCTTCGCGAATCTCCACATTTCTCATCCGATCTGAGATATATGCTGTTCCTACACATCTTATTTCTACACCAATCAGTCTGTTACTGTCTCTAACTAACTAACTAATTAACTAACCATCACGCCGTTTCCCCGCAGGTGTAGGCAGAGAGGACGGACCGCCAAACAACTCGGTCACACCACACACTTCTTGCCTCATTCACATTCATACATCGTCACATACATACTCTTCTATTATTCTGACTCTTGACATGACTCGAGTATCTGATTCACTGGGTCGTGCCATGTCTTCATCGGGCGTCCCCGACTTCTGCTACCATTCGCATTTGCATCAGATATCCTCCTTACACTCCTTTCTTTGCTCATTCGCTCTACATGCCCAAACCATCTAAACGTCCCTTTCTTAATCTTACTGACTATGCTTACATCAGCCTTGCACAGTTTGCGGATCTCCACATTCCTCACACGATCAAACATGGTTTTACCACACATACGCCTCAGGGATCTCATTTCAACAGCATTCAATCTACTTTCATCCTTTCTTTGCCAGTTCCATGCCTCACTTCCATACATCAAGGTAGGTACCAGCACTCCGTTGTGGACTGCTAACTTCGCTTCTTTGGACAATTTTTTGTTAGCGCCAACGGCGTTCATTCCTCCATTAACGGAATTACCTGCATTTACCCTTCTTTCAATATCTCTATCAGCCTTCCCATCTCTCGTAAACATACTGTCTCAAGTTCTTTAATAACTATCTGATCAGCCTACCTGGAAGCATCGCAAGTCTGCAGAACCGGGGTGAGAGCCGTGGTGCAGGACTTGTCTCTGATGCAGCGGTCCAGCGCGAGATGACAGGTGCTGTGCAGCGAGACCCGAGGACTGCCACCCTCTGCACCGTCTGTTTCCCCGGCCCCGATGCGCTCTGACAAGACGACGGCGAACAATGCAAGTGGTATTAGTATTGCAGAATGCGTTGGTGCTGGTTCAATGAATTACAAGGTGAACAATAAATAATAATATTTTTTTTCGATTTATTAAAATTCTGTGTTTTACGCTCATACCGCGAAAAAAGTTTTTATCTTTACTCATTGTACTAACAGTACTTTTGCAATGTATTAGATAAAATAATTGTAATGTTGTAATTATTATATTCAAAAATAAAATAAAAATTATACACTTTAAAACCCCTAAATCACGATTCGGACACTAACATATTCACTTAGGGGGGTGGGTATTGGTTCCGCCGCCCCGGGGACCATTTATTGCAAGCCAACACCTCTGCTATAGGTCACATCGAGTGGTTCGTCACATTTGGTGATTTAGCAGGGGTGCGCGAGTCCGTGGGGTGAGGTTTTTCCAGATCTTGACGGCGGATTCATCTGCCCACCAGCTGCGTGGTGGGCTGGATTGGGAGAGATCAGTTGAAGGAGACCCTTTGACCTCTATCTGGTCTATCTCAACCCATCTATCTCGACATACTGACCTCTTGATTATACCCACCTCTCATACCTTTTCTCTTTCCTCAGGGCCTCCTGGGTGAGGTTAATGTAAAAAAAAACTTGGTGAACTTTTGTTCACGTTCAATATAAGAGAAAAATTAAGTGTCTATGTCTGATTTCGAAATATATTGATTAATCTCCTTGTGATGCCCAGCTTACCCCCGGAAGTTATTATTAAATAAAGCAATTTTTTTGTATCGCATCTTTTTATTTTGGCGTTTATGAAGAAATCCTTTTAAAAGTTTGAGAAGTTTCGCGGTATGAGCTTGAAACACGGCATAAATGAACATCGGGAAACATTTAAAAAAACAGAATTAAGAAATTGAACTTTTTTTAATCATTTAATTTAATCAAAGGTTCATTAGACAAAAAAGTGCATCAAACACAAATCCGTTTACACGTGGTTGTGCTCAAGTATGAAGAATACATCTTTGCACATTAACAGGAGCCGAACCCATTTGATCAAAATGTTTAAATTACTGATTACTTATTGTAAAATTAGATATCAGCATCAGAATACTGCCTTGTCAATAGATAATAATGCAAATGTAAAACTTTTTCATTAAACAATGCGGTAGTGCAAGAGTTCAAAAATTCAATCAAAAGAACTGAAAAGCAGTTAGAAGTGAATAAATAAAATATTGCAGGGTTAAAAAAATATTTCGATTTGGAAAAATTGATGTCCAAACTCCAGCCATAGAACCCTCTGGAACAGGAAGTATTAGATAAATATATTTACAAATTTTTTTCTGGATTAAACTGGGGTCCATATGAAATTAAACATATTCCTAAAAGAAAATCAAGACAAAATGATGAAGATAATACCATTCAAATCTATGGCTGTCACCCTAGAGAATAATGATTATTTGTATCTTCGAAATTATATATTTTGAGCTTTGAATCTCGATTATCTCAGACTGTCAAGGAGATGATCATGTTTGGACAATGAAGATGATGATGCTGATGAAATGATTATGAAGACGGGGCAATGGATTGATGCGGGGATCGCTTTCTAAATGCCGCTGGTTTAGAAGATGAGCTAAAGGCAAAATCCGGTGCTGTGCTTGCTACCCTGTGCTGTTCAAGGTCAAAACAGGCTTCTTTAGAAGTCAATCTGACCTCTTCGGCAACTCACCAGATGTCTCAGCGACCTTCCATGATGGATCTAGTTGACTGACATTTGTAGGCCCATGCTTTGGTTTTGGTCTCGTATCAAAGACTTACCTTTCTCTTGAACTGTTGAAAAGACAGCATTGTGACAACTCTTTTAAAGATTTCTTGGCTTTGAAAGACGTTTTTGCAATTTGGTCAAATGCCAGTAAAAAGAGAAAAGTAAGGCGACGTTGATCTGCAGTAAAAGTTGGATTTATTGCGCTCATAAAGTCCTTTTAAAAGCAACTAGCAAAAAATGTAACAGAACTGAAAAAAAAAAACTATAATATCAGCAAGTTGCTCTTACGAAGTCTCCCAAAAAAAAACAGTTCTAAAATAACTGTTATATTATTTGTAAGTTGTACTTGCAGAACCTTTTCAAGAGTAAGTTACAAAAGGAAACAGTTTTGTTTTAGTAGGTTCTGTTGGATTTGCAAGTTGCTCTCAAAGAGTTGTTGAAAGCAACCAGTTGATATAACATTGTTCCGTTTGAATTTTTCTCTCAAAAATGAGATTCTTTGACAGCAACTTGCAAATTAATGTAACAACCTTCTGTTAGTTATGTTACATTTCCAAGTTACCTACTTTAAAACTTACAAATGAAGCAGTTTCTTTGTTTCTGTTACATTTGCAAGATGCTTTATGAGACTCTTTGTTAGCAATTTGCGCAACTTTTGCGTTATTGTAGATCCAATAATTGCCTCACACCAAATACCAAAACCTCAAGATGGACCGAACAGAATCTGTGTTACTAATGCTATAATAATAGGGTAAAATGGCGTCAACTGTGGGAATGGGGTAACATGGTAGCACTGCCAAAAGCTGTTCCGGGTGATCCAGCATGCCAATAATTTTATAATTCAATTTTAAAATGTCGGAGAAAAACATGACAAGGGTAAAACGGACGGTACATCACTAGGGGAACTACAACGACCAGCTAAAAAAGCAATATATTGGCAACTTGTAAAGCGTTTAAAAATGGCGTCAAGTTATCAAACGTGCCATGGACTAAACCATTAGATTTTGGTGTCACTATTCTGGTTCGTTCTAAATACTACATTATATACAAAAGTTAAATATCATTATTGTAAGCTAATAATTTTTAACAATTATCATTACACAGTTTTAATTAATACAAACGTCCAGTAGTTTTAATTCCTTATTTACAAATTTTCAATTTTATAACAGTTTTATTTTAAATATCATACCAATACCATGGGCCATTGCCTTTTTAGCTGGTTGTTTTTATGATTTTTTTTATTTAACCAACAATCGGGAGATATAATAATATTTCAAAAATTTAAAAATTTAAAAGGGTAAATCTTACGATAACTACGGTTCACAAAGGCGGAATTTCAAAATCTTACCCCCCACAAATAACAAAATATAATATCATTATATAATCAGCATTCAAACAGTATGCACCAGTAGCAATAGTTCAAATATAAATAAAATTATTTCAAATTTGTTTCAAAATGCAAAAGCATGCAAAAATTTTAGTATCAAATTTTTAGTCAGTAATTTATTTGTAGTAATTTTTAACGAAATACATATAATTTTTCAAAAATATTTTTTGTTTGTTTTTTTTTTTTAGTTGTTCGTTTCAAATAGATGACAAATGTGTGTTCGAAGTTGCGTACATATTTGAAAAAAAATCAATGAAAGTAAAATACAGCGTTTATCAAATGTGTCAGAAGAAGGGAAAATGAAAATATACGATTATATTTATATAATTTAAGATTTTCACTTAATTATGATTGTTTTACTTTGGGATGTTGATAAAAATTACGCCTCTTTCTCATTCTTGTGTAATTTTTTTGGACAGTTTTACGGTGTCCATCATTAAAGACAGACGTGCAGAGTGCAAAAATGTTATTTTAAAATTTTCAAGTCACTCTTCATATTTGTCCTGACGATGGATACTGCAAGACTGTAAGAAATATGGCACAAACGAGGAGGAAGCTAAATTCGATACAAAATCCCAAAAGTTACCAACATACCTAAAAAAATTCCGCTGATAGCTTTGTTTTAGCCCATTACGTATGTATCAGAAATAATGGTCACAGTAAAGCTCTCAGCGGAATGACGATAAGTTTTTACGTTGGAGAAATGGAAAAGGCTAAATGAAATTAAAAGCGCAAGATAAATAAATATTATGAGGGTAAAAATTGTAAAAAAACAAATCATTTTTGCTGTAGAAGAAGTGAACAGAGCTCCACGAGATGTAATAACAGTAGATTTAGTAGTAGAGGAGGAACACACAACAACAAATTGTCCAAAAAGTTGGCACATACTCGTTCCATCATGGTTCTTGTGGTGCGTTCCTCCCTTTCGTCTTCCCGGTCTTCCAAACAGTCTCCTATGGCCCTCTTCCATCACGTGAGGACTGATGTGGTGCTCGTCAATTTCAAAGCCGTCTTCTGGACCAAGATCGGCTCCGGAAACCCATTCCGTTGAAGATGAAGAGGAGGTGGTTTTGTTGGAGGGAAGAGTCTTTCCGTCCGGGTTGGGGGAGTTCACTGTAAGGGATACACAGCTCAGTTGCTGTCCTTGTCCAACGGGTCTTCCTGCGGCCTTACACGAGAAGCCAACACATTCTCCGGTCAGACATCAACTCAAACAGACGACACATTCTTTACAAGCTATCTAACTAATCAGCATAACTTCAAACAAGTGACTTTGGATTGAAATTTTAACGATCAATGTTATTTGTGTAGAGACTTTCGGAGTATTACGCAAAATTATTGCTCGCCCTCCTCCCCTTTGAGCCAACTTTTAGTTGGTCTTCGAGTGTACATTATCAGGTAATTTGTCAGATTTCATAAGATGTTGTCAGAATTCATCAGATGTCATTATCAGATTTAATCTGGTGTCATCGTCAGATTTCCTTAGACTTCATTAGATTTTACCAGATTTGATTAGATTTCATCAGATTTTTTGATTTCCCCAAATTTCATAAGATTTTATCTTATTTCATCATATTCCATCATATTTCATTAGATCTCCACAGATTTCTTCAGAAGGCATTAGATGTACTTAGATTGCATAACCCCCTGTGGAAATTGTCCGAAACATTGGCTCGATAAAGAGGGAGAGCAACACGTCAATACCGCTTAAGTCAAACAAAATAACTTCTATATTTTTCCTGACTCCTTCGATTCTCTTATCTGAATTTGAACTCACATTAATTGATGAAAATCGAGTAAAACATTAACACGTGTAAACTCTAATCTTTATTATCATTAATAAATTAAGATATTAATTTATTCAATGAATTACACTTTATTTTTTAAAGTAGTAACTTATGATGTTAAAATCATAAAATGAAAAACAGAAGCTTTGCACACATCAATGAATTAATAAGAAAACACTAACAAGTTTCGACACAACCGTCTCTTTGTCAAGGCATGTCTGAAGATAAAGTAGTTTAATAATATCTGCTGTTACGAAGGCACAGTTGTGATGAAATCAGTATGATTTTCCTAGTTAATAAAATGATATGGTCAAAGATATTTCACGAAAAGTCCAAATTTTGCTAACCTGTTTTTAGAAATTCTAATTTTCAGTACATACACATTCTTTTAATCAATAATAAATACCAAATACTTGGACGAACTTATGAAATAAATTCTTCTTAATATTATTAAAATCGGTGTGAAAAACATTTATGTTAGTTGTTTCGATTCGAAAAATTTACCTTTGAAAAGAGGTGTAAATAAAAACATAAGCATCTCACGCCACAAGTAAAACAACTTTGTTTAAGACTAAATACCTTTCTTTGTTACTTTCTACAACTTGTTAAAGACTTATTCCTATAAATTATATTTTATTTCATAGTTAAGTAGCCGAGTTTTCTGCTTGTAAACGCGAATGATGAAAGAATTTGATCAATCGAAATCATAACTGTACCCATCAAAAGTGTAATTCAAAAATTACAAGGATTGCAGTCTTTTAAATACCGACGTCTGTTAACAGAATAATCTGTTAGTTTTGAAGGAATTTCAATGGAATGTTATTTATCCATTAGGCACAAATTTTTGCCATAAATTGCAATAAAATCGAAATTTAGCACTACTAGCCTAAAATGAATATGCTTCTACAACAATTCCTATGTTTCAAATAATAATTTGTATTCCCTAAGTCTCTTAAAATGAACATCTAAACATTTCCTGGCAAACTCGGTGGGCCGATTGAATTACGATGTTTTCTTATGGTAAATAGAGAACATTTGATATTGAAACGTGGCAATTTATAGGAGAATTTACACATTTTTGTAAGGGTAGTTTTATTTTCGATTTATAGCTTACGTCCTCCATTCAATCGTAGATTTTGTAATAAAAAAATTTAATTTAAAATCTTTAAAAAATAAAAAAGGTTTTTTTAATAGTAGGTCTGAATCCTTTACATTCAGTACTTTAATACTTTGTGAAGCTCAGCGTAATTTTCCCACTTCCTGTTGTAGGCAAGTTCAAAGAAAAGCCTTTGCAACAAATGTTTCTTGGGAAACTTTCTAGAGTTATTATTATACTTTGGCAGGAAGCTGAGGATACAGAAAACTTATGAAAATACTGATATATGATTTTTAAATTATCCCTGAAAACTAATTTTAATAGATTCTCTGCATCAAAGCCTATTTCAATTTCACTTATATTGAGCGAACGATTCACTATTCACAGCTTCGCTGTGTTTATTATCAGTTCAGAAGTCATCAGATATCATAAGATTTCATCAAAATTCATCAGATTTCATCAGATTTATTCAATTTTCATCAGATATCACCAGATTTAATCAAATTTCATCAGAAATCATCAGATATCACCAGATTTAATCAAATTTCATCAGAAATCATCAGATTTCTTCATGTTTCATCTGATTTTATCAGATGTTATAAGATTTCATCCGATTTCTTCTAATTTCATTACTTTTATTACATTTCATCAGACATGCACCCGGATCCATTACGGATTGCATGTGATTGTCAGAAACTTTGCTTCAAGAAAGAGGATGATATTTATTTATTGATTATTTTATCAAGATTCAACTCTCCGACAATCAATCAACATAAAACTTACTAACACTTTAATAAAAAAACACCTTCTGGGAAAATAGAATATTGACCACATCGGCACTGAAAAAATGACTCAATATGAATAATCGAAACGAAAACAATATCATTTAAATATAATATATTCAAAAAACTAACACTGTCGCCCAACGTGGGGCATATTTTAAACATTTTGTATTGAGTTTCCCTATTGACCAGTGTATTGTGTTTTTAACAGTTATTTCGTAAATTCTCTTAGAAATTCGCTAAGAGATACTTAGAGGAGGTAATAGACGCTGTCTAATGCCTTTTCGTCCTAAGGGGTTTTGGAGTGTCAATGTTACTTGACAAGTTTTATAAACTTTTGCTAACAATGAGAAGAACCGGAGAATATTTCGTGTTAAAATTATCATTACGTTAATCAAATATTTCACACTGAATTATCTGAACTCGTATTATTGTTGGATTGTCGGGAGTGGCACATTTGCAAGTAGTAAACTATTAGTATTAGTAAACTATTATAGTACATCTATTCAAACCTGATCCATAAACATAGTTAAGTTACATAGATCGTAAATTTATAAGAGAGTTTCTTTCAATCTCGCAAGAATCTCACTTAGCTAATAAATGTTTAATAAATTTAATTTTTAATTTTATTGTTCCTTCGCCGGATTTCGAACCTGCGATTTCTAAGTACTAGGCCGAAGTCTTCTTACCTATTTACATTTGTGAAATTCAAAACAAAGAACAAGATTATTATTTAGGGACAAACTTATTAAAAGATTTATAAAACTTAACGTAGGTAAAAATTTAATACAAGATTTTTAAAACTTCATGCAAGTAAACATTTTATACAAGATTTTTACAACTTTTCGCAGGTAAAAACTTAATATAAGATTTTTAAAAGTATCTGAAGTTGAATACAAGGTTTTTTCAATTTAATGCAGGTAAAAACTTAATACAAGATTTTAAAACATTATGTAGGTAGTAAATTAATACAAGAGTTTAAAACTTAATACAGGTAAAAACTTAATACAAGATTTTAAAATACTGTGCAGGTAATAAATTAATACAAGATTTTAAAGCATAATGTAGGTAAAAAATTACACAAGTTTTTAAAAACTTAATGCAAGTATGCTGAAAACTTAATTCACGAATAAAATACTTTATTTAATATCGTAGTAAAAATTGATAAGTATGTGTATGTACTGAAAATTTTCCTAGATCAATCTTACATCATCTATCAAACACACAACATCTTCTACATAATGCATAATTTTATTTATTTATTATTTAATATTAAAATATATTATATACTTATTTCTCACCAGAAGTTTCAAATTTAACATTTAGATAAAAGTTACAACAATTTCTTAATCATCCAACTATTGTTATAATATATATTTTAACGGTTATAAGATGAAAAATTAACACCAAAAGCACAATTAAAGCAATAAGCCAAACCATATTGTGCAGACACCAAAGAAAATAACAAAAAAATTTTAAATTCAACCAAAAAGTTAAATAAAAAAATAATCGATGCGAATTTTTAAACTGAAAAAAAAAGGTTTACGAAAAGCTTGTTTTGCAAAAATTTTAAAAGACTTTAGTTACAATCAAATGCAGCTAGAAAAGTTTTGATAGAATGCATGTGACAATGTATATTGACAATGGGTAATGATTTTTGATTCGGTACGTACATGAATTCGTGTTTAAAATTAAATATTCCCTAAAAAACATGTCGTCGGGAAAACTAACCTAAATTTAAAGGGTTTAATTAAAATACTTTCTAAAAATAATAATATTAAAACATTAGTACTGGTATTTCAATGAACCCTGCTCGCAGGAACAAAATATATACTAAATGTTGTAGATCATTAATTGTAACTTCTCGCTGTTTCTCATGAACGAAGCACGTAACATAAAGAGAAGTTACAAGAACAGGAATGTAGTATTGCTGGAAAAGAGTGGGTCTGTTAACAATTGTTGTCAGCGGCACGAGAACGGGACGTTTCTCCGACTAGTTCTCACGTTGAACCAGCTGACAGCACTCGCCTTGCTTATTTTATTTAATCTAAGTCATTACAAGATCTTTATTAAAACATCAATTCCTATAGCTTCTTCCTTAACCCACGTCTCGAAGACAAAAAATATTCCAAAATCTAAAATTTCAACAAAGCATGGAAAATTTATGAAGCTAATCAAAATATAATTTTATTAAATAAAAAATCTCAAGTTATTCCTAAGACATAAATTCAAGTGAATAATGGTTCTAAAACGAAAGCCTTTTATTGTTTTTTTTTATTCTGGTCAAGAGAAAAAATTCAAAATTGTTTATTAAATAATCATGTGTGTGTGTTTTAATAATTGATAAATGATACAATGTGTGTATAACACTATTTTATTTTATTTTTTTATTGTACATTTAAATATTTAATAAATCGTGTGCATCGTATGATAGTGTGGAATGAAAGAGATAAAATATTGTAAGAAAGAGAGAAGAATAAAAACAGACACCAATTATCCATAGAGATCGTAAGATTTAGAAAAAGGTAGAGATATTCATAATGCAAACAACAAGAAATATGGAGAACATGCAAAAACATGCAACATTTATATATAAGAACATACAATACATTTATAATTCGCTTTCAATTCGTAAACCAAGACAATAATGTTTACAACACAGTTTCAAAATCTAAAAAACACTTTTGAAAAATTCTAAATAATGTGCTAAACAAATTATAAATAGAACAAAAACTAAAATGTGTATATCACTTTTTCGAGATCAAAAAGAGATGTAGGTACACAAATTTATTGTATTCAGAAAATATTTCTACCCATTCTTCATAAAACTCTGGTTGAAATAACTTTTTTCAACTTATTTATTTTTCTAGATGGCAGTGGTAGGTTAAACTGGTTTGTGCAAAAATTAAACAGGTCGAACAAAGTAGTGAATTGGAAAATCATAATAATGTAGTTGCATTTAATTATTTTTATTTTTTATTCGTCCAATTTTATAAGATTTGTCTCGAATTATAAATCAAAAGCGAAAAACGTATACTGCATGCTTTGCAATGATATAAACAAAGTGCATTGGTCTTTTCGTACAAGATTTTACTAAAAATACAATTCTTTATTGATAGCTGTCTTAGTTTCACGGCAAATTCATTGTGATGCATTTTTGATACCAAAAGACAGCTTTAAAATTTATATCATTGCTTTTTAATATAAAATCGACACTTAACGTCATAACTTTATCAAGTCAAATATTGGCGTTTCATTTTATCGAAGTCATCATAATTTTTTGGATATTCTTAATTTAATTTATTTTTTCACGTTTTTCAATTATTTATCATATTAGGTATACCTCATAATTATTTCCAATCATCGGCAAATAGTTGCATTTTGTACTTATAAATACGTTTAACAATGTCTTTAATATAGTATAAACAATAGAGTTCTGAGTACTGATCCCTGCGGTACTCCTAAATTATTACACATTGGTTTTCAAAATTGCTTATTTACTTTCGTTACCGTTTGTTTTTGGTTATTCAAATATTATTAAAATTATTTAACTTTTTAAAAATAAAGACTAAACACTCCCTGGTTAAGAATAATATGAAAATCGTTGAAAAACTCATACTAATATTATTATTAATGGAAAATGTTGCTTGTGGAATGATGGGGGATTAGCTAGAAGAGGAATTGGACCTATGGCTGTCACGAGGCGAACACTGGAATGGAACGCAACGAATTTCTTCACTTAGCTTATAACCGGTCATTAAATGTATTAAAAACCGGTGTTTTAAATAATTAGAAGCGTAATTTTGAAAAATTCCTTGAAATCTGATACTTGACTGGAGAAAATAGATTACTTACCTAGTGCCAAGAATCACTAAGTAATAGTAATTAATGTTACAAAAAACTTTTAGAAAATAAAATTATTTATTAAATTTGAATTACTCTTTTATTGAAGCAGTATTAATTGCAGCATTTTTTGTTTTATATAATAATATGAATTAAATAATATGGCAAAGTTTTGCAATGGTTCACCTCAAGTGAAAGAAAGATTTCTATTAAAATGGTTCAGTGCCTGAAGGCTGACACCTTGAAGTAATTCATAACTTAAAGGTTTCTCAATGGAAATGCTATATTTTACTAAATTGAATTGACATTCCTTTCTGTTGGCAGCACTTAAAATTTCATATCTGTCGTCTGCCATTGTTGCTATAAGTATTCGTAGAACGTAGAATGTTACGTGGAGGAAGGACGAGTCATTGTTGTGAAAACTCTTTACAAATATTGAAACTCAAAGATGTACGAGACAATGGGAAAAGTTCTTGTTCACAGGATGCATCCAATAAATCCAGTTTGAAGAGTTTTTGAGAATTTCGTGAATACCAGTTCGATTATTTATCGGTTGGTGTCGGTCTTTCTATTGTATTTGAAAACTTTAAGAGTCAATAGATTCAGATTAAAGGTTAATTTAAGTCGTTAAACATCTCTAGCAAAAATATTGCCTACTTTTAAATGAGCGGAAACATATTTGATCTTAATGGTGGGTTGAAAAACCGAATCAAATTAAGAAATATATTACTTTTCTTTTCATTTTTTATGGTTGTTCAACGAACGATTGGTTACTTAAATAGGTATACAATAAGGATCATACATTTGTTTCATGGTATTTACAACTATTTATTCGGGTATTCCAGTTTAAAATATACGGAGAAAGCCATGCAATCAAAAACAAATGACATTTTGATAGAATCGCCAACAAACTTGATGACAAAATTATGACGCTGAGAAATGTCAAAACACAATTCAGAATAAACAATTGCCCTCACGTCTGTCGTGAGGACAATTGGAGACAAATAATAACACAGAAAGCAGCCTCGGAGGACCTGAAAGGCTGTTTGGAGGAGAAGATCAGAGGTTCAGGAGGTCTAGAGGAAACGGTAGATGAGAGGAAGAGGAAACATAAGGTCGGTGAGAAGAAAAAGCTGCAGTGTGACAGAGTAAGAAGTTCTAACATTTAGTGACAAAGAGTGTAGTGAACATTCAGACGCTATTCCTAGAGTTCTAAGGAAGTGTTGGCGGTAGACATAGTCAATCTTCAAGTTGTGTGAAAGTTGAAATTGTAGAAAGGGTTAAACATAAAGTTGGACTATAGAGAGTTAAGTCAGAGTAGATAGAATTGAACACGACTTTGTTTGGGGTTGTGGTTTTCCAAACACGAACTTGTTTGGACGTAAAAATAGTCAACTCAATGTAAATATAAGTTAACATGTAGTTCTTTAGGGTTTTGCTTTGTTTTGGGTCTGAAATATAACTAGTAAACGAAGTATTTTTAATAGAAAAATAATCATACTGGATAGTCAAACAAGAAGTTGTAGGCACGTAGATTTCAATAACGAGAGAATCGAAAATGATACTGAATTTAGGTTGTCAATTGTAAATAACTAAACATGAAGTCGTTTGGTCATAAAAAATGTTGATATTGTAAAATCAAAAAGTCCTTGGATGTTCAGTTGTACCTTACAGTTATAGCACAAATTTATTATGGTTGAAATTTGAAAACAATTTATTCTGAATTCATAAATTTAAAAAAAAAACAGTTGATAAAATTAATACGTAAAATTGAACGTTACTAGAATGAAAATCTACAATTACTATGGAAAAAAATAGGAAAGGTCACATGAATTTAGAGAACCCAGATTTAAGTTTTGTGTAGTTTGCACGCAGAGTCGAACATGTAGATAGCTAGTTAAGCTATCAATTGTCAATTTAAAATTAAATTAACTGGAATGGTCTTTGTGTTTAACGTTCGCGAATGTCAAAAGTGAATGGCATTCATTAATTTTCCACGTCGGATACTGAAATCAATAGCACTCGTTTCGATATATAGAGTTCGAACAGTAAAATTAGCTTCAATACATCAATAATAATTTGTAATAGACAAAAACAGAAACCACAATGGTCGAGGAATCAAAGCATAATTGATTAAGCAAAAACAGATTTGAATCCGTGTATTTTTACGAGGTTTATAAAATTATTGTGTCAATATCTGGTAACGAAGTAGGTTCGTAGTTGTTGTTGATAACATGTCGTCATATTTTGAACCAAATAAAAAAGATGGTCAGTTTTATGAATGAAAGTGTGTGTTCTGGAATCTGTTCACAGATGCAGCAATTTCACTCACCGGTTTCGCCTTGTTTTCCTCGTCCAGTTTGCTGTCATCCTTTAAATTACCGATTCACACCACCAAATCAGCATAAAATGTTCCAACAATCAGATCAATTGTTCTAAAAAAAATGGTTGCACCAGCGATCTTGCAGTGTTTGGAAAGATTGTCCTAAAAGAATGATTGGAGTGATTTGGTTGTTGTAAAAATCTTTGCAATGGTTGGATAGATTATCCTAAAGTAATTGGTTTTTCCTCTAGTCCTAGACCTTTGATGTTGAGACTTAACCACCAGGCAGACTTACAATATTGTTAAAAAACACCAAAGCACCAACAACATTCGAATGAATTAACGACACACGACGAGCTTTGAGATCCACCCACCCAGAGGAGGATTCAAGCGTAGTCACAGAAGGTTACAGATCTTGCAAGAGAGGAAAAAAAGGAATACATTGTTATTTAAAAGCGCATCTGGCGAGGCCTCACCCGACTGAACTCGGTTTCGCGAGACGTTGGGGTGGCGTCTGCTTGCAGAGGCTGCAGTCTGGGATCTAGACCTATGGCCCATAGCCTTTATGATCGCTCTGATCAAGTCCCCACCTCCTGCATCGGTTATGACCTGAGTCCCGTTATCGGTGACGAGGAGTATCGTCCCGTCCGGAGCGACGTATCTGGTCACGTTGGACTTGTACTCCAGCGAGATGGTTTTGTGATGCTGTTTTTGATGGGTGGAGGGGGCCTTGGAGTCTGGTAGCTTGCTCGGGTGGAGGTTGAAGCGGTCTGGGTGGCGATCTGTGGGTGTGGCTGGGGTGGGCTTCCGGGGCGAATGACGCAGGCGAAGTAACCTAAGCAGGAACAGATCTGGTCCTCCGCGTTCTCTCCTGCCCTCTATTCACCAATTCAAATGTTCCAATAACTCCTGTTAACTTATCCTCTCCTGGTATCATCTTTTTGTATATTTTGGCTTTCTTGTGTATAATTTTGGTCTTCTTGTGTAAAATTTTGGTCTTCTTGTGTAATATCGTATTTATCTAGTATATTTTGGCTTTCTTGTGTAAACTTTTGGTCTTCTTGTGTATTATATCATTTATCTAGTATGTTTGGGCTTTCTTTTCATTTAAAGGTAATATTTGGGATTTTTAAAGTGTGTTGATGTGACTTTTGATATTTTTACTTTATTAGTTATACTGATACTCATTGTTTGTTTGATTTGATTGGTTTGTCGTGTTAGGTTTCGTAGTCTGAGGGTTTATATAGAATTGTATTGTTTTATTTACTTGCAATGCGTCAACGTATACTAAAACTCACACACTATTTTGCGTACATCTAAATAAAGATTCAAAAACAAACAAAACTATTTTTAACAATTTTTAAATCATTCACAATCACTACAAAACTCTCATAAACACAAGTATGTACAACTTTATCACTTTTATTCATCAAATACGAGCAAACTTTTATAAGGAATGTTGGAAGGCTTAAATTGATGTGGCTGGACAATGTGGATATATATTGATTTGCAAAAGGAATTTGAAGGAGATAGCAGAAGATTTAGGTGCAAAGTTGATTCATAAAAACGATCCATTTCTCTAAAGGCTACAGCATCAATGATGAAGATTTTATCAGAGAGCCCAATTAGTAAAAATTCGCGATAAAACTTGCGAAAAACTAGCACTGGAATATTTATTATGTTTATAAGCTGGCGGATTCTCAAAAGACTCTGGATATGTATGGTATATTTAGAAGTTCTTCGTTGAATGATCAAAAATAGCAAAATTGTAAAAAGAAATCTTTAAAATCTTGGTCAACATGTTGAACGACAATTATAAGATTATACAATTAATATTCTAGGGTCAGAAGTAGTTAAGTAAGACCCCGAACGATATTCCAAGGACGATTGGTGAAAGACCAAATACGTCTTTATGGCTTATAAACTTAAGTGGCAGGTACATGTGTACAGTGTTGCTGATTTGTCTATTATTTGCAGAAAGCGGGGTAAATATTGACTTGATAAAAGACAACCTCCGATACGTGCAATGTTTGAATTTGAATTGAAAAATCTGCGGGCAACTAATAATTCAGAGGAGCATTGATAGAAGACGCAGAAAGGACAGACGCCGCACCTCGCGACTTGAAACTAAAGTTACTGGTACGAGAGCAGCTCTGTAGGAGTCAAACTGTGTTGAGACGTAGAGAAATAAAAACTGCTGAATAAAATCAACCGTTTGAAAAAATTACGCCTTGTTTAGAACAAATCCTACTATCGGTGACTTGTACTTCGTTAAACTCTAATATTGTATCATAGAATCTAGTCCAAGCTCCATCGCCCTCCGTTGAACTCTAATAATGTATCATATAATCTAGTACAAACTCCATTGCCCTTCGTTGAACTCTAATATTGTATCATAGAATCTAGTCCAAGCTCCATCGCCCTCCGTTGAACTCTAATAATGTATCATATAATCTAGTACAAACTCCTTTGCCCTTCGTTGAACTCTAATATTGTATCATAGAATCTAGTACAAACTCCATCGCCCTCCGTTGAACTCTAATAATGTATCATATAATCTAGTACAAACTCCATTGCCCGTCGTTGAACTCTAATATTGTATCATAGAATCTAGTCCAAACTCCATTGCCCTTCGTTGAACTCTAATATTGTATCATAGAATCTAGTACAAACTCCATCGCCCTCCGTTGAACTCTAATAATGTATCATATAATCTAGTACAAACTCCATCGCCCTCCGTTGAACTCTAATAATGTATCATATAATCTAGTACAAACTCCATTGCCCTTCGTTGAACTCTAATATTGTATCATAGAATCTAGTCCAAGCTCCATCGCCCTCCGTTGAACTCTAATAATGTATCATATAATCTAGTACAAACTCCTTTGCCCTTCGTTGAACTCTAATATTGTATCATAGAATCTAGTACAAACTCCATTGCCCTTCGTTGAACTCTAATATTGTATCATAGAATCTAGTACAAACTCCATCGCCCTCCGTTGAACTCTAATAATGTATCATATAATCTAGTACAAACTCCATTGCCCTTCGTTGAACTCTAATATTGTATCATAGAATCTAGTCCAAGCTCCATCGCCCTCCGTTGAACTCTAATAATGTATCATATAATCTAGTACAAACTCCTTTGCCCTTCGTTGAACTCTAATAATTTATCATAGAATCTAGTACAAACTCCATCGCCCTCCGTTGAACTCTAATAATGTATCATATAATCTAGTACAAACTCCATCGCCCTCTGTTGAACTCTAATATTGTTTCATATAATCTAATCCAACCTCCATCGCCCTCTGTTGAACTCATCATTTCGTCAGCGATTTTGAGAAATTCCTCCATCCAGTAGGCAGCTATAGATCGTCGCCCAGCGAATTCTATAAATCCGCGTAACGATTGACATTGCCTTCTATGTTAGACGAATTCGGTGTGTTCGTGAAGATTGCCCCGATGATAATCAATCTCTGATAAGAGGGGGCACCACAAGAAGAAGGGATAACATATTACAATACGATGAGTCTCACAGTACGTAAAATAATTACCTCCATTTATGAAAGTAATTGCCGTAACACCGCAATGCTCACCAATTTAGCACGAGTGTCGCAAATTTCAATATAAAATTGTTCAAAGTGAAACGTTTGATTGCGTTAGAAGAAAAAAATAACGAACCAAAATAGAACGTCAAACAGCTTTCTGATAATGATTTCAAAATATTTACTGAAGGCATGTTTTAAATTGTAAATATATTATCCCTGAATATATTTACCGAGGAATCATCGTCAAATAAATTTTTCGAGGTGGAAAACCGTTTTTAAATATTAAATAATATTCGAGTATTTCTGTTTGACAGGTGGAAGGACGGGGTTGAAATTGAATGTTATTTGAATAAATTTATTACAAAAAATTAAGTGAGTGGAATCGAATCGCAAATCAAATAAATAATACAAGGCGTTCGGAAGTAATGTGAAGTAACTTTTGGAGGCGATTTTCTACATGACAAAAGAAAGATAACTTTGTTAGAAATTCCAACGTTTTAAGGTACTTTACAGGTAAAAATGATAATAATAAATTTTTCAAAGATTAAAACTCTTGTTGTTTAATACAGTTTTTGTGTGTTTTTGTTCGACCTTTCACAACAGATTTTTTGTATGTAAAAGTTATTTATTGTTTTTACTTGTACCTTCTGAAGTAACTGGATTTCTCACGGCCACCTTGTATTTGTGATTATTAAACGTATGGAATACAGTAAGAGTTTTTGAGACAAAAAAAGTAAAATGTGAACAATGTAAAAATGACTTTTAAAAATATAATACTGTCTTTGAGAAAAGCACCGAGACGATGTTACCAGTACATAAATCAGTGTACCACTCCATTTAGATAACGAACGAGAGAATACGTTCCAGGGTACAAATTGCTGGAATTAAATTTTTGAGAGGGGTAGCTGGAGTCAGACAATGGGGTCCATTGCGAAGCCAGATTTTATAAAATGTGCTTTGCATCAATCCTTTCTCCTCTTCATCGATTAGTTGCAAATGAGGTGGCTCGGACATGCACTGACAATGCCAGAAGACAGACTTCTGCCTAAAATACTAGAAGCTTTTCCAAAGAGAAGACGTCATGTTGGACGTTCTAAAGCTGGCAAAAGCAACTCCGGAGTCTGTGCGAAGAGAGACTGGGTCAGTAATGGACTGAATTAGTTTCGGAAAGGAACGCCTGGAAGTGATGAGTCTCAAACTCCGATGCTTTTTGGGTTCTTTGTGTTTCGTCAACAGGTGGAGTTTTTTTAGGCTACTTGTATATTGAATACAAACACTTTTGTTGGCATCAGATCGTATGGTTTTATTCACTTTGTTCATAAATACCATATTCCTGATGGCTCTTGATTTTTGTTATACTGATACGAACTAAGTATTGTTCGAATTAAAATCTACCTCTTGTTCATGGTCAATAATGCAGTGCGTTGATTAACAGCTATGGTATAAATCTACATCTCAATTAAACTGTTATTCGTTTGAGACTTTGCCAATTATAGATCGTCAGCTAAGACGCTGTACCTAATATGATAATAACATAAATTTTAACCAGACTTCAAAGGGAAAAACGGAAGTTGTGAAGCTTTTAGGTTGTTGGTACAAATATGAGCAAGCCTTTCAACGCTTATTAAACTTTTTTACGAGTTTACACAGAGAAAGCGATGTCTGCAATTTGTAAACAAGATTTAGTTTGTTAGCGCATCGCTGAATGGGGCCAGCATGCCACAGCCCCAATTATATGGGTGCTAGCTAATATTTGCACTGTTCTATACCAGGAACCAACGGGATGAGAGTTAGACAGATTATGAATCTACCGCTTTTTGAGGAGAAGTTATCTTGAAGTTGAAATTATGAGAGATACGAGTACTTCGTACGCCATCGCGTGCGTTTTGTTTGTTGCAGTTTGAGTAGTTCAAAAATTATTTCTAGGTTTATGCGACTATTCTCAGCTTACAAAAGATGTAACTGCACGATTTATGGCGTTTTGAATTTTACTGTAAAAGACAACATTCCAAATTGCTTGTTCCACATTTCTGATAATGGCTTTGAATCTATGGCATAGCTGGGTAGACATACTGGTACATTATATAACTTCCATTCCAGTCCATTTTAAGCAACCAGCTTGAAATTTTTTTATACTTACAAAATATTAAATCCATTCAACGTTTAGTCCATTTTACGCACACTATACTTTCTAAACACATATTCATCAAATTGTATTCATAAGTTAAAAATGTTATAGATTCATAAAACGTTGACGCGTTGACTTGTAAAAATAAATTTTGATTAATTGTTTAAATTTGTCACGTATTTTATTCAAGGTGTGTCCAGTTTCCAGTGTATGAGGGAGACAAACAATATTTGAGTACACAATAGAAGTAGTTATTACATTCACTGCTTTACCTTTCGGGGAGAGCTCTTAGGAGTAGATTTGTCAATCATAAAAGCACTACACTGTTTAAACAGTGATTATCAAGAACATGAGCCACGAAATACTTCAAATTTTAAAGTGTGTTCTTTTTTTTAAATTTGACATTTAACCCATTCACTGCACAATAGTGTCATTGAAAAGGTTGAAAAATTTTAGAACTTTTTTGATTTGATAGAATGTGAATTTTCAAAGCATTTTGTGACCATATAATATTTCTACGTGTGATTTTGTGCTTTTGTGTGACTAGGTGGTCGAGTTTCTCTCAAAGAGACATACCATTTCAAAGTGCTGCACACAAAGTTATTTCTGCTAATTTGATTCTAAAAAAAGTGTTTTGCAATCTGATTGAAATGCTCCATCGAGTGAGATTTCTCAAAAATTATTAATTATTTTTTGTTCAAAATTTTCAAAAAAATCGTAATTTTTTCAAAAAATGTTTTTTTTTTCAAATTACAGCAATGACTTCATATACAGTTCATGTGAGCGCAATAAGCTGGTTGTGTTTGGGTGGAGAGTGTGCAGATGACTATTTGTGAATTCTTCGAATATCTGAACATGTAATCAACCAGTGACCAAAAATGGCCACAAACTTTACGTTTTCATGTTGATGAACTTTATTAAAGGTTTCAACATATTTGAAGAGATTTTTTATGGTAAGATTTTCGAAGATTTTTCATTAATAACGATCATGTTTTATAACTACTAGTGGCGTTTCGAAAAGCGCCGCTCAGAAGACAACAGGTTTTTTGAGTTTTTTCTTAAAAAATATGTTTTAAATGTTTTTGCAAAACAACAATGTTTTGTTTTTAATCAGTATCTCGAATACTTTTTACTTATATAAGAATTTATGTTTTTTAACACTTCTTACACAGTGAAAAAGTGCAGGGAACAACCTAGCATCGAAACCTGACGCGTTTGAAGAGCAAAGATTGAATGTGAGTACATATTTGCAAGATTACTTAAATCGTCTTTAGCGCCCCATTCCTTCATCAGGGCAGATTATAAGTACTATAAATATCAGAAAACGAACCGGTTCCTCAAAAAATTTCGAAATATTTTTACGCGTTTTAACTATTTTTAAAAATATTCCAAAAATAACCGGTTTCTCAAAGAAGGAGCCGGTTCCAAGTTACCAAGTCAAGAATATCGACTATATATAGTTGTTAGTGTAGACAAGAAGCCGGTTAATAAATTGAACCGATTTTACTCCAACTTTAAAACACAGGTAATAAATCGAAAAAAGTTTATCAAAGTTTTTATTTTTATTTTGATAAATTTGAAAGGTTTTAACTGTTAGCTACATTAAATTTGAAGCACTCAATAGAAAAAACATATTATTGAAGTGCCTCACGTCATTATCACTTGTTCTTTCCAAGGCTGTACTTTGAATGGCCTATTTCAAAACACGCGCACTCATTTAGAATATTATGGGTGTCTTTTGTCAAACTGAACACAGGCGTTAGTTGAAGTGGTGCTTGAAAAGAAAAGACGAAAACCCCAAACATATTAAAATCTACTTCGAAATGGTTCTATCCAGTTGTTAAAAGCTTTGAAACGATAGAAATTATTGAATAGACAACCAATGTGAAGTACCTACGTAATCAAATCGATTTTATTTTTCAATTGTTAAATTCATTTTGAGAACTTGATATGAATCAAAACTTTTGTTTCATGCCAAGTTACCAAGGAACGTGACTTTTGAGTGTGATAGAGTGCTAAGTTTGAAAAATGCGACATTATTGATGATTAGTCCAAATTAATTTTTTTTTCGGAAATTCGATTTTTTGTATTAAGACTCTCAGGAACGATTTCCTGAAAATCTTTATACAAAAAAACGAATTTTTGAATACTCAAATTCACGAGCCGCCACTGACCAAAAGTACATATTTTCAAACCAATATTTTGTGAAAACTTGCCACAATTTTTACCAAACCATTTAAGAGTTTGAAAAACTGTTTTGAGATAATTTTTTTAGATCTGTGTGTTTTAAATATATTTTTAAAACTGGTTTTACGAATGATACAAATGATAAAAATGTTATTTTTAATTGTCAAGTCTCTGACAGCCCTGAATTGTTGAAGCTACTTTGCCATACCCGCCGGCCATAGTGGCCAAGTGGAGATAAATTTGATTGTAACAATAAACTCACTACTATTTGCGCTATTATAATATTTTGCTAGATTATATCTGTTGGCAAGTCACCATTTCTGTATATTTTATCCTGTTTAAATGAAGTGCTTTCTATTATTGTAGCATTCTATGCCTTAAGAAAATTTCAGCTGTATCACATTCAATGTCGTTTTGCATACAATTTGTTGTGTTCTTAAATGTAATACTAATATTCGCCTATGTATCACTGTGTACTTATAATCTCATGTATCACATTATTGTAAAAGCCTTGTATGGCGTTTAATAAATAAATAAATAAATACCTTTATCCCCTTCTGAAGGTTTTAAATTTGTAGATACCAATAGGCAAAATGTATCATGAGAAAGTACAATTTTTTGAAACCTTCAAAAAATAATTATAAACCTTTTTTGTCTTCTGAGCGAAACCATCGACGTCTCGTTCTTACGCTATGGTGTCGGCGAAATTGCGACAGTGGCAGAGAGGGACAGAGATAGATAGAGACAATCGAGTGTTTGGACATGAGGGAAAGATAGAGAGAGATAGAGAGTGAGAGAGACAGGTAGTGCCTTTTTTATGTAGACGGAGCTGATCCAAGAATAACGGAAAATGCGTAAAAAAATGTATCGCGAAAATAATTTTCTTCTGTTAATATCGCACTAGAGTCCCAATTGCTTTCAACCGTCCCCAATTAAGGTATGTTGCGAGGCTGAAGGTAGCGTAGAGGGGAAGGAGATGGGGGAGAGAAAGGTGGGGGAGTACCTGTCTATTAAGATCTAGTCACCAAACACGTTTAAGTCATTTGGTGGTCTTCACCAGAGCGACACTGATAGTATCTTCCACTATGTATCATAAAAGTCAAATTACTGATGATAATTAACCTTCGATAAGAGTGAGGAGACATCATAATAAGAAGAAGATGAAATCACATAATTTATCAGAGAAAGATCTTTGAGATAATTAAAACAACCCCCGTTTATTAATTTGAAATCTCTGAAAAGCATTAACATAGAGTTGTTATTCAAAGCTTTTCATTAATTTGGGTTGAACGAGGTAAAGCAAACCAGGTACGAATATTACGAACAAGGTATGAACGAGGTGGAATGAGGTCACCCAGGCATACGATGGTATAAAACATGTATGGGACACCAAGACATCTGAAATTGAATGGAATACTATGAGAAACATGTAACTTCAGGTTTGCAGAGAAGAGTTCTTACAAAATAAAAGAAATAATGAATCTTCTAAAGCTAGAAAATGGGTCGCGTTAGAGATTTAAAAGGAATTAATGAGAGCATTTATTATTTGAGAGATGCGTTTACAAAATTGACGCTAGTTAGATGGATAATGAAAGTACACGTAGAAAAATCTTGTTAAACGAGTGATTGACCAATTTCCTGACAAAATATTTGTCATTGGGAATATATCGAGAACACGTGTTATTTTCCCAATAAATATCATGAGGAACTGCGATATTATCAGTGTGACAATTGATAATTTGTTAGAAACTCTGTCAATTTAATGAAGTCTCGTTTTTAACTGAAAAACGAACAATTTGACTTTGACAGTAAGTTTTCTTCGTGTGCTTAGAGCCAGTAGTGGCATTATTGTTTAGGTAGTGTGTTGTGAGGCTAGAGGATGTTGTATGGGGAGGGAGACGGTAAGAGGAGGGTTGGGATGTATCTGTCTATTCAGATCTGGTCCCTAAACATGGCGGTTTCAGGGAAAGTTTTGATACTGAATAGGGATATGTCACCAGGGTGATACTGACAGTATCTACCAGGTTGCTAAATAATTTCGGGTGATTTACGCTAGGTTTTACGTCAGCGAGGCCGACAAGTCAAACGAGTGCCGAACATTTTGTAAGAGTTGGACGTTATCCCGCATGAGAACGGGTCGTTTTTACTCGTGATCAACTGCTCAGCAATTTGTCGGTTATTGTGTTTACGCCAACCTACAGCACTTGTAGGAGATATATATAGTTTGAAGCCGTGACAACTATCTCTGATCGTACGTAGTCTGTGCCTTGATTGCCGACGAAGTCATTCCACTCGAACAGACTTTTGGCGTATGTAAGCATGCACCGTCGACGAGACTCAAGAATAAGAAAGTCGACCAATATGTGTACTTTCGAAAGTGATTGCGAGCGACCTTGGTTGGAGAATCGATACCCTAGGCTGCTATTGCAAAGTAGGTCTAATTAAACTTTATCTTGTCGCGAGTTGAATTATATTGTACGATGCTGTGAAAACGGTTTTCTGGTCGAGCGCAGTCCGTTAAAGGCTAGATGGGTGGTTATTCTCGGATCAGTCCCATCAGTGTGGGGTGTTCGGTTGGTTGGTGGGCGGGTGGGGGGAGGGTGGAGACGCGGCTTACCGACGCAGGGGTTGTGGTTGACGAGCGCGAAGATGCGGTCGCATCGTTTCTTCATGTGGTTGTTGGGGCAGATGCAGCCGAAGAGGGGCGACATGCGCAGTCCTGCCCAAGCCTCGCGGCACTGGTCCCTGGGAACAAATAACAACATTAATTAATTATACATATAGTCCAGTAACATTGTCGCTTTAAAGGGATATTGCGTCGGAGTTTTTTTATGATGTTGGCTCAATGAATAATCAAAGTTTCCGACCTCGAGCCTCGAACCCAACATTGTCAAAAATAAAAAAAACACAAAATTTTTCTTCAAAAACATCAAAATCTTCCTTCAATTTTTGGCGATTTTAAACCTGAAGGACTAGTTTTCGACCATAACCAACTAAGAAATTTTCAAATTAGACTAAATTTTCAACAATTTAAGCTGAGAAACATCTCTGTAGACTCAATAATTTCTAAAATATTGCTTTTCAAAATTTACCATTTTTTCTAAACTCATTCGGATTTTTGTTTTTGTTTAGAAATTTCGACCCTATAGGCCTATTTTCTTCGGGAAATGCACTTTGCCATATTCCAACGGACGCTGAAGTGGTTTGAGGGGACTTACAGATGAATAACTCTATCACCTAAATTTTTCATAATTCTCATTTGGTTGAGGTGGTGCTTGGGAACGGAAATATAGAAGATGAAGTACCTGTCTATTAAGATCTGGTCACCAAGCACGACTTAAGCCATTTCAAGCAAAGTTTCAATTCTGAGTGGTTGTATTACACCAAGGTGATACTGAGAGTATCTTCCACTATGGAATGTACCACAAATATACCTTACATTATTTTTATGATAAAATTGTGAAATAACACAAATTAATCAAAATAGCGACCTCCGGATTGCTAGTCGAAAGTCTTACCCCTCGACCCTTAATTCGTCTCTGTATCTCATTCCAGTGCCGAAATAATATTGCGCAATGATGAAATAGCTTTATTATTTATTTTTTTTATTTATTACACGCCCTAGTGGGCTTTTCTTTTTTTAAAAAAAAATACAAGCATTTTGTATCAGAGTAAACACTTAAAAATTAATACAATAAAGAAAAATGTAAACATAATGGCAAAAATGAATCCTCACGCATATAATTGAATTTTATTTTATTTTTTATTATTTATTGAGTTAGTTTATACATTTGAATATAAACTAATATAAACAAGATCATATTTCATTTTGTAATTTTACATATTTTTACAATAAATATAACATTTCTTTTTAAATACATTCTTCAGACTTTCAGGCATTTCATCATACATTTTTAGTCCTTTGTACATTAGGCAGTTCTGTGATTTTGTTTTTTTCATATGTGGCAATCTAATTCTATTTACATTTCTGGTTTCGTAATTATGAACATCTCTATTAAAAACAATTTCATCCTTAAAATATTTTGGCATTTGGTTGTTCATGATTTTATGTACAAAAATTAACACATTAAATAATAGTCTCTTTTTTATAGAAATCCAATTTAACTGTTCTCTCATTTGATCTATGCTTGCGTATTTTCCTTTTCCTAGTATACATCTCATAGCTCTATTCTGTATAACATCTAGCTTGTTCAAGTTTCTTTCATTGGCCAAATACAACATAGTAGAGCAATAATCTAAATGAGGAGCAACTATAGTTTTATAAATCAGCTCTGTAGTGTTTCCATTTAGTTTATTTCTTAATCTTCTAAGAAAATTGACTTTTTTAGATATCTTCTTTAGCACATATTCAAAATTTGCTGCGAAAGTTAGTTTTGAATTTAGTATCACACCCAGGTACTTAATTTCATTTACTTTTTAAATTTTTTCGTCATTAATTGTCAATTTTAACTCTGTGTTATGCGTTTTGTTGCCTATTTCCATATATCTTGTTTTGTTGACATTCAGTTTTAATTTGTTTAATTTCAGCCATTTCGCTATATTTTGTAGGTCTTCATTTAATTTATTGATTGCATCTATGTACTCTTCACATGAAATATAGATTAATGTAACGTCTGCAAATAATCTAATTTTGCAATGTTTTATGGTTTTAATTATATCATTAATGTAAATAATTAATAGAATTGGACCTAATACCGACCCTTGTGGAACACCGAGGTTGTTTTCTATCGGTTCTGATTCTGAGCTTTCCACTTTTGTTACCTGTTTTCTTTCATGGAGATATTCTTTGAAAAGATTTAGAGCTACTTCAGAAAGACCTATATCTTCTAATTTTTCCAAAAGTTTTTTCCTTTCTATCGTTTCAAATGCTCTTTTAAAATCTAAAAATGTTGCAATGGTGATTTTTTTATTATCTGTTTCTTTCTTCCATGTATCAATCACAATGTTTATTGCAGCTTCACAAGAGTTATTATTACGGAATCCTGATTGTTCGTCACATAATATATGATGTTTTTCCAAATAATCAACGAGTTGTTTCTTTATTACAATTTCTAGTACCTGTTCGTATTTTGGTAACAATGCCAGTGAGGTCTTATCACTGGCATTGCATCCCTTAAAACTGTAAAACTTATTCCATCTGGACTCATTTTTGATTTGGTGCTGTTTAGAATCTGTAAAAGATATGTTTCATCAATCTCTTTAAACACAAGTTTTTCTCGGTTTAGGGGAACATTTCTCACGCGGTTGTCTTCCTTCAGTATTGGTATACTCTGATGTAATTCCGTTATGCTGTTTACAAAATATTTGTTGAAGCAGTTCTGTATGCTACCCTGTATATGATGTGGAAATTCAATGTTATGTTTCATCCCTTTATCTTCAGTTTGCATTAATCCTTTTATGGTTTTCCACATATTTTTAGTGTCTCCTTTTTCACAGATAATTTTATTTTTGAAGTAATCGTTCTTACAAACTTTCAGTTGTTTTGAGTATTTATTTCTTGCATTTTTGAATGCTTTCCAGTCTTGTGAGTTTCTTGAGATTTTTGCAATTTTGTACAGTCTATCTCTTTCATACTGTATTGATTGTAGTTCTATGTTATAGCATTTATTTTTAATTAATTAATTAAATTAAAAGATTCAACAAAACAAAATAGTAGAAGCGGAGAAGTTTTATGGGTACATAGGTCTATTTGTGTCTAGAAGAATAAAAGTGATAGAATATACAACATTTATACTGATTAGTTTTCGAATAAAATATATATAACAGTATTAACCGGTCAGCAACGTAAGCAGATATACACGATAAAATAACGATAGCAGTCAAGTACAATAAGCGTGTTTACACGTCAACGCGTGTGCTTCCACAAAAATCGTCATAACTCCGTTATTCTTCTAGTGACATCCCTAAAACAAAAAGTAGAATATTCGTATTGAATGAAGCTTCACATCTCTATTCAAAGTTATCCATAGAAACCCGTGAAAAGACCTACTCAGTGGAAGCAAATTTTACCCGCCAAATCGTAAAACGACGCCAAGAAAGCCGTTTGACGTGCCGACCCGCCTCGCAAGTTTAATTATTTTTTTAAAAATATATTTTGTATGAAATGGTCAAAAAGTGAAGTGACAGAATTGTTTATTGTACATTTGTACGATGAAATAAGTGTTTTTTTTTTACATTATCCGTGATTTTAGTATCGTTTTTACATAAAACATTACAGGTGAGTCATTTTTACAATTTTTTCATGTTTCCATTCTAAATTTAAATATTTACAAATGTTAATATTTATTTATGATACAACAATTTGAAAGCCTATTTTGTAACCTTTCTAAAACAGTTTTTACTATTCGGCTCCGTTCAGTAATGTTTCATTTATAGAGCTTTGATTGTGAGGCGGTAATAACACAACGTTTTCGTGAAATTGACATTTAAATAAAGACATTTTAGCTTCAAGTTCGCGAAAAGTCGGAGGGGTTAAATCTGTGCTTATTCTTCTTTCTGAATTTTTCAATAGAGACATTTTTTTTTATTTTAGACATCGAGAATTATAATATATAAGATGATATCTGTGATTTGCCAGGTCAATTAGCAAATTCCTGACCCGCGGAGTGGGGGAGTGTACGCCTTAAGATAAATACTCCTGCAGATATGTAAACACACTGTAAACATAATCCCCAGTACGAGTAGTACAACGGATCAGTTTCACCAGAAGTAAGGAACATTTAGAAATACACCGGTGCCGAAAATATCAATATTTTGCAATTCTAAGAGCTATAGAAACACTAGTTCTTTGTAGCACCTTTCATTGAAATATCGGTAGAAAAAAGACAGCATTCTCACCTGACCAAGATAACAACCAGTTTGTTAACCCAGCAGGCTAATTCGTTCGCTTTTGTGAACAACTCATATGGTTTTACAGAAATTGTTTTGCTGTGGTGAGAAATTTGATCTCAACAGTGTTAGAAAGAGAAAACACCACGCTTTATATTTATATTTAGAAGTTAACCACATTAGAATTAAAAAAGTGCACCTTTATGAAATCAAAGGTACAGACTAAATTTGAAAAAAAAATCAAGGAGATTTCGTGAATTTTTATTAATTACTAGATGTACCCCGTCACGCGTTGCCGTGGTTCAGTCTGTCTGTGCATACAGATAAACAATTACGCGTGTTAATTTTACGTCCGGCAGATGATGCTGTTTTTCAAAAAAAGCATGCTTGTCCAACAGTTGGCACTGTTTAATAATAAAACATGTTTGTCGAACAGATGACATTGTTTCACAAAAAAGTATGTTTGTTCAAAAGATTGTTCTGTTTAAAAACAAGGATGTTTTTACCTGTCACATGAGACATTTATATATATACATATAATACTGTTATACAAAAACACACGCGTATTTTAATGCGACGTTGTGTCAAAATTTCAAACAATTGCTGAAGAACTTTCGGAGATTTAAGTTTTAGAACAAACATAGACTAAATTAGACTAGACACGGCATATTCATTTAAAAATAACCCCAATACAATTTTGGTTTGGTTCACATGCACATTTATGAAAAGGCCCACGCATTATGTCGCAATGCGAAATGAGCACTGTGCATTGCGTTTTACCTTTTGTTGGTCTATTTTGCTTTTCAGCTATGCTGGGCAAGTTCATTTTTTCAATCACAAAAATAACCGAGTTCCAAATATTTAAATTTGAATTATGACCATATTACAACACCTCTGACAACAAATTCTCTGTGGTTTCGCTTACGAGTTTGAACGCTTGTACAAGGAGTTTAAACAGAGTTGGGTTGTTAAGTTCATCTCCATATTTGTGACGTATGCTACGTGGCATTATTTTTAAAATGAATTTAACTAGACAGGGCTAATCTAGTAAAATACATCAATGAGAACAAACGAACATTTACATTTTTATTTATACAGATTTTTATATAAAACCACAAAAACTGAGGTAAAGATAACGTTTGTAATACGTCTAATAAAATATGTAAGTTTTTATATATTTTATCGTTGTCAGTAATTTTACTTACAAAAAACGTAAAGTGAGCCATTTAAATATACTTTTTATGTTTGCATTCAAAATTTAAATTTCATCACCTTTCTCAAACACTTTTTAGTTTTTGGATACGTTCAAAAATATTCCATTTATTTGGATTTTATTGCAAAGCGGAAATACTCAGACAGAAACGTCTGAGGAGTACGATAAAGGAAATTTATCAAACTGACCAAACTTTTCGGTGATTATATAATGCTATGTTTGTTTTGATGCGAGTTATAGAATTTAGATCACACTTCTAATTTAGATCACACTTCTAGAAGCTCTCTGTTCTGTGGCTAGAGAATTGCGCAGCGGTGTGTTGGTATAAATAGGTATAGTATAGGGTTTTCCAATAAGAGGTGTTATTTTGAATAGCCTGCTATTTCGTTAGATGTTACTTTTGAAGCTGTCATTTTTTGACATTTGACAAGTAAAAACTACGCCATTAATACAAATGGAACGATACACGCTTTAACGACGCATTGAAATTATTAAAATTCACTTGAGTGAATCAAATGCAAATCATCTTGAGTGATGAGGCCCATTTCCACCTCGGTGGCTTCGTCAACAAGCAAAATTGTCGCATCTGGGGCTCGGAAAACCCAAGAGTTATTATTGAAAAGCCTCTTTTTCCTCAACGTGTGACTGTTTGATGCGGTTTATGGTCCGGCGGAGTCATTGGACCTTACTTTTTCGAAAATGAGGCTGGAGCAACAGTTACGGTGAATGAATTAAGCTATCGAGAGATGATTAATGATTTTTTATGGTTTAAATCAGATGGTATTGATCCTGGACAACGTTTAATTTCAACAAGACGGCGCTACGTGCCACACAAGCAACGAAACCATTTATCTTTTACGATTGAATATAAAAATAACACCTCTTATTGGAAAACCCTGTAGTATTATATACAGGGTGTATTACAGGCAGAATTCTGTAGGACAGATGGCTTAGGCCATAACTAGGTCACACCGAATTTCTAATGTTTTGAACAATCTTTTCACCAACGATATTTTGCAGTTACCATACTTTAAAGGAAATGATTTGATTTATCGAAAGCTCTACGGCTTTGGGAGATATTTCTGTTGGCAATGAAGTGCCAGAACTCACGGAATTCATGTTATCTCATGTTGTATTACGGTAAGATAGATTTAACTAGTGTTAGAAACATAGACTAAATAAATACAAAGATAGGTCATACTAATCGAACAAAAATATGGCACTATAACAATAATAGCCAAAATGAAACAAAAATTCATTGAATATGTGTGTGCGGATGAAATAGCAATACAACGGCGCGCGCATGTCTCGGTGTTAGTATCAAGGGAGAAACGAAACGTATAAGAACAGGATAGCAAATTCAAAGCATCAGTGCGTTAGAATGAAATAGCTGTGTTATCAACAGCCCGCCCCCCGCAAGCCACAGCGAGCAGCGCAGTAGGACACGACTTTCTGTCAATAAGGTTGTCCTTCTTACACTTATGTATTTCTGCTTTTCCTATCTCGCTTTATTTTATTTGCAACACCGATTTCATGTAGGTATATTTATTTGAATTATAAGTGATATCGAGAGATTGCAACAATAACATTTGGCTGTCATCAGTTGTTTTGTTTTGCTCTATCTAAAATTAATTTTTTACAATTCTTTTTTGTTTTCTGGCAAAAAAAAGTGTAGTGTGTTGTGCCTTGAGGTTTCTTCTCCCTCCTGATCTTCCAGGAGTCACTTTTCGCTGCTGATTTCCAGATATTTATAAACTTTTTTACTTCTGTCATTTTTCATACTATTATTGTAGTTGTTTACTGTTGTGAATAATGGAGGAAGATTTCCCTCCTGGACCCCCTGCAAAGCCCCCAGATCCCTCTCCAGACCCCCCAGACGGGGAAAATGTAGAAATTTCTGACAGTGATTCTGTCATATTGACTTCTACCAAAAAAAGGAAATTTACTCCTTCTTCCCCAATAAAACTTGACTCGCCTTCGACTTCACTGTCCCCACCAGCACTTTCTCAACTTCCTCTAACAAACTTTTATTCTCCTCATTCCCGTGGCCCATTCATAGCATACGCCCAAAAAACTGAGCAAGGAAAAACCATCCACCCTCTTGAATTTGGCAAATTCCTCTCAAATAGCAAGAATCTTTCAATCAAACCTGGAGGTGTAAAAGCCGAGGGTCGCTTCCGAATCTCCGTCGAATTCCTCTCAGGGCCAGCTGCCAACAGTTTCATCAAAAATATCTTCATTTCATCTAATTCAAAGTTCAAGGCATATATCCCTACTTTCAATGTCACTCGCATGGGCCTGGTCAGAGGTATCTCGACCGATCTGTCCATCGAAGAAATTCTGTCTTCACTTTCAACCCCCCAACACATTGGCAATCCCATAAAAGCCAGGAGGCTAAATTACAAGGACTCCTCTGAGGGTATAATTACCTGGAAGCCCTCCCAATCTGTTGTTATCACCTTTGAAGGTCAATCTCTTCCCTCCCATATATATTTATTCTTCAACTCATTACCAGTTGAAATGTATACATATCCCACCACTCAATGTTTCAATTGCTGCCGTTTTGGTCATACCAAAGCTGCATGCAGATCTCAACCCAGATGTTTTAAATGTGGAGAAAACCACGCAGCTGACCAATGTCCTTCTTCCTCCTCACCTAAATGTTTTAACTGCTCAGGCTCACATACAGCTATCAACACATCTTGCCCAGAACAATCTCGCCAAAAAAATATTAAAATTTCAATGGCCTCTCAGAACTTGTCTTTTCTGCAGGCTTCTAAATTATTCCCGCCTGTCAAAAAATCATTTGCTGAGGCTTTATCCAGCAACTCCTCATCCAACCCTCTTCCCTCCACTACAACAACTTCTTCTCGTTCAACTAAATTCACATACAAAAACGCTATCTCTAAACCGGCTCCTGGATACGATCAGCAACAACACAACTCACTGCTCTTAAATCCCAATGGTTCACCTCTTTCAAATGCCACAAATGGGTGTGCAAATAATTATAATCCGTCCTCAATGAACTCTCTTAAACTTTCTGAAAAACTCTCCCAAGACAATTCTTCATTTATCCAAACTCTTATTATGCTTCTAATTGACCTTATTTCTTCTCAAACTAATCTACCGTCCAACGCTGCTACTATTATTTCCACATTAAAATCATTTATTCAAAATGGCTCTTCAGGATGTCAGAATACTTCAGTGGAATAGCCGAAGTGCTATTTCTAACAAATCTGATCTCCTTAAATTCCAACTTTATTTCTTTGGCTGCTATCTCGGAGACTTGGTTTACTCCATCCACCCACTTTAATGTGGGAGGGTATTCCTGTCTCCGCGACGATCGCCCGGAAGGTTCGGGCGGCGGTGCTGCCCTTTTTATTAAAAAATCCATATCATTTTCCCCAATAAATAATATCAAACCCCCCAATGCTGACTTCCAAATGGTTGCAGCTAAAATAAAGGACACATCCTTTATTTCAGTCTATCTTCCCCCAACAGCCCACTTCAATAAACAAACTTGGTTGCAAATTGTAAGTCAACTAAGCCCTCCTTTCTTTATATTAGGCGATTTTAATGCCCATTCCCCCGTCTGGGGTTCTGCTTTCTCCGACCGAGATGGTCGAAGTGTGATGGATTTCCTAGATCAATCCAACCTTTTCCTTTTGAATGACGGATCTCCTACTAGGATCTCACGCCCCAGCACAAACCCCAGTGCAGTGGATCTCTCGATATGTTCTACTAGTCTGGCTTCTCTCTCCTCGTGGGTGGTGTCCCCCGACCCTTGCTCCAGTGATCATTTCCCGATCATCATTACTTATCAAACTTCTTTCCAATCGGACAAGTCTCATATTTCGACAAAGATTAAAACGAAACACACCAAATGGGATGAATTTAACTCTCATATGGACAAGTTCCTACTAAATTCACCCGCCACCGATATATTTTCCGTCAAAGATGATTATAATAACTTCAAATCAATGCTCATAACTGCAATAAATAAATCAAATCCTCCCCCTAAAACTAAATCTCTCAAAAAACTCCCTCCAACTCCCTGGTGGGATGAGGAATGTTCCAAAGTAGTAAGAATTCGGAAAGCTAAATCTCTTTCCTATCGTTACAATATGACTATGGAGAACTATCTTATATACAAAAACGCCGAATCCAATGCCAAAAGGGTATTGAGGTCAAAAAAAAGATCCGGATGGTACAACTTTTGCAGTTCAGTATCTCCGAACACTCCAATTTCGGAAGTTTGGTCTATGATCCGAAGATTTCGATCCTCCTTCAGTTCACCATCTCCTCGAGCGTCCCATTCTAAATGGATAGATGAATTCTTGGACAAAATTGCCCCCCCTTCTGTTCCTAACTTAGATGAAATAACGCCCATCTATAATACTCCCATGTCTAATCATTGGCTAGACTCTCCATTCACCTTAATTGAGCTAAAAAATTGTTTATCAACAGTCAAGGACTCATCTCCAGGCAGAGATGGTATACCTTACAGCATAATCAAAAATAGTAATGATAATGTTCTAAACCACTTCTTAAGCATCTTAAATAAAATCTTCCAGACTGGTATAATGCCTGATGACTGGAGTTCTCAAATAATCATCCCTATTTTAAAAACAAACAAATCTCCAAATTTTGGATCCAACTACAGGCCAATCGCTCTTTCATCCACCCTCAGTAAACTTTATGAAAAATTAATTAAAAACCGATTAGAATTTTTTGTCGAGAGTAAACAGCTTCTCTCTCCATCTCAATTTGGATTTAGGAAAAAAAAATCCACTCAGGATAACCTTGCCATCATCAGCACTGATATTAATTTATCAATTTCTAAACAGGAAGTTTGTCTTGCCGTCTTTATAGATATAGAAGGCGCCTTTGACAATGTTTCCATCCCAATCCTGAAAAAAAAACTTCTAGGCCTTGGCCTTCCCCCCATGTTTGTCCAATCAATTATTAATCTATTTCTAGATAGAAAAATTTTCATTGAACTTCCAGATATTTCTCCTCAAAGTAGGTCTATTTGGAAGGGTTTACCACAAGGCGATGTATTGTCCCCCTTACTGTATAATATATACACATATGATATACATGTCACTATTCCCCCACAAATAAAAATTATCGAGTTCGCAGATGACATAGCTTTCTTCTTATCATCCAAAATCATCCCTCTTGCCGTCAAATATCTTAACGAAGCCATGAATGCCCTTTGCACATGGCTCACGTTACATGGTCTTGAACTTTCAATCCAAAAGAATCAGTGTGTCACCTTCTCAAACCGCCATAAAAACCCCCCCGTTCAAATTTTATTTAAAAATTCTCCAATCTCCGACGCTTCTGAAGTAAAATTTTTGGGAGTAACATTTGATAGGAAACTTAAATGGTCTTCCCATATTAATAATTTAGTTACTAAATGCGAAAAAAAATTAAATATCATCAGATCATTATCTGGCGTTTGGTGGGGAGCTCACCCTACTTGCATTAAGTTGCTTTACAATGCACTTATTCGAAGCCATCTCGACTATGCCTGCCCACTTTTTAGTACTGCCTCAAAAAATGTACTTAATAAATTAGACAAAATTCAATCTAAATCTTTGCGAATAATAACTGGAGCGATGCAATCGTCACCCATCAATTCCCTTCAAGTAGAATGTTCTGATCCTCCTCTTTATTTAAGGCGTCAACTATTTGCTGACAAATTTGTTCTTAAATGTTTAAATTCTAAATGTCATCAGGTTATCCCCAGCGTCTCGTTGTTCATTGACTCAAACCATTCATCTACAATCAGAGCTTCAACTAAACCTATTCCTGACATCTGTAAAAATTTTAAGTCTCTCTCAGAGCTCCACATCATCCAAAATGATCTACTTCCCTTATACAAACTAAAATATAGTCACGTCACCCTATCCCCAACAATATTAGAAGGGATCGGAATCTTTAAAAGTCATTCCAATCTCCCGGCCCGAACTGTCAATAATATGTTCAATGACATTATTTTATCTAAATGGCCCAACTTTTCTCTTTTATTTACTGATGGATCCAAATCTCCCGACTCTCCTAACTGTGGTATAGGTATTAACGTTTACCACAATAATTCTAATGATAGAATATTTCATTCAATTTCAAATCAATTTTCAATACTTTCAGCTGAGTGCATTGCAATAATAGAATCTCTCAAATATATAATCAAAAATAATTTTGAACATTCCCTCGTTCTCTCTGACTCTCTCAGTTCCCTCCAAAAACTTAAATCCAGTCCTCTTCTTCATCCTGATGATCATTTTGTATGCCTTATTCGAGAGATGATAGCATCCATTCAAAGCTCTGGTAAATCTGTAACTCTGATTTGGATTCCTGGACATGTTGGTATCATGGGTAATGATATTGCGGATGCCTTGGCAAAACAAGGAGCGTCCAACCCTGTTGTTACCCTCGTAAACCACATTCCCTTATCTGACATTTTTTCCATCATCAAAGAAAGATCCCGCAATGTTTGGTCAGAGTATTGGCACATTGTTAGTCAATCCAAGGGAGCCTGCTATGCCTCAATACAAAGGACTATACCATCAAAACCGTAGTTTCAGCAATTCCCTCATTTTTCCAAAAAAGAAATTTCTTCACTCATTCGAATGAGGATCGGTCATTGTTCCGTTCCTTCCCATCTTTTTAAAATTCACGTCCTTGACTCCCCAGATTGTACATTCTGTGGTCTAGAAGTGGCAACTTTAGATCACATATTTTTTGGTTGTCCCTCTCTAAACAAATATCCTCTCTTCTATCAAGCCTTAAATAAAATTGCCTCCCCTCCATTCAACATTTCATCTCTTTTAAGTCTGAACTCAACTCCAATTTTCATTATAATTTTGAAATTTGCCTATTTAAATAAAATTAATATTTAAATTCACCTTTCAATACACCTTTCTCAATAATTTTAAATGATGGCCAAGAACACCCTTGAAGGGTGAAAGCCAGAAATAATGGAAAAAAAAAAGTAATATCGAGCATTCCTCTGTTTTGGTTTTTGATCTAAAATGATTTTTGCACCTCGAAAAGCACAGGAAGGCATTTTTTTTCAACAAAAAAGAGCCCAGAGCGACGTGTTTGACTTGGTTAATCTCAAGTATGTCCATTGGACCTAGTTCGGTGCAACAAAACGCATTGTCTCAGTAACCTAATAATAAGAAGTGGAAAAGTATGAATTCCCGACAAATCAGTTCTAATTTTAAAAATGGCAATAAAATGTATTTCTTTTCAAAATATTATGGGTACTATGGGCAGTAACTTAGTATTTTCCCAACAAATAATTCCAATTTTGAAAAAAATTACATATTTCAATGAAAAAGTTATAGAGTTCATTAAACATGTATACGGTTGACATTTGTCAGAACAGGTGGCTTCTACGACTGTGGTAAGTTTCGCCGGCCTCTGTGTTTCCTCCCTCCTACAACATGAGTGTCTTCAAGATCCACGTTCACTTCTTCGTCTCCTCAAAATAGGCCCTGAGGTAAATTATTTTTCTGTGGAGTGTAATGTAAATAAAAAGCGGAGTTACACAGAGAGTTATATATCATCATATATTATAGTCACACAGTAGGTGGCCATGCAGCTAGGTGGCCACACAGCGGCAGGGCCGGCCCAGCAGTGGATCAAGCGGGATTTATGGCCCATCTGAATGCCAAATAAGGCCCGGCCAAGGAACGGGCCTGAACGACGACGGACAGAGCATATTATTATAACATCAAGCTGTGGGACGCGATATTTAAATTAAATATTTAAAAAAAATTGAAATTAAATATCAATTAATTGCGAACTCACAACTTTACTCTCTACTATATAATACACTATTCAGAGACATGGGTTCATAATTCAGACAAATCTCTCCACTACATTACATAATTCAGAGACACAGGTTCATAATTCAGACAAATATCTCCACTACATTACATAATTCATAGACACAGGTTCATAATTCAGACAAATCTCTCCACTACATTACATAATTCAGAGACACAGGTTCATAATTCAGACAAATATCTCCACTACATTACATAATTCATAGACACAGGTTCATAATTCAGACAAATCTCTCCACTACATTACATAATTCAGAGACACAGGTTCATAATTCAGACAAATATCTCAACTACATTACATAATTCATAGACACAGGTTCATAATTCAGACACATCTCTCCACTATATTACACAATTCAGAGACATGGGTCATAATTCAGACACATCTCTATACTACATTAAACAATTCAGAGATATGGGTTCATAATTCAGACACGTCTCTCAACTACATTACACAATTCAGAGACATGGGCCAAAATTCAGACACGTCTCTCTACTACATTACATAATTCAGAGAAATGGGCTCATAATTCAGACACGTCTCTCCACTACATTACATAATTCAGAGACACAGGTTCATAATTCAGATACATCTCTCCACTATATTACACAATTCAGAGACATGGGTCATAATTCAGACACGTCTCTCCACTACATTACACAATTCAGATACATGGGCTCATAATTTAGAGACATATCTCCATTACATTACACAACTCAGAGACATAGGTTCATAATTCAGACACATCTCTCCACTACATTATATATGTTTCCTACAATATGGATCTCTTCAAGACTTTTTTCTTTCTCTTCTCAATAAGACCCTCCACTTAGTATCCCCAAAGATGATATAGGCCCTGAGTGGAATTATTTTCCACAAAGTCTCCTGTGTGGAGAATAAAATAATTTCCACCTAGGACTCTTTTACAGAACTAGAAGGGAGATTTTTTTAAATGTGTCGGAGACAAGAAAATTCGCTGCAGTCATGGCTATCAAAAGAGACAATGTTGTAAATAAACAATTGTGGCTAAAAATTATAATATGAAGTAAAAGTTTGAAGAGCGCGGTTATATGTTGAAGTATGATAATGCGGCTATAAAGAAAGCTCTGGGGACATGTCAGAACATATTTTCCGCAGCAAACCGCCCCCACCCCCCAGTTACCCACCCAACCACCCACTCAGCAACCTCTGATGCAAGGATATCATATTAAAAAGGTGTAACTGGATTTATATTATACCCACTCGAGCGATTTTTGGCACATATTTTTGCAAAAACGTTTTGAGCAATCGCTTGGCATAGTGTGCCAAATTTTTAGATCCTAAAAATATGGGATAAATGAAAAAATCTATGTAGATTCATTGGCTTTATGTGTTATATCTATTTGGATTCATTGGATTTATGTATTATATCTAGGTGGATTTTTTGGATTTATGTGTTATATCTAGGTGGATTTATTGGCTTTAATTGTTATGTCTAAGTGGATTGATTGGTTTTATGTGTTATATCTAGGTAGATTCATTGGCTTTATGTGTTATATCTATTTGGATTCATTGGATTTATGTGTTATATCTAGGTGGATTCATTGGCTTTATGTGTTATATCTAGGTAGATTCATTGGCTTTATGTGTTATATCTATTTGGATTAATTAGATTTATGTGTTAAATCTAGGTGGATTCATAGGCTTTATGTGTTATATCTAGGTAGATTCATTGGCTTTATGTGTTATATGTAGGTAGATTCATTGGTTTTATGTGTTATATCTATTTGGATTTATTAGATTTATGTGTTATATCTAGGTGGATTGATTGGTTTTATGTGTTATATCTAGGTAGATTCATTGGCTTTATGTGTTATATCTATTTGGATTCATTGGATTTATGTGTTATATCTAGGTGGATTCATTGGCTTTATGTGTTTTATCTAGGTGGATACGATTCATTGGCTGTATGTGTTATATCTAGGTGGATTTGCTTCATTGGCTTTATGTGTTATATCTAGGTGGATTCATTGGTTTTATGTTTTACGATATTCATGTTTTGAGGAAAGTTATTCATTAAATAACATAGTAAATATACATATATACAACCAATTGCTCTACTGAGTGGGTCTAAATGGAAAACATATTTTTATTCATAACTAGAACAGATTTTGGAGGCACGAAACTGAGAGTCAATGTATCCAGGATTTATTTATTTATTTTGTAAATCATTCACGAATACAATAATAATTGCATAGTACATAACATAATAAACTGACTATGAACGATATAAGAAGGTACAACACAAGTTATCATAGAGAGTTCTGTTGTAAAAAAGAGTTAAATAATTGTATATTGTAAGACTAATAAATAAGTACTTCAGGTGCTATGAAAATAGTTAAAGAGCAATATGTAGTAATTTTGTTTTTATATCAAAAGATTGGGTGCTTTACTGAAAGCAAATAAATCAATACAGCGATAAAACGTACACATGAAAAGATATGAAAGATAGAGGTAGAAAATTGATGGACGGACGTATGAATGTATGAATTGAAAAATGTATGAATGGTGGGTGTCACTGTGTCCAGAAGTGACAGACGTATGAATCCATCGTTCCATTGAGAGATTCCGGCTGCATTCCTGTCTCTAGATCTGGCCCACCACGTAGTTGGTAAACAGACGCATTCTCCGTCAAGACATGGACAAACCTCACCCCAAGAACTCGTGCAAATCTGCTTTCCACTTGGGGTGACCTATGACAAAGGTGCTATCGCAGTTAATATCTCCCGTTGTGGCAGTTCCCACACCAGCCTCTTAAAAAGACATCGGTCTATTAGATACGAATGAACCTAATTTTGAAAACATAGTCAAAATTAGCGCCGTATTTTAAATTACCACCCATTCTTATTTTAAAATGGGTCCGAACCGGAAACAAAATGGCGCCGACGGGGTTTAAAAAGCCCGCCAAAATTATCAGGAGACTCAGCGCTTCCGGAAATAATCCCAACCGGAAGAAATATTTTAATTCAGTTGTTTATTTTTTGAAAATTCACGCCGAAGCAGCTTCATTGTGTCTTCATGAATAAACCAGCGAAACCAATGAAGAGAAAAATATATAGAAGCGTGTTTTGGGCGTGTACATGTGCGTGAAGTAAGCTCAATTTATCTTTAGTTCTGGTAAATTTAATCAAAAATTTCAATGTATCAAGATTACTGTGAACAGTATACATCGCGTCGACAAAAGTACGGTTCTAATTTCCTCTATTCCAGTGTTTCCCAGCCTTCTTTATGCCATGCTCCACCAGCATCTTTTTAAATTAAACAGCAGGTAAATTTTCAAATCATATTGTAATATGTTTGTGAACATACGAACCCCTAATGAAATTCAATAAAACCTTTTCTAATACATATATTATAACTGAAATTATTACAAACAAAATGTAATTAAGTTGAATGAAATAAAAATTCAATAAAACACAAGTGACAATTGAAATTTAGTACAAACACACACATATATCTTGACGCCTAATTCATTATTAAATTCAGTTACGCTTGCTACAAAGAAATTTTATGTCCGGACCTAACTTAGTTAATTTCAGTCTTAGATCTCCTCTATTAGATATATCTAATCGATTTCGTTTTTGAATGAGTAAATCGCTTATGGCGCTAAAACCACATTCCAACAAATAAGATGAGGAAAAGCGTAATAATAATTTTCTGGCATGCAAAGTAATATTAGGATATTTTGTTTTAGTTTCTTCGCAAATCCATGCCATTATTCCTTTTATATTAAATACATTTGTAATCGAATCATCTTTTTGTATTTCTGAAAGTTTCTCGTGATACAGTTATTCATTTGACATATCTACTAGCATTGGTTGTGTCAACCAAGCTGAAAAAATTATTGCCTTTAAATCAGCAAATCGTTCTTTAAAATCAGTTTATAAAGTTTGTAGATGGTCGAAAATAAAAAGTTTAGCATTATTAGTCACTTAAATTTTTTATGGTCAAGAATCACACGTCTTGGCATTATCTGTTCAGTTCGATTGTCATTCAAATGCGACGAGAAAAGACTCACTCGTTGTTTCGATCGTCTAGGGATTTTCTGTTCACTGTTGTTCATGAATAATCCATCGAATCCTCCCAGGTCGTGAAAAAAAATAATGAAAATGGACGATTATTGGGTAAAATGAGGAACTGTTGTTAATTTTTTTTGAACACATTTATTTACCGTCTAACATAATACATTATTTACTTTAACCCTACCACACTAGAGGGAGTAATACCAAATACCTTGTAATTGTAATTGGACTTTCCGGTATTTATTTTAATAATATATATTTATGTTCTTTAATGAACGACTTTAGGAAAAGAAAAGCAAATGTAATACTGGGCGGTACTACAGTACAAGGTTTTGATCAGAATTCATCTCCCTAAACGTGATTCGTTCCTCGGTATAAGACAGATTGCGAATAATGTAAATAATTTTAGATGAATGAACAAAGAACAACTAAGGAAAACCTAGAAAAACAATTCGGCAATCGATCTGCCTTTAAAAAAATATCCTGTTAGTATTTTGTAAGATATTAAAATAATATCCTTAAAATCTCTTCCCCACTTATATTTTTTTAAATTCTTGCCGTACACAAGCGACTTATTCTGTATTGGTACTTGGTTTTAGAACGCTTTACCGACCGGTTTCCACCCTCCAAGATACGGGTCTCCTCTAGACCCATTTTCACTCCTTTATTCCCTCGAAGATTCTCCACACAGCCTCCCCCAAAAGACCACAAGGTCTCTGAGTGATATTATTTCACACAAGGTAATATTATTATAATGAATTTCACCAGCAGATACATCAATATCAATTTTATGTACCCATATTTTATGTCAACTCTGAGGTATTTGGGTCTGATAGGATTTACATACATTTAGAAAAGTTGACAGTGGATTTTATATTGGAATTTAAAGTGATAGGTGCTCATAATGCGTACAGTAAACTCAAGTACTTATTTGTTGTAAAAAAGTAAAAAAAAAAAAAAAAAAAAAATTTAATTGTGAATATCGATCAAGAGTCCCTATCGCTTTTACTGTGCGAAGTGGGATTATGGCAGCCTCAATTGGAGATGGAGAATGGGAAGATGGGGAGTTAACTAACTATTCAGATCTGGTTACGAAGCACGGCTAAAGCTAATTCAAGAACCATACTGAAACTTACTGAAATGGTGCATCATGAGCTATGAAGTAACTACACCCCAAATTACTTGATGTCGATTTGTAGGCATGGTTACTGTGATCCCTTGCTGTGATGGTGAGAAATATGAACTAAACGGTGTTAGAAAAAAAAACCACGCTTTATATTCAAATTCAGAAGCTTACCAAGAAATAATTAATATGTATACCTCTACGATGGGGTTTTTATTCTAGAGGTTTAGAAGAAGTCGGAACAACTGAGGAATACTTATCGCAATATTTCTACACCTGAATGAGATGTATTGTACTTTTTTAACAGTAAATTTGTGGTATACAATGGTATCTAAAAAGTCAATTTTCTTAGAAGATTAAAAAATAAACTAAATGGAAACTACAGAGCTCATTTATAAAACTATAGTTGCTCCACATTTAGATTATTGCTTTACTATGTTATATTTGGCCAATGAAGTAAATTGGATTCCAATAAAAAAGAGACTGTTATTTAATGTGTTAATTTTTGTGCATAAAGTCATGAACAATCAAATGCCAAAATATTTTAAGGAAATTGTTTTTAATAGAGATTTTCATAATTACGAAACCAGAGCTGTAAATAGAATTAGATTGCCACATATGAAGAAATCAAAATCACAGAACTGCCTAATGTACAAAGGACTAAAGATGTATGGTGAAATTCCTGAAAGTCTTAAGAATGAATGTATTTAAAAAGAAATGTTATGTTTATTGTAAGAATATTTAAAGTTTCAAAATGAGATATTATCTTGTTTAAATCTTTTCTTACTTGTATCTGGAAAAAATCCAGATACAAGTAAGATGCTCGCCGTATACCTTAACGAGGCAAGAATAAATACATGTTCGAACGTAAAATACTTGGGGCACATTATTAATGAAGACCTATCGGACGATGGCGATATCGAACGACAAAAGAGAAGCCTAAGCATAGTGTCTAATATGATTGCCCGCAGATTTTGCAAATGCAGTAATACCGTAAAAAAATACTGTTCAACTCATTCTGCACTGGCCTGTATACGTGTGAGACATGGTGTCACTACCGAACTTACTCGATGGAACGACTCCGTATTAAATATAATGACGCCTGTAGAATCATATTTGGATACCGAAGATACAGCAGCGCATTGACAATGTTCACGGAATTAGGACTAAATGGATTTGCCGGCCTGATGAGACACCGGGTCACTGGAGCCAGGATGCGGTTAATGGCCTCCGCCAACACGTTGGTGACCGCAGCCTACCAGCACCAAGCGCCACTCCTGAGTGAGCGCTGGGCCTAAGCGCACTCAAGACCACACCCTGAATAGTTTTCCTTATTTGATAATTTATTATATCTATTATACAAAAAAATGTATATCTATATGGGACGTGTGGGATTGCACTAACCTCCCCACATCCTGGAATAAAAATTATTATATTCAAATGTTGTATAAACTAACTCAATAAATAATTTTACAAAAAATACACTAGTGAATGGCGGAAGAAGTCGGAGTCGCCCAAGAATGACATTAGCAATAGTGGAGCATCGTAGTGTCCATTAGTAATAAATAAAAAGAAGGAAAATTAAATACAAAAATAACATTTTTTCAGTCTTCCCTTCAAAGGTTGAAAATAACTTTGCCCCTCTCACGAAATCACTTGGAAATGTTGACAAAGAAATTCTTCGCAAAAAAAGTTGTTCATTTAATCAAGCTTTTATTTCATATAAAGTATGATTTTGCGATGTTGTTTTATTGCTTGGCGTATCAAAGGAGGGCCGCTTTCGCAGAAAATACTCTTGTATAAAATTATATAAATACAATTTGCACGTACAGGGTGTTTGATAAACGACTGGCAATATAAAAGAGCCAGCGCAGATGTATGAAAAATAGATTTGTGAAGCTGAAAGTACATCAAGAAAAATAACAGATCATAAATTAACGTTTTGAATGAACAAAGTAAGTAAACTTTAGAAATATATTGGCTACTGTATAAATAAAAATGCTAATGTTCGTTTGTTCAAAATCTTAAATCTCCGAAAGTTCTTCGCCGATTGCTTTGCAATTTTTACATAACGTTGCATTCAAATACTCGTGTTTTTTACATAACGTTGCATTCAAATACTCGTGTTTTTTACATAACGTTGCATTCAAATACTCGTGTTTTTTACATAACGTTGCATTCAAATACTCGTGTTTTTTACATAACGTTGCATTCAAATACTCGTGTTTTTTACATAACGTTGCATTCAAATACTCGTGTTTTTTACATAACGTTGCATTCAAATACTCGTGTTTTTTTATATTCATATATTATATAAATGTCACCTGTGACTTGCTTGAAAACAGGCTTGTAGAAAACATTTTTTTCACAGCGTCTGTTGGACGTAAAAGCAAAACGCGCTAGTGTTTCTCTATCTGCACAGCCTGACTGAGCTACAGCAACGCGTGGCGGGGTACAGCTAGTACCCAATAAATATAAATCGCGATCATACTTTTAGTCGCGAAAATCTTAAATCACAAATAAAAAAGAATTATGTGTGCAAAAAAATATAATAAGCAGTAATTGTTGATTGAAGTACTAGTAAATATTGAGGTACTACAAGGTCTTAAACATACGACAACTCGACCTAAAATTTTCGCTAATACATTTCCTGTTCAAATATAAAAACAAAACTCTCTTACAACACAACTACACCACCAGAACAATAACCAACGGTCACTACAAAGTACCTTCACTACATACCACGTCAGCTCAAAGACATTTTTTCTTCCTAGCTCCTAAAACCTTTAACCTTATCCCTGAAAACGTAAAAACCGTGAGTCGACCCCATTCCTTTAAAAAACAAATTACGAGATGGGTCCTTACACACGGAGTACATTACAACTACAATACCCATTCATTCTACACTCTATCAATTTAATCAGCTTTCAGACAAAACATAATACAGGGTTTTCCAATAAGAGGTGTTATTTTGATATTCAATCGTAAAAGATCAATGGTTTCGTTGCTTGTGTGGCACGTAGCGCCGTCTTTTTGAAAGTAAACGTTGTCCAGATCAATAAAAAATCATTAATCATCTCTCGATAGCGCAATCCACTCACCGTAACTGTTGCTCCAGCCTCATTTTCTAAAAAGTAAAGTCCAATGACTCCGCTGGACCATAAACCGCACCAAACAGTCACACGTTGAGGATAGAAAGGCTTTTTAACAATAAATCTTGGGTTTTTCGAGCCCCAGATGCGACAATTTTGCTTGTTGACGAAGCCACCGAGGTGGAAATGGGCCTCATCACTCAAGATGATTTGCATTTGATTCACTCAAGTGAATTTTAATAATTTCAATGCGTTGTTGAAGCGTGTATCGTTCAATTTTTATTAATGCCATAGTTTTTACTTGTCAAATGTCAAAAACTGTCAGCTTCAAAAGTAACATCTACCGAAATAGCGGGCTATTCAAAATAACACCTCTTATTGGAAAATTCTTTATATCCTTATTTCCTAACTTATCGGTATATTATGTACATAATTAATTAGTGTGATCTATTTACTAATAATTTCTCAAATTTTTCATCTTCTTATAATTCTCATATTTTTTCATCCTCTTCTTGCAACCCAAACTGGCTATAAATCATTTTTCTTGTTTATATTATAGTAATGTATAGATTCTATGTCCGCAAACTGTAAAATTCACCCGCAATAACACAGGGTCATCCCTAGCATGGAGGGTGATATATCACAAAAACCACATGTACTCTCTAAATCATGTATCAAAAAAAAAATATTTAATTATTTCGCGTGTTGGAAATAAGCTGACGTAGCTTAGTGGTCCAGAGCACCTGACCGGGCATCAGAAGGTGCGGGTTCAATTCCCATCGGCGGCATTTATTTTTACTCGGGACATATTTTCAATTTGTATTGATATTTCAGGTGTTTAATTATTGGTTATAATAATTTGTTATCCTTTATGCTAAGCATTTAACCTTGTCTTATAAACATTAGTTTATCATTAAAAAAATAAAAAGATGAGAGAATTATTTGACAAAATAAAAATTAAGTTATTAGTTTAGTAAGCTGCATTTTATATGTTTTCAAGTTACAGTTGAAAATGTCTACATCTCGTAAGGCATTGCGAGTTTTTCTTTGGTAATTTCCATTTATATATTTTTTACAGTTCATTATCTAAACACCCTCTACATACGACATAATAATCTACGCCTTCTACCCCCGGGGCGTTTTGGGTTCCATCCAGTCTTCAAAAGAATGACATTCAGGAACAGTTTTAACTTTCTACAACTCTATTACGTAGATCTGTATATATCTCGTTAAAGCGAACTTGGCCAAAACTTTTTGTTTTCAAAAAACTCTTAAGAACAAATTTATTTTTTTTAATTTTTTCATCTCAGGCCAAGAAATTATTATTCAACTCTGAAAATATTTTATTTTTTGTTTGTATTATTGGTTTAACTGTAATTTTTATTATATTTTATAACATATGAATACACAAGAGATACAAAAATCAAGGGATGGTTTGAATTCTCGACAAAACCTGTTTTGAAAATGACAATTCAAATAATTTTAAATATTATATTATAGGTAAGTACCTTTATTAATTAACAAATTATTATAAGCATTGACTACTCGCCTGAAATATCCATAAAAATTGTAAATTTATCTCGAGTAAAAATAAATAAAAAGTCAGATGTCCGGTCAGGTGTTCTGGACCACTGAGCTACGTCGGCTTAGATATTATCAATTTGTATGAATATTTCAGGCGAGTAGTTAATGCTTATAATAATTTGTTATCCTTTGTGCTGTGCATAAAAACCTTGTCTTATCAACATGAGTTTATCATTAAAAAATAACTTTATCAATTGTTTGAATACAATCCTTCATACAATCAAAAGTTCTAGAGTTCATTGAACTACAGTTACGCAGGACGCTAGCACAGGCAAAAATTTATATTTTTGATGTTAGGAAGCAAAGCTAGCAGTCCACAATGGAGTTCCGATACAAACCCTGACGTATGGAAGTGAGGCATGCAGCTGGCAGAGGTGATAGTAGACTAAATACTGCGGAAATGAGATCTCTGAGGCGTATGTGTGGTTAAACGATCTATGACTAATAAAAAGGGGCGCTTAGATGGTTTGGACGAAGAGTGAATGAACGAAGAAAAGAGTTAATATAAGGCGCGAAAGAGAGTTAAAAATGAAGTCGATGACGCCCGAGAAATACATGGCACGATCGAGTAAATCAAGAACCTACTTTAGTCGGGTTTTGTACAAAGCTTAATTTTGGATGTATTACATATTTATACAGCACCCTTGAGGTTATTTTGCACAAAAACGGCGCTATATAAATCATCCAAATATTATTATTATTATTATAATCAGGCCATTTACAACGGTATAATCTATACCACACACACATATACAGGCCATATAAAGAAAGCAGCCAAAGAAAATGAGAATTAGTTGAGCATAATATTGGTAATTCAAGGATTCAGATATGAGATCGACAAAAATGACGTTAAATAATCAGGTCTCAATGGCAGAGTGGTTAAAGGCGTTATCCCGGTAAGACAGATATCATAGGTTCAATTCCCGGTTGCGACCGTTACTTTTTTATTTTCTGTGTCTTGTTCTGTTTCATGTTTCGTTAAGATTTATTAATATAATCTTCTCCGACGATTAAAATATTTTAGGAACAACTTTTAAACTTATTTTGAAGGATTAATGTAATATATATCATTGAAGAAGAAGATAATACTACTAAATCTAAACCAAAGGTTCCCAAAGTGGTCTATATGGACCTTCAGGGGTCGATATCGGCTTGCTGGGGGTCTGTCAGCTAGAAAAAAATTTGGGGGTCCACGAGATTCAAATGGGGGTACATACGAGCGGACTCCTATTTACCTCAACTCAATATTTAGGAGTTCCGTAGATGACACAATACACCTAACACAGTTTACGTAATACTAATAATGGACTGAGAAATTACTTATTTGATATTTGTATGTTTATATATCCTAAAGTTGTTTATTAAGGTATATAAATAGCGTCTACGTTCCTTTTCTCGTCAGAATCAATATATTGAACCAAAACATTGCACATTGGAAGCCGCGAATTTTCCTAGCTCCCCAACTTGTTTTTGAAAAACGTCCAGGGTAATAATGACGTTCAATATTTAGATGTACTTCACACAGACTTCAAAAGTAAGTTTGAGGACATTTTGACTGTGGAAATGGAATGTTGAAGAATGGGATATCATATGACAAAAAGAACTGATTGGAATAAGCACTAACAAAGAACTTAAGGGGCAGTTCTGTAGGGCCAGCTACAAAAAGAAATTCCCGTTGCTTATCCTGCTCCATTTTCATTTGGTGTAATACCTCACAAGGGCGCCCGTCTGCACGATGTAAAGACAGAGGAACTATACCGCCACCCGGTTATAAGGCAGGCAAGGGAAGGGAATCTTTTTACGAAAAAAATAAATGATTTTCACATGGGACGTTAATAGTTTTAGGAAAATTCAATATTCGGCAGGTGTAATATTCTCCATCTTTTCTCCATTCTTTTATTTGTTTAAAACAATATAAAATTTTCTTCTCTTTTGGCTATGACCGATATTTAAATTTTTTTTTTCTCTAAGGCTTTGCATATGTGTTCGCAGGGATGGAAAATTCCTCCCTACAACACATAAGCCTCCATGAAAATTGGACCCTTAATTTCTTTGATATCTACAGAAAGCTACTTAAAGCTCTCTTGTACTATATATCTTTATAGACATATGTACTTAACTAATTAAAACGTTATTTATGAACTTGAACGCAAATATTTCCGTATTTATATTGTAATTAAATTCCATCAAACGTTGTGTAATTTTTTGATTTATGATAAAGGATTTTAATTATTTTCATTTTGTGGTAACCCTCTCGGTTCTGATCAAGGCGTTGCGTTTCAAAATTGTATTGGTCTTTCCATTGCAAACCTAGACTTAAATGATTTCTCTGAATGAGCTAGCTTCCCTATTGTAACTATTCTGATTCCCTGCACCCTAACAAAGTCGTAGTTAATCGCAGGTAAAAGATATTATACATGTTTATTTGAACAGGTGATTAAATATAACTCAAATGGTTAATTGTTAGTAAATTTGATTTTGGTAAACTCTTGTGTCTGTTTGGCGCCACTCCTTTATGATTCTGCTGCTATAAGGTACATGTAAAGATTGATTTAGTAGGTTAATGTAATTAGTTAATTGCATATTTGACGAACTCGGAATAGCCCATTTGCTGGCATAATTTGGCTCCTAACCTCCTACAAGTAAACGAGATGATCGTGAGTCAACGAGAAATTCGCACAATCTTTTGACACGGTTCATTGATTGGTGCCTAAGTCACCGCGTCCCAATGAACCTTCCACGTCATCATGCACTGCCTTCAAGTCTCTTCTCGAGTCCCGAAACCCCCAAATTCCGACCCCTCCTTGGACTACAATTTACTTAGGGCGAACCGGTTTCGTCCTATATACAATCATATACTCACGGTTGGTGTGGATTTACGGGTCGTGAATCCTCATTCCACGTTTAAGAGAAAATGCGAGAATAGTCCAGAAGACCTAAAATGCAAGCTGTATGCAGGTCCGCATTCTCCAGTAAACAGTACATACGAATAAATATATGTATACATACGTTTTGGGAAAGGTTTATAACTTGCAATACAAGACTATTTGTCTCGCATCCCAAGCTCGGATCTCGTGCCAAGAACTCTGCGAAGCTCTAGGTTTGGTAACCGAATATATACGTAAGAATAAGGTTATACGAATAAATACTAGTAGAATAAGATCTTATTGATAGTTTGTTTTGGAGAGCTATCGAACTCCAGGCTTTTGTTTGGTTTTGACGTTTTTATTTAAGAGAATCGTCATCTCTATTTTGTTTGGTTAATGGTCTTGTTATAGGAGCGACCACTGCCTCCTATTTGATGAACTGTATTTTTCTTTCCCCAGGATTCAACATTAGATTTAGTTCATCCTATCCCGTGATTTTTCAACTGTTTCATGTAATTGATTGCCACATAAGAGGGTAAACGACTCTCAACTGTCTCAGGCAACTGATGGGGGTCTGTATGAGCACCCAATCAATAATATTCAAATGTTTCGTATAATTATTCGATATAAATCTTACTAACCCGTGATTTTTCAATTGTCGATTGTGAATGATAGGTATTTGTAAGCACGCAGCTTCCAGCTGTTTCAGGTAACTAATAAAATCTATGCGACTATCTAATCAATGGTATTCAAATCAGTGGCGGTTCTTCCCTTAGGTCAATTGGTGTTTGACCCCCCAAAATTATAAGACAATAATAATAATCAATTATTTGCATCAAAACAACTGGCCTTATTCTTAATTTATTTAAAATGTAACACAAAACAGTGGCGGCGGCGAGTGACAGTAGTGACATCTGTTGTCTCTAATAGAATCTTTCATTCACAAGTCCACACGATTCGCTGGGTCAATTTAAAGAATGTCCACTTTGGCATCTTCTGTCCCTATGCGCGCCATAGAATAAACGAGATGGCACTATATTTTTCGTCGAAGTTAAAATTAGTTACCGAAGAAAGCTTAGGGACGCTTAGGTCATGACCGTGGGGGAGACAACACGATGAATATTATACGTTTTACAGAGATGGTGACATAACAAATGTCTGTTTTTCATTTTAAATGCTTGTAATGTGTGGAACAACGGTTTTTTTTCAATTGGATAGTTCGGGAAAGGTTTGGAATACTTATTTATGTTGAATGAAACAAAACAAAAAACGTAAAAGATCATTGAAAAATAGAATCAAACTCTTATTTTATTTACTTTAATGTTGTGCACAACTACATTAAAACTTAATATCTTAAAAATAATTTGCCGTAAGTACATGGATTGTGTATTTATTTCCAATTTCTTTATTAAGTATTTAGAGTCCGCGACTCTAAATACTATAACAAAGTGATATAGATAATAATATATAATATGTATTTTCACAATATCAAATAAAGATATGTCACACATATTTTTCACAATATCAAATAAAGATTTGTCACCCATATTTTTCACAATATCAAATAAAGATTTGTCACACATATTTTTCACAATATCAAATAAAGATTTGTCACACATATTTTTCAAATGACCTACCACGACTGGATCTCTAGAGCCGCCTCTGATTCAAATGCTTCATGTAATATTTCGATATAAATCTTGCTAAACCGTGACTTTTCAATTGTCGATTGTGAATGATAGGTATTTGTAAATACGCAAAAATCACTGCACATTGTACAGTGACATCCTGGTAATTTTCTTTATAACCCTGATAAATTATCTAGTTACGGCCAAGGTCGTTTTCAAACTATGCGGTTGACACAGTTCTCCAGTGACTTTATTTATAAACATATCGAATAATATAAACACCTTCTTTGACACACTAGCCCAGATGTGAGATTGTTTATTTAAGGAATATCTCTACTTCTCCTCGTAATTCAGTTGTGTTACCTTTTTTTGTGCATAGTTAATTAAAATATTTTTAATTCCTTTTTTGAAGTTAGACTATTATTTCATTTTCCGAATTTAGTAAATTTACTAGAGGTTAGATGGAGAATAAATATAAATATATATTTAAGTACACATATCTCGATTGTCAAAATATGTTAAATAAGAGTACATATATTAATAAATAAATATAAAATATATGATTCTACATAGTCTGGAATATTAATAAATACATATTTTCTTTTTCAATAATATAGATATGTCCTCGGGTAGGTATTAAAAATAGCTACCATTTCGATGCTTCGATTAATAAATAAAATACATATATATAATTACATTACTCATATATATATTCTTTATATACAATATATTATTTTATATTTATATATATATACAAATACACAATATACATATTTTAATGTGTAATTCTTTGTTTTGTTGTTTTAATAATTTAAATGATATACCATAATCAGCTGTGCCTCCTCACTCCTTGGGCCTGAAAATTATTTATAAAAGGAAAACTCACCCCCTTCAAGATTTTTCCGGTTGGGTGCCACACAACAAATCTTGCCAAAGAAAATCCTACCTAATTAACTGTATTTTCCAACTAATTTCAAAATAAATCTTTTCGACTATTTATTCCTATTTAATATTTTATTTCTTGCTTGATTCATATAAATTAGCTGATATTTAATATTTGTGGTATAGATGTGCCGGAAAACTATAAATTATTTAGTTCGAACTATTTTTGTTATTTTCACTCCTTTTTTAATTTTTTTTATATAAATTTATAAGAAAATTCATTCCGAATTGCGCAAACTTTTAATTAATTCGATTCTGAATAAATTAAATATCTGTTAAAACTTTCTTCTAAATTGCACTGGTTTCATCAATATTTTAACCTATCCACAATTAGTTTTTTTTTTTTTTGAACTGTTTCTTTTTGAACAAAAGGTTGGGCGTTTATTATTATTGAATCCTTTTTTTGTTTTTGTGTTTCTTTTAAACTAAGATGAGGGTATTTACTATTAATAATTTAAACAAAATTATAATCTATTTTTAAATATTAATTCGCGAACACGTTCACTCTTGATTAACGAAAAAAAACTCTCAATTAGATTTGAATGTTTTCACTTTGAATGAAATAATAATTTTTAAAATTTTAATTAATTCACAATTCACTTTTTAGCACTTCTCACTTTACACTTTTAAGCACTGAATTTAATATCTATCTTTTTTTTAACATTGTTTGATTAAATTAAACAGACTTATTAAAATTTCACTGATTCTAGTACTTGTACTATTCACAAATTCTCTAAGTCCAGGGACTTATTTAAAATTTAATACTTAGACTTGTTCAAAATTTAACACTTATAGATATTTCACTGTCAATTTTTACCAAGAAACGTAGTACTGCGGCGTATGCACCTCTTCAAAACCTCGACTGACTGTCCCAAAACTGGTGTGTACCTTTATTTTATACCCCTCTCAGGTTCCAAAAGACGTATCTGAATTTCCTTTGATAATCAATTCTATCTTTTAACAACTCGCAAATCCGAACATACCTTCCCCTAATTTCAATTGTCTCTACATACGATCTTCTGTTTTCCGGCTCTGGGCGGTGGTCAGTTTTTATCTCACGACTCTAAATCGATAGGGTCCAAATCGGGTAAGTCTGCGTTAATCGCCCAAGCTTCCTTTGTCCTCTGTTCATACAAAATGTAGTTAAAATCTCATGATTTTGCGTTCCTTTTTTTTTCTCAATTCGCGATAGGTCAATCCTCAATAACATATATATAGATCTCAATTTTATGCATCTCGCGTGAAAAATGATCAAATCCATGTTGAAATCTTTAGTATGCATTTTTGAATTTCGATTTGTCTAAAATCTACTTAATTTTATTGTCACCTATATGAGCTTTTCCATTTTCACCCGTACCTTTTCTCTTTATGTCGCAGATTTGAGTTTTCCTTATTTTTTTTGGATTTTCTTTTATTCGCGACGTTTTCCTGCACAATTTTCTTCTTTATTCTTTTGTTATTTCTCATAACTCTATAATTACTTATTTTCCAAGTCGTATTTATTAATTTCACGGATAACTTAGAATTGTATCGCTTTTCTCCACTTGGATCATTCTTTATCACCGTTCTTTACCCTTTCTTTTATCTTTTCTCCACTTTTTCCGATGTGTGTGGTCTCCAGGAAAATTTCATACTTCATTTATTATTAATTAATATATAGTTTTCCACACTTCCATGGGAGATATACCTAATTTGACTCTGGGATATCTGTCACTTTTATTGCCTTACTTGATCTCCGCCCCATCTCCTATCTCTTACATACAAGATTTCACATATATCATACGTCTGGACATCTGTTTACGTTCCAAATTTTGGTACTAGACTCGTAAATTTTATTTAATTTCAAACCTATTAATTTTAATTTCTTTTGCTTTATATAAATATCTCATAAGTCCAACGTTAAAGTTAATCGCTTTTCTAATGGTTTATTACCTTAACGTAAATAAAAATCATGTTCGAATTTCGATTGTTTATCCCCTGAAATACACATGAGACTGTCAACCTTTTATCTCATGTCACTTTTTCTGAAGTCTTGTGTAACTCTAATATCTATCTACCCTGATAATCATGTAAAATGCCTACGTTTCCTGAATTTAATCTATCGCTATATGTTTAGTTTTACCGTCTTCTTCTGATACTCAATTTTCAAGTCCCTAGGACCTTTGTAGCAGCTCAAAATCTCTGTATTATCCTTCCATTCGGTCGCCGCACTTTTCTAAAATGTCTATTTTTTTTGCGAGATTTTCATTCAAAATTGATTTACCAATACGTCCGCTTCATCTTAAATTGATAACGATTAGTTTCCATTGTTTCCAACACTCTCACCTCTCTTTAGTACGATTTTTTATCTAACTTGACACCCTATCTCTATCATAAATAATTGCACTACAGTTGAAAATTCTGCCAGTAATTTCCCTAAGTTTTTTCGCCCTCTCTTATACTATTTCGTTTATAATTTTTTTTTCATTGCATTTTTGTGTGTGTGCTTTACAACATGTAAAGGTCCCAAAGCCCTCGATTTCAATGGTTCGATACCTCATAAATGTCTCAGTTATTGTAAACATTCCCAGGATCCGTTCCCTTGAACGTCGATTGTTTACTCTATAGTGCGTTCGCCTCTAATTTCTGTGGGAATGGAAATGTAATCAACTATCTATTTTAATGTCGGTTCCAAAGTTCATTCCTTTGTCTTTCGTAGACACACGCCTTCCCGTTCACTGATTGGTTACTCAAAATTTTATAGCTTTTTGTTCAGATCTATTGGTTGACAAAATTCAATATTTATTTTCAGGCCTAGACAGGGGATTCCTTCCTCGTTTTAGACGATTTTACGACCTCTCTGCTTTCGTCCCAGAACCTCGATTTAATTCCAACTATTACAGGTGTCTACTGCAAACAAACTGAATCAATCTGAACTCAACAGATGTCGCTAGAATGACGGTTTTCATAAATAATTTGCATATTTTTTTGCAGCTATGGTTTATCTGTTTTTTCACTGTGATTTAAGCCTTTCATCACACAGGCTACAGAAAAAAAACATACTTGGCAAGTGGTCAACGGGGAAAGTAAGTTTGGGAACCTCGGATCTAAACGATACATCAAACAGAACAAAACACAGAAAAATAAAAAGATTACGGTCACCACTAGGAATTGAACTCACGATTTCTTGTTATCGCCTGTGTAATATTTTAGGTTAATTTTCATATATTCTATATTTTATGTTTTATAAATCGAGTAAAGCTAGTAAAGTAGATCAATCGCATCTCAGATTAGTCTCAATTGAACGTCAAAAAAAAAGTTACCCTTGAGGACTTTTCGGTGAATGGGAATGGGAAATTAAACTTTTTCAAATGACATCCTGCTAGCGTATACATAGTTTTATTTTCATCTTCTATCTTTGCCTCTCTTAACTTGACTTTCACTTTAATTCGAATCAAATAAAAAACGCCAGACCCAATCTCGTTTATTGGGAATCATCGTAAGATTGCTTAAATGTAAAAATTCAGACAACATTACTAGACCAGTCACTAGAGACAAAAATATATGTTTCTTTGAGTGAGAAGGTGGGCTAAAAGATATATTTTATTTATTTATTTAGAATTTACGGCACAAGTGCCATTTACACACAAAGTTTTTATTTTATTTTTTTACATATACATAGTGCAGTATTAAATGTTGATGAGAAAAATGAAAGATTTAATTAAGTTAAAACATAATAAATAAAATAACAGTAAAGAAAGAAGCAATGAAAATAACCTGTTATATAGTGACCTCACTAAAATAAGTGGCGATAAAATGTGTTATTAGTGCAGCTTTATACTTTACAAGGGGAATATTAAAAGCATCTGCGAATTTAGCATAAAAGTTCCCAAGTTTGAGCAATCTATTTATAACTGAATTATATCCTGAGACTGGTATAATTGTCACAATAATACATACAAGAGGACCTTGATCTAATGGTAGGTACATGAAATTGAATCAACATTAATATGTCAGGGCTATCCAACTGATAATTTATAATTTTGTATAAAAATATAAGATCATAAATTTTTCTTCTATCACTTAACTTAAGCAATTTTAATGAATGTAATAAGAAATCATAATCTACTGTTTCTAAAGGAATTCCAAGTCTAAAATTAATACACCTCACAAATTTGCGTAGGACTCTTCCAATGGTATTAATGTGATTATTAAAGACAGGTGACATATATTTAACTATCTGACGAGGACCCGGAGTTGCTGGGAGTTATCCTTAGGAGATAGACATATACTATCGGGACTTTTCTGTAGGCTTTTTAAAGTTATACAATTCCGTAATACATTATTTTGATGTATCTCATGAGGTTTAGCGAGCGTTAGCAATGTAAGCGCCCAAACATATTTTTTACGACTTGATTACAAAACATCGACTTTTCTCTACATTCTATAAATATAATATGCATGTATTATACATATAAACCTTCCGGGAGAAATTCCCTAAATGATAGTGAAAACTCTATCAAAACGAGCACAGACAGACAAACGCAGATAGCGACTTTATTTTATACTATTTAGAGATTGTATCTTGGTTGGAATATAAAGTATACCCAAGTTTTCGAAATTCGTCCGTGTATTCCTGCGACGGATAGATCGGCTCGGTCACGCAAATTCTATGACTTTCTAACGACATCTTTAAGGCGAAGCTTAGTGCTAAATCATTATTTTGATCAATCTTTATAACGAATTGGTGTACATTATGAATACCAAAAAATATGTTTTAGATAAATTGAAGGTTTTCCTATAGTTTTGTTTGATTAGAATACAAATAAAATAATAAATTAATCAATAAAAAATATAAATGTAAACTACTAAAAAATATTTTTTTTTCAATAGAAATGTAAGAACGCGTAAAGGAAACAACTTAAAAAAAACAGTATTATAGCTAAGATTATCTGTGACAGTTTCACTTGATTTACTTTTTTTCTTTCTCACAAAATTATTTACAAAATAAATAAAAACCGGTTTTGTGCTTGAAATCGAACGTTTCTAGACTCCGTTTGTCAGGCGATTTTAATGCTTATTACCTACAGTATAAGGTATACCAAGAATATACACATTTTTGGCTTGTAGCTTCCTCTCAAAAAATAAAACAGTTAATATGCCAGAGACCTGGAGGGTTAAATATACGCTTTACCTACCCTGTAATACATAATGAATATCTTTGCCGATTCAATAATATTTAGAGCACAGAAATAGATAGAAATTTAGAAAAGAGGATTTTTGCCTTTTAGACGATATATAGCCTTAATCTTAAATCGTCTAATGGATTTTGATGAATTTGGAAGTTATGTGAAAGGCCTTACGATTTTTTTGTTTTAACAATCAAGTAACAAAGACATTTAAATAACTTGAGAGGCGGGTAAGGGTATTGCCGTTCATGGAACCATTAATGGGATAACCAAAACCTCTGTCAGAGGTCACTCCTAGTGTTTGACTACGCTTGTGACTTGGCAGTGTCCAGGTCTTGGAAGCGGATGCGTCTCCCAACCAACTGCATGGATCGGGAGATGTCAATTGAGGAGATGCAGACCCATTGACCTCTCCAGCAAAACTTTCTCAACCATTGCCTTGCACTTGTCATTGCCTTGCACACCAGCGCTTTCTCTTCTTTTTTATGCGACACATCACAAAAGCGCCCCTACAGTACAGTGTAAAGATAGAGGAACTATAACTACATCCGATTGGGCAGCGCTGTGAGGCGGGTTAAGTTAGGGGCAGAAGGAAGGAATTTATTAATGTGGGTCTTGAAAAGGCCCAGATTATACGAGAGAGTTCAAAATAATAAAAAAATATCCTCAACACAGTGACCCTAAAGATGAATTAGGGCCTGAGATTAATTATTTTCCTCAGTGCCTCCTGTGTGAAGTTAATGTAAAAATATCATATTTTGAAAAAAAAACTTGACCATTAGAACCAAAGACATTCAATAGTTTAACGTTTCTAAATGCAACAGAAGCCTCTATGGCTATTTTACCCTAATGAAGGGAAGTAGATGAAATAATGGTATCAGTTTTTGATCCAGATTTTTTTCGGCTTTTCCAGATTTTAAGTATTCACAAAGCGTATGACATTATCTTGGAAGTTTTTTTCCAACGATTCGATGGTGGGATGTTTTGAAAGGAAATTGGATAAAATACACTTTAGGTCTTGGGTCAGTACTCCCATATAAGTAATAGGATTTCGGTCAGTACTCCCATATAAGCAATAGGTTTGAATTAATTCTAATTATAATATGTATAATTACTATAAATAAAAATAATACAATAAAATAGTTCGGCGTCTCTATTTTGTTTTCTCGCAATGTACGTAGAAGTTGAAAAAGTTACTAAGTTGGTCGCTAAATTGATTTATAATAAGAGAATCCCTTTCAATTATTGGTGATCCAGTTTAAAACAGGATTGCAGGCCGTTGTCCTGATAAACTTTTAGTAAAATACGAATATATTATCACGGAAAATAATATTGTATATTATCGGAACACGTGTCGGAGCATGTACTAAGTTTATCAGGAAACCTGTTAATTCATTCGGTTATGGCCTGAAATTCAGTTTTTATCAGATTACCAATTATTTGAAGAGATTCTTAATAAATTTGCAATACTCATTCTTCTCTGTGTGTATTTGTAAAAAAATAATTAATTTACGATGATGCCATTTCTCGAAGAGTTAGGCAGAGGCAACGGATCACCAAACAAATCACTCGGTCTTGGTACACACTTCTTTCGTCTCATACAAACTCTTCTGTTATTCCGCCTCTTGACATGGCCCTACTCAAGTATCTGGTTTACTTGATAGTGCCATGTTTTCCTTGGGCAATCCTACTTCTTTTACCATTCTTCATATATTCTCCTTTTCATAGTTCATTTGCTCTACATGCCCAAAAACATCAATGGGTCGCTTTCTCATAACGCTGACATCAGACTTGCATTATTTTCGAATCTTCATATTACTCATAATAAATGCTAAAAAAACTAAGAATCACGGTCTGAAGCGAAATCAATATTAAAATCTTCATAAAGAAGCATTGCTGGGAACATCATCATTCTTACGGGCACAAATGCAAGACTTGGGTTCGAACTTTGAGAGTAGTGTCATTGTATGAAGTTACTGTATGTAACTGCTGACAAACTGCAAAAGCAGTTTAGCAGGTTTAGATTGTAAAAAAAAATATATATATATATATATATATATATATATATATATATATATAAATATAAATTTAATAAATAAAAAAACTGGGGTTTTATTTAGTTTGGTTCTTTGGTGGGAGGGATTTGAGGGAGGGGGAGGGGGTTGAGAGGGAAACGGAGGCAGGAGTCAAAATAACGGGGAACATTGTCAATAGAGGTGATTTGCAAGGTGCTATTATTTTATTTACTATATTAATGCTTGAATTAATTTTTTTGTTGATTTCTAATGTTTCTAATGCGCACAAATTAAAATATTTATTAATGTTAGAATGTTTAAACTTAGTTTTATCCCGGTTGAAGCTATGGCCTGTCTCTATCAAATGATTAGCGAACTCGGAGAAATTATTATTTTTTAAACATAGTTCGTGTTCCCTAATTCTGGTTTTGAAATTTCTTGTAGTCATACCTACATACTGCGAGTTACAATCATTACACTCTAAAGTGTATATCCCATTTTTATCTAATTTATTTGAAACATCCTTGTTATTAATTAAGTTTTTTTATTTTAGAATTAATGTAAAAAGCTGTCGAAATATTAACTGGTAACATGCGTGATATTTTTAAGGATAAGTCGCCTGTATAAAGAAGTTTTTTTTATGTATTAGATTTTTACTAGATTGAGTGTTATTATCTCCACTATAAATGTACTTTTTAGAAAATATTTTGATTTTTTCTCGCAAGATCGCACATGGTTTTTGGTAGTTTCGTCCTTCTTCTACCAGTTCCATGCCTCACATAAAATACATCACTGTTGGTACTAACACTCTATAGTGGACTGTTGGCTTCGCTATTTGGATAATTTTGTGTCAAGATCAACCGCGTTAAGAATCCATTAATGAAGTAGTCTAATTCCATAATTAAAATATACCCAAATACATATATGTTTTAAACCACTTTAATTTAACTCATCTCAGTTTCAGAATTGCTCTTCATTCATCGTTATGTAAAATCATGTGTTTTTGGTTTGTAAATCAGATCGCTTGGAAAATTTTCGATGCTAAATTAGATAATTAAATATTAGCCTTTGAAAAAATCGAATATTTTTTTATGGCCAAGAAATAATAAAGCATAAAGTTATTTATGGACAGCTTTAAAGTTCAAAATCTCATAATTACGAACCCCTTTTCGGTTACGGTTTTGGTGCAAAATTTAGTTTTTTTAATGATCGTAAAACATTTAAATATTTGTGTTTGAACTTCGCAAAATAATATAAACCACGCATTTGGCGATGTTTTTCTTTGCCTAAATGTAAATTTTTAAATAATTTCAGGAAACCATACAGTCTGCACCAGTCGATAGATTCAAGTTGGATTATAGGAGCCATTTTAGTAGGAATAAAATGTTATCTTCTTAACATATACAAATTCAGCCTGCATTTCTTATAAGTAGTTGACCGACATCGCTAAAAATTTCAAAGTTTGTTCTTATTAGTGCCAGGAGTATTTGGAGTGTTGTTTCAATGGTAGAAGATATATCTCTGCAATGGAATGAGATACGGTGTCGAATTGAAGTCGATGTAAGGTAGTTTTTATAACAATAACATTGTGGTATATACAGGGTTTTCCAATAAGAGGTGTTATTTTGATATTCAAAGAAAAATGCCATTTTTTAATATAAATGATCAAATGTTTATTTCATTATAAAGAAGAAAATATGCCGTTAATAGTGAAAAATAACATCAGTCAAATGACCACCACGACCACGCCTACAGGACCATATCCTTTTCATGAAATTTTCCATAACCAAATCGCAAAGTGGCTGCCTTATGTCCTCGGTAGCCTCATGAATTCCATCTTTGAAGTCTTGAATCGACGTTGGGCTGTTGACGTAGACCTTCTCTTTCAAAGGAAGAAGTCGCAAGATGTTAAATCACAAGATCTCGGTGGCCAATTGTGATCACCTCTTCGAGAGATAACACGGTCCGGAAACTTTTCCCGTAAAAGATCAATGGTTTCGTTGCTTGTGTGGCATGCAGCGCCGTCTTGTTGAAATTAAACATTGTCCAGATCAATACCATCCAATTCCGGCCATAAAAAATCTTTTTATGGCCTAATTAAATACACATAACACCTCTTATTGGAAAACCCTATAGTAGTAAATGGTGTAAGTAGTCGGATAAGAAAAAATGTTATAATAATGGTTGCGATTAAACAAATTAAGCCTAAATGTTAAAAAAAACTTATTACCTTACTTCCGGGAAAAAAGATAAAATAGGTTTGAATATCATTCTTGAAAATGAAAAGCTACAACATGTTCAAGTAACGAAATATTTGTGGTTACTCATAGACCTCTCGTGGAACTCCCATGTTGAGAATGTAAAATCCAAAATTTCCCCGATAACCGGTGTACTCTATCGACTCCAAGGTGTGCTCCCCACATCTCTACAGCGTGTCACATATTATGCTATGATCCACTCCCACCTGAGTTATAAAGTTAGTATCTAAGGCACCATTACCAACAAAAAAAGTTCCGAAATACAAGTTATACAAAATAGAGCCGTACGGAATATATATATAATCTACCATGGACACATGTCAAAGATATATACGCACAGACACAAATACTTCCTTTTACAATTCTGCCAAAGTATAACATCACAACTGCCATTCTACAAATAATTCAACTCTCCTCACACACTAACACTAAACCAGTCTTTAATTCCGACATAAAAACAGAATCACAAAATGAAATACACTTATCGTCATCTACTTACACGACTAAATTTGGAATTAACTCCTTACAATACATTGCACACAAGCAATACAACGCATTACCTAGTAATCTAAAACTTCCGGCAACGAACAAAAAAACTTTGGCAAAAGCTCTTAAAAGCTATTTCCTCAGCAGTTTTATTAATGACTGACACATTATTTCTTTGGAACTCCAAAATAACTTCTGCGTTTATTTATTTTAAGGTATTTATGTTGTCTTGTCTTTAATCTAATGTTGTCTTTCCTGAAATGTATTTTGTAAACTCACTGGGAATAATACATTATAAATTTGTTATCATTTTGTAATGTATTATCTTGTAATAAATAAATAAAATAAATGCATGAAATTAATATTAAATTAGACACTTGTAAACATCGATGTACAAATGGCTAAAATAAATTTCACATATGAACAGACAAAGACACTAAAAACTTTTATTATTTTATTTCGAAAAAAACTCTCACAAACTCCCGCAAATCCATTAAAATCTACGAAACACGTTGATGCTGAATTCTGACCCGATTTTTTCACATAACGCGAAGCCAAAGACAAAGGTTTACCGCTGTTTTTTTGACAGCTGTCAGCTGTTCTAATCTCTATGGTCCTGCGGTCATACGTCTGCCACTGACTTGCTCAAAGCTCTTCCTGCAATGAGTTTTTGACCTCTGATCCTTTGATGTTACTTCGCAGTCCTCCTCACATGTAGAAAATTTAACGGTTATTTTTTAATTTTCATTCAAGCTGAGTGGATTAAATGGGTTTTTTGTGATGCTGGTAATGTTTGTTTTTTATTTGCAAAACCAATTAAAAATATTTAAACATTTATTTTTTTAATGTGAATACTGCACAAGAGTCCCAACAGCTCATAACCGTCTGGAGCAAACGAGACTATGGCATCCTTTAATTGGGATACGTTGTGATTCTGAAGGTTTCGAAGCTAGTGGGGACGGTAAGGAGACGAGGAAGAGGAAGGTGGGGGTCACCAAACACGGATAAAGCCATTTCAAACAATTCTTAACGGTGGTCTTACACCAGGGCGATTCTGAGAATATCTTCCACTCTGGAACGTGCCGCAAGTATACTACATATTATATTTAATGAATTGATTGTATCATAAACTATAATTGTATCACCAAATAAAATTTAATTGCGCACGCCGGGATTTGAACTCACGATCTTCGAATTGCTAGTCGAGAGCCTTACTCCGCGACCACAGAGGCCTTAAACTATGTCTATATAATAAATTCTTCTGGTGTCTTATTGGAGGTTGGCTATCATCAGGCCAATCTTCACTATTCAGCCTAGAACAACGGCACTCAATTGGAACCGCTTGTGTGAAGATTCACACGAGCGAGAAATATAATAATATTAAATACATAAAATTGTTTTTATTCTCTTTTTAAAATGTATATAGCAAATTTCTTAGGATTAATCTTGATAAGTAAAGTCAGATTTGGTGCTTTTCAATTAAATATTCTACAATTATAGTACTCCGTGATTTTTCACAGATCTGCGCTAGTCAGAGTCTAGCAATTTGAAGTGGAAACAACTAACCACTACAGCAAACAACAACCTAAACCAGCTCAAAACAATCTACTATGCACTTTGTCAATCTTTAATAGAGTATGGTAGCAAAGCACGGGGAGGAGCAAACGCTGCCGCTTTTGATCCAATCTTCAAAGCTCAGAAACTTATTATAAAGATCTGTGTTATAGACATCAGGCAACATTGTGCCAAGGTTGCCTAATGTAGGTATACTAGCATACCTCTTCAAGCACAAAACTGCTTTTGACAATGTCCAAACTGCTCGTGATACTAGAACCAAAGGACATAATCTCTTACTTCTTCAATTTTTTTGACATATAAAACAGACATCAAGTCTTTGATCATAAGCCAAGACAGATCTAAGATTAAAAAATGATAAAAAACACTTTCTAAGTATGTGCTCCAACTAGATGCTGATTGACCTCTGTCATTTAATTTAATGAAATATTGTTATACAGGGTGTATCGGCACGTACCCGACAAACTTTAACCAGCTATTCCTTAGCATATTTGGAGTAAAAAATCTTATGTGCACTTTGCTGTCCGGTAACGTTTTTTTTTTAATAAAAAATTTATAATTCATATTTTCACCACATGTCACCACTGTTTTATCCTTTGATAAAGTTTTAAAACCCATCTGGCAAATATTTTATTCGAATTCCGTTGAATAATGCACGTGTGTACCTATATTGGCGCACGTTTACAGTCACAACGAAATAGCACGGCACCATTCGTCTCATTTTTAACTATTATTATTTAGTGTGTGCGAAAGAGCGAAGACGCTTTTTGACACACTTGCTTATAACAGCTGTTTAACACGAAACGCAATGCCAATGACAGTGATGTAGTGTGGAAATTTTAAATTTTTTTGTTTTTAATTGAAAAAAAAATGCTACCGGACAGCAAAGTGCCCATAACATTTTTTACTCCAAATGTGCTAAGGAATAGCTGGTTAAAGTTTGTCGGGTTAGTGCCGATACACCCTGTATATGTTATCTTAGGTTATACTGCTTATACTAACTTCCATTTATTATTTCAGTAACTATTTTATCTTAACTTTTCAATTTACTTTTATAATATTGCTATCCCTGTAGGATAACCTACACTTTCTATTATATCTTCACGGTTTAAAATGTATACAACTTTATAAATTATATTTTAGTTATAGATATGCATGTATCAAATAATATGTAAGTACTCATCTATGTATCCAATACGTTTGTCTCGACACAGGTTTATCCTAGTGAGACAGATATCGAAAAACTGTAGATCCCACAATGTAAGACTTAAGTAAAAAAACTGAAAAAAACGCCCGCTTCATAAGTCAAATTCATTTATGCATGTTCAGAGATATAATATCCACTTGAGAGGGTGGATCACCAAACAACCAGCTTGCGTATAGTGTAACACAACCACAACTTCATGTTGGTAGCCTTCATATCATTAAGGTTTTTGATTTCCTCATCTTCGAGTTGGTAGTGTTTATCTTATTGTTTCTTGATTTCCTCGTCTGTGTTAGTAGACTTCATCTTAACGTGTGTTGATTTCCTCATATTTATGTTGGTCGACTGCTTGTTCTATTGATGTTACTTCACAATTTGTATTTGGTTTACACTACGCATTCTACATATTTTAATGCACGGAAAAAGTAGTTCAACCGTACGGAATAGTATATATAAAAATAACAGTGGTCCTACCTGTCGTCCATGCGGCAATCCCCGTCTCTGGCGCGGCAGGCCGACTTGAAGGTGTCAAACAAGGCGGCGCACGATTTCTCTCCGTGACACACGTTCAGGGCGTAGTTGCACGTGGGCAGGGCCTCCACTGGGTAGGGGTCTTTCTCTGAAACAATAAGGAATAATCCAAATCAACGAATAGTACCTACATCAGTACGGATGATTAAAAAACCAAAGTGCATCATGCCCAAAATTGAATGAAATACAAATGTTAAAGTACCTAAATTGAAAATCCCACGGTGAAAATATACGCAGCAAATTTAAAAAAACTAATCTATTTTTTCAAAACAATAAGAAACATTTTAGATCACTGTCGAAAGTACATACATTGGCCGACGTTCTTATTCTTGAGTCCCGTCGAAGGTACAAACTTATATACGTCAAACGTCAAAAGTCATTCCACTCGCTGTTCGAGTGGAATGACTTGGTCGAGAATCGAGGCTCAGGTAACTAAATACTAGTAATGGAAATGACTTTTATCTCTAAATAGTATAAAACAAAGTAACTATCCGCGTCTGTTTGTTTATGCAATTAGTTATTCTAAATTATGCAATGGAGTTTGATAGGGTTTTCAATATCATTTAGAAAATTTCTTCCGGAAGGTTTATATATATATTTTTTTATGTATTATATTTATTGAAAGCAGAGAAAAGTCGAACATTGCCGGGTGCACGTCAGTTAGTTAAAAATAAAAAAAATTCAATTCAAAGACCCTACATAAATTATAACCCTTTACAATGCCTCAATTAGAAGTTAACTGGAATATGGAAGCACTATTTGGATTTGACTTTCTTGGAAATATGAAAACATTGTAAAATCGGAAAAAATGCCAAGACCGTTATCTTTCAAAGTGATCTAAGTTGAATACTAAAGATTAATACGCTTAAAATTGACCGATCTAATATGTTTACACGAAATAATTCATGGCCATCTTGATACTGTATTATGTCTTAGCAATATTGAAATAAATGTTTCACAATTACCATTGTTTAGGACGCCATTGTGTGCTGCAGTAGACATTTTCGTCGATAATTTATACGGTAGGATAAAATGTTCAGCATCAATAATATATTTATGCTTTTTAAAGAGACCTGAAATGGCTTCACAATTGTCGCTTTGGAAGAATATACAGTTGATTAAAGAGAAGAAAATTTTAATTAATCAAAAAAGGTCAAAACGATATTCAATAAAATAAAAGAATGTAAATGATAATTATTACGGCTCAAATTTAATATTTTACAAATTAAAGAAATGTCACTGTCAAAGTTTTAATTATAAGAAGAAGAAAATATGGTAATTTAGTCGATTATGAAAAATTGCCATCCGGAAACAAACCGGATAATTTATGTAATTACATTATTATCACTTTTCCTTTCTACCTCTTTTCTGTAAGGTTCGTTATTCATTCTTGGCAATTTGGCATTAGAGGTATTTTATTTCAAATTGTGAACAATTTCTGTAACAAATTCTAAATTTTGACTTATTTTATAAATAATATCGTTATTCTACAAATAAAATCAAACAAAAAAAACACGATAAACTTAAGACTAAACTAAACATTAACGCAGTATATATGTATAGAAGCTTTAGAAATAAAGACATGTGTGTTCATTCTCAAAATGTCCGGGTGTGAAGATGCAAACAATTTAAAATTTATTTGAATTTTTTCAAACATTTAAAAATATTAGTAGACCCCTCAATGTGTCGCTATTGCTTATGTCTTCCTCGGGTATCCCCGACTTTTTCTACACTACACTTCTTGTAGTGGTGTCTCGCGACTTTTGGGTGTGATAGTACGGAGTTTGAAAATTCGATATTACAGTCGATGCTTAGTCCAAAACGATTATTTTTTTTTTTTGAAATTTGGATTTTTTGTATGAGGATTTTCAGGAAATTCCAGTTTAATCGTGCACCGCACGGATTTCCTGAAAATCTTCATAGAAAAAATCGAATTAAACAAAAAAAACACATTTTCAGCTACAACAACATCAATAATGCCATTTTTCGTCATATTAACAATTTAGTACACTGGAAACATGAAATCCACATTACTTTAACTACATTAAATCATCTTTAATTCAACTCCGTCTCTCGTTCCGGTGCAGAGATATTGGGTTGAAATCCTCAGGCCTCCCCGACTTCTACCATTAACACCACTCTCTAAACACTCTTGGCACTAATAAAAACAAAGTTTTATTAAGAAATTTTCAGCGATATTTATTTTTATTTATTTTTTTATTTTTATTATTATTTTTTTTTATTAGTAAAAAAAAGATACACGAATTACATAATATAACAATGACATAATATAATTACACAATATAAAACAGTTATTAATTACATAATATTAGTATTTGATGTACCCCCATAAATAAGCAGGGCTTGTGTGTATGGGGGTGTTGTTATATTGGTTTATATTTGATATAATTCAGTTTAACTGTTCGGAATACTTTTTAAGGTGGCTTTTGAATTCGTTTATATTTGCATTCATGTTTCTAATTTTTTACTGGTAATGAGTTAAAAAAATTAACTCCGAGATATTCATGGTTGAACTGTCCTATTGTTTTTTTACATTTAGGAGTAGGAAGTATTGACGTTTGTCTAAGATTTCTGTTATTTTTAAAGGGTGCAATTTTATTTTGAATATAGTTTTTATAAATTTGTAATGTTGCATGGTAGAAGTATAATGCACTTAATTTTCTGACCTTAAATTGTTTGAATAAAAGTTCGGACGAATATGAATAGGGTTTTTTTTAATATGGTTTTTATTATTAGTTTTTGTGATATGTAAATTGTTTGAGTTTGATTTTTATATGTACCGCCCCAGCCTATAATGCCGTATTGTATAATTGATTGACAGAAAGCGAAGTATGTGGTTCTAAGTAATTTTTTCAGGTTTTCATCGGTCAACTACTTTTCGAGTTTCGAGTTACTCACACATACGCAGCCTGAATTTTTATACCGTTGATCGTTCTACGGGTAGAAAGTAGCAGTAGTTTTAGATTAGACGGTAATGTTTTGTAGCAGATAATATCTATATTAATCACAGGTTGTCTCAACTTGTATTGAACATATCTAAGAAAACTCATTTGTACTTTCTCCAAGCGGTGTATGTTACATGTGAAAATAGGAGACCATACAGGAGATGCATACTCTAGCTGTCTTGGTAAAGGAGTTTCATTGATATAGAGGGATGTTCCAAATTAAAGACAGTTTCTAAGTAACGCTTTCATATTTACTTTCATCCTTTCTTTGCCAGTTCCATGCCTCACTGCTATACATCAGGGTAGGTACCAGCACTCCATTGTGGACTATTAACTTCGCTTCTTTGGAAAAATTTTGTTAGCGCCAACTGCGTTCAGTCCTCCATTAATGGAGTTACCTTTTGCATTTACCCTTCTTTCAATATCTCTGTCAGCCTTCCCATCTCTCTAGAACATACTTCCTAATTCTGTTTGTTCTTAAACAATGCGTTTACATTTTAAAATAATATCGCCTATTTTAGCCGTCTGACTTAAATGTGTCTACTATTTAATAAGATAGAGTGGGCTGAAGTAGACGTTTTCGTCGATAATTTATACGGAATTTGAGTAATTTTTTATAATTTATAATTTTAAATTATTTTGTTTTGAATCTTTATTTAGATGTATGCAAATTAATGTATCCTAGGTCTGAGTAGATTTTTTAATTGCGACAGGTAAAAATAGATTTTTTTATATACAGCGCCATCTTTTGGACTTTAAAGCAACACGCGCTATAGTTTATCTATCTGCTCATACTGATTGAGTCACAGCAAAACGTGCTGGGGTACAGGGTACAGATAGTAAGTAAATAAATTTTAAATATTTCTAATTTATTATTAAAATACATCAAATATCCAAAACCCACGCAAATTTCAAATAAGTTTACTATTTTTTGCAAGTCATTTGGATATCATTTTGAGACGGTGCGGTAGAGGAAAGATAAGTGTAGATTACTCCGACTGTGAGACGTAGATTCTGCGACAGGAATGGGATGTTTTAATTATATGCCGGAAGTGGCAGGTGACAGTCGCCGCGACCGTTGGCAGGAAACGGATATTGTTATTCCCGCCTGTCACATGATACAAGATGGCCGCTCGCTCCGTTTTTTGCGCAAAATTGTGACAGCTCGAAAAACAATTAATATTATTCATTAGACTCTGTTCATTTAGTTTGAAAAGTAACCTGAGCTGATTGGATTGATGAAACTTTAACCACTGGCACATATTTTAAATTTGTTTTCATGAAAATTCCAATGGCCTGATGATAAGTTTTATTGCAATTCCTGTAATGATACTGGTAATTTTTTTTTGCAATGCTATTTGAGTTCGACATATAAAATCAGGTTTTATGTGTAGAGCCATCTAAAGGAATGCCATAAAAATGTATGAGCCTTTAAATGTTGCACACAATCATCTAACAAAATGAAAGAGGCAAAAAATTAATAATAAAAAAAATTAAATGTTGCACAAAATTAATTAAACAAAATAATGTCAAAGAAAAGTTTTTTGTGTAAGTCACAGTTATTATAATAGTGAAAGTAAAATTAGTTCAGTAAGGCAGTTGTACGTAATACAGGCTCTCTGTAAATGATGTCAGTAAGGCAGTTGTACATAATACACGCTCTCTGTAAATTATGTCAGTAAGGCAGTTGTACATAACACAGGCTCTAAGTAAATTATGTCAGCAAGGCAGTTGTACATAATACAGGCTCTCTGTAAATGATGTCAGTAAGGCAGTTGTACATAATACAGGCTCTCTGCAAATGATGTCAGTGAGGCAGTTGTACAGAATACAGGCTCTCTGTAAATTATGTCAGTAAGGCAGTTGTACATAATACAGGCTCTCTGTAAATTATGTCAGTAAGGCAGTTGTACATAATACAGGCTCTCTGTAAATGATGTCAGTAAGGCAGTTGTACATAATAAAGGCTCTCTCTAAATGATGTCAGTAAGGCAGTTGTACATAATACAGGCTCTCTGTAAATGATGTCAGTAAGGCAGTTGTACATAATACAGGCTCTCTGTAAATGATGTCAGTAAGGCAGTTGTACATAATACAGGCTCTCTGTAAATGATGTCAGTAAGGCAGTTGTACATAATACAGGCTCTCTGTAAATGATGTCAGTGAGGCATTTGTACAGAATACAGGCTCTCTGTAAATGATGTCAGTAAGGCAGTTGTACATAATACACGCTCTCTGTAAATTATGTCAGTAAGGCAGTTGTACATAACACAGGCTCTAAGTAAATTATGTCAGCAAGGCAGTTGTACATAATACAGGCTCTCTGTAAATGATGTCAGTAAGGCAGTTGTACATAATACAGGCTCTCTGCAAATGATGTCAGTGAGGCAGTTGTACAGAATACAGGCTCTCTGTAAATTATGTCAGTAAGGCAGTTGTACATAATACAGGCTCTCTGTAAATTATGTCAGTAAGGCAGTTGTACATAATACAGGCTCTCTGTAAATGATGTCAGTAAGGCAGTTGTACATAATACAGGCTCTCTGTAAATTATATCAGTAAGGCAGTTGTACATAATACAGGCTCTCTCTAAATGATGCCAGTAAGGCAGTTGTACATAATACAGGCTCTATGTAAATTATGTCAGTAAGGCAGTTGTACATAATACAGGCTCTCTGTAAATTATGTCAGTAATGCAGTTGTACAGAATACAGGCTCTCTGTAAATTATGTCAGTAAGGCAGTTGTACATAATACAGGCTCTCTGTAAATTATGTCAGTAAGGCAGTTGTACATAATACAGGCTCTCTGTAAATGATGTCAGTAAGGCAGTTGTACATAATACAGGCTCTCTGTAAATGATGTCAGTAAGGCAGTTGTTTATAATACAGGCTCTCTGTAAATGATGTCAGTAAGGCAGTTGTACATAATACAGGCTCTCTGTAAATGATGTCAGTAAGGCAGTTGTACATAATACAGGCTCTCTGTAAATGATGTCAGTAAGGCAGTTGTTCATAATACAGGCTCTCTGTAAATGATGTCAGTAAGGCAGTTGTACATAATACAGGCTCTCTCTAAATTATGTCAGTAAGGCAGTTGAACATAATACAGGCTCTCTGTAAATTATGTCAGTAAGGCAGTTGTACATAATACAGGCTCTCTGTAAATGATGTCAGTAAGGCAGTTGTACATAATACAGGCTCTCTGTAAATGATGTCAGTAAGGCAGTTGTACATAATACAGGCTCTCTGTAAATTATGTCAGTAAGGCAGTTGTACATAATACAGGCTCTCTGTAAATGATGTCAGTAAGGCAGTTGTACATAATACAGGCTCTCTGTAAATGATGTCAGTAAGGCAGTTGTACATAATACAGGCTCTCTGTAAATTATGTCAGTAAGGCAGTTGTACAGAATACAGGCTCTCTGTAAATGATGTCAGTAAGGCAGTTGTACATAACACAGGCTCTCTGTAAATGATGTCAGTAAGGCAGTTGTACATAATACAGGCTCTCTGTACATTATGGCAATAAGGTAGTTGTACGTAAACGTACTATGTATTAAATTACGCGTCATAATAATTACACATCAGAAGTTGTTTATAAATGAACCGTTGTTTTGTAAATTGAATAATATTAATATTATTTAATTAATTAAATATATATCTGTGTTATTTGTATGTAATGTATTTACTACAATACGTAATACCTATTATATTATTTATTACTTATAAATAACTACAGTAATGTACTGTGCACTCCTCTTCCAAACACAAGTTAATGTTTCTATGGAAGAGTAGTATTCAAATCTCTTAATATGCTTTAACCTAATGTTAATACGATTCTTTCTGTAATTACTTTAATAATAATAAAAAAATGATACTTGTAAAATATCACAATAAGTGCGCAACACTAGATTGGGTTCTTCTTTAATGAAACAGCCGGTGAATACCAGAACATCCTTTGGACAAAGGATGTTTTCTTATAAAGCTCCGTTGCTTTATAAAATGCTCAGTTAAAATATTAAAATATATATTCGATAAATCTATTCAAGAAAATGGTCTATAATTCCATACTAGCTGAAGGTGGTGATTTTGGATTACCCGTATCGTAGCTTCTGTCATAAATCACCTTAGAAATCCCATATTCGATATAATCCATCTATGTATGTATTATGTACTTTACTTTTTTGATTAAATACATTTGTGAAGCTGCTCATCTCGATACAGGAATTCCCTAGTTAGTTGAGCATGGGAGGAAAATAAATGACATGCAAGTGCGTGTGATAAGTCAGATGTGCCTCAAGAACACGTGACATATTTATTTTTATTTATTTATTTATTAACGCCGATTATAGCGGCTTTTATAAAAGAATAACCATTGTTTTACATATGAATACAGAATATACATAGATAAAAAAATATATAAAATACATAAAAGAGAACAATAGAAATAGTAGTATCAACATAAAAAAAGTACAATGAGTAGGTAAGTAACAACATATTATAAATCCCGGATATTATGTAATGAGTGTTAAAAAATTAATACTTTAAAACTGTATTTGATTATAGTCAATCTGAGAAGCGCTGACAGACAGTTTTAATTAAGTAGTGTTTGTATGAGGTTAAACTAGCAATGTTTATAGGTTCATCCAAAACATATTTATTTCCAAGTACATGCAGGCGATTCATTATGGAATTGAGTTCAGCGTTAGATCCTGTATTGTTGTACATAATAAAGTATTTAGTTCTGGAGTAATTAAATCTGCACTACTTTTTCTATCTTTAATTTCTGGGTCAACGCCGATTGTTATTTACATAATGAAGACATTGAAATATTTATGAATTTATCAACTTTCAAACCATTATGCAGTATACAGCCATATATCCTTGTATATATTCTTACATAAATCATGTACGACTACTATAATAAGGGCATGAGACTAGTGTGGTAGTTGAGAAAATCAACAAAATTGTAATCTTTTAAAATTTATTAAAACTTTCAGATGGAAGACTTAATTTTTAAAATTGCATTATAGACAGCCCCGATTTACTGAGCCTAATCACCTTCAACACACCAACTAGAACTACTCGATCAAAAATTCTATTGTGCAACAAAAATATCAGGACTTAATTATCAAGATGATTAAGGTTGTCAATACTTTCGCAGAAATTGTAGATGTATTTATAAATTGTAGACGGCCGAGGAAGACATGGCACGATCAAGTGAATCATATTCTTGAGTCGGACCAAGAGTCAATAGAATAATAGAAGAGTACGAATGTGAATGAGAAAAGGGGTGTGGGTCAAATCAGAGTTGTTTGGCTTTCCGTCCTCTCTGCCTACTCCTGTGCGAAAAAGCGTGATGTTTAGTGTACTGAACAGCAGGTAGATGTACCTTAATCATTATTGAAATAATTAAGGAAATTAATATTTATCTGTTATTTCATATTTTACGAAGCCGAATCCTTTATTAGGCTTATCACCGTACACGTATCATGTGTCAAATGGGATTTAACCGTAGTTATTAAATTTCGGTTATTTTTATTCGTTTCTTAATGCTCTATTGCTTCCTGTTTAGAGATAACAATAATTGCTGCACATTTACACGTGTAGAAACTGTTGAATTTTAACCCATTACATATGCTAACCTGGCCTAATCAGTCAGTTGTTCGACGACATTCGTGAAGTTGTGTCTCATTGCAAATCCTTCCCCGAGGTACCCGCGAGAGGAAACCGGCATTTTACAGTCGATGTTACTGGCGTAGGTGTCCAGTACAGTTAGTTAGTTAGTTATTATAGCCTTCTTATGACTATTTGCTGTGATGGTAAAAAAGTCACAAATACATGAAATTTTAAAATTCAATAGCAAAATTTCATTGGTTCTCCCCTCTGTTTTACAATAAATCTGAAATTCAAGTCTCGTGTGAGCAACCCGGAATACAATACTAGAACTTAATGACAAGAATCAACCATTATCCACTGTTGAATAATAATGCGCTGTTGCACCGAAACATGTACAGTCGGCATTCGGTATACTGAGCTTTGTTCAGAACCATTAATGCTTGCAAACATCAAACAGTCCCGAAATAGAGGACGACTGAGAACTATTTGACAGACGAGGTGACAAGGACATGAAAAATGCATTTACACAACTGCGATTCTGCATCACTGCATTATACACTGAAACATTCAAAATACATTCATAAATACATTCATTCTTTTACATTTATAAATACAAAACACAAGAAGTAACAACTAACACATATATGTATTAGAAACACTAGATCTCAGGGTCAAAAATATATCCGACAAGCAATTACTAATACAACATCTGGGCAAAAAAGCTTCCTTTAAAAATCCCACTCTCATTCAAAACTCACAAAAATATAATAACATGTAAAGCTCAAATATCAAGCTAGATACAAAACATAGGGAGATCAGAAATAGATAATGTACTGACACCAATTACAGGCTGACAACGAAACCTCAACTAAACAAATACATTTTGTAATATATTTATAATTACTTTATATTATCCATACTAATACATTTTAACCATATGTAAATGAAATCCTCAGCACGGGATATCCCTGTAAGGATATAATTATATATATTTATTACAAAAAAATAATAAAACACTTATTATTATTGTTATAATTATACAGGGTTTTCCAATAAGAAGTGTTATTTTGAATAGCCCGCTATTTCGGTAGATGTAACTTTTGAAGCTGTCATTTTTTGACATTTGACAAGTAGAAACTACGCCATTAATAAAAATGGAACGATACACGCTTCAACAACGCATTGAAATTATTAAAATTCACTTGAGTGAATCAAATGCAAATCATCTTGAGTGATGAGGCCCATTTCCACCTCGGTGGCTTCGTCATCAAGCAAAATTGTCGCACCTGGGGCTCGGAAAACCCAAGATTTATTGTTGTAAAGCCTCTCTATCCTCAACGTGTGACTGTTTGGTGCGGTTTATGGTCCGGCGGAGTCATTGGACCTTACTTTTTCGAAAATGAGGCTGGAGCAACAGTTACGGTGAATGGATTGCGCTATCGAGAGATGATTAATGATTTTTTATGGCCGGAATTGGATGGTATTGATCTGAACAACGTTTACTTTCAACAAGACGGCGCTACGTGCCACACAAGCTACGAAAACATTGATCTTTTACGATTGAATATGAAAATAACACCTCTTATTGGAAAACCCTGTATTAGATGTGTTACCAGATGGGTAATTTGACTGTATTTTGTAACAATATTTGAACCATAACTAATAATTAATCATTATTCGCAAAAAGAAACAAAGTAGATAATAAAGACAGCTAGGGTGATATTCATTTTTTTAGCAATTGGGATTTAAAATATTATTAATGAAATAATTAAAAACACTTGTTTTTACCACGATAATCTAAAATTATTTGCAAAATTTGAAGAAGTAAAATTATTTAAGAAAGGACAAGGATGAAAAATATTAAGACAATCGTCTGTCAATACAAAAATCTTAATTAACTTTTTAAATTTAACTAAGGAATTGGTAGATTTAATATGATTTGGAAGAATATTAAACATAAGTGGTGCCTGATATAAATAGTTTCTTCGACCAAAAGAAGTTTTAGTGTGTCCTGCTACAAAGTTCAATGTAGAGCCAATTCTAGTTGCACGCGTTTGTTGTGTTCTTTCAGCAAATTTAATATTGATAGAAAATCGACAAAGTATTTGAGTGATATATAGCTGTTTTATACACATGACATTACATTCCTTATAAAGTAGGTTGGATGATTAACAGATTTTTTTTTTGTACATCACTTTAAGGATCAATTTTTGAGGAATATTTAGTGGTTCAACATTGGACTTGATATACATTTAAAAAGGTGAGATACTGATTGTTTTTTTTAACTTAAACATAACATTATGTTGTTATTTTTATTTTTTAATAAACTACTGTAAACTGTTATAAACTGCGTCTGAGACAGGCAAAGACATCACCAATGTAAATGTAATTAATAAAGATGAATGAAAAAAAAAACGAAAATTTTTCAAAAAATGTTTTACCCCGATATTATTATTAATGCTGATAAAATAGCTCCAAACATCACTTGTCTTACGTTTCACAGAAGTTTTTACTTCGCTAACAACTCTTACAACTTTAACTTCTTCGAAAACGATTAAATTTCGTCAAGAAATATATTCATCCGACCCGCAGGGCGTACAGTCAAAAAACACATACCTAGCACAAGTTAGTACAAGTTGGTAAAACATTTTTCACCACAAAGTAACTACTTTTGAAAATATTTTATTTTTGCTCATATCTGTGTACATAATAACGATATTTTTGTTTGTCTCCTTTTAAGCTACTCAGATTAGAAAAATTGTGTTTTGTCGATATTGGATCCTAAGGGCTAATAAATCATTGACTGAGCTTAGCGAAGTCTTGTTTTAACTCGACCATTTGAAATTGAAAATTTTGAAATTTAAAAAACCTACTTACAAATTTAATTTTTAAATAATTAGTTGATTCATGTCTTCCTCGGGTATTTCCGACTTTTTCTATCATCACTTACGTAGTTTCATTAAATCCACATTGTTTCTGTTGAAAAAACTACATCATGTTGACATTTATTTGACTCCGTATCTCATTCCAGGGCAGATATAATACGTCTAGTATTTCTTGAGCTCTCTCTTCTACCATTATAACCACTATCTAAATACTGCTGTGGTGAATACTGCTGAACACATTTTAAAATTTTCAGAGAAATCAGATGAGTGGGGTAGGAACGAGTACGGGACAAACAAAGAATCATTATTTTTTTTAAATATAGAAGACAATTAGAAACATAGTTAAATTATTGTAATTTTTTCTTAAAATACGATACATACTAAATATTAAATTATTAAGAACCATCTATTATTCACTAATTCAATCTGTATTACAATATGGAATTGTTGGTTGGGGTGGAGCATTCAAAACTTCTCTCTTACCTTTAGATTTATCATCCAAAGAATATTAATAAAAATAATTTTGAAAAAAACCGTACGATTACCCCACAATTAGATTATTTTAAGAATTTAAAGTCCCTTCACTTCATATTATTTATAAAAAAATAACTCTTTTTCAAATACATAAAGATTGTTTCAACAATGATAACTTAATAACTTTTTCGAACAGCAATAGACAAAGTATTCTTGGCTCTATAACTATCCCGCGCTGTAACACCACCACAGCCCAACAATTTTATAAATATTTTGGTGTCAAATGGTTTAACCAATTACCTCTTAACTTAAGATTGGAAACGAATTATAAAAAATCAAAAACTCAATAAAAACACTATGTCAATAGCATGTCAAAATCGTTTATACTTAAAAACACAATATAATCTCTCATTTTATTATTAGATTGAAATCCTTTTCTCTTATTTCTTATTCTTATCTCTTTCCTTCTTTTACATCCTTTTCTCTTTTCTATTTGATATAATTATATTATATATATGTTAAATTATTATTTACACGCGTTTTCTCCGCCTTTTCAACACGAGCATTTGCTCTAAAAAAATGTGTTTCAAGATGTACTAAAAAGAAAACTAACTCAATGTAATGTAATACCATGTAATTGTAAATTTAATGTTATATTTGAACTTCATCATAACTTGAAATTAACTTATATATAAAAATGTAATTTTTGTACTAAATAAAACAAGTAATACTTTTTGGATGCGAGATCACACACTGTTAACAGAACTACTAGTATATATTTTAATAATATGTTAACTCGGCCATAAAAAATAATTTTTGGATTCCGAATACAACTCAATACTGATAACTTATAAATAATGCCATCGTTAGGTTAACGTATCCACTATCCACAGCTCTGTGGGAGAAATCGTTTAGCATTACTATGATGGAGTGGATTGGCCACAAGAGTGAGGGGGTTTATGGTGGGCGATGTATTTATTGAGAAAACTGCTGCGAGAAAACCCCCGAGGGAGGATAAAGAGTCTACAGTAGACAAGGTGACGTCTCTTGTACCTGGTGGTTGCTAAATAATTCACCCTTATTCATTACTAATAATAAATCATTAGAAAAACTAAGTTGCGAAAATGAGTACGATAAATTACCTATCTTGCCGGGCAAGGTGTTGGCAGTCACAATGTTAATTCTGAAATTGAAATATTAGATCGACAATAATTAGGTCTCAATAAGGAAGTTGAGTGAAAAATATTTTGACTTATAAAAAATATGTTCACGTAGATCAAAAAATATCGATTCTAAATATATAAATATATTTCTATATTATTATTCTTAGAATTAGTTAAACGTTCTTGAAAAAGCATTCAATAGCATTAGACTGTATACGCTCCACGATTGGTCGAAAGAATTCTGACGTCACATGTGTCGTGACTTGTACGTACAACGGATCACCTATGGTGCATCTCTTTTTATTACATGAGAGATGGTCGGTTTAGATGAGAGAGGTGTATAGGCCAAACGTTTATTTGGGTATGTCAAATATACGTACGTATTTGTTGTTATTATAACATGAAATGGATTTCTAAAGATACATATTCGTATAGTGATTTATAATAATATGTTGTTTATTGAATAACTTAGAAGTTTTTATTATTATACATGCCACATAACATGTGATACACTTCAGGCCGCCGGCCGCCCAGAAAAGTCTCACAGTGAACTGGGCTGTAAACCGTTATTTTACTTTTGGTCTTTACTTTTCTGCGCGGTGGTCCTGAATTCGCGCGGGGCACCTCAACAAATATCGACGGGAATACCGTACAAGTACCGTACCGGGCGGGAAAAGCAAATATTCTAACTTAAAATATTAATTTAACTATGAAATCTTAATAAATTTTCTTATATTTTTAATAACATCAATTCTAATAGACGGTTAACATTGGTAAAAAAATTACTGGAATTCCTTGTTGAAGAATTAAATTTTTTTCCATACAAAATGCTTAAGCGACGTGGTTTTCACAGTTCGAATGACGTCACACCCACACCCGCCTCTTACCGCTCGGATTCCGCTCGTTTTGGCGGGCTTAATAAAATTTAAACTTTGAGAATTAATTTAATTATGAAAACAAACTTAAAAAAAAAAAAAACCATTATTTAAGTTTGAATGCGAAAATTGATAAAAAAAAATAAAAAAATGGACTCAACTTCCTTATTGCCGAGTGGTTAGATGCGTTGTCCCGGTAAGATATAGATCCTGGCTTCGATTCGAAGTTGAGACGGTTACCTTTTGATTTTTCTGTATCATGTTGTTCTGTACCGCTGCTTACACCTTCCAGGATACCGACCCGGAAATCATAGATCAGACTGCAAGTGTAGGAAGGCGAAAAAAAGCTGAATCAACAATCAGATTAAAATGTATTACGAAATACGAATTGAAATATCGACCGTTGATACCGCGATACGAAAACTGCAGACGAACGTGAAGGAATGCAGAATGATGCAAAACATTCATACAATGAACCGAGTCAGCGATCCTGCGGGTTCGATGTCCAGACGCTTTGCTCCAACCCGTGGAAGACGAGAACAAAAGGAATCATCACCTATATAAGCGGAGGAGGACCTAAGTACTTGCAGCATTCCACTCGCTTCAATAAGTCCAACTCGGCATAACGTTACTGTTGGGAAGAGCTTTACAGTTGCACTCATAGAGGGCAGTGTATAAAGCTTGCGTGGAAGTCCGTAAGATGGCAGCTAGTGGCCAGTAGTCGCCAGGGCCAGTGAGAATGCTCCCAGACAAACTTATTGTTCTCAGATCTCAATTAGCCAGTATTAATAGTATTAATAAATCCCTGATTTATCACAAAGAACCATTTGTTTATAATCTTCTTCCACGACGAGTTGGAGAACTGTTTGTGGAACACAAAATTTATTCTGCACGATCGAACACTCTGTGCTTAATGACTATCTAAGTTGTTATTTTCGTGTAATTAATTTGATTCAACAATAAATCTGTTAAATGTTCTGCTGAGTTTCCTGACTATTCTCTTTGGCGTAGAGAAGCATCCAACTTACTACAATTTTTTAGTATTATCTTCTTCTTCTTTTTTTTGCGGGTGTGTGGTAAACAGAGATGTACATATATGTAGATGTAGATATACACTCAGCACGGGAGATCCCAGTGAGGATATCATTATATCTATTTGTTACACAAAAAACAGATAATAAAACACTTATTATTATTATATTATATTACAGAGTGAGAAGGAAATAGATTTGAAGACAGGACAATACTTCAACAAGAATAGGCAACACGTAAAATGATGGTTGAGTATTTTTGTCACACCCTATAACATCCAATCACCTAATGGAACAGCTAAAATAATATGACGACTTAAATTCTAAACGCTGAATAAATATTGTTCTTCTTCTTATCATTTACCTGCGGGCCCAACACTTACAACCACCCCCTTCCTCGTCTCCTAATTCTTCCGCAGTATTTATTGTTGTTCTGACAACCCTTTCTAAGGCGCCCTCTAGCATTATAATTACATATCTTCCATCTTCTTAGTATTTTAACAAACTGGCTGGGTCCTTTTCATGATTATTTCTTGTATTTTCTTTTGCCTTCTCGTTAAGTCAGAGATTATAGAACAAACAATTTGAAAAATGACTACCCACTAGACTTCAGTAAAGGTGTATTGCCGCTGAAAAAATATTCCCTAGAAGTGTTCGGGTTAGCATAAAAAATCAATAAATAAATATAAACCGTCCAATAATGGTGAACAACTATGTATTTGTAAAAATAAAATAAAAACCGTCCAATAACGGTGAAAAACTATGTATTTGTTAAAATATAATAAAAACCGTCCAATTAAGGTGAACAACTATGTATATTTAAAAATAAAATATAAACCGTCCAATAACAGTGGAAAAACTATGAACATGTAAAAATAAAAGCATGAGTATGCAAAAAAGAGATGCTAAAAAAAAGTTAAAAAGGGAGATGTAAAGTTCTTTTGGCTATCACCAAATATAGTGGATGTTATTTAGTTGATACATTCGCACAAGAGGTTGGGAGAAGGTTGCGTTGGTTATTTGGAAAGGAATATGGAAAGTTTCCGTGTTTCTTAGTAGAAATAATGCGTCTTCTTTTCAAGCATAGAATTTTGCTAGTTGAAATAATCGACCAATTTCAACAGAAGTAAGAGAAAAATAAATATAAGATGGTAGTCCACAAAGGAAATTTGCTACCAATTCTGATGTATGGCACACTGGAGGTTATCCATCGCTTTCGACCAATTTCACCAGAAATAAGGGACAAGAGGTTGGGAGAAGGTTACCATGTTTTTTAGGAAAGGAATATGGAAAGTTTCGGGGTTTCTTAGTAGAAATAATTCATCTTTTTTTCAAGAATAGAATTTTTTTATTTGAAAATAATGGACCAATTTCACCAGAAGTAAGGGAAAAATAAATATAGGCTAGTGGTCCACGGAGGAATTTTCAACTCTGATGTGTGGCAGTAAAACGTCGAGATGCCTTAGGAAAACAATAGTATGATTGGAAAGTACATGGCTGTTCAGATCAGGAAGGCGGGTACGGGTACCGCTGCCCCAGGAACCATTCTTCGGATAAACATCACCTCTATCATAGGTTACACCCGAGTGGTAAGCAACGGCCGGTGACTTTGCAGGGGTGCCCGGTTTCATGGTGGCGGATGCATCTGCCCACAAGCTGCGTGGCAGGCCAGATCCGGAGACCCTTTTACCACTCCAGCCGGACTAACACTGCAGTGGGAGGGATTTGTTCATCCATCCCAATGATCATCAGATTCCTACTTACCCCTCATGCCTTTTTCATGTCCAGAACTTGCTCTCTTTACTTTTCTTAAAAGGCTCACTACACACCATCCTCAAAGGAGATGGTATCCTGTTTGGAATTTATTATTATGTAAATATAATTTATTTTGCTATAAATTTTACATTTTATATCTAGTGGATATATAAAACTACTAATAATATTCTATTATCCATCTACTAATATTTGGACTTCAAAAATCGAGACATAAACCACGAGAAAAACAGCAAGAATTTTATCTTCATTAACAGTTAAAGTTCATTGAACATTTTAAAACCTTTGTAATAAATATTGTTTTGTGTTGCCGATAGATTTATCTTAGGAAGTCTAAAATCCATGTAAATAATCCCAATGTAAAAAAAGGTCACAAACCACCGCTGTAGCCATTTCAAGTAACGTTTCGATCCTGAATATTGGTCTCTCACTTCCTACCGTTCTGTAAGCATTTACGATATAACACGTAACACATCTCTGGTAGTTACAAAATCATTTTCTTCATTTCATTTTTCATCCGTAATTTTCCCCCAAGCAGAAATGTCAAGAGTGTCTGCTTTGAAGATCATTAAACCTTAGTTAAAGGGTTGGTAAAGGGGTGCGCATACCTCGAATGAGATCTATTTCTCGGGGCAGACTAATTACCATGAATTATATTCATTCTGTGAGACGCGCGCAAACAAATGTCACAAAAATCTTCAAAGGTTAAGCTATGTTGATTTTTGAAATGGGTTATTTTGTATGCTCTCAAATTAGACGCGTTAGTTTTCTTTAACCAATGAACAACGGGACATCTTTTCGACTTGACATCGAATCTATAATCATCCAGGTGTGACGGTCGAATAATTCATCCCTCCCACAAGGGCGTAAGGCGATGGGTCAAGAGAGACCAGTTGGAGAGGTCAAAGGGTCTCCCCAAAACAGCCTCTCCTGATCTGGCAAGCCACGCAGTTGGTGGGCAGGGGCATCCTGAACACACCTCACCTGATGAACCCGGGCCCCCCTGCCTAGTCACCATCTCTTTTTAAATCTGTTTATATTATATTTGTGACCATAATATGAAAAGAAATAGCATGAGTTTTATAAGGCCGTGTCATTTGGTAAATCTGGTACATATTATATTCTGAATTTTTGGTTATTTGGCGAAAAATCACTACTTATACAACCAGCGTATTTCGATGATGTGTATAAATATTTTATGTTTTTTTACTCATGCCGTACAGAAGTAAAGAAACAAAATAGCGTACCATTCTAACAAAATAAACATTAGGTCATGATCATAGAATAGAGTATTCTAGTCAAATCGATGGGAACATTTACCACGTTGGATGAACTTAGGATTGGTTATAACTATAACGAAATACAAATTTTGTCTATCATATGATAAAATGTTAATTTGTACTCACCTTTCTTCAGGACGAACACGCAAGGATGGTCAAACAGAAAGTCCCTGAAGGAATTGCATTCCGGGTCCACGTTTGGCTCTCGACAGAGGCAGGTCGGCTTGAAGAACGGAAAGGCCTGCAAGGTGCGCAGCGCGGCTTGGCACTTCGTCACAGTTACCGTGGAGCAGGCCACTGCAACGTAGAGATCAGCATTATACATTAGGAATAGTGACAAGTTGGCTTGAAGAATGGAATGGAACGGTGACAGGTCGGCTTGAAGAACGGGAACGGGTCACAGTTACCGTGGAGCGGGCAACTACAAAGGGAAGTAACGAAATTATACATAGGCAACAGTGACAAGTTTGAAGGACGGAATGGAACAATGACAAGTTGGCTTGAAGAATGGAATGGAACGGTGACAGGTCGGCTTGAAGAACGGGAACGGGTCACAGTTATTGTGGAGCGGGCAACTGCAAGGGGAGGTAACGAAATTATACATAGGCAACAGTGACAAGTTTGAAGGACGGAATGGAACAATTACAAGTTGGCTTGAGGAATGGAATGGAACGGTGACAGGTCGGCTTGAAGAACGGGAACGGGTCACAGTTACCGTGGAGCGGGCAACTACAAAGGGAGGTAACGAAATTATACATAGGCAACAGTGACAAGTTTGAAGGACGGAATGGAACAATGACAAGTTGGCTTGAAGAATGGAATGGAACGGTGACAGGTCGGCTTGAAGAACGGGAACGGGTCACAGTTATTGTGGAGCGGGCAACTGCAAGGGGAGGTAACAGAATTATACACAGGCAACAGTGACAAGTTAGCTTGAAGGATGGAATAGAGCAATGACAGATTGGCTTGAAGGACGGAATGGAACAATGACAGGTTGGCTTGAAAGGCGGAATGAAACAGTGACAAGCTGGCTTGAAATAGATAATGAAGCAGTTAAATGTATGCTTGAAGAACAACTTAATTACTGGTAATTCAGAACAGCATAATAAATAGGTATCAGTAAAATATAAAAAAAAACATAAAACGACCGAATGTGGAAGAGGTATATGCCCTCTCTGCCTACCCTTGACTAAGACGAGCTCCGATGTTTCGTTGTTTCGGCGGCCGGGCACCTCTAGCATCGTGTCTACTGCCGGTAGTATGGAGCCGGAAGTAGACAACAAAATGGCGGAAGACAAAAACAACGATAGTAGGAGGCAGGAGTGCATACGTGGAATTGAAGAATATTTAAAACAAAATGCAGAAAAATACCACCATGAGACATCAAAGGAACCTAGCGCAAGGTACAGTACAAAAAAGGGTCAGGCGTATTCTTTATGGGCGTTTTACACGATACTTTTTTTATGTGCCGTTTTTTCATATGGATTCGGGATGGAAAAAACGACTTGTTTTGATACTAATATGATTTAAGATTTTCACGGCCAAAAGTATTTTTGTTATTTGTTTTTGGGGTATTATGCCGTGTTGCGCTAACTCCTTCTTTAGCCAACGTTTCGGACAGCATTGCAGTGTCCATCATCAGGGCAGATGTGTTATTTGAGGTTGTGTTAAAAATGTGAGCTTATGTATGAGGTTGTGATACCGTGTTGCCAGCTTCAACCCTCTGAGCTAAACATTAACGTATCATTTTTATTTAAAGTGGTTTTCTTCGCTTAGCCCTGGTGTATCCGTCAATTACCGGATACCAAGAACTATTAAGCTTAGCTCCATCGTCTCTATTAATGTTTACGGGATTTTTATGAATTTCAATGGCCTCCGTAATCAGCCGTGCTCTATAAGTTTTCGGTCTTCCCAGGATTTCTGGAACAAATCCAAAGTAATGCCCGGTGTCAATCAAATGCTCGGCAATTGCCGATTTGTCAGGGTGGCCGAGTTTACAAGCTCTGAAGTGTTCTGAAATCCTTTTGGAGATAGTCCGCTCTGTCTGGCCTACATAGACCTTGTCACATCCGGAACAGCTGAGTTTATACACTCCATCTGTTTCCAGAGGAAACTTAGTCTTTGCAGACCTCAGTAAGTCCTGTATCTTTGTTGTTGTTCCGAAGACAGTCTTGATATTTTCCTTTCTCAATAGCCTGGCAATTTTGTCTGTCACATTGTGCACATAAGGCAGGAAGGCGCAGCCTTTCAACTCTTGTTCAATTCTGTCTTCGTTTGGTGCAGATTTGGCTCTTATGATTTGCCTTGTCTGACTTGCTGGGTAGCCGTTACGCTCCAGTGCATCGGCCAGCTTCGTAAGTTCCGCTCCGATTTTATGTTCTTCACATATTCTGGTCGCTCGGGTCACCAATGTATGGATAAGTCCTCTCTTCTGCGCTGGGTGGTGGTGCGAATCAGCGTGTAAGTACCGATTCGTATGGGTTGGTTTCCTATATACAGTATGCCCTAGGCTACCATCGTGTTTCCGCATCACCTCCACATCTAGAAAGGGCAGGATTTTATCTTCGTTTTCCAGTTCCATTGTAAATTTAATTTTGCTATGGAGAGAATTAAGATGGTCCAGGAATTCGTTTAGTTTCTCCGTTCCATGAGGCCAAATGGCGAAGACATCGTCGACGTAGCGCCACCATACTTTAGGGACAGCCGAAGCTGTGTCGACTGCCACTTCTTCAAACTTCTCCATAAATAAGTTGGCTAGTACTGGCGACAACGGACTGCCCATCGCAACTCCCTCCAATTGCTCAAATAGTTCACCCTGAAACGCAAAGTATCCCGTTTTGAGGCAGTGTTCAAAAAGTTTACAAATGTCTTCCTCATATATCTCCCTGAGCATTGTCATGGAGTCTTCTAGAGGCACATTTGTGAAAAGTGACACGACGTGAAAGCTGACCAGAATATCTCCTTCCTCAGTCTTAACTTTCTTGAGCTTACTAATCAGATCTGTTGAATCCTTAATCCACGATTCGGTTTTTCCAGTTTGCATCTGCAGTAATCTCGAGAGGTATTGGGAAAGTTTGTATGTAGGAGCACCAATAGCGCTGACAATCGGTCTCATTGGGATTTCCTTTTTATGTATTTTTGGGAGACCGTACAGGGCAGGAGTTCTAGAGGCTTTTACAAAAAGCTTAGACCAATCCTCTTTCATGATGCTAGAAGCTTTTACTAGTTCCCTTGTCTTTATGTCAATCTTGTTGGTGGGGTTGTTTTTAATCTTCTTATAGGTGCCTGAATCGCACAAGAGGTCTTCCATCTTCTTTGTGTAGTCTGCCGTATTAATCACGACAGTGGCATTTCCTTTATCGGCTGGCAGAACCAAGATTTCCTCATTGGCGCGTAATTCTTTTAGGGCCGCAAACTCTCCTTTCGTGATATTGGGGCGGGGTATTTCAGCCCTTTTCAAAATATGGCAAGTCTCTTGCCGGATGTCCTCTGCTTGCACCTCTGACATTTTGTGTACTTTCATCATTGTATGTAGTGCAGTCTCTACACCACATACGATGGATTCCACAGGTATCTTTTTGGGGGCCACTGCAAAATTCATCCCCTTTGCCAGTACAGAAGTTGCGTCTGGGCTCAACGCAAGGGTCGAAATGTTGATGACAACTTTATTTTGATCGAGTTGTTTTCGATCACCTTTTTTGTCTCGGTTAAGCCTTACAAACTTTTGTTTCCGTCTCGCATCTGTTGACTGCTTAGATCTTACTGCTTGTTGGTAAGTCATGTTGTCAACTTTTCTCCAGTCTTCTTCGGTAAGGGTTGCACTTAGGTGCAGATGTAGAGCGAAAAGGTCCCGAGATACTCCATCCAGCTCGCCTCGCACATTGTGGATCCTCTCCCTTAATAGTGCAGCCTCCGCTCTTTGGAATACTCTATCTGCTTTCCGGGATGTGATGTGTCTTTTTATTTGGATGTGTACTGGTACAATCGATTCTTCTTTACATCTCTTGAGAAAAGCAAGGCTGCCCAATAAATGGTTCCTCCTCTTTCTCAGATTCTCCAATCGTCGAACCAGTGTGTGAACTTCCTCCCCATAGAGGTTCGTCAAATATGATTTAAGATTTTCACGGCCAAAAGTATTTTTGTTATTTGTTTTTGGGGTATTATGCCGTGTTGCGCTAACTCCTTCTTTAGCCAACGTTTCGGACAGCATTGCAGTGTCCATCATCAGGGCAGATGTGTTATTTGAGGTTGTGTTAAAAATGTGAGCTTATGTATGAGGTTGTGATACCGTGTTGCCAGCTTCAACCCTCTGAGCTAAACATTAACGTATCATTTTTATTTAAAGTGGTTTTCTTCGTTTAGCCCTGGTGTATCCGTCAATTACCGGATACCAAGAACTATTAAGCTTAGCTCCATCGTCTCTATTAATGTTTACGGGATTTTTATGAATTTCAATGGCCTCCGTAATCAGCCGTGCTCTATAAGTTTTCGGTCTTCCCAGGATTTCTGGAACAAATCCAAAGTAATGCCCGGTGTCAATCAAATGCTCGGCAATTGCCGATTTGTCAGGGTGGCCGAGTTTACAAGCTCTGAAGTGTTCTGAAATCCTTTTGGAGATAGTCCGCTCTGTCTGGCCTACATAGACCTTGTCACATCCGGAACAGCTGAGTTTATACACTCCATCTGTTTCCAGAGGAAACTTAGTCTTTGCAGACCTCAGTAAGTCCTGTATCTTTGTTGTTGTTCCGAAGACAGTCTTGATATTTTCCTTTCTCAATAGCCTGGCAATTTTGTCTGTCACATTGTGCACATAAGGCAGGAAGGCGCAGCCTTTCAACTCTTGTTCAATTCTGTCTTCGTTTGGTGCAGATTTGGCTCTTATGATTTGCCTTGTCTGACTTGCTGGGTAGCCGTTACGCTCCAGTGCATCGGCCAGCTTCGTAAGTTCCGCTCCGATTTTATGTTCTTCACATATTCTGGTCGCTCGGGTCACCAATGTATGGATAAGTCCTCTCTTCTGCGCTGGGTGGTGGTGCGAATCAGCGTGTAAGTACCGATTCGTATGGGTTGGTTTCCTATATACAGTATGCCCTAGGCTACCATCGTGTTTCCGCATCACCTCCACATCTAGAAAGGGCAGGATTTTATCTTCGTTTTCCAGTTCCATTGTAAATTTAATTTTGCTATGGAGAGAATTAAGATGGTCCAGGAATTCGTTTAGTTTCTCCGTTCCATGAGGCCAAATGGCGAAGACATCGTCGACGTAGCGCCACCATACTTTAGGGACAGCCGAAGCTGTGTCGACTGCCACTTCTTCAAACTTCTCCATAAATAAGTTGGCTAGTACTGGCGACAACGGACTGCCCATCGCAACTCCCTCCAATTGCTCAAATAGTTCACCCTGAAACGCAAAGTATCCCGTTTTGAGGCAGTGTTCAAAAAGTTTACAAATGTCTTCCTCATATATCTCCCTGAGCATTGTCATGGAGTCTTCTAGAGGCACATTTGTGAAAAGTGACACGACGTGAAAGTTGACCAGAATATCTCCTTCCTCAGTCTTAACTTTCTTGAGCTTACTAATCAGATCTGTTGAATCCTTAATCCACGATTGGGTTTTTCCAGTTTGCATCTGCAGTAATCTCGAGAGGTATTGGGAAAGTTTGTATGTAGGAGCACCAATAGCGCTGACAATCGGTCTCATTGGGATTTCCTTTTTATGTATTTTTGGGAGACCGTACAGGGCAGGAGTTCTAGAGGCTTTTACAAAAAGCTTAGACCAATCCTCTTTCATGATGCTAGAAGCTTTTACTAGTTCCCTTGTCTTTATGTCAATCTTGTTGGTGGGGTTGTTTTTAATCTTCTTATAGGTGCCTGAATCGCACAAGAGGTCTTCCATCTTCTTTGTGTAGTCTTCAAACGAAGACAGAATTGAACAAGAGTTGAAAGGCTGCGCCTTCCTGCCTTATGTGCACAATGTGACAGACAAAATTGCCAGGCTATTGAGAAAGGAAAATATCAAGACTGTCTTCGGAACAACAACAAAGATACAGGACTTACTGAGGTCTGCAAAGACTAAGTTTCCTCTGGAAACAGATGGAGTGTATAAACTCAGCTGTTCCGGATGTGACAAGGTCTATGTAGGCCAGACAGAGTGGACTATCTCCAAAAGGATTTCAGAACACTTCAGAGCTTGTAAACTCGGCCACCCTGACAAATCGGCAATTGCCGAGCATTTGATTGACACCGGGCATTACTTTGGATTTGTTCCAGAAATCCTGGGAATACCGAAAACTTATAGAGCACGGCTGATTACGGAGGCCATTGAAATTCATAAAAATCCCGTAAACATTAATAGAGACGATGGAGCTAAGCTTAATAGTTACCCAGCAAGTCAGACAAGGCAAATCATAAGAGCCAAATCTGCACCAAACGAAGACAGAATTGAACAAGAGTTGAAAGGCTGCGCCTTCCTGCCTTATGTGCACAATGTGACAGACAAAATTGCCAGGCTATTGAGAAAGGAAAATATCAAGACTGTCTTCGGAACAACAACAAAGATACAGGACTTACTGAGGTCTGCAAAGACTAAGTTTCCTCTGGAAACAGATGGAGTGTATAAACTCAGCTGTTCCGGATGTGACAAGGTCTATGTAGGCCAGACAGAGCGGACTATCTCCAAAAGGATTTCAGAACACTTCAGAGCTTGTAAACTCGGCCACCCTGACAAATCGGCAATTGCCGAGCATTTGATTGACACCGGGCATTACTTTGGATTTGTTCCAGAAATCCTGGGAAGACCGAAAACTTATAGAACACGGCTGATTACGGAGGCCATTGAAATTCATAAAAATCCCGTAAACATTAATAGAGACGATGGAGCTAAGCTTAATAGTTCTTGGTATCCGGTAATTGACGGATACACCAGGGCTAAACGAAGAAAACCACTTTAAATAAAAATGATACGTTAATGTTTAGCTCAGAGGGTTGGAGCTGGCAACACGGTATCACAACCTCATACATAAGCTCACATTTTTAACACAACCTCAAATAACACATCTGCCCTGATGATGGACACTGCAATGCTGTCCGAAACGTTGTTTTGATACTGATTTTAGTACAGTTTAAAATTTTACACATTATTTAACATCTGTCGTCTGTCATTGTTTTACGAAACTGCATATCTATAATATATGGAAATGTTGGATGTTAATTTCGTTTTATATTAAAAATACGATAAAATGTTTATTATAAGTAATTAGTTTATTATCATGTAGAAATAAATTTTTCTCATTATTAATTTTCACATCGGTAATATTTTGTACAAAAGTTTTATTTTTTATTATGTTTTTTGACTATCAAACAAGGCACGTGCCCGTATTATGGTAGTCGGAATTGATACATTTATCAATAGTGGATGTAGATTGGAGTATAAATATATGTTTTATTTTTATTTTTATACTAACTCCACACAGGTCATCTTTGGGGATGCTGTGTGGAGAGTCTTTTTGTGGAGAGGAAGGAGTGAACATGGGTCTTGAAGAGTCCCATGTTGTAGGAGGGAGGAAACACAGAGGCCGGCAGCTCGTTCCACAGCCGAGCTGTTGAACTTAAGAACGAATCGTAGAAGCGACCCGTTCTCATGTGACAAATGTCAACCGTGTACAAATGTTGGGCGCGCGTTTGGCGTGTATCCCAACTACGCACCGGTGCCGAAGGGATCATTGACGCTAGTTCCTCAGAGCATCTTCCATTGTAATACCGATAGAACAAGGACAGCATACCTACCTGACGCCTGTGCTCTAAAGATTGCAGTCCGTTTGTTAAGATTAGGGAATCTATCAAACGGACCGCCCGTTTCTGCACAGAGTCAAGGGTTTTTTCAGGTATTTTGGGGCTCCGGACCAGAGATGGCTGCCAAATTCGACAGTAGGGCGCACTACCATGTAGTAGTAGGTATGGAATATAAATATATATATATATATATATATACATAACTAATACTAGTAGGTATGAAATATAACGTGAAACCCTTGTTTTATATTTTAAATGCTGATAAAAAAAAAATCAACCAAACCGTAAAAAACAAAGTTTTTTTTAAAAATATTATACATCTAGCCTCAATTTTCAACCTAGTTGCGCCATTCAGTCAGATAGTGGTCAATTCTGATTGGGTAGGACCGTCATATATTTCGTATATAATTTCTGTAATGTCATCCTTAACTCATCATTTCTTAATTGTTGTAATGTCAACCAAGTTTCAGAGAAATGTTTATATATCTGCGTGTGTGTGAGTGATTTCCACCAAAAGTTGATAGAATGTATTGTCATCAACATTGAGTCTATCTGCAAAGTTTCAGCTCGAACGGATGTCGGGAAATGATGTTTTGATGATGACTTCTGAGATGAGCTTTCATTCATTCATTCACGATAGTAAGGTGAAATTCAAATAGATGTGATAAAAAGACTAACATGTGTTTATTACTTACTGTTAACGTGTATTATGAGTTACGTGTGTATTTTCAACGATTTTTTCATGGCAACTGATGGCAATTATCTATGTAATCGTAAGTATGAAAATGATGATCGTGTAAAGCCAATTTTTTCATAAGGGTCCAGATATATTTTCTAAATAGGGATCGGCATGTCTTCAAACAAGCTGAAGCTCAATCTATCTAAGACTGAGTTTCTCTGGGTAGCCACAAACAAACGTCAATATTTCATAGACAATTCACCTATTATTATTTCCGGCAGCGATATCATCCCAAAAACAACAGTCAAACTTCTCGGTATCAATTTAGATTCAGACTTTTCGTTTAAGAGTCAAATCAATAGGACTGTAAGCACCTTTTTTTTCACCTAAGACAACTCAAGTCTGTCCGAAGAAACTTTCCTACATAAGCAAAAAAACTACTTATCAACTCTTACGTAGTCTCACGTCTCGATTACTGCAACGGCATTTATGCCAGCCTTCCAAAATATCAAATTGACAAACTTCAATCAGTGTTTAATACAGCAGCACGGCTCATAACCGGGGTATCAAAATATTCACACATTTCAGAACACCTTCGTAACCTTCACTGGCTCAAGTGCCCTGAAAGAATCCAGTACAAACTGTGCTGGATGGTGTTTAAATCCATCAATGAAATGGCCCCACCCTACATCTCTGAACTATGCTTCCCGGAAAACACTGGTCTGAGGCAGTCAACGCTTAGATCAGCAACATCAGCAGCTGAAGGCAGACTGATAGAACCTATGCGCAAGCCAAATACTAAGTTTGGTGATCGCGCTTTCGGAGTATCTGGGCCGAAGGCTTGGAATAAACTCTCTCCGGAAAACTAAGATCCATAACAAGTCCAACAGAATTCAGGTCTAAACTAAAAACTTACCTTTTTAAGCTGTCGTACCCTTAAATTAAATATACCATTCCTAAGAGAAAGTCCAGATATATTCAATTTTTCAATTAAGTCCTAAATCCTGTATTAGGGAATTATTTAAATTTCGCCAATAAACAATTAGATAATGTTAATTAAGTGTTAATCTCAAGTTTAGTGACCTACCAGGTAAGTATTCTACTGTAAATTTTCTCCATAAATAGTTAAGTAATAACATAGATCACTGTAGAAATGTATTATAAGTTTGTACAGCGCCCTTGAGATGTTTTTGCACAAAAACGGCTCTATACAAGTTATCCAAGTGTTATAATTATTATTATTATTAAAAAAAGCATTGTGTAAAACGCTCATTAGTAGGTCAAGCTCTGCCAGGATTCTAGCAGCAAGCATTTCACCAATAATGAAAAAAAAACACAAATATAAATACAATGGGATTACAAATGAAATTTTTTTAATTTTTCTTCTCTAAAAGAGTCTAATTCGTCCGTTTCTCGGCTCAGCAGAGCACGTGCTAAGTATGTAGGTGGGTAGTATCTAAAAAGGTGAAGTCTCCTGTATATGGCAGCTCCCTAGTCTGTAGGCTCGCCGCACACGGGGTGAGTATGCCACTAGACATGATGCTTGACTAGTCAAGGGTCGGCGCGGTGAAAAACTATGTAGACTCATTCTACCACCACGCCATAAAGAGACGAGAATAGAATTTTTGAAAAAAATTACAATATAGGCATGGGAAAGCAATTGTTAAGAGTTGTTTGGGCTTGATGAAGTCTTCAAAAACAGACGAATGGTTTTTTTTTTACTGCACAAAACTGCATTTCACTTTATTTAATGTTACAAAGAGTTAAATTATTCCCGACCCGGACAAAACACTTTTACTTATGGTCTGTAGACCATAATGACTGCTTGTTACTATTTTATAGGTGAGAAGAAGAAGGAATCCAGTCGGCGAGGCCTTTTATAAACTAACCAAGTAAAACACATTGACAAGCTAATTGTAAACAAACACTGTCAAAGAAAGCCAATTGATAAAGCAAAACATCTGTTTTATCTGTTAGCCCTAGTTTTACCTCTGACCGCTAGGTGCTAGGCAGGAGCCTGTAAAGTAACTGGTGGTGAACTTTGCTAATGGTTCGTACATTTTTAATAGCAATAAATAATTCGTAGATCGTATCGCAACGAATTTCGATGCGAACAAATTACTCACAAAGATTTACGGGAGTGACCGACGTATGAATCTTGAACACTGTGGTGCAAGGCGAAGGATCAAGAGAGTCCAGATGGAGAGGTCAAAATGTCTTCCTCAACCTGTCCCTCCCGATTCAACCAGGTCTTGCCAAGACCATGAACCCAGGCACCCCCGCTAAGTCACAAAACGTAGCGGAACACTTGGGGTGACCTATGAGTGTTGGTTATCCAATAAAAAAATCCCGGGGCGACGGTACCCATACTCTAAGTATCGCCCTTGTGAAAGACCGTCATTTAGAATCGAAACGTTACTACTCGAAAGCCGTCTTCAGTGGCTAGATCTGAATAGTCCACATTCCCTTTGGCTTCAACGTACCCCGTTTGGGGATGACATAGTCCCACTGGCTCTGGGTAGTTAAGACTCTAATACTTTATTTACAAAAAAAAGAGTTTAATCCAATGATGAGAAACGCACCCAGAAGAGAAAATTCAATATTGAAATTTTATTTACTAAACTTGGATTTTTTTTTGTGTTTTGTAGGCCCTCCATTTTTGATGTTTTAGCATTTTAAATTTGGAATTCCGGTTACAAATAGAACCACTGGCAAAATCTGGCGGTCAGCGGGCGAACCAATAAAGGCGCCGGAAGCGGCTGATGTAATTTCACTTCCGCTTCCGCCCGCCGAATAATAAATTACTTCCAAATTCAAAATAACTTGAAGAGAGAAACAAAATGGTGGAATGCAGAATGGTTAAAAACCGGGATTAAATATAATTAAACCCGTAATCAGATGTCTCGTTGAAAAATTGTAATTAGGTATTGATACCTTGTTTAAAAATTGTTATTAGGTATTGATACCTTGTTTAAAAATTATAATCAGGTACTAACGCCTTGTTAAAAATCAAGATTTGTAATCAGGTATTGGAGCCTTGTTATAATTTTTTACTCAGGATTGATGCCCTGTTAAAAAAATGTAATGAGGTATTGATGCCTTGTTCAAAATTGTATTCAGGTATTGATGCCTAAAATCAGAAAATAATGTTAACGGTCCTCAACACTGTCAGATAAATTAAGCATTTTCATATCTTTTAAAATAATTAATTTAGTAAATTTTCTGAAATACCCATTATAAAACTTGTTTTGTTTTTTTTTAATTGCTTGTTCATGAATATTAATATAATAATAATGTTTTATATCACATACGCCTTAGGAATCTCATTTTTTTTGCTTTCACAATATATGTTTTATTTCACTTAATTAAATACAACTAGGTAGTCATTTGTCGGCGTTCGAATCGACAAAGAGTGATTTATTTACGTAATGAATTGATTTGATAGTACGTTTCGTGTGATTTATATCACAGTTTAATCAATGGTCTACCCAAATAAAAGTAATGTTGTTCATTTCTCCTTGGTTTTTAAGGTCACAGGTTGCGACTTGGAAAAATCGATTCTTTTGAAGGTCAGCTAATGGGTTTGAGTGATAAAGGTAGAATTGGAAACATACGCTTATTCAGATCTAGTTGATAAACAAAGCAAATACAGGGATATCATTTTTGATATTGATTTGTGGTCTTTCACCTATGTTATGTTGATGGTAGTTGAATGATAATTATTATAATATTATTGTGAATACGCTCATATTTGTTATGTATATTATATTAGGTAAATATAAAGCATAGGTATCCCTCTTTAAAATAACTTGAAAAATATGCAAAATGGTGGAATGTAGAATGGTTTAAAAAAAACAGGATTAAATAGAATAAAAACTGTAATCAGATATGGAAGTCTTATTTGAAAGCTATAATCAGATATTGAAGCCTTGTTCAAAAATTGTAATCAGGTATTGACGCCTAGTTCAAAAATTGTAATCAGGTATTGACGCCTAGTTCAAAAATTGTAATCAGGTATTAATTGATGTCTTTTTCGAAAATTAAATAATAGGTATTGAAGCCTTGTTCAAAAATTGTAATCATTTATTAATTGATGCCGTGTTCAAAAATTGTAATCATTTATTAATTGATGCCGTGTTCAAAAATTGTAATCAGGTATTGATGCCTTGTCTATATTAGGTATCAATATATCTATATTGACCGAATATATTAGGTATATACCGCTAAAACATGGGTACACGCCCAGTATAGTAGTCAAAAATTCAAAAATTAAAAAATAAAAAATTACCATGAATGAAGAAAAATTATTAAATAGGTATATACATTAATTCGAAAAAAATCCAGTTCTATAATACTTCTCTCATCCCTTTTTCCTTCCCAGAACTTCCCCTTCTTAAAAATACCTTCCACTTAGCATTCCCAAAGATGACATAGGCCCCGAGGGAACTTATTTTCCTCAGGGCCTCCTGTGTGAGGTTAGTGTAAATTTTATTTATTTATTTATATGCTTAATGCCTTATACATATGACACTTACGGCCGTTGTTCTCAATCCTACTGATCAACTGTTGAGCCGAAATTTTGGCTCGCTGACGACTGACGATTGAGCGATCAACCAATTCAAAGAAGCCAAACTACTGGATTAAGCTTGCCTCAGTAAATTTCTAGTTGTAAAAAGTATCCACAGAGTGAAAAATATTCGCGACGTCAAGACACAGTGGCATTGAAGTGCTAACACTTTATTTTTAACATATTACATACGTTCATTTAACAAAAATGTTACATATCGGTTTATGTATTACAGTGTTTAAAAAAAACTTATATGCATTAATAATAAATACAACAATTAATTCGTACAAATTAATTTAACATTGAAAGTTTTTACTTTGATGTCATTTTATTGTCTATGGAAGTGGGCGGGGCCACTTAAGATAATCAACGATAAATATGTTTGGAAACAGGCGAATCGAACGTTACTGAAGAAATCACTTGGCTTAACGGAACCTGAGATTGATCGTTCGAAATGTTGGGAACAGCGGTCGTTATACATAGTATAAGACATGAATTAACATGAAATTAGAATTGCGTAAGTAACAAAGAGCCCTTATGATCGTGTAAAACAGGAAAGTATGGTAAACAGAAGTTAAGAACTTGAGCAAATAATAAAGCAAGCTGTTGAGGATCGCTAAGGGCGTGCGGATATTGTCCTGATTACCGTATGCATGTACTACTCACCAAGCTCGGAGCCGCAGACCCTGGGTATGATCTCCAGGATGGCGGAGCACGAGGCATCCTCGAAGCAGAGTTGCCGCGCGAGCAGGCAGTTGAGGATTGCTATGGACGTGCGGACGTTGAGTCCTGAAAAAAATACGAAATAAAACATTTATTAGTATGATCATGAGTAATGAGTAACTTATTTAAAATTAACGGCACAAGTTAATTTTCGTACATGATAGTTATTGACAGTCATAGTAATAAGAAGAATATACATATGTACGAATTAAAATGTTTACTTGGTACAGCTTTATACTTCAATACAGGCATTTTAAAAACATCAGCTAACATATCATAAGAGTTACCAATGGTGTAATGCTATTTATAACAAAATTTTAGCCTGAAACCGTAGAATGGTTGTTACAATAATCTAAAAAAGAAAATGATTAATGAGTATTTATAAATAAATAAACGCCGATTTCCCTTTGATAGGCCGTGTGCTGACCAATAGTATGGTCAGATTTTGAACTGTACAGTTTGAAATCACACACGTCAACTATAATGGAGTGCCGTGAGCCGTACAATCGCATCAAAAAACGTTCGTCGTGTCAAAACCAATGTGTGTACTATCGCCGGTTATTTATCGGAATAATCCCTTAAACGTATTTTATCGCAATTATCGCAATCCAATTCTACATTACGAGTGCTACCATACAAAGATCACCGTTACAGTGCTGACAAACGATTCTCGAGATGCAGTTTTCGTTCGCCACCCGGTAAGCTGACTGTGAATTAACCTTACAAATTGTGTTATCGCATTCGCCTGTCATAAGCCATAAGTGTTATCCATGCTTTATCTGTGTGGTATAGCCCTTTAAAATACGGCTATCCCAACCCTTGTTCGTTCCTCGAACACAATAATCTATACAAGAAAATGAGTAATGAGTATTGATAAATAAATAATCTTTGATTATTATAATTTATCTAGTACCTACACAAAGTTATACACAATCTATGTGACTTCATATACAGGGAAATGTTTATATAATAATTGAAATTATCTAACAGTAAAATAAAAATTTAAATTTAAAACATTTATGAAAAAAAACATATATAAAAAGACAAAAAAATTTTTTTGAGTGTGAATCTATTTCAGAACAACCGTTTCTTCCTGGGATCAAAATATATATATGAACTCTTAATTAATTTGAATATCTTTTGAATGTTATTTTATAATTGAAGTAGATAAAAGTAATAAATCTAAACGAAACATGAAACAGAACAAGACACAGAAAATAAAAAAGAGGTAACAGTTGCGATTGGGTATCGAATACACAATCGTACAACGCTCTAACCACTAGTCACTTGATTTATAAACTTTATATTCTTCTTCATTCTACGTTATCTCTAAATAGTACAAAAATAAAGTCCCCTAAAGTCTCCAAAATAACGTCCTGTTTGTGCGCTTAGTTCTTCCAAACTACGCAACGGATTTTAATGGGGTTTTAATTATCATTTAGATATTTTCTTCCGGACGGTTTATATATATTATACATGCATGTTATATTTATAAAAAGTAGAGGAAAGTCGAGTAACGCCGGGTACACTATTTTATAAAAAAATATTTGTTTCTTTGTTTGTTCCGTACGCGTTCTTATACCATTTATCTGATTTCGCTGGGGTTTAAAAATGTTGGGATTTATAACTAGGCTAACCAGAAATTTTAACATTATAGAGTGAATTAAATTGTTATATTTTGCCTATGTAAGAAGTCAACTTAAGTACAATTCTCCTGTCTGGAACCCACATTATAATATACATGTACAAGCTGTTGAAAGAATACAAAACAAATTCTAACGTTTTATAAATTTTAAAAAGGGTATTCCAGCAATTATGTTGAACTACAACACTCAAAATTAAATTATATGAATATGCTCAAATTGTCAGACAGAAGAATTATCACTGACTTGGTATTTCTATATAAAATTCTAAATGATTTAGTTGATAGTCCGGTATTGTTAGAATTGATAAGCTTCCGGTTTCCACAACGTTTCAGTGCAGAAATTCTGTGATTAACTACCATTATGTTTTCCTCTTTGCCCACAATACTAATGGAGGGAAACAATTATACGAAGTCAGTGGACATCTTCAATTTATCTTTAAACAAATATAAAATATTGTTAATGAAGCAATTCTGTTATGTACAATACATAATGTATATTTTTTAATAGGTATGCATATATAAAAGCCCCGAAAAAGGGCGTTAATTAAAAAATAGATAAATAAGTGCCAGGAGTGTATAGAGAGTGTCAAATTAAAGTCGACATAGTGTAGTTTTTAAAAGTAATGTGGATTTAATGATACTACATGAAGTGAATGATAGAAAAACTCGGGATGCCCGAGGAAGACATGAATTAAATAAAAAAAATGTTGTAAAATAACACACAAGTAATGAGTGAAGAAAGAGGTTTGTATTACTTGGAAGTGAATGGTTCAAGAGGTCGAGGATCCAAGGAAGACATGGCACGATCAAGTGAAACAAATACTTATTACAGTACAATAATATTATTTCCATTTTAAACATGCACCCATTTGTCTAGAATTCATAGCATCAAAACATTACCCCAGACCATTAGTTTAATTTGGGAGGTGGGCATGGGTACTGCAGCCCCGGGAACCATTTATAGGATAACCAACCAACACCCCTGCCATAGGGCAAATCATGTAGTTCTCTACGTTTGGGGACTTAGCAGGGGTGTCCGGGAATATGGGGTGAAGTTTGTCTAGGTCTTCGCAGTGTATGGGTTTGCTCACCTACTGAGAAATGGGCTGAATCGGGAGAAACTGGTTGAGGGAGACTTCTAGATGTCTCCAGCGGGACTCCCTCGACCCATCGCCTTACAACAAAGTGAGGGGTAGATTCATGCGTCCGTCACTCTTGGACACATTGAAACCCAGATTCCTACCCACCCCTAATAGATTCATACCCATCACTAATAGATTCCTACCCACCCCTAATAGATTCCTACCCACCCCTAATAGATTCCTACCCACCCCTAATAGAATCCTACCCACTCCTAATAGATTCCTACTCACACCTTATAGATTCCTACCCACCCCTAATAGATTCCTACCCAACCATAAAAGATTCCTACCCACCCCTAATAGATTCCTACCACCCTAAAAGATTCATACCCACCCCTAATAGATTCCTACCCACCACTAATAGATTCCTACCCACTCCTAATAGATTCCTGCCAAACACTAATAGATTCCTACCCACCCCTTATAGATTCCTACCCACCCCTTATAGATTCCTACCCACCCCTAATAGATTCCTGCCCACCACTAATAGATTCCTACCCACCCCTAATAGATTCCTGCCCACCACTAATAGATTCCTACCCACCCCTTATAGATTCCTACCCACCCCTTATAGATTCCTGCCCACCACTAATAGATTCCTACCCACCCCTAATAGATTCCTGCCCACTACTAATAGATTCCTACCCACCCCTAATAGATTCCTGCCCACCACTAATAGATTCCTACCCACCCCTAATCGATTCCTGCCCACCACTTATAGATTCCTACCCACCCCTTATAGATTCCTACCCACCCCTTATAGATTCCTGCCCACCACTAATAGATTCCTACCCACCCCTAATAGATTCCTACCCACCCCTAATAGATTTTTCCTTCCCAGAACTTCATTTCCATAAAAAAGACCCTCCTCATCTCCAAAGCTGATGGGCCTCCTGTGTGGAGTTAATGTAAGAAAAATATATATATAGTAAGTCCCCGAGGAACACCGGGTACACTTCAGGTGTGTTCTATAAATAATAATATTGCATTTCGTTAGCGTTTGAATTGCAGTGAATTTTCTGTCATTGGAGTTAAACTGTCAATAAGGGTAAGTGTACCAAGAATTGGCTATAAATAACGGTCAGGGGGGTTGGTTGATATGGGTCACCTCGGGCTGTAGGGTATATTTAGGGAGGGGAGGGAGGTGGGCTGTGCTAACTGTAATCATAGTTTTCATCAGATTTGAATGCTGGGGAAGTGAAATGCTCCGGGCGAAATATCATCGATTTTGTTATTATAGGACCACGGTTTTATAATGAGTGCGGGAGATGAAAATAGATTGCCTATAACTTTACTTTTATAGGTTAATATTAAACCTTCCAGTCTCAGAAGGACATTACTTTTCCATTAGAGGCCCTGAAGGACAGATCTGACCGGGGCGTCCATACATTTTTAACCACAAACATCATATTCCATAAGAAGCCCTCTAGGACAGATTTGACCGAGACGTCCATAGTATTAATAATAACATGGAATTTATATAGAGCAGTTTAGTGACATTTCACTTCAAATGCGATTTACTATAACATACTTAAAAACGGTAATTTAGTATTAGTGGTCATGTTATTAAAATTATTCCTACAGTGTGCCTTACCCAACACAGATCTAATAATATAACACTAAATATACTGTTTTCCCAACTGATGACAAAACGTAGAATAACAATAACAGCAGGACAGGAGTAACAAAAATATTAACATAAAAACATAATATAAAACAGGAGGCAGTTTGTGCTCAAATGAGAATCTTCTGAACAGACATTTTAAAAGGTACAAGGAGGCAACTGAAATTATTACTAAACAGAAACATCATAGTCTATGAAGGACAGATCTGACCGGGGAGTCTATAAATTATTACTAACCACAAACATCATATTCTATTGGAGTTTCTGAAGGACATATCTGACCGGGGCGTCTATTAACCACAAACATCATATTCTATTGGAGTTTCTGAAGGACATATCTGACCGGGGCGTCTATTAACCACAAACATCATATTCTATTGGAGTTTCTGAAGGACATATCTGACCGAGGCGTCTATTAACCACAAACATCATATTCTATTGGAGTTTCTGAAGGACATATCTGACCGGGGCATCTATTAACCACAAACATCATATTCTATTGGAGTTTCTGAAAGACATATCTGACCGAGGCGTTTATTAACCACAAACATCATATTATATTGGAGTTTCTGAAGGACATATCTGACCGGGCGTCTATTAACCACAAACATCATATTCTATTGGAGTTTCTGAAGGACATATCTGACCGAGGCGTCTATTAACCACAAACATCATATTCTATTGGAGTTTCTGAAGGACATATCTGACCGGGGCATCTATTAACCACAAACATCATATTCTATTGGAGTTTCTGAAAGACATATCTGACCGGGCGTCTATTAACCACAAAAATCATATTCTATTGGAGTTTCTGAAGGACATATCTGACCGGGGCGTCTATTAACCACAAACATCATATTCTATTGGAGTTTCTGAAGGACATATCTGACCGGGGCGTCTATTAACCACAAACATCATATTCTATTGGAGTTTCTGAAGGACATATCTGACCGGGGCGTCTATTAACCACAAACATCATATTCTATTGGAGTTTCTGAAGGACATATCTGACCGGGGCATCTATTAACCACAAACATCATATTCTATTGGAGTTTCTGAAGGACATATCTGACCGAGGCGTCTATTAACCACAAACATCATATTCTATTGGAGTTCCTGAAGGACATATCTGACCGGGCGTCTATTAACCACAAACATCATATTCTATTGGAGTCTCTGAAAGACAAATCTGATCGGGACAATAAAAAAGTATTTTTAACATTTTTTTAAATAATGCTTTGATATATGCGATTTGTTCCAAGTTTCTCTCAAATACAATCTCTTCTCTCAAATTCTCTCAAATACAATCAAATACAAAAATGTAATCAAATGATTACATGGATTAAATCCAAAAAAAAGTAAAATGATATGATTACAAATTAACGTGATTTATTCATTGACAATTAAAAGTTGAAAATAACGTATATTTTTTATTGTACGAACGGCATTAAAAGTGAAGTGACAGTTTTCTTATTAAAAAGTATGTGTTTACAAAATATATGAAATGAATGTGTTTTCGAGTCAAAATGTCCCGGTAAGTTTTTTTTGTTGAGAAAATTGATGTTTTTTAGAAACGTCAATGTTTATTTCATATACAAACATTTCAAATATAATTTTATCTTGTTTCTAAAATGGTATTTCTTTTTACGACAACTTCAAAAATAAGAAATATTTAACACATTTTAGATACCTCTAGAGCAGGGGTGCTCAAACGGTCGATCGCGAGTGCTTTTTGAGTCGATCTCGAGAAAAATTTCCCATTTTTCATGTCTTCTTTTTTTATTATTTATTTGTAGTTTGTAGAATTTAAAATATTGCAATCGACTAACTGACGAACATATGTCATCGTGCTTGCGATTAGCACTCGGTAATTACGTACCATCGTATGAAAAGTATGCTGAGGACATGCAGTGCCACGCTTCAACATCCAAAGTCCAATTATTTAGTTAATTTTAGAAACTAGAACTCGTTTGTCTTTTGTAAGAACCAATAAACTTGCGATTTTGAATAAATATAAGTTTTTTCATGGACTTTTTAGTGCAGACCTCCACCTACCTTGACTAAAAAAAATGCATATTGCGAACTAATTTCTGTCGTTCCTCCAAATTCTATGTGGATTCGTTGCAACGTCCCTATATATACATATATACACTTATACCTGCGCCATGATACACCCTACCTTCATTGACGACAATTCTGCATCACACATACTTGCAGCCTCTTAGAGTCGATCGATCGGAATCTAATAATATTGAGGTAGATCGCCAGCAGTTCAAGTTTGAGCACCCCTGCTCTAGAGCATTCTGAAATGTCATGAAATTTCACCGTTTCGTTGCATAACCTGTACTTGTTTCGTATATCTCGTATTATGGCTAAATACCCCATTGTAAATAAAAACCTCACTAATTAATTATCTCATTTTTAATTCCAAAAAGTAAATACGGACCGCCAATGCATTATAGGTTAGTACAGAGTTTTCCAATAAGAGGTGTTATTTTGATATTCAATCGTAAAAGATCAATAGTTTTGTTGCTTGTGTGGCACGTAGCGCCGTTTTGTTGAAAATAAACGTTGTCCAGATCAATACCATCCAATTCCGGCCATGAAAAATCATTAATCATCTCTCGATAGCGCAATCCATTCACCGTAACTGTTGATCCAGCCTCATTTTCAAAAAAGTAAGGTACAATGACTCCGCCGGACCATAAACCGCACCAAACAGTCACACGTTGAGAAACAAAAGGCTTTTCAACAATAACTCTTGGGTTTTCCGAGCCCCAGATGCGACAATTTTGCTTTTTGACGAAGCCACCGAGGTGGAAATGGGCCTCATCACTCAAGATGATTTGCATTTGATTCGCTCAAGTGAATTTTAATAAGTTGAAGCGTGTACCGTTCCATTTTTATTAATGGCGTAGTTTCTACTTGTCAAATGTTAAAAAATGACAGCTTCAAAAGTCACATCTACCGAAATAGCGGGCTATTCAAAATAACACCTCTTATTGGAAAATCCTGTATTTCAATTCATCTTTCCCATTTTATTAATATTTTTACGTAAGTATATGACGTCTGATGATTCGAAATGTCAAATTACTCTAGTGTTGCTGGTAGATATCAATAAATTTACAATTTTAAAAATAATTCTTAGGCTACCTATAATTACAGACTCGAACCTAATCTTCAATGTTATGAATGTTTTTGATGTTCGGCAGCTACATGCAAAAACTATCCTTACCCATCCCACAAATATACATAATTACTACGAAAAAAGCTCAAATATACGATGTACTCGAAGCAACAATAAAAACTTATTACAAATACCGATAACGCATACTTATTTTGGTCAACGATACTATAAATACTTTGTGACAAGACTCTACAACTTTATTCCAGACAATATAAAAGAATGTTTATAAATTTTAAATTAAATATCCCTGTCGAAGACTTAAAATACAATTTCTTATTAAATACTCTAAAAATACATACATTAGAAGATAGACGTAAAATAAACTATTTAACGTTCTTATTCAAAATACTTAACTCTAAATTCGACTGTTGTGAACTCCTGCAACTTATAAACATACATACACCCACAGTAACAACACGACAAAATACAATATTCTACAGCAGCACACATAAGCGTAACTACATTGCCCACTCTCCGATACAACGACTTCACACCATGGGAAATCATTACTTGGGTGATGTTGACATATTCAATACCAACTTGGCAAGTTTTGTGGATCATTTAAAACATTTATTTCAACAATACTCCTAAACACATCATGTAAACCTACAAATAGCTGTAATTTTCTGTTTTTGTTTCTTGTGTTTGTATGACTTGTTGCACAGCTTTTATCAAATGTAATTTTATTCTTATTTTTTATGTTTCAAAGTATCTGTCAAATAAAAATTATACTACCAGCCATGTAAAAGCCCTATGGGCGTTAAATAAATACATAAAAAAATGTGATTCAGAAAAAAATGTTAAAGACAATTTAAAAACTTGGATCAAAAATAAGAATAAGGCCTCTACCGGTGCATTCACCCAAATTCGCAGTTATTGAAATAACTACAGTATTGAGCGAATACATCTTAATACAAGTGTAGGTATGTTCAAAGGTATTAGGAAGTTACTTGAAAAATTCTGCCTCAATACAGGCTAGCCTAGTGAGGCGGTATTTGAGAAACCTCAACTAATGTACCTACTTTTAATTTCTTTTTTACCTTCATCATATTATTGTTGTATTTTTCTGTTAATTTTATAACGTTAAAAAAAAGTTATAGTTATAAATCAATGTACAATTTACATCATAATATGTATTTTTAGTTGTAACGTGCAAACTTTCTTAAATAAAGCTATATATTATTATTATAACATCGGATCGATAAGCGGAACTACTAAAGTATTTGTTGTGATTTAGCTAGCATGGTCAAAATATTGGTACGTCAACTGATATCGTGTTGCAAAATTGATATACGCTGACCACACTGGCAGCTAGCAAATTAATTAACGGCAGACGGTTACATAAAAGTGGAAAAATACTAATAAATTGACAGTGTCAAATTAAAATAATAACTTTACTATTCATTAAAAGTCCGCATGTACTTTTTAACAATAAAAAAAGGAGTTATTTAGTTAGTGAGATCTTTAGTTGTGAGTTGTGACTAACAACTTTCGTTCCTCCAAGTTGGAGCAGAATCAATTGATCTTGTTTCGATCGTCCATTAACCGTGCATACTATTTCTTTTAGCTTAACAGGAAGCTGCAAGCCAAAAATGTGTATATTCTTGGTATACCTTATATTGTAGGTAATAGGCATTAAAATCGGTTGACACATTGTGTCTAGAAACGTTTGATTTCAAGCACAAAACTGGTTTTTATTTATATTGTAAATAATTTTATAAGAAATCAAAAAAGTTAATCAAGGGAAACTGTCACAGATAATTTTAGCTATAATTCTGTATTTTTTAAAGTTGTTTCCTTTACGCGTTCATACATTTCTATTGAAAATATTTTTTTTTTGTACTTTACATTTATATTTTTTATTAAGTAATTTATATTTTTATTTGTACTCTATTGAAGCGAAACGATAGGAAAACCTTCAATTTATTTAAATCATATTTTTTGGTATTCATAATGTACACCAATTCGTTATAAAGATTAATCAAAGCAGTGATTTAGCATTAAACTTCGGATTAAGGGCTTAGTTAGTTCCCCTCAATTCATTATTTAGCCAGTTATTTTGCATAATCATAATACATTATCCAAAAAGTCGTGCATATTGATAGCGTATCCGACACCTTTGAGGCATCGCTAAAAGTGTAACAGGTTTTATTAGATAATAATAAAAATAACGCCTGCGTCATACAAAACCCCACATGTACAATCACAGCCAGCAGATGTAACATGTATGGTAAAAAAACAACATCGGGATTGCTACGATTATGAAATAAAACAAAAAAGAATTTCAATATTACATTTATTTCAATATCGCATAGAGCAACAGATCTCTACTTACAACAAAATTAGATTAAACTCAGGGGTGAGCGAATTGTCGCTATTAACGTATTAACGAAGTATTTGAATGCACGGATGGAATTTATATTGGAAGCAAAAGTTTGAGTGTGACATTGTGTAAGGACATTAAATGTTTAACCTGTTAAACGAGAGTAGGGCGCCAAACAACACTAAGGAAAGGGTTGTAAAATTTTGAAGAGGTACAACCCGATGACCAGCGAATTAATTTATCTAGCTGATTGCGTCACCCGGAAGTCTATCAACTGGAGCGCTCGCTCGTATCTTCTCTGAAGTCGCGTCGACCCCGGCTGGCTGCCCGATTGGTACTCACGGTCCACGCTTCTCGAAATTATGACCCGAGCTCCCTTCTAGAACGGCCCATAGAGCACACGTCACATAGATAACTCAGAGGTCTTGTCAGATGTTTGATAATTAGTGGCAGGGCAAAAGTGAACTGCTACAAAAGCATCGGCTTTTGTCTACCGCCTGTCGGAATCATGTTTTAACCGTGCTCGCGGACATCGCAAACTGACCATAGATGATGGGTTTTGTTTATCGTATTGTCATAGGGCTTAATGAATCGGCATAAAATCATCGATAGTAACGCCTAGCGATCCGATATTTTAAAGTTACCGATTTCACTGTGCTAGACCCCCTGACTTATTTAACATAAAACATCTGTCAAGATGAATAATATAGTAACCCTTTTTATTATAACAATTTCCGAAGTTTATTCATTTATTGATTTTCGGGAAATCGACAGATAAAATTTATATCAGTTTTTTACATAAGTATTATATAGCCAAAATAAAATCAATTATGGATTTCCTCCTTGTGACTTTACCTATACTGAGACAGCATAATAAGGAATAAGTAAATTAAATTAGTAAGAAAGGAATATGAATTCAAAACTTTATGCAAAACAAAAGATTATATAAAACGAAAAATTTACACAACAAAACATTTATCAATACATTTAAAGCCATGAAGAAAGGTTGTAAATATTAATCAAATTATAAACAAAAGAGACATAACATTATTCACAAACCATCAGAGAAATATTCTTTAATGGACCTCTTGAATTTGGTAAGTTCGCAACTGAAAATATCAACCTTGGATAATACGCTATTGGAATTATTGCATGGTCTTTTCAGGCAAGAATTCGGCTTAGAGTTCGTTTTGCATTGTGTAATGGACCTGTTTGGGGTAAAATAACGTAAAGAATTTTTTTTTTTTCATAAATTAAAATACGTTCAGAGAATAGGGAGGAACGAACAGACTATGGACATCTTTGGGACATACTAGAAGCTTTATTATAGAAACCTACGTCGGTAATAGGTGTTAACCACGTAATAATTGAAAAGAGGCGTGATGGAGCTCAACGAATCAGATCATTCCCAAAATCAATTAAATAATTTTTCGCCAATCACGGAGACTAAGGGCGGTCTAAAGACACGAAACACTCTAGGTTGATTTACTGTTGAGCTAACCTTGGGATCCGGTCCCACGATGCGTGTAAGGGCACTTGGAGAACGACGATAAATTTGCATTCTAAGGTAGAAACGAAGCGATACCCAACCATCGATAACGAAACAGGGGGGGTGACGGTTTGGCGAAAGAAGATGGTTTTTTAGAATGTTTTGGTCCAGAAGACATATTACGAGGTGATCCTCATAGCGAGAATTGTTTACGATCGCTGAAGTTCTGAGTGCTATTTCAAGTGTTGACAATGGACACGAATTTTAACTTAAGATGGGATGTTTGGCCGAAATTGCCTAATTATATTAACACGGGGGAGATGCAAGTGGGGTAATTAAGAAAAGACATAAAAGTTAATGGGTCACGAAGTCTTTGATTAACGATCAAAATTTTACGACCTTTTTTGCGCGTAAACAAAGTTACGAGGATAATATATTGAAATTCCTGGATGAAGCGAGAAAAGAGTATATGGATTGGGCTAAAACTAGACGCAAAAAAACTGTAAAAACAGGGATGTACTGGGCGTAGATCACCGAAAAGAAAGGACCAGGAATCGAAAAGAAACCCGAAAGGTAGTTTAGCTCATGATGGAAGAGGTGTCACCGACTCGGGTAGTGGACAGCGATGGATTACGAAAAATTACCAGAAGATATGCGGCGGATATCACGAAAAGAGTCAAAACAGGTAGGCGAAATTACAAAAAACGTGTCGAATCAAATTTTGGAACGAATGCCTACGTATGTCATCACCGAGAGGAAGGTATATGTGTCCTGGGATCACCCACGGATCGTGTAGACACCAATCAAATGCTAGAAGGCAGCACACAAGGAAGGATACTGGATTGCGCAAGCGCTGGACATAATAGGTGAAAAGCTTCCGTTAGTTGGGATAATTTATCGATTATATTATCGATATCAATAGCGAATTTCTCGGAAAGATTTCGAAAACAACGATATAGAAATGAGCTACACCTAGTCTATAGGCCGGAGATCAACCAATATTACGGACACAACACGCGTACGAGAAAAAATAATCAAATAATTTTGCGCAATAATCTACATCGCCGAAAATCATTTACGGGAGGGCGCCCGGAAGTCAGGTCACCGAGTACACGCCTGTACCCGTCTCGGCAGGGGGGTAGGTGTCTACCTCAACTCGGCAGGCGGGGGCCAAAAATCCTGAAACGGGGTTATGCAATTCTAAACTTAACGGGAAGTGAAACCTTGAATTCATAAAGGCGAAAGTCGCACAAATTTTAAGTCGATTTATTCGAAAAAACATTATTAAATAGCGTTGTTTGGAGGGAATCAGGGCTTTTTCGTTTTAACTTGGTAGGAGTCGGTCTTCGAGAACTTAACGTCGCGACAGTTTGGTGTGCTATCTTTAAACTAAACTGATAGAGTTTTAAATATAGTGAAGTTGTGGTTTTAATATTAATTGAGATAATTGAAGTGTTTTAAAATTTAATTAGATTCAACCAAAAAAAAAAGGGTAAACTCATAATTAGACGATACTAAATCCACGGGTTGGAGTCTCTTGGTTCAGACTAATATAGAACGATGAAACTCAACTGCAGTAATGTTTAATAATAACGCGTGTGCCATTAGAGGAGAAAAAAAATAGAGAACCATAATAATTATCAAATGACCTGACGAAAACGGCTAAGACAAAGTTCTAAAAATTTTGTGAAATTGAAGAGACAGCGTACATTGATCAAAAAGAAATAATAATAAAAATCGTGTAGAAACGCGGCGAATGAGTTTACTCGGAGAGTAGAATTTAATAAGAGCTAAATACATCATTCGTAAATCACATGTGGACCTTCTGGTCAAAATTAATAATAATTCATTTCCAATATATAAAACGTAGAGTAAATTGCTCATTTGAATTGGGGGTATAGACAGTGTTTTCCTTGCGAACACGGGAAGGATTTTAACGGTCTACACGATATAAGAATTGAGTGAAAAAAATCGAAGTGAACGTGGCAGATAATATATGAAAGGTTCTAGGGAGGGGAAGGGGGTTCTGGGTAGATCTCGGCAAATACTTACTTAGATACTCTAAAATAGTCGATAGGGAGAGATATCTAGACTAGGTACAGTGGAGGCCAACAAATACCTATGCATGTCAACTATCAACTTACGGTTAGGGAGGAAGAGATATTCTATTGAAAGAAATGATCTGCTTAAACATTCCGAAATCTAGTATTCGGTAATTTATGTGCTATCTACGGGGCGGCGTATGAAAGTAGAAATTTTAGCTAGAAAATTAGATCCAATATGGTTATAGTTCCTACTGGCGAGTAGACGGGTGACATAGATAATCGATTTCGAATTTAATACGAACCCTTAACGGCTTAGGGGCTTCTACATCCTACCTACAGCCCCTGGACGTGGATTAATGTACATGTCGTCGATATCCCGACTGGACTGGTAATATAACGATTTTGGGTGAGTGATCCTGCATGAATATATATTTCCAGAACGTTAAAATTGCGACGAAGATGGGGCTGCAACTGATAAAATAGTATCACATTTAGAACTGTTTGCTTGCTTCTAACAGCTGTGTTTAGCACGAGGCCAATGACCTACTTATTTGTAAGCAGTTAGTGGCGACACACGACCCAAAAGGAAGGAAAGGGACCCCATAAATCACTCGACGTCCGTGCCTGACGACAAAAGTCGTACATTCTACCGAGTTGGCAGCCGCGCAGAGGCACCTCAAATCAACATGGAAGCGACTAGCTGCAACCAACTCATGCTCAAAACAAATAAAAAAATCAAATTAATAATATTTGTATAACCTTATATGTTCACTAACAAATTCCCGAATACCTTTGGCCTCGGCTTAGAACTCACCGTTGGAGTATGTTGTTCGTAAGCTGTCTTGAGAAAGCACACAACTTCCTCAGCTCAGAAGTTTTTCTACTTTCCTCATCACGCGATTTCGGGGCGTCAACGTTGTATGGAGAATCACGAAGAGTTCGGGAGGTCATCCCTTTTCGCGGAGCCGGGTCGGATGAGAGGACACGAGAAGGCAGTATGAAAATTAATGTCAAGTTGGAATGTTTGGGCCTTGGTTCGCTGCGAAGGCGTTTAATTGAACGGGCTCCAAGTCTTTCAAAATCGCGTGGAGGGGACGTCGGCGTGATGAACGAGGGTTCAAAATCGGAGGACGAACACATACTAAAGCGGGGTTTACCCGGAGGTTGATGCAACTCGACTGGAAAACCCTCGAGATCCTTTGCAGCAACCTTCGTGAGGTGGATAGTAGGCCTGGCGGCTAGTGGACGTTGAAAGCCTCACCAGAACAAACCTATTTGAAACATGCACGCGTTTAGCATCATGACAAGGGACGCAATGAAAAATTCCCCTTTTACAGTCAGTAAAGTAGTCCGTTGGAGGAAGCGGGGCGGGGTGATTTGGGATATTCCAACAGGTGCATTACCTCTCCCTCTGACGTGAGCGGTCCGGAGGTGTCAAGGCGACTATAAGAAGAAGTTAGACCAGACCTCGGGGAAAGCCAGACACGTATTGGTTCTTGGGGTTTTGCATTTGGAAGGATAGCGACCATTTCATTTGGGGCAGTGAGGTGCCGACCCAGTTTGCAAAGAAAAACCTTTTTTTCTCGTCATTTAATCCGTTCCCATCTCCTTTTCTCTCGTTTCCACTTCCATCCGCAACACCCAAAGTTTACTAACCACAGCTAAATCCATTTATCTAGTTTCAGTACATCGTTACAGAGGTCGACGAGAGAGTCCCAGTACTTATGCGGAAACAACACACTATTCAACGAAGGGTTTAATAGCCCGTACACAAGAGGGGGGGGGGTACGGTTCTATGTCACAATCTAGAATTTATAAACACGGGGACATTAGGTAAGGGCGGGGATACAAGGAAATTGTAAAGATATGATATAAGCTGTTAGGTCGATTAGTAATAGGGTCCAGTATTCGAAAGTTAGGTGAGACACGTACTCGTTCCTTGTAGAACTCGCTGAGGGTCGATGGACGTTTTCCCCACGCTTTGGCTAAAAAGAACCGGGAGTTACCACAGAAAGGAGACATTAAATACCTACCACCCCATAGCGGGGGGGCTTCGAATTAACAAATCACACAACGTGAAGTTAAGGGATTTATTGTAGATCAACCCCAAAGCGTAGGCCTTATTTTACTGTGTGCGATACCACAGGGGCGGGGAATATTCAGAGTTAGCTAGGCCCAGCACGATATCGTTTTGCAAAAGCGAAACTGAACGCTGGAGAGAAGGAGGTATAAAAACCTCATTCAAGCGAGTTAGGACAATTAGGAGGTCGAGTCAACACAATTGATCCACCTTGAACAGGACAGAAGAGCGTGTTATACCCATCAATAAAATTTAAACGAAACATGAAACAGAACAAGACACAGAAAAATAAACAAAGATAACGGTCTCAACTGGGAACGTCGCTATGTTTTTTTATGTAACTCATTTTTTGAGTTTCATTTGCACAGAGCAAGAGAATTGTGGCAGAAAACTACATGCGTAACTTTTTTTCCGAAGCCTTCCTCCCTAATGAACAACCCTGTCAGTATATGAATCAATCATCCAACACTATCCAATTAGAATACCGTAAAATGGGGCGAATATGAATTGGGGGGGCGAGTTTGATAATCGCTGATATCTGCACAATTCTCGCTACCATTCAGAAATAACTCGTTTCTTTTTAATGATTTTTTAAAACATTGATTGAATGACAATAGTCCCAACTGCTCCCAACTGTCTGGAACCAGTGAGACTGCGGCATCCCCAATTGGAGTATGTTGTGAGGCTGAAGGTACTGTGGTGGGGAGGAGATGGGGAAGAGAAAGGTGGTGAAGTATCTGGCTATTCAGATCTGGTCACCAAACACGGCCAAAGCTATTTCAAACAAAGTTTCAATTCTGAATAACGGTCTTACACCAGGGCGATACTGAGAGTATATTCCACCCTGGAACGTGCCACAAATATACTATATATATAATTTTAAATGAGTAAATTGTGAGACAATACAAATTAATCCAATAAAATTAAACTTGGGAATGGCGGGATTTGAACCCGCGACCTCCAGCTTGCTAGTCGAGAGCTTTACCGCTCGACCACGGAGGGCGTCATTTTTTTAATTTTACTGGACTGGGTTGTAGATGACAATGCATTCTACCAACTTTTGGTGGCATTCACGCAAACACATTCATTTTTCTGAAACTGTATGACATTATAAAAAAATTACGGCAGTTAATATACGGAATAAATCTCAGTACAATTCAATAAGGATTTGACTTAAGTGATTTAGTCAAAACTTGGGGAGGAAGGTTGAATCCTCAGTCAAACCATTTTTTGAAACACACTATTAATATTAAACATCTTTTATTAAATTATTACATGTGATGACTGTTAACACTGTCAGCGAAATTTAGTCATGATTTGGTATATTTTTTAAAACATTTAATATAGGCATATAATATACAAGTGCCATGTCTTTGGCTAGAAAGGTTTGAATTTTTTAGTTTCATAGTTTAAAATTGATTAAAGTCTCCCCGATTCTCAATTTGCGATTCCATCATTTTTTTCAAAAATGGCTCCCTTTAATGAACAACCATGTCTTTGTACAAACTGCCCGTCTCAAATTTCAATGCATTTTAAAATAAATGCCCAATCAATCCTATCCACTAATTCCATCCGAAACGAACGAGTGAGATAGTTATTAATTCATTTGGAGTGATCACAACGCAGTGTGTCCAGTAGGCTGTGGTCCTACCCTGAGGGCATGGCCGCTGTGTGCAGTGTGCAGTGTGTAGTGTGCACCGTATACCCAGGGGGACAGCTCGCTGTGGGTAGTTTAGCGGAATAATGGCCTGAATCAACGTTCGATACTGGAATTAACTATTCGATAAAGCAAACGTGAGAAGGAATTCGAAACCTGCTGCAATCAACTTAAATTGCTGATTAATTTATTTTTGAGAATTTATGCCGTTTTGCGCTTCCGGCTTCTTTTGTCCACGTTTCTGACAGCATTACAGTGTTCATCGTCAGGGCGGTTTGTTTAATTTTACATTATTTGAATGCCAGAAAGCATTATATATCGTCTTTGTCTCTGGCGAGCTGTGTGGATTTCATTTTTACGCAAATCTAAAATTTTATTCGGTGATTGATGAAATTTTGCATACTCAACCTTCAAAACTAGACCACCCCCATCCTCTTTTCCCACCACCAATTATTGGATCACCTAAATCACTGCGGTAGATGGTCACCACAAGTGGTATTCTATGTTTGGTGATTTAGCAGGGGTGGCTTGGTTCATGGGGTGAAGTTTGTCTAGGTCTTGGCAGTGAATACATTTGCCCGCCTGATGGAAACCTTTCGACCTCTCCAGCTGTACTCTATTGGCCCATTGCCATACACCTCAGTGGAAGGGATGGATTCTTACGTTCGTCACTCTTGGACACATTGAACCCTTGATTACTGCCAACCCCTTATACATTTCTCCTTCCCAGAACTTCCTTTCTTTCCTTTCCCTAAAAAGAGCCCCCACACAGCATCCCCAAAGACCTTTAGGGATTTTTTCCTCAGGGCCTTCTGTTTGGAGCTAATGGAAAAAATGGGGAGAAAAATGAAATACTTGTAAATTTGTAACCAGGAAAAAACAAAAAAAAATATGCAAACGCCGAAATATAAGCTCTTTTCTACAAATCACTAAAAATCTCATTTCCTTGTTGACTATCCCTGACCGACAAATATAAAGCCTTGCCAAACAGAGTGACAATAGAAGTCATTCCGACCTGAAACCGAGTATCGGCCCCAAATAATTCACAACGTAGATTTAAAGCCCCTGCATATTTTAAATGATAGCAATCAACGTGGAACGGGTTCCCAAAATAAATCCATCCATGTCGAATTCAATTGAAAGCTTTTTAAATTTATTTTTGACGTTGATTATCTGGGAACGTTGCTTGTCGGAAACAGAAACGAATTAAAAAAATGTTGCAATTGATTAGGCGATGTTAGGGTAGTTTTTTTGCGTCTCTTGTTTGATTCGCTGTGCTTGTTATAGGTCGCAAAATTGTAAATTAAAAACTAGAGTTAAGAACTTTCTTTCATTTAATGTGTTTAAAAAAACACATTTAATTTTTACGTTGATATTTTATCTCGAAGTTTTTTTAAAGTAACCCACACGGGAGGCCATAAGTAAAATAATGACCTTCTGGATCTAAGTCGTCTTTGGTGATAGTTATGTAGAGGCTCTTTTCAAGAGGAAGCTAAAAGTAAAATGTGTATATTCTTGGTATACCTTATATCGTAGGTAATAGGCATTAAAATCGCTTGATAAACGTCGTCGAATCTAGAAACGTTCGTTTTCAAGCAAAAAATAGGTTTGTAGCAGAAGAATCCAGATTAATTCATTAATAATAAGCAGCTCGACGCTACTTAGGTCCGTACTCGCAGTCGAAATCAAAACAGAGCAACCCACGAACTACAAGCACCTACTTGTCTATCGACGACAATAATATCGCAAGTCCGTCTTTCACATTACGAGAACTCGCCAAAAGGTTCGAGTCTACCGCCTAGGCATAATTGCCGCGCCGCCGAAACTTCGGGAAAGGGCCAGACCGAGCGAGTGGCCTCGATTTAGTTGCCATTTAACTACTTGCTGTTGCCACCGGCCGAACAGTATAAATAAGCCCGACGCAGCCAGTCAGTCCGTCAGTCATCATTCTGCCGCCAACGATTTAGTAATATCACGAGTGCGCTCCCCCGCGAAGGACAAGATACCCGGCTTCACCCGTACCATCATGAACTCTATCGGGACATCATCTTAGCGCTTTGTCCAGATCGCCGTCCTTTGCAAGCGCTACTCGGATTACAAGCGCCCTGGTTCCAGTGTCTCTGACCAGCGCTTCTTCCACGCCATCATGACCACCACGAGGACACGCAGCATCCTCACTGGTCTACGCCGCTTCCGCTCAACTGCCTACAAGGTCCGCCACACCTTTGGCCTTCCGTCAGCACTGGAGTATTGATTCCCCAGATCGCCAGTGCCTGACAGTCATCGAGTCCGGTCTCAGCGCGCCGTCGCTAACTACCGCCTGGACCACAACACCGCAGCAACCGGAGTATTCAACATCTGTCCTACGTCATCTCCTTGTCACGGCAACTGACTCAATAAACACAGTGACCTTCACGGCACGCCTTTTATTTCGTGCCTTCACCACCTGATCCCCAAAGGTTTTTACTTCTTTTGTAACAAATTTTAAAAGAAAGCATATAAGTTAATCAAGTGAAACTGTCACAGATAATCTTAGCTATAAAACTGTATTTTATAAAAGTTGTTTCCTTTACGCGTTAATACATTTCTGTAGAAAAAATATTTTTTGTAGTAGTTTGCATTTATATTTTTTATTGAGTAATTTATTTTTTTATTTGTATTCTACTCAAGCGAAGCGATAGGAAAACCTCCAATTTAAGTAAAGCATAATTTTTGATTTTCATAATGTACACCAATTCGTTATAAAGATTAATCAAAATAGTGATTTGGCATTAAGCTTCGCCTTAAGAACAGGGAGGAGAGGGAGTTCTGGGAGAGTAAAAGGTATAAGTGGTGGGTAGGAATCTTGGAGATCTAAGAGAGATCAGTTGGAGAGGTCAAAAGGTCTCCCCAAAGTAGCCTCTCCTGATCTGGCACGCCACGGAGCTAGTGGGCAGGCGCATTTTAAACAAACCTTACTCGAAGAACCCGGGCACTCCTGCTAAATCACCAAACGTCACCAAAAGTAGCATACCACTTGGGGTGACCTATGGGAGAGGTGTTGGTTACACAATAAATGGTTCCTGGGCCTGCCTCCCCAAATAACATTAATTTTTTACCAAATTAATGATGATTTTTATTTATTATTTTTAAAATCTAATAGTAATCTGAATAATACTGTTCCGTCACGCCGATTTGCTTTTGACATACCGTGTGCTGACCAATAGTATGGTCAGATTTTGAACTGTACAGTTTGAATTCACACACGCCAACTATAATCACGGAGTGCCGTGAGCCGTACAATCGCATCGAAACGTTCGTCTTGTCGAAACAAATGTGTGTACTATCGCCGGTTATTTATCGGAATAATCCCTTAAACGTATTTTATCGCAACTATCGCAATCCAATTCAACATAACGAGTGCTACCGTACAACGATCACCGTTCCAGTGCTGACAGATGATTCTCGAGATGGAGATTTCGTTCGCCACCCGGTAAGCTGACTGTGAATTAACCTTACTAGTTGTGTTATCGCATTCGCCTGTCATAAGCCATAGGCTTTATCCATGCTTTATCTGTGTGGAATAGCCCTTTAAAATAGGGCTATTCCAACCCTTGTTCGTTCCTCGAACAAGTACATTTGACTATTAATAATTTTTTTATGTTATCAGTAATTTAAGTTCAGTGTTTAAACAAAATAGCGTAAGGTGAGCCATTTTAAAACATTTCATCACCTTTCAAAAACAGTTTTTAGTTTTCAGATACGTTCAGACATTTCCCATTTATCTGGATTATATTGCGAAACGAAAAATACGCACTAATTCCCAGACTAACTGAGAACATCTTTAAGAAATAATCGATATGTTTGTATGCATTTCTAATGTACCAAATCGCAATCATAATTAATTTTTAACGATTCGAAAATGCAACGAAAACAAACAAATCTGCCATAATTTGAGTGAACCAAGTCTGAAAATTAACCGAATATACAAATTTCAATTCGATTGGGCAATTTCAACAATTCGATCGCTCGCAATTACAGTTCAATTATGATTTTTGATTGTGTGCCATTTGATTCGATCATACGCAATATGCTTTGCCTGTTTGTTTTAAGGCAGGAACTAATTGAATCCGGGCATTGTTGGTAATGCAACGAATCAATCAACTCCGCCAACATATGCTTCATTAACTTTATTTATGCATCAGAAATCTCTAATAATAATAACACTTAGTAATTCACAGTAAATCGATAAAACTGTACATCAATACGAAATTGACGAAATCCGTCATGTATTGATTTATTTATTTATTTATTCAAACGCCATAAAATGGCTTTTACAACACAGTGATCGAATTACAAGCGTACAGTGGAAAACAGGATAATAATAGCAATAAATTAAAGGATATTTAATGTAATTACTGAAAACGACAATAAATTTTATTATTAATATCATTATTATTTTTTTTTATTTAATAAAAGATTATACATTTATAAACATTATTTAAGAAATGTTTTGACTGCCCAACTAGAAGGATTCCCGTTTTAGGACAGTCAAATTAGGATGAGTATTAACATTTTGATAAGTTGTTTGATAAGTATTGTATTAAAATAATAGGTATATGTACTATTAACTGGTGCCTTAGCCTACTAACATACCTATTTTGTATAAATATGAATAAAAAAGAGAAGAAATAGAATAAACTAAAATATCCAATTAAACATAAGATTAACTCCTGCTTGGGTAGCATTCTAATTTAAAAGTACTAGGTAGGTACATATATACACATGGTGATAAAGATTAGAACATAAAGGTATCTTTTACATGGCTTATTTTTTGTTGGAGTTTTTGTTGTTGTTTTTGGTTTGTGTTTGATTTCATTTTTTGTGCAGTAAAAGTTCACTCTCCTTTCTACCTAATTGATAAAACCAATTAGTGGTCAATTTATGAAGAATAGCTGTGTTTTCCGTTTTTCCAAGCATCAGGCATGAAGTTGTATAGTTTTGGATCTAAGATTGAGAAGTGTCTTTGAGCGAGAGATGTTTTAGTTGTGAGTGGTACAATTGGATTTCTCCGTGAGTGGCAGGTGTCGTGAGAGTGGTTAATAGATGGGTAGAGGTGGCGCTGTTGATGGGTGTTTAAAATAATTGTCTAACATCCAGAAGTCGGAACTCTTCAAATAGTGCACCGCTATGATATCTAAATGGTTTTTTGAGGATTACCCTTAGTAGTGATTTTCGAGCTTTTGCTAATTTGTCCAAAACAGTTTTTGCACACCCACCCCAACCTAAGGATGCATATTAGACAAATGTTTACTGTAACATCTTTTTTGTCGTTCCATATAAAAAAACAATAAATACAAATCATTATTAATTTGGTAAATAATTACTTTTATTTGGGAAGGTGGACCCAGAAAGCATTTATTGTCTAACCAACACCTATGCCACAGGTCACCCCATGTGGTTCAATGCTTTTGGTGATGTTTGGTGATTTAGGGGTGTGTTTAAGATGCGCCTGCCCACCATGGCGTGCCAGATCAGGAGAGGCTGCTTTAAGAGACCTTTTGACCTCTCCATCTGGTCTCTTTTGACCAAACACGAGGGATAGACCATTCGTCCGTCACTCCAGGATACGCTGATCCCAAGATATAAAACACTATTGCAAGTGATGCAGTTATTATAAGTGCAGTAAGTCAGAATGATACTTATGGATAAGAAATAATAGTTTTTGATAAAATATGTTATTTTTATATATAGTAAAATATGAAATAGGAGTCAGGTCGGTTGTCTGCCGCCGCTTATAATAAAATTAAAAATGTTGGGTAAGCTGTCAATATCCACATTTTTTTGGATAATATCGTTCGTTATGCAACATAACTGACTGATTAATGAATGGAGGGGAACTAACGAAGCTCTTAGAATTGAAAGAAATCGTATTCACGATCCATATACGCGAATTGATTCCGTTCCAGTTTGGAGAAACAAAAGTTGTCGGCTATGAGAGTTATGACAGATGACCTCAAACGCTAAATATTAACTCCATTTTTAGTGGCAAAATTTACAGGGTTTTCCAATAAGAGGTGTTATTTTATTATTATTTTTTTTTTTTGGTAAACTAATGTTTAACACAAGATTTTTTATGCATAGCACAAAGGGTAACAATTTTTTTTATAAGCAATAATTATTAGCCTGAAACACTCACCCATATTGAAAAATCTCCTGATAAAAGATACATGACGCCAAAGGGACTTGAACCCGTGTCCTTTTGATTTGTCCCGTTGGCGTCATGTAACTTTTATCAGGAGATTTTTCAATGTGGATGAGTGTTTCAGGCTAATAATTATTGCTTATAAAAATAAAAATAGGTGGTATTTCGATATTCAATCGTAAAAAATCAATGGTTTCATTGCTTGTGTGGCACGTAGCGTCGTCTTGTTGAAAGTAAACGTTGTCCAGATCAATACCATCCAATTCCGGCCATGAAAAATCATTAATCATCTCTCGATAGCGCAATCCATTCACCGTAACTGTTGCTCCAGCCTCATTTTCAAAAAAGTAAGGTCCAATGACTCCGCCGGACCATAAACCGCACCAAACAGTCACACGTTGAGAAAAAAAGGCTTTTCAACAATAACTCTTGGATTTTCCGAGCCCCAGATGCGACAATTTTGCTTGTTGACGAAGCCACCGAGGTGGAAATGGGCCTCATCACTCAAGATGATTTGCATTCGATTCACTCAAGTGAATTTTAATAATTTCAATGCGTTGTTGAAGCGTGTATCGTTCCATTTTTATTAATGGCGTAGTTTCTACTTGTCAAATGTCAAACAATGACAGCTTCAAAAGTAACATCTAACGAAATAGCGTGCTATTCAAAATAACACCTCTTATTGGAAAACCCTGTACATGAGGATTACCGATGTATATTTAAGTCAATATTTGATTTCGGCATTTTAAATTAAATAGATTTTTACTTTTACGTAGCCGTTTGAAGTTTTGAAATGTCAATTTATAGACAGATGGGACAGTGTTGCCGTCGTACAACGATTTCCTGTTATATTTTGTGTCAATATCGGTTCGGGTATCGACGGCGAATCCGTGCTCGGGATATTGATTTAAATTCGTCAGATGTTCTCTGTGCGATATTGTTATCAAGTCAAGTTGACATGAATTTGTCCAAAGAAATGTCAACATCTTTTCCAATTATACATATTCCAATTACACATATTTCAATTACACATATTCCAATTACACATATTCCAAATACACATATTCCAATTACACATATTCCAAGTACACATATTCCAATTACACATATTCCAATTACACATATTCCAAAAACACATATTCCAATTACACATATTCCAATTACACATATTCCAATTACACAATTTCCAATTACACATATTCCAGTTACACATATTCAAATTACACATATTCTAATTACACACGTTCCTACTATTTTCGCTGTGTGCGAACTGCATCTAAATGTCTCTATAAACCATAAACAGTGTTAAGGCGATGTCATACGTAGTAATGAAAAATCATGTGTTTTTGGTTTGAAAATTTGGTCGCCTAGAAATTTTTCAGATGCTTTAATTAAATACTGCGAGTGGAATACATCTTGGCCTTTGAAATAATCGAGTATTCTTTAGATAAGTCTTTTTATAAGCCCAGAAAAAAATAATGTATAAGGCCTATGAAAACTGCTTTAAAGTACAAAATCTCCTACTTACAAACCCATTTTCGGTTATGATTTTATTGTATAATGTGGCAAATTAAGTTATTTATAAAATGATCGGAAAAAAATTTAATATTTATGCCTTAACATCCACAAAATAAAATAAAAGGCACTTTTTGGCCATGTTTTTTTCTTGCATAAATCAAAACAGACGGATGGTGTTAAGCGGGAATTTAACGTAAGGGTTGTTATTGATAGCGGCTTAATTTAAAATATTACACAACGTAGTGCATCTCCTTAATATAAAGTGACTTCCCAGGAGGTCTGTACATAATCTGCCTGTAAAAAATATAAATAAATAATAATATATGTACATTCTAATGCAGCATCACGTTCATTGGTCAAATGCATTGACCAATGACGTACCGGTGGATGCAATCTGTTAGCCATCAGTTGATAATAGTTTGTCTAGTCTACAGTAAGTAATAAGATTTATGGAAGATCTCTAAAGTTACACCACTGTATAAAGATGGGGATAAATATTTGGTCTCTAACTACAGACCAGTAGCGATCCTCTCCTCTCCGGCAAAATTGTTCGAACTAATAATTCATAAATATATCTATGCCCAAGTAGAACCTTATTTAATAGACGAACAACATGGTTTTAGATCTGGCAGATCGACTGTGTCAAATCTGATGGTCTTTACGGAATATGTATCTCAAGCTCTTGACGGTAACAACCAAGTTGACGTCTCATACAACGACTTCGCAAAGGCTTTTGATACCGTAGACCCGCTGATACTCTTAAATAAATTAGACCGTTTTGGATTCTCGGTAAAAATTTTAAATTTATTTGTAAGCTATTTATCAAGTAGACAGCAATACGTAACGTATGGTATTTCTAACTCGTCGTACTTTCCCACAAACTCTGGGGTTCCTCAAGGGTCTAATCTTGGTCCTTTACTTTTTTCCCTTTTTATTAATGACATTCATCATGCTATAAAGTTTGCGAAATTTTTGTTATTTGCAGATGACTTGAAGCTATTTTTAAGAATCCGGACCTTAGAAAACTGCGCACAGCTCCAGAGAGACATAAATGCTATCGTGGTATGGAGTGAAATTAACAAATTAGGTTTTAATTTTAAGAAATGCGCCATAATGTACTATACTAGAGCAAACACTGTGATTTATTACAACTATAGGATGTCCCAATGTTCTCTTAAACATATTTCTGAACCGAAAGATTTGGGAATAACCTTTGACCCACACTTAACATTTCACGTTCATATTGAAACGATATGCAGCGGGGCTTTGAGAATGCTTGGATTTGTGCTATGTAACTCCAGGCATTTCTGCAGCTCTGCCGTGGTTCGCTTGCTATATTTTAGCCTAGTACGTAGTATTTTGGAAAGTGGCTCAATAATATGGGGACCAGGGGATGCGACGTACACTTCTATGGTAGAGAAAGTACAAAAGAAGTTTCTACGTTATCTTTATCTTAGAGACTTCGGGTACTATCCCTATTTATACCCATCAGCCTTCCTTTCCAGAATGCTAGGTATCGATAGTCTTGTTAACAGGCGGAAAGCTGCGTTGCTGATGATGGCCTATAACTTGTTGAACGGTCACATCAACAATCCAGAAATTTTGAATAAAATTTTATTTTACGTCCCTGATAACTTCGCAAGAGCGCGTAGACACAAACCATTCATTCTTCCGAGATGTAGGACTAACTTACCATCAGCAATGCCTCTCGGAAGAATGATAGGCCTTCTTAACTCACTAGCCTCTGACATCGACATTTTCCACCTGCGCATCACTAAATTTAAATTGCTAATTAGGCAATTATGATTGTATAATGTATCTTTGTTAATGGATATTTTTATTCTGTAAATATACATGTAAAATATAAATAAATAAATAAATAAAGATAAATCATTGTTTTTATTTTATAAATTTTAAAAGATTACAATTTTGGTGATTTTCTCAACTACCATACTAGGCTCATGTCCGTATTATAGTAGTCGTACTCGTACATAATTTATGTAAGAATAACAAAATAATATTTTGTAGAACAAATAATAAAACATAAGGAAAAGGACATGTCATTCTAAAAAAAATGTATTATTGTAGAAACCATATTAGAAATAAAAATAGAGATTAAAAGGAATATTAAAATACATTAACAAATTTATACCATATTTTAACTTTAACACAGGTTAATCACAGTCCATACTTATCTAGAAATGTACCTATTTACGGTCACATTATCACATATAATATACAGTAGAAATATATTATATTTGTACTTTTCGATCGAAACATTAATATTATTTTAAACTATTTTTTCAAACTTTCTTAACCTCTTAAAGACCACGCCCGAGTATACTCGGGCGGCTATTATGTGAAAAAAAAAAAAATATTTTTTCACACTATGCACCACAACATCAATATTCAGTCCCATTTTGGGCCCAAAATGGCTTTTATATGAGAATATATATATTGAGTAAATAAAATTCATTGATAAAAAAAGGTGTTTTTTTTTCCATTTTTAATTTTGAAATGATTACTGAAGGGGTTTTAAGGCCGGTTGGTACTAAAATATTAATAGTTCCGATTTGACAGGAACCACGATCATGCGAACTCTGGCGGGAAAAAACATAATATCCAACGAGGCCCCCATCTTGAACCGGAATCAACAAAAAAACATAACAATATAACAAAAAAAATGACAGATAAAATGCCAAATGATTGAATTAAAACAGGACTTCATACGCTTAGTCAATTATTTTTTATTTATTTTATATATATACAATGAAATCTCAATTTTATAAAAAGTGTAAAAGATTGAAATATGTGTAAAAAGGCTAAATCGAGTGGGGAGGGGAAGAAGATCAGATTGGGAAATGCATACATGGATTTTAAAATCTGGTCACTAAATATGACTTAAGTCATTTCAAGCACAGTTTTGGATACTTTCAGTACCGCCCTGCTGAAAAAACACCATTCAGAATCGAAATATTGCTGGAAATGACTTTAGCCATGTTTGGTGACCACATATGAATATCCAGATACTTCCCAACCCTTCTCCGCCCTTTTTCACTTCTTCAACAACACAACACATTCCAATAATTGGAGAATGCCAAAGTTCACTGGCTCCGGGTAATTCGTACACTTGTACAATATTTACGCAAAAATTTAAATTACAACACTTGACGAACCAAATAACAAGGCTCTATAGCTGTCGCAGGAGTTATTTATGAATAAATTACAAGTCATTAAGGTGACTTATGCCTTCATTACTCTGAGCTTTTCATGTCACAAGCCAGACCACTCAAATAGCTACTATTACCTGCGTCATAAAAAAATAAAATTCTCGCTAACAATTTTGAGCTTTATTCCCCTGGTCATAAGAATCATATTAATATTTTAGTGTCAATCAAATTTGATCTGATGAAAAAAAAAATCTTAGGGTTCATTTTGCCTTGCAGGCGACGTATTGATTTTCTTTGAATTGTAAGCGCAGGTTGACACGAAAGTTACAACGATTCTAGACCCTACGGCGGTATTCAAATTACTGTAGATATAATCTGATAATCAAAAAGTGTTATGGCGGCGTAGATATTTTTATGATTTTTAACACGTAAGGTTTAAGTCCTTTAAGGTTATGTTAATTTCTATTCATGTACAACAATGTGTTTCAAAAGAAGAAGAAAACATGGGTCAAACATTTTCAACCGTCCTCCACCTTATCTCGTTCCTTTTCACTTAATTTTGCCTCACAACATTGTGGATGACATAGTTTCTCTGACTCTGAAAATAACGCAGTAATTAAACACTCATCAAGTACTCTTCCTACCAGAGGCGGCTCCAGATATATTTTTTAAAAATAAACTTAAACCTAACCTAAGCCTAAGTAAGAATCTAGTATTTAAAGTGAAAATTTAGGTTCTTAGTTTGGTACTGGTGTAGTAAATTTTAAATATATCATCAGGTCAAATCGAGCCGTTTACTATGATCGTTCTTTTAGTGTAACAGGCCCGCTCATGTGGAATAGACTTCCCTCAGCTCTTACTAATCTCCAGAATTTGGCTGAATTTAAACGGGCTTCGTTTAAAAAATCTTAACTTCTTTTCAATAATTTATAAAAATCCATATTCTAAAACTTCCGGTAATTGTTTGGTTTCGGTTGCCTCCTTATTGTACCTTTTAAAATGTCTGCTTAGAAGATTCTCATTTCTGAGCACAAACTGCCTCCTGTTTTATATTATGTTTTAGTTTTAATATTCTTGTTTTGTCCTGTCCTGCTGTTATTGTTATTCTAAGTTTTGTCATTACTTTGTATAAACAGTGTATTTAATGTTATAATATTAGATCTGTATTGGGTAAGGCACACTGTAGGAATAATTTTAAGAACCACTAATACTAAATTACCATTTTTAAGTTTGTTATAGTTAAGCGCACTTGAAGTGAAATGACACTAAACTACGCTATATAAATGCCATGTTATTATTATTAGGCACAAGTTCTTAGAAAATATTGATATATTCTTAGAAAAGATTGGTGCATAATAACACAATATATTGTTCAACACTGCGACGTCCAATTTAGACTTGAATGCTGCTGCTTTCTAACACTGAATGCTACGGACAGTTATGCGCTGAATTTACACACGGATTTGCCTGGCGGACATATCCGTCAAGTATGCGGCTTATACATACGTGGACATCTGGACTTTCGGACATCAAGCCTTACAAGCCTTGACGCATTAACCTCTTCACGCGGCTAGCATCTCATAATGAGCTATCACGCTCATCAACTGCGAATGAAGTCAAGCCGAGACGGGTCGGCTCGCGATGAGACAGACAGACAGCGGACCGATGGATCGAGCCGATATGTCCGTCGCAGGAATATGCTCGGCGGACAGATCCGTGTGTGAATTCTGCTCATTAGTAGTAATTGGGGCTCTTGTGCGATATTCGCACAATAGAAGCGCGGTGCATATCTACCTGAAACGTATATTATTTATCAACTAGGTCATACGAAATTTCAACTCAGTGTTTCAGTCTTACAACGAAATAATAATAATGTTCGCGTGGCGAAAAAATCAATGAATCGAGAGTAGTCGCAGGCAAATATGTGCCTTACAGCCGGCGGGGTAGAGGTCATATTGTACGGAGGTCATCTTGAACACTTATCGCAGAGTTTGATACCACGCAACACTTGATATCGAAATGCCAGTGAAATGAATTTAAAAGGTTGGTCCATTTGATAAAAATAAACAAGGATGTAAAACTGTTAATAAAATTAAAATATTAATATAGTATATTTTAATAAATCATTTAAAAAAAAATTATAACAGTCATGGTAAAATATGTTCGACCATAATAACTCAATCAAAAAAAAATGTTTTTACTGGTGAATATAAAAGAGGAAAAAGCTACATTAGCCTATGGGGATTGAATGGTGGGAGGGAGGGAAAAGAGAGGGTCTAGTCTAGTCTATATATATAAGACCGATATTTATTTCGTATATTAACTACAGTATTGACAACGAGTCTTTCTGCCGAGTTTCAGCTCGATCGGAAAATTTGCATTCTTTTATTCCCGAAAACAAAAGTGAAATTGAAATAGACGTGATTAGAGATTTTCATGTAATGAAGAATTAAGGTAATTTATTTTTGGGGTATTATGCCGTTTGTGCTACCTCCGTTTTTATGCAAAGCTTCAGACAGCACAACCGGGCAGTCATCACACATCTGCCCTGATGATGATACTGTAATGCTATCCGAAACGTCGGCTAAATACGGAGGTAGCGTTATAATACACCAAAAATAAATCATTATAACTGAAAAAAACAAATAGGCAGAAAAGAATTAACCTGCGACATATTATGGTGAGTTTTTATAAAAAAACATTTTTTAATTGGGGATGACCACAGACATAGGAATTAATAGACGAGAAGATAATGGCGAGGGGTAAAATCAACTGTTGAAGAACGAAGGGAGTGAAGCTGACTGTGATTCGTCAATAAATCAATCTGACAGTAAATAGGCATCTCGCATTATAATATCACCATTTACTTCTTAAAAGTAAAATCTGCTTTGGAATGAATAGACATTTTTACATGGGAGCGCAAATTACTCGCCACGTTATGAACAAATTTGCGAAATCCAAATTCGGCAAAAAAATTCGGTTCATTTTCAGAGTCGAATATTTCGTTTAAGTATTTAGTTAAGACACTTTTATAAATGTTCATAATTTACTTCCCAGCAACCAACCAGCTTTGTGTTTCGCGTACAGACATGTTTCTACAACTGATCCATATTGTATGATGTGAATATGCTTAAAATAAAGTAAAATAATGCTTATATATGGAATGTAATACGACAATTGGGTTTATTCTCTTTTTCACATCTATTTTTACAAGTTTTCATAGTACAAGTCAACATTTTGCCGTGTTATTTCGTAAAATGAACCGATGATGCCTCGACCATAGTTCGCACAAGAATGATGACGTCACGTTTTCAAATTTCACTTGAGGCCATACGCCAGCACAGCCGGTTCCAATGGAACCGGTATGGGGAGTGGGGATAATACGCTTTTAATCACTTAGGGCAGGTCTACTAATATTCATATGTCTATGATTTAAAGCTATTTCAAGCAAGCTTGCTCTGCTGAAACAAATCCCTTTATTATTAAAGCAATCCTTACATTGACTAGATTGCTAACTATTGTTATGGTTAAATAAGGATTATTTTTTATTGCCTGAAAAAAAATTTAATAAATAATTGTCTTTGAGATAGTGATAGACTGCATCGAATCAAGAGTTAAGTTGGCCTTACAGAAGCTGTGTATTCTGTAAAGGGCCCGTATATACTTCAGATAGTACACAACTGCCCAGTACTAATCGCTTGTAGTCTGGATCCCCAAAACACTTTAAAAGAACCAAAGATCCTTGATTCTGTGCAGAAACGGGCGGACCGTTTCATAGAATCTCATATCTTATCTTATCTCCCATCTATAATCTGGGGTGGCTGTGCACAATCTACCATCGAACCTCTACTGAAAGTCCAATAAATGGTAATACGTGTCATTAACAAGCGACCGACAAGATACCCCTCCACTCGACTCCTTATAGAGTATAAGGTCTTAAACATAGGACAACTCCACCTAAAATTTTCCTACATACATTTCCTGTTCAAATATAAAAACAAAACTCTCTTACAACACAACTACACCACCAGAACAATAACCAACGGTCACTACAAAGTACCTTCACTACATACCACGTCAGCTCAAAGACAATTTTTCTTCCTAGCTCCTAAAATCTTTAACCTTATCCCTGAAAACCTAAAAACCGTGAGTCAACCCCATTCATTTAAAAAACAAATTACGAAATGGATCCTTACACACGGAATACATTACAACTACAATACCCATTCATTCTACACTCTATCAATTTAATCACCTTTCAGACAAAACATAATATATCCTTATTCCCTAACTTAGCGATATAGTATGTACATAATTAATTAGTGTGCTCTATTTACTAATAATTTCTCAAATGTTTCATCTTCTTATAATTCTCTAACTTCTCCACCCTGTTCTTGCAACCCAAACTAGCTATAAATCTTTTTTTTATATTATAGTAATGTATAGATTCTATGTACGAAAACTGTAAAATTCACCCGCAATAACACAGGGTCATCGCTAGCATGGAGGGTGAAATATCACAAAAAACCACATGTACTTTCTAAATCGTGTATCAATAAAATAAATAAAATGAAATATCTTAAAACTCGGATTGCAATCTTTGGAGTGCAGGCGTCATGTAGGCATACTGTCATTGTTCTACCTGTATTTTAATGAAAGATGCTCCGAGGAACTAGCGTCGGAAATTTGTAAACATGTACAGATTTGACACTGGTCACATGAAAAAGGTTCATTTTTAAGACTTGTACTTGAGTTCAACAGCTCGGCTGTGGAATGACTTGCCGGCCTCTGTGTTTCCTCCCTCCTTAATAAATGTGTATCTTCAAGACCCATGTTCACTCCTTCCTCTCCTCAAAAAATGCCCTTCACACAAAATCCTCAAAGACTGACTAAAATGTATGCACGCATTCTTTCACAATCTCGTACACTTGACTAACATAGTAAATGCCACTTATACACTTGACTAAAAAGTAAAAATTTAACTTCATAATGATAATGTAACACAGTTTTGCGTTTGAAATTTAAGACCAAATTTTTTAGACGAATTACGCCCACATCGCATGTCTTGTGTTCTTGTTTATTCTTTGATTCGGGATAAAGCGCCTTAAAGGATATTATGAACGTGAAGATAGTTGCCAGAAAGGGTTTTTTATTACGGCATCACACTTTATACGGGACTCTTGTAGTGGCGTCATAAAACGAGGAACTACGTTTAGGCAAGGACTAGTTTTTCAAACAGATTTTTTTCAATTTCGGTGACAGAGTCCTTATCGATCGAGAGATTATGTGAAACCGCATAAGAGTCCCAACTGCTCCCAACAGTCTGGAGCCAGTAAGACCATGGTATCATCAATTGGGGTATGTTGAGAGGCTGGAGGTAGTGGGGATGAGAAAGAGATAGGGAAGAAAAAGGCGGGGAAGTACCGGGTTATTTAGATCTGGTCACAAAACATGGTCAAAACCATTTAATACAACATTTAATTTCAGAGTTGTGGTTTTACACCAGGGCGATACTGATAGTATCTTCCACTCTGAACGTGCCGCAAATGTATAATTGTTTTAATGAGTAAACTGTGAAATAGCAAAAAGTAGTTGCGAATGCAGGGATTTGAACCTGCGACCACCGACTTGCTAGTGGAGAGCCTCTATCCCTCGATCACAAATTTAGCCATCTAGTCAAAGTAAGGCATGAATGAACAATAAAGTCGATAAAAACCAATTTTAGAAGCCGGAAACGGAACGTACAAACATTTACACACAGATATTATGCCAAACGGAGTTAAAACAGGACTTAGCTCAGCCGATGATCAAATATTGTATTGTATGACTTACAACTTACACCTATGCCTTAAACCTTTATAGATTTAAACCTTTTGGCCTCTAACCTGTCGTTATTTTCACAAATAATTATTAAGTATACCTGAATGTTGCTAGAAATGCTCGAAGCTAGAGTCAAGTTAGCATCTCAGAAGCTGTACGTACCTTGCAGGGCCCGACTGACCCTGTACAAATTGCAAGTGCGCCCACTATTGAATTTGACAGCCACCTCTTGTCTGGAGTCCCAAAATACCTGAAAATACCATTACACTCTGTGCAGAAACGGGCGGTCCGTTTGATATCTTGACGAACGGATTGCAATCGTTAGGGGAAAGGTATCAGGCATACCTAACTATCCTTGTTCTACCAATGCAAGATGCTCCGAGGTAATTATCGGGTGACCAAATTCACAACTTATTTCAGCCTTATAAGAAAAACTACATTTTCACAGAGACAATTCTCATAATTCGCACCTAAAATATTCAACGCATTAAATAATGACATCAAAAGATCAAGATCAATTACTCGATTTAAAACCGGTGTCCAAAAATGGATATCTGAAAAGGGGCGAAATTTCTATAAGGAACATATAAATCTATATCATCACTAAAAGTTTTCGTGTTTAAATTACAATCATATTAGCAGAATGATTTACTATTTTTTGCATTAATTATTAAAAATGGTTTGATACCGCTGATACGTTTCATATACTTTAGGATCGCTTCAGTATTTGTTAAGAACAAAATAGTGACAATATTTTTTCACTCTAGCATTGTTAGTCGGAGTTCAAACAAGAATCTATACTAAAAATGCTGAAGAATAATGTATTCACATATGTCACTGTAACTCGCACATTTGTTGGATATTTGCTTCCTAGTAATACATACTCACTTTGATGCTATATCGTCGCATTTTCGTAAAATGCGTAACTCCCAAATGTAAAATTTTACAGGAGGTACAAAAAACCTCGTAGTGAAAAAAAATGAAAGACGGCTTATTCTTTTTATTTATGTTTCGAACATAAAATATATTTGGAAATTTATTTTCAATCATTAAACTTTTATAAGTTAAGGCTTTCTATTTCAAATCGGAGTTACGAAGTTTACGTAAAAACCGAGAATGGAGATACGCATTTTACAAAAGATACATACTTTTCTGCGAACAGTTTTATGAACAACCTAGCGGAAAATTTGGGAGATAGGAATTTCACATTTACAAAATAAAACACAACAATGTATGTGTATGTCGAGGCAGTCTATTTAGATGCATTTTAATGATTTTAATGATACGGAAGGTTATCGTTAAAGGAGTGGTAATCCTTTTCTAATGTCTGTTTTAAGTCTTGTAAATGCTGGTACTTTTCCTTCCTTAAGGGATTAAATCTGACTCTCAAGTGAAATCTTCAAACTCTGGAGATCATTACAGAATGCGACGGTTTTGTGCTGGGTGAGATCTACACTGACCGGGAGTAGTCGTGTCAGAGATGATCGTTAAGTGACGCTTGGAGTTGATGAAGGAGATTGTAGAAGAATTTGATCTGACATTGTCGATCACCCTTGTTGTCCTGTAGAAGTAAAACTGATGTACTTACTAGGGTTTTCAAGACCCGGGCAAAGAGTAGCCATGACAGGAAACGTTGTGAAAGAGACTCCTCAGAGTGTGAAGATAGGTGGGAGAGACTTGAAAGTGGAACTGGTGAGCAAACATGTGCTTTAAGCGTAGAAACTCTTCATGCTCAGCATCACTTTGGAGTAAAGTGAACGCTTCATCTTGCCCGGCTGGTCGATCCCGAGGCGAGAAGAAAGGACGTCGATAGATGCGTGCGTTCCTGCGTACAATGCAGGACAATTGACCCTCCACCATCATCCCATGAAGCGGGTAATCTTAATGTTGTGACAACCTGGAGTCGCTTGGCAGTTGATGTTACTCATTTCGGTAGGAAATGTTTACTCACATTTATCGATTGCGGTCCAAGTAGATTTGCCGTGTGGCGGGAAATCGAGTCAGATAATGCAGCTTCGATTATCAGACATTTGGAAGAAGTGTTTCGGGAAAGAGGCCCGCCCAAAGTAGTTCTCATGGACAATGGTACTGCATTTTGTTCCTACAGTGTTACAGATAAGTGTAAGAGATGGAATGTTCGTCAAAGATTTTGCGCGGCATACCGACCAGCTGGAAACGGTATAGTTGAACGACATCATCAAACAATAAAGAGAACTGCAGCCAGAAGTGGAAGCGATCCCCTGCAGGCAGTGTTTCGGTACAATCTTTGGCTGCAAAAAGTCAGGATGATCGAGGTATTGCGCTGTCTAGTATAGTTCACACTTCACACTCGTGGAGACACCCTTCTGCGCAAGTGAATATAGAAGAGGAAGTATTGACTGAGCTCTAAGTGGGCGATCTTCTTGCGGTTAAACCAGTAGATGGGAGATGCACATCGTGCATGGAAGGGTGACAGGACTTACTTCAGTCAACAACATCGAAGTAGATGGCATATCAAGACATGTGCTTGACCCGCGGAAGATGCTTGACAGAGAACGGACTGTGTCTGAGGAGAGACGAGATGGAATAAATAAATATTTATTCACCGTAAATATTTTGGGTTTGTTTGAAGAGGACAGTGAACAACCGGATCCGGATATGCATCAGGAGGAGATCCACTTGCAAAGAGATGGTGACCTTGAAGAAAAGATAATCACAGAACAAGGACCTATTAGGTATTTACGAAACCGCAGAGGCACATAAAACAAGAGAGCTACGGCAGAGCGTCACACGGTGCAGAAGACGTCAGTTTAGACTACAGATACAAAACACTATTCGTGACTTCACAATTAAAATTAAGGTTATAAAATGTTCAAAATTGATTAATCAACTTATCTCAGTTGATTTCACGGTAAAACTATTACACCGTAAATAAATTTCCTCAGTCAAAAACACAACAAGCGTGCACGGCTCACCGGCCAATACTGAATTAAGGAGTTACGAAGTATTCGCGAGTAAAAATGGCACCATAATTTTACGCAGTTTTCTAATTTGTGTTTATCTAAAAGGTTAATTTTTTTTTAAATTTTCGAGTTTTACTAGTCGATGCGGGTCTAATTTTAACACCAGATGGCATTAAAAACGTATTTTCGAAAAATTTGGAGTTACGCAGTCTACGAATTAATGTGACGATATGTAAATAATTTTATTAAATTCTTATATATATATTTTTTTTTTCTTTAAATTCTTTCCTTTTTATTATATCTTATATTCTATCCTTTTTAAATTCTCTTATATTTCAATCATCTGATATATTCTTGCTCCACCTAGGATTCTTGCTGCAGTCTCCATCTTCTAACTTCGTGTCACCTGTTCCTATACTTCATTTTACTTAACTTAACTTCACTTTATTTTTGTAATATTTATATTTTTTGTAATACCTGCATCAACTGTAAAGCGCCCCTGAGGTGATCTCACAAAGGCGGCGCTATACAAATTATCCAATAGATAATAATAATATTTTTTTAATGTTTTTCACATAAACATTAACTCGCACACATAAAATATCAGCAGTTTTTTTCTTCTTATTAGTACATTGATTTTTTCAATTGAATTTTTTTTATATATTTATTTATATGTATATTTAATTGTATATTATCTTAACCTTATTTTCTTTTAAATTATATACTTTTATACTAATTTTAATATCTGCTATATTTCATACTTGATTTATTATTTCAAAGTAATGTATATACAGGGTTTTCCAATGTTACTTTTGAAGCTATCATTTTTTGACATTTGACAAGTAGAAACTACGCCATTAATAAAAATGGAACAATACACGCTTTAACAACGCATTGAAATTATTAAAATTCATTTGAGTGAATCAAATGCAAATCATCTTGAGTGATGAGGCCCATTTCCACCTCGGTGGCTTCGTCAACAAGCAAGATTGTCGCATCTGGGGCTCGGAAAACCCAAGAGTTATTGTTGAAAAGCCTCTCTATCCTCAACGTGTGACTGTTTGGTACGGTTTATGGTCCTGTGGAGTCATTGGACCTTACTTTTTCGAAAATGAGGCTGGAGCAACAGTTACGGTGAATGGATTGCGCTATCGAGAGACAATTAATGATTTTTTATGGTCGGAATTGGATGGTATTGATCTGGACAGCGTTTAATTTCAACAAAACGGCACTACGTGCCACACAAGCAACGAAACCATTGATTTTTTACGATTGAATATCAAAATAACACCTCTTATTGGAAAAACCCTGTATAATCAACTATGTGCCTCGTTTGGGGTTCTTAACACACCCAAAAATTGTAAAAAACCAAAAAACACGGAATAAAGAAAAAAAAACAACCACGATTAAGGATGCCGTTGTCATTCTGGCTCCCGACAGCTAGGACTCTTATGGGATATTCGCATAAAAAACTTTAAATTGTTAAAATTGTTATTTATCTAAATACCGTCCCCGTCAAAATAAAGCACCGTATTAACGAACTGGGAAAAATAACTGTGTACTCAAAGAGATAATACTGCAGACTAGAATAGCCATTTAACTACTGCTTTACAGCCCTGTTAAAGTTAACCCGCGAGCTACCAGGCACCCTGTACTCGCATTAATTATATCAACTTATTTATAATAACGGCTTATAATAATAACAAGTGGTTTATGGTAAGATTATTTTTTTATTGGTTAAGGCGTTAGATTGGTTATTAAGGAGGATGTAAGAAAAATAATGGATGGTTTTTTTACACGGTAGAGAGAAAGATGATAAAAATTTAATTCGTTGGAGAGTGATAGTGATTTATTTTTGGGGTATTTTGCCGTGTTGCGCTACATTCTTCTTTTGTTAACGTTTTTTTTTTGTTATTTTTTTTTTCAATTTTCTTTATTTAATATTAAATTTACAATTACATTACATTAAGTTTGTTTTCTTTTTAATACATTACAGTACATTGTGATAAACCTTTTTTTAGAGCAGATGCTCGTGTTAAAAAGGCGGAGAAACGCGTGTAAATAATAATTTAACATATTTTTTCAGAGAGTGTAAAGATCATGAAAAGAATTTTTATTTTTTTTTACATACATATATATATCAAATAGAAAAGGATGTAAAAGGAGGAGAGAGATAAGAATAAGAAATAAGAGAAAAAAATTTCAATATAATAATAATTGAGAGATTATATTGCATTTTTAAGTATAAAAGATTTTAATATGCTATTGATATAGTGTTTTTATTGAGCTTTTTTTTTTTTTTTTTTTAAAAAAGAAAGACAAACATTCCCGGGTTACGAATAACCCAACAATGTTTGAAAATCTCCTACTACCACCACAGAAAGCCGAAAATGTTGCTTGTGTTGTGATGGAGGACTTAGCCAGCCGAGGAATCGAACACGCGACGCTCGGGTGCGACCCAAGCGCTATGCCCACTCAACCACTGACCGGTCAAAATGTCATTTTAATGTGTTAAAAATCAAAAGAATTTCAATGTTAAGAGGTAATTAACCCATTTGACACCAAAATATTTATAAAATTGTTGGGCTGTGGTGGTGTTACAGCGTGGGATAGTTATAGAGCCAAGAATACTTTGTCTATTGCTGTTCGAAAAAGTTATTAAGTTGTCATTGTTGAAACAATCTTTATGTATTTGAAAAAGAGTTATTTTTTTATAAATAATATGAAGTGAAGGGACTTTAAATTTTTGAAATAATCTAATTGTGGGGAAATCATACGGTTTTTTCAAAATTATTTTTATTAATATTCTTTGGATGATTTCTAAAGGTAAGAGAGAAGTTTTGAATGCTCCACCCCAACCAACAATTCCATATTGTAATACTCATTGAATTAGTGAAAAATAGATGGTTCTTAATAATTTAAAATTTAGTATGTTTCATATTCTAAGAAAAATGTACAATAATTTTCTTAACCTTTCTACTATTGCATTGATTTGTAATTTCCTCTTTATGTTACTATCTATAATTACACCTAGATATTTTACATTAGTTTTAACAGTAAGTACAGAGCAGTCAGGTTTACATAAATTTGAAATTCTATTACAATTATATGAGTGTATACTTATCTTTAAATTATCAGGGAATGAATTTTTATTAATGGTGAAAGGTATTATAAAAGTTTTTTTAGTATTAAGTGTTAACAAAATTTTATCGAACCATTTTTTAAGTATGTTTATATCTAACTGGGCCACTGAGCTACGTCGGCTTATTTCCAACACTTCATGTACTAGTACTTCAATCAACAATTACTGCTTATTATTATTTTTTCCACCTGTAAACAACCAACTTTATTTTTGTAGTAAAGGCTTTGTAAGTGCTAAATTTCCCACTAGATGGCGTCGAGACATATTATATCTACATTTGTTGGAGAAATATTTTGACTTTTCAAATATTATTATTTTTTAATGATAAACTAATGTTTATAAGACAAGGTTTTTTATGCATAACACAAAGGATAATAAATTATTATAAGCAGTAATATATTTCAAACGACTAATTATTGCTTATAATAATTTATTTACTATGCATAAAAAACCTTGTCTTATAAATATTAGTTTATCATTAAAAAAATAATAAGAATCCTGCCCAGCGCACACCATTCCAGAACACACAAAGAAGCTAAAAAAGCCTCATGCAATATAAAGTATGATCCAAACGGTGCTAGTAAGAACAGAAACTGCTCTTTTTATTCAATTTTACTTATTCCATATTCCCAAGACTCAAATGTTCAATGTAAATATCTTTTAAAATGAAACCACTCCATGTATTGGATGATGAAGAAAAGCTGCTAAAAAATCCGATATTTTTAGTTTTTAAAGCGCTTTAATGTTGAACTCCCAATCATTTACCGCCACTAGTTTTGTGCGGTCAATCATCTCTGCTTTCCATGGGGAAATGGCGCGTGATGGTTAATTTTTAAGTTAGTTATTTATAATGATGATGATTTGGTACAGTATGTCCTTTGTCGTACGGAACACTCGAATAGTTGAGTCAACTACGGTAGTATAGGCCGGCCAGTGCAGCGAGTGCCACAAATTATATTATACCAGGTGCCCCATTAAACAGTTTAATGAACCAGTTGCAATGATTACGTGTTCGATGATGACATTATATCAACAAAGCTGGAGTATATTAGTGGAGTATGAACTACGCACCAAACTAAATAGATAAATATGTTAGAAACAATCCAGGAAAAAATCCAGGTATACATAATTTGTGCGGTAGAGAGATGCCAAGAGCTTTGAAAACATGAAAAAAGACTCATGGAACTAAGATCACGAACGTTAAAATAAATAAAAGAATGAGGTGACTTGATTGAGAACTTCAAAATTTTATTTAGATATTGTAGTTGCCCTGGCACCCAAGAAAAGTTCACTTCAAATGAAAATATAAATAATTATTGAAGAGAACATTAGCCATTTCTAAACGAAAATCTGAAACAGAAAAAGATACGGTCACATCTAGGACTCGAACCCGGGACCCTTGCCTTGCCTGTATAGTATTTTTAGGGAAAGAAAGAAGAGGAAGTTCTGAGAAGGAAAAAGGTATGAGGGATAGGTAATAATCTAGGGATCGGTTTGTCCAGGAGTGACGAACAAATAATCTAAGCGTCCCGCCATGGCGCAAGGCGATCCATCTACAAAGTCAGGTTGGATAGATCAAAGGCTCTTCCCAAAGCAGCCTCTCCCGATCTGGCACGCCAAGCAGCTGGTGGGCAGGCGCATGGTGAACACACCTCACTCGATGAACCTGGGCACCCCTGCTGAAGTGAACCACTTGAAGTGACCTATGGCAGAGGTGTTGGGTAACCAATAAATGGTTCTCGGAGAGGCGGTACCTAAACCCTCCTCACAACTTAATAACTTTCTGATAAAATATCACATTAAAAGTAGATACTTATCGCTGACAGACAGACAGACAGACACACAACGGAAATTATGATTGTTGATGAAGATGTTTTTGGAATAGTGTGTCCCTGATTATGCGGCACACTCGAACAGTTGTCAACTACAGGGGTAGTACAACGAGCGCCACAATTTATACTGGGTGCCCCAAATACAACGAATCTCTCGGTGACAGGACCACATACGTGTGTAACATTTATATTGATGATGATTTGGTATGGCACATTCGAACAGCTCGAGTCAGTTCCAAGGTACTAAAGGCCTGTACAGGGAGAGCCACAAATTATACCGGGTGCCCCATAAAGTCGGTTGTTAGGCTTTTTTTATTATATCGCCTGTTCACCGGGACACGCACATCGTTTCCATAAAAATACCCATAGAGTGTACTGGGTGGTGTAAGAATCATGTAACAAATAAAAATGTATGAAATAAAAATAAATAACAATTTGAGAGACTGGTTTGAGTACCGCCGCCCCGGAACCAATCAAATCAATTTGATAAACAACACCCCTGCACACGTTACTCCAAGTGCTACGCTACTACGTTTAGTGACTGGGTTCGTGGAGTTATGTTTGTTCTGGTCTTGGCGTCTACCCACAAGCTGCATGGTGGGCTGTATAGGGCACCCTTTGACTTCTCCAGCCGAACTCTCTCGACCCATCCCTCGTGGGAGGGATGGGTTCATGCGTCTGTCACTCCTCGACATACTGACCCCTTTCACACCTTTTTCCTTCACAGAACTTTTATCTCTTTCCATTCCTTAAAATGACCATCCACACAGCATATCCAAAGATCTCATAGAAACACATCAGACATAGACATGCGACATGACCATCTTCACTCATTGAAAAATGATAAATAAAGGGTTTTCCAATAAGAGGTGTTATTTTGAATAGCCCGCTATTTCGGTAGATGTTACTTTTGAAGCTGACATTTTTTAACATTTGACAAGTAGAAACTATGTCATTAATAAAAATGGAACGATAAACGTTTAAATAACGCGTTGAAATTATTAAAATTCATTTGAGTGAATCAAATGCAAATCATCTTGAGTGATGAGGCCCATTTCCACCTCGGTGACTTCGTCAACAAGCAAAATTGTCGTATCTGTGGCTTGGAAAACCCAAGAGTTATTGTTGAAAAGTCTCTCTCTCTTCAACGTGTGACTGTTTGGTGCGGTTTATGGTCCAGCGGAGTCATTTTTTATTTTTTTTAATTCCTTTATTTTTCCCAATTTTTACATTAATTACATACAATATTTTATAAATCAATAAGAATAATGGGAACCCACTAAGGCGCAGCCTGTGCGTGGGTAATATATTTAAGTTATTATTTTATTGTACCTAGAAATAAATCAAATTGTGGGCATATAAAATAAAAAAACAAGATTACATTTTGTATTAGCGTTTTGTATAAAAAGTGTTTATAATAGTGTATAGTGAAGTTATAAGTGTTTAGTGTAATATATGGTGAATATTTTATGGGAAACAAAAATTGATTAAAACAAATTAAATAAAAAAAGTTTCGACTGCTGTATCGAAAAGCCATAATTTTAATTCTTTTAAATATTGAGGAAGTTTAGTTATCACTTGAATATTTTTCGGTAAAAGATTGAAAGTACGAGGTCCAATGAAACTGCAGTGTGTTTGCATTTGTTTTGTGTTCGTTTGGGGAGTATAAAATACATTATTATTTCTAATGTTGGTTCTGTTTTCATTTATTTCGAATTTATTTTTGTTTTTAAATATGTATTTCATAGTTTGCAAAATATATAGTTTACGGAGACAGAATAGTTTAGATTCTTTGTATAACTCATCCGTTGAAAATGTTCTTTTCCGACTATACATAACTTTGATGATATAGTTTTGAATTATTTGTAAAGGTTTGATATGTGCATTAAGCGCACCGCCCCATCCTATTATTCCGTATATGAGTGAAGATTGCACCAAAGAAAAATAAATAATTAATTTGGACCTTACTTTTTTGAAAATGAGGCCGGAGCAACAGTTACGGTGAATAGATTACGCTATCGAGAGATGATTAATGATGTTTTATGATAGTATTGATCTGGACAACGTTTACTTTCAACAAGACGGCGGAACGTGCCACACAATCACGTTGTCAATAACAACCCTTACGTAGATGGCGATAAGGTTTAAATTCCCGCTTAACACCATCCGCCTGTTTTGATTTATGCAAGAAAAAAAACATGGCCAAAAAGTGCCTTTTATTTTATTTTGTGAATGTTCAGGCATAAATATTTAATTTTTTTCTGATCATTTTATAAATAATTTAATTTGCCACATTATAAAATAAAATCATAACCGAAAATGGGTTTGTAAGTAGGAAATTTTGAACTTTAAAGCAGTTTTCATAGGCCTATATACATTATTTTATCCTTGGCTTATAAAAAGACTTATATATAAAATACTCGATTATTTCAAAGGTAAAGATGTATTCTACTCGCAGTATTTAATTAATGTATCTGAAACATTTCTAGGCGACCAAATTTTCAAACCAAAAACACATGATTTTGCATTACTACGTATGGCATTAATTGTACTCTAAGTGGAATCACGTTCCGAAGTTACTAAAGTTAACCCCCATTAGCTTTGTATGTATATTTTTATGTGTGTGTAAGACTTTTGGTTCATCCTTTACATATCGCTTCCGTTATTCCCATTAAAGAAACAATTTGCAATATCGTCGAAGCAGTTTGTCCGAAATGATTCTCTACTCCTCTGTTGCGGCCTATTCTGTTCTTTCGGTGGTTTTTTTTAATTGAATCAGACCGGAATGAGGCCGTAGCACGGAAGATGACGTAGGACGTGATATGACCTATGGCGCTCGGACATGGAACGTACCAAGTATTTTAATTTTTCCAGCTAATTATAGGAAATACACTACAAAATACAATTAGTTGAACTCATATACAAAACGATTATGTCGCCACTTCCGTTGGCATTTCGCACTTGGACGGGCCCAGGCCACAAACAAATAAGCACAAACTCGACAGCAAAAATTTACACATCTTCGGATCTACCGGATCTGCCCTGATGATGGACACTGCAACGCTGTCCGAAACGTCGGCTAAAGAAGGAGTTAGCGCAACACGGCATAACACCCCAAAAACAAACAATTAAAATGTTTTGATGTTATTTACCCTTTTTCAAGATTGTTGGCTTTATTTAATGAGTTTTGATGTTTTCCTCATGTTTTGATGTTATTTACCCTTTTTCACGTTTGTTGGCTTTATTTAATGAGTTTTGATGTTTTTCACATGTTTTGATGTTATTTGCCCTTTTTCAAGTTTGTTGGCTTTATTTAATGAGTTTGATGTTTTTCACATTTATTTTGGCGTATATGATGTTTTTTCACATGTTTTGATGTTATTTACCCTTTTTCAAGTTTGTTGGCTTTATTTAATGAGTTTTGATGTTATTCACATGTATTTGTGCGTATTTAATGTGTTTTCACATGTTTTGATGTTATTTACCCTTTTTCAAGTTTGTTGGCTTTATTTAATGCGTTTTAATATTTTTCATATGTATTTTGGCGTATATGATGTTTTTTAAGATGTTTTGATGTTATTTACCCCTTTTCAAGTTTGTTGGCTTTATTTAATGAGTTCTGATATTTTTCACATGTATTTTGGCGTATATGATGTTTTTTCACATTTTTTAATGTTATTTACCCTTTTTCAAGTTTGTTGGCTTTATTTGATGAGTTTTGATGTTTTCACATGTATCTTGGCGTATTTGATGTTTTTCACATGTTTAGATGTTATTTGCCCTTTTTCAAGTTTGTTGGCTAAATTTGACGTGTTTTGAAGTTTATAATGGTAGCAGAAGTCGGGGACGCCCGAGGAAGACATGGCACGATCAAGTGAATCAGTACTCGAGTCGGGCCATGTCAAGAGTCAGAATAATAGAAGGGTACATATGAGACGTTGTATGAATGTGAATGAGGCAAGGAGTGTGTGCCAAGACCGAGTTGTTTGGCAGTTTGTCCTCTCTGCCTACCCCTGCGGGGAAACAGCGTAATGGTTAGTTAGTTAGTTAGTTAGTAGAAGTTTTTCACGTGAATTTTGGCGTATTTGATGTTATTTGCCCCTGGTAAGTTTTTAGATTCTCACGGCCAAAAGCATTTTTGTTGTTTGTTTTTGGGGTGTTACGCCGTGTTGTGCTAACTCCTTCTTTAGCCGACGTTTCGGACAGCGTTGCAGTGTCCATCATCAGGGCAGATCCGGTAGATCCGAAGATGTGTAAATTTTGGTTGTCGATTTCGCACTTGGATGGGCCCCAGGCTAACATAAATACTGTGCTTTCAGAATTCGTCACAAGATGTCGCCACTTCCGTTGGCATTTCGCACTTGGACGGGCCCAGGCCACAAATAAATAAGATATTTGCCCCTGTTTAATTTTGTTGGCTTATTTGATATTTTTTTAACCTTTTTGATGTTATTTGACGTTCTTTACATTTTTTGATGTTTGTCAAGTATTTTGCTCCTATTTTTCCTTGGATTTTGACAAATTGAGTTCTATTAATTATTTTAAAAAACGTAGAATTCATGGAAAGCAATTAATATAACAAAAAAGTTTGAGAAACTCTGCCCCAAACTCTAAATAATTAAACCCACTCATTTTCAAAGTTCTCTCAATAATCCTCTTCCAAGCCATTCCCTGCGGAGATGAAACAACAATAACAACTTTGGGGTAATTACAGCCCTCGAGGGATGGGCAAGGGGATGGCCGGGAAGAAAGGGAATTACCATGGTAATAATATCAACAAAGAATGATTATTATTAGCTGTGCCCGGTACTCGATTAGCCCACTTTCCTCTCGATATCTCCGCACAATAGCCGCAAGGCCTTAGGTGCTCCAGATGTTAAGACAGGTATCAAATAATATGATTAATAATTGTTTGAAGTTATTGAAACTCAATAGACTTAACCCCTAGGTTGCCGAGAAATCCACCGTGGATTTGCTAGTAGCCCACCAAACTTTTATCGATGTTATGATATTTTGACCATTAAAAAATCAAACCCGAAATAATTTTTTTTTTTAATATATAATTGATGTAAATTTTAAAATGGGCATTCCTAGAGAAAACCTAAATTACGATAACGTACATAGTTCATTAAATTTAATAAAATTATCTGATCGAAGAATTATTTCCGATTTAACCTGTTTGTATAAAATCATTAATTCAATGTTTGATACCCCTGATTTATTATATGTAATCTCTTTTCATACTCCAAGCAGTTGGTTACAAGACAGTACCTACCATATTATTGTAGCAATTCTATATCAACGTCCCGATATCACACTTCTATGCGACGGATTCAACAGCTAGGAAACAAATACTACGATGTTGTTGATATATTTAGTACATCAATTTCAATATATAAGCATACCCTATTGAAGTTTTTTTCATCAAGTAGTGGAATATTTTAATAATGGTATTTAATTTGATTTGACTAACACATAATAATTTTGTCAACTGAAACAGAAAAATATTTTGGATTTTTTATGTTTTGTGCCTACATGCTGTGTAGATTAAGTTCAGTGATATTTTGACGTTATATTTATTTTTCTGCAATTGTTTTAAATAGTCGTTTCCTGCACTATTTTCATGTATAATTTCGTAAATATTTTTTATATATACAGGGTGTATCGGCACTAACCCGACAAACTTTAACCAGCTATTCCTTAGCACAATTGGAGTAAAAAATGTCCGGTAGCATTTTTTTTCAATTAAAAACAAAAAAAATTAAAATTTCCACACTACATCACTGTCATTTGAATTGCGCTTCGTGTTCAACAGCTGTTATAAGCAAGTATGTCAAAAAGCGTCTTCGCTCTTTCGCACACACTAAATAATAATTGTTAAGAATGAGACGAATGGTGCCGTGCCATTTCGTTGTGATTGTAAAAGTGCGCCAATATAGGTACACACGTGCATTATTCAACGGAATTCGAATAAAATATTTGCCAGATGGGTTTTCAAACTTTGACAAAGGATAAAACAGTGGTGACGTGTGGTGAAAATATGAATACAAAATTTTTTATTAAAAAAAAAACTTTACCGGACAGCAAAGTGCACATAAGATTTTTTACTCCAAATATACTAAGGAATAGCTGGTTAAAGTTTGTCGGGTACGTGCCGATACACCCTGTATGTATGTAAAAGCCTTAATAGGCGTGAAATAAATAAATAAATAAGTAATTCCTTTTATTTTTATTAACTTATTAAAGATGTATTTAAAAATATAACTTTTTGTTTGGTTTGAATGAGGATTGAACCTTTGTCCCTAGGGACTGGCTCTTAACTGCTTTGAACACTAAGAATGTCTTTAAAACTTAAATTTATGTTTGACTGAGGATTAAACCTTCCTCCCCAGGTTCTGGAATCAACTGCGCTAACAACTGAGCCAAATCCCGATTGCGTAGGACCGACAATTATTTCGTATATAAACTGCTGAAATTTCAAAGATATGCTATAAATCCGCGTGTGTATGAGTGATTGCCAACAAAACATAAACATTTTAGGTTTGAATGAAGATTGAACCTTCCTCTCTGAAAATGGGTTAATTTTCACTTCCAAGATTTGTATTAATTCATACACGAAAACACAATCTCTATTTAAAAATGTGTCTTTAAAAATGCTCCTAGCATACTAAAATAGATTTTATTCGCTTGAAAAGGACTAAATAATATTCTAGTGTGTTGTGTTTTGGTCACCTGTAAAAATTGATAGCAGATAAATATAATAAATTCAATAATATCGTCGTATTATAATTTTTAAATACATCAAATAATAAATATAAATAAATATTTGAAATCTTGTGTTGTTTATTTACCTTAATATTAACATGTACATAATTTGAACTAGAATTCCCTCACCAAGCACAAGAACATTGTCTCTTTATGGTGAGGAAAGGCTACTTTATTTTCTTTTGTTTTATATCTTGTAAATATCCTGTATTTATCTATTTAAAAAAATATTTTTTTTAAATATTAAATAAAAAAATAAAAAATTAATAATATCTGTTTGATATAAATTTTGTGTTCGTTAATGAATGAATGCGATTCTTGAAAGCGGAAATTAACCCTCTTTCCAACATCTGATCGAGTTGAAACTCGATAGATAGACTTGTTGGGAAGAGGAAGGTGGTGAAATAACTATAATGACTATTCAGAGCAGGTCACCAAACACGGCTAAAGCCATTTCAAGTAACATCTCACTTCTGAATAATGGCCTTACACCATGGCAATACTAAAAGTATCTTCCACTCTGGAACCAGCCGCAAATATTCTATACTATATGTCATTTTTTTTAATTTATTTTTCGGAATGAGTAAAACCTCAAATTGTAATATTTAATTATTGAAGAAAATATTAGCGACTTTCAAACGAAAATCTGAAACAGAAAAATCAGAAAAGGATACGGTCACATCTAGGACTCGAACCCAGGACCCTTGTCTTTCCGGGACACCGCTCTACCACTGAGCTAATGGGACCCTATCTCCCTCGGTCACTTTTAACTGTATCATACTTCGAATAAGAACTTCTAACATTGTCTTCATTTTTTCACCGCACATTTTTTATTGGCAACTATCTTTATGTATGATCGCAAGATTCAACCCGAACTAAATGCAATCTAGACAGCGTCTTTTTTAGATAAACCTATCATATATTTTTAGTTTTAGTGTGCGACATCTGTTGACTTTTTTGCAAGTCTAGAATGAATATTTATTTTTCGGAATAACTTTATTGAGTAAAACCTCAAATTGTAATATTTAATGATTGAAGACAATATTAGCGATTTCCAAACGAAAATCTGAAACAGAAAAATCCTGGGTTCGAGTCCTAGATGTGACCGTATCCTTTTCTGATTTTTCTGTTTCAGATTTTCGTTTGGAAATCGCAAATATTGTCTTCAATAATTATATATTATATTAAATTAATACATTTTGAAATAATACAACTTAATCAATTAAAATTTACTTGGCTTACCCCTCAACTATGGTCTAATGTAATTGGTCATTCATAAGGCCTGCAATCCCGTTTGAACCCTAATAACAAAAAATCAAAGAGATTTTTAATAAATTAGCAAAACTCATTTTTCTCGGTGCAGGTATGTATATTTTGTAAACCCACTAGAGAAATCTGTGGAATATAACTATTTGGATATTCCACAGATCATGAAATGAGTTTTCGAGTTGAAAATAATAATTTAATCTTAAGAATATCTGTCAAAACGAGTTGGGAAAATTTCAGGACGTCAGATCTCAGAGTTTGAGAGTTTTTACTGCTACGGACGCTCAAATTTTTAGCTAGTCAAAATATGAATGAAATAACAAAATTAATATTAATTTAATAAATAACTTGAGATTTCGCAACGAATAATTGATTGAATCGTTTAATAAATTGGATCAGAAATTCGTAGTAACTAATCAAACCATGTTATATTTTGGTTTCAAATTCCAGTTAACTTTGTTGTTCGACTCTCGATAATTATGAATGAATTTATTTTAAGCATAATATCAAGCAATTATTGAGAATTCAACAAATTGTTGGAATCTGCGAATAAGAAAATAATTATTATTTTAAAAGGCACAATATTTCGTGTAAGGAATTTGGAAGGAATATGCAGATTTGAAAAAATAATAACAAAGGACAAGGATTAATTTATAATATTGTTGAGAGGGGAAGGACTTAGAAAGGAATGTCAAAAGGATACATGACATTTACAATACAATATTCTCATTCTTACACTCTTTAACAACCGGGAAGAATTAATACAAAAAAGACTTAAATCCCCGCATACCCAATTTCTAACGATTTATAACCAGTTTCTCGTTAAGGCGATAAATTGAGCCGCTATTAATAACAACCCTTACTTAGATGGCGATAAGGTTTAATTTCCCGCTTAACACCATCCGCCTGTTTTGATTTATGCAAGAAAAAAACATGGCCAAAAAGTGCCTTTTATTTTATTTTGTGGATGTTCAGGTATAAATATTTAATTTTTTTCGATCTTTTTATAAATAACTTAATTTGCCACATTATACAATAAAATCATAACCGAAAATGGGTTCGTAAGTAGGAGATTTTGAACTTTAAAGAAGTTTTCATAGACCTTTACATTATTTTGATCTGGGCTTATAAAAAGACTTATCTAAAAAATACTCGATTATTTCAAAGGCCAAGATGTATTCTGCTCGCACTATTTAATTAAAGCATCTGAAAATTTCTAGGCGACCAAATTTTCAAACCAAAAACACATGATTTTGCATTACCACGTATGGCATCGCCTTAACTTTTTAAATTTATCAGTTCCAAAAAAATTTTTTTTTGAAGATTATCTATTCATTTGTTATGTCGAAACATTAATTATATGAAATTTTCTCGATGGAAACAAAAAGCAAAGTAAATTCCAAAAATTATTAAAAACACGTTTTGTTCTGTTATTCAATATGTTATAGGCATGAAAAAAATTGCAGTGTATTTTTAATGCATTTGTCGAGAGATTTTTGCTCTATTTGAAACGAGTCGTGTTTTATTAAATAATTTCACCATTTTCGCTTAATTATTAAATATTAGCGCGCTCCCTCTAAAATTCGTATTCACATATCTCCCTTTCAAACCATCTTCACGGGGCCTTAATGCTATTTAAATAGGAATTAAATACATCCACTGTTTCAGAAAATCCATTCTACAGCACCATTTATCGTGTCATTCTTTGTTGTGCTAGAACATCTGTTCTGCCGTGTGGTATCTTGAACAAGTCAAGATGAAGACTACGACTGAAATTTTTAGGCACGTATACGCCATAGCATTCCAAGAAGAAAGGGCAATAATAAGAGTTGTGAATAATATTAAAACTAAGGGTTGTGTCGGAGAATTTGAACAATTTAAACGTTCATTTTCGGGTTCTGTGAAAGTCCTTTACAAGTTCTGTTATTGTATCATTATAGGATTTTTGCTTGACAAAACTGAAATAATAATAGAACTTTAAAAAATCTTTCACAGAACCCGACAATTCTCCGAAACAACCCGTCCTTATTGTTGCAATATTTGCTTAGTGTCTGCTTTCTAGGCTAAATTTATTTATTGTCTCGAGTAAGTCTTTATGGTGTATGAACCTAGGATAAGTTCCATTCGTCCGCATATAAACGTACCTTAGACTTAGTTCTGGATTGGTTCCAGCATATTTAGTTTTTAGCGGATACTCCCAGCTTACTTCTTATAATTCCATCAAACATGGCTATTATTAAGTTTTTCTTTTTATTTTATTTATATTATAGAAACAAAACAGACAGTACATGATTTACAGAGATGAAACAATATACAGGAATAAGATACTTCATGTTGGGTACCTATGATATGTTTTCTTGTAATGTCTGCTAAGTGGTAGGTATGTTTATTCCTTAATTACCAGGTGACGTGTGTAGTATATAGGTGTGTGTGTAATGTATGTGTGGGTGTTTGTGTTTGTATGTGTGTCTGTATGTATGCCCATTGAATAGTTTATATTATTGACATGATGCCACGTTTGAACTTAGGAATTGAATCCGAAAAACTGTCAGTGTTAGAGTTAAGACAAATATTATTTAGAGTATATAGAGTTCGGTTAATTGGCGAATTAGATGCTGCATTTGTTTTATATTTAAGCGTGTGGAATAGCTCTGTATGTCGTTTACATCTCAAAGGTATGTTAAAATTAATAAAGGACAGAAGTTCGGTACAGTCGATGTCATTGTTTAAGATTCTGTGTATAAAATATTGAGTGAGCTACTGTTTGTCTTTGCTGCAAAGTTTCAAATGTACATTAAAAGTTATTGTTGAATTTGTGGGTAATATATTTTATAAATTTGTTTTGGATACGTTCTATACTATCTATGTAAAGATTATATTGTGGATTCCAAATATGACTAATGCTATTATACTATAAATTATGAATTCATATAAAAGAAGGAAGAATCCGGACATCCTTAAGAGGTATGGCATGATGAAAGCCAATCAAACCATTGATTCCAAAAGTTTAGAATCAAAACGTTGTCAAACACATTTCATTCCCTTCCCCACTCTCTTCAGTCAAACCACAAACCCCATTTTGGGTTGAAATTACAAAAGCGTGAATTTTACTTACCAACTGTACGGGAAAATTTCCACTGCCAGGATAATATACGAACGAAATTTTACAAATGAGAGAATTACACTTAGTTAAATTACACCTATTGGAAATACACACGTGAAAAATGTGTAATATAATTGGCTAAAATTTTGAAGCGCTTTAAAGCTTTAATTTCTACAGATTTATAACAAGTTTTTCGTCAATTCTTTAAGATTTAAAGTAAAAAAAGTAATTTTTGAAGATCTATAACTAAGAATTTCTTTGTCTGAAATGTCAATTAAAATTGAAAATATCTCCCAAGTAAAAATAAATGCCGCCGACGGGAATTATTGCTAATTATTTCTTATAATAATTTGTTATCCTTTGTGCTATGCATAAAACCTTGTCTTATAAATATTAGTTTATCATTAAAAAAATAATAAGAATTTCTTATATTTAAGAATATCTGTTATGCCGAAACGTTAATTATATGAAATTCCCCCAATAGAAAAAAATCGCAAAGTAAGCTGTGAAAATGATTTAAAACACATTTTGTTAGGTTATAGGCATGAAAAAATTCATAGTGTATCTTTAAATGCAACTAAAGCGTTTGTGGAGAGATTTTTGCTTTATTTCAAACGAGTCGTGTTTTACTAAATATTTTCACCATTTTCGCTTTATTATAATCTTTTTTTAAATATTAGCGCGCTCCCTCTAACATTCGTATTTACATATCTCCCTTTCAAACCATCTTTGAACGCTTACTACGGGGCCTTAATGCTATTTTAATAGGAATCAAATACATCCACTGTTTGAGATTTTTTTTTCAACAGCACCATGTCAACCATAGGATAGGAGTGGGATGGATGAAATTTAGATCCGTAACAGGAATTTTGTGCGACACGAAAATGCCAATAAAACTTAAAGGAAAGACATACCAGACTATTGTTAGACCCGCGATAATGTATGGCTCCGAATGCTGGACTATGTACAACTCCTACTCTAGGCAACTCGAATCAGCAGAAATGCGAATGCTTAGATGGACGCAGGAGTATCATTAAAAGATAAAATTAAAAGCTCACGCATTCGTGGTAGCCTGGGTGTCACTGACATAAACAGTAAGCTAGAGGAACGACAGTTAAGATGGTATGGGCACATAAGACGGAGACCACCAGACCACACAGTGAAGCAGGCAATGTCTATAGAGCTTCAAAGACAGTCATCCAGAGGTAGACCAAAGAACTCCTGGATGACCCAATGCTCCAAAATCCTACAAAGAAACGGCCTAGATGAAAGCGACACTCAGAACCGAAGAAGCTATAACCTGAGAACGAGAAGAGCCGACCCCAACAGCCTACCTAGGCAATGAGTTGGGATAGTGCTAGGAAGAAGAAGAAGCACCATTTATCGTGTCATGCTTTGTTGTGCTAGAACATCTGTTCTGCCGTGTTGTATCTTGAACACGATTCGATCGCCCTCGATTTAGCAGGCCACGACAACCTGTCAAACGCAATATATTTGTTAACAATACAGCCAATAATTATTTCGTTAACTTTCTAACTCAAAGGCCTCATACACTATGGACGGGTTGTTTCGGAAAATTTGAACAATTCATCAAATTTCAACGTTCATTTTCGGGTTCTGTGAAAGACTTATTCAAGTTCTGTTTTTATATCATTGTAGGCTATTTGCTTGACAAAACTGAAATAAAAACAGAACTTTGAAATGAACGTTGAAATTCGATGAATTGTTCAGATTCTCCGAAACAACCCGTCTTAAGTGTCGTATTGTATCATGTTACTGCTGCCACTACCTAGCATTTACATATAAACTTTACATTTCTTATTAACTAATTTAAGTCTGTATAACTTAGGAGTAGGAATATTCTTATTTTTGTACTATTTACTTGCTGTTATAATATGTCAAATGGATATGGTTATATGTATTTTTACTATTACTTTTGTAAACTTACAATCTTAAGAATATTATTTTTTTATGAACTATGTATGTAAAAGCCCAAAATAAAAATAAACAAAACAAGTCAAGGTGAAGACTACGACTCAAGTTTTCAGGCACGTTTCTAAATATTAGCGCGCTCCCTTTAACATTCGTACTTACATATTTCCCTTTCAAACCATCTTTTAACGCTTACTACAGGGCCTTAAACGCGTGATAAATAAATTTCATATTTGCAAAAAAAAACATATTAGACAGGTCAGGTTAGGTTGGGTTTTTTTACATGTTTAATAATTCCAGTAGATGTAATGCTATCCTTGTATAATTGATTCCAAGTGGTATTCACGTCTGTGTAATTCTAGAAGTGTACATCGGTAAGTGAAATTCACGCCTGTGTAATTTCTTCATGTAACCACTTAGGGATGACGCAGTCCCACTGGTTTTAGACTTCTAGACAGTTGGAAGCACTTTGCAATCTTATGCGGTATTCATATAAAAAAAAATCAATAGTGCCCTGGTAAGATATTCAAAATATTACTTGAAATGGCTTTAAAGGGTTTTTGTTACAGCCAGGTTCTTTCCATGAAATTCTTAACAATTTCCTTCTCCTCTATTCAGCCTAACAGTATACCCCAATTGGAAATGCCGTAGAACGTCGGGTAGTTGGAGGCTCCGTTGGGGGCTCCAGGAGTAAGGCTCTGCTTACACTATTCCATCTTCCCTACCTTGCATCATCGTTAACTATTCCGGAGCCAAGTGGGGAGTAGGTAGTACCCAAAATTACTATCCTCCTTATATGAGCTTAAATACTTGACATATCATTTTAGTATTTTACGTATTCCTGCGCAAATACAAAAGTTACCATTAATAATTGACTGAATAATTGGGATTTCTATAGTTTAAAATCCCATAAGACAGAAAAACGCATAGGGTCGTCGGAAGACTCACTTGGTTACTGACGTTTTGTTTGGTATCTTGGCCTGTCAAGAGTTAAAAAAATAAACCCGAAATGTGAAATACATTCATATGGCTACAGTCAAGAACTAACAACAGTATTACAAAAAATCCCACAAAACACTTTTGGCCAGTATCCTCTAAGATTTCTGATTCTTTTCTTTAAGTATCTCCTTCTAATTATCCCTTAACTTAAGACTAAATAGTTTTAAGGCAAAAGAAGCGCTCTCCTTAAGTTAATATTCTTTTGAGCAGTTTTTCCCGCATTTTTTTTCCCTCTTTTCCTTATGTTTTCCTCTTTCTCTTTGGCGAGTCTCTTCCTCTAATTAGGGTAGGGGATGGCGCATAAATTTCACCAACTCTGGAAAAAAGTCGGTTACGTGACCTGGTCATAGTTCTTAAACAAACCCGACTGAGTGGTTCGTAAAGAAACCAACAATCTTTTTAAATTCTAGTGAAAATATCTTCATATGAATCTAACTAAGTAACCATCACGCTTTATTACAGAAGGAGTTGGCAGAGAGGACGTAGCAGCACACAATTCTGTCTTTGCACACACTTCTGATTTAAAGTTCGTTTTATATAATCTAATCTTTTGTTTTGTATAAATTTTTTTCATTCATATTCCTTTCTCACAAATTTAAATAACTTATTCCATATTATGCTGTCTCAGTTAAAGTCACAAGGAGGAAATACATAATTGGTTTTATTTTACTATATAATACTTATGTACAAACTGATTAAATGTACACTGTCGATTTCCCGAAAATGAATAAATAAATAAATCTTTAAAAAATAAGAGAATTAAAACGTTGCTTTGAAATGGCTTTAGCCGTGTTTGGTGATCAGATCTGAATATTCAGGTACTTCCCCACCTTCCTCTTCCCCATCTTGAATTATGTTTCTTCAGTAAGAATATTGGTTGTTGTTAAATCCGTATTAATTTGCTAAAAGTTTTGCTGATAAGTGAGAGCTTGATTCTTACAATATAATATCTAGAATACTATAATCGTACGTTGAACAACAATAAATATTTTTGTATTAACACCATCCAAGTTGTTAATTCGTGGGTAATGATTAAATTCCCTTTCTATAAAAAATACCATAAAACACTAATTGCAATGACAGGATAAAATGGAAAGATAATGGAAGCACTGAATACTCATCTGAATTCTGAAGTGATGGATTCTCTTCGTTTGGTTAAATTCCTTCTTATTTTATAAGCAATAATTATTAGCCTGAAACACTCATCCACATTGAAAAATCTCCTGATAAAAGATACATGACGCCAACGGGACACGAACCCGTGTCCTTTCGATTTCCGGTCGACAGCTCTGACCACTGAGCTATGGCAGCTTATCTCTTATCCGCGAAATAATTCAACATATACGAGTGTTTCATTCAACAATTACCGCTTGTTACATTTTTTCACCTGAAACAACCAACTTTATTTTATATGAGAAAGGCATTGTAAGTGCTAACTATCTCACTAGATGGCGTCGAGACAAATTGTCTACATTTTTTGGTGAAGATACTAGAACTTGTCAAATATTAATTACTATTTTTTTTGGAAAACTAATGTTTAAGACAAGATTTTTTATGCATAGCACAAAGAACAATTATTTTATAAGCAATGATTATTAGCCTGAAACACTCATCCACATTGACGTTGGAGTCATGTATCTTCCCGTTGGCGTCATGTATCTTTTATCAGGAGATTTTTCAATGTGGATGAGTGTTTCAGGCTAATAATGATTGCTTATAAAATAATTGTTACCCTTTGTGCTATGCAAAAAACATCTTGTCTTAAACATTAGTTTGCCGAAAAAAATAATAAATTCCTTCTTATTTGGTTTTTGTTGATTTTTCTCCGCTAGTTCGTTTGTTATGATTCCGATTTGATCACTTTATCCGAATGAAGGGTCAGTGTTAAATTTGTAGGTTTCTTCAGTAAGAATATTTGTTGTTTGAATACACTGGTTTATTTTATAAATGTTACAATACTTTGCACATTTTAATATATTTACTACCCGGTTTAAATAGATTCCCCCAGATTATCACAGACCTTGCTGTTTTATTAAATTTGGTTAAGAAAAGTAAGAGTTAAGTAAATATATCAATAGTACCACCAAACTTGTTGTGATATAATCGTCAACACAAAATTTCTCAACTGCGGTTAAAGTTAAAAGTTTTCACGTTAATTTTCATGGGTTTTTACATAATGTTCTAGCTATTCTAACAATGATTTTTTAAAGGCGTGCCATTAGGAGAACTGTGATTTTAAAAGATAACTTATAATGTTATTCGTATTGCGATATTTCTTCGACGTTATTCAATGGTGATTTTCTACACGAAAACCTAACGATATTATCGCTAAGGGCTATATATTATACATTTACTACTTCTGTATGGATTTTAGTTTTTTTAGTGGTTGATAAAAAATCTAGAAGATGTGTTACGTATGTTTGTGGATGGTTAAAGCTATTTTGTTAAAGTACATATGACAGTTACATAACGAAATCCAATATTAACACTTGCCAAAATTACGCGCGGACGAAATTAAATATTCAGAGAATAATATACCCTACTTTTTAAATTTTTTTTTTATTGGTTTTCAAGCTACAATCCCGTTAAACTGCAATAAAGCAGTTTGTCAACAGGATGTTAATGATCAATTACATACATACACACATAATATTATCTAAATCTATTTGTAGAATCGCAATTTTTTTATATTAATGTGTAACATGTTAAGCATTTTTGTCACGATAAATTCTAGGGTTCGCCGTCCGTATTTATTATTATATTTTGGAACAAGCATTCCTTCATTCTTTGTAAACCTTGTATTATATTCATGTTCCACTTTCCTTTTATAATCAGACTCAGATATATGTTGAATCAATATTTTGTAGCATAATAAGGCCTGCACCGGTAATATTGTTAAATTCCGATACAACAATGATATGTTTCGTCTCTGTGAAAAAATATGTTTTTGAGCTAATAACTTAACCATAGAATTTTGAAATGATTGCAGGTGGTTTAAATTAGTTTTACAAGAGTGACCCCAAGTAGTTAAATCATACCGTAAAGTTGATTCTGCGAGTGATAGGTAAAAATTTTTTAAAATATTCACCGGAACGAAACATTTCAGTTTGTATATCCTACCCACTATCGCTCTCAGCCGCTTGCAAGTTTTGTTTATTTGTGTATCCCATTTGAAATGACAATCAACAGTCACCCCCAAATAAACGTATTCATTTACCAGTTCAATACTTTCACACATGCAGGGCTGTAAAATGTTTTGATTAATACATATAAAGTTATGTGAAATTATTTTAGGCATGATTTGAAATGAAGCATGTGGAGACCGTATGTGCATCAGTTTAGTTTTCTTGGTATTAATGAATTACAATTACTGGTATTCCACACGTCAAAAATAACCTTATCTTACTTAATATTTCTTTCCGATGTAGATATCTTCAATTGCAATAAAAATTAATACGAAATACATATTAAAAATGTATATGTGTAGATGTTTTTTTAATGTATCAAGAATGTATTCAATATGTATAAAAAATGTAAACTTTTATTTTTAATAATACTTAACATAGTTAGTAAAACCTCAAATATTAATATTTAATTATTGAAGACAATATAAGCGATTCCTAAACGAAAATTTGAAACAGAAAAATCGGAATAGGTCACATCTAGGACTCGAACACAGGACATTTGCCTGGTCAGGGCACAAAGATAGCTGCCAATGAAAATGTGAGGTGAGAAAAATGAAAACAGAGTTGGTAGTATGATACAGTTAAATATGAACGAAGGAGATAGGGTCCCATTAGCTCAGTTGGTTGTGCGGTGCCCCGGCAAGGCAAGAGCCCTCGACTCGAGTCCTAGATGTGACAGTGTCTTTTTCTGATTTTTCAGTTTCAAATTTTCGTTTAGGAATCGTTAGTATTGTCTTCAGTAATTATAAATGTAATTACTTGATATGTTATGTAATGACATATATTATGGAGCATTTCTTGTTATGATTATATATTATGTATCTAATATCTGTTCATTTTATATTGTTTAATACATAATGTATTAGTATAATGAGGAAATCTATAATTAGTTTCTCAGTTAAGTATATTGCACATGTATAAACCAACCATATTGTTACTGTTGATTTCCCTTAAATAAAACTTTTTCCCAACCGCCTGGACATAGCGAGACTATCGCATCCCCAATTGAGGAATGTTGTGAGGATGAAGGAAGCGCCGAAGCGAAGGAAATGGGAAAAAGGACGGTGGAGGTAGTACCTGGCTTCACAGATTTTGTCACCAAACACGGCCAAAGCCATTTCAAGTAAAGTTTCAATTCTGAATGGTTGTTTTACACCAGGGCGATACTGGGAATATCTTTCACTCTAATCTAATCTAACTTCACCCAACCGTTATTTAGCACAAATTTAATTCTTGGTATGCCAATGCAAAAGTTTTGCCGTGTACCATCTGATCCTATTTTAGAAATAACTTACTTATTTCTTGCAAAACAATGTTTTTGTAAATTGTACTGTATTACCAGGTAATGTGTTTAAATATTTATGAACATAGTATATAATTTAATTCATTAGTTTCCCCAGAATTACAAGTTGTATTCAGGTAGATGATTTTTTCAATAATGTATCCAAGGATACGCTAGCCTTTCAAAGGTACAAACAATTGTGGGTACGAAAGAATATATAATTTATGAGTCTTCATATCATAAAGTAGCGTGTTCTTATTCGAACTCTTTCTATACCAGACCATCATCTAAGCTAAAACTAACAAATTTGAATGGAAAATATGTTTAATTAAGCTTAAAAGCTACGTATTGGAAATCACCATCCCATTTGAATTTTGTAAACACAGTTTTGAACTTAGCTTAATAGCTACGTATTGGAAATCACCATCCCATTTGAATTTTGTTAACACAGTTTTGAATTTAGCTTAATAGCTACGTATTGGAAATCACCATCCCATTTGAATTTTGTAAACACAGTTTTGAATTGGAAATCTAAGACTCGTTTAGGCAAATATTTGGGTCACGAAACACGCACAAGGCACTTCTTATGTTATTCTTTATTCTATGGCTTAAACATGTTTAGAATACTTAGATCAACAATTTTTTTAACAAAAATTTCATATTAAAGCTTCATCTTCCACAGTTTTGCAATAAGTTACCTGTCACGTCACGTGCGCAGAGGTCGAGCCCGCGAGTCGGCCGATCTCAGCTATAGATTGCCACCACGCAACGCCACGTCACGCCAAGATACGGTTGCCACGCTCAGTATCGCCCTGTTCCAGGGATCAGAGAGGCGATTATTACCACTGCAGTTATTTTCTAGGAACGTAGTATGTAAATAGATTTTTTTATGAGGCAAAAAAGAACCAGAGGTCACCAATGTACATGATGGGTTCTGTTCATTGTTATTTGAACAGAACTGCAGGCATCTGAAGGGTATTATTGTATTTGGTTCCAGAACGGTAAGTACCTACTCTCAGTATCACCCTGTTGAAAAATCACCATTCAGAATGGAAAGGTAGCTTGTAGTTATTTTAGCCGTGACTGGTGATCAAATCTGCCAGCCTCCATGGTTGAGAAGTTACGAACCTTGATTTTTTGTTGTTGTTTATATTGTGTTATATCACAAAAATAGTTAATAAAAATCTTAGACATTTAGTGCATTTTCGGCACGTACCATAGTGGTAGATACTTTCAGTATATCCCTGGTGAAAAAAAAACACCTTATTAAACAACTGATATTAACCAGCTAGCGATCGATTTTTTCAAAATTAAAAGTAAAATTAAAAACTCAATTAAAAACATATATACCACAAAATCGACTCTAAATGGGTCGTAGATTCACCAGTTTTCCGCTTGTACTGCGAGTTTCCAGACACCGTTTATAAATATTACCATTTATCAGTATCTAATTATTGAAGACCGAAGGAGCTAGGGTCCCATTATCTCAGTTGGTAGAGCAATGCCCCGGCAAGGCAAGCGTCCTGGGTTCGAGTCCTAGATGTAACCGTATCTTTTTTTGATTTTTCTGTTTCAGATTTTCGTTTAAGAATCGCTAATATTGTCTTCCTTAATTCAATATTACAATTTGAGGTTTTACTCACTAAGTTATTCCAAAAAATAAATGTATTATTATCATTAAAACACACACCTTTCCTTTGTTCAATATCATTCCCTTCCCCAATATCTTCCACCCTACAACATTCCACAAATTGGAAAATTTGGGTCCCATGTGATACATCGCATAAAAAAAACACCTTGCCAAAAAAACATATTCCCAAAAAAATAAAAGTTAGGTTAATATAAGAATGGCAAAAGTTGTTTCAGAGAAATGTCCGAATTTCCCCGTACAAAAGGCCGTAAATTCCATTTCTAATAACACTTGTAGGTGATTTAATACATTATATTTGGCGTGGAGGGGGTCGCTATGATTTATAAACGGCCGGCCTTTTTGACGCGACTATATATCATTTGTGGTGGCCTTTGACCGAGAAGGTATTGCTGATGGATGCAGCAGGTTATGAAATTTGAAATATATAGCATAAGACAAAAATGTATGAGTTATTAGACCAATCAAAAACACAGGAGATAAATATAAATGATTAGATTTTTTTTACATTACCATAACTAGTTTATAACACCTGACCTAGTCCCCCTTTCCCCCGAAAATATCCAAAGATACTAGGTGCGACACCTCATACTTTGACTTACATATGACAGGTCCTATACAAACCTAGTATAAATTAGTTCAACTATTGTTACACTGGTATATATTTATTTTGTATTATGCATTGTCTTACTGCACTTATATTAATAACTGCATCACTTACAATAATGTTTTTGTGTACACATTAATTGTTCTGTAATTTATTGCTATTATTATCCTGTGTACCACTGTATGCTTACAATTCGATTATCACTGTATTGTAATAAATAAATAAAATTACAATTCAACGCACCTTTCAAAAGTGACAGAAAGTCATAAAAAGCAAAAATAAGATTAGGTACATCGATTAAGTTAGGTTAAGTTAGTTTTTTCATCGCTTTTAATGACTTTATATATCAATTTTTAAATGTGTGTTGTCTTATCATTGTGTTGAGGTATCATGGAAGCAAATTTAGAGCAGCGATTCATTTCGACAGTGTTCTTTATATATGCTTTTTTGTATCATTCTTCAGCTGATTTGATTTGTTAAATTTGTCGGCCTTTGTGTTTCCTCCCTCCTACAATATAAATCTCTTCAATACTCATGTCTACTCCTTCATTTCCCCTAAAGACTCCCCATATAAGGTATCAGATTTTCCATCAAAACTCTATTAGGGATTGCGAGCTTCGCTTTGTTTTAGAACTTTTTATTGTCGACTAAACATTCGATTCCGTTGTTTGAGTTTTTTTCAAAACTATTCTTTCGAAATCTACAAACGCATGGCCCTGAAAAATCACGGTTGTAAACTACAGGGTTTTCCAATAAGAGGTGTTGAATAATAGCCCGCTATTTCGGTAGATGTTACTTTTGAAGCTGTCATTTTTTTACATTTGACAAGTAGAAACTACGCCATTAATAAAAATGGAACGATACACGCTTCAACAACGCATTGAAATTATTAAAATTCACTTGAGTGAATCAAATGCAAATCATCTTGAGTGATGAGGCCCAATCCCACCTCGGTGGTTTCGTCAACAAGCAAAATTGTCGCATCTCGGAAAACCCAAGAGTTATTGTTGAAAAGCCTCTCTATTCTCAACGTGTGACTGTTTGGTATGGTTTATGGTCCAGCGTAGTCATTGGACCTTACTTTTTCGAAAATGAGGCTGGAGCAACAGTTACGGTGAATGGATTGCGTTATCGAGAGATGATTAATGATTTTTTATGGCCGGAATTCGATGGTATTAGTCTGGACAACGTTTAATTTAGATAAAAGATACTTTAGATTGTATTGACAGAATATTTTTAACATTTTTCTACCGCCAGATAAAAATAGTTGAAATTGTTGCGTCGTCCGTTTGTTCGTAGTCCGGGCATTTGACATATCGGACGCATTAACCCGCTGGCCGCAACCGAAATGTCAAATTGAAGGTAATTTTGTGAAAACGTGCTGCCATTTTGTGAAACCCATTTTTCGCCCTCGGAGAAAGAAATTTTGGAGGAACGGTCCAAATTTAATAAAAAAAAATATTTTTACTTTTGGAAGGTAGGTAATATTTTACGTTGATGAATCATCGAAATACGCTGAACAGATAGGATATTTTCCGCTCCAAGGATATTCTACAGTTAGAGTTATTAGAATTAAAATCCAAAATTTATTTAACTGATAAACGTCCGTGTATGTGAAAATCTTACTAATTGAAATGTTAAATAGAAATTGATATAAAATAGTGCATGGAAAAAAAACATATGCTATATACATTGCTTATTCAGTTGAAAGAGGTTGTTTATATATGTTGTATAAACTTGAAATAATAATAATTCCTAATCGAATTTCGGAATTTTTCCAAGGTGTTTTAAATGTACTATATTTTTCTTTATCTTTAAAATAAATACAATTTTTGAAACTAGATACCTTTTAGATTTATGTATTTGAAATATATTTTCATATTTAAAAAGTGCAATATTTCAATTTTAAATATGAAAAAGTAAAAAAAATCTCAACAAAAATATTTTTGATCAAAACGTTGAAAAAATTCACAGAATTCAAAATACACAGTCCCATTATTTAAAGTATTTGAAAAAAAATTCACTTCACTTTTTATCTCTTGCAAACAATTAAAAATAATTTCTAGAGGATTCATTTTGATTTTAAAAAAATGCATTGATATAAATATGCAGAAGGCATTTATCTTATTAAAACATTAATCAATTCAAAAATAATATGTACAAAATAACCTCTCTTTCCTGTAGCATAAAACTATGTTCACAATGTTACATTATCAATGGATTAAAACTGACGAAAAATATCACAATTTATTTGGATGCCGCACACTCAGGCCTGTACTAAACAAGAAAACTTTCAACAGAAGGAAGATTTGATAAATATTTATAAAAAAAATATTAAAATTCATCGCCCTACTGAATCCTATACATTTTAATCATCTAGGTTATTTTTTCCTTGTACACTCGTCTAATTTAGGTAGCGGTGAAATTGAAATTCGAATTTTGTTGAAAAACGTACAGAACTGACGTCTGTACCTGAAAATATTAATGGAAAATTTGTACACGCAGTTCTCTTTTTCTAAATGTAAATTAGGTTTAAGAACTAATTAGTTCCATTTACAAATATACCTGAAAATACGTAAATAAATTAAATATTTAGGCGATGCGCACAGTTTACGGCCGGCATAGTCCAGTGGTAACGCATTGGACTGCCATTCCGAAGGTCGCGGGTTCGAACCCGGCGTGCGCAAATAAATTTTATTTGATTAATTTGTGTTATTTCACAATTAATTAATTAAAATAATATATAGTATATTTGCGGCACGTTCCAGAGTGGAAGATACTACCAGTATCGCCCTGGTGTAAGACCACCATTCAGAATTGAAACGTTGCTCCAAATGGCTTTAGCCGTGTTTAGTGACTAGATCTGAATAGCCAGGTACTTCCCCACCTTCCTTTTTCCCTTCCCCACTTACCTTCAACCTCACAACATCCCCCGATTGGGGATGCCATAGTCTCACTGGCTCCAGACGGGAGCAGTTGGGACTCTTGTGAGGGAATCACTATAAAAAAAAAAAAGTTTATATCAGCGTTGTGGCAGTCTCCTGAAGATAATAATTAATAAGGTGGGCAAAAGAAATATCATTATGTGAGTGAGTCATAACTTTTGCAAATTATATCAAATTTCATTGTGCTTTGACATTTATACTGTAGACAGAGAATTAGTTGTAAACAAGGGATGTAGCGATACACACCTGAAGAATGTGGAATTATTGTTACTGCTTATTTGACCAATTTCCGGTCTATTGTTTTAACGCAGCGTGAACTTCGTCGTCGTTTTCCTCGTCCTCAATGTGCATCAACCCAAGAGATGGTCATTTGACCGACAACTTAATGTCATCAATTACCTTCAACTAAACTTTCCGTAAAAACAGTGCCCGATTTTTTTCATTTCTAAGCCAATTTACATAATGACATAACTTTTGCCCCACCTTGTACATCGTCGTACGTCATGTGGTACACATCGGTCCAATAAAAACCAAATGGTTAATTAGCTTCGCTAGAGGGGTTAGGAAAATTGTTAAATAATGTTATTATAATATTATTCAGACGTGTTAATAACATACTGAATAGAGAGTTTGAACAAAAACAATAATTACTGAATAATAAACTGCACTGCAATCTGCTTAACTAGGAAATTAATAACCGACAAGATATAAACACTCTTGAACAATTTTTTAAAATTATTACCTTACACGACATAAAAACACTTGAACACATTATTTAAACTAGTGCCTGAATGTTTGTTAGTAGGTTTGTTTCATTATCTTGACACTGAAATATACGTAGTTGTATAGAGGTCAATAAATGTAGTTTTTTGTACTGTACAATGTGGTATAAAGTAGTGAAATGCATTATCTATGCACTAAAATGAGATACGGAGTCAAATTAAAGTTGACATGGAGTAGTTTTTTAGCAGTAACAATGTGATATACAGGATTTTCCAATAAGAGGTGTTATTTTGAATAGCCCGCTATTTCGGTAGATGTTACTTTTGAGGCTGTCATTTTTTAAAATTTGACAAGTAAGAACTACGCCATTGATAAAAATGGAACTACACACGCTTCAACAACGCATTGAAAGTATTAAAATTCACTTGAGTGAATCAAATGCAAATCATCTTGAGTGATAAGGCCCATTTCCACCTCGGTGGCTTCGTCAACAAGCAAAAATGTCGCATCTGGGGCTCGGAAAACCTAAAAGTTATTGTTGAAAAGCCTCTCTATCCTCAACGTGTGACTATTTGGTGCGGTTTATGGTCCGGCGGAGTCATTGGACCTTACTTGTTCGAAAATGAGGCTGGAGCAACAGTTACGGTAAATGGATTACGCTATCGAGAGATGATTAATGATTTTTTATGGCCGAAATTAGCTGGCATTGATGTGAACAACGTTCAATTTTAATAAGACGGCACTACGTGCCACACAAACAACGAAATCATTGATCTTTTACGATTGAATATCAAAATAACACCTCTAATTGGAAAACCCTGTACAATGAAATTAGCTCATTCTAAGCTTACTTAAATGATTTAAAGTGATAGAAATTATTATTTTAAAGTAAAATTAGTTCAAATTGTTTAAAATTAAGCAGAAAACAAGTTTTTAATTTGGATGTAGCACAAAGTGTTGCATAAACACGCTCAGAATGTTGTTTAATTTTGGTGGACTCGCCAAAAATGGTTTGTTGGACAAAAACGAAATAGAGCGACGATGATTCAAATCATGATGTGGTTAAATGAGGAGTACACGGTGAACGAAGAAAGAGGTGTAAGAATAATGTAAAATGGACGTGAATGGCATAAGAAGTCGAGGATGCCCGAGGAAGACATTGCACAATCAAATTAGACGAATACTTTAAAATTATCTTTTTCTTGACAATAATATTGTTTCCACCTCAAAACTACATCCAGTTTTCAGGTAAGAGCAGAACTGCATTTTCGATATTTCACAAAGTGGTTTTGGTTGCTGGTTGGAGAGCCTTCAAAACAAAACGATATGAGGACATTGAGATTGAATATAATAATCAAGCTATTTTTGTAACGATATCTCCACCAAAAAATGTTGCCTCAAAGCATCGTCAGTTGATTGCATAGCCTCATTGCTACCACACAATACATCCTCTCACCGCTCCGCTGAACTGCATACCTACCTATTGTAGGCTGTGTATTGTGTAGGCCTTATAACAAAAGAATGGAGGTTTATTTTAAGGCTTTTGTTGTTCTAAGTGTCGCCCCATATCCTGCTTAAAAACCTACCACGGTAATATTATACTCCGTTAAGGGTGGATTTTAATAAAACTGTGATATAAAATGATAAGAATATTTTTTTAAACAAAGGGTTTTTGGTGGAGGTCGGTTTAGATTAAAATGATAGCTTTTAATTTGAAGATTTGAAATTTCCGATAGGAGAAGGCACTTGAAGAATACAGAATTAATATCCTGACGATAGTTGTGAAGCTGTTTTAAATGGGTATTTATTTTTTAAAGTTTGCGAAATTCTCATTTAGGGTATGTTTTGAGGCTGTATGGAGTTAAGGGAAGGAAAAGAGATGGGAGCGATGAAGGTCGGTAAGTATCTGGATGTTCAAATCTGGTAACGAAATACGGCTAAATCCACTTTAAGTAGTGGTTGTTGGTAGAGCTGTATTTTCGATTAATGTTTGAAATATTCGACATTCGATTCGGATTTAGTAAATATTCATACATTCATTTGGTCGCTAGTGAGAAGGTCAGTAAACCTCAAGGTTGCATAATTATTGAAGAGGTCAGTATGTAATAAATGATATCAATGGCTATAATTAATTAAAACACGTTGGACGCCATTGGAACAATGTGATTATTGCGTCAACTTAAATTCACCTCGTTGAACGCCATTGTAATAAATAAAATCTTTACCAAGCAAAAGTAATAGATAATTATCAAATATGAGATGACAAACCCGCGATTGCAGCATCATTGTAACAGATTAGGTTTACTATCAGAAAGAATTGCATTGTTAAAGAATAAAAAGAAAGATGAAGTTAACAACATTTATTAAATAACAATAAGAAACATGAGACTATCAAATTAGCATGGATTACATTATCTCAAGGTGTTGCAGTGAAACAAAGATCACTTGCACGCTTGGAATAAATGGTAGTAATTTATAAGTTAAATTTGTGACAAACGATTACAAAGAATATTGTGTGATCTGTTTCTCAAATGAGCGCCATACAGCTCTTAGATTAGAACTGTAATTTTTTTAAAAGGTTTACATGATGATTATACCAGCGATTACAACAGCTAGCTAAACAGCCATCAAAATCTCCTGTAATTTCTGTCGTCTGGAACAGTTACTCGAATCCTTCCCGTTGTCCTGTCTTCGCTCCAAGGCCGCCCGTTTGGTACTGACTGACCGGAGCTCGTCAGTAGCGCTCTTTGCGATCAACCATAGACCGAGAGTCCCATAGAGGAAAGCGGTCTGCAGATAGAGTTGTGTAAAGAATTATCATAAAATGTAGCGGGGCGAAAGTGAACTGCTACAAGTAAACGAGTATCGGTGAACAAGCACTGTTGGTACATTTATTAGGAGCTGTACCAAAATCATCGAACTCAACAAGTCAGTGTCAACAAATGTAATGACTTATAAATTTACTGGGAGATAACAGAGTTATCACCTGGATGGAGGAATTTTGTAAGATCGCTGACGTAGCAGTTGAGTTCAACAGAGGGCGATAGCGTTTTGACTAGATTCTATGACACAATATTTAATTTCAACGGGGGACCTCATTTGTCATCATTAGTATGTAATTTTAAAGTTACGAAGTTGATATTATTCTCTCAATAAATATATTCTAAAGAAATGCTGATGCAATAGCCAGCTGGCTACTGACGTCAGCATACTTCTTCAGCATATTACGGAGCAACGACCACTGTTTGACTCCTACATGATAGTAAATCCTTTATTCCAGAAAGTGGAGAGGTTAATGCAATCCCACAAATTTATTAAAGCATATACACTTTGGAGGATTGGTTATTGCAGTATCTGGTAACACTGATCAAGCGGTTCGGAACTGCTCGGAAAGGCCGAGCATTTCCGATCCGGTTTTTTTTTTTTTTTTTTTTTACAGTATTACCGCACAAGAGTCCCAACTGCTCCCGTCTGGAGCCAGTGAGACTATGGCATCCCCAATTGGGGTATGTTGTGAGGCTGAGGGTATTGGGGAGGGGAGGGATATGGGGAAGAGTAAGGTGGGGAAGTACCTGGCTATTCAGATCTGGTCACCAAACACGGCTAAAGCCATTTCAAGCAACGTTTCAATTCTGAATGGTGGTCTTACACCAGGGCGATACTGAGAGTATCTTCCACTCTGGAACGTGCCGCAAATATACTTTATATATTATTTTAAATGAATTAATTGTGAAATAACACAAATTAATCAAATAAAATTTATTTGCGCACGCCGGGTTCGAACCCGCGACCTTCGGATCTGTAGTCAAAAGCGTATACCACTAGACCACGCCGGCCGTCATTGCGGAGACTGCAAGTGTCGCTCGGTACTCGGCAGACGAGAAATCACCCCACTAGCGTGCAGACGTTACTAATCCTCTATTGTACAAGCTCGGTTGTAATACGCATTATTCGGAATAAATCTGTAAACGAACCATCAGAGTTTCAATAAGTAAACTACGAGCAACAGAACATAACAGTTATCATTACCAGTCTAAATGGATTGATGGCTAAATGATTCTGCGTTTCTCCAAATCCACAGAATCCGAGGTTGCGTGGTTATTTTTAGTGTGAAATAACGATAATTTGGATAATTATAATTTAGTTTTTTTTAAATTTTATAAAACTCACTTATAATAATTTTATGAACAAATAAATCGCGTACGCTAGAGGAGGTTTAGGGTCAACCCGACGGCTAGACTGCTGGAGACAATGATATTATTTACCGCGCGAGGTATCGCGCGCAGGTTTACAATGATTCCAGCCTCACAAGAATGTGGGTAAAAATAATATTGTTGTTATTTTCGGGAGATGCAAACTCCCTATAATTTACCCCACAACACACTTAGCAATAAGTTTTAAAAATGCATTAAAACATTTATGGTAGATTTTCATCAGAGCTAAACATATAAAACACTAGTAGACTCCGCAAAGCTTCGCTATTGTTAATGTATATTTCAGGCATCTCCACAATATATTACTGTTAAGAAACTACATGACTCCGACTTTAATTCGAGTCAAAATCTCATTCCGGTGGAGAGATATTGCGTTAAGTATTCCTCGAGCGTTCCCAATTGCTTCTATGATTCAAACCATTCGATTTTTGGCACTATTGAGAACAAAAATTGTAATTTTGAGCGATATCAGTCGATCACTTTTCGAGTTTTGCGAGCACAAACATACGCAGATTTTTTTATTGATTAAGAAGTAGATAATATAAGGACGATATAAATACGCAGACTGTAGGTTATGTGCACATAATGTTCGCAACGTTGGACATAGTCGAATGAAATGAATCAAAAGACGTGTTTATAATATGAATGAATAAGCAACTTGTTGCGTTCCCACAAACAGTTCTCGCAACTCGTTGTGGAACGAGATTTAAGAGAATAAGTTCTATTAATTAAGTTATTACATCAGGGATTTATTCAATACTTCGCGTATTACAAGAGTGACGTCGATTGTTGACCTAACTAGGAGCTGGTTAAATAAGATCTGTAAACCCCATGTTTGTCTGGAAGCAGCCTAACTTGCCCTAGCGACTACTGACTACTAGCTGCCATCTTGCGGACTTCCAAGCAAGCTCTTTGCACTGCCCTCTATGAGTGCATCTGTGAAGCTCTTAAATAACTAACATCCCAACACAACTGATACAAAATTAATCAAAAAGTCGCTTTCCTACGACGATTACTTAAATATTCTCCCTTTAACACCCACGTTTCTTTTGTGATCTACCCACACGAGCTTTTTTATGCGTCTAAAAAGATTTGAGCTTTGAAGCGGAAGATTGTCGGAGCGGCCGGGCGGAAAGGGGTTAACGTAATGACTCCTGTCCGTACCTCGAGGCACTCAAAAGGTTAAATAATAAAGCAACGAAGAGGCTATTTTGGTGGGTTAATAATATTTTGTAAATTTTATGATCAAATTACCTTTTTTTACATTAGCTCCACCCAAGAGGCCACGAGGAAAATAATTTCCCTCAGGGCCTATGTCACTTTTGGGGATGCTGTGTGGAGTTATTTTCAAGGAAAATATGGTCAGTGTGTCCTACAGTGACGGACGTATGAATCGACAGAGCTACGCGTAATAATAATAATAATATTTGGATGACTTGTATAACGCCGTTTTTGTGCAAAATCACTTCAAGGGCGCTCTACAAATTTATAATACATTTCTACAGTGATCTATGTTATTACTAACTATTTATGGAGATAATAATTATAGATAAAAATCTGAAATGGAAAGACCAAATATGTCAAGTTGTAAAAAAGATTAGAAAACTAATATATATATTCTTAAGAATCAGAAATTTTTTGTCGATAAAAAACCTATATTTAATATACTATGATTTGGTTCAATCAACTTTACAATATGCCACGATTAGTTGGGGATCCGCATATAAAACTAACCTCCTTCCAATAGAAGTCGCGCAGAGAATATTTATTAAAATCATATTAAAAAACCTTCGGACTACCCAACAGACCGCTTATTCGAAGAATTTCAAGTACCTCCTTTTAAAGATCTGTACATTAAAAAATCATTGATTCAAATCATAAAATAAAAAGGAAAGTATCAATTTGTAACTGAAAACCGCACTCGACTTAAATACATTTTTCCATGTCCAAAATTGAACACTTCATTTGCACAAAATTACTATGCATACCAAGGAAGAACCTTTTTCAATCAACTCCCTGAGAAAATCAAAATCATAAACGACAAAAGCCAAGCTTTGAGCATTTTGAAAAAATATTTTAGAGATAAATTATCAAAAAAATGAAAAGTAAATATTCTACTTAAGAAGCAATTTCTTCTCCAAATATAGTGTACATGTAAAGAAAAATATAATTTTCTTTAATTCAACGCAATGCCGAGCTTGTCTCGTCATTTTGGCTGTGTGTGTCGTGGACTGTCACTGGCTAGATGTGCACCACAGTACCTACACAGTGTAATGATCTACCCTTTCTACTTCAAACTTTTTCTTCTCTTCTTTCTACGATAAATTTTCCTTAAGTCCCGTAGGTAACTTTTCCATAAGGCTTTGGTTATGTATATATCCGGGGTAGGAATGTCTTCCCTTCCGTCTTTCAAGCCTTTGTCCCTCTCATTATTACACACCCCTTCAAGTGTGTACATCCTAGTTTGTCTACGTGACGTACGACCTTGAACGTACTCATTTCACGTGACGGTTCAGTATAAAAAGGTTTCACCGAACGTTGTGTTGGTTTTTTGTTTCTCGGTTTAGAAACCTAGTTATCTATGTATGTGTTGTGTTGTTGGTTCTTTTGAGATAGAGTGAGTTGAATCCATTACCCCTGTGTTTTAAAGCCATTTTATAAACCTTTCTTCTAAGTCGCCTGCTCCCCCAACTGGCTACGCGATTCTATCTATCGTAGGGTAATGTTAATATAATAAAGTGTTAGATTTTATATATGTGATATACATACGATAAATTTATGGTGTTAGTTGTCGGCGCCATCCATGTATATATTTTGGGAGGGGAAGGAGAGGAAAGGAAATGAATTTTTTTCAAGTTAAGATTGGCTCCTCCTCTTTACCAAACAAAACCGATGGATGATAATTTGAGCAAGGCGATCGATATCTGCGTGTCTGGATATCACAACCGGCCGGGTCTCCCCTTGTTCCAAATCGGCAACCGTCACGCCAAAATAAAGAAAACCAGGTCTCATCACCAATTTCAGAATTGCCCCAACCTCAAACACCTTCAGGAAATCTACTTTACTGAGTGTAGAAGGGGAAAGCCATGACATCCCTTGTCACGAATCTAGTCGCGAAAATGTGACACGTAAGGTCCTAAGTTACGTGCCACCTCTAGAAAACGTTGTAACTCCCTCGTCGTTGGGGATTTACGTCCCTTTCTAGGTCAATCACATAGATAACACACGACAATCTTGTCGATATTTAGCCTGCTTTTTAGCGATAGGTTGTGTGCCTACCCATTTAGCCAATTATCATGTGAGATATATGTAAGGTCTACTCGAGATGCCAAATTTAGGATGAGGACTGTCTGTATTTTAATATTTGGTTCTATTAATTATTTTATGAGGTTACTAGCATCCTCGTGTATTAGGTATGGGTAACTTCTACTGGATACCTATCCTCTCAGGTAGGTATAAACGGATAATTGGTTTGATTTTTGCATTTAATTTAAAGAGGCTGCCTACCTCTCGAAAGGTACCTGTTGAGAAAAGTTGTTCGGTTGGTAGTTTTATTTCGGAGATTACCATCTCCCTCTTTTGCCTCTAGATATGTTTTTGTGCATCCCAATTCGTAACTTAGAAAGTCAAACAATAGATGAAAAGTATTAAATTAGAAAGTCAAATAACAGAAGAAAAGTTTTTATTTTGTTCCGTCTGGTTGCATCCGATCGCTTTCAATTCGGGAGGTCATACGCTAGCAAAACTTCCCCTTTGACTGACTGTACACCGCGCCTCTCGGCCTATATATGAAAAGGTCATTGGCCTGTCTCTCACTCACAGCTGATTGACAATCCGTCTAGGGTATTCCTTTTAATGATAACATTATTTGGGCGGCAGGTGTCGTAAACTTAGTTCCTGTACCTCGGTTGTATCCGTCTTTTAAAAGGGGTCCTCTGGAATTTAATAAATAATATAAAAAACTCACCCAGTTAGTCACCTCTCATTCTCAGCGTGAAGCTTACCTGGTTACACTATATAGCTAAATCACTTTAATTTTCGACCTCCTCCCTACGCTTATAAAAGGGTAATTAAATATTCCTGTAAATAAAATTGTACCTCCCTAATCTGTCAGGATTCGAACCCACAGTTAATAATTTATTTGATTCTCTGGTTTTCGGTCTCCGTGGATAGAATGCCATCTCGCCAAATCAATAACCTAGCCCGATTAAACACTTCCTGCCTTTATATGTTCACTCTGTTTTAAAAACGCAATCATTATTTTTATCATTTCCATGTTTTTAAGACAAGTCACTTAGTTTGAACTACATATTTACGAAATCACGTTTAATCTAACACACTTTCACTTCACACAAACACCGGATCAATCTTTCTCTTTAATTCAATATTCCACAATATTCTCTAATACCATTTGAATTCAATAATTAACTGTAATTTCACATATCACTTCTGACTTGTATTGATTTCTCGGAGCTGTCAACGTACTCAAGTTCAAAGACCGACTGTCCCTCCGATCTCTCCCTTCCCGTGGGAATGTGTTTCTTCAAGGCCCGCCTGTCAATAAATCTTCTCATATTCTAAACAAAATTTTTTTTTGGAGTATGTTTGTCTCGTTTATTTTATGTGAGTATCCAAAACATCACAACAGTCGACTCGATATTTCGTAATCTATGGTTTAAGACATAGTAAAAATAATCTATGGGTTGTGACAAAGCAGATTGATGGGAATAATTTCAATAATTTGTAGTTGCTATCGTAATTGTGATTAAGGAATTGACATAACAATTAATAACATTAATTGTCGTTTCTTTCCTTACAGGTAATGTTTTGTTACTGAATGCTTTTCTTTATATAAATCTTGTGAGATTAACAAAATAAACTTCTACTTTCCTTACAGAGAAACTCAATTATGTTTTAATTGACTGTGTCGTTCAAATCACAAGGAAAATATCATTATATACATATTAATAAAAAATAAAAAATAATAATTGTCTTTATTCCCGAAACAAATAAAATCATATTTTTATTTATATATTATAGCTACAAGTAGTACATTTTACTTACAATATTTTTTTCCTACTTCTCTTGATTCTATACGTATATCTACAATAACATAATGTACACTCCTCTTCCAACCACAAGCGAATGCTGCTCTAGAAGAGTAGTATTAAAGATTGTCATTGTAAATTGTAAACCTTATTACTTACATGTACTTTTTCCTTTAATAAATAAAAAAAATAATAATATACAGTACAATACTAACCTGGTAGGTCATTTGAGATTAACGCTTAACAAACTTAATTAACATTAACTTATTAATATTAATTAAGTGTTAATTTATTTATTTACATCAACTAGTTTTTTTAAAGTTATCTTCGTAAATTTTAAAACTAGAGTAAGGTTTGAAGTAAAATGAATGCTGTACAAATGAACTCCTATGACATAACAAATTAAAAGGAATACACAAGTCAAAAATATTCTTAGTGTGTCTTATATCACCAAGAATGGCTTAAAAATCACTTGGCAAGCGAAGTCTAGAAACGGTCGATTTAAGCGCAAATAAAGTGTTTTATTTTGTGAATAATTTTAAAAGAAAGGATTTAGTTAATCTATGGAAACTATCACCATCAATCTGAGTAACAAAACAGTACAATCTATTTTAGTTTTCGTTTCGTTTTCGGTAATGAATGAATGCAAATTATAAAAGCAGAAATTACTCACATCCGTACTAGATATTTGCTTTACCTTTTGAATACAGAAATTCGGTTTAATTAAGCATTTTGACCTTAAAGCGACATAAGACGCTCACTTTTTAATTATTTCCGATGAACGTATTACTAAAATCTCAAACATACCTTGGGGGATTCCTACGGATGTAAGTTATTTATATTTAAGATTAATAAAAATGGAACATTACCTATAAAATATTTTATGTTAAACGGTTTGAAAATTTTATAAAACGTTTTTCAACTATAAAATTTGCTTTAAGAACGAGATTATATTTTTTAAGCGATGAATAAGTAACTTCCCGAGGGATTCCTTTAGAAAAATTTGAGATTTTAGTAATACGTTCATCAGAAATTATTAAAATGAACCCCACGAAAAGATCAATCTTTTAGGCCTGCTAGTACAAAGTCGACCGTGGGTCCTTCCATTATGCCGGGCTGCGCGCCGAATATTGTTTTTACACGACTTCATTTATGTCGTTAAGATTTATTCTTTATTTTAGAGATTTGATAGGGCAACTTCAACCTTACGACTGTCCAATTCACCACTGCGGCGCGTATCATATTTTTGTGTATGGCTGCTTCACTTACGTCGTTTAGATTGTGGCTTTATTTTAAGGTATTGATTTAAATACCATTTGGACAATTTGTAAAGCGCCGCTTTTGTGAGATATCACCTCAGGGGCGCTTTACAGTTGATGCAGGTATTAAAAAAAATATAAATATCACAAAAATAAAGTGAAATTAAGTTAAATAAAATAAAGTACAGGAACAGGTGACACAAAGATAGAAGATGGAGACTCTGCAGCAAGAATCCTAGGTGGTGAGGAAACTGCACCAGCTACTGCAGCGAGAGAGTCCACCGCGTCCACCAACAGTGCCAGCACGAGGTTCGTCATCCTTCCAGGTATGTGTCTGCTGCTAATTAAGCGCTGAGAAAGTATCCTCACATAGATAACAGACCTTGGCAGCACCGCTGTGACGTTCGGCAAGTCCATCATTCATCTCCATGTAATCATGTTCCTTGTGATTGTGTTAGTGCTGCATTGTGCCCGCAATAAAAGGCGACGATCGGGATAGTAAATTACCCTGGGCTTAGCAAAACACTTGCTAGGGCCTTCAGAGTTTCCAAGAATTCCGTTGAAAACATCTGGCGTACTTAAAATTTCAACTTCAGCGAATTTCGAATATTTTTAAGCAGAATTTTCGTTTATTCATTTTTTACACAATGCACTCCAATCACATTATTATAAAGTTCTGTTTACTAATTGTTAAGTTAATTTTAAATGTCGACTGACTGATTTTAAAAATAATTTCGAAGGGATGTTGCCTCATTTCCCTTGAAAATACAAAAAAAAAATACAAAGCGATTGGGTTTTGTGAGAAAAAGGTCGCTCTGGTACTACATTAATTTATAATGTATTTAATATTGCATTTCCATATTCATGTTAAAAATAGTGAAATTGTAAATGACATTATTGCGCTGCATAATAACGTTTAAATACATTACCTACAGCGCAGACCGATGACCGCATAAGCGTGGAAAATCTGCATTTCACCTGACCTCCGCCAATCCGGACTGTCCATTGGTTGCCCACTTTCAAACGTGCGGTTTGACGACGCCATTTGCTTTCACCCGCTGTACGTTACATTCGGCTGACTGTACCAATTATTATTTATTTTTTTTAAACATTCACTCCTCAAAGGAGGCCCAGGGTATTCTAGCATAGAAAAATCGATAACTTTACTATATTGGATCGATAAACGTAACTCCTTATGATTTTTTACCGATTTCCCGAGCACGGTCGCACTGTTGATATCCAGACCGATGTTGATAACGCAATAAATCAGAAATCGGTATATTAGATCCGTACAAAAAAATTATAAAACGTTTTCGTTTTCGTACTATAAAACTAGCAGTAAGCTTCAAATTTTATTTTTTTAGATGATAAATTATCAACTTCCCAAGGGATCCCTACATAAACATCTGAGATTTTATAAATACGTTCATCAGAAATAATTAAAATAAATCTCCCCAAAAAATAAATTTTCTAGGCCTGCCAGGGTAAATTCAACCATAGGTCCGTCCTTTACGCCGGGCCACGCGTCTAATATTGTTTTATTACGACTTCATCACTTATGTTGTTAAGATTCCCATTTTATTTGAGAGTTATTTGCCAGTACAAATTCAACCGTAGGTCTGTCCAATACACAGGGCCGCACGTCACATCTTTTTGTGCACGGCTTCCTTCACTTACGTCGTTCCGAGTTTATTTAAGGGTACTGTGTCGTCAATAAGATGCCAATGCATATAAAAAAGCTAATAAAATTGAACTAATCGAACATTGAACTCAAAAAGCTGGTTAATAAAAGATGTTTTTTTAAAAATTGTTTATAAATACGTGAGTATCCAATTTTACTATAATAACTTCTATTAAAAATTTTGAAGGTTATGTAATAACATTTTTAATTGATTATATGCCTGTAATTGTTTAAATATGACTAAGTATGTTGTACTCCTTTGAGTGTGTGTAAGCCTGTAAGTGTGTTATATCTATTTGTCTACGTATTTTATGCCTATTGTATTGTAGTCACTTGAAATTTTATTCTTCCTAATTTTTTTCAATATTGTGGCTTCTTCTTGTATGTGTCCTTTATTAATATTGTGAAATTGACCTGTGGACAAATTGCTTTGGCAGTTTAGCGGGTGCTTAAAATGAACAGTGAAATTTGAAAAAAAACCTCTTCGTAAAACCGTACCAACGCCGGGGACTTAGTATTATTTTTTTGTATAATGATGTTTCGTTTTTAATTTCTCAATATCAGAGAGCCATTCTCATTTATATAACAGATTAGATTAGTTAAAATTACTCTTTCATTTTTAAAAACAATTTCTTTTCAGTAAACATGGTAAAACCGATTATCGATTTTAAAATAAGCAACCGCCGACCAATTACCCAGATTTAAAATGTCAAAGTTGATTATTTTCCGGGATATTTTAAAGCTTGTCGTATACTCAGGGTTAATCGTGTGAGTTGATAAATATGTCAACCCGCAACCTATTTCAGGCTACGTTCAACCACCGTAGGGATAGGCATTTAAGGGTAGCGCTAGGAAAACATAGACTTAACGTCCACACCGAAGAATAAACCGATAAGTGAGATGCGGGTGTTTCTGTGTGCCCAAATGTAATTGGGTAGTGTGTGGGTAATTTTTTAAACCATAGTTATGATGGGATCGTTCTTTGTATTGAGGAATAGCAGGTTTCCTCGGATTGACTAGCAATGTGCCAATACTCTGTCCAAAAAATGCCAGTTTATGTAATAAAAAATTAAACTTATCGAACGAACAAACCATAAATTTAATTGGCTTGTCTGGGGCTTAGGATTTGAAATGTTTAACTAAATTGGCCACATCAGTTTTCAGTGTGGGCGCGTTCGGTGACCGAAATAAGCAACTTTTTTTCTTCACTTCTGTTGAAATTGATCCAACATTTTCGTATTTCGAAATTTTATCAGTGATATTTTATTTTTTATTTTAAAATTGTAATATTTTTTTAATTATTGAAGACAACATTAGCGAATCTCAAACGACCATTTCAAATAAAAAGCCTCCACAAGGCTGAGGTGCTGGGTTCAATTTTTTTTTTTAAGTGTCTAATATTGTCTTCAATGATTAAATATTACAATCTAAAGTTTTACTCATTAAGTTATTCCAAAAATAAAATAAAATATTCATCCTACACACTATCTAGATTGCATTTAGTTAGGGAACAATCCTGCTATCATACATAAAGATAGCAGCCAATTAAAATATGCGTTAAGAAAATGATTTTGTTATTTCTTAATTGAAGTGTGATAATTAAATAATAATAAAGGGGGTAGGGTCGGATTAGCTCAGTGGTAGAGCAGAGCCTGGGACCCAATTTTCATTTCAGTAGACAATTGCTCGCATGCGAGGATCGCGTACGATAAATTATCTACTGTTTCGATAAATGCGTATTTTCGACCGTCGTAGATAATGTAAAACAACCGATATTAATACCAACATAAAAATGTACCAATTTTATTTTTTTATATGGTAACCCGTGTATTTAACTCCATAGATTTGATACATTTTTCTAAATACATCTGTTTACGACTGTCAATTTTCAATTCACTTTGTTGTTCGTTGAAGAAGTAGTTGTTTCCTCTTGCGTGTTTTTCAAAATATTACCGACATTTGCTTTACTCTTGGACTTTCTGTTACTATTTGATCTTTGGCTGTGTTTTTGGACTTTTCTTTTTGTTATAATTTGACCTTTGGCTGTGTTTTTGGACCTTTCTTCGTAATGTCTGTTCGAATTGGATATTTGTCAGTAATGCAAAAAAAGAAGTTGACGGAACTGATGATGGAGGATCCCCAGTTGATAAGTGGGAAGTTCAGCCCCACGTTTACTTTTAAAGAGGCGAAGAATCGATGGGAATACATCGCAAATACGCTGAATGCCATTCCCGGTGGATGCAAAGACTGGAAACAATGGCGAAAAGTAAGTAGTTATTGTATCTAATCATAATATGCAGTGCAGTGTTAGCTAGTATGAAATGATTATATTTTGATCCTAGTACAAAGTTTACTTTTTATGAAAATTCATAAGCTAATAATTATCATTTTGGTGAGATCAAAGAGATCGCTCCTTGCGATAGTCGTACCAATCAAGCATCATAGTTGTATGATTTATTTGTTATGTGACGTGAACCATTTATCACATTATGATGTTTACGAAGAAATTTTTATGAGTCAGTACATATTTTGCAAACAACTTTGAACAATTGAATATAGGCTAATAATGCTATCTAAGTACTTTGTTTCTCTATAAAATAAATTGAAAAATTTCAGTATTGAGAGATAGATGAAAAGTTATCACGTTGATAAAGCATTTTGACAAAATAATTAATTAAAACATGTATATTGAGTATATTAGTATTCCTTTGTTGTGTTGAATACATTATTAACCTTTAACTTTCTTATGTTTCAGTGTTGGCAAGACTTAAAAGCCAAAACTAAAAATAAACAGGCCAAGTTAGTTCGGTATGCGAGGGGCACAGGTGGAGGACCGTCTCTTGAAGAAGACCTCACAGAAGACGAAGCCAGAATCCTGGAGACAATAAACCCAGCATCGATACAGGGACACGTGGGTGTCTCCGAATCTATAGCGACGTTTAATATGGGGATAGATGATGCAGATGTAGTCACAACACTCCACAATTCCAATGATTTCAATACAGAGGTTTCTATAGATCATGTTGGAACTGTGAACAGTCCCATAGGTGGTGATCAAAGTGATATTGAAGTAGATTGCATCTTGGGACAATCAACACCAAATTATTTAAAAAAAAAGTGTAGGGAGCATTATGGCAGCAAAAAAAATTATGAAATATTCTGAAGAGAACATGAAAATCAAAAGGGAGAAGCTTGAGATACAAAAGCAGCAATTAGTTGTGGCTAAAAAAAAAAAATAGATTAGTAAGGCAAACTAATCTATACTTGAAAAAAATTGTACAACTTATGGAAAATAGCAAAAAGTAATACCATTAACTTTTCGCTATTTTCCAAAAGTTAAGTCAGGTCATATACCAAAAAAATGTATCATTTCCAACGGCAAAATAAATAAAACACTTTAGTACACAAATGAACATGTATTAATAAAATAACATTTATTTAATATATTTCAATCGTTTGCATACTGGGAAGTAATAAAAATGTTTTAGGTTCTTATAAAAGTAAATACTATGACAAATACAATAAAATAGAATTGCGTTCTATAACGCTACTCTGGGACAGACATAGCCTAGTAGAATAGCATAATCCACAAATTAAAATACTATACCGATTACTCAAATTTTAAACTTAATATTGTATAGTTTTATATTTTATTGTCAAAAATTGTTATACATTGTAAAAAGGATTTTGTAATAAATAAATAAAATAGATATTTCTTTTAATTATTACCAAATCTCCTGAGATATTTGATATCAATTATTGCATTGTAACACACACACACACGTGCTTACTAAAATGCATCGTACCACAAGTTATACAAATGAATGTACCACTATGTATGTTGGAATGAAAGTAAAGTAAGGTGAGTAATAAAAAATAAAGGTAATACAAATTTTAATATATTTTATCCTCGGGCAACTAATAGGAACACTGTCAAATATTGTTTTTTTTTTTACTATTTATTTAATAATATGTATACATACATATGTTTTTATTTATTAATTTATTTGAGGAACATAAACAGTCTTAGCTATACAATATACATAAGAGGATGGCAAAAAAACAGACCAATCATTAATGTTCGCAGATAGTTATTCAGAAACATAAAACTAATTTAATAAAAATAGAAGAAAAAAACAGAACGAAGCAGCTTTAAAAAAAATAATGCTAATGTAAATTCAACAAACGATAAACCTATGATGTGCCTATAATAAACAGCAATAAAATAAATCTTAAATAGTTTCTAAATCACCTTCTAAAATAATTATTTACAATTTGACGCTGAAGAGCCCTTCCAGCAAGCAAATCAACATTTGTTGAACTCCCTCCAACATTGTCGGTTGTACTGATATCACCGAAATCATAATCGATGTGCTCATCATGAACTAATACTGGTTCATTATTATCAATGCACATATTGTGCAAGACGACACATGCATTGATTATTTGAGATGCCTTTTCAGGCTTATAATGCAGGCACCTATGCTTTAACAAGCACCTGAACCTCATTTTCAACACACCGTTGCACCTTTCGATCACTGAACGTACTTTTCTAAACACAGTATTATGGCGATCTTCGACTGAGTGAGGTTGCACATTTGCAATTGGGGTCAATATCCATGGCCGCAAATAGTATCCAGAGTCACCTAAAAATAGGAATATGAATAATGATATTGTTGTAAAAATACATATACATTTATAGGTGAAAAATTATCAATGCTCTTTATTTTAATATAACAGTGGAACATACATATCAGAAACTCATTAGACGTACCTATAGGTACGTTGATGATGAATGAATGATGAATGCTGGGGAAATATAACTTGTTTTGAAGACCTTAACTTTGTTCTATTTTCAAGTAAATGACGACAGATGATTAGATAAAATATTACCTATCACATAGAATCCCCGGTGGCCTCTTCTATATAACATCTCTAATAAAGGTTCAATGCTAGAATTCCTCCAAATGAACGAGTCATGTGTGCTTCCAGGAAACAGTGCATTAACATGTATGATTTTGAGCCGTGCATCACATATCTAAAAAAAGTACATTTTCGATGGTGTGAGATTTATTATATTCATTTGATATATCACTAATAATTATGTTTCTAGCAATGAAGGAAAACTCAATTACTTACCAACTGTACATTAATGGAATGATATTGTTTCCTATTCACATATGATCGTTCATCAGAGGATATGTTTGAAGGTGGAACTATTGCCACATGTGTACAATCCACACATCCTACAACTCCGGGATATCCATGTTCATTATAAAATCTGAAATAATAATGTTCAAACTATATACCTACATACTTTGAAAAAAATGTACAGCTCTTTAAAATTTCAATACGGTTCAAATAATAACTTACACATTCCTATTTGCTTCTAACTCAGCTAATGTAGATGGGAATCGCACCCATTTGTCAAAAATGGTAGGATGATTTAAAGCATTCACCACTTCACTAATAGATTTTGATACAGTAGATTGCGATACTGCCATATTTAAATTTGACCCAACAGGATGTTGATAAGATCCTGTGCCAAAAAAATTCAACGCAATTAAAATCTGAAAAAAAAACAATGTTTTATTATCATATCACTGATTGACTACAAAAAATGATTTGTTTGCATATAACGGGGATCAAATCGTTCTTACCTTCGTTTTAACATCTACAGACTTGATTTTATACGGTTCTTTCATCAAAGGCGACAATAAATCAATTAATTTGAGCACCAATTGTTTAGATAGTCGAAAATTTTTTATGAACAGTTCATTACTCAGACTAAATGCATCATTTCTTGAAAAAAGTTTTCTTGGTGGCCTTTCAGTTAAATATTCGGCATGTTCCATGTCTTCGATCGCTTGTATGTGCGTCAAATCTTCAAAACTCACCATTTTTATAATAATTAACAAAAATACGACACACGCAAACCGTACAAGTAACACTTTTTGACAGTTGAACTACTACTAAAACCAATAGTCCAATTATCTACTGCTTTGTAATAGATAATTATCTATTAGAAATTCCAAAATACGCTTTCTATCGAAAATTAGTAGATAATTACTCGATGATAGAAAAACCATAGACAACGTAGATAATTATCGCATGCGAGCAGTTGTCTACTGAAATGAAAATTGGGTCCCTGGCAAGGCTGAGGTCCTGGGCTCAATTCCCAGATGGAACCGAATCTTTTTCTCATCATTCTGTAGCAAATTTCGAGAGTCACTAACATTGTTTTTAATTAACAACAATATTTTTTCCAGTCTGGGGTCAAAAGGTTTTAGATAAATTCACTTCTAGGAGTTTTCTGTTCAGCGTTGATACGCCATGTCCATTTTTAAGTGGTGATACAATATTTGTTTTTGAAATATGAAATTTTATTAGCGTTCAATCAATTTTATCGGTGGTTTTTATCAGTTTTATTTTGGTATCTGATATTAAATCAGTTGAAATTATGTCTCCTATACCAACACAACACAAGAGCATCGCAGCAGAGAGCCAGCGGGACTATGACAACTACAACATAAAACAAACAACGAGTTATGTAATATTATAGTTAAGGTATAATGTTATCTAAATTAATTTAATTTCCATAAAATTATAAAAATTACTTTGTTTTTTACCACGAAATTTTAATTATTTAATTTTCTATTACCTTCCGGTTTCGCTTAGTACAAGCATCTTCAGGACACAACATTAAACTAAACACAATCATTTCATGTTTTTCGTGATATTTAATATTTACAATTCGATACTTTTAATTATTTTCTTATAACAACTGAGAATCTAGTTAGGTACTTATGCACCTTCTTTTTCCTTTTGTTCTTCTTCTTTCAATCCCCAAATAGAGTGTGCTTTGATTGTATAAGCAATTGCCGCAAGAGAGTAAACAGCTGCTGTGAACCGCCTGGACCCAGTGAGATTATGTCATCCCCATTTGTGGTATGTTGTGAGGCTAAAGGTAGTGGTGAGGGTAAGGATATGGGAAAGAGGAAGGTAGGGAAGTACCCAGTCCCTCGGATCTGGTCAACGAACACGGCTAAGGTCATTTTAATTGATTTTATCAGTGATAACCGAACGAGAGTCCAAAATGCATCCAACAGTGCCAGTGAGATTACGGCATCACCGTATAACGTAGATTGTCACCACATGTATTAAAACTTACCGTATTCTGGTAATATGCTCCACCATAGCTTGCAGCAATAAGGGGAATTGAAATTAACACTCAGAATATCAATTGAGATATAATAATATGATTGAATATTTAATTTAAACTTTAAATACAAGAGCAAAGAATTAAATTTAGAAAATCAGGGGTGGTTGGCTATTTGAAGGCACAACGTAATTTGAACTTGGCCACGACATTTACTCGTAAAATTATATTAACTAAACATCTTAAAATAAGACATCACCACTGAGCACCAGTCTAACTAACTAACTAACTAACCATCACGCCGTTTCCCCGCAGGGGTAGGCAGAGAGGACCGACCGCCAAATAACTCGGTCATGGCACACACTCCTTGCCTCATTCACATTCATACATCGTCTCATACATACTCTTCTATTGTTCTGACTCTTGACATGGCCCGACTCAAGTATCTGATTCACTTGGTCGTGCCATGTCTTCCTCGGGCGTCCCCGACTTCTGCTACCATTCACATTTGCATCGTATATTCTCCTTACACTACTTTCTTCGCTCATTCGCTCTACATGCCCAAACCATCTAAGCGTCCCTTTCTTGATCTTACTCATTACGCTTACATCAGCCTTGCATTCTTTGCGGATATCCACATTCCTCACACGATCATACATGGTTTTACCACACATACGCCTCAGGGATCTCATTTCAACAGCATTCAATCTACTTTCATCCTTTCTTTGCCAGTTCCATGCCTCACTTCCATACATCAGGGTAGGTACCAGCACTCCATTGTGGACTGCTAACTTCGCTTCTTTGGACAATTTTTTGTTAGCGCCAACTGCGTTCAGTCCTCCATTAATGGAGTTACCTGCATTTACTCTTCTTTCAATATCTCTGTCAGCCTTCCCATCTCTCGTAAACATGCTTCCTAAATACACAAATTCATCCACCTGCTCCAAGTATTCCTCATTCACAACTATATTGTACACTGTTTTCGTACTTTCTCTTTCAAACACCATTACTGTAGACTTACTTACATTCATCATTAACTCATTCTTCACGCATACTTCGTTCATCCTAGACACGAGAGACTAGTCTAGAAACTAGTCTAAACGAATTTATAAACATGGTGATATCTAAAAGATTATGTGTCTATTTTCATGAGGATTAATAAAATGTCTCACGAGCGTGTATTAATATCTCGACGATCAAGCAGCTCGTTCTCCAGGTGTGATCCCCACTAGCCTCGAAAACCAACTGCCGGCTTCTCTGGAATTCAACGCGCAGGTTATTTGAATCCACCGAGTGGGGGCTGTAATTCAATGCCAACGCGTGTCTAGAAGTCTTGCTATGTAAGCGGACAGTTCTTACCGCTACAACCGATTGGGAGCATGTTACGAGGCTAAAGGTTGTGGGGAGGGTAAGAAGACGGGGAAGAGGAAGTTTGGAAAGTATCTGAATATCCAGATCTAGTAAACAAATACGACTAAAGCAATTTCAATTTCAACCGTTAGAAGTCAGTGAGACGACGTAATCCCCAATTGGGGTATGTTGTGAGGCAGAAGGTAGTTCGGAGGAGAAGGAGATGGGACAGAAGACGGTTGGGAAGTACCTGGCTATTCAGATCTGGTCACTAACCATGGCTAAAGCCATTCCAAGCATCATTCGATTCTGAATGGTGATCTTTCAACAGGGCGATAATGAGAGTATTTTTTTACTTTGGCACTTTTCACTATCGTTTACTTGGGGTAACAATTATTTTATAAGCAATAATTATTAGCCTGAAACACTCATCCACATTGAAAAATCTCTAGATAAAAGATACATGACGCGAACGGGACTTGAACCCGTGTCCTTTCAATTTCCGGTCGACAGCTCTGACCACTGAGCTATGGCGGCTTATCTCTTATCCGTGAAATAATTCAATATATACTAGTGTTTCATTCAACAATTACTGCTTGTTACATTTTTTTCACCTGAAAACAACCAAATTTATTTTATATGAGAAAGGCATTGTAAGTGCTAACTCTCTCACTAGATGGCGTCGAGACAAATTGTCTACATTTTTTGGTGAAGATACTAGAATTTGTCAAATATTAATTATTATTTTTTTGGTAAATTAATGTTTAAGACAAGATTTTTTATGCATAGCACAAAGGGTAACAGCATATCATGTTTTATGCATAGCACAAAGGACACGGGTTCAAGTCCCGTTGGCGTCATGTATCTTTTATTAGGAGATTTTTCAATGTGGATGAGTGTTTCAGGCTAATAATTATTGCTTATAAAATAATTGTTACCCTTTGTGCTATCCATAAAAAATCTTGTCTTAAACATTAGTTTACCAAAAAAATAATAATCGTTTACTTGATTAAATATTTGATTTGAGATAGGTAGATACTTTATAGGAGTACTACTTATTTAGAATTTTATTGCATAACAAAAAATTCTACAGACAACGAACGATGTATCAATATTGTAGCTGTTCATACAAAGTGAAATTCATTGTTTTCCACTACAAAAGCCATTTTGAATTTGTGTGTTGAAAATATATTACCAAAACTGTTCACAACGATTTTGTCGAAATGCGCCAAAACAAACAAAAACTGAGTTATTTTTATTTACATATTATGCTACGTATACATACGCGAGCCGAACTACTGAACTAAAACCCAACTTATAGGAAAGAAACTAAGAATCCGCAAATGGCGCGAAACGCCGCTTGCAGTTGTTTTTTTTCTTTTTCCGTAATTCGTGGTTCGGTTCGCTTTTCGGTTCGTAATTGTATACGTACCTTTACAGCAACATGGCATACTTCAAGCAAACCAAACAAAACTGTTATGTAGATTTTTGTTCAATGTTTCCTCGATATTTATAGCTAATTATATTTATCAGTTTTTTTATACTGACTCCCTCAGTAACAATCTTTTGTATCTGTTAAGTAATAAATTGAAGATCTCGACTGACTAGGTATAACCATTTCTCTCCATATGTATTCTGGGCATTGAAGAATTCATATGGTAGTTAGTCTCAGAATTTCTTCATTGAAATAAACTCCGACTTCTAGTGCTGCGTAGTGGATTCCAAAAGCTTACCAATGCAAGCAATTATGTACTATCAAATGCACCATTTAGAATTTTATATAATATACCAAGTAAGTGAAAATTCTTCTGCACGACAATTTAAGCATATTCTTGTAAGTTTAGTTCAACAAAATTGCTGTAATACCCATCTTAAAACGTAATAATTTATTTTGTATTATTACAATATGCATGTATAAGCTATTGAAATAGCGTATTTCAATGGTTTATACATGCATATTGTAATGTGGGTTCTAGACAGGAGAATTGTAGATACTGAAGTTGACCTCTAACAAATGAAAAATATAACAGTTTTCTTGTTAGGTAAGCTTGAGCTTAGGTTGAGTTAAGTTAGGTTAGCAGTTGTAAAGTTAGGTTAGGAGTTGTTAGTTAGGTTAGTTGTTTATTATTATTTATTTTAAAATGCCCTTTTTAGAGGCTTTTAAAATAATATATTTTTTTATTTTTAAAAAGAAAGTCAAACATTCCCAGGTTACGAATAACCTGACAATATTTTAAAATCTCCTACTACCACCACAGTAAGCTGACAATGTTGCTTGTGTTGTGATGGAGGACTTAGCCAGCCGAGGAATTTAACACACTACGCCTGGGTGGGACCCAAACGCGATGTCAACTCTGCCACCGACCGGTCAAGTAAAAATTATGCATTACCTACTTTTTAAACATAACTAAATTGCATCAGTATCATTTTTTTATTAGATTTTTATTTAGGTTAGGTTAGCTTAGGATTACTTGACCTAAGGTTAGGTTAGGTTAGGGGTGGCAATCAGTTATTTCTGCCTACCCCTGTTGAGAATCGCTCTAGTTAGGTACACACATGCAGACAGCATACAACTCTAACAGAAACGCGCTACCGCAGAGCGCTCACCGCGACCGGGGCCACAGGGCTGTGGTCTTGTCCGCAGAGCTGCAGGTCGGACATCGTTGGTCATGAATTACATTTAAATATTTTAGCCGGAAATTAACCCTCGCCCCCTGCTGCCAAAACGCTGAAGCTCGCCGTGAATTGTTTATACCATTTTAAAAATTTAGTGAACCGATTTTCTGAACAAAACGTGTTTATTTATTTGTAAGAAATACATCGCTTTTGGGAGTTTTCATAGTTCCTACGGCAATGGTACAAAAAAACATAATATCTACGTTCTTTATCACAATAATGCTGCAGCTCTTTGATACCCTCTAAATGTATGAAATATTTTTCACAGCTCTTTCTTACAAGTTAGAAAATTCTGTAAAAATTGAGACAAGCCATGTAATTATGTCTGAAATATTTTTCACAGCTCTTTCTTACAAGTTAGAAAGATCTGTAAAAATTGAGACAAGCCATGTAATTATGTCTGCTTCTCCGAAAGGAAAATTATCATACATTTCCCTCACACGTATTAAAGATATGAAATTCCATTGCCACAGAAATTAGAGGTTTTTCTCGTCAAGTTATTATAAAAAAACATTTATCCTAGACTTGTAGAAAAGTCAGTAGATGTCGCATATTAAAATAAAAATTGATATATTTATCCAAGAAACTATCTAGATTGCATTTAGTTAGTAGAAAAATCTTGCAAACATAAATTAAGACAGCAGCCAGTAAAACAATGTGTTAAGAAAATCAAGATGGTGTTAGTGGTTATTAGTTGAGGTATGATACAGTTCAATATGACCGAAGGCGATATGGTCAAATTAGCTCAGTGGTACAGCAAATCCCCGGCAAGGCTGAGGTGCTTGGATCAATTCCTAGACGCGACCGAATATTTTTCTGATTTATGATTATAAGTTACAGTGTGTTAGAAAGAGCTGTTAAAATGAGACAAACGAAGCACGTATGTCTGCTTCCTCCGAAGGAGAAATTCAATCATTATTATACATTTATTAAACAAATGAAACTCCTTTGTAGTGCGATTATAAAAGCACCCAATATAATACAAGTAAGAATTGGACGCCAAAAAAATTCTTGCGCCAATGTTATTATTTTAACTTTAAAGTAAATTATTTTGATTTTTTTTTCATTAATCCATACAGGAGGAACTGAGGAAAATAATTTCCCTCCAGCCCTGTCAAGTTATGTCACCTTTGGGGGTGCTGTGTGCAACAGTGGAGGGTATTTATAAGTAAAATATTGACATGTGATTTCATCTCCTTCTTCTCGCGGACCGGTTCGCATCTGACTATGAACCTATGAACCTCGGCACGCCTGCTAGTCACCAAACGTAGCGAGCCGTTTGGGATGACTTATGGCAGAGGTGTTGGTTATCCAATTAATTTTAATATTCGACATAATGTAATTTTTTTTTAAATATTAACAATACGGTATATAATAGTTGTTGAAAATTGCTCCGAGTTTCAAACCAATAATAATTTAAAAGAGTTACTGATTTAGAATATAGATGTCGCTAGTTTACACCTTCTTTAAAGGCAGCGAAACTAGGGTATTAAAGTTCCAATTTTGATTAGGGAACTCACTTCTCTTCGATAGTTTCTAGCTAAAGGAACCCAAAGTGACAATTATATGTCGCTTTCCGTTGGTGGAGTGATCTCCACAGAGTGTCGGTAGCAATATAAACTTTGGAAACAACAACAATAAATTCGGTGTAATTTCAACTTCCACAAAGTGTTTTATTTAAAGAGGAATCTACCCTTTTGTTCTTAAGCCTAACTTAAAAAATCGAGAATGCTCAAGGACTACATGGTACTATCAAATTAATCAATTACCTATGTGTAGTAACATTTGGAACATGTTGAGGACGTCTGAGAAAGACATGGCATGTCCAATTAAAACAAAGACATATTACAAAACATTTTTTTTAATTAAAAATGCATCCAGTTTTCAGGTACATCGGAATTCTCAAACTCAAACTTTACTCCAACCCATTCATTACCCCGAACAACGCCGGGTACATGTCAACTAGTTTTTAATAAAAAAAACAACTATTATAGTACTTTAGGATCAATAAAAAATTCAGTTAAAAATGATCGTGACTTGACTATTTTAAAACGAACTGTTCAACTTGGCTCTTTGGATACATACATTAGAGGTTAATGCATTGATATATGTGTTATCGAAACACGCCATCCATAATTTTACATTCAACCGTCAATGTCACAAGTTTATCCAGGGGTCGACATAATAAAAACACCCCTACATTTGACTATCTGCCACCACGTGTTATGCATAATATACATTATACCAACATTCATATAGACACTGAGCAAGTTGTCTCAACAAGTGTTATGATTGAAATTTTTCTTTTTTTCTTTAAAATTTGCTGCAGAATAATCTGTAATATTTGCATACCGCTTTAGACAGACAGGGCATTATAATGTTATGGAAATCAACATACAGTAAATTGTGTTTAGTTTTATCTCCCACGTGGCTTATTCCTGATAATAATAATTATGCTGATAAACATCACTCCTTTTAATTTGTATTTACGTGATACGTGACACGTGATTCGTGATCCTACATAATATTTAATTCTTGGATTATAAAAGCGTAGGAGAAATCGATGAATTTGTAAATTTTCAAAGTAGACCTATGCTGGGCGTATGAGGGATTATTCCTCCATTCCTGTATCTACCCGAAACGTTGGCATAATACACCCACGAAAGGTGAAAAATTACAAGTTACTGAATAATTTTTTAATGTGTTACGTCACCATGCTATTTTTCTTGCAAAAACTTCAATGGTGAACGGGAGAACTACGCGTGGGTTCAAAAAAGGTTTTCTGATGTGTCTGCTTACTTGGAAGAATTGGGTACTGGAACTGCAATAATATACATTAAAAGAGTCTTAAGAACTGAAAGTGAGTATAACTTTTTATGCCATATTTTTCTCCAAATCCCTTTGTTATTTCTAACAGGGCATGATATATCATACAAAGACACAACAACGACCCCATCTTATTAGAATTATTAACAACAGTACGTAAAGTGATGAAGAAATTTTCAGATTTTGGTATTCCCCAAGGTACTGTACCAGGACCATTGTTATTTACTATATTTAGCGATCAGTTGATTTTGATCTTGAGGTGATTTTCCTACGAAAACTTCGCTATAAAAATGATACAAACATTTTTTTAAATGATTAACCAATGCTAACAAAACAATGTTTTTATGCATATTACAAAGGATAAAAAAAATATTTTAAGTAACGATTAATATTATTAAGTAATAATAACCCCTGAAATACCACTACAAATTGAAAAAATCTTAAGACAAAAAATAAATGCCGCCGATGGGAATTGAACCTGCAGCGTTCCGATTGCTGGAAAGCTGCTTTTAAATTTGAATGGGTGTTTCAGAATAATAATTATTTGTTATTTTCACTCAAAAGCATTTGTGTCAGTCAATACATGATAAAATTATTTCACACGCTGACTAAACGGTCTAATAATAGGTGAAAAAAAATGGGAAAGTAGAAAATTAGATGCCATCAAGGATTTTAAAAGGAATCTAACAGCGTTAAAACCTTTTCCATTTATTTTATTTGTTGTGGGATAGCTAAACTTTAAGCTTGGAGGACTTAACTGTGAGAGGAATTAAACCCACGATACCTGCATGGGAATCAGACGCTGTTATCTACTTAGGTACTAACTGTAACATATCCTCTACAATATTTTGAACTCAATAACTCTTCAGTCACAATAAAAAAAACAAACATACAAGATATCAAAACATTTTAGACGATCAGGTGACTTAAATAACACAACTTACAGTCACGGAACAACTGTCACAGTTTACATATTTACGCCACAGATGATGTCACCGCTGTGTGAGTTTTTTCTTGACACCATAAATGTGTTTTGAGGGGGAAACTTATTGTGATTTTGAAATATGTACGTATCTACGTTATTGTACAACGTAAAAAATGTACGTGATCGATACTGTATGATGTTTGAAGAAATATATTTGATTGCTTTGTTTTTTCGAACAATTCGTAGAATACGTGTGTTGTGTCATCATCATTGAAGTTTTTATATTTATGATTTAAGAATGAAATTGATGAACATAAAACGCCAATTTAAAAACGACATTTCGGCTTATATGTCCCAGATATGAAAATGTTTATCTGATTTTCAAGAGAATTTGGGTAATTTAAAAAGTTGGAACAACGTTCATCCGATGTAAGGGTAAATAATTGACCTTGCTTTGGGCACACAGATACACTAAACAAAGTTAAAGCAATTTCAAGCAAAGTTTTATTTTTAATTGGTGATGTTATCTGAACAGCGCGATACTTGGAGTATTTTCTACTCTAGAAAGTGGTGAAAACATTCCGAATATTCCTTGATAAACTAATTTATTTTATAAAATTAGCACAATAGTCCCAACTGCCCGGAGCAAGTAGTACGGCGTCCCCAGGTAGCTATGTCGTGAGGCTGAGAAAGGAGGGGAAAAATATGTGAAGAAAATTTTTTTTGTTTTCGTGAATATCGCACAGGATTCCCAATTGCTCCCAATCGTCTGTGAGGCTGAAGGTAGTGGAGAAGGGAAGGAGATGGGGAAGAGGAAGGTGGGAGAGTCAATAACTATTCAGATCTGATCACCAAACACGGCTAAACTCATTTCAAGCAACGTTTCAATTCTGAATGGTATCTGAAATTATCTTCCACTTTGAAATGTGCCATGAACTATAAATTATTTTAAATTAATATATTTTGAAATGACACAAATTAATCAAATAAAATTTACTAGTGCATGCCGGGATTTATTCTTTACCCCTCCCCTCGAGATCTATAAACCTGTTCAGATTAGGTCACCAAAACATGACTTATTCAAGCCATCTTCAGTTTTTAGGGGATGTGTATATAACTAGATAAAAGAAATGATTATCATATTGTGAGTAGAATTTTACAAAGTTTTTTATATGAATAATCTCCACCTGCGATTTCGCGGTATGAGTGCAAAAAATAAGTACACACACGAAGGCAGCAATTAAAATAAATTTTAGTTCAATCGGGACGAAGGTGTTTAAAATGTACCAAGTAGTAATTATTTTTATCGCCTACCGTAATTGCAAAGTCTATAAATTTACCTATAAATTTACGTCGAAAATTTTAATCAAGTTAAATTTACAATTTTAAATACCTCTATCAATCTTCTTCGCGACATAATTGTATTAAAAACTCGTCATGTTTACGATAATGAGCTAACTCTGGCGATATTTAACTCACCTTCCAAAACTGTGTTTTAAGTTTTAATAAGTAGATCAGTGTTTCCCAATATAAATTCCCTACTATAAATGTATAGTGTTCTGGCTTTGCAGCCCACTAAAATTTATTTATTTATTTATTGGATAATTTGTATAGCGCCGCTTTTGTGAGATATCACCTCAGGGGCGCTTTACAGTTGATGCAGGTATTACAAAAAATATAAATATTACAAAAATAGAGTGAAGTTAAGTTAAGTAAAATGAAGTATAGTAACAGGTGACACGAAGATAGAAGATGGAGACTCTGCAGCAAGAATCCTAGGTGGTGAAGAAACTGGTCCAGCTGCTGCAGCGAAAGAGTCCACTGCGTCCACCAACAGTGCCAGCACGAGGTTCGTCATCCGTTCAGGCATGTGTCTGCTGCTAATAAAGCGCTGACACACTATCCTCTCACAGATACCAGACCTTGGCAGCACCGCTGTGACGTTCTACGAAGATAAAAGATGGAGACTCTGCAGCAAGAATCCTAGGTGGTGAAGGAACTGGACCAGCTGCTGCAGCAAGAGAGTCCACCGCGTCCAACAACAGCGTCCAGGTATGTATCTGCTGCTAATAATAAAGCGCTGACACCTCACATGGATAAGAGACCCTGGCAGCACTGCTGTGACGTTCGGCAAGTCCATCATTTATCTCCATGTAATCCTGTTCCTGGTAATTGTTGAAGTGGTGCATTCTGCCCGCAATAAAAATCGACAGTCAATAAATTACCCTGGGCTTAGAAAAAAACTTGCCACGGTCCAAACTTCCCCAGTTTCCGAGAATTACGTTAAAAACATCTGGAGTGCATTTACCGATCGCCGTTCGTTTCGAATGTCCAATATTTTTGAGCAAATGTCCGATTATTCACTTTTAAAACACTGCACTCAAATCACATATTATAAAGTTTATTTTTATTTATGTTCAAATGTTGATTGATTGATTTTACAAATAATTTCAAAGGAATGTTGCCTCATTTCCCTTGAAAATACTAAAAAAAATACAAAGCGGTTGTAGGACGCGTTAGAACGCGTCCTGCTGCCACGAAGGGCGCTATACGGGTCAAATGAAATGCTATTACGTTACGTTTTACCTTACGTTTTGTACATTCGTTTCTACGTGCGAGCTGTAGGACAACTTTAAGAAGAGCAGCTTGGAAAGGCTACGCATGTATTATAACAACGCCTAGCGCGTGGTGTTTGACCTTCCCCTATACTGCAGTGCTTCCAACATGCTCACGAAAGGGCGAGTACCAGGTTTTGCATCCCTCGTAAGAACAGCACGGAAAGGCTATGCATGCAGTGTGTAACAACCACTAAAGCATGATTTTTGACCTTCCTCTATACTGCAGTGCTTCCAACATGCTCACGAGAGGGCAAGTACAAGGTTTTGCAGCCCTCATCAGCTCTCATATCCCATACATTGTGCTATTTTGTACATCTATATAAATACAAATGATTGTCTGATAAACTTAATTATTGACAAATGTATGAAAATAATTGAGTAATTTCATGGTTTTTTGAATAAAACAGTTTTCGCTAGCGACCTTAAATTAGTTTTAAACGCGACCGACAGTTTTGGAACTTCTGATATAGATTATGTACTGGCTTACACGATAATCTTTCTCATATGTGCAGGTGAATCTCGGCTGACAAATTTCATCTTGCAGTACTCACTCAGGTAGAAAATTAACGGCAGGTTACTGTGACATCTCAAACAACATGCAAGAGGCATTATCAAATTTTGTGATAAATTATTATTTTGCATAGACTTTGTACTACACGAGCAAAAAAATATATTAACGGATATAAAAAAAATTCATCCAACACTTAAATTTGGATTTTTGGCCAAAACTGATAAATCATTTTTTAATCAAGAGATATAGCATTAATCTATTACGAATATGTGCTTCCTTCTTTATTTTTTTTTAAAATTATTGTATTTGGGCTATTAAAGAATAAAATATTTTAATGACTATTATTTGTAATATAACTTTAATAGCTGTTCCGGAATTTTCATTTATTTTTCTGTGTCTTGTTCTGTTTCATGTTTCGTTTAGATTTATTATTATTATCTTTTTCTTCAATGATATATTACATTGATGGGTATAACAAATGTATTTACATGTATTATATATGTTTTACATGTAATTTATATATTTTACATGTAATTTATATATTTTACATGTAATTTATATATTTTTACATGTAATTAATATATTCAACATGTAATTAATATATTTAACATGTAATTTATATATTTAACATGTAATTTATATATTTTACATGTAACTTATATATTTTACATGTAATTGGAGATTTTTATCAAAATCTGAATTTTTTTCTTGAACAGATTCAATTTTAAAGGGTCAACTGGCGACATAGGTTTTCTGTCAAATCTGTTTGTATCACACTTTAAAAAAAATTGTTCAATGAATATACATTAGTAAAATTATGTGTATTTGATATTTTTACATATATTTATATTAGAGTTATTTTGTAGCTTTGTGCATTTCAAGAAATAGTTCACAAAGGTGATTGCCTCCTCATTGCATATCTGGTAGTTATTTTATAGTAAGATGTTTTTAAACAGCGAAATCTGTTGAACAAAGAAACCCATAATTTCGAAGGTCGCAGAATTCCGGCAAGGACTGCTATTACAAATACCTCTGAAGGTACAATATATGTTAATTTATTTAGATAGACTGCTATTACAAATACCTCTGAAGGTACAATATATGTTAATTTATTTAGATAATAATTTAGAACATCTTTTAAAACGTCAAAAAAACCTTTAGATTTAGCAAGCCGCTAGATACCTTTTTAATTCATAGTCTAACAGAAAACCTATTAATTGATTCGTTAAGGGTTTGTTGGTCCATTTAAATACAAAACTGGGAAATTTTAAAATAATACGTTTTCTCCTTTTTAGTACTCGCGGACAGGCTGGTAACCATTTAACGAGTAAGGTTTTCGAGATTTTGATCTATATTCTGGTTTTGATATTTTGGTTATCGAGCTATTGGTATTCGAATTTCAATACTCCCGATATCGGCATTCAAGATTTTAGCTTCCAAAATAGTGGTTGTTGAAAATTTTGTATTCGAATCAGTTCCAGATTTTAGCTTTCGAGATTTCGGCTTTCGAGATTTTGGTTTACAAGCATTTAGTATGTGAATTTCAGCCTTCGCGATTTCGGCTCCCATAACGTTGACTTTCAAGATTTCGTCTTTCAGATTTTCGTATTTTGTGAAGTTGGCTTTCGTGATTGTGGCCAAGAAAAATCTTGTATGTGTACTAACATTTTTGTAATTTAACTTTTCTAATTCACACACTAATACAGTAGTCGCAACTCCTTACTGTGATCAATCAAATCTTCCCGTCATTAAATTTCCTGACCAGGTTCTAATAGACCTATTTTGCTATATATTTTTGACCTTTAAAGCTGCTATTTTGCTCAGACTGGCAATCGAAATAGGCACTGAATAAAATCAAAGTGTTTTTGGGAACGTATCGAAAAAAATACACGACGATAATTTTTTTTTTAAAGGCTAAGAAGTCTCAGATCTTCTACTTTGGCATCAATCAATCTAATCGAATATGTCTAAACATATCTTATCTAAACCATGACGAACGAAGTAACCTAGCGTCTATCTGTACATAGAATATAGCCGATACACACGATCAAGTATACAGTCCAATTTGACCCCTTAGTTGATCCCCCGGAGAGTTGATTCCTCTGCCAAGAGATCTCTCGTACAGTTAATCTGCCAAAAGATTATTTCTTCCGTACGTCCTCATCATCTTAGTAAGTATGCAGTGAAAGTATACGTCCGTATAACACAAGTCTATTTTTTTAATTTTTTTAATATAAAACAGTTTTTAATTACATAATATAATATGATATGATATAAGTATTTGATGCACCCCCATAAATAAGCAAGGCTTGTGTGTATAGGGTGTTGTTATTTTGGTTTAAATTTGATATGATTCAGTTCAGGTGTTCGGAATAATTTTTAAGGTGGCTTTTGAATTCGTTTATATTTACATTCATATTTCTATTTTTTTCTGGTAATGAGTTAAAAAATTTAACTCCGAGATATTCATGGTTGAACTGTCCTACACTTACATCTCTAGACGTCTACAGATATAAGTGTATATAGACTATAGACGAGTCCACTGTCGAGTGGAAATCCGCTTTACAAATATTAATGTTTGGTAACAATAATGCCGTCTCCCTGGAGGAGTATGCAGTGAAGATGTACTGCCGAGTAACAAATTACGAGGTTTTTCTTTTTTTTAAATACACTATATCCCCGAAGTGTTATACAGAGAATGATAATGGCTGTAGGTATAACAAAAGTAAACATACTTCTAATAACTTTAAATTTGCAGGAATGTTGAGTAGAAATCCGCAATTCTATGTTATGACGGTACGGGAAGCAGACGAGGAAGAGAAAGGTTGAGAAATACATGGCTTTTTAGATCAGGTCACCAAATACCCTTTTTAACATTAACTACACACAGGATAATAATTTATCTTAGGCCTACGTCATCTTTGGGGATTCTGTGTGTAAAGTCTTCTTAAGCAAAGGAAGGACAGGAAGTCTGAGAAGAAAACAATGACAGATTTGAGGGGTGGACAGGAATCTGGAGGTCAGTGTGTCCAGGAGTGACAATAGTTGGGTCAAAGGATCTCCCTCAACCAGCCTCCCTCGATACGGCCCGCCATGCAACTGATGGATAGGCACATCCGCCGCAATACCTAGACCCACCTCACCCCCTATTTTAATCAAGATGCTGTTAAAAATGTGACTACATGACCATTTTATAATAAAATATTAGTAATTCAGAATATATCTGTTATATCTCTGCTTACTAGCAGATTTGTGTGTATTGGGAACTCTTGACAAAGTAAAAGGTACTTTACAATAATTAAGTTTATTTACGTTAAAATAAATTAAGTCTGGATTTAGCTACACTGTTCATTACCCGAGGGTTGGTAATTCTCTGATTCTAGAAGCTTAAAGTCTGACAAGGATACCCCACAGGCAATTGCTATACTCTAGCGACATCTGTCGGAATCTGAAGTAAGCTTTATGACTGGTGCCATCTATCGCTTGAATACCCAACTTTTTACCATACATCACAATATCTGAACACGTGATGAACGCAGCTGGTCTTGTCCTAATAAATATGATGGACGAGATGCGAAAGTATTATTATTTTACAGAACACGTCTTCCGACTTCCTTATAACTTATTCATGATTAACTGATAGTTTCTTATGAAATTTGGCAAAGCATTCGCAATAGGCCTTCAGTCCCGTTTTTAACAGAAAAACGAATAATTTGACGAGATTATTAATAGATTAACAATATTTCATATCGGTAAGTTTTCTCCGTTCATGAATCCGGGCGCCCCTGCTAAGTCACTAAACGTAGCTTGCCACTTGGTTAGACCTATGTGCCTGGTACTTCTCAAACCAATTTTAGCAAAGCTGCGTAAAGAATCAAAACATAGAAGTTTTGATTTTGAATGGGATATTTCTTATATTTTTAATCCTTTCGTTAATCCTTGTACCGTAACTTTAAATAAATAACAGAAAAAATTATAATTACGTCGTAAAGGACCCCTTTTTGATGTCAGTCTCCGTGAAATTCTCGCTCGTTGGACTTGGCGAATGCCCCTCATATTGCAAGTTAATTCTAACTTTTCCAGGGCGAGATATACGAGCCTCCCGAGGGCCGTTCAATTAGCATTACGATCTTGCATCGCAACTAAATTGGGACCCGGGCGTGATAAACGACTACTAGCGTTGTATTACGTCTGCTAGCTTGTAGCTTTAGCTTTGTGATTTCACGAGATTTAAACTCAAAATAAAACTATATTCACAAGGATTTATGGAGGTAAAGAGTTTTAAAACTAACTGACTTTATATGAGTTATATTATGTTGAATTTAAAGGTACGCAAGTCCTTTATAAGGTCATGTTGAAACGCGGACAGAATAAAGGAGTAATGTATTTTTAGACGTGTTATTTGACTAAACAAGAACTTAACCCCTCCGGTTAATTTGTTCGGTTTTACGAACAAATTGTTCGCTTTTGGAAATATGCTCATATGATCTCATAGAAATCATTGTGTATCCCTTATGCCACGGTTATAAATATGAACTAAACGGGGTTAAAAAGAAAAAATCACTAAGCCTTACATTTAAATATAAAAGTTTAAGAACCAAAGTAAAATTTGAATATCTACCTCTATGAAATCAAAAGTTCCGAATTGCCAGACCAGAACTACCTCTGGGCCCTACCCCACTTCCCACAGTACTTGATAAACCTTGATTCTGTGCAAAGGAGGGCGGTCCATAAGGTTGACAATCCATTATTAACCACCCGATTATCATCTCTAATGCACAAATGCAATGGGGGCATGCTGAGTCTGCTCTACAATTATTTTAATGGAGTTTGCTCTAAGAAGCCAACATCGTTCATCTCCGGTAAACACGACGTACATGAGTGAAACACTCGTTCAACAATGGCTTCATGAGAACTGGCCACTTCTTCGACTAGTTGTGTGAGTCAGCTCGTCTGTGGTACGAGCTACCGGCATCTGTATCTCCTCCTTCATATAATCCCTTCCTACAGACCCTACCTTAACCAGCCTCACAACACTGCTCAACCAGGTTGCTACATAATTAATAATTTGTTTGTACTACATGTCGAAATGATTCATTGAAAGGAACATGAAACAATATATTTTAGGTGATTAAAATATTAACACAAAGTGGTATTAATTGTCACCGTTCGCAGGGTCTCAATAGAATAAAAATGATATTTTGTTCTGCTCACATAGATGTCTTTTTATAATATTCATTAAATTTTGAGGTGTTTTTCCACAAAAAAATAAAGTTTAATAATAATGCTAATTAACCCAATTATATCAAAAGCCAAAATAATCTCAAAATTACAAAACAAACGATTCCAGTTAACGTCCTGCCTTTGTCCTTTAACGGGTATAGGCCTGGAAAATTCGTCCCTGGGGTTGGAGGTGGCACATGTTAATTGCAGGTAATTATCGAACAGTACCCCTAGCCGTAATGTGTGGCCAATGGTTGGTGGCCCCTGAAAACTCTACAGTGGGTCAATTTGGCTTTCTGCTTACGACACGTGCAAAATTTAGAGTCTTTGATTTACCCAATAAATATAGCAGGAAAAACAAAATTATTTTTAAAAAATACAATTTTTTTAATTTTTATTTTAAATAACTTTGGAAGGATAATACTAATAAATCTTAATAAAACATGAAACAGAACAAGACACATAAAATAATAAAGGTATCGGTCTCAACTGGGAATCGAACCCAGGAATCTGTCTTTCCGGGACAACGCCTCTAATGGGACGTATTTTTTGTCGATCTCACAATTAAAAATCAGAATTAACAGTATTATGTTTTTTCATATTTGTAAAAGCTATGTTGTAGAGTGATAACAATGTTATAAATAATTTGTTTGTAACCTAGAAAGTGTCTCGGATGAACATATCAATTTTTTATTTATATTAGATACCTATCGAATTTTTAAAAAGTCTAAATGAATATTCAATTTTATTTCAATTTAATCAGGCGTCCAAAAAGCTGGGCGTCTTGTACAGGGCTAGGAGATTCTTCAACAGTGACCAGCTGCTGACCCTATACAAGTCTCAAGTCCGCCCAACTATTGAATTTGGGAGCCACCTTTGGGCTGGTGCCCCAAAATACTTAATAAACCTGCTTGAATCTGTGCAAAGGAGAGCGATCCGTCTGATTGACAATCCGTTGTTAACAGACCGATTGCCTTCTCTAATGCATAGACGCAATGTAGGCATGCTGTGTCTGTTCTACAGGTATTTCAATGGAGCCTGCTCCAAAGAGCTAGCAGCATTGATTCCTGATGCACCGGTGCACGTGCGCGAAACTCGACAGACACGAACTGAACACCCGTTCACGGTTGACGTTGGCTTCATGAGAACGGGCCGTTTTTACGACTCGTTTTTGTGTAAGTCGGCTCGTATGTGGAACGAGCTACCGGCATCTGTTTTTCCTCCCTCCTATAATCCGAGCCTCTTCAAGGCCCGCATTAACAAATCCCTTCCTACAGCCCCTACCTTATTCCACCTCACAACGCCGCCCAACCGGGTGGTAACATTGTTCCTCTGTCTGTACACTGCACAGGTAGGTACACTCTTGCGAGGTGTCACATAAAAATTTAAAAAAAAATTTCATTGAAAATAAATATAATATTAATTAAATATGAGATATAATAAATTACGTATAGTAATTAGGTCTTATGGTCGAGTGGTTAGAGGGATTGTCCCGGTAAGACAGAGATGCTGGGTTCGATTCCCAGTTGAGACCGTTTGCTTATTGTTTTTCTGTATCTTGTTCTGTTTCTTTTTTCGTTTAAAATTATTAGTATTATCATCTTATGTGTTTTTTTGTTTGGATATCGTGTTTTGCACTGTTGAATGAACTGAAGAGATAATTTAATAGAAATGTGCAGTGGGCGTGTTCGTGAGTCGGAAGGACATAATTCTTTGAGTCTGGTGTAATTCATAAACCATTTCAAAATATTCTATCTTGAGCAGATAACTGGAGTATCGTCCTACAGTACCGGACTGTTTACACTGCCTACAGAATATAAGAAAAAATTTGCCACAATCAAAATGACTATCAATCACCGTCTATTAAAAATCTCCGAAACTTTTCATATTCCTTTCCAATGAACCAACATAGCCTTACCCCAACCGCTTGTGAGAATGCGTCGACTATCTAACATCATTATAGTGGCTTATTTAGCGATAGCCCCCAGAACTTTACAAAATTTACCGAATTTCTTGTTTCAAATTGACAAACTTTTTGTTTCTTGTTGCTGTTGTTGTATTATGTACTTCTTGTTTTATTCATGCGTATTGTCATACACTGTTTTTAATTGTATTATTTTAGTATAGTTCAACCGTGTGTCTTTCGTGTTCATTAAAAATAATGAGTTTCATTGGCAATTGATGAGATTAAAAAAAAATTCAAAAGTTGTTTGAGGGCAAAATATGTTTTCATAAAATGGCGCCCAACGTGGGGCAATCGAATACATAATTAACCAGCCAATAAAATTAATATTATTTAGTTTGAAGGGAGCTATTCATTTACTTACAAAAAATAATTTCTTGAAATTGTTTCAAAAACATGTTGGTATTCTAAAAGAATAAAAAATAAGCAATTAAGCAGTTTTCAAAATATCACTCAAATGAAGGTAAATGAGTAGAATTTCTTAGAACTTTTAAAAAGTCTGTTTTGGACTGACTTGATTATGCTCAGCGCAATTAAAACGCTTTCGGCACCTGACCCCATCTCATTCCCTCTCCACAAAGGGGCATAAAGCTGTATGTAAATAAAAGCACACCTTTATTCCATTTCTCCTTTGGAGAACGCCGGTGATAATAATTGGTGTCGGCCGCACGGTACAGTCAGAGTCACAGCCCAAAACGCCTCAAAAGAAAATTGTAAATTACTCCCGGATTTTGTTATTATTTATTTACGGCGGTGGTTTAATACATTAAGCTAGTGAAATATGAAGTCTTTGTTTTGTGGGCCTTCTACTAAATCAGAGAGGATAAGCGTTCATTGTTTAATTATTATGGAGATTGCAACAAGCGCGGGCGGCGAGGCGAAGCAGAGGAATCAAAAATATCCCCAATTATACTTTATTTTGCGCTGCATTGTATATTATTTTTATTCCACATTAGCTGACTTTTACCCGGCGTTGGTCGGGGTTATGAATGGTTTTGAGGTTGTGAATTCTCTTATACCTTAAAACTGGGTCTTTTTGGAATAAAGGTGGAAATAATATTATTCTAAAGAATTGAAAAAGGTTACTTTTCAAAGTTTTTGATTACATCAATTACAACGTTGAGCTTGAAGAGACCAATGAAGAAGAAGAAGAGGTCTTGAAGAGACCCATGTTGCAGGAAGTAGAAACATTTCACAGCCGAGCTGTTGATCTCAAGAACGAGTGGTATTAGTGTCCCATTCTCATGTAACAAATATCAACAGTGTACAAATGATAGGCGCGCGTTTGGCGTATATCCAGACTATGCAACGGTGCCGAAGGGATCAATGAGGCTAGTTCCTTAGTTCCTAGTTCGGAGTATCATCCATTGTAATACCGGTAGAAAGAGAACATCGTATCTACTTGAGGCCTGTGCTCGAAAGATTGCTACCCGTTTGTTAAGAAACGAGAAATTATCAAACGGACCACTCGTTTCTGCAATGTCAAGGTTTTTTGTCAAGTATTTTGGGGCCATACGTGACCAAATTCAACAGTGGGGAGCACTTGCAATTTGTACAGGGTCAGCTGTTGTATACTATTAAAGTATCTGTGGGCCCTGTACAGTGTACAGTACGCCCACATTTTAAGTAGCTACCAAATTTTTAAAAAGTTTATAAGAATGCTTTATTTAAACAGCAATCATTTCAAATTATTATAAGTAATAATTAATCGCTTGAAATATCCATACAAATTGAAAATATCTCCCGAGTAAAAATATCGCCGACGGGAATTGAAGCCGAGCATTCTGATATCCGGTCAGGTGCTCTGAGATCACTGAGCTACGTCGGCTTATTTCCAACCCGCCAAATAATTCAACATGTACTAGTACTTCAATAAACAATTACTGCTTATTATATTTTTTACCTGTAAACAACCAACTTTATTTGACTAATTATTGTTTATAATAATTCTTTATCCTTTGTGCTATGCATAAAAAACCTTGTCTTATAAACATTATTTAGTTTATCATTAAAAAACAGCTATCATTTCGAAGTTAATATTGCATTATAATATAAAATGACATGCGAAAATCGCATTTAGAAATGTGGGGAGCAGAGAAGAGCGAGAACTGACCCAAAACACTATATTCTTATGCATTCCTTGCTTCATTTGCATTCATACAGAGCATTGAGAAACCATGCAAACTGTTGCAAACTTGTCATCACACGGAAAATAATGATCATTGCGAATCTCTTCAAGTTATCGATAATCCGGTCAAAAACGGGATAGCAGTCCGTGTACTAATATTTTTTTGAATAAACCTAATTTATCGGAACACGTATTCATGCATGTGCATTTGTCTTGATAATATACAGAGTTTTCCAATAAGCGGTGTTATTTTGAATAGCCAGCTATTTCGGTATATGTTACTTTTGAAGCTGTCATTTTTTGACATTTGACAAGTAGAAACTACGCCATTTATAAAAATGGAACGATACACGCTTCAACAACGCATTGAAATTATCAAAATTCACTTGAGTGAATCAAATGCAAATCATCTTGAGTGATGAGGCCCATTTCTACCTCGGTGGCTTCGTCAACAAGCAAAATTGTCGCATCTGGGGCTCGGAAAACCCAAGAGTTATTGTTGAAACGCCTCTCTATCTTCAACGTGTGACTGTTTGGTGCGGCTTATGGTCCGGCGGAGTCATTGGACCTCACTCTTTCGAAAATGAAGCTGGAGCAACAGTTACGGTGAATGGATTGCGCTATCGAGAGACGATTAATGATTTTTTATGGCCGGAATTGGATGGTATTGATCTGGGCAACATTTACTTTCAACAAAATGGCGCTACGTACCACACAAGCAACGAAACCATTGATCTTTTACGATTGAATATCAAAATAACACCTCTTATTTAAAAAACCCTCTATAATGACGAAATACGAAAATATTAGGATATTCATGAAAATCGTGATAATGTATTCGTCATTTACTCAAAATTTATCAGGAAACCTGTAAATTTCATTTTAACAGGACTTTCAATAATTTGAAGTTATTATTTATAAATTTACAATTTTCATTTCCGTGCATTCACAAACAAATAATGTAACAAAGTCGTAAGTTCCTTTCTTTAGCAAATGGATATTCTAATGATATCATCTTTAATGTAACAAGTTGTTTAAAACATATAAGCGTCAGTTTGTCCGCTTTGTTCTTCTAAAGTACACAGTATATTTTGGTAGAATTGTCACTATCATTTAGAAAATTTCTCCCCGAAGGTTTATATATATAACACATGCATATTATAATTATAAAAAGTAGAGAAATGTCGATGTTTTGATCGAGTCGTAAAAAATATTTTAAGGGGCTTACATTGCTAACTCTGGCTAAACCTTATGAGATACATCAAAATAATGTTCTACGGAATTGTACATCTTGAAAAGGCCTACAGAAAAATTTGGGATTGTATATGTCTGTCTTCTAAGGATAACCACCAGCAACTAAGCTAGTTCTTAAATATTTATTTTTGTACGGATATTATTTCTGATAAATGCAGTTCATTAATTTGAAAAATTATTTTTTGCAATCATTGTAAAAAATTGTTACATATCAGTGTATCCAATGTAAAAGTTAATATACTGTAGTTGGTGGACAGATAAAAAGGGCTAGGTTCGTTTTCAACTTTCGTCGTATATTTTACCTTCAATTCAACTACGTCGTTAAATAGTTAAATTAATTATAAGGCTCACGCCACCGTTCAACATTTAATTCTAAATGTATTTCCAGTGTTTCTCTTTGCCCACGTATGATTAACACCGTCCGCGATAACTCCCCTAAATCAACAGCCTTATGCCACCGCCAAATCGGTTCTTGTAATCCCTTAACTGGCAAACAATACCTTACCCATATCGCCGAACCACCCCGAGCCACCCCTAACGGTAAGCTGTACCCTGCCGCAAATGTACCAAAGTTCCAATGTCCAAGTGTGCTAATATAACAGTGTTTCCACAGGGGTTGTTAGATTTAAAGATAATGAGTAATCCACGATTTGAAAACGTCAAATTTTTGGATTTTCCAATGCGTCCTAACGCCTCTTCTTAAGAAAATCACAAAATCAGTATTATTATCTTAACGACTGTACAGTTTAGGGTTGTTGTAGACGGAAGTGGCGCCATCTGTTATTTTCAAAAAGAACCGTTGAAATTTCCAAACAGTATTACTGATGAGAAAATCGCGATATTATATTATGCCGTATTACGCTACCTCCTTATTTCGCCAACATTTCGGACTAAAAAAACTAACTTATGAACTGCGATGCTGTCCGAAACGTTGGCTAAAGAGTAAAGTACCGCAACACGGCATAATACCCCAAAAATTATAATACTTATGACTGTAGAAATCTCAAATCATATCTAACCTTTTGATGCCTAAATATAATCAAAATCAAATTAGAAAAAGTACATTTAAAAAAATTTTAAGCGAAAAAAATTTGCTCACACGAAAAATTTTCTAATAAGGTATCCGAGGTGTTTAAATATTTTATATAATAAAGAAACAAATAATAAAGATATTTCCCATCTCACAAACTGGTTGAGAATAAACAAACTAACTCTTAACGTAAAAAAAACCCATTATATACTTTTCGGTAACAAGAAAAATTTCAGCCTCGATATTAAAATTGGAGACAACTGCCTCGAAAAGAAAATGAACACAAAATATTTGGGTCTGATCGTAGATTCCCAACTCACGTGGGATCTCCATATAAATCATATAAAAGAGAAAATTACCCCTATAACTGGTGTACTATATAGGCTTCAAGGGTTACTACCCATTCCTTTACTAACTTCAGTATACTATGCCATGGTACATTCACACCTTTCCTATCTCTGCTGTATCTGGGGTTTTGCCTCAAAGAAATTGATAGCTGACCTGCAGGTGGCTCAAAACCGAGCTCTCAGAAATGTGTTTGAACTTCCATGGGACACTCATGTTAGGGACATCTATTCAGTTTCTGGTATCCTTCCAATTACAATCCTCCCTAAATATGAAATCACAAGCACCATCCTACAAATTACCCAAAAATCAACTCACACCAACATCAAGCCACTTTACAATCAAGACATCCACAACCACAATACTCGAAATAACAATAAAATCCGCATTCCTCAAACACACACTACAAAATATGGGTTAAAATCACTGAACTATATTGCCTATACACTATATAATTCGCTTCCAGATATGTACAAACACATCCACCACAATAAAAAATTGCAAAGCAATGCTTTAAAAGAATATTTTTTAACTACATTTAAAAATGAAAATATGTAACTGTGTTGTCATTTCTTGTTGTATCTTATCCATGTTTTTTTTTCTTTCTGTACTTGTTTTCTATTGTTGTTTGTTCTACTTAACGTGTCATTATTTTAATTTTTAATTTTTATGCTGTATTGAATGTGAATCTTATATTTGATATCAAAATACCGTTGTAAAATTGTTCCTACTACCTCCTACATATGAATTGTAAGTTCCTCCTGTCCTAAAATGAGTTCTGTTACTCATCGGGATTGCTCTAGCAAGAAATAAACACAATAAAAAAAAAAAAAAAAAAAACCTGTAAGAAAAGTATAATATGCTTGATATTAGTGTACGAGCTAACCCATAGATGGCACTAAAATAGTCTACTATGTTACCCATATATGGCGTTAACTTTTGAGAATAGTATGATCAGGTAGTATATTATTCCAACCACCTATTAATTAAGATACTGATAAGCCATGATTGTCCATCTATCACAATAAAAGTACAAGTGTGTTGTTGAAACCGGAGTTTTATTGATTAACAGAGTTTGTGGGAAAACGCCGGACATTTTTATGAGAACTAATCTTAATTTATGTTTAATTGCTCAAAGTTTACCTACGTATTATCCTGAAATCTCATAAAAATACGTGATTTAATCGAAGGACAAAAATTGTCACATTGAACTGTGCTCCTTGCTGTTGCATTTACTTCCACATCCATCCGAGCTTTATCCTACATCCGGGAGGCTCGTGAATAATCAAGTGACATCTGGCGGCGAACTGTGAAAGGACGAACATAAGGTCGACTTGGAATTCGGTAGGTAGACGCTTTGAACAATGGTATTGAATATTTCGAGGTGAATTTTGTTAATTATGATGTTAACGGCCATTGTTCCCAATCCTACTTATTAACTGTTGAGCCGAATGTTTGACTCAATACTGCTCAAACGCACAACTTCGCTCTTTCCAACAAAAAGGTGACGACTGAGCGATTAACCAATTTAAGGAATCCAAACTACTGGATTAAACTTGCCTCAGTAAATGACTAGTTATAAAAAATGTCGTCAGAGTGAAAAATATTCGCGATGCCAAGACGCGGTGGCATAAAGTGAAGGTAACAGTTTATTTTTAACATATTGCATACGTTTATTTAAAAAAATATCAGTTTATTTATTACAGTATTTAAAAAAATATATGCATTAATAATAAATACAATAATTTATTCGTCAATATTAAATTAACATTGAAAGTTTTTACTTTGATGTCATTTTATTGTCTATGAAAGTGGGCGGGGCCACTTAAGATAATCAACGGTAAAGATGTTTGGAAACAGGCGAATCGAACGTTACTGAACAAATCACTCGACTGATCGGAGCCTGAGATTAAGCCTTCGAAATGTTGGGAACAACGGCCGTTAATCTCAATGTCGTTGTGCAGAGGTGAACATTTTCTAATAATTTATGTTAAATTGTAAAAACGGTGTATTTATTTATTTAACCCCTGAGGCCTCTAGCAAAAATCGAGTTTATTTCCACTTTGCAATTAAATCCAATAACTGGAAATTTTTTAGCATATCCGAAAACTAAAAAAATCATTTTGGAATGTGATAAAATAAGCTTTTAAATTAACAATAATGTCAGAAATATATTGTTTATTGTTGTTGTTATACGCCCATAGGGGCTTTTACATAGATTATAAATAAGTTTTACATAAGTTATCGAGTTAGAATTTATACTAAGAGTTATAAAAGTGAAGAATTTTAAAAAAATATACAAGTAGTTTTTGAAGAATATGGCGTAAAGAAACATTTTAAACAACATAATATTTAACAATAACAAAGAACAAAATATAATATAAAACATTACAATAACATATCTAATCGTTAAATCTATTACAATAATTTGTATGATTCCACAAAGTGTTGGTTTAATTTGAATTTAAGATTATAAAGGGAATCATGGAATATATCTATAATACCACCAAACTTGTTGCCCAAATCATGCATCCTATTGGTAAGTGAGTTTGACTGATAGTTGGTTTTATATGTGTCGCAAAAGAATGTTGTATTTTGTCTAGTATTTCTTGTCGGTACATAGAGTTTAATAGCAGCAACGATGGCAGGGCTGTCAATAAGGTTGTTCATGACTCTGTATAATAAAATTAGGTCTGAAATGGTTCTTCTGTCAGACAGCGTAATTAAATTAAGTCCATTCATCAAATTTACATAATTAATGTTTTCTATTGGAATTTTTTTTTTTTTTTTTTTTTTTAATTTTAATTTTAATTTTAATTTTAATTTTAATTTTAATTTTAATTTTAATTTTAATTTTTTTTTTTTTTTTTTTTATTTTTTTATGAATTTTAATTTTATTTTTTCTATTTTTTTTAATTTTTTTAATTTTAATTTTATTTTTTATTTTAATATTGATATAATTAAAGATTAAATGAAAAAACATACTTTGTAATACGGCACTTTTTATTTGAATTAATAATGACAGCGAGCCGCGTTTCGCTTATCTCAAGCTTCGTCAGGGCTTATTTTATTAACTGTTTTATAATGTTTCAAAAACAGTTTTGAGATTTCGGATATGTACATAAATGTTGTTTAATATTTATGAAATCATTGAATATGTACATTTTTTTATATAACATAATAAATTGAATATCGTAAAAATGGTTTCAATAGAAAATGTAGATGTTTTTTTAAGATTGTATTAGCAATCTTAAAAAACTGAAAGATTGATAGTTAATACTATCGATCTTCGAATTATTTTTAATTGATTAAAAATATGATATAAATATGTTACTTTCATAATAACAATATTTCATATTGTAATATAGATTGAACAATAATAATACGAAATTGGAATATAGAAAGAACAATAATAAAACCATATTGTAATATAGATTGAACAATAATAATACCAAATTGTAATATAGAAAGAACAATAATAAAACCACATTGTAATATAGTTTTATTATTGTTAAAACCGTTTTGTAATATAGAGTTCACAATAATAATATCATATTGTAATATAGAAAGAACAATAATAAAACGATATTTTAATATGGATTGAACAATATTAAAACCGTATTGTATTATAGATTGATCAATAAAAATACCATATTGTAATATAGGTGTCACAATTATAATATCATACTGTAATATAGGTTGAACAATAATAATACCATATTGTAAAATAGATTGAACAATAATAATACCATATTGTAATATAGATTGAACAATATACAATATGTCTTATAAATATACAAATGCATTTAATTTCACAAATATGTGTTTTTCATTTTAAATGTTTATTTATTTTTTAACGGAACTCCAGTGAAAAATATAACAGCTTAAAAAATACATTTAAATAATAAAAAAATACAGTGTGTGGCAAGCCTACGCACGACGGAAGTGAAACTTTTATTATTCTTCTCTCTCTGTTTTCATTTAATTCTCTCTTTTTTTCTGTCTATTGACATATTAATAAGTAGCATATGATAAAAAAATTAAAAGTTATAAAAATATGGGATTCGAACCCGGGTCCTGCATAACGAGTGTCGAACGCTCTGCCTCTAGACCGCGGTTATTACATATTCGACCAAAATATCATATAGTCAAAATATCTAAAAGTCGCAGCACGAGAGCATTTTATCACTTTTAAAAAAATCACAAAAAGAAAAAAAAAATAGTTAAAGCGGGGATCGAACCTCGGTTCTTCACGGCGACAATCGGGCGCTCTGCCTTTAGACCGCAAAGCTGAGTTTGAAGAGTGACCTAAAGTAGGTATATAATATAAAACATAAAAACTCCGACGGTAAACACTACCTTTGGACAAAGACACCATAAATACCACGCTATTAAAGCATTCAACAGTCTTCCACTTGAAACAAAAATTGAGGAAATTAAAAATAAATTCAAATACAAAATAAAAAAAATGGATTAAAGAACAAAAAGACAATATTACCAAAATTCTATGACATAAAATAATAAAACATATACACGCAACACAAAAAAAAAATAAAACACGCAACACGCACAAACACATAAATCATTATAAATGCCGATTTACATTCTCTTTTAATATTTTTCTTTTAGTGTGATAATTATATTTTAATTTTTAGTTTAAATTTATCTTTATTTTAATGTTGTTTTTCTTTTTTTTAATGTATAAATTCTTATATTATCCTCAGCACGGGTAAACAACCCAGTGAGGCCAACATTACTGAATTAAAATATGAAATATTGTAAAATAATGTATCAATAATAAAAAAAAATATTGGCTAGGCTCCTATAGCGAAATGATCAAGGTTTTTCATGACGGTCATGAGCTGGTTTTACTCCGGTCCTCGAAATTGCATAACGCGCGTAAAGAAGTTTCACTTCAATAATAATCATAATTAATTGCTACTGGCATTATACCTAGTTCTCTCATTAAAAATTTAGGCGTATTAGATCTATCAAAAAATGTATAAATAAAAATGCAAAAATCAGTCATTTTAAATACATGTAGGATAGCGAAAGATTTTTAAAATATTTATGTTGAGGGATCAGTAGGATTTATAGGCCCTGTTACGAGTTCTACCGAGCCGAACCCTCTGATATGAAAATATCTGGAGTCGGTGAATTATTTTCTGATTTGATCTCTGGTGAGTTGACGTGCTGTTCTTGTATTGTTTTGTATTTATTTTGCTTATATAATGCACTTGCATAATGTTGATTGACTAGATGATCATTTGTCGAAAAGTGTGTGGATTTGTTCTAGTTTTTCCTATGGGGAAGATTTAACCCGGACATAAAATCGGAAAGTAAATTAAAATAATAATGCTAATTAAAATCACCTCAAGGGTGCTGTACAAATACATTTTATTCATATAGATCAATAAACGCTGACTCTGAATATATAAGTTTTATTGTATTTTGTATACCTATGTAGATTTTATAAATCCTCATTTAAAAACGAAAAAAACGACTGAATAACAAACATTCTAAGTCAGGGTTGCCAATTCATGGAGAATTCCCCAAAATCCGGGAATTTCTAATATTCAAGAAATGAGTTTTTTGCGTGAACAACTTGAACTGATCCAACCATATTGAAAAATAATATTTACAAACATTGTGAGAAAGCAATATATTTCGTTTTCGTTTTGTAGCAAATTTTCAAAAAAAGTCTATTTTAAAGCTTCAACAAAAGAGAAAATCCGAAAATGTCTAGATAATAAAAAAAAGTCAATTTCAGCAGAATTTTGTTTTATTTTGGAGGTAATGGAACTTTTGGGGATTTTTTGAGAATTTGAAATTCTCTTGGGGGTATTTCAGAACATATTCAAGAATATGTTCTGAAATATATATATTCATTGGCAATATATTAAATGAAATATATTATTTGGAATATATTATATGGAATATATTATGTGGAATTTATTATTTGGAATATATTATATGGAATATATTATCTGAAATGTATTCATTGGCTACTCTGGTCCACATTCATATTTGAATCAAGGAAAAAGTTTTGATGCAGATTTTCAAACACCGGTCAATTATTTTTCATGTACTATCATGATGCATTTTAGCACTTTGATTCAATGCGACAACGTTAGTGATGAGATGCTTACATTTTACCTAGCGTTCTTCGATGTTAAAAGCGGGTAATCTTAAGAATAAAAAACGTTTCGACTCCCAAACAAAATACAGCGCCGGTTTAAAAAAAACTTAGGCTTTTGACTGGGGACAACATAGGTCACTTCCACAGATTTGATGCGATTTTGGGAGACCTTTGTAAACTATTTTAACGATTAAAACTAACTATAACAAAAATGAAATATGCAGGTATTGTTTTAAAAAAATGGACTATAGTTCCTCATTACAATACATATTTCACAAAGTCAATACAAGTAGAAATGTTACAATATAGAATAATAAAAAAATTATAGCTATGACCAAAATAGGGCATAAAAACAATAAAAATAATATCTAGTCAAGACAGAAACGAGGTTTTCATGGAGTTTACAACTTTTGCCACATTAATACTAAATATTTTTTGCGTAATAATTTACAAAAATCATTATAACTTACACTGAAAAATTAAAGCTCCTAACTTGATTAAGAAGTCTGGCCATTCTGGACATTGGTGAATGGTATCCCTAGTTTGTGAAGTGTTGATTGAGGAAAAGCAAATCATTATTTCTGAGTCTACGGGAAGGGATATTGAAAGGTATGAATTGCGACAAAGTAGGTGAGTCAATCATTCTGTTAATTTATTGAAAAATGCAGATAAGATCTAAGTCCTTCCTAAGGTTTTTTTGAATAATAAAGGTTTATTTTTACTTCAAGTTCTTCGTATGGGTAATCGCCTCTTTTTATCCATATTCTCCAAGCAATTCTCTTAAGAAGCGATGCTGTAAGGATTCTATATGATTCATGTGAACATCATAGAATGGAAACCAAATAACGTGTTGCTCTATAAACACAATATGAATATGTTGATCTATGTACACATCACATAACTAACTAACTAACTAACCATCACGCCATTTCCCCGCAGGAGTAGACAGAGAGGATGGACCGCCAAACAATTCGGTCTCGGCACACACTTCTTGCCTCATTCACATTCATACATCGTCTCATACATACTCTTCTATTATTCTGACTCTTGACATGGCCCGACTCAAGTATCTGATTCACTTGATCGTGCCATGTCTTCCTCGAGCTTCCCCGACTTCTGCTACCATTCGCATTTGCATCATATATCCTCCTTACACTCCTTTCTTCGCTCATTCGCTCTACATGCCCAAACCATCTAAACATCCCTTTCTTAATCTTATTCACTACGCTTACATCAGCCTTGCACAGTTTGCGGATCTCCACATTTTTCACACGATCAAACATGGTTTAACCACACATACGCCTCTGGGATCTTATTTCAACAGCATTCAATCTACTTTCATCATTTCTCTGCCAGTTCCATGCCTCACTTCCATACATCAGGGTAGGTACCAACACTCCATTGTGGACTGCTAACTTCGCTTCTTTGGACAATTTTTTGTTAGCGCCAACTGCGTTCAGTCCTCCATTAATGGAGTTACACACCACATTATTAAATAAATTCCTTATAAAACAGGGTGAAAAAGAACCATATAATTTACCAAATGAAGTCACATGTAAAATGGACATAAAAATTAATACATTTCATATACATCTATATGCTAAGTTTTAAGGACGCAATAAGACTTATAGTGTTTTGATGTGTCCATAATATATGAACTCCACGTAGGGTTAGCTGTTAAAACGAGTGCATATTTAACGGGCTCTTCTCGTGTTTGCGTGGTCTATATGTTTTTACTACTTTTATCTTTGTGTGGAAGGTGGAAGTGGGGGTACAATATGTCGGTAACGACCTTCAGAAACCAATATTGAATTTTTTACGATCGTAGATTGTACGTTCCGTTTAAATTTGCACTACATCGTGTAATATTTTAAATTGAGCCGATATCAATAACAACCCTTACGTAGATGGCGATAAGGTTTAAATTCCCGCTTAACACCATCTGCCTGTTTTGATTTATGCAAGAAAAAAACATGGCCAAAAAGTGCCTTTTATTTTATTTTGTGGATGTTCAGGCATAAATCATTTTCTAAAGGACTTAATTTGCCACATTATACAATAAAATCATAACCGAAAATGGGTTCGTAAGTAGGAGATTTTGAACTTTAAAGCAGTTTTCATAGGACTTTACATTATTTTTTTCTGGGCTTATAAAAATACTTATCTAAAAAATACTCGATCATTTTAAAGGCCAAGATGTATTCTACTCGCAGTATTTAATAAAAGCATCTGAAACATTTCTAGGCGACCAAATTTTCAAATCAAAAACACATGATTTTGCATTACTACGTATGACATCGCCTTAAAGGTATTTTTTAGGTTAAATGTTGAAAGAGTTGTTCCGGGCTGCACGAGATAATATTACCCTGACGATAACCGATGAAAGGTAGATAGAGTCTTAGATAATTTCGGTATCACCCCGGTGAAAGATCATCACTCAGGATCGAAACGTTGGTTTAAATGGATTTCACTGTGTTTGGTGACCATATTTGAATAGCCAGGTACTTCTCCACCTTTGTATTCCCACAACACGGAAAAAATGAGAACTGCTAATTTATTAAGAATATCTACAAATTACTAATAAACTTTTTGTAAAATTTCTAATATATCGGAACACGTGTTCATGCGCGTGCATTTTTCCTGATAATATATTATATATCGGCGAAATGCGAAATTTTTATGATTTAATGAACATGTGTTTCGACATCGTGATTAATGAATTAAAGTAATCTGTTGATTTATTCGTTAAGGTCTGCAATCCCGTTTTTAATCGGATAACCAGAAGTTTGAAGAGGTTTTTGATAAATTAGCAATTCACATTTTTCTCCGTGTACCTTCAGCCAAACAAACATACCCTGATTCGGGATGCCGTAGTCTTACTGGCTCCTTGAACAGTACTCAAATTAAAAAATGAAAATGGAAGTTTGGTGATCAAATCTGAACAACCAAGCACTTCCAAGCCTTCCTCTCTCCATCTCCTTTCCTTCCCCACTACCTTCAGTTTCATAACAAAACTGAATTGGTGATAATTGTCACATTTATTCCGCTCAGTAGAGAGCAGTTGTGACTTGTGTGGTATTTATTCACAGTGTTTCTTCCTGGAGGGAAAGAAACCAGAAGAAATCCTTGCGCAACAATTACAATTCCTTGACCCTTTGAGAGAAGGGAAATGCGTAATGTGGAACCGGAATTAATCTTAAAATACGATTTCACGTTTTTTCAACGCGAAGATCGGATAATTTTGAGAAAATGAATAATCCAATGAACGTGAGATGGAAAATAAAAATTCCGTGAATTGAAATAATGTTTCTCGGTGAAATCAGATTATTTTTCAGCAGAGCGTTCAAGGGCGTTTTAAAATTACAATACCGTAAGAATGAAATGATAAAATATTTCTCAAAATTTGTAATACAGAAGAACGAAATGTTTAAATATTTCTCAAAAAATTTAAATGTATAAGAACGAAATGTTAAGATATTTCTCAGAAAATTATTACACAGAATACCGAAATGCTTAAATGTATCTCATAAAATGATAATAAAGAAGAGCGAAATGTTAAGATAATTCTCAGAAGTTATTAAACAAAATTTTAAATATTTCTCAAAAAATTATAATACATAAGAACGAAATGTTAAAATAGTTCTCAAAAATTTTTAATACAGAAAAAAAGAAATGTTAAAATATTTCTTACAACACTATAATACAGAAGAATGATATGTCAAAATATTTCTCACAAATTTATAAGAACCAAATTGTAGTCCTTAATAACCAAATGTCAAAATATTTCTCACAAATTGAAAATACAGAAGAACGAAATATTTCTCAAAAAATTTAATTATATAAGAACAAAATGTTAAAATATTACTCACTACATTATAATACAGAAGAACGAAATGTTAAAACATTTCGCACAAAATGATAATGCAGAAGAACAAAATCTTAAAATATTTCTCACAACACATAATACAGAAGAATGATATGTTAAAATATTTATCACAACATATATAATACAGAACAATGATATGTTAAAATATTTCTCACAACATATAATACAGAAGAATGATATGTTAAGATATTTCTCACAACATATTATACAGAAAATTGATATGTTAAAATATTTCTCACAACATATAATACAGAAGAATGATATGTTAAAATATTTCTTACAACATATAATACAGAAGAATGATATGTTAAAATATTTCTCAAAACATATAATACAGAAGAATGATATGTTAAAATATTTCTTACAACATATAAATAAATAAATAAATACAGAAGAATGATATGTTAAAATATTTCTAACTGTAGTGTGAATTGCTTTCAGTGAGACTGTGGCACCCTAATTATGGTATGTTGTGTTGCCAATTTTCTTAGACGTTAAGTGCATGGAACTCAAAATCAAGCCCGTGCATGGATCTCTTGATGCGACATGTATTTAGTGAAAAATGCTCAACAAAAGAAAATATTTATCGTGTGAACTACAACATGTTCCCGACTTGTCGTAATATTATTAAAAACGGTTTATTAATAACGGAAACATCCACAAAATTACAACAAAACTCTATATACAGGTGAAGAATTACGGACTATAGTAAAAATAATAGTTCATAACTGTTGACCCTTGTTGAATTTGAGGTCATCTCTGGTTTGGAGTCCAAACAAACTTGAAACAACCCTTAACTTTGTGCAGAAATAAGAGGTCCGTTTGATAGTTTTCACTTTCTTAAGAAATGGATTGCATGATCCTTGGAACACAGGCGTCAGGGGGATAATGCTCTTGTTCTTTAAGGCGAAGCTTAGTGCTAAATCACTATTTTGATTAATCTTTATAATGAATTGGTGAACATTATAAAGACAATAAAATATCCTTTAGATAAATTGAAGGTTTTCCTATCGTTTCCCTTGAGTAGATACAAATAAAAAAATAATTTACTCAATAAAAAATATAAATGTAAATTACCAAAAAAATATTTTTTCGTATAAATGTATGAACGCGTAAAGGAAAAAAATAAAGTATTATTGCTAAGATTATCTGTGACAGTTTCCCTTGATTAACTTTTTTGCTTTCTTTTAATATTATTTAAAAAATATATAAAAACCACTTTTGTTCTTGAAATCGAACGTTTCTAGACTCTGTTTTTCAAGCGATTTCAATGTCTATTACCTAAATTTGTGACAATGTAAGGCATACCAAGAATATGCATATTTTTGGCTTGTAGCTTCCTCTTAAATGAAAGATGTACTGAGGAACTAGCGTTATTGATTCCTTCGGCACCTGTGCATAATCGGTAAACAAGCCAAACGCGCGCCCAACATGCAAAGCGTTGATATTTGTCATATGAGAACGGGTCGTTCCACGACTCCTCGGCTGTGAAATGATTTGATAACCCTTGTGTTTCCTCCGTCCTTTCATATGATCTCTTCAATACCCATATTCAATCTTTCCTCTTCTAAAAAAGATAATTTTCATTCCCAACTGCTCCCAACCGTCTGGGTATGTTGTTAGGCTGAAGGTAGTCAGGAAGGTGGGGTTGTACCTGGCTATTCAGATCTGGTCACCAAACACAGCCAAAGCCATTTCAAGCATGGTTTCAATTTTTTTTTTTACAAATTTTGTTACACAAAAAAAAATTAATAAATAAAAAATAAATAAAAAATAAATAAATAAATTATATTTAAAAAGCAATTTAAAAATAAGCAATTCTGAATGGTGTTCTTAAACCAGGGCGACCTCAGAAACCATTCACAGAGCATCTTCAAAGAACACGTAAGTGGAGTCAATGTAAATGCTAAAAAATAATCAACCGGTAAATATATTTTTTTACTACGGTACATCTTTTTAAAATTTATTTATAATGTCATTGTAGTTTCTTTCCTAGGGTCTGGAGTCAACCGTACTGGCAACCTCACCAATTACCGATCGGGTAGATTATTTATTATTTTATATAAATACATTTATTTTGTGTATTCTGCTGTAATTTCATCCGATTTCAAAGAAATGCATACATGTCAGGGTGTATGTGTGATTGCGTCAAAAACTGATAGAATGCATTGTCATCGATAATGAGTCTATCTGCCGAATTTCAGCTTGATCGGATGTCGGGAAATGAGTTAATTTCCACTTCCTAAATTTTCATTTATTAATTCCCGGTAAAAGAGTAGAATTCAAATAGATTAAGTTAAATAAAATAAAAATGTGAAAATAGAAAAATAATTGAAAAGAAAACTTTTTTTGTAGCTTACCAAAACAAAGTTTTACTTAAATTAACTTACTTACGTAGGCTTAGACGCAAAACTTACGAAGCCAAGAGTGGCCAGGCTTACGGGCAGAACTTACAAACATTGTATCGCAAAGTTCCAGAGTAATATTAAGTTCTACCTGACCGTTGGGTTCCGCCGCGGACTATTGATCGCCCACGCGGACCCAGAGGGGAAGAAGGTGAGGGGAAATGGGGGAGGGGTAGAAAAGAGGGAGGTTTATGGGGGAGGTTTGGTATGGGCAGGGAGGTGGCAGCGCTCCTTAACTGTGAGATTTGTGAAAAAATACAAAAAATTATTTATTTATTTTTTTACAAATGAAGTGGTTTACAAGGTGTAACAAATCGTTACTGACGAGTTCGAGGAGCGAACAAGGGTTGGGATAGCCGTACTTTAAAGGGAAATTCCATACAGATAAAGCATAAATGAAGTCTATGGCTTGTGACAGGCGAAAGCGAAAACACAATTCATAAGGTTAATTCACAATCAACTTACCGGGTGGCGACTGAAATCTGTATGGTGAGACTCATCTGTCAGCACTGGAACGTTGAGCGTGGTTCGTTAGCACTCGTAAATTAAACTCGTTATTATTGAAAAATAAATTGCGATAAAATACGTATTAAGTGATTATTCCGATAAATAACTGGCGATGGACTTTTGACAGGACGAACGGTTTTTGTGCGATAGTTCGGCTCACGTACCTCCGTGGTTATAGCTGACGTGTGCGAATTTAAACTACACAGTTCAAATTCTGACCATACGATTGGTTAGCACACGGCCTGTCAAAGCAAAGCGGCGTGACGGAACAGACTTTATGCAGCGATTTTTGAGAAAATCTAGTTGTTATCATTTTGGTCTCTGGTGACATGTGCGGTGCTGGCGTATTACGTGATATAAGTGGGATGGTCTAAAGTTCATTTTCGTCATTGTTAGTTTGTTTTTGTTTTAAGGAATGAAAACATTCCCGTTTAACGAATAACCTGACATTTGAAAAACTTCTACATCCATAATTATAAGCCTTAAATGTTGTTTTTGCAATGCTGGAGGACTTTGCTAACAGATAATTTGAATCCAAGACGCCTGGATGGGAGCCCAATGCATTTGTTTTTTTCCAGAGTCGAAGACTACCATTAAAAATTCAGAAGATGCTTGAAATGGCTGTAGCCGTATTTGATAACCAGATCTGAATAGACAGGCACTTTCTCAGCTTCCTCTTTCCTATCTCATTTTTCATCCAACTACCCTCAGCCTCACAACAGACCCCAATGATTGGGGATAAAAGTATCACTGACTCCAGATGGTTGGGTGCAGTTGGGAATCTTGTAATCACATAAAAAAAACTTCATTCACACACGATGGTGTAAACACATGAACCATTTCTAGCTTGCAAATAATTTAGTGAATTGTTGAATATTAATGGAATACAAAAAATATGTTATATGTTTATTTATTTGCTAATATTGATTGAGAATCACAACAGTTTGAGAGTCATTGTTTTAGGGGGGATCGTGACCTGACCTAGCCGTGGAACTACCACCATATAGAGGGGGAGATCTGAAGAAGGAGGGAGTATAAAACCGTGGGTGGCGGGAGGAAAGGGGCAAGGGGAAGGTGGGGATAAACAGACTCACCTGTGCCGGCTCAAAATGTTGACAGTACAAACCTACTCCCTACTTATACGGTATAACTATCATCATTGTGGTTTGGCGTTCAGCGGGTTTTGTTTTTTTTTGTTCAGGGGTTATATGACGTCACTATGACGGATTTCGACAGATGTCACGTGATTTGATACAACTTTTAGTTTATATGGAAAATTGTTTTTTTTTTTTATTTATTTCGTTTTACATTATTTATAATTCTCTAAGAAATATTACATGATCAAAAATACTATTTCGTTTGGGTGAAATGATCATAAGTGAATTATTCCTTCGTGAAATTTTTCATGTTCAATAAATTCAAATTTTCTTTGAATTTAAGTGGCATTTTCAAAATTGAAATTTATTGTCAGAAGTGATAAAATAGGTACCTAATTAAAATCAGATTTATTTATTTATTTGTAGTAATGATAAATATTATTTGAAATGTTTATTTATTTTGTTTAAATTTTTTATATATTTTTTAATTTGTTTCTAAAATTATGAAAAAAATAATTTTTCAATTGCCTATATTACATGATTTCAAACACAGATAAATAAAATTGCACACACCCTTTTGTTTGTAGACACACAGCATTTGGTTTACTTGATTGTGCCATGTCTTTTTCGGGCGTCCCCGAATTCAAAATGGGTATTTTCCATTTTGCATTTTAAATGCTTTTCTAAAAACCATTTTGCATTTTGCATTTTAAATGCTTTTCTAAAAACCATTTTGAATTTTGCATTTTAAATGCTTTTCTCAATGTATTTTCCATTTTAAATGCTTTTTTGCAACATTCTTCCTACTATCTCCACTCATCTTTTTTTCATAAGCCCCAAATATCAGTCGGTCCTCAACCTCTCTATGAGAGATAATTTACATTTGTCAAGTTGCTCCCTGATAGAAGCCCTGGCAATTGAGTGATACCATTACAAAAAATACTGATTCAAATACTGAACATGGGGCCATGGTGCTGTAATATTAAATGTTAGATAGCAGTTTCTATGTTTTTACGTTGGCAATATTTGTCCCGCGCAATTTTTTTGTGGTTCGTAATCCGTAGTCGTGGAATTTTTTGATTTACTATCATGGATGATCATTCTACATTGATGTCCATTATTCAATGACAAAACTGTTTAAAAATTCTATAATTATTTTAATTGTTTGACCCGAGAAACCATTTTGCATTTTCAATGCATTTTGAAAACAGGTATTTTGCATTTTGCATTTGAAATGCTTTTCTAAAAACCATTTTGCATTTTGCATTTTCAAATGGAAAAGTTTTGACCCATTTCCATTTTGCATTTCAAATGGTTTTGGGTACCTATTTTGCACATATCTGAACATCAACAGTCAATACGACAGATGTGCGTAATTTTACACCACGGGGAAAACTCCTGAAGTTCAGGTGTTTCTTATGACAATATTATTTTCCCGCGTAGAACGTTTTCCCGCGCTTTCATAACGACGCCATCGTTCTGTAGTGTTTGAATTTAGAACGTGTACAAAACAAACTTCGCCCCACGCAAAACACGCGTGCTTTCACAACAAACACCTACAAACCTAAACATCATAACATGACGTAACAAGGACGTATTGCGGATTTAGGAAATTGTTGACAAATATACTGTTGATATTGTGTTCAATGAATCAACGCCGCGTCTTGTTTACAAAACATAATATTTATGATAGTTTATTGTTTAGCATTATTGACATTCAATGACGTTGCGATATGTATAGACTTGTTATTTACAGTAAATTCTTAATTCAAACCTTATTCAGTTGTGACAAAGACAGGCAATCAAAGAATATTGTACGTGTGAACGAAACGATAGGACGGTGCGGTGTTTTTGCATTCAAAAGTTGCGTTGAATACTATATTCTACGTCACGGGTGTGACTGAGATGACAAGATACGCTTACTCGCGTACACTAAGCCGAATATGGAATTCTTTATGAAATGACCTACTGTCCTAGGTTGTCTCTTTTATACTTGTGTGTTGCTACGTTCGCTTTTTCACATTCTCCAATGACGCTGAAATCTTCGGGAAACAATCGAAATTATTATATTTTTTATAAAAATAAATATTTTGCATGTATTTACGAATGCAATTTTTGTAAAGAAGAATAAGAAATAAATTAGATGTAAATACAAGAAAATAAGTTTATAGTAGTATAGTAGCATCTCACTTAAATTACTGCTTTAGTGTCCTTTTCTTGTGCAATCAAACACAGATAAAGAAATTGCAAATTATTCAAAATAGAAGAATGCGAGCAGGATTATATTGTAGTAGGTATTCTAAGATAATTAATATGCAGAAATAACTATGAATATTAAGTTTGAGACAGCGTATAATTTACGATAACTCAATATTTATATTTGAGCTCAAAAATAAGATGCTCCCGAAATACATGTTTAAGAATGTAAATTTTATTTTGGAAGTACTTGGCTACCCCACGAAAAGCTGTGGAGATTTTAGACTTCCGTAAACAAATTTGTCGGGAACCCAAAATAATCTCTATTGGGATTCAAGACATTCAATGAATTACGGACGGATGTTACAGAAGCTAAAAGCATTGCAGCTTTTTGTGGGCTATGCCTAAATGCTGTATAGAATAAGTTTCAGATGTTTATAAAAGTTTAACTAAGTAAAATAAAACATTAAATTTTTTTTTTAAATGTTTCATCACACACGGGGGCGTTTCGCCACTTTTTAATATAATTTAGTTAGTGTTGGGAAGTAAGAGCTTCACAGAAGCACTCATAGAGGGCAGTGGATAGAGCTTGCGTGGAAGTCCGTAAGATGGCAGCTTGTGGCCAGTAGTCGCCAGGGCCAGTGAGAATGCTCCCAGATGAACTTACTGTTCTCAGATCTCAATTAGCCAGCTTCTAGTTAGGTCGACTATCGAGTCACCATTGTAAAACGCGAAGTATTAATAAATCCCTGATTTATCACAAATAACCATTTATTTATAATCTCTTTCCACGACGAGTTGGAGCACTGTTTGTGGGAACACAACAGTTAGATATAGCACACGACTTTACGCGACGCGTGACCGTTTAGTAATATGAAAAAAGCACTGCAATTGACGTTTCGAATATTTGCCACATTGAGAGTTCTACAACGCGTCTATTTATTTTGGATGTCTCTTTTTTCTGCTTTATATATGTGGTAAACGGACGTAGAAACAACAGAGTTACTCTCGGACTTTGAGATCTGTCTGCACAAAAGATAACTGACCCTTTTTGTCCATAACTATTTTGACTTCGCAATGTCATTTATTTACTGATGTGATGTTTGAATACCTGGCTAAACTGGCACCAATCAGTTTTTCTTTCACAACTAACTAGGTAACAATAAAAACTAATTATAAAAACACCCTAATATAATAGAACTTTCTTCTTCTTCTGGAGCTAGTAAAATTAGATTGTTAATGTTAATTTAATAAGTCACTAGTTTTAAATCAGTAGTTCTAGTATTAACTATTTAAAATATATATTTGTACAGCGCCTTTGAGATGATTTCTAACGAAAACGACGATATATAAATTAGTCAAATATTATAATTATTGTTATAAGGGACGTGTCCCAAATGTACGTATACATATTTTACTATCAAAATTATCTAACCTAAGTAATGCGTACCCACGACCACAAATTAATGCATGAGTTTTGAAGTAGATATTTTTTAAATAAGTTTCTATAGCAAATTTTGTAAAAGATGTACAATTAAATCATTATATAAATAAAAAAAATCACAGTCTTCCTCACTAGGGAGAACAGTTCTGAGGGGTCCTGTAGTTTTCCTTAAATATTTTTGAATTTTTTTTTCAATTTTTCTTTTCATTGTCTTCATAATATTTGTATGTTGATTTTTCACTCTGTTTTCTCAGCCATGTTTTTAGTTAAGTTATAAATATATTCATTTCCATTATTTTTTGTTTGATTTTGTAGAGTTTTATATAGTTTCGTAGCAAGGAGTTGAATATTTCTGTGTCTTAAAGATGTATTCAATCTCGAAGTGACCATTGTATTTTGGCTTATGTCCCTTTTTTAGTAGGTATTTTGGGCAGTGGAGTATTCAGATAAGTGTTTATATATTTATATTTGTAGTTGTTGTACATTGTAGACTTAAAAGTTTATAAATATTTCTTCTGTCGGAGTTCTAATCAGAACTCTCCAAATTTTCTTGTACTCCTTGTAGAATGTTCTCATTTCTGGCCTGTGTTGAGCCGTTCTGTATGAGTGCTCAAGTCAGACACCTATCAAGTTATCCCGTACTCTATTAGTGATTGACACAAAGTGTAGCATATATTTTTTAATTTCGTTTATGTTGAGGATGTTTCCGAAGTTTATAAAGAAGTATAAGTTCCTGGTGAGTTTTTTTTTGTAATTATGTCAATCTGTGCGTTCCATCGGAGATTATCATAAATTTCACTTCCAAGATGTTTGATGATTTTGAAGTGAGCTGTAGAGGGAAAGGGGCATGATAAACCTTGAATGTGTTATAGAAAATGTTAGATATTTTGTTTAATTAACATTAAGTGTTAGAAAATTTGTTTTTAGTATCTTCTTAGAAGGTACGTATCCAATCTCTTTCGTTAAATACAATTACTGTATTGTCAGCAAAACTAACGATTTTTCCTCTTGTTTCTAGATTACCGATATCAGTGATACATATAAGAAATAATATCGGTCCTAGTACGCTTCCTTGGGGTACTCCATAGTTGATTAAGACAGGTTTGCTTTTCCGCTTGCTAACTTGAACTTACCGTACTCTGCCTTATAGCTTTTTAGTAAGTTTGACTCTAAATTGGAGATATATTTAAAATACCAATTTTTGAAAGTTTTGTAAAAATCTTTTGTATCAAAAGCCTATTGTAAGTCTTTGAAGATTGCCAATATTTTTTCTCCACTGTCTAAACTTTTTGTGATCATATCTGTAATAGTTTCTATGGCGTCAACAGTACTCAAATTCTCACATATATCGTCTATATGAGAGAGGAGTTATTTTTTAGAATTATTTCCAATATCTTTGTTAATGCATTAAGTAGGTGTATGTATATACAAATCGTAATCCTTCGATCCAAAAATAGCAAACTGAATTTTAGATTTAGGCAGGAAAGATTAGAAAATATTGTTAAATTATGCTGTCTGTTAATTATTTCTTTTCTCTATGTTTTTTTCTCTTCTATCTTTCTATTCGCCTTTCACCAATATTTTATTTTATTTTTATTATTTGTAAATTTGATACAAAAAATGTATTAATTACATATTAAACCAAACAAGGTAATGGGATATTGAACAAAGACATGTAATAATATGACAAGTACAATGTACGTAGAGGATAAGCTGCAACATAGGCGTATTGTATTATATTGCAGTTTATCCTCAACGTACAGTGTACTTGTCATATTATATATCATTGTACACATATCCCATAACCATGTATTCATTATTTGGCCTAATAAAAAAATCTATATCAAATTTCATAATAAACATCGAGAGCATCTCCTATCCTTATCCTATATTCCTCTTCCCTCTGTCATCTATCATGTTTTAAGGCAAAATGAAACACCAACCTCTAACCAATATTAGCATAAGATTTTTTTTATCTTCACATAGTTAATTATTATAATTTCGGTTGCGTGATGCGTAATAAACACTTAATTTTCAAAATGGGAACAGATAAATCTACATCAAATTAGACAAGCTATAAGTAGATACCATTAATTATTTTTAACGTTTGAAATTTGTATTTATTTTGTTTAAATGTTTGTCTGATCTAAATATGGATTACTAATGATTTTTAAAGTTTACTAACGGTGTACATTCGAAATGTAATTCGGATATATAGGTATTTGTTAACAAAAAAATAAAATTATATTCGACGATTATCGTATAACTCATCAAACTGAAAATTTAACAAGCCTATAAAAAGTCATATAAAGTCATGAAATGTGATGAAACAAAAACTAGGTTAACACTAGAAAAAACATAGCTGGCGTTTTGACGGTTGCCCGATGTAATGTGACGTTATTTTACTTGGATTATTGTATTTGATTTTTTTTTACTTTGCTTGATTATGTATGTATATTTCTTAGTTTTTGAAATAAAGTGATTTATACTTGCAAAAACCGCCGCCGTCAATGTGACGGTTAGGGCCATTAGCTGAGTTTGTTTACAACCTTTTTCCTCCAAGTTTACACCCTCGCAAAATGATAATACTAATCTGTCTGTCTCTTTCTTTCGGTACCGCAAATCATTTGAACTCGATCTGTACGTTAATTGGTCATTGTCTTTTGGTGTCAGTTGTTAGTATTCTCATGTTAATCTCCGCGCACGTAATTCACGTCACCGAAAATTCATTTCATTTGTGTTTCTGTAGATAATATTCTACAGAATTCTTACCAAATGTGTACGTGATTAAATGAAGTAAGCAATTTCATTAATTATTATTTTTTAAATTTTATATTATACCAAAAATTACACTCATATGTGATCAGCCGTCAATATGACGGTAGCGGTTTTTATAGGTGTTGAGCAGTACCCGGTCCTTCTAGTGTTTCAAATAGGTTAAAATTGTTTTTTTCGTCGCTTTTAATGACTTTATATAACTTTTTAAATTTGTGTTGAGTTATCATGGAACCATTTCTAATGAACCAATATCCTGAGGCAAATATTTTCAATTTCATAAATCCTAAAATTACACAATCCCGTGATTTTTTAAGGGTTTGCGCTATTTATAAATAAAAAGCTGTAAGTTTCCTACAAAATTAATAAAATGACAGCTTTTGTTTGAAAGAGAGAGAGAGAGGCGTGATCATCAGAAGTGACAGAAGAAAACACAGTTTTATTAAAATCATTTGATTTCTTACAAATCAAAATGAATGGAAGCCAATTAAATAAAAATTAAAATAAAGTTTTGGAAACTTTGATTTTCATTTTGAAATTAATGTAATGTGAATTTTGAGTGACGGGTGAGGGATTGAGAAAGAAAAGAAGAAGATGTAGAAGGGAAAGACGAAAGGGAAGGTTTGGAAAAGGGATTCGTTAATCAGAGCCTTGAGAACACTCAAATTAATAAATGATTAGAAAGGACAAAGCTATGCATTCAATTTATTTATATTATCTTTAAATAGTATGAAACAAAGTCGCTATCCGCGTCTGTTTGTGCGCTTGGTTCTTCTAAACTACTCAACGTATTTTGATAGAGTTTTTACTATCATTTAGAAAATTTCTTCCAGAAGTTTTAAATATATAAAACATGCAGATTATATATATAGAAAGTAGAGAAAAGTCGATGTTTTGTAATGAATACATAACTTACAATGCTAACGCTGGCTAAACCTTATGAGATACATCAAAAAATGTACTACGGAATTACATATCTTAGAAAGGTCTGCAGAATTATGTGAATACTTCATAAGAATCTGTTGTATCTCCGGGGATTCAACAAAACGATTTGTTGAAGCCGGATTTTAGGAACTAAATTAGCTAACAGTGAAATAGATGCTGACCTTAAAAACGATGATATTTATGCATAAAATCCCAAGAAATTCATGCGAAATAATTGTGGTGAACGTATGTCTGTCGGTATGAAAGAGACAGGCATATCTGAGTTAGACAGCATGACCGAGATGTATAAAAAGGCGTCTCTGTTGTAACTCGTCCTCTTTCCAATAGCAAACTCTTATATTGTCCATTATATCAATACTTGTAGCTACCTGAATAATTCCGAATAGTAACGGAGTACTCACATTCTTTTATTACAAAAAAATCTGGGTGATCGGCACGGAAGATCACCACAATAATTTTTACTTTTTTTCAGATTTTAAGATAATTTCGAGTCACACTGTGGCACTCTGAAAAAGTCACTTACCGCCCCTGATCTCCGGCCTCTTCTGGTCTCAGTTCCTTTGCATCTGTTTCCACTCCGCATGAATACTTAATGCAGTGAAATCCCTTTCAATGTTAATTTTTCACATTTCCGAGCGGATCCCAACAAACTGTCGACCTTGGACGGCCTCAAAGTAAAATTTGTTCAAAGGCGACTGGAGTTATAACATTATGGTCTAGCTTCATTTTCAAAATGAAATACAAATAAACATAATAATAATAATTAAAGTGTTATTAAATTCCGGTATGTGGGGAGGTTAGTGCAGTCCCACACATTCCTTATAGAGATACAAAAAATATATGATCAAAAACAATTAAAAACGAAACAAAATAGAACAAAAAAAAAACCTAATAAATTGAAAATAAAAAAGAATAAAATGATAAAATTAATAGAATCATAGAAACTTGTTGCCTTTAGGGAGCCGTTACTATATTAGGCGCTTGTATTTTTCTCCAATTTGCGTCAATGCTGGAGGATGGAGTGAGGCGGGCTTCCATAGTGAGGATATTTCCAGAGCTTCTTATCCATTTCCTCATTCCTGCCACCCTGGATCTAATAAGGGCTGCATATCCGGGAACTCGCCCCTCCGTGAACATACGGGAAGCGCTGCAGTATCTGGGGAGAAACATTGTGCGGAAGGCGTTGTTGTATTGGACTCGTAGTCTTTCTATACTACTCTTTTTGTAGTTTGCCCATAGTTCGCACGTGTACAACGTTGCGCAGAAGGAAAGGCGAAATCATCTACTGAGCATGTTTGATTTAACGCTGAGAGCTCGCCTTTGTCTATCGATATCATCATCGTCCATCAGATTACTGGTGATTATGTGTCCAAGGTATTTAGTTCCTTCGCTCACCTTCAATTTCACACCGTTCAAGGTAGCTGGAGGAATATTTTTCGGGCCTTGCCCATATCTTATGACCAATGGAGCCGTTTTAGCGGGGTTATACAACATATTTTTTTCTTCAGCATACTCTTCACAGGTTTTCAGAACAATGCGCAGTCCCCTTATAGATGGTGCCATCAGGACCATATCGTCCGCATAACTGACGTTATTCAGACACTGTCCTCCAATGTGGCAGCCTACTCCTGCACTGTTTAGCCTTTCGGTGAATTTGTCCTTACACGAGTGAATGCTTACACGCTAAAACTTGCAGCAGTTCAATTTTGCCCCGCCACCAAGTTCCTAACAACTGTCAAGACCTTTCAGTTGTTTATGTGACGCATGCTTTATGGTACCTTCTAGAGAGAGCTCAACACAGAAGTTCGAGAGCAGCAACTTCAGTACTATTCGGGCAGCCAGCTGAGGACGTCGTGACTAAAGAGAGACACGAGCGAGCACTCCAGTCGACGATCTTACGGGCAGCGAAGGCGCCATCAGCTTGTAGAATTATTACGGTGGTCATCGGTTTGCACTGTTTTCTAAATTTAACAACGCTTTATGCGTAGTTTGGCGCCCTTCACACGTTAAGTCAGGTCAGATAATTTTATGTCATCACACCAATGCCACACTTCAATGTAATTTAAATTCCGTCTGTGCGCTCAGTACTTCGTATTGACGCTCACCCCTAGAGATATAACTAATATTGTTATTAAATAGAGAACTCTTGCTCTTTAAGTTGTTGGAATAAATGTAATATTGGATATCTTTTCTCTTTTATTCTTACAATCTTAGCAAATTCCCGATGTTGGTTCCTTTTAGCTTTTACAATGGCGGCCCAAACGTGGCTTATTTAGAGTTATTATTTGAGATTGTTTCAAACTTAGGGTGGATTTTTCATAAAAACTTACTATACTAGCTGTACCCCTACGCGTTTTTGTTGCTCAATCTGTCTGTGCAGATAGAGAAGCAATTGCGCTTGTTGCTTTTACGACCAACTAATGGCAGAATTGTTAAAAAAAACATGTTTTTACCTGTCACAGGTGACATCTATATAATATAGTTATGTAAAAACACACGCGTATTCAAATGCAATGTTTTGTCAAAATTTCAAAGTAATCGGTGAAGAAATTTCGGAGATTTAAGATTTTGAACAAACGAACATTTAGGATCAGCAGAATTTGGACAATTTACAAAATTTCAACGTTCATTTTCGGGTTCTGTGAAAGTCCTATTCAAGTTCTGTTAAATATCAATATAGTCTAGTTGCTTGACAGAACTGATATAATAACAGAACTTGAAAATTAACTTTGAAATTTGAATAATTGTTCAAATTCTCCAAACCAACCCGTCTGGTGATGATCTGGCTTGTAGTCACACAGACCATCAGGGAAATTAATTCCCTATGAAAAAAATTGGTTGATTATTAAATTCACTCTGCAGGAGAAGTAACAACTTATAATCCAGCCACCAAATACATAAAACAGAAGACTCACCAGAAATATCACTCGCATTGAGTTTAGCTCCTTAATCTTCAAATTCGGCAGCGGACTGGTGATCGGCACAATAATATTTCATTCGCAGTATGAAATTATAATCTGTCACCACCAGCTCTCAAAGGAGTGGAATTTAGAATAATAATGAATTAGCACAAATAGTAATTCCAAAACAGAACAGAAATTGTCTAGTGAGTCGGGTAGCGCACATAATTTGCAAACAAATATTGATGTCAATAAACGCCCGGGTTACCGGCAATAAAAAAAATAAAAAAAAGTACTGCCACATTATTGTGACACAAAATATTTTAATCCTTTAGTCTTAAATAAGTCTTATCTTTTCTAAATAACAAATGTAGATCCTAGGAAATAAATTGTACAGCGCCCTTGAGGTGATTTTTCACAAAAACGGCGCTCTACAAATTATCCAATTATTATTATTATTATTATTAAATCGACCACTTTTGACAAACGATATAATTCGGATGAATCCATCTGATTAATGCAAAGATGACTGTAATTCATTATCACTCACCTGCAGAGCAAAATCTATACAAAACTGACCAGAGATGTCTCTTCTGTCCACTATTTTTAATTTTAATATTTTATTTAAAACTAATTTTAAGTCTACTGCTTCTCCATCGTCTTTACATTTTTATTTGAATGATATAAATGTTAGAGATACAAGTATATGCGAAACTTATAAACTTATACTTAGAATAAGGTTAAATTAATATTGATTAAAAAGATGTGATAATATAGCCTTCTTGTACCTAAATTCTGTACAGTTAAATTAATTCGCCACATCTGCGTTTATATTACTAATTTCATGTAATTTAAGTACAAGCGAATTTTCGCAATGCTCAATTAATCGTGTATTTCATTTTAATGTATTTTAAAATGGGTGGGAGCAGATCGACGGTTTATATTCGACTTGATATAGAACTTAAGAAATAGTATGTAACATATTAAAGAAGCGTTCGTATAAACACAGCTTTATGACAATTATTATTTCTTCGCGCTCGGTCAGCTTTTCGATAAATTACATTGCTTTTTAATTTACCTACACTATTTTATTTGTGTATCTTCCGCCCCTTCGATGTTATCCGAACACGTTCACTGCTCTTAAAAGCAATGCCGGGATCACACCAGCACAATACAGAAGACAATACTATAGTGTCCTGTCCCTGCTCCGTGAACAGCATCGACCGCGCTGGGCAGAACAATGGGACAATACAACATTTCTACCGTAGTTCAAACACGGAACCCCGTCAAAGTGGATACACGAGATACGTACACGCGGAGCGATTGGCTATTTATTTATTTATTTATTATTATTATTACACGCCCTAATAGGCTTTTACACACTACAAAGTTTAATAGAAGAGTATCACAGTTATTATAAATTCTACAAAATTAAAACAATAAAGGAAACATAATACAACGAAAAAAGAAAAAAATATTAAATGTTACAACAAAAGCATATAAAAAAATAAGATACATTAGTAAAAATGATAAGAAGTCTCACATTAATAGATATTCAAAATAAAAATAAAAATATATATATTGCGGAAATTATAGATGTCTATTTGTGTCTCGATATATAAAAGAATTGAAATAAACAATATTTACGTTGATTATTTTTAAGATGAAATATATCTCCCAGATCAGAGTATTTATTTCCGAGACTGTGAAGTCTTGGAATCGGGGAATTTTGATAAGACAGTGTCCTGGTGTTGTAAAAATAAAAGGGTAGTAAATTTCGGCAAGTTTTTTTTTTTGTATGTGGATGCTGATTAATTGGAGTAACTCAGGACAGTCAATTTTGTAATGAAGTATTTTATGTAGTACTATTAAATCTGTGTTTATTCTTCTTTCTGAAAGTTTTAATAGGGACAATTTATCTAGCAAGTATGAAAATCAATGTTTTCTACAGGAATATGCAATTTATAGTTTATATACTTCATGAACTTGTATCACTTGTACCACTGTCTTACATTGTCGATTACACACGGACAACGCGGTGGTGTGGGTAATACACTATCCTGTGGAGATAGCTCGCCCGTTAATAATAAAAATAATATTTGGCTAATTTATATAGCGCCGTTTTCGTGAAAAATCACCTCAAGGGCGCCGTACAATTATATTTCTTAAATAGTTAATACTAGAACTACTGTCTTAAAACTAGTGACTTACATATAAGACTTATATTTAGTTACTCACGACTAAGGCCTATAACTACAGTCTTACGGCCAAGGTCTATCTTTGGGATAATGTCTTGGTTCATTGGTCTGTCTTCCAAACTACTGTTCACACTAGGACAATGTGATTCCTCGTGTTATCGCTGCGCGAAGTTACATATAAATAAACGTATAATAATTTTTATCACTTTTTTTGTTGCTTTCTTTTGAATAGTTTATTAGGATTTGTTTGTTAGACTGTAATCAACAATCACACCTCATAATTTCGCCTTATGAGCGAGAGAAGTATAATATGTGGTTTTACGCCCAGCTCAGCTTCTCATAGATTATAAACAGAATATAATGTTCTATCGAAAATTATTAAGGTTTATTTAAGGTTTCCAATCAATTGTAACCTTATGCAAATTATTAGTCAGAAGTAAATTAGAATGTGGAACCTACATTACATAGAATATGCAAATTCTATTGAAACTGCACAATCAAAAATTCTTAAGATATATTTTTCAAATTTGGATTAACCCTAGAATGCTAAACATCGCCTGTGAGGCGAAGCAATTTTTTTTTGGAGTGATATCTCCTGATCGCTCACTCGTATCAAAGCATGCGCTCGCGCCAACTCAGTTGAGTGTTGTACGAGCTAGCGCACAGACGTTTTTTGGATTTGCTCGGCTGCGTTGTTGAGATACAGACACGTGTGGCGCCTGTGAGGCGAAGTTTAGCATTAAAGGTAATTTTTTTGTACATATATGTTTGTGGTTTTTTTTTTGATTTTTTGCTAAAAATTAAAGTTTGAGTATAATTTTTATAGTTTTATGAAATGGCAACGTCTGAAGCGCAGCTACTTAAATGGCTGGAGGAAATATCGGTAGATGGAAGTGAAGAGGACGACGATTTAGGAGCGGATTTTGATTCAGATGACAGTGTGGATGACCCCAATTACGTCACTGAGTTAGACGATGACTTGCAGAATATTCATGTATCAAATCAAATTCATGTCGATGTACAATCCACACCGACTCATGTTCAGGAAGCTTTAGCCACGGCGCAAAATAGGGAGCAGCCGGCTTGTGAGAATCGGATAATTACGCCATCGGCATCGATTATGAGGGGAAAGAACAAATATATTTGGTCCTCAGAACCTTCTTCGTCACAACAAAAATCGAACAGAACTCCTTCGAGAAACATAGTCCATATTGTGCCAGGCCCAAAAGAAGGCGCCAAGGGCATTGTTGATCCCATGAAATGTTTTGAACTGTTTTTTACTTCGGAGTTGATGGACGAAGTACTTTTGCGGACTAATGAATATATTATACAAACAGCTACCAAGTATAAAATTCAGAATACTACTACATCACAGGTCAGAATAGAAGAGCTTCGTGCGCTTCTTGGCATATTTATCTTGAGCGGAGCGTTGAAAAATAATCACTTGACAACAAATGAGCTGTTTGATCCTACGATTTGTGGATCCCAAAATTTAGCTGCAATGAGCTGTGAACGGTTTGAGTTCCTTGTAAAGTGTCTGCGTTTCGATGATCGTAACACTCGAGACGACAGAAAAAAAACTGATAAGTTTGCGCCTATCCGAAATATTTGGGAAATTTTTATCAAGCAATGTAGAGATCTGTATAAACCAAGCTCATACGTGACAATAGATGAACAACTTTTGGCATTCAGGGGACGATGTCCATTCCGTATGTATATTCCTAATAAGCCGGCCAAATACGGAATAAAGATTGTTTTAGTGTGCGATGTTAGATCAAAATATATGTTTGATGCCTCACCGTATTTGGGAAAAAACCTCGGTACAGCTATAAACGAACCATTAGGCTCTTACTATTGTAAGCTGCTTACAAAGACTATACATGGCACAAATCGTAATTTAACTGCCGATAACTGGTTTACTTCTATACCGCTAGCTGAGCAATTGCTTCGACCACCATACAACCTTACTCTTATTGGAACAATTCGAAATAATAAGCAAGAAATTCCACCAGAGTTCAAACATAATTCATCACGCCCTGTTGGGACATCTCTTTTTGGATTCCACGAAAAGCTCAATCTTGTTAGCTACAAGCCAAAACCTCAAAAGACCGTTCTTTTGCTCTCTACAATGCACGACAAGCCTTCTGTTGACTCCGTTTCCGGTAAGCCGACAATAATTCATTCTTATAACGAAACAAAAGGTGCTGTGGATACTTTTGACCAGATGTGTGGTCACTCAAGCTGTAGCCGTAAAACTAGGCGTTGGCCACTTTGCATGTTCTATGGAATGTTGAATATGGCTCTACTCAATAGCTTTGTAATTTATGTATCCAATTGCGAAGCTTTGAAAATAAAGCCAATGTCAAGAAGAGAATTTCTCAAGATATTAAGCAAGAACCTATGCAGCGACTGGTGCGCCATCCGTTTGGAAGAAAGGCCACGTATGCAGAAAAGAGTCCGTTCTGCAATTCATGACGTGGTTGGTCATAATACTGACACTGATTCAGATGAACCATGCATAAAAAAGGGAAAAAGATCAATGTGTGACTTCTGCCCCCCGAAATTGAGGCGTATGAGTATTTATTTCTGCGCAAAATGCAAGTTAACATACTGCTTAGAACACCGGTCTCCAAACTGTTGCAAATGCGACAAAAAAAAGTAGGTGGAAAAAACCGAAACTTTATTTTGGTCTCAATGAATATTTTTAAGTTGTAAGCTGTGAAATATATTTTTATAGACTTAGTACATCTCAGGTCTATAAGACCCAGAAGTTTTTTTTTTATTTCCAATTGTGAATTTTTTTGATTTTTTTTTTTTTGTAAAAGATCACTGTATACCACGAAACAAAATATATGATCTTAAAATAAGCTTTTAATATATTTAATGTATTTAAAAAATGAATTGTGTTATTTTTTTTTTGTTACCCAATATGTAATAAAAGTGTTTTTGTTTTTGTTTTAATATGTTGTATTTTTTTTAAGTAAAATATGGTTTTTTTTTATAAAAGTCGCCTCACAGGCGAAGTTTAGCATTAATGGGCTAAAAAATATGTTTAGTATTCTAGGGTTAAGCTCCCTACTCCAATTTTATGAGGAACGACCACAATACTTTGATTTTCTCACATTTATTGGAAAAAGAAGACAATCTTCTTTCTTTTTTATGTGGAATGCTGCTCCCAACCCCCAATGGTCAAAAAACACGGCTAAAGCCATTTAACATTTCAATTCTGAATGTTGGTCTTATACCAGGGCGATAATGCGAGAATCTTTCACTCTGGAACATTCAGACCGCAATTCAGAATTTAAACGTTGCTTGAAATGGCTTTAGCTGTGTTTGGTGATCGCACCATCCTCTTTCCTATCTCCTCCCCCTCTTCACTAAATTCAGACTCAGAACTCTAATTGGGATTCCATAGTCTCACTGGCTCCAGAAGGTTCCAGAAGGAAAAAAGTGATAACCTTTGTCTTTTTTTTTCTGTGTCTTGTTCTGTTTCATGTTTCGTTTATATTTATAAGTTTTATTTTCTTCTTCAATAAAATAAATAAGAGCTCAAACAAACCACTCGAAATTTCATTTTTCGTTACATAATGCATGTTGAAATCTCCCATAGACTAATATAAGAGCAGGTACCCCCCTTATGCAACTTACAAATTTATAGGAGTCCAGTTTGGCAAACAGCATTTCTCCTTGAACTTTTGGCCCGGAAGTTTTCTCTATGCCCAACTACCTTTGCTATATCCACTGCTATACATACTCTATGTCTATACTCTACTTGTGTGTAATATGAACTCTTTACGTTATATAATATGAAGCAGGGATCGAAAACTTTTGGACAGATTTGAAAACTAAAAAAATCAACTGTTTTGTTCCCACAAACAGTTCTCCAACTCGTCGTGGAAGGAGATTTTAGAGAATAAGAAGTTCTTTATAATAAATTAAAATATAACATTCTTCTGCAATACGTACACGACCAACTATCAGACACACTCACTGACCAATAGGATGCATGATCTGGGCAACAAGTATGAGGGTGCTTTTGATGTATTTATTGACTCCATTTATAGAATTAATCATAATCTATACCAACACTTTGTCGAATCCTACAAATTAGAGTAGCGTTGGTAAATTAGTTTTAGTGATTTGTCTTATATGTAGTATTGTTGTTATTTATTTTTTACTTTATGTTACTCTTACGTTTTACAAAAATTGTTTCATATTTAGTTTTTTTTTTAAATATTTCTTAATATTTTCTCATTATAATGTAATCACAATTTTACAATTGTGTATTTTGTACCTTCTTTACAATGGATTACATCTATTTACTGTCAGTATCTCCTGTATAATACAGATATTCTCCTATGTACACTGCATCATGTATCACTTCTATGTAAAAGCCTTTTTAGGCGTATATATAAATAAATAAATCAGGGATTTATTATATTACACGAGTGACTTCGATGGTCGACCTAACTTGGAGCTGGCTAAATGTGATCTGCAAACACCATGTTTATCTGGAAGCAGCCTAACTGGCCCTATCGACTACTGACTACTAGCTGCCATCTTGCGGACTTCCAAGCAAGCTCTTTGCACTGCCCTCTATGAGTGAATCTGTGAAGCTTTTAGCTAACTCACTTCCCAACATCAACCAATATAAAACAAATTTCTTTTTAAATATAATGCATATATTTTAAAATGTCTTTGAAATAATTGGTTTGTCTGACAATTGAACCTTTTTACCCAGAAACTGGAGTCAACCATTTGCACCAATTGCCAATAATATCGGGTAGGAACTACATTTTTCTACTATATTACATTTCAGAGAAACGCGCGTATGTCCGCGTATGTAAATTGGATTCCTACCAAAATTAGATAGAATGCATTGGCATTAACAACAAGTCTATTTACCGAGTTCAGCTAGATCGGATGTTGGACAGTGGGTTAATTTCCGCTTCCAAGATTTAATTTCATTCACTACCGAAAATAAAAGTGAATTTGAGAATTTCACTTATGAGACATAAGTATGTTATATTTGGCCAAGGAAGGAAATTTGAACAAACTAGATGCTATACAGAAAAGGCAAATACGCAAGCATTAATCAAATGAGAGAGCAGCTAAATTGGATTCCAATAAAAAATAGACTGTGCATAAAGTCACGGACAACCAACCAAATGCCAAAATATTTTAAGGATGAAATTGTTTTTAATAGAGATGTTTATAATTACGAAACCAGAAATGTAAATAGAATTAAGATTGCCACATATGAAGAAATCAAAATCACAGAACTGCCTAGTGTACAAAGGACTAAATATGTATGATGAAATGCCTGAAAGTCTGAAGAATGAAGGAAAAATGAATGTATTTAAAAGTAAATGTTATGTTTATATTCAAATGTTGTATAAACTAACTCAATAAATAATAAAAAAAAGGTATTCAATTTTACACAGATAAATTTCGTGGAATGATATTTCACCCAGACAGAATTACACCTGAGCGAAATTACACCCAATTAGGGCTTCGTTATAAGCTTTCAAAATTAAGATGAAGTTACAGAAGATGGTTTGAAAAGGAGATTTGTAAATACGAGCGAACTAATATTAAACACGATTATAATGAATAAGCAAAAGCGAAAATCTTAATGTATAAAAATTCAGCATGCGGATGTTTGTGCTAGCAAAACTCGAAAAGTAGTCTACCGATATCGGTGAAAATTTTAAAATTGTTTCCTAATAGTGCCAGGAGTGTTTAGAGAGTAATTTGAATGGTCTAAAAAGTCGGGGACGCCCGGGGAATACTTAACGCAATATCTCTTCACCGAAATGAAATACGGAGTCGAATTAAAATCGATGTAATGTAGATCTTTAACAGTAACAATATGGTATACAGTAGGAGTGGTGAATGAAGTCGGAGATGCCCAAGAAAGACATTAGCTAGTCCAGTAGTTTATTATAAAATATGACCAACTTATAATTTCTTGACATCAGAGTTAAGTGGCATAGATATATAGATATTTTTTATTTTTTTTTTAAAGAAAGACAAACATTCCCGGGTTACGAATAACCTGACAATATTTGAAAATCTCCTACTACCTCTTCAGTAAGCTGAAAATGTTGCTTGTGTTGTGATGGAGGACTTAGCCAGCCGAGGAATTGAACACACTACGCCTGGGTGGGACCCAAACGCGATGTCAACTCGGCCACCGACCGGTCAAAGAAACGTAGTGAAAAGTTCCATACCTTTAACGTGTTAAATAACAGAACGAGATGTGTTTTTATAGTTTTCGGGGTATACTACGGTGTTTTTCTATTGTGGGAATTTCTTGTGCTTATATTATTATATTTCAGCATGTGTGATTAGATTGATTTTCTGCTTAGAAAGAATTTCGATACCAGAAAATGTTTATTTTTTTTCAGCAGAAGTAAGGGAAAATAGAGTTTACAGTGGGCACATTCCACACGCTTAATTACAAAATAAATGCAGCATCTAATTCGCCAATTAACAGGGCTCTTCATACCTTCAATAATAATTTTCTATACTCATTAACATTTAACATTTTTTTTCGGATTCACTGCCCAAATTTAAAAGGAGCATCATGTCAATGATATAAACTGTTAAATGCACATATATACACACACGCACACGCTCACATACTCATACACCTATATACTACAAACGTCACCCAGTAAATACTTAATACCCACACTGAAATATTTAATATTTCTTAATTGTTTCACCACTGTAACCAACGTACTGTTTGTTTCTATAAAAAAATAAATAAAATCAGAAGAATGACAAAATTGCCATTAAAAATGTTGACAATCCCTCACAAATAGAGCAGAGCACAGAAGTCAGTATAAGAGGCTGGTTCAAGATGAAAACAAACCACCACAACCTCCCCTGCTTCCCTCATATCCCATTCCCTTCACCTTCCATTTCCTCATCCCCTTTCCTTCAGCAGGCTGCATTGCCCGGATTGGATGCAATCTCAAAGATTGTGAAATAAGTGCAATTGAAATCATTTCGTTTTATTTCCGCTGTGTAATTGGGTTAATGCATTTTGCTTTGGGATCGGCATTATTTAGAGAGGAAAGAAAACATCGATATTTATGATAAATTGTCATTTTATTTACTTGATTGCAGAGGGGAAGTTTTGTTTTCATAAGGCACTCATTTTATTCTAGCTGTGTAGATAGAAAAAAAAAAATGGCGCGTATTGCTTTTTCGTCCAGCGCTATTTATCAAAAAATCACGCTTTTATCTGTCACAGGGACATCTATATAATATTGGCATATAAAAAAAACACATGCGTATTCGAATGTAACGTTGTGTTCAAAATTTCTAAGCAATCGGTGAAGAATTTTCGGAGACTTAAGATTTTGAACAAACGAACATTTAGGCATGGCACTGGTAGAGAAAGAATGCAAGTAGACTGAATGCTGTATAAATGAAATTCAAATCCATGTATATTCGTGTGAGAAATTCGATTCACGGAGAATACAGGGCTAAGGAAAGCGAACTGATCATGGTTAAGAAAGGAATGCTTAGATTTGGAAAGTGAAGCGAATGACGAAGAAAGGAGTGAATGGTAAAAGATGTTGAGGACGTCGGAGGATGATATAGCACGTTCAAATGAACCAAATACTTGAGTCGGGCAAGAGTCAAGAGTCAGAATTACAGAATGCTACGTGTGAGACGATATAGACTTTATTGGTGATTGATAATAGGCTAATAATAATAAAATTTTAACAATATAAAGTGAATTAAATTTTTATATTTTGCCTATGTAAGAAGTCAACTTAAGTACAATTCTCCTGTCTGGAACCCACATTATAATATATATGTACAAGCTGTTGAAAGAATACAAAACAAATTCTTACGTTTTATTCCGAGCCCCAGATGCGACAATTTTGCTTGTTGACGAAGCCACCGAGGTGAAAATGGGTCTCATCACTCAAGATGATTTGCATTTGATTCACTCAAGTGAATTTTAATAATTTCAATGCGTTTTTGAAGCGTGTATCGTTCCATTTTTATTAATGGCGTAGTTTCTATTTGTCAAATGTCAAAAAATGAGAGCTTCAAAAGTAACATCTACCGAAATAGCGGGCTATTCAACATAACACCTCTTATTGGAAAACCCTTTACTATATAGCGCCATCTATGAGTAACTTTTTTTTAAAATTAGTTAATAGAAGGCCATGAGGAAAAAAATCCGTCATGGCCTACGTCATCTTTGGGGATGCTTTGTGGGGAGGTCTTATTTTGGAAAGGAAGGAGAAGGAACGTATTAGGGGTGAGTAGAAATCTGGGATAAATGTGCCAAAGAGTGACGGAGGTATGAATTCATCCCTCCCATTGCGGTAAAAGGCGATGGGTCGAGAGGGTCCAGCTGAAGAGATGAAAAGGTCTCCCCAAACCAGTCTCTCCCGATTCGGCCCGCCTCGCAATAAGTGTATAAACCCGGGCACCCCTTCTAAGTCTCCAAACGCAGCGGATTTTGGTTATCCAATAAATGGTTGCCCGGGCGGCGGTACCCATACCCGCCTCCCAAATTAAACTCTCAAACTACTCTCAAGGATATCACAGAATCCTTAATATTACAAAGTATATCTACTACATATAAAACTAGCTGATACGTTGCCCGGGCTTTACACAGAGATCTCAAAATCAGTTGTAGACAGTAATTTTTCTCTTTTTTTGACCGTCAAGTGTGCAAAATAAGAAGAAACAAAATTCTGCTTTAAGGGGTGTGTAAAAAGGGGGTGGGTGAGGTTTTTCGAAATCTCATATATACAGTAACCTCTTTTGAAGATCAATTTTATCAATCTCGGAATAAAACTGTTGATTTGATTAAAAACAAACCCACACCAGGGCACTATTTTTTTAATATTAAAGATTTAGATTAAAGGTCAAATGGCATAAAATGTTTCTATTCATAAATGAAGTACGGGTAGCATTTCTAATTCAATTCAATTGAATTTAGCTACAAAGCTAAGCTTTTCTCATAGAGTAACAATAACTCTAAGGCTTTTCTACAAGTTAATAATAATTGTACATGGTGTCCGGAAACTAGTGCGCGAAACTGGTGAATCCACATAACAAAGAGAACCCAAAAAAACTAAGAATTTCGAAGTAAATATATTTATTTTTTTGTTTTTTTTTTCGGCATCGAAAGATATACAGAAAACAAACAGCTGATACCAACTCCGAACAGAACATTTTTTTTACTCGAAAGTGAATGTTTAAATCAAAAAAGATGTGATACAAATTTGACACCAAATGTTGTATAGATTCACAAGTTTATCGTTTGTACCACTAGTTTACAAGCACTATGTATGTGAACTCTGTATATATCTAAAGAGGACAAGCATAGAGCAGCTTAAGTTTATTATTACCACTGAAGAGATTAGGTACTAATAGAAGTGTACTCTGGGCGTGTACGTATGCCCGAAGAAGCTTAATTTTCCCTTATATCCCTGTGAAATTAATTAAGCTTTTTAAAATATTAATATTCTCCGAGAAGCCGAAAACTCATAAGTAAACTATTAACATAAAAAAATAGTGAGGTATATTTACAGTTTTTAATTCTCAAAAAAAAATGATAATCACTGTATTTTTTTGCTGTCGAATTAATTTTTTATGTACAATTTTTGATTTGACCGCAAAATTACATGTTTTATTATATTCGTGAATTCGGTGGAATTGATGTCACATCGGGCGAAACAACGTAAGTGACAGCTGTCTTACCAAACATTGAAATTTTCTGTCATAATGACGTAGTAGCCAGTTGGAAGCGTTTTGGAATGTGCGGTTTTAGATAGTTTTGAAATCAACAATTACGAATGAAATCAATAATAAGAAGTGATAAAAGCGAGAACAGCTACAAAAGCAAAAATGTATAAAACATAAATGTAATAATTGATAAAATAGTTAATTATTACATTTATGTACATTTAATATTTAATTGTACAATAAGTAAGGAAAAAGAACTCTAAATTACATTTTGCCCAAAATATCTAATAATCTACCAATGTTAAAAAAAATACTACCTCATGTACAACTAAAGTCAAATATAATCTAATAAAATAGCTATTGGACACAGATGATATGTACTGATGCCCTACTGAGACCCTTGTATAGCTAATTGGAATTCACAATGGAACTTAAAAATATATAGTAAATTGTACCTACTTGTATGCTAAATATGGATATTCTTTCGATGTTTTTGAATTGTACTTGTCTGATATATAACGCTTATACTGCAAATATATTTTTATTTCTTCTGTTCTGTTATATTAAGGCGATGCACTACGTCGAGTAATATTTTAAATTGAGGCGCTATCAATAACAACCCTTACGTAGTGGCGATAAGGTTTAAATTCCCGCTTAACACCATCCATCTGTTTTAATTTATGCAAGAAAATTACATGGCTAAAAAGGGTCTTTTATTTTATTTTGTGGATATTCAGGCATAAATATTTTTTTTTTCGATCATTTTATAGATAACTTAATTTGCCACATTATACAATAAAATCATAACCGAAAATGGGTTCTAAGTAGGAGATTTTTAACTTTATAGCAGTTTTCATAGGCCTTATACATTATTTTTTCTGGGCTTATAAAAAGACTTATATAAAAAAATACTCAATTTCTTCAAAGGCCAAGATGTATTCTACTCGCAGTATTTAATTAAAGTATCTGAAACATTTCTAGGCGATCAAATTTTCAAACCGAAAACACATGATTTTGAATTACTACGTATGGCATCGCCTTAACTTAACCGTGCCATTGTATGAAATGTTGTCTGTATGTACCTGCTGACAAAATATACACATATATTTAATAATTAACTATTTTATGATAATATATGTTTTTTAATAAAAACATATTTATCGTCTCTCGTTGTAAATTTTTGTATGTACTTATTTGTCTATTTTTAAATTCGTTAATTTTAATTATCCCGAAGAAGAAGCCATTGGCTTTGAAAACATGTAGATTATTATAAATTAAAAGTGGCGTATACAATTTATTTTATTTATATAATATTAAAGTTTGATTTTTTTTGTATGATAATCATAATCAGAAAAATGAACTTTTTTTCACAAAATTTGATCAATTCGTCAAAGTTGACTGTGAAGGTTCTATTCGAGTTCTGTTGTAATTTCAGTTTTTTGAAGCAACTGGCCAGTAATGATATAATAATAGAACTTTAATAGAATCTTCACGGAACTTGAAAATAAACTTTGAAATTTGATGATTTTTTTAAATTCCGTGGTCCCTAATCTTCCACACATTTTTAACAATATTCAAAGTTTCTTAAGATACCCCATTACAAACCGTCCAATAATTAAATGGTGATAGGTGTTGTGTAAAAATAACAAAAGTACTTTAAAAAAACAAACGAAAGTAATGCTTGGGTCAAGTAATAACAAAATGACTACGCTGACTACAAAACAAAATTCGAGATATTTAGTTAAGTTCTGGGGGCTGTTGCAATAATGGAGATATTGTTATTGATTCTACTTTAGACTATAATTCATAGCACGTATGCAAAATTTCAGCCCGTTCGGCATCATAGAGCTTGAGGAAATGGCATTCAAAGTTTAAACCCAAGTCTTGGATTTGTGCCCGTAAGACTGACCATTTTTTCAAAAGTGCTACTCTTTGGACGTATCGTTTTCGATTCTACTTCAGACTATAATTCATAGCACGTATGCAAAATTTCAGCCCGTTTAGCATCATAGAGCTTGCAGAAATGGAATCCATAGTTAGAACCCAAGTCTTGCATTTGTGTCCGTAATACTGAACATTTTTTCAAAAGTGCTACTTTTTGGAGATATTATTTTCAATATTATGCCCAGAATCCTTTCACTAATCAGTGGATGTTGTATATTTAAAGCCTTACGAATGAATTTTTCTTAAATTTTACATAACTGATAACCATCCCGTTTACCACACATAACACTTTAGTTAGTCAGGCTGATAAATTTGCATCAGCGGTTGGAGAAGGTTAAGTTGGTTATTTAGAAAGGAATATGGAAAGTTTTACGGTTTCTTGATAACATAATATTTTTACAGAAATTTGTTCGAATTTTCTTCTTCAATATTGACATTATGTATCCCGTATTTATTCAATGGTATGCGTTAGTTTAAAGTCTATGACGGACCCTGTGGTCGAGAAATAAGGCTCTCGCGGGTTCAAATCTCAGCGTGCGCAAGTTAATTTTTATTATTTCACCATTTATTCATTAAAATAATAAACAGTGAACATGTGGCACGTTTAACAGTGGAAGATACTCACAATATCGCTCTGGTGTAAGACCATCATTCAGAATTGAAACCTTGGTTGAAATGGATTTAATCGAGTTTAGTAACCAGACTAGAATAGCCAGGTATGCTCCCACTTTTCTCTACCTCATCTATTTCCTCTTCCCACTACCTACAACCTTACAATATACCCCGATTGAGGATGCCATAGACTCACTGGCTTCAGACAGTTAAGAGCAGAATCTTATGCGGTATGCACATAATCTTTAATTATTGAAAAAAATGTCACGTCTAGCACATGAACCCAGGACCCTTGTCTCCGCCGCTCCACCAACTGAGCTAATGGGACCCTATCTCCTTCGGTCATATTTAACTGAATCATACTTCAAATTATAACTATCAACATTGTCTTCATTTTCTCACCACACATTTTTATTGGCTGCTATAGGTATTTATGTTTGATCTCAAGATTTAAACCGAACTAAATGCAATCTAGACAGTGTCGATACATTTATTTTATTTTAATTTTAATGTGCGACATCTATTGACTTTTTTTAAGTCTAGGACGAATATTTTATTTTTGGAATAATTTAATGAGTAAAACCTCAAATTTTAATATTTAATTATTGAAGACAATATTAGCTATTCCTAATCGAAAATTTGAAACAAAAAAGATACGGTCACATCAACGAAACTCAGGAAAAAAATACTTATGTTACCGTGGGATTAAGTGGCAACAAATAAAAGTAAGGATGGGTTTATTATCTAGAGATAATAAATATTTAAGAATACTAAAAATGTATTACCACAAAAAAGACATAATAAAAAAGAAATTAATTAGCATCCTACTATATAATCTGTCTTCTCTGTTCTGCAAAGGGCTTGCATAGGTAAAATGAAGGTGTGATACCATTTAGTTCTTGATGCGAAGTAGTAGATTCCGGTTCTTCACAGCAACTCCCAGTTTATAATTTATCCAAAAAATAATTTTGTAGTCCAATGCAAAACAGCCTCACGCTGCTGGTCCCCAAAAGGGACAATCAGGATCGGCAGATGCCATCCGATTCCATCAATCCAATGGTCAATGCTCCATATGCAAAGCTGATGCTCACAAAAATTGGCGAATGTGTTCGTCAAACCTCAGTCAAGAGGAATGCCCGCTGCTCTGGGCTGGTGATCAAAGAATGGCCACTGTTTCCAATGCAAATCACAGATCCTTGCTCCCTCAGGTTTGGCAACTCTCCAAGTCAGAATTCCAGGGCTGTCAATTTGACCAATAGAAAATTGTGTAGGTAATTAAGGTCCCACACACCAAGACCATAGATGCGATGTAAGTAAAGTGATGCACACACACACACCTTGTTACAAATCTTATATGTAAATTAGCGAAGGTACAGATCTTGTTTCTAGGGTTAATTTTGTTCAGTGGTTAAATCTTTGTAGCTGGTAACAAAGGTAAATATAATTGGAAAGCTGAACAAATATCTCACCTACGCTCTCCAATATGTCTTCCTACCCATTAAGCTAACTGCGAAGAACAGAAATAACCCCATACATTACCAAGAACTGGATACAAGAAGCTGACTACTTGAGAATTTAGTTTCAATATTTGACTACTCCTTTGCGGGACAGAGAATTATTTCGATGTGGCTATTATTTTTCATAATAAACTAGCTGAAGTTTACCCAGCGTTGCTTGGGGTTACGATTGGTTTGGAGTAGAGTTTTGAGGTTGTGAAATCTACTGTACCTGAAAACTGGCTCTATTTTTAAGATGGAGATAATATTATTTATTTATTTTAATATCAACGGTATAAAATATACCATATACAGTAAATTATAAACAGTGACATCAGAAAATATACAATTATCAGAAACTCTAGATGTGACATACTTGATATACCTACGCCAATTATATGTTAAAACTCTACTAAACTACATTTTCGACCAAAAAAACAATCCCCAACAAACACAAAATATCACTAATAGACCGGTCAGAAAAGCGTATAAAAAAAACATAAAAACTCCGACGGTAAACACTACCTTTGGACAAAGACACCATAAATACCACGCAATTAAAGCATTCAACAGTCTTCCACTTGAAACAAAAATTGAGGAAAAAAAAATAAATTCAAACACAAAATAAAAAAATGGATTAAAGAACAAAAAAGACAATATTTCCAAAATTCTATAACATAAGAGAATAAAACATATACACGCAACACAAAAAATGTATAAGGCAAGCGGCACGCACAAGCACATAGATCATTGTAAATGCCGATTTCCATTCTCTTCTAATGTTTTTATTTTGGTGTGAGAATTGGATTTTGATTTCTAATCTTTATTTTTGATGTAAATTTATCTTTATTTTAATGTTGTTTTTTGTTTAAATGTATAAATTCGTATATTTTATAATGGGGGCCTCAGCACGGGTGAACAACCCAGTGAGGCCAACGTTGCTGAATTGAAATGTAAAGTACTGTAGAGTAAAGTATCAATAAATAAAATAAAAAATAAATATAGAAAGTTAGAGATACAAGTACATGCAAAACTTATAAGTAGACTAGGTTAGATTAGTATTGATTGAAATATATGATAGTAGATATAGATACATGATACAATATATTACAATATCTAAAGTGTATGTATTTATTTTTAGGTTTTGGTTGAAAGTAGGTAAGTGCCAATCAAGCTGTTGGTTCACCTTATTGTCCCAAGTTTCCTCGGTTGCCCCAGGCAGTTCATTTTATATACATGTTTATTTGAATTTTTACGTAAGTATGAGTAGACTTACATTTTATTGGTCATGATTTAAAAGATATGATATTAAAGCCTTTTTGTACCTAGCTTCTGTGCAGTTAAACAGATCCGCTACATCTGCGTACCTATTACTAATTTCATATAATCTAGGTACAAGCGAGTGTTTGAAATGTAGAGTCTTAGAATTGATACAATTAAAGAGGGTTTTAGAACGAGTAGCTCTAATTAATATAAAGATTTGAAAAGTTTTTTGTTTCACTTGATTTTGCCACGTCTTGCTCTAACGCGCCCGAATTCCATCATTCACTGGTGTATACACAAAGTTTTTAATACTAAAAAACTATATTATATCGATTTTTAACTTCGTATCTCATTAAAATGCAGAAATGATGCGTTAAGTCTTACTCTGGCATCCTTGAGCTTTTCTTCCATTCACGTTGTTACGTTTACGTTATATATACTTTAATTCGAAACGTATCTAATTCCACTGCAAAGATAATGCGAAGTCTTCCCGGGCGTCCCCGACTTCTATTCCATTCAAACCACTCTCATAAACACCCCTGGCACTAATGAGAACAAGCTTTAAAATTTCTTGCGAAATCGTTCTAGTAGTTTTTAGGGGACAAACAAACAAACAAACAATAATTTATATATTTTACATAGATTATAAAAAATATATTAAAAAGAAAGACAAACATTTCCGGGTTACTTAAGGATTTGAATTTACGACGCATGGGTGAGAAACCAGACGCGATGCTAACTCAGCGACTGTTAATAATAAATGGTCCGTAACGGGAATCGCACGATTTTCAACTAAGATGTACTCGGTCAGTTTTGCTTAAAATTTTATTTTTGACAAGCCATAAGTTGGGAATCTTTTATCGGAAGTATATTTAATGTTTTTACCCATTAGATTGAAGCCGGTCCCGAAAATTTTGAGTAGCATGTTAATGGTAGCAGAAGTTGCGGACGCCCGAGGAAGGCATGGCAAGATCAAAAGAATAATCAGATTCTTGAGTCGGGCCATGTCAAAGAGTATGTATTGGACGATGTATGAATGTGAATGAGGCAAGGATTGATTGCTTGGCAGTCCGTCCTCTCCGCCTTCCACTGCGGAAACGGCATTATGGTTAGTTAGTCAGTTTAATTAAAATTGATAAAAAATACGGAAAATAATCAGGTATCAGTAGGTAAATGGTAGATTGTTTTCCCGTTGAGACAGAGTTTCTGGGCTCGATCCCCAGTTGCAACCTAATATTATTTTATTCTGAAATGTTTGAATATATCATTTTACATTTATATGTAATTATCACTCACCGCTACTGACACATGTTCTTATAAGGTAATCTCTTACATCCTACGCTACTCCGTCTTTAATTTTTCCTTTCGTATCCAACCTGCGTTGGTCTCTAACAGGCCAAATTAAAGAGAGTTACGTTGTGGCTTAATATGTTAAAGTTGAGAATTAAAATCTGCATAGACCTTGCTAATAAGTTATAACGTAAGACCCTCGCGTGTAAGAAACCTTCACTATATTTAGTTGGCCTTCGAAAGCTGGCTTACTTGCTTTATTGAATTTACAGAAGTTGTGCAATAACTATAAACACCTCAGCACAGGTTCTCCTAGTGAGGTGTTCACGAAACAAACAATATTACTCACATACAGTTTCACCTTCTCAAACCTACCTTACACACAACATATTATAGTTATAAGTTTGAAATATAGCAAGTACAAATATAAATAATTATTATTTTTTTTTATTTTTTTTTTTTTATTGTACAACAGAACATTCGTTCCAGTTACAGTACAATTTTACAAACAGTATAATTTTACATCATATCAGCATTTGGGTAAGTGACTCTTCAATAATTGTTTTAGTTCGTTTAAAGAACAGTCATTTACATCCAAATTCTTTGCTAGTTCGTTCAACAGCACCACTCCCCTCGTCATGCTATGCTTTGCCAGGACGTCGGTTTTGCCTTTTGGTACTCTAAATAAGTCATGGTATCGACTTCGGCTGTAGTGGTCTGGTACATATAAATCATAGCATCCCAAGAGGAATGGGCTATCAATAAAATTGTTCCAAATTTTGAAAGATATAGTGGCTAGGCTTGCTTTCCGCCTAGTTTTCAGACTCACAGAATTGGTTTCCTCAAGTAAGTCGATATGGTGCATGAACCTGGGATAGGTTCCATGCGTCCGCATATAGACATACCTGAGGAATTTCTTCTGGATTTGCTCTATCATTTCAATGTACTTCTGGTGGTACGGTGCCCAAACATCGCTTGCATACTCCAGCTTGCTTCTCAGTATGCCATCGAACAATGCTAACATAGCATCTTGGTTATTGAACTGCTTGCATGTCCTAATGACGAACCCAAGAAGTTTGTAGCAAGACTGAGTGAGCTGCGATATATGGCCAGAGAATTTCAGTTCGGGATCAAAGACGACACCGAGATCCTTTACGGAATTTACACGTGATAGTGTTTCGCCCTTTATCTTATAATCGTAAAGTATAGTGTTTAAAGAGCGAGTGTAAGACATAGTGACACATTTTTTTGTATTGAAATCTAATTTGTTTATCAACGACCATTCAGATAGTGCATCCAGATCAGCTTGCATTTTAAGACAGTCTTGTTGGGAGCTTATTTCCATTAGAATTTTAAGGTCATCTGCAAACAGTAGACATTTACTATTCTTAACATAGTTTTGGATGACATTTATTAGTATTAGAAACAACAGCGGTCCGAGGTTAGACCCTTGAGGAATTCCAGATTTCGCTGAGAATTTTTTTGAATTATGTCCATTTACCGAAACAAATTGTTTTCTGGATTTTAAATATGATGAGAAAAAGTTTAGTGTTGGTAGGTCGAAGCCTAGTTTAAACATTTTCCTCAGTAAGATATCATGGTTAACACGGTCAAATGCTTTGGCAAAGTCGGTGTAAACTACATCTGTTTGGTGCCTTGAGTCTAAACTGGTGGCTACCAATCTCGAGAAAGTAAGCAGATTTGTGACTGTTGATTTCTTTGGAAGGAAACCGTGTTGATTTTCTCCAATGAATGGCATAATCTGGAGACTTAATTTGTCACAAATCATTTTTTCAAATAGTTTTGGTAGCACTGATAATACGGCTACCGGTCTGTAGTTTTTGACGTCTGTCTTGTCACCAGCCTTGAAAATGGGACTGACTCGGGTCAGTTTCCATATCTGGGGGACAGTAGAAGTCAAAATACTGGTATTAAATATATGACAAAGAGCTTCACTTATCATTGGCGCTATGCTAATGATAGTACTGGAAGGGATTCCATCCGGCCCTGTAGCCTTGTCAGTCTTCAGTTTACGGATATAAGCTTCTACCTCTGTCGGGCTCGTTAATCTTAGGGAAATGTTACCTACGTTCCATGGGACCTCTGTTCGCGTAAAATCTGTACTAAGATTAGGGGTTTCACTATCATACACAGATTGAAAGTAGTCTGCAAATTTCTGACAGATAGATTCTGAGTCCGTTATAAATTTGTCTCCACTATTCAGGCCGTTATGTGACCTGGAGTTAGCTTTCTGTGATTTTATAAAATCCCAGAAGCATTTGACATTGTCTTTAATCCCGTCCTGAATTCTGTTTAAATATTGTCGTTTAGTTATGACAATATCTTTTTTGAGCTCGGATCGCATCGCAGAAAACAATAAGTAGTCTGATTGCTTTTTGTGTACTCTATATTTTCTGCGATGCGCTTCCTTGATTTTTATTTTGTCAATAATTGATTTTGTGAACCATACCGGGTAGGTTGCACTCACATTTATTGACTTCTTAATTGGAACACATAAATCAAAAACACTTGTTAAAACATTATAAAAATACTCTACCGCAACATCAACAGAATGTATACTTTTAAGAAATTTCCATACAAAATGTGACAGAATGTTTTGACACAGTTCTATATTAGCACGTTTAAAGTTATATTGCGAGTAGCAGTTGATATTGTGTGTAGACGAGGCGGGGCGGGCGCGGGCGCGGTGATGTTTGTGGCCGTTGCTATGTGATGGTGCGGCTCGCGTTAGACGCGCCGCGACGGCCAGTGTTGGATGATGATGGTCTTCCTTGACTAGCGGCTCTTCGCTTCTAGTCACTTCACACAGGGACAAGTTACTTAGGACGAGGTCCAGGATATTGTCATAACTGTTTAATACTTCACTGTGCTGAGTTAATCCATTTGAACCACAAAAATATTTAAAGTCGTTTAACACGTCCTCAGGTTTATTATGTAGGTTAAAATCACCCAGTATAATAATATTTTTATTCAATAATAAATTGGATTTAGTATCTAGATGCTCATAGAAGTTGCGTCTAATTTCAGTATCGTCTGAGCAATAAGAATACGTAACACATATGACTACGGTAAAGTTAGATTTAACTACCTTTACCCATAGATGCTCGCCGTCTGTTTCTAGTTCCTTTAAGCGCATCGATGCAAGTGGTTTGCGGACAGCAAGAAGTACCCCTCCCCCTCGCTGCCCGTCTCGATCCCGCCGATGTACTGTATACTGATCGGTAAACAGTTCCTTGTCAAAAACAGAGGTTTGCAACCATGTTTCTGTCAAAGCAATTACTTCTGAATTTTGTGAGATAACGTTTCTTGAAAATTCATCTATTTTCGTGTTTAGGCCACGAACATTTTGATATTTTAATTCTAGTATCGCCATTAAGTTGGCACGCTTTTTCCTAGGAATTTATATTTTGAAATTGAAATTCCTGCCGACCAATTTGCTGCGTTTAAGAATGTGTCTTCTTTGTCTTGAGGAACGCCAATTTTAAAGGAACTGTAGTTCCCTTTCGCATTCAATTTGACAATGTCAAAATCTATGTTTGCTTCTATAGACCTAAGAAAGGTATTATGTGCACACTGTAAATATTATATAGAAATAAATAAATTCAAACTATAACTATTATTCAATTTGGTTAATACAATAATGTTTACATTACAATGTGGAATATTTCCCGAACCATAATTTAATTAATGCCATTCCTCGAAATATTAATATGGAAGCATATAAAACTGCTTACTGCGGTTTAAAGCCAATGAATCCACCTATATTTAACCGTTTATCGTATATTTTTAGCTTCCATAATTTTGGCCCATTTTGGCAAGCGATAGCTCAAAACGTTTTTTAAAATTTTCGTAATATGCCCGAAATCGCTCGAGTGAATGTATGTTTCTTGTTTGTCCCGTACGCTTTACTATACCATTTGAATTCGCTGAAAGTTTGTTTTTATTAGCACCAGTAGTTTATTCTTATAAACACCAGGAGAATGTAACTTTATTATTTATTTATTATTCTTACACGCCCTAATGGGCTTTTACACACTACAAAGTTTAATAGTAGAGTATCACAGTTATTATAGATTCTACAAAATTAAAACAATAAAGGAAACATAATACAACGAAAAAAGAAAAAAATATTAAATGTTACAACAAAAGCATATAATAAAATAAGATACATTAGTAAAAATGCTAAGAAGTCTCACATAAATAGATATTCAAAATAAAAATAAAAATAATATATATATATTGCGGAAATTATAGATGTCTATTTGTGTCTCGATCTATAAAAGAATTGAAATAAACAATATTTATATTGATTATTTTTAAGATGAAATATATCTCCCAGATCAGAGTATTTATTTCCGAGACTGTGAAGCCTTGGAATTGGGGAATTTTGATAAGACAGTGTCCTGGTGTTGTAAACATAAAAGGGTAGTAAATTTCGGCAAGATCTTTTGGGTATGTGGATGCTGATTAATTGGAGTAACTCAGGACAGTCAATTTTGTAATGAAGTATTTTATGTAGTACTATTAAATCTGTGTTTATTCTTCTTTCAGAAAGTTTTATGCAGATTTTGTTATGGATTTCACTTCAGACCATAAATCTAAGAAGGATTCCAAAATTTCAGTACTTTCGTAGACATGGAGCCTGAGAAAACCGCTTCCAAAGTCCGAACCCAAGTCTTTTTGCAATTTGGACCGTAAAAATTGTGATTTTTCGAAAAATGTGGTCAACTCTCCTGGTGCTTATAAGAACAGACATAGAAAAGGATGGAATTCGGGGACGCTCGAGAAAGACTTAACGCATTATCTCTTCATTTGAATGAGATACAGATCTGAATTAAAGTCTACGTAATGTAGTTTTGTTCAAAGAAAAAATGTAGATTTTGTGATACTACATGAAGTGAATAGTAGAACAAATCGGGGATGCAAGAGGCAGCGTTGCCAGGTTAGGGAAAATTCTCTAAATCTAGGGGAGAAAAAAAAAATTTAGGGAAAAGGGAAATTTTCACGAAATCAGCACAAATCTAGGGAAATTTCGTACTTTTTGGCAATTTTTTTTTTTAACACAATATTTCAGATTAAGGCTTCGCTATGTTATGTATTGCTATTATTTGACCTTAACAATTAACTCCATGCACATGTATTTTCGTAAATATTGCTTATTCCGTCACACTTATCGAAAACAATACTTCAATTCAATTGAATTAAGAAATAATGAATATGTGAATGGGATAATGAATGAATTCATGTTAAATAGTAGGCATTTTGTGTGTCGGAATAGTCCATAATTACCTGATCTTTGTAAATATCATGTAAATGTTATGTATTTTATAATCATCATTTGAAATGATAAGTATTTTATAATTATCATTTGAAATGTCAATGTCAAATTTGTTGTGTCAGTGTTGCCACTGTCGGCCACTGTTGCCATATAAGAAAAATAATTGGCATATAAGAAAGAGAATAAAAAAAAAACAGTGGCTACGTACTGGTGTATATGTGGCGTATTTGGGTATTCGTGTTTTTTTTATTACTACAAATAATGTATGAAAGTTATCAACAAAAACCGAGTACTTTTTTTCAAAGCTCCCCCCCGGACGGACAGACTTTTTAACTTGCCAAAGTGGTACCCCTGCAATCTAGGGAAGTATAGGGAAATTTCGACTCCCAATCTAGGGAAATATTGCAATCTGGACCTGGCAACGCTGGCAAGAGGTGAATTATTTATGGACAACTGAGACCAAAGATATTAGAAGAACGAGATGTGCTATGAGCAGTTCGTACTGAGTGGAATTGTTTTGCCGAGTGTCGCCGGTTTTGTTCACCAATACTACTGCACACTTTCGCTTGCGCTAAGGTATCCGCACTAATACATAGAACAGATTTCTGTGCGTACACGTCCCGATACCGTTCAAAGTACCCTAATTAGGTAGTACTCCGGCTACGGTCCGGCGGCCAACATAGCATATCTCGTTCTTCTAATATCTTTGACTGAGACACAAGTCAAGGACGCTAGAGAAAAGGAACTGGAGTCGACAACTCTACCAGCCTTGCCAAATGCCGATCGAGAAGGGCCGACGGTTATTTCGCATATTAACTGCTGTCATGTCATCAAATTTTAGAGAAATGCGTAGATATCCGTGAGTGTGAACGTGATTGCCACCAAAATTTGATAGAGTATTGAAAAAATGACACCGGAGACTAAAATTTTTTCAAAATCACATTTTTACTCCAAATAATGACAGGAACCATTGGTTAAGGCGAAGCTTAGTGCTAAATCACTATTTTGATTAATCTTTATAACGAATTGGTGTACATTATGAATACCAAAAAATATGCTTTAGATAAATTGAAAGTTTTCTTATCGTTATAGCAGAATACAAATAAAAAAATAAATTACTCAATAAAAAATATTTTCAATAGAAATTTATAAACGCGTAAAGGAAACAACTTTTAAAAAATATAGTATTATAGCTAAGATTATCTGTGACAGTTTCACTTGATTAACTTTTTTGCTCCCTTATAAAATTATTTACAAAATAAATAAACACCAGTTTTGTGCTGGAAATCGGACGTTTCTAGACCCCGTTAGTCAAGCGATTTTAATGCCTATTACCTATAATATAAGTTATACCAAGCATATACACATTTTTGGCTTGTAGCTTCCTCTTAAAGTAAGTCAAGTACGTTTCTTAAGACAAAAAAAACTCTGGGCTGATATGAAATCCAGAAGATCTAGAAGAATGACTATGGATTGTGAAGCTGTACCTGATAGCTAAAAAAATAAGAAAACTTAAGCATCTTTGTCATATTTACGAGGAACAAAAAATACAATTTTTTCCAAATGATAAAAAATAATCATATCATTTTTATAACCATGTATATCAGTTTGTCGAAAATCCGTTGTTACGGAAATTAAATGTCATTCCAAATGTACAAAAGAACGTCAACCAAAGAGATACGTTTTATACAAGTTGACATTCCAAAAGAAAACATAAAAACTGCCATAAATATTCGTATTAGACAATATGAAAGAACATCAAACACTACGCCAATAAGGCACCCATTTGTGACAGAAGTCAAAAGATAAAAGGGTTTCTGAACCACACAGAATAATACAAATCTCACTCAAAGAGACAAGTAATGTTTCCCTCGAAGCCCTTTACTTCCTTCCTTCTTCAGTTATTACGGAAATGGAAAATGAGAATGGATTCAGCAAACACAATATAAAAGTTTGCCATTAAAATTTTAATAGAGTTGCGTTGGAACTGGACTACAACTACTATACAAGAGGTAAACAATTACATCCGATTTTTTGGCTGCGAATTTTAAATATTTTTAAATGATAAACTAATTTTTATAAGACAAGGGTCTTATGCATAGCACAAATAATAAAAAAAAATATAAGCAATAATTAGTCGCCTGAAATATCAATACAAATTGAAAATATCTCCCGAGTAAAAATTAATGTCGCCGATGGGAATTAAACCCGCACCTTCTTCTAGTTAGTTGTTTACAGGTAAAAAAATATAATAAGAAGTAATTGTTGATTGAAGTACTAGTACATATTGAATTATTTGGCGGGTTGGAAATAAGCCGACGTAGCTCAGTGGTCCAGAGCACCTTAACGGACATAGAAGGTGCGGGTTCAATTCCCGTCGGAGACATTTATTTTTACTCGTGAGATATTTTCAATTTGCATTGATATTTCAGACGACTTATTATTGCTTATAATAATTTTTGACAATTTTAAATTTAATTAATTAAGTCATTTTTCCTCACACTTTTCTTACAAACTCTGGACAATTTAAAGCTTAAAGCACACTAAGGATGGGTTATATCACAGAATTTGTAAAATTCACCAAATTTCAACGTTGTATTTCAAGTTCCGTGAAAGTTCTTTTCAAGCTCTGTTATTATTTCAGTTTTTTAAAGCAACAGTCCAATAATGATACTTGATGAATTGTTAAAATTCTGTGAAATAACCCGTCCTAAGCGTATAATGAGCCGTGCACTGCGCAAGATTTGTGACGCAAAAGATGAGACAATACCCTAGAATAAAGCCAAAATCTTAAGGACGTAAGTGAAACAGACGTGCACAAAAATATGCGACGTTCGGCCCTGGTGTATTAGACAGACTCGCAGTTGAATTTGTCCTATCAAATCTTTAAAATAAAGTGGGAATCTGAACTACATAAGTGATGAAGTCGTGTAAAAACAATATTCGGTTCGCGACCCGGCGTAATGGACGGACCTCCGGTCGACTTTCCCTTAGCAGGCCTAGAACATCGATCTTTCCGTGAGGATTATTTTAATTATTTCTGATGAAAATTGGACCAAAATCTCAATTGTTTCTAGAGGGATACCTCGGCAAGTCACTAATTCATCGCATAAACAAAATAAAATGTGGTGCTCACCGCTAATTTTATAGTTGAAAAACGTTTTATAAAATTTTGAAACCGTTTTGTATGAAATATTTTAATGATTAGGTCCTGTTTTTATCCATCTAAAATATAAATATCTTACATCCGTAAGGATGCCTCTACAAACATTTAAGATTTTAGTAATACGTTCATCAGAAATAATTTAAATGTGAGCGTCGAGCAAACCACCGCTATTGGAGTCTTATGACGCCTATAAATATATATTTGTAAAGTCGCGTAAAAAGGCCAGCAGATGCACGCGAGACTTCTATGCCCTATTACTCTCTGCGTAACAACGTACGTGAGGCCGTACAGGAGATATTGTATGTTGCGCGATGTATACACGTAACGCGACGTAAATGACCTGCGCAAGATACGCTCAGTGTGTTTCGGCCTTAATAATGAAATATTATAAAGTTTTAAAATTTAATATTACTGTACACGGTGTCAAGAAACTCGCGATACAAGGAAACTGGTAAATTAAAGTTGTACCATAAAACCGAATCCAAATGTTATTATTCTCCAGTTTCCAATTCGTACAGCAAGTTTCCGGACATCGTGTAAATTTCGTATATCGTTTAGAACAAGCGTTATATTATTTAGTGTATATTTATTGATATTTAACACGGTGTCCGTAAACTTTACTACAAGCGATAAATTGGTAGATGAACATCACATAGAGAACCAAAAAAACTTTTTGTTTTTAATTTTTTCGACAGCAAGGAATAAAAAAAAATCGTGTCTATGTTTCGACGCATTTTAAAATAGGTCAAACTGCTGGTATTAGTTGACCTTTACGTGTGATACGTAAAGCCAAATTGTCCGATTGCAAGATTCTTCTCGAACTAAATGCAATCTAGCGAGTGTCTTGGATAAATATATACATTTTTATTTTAGTGTGTGACATCTATTGGGCTTCCAAGATGCGACGGAATCATTTACTGATTTCACAAATATTGTCTTCAATGATAAAATATTATATTTATTTTTTGTTAATTTGCACTCAAGTCTACCGACAGATATTCCGAAAGGTTACTCTTACATCCTACACTCATTAGACCATCCACTTCTCATTTCATTATAATCCTATGTTGAAATTGCCTTTAAAGTTTCTTAAAAATAAATATTCATAAATAAATAAATTCCGAGTGACAGCTGTTTCGCCTTGTGAGAGGGAAATAATTACACAGAATTTTTTTTTTTACAAATAAACAGCTTAAAACAAATTTTACATAAAAATATAATTGAATTTGTAAAAGAAAACTATTAAAACATTATTAAACAAATATCCGATCTTTTATCAAGCTTCATCTTCTAAGTCTGAATTCGACACCAATCTTTAATATAATTTTGAAATTTGCCATTTTAAACAAAATTAATATAAAAATTCACTTTCCCTTGAAGGGTGAAAGCCGAAAACATTAGAAAAAAAACCTTTTTTGACAGGCAAATACTTGGTAAATATTTTTTTTTGATAAATATTTGAGTTTCACAAATTATACAATTATTATTATATTATCATATGATTCGTATATTGTATATTTATCTATCATTTACGAATTTCGAAGTCCGAAAAAGATTATTTAATTTTACAAATAGATTTAAGCCCCTGCATACCAAATTTCTACCGATTTATAACAATTTTCTCTTTAACTCTATAAGTTTTTAAGTTCCAAAATAAATATATGTTATTTTTTAAGATAATATCTATACATTTGTTATGCAAAAATGTTAATTTTATGAAATTCCCTCGATGAAAAAAATCACAAAGCAAGCTCCGAAAATTATTAAAAAAACGTTTTTTCCTGTTATTTAATATGTAATGGGCATGCAAAAAATTGGAGTGTTTCTTTAAATGCAACTTAAGCATTTGTCAAGAGATTTTTGCTCTATTTCAAACGAATTTTGTTTTATTTAATATTTTCACTGTTTGCGTTTCATTATTATCGTTTTTTTTAATATAAGCGCGCTCCCTCTAACATTCGTATTTACATAGTTCCCTTTCAAACCATTTTTGAACGTTTACTACGGGGTTTTAAGCGACTGCTGGGAAAATATTTAATGAAACACGACATTTAAATGGAACATTCTCTCGACAAATGTATTTAGTAGCATTCATGTTAAATAACAAAACCAGATGTATTTTTAACAATTTTCGGAATAAACTTTGCGATTTTTTTCTATCAAGGAATTTCATGTAATTACTTTTTCAAAGGTACAGAGATTATCTCCAATAACCACACATTTTTTTAAAGCTTAACACTTTAAAAATTTAGGGAAAATAAGTTATAATTCGGTAGAAATTCAGAATGCGGGTTCTGAAATAATGAACCAGAAATAAAGTTTATGTCAGATAGTTAAACATGTCGGCTTTGCAAGAAAGCTTTCTTACAAAGATGTCTTTAACAATGAGAACAGGAATCGATAAGATTATAGTAAAAAGTATTCCGTTCCATACCCATCGCGGATGTTCGTAACTGCACTTTTAATACTTTCAGGAGCATTTCAGGAAACTTGGAGTTGAACTTACCTGCAAACAAAGGAAAAGAACAAATAAATAAGCGATCAGAAGAACAAGCATAAGAACATCAACAAGAAAAAGTACAGTACAAAGATACAAAGTGGACCGGGCAACTTGATTTATAATATATAATGTTCTTATAGTTTCAACAGAGTAAAAAGATTTTGACTTCTAGCCGTAAACAGCAATACTCCAAATATGATTTAAGATTTTCACGGCCAAAAGTATTTTCGTTATTTGTTTTTGGGGTGTTATGCCGTGTTGCGCTAACTCCTTCTTTAGCCAACGTTTCGGACAACGATACAGTTTCCATCAACCGGGCACATGTGTGAAAGCAATACTGCAATTTAAATATTTTAATATTTCTACAGCAACCTTAATGTGATTTTTTACATAAAACGGCGCTGTAAAAAATCATTCAAATATTATTATTATAAGACATTGTGCATATTATCGTCCCGTTTCAACGAACGACACGATACAAACAGTGCGGGCGAGTCTAAATACACAGACATTCTCAAATACTGTTAAGCGCGCAAAACACACTGCGGTGTGGAAGTGATCTGTAAACCGTATCCAAGAATGCTAGAACGTACGTTCTTTCCACGCATGCGCACTGAGAACCGCAAGCCAATATCTTCGTCAACTTTATACGATATTAATGACAGCATGCAACGTGCAAAAACCGTCTTTAATGCTCATATGTATAATGCACAGAATCGTATAATCTATTACTAATCCACTGGATTTTATGGGCGCGCTGCTTTGACAGTTTGCTTTGATCTTGGATACTTCGCCAAAGTGTTCTAAATGATAATAGCGAATTGTGTGGTTGTATAATTGAATCATTAATGCGAAAAAGTTTTGTGTTTCCATTTGCGGACAAAAACTTATTCTGGATACTGGAAATATTGAGTTATGGAGCTTAATGGATTTATGAAGATAATTTTAGACGGTACCTAATTGTATGTTGTTCGTGGGCTAGCGTCTAGATGTGAATTTTTGATATCAAGTACGTAGTTAGTACCAGTATAAACATTCGATGTCCAGCATCCCTTCTACAAAAAGTCACTGACCGCCACTGGTGCGTATGGGTCACCATTTATTGGGTAACCAACACTTCTACAGTAGGTCAGCCAGAGTGGCAGGCTGCGTTTGGTGACGTAACAGCTGTACCTGGATTCATGGGATAAGATTTGTCCAGGTCTTGGCGGCGGATGCGTCTGCACTACTACTGCGTGGCAGGTCAGATCGGGAGAGGCCAGTTGGGGGAAACCCATTGAGTTGAATCCGGCACGACTCCATCGACAAATTGCCAAACGGAGGGATGGATTAATATGTCCGTCATTCAGACACACCGACCCCAGCTTCTTAACCACCCCTCACACATTTTTACTTCATCTTCTTCCTTTCCTCAAAAAGACCTTCCACACAGCATCCCTAAAGATGATGTAGGCCTAAGGCCATCCCTAAGGATGAACCGCCGATCGAGCCGGTTCCTTTAGAACGACATGAAACAAACTCTTATCACCAAATAATTCGGAAGAATCAAACATTGAGTTGAATTTGAAACAAATGCTTTAAATAAAAAAAAAATCTGATTTCAGATAAAATCACGAAATTTGTGAAACAAATTGGGTAATCGTTATATTAAATTTATAGACCATAGTGACTTCTGAATATCATTGCTTTTGCCAGACCGAAGCGTTCAAATTTAACGAAATTAAAATCTAGATTACAAAACACCTTAACATAAGGAACGCCCGTTTAGCTCCAAAATAGCTCGCAGGGATGAACAAAGAAGATATTTGGTAACTACCCCGAAACGTAAACGGAAATGGCGAGCGAAGCCTTTACAAGCTAGGGGTGCTAATTATCAATGTTCTGACACATCGATGATTACTAGATTATTAGATTTTTATGATGTTTACCTGAACACACCGCACACGTCTTAAGAAACCAGTCAGTGGGACTAAAACATCCACATTTTAGGTATGAATAAGAATCGACCTTATAGATTATAAGAACGAAGGGAAATCTGGCATGTTTGCGTTGTGACTTGACTTGTTAAAAGATTACATAATACTTCCCGTTTATTGACAACTAATAAAATGAATTTATACCATTTATTTGACAACAAAAGTTATGCATATTATTACTAAATTATCGTAAAACTATTGCATGGAATAATTGTTTGCTGGAAATTACTGTCTCTGTTTCATTACGTTTGTTAGAGGTACTATATATTTAATTGCGCTTACTGCTGTCCACCAATATGGGACTTTTTGGTTTCTTCTCTCGAGTCCATCGAGTGTTTCAACCCTTCAGAGTAAATATGCATTCGGCCTTGCCGCTATGTGTGGGTAATAACCCAGAACTGAAGTCCACTGCTCTTTGTGTGTTACCGCAACCCCTCCTGTGTCGTCTCTCCCCCCTCTTATTTCCCATTCGTCCGTAGTTAATCGTTTCTTTTGTGTGCATAATTTTTGCGTTAGCGCTTGCTGCTGTTTATCGTCGATTACCTGATTGATCAAAGTGATACTTCTGATTACACGTGATCAATGCATGTTTTACACAATATTGCTGCGTGATCGAAATGGTGGTGTATTCTCTATGATTTGTAGTCTTAGGGATGCTTGTTCTATGGAGGATATGGGCAACTCATAACAGCCTTGGTACGACCAAACTGCACGGACTATCAAAACAAAATGAGTTTAAAAAAAATGATGTACAGGAGGAAGCTGTAGATTGAACTTAAATTACAAACAAAAATACTTTCATCATTCAGCATATATCTGACTCTGAATATGAGAGGAAAGTGGGTCATGAACACAACTCTAGGTTTACAAAGAATGAAGATATGACTGTTCCAAAATATAACTATAAATACAGTGGTCACCGTGGTTCCATAATAACTCCTCCAAATGACAATTCAAAACACTTATAAAAAGTGCTATAAAGTTTTGAAAAATGACGAAACAAAAACTAGGTTAAATAGTTACATGTGTAATCTATTTAATGTAGTTTTTATTTCATCACTTTTCATTGAATCAATGACAAAATGTGAAAAAACAAGCATTTATGGAAATATCATCATTCTAACGAGCACAATTGCAAGACTTGGGTTCGAACGTTTGAAGCCGTTTTCTCAGGATCTAAACAGCTAAGTGGACTGAAATTTTGGACACTTAATGAGAATAATGGTCAGAAGATGAATCAATGACAAAATCTCAAAAAATAAACATTTACGGAAATATCATCATGAAACCATTGTACATCACTTAGGTAGGCGGGTATGGATATCGCCGGCCCGGGAACCATATATTGGATAACCAACACCTCTACCATGGTGGTTCGCTACGTTTGGTAATTAGCAAGGGTGCCCGAGTTCATGGGGTGAGGTAGATGTGTTTGTCCACCAGCTGGATTGACAGGAAGACCCTTTGACCTCTCCAACGGGACTCACTGTCACTCTTGGACACAGTGAGCCGCAGATTCCTACCCATCTCTCATACCTGTTTCCTTTTCAGAACTTCCCCTCCTTTATGTCCTTCAAAACACCATCTACACCACATCCCCAAAGATGATATAGGCCAAGAGAAAAATTATTTTCCTAACCTCATGGCCTCCTGTGTTGAGCTAATGTAAAAATATACGATTCCAGTCTATGTCACGATAAACATCGTAAATGAAGATAGATGTTCTTACATTTTCTGCCAGCCCTACAAATTCCTATTCGGCCCACCTTTGACTGTAAATGGCATATCGCCATTACGGCCGAAGTTAGGCAGATACACATCTCTAAATTACGCGCGTAAGATAAAAACTTTCCACGGTTTAGGGGAGGGGAAGTATCGGCAGTGAAGGTAGAAATAGGCTTCGCTATTCCGGTAGCTTTGGAAAGAACGTTATTGTGTTATTAAAGCAAGAAACATAAAGAGTTTTGTATCATTTTGATATTATCTGATTCAAAATATATTCCAACCATAACATGTGATAGCGTTATTTTTGGCAAGTAGGGCTAGATTTTTCGAAGATAAAAAATAAATATCATGTGAATACAACAAAAATTTGATTTATTTTTTGTTTTAAATACAGGGTTTTCCAATAAGAGGTGTTATTTTGAATAGCCCGCTATTTCGGTATATGTTTCTTTAAAGCTGTCATTTTTTGACATTTAACAAGAAGAATCTACGCCATTAATAATAATGGAACGATACACGCTTCAACAACGCATTGAAATTATTAAAATTCACTTGAGTGAATCAAATGCAAATCATTTTGAGTGATGAGGCCCATTTCCACCTCGGTGGCTTCGTTAACAAGCAAAATTGTCGCATCTGGGGCTCGGAAAACCCAAGAGTTATTGTTGAAAAGCCTCTCTATCCTCAAAATGTGACTGTTTGGTGCGGTTTATGGTCCAGCGGAGTCATTGGACCTTACTTTTTTCGAAAATGAGGCTGGAGCAACAGTTACGGTGAATGGATTGCGCTATCGAGAGATGATTAATGATTTATGGCCGGAATTGGATGGTATTGATCTGAACAACGTCTACTTTCAACAAGACGGCGCTACGTGCCACACAAGCAACGAAATTATTGATCTTTTACGATTGAATATCAAAATAACATCTCTTATTGGAAAACGCTGTATTTGAAATCGCACAATAGTCCAACTGCTCCCAACCGTCTGAAATCAATGAGACTATGGCGTCTCCCATCGGGGAATGTTGTTAGGTTGAAGACAGTGGGGAGGAGAAGGATAAGGGGAAGAGGAAGATGGTGAAGTACCTGGCTATTCAGATCTGATGACCAAACACGGTCAAAGCCATATCAAGCAACTTTTATATTCTGAATGGTAGTCTTACAACACGGCGATACTATATATATATTATTAATAAGCTTTATTTTAAATAAGTGAATTGAGAAATAACACAAATTAATCAATTAAAAATTTTCAAGTAAAAGTGAGATCTCCGAGGCGTATGTGTGGTAAAACCTTATTTGATCGTGTGAGAAATGTGGAGATCCGCAAAGAATGCAAGGCTGATATAAGCGTAATGAGTAAGATTAAGAAAAAGAGGCTCAGATGGTTTGGGCGTGTAGAGCGAATGAACGAAGAAAGGAGTGTATGAAAACTATTCATGACCCTTATTTGAATCGTAGAAGATGTCGGGAATGCCCTAAGAAGACATGGCACGATCAAGCTAATCAGATATATGAGTCGGGCCATGTCAAGAGTCAGAATAATAGAAGATCATGTATGAGACGATTTATGAATTTGAATGAGGCAAGGAGTATGTGCCGAGGTGTTTGAGGGTCTGTCCTCTCTGCCTACCCCTGCGGGGAAATGGCGTGATGGTTAGTTAGTTAGTCACAATTCCTTGTTTATTGGCATATTGGTATTGAGGAAGAGTAGTGATTGAATGTACGTTAATAATTTCGTAAGTAGGATTTTTTTTCATGTACGCCAATAATGTAATTTATGTGTGCTAATGTTTAAGAGAAAGAAAATCAATCAGGAACGAAACGTTGTTTGAAATGACTTTTGCTGTGTTTGGTGTCCAGATCTGAATAGATCAACCATCCTCTTCCCCCTCTTATTCCCCTCTCAATTATCTTCTGCCTTACAACATACTTCCAATCGGGAATGTCATCGTCTCGACGACTCAGCAGTATTGTGTAATACACTGAGAGAATTGAGAATTGCAATTTTTTTAAGAATCTCTTCAAATTATTGGTAAAAACGGATTGCAGGCCCTTACCGAATGAAGGTTTAAGTAAAATACGAATATATTTTATTCTCTTCAAATTATTGGTAAAAACGGATTGCAGGCCCTAAACGAATGAAGGTTTAAGTAAAATACGAATATATTTTATTCTCTTCAAATTATTGGTAAAAACGGATTAAACGGCCCTTAACGAATAAAGGTTTAAGGAAAATACGAATATATTATCACGATTATTATATTTTCGCAATTCATCATTATATATTGTCAAGGCAAATGCAGGTGTATGAACACTTGTTCCGATATATTGGGAATTACTAAAAGTTCATCGAGAAACGTTATATTTATCCCCTTTTAACCGGATTGCCAAAAAAATTAAAGAGATTCTTCATAAATTACCAATACTCACTTTTCTCCGTGTTCTTTCTTTATATGTGGTAAGTTTAATATTTCTCCGACTGCTAATTAAACCAGTTCAAAATTTAAAAAAAAAACGTTTTTCCACGTCACTGCTTTTTACCTAAATGCATAATTATCTATTTCTACAATTCTTTACAAAATTTTCCAGTGGCGTCCCCCACCCCTCAATCCCGCTCCATATAACACTTCGTAATAACACATAGCTAAAAAGTACCAGGCTGTAATAAGATCTGATAAAATCCTTGGCCATAAAGAAGAAAAAACTCAAAAGTTACAAGAACCAACCCACCCTCTTCCTTCGCTTTGAACCCCGAATTCATCCCTTTCCTTTTCCCTTCCCATCTCCTTCCCCTCCCTAAAGCCCCGGGCGATGCGGTGATGTATGGAGCAAGTTTAATACTTCTGAAGATGAATTATTATCAATTCTACTTTGTTATCAATCGTTTGACTTTTGAATTTTAAATCCCTTAGAGATTTCCTTTTTTTTAAATGAAGGTGTTTCTGTCAAGTACTTTTTGAAAAATTTAACTGAATATAACAAATAACATAATATTAACTCATTTCGTTATTATTTGGCATCGCGTTTGTATCCCACCCAGGTGTCGTATGTTTAATTCCTAGACTGGCTACGTCCTTCATCACGACACAAGCAACATTTTCCGCTTACTGTAGTGGTAGTAGAAGATTTTAGAATATTGTAAATTTATTAATTATTACCATTTATAGGGCTTCGTCATTTTGCAAAACTAACAAGTGTAAACATAAAACTACAGAACACTGAGCATTTAAAATGTATAGTAATCATTCTGTCTATGAACATAGCCCACAATGAGAGGAACACCCTTTACCCCAACATTAATCATAACCCAAAACCTCAACGGTTCTTTTAGAAAATAAGAGAGGGCACCACTTCCTTTTTCAAGCAACAATCTAAAACTGTGCAATCATTAACATAATAATAGTTCAGATACATTATTGGTGTAATTCTCTGTCGGTAGGAATCATCTACCGATGAATCACAAGATTAGATTAACAAAAGCATTGAATTGTAACACACAATATATACATACATAATCCTCGATAGGTAATACATATAATTAAGGTCCTTTTATGATGGATTCAATTGAATGGATTGTTTGGAAGGATTCCCAAATTCATTTCAGGGGTGGACTAATTAAAATATAGCAAGCTATGCTTCATAAAAATGCCCCCAGTGGAGTTCCTCTGGTCCAAAAATACTTTGGGACGGAAAACGAGCCTAACACAATTGAAATTCGGTTGTTTTGTATTCGTTTGCCGGTTTCTGTGTTTCTTCCTTCGTCAAACACGGATCTTATTATTGTTAATTATTAAAGACAAGTGTTCACTCTTTTCATTTCTTGAAAAAGATAATTCAGTTAGCAAGATGTCACGTGTGAAGTTAATATTTAAAAAAAAATGTAGAAAAAAAACTTCCTAGCATCGCTCAAGAATCGATTACAGCAATTAGACGAGGTCGGGTACTAATAAAGTTAGGTGGATGTCCTCTGTGGTCGAGTTGTAAGGCTTTCGCAAGCAGGAGGTCGCGGATTCAAATCCCGGCGTGCGCAAGTAAATGTTATTTGATTAATTTCTGCTAATTCGTAATTTACTCATGTAATATATAGTATATATGTAGCGCGCTCCTGAGTATAGAATTGAAATGTTGCTTTAAGTCGAAGCTTAATGCTAAATCACTATTTTGATTAATATTTATAATGAATTGGTGAACATTATGAATACCAAAAAATATGCTTTAGATAAATTAAAGGTTTTTCTATCGTTTAGTTTGAGTAGAATACAAATAAAAAAATAAATTAGTAAATAAAAAATATAAATGTAAACTACTAAAAAAAACATTTTTGCAATAGAAATGTATGAACACGTAAAGGAAACAACTTAAAAAATACAGTTTTTTAGCTAAGATTATCTGTGACAGTTTCACTTGATTAAATTTTTTGCTTTCTTATAAAATTATTCATTAAAATTATTAAATAAAAACCAGTTTTGTACTTGAAATCAAACGTTAGTAGACTCCGTTTGTCAAGCGATTCTAATTCCTATTACCTACAATACAAGGTTTACCAAGAATATACACAGTTTGGCTTGTAGCTTCCTCTTAAATGGTTTTGGCCGTGTTTGAGGACCAGATCTGAAAAGTCAGGCACTTCGCCACCTTTCCCGTATCCTTCCCCTCCCCACTATCTTCAGCCTTATAACCCAGTTGAGACTTTCGTCTCTTTGAGACTATTGCACACCCAATTGGGGGTGCAATAGTCTCAAAGGCTTCAGAAGTTTGAGAGCAGTTGAGTTAGGTTAAGTTAGGTTTGGTGAGATTGGATTAGGTTGGGTAATAATAGTATAAAAAATAACTTTGATCATTGGCCCACCTGCTAGTCTGCCCCTGACAGCCTTTCTTCGCCTCGTCGCTCCACAAATCCAACATATAATATTTATATATATAAATATATCTCCCACCATTCTTCTAATAATAGATTAGATGGACGGGATAGAAAAGGTTTCCTTACAATAATTATTCATCTGTTATTAAACCAGTAGGGCGTTTATTTGGTGCTGGAGGTGGCGATGGGGGTGACCCCTCTTTAATAAAATAATACCCAAAAGATATTATCTAAATAAATTGAATAAAAATAATATGACAGCTTCCATAATAGAAAAATAGTCCTGAATAAAATAACTTATTCGTTTGGACACCACTTTATTGAATTTTAGCTGAAGTCCTCGGCGTTGTCCAAACTTTACGCAGAGTTTGTCATCCCATCTTTTTTTAATTATTTTTTTAGATTTATAAATTACACTACAATTGTGTTATAAATAAAACTGTACTAATTAAACATTTTAGCAGTGCATACGAGGTCACGTGATGTTTGTTTTGGTTTTTGATTCTTCTTCATTTCTTTCACTAACTTTGTACGGATGTATATTCTTTTTTCTTTTGTCTTATTTACTTATATAATACTGTATTTTTTCTTTTCTTTCTTCTTTCTATATTGTACTACAACTGTCGATAACTAGCATGCATGTAAATGACACTTTTACAGTTAATTCTATAAGTATTCTATTGTATGCAACACCAACTCCAATCAAAACGAATTTATGAACAGAACCTGCAATTGGTACAGCAAAAAACTTACAAATATAGACATATTCACTAGTTACTATCGTTATAGATGTTAGGTATGAATAGCACAAAATCATGATGATTAAATTCATTGTACCTTTTTATCTTTAAATTGATATTTTTTATTTCAATTGCGCGGCAACATTCCCTCATCCGTTTCCTTCCCCATCCCGCTACGACGCCCAAACCCGTATCCCACTCCTACATCCGCCCTGTATTCTTAAAAACACATATATATTCTTGTATAATGCATTATATAGGTGTATTCCATTTGTTCTACTTCTATTTTTATATTTGTTACTTAGTTCGACTTTTAAATTTGTTACTTAGTCCTGCTTTTTATATTTTAGTCTACATTCACTAAATATTATTATATATTACCAAATCAACCATTTGTGAACATGTATAATTGGTTTGTTTCTTGTCCATCCTCCTTTGTATATTAAATTAATATTCAGACTGTTTACGTTCCTTAAAATAAATAAATAAAAATTGATGTACAGAGCTTGTCTCGCTAGGAAATCCTGTGTTGAGGTCAGGCGTTGTTTACAACACAATCGCAGTTTATCGCACTCAAAATAAAAGACAAATAACACCATACAATATATTCTTATAAACAGTTTTTAATAAAATGGTTGATGTTTGATCTGTCAAGGCTGATGATCCAAATCTTCTGTCCAATTAATATTTGTTCTATTTTTATTTATTTATTAATTTACGTCGGGCCCATTTATACAGAACGACCGACGGCGACAGTGCGTAGGCGAGAAAGCAAGTAAAACGGAGACACTCGCTCAGTCTGGGTCCTACGGGAACTTTCGGTGGCGCTGCTATTACGCATAGGCGATAAGCTAGAACCTTCTAGCGAGTTGACGTAATGTGCCAGACCAACTTGCAACGTTTTGTCGCAGGTAGGTCGCGTTGTTTACGATTAGTTCTCGGTAGTAACTCGCAAGTACATAGGTAGGTCGAGTTGTTTACTATTAATGAGACAATCTGGATTATTCTCTCAACGCCACACACATATTCACAATAGAACGGTTATGCACCAATTTATTACGTAGAAGATTACAAATTTGAGGTACATGTAAATATAAAATGTCATTGGGGCAGTCTTATAATTTTGTGATATACGTCAAAAGATAGATGCTGAATTGTTTGTAAGTGATGTTGAAAATGTCGATGGTCAATACAGAATCGTAAAGCAGTTGAGTCGTACTGTTGATTGGCGAGTTCTGATAGGCAGAGGTCCTCACTTTCAGAGTGTAAAAAAATATTTATTGTTGTGCTTGTGAGGTGTTGAAATCAAGCATTCCTGTTAAGAAGAAGGATGGATTCAAGAATGGATAGTGCATATATTCTCTCATATATAGGTAACGTCTAAATCTCTTTTGTACTATTTTATATTTCTATGATATGGTTTTGTTCAGAAGGGGCAATTGAAAGTGTATTAGTCTTAAGGCGATGCCATACGTAGTAATGCAAAATCATGTGTTTTTGGTTTGAAAATTTGGTCGCCTAGAAATGTTTTAGATGCTTTAATTAAATACTGCAAGTAGAAAACATCTTGGCCTTTGAAATAATCGAGTATTGTTTAGATAAGTCTTTTTATAAGCACAGAAAAAAAATAGTGTAAAGGCCTATGAAAACTGCTGTAAAGTTCAAAATCTCATACTTACGAACCCATTTTCGGTTATGATTTTATTGTATAATGTGGCAAATAAAGTTATTTATAAAATTATCGAAAAAAAAAATTATATTTATGCCTGAACATCCACAAAATAAAATAAAAGGCACTTTTTGGCCATGTTTTTTTCTTGCATAAATCTAAACAGGCGGATGGTGTTAAGCGGGAATTTAAACCTTATTGCCATCTACGTAAGGGTTGTTATTGAAAGCGGCTCAATTTAAAATATTACACGACGTAGTGCATCGCCTTAAAGTAGAGAAGTGAACATGGGTCTTGAAGGACTGTTGTAGAAGGGATTAAACACAAGGGATGGCACATCTCATCAACGAGTTGTAGAAACAAACCTTTCTCATGTGAAAAATTCGAATTGTCGCGTCGTTTGGTTGATCAATGACTCTTTATGATAACGCTGTATATTTATTAATGAATATTCAATTTCATATTTCGATCAGGAGGTCTAGTGCGGACGATCATCTATGGTCAGTTTTGCGATATTTTGCGAGCACGGAGAATAATATGATTCCGACAGTCGGTTCACAAAAGTCGCGACTTTCAGCGCGGTTTTCGAGTAATCTGATAAGCTGTAAATATACACAAGTTTTTGGATAATATAGTTCGTCATGCAAAATAACTGTCTCATTAGTAAAAGGAGGTGATCTAAGGCCCAGGCTACACGAGCGGTTCTCCCGCCGCGGGAGAACCGCTTGTAAACCGCTACAGACGGGCCCAGGCTACACGAGCGGTTCTCCCGCCGCGGGAAACCGCTCGAGAAAGCGACCGCGGACATTACTTGGTTCATTCTTCAAAATGGATCCGCCAATGATCACTGCTCTTGCAGCGCTTATTTTAATAGAGTTATTAAAAAAAAAACGACGAAGTGTTTGGGTGGCACCAATATTAAGTATCGTTTAAATTCCGGAATATTTCATTTAATGTTTAGTGTACACCGAGATAATCCTCAAAAGTTCTTCACATACTACAGAATATCTGTGAACTCGTTTGAGGAACTTCTATCAATTGTGAGCCATAGTATTAACAAACAAGATACAAACATGCGACGATCCATCAAACCTGCAGAACGCTTGGCTATCACACTCAGGTAAATAAAATCACATAATATTATTTATTATTTTATTTAAAAAAAATTATTAATAAAAAGTAGAATTCTCGATTGGCGTAATCATTTAACTTTACATCATATAAAGCAGGCCGATCTTGTATTTCTATTATGAATCGCTCCGTATCAAACATGTTGTAACATGAATCCTTCACGCGCACGACCGACCAACAACGCTCTCTCGCAGGGAATGAGCAAAAGCGGGGAAACCGCTCGTGTAGTATGAACGTGGCGGTTATCCGCTGCGGGAGAACCGCTGCATGCGGCGGTCGAATTTCTCCCGCCCGTGAACCGCGAGCGGCCGCGGCGGGAGAACCGCTCGTGTAGCCTGGGCCATACAACGTTCATAGTAAATTGTGTCTGGAGCGGTTTACAGCGGTTCTCCCGCGGCGGGAGAACCGCTCGTGTAGCCTGGGCCTAACTAAGCTCTTAGAACTGAAATAAATCGTATATAAAATCCATAAACTTAATTAATTCACCTCAGACGCGATCAATTGATTCCGTTCCAGCTTCGAAAAACTAAAGTTTTTAGTTCTGGCTAAATGATCACATTAACTATTAACTTCCTGTTAATATTAAGTGCTAAAAAAGATAATCTTTCCATTCAACATTGCCAATTCATTAGTATTTTTAACTTTACGTAGCCGTCTGACGTTTAGGAACAGCAATTCCTAGAGAAGCGCCAGTGGTGCCAGTGTATATCGATTTTGATTTATTGCGTTACCAACATCGGTCTGGATATCAATTATCGAATCGGTATGAAATCGTCGGTAGTTCCACCTATCGATCCGATATTGTTAAGTTATCGACTTCACTGTGCTAGAACCCCAGGTGGTTTAAAGTCGCAAAGTTGTAACGTTTACTGTCAACATCAGATCTGTTGTTTTCTTTCTCTATAAATCCTTCATCATCCTTCCTAGAATTACCTGTACAAGTGCTGATATCTCCATTATCCACACTTCAGATTTTGATTATTTCTTAAGAAGGCTGTGTACACGTTTACATAATGAAATATATTTACATTGTCAAGGACAACGCTTCACTACAATACAGGGTTAATCCTTTACAGCGACCCCTCCTACGATAAATAATTATCTTCGTCCTTCCCGGGGTGTGGAAATCATCCCCGTGTCTTATAACCCGCCCTTCAATAGTTGGGAGATCTTCAGCGAGGACCTTCAAGGGCTCTTTTAAGGGTTGCTTCCCTCTTTCGAGAAGGGGTGGGGGTGGGAAGGAGATTGGTAGAGTTATTGGATCAGGAATGACAATGGAAGGTCGTAAATCGATTTGTGAAGCGATACAAGGAAGGAATTTATATTTTTTCTATTCTTTTTGTTGGTATGGATTGGTGGCAGGGGCGTATCAAATGCGTGGGCAAAGGGGATATCGCTAACAGAGTGGAAGATAATATATTCTCTTGTTTTGGATCGCACTAATAAAACGATATTTTACTTTTATACGTCATATTTTTTAAAAATTTGTACCATATTTTTATGTTTTGTTTAAAACTTCCCCTATATGTCATATTTTGCATTTAATGGGCTTTACGGACATTTTTTCAAAATGAGACGTGTAAAATAATTATTTTACTCAAATTTGAACGTCAAGTGAACAAAAATTTCTTTCTACTTTGGAGTGGAGGGTAATTTTTCTAAACTTTTTTTTTTTTTTATAAATTATTTTTTATTTTTAATAATATGTTTACATGGTACATAATTCATTTTACATCTTGGGTCTTTTTACTACTCTTCCATTGAAAGCATTTGCTTGTGTATGGAAGGGGATAATAACCTTCCTCGTCTTTTAAAACTTAAGTATACAAAATTACATGAAAATATGAATACAACAGTACAATTGCTTAAAAAAACCAACCCAAACTGGGACCATTCACTTATTTCGAAAAAAAATCTGTTTAAAACCCGAGAAACGCCGAAACGGGAAGCTAAAATAAATTTAAAAAAAATTCAGGAACAACTTTTTCTTTTTAATAAAACAACAAATGATCATGGTTTCGTTGATTGTGGCAATTTTACACGTTTGCCCCGGGGTTCGCAAATCTTTTGTTACAACACTGTTTCTAAGACTCCATCTTGCTTAGACCGTCGTGTTCAGACAGATTGAGAACGAAAAATTCTGACATTTCGGCTGCGAGACGAAACATTGGATTTGTAAATGAAATAAAATAATAACATTTCTGTAAAGATATGATACAGCTACAAAAATAGATTTTCTCAATTTATTCTTTTGTAAATGTTCACAACTATCAAACAAAACTGTCAGAATCCATCTCAATTTGATAAAGGCTTCAGCTTCGGGCTTATAGGTTAAAGAAATAGAGAAGAGAAAATGTATTTAACAAATTTAATCGGTATTCTTCTATGTCAAACACAATCGTGCCTTTGTGAGAACAATAATTACTAATTTTATTGAGGATTAGAGCAGAGCCGTGAAAAAATTAGGGTAAATATAATTGCAAAGCTGAAAAATATTAATTAAAAAAAAAGAAAACCTCTCGATCCTTTCAAAATAATGCCTAGTTCACAATTGATTGGCACAGTATACCAAAAATCGCTCGAATGGGTAGGGCGTTAATATATAAATAAATAAAAAATACAGCGAGGTTTTGCTGTATTTATTAACCGAAATTTAACCGAAAAGATATCTCACAAGAGTGTGAAAAACAGTTCAAAGTAAATTTTGTATATTTTTTTTCACCATTTTGGGTAAGTTGTTAGTTGTTACATATTCGAAATGAAATCTTTAACATGCCATCATGTATTGAAGTTTATAGGTCTCTTCTGGTGTTCTGCGCTCCTAGGACCGAAGGAGTATTGCGGGATGAATATCAAGTGGTACAAGTAGGATTTGTGGCTCTCGTGGGATTCGAACCCGTGCCCACGTTATCGGAAAAGAATTTGGCTTATCGGAAAAGATGGACTACAGAATAATCGAATGTTTCAAGTGTGATTAACTTCGTTCAGATACTCCGCACAACGCACGTGATCCATTCTACCAGAACTTATTTATGACGGCCTTCATGGTCGATTAGTAAAGCTCTCTACTAGCAGAATATCCGAAGGTCTCGGGTTCATATGCCGGCGTGCGCAAGTAAATTTTATTTGATGCTTTTGTGTTATTTCACAATTGATTCATTCAAACTAATATATAGTATACTCGCGGCACGTTCCATAGTGGAAAGTACTCTCAGTATCGCCCTGGTGTAAGACTATGATTCTACCTTGCTTTTTCAAATCTCCTCCCCTTCCCCATTACCTTCAGCCTCACAATATACCACAATTCGGGATTCCATAGTCTCACTGTTAAACGGTATTCACATTTAGAAAAAGATCCCACCGACAAACTGCTTTCTAGCAGCTGAAGGAACTTAATTTTAGCTAATTGTTTTTTTACGTTGACTCCACATAAGACGGTCTGAGGAAAATAATTGGCCTCGGGGCCTTTTTCATCTTTGAGGATGCTGTGTGGAGGGTCTTTTCTAGGAGAAGAAGGAGTGATCATGGGACTTGGAGAGGCTTTATCTTAAAATATGGCGAATTTGATGAAATGGTTGGGTAAAAAATGAACCTGTGTCTTGAAGAGATCCATGTTGAAGGAGGGAGAAAACTCAGAGGCCGACCAATCATTCCATAGCTGAAATGTTAAACTCAAGAACGGGTCGTAAAAGCGACCATATCGACGAAATCAATCAACCCTGTACATATGTTGGGCGCGCCGGTGTGTTTGCCAGCAAAATACCGGTGCTAAAGGGATCAATCACGCTAGTTCCTCGGAGCCTCTTCCATTGGAATAACGGTAGAACAAGGACACCATACCTACCTGATGCATGTGTTCTTAAGGTTTCAATACGTTTGTTAAGATAGATAAAACATCTGAAAAACTCTAGACTCTAGATTATTCGTAATCATAGTGATTTGTTTTTGGGTTATTATGCCGTGTTGCGCTACCTCCTTCTTTAGCCAATTGCAGTGTCCATCATCAGGGTAGATGTGTAATGGATGATGAACACTGCAAAGCTTTCAGAAACGTTGGCCAAAAAATGAGGTAGCGCAACAAGGCATAATACCCCAAAATCAAATCACTACAATACTTTTGGCCGTGAAAATTTCAAATCATACCTATTCGTAATCGGTTTAAAAACGGGAAATTCGGTTCCATAATAACTCAACACAATCATACCTATTCGTAATCAGGTTAAAAACGGGAAATTCGGTTCCATGATAACTCAACACAATCATACCTATTCGTAATCAGGTTAAAAACGGGAAATTCGGTTCCATGATAACCCAACATAATCATACCTATTCGTAATCAGGTTAAAAACGGGAAATTCGGTTCCATGATAACTCAACACAATCATACCTATTCGTAATCAGGTTAAAAACGGGAAATTCGTTTCCATGATAACTCAACACAATCATACCTATTCGTAATCAGGTTAAAAACGGGAAATTCGGTTCCATGATAACTCAACACAATCATACCTATTCGTAATCAGGTTAAAAACGGGAAATTCGGTTCCATAATAACTCAACACAATCATACCTATTCGTAATCAGGTTAAAAACGGGAAATTCGGTTCCATAATAACTCAACACAATCATACCTATTCGTAATCAGGTTAAAAACGGGAAATTCGGTTCCATGATAACTCAACACAATCATACCTATTCGTAATCAGGTTAAAAACGGGAAATTCGGTTCCATAATAACTCAACACAATCATACCTATTCGTAATCAGGTTAAAAACGGGAAATTCGGTTCCATGATAACTCAACACAATCATACCTATTCGTAATCAGGTTAAAAACGGGAAATTCGGTTCCATAATAACTCAACACAATCATACTTATTCGTAATCAGGTTAAAAACGGGAAATTCGGTTCCATGATAACTCAACACAATCATACCTATTCGTAATCAGGTTAAGAACGGGAAATTCGGTTCCATGATAACTCAACACAATCTAAAGCACCTTTAAATAGTGACAAGAAGACATTTAAGAATGATGAAAAAAAACATACCTATAAACTAGTTATTTTTTTCTTTAGTTTTATTGTGTTCAGTTGTCGGGCTAGTTAAAAAATCAACGTCGTAATCGATTCACTCGAAAACGAAAACTCAAATAAAAAATAGTTATACCTACCTCTAAATCGACTTAAAATGTGATGCAGATTCACAAATTTACTGCTTGTACTACGAGCGTCCGGTCACCGTGTATACGTTTTTATTCTACTATTGTACCAAGGAGCCTTGCTTATTCATTTCAAAATTAATTTCATAATTGATTGTGCCTTTGAGATAAATTTGGTGTTCAATATTTACAAAGCATATTATAACATCTGTTCGTTGTAATTCGAAAACATGAAGCGCCAAGTACAAAATTAATTAATCTCATAATAAAAAAAATATCTAACAATTGAATTATTTACAAGATTCCGGCCTTTGAGGGCCTGGGGCTTCTTGGAGTCCAAATGACATTTATTTTATTTTCCTTTTCAAAATTCAGCTGTATTCAACATTTTCCATTCTATGGACTGAAAATAGGGATGGACTTTCTTTGAATACTAGAAATTTGTCAGAGAGGGTTTTTTGCAAAAGGCGTGCGGGAATTCATAAAACATGTTCTTTTTCATTTTAAACCGTCTTATTTTAAATTCGCGTAAAAGTGTTGCGTAAAATGTGATTTAAACGGTAGCTTAGTACTTACAAGCCGTACATACAACATTCGAAACTCACAGTAACATATAACATTCAAAACTCACAACAATATATAACATTCAAAACTTAAAACAATATATAACATTCAAAACTCACAATAATATGTAACATTCAAAACTGACAATAATATGTAACATTCAAAACTCACAACAATATACAACATTCAAACCTCACAACAATATATAAAATTGAAAACTGACAACAATATATAACATTCAAAACTCAAAACAATACATAACATTCAAAACTGACAACAATATATAACATTCAACACTCAAAACAATATATGACATTCAAAACTGACAATAATATATAACATTCAAAACTCACAACAATATACAAAATTCAAAACTGACAACAATATATAACATTCAAAACTCAAAACAATACATAACATTCAAAACTGACAACAATATATAATATTCAAAACTCAAAACAATATATGACATTCAAAACTGACAATAATATATAACATTCAAAACTCACAACAATATATAACATTCAAACCTCAAATAAAATGCTGGATACAAAATATAGGGAAATCAGAAATAGAAATAGACACCAAATGCAAACTGAAACCGAAACCATCCAACTAACAAAAAAATACCATGCGATATATTTATAATTACTACATATTATCCATTAAAACGACTAAAATTTAATAATATGTAAATAAAATCCTCAGGACAGAAGATCCCAGTTAGGATTTCATTATCTCTATTTGTTACAAAAAAGAAAGATAATAAAAACCCTTAGGATGGATTGTTTCGGAGAATTTGAACAGTTCTTTAAATTTCAAAGATGATTTGCAAGTTCTGTGAAAGTTATTTTCATGTTCTATTATTATTTCAGTTCTGTCAAATAACTGGCCTATAATGATATAATAACAGAACTTGAATAGAACATTCACAGAACTCGCAAATTAACTTTGCAATTTTTTGTCAAAAAAGGAACATAAAGTAAATGAAATCAATTATTGTGACTAATGGGCGCTCTGCATTGTAACCCTTTTCAAAGTGGACCAATGCAAAACGAACTGTAAACAAAATTCTTTCTTGGACAGTCTGTGTTAGAATTAGGCACTAGAACATAATTTCAAAACTGACACTTTCTAATTGCGAGATTAACAAAAACAAAAAGTCCATAATATAGGGTTTTTATGACATGATATAAGTCATTTTTTTGTTATGAATTTAATTTGTTTCAGTTTCATATAATTCTGTTCACTTTTTAACACAAGAATAAATCTATAATTGGTTGTATTTTTAGGTATAGTGAAAAAATTTATCTGTCGATTTTCCAAGTTTAAAAAAATGCATTCTGGCCCTCTAATCAAAAGATCATAGCCATTTTGATGGCATCATTGTTTGCTTTAATGATATTATTAGTAACATTTGCGTTGCGAACTGCGTAATAAATTCATAAAGAATAATCCCTTCCACAAACACTTACTCGCGCATTTATAAAAAGGCAAAACGAATATACCATCGGTTATAAATCACAACATACATTCCTTTGACCCTTTGCCGCAAACGTATGCAGCTACTTAAAATAAACAAATTATTAATATACTTCGTCCCCTTTTTTTGCTCCGTGCGGCCCGTTTTATAGATCTATTTGAATTTTACTTTTGTTTTCGGTAATGAATAAATGCAAGTCTTGGAAGCGGAAATTAACCCACTTCCCGATATCCTATCGAGGTGAAACCAGGCAGATTGACACTTTATCAATGACAATGCATTCTATCAACTTTTGGTTGTATACGCTTTCTCTGAAATTGAATGACATTATAGCAGTCAATATACGAAATCATGCGGTTGATTCCAGTCAATGAGAAAGAATTTTAAATCCTCATAATCACGAAAAAAATCTTTGAAATCGGCTTATAACCTGCAAATAAATGATATATAGTAAAAAAAATGTTTTTTAGGGAATGATTTAAAAAAAATAAAATAATAATTTATAAAATCTATACCAGTCCGCCACTGAAGTGAGTAAGAAGATTTTGTCCCGTGTTTATTAATTTCAATCCAAATTCTTAGAGTTTCAGGAGATACAGCATTCATACAAACCGTTTGTGCTGAAAGGTATCCTGAAGAATTTGCGAAAAACCTTTACATTAGCCCGCCCCCGACTTGTCACCCACTTCTTCCTCCAGTTCTTTATTAAAAATACCAGCTCTTCCTGTCAAGCTTATATAATTTATAAATTTTCAAGAAATCCTTACAATAATATTCTAGATATTATTGAAGAGCTCAAGCATAGGTGGCGCTAAGTATTAGTCTATTAGGTTACCCATTTTTGCTGTCGAGTATTGTAGAGATCAAGGAGATAATACATAAGGTGGAACCTCAAGGTTGGGGTCCATATTATTTCAACCGCCCATTAAATATGATAACAGAGCTCATTGTCAATCTACCACATTGAACATTAAGACGTTTCGTTGAGCCTATGTTTACTAAAATACCATGTCCAATTTCAACACGTTACATACTACACCAGTGGTTCTTAACCTGGGTTCGATCGAACCCCAGGGGTTCGGTGAGTCAGTCTCGGGGGTTCGGTGGAGGTCAAGACCCCCGACTTATATGATTCGTGGTGACATGCCCCGCTTGTCCATCATTGGCTGCAGGTGATCACGCAGCGGTAGAGCTTGCGATTACCGGTCAAGATGGCCGCCCGAAAACGACCATAGTCATTATATACGGACCATAGACATTTTACTCCTAATTTATCAAATTGGGAGGGGTTCGGTGAATGCGCATATGTAACTGGTGGGGTTCGGTACCTCCAAAAAGGTCAAGAACCACTGTACTACACGAAGTTAATTCAAGAAGAAATGTTACAATACAGGATAATTAAAAAAATTAGTGCTGTGACAAAAATAGGGCACATAAACAAACAAGATAATGTCAAGTCAAGACAGGAACAAAGTTTTGATGGAGTTTACGACTTTTGCCACTTCAATATAAAATGACTTACAACAATCATTAAGGCTTACACCAAAAAATGCAAGGTCCTAACTTGAGTTGGTCAGTCTGGACATTCTGGTAAATGGTATCCACAATTTGTAGAGATAGTTTGTGAGGAAACCCGGCGATACAACAGTCACCATGCAGTAAAACATTATTTTAAAATTTAAATACAGCAAGAGTCACAACTGCTCGAAGCAAGTGAGACTAGTGATTCATATTTGGGGTATTTTTTGAAGCTGAAGGAAGTGAAGAAGAAGAGGAAAGAGAACAGGGAAGCTGGGGGTTGATACCTGTCTATTCAAATCTAATCACTAAACATGTACAATAAAGCAATGATTCCGAATGTTTTTCGGGTAAACATACAGCTAGATATAATATACTCTCAGTATCGCAATGGTATAAGACCACCATTAAGTATTGAAACTTTGGCTTTGGTAACCAATTCTGAATAGCCAGCTACTTCCCCAATCTTCCTTTTTCCCATCTCCTTCTCATCCCCTCAGTTTTCAGACTCACGACATACCACAATTGGGTGCTATAGTATCACTGGCTCCAGATGGTTGGGAGCATTTAAGACTCAAAAAAATGAGTAGATCAGTGAGAACAGGCTCTTTAGGCCATAGAACGCCCGATGGATAAAAATCCAATGTTGAATCAAATTAAACTTTCATTCTATTATTTATTCATACATTTTCGGGAAATCGACAGTTCACATTTAATCAGTTTGAACATAAGTATTATATAGTAAAATAAAACCGATTGTGGATTTCCTCCTTGTGACTTTACCTCTACTGAGACAGCATAATATGGAATAAATATATTAAATTTAAATCTGTGAGAAAAGAATATGAATTAAAAAATTATAAAAAACGAAAAATTTACAAAAAAACACATTTATAGCCATGGAGAGAGGTTGTAGATATAAATCAAATCATAATAGAGATATAAACAATTGAGACATAAAAATTTTTCACAAACCATCAGAGAAATATTCTTTTATGAACCTCTTGCATTTGGTAAGTTCGCAACTGAAAATATCAACCTTGGATAATAAGCTATTGTAATTATTATTATATCTTACAGTTATCGTCCCAAACGCCGCCATGTACATTAATGTCTATGGTTGTATCATTGTTTTTAAATATCTTAGAAATGGAGCACGTATGAACGTGTGACAATCTTTTATCCATTTTCAAACGGTTAGTTCTATAAAATAGATCATAGAATAAATATCCCAGTTAAAGAGAATCTACCATCAAATAAACGTTTCACCACAAAAGCTTTTATGCAAGTAAGTTGGAATCTATCGTACAAGTATTAGAATGAATTCATGTGATGTCTTTCACCATCATGTACAAATAATTGTTAATTTGTATGGATTTGAAAGAAAACTCAAGTCGCCAATTACAAAACAAAGACCTCAAATCTCAAGACCTAGGACAAGCCAAATAATTTTTTTTTTAAGTTTTTTGTTTTTGTTGTAAAATGTATGTTATGCGGAAATATCACCAGTAATTTTTTTTTTTTTTTTAAAGAAAGACAAACATTCCCGGGTTACGAATAACCCAACAATGTTTGAAAATCTCCTACTACCACCACAGAAAGCCGAAAATGTTGCTTGTGTTGTAATGGAGGACTTAGCCAGCCGAGGAATCGAACACGCGACGCTCGGGTGAGACCCAAGCGCTATGCCCACTCAACCACTGACCGGTCTTAAATTAAAATAATATATAGTATATTTGCGGCACGTTCCAGAGTGGAAGATACTACCAGTATCGCCCTGGTGTAAGACCACCATTCAGAATTGAAACGTTGCTCCAAATGGCTTTAGCCGTGTTTAGTGACTAGATCTGAATAGCCAGGTACTTCCCCACTTACCTTCAGCCTCACAACATCCCCCAATTGGGGATGCCATAGTCTCACTGGCTCCAGACGGGAGCAGTTGGGACTCTTGTGAGGTATTCACTATAAAAAAAAAAAAAGTAAAAATACTATTTTATACAAATCACGGGATATTATAGTTGTTTGATTTGTGAAGCATTTATAAAATATTTGCTTCAGGTCAAAAACAAATGTATCGTCAATTGTGTCATGTTTTTCTGAAAAATATTAAGAGAGAAGACAAGAAATTTACTTTTAAATAAATACCGTTATTTGACTTGAAAAATCTGTCAAAATTTTAATAAAAGAAATGCACATTCAAAATGCAGAATTATTCATTTAATAAATCTGAACAACCGAATTTAGTATTATTTTTGATAAAATATGTATGTAGGACGCGTATGTATGGCGGCACATAGGATGCACCGAGAAAAATAATTTCCCTCGGGGCCTATGGCATCTTTGGGAATGCTGTGTGGAAAGTTCTTTTTAGGGAAACGAAGGCGAAGAAGATCTGGGGAGGAAGCACGTTTTTGGGGTGGGTAAGAATTTGGGGGTTGGTGTGTCGAGGAGTGACGGAAGTTTGAATTCATCCCTCCCACTGCGGTGAAATGCGATGGGTCGAGAGAGTCCAGGGTTCACCAAACAAAGTAAGTCATCAAACGTAGCAAGCCACTTGGGGTGACTTATGGCAGAAGTGTTGGTTAACCAATTAAAGGTTCCCGGGTCGGCGTAACCTATAAAAAAACACGCTTTCTGCAAAAATGTAAAATAAAATATATTTAAAAAATTTATAAAATTGAGCTTATTTAGGGGCACACGGACACGCCCAAAACTAACCCCTATCACTTCATATCTTCAGTGATCGTACACCGTATACATAACATATCACACTCCCCAAGACCCTTTTGTTAGGCAGCTTTACTGAAACTTTGCCAAACTAGAATCCCAGAAGATTTCCGAAGAAATCCGAGCTTTTCCGAAGCGACCCGAATACACTGACAGGAGATCGGATGGCCAGATACAAGGACTAGCAGATACCTGATGGATAGCCAGATTGGCTCCGGATAATAAGAAGCAGGGATCAAAGGGACTTGGGTTAGAACGGTGAGTTGTATTAAAGAGGGAGGGTAAAGGAGATTGGAAGGGTTGGAGAATTGTTGAAGGGATATCGATAAGTTGAATAGACGTTTAAATGGGGTTGCTACAGTCCAGATCGAGATTTCTGTAATAGGGATGATGTGAAAATAGGGTATTTACTTATCAATGTGCGTTAGGGTAGCTGTGAAAGAACTTTTGTTTGGGTTTATCAAACGTTTTGGTTTCATTTTTAATTTATTTAGTAGCGGAAATCGCCATCGTTGCCCGGGCTTTACACGGAGTTTTTCAAAATCAGATAAAGACTGTAATTTTTCTCTTATTTTGAACTTCAAGTGTACAAACTTTCATCAAGAAGTCTCAAATGATAAGAAATTATTATAAACAATAATTAGTCGCTTGAAATATCCACACAAACTGAAAATATCTCCCGAGTAAAAATAAATGCGGCCGCAAGAATTGAACCCACGCCTTCTGATGTCACGTCGGCTTATTTCCAACCCACCAAATAATTCAATTTATACTAGTACTTCTATCAACAATTACTGCTTATTATATTATTTTCACCTGTAAACAACCAACTTTATTTTTGTAGGAAAGCCTTTGTTAGTGCTAAATTTCCCACTAGATGGCGTCGAGACATATTATATCTACATTTGTTGGTGAAATATTTTGAATTGTCAAATAATATTTTTTTTATGATAAACTAATGTTTATAAGACCACTTTTTTATGCATAGCACACAGAGGATAATAAATTATTATAAGCAATAATTAGTCTCTTCTAATATCAATACAAATTAAAAATATCTCCCGAGTATATTATTTTTAATTTGTATTGATATTACAGGCGACTAATTATTGCTTATAATAATTTATTATCATTTGTGGCATGCATAAAAACCTTGTCTTATAAACATTACTTTATCATTAAAAAATATATATTTTTTTAATTTGACGCCAAAAGTAATTTGGCCTGAAATCCAAATTTAAGCTTTGTATGAAAAAGGTCGCGCAGCTGTTCCTTTTAAGAGGTGGTAAAAGGATATGGGGTGCTTTTTTGAAATCTCACAAAGACAGTGACCTTCCTCTTGTTTTGAAGGTTAAGTGTGAAACATTTAGGCACAGAAACTCTTCTTTATAAAAAATAGATGGATAATATACACAGGTGGCCCTGAGGAAGAAAATTTCCCTCAAGGCCCATGCAGTATTTCTGAGGGTATTTTTGAGGATAAGTAGAATTGAATTTGAGTCTTGTAGAGATCCATGTTTCAGGAGGGAGGATACACCGAGGCCTATGCACCAAATCAGCTGCACAATCATTTTGTCCCAACTGCTCCCAACCTTCTATAGCCAATTGGATTATGCCATTCCCAATTGTGGTTTGTTGTGAGGCTGAGGTAGTGAGAAGGGGAAAGTGATGGGGAAGAGATAGATGGGAGTATGTGCTATCCAGATTTGGTCACCAAACACGGCTAAAGCCATTTCAATATTGTGAATGGTGGTCTTTCACTAGGGCGATACAAAAGCATCTTACATTATTATTTATTTCTGTTTTTGTTCTGTTTTGTCGTGGGACCAATTAAAACCAACATACTCGTAGAAGACAAATAAAATAAATTTAGTCCGCCTCAGCACAAGGTACCCTAGTGAGGAGGACTAAGAAACCAAGTCCATGACTATACTTTAATTCACCATTATATTTTCGATATACAATGTATTGTTATTTACTTATTTGCTGAAATAAAAAATATTAAAAATAAAATAAAAAATATGAAAAATAAAATAAAAAACATAAAAAATAAAATAAAATATACAAAAAATAAAACAAAAAATATATAAAACATCGCTCGCCATACACTACCAAGGTATGGCGAACGACATGCTGAAACGTGCCAAGCCACGCAAATATAGTGCGCTTATGGCGTGGTCTGTCACTGGCTTTCACAAAAACACCGAACACGTTCCAATGACGCCAGTCGGGCATTCGATAATTCGATTATGGCTTCGTGTGAAGATTTAAGGCACTGACAGACCTCGGCCCCCATCTCGAAGGCCCTGCTGCTTTATGGCCGCAGCACGTAAGGCCTGGCCCTTGGGAGGCCCTGGCAATATACTGGAAAGGGCGTGGATTAACACCACCTCAATCCAGGCCAGGACACTGAATCCAATCGGATTCTTATTTATATATCGTCCATTTAATTATTATTTTTTGGTAACATAACAAAAGCAAGCAGTTCACAATTAAGTGCTGGTACCTACCCTTATATACGGCAGTGAGACATAGAACTGGCAGAGGAGAGATGAAAGTAAACTGAATACTGTATAATGAGACCCCTGAGGTGTTTGTGTGTTAAAACCATGTATGATAAGATTTGAAGAAAATTATTTAGTTCAAATCTACGGTTTTATTTCGATATTGTTATTTTGTTAAATTGCTATTGCTATTTTTTAACTACATTTAAAAATGAAAATATGTAACTGTGTTGTCATTTCTTGTTGTATCTTATCCATGTTTTTTTTTCTTTCTGTACTTGTTTTCTATTGTTGTTTGTTCTACTTAACGTGTCATTATTTTAATTTTTAGTTTTTATGCTGTATTGAATGTGAAACTTATATTTGATATCAATTTTGATGTATTAACGGTATTTACCGTTGTAGAATTGTACCTACTACCTCCTACATATGAATTGTAAGTTCCTCCTGCCCTAAAATGAGTTCTGTAACTCATCGGGATTACTCTAGCAAGAAATAAACACAATTAAAAAAATATATTTTTTACATAGATCTGTTGAACATCAAATACTCTCATTATGTGGAAAATTAAATAATTCAGTGCTCTGGCTTGGTTTGAGATGGTTATGGTAGGATGGGGTTACAATGGGAGAGATTTTTTCAACTAGTTCAAAAAGTGCGAAGTTTTGATGTCGATCTTTTTTAGAGAATATAAAAATAAGAAAACGTTTATTTATTTTAAAGTAGTCAGATTTTTTATAAAAAGAAATTCGCATTAATTCATTATTACATCACAAGAGTCCCAACTGCTCACGGCTCTCCTGAAACTGTGGGACTAAGGCATCTTCAATTATTGGCGAATTTTTTGAGATTGAAGAGAGTGGAGAAGGAGAAGGAGATGAGAAAGAGGAAAGTTGGGAGGTAGCTGGTTATTCAAAACTTGTCCTTTTGAAGCAATGGTGATATTTTACCAGAATGATACTGTGAGCATCTACTGTCCTGAAGAATTGAAATGCAAACAATGAGGAATAAACTTGGTGTTGAGAAGTAACAGCTTGATAGATGCACGCACAGATGGCAGTGCATAGAACTTGCGTGGAAGTCCGCAAGATGGAGCCAGTGGCCTGTAGTCGCCAGGGCCAGTGGGAAGGATAAACTTACTGTTTCAGATTCCAATAAGTCAGCTTCTAGTTAGGTTGACTATCGAATCACCAATATAATACGCGGAGTATTTAATAAATCCCTGATTAATATAAAAAAAAAACATATTATTTATAAAACTCTTTCCATGACGAGTTGGAGATCTGTTTGTACGAACACAAAACTTGGCTTACCTTAAACAGTTTTAAAGCTCCGTAGCTCATGATGAAAATGACGCAAAATTGAAATATTTGCGTTGACTTCTGCTAGACTTTTTTATTTTTTTTATATTAACTCCACACAGGAGGCCCTGAAGAAAATAATTTCCCTCAGGACCTATGTCATCTTTGGGGATGCTGTGTGGAGGGTCTTTTTGTGGAGAGGAAGGAGTGAACATGGGTCTTGAAGAGTCCCATGTTGTAGAAGGGAGGAAACACAGAGGCCGGCAGTTCGTTCCACAGCCGAGCTGTTGAACTTAAGAACGAATCGTAGAAGCGACCCGTTCTCATGTGACAAATGTCAACTGTGTACAAATGTTGGGCGCGCGTTTGGCGTGTATCCCGACTACGCACCGGTGCCGAAGGGATCAATGACGCTAGTTCCTCAGAGCATCTTCCATTGTAATACCGATAGAACAAGGACAGCATACCTACCTGACGCCTGTGCTCTAAAGATTGCAGTCCGTTTGTTAAGATTGGGGAATCTATCAAACGGACCGCCCGTTTCTGCACAGAGTCAAGGGTTTTTTTCAGGTATTTAGGGGCTCCGGACCAGAGATGGCTGCCAAATAATAATTATTAATTTATTTATTAATTCCACGAAAGAAAAAGCTGCCGGAAATTGAGTGTCTTATGGGGTAAACAATAAAAAAGCCTGTTTTTATTTTAATTAATCTTTATATTACGTCAAATGAAATATTATTATTGCAAAAAAATATTTTTAAGAAAAAGGTAGTACCTAAAGCTATTAATTTTCATGTTTTACTACTCCTTGACCACCCATGACACCTCTTACAATTACGTCACACGCGATATTATTTCTGCGCTTGGTATTCCCACCTTGTCAGGGGCGCTTAGTCTCCGGCCTGCGAGCTTATGTTTCATAATATACTAAGTAAAGTATACACGAGGATTGCTATTCTGTCCGCACTTCACATCCCAAGTACATCTCGTACGTGACTTCCCGCACTCCGTGCGTTTGGAATGGGAGGAATTATCTTTCAGAAGCGGGATTTAAGAAGTTATTCCGTAAGCGTAGGTACGCTAGACGTATATTATAATAGTTTTTTTTGTATATAACTGACATGTACCCAGCGTTGCTCAGGGGCTTATAATTTGGGGTAAAGTTTTGATGTTATTTATTTATTTATTTATTGACGCCCTATTGGGCTTTTAAGTACATAACAATTTCATTTTTAACAATAGCATAAAACAAACAATAGAAAATTGAAATAAAATATAATGATTTCTCATACATTATTAACATTTAAAAAGTGGTGGACTAATTTGGCTTTAAATGTATTGAAGTTTAAATTAAATATGTCAGCGACATCACTTAGTTCATTTCCCAACCTATTATTCTTTCTAACACAGAATTCGTAGCGAAGTTATTGTTGTAGAATAAAATATTCCGTCTAGTATATTTTGGAGGTAAAGATAGTAAATTTATAGTGTCAGGGCAGTCCAACCTTGAATAAACAATTTTATATAATAAAAGGAGATCAAATATTTTTCGCCTTTCAGATAATTTCGATAAGGTTTACTGCGTAAATTGACATAATTGATTTCAATAATAGGAATACCAATTTTGAAATTAATAAAATGTAAAAATTTATTTTGAATTTTTTTCAATTTGTAAACGTATTATTTTGTTATGTCTTCTAGAATACCTGACAACTGGGTGCATTTTTTAAGGTGGAGATAGTACTATTGTATTGTAATAAGTTTTTGTTTGACTTGATCGTACCATGTATTTCTCAACCTCGTCTACCATTCACTTCTAAGTCATAAATTCTCCTCACTAAGTCTTTCCCGAGCGTCCCCGACTTCTTTTATCATTTAAACCGTTCTCTAAACACTCCTGGCACTAATAAGAACAAACCTTGAAATATTAAGCCCAACCATACCCAAGTTCTACCGATTTATAACAAGTTTCTCGTTAACTCTTTGAGTTTTTATGTAAAAAAAATAAAAATATTTTTGAATATAATATATATACATTTATTATTATTTTTTTTGGTAAACTAATGTTTAAGACAAGATTTTTTTTTATGCATAGCACAAAGGGTGACAATTATTTTATAAGCAATAATTATTAGCCTGAAACACTCATCCACATTGAAAAATCTCCTGATAAAAGATACATGACGCCAACGGGACTTGAACCCGTGTCCTTAAAGTTGATTGTTTTAGGTGAAAAAATGTAACAAGCAGTAATTTTTTAATGAAATCCTAGTACCTATATATTGAATTATTTCGCGGATAAGAGATAAGCCGCCATAGCTCAGTGGTCAGAGCTGTCGACAGGAAAACTATACATTTGTTATGCCGAAACGTTAATTATATGAAATTCCTTCTAGGAAGCTAAAAAAATGATTAAAAACACGTTTTATTCTGTTATTTGATATGTTATAGGCATGAAAAAATTCACCGTATATCTTTAAATGCAACTAAAGCGTTTGTCGAGAGATTTTTGCTCTCAAACTAGTCGTGTTTTATTACATATTTTCACAATTTTTAAAAAGTATCTTAATTATTATGGTTTTTTCTATATTAGCGCGCTGCCTCTAATATTCGTATTTATATTTCTCCGTTTCAAACCAATTTTAAACGCTCAGTACGGGGCCTTAAGCGAAATCGGACTATTAGTGTAGGAGGAATGCGTACGGGACAAATAAAAAACATTCATTTTTATATATATATATATATATATGCGATAAGATTCATGAGCTTTTCACTTGCAAATTGTTTAAAAATTTTCCTTAGTATTATTTTTTTTATTACACTCAACACAGGAGGCAGTGGGGTAAATAATTTCCTCCAGATCCTGAGTCATCTTTGGGTTGCTGTGTGGAGTGTTATTTTTAATAAAAGGAAGGAGTAAACCTAGTTATTTAAAATACCAATTTATAAATACATCTATTAAAATTTTGATTTTGTTTTTTTGAAAGAATGTATTAATGAAATGTAATCTTGGGTTGCGGAAATTAACTTACTTCTAATGCATTCTATCAACTTTTGGTGGCAATCACGCATTCACATGCTGACATATACGCATTTCTCTAAAATTGGATGAAATTACAGCAGATAAAAGAAAATAAATGTCGGTTCTACCCAATTGGGATTTGGCTCAGTTGTAAGCGTTGTTGACTCCAGTCCTTGGAGAGAAAGGTTTAATCCTTAGTGAAACCAGTTATTTTAATTGGCGAATTGTTTTTAATCGAAAATTAAAATTTAAAGTAAAAAAAAAACTTTTTAACAATAAGAAAACCAAGAGACCAAAAACAATATTTTATAAGGAGTGTTAAAGTAAATATAATAATTGAACCAATAATAGGTTTGCACAAGTTCAAATAGTCTGTGGGGGTGGGATTTTATTTTACATTAACTCCACACAGGAGGCCTTGAGAAAAAAATTATCCCTCAAGGCCTACGTCATCTTTGAGGATTGTGTGTGGAGAATATGCAAGGTCTTGAAAATACCCGTACTGTAAGAGGGAGGAATCAAAAAGGCTGGCAAATCGTTGCACATTCGAGCTGTTGATACGTGAAATGAAAGAAGAGAAATTCTGGCAAGGAAACGAAAGGAGTGACAGACGAATGATCTATCCCTCCTGACTAGTCAAAGGGTCTCAATGAAACAACCTCTCCCGATCCTGCATTCCACGCACCTGTTGGGCAGACGCATCTTTAACACACCTCACCCGTTGAACCTGGGCACCTCTGCTTAATCACCATACTTACCGAACCACTTGGAGTAACCTATGGCAAACGTGTTAGTAATCCAATATATTTTTTCGTGGGGCGGCTGTACCGAAACCCGCCTCCCAATTCGAAAAATTACTGAAGACTTTTGGGCTTAAGTAAAAGTGCAAAGTAGGTACGTATATAATATAATAAAGGAAAAGGAAAAGTTGGCAGGAACTGGTAGCTGGTAGCGAATAGCGAATAGCCTGATATTAAAAGTAAAGATTAAAGATGGAATTATAAAAGTTTGGCTGAGAAACAAGTTGAGTTATTTTCTTCGTTCGACGGATTGGTTTACTTTGAATAGTTTTGAAAGAGACAAGAGGCTTCCTGACTGATTGTATGATCAGATTCTGCCTTTATGGTGAGTTTAAGAAACAAAAAACCTAGTACATAATTAATTTCGTTATTCTTATTTTGTTTGCATTGAGATAGAGAGGGTTTGATTTCATTAATATCCCCTGTACCCAAGCACAAAGGAATGTCATAAGAGTTCAATACAAAAACTCTTGTAGACAATTACGGTTACCGAGGCCTCAAAGTGCCAGCGAAAAGGTAAAGTGCTTATGCTACGATGAGGCTTATAGCAGCCAACTCCCGATGTAAACTATTCGTGTAATATGACTATAGCTGACGTGTACCCGGTGTTGCTGGGTGTTTTCCTTAAGACATAGACATATACCATTGTAGACTTTTCTGTAGACCATTTTAGGATATACAATTCCGTAGTACATTATTTTGACGTATCTCATAAGGTTTAGCCAGCGTTGGCAATGTAAGCGCCCGAAAATATATTTTTACGACTTGATTATCAAACATCGAATTTTCTCTACTTTATATAAATACAATATGCATGTATTATAAATGTAAACCTTTCGGAAGAATTTCTCTAAATGACAGTAAAACCTTATCAAAATCCGTAACGTAGTTCAGAAGAACTAGGCGCACAAACAGACAGACGTGGATAGCGACTTTATTCTCTACTTAAGAATTTTCCAATAAGAGGTGTTATTTTGAATAGCCCGCTATTTCGGTAGATATTACTTTTGAAGGTGTTATTTTTTGTCATTCGACAAGAAGAAACTATACCAAATCTAAGAAACTATATCATTAATAAAAATGGAACGATACACGCTTCAACAACGCATTGAAATTATTAAAATTCACTTGAGTAAATTAAATGCAAATCATCTTGAGTGATGAGGCCCATTTCTACCTCGGTGGCAATAACTCAAGAGTTATTGTTGAAAAGCCTCTCCATCCTCAACGTGTGACTGTTTTGTGCGGTTTATGGTCCGGCGGAGTCATCGGACCTTACTTTTTGAAAATGAGGCTGGAGCAACAGTTACGGTGAATGGATTGCGCTATCAAGATATGATTAATGATTTCTTATGGCCGAAATTAGATGGTATTGATCTGAACAACGTTTACTTCCAACAAGACGGCGCTACGTGCCACACAAGCAACGGAACCATTGATCTTTTACGATTGAATATCAAAATAACACCTCTTATTGGAAAACCCTGTATTACATATTACAGCTTGATTTCGATGCAATATTTTCATGGGCCGATTATAATAAACTTTTCTATAATGTTAAAAAATGTGTCACGTTCCAAAAACCCAAATAAATTCGATTATAAGCTAAATGATGAAATATTGTCTTCAGTGAAATCTATACGGGACCTCGGGGTCACATTTGATCCCAAACTTACCTTTTCAGATCATATTTATAGTGGAATTGGTATCATCGTGTTAGAAACTTCTTGGATTTGTGATAAGAGCAAGGAAATAATTTTCCAAGACAATGATATCGATGTTCAACTGCAATAAACGATCAAAACTATAATACTGATGTATAGGTTCCATACCAGCAAAAATACATAGAATTTCCAGAACAAAACAGTTTCTAAGGTATCTTTATATGGAAATGCGTACACACGCAATTCATGCATCAATACATTTATGAAAGTCTACGATCTAGGAGAAATGGGGCCCTGATAGTAACAGTATTAAAAAATAATATATTGACAGTCCAAACCTTCTGGAATGCTATTAATGGTCGACATCACGATTATCACGGTCTATTTTTCACATTTATTAATTAATTTTCGGTAAATCGACAGTTTACATTTATTTCAGTTTAAACATAAGTATTATATGGCCAAAATAAAACCAATTATGGATTTCCACCTTGTGACTTTACCTCTACTGAGACAGCATAATAAGGAATAAGTAAATTAAATTTCTAAGAAAGGAATATGAAATCAAAAATTTATACAAAACAAGATTACATAAAACGAAAAAATTAGAAAACAAAACATTTATAGCCATGGAGAGATGTTGTTGATATAAATCAAATCATTATAGAAATATAAACGATAAGAGACTTAACATTATTCACAAACCATCAGAGAAATATTCTTTTATGGACCTCTTGTATTCGGTAAGTTCGCAACTGAAAATATCCACCTTGGATAATACGCTATTGTAATTATTGCATAGTCTGTTCAGGCAAGAATTCTACTTAGAGTTCGTTTTGCACTGATCCACCCTGAAGAGGACAGAAGAGCGTGTTGAACGCGCAGGTACATTGAATTGTATCTTATTTAGCAACTCTGGGCATTAAATATTATCGTTAATTACTTTATACAGGAATAGTGCATCCTTATGAAGCCTCCGTACACTCAGTGAATCAATTTTAAAGTATGAAGCTGCCTCTGCATAATTATCAAATCTTGCAAATGACTTAATGATAATAAGTTACAAATGGTAAAACGGACGTTTATTTATGGTTTATTTGTGAAAAACAGTGATTCCAATAACATTTCACAAAATTCACAACTACAATTAATCATATAGTTATGAGTACATTAATCTATTATAAACATTTATTAAATCCTCACCAGAGGCACGATCATTGATAGGTTGGTCCTCCCTCTTGGATAAATAAAAAGCCTGTGCTGCCTAGCTCTGGTGAAGTTATCGGGGACATAAAACGTAATACGCACCAGAAAATCAGGATTTCAAATGTGTTCGTTGAGCAGCTTATGTGCTACTGCTGCACTGTACAATTTTTCTCATAACGTCTAGTCGATATAGTCCTAGCATTCTAGCGAAGTCAGAGGCATATAACAAGGGTGGTACCCAAACTTTCTGGGCCCGCATAGAATGACAAGAGGTATGGTGCTGCTCAGAGATGTGCTTTATTTCAAATAAATCCATTTCAAATGGAAATGCAAAATGCAAAATGGGTATTTTCCATTTTGCATTTTAAATGCTTTTTTAAAAACCATTTTGCATTTTAAATGCTTTTCTCAATGAATTTTCCATTTTAAATGCTTTTTGCAACATTCTTCCTACTATCTCCACTCATCTGTTTTTCATAAGCCCCAAATATCAGTCGGTCCTCAACCTCGCTATGAGAGATAATTTACATTTGTAAAGTGGCAATTGAGTGATACCATTACAAAAAATACTGATTCAAATACTAAACATGGGGCCATGACGCTATAATATTAAATGTTAGATAGCAGTTTCTATGTTTTTACGTTGGCAACATTAGTCTAGCGCAAATTTTTTGTGGTTTCATAATCTAGTCGTGGTGTTTTTGGATTTACCATCATGTAATATGTTTGTTCTACATTGATGTCCATTATTAAATTACAAAATTGTTTAAAAATTCTATAATTATTTTGATTGTTTGACCTGAGAAACCATTTTGCATTTTCAATGCATTTTGAAAATAAGTATTTTGCATTTTGCATTTGAAATGCTTTTCTAAAAACCATTTTGCATTTTCAAATGGAAAAGTTTTGACCCATTTCCATTTTGCATTTCAAATGGTTTTGGGTACCCATTTTGCACATCTCTGGTGCTGCTAAATGAAGTCTCTAGGTCTCTTGATATTTTCAGCATTAGCCTTGAAGGTTTCAAGAGTCATTTTAGGCAAGGACTCTAAAATTTAAAGTTACGTAAAATGTGTCATGTGAATTGTAATAGGATTATATAAATCTGTCATACACATTATTTTAAAATCTTGGAATAAAACTGTATATTTGTAAAAGCAAAGCCAAACCGCCAAAGACACTTCTCTTTATGTAATACACATAAGTTTTTCGATTATATAATCTTACTAAAATCGTGTTTTTAATGTAATTTATGATTACTAAATTATAAAAATTCATGTTCCTACCATTATACCAAGGTATTATTTACCACGTTTTCAGACTATAATTCTGTTGTAAATAAATTACAGACCATTGGTAACTCTTACGCTATATTGATTGATGTTAATGGCGTGATCGGTGATGATCTCCCCAGGCCGAAGATCGACACACCGTCACACTATGGTCCCCTTTGAAGAAACTAGCTAGACAAAAAGATTTCAACGATGTTTTTATTTATGTACAAAAATATTCTCACAATATTGAAAAATGTTCATAGTATTATGTTCACATCAATAAAAAATTTAAAACAATACGAGCGATACGTAGCAACGTTGTAAACACGACACTTTGGATGTGCCAATCGTTCGCCTAGCGGTCAGTCGCTTTCGGGTGTGCACGCTGTTTGATCGTTGGTGTTGTTATTTGAAATCGGAGAGAAATTATGAAAAATTAGAAATTAAAGTGTTATTATTATGTTCTTTCAAATTGATTTAATTATTTTATAATTTGCCTATTCAACATTACTTTCATTATTAATTAAAACTCGTGAAAAAAGTATCAATATTTACAATTATTTTCCAAAGTTTGATTAAGCTTTCAAAATCGTGTACCGATTTGTACCACCAAAAGAAACTAGTTTCATATAAAACCATTCTTTATGTATAATACCTTATAAAATTTGTTTGCTCAAATTTGCTCTTTTGTCTTTTACAGAGCCTGTCCCTACAATCTATCGTTTGAATATTTTGGAGATTCTAGAAGTAAAGGGCACGTCAAAGTTGAATTGTACTACAATACGGCAGTGTGTTTATGAACATATAAAACATTTATTGAATTTACGTAAGAAAAACATCGCTTCGTTTCTATTAATATTTCATAGAAAATTGTTTGAAGTCAGAAGAAGTACTTTAAAATTGAAGTTTAAACACGCAAAATGGCTTAACGCAGTTTTTATTCTTTCTGTAGTGACGCGTGGTGAGGTAAACAACAAGGTATAGTACAACGTGGTAGACCTGAAAAAGAATTTGGTTTATGCTCGTCAAAAAGCAAAACAAGAAAAATGAAATGTCTTCTAAACTCTCGAAGTCCACAAGAACTATCTCATGCTACTCAAATCAGCTTGAGGTCACATGGAAAACGGGATGCTGCCAAAATATCAACAAAATATTCCGATGTCTTACCTAGTGGTGTCTAAAAATTATTATCGATTCCAGAAGTTCCAGCGAAAAAAATACAGAAGTCTGTTAATAAAGCCACTGTTGGAACATTAGCATTTAATAATAGTGACGATAGCGACTCGGCCAGTAGTTCATAAACAAAAAATATCATTCGGTTTTGTTCTTATATTATGTTAAAAAAATATTTTTAACTAAAAACTTAAAATAAGTACTTCGTTATGACTTAACCGAACCATTATGCTATACGCATTTCATTAGTTATTAATTTTGTTTTGAAAATTATGTAACAATCGCTAAAATAAATGAATATTTTTTTAAGTATTTTTTTATTGCATTGTAATCCTTTTGCATCAAATGCCATGAAAAAATATTTTTGTCTAGCTAGATCGGGATTTGGGACCACTGTGCGTCAGTGGAATAGTCGATGGCAAATCCTCCAGGTTGTTGGTCAACACCATATAAAGTGGAGATGAACAGTGATGGAGTGTTCTTAGCAATAAAGTCAATGACTCTAGATCATTGCTGGCGGAGACCGGACTTACAGGTGATGTTCAGCACTGGTGAAGATCATGGGTCCACCTGAAGCTCCAGCGAGAAGTGAGAAGTAAGTAGTGAACCTGGTCGGCTGATGATCTGAGCATGATGGTCCCGCGGGACGGGCATGTAGATGCATAGATAATGCCAATTATACGTTCCACGCCGATCTAGACAGCCCAGATCGGCACAGCGATGGAAGCGTGGGTTTTCACTGCGTATGACAAGTGTGTTTCTAAACAATCTATTTCCGTAGAAAATGTATAGATTTTAATTAGTCCAGATATCTCAATGCGTTGCTTACGTAGCGTACATCGACCCTGTGTATTTCTACCTTAAAGCTGTACTAATTAAACATTTTAGCAGTGCATATTTTAACGAGGTCACTGCATAACAGGCTTTTTGAAGCTTCTTCATTTATTATTCTTTTGTCTTGTTTCCTTATTTAATTTAATTAACTTTCTTTCCAAATTTATTTATTTCTTTATTCATTCATAAAATGATACATCACAATATAATCTTCAACCGCTCATCTCTCTAAGGAATTTTTGTGTCGAGATATACAGCAACGCAATTATATTTAATCAAATAAGTAAAGAACATAGTAGTAACTAGATTTGAAAAACATCGAATATGGGGTTTCCACGCTTATTTATGACATAGATAACACCATGGGTAATTCTAAATATATAAATAATGTTATCTCAAAGGTCAAATCAAAAATAAACCTTTCAAATACTCCACTGCCCAACATAAATACACAACTAGGGCAAAAAGCGAAAATATCCTGATTACTCCCAGTTTGAACACATCCTTTGGACAGAGAAATAATAAATTCCATGCTATAAAATTGTTCAATGCTCTACCAAATGAAACCAAAAAAATAAACGAAATGAGTATATTTAAAACAAAAGTCAAAACATGGCTTAGAGATCAAAGTAATAATCAACTTACAAACATTATGAAGACAATGTAAAGACAATTCAAAACTAAATACAAAAATTTAAGAAAAACTACAGGCCGCCTCAGAACAGGAAACCCTAGTGAGGAGGACTGTGAAAAAAATACAAAAAATATACTTATATTATACTTTAAACCTACATAATGTACAAATTTTGCTATTGATATTAATAAAAAAAAATAATAAAAAAAATATATAAAGAAAATGTGCGAGGGTAAATAGAATCATATAAATAGTCGTCTAAACGTGGTTAACCATAGTTTGAAAATGATCTTGAACGCCGATAAAGCTGTCGCAATAATGAAATTTAAAAAAACTTGCAGAACTTATTCATCACATTACTTAATTTGGTTCCCATAAAATTTAAAAAAACTAAAAGGAGTTCTACGAATTAAACATAAAAACTATTAATAAATAAATAAAAAGTTTATTTATTCCGTTGTGTTTATGATGTAGATGGAGATCGCCACGTTTGATTTGTAGCGTAACAAATAGTCGATTAAAATTGCTTTTTAATTTAACATTAGCAGGGGGTTAAAATAAACTTATAAAAATACAATCCGGGTCGAAGCATAAAAGTTTGTCCGTATCTGATTCTCCGTGCCCCGAGAAAGTAATAAAAAGTCCGCGCTCTCTCAACAGGATTAGCCCGGTGTTCCGGGTCGCCCGGACGGGACACTAATCCCGGATAAACCTGGATTACGGGATATAATGGGCGGCCCTGTCCCGTTACGAGATCTGGTGAAGTGGAACGTCTTGGAGGAATTATAAGAAGCCATGAAAAATTATAAGAAAACTTGGCGATGCTTTAATAAAGAAAAGAAAAATGTTTCCGCAGAAACGTTGGGAGAAACTCATCTCGGAAAATGTTCATAATAATATACCTTTTTATTAATCTATCTCTGTTTTATTTAAGTCGCCTTAAAATAAATCTCACTTAAAACACCCTTAAAATGGGGCTAAACTTCACTACGTTAGTTATTAATAAATGCAACGCGGATAAAAATGAATATTGCTCATAATTAAATTATTTATTAAGAATCACTTCAAGTTATTCACAATCTAGTTAAAAACGGGATATCAGGCCCCTAACGAATGAATTGCTAGTCTTTTGATAAACTCTTAGTAACATACAAATATATTATTACGATGGCGGAACATGTGTTTCTTAAAATTCCTAATATTTTCACATTTCGTCACTATACATTATCAAATCAAATGCAAGTATACCATTAAACCGTGTTCCGATGTGTCAGGAATTTACTAAAACCTTACCAGGAGACGTCCTGCAATCCCATTTTTAATGGGATTGCCAATAATTTTCAAAGATTTTTTTATTAATTTGCAATACTCATTTATCTTCGGGTAGGTACCTACTTTGGAAAATGTTCAAGGTTTCGAGTGAATTCTTTAACCATAATATTTTAAATATTCAAGTTTCCAGTGGATTCTTAAGCCATAATCTTTTAAATATTCAAGGTTTCCAGTGGATTCTTAAACCGTAATCATTTAAATATTCAAGGTTTTCGGTGGATTTTTAAACCGTAATATTTTAAATATTCAAGGTTTTCAGTGGATTCTTAAACCGTAATATTTTAAATATTCAAGGTTTCCAGTAGATTCTTAAACCGTAATCTTTTAAATATTCAAGGTTTTCAGTGGATTCTTAAACCGTAATATTTTAAATATTCAAGTTTTCCAGTAGATTCTTAAACCGTAATCTTTTAAATATTCAAGGTTTTCAGTGGATTCTTAAACCGTAATATTTTAAATATTCAAGTTTTCCAGTAGATTCTTAAACCGTAATCTTTTAAATATTCAAGGTTTTCAGAGGATTCTTAAACCGTAATATTTTTAATATTCAAGGTTTCCAGTGGATTCTTAAACCGTAATCTTTTAAATATTCAAGGTTTTCAGTGGATTTTTAAACCGTAATATTTTTAATATTAAAGGTTTCCAGTGGATTCTTAAACCGTAATCTTTTAAGTGTTCAAGGTTTCCAGTGGATTCTTAAACCGTAATCTTTGAAATATTCAAGGTTTTCAGTAGATTCTTAAACCGTAATCTTTTAAATAATCAAGGTTTCTTCTAATGAATTCGTAAACAGTGATCTATTAAATTGTATTTTTTTTATTGAAGTGTATATAAATATATATTGTAGGTGTTATATAAAACCAATGAATGAATTAATATAAATTGTGCATTATTTTAATAAAGAAGATTGTCAGTGAGTTTGTTTTTTATACAAATCCGCAGTTATGGTGAGAGATTAACGAAATTATGCATACTTGATCTTCAAAACAAAAGAAAGGTCACTTTTTACATTTAAATTTCGAAAAACCACCCCCACCTCATTTTCCCATACATAAAAGCAGAATAAAGCCCTGGCAGCGCTGGGTACTTCAGATAGTTTCAAATAGAATTTAAAGGTTTTTAAAATTTTCAATACCATACAGTACGGAGTCCTAACTGCTGCCAATAGGCTATAGCATCCCCTATCTGGGTGTTTTATTGATATGGGAAAGATCTATTTCATTATTGAGCTGCGAATTGAAACTTTGTTTGATCTGGCTTTGGCCGTGTTTGGTGGCCAAATCTGAATAGCTAGGTACTTCTCCACCTTTTTATTCCTTTCCTTCCCTACTACCCTCAACATACTCCAATTGGGGATGTTATAGTTTCACTGGCCCCAGACGTTTGTGAGCAGCTGCAATTTTTGTACGGTTTCACATATAAAAAAATACACCATAAGTGTATTTGTTTCCGGTCCACGTTGTATTTCAGACGTAATATCATTTATATTAAAAGAAAGGCGTTTTCAGAGGACGAGATGAGGTTTCAGGATCAATTCAAGAGGCTTACAGGGATAAAGGGGAGAGGGAGGAGGAAGGGCGGATGGATGATGTATTAGTCAGCCTATCGCGATTCTTTCTTTAATTATTATTTCTTGTGCCGTATTGTTGGCGGAATATAAAGCATGGGAAATTATAGGAACTTTTATTGTTCGTAGATCAATGGATACGCCCGCGCAACGCGTCAAGCCGCTACTAGCTTGCAAATAGAAAAAATAGATTAAGCCCCCGCATTCTGACTTTCGATTTATAACATTATTTCTCTTGAACACTTAAGTTTTAAGTTCTTAAAAAAAATGTATGTTGTTTTTGAAAATAATATCTACACATTTGTAAAGCCGAAACCATAATTATATGAAATTTCCACGATAGAAAAAAATCGCAAAGTAAGCTCGAAAATTATTAGAAACACATCTCATTATTTTATTTAACATTTAACAGGTATCAAAAAATCAGTATATCTTTAAATAAAACATAAGAATTTTTCGAGAGATTTTTTCTCTATTTTATCTACTTATTATCTTTTTTTAATATCAGTAGGTACGTTTACATCTCACATTTAAATTTACATATCTCCCGTATGATTTGAGATTTTCACGGCCGAAAGTATTAAAGTGATTTATTTTTGGGGTATTATGCCGTGTTGCGCTACCTCCTTCTTTAGACAACGTTTTGGACAGCATTGCAGTGTCCATCATCAGGGCAGATGTCAGATGTCATCTGATTATGCACAATGCTGTCCGAAACGTTGGCTAAAGAAAAAAGTAGCGCAACACTGCATAATACCCCAAAAACAAATCACTATAATTACATATCTCCCTTTAAAACCATCTTAGCAATTCCATAAGCAATTCTGTGCAAAGGAGGTCGACAATCGACAATCCGTTGAATCTCCATAATTGCCATCTCTAGTGCATAGATGTAATGTAAGCATGCTGAGTCTGTTCTACTAGTATTTCAATGGATTCTGCTCTAAAGAGCTGACAGTATAGATCTCCGGTGCACCGGTGTACGTACGCGAAACTCAACAGACACGAGCTGGACACCCGTTTAAAGTTGATGCTGGCTTCATGAGAATAGGTCGTTTTTTCGGCTCGTTTTTAGTGTAGTCGGCTCGTATGTGAAATCTGATTTTCATCCATCATAAATTGAGGTCCCTTCAAGATCCGCATGAATAAATCACTTTCTGCAGCCCCTACCTTAATCCGCCTCTACATCACCCTCTGGTGAAAGAACATAATTCAGAATCGAAACGGTCGCGGTGCTTTAAATGACCCGCACCTTCTCAGTGATCTCAGAGCACCTGACCGGACATCATAAGGTGCGGGTTCAATTCCCGTCGGCGGCATTTATTTTTACTCGGGAGATATTTTCAATTTGTATGGACATTTCAGGCGACTAATTAATGCTTATAATAATTTGGTTATCCTTTTTTCTATGCATAAAAAACATTGTCTTATAAATATCAGTTTATAATTAAAAAAAAAAGTCAAAACATTTCACCAACAAATGTAGATATAATATGTCTCGACGCCATCTAGCGGGAAATTTAGCACTAACAAAGCCTTTCCTACAAAATAATGTTGGTTGTTTACAGGTGAAAAAATATAATAAGCAGTAATTATTGTTGATTGAAGTACTAGTACATGTTGAATTATTTGGCGGGTTGGAAATAAGCCGACGTAGCTCAGTGATCTCAGAGCACCTGACCTGACATCAGAAGGTGATGGTTCAATTCCCGTTGGCGGCATTTATTTTTACTCGGGAGATATTTTCCATTTGTATGGATATTTCAGGCGAATAATAATTTGTTATCCTTTGTTCTATGCATAAAAAACCTTGTCTTATATTAGTTTATCATTAAAAAATAATAATAATAATGCCACAGCTTTGTTCGGAGACTCCCTTTTATAAATTTTGGGCGCGCGTTTGGCGTGTATCCCGAATTTTTAATTTTATTTAGTTGACCGGATAAATCATCAAAATGATAATTCATCACATTTTTAAAAAGTTTTATAGTCATGGAAAGTGATAAAACAAAAACTTTTTTAACTGGGATAAGTAGGTTAGGTTAAAAAAATAAATTTTTAATCTTTTTTAATGACTTTATATCACTTTTTAAATGTGTATTGAATGATCACTGTGTTGAGTTATCATGGAACCTTTATTTATTTACTACAAAATAATACAAGATTTCAAATTATAACAGTACGCACGGTAAATATTTTTTTCTTATTTTTCTACTACTCCATAAGGTAAGATGTGTTTATGGGAGGATTAAGTATATACAAAAAGAAAAAAATGCGAACAGTATTTAAAGTATTGTTAAAAAAACTATAAACGTACTTCAACATACAAATTAACATAATTCAATCTTTAAATTAGCTACAAACATAATTAAATATTCAAATTAACTACAAACTTCAACTTCAACTTCAATATATACAATGTTAGAGAATTAGTATTATAACAATAGCCAAAGTTTTTTTAAATGCTCGATAGTATAGATTGTTTTAAGGGTACAATACTCGTATATCACTATCCAATTTCAGGGAGTTAATTTTCTTTTGGAATTGTTCACATTTCAAAGTTTCTGCTACCTTAATTTTGTTTTTGGACAATAATGTATTGTACCTACCATTTCACACCTAACGGTCTTAGCATTGGGATGGCTACTAGGCACTTTGTTTTGAATCTATTGCTTATACATTCTAAGGGTTAATTTTATTGATTAAATATTCTTTATAAATTTTATGTAAGGCGTTTCTTTTATACAATTCTGAATTCGAAAAATTTTCTTAAGTTGTGAAGTCGTATGGTTTCCTAAAGATAATTTTAATAATTATTTTTTGTATTGTTATTATGGGCTGTAAGGTAGCTTTAAAGTCCCCGTACCCAATAATGTAAGTTTTCGTATGCTTTCCACTGTGAGGATGATGCACTATGGTGCCGAAAGGATCAATGATCTTCGGAGCATCTTACATTGAAATATCGGTAGAATGAGTACAGCATTCCCACCTGACGCCTGTGGGTTAAAGATTGCAGTCTGTTTGTTGAGACAGGGAAATCTAACAAACAAACCGGCCTTTTCATGGATTTTTTCAAGTACCTTGGGGCTCCAGACCAGAGGTGGCTGCCAAACTCAACAGCGGGATGCTACGTGTTGAGGCAATGCACCACGTCATGTAACATTCGCAATTGGGTCACTAACAATGACTCCTTATGTAGATGGCGATAAGGTTTAATTTCCAGCTTAATCCCCCACATACTTAATTTCTAGCAATTTATGACAAGTTTCTCTTCAAGTCTCAAAGTTTTTAAGTTCCAAAAAAATATATGTTATTTTTTAAGATAATATCTATACATTTGTTTTGCCGAAACGTTAATTATATGAAATTCCCTCGATAGAAAAAATCGCGAAATAAGTTTCGAAAATTATTAAAAACACGTTTTGTTCTGTTATTTAATATGTTATAGGAATGAAAAAAATTACAGTGTATCTTTAAATGTAACTAAAGCATTTATTGAGAGATTTTTGCTCAATTTCAAACGAGTCATGTTTTATTAAATATTTTGCCCATTTTCGATTAATTATTTAATTTTTTTAATATCAGCGCGCTCCCTCTAACATTCGTATTTATATATCTCCGTTTCAAACCATATTTGAACGCTTACTACGGGGCCTTAACACCAGCCGTCAGTTTTGATTATTGCAAAAAAAAATCGCAAAAAGTTTGTTTTATTTTATTTTGCGAAGTTTTGAATACAAAGATGATTTTGAATTACTTCGCCTTAATAATAAATGATTCGCGATTTCTCTCAAAATATTAATAGTAAATTGCTCCACAGGTTGAGAAACACTGCATTCGAGCACTTCAAAATAATTGAATACTTCACAATAACATTCTCTTAAATCGTAAGTCGTTTCAAAATCTGCAACATATATTTAGACTTTGTAAAGCATTACAAAAACCATTTATTTGTAAAGTAGTTAGCTCGCAGTTTAGACGTGATTCTCGAACCAAAGTTTCTCCAGTAATGCTTCGAGCAAGTTTCTCTGATACGAGGTATCAAATTATTACAAAAGTTCCTCAGAAAACTCTCAGGCTGAAGGATGGCGCTAAGTTTTTACGGATGTGGGAAAGTGGATGGCATCACCCATCAGTAAAAATTGAAAAAAAAACCTTGGATGATGGTGACCTTCGAACTGTCGCGGGCTCTAGTCCCGGTTTGCGCAAAGAAGATTAATGAGATAATGTAGGTACTTATATAGCTAAGCTCAATAGTTCTTGGTATCCGGCAATTGACGGCAACAACAAAGCTAAACGCAGAAAAACATTTTAAATTTTACTGTAAAACCAGCTCGTAGAGTTGTGGAGCTGGCGACACGGTATCGCACAGACGTACTTAAGCACACATTTCATCACTATCAATTAATAAGGAGATAGGGAGATAGATAGAGATAGGATAGATATTGATAGATCGTTTTTGTGGTTTGTGACACAACCACACAAGCGTTTTTGTCTGGCTTGTGTACTTAGCCAGGCCCCGCTACTTTTGCCGGCCGGAGGAATCCCGCCGGCCCACTGAGCAGGCGCTCGCGCCCCCCAACTGCCTTTCTCAAGGCAACACTTCTTCACGCAAAGTATTACTCAACATAAAAATCCACGCTGGCCCCTACAAACCGCCCGCAAGTCCCCGAGACGTGCTCTCTTTTTAAGAGGAGTCACCGCTCACAACTAGTGAAGATGTTCCCGACCCGGATGCTCCCCGCTGACCACGAGGACTCCCCGGTCGTGGTACCGCCCGGCGCTCACCAAATTACGCATCGCACCAAGACCGGGACCGTGCGCCTTACGGTCCCCGCACCACAGCCCCGCCCCGAGGACCCAAGGACCCGGAGACCATCCACCACCACGGCTTCCACGACGCCCGACGCCACCGAGATGACGGAGCCCGCAGCAGGCCCCTCTTGGGCAGCAGGACCCAGTTCTGCCCCCACGCGCCCCCCGATAGGCCCAGCGTCGGCCTACGTGGCGCCCCCGAGACCGCAGCAGCCGATGGAGACGGCTGCCCCCCAGGATGGAGGCTGGACGAGGCCGTCCAACCCCGTGAAGAGGCCCATGTCCCCACGGGGACCACAACCGCTCCAGTGTGGCAACCGTTTTGAAGAGTTGCCCGAGGTAAGCGAAGGCGCTGGCGCGCCGCGTATAAAGCGTGCCAACACTAATACATCTTTCTCTCCCGCAGGTACCGGCAGGAGAGACCGCGTTCCCCCGGTTGTGATGACCCTGGGGAACATGACGCACGCGCAGATCACAGCTGCGGTGCAAGGACATCTGGGAGCTGGTAAGCTCTTCACTTTCAGATACAACAGGGGCGGCACGGCTAACATCTTCGTGCGCACGATGGAGGACCACCGCGCCCTTACCAACGGGCTGCGAGCGGAGGCTCGCGGCTTCCACACGTTCACGGCCGAAGCGGAAAAGATGAAAAAGGCAGTCATCAAGGGCCTGCCGCTCGTCGAAGTGGAAGACATCGCGGCGGATCTGGAATCGCAGGGATTCCCAGCAGTGAAGGTGGTCAAGATGACCGCCTCAATTGAATATCCTATATACTTAGCGCACTTCAATAAGGAAGTCAACATGGGACAGCTGCGCGCGGCCGTCAAATACCTGTGCCACTGCCGAATTCGACTCCAGAAGCACAGGAGCAACCATTTACAGCACGGCACCCAGTGCTACAGGTGCCAAGACTTCGGGCATGGGTCCCGAAACTGCTCGCACACAGCAAGGTGCGTAAAATGCTTACTGGAGCATGCTTCGGCAGAATGCCCCAAGAAGACAAGAGATGAGCCCGCCGCATGCTGCAACTGCTCAGGCCCGCATCCCGCCAACTACAGAGGCTGCCCCAAGCGGGTAGCGTACGTCGCCTCAATACAGCAGCGACCTGCCAGAAGGGCCCAACGACCACCGGCAGAACAGAACCCGAGCAGGCCACCTCCTCAGCCGAGGACGGATGGACGCACATGGGCCAACGTAGCCGGAGGCACCGCCCCCGCCCAACAGCAGCGCGAGCCCGTGCCGCCCCCACAGCCCCGACCTCAGCCCCGCCCACAGCAGGAGCACGTGCGCGCGCCCGACTCCTCAGAGGACAACCTGGATTTGATGGCCCTGCTCCAAGGACTCCTGAGGATGCGATCACAGCTCGCCCGCTGCACAACAACAGCAGACAAGCTCGTCATACTGATAGAGCTCCTAGACACCCTCGATGCCTAATACCGAGACGGTGAAAGTCCTCGTATGGAACGCATTTAGCGTGCGCAACAAGATAGACGAACTGCTCGCTTTGGCAAACGAATTACACACCGACATTATTCTCCTATCAGAATCTCACTTGAATCCAAGCGTACCGCTGAGAGTGCAAGGTTTCGAGATTTATCGTGACGATCGACAAGGAAGATCAGGCGGAGGAACCGCAATATTCGTTCGGCAATCTATGACGTCCACAAGAATACCTACTCCGAAGTTGAAGCACGCTGAAGCCACGATTATCGAAGTCACCATAGAGGGTAGAGCGCATACCATCATCTCCGTATACTGCACCCAAAGTAACCTAGTGAGAGAAGATCTCAATAAATTGCTCAATCTGGGACCGATTGTTGTGATGGGAGGCGACTTGAACGCCAAACACAACTATTGGAATAACTACAGAGGAAATGCGAACGGAAATACGCTCTTTACACACATGCAGACAAATACCTATTCGATAATGGCGCCCGACAGACCTACGTACTACTCGCAACGATCTAGATATCCGAGTACACTGGACATAGTACTCGAGAAAAATGTCAAGACAATATCTCCACTGCGCACACTAGACGAACTGTCTTCGGACCACCTGCCCGTGAGCTTTACTATAGGCGGCACAACTTCAAGGACCCCCAGAAAACAGCGCAATTACAAGGATGCGAACTGGGAAGGATTCAAAAAAGAAGTCAACGAACGAATTCATCTCACTTCGGGAACTCTGCGCACGCCACAAGAAATCGACGCAGCTACAAGCACTCTCACAGAGATTCTTCAAACAGCACAAGATACACACATTCCTCTCAAAGAAATACACCCATACACGATCAAGCTTCCCGAGTACGTTCTATCGCTCATCAAGGAGAAAAATCGCCTGCGACGCATGTTTCACCGCACACGCGACGAATATTTCAAGACAGCGTATAACTGCCTGCAGAGGGAAATCAAGACCGAAATCGCAGAACTCAAGCGCGAACTTTGGGACAAAAAAGTCGCATCACTCACGCCGAAGGATAATTCCCTATGGAAAATGGCAAGCGCGCTGCGACATAAAGACTTCACAATCCCCCCGCTACAGAAATTGAACGGCCCCGGGACGGCGCTTTCGCTACAAGAAAAAGCTGAAACACTCGCCGACGGGTTCGAGAGAGCCTACGCCGCTATAGACGGCCTTTCCGACCCGGCTACAGACCGGATCGTAGAAGACTCTCTACGAGACTTGAGGGAAGCAGAGCAAACAAACGCTGAAGATATTCACTTTGCTACGCCAAGCGAGATTGCAGTCACAATCAGGCGATTGAGAACAAACAAGGCGCCGGGAAGCGATCAAATTCATAACATTTTACTCAAACATCTCCCTCAAAAAGCCATCATCTACACAACAAAATTGTTCAATGCCTGCCTCATGACCGGGCATTTCCCCCAGATTTGGAAATCGGCGACCGTGCTGCCTTTCGCAAAGCCGAATAAAGATAGAACGCAGCCGACAAGTTACCGGCCGATTAGCCTATTATCTACGCTGAGCAAGGTATTTGAACAAATTATACTCAACAGGCTTGTACCACACCACGACGACAACAAAACGTTGCCAGACGAGCAGTTCGGCTTCAGAAAGAGGCACTCCACGACCCATCAACTCACCAGAGTAGCGGAATTTATCGCAAGAAAATTTAACGAACATCGCTTCACCGCCGCTGCGCTCATCGACCTAGAGAAGGCATTCGACACAGTATGGATTGACGGGCTCGTGCATAAACTGCACCGCACTAACACGCCCATATACCTAACGAGACTGATACAGGAATACCTAAAGAATAGATCGTTCAGAGTGTTCATAAGGAACGTGCTATCTTCAATGCGTGAGATTCCAAAAGGCGTGCCGCAAGGAAGTTTACTTGGACCATTTCTCTTCATTCTGTTTACCTTCGACATCCCCCGAGACGAGAGATGCAATCTGTCTATCTACGCTGATGACGTCAAACTATACGTTTCCTCGCTGAAAGCGAATATGGCCGCTATTTACCTACAGAGGGCGCTCGACGCGCTCGTAGAATACTACAAAAAATGGCGCCTGAAACTGAACGAGGCGAAAACTGAAGCCATCATGTTCACGAGAAAACGTGTAAACAGAACACCTGACTTTAACATCGAAATGGGAGGACACAGCATAGAATGGAAAGATGAAGTGACATATCTGGGCCTGACCATGGACTCCCGCCTCAACTGGAAATCTCACCAAGCGAAGATACACACGCGCACGCGACAAGCGATCGGCATGATGAAGCCAATTTTCAATAGACGGAGTCCGCTACTTCCCAAAACCAAACTCCTCGTCTACTACTCGCTCATTCGTCCAGTACTCTCGTATGCGATTCCCGTATGGAGCAGCATCTCACACTCAGACCACAAGAATCTACAGACACTTCAAAATCTCTGCATTAAAATCACATACAACACGAGACTCAGAACAAACTTGAAGAGATTACACGAACGAGAACAAATTCCAACTCTATACGAATTCACACACAGACTGACTGAACGCTTTTACAAATCACTCACACTTAGTAAAAATCAACTAATACGAGACATAGGACAATACAATGCTCCGAGCGACCTGACATTCAGATACACACATAGACTACCAAAACACATCCTCATGGACCATGACCACATATGGCACATACCAGAACTAGACGCGGACGAATAGCGAGCAGTAGGTATTTCCTAAACTCCCGACCTTCTTCCCAAATATATAATGTTTATATATCTACTTATATATTTATATAATATTTTATAATTTGTATGTATATGTATGTTTATTTTCTATCTTCCCATAAGTATATATTAACATAAAAACAGACACACACACACACATCTCAAAAATGCAGGACATCATATACCGATGTTACTGAAGGCCGCAAACGTTTCAAGTTGACGTTCGGCCGCTCCTTCCTGGGTAAGGTTTTCTGCGATTTTCCTTACTCCCAACGGCAAATGCGGAAGGACTCCAACAAAAGGGCGCAGCCAAAATTTCCTCCCCATTCCCAACACAACACAAACAGACACGTATGTAGTATATGGCCGCTGTAGGTCGCCGCTGGTGCTGATGCTGGATGATGATACATGCAATTTTAGTAGGGTTTTTAGGTAACAAATTTTTTCCCTACCGAGAAAATACAAGGCCTCTAAGTCTATAAAAGCCAGGTAATATTTGAATAAACCCATATGAGGTAAAAATTGTGAGGCGCATATGACGCCGTTCTATTTGTATAAAGAACATTAACTTTAAATTCAGTAAATTTAAATGATTCACCACTTCATGGAATATAAGAATCTAGAAAATGAAAAAAAAAAAAAATATATCAATTAATCAGTCAATTAAATAAAACCATCAGATGGTAATAGTAATAAGGCCAAATGAGCCGCAGTACTAGTCAGCTAGAAACATCAAAGCTTATTGCTATAAGCCCTTGCTAGTTAGAGGATTACGAAAGAATCCAAATAATCAAAAAAAATCTATCTAATTACACATCTGCCCTCATGATGTACATTGTAACGCTGTCCGAAACGTTGGCTAAAGAAGGAGTTAGCGCAACACGGCATAACACCCCAAAAAAAAAAAAAAATTCAATGATAACACGAATTAAAGATATCAAAGAAAATATTGTTGTTTTTTTTAATGGCTAAGAACCAGTGGCGGTCTGTATCTTTTGTGGAAGGGTTGTTGAACAATTCATATCTATAATTTGTATATGTTTGTCTATTCTAAAACTTCTATAAAAATATTCCATTATCCACGTACTAATATTTGGACTTCACAACATTAAGACATAACCCACGAAAGACTGCAAGACTTTTGGCTTCCTTTACATCTAAGGGGAGTTCATTGATCATTTTGAAACCTTGATCATAAATATTGTTTTGTGTTGCCGATAATTTGTCTTAGGAAGTCTAAAATCGTTGAAGCTTCTCGTAGGATACCCATGGACTGTACTATTAATACTAACACATTTTAACATATAATCTGGTAACACTTTATTTTTTAACTTGTATATATGTGAATACTAGGGTATTATAGAACAAATGTTGCAACACACTTAGAATATTGTTTTTTTTACCTAGCTAACTAACTACTATTATAAACAAATCTATAGGCTAGCAAACAAGATGCAATAACTGACAAAATATTTTCTCTACACGTACTTGTTTGTCTGTTTTTAAATGTGTTTATTTTATTTATTTTTCGGAATAACTTTATTGAGTAAAACCTCAAATTGTAATATTTAATTATTGAAGACAATATTAGCGAGATCTAAACGAAAATCTGAAACAGAAAAATCAGAAAAGGATACGGTCACATCTTGGACTCGAACCCAGGACCCTTGTCTTTCCGGGACGACAAGGTCCCATGTCATGTCTGTCCCGGAAAGAAAAGGGTCCTGGGTTCGGGTCCTAGATGTGACCGTATCCTTTTCTGATTTTTCTGTTTCAGATTTTCGTTTAGATCTCGCTAATATTGTCTTCTATTAAAGTGTTTATTTTAATTACACGTTTATCATGACGAAGAAACCATTGGTTTTGAAATCCATTTTTATTTAATGTTGCGTAAATTATATAGTGGTTCGCAACGTTTGGTGATTTAGTAGGGGTGTCCGGGTTCATCGGGGGAAGTTATCCTCATAAAATATGGGGTATATTGCTCATTGTGGTTGCCGTAGTCTCACTGGCTCCAGGCGATTGGGAACTATATGACCGTTACTTACTTAACTAAAAAAATGCGGATTTATTTCAAGATATTTTTAAGAAGAACAATAGTTCGATAGATTACTTTTTATTTAAAACACACAATATATAATATTACCAGAAGGGGAACACGAGAAAGAACTATGTAAGACACATGACAACTCAACGGCTGCTCAAGTTGGAATGTTTCATCGGTTCGCCGCGCCAGCTGATGGGGGCTACGTGTCGTTTCGGTGTTGCAAGCTGGTAGACCTTGCCAGTAATTAAAAATTAAATACGCGACAGCAGTTCCTACGATTTGTATTTAACTCAAAGTTTATTAAGAAACCTTTCTATTCCAACTAGCAATACTGCGGCTTATCAAAAAGTTTTCTCATACCTGGGACCAAAAATATACAACAAAATCCCCTCTCAATTTAAACTATGTGAATTATCAGCCTTCGGTACTAAAATTAATAAATGGTTATTAGACTTAGGTAGGACAGATTCCGAAAAATTATTAAAAAACGTAGTCTGAGTTGATTTCCTCGATTTTGTATTTTGTATTTACCTAAAAAATATTTTTTTTATTTTTCTTTCTTACATTGATATATTATATTTTTATTTTATATTTTACATGTACCTATCTGGATTTTATTGTTCATTACTGCTAAATTGTATTTTCCTAAAAAAATATTTTCTTTCTATTTTTCTTTCTTACATTTATATGTTATATTTTAATTTTATTTTATATTTTACATGTACCTACCTGGAATTATGTACACGCAACCTGCCAATTTGACTGTCCTAAAACGGGAAACTTCCTAGTTGGACAGTCAAAGCTTCCTTTTATATTTGTATATCTTGTATGTAATAAATGTAATAATAATAAATAAATAAATAAATAAATAAATAAACCTATCCATTTAACCGTTAAGGGCCTGCTATTTTTTTTTCACCTGATTTGAACAATTTGTAATGAAGGAATTCTAAAAAATGCAATATTCAATATTAGGATATTTTCTCAGTGCGATATGTTTATTGGATTATAGTAACCTTAATTTTTTCTCAACTTTCTGTACACGCGATCTCTAAGAAGTAATATCGCAAACTTCGCAAGAAAAACATCATTAATAAAATGGCGTACGTAACAGTTATTATGAAAAAGGTTTGTGAGAGAAAATTCGCTGGTGGATTTGTGAAATAAGGGAAGATTATTTGCGACAGGATTTACAGAGCCATGAAGACTGCTATCTCTCTCTTATTCTTCAGTATAATTGAATATTGTTTTTCGACCTTGGGAATTCAGTAGAGGATGGCTAGAAATGTGACAGTCCCTGTGACAGGTTATATGTAGTACTTTGGCGCAGAGGTCAATGGTTCAAAACCAATCCAAGCAAAATCACATCTTATACAGGGTGTATCGGCACGTACCCGACAAACTTTAATCAGTTATTCCTTAGCACATTTGGAGTAAAAAATGTTATGGGCACTTTGCTGTCCGGTAACATTATTTTTAATAAAAAAAATACTATTCATATTTTCACAACATGTCACCAATGTTTTATCCTTTGTCAAAGTTTGAAAACCCGTCTGGCAATATTTTGTTCGAGTTTCGTTGAATAATGTACGTACGTACCTACGTCGGCGCGCTTTTACAATCACAACGAAATGGCACGGCACCATTCGTCTCATTTTTAACTATTATTATTTAGTGTGTACGAAAGAGCGAGGACACTTTTTGACATACTTGCTAATAACAGCTGTTGAACACGAGAAACAATGCAAATGACAGTGACGGAGTGTGGATTTTTTTTATTTATTTTTTGTTTTTAATGGAAAAAAATGTTACCGGACAGCAAAGCGCCCACTATATTTTTTACTCCAAATGTGCTAAGGAATAGCTGGTTAAAGTATGTCGGGTACTTGCCGATACACCCTGTATAATTGAAGACGTAGTATTATAGTGAAGGTTATTTCATTATATCAGTATGAAAGATTTGGTGTCTGGACGAAATCACACAGGCGTGAATTTCAAATACCACTGCCAGATCTTCACAAGGACAAAATGACACATCGACGAAATTATACCTACTTAGGGAGAATTACATTCTTTAAAATTAGACAAGTGTTTCGCTACGTTTGTTGATTTATCAGGGGTGCCCGGGTTCATCGGGTGTGGTGTGTTTAGGGTACGCCTGCCCACCGACTTCGTGACGGGTCAGATCGGGAGTGACTGGTTTGAGGAGACCATTTCACCTCTCCAACTGTTTTCTCGACCCATCGCCTTGCGCCACGGTGGGAGGGATATGTTCATATGTTCGTCACTCTTAGACACACTAATCTCTAGATTCATACCCAACCCTCATACCTTTTTCCTTCCCAGAACTTCATCTCCATCCTCTCTTAAAAAAATATCACACAGCATCCCAAAATTATTTTCATTAATTCTCAGGGAAATTATTTTCATCAATGTGTGTGATTTATGTAAAAAAAAGTCAAGTCAAAAAATATGTTTTTTTTAATGTTGAAACTTTAGTGCGTGCTAAATAAATTTCATATTAGAAAAAACAATTGAAATTATGTTTGAACAACAATTGAAATTATGTTTGAACAATTTGAAAGTATGTTGCCTGTTGTATGCTGATGATGCGGTGCTGATTGCTAATAGTACAGATGATCTACAGTCTCTCGTGTCTAGGATGAACGAAGTATGTATGAAGAATAAGTTAATGATGAATGTAAGTAAGTCTAAAGTAATGGTGTTTGAAAGAGAGAGTACGAAAACAGTGTGCAATATAACTGTGAATGAGGAATACTTGGAGCAGGTGGATGAGTTTGTGTATTTAGGAAGTCTGTTCTAGAGAGATGGGAAGGCTGACAGAGATATTGAAAGAAGTGTAAATGCAGGTAATTCCGTTAATGGAGGACTGAACGCCGATGGCGCTAACAAAAAAAAGGCAAAAGAAGCGAAGTTAGCAGTCCACAACGGAGTGCTGGTACCTACCTTGATGTATGGAAGTGAGGCATGGAACTGGCAAAGAAAGGATGAAAGTAGATTAAATGCTGTTGAAATGAGATCCCTGAGGCGTATGTGTGGTAAAACCATGTTTGATCGTGTGAGGAATGTGGAGATCCGCAAAGAGTGAAAGGCTAATGTAAGCGTAATGAGTAAGATTGAGAAAGGGACGCTTAGATGGTTTGGGCATGTAGAGCGAATGAGCGAAGATAGGAGTGTAAGGAGGATATATGATGCAAATGCGAATGGTAGCAGAAGTCGGGGACGCCCGAGGAAGACATGGCGCGATCAAGTGAATCAGATACTCGAGTCGGGCTATGTCAAGAGTCAGAATAATATAAGAGTATGTATGAGACGATGTATGAATGTGAATGAGGCAAGAAGTGTGTGCCAAGACCGAGTTGTTTGGTGGTCCGTCCTCTCTGCCTACCCCTGCGGGGAAACGGCGTGATGGTTAGTTATTTAGTTAGGTTTTTTGTGTGTAATTCTAGTAGTCGTGGCATGGATTTGATTTGTGTACAAATCTACAGTTTTATTCCGAGACTTATAAACTTTTGTACACTTGATCTTCAAAAAAATAGGAAGGTCATTGTCTACATTAGATATCAAAAAGCTCTGTGTAAAACCCGGGTGACGCCGGGGACTTCAAGAAAAAGCTAGTCATTTATCCAATAACCTTCCCTAAGTAACTGTGTAGTAAGTACTTAAGGTGACTTTAATTGAATAAGGAACATGAGTGAAAAATATTATTACTTAAAAAGCATATATTCGTATAAATAAACAAACGCAGATTTTGAATAAATGTATTGTTATATATATAATTACATGTAGAATTAATAAAAATACTCAAACGCCCTGTGATTGGTCGGCGGGGTCAGCATTTAAACTTCTACCTCACGTGTACCAAGTTGTGATGCGTATACTAATTATACTCAAATATTTATTTAAAAGATAAATATCAATTTTTAAATGAAAACAGAACGCGACTTAGACATGTTTTTCTATGCCCAAAACTAAATACGTCTTTTGCACAACATCATTATACTTACCAGGGAAGAACTTTTTTCAATCGTCTACCAGAAGAAATCAGAAGCATTAATGATAAAACCCGAATACTGCTCTCTGTCAAGAGACACTTTAAAAATATTCTGAAAAAAAAACTAATTAATCTCACAAATATCCTTAGTTTTCCATAACTTCCTTTCTTTTTAAAATTTATTATATTAATATATTATCCTTCACTACTATCAAAAAAAATACTACAGCAAACATACATTATTTATATACAATGAATTATTTAAGTACTAACTAACAACAACATTTATGTACACTCCCCTTCCATACACAAGCAAATGCTTTCAATGGAAGAGTAGTAAAAAAACCCAAGATGTAAAATGAATTATGTACCATGTAAACATATTATTAAAAAAAAATAATAATTACAAAAAAAAAAAAAAAATTCATTTGTGTTTTTTCTTTTCATACCGACCCGAGGGGGATTGACATTGTTGTTAACCGTCACAATCAAGGCACGTATGACGTCACTTGTACTCCGTCAAAAAAATACTAGTATTTATGTTTAAGGTGAATATTCATATTTAAAAAAAAATACTGGTGTTCCTTAGGTTAATTCAAATAGTTGGTACTCTAATGTAGTGTTTACACAAAAAAAAACCTTTTAGTTTTCACCTCCGGGGTAGTGAAGGCGTACTGAGTGGCAAACGTCAAGTCTTGTTATTTCTTGTAAGGAAGTAAGTAGGTGGTATTTAATTATTCAACGGTCGGGCCGCCCCTAAAGGTTGGACTAGGGCCGGTCATTATTGTATAGTTCTGCATTGTTTCTATAGGGTTAACTAAGGAACTACGCAGAAGGTGGTCAATCAATCCAATTCTGGCTACAGCTCAGAAATTAGGTACTAACATCTTATTAATGATTTTAGCGGATGTAATGACACTCCGAAAATAAGTGCCAAAATAGTTGGTTCTAGTTATATTCCAACATAATATAATTTTCGGGTGAATTGTGAAGCTGTTTCTAGACACAAAATAATATAAATACATTTAATAATTACGATTATAAGGGCTTCTGCCTCTTCTTAGATCAGCAAGTTCATTATCCCAGCTGTGTCTGTGGCTTCCAGGAAGCTTCAACTATCATGCACTCAGAGGGGAGCCGAAATCTCACCCATCAGGAGATCGTGGGAGTTGTCCCAAAGTCCGATTTGGAGGAGATTGGAGACGGTATTGTCTGAAGTATATCCAGGCTGATGAGATGGTGGAGTTCTCATCCATTCTCAAGGAAGTGGTCTTGAATTTGGAGCCTGACAACATGGGAGTGGAAGTGTTTGATAACGATAAGCTGATCAAGGAGGAAGACATCGTACAGTGTACCGGTGCAGTCGTGGATATGCCAGTTGGCGAGGAGCTGCTGGAACACGTGCCAGAAATGCCATCGACGGTAAGGGGGCATCCAGTTCAATCTCATCGTCTCGAATGTTTCTGTCAGTTACCAAACTCTGAAGAAAGACACTGTTTTCATTTACCACGGCAGTCTTAATAATTAGATTTTTAACGTTGGTGTGGTAAAGCCGGCCTTGAGCCAGGTTTAGGATCGTTTTAACCAAACAACCAATGTCTTTATCTAGTTTCGAAAAGCTCTACGTAAAACACGTACTTCGTACGGTACTTCGGCTATTCATATTATTATATAAATAAATCTCCAATAAAATCAAACATAATAAACACTAAACATTATTAAGGTGTTTTCAACCAGAAAGTTTTTATTGAACACCCTTCAACAAGGTTCTATCACAAACCAAGAACAATACTATAAAATCAACACCAAATAACCCATGACAATATCACATAGTATTATTTATAAGACAAACAAATAAACAAGCAAACAACTAACTATGCCAGAGTTGAGAACGTGCAAACTCCGCACAAGTATCTAGCAGTAGTAGCGAGGAGTCGGCGTTTGTGACGTCATGAAGGGTAATAAACTACAAGTTGGCTGACATCTGTGGTCTGCCTTCTCAATTATTCACTGCCTACCTATGCGGGAATGGTAGGCAGGTGGCAGGGGTAAGACGGATGCCATGTTATCTGTTATGTTAGTTAGTTTTGCGGGTAAAGTAATCGACTGTTTTAATTGAAAGACAACTACTTTGGGATAGTTTGGGTTGTACCTGAAAAACACACGGTTACAAATAACCTATAAATATTATTTTCCTTCCTCATATAATCATCATTTAAGTGGGAGAATTTTGTTTGTGGATTGATGACGGACTAATTTGCGATTTACATGAAACTTTTTTCGAACATTTTCCACGATACTTATAACGCCATTTTATCAAAGCTTGTGGCGTTATTTTTAGTAATTTTTATATCAGTTATTTGTACATCTATGTTTACAAATGACAAAGTTATTATAAATTGCATACTCTTGCTTAAAATGTGGCTCCTACAAGCCATCTTGAATTTATCAATTAAAATGTGGCTCCTACAAGCCATCTTGAATTTATCAATTAAAATGTGGCTCCTACAAGCCATCTCGAATCTACCAATTAAAATGTGGCTCTTACAAGCCATCGTGAATCTACCAAATAAAATGTGGCTCCTACAAGCCAACTTGAATCTACCAATTAAAATGTGGCTTCTACAAGCCATTGTGAATCTACCAATTAAAATGTGGCTTGGGTCTTACAAGAAATCTTGAATCTAAAAGTTAAAATGTGCCTCCTACAAGCCATCTTAAATCTAACAATTAAAATGTGGGTCTTACAAGCCATCGTGAATCTACCAATTAAAATGTTTCTCCTAAAAGCCAACTCGAATCTACCAATTAAAATGTGGCTCCTACAAGCCATCGTGAATCTACCAATTAAAATGTGGCTCTTACAAGTTAACTTGAATCTACCAATTAAAATGTGGCTCCCACAAGCCATCTTGAATCTACCAATTACTATACAATATTGTAGTTTCCGGCAGCCCACTAGAATATTTTATCCTTCTATATAATTCTATTTGACCGGTCGGTGGCCGAGTTGACATCGCGCTTGGGTCCCACCCAGGCGTAGTGTGTTCAATTCCTCGGCTGGCTAAGTCCTCCATCACAACACAAGCAACATTTTCCGCTTTCTGTGGTGGTAGTAGGAGATTTTCAAATATTGTCAGGTTATTCGTAACCCGGGAATGTTTGTCTTTCTTTAAAAAAAAAAAAAAAATAGTAAACTGTATTGTGCATTGGCTTTGTCCTTTTTCGGTAGTCTATTTTCATCGCACGTCCTTGTATTATGTCTGTGAACATTCTAGTTGTATATAATTTTGTTTAAAAAATATTCTTGTAATAGGTTGTTTATTATTTTATATGGATGAATATCATCGCTCAGTTCAGCATCATTTTCGTTTGGATTCAGGGTGAGAAAAGGACGTGCTCTATTTTGGTATCGATATTCGTACAGTTTGAGATGGTCGACATTATTTATCTGTCATCTGTCATTGTTTTACTTAACTAGATTGTATGGAAACGTTGCATGCTTATTTTTCGTTTCATAATTAACGTCCTTTTTCGCGCTTATAAGGAAAATTGACGATTTATGTATGCAAGTGTAACAGGATACATGCATACATAACTATATAAAAACAACTCAAATACTAATACTTTGATTAACATCAAAACCAAATATTAACCCCTGATATTGTAAATAAAAGAAAGCTTCAAATATAAAGTAAGTATGTACATTGTACATTTGTATATGCATACAACTATTCATGTTTGTTTCAAACCAGGCAAACTGAAAACGTGAGGTAAAATATAGAATAAATAATGGGGACTGAAATGGTAATCAAATCAAAGTATACTATATTTATTTACTAAGTGATCATGTCCAATTTAAACACATTAAATATTACACAAGGAGAAATTTTACTATACAGGATAATTAAAAAATTACTGCTATTACAAAAATAGGGCACATAAACAATAAAGATAGCATCAGGCCAAGACCAAGGTTGTGATGGAGTTCGCGACTTTTGCTACATCAATATAAAATATTACTTGTGTAATTACAAAAATCATTAAGGCGTATACCAAAAAATTCAAGGTCCTGTCTTGAGTTGACAAGTTTGACCATTTTGGACATTGGTGAATGGTAACCATAATTCGTGGAGCATTGATTAAAGAAAAGAAAATCATTATTTCAGAGTTTGCGGGAAAGCAAGTATGTTCGTACATGAATACAGTCATTAATATGTGTGTTAAAAACAAACAAAACTTAAAAGGAGTAAGCGATGTACTAGTGGGAAGGTATAGAGACAAGATTTAAAAAAAAGACAAGAAATAATAAAATTTAATAACGAGCAAATAGGTCTGAAATTAGTTGCCTTTTGAAATCCACGAAATTATTAACACCAAATTTATCAACAAGTTCACAGCGTTTGTTTGCAAAGTGATGAATTCTTGAAATTTGTGAATGAGTAGTTAGTATTGAGGTTATTGTTACGTTTAAAAGTGTCTTTGCTTCGAGTTTGTCTGGCAGGTACATTCATGTAAATTAATGCCAAATTAATTTACATGAATGTAATTAATGCCAGGACTGTCAACTAGGGATTTAATAATATTGAATAAAAATATTATATCTGTTAAAACTATCTATTATATCTGATAGTTTGACAAGTCTGGTTTCGGTACATATGTTATTATAGTTTATAAATTCTATGGAAATATTCATTTTAAAATGGATGTTTCTTAAAAAAAAAATTTTATATTAACTCCACACAGGAGGCCCTGAAGAAAATAATTTCCCTCAGGGCCTATGTCATCTTTGGGGATGCTGTGTGGAGGGTCTTTTTGTGGAGAGGAAGGAGTGAACATGGGTCTTGAAGAGTCCCATGTTGTAGGAGGGAGGAAACACAGAGGCCGGCAGTTCGTTCCACAGCCGAGCTGTTGAACTTAAGAACGAATCGTAGAAGCGACCCGTTCTCGTGTGACAAATGTCAACCGTGTACAAATGTTGGGCGCGCGTTTGGCGTGTATCCCGACTACGCACCGGTGCCAAAGGGATCAATGACGCTAGTTCCTAAGAGCATCTTCCATTGTAATACCGATAGAACAAAGACAGCATACTTACCTAACGCCTGTGCTCTAAAGATTGCAGTCCGTTTGTTAAGATTGGGGAATCTATCAAACGGACCGCCCCTTTCTGCACAGAGTCAAGGGTTTTTTTCAGGTATTTAGGGGCTCCGGACCAGAGATGGCTGCCAAATTCGACAGTAGGGCGCACTTGCGATTTGTACAGGGTCAGCAGTTGTGTACTATTAAAGTATCTGCGGGCCGAAATGTAATTCGGATGTACCGAAATGGTATTATACTTAGCTTATTTATTAATAATATTGAGGTATGTTACTATATCCTTCTTGTAACTATATTCCGTGCAGTTAAAAACATCTACAATATCTGTAAAAGTGAGTATCTAAATTACTCAGTCCTGATATTGTCTTTGTGATTAAAAATAATTTTTGATCGAGTAGTTCTAGTTGAAGGTGATCAGGCTCAATAAATCAAAGCTGTCTATAATTCCATTATCAATTTAAAAAATAAAAGTCAAGTCGTGAACGTGTCCATCAGAGATTTTTAATAATTTTAATTCTTTCACCAAGTGCTTGTAATTTATAGTATCTATTGGTAGACCAAGTTTAGAGTTAATATATCTTACAAATTTATGCTGAATTTTTTCAATGGAATCAGAGTGGATTTTAAAGTGACGAGACCAGATAGAATAATTGTATTCGACTTGACTTCGAACTAAAGAAGAATACAAGATTTTCAATGTTGATAAGTTTTTGATGTCTTCGTTATCGTATCGTTTTCGTAATGGTATCGTTTTCGTTAGCATATATTAAATATTTTCTCGGGTAAGAAATAAGCCCCCATAGCTCAGTGGTCAGAGCTTTCGACCGGAAATCGAATGGACACGGGTTCGAGTCCCGTTGGCGTCATGTATTTTTTATCAGGAGATTTTTTCAATGTGGATGAGTGTTTCAGGCGAACAATTATTGCTTATAAAAATAATTGTTATCCTTTGTGCTATGCATAAATAAAATCTTGTCTTTAAAAACATTAATTTATCAAAAAAAAATAATAAATAATATTTGACAAGTCCAAGTATTTCACTTAAAAAATGTATACAATTTGTATCAACGCCATCTAGTGAGAGATTTAGCACTTACAATGCCTTTCTCATATAAAAATAAAGTTGGTTGTTCTCAGGTGAAAAAATGTAAAAAGCAGTAATTGTTGAATGAAACACTAGCATATATTGAATATTTTCTCGGGTAAGAAATAAGCCCCCATAGCTCAGTGGTCAGAGCTTTCGACCGGAAATCGAATGGACACGGGTTCGAGTCCCGTTGGCGTCATGTATTTTTTATCAGGAGATTTTTTCAATGTGGATGAGTGTTTCAGGCGAACAATTATTGCTTATAAAAATAATTGTTATCCTTTGTGCTATGCATAAATAAAATCTTGTCTTTAAAAACATTAATTTATCAAAAAAAAAAAAAAAAAAAATGAATGTATTTATTTTTTTTTTTCCTTTCACTAACAAGCTTTTTATTTCCAGAAAAAAAAATTAAAATAACAATTTTCACTTAGTTAACTCGAATTTTAATTCTATTGCATTGTGCTACAGTACGATGTTACTCACTCTCAATGTGTGTTATCGTATATGTATTACTTTTGAATGTGTGTTATCTGTGTGCTATATTGTCTTGTACTTTTGAATGTACGTTATCGTATTGTCATTCAAAGTGTTTGTGTACTTGGGACGCTTTAGTAAGTTCTATGATTGTATGTAAGAGTCTGTTATTTATTTTATATAACGGGAGATATTGAATTTAAGATATAAATATTGTATTATAATTGTATATTGAGATAGAACCTGCAGACAAGCAGCCATGTGGCAGCTTCGTGGGACTATCTACACATTGTCTAAAAAAAATTGCTTTCGTTATCATACATAATTTTCGTTATAACGTTTTAATTTCAAATGGCGGTCTTTTCCTTTCTTCGTTCTTCTGTAACGTGCTGCAAGAATAATAAATATTATTAAAATTAATAAATAACACAAATTGATCAAATACTTGCGCAAGTCGGGATTTGAATCAGCGACCTTCACATTCGTAGTCAAGGATCGTAACCATCCAACCAAATCTGAATAGCCAGATACTTCCCAACCTTTCTCTGGTCTATAGTTTTCCCTTTCCATTCCTTTCAGTCTCACACCCGAATTACAAATGCCGTAGTCCAACTGTTTTTGAATAGTTTGGGGCAGTTGGGACTCTCGTCAAAATACAAGTTTGTGTGACGTTCCATCATATCTGTCCAACCTTTGTGATATAAATTTAATTAACAATTTAAAGTACTAAAGATTCTGTATTCATTTCACCCTTTCATCCGAATTTCTGCAGAGTCTTTCAGACGCAAATCTAATTTTCAGAAACGGAACAAAACAACCCCCCATCGCTCTTGCCCTTTGATCCCCGGCCGTCCCACCCCCTTTTCCTCCCCTAACTCTCGCGAAACAGCTCAACTGAAGTTGATAGTTGAAGAGTCAAGACAAACTAGCTAACACACAAACAAAGTTGGACAAACATGCAGCGCCGACTGGAGTTACTGAAGTCACCGAAATGCTTTTATATTATGGTGTTTTGGACGAAAGAGACATTGTGAAATGTCTTTTATTGAAGTGAAACTTCTTTACGCGCGTCATGCAATTTCGAGGACCGGAGTAAAACCGACTCATGACCGTCACGAAAAACCGTGATTATTTCGCTATAGGAGCCTAGCTAATATTATATACCTAGTTTAGGTCACTCTCCAAACTCAGCTTCGCGGTCTAGAGGCAGAGCGCCCGACTTTCATCGTGAAGAACCGAGGTTCGATCCGCGCTTTAACTAATTTTGTTTTTCTTTTTGTGATTTCTTTAATACGAGGAAAAGTGATAAAATGCTCTCGTGCTGCGACTTTTAGATATTTTTACTTTATGATATTTTGGTCGAAATGTAGCTTACAAATCGAGCCGGTAGAGTCGCTCGGTATTTTGATTAATTAATTTTATTTTGAATCATTAAAATTACAAATCAAGGCCGATAACGCGACTAATTACCCTCGCAGACGTGCGTGACAAGTTTTTTTAGTAAAAACCACAGCCGGACAAGTCAATTGAGGAGTACACGTTGTATACGCGGTTCTCGTCGCGCGAGATCCCTCTCCTCGCGGTCTAGAGGCAGAGCGTTCGACACTCGTTATGCAGGACCCGGGTTCGAATCCCATATTTTTATAACTTTTATTTTTTTTTATCACATGCTACTTATAAATATGTCAATAGACAGAAAAAAAGAGAGAATGAAATGAAAAGAGAGAGAGAAGAATACTAAAAGTTTCACTTCCGTCGTGCGTAGGCTTGCCACACACTGTATTTTTATTTACAAGTGGATCCCTCAATGCTAATGTATTTCTCGGATGCCTCCACCTTCTACCACCATTTACTACTGAATACCACAATGTTACTGTTAAAAACATTACATCGACTCCGTATCTCGTTCCGGTGCAGTGATAGTCTTTCTCGGGCGTCCACGACCTTTCAAACCACTCTTTGAATACTTCTGGCACTAATAAAAACAAGTTTTAAAATTTTCAGCGATATCCGTTGACTACTTTTCGAGTTTTGAGAGCACAAACATAAGCCGACTGAATTTTTATATATTAAGATTTGCTTAGTTATGACGTTTGTCATTTTTTTGGCATTATCATCTTTGTTTTGATCCCACCAACCATAGAGCAGGAATTCAAACTCCGCACTTGATTTTGTACATGAAACAGGCCTGCGACTAAAGACCGGAGAGAAAAACCGCTTTTTTAATCTGATTATTCGTAGCACATTGTGCACATTAGTTCATTCACTGAAAACGGTAACTTGTGATTAATCCAACGTTCTTCCCAAGTGCGGGTACCGCTGAATATCGAACCAAAGAATCGCCAACCTGGTAAGTACAGAAATCTGGCGATTACTTTGTATGTTGGTTGGGGTAGCGCAATCTCCATTTGGAATTAAAAGTCTCCTGGAACAGAGAAGGGATAACGCATTTTTCTGCGGTGACGCAATTCCAGCGTCATCATACAAGATTTTGTACTGTAGAAACAAAAAGTACATCGGTTACAGTCATGAAACCATTAACAGATTTTAAGTATTTCTAGTTGGGTAACGGTGCCATGTTTACTTGTAATGTCTTCTATATGATAGATATTTTCAGTAATTACCAGGTAAAGTGTGTAGTGTAGTGTGTGTGTGTGCATATGTGTGTGTATATGTATGTACATTTAACAGTTTATATTATTGACAAGATGCTGCTTTTAAATTTTGTGCATTGAATCCGGAAAAAATGTCAATGCTAGAGATGCTAGACCAATATTATTGAATGCATGAAGAGCACGGTTATTTGGGGAATTATATGCTGTATTTGTTTTGTAATTAAGCGTGTGGAATAGCCATGTATGTCTTGTAGGTCTCAAAGGTATTTTAAAATTAATTAGGGACAGAAGTTTGGTACAGTCGATGTTATTATTAAAAATTTTGTGTTAAGTTAGCTACTACTCGCCTTTGCTGCAAAGTTTTTAAATATAAATTCATAGTAGTTGTTGAATTTGGAGGTAAGATATTTTATAAATTTGTTTTGAATACGTTCTATGCTATCGTTGTACAGTTTATATTCTGGATTCCAAATTGGCGAAGTACGAGTATATTCCAGCGTGCTTCTGATTGATGCGAAATATGACTTAACAATTTTACGCGGATTACTGAACACTTTACTTACACGTAGGACAAAATCAAGTATTTTATACGACCCATTAACATGTTGGGATGTGAAAAAAAAAATGTTAGTGTTAGCAACATGCTTTTTTCCAACAGGAGTGGGCAATTTTGGCAACCAATTCTGGCCTTGAGTTCTTGATAAAATACTTGTTTTCCTTGAGAAACCACTTTCGTTTGCTTACATATATATTGATACATATATTCTCTTCTGTATCTTGATGGACTGCAGTACTTGTACTTGATTCTGTGCAATCCTTTGTTAACACACTGATTTCAACTCTAATGCGCAGACGCAATGTAGACATGTTGATATTGTTCTATAGGTATTTCAATAGAGCCTGCTCGAAAGAGATAGTATTGGTGATCCCCTGTGCACCGGTGCACATGTGCGAAACTCGATGGACAGGAGCGAAACACCCGTTTACAGTTGATATTGGTTTCACGAGAGCGGGTTGTTTCTTGTGTATGTCATGAAAAATGTTATTTTTGAAGATAATATCTATACATTTGTAATGCCGAAACGTTAATTATATGAAATTCCCACGATAGAAAAAAATCACAAAGTAAGCTCCGAAAATTATTTAAAACACGTTTGGTTCTGATATTATTTATTTATTACACGCCCTAGTGGGCTTTTCTTAAAAAAAATACAAGCATTTTGTATCAGAGTAAACACTTAAAAATTAATACAATAAAGAAGAATGTAAACATAATGGCAAAAATGAATCCTCACGCATATAATTGAATTTAAAAGATTCAACAAAACAAAATAGTAGAAGCGGAGAAGTTATATGGGTACATAGGTCTATTTGTGTCTAGAAGAATAAAAGTGATAGAATATACAACATTTATATTGATTAGTTTTCAAATGAAATATATCACCCAGATCAGAATATTTGTTTCCGAGATTGTGAAGTCTCGGAATCGGAGTTATTAGCTTCTAGTTCTGATGTTATAAGCATGAAAAATTCACAGTGTATCTTTAAATGCAACTTAAGCATTTGTCGAGAGATTTTTTCACTATTTCTAATAAGTCGTGTTTTATCAAATACTTTCACCATTTTTGCTTAATTATTATCGTTTTTTAATATAAGCGCGCTCCCTCTAACATTCGTATTTACATATCTCCCTTTCAAACCGTCTTTGAACGCTTACTGCGATGCCTTAAGATCATTTTTTAAACTGTGAGTATCTACTGGATAACTAATTAAAATATATTTTTTTTATTTTGTTACCGCGTGAAGATATCGTCCCGGAGTAAGAATAAATCCAAAAAGTTTAATATTTTTGACTTATACTCACTGTACCTTTTTTTACATTAACCTGACACAGGAGGCTCTCGGGAAAATAATAGGAGTACTATCTATCAAGTTTAGCGGATGCATAAAAATTAATTGTCGCAATAACACAATTGCAATTAACATTTTGGGACCGTTCCTTCGGTTATATTGCGTGGGGCTTATTCCAACAGCACCTTCCCAACACCAACTATCATAGTGGAGTCGGAGTTTTGCGACATCACCCAGGATTCTGTCTACGTAAATTATATATTTTGCAAACTATGATATATATCTTTAAAAACAAAAATAAATTTGAAATAAATAAAAACAGAATCAACATTAGAAATAAAATTTATTTTGTACTCCCCAAGCGAACACAAAACAATTGCAAACACACTGCACTTTCATTGGACCTCGTACTTTCAATCTTTTACCGAAAAATATTCAAGTGATTACTAAACTTCCTCAATATTTAAAAGAGTTAAAATTATGGCTTTTTGATACAGCAGTTGAAACTTTTTTTATTTAATTTGTATCACTTCATGCTTCTCACAAACTATACACTTAATATTACACTAAACACTTATAACATCACTTTACACTCTTGTAAACACTTTTTATACAAACCGCCTAGACAAATAGTAATATGTATATTTTTTGTTTTATATGCTCACCTTTCTAGGTACAATAATATAATGTATTTAACTATATTACCCACGCAAAGGCTGCGCTTTGGTGGTTTCCCATTTTCCTTATTAATTTGTATAATATTGTATGTACTTAATGTAAAAATTGGGAAAATTTAAGCTATTACAAAAAAAATCCCAGTTCAGACCGTTATATATTTATTTTTCTTTGTCTTGTTTTGATTTATTAGTTTTATCATCTTCTTCAATGATATGTTAAATTGATGGGTATAACCATAGATAGAGAAGGAAGATGTTCATTTTAACTTTTTACTCCTTCGCCATTCGCGTATTGAATTCCACGTCTTTTTAAAACCCCAACAAACAAACCACACAAATTTCAAATCTAGCTCATAGAAGAATGTGCCGCTGAACAAGCATCATACTGTATACATTCTTGCCATAATTCCTAGTTGTAACTATAAAAGATTTAGTTACGATACAACGTACTCGTGTTACAACGTGAACGTGTTTATTCTACGTTCACGTGTCGTCAGGCAGACAGGTTGTCACGCCAGTAAGGCACCGTGTTATTCTGAATTCAAATAAACAATATCGTTTTATAAAGGATGTTTGGGTTTAAAATGCAGTTACTTCAATTTGGAAGACGTTTATGGGTGACTCTGCCCCAGAAACCGTTCATTCCACCATTGGCTCCAACGTTGAAACGAAAACGGAAAGTTAAAAAAAATTACAGACAGACGCAATGCGAAACGGTTGTGTAAAACATGTCATACAGTATGAATGCTGCCACTCCAGGAACCATTTATTAGATAGTTAAAATATGAACCCTTGACTCTGTGCAGAAACGGGCGGTCCGTTTGATAGATTCCCCAATCTTAACAAACGGAATGCAATCTTTAGAGCACAGGCGTCAGGTAAGTATGCTGTCCTTGTTCTATCGGTATTACAATGGAAGATGCTCTGAGGAACTAGCGTCATTAATCCCTTCGGCACCGGTGCGTAGTCGGGATACACGCCAAGCGCGCGCCCAACATTTGTACACGGTTGACATTTGTCACATGAGAACGGGTCGCTTCTACGATTCGTTCTTAAGTTCAACAGCTCGGCTGTGGAACGAACTGCCGGCCTCTGTGTTTCTTCCCTCCTACAACATGGGACTCTTCAAGACCCATGTTCACTCCTTCCTCTCCACAAAAAGACCCTCCACACAGCATCCCCAAAGATGACATAGGCCCTGAGGGAAATTATTTTCTTCAGGGCCTCCTGTGTGGAGTTAATATAAAAAAAATATACATATATATATAAAAGGTCAAAGCAAAAGTTTGGTACATTAGAAAAGGAATGGTTTCATAGGGTGAGGTTTGTCCAGAATTTGGCTGCAAATGATCCTGCCCACCAGCTGCTTGGCGGGCAGAATCGTAAAAAGCCGGTTGAAGCAGACGATGTGTCAAAGTCTCTATCTCATTTGACCTCTCCCAATCTAATCCACCACGCAGCTAGAGGGCAGACGCGTCCGCTGACAAGGCCTGCACAAACCCCTGCCAAGTAAGCGAATAACTGGAATGCCCTATAGCAGAGGTGTTGGTTATCTAATATTTACCTTTAAGACTGCTGTGTCAAGCATTCTGGTATCCACTATGTTGCCTTGGAACATATGAAAAGATATTATTAAGAAATCGCTTGAAAAAACTAATTCGTTTTCGTTTTTCCCACATCGAAGGCCTGATGTAGTGTTTTCCTTTCCAAAATATTATTATTTTTGGTTGGAATTGCCTTTTGAAAAATACGCTCGTATCTCTGCTCCACGTTACCAGGTGTGAAAAATAAAAATATATCAATTCTTTCCTTGGTTTGCCCTTGCTACGCGTTTGCCCTATCCTCCCCTATCTCCCGATTTGCTCTTATAGCCCGATTCGCCCGTTACTCCCGCCTCTCCTCTCTGCTTTACCCCTGAGAGGACACATCCGATAAATCTAACATTTATTCTTCTTTCTATATCTGCAGCGCCTAAAGAAAGCGATTGTTTTTCGGCAATACGAAATTGGTTGAAGTGTTGATGGTTGAAAGGTAGAGAAAACCTAATTACTTTGAAAATAAAAGTTTCGAAAAGTTTGCGTGTTGTTACACGATGTCGATAATTTTGGCGAGGAATCTTTTGACGATTCGCAAATCTGGCAAGAAAAAGATTTGTATTAAACATGGAGAAAAACAAATCATAAAACAAAATAAAATACGGCCAAATAAACATGAAGATGGACAAGTCATAAAAATTATGAAATAGCACCAACACAACCTACATTCAACAAACATGATGATGGAAAAATCAACGAACAAAGTAAGCAAACACGATGATTAAGAAAACAATAAACACGAGTTTGAGGAAATCAAAAAACATAGTGATTAACGTGAAGATGAGGAAATCAACAAACACTGAGAGGAGGAAATCAACAAATATGATGGTTAGGAAATTAACGATCATATTAAACAAACATTTATATTAAGAAAACAATAAACATGTAGATGATGAAATCAACAAAAAAAGTAAACAAATACCTCTAAAGTTGGGGAAATTAACATCGTAGTAAACAACATGAAGAAGAAGAAAAAAACAAACATTAAGATGAGGAAATCAATAAACATGGTAAACAAATATGAAGATGAGGAAATTAACGGTCAAAGTAAACAAACATGAAGACGAAGTAAACAACAAATATGAAGATGAGGAAATTAACGGTCAAAGTAAGCAAACATGAAGATTAAGTAAACAACAAATATGAAGATGAGGAAATCATGACCTAACAACAACACAACAATCTACAATCCGCATATGAGGACTGTGAATAAACTAATAATATATGATGATTTGTATAGCACCGTTTTTGTGCAAAATCATCTCAATGGTGCTGAAGACTACTGTTTTATGTATTTTAGAAGTAATTAATCTGACCCACTTTAACAAATCGCTTGCTATAGTTCCATGTCTTCACACTTGTTAGATGTGACATAAAAAGTTTTAAAATAAGAAGTGATTTATTAATATTAACTACTTCCCAACATCCATCTTCCTCGGCTCCTTGCCTTTCCCATTCCGATCAGTATCACAACACACCCCAATTGGGAATGCGGTAGTCCCCTAGCTTCTATCAGTTGGGAGCTGTTGGGACTCAAGTGCGGATTTCACATAAAAATAACAAATCTTTAATCGGAATATAATCATCAATTGACAAACGAAAATCCCAGATGATCAACACAGCACATTCTTCATAGCTCTTCCATCCATTAGGGAAGATAAAAACGTATAAATATTCGATATGTAATATGATTTGTATGCAGATGTGATTTGATATGGGATAGGACTTTGAATCTATTTTTCAACAAATGGAAAATTTTTTAAAAATGCGTGAAACAGACTTTGCCGTGGTTTTACAAATAAATCAATGAAAAATGGATTATTTGATTACAACGAAATACTTAAGTTAAGGTTCATATTTGTATTGATATAACACCACAAAAAATTTAAAACCACGTGAAATTCGTACCTTATTATATGAAAAAAAGAATTAATTTTTTTTTGACAATTTCTTGAAGTCGGATTTCCAATACTCAAAGCAAATTGATGTGTTTTTGTACTTGGGAATAATTTTTTTCTAGAGTTGGAGAGGTTGATGATATATTGGAATAAAATCGAACGTCTAAAGAACCGAAGCTAGCAGTCCACAATGGAGTACTAATGCCAACCCTGATGTAGGAAGTGAGAATTGGAATTAATAGCATAAAAAAAACATCGCATAACATAATTTTGACGACTTGTCCAAAAAAATGGACAAGATAACCCTGGGAGACGTAATCAACAAAACCGATACTGGTATATTTGCCAAAAACATTGAAAAAAAAAATCCCGAGTGCTGAACACAATGAAGAAACTCAAGAAAATGAACGACATAATAAATCAAAACCAGGAAATCAATAATATAGAACAAACTAAAGTATTTTTTTTAAATAAGAAGAGCGATAAACTATGCAATGTAATTATCGAAACTAGTGGACAAGTAAGAAAAGAACTCATTCTAAAACAACGCATAAATATAGGTTTCGTCAGAGCCCACATTAAAGACTGTAACCCCCTTATGCACTGTTATCACTGTCTTAGTTTTTACGAGTATGCTATTAATTCCAAATGCTGTAGAAATGCCCTGAGGTGTATGAGAAGTTAAACCATGCATAATCGTACTAGAATGCTAGAGCTAACCCATAGATGGCACTTGATATAGTCTAGTGTAGAGACCGAGTGTATAATAAATTAGGTGGTTACTTCTAGATCGGGGTCCATATTATTCCAACCGCCTGCTAAATAAGATGCCAGAGCTCATTGTCAATATATCGCATTAAAAGTCCGAGTGTTTTGCTAAACCGGAGTTTTATTTAATAAGAGAGTTTGTGAGGAAACCCGGAAATACAACAGAGTGTAAGTCAGGGATGTTCGAAGAAGACATGGCACGATCAAGTAAACCAAATAACTGTCAGAATAAAAGATGAGAACATATTTATGAGACGATTCATGAAAGTTAATGAAGTAGGTGTGTGCCAAGACACTATAGTCGTGTGGCGGTCTACCCTCTTTGTCTATCCCTTGCAATAAAGTTCAAATGGTTAGTTAGTTTGTTCATAGAATGGAATGTTATTAGTAGACATCTTCCAATGTAATATGAATAAATAAAAGGAGAGTTACAAAAATGATTGTTTTCTGGTATAATGCCTTGACAAAAAACCCTCACAAGGGAGTTTGACTTCAGTTTTGACAGTATCTAATTCTGGAGGGTTTTATTTATACTCAATGGTTTCGCCGTTTATATCATACCCCCTCTTTTACACATACAAGACAGCTGTCCTTGGGAGATAGTGTTGTTGTATTTTCCGAAATTTCTAAAATATCCTGATCTCCCGCCTCCCCTCTCGCTTCACCACTCACCGATCGTGCGGTCAGTTCACTTGCCGCTTTCTTCAAGATACATCTTTCCGTTGAACCACCGCGAAACCAAATAAACACCTAATTAAGGCGATGCACTACGTCGTGTTATATTTTAAATCAAGCCGCTATCAATAACAACCCTTACGTAGATGGCGATAAGGGTTAAATTCCCGCTTAACACCATCCGCCTATTTTGATTTATGCAAGAAAAAAACATGGACAAAAGTGCCATTTATTTTATTTTGTGGATGTTTAGGCATAAATATTTATTTTTTAAAAATCATAACCGAAAATGGGTTCGTAAGTAGGAGATTTTGAACTTTAAAGTAGTTTTCATAGGCCTATGCATTATTTTTTTCTGGGCTTATAAAAAGACTTATATAAAAAAATACTCGATTATTTCAAAGTTCAAAATGTATTCTACTCGCAGTATTTAATTAAAGCATCTGAAACATTTTTAGGCGACCAAATTTTCAAACCAAAAACACCTGATTTTGCATTACTACGTATGGCATCGCCTTAAGTTCGCAGTCCGCTTTTTTGTGAGTTCCGCGAGTGTCATTCACGTAATCAACCATTACAGATCGAAATACACGTTGAGTCCTATTCCTTGCAACTTATTTTTTACTTTCTGCAGGGGTCATGCGTTCACCAACTTACACAATCAACATACCTTCGATTCCATACGTAAATACACAATTTCATCACCCAACATACATCGGAGGAAATTTTTTTTGGGACCTTTTGTGTTTTCCTATAGCTTTGTATCTGTGAGTACATAAAGAGCTCCGGTGACGACCAATATCATTTGTCAATGGTTACGTCCACTTACGTGGTTTAATTGGCAATTGCTAATCAATCGTCAACAGAGATGATGCGATAGATATTTCGGCATGTTGAAGGGAGAATTTTTTTTTACTGAGCGCATAGACAAGCGTAATTGACGCAGTGAAATGATCGTTTCGCTTTACGATTGACAATTCCTCGTTCAGTTTCTTTATCTATGGAGCCCTTTGAAATTGGTTTCATCGCGGAACTGGATTTGTTCTACTTATAATTGCATTTATCGTCATTGTCCGGAGTAATGAAGAGCAAAATCAACATTTTTTATTGTGTCTTTATATTGTATCTTTTTTTACATTATAATTTTTAACCTCACTAGTACAAGCCTACATTTTTCAATGTATTCGTAAACTGTAGGTATATACTGTTTCTGCAAACATCCATAAAGCAATCGGGAATAATATATTGGTGCGTTGATTGAGGTTCAGTCAAACGCATTTTTATTTATTAAATGAAAAAATACATTTTGTAAAACACCACTTTTATATTGAATTAATATTAACAGCCAACCAGGTTTCGCTTAGCTCAAGCTTCGTCAGGGCTTATTATATCAACTAAAGTTATTTTCATACAGACACACATATATAGAAGAAAATAAAACAATGAGTGAAAGAGATAGAAATAAAAGAGCAGACACCTTATTAGTGCTAGAACGAGAAAGGATGTAGACTGATTACAGGATGGGTAGGAAGGGAGGGGGAAGGGAGGAAACAGTTTTATCAGAGGTTAACGGAATAAATTAAATATTGGACTATCAGTTAAATTGATTTGAATGTTGATTATATTTGATTTATTATTGACGGCTTTTTTTAATTTCGAGGGCTTCTAAATTGTTTAACCTAATTCCAATTCCATTTTTATGTAATATTGTAGTCCCAGAGGTTTTATCAAATGAATGGTTAGTTTCTAGTAGGTGATTCGTGAATTCTGAAAAAGAATTATTATTTAAACACCTCAGGTGTTCTTTTATTCTTATGTTTACGTTCCGGGCCGTTTTTCCGATATAAAAAGCAGGACAATCATTACAATTAAGTTTATATATGCCCGAGTGGCTAAGTTTATCATTAAATCCCTGACGAAGCTTGAGCTAAGCGAAACCTGGTTGGCTGTTAATATTAATTCAAAATAAAAGTTGTGTTTTAAAAAGTGTATTTTTTCATTTAATATATAATGTCACATCACAAAGTGTGTGCTTCCTTCGATAAAAAAAGCATTTTTATTTATTTATGTTCTCCGTAAAACGGTTACGCACCAATATATTACGGAGAATATTTCAAATTTGAGGTGCATGTAAGTATAAAAGGACATGGGGGCAGTTTTACCATTTTGTAACATATCTCAAAAGATAGTTGCTACACTGCTGTGAGTGACTTTAAAAATGTCGATGGTCAATGCAGAATCGTTAAGGCCCCGTAGTAAGCGTTAAAACGTGGTTTGAAAGGGAGATGTGTAAATACGAATATTAGAGAGAGTGCGCTTATATTAAAAAAAATGATTATAATTAAGCGAAAATGAAAAATAGCAAAAATCTCTCGACTAAAAAGCTTTAGTTGCATTTAAAGATAAACTGTATTTTTTCATTCCTATAATATATTAAATAACAGAACAAAAGGTGTTTTTAATAATTTTCGGAGCTTACTTTGCGATTTTTTTTTCTATTGAGGGAATTTCATATAATTAACGTTTATTTTATTCGGCATAACAATATATAGATATTATCTTCAAAAATAACATACATTTTTTCGGAACTTAAAAATTTAAAGAGTTAAAGAGAAAATTGTTACAAGTTAGTAGAAATTGGTCAGTTAAGTCACTCTGTTGATTGACGGTTTTGATAGGCAGAAGTCCTCGTTTTTGGAGTATAAAAAAGTGCACGGGATATCCCTCGAGTATATTTGTTAGGCACAAATAAGTTAACCTCTTTAAATATTGAGTATTGTTCCAGACGTTAGTTTAAAAAAGTATTTGCCTAAAAATATTTTTCGGCGTGCTTCTAAGATGCTGAAATCGAGCATTCGATGTTCGCAAAAAGCAAGCGCGTAAACGTATTGACATTGTGATGGTATTAAAACTTAGATTCTCATAAAAGAAAAAGTCAAGAAAAACTTACGCCATTTTTCCATATTTTATTCGTTTTACTGACATTGAATCAAAAATTTGGAAATTAAATCATATTGACAAATAATACAATGCCGAAATAAAATATCATCACCACAATAATGACAAATGTGCACAGCGCAGATTGCACAAACCGTCAGTCCGACTTATATTGAGGGCCATCATCACAGTCCTTGTTCTGTAGTCTTTGGTTGAGATTGAGAATTGTTGATGTGTATGGCGCGTAACTTGAATGGATCTGCACAAAAACAGATTTATTTCCATAGAGCTGTTTTTCCGCTTAAGGGTTCAATTGTGGTAGGTATACCTTAATCATCAATAGTCCTGATGGTCAGTTAACCGTAGTGATGGTGGCTGTACCGCTGTTGCTATAGCAGCGGCGTCGATGTCCTTTAGGAGCTATAAAGAGAAGTGAGGGGTCGGCATTGGCGATTACGTGCCTTGCCTACCCCTGCAAATCCAATTCTATAGGGCCCAGCCGGGGGCTAAAGGGGGTGGAGTTTGAAAAGGAGGTTGGTTTACAGAGGTCTTAAAGTTTGGATTTTCACATTTTATAATTGAAAAAATTGATGATTCTAAGTCTAACTTGTTAACAATCAGAGAGGATAGATCGTCACACGACAAACTGGTGAAGTGCTGCTTGAAATGATTTGAGACGTATTTATCGACCAGATCTGATGATCCATATGCTTCCTAACCTTTTTCTTAAGCTTCTCCTGTATCATTGACGCACTCATTATAAATCGAAGCGTTCTTAAATGAATTCAGCCGTATTTAGTAAGCTTTTAGGTTCATACAAACTTTCCTCTTCCCCTTCTCCTAAAGATTTTCCCTACCACTCCATTTATCCTCAAAATATATTTCAATTGGGATTACCATAGTTCCACTAACTTTGGGAATTTGGTACTGTTGTGCAAAATTCAATTTTTTTCAAAGATTTCTTATATTCGTTCTGCGATACTAAAACACTTTTTTTGGTTAAAAAAAAATAAATTACAATCCAGTTTTTTCTTGAGTACCCCTGGCTTTCGGTCACACGTCTCAGGGCAGGTAAAATGGGTTTAACAAGATAGCGACAAGCATTTACCCTATTTCAATTGGTCCACGATCCTGCCAGCATTCGTGTCGGAGATGTTCCACTGGTCCACTGAGCAGACAATTTCTAGAAATGCGATATACCTACATCTACAACGATTTGAAAAAAAATATGGCCTATTACTTACATGTAAGATTATACTGTAATATTGGGATGACGGAATAATAATAGTCAATCGACTATAATGAGCTATTTCTCTGGGATGACAGATAATTAATAAACACTAGCGATCCGATTTACTGGATAACTTGTTGAACAGCAAGGTTGGGGTTGTCAAATCAGATGGTGATAGCCAACACTTCTGCCCCAAGTGGATCGATACGTTTGGTTATTTGGCAGGGGTGCTTGGGTTCATTGGGTGAGGTGAGTTCAGGAAGCGCCTGCCCACCAACTGCGTGACTTGCCAGATCGGGAGAGGCTAGTTTGGGAAGACTCTTTGACTTCTCCAACTGGTCTCTCTTGATCCATAGCCTTGCGCCGCCGCGTGATTGATATATCATTCGTCCGGAATTCCTGGACAAACTGATCCCTAGATTTCTACACACCCCACATACATTTTCCCTTCCCTGAACTTCCTTTGCTTATTTTCCTTAAAAAGATCTCCACACAGCATCTTTTGCAGAAATTATTTTCATCAAGTCTTCCTCTGTGCGGTTAAAGAAAGCAACATAATTCCACCACCGAGTGGTTTAGTACAGGACCACTCCCAATTTACTACAATCTACAACACGTTGTAACGTGATTTTGCAAGATTCCAACCGAACACCCAATGTTTCGTTACGAGAGCGTTTTGTGTAGTTTTTAGCGACCTATACTACCGTGGTAACTAAAAACACATTGTTGTACAAAACCCTTGTTAGATGCCAACTAGAGTATAACTCTACGCTATGGTCTCCCTTTTACAATATTCATTCCGATAACATTGAAAAGATTCAACATAATTCCTGAAGTATATAAACTATAAATTGTATATTCCTGTAGAAAACATTGATTATAACTACTAACTAGATAAATTGTCCCTATCAAAACTTTCAGAAGGAAGAATAAACACACATTTAATAGTACTACATAAAATACTTCATTACAAAATTGACTGTCCTGAGTTACTCCAATTAATCAGCATCCACATACCCAAAAGATCTTGCCGAGATTTACTACCCTTTTATTTTTACAACACCAGGACACTGTCTTATCAAAATTCCCCGATTCCAAGACTTCACAGTCTCGGAAATAAATACTCTGATCTGGGAGATATATTTCATCTTAAAAATAATCAATACAAATATTATTATTTCAATTCTTTTATATATCGAGACACAAATAGACATCTATAATTTCCGCTATATATATATTTTTATTTTGAATATCTATTTATGTGAGACTTCTTATCATTTTTACTAACCCTCCGTCGGGCGCAGCCGGCCTCAGAGGCCAGCGGAAGACATTTTTTCCCTCCCCAATTCTCAAAGCCGGCCCCCCGCCTCTTCCCTCATTTTACTCGCCTAACTTTAGGAACCTCACACGGCGCCCGTCTTTAGTCAGTCGTCGGTCTTTGCGCAGCTCACTTACACCTTCCCTGGCTTCACAGGCCGCCTGCTCCCGATTGCGTCACAATTTTGAAGGTTTTGAATTTTGAGTTTTTTAAGGATATTTTTATGTGCAGTTGTTCATTATACTCAATTATACCTGTTCTGTATGAAATTTATCAGTATCTTGAGAAATAGGTGCTGTATCGGATCCTGGCCTTTCAGGCAAGGTGCGCCCGATTAAATTATAATTTCAGTTTTTCTCTTTTCTGGCCTTTTATGGGTGATGCTATGGTGAAGTTTCTTCTCGATGATGATGCTACTGAAGATCCAGCTTTGGTTGAAGATTTAGGCGATGAGAGCGATATCGGACAACTAGCTCGGCGAAGTCTGAATACAAGTGGAATGCCGATTCAGTTGAAAATTCGCTTGAAAAGGTTTTTTCCTTACGAGAAAAAAAAACCCCACATCCCCTACAACACCTTATAAAAAGGCAAAAGTGTGGAATATGCGTGTTTGAATTAGGATTTAGGAGGATGACGAATTACGAATGTTTAGGTTCTCCGATCTGTTTACTCCACGTAAACGCGATGGGCCAAACTTGTTTTTCGGCTGCTGATTTGGGAACCTCATCGTCCGTATCTGGCTACGGCTGCAGTCAGTAGAGACTACCACCTACCTTACCTTTAAATTTTTCTTACTTTAAAACTTTTATTACTTTTATGGAGCTCGGTTTGACCAATTATTTTGAAAACTGTTTTCGAAAAATTATTAAGTTTGATTATTTTAGTTTATGGTTGGTAATGTTTAATAAACTGGTTATTCTGTGTTATATTTGGTTTAATTACTTTCTATAGAACCTAGTAAAGATTACCCGACAAGTATTTTGTATTAGAATTAATATAGTGAAAGATGTGGCCTAAAAATATATGAGTGGCCTCTCAGGCCGGGTGCGCCCGATTTTGGTTCACCCATAGGTGCGCCTGACGGAGGGCTAATGTATCTTATTTTATTATATGCTTATGTTGTAACATTTAATATTTTTCTTTTTTCGTTGTATTGTTTCCTTTATTGTTTTAATTTGGTAGAATTTATAATAACTGTGATACTCTACTATTAAACTTTGTAGTGTGCAAAAGCCCATAAGGGCGTGAAATAGTAAATAAATAAATAAATCAAAAAATATAAATACCGCACAAGATTCCTAACTGCTACCAACCGTCTGGATCCATTGAGACTGCGGCATCCCTAATTGGGATAAGTTGTGAAGCTGAATTTAGGTGGCTGGGGAGGGGAAAGAGATATAGCAGAAGAAAGTGGGAAAGTACCTTTCAATTCGGTTACCAGACATGGCTAAAGCATTTCCAGGGCGATATATAAATCAATAAAATATCCGTACTGAATATTTACTATTTTATTTAAAAAAATATTATAAGATTTTGTTGTGTATTTGGCCTCAAATCTAAATTTAAGTTTTGGTATGAAAAAAGGGTATTTGGTTCCCACTAACACCCTGTATTTTAACCAGTGATTTCTGATGTTATTTAGAGTAAAAAAAAAATACCTGAAAAAAACCCTTGACTCTGTGCAAAAACGGGCGGTCCGTTTGATAGATTCCCCAATCTTAACAAACGGACTGCAATCTTTAGAGCACAGGCGTCAGGTAGGTATGCTGTCCTTGTTCTATCGGTATTACAATGGAAGATGCTCTGAGGAACTAGCGTCATTGATCCCTTCGGCACCGGTGCGTAGTCGGGATACACGCCAAACGCGCGCCCAACATTTGTACACGGTTGACATTTGTCACATGAAAACGGGTCGCTTCTACGATTCGTTCTTAAGTTCAACAGCTCGGCTGTGGAACGAACTGCCGGCCTCTGTGTTTCTTCCCTCCTACAACGTGGGACTCTTCAAGACCCATGTTCACTCCTTCCTCTCCACAAAAAGACCCTCCACACAGCATCCCCAAAGATGACACAGGCCCTGAGGGAAATTATTTTCTTCAGGGCCTCCTGAGTGGAGTTAATATAAAAAAAATCAAAAAAACATTAAATTTTGGTATGCTGTGATTTTTTTTACTAAAACAAACAACATATAGATCTGTTATCAGTTTCAGGCGGTAAAATGACAAACTGAGCACACTTCAGGCCCACAGACACGCCTACAAAACCTTTCTATCAGTTTTTCTATTCAGAGCACTCGACCTAGTGGAAATCTTTAAAAATACTAAGCGACCTGACATTGGGATATATTTCTCGGTGAACGTGGGTATTGTGGGTGATTTCTAGTGTTTTTGAAAATGGTTTAAGTACCTAATTTGTTTTATTCTAAAGGTTAAATCTTTTAAATTTATTTTTTTCTCCTTTATTTATCTTCTTTCAGTCATGGTTGGTTAATTTTTTCACGCTAAGCTTTAAAAAAACAATTGACTTTATTTCACTTCGATTGTTTCTGTTCACCATTCAATTACTTTTGCCATTATTTATGGTCTAGCGCAGACTCGTGAAAAATCTCAGGTTATTTTATTATTGTATTTTATTCATGTTACACAACATTTCATCTTACATCTTCAGGGCAAATGTGTAGATTAAGATCTAGTGCGTGTTTGTAGTAATGATACCGCTTTAAAAGCTTCAATCCTATTAATAAGGTTTTCTGCGTTTAGTTTTGGTGCAGCCATCTAATACGGCACTAAACCAAACCAAATGCAAACAGGAGCCGTACTGGGTGAGCCGTATTCGGTGACTCATACACTCTGAGCTCACTGCTCCCGTTGGATGGAGCCGTCGTTCAAATGAGTCGATTCTTTAAGCTGTACGAAAATATTGAGCAGGTACTTTGGCTCCCCCTCTTAATAAAATGTGTCGTGACCCGTCGCCAGTGCCTATTTCCAGCAGGTAATTCCAGTATAATTCTCTACATGTGTAATTTCGTCCATGTATAATTCCGGCAGAGTAATATTGTACGTAAAATTTACGTCTATGTAATTTCGTCCTGACCCCAGTTGAACATAATATACAGAATACGGTGCATAAAATTCACATTCCCGACTTGTTCCGGAACTATTCTATCTATATGCGTCCTGATTTTATATCGAAGGTGAATTTAACTCCGTCCGATTCTGTCTGCCATAGCTACAAAAGGAATAAACCGATGTATTCTTCAAGTACAATCGTAATTGTGCTTTGTGACGCTGGCAGAGACGTGATAATAGATTGAATCTCTCCTTTGTACGTGCCTGTTGATGTTATAAAAATAATTTTGTTTGCTTATAAGCTTTCTTTGTTTGCGAAAAAATCACATATGATGCAGAAAAGTTTTAAAAACTTTAAGTAATCCATATACAAAGTGGGGCAAAAGTGAAGTCATATTGTGAATGTGCCATAATTTTTCAAATTGCGTCAAATGTCATTGTTCTTTAACATTTATGTTGTAGTCAGATAGAGAATTAATAGACAAGAAGCAATGGACCGATATACATCTGAAGAAAGCGGAATTATTGTTACCGCTTATTTGACCAATTTCCGGTTTGTTGTTATAACGCAGGTGGGGCAGAAGTAATGTCATAATGTGAATTGACTGTCATTTTGTTGGAAATGGAAAAAAAGAGCTCTGTTTTCACGGAATTTTTATTTGAAGGTTTGCGCGAGACGCTCAACCAAAGGTTTAATTGTTCACGCACATCGTAAAGGACGACGATGTAAAAACAATAGACCGGAAATTGGTCGAATAAGCAGTAACAATAATTCCGCTTCTTCAGGTGTGTATCGCTCGGTTGCTTATTGTCAACTATTTTTTTATCTGTCTACAGTATATATGTCAAATCACAATAACATATGACGCCATTTATATAAATATATAAATCAATTTACAACAACATTGTATCAAAAACACGTAAACATCTTTGCTTATGTAGGCTCTCTTGTGTCATATCAAAATGAAAATGTCCTGAAAGAAAGTCAAGTTACAAAGATCAATTCTTGGATTTCAATGCAGGAATCGAAGAGCTCCAGACCAGAGATGGCCACAAAACTTTTTTACAGTGCCACTGTTTACACCACTTTCCTTTATATGACTACTTAAGATGGTAATGTAGGTAAAATATGTTGTTCTTCCATCGATAATATTCGCTCCTCAAATTTACAAAGGTAAGATAAGTAGGAAGGAAACATCTACCTTTCAAACGATTTTCTCTATTCGCTGAAGAACACTTTCGAAGGCTTCCTTTACAATATCGTGTGGTTGTGCAGAACCTACCATTGTAGTTGTGTGTTTTAGTTACCTCCCGAGTATTGGTAGTTATATAGGACTCTAGATTCTAAAACATTATAATGGTCATTTTACACGATCCTTTTTTTCATACCGATCAGCACGTGGAAACTACATGGGGACCCAGATGAAAAATCTTTGATTAACACTACATTATTTTTTTATGCTTATAATTTTATACAGATGCTTGCCATTAGAGAAGAAATAATATTTGCAGCAGATACTAAATTGTTTAAATATGGCAACAACTTGGACATAACCATATACCACATGAAAGCATCAATTTTTAATTTGTATTTCAACAAAACGTTAAAAATATACAATACAATATACAATCGAACAGAAATTTATACACTTTCACAATCCTAGCTAATATAATAAATTCGAAAGGGTGTTTGTTTGTCCCACTTTCACGTCGCAACGAAACGACCGATTGCCGTGATTTTGAATTGAATTTTGCAGGGGAATAGTTGGAAAACTAAGAAGTAACATAAGCTACTTTTCATCCAATGAAACGTGTTTTGGTAATCGTTTCTGATAGTTGGAGACGCTTAGTATGATATTTTTTTGATTCAACACTTCATACAACTAAAAGTGCTTTGAAGTACCAATTTTGTCAATCAAAATTTCAAATCTTCACACTATTTGTCAGTTCGGCCATGTTTTTTCTTGTTCTTGTACTTAGCTAATTATCATATAAGTCCAATTATATCCAATTTTCCAATTATATCCTTAATCCTGTATCTAAATTTCGCTAATAAACAATTAGTTAATGTTAATTAAGTGTTAATCTCAAGTGACCTACCAGGTAAGTAAAGTATGGTATATTATACAGACTGCTACATCACCGAAGAATCTCGCAAAAAAAAATTAAGTTCCTTAGACATAAACAAGTCTGCAGGCCCGGACTCCATCCCGCCAATTTTTCTAAAACAGTGGTCCTCCGTATTGTCTAAACCACTAACCATTTTATTTAACCACCTACTATCCTCTGGATATTTTCCCGTCTACTGGAAATCCAGCTATATTATTCCAATATTTAAAAAAGGTGACGAGACTGACATTTCAAACTATCGACCAATATGCATACAATCTGTATTACCCAAAATCTTTGAATCTTTAGTTTTGGAAGAAATATATCCCACACTAACAAAGTTAATAAATGACAAACAGCATGGCTTCATTAGAGGTAGATCAACTACAACAAATTTACTACTGTTTCAAAACTATATATTGGAGTCTTTTTCTAAAAATAAACAAGTTGACTGTATATATACTGATTTTTCGAAAGCCTTTGATAAAGTGTCTCACAAAGTACTGATCCAAAAACTTCATGCTATAGGAATCAGAGCAAATATGTTAAGCTGGTTAAGTAGCTACATATCTGGTAGAACTTTACTTGTTAAAATAAAATCTTTTTTATCTAAACCATTTTTGGCCACTAGTGGCGTACCGCAAGGTAGTCATCTTGGCCCAATTTTATTTATTGTTTTTATAAATGACATAGTCAACTGCTTTAAAAATGTCAATGTACTGCTATTCGCCAACGATATTAAATTATATAAAGAAATATAGACATGCTAAATAACTGGTGTTCACAAAACAATTTATATTTAAATGTAGAAAAATGCAAAATTTTGACCTTTTCCAGAAAAAAAACATCACAATTTTTTGGCTATTCAATAAATAAAACAAATTTAGAAAGAGTAAAGGAAATGCGAGATCTTGGCATAATAATGGATGAGAAACTAGACTTTACGGCCCACATTCAACAAACTGTGAATAAGGGTATGAAAGCATTAGGTTTTATATTAAGAACAATTAAAAACTTTGAATCTTTACAAATCATAAAACTATTGTACATATCCCTTGTTAGAAGCCTGATAGAACATAACTCCATAGTTTGGTCGCCCTTCTACAATGTACATATTCATAATGTTGAAAGAATTCAAAGAAAATTTCTACGCTTCGTCAATTTTAAACTTAAAATCCCTTTAGAACACATAAATTACCAGTCATTATTGAATCATTTAAATATTCCGACATTAGAAAACAGAAGAAAAATAAACGACCTAACCTTTTTATTAAAATTATTGAACTCTAAATTCGATTGTTGTGAACTCCTGCATTTAATAAATCTACACATACCTACACGAACAACTAGGCAAATATCAACATTTTACATACATACATCTCATTCCAACTATAGTTTTCACTCTCCAATACAACGTTTACACAGTCTTGGTAACAAATACTTAAATAATATAAATGTATTTGACAATAATTTGAACTTGGCCAACTTTAAACGGAGTATGTGCGAACTATTTTTACCTAATTTGTAAACTATTGTTATACTTTCTTATTATCATTATGATTGATTTTGTGGATTTTGGAAGATTTTATATTTTTCGTCTCACTTACTCTATCCATACCTATATTTTTAAAATTCTTATATTTTATGTAACATATTTTGTCAACTCTGATATTTTTTTATGTAACCTGTATTTTGCTAACACTGATTTTTTTTTTTTTTTTTTTAATTTTTTATATGTAATCTGTATAACTAAAAAATAAAGATGTACATTATTATAGGTAAAAGCCCTATGGGCGTTTAAATAAATAAATAAATAAAATAAAATTATCTCCATATATAGGTAGTAATAACATAGATCATCATTGAAATGTATTATATATTTGTACAGCGCCCTTCAGGTGATTTTGCACAAAAATCACGCTATCCAAATATTAATATTATTATTATTAATTGTGTATAAGTTATTCTAAAACTCGATTGTCTTCTTAAATATAAAACGAAATAAACATGCAACATTTCCAAATAATATAGTTACGTAAAACAATGCTGTCAAATAATGTCCGCCATAGCAACATAGTCCATCAAATCAAGTTATACGCCAGGCCCAAATTAACTAGAAACCGTTACATATTTTGGACCGAAATTTTTACCAATAACACTGGTTATTTTAATCCTATGTCTAGAATGTCTCAATCATACAACGATATTGCTAAAACACATGCTTGCATACATATTTTCATAAATAATATAACTTGTTTCAAGAGATATCTCCACGATTTCTATACCTTAATAAAAAATAAAAAAACAAATATTGTTTTTTGATTTTTGATGGTTTGATATTTTCTATTATATACCTAATTTAAACATATTTTAAAAATTATTATGTCTTGTAATTTTAAGCTTTATATTAAAAAATATTGATATTGTTGTGTTTCCTTCAGTGAATGTGCAAATGTAATTGCTGCAGATACATTAGTCTAGGGACATTTATATTTGTATGTAAATTTATTTTATACTAACCACAAGAATGTACTTTAAATGTCCTGTTTGTGTCTCAAATAAAATAAAATAAAAATATAAATAAAATATACTGTACAAAAATCGGTACCCAAATAGGGCCAGTCCCTTTTTAAAATTTAAATCCATACGATAAGATGGCGCATATCCCGGACGGAAACTGGACGAAAAAAAGTTTCGTGTAAAACGGCCATAATACGGTGGTTGTGTGGATGCTACTAGAATCCTTGTGGCTCGAGTCGAAATTGCCCTTTTATTATATTAGAGAACCCATTTTGTAAATTGCCAGCCACGTGAGTTCACAATAGAGATACCCTATACAGGGTACTTCACGTGTTGTTATAGGCAACAAGGTAACGTCACAATAGATACTATAACTATACAGGGTGTATCAGTATTTACCCGACATACTTTAACTAGCGGTTTTGAAAACACAAATTCTCTTGTTACAAATAACTGAATTGATTTATAGTACCATTAATATTATGACGCTCGTGCAATCATGGAAGACCATAAAGGCTGTAATAAAACTTCCCCAACACACTTTTAGATACCAGAGTGGTAGAAAATCGGTACAAATGGTCAGTCAAGTCAAGATAACTTCTCAGAAGCTGGGCGTACTGTACAGGATATTGTTTTGAAGGGCCAGTAGAGGGAAGTAGGGGTAAGAACTTGGGAAGAGTCTCATTATGCCGGGAGGGTCGTGCCGTTTTCAGTCGTTACCATGGTTTGGTTAGGACAACACCGAAGCCGATCGAATTGAATTGATCGAGGAAATCTCCGCTGAGCCAAAGATGTGCCAAAATGCAGTCAAAAACTTCAGCAATGTATAAATGCTGGGGACATCATCTTTCCGATGTCATCTTCGGGACTTGATGCATAAAAGGGGATGATGTAAATAATTAAATAAAAATATACCCCATTTCTGTAAGTTGCGCTTTTTTATAGCCATTCAAAACTGCACTGTCTGTTTTACCGCACCCTATAGTAAACAACTGATGACCCTGTGAGAATCTCATGCGCGCCCGTCTGTTAAATTTAGCAGCCACCTCTGGTATGGAGCCCCGAAATACCCGAAAAAACCTCGACTCTGTGCAGAAACGGGCGGCCCGTTTGATAGATTGCAATTTTTAAAGCACAGGCGTCAGGTAGGTATGCAGTCCTTGTTATTCCGGTATCGCAGATCCCTTTGGTACCGGTGAATAGTTGGAAAACATGCCAAACGCGCGCCCAACATAATAATATGTACATGGTTGACATTTACCACATGAGAACGGGTCGTTTCTACGACGCGTTCTTGAGTTAGATTAGCTGTGGAACGATTTGCCGACATCTGTGTTACCTCCTTCCTCCAAAATTGGTCTGTTCAAGAACCATGTTCACTCCTTCCTCAGCTAAAAAAGATGATAAAGGCATTGAGACAATTCTTAAAAAACTTGTCTGATACAGACCAAATATTCAACATCATTGACCAGATATAAGCCAATTTATTATACGTAAAAAACCCGAATCGACTACATTTTTGACAACAAAAAAAAATTCACAAAAAAAGCACAAAATATCACTAATAGACCAGTTAAACAAGCGTACAAAAAATCATAAAAACTCCGACGGTAAATTCAAGCTTTGGACAAAGACACCACAAATACTAGGCAATGAAAGCATTCAATTATCTTTCAGCCGATATAAAATGTGAGGGAAATAAAAAGCATTTTAGATACGAAATTAAAAATGGGATTAAAGAATAAAAAGTCACTTTTACGAAAATACTGTTTCAGAATAAGACAGATACCTATAATACACACATTATTATATAGAACAGTACCTTTTTTGCCATTTTCTTACATTTAATTACTATTTCTGAAAAGTGGAATACATATTACGTCTATTTTTTAATCCAAAGGTGGAGTATGCTAGTGGTGCGTGGACTCCACACCAAACCAAATATATAAATATTCTGGAACAAATCCAGAAATATTCCTCAGCTTCGTCTATATGCGGACGCATAGAACTTATCCGGAGTTCAAGCACCATATAGACTCACTTGAGGCAGTAAATAGATTTAGCCTTATAAACCAGATAAGCAAATCTTACAATACCTACTCAGTTTTAATATAATGCAAAACTCTATTGATAGCCTATTCCTCTTGGAAAGCTAAAGCTTGTACGGACCTGAAAACTTGTTCAAGATACCACACGGCAGAGCTGATGTTCTAACATAACATAGTAAGATACGAGGAATGAAATTTCTGAAACAGTGGATGTATTTAATTCCTCTTTAAATGGCATTAATTTTATTTTTGTTTAATTATCACAATGAGAAGATTGTACTCTAATTAGATGAATAATCTATATTTATAATGTATATTTTATTGTTTTGTGTTCCCGATGCAGTTTCTCGTTGGATATAAATGAACTGTAGTATTAATGTTAACATTCTTTGACATATAGTCAGGTAACATTTTATTTTTTAACTTATAAATAAACACTAAGGTATTATAAACTAACGATTAGTTAGCCATACGACCTCATGTCTCTGTTCTGGATTATTTCCACTCTCTTAATTTGGGTTTTGTTACTCAGAAAGATTACACTTGTGCAATAATACAGATGAGATGCTACAGTGGTATTGTAGACCAACATCCTTGTTATAATGTCCAATTTTCCCTTAATCCTACTTAAGAAATTAACCTTTTTCGCAATTATTTTATTTAAAATTTCAAAGTTAGTGTTAAATCTTAACTTGTTATCGATTATGATTCCCAAGTCTTTAATTTCTTTCACTTCTTCAATATTTTGATTGTCTATATTTAGGACAGTATGTACGTTTAGTTTTTCTGTCGTGCAATATTAAAAAAATATTACAACGAACCTTTACAAATACAAATTACTAGGCTGACATTGTTTGTAGCACCATTTCAGTGCAAAATCAATTCAAGGACGCAAATGAAAGTAATAAATCTCTAGCAGACCGAATTAATTCCTTGTTTGCCTTCAGACTGAATTAAAAACCTTAAAGCACATTAATTAGTTAACCCATTAACGCCCCCATTCGAAAAACACGAAAAGCATCTTTACATCCTAACACTTTCCGGGCCGGACCACTTCGACCCGCAACACTTACGGCGGTCTGTCGGATCGCCTTTTATGCCTTTCTGGGTTTATGGGACCCCCGAACTCAAAGAGCGGGACCCACAGACCCCTTTGACACATGCCGCGCACTTCTCGTCTCATAAATATATTATCACAAGCCAGAGTGAGTGGTCAACCTTTTTGGACCTCTCCGCAATCAACGGAGACGTTTTTCAGGGGGTTTTTAGGGGGTCTCGAAGGTTTTTAGGGTTGTTTTTGGGTGCGATATATAGATCACTCTTATGGTCGCTTTCAGAATTCACACCAAGGAACCACAATGTTAGAGTAAGGTGCTCTGGTGAAAAATATTATAATCTTATCTCCTCGGGCTAATTTGTTCGGTTTTGGTACCTGCAGAGTAAATTTGTTTGCTTTTCGGAACAGGTCACATGGACTCATAGAAATCGTTGTGTCTTCATTACCATCATAGTAAGAAAGAAAAAAGGACAAGCTTTATTATAAAATATAGAAGTTTACCACAAACTGATCAGAATGATCAGACTGGAATAATATACTAGAAATGAGACGAATCATTAAAACATCCAAGAAAACTAATACATCTCTCGATGACTCCATGTCTTTTTGGGCGTTCCCGAATTTTTTTTCGTTCACTTGTAGAGCACTTGTTTCTGTCACCTCTTTAACATTCTATCTACACTTTACGTCCAGATCATCTAAGCTTCCCCTTCTTGTCTTTACCAAGAGCTTTAACTTTTGAATATTGAACGGTCATTGGAAACAATATCTGAGTCTTAGGACGGTTTGTTTCAGAGAACTTGAACAATTCATCAAATTTCAAATTTGATTTTCTTCAAGGTTCTATTGAAGGTCCGTTATTATTTCAGTTTTTTTAAACAATTGACCAATAATTATATATTAAAAAAACTTGAATTTTCTGTGAAGGTTCTTCACAGAACTTGAAAATCACCTTCGAAATTTGATGAATTGTTCAAATTCTCCGAAGTAGTAGAATAGTATATTTGCGGCACGTTCCAGAGTAGAATATACTCTCAGTATCGCCCTGGTGTGAGACCACCATTCAGAATTGAAATGTTGCTTGAAATGGCTTTAGCCATGTTTAGTGATCAGATCTGAATAGCTAGTTATTTCAACTTCCACATTTCCTTCCTCCCATCCCCACTACCTTAAGCCTCAAACCATACTCCAATTGGGGATGCCAAAGTCTCACTGGATCCGGACGATTGGGAGCAGTTGGGACTCTTGTAAAATAATAATATAACAACCTGTAGACCGGTATACGATAAAAAATATTTGGAAGATATTCTTGTTAATTCTGAATTTGAAATATGATATCGACAAATATGACGCATAATAATAAGGTCCAAATGGTCAAGTGGATAGAAACGTTGTTCTGGAAAGAGATCCTGGGTTCGATTCCCAATTGAGACCGTTAACTAACTAACTAACTAACCATCACGCCGTGTCCCCGAAGGGGCAGACAGAGAGGACGGACTGCCAAACAACTCGGTCTTGGCACACACTTCTTGCCTCATTCACATTCATACATACTCTTCTATTATTCTTACTCTTGAGATAGCCCGACTCAAGTATCTGATTCTGATGTTTAGATTTATTACTATCATCTTCTTCTTCAATGATATATTACATTGATAGATAATATAACCTTTAGGAATTAAAGAAAACTTAAAACCAATAAAAATCAAATTGATGTTCTTAAAAAAACGTTCTTCTGTTGAATTTTAAAAAATCACGTTCAACAGTCCCAATGGTACGTTTTCCACCTCTTCGTTGTATTATTTGTGGCATTTTTGGCCCTGTAATGTAAATAATACCTTGCGAACAAAATATACCCGAGGGAATGGAAATTGAAATTAGACAGGTGTCCAAACCTTTATTTGTTCTGCTGTTATTTACTCATAAAGAAATATAGCTACAAGATATTATATATGGAGCAGGTGTGTATGTGACTTACAACATGGATTACGTTAAACACTTTTTGGTTTTTCTTTTTATGTTAAAGCGAAGCTTAATGCTATATCACTATTTTGATTAATCTTTATAACGAATTGGTGTACATTATGAATACGAAAAAATATGATTAAGATAAATTGAAAGTTTTCCTATCGTTTCGCTTGAGTAGAATACAAATAAAAAAATAAACTACTCAATAAAAATTTAAATGTAAACTACTAAAAAAAATATTTTTCCAATAGAAATGTGTGAACGCGTAAAGGAAACAACTTAAAAAATACAATATTATAGCTATGATTATTATCTGTGACAGTTTCACTCGATTAACTTTTTTGCTTTCTTATAAAATTATTTACAAAATAGATAAAAACCAGTTTTGTGCTTGAAATCGAACGTTTCCAGACTCCGTCTGTCAAGTGATTTTAATACCCATTGCCCACAAAATAAGGCATACCAAGAATATACACATTTTTGGCTTGTAGCTTCCTCTTAAACCCACACAGGATTCCAAATGCTCCCTATTGACCGGAGTTGACAACGGCATCACAAGACTCAATGGCGTGGTGAAAGATAGGAGATGGTTGGGTAGTAGATATACCTGTATATTCATATCTAGTCACATAACAGTTCTAAAGCCATTTAAAGCTACATTTAGAATCTGAATGGTTGTCTTTCGCAACTGCGATACACCATGTACCTACCACGCTGGCATTAAGAAATTTGTGCATCATTTTCCTTACAGAATTTATAGCCAACTCAATTATTCTAATGTAAAAATGTTGTTTCAATCATGAGCTATTTTTTTTTTTACTTTTTTCATTTTTGTGTCCGGGTTAAATCCATAGGAAAAACTAAACCCTTCCACACACTTTTACACAAATGATCATCTAGTCAATCAACATTATGCAAGTGCATTATATGAGCAAAATAAATACAAAACAATACAAAAACAACACGTCAACTCACCAGAGATCAAATGGGAAAATAATTCACCGACTCCAGATATTTTCATATCAGAGGGTTCGGCTCGGTAGAACTTCTAACAGGGCCTATAAATCCTACTGATCCCTCAACATAAATATTTAAAAAATCTTTAGTTATCCTACATGAATTTAAAATGACTGATATTTGCATTTTTATATATAAATTTTTTGATAGATCTAATACGTATAAATTTTTAATGAGAGAGCTAGGTATAATGCCAGTAGCCGAAATAACGAATGGTAATATTTTTATAGTCTGAGAATGCCAAATTCTTTTTATTTCATTTGCTAAATCTGTGTATTTTCTTATTTTTTCATTTTTTAATATTACAGGAATTTGGAATAGCGACATCGATGATATAAGTTATTTTTTTTAATTTTGTCATTTAAAATTATATCGGGTCTTTTATGACTAATCGTTCGGTCTGTTAGTATAGTTTTATCACAATATATTTTATAAAATTCGTTTTCTAAAAATGAATTTGCTTCTATTAAGGTTTAAAAGTTTTTAAAGGTTTTTAAGGTTTTTATTTTTAACATTAATTCTAAACAGGATATTTCATCTTTGGGGAAGCTGTGTGAGGGATTTCTGGGAAGGAAAGGGGTAGTGGGTGTGGGTAGGAATCTGGGGAGTGACGTGTGAATCCATTACTCCCACTGCGGTGCAAGGCGGTGGGTCGAGAGAGTCCGGCTGGAGAGGTCAAAGGGTCACCAGATCCGGTCTTTCACGCATCCGCCGCCAAGACGTGGACAAACGTCACTTCTGCTACGTCAACAAACGTTATGTTACGTGTTCGTAACATAACCAATGAATGGTTCCCGGGGCGGTGCTACCCATACCCCCAAATTTAACAATCTAAACTAGGAAATGACATTTTTATCGCGAAATGTTACTTATAAATCAATATATTTCTTTAACCACTTTGCACGATTTTTGGCCTATTATGGCAAGTTTGCAAAAACGTCTTGAGTGATTATTTGTCATATTTTGTCAAATTTATAGAAAATATAGGATAAGCGGTGAAATCTAGGTGGATTCATTGGCTTTTAACCGCAGTTAGCAGTTTTCTCTGTGAATTCATTGGCTTTAAGCCGCAGTAAGCAGTTTTATAGAGGGATTCATTGGCTCTAAACCGCAGTAAGCAGTTTTAAAGAAGGATTCATTGGCTTTAAACCGCAGTAAGCAGTTTTATAGAGGGATTCATTGGCTTTAAACCGCAGTAAGCAGTTTTATGGGTGGATTCGTTGGCTTTAAGCTGCAGTAAGCAGTTTTAAAGAGGGATTCATTGGCTTTAAACCGCAGTAAGCAGTTTTCTAGGTGGATTCGTTGGCTTTAAGCTGCAGTAAGCAGTTTTAAAGAGGGATTCATTGGCTTTAAACCGCAGTAAGCAGTTTTCTATGTGGATTCGTTGGCTTTAAGCTGCAGTAAGCAGTTTTAAAAAGGAATTCATTGGCTTTAAACCACAGTAAGCAGTTTTCTAGGTGGGTTCGTTGGCTTAATCTGCAGTAAGCAGTTTTAAAGAGGGATTCATTGGCTTTAAACCGCAGTAAGCAGTTTTATAGAGGGATTCGTTGGCTTTAAGCCGCAGTAAGCAGTTTTAAAAAGAGATTCATTGGCTTTAAACTGCAGCAAGGAGTTTTATAGGTGAATTCATTGGATTTAAACCGCAGTAAACAGTGTTCATAAGTTTCCATGTAAAAATTATGATGAATTATATGAATTAAATCGAATGACTAAATGTAAAACCGAACACCAACTTGTACACTAGGTAAAACCCGTTATTTTGTTCCAATAAATGTTTTTATATCAACTCAATAATTCCAATATCAAGATGGCTTTAGAATAAAGATTTAAATTATTTTGATTTATTTTTGTGTTTTTATGCCGTGTTGCGCTACGTCCTTCTGTAGTCAAAGTTTCGGACACCATTACAAATAATTCATACTGCAATGCTGTCCAAAACGTTGACTAAATATAGAGGTAGCACAACATGGCATAATACCCCAAAAATAAACCATAAATATTTTGATAATCGAAAATTAGAAAAATTCATTTTTTTCTATGTAGGAAAGTAGGTTATAACTTTACTAATAACTGCAGGTTCTTGTGTAACATAATTTGCACAGAATTGTTCATTTCCGTACAAAATTTCGAAGCCAGAGTAAAGTTGGCCTCTCAGAAGCTGGGCGTACTGTACAGGGCCCGCAGAACTTTAATAGTACACAACTGCTGACCCTGTACAAATCGCAAGTGCGCCCTACTGTCGAATTTGGCAGCCATCTCTGGTCCGGAGCCCCTAAATACCTGAAAAAAACCCTTGACTCTGTGCAGAAACGGGCGCTCCGTTTGATAGATTCCCCAATCTTAACAATCGGACTGCAATCTTTAGAGCACAGGCGTCAGGTAGGTATGCTGTCCTTGTTCTATCGGTATTACAATGGAAGATGCTCTGAGGAACTAGCGTCATTGATCCCTTCGGCACCGGTGCGTAGTCGGGATACACGCCAAACGCGCGCCCAACATTTGTACACGGTTGACATTTGTCACATGAGAACGGGTCGCTTCTACGATTCGTTCTTAAGTTCAACAGCTCGGCTGTGGAACGAACTGCCGGCCTCTGTGTTTCCTCCTACAACATGGGACTCTTCAAGACCCATGTTCACTCCTTCCTCTCCACAAAAAGACCCTCCACACAGCATCCCCAAAGATGACATAGGCCCTGAGGGAAATTATTTTCTTCAGGGCCTCCTGTGTGGAGTTAATATAAAAAAAGGCCAACCAACCCTTCTCAAAATTAATTTTCAATCAAATATCTGAAAATAGTGCAGTTTTTTTATAGAAATTATTTATTAATGCTTAAAGAAGAGAGAATTGGTTTAGCCTGTCCCTGCGAGGTGGCCTAGTGTAAAGCATATTGTCGCGACGCCTTCACATTATGGCGTCGCGAGATGTTTTTACAAAATCGTAGCATTACAATATTCGAAATAAAAAAACGCGGGAAAAAAATAAAGACCTCTGATGGGGAAATGAATAAAATATGATCCTGGAAGATGAAGGGCATTGAAATGGAAAATACTAGAAGAATTATGTGCCTCTTCGGTATTGTTTTTAGTTATATTTGTATAGTTTTTAAATATAGGGTTTTCCAATATGAGGTGTTATTGGTGAATGGATTGCGCTATCGAGAGATGATTAATCATATTTTATGGCCGGAATTGGATGGTATTGATCTGGACAACGTTTACTTTCAACGAGGCGCTACGTACCACACAAGCAACGAAACCATTGATCTTTTACGGGAAAAGTTTCCGGACCGTGTTATCTCTCGAAGAGGTGATCACAATTGGCCACCGAGATCTTGTGATTTAACACCTTACGACTTCTTCCTGCGACCACGTGAAAGAGAACATATACATATATACCGTGAAAGAGAACATATCTACGCCAACAGCCCAGCGTCAATTCAAGACCTCAAAGATGGAATTCGTGAGGCTATCGAGGACATAAGGTAGCCACTTTGCGATTTGGTTATGGAAAATTTCATGAAATGGATATGGTCCTGTAGGCGTGGTCGTGGTGGTCATTTGACTGATGTTATTTGTCACTATTAACGGCATACCATTTTCTTTAAAATGAAATAAACATTCAATCATTTATATTAAAAAATGGCATTTTTCTTTGAATATAAAAATAACACCTCTTATTGGAAAACCCTGTACAAGGTGGAGACATTTTTGGTTGAAGAAGAATTATAGTGATTTGTTTTTGGGAAAGCATTGTAATCACATATACGCTGATGAAGGACACTGCAATGCTGTCCGAAACGTTGGCTAAAGAAAGAGGTAGCGCGACACGGCATAATACCTCAAAAACTAATCACTATATTACTTTTGACCGTGAAAATCTTAAATCATACAAGGTAGAGAATTAGTCCGCAAAAGCAATAACCACCTGAAGAATGCGGAATTATTGTTACTGTGTATTTGACCAATTTCCGGTCTGCTGTTTTAAACAATATACCGGAAATTGGTCAAATTAGCAGTAACAATAGTTCCGCGTTCTTCAGGTGTGTATCGCTCCATTGCTTGTTGTCAACTAATTCTTTACCTGTCTAATACATAAATGTAAAAAAACAATGACATTTGACGCCATTTACAAAAAATATGCCACATTCGCAAAATGACGTTACTTTTCCGACCCTCCTTATACATCTAGTTAATGTTCACTTTTGTTTTCGATAATTAATCAATGCAAATATTTGAAGTGGAAATTAACCCACTTCTTGAAATTTCATGTACCCACATCATGTATAAATTGTTTTTACGGGTTGATTTCTTTTGTTGACCTCTTCTAGCCAGACTTCTCCAGAATTCTTGACTTATACACTCATTAAACTTTTCTCTTCGTTTTATATCTAGGGTAAGGATGTAAGAACCTATACCCTATAAATGAAAAATAACGTATCGGGACCAATGCAAATTTTTTTGGCTTTAATGATAATAATAATAATTTCAGGATGTTGGGAGGTTACTGCAATCCCACACTTGATCGGGTGTCTGTCTCACCTTCTGTGAACATTGTCGATGCGCTGCTGTATCTTCCGTATCCAAATATGATTTTAAATAGGATTCGGAGTTGTTCCATAGACCAAGTTAGTTATTGACACCATGTCTCACACTTAAACTGGCCGGTACGAAATGCGCTGAACAATGTGTTTTTAACATTATTGCTGCATTTAAAAAATCTGTGGGCACTAATCACATTAGACACTATGCTGAGAGCTTTAACCTTTGATTTATTCTTTCTTCTTTCACTGAGCTTTGCTTCAGTAGGTTGTCTGTAATAAGATGTCTAAAATATGTAGGGTAGATTTTTGAAACCCATCTTGTATTTCTTACCTCAATGGTTCAGTTACATTATTTCTCAGCTTTTAAGGTTGCAAAGCCGATTAGATTCTGTTTTGAAAGATTCATAGGTCTGTTGTGGAATATTACTGAATTTCCTATCCCATACATTCTCGCCCGTGTGTTGTGTCTTGTGATTTCTAAAGTAGTAATCCATAATATTATTTTCGCGAACGTTCACTATTGTTTAGGCGTGACTTGTATATCACGTGAAATCATATAAGATATAAGTAGTGGTGTATGGTGCGAGTTTCCGGAAATCAGTTTTTTTTAATGTTGGAAACCTGTTTTTTTTGCTTCCAACAGATTTACTAGTAGATTTGAGAAACAAACGGCCAAAAGTATAATAATGATTTATTGGTTGGGTATTATGCCGTGTTGCGCTACATATTTTTAACCAAGGTTGCGGACAGCATTACAGTATCCATCGTCAGGGCAGATATATATTTTTTTGACATTAATCCCACACTTTAATAACTACCCTCAGGGCCTATGTCATCTTTTCGGATGCTGTGTGAAGGGTATTTTTTAAAGAAAAGAAGGAGAAGTTCTGGAAAGAAAAAAGGTGGGAGAAGTGGGTATGAATCTAGCGATCGGTGTATCCAGGAGTGACGTACGTATGAATATATCCCTCTGACTGCGGCCAAGGTGATGGACCGAGAGACTAGTTGGAGAAGTCAAAGGGTCTCGGGCCAGTAGGTATCATAATATTATTTGTTCCAATTTCACAGCTTGATGTACGAACCACAATCATCTGGCGTGATAAAAACTTTATATCATTTGTGACCACCATCTCGAAGCAATACCGGAAAATAACAGACATACGAAATAATGCCAAATGGTCGTGTAAATTTGCAAAGACAATACATTATTTTCTAGGGGTGATACGCATGAAACACGAAATAATTTAATGAAATCAGTTTAATCTGTTTAATGCTGAAAACCTATTATTCGGGGGGTTTTTGTTGTTCAAACAGAATTATTAATTTGTAAAGACAATGCATTATTAAGGGGTGACTTGAATAAAACACGAAAGTAAATAAGTAGTGGTTTCATCAAAAGGGTTTTCGAAATCCATAGGGTTTCCGGAAATCAATAGGGTTTCCGGAAATCAATTAACTTTCTGTATACCAAAATGGTTTCCAAAATTTATTGGGTTTCTGGATATCGGTAGGGTTTCCGGAAATCAGTGGGAATTCTCGGAAAAATCATCGGAAGCCTGTTTTTTGTAAAAGTTTTTTGTTGCTCCAAACAGAATTATTTATTTGACAAGACAATGCATTATTATTAAGGGATGACATGTATAAAACACGAAAGTAAATAAGTAGTGGTTTCATAAAAAGGGTTTCCGAAATCAATAGGGTTTTCGGAAATCAATAGGGTGTCCGAAAATCAGTAGGGTTTCTGGCAATCAATAAAGTTTCTGGAAATCAATATGGTTTCTGGAAATCAATAGGGTTTCCAAAATTCAATAGGGTTTCCGGAAGTCGGTAGGGTTTCCGGAAATCAGTATGAATTCTCGGAAAAATCATCGGAAGCCTGTTTTTTGTACAAGTTTTTTTTTTGCTTCAATCTTCATCTTTTTTTATGAAAATACCGCACAAGAATCCCAACTCTCCCAAATGTGTAGAGGCAGTAAGACTATTCAACCCCAATTGAGGATTTTGCGAGGCTATATGTAGTGGGGAGGGGAAAAAGATGGGGTAGAGTAAGCTACGGAAGTACCTGGCTATTGAGATCTCGTTACCAAACACGGCTAAAGCCATTTCAAGCATCGTTTGAAATCTTAACGGTGGTCCTACACCAGTGCGATACTTAGAATATATTTCACTCTCTAACATACTTTACATATTATTTTAAACGATATATTTATAAGACCTTGAACAAACAGGTCAATTGATTATCTGTTCATGAAACCTCCCTCCACACAGCGTCACCAAAGATGACATGTGTGGGAGCTAATGTAAAAAAAGATTTAATTTTAACTTAAAAGCTAAATTTTCACCAGAAGTAAGATAAATTTGAGCTTACTTTGGGCCCACAATTAAATATGAATTAAAATCTATTTTGAAAATACGCAAAAGATAAAAAAAAAAACGTTTAAAAAATATAAACAGGTAGATTCTGTAATTCGATATTCATTCAGATTGAGAAATTTTCTCCAGTGTCACCTTGTTGTATTCCTTCCTAATCAGTAAACTTTTTCTTCGTCTATTGTTTGTTGGATTCGAGTTTCAGCACTCAAGCAAAAACTCCCAACCGAGTGCTTGTATCGAATGACAACAATACTGTGTACATATTGTGGAATTTTTCTTTCCTGGAATTACCTGGTTGTAAAGATTCGGGAGTATTTTTTTAAGAAATCTCTTTGAGTTTCTTTTTCGAATTCTTGATTGAATGAATAAAGGAATCAGCGAATCAAATGGAATCTTGGCATTGTAAATTAACCCACTTCCCGACATTTGATCAAGCTGAAACTCGGTAGATACTATTGTTGTCGATGCCAATGCATTGTATCAAGTTTTGGTGGCACGCGTGCATTCACTCGCGCGCACGCGTTTGTTTCTAAAATTGGGTAACATTATATTAAAAGAATTACATCAGTTGATATTAAATGCATAGAAATGTCGGTACAATCCCATTAGGATCTGATTTAGTTGATTGGGGAGGATGTTTCAATCCTCAGTCAAACCAAAAAATAATAATATTTTTCAATGCAATTTAAAATACGTGTTAAAATTTCATGACAGTTTTAGGTTTTAGTTTTAAACAGGAAGTTTCAATCCTCGATAAACCCAAATAATCTTCAAAATTTGCTTTTGAGAGAGTTGGCTGGGTCTTGAGAAAGAAATGCTTGAATGGTTTGTGGAGTAAATGAACGAATAAATGAGTGTAAAGCGACATGGCACGATGAAGGGAACCAAACATTTGAGTCAGGCCATGTCAAGAGTAAGAATAACAGAAAGGTATGCATGAGACGATGTACGAATGTAAATGAAGAGAGGAGTGTGTGCTACGACTGATTATTTGGCATTTAATCCGCTCAAAAACTGCGTGATGTTAGTTAGTTTTCTATCAAATAATTTAAAGTTTATTTGCAGCTCGTTCCAGAATGGTAGACACTCTCAGTGTTGTAAGATCAACATTCAGAATTGAAATTTTGCTTGAAATTCCTTTTAGTTGTTTAGTTTAGTGTTCGGTGACCAGATTTGCATAGCCAGGTTTTTCCAACCTTCTGCTTCTCATTTTCTTCCCTTCCTCAAATTTTTAAGCCTCACCATTAATGACATATATCAATTTGAGATTCCAAAGTTCCACTGGCTTCGGACAGTCGGGAGCGATATTCACATAAAAAAATAATCATTTATAGGAATAAATTAAGCGCAATATCCTTAATATTAGTATATGATCTCACCCATAGATTAGTGCACTAGATTAGTCTATTAGGTTACTCACAGATGGCGTCAGATATCTACAATAATCGATAATAAATAGTGTGAGAATCTCAGTTCGGGTTTCAGATTATTCCAACCATCTACTAACTAAGATAACAGAACCATTGTCAATCTATCACAATAAAAGAGTTTTATAGGGAGCTACAAGTCAAAATGTGTTTATTCTTGGTATGCCTTATATCCACACAAATATAGGTAATAGGCATTAAAATCGCTTGACAAACGGAGTCTAGAAACGTTCGATTTTAAGCAGAATTTATTTTTTATTTATTTTGTAAAACAATGTTGTAAGAAAGCAAAAAAGTTAATCAAGGGAAAATGTCACAGATAATCTTAGCTATAATACTGTATTTTTTTATGTGTTCATACAGTTCAAGATTTTTTTTAGTAGCTTACATTTATATTTTACATCGAATAAATATTTTTTTTCTTTGAATTCTACTCAAAGGAAACGACAGCAAAACCTTCAATTTGTCTAAAGCATATTTTTGGTATTCATAATTTTAACCAATTCATTATAAAGATTAATCGAAAAAAGTGATTTAGCACTAAGCATCGCCTTTAAACAGAACCCTGGAGATACAACATTGAGTAGAAATAAAATAAAGTCTATATTCCGGTAGCTTTGTAAGCGCTCCCTTTATTTTTGGATGGGAAAGTAGAGAGAATTTTTTTTTTGTAAAAAACATGACATAATATGATAGGATTTGGCCAATCTATCATTTCAGAAAGCCGAAAATAAAATAAAGAAGACAAGGTCTAAGTAAGTAAGGGTACGTAGTCAGGGGTGTGCAAAATCTGATGGATAGATCCATAATTCATAAAGATTCTGAAAATCTTTTTAGTTAAGTTTTGTGAACCCTAGATTCAAACACTGTCTAACAAATTAAAGTGATTTGTTTTTGGGGTATTATGCCGTGTTGCGCTAACTCCTTCTTTAGCCAACGTTTCGGACAGCATTGCAGTGTCCATCATCAGGGCAGATGTGTAACCCAAAAACAAATCACTTTAAGGCGATGCACTCCGTCGTGTAATATTTTAAACTGAGCCGCTATCAATAACAACCCTTACGTAGATGGCGATAAGGTTTAAATTCCCGCTTAACACCATCCGCCTGTTTTGATTTATGCAAGAAAAAAACATGGCCAAAAAGTGCCTTTTATTTTATTTTGTGGATGTTCAGGCATAAATATTTATTTTTTTTTCGATCATTTTATAAATAACTTAATTTTCCACATTATTCAATAAAATCATAACCGAAAATAGGTTCGTAAGTAGGAGACTTTGAACTTTAAAGCAGTTTTCATAGGCCTTTTTCATTATTTTTTCTGGGCTTATAAAAATACTTAAAATAAAAAAAACTCTCGATTTTTTCAAAGGCCAAGATGTATTCTACTCGCAGTATTTAATTAAAGCATCTGAAAAATATCTAGGCGACTAAATTTTCAAACCAAAAACACATGATTTTGCATTACTACGTATGGCATCGCCTTAATACTTTTGGCCGTGAAAATCTGAAATCATACCTGAACGTCTAACAAAGTTGTAATTTTTCGTGATTCGTTTTAGGTTATTATGCTGTGCTTTTCGGCGTTTAGTTTTGGTATGGTCGTCAAGTACCGGATACTAAGAACAATTAACGGGTTTTTATTAATATTAATGGGTATTTTGTGGATTTTAATTGACTATGTAATTAGGTGTGCTCTATGCTCTTTGGGTATTCCCAGGACTTCAGAAACAATATCAACGAAGTGCACAGCAATTACCGATTTTCAGGTATCAGCCCCTTGATACCAGAACATCGGCCAAAACAAAACGCCAAAAACAACATCAATTAATTATTATTACCACAATCTACAAATCTGCCCTGATGATGGATACTGTAACACTGTCAGAAACGTTGGCTAAAGAAGAAGGAAGCGCAACACGGCATAATAACCCAAAAGTAATCACGATAATACTTTTGGCAGTGGAAATCTCATATCATATCTTTTTGGATTTTTTTTTGCTATGCGAATAATTGACTGCTCCCAACTCTCCGTAACCAGTGGTACTATGGCATCACCAGTGTTTTTAAATAAGCTGGGAGGAGTGGGGAAATGAAGGAGATGGGAAGAGAAAGTTTGGGAAGTACAAGGATAAATTCAGATCAGTTAAAGGTTGTAAATGGTTTGGAATAAAGTTTGAGTCTTCCTCGGGCGTCCCGGCTTCTTTTACCTTTCAAACCCCTGTCCAAACACTCCTGGCACTAATAAGAACAAAATTTTAAAATTTCAGCGAAGTCAGTCAAGTAATTTTTGGGCACACACATATGAACGTTGCCTTTATTTATAAAAATAATTTTAATGTAACATTTTACAATGTTTTTGTTTATTCAAAACTCCGTTCAACATTTCAATTGTAGTTTCCTTGTATGTCTTTGACAACTTGTTATTCCTAAAAAGCGCCCAACAAAACACAACATGACACAACCCGACATAATGCAACATTACATAACGCAACAAAACACAACATGACACAACCCGACATAATGCAACATTACATAACGCAACAAAACACAACATGACACAACCCGACATAATGCAACATTACATAACGCAACAAAACACAACATGACACAACCCGACATAATGCAACATTACATAACGCAACAAAACACATGTTTGCAAACGTTGTTATTGCAGCGTTCGCAGGTGTGTAAATTTTCAAAGATAATATTATTTCCCGTACGAACGTGTAAACATTGAAGTGACGGGTGAACAGCATTGCGGGTGGCAAAACTGTGGAACTCTAGAATTATTATTGTGGAATTGTGGCATTTCCACAGAAAATAACAATAGTTTTATTACGTGGCTGGTTTTATTTTTTTATTTTTTTATTTTATAAAATACAGTATAATTATTTAAATTGAAGAGATTTTAGTTTTTTTATACAATAATATATAAAAGAATATAGTGAGATGTCATCGTCATTCTAATTCATCAAAAATATAGTCCTGTTCTAATCTCATCTCTGTCGTTAGTTGATTAAACCACACCACTCCAGTGAACGTGTAATACAGAGATGTTTTTTTGTGAAATAACATCTCAAGAGCAACTATAATAAAATCCTAAGTTTATTTATTAATCCGTTGATTAAACTATCCATACCACCCTGAACAAACTAATTAAAATAATTTAATGAAATTAATCGATTTAACCGATCTTGCCAAAGCTCTATGAGTGATTTGGTACTTTTATAAAAAATAGTTAGAGGCACAATAGATGCACTTGACTTAACTAAGCTAACGATGTCCCGCGTACTAAATCATAACACTAGGCTTCCAGAGTAGTTGTTCTTTGTTTATACGTGGAAAACGGTTACATGATAACACAACACAATGACAATTTAACAAACCTTTAAAAAGTGATATAAAAACATTAACAGCGTTAAAAAAAAACTAACCCACAAACCTAACCTACATAACCAATTAGTTTTTGTTTCATCACTTTTCATAACTTTATACGTGTCTCTTTTGAAAGGTGTGTTGGGTTGTGCGGTAACCAATTTTAATGTAATTTATTAGGAATTGATTTTTAGCGCGTAAATTAATAAATACATTAATGGGATCCGAAGAGATAGATCAACGGCAAATTATTCCGGGGATCTTTTTATTCAAATACCAGTAGAAAAAACGCAGCTTACCCTATTTGTGTTATATTAAAAATTGCGATCTATTGCGGTAATTAAAGTTACTATAAAGATGTTCATAATAACCAAATTGTTCCAACTGTTAATACGGCACAGCTATTTGGGGTATGTATTGAGAATGAAGCGATTGGGGAAGGGAAGAAGATAGGGAGGAGGAAGGTTGTAACTTAACAAGTTAAAAGCCATAAAAAACCACGTTTAAATTCTGAGTGTTCTCTTTCACCAGGGCGATACTGCGAGTAACGACCAATGTAAGGTACCGCATTACTTCATCGTGCCATGTCTAATCTGAACAAATTAATTTAATTAATACAAATTAAAAATAATTAAAAATCATCTGTGTAGGGTAAGTAGCAAATTCACAAGATCAAACTGTGTCATAAAATTTGAAGTCATTAGCTTTTATTAGCCACAGAAAAGATAAACCTATAGATTAGGTCGGTGTGACTGTATTATTTTTTATATAATCACTAATTACAATTTTTTGTCAAAGGATATTTAAAAAAAATTGCATCATTAAAATTATCCAAGTATTAATTGATATTACACACGACGCCGTTCATGAATCTGAACATGAACCGCGTCTGACAGTCCGACATCTGGATTTGGGTATAAGTATAGAGTTTTCCAATAAGAGGTGTTATTTTGATATTCAAAGAAAGATGCCATATTTTAATATAAATGATCGAATGTTTATTTCATTATAAAGAAGAAGATATGCCGTTAATAGTGAAAAATAACATCAGTCAAATGACCACCACGACCACGCCTACGGGACCATATCCTTTTCATGAAATTTTCCATAACCAAATCGCAAAGTGTCTGCCTTATGTTCTCGATAGCCTCACGAATTCCATCTTTGAGGTCTTGAATCGACGCTGGGCTGTTGGCGTAGATCTTCTCTTTCACATGGCCTCAAAGGAAGAAGTCGCAAGGTGTTAAATCACAAGATCTCGATGGCCAATTGTGATCACATCTTCGAGAGATAATACGGTCCGGAAACTTTTCCCGTAAAAGATCAATGGTTTCGTTGCTTGTGAAAGTAAACGTTGTCCAGATCAATACCATCCAATTCCGGCCATAAAAAATCATTTTATGGCCGGAATTAAATACACATAACACCTCTAATTGGAAAACCCTATACTTATACAAGAGTCAGAATAATAGAAGAGTGTGTATGAGACGATGTATGAATGTGAATGAGACAAGAAGTGTGTGCCAAGACCGAGTTGTTTAGCGGTCCGTCCTCTCTGCCTACCCCTGCGGAGAAACGGCGTGATGGTTAGTTACCTAGCTTTTATTGTCGTAGTACAAGGCGGTGTACCGGTTCTAAGATCATTTATACACTTACGCTGGGAGCATATCGAGGGAACCGTATCGAGGGTCCGTATCGAGTGAGTTGTATCGTACGAGCACAGTATTCTCATTTTTCATACGCTCTGAGCTTCAATTGAGCCGTCGTTCAATTAATTCGACTCTTTGAGCCGTACCAAAATATTGAAATGGTACCGCGGCTCGTGCTTAATGAAACGATAGTACAAAGCTCAATTTAAGTATCTTTTATTGTTATTATTTGTTGTGGCATGCGTTGGCATTGTTTCTCGCTGTTGCATTTCTTTCAAGTGACTTCCGTTAAAACAAACAGTTGGAAATTGTCTTCCCGCGCATCAATTATCTTGATGCCACACTAATCTCCTAAAAAAACAAGAAAGTATTTGTCGTGTCCCGTGTTTACTGAACAAAAACAGTGTAATTATTGAAGACAATATTAGCGATTTCTAAACGAAAATCTGAAACAGAAAAATCAGAAAAGGATACGGTCACATCTAGGACTCATCCCAGGACCCTTGCCTTGCCGGGGCACCGCTCTACCACTGAGCTAATAGGACCTATCCGCTTAGGTTACTTTTAACTGTATCATACTTCGAATAAGAACTACCAACAAATTAAATATTACAATTTGAGGATTAACTCAATAAAGTTATTCCAAAATATAAATAAACAGTTTAAATGTAGTTAGTGTGTTACCGACTTATTGTGATATTATAATGTACCATTTAAGGGTGAAAAATGATTTATTATTCTGCGATTATATAATTATAAAAAAATTAAAAAATACTCCGGCCTACTATACAGTATAAAAGTGAGTCGTGGGCGTGCTTTGTATCCGAAGTTATCTCAATTATACCTTACTTTTGCCGAAATTCACAATTATTATCAAGAATCGAAGTTCTTTATTTTTCTTTCACTTCGAAAGCACACTTCCAGGAGTTGTCTATTCAGTGTTTGGAATAAGCTATTCGTGATGAGAATTCGCCAACTAATCGTGTTGTCGTTATGGTAAATGAGGTCGTAATGTTATTGTTATTGTTTTTGTGTCCTGAGTGTTATTGTATATCGCATGTTGCCGTGTTATTTAGGCCAGCTTATGAGATTTCAAACAAATTCATTTAGAGATTTGAAAGAGGTTTTAAACATATGACCGATAATTAATTCAGATATTTAAAGCAGCAACATTAGTGCGCATGAAGCAGTTAATCTTCGGAACGTTCAGCTATAGCGTTCTGAAATTTGCACAGCATCCTTTATGGTGTTTAAAGAATTTGTGTAGTAACGTGCAGAAAATATAATATTAATTATTGTAATACATCACAGTAATTTTAAACATACTTTATTTCGTGCACGCCGGTATTTCAACCCACGACCTCAAGATTACGAAACGTCTTAAGTTGTGGTATTAAAAACACACGCTTTTCATGCTTAATCATTAGAATTTAGTTATTAAATGTCCTTTACCAAACCTCGCTCATTTTAAAAACATCAAAACTTATTATAAATTCGTCATCCCTTAAATAATCCATCCCTGCAGCTGTGACGTGAATCCGCGTCCATCAGGTGATGGAGGCACTGGTCGATTAGGGGAAGGAGAGGGGGTTGGGGAAGGTTAGGTTAGGCTGTAGAGGGTGGGGGTGGGGGTGGGGGAGAGGAGACAAGGGGTTGCAGGATCGATACTAGGTACAGCACTTCTACCACCTCAGCCGCTAGCCGGGTAGGTTTTCTGTCTACCCTATAGACCTGTACCATCTACAGGTTCTGTCTACCCTGTAGCCCTGTACTCTCTACCTGAGCAGGTTTTACTCAAGACTAGCCACCCTGTAGTCCTGTATGATAATACGCACTGAATTTGTAAATGGTTGTTTTGATGGGTTTGAGGGTGAGTCTTAGATTTCCTTCTGTAGATTTAAGGTCAATAAGTGGTTTCCTTCTTTAAGGCCCCGTAGTAAGCATTCAGAGGTGGTTTGAAAGGGAGATATGTGAATACGAATATTAGAAGGAGCATGCTTATATTAAATAACGATAATAATTAAGCTAAAATGATGAATATATTCAGTAAAACACGACTTTTAAATGCTTTAGTTGAATTTAAACTGTAAATGAAAAACACTGTGAATTTTCATGCCTATAACATATTAAATAACAGAACGAAACTGTTTTTAATAATTTTCGGAGCTTTTTTGTGTTTTTTTTTCTATCGAGAGAATTTCATATAATTAACGTTTCAGCATAACAAACGTTTAAATATTATCTTCAAAAATAACATATATTTTATTAGGAACTTAAAAACATAAGGAATTGATGAGAAACTTGTTATAAATCAGTGGAAATTTGGTTTGCGGGAGCTTAAATCTAAGGTGGTACATATATATTTTTATTTGTTTGTGGTTCTCATTTTAATAATTAAAATACGTAATCTTTTGACAGCAAAACAGCCTCCATGGTTAAGTGATTAAGAACCTTGGTTGCAAATTCGGAGGTCGCGGGATCGATTTTCGACTATGTTATTTCATATTTATTCATTAAAAATAATATATCTCCCACTATGGGATACTTGCAGTTGTATCGAAATATTACTTGAATTGGCTAGCCGTGGTAGGTGACCAGATCTAAATAGCCAGGCACTTCCCCACCTTCCACTTTCCCATCTCCTTCCCATCCCACTTGCTTCAGTTTCAATGGCTCCAGAAGGTTGGGACTCTTGTGCGATATTCACATAATTTTTGTTTTAATTGCATTTGTTTGTCATCCTGAGATTTTAAAAACTACAGGGTTTTCCAAAAAGAGGTGTTATTTTGAATAGCCCGCTACTTCGGTAGATGTCACTTTTGAAGCTGTCATTTTTTGACATTTGACAAGTAGAAACTACGCCATTAATAAAATTGGAACGATACACGCTTTAAAAATGCATTGAAATTATTAAAATTCGCTTTTGTGAATCAAATGCAAATCATCTTGAGTGATGAGGCCCATTTCCACCTCGGTGACTTCGTCAACAAGCAAAATTGTCGCATCTGGGGCTCAGAAAACCCAAGAGTTATTGTTGAAAAGCTTCTCTATCCTCGACGTGTGACTGTTTGGTGCGGTTTATGGTCCGGCGGAGTCATTGGACCTTACTTTTTTGAAAATGGGGCTGGAGCAACTGTTACAGTGAATGGATTGCGCTATCCAGAGATGATTAATGATTTTTTTATGGCCGGAATTGGATGGTATTGATCTGGACAACGTTTACTTTCAACAACACGGCGCGGGCGCTACGTGCCACACAAGCAACAAAACCATTGATCTTTTATGATTGAATATCCAAATAACACCTCTTATTGGAAAACCCTGTATTTCATGACACACGGGCTATGAAACGCAACGTTTTAAACTGCCATCGTGGGCTTCGAAATATCCATTAACCGTAAAAATATGTATTCTAATTTTTTAACAACGACCTCTGTGTTAGAGTGGTTTAGATCCTCGATTAAGATTACAGAGATGGCGGGTTCAAATCCCGCCGTGCTTAAATAAATTTTACATTTTATTTAATACAATAAAAAAATTATATAGGTAGTAGATAGAATTGCCATAGTTCTAATACTCTCAGTAACGTTCTCGTGAAAGACAATCATTAAGAATCGCCAAGTTTTTTTGAAATGGCTTTTGCCGTGTTTGGTGAACAGATCTGAATAATCAGGTACTTCCCAAACATCCTCTTCCAATCTCATTCACCTCTCTACTCTCCCCAGCCGCAACACAACATACCCCGATTGGGTGTGTTGTAGTCCTACTGGCTTGAGGCAGTTAAGTTAAAAAAATAACAGCATTATTGTTACTAAAAATATTTGGATAACAGATTTCCACTTTAAACGTCTGCAGACATAAGTATATCCACTTTTGTTATACTTACGGCATTATATCCTCTCTGCTTACTCATTTGGGAGTAGACTTATATTAGACTTATTTGTCTAAGTAGATATAACGTGTTTCTCTGACTGCATATAAAAGACTTTTAGACTGCTTATAAAAGTACGTCGTATTTTGTTATTCGACCGTATATCCTCACTGCATACTCCTTCAAGGATTCCCACTCGAGACGTATTTTGTGAATATTTCGACTTTTGCTACACGGCCGTATATCGTCTCTGCATACCTAATTCACCGATGAGGACTTACAGAAGAAACCTTTAGGGGATCAACTGTCTAAGGAATCGCGTGGCAGAGGGATCAATAGTAAGAGGGATCAAATGTCCGGGGCATCAACTGTCCAAGGGATCAAATGTTCAGGGATAACTGTCCTGGGAATCAACTTTCCGAGGGTTCAACTGTTCGGAGGATCTATATTCCGGAGGATCAACTGTCGGAGGGATCAATTTACAGTGGGATCAACTGTCCGGGGAATAACTGTCCAAGGGATCAACTGTCAGAGAGATCAACTGTCCGAGGTGTCAACTATCCGGGGTCTACAGTCCAGAGGATCAACTATCCGAGGGATCAACTTTCCGAGGGGTTAACTGTCCGGGGGATCAACAGTCAGGATTATCAACTGTCCGAGGGATCAATTGACAGTGGGATCAACTTTCCGGGGGATCAACTGTCCGAGGGATCAATTGACAGTGGGATCAACTTTCCGGGGGATCAACTGTCCGTGGGATCAAATTTAAGAGAGATTAACTGTCCGACGGGTTAACTGTCCGGAGGATCAGTATTCCGGAGGATCAACTGTTGGAGGGATCAATTTACAGTGTGATCAACTGTCCGCGGATTACCTGTCCAAGGGATCAACTGTCAGACAGATCAATTGTGCGAGGGATCAACTGTCCGGGGTCAACAGTCCGGAAGTTCAACTATCCGAGGGGTTAACTGTCCGGGGGATCAACTGTCCGGGGTCAACAGTCCGGAGGTTCAACTATCCGAGGGGTTAACTGTGCGGGGGATCAACTGTCCGGGGTCAACAGTCCGGAGGTTCAACTATCCGAGGGATCAACTTTCCGAGGGGTTAACTGTCCGGGGGATCAACAGTCAGGAGGATCAACTGTCCGAGGGATCAATTGACAGTTGGATCAACTTTCCGGGGGATCAACTGTCCGAGGGATCAAATTTAAGAGAGATCAACTGTCCGAGGGGTCAACTGTCCGAGGGGTCAACTGTCCGAGGGATCAACTGTCGTGGAATCGCTTTTAGGTCATTAAGAAATAAAATTTGAAAAAACTTTCTTCTTCTTCTATAACCCCCTTTTTTTCCTTCCGCCTTACTTCATTCCCTGTTTGATTTGCCTTTACCCACAAACGTGTGGTATTCCCATTTAAAAATAAACATACCTATTATCCCAGTATTTAGTTAGGTGGAGTTGGTAGTCATCAAATACATGTATTTAAATTTCCAGTCGAGTCCCTTTACAATCTGTCTGAATGATTTTGAATGCAAAGTGAATAGGTAAAGAATTTTTTTGTAATCCGCAAGGTAGTTAGATTCCAGTTACATGGCGCGGATAGCAAAACCGCGGATAATGATGCTAAAAGTCAGTTTTTTTTTATTTAATGTGTCGACTATAATAAGAGTGGGCCGAAGAAGACATTTTCTTCAATAATTTATCAGGATTCAGAAAAAATGTTCTGCTGTTGCTAAAACATATGTTGCTGTCTCTATTTGTGTCTCTCGTGCCTCTATTTGCGTCTCTCGTGTCTCTATTTGTGTCTTTGTTTCTGTTTCTTGTGTCAATATTTGCTTGTCTTGTGCCTCTATTTGTGTCGCTTGTGTCTCTATTTGTACCTCTCGTGCCTCTGTTTGTGTCTCTTGTGTCTCTATTTGTGTCTCTTGTATCTCTATTTGTACCTCTCGTGACCTCTATATGTGTCTCTTGTGTCTCTATTTGTGTATCTTGTGTCTCTATTTGTGTCTCTTGTGTCTCTATTTGTGTCGGTTGTGTCTCTCTTTGTAATATCTGTCATTTGAGTGAGCTTTTATAAAATGTTGTATTTTTATTTGTTTCGTTTTTGTTTATAAATCTTTATTTAGATGTATGCAAATTAATATATCCAATATCCAAGAAGCGTAGTTATATTATTGATAAAAATTGCAGGTTGAACATAATTGTAATCATACAAGAAGCGTAATTATGTTACTGTTAAATCTTTTAACATAAATTTAGGTATCCAAAAAGCGAAATTTTGTGTTATAATAAACGTCTTGGGTGGCTTCATATTATACTCGTATGACGGGAACGAATAAGGTTCCTGAGTTGTACCGAGCTGCAGTCTGCAGGGAGAATATTGCCCTAATCATAGCACAGGTTAAATATCTGGGACATATCCTTACAGAAGACAGAAAGGAGATAAAATATATGAAATTATTGAAGACAATAAATTACAATTAAGGATTTACTCACTAAGTTATTCCAAAAAATAAATAAAATATATGAAACGACTAAGGAAAGCAATCAGTATAAGGGCTGGAATGCTCTCAAGGCGGTTCTACCACTGTAACGATGATGTTAGAAAACTACTCTTTAAGACGTGCCATATACACGTCAGAACTGTAAACACAATAACCTGTAGCGCAATGGGACAATCTGAGAGTGTGCTACAATAACCCAGCAACTACCAAAGTTCTGCAGCGCCTCCACGATGTTTCCAGAAGGGAAGGTGCACTAATTCCCCGCCTTACTTTGCCAGGAACTAGCCAGCTTACTCTTTAAGACGTACTGCACTGCTTTATACACGTCAGAACTGTGGACACAATATCCAGTAGCGCAATGGGACAAGCCAAGGGTGTGCTACAACAATGCATACAGGCAACTTATGCAACTGCCAAGGTTCTGCAGTGCCCCCACGATGTTCCCAGAAGGAAAGGCGCACTTATTCCCCGCCTTACTTTGCCACCGACTTGCCAGCTTCTGGCGCAGGACACGAAGATCAACAAACGTCATTGTCATGGCTGCTTCCGAGTGGCTCAGCTCTACACTAAATGAGCGATGGATGCAGCGACAATTTAATTTATCTTATTCATTTAATGCTTTTTACGTTTTTTTAAATATTTTTATTTATTTATCATTGTTCTTATTTATCTGTATTTATAAATCATGTCACATGGCCGACTAGAATCGCACTACTCTCCTAGTCATGCTGGATTAAAACATAAATAAAATAAAATATAAAAACAACCGACCGCCGGAGAGGGAATCCTCTAATAACAAAACCGCGTATAAAAAGGAATACCTGTAATTTTATTTCATAAATCAACCAACCTGTTTGTTTATTCCCACAGGCGAAGGCCTTTCATGATATAATGTTTTCTGTTTATTCCATTGTCCAAAATCAGATCATATTCATTCTGTTCATTATTCCACTTCTGACCGTTTATCCCACAAATCTGATCCTTTTCACGGCATGTCAGGCTGGGACATACGTAAATACTCGGTTATTTGATAATGTTTTATTTTAATTAATGGGGTTTGATTTCATTTATCTTTTATAGCGTTAAGCCCCGCATTCTGAATTTCCACAAATTTATAACGGAAATCCCTTCAAATTTTAAGTTATAAAAAAATATAATTTTATTTTTTAAGATTATCTCTATACATTTGCTTTGTTGAAAAATAAATATTTAAAACTCCCTCGATAAAAAAAAATCTCAAAGTATGCTCCAAAAAAAACACGTCTGGTTCTGTTATTTAATATGTTATAAGTATGAAAGAATTAAAAGTGTTTCTTTAAATGCTACTAAAGACATCTGTCGAGATATTTTTGGTCTATTTTAAATAAGTCATGCTATATTAATTAATATTTGTCTGAAATGGTTTAAACGTTTTTGGTGACCAGATCTGATTAAACAATTATTTCCCCACCTTCCTCCTCCTCATCTCTTTCCATTCTCCAAAAGCTTCAACCTCACAACATACCCCAGTTGGGGATGTTATAGTCTCACAGGCTTTAGATGGTTGTGATCATTTGGAACTCTTGTATTGTTTTCAATAAAAAATAGAATTGTAATCGCTGTTTAATATATCACCTTTTCAATCTTCCCAACATCTGCTTTTATTCAACAAGTCCCAAATGAAAAACATTTGACTCACTGCAGAAACGGGTGGTTCATTTAATAGATTCCCCCCTCTTAACAAACTGACCGCAGTCTTGGTAGAATTATAAGCGTCAGGTGGGAATGCCGTCTTTATTATACCGGTATTTCAATGAAAGTTGTTGATCCCTTCAGCAACAACGTACAGCCGGGAAATGGCTAAAAACGCTAAAAAATTTTACACGCTTATTATATTGATTGAGAACGGGTCTTTTGTACGACTCTTTCTTGAGTTCAACAGCTTAACTACGGAATGACTTGCCGTCCTCTGTGTTTCCTCCCTCCTGAAAGAAGGGTCACTTATAGATCCAGGTTCTCTCCTTCCTTTCCTCAAAAAGACTCTTCACATAGCACCCTTAAATATGACACAGGCCCTTATGAGTTAATATAAAAAAAGGCATAAGCAAAAAAACTGTTTCTCAGTAATATTTATACCAATTCACGTGAATCAGGGTGGATTTCGTACATCAACTGTAATTGTTAGACCTATAACTCAAAACAACCGTATTTTGTTACCATTTGAGATTTTCACGGCCAAACATGTTGTAGGATAAATTATAGGGAGTTAAAATCTCCCAAAAATAATGACAACATTACTTTCACCCACATTCTTGTGAGGCTGGTATCACTGTAAACCTGCGCGCGATACCTCGCGCGGTAAATGATTTAATTCTGTCTCCAGCAGTCTAGCCGTCGGTTTAGCCCTAAATCTCCTCTAGAGTACGCGATCTGTTTTGTTCATAAAATTATTGAAACGTGAGTTTTGTTAAAATAAAGAATTAATTGGAAATATCCGAATTCTCATTATTACACACCGAGAGTAATAACACAACCTTGGATTCTGCGGATCGGAGAACCACAGAATCATTCAGTCAACAACCCATTTAAATTGGCGATAATCACAATCCTCCAAAATGTCATTATGATTTATTTTTGGGGTATTTTGCTGTGTTGCTCTACCTCCTTCTATAGCCAACGTGTTGGTCAGCATTACAGTGTCACCAGAGCAGATGTAAAATTCAATGCAAGATAATTACACATCTGCCCTGATTATGGAAACTGTATGCTGTTCAAAACGTTGACCAAGGAAGGAGGTAGCGCAACACGGCATAATACCCCTAAAAAAAATACTGTAAACCGTATTTTGGCTAATGGAAATTGGCGGGAGTTTTTTCAATATAAATGTAAATTTTGCATTATGATAAATATATTATTACAAACAAATTTAGACCTTATACTTTCGATGTAATTTTCTCCCTTCTAATTAAATTCATTATAAATTCCCTGAAAGCGATGCCAACCGAAGTCCTAATTCCTCGTCCGGAACCTTATTAATGTCAATTACTTCCTAATTTAATACAACCTTCTCCTTAAATAAAATAAACTGACTTAAATATTAATCACCCACCATTACAATTTTCTTTCATAATGTCAAACTCTTTTCAATAGGATTATTGAAAAATGTTTAGAGTAATAATTCATGTTTTATTCAACCGCAATTAAGCAGTTTATCAAAAGGATGTTCATGTTCATTTACAGGGTTTTCCAATAAGATGTGTTATTTTGATATTCAATCGTAAAAGATCAATGGTTTCGTTGCTTGTGTGGCATGTAGTGCCGTCTTGTTGAAAGTAAACGTAGTCCAGATCAATACCATCCAATTCCGGCCATAAAAAATCATTAATTATCTCTCGATAACGCAATCCATTCGCCGTAACTGTTGCTCCAGCCCCATTTTTCAGCCTCATAAACCGCACCAAACAGTCACACGTTGAGGATAGAGAGGCTTTTCAACAATAATTCTTGGGTTTTTCGAGCCCCAGATGCGACAATTTTGCTTGTTGACGAAGCCACCGAGGTGGAAATGGGCCTCATCACTCAAGATGATTTGCATTTGATTCACTCAAGTGAATTTTAATAATTTCAATGCGTTGTCGAAGCATGTATCGTTCCATTTTTATTAATAACTTAGTTTCTACTTGTCAAATGTGAAAAATGACAGCTTCAAAAGTAACATCTACCGAAATAGCGGGCTATTCAAAATAACACCTCTTATTGGAAAATAACTTATACATAATATTTATCACTAACCACTGCCATAATCAATGGTATTGCTAATACAGAGTATCTCTTTTAAGTAGCAATGTTTTCAGCATGTATCTAAATCTTTGAGGTAATTCGCTATAATTTTTTATATTGCTTGGTAACATGTTGAATATTTTGGGCACGTTGTATTCCAGGGTTCGGTGTCCATTTTTATTGTTATATTTTGGTACAAGCCTTCTTTCATTTTTTGTGAACCTAATATTATGTTCATGTTCCACTTTCCTCTTATATTCGGAGTCAGATATATTCTGAATCAATATGTTGTTCCATAATAAGGCCTGTACCGGTAAGACAATCAAGTTCCGATACAACAATGATATGTTTCGCCTCTGTGAAAACATATGTTTTGGAACTAGTAATTTAATCATATAATTTTGTACTAATTGTAGGTAATTTAAATTAGTTTTGCAAGAGTTTCCCCATCTGGTTATAACATATCGTAAAGTAGATTCTGCGAGTGGTGAGTAAATTATTTTAAAAATATTCACAGGAACGAAACATTTCAGTTTGTACAGTTTACCCACTATTTATTGCAAGTCCCATTTAAAGTTGCAATAAACAGTCACTCCCAAATAAACATATCATTGTTATAATGCTGATTTAATAATACTTTTTTTATTCATGACTATTTTAAAAATACAAATCCTTCTCACTAGGTAGTGGTGTTCCAAAGAGGACTGTAAGTTATTGTATGGGTGTTACATCACGTTTTCCTCATCTTCATGCATGTTGATTTCCACAAAATGTGGTTTGATTTGTAGAAAAGGTCATACACACTTCACCACAATCTACACATCTGCCCCGATGATCGACGCTGTAACATTGGCTAAATAAATAGGAAACGCAACACGGCGTAAAAACACAAAAATTAATCATTATTATGTTGTTGTTCTCACTTAAACCCAGCGGCACTGAACTAGGCTGGGTGGAGAGGGGTGATTCCTGCCCCCCTAACACCGTAATGTGTTTAAGAAAATCTTACAGCCTTAATACAAGGGTAGATTAACATACAAGTACATACTGTTGTTCTGGGTTCTGGGGTAAAAGAAGTAAAGAGGATAACATAGGAATGACGACCAAGTATTCAAAATAAAAAATAAAATATTGTTAGTAGAAAACATTTATCGAAAAGAAAATGTGTTATCTCGCTGCAGAAAGATCAACACAAGCATTACCTTTTTGGTCTATTAGAGGTATATTTATTAAAGTTACAAACGAAAACGAAGATCTTCATACACATCTTCGGATCTACCGGATCTGCCCTGATGATGGACACTGCAACGCTGTCCGAAACGTCGGCTTAAGAAGGAGTTAGCGCAGCACGGCATAACACTCCAAAAACAAATAACAAAAAAAAAAAAAAAAAAAAAAACAAATCTTACATTTCTTTCTACAGAACAACTACGTCAGGTAAAAAATTACGACAACACTTTTGCCACACAATGAACGATCTTTGCTGGTTTTGTGTACGTTTTTAGAAGCTTGTACAACAAGATTACATCAAGTTGGGTTGTTAAGTTCATCTCTACATCTTGTGACGCGATGCCTTTCAGGCTCGCCATTGGCCGGTAAAATTAACAAATTAAAACTTGAGATTGAGCGACAACTCTGTATTATATTGCAAAGAACTTGCATTTATGTCTAGGCCTTTGAAGCGAGGCATCGAGAGCTGTATTATATTATATATGACTTGTTTTATTTTTAAATCGGAAGAAGATACGAGAGGGCTAATCTCTTGTTATCATATATCAATGTTTAAGAAACTTTCACACAAGAATCCCAGCTGCTCCCAACTATCCGTAGCCAATGAAAGGACGCATGTTGTGGGGCTGAAGAGAGTGGGGAGAGGAAATAGATTGGTTGCTATTCAGAACTGGTCACTAAACACCGCTAATGCCATTTGACGACCTCCGGGGTAGAGTGGTTACGATCCTCACTGGTTCAAATCCTGGCGAGCGCAAAGAAAATTTTATTTGATTAATGCCCGCTGTATTCATTCCCCGCGGGATTGATGAGGTACACAGGGCGACGCCTGAGGCCCTAGACTGACTCACTGACCTAGATGTTCCTCTCTGATCCCCCACCATACGAAAGAAGGATTTGATTAATTTATTTTATTTTACAATTTATTTACTTAAAATTGTGTGCAGTTAATTTACGGCACGTCGCAGAGGTATAAATATTTTCACTATCGCCCTTGCGAAAGAACGCCATAAAGAATTGAAACTTTGATTGGAATGGCTTATGCCGTATGCGGTGACCAGATCTGAATAGTTAGGTATTTCTCCACCTTCCTCTGCTCCATCTCCTTCTCTTCTCCACTCAGTGTCACAACATACCCTAATTGGGGATGCCAAGGTAGATAGATAGGTACAGAAGGTAGATCACCAGCACGATACAGTATCTACTATTCTGGAATATACCGCAAACGCACGATGGTTCGTGCCTGGGGTAAGGCCAACTTGGTCAGTTTCAACGTCTCAAAAACCCAAGCGTGTCTGATTTCGGCAAAGAGGGAGATCAATGACTGTCTGGTGCAATTTGATGGGAGCACTCTCCCCAATAAAGACTCCATTGAAATGCTTGGAGTTACTATATCAGACCAGCTCAAGTATCGGGGATCCATAGAAGCCCGAGTAAATCAGGCCTCCAAAAAGTTGGGCGTCTTGTACAGGGCTAGGAGATTCTTCAACAGTGACCAGCTGCTGACCCTGTACAAGTCTCAAGTCCGCCCAACTATTGAATTTGGGAGCCACCTTTAGGCTGGTGCCCCAAAATACTTGATAAACCTGCTTGAGTCTGTGCAAAGGAGAGCGATCCGTCTGATTGACAATCCGTTGTTAACAGACCGATTGCCTTCTCTGATGCATAGACGCAATGTAGGCATGCTGTGTCTGTTCTACAGGTATTTCAATGGAGCCTGCTCCAAGGAGCTAGCAGCATTGATTCCTGATGCACCGGTGCACGTGCGCGAAACTCGACGGACACGAACTGAACACCCGTTCACGGTTGACGTTGGCTTCATGAGAACGGGCCGTTTTTACGACTCGTTTTTGTGTAAGTCGGCTCGTATGTGGAACGAGCTACCGGCATCTGTTTTTCCTCCCTCCTATAATCCGAGCCTCTTCAAGGCCCGCATTAACAAATCCCTTCCTACAGCCCCTACCTTACTCCGCCTCACAACGCCGCCCAACCGGGTGGTGACATAGTTCCCCTGTCTGTGCACTGCACAGGCAGGGACACTCTTGTTAGGTGTCACATGAAAAAAAAAAAAAAAAAAAAAAAAACAGACAAAACAAAGTTACTTATGAACTTGTTTGAAATTTTATACATCTGATAAACAGCCATTAATGTAGGATATATGGTTTTTTATCAATTTTGTGAAATTAAAAACACTTTATCAGTAAGGGGGTTAGTATTTAATGCAAATACTCAATGTAAGTTTCAAGAATAAGTCCAATTTGTCATCTATCCATCTATCGTATTCAGAAAGAGGGTCGTTCTCCTAATGGACGAATTCAGATACAGATTTGGACAACTTGCTTTACAATATAACAAGGATTTTCAGCAAGGTGTTTGTCTTATTATTTTATATGTGTGGTTTTGATGTATGGCACCTCCAGCATTAACCATTGTGCATTGGTTAGATTGCCAACCCTGGATTTTTATTGGAAAAAAGGGTTACCATCACAAAACCTGAGTAGTTCAAATCGAAGCATGATTCATTCTTTGGTAATAGCTCAGAGCAGTGGACATCCTTTTGACTGGTGACTGATTTTGTCATAATTAATTCTATATAACTGGAGTCTTTATCCTTGTATGATGAGTAATCGAAAATCATCTTCAGATCCTGTACTTTCACGGGCTTTTGTATTGGGCACAAGATTGACAAGGCAATTTTAGAACTGACAAGAAGATTATTTGCTGTACTGTAAACCGAGATAAGTTGCTGCCACAAGCTGTCTTCAACCATGCTACAATCATTGCTGGTATTATACCATTCCATACAAGCAATTCAATTTTTTCAGGCCATTTAATGTAGGATGCAATAGATATTGAATATAATTCTTTAATGCGTAACTCTTTCTTTCTGTTATACAAAACACCCTGTTAGTTTGTATTTTCCAAATCAAATTTATTAATTGTTGCTACCTACCCTGCAATAACATATTTTATATTTTACCAAAGCAAAACATCTACGCGTTGCTAGTGCGCCGCAATAACCGCACAGCTTTGACCAATAAGGAATAAAATTATACTATAATCTTTCAGGTATATTAACGAAAGAATTTTGAACCCTTAAACTGTATCCGTTTCTTTGTTGCTTTAACATTCTTTCGAGGGCGGTTAGATCCTCTCCACAGACTCTTTAAGGCTCATTTTTATTATTATCTCATTCTTTTATCACGAGATGAAATTGGAATTAATGTGGGTAGGGACCTAAATGTTCATAATATTGTTTTGTTTTTTATTCGCTCTGCTCTTTATTAAAATGGCGCAGATGGTTTGGTGGCGGTTTTTTTGTTTGTTTTATTAATTTTTCTTGTGAAATTTATACTCGGTTTCTTTTTGGTGGGGGAAAGAAAGCGATTGAAGCAATCCAAAATGGAATTTTGATACAAATCTCGTCGTACGGAACTACTGGCTGCAGTGTTTTGTTAGTTTTATTACTTTTTTTACGGAATTATAATTTTTTTTAGTTGTGAAGGAATTGAATCTAGCAGCAGTCCATATTTTTTGAAATTAACTCCACACAGGAAGCCTCGAAGAAAATAGTCTCCCTCAGAGCCTATGTTATTTTTGGGAATGCTGAAAAGAAGGAGAAGAAATTATGCGAAGTATTAGGGTATGAGGGGTGGGTAGGAATGTGTGGGTCAGTGTGTCCAGGAGTGACAGACATATGAATCAATAACTCCATGCATCCGCCGTCAAGACCTGGACAAACAAAATCCCATGAATCCGGGCGCCCCTGTTACGTCACTAAACGTAGCAAATCACCCGGGATGACATATGACAGAAGTGTTTGTTTTCCAATAGATGATTCCCAAGGCAGCGGTACCCATATCGCCTCCCAAATTAAGTTTTTAGTCCATAATGAAGTTTTGGAACCAATCATGATATAAGGCAATAAGCTGATTTCAGTAGTAGTTAGGCAATTAATTGACAAAGGCTAGTGGGCAAAAATAGATTCCTGAGACGTAAGATTGGAAAACTGTATAACTTCATAACTTTAAGTGCCACAAAATATTGATTTTCTAAGTAAATTAGTTTTGACCGAAAACATTAAACGTCACAGATATAAAAACATGATGGGGATAAATAAATAAGTTATCTCAATATGGTATAACATCAATAGTTGTTAGTGGCATTGAACGCCGAAACAGCTGTCACAGTAATAACAACTAAAATACTTTAAAAACTAAATCTATTTTTAAAAAACGTATTTGTGTATCCTATAGATTCGAAAACTGCTGTACCAATTTCGTTGAAAATATCACAGATTGCTTTTGTTGGTGTCAGGAGTGTTTAGAAAGTAGTTTCAATGGAAAAAACGCCAGAGACGCCCGAGAAAGACTAAATGCTTTATCTCTGCACTGGAATGAGATACGGAGTCGAGTTAAAGTCGATATCATTAATTTATTTATTTATTAACGAACCAAGTCCAATTCATCACATTACATATTACACAAAATGAATACAAGGAGAAATGCATTAAAATAAGCTATGACAGAAATGTGACACAAAAACAATAGAGATAATGTCAAGTCAAGACACTCTTCTATTTTCTTCAGGGCCTCCTGTGTGGAGTTAATATAAAAAAAAAATATAAAAAAAAACTCCATTGAAATGCTTGGAGTTACTATATCAGACCAGCTCAAGTATCGGGGATCCATAGAAGCCCGAGTAAATCAGGCCTCCAAAAAGTTGGGCGTCTTGTACAGGGCTAGGAGATTCTTCAACAGTGACCAGCTGCTGACCTTGTACAGTGTACAAGTCTCAAGTCCGCCCAACTATTGAATTTGGGAGCCACCTTTGGGCTGGTGCCTCAAAATATTTAATAAACCTGCTTGAATCTGTGCAAAGGAAAGCGATCCGTCTGATTGACAATCCGTTTTTAACAGACCGATTGCCTTCTCTAATGCATAGACGCAATGTAGGCATGCTGTGTCTTTTCTACAGGTATTTCAATGGAGCCTGCTCCAAGGAGCTAGCAGCATTGATTCCTGATGCACTGGTGCACGTGCGCGAAACTCGACGGACACGAGCTGAACACCCGTTCACGTTTGACGTTGGCTTCATGAGAACGGGCCGTTTTTACGACTCGTTTTTGTGTAAGTCGGCTCGTATGTGGAACGCGCTACCGGCATCTGTTTTTCCTCCCTCCTATAATCCGAGCCTCTTCAAGGCCCGCATTAACAAATCCCTTCCTACAGCCCCTACCTTATTCCGCCTCACAACGCCGCCCAACCGGGTGGTGACATAGTCCCCCTGTCTGTACACTGTACAGGCAGGGACGCTCTTGTGAGGTGTCACATAAAAAAAAATTTAAAAAAAGACAGGAACAAGGTTTTGATTGAGTTCACGACTATATGTATATACCAATACAAAATATTACTTGCGTTTAAAATTTGTGGTAAAACCATCTACGACGAGGCCCATTTGTAAATAACACGAGTAAAGGTGATGTTTAGATAGTACGGAAATGTGAACAGATAGACGAAAAGGGGAGTCACTGGAAGAGAGAGGAGACCGTCAAATATCCTCCACATTTTTTCATAAATTAATGTATTTTGTACATTTTATTAAGTAATTAAGTGAAAATAATGATAATAAGCGAAATAATGAAAAATGATGCGTTTTTGGGATAAAAAATTTATCGATTAAAAATATTTTAGATGCTAGAATTAAATATTCAGAGTAGGCCTTTGAAACAATCCAATATTTTTTTGATAAGCACAGAAAAAAAATAAGTATTAGACCTTTAAAAACTGCTGTAAAGTTCGAAACCTCCTACTTACGAATTCTTTTTCGGTCTTTGTTTTATTGAATGACGTGAAAAATTAAGTTCTTCAGAAAATTATCGTAAAATATTTAATATATCTGTGTCAAAGCTTCTCAAAATTAAATTTAAAAAAACGACGGCATGTGTTAAGCGCAGATTTAAACCTTATCGCCATTTACATAAGGAGTGTTATTGTTAGCGGCCCGATTCCAAAGTTCCACGGCTTGGTGCACCGCTTTAAATTTATTTATCTGTACCAATAGAACATTATTGATTTCTTCAGCGTACCCCATAAATGGCGTATTGGCTAATTAGGCAGCTATTTCACCTTGGAAATGTTTTGTCGTAATTCGAGGAATTGTTGTTGTTGTGATAGGATATTTACTCAGGCCGTAAACAGATATGAAGATTTTAGGAAGTAAGTAAGTCAGGAGTACGAAGGGAATTATATTTAAAAGTTATGGTCGTCTCCTCCCATCACAAACATGAAAAACATATAATAATAATAGACAGTTAAGTACTTTGCCATCTCTTATTCTACTATTTTACCATCCATTACTATTGATATTACATTTATATTTTACATTATAGAAGATTAGTGGCAAATCAAGTACCACTTTATTTTCAATATTTGAGTGGACGCCTTATTACAGGCTACACTGATGAACAGCTGTTCCGAGTTTGGTTGACGGAATGAGACGAGATTAGAGTTTTCTGGAGACGTGTGTGGGAAGAAGCTCCGCGCTTTAGCGATAATTATAAATTTGTTTCATACTTTCTGACGCCCATTTAATAATCTCTTAATGACGTGCAATATTTGAATCATTGTTTGACTACCTACATTTTTTTAACTAAACATTAAAGCACAATGACAAGTTTCTTTTTAATATAAAAAATTATAACAACCCACTAATTTTTATGAGGTTAGTCACGCTCTGGGATCATATGTAATTATTGATTTGAAGTCTCATGCTAACAATTATAATTTTGTACAATAAATTACACTCTTTATTTTTTATGGATCTTTTATTTAAGATTATATACTCTTATGCCATCATTTTAATTGCTATACATAATAGTAAATCTTAAATTACAGCGTAATAAGGTAGGGGCTGTAGAAAGGGATTTGTTAATGCGGGCCTTGAAGAGGCTCGGATAATAGGAGGGAGGAAAAACAGATGCCGGTAGCTCGTTCCACATACGAGCCGACTTACACAAAAACGAGTCGTAAAAACGGCCCGTTTTCATGAAGCCAACGTCAACCGTGAACGGGTGTTCAGCTCGTGTCCGTCGAGTTTCGCGCACGTGCACCGGTGCAGCAGGAATCAATACTGCTAGCTCCTCGGAGCAGGCTCCATTGAAATACCTGTAGAACAGACACAGCATGCCTAAATTGCGTCTATGCATTAGAGAAGGCAATCGGTCTGTTAACAACGGATTGTCAATCAGACGGATCGCCCTCCTTTGCACAGATTCAAGCAGGTTTATTAAGTATTTTGGGGCACCAGCCCAAAGGTGGCTCCCAAATTCAATAGTTGGGCGGACTTGAGACTTGTACAGGGTCAGCAGCTGGTCACTGTTGAAGAATCTCCTAGCCCTGTACAAGACGCCCAACTTCTTGGAGGCCTGATTTATTCGAGCTTCTATGGATCCCCGATACTTGAGCCGGTCTGATATAGTAACTCCAAGCATTTCAATGGAGTCTTTATTGGGGAGAGTGCTCCCATCAAATTGCACCAGACAGTCATTGATCTCCCTCTTTGCCGAAATCAGACACGCTTGGGTTTTTGAGACGTTAAAACTGACCAAGTTGGCCTTACCCCAGGCATGAACCATCTCGAGGTGGTGGTCAATTTTTTGTTTCAAAACTTCCCGAGCTGTTCGGACATCATGGGTGGAAGGGGGCTTTTCGATAAGATAACCCTCGTGAACGGTGCTGTCATCAGCGTAGCAGTGAATTGGTGCACATTCAACGAGATCGTTGATGTGCAATAAAAACAGCGTCGGAGACAGCACAGATCCTTGTGGCACCCCCGCATTGATTTGGTGCGGTGAGGAAGAAGAGCCGTCAACCACGGTTTGAATTGTTCTTCCCCTCAGAAAGTCCGCAATCCAACTATGCAGGGTTGGGTGGATAAGGTTTCTGAATTTACGGATATGATTGTCTAAAACGGTGAGTTTTAAGTTCAGCTCTGAATTTTGTTGAGTCTGTGATCATCCCTAAGTCATTGTGACAGCCATTCCAGGATTTACATCCTGACACTCCAAAAGCATGTTCACCGAATTTACTACCTGGTGTGTACTTTGGTTCCTTCAACCTTCCGATAGCTGATGATGCTGTTGACCTAAGGGTTGACTGTCGTGAATTCGCATTTTCTACAATTCTTCCTCTTTCGTATGGTGGGGGAGTCAGAGGGGGACATCTAGGTCTGCGAGTCAGTCTAGGGCCTGAAAGACCAGACTGACCGCCAGGGAATGAAAGGAGCGGGCATTCGTTGACCACATGTTCACTGGTCTGCACCGCACCACATTCACACATCGCCGGCTCTTTAAGGCCTCATCTGTGCATCCTGTGGGCACAGCGGCTATGGGAGCACCTTAACCCATTGATGACATTGATTCTTTATTGCCATTTACAATCTCATGACTGGCAACCTTTGAAGGACATAAATGATGTTAATTTAGCGACACACTTTTTCTATTCCATAATTTATAAATATTTTGATATGTGTTTCAAAATTAAGCGCACTCCGAGGAATGGTAGAAAATATCCTAAATGGTTTTCTAGTGAGATTGTTATCGACATAAAACTCAAATTCAAACATTACAAAAAATGGAAGAAAACTGGAATGGTGAGTGACCGGGAAATGTTTTGTCTACTTAGAACAAAAATAAAACGCAGTATTCGATTAGCACATGTGCAATATATTAATTCTATTGAAAAAAATATCAAATGCGATCCCAAATCTTTCTGGAAGTATATCTCGTCCAGAAGAAGTGATGGCGGGTTTGTTGACCATGTTACTTGGAATAATCAGTCTTTCTCAGGAGCAGATATTCCAGAAGCATTTGCAGACTATTTTAAATCAACTTATAGTAAGGAAGCTGCGGACTTGAAATCTTTTATACCTGGAAAAAATACGCCAACAAAAGCACAGAATGTTGATATTCAAAATATTACAAACACTGACATCACCGCTGCTGTTAAAAAATTAAAATCCAAAACTTCTTTTGGACCGGATCTTATTCCGTCATTCGTGTTAAAGGGATGCTTTGAGCCCTTATTAACACCTCTCGCGTATATTTATAATCTCTCACTTAACTCCGGAATATTCCCAGACCTGTGGAAAATCTCTAAAGTTACACCGTTACATAAAACTGGTGATAAGGCTTCAGTCTCTAATTATAGACCAGTGGCGATCCTATCCTCTCCAGCCAAGTTGTTTGAACTAATAATTCATAAATGCATTTATACCCAAGTTGAACCCTTTATAATTGACCAGCAACACGGTTTTAGGTCTGGCAGATCTACTGTGTCTAATCTAATGGTTTTTACGGAGTACATATCTCAAGCTCTTGATAGTAACAATCAAGTAGATGTATCATACAATGACTTCGCAAAAGCCTTTGACTCAGTAGATCCGCTTATTCTCCTAAATAAACTCGACCAATTTGGATTTTCAGCGAAACTTCTATGTCTATTTGTAAGTTATTTCTCAAATAGACAACAATACGTAACTTATGGTATTTTCCACTCTTCCAACTTCATCACAAACTCTGGAGTTCCACAGGGGTCGAATCTTGGACCCTTACTTTTCTCGCTATTTATCAATGACATTTACCATTGCATAAAATTTTCCAAGTTTCTCTTATTCGCGGATGACATGAAACTATTCCTTTTAATAAAATCTTTGGAAAATTGCATGCAGCTACAAAGTGATATAAATTCTATCGTCGAATGGAGTCATACCAATAAATTAGGGTTTAATATTAAGAAATGCTCCATTATGTGCTACACCAAGGCAAACAAAACGATTTACTATAACTACAAAATGTCTTATTCATCTCTTCAGCACATTGTTATTTCAAGAGATTTGGGAATCGCATTTGATACGCACTTAACATTTCACGTCCACATAGAAACGATATGCAACAAAGCTTTAAGAATGCTAGGATTTGTGCTAAGCAACTCCAGAGATTTTTGCAGCTCGGCCGCGATTCGTGTGCTATACTATAGTTTAGTACGTAGCATTTTGGAAAGTGGTTCTGTAATATGGGGACCAATGGATTTAACTTACTCTCAAATGATAGAGAAAGTACAAAAGAAGTTTCTGAGATATTTATATCTTAGAGACTTCGGATATTATCCCTGGTTATATCCATCAGCCTTTTTGTCCGGCATGCTGGGTATTAATAGCCTCACCGATAGAAGGAAAACTGCTTTGCTGATAACAGCATATAAGCTTCTAAATGGTAACGTCTGTATTCCCGATATTATAGAAAAATTTGAGTTTTATGTCCCCGACAATTATACAAGAGCGCGCAGGCACAGAACCTTTGTCGTTCCAAAATGCAGAACCAACTTACCATTAGTAATGCCGCTCGGAAAAATGATTATGTTACTAAATTACCTGTCCCCTGATATAGATATTTTCCAACTTAATATTCACCAGTTCAAAAACGCTATTATTACTTAATAAATTAAAATAAAATGTATGTTTATTATTGGTTATGTATAACTGTAAATGTGCATTTAAAATAAAATAAATAAATAAAAATAAAAATAAATGACGGACCATGTTTTGCGAGGCGATGAGAACCCAGGCTGTCTCTCGGTGGGATCCTGTATGAGATTGGCATTTCCCACGTTTGCCGTTTGCCACTCAAGTTTCCACCTATCTTCTGGGGTAAGAGGTAATTGGAGGTGCCTCTCTCCTTCCGCCCAGAAGGGCTTTCGGGACTACAAGAGGCATGCCGGGTGGGAGACGACATCTTCGTGTAAAGGTATTGCGCTTTTTTGCAGCGCCTTCTTGTATTCCCTCAGTGTTGCAATTTCTCGCCTGATGTTTGGCGGGGGTATGTTTGCAAGTACGGGAGCCAAGAGATATTAAAGTCTCGCTGATGGTTCGCATTGTTGCATTAAGCTGAACGTCTATCATGGAAATGTGGGCGCTTCTAGCCCATACTGGAGTACAGTATTCAGCCGTTGAGCCGTTGAAAACCAGTGCAATGGATGCTGTTCTGATCGTGTTGGTGTCACATTCCTAGTTTTTTTACCCACTGTTTCCATGTGTTGCCGGTAGTTCAAGCTCCTTTCCAAAGTAACTCCAAGATAGCGGGGGTGGGGGTCATGGTAAATATTATATCAAACTGAACACAGGGTTTGGCGATCGCTTGTGAATTGCAATGATGATCTTAGCAATTTTCTACAATACACATTTCTGATAATTAAGCAGGAGCCATTCCGTTAATTGAATAATATTATGCAGATATTCCGTAACTGTATTAGTATTTTATTATGATAATAGTTGTATAAATGTAATAGTATTTTGACTTATTATGTATTTAAGCCTACGTAAAAGCCCAATGGGCGTCTAAATAAATAATTCATTAATACGGTCACGTATCAAACGACTACCTACCACAAATGTTGCTCAGCCTTCGTAATGCTTACGAGGGTATTATTGCAAGGTCGCCATTCCGGTGTACTTACCCTCACATTACGTGCCCCGTGTGACCTCTACTGAGCACGTTCCTATCTTTAGAAAAACCTTTAAAAGTTCAGAAAAGTTTGCTAATGAAAACACACTATCATAATTTTATGCCAGTCATCCCAAATAATGTATTTCATATAAGTTCGTATCATTTTTCGGGCTAACTACTGTAATTTTTTTTTAGAATGATACATAACATTATGAATGTTCTGACTACATTTGAAAAACTCCCATAATTATAACTTTACTGGAGAAATTTTGTTTGTGCAATGCTGGAGGATTTGGCCATCAGAAAAATTAAATTAAATTACGGCGCTTGGGTGGGAACCCGACTCTCTCGTTCGCTTGGCTACTAACAGGTATAAAATATATCAAATAAGGCCATCTACACTTCATCCTCACCGATGACATCTTGAGGGAAAAATTTCGCTCGGTGTAAATATATAACCATTTATTGGATAACCAGCACCTCTGCCAAAGGTCATCCCAAGTGGTTCGCGACATTTGGTGATTTAGCAGGGGCGCCCGGGTTAATCAGCTGCGTGAATCCAGATCGGGAGAGGAGACCCATTGACTTCTCCAACTGGTCTCTATCCTATATAATGCTATATGCTATAGATTCCTACCCAACCCTCATACCCTTTACCATCCCAGAACATCCTCTCCTTCTCTTCCTTACAAAAGACCCACCACTCAGCATCCCATAAGTTTCATCGGGGCCTGTTGTGTGGGGTTATGTTAAAAAAAACTACAGGGTTTTTCAATAAGAGTTGTTATTTTGAATAGCCTGCTATTTCGGTAGATGTTACGTTTGAAGCTGTCATTTTTTGACATTTGACAAGTAGAAACTACGCCATTAATAAAAATGGAACGATACACGCTTCAACAACGCATTGAAATTATTAAAATTCACTTGAGTGAATCAAATGCAAATCATCTTGAGTGATGAGGCCCATTTCCACCTCGGTGGCTTCGTCAACAAGCAAAATTGTCGCATCTGGGGCTCGGAAAACCCAAGAGTTATTGTTGAAAAGTGTGACTGTTTGGTGCGGTTTATGGTTCGGCGGAGTCATTGGACCTTACTTTTTCGAAAATGAGGCTTGAGCAACAGTTACGGTGAATGGATTGCGCTATCGAGAGATGATTAATGATTTTTTATAGCTGGAATCGGATGGTATTGATATGGACAACGTTTACTTTCAACGTTGCCACGCAAGCAACGAAACCATTGATAATTTACGATTGAATATCAAAATAACACCTCTTATTGGAAAACCCTGTATATATAAATGTTTTTGCATTATTTTAATGACCTCCGTGTTTTTGGTAGTTACGATCCTTGCCTACAAATCCAGAGGTTGCAGATTCAAATCCTGGGAAGCGCAAGCAAAATTTTATTTGTGTTATTTTTTACAAATTATTTAAATAATACATTATAGTATATTTGCGACATGTTCCAGAGTTGTAAATACTCCCAGTATCGCCCTTTAGTAATACCACCATTCAGAATCGAAACTTTGCATTAAATGGCTTTAGCCGTGTTTGGTGAACAAGTCTGAATATTTAGTTACATAATCATCCACACTTCCTTCCCTCCCTACTAACTTCAGCCTCACAACAAAGCCTAATTAAGGATGTCAAAGTCTCATTGGCTCCAGGCAGATGGAAGCAGTTGGGACTGTGGTATCCACATAAAAAAAAATTTAATAATTTCACCAGAAGTAAGGGAGAATTAAGCTTCGGACGCACGGACACGCCCATACAACCTTCTGCCAAACAGAATGCATAAATGGAATATAATTTCCCTATAACTAATACAGCAATCACAATGCGGCAGTTAAGATCTGTATTCGTTCCGTTTTAGTAATAGGATACGTTATACAGGTATATTCCAATGCCGTTGTAGCCTCTCTTACTGTTGCATGCATTGTTTATGAGAATGAGGGAGAGATCGCAACTGAACTATCGGCGGTTTGAGTGTATACCTATACAAATAGTTCTGCCGCTGAGAGCTCCGTTGTGGCATCTCTTTCTTTTGCACGCGTTGTTTGTGAGAATGAGCGGGAAGGCACAACAGAGCTATTAGATTGTTTTCCGATTCAAACTGAACCGGGGAATAGTTCTGCCGCTGAGAATTTCGTTGTTGCCTCTCTTTCTGTTGTACGCGTCGTTTATGAGGATGAGGGATAGGTTGCAACGGATCTATCAGCGCTTTCAGTTTATTACGATGGAAAGCAGCCCACCCCTCTCTGAGTATGCGCAGGAAAGGAAATAATAACTTAACCTCACTTTTGGCACGTGGAAATGGCCGGGAAATGCTTCTAGCGAATTTAGTATAGAATTTGAAATGCATGTATCGAAGATGTTATTCTACTTCAGAAAACAACATTCCAGTGAAATAATTGAGAAAAAATCATCTATCAATCTATTTATAAATAATATTGCCTCTTGTGGCCATGCCGTCTAATCAATAATTTTATTCCGAGATTAATGAAATTTTGCACACTTTACATTCAAAGTAAGAGGACTATTACTATTGTGTAAAGCTTGGGCAACGCCCGGGGATTTCAGTTAGGTTTTTTTTATATAACAAAACGAGCAAGTTGGCAAATGATATGAATTATTTGTCGTAGACAAGACAAAAGGCTGTTTCTCAGTGACGTTTTGCAATTATATCGCTGTTGAAATTGTACCAAGACACACAATTCATGTTATGTCCACGAAAAATACAAAAATACGTAAGTTATTTTTCACTTAAGAAAACCGCACAAGAGTCCCAACGGTCTGAAGCCAATATGGAGAGACTATGGTATACTGGAGAGGGGAAGGAGATTGGGAGGGAAGGAAGTACCTACCTGGCTATTCAGATCTGATTACCAAACACTGTAAAACCATTTCAAGCAAGGTCTCAATTCTAAATGGTGGTCTTACACCAGGGCGATACTGAGAGTACCTTCCACTCTGGAACGTGCCAAAATATATTATTTTAAATTGTGAAATAACACTAATCAATCAATTAATAAAATTTTCTTGCGCACGCTGGCATTTGATCCCCAGACCTGCGGATTGCTAGTTGAGAGCTTCACCCCTCGACGATGGAGGCCGTCGGAAAAAAAAGCTATTTTTAATTGTGGGCGGTAATAAAAACTTTTCATTTTCAGTGCCTTATTTCTCTTCAGTAACTTTATCGATACTGAAATTATTTTATTTGAGTTTTATGAATAATTAAATAAAAATTAAAAGTAAAAAACTCACCGACGTCGGAAGTCATCTTGGAAGGTCCCAGTAGGTCCCTGATTTGTAAAATGCTCAGGGAATTGGTTAGTATCTGGGTTAGAATGTTTACTTGGAGAGGCGACGTTTTAACCTCAAAAATGTGCGCAGAACAAAACGCGCGCGAAAATTCCACACACAACTGTCAAAATAATGCAGCACAAACGTCAAAATGTACCCCCCGATAACACAGTCAAATACAAGCCTTATTTAGTCAAATAAACACGAATTTTAATACAAATAAGCACTGTATTAATATGTTTTATAGTCTTAATAAAGTTTTAATCAGGTATAGAATAAAAAAGGGTTTAAAAAATGACACAGTCTAATATACGAATCAAATAATTATGAATTTATAAGCAGGTCAGTAGGTTTTGATAGTGTATTTTATAGCTTTCAAGACTTGAAAATAAACGCAGTCAAATATATAAACCTTATTTCTTTAAAATCACACCAATTTATTAACGATTTACACAAATTAATGCTTTATTTGAGATTATTAATTTCTTAATAAGAATTTTAAGAGATTTTATGCGAAATATCAATGTTAAATACGTTTTAAACAACACTCGGTTTATAAGATAATATTAAATGTATGTAGATATTTTTAATTAATTTTATATCTTAATTATGATAGTGATATGTTTATGTTTATAAGTGCATGAAGATTCAAGAAACGTTTAAATATTTTATTATTTATCTAAAGTGGTTAAATGTTATGATAAGAGAAAAAGGTTAATTTATTATATTTTTTAAAGGTTTTTCACAATATTCTTTCATGCATTTAATTGCAGATTTAAATATATCGATTTTTAATCTCTAACTGAAGAGATTGTAGTTTATTAGGTATTTCATAAATTTAACGTAAAATTTATTTAGGTGTACGCGCGCGATGTATTTTTTGACAGAACGCCACGAGGTTCGAAGGCTGTTATCAATTTGTTATGACAGTCGGGTGTCGGACCGTCAAAGCCTCGATTAATGCCGTTTTTAATCCCGTTTGATGGGGTTTTTGATGGGTTCTGATGGATTTAATGGGGTTTTCACTAAGCGCGGACACAGACAGCGAACAAGTTTCCAGAGTAACGATAAAACAACTGTTTCGGGCCAGCATCGGCGCGAGCATGCGCAATACAACTTACCGTATGCGTACAATCTACAGATAGAAGCTCGTCCACAGCTTTCTATTCCGAATTTAAATGTAGTTCTTTTCCAAATTCAAATTAATTATATTCTTTTCCAAATTCAAATTAATTTTACTCTTTTCCGAATTCAAATTAATTTAATTCTTATCAAAATTGGAATAAATTTTTAATGATGTTTTGATCAAGATTTTAAGGTATTTTCCTGGAGTTTTTTGAAAGACCGAAATATTTATTGTGTTTCTTTGAAAAAATAAAAAGTTTAATTTTTTTTTAATTGCATAGTTCAACGATTTGCTAAGGTATTTTAAAAAATAAATGTATAAATGGTTGATGAAATAAATAAATGGTTTATTATAGGATAATATGAAACACCTGTTTTACAATTATTATACAATACAACCTAACCTTACCTAAATAAACCCAACATTACAGAACTATAAATACCAGCGTATTACTATTATAAAATCAAATTACAGTAGATACTAAATTTGTAAATATTCACTAACTTTTGCCTGAAAACCAACTTTAATGGTTTGAAATTTCTAAAAAAAGTTATTAATAATAGACGTAGATCTTGCTAATTTGTAATTTCAGTTTATCATCTTAGTGCCAATGATGTTCTAACTTCCATAAAATCTTTTAAAACATCAATAAATTTCACCAAAACTAAACGCAGAAAACCACATATATTTCACTAGGTGAATGAAGTACCAGATTAACATTCGCAGCACGTTATCTGCCCCGATGATGGACACTATAACGCTGTCCGAAACGTTGCGTTGGCTAAATAAGGAGGAAGCGTAACACTCATAAGTATACCACTCTTGTAATACTGCACCCAAAAATTAGTTTAAATAAAATTTATTTTGCAAATCGCGACTATTCATTATTTATATATTGTATTGATTAAATATTTAAGAAGGTGTCTGAAATCTGACAGCTTAGTATTTATGTTATTGTTGTAATGATCTCTTGGTAATGATAACATATATATGTTATTGTTGTAATGATCTCTTGGTAGTGATAACGTATTTATGTTATTGTTGTAATTATCTCTTGGTATTGGTAACATATTTATGTTATTGTTGTAATGATTTCTTGTTAGTGATAACTTATTTATGTTATTGTTTTAATGATCTCTTGGTAGTGATAGCATATTTTTGTAAGATAATAAAATTAATAAAAGACATTTGTCTTATTTGGAACCAAGTGGTAGAATCAACAGGTGAAAATCAATACTTCCCAACAACAATGATATAATGGAAGACGTTATTTTCTTCGATAAGTGGTAGTTTTGTTAGAAAATAGTGAAATGCTTTACTGTGAATTCCTCTTGGCCAACTCAAATCTTATTTTTGATGTTAATCAAATTTTAAGATATTACCGGAAAAGGTGTGGTAATTAATAAGTCATACATTCATCATGATTTTCATGTATTTTGTTTTTTAAAAATAGTTTTTAAAACATGTTTTTATTCACCCCATGAACATGGTACGAATTAATGACATTAAAATGATTAATAGAAATTTTATTTCATGTATTAAAACTTTCAGTTGTTAGTTTATATTTAATACAAAATAATAAAAAAATAACAACTACACGATCTTCTAGAGTCAAACATATATCCAACACGCAACTATAAATACAACGTTTGGCCAAAAAAGATTCTTATACTATGGTAATAAACTCTACAACAAAATCTCACTCTCTTTCAAAAGTTACAACAATGTTATAACATTTAAATCTCAAATAAAATGCTGGATACAAGACACGAGGAGATCAGAAATAGAAAATATAATCACATTAAATACGAAACCTAAACCACACATCTGCGTTAAAAAAACACGATGTAATAGATTTATAATTATTTCAGAAAAAAACACTACTTCATATATTTATAATTACTTCGTCACGGGAGATCCTAGTGAGGATATCACCATCTCGATTTGGTGCAAAAAAGAAGATTATTTTTTTCACATTTTTAACAATGTTATTTTTTCATTTATTTTATATCCTCACTCACGTCTGCAAATGATCATTATTTATTTTGTGTTTCTTTTATTCAAATGTAAAATTGTTAACCTCGATACACGCTTAGTCCCGGTGAGGTTAATAATTGTAACAGACACACAGGCTTGTGTAAGGTTAAAAATTCTAACGTCAAAAATATTCATTGTAAGAGAACAATAAATAAATAAGGAAAAATAATTGTGAAGAATCAATAAATAAATAAAAATAATAACCATTTTTTAATCCCTTGTGTGTACAGGCCTCTAGAATCTCTGTTGTTGCTGCAAAACAGTGTCTATCCGTATGTGTACACACATGTACATTTGTATATTTATTTGTTGTTAATACGCAAGCAAGTCGTTAGTATCCGAGGGGTTAAGATTCCACGAAATTTGCCAAAAACAAAACAACGATTTTGAAAAAATATTTCAGAATTTTGTGAGTCAGTGGTCACTGATTAGATAATTGCTAGAAGCTTAATATAAACTGATTTAAAATATATGTGATGTCGCTAATTTTAAGACTAATGCTAAGACAAGAGTCCTGGGAGTAGGTAATTTTGAGTTAGACATTGATTACACTATCTGTTCACCACTCGAGCGATTTTCGGCAGGTTATGCCAAGTTTGCAAAAACGTTTTGAGTGATCACTTGCCATTCTGTGCTAAATTTATGCAACATAAAAATATGGGATGAACGGAAAATATAGGTGGATTCATTGGCTTCAAACAGTAGTAAGCAGTTTCATGTATTTTCATATTAATATTTTTAGGATCAGTATTTATTAATCAAATGTTATTAAAATAGAAAATAAAACATTTTTTAACTTATTTCCACTTTTTTATTTTACCACTACCGGTTAATATGACATATTAACCTTAAAGAACCATTGTAATTTAATAACCCAATAATATGTACCTACCTTGACATTGTGTACCTAATTTTGTATAAATTCTGTAACAAAAGAATTTCAATTGCCAGCCTGAAGATGTCCATAATAGGATGAAACCGGTAGTGGTAAAATAAAAAAGTGGAAATAAGTTAAAAAATGTTTTATTTTCTATTTTAATAATATATAATTCCACCAAGTATAACAGTATAATAAATAAAGTAATCAAATGTTAAATCAAAAATTTGCGTATACATCGTAAATCGTCATAAAACATGAAAAATTTATGAAAAACATGGTTAATTTTCGTAAAACATAAAAAATAATTAAAAACACGGTAACTCGTCGTAAAAAATGAATCTTCCCCAATCGCTCGAATAGTTAAAGAACATAATTCAATAAATTTTACCAGAAATGAGGAAAACTTTAAATGATTTTGGGAAATTTTTAAATTTCTTCTGTTTATCTGTTTTGTGCAATGTTGGCACATAACACACCTTATGATATTGAGTGTTTATTTATTTCTACAATTTTAAGTAGTTACTTTTATAAGCGCTTTTGTTGACGCAACTATATGTGTCTCCTTCTAACATATGTTCCTGCATTCTTCCACACAATTACCCTTTACTCAATCACCTGTCCCTGTCTGATTGTGTGGAATGTATACTAAGTCAATGCCATTGCAACAATTGTTCTAACCAGTCTGTTGAGAAAGCCTGTGCCGTGAACATGATACGTGCTCCCTCAGTGTGTATAATATCGAATATATTACGGACACTTGTAATGTGATTATTACCCGTGGTGTCCATCAAGGCCATATTATCGATTCACAACAAGACGTGTATTTATAGACATAGCGAAAGTTTAGAATCCTTTCCCAATTCTGCAACTGTTAACCAGCTATTTCAAATAGTTGTGTGAATTTGAAAACTTTATGAATAGAATTACAAAATGATTCGCTTAAATAATAAATTACATACTTAAATATTAAAATAACTAATATCAGAAAATCAATCAAATTTTTTCACGACAGTGCATCTATTTTAAATTTTTAGTTGTTTCATCTCTTGGGCCGGCTAGTATCCAATTTCCAAGAATTGATTTAAAAAAATTGTTTTGACTGAGGATTTGTCCCTCCTCCCCAGGGAATGACTAAAAAAAGTGAATGGCGCTTAAACCTCTAACGGCTCAAACACCTAAGCCAAAACCTAATAGAAGAGGACAAAGATTTATTTCGCATATTAGCTGCTGTAAATGATTGAATATAATGGCATCCAATTTCAGAGAAATACGTATACGTCCGCGTGTGTATGCGTTATTGCCACCAAAAGTTAGAAGAATGAATTGTCATCGGCAAGGAGTTTATCTGCCCAGTTTTGGAAAGGAAAAAGAAAGGGGAACAAAGAAAAAGATATCAGAAAAAGAAAAGAAAGAAAACATCTTATTCTTCTTCTTTAATATGGTGGGGGGGTCAGAGGGATAAATCTAGGTCTACGAGCTATTCTAGGGCCTCAGGCGTCGCCATGTGAACCTCGAAAATCCCACCGGGGAATGAATGGAGCGGGAATTCGTTGATAACGTATTCGGTGGTCTGCACCGCACCACATTCACACATCGCCGACCCTTTAAGGCCCCATCTGTGCATCATCGGCTCCCATAGCGGCTATGGGAGCACCTTAACCTATTGATGGCGGACCATGTTTTGCGATGCAATGAGAACCCAGGCTGTCTCTCGGTGGAGTCTTGTATGAGATGGGCCTTTCCCACGTTAGCCGTTTGCCACTCAAGTTTCCACCTATCTTCTGGGGTGAGAGGTAATCGGAGGAGCCTCTCTCCTTCCGCCCAGAAGAGCTTTCGGGACTTCAAGCGGCATGCCGGGTGGGAGACGACATCTTCGTGCAAAGGTATTGCGCTTTTTTGCAGCGCCTTCTTGTATTCCCCCAGTGTTGCAATTTCTCGTCTGATGTTTGGCGGAGTTATGTTTGCAAGTACGGGGAGCCAAGGGAGAGGAGTAGATTAGAGTAGTAAGTCCCGCTGATGGTTCGCATTGTGGCACTAAGCTGAACGTCTACCATGGAGGTGTGGGCGCTTCTAGCCCATACTGGAGAACACTATTCAGCTGTTGAGAAAAACAGGGCAATGGATGCTGTTCTGAGCGTGGTGGCGTCGCATCCCCAGCTAGCTTATTAACTAAGTTAAGCTTTGCCCTAGTTTTTTACCCACTGTTAATAATAAAATTAAAAAGGAAAAACATTAAAATAGATAAATTTTAAATAAATAATGCAATCCAACCACTTCCAACATCCCCTTCAGTATCACAACTTCCAGTAGAGTGTTCTTTGCTAGGGACTGGGTACTGGGGTCGGGAACACCAGGCTTCAACGCTCCCCAGAGGGTTGAATGCCAGCCCGGGATATATGTATGTGTATGTATTACGTAGGCCGTTAATGCGGGGTTAGCCCCTAAAGGGTTAAAAGTTAGAAGCGCTGGTGCCTAAGTTCACACAGATTTATGATCTTTGAAATGTGACGCCTCAACGAATATGTCGCTAATTATCGCGTGATTTGTGGAACAATGAACCAAGGTATCTAGCTAGCTAACCGTCACAACCTTTTCTCAAATGGATAGGCAGAAAAAATAACCGCCACACAACTGTATTTTAGCCTACGATGAATTAAAAGAGAAGATAGGTTTCCGAGACGACGCGCGTGGTTTCACTGAACTAGGTCCAGTGTACATATTTGAGATTTACGTTCGTTGGTCAGACAAGATGTCACCAACTGCCATAAACAAATACGTTGCTCTAGGTTCTTGTGAATAAAAATGCTGTCTACTGTGCTTTTAAGAGGTGCACAAATCACTCTCGAGCAAAAAACCACAATCAAAATCACCTTTTATTTCAATTAATACAATTTTTCTGAAGACTTTTAGTTAGCTCAGTGGAGCGCTTAAGCTCGCAGCTGGTGATGAGATGCACGTATACAGAAACGACTAGCGTTCATAAAAATATAGCTGTTACACCCGTACACACATATTATTTGAAAGACTATCCCTTTCGAATGAGTTCCGTTCCATGCCAGAAAAACTGTTACTTGTGGCTATTTTGTTTATTTATTCATCGTTATTGGTTAACATTTTCTTATACGTTTCGTTAATCGCTTTGCATCTAGATGCTGGGAGGTGTTATATTATCAATTTAACGTAATTTTATGCTTTTATTGTGTATAATTCTCGATAGCTCACTAGGTATATATATAACAAAAATAAATACAATAAAATTAAAGTAGCCTCTAACGTTATTTTTCACGAAAACGGCGCAATACAAGTAACCAAATTATTATTATTATCGATAGGTGAGCGATTTTTTGCGATTTGTGTCTTAGATTTTTGAGTTAGTTTAACTTTTTAAAGAATTTGATCGCCAGCGTGTAAGGTCGGTTCTGCCTTATAAAACACCCGCGAGTTAACATATCGATATAATTAAAAATAACAATTAGTGTTATTGTTGGTCATATAAAAAGGTGCTTATTCCATACTAGAACAAGGACACGTAGAGGCTCTACTCTCCTCGTGTTCTGTGGTGACTATTTCTTCTCCACTTTCCACTTAGCGTCGCATTTCGTGCCCAGCAATAAGGGTGTGTACTACGTGAAATAATGGTTTGTTAAATACAAACTTTTCACTTTTTTTTTTACTAATATCAACAAAGTTTATACTTATTGTTCTGTATCCGCTATCATAGTACCTTAAGTACTTACTTTGTACTCTTGTTATTATATATAATTATTGAACTTAATTTTTTTATTGGTAAAATTGGATACACACAGGTACATATATATATATAATTATACAAAATATAAGACAGTAATAAAAAAATCCCACCAAGGGAAGCCTGTGCGTGGGCATTATAAATTATGTATACAAAACAGTGGTGGTTAAATAAAATAAAAAAATATAGTACCTTTAGATAGATGAATTTATAATGAAATTTATATCGACAACACATTCAATTCCGTAGTTCAAGAAATACACATAAATCAATGTAATTGTTGAAAAATAAACATAAATTAATATTTAGGTATCCTAGCTATCTACAGATCGCCATCGTTTAATGACATCCAAACTTTCCTAGAAAATCCAAAAAAATCTAAGCATTATCCACAATACTTGCTGATCGGAGACATGAATATAAATACAATCGGAGAAGTAATGCATTGACAGTGTGACGACATGTCAGTTTTTATGTGCTATGGCGGAAAGTAACTTTATTTCCAATATTAATTTTCCAACTAGGGTACAAGGTAATTCAATCTCGTGTCTGGATCATATTTATACCAGAAACATAAAAAATTCAAATGCATTTGTAATGCTAACTACAATTATTACTGACCACTATACCATTGCAATCAGTATCCCAAACTCAGCACCCAAAAAACAGAAAATAAAACACAAATTAATTATCGATTATTTTTCATTATTACTATTATGTAATTTTTTTTTTTTTTTTTTTTTTTATTAATATCAATAGCAAAATTTGTACATTATGTAGGTTTAAAGTATAATATAAGTATATTTTTTGTATTTTTTTCACAGTCCTCCTCACTAGGGTTTCCTGTTCTGAGGCGGCCTGTAGTTTTTCTTAAATTTTTGTATTTAGTTTTGAATTGTCTTTACATTGTCTTCATAATGTTTGTAAGTTGATTATTACTTTGATCTCTAAGCCATGTTTTGACTTTTGTTTTAAATATACTCATTTCGTTTATTTTTTTGGTTTCATTTGGTAGAGCATTGAACAATTTTATAGCATGGAATTTATTATTTCTCTGTCCAAAGGATGTGTTCAAACTGGGAGTAATCAGGATATTTTCGCTTTTTGCCCTGGTTGTGTATTTATGTTGGGCAGTGGAGTATTCGGATATGTTTTTTTTCAGTTTAAATAAAATATTTTTTGAATATAGTTTTTGTACATTGTAAACATTGAAGTTTTTGAATATTTCTTCTGTCGGAGTTCTAAGCGGAACTTTCAGTATAGTCTTTAATACTCCTTTTTGTGCTATATTGAGCCGCTCTGTGTGAGTGCTCAAGGCAGACCCCCATCCAGTTATTCCGTACTCTATTTGTGATTGACACAAAGCATAGTATACTTTTTTAATATCGTTTATATTGAGGATATTGCGAATGTTTCTAAAGAAGTATATGTACCTGGTTAGTTTTTTTGTAATTACATCTATATGTGAGTTCCAACGGAGATTATCATCAATTTCAATTTCAAGATATTTGATGCTTTTGGAGTGTGCTATAGTGGGACAGAGGCATGATAAGCCTTGATTTTTTTGATAAATTCCTTGGCATGAATGTAATTTGAGATTAAGGTCCTCTGACGGCTGCCCTCTGGCTGTTTTAGAAAATGTCAGATATTTTGTTTTATTGACATTAAGCGTCAGGGAGTTTCTTTTAAGCCAGTTTTGCAGGAGACCAAGTCCGTGTTCAGCTTCTTTGTAGGTATTTATCCAATCTTTTTCTTTAAATAAAATTACTGTGTCATCAGCAAAACTAATGATTTTTCCTCTTGTTTCTAGGTTACAGATATCATTAATGTATATTAAAAATAATATCGGACCTAGTACGCTTCCTTGTGGTACTCCATGGTTGATTAGGAGAGGTTTGCTTTTTCTCTTGTTAATTTGGACGCTCTGTGTACGCTTCGTCATATAGCTTTTTAGTAAGTTTAGTGTTGTACATGACATACCAATTTTTGAAAGTTTTGAAAAAAGTATTTTGTGATCTATTGTGTCAAAAGCCTTTTGTAAGTCTATGAAGATTGCCAAAGTTTTTTCTCCACTGTCTAAACTTTTAGTGATCATATCGGTAATTTTTTCTATGGCGTCACTAGTACTTAAGTTCTCCCTAAATCCATACTGAGTTTTTGATAATTTTTTATTGTCTTCTAAGTAGGATAAGAGTTGTTTTTTTAGTATTCTTTCCAATATTTTTGAAAATGCATTTAGTAGGCTTATTGGTCGGTAATTGTTTATGTCATTTTTACATCCTTGTTTAAATATTGGTATAACAATCGTTTTTTTGAGGGCTGTAGGGAATATGCTATTCGTTATAGACATGTTGACTAAGTATGTAAGTGGTTCGATAAGTTCTTTACAGAGATATTTTATTGCGTTGGTTGAGATTGTGTCCTCCCCCGAAGAAATATTTGATTTTAAAGAAGAAATTGTGTTTTTGATATCGTCAGCTGTAATTTGTTTAAAATTGAGCTGATTTCCTTGCTCAGGTGGTTCGTTTATTTGTACATCTTCGTTACATTTTGTAACTTGCTTTGCTAGATTTGATCCTATATTTATGAAAAAATTATTGACGTATTCAAGTATTTGGTCAGGTTTATCAGCGTATGTCCTGGGAACATTGTTTATATTCAGCAATTACATTACATAATACATAATTGTGTTACTATTATGTATTATGTAATGTAATTGTAATTTTGCATATGAATGATAATTTGAAACCTGTTAATTTGACTATCCCAAAACAGGAAACCTTCCTAGTTGGACAGTCAAAAGCTTCCTTCCATATAATGTAACGTATCTTTTAAAAATAAATAAATGTGATTTTACTGGAGTTTCTGCAAATTTCATAAAAATAGTTAAAGTTGAAGTTAAATTAATTTTAAAAGTTTTTTTAAATATAGACGGTATTGGCATATTTTAGGCATCAAAGGAGTAGTAAAAATCATACAAAAATTTTTCTCACTTCCAGATTTTTTCTTACCCAGCTTTTAACATTTATTTTGTACGAGTTTAGGTTTTGGTACATGTTGATGGAATTCGGCAGGGAATTAAACAATTTTGAGCCAATATAGTTAGTGTCTTTGGGGCAGCCTGGTTTTGCAGTGAGGCACTATGTACAATGTACATGTACACGCATATGTTTTCTCTGGGAAGAATGTTTTGGGTTTTTACAGAAATTATAAGAACGAGTGTATATAAGACATTGGACACAGTAGATCTGCCTTAGTTCCATGATGTCAGTTTCCTGAAACAATTGATCGGAAATCCGTTGTAACTTGTATTTTGCCTGTTTATATTGTTCATACTCAGCTTATTATGTTATGTAATATACACAATTACACTTATAATATTGTACTCCTGAACATCTTACCCATAATTTTTACATAAACATGTAAATGCCTTCATAGCGTGAATGAATAAACAAATAATTAAATAAATAATTGGCATAATATATATGTACGGTCTGCACTAGGAAGCTGAAGAATTTCCTAGGCAGGTGGCTGCGCTTACTTGAAGAATGCGTCAAGTAGATGTATTTGAGAATATAAGCAGGACGAATAAACAGCTTGCGATCACATATTGCGATTTTTTTTTCGTGTGAATATCGCACTAGATTCCCTGGGGTAAGTGTGCGAGTGTAAGCATACGTATTTACGTGGGTGCGTACATTTACTCCTCTACGTAGTTGAGCATTTCTTAAAGTTTGCACAGCAGTAGTGCTGTGCAAACTTTAAGAAATGTATGTGACGATAAGCAGGCGGAATAATCTCACAGTTTACAGTCACAATAAATCGGAGTAGTAAAACATTTACACATAAGGAAACATCCAGATAGGTAATTTTGCAATGAATAGCAGATTTAAAGCAGAGTGCTTACACTTACACTACGATATGCGTATACTTATCCCATATATGGGTCAATCGCAATCAACATGCATGTAAACTTTTGATTAATTTTGCAATCAAGTGCAGATTTAAAGCAGAGTGCTTACACTTACACTACATTATATGTATACTTATCCCGTACATGGGTCAATCGCAATCAACATGCATGTAAACTTTTTTTTAATAAGTTTTGATTCATTTTGCAATCAATTGCAGATTTAAAGCATAGTGCTTACACTTGCACTACGGTATGCGTATACTTATCCCGTACATGGGTCAATCGCAATCAACATTCGTGTAAACTTTTTTTATAAGTTTTGCAATCAATTGCAGATTTAAAGCAGAGCGGTTACATTTACACTACGGAATGCGTATACTTATCCCAAATATTGGTCAATCGCAATAAGTTTTGATTCACATTGCAATCAATTAAAGATTTAAAGCAGAGTGCTTACACTTACACTGCAGTATGCGTATACTTATCCCTATATGGGTCAATCGCAATCAACATGCATGTGAACTTTTTTTATAAATTTTTATTCATTAACCGTATGAAGTTTATGTATTAGATTGAGATTTTTTATTCTTAATTATAAGCACCCGATAAACTGCCAAAACAGTTTGTCAACAGTACAATTTTATAAGAATAAAATTTCAAGTGACTATAATACGATGGCGTAAAATACATAGACCCGGTGTATCAAACATGAAAACAAGAATTAATTGCATTTAATATTATAAAATTTACGAGTTGAAAAATGCACCAAAATAATTGGTTACTAGGCGAATCAAGCCGGAGAAAAATCAAAATATTGACAAATAGTTGCTGGGCGAAATTATTATTCTCACCTAAAAACACCTGCGTCCGAAACGTAAACAAGTTGTGGTTAAGATAATGACGTCACAAGAAGGCTTTTTAGAGAAATTATAAATAGCTAAAAACACCACAATATTCGTCAGTCAAATTTCAAAAATTAACACGAGTGGACGGAACACCTCCAGTTAAAACGTGATCTGTTAATTATAATTAAAAATTCCTGCGTGTCAACTGAAATCTGTAGTCGCTTCTGTTCCTCCATCACAAGCACAATCATTTTAAAGATTACAACTATTTCTCACGAGCTGTTTACGGCCGGCACTCTATCAGCTGAGTCAGACGCATCTGTCATCATTACAATAATGGGGCGTCTTGGTGTGCCGGCTCTTATCCGGCTCTTATCCGGCTCATCCCGAACGAAATGACAAAAACGGTAATTATACCCATAATTAAATCAACAAAACTTGATCCATCCATTATCAATAACTACCGACCGATTTCACTCTCGACCGCCCTGGCAAGAATATTTGAAAAAAATTTTATCGACGGTCGTAACAGAACATCTGACGACAGAGGATAACCAGTTCGGATTTAAATCTGCACTGTCAACATCTATGGCAATATATTCCTTAAAAGAAACCATTAGCTACTATAAACAAAGAAAAACGCCAATTTATACCTGTTTTCTAGATCTAAGCAAAGCGTTTGATCGTGTTTGTCACAATAAACTCTGGGAAAAACTCAGGAAAAGAGCAGTTTCAGAAGATATAATAGCGATTCTTTCAATTTGGCACACGCAGCAAAAAAATGTGGTGAAATGGTCCGGCGAGTTTTCCAACCCATTTTATCTGAAAAGTGGCGTAAGGCAAGGAGGAAGCATGTCTCCAGCACTGTTTAATATATATACTGATGAACTAATTCAAAGACTTAATAACAGTAAGATAGGTTGCCATGTTCAAGGAGTATGTGTAAACAATATTAACTACGCAGATGATATGGTTCTTCTAGCACCGTCACTTAGCGCATTGATAAAACTACTCCAAATATGTGAAGATTTTGCAAAAAATCATAACCTTGTATATAATACATCCAAATCAATAGTTATGGTTTTCAAATGCAAAAACGAAAACATGCTAACACCTTCAGTATGGCTAGATGGAAGGAAAATGGATGTTAGTCGTAGCGTCAAATACCTGGGACATATTATCACAGACGACCTGAAAGACATCGAGGATATGGAAAGGCAAAGAAGAGCGATATCCGTTAGAGCAGGTATGCTGTCAAGGCGTTTTTATCTCTGCAGTACAAATGTGAAAAAGATACTTTTCAATGCCTTTTGCACTTCGCTGTATACGTCAGAGCTGTGGGTGGATTACACTTCATCCCAATGGCATAAGATAAAAGTTGCTTACAATAATGCATATCGCCAGCTATTCTGCCTACCGAGATACTGCAGCGCCACGGAAATGTTCCTGGAGGGACGAGTACACTCTTTCAGAGCGCTTCTCCGCCATCACATGGGAAGCTTATGGCGCAGACTACGCCAATCTAATAACAAAATCATCGCTGCCATGGTTGCCTGGATGGAGTCCCCTCTGATGGCCCTCTGGAGACGGGAGATGTGCAAATATCCCCCATAAACGGCTGTTCACGATCATTTTTGTGTTTATATAATATCTTTTTTCACTTAAATTCCGCTTTTTTGTGCCTATCGGAATCACCTATGTTATTACCAACCTTAATATTATTTTTATTACTTATTATGTATATTATTTCAAATATGGAATGTATTGCATTGCACTACCCCTGCATACATTCTGGAATAAATTCTTATTATTATTATTATTATTATAATCAAACGACTGAACTGCTCACTGCCGGTGATCACCTAGAGGCCGGCTAATCAACCTAGAGGCTGATGAATTCCTCCTGGCTACCGACTGAACCAGCCACAGATGCTTACCTAAAGGCTGACGAATACCTGCTGGCTACCGACTGAACTGCCCACTGCCGGTGATCACCTAGAGGCTAGCCAATCACTGCTGCATTGATGCTGACAACCTAGAGGCTGATGAATTCCTCCTGGCTACCGACTGAACCAGCCACAGATGCTGACAACCTAAAGGATGACGAATACCTGCTGGCTACCGACTGAACTGCCCACTGCCGGTGATCACCTAGAGGCTAGCCAATCACTGCTGCATTGATGCTGACAACCTAGAGGCTGATGAATTCCTCCTGGCTACCGACTGAACCAGCCACAGATGCTGACAACCTAAAGGATGACGAATACCTGCTGGCTACCGACTGAACTGCCCACTGCCGGTGATCACCTAGAGGCTAGCCAATCACTGCTGCATTGATGCTGACAACCTAGAGGCTGATGAATTCCTCCTGGCTACCGACTGAACCAGCCACAGATGCTGACAACCTAAAGGATGACGAATACCTGCTGGCTACCGACTGAACTGCCCACTGCCGGTGATCACCTAGAGGCTAGCCAATCACTGCTGCATTGATGCTGACAACCTAGAGGCTGATGAATTCCTCCTGGCTACCGACTGAACCAGCCACAGATGCTGACAACCTAAAGGATGACGAATACCTGCTGGCTACCGACTGAACTGCCCACTGCCGGTGATCACCTAGAGGCTAGCCAATCACTGCTGCATTGATGCTGACAACCTAGAGGCTGATGAATTCCTCCTGGCTACCGACTGAACCAGCCACAGATGCTGACAACCTAAAGGATGACGAATACCTGCTGGCTACCGACTGAACTGCCCACTGCCGGTGATCACCTAGAGACTGGCCAATTCCTGCTGCATTGATGCTGACAACCTAGAGGCTGATGAATTCCTCCTGGCTACCGACTGAACCAGCCACAGATGCTGACAACCTAAAGGATGACGAATACCTGCTGGCTACCGACTGAACTGCCCACTGCCGGTGATCACCTAGAGACTGGCCAATTCCTGCTGCATTGATGCTGACAACCTAGAGGCTGATGAATTCCTCCTGGCTACCGACTGAACCAGCCACAGATGCTGACAACCTAAAGGATGACGAATACCTGCTGGCTACCGACTGAACTGCCCACTGCCGGTGATCACCTAGAGGCTAGCCAATCACTGCTGCATTGATGCTGACAACCTAGAGGCTGATGAATTCCTCCTGGCTACCGACTGAACCAGCCACAGATGCTGACAACCTAAAGGATGACGAATACCTGCTGGCTACCGACTGAACTGCCCACTGCCGGTGATCACCTAGAGACTGGCCAATTCCTGCTGCATTGATGCTGACAACCTAGAGGCTGATGAATTCCTCCTGGCTACCGACTGAACCAGCCACAGATGCTGACACCCTAAAGGATGACGAATACCTGCTGGCTACCGACTGAACTGCCCACTGCCGGTGATCACCTAGAGACTGGCCAATTCCTGCTGCATTGATGCTGACAACCTAGAGGCTGATGAATTCCTCCTGGCTACCGACTGAACCAGCCACAGATGCTGACAACCTAAAGGATGACGAATACCTGCTGGCTACCGACTGAACTGCCCACTGCCGGTGATCACCTAGAGACTGGCCAATTCCTGCTGCATTGATGCTGACAACCTAGAGGCTGATGAATTCCTCCTGGCTACCGACTGAACCAGCCACAGATGCTGACAACCTAAAGGATGACGAATACCTGCTGGCTACCGACTGAACTGCCCACTGCCGGTGATCACCTAGAGACTGGCCAATTCCTGCTGCATTGATGCTGACAACCTAGAGGCTGATGAATTCCTCCTGGCTACCGACTGAACCAGCCACAGATGCTGACAACCTAAAGGATGACGAATACCTGCTGGCTACCGACTGAACTGCCCACTGCCGGTGATCACCTAGAGACTGGCCAATTCCTGCTGCATTGATGCTGACAACCTAGAGGCTGATGAATTCCTCCTGGCTACCGACTGAACCAGCCACAGATGCTGACAACCTAAAGGATGACGAATACCTGCTGGCTACCGACTGAACTGCCCACTGCCGGTGATCACCTAGAGACTGGCCAATTCCTGCTGCATTGATGCTGACAACCTAGAGGCTGATGAATTCCTCCTGGCTACCGACTGAACCAGCCACAGATGCTGACAACCTAAAGGATGACGAATACCTGCTGGCTACCGACTGAACTGCCCACTGCCGGTGATCACCTAGAGACTGGCCAATTCCTGCTGCATTGATGCTGACAACCTAGAGGCTGATGAATTCCTCCTGGCTACCGACTGAACCAGCCACAGATGCTGACAACCTAAAGGATGACGAATACCTGCTGGCTACCGACTGAACTGCCCACTGCCGGTGATCACCTAGAGACTGGCCAATTCCTGCTGCATTGATGCTGACAACCTAGAGGCTGATGAATTCCTCCTGGCTACCGACTGAACCAGCCACAGATGCTGACAACCTAAAGGATGACGAATACCTGCTGGCTACCGACTGAACTGCCCACTGCCGGTGATCACCTAGAGACTGGCCAATTCCTGCTGCATTGATGCTGACAACCTAGAAGCTGATTAATTCTTCCTGGCTACCAACTCAATTAGCCATTGATGCTGAAAACCTAGAAGCCGGCCAATTTTTCCTGGCTACCAACTGAAATAGCCATTGATGCTGAAAACCTAGAGGCCAGCCAATTCTTCATGGCTACCGACTGAATCAGCCATTGATGCCGAAAACCTAGAGGCTGATCAATTCTTCCTGGCTACCGACTGAATTAGCCATTGATGTTGAAAACCTAGAAGCCGGCCAATTCTTCCTGGCTACCAACTGAATTAGCCATTGATGCTGAAAACCTAGAAGCCGGCCAATTCTTCCTGGCTACCAACTAAATTAGCCATTGATGCTGAAAACCTAGAAGCCGGCCAATTCTTCCTGGCTACCAACTGAATTAGCCATTGATGCTGAAAACCTAGAGGCTGATCAATTCTTCCTTGCTACCAACTGAATTAGCCATTGATGCTGAAAACCTAGAGGCTGATCAATTCTTCCTTGCTACCAACTGAATTAGCCATTGATGCTGAAAACCTAGAGGCCGGCCAATTCTTCCTGGCTACCAACTGAATTAGCCATTGATGCTGAAGCCTAGAAGCTGGCCGATTCCTGCTGGCTACCAATTGAACTAGCCACTGCTCCAGCAGTCGCCTACGCCATTTGCTGTATCGTATGGCGCGATGATGCACAGTGTGCTCCAATCTGAAATTATCGCTGAAAGATTTCCGATTGTCTCTGTTCTCTATCTGTGTATTAAAACCCAGTTGTATTGAAATGTATATAACTATTTCTTGTGAATTGCGTTGGCTGTAAAAAATAGGAAGTACCTATAAGCTACACCCCTATGTACGTTCTGTATACCCGTACGATACTTGCAATTAAAATGTGAATCGTCTTTCTTTTGTGATGGTTTGAATAGAACACCTCACGGTGTTTTACTTAAATCATTACCCAGGTTGAGGACTGATGTGTGCCGGTGCTTATTATTTAAAGTCTTTTCTTGTGCAGGCAAACACGTCCCGTACACCCGGTATATCGGTTGATTGAAAACTCGGCTTGGTTTGAATGTGAAGCTTAGCGCGGCTTAGAACATAATCCGTATGTAGGTCGGAAGATTAGATATCAGCAATATTACACGTATTGTCTATTATTAAAGTACTTAAGTACTCGACTTTCTATATTGCGTGAGTGGTATATCTATGTTCCCACGTCATCGGGAGATCGAGAACTTCGAAATGTCAAACGTTTTAGAAGGGTTAATTTACGAGTTGATTTTTTGATAAAATTCACAACTTCAATCAGCATGGTGCTATTTGCGATGATAATAATATTAAATTGTATTTTTTTGCTGTAGTCAATGCACTGTTCATGAAATTATCACAAAAAAACCACTGAAAACAGTGTCCTAAAGTTGAAATTCCTCGTATACTGCCTTACAAGACTATTCGTCTATTTTAGATTGATTATTAATTAATAACATCAACATCCCCCATCGCTCGATTAATGTTACTGTGCATACTGATAAAATTATGTTAATTTACGTATATTTCGGTGAGATGGAAGTACGTAATCAATCATGTAAGCGACATTCGGCCGATTTAGACCGCTTAAATTTGCGCGAGGAATGTCGCAGTTAGCGAGGATACGGACTGATTGCTGTACCAGGCCATAGACACTAGACAGGTAGATATAACGCAATCAACATACTGCATACAAGCATAGACAATATCAATATAAAAATATTTAAACTATTGAGTTCTGTGGTGCAATTTGATTCGCTTTTAAATGCATTAAATATAGGATAAGATAAGTAAATTGGCCGAGTTTAATTAGTAATTTTTTGAATGGACATACCTTGATTAAGACTAAATCTTAACTTGCATGTGAGATCTACTTTTTATTAATATATGGAATCAACAATAGGTTTTGGTGTATAATTTTAAATTCAATTCAATTCAATTCAATTTGTTTATTCCTTTAAAAACATTACAAAATTACATTTTATTTATTTAATTTATTTTATTATTTAGGAGTAATTATCGATAAAAATTTGAATTGGAAGGAACAAATATGTCGAATTGTAAAAAAAATCAGAAAACTGATATATGTATTTTTAAGAATCAGAAATTTTTTATCTTTAAAAAACCTATATTTAATATATTATGCCTTGGTCCAATCAATGCTACAATATGGTATCATTAGTTGGGGATCCACATACAAAACTAACCTTACTCCAATAGAAGTGGTACAAAGGTTAATAATTAAAATAATATTACGAAAACCTTCCGATTACCCAACGGATCGATTATTCGAAGAATTTCAAGTGCCTTCATTTAAAGATCTTTATATTAAAAATGCACTAATTCAAATCATAAAAGAAAAAGACAAGTATCAATTGCTAACTGAAAACCGTACTAGACTTAAATATATTTTTCCATGCCCAAAATTAAACACTTCCTTTGCACAAAATTATTACACTTACCGGGCAAGAATTTTTTTCAATCGACTACCTGAAGAAATTAGAAACATTAATGATAACATCAAAATAATAAACACTGTAAAAAAATATTTTAAAGACAAACTCACAAAAAATAAAAATGTTTCCAATTGAATTAATCTTAAGAATAACTCACTTCATGAAAAATAACTCACTTCATTTAAATGAGTTTAAAATCATTTTATTTTTAATTACATACTTATTGCAATAAAACAATGTACACTCCTCTTCCAGCCACAAGCTAATGCTTCTATGGAAGAGGAGTCCTGAAATATTTTATCTTATATTGTAACAAATAAACAAAAATGTACTTATATAATAAATGTAATAAATAATAAATAATAAAAAAATAAAAAAAAAATCGTTTTTAAGTACATCTGTAAAATGGTATTACATAATAGTTAGCGGTGTATAAACTATACCAGCATCAATAGAGCTTGCCTTTTAAAGGCAGCTTCACCGATGCTAAATATGTCGATATCCGAATTAATTCTGTTCAACAGCGAGACTGCTCTCCCCACCGGCATGACCATTGGCAAGTTGGTCCTGCAGGCCGGGAGATGGCACAGTCTATGCTGTCGGTGACGGAGATAACCATCAGGAACATAGAGACTAATACTCTCCATGATAGTCGGATTTTCAAACCATCCACGAATCAGTTTGAAGAAGTGTGATACAATATGCACATCTCTTCTGACCCGTAGATGGTTCATACCGAGCATGCCCAAGAGAAAGTCAGTAGGATAGAGCCACGGGTAGTAGCCATACTCCCTCAGGTAGAGGAATCTCAGAAATTTCTTCTGCACTCTCTCCAACATAAGGGAATACTTCACCTGATGTGGGCTCCAAACCACCGACCCACTCTCAAGCCTACTCCTAACCAACGCAATGTATAGCACTTGAAGAACCTGGGTGTCTCTAAAATTCATCGCAGTGCGTAGGACGAAGCCCAGCATTTTCAGTGAAGCACTACACGTCATTTCGATATGAGTATGAAATGTCAGCCTACTATCAAACATGATGCCAAGATCTTTCATAGTGGAGACACGTTTTAAACTTCGGGCATTCATGGTATACCGGTAAAACCAAGTATGACGTGCCCGTGTGAAAGAAAGAATGAAACATTTAGAAACATTGAATTCGATCCGATTCCGTTTACTCCAGTCAACAATTCTATTAATGTCCGATTGGAGTCGAATGCAGTCTTCTAAAGTTTTAATTTCCAAGAATAGTTTTAGGTCATCAGCAAAAAGAAGTGACCCGGAATGCAGAATATTTTCTGTAATATCGTTAATAAAAATCAGAAAGAGGAGCGGTCCTAAATTAGAGCCCTGTGGAACGCCTGACAGCACAAGGAATAATTTTGACAAGAATATTCCATGAGATACAAATTGCTTTCTTCCAGTAAAATAGCTTGCAAAGAATATGAGAAACCGTAAAGAAAAACCCATAGTTGACAATTTATTTAATAATATATCATGGTTTACGGTATCAAATGCCTTCGAGAAATCATTATATGAGCAATCTACTTGGTAGCCCTTATCTAAAGATTTGGAAATATAATCTGTGAGTACCAGTAGGTTAGTATCTGTTGATCGACCTTTTCTAAACCAATAAATAACAATATCTCTCGAACCGACTATATCCTGACTGACTTATATACTAATTGTATATCTCTTCTTTATGTATAAATACTTTATTTTCTATTTAAATGATAAACTAATGTTTATCAGACAAGGTTTTTTATGCATAGCACAAAGAATAAAAAATTCAGCAACAAAAAGTCATCAAAATATTTCACCAACAAATGTAGATATAATGTGTCTCGACGCCATCTAGTGGGAAATTGAGTACTAACAAAGCCTTTCCTACAAAATAAAGTTGGTTGTTTACCGGTGAAAAAATATAATAAGCAGTAATTTTTGATGTAGTGAAGTATATGTTGAATTATTTGGCGTGTTGGAAATAAGACGTAGCTCGGTAGTCCAGAACACCTGACCGGACATCAGAAGGTGCGGGTTCAATTCCCGTCGGCGGCATTTATTTTTACTCGAGATATTTTCAATTTGTGGATATTTCAGTCGACTAATTATTGCTTATTAAATTTTGTTACCAAAAGCTTAGTCATAGAATTTTGGATTATTCGAATGTAACCTTTATTTATTTCACTAGTTTCCAAAGACGTTATCCATATACAGGGTTTTCCAATAAGAGGTGTTATTTTGAATAGCCCGCTATTTCGGTAGATGTTACTTTTGAAGCTGTCATTTTTGACATTTGACAAGTAGAAACTACGTCATTAATAAAAATGGAACGATACACGCTTCAACAACGCATTGAAATTATTAAAATTCACTTGAGTGAATCAAATGCAAACCATCTTGAGTGATGAGGCCCATTTCCACCTCAGTGGCTTCGTCAACAAGCAAAATTGTCGCATCTGAAGCTCGGAAAACCTAAGAGTTATTATTGAAAAGCCTTTCTATCCTCAACGTGTGACTGTTTGATGCGGTCTATGGTCCGTCGGAGTCATTGGACCTTACTTTTTTTTTTAAATGAGGCTGGAGCAACAGTTACGGTGAATGGATTGCTCTATCGAGAGATGATTAATTATTTTTCATGGCCAGAATTGGATGGTATTGATTTGGACAACGTTTACTTTCAACAAGACGGCGCTACGTGCCACACAAGCAACGAAACCATCTTTTACGATTTAATATCAAAATAACACCTCTTATTGGAAAACCCTGTAGTTTGACAACAATAATCAATCATATTAATAAACATATAAATTTAGTAAAATACGTGCTGTCAAGTATTTGCAGCGTTACTATAAAAATCCTAATGTGGAAATTGCGTACCGTTACCCTACGTGACTCCACACTTCTATATTCTCTGACTTTTCCCAATCAAAATATATTTTTTATTTATCAAAACGTAATACAAACATCAACAATCACTACATTCCGTGTTTATAAAATAGAGAACAAACAAATAGGCATTAGTGTGGTATATTCCACACTCCGATAATCTTTTCATCATGCCAAACGTCGCTTAGGCGCCATTACCTTTTTACTTATATTACTACAGCCGTATAGCCACTCGATAATTTAGGTACCAACTCATTGAAAATAACGTTAAAATAAAGCTTTATCGGGCGTCTTCGACTTCTTTCGCCGTTCACTGCTGTATACCACAATGTAACTGTTAAAAAACTAAACTATGTCATATTTAATTCGACTCCGTATCTCATTCCAGTGCAGAGATAGTGCGTTTAGTCTTTCTCGAGCGTCCCCGACTTCTTATACCATTCAAAATACTCTCTAAACACTGCTGGCACTCATAAAAACAAACTTTGAAATGTTCAGCCAAATCGGATGAATGGTATTGGATCGCGGACGGGACAAACAAAGAAATATATATACAGGGTGTATCGGCACGCACCCGACAAACTTTAACCAGCTATTCCTTAACATATTTGGAGTAAAAAATCTTACGTGCACTTTGCTGTCCGGTAACGTTTTTTTTTAATAAAAAATTTACTATTCATATTTTCACCACATGTCACCACTGTTTTATCCTTTGTCAAAGTTTGAAAACCCATCTGGCAATATTTTATTCGAATTCCGTTGAATAATGTACGTGTGTACCTATATTGGCGCGCTTTTACAATCACAACGAAATGGCACGGCACCATTCGTCTCATTTTTAACTATTATTATTTAGTGTGTGCGAAAGAGCGAAGACGCTTTTCGACATACTTGCTTATAACAGCTGTTGAACACGAAAATCAATGCCAATGACAGTGATGTAGTGTGGAATTTTTTTTTTTGTTTTTAATTGAAAAAAAATGCTACCGGGCAGCAAAGTGCCCATAACATTTTTTACTCCAAATGTGCTAAGGAATAGCTGGTTAAAGTTTGTCTGGTACGTGCCGATACACCCTGTATATATAAAATATTACTAATAAAATCTTTTCCTCGCCATAAAGAAACGAAGCTCTTGTGTTTGGTGAAGTAATTTATTCTCAAATAATAAAATCATATTTTTATTAAAATAATCGTAATATTTTATGAATATTGAAAAATTACCTAGAGTCCATTTGTAATCATTTAAAAAACCTTCTTTTTCTGTTATAATAAATATATGACTTCCCTTACCTGCGAGGCGGGTTTGGGTAGCGCCGCCCCGGGAACCATTTATTGGATAACCAACACTTTGCCATGGGTCACCCCAGGTGGTTCACTAGGCTTAGTGATTTAGCAGGGGTGCCGGGTTCATCGGATTGCACGCCAGATAGGAAGAAGCTGGTTTGGAGAGACCCTTTGACTTCTCCAACTGACCCACATATCAGATCCCTAAATTCCTACTCACCCCTCATACCTTTTTCTTTAGCAGAATTTCCTCTCCTTCCTTTCATTTAAAACTCCACACACGTAGCATCATTAAAGGTGACTCCTAAAGGTGTGGGGATAATGTAAAAAAAGATTAGTCTTTTTAGTTAGGAAAAGCTTGTTTTGTCTTTTCTTTATCAAAATGTAATGTGTCAACATTTGTATTTTTATTATAAAAATATATTAAAGAAACAATTAAAAACATTTTGTTTCTACCACGATTATTTTTATTTTTAATAAATCAACATGTTTGGAGAACGATGTTCTCTTCATCAGGACATTAAATGTACAGATGAAGACGGACATTAAATGTCCTGATGAAGAGAACATCGTTCTCGAAACATGTTGATTTTTAAAAATAAAGATTATTGGGGTAAAAACCAAGTGTTTTTAATTATTGCATTAATAAAATGGTTCCACAAAGTGAATTTGCAAAATTTGAAGAAAAAAAAATATTTGTATTATATAATAGAAATTTATATTAATATTATATAATAGAAACATATATTTATATTATATAATAGAAATATATTTAATAATAAAAATAAAATAATATATGAGTACAATGTTTGTATTAGATTAAAAAAAAATAATATTGTTAAGATTTGTTTGGGCTTGATGAAGTCTTCAATAACAGACGCATGTTTTTTTTTTGTTTTTACTGCACAAAACTCCATTTCACTTTATTTAATGTTACAAAAACACTTTTACTAATGGTCTGTAGACCATAATGACTGCTTGTTACTATTTTATAGGAGAGAAGAAGAAGGAATCCAGTCGGCGAGGCCTTTTATAATCTAACCAAGTAAAACACATTAACAAGCTAATTGTAAACAAACACTGTCAAAGAAAGCCAATTGATAAAGCAAAACATCTGTTTTATCTGTTAGCCTTAGTTTTACCTCTGACCGCTAGGTGCTAGGCAGGAGCCTGTAAAGTAACTGGTGGTGAACTTTGCTAATGGTTCGTACATTTTTAACAAATATGTTTTATCAGAAACTAAATATTATAAATAAAAATAACAAGAAAATGAAAAAGAAAAACGCAAGATTTATCGGTAACAGACAAATAATTTTTTTGATAATAATAAAAAATATAAGTATATTGATTTTATTTTATTTTTTATTCCTTACCATTTATTTTACTTGATATGACAAAAATATAATTATAATTGGCATACGAGGTTAGCGTCATTATAATTTATTTATAAAATTATGAACAATATTTTCCAGGTTAAAAAATATCCACGTAGGAAAATGATATTGTTACGAAATTGAAGTAATTTTTTACGGAGGATTTTGTAAATGTCCATCGTGTTGTTGTTTTGACAGTTGAATTATTGCATGGAAAGGAAAAGTTAAGACGGGAAAAGAAGTAAGATAGAAATACTTGAGGTTTATAAAAGGTTTCAAATTGTTTAGAGGCTAGACTAATGTGCTGTAGAAATTATGTAAAAATGGGCATTTTTCTTCAAAGTAAGCTTTTAGAAAAGGGCCAATATTTTTTTTTAATTCTCCTGTACAGGGTTTTCAAATAAGAGGTGTTATTTTGATATTCAATTGTAAAAGAACAATGGTATCGTTGCTTGTGTGGCACTTAGCGCCGTCTTGTTGAAAGTAAACGTTGTGCAGATCAATATCATCCAATTCCGGCTATAAGAATCATTGATTATCTCTCAATAGCGCAATCCATTCACTGTAACTGTTGCTCCAGCCTCATTTTCGAAAAAGTAAGGTCCAACGACTCCGCCGGATCATAAACCGCACCAAACAGTCACACGTTGAGGATAGAGAGACTTTTCAACAATAACTCTTGGGTTTTCCGAGCCCCAGATGCGACAATTTTGCTTGTTGACGAAGCCACCGAGGTGGAAATGGGTCTCATCACTCAAGATGATTTGCATTTGATTCACTCAAGTGAATTTTAATAATTTCAATGCGTTGTTGAAGCGTGTATCGTTCAATTTTTATTAATAGCGTAGTTTCTCCTTGTCAAATGTCAAAAAATGACAGATCAAAAGTAACATCTACCGAAATAGCGGGCTAACCAAAATAACACCTCTTATTGGAAAACCTGTAGAAGAATTATATCCCACTAAATATTTTGTTAAAAAGACAGTAAAGACAGCCCGTATATACTTAACCTCGATTAACTAAATTAATTTCATAAACCTACGAGAGCTACTCGTTCTATAATCATGTATAAATGTAATAATATCATGAATGAGCATTTACAATACTCACTTGTTCCTAAATTACATGAAGTACTCAGATATTGTGGATCTATTTATCTGCACTGAATGTAGGGACAAGAAGGCTATATTGTCATATATTTTCAATCAATATTAATTTTACCTATGTACACTTAAAAGTTTTGCATTGTCTTGTATTTCTCAATTTATTATCCTTTTGGATTTTCTGTTCAATTTTATGCTTTCCGATGTCATTGTACGATTTATTGTTGATTGATTAATTATTCCACTGACAATAAATTAAATATGGGTTCATACCTCATTGATGTATTTTATTTAGATTAGACATGAAGCGAAAAAATTGGTTCCGCTTTTTTACCTACAACTAACCTCCAAACACCTCTCACCGCTAAAAGTTACCGAATCCGGTCTGCGCACACCGCTTTTTAAATTTCGACGAGATATTACTACGCAGTAGCGCCTCTAATGACATACCTACATAAAAACTGACAGTCAATTTTTTTTTATGAAAAAAATTTGAACACGGCACAAATGCTGTGCCCGGAAACAGTGGGACTATTACAACCCACATTGGGGTATTTTGTGAAGTTGAAGGGAGTGCGAGTAAAGAAGACGGGAAGAGGAAGGTGGGGAAAACCAGACTAATCACATCTAATAATTAGTGAGCACAGATTCACAAAAATGTAACGCAAAACTCGCGCTCAACACGGTTGACATTTGTCAAAAGTACCTCCCGGTGATATAAATATTTAAAAGTACCTCCCGGTAACATAAATATTTAAAAGTATCTAACGGTGATATAAATATTTAAAAGTACCTCCCAGTGACATAAATATTTTTAAGTACCTACCGGTGATATAAATATTTAAAAGTACCTCCCAGTGACATAAATATTTAAAAGTACCTACTTCCCGGTGACATAAATATTTAAAAGTACCTCCCGGTGATATAAATATTTAAAAGTACCTTCAGGTAACATAAATATTTAAAAGTACCTCCCGGTGACATAAATATTTAAAACTACCTCCTGGTGATATAAATATTTAAAAGAACCTCCCGGTGATATACATATTTAAAAGTACCTCCCGGTGACATAAATATTTAAAAGTACCTCTTGGTGACATAATATATAAAAGCACCTCCCGGTGATAGAAAAAAATTTTTTCTTCAGGAAATCTTTTCAATTCATAGTGAAAATATTGATAAGAAAGGTCAGATTTCCTGATTTTTCAAGGGCCCGCGCTTTTCTATTTTACTCTCAGTATTGCCTTGGTGTAAGACCACCATTCAGAATTGAAAAGTTGATTGAAATAGCTTTGGCCTTTAATGAAATGTGTTTTTTATCATTTAGGTCATCGGTGATGACATGCCCAAAATATTTGATTTCGCTGCATATTTTCAGGTTGGCCCTGCTGAGACGTATAATAACTTAATTGAGAGACGTTTAATAACTTAATTGAGAGCCCTGCCATCATCGTCACTATAAAAATCTACTATTAGACACACTCACTAACCAACAGGATGCAACAAGTTTGGGAGTACTATTGATATACTTATTGACACCATTTTTAGAATTAATTGTAATCTATACCAGCACTTTGTTGAATCCTACAAATTATAATAGTTTTAGTGATTTGTCATATATGTAGTAGTTTTTAGTATCTACTTCATTTTATGTTACTGTTACATGTTTACTATTTATTTCGACTGTATGTCCGGGTTAAATCTTCCTTCATAGGAAAAAGTAAACCCTTCCACACACTTTTTTTATAAATGATCATCTAGTCAATCCACATTATGCAAGTGCGTTATATAAGCATAATAAATACAAGAACAAAACGTCACCATCACCAGAGATCAAATGGGAAAATAATTCGCCGACGATATTTTCATATCAGAGGGTTCGGCTCGGTAGAACTCCTAACTGGACCTTATCCAACTGATCCCTCAATATAAATATTTGAAAAAATCTTTCTTATCCTAGACGTATTTAAAATGGTTGATTTTTGCATTTTTATATATAAATTCTTTGACAGATCTAATACGCCTAAATTTTGAATGAGAGAGCTAGGTATAATGCCAGTAGCCGTAATAAAAAATTGTAATGTTTTTATAGTCTGAGAATGCCATATTCTCATTTCCTAAATCTGTGTATTTTCTTATTTTTTCAGAAACAGAGTTTTGAATATTGCAGGAATATAATATTTCTACATAAATCACCAATTTGATTTGTATCTTTGATTATATGCTTCCTATAATTTTTAGTATTAATGACTCTATCCTGAATGGCAAGCATAAATCCTTCTATTTCTGCGCTCAACTCTCCAATACCATTTGTTTGACGAAAATTTATCAACATACATTTGGTTGAGATAATTGAAGTGTTTTGCGTGAATAATTTTATTTGACCAGGAATCTAATAATCCCTGGTTGGGATTTATGAAAATCTTGGCATTCTCATCGTATAAATTTAAATGTGTGATGTTTCTATTTGCCTTGCAAATTATTTTGTGCGTTTCTGAGCTATTAGATTTCATATTTTGTTTTATTTTTAGATTTTTTTTTCATTGTTTTCTCATTATAAATGTAATCACAGTTTAATATTTGTGTATTCATAGATCTATTTTGTTCCTACTAAAATGGATTACATCTACATACTGTTATTATTTCCTACAAAAGAGTAATACAAATATTTTCCTATTTACATTGCATCATGTATCACTTTTATGTAAAAACCCTTTTAGGAGTATAAATATCAGAAAGTTGGCTTTGTGGTTCTCAAAATTCAGATATCGAAAACAGAGTAATAATTTTACTTGGAATATTAACTAAAGTTGGGTAACCCAGTAGTATCACATTACCTCGTGTTATTAATAAATTACTTCCATGCTATTATTATTGTGTAAATTGTTGAGTTTCTGAAACTGTTTGCACCAACTAACTTCGCGGTTTCAAATTTCTGCGGAAAGGATTTCCTGTAATTCTTTTAATATTTGATGAAATCCATTGTTTCTTGATTTAATGACTGTGTAATACAACCAGGTCTGACATAATTCTCCTGTCAGACAGCGTTATTAAGTGCAATCGATTCATCAAACTGACACAATTAATGTATTCTGAGTATATATTTGCATAAATATATGCTGAGTATAATAATTATATACTCATTTCGTTATTTATATTATAGGTTGGAAATTTAAAATTCTTGGTTGCTGTAGTGTATTTATTCTTGTCGGTAGAAGCTTTTAAAATACCTATTATCTTCCATCTATCTATATTTCAGTATATACATAAAGGTTTACGGGGGTTAAAGTGCACAAACTTTGGAAGCTAATTCAACGTGATAATAGGGTTCAATTCCCACTTAACTTTTACCGTAACTTTTTTTTATTTTTCTGTGTCATGTTCTGTTTCATATTTCATTTCGATTTATTAGTATTATTTTCTTGGTCAATAAAATATATTTCATAAATTATCAAAGAAGGTGACTTCTTTTGATATTTTTATTTACTCGTATTATCATATTAAGTAAATACCTTGAATATTCTTCAATATTTTCCCTCAAGGCAGTTACGGCTAGTTGATGCTGTTTTCTTACCTGCAAAAAAATAAATAAAACATACATTAAAACACTAGTCGATGCACTACATAGTGTAATATTTGGAAACGGGCCGCTAACAATAACACTCCTTATGTATATGGCGATAAGGTTCAAATTTCCGCTTAACACAGGCCGCCTATTTTGATTAATGTAAGAAAAAAACATCGACAAAAAGTGTGTTTTATTTTATTTTGCGAAGTTCAGGTACGAATATTTACATGTTATAGTATCATTTTCTAAAGAACTTAATTTGCCACTTTGTACAATAAAACCACAACCGAAAATAGGTTCGTAAGCAGGAGATTTTTAACTTTAAGGCAGTTTTTATAGACTGTTAATTTTTTATGGGCCTATAAAAGGACTTATTGGGTACTACATTTACACAATACAAATACAGATAAGAGCGCTATACTATACTTGCTGTACAGGGTGAGGCAAAACAGACAGTGCAGTTTTGAAGGGCTATTAAAAGAACGGTGCAAATAGGGTTTATTTTATTTTATTTGGTACATCATGTCGTTATATGCATCAAGCCCTGAAGATGACTGGATGATGATCTGGCGTGTAAATAACACAGACCATCAGGGAATATTTTGTTTCCCTATGAAAATAATTTGATTGATTAATAAATTCACTCTGCAGGGAGAAAATAACTTAAACCACTCACCAAAAATGCATATGAACTGAAAGACTCACCAGAAAATGGCACTCGCAATTGAGGTCTTCTCCTTGGTCTTCAGATTCGGTGGCAGGCAGCAATTAGCACAATAACTTTGCATTTGCACTATAAGGTTATAAGTTCAACCAGCTCACAAGAGAGTAGAAATATTAATGATAAGATGAATCAGCACATTGATTGTAATAATACGCACTGCCATGATTTGTGACTTTTTTGTGACAAAAAATATATTTTAATCATTTTTGTCTTAAATAGACCTGTTTTGACAAAATGACACAATCCCGGATGAATCCACTGATCAAATGCAAAAGGTGACTGTAATTCGTTTATCATTCACCTGCAGAGAAAAATCTATCCTAAACTGATCAGAGATGTCTCTTTTGTCATTATTTATTAAAAATTAATTAATTAATTATGTTTTTATATTAAAAATTAGTTCACACTAAATTTAAATTAAATTTTAAATCGAATGCTTCTCCAATGACATCAGAAAGATGATGCCCCCCAGCAGCAATACATTGATTAAGGTGATTTCTGAAGTTTTCGGTTGCATTTTGGCACATCTCAACGAATATAGTGACGATTTCCTCCCGAAGGTACGAGGCCGATGTTTTTAAAAAAAATCCTTCAGGTAGCCATACAGGAAGAAATCGCAAATTCTCAAATCAGGTGAGCGCGCAAGATTGATGTGCAGACGGAAGGCCCACAAGGTGGCGAAGTTCATGAATGGACCAAACCATGGTAACGACTGAAAACAGCACGACCCTCCCGACACAATGAGATCCCACTTAATTCCTACTCCCATCACATGGGATGTACCGGCGCGGCCCTTCAAAACTGCACTGTTTGATACCTCTGATACTTCTCTGATACCTCTCACCGCTAGTGCGTATCAGTTCACTCACGTTTTCATCAATATTACATCCTACCGCTAACCAGGCAATTTCGCTCATCACCTTTACGCAGGGCAAAAATATCGCTCAATGACTATCAACGTCCGCTTTTAGTGGTGCTGTGAACACAGTAAACCACTATATGGCTTATTATTGAAGACAATATTAGCGATTTCTAAACGAAAATCTGAAACAGAAAAGGATACGGTCACATCTAGGACTCGAACCCAGGACCTTTGCCTTGCCGGGGCACCGCTCTACCACTGAGCTAATGGGACCCTATCCGCTTCGGTCATTTTTAACTGTATCATACTTCGAATAAGAACTACCAACTTTTTCACCGCACATTATTTATTGGCAACTATCTTTATGTATGATCGCAAGATTCAACAAGAACTAAATGCAAACCAGACAGCGTCTTTTTAGATAAACCTATCTTATTTTTTTAATTTTAATATGCGACATCTATTGACATTTCTGCAAGTCTAAAAGTCCTGGCTAAGTCCTTTGCAAATGAAAATTAACTGTATGAATGCATGGTGAGTCCTTTCTTCTTCACAAGATTTTTTGTTGATTTTATGGATTCTTTCGTAATTCTCTAACTAGCTGGGACTTATAACAATACCCTTTCAAGTGTCCAACTAATTAGTACTGCGGCTCATTAGGCCTTATTATTATTACCATCTGATGGTTGTATTTACAATACTGATTTTACGTTATTTAAATATGGTTTTATGGGGAAAACTTCTTAACTGGATCAAAAAACCTCATACAAATGAGAGGGAAAAGAAAGAAAAAAGTTCCGAAATTTAAAAATTCAATTTTGCCATTATGATTAACTGAATGTAAATATTTTATTTTTTCATCGTTAAGTTGCATCCTTTTTGTTTTGGTGGTCCTGCGGCTAATTCTATTCGTATTTAATTAAAGCATCAAAAAAAAAATTCAAACCGAAAACACATGATTTTTCACCATATTCAATTCAATTTTTACACTGAATTACCATTTGTTTTATATTGTGCGATTTTTACATTACTTGGTCTTTTAACTGAAAATATGATACGTACACAAACAGACACCTACATTCAAATAAAGATAGCTTCCATGTAGATTTGAATGGAAACTGATATCACCACTGACTTAGTACCTTTTCACTATTAGATCGAGTCAGAAAATCAACATTGCGTATAATATCTCTCTCACACTGCTTGATATCATATACTGCCATTCCGTTTGATTTTGAATTTGAACCGAGAGACCGAATTTCTGAATTTGATATTTAAGCGAAGAATGATCATACTTTTGGATCACGAAATTCGCCCACATTACATTTTTGTGTTCATATTTATTCTTGAAATTCTGGGTATGTATGTAAATTCTAAATAAACATTTGAAAGCTCGATAATCAACGTTATTGTAGAATATTTGTTCGTCTGGATATTTATTTAAATAAGTCAACATATATAGTTTTTTTTTAACATTATTTCTGGCTTTCACCCTTCAAGGGTGTTCTTGGCCATCATTTAAAATTATTGAGAAATGAAAGGTGAATTTAAATATTAATTTTATTTAAGTTCTCAATTTAAATTTACACTATTAAAAGGAACGGCTGCGGCTTTTTTCATATACTGAGAAAAATTATTTCGTTGAAAAAATGTTAGCATGCCAGTTTATACATAAAAAATTAGTCATTCCTAATATATATTGTTTATTGTTGTTGTTATACGCCCATAGGGGCTTTTACATAGATTATAAATAAGTTTTACATAAGTTATCGAGTTAGAATTTATACTAAGAGTTATAAAAGTGAAGAATTTTAAAAAAATATACAAGTAGTTTTTGAAGAATATGGCGTAAAGAAACATTTTAAACAACATAATATTTAACAATAACAAAGAACAAAATATAATATAAAACATTACAATAACATATCTAATCGTTAAATCTATTACAATAATTTGTATGATTCCACAAAGTGTTGGTTTAATTTGAATTTAAGATTATAAAGGGAATCATGGAATATATCTATAATACCACCAAACTTGTTGCCCAAATCATGCATCCTATTGGTAAGTGAGTTTGACTGATAGTTGGTTTTATATGTGTCGCAAAAGAATGTTGTATTTTGTCTAGTATTTCTTGTCGGTACATAGAGTTTAATAGCAGCAACGATGGCAGGGCTGTCAATAAGGTTGTTCATGACTCTGTATAATAAAATTAGGTCTGAAATGGTTCTTCTGTCAGACAGCGTAATTAAATTAAGTCCATTCATCAAATTTACATAATTAATGTTTTCTATTGGAATTTTAAGCTTGAAATTTAAGTACCTAAGAAATTTGTGTTGAACCCGTTCTAATTTGTTAGAGTGTACTTTATAGAAAGGAGACCAAATAGGTGAATTATATTCCACTTGGCTTCTAACTAGTGAAATGTAGAGTGTTTTCATGCAATCCAATGACTTAAAATCAGTTAGGGTTCTACAAAGGAAGCCAAGAATCTTTAAAGCCTTATTAGTTATATCATCTATATGCGCTGTGAATGTTAAGTTTGATTCGAATATAACTCCCAAGTCACGAATTTGTGATACTGGTGTTAATTTAACATTATTTAAATTATATTCATGTAAGATATGAGAATGAGTTCTGGAAAATCGTATTACTTGACATTTCTCAATGTTCAAAAATAACATATTTTGTTCGCACCATTTAAAAAATTTATCTAAATTAGCTTGTAAAATTAGGCAATCATATATATTTCGTATTCTTTTAAACAATTTTAGATCATCTGCAAAAAGTAGGACTTGTACATCTTTAAATATGTTTACAATGTCATTAATGAATATTAAGAATAATATTGGGCCAAGGTGGGACCCTTGCGGGACACCACTTGTGGCCTCGAATACATAGGATTCTATAAAATTAATCCTGACACAAAGAACTCTATTACTGAGGTAACTAATAATCCATGTCAATAAACTACCTTTGATGCCTAACAGTCGGAGTTTGGATATAAGAATATGATGTCGAACCTTATCAAATGCTTTACTGAAATCGGTGTATATAGAATCCACTTGTTGTTTCAGACTGAGCGATTCAGATATGTAATTATTGTAGATAGTTAAATTACTTAAGGTAGATCGACCTCTGATAAAGCCATGTTGGTTAGGAACAATAATATTGTTGATAGGTTTTACAATGGTATCTAATACTAATGACTCGAAAAGTTTGGGTAAAGCAGACATAATACAAATAGGTCTGTAGTTAGATATATCGCTTTTATCGCCTTTTTTATGAATGGGCGTTAAATAACTCTTTTTCCACAGAGCCGGAAAACAGCCAGACGCTAAGGATTTGTTAAAAAGTTTATGTAAGGGATATATCAAACTATCAATGCAAGTTATTAAAAATATGGGAGGAATACCATCCGGTCCAGCAGATTTATTACTATCTAGTGCTTTTATGCTTCTTTCTATGGAATCTAATTTTATGAAACATTGACTTAGGTTTAATGACTCTTCCACTGACGTACTGGAGACTGCTTTGATGGGAATATCTTTGTCGTAGACACTTTTAAATGAGTCAGCAAAAAGATTAACTATACCCTCAATACTGTCGGCACATTTTTCTTTAAAGAACATGCTATTAGGATATCCACAGTTGTCTTTTCGTTGAGATTTAGTAAAATTCCAGAATTTTTTCACATTGTGATGATGTACCTCATTTTCAATTACGTTAACATAGTCACTATAGCACTTTATTGATAATTCTTTACATTGTTTTCGTAGTTTAGTAAATGCTATATAATCGTTAGAATTTCTGATATGTTTATATTTTCTGTGGATACATTTTTTTTATTAATTAAATTAGTTAGTTCCCTTGTAAACCATTTCGGATAATTAGATGATGTAAAGCTAACCTTGGGAACAAATTGTTCTATAGAGGTATTTAAAATCGAGTAAAAGTATTCTAATTGATCATTTATATTATTTTCCTCATCTAAAAAGGACCAATCTGTTTGGGCAAGGTACTCCGTAATATGATGGTATTCAGCTTTGGAAAAGTTATACGATGGGACACTTGTTTTTTTTGAAGATGTTAAAGGCCTATTTGTTATGATAATGTCCAACGGTGGGTGGTGTTGATCTAATGGTAATAATAATTCGTCGGATAGCTCAACCACTATTTTCGAATCACTTGAAAACACTAAATCCAACATTCGATTGTTAAAGTTGAAAATCTTGTTTGATTGAGTTAGTCCCAAAAATAAAGACATATCACGAATTTCACTACATTTAGCACACTGTAAATCGGCTTGGTTTGTAGCAGGTCCGTTGTCATCTTGGCTGGTCCAGTTAGGAAGGTTATAATCACCAGCAATAATGAATTTTGCTTTAGGATATTTGAATTTGAGTACTTCTATGTCCTCATTGTGATTTTTATACGTTTGCAAATCCGATGCAGGTGGGATATAGACACAGCCAATAATAATTTTTCCATTAGGTATATTGAGCAATACAAAAATTTGTTCAACACTTTTGTGTTTTACCGGTAATTTAGTAGATGATATATTCTTGGATACGCACAGCATCACACCTCCTCCGTTAGACTTTTTGCTCGTAATAGAATTTCGATCAGAACGATATGTGGTATATTGATGTAGGCCTAATTCTGACGAGCTGATATCAGCATTTAACCATGTTTCAGTTAAAAACAGAATATCGTGTGAGAAGATTGGGGAGTTAGTTTTAAGTTGGTGCAATTTTGTACGCATTCCCCGTACATTTTGATAATATCCTGTAAGTCTAGAAAATCTGTTCTGTTTGTTTTTTAGTTTTTTGCTTGGGTTTTGATGATTTTGGGAATTCCGTTGAAATGTTTGATTCGTAAATCGATTTCGCCCTTTTCTTTCCTCTCTTCTAATTCCTTCCAGAGGTCAGTTAAGTGATTTCTTTGTTGTAGTGTCCTGTCAGGTTTGATTATAATTCCATTGGACAGAGTAGTTTTGTTAAAGAGTATTAGTTTCGCCTGTTTGACTTCATCAAATTCTAATTTAATTGGCCTGGTTTTGTTTGGAATTTTACTTCCGAGCCTGTAAATTTTCACATCTTCTAGATTGAACTCGCTATTAATTTCACTAATAGCTGCTAATACCTTTTTTCCATCCTCCAAGACGCTCACTGTAGTTGAGTTCGAATTACACTCGGGGACGTTGAGTAAAATTATGTTCTTCGAGCGGGTCTTGCGTTCCTCTATCTCAGCGAGCACCTCACAAATTGGCGTTGTTTCCTGTGGTAATACTTTCTTTTCAATGATTTTTTCGAATGTCATAACTTTTCCTTCAAGAACTCCAACAGTTACTCCTAGGTCTTGCATAGTTCCAGATAGATTAGAAAGTTTACTGAGTATTTTTGCCATTTGGTCTTTTGTTATTTTTAAGACAGGATCGGTAATGGCATTGTGGATGCTATTAATCTCCTCCTTAGCTTTGTTTAGGAAAGCAATTGCTTCATTATTATTCATTTCGAAAGTTAAATTTAAATTTTTTTTTTTATAAGAAAATAATATGAGTGACAACCCTGCTCGCAATGTACAGGTAATTAACTCAAGTAGGTAGCGGGAGCGTCCACAAGTGTTATCCAGTAAGTGCGAGGGAGAGAATACCTTATCCTGTTACTTGTTAGAGCGAGACGTAGGGAACACTGTGCACAATTGATTATTAAACAAATTGATTTATAAATTTTATAATAATGGTGAATATTTACGATGATTTCGAAATGATTATTAATAAATAAACGTAGTGCACTAAATTATGTTGCAGTATACTGAAACTTGTTTAAAAACACTGTTTTTTTTTGTTCTATTTATAAGTTTCTAGTAAGACACAGAAAAAACTCGACAGCTGTCAGTGATATTTATTGTTGTATGTAAAAAACACGTGATCTTTTCCTAGTAAATATCATGACATACATATAAGTATTAGTAAGAACACGTGTTCCGCGGTCCCCATGTGTCACAAACTTTGTCAAATCATTCGTTATAGACCTGCAGTCCCGTTTTTAACAGAAAAGCGAATAACAATATTTTTAATTAGTAAGTTTTATTAGGATTTTTTTGTAGGAAATATCTTGAACGGATGTGAGTAATTTTATTTATTTGTTTTTTAATTTATAAAATACACAGGACATTAAAGAATTCGGTTTTTCATGATTTGAAGAAATTTTTTGTGAGTTAAAAGTTATTATTAAAAAAAAATCTTGCCTAATCTATTACGTCAATTTCATGAAATATAGAATTTGAAAATTAAAACATCGTAAAAAAGACGTATATTCTGGTGTAACTTTTAATTTTGTAAAGTTTGTATTCCAACGTTAACCTGCTGTTTATAATTTTAATTTAAAACCCTTTTTTATTCCTTTTCTGTTATATTTCATCGTGTTTACATAGTAGGTAGGACAAAATATATTTTTTTTAATAGTTATCATTAACTCACAAATAATTGCTTAGTTCTTTTTAACTACGCAACAGATTTTGATAGGGTTTTGACGATAATTTAGAAAAAAAAATCCGGAAGTTTATACATATAATACATGTATATTATACTTGTAGGGGTAGCCGCTAGTAGGTTCTAGAAATTCAATACATTTAATGTGCATCACATTGGAACCTACGAGTAAGACGGCGAATGTACGCTGCAAGTACCTATCAAGTAATAGCTCATCTAGTAATGAGTCAGTCCCATATAAGTGCCCACATTTTTTTTACATTAACCCCACACAGGGAAAGTATTTTCCTCAAGGCATATTTCATATTCTCGGATTCTATGTGGGGGGCCTTTTTTAAGGAAATGGAGGAGATGAATTTCTGGGAAGGTAAGGTATGAGGGTTGGATAGGAATATAGGGATCAGTCTGTATAGGAGTAACGAATATATCATTCCCACTTCGGCACACGAATCTAGTGAGCAAGCGCATCCTGAAAACACCTCACCCGATGAACCACTTGTGGTGACCTATGGCAGAGGTGTACCCAAACCAGCATCCCAAATGATAAAGAAGATACCAAAAAATGTAATTTTCTTAGAATACTAAGAAATAAATTAAATATAGATAAATACAGCGCTCATTTAAACTACAGTTGTTCCACATTTCTACTACTGCTCCACTATATTATATTTCGCCATTGAAGGAAACCTAAAGAAACTATAACTTATTCAAAATTTATTATATGTAATCTCTATTCATACTCCAAGCAGGTCGGTTACAAGAGAGTACCTACCATATTATTGTAGCAATTCTATATCATCGTCGCAATATCACACTCCTATGCGACGGATTCAACAGCTAGGAAACAAATACTACGATGTTGTTGATATATTTAGTACATCAATTTCAATATATAAGCATACCCTATTGATGTTTTTTTCATCAAGTAGTGGAATATTTTAATGAAGGTATTTAATTTGACTAACACATAATAATTTTGTCCACTGAAACAGAAAAAAATATTTTGGTTTTTTTATGTTTTGTGCCTGCATGCTGTGTAAATCAAGTTCAGTTATATTTTGACTTTATATTTATTTTTCTGCAATTGTTTTAAATAGTTGTTTATGTTTTAATTTCGTAAATATTTTTTATATATATGTATGTAAAAACCTTAATAGGCGTGAAATAAAAAATGTATAAATGAGTCCTTCATTAAAGTTAAAAAAAATATAGAGCAATGAGATGAATAACCAAATGACTAAATACTTAAGTACGAAATATTTTTATTAAAAAAATACATAATTATGAAACAAGAAATGTTAATAGAATTAGATTGCCGCATGTAAAAAAAACAGAATCACAGAATTGCTTAATGTATGAAGGATTAAAGATGTATAATGAAATGTCGGAAGTCTGAAGAGGATAAAAAAAATGAATGAATTTAAAAAAATATATATTCTTTCTTAAGAGGAAGGTGGGAAAGTACCTGACTATACAGATCTAGTCACCAAACACGTCCAAAGCCATTTCAAGCAACGTTTCAATTCTGAATGGATGTCTTACACCAGGGCGATACTTAGAGTATCTTCCCCTCTGTAACGTGCCGCAAATATACTATATATTATTTTAAATGAATTAAAAATTTGTGAAAAGAACACAAATTAATCAAACCATAATTATTTGGACCCACGACCTCCAGCTTGCTAGTCGAAAGCCTTAACCCTCCACCACGGAGACCGTTGAAAATACACAAACTATTGCTAATAAAAAGTCACTTTGTAAAATACATTAAGGCGATGCCATAAGTAGTAATGCAAAATCATGTGTTTTTGGTTTGAAAATTTGGTCGTCTAGAAATGTTTCAGATGCTTTAATTAAATACTGCGAGTAGAATACATCTTGGTCTTTGAAATAATCGAGTATTTTTAGATAAGTCTTTTTATAAGCCCAGAAAAAAATAATGTAAAGGCCTATTAAAACTGCTTTAAAGTTCAAAATCTCCTACTTACGAACCCATTTTCGGTTATGATTTTATTGTATAATGTGGCAAATTAAGTTATTTATTAAATGATCGAAAAAAATTAAATATTTATGCCTGAATATCCACAAAATAAAATAAAAGGCACTTTTTGGCCATGTTTTTTTCTTGCATAAATCAAAACAAGCGGATGGTGTTAAGCGGGAATTTAAACCTTATAGCCATCTACGTAAGGGTTGTTATTGATAGCGACTCAATTTAAAATATTACACGACGTAGTGCATCGCCTTAATGTGTTTTTTTCTTCATTTCGTGCATTGGTGCCGCCAGTCTGGTACATAAATAAAATTAAATGAACGATGTGAGCTTTCTAAATGCCATGACTAGCCACTGCTAGCCAGGTCACCCTCCAATCTTCATGATACTAAGATTTTCTTTTATGAGTAAATGCACTTTGTTAGTAAAATAATCAATAAAATGGCACAAAGCACCTGAAATACACGTCACGGGGATGTATTACAGGATAAGAGTCATGTTAGTATAGTCATGGATATGAGATTAGAGTGGATGACCACAGAATATACATTATCAATTCGTTTAAAAATTTACAAATACCACGCATATACAGCTCATGTATATGACCAATATGTCAAAAAACTTACAATAAATCATTTCACATACCTTATACCTTAGTTATGCGATTCCTGCATAACATGAATTTAATTATAACGCGCTACAAAAGTCTCCAATCTAGGAGGAGTGGTGACCTTATAGTAACAGCGTTTAAAATAATACATTACAATACAAAAAAATTGTCCAAAGAAGCGAAGCTAGCAGTCCACAATGGAGTGCTGGTACCTACCCTGATGTATGGAGGTGAGGCATGGAACTGGCAGAGAAAGGATGAAAGTGGACTGAATGCTGTAGAAATGAGATTCCTGAGGGGTATATACGGTAAAACCATGAGTAAGGTTAAGAAAGGGACGATTAGATGGTTTGAGCATGTACAGTGAATGAGCGAAGAAAGATAGTTAGTTTCGTTGGTAACTATTTTATTAAATTCTTCGAATGCCACATATTTTTCGTACCGCCAGGATCAACATCACAACCTACTTCATATTCCACATGGCAGAACAGACTTTCTGTCCCACCATGACATGACAAGAGGTATGGTGCTGCTAAATGAAATATCTAGGTCTCTTGACATTTTCAGCATAATCCTTGAAGGTTTTAATAGTCAATTCAACAAAAGTATGATCTACACCGATATGAAATAAAACTGATGTCGACAGTTCATAAAACAATAAAATTGATTTATAAAAAATTATAAAATATATATTTTTTTAATAGCACAGGTACCTGACTCTCGGATATAGTAGAGGTATTTATTTATTTATTCAAAAAAACAGTTTTTAACATAAAAAACGTACTCTGCACATCTCATTAGGGCATTCCTGTATCAAGATGTTTTATAATTATATAATTTAAAACAATACATATATGTTAACTTAATATAATAATAACACTAAATTTAAACCTAAAAAGGAAAAGTTTATGACACGGTCGTTTCGTGACCGGTAGACAAAAATAAATTTAGTAACAAATGTACGAAAAATAAAAACAAAAATGTCAACAAAAGAAGCATTGGTAAGTAAGTTGACAACAATAATATTCTTCTGAACTAAAGTACTAAGGTACCTGTGCTGGCTTATCAGACACAAGCATAGGGTAACCATACTGACAATTACAACATGGATAGTATGAATAATAAATTATAAGAAAAAATAAAATAACTAAATAAAAATAGGTAAATAAATAATTATACATTAATATTAATATTATACCGATAGGTAAGTAAATAATATTAATAATAATATAATAAAAAGTAAGTAAGTAAATATATAATATATAATATTATATATTAATATTAATATTATACCGATAGGTAAGTAAATAATATTAATAATAATATAATAAAAAGTAAGTAAGTAAATAAATTAGCTAGATAATAATTAAAGTAAATAATAATAATAATAAGTAGACAAATTATTGTTATTATTATTCACTTAAAATAATAATAACAAAAAGAAAGAGTAATAGAATATAAAAATGGGAATAGATGTAGGAAAATTTTGAGACATGTAGATGAAATTGGGAGAAAATTTGGTTATAACATAGATAGTCATAATAATGAAAATATAATCAATGATTTATTGGATTTATTAAAACAAAAATTAGGCGTAAAAGCTAGTAGATTAAAAAGATATAATTATACGTATGATAAAAAAAATAATAACAGATTATTCCAGAAAAATGAAAAATATTTTATTCCAAACTTGACGATAAACAAAATATTATTTCGGATAATAATATTCCGTTGCCATCTGAATCAGATATGCGCAATTTTTGGACTAAAATTTGGAGTAAAGATATAAAACATAACGAGTCAAGTCCCTGGATAGAAAATGAAGAACTCAATTTTTCAGGCATTGAACAAATGAGTTTTTCTAATATATCGGTTGAATTGTTAACCAAAATTATAAAAAATACTCATAATTGGAAAGCCACGAGTTGCAATTGGATACATAATTTTTGGTACAAACGTCTAACTACTTTACATCCTCTTTTGGCAAAAAATCTTTCAAAATTTGTCAGTCAACCACAAAATTTTCCAAATTTTCTAACTAAGGGCATTACTTATATGTTGCCCAAAAGCAAAAATATTTATAATCCCTCTCAGTACAGACCGATTACATGTTTACCGACAATATACAAAATTTTAACCTCTTGCTTGACAGATTTAATATATACTCATTTAGATGAAAAAAATATGTTATCTGAACAACAAAAAGGTTGTAACAGAAAACATATGGGATGTAAAGAACAATTAGTTATTGATTCTGTAATTCTAAAACAGATTCAAACTCGAAAACGTAATTTACATACTTGCTATATAGACTACCAGAAGGCTTTCGATAGTGTCCCGCACTCGTGGCTGATCAAAGTATTAAATATATATAAAATTAACCCCATTATTATGAGCTTTTTGGAAAATATTATGTCCTTTTGGAATACCAATTTACTTATCAATTTAAAAGGTAAGAAAATAGTAATACCGGGCATTTCAATTAAAAGAGGAATTTTTCAAGGAGACTCATTGAGTCCTCTTTGGTTTTGCCTGGCATTGAATCCTCTATCTAAAATGTTAATTAAAAGCAAGTTTGGAATAAAAGTTAAGGGTAATACAGGGGAGAGTAGTACAATTTCGCATTTATTATTTATGGATGACATAAAATTATTTTCGAATTCTGAACAAAATTTAGAGAAAATGATCGAGGTAGTTAAAAACTTTTCAGATGATATCAAAATGACTTTTGGTTTAGATAAATGTAGAACGATCCATATAGAGAAAGGCAAAATTGTAGATGGGGACGAGAGTATATTTAGAAATTTCCAAATTACTAGTATGAAAAGGGATGAGGTTTATAAGTATTTAGGATACCCACAATCAAATAGATTAGATCATACTAGTATTAAAAATGATATTAGGATTAAATTTCAAACTAGGATCAGGAAAATTTTAAAATGCAATCTATCTGCTAAAAATTTAGTAAAAGCAATAAATACTTGGGCAATACCTCTATTAACGTACTCATTTGGCATAATCAAATGGTCTAATACAGATTTAGATAACTTAGAAAGATTAATTAGAACTACGCTAACAAAGTTTAATTGCCATCATCCAAATTCAGCTATAGAACGAGTTAATTTACCTAGAAATTTAGGAGGTACAGGTATAATCAAAATAACTTCTTTGAAACATAATCAGGTAGAAATGCTAAGAACTTTTTTCTATAGGAAAGCTCATAGCTCAGAAATGCACAAAATAATTTGCAAGGCAGATAGAAATATTACACCTTTAAATTTATACGATGAGAATGCCAAAATTTTTATAAATCCCAACCAGGAATTATTAGATTCCTGGTCAAATAAAATTTTACACGCAAAACACTTCAATTATCTCAACCAAACGTATGTTGACAAATTTTCGTCAAACAAATGGTTGAGTATTGGAGAGTTGAGCGCAGAAATAGAAGGATTTATGCTTGCCATTCAGGATAAAGTCATTAATACTAAAAATTATAGAAAGCATATAATCAAAGATACAAATCAAATTGATGATTTGTGTAGAAAATGTTTGGCTTTTCCGGAAACTATAGAACACATCATATCGGGATGTTCTATATTAGCACGGTGTGAGTATACATTTAGGCACAATCAAGTTTTAAAAATAATTCACCGAAATTTGGTATTTAAACATAACTTATTGACTGCCGTAATATAGTACCATATTATGAATACGAACCAAATTCATTTTTAGAAAACGAATTTTATAAAATATATTATGATAAAACTATACTAACAGACCGAGCGATTAGTCATAATAGACCCGATATAGTTTTACATGACAAAATTAAAAAAAAAATAACTTATATCATTGATGTCGCTATACCGAATTCCTATAATATTCAAAAATCTATTCGAAAAAATAAGAAAATACACAGATTTAGGAAATGAAATAAAAAGAATTTGGCATTCTCAGACTATAAAAATATTACCATTCGTTATTTCGGCTACTGGCATTATACCTAGCTCTCTAATTAAAAATTTAGGCGTATTAGATCTTTCAAAAAATTTATATATAAAGATGCAAAAGTCGGTCATCTTGAATACATGTAGGATAACAAAAGATTTTTTAAATATTTATGTTGAGGGATCAGTAGGATTTATAGGTCCTGTTAGAAGTTCTACCGAGCCGAACCCTCTGATATGAAAATATCTGGAGTCGGTGAATTATTTTCCCATTTGATCTCTGGTGAGTTGACGTGTTGTTCTTGTATTGTTTTGTATTTATTTTGCTTATATAATGCACTTACATAATGTTGATTGACTAGATGATCATTTGTGGAAAAGTGTGTGGAAGGGTTAAGTTTTTCCTTCGGGGAAGATTTAACCCGGACAACAAAATCGGAAGTTAGAAAAAATAATAACAAAAAGTTATTTTAGAAGTAAATAAGTACATGCGCAGTAAGTAAATAAGGATTGTATCGAAACAGAGCTTCCACGCGGAATTATGATATAAGCGACAACATGGGTGATCCAAAATCATCACTTTCAGCTAGTACAGAGATTTTGACCATTTTCTTGAATGAATTTAACGTATAGAGCTAGAGTTTTGGTTACAATGTGCTTTTCCATTTCATACTTTTTGAATAGTAATATAAAAATAATAATAAATTAAAGGTAAGATACATCTTATATTATTAAAAGGTGTATTTCTTTTCTGTTTTCAGATCATGATGACCGTATCACAAACCAAAACGGCGAGAGGGAAATAATTGAATTTATAAAATTCTGATGAAAAATGATTTCGACCGAACGGTGGCGTTTTCATCGCGTTTGGGTCCCACCCAGACGTAGTTTGTACAATTCCTCGGGTGGCTAAGTCATCCATCACAACACAAGCAAAATTTTCTGCTTACTGTGATGGTAGTAGGAGATTTAAAAAAAAAACAAGTCAAATGCCACCAAGTAAGCCGCCTCAGATTAAATGCTTCATTAAAATTCAGCTATTGATGCCATAAACCACTATTTCTTACAAATTCACAATTTTTGGCAAAAAATTTTTTTTTTTGCGACGTTCTATTTTCAACATACGTTTCAACATAATTTTACAAATTGCAAGACGGCTATCCTTTGTAGAATACCTCCACGATCACAGCGCTCGCACGCAATCTTCTAATTACGTCGGTATATTACCAGTGGTGCGATCTGCTGGAGTTGCGGCCACAACTTACAATCCGTAATGACACAATACGTGCGCTGTGACAGATCGCACTTGAGGTGCGTGCGGTGGGCAGTATTTTATATATAATTATCATTTATTCCCGGCGTTGTTTGAGGCGCAATAATTTATCCATCTTAAACTGTAACGGAGTGCCATAGATTTTGTATACTAAAAATATCATTTTATCGTCTTCGTAAAGTTTTCTTGACACTTTAGCACAAACACACCGATAAAGGTGACTAATTTCATTGAAATTATCGACAAAACCTCACCCCATGAACTCGGACACCCCTGCTAAGTCACCAAACATTATTATTAAATCTGTTTGTCAAATATGAACTTGGCAAACATTAAACGGAGTATGTGCGAACTATTTCTACTACTCTGCAAACTATTTTTATACTTTCCTATAATCATTATCATTGATTTGGAGGATTTTGGCAGATTCTCTATTTTTCATCTCAATTATTTGTACCTATATTTTATTAACTCGGATATTTTTTATATTTATCATATAAGATATAAGATCTGTATAATTTAAAAAAAAATTATAAATAAATAAAGATGTACATTATTATCTGTAAAAGCCCTATGGGCGTTTAAATAAATAAATAAACGTAGCGACCCACTTGGGGTGACATATGGCAGAGGTTATCCAACAAATGGTTCCAAATAAAAAATTACTTATTCACAAAATTAGTTTCTGTACATATTTTTCTTCAATGCAATACACTAGAAACGTGCCCGTAATATGGTAGTCAAAATTTGCATTGAATAATTATATATTTGTAATTCCAGTTAATTGTTGAATATACTGCTTTGTTAAATACAATGTATTTTTATAATGAAGAAATCTAAAATTGCTTATTCAGTTAAGAAAATTTCACTTGTATAAACCTACGTTATTGTAAACTCTCGATTGTTGATTAAAAATAATAAACAAAAATAAATCAATCACTTTACTTGTTGAAAGAATGGAAGTATAGATAAGCAAAAGAAAAAATTTCAAAATAGAATAAGGTAAAAACAATTAACGATAAAGCAAATTAACTTAATTTAATGATGTGAGGCATCCTTTAAAACAGTAAATAACCAATTATATATATAACAAATAACCCTCTCTGTAAATAACCAATTCTGAACGCTCATGGGATAAATATGATCAGTTTTCGTTTTCCTGGTATCAATACCCACTCGAGCGACTGGTTGTAAGTACGAGTATATATTTACCATATTATTTAATTAATATATTTCGTCGTAATATTAAGATGGAAATAAATGTACTGCTTACTGTGGTTTAAAGCCAATGAAGCTAAACGGGAAAATCTAGGTTTATCCCATATTTTAGGTCCTATAAATTCGGCACATTTTGAAAAGAGATCGCTCAAAACTTTTTTGCAAACTTGCTATAATACGAGTATTTCAAAAGTCTCTCGATTGTACATATTGGGATCAATATAAGAAAACTGTCGCTAGGCAAAAGCTTTTTTCGTTGGAGGATTTATCCATTTTTGTTGTGATGAGTGTAAATTGTAAGCGAGTTTGAATTTTTTGTTACGTTGTAAATCGACTTACCTATATAGCATGTATATCGTTGTTACGATATCTCTTGTTGTCTTTGAAAGGATTGCCTGGTTACATCTCTGTTAGTGGCATGTTTAGACTTTGTAAGGAATGATTGATTAAATCATTGTTAGTGGTATGCTTTGACTTTTTAAGGATTGCCTGGTAACATCTCTGTTAGTGGGATTTTTTGAGTTTTTAAGGAATGATTGTTTAAATAATTGTTTAAAGTGTGTTTTGACTTTTTAAGGAATGATTGGTTACATCGTTGTTAGTTGTATGTTTTCACTTTTTAAGGAATGCCTGGTTACATCTCTGTTAGTGGCATGTTTTGAGTTTTTAAGGAATGATTGTTTAAATAATTGTTAATAGTGTGTTTTGACTTTTGATTAGTTACATCATTGTTAGTGGTATGTTTTCACTTTTTAAGGATTGTCTGGTTACATCTCTGTCACTGGCATGTTTCGACTTTTTAAGGATTGACTGGTTACATCTCTGTTAGTGACATGTTTTGACTTTGCAAGGATTGCCTGGTAACGTTTCCGTTAGTAGTATATTTTGACCTTGTTGCGCTATCTCTGATTAGTGATATGTTTTGACCTAACCGCGCTATCTCTGGTTTGTGGTTTGTTTTGAACTTGTTGCGCTATCTCTTGTTAGTGGTATGTTTTGACTTCTGGTTATCTTTGTAAAGCTTGACTGGATCAAAATACTTTTTTTCATGTATGACTATAAAATGTTTCTTCTTTTACACATGTGTTGTAGACATTGATGCTTTATATTAAGATACACGACAAAAATAAATACACGACAAAACATAAGCAACAAAATATCTTCCACTTTTTTACTTCCAATGATCTACAACATTTTCATAAAACTACCGAACCGGTTTAAGCGCACTGCTTATCCCGTTCTAATAGTGGAACACGTTTTGGCGAGATATTAGTATGCAATAGCGCCTTTAATTGTATACTTGTTTGAGTGTGAGGTGTTGAGAATGATTGAGAATGAGCACTTTCAAGTGAAATTTTTAAATTTTAATAAATTTTTTGGTTGGTGTTTATCATCTTTATTAATTGCATTAACATTGGTGATGTGCTGTGCCTGTCTCACTAGGAACTCCTGTGTTGATATTAGGCTAATCTTAAAACAGTTTCAGTAGTTTATAAAAAAATACAAATAACATTACAATATTGCGTTTAACTTAAAAAAAAACAGTGAGTATCGTACCATTGAAAATGCATACTTATAAATTAGTTTTAATGAAATCTTTGACATTAGATCTGAATTGGTTGATGATCCAAGACTTGGCATTTGATTTATATTGTCGAGTTATGTCTAGTAGTCAGTAGAAGGGCATTGCATAGTCTAGTTGCAAAGTAGTTAAAATTACTTTGGCCAAAACTTGTTTTAACGAAAGGGGTGTAAGAGATTATGTTTTATGTGTGCGTTGTCATTTTGCCGAATATCTTTTATTATTATTTCTAAATTATGGAATTTATTTAATTTCACTATCCCTGCGTATATTCTGGAATAAGCAATTATTGCCATATACTTTTATGGATGCGGGTATGGTTACCGCTGCACGGGAACCATTTATTGGATAACCAACACTCCTGCCATACGTCACCACAATTGGTTCGCTACGTTTGGTAACTTAGCAGGGTTCATGGGGTGATGTTTGTCTAGGTCCTGGCGGCGGTCGATGCGTTTGTCCACTTACTGCGTGGTAGGCCAAATCGTGAGAGACTGGTTGAGGGAGACCTTTTGTGCTCTCCAGCCAGACTCTTTCGACCCATCGCCTTGAAACGCAGTGGGAAGGATGGGTTTATACGTCCGTCACTCTTGGAGAAATTGTATACCCCTCATACCTTTTGCTTTCCTTTCCTTCCTTTCCATAAAAGGACCCTCCACATAGCTTCCTTAAAGATGACATAGGCGTTGAGGCTTCCTGTGTGGAGTTAATGCAAAATTATATAACACTATTCCAAATTCGTAACTCTAAATTCGACTGTTGCGAACTTCTGCAACTCATAAACTTACGAATACCTACAACAACAACACGACAAAATACACTATTCCACTGTAGCACACATAAGTAAGATTACATTGCAAACTCCCCAATACAACGGTTTCACACTATGGGAAACCAATACATAGGTGATGTCGACATATTCAATATTAACTTTGCGAATTTTGTTGATCACGTAAAAGATTTATTCCAACACTATTCCTAAATATGTAGAAGTTGTATTTTTGTGAACCAGTCAATTTTTTTAATTTATGTTCTTTTTTATTTTATTTTTTGCATGTACTTTTTTATTGTATTTTCATTCTTATTAGTTTTTTCTTTCGTTTCAAAATTGTCTGTCATTAAAATTGTACCACCTAAATGTATAAGCGCTGGGATTTAAATAAATAAATTAATAAAATAAATAAAATTATTTAGCTGTGGAGCCTCACTCAAAACACCTATACTACATACTCGTATATTAGATTCAATATAATGGTGGTGAAATATCCACTCGAAACATGACCATATATATCACAAATTTTATCACTTCTCATACAATACAGCACTGCAACCAGTGGAGTAGCGACCTTTTAGCGAAAGTGGGCATTTTCCATGTGGGTGAATCTTCTACAAACCATTCGTTGACATTCACTTTCCTCTTTTCGTATTTCTAAACTCTTTTATTGACTTCACCGACTCAGTTACAACTAGCGCAGACCATTAAAAACCCGCTCCAATTTTCTGTTAATATATTATACTACAGATAGGTATTCAATCGTTTTTTGAATTCCACAAACAAAAACTTCCAATTTCAAAAATTATAACACTTAAATTAGGCTGATGCAAAGGTAATGTGATCCCTGTGGCGTATGTGTGTTAAAACCATGTATGATCGTTATTTTTGAATGATTAACTAATGTTTATAAGACAAGGTTTTATGCGTAGCATAAAGGATAGCAAATTAAGTCGCCTGAAATATTAATACAAATTGAAAATATCTCACGAGTAAAAATAATATTTCAGGCGACTAATTATTGCTTATAATTATTTGTTATCCTGTATGCTATGCATAAAACCATGTCTTATAAACATTAGTTTATCATTAAAAAATAATAATATTTGACAAGTCAAAAATATTTCACAAATAAATGAAGATATAATATGTCTCGACGCCATCTAGTGAGAAATTTAGCACTAACAAAGCCTTTCCTACAAAAATAAAGTTGGTTGTTTACAGGTGGAAAAAATACAATAAGCAGTAATTGTTGATTGAGGTACTAGTACATATTGAATCATTTGGCGGGTTGGAAATAAGCCGACATAGCTCAGTGGTTTCAGAGCACCTGATCGGACATCAGAAGGCACGGGTTCAATCCCCGTTGGTGGCATTTATTTTTACCCGGGAGATATTTTCAATTTGTATTACTATTACAGGCAACTAATTATTGCTTATAATTATATGTATAATCGTGTTAGAAATGCTATGATTCGCAAATAATTCAAGGCTGATGTAAGCGTAATGAGTAGTATAGCATAGATGATTAAGGCATTTAGAGAAAATGAACGAAGAAAGGAGTTTAAGGAGAATATATGACACGAATGCGAATGGTAGAGGAAATCTGGGGTGCCATAGGAAGACATGGCACGCTCAATTGGACCAAATACTTGAGTCGGGCCATATAAAGAGTCAAAATAATAGAAGAGTATGTTTGAATGTGAATGAGACAAGGATTGTGTGCCATTTTCGAGTTGTTTGGCAGTCTGTCTTCACTGCTTATCCCTGTGGGGACACAGGATTCTTAGTAAGTTAGTCATCTTCATGACTTATTTACAAATTTAAATAGAGCACAAATCTCTCGACAATGTCTTGAGAAACATTTAATACTGTGATTTTTTTCATACCTGTAATGTATTAAATAGGAGAACTAACCGTTTTTTTTTTATTTCGGAACACATTTTGTACACATTTTTTTCTATCGAGGGAATTTCGTGTATTTACTTATAAACTACGAAAGTTTTAAAGGGAAATTTTTTTTAGTTCGGTATAAATTCAAGGTTTTCTGACTTGAGTGAACTAGAGTTACAGACATACAACCAAAATTAGTATTTTTAATAAAAAACGGTTACTACCCGATTTTTTCAAAGCTTGGATGAAAGCTAATATGAATATTTATCGTTTTACACTTTTATAAAATTTCTAGGTAATGAATAACCATATTTATATATAACATAAAAATATTTTATTTTCTCTTGTTATTATAATTATATTCTGAAAACGTTGATTGTACAAAGTTGAAGGAATTAAGACTTAGAACCTACGACGCTACGCCTGGTGAGAACTTTACTCAATATATATTACAGAGCAGATCTAACTTTTTAAACTACGAACTTGTTGTGTTCCCACAAAAACAGTTCTGCAACTCGTCGTAGAAGGAGATTTTAAATGATAGGTTCTTGTTTTTAAATCAAGGATTTATTAATACTTCGCGTATTACAATGGTGACTCGATAGTCGACCTAACTAGGAGCTGGCTAAATGAGATCTGAAAACAGCAAGTTTGTGTGGGAGCATTCTAACTGGTCCTGGCGACTACTGACTACTAGCTGCCATCTTGCGGACTTCCACGCAAGCTCTATGCACTGCCCTCTATGAGTGAATCTGTGAAGCTCTTACTTCCCAACAGAACACATTGAACAAAAATTAGAAGGAATTTATTTTGAAATAACTTAATGAGTAAAATCTTAAATTGTAATAATTAATCATTGAAAACAATATAAGTGACTCTCAATTGAACCCAGGACCTCAGCCTTAACAAAAGCAAAGCAATAGCAAAGCCGAAGTACTGGGTTCAATTCTTAGATGCGAACAAACATTTTATGTATCAAATTTTCGCTTGAGACTCGCTGATATTCTCTTCAAGGGTAAATTTTCCTTCAAATATCACTGTGATTGCAATGATTGCTTTCTTAATTTTTTAAAGTCTTATTTGAACTCGATTTTGGCTTATTAACTGGAGGACGATTAATGGCTTGCCCGGGGTCTTCAAATCCGTTGTTAGGCCACTGCCCACAGCACTATGCAGACTGTAGCTCCCCTCCCGCACTTATCCATTATGCCCCATGACAAAGGCTGAGTGATTATGACGGATGGGCGGGCCTGGTGGCTCAATGGCCGGGGTGACAAGGCAAGAAAATACTGGAACCTTTCATATTGTGCTAATCTTGATTTAGTAAGGGAACACATGTTAAGTATCTGGAAATCTTTGATATTTGTCCTGCCACTGAGAACTCCGTGGTAGTCCCTCATAAAAGACGGATGTTTTGGAAAAGGAAGTTACAATAGAGCTATCGCTGGTAAGTGGTAAATTTTTCACGGAGATAAATAAACATTCCTTGTTAATAAAACATTAATTGAAACATACAAAGAATTTTCGTTTTAATGCAAAAATATTCGTATTTTCATGAACACGTGTTCTGACATTTTTTTTTTTTTTATATATTTTTTTTTTATTTTTTTTTTTATTGCACAACAGAACATTCGTTCCAGTTACAGTACAATTTTACAAACAGTATAATTTTACATCATATCAGCATTTGGGTAAGTGACTCTTCAATAATTGTTTTAGGTCGTTTAAAGAACAGTCATTTACATCCAAATTCTTTGCTAGTTCGTTCAACAGCACCACTCCCCTCGTCATGCTATGCTTTGCCAGGACGTCGGTTTTGCCTTTTGGTACTCTAAATAAGTCATGGTATCGACTTCGGCTGTAGTGGTCTGGTACATATAAATCATAGCATCCCAAGAGGAATGGGCTATCAATAAAATTGTTCCAAATTTTGAAAGATATAGTGGCTAGGCTTGCTTTCCGCCTAGTTTCCAGACTCACAGAATTGGTTTCCTCAAGTAAGTCGATATGGTGCATGAATCTGGGATAGGTTCCATGCGTCCGCATATAGACATACCTGAGGAATTTCTTCTGGATTTGCTCTATCATTTCAATGTACTTCTGGTGGTACGGTGCCCAAACATCGCTCGCATACTCCAGCTTGCTTCTCAGTATGCCATCGAACAATGCTAACATAGCATCTTGGTTATTGAACTGCTTGCATGTCCTAATGACGAACCCAAGAAGTTTGTAGCAAGACTGAGTGAGCTGCGATATATGGCCAGAGAATTTCAGTTCGGGATCAAAGACGACACCGAGATCCTTTACGGAATTTACACGTGATAGTGTTTCGCCCTTTATCTTATAATCGTAAAGTATAGTGTTTAAAGAGCGAGTGTAAGACATAGTGACACATTTTTTTGTATTGAAATCTAATTTGTTTATCAACGACCATTCAGATAGTGCATCCAGATCAGCTTGCATTTTAAGACAGTCTTGTTGGGAGCTTATTTCCATTAGAATTTTAAGGTCATCTGCAAACAGTAGACATTTACTATTCTTAACATAGTTTTGGATGTCATTTATTAGTATTAGAAACAACAGCGGTCCGAGGTTAGACCCTTGTGGAATTCCAGATTTTGCTGAGAATTTTTTTGAATTATGTCCATTTACCGAAACAAATTGTTTTCTGGATTTTAAATATGATGAGAAAAAGTTTAGTGTTGGTAGGTCGAAGCCTAGTTTAAACATTTTCCTCAGTAAGATATCATGGTTAACACGGTCAAATGCTTTGGCAAAGTCGGTGTAAACTACATCTGTTTGGTGCCTTGAGTCTAAACCGGTGGCTACCAATCTCGAGAAAGTAAGCAGATTTGTGACTGTTGATTTCTTTGGAAGGAAACCGTGTTGATTTTCTCCAGTGAATGGCATAATCTGTAGACTTAATTTGTCACAAATCATTTTTTCAAATAGTTTTGGTAGCACTGATAATACGGCTACCGGTCTGTAGTTCTTGACGTCTGTCTTGTCACCAGCCTTGAAAATGGGACTGACTCGGGTCAGTTTCCATATCTGGGGGAAAGTAGAAGTCAAAATACTGGTATGAAATATATGACAAAGAGCTTCACTTATCATTGGCGCTATGGTAATGATAGTACTGGAAGGGATTCCATCCGGCCCTGTAGCCTTTTCAGTCTTCAGTTTACGGATATAAGCTTCTACTTCGGTCGGGCTCGTTAATCTTAGGGAAATGTTACCTACGTTCCATGGGACCTCTGTTCGCGTAAAATCTGTACTAAGATTAGGGGTTTCACTATCATACACAGATTGAAAGTAGTCTGCAAATTTCTGACAGATAGATTCTGAGTCCGTTATAAATTTGTCTCCACTATTCAGGCCGTTATGTGACCTGGAGTTAGCTTTCTGTGATTTTATAAAATCCCAGAAGCATTTGACATTGTCTTTAATCCCGTCCTGAATTCTGTTTAAATATTGTCGTTTAGTTATGACAATATCTTTTTTGAGCTCGGATCGCATCGCAGAAAACAATAAGTAGTCTGATTGCTTTTTGTGTACTCTATATTTTCTGCGATGCGCTTCCTTGATTTTTATTTTGTCAATAATTGATTTTGTGAACCATACCGGGTAGGTTGCACTCACATTTATTGACTTCTTAATTGGAACACATAAATCAAAAACACTTGTTAAAACATTATAAAAATACTCTACCGCAACATCAACAGAATGTATACTTTTAAGAAATTTCCAGTCAAAATGTGACAGAATATTTTGACACATTTCTATATTAGCACGTTTAAAGTTATATTGCGAGTAGCAGTTGATATTGTGTGTAGACGAGGCGGGGCGGGCGCGAGCGCGGTGATGTTTGTGGCCGTTGCTATGTGATGGTGCGGCTCGCGTTAGACGCGACATCATGATACTATATTCGTAATTTACTTAGAGTTTATCAAAAAACCTGTTAATTCATTTTTAAGCCCTGCAATCCGGTTTTTAACTGGAATTACCAATTATTTGAAGAGATTCTTAATAAATTATCAATAGTCATTTTTCTGACTGTCGGTAACAGTGATAAATACTAAAGACAAATCACCATTCCGTTTGGTGACTAGATCTGAATAGCCAGATACTTCCCCCACCTTCCATTTCACATTTCCTACCCATAATCACTATCATCAGCCTCAACACATACTTCAATTGGGGACGCCTAGCTCCAGGCAGTTGAGAGCAGTTGGGACTCTTGTGCGGTACTCACATAAAAACCACAAACCCTTAAGAACATGCCATAGAACCATAGAACATAAATGTAGGCTTCGATTGAGATTAAAAATCGAACCTTCAATGATTAGATTCGAAGCCTAAGTCTTGATCACTTGCCTACCGCGCTGGTTGATTCCTGTGTTAGTTAAAAACGTATTGCAACGAAACACGAAAGCTGCAAATTTAAAAAAGCTCTCATAAATATGCCTGGAGTCTATAACCAACCTACAACGTATCGCTTTCCTTACCAAGCTGCCTAGCGCCCCTATTCACGTATTAACAGCTATACCAGTACTGTACTAAGGTTTGTAAATTTCTTAAATTACACCACCTTCCATTTTTTAAATAACTAACTAACCATCACACCGTTTCCCGCAGAGGTAGGCCGATAGGACTCACAAACAACTCGGTATTGGATCACACTCCTTGCCTCATTCACATTCGTACATCGTCTCATACAAACTCTTCTGTTATTCCAACTCAAGTAACCAGCTCCGATGTTTGGAGAGTAATTTTTATAAATTAAAATTTGTGTTGCCTCGATGCACTCTCAAACTTATATATCATTCTATGGTCGAATCAATACTTAGATATGGAATTCAAACTTGGGGACAATCGAGTAATATTAATATTAAATACCTACATTCAAAATTTACAAAATTCTATAATTAAAAAAATTGTTAAACCTAGCATTTACAAACAAAGAAACTTAAAATTACTGTATGGCTCTGAGGGCCTATTTCCAATTAAAGGGCTTCTCTGGATTATTATAATTATGGATAATGCGGGAGAAAATGCGTGCAAAAAGTCATTGGTGCATAGTCACAAAACAAGATTTACTGAAAAAAAGGCCTAAAAATTCCACTAAAGTATGGTAGCAGAACACTTGACTATTTGATACCTGTGATTTATAACAAATATAACGAAAACTTTAACTCAAAAAATAATGAGGAACCCTGCCCTAAACTGACAAAAAATTGGTTAATAAATGAACAAAACATGTATCTATCCTAAACATTATATTTGGTATTAATATTTAATCTTAAGCTAATGTGTATTATGTTATAACATTAAATGGTAGAACCTACAGACAAGCTGATTGTCACAGCTTTGTGGGGCTACCCATATCTTATATTGTATTAAATGTAATTATATTCAATTTAATAAATAAATAAATAAAAAAAAATAATAAAAAGAACTTGATTGTTCCATATCTTCTTCAGGCGTCTTTGAGGAATGGTATGAAATAAATAATATGTAACTGTACATGTATGCCACCAATCGCTCGAGTGGATAACCGTTTATAAGTTAGGTTAGGTAAAAAAAGTGTATAAATTTTATGATAATAATAAAATTTTTTAGATGGTTGCGATCACTGAATAGATAATACCTACACACCTTCTAATGGGAATGCCTTCTATGTAGATATGAATGTAAACCAATGTCACCACTGATTTTGACTTTAGCCTATAAGATCGATATAGCTAATCAACAGTGCGTACTCCGTCTCTCTTACATTGCCCAGCATCGTAATAATTTTCGCTATTCCATTTGCTTTTTTTTTTCTTTTTTTCTTAACTAAATTCTCAATTTCAAATTCAAGATCGCATTCGACAGAACTTTGGATCAAGAAAAAAAAGACACCGCAATTCAAACGAAGAAAGGGGTATTCGAAGAATACACTATTATGAAGAATATGTCGGGGATATGCAAGGAAAACATGACACACATGTCATTTATCTTAATATGCTTGAGTTCGGTCACCTCAGCGATTGAAGTTCCAGAATTTATGAATATGGACGAAACGAGAAATGTGCCTAGACATATTATTGTGAAGATGACAGAAACCCGTTGACCCAGTCCACCCCTGCCACAGGTAAACCAAGTCTAAACCCGATCTTGATAAACAGTTCGCCTTATGCTTGAACCTTGTTTGAGCTAGAAAACAGAGTAGCTAACCACTGCGGAAATCATACATTCTAGGAACAGACCGCGAAGGAAATTCGGTTGAACTTGATATGGTTAACTTTGTGTCTGTAAAATTAATCTCAGTCGAGGGTACCCACTCCTTTTCTGAACCGTTTTGAGGACCATATGAGTCTGTATATATATATAGATCATATCTGTTCTCACTTAAGACTCTAAAACGATTTTAAATGCTCCCGACTGACCCTACACAGCACAACATACATTTGTGTAAGTGTTTTCATCCAAAGCAGTTTTTTCTGGTTCTTGAAGCTAAGATAACATTTATTAAGAGGAATATACATTAAAAGGAAAAAGATAATTAAACACGTTCCCATAGCAGCGTATGTCACAAGAACGGCATCAGCTTCTGGCAAGTCACAAACGAGAGATAGTAAGCAGCGGAACGGGGAGGTGGTCTTTCGAACCCTTCACACCGTTTCCTGCAGCACAGTGGCCAGACTTGACCCCTATGAAGACGATGGGATAGTATCTCACTTCATAAGTGAGAAAAGACGTTCATAAAGCAAACTGCAAACTGGATCTATCAACCCCGCGTTACTGAATTGCGGAAACAAATATTAGACCACTACTTTATAACTTATCAACCATCATGCCGTTCTCAGCCTGGGTAGGTACAGAGTATTTACCACCTAACAACTCTTAGCTAGATACACTTCTTGCTTCATTAACATTTATACATTTTATACATAACCTTCTGTTTTTCTGACTCTTGACATACTCCACTCAAGTATTTGATTTAGTTGATCGTGCCATATCTTACTCGGGCATTTCGGCTTATTTTATCATTCATTTTTTCTCCTGGCACTCTTTTCTCCATCCATCCGTTATGCAAGTCCAAACCACCAAGTTGTATTATTCAAATACACCCCTCCCTCCCCACCAAAAATGCAGGCAAGGATCAGTTTTTTTCGCCTCATATATTCTGCTGGTAGCTTTTCTTCGTCCATCTGCTCTGCGTGTCCATATCATCTATATTCTACTTGTTGAACTTCACCCTCGCATTGAAATAATGCTATGCATCCCTTTTTAACCTTATCCATTACGCCTTGCATTCTTTCTGGAACTGATTTTGACAATACTAACAATATGCCACAGGGATATCACTTCACCTTCATGTACCAGTTTCATGCATCCTTGTCATATATCAGGATTGATATCAGCACTCCATTATGAACACGCATTCATAATATTTGCATGACCCGGTAGGCAATTGATTTTTGCGTGCCTTCATGCATTTTGCATTCCCCGTCTCGACTATTACATAATTACAGTATAACATTTTAATAACCCTTTGATATCAAGTCAATTACTGCTGAATAATAACAATATTATAATAATAATCCGTAATAATCACCCCCTAGACTCGAGTTTGTAAATGTCTTGCGCAGTGTTTCAGCAGTTTTATATGTACGTGCCTAGCGTAAGTACGGTATAATACATCAGAGAATAATAATCGGCTGTCTGCCGGCAAATTACCATCGTGTAGACTGTTCTGTGTAGAATGGGCCGTTTGAATTATCCTGAGTAGGGTATCGTGTATTATTTCTCCGTAGCTTTTCCGTTGAAAATTTATTGTATACTAAATTTATGTACCACTGCCTTGTACTGTGTATAACTTTTTCTATCTATAAAGTTACTTTATGATTTATTCCGACTTTCAAAAGACGTTCTTAATAAAAATCTAAGCCTTTTAATAAATCTATCGTCTTTTATTCCATCTCCCCGGTTCGTATCTGGCTTATCAGATTTGGATTTCAAGTTACATTTTGATTCTGCATGGAGGTCTTTCACTGGGGCGATATTGCGAGAACCACCACCCAATTATTACATTTCCACGCCGTTTTCCAGCAGGGGTAGGCAGAAAGGATGTACCGTCAGAGAACCCTCTCTTGGCACACACTCCTTGTCTCATTCACATTCATGCATCATCTCATACATGCTCATCTGTTGGTCTGACTCTTGCCATAGCCCGACTCAAGTATCTGATTCACTTGATCGTGCCGTGTCTTTCTCGGACGTCTGTGACTTCGTCATATATTCTCCTTTCTTTGTTAATTTGCTCTACACACTCCCTTTCTTCATCTTAATTAAATTAATTTAATTGCGCATGCCAGGATTTGAACCCGCGACATCTAAATTCGTAGCTGAGGATCCCACGGAGTTCGTCATTACGCACGCTCATTCGCCTCACAGAATCTAACCTAACCTTGAAATAATTGATCCATAATCATCTCGTAAACAACGGAATAACAAAACATTAGATTATACATAATACACGCGCTAATTAATTAGGAGGCTCCATAGCTCTGCGTTGTTACTCGCTGTGCGTAACCTTGGCACGTCAATCAACACGCTTTCTGGGGCCCGGCCAGTGATAGCAAAGCTTTGAATTTCATTGGGCCGCGGTCACAGTGAAAACGAATCTATTGGTAATAAATAACTGTTGAATTTTAATAAGTCCATTTCTGGACTGAAGTTCCAAAACGTTGACTTTTTGCAGAAACGGGATTTCTAGAGTTGAGACTGCACTAAAGCACTGACACCAGGTGAAAGTACTTTCTTTGTTCTACAGGTATTTCAATGGATGATGTTCCGAGGAACTTGTCATTGATCTCTTCTGCACCGTTGACCTCATATGTTCCTCAAGGAGATCTTCCACGAAGCATCCTTAAAGTAACCATAAGGTTTTTTTTTAAATATGTTAAATATATTTGAATTTCGATTTGTTTTAGCGATTAAATGAAAAAAAAATAATGAAATGGAATCTGGAGGGGGGTAATTAAACCATGTTCCGACTTCCGATCGAGCTGAAACTCGGCATAGAGGACTCGTTGTTGATTACAATGAATTCTGTGAACTTTTGGTGGCAATCACGCATACACATTTATGTATGCATTTCTCTGGAATTGCCTGACTTTACAGCTGTTAATACACGAAATAAATGTCGGTCCCACCCAATCGGGATTCGGCTCAGTTGTTAGCGCGGTAGACTCCATTCCTTGGGGAGGAACATTCGATCCTCAGTCAAACTAAAAAAAATATCTTCGTCTTTTAATAAAAAATAGATGTATGGTAGTAAATTTTACACAGGCGAAAGTGAGTAAAATAATATCCCTCAGGACCTTTGTCAGTTTTGGAGATGCTGTGTGGAGAAATTTTCTAAGGAGAGAAAGGATTGAACATGAGTCGTAAACAGACTTATGTTGTAGGTGAGAGGAAACACAGAAGTTGGCAAATCGTTCCCGAGCTATTGAACTCAAGAACGTGTAGTAGAAATGACCCGTTCTCACGTGACAAATGTTCGGTGCGAGTTTGGCATGTTTCAAGCCAATTCAAGACCACGCCCTACATAACTGTCCTTAATTGCCAATTTATTTTTCTTTGTCTTTTTTTGCATTTTAATTTTTTTTGTACAGAAATATGTATATCTATATGGGACGGGTGGGATTGCACTAACTTCCTCACATCCTGAAATAGAAATTATGATTATTATTAAAACCTTCAGTATGTAACATTTGGAATCAGGCCGCTAACAAGAACACTTCTTATGTTGATGGCGACAAGGTTGAAATTCCCACTTAACCACTTATTTTATTTTTCCAAGTTCAAGCACAAATACTTATTCTAAAAAACTTCATTTGCCACATTATATAATAAAATCAGAACCGAAAAGTAGTACTTAAGTAGGAGATTTGAATTTTAAAGCAGTTTTTACTGGCTTGATTCTTTTTTCTGGGCGTACGTCAAGATGTATTCTACTCTAAGTTCTAGCATATAATATATCTATAAGTGATCAAATTTTACTTTCATTACTTGTTGCTTGAAAGCTTGTTGTAAACTTTTTCAGTTTGTGCGACGCTTTAATAGCTGCGGTCCGCACGTTAGATACCCCTGACCCAAGACATAACAGGGGTTAACTAAGTGACTTCCTGTAGCGCCGTACAGAACCTCATTTTATAATCTGTCATGATCAGAAACCTACCCCTCTCACTCACTCAACCTACCAGAGATACCTCTCACTCAATCATATTTCTACCCCTCTTTCACTCAACCAACAACCGTCTACCTTTAATTACTAGCAATGGGGAATATAATCATATAGCATTCTAAAGATGTATGTTTTAATATGAAACTGCTCCCAACAAACAAGAAGTTGGTTTGAGGAGACCCTTTGTCCTCTCCAACTGGTCTCCCGACCCATCGCCTTCTTGAGGGATATATTCATATGTCCGTCACTCCTGGACAAACTGATCCCTAGATTCCTACACAACCCTCATACCTTTTACCTTCCCAAAACTTCCTTCCCTTAAAAAAGACCTTCCACACAGGATCCCAAAAGATTACATGGCGTTAATATAAAACCGTCCAGAGCCAGTGAGACTATGTCATCTCCAATTGGGGTATGTTGTGTGGCTGAAGGTAGTGGGGAGGGGAAGGAGATGGAGAAGAGGAAGGTGGAGAAGTACCTGGTTGTTCAGATCTGGTCATCAAAAACGGCCAAAGCCATTTCAGGCAACGTCTCAATTTTTTTATTTTTTTATTCTTAAATATATTTGTATTACCTACAAAGGTATAGTATATTGTCCTCCACGCTAGGAGTTCACCTGTGTTGTGGAGGACTTTTTCAATTGTAAAGTTATATAATACTAAAACGATACAGTGGAATTAGTTACACAGAGTAACAATAAAAAATTAAAATATAAAATCGATTTTTCCATAGTTATAACAAAACAAAAAAAAGTGAAATATAAAAAATTAAATATTAAAAGGATTGTAGCTAGTTCCATGTGTGTTTTTTGTATTCTGTAAGATTAGATGTTTGATATTGTGTTGGAAGTGAATTGTATAGTTTTATAGCCTGGAATCTGTAGTGTTTCTGTCCAAAGGATGTGTTGGTTTTTGGTATTAGTAGTTGGTGTGTATGTCTTGTTCTGGTATTGCGAGAAGTTTGTGAAGTTTTAAATGTGTTTAGGTTCTTGTAAAGGAAAGTAAGTATTTGTTTTGAATATAATTTTTTAATCTTCAACACTGGGAATTTTTTGAATATGTTTGAAGTGGGTGTTAGTATAGGTACTTTAAGTATAACTTTTTTTTAATATTCTGGCTATTTTATAATTTATTCTGGTTGGTGGTTTTACACCAGGGCAATACTGAGAGTATTTTCCACTCTGAAACGTGCCGCAAATATACTATATATTATTTTTAATAATTAATAATTTGTGAAATAACACAAATAATCAAATAAAATTTACTTGCGCACGCCAGGATATGATGTTACCGCGACCTCCAGATTGCTAGTTGATGTTGGAAGAAGACATGCGAGGAAGAGTTGGCACGATTAAGTGAATCAATACTTCAGCCGGGCCATGTCAAGAAACGGAATGACTGAGTTGTTTGGTCATCCATTATCTCTTCCTACCCCTGCGTGGAAACGGCTTGATGGTTAGTTGGTCAGTTAGTTGGTTAGTTAGTGATACATATACAAATGCTAATCTAAGCTAACATAACACAACCTAATCTAACCTAATGTAAACACGTAATTGCAATCGGAAAGATTATCAATCACCTTCTAATAAAAAACTGAGAAAATTTTCATATTCGAAATAAATGACCTATATTATAATAAAACAAATAAAAAACTTTATTCCACTTAATTTTATTTTGACCGTAACCGGTTTCAGCTCGTCAAAGCCATCTTCAGACTGGTACACAAAATTCTTAGTCTACGGTTTATATACACAACATATGGTGGAGGGGGGAGAGGGGTAGTTTATAGGGTTTTAATCAATTTTATTTGTTACTAAGTCGTTTAAGATTGTGGAATTTCTAAATATTTGGTAATTCCAGTAAGCTAATTACCTTGGGTTTGTAGCTCATTTCAATATTTATTAGGGAAAAAACCTCACAGGTAATATGCATTATTAATGACCTAATTTTATTGTTAAATCATTATTTATGATGGTATTATATTTGCTTTTTGAAAAGATACATGTTTACATTTGAGAAATTATTATAGGAATTAAGAAAGTAGGGACTTAGCAACTGATACTAATAGCTTATTAATTACAAAGTTACTTATTGAAGGGGTACATGTTTACATTGAAGTAGGGATGGTCTAACCTAACTACATATTTTAATGTCGAAATTATTAAGAAAATTACAATGGATACAAGAGCGGAGACTTGGCAAATGATTCTAATTGTTTATTCATTACAAAGTTAGGGTCTATTTTATTAATTAAGCGAGTAATTTCTAAAGATTCTAATCTATCAAGCTTGTGGCCTTTATTGCAAGTATGGAGGACTTTAACATCTCTGTCTTTATCAAACGAGTGTTTGTTTTCTAATAAATGTGATGCTACATTTGACAATTCGCCTTTATTATTTACCCAATTTGTAAAATGTTCTTTAATACGGGTTTTGAAAGATCTCCCTGTTTGACCAACGTAATATGCTGGGCAGTTGGCGCAGTTCACTTGGTAAACGCCCGAGTTCTCGAGTTTATCTCTTTTATCTTTGTTGTTAATTAAAATTCTACCTAGAGAGTTTACATTATAAAAAGCTGTTTTGTATTTATCATTATTGGTTAATCTAGATATTTTTGTTGATATTTCACCAATATAAGGGATTTTAACCCATTGTTTATTACTATCTTTTTCATTTTTATTTTCAAGGCCTTGTGAAATGATTGTTAATGTAAGTTTTTTATCCTTTTTCTCTATTAGCCTATCAATAGTTTCGCTTTTGTATCCGTTGTTATTGGCGATAGTTTTAATAATATTTAATTCATTATTATAATTTATATAATTCAAAGGCACGTGTAAAAGTCTGTGAATGAGTGAATAAAATACTGATAATTTATGTGAAATGTGGTGTCTAGATGTATTGTGTATGATATTATCACTATATGTAGGTTTTCTATAAATTGAAAATTCTAATTTATTGTTAATGATTTCGATACCTATGTCGAGAAAGTTAATCTTATTACCCCCCATTTCCATTGTGAACTGGATTGATTTGTTAATTTTATTGATTTCTTTTAGAAAAATATCTAATTGTCTGTTTGTTCCTGTCCAGATAATCAGAATGTCATCTACATATCTACGGTAGAAGGCGACTTTATTAAACGATTTTAGTTTTTCGATGGATTCTTCGATATAATCCATGAAGAATTCAGCTAAGACCGGTGAAATCGGGCTCCCCATAGCTAACCCACTAGATTGGATGTAATAGTTATTATTAAATCTAAAGAAATTTTGTTCTATGCATGTATTTAGTAATCTTGTTATTTCGTTACGTTTTATTAAATTAATGTTTATTTTTTCCATGTAATTATTAATAATTATTTTTAATTCGTTTGTTGGTATGTTTGAGAACAAACTAACAACATCAAATGAAACTAAGGTAGCATTATTGGGAACTTTGATGTCTTTAATGAGGTCTATAAGTTGTAGGGAATTTATTATTCCGTATTTTGGTTTAAAATTAAGAGTATTTTTTATAATATTATTTCCAAATTTTGCTAATTTATAGGCAGGGGCTGAATTATATGACACTACTGGTCTTACTGGCATATTATTTTTGTGTACTTTTGGCTGTCCATATAGACGTGGGCATTGACGTCAGATTACGGTAAAAAAAAAAAAAAAAATACCTATGTACTAAAATAATAAAAAACGCAACGACTGAGGGGAAATTTTCTAGCGAAGCACGTATCGTAAAATCAATAAAAAATAAAATCAAACAAAATAATCTGATTATCTCAAAAGCAGATAAAGGTAACAGTACAGTTATCTTAAATAAATCAGATTATTTAGAAAAAGTCCAAGATGTGCTGGACACCAGTAATGTAACCTTATTGAAAAAGGACCCCACTCCTAAATTTGCAGCAGACGTAAACACAATTCTAAATTCATGCCAAACCTTGATTAAAAATAAATACCATAAAAATAGCCTTTCTGTTATGAACCCCCAATGCCCACGTCTATATGGACAGCCAAAAGTACACAAAAATAATATGCCAGTAAGACCAGTAGTGTCATATAATTCAGCCCCTGCCTATAAATTAGCAAAATTTGGAAATAATATTATAAAAAATACTCTTAATTTTAAACCAAAATACGGAATAATAAATTCCCTACAACTTATAGACCTCATTAAAGACATCAAAGTTCCCAATAATGCTACCTTAGTTTCATTTGATGTTGTTAGTTTGTTCTCAAACATACCAACAAACGAATTAAAAATAATTATTAATAATTACATGGAAAAAATAAACATTAATTTAATAAAACGTAACGAAATAACAAGATTACTAAATACATGCATAGAACAAAATTTCTTTAGATTTAATAATAACTATTACATCCAATCTAGTGGGTTAGCTATGGGGAGCCCGATTTCACCGGTCTTAGCTGAATTCTTCATGGATTATATCGAAGAATCCATCGAAAAACTAAAATCGTTTAATAAAGTCGCCTTCTACCGTAGATATGTAGATGACATTCTGATTATCTGGACAGGAACAAACAGACAATTAGATATTTTTCTAAAAGAAATCAATAAAATTAACAAATCAATCCAGTTCACAATGGAAATGGGGGGTAATAAGATTAACTTTCTCGACATAGGTATCGAAATCATTAACAATAAATTAGAATTTTCAATTTATAGAAAACCTACATATAGTGATAATATCATACACAATACATCTAGACACCACATTTCACATAAATTATCAGTATTTTATTCACTCATTCACAGACTTTTACACGTGCCTTTGAATTATATAAATTATAATAATGAATTAAATATTATTAAAACTATCGCCAATAACAACGGATACAAAAGCGAAACTATTGATAGGCTAATAGAGAAAAAGGATAAAAAACTTACATTAACAATCATTTCACAAGGCCTTGAAAATAAAAATGAAAAAGATAGTAATAAACAATGGGTTAAAATCCCTTATATTGGTGAAATATCAACAAAAATATCTAGATTAACCAATAATGATAAATACAAAACAGCTTTTTATAATGTAAACTCTCTAGGTAGAATTTTAATTAACAACAAAGATAAAAGAGATAAACTCGAGAACTCGGGCGTTTACCAAGTGAACTGCGCCAACTGCCCAGCATATTACGTTGGTCAAACAGGGAGATCTTTCAAAACCCGTATTAAAGAACATTTTACAAATTGGGTAAATAATAAAGGCGAATTGTCAAATGTAGCATCACATTTATTAGAAAACAAACACTCGTTTGATAAAGACAGAGATGTTAAAGTCCTCCATACTTGCAATAAAGGCCACAAGCTTGATAGATTAGAATCTTTAGAAATTACTCGCTTAATTAATAAAATAGACCCTAACTTTGTAATGAATAAACAATTAGAATCATTTGCCAAGTCTCCGCTCTTGTATCCATTGTAATTTTCTTAATAATTTCGACATTAAAATATGTAGTTAGGTTAGACCATCCCTACTTCAATGTAAACATGTACCCCTTCAATAAGTAACTTTGTAATTAATAAGCTATTAGTATCAGTTGCTAAGTCCCTACTTTCTTAATTCCTATAATAATTTCTCAAATGTAAACATGTATCTTTTCAAAAAGCAAATATAATACCATCATAAATAATGATTTAACAATAAAATTAGGTCATTAATAATGCATATTACCTGTGAGGTTTTTTCCCTAATAAATATTGAAATGAGCTACAAACCCAAGGTAATTAGCTTACTGGAATTACCAAATATTTAGAAATTCCACAATCTTAAACGACTTAGTAACAAATAAAATTGATTAAAACCCTATAAACTACCCCTCTCCCCCCTCCACCATATGTTGTGTATATAAACCGTAGACTAAGAATTTTGTGTACCAGTCTGAAGATGGCTTTGACGAGCTGAAACCGGTTACGGTCAAAATAAAATTAAGTGGAATAAAGTTTTTTATTTGTTTTATTATAATATATTATAATGGAATTCCACCACGAATTATCGGTCTCAAAAATAGAAATATTAAATGACCTAATTTGCTTCTTCAAAATTATAAATGGTATTATTGATTCACCTACTCTACTGCAACTCATTCTCTTCAATATCCCCTCGCAAAGACTCAGAAATAATGAACTGCTCTTCCTCAACCATCATTTGACAATTTATGGATATTATTCACCATAGTCCAGACTATAGACCATAGTAGACTGGTCAACTCAAGTCAAAACCTTAACTTTTTTGGGATAAGTCTGAATGATTTTTGCCAGTCGCTAAACAAGTGACGAAATATTATAAGTGTCCTGTGGTCCTGACCCACGGCGTATTCTTGACTTGATTCGACTTGTCACTTTATTTTCTTATATTATATCTACCATATGTCTTTGCTTTCATGTACCTTTGTCTACTCCTGTATTTTTCATTTTACTTTATTCGTGTTATTATGTTGTAATTTGGACAATGTCCGTTATTAAATAAATATTCCTTTACAACGAACTAAGCTTACATTGTTTAGTTGATTATTACCTCTTGTACGAATATTTCTAACTGACCTCTTCACCATCTTTACGGATTTGACATCTTAGACCGTCCAAAGAAAATGATTATCTATTGAAGAAAGTAAATTTAAAAATATTTCATAATTTCACTAGAAATAAAGATTAATTGAGCATAATTCGGGCACATGGAAACGCCCACAACACACTTCTAGTGACTAATAAATGACTTATTTCATGACGGAAAATGATTTGATAATAACATTTTACTATTCATCTCCACCATCCACGGTGTCAAGCATCTCTTCACCACCAGCTGACCACAAGATAACTGAGCACAGATCCATATCCCGACTTAACATTACCTAGCCGATATAAACACCAATACTGTCTACGTAATAAACACAGTGTTATCTACAACAACATCTTTTATTGTTTCTTCTTTATTAATCTCATAGTTCTCTTCAAATTGATCGAATCAGAAACAAAACAACTTGTAAGTTGGGAACACGTAGACACATAAATTCAACATGTCGTGCAGACGCTTGACTAAAATGCTGTCAAACTTAATAAACTGTCGAACATAATTCTCTCGAACGGTATTCCATCGAACACATTTCCACAGAATTCTATTCCACAGTGTTATCAACTGTGGAATTGGGAATAACCCTGAATTTATAAGAAATATCTATGTTTGTTTTATTTCATTTTCAATGGAAAAATATCACCTTGCTTTTATAGAATATATTTTTTTTTATGTGAAACCACACAACAGTCACAAATGCTCCCAACCGTCTCGATCCATTGAGATTGTGGCATCACCAATTGGGGTATGTTGTGAGGTTGAAGGTGGTAGAGAGAGGAAGGAGATGGAGAAGAGGAAGTTGGGTATTAAGGTCTGGTCAACAAACACGGCCAAAGACATTTCAATTCAGAATGGTGATCTTACGCCAGGGCGATACTAAGGACGGGTTGTTTCGGAGAATTTGAACAATTCATCAAATTTCAACGTTCATTTTCGGGTTCTGTGAAAGACTTATTCAAGTTCTGTTATTATATCATTGTAGGCTAGTTGCTTGACAAAACTGAAATAAAAACAGAACTTGAAAAAATCTTTCACAGAACTTGAAAATGAACGTTGAAATTTGATGAATTGTTCAAATTCTCCGAAACAACCCGTCCTGAGTATCTTCCACTCTGGAACATGTCGCAAACATACTATGTATACTATTTCATATGAATTAATTGTAAAACAACACAAATTAAATTGACACGCTGGGATTTGAACCCGCGACGTTCGGCTTGCAAGTCGAGAGCTTTACCCGTTGACCACGAAGGTCATCAAAAATAAAAAGGTTCAGTGTAATAGGTATTTAATTTTCTATCAATTCCTCACTATCAGTCCCGCGAGTTACGCTAGCTCAGTTGGTAGAGAAGCGCCCCAACAAGGCGAAGATTCTTGGTCCTAAGTCCTAGATGCGACCTGTACGTTTTTTCTGTTTCAAATTTTCTTGAAATTGTCTTCAGCAATCAAATATTACAATTCGAGGTTTTACTCGGTAAATGAATACATTTCGACAGCCTACGATAATGTATTTCTACTGAAAAACTATCACCGTCGGCAAGTCTCGCAATTCCAACCTTAATCTGTAATTTATTATTTATGATTTTCTTCCAAAGCTATTTTATTTTCCTGACCTCCAGTAAAATGATTACAGTGCTTACTATGCGCTCAATCCCCCTACTGAATTGATGCTTACTAGGGACCCAACTTACGTACTTACACGCTTAGGGAATAATATATTATAATTACATATGCTGCTTACTCGTGGCCACTTTGACGCACGCTTTGAAAGATAACCAAAAAAATGAGCCCCTTGTCTGACGATTTTTGATTATTTTCGTTTCAAAAGAATTTCGGAGACATTCAGTACTATTGATAATTATTTATTTTAATGATAAACTAATGTTTATAAGATAAGTTTTTTTATGCATATCACAAAAGATTACAAATTATTATAAGAAATAATTAGTCGCCTGAAATATTTATACAAATTGAAAATATCTTCCGAGTAAAAATAAATAACGCCTACAGGAATTGAACCCGCACCTTCTGATGGCCGGTCAGGTGCTCTGGACCGCTGAGCTACGTCGGTTTATTTCCAACACGCCAAACAATTCAATATGTACTAGTACTTTAATCAACAATTACGAACATAAATATGTGAATGAATAAATTAAGAACACATAGTCGTTGTAAACTGTTGTTTATTCGTTGGTGATCTGCAGTGATGCTCGGGAAATACGAAAACTTACCGGCATTATCGATAAAACCATTATGTGACAGTGGATGGGACACCTGTGTCCTTCATACTAAAATCGATTAATTTTTTTGAACCGATTTTAACCGTTATGTACAAAGGAACTGTATGAAGAAGAAGTTCAGAATCACTTTATATTTATTTATTTATTAATTTAAACGACCTGATGGACTTTTACATGTTACATATTTTACATAATTTACTGCATAATGTAACAGAAGGTTTTTATTTTTAAAACGTCAACACAAAAATAACATTTTTTTTTAAGTTCACAACAGATCTACAAAAAAAACAACAAATATACGCAATCGCTCTTTAAATATGCTACATAAAAATGTCATTCAGGTATCTCTTCAATACAGGCAAAATTATATTAAATGTGAGGTGAATTTGTTTCCAAGTGTGTGAAAGCGAGAAATAGGTGCATGTATGTGATAGTTGGTACTAAACTTGTTGCAGAATGATACATTTTGCCTTGTGTATTTATTATTATTTATTGGATGATTTGTATAGCGACGCTTTTCTGAGATATCACCTCAGGGGCGCTTCACAGTTCTAAATATTACAAAAATAAATTGAAATTAAGTTAAATAAAATGAAGTACAGAAACAGGTGACACGAAGATGGAGAATCCGCAGCAAGAATCCTAGGTGGTGAGGAAACTGGACCAGCTGCTGCAGCGAGAGAGTGCACCGCGTCCACCAACAGTGCCAGTACGAGGTTCGTCATCCGTCCAGGTATGTGTCTGCTGCTAATAGAGCGCTGAAACAATATCCTCTCATAGATACCAGACCTTGGCAGCACCGCTGTGACATTCTACAAAGATAGAGCATGGTGACTCTGCAGCAAGAATCCTAGGTGGTGAAGAAACTGGACCGGCTGCTGCAGCGAAAGAGTGCACCGCGTCCACCAACAGTGCCAGCACGAGGTTCGTCATCCGTCTAGGTATGTGTCTGCTGCTAATTAAGCGCTGACAGAGTATCCTCACATAAATAACAAACTTTGGCAGCCCCGCTGTAACGTTCGGCATGTAATCTTGTTCCTGGTGATTGTGTTAGTGGTGCAATGTTCACGCAATAAAAGGCGACGGTCGGGATAATAAATTACCCTGGGCACTTGTTAGGGCTTTCAAAGTTTCCAAGAATTCCTTTAAAAATATCTGACGTACCTACAGTTACCGATTCTAGTCCCAAGTTCAACTTCAGCGAATTTCGAATATTTTTTTTTTTTTTGATGTAAGGTTTTTTTTTATTTATGAAAATTTCTTCTGAAAATCCCCTTATTGAAGTTTAAACCTTGGTAAATATAATATTTGAAAATAGTATTGACAACTCCTCTACTAAATCTATTATATGTGTTTGGTTAAATAATATAATTTGCTTGTGTGTACGAGCGACATATAAAATTGGAACTGATGTGTTTTATCAGTAGCGGTCCGTAACTTGTCATTGAGCTAGAGTGCTAAAAATACGACACGAATGATGTTGTTGTAGCTGAAAATATATTTATTCAAAAATAATAAAAAAATTGTGACAGTTTGGGAATGCTGCGCTTCCCTGAATTCTGATAATCTTTAAAATCTACAAAAGTTTAAAATTAAAATTTTAAAAAAAAAATTAGTTACAACAACATCAGTAATGTATTTTTTTTTAAATATCTAGCTCACTGAAAACTCACGGATCGCCATGGGTGGGTAATTTCATAAAAATATACATAGTCTTCAAAACCAGACAACGATAAACGATAAAGTACCTACCTATAATATAGAAGGATGTAAGCAATAAGTAAGTAATGCTAATGATGTATTGTGTTAGTATCTATAGATGATGATGATGATAATAATGAATGTGTCCGCGGGTTGGACGAGATTATGACCGCATCATTGCCATCAATAATACATTATTACTGTCTTTCCCCATCGATATTATGTTTGGTCGAAGCTTTGCACAAATGAAAGCCAAAGTGCCAAAGAATTTTCGTATGTTCATCTAAGAACAGGGATTTTTTATTTTTTATTTTAAATACATAAACTGCTATACTGCCTTTTTTGGCACAATTTTCAATTATTCATTTTTAACACACTGCACTCTAATCACATTACTATAAAGTTCTGATTACTAATTGGTAAGTTAATTTAAAATGTTGATTGACTGATTATTTGCTCGAGTATTTGATGTATACAGCTTCTCTGACGGCTTTGGAATAAATTATTTACTACGAGTATTTTCGGCGTGTCATATTTTATCAAATCCACGGATGTCATCACAGTCAACGGGTCAATTGACCGTGCTATACACCCATGGATCACAACATGAAAGCCAATTGGTTATTAGTCGACATTCCAAATACTAAATTTTAGAGTAACACTGACTAAAATATCCTTAACACTTTTAAGGGCTGCTTTTTAATGAACGGAATCAGATATTAACTTAAAACGAACATCTAAACCAGACGGTTTGCTAAACTTCATGTCTGCCTCAGTAGATCTGGTAATTATGATTTGTTGAGAGCATGGCGTGCAAGCAAAGAGTTTTCAACATCTCAGACATCTGCCATCAATCTTAAGCTGTTTTGTAGTTATGACTGTAGTTAATACAATGTTGGCTGTTGTTTTTACTATTGAGGCACGCAACGGTACCTACAATAAGTACAACAAAGTTGCACATATAGTATTATTTATCAAGTAAGAACTTAAGCTAGTTAGGAATGATAATATTTTTGCCTTAACATAATATATTCCGAATTTAATTATTATTTTTTTAATGATAAACTATCATTTGTGCTATGCATAAAAACCTTGTCTTATAAACATTAAAAAATAATAATATTTGACAAGTCAAGATATTTCACCAACAAATGTAGATATAATATATCTTAACGCCATCTAGTGGGAAATTTAGAACTAAAAAAACCTTTCCTACAAAAATACTCTTGGTTGCTTAGAGGTTGAAAAAATATAATAAGCAGTAATTGTTGATTGAAGAACTAGTACATATTGAATTATTTGGCGGGTTGGAATTAAACCGACGTGGCTCAGTGGTCCAGAGAGTCTGATCGGACATCAGAAGCCACAGGTTCAATTTCCGTCGGCGGCATTTATTTTTACTCGGGAGATATTTTCAATTTGTATTGATATTATAGGCGTCTAATTATTGCTTTTAAAAATTGAATTAATTTTAGTTTTTTAGGGAAACAAACGTCTTTTATTGAAAAAATTACATGTTACATTATAAATTCATATTTTACACCAAAAAAACATAAATAATTAAAGAAAAACATAAAGTGAAGTTCATGTATAAAGAAAATCAACAAAAAACATAGATTAGCGGTATATATGTAGATAGAATGCAAAATCACTATTAGGTAAGTACCCAAGTAAAAATAATGTACAGGATGTCCGGGGGAAAAGTGCACAAACTTCAAGATGGTAGAAGTGGAAAAGAAAAATTAACTTTTTTCGAAATTCTGTTGTTTTTTATTTTTCCATACAAAAATGTTTTTCCATAACAAAAAATTATTTTCTCCATACGAACAATTTAACTTTTGCACCTGAAAACTACCCTAACACGTTGAAATTTCAAAAAAAGTCATGTATCTTTTTTATTTGTACTATCATGAAGAATCACCTCCCGATGTTTGTCATCTGTTGGACAAACATTTTTTTTAAACATCACCATCTGTTGGACGTAAGAACAATACGCGCCATTGCTTCTCTATCTACACAGAGTGACTGAGCCACAGCAATGCGTGGCGGGGTACAGCTTGTTTTTAACAACTCTTTCTTTATTAAATGTTTTCGCTAACGTTTATCGATTTTTAGTATCATCGCGCTCCCTCTAACATTCGTATTCGCATATCTCCCTTTCAAATCATCTTCTTCTTCTTTTTGATCGCTTACTACGGAGTCTTCAAAAATTGGTCGGCAGGTTCTGAAAGAACTCAGGCCGCTCCCTCACGGGTCGGTCTGCCGAGTGCATTAAGAACTTGTGCAAATTATTTCCAAAGTATACACGTGTGTTTTTTTAAAATTTTATCTAATTATTTTATTGGGATTTGTTGACTTCATACCCAACCCTGTGATAATATTATTTCGTCAAGAAAAATATGAAAAAATAAGTCATTTTAAGTAAATGTTCCACCCTCAATTACGATACTGTGAGTTATACATATTTATATATTAAAAGATTATTTTTTCAAATATCAAATCGTCGTGTTTATTAATTAAATACGTAGATATTTTAATACCTGATTACTAATCTTATGATTTCAGAGGGAATCTTGTTTTGAATTTATTAAATAAATGAAAATTAGAAACATACTTTCCTCCCTAAACACGAGTTCCCTCCTTAAACACGAGTTCCTTCCCTAAACACGAATTATTCTCAATTAGGGAGGTTTTAATTAACAGCTTGGAACATATACTATATGCTTACCCTTATGCAGATCATTTGAAATAACATACTGTTGTACACCGTCATTAGACGATTGGTATACTCGTATATACTCTATTATTAATAATTTTCTTAATATTAACCCTCTGTCTGCTGTACACTTACTGATGTTCATACTTACTTCTATCAATATGTATTATTTGTTAACTTCTGTTAATGAAAGAAATAATAATAAATAACTTAATTATTTTATATTTATACATTTGATACAGAAAATTTTAAAGTAACTTATTAGGCCAAATAATATTGGATATTTGTACAAAGACATTAATAACATGGAAAACGCAACGTAAGTCGAGGATAAGGTATAATACAGGGGTGAATATATAGTGGTCTAGTCAACTTTTAAGAAATGTTTTAAGAAACTATTGGCTTAATAAAACATTTTTTAAAAAGTAGAAAAACTAATATCCAGTCCTGTTCTTTATCCTGATGATTACTTTGCATTCCTTATTCGTGTGCTGATAGCCTCCATTCAAAGATCTGGAAAAACCGTAACACTGATTTGGATTCCTGGACATGTTGGCAACGTGGGTAACGATATTGCGGATGCCTTGGCAAAGCAAGGAGCATCCGACCCTATTGTTTCTCTCGTAAACCACATTCCCCTATCTGACATTTTTCCCACAATCAAAGATAGATCCCGCGATGTTTGGTCAGAGTATTGGCACTTTGCTAGTCAATCCAAGGGAGCTTGCTATGCCTCAATACAAAGGACTATCCCATCAAAACCGTAGTTTCAAGAATTCCCCAATTTTTGCAAAAAATAAATTTCACTTATTCGAACGGAAATTGGATATTGTTCCGTTCCTTTTCACCTTTATGCAATGTCACATAAATATTATGTGACTAGTGCAGTTCTTGCCTATTTGGGTTATTTTGTCTATGGTGTTTTTTTTTTAAGTTTGGCAATTTTTTTGGCAATTTAGACAAATAGTTTTTTTGTTTATAGTCACTTCCTCCCGGACAGCTATGGGCTAGCTGTACGCGAATTAGTCACTCACCATGGATGTGTTTTAATCTGAGTAAATCATGTGAATACAAGTTGTTTTTTATCTTTAAAAAAGGCGCGGGGTGTTTTTCCTAACACCTTTAGTTCGTGTAGGTTTTTATTTTTAGTGGAGGTTATGTGAATCCCACTTTTTTTCGGTGATAGCAGGTGGCCATTTTTGTGGAATTTGTTTTTTGGACTTGAAATTGTAAAGAGATTGGTCCTGGTTGTGACTAGAATACTATGCCTGTTTAACCCCGCGTCGCGAAGTTACGAATTGCTGTTGGTTCTTCCGAAGTCCGTAAGTCTTGGAGACTGGTTGGACCACGTGCTTCTCGGATGGAGATTCTTGAGACGCTCTTTGAAGGTGTAGCGCCCTTCTTCCCCAAAGTGCAGGATGACCTAGGTTCCCTGGATTCCACGCCATCCCCGGTTGATCCGTGGTCCCGTCACGGGTCCGTTCCCCTCTACCAGAACCAGCCTGAGGCTAGAGACGCTCTTTGAAGGTGTAGCGCTCTTCCTCCCCAAAGTGGGTCCGTTCCCCTCTACCAGAATCAAGTTTTCGTTCGCCATCCGTTGTTTTCCTACGATATTCGGCCACGTTTAGTTAGCATAGTGTGTTCAGGAGTCCATCTGGTATGTCTATGTTTTGTATTCTTAATGTTACTTTGGTATAACTTTGAACTCCCATGTCTTGTTCTTTTGATTGTTACATTATAGTTTTATAAAGTTCTTTTTTTTTATTTACTGATTTCCTACCTACTTGACAGAAAACTAATCCCATAATCCTGAGTTGTGGTCTCTGCTCTGCCGTATAAATTCCACTACTTTAATCCTGATTATCTCACCATGACATTGGAATATATCACCATTACAGCAATTCACGTGCTTAACTCCGCAGATTGTACATTCTGTGATCTTAGATCACATACTTTTTGGTTGTCCCTCTCTAAACAAATGTCCTCTCTTCTATCAAGCCTTACCTAAAATTGCCTCCCCTCCATTCAACATCTCATCTCTTCTTAGTTTGAACTCGACTCCAATCTTCCGTATAATTTTGAAATTTGCCTATTTAAACAAAATTTATATATTAATTCACCTTCCCTCTTTCCATAATTTGAAACAATGGCCTAGAATGCCCCGAAAGGTTGAAAGCAATAAACATTTAAAAAAAAGAAACATACTTTTATCGGACGTGAGGTCTACAAACTGGTAACAGAACTACTCGCATACGAGTATCTCTCTGGAGATACTGTGACAATGCGAAAGTGTCTACATCCCCCATATTGTCCACTAACCACCGCGGTTTATAAAGAAAACAAGGTTTTATTTTCACAATTAGTTGTCGCAAGCCAACGTCATAACTAGGGTTTTATGACATCGGCTGAAATAATAGCGCGTTGTATCAAATTAAATCTAGGCTACGTAATTCTATTCTCCCCTTGTATGTATGTAATTACAAGTACTATACAAAATGTGCACTTAATAATAGGCTTTGTGAATTTATTTAAAAGGCGGTTAAAAACTACAAAATATTCTTTTAATTGACTAAACCTACCCGAGGATGGGTTGTTTCATAGAATTTTAACGATTCTTCAAATATCAGCATTCATTTTCAGGTTCCGTGAAAGTCGTATTCAAGTTCTGTTATTATTATATCATTATAGGCCAGTTACTTGACAAAACTAAAATAATTACGGAACCCGAAAAGAACTTGAAAATTGACCTTGAAAGTCTTTTTTAAATATGCCTATTTTAATTTATTTTTTGTTTTCGGTAATGTATGAATGCAAATCTTGGAAGAGGAAATTAACCCATTTTCCTACATTCGATCAAGTTGAAATTCGGCAGAGAGACTCTTTGTTGATGACAGTAAATTCTGTCAACTTTTGGTGGCATTTCTCTGGAATTGGATGACATTACAGCAGTTAATTTACGACATAAATATTGGTCCTACCCAATCGGGATTTGGTTGAGTCGTTAGCACGGTTGACTTCATTTCATTTCATTCGTTTTCCTGTTAAAAATGGGACTGCAAGCCTTAAACGAATGAATTGACAGGATTCCTAACAAACTGTCGTTAAAACACGAATTTACTTATTAGGATGATAATTAACATTTCGTCATTATATTTATCAAGAAAGGGACACCTGCATGAACACGTTTTCCGATACATTCTGAATTGACTAATATTTTGTTAAAATATGTATTCAAATGTAAATCAGCCATAACCATGTTTTTCCGCGTTGTTGTATCGGAGGAATGAGCTGGAAGCACAACGCAAATGAAACCAGGTTGCTTTAAAGATATTTTAAATAATAAAGCACAGAGAACTAAGTTGACTGTAAAAATTGAAAAAATTAAATGAAACCTTGTGTTTCTAATAACTACGAATATATTTTTTTAAATAGAACTAAATTACAAATGAAATGACGAGTCGTGGAGATTTGTGAATTTGAACTCTGGAATTTTGCGAAAATCTGGAGATAGCGTTAAGGTATGTAGATAGTATGGGTGTTCGGAATTGGGAAGTGGATCGCTGACTTACCTTCAGCGATAGGAATGCCCATAGATTATCTGACTCCTATTTATAAATTAAAACACTGATTGAAATAAATGGAACTTTATTTTTCATTTAAAATTCCAAGAAACAACCGTAAATTTATCGGAAGGTAGAGGATAAGAACTGTCAACGAAGGGAGCAAGATCTCGAATGATTTTCAAAATGGCTCGCGCTCGACAGCTGACGTCGGCACGAGGCAGAGTTGCTATCTTCCAAACAAAGAATATTTCTTGTAAATAAATTGTTAGTTCTGGTTCTCTACAATAGTATTAATATTGGCGTTCGAAGTATAGGCTACAAACATCGGTTAATTGTCCGCTGTGAGATACCACGGGCTTCAGCTTCACGGGCGCAGATCTCCGGCAATAACTTCAAAATTCCGAGATATTGTACAAGTCATATTGGAAAAGATAGGGAAAGCAACGGTATATCCTTTCACCGGTAATTTACCGTTTACCGTGATTAGTAGAAGTTTAAAGTGAATTATTAATGTTTAAAAAACTGAAGGAGCAATTGAAATAGGCGCGCCGGTAACCCCAATCCTCCGGGCCTCCGGCGACTCCGTTCATTGAGTTCATTGATAATTTTCAAATAGTTTAAAACTCTTCCGTCTGTTTGTGCGCTTAGTTCTTCTAAACAACGGAATGGATTTCGATAGAGTCTCCACTGTCATTTAGAGAATTTTTTCCGGAAGGTTTATATTTTCGTGTACTAAATTGCTAACGCTGGCTTAATCTCAAGAGATACAGCAAAATAATACACTACGGAATTGTATATCTTAAAAAGGCCTACAGAAAAGTCCAGAATGATATATATCTATATTCAAGTATATATGTTTTTTTTTTGGTTTAATTGGTTTAATAGGTACAGTTATAATGTATACATATTACAAAGTTGTTTTTTTAAATATCAGAAAGAGTAAAGTAACACACCTTTTATTTGAGCAAACGCTCGTGTTAAAAAGGTGGGGAAACGTAATTAATTACTATCTTAACATATTTTAAACAAAGAAAAATAAAATACAGTTTATTTTTTTGCTGTAAAAAAATAATAGAAAAAAGGAGGAGAGAAAAAAAGAAGAAAGCAGAAAAAACGATATCTAATATTATTTTAGAGAATTATGATATTATTTTAAAAGTGTAATAATTAAAAAAATTCTACTGAATTATATTTTAAATTGTGAATTTGAATTTCAACAATTTTTTTGTAATCTTACATCTAGAGGTAATTTGTTAAACCATTTCACTCCATAATATTTATAAAATGTTTGGGCTGTGGTGGTTTTGCAGCACGGGGAGGTTATAGAACCTTGCACATTTGGTATGTTGCTGTTTGAAAAAAGTATTTGGTTTTCGTTGTTGAAAGAATCTTTATGAAATTGTTAAAGTGATGTTTTTTTTAAATGTTTAGCAGAGAAGGGACTGTCATAACTATAAGTATAGTATGTTATAACTATAAGTATAGTATGTTATAACTATAAAACTGTTAGGAACTGTTAGTTTTAATAAATAAATATAAATGCGTTTTAAATAGAACTTATTGCGTAATTACCTGCGAACGTACATACATAGCTTGGACATCATTTTAGATGGGTTTTGAAGAGAAAAAACCGCTAGAATTTCGGGCAAAATATCAGATGAAACCTGAAAGATTTATCAACTCACAAAACAAAGAACTCATTTTGGTTTCACTCAAATGTTTTAAACGATTAAATAATGTAACTGTCAGATTTTTAAAAGCAAAAAATGGCTTTATTCATTTTGAACAGCGCGGCATTAAAGCGACATGAAAGAGTGCCTGTGCGATACTTAGGTATAGACTTCCACGATCGGGGGTCATTTCTCCATGTGAAATTACCGCCTTGGCGCTACTGATAGCATCTCTCGTGAAGCACATTTGTCGACACGCACATCTTACAGGCCTAGTCACTTAATGCGGGGGGTGAGCGCCCCATGAAGTGCTTTTATGAAATACTTTTATAGCCGATTGTAAAAAACGAATAGGGAATAATATCTCGTAGCTTAAAAAGTCTAAGTTCTTTTTGGATTTATGTCGTTTATTGTAGGTACAAACTAGATTACTCAAATTAAAAACCACTGTAAATTTTAAAGCCTCGGTGTTTCAGTTTTTAAGAAATGTCACGCATGTTCACAATTTTAAAGATTACGTAATAATAGCGATACTCTCAGTATCGCTCTTGTGATATATCAACAATCATTTTCGAAACAGTTTTAGGCCGTTTTAGTGACCACATCTGAATAGCCAGGTACCAACTTAACCCAATTACGGATGTCGTAGACTCACTGGCTCAGGAGAGTTGAAATTTTATGCAGTATTCATATTAAAAAAAAATTTTACTAGAAAGACTAACTAAAAGTGTATTATCTTAGATTTTATGGAATAGCTTAGCGAGTAAATCCTAAAATTGTATAGGTTTTTCCATAACACCTCTTATTGGAAAACCCTATAGTATTTAATTATTGAAGTCAATGTTAGCGATTTTTAAACGAAAATTTGTAACAGAAAAATCAGCAAAAGTTACTGTCACATCTGGGACTTGAACCTAGGTGCTTTGCCTTGCTCTAACTAACTGTGATAATGGGATCCTATTTACTTCGGTAAGGCAAAGTACCTGGGTTCAAGTACTTATTTTTTCGATGCTGCAACGGAATCTATTGATCGCATCTTAGATGTAAAGAAGTCAAGCCAGATATTTTTCGTAACAATTATCCAAAAAGTTGACAGTCCATATGTATCCATCACCTTTGAGGCCGCGCTAAAAGTTGCAGCTTTTGTCGACCGACTCAAATATCGGTAACAATAGAATACGGATTTCTTCAATATTGCATTTACATAGGGCTTTATCAATCATCCGTGCTAGACCTCCTGTTTCACTGTTAGCCTATTTAATTTCTTAAAAAACTTTGTTACTTTTGGATTTATTTAAACATTCACTTCTTTTTGCTGAAACCTCTGACTTTTAAGAACAATATTTTACCCTCGTGACAGTTTGAAGCCATTGCATTGCTTACTATCGTGCCAGCCATTTCTTCTCCGCTAATTATCTAGCCAAATCACACCATGATAACTCAAGTGGAAATAGCACAGCATCCCTGAGATTCCTTGGGAGATAGGGGCTAAACCCCCTCGAGGCACCAATTGGGATAGAACACATACAATTACCATTATTACCCGATTGGACCAATCTACATTAAACCTTTTATGCCCACTACGCTACCCAATCACATCTAACCCAGAATCTTTGGCCCAATCTAAACCAGTGATGGAAAAACTAACAAAAATAACATAAAAACTTCAAAAACCAATACAAATGCCATATTGCCAAAAAATAAGTACATATTATTGGACCGCCTGGACAAATTTTGACTTTGAATGGGTATAGGTTTGGTCCTACCCATCATTATACGAGGCAATAAATAATTACATAATATTTAATTCATTCTCAATTGAATTCTTCCATCGATTAGGTATATTACACCATAACTAAATGTATTTTTTTTAAATTAACACTATGTATATGGCTAAATATACAGTGATTGCGCTAACCACAATAACGGTAATGATTGTTTAATGATTAGATGAAATGGTTATAAAACAACCTAATAATGGCACCTACGCACTTATTTTTTTTATTATCAATAATAATACGTAAAACATCAAGATAATATTAGAAGTAGCTGCAAAAATGAAAAAACTTCGACGCGCTTCACAAAATCTGATTTCACTTTTCAACAACATGGCTTCTTCTGGTGATATTGAAGTTTGTCGATCCACGTTAAAGTAAAAGCGATATCTGTTAAGGCGAAGCTTAATGCCAAATCACCATTTTATTAACGAACATAACGTTTTACATTATGAAGACCAAAAAATATGCTTTAGATAAATTGAAGGTTTTCCTATCATTTCCCTTGAGTAGAATACAAACAACAAAAAAATTATTCAATATAAAATATAAATGTCCACTACAAAAAAAATGTTTTCATTAGAAATGTATGAACGCGAAAAGGAAATATTTATTTTTTAAATACAGTATTATTGCTAAGATTATCAACAAAAATAAGTATTATTGCTAAGATTATCAACAATGTAACAGATTTCCTTGCTTAACTTTTTGGCTTTCGTATATAAAATTCTTTACAAAATAAATAAAAGCCACTTTTGTGCTTGAAATCGAACGTTTCTAGACTCCATTTGTCAAGCGATTTTAATGCCTATTACCTACATTTGTGACAATATAAGGCCTACCAAGAATATACACATTTTTGACTTGTAGCTTCCTCTTAAAATTTTGGTGAAATATTTACATACGTTAGAGCAAAGAGGACAATCAAAGTAAGAGTGGGCACGCAAATATATATAAATTATTTTTGATTTAAAAACGTAATTTGAGCGATCGGCACTAAAATTCTTTCCAAACTACAACTCTACTCAAACCACTGAAACTAAATCTGTCACGTTTTTTCGTCACATAAATGTGGTGTTTATTTAAATTGTTTCAGGTGCTTATTCGCAAGACTCTCGATAAAAAAAATTGCTGCTAAATCAATATCGCACTCGAAAATGTCTACTAAAAAGTACTGTCGCGAGATTTTATCAATTCTCTATCTTTGCTTTCCATAAACAAGGGTGCGGGTCACGATGGAATACCGGCGTTTTTCCTTAGATCTGCTGCGTCGTCACTGTGTGTGCCGCTTACCATAATATTTAATAAATGCCTGAGTGATGGGGTTTTCCCTGATAGGTGGAAGTTGGCCTATATTATACCGGTCCACAAGGGTGACTCGCGTCAAAGAGTGGAAAACTATAGGCCAATATCCATTCTCTCGGCGATCCCTAAACTATTGGAAAGACTTGTCCATGACAATATATATCCCCAGCTTGCTGCCAAAATTACTGAACAACAACACGGGTTTGTAAAAGGCAAATCTACCACGAGTAATTTACTTATTTACTCAAATTTCTTATTTACTAGCATGGATCGAGGCCACCAGGTAGATGCAATATATTGCGATTTCAAAAAAGCTTTCGACAAGGTTGACCACCTTATTCTTATTAAAAAAATTATGTACAACGGAATTAGAGGAAATTTATTACGTTGGTTTATCTCATATTTAACAAAAAGACAACAAGCCGTATCATTACGAGGACAGACTTCTACATGGGAACCAGTTACTTCTGGCGTGCCACAGGGGTCAATCCTGGGTCCGCTGTTGTTTATTCTTTTTATTAACACTGTTACTAAATGTTTCGTGCATTGTTTATATCTTTTGTACGCTGACGACATAAAAATATTTGCCATTGTTCGGAATTTAAACGATTGTCTTCTCATACAAAGCGACTTAGTAAGGTTCGAAACGTTTTGCAATGAAAACAAAATTTACCTAAGTTACAATAAATGTAAACAAATAAGTTTTACTAAAAATCACAACGCTATCAAACACAATTATTGTATTGGTAATTATTTACTCGAGCGCGTTTACTGTATAAGAGATCTAGGCGTACTTTTTGATTCCAAACTGCACTTCGATGCGCACATAGATAATATTGTGAATAAAGCTTACAGCATGCTAGGATTTGTCATCAGAAACAGCCGTGAATTTCGAAAACCTGAAACATATCTTCTTCTTTACCACACTCTGGTCCGTTCTCAACTTGAATACTGCACCTCCATATGGAATCCACTTTACGATATCTATAAAGAAAATATTGAAAATATTCAAAAGAAATTTCTGCGATGCCTCAATTACAGAATGAGCGCACCCAAACGTGGGTACATAAATATGCTCTCGAGTTATAACGTCTCCACTCTATCTAACCGGCGAACATACCTTGATCTCATGACTCTGTATAAAATCTGTAACAACGTTATTGACTGTCCCGACTTACTGAAATTGATAAACTTCAAAGTACCACCCAGAGTAACAAGGCTTAACGACTTATTCCACATTAGCAGGACGCGTACAAATGCTGGTGTCAGGGATCCAATCAGAAGAATGTGCGAATCACTTAATCAGAATCAAAACCTCAAGGACTCTGACTTATTTTTTGATACACGCACTACTTTTAGTAGAAAAATGAAGACTGTTTTCCTACAAAGTTCAAAGTAAACAACTTAGACATACTTCGTTTAAATATATTTATATATTTTTTACTTTCTGTTTAACATTGTTTATCTATTTATATATATATATATATTTTTTTTTTGTTTTACCCTCTAAATTTTTTCAAAATAATTTGTAAATTCTTAAAAGGATATTGCGCATTTCTTTCATATTTCTATTTGTAAAATAATATTCTTATGTATATATTTTTCCCCTATTTATAAGTGAAAATATTTGTAAATGTTTTCTGCTGTTTAAGTTAATTCGTGAGAAATAGTTTGGATGCAGGTGAATTCTCTAGTTTATGTTTCGTATATATTTTTGTCAATTGATATCTGTATCTGTTTTTTCTCCTTAATAAAAAAAAAAAAAAAAAAAAAAAAACGTGCAGAGTTCATATTTTCCACCGTTTCTTGTCCAACGATCGCTGAGAAATCTACTCAAATACTTATTTCTCCCCCTCCAAAACCACGCTATTTCTTATGTATTTAAATAGAAAAATTGCTAGAATGTTGGGAGTCAATCGTAACCAATGCAGTTGAAAATACAAACCACTAAACTTAAACCGAAATGAAAAGCCATTAATGCAAGACTTCAACCAATCAACACCAACATACAACAACATGAATGTAGATTATCTATAGTTGTGGCCTAGTACTAAGCTTATCTGTTTGGCGGTAATTGACCCAATTCTGCATGTAATACCAATTCTCTTGTAAGTACACGAAACTTGCAAGCAGTGAAAGCAAGCCAATGAACAAGCTCGTAACTTTGGAAATTTGACTGTGCAAGACGTTGCCAAGATACTATCACGAACAATACAGGTCACAAACTAGAAGGTGCTAAAGGAGATTTGATTTAAGATTTGCTTGGACAACAGCACGATAGTAAAAACAATATGAGGATTTACGTCACTCCGAGAACCATTTTTTGGATATCCAAGACTCTTTCCGTAGATCACTCCGAGTAATTCGCTGCGTATGGTGACTTAGCAGTGGTGTCCGCATTCTTGGGTGAGGTTTATCCAGGTCAAATTAGGTGCAGCGTTCCACCAGCTGCGTGGCAGTCCGGATAGACCCTTTTACCTCTCCAGCCAGACTCTCGACCCACCGGCATACACTGGAGCAGAAGGGATGAACTCATACATCCGTCACTCCTGGACACACTGACCTCCAGATTCCTACTCATCCCACATACTTGTTTTTAATTCGTACTCCCTTTCCTTCGTTTCCATACAATTACTCCAAACAGCATGCGACAACACGCGTTGTGCGCGCGGTGCAATTTTCAATAATTGTCAATTGCAGATGGTCAATCACTCAGTGAAACGATCAATCGGCTGCATCAATAACTAATCAAATTTATCATCAATTGCAGTCAATAATAAGTCGCAATCGACAATCACTTCAAATGCTTCTGTAAAGAATCAATTGGTCGCATCATTGACGTAAATATTGGAATTTTATATTGGGCAATATAATTTGTGATGTCCTGTCACTAGACATTCTTCAACACAATATCACAGTCTTTGAAACATATAAAATCTTATTTTTGTTATCAAGCTCAAACAGATTTTAAAAAATGTTCTGTTCTAACGCTAAGATTTCTGCATCCTCTACTGTTCTAAGCTTGCTAAACTCCTATCTACAACGATTTAGATTATTTAGCCCACCTTCAGAGAGACGGGTAAACAGATATGCTGCCATTAACATACCTGGGGATAACTGCGGACAATTAGGCACCGGGACGGGAAGTACAGGGCTATTTGAGAACCTATAGCGGTGTTTAGACTTTCAATTTGAACGAACGATTTAAACACCGATTTGGCCAAGTTATGAAGTTTCTGCTATCTGAATTTTGTACATCTAGAATTTATTTTCATCTACGTACTACGCAGGGCAGGTAGAGATAATGGACCATGAAAGAACTCAATATTGGCACACATCTCCTGCTTCAATCACATTCATACATCATCTCATACATATTCTTCTGTTATATATTTGCAATGTTTTCTTCGGACGTTTCCGACTACGAGAGAGAGAGAGAGGTTAACTTATATGTGCCTAACAAGTATACTTGTGGGTGATCCATGCACTTTTTTACACTCCGAAAGCGAGGTCCGAACGACTCAACTGCTTAACGGTTCTTAGCTCCATTTACAGACAGTTTAGCTTTGTCGTATGTTTCAAAATAATTAAACTGCCCCCGTGACCTTGTACACTTACATGTAACTCAAATTTCTAATCACATCCGTGACTTCCGAGTCCTACCCCAGAAGCTGGCTAGTCGGTGGCGAAGTAAGGCGGGGAATGAATGCACCATTCAGTAAACATTGTGGAGGCACTGCAGAACCTCGGTAGTTGCATGAGCTGCCTGTATGCATTATTGTAGCACACCCTCAGCTTGTCCCATTGCGCTGCTAGGTATTGTGTCCACAGCTCAGATGTGTCACCACAGTGCAGTGCAGAATGCCTTGAAAAGTAATTTTCTGACATCATCGCTACAGTAGTAGAACCGCCTTGAGAGCATTCCGGCCCGTATATTGATTGCTCTTCTTTGTCGTTCCATGTCTTCTATATCCTTCATATCTTCGGTTAGGATATGTCCCAGATATTTAATCTGCGAGGCTACAAGTAGTTCTTTTCCGTCTAAACAGATTGGAGGAATATTTATTGGCTTCTTGTTGTATTTAAAACCACATAACGCGGGTTATGTGAGATTGCATACTCTTCGCATATTTGCACAAGTCGTCTCATCGCTTTAATCGAAGGCGCCAACAGCACCATGTCATCCGCGTAATTAATGTTGTTACTGCCTTGACCGCATATATGACAACCAATTCGTTTATCATTCAGTTCTTGTAAGAGGTCATTAATGTACACATTAAATACATTATTGAGAACATGATTTAACAAATTAATTTTAAAAAGGATTAGCCACTGGAGTGTTCTGCTATATAATAATTGTCTTGAGCGCTCGGAAATTGTTAAGTGTTTGGTTTAGAAATTTCCCGCTCTCTTTCAAAAAATTATGCATACGAATTTTAATATCTACACATATAGACTGATTACAATGCTAGAAAGCCAGATTCTGCAAATTATTTAATTTTAAATTTCCGTTTGTAGACCTACTTGGAGCATTATCAATATTATAACTTCTGTATATTATCTAAGGCCTAGTTGATAAACAATGCTATAAATTAAAGTTCTAAGATGAATTTCTAAATATGTAAGCACATGATCGATAAGAGATAATCAATAAGTAAGAAAAAATATTTCAAAAATACCGTTTCATGAAATGACAATAACAGATAATTCGGAAGAGATGCGAGACATCTTTTATTAGAATGGGAAACTACTAAGTTAGCTTTATAATTAATCAAAGATTTCAACACGCTGAATCTTATGAATTAAGTTCAATAAATGTTTTTAAAAATATCTCTTTGAATTGCCCACATTTTGGCCAGTGTGAGCACAAGGGCGTTCGCTAAGGCCCAGTGGTCAGCGTAACCAAAGACGTTATAAACTAAATGGCCACTATTACAAAAAGATATGGAGTGAAAAAGACATCAAGAAGACCACTAAGATAAGAATCGTCTGGCAGTTATTGTTTCCCTATTTCTATACGGTGTGGAAACATGGATAATTAGACATGGATAATAAAAATTGTGTCCACCCTGGAAGAGCTAGACATCCATAATAGGCTTTCAACTGTCTCCATTCATCGTATTTTTAGATTCTTTGGACATTGTACTCCGAGTACTCTAACTGCAGAAACTAATGGTTTACTGTCAAAGTGGAAGCCAGGAGAAGCAGAGGACGGATACCAATGTTTTGGAGCAATAAAATATCCTAAATATCCTGAACGTCAGTTTCGTTGGCTTTCCACATAGCGCAGTACCACGAGGAGTGGAGGAACCTTGTCCACCAGGGATCCTCAGTAATGAGGAAACGACATAAGGAGAAGAAGAATTCTCCTTATACTCCTTTCTCTATTCATACGCTTTATATGTTCAAACCACCATCCTTTTCTTCATCTTATTCATTACGCTAAGATCAGTCATTCGCTTCTCTACATTTGTAAAACGATCATTAATGATTTTTCGAAGAAAACTTCTTCTAACTGCTTTTCACTTTGTGATGGCACTATTTATTTTTTATTAAAACACAAATAACATTGTTTACATCACTTTATTTCGATACAAAATCTCAACATGTTTCATGAACCAAGTTCACTTCATCAGGAGCACAAGTTGAGTATACTTGTGCTCCTGATGAAGTTAACTTGGTTCATGAAACATGTTGAGATTTTGTATCGAAATAAAGTGATGTAAACAATGTTATTTGTGTTTTAATAAAAAAAAAAAAAAAAAAAAAAAATATCATTAATGGTTTAACACACAAGCACCTCAGAGATCTCATTTCTACAGCTTTCATTCTAAGTTCAACCTGCTACTTGCCTCACTTCAATATTATCAGGGTTGGTATCGAGACACCTTTGTGGACAATTAGCATCGCTACTTTGCAGAGCGTTTTATTGGTGATGTTCATTGTTTTATAACAGCCTTTCCATCTCTAATTTCACACATTCATTTTTTACTACGCTTCAGTTCCTTCAACATTTTTGCTTAACTTGAAATGTTTTCTATTTTAAATGTTACATACAAGGTATTTTTTTATTTTCCATAAAAACAATTACTCTTTTAAAAACAAGATAAAAATTTTCTTCTGTATTGATTTTAAAAAAAAACATTAGTATTTTTTAATAATAAAAATTTTAAATCAAACGGAAAAATGTTATTAAAAACGCTCCATTTTTACGTCATTTTTTACTCCAAGCGTAGAAAAATTGAGAGAACTTGATATTTTGAAAAAATATTTGATTTGTTTAGAGAATTTAAAAAAAAACTGTAACATCACTTTTTATCTTGTTCATGTATTAAAAAAATATTTTTAAAGTTAAACCGAATGTTACGTTGGCGGTTCTATTCACTTTGGCTATATAACGAATTAATATTTATCTTTCTAACGTCGAAATAATTACGTATTTAAGTATGATAGTAAAAAGGATGAAAATATTTTTATAAAATATGAACGCCCGGTCATATTTGACCGTAAAATACTGGAGGGGTTAAGTGCCGAAGGTTTATTTTTTTCAGTTTCACCATTGTCAAAACCGTATTTTAGTATCGAAACCCCATTTGATAATAGTTGTCTAGTTGTCTGGTGTCTAGACAATGTGTGTCAATAGACACGGCTTTTCAAGGTCTTTAGTCGTGTTTTATATGAGAATACACCATACACAAGTATGTAGACTATCAAAGACAGATATTGATTATTACGACACAATTGAAAAATATTTTCTACAGAACTATTACTGCGCTATGTATACATACGAAGGAATACAAAGAGGCTTTCAAAATATTCAAGAGGAAGCTACAAGCCAAAAATGTGTACATTCTTGGGATACATCATATTGTAGGCAATAGGCATTAAAATCATATTTTTTGGTTTTCATAATGTACACCAATTTGTTATAAAGATTAATCAAAATAGTGATTTGGCATTAAGGTTCGCCTTAATATATGAAATAAATGGGGTTCCTATCCGATCGGCATTTGGTGAAGTTGTGAACACGGTTGCCCCCAGTCTAGAAGTGAAGGAAGGTACAAACCTCAGTGAAACGAAATATATTATTATTCTGACAGTTCAACCATGAATATCTCGGAGTTAAATTTTTTAACTCATTACCAGAAAAAATTAGAAACATGAATGCAAATATAAACGAATTCAAAAGCCACCTTAAAAAGTATTCCGAACAGTTGAACTGAATCATATCAAATATAAACCAATATAACAACACCCCCCCATACACATAAGCCCTGCTTATTTATGGGGGTACATCAAATACTTATATTATATTATATTATGTGATTAATAACTGTAATAATGTGTAATGTAATTCGTGTATCTTTTTTTACTAAAATAATGTAGGTAAGATATATTATGGTAAAAATTATTCCTGATGTAATGAATTAAAAAGGGTAGAACGTATTAAAATTATTCCTGATATAATGAATTAAGAAGGGTAGAACGTATTAAAATTATTCCTGGTATAATGAATTAAGAAGGGTAGAACGTATTAAAATTATTCCTGATATAATGAATTAAGAAAGGTAGAACGTATTTAAATTATTCCTGATATAATGGATTAAGAAGGGTAGAACGTATTAAAATTATTTCTGATATAATGAATTAAGAAGGGTAGAACGTATTAAAATTATTTCTGATATAATGAATTAAGAAGGGTAGAACGTATTAAAATTTTTCCTGGTATAATGAATTAAGAAGGGTAGAACATATTAAAATTATTCCTGATATTATAATGAATTAAGAAGGGTAGAGCGTATTAAAATTATTCCTGGTATAATGAATAAAGAAGGGTAGAACGTATTAAAATTATTTCTGATATAATGAATTAGGATGGGTAGAACGTATTAAAATTATAGTATAATGAATTAAGAATGGTAGAACTTATTAAAATTTCGAGAATATATATTCAACAGAAAATCAATTTCATTGGTCTATCTGGAATGTACGGGTCAAATACGCAACAACAGTTTTCTTTCAAATCACACTTCTACTGAGTGTCTTTTCAAATACGCGTTTAAATTTTCAGAAGTAATTAAGTGATTAGAGAGTAGAAACCGCTGAAAAATCGTTATCATTTGACAAATTGGCCCCTTTAAATTACAAAAAGGTTACTTTTTCTTGTGGAATATAATTTTAGGGACGTTGCCAGCGTTGGATGATAGTTCATGCCGTTGTAAAGGTTTTTTAGTGAGGCTAGCAGTCCACAATAGAGTGCTGATTCAACCCTGATCAATTACAATCAATCATAGTGAAGAAACTTTCCATATTCATTTTCAAAGAACCAACTAAACCCTTTCCCAACTTTTTTTAAATATAAATTTTCACTGCAGTGGCAAGATTCCGAATATATTTAGCGATAGATCTCAGAATTTTACTAAATTTCTCTAATCTCTTTTTTTCACTTGACTTCACTTGGCCCAAACATCATTTTCTATTGTTTTTTTACATAACATGTATGTTTCTAGGGAGGAATTACAACAGAAATACTCCGTTGGGGGATGAAGTGTCCAAGGTATCAACTGGCAGAGGGATCAACACCCTCCGGGTACTAATTGTCTGGAGAATCTACCAAAAGTTGGGGATCAACTGGCAGAGGAATCGATTCTATCCAGGGACCAACTGTTCGTGGGATCTACTTTCACGGTGACAAACTTTGAAGATCAATTGTTCGAGGGATCAACTGACAGAGAAATCAACACTCTTCGGGGACCGATTGTCGAGGGGATCTACTGCCGCGGGAACAAAGTTTGTGGATTACTGGCAGAGGGATCAAAAGTCTCTGGGGACCAACTTTCCGGGGGATCTACTGTCGGGGGAACAAAATGCATGGGTTCAAGCGTCCATGATGTCAACTGGCAGAGGATCAACTTTCTCCCGGGATCAACTGTCGGGAAAACTACTTTCAGGCGACCTACTGTCAAGGATAAAGAATCGGGTCACCCTCACAATTGTTAACTCTTGTGTGATGTTAACACATTTTTATCACTCAAGACTTCCACCCTTAATAAATTCATTTCTATTGAAACCAATTTGGTTCTTGTTTTTAATTAAAATGCCGAGTATATTTCAGCAGCCGATACTGCCAATACTAAATTACGACAGTTAAAATAAAACCACCCTTAAATTCACATTATCTTCTTCGAGTTTTAAATAACAGAATTAAACTGTCTTATTCTAATTAATTCCAGCTTTTATTTTATTAACCTTCTTCGTTTTATTTTAATATCCTTTCTTAGTTCGTATTAAATTAAGAGCTCGTTAGTTAAGTTTTTTATGTTGGTTAATAAAATAGAGATATTTATATTCATTATTTTTTATATTAAATTTACACAGGAGGCCCTGAGGAAAATCTTTCATCATTTCCTTCATCTTTAGAGGGTCTATATGAGGAGATAAAGGAGTATATTTGGGTCTTGAAGAGACCCATGTTGTAGGAGGGAGGAAACACAGAGGCCGGCAAATTGTTCCACAGCCGAACTGTTGAACTCAAGAACGAGTTTTAGAAGCGACCCGTTCTCATGTGAAAAATGTGTAACCGCGTACAAATGTTTATGCACCGGAAAAAATATAGAATATAAATAAAAAGAACTTATAGAATTTCAGCAGTCCTGAGCCCTTTGTGGTATATTGTGTGGTTGAAAGGAGTGAGTATGGGAAGGAGATGGGGAAGAGGATGGTTGGAAAGTAGCTGGCTTTTCAGATCTGGTTACCAAATACAGCTTTAACCATTTCAAATAACGTTTCGGTTCAAATGTTGGTTTTTTTCACTGGAATTTGCCGCAAAAACAACAATATAAAATTTACTTTCGCACGTCTGTATTTGTAATCAAAGTTACCAAAATTACCTAAATTTAACGAAACTTAAATATAACATACACGCTTGATTATAAAACAAATGCAGGATCTAATTCGCCAATTAACCGAGATCTTAATACTCAAAACAATATGTTTAAACACTGACATTGACATTTTTTCAGATTCACTGCACAAATTCAAACGTGAAATCATGTCAATATTATAAACTTTTCAATGCGCATACATACAGAAACACTCAACACATGCATTACACACACACACCTATATACTACACACGTCACCTGGTAATTAAGGAATAAACATACCACTTAGCAGACATTACAAGGAAAAATATCATAGGTACCCAACAAGAAGTATCTTATTCCTGTATTTTGTTTCAACACTGTAAATCATGTACTGTTTGTTTCTATAGTATATACAATAAAAATAAAATAAAAAATAATATTTGGTAAGACAAACATTTGTTGCATGTATGTCATCGAATTTCAGACAAATGCGTATTTTTCCGCGTGTGTGCGCGTGTTTGTCACAAAAAGTTGATAGAATACATCGTCATCAACGACGACTCTATATACAGAGTTTCAGCTCGATCGAATGTGGGGAAGTGGGTTAATTTCCACTTCCAATATTTGCACTCAATCTCTAAAATAAAATAAAAATTAAAATAGATGTAATTCAAAAATTCGAATGTATTTAAAAAATACAATCGTTTTTTGGGCTTAAGACTTGAATTTTAAACTTTAAAAAATTTCTTTTCACTGTAATACTAAATTTTAATTAAGAAAAACCATTGAATTAAGTTTATTTCAACCCACCATTACGAGATAAACGGAAAGACTTACAATTTTCCTCAGAAACGAATGAAAAAGCCTAGCGAATAGCGTTGTATTTTCTTTCAAAGAACATTGTAATATAATTTTTGCAGCGAGTAGTTGGGAAACTATGAGAGTGTTAATAATTTCCGCTTTTCTAGCAGCAGTTTTCAAAATTAAATTAAATTCAACGATCACTTTGAAAGAATACACAACAAATACAGGATTAATTTTACTGCATAATGAGAATTACAAAAATTATTTCGTCGTAATATTATAGTTAACACAATATTTCAAACTGAAACGTCGTTTCTCGTGAAACCATGGAATCCCGATTTGGGGCAGGTAGTGGGGTGAAAGGGAGTGGGAAAGGCAGTGAGATGAGCAAGGGGAAGGTTGGGAAGTACCAGGCTATTCAGATCTCAATTTTGAATGGTGGTCTTTCACGATGTTTGGATTGAAATGTCAAACATGACTTTTCAAGCAACTTTACTATTTTTAATGGCGGTCTTTCATATGGCTTGATATGGCTTGAAAGTTTAAACACGGCTTTTCAAGCAACTTTACAATTATGAATGGTGGTCTTTTATATACTTGATATGGCTTGAAAGGTTAAGCACGGCTTTTCGAGCAACTTTACTAATTTTAATGGTGGTCTTTCATGTGGCTTGCTATGGCTTGAAATGTCAAACACGGCTTTTTAAGGAACTTTACTATTTTTAATGGCGGTCTTTCATGTGGCTTGAAAGTTCAAATACGGCTTTTCAAGCAACTTTACAATTATGAATGGTGGTCTTTCATATGACTTGATTGGCTTGAATGGTCAAACACAGCTTTTCAAGCAATTTCACAATTTTGAATGGTGGTCTTTCATGTGACTTGATTTGGCTTGAATGGTCAACAACGGTTTTTAAGCAACTTTACAACCTGAAAGGTCAAACTTGGTTTTCAAGCAACTTTACAAATTCGAATAGTGGTCTTTCAATTGGCTTAAAAGAAACAGGTCAGTACAGTCGGGTGCTTTTCAGCCTTCCTCTTTCCCACCGCCTTCCTATCACAACCCCACGCCTCAAAACATCCGCACCCCAATTTGCAGCTGTCATTGTCCCGCTGGCTTCGGACTGTTTAGAGAAGTTGGTACTCTTGTGCGGCATTCTAAACAAAAACCAAAAAGGTACATTAATATGAATAACTAGTTAATTATAGTTATGTATGACTTGATTTTAAGTATTACAAAATTCATTTTTGGGTTATTATGCCGTTTCGCGTTTCCTCCTTCTTTAGCTAAAGTTTCTAACATAGTTACAATGTCCATCATCATAGTTTATTTATAATTGCTCAGCTAAGTTATGCTAGTTTAAATCTTATTTTGTACTTGCCGAGGTCCTCGGCGTTGCCCGGGCTCTACGCAGAATCTTTTGAAATCTCTTTTAGATATTGACTTTCCTCTTATTTTGAAGGTCTATTGTGCAAAACTTCATCATTATCGGAATATAACTATTATATGTTTAAATTAACTGCTGCTGCCCTCTGTTGGCGCAATCTTAAGCAGAGATGTGCTTTATTTCAAATAAATCCATTTCAAATGGAAATGCAAAATGCAAAATATGTATTTTCCATTTTGCATTTTAAATGCTTTTCTAAAAACCATTTTGTATTTTGCATTTTAAATGCTTTTCTCAATGCATTTTCCATTTTGAATGCTTTTTTGCAACATTCTTCCTACTATCTCCACTCATCTTTTTTTCATAAGCCCCAAATATCAGTCGGTCCTCAACCTCGCTATTAGAGATAATTTACATTTGTCAAGTTGCTCCCTGGTAGGAGCCCTGGCAATTGAGTGATACCATTACAAAAAATACTGAACATGGGGCCATGACTGTTAGAAAGCAGTTTCTATGTTTTTACGTTGGCAACATTAGTCCCGCGCAAATTTTTTGTGGTGTCATAATCTGTAGTCGTGGTGTTTTTGGATTTACCATCATGTAATATGTTTGTTCTACATTGATGTCCATTATTAAATGAAAAAATTGTTTAAAAATTCTACAACTATTTTAATTGTTTGACCTGAGAAACCATTTTGCATTTTCAATGCATTTTGAAAATAGGTATTTTGCATTTTGCATTCGAAATGCTTTTCTAAAAACCATTTTGCATTTTGCATTTTCAAATGAAAAAGTTTTGACCAATTTCCATTTTGCATTTTAAATGGTTTTTGGTACCCATTTTGCACATCTCTGATCTTAAGCTTTTAAGGTTTAGAACTTGACTAAATCAGGGCATTTTTTTGTTGTTAAAGTAAAGTTCTGCCCAAAGCTCACAGGAAAAAAACAGTTACTGTTATTTTTAATAAAAGAGATGTGTTTACTAGAATCTTTCTTTTTCCGTTTAAAACCGCAGAGCAAGCCAAGTGCTTCAGAACAATCAGTGGGAATAGGGCTCATTTTTAGAGTAGTAGATTTTTGGACATATATATATATATAATGGAGTTATGCCTGTTAGTACGATCATCTCCAGAAAAGTTCCCACAAAAAAAACTCAACACATAAACACGCTACAAGGTTCACAGAAAACCTATTAATCCCAAAAGCTAACAAAACTATTTTTCAAAAAGGACCACACTACATGGCAATTAAAGTATAAAACAACCTTCCACGTAGCATCAAACAAATAACCGACACACTTAAATTTAAATCAACACTAAAAACATTTTTTTTAAACAAATGTCACTACACCTTAAATGAATACCTTACATAAATTAAACACCTCTGTTTTTTTAAATTTTATTTACTGTTATTTATTTTTATTTATTTGTTAACATGTAATTGTTGGGTTATGTAATATAATGTGTATTTGTTGGGTTAGCTGGAAGAAATAGGATGTAACCTATAAGCTATACCTAGAGATGGCAAAATTTAGCATTAATTTTCAGATTTTTTAGCATTAACAATTGGAAATTTAGCGTTTTATAGCATTTTGAGGCATAATTTAGCGTTTTGTAGCATAATAGAAAAAAAAGTATTTCCTGAATGTTTTTAGCGCATATTTAAAGTATTTTTGGTAAAATATATGTTTAACCTTCATTTGCAAGTATTTTCATGTGAAAGATTATAAATAATTAATTTTAATATTAAATTAATAAGGAAGGAAACTCTAAGTACGGGTTGAACACAAACACAACAAATGCAGATTGCGATTAACATCAATAGACGTAATTTATTTCGCACAATTTGTGAAATGTCAAAAAGCAATTTTAGCCTACAGTACAAAAATATTAAATATTTACACATAAAATAGTAACAAAATTATAAAAAATCCTAATGTAAATATCGATTTTTTGAAATTCTCACATATTATTTTAATACCCGGTATTTTCGGGAAATTCGCTCCTATTTCGCTAAATAGAATAATTTAGCTGAAATACGGCCAAAATCACGTTTTTCGCGTTAATTCGCGAAATAGAAATCACTGGAAACACTTTCAAATGCCTTGAAACGCAAAGAAAATTTATAAATGCCCTATTTTGGAAACATAAATATTTTTTCGCGTTTTTAGTTAAAACGAAATTTTGCCATCTCTAGCTTTACCCTTTGTACTCTTTTTGTGCAATAAATATTTTTTGATTTTGAATTTGAATTTGATATTTAAAATCTTTATATGATTGTTCCATTGCAAATAAAAATCAGTGAAGTAAACTATTTGGAATCCACATTACTGTAAATATGAAAACATTTCAGAATCTGTTTATAAAAATGCTAAGACGTTACTTTCAAATGTGGTCTACATAGCCATCTTTGATCTAATATGTTTACACAAAATAATTAAGAGCCATCTTGATACTGCATTTTGTCTTAGAAATATTGAAATAAATGTTCCCAATTTCCATTGTTTAAGACGACGTAGAATGTTTCTGCTAAGTACATTAAAAAGCAATATCGCGTATTTTAGTTCTCTGACCCAAATGTGTCGACTATAAAGAGTTGTGCTGAAGTAGACATATTCGTTGATAATTTATACGGATTCAGAAAATATGTTCTGTTATTGCCAAAAAATATGTTGCGCTGATTATATTATGTATTACTTGTCTCTCTGTGTCTCTATTTGTGTCTCTGTTTGTGCCTCTGTTTGTGTCTTTATTTGTGTCTCTGTTTGTTTCTCTATTTGTGTCTCTAACTGTGTCTCTGTTTGTATTTCTGTTTGGGTCTCTATTTATGTCTCTTACTTTTTGTTCTATTTGTAATTTAAGTGAGCTTTCACATGATTGTATAATTTTGCATTTTTATTTGTTTTATATTTAAATCTTTATTTAGATTAATGAAAATTAATGTTGTACTTATTTGTGAATTAACTGAGTTTTAATAACTGCATTGTTCTCACATAAGTGAGATCGTCTGTAAAAACCTGGAATATTTTTATTGACGAGACCCTAAAACTTAACAACTGTAGATTTGTATAAATCTAAAATCTGCGCCGCCTGCCCTCCCAAACACAGATACTATTCTATATATTAATATACTGGTCATTGCCGTGATAGAATAGAAAATAACAGAAGCATTATAAAGCAATATTTCTATAAAAGCTCCAGAATACGTTCTGTACTTACATTTATTTTGAAATTTAATCATCTCGAATAGCCTTTCTCTATTAACTCCAGCTCTGGAATTACAGTATCCAATTCCAGGGCGTCTTTTAATGTCCAACTTTCAGTAAAAGAAAAGTTTCATGCTCTTTAAAAAATATTTAAATAACGTTGAATTTTCTTTATCGGGCGGGCATTAACCACTGAAGATAAACTCGTGTGGTGAGTGTTTCTGGTGTGCCCTAATTGTGGAATAAGAAAGATGCCAAATAGTTTTAAGTATTGAGGCGACAATTGATGATTTATTATTATTTTATTTTTGGAATAACTTAATGAGTAAAAGTACGGTCACATCTAGGACATAAACCCAAGACCCTCGCCTTGCCGGGACACCGCTCTACCAACTGAGCTAATAGGACCCTATCTCCTATGGTCATATTTAACTATATCATACTTCGCATAAGAACTACCAACATTGTCTTCATTTTCTCTCCGCACATTTTTACTGGCTGCTTGCTATCTTTATGAATGATTGCAAGATTCAACCCGAGCTAAATGCAATCTAAACAGTGTCTTAGATAAATGTATCTTATTTTTATTTTAATGTGCGACATCTATTGACATTTTCTGCAAGTCTATGAGGAAAACATTTTAGCCTGCGCCCTGTGCTCCGGCAAGGTAAGGGTCCTGGGTTTATGTCTTAGATGTGACCGTAACTTTTTCTGATTTTTCTGTTCAAATTTTCGTTTAGGAATCGGTAATATTGTCTTCAATAATTAAATTTATTACTATCCTTACTCTCTCCGGATCTCCACACGTATAACACGTTTAAACATAGTTTTACTACACATACACCTCAGGGATCTTATGTCTACAGCATTTATTCTACTCGCATCCTTCCTCCGCCAGCTCTATACCGCATTGTCATGCATAAGAGTTGGTATTTTATGATACAGTTAAATATGACCGAAGCGGAAAGGGCGGATTAGCTCAGAATGGAACGAATCTTTTCTGTTTTAAATTTTCGTTTGAAAGTCACTAATTATTCTGTTCGATGATTCAATTATTTTTTTCTCATTTCACAAATTGAACAATAATTTTAAAAATATCGATATTTTTTAGCGCGTTTATGATCAATTTCATCAGTTTATCTGGGGCTAAGGAGTTGAAAGGTTTGTATAAAACAGCGACACAAGATTTCTATCAAATCGTTAACGATGTCACTTCTAGTGGTTTTTCCTTCAGAGGTATTAAAAATAAGCTTCTTTGTAAATGTTCGTATTATGATAATTTAAATTGTATGTTTGATATTGTTGTCATCTTTTTTGATAATAAGCGGTTATTACATTTTTTAATACCTTTGTGTTTCGTCTTTCTTATATTATCAATGCTACTAAAGAACAAGAGATTCACAGGAAGCAACCACTTAGCGGTTATACGTAATTATAATCGTCTATCTATATAATTATGTCTTAATTTTTTTTTCTAAAGAAATAAGGGGAGTACCTATAAAATAGTATCTGCATTGGGTTTGTGTATGTTATGAGATTTGAATACTACTCTTTCATGGATGGCTTGTCGTTGGAAGAGGAGTGTACAGTACATTTCTGTAGTTATTTATAAGTAAGTGCTTTGAAATTTTGACACAATTTTTGTTTTGTTTTTATATACCTTTGTTATATATATATCACCTGTGACAGGTAAAACATGTTTTTTGAAAAACAGCGCCACCTGTTGGACCTAAAAGCAACACGCCCTATTGTTTATCTATTTGCTTAGACAGACTTAGCCACAGCAACGCATGACGGGGTAGAGCTAATAATTTGAACTTTTTTTTTTTTTTTTGAACACCAGTTGTTGTTTATTGAATGTATAAATCAATACCGGAGCAAAGCGGAACACCTATTCACAGAGTAGAGATGTCGACTTCATAAGAGAGGGTCGTTTCATTGATTATTTTTAGAACGAGCTACTGGCATCTGTTTTCCTCCTTCATATAATCCGGGCACTAATAAATCCATTCCTCTAGCCGCCTCACAACGCTGTACAGTGTACAACCGGATGGCGATGTAGTTCCCATACTCCAACCAACTCTATTTGTTTCCTATCTTGCACTAAATTTGATATTCGCTCCCTGTCGTATATTCTCAAACAGATATATTTTTTTAAATTTTCAATGATTTAATTTTTAAAATAGGTATACTGAAAATTTCAATTGAAATTTTTTTTTAACATTTTCTATAATTCTGTTTTTAATTTATTATTTACTAATACAAGCCTGATGAAGGTTCAGGTTCATCCAAAACCGGTTTGTTTAAATATTCAATCTCTCTTTTTTTAATATCAGACTTACTAAACAAACGTGGTGTAAATATTACGTGGCACGTGAGGTCAGAATAGTGAAAAATTTGACTTATTACAATGGAGTTTATTTGGTTAAATCGGTCTTAATACCTGGCCAGATTGAAACCATCGTTGAACGGGTGTGTAAGAATCTTATTAGTAACAGCCACAGAGTATAAGCGGCCTGCCTTTGGTTTAAATACAAATCTATAGTTTTATTCCGAGATTGATGCAATTAATGATTCCGAATTTTGCACACTTGATCTTCAAAACAAGAAGTTTATTGTCTATGTGAAATTTCTAAAAACCATCCCATCACTTTTTACCACGCTAAAACAGAATGTTGATACTTCATGATAAAATTTCGCACACTTAACATTAAAAAAGAGGTTTATTACTAAATTATTATAAGCAATAATTATTCGCCTGAAATATCAATACAAATTGAAAACATCTCCCGAGTAAAAATAAATGCCGCCGACGGGAATTGAACCCGCGCCTTCTGATGTCTGGTCAGGTGCTCTGGACCACTGAGCTACGTCGGCTTATTTCCAACACGCCAAATAATTCTATATGTACTAGTACTTCAATCAACAATTACTGCTTAATTTATTTTTTTCACCTGTAAAAACTATACTATATTTTTGTAGGAAAGGCTTTGTTAGTGCTTAATTTACCACTAGATAGCGTCGAGACATATTATATTTACATTTGTTGGTTAAATATTTTGATTTGTCATATATTGGGTTTTCCAATAAGAGGTGTTATTTTGATATTCAAATAAAAATGCCATTTTTTTAATATAAATGATTAAATGTTTATTTCATTATAAAGAGGAAGGTGTGCCGTTAATAGTGAAAAATAACATCAGTCAAATGACCACCACGACCACGCCTACAGGACCATATCCTTTTCATGAAATTTTCCATAACCAAATCGCAAAGTGGCTGCCTTATGTCCTCGACAGCCTCACGAATTCCATCTTTGAGGTCTGAAATCGACGCTGGGCTGTTGGCGTAGATCTTCTCTTTCACGTGGCCTCAAAGGAAGAAGTCACAAGGTGTTAAATCACAAGATCTCGGTGGCCAATTTTGATCACCTCTTCGAGAGATAACACGGTCCGGAAACTTTTCCCATACAAGATCAATGGTTTCGTTGCTTGTGTGGCACGTAGCGCCGTCTTGTTGAAAGTCAACGTTGTCCAGATCAATACCATCCAATTCCGGCCATAAAAAATCATTAATTCCTTAATTATATTCAAAATAACACCTCTTATTGGAAAACCCTGTATTATTATTGTGTTAATGATACACTAATGTTTATAAAACAAGTTTAGATATAATAATTAATCGCCTTAATAATAATATTGCTTATTATAATTTGTTATCATTTGTGCTGTGCATAAAACCTTGTCTTATAAACATTAGTTTATCATTAAAAAAAGGATAAGTTTACTACTGATTTCAAAAACTCTGCTTAAAGCCCGGATAACGCCGGAACCTTCAGCTAGCATTCAATAAAGTTGTGTTCATACAAATAATATTTCTGGTTGAATTCACAATGCAAAAAAGTCTTCTTTTAGTCTTTGTAAGGTTACATTCATTAGATTTTGATTATTTTCCTTTGTGCGCTCAAACCTACGAAATCCTGGTTCATTTTTCTTCCATTTCGTACATTTTTATTTCCTCGTTCTAGCAGGGACTAAGAGAGATGTTGGGGCGAACTTTTCGTACTTCCACCCCCTGAAAACCATCCCAAAACCACCCCAAAACCACCCCTTCAATCCTCTGTATGGAATTTGAGGGTTGATACTGCTTAAGTCATACTAATATTTATGATAATATAATATTAAAACCATTAATTTGAGTTTGTAGATTTTAAATGTCCGCCCATGTAGAACAGATTAATTGAAGAAATAAGTGCAGAGATAATATAAGATGACACATAAGAGAATGGTAGAAGAGGCCGGGGACGCCCAAGGAAGACATGGCATGATCAGGTGAATCCAACGACCATTCAGGTGCCGTGTGTTCGATTTGGGAGGTATGTTTTGGTACCGCCGCCCCGGGAACCATTTATTCGATAACCAGCATCTCTGCCGTAGGTCACCCTAAGTGGTTCGCTACGTTTTGTGATTTAGCAGTGTTGACGGGGTTCATCGGGTGAGGTATGTTCAGGATCCTTAAAAAAAACCCTACACACCGAATCTCAAAAGATGACATGTCATTGGCTAAAAAAATTCCTCTGCTGGCTAAATCCTATCATTACGACATCACGACACAAGCAATATTTTTCCTTTACAGTTACAATGACAATGGGAGATTTTTTAAATATTGTCTGATTATTCGATACCCGGGAACGTTTGTCAATCTTTTTATAAAAAAACTTCCTTCGCATCAAGAGATAAGTCAGAATAATTGAAGAGTATGATATATGAATAAAAATGAAGCAAAGAATGTGTGCCACGACCAAATTGTGTATTGGTTTATCCTCTCTGCTTGACCCTGCAAGGAAACGTTGTAACGGTTAGTTAGTTTGTTATTTAAAATATCAATTCAAGTTATTTTGCGAACATATGTGATTTAAATAAATATATATTTTTTTACAACGTGACCTTAGAACGGGGTACCACAATAAGGTCACATTATTTTCGACAGTTTTAAAAAATTATAAAATAAATAGATTAAATATATTATTCCTTCAATGTGTGTTCTAGTGTGACACCCGGTATGAAATGTACGTAATTTGAAATTTGTACCGTGTGGTGTGGGAAAATTGACACTGCTGACATAAAATCAAATATATATGGAAATCGTCCAAGTATTGAATGTCGTGTGTATATTTCTCCTTGGAAAAAATCCTTTATTTTATTCATTTATGTGCGATTATATATTATGTTATTTTTCAGAGAAAGGAAAGTGAATAATATCAGGTGATACTTTTCCACATTTTTCAATCTTAGTACTAGCGGAGTTTTTTTTATTTGTCAAATAGTTGCTAACTCATTGTTTTTATTTTGTAACCGTTGTACAAATATTTTTTAAAGCTTCATAGCTCATGATGGAGATGACGTTAGGAGTTGAAAGTAATTGCGTTGATCTAGATATTCCAGACACAAAGTAACCTGTGAACTATTATATTCTGTGAACGTCCCAATTGCTCCCAACAGTCTGGAACCTGCGAGACTATGGCATCCCTAATAGGGATGTTTTGTGTGGCTAAAGGTAGTGGAGATGGGAAAGAGATGAAGAAGAGGAAGGTGGGGGAGTACCTGGCTGGTTCAGATCTGGTCACCAAACAAAGCGAAAGCTATTTCAAGCAACTTTTCAATTCTGAATGATGGTCTTTCACCAGAGCGACACTGAGAGTATCTTCCACTCTGGAACGTGTAGCAAATATACTATATATTGTTTTAAATGAGTAAATTCGAAGTAACAAAAATCAATCAAATAAAATTGAGTTGTGCATGTCGAGATTTGAACTCGCGACTTCAATTGTCTGTTTCGTATGTTCATCGATAGTTGTTGATATTCTTCAATGATTAAATATTACAATGATGTTTAAAGCTCCGATAAATTAATCCTAATAAGTTGAAAATTCATTCTATACTTATCGAAAAAGTCGGTTGACTTCCAACAGATGTCCAATATAAAAAAATTTAAATGAGAATATCGAAACGCCATCAACATGGGTTTCTTTATGGCCTCAGACACAGACCTGAGGAATATTATTTTACATTTTACTAGGAAACACGTACCTGGCGTTGCTGGGGGTTATCCTTAGGAGACATATACCATAATGTTTTTGGACTTTTCTGTAGGTCTTTTAAAGATGAACAATTCCGTATCACATTATTTTGATGTATCTCATAAGGTTTATCCAGCGTTAGCAATTTAAGCACCCGAAAATATTTTTGTTTACGACTTGATTACGTACGAGTATAATCGACTTTTCTCTTCTTTCTATAAATGTAATATGCATGTTTTATATACATATAAATGTATATATAATATGTATATAAAATACATGCGTATTTGTAAATGTGTATATATACAAACCTTCCGGAAGAAATTCTCTAAATGATGCTGAAAACCTTACCAAAATCCATTTTGCAATCAAACTTTGCAATCACACCGAAAAGATGACAGCCAAACATATGGGAAATAATTAAAAATGATTGAAATTAGACATTATTCGATATTTTCACGACCAAAATTATTAAAATCACTTTACTTACATCGCATCTATGGTCTTGGTGTGTGGGACCTTTAACACATTGTGATTTTGCTATTGGTGAAATTGACAGCCCTGAAATTCTGACTTGGAGAGTTGCCAAACCTGAGGGAGCAAGGATCTGTGATTTGCATTGGAAGCAGTGGCCATTCTTTAATCACCAGCCCAGAGCAGCGAGCATTCCTCTTGGCTGAGGTTCGACGAACACCTTCGCCAATTTTTGTGAGCATCAGCTTTGCATATGGAGCATTAACCATTGGATTGATGGAATCGGATGGCATCTGCCGATCCTGATTGTCCCTTTTGGAGACCAGCAGCGTGAGGCTGTTTTGCATTGGACTACATGATTATTTTTTGGATAAATTATAAACTGGGAGTTGCTGTGAAGAACCGGAATCTACTACTTCGCATCAAGAACGAACTGGTATCACACCTTCAATTTACCTATGCAAGCCCAGCGCCAGACATATTATATAGTAGGATGCTAATTAATTTATTTTTTATTATGTTTTCTTGTGGTAACACATTTTTAGTATTCTTAAATATTTTTTATTTCTAGATAATAAACCCATCCTTACTTTTATTTGTTGCCACTTAATCCCAAAGTAACAAAGTAATTTATTATTAGGTTACTATGCCCTGTTGCGCTACCTTCTTTTTTAGCCAACGTTTCGGACAACATTACAGTGTTCGTCATCAGGGCAGATGTTTATACACGTCAAGTGTTAATTCGTGAGAAATAGTTTGGATGCAGGTGAATTCTCTAATTGATGTTTTATATATTCTTGTCAATTGATATCATCACCAAAGTTTTTTCTCATACACGCTTCTGGCTTTTTGCGGATGATAATAAGATTCTTCAGATAATTAAATCCTACCTTGACTGCTTACATTTTCAACGTGATATTGACTCGTTTAATAATTGGTGCAAAATAAACTGCATGGAACTTAATGTTGATAAATGTAAAATTTTGTCCTTTTATAGAACCAAAAAACCTATTCAGTTTGATTATAAATTAAACAATGTTTGTTTATCTACTGTAACATCTATCAAGGATCTTGGGGTCACTCTAGACTGCAAACTTTCTTTCCGTGACCACATTAACAACATTGTTAACAAATCACTTAAACTACTTGGCTTTGTTCATAGAATAACCTCTGACTTTAAACATATAAGTACCCTTAAAACTCTTTACTGCTCGTTAGTTCGCCCTCACCTTGAATACGCTAGTGTTATTTGGTCTCCTTTCTATGCTGTCCACATCTGTCACATAGAATCCGTACAACATCGCTTCCTACGAGGAATCGCTTGGAGGTTGGGTCTTGAAAGAGGAGAGTACTCATATGATGAAGTTGAACAAACTTTAAACATTTCTTCTTTGGAGAAACGTAGAAGGGACACTGATCTGATTTGCATATTCAAGATTATCAATGGTATTACAGACTCACCTGCTTTGTTGCAACTTATCCAATTCAACATCCCTTCCCGTAGACTCCGAAATAATGAATTGCTGTTCGTCAATCAACATTCTACCAATTATGGATACCATTCTCCTTTGTCCAGAATGTCGAGACTTGTCAACTCACTGTCAAGTCAAAGCATTGAATTTTGTGGTATATGCCTAAATGACTTTCGACAGTCAATACGCAATGTCTAATTTCTAATGCCCTTTGAACCATCTTCATGCTTTGACTTATTATTATCTCCCACTCTTACTTTTATATTATTATTGTCATTGTTATTGTCTTCGCTCCTCATTTATATATGCTCTCCTTTCACTGTCATCTCTGTTTATAAAACTTATTCGTGTTATTAATATGTTGTTAATGGACTATTTGTCCGTAAATAAATAAATAAATAAATAAATAAATAAATAAATCTGTATCTGTTTTTTCTCTAAATAAAAAAAATAAAAAAAAACACGGTATCACATCTACATAAATAAACACACACTTAATCAGAATTTTTACACATCTGTCCTGATGATGGAGACCGTTATGTCGTCCGAAATGACGTACGACATTGATAAAAATGACGGAATCCCAGTCCTGGTAATACTAGAGGATTTGGGTTCGTGTCCTAGTTGTGACCGATTTTCCGTGTCTGTCTGTTTCATATTTTCACAGATAGTTAACAATTATTATCATCTTCAATGATCAAAAACTTTAACATGAATTTAACCACTAGTAAAAAATATCAGAGGACCCCACCTTGGTATTATCATTTATATATATTATTTATTTAATTAATAATATAAAATACGAATTCAAAAAACTTGGGTGAAGTCAGGCAGAAACTTTTTATTTAAATAATCAAAATTAAAAGTACTGTTTTTATCTGCCAATTGGTACAGAGTTACATCATCTGTCAAAGTAGCCCATCAAAAACCTTATGTTTCTAAGCGAAATAAAACCGTGGAAGCTACTGCCGTCCTGCCTGAGGTGTAAAACACTGCGTAATAGCTCAAGAATACTGCTTTCGTTCACAACCTTGCCCTTATTCTTCTCTTTCGAATAACCCACCCACTACCCTGTACCACCCGCTCACTATACAAAAAGTCAGGAATAAACCATGTTTAACTATCTCGCAGCCAAGTGGGGGAGTAGGTAGTACCCGAAATTACTATCCTATTATATTAGCTTAAATTCTTCACATATCATTTTAATTTTCATAAAACTAATACCGACCATGTTCAATCCGTGGTTAAATTATTAGCTGAAAAAGTTCATACAAAGAAAGGCATAATATTTCATACTTCTATCAGTCTCAAAATTATTTCAGTAAGAGCAATTCTTTGGTACAAAATTATATTTCAGCACATAAATAATCCTTATATATATAAACAGACTAGAACACAATCATAATACTCGATTTAACTTTAATGAAGGACTTATTGTACCTAAGCATACAAAGAAATATGGACAAAGAACGTTAAACTATATGATTACCAGTTGTTTTAATATGTTACCTGCTGAAATTAAAAACTGTGCCCAAAACAAACAATTGGTGAAGTTACTGAAGACTTGGCTTAGTGAAAGAATTAATTTGTATAAGCTTAAAATGATATATTATTCTAAAGACTTTTAAAATTGTTATTTATGTTTTCATAATTTTATTTTGCTATATTTCTGTAATATTTTTGTTTTATATAATTGAAAAAATGTAACTGTAAACTTACTATAATAAGATTTATAGTGTAAAGAACCCGTCAGACAAACTGCTAAAAAGTAGTTTGTCGGGTCTTTTTCGCCTTATATTTGTAAAGTGTGTAAAAAATTTTAAAAAAATGCGTAAGTTACCATTAATAATTGACTGAATAATTGGGATTTCTATAGTTTAAAAGCCCATAAGACAGAAAAATGCATGGGGTCGTCGGAAGACCCCTTTGGTCAGAGACGTTTTGTTTGGCACCTTGGCCTGTCAAGAGTTAAAAAGCCTTTAGAAAAAAAAATTAAGGTTTGCCATGGATGATAGAAAAAAGGAGATCAGCCGTAAACCATTACTAGTACACACTACACCGAACAGATAACTTTAATTGCGTAGCCGCTTTGATAGTCAGTTGGTTAGATCATAGCCTGGCGACAGTCGGCACGCTTCCATGCCATATCTTGTGTTTTTTCTATTATCTATCAGTTCTACGGAGAATAATAACTTACCTATGGGAAATATCTGCCCAACGCGTAACGTTAAAACACCAGTTTTTCCATATTGCTTTTCTTACCTGTAAACAAAGGGAAAATATTTCAGTTAGTAAAAAAATACATCATTGTTCGTCAACAATACTACAACAGTTCTGTAAAAAGGAGTAGATTTTAAGCCAAAGTTTGTTTGCAATTTTTTCTTGTGGTCTAGTGGTAAGGCAATCTTAAAGTCGCGAGTTCAAATCCCGGCATTGTGCAAGTAAATTTCATTTGACGAATTTGTGTTATTTTGCAATTTATTCATTTGAAATAATATAAAGTATACTTGTTGCATGTTCCAGCGTGGAAGATACTCTCAGTATCGCCCTGGTGTAAGACCACCATTTAAAATCAAAACGTTGCTAGAAATGGCTTTAGCCGTGTTTGGTGACCAGATCTGTCCACTCCTTCAGTCTCACAACATTCCCCAATTGGGAATACCAAATTCTTGCTGGCTTCAGACGGTTAGGAGCAGTTGGGACTCTTGTCGGTATTCACATAAAAAAACAAACATTTTTTTTCTTAAATCATAAGATCTGTAGGTAGATAATTAAATGCGTATTTTTTTAAATTTTAAACCATATCTAACACTATTTTTAAATTTCAAATAAGGAAATACATCATTTGTACCAAAAAAACGTCAATATCTCATTGACAATTCTTTGTAAAATTTTCTTATTCAGGCAGGTAGGTACCACTCCGATTTGTCTGCTCGCAGGAAGATCCACGCTCATGTGAAATATGGTGGGATTAAAAAAGCACATCCAATACGGCCAACATCTTGAACCGGAAATGGATAGAACAAACAAATTAACAGACAGACGAAATGTCAGTTGGTCAAGTTGAAACGGGACTTCGCTACATGGAGAAAAATGAGTACTGAGAATTTATGAAGAATCTCTTTTAATTATTAGTAAACCGGTTAAAAACTGGATTGCAAGCCTATAACGAATGAATCAATAGGTTTCCTGATAAAATTTTAGTAAATAACGAATGTGTTATCACATACGTGATTGTTGGAACACGTGTTTATAAAAATCCGAATATCTTCGCATCTCCCATATGAAGTATTATCAAGGCAAATAAATGGACGTGTTCCGATGTCAATTACACACGGACAAAAATTAGTATTGCTAATTTATTAAAAATCTCTTCAAATTATTTGTAATACTGTTAAAAGCGGGATTGCAGGCCTAATGAATAAATGAATGAAAATTCATGAAAATCCGTCACGTGTTGCGATTACAGTTTGTACAGTAGTTCCTTTGGTTCAGGGGGTGAGAAATGCCACAGACTTATTTTTATTAACTTCTTGTTTCTCAGTGCCTCTTCTTTGTTGGTCACAGCATGCACATTAATAAATTTAACTGTCTTTCAAAACAAATCACAAATGGGTATAGATTTACTGCGACGGATGCACGATATGATCTTTTGCGGGTTTTAGAAATACGGCTAATGTTATTCAACTTTTGCCTTTTCGAACACTGGGGATTGTCTGTGGTTGTTGAAATTTCAGAAAATCGTAACACATATTTTAGGCGACTCAACTACGTATAAAACAAATTAATACTATGAACTTTTTACACAGTTTTCAATACAAATCAATCCATAAATTGAATCTACCACTACATAATAAATATCACAAAAGTTCTGTTTTTCCGCGGAATTATGCAAATTGAAAATGTTTCAACGGCTTCCACATCTGGAACATGTCCCAAACCTCCCGCTGAAGCTGCGAAGGAATTGTTTTTCGCGTCCTATTTTTTTACAATGATACTTGTAATACGGTTTGTTTTCTCCGATTTCAAATACTCAGATTATTTACAAGCTCTGGATAAATTACAAAAAAACTTGGAGGTTCACGTAAAGTCTCTCGGGGTTTGTGTAACGAAAGCTGTGTAACGATGTTATTTCGTTCTAGAAAACTAGGATAGTAACAATTGAACTAAATCTTTATCCAACCTAATATATCGTCACTTTTTATGTGAATATCGTACAAGAGTCCCAACTGATCCCAACCGTCCCATCCCAAATTGTGGTGTGTTGTGAGAATGGAGTAGTGGAGAGAGAAACGAGATGAGGTAGAGGAAGGACAGGGACCTGGCTATTCAGATCTGGCCACCAATGGCTAAAGCCATTTTAATCAAAATTTCAATTCTGAATGGTGATTTTACACCAGGGCGATACTAAGAATATCTTCCACTCTAGAACGTGCCACAAATATTTTATATATCATTTTAAATGAGGAATTGGATTTGTTTCCGCGACTTCCAGCTTGCTAGTCGAGAGCCTTACGCTTCGACGAAGGAGGCCTGCTGTGCTGTTGTACGTAACCGTGATACCTTTAGTCCTCCTGTGGAGTTTTTTATAACACTAGTATTATTTTCTGAGGATTTACAGTCTAGTATTGTTATGGTTAGCTGTAGAAAGTTACATCTAGATGTATAAAAATGAATGTTCTTTGTTTGTACCGTATAGACTCAAAACTGCTGGACCGATTTTTTAACAGTAACAATATACATTTCATTATATTACATGAAGTGAATGATGGAATAGTCGGAGATGCCCGAGGAAGACATGAAACAAAAAAATTATTTACTATAAAATCAGACGTAAGTGATAAATGAAGAAAGATGTTTAGGAGAATGTATGACTTGGGAGTGAATGGTTGAAGATAATGAGGATGCCTAAGGAAGACATGGCACGATCAAGTGAAACAAATCCTTTAATATTATTTCCATCATAAAAATGCACCCAATTTTCAGTTTCATCACTAGAATTTACAACCTCAAAATATTACCCCAAACCAATTACCAAGCAACTCCGGTTACACGTCAACCACTAATTATATACATATGAATAAAAATTATAAAAATCGTTCAAAACCCGCAATGTATGAATTTAACCCTACTATATAATTCAATTTCTATTCACCAATATTTCCATCTGTTACTACATATTTCATTATGGTATTATATTATTTCCATTCACCAATATGTCATTATATTATTTCCATTCACTAATATTTCCATCTGCAACTACATATTTCATTATGGCATTATATTTTTGCCATTCAACAATATTTCCATCTGCAACTACATATTTCATTATGGTATTATATTATTTCCTTTCACCAATATGTCATTTTATTATTTACACTCACTAATATTTCCATCAGCAACTACATATTTCATTATGGCATCATATTATTTCCATCAGCAGTATTTCCATATGTTTTTTTATTTTTTTTATTTTAAAGAAAGACAAACATTCCCGGATTACGAATAACCTGACAATATTTGAAAATCTCCTACTACCACCACAGTAAGCTGAAAATGTTGCTTGTGTTGTGATAGAGGACTTAGCCAGCCGAGGAATTGAACACACTACGCCTGAGTGGGACCCAAACGCGATGTCAACTCGGCCACCAATATATATGCAGCTACATATTTCATTACGGCATTATATCGTTACCATTCACCAAAATTTTCATCTGTAACTGGATATTTCATTATGGTATTATATTATTTCCATTCACCAATATTTCCATCTGCAACTACGTATTACGTCATGGCATTATATTATTTCCATTCACCAATATTTCCATCTGCAACTACGTATTACGTCATGGCATTATATTATTTCCATTCAATACTTTTATCATTGAAAACTGTGTCTTTGTTGGTTTGTGATGGTTTACGTCTACGTCCATTATTTCCATCTACCACTACTACGATCCGCCATTATTATTTCTAATGTCCATTATTTCCATATCCGCCTACATTTTTTTGGTAACAATTTAAATCTTTTTATTCTACTCATAACTATTTCTATGATCCAGTGTTCACATAACGACTTGTTACAGTTAACATTTTTTATATAAACAGACAAAAAAACCTTTTAATGTCGAAAAATCTTTCTATCGTAAAAATGCAATCCAATAATAATAATAATTTATTTACGTGAACAGATGTTGTGAATACAAGTTTGTAAGCTTCTGTATACAGTATTCCCACGAAACATATAACATACAATATACATAACCCAGAATCTTTTAAAACCTCAAACAGACTACACAGTGGTTTCCAAAGTGGGTGCTACCCTCTCTCCCTCCCCCTCTGGGGGCGTTGGGAATTATAAAAGTGTACAGATGGGTTTGAGGGTGGTAGGGGGTGCTAAAATCGATGAGCCCATCGCTCAATGAATAATGATAATTATTGACAGCAACTGTCAGTTGGATTTTTTTAATGATTCTTTAAATGACAAATTACCGTTTCGTAAAGCGTGATTTATTAAAAAAATATTTTTAAATCTCAACCTGAAATTCACCTCTCAACTTGGCATCCCCAATTGAGGTATTGAGTTGGCATCACGTTTCCTCGGCTGGCTAAGTTCTCCATCACAACATAAGCAACATTTTCCGCTTACAAGGTAGTAGTAGGAGTTCAAATATTGTCAGGTTATTCGTAACCCAGGAATGTTGGTCTTTCTTTTAAATGAAAAAAATACAGAACCTCCTGTCCTTCCTTTCTTTAAAAAGATCCTCCACACAGAACCCCAACAGATGACAAAGGCCCCGAGGGAAATTATTTTCCTCATATTTGTTTAAAAAAAAATTACACATTTTTACAATTGTTATTTTTTAATTTTAATTAAATATTAACAAGCTTTATTATGTAAATCATTTAACCGAACTGTAATTATGGTTATCATATTGATTAACTGAATATCGGGCAAGGGTTTCAATTGCACCATCTGTCCGGAGTCAGTGGGGCTATGTCATACCCCATCCATTGGGATATTGTGAGGCTGAAAAGAGTAGGGATTGGAAAGAGACAAGGAGGAAGGTTGTTTAGTACCTGGCTATTCAGGTATGGTCACCAAACATGGCTTAAGCCATTTCAAGAAAAGTTTCAATTCGGAATTGTGATCTTTTATCAGGACAATAAATATCTACAGCGTAAAAAAATTTAATTAACCCATCAGGGTTATTTGTTTGCTTTCTAACTCATATGATCTCACAGAAATCGTTGCGTCTCCCTTACTGTTGTGGTGAGAAACATCATCTAAATGGTGTCGGAAAGAGAAATAAAACTACGCTTTATATTCAAATCAAAGGTTCCGACCTAAATTTAAAAAAAAACTTTGTAATTTTTGAAAAAAATTATTTTTGTGGAAAAAATTTAAAAATTGAGGTAAAATAAAGTTTGTTAAACATTTGTCTAATATAAAAGTGAGTTAAAACTAATATATGTTATTCGTTTGTCTAATAAAAAAGTGAAGTAAAAGTAACGTTTGTTATAATTTGTCTAATAAAATAGTGAGGTAAAATTAACGTTTGTTATACATTTGTCTAATAAAATAGTGAGGTAAAACTAACGTTTGTTATACATTTGTCTAATAAAATAGTGAGGTAAAACTAACGTTTGTTATACATTTGTCTAGTAAAATAGTGAGGTAAAACTAACGTTTGTTAAACATTTGTCTAATAAAAAAACGCAAAGTGTGTCATTCTAATTTTTTTAATGTTTGCATTCAAATTTTTAATATTTAAGAGAATGATGCTTATATTAATTTATAACCGTATTTTATCACCTTTATAAAACAGTTTTCGGATTTGTTGAGAAATATTCCATTTATTTGATTTTTTCTGGCGGAATACGCCCGAGGCCTGGGGAGTTAAATAATAAATAAAACTTTTAGAATCGCTGGTCTACACACATTACATTGAAACCCCACCCTTTGCAGTAAAGGCAGTTCTTTTAATAAAAAGAAATCCCTCCTTAGCAAAGCGGTTAAATATTTAACTGAATTCGCACGCAGATTCGTACGCCTGAAGAAAAGTGCGTCGAGGCCGGTCTGGTAAGGATTTAACGTAAGGAAAAGTACCGCAGAGTTTTATCTTATTTAAATTTATATTGAACACGTTTTCTTTAACCCACGAACACTAGCCTTCGTTGAATTGACTAAGCCGAAACACAATTAAAGTAATCTATACCATAGATATTGTCAGTTATCTATGAGAGGATATTGGGTCAGCTCTTTATTAGCAGCAGACACATACCGGGACGGATGACGAACCTAGTGCTGGCACTGTTGGTGGACGCGGTGGACTCTCTCGCTGCAGCAGCTGGTCCAGTTTCTTCACCACCTAGGATTCTTGCTGTAGAGTCTCCATCGTCTATCTTCGTCGAATGCACAGCGGTGCTGCCAAGGTCTGGTATCTATGTGAGGATATTGTGTCAGCGCTTTATTAGCAGCAGACACATACCTGGACGGATGACGAACCTCGTGATGGCACTGTTGGTGGACGCGGTGGACTCTCGCTGCAGCAACCGGTCCAGTCTCTCCACCACCTAGGATTATTGCAGCAGAACCTCCATCATCTATTTTCGTGTCACCTGTTCTTGTACTTCATTTTACTTAATTTAACTTCACTTTCTTTTTGTAACATTTTTATTTTTTGTAATACCTGCATCAACTGTAAAGCATCCCTGAGGCGATTTCTCACAAAAACGGCGCTATACAAACTATCCAAGAAATAAATTAAACATTAAAAATGCGTATTTTATAATACTGATTAAATTAAATGATGGAAAAGGTCGGGGATGCCTAAAGAAGAGATCATGAATCAAATAATTTATTTTTATTTGTGGGAAAATAAAACGTAGGAGATGATCGAAGAAATAGGTGTAAGGAGAATGTATGACGATAAAGTGAACGGAAGAGGTCGAGGACGCCCAAAGAAGACATGGCACGATCAAGTATATTATTTTCATTTTAAAAATGCACCCAGTTGTCAGGTACTCTAGATTTCACAACATCAAAACTTTATCCCCAACTGTTAAAAAGTCTAACGGATTATATAGTTAACGGAATCACTGATAATAATTTACATAGCGTTAAGTGGTTAATTTTTGGGGTATTATGTCTGTTGTGCTTCCTTCTTCTTTATCCAACGTTTCGGACAGCATTGCAATGTCTATCATCAGAGTACATGTGAAGATTGTGGTGAGCAACAAAACGATGTATTTATTAGTTTTCAAATAACTTTTTAAGCCGCTAGTAAGCTGCTATTTGGTATTTAAGCAGTATATTAAATACATTAATTATGAATTAAACTCAATTATTACTGTCTGCATTTTTTTCATATCCAGTCCAGTGGAATTTTTTGTATTAGCGAGACGATTAATTTGACTCATTAAAACCGGGACAATTATTCTTTAAATCTAGCTGACAACATAAAGAAGAGTTGATAAGTGTTTTCCAATAAACAGAATAACGAGATAAGTGTTCATCTCTTCACGTTTTTAATGATATAGTCAAAGAATATCTTTGAAGTGTGGAAAGCAATGCTTGTTAAGAAATCATTTTATTATTAAGGCGATACAAAACTCTAATAACCGGTATTCGTTCGAGGTTCACATTTGAATTAATTCCGACGAATTGGTAACGATAATGCATATTTTTTCTATGGCGATACCCTACGGATATAAGTTATTTGGTTCCATGATAACTCAACAGTGGCAATTCAACACACTTTTAAAAAGTGATATAAAGTCATTAGAAACGATGAAAAAAATAATTAACCTAACCTAACCTAACCTAACCTGCTTAACCCAGTTAATAATTTTTTTGTTTCATCACTTTCCATGACTTTATATAACTTTTTAAAGGTGTGATGAATTATAATTTTGATGATTTATCCGGTCACCAAGGGTTCCATGATAATTCAACACAGTGACAATTCAACACACTTTTAAAAAGTGATATAAAGTCATTAGAAACGATGAAAAAAAAAATTAACCTAACCTAACCTAACCTGCTTAACCCAGTTAATAATTTTTTTGTTTCATCACTTTCCATGACTTTACATAACTTTTTAAAGGTGTGATGAATTATCCGGTCACCAAGTTATTTATATTTAAGAATAATGAAAATTGTACATAAAGTTTTTCTACTGAAAAATTATTGGTGAGCACCAGATTTTCTTTTTCTAAACGTTGAATTACTAACTTCCCTAGGGGTCCCTTAAGAAACATCTGAGATTTTAGTAATACGTTGATCAGAAATATTTAAAATAAACCCCACGATAAGAAACTTTTTCGAGGCCTGTTGGGCCAAATTCACTGGCCGAATACAGCTTGTACACGACTTTATCGCTTATGTCGTTAAGATTCCTACTTTATTTTAAAAATTTGCTAGGGCAAATTCAACCGCAGGTCTGTCCGATACACCGGGGCTGCTTCTGGGGCTCGGAAAACCCAAGAATTATTATTGAAAAGCCTCTTTATCCTCAACGTGTGACTTTTTGGTGCGGTTTATGGTCCGGCGGAGTCATTGGAGCTTACTTTTTCGAAAATGAGGCTGGAGCAACAATTACGGTGAATGGATTGCGCTATCGAGAGATGATTTATGATTTTTTATGGCCGGAATTGGATGGTATTGATCTGGACAACGTTTACTTTCAACAAGACGGCGCTACGTGCCACACAAGCAACGAAACCATTGATCTTTTACGATTGAATATCAAAATAACACCTCTTATTGGAAAACCTTGTATTATACCATTAATTTCTGCATCATATAGCGAAAGACGACACATAGAAAATCGTGTTAATCTTTCAATTAATATTGCTTGTATAGTTTTACTTACCTTTGAAAAATGTAAAATGAACATTGTTCGATGCAAGCGCTTAAGAATAGTTTATTTAAGAGACGGGTAACGGTACCTCCGCCCCGGGAATCGTTAATTAGATAACCAATTCCTGTGCCACAGGTCTCCCCAAATGGTTAGCTAAGGCAGGTGACTTGGCAGAGGTGCCAGGGTTCGTGGGGTGAGGTTTATCCAAGTTTTGGCAGCTAATGCGTCTGCACCGCAATGAGAGAGCTAGATTCATATATCCGTCACTCCGACCTCTAATGTTTCGGATAAGCTCTCAATATGCAGAACTTTTTTATAATGCCTTAAGTTATGCTAAATAATTGGCTTATTTACGAATGGAGGTGAACTAACAAAGCTCTTAGAATTGAAAGAAATTTTATACACGACTTAACTAATTCATCTAAGACTGATTCTGTTATAGTTTGGTGAAACAAAACTTATTATTTATGACCAAACACCTCATAAACTAATTAACTATCTTTATAGTATCAAAAAGTACCTATATGTTGACTGCCAATGTAAATTACAGTTAATATTTCAATTTGACACTGTAAATTTATTTGTAGTTTTCACTTTTACCTAGTCGTCTGACTTTTAAGAATGTTAATTCTGTGACCGGATAAATCATCAAAATGATAATTCATCAAATCTTTAAAAAGTTATATAAAGTCATGGAAAGTGATGAAAGAAAAAGTTTATTAACTGGGATAAGTAGGTTAGGTTAGGTTAATTCGGTGACAGGATAAATCATCAAAATGATAATTCATCACATATTTAAAAAGTTATATAAAGTCATGGAAAGTGATGAAAGAAAAACTTTATTAACTGGTTTAAGTAGGTTGGGTTAGGTTAGGTTAGGTTAGGTTAGGTTAGGTTACGTTAGGTTTAAAAAAATTTTTTTCGTCGTTTTTAATGACTTTATATCACTTTTTAAAAGTGTGTTGAATAGTCACTGTGTTGAGTTATCATGAAACCGTTAATTCATATAAAATGCCTTCTGTGTTGTCAGCGTATGTCAATTTTTATTTTTTTGTAAAATCAATATCGGTCTGCCTATAATCAGCGCGACTGTGCTCGAGAAATCGGTAAAAAATCGTCGGTAGTTCTGTCTATTAGTCAGATATTGTAAAGTTATCTATTTCGCTCTGTGTCTAGATTCCTACCCAATCCCCGTACCCTTTTCCTTCCAAGAACATCTTCTCTCTACTATCCTCATAAATACCCTTTATACAACAAATTATTTACCTCACGGCGATTCTTCAATATCTCATGACATTTAACATTCGATACATTGTATTTTATATTTATACAGTTAGGTACACCGCCATTTACAACCTTTACATCAAAAAGATAAATGCCAGTAAAATTATTTTTATTGTTAGCGTGTTTCGACTGAATAAAGTTCGCATAAAAATATCAATTTGTATCTTTGAAAGACAAACAAGCAATAATAATATAATTAATCACCGTTTTCCATATTCAATCTTCTACCAAGCTTTCTTTCTTGCTGCTTCTAGTTAGTCTTTATTTATTTCTCGTGATGTTTTAGGGAATCGCTGAGCCGAAAACTCGTATTGACAATATTACAAGTCAGTGAATACTGAAATGATCACAGGTTTTTATTTTCTTCAAAGAAAGAAGAAACAGACGGCTAATTGGCTCACAGAGTAAATAGTTTATCCATATCAAAACATTTTCATGAGTTGGTGCAACTTTTGTTAAAAAAATAAGCAATCAGATGAAAATATGTTGGTATATTTCACTGGAAACTCAATGAGAATTTTCATTTTATGAAATAATTGACACAGCTTTTTTAATCGATTTATTAGAAGAATGAATTCTGCACCACAGTCTCAACTGCTTCGATCTAGTTATCAGGTTGAAAGGATTGGGGAAGGGAAGACGGGGGAGATGAAGGTTGTTAAGTACCTTGGTATTCAGAACTGATAATAAAAGAAGAAAACTTTTAGATGTGATTTTAGATTTTAATTTTTTTACCAAAAGTATTAGGCGAACAACAGCTAAAATCTAAGACCTCCAGAGTAGCGATGGGTCATGACTCAGTTTATTAAGAAAGAGAGAGAGAGAGAGAGAGAGAGAGAGAGAGAGAGAGAGAAAGAGAGCCACGGTACCAGTTCAACATTTTCGTACGGCTCAAAGAGTCGACCCAACTGAACGACAGCTCAACTCAACCGGAGCCGTGAGCTCAGAGCATTTAAGCAATGAGAATACTGTATATAATCCTTTATATCGTACGACTCTTGGTACCTGTTAGGAAGTAAGAGCTTCATAGATGCACGCACAGATGGCAGTGCGTAGAGCTTGCGTGGAAGTCCGCAAGATGGAGCCAGTTACCAGTAGTCGCCAGGGCCAGTAGGAAGGCTCTCAGAGAAATTTTCTGTTTCAGATTCCAATTAGCGAGCTACTAGTTAGGTCGACTATTGAGTCACCATTATAATACGCGGAGTATTAATAAATCCCTGATTAATATTAAAGAACGACTTATTTATTAACTCCTTCCAAGACGAGTTGGAGACCCGTTTGTACCAACACAACAGTACCGAAACGAGAAAAATAAGATAGTTGGTAGGTGTAGGTAGATATATTCAAATCTAGACGTGGGACTGTCTTACGCCGTTTAAGTCTCTGAGTATGTAATATCAATTAATACTTATTTATATACTTTTACTGGTGCTATTTTCCTAAAATATCTCGTGATGAAAAGAGCAATATACGGCTCTTCAAAAAGAGCTCTTGCTTAGTACTTTATATTGTCTTTTAAAATTAAACAAAACCTTTGGCAACAACTCTGAATACTATTAACCGATCGAAATCCAGATTGGAAAATCCCGAAATTTATTGCGTACATTAACTGCTGTAATGTCATCGTATTTCGTAGAAATACGTATATGTCGGCTTGTCCGGGTATGCGTGATTGCTACCAAAATTAGAATAGTATATATGAGTATATTTATATTGTCATCGACATCGAGTCTATGTGCGGAGTTTCAGCTTGATCGGATATCAGGAAATGGGTTAATTTCCGTTTCCAAGATTTGCATCCAATCATTAATTTCCAAAAACAAAAGCGAAATTTAAATATGAAAGCTACTGCAACTGTTGTGATTGAGGTTATGAAAGCATTCTAGTTTTGACGTTTTGAAAATTCAACGCGGATCTCTTGTTTTCAGTAGAGACGTGTCCAGACGTTGTGCGAGGTGAGTACACAACATGAGTATCGGACACTTGTACATCCCTGTGGTAAATGTGCCTTATTTGTAATTTGAGAGCGTAGTATTGAGTTACAGATTCTCTTGGATTTATTTTACTCTGTGGATGAAATGAGTTTGCAAAATACGGTTCGATCTCCAAGTGTCCATCCCACCCTAATCAAAGCTCAAATCATCACCAAATCCACCCTAATTGGGTGCTTGATTCCGGAATCCATCCAAAAGTGGTGTTGCTAAGTTACCAATTTTTCTTCAGACATTTTTTTGTGCGCTTTTACTTTTCAGTGCTGGAAACCCTCTTTTTTAAGCACAACATGTGGGTAATAAAAAGTGGTCGAAAATAGTCAGACCGTTTTTATTTCCAAGTATTCATTCCTCATTCATTTAGAGTGGATAGACAGGGACAGTAGCGACAGGAGAATATATACGACACGTGACAGTGTAAGGTAGAAGTCGAGGACGCCCGAGAAAGACGTTAACGAAAATTATTTAAGTATTTAATTCGACTGAATTAAATGTTCAACGAAGTGAGGTTAGCAGCCCAAACGGAGTGCTAATACTAACAAACAAATGTGTCTCAAAAATATATCTATGATGTCTGTATTTAAGAAACGATAAATTTTAGTCCTCTTTAAGAAAATTATTATTAAATATATTTTTTTAAATCAACCTCAAAAAAAAAAAAGTTTTTTTGACTAAAACACACTACACAAAAACGCGTATTTTAAAACTTTGGTTTGATTGAAGATTGAACTTTCCTACCCAGAAACTAGAGTCGGCAACTCTGCCAACCTCGCCAAATGCCGATCGGGTTTATTCGTATGTTAACTGTTGTACGTGATTGCCATAAAAAGTTGTTAGAATTCATTTTCATCAACAACGAGTTTACCTGTCGAGTTTCAGCTCGATCGGATCTCGGGAAGTTAGTTAATTTCCGCTTCCAATTTTGTTTTCATTCATTTCCGAAAAAAAATGAAAATTCAGAAGTATTTAAAAAAAAAATTTGAAATTTGCAATCATTATGTTTCTGTCCACTGAACCGACAAAATTCTTAGAAATGTGATGTACACTGATTTGAAATGATGTCGCGAACTTACGAAAGATCTTTTGATTTTAGTTACCATGCAAGCCAAAGAAATATATTATTATCTATTAAAAAAGAAAGATAAAATTGAGCTAACTACAGACACACGGACACGCCCACCACACACTTCTATCAGTTTATCACTTCTGTGTGTGTGTCCTTATTGCGAACGTAACGGATTTAGAAACGCTATAAGTAAAAATATTGAATTATTGCGAAATATTCGCTAAGAAAACAAAAATTCACTAATTAATTTACGACACGTGGTCATATAAACAAAAAGTATTATATTTACGGATTTTTAAAAGGCGCCTCGATTTTGTTGTTCGTTCGTTTGTAAGGTAAAATGGTAACCAGAGAACTCAACACAAAGACAATTCAATACGCCTGTATAAAGAGATTTAAAGTCACGAAAAGTGATGAAACAAAAACAAGGTTAAATAGGTTACGTATGTTAGCCTTATAGAATAATTTTTTCATTGATTTTCATTAAAAGTCATTACTTTTTATCACTTTATAAAGGTGTATTGAATTTTCACCGTGTTAATTTATCTTGGAACCAATATAGATTTTTTCAATTTATTTAACTCATTCACGTTAATTCAAGTAGTTTTTTATTTTATATTTAATTTATTTATTTATTTATACTGGGTTTTACAGATGATCACACTTACGTGAGATATAATAATTTAATTACCTGTATATAATGTTTTTTACAATCGTATTCAAAAGATATTTTAATTTATGCATTAAAAAACCAGGATAACTTTGCACATAACAGGATAACGATTCACAAGATCCTCAACTTACAAATAAAACTACCTTTAGGCAAATAAATTTGCAATATTTCTCTATAAAACTATTTAATATCTTCACTCTTGCAATAAAAACTAATAAAAACTTAAATTAAATAAAAAATAAGAGACTTCAAAAAAAGTATTGAGAGATGGATTATGGCCACGGGAAGGAAGAATAAAAATATGATGTTGCAACCTAATAAAGATTAAAGTTTTGTTGTGTTTTTATACTGTATATTTTTCTTCAAAATGTTGTTTTATCAAACTGTTTGCAGATGAAATATGATTTAAGATTTTCACGGTCAAAAGTATTTTTGTTATTTGTTTTGGGGGTGTTATGCCGTGTTGCGCTAACTCCTTCTTTAGCCAACGTTTCGGACAGCATTGCAGTGTCCATCATCAGGGCAGATGTGTTATTTGAGGTTGTTTTGAGGTTTTTTGTTGAGGTTATCTGTGAAAACAACCTCAAATAACACATCTGCCCTGATGATGGACACTGCAATGCTGTCCGAAACGTTGGCTAAAGAAGGAGTTAGCGCAACACGGCATAACACCCTCAAAACAAATAACAAAAATGTTTGCAGATGATACACTTTTTTATTTTACGGGAAATAATTTTGAAGAAGTTGTGATCAAAATACAGTACCACTTGGATCAAATATCTATGTGGTTAAAGATAAACAAATTAAAAGTAAATACAAGGTAATGAGTAAAAAAATTAACGAACTCAATAAAATTATTATGGACAAGAAGAAATAGAGGAAGTAGAGTAAATCAAATACTTGGGCATTATAACAAGACATATAGACAATCGACTCAAATTTAACTCTAACTTTGAATTATTAGATAAGAAAATGGCAAAACAGGTTAATTTTTTTAAAAGAATGTGGAATAAATTAGATGTAAATACAAGTAAATTAGTTTATAATAGTATAGTAGCATCTCATTTAAATTACTGCTCTAGTATCCTTTTCTTGTGCAACCAAACATAGATAAAGAAATGACAAATAATTCAAAATAGAAGTATGCGAGCAGTATTGAATTGTAGTTGGTATTCTAAGAAAATTATTATGTTGAAAAAACTAGGAATTTTAAGTGTGAGACAGCGAATAATACCCTAATATTTATATTTAAGTTAAAAATAAGATGCTTGTAGAATTGTAATTTCGGAATACATGGCTACCCCACTAGAAACTGTGGAGATTTTAGACTTCCAGAAACAAATTTGTCGAGAACCCAAAATAATCTCTATTTTAAAGGATTTATGATTTTTAATGAATTACCGACAGATGTTAAAGAAGCTAAAAGCCTTGCTGCTTTTCGTGGGTCATGCCCCAAAACATTAAAGAATAAGTTTGTACTGTATTGTAAAGTGTCCTCAATGTAATAAATATAAAATGTAATTTTATAACTAAATAAAAAACATATTTTATGTTGTTGTACTATTTATATGTCAAACAAAATTTATTGCGCACGGTGGGATTTATATAATCCCTCGACCTCTGGCTCGATAGTCGAGACTCTTACCCCTCGACCACGGAGGCAGTATTTAAGATCGAAACCTTTCTCGAAAGGACTTAAGCCATGTTTGATGACCAGATCTGAATAACCATGTACCTCCCAACCATTCTTCCCATCTTCAGCCTCGCAACATACCACGATTGGGGTATACCGATGTTGTCCCTCTAGCATCGAACAAAAGATAAAAAGAATTACCTGAACATGCCGATGGAAATTTTGCCCCATCCAGTTAAACCTCGTTTACAAGTTAACAGCTAACCCCTATGGAAAATTAATTCCTGCTATGATTTGCGATCGCTCTGTAAGTTATTCCTTATTCCGACGTCTCAGGGTTCAATTCCCCGACATTATTTGGTCTCCCCGACCAATTAAGTTTTGAATATTTTTGAAATTTAAATCCTCGGAAACTGCTATTATGAGAGACCCTAAAGTGTGAGGATGTACGACAATAGTGGATTACTCCTATTAAACATACTTTGATTTGGTTAACTCACTCTAACAATATACGAGAATGTATACTGAATTTGGTAGTCAAATTCCGTTGACAAACAACCGGTGAAACAACACTTAAATTAAATTAAAACCTTAAGCTGAAACTGAACTATCACAAGCGTATTGATTATTTATTAAAAATCTCTTTAAATTATTGGTAATTAATGGTAACATATGGGAACACGTGATCCTGCACCTGCATTTGCTTCGAAAATATACAATGACGAAATGCGAAAATATTAGACTTCAAGAACGACATCTTCTTAATACATTCAAATTTTACGAAAAGTTTATTAAGAAACCTATCACTTCATTTCTTAAGGACTTGTTTTTACCGGATTACGAATAATTTGAAGAGATTCTTAAGGCACTGTAGTAAGCGTTCAGATATGGTTTGAAAGAAAGATAGCGCGATAATATTACAAAAACGATAACAATTATGTGAAAATATTTAATAAAACACGACTCGTTTGAGATAGAGCAAAAATCTCTAAACAAATTCTTAAGTTGCATTTAATAATACACAGTGATTTTTTCATGCCTATAACGTATTAAATAACCGAACAAAAAATGTTTTTAATAATTTTCGGAGCTTGCTTTGCAATATTTTTCATATTATTAATGTTTCGGCATAACAAATGTATTTCTTTCAAACTTTTGGAACAAAACACAACCAATTTTTCATTCCTGTCCATCCTTTATTCCAATATTGGCTTATTAAGTTACCATGCAAACCATCCGATTAAACTTCAATCTTCTTATCATCCATAGAGCATGTATTCCAAGTCCTAACAAATCAGTGCTGTCTGGTGAAGTGTTTATGTTTGGGGTGGTACAATCGTATCTTATCGATTCCTAGCTATTGAAGTTTACTTTTCCCTTTGGGCTTTATTTCAATAACTTATTGCATAAACTGTGTTGTCATACGCGCAACAATGTTTCAGTGCACACGACAGAAAGTTAATTATATATGTAACAAAAATAATGCTGAATGCAGAAATGATCCCTGTGGAACGCCGGTATTTATCGATTATGAGGACGAGGTAAAACCTTCTGCTACAGTGTATCCCTTCAACGCGTTGAAATCCACGTACAAAAAAGTCAAGAAGTCCACAACATGGTAGTTTGCTGGTAACGCTATCATTAGGAGGGTTTTTAAATACACCTTTTTGAATTTCTGTTTTGTTTGCGTGAATTAATGAAAGCAAAACTTGGAAGCGGAAATTAACCAACTTCCCGGCATTTTGGTATCTTTTGGTGGATATCTCTCATACACACTTGGACATACACACATTTATCTGAAATTGGATGACATGATAGCAGTACGAAATAAATGTCGGTCCTATTCTATCGATATTTTGCTCAGTTGTTAGCGCGGTTGACTCCAGTCCCCGAGGAGGAATGTTCAATCCTTAGTCAATCAAAAAGGTTTTTTTGTTTTAAAAGACGTTTTAAAAGTTCACAGCTGTTGAGAGCCAGTCCCTAGGGAACAACCAAACAAAAAATAAAATTAAAATACTATTAATGAAAATAAATTTACTATACTGCCCTTGGAAATCATTTTCCACAAAGCCCACGTTGTCTTTGGGGATGGTGAGTGAAAGCTAAAACTATTCTAGATAGCTACATGAAAATCCTAAATATGTTCACCTTACTAATTAAATTTATTTGGACTGTTTATCTGTCGATATTGAAATTCAAGTGGCATCCGCGATGCAGTAGCTCCCGTGCCAATCCTCAAGTAGGCCATAAACGCCTACGGAATATATTGTGATCTCTTCGAGTGGAAACCGCTTTACATCGCCCCAGATGCTGGGACTAGCGGGGCTGGACCGTACACGGGGCAGGAGCGAACAAAGGTTCAGTTTGAACACTGTTTTACTAACGATACCATATTATCTATTTATATGATTGATTACTGAACATAAAAGTCTTTCTTTTCACTGTTAATATTATTTGCCTAGTATAGCGTACTCTTTTATTTTCCTCTGATTAGCAACACACTTACATGATCGGAAGTTTCAAATAAAACTTCAGTTTGTTCTGATATTACGGGTCTGTTTATTAACGTGTCGTATTTCCAATGGAAATCTAACTGGACTCACGTCCGTTCTATTTGATGCTTTAAGTTATTCCGAATCGGGAGAATCGCACACAAAAGATGTTAAGTTACTAAACATTGGTTAACTTCGTAAACATTCGGGAATTAGTCATCTCGATCAAGTGGTTCTACTACTGACACCTATGGAGACACCTTAAAACTACATACAATACATGTGCTAATGACAAACGAGTACATATAAATTTACAAATACTACACCTAGTTAATATGAAATAAAATGAAAATATCAACATAACATGAAATATTTGACCGGAGATTGAATTAAATTGTTGGGTTTCGACGAATTAACAAAGAACAACTCTGGGATTAAAATAATAATACTAGAAATATTTAGAAATTTGACTAAGGGTTTTAGTTAAATCTTACTCATTTTTCTGTGTTAAATTTCTTAATAAATATTTTTTTTAAATCACCCCAAATTTAATACTCCCATTATAGAGTTCTCAATACATATCTGAGTTATTGATGATATTATTAGATGAGATTGCATAATTTTCGGAGTGTTATATTCAAACATACTAATTTCAGTCGTGTTCTGTCTGTGAGTGATTCTACATAACTCTTCTTAAATTAACTCACAAGGCAAGCGATAAAGTATCAAATTGCTATCTATAGTTTAATATTTTTTACCAAATTTTTGTTTTGTTTTTGTATTTGAAATGTATATTTCTTTTGTTTAAATTTCTTAGGGTTAGTGTCGTCAAGTTAATTCAGATTTCAAGATTTTTCAAGGGTCTACGTATGTATTTCCATTTTAAATAAAGCGTTATTTACTAACAGAATATCTCGTGATTTTTCACGGGTCTACGTTACTATATAAATAATTAGGCATGTCGTTCCCAGGTATATTTAAATTGTTAAATAGATCATATGGATGTGATATTTGAGTTTTTTGAGGTTAGCGAGTGTCGAGTGTCTCGAGTGGTCTAGGCTAGCACAAATAATAGAGACCCCTTATCCTCGAGTGCGCCAAAAAATCCGTTATTTTCTAGTAGCTCACCACGCTTGCCCCAATTTCATGGTATTTTGAACCTTAAAAATTGTCCTAGCATACTAAAATATATTTTATTCGCTTGTGACGGAAATAATGTATCTTAATATTATTGTAGATTGTCATGTCGTCACTTGCAAGCGTGTTTATTTTATCTGTGAAAAAGAGTTTCAATGTCATTATTCAGATTTTCAAGTCAAAGTACTGTATTTATTTACAGAAAAGCCGCAAATTACTTATTTTCATTGTGAAAAAAGCTTGTTTTGCTGGAAATATAATGAAACTAGTACTAATACTATTTTTATATGTATTATATATTTTTTTATAACGTTAGATAGGAAAAAACATGTCTCTAAATATAAGTCGCTATCCTGAGGAAACTACATCTCTAAATATATTTTTTTTAAAACATTATCTGGTAACACGGTACTATTAACAAAAACATCACTTTCTAAAAAGTTATTTTATTTTTGGAATAACTTAATGATTAATATTAGCGATTTCCAAATGGAAATTTGAAAGAGAAAAATCAAAAATAGATACGGCCACATATAGGACAATGATTAAAAGTAAGTTATTAGGAAAACATTAAATTTCACCAGTGGCATTTAATAGGTTTCATGAAAGAATGGGGGAGCAGGGTCTTTGGAGTGGAGATTTTCCTTGAAAGCGGCCACAATCCTTCACAGCAAAAAAGTTTTAAATTGGTATTATTTGTTACACGGTCAAATAAAACCCTCTTCAAAATAAAAGTTCACTTAAAAAATCTCAAAAAAGTCATTAGTAAAATACTTTCTTAACTTCTTCTTTCACTTTTACATTTCAAAGCATGAATAATCCTTTCCGCATTATTTATAAATCTCCTATTCAAATCCCTCCTCTTTCATGCCCCGCTGTACCAATGTGCCCCTTGTTCCCCCATCCGCCCTCAATAGAATTTTTTATATTTTCGGGCAGAAAGGGGCAGTTTGAAAAAGGTTCTACGGGATTGCGAACCTCTTCCCATCAATCAATTTTACTCTCCCCATCTTCTCCACTCCGAGGTAGAGAGAGGCCCAGGCTTTATATCGGGGCTCAACACATTTTTTTCGGAATCAAAAATTCAGGATAGCCCTGGGAGTTTGAAGGAGGTAGGGGCATTTCGGGATTATGGGTCATTATGGATATAAAAGGACGACCGTGTTTTTATATAATGAAAACCGAAGGTAGATGCGCTACGCTTTCCTATGATTTAATACTCGTATATCGACTGTGAAAAGGTAGAATGGAAAATGAAAAAGGAGAAATAAAACATAAAATCACTTAAAAATACAACATTTCGTTCAAGTTTCCGTCAAAATTAAATACTTGGAAGAATCATGTAACAAATCCCTACTCGAGTGATTTTTGGAATATTATGGAAAAAAAATTGAGATCGTTTTGAGCGATCGCTTGACATAATGTGCCAAATTTATAGAACCTAAATATATGGAATAGATGGCGAAATTTAGGTGGATTCATTGGCTTTAAACCTCAGTAAATAGTTGTATAGGTGGACTCATTGGCTTTAAACCACAGTAGGTAGTTTTAAAGGTGGACTCATTGGCTTCAAACCGCAGTAATTAGTTTTATATGTGGATTCATTGGTTTTAAACCACAGTAAGTAGTTTTATAGTTGGATTCATTGGCTTTAAACTGCAGTAAGCGGTTTTATAGGTGGATTCATTGGCTTTAAACCACAATAAGTAGTTTTATAGTTGGATTCATTGGCTTTAAACCACAGTGAGCAGTTCATATGTTTCTGTATTAATATTTTGAGGAATGATATTAACTAAATAATATGGTAAATGTGTGTATATATATACAACCGATTGCTCGAATCTACCACTTTACAAATGGTACAATAGTGTTAACTTATTTTATGTGAATACATATTGCATACAAACAACTGCTCCCTATCGTCTGGAGCCAGTTATAACTTCCCAGATTTGGGGTACTTATTTATTTGATTAAGATGATACAGTACCCTTATATACATAAAGTCAGAATCTTAACGACGTAAGTGATGCAGCCGTGCACAAAAATATGCGACGCGCGGCTCTGGTGTATTGGACAGACCCAAGGTTGAATTTGCTTTATCAAATCTCTAAAATAAAATAGGAATCTTAACGACATAAGTCATGATGAAGTCACGTAAAAACTATATTCGGTGTAATGGACGTACCTACGGTCGACTTTGCCCTACCAGGCCTAGAAAATCGATCTTTCCGTTTATTTCTGATGAACGTATAATTAAAATCTCAAATGTTTCTAGAGGGATCCCTCGGGAAGTTACTAATTCATCGTCTAGAAAAATAAAATCTGGTGTTTATTGCTAATTTTATAGTTGAAAAACGTTTTATAAATTTTTCGAACCATTTTATATAAACATTTTAACGGTAAGGTTTTTATTTTTCTTAAATATTTTTTTATTTTTTTATTGTGTTTATTTCTTGCTAGAGCAATCCCGATGAGTAACAGAACTCATTATGGGACAGGAGAAACTTACAATTCATATGTAGGAGGTAGTAGGAACAATTTTACAACGGTATTTTGATATCAAATATAAGTTTCACATTAAAAAATTAAAAATTAAAATAATGACACGTTAAGTAGAACAAACGACAATAGAAAACAAGTACAGAAAGAAAAAAAAAACATGGATAAGATACAACAAGAAATGACAACACAGTTACATATTTTCATTTTTAAATGTAGTTAAAAAATATTCTTTTAAAGCATTGCTTTGCAATTTTTTATTATGGTGGATGTGTTTGTACATATCTGGAAGCGAATTATATAGTGTATAGGCAATATAGTTCAGTGATTTTAACCCATATTTTGTAGTGTGTGTTTGAGGAATGCGGATTTTATTGTTATTTCGAGTATTGTGGTTGTGGATGTCTTGATTGTAAAGTGGCTTGATGTTGGTGTGAGTTGATTTTTGGGTAATTTGTAGGATGGTGCTTGTGATTTCATATTTAGGAAGGATTGTAATTGGAAGGATACCAGAAACTGAATAGATGTCCCTAACATGAGTGTCCCATGGAAGTTCAAACACATTTCTGAGAGCTCGGTTTTGAACCACCTGCAGGTCAGCTATCAATTTCTTTGAGGCAAAACCCCAGATACAGCAGAGATAGGAAAGGTGTGAATGTACCATGGCATAGTATACTGAAGTTAGTAAAGGAATGGGTAGTAATCCTTGAAGCCTATATAGTACACCAGTTATAGGGGTAATTTTCTCTTTTATATGATTTATATGGAGATCCCACGAGAGTTGGGAATCTACGATCAGACCCAAATATTTTGTGTTCATTTTCTTTTCGAGGCAGTTGTCTCCAATTTTAATATCGAGGCTGAAATTTTTCTTGTTACCGAAAAGTATATAATGGGTTTTTTTTACGTTAAGAGTTAGTTTGTTTATTCTCAACCAGTTTGTGAGATGGGAAATATCAGCATTCATCTCCGTTTCAAGCTCCGCTAGGTTGAGTTTATTGTAAAAAATTACCGTATCGTCAGCATAAAGTTGTATAGTCCCTTTAATACCCCACTTTGTTATGTCATTCACGTAGATTAGGAATAGCAACGGTCCAAGAATTGATCCCTGTGGTATTCCATATAAATAACTTACATCCGTAGGGATCTCTCTAGAAATATTTGAGATTAGAATATTATGTCGTCTGAACCCCTTTTACATAAATAGTACCTCGGTAATATAAAAAAATAATGTTTGAACGTGAAAAAAAAAATTAAATTAAAAACAAGAAACCAAAAAAGAAAAAATTATCTGAAAAAAAAGTTTTTTTTAAATGTATACATCTGTTTTTTTTCTATTTCTTTGGAATTAACTATGTAACAATTTCTAGTTTTTTTTTTTAATTTTTTTAGTTTTCGAGTTTTATTTTTCAATGTACAATTGTTACTTAATGTTTATTTATTTTGGTATTTAAAAATACAATATTGATGTGACTGAGTGTTTGAAACTTATTCCCCATGGACTGGCTGTTAGCTGCTGTAAACTTTAAAATAAAATTTAAAACTTAAAAAAAGTTTTTTGACTGAGGATTGAACCTTCCTCTCCACACTGAACCACACTCTCACATAAGCCAAATCCTAATTTGATGGTACCAAAATTTATTTCTTATATAAAATGGTGTACATTTTTTTTGTCATCCCATTTCACGCGTGTGTGTGAGTCAGTACTAGTACCACCAAAAGCTTATAGAATGCATTGTCATCGTCAATAAGTCTATCTGCCTAGTTCCAACTCGATCAGAAGTCGAAAAGTGGGTTAATTTCCACTTACAATTTTCCATTTAATTAATTAATTCATTCAAGAAAATAAATAGGAAATTCACAAAATTATAGTTAAATGTGTCACCTACCGGGGAATCACCAATATTGTTGTGCTTTATTAAGCATTCTGTGGTAGACTAATCTATTTTGTCGTGTTTTTCTTTTGTATCTCTATAGCATGCATTCTCGATTCGAAGAGTAGAAGAGGTATGGTAAATAAAAAATTAAATCGTTTATTTTACGTCTATATTTGAAAGAGTAATTTATGTACGCTTTTTTATGTGAATATCGCAGTCCCAACTGCTCCCAACCGTCCGGAGCCAATGAGACTATGGCATCCCCAATTGGGGTATATTGTAAGACTGAAGATAGTGGGGAGGGGAAGGAGATGGGAAGAGAAAGGTGGGGCTGTATCTGCCTTTTCAGATCTGGTCATCAAACACGACTGAGTTCAGTGTAAATACGAGTAAGTACCACTCTGAAGGAATCTACCAGAAATACACGTATTACAGCGACCTTGAAGAGTTTAGTGTTTAAGGTCTTCGCTCGGAGGCTCGGTAATTCCTCGTTACGCCCTTGTCACCCGATCAATCGGGTCTCCTATAATAACTATAATCAATTATTCGTAGTGGGTCCTCCGCCGACTGTGGTAAGCCCCACTTAGGCCTCAATAGGCTTTGTACGAGCGCCTTTATGTTTGACAAATAGGCCTTCAAATATTAATCGTAATATCGACCAAATAATATGTACCATACGGTCGAATGCCATGCGGGAAAACCGACCTAACTCAATTAAAGTCCGTTTTCAAATAATGAAGTTTAAAAAATGCAGGACTCAATTTGGTATTTTTACACTGAACAGAGCATTCCCTAGAAATGAAATGCCTATTTATATAAGACCTTTCTACTTCTAAGCCCCACACATGTTGTGGAAATTGATAGGTAGTTTTAAAGAAAGATATTAATTTTTCAATTTGAGTACCTACGTAAATGAATAACTTATTTAGACTACTTGACACTTGACACTTGACACTTGACACTTGTACTTGACACTTTTACTAGAAACTTGATACTTAACACTTAACACATGACACCTGAAACGTGACACTTGACACTTGACACTTAACACTTGACGCTTGACACTTGACACTTGACACTTGAAATTTGACACTTGTCACTTGACACTTGACACTTGACACTTGACACTTGACCCATAAAATAAAAACATAGATCGTTCCTTAAGCTATATTACAAAAGTACAAGATTGATTAGCAAAAAAACTACCCAATTCAATATTATTACTACATGACACGGTGTTCACAAAATTTATTTTTTTATGAACATAGTTATGTCGTTTTTCCCATCAGTCTATGTAACGTTAACCTACTACGTTAACATGCGTTACCTTGTTCATATAAGTTGTTAATTTGAAAGTGTGAGGTCTTTCACCAATCTATCGTCTGGTACGAACCATCGCGGAACACAATAATAAAGGCTGTGATTCACATCGCTCCTGGGAATATAGCCTTTATGTGGCCGTGGAGAGCTCAGTATTAATGATGCACAATCAATTTGTTTAACAGGTTCATATTAATCTAATAAATGGCAATATATAAATCTCAGTGACAGCTCTGGTCGAAGATTTCAATCATTCGATAGCGCCCCAAGTCAGAAAGCAACTCCTTGTACATTGTATTCTTACTATTTATAAGTTCCAATCGATTAATACCATATTAGTTAATACCAACCTTGATGCGTGGCTGTGAGGCCTGTAACTCGTAGAGGATGGATGAAAGTATATTAAATGCTGAAGAAATGAGATCTTTGAGGTGTCTGCTTGTTAAAACCATGTTACAAATGAAGATATAAGCATAATGAATAAGAATGCGAAAGGTATGCTTAGATGGCTTTGAAATGTAGAGCTAATGTAAGTATGTGAATATGACAAGAAAGTTAATGGTACAAGAAGTCAGGCGCACCTTTCAAAGACACGGTGATAGCATGATTGACCAATTAAATCAAATATAATAATAGGATAACTGGAGGAGGTCTGCTCTGAGCACTCAAAAAGAGCGGTCCCTAAAAGGAGTACTTATGACAATCTGTAAATTCCGGTTTGATGTTCTATTATCAATAACTTAATAATCTACATCCTGATATCAACACTCAACCAGAGCTATAAGCCAACATATATGTATTCCCAGTTTTAAACATCATTCGTGTATACAAATCGTCGCTCTAGTTCGTTTTTAACCAACAGACCAAAACGTTAATCGGGAGAAATAGCGCTTCGAAGTTTTTTTTACGAAAAACGCATATGCAATGAAATTAGCTCAATTCAAAGCTTACTAAAATGATTTTAGGTGATATAAATTATTATTCTCATGTAAAATTTGTTCCAAATGTTTTAATTTTGATCTAGAACAAAGTGTTGGATAAACACGCTCGGAATGTTGTTTAATTTTAAATATTAAATTTCACAGTTCAAAACTCTATAATGCCCTACCAAATCAAACAAAAAATAATAAACCCAGTAATAATGAACCCAGACACCCCTGCTAAATCACCAAACGTAGCGAAAAACTTCAGGTGACCTATGGCAGAGGTGTTGGTTATCCAATAAATGGATCCCGGGGCAGCGGTACCCAAATCGGTCTCCCAAATTCAAAAAATAGTTTTAATTTTTAAAAAATAAATAAAAATTGTCAGTTCATGTCAAGAGTTAGAAATTAGAATAACAGTAAAGAATGTGTGAGACGATGCCTGAATGTGAATGAAGCAAGGAGTGTGTTCCAAAACAGAGTTAATTGGTGATCGATCCTTTCCTCCCACCCCTCCGGGGAAGCGGCAGAACCTTTTCACTGCTACCACTAATACCACCCAAATCAATCTCCTCCAACTGTGATCAATCTAACAGGTGAAGATTGAACGTAAATCAAATGAGACGTCTACTCAACTCTTACTTAACTAAGTTAGACTAAGTCCCGCAGCTGGACGTGTCGGTCTCTGTCACTTCCGCCAACTTAACTTCGGTTGACTTAGCCCAACTTGGCCAAGTAACAAGTTACACTCCATTTGAGTAACACTCAGCTCGTTAGTTAGCGAACATACTCGAACGCTTGGAAGCGCTTTGAGTTACGAAAATTGCGAGTTGTATCGAAAAGCTTAAAGCTGCCACATTAGTTAGCAGCTTGGATGTATTTGAAGGCGACGAAGTGCAACTATTAAGGATTACACCACACCTTGTAAAGTCTCACCGAGATCAAGAGTGAACTTGGATGATTGTTACATGTAGTGATTTGCATTGTACACGCACCTTTTGTAGTTGAATACTTGCAAAAATGTGTTATTTTACGAGAAAGTTTTCTATTTCCTTTTTCATTATGTGTTATAAAGCAACACACTATTTCGAGATTACTTTGCAAATTTTCCTTTGCCTCCCATCCACGAAAACCTTTTGAAGTGAAGGCGAACGTCAGCTTCAGTCAACAAACTCTCCCAAACCTTGAACCTTGTTGTGAACCCAACTGCTAATAAACTTAGGTTCGACTTTTGAACTGCAAGGATCCTCTCTACCTCGGAAGACGTGAACCTCACTAAACTGCATCTTGTGCAGTCACTCTCACTGTGTTTACGTGATGCAAAAATTCGGCCTAAAGGATTCTATACTAGGTGAATGCGGAAACAACAGAATACATCGTAGATGATTGCCCCTTTCATCAAATTCCCGGAGGCACATCTGTGATGAACTAAGTGACTCCCGATGCCGTCGACTGGCTGGATAACATCCTGATGCCCAACGTAGGGCTGGCGGATTAAGAGTGTCATGCTCCACCGACTGAGCTAGCCGTTATCAGTATAGAATTTTATCGAGCGATTAGACAATTACAAATATATATTTTTTATTGAAAAAAACCAGCTAAAATGTTTTCAAAAAGCAATGTGTACTCCATTAATATTAGCGTTTGATCTGTAAGAATTGGATATAGTAATCTGAATGAAAGATGTACTGTAATGTTTGTTGACTGTCTTTTATATATCTGGGTATCCATGTATGTCTTTATATTGTAGTCCCTTAAAATTTTATTCTTATGTATTTATCTGATTGAGGCTTCTCGTTATATAATTAATATTGTAAACATGAACTGCTGACAAACTACTTTGTCAATTTAGCAGGTATTTATATTGAAGGATAAAATATAAAAATGCTGTCAGGTAAAAATAGGGCTTCTTGTAGTTATAAAATGGTGTAATCCCGATTGTTTCTTGAAGCGAAGTTGATGAACAGCATGGCAGAAAGCAATAACATGGCTGGATTTTAAAAAATCATGATATTTTCAGAGCAAGGAGTGACCTTGCTAATCATGACTTCATGACAAAAAAAAACCGAGAGTATCCAGGATTGGAAGATGTTTCCAAATTATAAGATTCTTCGAGAATTCAGTCACCAAAATCAAGTAATGGTGGCGTTATTCACGAGTGTCGGACCTATCGTCTATCAGTCCAGATGTGGTCCAAAGCTCCGGGCTGTGGGTTAAGTCGTTACTTTGCAGGTTTGTCAAGTGTTACCAATATGGCCAATACTCAATGGTAAAATCTTCAATGGTGAAAGTGCCACTCACCGAAATCACAGATAAAATTCGTGTAAAATGATCCACACACCTTGTTACAAAATTCTTTACGTAACAACCGCAGCATCCCACTTTGACCTCCACCAAATCATCTCCACATTAATCATTGAAGTGCCCTTAAAAGTGTATTTATAAAAATACCCTAGCTGGAGGCAAAACTACTGTTTGGCTTGGGAAATCGTTGGAATCCATATCAGCACCTTCGAAACCGCAGTCAGCAAAGCTGAACCGTCACTCCAATTGGGCCAAGTCTCCATTTGTCGATAACAAACTAACAAAACTCACATTAGCGTTACGAATCCGCAATTTCGTGGAAAGTCTACTTCGTGCCCGGGAGATGGTTGTATAATGTATTACACATTGAGGCACTAATACAACTTTTATAATGGCACTAGTTCTTCGGGAAACTTTCCGCACATAATGTCGGGCGTCGTAAGAACGGCGTTACACAAAAACAATTTCCATGAGATCTAGCGTCGCTTTATGTTGTTTATTTAGTTTTTTATGATAAATTAGATAACATCACCATGAGATGGAGAAATAGTGACTTATTCTGAGGATGTGAAATATATTTATCTACAAGTCCCAGCTGCATCGTGAAATTACATGGAATCGAAGTTGTTGTAAAAATAAATACTATTACATGCATCTTTGATATATCTGCATCTCTAAATAGTAAACAATAGAGTTGCTAAATGCGTCTGTCTGTTTGTGCACTTAGTTCTTCTAAACTACGCACCGGATTTTGATACGTTTTTTCACTATCATTTAGAGTTTTTGTGTCCGAAAGGTTTACAAATATAATACGTGGATAGGTATTACATTTATAGAAAGTAGAAAAAAATCGATGTTTTTTAATAAAGTCGTAAAAATATATTTTTGTGCGCTACACCTTATGAAATACATCAAAATAATGTACTACGGAATTGTATATCTTAAAAAAATAAACGATTTTTTTTGTGACAAAATTTTCAATTCATATTCGCAAATTTTTGTTCTTCGGTAAATTGCTCATTTGTGAGTTAAAACCAGACTAATTGTTTGTTTTAATAATTTGGATTTTACATGTCACTATGTTTAAAAAGAAGGTCGGGTAAAATATATATTTTTTTAATTTTTTTTTAAAGCCTCGTACTAAGCGTTCAAAGATGGTCTGAAAGGGAGATATGTAAATACGAATGTTAGAGCTTATATAAAAAAACGACAATTCAGCGAAAATGGTGAAAATATTCAATAAAATAGCATTTACAGATAAACTGTGATTTTTTTCATGGCTACAACATATTATATAACAGAACAAAAAGTGTTTTTAATAATTTTCGGAGCTTTCTTTGCAATTTTTATATAATTAACGTTTTGACATTATCTTCAAAAATATATATTTATTTTAATAAACTTAAATACTTAAAGATTTAACGAGAAACTTTTTATAAATATTTAGAAAGTGTATACGACTTCTTAACTTACAATAATTGCCAATGAAGCGAATCATGACAAATCGACTTCTTCAATGGTTTATTTTATATAACTTAAAACACAAATAAATACTTTTTTATTATTTTTTTACTAGATATTTACTTCACATTTTAATTAAAAAAGAATGATTCTCTGTTTGGTTAAGTATTTACACTTTTAATTTTTTTATTTATTGTTCTTCAAAGTAGTATCCCGTTAAATCACAATTAAGCAGTTTGTCAACAAGATGTACAATGTACATGTTCAATTACAATGTAAATATGTTTACATAATATTATTACAAATTATAAACAAATATACAGATAACAATTATTAACACACTCTTAATAGTATAAAACAAAGTCGCTATCCGTGTCTCTGTTTGTGCGCTTAGTTCTTCTAAACGATGTAACGAATTTTTATAGAGTTTTCACTATCATTTAAAAAATTTCTTCCAGAAGGTTTATATATATGAAACATGTATATTATATTTATAGAAAACAAAGGAAAGTCGATGTTTTGTGATCAAGTGGTAAACGGCGATTACATTGCTAACGCTGTCTAAACCTTGTGAGATACATCAAAATCATGTACCTACTACAGAATTAAGGCCAACAGAAAAGTCCGGCATGGTATATCTCTATATTAAAAGATAATCCCTAGCAACACCGGGTACACGTCAGCTAGTCTAAAATAACAGTAAATCTTCATGCTAATAAATAAGAACTATTGATTGATAATGATGACAAGTATAAAGTATCTCTACTTAAGAATCATATTTAGAAATTCACTAATTTTGATATTAATTGGTAACAAGTTGAACATTTTGGGCACGTTGTACTCTAGTGTTCGCTGTTCGTATTTATTGTTCAATCCTTATGTTTTTTTTTATGAAATTCAATTTTAAGTTTTGTATGAAAAAGACCGCGCGTTTTTCATGTTCTGATTAAGAATTATTGTTATTATCTCTGTTGAAAATCGTGTAAATCTATACACGTATAAGACTATTTAATATGATGCGTGCGTTATCAAGATAGAATTGTGTGGCAGTTCTTTCTCTTTGCCTACCCCTGTGGAGAAATAGCACGATGGTTAGTTAGTTAGTTATTCATTGGAAGATAATGAAATGATGGCTTAATGTTCCTAAAAGGTGATTATTTTACCTCGAGATATGAGAATTTTAGCTTAAGTTTAACGACTTAACTTGGGAATTATTTTGTAGGAGCTTGTTTAATATATTATGTATGTTACTCACGTGATTTACTCACGTAACCTCTGTTAGTTACAACCTGACAACGCGAGACGTGCGACTATGACCTAGACGACAATTTGCGAGGTGCGTTTAGGTACCGCCGCCCAGGGAATCATTTATTGGATAACCAACACCTTTGCAATAGGTCACCTCAAGTGTTTCGCTGTGCTTGGTAATTTAGCAGGGGTGTCTGGGATAATTGGGAGGCATGCCAGATAAGGAGGGGCTGATTTGGGGAGACCCTTTCACCTCTCCAACTTGTCTCTCGACCCATCGCTTTCGCCGCAGTGGGAGGGATGTATTCATATGTCCATCACTCCTGGACACACTGATCCGTAGATTCATATCCAACCCTTATACTATTTACCTTCACAGAACATCCTCTCCTTCCTTTCCTTAAACAGACCCTCCACACTGCATCCCAAAAGAGTAGGGTTAGTGTAAAAAAAGCGTCTTAGCTAACGATCAAAGTCTCAAACCAATAGCAGTTTTACAAAAAATCAGATTTCTACTATAGGTGTTAATTAACTACATCCATAAATACATTTACATTTATAGATTTTCTCACGAAAACGGCGCTGTAGAATTGATCAAAACATTAATTATAAATACCAAACTCAATAAATAACAGCTAGCACTATTAGAAACATAAGTCAGAAGTTTATCCAACATTTTTAATCAATTTCTTTTTAAATATCATTTTATCAATTACTATAATCTTTATTTCAACATGTCATTTTCCCTTTTATTTTATTATTTATTCTACAGAATATTATTTTGTTATTCTTACATAAATCATGTACGACTACCATAATACGGGCATGAGCCTAGTATAGTAGTTGAGAAAATCAATTACACAAAAAAATCAATTACCAATACAAAAAAAGAGAAAAAAGCTTCCTGTCGTATGGTACTAAACTCCATAACAAAATCCCACTCTCATTCAAAAATCACAACAACATCATAACATTTAAATATCAAATAAAAAAGCTGGATACAAAACATATAAAGCGATATTAGAAGCATATAATTATACTAACGCAAAATACAAACCGAAACTTACTTATAAATACTGCACTAAAAATATACTACATTATACATTTATAATAATTACCACATGCTATTCATACTATGACATTTTAATAAATAAATGGAATCCTCAGCACGGGAGATTCCAGTAAGGATATCATTATCTCTATTTGTTACAAAAAAAGATGAAAAACATTTAATAATATTATAACTATCCTTTAACTAAAGCTGGGTCCAGACATGTTCTTTTCTCCGTACCGTACCTCCGTTTCGTATCAGCGTCGCTCACAAGAACGCTAGTTTGGACGCCCGTTCGGTACGGTACGGTGGTACGGCGTCTCGATACGGATAGAGGTACGCTCCGATCCATCGCGAGTCGGTTTTTCGACCCGTTCAAAGGCGATACGGTACGGGTCTGCGCCAGTCTGGACGTGTTCGCGGCGTGCGACATCTTTCTCTGTTTTTGAACAATTCTAACTCCCACCAATGTCGCCTTTTTTGTTTTTTTTTTCGTAATATTATTGTGAATAACAATGAAGGACGCGCAAGCAATCGTCAAATTCTCAAACACTTCCGCAGTCGACGACATGGTGGGAGGAAATGAACACGCGATGATCGCAGCGACGTTACGGAGATACGGGCTCTTGATCGCGACGCGGATACGAAACGGAGGTACGGTACGGACAAAAGATGATGCGTCCAGAGTTTTTGGATCGCGACGCTGGTACGAAACGGAGGTACGGTACGGACAAAAGAACATGTCTGGACCCAGCTTAAGGAGGTTTTCGTAAATTTGATGTACCAATTTGTATTTTACTTACTAGTTTTTTTTTGCTGTAAAACATCTGTTTTCAATTTTCGACCTAGTTGCACCATCTTTTGGGCTGACCAGTAGTCAATTTCAAAGATATTTTCTGAGGATTGAACCTTCCTCCCCAGGGACTGGAGTCGATAACGCTAACACCTAAGCCAAATCTTTATTGGATAGTACCGGCATTTATTTCATTTACCAAGATTATTAATCTAATATAACAAGATAATTATATAAAAACGGTTTTAAGGCTGTTTAAGAGGAATTAAATACATCCACTGTTTCAGAAATTTTATTATATAGCACCATTCATCGTGATACGCTATGTTGTGCTAGAGCATGTGTTCTGCCGTGTGGTATCTTGAATAAGTCGTGGAAATGACTACTACTGAAGTTCATAGCATTCCAAGAAGAATGGAATATCAATAGAGTTATGAATTTATTGCAATATTTGCATAAATTCTCTCTTCATACTCTAAATAATATTTGCCTTAACGCTAACATTGACATTTTTTCGGATTCACTGCCCAAATTCAAACGTGCCATCATTTCAATAATGTAAACTATTCAATGCGCATACATACAGACACAAACACACACACAAACACTCACCCTTACATTACACACGTCACACACACACCTTTAAACTATACACGTCACCTGGTAATTAAGGAATAAACATACCACTTAACAGACATTACAAGGAAACATATCATAGGTACCCAACATGAAATATCTTATTCCTGTATATTGTTTCATCTCTGCAAATCATGTACTGTTTGTTTCTATAATATAAAATAAAAATTAACGTCTGATTTCTAGGCTAAATCTATTTGTTGCCTCTAGTAAATCTATACCTCGTATTGGCACTGTTGGTGGACTCTCTTGCTGCAGCAGCTGGTCCAGTTTCTTCACCACCTAGGATTCTTGCTGCAGAGTCTCCATCTTCTATCTTCATGTCACATGTTCCTGTTCTTCATTTTACTTTACTTAACTTCACTTTATTTTGGTAATATTTATAATTTTTGTAATACCTGCATCAACTGTAAAGTGCCCCTGAGGTGATAACTCACAAAAGTGGCGCTATTAAAATTGTCCAATATTATTATTATTATGGTGCATCAGATAAGTTCCATGCGTCCTCATATAGACATACCTGAGGATTTTTTTCTGGATTTTTTTCAACATTTCCATTCATTTTATGAGATTGGCTAAATTTTACTTTGTAGCGCGCAGGGCCGTTAACAAAGCAAAGGGAAGGGTTGTGATTTCAAACACAACAAATTAAAGCATTTAACGCGTTATAATTTCATATAATAACACAATTTACCTTTAAAATTATACATAATATTACGTTTTTTCCACCCCTAGGACTGTATGTAATTGCCGTAAAGCCTACTATGGCCTGCGCGGCTGTATGTTCGCACCGACTTGCGACCTTATCGCCTCCAGCGATCTCGCTTTAAAGTGTGCCCGGGGCCTTCGCAAGCGCTAATGGTAGATTTTCTTTTCCCATTTCTAGCCGACATGCAATCGGATGTCGCCCCTTCCCCCGAACTTCGCCTTGCCACCCGAATAGCACCCTTAACACTGAGAATACCGGCGATTTCGTTTTGTAGTAATTTTAATGTAATAAAAATAATGTAGGTGACTCTTATTAAGTTGCACCAAACTTTATGATATAAACTAACGTAGACCCGCAAAAAATCACGGGATATTATAATAATTGTAGGATTTGTGTAGCTGAACGTTTATTTCAAGAAAAAAGTATTTTTGAAAATGTACTAATTTATAGGTTATATTAACTTTATCGTTTGTTTGAATTTTTTACACAATCCGATCCAATTTTTAAAATGACACTTAAATTCAAAGCAATTGATGAAATTTTGAACACTTGACCTTCGAAACCAAATAACGTCACTTTCTACATAAAATGTCTTCAAACCAACCTGATCCCCTTTTCCCAGCCCTCAAAACTGAATTTTGATAGTTCTTAATGAAATTTTGCACACTTTACGTTCAAAATAAGTGGAAAATTACTGTTTACCTATTCTGATTTCTAAAAACTCTGCGTTAAGTCCGGGAAACGCCGGGGTACTTCAGCTAATATTTTCATAAAACTAGCAGTTAAAAACCCGCTCCGCGGGTTTTTGCTGCTAGGCCCTGCGGGCGGCACTTCTTGCACGGCACTGATATTAACTGTTATGGTACCTAATATAATTTGCTCATAGGAGACTTGCAGTGCTTAAATATGTGTTACAACCGTCAATGTCTATAAGTTGAATCAATATCGTATAGTTTGTCACAACAATTAAAGGTATTTATAACAAAGTTGACTGAAATAATAGATTATTACATATTGATTAATTGTACCCGTGTTTATGGATAAAAGGAGGGTAACTGTGCGATGAGATTAAAAGTCGGTTTAATTAAAAGGTGTAAATTTTACTCCAACTGGTGGTAATTCTTTACCTAAAACTGTTACTGTATCTAATAAAGTTTAAAGTTAGAATATATATACACCTTCATCAGGAGAGTAAAAATCTATATATGAAGGTAGAATATTACAATATAGCGCCCCTGAGGTGATATCTCACAAAAGCGGTGCTATGCAAATTGTCCAATTAATAAATAAATATAATGTTTACATTTTATTATGTACGTACGGATTGATATACAATGGAAATAGCTAAAATAATGTTATCCTATTAAACTTTATTTTATTAAAAAACAAATAACTTTTTTAACATCACTTTATTATATACAACCAATACATGTTTCATGAACGAAGTATACATCGAAGTCAAAAATTAAATATAGATTACAATTGGAAAAAAGAAGTGGAAGGAGGGGGGAGGGGTAAGAGTAGGCTGGGTTTATAAGAATTTGGAATTACAATATGAAAGACCAGTTAAGTGGGAAAATATTTAAGGGAGAGTTTATAAAAAAAAATTCTTGTTAATTATATCTACTTTTATAAACATGTTCTCTTATTTCTAAAATTTCGAAATTATTTATTTGTGATGCTTTATATCCTGTGTGAAGTATTTTAAGACCTGAAAAAAAAATTGCATGAAACCATAAAACAATATATTCATAAGACAAATAACATTTAATAACGGTTATTCTAATAAATTGAAAGTTGAAATACTAAATAAAAAAATTAAACATATTCTCTTCAAACGGTATTTTTACCCTATTTCTTAAGATATAAATAAACAATCAGGATTAAAGCATCGCAAATAAATAATTTTTAAATTTTAGAAATTATAAAACATGTCAATATAAAATCAGATATAATTAATAAGCAAAAAAAATTATAAATAATAATGAAAAATGCCATTGCAAAGTTTAAATAAACTTCCAGAAGAAATCTTCTTATGAAACGCTTAATGGTCAAGTAATTTTGCATATTTAAATATTCGCGCCAGTTATTTGGTTAGTTTTTACACCGCCAGAGGTGCGCTCTGTGTCGGTCAGCTATTGCCGGCCATATTGAATGAACGCGTGCTTTTTTCGTCAAACGTCAAACGTAATCACGTAATTGTGGATAATTTTCACTGTAATTTAATTAATCCAATGGATTATAAACTTTCTAAAACATATTTTCTTCGATATTATCCAAAAATTATATGAGGAGAAACATTATTTTTGAAGAAATATCGTATTACATGTGGCGATTCTTTTTCAGTATGAAATCGTGTCTTAATTTTTAATGTCTTATTTTTTTTGTATCCAGTCGCCTGCAAACCGAAATGAACCTTACGGTTGCTTAAAATTGAGGGGCAGATTGGTATTTTTTGCCTGCAGACCCCCAATGCAGAATTTATCCGAATCACATAATATGAATTTGACCAATCAGAGGGTCTACATCGTCCAGACGCTGGGACAATAATACTATCAGATTACATGTTATAGTATTTAAGGGTTAAACCATTGAACGAAGTAGTAATACCACTTGACAAAAAATATCTTTCGGCACTGGTTCCCAAGAGTGGGTATTTAGGATTTCTTGGTGTGCGGATCATAGTACACCTTATTTTTACAACTACGATATTTGTCCTACTTTTAAAATCGTTTCACTTGTGTTTTTGTTGTGTTTAAATGTATGTAGAACAGAATTAAAACATACTAGAGTAGTATTATTAGAATCAAATTTATCGCGAAATAAGGAGTCAAAAGTTAAAGAGTTAAAAATATAATAAAAAAGATAATAGAAACGCAGGAGACAACGCATGATTGCGTCCGATTGTCGCCAAGCTACGAACAATTTTTTTTAAATGAATTACACACAAGAGTCCCAACTGCTCACGACTGTCCGGAGCAAGCGCGATTGTGACGTCCCCAATTGGGGTACGAGCGGAAACACTGGGCTATTCCGATCTAGTCACTAAACACGGCTTAATTCATTTCAAACTACGTTTCAACTGTGAATGGTGGTAATTCCAGGGCTATACTGAGAATTTTTAACATTCTGGGCTAGAACAGGAGAAGCAAACAGAAGTAAAAATATTAAAAAATCCTTTTTTGCAAAACTAATTAATGTTTTTTTATCTCCTTTTTTTAACAAATAGAGATAATGATAACCTCATTAGAATCTCCCGTGCTGAGGATTTCTGTCACATATTATTCAAATTTATTAGAATGGATGATATGAAGTAATTATAAATATACAGGGTGTATCGGCACGTACCCGACAAACTTTAACCAGCTATTCCTTAGCACATTTGGAGTAAAAAATGTTATGGGCACTTTGCTGTCCGGTAACATTTTTTTTTAATAAAAAATTTATGATTCATATTTTCACCACATGTCACCAATGTTTTATCCTTTGTCGAAGTTTGAAAACCCATTTTGCAATATTTTGTTCGAGTTTCGTTGAATAATGTACTACGAACCTACGTTGGCGCGCTTTTACAATCACAACGAAATGGCACGGCACCATTCGTCTCATTTTTAACTATTATTATTTAGTGTGTACGAAAGAGCGACGACACTTTTTGACACACTTGCTAATAACAGCTGTTGAACACGAGATTCAATGCAAATAACAGTGACGGAGTGTGGATTTTTTATTTATTTTTTGTTTTTAATGGAAAAAAATGTTACCGGACAGCAAAGCGCCCATAACATTTTTTACTCCAAATGTGCTGAGGAATAGCTGGTAAAAGTTTGTCGGGTACTTGCCGATACACCCTTTATTATGAAATGTCATAAATATACTACATGGTGTTTTTTAGTGCAGTTAGTGGTTTCGGTTTCAGTCTGTAATTTGTGTCAGTATATTTTCTATTTCTGATCTCCCTAGGTTTTGCATCCATTTTTTTTTAAATTTAAATGTTAGAATATTGTTGTGATTTTCAAATGAGAGTGGGATTTTTTTTGTAGAGTTTAGAATGTTGTATTTTGTTGTAGTTACTTGTTGCAAATGTTTTTGACCCTGAGATCTAGTGTTTCTAATATATGTGTTAGTTGTTATTTCTTGTCTAAGTATTCTGCAGTTCCTACAGCATTGTTTTAATTGTTTAATTGACATGATGTTAAGATTCTTACAGGGACTTTCAGAAATGAAACGGAACCAGAATATTTACTATGGCTTTTTGGGTTTTAGTTAGTGATTTTAGTATATTGTCATTTGCACTTCCCCATTCAATAAATTTATTTAAAAAACAAGTACTGCTGTATAATTGTTACTACGCGTGACATCTGTTTCGCCTTCCGAAGACACTATCAAATTGTGATAAAGCCATTTATCCAAAATTAATTTAAGAAATGAACCAATAATATAATTAATTCGCATTTTAAAAAAAGGAAAAAAAAAGTTAATAATTTTTAGAATTTTATCGTTTTTTGGAATAAGCGTGTTTTATTCCAAAGACTGTTTCATTGATTTTGAAAAGCGAGAATACATTTTTTGAAGTGTCCATAACTGTTTAAGGACGGGTTGTTTCGGAGTATTTGAACAATTCATCAAATTTCAACGTTCATTTCTGGGATCTGTGAAAGTCCAATTCAAGTTCTGTTATTATATCATTATAGGTTAGTTGCTTGACAAAACTGAAATAAAAACAGAACTTGAAAAAATCTTTCACAGAACTTGCAAATGAACGTTGAAATTTGATGAATTGTTCAAATACTCCGAAACAACCCGTCCTTATTAGTGTACTACTTTCCTAGTGGTTTACGCGCCTGTGGCGAAAGTGAATTTTTATTTTAGGGTAGATTTCCATCGAAATTCATTATAAATCATTAAATTGGTGTGTGGTTTTTATGATTTCGTATGAATAATACATTATTTCAGGTCATAAGGCTTTGGTATAGTTTTTTGCTTTTTTTTTTAAATTAGCGTAAAATATTTTTCTGAATTTTATGCTGGTGATTATTTAGTGGACCGTTTTCAAATCTTATTATTATAAATATGTATATAGAATAATAAATTTCTAAAATGAAATAGGTTTCTGATTTGTGGTATCTCAAATCTCATTTCAGATTAGGAGCAGAATCTTATTAATTATTGAAATTACTCTTATTAGGAACTTATCTACGAGATACATGACATGTATTATCCACTGGAGCGGTTTTTGGCATAATATCGCTTGCCATAATGATAAGAATCTATAATTTATAATTAACTTATAATTTATAGTTTTGTGTGTTTTCATAATAATATGTTTAAAAATGGTATTAATTAAATAATTTCATAATTTTATATATATATACTGATCACTCGAGTGGTTTTATAGACGACTTTCTTTCGACAAATGTTAGGTTGGATTAGGTTAGGTTAGCTTAGATTAGGTTTAGTTTCACAATCTTTGTGTCATAATCGTGAGTGTCTTAACGTTTTAAATATTCGAGTCATAATCTTCATGTTATAATCTTTTGTCTCAAATATTTAGTATCATAATCCTTAGTGTCATAATATTTGTGTGGTAGTCTTAGTATCATAATCTTTAGTGCTATAATATTTAGTCATAATCCTTAGTGTCATAATATCGGTGTTTTAGTCTTGGTATCATAATCTTTAGTGCTTTAATCTTTAGTGCTTTAATCTTTAGTATCTTTATCTTTAGTTATAATATTTAGTGTAATAACATGTTCTTGTCATAATTGTAGAGCAATAATCTTACATCATGATATTTAGTGTTATAATCTTCGTGTCGTAATCTTAAGTGATTTAATCTTCAACAGAACTAAATAACTTACATACTTTCTTGGTTTTAATTTGTCCTATTTACCACTTTCATTAAATCAACGCGCAATGAATATTGATGATCGGGGTCGATAGCTTTCTGAACTGAACCAACACAAAAAGGGGTACATATTAATACATTATGACGATCTTATCTAGGATTTAGAATGAGGTTAGGTTAAGTTAGGATAGGTTACGTTAGGATAGGTTACGTTAGGCTAGGTTAGGTAAGGTTAGGTTGTGTGAGGTTAGGTAAGCTCAAGATAACTGTTTTATTCTTACTAGGTAAATAAGTACCAGAAATCTCCACCTAATTAGCTGAAATGGACACTCTAAGATACTTATTTTTTCCATTATTTTGTGAAGAAACGGGACCGCCTTATGCAAGCGTAGGGTGTTGGGGAGGGAGCGACATACAAAGCGCGCAATTACCGCCCCTAATTGATGGTCTCCTGGTACTTGCAATACGTGACCGGGTAATGAGGTCACAGATTGTAGGCCTCCTTTCCTTCGACCCACTTCCCACTTCAAAACTGGCCATTGTTAAAGTCGGATTATTGATCTTTACTTATTTAATATGCACACGTTGGATCACGCCACAAAAATAATGTTGCCATGTGTGGTTCGACACAATTGCGGTGTGGACAAATAATAAATACGAAACTTTACCGGTTATACAACTTCAATAGTTCTATTTGAATAATACAGATGGCAGCACATCTGTTTGTGAAGCGAATACGTACGACGGACGTTAATGTATTAAGCCGATGCCATACGTAGTAATGCAAAATCATGTGTTTTTGGTTTGAAAATTTGGTCGCCTAGAAATGTTTCAGATACTTTAATTAAATACTGCGAGTAGAATACATCTTGACCTTTGAAATAATTGATTATTTTTTATACAAGTCTTTTTGTAAGCCCAGAAAAAATAATGTATAAGGCCTATGAAAACTGCTTTAATGTTCAAAATCTCCTACTTACGAACCCATTTTCCGTTATGACTTTATTGTATAGTGTGGAAAATTAAGTCCTTTAGAAAATGATCGAAAAAAAATTAAATTTTTATGCCTGAACATCCACAAAATAAAATAAAAGGCACTTTTTGGCCATGTTTTTGTTCATCCATAAATCAAAACAGGCGGATGGTGTTAAGTGGGAATTTAAACCTTATCGCCATCTACGTAAGGGTTGTTATTGATAGCGGCTCAATTTAAAATATAACACGACGTAGTGCATCGCCTTAATAACATAGCTACTTTAATACCCTATATTCTGAATTTCTGCAAATTTATAACATACTTACAAAGCTGATTTAATAAAATATACGTTATTTGAAAATACTCGCTATATATTTTCCGAGTTGAAAAACTAATTACATAACATTTCCTCGAGTTATTTAACATGTTATAAGTATGAAAAAATTCAAAGTGTTTCTTTAAATGCTACTTAAGAAGGTTTTTAGAGATTTTTGCTCTATTTTAAATAAGTCATACTTCATGGAATATTTTCGCGTACGCCTATTTTTTTTTTTTTTTTTTTTTTTAACTTTATTTATTTTCATTTCTTTACACATATTATACATATTAATAGATAATATAAAATAACATAATATATAATACCAAATAGTTTACAAAAGAAATGAAAACCCACTAAGGCACTGACTGCCTGAGTGTGGGTAATATAAAACGATTACTATATTTCAAGTACCTAAAGTATAATATACATTAGTAGAAAAAGTTTTTTTTTTTGTTTATAGTTATTATAAAAAGTAAAGAGAAAAACATTATGTACAATAATTTATAAAATTTCAGCAAGTGAGTTGTAGAAAGGATAAATAAATTTATAGTAAAAGCGTTTCAATATCTTCGTCAATCAGCAATAATTTTACCTCTTTAATATATTCTATCTTTTTGTTTATCATTTGAGTTTGTAGTGGTAGAAGGTTAAATGTACGAGGACCAATGAAACTGCTATGCGTCTGCATTAATTTAGTATTGGTTTGGGGGGTGTAAAATATATTATTTGTTCTTTTGCTCATTCTGTTTTCATTTATTTTGAAATTGTTTTTGTTTTTAAATAGATATTTCATAGTTTGTAATATAAATAATTTACGAATGTTAAATAATTTAGATTCCTTGTATAATAGGTCGGTCGAAAATGTTTTATTTTTGTTATATATGACTTTAATTATGTGCTTTTGAATTATTTGTAGAGGCTTAATAAAAGTATCAGGTGCACCACCCCATCCTATTATGCCATAAGTGATTGCAGATTGCACCAGAGAGAAGTAGATCATTTTCAATTTTTCAGCGTTTAAAATTTCCTTCAGTCTATAAAATATGCAGGTTAGATATCTTAGTTTAGAAGTGGTTTGATTAATATGAGATTTCCAATTAAGATTAATATCTATTGATACTCCTAAATATTTTATATTTTTGACATTAGCGAGTTCGTTGCACAGGAAGCACATTTCTTGATTGCAAGTTGTATTATGGATTCTAATTTTAAGGTTGTCTTTTGGTTTGTTTTTGATGTTTTTATAAAAAGGTAAGTAAAATGTTTTGCTGTAGTTTAAGACAAGTTTGTTGTATAACCATTTTGAAACAAGTGAAATACATACAGTTGCATTCGAAAAAGTTTCTGTCCAATTATTACCATCCACTATTATTGCCGTGTCATCGGCGTAAGAAACAATTTTACCAGGGATTACAAAATTACATAAATCATTAATATAAATTAAGAATAAAATCGGGCCAAGAACAGTTCCCTGCGGAACTCCGTTTTTTATCTGTGTTTCTGAACCATAATTATTCCCAATTTTTGTTTTTTGTGTTCTGTCTTTAAGATAGTTTGATAGTAATTTTAGTGTGTGTTTTTTGAAGCCCAGTTGAGTTATTTTTTTAATGAGTAAATTATGATTAACGGTGTCGAAAGCTTTTCTTAAATCTAGAAATATGGCAAGACATTTCTTTTTTTTATCGATAGATGTATAAATATTTTTTGTCAATTCATATATGGCATCCTCAGTGCTTAGATCTTTACGAAAGCCGTATTGGTTTTTCGATAGAATTTTATATTTTTCTAAGTGTTCAATGACTCTAAATTTGATGCATTTTTCGAATATTTTTGATAGGTTTGAAACAAGGGATATTGGTCTGTAATTGTCTAATTTATGCGTATCCCCAGATTTATGAATAGGTATTATAGTGGAGATTTTAAACTGTTCTGGAAAACGACCATCTTTGAGGCATATATTAAAGATATGTTGTAATGGCGTTAATACATGTTGTTTTATTTTTTTTAATGTATCATATGATAGGCCATCATTTCCCTTAGAGTTGGATGGTTTTAGGTTATCAATATATTTTTCAATTTCATTAAATGTAATAGGAGAAAAATATTCTATTGAGTTAATTGAATCGTTATTAGAGTCTAATTTTTTTTTTTTTTTTATTGTTGATACATTTTTTTTTACAATATTTCATATTTCAATTTAGTAATGTTGGCCTCACTGGGTTGTTTACCCGTGCTGAGGCCCCCATTGATTAATTGAGGAGATGTCTCCATATAATCATGATTAACATTAATGCCGGAAGATTGAAGTACCTCGTCTACTATATTTGTAAAGAAGTTATTAAAACATTCTGCAATGGTCGATTTGTTAGTTATTATTTCATTATTTATTTTAACCTCATTTACAATATTTGAAGACATAATTTTTTTGTTGGCAATTTCATTTATAATATTCCAAGTTTTTTTAGTATTATTTTTAGCATTTTCAATTTGTTCACAATAGTATTTCTTTTTGCAGTTTCGTATCAGTCTATTTAGTAAGTTTCGGTACATTAGATATTTTGTTTTCAGATAAGGCATTGTTCTGAGATTATTATTTTGGCAATCCGTTTGATATTTTATCATTTCTCTATATAATTTATCCCTTTGTTTAATTGATATAATTAATCCAACTGTAATCCAAGGTTTAATTTTTTTATATTTTCTGTTAGTGACAACTATTTTACTTTCACTTTTTAGAATATACTCTCTAAGAGTATTATAGAAATTTTCTAATGCTAAATGTGGATTTTCTATTGATATTACATTTTCCCAGTTTTCTGACTGAAGTAAAGAGTTTAGAGTTTTATAATCAATGTCTACTTTTTCTAGAGATACAGAATTTTGGTTTAGAGGTGTATTTTTGAAATGGTGTCCATAAAAGGTCGGGTAATGATCTGTGATATTAGTTTCAAGAATTGAAGAGATAATATTGGTCGCCTTGTGCGACTTGACAAATATGTGGTCTAAACATGCAGAGTTACTTAAGGTTACTCTAGTTGGTGAGCTAATATATGACGCATATCCAGAGCTTGATAAAAAATCTAGATACTCATTTTGACAATTTACATTTATATTGTTATCATTAATATTTATATTAATGTCACCTGTCAAAATGGAAAAAGTAAAATTGTTTCTGTCAAGATTTCTAACAAAAGATTTTAGTTCTTTTACAAATAAAAAATCATTTAATGATGGGGATCTGTATATGGCTAGTACGTGATATTTATAGTTGTTTTGAAAAAAGGTTAATTTTATTGCATTGGCTGACTTAAATTCAATAAATTCAGTGGCAACATTTTTCAGAGTATTATGAAAGAAGACAGTGACTCCATCATGACCAGTATGCTTACAGGCAGAGGAAATTGTGGTATATTCTGATAAGTTATATGGAATAACATCTTTCATTTGTGTTTCAGTCAAAACAATTACGCTTGGCGAAAAATCTAGGTTATTAATAAGGATACAGAGCTCATCGAAGTGTTTCCTTAAACTTCTAATATTCATATTTAAAATAGAGAAATTAACATTTTTTTAAAGTAGATTTAGTTCATTTGGGTTTGTACATTTATAATTTTCATGTATATGGTTTTCTTCAGCCATGTTAAAGGTTGATTGGTGTTTGCTATGTGGTGTTATTATTATTTATTCGGAGGGGATGTCTTCTGAGCTGTTAATTTGTATGATGGGAGATTTTTCATTTTTTCTCATCCAAATTTTTCCGTTCTTTGCCCAAATAAATTTGTACCCAAGCCTTGAAGATTTAGCAAGGTAAAGTAGATGTTTATTGTATTGGGTCAGTTGTTCGTTAATATATATTGTGTTGTTTTCTTCAAAATTTATGTTTTTTGCACATAAAATACCATATTTCTTTTTATGTGTTATGATTACGTCTTTACTATCTTTGTTTTGTAGACAAACTACTATGGGAGGATTTTTGTTCGGGTTTTTATTTTTGCTTCTGAAAATATTTGCCACTTTAATAGTTTCTTTATCACATTTGAGTGTATCCAATATATTATTAAATACTTTTGTGATATTTTCATTTTCCTTCAAAGGAACACCCTGTATTTCGACGTTATTTTGTTTTTCATTTTGCTCCATTTTATTAATATGTAGTTTTATTTCTTTATTTTCTGCTTGAAGTTGTTTAATCAATAATTCTTTGCTTTTGTTTTTTTCTTCATATTCGTCTAGTTTCTCACAACAAAATTCGACGGACTTCTTAAGTTCTTTTATTTGTTCATTAAAAGATTTCATAAGTTGACTGGTTAATTCATTAAATTTTTTTTCAATGCATTTGATCATTTTATTAGTCATTGTGTCTTCTTCTTCTGAGTCGCTAGATGGCGCCTTTTTTTGAGGTTTCTTTTGCTTATTCATTTTGAAGAAAGGTTCGATGATCGGATATTTTAAATTTAAAAATAAAAATGTACGAATTTATTTATAAAATAACTTTTTCTTTGGGCTTCAGTAGGATTCGATCCGACTTCACCGGAATGTCTGCATAAACTCGTCCGGCTGTTTATACCACTGACCCACGAACGGCGCAAGGCGATGCGTGGATTTATCAGATTATAATAGGAACCGAGCAGCAAAGAAAATAAAAATAGTTGTTTATTGTTGTGTTCATTGATTGCTGTTAATTTTTTAATTTTTTTTAGAGAGATGAGTCCTATTTCACTGATTCAAAAACACTTCGTATGATAATTTAATTATTGTTAGCTAATTTTATATCAATAGAATTTGATGTATTTCGCTAGACAAATTTTAATCGTAGCTGTTAAAATACATTGAGCTGTCACTTTTTGATTGTTACTTCACTTTATCATTGGATCACAAATGTTTTTTAATGTTTCTCAGTACACAAGTCACTTTTGAGTTAAATTGAATTGAAATCCTTCACTGTAAACACTTCAAACACCGCAAAAACTTTTTACTTTCTATTTCATGGGTTAAAAATCATATATTTTTAATGTTAGTTCGGAGCGATTAAGATGCGTATATACTGTGTAAGGTACTTTTGTAATTGTAATCTTATCTATTAATTATAATCTTTTCTTTTAATATTAGCCCGCCCCCTCTAATATTCGTATTTATAATATTCACGTATATCGCTACCTGAAAGCAACAGTGGGATATCTTAAAAAATACTTTTCTTAGATACTATTTGATCAACAGCAGAATCTCAGTGTTGCTCTGAGTAACCATAAACTTTAACACTGAGATTTCAATTGTAATACAGGCATATTTTTTTAAAGCAATAATACTGTGATGCACCATGTAGAAAATCATGATTTTAGATGGAACAAAGCGTACTCATAAGATATATTTTTGCAGAGATATCTCACTGTTGCTCTGAGGTAGCGATATCTTCAAAACCATCTTCTTCTTTTTTTTGGATGCTTACTATGGAGCTTTAATAATATTCCTGGGTTACGAATAACCTGACAACATTTGAAATCCTCCTACTATAGTCATTATAGTGGTAACATTTTGGTTGTACAGTGAGAAATTGAACCAAAGACATCTTGATGGGAATCCGACGCATTTGTACACTCAGCTACGAACCGATTATGTCTGAATTTGGCTGGATAACTGAGTAATCCGAAGAAGTGTTGCATAGGGCAAAATTTTCAAAAATTACTTAGGATTAGTATATTTAAATGGGTTTTTCATACAAGAGTCAGTGTTTGTGAGACTAAGACATCCTAATTCGGAGAATATTGTGACGCTGCAGAAAGTGAGATAGAAATGGAGATGGGATAATGAAAGTACCTGACTATTCAGACCTTTTCAACAAAACGAAAAATTTAAAGAAATCTGTCAATTTCTAATTTTCGTTTTTCCTAGGGTGATACTGAGAGTATTTACCATACTTACATACATAAAATATACATTTTATTATTTTACATAAAGTATACGTGGAAAAACGTAATAAATTATTTAAATCATCAGTCTAATTTGTGATGTTTTGGGAACAACTCGTATGGTACCATATAAATCGTCAATCCCTTACTGTCATGGTTAGAAACATGATCTAAACGGTGTTAGAATGAAAAAATACCACGCTTTATATTCAAATCTAGAAGTGAACCACATTTAAGATTGACACCTCTATGAAACCAAAGATTCCAATCGCAATTTCATGAAAAAAAATATGAACCTAAATTAATTATTAATTATTTTTATAAGAAAAAGTTATGTGACTGTAATGTAAATAATATATGTATGTAATAAAAAGTTGGGAAACTGTAATGTAAATAATACATGTATCTTATAAAAAGTTGGGTGACTGCAATGTAAATAATGCATGTATGTAATAAAAAGTTAGGTGACTGTAATGTAAATAATACATGTATCTAATAAAAAGTTAGGTTACTGCAATGTAAATAATACATTTATCTAATAAAAAATTAGGTGACTGTAATGTAAATAATACATGTTTGTAAAAAAAAGTTAGGTGACTGTAATGTAAATAATACATGTATCTATTAAAATGTATTTTCTTTCGATATCAGTAATTTTAGTTCTGTGTTTGGACGAGAAAACTTAAGGTGAGCTTTTTTTAAAACGTTTGCATTAAAAAATTAAGATTTCAAATATTATATCTTTATTTTTAAAATTTGAAAGCCTATTTCATCACATTTAAAAAAGGGTTTTAGTTTTTGTTCATAATTATTCCAGTTATTTGGATTTTATTGCAAAGCGGAAATACTCCGACCTTCTGACAGAATATTCCAGAGGCCTGAGGGATTATGCACGTTAGGAGTCACTATTTAGAAAACAATATTTAATGCGTTTTAATCTTACTTATTGCATAATAGCAGCTAGAAACACAAGAACCGGTTCGGTGGCTGAGTAAACATCGCGTTTGGGTCCCACCCATGCAACAACAAGCAACATTTTCCGCTTGGTGATAGAAGGAGATTTTCAAATATTGTCAGATTATTCGTAACCCAGGAATGATTGTCTTTCTTAAAAAAAAACTTTCCTCTCCAATACATACACAACCAACTCCCAGACACACCCACTACTTGATGTATTTAGTGACTACACTTATAATGTGTAATCTATACCAGCACTTTGTTGAATCCTGCAAATTAGAGTAGCGTAGTTTTAGTGTTATGTCTTATGTGTAGTATTGTTCTAGTTTCTATATTATTTTATGTTACTGTTACATGTTTTATTTATATTTAGTTAATCAGTTTAACTTTATTTAATGCTTTAAAAACTTTGTGTATAATTTTTGATAGCTCAGTGGGTGTATTCTGTTCTTATAATCCATGTAAAAGTCGTAAAACCAAATAAAAAATAAAATAAGTATTTATCACTAGAATATAGTACTGAAGGAGATTGCTTCTTCTTGTAAGAATTTACGCCCTTTAGTAAGAAATTCATAATTTACCTCTTGCTTTCTTGTTAAAATGTATCCGGAGTTCAGCAATTAAAAGGGGTAATGAGCCCTGTGTTTGATATAATAGTAATTTCCTCTCGCTTTTGCTTATAATACCTTGCATAACGTTATCACGCTCTATCTCACGAATTTTGCCGTTTACCGTATCATGCAAGAGATGAAATCAAATAAGTGAGATATTTAATTTACAACCTACTTCGCGAGATTTTCCACAGGGGTTGAAAGATATTAAAAATGCAAAATATCTCTAATAGTTACATAAAACAGAACAAGACACAGAAAATACAAAAGGTAACGGTCGAAACTGTTATCCAACCCAGGACCTTTGTCTTAGCGGTGCAAATCTTTAAATCAATAAGCTATTGAGACCTGATTATTATTTCAGAGAAAACATCATAACGAACCATTCTTATTACTAAAACTTAATTAACTATCATATTACTTATAGAATTTTCCGAGGAAGGTTTATATATATATATATATATAATACATGCGCATAATATTTACAGAAAGTAGAGAAAAGTCGTAAAAATATATTTTCCGGCGCTTACATTGCTAACACTGTGAAAGTTAAAACTCTGTTCTTCCTTAAAACTCTCAAGTAAGACACTGTGTTTAGTATAAAACAAACATATCGTATTGATCATCCCTGTAGTATAAAACAAACATATCGTATTGATCATCCCTGCTATACTAATACCTGTAATACAGATAATGAATTGAGCATCCCTGCTATACTAATACTTATTCTGTCTCGGTAACTAAAAACGAAGTGTCTTCCTTAAAACTCTCACTGTGTTTTTATTTACCATAGCAGTATAGAACAAACACATCGTTTGAGCATCCCTGCTATACTAATAGCACTCATCCTTCTTCTTCTCTGTCTAAAAAAACTTCTTCCAGAAAGTATCCCTTTGAAAATAAGTTTTAAATCAGTGTTTTGATCTTTGCCTCGTAATTTTCCCCATACATTCTGATAAGGTAACACCTTCACGAGTGTACTCCATCAATTTCCAGTAAGTAGCTACCGCCATTTCCTAAAAAGAGCCATACATCAAAGTCTCCGGCTTTCTTTCAAAACTTTTGTCAGGTCTGAATCGTATGCGGCCACTTAGCGCGAATAATTTGCAAAATTTCAGACGTAAATCATATCTTACGCAAAAATCTAATTTTTGTAAAATTCTTCCGTCTAATAAGAACTAATGTTACAAGGAAAAGTGCTTTAAAATAGTGAAAAACAGCCTTTATTCAGTTACACGTACTTCATCTATATATATACATATATTTACAAAAAGGGTGTTTGTGGCGGGTGGGTGGGTGGGCGGTCAGCCTCGCTTTTTATTTTATAAAAATATTCAGTTTTTTTTCGAGATTCGTGAAACTAAGCATGCTTGACTTTTTTTATAAGGTAAGTATCTTTGTGAGATTAGAAACCAATAAAAAAATAGAAAAGTTTTTATTGTGTTTCGTCACACGCCATTAATCATCGCTAGCCTCGTTCTGTTCCCCGCCAACTACAGATCCAGGACTCAAACCTTTAACTTGAGTTTGCGAATTATTGTACGAATACCTGAGGCAATATTTTTGCAAATTGCTTGAACCTTCTCACGACGTGAGAATTCGACGAATGTATCGCTGGTAAAATTGCTAGTAAGTGCCGTGGAAAACACAACCATTGCATGTGTTAATCGAATGTTCTTGTGCAGTGATTAATACAGCCCCTTTTTTAATCCTTTTCAAAACGTCGCCCAACCGAGTGGTGATTCAGTTCCACCAATGTTACGACATTTGGATCAAAGTGTTGATATAACCTGTCGTTAACTAAATCGTTTATTGGTTATTTTCGTAAAATCAATACTTAACCAAACAATGCTACTATATTTTCTATTCTGCTTGGTGCTTTATTGAAGGTAACCGCTGAACTACTGACAAACGTAGTATGTAAATGTCATTAGGATTTACGTAAATCACTCAACGTCGGAAATGCCAAGAGGAATAAAACATATTTGAACACAATTGAAGATTATCTATAGAAAAAATGGACACTAAACCAAGCCGTGACACGAAAGAGGGGAAGCTTTTGAAATGTGGATTATACTGATGTAGACGAATCTTCAAAATACACTGACCGCTAAATATATAATAATCGCACACTTTAGTAAAAATTATGCAGATTTGAAAGGAAATGTCGCTCCTGTCATAGTGCCTTTAGACTTATTTCGAGACAGCCAATTTCAATCGAAAGATTCAATTCGGGAGGCGGGTGTGGGTACCGCCGCTCCGGGAACCATTTGTTGAATAACCAACACCTCTGTAATGAGTTGTAACATTTTTTAGTTTTTATCCCGAATTTTTTTTACAATTTAAAAAAAATAATATATTACCTTAATTAATATGTGTGTATAATATAAAAAAAAATAATAAGATAAGATTAAAAATAAACTTTTTATACAAAATAAAATACTACTCGTAATTACAATATCAAGAAAATTGTAATGTTACGGTGAAGAAATGTAATAACGTTGTTACAAAGTGAAAGTTTCATAATTTTTTTTTTTTTTATATATATATTTTTTTTTTAATAAAATAATATAGATACACTCCTCTTAAAGCAACAATTGTTTGGTTCATAAGGATTGGATATTTATAAGTCTATGGACACGTGTCGAATCCGGTAAATCGAAAATCATGGGTTCACTTTGCTCATAGGCAGGCTGTTTTTTTTTCAACAGGACAAAATTTGTCCATTTTACAAAGCGCTGTCCTAAGTAAATGAGTTGTAAATAAATGATCGTTTTCTCAGGACCATAGACATATGAATATTAGTAGACCTGCCCTAAGTGATTAAAAGCGTATTATTCCCCACTCCCCATACCAATTCCATTGGAGCCGGCTGGGCTCGCGTATGGCTTCCCGTGAATCTCGAGAATGTGACGTCATCATTCTTGTTCGAACTAGCGTCGAGCTATGGTCGAGGCATTTTACGAAATAGCACGGAAAAATGGTGGCTTAGCTATGAAAACTTGTAAAAATAGATGGTAAAAAAGAGAATAAACCCAATTGTCGTATTACATTCCATATGTAAGCATTATTTTAAGCGTAATTACATCGTATAATATGGATCAGTTTGTAGAAACATATACTATCACATCGAGATATATCTGTACGCATCGTTGGTTACTGGGAACTAAATTATGAACACTTATAAAAGTGTCTTAACTAAATACGTAAACAAAATATTCGACTCTGAAAATAGAAGAAATTTTTTTTTGCCGAATTTGGACTTCGCAAATTTGTTCATAACGTGGCGAGTAGTTTGCGCTCCCATGTAAAAATGTCTATTCATTCAAAAGCAGATTTTACTTTTAGGAACTAAATGGTGATATTATAATGCGAGATGCCTATATACTGTCAGATTGATTTATTGACGAATCACAGTCAGCTTTACCCCCTTCGTTCTTCAACAGTTGATTTTACCCCTCACCTTTAATTTCTAGTCTATATATTCATATGTCTGTGCTCAGGACAGTACATTGTCAGATAGAACTTTATTGCGAGGGAACATTTTTATTTTTAAAATCATATTTTAGGCTGATGAATGGGGTAGGCTCCGAATGAGAATTATATTGTTTATGGTCGCGCATTTTTAAAAAATTTCTCTATACTCGTCGTGAGTGACCTAAACGTTTCACACGATTACTAAAATTGGTTAAGTAGTGGACCAACTTGTTTCTTACAAAAAGCACGAGTTATAAATCTAGTAAATGGTTTATTTATTATGGGCACAAACTGTCATCTTTTCTCTTTAAAACGAGACTAAGATGGTATCGTTACGTCTATTTTTAGTAAAGACATCGAAGTTTGCAATTATATTTGAAAGACATTCTCACGTCAAGACTTTAAAAATAATTTGGTCGCTAGTACGTAGGTTCGTCTTACAGAACCAATCCTGAAAATATCACCCTTAGATGATAAGCATAAATAAATATTTACACAAACATTCAAACCCCTTAGTGTTTATTTATCACTACCCATATTACTCATCAGTCGAAAAACAGATTTGTGGAATCTGAAATTCGTATAGAAATTCCAAAGGATGACATATTGACTTTGCGGCGATGTGTTTTCCCCCGGATGGTGGACATGGAAACGATAAGTGCCCGGGAATGTTGATGTACTCACATTATTCAAACAAGAAGTATAAGGGATGATATCTATCAAAGTAAATACGGTATTTCCAGGGGCGCTATTTGCAATTCAAATATTATTAACTTGGAAATTTATGTTTGCTGCTACAGAATTTTTTAAATATTTATTTTTTGCAGTGGTGCAGTGAAGAAGATGAGGAACGCAAGGTTGAAAACACACGGCTATTCAATCTAGTAACTAAACCTGGATTAAACAATTTGACTGAATGGTGATCCTTTCATCAGAGCGATGCTGAGAGTATCTACCAAAGAATTTGCTGTAAAGATGCAAGGAGAAATAATAATCCTGTTAAAAACGTGATTGCAATCCATTTCATAATAAAATATTAGCACATTCATAATATATCGGAAAAATATTAGAATTTTTATGAACCCGTGTTCCGATATCCTAATAATATATTCGCGTTTTAGCGACAGGAAACTTTTCAATTCATTCGTTAAAGGGCTGCAGTCCCGTTTTTAAAAGGGATCCGAATAATTTGACCAGATTTTTATCAAATTATTTTTCTCCGTGTGTTACGTAATATTATTTTATTTTCAATATTTGTGAAAACAATATCTATCTATTTATATAAAGGAAAATGTACGTGCCCTTTCAGCCGCGTGTCTGATTTCGAAGAACTTTGTGTAAAGCCCGGGCTACGTCGGGGATTTCAGCTAAAGAAGGGTCTGTTAAATGTTTTATATTTAAAAAATTATGATTAATATCTACATGAAATTTGGAAAAAAACTCTAATTACTACTCTTTTCCCACCAACCTATCTATCACTAGTCTTTTCCCACCTATCTATCTATCATTAGCCTTTTCCGACCTACATATCTATCACTAGCCTTTTCCCACCTATCTATCTATCACTAGCCTTTTCCGACCTACATATCTATCACTAGCCTTTTCCCACCTACCTATCTATCACTATCCTTTTCCCATCTACCTATCTATCACTAGCTTTTTCCCACCTATCTATCTATCACTAGCCTTTTCCGACCTACATATCTATCACTAGCCTTTTCCCACCTATCTATCTATCATTAGCCTTTTCCGACCTACATATCTATCACTAGCCTTTTCCCACCTATCTATCTATCATTAGCCTTTTCCGACCTACATATCTATCACTAGCCTTTTCCCACCTATCTATCTATCACTAGCCTTTTCCGACTTACATATCTATCACTAGCCTTTTCCCACCTACCTATCTATCACTATCCTTTTCCCATCTACCTATCTATCACTAGCTTTTTCCCACCTATCTATCTATCACTAGCCTTTTCCGACCTACATATCTATCACTAGCCTTTTCCCACCTATCTATCTATCATTAGCCTTTTCCGACCTACATATCTATCACTAGCCTTTTCCCACCTATCTATCTATCACTAGCCTTTTCCGACTTACATATCTATCACTAGCCTTTTCCCACCTACCTATCTATCACTATCCTTTTCCCATCTACCTATCTATCACTAGCTTTTTCCCACCTACCTATCTACCACAAGTCTTTTCCCACCAACCTATCTATCACTAGTCTTTTCCCACCTATCTATCTATCACTAACCTTTTCCGACCTACATATCTATCACTAGCCTTTTCAGTTAAAGAAGAGTATGTGGAATTGTTTTATATAAAAAAATTAGAGGAATGTCACCATGCAATTTGTAAAAACCACTCTCATCCTCTTTTCTCACATCTTAACGCAAAATAAAGCCCGGGCAACGCTGGATGCTTCAGCTAGTAAAGCATAAAACTTAGGCTGAGTTTTTTGTACATATGCAACTGTAAATATAAAAATTTTTAATTCATTAATAATGCTATGGACATCCCTGTTCATGTCTTAGAATTCAACTCGAGTCACTTTCCATTAGCGAAGTGAGTATGGAATTTAAACCTCGAGTCCCACACGATTCGATGTTAGTACTGTGGTACTTGAATAAGAGGAAAGATTTATCGTCCACATTAATAAAATATCTTACGTTCGTAATTCGTGTAATTCTTGTCTGTTAGTTTACTTAATTCGTTTTATTTCGTTTTTCACTATTTTTATATTACTTTTTTTAATTACCTAGTATCTACATGGCAACTGCATAGCTTCTACATTAGACTGGTCAGAGGTTGAGTTGGCATTGCGTCTGATTACCACCCAGGCGTCGTGAATTCAATTCCTTGACTAGCTAAGATCTCTATCACAACAGGAGCAACATCTTTTCTGCGATGGTAGAAGATTTTCAAATAATTTCACGTTATGGTTAAGTTGGTTTTGTTAGCGAAATACCATTTAATGAAAGTAGTATTTTTTATTTAATCCTCACAGGAGGTACACAGGTTTGGGGATGCTATGTGGAGGGTCTTTTGTCTGTTAAGAAAAAGGTGTGATAAGTGGATGGGAATTTTGGGATCAGTGTGTCCAGGAATGACGAACAAATGAATTTATCCATTCCCCTAGATAGAGACCAGTTGGAGAAGCCAAAGGGTCTCCCCAAACGGCCTCTCCCGATCTGGCATGTCACGCAGCAGAACACACCTCACCCGATGAACCCGGGCATTCCTGCTAAGTCACCAAACGTAGCGACCACTTGAGGTGACCTATGGCAGAGGTTTTGGTTATCTAATAAATGGTTCCCGGGGCGGTGGTACCCAAACCAAATGGAATAACTTTGTATACACCACTATTATCATTAATATCTTAAAATTTATCCCGTGTGGAAGGGTAACCAGATAAAATAGAACAAGGAGAAAACTGAATACTATAAAATGATAGATTATGTTAGGTTTATTTTTCGTAACTTTTCTGTTTTGTCACTTAACCGTGAAGGTATTATTTCCGGAACAGGGTTCCTTTGGAATGTTTATTAAAAAGGAAAATTTATTCGAAAAAGAAAAAAAAGGGAAAATTTTCTGTGGTCAAAAATTCTTTGGCAACATCTATGCTTTATTTTATTTTAAGTACCGCACAAGAGTCCCAATTTGCTACCAACCGTCTTGGCATGCTCAATTGGTTTACGTTGTGTTGCTGAAGGTTGTGAGGAGGGGAAGAAGAAGGTGGGAAAGTACCTGGCCATTGATATCTAGTCACCATACAAGGCTAATGCCATTTGAAACAACGTTTCAATTCTGAATATTTGTATTACACCAGGGCCATATTAAGATTATCTTCCACTCTTGAACTTACCGTAAATGTACTATATATTATTTTAAATTAATAAATTGTGAAATAACAAAAATTAATCAAATAAAATTTAACAATTATTTTTATAAGCAATAATTATTAGCCTGAAACACTCATCCACATTGAAAAATCTCCTGAAAAAAGATACATAACGCCAACGGGACTTGAACCCGTGTCCTTTCGAATTTTCGATTTTTCAATGTGGATGAGTGTTTCAGGCTAATAATTATTGCTTATAAAAATAATTGTTACCCTTTGTGCTATGCATAAAAAATCTTGTCTTAAACATTAGTTTACCAAAAAATAATAATTAATATTTGACAAGTTCAAGTATCTTCACCAAAAAATGTAGACAATTTGTCTCGACGCCATCTAGTGAGAGAGTTAGCACTTACAATGCCTTTCTCATATAAAATAAAGTTGGTTGTTTTCAGGTGAAAAAATGTAATAAGCAGTAATTGTTGAATGAAACACTAGTATATATTGAATTATTTCGCGGATAAGAGATAAGCCGCCATAGCTCAGTGGTCAGAGCTGTCGACCGGAAATCGAAAGGACACGGGTTCAAGTCCCGTTGGCGTCATGTATCTTTTATCAGGAGATTTTTCAATGTGGATGAGTGTTTCAGGCTAATAATTATTGCTCATAAAAATATTTTTTACCCTTTGTGCTATGCACAAAAAATCATGTCTTAAACATTAGTTTACCAAAAAATAATAATAAATAAAATTGACTTGCGCACGCCGGATTTGAACTTCCGACCTCCGTCGAAAATATTGTGATGAAGCGGTTCCAAAAGAAACTGGATGAAGAACCGGTTCCACATCAGTCGCCGGTTACTGGAACCGCAGCGACAAACCATTTTAGATATCAACCATCTCTACCACACAGTTTCTGAAAGGCTGCGCCAGTTTATTGTTCGCCCTCATACAATAGACTTAAGTGGTAATCGCGGAGGCGATGAATATGAGAAGATTGTCGCAGCGTAGAATATCCCCCTTGATTAATTGGGGTTAAATTTTGGTCAAGGCGGTTAGGGGTGGGGAAGAGAAGGAAGAAAACAAAAGGGGGGGTTTGTGGGTGTCACGTGATTCCATCAGGAGCACGGATAACTGAAAGGATCGGGTTTCACAAGGATTAAGAATGGTTATAAATTCATTATGCGATTGTTACAGGATCTAAACTAAATACTAAATGATAAATGATGTATTTGAACTAAAGCAAATATGTAGGAATAGTATAATATTATAAACATTTGAAATACATAATAGTTTGGTAGAATCAAGAAATTAATTAAAGAAGTATAAATTAATAGAATAACTAACTAACCATCACGCCGTTTCCCCGCAGGGGTAGGCAGAGAGGACGGACCGCCAAACAACTCGGTTTTGGCACACACTTTTTGCCTCATTCACATTCATACATCGTCTCATACATACTCTTCTATTATTCTGACTCTTGACATGGCCCGACTCGAGTATCTGATTCACTTGATCGTGCCATGTCTTCCTCGGGCGTCCCCGACTTCTGCTACCATTCGCATTTGCATCATATATCCTCCTTACACTACTATCTTTGCTCATTCGCTCTACATGCCCAAACCATCTAAGCGTCCCTTTCTTAATCTTACTCATTACGCTTACATCAGCCTTGCACTCTTTGCGGATCTTCACAACCATCTCCATAATAGAATAACGGTGAGCTTAATTAAAAATATTATTGAGGTATGTTACTATAGCCTTCTTGTAACTATATTTTGTGAAGTATTTTCAACTGCATATAATCTACGTACAAGTGACTAAACATTGTTGTTGCAATTAAAAAGAATTTTCTATCGAGTAGTTCTAGTTGGTATGTTGAAGGTGTTTAGGCTCAATAAATCATTCCTGTTTATACTATACACTATTTGTGTACATTAGCGACAAAAATTTTGTAAAATTCTTTAACCATAAATGTATGTTGTGAATCGGAAAAAATATATAAATGCAACTCTACTATCTTAAGGCCCTTCTTCCATAGGAATACGTAGGTATCCAACACTGATATCGTATATTCAAGTCGCCAACACTTGTCACGTACGGTCAAATCACGATACCCGAGGCGGCTTGTGACGGAGATTGCCTTCAGTGCATTTCACTTTTAAAACGTAAGTATTATGTAATTTAGGTGTAATAAATTAATTCATGGGGGAACTGCAATTTTTTCACTCCACAAAGTTACGTTATTAAATAATTTAATAAAAATTGCTGCTCCGTCAGCGTTTGCAAAATAATCTCGAGAGAAAATCTCGCAAAAACGTTTAAATTCACCGCGCACGAGTGCCAATGTGTGAATGTTGTAGCGCTAACATTATGAATTAGTATTCCTAGATAAATCTATTCCAGATGAATTGGATTACGCAATGAAAGTTGTGCAAAACTCACTTGCTTTCAAGGCGCTTCGCGCATGCCCCATCGGTGCAGGAGATCCATTTAATTTTATCTGCACTGCTGCAAAAGTGATTTGCCGTTAGGAGCATAATCTTTGTCGTATGATGTCACCGTTTCGGCGGGCCGAGCTGTCTCGATAACGCCCGATGTTGGCTCCGTAGTATGGTAAAACAAAGTTTTGTGCACATCGGAATTTGTGATTAGTACTAGAAGAACTAGCGGGGATTATGACTGCAACGTACTTTCGTACATCAATGACTGGGGCACAGATGTCGTTGTAAGTTATGTGAAAACTGAAGACAAGCAGTGCAATGCACAAATGAAAATACCAAGGAACCACCTCTAGTTGCCACCAAATCTCAAAATGTCAAATCTAACTTTCATAACATCACTCACAACTGGTGTAGCTGTCATTTTTTATGAATGTTTTGTTCCTAGCATTGATTTAAAAAGCACGCATTATAATATGAATAATATGTGTAACTTAGGCTGTAAACAATAATATTTAGAAAGCGAAATACGTATATTTATTTTAACTTTTTAGATTTTCGCAGGGCCGAGTTTCAAACCCGCGATCTCTGTATCCGAAACTTACGAGACTCTGCCAGCCTTCTTTGCCTTGTTTCTTAGCGCGATAACATCACAAAAATAGCTTTCCAACAACGCAAGGAAAGCTGTCAAATAAACAACCTTCTTATCAAAGTATAATTCTCCGAGACTATTACAAAAACGGTTAGTTTCACTATAATTTATGACTACACTTAAATTGCAGCGCCCGAACTTTTCACCGTTCCTCTCCTTACAATTTGTTTTTTGCCCTTTGTTCTAGAATGTCCCTGGAATAAAAATATACGTCCTACATATCATTATTTTAATATAACGTCCTTTCGTACCAGACAGCCAAAGTGCTTCTTTAAAGAATAAATTGAACACATTCGTTTTGATCTTGACGTCAAGTCCTTTTTTAAAATTTAGTGATGGGGTAACTATTTAGAAAAAAACTAGTGTTACATTAATATTGCCTTTAGTTTTTTTTAGGATGGACCGGCTCACAGGAGACACTCTCACCTTAAAAAACCACACTAGCACACACTCCTAGCTTCATATACACCTTGTTCACGTCACGTATATGTCGTCTCGTACAAACTCTTCCATTATTCTAACTCTTGACATGACGTTGTGTCCTTACATTTGACATTTTGGCATAACTTGACTATTTTGCGTCAAAATCCCTACCTTTTTTTCCTTTAACCTGTTGAAGGCCAAAGCATAAAAAAATATATTTTTAACACATCTCAGGCATCTAAAGTTTTATTGGCCCAAGCAATACCGATTTTGTTTTTTATACATTTTTCGAAGCATTAAGAGGAAGTTACAAGCCAAAAAGGTGTATATTCTTGGTATGCCTTATATTGTCACGAATATAGGTAATCCTCATTTAAATCGCTTGGCAAAATGAGTTTAGAAACGTGATTTAAGATTTTCACGGCCAAAAGTATTTTTGTTATTTGTTTTGGGGGTATTATGCCGTGTTGCGCTAACTCCTTCTTTAGCCAACGATTCGGACAGCATTGCAGTGTCCATCATCAGGGCAGATGTGTTATTTGAGGTTGTGTTAAAATGTGATGGACACTGCAATGCTGTCCGAAACGTTGGCTAAAGATGGAGTTAGCGCAACATGGCATAATACCCCAAAAACAAATAACAAAAAGAGTTTAGAAACTTTCGATTTCAAGCGCAAAAGCAGTTTTATTTTTTTTTTAAACCATTTTATAACAAAGAAGAAAAGTTAATCAAGCGAAACTGTCACAGATACTCTAAGCCATAATATTTTATTTTTTTAAATTGTTTCATTAATGCGTTTATAAATTTCAAAAGAAAAAATACATATTAGTAGTTAATATTTATATTTTATATTGAGAAATTAAAATTTTTATTTGAATTTTATTCAAGGAAAACGATAGGAAAAGTTTCAATTTATCTAAAGCATGTTTGTTGGTATGCATAATGTAAGCCAATTAGTTATAAAGATTAATCTAAAATCGTGATTTAGCATTACGCTTCATCTTAAGGTCAAAATCGCATGGAAAATTATTCTCAAAATGATAATATAAGAATGCTCGCATGATCTCCAGAGACCCATCGGCGTTCTACTGGTTAAAACTCTTTTAAATATTTCCAACTTCAACAATGGAAGTTCGCAGAAAACTATGCAAGTAAGTTTTAATTACAACACATATATTCATTAATAAAACCACATGATTATTTTTGAAATTTATGGGCAATTATTTTATATTAAAAATAATTCATTTTTATTTTTTTAAGGTTTAGACAAGTATTTTTTTTAACTGAGCCCGTTTGGAATTTCCTCGATCTTTAAATTTGTTTCCGTTAGCCTGAAGAATGTTTGAAAAAGAATAGTCATTGAGATAATGACGTTTCTTTGAACAAATTTTATAATTTAATGGAAGATACTTACAGTATCGTGCTGATGTAAGACCAGCATTCAGAATTTAAACTTTGCTTGAAATGGCTTTGGCCATGTTTGGTCTGAATAGCTAGGTGATCCCGACTACTTTTCCCCACTCCTTCCCCTCCCCACTACCTTCAGCCTCACAACATACCGCAATCGGATATACCATAGTCTCACTGGCTCCAAACGGATAGGAGCAGTTGGGACCAGTGGCAGATCGTGACTTTAGAATGTACTAGAGTGATAATATTATCACTCTAGTACATCATATTAAAACTCTAGTACATTCAAGTCACGATCTGGGACCAGTGGCAGATCGTGACTTTAGAATGTACTAGAGTTAAAATATTATCACTCTAGTACTTAATATTAAAACTCTAGTACATTCAAGTCACGATCTTGGACCAGTGGCAGATCGTGACTTTAGAATGTACTAGAGTTATAATATTATCACTCTAGTACATAATATTATCACTCTAGTACATTCAAGTCACGATCTGGGACCAGTGGCAGATCGTGACTTTAGAATGTACTAGAGTGATAATATTACAAAAAAATGGCATTACAGCTGTTGTTGTAGCTGAAAACGATTTTTTATTTCTTTCCGAAAATTCGATTTTTTGTATGAAGATTTTCAGGAAATTTCAGTTTAGGCAAAATTTCATTGAAAAAAAAACTGAAAATCTTCTTACAAATTTAAGGAAAAAAAATAGTTTTCAGCTACAACAACAGCAATAATGCCATTTTTGTAATATTAGCACTCTAGCACAACCAAAAGTCACGAGCCGCCACTTGTTGGGGGTCTCATATTTAAAAAAAAAAAACATATTTAGATTTTTTTTTAAATATTACATTAAATTTCAGTAGGCAGGTATTTAGGTACCTAATTAAAAAATTCATGATTTCAGAAGAAATATTGGTTTTGATATATTGGATAGAAGAAAATTGGACGCGAGGATTGCCACTGTTCACTAATTGATAATTATACAGTACAGTGGTCACTCCTGAAAATACCGTCCAAAGCCGGGTTTGGAGAAGTGTTCCCGCAGTTCCAATTAACGTTGATTGGGTGCATGTAAATTTCACTCGCCTCTGTCATTATGTGACGTCGATACATTTTGGACCTCGACCCAATAGCCATAAGCACCCCATTGGTCACATCTATAACTATAGGTTGTTCATTTGAAAATCCACCCTAACATATCCTAGACAACTATCCTAGATCGGTAGATAATATCAGTTTATAAGGACTTGTATAGATAATGTAAATCTTATCTAGTCATGTATATTACTAAATGTCCGATGGTGAAAAAAATGAAAACAGCTGAACACAAACATCAAACCAGAAGTACGGGAAGAAATGACCTTTCCATTCCAATAAGCAACAGAGCGGCTTATCAAAAACTATTCTCATATCTCGGTCCTAAAATATATAACAAAATCCCCTTACAGCTGAAACTTTTTAAATTGTCACCCTTCGATCCAAAAATAACGAAATGTTTATTAGATTTAGTCAGGACTGATTCCGAAATATTACAAAAAAAATGTAATCTGATAATCACGAACGCCAAGTTGTATCTTCGCTTTTACATACTTATTTTCTCTATTCTTAAATCTTGCATTCATCTAGGATAATTTGAAACCTGTTAATTTGACTGTCCTCAAACGGGAAATCTTCCTAGTTGGATGTTCAAAAGCTTCCTTGCATATAATGTAATGAATATTATAAAAAATAAATAAATTTAATTTGTATTATTTTTTTACAAGATTTAAATATTTTTATTTTTAAAAACATTGCTTCAATATTATTTTAAAATAACATATAAAAAATATAGTATTGTTACAAAAATACATAGTGCATGGAATAGGAACAAAACAGTGAAAAAAACATGTTTTTTAGTATTTCTACAACAATGAAAAGAACTAGCTTTTGAGTTTGGTGTAGGAGTAAAAAGTAATATCACTTGATATCATAGAGTGTATAAAAGTATACGATGTGATTATAAAATATAAATATGGTTCGATATGAAGTAACTGCATTTTGTTAATGATTCGGTTATGTTCAGTTTTTTTAATATAGTTTTACTTTTCGAAATCTATTATTATTTTTGTAAATTCTTCGGGAAGACGACTTGTGTAGAAAATAGAGAAATTTGGATTTTATATTAATGTCATAATGATGAATTAAGTTTTAATTGCTTCAATGTATTATCTTTTAGTACTTTTTTACCAATGGTGCTGAATGGAATGTAGGTTGTTTTTTTTTTCAAAATAACTTTAATAATTAGGTTTTGTACCACCTTTACAGGGTTTACAATTTTGAATGAATGAATAAATAAATCAACGGATGAAATAAAATCTTGGCACTGGAATTTAATATTAACCCAGTTTCAAATTTGATGGCGCAAATAAGTAAGTAAAGTAAGTAATAGTAAGTGTACAGCAGACAGAGGGTTAACATTAAAAAATTACCAACTATATTTACCAACCGTCCAATGACGGCAAACAAAGTATGTTATTTAAAAATATCTGCATAGTTGTAAGATTATAATATATGTTTCAAGATGTTAATTAATACTTCCCTTATTGAGAATAACTCGTGTTTAGGGATGGTACATATGACCACGTTCGTCATTTTGCATACTTAGTTACTGCCTTTGACACGTTATGTTAGGGCAATCGGTGGGCGAGCACGGCTCTGAGATTCATAGCTTAAATATCGCGCTAATTGAGCGAAAAGTGATTTCTTACAATAATTTAATATTATTTGTATGTTTGTGTAAGTAACGAGGGAAAGACAGTGCCTATAAGCCTTTCACGTCTCTGGTTTTATGCATTTTTAACCCTGAATGCATTCCAAATTTCTACCGATTTATAACATACTTCTCTTGAACAGAAGATTTTTAATGTTTTAAAAAAATATATATGATATTTTTTAAGATAATCTTTATAATGAATTGTTTTGCCGAGTTGAAAAAGAAATCGTATGAAATTCACACAACAAAAAAGTGTGATCCGAAAATTATAAAAAAACATATCGTAGGTATGAAAAAAATCAGAATGTTTTTTACCCTTTTTCAAGTAACGATTATGGGATTTATTTTACCCTTTATAGGTTATATTATAGGTAATATTATGGAATTTAATAGACATGTCACAAGTATTAATACTAACCAGCAACATATAAGGGAATAAGACATTTTTGTTAGGATTTTTTTTCTCTATTTATAAGTCAAGCTTTATTAAATATTTTCGCTTACGTATAATATATATATATATATATTTATTTGTTTTTTTTTTAAGAAAGACAATCATTCCCGGATTACGAATAACCTGACAATATTTTAAAATCTTCTACTACCACAACAGTAAGCGGAATATATTGCTTGTGTTGTGATGGAGAATTGCTCACTACGTCTGAGTGGGATCCAAACGCGATGTCAAGTCAGCCACCGACCAGTATATTAAAATCGGTATATATGAAAATAGCTTTCAATATTACCGCGTTCTCTCTCTAACATTCGTATTAACATATTATCTCCCTTTCAAACCATCGTCTTCTTCTTTTTGATTACTTACTACGGAGCCTGAATATAATATTTCTGTACGACTACTATGATACGGGCATAAGTTTAGTATGGTGTTCGAGATAGCTGAAATAAATTGTATATGTAAAAAAAGTTCAATTAAAAAGTATTTTTGCATCAGCTGAAAATCTATTCAAGGCTTCCGATCGCCGCATAGCTGGCACTTAGTATACGTGGTGCAACCTGCATAGGTCATAGTTGGTCTACATGCATGTGCAGCATATATTAGAGGGTACATATGCACGTGGCACAGGGCACAGGTCACCTGCGCTGCTAACATGATCCTTATTGCATACTCGTGACCCGGCTGATGTAATGTCGGTGGTTGAGAATTTCGATATGGGGTCGTGTGATTTGTATTATTGATAACAAACTTATATTTAATAATCACATTGACTCAATCGTTAATAGGATGTATAAAATGCTTGGTTTTGTTCTACGTTCAGTAATCCGCGTACAATCGTAGTGTTATATTACACATTAGTAAGAAGTACATTGGAATACGCTTTACCAACTTGTAATCTACAATATAAACTGTACGTCGATAGTATAGAACGTAATCAAAACATATTCAACATTACTTTGAATGTACATTTCAATCTTTTCAGCAAAGGCGATTAGTAGATGACTTTATACATATAATTTTAAACAATAACATCGACTGTACCGAACTTCTCTCCCTGACTAATTTTAACATATCTTTGAGACGTACACGACATACAGGGATATACCACACGCTTAATTACAAAACAAAAGCAGCAATGAATTCAATAATATTTGTCTAAATTCTAACATCGACATTTTTCTGGTTCACTGCACAAATTTATAAGTGGTATCGTGTCAATAATATTATAAACTGTTCAATGAGCTTACATATACATACACACTCAAACATGCACACAAACACCTATATACTACACACGTCACCCGATAAATACTAAATATACATATCACATATGAAACACTACAAGGAAACATATCATACACATGTCTCCGACTTCTTTCACCATTCACTACTGTATACCAGAATGTTACTGTTAAAAAACTACATTTCATCGCCTTTCATTAGACTCCGTATCTCATTCCAGTGTAGAGATATTGCGTTTAGACGAAAAAATACCTTATAATAAATCCAGAATCTTAATGACGTAAGTGAAGCAGCCGTGCACAAAAATATGCGATGCGTGGGCCTGGTGTATTGGACAGACCTGCGGTTGAATTTTCCTTAGCAAATTTCTTAAATAAAATGGGAATCACCACGACATTAGTGATGGAGTTGTGTAAAAACAATATACGCGCCTAGATAATCGATCTTTCCGTGAGGTTCATTTTAATTATTGCTAGATGAATTTATTAATAAATTCTCAATTTTTTCTAGAGGGATCCCTCGAACAGCTACTAATTCATCGTCTAAAAAATAAAATCTGTTGCTTGCACCTAATTTTATAGCTAAAAAATGTTTTTTAAATTTTTAAAACCGTTTTACATAAAAAATTTTGAGGCTTAGGTCCTGTTTTTATTAATCTTAAATATAAACAACTTACATGTGTAGTGATCCCTCTAGAAACATTTGAAATTTGAATACATTTATCAGAAAAAATTACAATGTGAGCGTCGAGCAAACCCAAGTTTTTAGATTATTATGTCGTATTTAAGTATTCATCAGGCGTCCCTGACTTCTTCTTCTATTCAATCCACTCTCTAAACACTCCTGACACCAATAAGACAAACTTTGAAATTTTTTAGCAATATCGGTAAACCACTTTTCAAGTTTTGCAAGCACAAACATACGATGGAATATTTGTAATATAGGGAATTATTATAAAGATTGCTGAAAAAACTTGACCTTCAAAACAAGTGGAAGATCACTGTTTACATTATATATCAAAACAACTAGCTTTTATCCCTCTTCTTAAAGCACAACAAAATACGGACAATGCCGGGTACGTCAGCTAGTTAAAAAGCAACCTTTCTATTCAAAATGGTAGTTTTTACACAAGGGCGATACTGAGAGTATCATTTAAAATAAATTATTTAACGGAAATGGAATGATAAACTTTCTTTATGTTCTTTACAATCACAATACCAAATCAACCCCATTGAAACCAATCATAAAAACGTTTAATTTTAACCCCTCTTTTGTATATTAAATTAGTTACGAGTATGTCGATTGGCAGCAAGTTCGATGAACCAAGGGACAAAATAGAACCTTTAAAGACTTCCCATGATGTCATGTTGGAAGGTGAACAAAACGCTGACTAACAAAAAGCTCTCAAGTCGAGTGGAAAATGACGTGTGGAGTATTCGGAAAAAGGAAAAATATCTGGAAATGACAAACAGTTAATGGAAAATCTCACAGTGAATTTCGACTTGTTAATAATTTATTGCATTCATGATGAAACATTCACAGTTTTTTCTTTTCTTTTTTAATACATGTAGTTGAATTTCGATATTGTTTTCGTGAATGAACATGGAAGTGGAAATTAAACCACTTTCCCACATCCGATCAAGCTAAATCTCGCAGATAGATTCCTTGTCGATGACTTCACTCTACCAACTTTAGCACATACACATGCATTGGTATATTGATGACATTAAAGCGAATCAAATAAATGTGGGTCTTTCCCAATCGGGCTTCGTAATTAGTGCGGTTGACTCCAGTTAATTTTAAATAATTTGAATTTATAAATATTTATTTTTATTTTGGTTCGACTGAGGATTGTACCTGCCTCTCCAATGACTGATATGTTTTGTTACGCGATGATTTTTTTTATCAATTCAGAATCGAAGCGCTATTGCCTTAAATGACATTAAAAGTGATCAAACAGCCAGATACTTTATAACCGTCCTTTACCCCCAAGCGAGTATATCCTTGTACTTCTGAGAGTATACTAATACTGATATTGCCTTGGAAAAACGCAACTATTCCGAAACATTGGTTTGAACGATGTTTTTTTTGTGATCAGCTCTGAACAGTCGGGGTCTTCTAAACCTTCCTCTTTCTCATCTCCTTCCTCTGTGTCGCACAATGGGCTCCTGACAGTTGTGCGGTTTTCACCTATAACTCGTGCTGACATATTCACTGCTAGTTACTATCACTACAGAATTTCATTGTATCACATTCTAACTCATATTAACGACTGTTAAATTGATTGTACCTAATATTTTAATATTACTTGCGTGGCAACTTTTCCTTATCCCTCTCCTCCCCTTTCCCGTTCCAACCCAAGTCTATTTAAGTATAGTTATAATCACTTTTATTTATTGCTGTTTATGGTAGGCATATTATAGGTTTATCGTTTACAGGTTAGTTTTATGTTTCTGAAAATATATCTGTGAACATTAATAATTGGTCTGTTTTTTAGTTATCCTCTTATGTATATTTTTATTACTAAGACTGTTTATATTCCTCAAATAAATAAATAACCTATTTGCCACAAAATTCTTTAGGTGTAATCATAACATTAAGGCCCCGAGGAAACTAATTTCTTTCGTGGCCTATGTCATTTTTGGGGATGCTGTTTGTAGGGTCTTGTTAAGGAAATAAAGGAGAGAAAGATCTTGGAAGGAAAAGGGTATGAGGGGTGAGTATCAATCTGGGGATGAGTGTGTCCAGAAGTGACAGACGTATGAATTTATGAGCCCAGTTGGAGAGATCAAAGGGTCTCACTCAACCATTGTCTCCCGATCCGGCCTATCACAAGACTTGGATAAACCTCATTCAATAAATCCGGTCATCCCTGCTAAATAATCAACCATTATTGGTGATATAATACAGAGATGTTTGTTATCCAAAAAATGGTTCCCGGAGCAGCGGTACCCATAAATACCTCCCAAATTTAAAATGAGTAAATGAAATCAAATACAAAATATGTAATTTAATAAAGCGCGGTTATTTATACAGGCCGCTCAATAAGATTCGTTATATTAAACAATTTAAGCATCAGACTATAGAAACGAAGCCACCAAGTACTCAGTAACTGACCGCTACGTCTCTATTTATGGTGACGCAATTAGACCCGCCGTATGTGGCTAATTCTTCCTCAATTAGTTCCGGAATTAGATTAAGCCCCTGGAAAGGTCCGGAACAAAGCTGTGTGGGGGGAGAGGGGGAAGAGGAAAGAGATAGGGTCCCGCCAGGCTGATGGGGGTTTAACCACGATTAATGGAGCCCCATTGAACATCTCTGATTGCTTGTCAGAATCACGGGAAGTAGCTAATAACCTGCCTGCTGTCTGCGAACACGAAATACATAATGATGATGGTTTCAGATTTTAAATGTACAGGGCTTTCCAATAAGAGGTGTTATTTTGAATAGCCCGCTATTTCGGTAGATTTTACTTTTGAAGCTGTCATTTTTTGACATTTGACAAGTAGAAACTACACCATTAATAAAAATGGAACGATACACGCTTGAACAACGCATTTAAATTATTCAAATTCACTTGAGTAAATCAAATGCAAATCATCTTGAGTGATGAGGCCCATTTCCACCTCGGTGGCTTCGTCAACAAGCAAAATTGTCGCATCTGGGGCTCGAAAAACCCAAGAATTATTGTTGAAAAGCCTCTTTATCCTCAACGTGTGACTTTTTGGTGCGGTTTATGGTCCGGCGGAGTCATTGGACCTTACTTTTTCGAAAATGAGGCTGGAGCAACAGTTACGGTGAATGGATCGCTATCGAGAGATGATTAATGATTTTTTATGGCCGGAATTGGATGATGTTGATCTGGACAACGTTTAATTTCAACAAAACGGCGCTACGTGCCACACAAGCAACAAAACTATTGATCTTTTACGATTGAATATCAAAATAACACCTCTTATTGGAAAACCCTTAGTTTATTTTATTTCAAGGGAAGGTGATTTAAATCCAGTTATCTCATGATTGGAAAGAGACAGGACGTTTTAGACAGTCACGAAGCAACAACTAGCAACGGTTTTTAAACAGACTCCGGTGATACAAATATTGTATGCGAATCAGTTTGTGGTTTTATTGCGGAACGTAATTAATACCTGAGTATTTCAAATATTCTTATTATCTCGGTATTCTGTCAGAAGTACTTCCAAATAATGTGCGATTATAATTGTGGACATCTTTTTATTGGTTTTCATATTTCAGTTAGTGTGATAATAATAAATTATTATTGAATATTTCAGATCGTAACAAATGAAGTAAAGTAGAGTATATGCATCTTACTTCATATTAATGTAGTTAATTAAATGAAAAACACAAAGGTACAATCATTTAGATGTTTATTGTACCGCTAGGAATCATTTCAATTGCATAATTTTAATAATTCCCCATTCATTACGCACTCAGAAAATGTATTCTACCATAACAGTTATTTCATTGCCTTCAAAAAATATGTATGACGGTATTTATATCATTACAAATATTATTTTTAATTATCACACTTCATAAATTACTCTTTAATCAATATATTATAAAAGTAAGTGTACAATGTGAATAATAATAATAATATCTTAAAGTTTACACTTAGGAAATGAAATAAAAAGAATTTGGCATTCTCAGACTATAAAAATATTACCATTCGTTATTTCGGCTACTGGCATTATACCCAGCTCTCTAATTAAAAATTTAGACGTATTAGATCTATCAAAAAATTTATATATAAAGATGCAAAAGTCAATTTCACACAGGTTCAATTCCCGTCGGCGGCATTTATTTTTACTCGGGAGATATTTTCTATTTGTATTGATATTGCAGGCGACCAATTATTGCTTATAATAATTTTTTGACAAGTTAGTTATAGTTGTGGGATTTGAATTGAATTAAATTACCTATAATATTGATTAGTCTTTACTAAAGCATCCATAAATAGAATTAATGAAAATAATAACTCCATTGATTTTTTGCAAAAAGTGAAATCTACTAGAAAATAAAGAAAACTTCTAGTATTTCATTACCTTTATGAACCATCGGTGAGAATTAATTTATATAATTTATCAATGTAAAATAATGTATCTATATAAATGTTTGTTTGTTCAAAGTCTTAAATCTCCGAATGTTCTTCACTGATTGCTTTGAAATTTTGACAAAACGATGCATTCAAATACGCGTATGTTTTTATATACCTATATTGTAAAGATGTCACCTGTGACAGGAAAAACATGTTTTTTTAATAAAACAAAACATTTGTTTTTTTTTTGTTTTTTTTGGGGTGTTATGCCGTGTTGCGCTAACTCCTTCTTTAGCCGACGTTTCGGACAGCGTTGCAGTGTCCATCATCAGGGCAGATCCGGTAGATCCGAAGATGTTTAAATTTTGGTTGTCGAGTTTGTGCTTATTTGTTTGTGGCCTGGGCCCGTCCAAGTGGGAAATGCCAACGGAAGTGGCGACATCTTGTGGCGAAAACATTTGTTGGACGTCAAAGCAATACGCTGTATTGTTTCTCTATCTGCACAGACAGAGTGAGCCGCAGCAACGCGTGGCGCGGTACAGATAGTTTCACATAAAATCCATTCAAATGTATGAAAGAAAACCGAAAAGCGAACAACTCACGCCGCTAAGTGGAGCTAATGTAGTATACTACCAACAGAATGTATGACAAATGTCAGAAGTAGGATGTATGTAGTATTTGCTAAAAGTCATAATGAGTATAATATTATTTCTTGACTTGCTTAGTGAGACAAAATCATTTAGACTTAGAAACTATATCTTGACATTAGTTGACCAGTCTACACATTCTGGACAGTGGTGATTAGTTTTTTTAACATTAACTCCACACAAGAACCCTGAGGAAAAAAATTCCCTCGGGGCCTATGTTATCTTTGGGGATGCTGTGAGGGGTCTTCTTTATGGACCATTTACACCGCAGCCATTAGGCATACTTTCCATCTGAGAACACCTCTAATTATGACGCGCGGTACGCTAGAGGAAGGTCCGTAAACAGGCAGTAACCAAAAGATCCCATAATGATATGATTGTCAGGGCGCTCAGAGGGTGGAATAATTTATATCTTATGCCCATGGGGTTGAAATTATACACAGGTTCGTTGAACAATCTTAGCTAAATTGTTTTAAGTAAATATTAACATATGTAATCGAGGATTCAAGCAAAAGAAGATTTTGGCAAATGTTTTGGAAAAAAACTCTGAATACTGAAGTAGAGTTAGGTTGGTCGGAGCCAATGAGACTACGGCATCCCAACAGATAAAATCAGTATTTCAAAATTATTAAGAATCTCTTCAAATTATTGGTAATTCGGTCAAAATGGGATTGCAGGCCTTTGACGAATGAATTAACAGGTTTCCCGAAAAAACTGGTAAATTTCGAATAATATCATGACGTTTTCAAACACGTGTTCCATGTTCATTGTCGTGATAATCCTCATTGTTTACTAAAAGTTTATCATGAAAAAATGTCAATGATCAAAATTCTACGCCAACCGTGGATTTATTGACTCTGGTGTTGGGTATATATTTAACAGGAAATTAAATTAAATTGCAGATGATACTTGCATCATATGTGCTGACAGAGATCTACAGAAAATTGAGGAATTTTTACAAACAGACCTAAATAACATAATTAAATGGTCCCACGACAATGGAATTATTATTAACGCAAAAAAAAAACAAAATATATGCTTACACACTCTCCATATGCAAGTTGTCAGGATGAAGAACTGCATATAAAAAGTCATTCATACGATTGTTTTCTCACAAAAAACCAATCTCTGCCATGTAAATGCCCAAACATAGAAAAAGTTTAACAATATACATACCTTGGTCTTACAATAGATGTCAATTTTAAGTGGTCAAATCACATTGAAAATGTATGTAATAGATTAAGATCCATACTAGGGAAATTTTATCACCTAAAAAACTTTGTTAATAAAAATATATTATACTGCATATATAATGCATTAGCGGAATCAATTATAGGATACGGAGTAAATAGTTACGGATTAACGTATTTAAATAAAATAGAACAATTACAAATTCGTTTCCTAAAATTGATATCAGGCAAAAAAAAATAGAATTATGTGAAGGCGATTATAAAAAAATGTTTTCCTTGTGTAATGTGCTCTCTATACATAGTAGGATAGATTACCAACTAACGCTAGATGAATTCTGGAACACAGAATTCAAAAAACCTGTAAACCATAACTACCCTACTAGGCATAGAGAAGCACAAATGTTCATTATTAAAAATCGCAAAATGTATACGGAGATAGAACAAAAAGACATAAATTTCCGAAATTATTTAACTCATTACCAGAAGATATTAAAAATGAGACATGTTATTCAAAAATAAAAACGAAAATTAGATCGTTCTACCTCCGTCAAACATAAAAAAATTAATATTGTGGATCAAGATATCAAGTTGAAATTAAATATATTATTATAAGCTAATAAATAGAAAAAGTGAGAGATTTCTTACAATTAAACTGATTGATCAGTTTCGTAAGATCTAAGTAAGAGAAAATAATGTACAAAAAAAAACTGAATAAACACATATAAAAAAATAAATAAAAAAATAAGTAGATATGAATCCTGATTTTTTTGCAAGGATTCTAAAATATATTAAAAAATAGTATTAAACAATTAGACTTGTCAAATAGCCCCATTTTAATCATCCTACAAAAGTTTATGTACTCTCTCCCTCTTCTATCTTACCTATAAATACACTGTAACTCTGTTATTGATTTAATATATTTTTATTTAGCAATGATGATGATTTCAGGGTTAACCGAAACCGTTGTTTTTATTTATTAAAATATAAACAATAAACTCGTATTAAAAACAAACAATTTTTTAATTATTACAAATTGATTTAATCAAATTTATTGACGCACATCGCCCATCAGGGCGGCTAAAGAAAATTACGGCGCCAAAAATAGGCAAAAGCATTGTCTTCAAACTAATCATAAATACCTTTGAAACTTTCTCCATAGCCCACTTCAAAATGAACCGCAAAAATTTATTCTGTGAACGCAACCCAATAGACTGCAAATGTGCTCAAAGTTGAGTTGTTTTTAGAGCTGGCAATATTGCTGACATTATTGCGCCTGATTAATTGACGGGGTAGCTACGCTTATCCTATTTTCCCTATTTTAAAATCAGAAAGTTTTCAACATGGGTATTGGAGCATCAGGTATGTACTTTAATCTGCAATTCATTTTATGTTAACAGTTTTAACGTACTACGGATATAATAATTATTTTGTGGAACACCATTTTTTTAAATATATTGAAACATTTACTTTTTAGTGTTTAAAAAAAATTTAAACAGAGTTCCACGACATTTTCTTACTATTTCGAAAAAATGTCGTATTGGTAGTATAAAAACGTTAAATGTATGTCCCCTTTCTTCCCCCTTTATTAAATGTATGTCCCCTTTTTCCCCCTTTGCTAAATGTATGTCCCCTTCTTCCCTCTTTGTTAAATGTATGTCCCCCATCTTCCTCCTTTATTAAATGTGTACCCGACTAAATGTCGTGTGCACACAGACTGTAAAATAGGGGTTAGTTACACGCCGCAAACGACTTTGTAAAATGCAAACTAATTGACTTTCGTCCTGAAAAGGACGTTTCTGGTACATACACGACTTTTGTGCAAAACGCAAGTAAGTGAAAGCTCGCCTTTAAAAAGGCGGCTAAGTATGTTAGGGCCTTGTGGTTCCCGCCGGACAGTTACTTCAGTCGATGAGGGAGAAGGGCCAATAAAATTTAAACATAAAATTTAAACATAAAATTAGGATACTACAAGCCCCTGACCCCAACTAATCATATCTAGCTTTTTATATAGAAGATTTTTTCAGGTACTCTCCTTATAAGTATTTCTAATCAGGATATCCAATAAAAATATTTTTGGCGTCGTAAATTGATCATCCAATGTGTGCGCCAGGATTCTAATCAGCGTCGTCCTTGCGAGCCCTTTTCTTCAAACTGCACAGCTATTCCAGATGGGTAGCTACTACAAAACGATACAAGTTTTTTTACCCCTGTAACGAAATACATCTCAATATTGTGTATTACAGCTGTTAGAAATTTTAACCTTTACGGAAATCGACTCATCAGGGAGTTTTAAAAGGTTCTCCGCCTCTGCTCAACCTTCTCCAGAGGTCAGCGATTTGTGGGTCTCGAGCCGCGTACAGACCTTTAATAATAATAATAATATCTTGATGGTTTGTATAGCGCCGTTTTTGTGCAAACATGGATATAATGGTCCCAGAGAGAGGTCGTACGTGACTAAGATAGGTGAACTGATTACTATCTGTGTTTCCTTAAGATGTGTTTTGACTACAGTACGGTATTAATTTGAAATGGTTTTGGCCGTGTTTGGTGACCAGATCTGAAGTGCCAGGTACCTCTTAACTTCCTCTTCCCCACCTCCCCTTCCTGTTCCGCCAGACAATCTAATACCCTTATTAGCTTTGTCATAGTCCCATTGATTCCGGGAAATGGGGAGCAGTTGGGACTCTTGTGCACTATTGCCATAAAACAGAAAATGACGGTGAATTTTGGACATTTATTATTACTAAAAGAAACTTTTACTTTTTAATTTTAGCATAACGGGTGAGGTTTGTTCAGGATGCCACCAGCCACCAGACACCAGCTGCGTGGCGGGCCAGATCGGGAGGGGAGACCTTTCAACCTCTCCAACTGGTCTCTCGACTCATCACCTTGCGCCGCAGTAAGAGGGATATGTTCGTCACTCCTGTACACACTGATCCCTAGATTCCTACTCAACCCTCACACATTTTACCTTCTAAGAACACAGCATCCCAAATGATGACATGGGCCTTATGGGATATTATTTTGTCCGAGAGCCTCCTATGTGCGGTTAATGTAAAAAAGAAAAAAAAACTGATTTCCAGAAAATTCAATTTTGGAACAAAAGTATTACATCAATCTTAGAAACCTTCTTTTTGATGGGAACTGATCCAAAATTATCCTAATTAAAAAAACCGCCTCGAAAAATCTACGAGAAAAATAAAACATTTTCAATCGTTGGGTGAAATTGTTAAAAAAAGTAATTGAGCTTTAAATCATTTTAACGACTTGTTAAAATATTACCATGAAACCGAAGCCTTAAATAGCTTTGATTTTTCCACAAAAACAATTTTGAAATTGTAGGTCTCTTTTCTGAGACCTTTCCAAGAAGTCAAAATAATAAACCTTCCTTCGCTTGGATAACGTTTCTCCTAAAAGCCAATACGGAAGAATTGATTTTTTTATATCCTTTTTGAAATAGATATCTACAGGAGTTTTTGAAATTCCAATTTTTGGATTTAACAAGAGAAAAACATGGCGCTTTGAATTCAAATTAGTTAACTAAAATACATTTTTACATATTTGTTTTTTGTATTAATGTAATGTCATTACATTCTTCTGCAATACATACACAATCAGACACATCACTAACCAACAGGATGCATGATCTGGGCAGCAAATTTAAAGTTACTATTAATATATTTCTGTTTGTAGAATTAAACGCAATCTAAACCAGCACTTTGTTGAATCCTATAAATTATAGTCGCGTTGGTAATGTAGTTGTAGTGATATGTCTTACATGTAGTTGTGATTTAGTTTCTCTTTTATTTTATGTTTCTGTTGCATGTTTTGCCAATATTGTTTCGTATTTAGTTTATCGGTTATACAGCTCTGTTTAAAAGTGATTTAGTATGAAATATTGAACATTTTTAACTAAATTAAGACTTATTTTTCTTTTTGAATATCTCACTGTATATTAAGGTAAAGCTTAATGCTAAATCACTATTTTAGATTAATCTTTATAACGAATTGGTTTAGATTATGAATACCAAAAAATATGCTTTAGACAAATTGAAGGTTTTGCTATTGTTTCCCTTGAGTAGAATACAAATAAAATTTTGATTACTCAATAAAAAATATAAATGTAAACTACCAACAATTTTTTTTAATTAGAAATCTATGAACGTAGAAAAGAAACAAATTAAAAAATGCAATATTATAGCTAAGATCATCGTTGATAGTTTCCCTTTGTTAACTTTTCTGCTTTCTTATAATATTATTTACAAAATAAATAAAAACCACTTTTTTGCTTTCTTATAATATTTTTTACAAAATAAATAAAAACCACTTTTTTGCTTTCTTATAATATTTTTAAAAAATAAATAAAAACCACATGCTTGCTTTCTTATAATATTATTTACAAAATAAATAAAAACCACTTTTTTGCTTTCTTATATTATTATTTACAAAATAAATAAAAACCACTTTTTTGTGTGAAATCGAGCGTTTCTGACTCTAGATTTTAATGCCTATTGCCTATATTCGTAGCGATATAAGGCATACCAAGAATATACACATTTTTGGCTTGTAGCTTCCTTCTTAATGCAATTTAACAAAACCGTATTTTGTACGTTGCAGAATTCAGATAAATAATTTCGTTACTTCCATTTGAAATAAGTTAACCTGACCTATCTAAAATCGATACTTAAGCCCGGCAGATATGACAGTATTCCACATGTTGTATTTATGATGCACTATTTCCAACCCTTAGCTAATCGAATTTAATATTATTTGGGTCAGCAATTTCGATCGCGAACGCCGAGTTTAAAATAACCCGATGCAGTAATACGGTTAGATAACCCGATAGCGGAAACTGATTTTAAATTCTCCGTACGTGCTGACATCCAATCGATATGGCAAAATGTCGATATTCGATATGCTGCACAACCAGTGAAGTTATGAAGTGAACCTTAAGAGATAAACCACCTAAATTATGATATTCTGGATTGGACAAAACAACTTACATGAAATTTATTAATTCGGGATGCAGGGAAACATTTACTGGAAAACCAAAACCTCTGCTATATGTCACACCAAGTGGTTCGCTACGTTTGGTGATGGTTAGCAGGAGTGCCCGGGTTCATGAGGTGAGGTATATCCTGGTGTTGGCGGCGGTTACGTCTGTCTACCAACTGAAGAAACTGGTTGAGGGAGAACTTTTGACCTCTCCAACAGGACTCTCTCGTAATATCGCCTTGTATGAGGGATGGATTCATACGTCCGTTACTCCTGATCTCACTAACCCCTGGATTCCTACCCATCCCTTGTACCTCTTTTCATCCCCGAACTTCCTTTCTTTAAAAAAACCCTCCACTTAGCATTCCCAAAAATATTATTTTCCTCGGGACCTCCTATGCGGAGCTAATGTAAAAATAAAATAAACATTTTTGACGAGGTATCATCAAGTTGAAAACTGAAAGTCTTCAACTCTTAACCCTTTCACACCCGCATTATTGTTTCCACATATAAAAAATATGTAATGCTTGATAATACCTCAGAAAATTATTCGAAAATTTTTGGTATTTATTTTTTTTTTTTTTTGAAATTTTTATACGTTAATTTGGAATAAAATACCCTCTGACTGGGCGTCAGAGAGTATTTTTTAAATAGTAAGGTAAAATAAACATAACACAAAAGTAATACAAATAACTGTTTCATGTCAAAAATGCACATTTACAATGAAGTGATAATCTCTAAGGTACAAACAAATAATATTTTAACTAAAATTCATCCAGAAATAAAGAAATAATCAAGTATAATAAATTTTTTGTTATTTGTTTTTGGGGTATTATGCCGTGTTGCGCTAACTCCTTCTTTAGCCAACGTTTCGGACAGCATTGCAGTGTCCATCATCAGGGCAGATGTCTTATTTGAGGTTGTGTTAAAATGTGAGCTTAAGTATGAGGTTGTGATACCGTGTTGCCAGCTCCAACCCTCTGAGCTAACATTAACGTATCATTTTTTTATTTAAAGTGGTTTTCTTCGTTTAGCTCTGGTGTATCCGTCAATTACCGGATACCAAGAACTATTAAGCTTAGCTCCATCGTCTCTATTGATGTTTACGGGATTTTTATGAATTTCAATGGCCTCCGTAATCAGCCGTGCTCTATAAGTTTTCGGTCTCCCCAGGATTTCAGGAACAAATCCAAAGTAATGCCCGGTGTCAATCAAATGCTCGGCAATTGCCGATTTGTCAGGGTGGCCGAGTTTACAAGCTCTGAAGTGTTCCGAAATTCTTTTGGAGATAGTCCGCTCTGTCTGGCCTACATAGACCTTGTCACATCCGGAACAGCTGAGTTTATACACTCCATCTGTTTCCAGAGGAAACTTAGTCTTTGCAGACCTCAGTAAGTCCTGTATCTTTGTTGTTGTTCCGAAGACAGTCTTGATATTTTCCTTTCTCAAAAGCTTGGCAATTTTGTCTGTCACATTGTGCACATAAGGCAGGAAGGCACAGCCTTTCGACTCTTGTTCAACTCTGTCTTCGTTTGGTGCAGATTTGGCTCTTATGATTTGCCTTGTCTGACTTGCTGGGTAGCCGTTACGCTCCAGTGCATCGGTCAGCTTCGTAAGTTCCGCTCCGATTTTATGTTCTTCGCATATTCTGGTCGCTCGGGTCACCAATGAATGGATAAGTCCTCTCTTCTGCGCTGGGTGGTGGTGCGAATCAGCGTGTAAGTACCGATTCGTATGGGTTGGTTTCCTATATACAGTATGCCCTAGGCTACCATCGTGTTTCCGCATCACCTCCACATCTAGAAAGGGCAGGATTTTATCTTCGTTTTCCAGTTCCATTGTGAATTTAATTTTGCTGTGGAGAGAATTAAGATGGTCCAGGAATTCGTTTAGTTTCTCCGTTCCATGAGGCCAAATGGCGAAGACATCGTCGACGTAGCGCCACCATACTTTAGGGACAGCCGAAGCTGTGTCGAGTGCCACTTCTTCAAACTTCTCCATAAAAAAGTTGGCTAGTACTGGCGATAACGGACTGCCCATCGCAACTCCCTCCAATTGCTCAAATAGTTCACCCTGAAATGCAAAGTATCCCGTTTTGAGGCAGTGTTCAAAAAGTTTGCAAATGTCTTCCTCATATATCTCCCTGAGCATTGTCATGGAGTCTTCTAGAGGCACATTTGTGAAAAGTGACACGACGTCAAAGCTGACCAGAATATCTCCTTCCTCAGTCTTAACTTTCTTGAGCTTACTTATCAGATCTGTTGAATCCTTAATCCACGATTCAGTTTTACCAGTTTGCATCTGCAGTAATCTTGAGAGGTATTGGGAAAGTTTGTATGTAGGAGCGCCAATAGCGCTGACAATCGGTCTCATTGGGATTTCCTTTTTATGTATTTTTGGGAGACCATACAGGGCAGGAGTTCTGGAGGCTTTTACAAAAAGCTTAGACCAATCCTCTTTCCTGATGCTAGAAGCTTTCACTAGTTCCCTTGTCTTTATGTCAATCTTGTTGGTGGGGTTGTTTTTAATCTTCTTATAGGTGCCTGAATCGCACAAGAGGTCTTCCATCTTCTTTGTGTAGTCTGCCGTATTAATCACGACAGTGGCATTTCCTTTATCGGCTGGCAGAACCAAGATTTCCTCATTGGCGCGTAATTCTTTTAGGGCCATAAACTCTCCTTTCGTGATATTGGGGCGGGGTATTTCAGCCCTTTTCAAAATATGGCAAGTCTCTTGCCGGATGTCCTCTGCTTGCACCTCTGACATTTTGTGTACTTTCATCATTGTATGTAGTGCAGTCTCTACACCACATACGATGGATTCCATCATCATCATGAACATGACTTACCAACAAGCAGTAAGATCTAAGCAGTCAACAGATGCGAGACAGAAACAAAAGTTTGAAAGGCTCAACCGAGACAAAAAAGGTGAGCGAAAACAACTCGATCAAAATAAAGTTGTCATCAACATTTCGACCCTTGCGTTGAGCCCAGACGCAACTTCTGTACTGGCAAAGGGGATGAATTTTGCAGTGGCCCCCAAAAAGATACCTGTGGAATCCATCGTATGTGGTGTAGAGACTGCACTACATACAATGATGAAAGTACACAAAATGTCAGAGGTGCAAGCAGAGGACATCCGGCAAGAGACTTGCCATATTTTGAAAAGGGCTGAAATACCCCGCCCCAATATCACGAAAGGAGAGTTTATGGCCCTAAAAGAATTACGCGCCAATGAGGAAATCTTGGTTCTGCCAGCCGATAAAGGAAATGCCACTGTCGTGATTAATACGGCAGACTACACAAAGAAGATGGAAGACCTCTTGTGCGATTCAGGCACCTATAAGAAGATTAAAAACAACCCCACCAACAAGATTGACATAAAGACAAGGGAACTAGTGAAAGCTTCTAGCATCAGGAAAGAGGATTGGTCTAAGCTTTTTGTAAAAGCCTCCAGAACTCCTGCCCTGTATGGTCTCCCAAAAATACATAAAAAGGAAATCCCAATGAGACCGATTGTCAGCGCTATTGGCGCTCCTACATACAAACTTTCCCAATACCTCTCAAGATTACTGCAGATGCAAACTGGTAAAACTGAATCGTGGATTAAGGATTCAACAGATCTGATAAGTAAGCTCAAGAAAGTTAAGACTGAGGAAGGAGATATTCTGGTCAGCTTTGACGTCGTGTCACTTTTCACAAATGTGCCTCTAGAAGACTCCATGACAATGCTCAGGGAGATATATGAGGAAGACATTTGCAAACTTTTTGAACACTGCCTCAAAACGGGATACTTTGCATTTCAGGGTGAACTATTTGAGCAATTGGAGGGAGTTGCGATGGGCAGTCCGTTATCGCCAGTACTAGCCAACTTTTTTATGGAGAAGTTTGAAGAAGTGGCACTCGACACAGCTTCGGCTGTCCCTAAAGTATGGTGGCGCTACGTCGACGATGTCTTCGCCATTTGGCCTCATGGAACGGAGAAACTAAACGAATTCCTGGACCATCTTAATTCTCTCCACAGCAAAATTAAATTCACAATGGAACTGGAAAACGAAGATAAAATCCTGCCCTTTCTAGATGTGGAGGTGATGCGGAAACACGATGGTAGCCTAGGGCATACTGTATATAGGAAACCAACCCATACGAATCGGTACTTACACGCTGATTCGCACCACCACCCAGCGCAGAAGAGAGGACTTATCCATTCATTGGTGACCCGAGCGACCAGAATATGCGAAGAACATAAAATCGGAGCGGAACTTACGAAGCTGACCGATGCACTGGAGCGTAACGGCTACCCAGCAAGTCAGACAAGGCAAATCATAAGAGCCAAATCTGCACCAAACGAAGACAGAGTTGAACAAGAGTCGAAAGGCTGTGCCTTCCTGCCTTATGTGCACAATGTGACAGACAAAATTGCCAAGCTTTTGAGAAAGGAAAATATCAAGACTGTCTTCGGAACAACAACAAAGATACAGGACTTACTGAGGTCTGCAAAGACTAAGTTTCCTCTGGAAACAGATGGAGTGTATAAACTCAGCTGTTCCGGATGTGACAAGGTCTATGTAGGCCAGACAGAGCGGACTATCTCCAAAAGAATTTCGGAACACTTCAGAGCTTGTAAACTCGGCCACCCTGACAAATCGGCAATTGCCGAGCATTTGATTGACACCGGGCATTACTTTGGATTTGTTCCTGAAATCCTGGGGAGACCGAAAACTTATAGAGCACGGCTGATTACGGAGGCCATTGAAATTCATAAAAATCCCGTAAACATCAATAGAGACGATGGAGCTAAGCTTAATAGTTCTTGGTATCCGGTAATTGACGGATACACCAGAGCTAAACGAAGAAAACCACTTTAAATAAAAAAATGATACGTTAATGTTAGCTCAGAGGGTTGGAGCTGGCAACACGGTATCACAACCTCATACTTAAGCTCACATTTTAACACAACCTCAAATAAGACATCTGCCCTGATGATGGACACTGCAATGCTGTCCGAAACGTTGGCTAAAGAAGGAGTTAGCGCAACACGGCATAATACCCCAAAAACAAATAACAAAAATACTTTTGGCCGTGAAAATCTTAAATCATAAGTATAATAAATCTTTAAAAATTCGCCATACTAGTCGAAAACATGTCCGTCACTATCAGTGATAATTTGAATGAAAATTGAAATTCATTTACAATATTCTGAGAAATGACTGTGATCAGTGAATTGAACTGATGCTATTATTATAGAACGCATCTTAATGCGTTAAAATATTTGTAATTCGAGTATAAAATATTGATATCTCACCTTAAATTAAGTAATCAATGATGGCAGAAATAAGGAAGTTGAGTCCATTTTTTTTATTTTTTTTTATCAATGTTCGCATTCAAACTTAAATACTGGTATTTTTTTTTTTTTTTTTAAAGTTTGTTTTCATAGTTAAATTAATTCTCAAAGTTTAAATTTTATTAAGCCCGCCAAAACGAGCGGAATCCGAGCGGTAACAGGCGGGGTGTAGTGTGACGTCATTAGAACTGTGAAAACCACGTCGCTTAAGCATTATGTATGGAAAAAAATTTAATTCTTCAACAAGGAATTCCAGTAATTTTTTTACCAATGTTAACCGTCTATTATAATTGATGTTATTAAAAAAAAAAAAAAATAGATTAAGATTTCATAGTTAAATTAATATTTTAAGTTAGAATATTTGCTTTTCACGCCCGATACGGTACTTGTACGGTATCGCCGTCGCTACTTGTTGACGTTCCCCGCGCGAATTCAGGACCACCGCGCAGAAAAGTAAAGACCAAAAGTAAAATAACGGTTTACAGCCCAGTTCACTGTGAGACTTTTCTGAGCGGCCGGCGGCCTGAAGTGTATCACATGCTATGTGACATGTATAATAATAAAAACATCTAAGTTATGCAATAAACAACATATTATTATAAAGCACTATACGAATATGTATCTTTAGAAATCCATTTCATATAATAATAATAACAAATACGTACATATATTTGACAAACCCAAATAAACCTTTGGCCTATACACCTCTCTCATCTAAATCGACCATCTCTCATGTAATAGAAAGAGATGCACCATAGGTGTTCCGTTGTACGTACAAGTCACGACACATGTGACGACAGAATTCTTTCGACCAATCGTGGAGCGTATACAGTCTTTTGCTATTGAATGCTTTTTCAAGAACGTTTAACTAATTCTAAGAATAATAATATAGAAATATATTTATAAATTTAGAATCGATATTTTTTGATCTACATGAACATATTTTTTATAAGTCAAAATATTTTTCACTCAACTTCCTTATTCTACGAAACTCACAATCAGCAGATGTCAAAATATTTATCGTTGTTGTGGCGGGAATAAGGATTTCAACGGAGCGGAAAAAATAGACGCCACAGAAAAGATTACAAGCTATAAGAAAACGAAAACATGGTTTTTCTAAATCGCTACCGTTACTGTAAAAAAAATAACAAAATTCATGTTAATTTGAATTAACACTGGGGCTGAAAGGGTTAACGTTTTTTACCTTCAACTCCACAAAGGAGGTCCTGAGGAAAATAATTTTCTTCGGAGCATACATCTCTTTGAGGTTGCCATGTGAAAATTCTTTTCGAGAAGGGGAAGAATTTTACATGGATCTTGAAGAATTCGTTCCACAGCCGAGCTGCAGAACTCACGAACGATTTGTGAAAAGGAACGTTCTAATGGTTGGACGTTGAAAATACCGGTAGAACAACGACAGCATTCCCAGACCGTTCAGTGACTGAGTTGATTAATGCGTCAGGTTCCCACCCAGGCGTCTGTTGACTGTTTACTAAGTTCTCCATCTCGCAAAAGCAAGATTATCTGCTTAAAAAAACATACTACAATTGCAGGAGATTTTCAAATATTGTAGGGTTATTCGTAACCCGCTAATGTTTGGTGATCGGTCGAAAGCTGAGTTGACATCGCGTTTAAGTCCCACCCAGGCGTAGCGTGTTCAATTCCTCGGCTTGCTAAGTCCTCCATCACAACACAAACAACATTTTCCGCTTACGGTGGTGGTAGTAGAAGATTTTCAAATACCGTCAGATTATCACTAAACACTTCTTTCTTTAGCAGAAAATATATTTCGATGATGGTCCAGTATTTGTGATATTAGTTTTTTTTTAAAACGATTTACATTACACTTCTTTAGATTATCTGTTCAGTGATTGTAAGTACCCGGCAAAGCTAGCTTCAGGCTATATAAAACCAAGCACCAAAAAAATGTAGTATCGGACACCAGGATAGGAAAACATGGGCCTGAACAACATAATAATTGGAACACTCACAAAACATTGATTATAACTCCTTATAATTTAAGAGATCCCTATGAGTGAGGAGGGGAAGTTGGAGAATTCCTGTGTTTTGCATGCAAAATTCAATAAAATCAAAATCAGGGAGAAGAAAAAAAACTTGAAAATACAAGAAAAATCTACAAAAAGAAAAGTAAAGCAAAACACAAATGTTTTCCAATAATCATGTTTTATGTAATCATCGTCATCAAAATGTGAAATTTCATCATCTAAGTCTCCATCAATTTATTTAGTGATATATTCATATTCTTTATTAAACGGTTATGCACCAATATATTACGAGAAGATTATAAATTTGAGGTACATGTAAGTATAGAAGGTCATAGGGCAGTTTTACTATTTTGTGACATACGTCAAAAGATAGTTTCTGAACTGTCTGTAAGTGAAGTTAAAAATGTCGATGGTCAATACAGAATCGTTAAGCAGTTCAGTCGCTCTGTTGATTGATAATCAGAAGTCTTCGCTTTTGGAGTTTGAAAAAAGTGTATTGGATCTCCCACGAATATACTTGTTAGGCACATATAAGTTAACCTCTTTCAATATAATTGAATTAAGTATAGTTTGTTACAAGTTACCCATATCAAATCACAGAAGATACTCCATCACATCGATCACGCAGCAATATGGCGTAAAACATGCTTTGGTCACGTGCAATCAGAAGGATCACCTTATATGGTGATCGACGGAAGAGCAACAAGCGCTGGGAATGATTAACTACAGAAGAGGGGCAGAGACGAAACAGGAGGGATAGCGGGAATACACAGCGGAACTGCACTAGATTATGGAGAACTCCTCACGTCAGCGCGGAGAGCCGTGGACTTCAGCTGTGGTAGTCGGGAGACCCATTGGTTATTACCCGCACATAGTGGTAAGGCCAAAAGCTATTTTACTCCAAACTCTGAAGGGTTGAACGAAGCGATGATGACATAAGAGAAGCAACCCAAACGTCCCACATCAGTAAATAGCAGTCCACGGCAGTAAGTGCTTTTAAATAAATGGTACATCTAACAAAGTAATGAAACAGAGCCAGTAACTTCCAGCGTACAATTTTTCCATACGATAGTTTTAAACTAATTTACATAACCTTGTTGACAAATAAATGGTATATCAGTATAACTGTACAAAGTGTTTTCTTGTTGATGGTTCCTTAAGAGATGGCCTGAACCCCAGATCCCCAAGATGACAATAAACCAGTAACCAAGTAATTTTTTTCGGTGTTCTAATGTTGTGTGTATGAAGATGTTGAAATCGAGTATCCCAAGGATGGATACAGCAATAGACAGTACGTATATTCTCTCATACATAGATGACGCATAAAATTCTTTTGTACTTTTTCTATTTCTAGGATATGGTTTTATTCAGAAGTGGCTTCAGGCAACATAGAAGTTTCGTCCTTAAACTTTAAACTAACTAACTAACTAACTAACTAACCATCACGCGGGTAGGCAGAGAGAACGGACCGCCAAACAACTCGGTATTGGCACACACTCTTTGCCTCATTCACATTCATACATCGTCTCATACATACTCTTCTATTGTTCTGACTGTTGACATGGCCCAACTCAAGTATCTGATTCACTGGGTCGTGCCATGTCTTCCTCCGGCGTCCCCGACTTCTGCTGCCATTCACATTTGCATCGTATATTCTCCTTACACTCCTTTCTTCGCCCATTCGCTCTACATGCCCAAACCATCTAAGCGTCCCTTTCTTGATCTTACTCATTACGCTTACATCAGCCTTGCACTCTTTGCGGATCTCCACATTCCGCACACGATCATACATGGTTGTACCACACATACGCCTCAGGGATCTCATTTTAACAGCATTCAATCTACTTTCATCCTTTCTTTGCCAGTTCCATGCCTCACTTCCATACATAAGGGTAGGTACCAGCACTCCATTGTGGACTGCTAACTTCGCTTCTTTGGACAATTTTTTGTTAGCGCCAACTGCGTTCAGTCCTCCATTAATGGAGTTACCTACATTTACTTTTCTTTCAATATCTCTGTCAGCCTTCCCATCTCTCTAGAACATGCTTCCTTAATACACAAACTCATCCACCTGCTCCAAGTATTCCTCATTCACAGCTATATTGCACACTGTTTTCGTACTCTCTCTTTCAAACACCATTACTTTATACTTACTTACATTCATCATTAACTCATTCTTCATGCATACTTCGTTTATCCTAGACACGAGAGACTGCAGATCATCCATACTATTAGCAATCAGCACCGCATCATCAGCTTACAAGAGGCAAACTTTAATGTAACCGGGATTTCCGTACTGTTCTTCAAGCAGGCACAAATTTTACACAAAGCATTTCAAAACCGGTTTTAACACGGAGGCATTGAGAACTAGAGCAATTCCCTTCACAGATAAACAAATGCGTATTTTTTTATTTAAATCTGTCACAGTCAAAAAAACCTCTTTCACGTTTAATGGGCACCCTAATCAGCGAATAATCATTTCTTAAGCGCCAGTTAGTTTGAAGGTCTAATGATCATTTACCTGCGGAGGGCGCTAATTAAAGGTGAAGACACGCAACCTAAATTTAGTACGAGACAATGGCTAATCGCAACACTAATGAGACGTGGTGAAACGATCACTAAATCTATTAAACCATGGAGATTGTTTCCTAAACATTAGTCAAATTTAGAAGTTATTTATCCAATGGACAAGTATTGAATAACAATACATGATTATCTGTCCTGGCTTACTCAATCTAATACACATTAAAATATCGTCCGGAACGATTAGGCTTAACGACTTATTCGATACTAGCCGGACGCGCACAAATGCTGGTGTCAGGGATCCAATCAGAAGAAAGTTCGAATTGTATAATAAAAACCAAAACCTGAAGGATTCCGACATACTTTTTGATACATGTACATATATTACTTTTGGTAGGAAATTGAAGTCTTTTTCCTATTAAAAAAAAAGAAAATTTGTGCATACTACATTTAAGTGCTTTTTTTAAACAAACTCCTGTCCAATATTAATTATGATTTATCTCAAAACTTGTATAAAAATATTTGTACACTTTTCTTTGATATTGAGCATTGTCTATATACAAAATAATTTTCTTATATACTTTTTCCCTATTTACGCGTAAAAATTTTTTTTTAATTGTTATCTACCAAGTCAATCCGTGAGAAATAGTTAAGATGCAGGCCAATTCTCAAGTTATGGTTTTATAAAATTATCTTTTCATTACTGTTTTTATCTGTGTTTTCTCCTTAAATAAATAATTTAAAAAATATTTTTTTTATGTTTGTTAAAATAAGATAAAAAACTATAATATCTCTATCGCAATATAAGGAACTACAATACAACTTCAGTCGTTCAGTTTTAGACGTGATACGACAGTCGTGATATAATTACATCTTTGAGATTCTTTCAAGGATAAAGAAACCATCCTGTCACTCAAAATTTGTTTTATCTATTTATTTATTTATTTGCAAAAACAGTACAAAAACCAATACATTGCAAAAGCGATAAACAAATTATGGAAGAAAATTTTATACATAAGTATACAGCTAAGACATATGCAAAAGCGGTAAACAAGATATGGAAAAATAAATTATACAGAAGTTTACGGTTAGAACAAATACAATATTTCGCGCTTAAAGTCGTTGTAGGACATATGGAAAATATCCAAGTTAGCTGGAAGGGAGTTAATTAACCTAGTGAGTCTTCCCAGGGGCATCACCATTGGTAAGTTAGTTCTGGACCTGGGAAGAATTAAAAGCCTGTGTTGGCGGCCTCTCGTGAAATTATCCGGGACATAAAGTCCTATTTTTGACAGAATGTCTGGAATTGATAGTAAACCATTCAAAAGCTTGTAAGCCATCAACAATAATGCGACGTCCCGCCTGGAACCTTAGTTCCAGGCTGCAGATATTCAGCATTCCCGAGATAAATGCTGTTGGAAACAGCCATGGGTAAAAACCAAACTCTCTCATATAGAGGTATCGTAAATTTTTTTTTGTATTTTCTCGACCATTAGTACGTAGACAGTGTCCTCTGGCCCCCATACCTGAGATCCACTCTCGAGAATGCTACGCACTTAGCTAAAGTAAAGCAGCCTAATGATTGCAAGGTTTGTCAGTTCCTTTGAATTGTGTATGACAAAACCTAACATTCTTGTAGCTGATTACAGATCTTTTCAATGTGATCGTGAAATGTTAAGCGAGCGTCATACACAATTTCTAAGTCCTTATAAGTCACCGTATGCTTCAGTGATGTATCTTTCATTTTGTAATTAAAATATACGATCTTTTGTGACCTCGTAAAACACATAACTGAGCATTTTTGGAAGTTGAAACCGAGTTTGCTGTCAAGCATCGCCATTCCATTGAAAGAATATTATGTATTAAATACACAATTTGGCTGTCCTGAAACGTGAATCCTTCCCAGTTGGACAGACAAAGGTTCATTTTGTTTGGTATTGTTTGTAATTTATATATACATAAAATAAATAAAAAAAATAAAAATGCCATACGTGATACAGTGGCAATTGAGGGATAATGATAGTGACTATACAACGACGGTTATGAAATAACGTCTAATGTGATACAATGGCAGTCATGAGACAATGGCAGTCACGGTACAACTACAGTTTTGATATGAAACAAAGCCAGACGCGATACAATACCAATCATGAGATATTATCACATATCAGCAATCTTAAGACGCGTGATTCGATAACAATCATTAGACAAAGCTGAATATTAAATGACAATGACAGTCAAGATTCAATAGCACTCTGGATTTAACAACAATTGTGAGATAATGCTTTACATGATAAATAATGACAGTCATGAAAATAGACTGCCTGGGCAACCCTAGATGTGATACACTAATCATGAAGCAATGACAGTCATGCTTCAAAGAAAGTCGTGAAAGAAGGCAAGACATGAGACGATGACTGCCTCATTCAATGACAATCACAACACAACGCCAGACATCGATAATCATAACACAACAACAGTCATGATGAAACTAAAGCAATGATACAATAACAATGATTAGATAAAGACAACCACAAGACAACGACACGCACGATGATGACAGACGTGATACAACGAAATCAGAGCAGAAGATATCTTTAAATAATGTCAATTTAGCTCAGGTGATTAAAAGGGTCTCTGTGATATGCCCTGAGACGTTGTTTAATCTTTTCGTTTTTCTCTAGCCTTGTTTCAGCTTTCGGCCGTACCCGATCTGTCACTACAGTTCTCTATTAGCAAAGAAAAATCTCTCTAATGGTCAGATCAAGTAATCACCGGCAGCATTATTGTGTTCGTTATTTATTAAATGTCTAAACAGGTAATAAACCAAAATGTTTTTTGTGTTCATTTAACAGTATACTGAATCAAGATGTTCATATGTACACTGCATTAAATTATTTTAAAATAAGACTAGCTCGAAATAACTGTGAAAATGACAGTTCAGTGTAATTCAAATAATAGCAAAAATGTATTCCAAAACATTTATGTTAATCTTTTGTAGTGTCCATGTTGGTTTGAGATGTGGCATTCTCCGCTTTTTAAGACTGCTGCGAGGCTGTATAGAATTCAGCTATTTAAGAAAGCGTAGGTATCTATGTTCCTGATGACCATCTAAGACAGTCATTGCCAGAGTATATTGCTCCGGAACCAAATCTATCCTAATATATTGATGTATTTAAATCCTTTTGATTCTTGAAATAATCTCACCTCATTGACCGGATTTCCAACATGCCTGCAATTTATTTAATTTTAAACTTTGTAAACCTTGGTAATCTTGTATGTTTGCATCTTCCATAATATATGTATTTCTTATATGTTGAACCAACTATATGCATTTCCCGTTAACATACGTTGCTGCATTCCTCCACCCAATTACATGTCCCTGTCTGACACTTTGGGGTACATACCTTCATCAATGACATTCAACAATTGTACAAACCAGTATGTTAAGAAAACCTGTGCCGTTAATATATTAAGTGATCCCTCAGTGTGTATAATATCCAATCTATTACTGAAACTTGTGATATGATTACTACCTTCGGTGTCCCTCAAGGCCATGATATCGATTCGCAACAAGACGTGTTTCAAAATACCAGGGGGTAAGTTCAAAATCCTTTCCCAATTCTAACTGTTAAACAATTATTCCAAATAGTTGTGTCAATTCGAAAATTGATGGCATTCCAATTTATGAATAGAACTACAAATTGATTCGCAGACAATATGCGACTACACTAACATAGAAAATAACTAAAATATAAAATCCTGAAATAGTTATCATATATTGTAACAAATAAACAAAAATGTACTTATATAATAAATAAATAAAAAAAAAAAATTAAAAAAAAATTGTTAAACTTATTTAATTGTAATGAATTAATTTTGTTATTGTTAAAAGTGGGTGTTCTTTCAAAGGTATAATATCAGACGTAGTATCTTTAAAACTATTAACTTGGCAAAAACAGAAATATTTGTCTTGCTAGGTTTTCTACAGTTGGCATTTTATTTGAAATTTATTTTGGAAAAATATCATTTTTAATAGGTTTTCCAGAATGTACCTTTTTCTTTAAATTGCCAAAACTTTGCCAAATATTGTTTCCCGATAAATAAATTATGAGAGAGTATTAATTTGACCTACGTTTAAAGTATGTTGTATGTCAGAAACTCCAAAAATATCTCATTTGTGAACTTATTGCATTTTTTAAAAAGGGCCTATGCAATAACTTTTAGAAATGAAAAGAGTCAAGTGTAAAGCTGATTAAAACCGTATGTAATTATCCGATAGATCAGAGGTTCCCAAAGTGGTCTATATGGACCCCCAGGGGTCGATATCGGGAGTTCCGTAAATGACACAATACACCTAACACAAATAACACAGTTAACGTAATACTAATAATAGAAGGAGAAATTACTTATTTGATATTAGTATGTTTATATATCGTAAAGTTGTTTATTGAGGTATATAAATAGAGTTTACGTTCCTTTTCTCGTCAGAATTAATATATTGAACCAAAACATTGTACATTGGAAGCCGCAAACTTTCCTAGTTCCCCAACATGTGTTTGGAAAACGTCCAGGGTAATAATGACGTTCAATATTTAGATGTACTTCACACAGACTTCAAAACTATGTTTGAGGATATTTTGACTGTGGAAGTGGAATGTCGAAGAATCGGATATCATGACAAGAAGATTCCGAATTAGCGCTAACAAAGAACTTAAGGGGCAGTTCTGTAGGGCCAGCTACAGAAAGAAATTCCCGTTGCTTATCCTGCTCCATTTTCATTTGGTGTACTACCTCACAAAGTTGCCCCTGTCTGCACAATGCAAAAACATATGAACTATATCGCCACCCGGTTGTTGGGCAGGCAAGGGAAGGGCATCTTTTTACGAATAAAATAAATGATTTTCACATGGGACGTTAATAGTTTTAGAAAAAAATCAATATTCGGTAGACAGGGGGTCTAAGGAAAAAAAATATTTGGCAAGTGGTCTACGGGGCAAAAAAGTTTGGGAAACTCTGCGATAGATGGTAATCAGTAAACGACTTTTGTTATTTGACTAAAATTAGTTTAACACTATGTTAAAAAAGAAAAAAATACGAAAGAAATAAAAAGGAAGAATTAACGAGCAATTTTAGTTAGTGTATCTTAAAAGATATAAAATCAAGATAATGGTTTTAAACAACCGATTTTAGTCATCCAATATATCTAGTACTCACAAAATAGTGGAACGTGCTCACAATACAAGACTAACTGCAAACGATGGACATATTTATTAATAGTTATTATTTATTGATTCGGTAAAATAACTTAGAATATAATGTAGCTAAAATTAACAAACAAAATAAAACTTGTGAAATGATTTTCAGTAGTTCCGTGAGATTTTTTGTGCTGACGTTTTCTATGTACTTTTTTCTTTGATTTTCTATGTACCTTTTCTGATTTTTATTTTATTTTTGTTGTTATTTTACTTTATTAAAATAAAAACAGTAGTATTATAGATTGTTATTAAGAGTGTAATGGACCTGTTTGGGGTAAAGGAACGTAAAGAATTTTTTTTTTCCATAAATTAAAATACGTTCAGAGAATAGGGAGAAACGAACAGACTATGGACATCTCTGGGACATACTAGAAGCTTTATTATAGAAACCTACGTCGGTAATAGGTGTTAACCACGTAATAATTGAAAAGAGGCGTGATGGAGCTCAACGAATCAGATCATTCCCAAAATCAATTAAATAATTTTTCGCCAATCACGGAGACTAAGGGCGGTCTAAAGACACGAAACACTCTAGGTTGATTTACTGTTGAGCTAACCTTGGGATCCGGTCTCACGATGCGTGTAAGGGCACTTGGAGAACGACGATAAATTTGCATTCTAAGGTAGAAACGAAGCGATACCCAACCAGCGATAACGAAACAGGGGGGTGACGGTTTGGCGAAAGAAGATGGTTTTTTAGAATGTTTCGGTCCAGAAGACATATTACGAGGTGATCCTCATAGAGAGAATTGTTTACGATCGCTGAGGTTCTGAGTGCTATTTCAAGTGTTGACAATGGACACGAATTTTAACTTAAGATGGGATGTTTGGCCGAAATTGCCTAATTATATTAACACGGGGGAGATGCAAGTTGGGTAATTAAGAAAAGACATAAAAGTTAATGGGTCACGAAGTCTTTGATTAACGATCAAAATTTTACGACCTTTTTTTGCGCGTAAACAAAGTTACGAGGATAATATATTGAAATTCCTGGATGGAGCGAGAAAGGGGTATATGGGTTGGGCTAAAACTAGACGCAAAAAAACTGTAAAAACAGGGATGTACTGGGCGTAGATCACCGAAAAGGAAGGACCAGGAATCGAAAAGAAACCCGAAAGGTAGTTTAGCTCATGATGGAAGAGGTGTCACCGACTCGGGTAGTGGACAGCGATGGGTTACGAAAAATTACCAGAAGATATGCGGCGGATATCACGAAAAGAGTCAAAACAGGTAGGCGAAATTACAAAAAACGTGTCGAATCAAATTTTGGAACGAATGCCTACGTATGTCATCACCGAGAGGAAGGTATATGTGTCCTGGGATCACCCACGGATCGTGTAGACACCAATCAAATGCTAGAAGGCAGCACACAAGGAAGGATACTGGATTGCGCAAGCGCTGGACATAATAGGTGAAAAGCTTCCGTTAGTTGGGATAATTTATCGATTATATTATCGATATCAATAGCGAATTTCTCGGAAAGATTTCGAAAACAACGATATAGAAATGAGCTACACCTAGTCTATAGGCCGGAAATCAACCAATATTACGGACACAACACGTATACGAGAAAAAATAATCAAATAATTTTACGCAATAATCTACATCGCCGTATATCATTTACGAGAGGGCGCTCGGAAGTCAGGCCACCGAGTACGCGCCTGTACCCGTCTCGGCAGGGGGGTAGGTGTCTACCTCAACTCGGCAGGCGGGGGCCAAAAATCCTGAAACGGGGTTATGCAATTCTAAACTTAACGGGAAGTGAAACCTTGAATTCATAAAGGCGAAAGTCGCACAAATTTTAAGTCGATTTATTCGAAAGAACATTATTAAATAGCGTTGTTTGGAGGAAATCAGGGCTTTTTCGTTTTAACTTGGTTGGAGTCGGGCTTCGATAACTTAACGTCGCGACAGTTTGGTGTGCTATCTTTAAACTAAACTGATAGAGTTTTAAATATAGTGAAGTTGTGGTTTTAATATTAATTGAAATAATTGAAGTGTTTTAAAATTTAATTAGATTCAACCAAAAAAAAAAGGGTAAACTCATAATTAGACGATACTAAATTCACGGGTTGGAGTCTCTTGGTTCAGACTAATATAAAACGATGAAACTCGACTGCGGTAATGTTTAATAATAACGCGTGTGCCATTAGAGGAGAAAAAAATAGAGAACCATAATAATTATCAAATGACCAGACGAAAACGGCTAAGTCAAAGTTCTAAATTTATTGTGAAATTGAAGAGACAGCGTACATTGATCAAAAAGAAATAATAATAAAAATCGTGTAGAAACGCGGCGAATGAATTTACTCGGAGAATAGAATTTAATAAGAGCTAAATACATCATTCGTAAATCACATGTGGACCTTCTGGTCAAAATTAATAATAATTAATTTCCAATATATAAAACGTAGGGTAAATTGCTCATTTGAATTGGGGGTATAGACAGTGTTTTCCTTGCGAACACGGGAAGGTTTTAACGGTCTACACGATATAAGAATTGAGTGAAAAAATCGAAGTGAACGTGGCAGATAATATATGAAAGGTTCTAGGGAGGGGAAGGGGGTTCTGGGTAGATCTCGGCAAATACTTACTTAGATACTCTAAAATAGTCGATAGGGAGAGATATCTAGATTAGGTACAGTGGAGGCCAACAGATACCGATGCATGTCAACTATCAATTTACGGTTAGGGAGGAAGAGACCATTCTATTGAAAGAAATGATCCGCTTAAACATTCCGAAATCTAGTATTCGGTAATTTATGTGCTATCTACGGGGCGGCGTATGGAAGTAGGGATTTTAGCTAGAAAAATTAGATTCAATATGGTTATAGTTCCTACTGGCGAGTAGACGGGTGACATAGATAATCGATTCCGAATTTAATACGAACCCTTAACGGCTTAGGGGCTTCTACATCCTACCTACAGCCCCTGGACGTGGATTAATGTACATGTCGTCGATATCCCGACTGGACTGGTAATATAACGATTTTGGGTGAGTGATCTTGCATGAATATATATTTCCAGAACGTTAAAATTGCGACGAAGATGGGGCTGCAACTGATAAAATAGTATCACATTTAGAACTGTTTGCTTGCTTCTAACAGCTGTGTTTAGCACGAGGCCAATGACCTACTTATTTGTAAGCAGTTAGTGGCGACACACGACCAAAAGGAAGAAAGGGGACCCCATAAATCACTCGACGTCCGTGCCTGACGACAAAAGTCGTACACTCTACCGAGTTGGCGGCCGCGCAGAGGCACCTCAAATCAACATGGAAGCGACTAGCTGCAACCAACTCATGCTCAAAACAAATAAAAAAATAAAATTAATAATATTTGTATAACCTTATATGTTCACTAACAAATTCCTAAATACCTTTGGCCTCGGCTTAGAACTCACCGTTGGAGTATGTTGTCCGTAAGCTGTCTTGGGAAAGCACACAACTTCCTCGGCTCAGAAGATTTTCTACTTTCCTCATCACGCGATTTCGGGGCGTCAACGTTGTATGGAGAATCACGAAGAGTTCGGAGGGTCATCCCTTTTCGCGGAACCGGGTCGGATGAGAGGACACGAGAGGCAGTATGGAAATTAATGTCAAGTTGGAATGTTTGGGCCTTGGTTCGCTGCGAAGGCGTTTAATTGAACGGGCTCCAAGTCTTTCAAAATCGCGTGGAGGGGACGTCGGCGTGATGAACGAGGGTTCAAAATCGGAGGACGAACACATACTAAAGCGGGGTTTACCCGGAGGTTGATGCAACTCGACTGGAAAACCCTCGAGATCCTTTGCAGCATCCTTCGTGAGGTGGATAGTAGGCCTGGCGGCTAGTGGACGTTGAAAGCCTCACCAGAACAAACCTATTTGAAACATGCACGCGTTTAGCATCATGACAAGGGACGCAATGAAAAATTCCCCTTTTACAGTCAGTAAAGTAGTCCGTTGGAGGAAGCGGGGCGGGGTGATTTGGGATATTCCAACAGGTGCATTACCTCTCCCTCTGACGTGAGCGGTCCGGAGGTGTCAAGGCGACTATAAGAAGAAGTTAGACCAGACCTCGGGGAAAGCCAGACACGTATTGGTTCTTGGGGTTTTGCATTTGGAAGAATAGCGACCATTTCATTTGGGGCAGTGAGGTGCCGACCCAGTTTGCAAAAAAAAACCTTTTTTTCTCGTCATTTAATCCGTTCCCATCTCCTTTTCTCTCGTTTCCACTTCCATCCGCAACACCCAAAGTTTACTAACCACAGCTAAATCCATTTATCTAGTTTCAGTACATCGTTACAGAGGCCGACGAGAGAGTCCCAGTACTTATGCGGAAACAACACACTATTCAACGAAGGGTTTAATAGCCCGTACACAAGAGGGGGGGGGGGGGTACGGTTCTATGTCACAATCTAGAATTTATAAACACGGGGACATTAGGTAAGGGCGGGGATACAAGGAAATTCTAAAGATATGATATAAGCTGTTAGGTCGATTAGTAATAGGGTCCAGTATTCGAAAGTTAGGTGAGACACGTACTCGTTCCTTGTAGAACTCGCTGAGGGTCGATGGACGTTTTCCCCACGCTTTGGCTAAAAAGAACCGGGAGTTACCACAGAAAGGAGACATTAAATACCTACCACCCCATAGCGGGGGGGCTTCGAATTAACAAATCACACAACGTGAAGTTAAGGGATTTATTGTAGATCAACCCCAAAGCGTAGGCCTTATTTTACTGTGTGCGATACCACAGGGGCGGGGAATATTCAGAGTTAGCTAGGCCCAGCACGATATCGTTTTGCAAAAGCGAAACTGAACGCTGGAGAGAAGGAGGTATAAAAACCTCATTCAAGCGAGTTAGGAACAATTAGGAGGTCGAGTCAACACATTTGGTGCCTTGAGAACCAGGAGCCGAGAGTTTTACAAGTTGGGGTGGCTTCATTGACCTTATAAGCGATAGAGGTACGAGTATGGTGTCTCAAGAAAAAAAAACATGTCAGGAGCGAATAGAAAAAAAATAGGTCGAAACGAATGTGGGTCAGTTGTAAAATAGTCTAGACAGGTGAACAAAAATTAAGCTGGACGCACTGTTAGACTCTAGTGTCATTTGTGATTTAATTACTTACGATGGAGACGGCGAGGCGCCGGACAATAGTGGAAAAAAAAAAGGTTACCTACTCTTACGTATCTACAGCCGGTGGTAGATTTATCGCTCTGAACACGGCAGGGATGTCGGTCGGCTGTTTGTTGGGACTCGTGTGGCGCCGTTTTGGGTAAAGTCGCCTCAGGCGCGCCGTACAAATGAATAAAGAGAATTAATACACAATACGGTAGTTAGTAATGAATAATATAAATTGAGTACTTTCACGAGACTAATAATAAAAGGGAAAGGTTACACAGTTAAATGGAAAAAAAAAACGTAAGCTGATGTTAATCAACATTTCATGAGAAAAAAAAAGAGAAAATAAATAAATAGACAAGTTAATTACGGAATCTTTATTTGAGTGGAGGTTTGTATTAGTTGATATTGCGAAATGTACGCCAACCTTCGATAAGGAAAAAATATACAAATCAGTTAAATGATCATAATTTGAGAAGGGCTCGCATTTAGATGGTGAAACGTAAAGCATCTGACTAGTATTTTGTAGACCGCTTGAAAAAAAAATAATATGAAATGAATATTATTCAAACATTTTAAATGCCTTACGAAAGTGGGTAAAAACCGTACTAATATCGGTTTGTCGTTTCGAAGAGACCTATCGATGGTCACTTGAAAATTATTGCAAGCTAAAAGGAACTAATAGACCTTTTCATGATTTACAACGGTCGGGTCATAAATCTTAGAAAGAAAAAAATATCCACCGAGCATTTGCGAGACGATTTGTAGTACATAAAAACGGTTTGTTATCTTTGGATAGCGTGATATTAAGGGGAAACCTAACCGGTGGACATTTTGAAGGAAACAGCTTCGAAAATACAAGCTTTCATACAAAAGGGATCCGTCTATCCTCTTAATATAGAGTTAAACTTTGCGATGGATGGTGATAGCAGATAACAGACATTGTATGCGCTTTTGTACGACGTAGGTTGGGGTCTTTGAGTGCCGTTAAATTCGTTGAACGAAGTTTGGAAACGTTATGCGTGCAGATTTCGGTAGTCTTGGAATGTGTATATTACAAAATGGTCGGTAGATAACGGGTTTTTGATACCTAGCAAGCAAAATAAAAAGGGAGAAAGTGTGAGAGAGGGAAGATAATAATTATTTTGTTGTGTTTTCGTAAAGGTTTAAACTAAACGTAGTGAGTACGAGCAAGGACACAATACGTTTGCGTACCACGACGAGTTCATTGAACCTACAGTGAACATTACCGGTGATTACTATCAAAATACTTAAGTTCGTTACGTAACGGATGTTTTCGGTGAAATAAATGCAGTGTTCTTGTGAAGTGAATAGTTACAACCATTGGATATAATCTAACTTAATATTTGAATAAAGTGAAAACAGTGATATTATGAGAAAACTACAGCGTGAAATAGTGACTAAATTCTGTGAATAAGAATAAATAAATCCATTTCAATTAGTTCAACAAGTAAACAAAACACGTTCAGTACAATACGAATATTAAAACAAAAGATAGGTAGTCTCGCAAAGCTACTACTTGGATGACTTAGTCATATATTCGTGCGGAAATTTCGATGAACATCTAGGACACGTAAGTGCAGTTTAGGGAGGTTGCGTGTCCAATTCAATAAACCAGATTTAATCCAATTCAAGTGTTGTCAATGCTTATTGATAACCAGCCGCACATACAGATTATTATTTATTAAAGGAAATGAATGAAGTCACGCGAGGAAAAAAAAAAAAACAGAAAAAAAAACCACATGCAAAATAGCTACGCGTTTTAAATAGATTCAAGTTGCGTGCATATAAAAGTGGAAAAAAACAAACATACAACCAAAACTTCAGTCAGGTACCCATAGAACTTTGCTTCGACCCTTTGGGGGTGCAACAAAAACTTAGCCATAAATGTGTAGTTAAGAGGAAACACGTTTACTGACGAAGCGCCTAGAATAAAAGGCAAAGTTACGAGTTTTGTGACAAATGAAACCGTGTTTCGTCTTAATGAAATCACGAGTGGTAGGAGGCGGCAGATTTATGAATGGCATTGTGCCTTACGTTTTGTTTAAAGGCATTTGAGTTAAGACACGTACAGGGGCGAACTTCGTGAGAAGCAGATAAGCCAAAAATTAACGGAAGATTGGAAAGGAAAAAAAAAGGGAAAGACCCATTCTAGAATTTATTTTGCATTTAGGGAAAATAGGAACATCTCCTCTTAGGGAGGTAAGGGGTACGCAACCTTTGGAGTACGAAAAAAAAAATTTGAAAAAGGAAGAAAAATGAGTCAATCTAAACCTATTGTTAGTAATGATTTCACCAAATAAACACCAAAACGTGTTTATCCGCTGTAATCCTTACTAAAGGGAGGCTGTAATGGACCTGTTTGGGGTAAAGGAACGTAAAGAATTTTTTTTTTCCATAAATTAAAATACGTTCAGAGAATAGGGAGAAACGAACAGACTATGGACATCTCTGGGACATACTAGAAGCTTTATTATAGAAACCTACGTCGGTAATAGGTGTTAACCACGTAATAATTGAAAAGAGGCGTGATGGAGCTCAACGAATCAGATCATTCCCAAAATCAATTAAATAATTTTTCGCCAATCACGGAGACTAAGGGCGGTCTAAAGACACGAAACACTCTAGGTTGATTTACTGTTGAGCTAACCTTGGGATCCGGTCTCACGATGCGTGTAAGGGCACTTGGAGAACGACGATAAATTTGCATTCTAAGGTAGAAACGAAGCGATACCCAACCAGCGATAACGAAACAGGGGGGTGACGGTTTGGCGAAAGAAGATGGTTTTTTAGAATGTTTCGGTCCAGAAGACATATTACGAGGTGATCCTCATAGAGAGAATTGTTTACGATCGCTGAGGTTCTGAGTGCTATTTCAAGTGTTGACAATGGACACGAATTTTAACTTAAGATGGGATGTTTGGCCGAAATTGCCTAATTATATTAACACGGGGGAGATGCAAGTTGGGTAATTAAGAAAAGACATAAAAGTTAATGGGTCACGAAGTCTTTGATTAACGATCAAAATTTTACGACCTTTTTTTGCGCGTAAACAAAGTTACGAGGATAATATATTGAAATTCCTGGATGGAGCGAGAAAGGGGTATATGGGTTGGGCTAAAACTAGACGCAAAAAAACTGTAAAAACAGGGATGTACTGGGCGTAGATCACCGAAAAGGAAGGACCAGGAATCGAAAAGAAACCCGAAAGGTAGTTTAGCTCATGATGGAAGAGGTGTCACCGACTCGGGTAGTGGACAGCGATGGGTTACGAAAAATTACCAGAAGATATGCGGCGGATATCACGAAAAGAGTCAAAACAGGTAGGCGAAATTACAAAAAACGTGTCGAATCAAATTTTGGAACGAATGCCTACGTATGTCATCACCGAGAGGAAGGTATATGTGTCCTGGGATCACCCACGGATCGTGTAGACACCAATCAAATGCTAGAAGGCAGCACACAAGGAAGGATACTGGATTGCGCAAGCGCTGGACATAATAGGTGAAAAGCTTCCGTTAGTTGGGATAATTTATCGATTATATTATCGATATCAATAGCGAATTTCTCGGAAAGATTTCGAAAACAACGATATAGAAATGAGCTACACCTAGTCTATAGGCCGGAAATCAACCAATATTACGGACACAACACGTATACGAGAAAAAATAATCAAATAATTTTACGCAATAATCTACATCGCCGTATATCATTTACGAGAGGGCGCTCGGAAGTCAGGCCACCGAGTACGCGCCTGTACCCGTCTCGGCAGGGGGGTAGGTGTCTACCTCAACTCGGCAGGCGGGGGCCAAAAATCCTGAAACGGGGTTATGCAATTCTAAACTTAACGGGAAGTGAAACCTTGAATTCATAAAGGCGAAAGTCGCACAAATTTTAAGTCGATTTATTCGAAAGAACATTATTAAATAGCGTTGTTTGGAGGAAATCAGGGCTTTTTCGTTTTAACTTGGTTGGAGTCGGGCTTCGATAACTTAACGTCGCGACAGTTTGGTGTGCTATCTTTAAACTAAACTGATAGAGTTTTAAATATAGTGAAGTTGTGGTTTTAATATTAATTGAAATAATTGAAGTGTTTTAAAATTTAATTAGATTCAACCAAAAAAAAAAGGGTAAACTCATAATTAGACGATACTAAATTCACGGGTTGGAGTCTCTTGGTTCAGACTAATATAAAACGATGAAACTCGACTGCGGTAATGTTTAATAATAACGCGTGTGCCATTAGAGGAGAAAAAAATAGAGAACCATAATAATTATCAAATGACCAGACGAAAACGGCTAAGTCAAAGTTCTAAATTTATTGTGAAATTGAAGAGACAGCGTACATTGATCAAAAAGAAATAATAATAAAAATCGTGTAGAAACGCGGCGAATGAATTTACTCGGAGAATAGAATTTAATAAGAGCTAAATACATCATTCGTAAATCACATGTGGACCTTCTGGTCAAAATTAATAATAATTAATTTCCAATATATAAAACGTAGGGTAAATTGCTCATTTGAATTGGGGGTATAGACAGTGTTTTCCTTGCGAACACGGGAAGGTTTTAACGGTCTACACGATATAAGAATTGAGTGAAAAAATCGAAGTGAACGTGGCAGATAATATATGAAAGGTTCTAGGGAGGGGAAGGGGGTTCTGGGTAGATCTCGGCAAATACTTACTTAGATACTCTAAAATAGTCGATAGGGAGAGATATCTAGATTAGGTACAGTGGAGGCCAACAGATACCGATGCATGTCAACTATCAATTTACGGTTAGGGAGGAAGAGACCATTCTATTGAAAGAAATGATCCGCTTAAACATTCCGAAATCTAGTATTCGGTAATTTATGTGCTATCTACGGGGCGGCGTATGGAAGTAGGGATTTTAGCTAGAAAAATTAGATTCAATATGGTTATAGTTCCTACTGGCGAGTAGACGGGTGACATAGATAATCGATTCCGAATTTAATACGAACCCTTAACGGCTTAGGGGCTTCTACATCCTACCTACAGCCCCTGGACGTGGATTAATGTACATGTCGTCGATATCCCGACTGGACTGGTAATATAACGATTTTGGGTGAGTGATCTTGCATGAATATATATTTCCAGAACGTTAAAATTGCGACGAAGATGGGGCTGCAACTGATAAAATAGTATCACATTTAGAACTGTTTGCTTGCTTCTAACAGCTGTGTTTAGCACGAGGCCAATGACCTACTTATTTGTAAGCAGTTAGTGGCGACACACGACCAAAAGGAAGAAAGGGGACCCCATAAATCACTCGACGTCCGTGCCTGACGACAAAAGTCGTACACTCTACCGAGTTGGCGGCCGCGCAGAGGCACCTCAAATCAACATGGAAGCGACTAGCTGCAACCAACTCATGCTCAAAACAAATAAAAAAATAAAATTAATAATATTTGTATAACCTTATATGTTCACTAACAAATTCCTAAATACCTTTGGCCTCGGCTTAGAACTCACCGTTGGAGTATGTTGTCCGTAAGCTGTCTTGGGAAAGCACACAACTTCCTCGGCTCAGAAGATTTTCTACTTTCCTCATCACGCGATTTCGGGGCGTCAACGTTGTATGGAGAATCACGAAGAGTTCGGAGGGTCATCCCTTTTCGCGGAACCGGGTCGGATGAGAGGACACGAGAGGCAGTATGGAAATTAATGTCAAGTTGGAATGTTTGGGCCTTGGTTCGCTGCGAAGGCGTTTAATTGAACGGGCTCCAAGTCTTTCAAAATCGCGTGGAGGGGACGTCGGCGTGATGAACGAGGGTTCAAAATCGGAGGACGAACACATACTAAAGCGGGGTTTACCCGGAGGTTGATGCAACTCGACTGGAAAACCCTCGAGATCCTTTGCAGCATCCTTCGTGAGGTGGATAGTAGGCCTGGCGGCTAGTGGACGTTGAAAGCCTCACCAGAACAAACCTATTTGAAACATGCACGCGTTTAGCATCATGACAAGGGACGCAATGAAAAATTCCCCTTTTACAGTCAGTAAAGTAGTCCGTTGGAGGAAGCGGGGCGGGGTGATTTGGGATATTCCAACAGGTGCATTACCTCTCCCTCTGACGTGAGCGGTCCGGAGGTGTCAAGGCGACTATAAGAAGAAGTTAGACCAGACCTCGGGGAAAGCCAGACACGTATTGGTTCTTGGGGTTTTGCATTTGGAAGAATAGCGACCATTTCATTTGGGGCAGTGAGGTGCCGACCCAGTTTGCAAAAAAAAACATTTTTTTCTCGTCATTTAATCCGTTCCCATCTCCTTTTCTCTCGTTTCCACTTCCATCCGCAACACCCAAAGTTTACTAACCACAGCTAAATCCATTTATCTAGTTTCAGTACATCGTTACAGAGGCCGACGAGAGAGTCCCAGTACTTATGCGGAAACAACACACTATTCAACGAAGGGTTTAATAGCCCGTACACAAGAGGGGGGGGGGGGGTACGGTTCTATGTCACAATCTAGAATTTATAAACACGGGGACATTAGGTAAGGGCGGGGATACAAGGAAATTCTAAAGATATGATATAAGCTGTTAGGTCGATTAGTAATAGGGTCCAGTATTCGAAAGTTAGGTGAGACACGTACTCGTTCCTTGTAGAACTCGCTGAGGGTCGATGGACGTTTTCCCCACGCTTTGGCTAAAAAGAACCGGGAGTTACCACAGAAAGGAGACATTAAATACCTACCACCCCATAGCGGGGGGGCTTCGAATTAACAAATCACACAACGTGAAGTTAAGGGATTTATTGTAGATCAACCCCAAAGCGTAGGCCTTATTTTACTGTGTGCGATACCACAGGGGCGGGGAATATTCAGAGTTAGCTAGGCCCAGCACGATATCGTTTTGCAAAAGCGAAACTGAACGCTGGAGAGAAGGAGGTATAAAAACCTCATTCAAGCGAGTTAGGAACAATTAGGAGGTCGAGTCAACACAAGAGGAAGCTACAAACCAAAAATGTGTATATTCTTGTTATACCTTATATTGTAGGTAATACGCAATAAAATCACTTGACAAAGGTGTCTAAAAACGTTCAATTTCAAGCACAAAACTGAAATATAAGAAAACAAAAAAATTTATCAAGTGAAACTGTCACAGATAATCTTAGCTATAATACTGTATTTTTTAAAAGTTGTTTTCTTTACGCGTTCATACATTTCAATTGAAAAAAAAAATTCGTAGTTTTATTTATATATTTTATATTGAGTAATTTATTTTTTTATTTGTATTCTACTCAAGCGAAACGTTAGGAAAACTTTCAAGTTATCTGAAGCATATTTTTTGGTATTCATAATTTTATATTTTCGTTATAAAGATTAATCAGAATAGTGATTTAGCATTAAGCTTCGCCTTAAGAACCCGTTAACAAACTGCCATCTAGCATTACAGTGTTCATCATCAAGGCAGATTTGTTATATACGTCATCATATCAAGAGTCCATCACCAGGGCAAATGTGTAATTTAATGACGTATAATATACGTTGTGAATTATACATCTGCCCTCGAAGTGTTGGCTAAAAAAGGAGCTAGCGCAACGCGGCATAATACACTAAAAATAAATCACGATAATAACAGTTTAACGGGACTTAGTTGTAATTATGTAACATTAATAAAAAAATAAATCAAAACAATTTCAAGTTGCGGGAGTGCTATAAATTGTTTCTGAAATTGGTAAATTATTTCATAAATCATTGGCGTCAAAGAAAACATTTTATTAAATGTCAAAATGCGTAAACATCACAATTTACCGAAGTTCCGCCGATCAATATCATTTGATGGGCCATGAATAATAAATTCTTCCATAACTCTGCAGAAAGCAGTCAGGCCACATAGTGAAAAGAAATGTATACTGCTATTGTTCCAAAAATCGCAGACAAAGTCAAACGCGTTTCTTATACAGATGTATTGCTTACATACTGCAGTTTTCAAACACATCTGACTTCAGAAAGTCAATTCCAGTAAAAATGAAAAAGTTCATTTTCCATTTAGATATTTATTAGATTTTATGCTTTTGACTGTCCAACTAGGAAGGTTTCCCGTTTTAGGGCAGTCAAATTTAAAGGTTTCAAGTTATGCTAGAGCAATACAGGATTTAATGATAGAGAAAATAAGTTTGTCAATGTTAAATGGCGAAGATACAATAAAAGATACATAAAAGGCGTTCGTGATAAATAATTATCAAATAACATTTTTTTGCAATATTTCAGAATCAATCCTGCCTAGATCTAGTAACCATTTTGTTATCTTTGGATCTAAGGATGACAATTCACACAGTTTCAGCTGAGAGGGGATTTTGTTATATATTATATTTTAGGACCGAGATATTAGAATAGTTTTTGATAAGCCGCTCTGTTGCTTATTGGAATGGAAAAGTCATTTCTTCCCTTACTTCTGGTTTGATATTTGTGTTCGGCTGTTTTCATTTTGTTTTATTTTTATGAGCATGGATTACTATTTTTTTAAATATAACACTGTCGGACATCTAGTACATTAAATTCATCAAAGAGAGCGTCGCTCGAATATCTGAAAGGTTTCTTCATAATAACACGTAAAATAGATTTCTGTGCCTTCAATAACGGGTTTAATGTTGTTCTTCCTTCCTCCCAGGATACGGGGAAAACATTTGAAAGATGACACATTTGAGTATATTTGTATGCACCGATTATATCGATGGAACCCGCTTTTCCCAGTTATCCTGCAATTGTCTAAACATATTGGGTGCATAGTGACGTTTATCTATCTATTTTTATATATTTATTTATCTATTTTTTTTTTTTTTTCTTCTTCACCTACATACAAAAATAAATTATTCTTAAAAATAATTATTTTTGATCCACCTATATGCACGTAAGGATCATTCTAAAGTATAACCTGTAGAGGTTAAATCAATTAAGTCACCAATCATTATCATTGTAAATCTCTTTCACTAACTTCTTAAATGCATAATGTCAAAAACGTTTTGCTGAAAAATGGCGCAGCTTTTCTAAAAATTTCGGAAAACAAAATAACGTAAATTTCGACAAAAATAACGCGATTTTCCCCCAAAAATGCAAATTTCGCCAATAATTAAAACGCAAATGTCATATATCGTGAATTACACCAAAAATTTCACAATTCGCCAACGTAACGGATTTTATCCAAAAACGTGAATTTCACCAGAAAATAACGCGAATATTGCCAAATATAACGCGATTTTTTCAGGTCCCTGCTTATCGAATTAAGGCGATGCACTACGTCGTATTATATTTTAAATTGAGCCGCTATCAATAACAACCCTTACGTAGATAGCGATAAGGTTTAAATTCCCGCTTAACACCATCCGCGTGTTTTGATTTATGCAAGAAAAAAACATGGCCAAAAAGTGCCTTTTATATTATTTTGTGGATTTTCAGGCATAAATATTTAATTTTTTTTCGATCAATTTATAAATAACTTAACTTGCCACATTATACAATAAAATCATAACCGAAAATGGGTTCGTATGTAGCAAATTTTGAAGTTTAAAGCAGTTTTCATAGGCCTTTACAATATTTTTTTCTGGGCTTATAAAAAGACTTATCTAAAAAATACTCGATTTTTTCAAAGGCCAAGATGTATTCTACTCGCAGTATTTAATTAAAGCATCTGAAACATTTCTAGGCGACCAAATTTTCAAACCAAAAATACATGATTTTGCATTACTACGTATGGCATCGCCTTAATATCATTTTATTAAACACTTTTCAAATAAAAAAATTATATTTTTTAATATGGTTGATCGCTTCATCATCATTATCTATCTTCGTTTATTATCAATTTAATGTGACAAACTCATTTTAAGCTGCTTCAAAAAATTTATTTCTGTTGCTAATGACCCTTTCAAACAGACCGACTATTCGTGCGTAACAACTACTGTTGATTACTAAATATTAACATTCTACATAAATATCTGAAATATTTTCAATATAATTATTTTTGAAATGTCAAAAATGTATGTGTTCATATAAAAACTATTATATTTTATGACATGACATAATTGATCAATCAGGAACATGCGTCAAACCTCGAGAAATTAATGATTTTTTGTCCGTTAACCCCTGGAATGCCAAGGGCTTAATGCCAATCGCCCGCCCTACCCCGATGACACTATTTTCGTAAAAACTTAATTCTTTCAAGATTAGGTTTTGTAGATTATACCGTATTTTTTGTGAATACCGCACAACAGTCTCAACTGCTCTCAATCGTCCGGAGCCAGTGAGACTATGGAATCTCAAATAATTGGGTTATGTTGACAGGCTGAAGGTAATATAATATTTGGCTAATTTATATAGCGCCGTTTTCGTGAGAAATCACCTCAAGGGCGCTGGTGGTAGTGGGGAGAGGAAGGATATTCAGATCTGGACAACAAACATGGCTAAAGCCATTTCGAGCAACGTTTCAATTTTGAATAATGTTCTTATACCAGGAATGAAAGTATCTTCCACTCTGGAACGTGCCGCTAGTATACTATATATTATTTATAATTAATAAACTGGGAAATAACACAGATTTTGGGTAATGTGTGTATAAATTTATTAAAAAAAGAAATTGCTCTCCTTTATAGTTTCCCGGGAATAAGTTAGCTACTTATATTCAAAGAACTATTTTTTTAACTGATTTTATTTAAAAAATATATAATATAATTTAAACAACAATTGAATTTTATAGCTCCCTCTGGGCTGGAACCCCTCAGTACTTGATGCTTTGCATAGGAGGGCTGGACGTCTTATTGACAACCCATTGTTAACAGACTGATTGTCATCTCTATGAGTCTGTTTTACATATATTTCAATGGAGCCTGCTCTAAGGAGCTAGCAGCATTGATCCCCTGTACACGTGCGTGATACTTGACGGACACGAGCGGAACACGCGTTTAGTGTTGATTTTGGCTTCATGACAAGGCTGTTTCTTCGGGTGACCGGATAAATCATAAAACGATAATTCATCACATCTTTAAAAAGTTATATAAAGTCATGGAAAGTGATGAAAGAAAAACTTTACTAACTGGATTAAGTAGGTTAGGTTAGGTTAAGTTAGGTTAGGTTAGGTTAAGTTAGGTTAGGTTAAAAAAAAAAAAATCATATTTTTTAATGACTTTATATCACTTTTTGAAAGTGTGTTGAGTTAGCATGGAACCGTTTCTTCGACTCGTTTTTGTGTAAGCCGGCTCTTATGGCGAAGTAACTACCGGCTTCTGTTTTTCCTTCTTCGTATAATTCAGGCCTTTTCAAGACTTATATTACAAATACTTTTCTATAGCCCCTATCTTAATCCATCTCACAACGCTGCCCAACCGCTCTCATGCCTTTAAACTGTATAGACGGAAGATAAAACGGGGTGGTCTTGTGAAATGTCACCTAAAAACAATGCAATGAAATAAATTCGAAAATATTTTTGGGTTTTATCATTATATTTTCCAGCTTAACAAGCGTGTCCATACTAAAAATAAGTCATAGTAGGCTATCCTGTAAATAAATACAGTAATATGACTTTTAAATCGGTATTGTGGCATTTGAAATGGAATTTTACGGCGCGGTTTTTCACAGATGAAATAAACATGTTTGCAAGTATCGACACGACAAGCTAGAATAATATTAAAATACACAATTTCCTTGCCAAGCAAATATAGTATGTATTTTAGTATGTTAGTGGCATTTTCGAAGAATCAAAATAGCATAAAGATCGAGTCAAGAGCGGTGAGATACTAGCAAATTTAGTCTGGAGCCCCAAAATACTTGAATAAACCATTGAAAAACGGATTTTAATCCTTGAAAAATAGGCGTCACTTAGGTATGGTGTCCTTGTTCTATAGGCATTAATATAGAAGATGCTTGGAGGAACTAACGTCATTGATCCCTTCTGCACCGGTGCATAGTCGGGAAACACGCCAAACGCGCGCCCAACGTATATAAATGGTTAACATTTGTCACATGAGAATGGGTCGCTTCTACGACTCGTTCTTGAGTTCAAGAGCTCGGCTGTGTGCTGTTTGTTTCCTCCCTACTATAACATGTGTCCTACACTTTTTGTTGTTTGTTCACTCCTTCCTCTCCTCAAAAGACCCTCCACACAGCATCCTCAAAGATAACATCGGCCCTGAGGAAAATTTCTCGGCACACTAGTGGTAACGTAGTTGAAATTATATTTGTATGTGTTGGACAATGGTTTACGGAGTATTCAAGATATGTTTAAACGGCCTTCAATGGTAGATTTGGTTTTTGAAATGACAGAGTTTCGAGTTTATGTAAACAAATAATCATCTTCAGGTCGTGGACCCATCACCTCAAGTGACCTCCAGGCCAGAGTCGGCTCGTGACTTTTGGGTTTACTAGAGTGCTAATAATACAAAAAACGGCATTATTGATATTGTTGTACCTGAAAATGATTGCTATTTTTTTTAGAAAATTGGATTTGGATTTGGATTTGCATTTGGATTTATGAAGATTTTCAGGAAATCCGCACGGCCAAACTGAAATATTCTGAAAATCTTCAAAGAAAAAATTGAATTATTTTCCACAAAACATCACCAATAATGTCGAATTTTTCAAACTTAGCACCCCATCATACTCAAAAGTTACGAGCCGCCACTGCTCCAACCCCTGCCATCCTAGACTACTTCAGCGGTCTCAGTGTTTGCAGGCCCACCCTCTCCTTACAATAAATAAACTATTTGTGTCGGTCAGTACCTGCTCTCCAAGTTTTGGTAAGCGTAATATTTTTCAAAAATCTAACACTAAAAATGATCAGACAGATAAACTACTGGTTGCAATTATTATTGGCCGGGCGTAGCTAAGTCATGTTTGTAATAACTCGACGGTTTTGCATTTTGTAGTTCTGTAAATATCATCGTGTTCAAAAAAGTATGTTTCTAATTTTCTCTTGTTAAAAAAAAATAACGATTTTATTACCCTGAATATTATGTAAAAAACTTACCTGATTTTCCTCCTGCCGGAACTGTGATGGCTGATGGAGCCGGGGCTGAAGTCGAAGTTGCAACTGGATAAACTGGGTCACAACACTCCCTCTCTGGAAACTCACTGCTGGAGACATGAAGAGGACAATCCAACAGCAACAGAACTACCAACGCTCCCAACAGAAGCCAGTTCCTCCCTATCACCACAGTAGAAGTTACACTACACTGATTCAAACCACTTTTAGACGAACGCGTCGACGATTGTGATAAAGCTTTAGCTTCTTTACACTTTGAAGAAAATATTTGCGACAGTGGTGAAAAACCAACATGCATATACGGGATTCCATGATCATTGCTGCATGGTTCTCGCTGTACCAAACACGCTGCAGACTCTTTAGAAGAAATTTTTGAAGATGAAGCTGTGCATATTTGCGAAGACGATGGCGTAGAAGAAGACCGAGATGATACAGAAGACAGAAACTGTGAAATGGAAGCGGTGGAGAATGTCTTCTGATTGTGGCTATTGGACGACATAACAATTGACATTCACTAAAGTTTAAATACGACTTACAATTTAACAATTTAACAATTATATACAAATATAATATGTTTTTATCTGACAAAGGTTTTAATAACAATGTCTTAAAGTATAAACATTTAGCAAGAGTCTTTATATTTTAATTTAATTTTAAATCTCTGTCGTTTCGCCACTGCTAAGATATGTTTTATATTATTCCTTGAAAGCTTTCCAACAAAACCTCGAAAACATCGCATTCACTCTTTGAAAAGCTCCTAGTGTTTACCTCTCCATTGTAAGGTGTTTTTTTTCTTGTCTGGTTTTAAATTAAAAGCTCGTTTGGGGTATTCCATTGTTGATAAAGTCTATTCAATGCTTCTGACTTCCATTTCGGATGTTTTTGAAGTTGGTTTTTTGGGGAGTTTCTTTCCATTTAAGGTTCTGAGTCCTTCATTCTTGGATCGGATCGATTTTGCTGGCGATATTTCACCGTCACATTTGACGTGAACATAAGGGAAGGTCTGGCGTGGATTGAAGGTTTGCCTCCCCTCGAATCGAACCTTTTCAGCTCGTGGGGGGGATATTATGGGAGGTCTACGTGAGGGTGTTAACGCGAAGAACGAATGCCATTTATCCTGCAGACTGTAAAATATATGCTTTTTAGTTTCGTGCCGCCCCGTTGGTGATGGAGTTCATTTGTAAACAACTTCTTTGTGGCCGCTTGGTGTCTGGAAAACAAAATGTACGTTTATGAAACAGAGTACAAGCTACAACCGGATAAAACAGAACACTATTATTGAACATTATCATACAAATTCGGTTGTGGGTCTGTCTGTAAGTGATTTTAGCTGTGGTTCCACTGAACTCTGATTTATTTTGACTTTAAGCAGAATGTGTAAAAAATTCAGACAAGCGATAAAGTACCTAGCTATAGTATAATATTTAAACTAAAAAATATTTTTAGTTTGATATCATTTTCAGAATCGCAACTGATGAGTCAAGAATTCAGACAAGCGAATTTTTTTTATTTCTAATTCATTTTTTTAACCAGAAAATAATGTTAATTCTGTATTTGAAACGTGTATATGCTTTGTTTAAATTTCTTAGACTTGACACTTAAAGTCACATTTATTGATGTTTGAAGGGTCTGCGCTTTTCCATTTTTACAGCATACACTCAACATTCATTGTACAATAAATTAACATTGAATTACACAGTAACATTGTTTATACTAAGCATTATTACACACTAGTTGGCGTATTCCCGGCGTTGCTAAAGGTTACGAAAGGTTTTGAGTAAAGTTTTGAGGTTGTGATTTCTAGTGTACTGGGTACATTTGTAAGGTGGAAATAATATGAAAATTGTAAAGAATCGAAAAATAATCTTTTTTTTTTAGTTAATGTTATTTGTTTCACTTGATCGTTCGATATCTTCCTAGGGGTCCCTCACTTCTTCAACCATTCACTTCCGCATCATATATTCCACATAGACCTCGTTCTTTGTCACGTATGCATCATTTTACTATACATAAGTATTTGTTTCACTTTTTTATTTATTAATTTTATTTTATAGATTTTTAAATATTAAAATTTTTAACTACCATAACTAGGCTAATGCCCGTATTATGGTAGCCATAAAAATTATACAATGTGAAAAAAAATAATGGTAAAATAATAAAAAATGTTAAAAAATAAGAAAATTCACAGATTTAAGAAATGAGATAAAAAGAATTTGGAATTCTCAGACTATAAAAATATTACCATTTGTTATTTCGGCTACTGGCATTATATCTAGCTCTCTCATTCAAAATTCAGGCTTATTAGATCTATCAAATAATTAATACATAAAAATTCAAAAATCGGTCATTTTAAATACATGTAAGATTACGAAAGATTTTTTGAAATATTTATATTGAGGGATCAGTAGGATTTATAGGTCCAGTTGGGAGTTCTACCGAGCCGAACCCTCTGATATGAAAATATCTGGAGTCGGTGAATTATTTTCCCATTTGATCTCCGGTGAGTTGACGTGTTATTCTTGTACTGTTTTGTATTTATTATGCTTACATAATGCACTTCCATAATGTGGATTGACTAGATGATCATATGTGGAAAAGTGTGTGGAAGGGTTTAGTTTTTCCTATGAAGGAAGATTTAACCCGGACATACAGTCGGAAAAAAAATATAAAGTTGAAGATACAATATATATTTTTTTTAATCAATTTTTTTTTAAATAGTTTTAGGAAGTCTATAAAAATTCTTTAAAAAATTCTTGATAGAATGCTCGCCCCCTTTCAAATACCTAACGTTGAACACTATTTCGGAATCATTAGTAGATGTGTATGGGATTGGTGTTGTGTTATATATTAAGTCCGCTTTGTCTTCCATTGTTTGGTTTTTGGATGTGCATTAATTATTAATAGTCTTGACTAGCACCTTGTGATGAGATTTCTTCCTCATGTCCCAGTACATGTTTACTGTAATGGTATGTCGTAAGCATCCTTAATTCGTATTATAGAGGAGTCGTCGCTCTTTCTTAGTAAAATTTGTCCGTCCTTCGTCCATACATATTGGTATCCCAAAGCTTTTTTCGACGTTGTCAACCACAGGAGCTGGAAAAGTCGACAAAACTTGATCGTGATATGTTTTCATCGAGCGTCCCCGACATGTTTCTACCATTTCTGCATGTTGTATCAGAAATCTACTTTATTACTGTTTTGGAGGATTGTGATTATCGCCAATTTAGATGGGTTGTTGGCTGAATGATTCTGTGGTTCTCCAATCCGCAGAAACCAAGCGTTTTATTTATCAACAAATGACTCCTGCCCACCATCTGCCTCACCTCGCCAAGTCTTCTGCTCCAAACCTTCTGGCGTTACCTCATCAAGATCAGCCGGCCCTCCTCTGGAAAACCGCCAACGCCAGAAGCGAGCAGAGACGAAAGCACACCCAGTGCCCAACATTCACCAAGCACTGGGTGCGGGAGGCAGATTTTTTCATAAATTTGACAACTATCATCATCATCGGCCGTAAAGGAGCATTCTCATCGGTTGAAGACACGGTTTGGAACCGGCGCCCAAATCTACAGTCTTGTGCGGACTCCCATCCAGAACAAGTGGTTGGTTAACTCTCTCGGTGTGCAAAAACGAGAATTCGGATATTTTCAATTTAAATATGATTTAAGATTTTCACGGCCAAAAGTATTTTTGTTATTTGTTTTTGGAGTTTTATGCCGTTTTGCGCCAACTCCTTCTTTAGCCAACGTTTCGGACAGCATTGCAGTGTCCATCATCAGGGCAGATGTGTTATTTTGTTTATTTAAAATAACACATCTGCTCTGATGATGGACACTACGATGCTGTCAGAAACGTTGGCTAATTAAGGAGTTAGCGCAACACGGCATAATACCCCAAAAACAAATAGCAAAAAAATCTTCAATTTAGTTTTTATTTTAATAAAACTCACGTTACGATAATTTTATGGACAAAACAGATCGCGTACGTTAGGGGAGATTTTAGGGCTAAACCGGCGGCTAGACCACTGGAGATAGAATGAATTTTTTGCCGCGCGAGGTATCGCGTGCAGGTTCACAGTGATTATTTACTCACAAGAATGTGGGTAAAAGTAATGTTTTCATTATTTTCTTTAATTTATCTCTATATTTCATTACAATATATAGATTAGGTCTTAAATCTTCCTTCGAGAATTACCGTTAAAACCCATATTTAAACACTCCTGGCATTAATACGAACAATCTTTGAAATTTTCAGCAAAATCCCAGCAGTTTTTGAGTCTACAAGGCACTCACATATTTGTATTTCCTTTTATTTATACAGACTAACTTGTGTCAAATACAATTTGAAATAAACACCCATCTCACAATTCTGTTTAACTCGTAAACTTCCATTCACAGCCTGAATGATTCCACATTAGAAATAATGAAGGGCAAACATATGTATTTCTTCAGACTCCTCAATCTGAATGTGGGTTGGAGTGTGCTGCGGGTGTTTATCCGCCCCATCCCCTGGCACCCTGGTACCATGGAACTCTGGTATCAACCGTTATCACCCACTACCACCCGCTCCACCCACTCTGCACTGGGTGGGGGTGGCGGCACAAATCTCTCATCCAATTATGACATTTTCCCGCTAAAGAAAACCCTAAGCTCAATATTGTGTTCTGCTGAACGAGTTCACAAAAATGGCGAGATCATAAATAGAAGAAAATTACAATATGAGATCCCATAAAAATAATTATTTTAATGATCTATCGACTTGCCAACTTTCTCTAATCTCCTTCCCATCCCGACTCTCTTCATTCTGGCAACATAACCCAACTATTGGAAATGCTCTAGTGTCACTTGGATTTTACACATGAAGAAGAGGAAATCATAGAGTGTGTACGGGACGTGTTTGCCTGCACAAGAAAAGACTGTAAATAATAAGCACCGGCACACATCAGTCCTCAACCTGGGTAAAGATTTAAGTAAAACACCGTGAGGTGTTCTATCCAAACCATCATAAAAGAAAGACGAGTCGAATCAAAATTCACATTTTAATTACAAGTATTGTATTTGTATACAGAACGTACAAAGGGGTGTAGCTTATAGGTACTTCCTATTTTTTACAGCCAGACCAATTCACAAGAAATAGTTATATGTATTTAAATACAAATGGGATTTAAAACACAGATAGAAAACATTTTGATTTTTCTCCGGCTCGATTCGCCTAGTAACCGATTATTTCGGTGCATTTTTTAACTCGTACATTTTATAATATTAAATGCAATAAATTCGTGTTTTCATGTTCGATACAGAGTGGAAGATATTTTCAGTATCGCAGAATTGAAACGTTGCTTCAAATGTGTTTGGCCGTATCTGGTGGCCAGATCTAAATAGCCAGGTATTTTCCCACCTTCCTCTTCCCTTTCTCTTTCAATACATACCTACTATATAAGTATCACATAATAACATTAAAAATAAGAATCAGAAAATAATGGGTTTTTCCGTGAGGTTTGAATAATCTAGAAGGAACGGTGTCGATAAATATCTATCATTTTAGAATAATAATAAGGTGCCATTTCCGGTCACGTGTGTCGCCCTGTTTGGCAAACGACTTCCGGGTATGTCGCCATTTTGGAAATATTTGAAAAGAGAATCTCTCGGGAGGTTTATCCAACTAAGGTAAGTAAGACGGGCTCCAAGAACCAATTCATCTCTGTGACCGGGAATAAAAATTATTGTGACATCTCGTAAGAATAAAGTTATTATGACATCTCGTAAGAATAATAATTATTGTGAGATCTCGTAAGAATAAGAGTTACTGTGGCATCTCGTAAGAATAAGAGTTATTGTGACATCTCGTAAGAATAATAATTATTGTGACATCTCGTAAGAAAAAGATTTATTGTGACATCTCGTAAGAATAATAATTATTGTTTTATCTCGTAAGAATAAGAGTTACTGTGACATCTCGTAAGAATAAGAGTTATTGTGATATCTCGTAAGAATGAGCATTATTGTAACATATTTTTTCTCACAGTTTATATGTTTTTCCTTATTTTCATTAGCTTTTTTTCTTATTTTCACTAGCTCCACAGAAGAGGCCGTTCAGAAAATAATTTCCCTCAAGGCTTGTCATATTTAGGGATGCTGTGTAGAAGGCCTGTTTAACCTCTGGAAAATCGTTCGTGGACTGGTGACAAGATTTTTTTTCCCGCCGACAAACCGTTCATGCGCTGCTGGCAATGGAATTTCGCCCTGGCTGGAATTTTTGATATTGATTTGATAGCGATTTAATACGCATATCAAAAAAATCATAGTACACCCTGAGAAAATACATAAAGTTTTAACATAATCTCTTGCACTTGAAACACTTTAGAGTTCATTTTTGATTTCCCAAAGAGGTCTGGTGTTCCAAAAGTTAAGGAACGGAAGGATATGAAGTTCAAGGAAGTAAGAAATAATGAGGGGTTAGTATAAATCTGTTCAATGACTCCCGAATTAAAATCCCGAAATTTCAGCAATTCTCACCATAGTTTTATTGATTTATTGTGATTTAGCTTTTAATAAATTGTTCTCTCTTGAAATACTCGTATACTCTAATTTTACTAAAAAATGAAATAAAGAATAGAAAACATTAAAAATACTAAAAAAGTTAAAAAATTACGTATAATCAACATCATTTAGAAAATACCACTAATAATTTAATTCTGAACACATTTGATATTGATATGAAAAATATGGAGTTCCACTAAAGCACTTTTTTAAATTTACGTCATTTTCTTCTGAACCATCTTAGTGTTGCCATTTAAAGCATTTTCCATTTTTTCCACATTTTTTGGTATTTGGTGCTTGACGGCTACATCAAAACTAAAGTCCTAATGCCACATTGATTCAAATCATTATTATAATGAAGTACTTGCCCTAAAAGCATAAGTGTGCGCGCTACACGATATCACTACTAAATACATAAACTACATACACACTTCACCGCAATCTACACATTTGCCCTGATAATGGACACTATAACAAACAAACAAACAAAACACTGAACATTCCGATAACACACACCACACACGGACAAAGACACTTTCAATACTACGCAAAAAAACTTTTTAACAGTATGCCCATTACTTTGAAACAATTTTTGACTACAAACACATCTACAAACTTTCTCAAAAAACATATTGTAGGCTGGATAAAAAATCAAGATATTCACATTATTCAAAAGATTATAATTCGCTAAGAAAAGAGAAGAAAATAAATAACGCTGTCCGAAATGTTGGTTAAGGAAGGAGAAAGATGATATGACGGAAAGTTGCATGTAGTTTTCTCACTTTTTTTAATAAACTGTTTTCTGTAAACAATACAGAAATATGTTTTTTGATGCTGTCAAGTCTAAGTTTAGCGTTTGAATGTAATTACGAGACTCTTATGAAAACTCACCATACTTCTAAGTAGTTCAACGAAGTGAATCGCCCCCGTGAAGTGCGAGAAGAGACGGGGAATTAGAAGTGTGTGGGGAGCGGGGAGATAGAAGAAGAAGAAGAGAGAAGAAGAGAAGAGAGTGGATGAATAACTCAATTACAGCGATTTTCCCGTTACACAGGGGCGTAATGGTGAATTCCCTTAGGACGAGGCTATTTGTTTATCCATCTCCCTTACGACAGTTGCAAAGCTTGTTTTATATGGCCCATCAATCACAATAGCGATACGGTGTATACGCGCGTAAAATAAATCACCATCACGATACGGTGTATACCCACGTAAAATAAATCACAATACGGTGTATACTCACGTAAAATAAATCATGATACGGTGTATACTCACGTAAAATAAATCACAATACGGTGTATACTCACGTAAAATAAATCATGATACGATGTATACTCACGTAAAATAAATGACGATACGATATATAAAATAGATCGAGCTACGGTGTATAACATGCACATAAAATAAATGACCACCATGATACGGTGTATACGCACGTAAAATAAATCACAATCACGATACGGTATATACGCACGTAAAATAAATAACAATCACGATATGATTTAAAATTATTTCAAAAATAAACACTATTCAATATTTTATTACTTTATACTATTCATTCCACTAAATTTGAATAATATGTTGATGAAATTCTCAGCACACGAGATCCCCGTGAGAATATCATTTTTATAATAATTATTATAATATAATAAGTTTTTTCTCATACACGCTTCTGGCTTTTTGCGGATGATAATAAGATTCTTCAGATAATTAAATCCTACCTTGACTGCTTACATTTTCAACGTGATATTGACTCGTTTAATAATTGGTGCAAAATAAACTGCATGGAACTTAATGTTGATAAATGTAAAATTTTGTCCTTTTATAGAACCAAAAAACCTATTCAGTTTGATTATAAATTAAACAATGTTTGTTTATCTACTGTAACATCTATCAAGGATCTTGGGGTCACCCTAGACTGCAAACTTTCTTTCCGTGAGCACATTAACAACATTGTTAACAAATCACTTAAACTACTCGGCTTCGTTCATAGAATAACCTCTGACTTTAAACATATAAGTACCCTTAAAACTCTTTACTGCTCGTTAGTTCGCCCTCACCTTGAATACGCTAGTGTTATTTGGTCTCCTTTCTATGCTGTCCACATTTGTCACATAGAATCCGTACAACATCGCTTCCTACGAGGAATCGCTTGGAGGTTGGGTCTTGTAAGAGGAGAGTACTCATATGATGAAGTTGAACAAACTTTAAACATTTCTTCTTTGGAGAAACGTAGAAGGGACACTGATCTGATTTGCATATTTAAGATTATCAATGGTATTACAGACTCACCTGCTTTGTTGCAACTTATCCAATTCAACATCCCTTCCCGTAGACTCCGAAATAATGAATTGCTGTTCGTCAATCAACATTCTACCAATTATGGATACCATTCTCCTTTGTCCAGAATGTCGAGACTTGTCAACTCACTGTCAAGTCAAAGCATTGAATTTTGTGGTATATGCCTAAATGACTTTCGACAGTCAATACGCAATGTCTAATTTCTAATGCCCTTTGAACCATCTTCATGTTTTGACTTATTATTATCTCCCATTCTTACTTTTATATTATTATTGTCTTCGCTCCTCATTTATATATGCTCTCCTTTCACTGTCATCTCTGTTTATAAAACTTATTCGTGTAATTAATATGTTGTTAATGGACTATTTGTCCGTAAATAAATAAATAAATAAATAAATATATATATGTGTGTGTATTTGTTACAAAAAAAATGATAAAATAAAAAAAATTATTATTATTATTTTTAGTATTTTTTTCACTTGATTCAACCATTCGCTTCCTATTCATACATACTCAGTACAACTTGTTCTTCCTTCAACACTTATTTTTCTTCTTCCTTGTCTTCCTTTGGCTTCACCGACTATTTCTACCATTCACTTCGTGAAGTATCGTGAAATCCTCTTTGTTGCTGTTAAAGAACTATATCATGTCGATTTTAATTTGACTCCGTATCTCATTCCAGCGCAGAGATAATGAGGAGAGTCTTTCTCGGGCGTCCCCGACTTCTCCTACCATTCAAACCACTCTCTAAACACTCTTGTCACTAATAAGAACAAACGCGTAAGTGACAAATAAAGAAACATTCTGGTTAAGCCATTACGAATTATGGATTAATTGACACACACGTTGTTCCTAGTCCTACCTTCTTCTATTCCACCACTCTTTTGCTGCACATTTTGCAATCCATCTGTTAGAATACCCGCACCGCATCGCTCACTATAAAACCGATCCCGCGCGAGATCTTATCATATAAACAGATGGCTGAAGCATGTTCATGAACTGCTTTACCTACACACAATATCAAATCGCTTTGTGTTCAGTGCCACCGCCGTGAAGCCTGAGGAGGATTTTTTTTTATTTATTTTTTTATTGAAACATATAAACAAGGTTACAATTTTATAACAATATAAACACCAATATTTCAATCACTCTCCTAATAAAGCAGCTGCTTGTGTTAAGGAGAGGACAACAAAATATTTTTACATTTGTTTAAATTAAACAAAAAATATTAGTAATTTAACAAAAAATAACAATAAAAGTAATAAAAATATAGGTTAGTTAATAAATGATTCAAAGAATTGAAAAGGCAAAAACATATTTCTAAACAATAAGTAAAGTTATGAGGTGATACAAGAGTATTTTAATTTAATTTTTTTTATATTTTTCGTAGTTTTCTTCCGATCGTATATCAAGGGGTAATTTATTAAATAATTTTACACCCTTGAATATATAGTGATGTTGTGCTCAGAGGCGGATTTGCCCTTAGGCCTATGTAGGCCCGGGCCTAGGGCGGCCAGATATTAGGGGCGGCCAATCGTGACAAAAAAGTCACAGATGATAACAAGAAATTACTTCCTAAGTACCTAAATATTGTACGTACGAAATAGCGATATGCAAGAGCGTGTTCACACACACCTATCATGCTCCGTCGCTCGCCCGCTCGCGTATTTCCAATCCATTCAGTTGCGCTAGTGACTGAACCGCGTTAGGTATTGTTATGCATTATAGCGTGTTCACACACAGAGCTATAAAATGCGTGGGATGGCGTATTTCAGCATATCGCTCGCCATACTTTCCAATTTGGAATGTACGGCGAGCGATATGCCGAAATACGCCACCCCACGCATATTATAGCTCTGTGTGAACACGCTCTTCATCTCCTTACAAAAGCTATAATAAATAATAAATCAGAGATTATAAAATAATACAATAATAAGATGTTATTTATGCCAATTATGAACTTTCCACTGATGATAGTGAATAATAAAGTGTGAAATTATAAAGGTATTTTCTTTAAAAAATAAAAAAAAATATATTTTTAGTTAAAATCTATGAAAAAGGGGGGGGGGGGGGTGGGAACTTAGGAATAGGATTAAGAGGCAAAGGATTTTTATTTCTTTTTAGCATTGTTCTAAAGTAGCCTACGGAGTTTGGATTTGTGACATATATGGTCAAAATAGATAAAGAATTGCAATTTGCAATAGCTCCGTGTTAAAATAAACGGCTGGCCATGAAAATTTTTTAAATAATTACAATAAATGTTTACGAATGGTAGGAAATATGGTCCATTTTCGGACCGAAATCAATCGCAGAAAAATAAAAGTGGTCCGTTGTCCATTTCTCGACCGAAATCGTTCCAGAGGAACAAACCCGCGTAGGGATTGGAAATACCCACCCGCTCGCGACAGGCGACTGCAGTCAGTGCCGGCAGTGGTCAGTATGCCAGTGTGCGTACAGGAATTGCAGCGAGTTGACAAGCGTTTTTCTAATTTCTTAAAGGTATTCGCGACGCGACGTGTATGTACTGCAATATTAACAAAAATCAAAATATTTTACAGGACGTGGACGATACCTCACGTAAAAAGTGTTATTTCGCATAATTAGATATGGATGGAAAGAAAAGGTCATGTGGGACTGAGTATCGCAAGCGAGCTAAAGAAAAAGATAATAAACAACAGGATGTAATTAAAAAAAACGCGGAAATTAGACGATTTCTTTGGAAAACCATACGTCATTGATCCAACATGCGACGTTCCAAATGGTAGCGGTGTTATGTCAACTGATGTTTCTTTAGTGTCTTCAAGTGCAGATATTTTTATCGATGTGGCAAGTGGATTACAGGAAGAAGCCAAAGATGTTCCACTAGTACCAGGAGTGCAGCCTTATCCGGACCAGGAACTGTGCGAAATCAGCGACGATCCAGCCAAATGGACAATTGACGAGTTCACGCGTGATTATATTTGTAAGAACGGAGCTAATCAAAACATTCAAAATGATTTTTCTAAGAGTGTGCAAATTTACAAAGATAAGGTGCGACAGTTGTCAGAATATTTATTCGAACGTCAGCTTCTAAATGGCGAAAAAGTTCCGCGAAAGTGGCTAATTTATTCCGAAAGTACTGGACATGTTTTTTGTGGACCTTGTCTTCTTTTTAATGGCGGGGAGAGTCAGTTTGATAGAAAGGAAGGTTTTAATGATTGGAAAAATTCCAATTACCGAGTATCGACCCATGAGAATTCGCCTACTCACAAATTATCTGTCCTGCTTATGAAAGAACGAAGCAACACGTTAGGTCGCATTGACCACACATTAACAATACAATACCAACTGCGGTGCAAGGCGATGGGTCAAGATAGTCCGGCTGGAAAGGTCAAAAGGCCTCCCTCACCCAGTCTCTCTCGATCCGGCCCGCCACGCAGCAGGTGGGCAGACGTATCCGCCGCCAAGACCTGGACAAATCTCACCCCATGAACCATGAATGATAATGGCAGGAAAATTAAAACGGTTTTGACCCTAGGAACTTACTGAAAAGTTTGGATACTCCTGGTCAATATGATGGGTACTGAGAAAGGGGCGGCTACATGGTCTGGGGCCTAGGGCGGCCAAGACTGCAAATCCGCCTCTGGTTGTGCTGTTGTGGTTCGTGCTAGTGGCACGGTTAGTCCTCCAACAGATATTATTCTTTTGCTAATATTCAATTGTGGTAAATTATTTTTACTAAAGAAATCTTTATGTATTTGTAGACAGAAAGAAAACGAGTGCCCCTTTTCCTAATGGCGAGTCGTTCCTTATCCATACAACATATATATTATTGTCTTATGTGCAGTGGTAATTACACTAACATTCAAGATCCTTAGACAAACATTTTTACACTCTTTAAAAAACATACAATAACACAAAAACAACCTAAACTCGGTAAAAGTCTCGCAAAAAATCATTATAAAGGTAATACTTTAAAAAAAATTCTACTTTCCCAACAAAATTGCTTTTTAAATTGTTTCCACTACCAAATATTGAGGATATATTTAAGCAAACTTCCATTATAAAAATGTGTAAAGAAAAAAATAACACAGAATATCAAGAATTTTACAAACTGATGAGAAATGGAAATCAATTTATTACGCCAATCTTTAAAACAACTCAAATGCAAAACCATTATATTTACCAAGCCATAAAAAAACTACAATAATCTCCCTTCAGAATTGCGCTGTATTACGAACCAACAAGAACAAATATATAAAATAAAACTTTTTTTCCAAAAAAACTTTTAGTAAAAAAAATATATATATATTATTATATATAGTTTACACATAACATAATATTATAACATAGAATCTAAGTAAGAATCGTGACTCCCTTATCAGGCACAAGAGTTTCTCTTTTCTGATAAGGTATACATGACCAATTATGAATCTAAATATTATATTTTGCAAAATATGTATGTATTAATTTAACCCATATGATCTTTATTAAAATAATAATAAAAAAACCTTTTACACACCACATTCAGTTATACATATCTCGTTTCTATAATAATTTACAATTCGCCCCTGTCAAAAGCTTCGTAGGGCGTTCGGATCGTCTTGTAATTTTTTATATTCACCGACTTAAAAAATAATCTCGTTTTTTTTAGTTGACAAATGACGGCCTCTAGTATTTTTCATTATGTTCTCTGCCGTGGTTCGTTATTTTGTTTTGTGATTTATTTGTACGGGGCTGGTCGGTACCCGATTTGACAAGATTAAAGATTTTAAACTGAATTAGGCACTGATATAATTTTATTATTTTTTATGACGATGAACTATATTTTACTTTTATTTGACAGTTTTTTAATCAATTTCGACATTTATTTAGAAAGCTGTACATTTTGTTTGCAAATTTATTACTAGCTAAAGTTTTTGGAAATCAGATGGAGACGGTAATTTTTTTCTTATTTTGAACGTCAAGTGTGCAAAATTTTATCAAGAAGTATCAAAATTCTGCTTTAAGAACTGAGAAAAGAAGACGGAGGTGGTTTTTAGACATTTTCACGTAGACTTGTTTTGAAGGTCAAGTATCCTTGTAGTAGTTTTTTTAACTGTCATATATGAAGTCCCCGGAGTTACGTGGTTTATCAATGTCGACAAATTGTTTATTTAATTTGAAAGGCGTGTACTTTTTTTATTTCATTATTACAAGTTTACTTTTTTGGAAATCAGATGAAAACAGTGATTTTTCTCCTATTTTCAACGTCAAGTGGGTAAAATTTCAACAAACAGTATAAAAAGTCTACTTCAAATGTGGTAAAAGGGAGATGGGGGTCGTTTATTCAAATTTTATGCATACAGTGACTTCCCTACTGTTTTGAAGGTCAAGTGTGCAAAATTTCATCAAGATGTATTAAAATTCTGCTTCAAAGTTGCGAAAAGGAGAGTGGATGTGGCTTGTGATGTCTTATTTAGACAGTTTCACCTGACACTCCCTCCTGTTTTCTGGGTCAAGTGTGCAAAATTTCATCAAGGATTATCAAACTTTTATTTCAAAGGGTGGGAAAAGACGGTAGGGGTGGTTTTTCTAAATCTCATTTAGAGAGTAACCTTTTCCTGTTTTGAAGATCAAGTGTGAAAATTTTCATAAATCTCGGAATAATACTGTAGATTTGTTTAAATCAACCCCACAAACCCACACCGGGAAACTCTCCTTTATACACGGTGTCCGGAAATTAGTAATATAAGCGGAATACTGGTCAATCGACATCACATTTGGAGTCGATTTTGTGGAATAACTTTTTTGATGTTTCCTTTTCGAGGGAATGGAATTTTTTTAAGTTAATTTAAAAAAAGCCGGTCTTAATATTGCTTGTTCAATGTCATTTAAAATGTGCTAAAGCGAGTTTCTGGGTTCCAAAAGTTTTTTGAATCGTTTTAAGTATATTTGTTGTTTTGGTGTTTAATTCGTAGAACTCCATTTAATTTTTTAAATAAATTTAAAATAAATCAAATTTAATAATTTTATAATAATTATTAAGTTCCGCAAGTATTTCTGTTATTTTTACAGTTTTTAATGTGACAGCTGTTTCGGCTTTTGAGGCCATTATCAAACTGTCTCCTTCATCGTCTTCATGTCTCCGTCGTCCTTTAAAGTGTTAAAAATTATTATCGAATGCTAAGAAGTTTTTTGGTTTCTGTATATGATCTAGATGCAGTTTTCAACAGTTTTCCGCTTATATTACAATTTTCCAGTCACCGTGTACAGATAGATTATTTACACGATTATGTGGTAGAGGACCCAAAGTTATCGATTTTCTTTCGTGTGAACGTTATAACGTTCACGTTTACGACTATATCGATTTAGAACTGGAAGTGTGCCTACATATGTTCATTAAAATCGTGGCCTCTACCGGTATGAATTAAGTACATTCATATTTATATGAATTTAAGCCTTAGACACATTAGGGGGCTGACAGATTAGGCTATAAGTTCAAAGCGTTTTATATAACTCCATATTGCTCGCCATACAATCCCATACAGACCTGTCACACATAAAAAGATGGTATCATTATTAAGTTCTGCAAGTATTTTGGTTTTTATTATTGTTACAGCTGTTTCGGCTTTCAATGCCATTTTTAAACTATGATCCGATAGCCAGGCGATATTTGAAAATTATGCGATTCACAGTGCATAATTTACGCTAAGGTATCGCACTAGGCTATAATCTTCCTCGGGAGAGGGAGTCAGATCAATTGGGGAACTGCCGCGGAATATCATTTATTTGTATGGGATCTGTCACTTTGACAAATTACAGCCGCGTAATTACGGCGCTTCGTAAATTGTTCTGACCCTACGGCAGGAGAGGGGGTCGCATAATTTTCAAATATCGCCCGGCTAGTAAATCAAGGCGCACATCGTCGCCACGCCCACACTTATAACACATCATCTTTCAGGTGTGACAGGTCTGTATGGGATTGTATGGCGAGCAATATGCAGATATATGAAATTCTTTGATCTTATGGCGTAATCTGTCACCCCCATTATTCGTATTAATTATTAAACAGCTGTAACACGGTTTCTCCAGTGTTTTAACACTATACTAATTAATTGTTTTCCACTATGATTAAAAAACAAAAAAGACAATATTACCAAAATGTCATAGCATAAAATAAAAATAAAACCTACACGTAACACACAAAATCAATATAAACACACATCACTCACAAACACACAAGATTATTTTCAATGTATTATTTTTTAATTTTAAATATATTATTATGTAGGTATTTTTAATTTTTAATTTATTATTTTCTCTTTAAATGTATTATGTAGATTATATTTTCATATTATAAAATGAAGGCCTCAGCACGAGCAAGCCACCCAGTTAGGCCTACATTACTGGAAAACTTAAAATGTAAAAATTATTGTACCAAATAAAATAAAATAAATAAATACTTTAGAAATATTTTTTCAACTAAATAAATGTACGTTTGTGTGACTCCAAAACTACTCGAAGGATTTCGTTTAATTAATTTCAAAGTTTTTTCTTTTTGTACCAGGAGTGTTAAACAGTTATATTCGTGAGTTTTTGTTGCAATGAAAAACAAAGAGGTGTAGTGTAATCATTTTTCTTTGTTGTAGTGTGAAGTTTATTTTATATTTGGGCCTCCTTGGTAAAGGGGTAAGGCTCTCGACTATAAATCCGGAGATCGCGGGCTATATAATATTTATATTTTTCGTAATAACTGTGATTAGGCATCATATTTTGAATAAAAACTAACACTTTTTATTTAACCACGATCTTTTTTATTATTTTACATATCGAACGGTTTCGCTTAAACCAAGCAAGAAATTAATGTATAGTTCTGCACGTAAAGGCTATTATTGAAAACCATCGATATAAAATAACAGCAGATAAACCCTCTCGTTCATAATTTCGATATCAAAATACCACCATCGAAGAGCATAATTCCCCATAGAATTCCGATGCCTCGCTCTAAAAGTCTAGATATAAACTCATGTTTCCTACAATATAAATCAGAGCACAAATTTATCGCTAAAATCCTATCTTGTAATTTGTTATAGAGACGAACTTAAGGCGATGCCATACGTAGTTATGCAAAATCATGTGTTTTTGGTTTGAAAATTTGGTCGCCTAGAAATGTTTCAGATGCTTTAATTAAATACTGCGAGTAGAATACATCTTGGCCTTTGAAACAATCGAGTATTTTTTAGATAAGTCTTTTTATAAGCCCAGAAAAAAATTATGTATAAGGCCTATGAAAACTGCTTTAAAGTTCAAAATCTCCTACTTACGAACCCATTTTCGGTTATGATTTTACTGTATAATGTGGAAAATTAAGTTATTTATAAAATGATCGAAAAAAAATTAAACATTTATGCCTGAACATCCACAAAATAAAGTAAAAAGCACTTTTTGGCCATGTTTTTTTCTTGCATAAATCAAAACAGGCGGATGTTGCTAAGCGGGAATTTAAACCTTATCGCCATCTACATAAAGGTTGTTATTGATAGCGTCTCAATTTAAAATATTACACGACGTAGTGCATCGCCTTAACAACCCAACTTGATCAAAACTTATAGAAACGAACAAAAGTTTGTGGCAAAATTGTTGTGGCAAAAGTGTTGTCGTAATTTGTATTGTGTTTATAGATGTATTATATCTTTATCAATTGTTACTTTAATCGATACGCCACCTCGAAGCTACCTAAAAGGTTTTTTTTCCGAAACATTGCTAACTGCCTCAAACTTGTGTTAGAAAATTATGCTTATGACTTGTATAAATCCAAGAAAATACGCATCTAAAGCAGTTCATATCGATGGATATGTTCGATACACAAAATACATGCAGAGAAATAAACGGTAAAATCCGGTCTTTTCGATGAAATTGATTTCCACTCTCCTCGCCCTGGAAAAGTTGGATGTTTGCTTGAACTAAACAAGAACCATTATTTACAGAACAGAACTAAAGTCATAGTAGTTCTCCAATATTTGAACACATTGAGAAGTACCTAATCATAATGATTATAAGTTTACTTTAAATTTAAATGCTAGTTTAAAGGTACCTTCTTGATATTATAACTTTGAAATTTTCAATGAATACGAAATGGAAAAAAAAAAAAACTTTCTTCTATTTCGCATCTATTTCCCCTCCCCACTACCTTTAGAATAACAACCAATATATTCAAAATTGGCGTAGATTCTATTCGCATTATTATATGTTTTTGAGACTTAAATTTCAGAAAAAAAATTAAATACTATAAATAAGAGGGTAACCGGACAAATCATCACAATGATAATTCATCACATCTTTAAAAAGTTATGTAAACTCATGGAAAGTGATGAAACAAAAAAATTATTAACTGGGCTATGTAGGTTAGGTTAAAAAAAAAATCATCGTTTGTAATGACTTTATATCACTTTTTAAAAGTGTGTTGAATTATCACTGTGTTGAGTTATCATGGAACCGGTCGAGGTCAACTGTGTAATTATCGCACTTGTTTTTGTCGACTAATTACCAATATTGTTAATAAATATTTTTATCTCGTCTATGTTAGCATTCATGCTACGATCCCTGGGTATTTTTATTTTATTTTTATTTTTTTTTGTTTTTTTATTCCAAATATTATGGTCGATCGATAAAGGTTTTATAAAAACATCGTTGACTAATTATCGTTGAATTGAGTGCATATCGTCAACGAACAAACAACAGTTCACAACGACTAAGTATTCTTAATTTATTCATTGAGAACTGTTTGTTATATTTTAGCAATCTTCGGTCGTACTCAGGAACGATGAAAAGTTATCGACATTATCGATAAAACCATCTAAACGTCTTTATCAACAATATTGGTTTTTGGTCGTCATGAGCGAGCGCGAAAATTACCTACATTTGCAAGTTGATTATCAACTAAAATATCGTTAGTTTATCGAGCCCTCTCGCTCCCTAGATGAGCTTGCTTGTCGACAGATCGATAAAAATGGCGGCTAAAGTTGGACGCGGAAGTCAATTTGTACATGTTGCTTTTTAATTAATAAAAACTGATTTGAACTTTTTTCAAGTGAATACCGCACAAGACAGCTGTTAGGAGCCAGTGAGACTAAGTCATCCCTTGGGATATCACATGGGGTGTGTTATGAGACTTACGGTCGTGGGGGGGGGGAGGAGATGGAGAATAGGAAGGTGTGGAAAACCTGGCTATTCAGATTTTCACCAAACATGGCTAAAGCCATTTCAAGTAACGTTTCAATTCTAAATGACGGTCTTACACCGAGAGAACCTTACACTCTGTCAACTTGGGGAAATAGATTTATTTTACATTTTAACTTCGTACAGGAGGCTTTGTGGAAAACAATTTCCTACAAGGTATCTTTGGGAATGCTGAGTGGAGGGTGTTTTGAAGGAAAGGGTGGAGAGAAAACTCTTGGAAAGCAAAAAAGAATTAAGAGTAGGTAGGAATCTGGGGGTCAGTGACGTCTGTGTGTCCAAGAGTGACAAACGTATGAATCCATCCCTCCTACCGTGGGGCAAGATGATGCATCACCATCGATGGGTCGAGAGAGTCCGGATGTCACCAGTCTCAAAAAGCCTGCGTTGTTTTTTCAACTGCCGCTGTATTTTGTATTGGAGCCAAGACGTTTTTTATTCTTAAGATTATCCGCTTTTAACACTGAAGAAATAAAATATTGGCATCTGGTCACTAATGTTATCATATTACACCAAAATGCATCGGTGACCGCACCTGATAAAGAATTTACCAGTTTTTAAAAATTTGCACACAAATATTTTCAACGGGTTCTGATTTGAATGTGGACCAGGGTTGCCAATATGTATGTTCTAAAATGTCCATACGAAATGAAGAAATGTTCAAATTGCCCACAAAATATCCACAGTTTCTTTAATTCCATAGTGATACACAATTCCATCGAAATTGTGATTTCCTCTTTCGTTCATACTGTAAAAATAGACTTTTTTAATTTAAGAAAACGAGATACAGTATGGTATCACAATGATCAGATTCAGTCGTACCAACCAAAAGGTGTGTTTTAATGTGCTTGCGTTTTTTTGGTTTTAAATAACGATGTATATATAAATTCTACATATAATAAAACTTATATATTCAGAATCAGCGTTTGTTGATCTATACGATTGTTTTTAAGCCATAATAATTTTTTACTGAAGTTCCTTATTGTTTTATTGTGAAGATTGTTCCAACGATAGCTAACCTCCGAAAGGAGAAGGCACTAGAAAGAGATAAACATGTGTAATCATTTGCACATGATTTTACAATGCGAATTTGTTAACTTTATGAGTATCAAAAAAGTTTCGGGCCCGTTTTCAGCATACAGAAATTTGCTCTACCTGATTACTACAACACCAGCTACAAGGTTACAATTAAATGAAACATAATAATGACGTCATAAACGCCAGAATATCGGTTACGTCACAGCGCAGCGGGAGGGTCTGGCCAATATCCGATTACTATCGGGCCTCTGAGTGTGTTTTAATCAAGACTTTAAAATTTCAGAAAATTATTGTACATTGCTTAAAGCGGGTTATGTTCACGGGATGTTCATCATCTATCAAACTGTCTCATATCGAGGGGCGAATCACATTTACGAAGATAAATTCTAATCAAATCCTTGTACTGCTGTACCGCCCGAAATAAAATTCGTCTCCTGAAAAACACACTGAATAAAGAAAATAGATATACATATATTTTTTAAATAAATAGCAGAATTAATAATGGCATTTCCAACTGTATGCGTTTTTACTTTCTGCACGCGAACTGTATCTAATTTCTTCTGATAAACAATCCACAGTGTTAATATATGTATATCTATACAGACTATACACGAATAATAATAATATATACGTACATTCTAACGCAGCCTCACTTTCATTGGTCAAATGCATTGTACATATAGTTTTGTATTAGTGATCGACGAACCGGTGGATGCAATGTGTTAGGCATAAGTTGATTACGGTTTTTCTAGTCTATAGTTAGTAATAAGGTAAGGGATTGTAGAAATATATTACACATTTGTACAGGACCCCCGAGGTGATTTTTCACAAAATGGGCGTAAAAATCATCGAAATATTATTACATCATGACATATATATGTCACATTCTCATACACACACACGTACATACCACAGTACTCTGCGAAACTTTGGATTGTAATAATTCATGAAAAACTTACCAAAAAATGAAAAACACACATTTAAAATAATTATTACTTCTCTGCGATCGGTCAGCTGTTTTATAAATTATATTGATTTTTAATTTACAAAATTTTAATTGTTTATTTTTTAAATGGTAATTGAAACATGTTTTCAAATGAATCACCGCTTTTAGATTTCATTGAAACCCGTCACTACATATCGCTAAAGTAAAACTGAGATTTTGTCCAGATCAATTTTTATTACAAAAAAAAATCCTTGGTCAAAAAACTTTTTTCTTTGATTTTTTCCTTAGAGTATCATGTTTTTTTTTTTCTTTCCTTTGCGAATAAACAAAAATGCGGATTAAAAACTCGATTTACGAGGTAGTGCTTTATTGTGAATAATTAATTTAAAATTTACAAACAGGTTGTATTAAGCAAGCTTCGAGGGTTGGCGTGAATCTATAATTCAAAACTTATTATTGAACCCTCCGGAAAGTGGGTTACAATTGAGTTACAATTACTCACAAACAAAAAAAACTTTTTTATTTAATGAGAAATCGCATAAAAAGTTTTATCTCCCCGTTATTGGGATAATCTCAGTATCGACCTAGTGGTAAAGACACCATTTAGAATCGAATCGTTGCTTGAAATGGCTTTAGCAGTGTTTGGTGACAAGATCTGAATAGTCAGATACTTACTCACCTTTATTTAACACCTTCCCCTCCCCTTCAGCCTTACAACATACCCCAATTCGGGATGTCAATTAACTATTCAGATCTTGAAATAAAATATAAAAATTTCCTCTCCTTCCTTTCTTAAAAGATACCCTCCAGACAGCATCCCCAAAGATGACCCAGGCCTCCTGTTTGGGGATAATGTAAAAATAAATAATAAAAAAGTATCATCTCTTCAGTATAATAGACTCGTCGTTTCTAGTGTTTACTACCTCTAAACTACATAACATAAAAATAAAATCACGTTTTAAAAAAAGGTTCAGATTTGCGGGTTTTTGTTTGGGATTTTTTTAAATGTCCAGGCAAATTTTCCCTACGTCCACTGATCAGATATTTCCAAGAAGTGTCATCAATGAAGATTGGAAGAAAACTGACAATCCCATTATTAACATTATATATCGAACGTGCGACTATAACGAGCATAAAGAGAGAAGAATGTATTACGTACTTAAAAACATGTACAGTGCCACTTCATATCTCCTGTCATTTGAAATAATAAATTGGGAAAATTACAGTTTATTGACTAACATAAGACGAAAGTAATAAACTCAACGTGTGACTGTTTGGTGCGGTTTATGGTCCGGCGGAGTCATTGGACCTTACTTTTTGAAAATGAGGCTGGAGCAACAGTTACGGTGAATGGATTGCGCTATCGAGAGATGATTAATGATTTTTTATGGCCGGAATTGAATGGTATTGATCTGGACAACGTTTAATTTCAACAAGACGGCGCTACGTGCCACACAAGTAACGAAACCATTGATCTTTTACGATTGAATATCAAAATAACACCTCTTTTTGGAAAATCCTGTATAATCGTTTTTATTAATATTAGCGAGCTACATCTAACATTCTTATTTGCATATATTTCCCTTTCAAACCATCTTCTTCTTCTTATTTGTGAACGCTTACTACGGAGCTCTAATCAGAATAACAAAATAATTATAAGCTTGAGACAATGTATAAAAAATAAATATTCTGAACATTTATAAAAAAGTTCCTACTTACCTACCGGCATATGTATAATTATGTTGCGAATTGTTTTCATAATAAAAAAATATATATTTTTTTTTTGTTACCATCTCTAAAAATCATAGCCATTCTTGGTTTATTTATCATTTTTTAATAATCAGTGCACATTACATTATGAAAAGTTGCTCATCTGCATGGCTTGGCATTTAAAAACATATTTATTTATTTTACAAGCAATAATTATTCGCCTGAAACACTCATCCACATTGAAAAATCTCCTGATAAAAGATACATGACGCCAACGGGACACGAACCCGTGTCCCTTCGATTTCCGGTCGACAGCTCTGACCACTGAGCTATGGCTTTTATTTTCTTTTTTATCAGGAGATTTTTCAATGTGGATGAGTGTTTCAGGCGAATAATTATTGCTTATAAAATAATTGTTACCCTTTGTGCTATGCATAAAAAATCTTGTCTTAAAAACATTAGTTTACCAAAAAAAAATAATAATTACATATTTATTTAATTTAGCTCTGAAGAAAATACTTTCTCTCGGGGCCTGCTTCATCTATGGAAATGCTGAGTGAAGGGTCTATTAAAGAAAAGGAAGCAGAGGAAGTTCTGGGAAGGTAAAAGGTATATGGGGTGGGTAGGAATCTGGGGGTCAGAGTGTCCAAGAGTGATGGACGTTTGAATTCTTCCTAAACCAGCCTCTCCAAATCCGGCCCGCCACACACTAAGTGGGCAGATGCATCCAACGCAGACCTAGACAATCCTCATCCCATAAACCCGGGCACCCCTGCTAAGTCACCAAACGTAGCGAACCACTTGGGGTGACATATGGCAGAAGTATTGGTTATCCAACTAATGGTACCCGCACCCGACTCCCAAATTTACACATAAGGCAAAGGCATTTCGACTCCTGGGCCCGAAACAGAGCAATAAATTTGGTTATGGAAAGAAATTCAATATATTTTTAAGCGGTTGATCAATTTCGCAAATAAGGGATAATTGAGCTTACTTTCACACTTCTACCGGTTTACGTATTCAGTGGCATCCTTGAGCCGCTGGAATATCATCAGAAATCCATTAGTGGAAGTGAACCTTGTCAGGCAGCGATAACCTGCTACAGGGGGGTTCAACACTCGCAAGCACATTGATGCTATCTGCTACAGGGTGGTTAAATCAGTTAACATTGAATTTTAAAGGAAAAACGCGTTTTCAGGTAAATTTTAAGTGATTTTAATCGTTTTCTTTTGTTATATTTATGTTAACAACGTTCCAGTGCGACTTTAGCATCTCCAATTACGATATTTGTGACCCTGGAGATGGGGAAGATAAGGAGACAATAAAGAGTAAGGTTAGGTTGTATTTGTCTATTACCTAATACCTTCTTTATGTCCCAACTGCCCGGAGCTTGTTAGATGATGATATCCCTTGTCATAACATGTTTAGACGATAATGTCTGTCCATGTAACTCTGGTTCAATGAACATTGATTCGCTTTGAATATAAGTGTTATTTTCGTTGATCGTGTGAAAAGTACCTACCTAATATTTTAATTAAAAAATTGGAACTGATTTGTCAAGAATTCCGATTATCCTGTTATTTTTTACCGGTCTGTTCCTGTATTAGACATAAATTGCTTTATGTAAATATTGTTTTTGATTGTTGTGAGGTTGAAGCCATTTCAAGGTACGTTTCTATTCCGAATTACGGTCTTTGACCAGAGCGATACTAAGAGTATTTACCATTCCGGAACGAAAACGTGCTCTATATATTTTACATCGATTAAATGTGATAAAACACATACATTAAAAAAAATATCATTGAAGAAGAAGATAATACAAATTAAAATTTAAAATTTAATTTAAAATTAGTTTGAATTAATTTTTAAAATACATATATGAATTAATTAATTTTTAATATATATAATGGACAAAAGAGACATCTCTGGTCATTTTCGGATGGATTTTGCTCTGCAGGTGAATTATAACCGATTACCGACACCTTTGCATTGATCAGATGGATTTATCCAGTTTGTATCATTTGTCAAAAGAGGTCTATTTAAGACAAAAATGATTGAAATTTTTTTGTTACCTAGATAGTGTCTCGGATAAACATGTCCGATTTTTTTTATTTATATGGGACACCTACCGATTTGTATTGGAATAACCTTTTAATCATTTTATACTCACCAATAGCATATATCATTGAAGAATAAAGATATTACTAATAAAAATGATAATCATAAAATTAACCCCTCCGACTTTTCGCGAACTTGAAGCTAAAATGTCTTTATCGAAATGTCAATTTCACGAAAACGTTGTGTTATTACCGCCTCACAATCAAAGCTCTATAAATGAAACATTACTGAACGGAGCCGAATAGTAAAAACTGTTTTAGAAAGGTTACAAAATAGGCTTTCAAATTGTTGTATCATAAATAAATATTAACATTTGTAAATATTTAAATTTAGAATGGAAACATGAAAAAATTGTAAAAATGACTCACCTGTAATGTTTTATGTAAAAACGATACTAAAATCACGGATAATGTAAAAAAAAAACACTTATTTCATCGTACAAATGTACAATAAACAATTCTGTCACTTCACTTTTTGACCATTTCATACAAAATATATTTTTAAAAAAATAATTAAACTTGCGAGGCGGGTCGGCACGTCAAACGGCTTTCTTGGCGTCGTTTTACGATTTGGCGGGTAAAATTTGCTTCCACTGAGTAGGTCTTTTTACGGGTTTCTATGGATAACTTTGAATAGAGATGTGAAGCTTCATTCAATACGAATATTCTACTTTTTGTTTTAGGGATGTCACTAGAAGAATAACGGAGTTATGACGATTTTTGTGGAAACACACGCGTTGACGTGTAAACACGCTTATTGTACTTGACTGCTATCGTTATTTTATCGTGTATATCTGCTTACGTTGCTGACCGGTTAAAAGAATTTGGCATTCTCAGACTATAAAAATATTACCATTTGTTATTTCGGCTACTAGCATTATACCTACTCCATCATTAAAAATTTAGGTGTATTAGATCTGTCAAAGAATTTATACATAAAAATGCAAAAATCAGTCATTTTAAATACATGTAAGATTAGGAAAGATTTTTTAAATATTTATATTGAGGGATCAGTAGGATTTATAGGTCCAGTTAGGAGTTCTACCGAGCCGAACCCTCTGATAATAAATATGAGTCGGTGAATTATTTTCCCATTTGATCTCTGGTGAGTTGACGTGTTGTTCTTGTAATGTTTTGTGTTTGTTTTGCTTATATAATGCACTTGCATAATGTTTATTGACTAGATGATCATTTGTGGAAAAGTGTGTGGAAGGGTTTAGTTTTTCCTATGGGGAAGACCCGGACATTAAGTCGGAAAAATTATTAGATCCCAATGGCCGAGAAGCAAAAAGATCATGAGTTCGACTGACAGTTGAGATCGTTACCTTTATATTTTTCTGCGTCTTGTTCTGTTTCTTCTTCAATTATATATTGCATCGATGAGTATAAACCTTCAAAATTTATTAAAAGATAAGCTATTCAAATAAAAATACAATATTTTTATTTTTGAACGCCGGATATCGAACCTAAGACCAATGAGTCCAAACGAATGATTGTGAACCAGTATGAATAGAAGGCTGTTATATATATAAAAAAATCTCAATTTAAATGTCAGTCGTGGAAATTGTAAAATTAATTCTTAAAAATGAAAACTCCAAACTTCAGTCAAATAGTACTTAGGCCACCTCACGAACCTCCCACACGAACGACAACTTTTGTAAATTACAAAGTTTTCGACGGATTTTAAATTCACCGCGATTGTCGTATTTTCATTTTTGTTAAGTCTACATACATTTTTGTTTTGTTATTTTGCTCATGAGTCTCAACTGTACAGAACCAGCGGACTATAGCAGCATCTAATCGTATATTTCATCAAAACCTTGCTCAGAAGTCATTATATTATTGATCCATGTTTTTGTGCAATCGAGGTGGAGCTAATTTGTAGCTACCATCATTTGTGTTCATTGCAACTGAATTTGTAGTTAGGTACCTACCATCATTTGTGTTCATTGCAACTGAATTTGTAGTTACTTACCTACCATCGTTTGTGTTCATTGCAACTAAATTTGTAGTTAGGTACCTACAATCATTTGTGTTCATTGCAACTGAATTATAACTGAGTTATTATTGGATTGTAAACAAATATAATAAATAAACCCTTTAGGGTATGGTGTGAGGCTAAAGGAAGTGGAAGAGTAAGGAGATGGGATAGGAAAAGGTTGTGAAATACTTGGCTATCTAGAACTAGTCACAAAACACGGCTAAAGCCATTTTATCCAACGTTTCCATTCTGAACGGTGTTCTTTCACTAGGGCAAGTGAAATTCTTATATTTCACTAAATAGTACAAAATACGCGTCTTTCTGTGCGCTTAGTTCTTCTAAACTACAGAACGAATTTTGATAAGGTTTTCACTATCATATTAGAGAATTTATTCCGAAAGTTTCGTTTACGAGTATATAAAACAATATATTTTATTAATAGAACTAGAGAAAAGTCTATGTTTTGTAATGAAGTCGTAAAAAATATATTTTCGGGCGCTTAAAGGGCGCTGGCTAAACCTTAAATTCTAGAATTAACAATCTCATAAATTTACTCCAAGTAATTCATAACCCTGAGTTCGTTTATATTTTTTAAATGTGAATACACGGAGATATTGGTAATATGACATCCACACTTGGGATATATTTTGAGGCTGAGAGGATAAGGAGATGGGGTAGAGGAAGGCTGAGAAGGACTAGGCTATCTAGAACTAGTCACAAAATACTGCTAAATCATTTTATCCAATGTTTCCTTTCTGAACGGTGGTATTGTATTACAAGGGCAAGTGAAATTCATATTTTTATATGAATAAGGTACAGAGGTTCAAGTACATAGAAAAAACTAGTCAGTAATAAATACTGCTGAAACAATTTCAAGCAACAACGTCTCTAATCTGAATGTCGGCCTTCCAACAGGGCATTACTGAGAGTATATGCTAAGCTGAAAAGTGCTACAAATATGGGTACTATATTAATTTTTTATGACTAATGAAATGTGAAACAGCAAATTATGTAAATAAAAAATATTTGCTCGCACCGGTATTCGAACCTGCGACCTCTATAATCGAGGGTCACAGATATGTAGGAAATATAATTACGAAAAATATATATGAATAGTAATTTTAGCGGTCATCAAATAACATTTTCAGTTAATTTAGTTCTACATCAGAACCCGATTGAAAAAGAGCGAGTTGTGGAAATTCCCGAATTATATATTCATAATAAGAGTTTCGTGGAATACTCCAACATTCAGTGGAAAAGTACTACGGGGCCAGAACTTTGGATTTTCGGAAGAACATTCCAAAGTTTGAACAATTCCAAACAACGTTTCTATTTACATTATTAATTAACAGTTTAGAAATGTGAGAAGCAGAATGTTCTACATTTTTTCGTGTAAAATATTCATTTTTACATCAGTTTTTATTTATGAATATTCAAACTTTGAACAAATTCTGCAATTCTTCTCATCACAGAATATTCTTTTAAAATTATTAATAAGAATAATAAATGTTTTAATATCTTCATATTTTGTAACTAATAGATATAGTGATATCCTCACTAGGATCATCTCCGGAAGGATTCCATTTATACCTTATTAAAATTTTGTCGTTTGCTTCTTCTGAAATATTTATATTATACATTGGTGTTTTAAGTGCAGTTGAATGGTTTCGATTTCGGTCTGTATTTGGTGTTACTGACATATATATATATTTTTCTGATCTTTCTTTATTTTGTATCCAGCTTTTTATTTGTGATTTAAATGTTATAATATTGTTCAATGAGAGTGATATTTTGCTGTAGGGTTTAGCACCATGGTATGGGGAGCTTTTTTGCCTAAACGTTGTATTTGTAGTTGCTTGTTGGATATGTTCTTGACCTTGAGATCTACTGTTTTCAATATACGTATTTGTTGCTATTTCTTATCTTGTTTAGACTTTTATTTGAATACCACGCGAGAGTACCAACTATTTGGAGACAGTGAGATTATGGCATCCCCAATAGGGGTACGTTGTGAGGCAGGGAAGACAACAGCACCGTTTCCGAGGTTTGTCCGGGTCTTTGAGGCGGATACGTCTGCCCACCACAAGCCAGTTGAGGGACTTTGAATTCTCCAGCTGGACTCTGACCACTCATCGCCTTGCACCACAGTGTGAGGGATGGATTCATACGTCCGTTACTCCTTGACCAAGTACTCCCCCACTTTCCGCTTCCCCATCTCCCCCTCCCGACCACTTCCAGCCTCGCAAAATACCCCAATTGGGGATGACAAAGTCTCACTGGCGATTCTTCAGCACTCTTGTGCGATTTCACATAAACAAATAAAATAAAAATTATCATTTTATGACAAGTTGATTTCAGTGACACAAAATAATGTCACGTTTCATCACATCGTTTCTATAACGAATTCCCGCGTGTATTAATTAATACCTAGAACCTTTATAAGCCAGGTAAGCTTATTGTTATAATTTGGTCATTGGAATCTACATACACGAATATCAGTAATTTAACACAACATTTCCATTTGCTTTTTCAAGTAAACATTTATTTCACATCTTCCATAGATAATTCCCGGAGTTGTTAATAATTATTTTACAACTAGCTGTTGAAAACCGAGCTTTTGTTGCTGCTAGGCTCGGCAAGCGGCTTTTTGATTTTGTCATTCGAAGTTTGTAATTTTTTCATGTTTTTGATCCGAGTAAATTTATTTTTAGGAAAAAATTGTCGGAAAATATAGTGGATTTTTTTTTGTGTTTAGACATTTATGTTTTTTTTTATATTATGTGAAGTTTGAAAATTTTCCAAGTAGAGAAATTTTTATTTTTCTGAAGAAAATACACTTGGGAAAATCGGAAAAAATTTGCTCGGTAAATTTTTTTATGTGAAGTTAGTTAATTTGTTTCATGTCGGAAATTTTTGATAGTGGAAAAGTAACATTTCATCACTTTTGCTGAAAAATTCCCACAAAAAAAAATTAATCGAATTCCGCCAAAAATAACACATCAGTACACAGATATACATAAAAAATTACAATAAACACTTATCATTTTACAAACATAATACAGAAACTTAGCACTTATATTTTAAACTGATTATTTTTGATCTGATGTAGGATGGAGAGGTTTTAAATATACTGAAAAGTCTATATGTATATGTATTGGCAGTTCGGTGAAATTCCACTAGTGGAGAGTGATATTATGACTAGTTATCTTATAAGATATTACGAGTAGATTTAACAGGGATACGGATATTTCTAGCACTCAACATTTGAGACCAGTCTATGAAATTATTCAGTAATTTAAAAAAAAAAGAATAATATCGTTAATAGTTTTAGATGAGACATTGATTTTTTGTAACAGATATCAATTACAGGTCGTCTCAATTTGTGTTGAACATATCTAAAAAACTTTACTTTGTCCAAGTGATGTAAGTTACAAGTATAAAGAGGGGAGAGGAGAGGAGATAAATATTCTAGCTGTAATCTCTCAAGGGAGCAGTAAAGTAGTTTAATTGACTCAAAGTTATGAATAGTTCTTGCGTTACGTAGTACGAAACCTAAAATTTGCATGGCTTTATTGTAAATTGTTTCGCAGTGACAATCAAAAGCAAGTTTTCTGTCGAAAATAACTGCAAGGTCTTTGAAGAATGGTAAATATTTAATGATATTTCTTCATTATTTATCGAAAACGATGTAGATATTGAAACAAACATATGTGCATGTGAAAACATTTTTTCGCGTTCAGGAATTATGTATTTATTTCACACCAGCTAGCAAGTTTATCTGTATTTTGCTGAAGGATTAGTGCATCATTTAAAAAAAAATTGATCTAGAAAAGCTTTAGTTCATCTTTAAATAAAATGAATTTAACTTTATGGAAACACAAAGATAAGTAATTAAAAAATATAATAAAAAGAAGTGGGCTTAAATGAGAGCCTTGAGGCACTCCTTATGTTACTTTAAATTTATTTCGATTACAGAGGTAACCATTCACCCATTGTAAGAATGATCCATGTATAACAAGGGTTTTTTAGTTTCGCAAGAAGGATATTAAATTTTTTTTGTGAAAGGCTTTTGAATTGTCAGTATATATTGAATCGACTTGTGCACAAGACATAAAAGCTTCACAAATATAGTATTTATATAATATAAAGTTGGTTGGGTTTTGCAGAACAACAACGCAAATTTTCAGAACTCTGTGTTTTAAAATATTTGGTGTTTTGAAAATGGTAAATAAAATGACTAAAATCAATATTAATTAGAGCTAAAACTGTGTTATTGTATAAGCTGTGGAAAGCATATATAAATATAGGTAGGTGTAATTGCTTAGTGTACATTATATGGTATCTTTTTGGTATGAAATACTCTTGAGATAGGGATATTCAATAAATGCTTTGGTTTGTCAAAGATTACGAGTACTTACGATAATTACAATGAACATCTAGCAAGACATACATCTATTCTATCAGAGAATTTTAGTTATTCTAACGACAGACGCAATTGGAAGTGAGCTCCCTAGCGGCTAGCATCGTCTGTACTTGAAACCATTCGGGTACAACCGAAATGTTATCCCTGTCAGATGGTCAAAGTACCGCCATCTGTGGAAACATATTAAAGCTGCATAATATTAACTTAGATCTACACACTTTCCCGACTTCTGGTCGTTAGTTTCGAAACTACAACAAACACAACATTAGGTATGTAACTATTTTTTTATAACAAAAGTTACAAATTTCAACTCATTGAAATTGTTATTTTAGCGACTCTTGTAACAATGGGACGCACAAAGGTTTTGAATTCAAATGCAAATGAATTAAGGAAGCAAAGAAAGTGCAACAAATGTCGTTTAAATAAATATATTAGCAGAAACTGATTAAAAATGTAATCGTATTCAAAGCAACTTCATGTAAATGTACACTCGTATAACCATTGCAGCCGCTGAATAAATACACAGAGAGAAGTGTACTGTGGCGAGTCTGGTTTGCCCGGATTAATCCCAATTTTTCTTTCCCTTAAAAACTCATCTAAATTTTCAACGGCTCGAAATACTTTCTTGAACTTAAGGTAACAAAAGACACTATTATGGGGGTTCAATTATTAATTTCAATTAATTCCGATGAATTCGTAACTATAATATCTTATTTTTTCAGACCTATACCCACGGATATAATTCAATTTTTCTAAATTTATATTTGGGATTAATAAAAATACTACCTTACCATTAAAATATTTTACGTAAAACGGTTTCAAAATTTTATAAAACGTTTTTTAGCTATAAAGTTAGTCGTAAAGACCAGATTTTATTGTTCTAGACGATGGATTGGTAACTTTAAGAGGTGTTAAGACAATTGAGATTTTAGTAATACGTTTATCGGGATTAATTAAAATAAACCCCGCGGAGTGATCAATTTTATAGGCCTGCTAGGGCATATTCGACCCTAGGTCCATCCAATACACCGAATATTGTGTTTTACACGGCTTCCTCACTTACGTTAATATTTTCACTTTATTCTAGTGTATTATGTACTTTTAATCATTTTATTTAGCCTATCTGAGACCTAGTCGATGGGTCTTATACAAATTGGCGACATGTGTTTTCTTTAAAATTGGAATAGATCACAAATCGCTCTGTTCAGTGAATACAAGTAGTTTTAAAGGTTAGTGGAATAGGTTACATTCTCCAGAAATACATCCGGAGATTCGCTTCCCGTCGGGCTCAAAAAACTTTTTCAATTGTGTTAACTTGGGCGAAAGCGGGTGGTGAAACTTATTTCTTATAATATTTTCGGCTACAAAATTGTAAAAAGGACTAACTAACTAACCATCGCACCATTTCCCTGCAGGGGTAGGCAGATAGGACGGACTGCCAAACATATCGGTCTTGGCACACAATCCTTACCTCATTCACATTCATACATACTCTTCTTTTATTCCGACATGGCCCGACTCAAGTATCTGATTCACTGGGTCGCGCCATGTCTTTCTCGGGTGTCCCCGACTTCTGCCACCATTCACATTTGAATCATATATTCTCCTTACACTCCTTTCTTCGCTTATTCGCTATACATGCCCAAATTATCTAAGCGTCCCTTCCTTAATCAATCTTATTCATGACGATTACATCAGCCTTGCACTCTTTGCGGATCTCCACATTTCTCACACGATCATACGTGTTTTTATCACACATATGCCTCAGGGATCTCATTTCTACAGCATTCAGTCTACTTATATCCTATCTCTGCCAGATCCATACATCAGGGTAGGTACCAGCACTCCATTGTGGACTGCTAACTTCGCTTCTTTGGACATTTTTTTGCTAGCGCCAACTGCGTTCAGTCCTCCATTAATGGAGCTACCTGCATTTACCCTTCTTTCAATATCTCTGTCAGTCTTCCCATCTCTCGTAAACATACTTCCTAAATACACAAACTCATCCACCTGCTCCAAGTATTCCTCATTCACAACTATATTGCACACTGTTTTTGTACTCTCTCTTTCAAACATCATGACTTCGGACTTAAAGGTATTATTAAAAAATGCTTCTTACAACAGTATTTTTACTAATTGAAAGGAATTTCGTTCATTACTACTGTCGAAAATACTTTTACAGCCCTTAGTTTTACGTTGAATAGAATTACACGGAAACAAAACGTTAAATATTTTATCAGAAGAATTTTAAAATGTGTATTTTTAACGCCTCCAGCAATGATGTAGACAGTAAACCTACTAGGAATTATTTAAAAAATATATATAAATTTAACGTCAAGTTTAGCACGACAGGGCTATTTTTTGTATTTTTCCACAAAAGGCATTTATTTTTAGTGATGGTAACAAAAAATATTTTTCTTTGATTTTTTATTATGAAAACAATTCGTAACATAATTATACATTTGTCGGTAGGTAAGTAGGAACTCCTTTATAAATTTTGAAAATATTTATTCTTCATACATCGTCTCAAGCTATAATTATTTTGTAATTCTGATAAGGGCTCCGTTTGAAAGGCAGATTTATGCAAGTAAGAATGTAAGAGGTAGCGCGCTAATATTAAAAAAAACGATTATATTTAAAAGACGTAAGTGACTCTTGTGAAAATATTAAATAAAATACGACTTATTTAAAATAGAGCAAAAAGCTCTCTACTAATGTTTTACGTTGTTTTAAAATAAGCACTGTGAATTTTTCATACCAATAACACATTTAATAACAGCAGTAGATTTGGTAAGTTTTTAGATTTTCACTGCCAAAAGCATTTTTGTTGTTTGTTTTTGGGGTGTTATGCCGTGTTGCGCTAACTCCTTCTTTAGCCGACGTTTCGGACAGCGTTGCAGTGTCCATCATTAGGGCAGATCCGGTAGATCTGAAGATGTGTTGAGCAGTAGATTTGTTTTTTTATAGTTATCAATTGTATGAAGGTAATCTTAATGTATAAAAATTCAGCCTGGGTAAGTTTGCGCTCGCAAAACTCGAAAATTAGTTGACCGATATCACTGAAAATTTCAAAGTTTCTTTTTGTTAGTGCCAGAAGTCTTTAGAGAGTTGTTTGAATGATAGAAAAAGTCGGGGACGCCCAGGGAATAGTTAACGCAATGTCTCTGCACCGGAATGAGTTACGGAGTCGAATTAGAGTTGATGTATTGTAATTTTTTACAGTTACATTGTGGTATACAGTATTTAATGGTTTAAGGAGTCAGAGAGGCTCCATTAATTTTTCAACTCGGTAAAAAACTACAGATTATCTTAAAAAAATAACATATCTTTTTAAGAGCTTGAAAGTGTTCAAGAGAAGAATGTTACATTATTTCGCTAAAATTCTTTATAAAGTAAAGTTCAATTTTTTTTTTAACTTTCATTTTTTATTTTTTCCGACCGGACCGGTTTTGGACAATCGCGACCAACAAGACATTGTAAATAGAGATGCCAGCAATTAACAAATGTAGCATGATTAAAGCAGTTTGATTAAACGAAACCGGTCCGGAAGAAAATAAATAAAGTTTTAGAAATATATTGGTTTTAGTAAATTTTATGATACGATGCAGTCTGCCAAGTATTAAAAGACACATAATTAATTACACGAAATAAATAGACACGTAATTCAGACTTTTGACATGACTTAATTCAAATCTTTCTCAGGCATCCCTGACTTCGTCTACCATGTCTCACATACATACAATAAAATAAAATATTTATTTTATTTTATTTTATCTACCCTTGTGTAGAACAGACATTCGAAAAAATTCCCCAATTCCTCGTATATGTGCACAATATAATACAAAATTTTACAGCATTGACATTTTTGGTAATAACCTAAAGAAATATCGATATGAAGTAATGCGTACGATCGATTATTAATATGAGAGTATGAAATGTATCGGGAGCATCTCCTATCCTCTTCCTATTTTCCTCTTTCCCTTCCTTTAACACCAAATTAATTTTAAGATACTAAAACTTCATTTCTAATGCACTTTAACATAAGAAACTTCTGTGGATTGACTTCAGTTAACTTGTTTATTTATCTCGTAAATTATATAAAAGCTGTTTGTTTCTTACAAAATAAATAAATTTCCATTTCACACACTTTGAAACAATTCACATCAAATATCGACATATTTTAATTTGGGAGGCGGGTATAAGTACCGCTGCCCCATGTACCATTAAATAGATAACCAACACCTCAGTTATACTTTGCCCCAATGGTTCGCTACGTTTGGTGACTTAGCAGGGGTGCATGGGTTCGATGATAATTAATAAATAAATGAAATAATAATTTTACGTACTTAAGACAAAATAATCAATTTTTACTTGTTTTATATTATTAAAAATAATTTCAATTTTGTGATATTTAACTTGCGGGTTGTTTTACAGGATTTGAACAATTCATCAATGCTTAAGGTTAAAATTCAAGTTCTTTTATTGACCAAGTACTGTAAAATAACCGGCCCCTGATTAATAATAACAGAACTCAAATCGAACTTTCACAGAAGTTCAATTTTAACTTTAATATTTGACTAATTGTTCAACTACGATGTTATATTATAAAATTGTAAAATATATATTGCGAACCTGGCATTGATTCTAAATAAACCATTATTAAGTTGTCAGACAAAAATAATTTCAATTTTTACAATCGGTAGTTTTATTGTAAAGTATTTACTTTATAGCTTGTTAATTTATTTACCTTTTGATTCGATTAGCTTTACAGTGGATAGCGAAAATAAATGTATTATTTTATGACTAAGAATATTAATTTGTAAGCAGATTTATTGTCTTCCATAAAATTAGGAATTGTGAATTTTGTTGGTAAATTTATTAGTAGTTGAAGGGCTATTTATTGACTTATTTAAATATGGAACCAGAAATGAAATCATAAATAAGTGATTTACCAAAAGAGTTTTTTTTAAATATGGAACCAGAAATGAAATCATAAATACGTGACTTACTAAAGGAGTTTTTTTTAAATATGGAACCAGAAATGAAATCATAAATACGTGACTTACCAAAGGAGTTTTTTTTTTGTTTTTGTTTGAAAACTGTTGTAATATAAAGCAAAAAAAAATCTTCATGTAAAACTATACGTGTAAGAAATAAGTATTTTTATAGACACGCTATTTTAAATAATTTTTTGTTGCTACTGTAGTTTTTGTTGCTTTATTAAAATTTGATAAATCTTCTTATATATAGTAAAAATTAATTGAAATGAATAATTTTGTAATGTTTTTAATGCGGAATTGATTAAGTGACAATGATATTTTGTTAAAATATTACAAGTGTAAAAATATTATTTTGAAAATGGTTAGTTTTTTTAATGTTTCAGTTTCCGAAAAATATAAATTCTTGTTATTTTATTTTATTCTATGGTATATTATTTAATTGGCTAACTTTTTGTGTAAGATTGGGTTGATTAACCATGAAGTTAATATCAAAAGTGTTAATTTTTGTTACAGAACTTTTTGAGATTGTGTACTTGTCATAAAATTACCATTTTTTGCCTTTTTCTCGTATGGACAATATTTAATACTAATTTGAAATGAATAATTTTTGTGCTAAAAAAATCATTTATTTAAAGTTTTTATTATAATTTAATATAAAATCGAAAATTACCAGTTGGAGCCCTTATATACTAATTTTGATTTACTTTCATGTTCCTACAATTAATTCAAGGTTCCCTATTTGTATTTTTGTGACAATTATACTACGGTTTCAGGCTACAATTATGAATAGATTACACACAATTGATAACTCTTGTATTATGTTAGCTGATGTTTTTAATATGCCCCTATCGAAGTAAAAAGCTGTACCTATTAAACATTTTAGCACTGAATATTTTAACGAGGTCACTGCATAACAGATTTTCTTTTTTTTTCTTTTCTTAATTTCTTTTACTAACTTTGTACTAATGTGTATCTTTTGTCTTGTTTAATTGTATATTATTTTATTTTATTTCTTCTTCTATATTGTACTATGACTGTCAATTACTATCATGTGTTTAAATGCTGTTAAATGTAAATAAATATTGTGTTTAATATTAACTGCGACATGTTTTGAAAACTTTAAAACGCGCAAGAATAATCTAATTTCTTTGCTTCAATTTTTATAAGGGCAACATTTTAAAACGCAATTACAGAAAATGTCTTCAATATCTTTCATAAACACTTCGTCATAATTTCGTCAACAACAAACTTATTTAATATCTTACTTACAATAATATATTCATTTAAAATGTCTTGTAAAAGCACTTGCGCGTTAATTTTGGTGCCACTTTTGACGTTTCGAACTGTCATCCCGCGTTAGTTTGAATTTGGAACGCGCGCTGGGCATGCAGAGGACTCGCCCGGTAAGAACGACCGGCCTCTAGCGGTGACTGAACTAAACTGACGATTCAAACGAGTATAGAACGCGATGCAGGGATGGGAAAAGCGCGCGGAAAAACCTTCGGATTTAATACAAACTTTTTGGGTTCATATTAGTATTCAAAATAAGACTTTTTTAATGAACACCAGAGCAGTCTGAATTCTAAACACATCAGTTCCAATCTTGAAAATGACTATTAAAATAACTTTCTGTTAAAATATTATATTAAAGGTTGGCACTTTATCACATTATCTGAATTCTTGACACAATCAGTTCCAAAAAATGTGAGTTCCTTGAACCAGAGTTACAGTCACAGACAGATAACCGGAATTAATACATTTGATTATATTATAAGATTGCTACATGAATAAAATGACAACGCAATTCAAAAACAAAAAAAGAACAATTTTTTATTTGTTTTTTATTGTTCATAATTTCAAGATGGTATGATGTTATTAGCTCGACCTTAATACTTTTTGAGAGCCAGTTGTACTATAGCACCCCCAATTGGTTATGTTGTAAAGCTGTAGAGAGTGGGGAGGGGACGTAGATGAAGAAGAGGAAGAGTGGGAAGTGTCTGACTATTCAGATCTGTCATCAAACATGGTATTACCATTTCAAACAACCTGTCGAAAATCTACCTACAAGCACATTTGGTTTTATTTAAATAATACACTAGTGGCAAATATAAGAAAATAAAACAAATGAAAAAAAAATTTGAGAGAAAATAAGTATGTAAAAGAGAAGATAAAACTAGGCGTTCGTGATAAATAATTATCAGATTACATTTTTCGTGATATTTTGGAATCAGTCCTGACTATATCTAATAACCATTTTGTTATTTTTTGACCGAAGGGTGACAATTCACACAATTTCAGCTATGAAGGGATTTTGTTATATATTTTAGGACCGAGATATGAGAAAAGTTTAGAAGATACATAATATATTTGTATGCGTAACTACAAACCTCACCGTTCGCGAGTTTGGCGTCATGAAATTTGTATTTCTATTATGTACACCATATATTTTCTGCTTCAATTCAATCATGAGCTATGGAACTTGGATAGAAAAATAATGTTTTGTTGAAACAGGAATGAAACCGGATAGTGTCTGGTAGTGTACACTAGTAGTAACCTTAAATCATTAATTCAAGAGTACCATATCCATCTAGGGAAGGACGCGCTTTTCCAGAAACCGGTTTGCATTTTGTTATAAATTAAAGTTTTTTACAAAAATTGCAAATTAAAAAATATTAATTTTTTAATCATAGAAGTACGTATGTTGTTTATACCGAAACCGGTTTGTATAGTTCCTATATTCCCAAAATAAAAACCAACATTTAAAATTATTGAAAATGATTTATAATTTGAAGAAAGAAAAAAGATTTTAAAGCGACCGAAAGCTTTTTCAACAAAATGTTGATTTTAATAATTTTCGCAATAATGTTAATTTAAAAAAAAAAAAAAAATTATAAAATGTCGATTTCACATAAAATATCGATCGCATGTCGGTGTCAGCCCTAGTTTGGCAGCTAGCAGCCACCCTATCTTACCTTTACGGTGGGGGCAAAGCACCAATACAGGGCCGTGCAATGACCGTTCCACCCTCACATATATGCCCGGTAATGTTACCCACTACATACGTTCGCTTGCACCACCGAAGACGTAATCCCTAGAAGTGCGCTCTGTAAAATCGATTCGAAATATAAAACTATTTCCGCAAATACTTCAAAGCTCCAGACAGGTTGATAATATTTAGTTGGTTATTCAAAAAATAATGAAAGACGATTAAGATCCTAGGCTATTCGATCTAGATATTTCGAGATCAGACATAGACAGAATTTTTCTCTTATTTTGAACGTCAAGCGTGCAAAATTTCATCGAAAAGTATCCAACTTATTTCAATTCTTTGAGGGGAAAACGGGTTGGAGCGATTTTTACAAATTTCATGTAGACACTGACCCTCGAAGGCCGATGCTTGTGTGGCGTGACTGAACGATGCTTCGTTCGGCCAGCCTCTTGACTCGTCGGCTCTTTCTTCCCGGTCGCCAAAACTCTGTGCGGTAAGAAAAAATGGCGTTAGTGATGTTATATATAACTGAAAAAGATTTTGTATTTTTTTCGATAATTAGATTTTGGATGAAGATTTTCAGGAATTTTCAGGAATTCAACGTGCGCTGCGCGGATTTCCTGAAAATCTTCATACTGTTCATAATCGTTTTCAGCTACAACAACATCAATAATGCAATTTTTGTAATATTAGCACTCTACAACACCCAAACTTCACGAGCCGCCACTGGATAGCGGTGTGAATTTAAAAACGAGTCGTATCGAACAGAGCGCCGTTGTCGTTTCTAAATACATTGCAAGTTTATTTATTTTTTTAAATAACTTAGTGAGTAAAACCTCAAATTGTATTATTTAATTTTTGAAGACAATATTAGCGATTCCTAAACAAAAGGTGAAAAATGTAAATGTAAAAATCTGAAACAGAAAAATATTACAATTTGAGGTTTTTTTTTACTCTTTTTTTTTATTCCTTTATTTTTCCCAATTTTTATTTAAATTACATACAATATTATATAAATCAATACGAATAATGGGAACCCACTAAGGCACAGCCTGTGTGTGGGTAATATATTTAAGTTATTATATTGTTGTATCCATTTCTTTGAACCAGAGTTACAGTTACAGACATATTACCGAGATTAGTACGTTTGATTATATTATAAGATTGCTACATGAATAAAATGTCAACGAAATTCAAAAACAAAAATGTAACAAAGTTTTTTGTACTTTGTTTTTATTGAACATAATTTCAAGAGATGATTTGATGTTATTAGTTCGACCTTAATACATTTTTCAGTGGCAGTGGTACTATAGCACCCCCAATCGGGTATGTTGTAAAGCTGTAGAGAGTGGGGAGGGGACGTAGATGAAGTAGAGAAAGGATGGGAAGTGTCATCAAACATGGCATTGCCATTTCAATCAAGTGTGACAAATCTACTTACTCAAGCATATTTCATTTTATTTAAATAATGTGTGAAAGCGTAAGTTTGGCGAGTACTCTTATAAATTGAAATTATTATATTTCACAAAATTATAACCATTTTAAAGCAGATGATACATAATATGTTTGTACGCGTAACTACAAACTAGCGATAATTAGTCCAGTTATCTTAATGCGTTACTTACGTAGCGTACGTCAACCCAATGTGTTTCTACTTTAATGGTATCAGTGACAGTGAAAATGAAAAATCATCAAAGTAAATGCGCTGCTCTGTGTTAAAGATAAAAATCAATTTCGATGTTCCACATTTGCCATTGAGTTCCCTGCATTTTACATGCTTCCAATATCCTTATCTGTATCGGTATAATATGTTCAAAACCATTTTTTTTCTTGTTAGAAATAAATACTTCTAGGATTGATATGTTCAGTGGGTTACACTCTACACAATATGTGTACGAGCGTGACGTGGGGTGGGATGGGGTGGCGTATGTTTATTTTGTCTGGGTGATTAGGATGGGTCGCCGTTGATATTAAACCGGTTCGAACCAGTTCAGGTGAATCGGTAGTCAAAATGCAAACATTTAACAATTATCCCTACAACACTAGCGATGAAATTATGGTGAAAGTTTTGGGCGAACTATGATTCAATCCAGTACTCAATCTGTGATTAGATTCAGTATTCAAACCTGGATTCAACCCATGAACCAACAATCAATAAAACGACAACAATGGATCAATACCAACAATTAAAGCTAGTATTAAATATTATTGAAAATAATATTCTGATGATTTATAAAGCGCTGTTTTGATTCAAGCCTTGATTTAATCCATGATTTAAAGCATGATTCTAACAATTTTTCCATCCATGATTCTTGTCAGGACTCAATCAAAGATTCGATCCGTAATATAATCTATTATTTAATTTATCATCCACTACTCAGTCCATTATTCAAACCAATATTCAATCTGTGATTTAAACCATGATTCAATCTATCATTTAAATCGTGATTGAAACCAATATCTACGATTCAAACCACAACTCGATCCATATTCTGATCAATAATTCAATCCATGAATTTTTTGGTTTTAGGCATTTCACCCTGAAAAGAGTGCTTTGTGAATCCATGACTTAAACCATAATTGAAACCATTATAAAATCCATGATTCAAACCATACTTTCATTCATGATTTAAACAATATTTCAATCCACAATTCAATCCATGATTCAGTCCATTATCCTAAATATGATTCAATCCACAAATCGATCCTTAAGTGAATCGATCCATAAGTTAATCGATCCGTAAGTGAATCCATGATTTGCACCATTATTCAAACCATTATTCAGTCCATGATTCAAAAGTGCTGTTTACATCCATACTTCAATCAATGATGCATTCAATGACTTAAACCATGATTACATGTGTTATGTATCCATGACCCAAACCATGATTACATGTTTGGTGATCTGGTGAGGAGGCACGGAATGAAAGACGTGTCGTTGTGAAGGTCAGAGTGTTTATTTGGTGAGTCAGGGCCGTGATGAGAGTGGGCGTAGGACTGATGTTGTATTCTCCGGATGCTGGCTGTGATGGCTGGTCAAGCGCGGGTCTGTGAGTCGACGCCGGGCGCTGGTGACCGGACTCGTTGTCTGTCAGGCACTGGCGATCTTGGCAATCAGTACTCCAGTGCTGACGAGAATGCTGAAGGTGCGATGGACCTTGTAGGAGGTTGAAAGGGAGCTGAGTAGACCAGTGAGGATGCTGCGTGTCCTCGTGGTGGTCATGGTGAGTGGATGAAGCGCTGGTCAGAGACGCTGGAACCAAGGCGCTGTAATCCACGTAGCGTTGGCCAGGAACGGCGATCTGGGCCAAAGCGCTATGATGATGTCCCGATGGAGTCCATGATGAGAGCCGGGAAGAATGTCCTTCGCGCAAGTGAGGTGCGCGGATTATCACTCGTTGAGCACCTTGTTAACTGATGGCAGATTGATGACTGACTGATTAGATTCTTCATACTGTCGCTTTTAAAAGGTGAAGAAGCTTCTGGAACAATTTGGTTGCTATGTAAAATTTTCCAAACAAATAAATAAAAAATAAAAGAACATCCAAGAAGCTTGTTTGGAACAATCGAGACTTCTAGAATTTCGTTCGAATGAAGTAGTTGCGTACCACTACAGTACTCCCCTTCCAGCGGCATGGTTGAGGGCCGCGATAGAAAGAAAAGTTGAGTCAGATCTTGCTTGTTGATGGGAGTAGGAAGGGTTGGTGCTGGTATCGTTGCATTTATCTTGGGTTCAGGGCCACTGTACAGTTGTTGTATATTATCTCACGTAAAAAATAAAGAAAGTAAAACGGTTAGAAAAACAAAATTATTATAAATTACAAACACTGTTCACAACACAATCTGAGGATACACTCAAGGTAACCATGGTGGGCACTATTATCCGCGCTGGTGCGGAGATGGTCTGGTGCACGCAGTTCCATGGTGCCTCAACCGATCACCCATTTTGAGACGGGGTTACCGGTGAGTCGGGGTAACACAATCACGTCGGGGTCACCACTTTGGTGATCTGGTGAGGAGGCACGGAATGAAAGATGTTGTGAAGGTCAGAGTGTTTATTTTGTGAGTCAGGGCCGTGATGAGAGTGGGCGTAGGACTGATGTTGTATTCTCCGGATGCTGGCTGTGATGGCTGGTCAAGCGCGAGTCTGTGAGTCGACGCCGGGCGCTGGTGACCGGACTCGTTGACTGTCAGGCACTGGCGATCTTGGCAATCAGTACTCCAGTGCTGACGAGAATGCCGAAGGTGCGGTGGACCTTGTATGCGGTTGAGCGGGAGCTGGTAGACCAGTGAGGATGCTGCGTGTCCTCGTGGTGGTCATGGTGAGTGGATGAAGCGCTGGTCAGGGACGCTGGAACCAAGGCGCTGTAATCCACGTAGCGTTGGCCAGGAACGGCGATCTGGGCCAAAGCGCTATGATGATGTCCCGATGGAGTCCATGATGAGAGCCAGGAAGAATGTCCTTCGCGCAAGTGAGGTGCGCGGATTATCACTCGTTGAGCACCTTGTTAACTGATGGCAGATTGATGACTGACTGATTAGATTCTTCATACTGTCGCTTTTAAAAGGTGAAGAAGCTTCTGGAACAATTTGGTTGCTATGTAAAATTTTCCAAACAAATAAATAAAAAATAAAAGAACATCCAAGAAGCTTGTTTGGAACAATCGAGACTTCTAGAATTTCGTTCGAATGAAGTAGTTGCGTACCACTACAGTACTCCCCTTCCAGCGGCATGGTTGAGGGCCGCGATAGAAAGAAAAGTTGAGTCAGATCTTGCTTGTTGATGGGAGTAGGAAGGGTTGGTGCTGGTATCGTTGCATTTATCTTGGGTTCAGGGCCACTGTACAGTTGTTGTATATTATCTCACGTAAAAAATAAAGAAAGTAAAACGGTTAGAAAAACAAAATTATTATAAATTACAAACACTGTTCACAACACAATCTGAGGATACACTCAAGGTAACCATGGTGGGCACTATTATCCGCGCTGGTGCGGAGATGGTCTGGTGCACGCAGTTCCATGGTGCCTCAACCGATCACCCATTTTGAGACGGGGTTACCGGTGAGTCGGGGTAACACAATCACGTCGGGGTCACCACTTTGGTGATCTGGTGAGGAGGCACGGAATGAAAGATGTTGTGAAGGTCAGAGTGTTTATTTTGTGAGTCAGGGCCGTGATGAGAGTGGGCGTAGGACTGATGTTGTATTTTCCGGATGCTGGCTGTGATGGCTGGTCAAGCGCGAGTCTGTGAGTCGACGCCGGGCGCTGGTGACCGGACTCGTTGACTGTCAGGCACTGGCGATCTTGGCAATCAGTACTCCAGTGCTGACGAGAATGCCGAAGGTGCGGTGGACCTTGTATGCGGTTGAGCGGGAGCTGGTAGACCAGTGAGGATGCTGCGTGTCCTCGTGGTGGTCATGGTGAGTGGATGAAGCTGGTCAGAGACGCTGGAACCAAGGCGCTGTAATCCACGTAGCGTTGGCCAGGAACGGCGATCTGGGCCAAAGCGCTATGATGATGTCCCGATGGAGTCCATGATGAGAGCCGGGAAGAATGTCCTTCGCGCAAGTGAGGTGCGCGGATTATCACTTGTTGAGCACCTTGTTAACTGATGGCAGATTGATGACTGACTGATTAGATTCTTCATACTGTCGCTTTTAAAAGGTGAAGAAGCTTTTGGAACAATTTGGTTGCTATGTAAAATTTTCCAAACAAATAAATAAAAAATAAAAGAACATCCAAGAAGCTTGTTTGGAACAATCGAGACTTCTAGAATTTCGTTCGAATGAAGTAGTTGCGTACCACTACAGTACTCCCCTTCCAGCGGCATGGTTGAGGGCCGCGATAGAAAGAAAAGTTGAGTCAGATCTTGCTTGTTGATGGGAGTAGGAAGGGTTGGTGCTGGTATCGTTGCATTTATCTTGGGTTCAGGGCCACTGTACAGTTGTTGTATATTATCTCACGTAAAAAATAAAGAAAGTAAAACGGTTAGAAAAACAAAATTATTATAAATTACAAACACTGTTCACAACACAATCTGAGGATACACTCAAGGTAACCATGGTGGGCACTATTATCCGCGCTGGTGCGGAGATGGTCTGGTGCACGCAGTTCCATGGTGCCTCAACCGATCACCCATTTTGAGACGGGGTTACCGGTGAGTCGGGGTAACACAATCACGTCGGGGTCACCACTTTGGTGATCTGGTGAGGAGGCACGGAATGAAAGATGTTGTGAAGGTCAGAGTGTTTATTTTGTGAGTCAGGGCCGTGATGAGAGTGGGCGTAGGACTGATGTTGTATTCTCCGGATGCTGGCTGTGATGGCTGGTCAAGCGCGAGTCTGTGAGTCGACGCCGGGCGCTGGTGACCGGACTCGTTGACTGTCAGGCACTGGCGATCTTGGCAATCAGTACTCCAGTGCTGACGAGAATGCCGAAGGTGCGGTGGACCTTGTATGCGGTTGAGCGGGAGCTGGTAGACCAGTGAGGATGCTGCGTGTCCTCGTGGTGGTCATGGTGAGTGGATGAAGCTGGTCAGAGACGCTGGAACCAAGGCGCTGTAATCCACGTAGCGTTGGCCAGGAACGGCGATCTGGGCCAAAGCGCTATGATGATGTCCCGATGGAGTCCATGATGAGAGCCGGGAAGAATGTCCTTCGCGCAAGTGAGGTGCGCGGATTATCACTCGTTGAGCACCTTGTTAACTGATGGCAGATTGATGACTGACTGATTAGATTCTTCATACTGTCGCTTTTAAAAGGTGAAGAAGCTTCTGGAACAATTTGGTTGCTATGTAAAATTTTCCAAACAAATAAATAAAAAATAAAAGAACATCCAAGAAGCTTGTTTGGAACAATCGAGACTTCTAGAATTTCGTTCGAATGAAGTAGTTGCGTACCACTACACATGTGTTATGTATCCATGACCCAAACCATGATTACATGTGTTATGTATCCATGACCCAAACCATGATTCAAACCATTATTCAATCTACGATGTAATATATGATTCAACTAGATGATCTAGGCTATTAATCAAATATCTTAAGGCGATGCAATACGTCGTGTAATATTTTAAATTGAGCCGTTATCAATAATAACCCTTGCGTATATGGCGATAAGGTTTACATTCCTACCGTAATACCATCCGCCTGTTTTGATTTATGCAAGAAAAAAACATGGCCAAAACGTGCCTTTTATTTTATTTTATGGATGTTCAGGCAAAAATACTATTTTTTTTTCGATCATTTTATAAATAACTTAATTTTCCACATTATACAATAAAATCATAACCGAAAATGGGTTCGTAAGTAGGAGATTTTGAACTTTAAAGCAGTTTTCATAGACCTTTACATTATTTTTTTTTAAATACTCGATTATTTCAAAGGCCAAGATGTATTCTACTCGCAGTATTTAATTAAAGCATCTGAAACATTTCTAGGCGACCAAATTTTCAAACCAAAAACACATGATTTTGCATTACTACGTATGGCATCGCCTTAAATCACAGAATGAATCCTGGCAAATGAATTTGACGGCCGTTATTCGAAAAAATCTAACCTTTATTTTATTTTTATTTTATAAAAGTTTAGGAAAGCATTTAAAAAATCGTCAAGTTGAGATTATTTTGATGAATGGAAATAGAATACGATATTAATTTGAAGTTCACATTTATATATTAAACTTGCTATCGTGTACCCGGCGTTCCTAGGGGTTATGAATGGTTTGGAGTAAAGTTTTGAATTTTAGTGTACCTGAAAGAGGGCTATTTTTAAGGTGGGAATAATATTATTTTTAAGATTTGCGAAGCTTACATTTTATGTGTTTTTTTTAGCTTAATCGTGCCCGACTTCTAACATTCACTACTGTCTACCACAGTATTACAATTAAAAAACTCCGTATCTCTTTCCAGTGCAGGGAAAATGCGTTAAGTCTTCCCGGGCGTCTCCGACTTCTTTTGTTATTCAAACCACCATCTAGATACTCGTGACACGAATAAAAACAAATTTTGAAATTTTAGCTGAAATTAGTCCAGTTGTTTTTGAGTCCATTAGGGACGAAGAAAGAATCATTCATTTTTTATATTTGTAGACTAACGATAGCATTTAAAAATTAGCTTCATAGTGTATCCTTTTTATAACATCACGCTATCCTTATATTTTCGAGTATACAGTATATATATATGATTGAGACATGTACAGTTGTTTAGTGTGCACACACGTGTAACATTTACCCACGTGCAAAGCGAACCACTTAGTGACCCACTTGAAAGTGATACCCGCTCGGTCGTGAGGAAAATCTCGATATGTCTTTAACCTTTTCATTATTTTTTCTCACATTAAAGACGCAATGGTGCAACAATATAAAAATCGACAACTCAACAATTCAAAACTCTAGAAAAATTCATAAATATTCTCATCCGAAACAACTGTCTCCGTGGCCGAGCAGCCTGTCAACATCTAGAGTTTGCGGGTTCGAAACCCGGCGTTAGCAAATACTTTAAAAAATATATTTTCTGTATCATTTCAAATATATTTAAAACTAGCTGAAGCACCCGGCGTTGTCCAGGCTGAAATCAAGACAAGTGTACGATATTTCGTAAAGAACATTCTGCTTTTAAGGGTGGGAAAAGGTGGTGGGGGGTGTTTTTCAAAATCACATATAGACAGTGACCTTTTTCCTGTTTTTAAGGTCAAGTGTGCAAAATTTCATCAATCTTGTAATAAGATTTGCAAAAAACAAAGCCACGCCGCCCGCCAGCCTGCCGGCTAGACACTCTCATTCATAAGTATGTTTATAAAATTAAATAATATTAAAAATACTAATTTCGATTGTGTTTCTATAACTCTGGTTCAATGAACCTTAGTACTCGGATTTGCTATGAATTTAAAGCCCATTTGTTTCACAGAATTTTAACAATTCATCATATTTCAAAGTTGGTTTTCTAGTTCTGTTATTATATCATTAATGGCCAGCTATTTCAAATAACTACAATAATATCAGAACTTGAAAACTAAGGACGGGTTGTTTCGAAGAATTTGAACAGTTCATCAACTCTGTGAAAGTCCTATTCGAGTTCTGTTAATATATCATTATAAGCTAGTTGCTTGACAGAACTAACATAATAACAAAACTTGAAAAAATCTTCATAGAACCTGAAAATTAACTATGAAATTTGAAGAATTGTTCAAATTTTTCAAAACAACTGATCCTTAGTACGGGTTGTTTCGGAGAATTTGAACAATTCATCAAATTTCAACGTTCATTTTCAAGTTCTGTGAAAGAATTTTTCAAGTTCTGTTTTTATTTCAGTTTTGTCAAGCAACTAGTCTACAATGATATAATAACAGAACTTGAATAGGACTTTCACAGAACCCGAAAATGAACGTTGAAATTTGACGAATTGTTCAAATTCTCCGAAACAACCCGTCCTTAGTTTTAAATTTGATGAATTATTCAAATTCTTTGATACAACTGGTCATTGGTGAATTATTGAATAATTCAGCGATAAAGTACCTCCCTTTAAATTTTAATGATTAATAAATTTTATGATTTTTTAATATGTTTTTATGAATCCTAAAAATGTGGGATGGTCGGTTAAATAAAGGTGCATTTAACGACTTTCTAACATCATAAGCAGTTTATATGTCTCCATATCAAAATCCGGAGGTAAGATGTTTTGAAAGAAGGTGAGAAATTTCCAAACCGAGTTGTAAATTGATTATATAGTGGAACACTCCAGTGGATAACTTGTAATAATAGCACATAATATCTCCAACACAAACTAAAATGTTAATGTCATCAATAAACTGCCATATTTGAAATAATTCTTCATACTGAACGATGAACTATGTTCCGTAAATAATGAACTAATCCACAGATTCTCAAACTTATTTCGAGATTTAAAAAAATGTCCAGTGCCAGCCATATTTTTAGCTTACCTTTTTACATTAACATCTGTTACGTATCTCAAAAACGGTTATTGCAAATATAATTTTTAAACATGCATTGTTATGTGGAGAGATGTGGTTTATTTCAAATAAATCCATTTCAAATGGAAATGCAAAATGCAAAATGGGTATTTTCCATTTTGCATTTTAAATGCTTTTCTAAAAACCATTTTGCATTTTGCATTTTAAATGCTTTTCTCAATGCATTTTCCATTTTAAATGCTTTTTTGCAACATTCTTCCTACTATCTCCACTCATCTTTTTTTCATAAGCCCCAAATATCAGTCGGTCCTCAACATCGCTATGAGAGATAATTTACATTTTTCAAGTTGCTCCCTGGTAGGAGCCCTGGCAATCGAGTGATACCATTACAAAAAATACTGATTCAAATACTGAACATGGGGCCATGACGCTATAATATTAAATGTTAGATAGCAGTTTCTATGTTTTTACGTTGGCAACATTTATCCCGCGCAAATTTTTGTGGTTCATAATCTATAGTCGTGGCATTTTTTGACTTACCATCATGTAATATGTTTGTTCTACATTGATGTCCATTATTAAATGACAAAATTGTTTTAAAATTCTATAATTATTTTAATTGTTTGACCTGAGAAACCATTTTGCATTTTCAATGCATTTTGAAAATAGGTATTTTGCATTTTGCATTTGAAATGCTTTTCTAAAAACCATTTTGCATTTTGCATTTTCAAATGGAAAAGTTTTGACCCATTTCCATTTTGCATTTCAAATGGTTTTGGGTACCCATTTTGCACATCTCTGCTTATGTGGATAGGATAGATACGGTGTGTATCCTATTTCTGAGATCGAAGAATGTATCAATGAGTAGAAATAAATTTCATACTTAATCATATTAAGAAGTATTAACTATAAAAGAAGTCTTTGAATTTAAAACTTTTCTAATGTAAAGGATGAATCTGATGTATTTGGACGAGTTTGTTAATATCATGCTCGAATTCACTAAAAAACAGCCGTAAGTTGGCGCGTTTAGTAACTTGTAGCCGATTTCTCTTTTTAGTAATCATCAACGTTGCTACTGCACTAAATCCACTTTCACACAAACGATGATGGGAATTATACTAGAAATCGTTAGACAACCGACGATAACCATAACTCAGGGTACAGTACAGAGTTTCACTTTTGCCAAAATTCTTCGTTTGAAATTAATTCTTGAATTTAATCTTATATTCTTCAACAATAAAAGATATAAATTTGTTTTAGACCACTTTAATTTTAATTGCACTCTACCGGTTTCGGAGGCACCCTTCCTTCGTCAGGAGAATATTAAAACTAACCTATGATACAAAATATTGACAGATATATACACAAAAATATAATTTAGGTGTTTGAGTGGGAGGTTAACAAAGGGGGACGGTAATTGCGATTGCAATTAAAATTAAAGTGGTCTAAAACAAATTTATATCTTTTATTGTAAATTATGACGAGCCACAAAGTAAATGCTTATTACAAATATCTTAAATTCTTCCTTTGTTTCTTGGTGTTACAGTAGATTGCTTTTTCAAATGGGACAAACATATAAAAAAAACCTGTAAAAGACTCAGATCAATTGCTGGCAGAATGTACAAATTAAATTTTTTCCTATCAATTGAAACACTTAAAATAATTTATATTTCAATGGCAAAATCTATTATAAGATATGGATTAACCATATGGGGAAAAACTACTTTAAGCAATCTGAAACAAGTCCAAGTTGTACAAAACGCAATTGTAAAATTACTAGACGTCCCTAATATTTTTAAAAAGAGACATTGATGATGATCTGGCTTGTAAATAGCACAGACCATCAGGGAAATTAATTCCCTATGAAAAAAAATAGTTTATTATTAAATTCACTCTGCAGGAGAAGTAAAAACTTATAATCCAGCCACCAATTACATAAAAAACAGAAGACTCACCAGAAATGTCACTCGCAATTGAGTTTAGCTCCTTAATCTTTAAATTCGGCAGCGGACTGGTGATCGGCACAGTAATATTTGCAATCGCACTATGAAATTATAATCTGTCACCACCAGCTCTCAAGAGAGTGGAATTTAGAATGATAAAAGAATCAACACATTGTTATTCTAAAGTACTGTCACATTATTGTGACAAAAAATATTTTAATTATTTTAGTCTTAAATCGACTTCTTTTGACAAACGATATAATTCGGATGAATCCATCTGATTAATGCAAAGATGACTGTAATTCGTTATCACTCACCTGCAGAGCAAAACCTATACAAAACTGACCAGAGATGTCTCTTCTGTCCATTTTTTTTTTAATTTTTAATTTTAAAATTTAATTCACACTAATTTTAAGCCGACTGCTTCCCCAGACATAATACACAGTTGCTGTCACGCGCAATGACGGGTTAATAGTTACGAAATTTAATAATAAATACGGCAGAGAACGTTTGAAAACAACATAACGAAGATATTTAATTTATTACCTGACACTATAAAGCAATTTAAGTCTATGAATAAGGTTAAATATATGGTGAAAAATTGGCTATAGGAAAAAAAATATTTATTTTAATATGTATGAAAAAATGTTGATTCTGTAGATATAAGATGTGAATTACAACTTATAAAAATGTATATGTAACTAAACTTTAAGCACCTGTTGACAAGCCAATTCAATTGGCTTAGCAGGACTTGTTTGTTGATATGTATTAACTATTTATTCAATAAAAAAAGTTATATCAGTTGTTCTTCTAACTGGGACTCCTGCTGTGTTGACATTTGAAAAAGGATCCAACACCCAATTTGTTATGTGCATATATAAAATATCCCGGAATCGTTCCTTAAAATATGTAATAAGGAAGAACAATTAGCTATTATTATTTAATGCACATAGATTTTTATGGGTAGAATTTGTCTGCCGTCGCCCCTCTAGATTTCCTTAACGCCTCCCAATTTTCTTTGAGCCTTCTACTGGCCCCCCTGAAAACCTCCAGCGCCCACAAGGAGGCGTTATCGCCCACTTTGAGAAAGACTGAACTAAGCAATGACACTAATGACGAAAGGTATCACTAATTATTTATTCAAAAATGGTATATTATAACAAAATCTCAATCCGCTCATCTCACAAGGCAATTTTTAACAGCAAATTATTTTTTAAATTGGAACTGATTTGTCGAGAGTGTGTTGAAGTGTGTTAAATTTCCGCTGTCCCGTTTATCGTTGTTTTACGTAGCGTTATAGAGAGACTACAATATATGGCCCTTCATATAGAGTAGCACGATCTTACTCTGTATCTTTCTATAAAGGACCATTTTTCAAGCTGTATTCCATAAATCGGTGTATCAATTCAACAAACTGTATTAAGAGAAGAACGGAGTGTAATAATTGAAGAATTGATTTTTATTATTATTTACTGAGCAGGCAAAATTCTGCCGATGCGTAATAATTTAATAATAATTGTGTTGTTTTGAATTAATAATAATTTAATTCTTTCTACTCTTAAATTGGTTTGTATGACTAGAATCGATGACATATTGTGGAAGTTTGTTGCATGCATCCACTACTCTATTTGCAAGGAAGTGTTTCCCAGAATTGGATGACATGTTTTGGAAGTTTTTTCCATGCATCCACTACTCTGTTTGCATGTACGTATTTCCTAGGATTGGATGACATGTTGTGGAAATTTGTTCCATGCATCCACTACTCTATTTGCAAGGAAGTGTTTCCCAAGATCGGATGACATGTTTTGGAAGTTTTTTCCATGCATCAACTACTCTGTTTGCAAGGAAATGTTCCCCAGGATTGGATGACATGTTGTGGAAGTTTGTTCCATGCATCCACTACTCTATTTGCAATGAATTGTTTCCCTGGATTGGATGCAAAGGTGTTTTTTATGTCCTAGGAGATTAATATTTTTGTTAGTGGAAAAGATTTCTTGGATGCCAGGGCAACTATAATATCGAGATAAAATTTTGAAAGTCTCAATCAAGTCACCCCTTTCTCTTATGTCTTTTAATGTTGGTAATCTTAGTTTCTTGAGTCTATCTTCATATTGCCGGTCTTTCAAAGCGTTTGATTTTTTTTATCTTGACTGTACTCTCTCTAATAAATCTATTATCTATTTTAATAGATCTATATAGTTCATAAACCAAGTTACATATCTCACACTAAATGCTGAAAAACATTTTTTATTTTTTTATTATTTAATAAATGTTTACAAGTTACATTTTTAGACATTTTTTTTAACTACCATACTAGGCTAATGCCCGTGTTGTGGTAGTTATACATGAAATAATAATAACAATGACATAAAAGAACTAAAAAATACTTATAGTAACATAAGTATGTAAGTATAAATCATAATGAAGTAATAATAAAAATAACTTAGAAGAACTAAAAAATACTATTTTATAGAAACATAAGAAAGAATTAGAGAAAAAAAAAACAAATTTAATGATAAATAAAACTAAAAACAAGGATATAAAAATTAATAGTAAACTGAAAAATAAAGAAAAAGTATATGTATATTAAAAAGATACAAATAAAAATTAAAAATATTAAACATTAAGATTAAAATATAAACATAATTAATATAGATTGTTTAATGCATATAATTGTTTGTGTGCAAGTTTATTTATCTTAGGTATTATCTATAAGACAACATGTTTATGTTCAACACTTAATTTTAATTTTCGTGATATGAGACAAGTTGGAAAAGAAGTTTTTAATTTTTTTTTTGTGTTAGGAACTCATATAATCTTTAAAGAAAGGTGGTCCTCTTTCAAATATCCATTGATGTACACGAGCAGTAAATATGGATATAGAATTACTTGACTTTAAGTCGGTACTCAATGCATTGTATATTTTAGGCGCGATGAACCAGAATTGCCGCTGAGCGAAAGAGGTTTTAGTTTGAGGAACCACGCAACGCAGGTTTGATGAAAAGCGGGTGTGAGCTTGGTTTTGTGGAGCCAACAGTAGGTTATTTTTTCGTATATAACAAATGCTTACCTTAGTAAATAACTGTCGTATATCTAAGACCCTGATTTTGGCAAAGATTTCATTAGAGGGATGGGTAGGTTGGCATTTAAATATAATTCTCAAAATTAGTTTTTGAACTGTAATAATAGGATTAATAATGGATTCAGCACAACCACCCCATCCCACTATACCATACGTTGCTATAGATTGGAAAAGGGAAAAATATACGCTTCTTAAAGTCTGTAAATCAAGGATGGACCTAAGGGAGCAGAATACATATGGGCTTCCCACCGTAGTTGGTTGTCTATGATTATTCCCAAATATTTAACTGCATTTGATGATTTAAGGGTAGAACACGTGCAATTTATATTAGGTGTGATTTCGTGAGTGTGTAAATTGAGTGAACACGAGTGAATAATAGGTTTAGGGCAGTTGTTGGGTACATTATGTTTGCGGATGGAAAATGTCATATATTGTTGGATAGTTGATCAAAACTTTTTATTTTATTAATTGCCTTGCTAATAATTCATCTGAATTTTAAACGGGCTATTTCAATTTATTAGTTTTTCTCAGACTTTTTCTGATTAAAAAAAGTTAATTTTATACAAATCTTACAACATTTAGCTTGAGTTCTATTCATAAAGAGAAAATTTAAAATTATTCTACGTATTTTATGTTAGGACGAAAACTTTCTTAGCAGATTTTACTCAAGATTTGAATATGCTACAATTTTAAAGCGTACTCGAAAGCGAAGGAGTTGGTTTTGACAGATGCATTATTGAATTGAAAACTCAGTTTAGACAGAAAACAAATAAACTGTTGGATGTATTGGTTATGAATGTTGGATAAAGGTTTGAGATTTGTGCATAATACAATCTGCCTGAATTTAAAATAAGTGATTTGAGTTGAAACCCAATTACTTGTAAAGCTTTTCATTGAAAAAGTGTTGTTGCAACTTATTCCGAAACTACGTAGTTAAGGAATTATTTTAAATAATCACAGGAAATCATAATTATTGAAGGATTTGTGAAACTGAAAGATTTTTTAAATATTTCTCTTGGGATCACATTGCTTTTCAAAAATAAAAATTAACTAATTATTTTATAATGAATACCGTAAGTATACTTGAAAAATCATTTTACAATAATTTTAACAAATGAAAAACGCATTTCAAGTATATAATTATTACTTTTACAATAGTTAAAAAATCACTTTGTGTAAGCACCACTACCTAATTCAAAACCAATGGTTTCGTCGTCATGATAAATGTATAGTTAAAATCAACAAAAAATAAATAAAAAGCTTCCATACAAGTAATTGGATAACTTAACAATAACAAAAACCGAATAATTTTTTTAAATTACCAACTGTTAAATTTATTTTCACATCGATAACAACTATTTTTTTACATTATTTAGACATTTTGGTAACTCCTTGATTTTACTGTGTCAATTTATAAAAGTTTTTTTTATGTATCACCGTACATATAGTATCTCCCAGCATAAAATTTGCTTTTCTTTTCCTGAACACGCTCATTAAAGAAAAGAAATATATATTATTAAAATACCGGAAAGTAAAATTTTTCAATTATGTCATGTTCGTGCGAACCGTATCTAAATTTCTCTAATAAACAATAAACAGTGTTAACCTCAAGTGACCTACTAGGTATTTATGGTACTGTATATTATCTGACTGTACAAAATATAAAAAATATGAATAAAATAATTTGTACATACAGTTTTGTATTAATGATCGACGAACCGGTGGATGTAATCTGTTAGCCATAAGTTAAAAATATTTTGACTAGTCTGTTGTTAGTAGTAAGAAATTGTAGAAATGTATTATTTATTTGTACCGCGCTCTTGAGGTGAATTTTCACAAAAACGGCGCTATAAAAATCATCAAAATATCATTATTATTATTATATAAATGTGTTGGTTTATAAAGAAAATTGTTATATACATCCAAGAAATAATCACCTATTTCATGATAATTTTATTAAATTGTTTTTTTTTAATATAAACTAAACAAGTACCGCTATTTGTAATATTTTGTCTGTATTTCTCAATTCTGGTTTGTATATTCAATCCTCTCGATTTTCATTATACGTTTATCCTAACAAAAAAACTATTTGTTTTGAAGCATGCCGACCCTTTTAATTGAATAGTTGGGACTACAAAGCTTTTTTTTACAAATTATTTATATATTTCATAATTTTATCTGGCTTTAAAGTGGGTTTTAGGCCATCATTAAAATTATGGAGAGAGGGAAAGTGAATTTATATATCAATTTTGTTTAAATGGGCAAATATCATTTTTTAAGGAAGATTGAAGTAGAATTCAGACATAGAAGAGATGAGATGTCGAATGTAGAGAGGCAATTTTAGATAAGGCTTGATAGAAGAGAGGATATTTGTTTAGAGAGAGACAACCAACAAGTATGTGATCTAAAGTTCCCACTTCTATACCACAGAATGTACAATCTGAGGAGTCAAGCACGTGAATTGTATAAAGGTTAGAAGGAACGGAACAATGTTCATTCCTCATTCAAATAAGTGAGGAAAATATTTTTTTGGAGTTATAGGGGAATTTTGAGAGCACGGTTTTTATGGGATAGTCCTTTGTATTGAGGCATATCAGGCTCCTTTGTTATTTTACCACTTGCCGCAATTAACACAATCACCAGTTTCAATTTTGAAAATTTTAAGGCAAATTTGAGTTCATAACCACCGAGCAACCGAAATTTGTATGATTATTGATTAGTAGAAAATGAAAAATTATATAAAAACTTATAATCATTCCAAAAAAGTTATAGCCAAAAATCAGTTTAGTAATTTTATTATTTCTGAATTTGAAATATGAGGTCGATAATTATGACGTAAAATAATTACGTCCAAATAGCGGAGTATTTTATTATTTAATATTTAGAATATGAAAATTCTCAAACAAAAATAAGCATTGCAAAGAAACGTGTTTTTTCTGCATTATCCTACTGTAATGTTTAGTCTTAGCACCCTCGAGATGATTCTTCACAAAAATAGCGCTATGTAAATCATCCAAATTTTATTAATAAATTAAATATGATGTCGTCAGTTCCGCGGTGATTGTTTATTACTATGGGAAAGGTACGGACAGGCCTGCGGGGGGCGGGGTGGCTAGGGGAGGGTAAGGAGATGAGGAAGGTGAGGGTTGGTGGGTGGGGGCAAGGGTTGTAAGTAGGTTTTGCTGGAAAATTGGGAAAGGGGCGCCAACGTTTTAAAAACGGTGACCATGATTTGATAACTTCATTTAGTTATATTTATGTTCTTTCAATGTGGCATAACCATAGTTCGAAATAGCCTAGGACGCCGAAACTGCTATCAGGATAATTAAAAAAAAAATTCTCCCAGAATTTAATAATACTTAACATTAATTCTATCCATAAGTATCATTGAATCGCTGACACCCTGAATTGTTAATGTCAAGTTGCGATGCCTACTCAGCTATTCCAAGTACAATTAATATTGTGGATACACCTTACACTTGGACTTATGACAGGTCTTATACAAGTCTAGTATTAGTTCAACTATTGTTACACTGGTATATGTTTCTTTTGAATTATGCATTGTCTTACTGCACTTATATTAATAACTGCATCACTTGCAATAGTGTTTTTGTGTACACATTAATTGTTGTTTTAATTTATTGCTATTATTATCCTGCTTACCACTGTACGCTTGTTACTCTATTATCACTGTATTGTAAAAGCCATTTTATTGCGTTGGAATAAATAAATAATTAATAAATTTTATTTTCTGTGCAATAAAAAAAACTGTTGGTCTATAAATTAAACAATCCACTCGAGCGATTGATTTTATATTATAATTATAACCTTGTGGAGAAGCGCTAGACTCTAAATTAATTTTAAAATTAAAATTAAAATAGTTATATTATAGAGTGATAATGAATTACAGTCATCTATGCATTAAGCAGCTGGATTCATCCGAATTATATTGTTTGACAAGAGAGGATACCACTAGTCCTGATTCTTAAATATTTCTGTCATCTGTCATCTTCTGATTTTTAAATATGTTTGTCACAAGTAAGTGACAGTACTTTTTGAATTACAATATGTTAATTCAATTTGATTCTAAATTCTACTCTCTTGAGTGCTGGTCGTGATAGATAATTTCATGGTGCGAATGCAAGTTTTATTGTGCTGATTGCCGTCCGCTGCCGAATTTGGAGATTTGGAAATCGCTGCCTTACTCAATGCGAGTGATATATTCGGTGAGTTCTCTGTTTTTATGTATTTGGTGACTGGATTATAATTTTTTACGTTTCCTGCAGAGTGAATTTTGTAATCAACCCATTTTTTCATAGGGAATTAATTATTCCCTGATGGTCTGTGTGGCTTACAAGACAGATCATCACCACCTTACCTCTTAGAGTTGAAAGAAATCTTATACAAGATCCATCACATTAATTGATTCATCTAAGACGCGAACAATTGATTTGAAGTTATGACGACTATAAGACTTCAAAAATAATTAACCCTTTTTAGTGTCAAAAAGTACATGCGGATTGCCAATTTATATTAAATTTAATATTTCTTTTAACTTTTACGTGGCAGTTTGAGGATTAGGAATGTCAATTCATGGAAAGATGCGCCAGTGTTGCCATCGTATAACAATTTCAATATCGGTTCGCGTATCGACGGCGCAACCGTGGATATTGCAAATATAATCGTTGAAAGTTAAGTCTATTGATTCTACACTATTAAGTTATCAATTTGATCGTTCTGGACCCCCAAATTAAAATAAACAGACTAAAAGAGCAACTGCACCAACTGCAAAGACCGGCAAGAATAGCTACACTCTGGTGGTAAAAAAATTCTTTACCAACCGTACAAAGCCAGGAGATTCATTCCACAGTCCCTTTGGCAAACTAACGGTAATGCCTTAGCCATTGAAGTTACAACT